>NC_059501.1:41275459-47066597 GCF_914767665.1 Harmonia axyridis | reverse complement strand
GAAACATAGAATAGCATTAAATCACACTTGGTCGCAGTAATTCACTCTTGGTTGGTTCTGTTGATTACTTTTCCATTCCTATCTTTAACGGTTTTTGAGTTATTAATTATTTTTACAAATTTTAGATCAAATTGGCGTATTACGAAAATGACTCTAGTTCGCTCAATATTTGAGATTTAAGTCAGAAATTTTGCAAGTCGTTAGATATTGATCTGATCTGTGTCACTGCTTTTGAATTATGGTTGTCAATAATACAGCATGGACCAAAAAAAATCATCATTTGCCAAGTTACAAAATTGGAAAAAAGTCTATTTTTTCAAATTAGACACCTAGTATATTTTTCAATTTTTGGAATCAGTAGAACACACTCTACAATTTTTCTATTCACGTCCCTATACCTATCTCAACTGGATTCCGAGTTATATGCGTTATATGTGTATATCTTTCTTGAGCCATTATTTATAGAAAAACCTCGGAACAAAACACCTGTTAGGCAATAATTGTTTATTTTGACATTTATGGATCGAACTGATTCATTGATATATCGATCTATGAACGACAAGAGAAAATAACAATGCAAAAGAAATTAACGCTTATTGAATCAATGTGAAATCTAATAAACGCATATAACTCGGAAACCAGTTGAGATAGGTATAGGGACGTGAATAGAAAAATTGTAGAGTGTGTTGTACTGATTCCAAAAATTGAAAAATATACTAGGTGTCTAATTTGAAAAAATAGACTTTTTTAAAATTTTGTAACTTGGCAAATGATGATTTTTTTTGGTCCGTCCTGTATTATTGACAACCATAATTCAAAAGCAGTGACACAGATCAGATCAATATCTAACGACTTGCAAAATTTTTGACTTAAATCTCAAATATTGAGCGAACTGGAGTCATTTTCGTAATACGCCAATTTGATTTAAAATTTCGAAAAATAATTAATAACTCAAAAACCGTTAAAGATAGGTATGGAAAAGTAAGAGTGAATAGATTTAATATTTTATGGAGTATCATAAACAAAATAGAAATACCGGATGTCCCTTTTAAAATAACAAAGTTGTTGCCAAATTGTCGTACATCCGGCAACACTGGAAATGTGAAATTATTTTAAAAATGTACCTTACATGGCCAAATATCTATCCACAAAATTTGAAAGCTTTACCATCAATAGTTTCCATAATAATGTAATAGGCCACTTACCTTGGGACACCCGATATATATATATATGGGATACGTTCATCACGACGGACAGACCGGTCAAACATAACCGACTGGATATTCTGCTTTTGAATAAAAAAGAAAAATCGTTGAGTATACTGGACGTCACTATCCCGGCCGATGACAATATGACTAAAGCGTTCGTCGAAAAACTGACGAAATATCACGATCTGGCATTTGAGATGAAAACGATATATGGCCTGAAATCGACTGCTATACTCCCGACGGTCATGTCAACAAATGGGTTGGTGGAAAAACATCTGCTTGAGAACACGCTGAGACTGGGCTTAGATAGAGAGCTTGTAAGCACAGCGCAGAAGGAAGTGATCCTCGCAAACACGAGGCTTGTGAGGAACTAATGACTGTATATGGTTTATTGAAACGATTCAACATGTCAGATTGTAAAACTTTTGTACATCTCTTGACAATAGCTTTAAACGATTTGGAGAGTGAGATATTAGAACCAAAAACTCCATATCAATAATTAATAGGAAGCTTAATGCATCAAGCTGTTATGACACGACCAGATATAGCTCATTCCGTTAACCTTTTTAGTCGATATAATTCATGATACAGGAAACACCATTGACAAAGTGCTAAGCGTGTCCTGAGTTATCTGAAAGGAACTAAATACCTCGTTATGAAATTCCTGAGAGACAAGTCTGATCCGAACCCAGTTTGCATGTCATCCTCCAGATATGTCTTCAAGTTTTCAGGAGGATATATTTCCTGGAAAAGCTGCAAGCAGAATACAGTAGCCTTATCGACAACCGAAGCGGAGTACATGGCTACAGTGAGGCAGCGAAAAAATCCATCTATGATAATCCGGCAACATGGCGACATTGGATGACTTTTACGCTGAACTCAATAAATTGAATAAAAATAAGTTAATCGAAATTATATTCAATAAAAGTGTATCAGACAGTATCACAATGAGTGAAAGTATCAGAAAACATATAAATGTGTGGAGTGAAGACGGTTTGCATGGTTCATCCGGCGATTCATCACAACTTAACCTAGAAACAAGTATCCAATTTGTGAAGTTGAAAAGCGAATTGGAAATTCTAAAAACAAAATTAGACGCTTCTTCTGAGAAGACATCATGCCTGATGGAGGTAATTGAAAATCAAAAGTGTATTATCGAACTGCAAAAATCAATGATGAATGTAAACAAAACCAATACAAGAGAAATGAAAGGCGATGTTGCCGTTACTACTGAAAATTCCGAAATTCTCTCAGGTAAACCAAGGAAAATGAGACAAGCTGAGGAAAAATGCAGGATGCCCAATACTGGGGAAACACAGGTATCAAAAAGCGATCTACGGAGGGAATCAATCATAATGGGAACTGAATCAAGCACAACTTTCGTGAGTTCCCAAAGAAAGGCTTGGATATATGTGGGACGTGCAAATGTTGATACAAAGGAAGAGACGGTCCATAGCTACCTCAAAAGCAAATTTCCTACAAGGCAATTCACAGTAGAGAAACTTCCACAGAGAGAGAATGCCCATAGCAGCTCTTTTAGGGTAAGTGCAGATATCAATATGACTGATGAATTATATAAATGTGAAAACTGGCCTGAAAATATTGTTGTTAAAAGGTACAGATTTTTTCGAGGGACAAAAGAAAATAAAGGCAAGTAAAAAACAGGAAACGTTTGTAGTATGTAATCTTAATTTACAATCAGTTAAAAATAAAGTAGATATTATGCAACATTTTCTCATTGAGAACAAGAAAAGTATTGCTTGTTTTACTGAGCATTGGACGACCGTGGACATTCTTCAGCGAATTGTTCCTGCTAATTTCGTTGTGGCTGATTGTTTCTCTAGAGGAGGAGGTGTCTATGGAGGAACTGCTATAATCCTAAAAAATGACCAAAAATATGAACAAATCAGGTCAATTATCATATCATACGACAGATAATATTTCCCCATTGACAACAGAAATTATTCTTGGCCTTCCGGTCCGAATAATCACAATTGAACCACGCTATATATATATATATATATATATATATATATATATATATATATATATATATATATATATATATATATATATATATATATATATATATATATATATATATATATATATATATATATATATATATATATATATATATATATATATATATATATATATATATATATATATATATATATATATATATATATATATATATATATATATATATATATATATATATATATATATATATATATATATATAACACGTGTCTACGGTTAGCATTTCTCTGTGAGGGACTGTCCTTATCTTTTTGTGCTTTGTTTTATGAACAAAAACCCTCGTTATCCTTTACACACATATATATATATATATATATATATATATATATATATATATATGTGGGAAAATTGATAAGTGTTATAATTTCACTCTTCTTTATTTCATTTAGTCGACGTTTCGATCCCGATGGGGACCTTCTTCAGGACTCTACAATAGCAATAGAAAACAGTCAAAAAACATGGCAATCACAAAACATGTAAAAATAGTACATACCGAAATACAGAGTTGTAAAGATCTTATTTGAACACAAATCAATAGCTCTCAAGAAAGCAATGAACAAGAACATCAACAATTTAGCGAAAAAAGATCTGATATTTCGTTAGCACAAGAGTAGAAATCAATTATCATATGTAAATAAGGTAAACAGAATAATCAACAAAATGAGAGGTTGTCAAAAATGTTGTCAACCAGACTTGCCACAGAATACACGCACATGACAAATGAAACATAGAATAGCATTAAATCACACTTGGTCGCAGTAATTCACTCTTGGTTGGTTCTGTTGATTACTTTTCCATTCCTATCTTTAACGGTTTTTGAGTTATTAATTATTTTTACAAATTTTAGATCAAATTGGCGTATTACGAAAATGACTCTAGTTCGCTCAATATTTGAGATTTAAGTCAGAAATTTTGCAAGTCGTTAGATATTGATCTGATCTGTGTCACTGCTTTTGAATTATGGTTGTCAATAATACAGCATGGACCAAAAAAAATCATCATTTGCCAAGTTACAAAATTGGAAAAAAGTCTATTTTTTCAAATTAGACACCTAGTATATTTTTCAATTTTTGGAATCAGTAGAACACACTCTACAATTTTTCTATTCACGTCCCTATACCTATCTCAACTGGATTCCGAGTTATATGCGTTATATGTGTATATCTTTCTTGAGCCATTATTTATAGAAAAACCTCGGAACGAAACACCTGTTAGGCAATAATTGTTTATTTTGACATTTATGGATCGAACTGATTCATTGATATATCGATCTATGAACGACAAGAGAAAATAACAATGCAAAAGAAATTAACGCTTATTGAATCAATGTGAAATCTAATAAACGCATATAACTCGGAAACCAGTTGAGATAGGTATAGGGACGTGAATAGAAAAATTGTAGAGTGTGTTGTACTGATTCCAAAAATTGAAAAATATACTAGGTGTCTAATTTGAAAAAATAGACTTTTTTGAAATTTTGTAACTTGGCAAATGATGATTTTTTTTGGTCCGTCCTGTATTATTGACAACCATAATTCAAAAGCAGTGACACAGATCAGATCAATATCTAACGACTTGCAAAATTTTTGACTTAAATCTCAAATATTGAGCGAACTGGAGTCATTTTCGTAATACGCCAATTTGATTTAAAATTTCGAAAAATAATTAATAACTCAAAAACCGTTAAAGATAGGTATGGAAAAGTAAGAGTGAATAGATTTAATATTTTATGGAGTATCATAAACAAAATAGAAATACCGGATGTCCCTTTTAAAATAACAAAGTTGTTGCCAAATTGTCGTACATCCGGCAACACTGGAAATGTGAAATTATTTTAAAAATGTACCTTACATGGCCAAATATCTATCCACAAAATTTGAAAGCTTTACCATCAATAGTTTCCATAATAATTTAATAGGCCACTTACCTTGGGACACCCGATATATATATATGGGATACGTTCATCACGACGGACAGACCGGTCAAACATAACCGACTGGATATTCTGCTTTTGAATAAAAAAGAAAAATCGTTGAGTATACTGGACGTCACTATCCCGGCCGATGACAATATGACTAAAGCGTTCGTCGAAAAACTGACGAAATATCACGATCTGGCATTTGAGATGAAAACGATATATGGCCTGAAATCGACTGCTATACTCCCGACGGTCATGTCAACAAATGGGTTGGTGGAAAAACATCTGCTTGAGAACACGCTGAGACTGGGCTTAGATAGAGAGCTTGTAAGCACAGCGCAGAAGGAAGTGATCCTCGCAAACACGAGGCTTGTGAGGAACTAATGACTGTATATGGTTTATTGAAACGATTCAACATGTCAGATTGTAAAACTTTTGTACATCTCTTGACAATAGCTTTAAACGATTTGGAGAGTGAGATATTAGAACCAAAAACTCCATATCAATAATTAATAGGAAGCTTAATGCATCAAGCTGTTATGACACGACCAGATATAGCTCATTCCGTTAACCTTTTTAGTCGATATAATTCATGATACAGGAAACACCATTGACAAAGTGCTAAGCGTGTCCTGAGTTATCTGAAAGGAACTAAATACCTCGTTATGAAATTCCTGAGAGACAAGTCTGATCCGAACCCAGTTTGCATGTCATCCTCCAGATATGTCTTCAAGTTTTCAGGAGGATATATTTCCTGGAAAAGCTGCAAGCAGAAGACAGTAGCCTTATCGACAACCGAAGCGGAGTACATGGCTACAGTGAGGCAACGAAAAAATCCATCTATGATAATCCGGCAACATGGCGACATTGGATGACTTTTACGCTGAACTCAATAAATTGAATAAAAATAAGTTAATCGAAATTATATTCAATAAAAGTGTATCAGACAGTATCACAATGAGTGAAAGTATCAGAAAACATATAAATGTGTGGAGTGAAGACGGTTTGCATGGTTCATCCGGCGATTCATCACAACTTAACCTAGAAACAAGTATCCAATTTGTGAAGTTGAAAAGCGAATTGGAAATTCTAAAAACAAAATTAGACGCTTCTTCTGAGAAGACATCATGCCTGATGGAGGTAATTGAAAATCAAAAGTGTATTATCGAACTGCAAAAATCAATGATGAATGTAAACAAAACCAATACAAGAGAAATGAAAGGCGATGTTGCCGTTACTACTGAAAATTCCGAAATTCTCTCAGGTAAACCAAGGAAAATGAGACAAGCTGAGGAAAAATGCAGGATGCCCAATACTGGGGAAACACAGGTATCAAAAAGCGATCTACGGAGGGAATCAATCATAATGGGAACTGAATCAAGCACAACTTTCGTGAGTTCCCAAAGAAAGGCTTGGATATATGTGGGACGTGCAAATGTTGATACAAAGGAAGAGACGGTCCATAGCTACCTCAAAAGCAAATTTCCTACAAGGCAATTCACAGTAGAGAAACTTCCACAGAGAGAGAATGCCCATAGCAGCTCTTTTAGGGTAAGTGCAGATATCAATATGACTGATGAATTATATAAATGTGAAAACTGGCCTGAAAATATTGTTGTTAAAAGGTACAGATTTTTTCGAGGGACAAAAGAAAATAAAGGCAAGTAAAAAACAGGAAACGTTTGTAGTATGTAATCTTAATTTACAATCAGTTAAAAATAAAGTAGATATTATGCAACATTTTCTCATTGAGAACAAGATAAGTATTGCTTGTTTTACTGAGCATTGGACGACCGTGGACATTCTTCAGCGAATTGTTCCTGCTAATTTCGTTGTGGCTGATTGTTTCTCTAGAGGAGGAGGTGTCTATGGAGGAACTGCTATAATCCTAAAAAATGACCAAAAATATGAACAAATCAGGTCAATTAAAGAAAAATCGTTAGAAAATCATATAGAAATGACGTCAGTCCGAATAGTTGAGAAAAAATTGTTTATATTGGCCATATACAGGCCTCCAAAGGGAAACTTTGATGATTTTCTCTCGAGACTTAACGAAAGTCTGAATATTTTGTCGAATTTGAAATCAAATCATAATATGTACGTCACTGGTGATTTCAATATAGATTTTTTGAAAGAGAGTCGTCAGCGAGCTGATATTATTGAACTTTTTGAGTCATATGGACTGAGTCGGATTTTTAGTGAACCTAGTCGTATCAGCAGACTCACGCAGTCATGCATTGATAACATTTTCACAGATTATGACAACTCTACTTACCAACACAAAACTATTGATCCATATTTTTCAGATCATCGTGCCCAGATCGTGTCAATGCCTCTTGTTGTATCTGGAAGTAAATTAGTAACTAAAATGAAGTACAGTATAAATAGTCGAAATATACAAAGGTTCAAAATTTCACTGGCTGAGATAAACTGGGAAAGTGTAAGGGATAATAATGCTGCAAAATACTATGAGAACTTTCATTCTGCACTCCAAGGCTGTTTTGATGACTGCTTCCCAAAAATAGTCGTTAAAAACACCAGTTCTCTAAGAAATTCTGACAAGCTCAAAAATAAGAACGAGGGACTTCACAGGGCAATCGAGGCTGCTCAAACTATATATGAGGTAAGGAAGGATAAAGCCTCATGGGAATTACTGAGTGTTCTCAAACGTCATCTACGAGAATATTACACGAATATTAGAAGATATCGGAATGAGATGCATGTACAGCTAGCTGAAAATAAGACTAGAGCTATTTGGAATATCATCAGGAACCAAACGGGTAAATCGAAGGAAAATACCGAGAATGTCAGCGTCTTGAATGCTGAGAAATTCAATAAATTCTTCTCGGAAATTGGAGAAATTATCTCGAAACAGTGTAACCCTTCTGTGGATCAGGCATCAACTATGTTGAGGAAGAACAAAGGCAGGTTATCATCCTCCTGTCAGTCAATGTTTTTAGAGCCAACAACAGCTAGCGAAGTATCGAATATTGTCTGCAATCTCAAAAATAAAAAATCAGGGGATGTGTATGGGCTCAATTCTGAATTGTTCAAGCAGATATATCCGATTCTTTCAGATGCTCTCTGTGAAGTTTTGAATATGTGCATGGAACAAGGAATATTCCCTCAGGAATTGAAGATTGCTAGAGTGGTCCCAGTTCATAAAAAGGATGATGTGGATGAAGAGGGCAATTATCGCCCAGTGTCGATCCTGCCAATTATATCTAAAGTTTTTGAAGAAATTCTGAGAAAACGCTTACTATCCTTCCTAGATGAACATTCCTGTATTTCTGACTCTCAACATGGTTTTAGATCGAAGCGATCCACTACTTCAGCAATAGTTGAACTCATTGCTGGAGTCACAGAGGCTTTAGACCATCATCTACACCCTGAAATACTTGCGTTAGATCTCAGTAAGGCTTTTGACTGTGTTGACAGGGAAATACTGCTTGAGAAGATGGAGTACTATGGAGTGAGAGGTATAGCTTTGAAATTCATCAGATCATACTTAACTGATAGAAAGCAGGTGGTCACATGGAAGGGTATGAACTCTGGAATTAGAGAGATAAATGTGGGAGTCCCACAGGGATCGATACTGGGTCCTTTGTTGTTCATTGTGTACATTAATGACTTACCAGGAAATGTTCCGTGCGAGGCAACGAGTTTATATGCAGATGATACATCCTTTCTCAATATTGCTTCTTCACGGGAGGAACTGGAGCGTGTGTGTAATGAGACCCTGCGAGTTGCGGAGGACTGGTTTACCTTTAATGGTCTAAAATTGAATAGAGATAAAATTCAAAGACTGAATTTCAATTTAAACAACAAAGAAAAACGTAGTTTGAACCTACTTGGGATAACCTTGGAGAATGATCTTTGTTGGAAGGGGCATATCTCATTACTTACCAGGAAACTGTCGACAGCCCTTTTTACTATGAGGCGTATGAAGGCCATCTCTACCGATAATGTCTGTAAGCTGACTTATTTTTCCAACTTTCACTCTGTGGCGACATATGGGATACTGATATGGGGGCATAGTCCAGGTCTTGATCGGATTTTCCTGAAACAAAAGGAGGCAGTAAGAATTTTGAGTGGTGTACCAAAAACACATAGCTGTCGAGAACTATTTAAGAAGCATAGGATACTTACCATTGTCTCCGTTTTCATTCTGGAGTGCTTGAAATTTGTTCACTCAAACAAAAATGGGTTCACTCAAGTCAGCGATTGCCATTCGTACAACACCAGACACAGAGATGAGTTCAGGAGCAATTTTCATAGAGCTAAATCCACTCAAATTGCAGTGAATTACTGGTGCATTAAACTGTACAACAAGCTTCCTCAATCTATGAAGAGTTTGCCAGGTTCAGCTCTTCAAAGAAATGTCAAGAATTTGTTGTTGGAGAACGTATTTTATTCTGTGGACGAGTTTTTGAGATTCGAGTTCTGACTTGTATTATCTTCAGCGTGTTGATGGATTGAATTTTAACTTGTTAAACTGTGTTAACTGATGTTTATATTTATATTAGTATGTTTTTTTTCTCATTATGTAATATTGCTGAATGTGTTTATATGACGTGCCATGTAATTCTTTCTTGATGGCGAATAAAATTTACTATTACTATTACTATCTATTTGAACAACGTTCTGTGAGCTGACGGGAAAATTGGACCGTATATGCATATATAACGACAATCAGATTGCCAAGAAGTTAGCGAGTAATCCAGTCTTTCATGATAGAACCATACAAATAGATATTAATTTATATTTTTTGGAAGATGCGGTGACTGAAATTAAAATTAATTCAATGTATATGCCAACTGATAAGATGGTTGCTGATATATTGACAAAGCCATTGCAAAATATTACAAATTCATAGTTTTCAAAGTATTAAGGTCTTTGTGAAAATTGATTGATTATTGTTTTTGTAAACTTTCGTTAAGTGGGAGTGTTGTAAATGTATACCAAAAGAGAACGATATATATATATATATATATATATATATATATATATATATATATATATATATATATATATATATATATATATATATATATAAACAATAAACAATGGTTTAAGGGGTGTTGGAAAACTTCAATTGTTACTATCTTCTTTATTTCATCAGTCGACGTTTCGATCCTTGGTTGGGATCTTCTTCAGGACTTCTATAAAACAAACAACATACAAATATAACACAAACATTGCAGAAAAGACAACATGTTAAAACGCACCGAAATGCGAAGAGTTACCAGATCTTAAGTTGCACTGAATCTTATACAGATTTGGAGGAAAAAATTTAATTATTTTTGAACACAAAATAGTCTCTAATACAATAACGTCTTTTTTTATCACACACTTCCTTATTCTCTTGAAAACTTCTTTTTAAAAAACTTTCTTCATCCATCTGATAACTGCGTAAAAAACGAAAGGGGTTAGGTCGGGTTCATAGAACATCATAGATCTTCAACTGACATTCGAGAACATAGAACTTGAGATCAACAACTCACTCTCACTAAGTTGGTTTGAATGTATCAGATATGAATAAATGTTGCTTATATTCTCTATATCCTTTCTGTAGTTCATGGAATTTTCATGTCGCTTAATGTGAATCATCTCCAGGAAACATCTTTTTCTCATATTCTCCTCGCACTCCAAGACTGTCACCGAATCATAGTCCATTCGATGGTCAACTGATCTTACATGTTCTGCCAGTGCACATATCTTTCTAGGATTCTTAATGTCGCTAATATGTTGGGTTATTCTTCTTTTAAGTTGTTGGGATGTTTGTCCGATATACACCTCATCACAATTTTGACAGGGTATTCTGTATACAACACAGCTTTTCTTTTCAGTTTCTATCCTATCTTTCAAATTACTATAAAGTCTCTTTAATTTAAATTCAGTTCTAGGTATCACTTTGATATTATCAGTTTTTATTCTATGACTCCACGGTATAAAATGTTTGTTGTATACAACAGTGGGAAGAGACTGAAGAGGGAGACTAACTGATGCGTAGCGTAGACATTAAACTTAGAACATAGAAACAAGTTAAAACATAGAGTGCAGAGTTCTCGTTCTCTTTTGGTATACATTTACAACACTCCCACTTAACGAAAGTTTACAAAAACAATAATCAATCAATTTTCACAAAGACCTTAATACTTTGAAAACTATGAATTTCTAATATTTTGCAATGGCTTTGTCAATATATCAGCAACCATCTTATCAGTTGGCATATACATTGAATTAATTTTAATTTCAGTCACCGCATCTTCCAAAAAATATAAATTAATATCTATTTGTATGGTTCTATCATGAAAGACTGGATTACTCGCTAACTTCTTGGCAATCTGATTGTCGTTATATATGCATATACGGTCCAATTTTTCCATCAGCTCACAGAACGTTGTTCAAATAGATGGATTTTTTCGCTGCCTCACTGTAGCCATGTACTCCGCTTCGGTTGTCGATAAGGCTACTGTCTTCTGCTTGTAGCTTTTCCAGGAAATATATCCTCCTGAAAACTTGAAGACATATCTGGAGGATGACATGCAAACTGGGTTCGGATCAGACTTGTCTCTCAATTTCATAACGAGGTATTTAGTTCCTTTCAGATAACTCAGGACACGCTTAGCACTTTGTCAATGGTGTTTCCTGTATCATGAATTATATCGACTAAAAAGGTTAACGGAATGAGCTATATCTGGTCGTGTCATAACAGCTTGATGCATTAAGCTTCCTATTAATTATTGATATGGCGTTTTTGGTTCTAATATCTCACTCTCCAAATCGTTTAAAACTATTGTCAAGAGATGTACAAAAGTCTTACAATCTGACATGTTGAATCGTTTCAATAAACCATATACAGTCATTAGTTCCTCACAAGCCTCGTGTTTGCGAGGATCACTTCCTTCTGCGCTGTGCTTACAAGCTCTCTATCTAAGCCCAGTCTCAGCGTGTTCTCAAGCAGATGTTTTTCCACCAACCCATTTGTTGACATGACCATCGGGAGTATAGCAGTCGATTTCAGGCCATATATCGTTTTCATCTCAAATGCCAGATCGTGATATTTCGTCAGTTTTTCGACGAACGCTTTAGTCATATTGTCATCGGCCGGGATAGTGACGTCCAGTATACTCAACGATTTTTCTTTTTTATTTAAAAGCAGAATATCCAGTCGGTTATGTTGACCGGTCTGTCCATCGTGATGAACGTATCCCATATATATATATATATATATATATATAGCTGATATATATATATATATATATATATATATATATATATATATATATATATATATATATATATATATATATATATATATATAGCTGATATATATATATATATATATATATATATATATATATATATATATATATATATATATATATATATATATATATATATATATATATATATATATATATATATATATATAGCTGATATATATATATATATATATATATATATATATATATATATATATATATATATATATATATATATATATATATATATATATATATATATATATATATATATATATATATATATATATATATATATGTATATATATATATATATATATATATATGGACTGGTACTAAAGAAAACTGTCCAGCATATCAAAGATCTAGAAATGCAAAATAATACCATTACATGGATGCAAAAAGCCGTTTTGCTTGGCACTGTGAATATCATCAGACAGGTCATCTATCCACACTGAGGAGCAGATCTTCTCTTGGTAGAAATACCCGGGAAGCCCTGTAAGAAGTACCACTAAAGTGTGAAATTAAAAAAAAAAAAAAAAAAAATATATATATATATATATATATATATATATATATATATATATATATATATATATATATATATATATGGGATACGTTCATCACGATGGACAGACCGGTCAACATAACCGACTGGATATTCTGCTTTTAAATAAAAAAGAAAAATCGTTGAGTATACTGGACGTCACTATCCCGGCCGATGACAATATGACTAAAGCGTTCGTCGAAAAACTGACGAAATATCACGATCTGGCATTTGAGATGAAAACGATATATGGCCTGAAATCGACTGCTATACTCCCGATGGTCATGTCAACAAATGGGTTGGTGGAAAAACATCTGCTTGAGAACACGCTGAGACTGGGCTTAGATAGATAGCTTGTAAGCACAGCGCAGAAGGAAGTGATCCTCGCAAACACGAGGCTTGTGAGGAACTAATGACTGTATATGGTTTATTGAAACGATTCAACATGTCAGATTGTAAGACTTTTGTACATCTCTTGACAATAGTTTTAAACGATTTGGAGAGTGAGATATTAGAACCAAAAACGCCATATCAATAATTAATAGGAAGCTTAATGCATCAAGCTGTTATGACACGACCAGATATAGCTCATTCCGTTAACCTTTTTAGTCGATATAATTCATGATACAGGAAACACCATTGACAAAGTGCTAAGCGTGTCCTGAGTTATCTGAAAGGAACTAAATACCTCGTTATGAAATTGAGAGACAAGTCTGATCCGAACCCAGTTTGCATGTCATCCTCCAGATATGTCTTCAAGTTTTCAGGAGGATATATTTCCTGGAAAAGCTACAAGCAGAAGACAGTAGCCTTATCGACAACCGAAGCGGAGTACATGGCTACAGTGAGGCAGCGAAAAAATCCATCTATTTGAACAACGTTCTGTGAGCTGATGGAAAAATTGGACCGTATATGCATATATAACGACAATCAGATTGCCAAGAAGTTAGCGAGTAATCCAGTCTTTCATGATAGAACCATACAAATAGATATTAATTTATATTTTTTGGAAGATGCGGTGACTGAAATTAAAATTAATTCAATGTATATGCCAACTGATAAGATGGTTGCTGATATATTGACAAAGCCATTGCAAAATATTAGAAATTCATAGTTTTCAAAGTATTAAGGTCTTTGTGAAAATTGATTGATTATTGTTTTTGTAAACTTTCGTTAAGTGGGAGTGTTGTAAATGTATACCAAAAGAGAACGAGAACTCTGCACTCTATGTTTTAACTTGTTTCTATGTTCTAAGTTTAATGTCTACGCTACGCATCAGTTAGTCTCCCTCTTCAGTCTCTTCCCACTGTTGTATACAACAAACATTTTATACCGTGGAGTCATAGAATAAAAACTGATAATATCAAAGTGATACCTAGAACTGAATTTAAATTAAAGAGACTTTATAGTAATTTGAAAGATAGGATAGAAACTGAAAAGAAAAGCTGTGTTGTATACAGAATACCCTGTCAAAATTGTGATGAGGTGTATATCGGACAAACATCCCAACAACTTAAAAGAAGAATAACCCAACATATTAGCGACATTAAGAATCCTAGAAAGATATGTGCACTGGCAGAACATGTAAGATCAGTTGACCATCGAATGGACTATGATTCGGTGACAGTCTTGGAGTGCGAGGAGAATATGAGAAAAAGATGTTTCCTGGAGATGATTCACATTAAGCGACATGAAAATTCCATGAACTACAGAAAGGATATAGAGAATATAAGCAACATTTATTCATATCTGATACATTCAAACCAACTTAGTGAGAGTGAGTTGTTGATCTCAAGTTCTATGTTCTCGAATGTCAGTTGAAGATCTATGATGTTCTATGAACCCGACCTAACCCCTTTCGTTTTTTACGCAGTTATCAGATGGATGAAGAAAGTTTTTTAAAAAGAAGTTTTCAAGAGAATAAGGAAGTGTGTGATAAAAAAAGACGTTATTGTATTAGAGACTATTTTGTGTTCAAAAATAATTAAATTTTTTCCTCCAAATCTGTATAAGATTCAGTGCAACTTAAGATCTGGTAACTCTTCGCATTTCGGTGCGTTTTAACATGTTGTCTTTTCTGCAATGTTTGTGTTATATTTGTATGTTGTTTGTTTTATAGAAGTCCTGAAGAAGATCCCAACCAAGGATCGAAACGTCGACTGATGAAATAAAGAAGATAGTAACAATTGAAGTTTTCCAACACCCCTTAAACCATTGTTTATTGTTTATATATATATATATATATATATATATATATATATATATATATATATATATATATATATATATATATATATATATATATATATCGTTCTCTTTTGGTATACATTTACAACACTCCCACTTAACGAAAGTTTACAAAAACAATAATCAATCAATTTTCACAAAGACCTTAATACTTTGAAAACTATGAATTTGTAATATTTTGCAATGGCTTTGTCAATATATCAGCAACCATCTTATCAGTTGGCATATACATTGAATTAATTTTAATTTCAGTCACCGCATCTTCCAAAAAATATAAATTAATATCTATTTGTATGGTTCTATCATGAAAGACTGGATTACTCGCTAACTTCTTGGCAATCTGATTGTCGTTATATATGCATATACGGTCCAATTTTCCCGTCAGCTCACAGAACGTTGTTCAAATAGATAGTAATAGTAATAGTAAATTTTATTCGCCATCAAGAAAGAATTACATGGCACGTCATATAAACACATTCAGCAATATTACATAATGAGAAAAAAAACATACTAATATAAATATAAACATCAGTTAACACAGTTTAACAAGTTAAAATTCAATCCATCAACACGCTGAAGATAATACAAGTCAGAACTCGAATCTCAAAAACTCGTCCACAGAATAAAATACGTTCTCCAACAACAAATTCTTGACATTTCTTTGAAGAGCTGAACCTGGCAAACTCTTCATAGATTGAGGAAGCTTGTTGTACAGTTTAATGCACCAGTAATTCACTGCAATTTGAGTGGATTTAGCTCTATGAAAATTGCTCCTGAACTCATCTCTGTGTCTGGTGTTGTACGAATGGCAATCGCTGACTTGAGTGAACCCATTTTTGTTTGAGTGAACAAATTTCAAGCACTCCAGAATGAAAACGGAGACAATGGTAAGTATCCTATGCTTCTTAAATAGTTCTCGACAGCTATGTGTTTTTGGTACACCACTCAAAATTCTTACTGCCTCCTTTTGTTTCAGGAAAATCCGATCAAGACCTGGACTATGCCCCCATATCAGTATCCCATATGTCGCCACAGAGTGAAAGTTGGAAAAATAAGTCAGCTTACAGACATTATCGGTAGAGATGGCCTTCATACGCCTCATAGTAAAAAGGGCTGTCGACAGTTTCCTGGTAAGTAATGAGATATGCCCCTTCCAACAAAGATCATTCTCCAAGGTTATCCCAAGTAGGTTCAAACTACGTTTTTCTTTGTTGTTTAAATTGAAATTCAGTCTTTGAATTTTATCTCTATTCAATTTTAGACCATTAAAGGTAAACCAGTCCTCCGCAACTCGCAGGGTCTCATTACACACACGCTCCAGTTCCTCCCGTGAAGAAGCAATATTGAGAAAGGATGTATCATCTGCATATAAACTCGTTGCCTCGCACGGAACATTTCCTGGTAAGTCATTAATGTACACAATGAACAACAAAGGACCCAGTATCGATCCCTGTGGGACTCCCACATTTATCTCTCTAATTCCAGAGTTCATACCCTTCCATGTGACCACCTGCTTTCTATCAGTTAAGTATGATCTGATGAATTTCAAAGCTATACCTCTCACTCCATAGTACTCCATCTTCTCAAGCAGTATTTCCCTGTCAACACAGTCAAAAGCCTTACTGAGATCTAACGCAAGTATTTCAGGGTGTAGATGATGGTCTAAAGCCTCTGTGACTCCAGCAATGAGTTCAACTATTGCTGAAGTAGTGGATCGCTTCGATCTAAAACCATGTTGAGAGTCAGAAATACAGGAATGTTCATCTAGGAAGGATAGTAAGCGTTTTCTCAGAATTTCTTCAAAAACTTTAGATATAATTGGCAGGATCGACACTGGGCGATAATTGCCCTCTTCATCCACATCATCCTTTTTATGAACTGGGACCACTCTAGCAATCTTCAATTCCTGAGGGAATATTCCTTGTTCCATGCACATATTCAAAACTTCACAGAGAGCATCTGAAAGAATCGGATATATCTGCTTGAACAATTCAGAATTGAGCCCATACACATCCCCTGATTTTTTATTTTTGAGATTGCAGACAATATTCGATACTTCGCTAGCTGTTGTTGGCTCTAAAAACATTGACTGACAGGAGGATGATAACCTGCCTTTGTTCTTCCTCAACATAGTTGATGCCTGATCCACAGAAGGGTTACACTGTTTCGAGATAATTTCTCCAATTTCCGAGAAGAATTTATTGAATTTCTCAGCATTCAAGACGCTGACATTCTCGGTATTTTCCTTCGATTTACCCGTTTGGTTCCTGATGATATTCCAAATAGCTCTAGTCTTATTTTCAGCTAGCTGTACATGCATCTCATTCCGATATCTTCTAATATTCGTGTAATATTCTCGTAGATGACGTTTGAGCACACTCAGTAATTCCCATGAGGCTTTATCCTTCCTTACCTCATATATAGTTTGAGCAGCCTCGATTGCCCTGTGAAGTCCCTCGTTCTTATTTTTGAGCTTGTCAGAATTTCTTAGAGAACTGGTGTTTTTAACGACTATTTTTGGGAAGCAGTCATCAAAACAGCCTTGGAGTGCAGAATGAAAGTTCTCATAGTATTTTGCAGCATTATTATCCCTTACACTTTCCCAGTTTATCTCAGCCAGTGAAATTTTGAACCTTTGTATATTTCGACTATTTATACTGTACTTCATTTTAGTTACTAATTTACTTCCAGATACAACAAGAGGCATTGACACGATCTGGGCACGATGATCTGAAAAATATGGATCAATAGTTTTGTGTTGGTAAGTAGAGTTGTCATAATCTGTGAAAATGTTATCAATGCATGACTGCGTGAGTCTGCTGATACGACTAGGTTCACTAAAAATCCGACTCAGTCCATATGACTCAAAAAGTTCAATAATATCAGCTCGCTGACGACTCTCTTTCAAAAAATCTATATTGAAATCACCAGTGACGTACATATTATGATTTGATTTCAAATTCGACAAAATATTCAGACTTTCGTTAAGTCTCGAGAGAAAATCATCAAAGTTTCCCTTTGGAGGCCTGTATATGGCCAATATAAACAATTTTTTCTCAACTATTCGGACTGACGTCATTTCTATATGATTTTCTAACGATTTTTCTTTAATTGACCTGATTTGTTCATATTTTTGGTCATTTTTTAGGATTATAGCAGTTCCTCCATAGACACCTCCTCCTCTAGAGAAACAATCAGCCACAACGAAATTAGCAGGAACAATTCGCTGAAGAATGTCCACGGTCGTCCAATGCTCAGTAAAACAAGCAATACTTATCTTGTTCTCAATGAGAAAATGTTGCATAATATCTACTTTATTTTTAACTGATTGTAAATTAAGATTACATACTACAAACGTTTCCTGTTTTTTACTTGCCTTTATTTTCTTTTGTCCCTCGAAAAAATCTGTACCTTTTAACAACAATATTTTCAGGCCAGTTTTCACATTTATATAATTCATCAGTCATATTGATATCTGCACTTACCCTAAAAGAGCTGCTATGGGCATTCTCTCTCTGTGGAAGTTTCTCTACTGTGAATTGCCTTGTAGGAAATTTGCTTTTGAGGTAGCTATGGACCGTCTCTTCCTTTGTATCAACATTTGCACGTCCCACATATATCCAAGCCTTTCTTTGGGAACTCACGAAAGTTGTGCTTGATTCAGTTCCCATTATGATTGATTCCCTCCGTAGATCGCTTTTTGATACCTGTGTTTCCCCAGTATTGGGCATCCTGCATTTTTCCTCAGCTTGTCTCATTTTCCTTGGTTTACCTGAGAGAATTTCGGAATTTTCAGTAGTAACGGCAACATCGCCTTTCATTTCTCTTGTATTGGTTTTGTTTACATTCATCATTGATTTTTGCAGTTCGATAATACACTTTTGATTTTCAATTACCTCCATCAGGCATGATGTCTTCTCAGAAGAAGCGTCTAATTTTGTTTTTAGAATTTCCAATTCGCTTTTCAACTTCACAAATTGGATACTTGTTTCTAGGTTAAGTTGTGATGAATCGCCGGATGAACCATGCAAACCGTCTTCACTCCACACATTTATATGTTTTCTGATACTTTCACTCATTGTGATACTGTCTGATACACTTTTATTGAATATAATTTCGATTAACTTATTTTTATTCAATTTATTGAGTTCAGCGTAAAAGTCATCCAATGTCGCCATGTTGCCGGATTATCATAGATGGATTTTTTCGCTGCCTCACTGTAGCCATGTACTCCGCTTCGGTTGTCGATAAGGCTACTGTCTTCTGCTTGCAGCTTTTCCAGGAAATATATCCTCCTGAAAACTTGAAGACATATCTGGAGGATGACATGCAAACTGGGTTCGGATCAGACTTGTCTCTCAGGAATTTCATAACGAGGTATTTAGTTCCTTTCAGATAACTCAGGACACGCTTAGCACTTTGTCAATGGTGTTTCCTGTATCATGAATTATATCGACTAAAAAGGTTAACGGAATGAGCTATATCTGGTCGTGTCATAACAGCTTGATGCATTAAGCTTCCTATTAATTATTGATATGGAGTTTTTGGTTCTAATATCTCACTCTCCAAATCGTTTAAAGCTATTGTCAAGAGATGTACAAAAGTTTTACAATCTGACATGTTGAATCGTTTCAATAAACCATATACAGTCATTAGTTCCTCACAAGCCTCGTGTTTGCGAGGATCACTTCCTTCTGCGCTGTGCTTACAAGCTCTCTATCTAAGCCCAGTCTCAGCGTGTTCTCAAGCAGATGTTTTTCCACCAACCCATTTGTTGACATGACCGTCGGGAGTATAGCAGTCGATTTCAGGCCATATATCGTTTTCATCTCAAATGCCAGATCGTGATATTTCGTCAGTTTTTCGACGAACGCTTTAGTCATATTGTCATCGGCCGGGATAGTGACGTCCAGTATACTCAACGATTTTTCTTTTTTATTCAAAAGCAGAATATCCAGTCGGTTATGTTTGACCGGTCTGTCCGTCGTGATGAACGTATCCCATATATATATATCGGGTGTCCCAAGGTAAGTGGCCTATTAAATTATTATGGAAACTATTGATGGTAAAGCTTTCAAATTTTGTGGATAGATATTTGGCCATGTAAGGTACATTTTTAAAATAATTTCACATTTCCAGTGTTGCCGGATGTACGACAATTTGGCAACAACTTTGTTATTTTAAAAGGGACATCCGGTATTTCTATTTTGTTTATGATACTCCATAAAATATTAAATCTATTCACTCTTACTTTTCCATACCTATCTTTAACGGTTTTTGAGTTATTAATTATTTTTCGAAATTTTAAATCAAATTGGCGTATTACGAAAATGACTCCAGTTCGCTCAATATTTGAGATTTAAGTCAAAAATTTTGCAAGTCGTTAGATATTGATCTGATCTGTGTCACTGCTTTTGAATTATGGTTGTCAATAATACAGGACGGACCAAAAAAAATCATCATTTGCCAAGTTACAAAATTTTAAAAAAGTCTATTTTTTCAAATTAGACACCTAGTATATTTTTCAATTTTTGGAATCAGTACAACACACTCTACAATTTTTCTATTCACGTCCCTATACCTATCTCAACTGGTTTCCGAGTTATATGCGTTTATTAGATTTCACATTGATTCAATAAGCGTTAATTTCTTTTGCATTGTTATTTTCTCTTGTCGTTCATAGATCGATATATCAATGAATCAGTTCGATCCATAAATGTCAAAATAAACAATTATTGCCTAACAGGTGTTTTGTTCCGAGGTTTTTCTATAAATAATGGCTCAAGAAAGATATACACATATAACGCATATAACTCGGAATCCAGTTGAGATAGGTATAGGGACGTGAATAGAAAAATTGTAGAGTGTGTTCTACTGATTCCAAAAATTGAAAAATATACTAGGTGTCTAATTTGAAAAAATAGACTTTTTTACAATTTTGTAACTTGGCAAATGATGATTTTTTTTGGTCCATGCTGTATTATTGACAACCATAATTCAAAAGCAGTGACACAGATCAGATCAATATCTAACGACTTGCAAAATTTCTGACTTAAATCTCAAATATTGAGCGAACTAGAGTCATTTTCGTAATACGCCAATTTGATCCAAAATTTGTAAAAATAATTAATAACTCAAAAACCGTTAAAGATAGGAATGGAAAAGTAATCAACAGAACCAACCAAGAGTGAATTACTGCGACCAAGTGTGATTTAATGCTATTCTATGTTTCATTTGTCATGTGCGTGTATTCTGTGGCAAGTCTGGTTGACAACATTTTTGACAACCTCTCATTTTGTTGATTATTCTGTTTACCTTATTTACATATGATAATTGATTTCTACTCTTGTGCTAACGAAATATCAGATCTTTTTTCGCTAAATTGTTGATGTTCTTGTTCATTGCTTTCTTGAGAGCTATTGATTTGTGTTCAAATAAGATCTTTACAACTCTGTATTTCGGTATGTACTATTTTTACATGTTTTGTGATTGCCATGTTTTTTGACTGTTTTCTATTGCTATTGTAGAGTCCTGAAGAAGGTCCCCATCGGGATCGAAACGTCGACTAAATGAAATAAAGAAGAGTGAAATTATAACACTTATCAATTTTCCCACACCCCTTATCATATATATATATATATATATATATATATATATATATATATATATATATATATATATATATATATATATATATATAGCGTGGTTCAATTGTGATTATTCGGACCGGAAGGCCAAGAATAATTTCTGTTGTCAATGGGGAAATATTATCTGTCGTATGATACCAACTGTCCCCAAGATCACCGCCTTCTGCATCCAAAGAGTAGTTATGAGAGGCAGCTATATATATATATATATATATATATATATTAGACAGACACCTCGTCTGTCACAGATCCATATAATTGACAGAAGTTGTTGGTCATGTGTTTGGGATGTAAACCCAGCCTTTTACACTCCAACAGGAACACTCTGCGATTCCGCAATGCTGCCAACTTGATGTTATTAGATGACCATGATTTTTAAGGTCGATGACATTTCCCTTCCATACCGTACACGGATTTCAGCATAAAACCCCATGCTAATATACAGAATGTGATAATTTCCTAAAGTAATTAATAAACAATGGTTTAAGGGGTGTTGGAAAACTTCAATTGTTACTATCTTCTTTATTTCATCAGTCGACGTTTCGATCCTTGGTTGGGATCTTCTTCAGGACTTCTATAAAACAAACAACATACAAATATAACACAAACATTGCAGAAAAGACAACATGTTAAAACGCACCGAAATGCGAAGAGTTACCAGATCTTAAGTTGCACTGAATCTTATACAGATTTGGAGGAAAAAATTTAATTATTTTTGAACACAAAATAGTCTCTAATACAATAACGTCTTTTTTTATCACACACTTCCTTATTCTCTTGAAAACTTCTTTTTAAAAAACTTTCTTCATCCATCTGACAACTGCGTAAAAAAAAAAGAAGTCCTGAAGAAGATCCCAACCAAGGATCGAAACGTCGACTGATGAAATAAAGAAGATAGTAACAATTGAAGTTTTCCAACACCCCTTGAACCATTGTTTATTAATTACTTTAGGAAATTATCACATTCTGTATATTAGCATGGGGTTTTATGCTGAAATCCGTGTACGGTATGGAAGGGAAATGTCATCGACCTTAAAAATCATGGTCATCTAATAACATCAAGTTGGCAGCATTGCGGAATCGCAGAGTGTTCCTGTTGGAGTGTAAAAGGCTGGGTTTACATCCCAAACACATGACCAACAACTTCTGTCAATTATATGGATCTGTGACAGACGAGGTGTCGTCCAGACAAGCAGTGAACATGGAGAACAAGGTACTTAACATGTTCTTAAAATTTGAAATTACAGTAACAATAACAAAAATGAAAAGAATAGAAAGAGAAGTTGAACGACTGAAACTACTCATTCAGCATGCACTTCCTGAGGATATTACTAACCATTTTTTCTCTTATCAGAACAACAAGTACAATAGACAATTTGCATTGACGAAACAGAAAAATCTGGATAAGGTGAGAGCTTTGACAGATGCACAATTGGGGAAAGTCAGATCACAAGAAAGGTGGGTTAAAAATTTAAGTGGAACAAATGTCCCAGATAGAGTTCTAAAATTCTTGTCGCTGGGTCCTAAATTCAGCATTGACATTCCTATGAAAGAAATCTCCATTCCGAAACTTTTATCTGATGTTGAGAATGTTATCAACCTCAATGACTCCTTATCTCCTGATGCCAAGAACATAAAACGCGCCATGGCCACCAACATTATAACTAATAATATTAAACCTAATAAAGTTGTCAGAAATGTAGTACAGAGAGAATTTTATAATTGTGAAAGATATCTCAAAGAACATCCAGACACACAGGTATTACAATCAGACAAAGGAAACGTAACAGTTATTATGGACAAGTCACAATACATAGAACTATCTAATGGAATTCTCAATGATCTTGACTATTACAGAAGACTACCTAGAGACCCAACAACTACTATACAAACTAAAGGTAACACATTGATTAAAAAATTGGTAACAAGTGGTCATATTTCCCAAATGCAAGGAAAATCCTTGTACAGTTATAACTCCATTCCTGCAAGATTTTATGGACTACCTAAAGTCCATAAACCTGTTCTCTCCCTCAGACCCATCATCTCCTCTTTGAATACACCAACATCTAAGATATCAGGTTATATATCTGAAATAATTTCAAGTTATTTAAGTGTTTCTAGAGGCAGATATTACGTAGAAGATTCTTTCTCTTTTTCCACCTTCATTAGTGAATTCCAACTGCCAGAAGATTATGTCCTCATCAGCCTTGATGTAGTATCCCTCTTTACCAATATTTCATTAGAATTAGCTCTGTCTGCAATTCAACACAGATGGGAATCATTCAGTAGCCACACCACGATACCAAAGGAAGACTTCATCAACATCATCAGATTTTTTTTCAACTCAAACTATTTCATCTTCCAAGGTAATTTTTACAATCAAATACTAGGTTCCCCAATGGGGTCTAAATTCAGCCCTTCCATTGCAGAGATAGTGATGGATTTCCTCCTAGATGGCATCCTAACAGATATCCCCTTTGAGATGCCTTTTATTAAAAAATATGTAGATGACATCATTTGTGCAGTTCCCAGTGATAAGACATCTTACACTCTTGAAAGGTTCAACAGACAGAGTGAGTCTATAAAATTTACCATAGAATTAGAAAATAACAATAGTGTGCCCTTCCTAGATACCCTAGTCATTAGAAGACCTGACAATACACTGATTCTTGATTGGTATAGAAAGCCCTCTAGCTCAGGTAGATACTTGCATTATTTTTCCAACCACCCTCAGAGACAAAAAATCAATATGGTTACAAGATTGAAGAATCGTATACACAGAATATCACACCCCACTCTGAAGGAGAAGAATATGAAACTATTATATCAGTTGATGCTTGAGAATGGTTACCCCAAGAACCTTTTAAAGAAATTGATACACAATTCATCGAATTCTGGACAGCCACAGAATAACGATGAAATCGCATCCACCAATTTAGATCAGAGAATTATATTTACTTCCATTCCACTGATTAATGTAATGACAAAATCCTTAATAAACTTATTAAAAACTGATAATATCAAAGTGATACCTAGAACTGAATTTAAATTAAAGAGACTTTATAGTAATTTGAAAGATAGGATAGAAACTGAAAAGAAAAGCTGTGTTGTATACAGAATACCCTGTCAAAATTGTGATGAGGTGTATATCGGACAAACATCCCAACAACTTAAAAGAAGAATAACCCAACATATTAGCGACATTAAGAATCCTAGAAAGATATGTGCACTGGCAGAACATGTAAGATCAGTTGACCATCGAATGGACTATGATTCGGTGACAGTCTTGGAGTGCGAGGAGAATATGAGAAAAAGATGTTTCCTGGAGATGATTCACATTAAGCGACATGAAAATTCCATGAACTACAGAAAGGATATAGAGAATATAAGCAACATTTATTCATATCTGATACATTCAAACCAACTTAGTGAGAGTGAGTTGTTGATCTCAAGTTCTATGTTCTCGAATGTCAGTTGAAGATCTATGATGTTCTATGAACCCGACCTAACCCCTTTCGTTTTTTACGCAGTTATCAGATGGATGAAGAAAGTTTTTTAAAAAGAAGTTTTCAAGAGAATAAGGAAGTGTGTGATAAAAAAAGACGTTATTGTATTAGAGACTATTTTGTGTTCAAAAATAATTAAATTTTTTCCTCCAAATCTGTATAAGATTCAGTGCAACTTAAGATCTGGTAACTCTTCGCATTTCGGTGCGTTTTAACATGTTGTCTTTTCTGCAATGTTTGTGTTATATTTGTATGTTGTTTGTTTTATAGAAGTCCTGAAGAAGATCCCAACCAAGGATCGAAACGTCGACTGATGAAATAAAGAAGATAGTAACAATTGAAGTTTTCCAACACCCCTTAAACCATTGTTTATTGTTTATATATGTTTATATATATATATATATATATATATATATATATATATTTTTTTTTAATTCACACTAGCGTGGTTCAATTGTGATTATTCGGGCCGGAAGGCCAAGAATAATTTCTGTTGTCAATTTGTCAATGGGGAAATATTATCTGTCGTATGATACCAACTGTCCCCAAGATCACCGCCTTCTGCATACAAAGAGTAGTGATGGGAGGCAGCTATATATATATATATATATATATATATATATATATATATATATATTAGACAGACACCTCGTCTGTCACAGATCCATATAATTGACAGAAGTTGTTGGTCATGTGTTTGGGATGTAAACCCAGCCTTTTACACTCCAACAGGAACACTCTGCGATTCCGCAATGCTGCCAACTTGATGTTATTAGATGACCATGATTTTTAAGGTCGATGACATTTCCCTTCCATACCGTACACGGATTTCAGCATAAAACCCCATGCTAATATACAGAATGTGATAATTTCCTAAAGTAATTAATAAACAATGGTTTAAGGGGTGTTGGAAAACTTCAATTGTTACTATCTTCTTTATTTCATCAGTCGACGTTTCGATCCTTGGTTGGGATCTTCTTCAGGACTTCTATAAAACAAACAACATACAAATATAACACAAACATTGCAGAAAAGACAACATGTTAAAACGCACCGAAATGCGAAGAGTTACCAGATCTTAAGTTGCACTGAATCTTATACAGATTTGGAGGAAAAAATTTAATTATTTTTGAACACAAAATAGTCTCTAATACAATAACATCTTTTTTTATCACACACTTCCTTATTCTCTTGAAAACTTCTTTTTAAAAAACTTTCTTCATCCATCTGACAACTGCGTAAAAAAAAAAGAAGTCCTGAAGAAGATCCCAACCAAGGATCGAAACGTCGACTGATGAAATAAAGAAGATAGTAACAATTGAAGTTTTCCAACACCCCTTGAACCATTGTTTATTAATTACTTTAGGAAATTATCACATTCTGTATATTAGCATGGGGTTTTATGCTGAAATCCGTGTACGGTATGGAAGGGAAATGTCATCGACCTTAAAAATCATGGTCATCTAATAACATCAAGTTGGCAGCATTGCGGAATCGCAGAGTGTTCCTGTTGGAGTGTAAAAGGCTGGGTTTACATCCCAAACACATGACCAACAACTTCTGTCAATTATATGGATCTGTGACAGACGAGGTGTCGTCCAGACAAGCAGTGAACATGGAGAACAAGGTACTTAACATGTTCTTAAAATTTGAAATTACAGTAACAATAACAAAAATGAAAAGAATAGAAAGAGAAGTTGAACGACTGAAACTACTCATTCAGCATGCACTTCCTGAGGATATTACTAACCATTTTTTCTCTTATCAGAACAACAAGTACAATAGACAACTTGCATTGACGAAACAGAAAAATCTGGATAAGGTGAGAGCTTTGACAGATGCACAATTGGGGAAAGTCAGATCACAAGAAAGGTGGGTTAAAAATTTAAGTGGAACAAATGTCCCAGATAGAGTTCTAAAATTCTTGTCGCTGGGTCCTAAATTCAGCATTGACATTCCTATGAAAGAAATCTCCATTCTGAAACTTTTATCTGATGTTGAGAATGTTATCAACCTCAATGACTCCTTATCTCCTGATGCCAAGAACATAAAACGCGCCATGGCCACCAACATTATAACTAATAATATTAAACCTAATAAAGTTGTCAGAAATGTAGTACAGAGAGAATTTTATAATTGTAAAAGATATCTCAAAGAACATCCAGACACACAGGTATTACAATCAGACAAAGGAAACGTAACAGTTATTATGGACAAGTCACAATACATAGAACTATCTAATGGAATTCTCAATGATCTTGACTATTACAGAAGACTACCTAGAGACCCAACAACTACTATACAAACTAAAGGTAACACATTGATTAAAAAATTGGTAACAAGTGGTCATATTTCCCAAATGCAAGGAAAATCCTTGTACAGTTATAACTCCATTCCTGCAAGATTTTATGGACTACCTAAAGTCCATAAACCTGTTCTCTCCCTCAGACCCATCATCTCCTCTTTGAATACACCAACATCTAAGATATCAGGTTATATATCTGAAATAATTTCAAGTTATTTAAGTGTTTCTAGAGGCAGATATTACGTAGAAGATTCTTTCTCTTTTTCCACCTTCATTAGTGAATTCCAACTGCCAGAAGATTATGTCCTCATCAGCCTTGATGTAGTATCCCTCTTTACCAATATTTCATTAGAATTAGCTCTGTCTGCAATTCAACACAGATGGGAATCCATCAGTAGCCACACCACGATACCAAAGGAAGACTTCATCAACATCATCAGATTTTTTTTCAACTCAAACTATTTCATCTTCCAAGGTAATTTTTACAATCAAATACTAGGTTCCCCAATGGGGTCTAAATTCAGCCCTTCCATTGCAGAGATAGTGATGGATTTCCTCCTAGATGGCATCCTAACAGATATCCCCTTTGAGATGCCTTTTATTAAAAAATATGTAGATGACATCATTTGTGCAGTTCCCAGTGATAAGACATCTTACACTCTTGAAAGGTTCAACAGACAGAGTGAGTCTATAAAATTTACCATAGAATTAGAAAATAACAATAGTGTGCCCTTCCTAGATACCCTAGTCATTAGAAGACCTGACAATACACTGATTCTTGATTGGTATAGAAAGCCCTCTAGCTCAGGTAGATACATGCATTATTTTTCCAACCACCCTCAGAGACAAAAAATCAATATGGTTACAAGATTGAAGAATCGTATACAAAGAATATCACACCCCACTCTGAAGGAGAAGAATATGAAACTATTATATCAGTTGATGCTTGAGAATGGTTACCCCAAGAACCTTTTAAAGAAATTGATACACAATTCATCGAATTCTGGACAGCCACAGAATAACGATGAAATCGCATCCACCAATTTAGATCAGAGAATTATATTCACTTCCATTCCACTGATTAATGTAATGACAAAATCCTTAATAAACTTATTAAAAACTGATAATATCAAAGTGATACCTAGAACTGAATTTAAATTAAAGAGACTTTATAGTAATTTGAAAGATAGGATAGAAACTGAAAAGAAAAGCTGTGTTGTATACAGAATACCCTGTCAAAATTGTGATGAGGTGTATATCGGACAAACATCCCAACAACTTAAAAGAAGAATAACCCAACATATTAGCGACATTAAGAATCCTAGAAAGATATGTGCACTGGCAGAACATGTAAGATCAGTTGACCATCGAATGGACTATGATTCGGTGACAGTCTTGGAGTGCGAGGAGAATATGAGAAAAAGATGTTTCCTGGAGATGATTCACATTAAGCGACATGAAAATTCCATGAACTACAGAAAGGATATAGAGAATATAAGCAACATTTATTCATATCTGATACATTCAAACCAACTTAGTGAGAGTGAGTTGTTGATCTCAAGTTCTATGTTCTCGAATGTCAGTTGAAGATCTATGATGTTCTATGAACCCGACCTAACCCCTTTCGTTTTTTACGCAGTTATCAGATGGATGAAGAAAGTTTTTTAAAAAGAAGTTTTCAAGAGAATAAGGAAGTGTGTGATAAAAAAAGACGTTATTGTATTAGAGACTATTTTGTGTTCAAAAATAATTAAATTTTTTCCTCCAAATCTGTATAAGATTCAGTGCAACTTAAGATCTGGTAACTCTTCGCATTTCGGTGCGTTTTAACATGTTGTCTTTTCTGCAATGTTTGTGTTATATTTGTATGTTGTTTGTTTTATAGAAGTCCTGAAGAAGATCCCAACCAAGGATCGAAACGTCGACTGATGAAATAAAGAAGATAGTAACAATTGAAGTTTTCCAACACCCCTTAAACCATTGTTTATTGTTTATATATATATATATATATATATATATATATATATATATATATATATATCGTTCTCTTTTGGTATACATTTACAACACTCCCACTTAACGAAAGTTTACAAAAACAATAATCAATCAATTTTCACAAAGACCTTAATACTTTGAAAACTATGAATTTCTAATATTTTGCAATGGCTTTGTCAATATATCAGCAACCATCTTATCAGTTGGCATATACATTGAATTAATTTTAATTTCAGTCACCGCATCTTCCAAAAAATATAAATTAATATCTATTTGTATGGTTCTATCATGAAAGACTGGATTACTCGCTAACTTCTTGGCAATCTGATTGTCGTTATATATGCATATACGGTCCAATTTTCCCGTCAGCTCACAGAACGTTGTTCAAATAGATAGTAATAGTAATAGTAAATTTTATTCGCCATCAAGAAAGAATTACATGGCACGTCATATAAACACATTCAGCAATATTACATAATGAGAAAAAAAACATACTAATATAAATATAAACATCAGTTAACACAGTTTAACAAGTTAAAATTCAATCCATCAACACGCTGAAGATAATACAAGTCAGAACTCGAATCTCAAAAACTCGTCCACAGAATAAAATACGTTCTCCAACAACAAATTCTTGACATTTCTTTGAAGAGCTGAACCTGGCAAACTCTTCATAGATTGAGGAAGCTTGTTGTACAGTTTAATGCACCAGTAATTCACTGCAATTTGAGTGGATTTAGCTCTATGAAAATTGCTCCTGAACTCATCTCTGTGTCTGGTGTTGTACGAATGGCAATCGCTGACTTGAGTGAACCCATTTTTGTTTGAGTGAACAAATTTCAAGCACTCCAGAATGAAAACGGAGACAATGGTAAGTATCCTATGCTTCTTAAATTGTTCTCGACAGCTATGTGTTTTTGGTACACCACTCAAAATTCTTACTGCCTCCTTTTGTTTCAGGAAAATCCGATCAAGACCTGGACTATGCCCCCATATCAGTATCCCATATGTCGCCACAGAGTGAAAGTTGGAAAAATAAGTCAGCTTACAGACATTATCGGTAGAGATGGCCTTCATACGCCTCATAGTAAAAAGGGCTGTCGACAGTTTCCTGGTAAGTAATGAGATATGCCCCTTCCAACAAAGATCATTCTCCAAGGTTATCCCAAGTAGGTTCAAACTACGTTTTTCTTTGTTGTTCAAATTGAAATTCAGTCTTTGAATTTTATCTCTATTCAATTTTAGACCATTAAAGGTAAACCAGTCCTCCGCAACTCGCAGGGTCTCATTACACACACGCTCCAGTTCCTCCCGTGAAGAAGCAATATTGAGAAAGGATGTATCATCTGCATATAAACTCGTTGCCTCGCACGGAACATTTCCTGGTAAGTCATTAATGTACACAATGAACAACAAAGGACCCAGTATCGATCCCTGTGGGACTCCCACATTTATCTCTCTAATTCCAGAGTTCATACCCTTCCATGTGACCACCTGCTTTCTATCAGTTAAGTATGATCTGATGAATTTCAAAGCTATACCTCTCACTCCATAGTACTCCATCTTCTCAAGCAGTATTTCCCTGTCAACACAGTCAAAAGCCTTACTGAGATCTAACGCAAGTATTTCAGGGTGTAGATGATGGTCTAAAGCCTCTGTGACTCCAGCAATGAGTTCAACTATTGCTGAAGTAGTGGATCGCTTCGATCTAAAACCATGTTGAGAGTCAGAAATACAGGAATGTTCATCTAGGAAGGATAGTAAGCGTTTTCTCAGAATTTCTTCAAAAACTTTAGATATAATTGGCAGGATCGACACTGGGCGATAATTGCCCTCTTCATCCACATCATCCTTTTTATGAACTGGGACCACTCTAGCAATCTTCAATTCCTGAGGGAATATTCCTTGTTCCATGCACATATTCAAAACTTCACAGAGAGCATCTGAAAGAATCGGATATATCTGCTTGAACAATTCAGAATTGAGCCCATACACATCCCCTGATTTTTTATTTTTGAGATTGCAGACAATATTCGATACTTCGCTAGCTGTTGTTGGCTCTAAAAACATTGACTGACAGGAGGATGATAACCTGCCTTTGTTCTTCCTCAACATAGTTGATGCCTGATCCACAGAAGGGTTACACTGTTTCGAGATAATTTCTCCAATTTCCGAGAAGAATTTATTGAATTTCTCAGCATTCAAGACGCTGACATTCTCGGTATTTTCCTTCGATTTACCCGTTTGGTTCCTGATGATATTCCAAATAGCTCTAGTCTTATTTTCAGCTAGCTGTACATGCATCTCATTCCGATATCTTCTAATATTCGTGTAATATTCTCGTAGATGACGTTTGAGAACACTCAGTAATTCCCATGAGGCTTTATCCTTCCTTACCTCATATATAGTTTGAGCAGCCTCGATTGCCCTGTGAAGTCCCTCGTTCTTATTTTTGAGCTTGTCAGAATTTCTTAGAGAACTGGTGTTTTTAACGACTATTTTTGGGAAGCAGTCATCAAAACAGCCTTGGAGTGCAGAATGAAAGTTCTCATAGTATTTTGCAGCATTATTATCCCTTACACTTTCCCAGTTTATCTCAGCCAGTGAAATTTTGAACCTTTGTATATTTCGACTATTTATACTGTACTTCATTTTAGTTACTAATTTACTTCCAGATACAACAAGAGGCATTGACACGATCTGGGCACGATGATCTGAAAAATATGGATCAATAGTTTTGTGTTGGTAAGTAGAGTTGTCATAATCTGTGAAAATGTTATCAATGCATGACTGCGTGAGTCTGCTGATACGACTAGGTTCACTAAAAATCCGACTCAGTCCATATGACTCAAAAAGTTCAATAATATCAGCTCGCTGACGACTCTCTTTCAAAAAATCTATATTGAAATCACCAGTGACGTACATATTATGATTTGATTTCAAATTCGACAAAATATTCAGACTTTCGTTAAGTCTCGAGAGAAAATCATCAAAGTTTCCCTTTGGAGGCCTGTATATGGCCAATATAAACAATTTTTTCTCAACTATTCGGACTGACGTCATTTCTATATGATTTTCTAACGATTTTTCTTTAATTGACCTGATTTGTTCATATTTTTGGTCATTTTTTAGGATTATAGCAGTTCCTCCATAGACACCTCCTCCTCTAGAGAAACAATCAGCCACAACGAAATTAGCAGGAACAATTCGCTGAAGAATGTCCACGGTCGTCCAATGCTCAGTAAAACAAGCAATACTTATCTTGTTCTCAATGAGAAAATGTTGCATAATATCTACTTTATTTTTAACTGATTGTAAATTAAGATTACATACTACAAACGTTTCCTGTTTTTTACTTGCCTTTATTTTCTTTTGTCCCTCGAAAAAATCTGTACCTTTTAACAACAATATTTTCAGGCCAGTTTTCACATTTATATAATTCATCAGTCATATTGATATCTGCACTTACCCTAAAAGAGCTGCTATGGACATTCTCTCTCTGTGGAAGTTTCTCTACTGTGAATTGCCTTGTAGGAAATTTGCTTTTGAGGTAGCTATGGACCGTCTCTTCCTTTGTATCAACATTTGCACGTCCCACATATATCCAAGCCTTTCTTTGGGAACTCACGAAAGTTGTGCTTGATTCAGTTCCCATTATGATTGATTCCCTCCGTAGATCGCTTTTTGATACCTGTGTTTCCCCAGTATTGGGCATCCTGCATTTTTCCTCAGCTTGTCTCATTTTCCTTGGTTTACCTGAGAGAATTTCGGAATTTTCAGTAGTAACGGCAACATCGCCTTTCATTTCTCTTGTATTGGTTTTGTTTACATTCATCATTGATTTTTGCAGTTCGATAATACACTTTTGATTTTCAATTACCTCCATCAGGCATGATGTCTTCTCAGAAGAAGCGTCTAATTTTGTTTTTAGAATTTCCAATTCGCTTTTCAACTTCACAAATTGGATACTTGTTTCTAGGTTAAGTTGTGATGAATCGCCGGATGAACCATGCAAACCGTCTTCACTCCACACATTTATATGTTTTCTGATACTTTCACTCATTGTGATACTGTCTGATACACTTTTATTGAATATAATTTCGATTAACTTATTTTTATTCAATTTATTGAGTTCAGCGTAAAAGTCATCCAATGTCGCCATGTTGCCGGATTATCATAGATGGATTTTTTCGCTGCCTCACTGTAGCCATGTACTCCGCTTCGGTTGTCGATAAGGCTACTGTCTTCTGCTTGCAGCTTTTCCAGGAAATATATCCTCCTGAAAACTTGAAGACATATCTGGAGGATGACATGCAAACTGGGTTCGGATCAGACTTGTCTCTCAGGAATTTCATAACGAGGTATTCAGTTCCTTTCAGATAACTCAGGACACGCTTAGCACTTTGTCAATGGTGTTTCCTGTATCATGAATTATATCGACTAAAAAGGTTAACGGAATGAGCTATATCTGGTCGTGTCATAACAGCTTGATGCATTAAGCTTCCTATTAATTATTGATATGGAGTTTTTGGTTCTAATATCTCACTCTCCAAATCGTTTAAAGCTATTGTCAAGAGATGTACAAAAGTTTTACAATCTGACATGTTGAATCGTTTCAATAAACCATATACAGTCATTAGTTCCTCACAAGCCTCGTGTTTGCGAGGATCACTTCCTTCTGCGCTGTGCTTACAAGCTCTCTATCTAAGCCCAGTCTCAGCGTGTTCTCAAGCAGATGTTTTTCCACCAACCCATTTGTTGACATGACCGTCGGGAGTATAGCAGTCGATTTCAGGCCATATATCGTTTTCATCTCAAATGCCAGATCGTGATATTTCGTCAGTTTTTCGACGAACGCTTTAGTCATATTGTCATCGGCCGGGATAGTGACGTCCAGTATACTCAACGATTTTTCTTTTTTATTCAAAAGCAGAATATCCAGTCGGTTATGTTTGACCGGTCTGTCCGTCGTGATGAACGTATCCCATATATATATATCGGGTGTCCCAAGGTAAGTGGCCTATTAAATTATTATGGAAACTATTGATGGTAAAGCTTTCAAATTTTGTGGATAGATATTTGGCCATGTAAGGTACATTTTTAAAATAATTTCACATTTCCAGTGTTGCCGGATGTACGACAATTTGGCAACAACTTTGTTATTTTAAAAGGGACATCCGGTATTTCTATTTTGTTTATGATACTCCATAAAATATTAAATCTATTCACTCTTACTTTTCCATACCTATCTTTAACGGTTTTTGAGTTATTAATTATTTTTCGAAATTTTAAATCAAATTGGCGTATTACGAAAATGACTCCAGTTCGCTCAATATTTGAGATTTAAGTCAAAAATTTTGCAAGTCGTTAGATATTGATCTGATCTGTGTCACTGCTTTTGAATTATGGTTGTCAATAATACAGGACGGACCAAAAAAAATCATCATTTGCCAAGTTACAAAATTTTAAAAAAGTCTATTTTTTCAAATTAGACACCTAGTATATTTTTCAATTTTTGGAATCAGTACAACACACTCTACAATTTTTCTATTCACGTCCCTATACCTATCTCAACTGGTTTCCGAGTTATATGCGTTTATTAGATTTCACATTGATTCAATAAGCGTTAATTTCTTTTGCATTGTTATTTTCTCTTGTCGTTCATAGATCGTTATATCAATGAATCAGTTCGATCCATAAATGTCAAAATAAACAATTATTGCCTAACAGGTGTTTTGTTCCGAGGTTTTTCTATAAATAATGGCTCAAGAAAGATATACACATATAACGCATATAACTCGGAATCCAGTTGAGATAGGTATAGGGACGTGAATAGAAAAATTGTAGAGTGTGTTCTACTGATTCCAAAAATTGAAAAATATACTAGGTGTCTAATTTGAAAAAATAGACTTTTTTACAATTTTGTAACTTGGCAAATGATGATTTTTTTTGGTCCATGCTGTATTATTGACAACCATAATTCAAAAGCAGTGACACAGATCAGATCAATATCTAACGACTTGCAAAATTTCTGACTTAAATCTCAAATATTGAGCGAACTAGAGTCATTTTCGTAATACGCCAATTTGATCCAAAATTTGTAAAAATAATTAATAACTCAAAAACCGTTAAAGATAGGAATGGAAAAGTAATCAACAGAACCAACCAAGAGTGAATTACTGCGACCAAGTGTGATTTAATGCTATTCTATGTTTCATTTGTCATGTGCGTGTATTCTGTGGCAAGTCTGGTTGACAACATTTTTGACAACCTCTCATTTTGTTGATTATTCTGTTTACCTTATTTACATATGATAATTGATTTCTACTCTTGTGCTAACGAAATATCAGATCTTTTTTCGCTAAATTGTTGATGTTCTTGTTCATTGCTTTCTTGAGAGCTATTGATTTGTGTTCAAATAAGATCTTTACAACTCTGTATTTCGGTATGTACTATTTTTACATGTTTTGTGATTGCCATGTTTTTTGACTGTTTTCTATTGCTATTGTAGAGTCCTGAAGAAGGTCCCCATCGGGATCGAAACGTCGACTAAATGAAATAAAGAAGAGTGAAATTATAACACTTATCAATTTTCCCACACATATATATATATATATATATATATATATATATATATATATATATATATATATATATATATTCTTAGTGAGTTCACAATCAATTCTTAAAGAATGACCAATCAATTCTTAATGAGTACACAGATTCAGTCCCCTTTATAGATTTTCTTATCTAAATTCCTAGGTGAATAACAATTCAATAACAAGTGAAACAAAGGGCTATTCATAAAGATGAAATGCTGAATCTGCAATTAGATACATTGTAATATGTAGTTCTTATGGGATTGAAGGAAAGGATCTATTTATTTAGTAAGGGTTCATATTATGTAATTCCTCCCCTTCTTGGAAAAAGGTATCACCTGGCTGAGGTGTAGCTTTTAAAAATACATTACTTTTGAAATATCTAAAAGCAAAAGCAATAATAATTATTATTATAAATATTATTAAAATAAATGTAAAAGTTATTCCTATGGGTTGAAGATTCCACTGGTCTAAGTCTTCTAAGACGATGTCTGGAATATCTTCATTCTCGATATTTTCTTCTTTGGAATTATTCTTCATAAAATGGGTCTGCTTGGGTAGAATAATGTATTTTTCTTCATTTATGGTGGTTAGAGGGAAAATCTCTTTCTGTAGGTTGCTTATTTCACATTTTGAATGGAGGAGTGCCATCGAAGGAGTAAAATAATATTTAATTTGTTGAGGGCATTTCTCTTGAACTTTCACGTTGTCTATCGATAGAATACTTCCATCTTCTAACAATCTGATGTCTGAATGTGAAGTAGTTTTAATTCTAGGACAATTTTCTGTATGATTTTTCAATATGTTCCTGAGACATTCTGGGGGTTTATTTAATGATTCTTGATCACATAAGAAATCTTCTTCCACGGGATGACAATTATTTGTTGAAGTTGACCATTCCAATAATTCTTCTTGAGAGAGCATATAGGGATTGGTATGGGAAATGGTTAAATTATTCTGAGGTAGGAAGTAAAACTTGTATAGATCATAGCCTTTCTGATAAACAGTGGGAATTGAAATCAAAAAGAGTAATATTTTGTTTTGAAAAATAATCTTAGTATGACATAATTGATAATAATCTTTAAGGTGATGAACAGGTATTATTGTGACATTCTTGATTAATTCGACAAATTTAGCATAAGGTAAAATAGATTCGTGTAAAAGGTGTAATCTTGCAAAACTTATTGCTGTTTGAATTTCATCAAGGGTATTTTTAATATCTTTAATTTCAAATGTCATGAGATGCATTTGCTCTACCTCACGTAACTCTGGAACAATTTGTAATAGTTTCAGATTTTCATTCATATTTTTGAATTTAGTGATATACTTATTTTTCAGATCGTTTACAACAGTAGCTATTTGCTTCTGATTTTTCATGAGCGTTTTCTCATTTTTCTGTATGCTATTAAAATAGTTTCGATATAATTCTTCATCGTCTGAATCTAACGTTCCGAATAATATTTTTGAAATTTTACCACCAAGATTAACTAATCCTCTTTTAGTTTTAATACTTTTATTAAGAATCTCTTCAAGGGCTTTAAAGTTTATATCATTTGAATGTTGTAAATATTTATAATTTGCTGTCTGAGCAAAACCTAATTTTTGGTCTTTCAGATTTTCAATTTCCTTTTGATATTTGAAAATTATTTCCTCTATCCTATTTAAATCAATGTGATAAATCAATTGTAGATTCTTATTCGTAACATAGGCTTTTCCTAATAAAACGGGTAATATATTATTTTCTAAGGGAATGATTTCGAGTGCGTTTATTATGATACTTATTTTTGTCCATAGGATTATCATTATTAGAGTAAGTAGTATACCATTTGTTTGGTCCATTTTTGAATCTGCAAATAAAATTTAAAACTTATTTTTTTCGTTGTTTCAATATTTTTTTATGATAAATATGTTTATTTTTATCGTCTTGAATACGATGAGAATCAATTTCTTTCGCATCTATCTTTTTGAATGCAGGATCAAGTTTTCGTGTGATTGGGGCTTTGATATAAGTCGGGTTTTTATTAAGAGGGTGATCTTCTTTCGCACGTCTCTTATAATTCGTTTTTTCTAATCGATTTAATTGTTTATCTCGTTGTTTTTCTATTTGTTTCGTGATGTCATTCAAATTTTCAATATAATTTTCTACATAATTTTGAACTTGTTCGTTATGCGTACGTTCAATAGGTAATGAGTAATTTAAGTCTGCCTTAATAATTTACATGGGGGTCATTTCTAAACTTGAGTGATTTGAATTATTATAGCTTAATAAAGCTTGAGCTAATTTATTTTGAAAAGTACTGTTTTTACCTTCAATAGTTCGTAATTGTTCTATAAGTGTTGAATGAAATCGTTCCACTAAAGCATTCGAAGTTGGGTTGTAATTTGTAATGTAATGAATTTCGATTTTATGCACTTTACAAAGATCTTGTACAACATTATTTTTAAATTCAATTCCGTTGTCACATGTTATTCTATTAGGTATACCATAATGGCTGAAATAAATTATTAATTTGTCTACAATTTCTAATCCGTTCTTTTGAAGTAATGGATAACATTGTCCAAATCTAGAAAATGAATCTATTATACTTAAACAGTATGTTTGACCAAATCGTATTGTATCACAATAAAGATGAGAAAAGGGTTTAGAACCAACAGGATTAGGTTTATATTGTAATTGAATTGGAGTTCTTTCATATTTGCTTTTCTGGCAATATTCACAGGAATTTATATAATTCTGAACATCTTTATTCATATTCGGCCAATAAAATTTCCGTTTCAAACTAATAAGATTTTCTCTCAATCCTCGATGTATCGTTTTAGTTTCATGATACTGAGTGATTCTAAGTTGTCTTTCATCTATGTCTTCAACGTCTTCTAACAGAATTCTTGAAATTTTTAAATCAAAACTCTTATAGTCGAATTTCTCTTGCAAAATTCGTATAAGCGGTTTTTCTAATTCTGGTGATTTAAAAAATAATGTATAGGAACTTTTTGGTCTAATATATTCTCTAATAAATTTATATAAATCGCTTTCAATTGAATTTATGGAAACAATAAATCTGAGTTTTTCTCCGAATAGTTTAATTTTTATAACATTATAATTAGATGCAGTTTTGAATATTATTTGTAAATTAGATGAGTTAATACTTCTTTCTGTATAAGGTATTTCGAAAATTGGATTTTCAATATTGCTATGAATAGTTATATCGTCATGAATAATAACATTTTGAGTTTCAAAGTCAATTATATTTTCATCTTGTTCACTATTTTCGTCTGCGGAGTTTAAAAGATTTAAGCATTCATCTAACTCTTCGTCTGTTATCTGATTTGCAATTGAAATAAGATCATCATCTATTCCATTACACTCAATTAAATTCTCATTTGTATGTGTTGGTAAATGGTAAATAATCACGTTTATATTGGATTCACCAAAGGTATATTTTAACATTTTTAAAATAATTGACCATTCTAGTCGATCTAATCCACATGCAATTCGTGGTAAAGCTAAAAATCTATCGTCATTAATATCGCATATTTTTCTAAGATTTAAAAGTGACTGAAAAACTGTTTCATATTCAGGTTTTTCATAATGACATTTTTTAGTAATTAAATAATAAATATTCCTATTATCTTCTCGGATTGTGGCAACTTCGCCAACTAATTTATTTTGATTCTTCAGTTTTCCTATTCCACCATATTTATTTTTAAATTCTAACGCTATTCCTTTATTCATTTTAAAATCTTGTGATACACAATGTGCTAGGGCGCAATTTTCAGGGGATTCAAATAAGTTACCTTCTTTTTCTCTAATATTCACGTAATTTTTGATATTGTCATTTTTATTAAAAGTTAAAAAATTTTGGTATGTTAATTCACTAGTTGGATCAATAATAATTCTACTTAATGCATCTGCATTGTTCTGTGAGCCTTTTCTATATTTTATTTCATAATCAAATTCTTCAAGTTTTATTCGCCATCTCATTAGTCTCGAATTAGGTTCTTTTAAAGAAAATAGCCAAATTAAGGGTTTATGATCTGTATAAATTGTAAATTTTTTTCCGTACAAATAGGGCCTAAAATGTTTACACGACCATACAATCGATAATAATTCTTTTTCGATCACACTGTATCGGGATTCCGCTTCATTTAAAGTTCTACTCGCGAAAGCAATCGGAAGATCATTGGGCGGTTGACCTTGAGATAATACTGAACCTACTGCATATCCGGATGCATCTGTAGTTAAAACAAAGGGTTCTTTGAAATCAGGATATCGCAATATAGGATGGTTTAATAAATTTTGTTTACATACTTCAAAGGCTTCAACATATTTTGGATCATTTATATTGATTTTAGAATTTTTCTTCAAGCAATTTGTAAGGGGTTTGGTAATTTTTGCAAAGTTAGGTATAAATTTCCTATAATATCCGACTAAACCAAGAAATGATTTGATTTCTTTTTGAGTTTTTGGAATTGGGAATTTATTCACAGCAGTTAATTTATTAGGGTTAGGTTTAATTCCTTCTGGAGTTATAATATGTCCTAGAAATTCTATTTCTGTTTTGAAAAAATGACATTTGTCCAATTGTATTTTCAAATTATCTTCTTTAAATACTTCGAGAATATTATGGATGTCTGCTAAGTGTTGTTCTATTGAATCTGAGAAAATAACAACATCATCCATATAAACATAACAGTTTTTTCCAATATAATTTCTCAATACTATATTCATTAATCTTTGAAAAGAAGCAGGGGCATTTTTTAATCCGAATGGCATTCGCAAAAATTCATAATGACCATTTTCAATTGTAAAAGCGGTCTTTTCTATCGAGTCACTATCTAATTCAATTTGATGGAAACCTGACGCTAAATCGAGCGTTGTAAAATATTTCTTTTTTCCTAACTTATCTAAAATTGCATCTATTTGCGGTAAAGGGTATTTATCATCAATAGTTTTTTCATTTAATTTTCTGTAGTCAATTGCTATACGCCATTTTTGTTTTTGTGATAAATCTTGTTTCTTTGGAACTACAACAACAGGAAAAGACCATGGTGAAATACTTGGTCTAATAATTTTCTTTTCTAACATTTCATCGATTTGTTTCTTAATTTCCTCTCTATGTACTTCTGGGTATCGATAAATTTTACAATGAACGGGAACTTCATCTATCGTTCGAATTCTATGTTTAATTTTATTAGAAAAATTCAAGGGTTGACCCGGCAATTGAATTGCATCCTTGTTAGTTTGTAAAATTTTCATTAATTGATTACTTATTTTAGATTCCAGATGGCTAAGGTCCACTGGTATTTTGATAGGATTTTGACAAACTTGTTGATATTCAAAAGGAACTTGACAAAATTCATTTTTTAAAATTTGATTTTTGAAATCTAACATTAATCCATACTTATTTAAGAAATCTGCTCCTATAAGTCCGTCATAATTCTTATGAAATTTATAAAGAATGAAAGGATGAAAATCGTTTAGTCTAAATTCAGAAAACAATGGTAACGATACTTTTTCATTCGAAGTTTCTTGTCTCATGCAAGCAGTTAATGTAGTTGATTCATTGAAAATATTTTCAGGGAAATAATTGTATGCAAATTTAGGATCAATCAAACAAACTGAGCAACCACTATCAATTAATAACTTACATCTAGGGTTTTTAAATTCAATAAATGGTAGCTGATTAGTATTATCTAAAGTAGAATTTAAGTCAATTCGTTTTCTAAGGTTGTTTCTTGAAAATTTTGTTTATTTGAGAAGTTACTTTTCGATGTAGAAGGTTGTGAGAAAGAATTTCTCTTATTAGGATTTATATCAATATTAGTTAATTCTTCTACGAGAAAATCAGGGCTTCGATCATTATTATTATAGAATTTTCTCTGGGGATTATTTTGATATTGGGTCGAATAATTAGGTCTTTTTTGTGGATAAACTCGTGTCTGTACTGACATTCTTTCGGGTGGGGTAGTTATTCTTTGATTTGGATTCGGTTTAAAAACGTTTTGATTTCTCGACGTACTTGGAACACCAAACGTTTCACGTTGCGTAGGATAATGAGTATTTACTTGACGTTGCGTAAATTGTATCGGTCTCGAAGGGAATCTATGCTGCGTTTCATAATGCTGCGTTCGGTAATTATTATTTGAAAAATGATTGTATTTGTTTGTATTATTGCGATGATCGGAATAATTATTTCTCGATACATTTTTATGTATAGGATTTTTATTTCGACTTCTGTCTAATAATTCATACTGAGCCATATTACATAAATAATCTTTTACAGCGTTTACGGTATTATCAATTATTATTATTATTATTTGAACTGGGGTCGTTTTGCTTCGGTGAGCCTTCCGGGAACTGCGACCATGCAGATCTTTTGTTCACTACCCTACTCATTCATAGAAACCCAGGGAGGTCGTCAACAACGTTAATAAAATTGACAACCTCCCTAGGGGCCTTGGCCATTACCTCTCTGGTATCCAGGACCGGCTTGCCCATGTGAATGGTTCTTAGGCCAGCCAGCTCTGGACACTCGCATATCAAGTGTTCAGAAGTTTCTACTTCCGATCCACAGAGCCTGCAAATCTCGTCTGCTGACTTACCCATACGGTACAAATGATGTTTGTACCGACAGTGCCCCGTCAGCAGTCCCACCATCACCCGAAGCTCCGCTCGTGACAGCTTCAGGAGTTTTCTGGTGTAAGTAGGTGAAATCTTCACGAATTTCTTTGCCTGAGCAAGTCTAGGAGTGTTAGTCCAGTGGATTGTCCTACTGTTCAACTCCCATAGCTGGACCGCAGCCTTGTATTGGTCTTTTCCTATCCCACAGAAAGGCTCAGGTCCAGCAGGTCTTAGCCTAGATGCACTTTTTGCAAGCTCGTCCGACGGTATTATCAAAGTTAAATGCATTGTTAGTAATCAAATAAGTTCGTAATTCCATTGGGGAATTCGATATCAATACTGTTTTACATATTTTTAAAATATTCGATTTATAAATTAATTTCTCTGGATCAGGCATAGGATCTGAATCTATTCTATAATTAATTCGAATTTTCAACGATATTATTTTATCAATGAAATTTAACATGTCTTCATGTGGCTTCTTTGCTAAAAATTGCAATTGATGAATTAATTAGAGCTGTGTCGATCACGGGTTTTTCGTGATCGGGTTCGATCGTGAGCTGTCGGCCAGATGATCGAGTCAAAAGATTCGATCATTTCGATCATTCGATCACAGATGACTGTTATGCTTTTTTGACTCATTTATCTTGCTTCTTGAATTAAGGTTAACAATAAGCGGTCAGGGATGGTGGTATGAATTGAAAAAAATGTTTATCCTAAGTAATTGCATAATTTAATTCTTTATACAATAATAATAATAATAGTTTATTGCAATGGTAATAAATAAATAATAACTTCATTTCCAGAAGAATATAGAACATTATAGAAAAAGTCAAATATATAATAGGGATTTTCAAAAATTAAAAAAAAATATATACAAAATTTTCATATCCAGTTATGTTGCAAGAAGAGCACTTGGGTTGGGAGGCCTTTTCAGGCTTGAGGCTGCTTCTTTTTGTATTAATGACCTGGCCAGCTTTGGAAAACACCCTCTCGCATGGTACAGATGTGGCAGGAAGACACAATCGTCGCTTCATCGATATGTTTAGTTATTTAATAATGTTCCGTTAAAATCAAATATATCAAATTTCGAATACACGAAAAATATTGAACGCAGACGATCAGTTCGCAGGTAGTAGGTTACGGTCATACGGTGCAAATGATCCATATGAAATTCGATCTCAAAGCTCGCTCTCGAATCTCGATCTCCATCGACCAATCACGACCGACCCGATCATTTCATTCTATCTATTCAGCTCCATATGAAATTCGATCTCAAAGCTCGCTCTCGAATCTCGATCTCCATCGACCAATCACGACCGACCCGATCATGAGCTATTCGGACTTTCGGAGAAGCACTGGGTCACTTTGACTGATATGAGTGCCATCTATCAGATAAATACCACAACTTTCGGTGGGTTTCTGAAACTATAGAAATCTACCATAAATCTCGAAGCATATTCGAATATCATCGAGTCGGTCGGATGATCAAATCATTTTGAGATCCGTGACCCGATCGTTCTTGTATAGGTTGTAATCGAATCAAAATGATTCGATCGATCGTGATCGACACAGCCCTAGAATTAATACATCTAAATTTATTTGATCTCCGAATTTCGTATTTAAGAATCGTTTAAGAACGTCCCAATTGTTAGGTATATCAGAAGTAGATACCTCTGCTAATGCACGATCAATAAGTTTCGATTTTACAACTGCGAAACAATAATCTTTAATTATTTGGGCTTCATTTGCAAACATGAATAAAAATTGTTCTGCGCTACGTAAGAACGAATGCAACTCATTTTCTTTTCCTGAAAATCTAGGTAATAACATTCCAAATTTTTCTGGCAATGTTAAATCTATTCTTTCTTGAGCCATATTTTTATTTTCTTTACGCTCTTTTTTACCTTTAAAATGCTTTACTGACGTAATCTTGATTAATTATTAATGCAATAAAGTAAAATATAGTAATCGGTTTTTTAAATGAGTAACCTAGGGAAAACTCTTATGTCGGTTTTTTAAAGAAACCTAGGAAAAACTATGATACAGTTTTACACACAAAACTATTAAAAAGGATGACTCTTTTTGTCCAGAATAAGTAAACTGGGAAGAAAGGATTGGAAAGGATTTTGCTCACCAAATTGTATTCTGTGAAGTCGTCACGGGGCGCTACTCAGGTGATCAGGGCTTCTGGGTGGTTTTCTACTCTCTGTCCGGTTGTGCTGAACGGTTGAAACCGACGTCCTGGGAAGATCGATGTTGATTGAGTTGGATTCTTGGATCACTGCAGAAACTTCTTCTTCTGGCAGGAAAGAATGGCACAATCAATGTCACCAAATTTTCTTCTTTAATAGGAACGGCACAATCCCATCAACTCGTCGCCAATTATGTTTTTGTGGTGGAAAACCTCGTTTTTAAAAACAAAACGATTTATTTCGAATACAACAGTTCTTAGTGAGTTCACAATCAATTCTTAAAGAATGACCAATCAATTCTTAATGAGTACACAGATTCAGTCCCCTTTATAGATTTTCTTATCTAAATTCCTAGGTGAATAACAATTCAATAACAAGTGAAACAAAGGGCTATTCATAAAGATGAAATGCTGAATCTGCAATTAGATACATTGTAATATGTAGTTCTTATGGGATTGAAGGAAAGGATCTATTTATTTAGTAAGGGTTCATATTATGTAATTATATATATATATATATATATATATATATATATATATATATATATATATATATATATATATATATATATATATATATATATATATATATATGTGTAAAGGATAACGAGGGTTTTTGTTCATAAAACAAAGCACAAAAAGATAAGGACAGTCCCTCACAGAGAAATGCTAACCGTAGACACGTGTTATATATATATATATATATATATATATATATATAGCGTGGTTCAATTGTGATTATTCGGACCGGAAGGCCAAGAATAATTTCTGTTGTCAATGGGGAAATATTATCTGTCGTATGATACCAACTGTCCCCAAGATCACCGCCTTCTGCATCCAAAGAGTAGTGATGGGAGGCAGCTATATATATATATATATATATATATATATATATATATATATATATATATATATATATATAATATATATATATATATATTAAGATCTGGTAACTCTTCGCATTTCGGTGCGTTTTAACATGTTGTCTTTTCTGCAATGTTTGTGTTATATTTGTATGTTGTTTGTTTTATAGAAGTCCTGAAGAAGATCCCAACCAAGGATCGAAACGTCGACTGATGAAATAAAGAAGATAGTAACAATTGAAGTTTTCCAACACCCCTTGAACCATTGTTTATTAATTACTTTAGGAAATTATCACATTCTGTATATTAGCATGGGGTTTTATGCTGAAATCCGTGTACGGTATGGAAGGGAAATGTCATCGACCTTAAAAATCATGGTCATCTAATAACATCAAGTTGGCAGCATTGCGGAATCGCAGAGTGTTCCTGTTGGAGTGTAAAAGGCTGGGTTTACATCCCAAACACATGACCAACAACTTCTGTCAATTATATGGATCTGTGACAGACGAGGTGTCGTCCAGACAAGCAGTGAACATGGAGAACAAGGTACTTAACATGTTCTTAAAATTTGAAATTACAGTAACAATAACAAAAATGAAAAGAATAGAAAGAGAAGTTGAACGACTGAAACTACTCATTCAGCATGCACTTCCTGAGGATATTACTAACCATTTTTTCTCTTATCAGAACAACAAGTACAATAGACAATTTGCATTGACGAAACAGAAAAATCTGGATAAGGTGAGAGCTTTGACAGATGCACAATTGGGGAAAGTCAGATCACAAGAAAGGTGGGTTAAAAATTTAAGTGGAACAAATGTCCCAGATAGAGTTCTAAAATTCTTGTCGCTGGGTCCTAAATTCAGCATTGACATTCCTATGAAAGAAATCTCCATTCCGAAACTTTTATCTGATGTTGAGAATGTTATCAACCTCAATGACTCCTTATCTCCTGATGCCAAGAAATAAAACGCGCCATGGCCACCAACATTATAACTAATAATATTAAACCTAATAAAGTTGTCAGAAATGTAGTACAGAGAGAATTTTATAATTGTAAAAGATATCTCAAAGAACATCCAGACACACAGGTATTACAATCAGACAAAGGAAACGTAACAGTTATTATGGACAAGTCACAATACATAGAACTATCTAATGGAATTCTCAATGATCTTGACTATTACAGAAGACTACCTAGAGACCCAACAACTACTATACAAACTAAAGGTAACACATTGATTAAAAAATTGGTAACAAGTGGTCATATTTCCCAAATGCAAGGAAAATCCTTGTACAGTTATAACTCCATTCCTGCAAGATTTTATGGACTACCTAAAGTCCATAAACCTGTTCTCTCCCTCAGACCCATCATCTCCTCTTTGAATACACCAACATCTAAGATATCAGGTTATATATCTGAAATAATTTCAAGTTATTTAAGTGTTTCTAGAGGCAGATATTACGTAGAAGATTCTTTCTCTTTTTCCACCTTCATTAGTGAATTCCAACTGCCAGAAGATTATGTCCTCATCAGCCTTGATGTAGTATCCCTCTTTACCAATATTTCATTAGAATTAGCTCTGTCTGCAATTCAACACAGATGGGAATCCATCAGTACCAAAGGAAGACTTCATCAACATCATCAGATTTTTTTTCAACTCAAACTATTTCATCTTCCAAGGTAATTTTTACAATCAAATACTAGGTTCCCCAATGGGGTCTAAATTCAGCCCTTCCATTGCAGAGATAGTGATGGATTTCCTCCTAGATGGCATCCTAACAGATATCCCCTTTGAGATGCCTTTTATTAAAAAATATGTAGATGACATCATTTGTGCAGTTCCCAGTGATAAGACATCTTACACTCTTGAAAGGTTCAACAGACAGAGTGAGTCTATAAAATTTACCATAGAATTAGAAAATAACAATAGTGTGCCCTTCCTAGATACCCTAGTCATTAGAAGACCTGACAATACACTGATTCTTGATTGGTATAGAAAGCCCTTTAGCTCAGGTAGATACTTGCATTATTTTTCCAACCACCCTCAGAGACAAAAAATCAATATGGTTACAAGATTGAAGAATCGTATACAAAGAATATCACACCCCACTCTGAAGGAGAAGAATATGAAACTATTATATCAGTTGATGCTTGAGAATGGTTACCCCAAGAACCTTTTAAAGAAATTGATACACAATTCATCGAATTCTGGACAGCCACAGAATAACGATGAAATCGCATCCACCAATTTAGATCAGAGAATTATATTTACTTCCATTCCACTGATTAATGTAATGACAAAATCCTTAATAAACTTATTAAAAACTGATAATATCAAAGTGATACCTAGAACTGAATTTAAATTAAAGAGACTTTATAGTAATTTGAAAGATAGGATAGAAACTGAAAAGAAAAGCTGTGTTGTATACAGAATACCCTGTCAAAATTGTGATGAGGTGTATATCGGACAAACATCCCAACAACTTAAAAGAAGAATAACCCAACATATTAGCGACATTAAGAATCCTAGAAAGATATGTGCACTGGCAGAACATGTAAGATCAGTTGACCATCGAATGGACTATGATTCGGTGACAGTCTTGGAGTGCGAGGAGAATATGAGAAAAAGATGTTTCCTGGAGATGATTCACATTAAGCGACATGAAAATTCCATGAACTACAGAAAGGATATAGAGAATATAAGCAACATTTATTCATATCTGATACATTCAAACCAACTTAGTGAGAGTGAGTTGTTGATCTCAAGTTCTATGTTCTCGAATGTCAGTTGAAGATCTATGATGTTCTATGAACCCGACCTAACCCCTTTCGTTTTTTACGCAGTTATCAGATGGATGAAGAAAGTTTTTTAAAAAGAAGTTTTCAAGAGAATGAGGAAGTGTGTGATAAACAGAGACGTTATTGTATTAGAGACTATTTTGTGTTCAAAAATAATTAAATTTTTTCCTCCAAATCTGTATAAGATTCAGTGCAACTTAAGATCTGGTAACTCTTCGCATTTCGGTGCGTTTTAACATGTTGTCTTTTCTGCAATGTTTGTGTTATATTTGTATGTTGTTTGTTTTATAGAAGTCCTGAAGAAGATCCCAACCAAGGATCGAAACGTCGACTGATGAAATAAAGAAGATAGTAACAATTGAAGTTTTCCAACACCCCTTAAACCATTGTTTATTGTTTATATATGTTTATATATATATATATATATATATATATATATATATTTTTTTTTTTTTTTTTTTAATCACACTAGCGTGGTTCAATTGTGATTATTCGGGCCGGAAGGCCAAGAATAATTTCTGTTGTCAATTTGTCAATGGGGAAATATTATGTGTCGTATGATACCAACTGTCCCCAAGATCACCGCCTTCTGCATCCAAAGAGTAGTGATGGGAGGCAGCTATATATATATATATATATATATATATATATATATATATATATATATATATATATATATATATAATTCGTAAGAAAATTATTGATCGCAATATATCTAATAGATAACAATGTTAGGATGTTTCGATCTAGGAAATTCAATATATATATAGCTGCCTCTCATCACTACTCTTTGGATATATATATATATATATATATATATATATATATATATATATATATATATATATATATATATATATATATATATATATGGACTGGTACTAAAGAAAACTGTCCAGCATATCAAAGATCTAGAAATGCAAAATAATACCATTACATGGATGCAAAAAGCCGTTTTGCTTGGCACTGTGAATATCATCAGACAGGTCATCTATCCACACTGAGGAGCAGATCTTCTCTTGGTAGAAATACCCGGGAAGCCCTGTAAGAAGTACCACTAAAGTGTGAAATTAAAAAAAAAAAAATATATATATATATATATATATATATATATATGGGATACGTTCATCACGACGGACAGACCGGTCAACATAACCGACTGGATATTCTGCTTTTAAATAAAAAAGAAAAATCGTTGAGTATACTGGACGTCACTATCCCGGCCGATGACAATATGACTAAAGCGTTCGTCGAAAAACTGACGAAATATCACGATCTGGCATTTGAGATGAAAACGATATATGGCCTGAAATCGACTGCTATACTCCCGATGGTCATGTCAACAAATGGGTTGGTGGAAAAACATCTGCTTGAGAACACGCTGAGACTGGGCTTAGATAGAGAGCTTGTAAGCACAGCGCAGAAGGAAGTGATCCTCGCAAACACGAGGCTTGTGAGGAACTAATGACTGTATATGGTTTATTGAAACGATTCAACATGTCAGATTGTAAGACTTTTGTACATCTCTTGACAATAGTTTTAAACGATTTGGAGAGTGAGATATTAGAACGAAAAACGCCATATCAATAATTAATAGGAAGCTTAATGCATCAAGCTGTTATGACACGACCAGATATAGCTCATTCCGTTAACCTTTTTAGTCGATATAATTCATGATACAGGAAACACCATTGACAAAGTGCTAAGCGTGTCCTGAGTTATCTGAAAGGAACTAAATACCTCGTTATGAAATTGAGAGACAAGTCTGATCCGAACCCAGTTTGCATGTCATCCTCCAGATATGTCTTCAAGTTTTCAGGAGGATATATTTCCTGGAAAAGCTACAAGCAGAAGACAGTAGCCTTATCGACAACCGAAGCGGAGTACATGGCTACAGTGAGGCAGCGAAAAAATCCATCTATTTGAACAACGTTCTGTGAGCTGATGGGAAAATTGGACCGTATATGCATATATAACGACAATCAGATTGCCAAGAAGTTAGCGAGTAATCCAGTCTTTCATGATAGAACCATACAAATAGATATTAATTTATATTTTTTGGAAGACGCGGTGACTGAAATTAAAATTAATTCAATGTATATGCCAACTGATAAGATGGTTGCTGATATATTGACAAAGCCATTGCAAAATATTAGAAATTCATAGTTTTCAAAGTATTAAGGTCTTTGTGAAAATTGATTGATTATTGTTTTTGTAAACTTTCGTTAAGTGGGAGTGTTGTAAATGTATACCAAAAGAGAACGAGAACTCTGCACTCTATGTTTTAACTTGTTTCTATGTTCTAAGTTTAATGTCTACGCTACGCATCAGTTAGTCTCCCTCTTCAGTCTCTTCCCACTGTTGTATACAACAAACATTTTATACCGTGGAGTCATAGAATATCTGTAATGATTCTCGATTCTATGACTCTTTTCCTTTATAATGGCAAACCCAACATGGTTTCGTCCAGTTTTGTCCTCAAAATTCCTACATGTGAGTTGTATTTAGTGTATCCAATATAAGTCTAGTTAATACACGTGTTTCGTTTAATACCTCTTTGAACTGTAATATCAATAGGTTAGGGACACAGGTGCGTGATTTCAATAAATATTATTTCGTTAATCTGGTAATAAATAAACACAGTTGTGTATTACGACTTTCAAAATTAGTGACAAAATCGCCGTGAATTATTTTGCTAGTGTGCCGAAATTGGTTGGTCGTGAAAACTACCAAGAATGGATGTTCGCCATCGAAAACGTGTTAGTACTCGAAGGACTGGGAAAGTGTGTAGATGGAAGTGAATCAGACTCAATTTCATTAGCAAAGGCCAAAGCAAAGCTGATACTGACTTCAGAACCATCTCTGTACATCCACGTGCGAGAAGCTACCACTCCCAGAGAAATATAGTTCAAACTGAAAAATCTGTACGATGATAGTGGATTCGCCAGGAAAATAAGACTTTTGAGAGCATTAATTTCAGCAAGATTGGAGAACCACGATTCAATGGAGACCTACATCAACCAAGTTGTTGAAACGTCTCAGAAATTCAGGAGAACAGGTTTCAGTATGGATGAAGAATGGGTGGGATCAGTTTTACTTGCGGGACTACCTGAAAAATATTCCCTTATGATAATGGGCGTGGAACATTCTGGGATACAAATAACTACCGACTCAATTAAGTCAAAATTACTGGATATGCAACAAGAGGGAAGTAACAGTGGAGCATTTACTGCAAACGACAGAAATCGACAGAAAACAAATTACCAAAAAAAGGTTGGCAACACTTCTGCGTCAACGTTAACGTCAAAGAAAAACGACAGATCGAAGGACAATGGTTAGCGAAATGAAAAGAAAGGTAGAAGTGAAATAATCTGTTATAAATAGAGTAAAACTGGTCATTTCATATCAAAATGCACAATGAACCAAGAAAAGGAAAGCCTCATTTCTGTATTTGCCACAGGAAGTTTCGAATCCATTAGTATGTAGATAGTGGAGCCTGTTTACATTTAACAGCCAGAAACAGTTGAATAGCTGTGAAATCATCAGGTGATATAAAAATCAAAACTACAGAAGATAGCTCAGAGTTTGATATATTATTAAACAACGTTCAATATGTTTCCGATTTGACGACAAATCTCCTGTCAATTTCTAAACTGATTACTAATGGAAACAAGGTTCGTTTTGATGATTATGGTTGTGAGATTTACTACAAATTTAATAGTTTAGTATTAACTGCTAGCCTGCACAACAACGTTCACAAATTGAACATGATTGGAGTAAAGACAAGTTTTTTAGTTGGAAATGATATTTGGCACAGAAGATTGGGACATATCAATAGTGCATATTTGAATAAGATGGGTAATTTTGTAGATGGATTAGAACTAGATGGGAGAAATAGTAGCTGTCTATTGAATTGCGAGGTATGCTGTGAAGGTAAGCAATATATATATATATATATATATATATATATATATATATATATATATATATATATATATATATATATATATATATATATATATATATATATATATATACATCTGGCATACTTTGTTGCGTCCTTTCATGAAGCGACATTATTGCGTCTCCCAGAAATACGCTAGTTAGCTCAAATCTGATTGAAGTATATTAATCTACGCAAAAAATTATGTAGTTTGGCCGTTTCAGATCTGACGTAACTTCATTAATAAAGAAGTTGATATACACACAATACTACGTCCTTTCATGGTCATTATCATTAATACGTCCGGTGTATATTCTGCTTTCATTTGTGATACAATGCTGCGTCCGAATTTTTATACATTCTTTCATAATTAGTATGTTATTGCGTCCTGCACAGTTGCCATATATATTTGAGAATCCCTCACACCAGGATTATTGAAGTTGGTGCTTATTCCTTTCCTTTTATCTCAATGAATACGGGAACACTCATTTCTGTTGGTTACTGTTGTTCACAATTCAATATCCATATTAAATTCAAACACATGAAAAACATTCATGAAAATCTGATTGATGAAATATTTCAAATGAGTACCTTTTTATTTATGACCAGTTGGAGAAATTGCAGTGCTTATGAATCATAGACTTGAAGGGAAATCCCATAGATGGCGCCAGCGTCAGTTCTCTTCTATATATTCAATTCAATTTAATTATTAAATTATATTCTCTGTTGTATTTCTTCCTCTGATGAGGTTTTCTAATGTAAATTACATAATTTGTATTTATTGTATAATTTTAGATGAGTTTTCTTGATTGTAAATTCATTAATTCTGTGCGTAATATTCTATGGTAAAAGTCTATGTTCTGGAAGCATGAGATTATTGTAACTTCTCTTCTCTCAAGTTAGTGAGTGTATAGTTAACAGTATCGTTAACTGTCTCGTGTTTAACACGTGCTGGTAAAGTCTTAAAGTGTTAAAAGGCTTTCGTTTTTAGAGCTATCTGTTTTAGCTCTTGTATAGTTAACAGTGTCAACTGTTTCGTGTTAAACACGTGTTCGTGAGTCTATGTTAACAGGCTCACGTTTTCTGTTCTAACTGTTTTTATCATTAATACGTCCGGTGTATATTCTGCTTTCATTTGTGATACAATGCTGCGTCCGAATTTTTATACATTCTTTCATAATTAGTATGTTATTGCGTCCTGCACAGTTGCCATATATATTTGAGAATCCCTCACACCAGGATTATTGAAGTTGGTGCTTATTCCTTTCCTTTTATCTCAATGAATACGGGAACACTCATTTCTGTTGGTTACTGTTGTTCACAATTCAATATCCATATTAAATTCAAACACATGAAAAACATTCATGAAAATCTGATTGATGAAATATTTCAAATGAGTACCTTTTTATTTATGACCAGTTGGAGAAATTGCAGTGCTTATGAATCATAGACTTGAAGGGAAATCCCATAGATGGCGCCAGCGTCAGTTCTCTTCTATATATTCAATTCAATTTAATTATTAAATTATATTCTCTGTTGTATTTCTTTCTCTGATGAGGTTTTTAATGTTAATTACATAATTTGTATTAATTGTATAATTTTAGATGAGTTTTCTTGATTGTAAATTCATTAATTCTGTGCGTAATATTCTATGGTAAAAGTCTATGTTCTGGAAGCATGAGATTATTGTAACTTCTCTTCTCTCAAGTTAGTGAGTGTATAGTTAACAGTATCGTTAACTGTCTCGTGTTTAACACGTGCTGGTAAAGTCTTGAAGTGTTAAAAGGCTTTCGTTTTTAGAGCTATCTGTTTTAGCTCTTGTATAGTTAACACTGTCGTTAACTGTTTCGTGTTAAACACGTGTTCGTGAGTCTATGTTAACAGGCTCACGTTTTCTGTTCTAACTGTTGTTAGTTTAATTGTGTTCAAATGAAACCATTTAACCAGCGCAGGAATTATTATTTTATTTATAATTTTATACAGTCCATTAAATCGTAAAGATTTCCATGGTCCTTCGGAGCCTGATATTTCCATGGTCCTTCGGAGCCTGATATTTCCATGGTCCTTCGGAGCCCGATATTTCCATGGTCCTTCGGAGCCCGATATTTCCATGGTCCTTCGGAGCCGGATATTTCTATAGAAGCTTCGAACCGTTTAATTCCAAGTTACTACGTGTACCGCATTCTGGTTAGTGTGTAAAATTGTTACATCGAAAGACTGGTGACCTTTCTGTTCCTGTTTTAAAGAAGACATCAATGGAAACCGAGAAAGTGCCAGAGGAAAAGTCCATCTTTCGAGTTGAAGTCTCCAGAAGAATACTGTTTTCGTGTGAGAAAGAGCCAAAGGAACCCATTTGTTAAGTATCCTTTGTTTTACCTACCAATACTATTTGAGTCAACAAATTTATTCACTTATATAGTTAGTATATTTATCAGTTATATATATATTCAGTAGGTATATTCGTATCATTCATTATGGATAAAATGCTTGTTAGAAAACGTGCTATAGTGAAAGCAAAGTTCACAATAGTTGCAAAGAAATTAGAACCCCTCATTGTGAAATTTGAAAGTGATTCATCTTCTTTGAGTGAAGGAGATTTTGATTTAATTAGAATTTTTAAAGATGATTTATCGTCAATTGATGAATCCTTTGATCAAGTTCAGTCACAAATTGAAATATCTTGTGAAGACGATCAATTTGATAGTGAAATAAGTCAAAGAGAGGAATTTTCTGATAATATGTGTTGGTGTCGAAATAAAATTAATTTGATGTTGAATAAGAGAAATGTTCTCAATCATGATGTCAAATCTGAGGCAAAGTCAAGGGTACAATTGCCAGTTATAGACTTGCCTAAGTTTAATGGTACATATGAAGGATGGTTGAGTTTCAAAGATATTTTTTATTCTCTCTTTCATTCAAATCAATCGATGAGTAATATTGAAAAGTATCATAATTTGCGGGCTAGTTTGAGTAGTGCCGCATCCGAAATTATAGAGTCGCTTGAATTTTCATCAGATAATTATTGTATTGCATGGGACTTACTCTGCAACCGGTTTAATAATAAAAAGGAAGTATTTTCTTCCAAGCAAGATATAGCGCGTGAAGAAAGTTAGGAATCAACTTTCTCTAGTAGGGAATGCGGTAGATTTGGGGTGAAGATTCCTTTTTTTACAGATGATATCTGTAAGTTGGGTGATTCAAAGGCAACAGTAATGAAAAAGTTGTTGCCTCAAGAGATTAGGTTAGAAAAAAATCCTGTCCTCAAGGAACGATTTCGTGATTTCATGAAAGAATTTTGGGAGTTAGGGCACATGAGTTTGTTTAGCGACATATCGCATGATAAGTTGTCATTTTTTCTACCTCATCATCCTGTTTGTCGTGAGGATAATCTCACAATAAAAATCCGAGATGTTTTTAATGGGTCATCTTTTAGTACCTCACGTTATGCATTGAATGATATTCAATGTGTCGGACCTCCAATTCTTGGCAATCTTTTTGAAGTATTATTTAAATTCGGTAAATTTCGCTTTGCCGTCTTGGCAGATATAGCCAAAATGTATCGAGTTGCTTTGATGCTCTCTCGATTAGTGAAATATGTCACCGAAATCATGACCACGGTGACAGAATGCTATTTATGGTCGGATTATGAGATTGTGTTATATTGGATTAACACAGAACCCGTCAAATTGCAGCTATTCGTTGATTCTAGAATTGGTGAAATTCAGGAGCTCACCTGCAATTTTAAGTGGAACTATGTCCAATCTAGCGAAAACCATGCGGATATCGCATCTAGATGTTTATTTCCGTCAGAGTTACAGTCGAGTGAACTCTGGTGGCGCGGTCCTAATTGGATAAAAGATTTCAATAGAGACAATTTTCAATATAAGTTCACTTCCTCTTTGAAAAAAATTCCCGAATTGAAACGATCAAAAGATAAATATATTCTCCACGCAACTATCGAAGATTTCGATATGTTTATTAGGTATTCTAGTTTGAATAAATTTATAAGAGCAGTTGCCTTTCGTCGCAGATTTTGTTTTAATTCGTCAAAAGGGGGACAAAGGTTATCAGGTAGATTAACAAGTGAAGAATTTCAAAATTCACAAAATTGCCTGGTGAAAATAAGTTATCATGAAACTTTCGCGAAAGAATATCAATTCTTGTTGAATAATATTCGACAAACTTATTGGTCACGAAACGGAATGAATCTGGCAATAAAGTACGTCCGAATTTGCCTAAAATGTTTCAAGTTTTCACCAACGTCTCAATCAGTCATCATGGTTGAATTGCCTGATTGCAGAGTAATGCGCTTATTCCCAATTCAGTCGACTAGTGTCGTTTACGCGCAACCGTTTTAATAAAAGATAGGAAATCGAGAGGATGCAAAATATCAAAGGCTTATGTTTGCCTGTTTATTTGTTTAAGTGTCAAGGCAATACATCTTGAAATGGTTTCAGATTTGACATCAGACGCTTTCATGGCTTGTTTGAGAAGATTTGTTTCACGTAGAGGTTTTCCATTTGATATGTTTTCTGATAATGGAACTAATTTTGTCGGTGCAAATAACACTCTCCAAGATTTATATCAGTTCCTCAAACAAGATGAATCGTCCATTTTTTATTTCGCTGATGAAAATAGTATTAAATGGCATTTTATTCCTGCTAGCTCACCTCATTTTGGAGGTATCTGGGAGGCAAATGTGACGTCATTCAAGACACATTTATTTAAAGTAATTGAGAAACCATTTTAACGTTTGAAGAATTTAGTACTGTGTTGACACAAATAGAATCGGTCTTTAATTCCCGACCTTTATATCCTTTCTATTCCGATCCCCTTGATTTTACACCCTTCACCCTTGCTCACTTCCACATTGGCCACCTGTATCGAAGTGTACCAGATCCAGACGTGGCTTCCATCCAACTGAATCGGCTATCCAGGTTCCAGTTGCTCCAGCTGCTCCATCAAGTTTCTGGCAACATTGGTCACGGGACTATCTGAATTCCCTCCAACAGAGAAAAAATGGACTACTGCTTCCACTCCAGTTGTTATGGGAACCATGGTCATTATAAGGAACGACAACTGCCCTCCAGCCAAGTGGGACCTCGGACGAATTATTGAACTTCATCGTGGTAGTGATGGTGTGACTCGTGTAGTGAGCGTTAAAACTGGAAAAGGTGTTTTTTAAGCGCCCAGTGGTAAAACTGTGCCCATTACCTAATATGGCAGAAAATTGACTGTTTAATCAATGTGTATATAGTTAGTTTATAATTTTGTTTAATCTCTAATGCAATTTCAAATGACTTCTATCTTGTTGAAGCCTTGCAGCCAAGTCGGGCGGCATGGGGAAATTGCAGTGCTTATGAATCATAGACTTGAAGGGAAATCCCATAGATGGCGCCAGCGTCAGTTCTCTCGTATATATTCAATTCAATTTAATTATTAAATTATATTCTCTGTTGTATTTCTTCCTCTGATGAGGTTTTCTAATGTTAATTACATAATTTGTATTTATTGTATAATTTTAGATGAGTTTTCTTGATTGTAAGTTCATTAATTCTGTGCGTAATATTCTATGGTGAAAGTCTATGTTCTGGAAGCATGAGATTATTGTAACTTCTCTTCTCTCAAGTTAGTGAGTGTATAGTTAACAGTATCGTTAACTGTCTCGTGTTTAACACGTGCTGGTAAAGTCTTAAAGTGTTAAAAGGCTTTCGTTTTTAGAGCTATCTGTTTTAGCTCTTGTATAGTTAACAGTGTCGTTAACTGTTTCGTGTTAAACACGTGTTCGTGAGTCTATGTTAACAGGCTCACGTTTTCTGTTCTAACTGTTGTTAGTTTAATTGTGTTCAAATGAAACCAGTTTAACCAGCGCAGGAATTATTATTATTTTATTTATATTTTTATACAGTCCATTAAATCGTAAATATTTACACCAGTGATTATATGATTACTTTTCTGAATGAGTGGTCTTCAGTCCCATTCGAATGAAACTAATATTTTTCTCAGTTCTGGAATCCATGAGACTTATTACCCCGCGTTTCAATCTGTTCAGTTAGAATAACAATGTGGTCGTGAATGAAAATACGAATTTTGATCAATTTTTGTTTGTGAACTGCTAAGACAATTGTATTACATATAGTTACATAATACGACCCCATTCTGATCATACGACATATTTTCGAATCTTCATTTATTACTTTATATTTCATGATAGAATATTGTTAACTCATCAATCTCAAACACGGGATAATGTGGGTGGAATGAATGCCTATTGTAACTATAATACATCCTTTGTTCTTACAATGTAATTTTGCTATTTTAGCTATTCTTTGTGTGACGCTTAGGATCACGCCACATTTTGCATTAGAGATAAGTAATGTTATAAATTCTCAGATGCATTGTTTTTTTGGTCAGTCAATAATAGATCAGTTCATGACAGATAGTTTTGATCGTACCTTTCGTCTTTTTCTTGTAAATAAATTTTTTTTAAAAACAAGGTTTTCCATCTCAAAAACATAATTGGCGACGAGGATGGGATGTTAAAATTTTTTTTCGATATTGAAATATTTTGAATAATAAAATATTTTTAATACGGTTTTTTCGTTATCGATTTCGATCGGAAAAGTGCGACGCAACTCATCGAAAACCGAAATTCGAAAAAAGTGCCGGTCGTGAAAGTACGTAAAAACTTTCAAGACTTTCAGTTTCAACTGTTAAGGTGACAAGCAACCCTGAGAAGGAAACCACCCAGAAGCCCTGATCTTTGGAGTAGCGCCCAAGACGGCTTCACTACAAGGAATACGAAACAAAAAAGGTTAGCAATCCTACCCGTTATTGACTCCCAGTTGACCCTATTCTGGACAAAAAATAGTCACCCTTTTTCCCAAAGTTTTGTGTGTAAAACTTGTAGAACAGTTTTTCCTAGGTTTCTTTAAAAAACCGACATAAGAGTTTTTTCTAGGTTACTCATTTAAAAAACCGATTACCAATTTTAATTCAAGATTACTTCAATAAAACATTTTAAAGGCCGTAAAGCGCAAACAGTAAAAATGGCATTAGAAAATATAAACTTAACATTACCGGAAAAGTTCGGGATGCTTTTGCCAAGATTTTCAGTAGTGGAGAATGAATTACATTCTTTCATAAAAAGTACAGAAGAATATTTAAGAATGTTCACAAATGAACAAAATATAGTAAAAAGTTATTGTTTATCAGTTGTTATAAGTAAATTAGTAGGAAGAGCGTTAGCTGAGGTAGCAACTTCCGATATTCCTGATGATTGGAATTCTCTAAAGAGATTCTTACAGATTAAATTTGGCGATCAAATCAATTTAGATGTATTGATACACAAATTACAATTTTTGAATAAATCACATAATGAAGATATAATAGATTTTATTGATAAGATAATTTCCTTAAAGATAAGAATAAATTATAGAATTGACGCGGATCCCATGCCAGATCCAGAAAAACAATTATATAAAACTAATATTTTAAAGATTTGTAAAACAGTTCTTATATCAAATGCCCCAATAGAATTGAGGACTTATTTAATAACAAATAATGCTTTGAATTTTGACGGAACAGTAAATGCAGTTAAAGATTATATATCGAATTTAGCTCAATATGATTTACTCGATAAAAGCAGAAGACAAAAATTTCAAACACGCCCTGAAAAAAATAATTTCAGAAATAATCCCAATACGAGAACAAATAATTATAGATCAAATTATATTCCTAATAATTATCAGTTTAGATCGAATAATAATTATAATTCGAAGTCAAATTCAAATTTCCCCTCACCACCTATTCAGTTTAATCAAAGACCTGTGAATAGATACTATCCCTCAAACAAACAAGTTTTTGGACATACTAATACTAATACTAATGTTTTCAAACCAAATCCCAACCAAAGAATTAATACACCACCAGAAAAAATGTCAGTACAAACAAAAGTTTACCCCCAAAAACGTCCAAATTATTCGACGCAATTCCCAACGAATCCCCAAAAGAAATTTTTTAATGAACGCGTTTCTAATGAACCACATTTTACTTTTGAAGAATTAACTCAAATAGGATCAAATCCTAATAATGAATCCTTTGATAGATTTAATTATAATAATCATGATAGAGATTTTCATTCGAAACCTTCGACTTCTAAACAAAATTTTCAAGACCCTACTTTAGAAAACGAATTGACATAAATCATACGCTAGATAATACTAATCAGCTACCATTTATTGAATTTAAAAACCCTAGATGTAAGTTATTAATTGATAGTGGTTGCTCAGTTTGTTTAATTGATCCTAAATTTGCATATAATTATTTCCCTGAGAATATTTTCAAATAATCGACTACATTAACTGCTTGCATGAGACAAGAAACGTCGAATGAAAAAGTATCGTTACCATTGTTTTCTGAATTTAGAATAAACGACTTTCATCCTTTCATTCTTTATAAATTTCATAAGAATTATGACGGACTTATAGGAGCAGATTTCTTAAATAAGTATAGATTAATGTTAGATTTCAAAAATCAAATTTTAAAAAATGAATTTTGTCAAGTTCCTTTTGAATATCAACAAGTTTGTCAAAATCCTATCAAAATACCAGTGGACCTTAGCCATCTGGAATCCAAAATAAGTAATCAATTAATGAAAATTTTACAAACTAACAACGATGCAATTCAATTACCGGGTCAACCCTTGAATTTTTCCAATAAAATTCAACACAAAATTCGAACGATAGATGAAGTTCCCGTTCATTGTAAGATTTATCGATACCTCGAAGTACATAGAGAGGAAATTAAGAAACAAATCGATGATATGTTAGAAAAGAAAATTATTAGACCAAGTATTTCACCATGGTCCTTTCCTGTTGTTGTAGTTCCAAAGAAACAAGATTTATCACAAAAACAAAAATGGCGTATAGCAATTGATTACAGAAAATTAAATGAAAGGACTATTGATGATAAATACCCTTTACCGCAAATCGATGCAATTTTAGATAAGTTAGGAAAAAAGAAATATTTTACAACGCTCGATTTAGCGTCAGATTTTCATCAAATTGAATTAGATAATGACTCAATAGAAAAGACCGCCTTTACAATTGAAAATGGTCATTATGAATTTTTACGAATGCCATTCGGATTGAAAAATGCCCCTGCTTCTTTTCAAAGATTAATGAATATAGTATTGAGAAATTATATTGGAAAAAATTGTTATGTTTATATGGATGATGTTGTTATTTTCTCAGATTCAATAGAACAACACTTAGCAGACATCCATAATATTCTTGAAGTATTTAAAGAAGATAATCTAAAAATACAATTGGACAAATGTCATTTTTTCAAAACTGAAATAGAATTTCTAGGTCATATTATAACCCCAGAAGGAATTAAACCTAACCCTAATAAATTAACTGCTGTGAATAAATTCCCAATTCCAAAAACTCAGAAAGAAATCAAATCATTTCTTGGTTTAGTCGGATATTATAGGAAATTTATATCTAACTTTGCAAAAATTACCAAACCCCTTACAAATTGCTTGAAAAAAAATTCTAAAATCAATATAGATGATCCAAAATATGTTGAAGCCTTTGAAGTATGTAAACGAAATTTATTAAACCATCCTATATTGCGATATCCTGATTTCAAAGAACCCTTTGTTTTAACTACAGATGCATCCGGATATGCAGTAGGTTCAGTATTGTCTGAAGGTCAACCGCCCAATGATCTTCCGATTGCTTTCGCGAGTAGAACTTTAAATGAAGCGGAATCCCGATACAGTGTGATCGAAAAAGAATTATTATCGATTGTATGGTCGTGTAAACATTTTAGGCCCTATTTATACGGAAGAAAATTTACAATTTATACAGATCATAAACCTTTAATTTGGCTATTTTCTCTAAAAGAACCTAATTCGAGACTAATGAGATGGCGAATAAAACTTGAAGAATTTGATTATGAAATAAAATATAGAAAAGGCTCGCAGAACAATGCAGATGCATTAAGTAGAACAGTTATGGAAGATGACCTAACTTACGAAAATTTTATAAAGGCGCAAGAAAATAACGATATCAAAGATTCACCAAACATTAAAGAAAAAGAAGGAAATTTATTCAATTCTCAAAAGAATTTTGCATTAGCACATTGTGTTTCACGAGATTTCCATATGAATAAAGGAATAGCTTTAAGTTTCAAAAATAAATATGGCAAAATTGAAAATTTAAAATCTCAAAATAAATCTATAGGCCAAGTTGCCGCGATCCGAAAAAATAATCGGAATATTTACTATTTAATCACAAAAGAATTTTATTATGATAAACCTAAGTATGAAGATGTATTTCAAGCGATTTTGAATCTCGAAAGATTATGTAAACAAAATAATGAAAAATGTTTAGCATTACCGCGCATTGCCAGCGGCTTGGACCGATTAAAATGGTCAACGATATTCAATATGATAAAGTATATTTTTTTCAATTCAAATATGAAAGTGATTGTATATTATTTACCCAGAGAAGATAATAATGAAATAAATCAAATTGAAACATTGAATTCCCAAATGAATGATTTTAATGGTATTGAAGACTTAAATGGTATTGAAGATGATTTAGTTTCAGTGATTAATCAAGTTACTGACGAAGAACTTGATGAATTCTTAGAATTATTAAATGCGAGTGAATTTCGAAAATAATGATAATAATGAATTTACTAATGAAATTGAAGATGATATAATTGACTTCGAAACTCAAAATGTTATTATTCACGACAATATAACTATTCATAGCAATATTGAAAATCCAATTTTCGAAATACCTTATACAGAAAGAAGTATTAACTCATCTAATTTACAAATAATATTTAAAACTGCATCTAATTATAATGTTATAAAAATTAAACTATTCGGAGAAAAACTCAGATTTATTGTTTCCATAAATTCAATTGAAAGCGATTTATATAAATTTATTAAAGAATATATTAGACCAAAAAGTTCCTATACATTATTTTTTAAATCACCAGAATTAGAAAAACCGCTTATACGAATTTTGCAAGAGAAATTCGACTATAAGAGTTTTGATTTAAAAATTTCAAGAATCTTGTTAGAAGACGTTGAAGACATAGATGAAAGACAACTTAGAATCACTCAGTATCATGAAACCAAAACGATACATCGAGGATTAAGAGAAAATCTTATTAGTTTGAAACGGAAATTTTATTGGCCGAATATGAATACAGATGTTCAAAATTATATAAATTCCTGTGAATATTGCCAGAAAAGCAAATATGAAAGAACTCCAATTCAATTACAATATAAACCTAATCCTGTTGGTTCTAAACCCTTTTCTCATCTTTATTGCGATACAATACAATTTGGTCAAACATACTGTTTAAGTATAATAGATTCATTTTCTAGATTGGGACAATGTTATCCCTTACTTCAAAAGAACGGATTAGAAATTGTAGATAAATTAATAATTTATTTCAGCCATTATGGTATACCTAATAGGATAACATGTGACAACGGAATTGAATTTAAAAATAATGTTGTACAAGATCTATGTAAAGTGCATAAAATCGAAATTCATTACATTACAAATTACAACCCAAATTCGAATGCTTTAGTGGAACGATTTCATTCAACACTTATTGAACAATTGAGAACTATTGACGGTAAAAACAGTACTTTTCAAAATAAATTAGCTCAAGCGTTATTAAGTTATAATAATTCAAATCACCCAAGTTTAGAAATGACCCCCATGCAAATTATTAAGGCAGACTTAAATTACTCATTACCTATTGAACGTACGCATAACGAACAAGTTCAAAATTATGTAGAAAATTATATTGAAAATTTGAATGACATCACGAAACAAATAGAAAAACAACGAGATAAACAATTAAATCGCTTAGAAAAAACGAATTATAAGAGACGTGCGAAAGAAGATCACCCTCTCAATAAAAACCCGACCTATATCAAAGCTCCAATTACAAGAAAACTTGATCCTGCATTCAAAAAGATAGATGCGAAAGAAATTGATTCACATCGTATACAAGATGATAAGAATAAACATATTTATCATAAAAAAATTCTGAAACAACGGAAAAAGTAAATTTTAATTTTTATTTCAGATTGAAAATGAATTATTTCATCGTGACACTCACACTACTTGAGATTATCATAAAATCATTTACCTTAGAAATTATTCCTATTGAAAACAATATTTTACCTATACAACTTGGAAGAGCATTTATTACAAATAGAAATTTGCAATTAATATATCATATTGATTTAAGTAAGATTGAAAAAGTAATTAGCGAATATCAGAAAGAAATTGAGAATATTAGAAAAGAACCACTAGGTTTTGCACAAACAGCGAATTTTAAATATTTACGACATTCCAATGAATTGAATATCAAGGCCCTTGAAGAATTATTAAATGAAAATATAAAAACAAAAAGAGGACTTATTAATCTCGGTGGAAAAATATCAAAGATTTTATTCGGAACTTTAGATTCAGATGATGAGGAATTATTTAAGAATTATTTTGATGGCATAAAGAAAAATGAGAAAATACTCATGAGGAATCAAAAGAATATTGCTACTGTAGTTAATGACTTAAAGAACAAATATTACGATAAATTTCAAAAAATAACTGAAAATTTGAAATTATTACAAATTGTACCTGCACTCCAAGAAGTCGAACAAATGCATCTTATGACATTTCAAATTAAAGATATTAAAAATACTATTGATGAAATTCAAACGGCAGTCAGTTTTGCTAGATTACATCTTTTACACGAATCTATTCTGCCTTACAATCAATTTTCTGAATTAATCAAAAATGTTACGATAATCCCTGTTCATCATTTGAAAGATTATTATCAACTTTGTTATACGAAAGTTATTTTCAAAAACAAGATGTTATTGTTCTTAATATCGATTCCAACTATTTATGAAAAGGAATACGAGTTGTATAAGTTTTACTTCCTATCACAAAATAATGAAACCCTTCCTTACACCGATTCCTATTTGCTATCTCAAGAAGAAATATTACAATGGTCGACAAGTGAATGTCATCCAGTTGAAAAGGACTTCCTATGTAATCAAGAATCCATGAAGAAACCCCCAAGATGCCTCATCAACGTTTTGAAAACCCATAAAGAAAATTGTACCAGAACAACATCAGTTCCCTATTCAGATTTGAAATTATTAGAAGATGGAAATATTTTATCTCTAGACAATAGAAAAGTCATAGAGAAATGCCCTCACCAAATTAAACATTATTTTATTCCGCCAATGGCCCTGTTGCATTCTAAATGTACTATAAGTAATTCACAAAAAGAAAAATATATTATTCTACCCAAGCAGACCCATTTTATCAAGAATGATTCTCAAGAAGAACTTATCAAGAATGAAGATATTCCAGACATCGTTTTAGAAGAATTAGAGCAGTGGAATCTTCAACCTATTGGAATAACATTTGCATTTATTTTGACAATACTTATAATTATTATTGTTATTGCTTTTGCTTGTAGATATTTCAGAAAAAATGTATCTTTAAAAGCTACACCTCAGCAAGGTGATACCTTTTTCCAAGAAGGGGAGGAATTACATAATACGACCCCATTCTGATCATACGACATATTTTCGAATCTTCATTTATTACTTTATATTTCATGATAGAATATTGTTAACTCATCAATCTCAAACACGGGATAATGTGGGTGGAATGAATGCCTATTGTAACTATAATACATCCTTTGTTCTTACAATGTAATTTTGCTATTTTAACTATTCTTTGTGTGACGCTTAGGATCACGCCACATTTTGCATTAGAGATAAGTAATGTTATAAATTCTCAGATGCATTGTTTTTTTGGTCAGTCAATAATAGATCAGTTCATGACAGATAGTTTTGATCGTACCTTTCGTCTTTTTCTTGTAAATAAAGTGTTTTTATATAACTTTATATAGCTAAAGTTTTATATATTTTATCCAAGTGTTCCTTGAGGGACTTACATGCTCTGTTTGTTTGAAAGACTTAACCGATCTATCTATTTTTTTAACATTGGGGAAGGTTAGGTAAAATAAGTTCTTGTATTTATCGAAGAAACGCTTTCAAACCAAATTGACATATTCTGGCATGTCGTATATACCATCCCAATCCACCTGAGATAATTTCTGAATGAAATCGTTGATACTTGTTTCATTTATGCGTCTTTGAAAGATATTTCCTCCCCTTTTGGTTCTAGGAGAATGGACGCTCGAATTTCACAGCCGTGTCATCTGAAATATGGTCCTCCACCACCTCAGAGATTCCTGCGGGGTTAGTTAGCACATTATCCAGACAAGCTCCTGATTAAGGGCGAGTAGGTTTTCAATTTGTAACTGTGACATTGTACCTCTGTAAGAGGGATAAAAACTCTGAACATCTTTGAAATCTGAATTAATAGTAAGATTGAAATCACCCATTATAACATATTCTGTCTTTTTATGGCAAGCAATTTCTAATACTTTTCGAGCTTTTGGAGAAAGGTATCCACATCAGCTTGAGGAGCAGTATTAGGTCTATAGATACATACAACTTGCAGCTTCGAGTTATGTAAAATGAACTGAGCTGAAGATATTTCAATACAGTTTTTTATACTCAATAATTTGATGTCATGTCTTTCAGAGCATTTAAGAGAGTCCTTACAAAACAGTGCACTTCCACCATGCTTTCCTTCATCACGACAAAAGGCAGATACCTATGTATAAGCAGGAATATGACATATTTCCAATTCATCTTGGCATTTCCAGTGTTCGGTGATCGCAAAAATGTCTGCAGATTGTTCTGTCACAAGAAGATTCAGTTTATTTAATGCATTGCCCAGTGATTGTACGTTTTGTGTCATCAAACAGATGTCAAAAGATTAAGTAGTTCCTACAGGTTCAGCACTACTTTCTTCCGTTTTAAGCTTGATATGTTGTACACCTTGTTGATCTATTTCACCTGGCCAGAAATTCTCTCCTGAAAAAAAAAAATTCTGAAGTTGAATTCTCGCAAAGCAATTTCTTAAAGCCAGAAATCAGCATTCAAAATCTTGTTGAATGTTTCATCTGAATTGGCACCTATGCTAAATGCCGAATTTGCACTCTTAGTTTTTTTTTTTAGTCAACTTTTTTACCTGAATTTGTACAGTGATACCCATTATGGAGAGGTATTGCTTGATATCTCCCTCAGTGACTACTCCCATCACCTTGCCATCGTATAACCATTTCCCCTTTTGACACCACGAATATTCAATCCTTATTGCTCTTTACGAGGTTTATTTTTTCCAGTGCATATTATGCTTTGCGTGTTCCCCCGTTGTTTACTATTTTTGTAATTGACCAATTTCCATGAGTCCATTTTATTCTTACTCGGAACCTCTGAATTAGGCTTAGAAAGAGTTTGCATTTCATTCAATTTCGTTCTGGATCGTTTTTCATTTACATCAGGATCAAAAATGTCTCCTACATTATTTTGCGATATTGCATTTTGTGCGCAGATATCACACCATTTCAAATTACTCTTAGTGTTGTCAGCTGACGTTGACAGAGTTGACGTTGACTGTTGAGATTGTTTGACAGCAGCAGAGACCATAGAGGAGGAGATCTTCTCATTGTTCCTTCCTTCGCTGGAAGTCCCCAGTCTATGTATGTTGTTATCATTATCATTGTTTACATGTTTTTTTTTCATGTTATTGGAATTTATATTACTTTTTTTTCCCATTCTTGCCTTATATTCAAGGTCTTTTGACCTCAATTTCAACAATCTGTTATTTTCAATCAATAAAATATACTTAGTGTCTTCTCCAAAATTTTCGAGAAGGTTGTGCTCACTAGAATAATGGATTTTTCAAATGAATTCAAATTGCTCAATTTAGCTGCATGGTTTTCGTACTGGTCAGTCAACCCAGACACCTGCACTTTCGTCTACGAGTGTCTAGATCGCAACTATTGTGTAGCGAGATTGTTTTTTCATATCCCCTGTGCTTTCGACGAACTTTCCTTCCTGTTCATTCTAGATGAATGTTATAGTTTAGGATTCAGGGGTATATTTTTGGAATGGCTCAGAAGTTTCCTCGATGAGAGAATGGATGGCCTTTTTTGGAAGAGTATGGTGTGGAACTTGGCGTTCTTCAGGGCTCCGTGCTGAGACTGTTAATAATTCTGTTATTTATCATTGAACGTGCCTGTTGTTGATTCTGTTCGCAGATGACACTTCGGTTGTTATTTCGGCACGGAGCTGTGAGAAACTACAAGTAGTTTGTAAATTGGTGTCACTCGAATGGATTGATGTTTAATGTGGATAAGACGGTATGTGCTTACTTTGGCCTGAAAAATTTCGAGAAGGGCATTTTGTGAATTCGAAGTTTTCTACTTCTACTTGGAAGTAGAAAACTTGGAACAATGTGTACCTTTCTTAGACAAAAAAGTACAAAGACAAGATGATGTTGTAAAGTTAAAATAGCATAGAAAAGAAACCCACTCAAACAAAATGATCCATTATAATTCGGACCATAACATAAATATAAAAATTAACATGATAATACAAATGAAAAATAGAATAAGAAGAATATGTCATGAGTCTTACATACAGGAGGGAATACAAAATTTATTGGAGAAATTAAGACAGAACGGATATCCTTATGGAATGTTGATGAAATTATTGTATGCAAGTGACACCACCGAAGCACCACAACCAATAAGAAACGAGGAAGAAAGGGAGGAAATTCATTATGCATCATACCCGAATATACATGGATTAACAAAAAAACTAATGAATATATTTAAATATGAAAAAGTGGAAATTGCTATTTAATATAAAAAAACTGTGGGAAATTTATATACAAAATTGAAAGATTCTATTCAAACAATATTAAAAAGCAACGTAGTCTATGAAGTAAAATGTGAAGATTGCGAAAAAATATATATAGGACATACATCTCAATGGTTGAAGAACAGATTGGCATTACATGAATCAGATATTGCAAAACATCCGGAGAGATGCGCACTAGCAACCCATGCATTCAATTTAAATCATAAAATAAATTTCGAAGATACAAAGTTGTTGAAATCGGAAAAAAATAACAAAGAAAGGTTGATATTGGAAATGATAGAGATAAATAAACAGGAAAATATTATAAACAAAAAAACAGACACGAATAAGTTGAGTGCTATATATGGATATTTGTTAGAAAAATCGAAAAAAAAACTTATACTTTTTGGATGGTCCAGTTGAGTGAAAGGAAGAAGGCAGATTACGAAAGTGTCAAAAACAAACAAAACAATGTATCTAGCCAGTTGACACAAAGGAGGAAAAAATAAACGAATTAAATATTTTGAGTACCTAGTATATTTTGGTTGAAAAAAATGTTTTTATTTTGTTGAAGTTTCAAATTGAATAAAATTATTGTCGTTTTAATGTCCAAAGGATCAATGTAAATTGAATTAAGACAAATGTTTTGTAGTTTTGCTAGTTTCCTAAACATAACCTCACATTTTGTAAGTGAATTATCAACTAAGTTATTGTTAAACTGAATATGTGAAGGATTTGTACTGTATTTCAGAAGCCCTGAAGAAGAATTAAATAAATTCGAAAGCTCCAGGAATAGAGAGTTTTCTTTTATTCTGCAAACAAATCGAGTCGTTTGACCCTTATCAATAGTTTACAGTTATACACTGAAGACTGTTAAAAATAAGTTTGAAGTTATAAATATATATATATATATATATATATATATATATATATTGAATGAAATTTAAGGGTCTTTAGGCTCGGGTTTTGGGAGTAAATGATTGATTACTCTTTATTCTTTGCCAAGCTTTCGCATTAATTTTTCCCATTTCTACGATTATGGAAGAAAAATACATTGTCCTGCCCAAGATGACTCATCCAATGAAGACCCAGCCCAGTTCGAACTTCAAGAAAGAAGACATCCCTGACATCCAGTTGGAAGACCTAGAAGAATGGCACATCCAACCAGGATATTCATTAATTTTTATTCTTATGTTTATAATAATATTGATTTCGATATTTTTTCTTATTTTTAAATATTTGAAAAATAATAGACTTGCTAAAGTCACACCTATTAAAGGTGATAACTTTAACTTAGGTGGGGAGGAATTACAGGATTCCATCCCGTTCTGATCAATTGACGTAATATTGTATTGTTCATTTAGATTCACATATCAGTGTGCTGCATTTTGCTTACACCAGCATAATGCAGGTGGTTCGACACGTGGCGTCAATTAAGATAAGAAAATATAATGTTATAAATAGGAGACAATATGTTATTGTCAGTCAGTCAGTCAGATAGATAGTCAGCTTTAGAATCATCTTAGATTCATCCTATTGTTCATTTCCATATTTCCTTGTAAATAAATTCGTTTTTTAAAAACGTAAATGAAATAAAGAAGAGTGACATTATAACACTTATCAATTTTCCCATACCCTTTATCAAACTTATAACTATATATATATATATATATATATATAGTTATAAGTTATATATATATATATATATATATATATATATATATATATATATATATATATATATATTTATATATTTATATATATATTGAACAGGGCACTACACTGACTCACCTATTCTATATGGATGACCTCAAACTTTTTGCGAGGGGTCGAAAACATCTAGAGGGAGAGCTGGAATTGGTGAGGCAGTTCAGCAATGATATAGGCATGACATTTGGCTTGCAAAAATGCGCAAAGGTCGAGGTGAGAAGAGGTAAGCTGAGCAGAAGAGAAGACATAATCCTGTCAGATGGACAGATCATAAACAACTTGGGAGAGGAAAGAAGATACAGATATCTTGGAGTCCAGCAGACGTATGAGATTAAGCAACAGGAGAACAAGAGAGAAGTCGAAGAGCAAATGATAACAAGAGTGCGGAAAATACTGAGCACACAGCTCTCAGCTAAAAACAAAATCACAGCCATTAACACATGGGCAATACCGGCTTTCTCATACACTGCTGGAATCCTAAACTGGTCAAAAACTGACCTGGAAAGACTGGATAGAAGAGTGAGAGCAATTTTCACGCAGCACGGCATGTTGCACCCGAATTCGGCGATAGAGAGGCTATATATACAACGCAGCGAAGGAGGTCGAGGAATGACTAGCATAGAGATCACCGACCTAAAAGAGAAAAATAACTCAAAACGGTATTTTGGCAACGAGACCTTACCTCTGCACCGGCTGGTATCTGCTATGTTCGACTCTCGCACCCCTAACGCAGCAGAAAGAGCAGAACCTGAAACAGAAGAGCTAGAAGAGAAGTGGAAAAGAAACTGGCAAACGAAACCACTACATGGCCGTTTCTACACAAGCCTCCACCAACCAGAGGTGGACATGAAAAGCTCAAATACTTACCTTACGCAGGGCTACTTGTTCCCCCAAACTGAGGGGACCTTCCTGGCCATACAGGATCAAGTTGTACCAACTCGAGTCTACATTAAACATATAATGAAGCAGCGTGTTGAAACCACAAAGTGTAGACTCTGCAACCAGGAAGAGGAATCAGTGCAGCACCTCTCATCGGGATGCTCAGCGATAGCGATAGGTGGAAATAAAGCCGATGATAATAAGCTGCAATGGACTCGTCCACAGAAAAACCGTACAACACATACGAGAACTTCAACTCCCCATCAACGCATTATGTTGGATGCAGAAAGCCGTAATACTGGGGACGGTCAACATTATTCGGCAGGTGGTCTATCCTCATTAGGACTCAGAGGATCTCGCCTTGGTGCTAGCACCCGGCGAATCTAATTGAACCCACGAGAGTGTGAAACAAAATATATATATATATATATATATATATATATATATATATATATATATATATATATATATATATATATATATATATAGATATATATAAATATATATATATATATATATATATATATATATATATATATATATATATATATATATACATATATATATATATATATCTTTGATCTTTTGCAGAAGCCCTGAAGAAGCATTAAATTAATGCGAAAGCTTGGCAAAGAATAAAGAGTAGTCAATCATTTACTCCCAAAACCCGAGCCTAAAGACCCTTAAATTTCATTCAATATATATATATATATATATATATATTGAATGAAATTTAAGGGTCTTTAGGCTCGGGTTTTGGGAGTAAATGATTGACTACTATATATATATATATATATATATATATATATCTACGAAACCCACTAATGAGTGTGAATTGAAAAAAAAAAATATATATATATATAAATATATATATATATATATATTTTTTTTTTTTTTTTTTTTTTCAATTCACACTCATTAGTGGGTTTCGTAGAGATATATATATATATATATATATATATATATATATATAGTAGTCAATCATTTACTCCCAAAACCCGAGCCTAAAGACCCTTAAATTTCATTCAATATATATATATATATATATGTTTGTGGCAGATGTTATCCATGTAAAACCTCACATTCAGTGAGTAAATTTGTTTGTTTTCTGAAATTCTGAATCTATATTTTTGAATTTTAATGTGCTCTAAACCCAAGAAAATTACACTTTCTCTATATATATATATATATATAGACCTATTATCCAGCATTACCAAGCCCAAAACCGTATATTGCATGGATCATACCAAGCCCGCTGAAGTTTTAGGAAGCCCGAATCGGGCTTCCTAAATTTTATTGCATATATGAGTCTATCTTGGCTAGCTGATTCCATCGGTAGTTGTTTCGCATTTTTCCATCGGGCTTCGTAAGTTGGTTTTTTATCTCGATTTATACACCATTAGTTCATCATGGTTGTCACCAGAGGGACCAATGCGATGTCCGTATATAGTGATATATTCCACGTATGATAGGAAGCCCAGTTCATTTCACGTATGATAAGAAGCCCGGTATATATCCCACGTATGTTAGGAAGCCTGGATTATCTCACGTTTTTTAGGATATCCGTTTTATCTATTACAGCTATGTAAATTGACTGATATCTTTCGTCTTAGAATTGGATCCAGGGCCGCACCGCCTGAACGGACTAAGTGAGCAGGGCCTAGGAGCGCGGAGTCTTTAGAGGCTCCGCAGACATCTCGGTCCCATAAAATTTTGGTCTATCATTCATGAATTATATTTTAAGAGTATATTTCACCCACCTATTTCATTAAATTTGAATTATTGATTCATGAATCAATATCAATCAGCATGAATTGCTGGTCACTGGATAAAAATTTTCAAGATTTTGTGCGAATTGTTGCGAAACATAGGAAGGGGGAGATCTTACTTACTTGTGTGAATTGAAGCATTTTTTTCGATATTCTTCCTCTTTTCTAATCGAATGATCAACATGTAATTTAGCACGAAACTTCTTATTGCCACTTTTCCTCTCGTTCGAACCTGCAGTTTCAAAATCAATAGACACACACAATTTTAACGGCCATATTCTCGGATCCTCTTTTCAGATTTTGCACAAATTCAATCGCGGTATTATAGATTCGAACCAAAAAAATTTCAAGATTCTAGCATTTTTCGTAAGTCAGGTATCATGTTTAGGACCGTACGAATGGAGAGAACCGAATAAGGGGACATAGGTATTCGTTACCTAACTTTCAGTCAAACTCTATAGTTTGAGATCATTCCGGCACAAAATTCGAAAATTACAGACACTGTGGCGAAATGATAGAGCTATCTGTTCAGTGAATTCTCAATTAGTGGTGAAGAAATATTTCGCTGTCAAAACTCATTTCTGAACATTTTTAAAATATTTTCTATTTTCCATTTGTACCTAATCGTCTCGCATCGAGGAGAATTATTGTCTTTTCAGTACCGAAAGATAGTCATTTGATATTTCATTCATTTCGTGCTCCTCAACATAGGAACAAATAATTTTTGCATCCTCGTTGAAATAAAATAGAGGTGTTTTTAAATTCATTAAGAATTTTTCAAAGTAAAGATTTGGATGATACTGAAGCATGTAGGCGTCGTACAAGTTTGAGTGAATATTCAATAATGTTCAAATCCGAGTAAGGCTTCTTGGATTTGCTTGTTAATTATAAAGAAGTAGCACTGATAGCACTAATCAAGGTGTTCCGAGAATAAGAAGAATTCAGAAATAATTCACCTATATAAACACGAGATCTAAATGTCCAAAATTCTGAATTGAAACTCAAAATTAACTATTTTTTCGCTATTCTTCATTTCAGTATTTAGTTTTTGATAATCGAAATTGGTTCCTTGCAAATCGCTCGGTGAAACATAACTTTATTATCGCATTTCGCTTGGTGAAACATAACTTTAATATCAATAAAAGATAATATAAAAAAACATTCGATTTGACGTTATTCAACGTCGTTAAGAAATGTCAAGTAAAGTGTTTTATTTCATTTTCTTTTTTTAATATATTCAGTTCTGACAGATTTGAAGTGTTTTCAGACTATTTAGAATATTTTGATTTGTCATGAAATATTGAGACATTTTCGGATGAATCTCAAAATTATAAATGCAGTAAAAATGTCCAAGATCTACATCAAGAGTAACAATTCTAACAGTCTTGCGAAGATAATGTTTCATCTTTCCTCATCAGTTCACTACATTACATTATTGAATAGATATTTTTGTATTAAGTGTGTCAAATGGGTGTTTTTTTTCAATTGTAAATACACGAGAATGTTGATTTTTGGACGAGACCGCAGATCGATACCAAAAATTCTTCAGAATACGCCATAAAACGCGAATTTCATACACGAAATACCAACAACATTGTTTGTGCAACTGTTGAATATCTCTTTAACCAATCGATCAAATAACTTCAAATTTTTAAGTTTTGTCACCCGTTACTGTCGCCTTTCTGCAATATTTCTGAATTCGAGTATATCAGATCCGGACTAGGAAAATTTCAGACTTTTCCTATTTTCGTGAATATTGGATCATTCTGTACGTACACATTATGATTTTTCATCGTTTTCGTAACCACAAAGAATTAATTCATTATGAAAATTCTGAATCTCTACTTGGCACGGTCATACAGGGTGATCAATAAACATTACCTCAAGAGTGCAATTATTTTAGTTCAATAGATCTTCAATAAATCCACCGATTATTTCAAGTTTTGAAGTTTTGTCACATTTTACTATCGGCTTCCTTCAATAATTCTGAAATCGAAAAAATCAGGTCCGGACTAGGAAAATTTTAGACTTTTTCTATTTTCGTGAATAGTCAATAAGTCAATATCATAATTTTTTCCGTTTTTGTTACCACAAAGAATCAATTCATAATCAAAATTCTAAAATTCTGCTTGCCACCGTCATACAGGGTGACCAATAAACATTCCCTTATGAAAGAAATTTCATAGTTCGATAAATCTTGAATTTTTCGATGAAATTTTTCTGAAAATGCAGTTTTTTCACCCTTCACGAATGTTTTACCTGAATTCTCCTCAAATTATTTAAGAAAATAAAATGAAAAATTATTTTAGAAATAAAATATTTCAGCAGGTAATGTTCAAAATGGTATTGTTCCATTTCAATACATTTTTGAGCACGTGGATATAGTTGTTTCACAGATTTCGCTATCGTATTCGGTTGAAATTCAATATCGCAAACATCAATAATTCTTTGTAGCAGTTGCTCATTACTGTCAGTCTGTACCGCATAGACCTTCCCATAATAAATAATCCAAGGGTGTCAGATGAAGGGATCGACGAGTCCAAGCCAAATTTCCATTCTGCCAATCCATCTGTTTCCGAAAGTCTCAGTCAAAAATATTCGCGCAATTTTTTTGGTTAGTGCGCATTAGCTCCATCATGTTGCTACCACAATGTTTCCATTATTGAATTATGTTCCTAAAAATTTTCAAAAATATTTCCTGTTCACCTATTTTCAAAAATATTAGGGCAAATCAAACGATTGTTGTAGATACCGCACCAAACATTTATCGGAGACTTAACTTGGGAATTTGAATTACTGATTTTGGATCATCCTGAGCCCATACGTCAAAACAACGCGAACTGTTGATTCCATTCCTAGTGAATAGCGAACTGCAAAATTCCACTCATAGGGAAATGATTTATTGATCATCCTGTATGACGGTACCAAGCCGGAGATTTAAAATTTTATAATGAATCAACTTTTTGTGGTTACTTAAACAGAAAAAATTATAATGTTCACGTACAGTGAAAATGGAAAAAGTCGATTTCAGAATTGTTGAAGGAAGGCATTCGCGAAGAGTGAAAAAACTGCAATCTTCAAAATAATTCTACTGATAAATTCAAGATTCATCGAAGTATGAAATTTCTTTCATAGGAAATGTTTATTGGTCATCTGTATGACGGTGGCAAGCAGAGTTTTAGAATTTTGATTATGAATTAATTCTCTTTGGTTGCAAAAACGGAAAAAATTATGATATTGACTTTCAGGGTGATCCAATATTCACGAAAATAGAAAAAGTCTAAAAGTTTTCTAGTCCGGACCTGATATTTTCGATTTCAGAATTATTGAAGGAAGCCGATAGTGAAATGTGACAAAACTTCAAAACTTGAAATTATTCGGTGGATTTATTGAAGAGTTATTGAACTTAAATAATTGCACTCACGAGGTGATGTTTATTGATCACCCTGTATGACCGTGCCAAGTAGATATTTAGAAATTTCATAATGAGTTAATTCTTCTTGATTACGAAAACGGAAAAAAATCACGTACAGGGTGATCCAATATTCACGAAAATAGGAAAAATTCTGAAATTTTCCTAGTTCGGATCTGATTCACGCGAATTCAGAAATATTGCAGAAAGGCGATAGTAAAGGGGGACAATACTTCAAAATTTTAAATAATTCGGTTGATTAGTTAGAGTTATTCAACAGTGAAATTTCACCAAAAAGATGAATATCACCCTGCATATCCCAAACGAAGGCTCTTAGGCGATTGAAACATCTTGATACGAGTCCTCCATGATGACCTTGATTCTTGGTATTCGTTTGTCGCATTCTTTCCGGGACACCTTGTATATTTATATTCTTTTGGTAAAATTAGTAGTTAGTTGCCAAAATTTGAAGTTCATTTTATAATCGAAAACTCTGAAATTTAACAATTAAGTATTTAGTAAACCATAGAGACGCATTTATTTTCCGAATTAGAATTCAAATTTCCTCAGTGTGATTTGGATGGAATTGCTTGAAATGAATATAGAACTAACATTGAATATAAATATTCGAATTGGGAATCGATTGATCATTCAAAACTATAGGAATATTTCATGGAGTATATTTGACAAGGGAAAATTTTCTATTTCCGACAAAATTCAAATAAAAAAAATATTTTTCAAAAATTATTCCTATAACATTTCATTCAGAAAACTAGATGAATTTGTGAATTTTTGTTCGGAATAACGGTTTTTCCTTGATAACTTCTCATGCTTTCGTTCGATAGTTTGGATAGCCCGTAAAAAATACTACGAGTATAATGATAATGGTTCGCTTTTCAATTTTGCTTTTCAGCAAAATTTTTTTACTTATTCTTTGGAATATATCACAAAAAACTGTCATTCGCTCACGTGAACCATCCTGTATAGGTATTGTGATGTAACTGTACCTACAGTTTTTAAGAAGTTTGGTTTGTTTTATTTTTGTGAAACAAATATCGAACAAAAACTTGTTGCTATATTTTGATAATGTCTAATTAAGAAATTCACGTGTTTTTCAATTACTCATGATTATACGTCTTCAACACACCAAATATATTATCAGAATCACGGGCAACACCTATCACAGTTGTGACTGGCATTAGGTTGAAGGATTCCGTGAAATCCCCTGCTTACTCGGTGAAATAATCATATCAATTTCGTTTTAATCGGAAAGTTTTGAGAATATATCTATACAGGGTGTCCCGGGAAGAATGCGACAAACGAATACCATGAATTAAGGTCATCATGGAGGACCCGTATCAAGATGTTTCAATCGCCTGAGTGCCTTCGTTGGGGATATACAGGGTGATGTTCAGCTTATGAGTGTAATTTCACTGTTGAATAAGTCTTCAACTAATCGACCGAATAATTTCGAATTTTGAGGTTTTGTCACCCTTTCCAATCGCCTTCCTTCAGTATTTCTGAATTCGAGTAAATCAGATCCGGACTGAGAAAATATCAGACTTTTCTATTTTCGTGAATATTGGATCACCCTGTGCGTGAACATTATGATTTTTTTCCGTTTTCGTAACCACAAAGAATTAATTCATAATAAAAGTTCTAAATCTTCGCTTGGCACGGTCATACAGGGTGAACAATAAACATTCCCTTATGAATGAAATTTTTTCAGTTCAATAACTCTTCAATAAATCCACCGAATAATTTCAATTTTTGAAGTTTTGTCGCTCTTTACTATCGCCTTTCTTCAATATTTCTGAAATCGAATAAATCAGATCCGGACTTACAGAATTTTAGACTTTTTCTATTTTCTTGAATATTGGATCACTCTGTACGTCAATATCATATTTTCTTTCGTTTTCCTAACCTCAAACGAGACCACAACCAATTAATGCATGATCAACATTCTAAAACTCAGCTTGCTACCGTCATACAGGGTGACCAATGAACATTCCCTCATGAAAGAAGTACAACCGATTCAACCGAATAAGATAGCGAAATCTGTGAAACAACTATATCATATCAAAGTGCTCAAAAATGCATTAAAGTGGAGGAATATCATTTTGAACAATATCTGCTGAACTGAAAATATTTTATTTTTGATTAATTGTTTTCAAGATCAAATATTTTCAATTTATTAGCTGTTTTTGTTCTATTCTTTATCCAGCTTGTTGATTGAAAGTTTGCCTAAATAATTTGAGGAAAATTCAGGTGAGACATTCGTGAAGGGTGAAACAACTTCAATTTTCGAGATAATTCTACCGATAAATTCAAAATATCTTGAACCATGAAATTTCTTTCATGAAAATATATTTCATAAGAATATGATCACCCTGAATAATGGCGCCAAGCAGAGATTTGAAATTTTTATTATGAATTTATTCTTTGTTATTACGAAAACGAAAAAAAATCATGATATCAACATACAGGGTGATTCAATATTCAAGAAAATAGAAAAGGTCTTAAATTTTCCTAGTCCGGATCTGATTTACTCGATTTCAGGAATATTGAAGGAAGGCGATAGTAAAGGGTGACAAAACTTGAAAAATTGAAATTATTCGGTGGATTTCTTGAAGAGTTATTGAACTAACAAAATTTCACTCATAAGGGAATGTTAATTGATCACCCTGTATGACCGTGCCAAGCCGAGATTTAGAATTTTTATAATGAATTGATTCTCTGTGGTTCCGAAAACGGAAAAACATCATAATGTTCACGTACACGTTCACGTCCAATATTCATGAAAATGAAAAAAGTCTGAAATTTTCCTAGTCCGTATCTGATTTACTCGAATTCAGAAATATTGAAGGAAGGCGATAGTAAACGGTGACAAAACTTCTGAATTTGAAATTATTCACTGTTGAATATGTTGAAATTTCACTGTAACTCTTTAACTAATCGACCGATTAGTTAAAGAGTTATTCAACAGTGAAATTTCACTCATAAGATGAACATCACCCTGTATATCCCAAAAGGAGGCACTCAGGCGATTGAAACCTCTTGATACGGGTCCTCCTTGATGACTTTAATTCATGGTATTCGTTTGTCGCATTCTTCTCGGGACACCCTGTATAGGTACTGAAAATTTGAATCGTCAGTTCACGCGTTCAATTCTTACCCTATACCTATATCATTTCGTTATAGGCGGGGTTTTTCAAAAGCGGACATTGCTTTATTGAACTTGGAATAAAATTGCAATATTTGCAATATTGCAATATTTGATATCATTTCGAATAGAAAATCGAACTGTTAATTTTATGCTTGTAAAAGTAATTAAGACTTTGGTCAATTAAATAATGGTTAATCCAATACAAACACATTTTTTTGAATTATACAAATTCATTCACACTATTTACCTCTTCCACACATATGATCATGGTTATTTCTGTCGCGCTACAACATTCCATTTTTTTATGAATTAAGAATAAATATTTCATAGACGACCACTGCGCAATTAAAAGTGAAACTAATTATTATTAGTTTCACTTTTAATAGAGATAAAAACGTACAAGTCACTTATTAGTCACTTATTAGTGACTTGTACGTTTTTATCTCTATTCAATACAATTAGAACAAAACGTGTATAATTTATAGGACTCGCCATATCGATTTCTAGAGTGTTTGCTAAAAATCATTATCTCCTTAAAAACCTCCATATAATAATAATAATGATAACAAACTTTATTTCATGAAGAAAGACACGCCCAGTATATCATTGCATCATTAAATAGCTTTTTTGATGATAATTTCAGCAATATGTTATATCTAGGTAAAAACTCAAGAGTTCATGAGTTAATGGGATTCGTGACAACGAATACTTTTTTTATCAGAAGATCATAATCTTCTGATAAACACCCTGTAAATTTTCAGTCCAAACCGCAAACAGTCTTATAATGCGTCGTATTTGCAGAATCGTAAATGAAACAGAATTTTTCTGAAAAAAAAATTGTCTACAGAAATATTGAAAAAAAATCATAAAAAGAGTTATCCATTGATATGCAATATACTGGGTGCGCCATTTGAAACGGTGAAGTAGTAGTATGATTCTGGTATCACTGAAAGCTGTAAAAACTGAAAATATTTTAGTGAGAAAGATCATTATCTAATACTCCAACATGCAAATTTTCAACACAAAATATACACGTTGGGGTATTAAATAACATTCGAACTAGAATTCAGCCAGTAAAACCAAACTTATAATTCGTTTTTCAATTTTTTCGGATTTAAATTCGAATGTTGAGAACTTAAATTCTTCATAACTGTGAATATTGAAATCGTTCTTGAATGGAATTCTAATTTTATTTACATATTAACTGAAATGAGTCTGTAGGAGAGAGTTCTTAAATAACTCTGTACTTCTTGCAGATTAATCATTTGAGAATTTTTTCCTAGAATTTATATCGAACTCAACACAAAACGCCCGTTGTAGATTGAAAGCAAAATTGTCTGTCATAATGATTTCAATCTCAGTCTCAATGTGTTTATACTTATCAGGATATCTCGAGTAGGAATTCCAATCGGGCTTCTCAATATACGTCTGCCCTATATCAGCAATTCACCCGACAGACGTGTATATACATATAAAATAACGGAAAGACACAAGAAGATTTGTTGACTCCCCAAACCCCCCAAACCAGGCTTCGCTTTGCCTGTAGTACTTACCGGGCTTCGTATCATACGGAAGACGCGTATATATATATATATATATATATATATATATATATATATATATATATATATATATATATATATATATATTTTTTTTTTTTTTTTTCAATTCACACTCATTAGTGGGTTTCGTAGAGTTATCCGGACGCCAAGGCATCAAGGATAACATATATATATATATATATATATATATATATATATAGAAAGTGTAATTTTCTTGGGTTTAGAGCACATTAAAATTCAAAAATATAGATTCAGAATTTCAGAAAACAAACAAATTTACTCACTGAATGTGAGGTTTTACATGGATAACATCTGCCACAAACGTTGTAACCAATAAAAACAAAAAGTTATATTTTGATTTCATAGGAATTCTCCAAAAACACGTCAACTAAATCTATTTTACAATTTAAAAACTCTTCCGGTTGATAATTTTATTTATACACAATTTATTAACTCTCATCTAAGATAACACAATAATGACATTTGATTTTTGATGGTTATGTTTCTGTTATTATAGAAAACTAGTTTCTCACTCCTCTCCTGTCTTCTTTATTCATCTATTGGGCCGTCATAAAAAGGTTCCATTTTTATCCTTTCTAACAAATAACTGTATATAGAGCTTAATTTGTTCGTATCTGTCTTCTTATTTATGGTTTCATCTTCTTTGTTCATCTATTGGGCCGTCATAAAAAGGTTCCATTTTTATCCTTTCTAACAAATAACTGTATATAGAGCTTAATTTGTTCGTATCTGTCTTCTTATTTATGGTTTCATCTTCTTTGTTTATGTTTATGTTTCGAGGATTCAAACGATTCATACTTTTTTGTTAGCCTGGACCTGGATTTTCAAGGCGGTTATTGCATGATACGTTTGGGCTCTCAATTAGGAATTTATTTGCCAAATATGAAGAAATTATACCGGGTGGTTCGTTTGATATGTCCTCAGAAATAAATTGGCAAAATTCATAAAACACCCTGTATTTCGGCTACGAAGACAGTATGAAAAAATAAATGGGGTATCTCCAGAACCGCCTTGGTGCCACCCATGCACCTGTGAAGTATTTCCGTTTCCCAATTAAACACCCTGTATAAAGAAAAGCAATTTCAAGCCTAATGCTAAGTTTAAAGCAGATAACATCATCGGGATAATAGAAAACCTAGAAAGAAGATTGTAAAAGAGTCCCCCCATATTTCCGTTATTACTGATTCAATTGGATTGAGATTTTGCGTATATAATGGAGGGACCGTTTCGAACTTCATGTGAAATTTTATTTAGCTAGCTCCACCCGAACTGTATAAATTTCAAGAGGAAATAACAAAAATAAACCTTATATTTCAATGACCACTGATCCAATCGAGTCGAGAGAGTGAAGTCGGGATACAAATATATACCTTTATACACTTCTGTGATCTCGAAGGGCGTAAATGGCACATGTATAAACGAGTGCTCAAAAGCTTCTGACTGCACGTCAATGCTTTTTAACTAGTTCCTCTAACAAGAACTTCATGATGCATTGTCACCAGAGTTGTGTAAACCTGCCAAATTTCAAATCAATCGGACTATTGTGTAAAATTTAACTTGCAAGATTTAATTTAGGACACACACACAGACACCGGGACAGGTGAAACTAGATGAAAGCTTTTATTTAAAAAAGGTATGGTATTTTCAAATGTCATTGGATTGAAGGAAAATGATTCGGATGAAAATTGAAGGTTTTCAGGATGGGTAGAAGTTTTCACGATTTTCATTATCATTACGTAAATTAATATCAATTCGTGGCTATTGGACTAAGAAACGAAGGTAAAAATTTTGAATTAATTTATATGTCCCAATTTTTTAAAGCCACAATGTGATCTTGAGTATAATTTACACTTCATCAGGTAAAATTATTTCAAGTGAGAAATATAATTATTTTTTACTGAATACTGGTATCAAATACTATAATATATTTATTTCAATATTATTACATCATTAATATTGAATCGAAAGATCTATATTTGCCTCGAAGGACGGAAGATAACCACACCTACGAGAATACTCTTGTTGATGATACCTGGGGAGTAGGCAGATTGAGACCCCGGCGTAAAGTCAACGGTTCTTGAGAATGGCTCCAAAATCGGAGCCGAAACGTCGAACACGACAAAATATTAGACGCGGTCCAATCCGGAACACACAAAGTTCATATATATATATATATATATATATATATATATATATATATATATATATATATATATATATATATATATATATATATATATAGATTTGTTTGACCGCTTATACAGACCCGAATCGATATACTCTACCGACTTTTCAGTCCAAAACTGACGTTGTCAGACCCGACTCCGGGTCTGGTAGCGTTTAACCATATATTCTTGATCAGGGACGTTCGGGGATGCCAGGGATAAATTTTCAGCCGGGTGTGAAAAATCGGTGAAACATCATAATATATACAGAAAACTTCAGGGTTCGGCCAGTGCGAGGGCGCTTATATCGAGAGTAACACGCTGTATATAATTGATATATTCGATCGACTACTCCAGACCCTAAATATGACAACGCTGTAGATTGTATATAAACTTAAACCTCACACTCCGCACTGCTTATACAAACCCGGTATATAGGACCGACGTCGATAGAAATCATTTTTTATTCGTTCTTATAGAGCTCGTAAATCGGATATTCCATTTTTCTGAAATATACATCTAAAAACCATACGATTTGAAGCTTATACAAACCCGGTACATTGAATCGACGTCATGAGAATTGGATAGTGATCCTTTCGATAATGAACCTAGCAGTCATACTTGAAGAATTTATTAAAACTAATAGTATTTTTCCATAGGTAGTCGTTGTGATAAATGCTTTCTTTTAGAGAACTTGGAATTCTGCTTAAGGGAACAGAGATACATGAAAAATTTTATGAGTGGTACAAATTTTCTTATTAACTTGAATGAAACGCATACGTGAACGTAAGAGGTTCTTTCATATACAATTTTTTTAAATCTGTCCCAAACGTAAAAATCCGAAGTTGATGGAGCTGTACTTCTCACTGGGCACGAAACAGGTTCTGTCATATGTATCCTTCGATAAGGAAGCAATTCGTTCAAAAATATACCAACGTTGGGCCTAGAGTATGCGGAACACTCATTGTATTGAAAAATGATTTCACGCCTATCAATCAACGAAACTTCGAGAAAAGAAGTTTCATATCTGTTTCCGAAAATTCTTCATAATTTTCCTGCCTATGATTGCACGAAACTAGTGAATGCGGAACTTTCTCTTGAGAAAAAAAGAAGTAAATTCGCCAGATTCGAAAATATTTCTGGCAAATCAAAAGTTGCATGCCAAACATACTATTCAACCTCAAAGCGAAATAATTATCGAATTGGAATCAACGTGGAAAATGAAGACGAAAAATGAACTAAGGTAGAAAATCTTTTAAGAATCAAAAGAACTTCAAATTGAGGGTTATCAATAAATATGACTCAAACGACCGCAAATGAGTCATACCAACTTATTCTCCACGGTTCAAGTCTTATTTGGAATCATCCTGTATAGAACTTGAGTTATTGTATAGTGCAGCATGTTTTTCTGCTTGTTACAGGAGAGCTGCATGCGATCATTTTTCTCCAAAGACTTTGATCTTCGGATTTTGAAAAAAAAAATTATCAAGCAATTGAATTCGAATATTTGATGAGTAATTGTCGTTCGAAATCGATTCTGTCGGGCGCAGACATGATGAGTATAGAATCAAGTTTAATGATTTATGACTACCTATGATATAACTTTATTTTATATTGTTTTGTATAAACAATGAAAATATTATATAAATGAACCGAATAAAAACCATGCTTCACAATCAAAACTATGTTGGAAATGATGGCCAATCATAAAAAGAACGGTTTGAATTCAATCAATTAGGAGTGTTAAGGAAGAATACAATAGATTGGTATAGTGTTATGAGGAGATATTGAACGTTTTCTGTGAAATTCATAGGAATATCGAAACTAAAAAGAATTAATCAAAATAAAATCATTGATATAAATGTTATATCGATAACTGGAATGATCTAATTCTTAGTTACAACTAGTTGAATAAAATAAATATTCTTAGAATTTGTCTCAGAACTGAAATCATCTGGAAAAATAAGAATGTGTGAGTGAAATAGATATTGTGAGCGGGTACTTGATTGAAAAATTCATTGAAAATATAATTATAATAAAAACTGAAAATATCACATAACTGCAAGTCTGCAAATAAGGTTTGAAAATAACAAAACAAAAATAAAATGAATACTTTTCAGTCTCAAACAAATATTTTCAATTACACCCTATTTTTGCTAGTATTCTTTATATACCAGGATTTTAATTCGAACTCGGGCATCATTCTGGAAACTTGGCGAATGCATGGAAATGAATTCCATACATTCATGTTTTCTGGGAGGATTCTTATTCCTTATATGATTCTTGAAGTGTATTAGTACTAATTGCTTCTCCTCTCCTGACCTTATATGGCGTTTTACTTCTTCGAGTGATCACGTCAGTTGATGAGCCTTGAAATATAAGTATCAAATATAAGATTTCTGGGCTTTTCACGGCCATTATCTGAAACAGAACCTATATAAAACATTTAATATTCCTGCATATTGAAAAGGTGTACACTCTGTTTGTGAGGTGCGAATCAAATTTTGCCTCAGATATAAACATTAATTATTGAACTGTTCAAAATAATCATCATTCGTTTTTCATTACAATAAATATTGGAAGTCATAACACAAACATGTATTTTGTTAGATGTAAATCAGAAAAATTTCTATGGAAAATAACAATTCTTTTTCTTTCTAAACATATATAACACTAAATATAAATTATTCATCAAACTTAAAGAATCATCGAAAGTTTTACTTTCACATGGCAAATGACTTATTGAAATCTGTGGACTTCAGATAAGGGAAATTGTCCGTGGCCACCAAGATTTACTATCGTTAGATTTGTTCCTTTGGTCACATTCAAAGAGTATCATTCATCAGTTGAAAAATTTCGAAATAAATTATCCGGCTCTGTTAAATTCAGAGAACTTGGTGGCCACCGAATATATCTGAAGTTCACAGATTATAATGGATAGGCTTTAGGGTGACTTGTTATGTGGAACTGAATTTTTTGATTATTTATATAGTTGGATGAGCAATTTATATTCCATGTTATCATTATGAAAAGGAAATAAAAAGCGATTTCATTTCTCATAGAAATTTTTTCGATTAACATTCAAAAACCACAAGATTGTATCACATCTATAATAACTAACAGCAATAAAAAATGATTACACAAATAGATTCTACTGAAAAAAGCTCCTGTAGAATGTTTTTGTTTCATTACTATAGTACCAATGATAAGAATGGTATGGGAACTTTTCTTTATACTCCATTTTCAACTTTCTTTGTGTAGCTTGAAAACAGATATACAGAAGGGCAGACCAAGAAACAGAGAAACAGATGAATGGACGGACATACAGACGTACGAAAAGATAATCAGACATACGGATGGAATGTCATACATACATACAGACAAACAGGCATATGGACGGAAGGACAGACAATGAATTTGACTTATGATTTTTCATCAGGGATTCGCAACTCTATCGTTTGAGATAATTTTCGGCTAAACATTCGAAAACGAAAACTTTCCTCGAAAAACGAGCGCGCAAGTACTATTTTTCTAATCTTTAACATTCTGTGTGATTCGAATTAGGAATGCATGTATGAGGTTCTAAGAAAAAATTTAAATTTTCTTGGTTAGGAATAACTTTCGATATACTTACACAATCTCCCAATCTATACTGATGACCCATCGATGCACATTGCTTATTTAAATGAACCTCTATTTCAAAGTCGATACCTACAGAACAGATTATCAGTTGTTTCATAATTTGTATCACTAAAATTAGTGAGACAATAATGAGTTATTGCTTCGAACAATATCATAATCTAAAGAAATTGTCTCATGGAGTATTCATAATCTATTCTATTTAAAAATATAATAATAATTTTTACTATGCAGTTGCTGCGCGCGGACATTGTTCCTTCACATCTCAACACAACTCATACCAATCAAACGATACCACAATAACACAAAAATTTCGAGCCCTTTTGTATATCGAATAAACAAGATCGGACCCAAATGCGAGAACGCCCCACTCTGTATATAATTGTTATGGTCAATCAACGTCTCGATTCCCTCAATGTGGTTGACCGCAGATGAAAGGCAACGATTTCAATATTAGATATTTTATCTTATCTGTATATAAACCTAAAACTAACACTTGGCTACTTATACAAGCCCGGTAAAAACGGCCGTCGTCATGAGAAATCCTCATTTCGAATTGTCTGTACCCAGATCGAAAATGAAATATTTAAACTATTTGCATTATATGCAAATAGTTAGTACATATGATGTATGTAAGGAAGGAAAACGACTTCATGATTTGATTCTTGTATGAAAATTAGAAGGAGTAGTTCAATTATTTTTCGAAATCAGCCTCATTTCCAAAATACATTCTGTACAGCTCTAATAGTGTGTTGGCGAGTTTATGGTTATTGATATTTGTAACTGCTCTGAATAAACATCGAATACAATTACTCTACACAATTTTCGGAATTATTTTTGTGAAGATGATATTTCAGACATATAATCAGACTTTGGAAAAGAATATCGAAAGAGTAGAGTAGAGTAGATACTTTTTTTGAAATAAATCGATGCTTACGAGTATATCTGACCACTTTCAATACAGACACACGAAATCTTAGAATATTTCATTCTATGGTGCACTAACTCATTGATATGAAATGAGAAGAAGAATTTTTTCGAATGACCAACAATTTTTCATTCTCATAAGATTTTGATGGAACAAAGCGTAGATGTTGTTTGTTGTTGTGAAATAGATAAATTAATCACTTTATTTCCATATACAGTTGATACTCCTTCTAATTTTCATACAAGAATCAAATCATGAAGTCATTTTCCTTCCTTACATACATCACCTTCATATAATGTAAATAGCTTAAATATATGATTTACGAGCTGCGTACAGAAAATTCCAAAAGAGTATTTCTCATGACGACGCCCGTATTTACTGGGCTTGTATAAGTAGCCAAGTGTTACTTTCAGGTCCATATACAGAAAAGATGAAATATCTAATATAGAAATAGTTGCCTTTTATTTTCGGCCTACCACTTCGAGGGACTGGAGACGTTGATTGACCATAACAATTATATACAGAGTGGGGCGTTCTCGCATGTCGAGTTCGATCTTGATTATTCGATATAAAAAGGCGCGAAATGTTCGTGTTATTGTAGCATCGTTTAATTGGTATAAGTCGTGTTGAGAAGAGAAGGAACAATGTCCGCGCGCAGCAACTGCATAGTAAAAATTGCGACAGGAATGGGTATTATTATTACATTTTTTTATAGAATAGATTCTGATTACTCCATGAGACAATTTCATTAGTTCAAGATATTGTTTGAAGCAATAACTTATCATTTTCTCACTAATTTTAGTGATACAAATTATGAATCAACTGAAATCTATTCTGCAGGTATCGACATTGAAAGAGAGGTTCATTGAAATAAGCAATGTGCACCGATGATCTAATATTGAATCGTTGCCTTTCATCTGCGATCAACCTCATTGAGGGAATGGAGACGTTGATTGACCATAACAATGATATACAGAGTGGGGCGTTCTCGTATTTGGGTCCGATCTTGTTTATTCGATATACAAAAGGGCTCGAAATTTTCGTGTTATTGTGGTATCGTTTAATTGGTATGAGTTGTGTTGAGATATGAAGGAACAATGTCCGCGCGCAGCAATTGCATAGTAAAAATTGCGACAGGTATTATTATTATATTTTTAAATAGAATAGATTATGAATACTCCATGAGACAATTTCTTTAGATTATGATATTGTTCGAAGCAATAACTCATTATTGCCTCACTAATTTTAGTGATACAAATTATGAAACAACTGATAATCTGTTCTGTAGGTATCGACTTTGAAAGAGAGGTTCATTTAAATAAGCAATGTGCATCGATGGGTCATCATCACAGATTGGAAGATAGTGTTAATATATTTAAAGTTATTCCTAGCCAAGAGTATTTTAATTTTTCCCTACGACCCCATACATGCATTTCTAATTCGAATTACACAGAATGTTAAAGATGAGAAAAATAGTTCTTGCGCGCTCGTTTTTCGAGGAAAGTTTTCGTTTTCGCATAATAAGCCGAAAATTATCTGAAACAATAGAGTTTCGACTCCCGGATGAAAAATCATAGGTCAAATTCTTTGTCTGTCCTTCCGTCTGTATGCCTATTTGTCTGTATGTATGTCATTCCATCCGTATGTCTGTTAACATGATATATAAATTGCTCATCAAACTATATAAAAAGCCTCTCAATTTATTATTGCCAGGTATTTTCTTTTCAAAATTTTTCAACTGATGAATGGTGCTCTTCAAATGTGATCAAAGGGACAAATCTAACGATGTTAAATTCATAGATCTTGGTGCCCACCGACAATTCACATTATCTGAAGTCCACAGATTTTAATATGATATTTGACATGTGAAAGTAAAACTTTCGATAATTTTTGAAGTTTGATGAATAATTAATATTAAGTGTTTTATATGTTTCAGACGGAAAAAAATCAATTGGCATAGAAATTTTTCAGATTTACATCTGAAAAAACACACGATTGTATTATGATTTCAAAACTTAATTGCAACGAAAAATAAATGATGACTATTTTGAGCACTTCAATAGTTAATTTCTGTTTTATATCTGAGGCCAAATATGATTTGTTCCTCACAAACAGAGTGTACCGGGTGGGCAAATTTCGATGTTTTAACACTACAACTTTTAAACCTGAGGTGATAGACAAAATCTGATACCCTATACTCGGTCTCTTTTTCTGAGAAAATAGCAAGAGTTGTATTCATTTTTGGCCACCTGCTTTTATTTTCGAGTTATAAACGAAAATTGGAAAAATGGCGATATCGAAAAACTTTTATATTTCCGCTAATACTGATGCTAGAGCCCCGAAATTAAAACATTATACAGGCACTTTTTTACGTAGAATCAAGTTATGTTTTTTCAAAGACACTAAATTTCTGTGTCATTTCTTGAAAGCTTAATTTTTCCTGATTTCAAAAATATATAACATTGTGTGGTTTGAATCAAAATAAATAACAGAAAATAGTCAAAAATCTTTTTTTAACTAAGAGGCTCAATATTTAACTTTAATTTTGGGTCCAAGCTTCGTAATTAATGACCCTTTTGAAAAAACAAGACCGCTACTGGATTTTACGTGAAAAAGTGCCTCGATAATGTTTCAATTTCAGAGCTCTATCTTCAGTATTTTCCCAATTTTCGCTTATAACTCGAAAACAAAAGAAGTTGGCCAAAAATGAATACTACTCTTGTTACTTTCTCAGAAAAAGAGACCGAGAATCGGTATGAGATTTTGTCTATGTCTAATGGTTTAAAAGTTGTAGTGCTAAAACATCGAAATTTGCCCACCCTGTACACCTATTGAAGTAGGCGGGAATATTAAATGTTTTATATAGGTTCTGTTTGAGATAATGGCAGTGAAAGCCCAGAATGTTTCAAAAAAATTTAATATTTGATACTTATATTCCAAGGTTCTTCAACTGACGTGGTCACTTAAAGTGAAGAAGTAAAACAGAAACGTCATATATGGCCAGGAGAGGAGAAGAATTTAGTACTTCAAACACTTTGAGAATCATGTAAGGAATAAGAAGCCTCCCAGAAAACATAAATGTATGGAATTCATTTCCACGCATTCACCAAGTTTCCAGAATGATGACTAAGTTAGATTTTGAATCCTAGTATATATAGAATTCCAGCAAAATAGATTGTTAATAAAAATATTTCATGGAGACTGAAAAGTATTAATTATATTTTCAATGAGTTTTTTAATCAAGTACCCGATCACAGTATCTATTTCACTCACATATTCAAATTTTTCCAGATGATTTCAGTTCTGAGACAAATTCTTAGAATGTTTATCGTATTCAATTTAGTTGTAAATAAAAAGTATTAGTATTAAACTTATTATAAATTAACAAAATCATAATATCTATTTTGCCATCCTTGATGTTTTCTCGCTATAATGGTCGATCAAATACAACTCATCTCACAAAAGTTTCGCTGTGCTCTCATCAAACACAAGAACTCATAACCAAAATTTCAGATAACTTATTTCATCACCTAACTCCAGATTCAGACATAATATAATCGTGATTGGCGGATATATTGTAAGATATCTATATTTTCTGAATTCAATTACAATCGTTTGAGATCATTTCTACTCGATATTCGAAAATTTCGGACATTCTAACAAATTTTCATTCATTCAAAGTAACAGTTGAGATTATTCAATAAACATATTTCATGAAATAGCTGAACCATGCGAAAAATGCAATATTATCTTGATTTGTTCAGTTCTCAACGCCACTTATACAATTATAACAAAATGGTATATCGAATAGACGCGATAAGACCCTGTGATCTGACAACACCGCTGGGATCGACAAGGTGGGCTGTACATGTCAGTCGAGTATATGTGGGAATGAAAAGTCGGCGGAACGTGACGGGTCTCAAAAAGAGAACAGAATATATAATTTTCTTGAATGAGAAAAAAATTTTCCCCTCTATGGATGCCTAAGGAGTTATATTTTCAAACAGCTGATTTTTCACATATACACTCCAAGAAAACACTAGGATCACATGGGTCTGAGGTAGCCTGCCAAGTATAACGGGACTGAATACGTCTGTTGGATAAATATATATATATATATATATATATATATATATATATATATATATATATATATATATATATATATATATAATAAGAATAACCTATGCTTTTTTTTTCAATGTTTAATGTTTAATTATAAGATATTTTAGGCTAATGACCGTGGTAGTCGATACGTCGACCGAAAAAAAAAAAAAAAATATTTGAGCAGAGCAAATAATCAAGGAATAAAAACTTCAAATGAATCCATAGAAATATATTATATTTTCAACAGCAGTCTAGCACTATATTCAAAATGAATTATATATTCCGCTCGAATCAGTTGTAATATCAGTTGTAAGAAATCGTACATCGCTACATACTACAAGTTTCTTTGAGTGAAGTTTGATTCAGACCAACTTTTCGTCTTCTTTTCTCATGGACCACGAAGACTGATGAAGGATAATATATTTCAGCTTCGGAAAAAAGGTGGACGTCTCATGCTGTATGTATTCATTGGAATTCCTCCACCATGTTTGTAAACATCGTTCTGATCATAATCGACGTCGTAGTAGATGCCACTTTGATTCTGAAAAAATAGCCATGTCTTCAATAGGAAAATGAGATATACATATAATTATAATAATGATAATACCGCTACCCTAATAATAAACATCTTCATAAGAAAGATGTCTAACTATTTCTACTCGAGGGTGAAGTCTAGAAAAGCGATTCAACTTAATCCCACGAGCATAAAAACATATACATGATTCTCTTGGGAAATTTGATATTCAAAATAAAATAACAATTATAAAAGAATTGAATATGAGGTTGAATCAAAGGAGATGGCCTGCCTCTTGGATCACTTAATTCCTAATTCGAGTAGAGATCCATAGGCATCACTTTTTGCAAACCGAGTCAATGAACACAAATAATTTCCATTTATTTAATTTAGCTCTATAAAAATTGGAAGGAGCCTAATACTAGGAGTTGGAACCTGAGAAATCCAAATTTTAGATCTTTTCATTTTTTTGTTGGTTTTTGTTATTGAAAACTTCGTCGGTTTTCCACTTTACAAATTCAACAAAAATCTGTTTTAGACCTATAAGATTTGATTCGGTTTGATGGATAATTGAGAGGAAAATAATCAAATTATCTCAGATAATGGACCAGCATTGCCCAACTAAAATCCATGAATAATAATAATATCATAATAATAACTACTTTATTTCCCAAATTATCACATCAAAATGACAAAATTACGAAAATGGTCAAATTACAAAAATAACCTCTTTATATAGGCATATTGAAAAATCAAATAAACTAATACAAGAGGCATAACTAAATATCAACAAATTTCAAAAACTTAAAAATAAATTCATAAAAAATGCAACGAATAACAAAGTTTACCTATTACAAAAATCAAAATATTCTTCCATATTGTAAGGCTCACAATCAAGTGATATTAACTTATATACTAGTTTTTTAAATTCTTTATGTACACTTATTAGGTGCAAAGCTCTAGGTAAAGCATTGAACAACTTCAATGCAGCATACTCTGGATGTTTTTCAGTTAGTGATAGTGAATGTTCAGGGTAAAAATATGGTTCTAGTCGTCTAGAGTTATTTGTATTCTTGTAGGAACTATAAAGATGTTGGTTTTTATGAAAAAATTAAAGTAATCTAAATATATACAGACCATAAATAGTCAGTATATTATTTTTCTTGAATATGCCTCTACAAGATTCCCTATATGCTAATCCAAATATATTCCTCAATGTTATCATTCATCACTGGTATTTGTGTCCTCTTTGCCACTACATAGTTGAATATATATATTCCTCAATATTCTTTTTTGCACAACAAAGATTGATCTCAGGTTACTGCTTCCCCAGCAAATAATACCGTACGACATTATTGATTGTGCATTTGCATAATATATAATTTTGAGGATATTTTCACCTACTTGTTTTTTTACAACTTTTAAACTGTAATCTACCGAGCAGTCTCTTCAGGACATATTCTGTGTGTTCCTCCCATTTAAGCTGTGCATCCAACAATACACCCAAGAATTTGCTACAACTGCTAAATTTTACTTCAACATCATTATAATATAAGGCTTGTGTGCTGAAATCCCGAGATCTAGGAGAAAACATGATGCATTCGGTCTTCTTGACGTTCAATGCTAGTTTATTGTGTACAAACCATTGACTCATACAATTCAGAATCTCTTTGGTTGATTCGATTGACAAAGGTATATTGGTATTCTTTATCAAAATATTTGTATCATCCGCATACATAACGAGATGAGTTCGTGTAAAATCAAATAATCCAGCGAAATCATTTATGTAAACAACGAACAAAAGGGGTCCAAGAATACTGCCCTGAGGCACCCCCATCAGCAACTGTCTCTCACCAGATACATATGTAGTGTCATCAATATTCAAAGCTGTTTTCTGCCTCCTACCACTCAGATAACTCCTTATCAGTTCAAGTTGATTATTCCTTATACCGCATTGTTCCATTTTACCTAGCAAAGTGGTGTGATCTACACAGTCAAAGGCTTTAGATAGATCGAGAAATAGACCCATCGGCACCTCCCCTGACTCCAAAGACCAGATTATTGCTCTTGTCAGATCATATAGAGCTGTTTCAGTACCCTTGTTCCTGATGAAACCATGTTGACAATCATTCAGAATCTTGAACTTTCTGAAAAAATTCAACAATCGATTTGAAAGAATTTTCTCAAAAATTTTCGAAAAAGACGACAAAGAACTGATTGGTCTGTAATTTTCTAAACTATCATAATCGCCGCTCTTATACAGGGGTGATATTACTGCTATCTTGAGAGAATCAGGAAAAATACCATCTTTAAAAGCATTCATTATATGACAGATGTGTGGGGCTATTCTAGGTAAGGATTTTTTTATTACACTAAGGGAAATATCATCATAGCCTCTCGCATTAATATTCTTTAACGAGTTGACTCCAACTACCAGTTCAGCTTCATCAACATCAAACATATATATTGAGTTTGGGAATGAAAATTTTGGTATAGAGTAATCTCCCAGCTCTGGAAGAGTTTTACAGATATTTGGAGCAATATCAGTGAAATAATTATTGAAGTTTCCAACTAACTCACCAGGATTCATTATCATATTCTTCGCATCAAGTATTTTTTTTTTGTTATTAGTAATTGTGTTAACAACGTCCCATACTGATTTAGATTTATTCTTAGAATTTTTTATGAAATCACAATAGAACTTTTTTTTCATTAATGATAGCTCAGTGTCATATCGTTTTTTGATAATACTATATTGCATCTTGAGTTCTGGCCTGAACTTATGAAGAATGAAAAGTTTATCCAATAAATCTTTCAAATATTTAACCTCCTTAGTCATTTCTATAGTATTTTTTTTTGTTTATTAACTTTAATCTTGTGTTGGGCGAAATTATATTCGAAGCTATTTTTATAAACAGTGAAAAAAAATTCCCATTTCTGATTGATCTGCTCTGATTCCATCGAATATAGCTCATCCCAGACAATATCTTGTAAATCAGATAGAAAATTACTCATAGATCTATCATTAATATGCCTAGTTAAAATTGTCTCAGTATAATTTTTTTCATTCACTGTGATGTTAAATTTGAATTCTGTGGCCGAATGATCAGATATGTGAGCTTCAAGAACTTCAGATGTACCAATAATATTAGTTAAAATATTATCAAGACAAGTCATAGAAGCAGATCGTGTCGGTTCATTGATTGTTATCTTTGTATTGAAAGAAGCTAGAAGAAGTCTGAATTCACGTGCAAACTTGTTATTATCCAAAAGATTTATATTGAAATCACCTACAATAATAACTTTCATTGATTCAAGTAAACTTTGTTCCAGTATGTAAGTTAATTTTTCAAAAAAAATATCTATGTTCCCATGAGGTGGAGAATTTGGCCTATATACAGGGTCTTTCACGAGGAACCTCACCCATATTTATACGGGAAACTACTGAACGTATTTTCATGAAATTCAGCACTTATAAGTATTTCACGATGCTGATGAAATCTAAAATATTTTCAAGGCATGAGCACCTCCGGTTTTTCCGGAAATGACGTCAACTTCCGTTTTTCAAATTAGAACACCATTTTTTTATTGCAGAAATAGATTCCTTGGAAAATTTCAAGTTATTTTGATGTAACTTTTCTCAGTTTTTGTTGGAAAATTCTCTCTGAGCGGGAAAATTCGAAAAAAAAATCGAAAATAGAGCTCCGCTGAAACAAAAATAACTTCGAGCTTTTTGGATGGAGAATTTTCATTTTTGGGATTTTTCAAGATGTAAGATTGATGTATCCACTTTAAAAATCGAAATCGCGATTCATGATACAGGGGGTGAAAAAATCGCTTTCAAAGTTAGGGATGACAAAATCGTGAAAAATCAATTTTTTTCAAATTAGAACCCCATTTTTTTATGGCAGATATTGAATCTACGTTAAAAAATAATGTGAGTGTATGAATCACACCTTTGCCCTAAAGTGGATATTTTCTGAGTTATTCACAAAAAAATGTTTTTCGTCTTGAATTTTCAGCTATTTCTTTTCCCTTCACGCCAAAAAGATGAAATTTTCAGGAACTGTTACTTAAACCATGTTTTAGATTTCACTACCCTAATATGCAAGAGAAAAAAGTTACAGGTTGTTCCTGTAATCTATTTCTATTTAGATCTATTTAGATGGCGAATTTTGATTCGAATTTGTATCGGAAACCTCTTTATTTCAACTAATCGGCCATCGGTTTTCTCTCCAGTGATAAATAAATAATTCCTTATGAACCATATGCAAAAACTTACCATGTTTTACATTCTTTTTTTTTAATAATAGATATCATTAATTACATCTGCCAAATTCCTCGTTATTCAGTAGCATTTTGTGTTTACTATTAATCTGGTGATAATTCGTATTAAGTTATAAAATCAATCACTATGCCTAATTTTACCAATGAAGATTATTTAAATCTCATTCTACTTCATGGAGAATGTAATAAAGTTGTAGATAGAACGATTCGACTGTTCATTGAGAGGTTTCCTGACCGACCCAGACCAACGAGAGATACCATTAACAGAACCATGACAAACTTGAGAAATTCTCTAGTTATAACTGCGAGAGTTTGCCATGGTTCTCCTAATAGTAACTTGAAGTCGGTTTCAAGAAGGGGTGAAAAATCTACAGCATGGTTCAAATAACAGTTCCTGAAAATTTCATCTTTTTGGCGTGAAGGGAAAAGAAATAGCTGAAAATTCAAGACGAAAAACAGTTTTTTGTGAATAACTCAGAAAATATCCATTTTAGGGCAAGGGTATGATGAATACACTCACATTATTTTTTAACGTAGATTCAATAACTGCCATAAAAAAATGGGGTTCTAATCTGAAAAAAATTGATTTTTCACGATTTTGTCATCCCTAACTTTGAAAGCGATTTTTTCACCCCCTGTATCATGAATCGCGATTTCGATTCTTAAAGTGGATACATCAATCTTACATCTTGAAAAATCCCAAAAATGAAAATTTTCCATCGAAAAACCTCCAAGTTATTCTTGTTTCAGCGGAGCTCTATTTTCGATTTTTTTTTCGAATTTTCCCGCTCAGAGAGAATTTTCCAACCAAAACTGAAAAATGTTACATCAAAATAACTTGAAATTTTCTAAGGAATCTATTTCTGCAATGAAAAAATGGTGTTCTGATTTGAAAAACGGAAGTTGACGTCATTTCCGGAAAAACCGGAGGTGCTCATGCCTTGAAAATATTTTAGATTTCATCAGGATCGTGAAATACTTATAAGTGCTGAATTTCATGAAAATACGTTCAGTAGTTTCCCGTATAAATATGGGTGAGGTTCCTCGTGAAAGACCCTGTATACAGACAATTATAATTTTAATATTATGAAAATTTATTTGTACTGCCGAACACTCGAAAACGTTTGCCTTACTAAGTGATTTAAAACTACCTCTTTCCTTTGCCTCAACATTGAAACGACAATAAATGGCGGTACCTCCATGCTTCCCCGAATCACGACAGAAACTCGACACCTGGTTGAAACCACCGAGCTTGTAATATTCAAGCTCCTCCTCACTTCTCCAATGTTCCGTCACTGCAACCACGTCACAATTTTCTTGAGCAATTAAAACTTCCAATTTGTTGAATGCTGTACCAATGGATCGTAAATTTTGATGAATTATGCAAAATTTTTTAGTGCAATTTGCCGGCTTTATTTGATTCTCTATATTGATGTTTTGTGTGTTGCCTATGAATGTTGACGATTGCAAGTTCTTCTTATATTTCAGATTTTCGAAATAAACTACGAAAAGAAAATTCCCTTACGATAACTCCTTCCGGCCAGTTTTCAGGGTTACAAATGGAACTGAATAAATCCTCTGTATGGACGCCGACACCGAATGCAGAATTATTACCTAGTGTGTTAAGCTTTTTAACTTCTATTTCTTCGTTTTTAATTTTATCCCTGAGATAATCTTTGATTGTTTGTTCAGATATATCTTTACCTTGTATTCTGCCAACGTATATCCATCGTCTTTTCATTACACCTTTGATAGATGAGTTAGTTACTTTGTTCACACCTGTGCATATAATATTCCTTTTTGTTCTGCTCTTATTACGACTTATTGTTTTCCATTCATTGTTTTCTTGTGATGAAGGTCCTCTTTGTTCATTAATTCGATTAGATTCTCTTCTCAAGTTGTGCCTGTCTTCTGTAATCTTATCATTTGTTTGTATACTTGTTGTCTTTTGAATTGTCAAGTTATTTTTAGAGGTTAGTAGTTCAAGTGATCTAGGCTTTGACTTTTCAGCATACGTTGGTTTCTTATGACTAACTTCATTTCTCACTTCTTGACTTTGTTGACATTCTTTGATACTTTCTTATCTTTGTTTATCTTGTTGACGTTGATAGAAATTTCATTGTTTTTATCAATATTCTCACCTTGAGTCATAATTTTTCCATTCAATAGGGAGTTATTATCCATCAATATTTTGTTTTTTTCTTGTACTTCCTTCAAAAGTTTTTTCAGGTAAAGTACCTCAATATTCAAGATGTCTTTTTCAATTCTGAGTTCACTGATTTCTTTAGCGAGTTTATAAATATTACCTTCTTCGTGCTTGCAAGATGTAGATTTTGAACTTGCAAAAATATCCATACATTTCGGGTGGAAAATATCAAAGCATTTGTAACATTCCACTGAATCCACCACTTTTTTTCTGCATTGATAGCATTTAATTTCCATTTCTCTAACATTTTTGTCAGAGCCACTTTCACATACGTCTTAATCACCCGCCATCTTCAATACTTCTTTGAAAGTTTGTTGCGATTTTGTTTTCTTTGGGAATTTTCTTCAGGAATTTTTAATTATCATGAAGCTAAGCTTGCCTGCTTCCTCTCTCAGATAATTCAATTATTCAATAATTCCTTTCTCAACCTCAGTAAATTACACAAATATCTTTTGATGAAATGATCTTCCCGAGAAGTGGAGTCGGAACTAAGAGATGAAGTACCTTCTGATGGCATTGTTTCCACATTATCGTTCAATTTGGCTGCTTTTTATCCGCTCTTTTATGAGGGCCGATAATAATGTCAACTTATAAAGATGATTCTTTTTTAGGATTGGCACTTTAGAATAATATTTAAAATTTTGAAACCAGCTGACATAACAAGTTATTTTAAATGAAGAAATGAATCTTTAGATATAACTGATCAGAATCCAGCAAAGCTTGTGATCTGTAACCTAGACATAAAACTATCAAATGTTGGCGTTTATCTTAAGAATTCTGAGAAGAAAATATATTATCCAGAATTCGATGGTGAGGAATATCAGTCACAAGGAACAGTTGTATACAATTTATTCAATGGCAACGTTTCTGAGCATTTAGCTCTTTCATCGGGCTTAAAACAAAATCCAATTTATAAACAACAGCATGGATCATACAATTGGTGTAGCAATAAAAATAACAAATACATAAAATGACGTCGCTATACAATAATAAATATGAAATATAAACAAGATGACAAAATAACAATGAATATAAATATAAAGCAAACAACATAAAACAATTCACGCCAGGTCGGTCAAGGAAACAATAAGATTACAAGAAAAAGCGATCTCACCCTATGAATAACGGTTATAAATCATTCGAATACATCGAAATCATCAAATAAATGTCCATACAATAAAATGGCATTCTCAGGATAGCATGAAAAACCACATCAAATAAGACATATAAGTATAAACAAAAGTATCATGCAAGACAGACTGCATTAAAATGTGTGAGACATACTAAACACCCGATTCAAAACGAAACACGAACTACCGCGCAATAAAACTATCTACATTAACCTTATTGATTAAGTAAAAATACACCGAACTCAAAATACCAATATCGGTGCGTGTATTCACAGAATCTTTTATTCTCTTGATAAAAACCATTTCTTTAAATGTTCGTTTAAACCAATTCTTTTCTTTATTTAAAATTTTTACATTATTAAAATCAAAGGAGTGGTCATTAATTTTTGCATGCTGTGATAATGCTGTTGCTTCACTACGATTTTTGCAATCTCTCTCATGTTGTTTCAACCTCGACCCTATATACTGTTTTGTTTGGCCTATGTAACTGCCAGCACAATCTGAACAATCTATTTTGTATACTAAATTAGAATGTCTCATCAAAGGATTGCCATCCTTTAGTCGACTGAACGATTTGCCCACAGTTTTATTATAATAAAAAACTACTTTGTTTGAGAGATTGCTCATTATTCTTGCCCATTGCTGATAGTCTAAGATCCCGATATAGAACGACCTTCACCGAGATGCTTATTTGATAAAACGTATTTTATATTTAATTTAACATGTCAATAAATATATCACATATGAGTTGCCTAACAAATTTCAGTCCAGAGTAGGTTTAATTAATAATTAAAAAAAATTTTTCTTTCGAACATTGCACCGGTTTGCTTATTAGATAAATTCTATACCAATCGAAAGTATGAAGCCCATAGAATGTGCAAACGTTAGGTTGCCTATTTTTTTCCGGTCACAACTCTCGGTTGCCAGGTATAAACAGGTCAATCTATACTAGCATTTTGCAACGGTCTCATTATTTAATCAAAATCAATATGATTAAAGATTATTTTATTATGAACACGGTGGTATAGGGTTGCCTACGAAAAATCAGTCCAGAATCCCGGTTGTCGAATTTTGAAAAGTTAAATATTGCTGCGAGTGAGTACACAGCATAGGAGCTGTTTGAAGTCCGTCCAGTGAAAGAAAGGGAGTGCGCATGCTATTTGTTCTTGGAAATGAAAAGGATAGCGATAGACTCGTATACAGTGTGATCAGATTTAGTAGAAATCTACTTTTTTAGTAGATTTTCCGCATTTTCATGTAGTTTTTAGTAGGAAGAAATCCTTTGGTAGATTTTAGTAGATTTTGGTAGTTTTAAAAAATATAACCGAGACGATTGGGAATATGGAAATTCGGATGTCTAGACTGTTTCTATGAATCAATTCATTGTTCATTCTCATTGAGGTTCTACGTTCTACGTGTTTCTAGAAGAACGTTCCTATTGAACATAATAAAATCAAAAACTTCTGTCGGCTGAGAATAAATACGAAGAATGATGGAATATCCGAAGGGTGCCTCATTGAAAACAGATGGTGTGTTAACTTCCGTTGAAAATATACCATTATCTCACATTTGGTATCCTATTAAGTGGAAAAAAATATGTCTAACTGGAATTTCATCGACAAATTTGGGTGGCTGCATATTTCAGATTTCGAATGCCAAATGCAAGAGAATATTTTCGGCTATTAACCGCATCAAAACAAAAAATAGAAACAGATTTCTAAATGAAATATAGCATTATTATAACATGCTAAAGAAGGACTTAAAGAGATAGGTGTTGTCGTTTTCAACCTACAAAAAATATGCTCGATTCCATGGATTGTGAAAATTTATGTATGGATGTTAAAGACAATGATTTGACTGCAGATTGATACTGATATTTCAATTATTTTTTTTATGTTCAACTGTAGTATTTTTATTTCTTTATTTAATGTTATTTTTATCCGAAAGATTTTAGTTTTTATTTCTATTTATATCTTTTCGTTTATTTAAATATATAAATTTGTTTGTTTATATTTGCTATTTTGATCATATTTGTTTTTGTTCGGTTTTTTTTCCTTTTTTTTTTTGTCGTTCAAATTTTGAAATAAAATCTTGTTTTATTTTCGCATGAGATATCGCATTTTTATGAAAAATTATTCTGCCAAAGAAGACAGCGAGCACTTCTTACAAAAAATAAAAGGCTTCGACTCCAACTCCATACCACCATGCTGGATATCATTAATTCAAAAAATTTCACGAACTATTTTGGTAAATTCCATGTGGCTTAATGCAACGGATCCAATATGCGTGAAACTTCAGCCTGAGAACTGCGGTTGGTTCTTAGATGAATATTTTAAACCAGTAGGATTCATCGGGGATCATACACCCCTGAAGATAGAAGACATTGTCGAAAGAACTGAAACGGAAAGTGATGATGACGACGAAGATACACAAGTTGGAGATGATAGTTATATGTCCGATGACTCGGAACCTGAATGATTTCAAAAAATGTTTGTATTTATAATTTTTTATGATAAACAGAAGTATTATTTTAATTGTTGTTTTTCATTTTGTCGTCTAATAATAAAGATGAAATTTGCAAGATTAGTATTATACATATATGTATTACTATAACCTTCTTTTTTAGTAAAGATACTTTAGTGTCACATAAAAAATATACACACATAAATAATTAATTGATTAAAAAAAAATTAAATAACTATTCCTCTATTTCAAAAATTATCTACTCCAAAATGATGCACGCGTACACGAGTCTATCGCTATCCTTTTCATTTAGTGTCACATAAAAATATACACACATATATAATTAATTGATTTAAAAAAAAATTAAATAACTATTCATCTATTTTGATAATTATCTGCTCCAAAATGATGCATGCATATACGAGTCTATCGCTATCCTTTTCATTTCCAAGAACAAATAGCATAATCTTTCATTCACTGGACGGACTTTAAACAGCTGCTATGCTGTGTACTCACTCGCAGCAATATTTAACTTTTCAAAATTCGACAATAATAATAATAATAATAATATCCTTTATTAGCAAAATATACTATTTACAAACAATGAAATTACAGAAATACAATAATTCAATCATAATGCTCCTTAATGTAAGAAATCAATAATTTTCTAAAATTCCTATAATTATCACAATTTTTTATTTCATTTGGCAATTCATTATATAAAGTTAATCCTTTTACAAGTGTTGACCCTGATGCCGAACAGGTACGAAAAGAATCTACATAAAAGTTATTTCTATTTCTTGTGTTATACTCATGCACTTCAGATATATACTTAATATTTTCAGATAAATAGTTTGGCAGCATTTTATGTTCAATCTTATATATCATTTCTAATGTTCTGAATTTAATCCTTTGTCTTACATTCATCAAATTCAACGTTTCTAGCATCAACCTAATTGGAGTTCTTCTATTACACCTCAAGACCATTCTCATACCACGATTCAATATTTTCTGCAGCTTATCTATGCTATTCGATTTCAAGTTGAAAAATAATGACGCGCAAAAGTCCAAATGAGGTAAAACTATTGCCCTAAATAACAACGATCTAGTCTTCATATCTATTTTGTCACTGATTCTATTTATGAACTGAATTTTTTGTGCCATCTTCCCCGCAATGTACTCAACATGTAATTTAAAATTCAAATTTTGATCCATTTTTACTCCCAAGTATTTAATTGATGTTGCTTCTTTCAATATATTTTTGTTTATTGACACTCTTATATTTTCTTTATTAATTTCCTTTAATCTAATTTCGCTACCAAAAAACATATATTGCGATTTATTTGAATTCACTATCAGTCTATTATCTCCCATCCAATCATTTATTATTTCTAGATCTTCATTCATAATATTAACCATATGATCACTATTCTCTCCCGTAATATATAACATGGTATCATCCGCAAATGCTAATATTTTACAATGTTTCTTATTTTTTATGATGTCATTTATATATATTAGAAATAACAAATTTCCCAAAGTTGTTCCCTGGGGAACACCATATTCGTTTTCAATACCGGAAGATATTACACCGTTAAATTTAACTTTTTGTGTCCTTTTACTCAAATACGATTTGAACCAATCAAGAACTAAATCTCTAATTCCCATCCTTTCCAACTTTTTCAACAGTAATTTACGGTCCACTGTCTCGAAGGCTCTCTTGAAATCAATGAATACAGCTAAAATTATTCTATTTCTATCAATCTCTCTCAACCAATCATTGCACATATACAAAACTGAGCTCTCACAAGAATGTTTCGCACGAAATCCCGATTGACAATCAATGAGTACTTTATTTTCATTGAGAAAATTCAACAATTGATCTCTCACAATCATCTCCAATACCTTTTCATAAATAGGCACGGTATGAACGCCCCTGAATTCCTCACATAATATCGTACCGCTTATCTTCGGAATCGGTACCACCACAGAAACCTTCCAGATATCAGGGAAACTACCATATTCTAATGAATTATTTACGACGTCAAATAAACGATTACCAATTACATCAAAAATATCCTTGAAAACCTCCGTGGTAATACCATCTTCCGGTCCACATGTATTTTTCAACTTTCTCACATAATTTCTAATCTGTTGCATACTTACTTTCGTAAATTTAGAAAATCTGGGACATTCAACTATTTTCGATAAGTAAAATTCATCATCGTGTCTAATTGTAACATTTTCAATTACATCTTCAATACTCCTAACAAAAAAAATATTGAATTTCTCAGCTATTTCATGAGCATCATAAAACAACTTCTTATTGAATTTAACATTACTAATTTTTGATTTTCGTTTATTCCCGAATAATTCTTTTAAGTTTTTCCATAAATCATTATTGGAACTATCCCTAATTATTTGATGATAATATTTTTTTTCTTCTAGTCTTAATTTTTTTACCACATTATTTCTCAATTTTTTATATAGCTCCCATTGTACACTCGACCCCATCCAAACTGCCCTCTTATATTGATCATCCCTTTGTTTCATTAATTGTCTAATTTCATCATTCATCCAATGTACAACATGATTGTTTTTTTTAATAATTTTTTTTGTTGGACACATGATATCAAATATTCGCTTGATAGGATCAATAAAATTGTGAGCTAGAATGTTAACATCATTACTAAAATTATCCCATACCGTCTCCCTTAATGCATCCTGAAATTCAACAGACCTATAATTTTTATATGAGCGTACTATTGAATTAAATTCGAAACAATATTCATCAACTGCCTTCAAATTTAAGGATACAATCGAGTGATCGGAGATTTTCGGCGTTAAATGTACCTTACATTCCAGATTTTTACAATTAGTTATTACATAATCAATAAGTGTAGAGCTATTTTCAGTTATTCTTGTATAATCATCTACAATTTGTGTTAGACCATTCTGAACAATAATTGACTTACATTTCTCAGAATAAAAAGATTTTTTTTTAAATCTATATTGAAATCTCCCAAGCATATTATGTCTCCTTTGAAGGAGGAAACATCTTCGAAAAATCCATCCAGAAAATCCAAAAACTCGGGAACCTTCCTTCCTGGTGGATGATATAGAGCCGTCAATAGCATTTTTTCACGATGCAACTTCAATTCTATACAGATAAACCATAAATATGAGTCTTTATTGGAATTATATCTCACTGAAAAAACTGAACCGCTCTTCAAAAAAATCAGTACTCCTCCTGTCCTTTTATTATCTGACGTACAGTTGACACTAATATAGCCAGATATATCAATTTCACCTTGTTGAACATCGGGTGTTACGTGAGTTTCACTTATGCACACTATCTCCGGCGTCCATTTCTGGATCAAATCAACGATTTTGATCTTGTTGTTGAGGAAACCCTGACCATTTACGTACACAATGTTATATTTTTTTGGTTGCTATATTTTTCCAAAATTTGTTTTTCTTGTCATGTTCTCTTGTACTCTTATATAACATGGACAATTTCTATCGAAGGATGTGTGATCCGTGTTCAAGTTCACTTTAAAATTTTCAACTTTTTTTATGCAATTTATGCATTTCTTTGTATCATTATCACAATTTTTTGTATCATGATCTCCAGCACACTTAAAACAATATCTTTTATTTTTACAATCTCTCTGGAAATGACCGTAACCTGCACATTTATAACAGCGTATAATATTATAATATTCCTCAAATAAGCAACTTCTCCAACCCAAATTCAATTCATCCTTACTTTTTATGAAACTATATAAGTCGGGATCTACCTCGATTATCAAATTAGCGGCATTTTTTCTTGATTTAATCTTGAATTTGTGGACTACTTTAATTTTCTTCTCCATTTCATCACCTAATTGAGCTATCTCGTTCTGATAAATTAGACATTCTATTAAATCTGAATCTTCATATTCCATATATTTTTCTTCCATACCTCGTATTATGAATTTAGGATTCTTCATGGTAGTTTCTTGAACTATATACTTATTTCCTAATTCTCTGCTCACTTTATCAGATATTATCTCTTTACTCTTATTATTCTTACAGTTTATAATAATCCCTCCTTTTTTGACATTTTTTATCCCATCTATTCCAACTTTCAACTTTCCTGGATCGAGCTTCTCCGCTATTTCATTTCTTGTTTGTTTACTTTCTTGTTCATTCTTAGGTTTGATTAGAAGAACCTCTGAATAAGCTCTTCGTGGTTCTGAACTTTCACACTTTTCTTTGGTTGCCTGAAGAATTTTTATTATTTTTTCTTTATCTTCAATTAGCTTATCTTTTGTCGCTATTAACTCATATAGTAGAACGATTGTTTCCTGTCTTTCACACTTTGAACAATGAAACTTCACTTTTCTATTTTCCCTCTTTGTTCCAAGGATCTTTATTTCACTAGATGACAAACCAGAGCAAGACTTGCAGATTTTCTTTGCACAACCATCACACTCCACCGGATTTCTCTCCGAAGAAGATTCTGGGGATTCTGGGCTGATTTTTCGCAGGCAACCCTATACCACCGTGTTCATAATAAAATAATCTTTAATCATATTGATTTTGATTAAATAATCAGACCGTTGCAAAATGCTAGTATAGATTGACCTGTTTATACCTGGCAACCGAGAGTTGTGACCGGAAAAAAATAGGCAACCTAACGTTTGCACATTCTATGGGCTTCATACTTTCGATTGGTATAGAATTCATCTAATAAGCAAATCGGTGCAATGTTCGGAAAAAAATTTTTTTCGGGATTCTGGACTGATTTTTCGCAGGCAACCCTATACCACCGTGTTCATAATAAAATAATCTTTAATCATATTGATTTTGATTAAATAATCAGACCGTTGCAAAATGCTAGTATAGATTGACCTGTTTATACCTGGCAACCGAGAGTTGTGACCGGAAAAAAATAGGCAACCTAACGTTTGCACATTCTATGGGCTTCATACTTTCGATTGGTATAGAATTCATCTAATAAGCAAATCGGTGCAATGTTCGAAAAAAAAATTTTTTTTAATTATTAATTAAACCTACTCTGGACTGAAATTTGTTAGGCAACCCATATGTGATATATTTATTGGTATGTTAAATTAAATATAAAATACGTTTTATCAAATAAGCATCTCGGTGAAGGTCGTTCTATATCGGGATCTTATACTATGAGAGCATCCCGGTATATAGATTAATTTACAATAATGTGTCGTTTGATCAACATCAATGGATGATCGAAAAAAAAATTATCCAGGATAATAGACATGCGTTGTTTTTATTTCACTGTAAAAGATGAGGCAGTGCACAGCTTGTATATGTCTCTTTTGATCGTTCCCGAAATTGTTTTTACACATGTAACTCTGACTCTGAAGCCCAGCTGAATACACCCGAATCATTTTTTGCCTTCCAATTTTCGTTCGATTTGAAGCAATGTGTCCAAAATGTCCACACTTGAAACATTTCACATTGCATAGGAAGGGTTCGGTTTTGGGGATTGAACGAATGGACTAGTTTAGTGATGTTGATAATACTATATTTGACACGATAGAATTAAAATATAGAGCAAAACTGATAAATCAGTGAAAAAATTTTGAAAATCCATCAATAAATGACTGAGAAATAGATTATTTAAATTTGCGTATTTTAGCGCGGAACGTGTTTGGTCTGTGACGTCACGGCACTGGCCTGTGATCGCTACACCATAAATTACGTTTGAATACTTAGCCGCGCGAAGTCTCTCACTCCGTTGGTAGTTGTACAGTGTAGTTTTAACTCGAGTTTTGTTTTTATGTCACCATAATGGAAGAAGGCTTCGTGAAAGGACAAAGTGACAATTTGCCTAAAATAGATATATTCGCAGTGATGGAGTTTTTTTCTTCAAATCCATCTTATATCAGTGCAGAAATAAAAGGAGTTAAACTTTTCAAGTAAGTATCTACTTTTGAGTTTGCTTCATCATGGTTCAACTTATAACGATGATTTATTTAAAAAACGTTTCATAAACAGTTTGTAGTTCAGTACTGGTTGTTGAAGTCTATCAATGGCAAAACATATTTATATGAGGAGTAAAAAGTGAAAAGAGAAAAAAGTAATTTATATGTATGTATATAGTAAGTTATTTCAGCCATCGTGTAACGAACAAAACACGACACGAACGGCACAAGTGATTGTACACCAATGAATTCGTAACCACCCTGCGAATACCAGTCGTCTAGTGTGTGACGTCACGACACTCACATGTACTATGAAATTATTCTTCCAAGCGCAACTTCAAAGTCCCATAACTTTTTCATTTCTAGAGGTATTTCAATGATTCTTCCACATTTTTGTTTCATTTTACTTAAATTTTCAGAATTAATCCTCAACAAAAAAATGGAAACTAGTCCATTGCACGATATTCGTTATAATCTAGGACTTGTTATAATAATTCATCATGATTTGTGGCTGGATCCACGTAAGAACCAGCATTAACATTTCTTGACTCAATAATTTACTCTGAGTAGATCCTCTAGAAGGTCTAGAAATAAGTCTATTTTGTTCAAATATCGACGTGTCTATCGAGCCTTAGATCCCTTCTTTGAACTTTGATCGATGTGGTTTATTCCATCTTGTAGACGTCAATGTGCCGATTCGACTTTCGACTTATCTGAGTGGATTCCCCATTTTTCATATTGGATTCTCTATTGAATGAAGGTACTGGAAATTGTCTGACTTGTTCGAGAAATTACTCACGAGGACCACTGGTTTTCTTGATTTTCAAGTAAAGCCCGATATTGTCTCTCGAATTTGACTCACGATTGTGACATCACTTCCAGAAGGTTGTGGTGGGAGTCGTTGAGGTCGCGATTTTAGGATAAAGGAAGTCCTCCTTGTCCTGCAGTTTTTCCCTGATCTTCAACTCAGTTCTTGGTAAAGTTTTCTCTTTTCAGTTCTTAAAAAATAAATTAATTATCATAAAAATCGACATATTTTCTGTTATAATCCTCAGTTGAGTTGGTTTCGTATTCGTTTCATTATATTTTCTTCTTACCTTACACTGGACATGTCGGTAGCTAGCCGCCTTCAGCGACTAGATATCTTTCACTTTGTTTTCAAATTTTGGGACATACATTGTTTGTTATAACTGCCATCAGCAATAAGATGAGAGTTTCTTTTTTCTGAATTCTGAATTTAATCTTTCAGGCTTTTCTTCTGGTAAGGTTTTCTATCATTCGTTTGGGTTCACGGAGATAGTCGGCAATCTTTGCTCCCCTCCTATGGGAGATGAGGGGGTATTGTCACGGACGAATTTTGTCTTTAGAAATTAGTCTTTTTTGTTCAAATATCGACGTGTGTATCGAGCCTTAGATCCCTTCATTGGACTTTGGTCGATATGGTTTCTTCCACCTTGTAGACGTCAATGCACCGATTCGATTTTTGACGTATCTGAGTAGATTCGCCATTTTTCATATGGGATTGTGTATTGAACACGGTATTGGAAATTGTCTGACTTGTTTCGAGAAATTATTAGTGAAAATTAATTTCGGATCGCTTGAAATATTGTCCACACATGAAGTAATTATTGATGCCTTAAATTTTTGGTTTATTTTGGAGATTTATGGTATTTTGGACAATAAAATCGATATTCTTATGAGTTAAATCAGGAGACAATTTTCTAATACATAAATCATGAAATCCCTTATGGGCGAAACGTAAATGAAACTTCATTTTAGCTTTTAATTGAGGTTAACATCTAATCAAGTAATTGATCGTCGAGCCTACCATTTATTCCGGCTGCAGAAATTTCAGTTGGAAAATCGAAGATTCTTGAGGTCAAAAGAAACACTTTTTTCAATTACCAATTTTTCCGATTCGGCCCGGTTAAAAAGATATGGCCATTTCAAATTTTCATAATGAGCTAATTCACCCCTATAAACCGGAGCACTGAAGTTTTTGCAAGTATTGTAACGAAGTGAAATTCGTTACTAGAACCACCCGGCATAATTTAGCCCAGGTTAAGAATTCGATAATTATTTTACTAGAATCACCTAGTATAATTTACCCCAAGTTAAGAATTCAATAATTATTTTACTAGAATCACCCAGCATAATTTGCCCCAGGTTTAGAATTCAATCATTATTCTACCAGTCACTTGAGTAGGTGAAAATAAAATTTCAATCGAAAGCAATGAAGGTATTTTTCGTCCAGTTCAGAAAAATTCATTTGAAATAATTTCTGATTTATTTATTTCGTGAAAATATAACGATGCAATTTAAAATATCAGCCTATGTATAAAAACTTCCGTGCGACACCGCTGTAGACGTTATCTCTTCAATATGTTCTTTTTTACATGTTGTCGTTTGTTTTTCATAGGCACACCGCCGATTTTGAGACTCGAAATTTTCCCCTTCCAACCGACATTACAAGTGAGGTATTTCAGAAAAGGAGAATGAGTCTTGTCGGTGTCGTCGAAGTAGAAAGATATTTTTCCAATTAGTCTCGCCGGTGTCTTCGAAGTATAAAGATATTTTCCGATTTACTCCTGTCGGTGTCTTCGAGCTAGATATTTTCTGATAGTTATTGAGCGGATTGTTTTGTGGTTTTCCTGGAGTAATATTTTAGAGTTGAATTTTTAGTTTGCAATGTTACTTTTGAACGTTGGCCGTTTTAGTGCAGTATTTTATATTCGTGAATTTGACACTTAGCTCGTACACGAAAAAAATTTGAGTTCGTGTGGTGAAGTGAGAAGGTCTTAGGATTGGTAAGACCCGTTTTATTCCTGTCTGTATTACCGGTGACTTTCCTGTGTTCCATCACTACTTTCCGAGTGTGATTTATTTGTAATTTATTTCATTATTTTGATCTTTCTTTCTCAAGTGGAATTTGTCTGTCCGGTTCCTTATTGTGAGCAACTCTTATTTGGAACAACCAGGCATAACTCTTTATCTTGAGGAGAGGGGTCGCTTATTTCGATTTCCGGATTGCTGCAGTCTTTTAGATTAATTACCCTGTCCGGTCCGACTCGAGTCGTGAATTGGTGGATGCGCCGAGGTATACCCTAGTGAATTTATTTCTTTGATCTTTCTTTCACAAGTGGAGTTTGTCTGTCCGGTTCCTTATCGCGAGCAACTCTTATTTGGAACTACCAGGCAAAACTCCTTATTTTGGGGAGAGAAGTCGCTAATTTACGATCTTCGGATCACTGTGACCATTTCGGCAAATTAACCTGTCCGGTCTGACTCGAGTCGTGAATTGGTATATGCGCCGAGGTATACCCTGAGTGAAACATATTTCTTAGATCTTTCTTTCCCAAGTGGAGTTTGCCTGTCTGGTCCCTTATTGCGAGCAACTATTATTTGTGACTACCAGACAGAATTCCTTATCTTGTGTGAAGGGGTCGCTTATTTCCGACTCACGGATCACCGTGGTCATTTCGGTGAGTCACTCTGCCTAGTCTGACTTGATATTTATTTTGCTGGATGCGCCGACGAATACCCTGATTGAATTCTGTTTCTAAGACCCAACTTTTTCAAGTGGAATCTGTGTGTCGGTTCTCTTATTGCATTTGGGACCACCAGACAGAATTCCTTATCTTGTGGAGAGGGGTCTCTTATTTCCGATTCACTGATCACCGTGGTCATTTCGGAGAGTCACCCTGTCCAGTCTGACTTGAGATTTATTTTGGTGGATGCGCCGACGAATACCCTGATAGGGATTTATTCCTTAGATCCAATTTTCTCAGGTGCAACTCTTATTTGGGACCACCAGGCATAATTCTTTATCTTGGGGAGAAAGGTCGCTTATTTCCGATCTCTAGATCACAGTGGCATTATCGACAGAGTATTTCGCCCTAATTTCCTTTATATCCATTTTGGTGGATGCGTCGATACAAGACCTGATTCGGATATATTGTTCAGGCTTGTTTTCTCGAATGAAGAGGTATCGAACCAGACCGTAGGGAACACAGGATAGGTTGTCACATCTGACTTAGTAGACTGCATTTCACACGCCAATCTGCATGGTTTCCACGCTTGTCCGCAGTTAACCGTTTTTATCATTGCTCAATATGCCTGCTCACTGCTCACTCATTTCTGCTACTTGATATACGCCACCTGCTCACCTCGCTTAGTGCTCGTTCCGTACCGTGTTGCATTGTAAATATTTGCTTTTGGTGTTTAGTAGCCTCTTGCATTATTGTATATATATAGGATAGTATTGTATATAATTTGGTGTTGTACATAAGGAAACGAATAGTGTTAAATATAGTGTGTTTCGTCAGAGAGTCTTTTATTTGTCTCATAGACATTTACTGCCATTTAGTGAAAGAAATCACCACTGGTCAATCGCTCTCACCTAAGATTGAATCGAACCCTTCTCCATATAAAAAGTTATATAATATATAAAACTTTAGCTACCCAGGGTTGATAATAGTGGGCAACGTAAGGAATTGCGACCTTATAAAACCTATCGCAATTGGCGCCCGAGATAATATAGAAGGAAAAGATTATACAATCAACAATCCGAAGAAAGTCGCCGTCACATTATAAAATATAACATTTGAACCTTGGAATAAGCTACTAAATTAGAAAAATCATCATAAACTCACTTTTAACATTCCATTTGTTGAACAAAGTAGTATTTATAAGACAATAAATGAGTTATCCCAATTTCATTGACGATAAGGATTAAATGTTTTTCTTTTGATTTTCTATTTCATTTTCGATAATCATAACGGATTGAGCTGGCTACCACCCATATTCGCTCTGATATTCATAATTCATATTCTTTCATTCATTACGATATATCGTTGTTTTTGTTTATTTCATTCCGTAAAAGAATTGCCATTTAACCTTACATTCTCAAATGAATATAATTCATCTGTGAAACTTCTAACACAGACTAGTAGTCTGTGGTTTTAAGTTTGAACTTCAAATTTTGAGTGTTGCAAATTTGAACACAGCAGTACGAATAATTTATGTTCTAGACTTGAATATTCATTTAAAGTTTACACTGTTATTGTTGAATGATATTTGATATTATGTTAGTATCAGTATGCAATGAAAATCATCGAAGATTTGAAGGAACCCAACAGAATATTGTTCCATACATATTTTCAAGAAATTAAAAAATAATTTACAAAATAATTGTTTGAATACAAAATAAATCACTGTGTTTTCTGATACAAAGCAATTCCTTTATGAAATGAAGCATTCGATTTGTTCCAACTATCTCAAAAAAATATTGATCTGCATCCATATTTTCGAAGCCATCAGTGTGAAAATATGGAAATGACTTGTTATGGCTCTGTAATCAATGAATGAAAATGTTAGACTCCACTTGTAATCAAATTCGTTCTATAAGATGAACCGGGTTTTTCACCATAATTTGACCCCCCCTTTAACTTTATTACTAAAAGAGGTTTTCTACAAAAGTTTCAAGAAATCGACTAGTGTTTTTTAAAATGATTTCACAAAACGAAATATATTCATGGTGGTCAACATATTGATTGCAACTTCATTTTTTCAAATGAAACACCCTGTATATTTTTCTATATTTGACTAGCTCTTTTTCCCCTGATTTCGAATATATAACAAGTGTTTGGCCTATCTCTCTTATTCTGAGTACCACAGAGTTTCAAATTTTAAGAACCACCTGGCAAGCTAATCAGTTTTCAAGTGGAAGGCTGCGATAATTCAAAATATTCTTTTTTGAGTTATCCCGTGGGCAACTATTTATGACAAACGTTTGTCATTGAATGAATCTGTTCATCGAATATGCACTACACAGGAGCGGAAAAATTTGAAATATTTTCACTTTATGTGCATGACAATAAAAATAAGAAAGCAACAAAGAGAGAATATATGGAGTTGCATTCAAATAATCCAATTTCAATTTAAAGTGAAAAATGTATGTCATATCGTTGCCAACGAGGAGATAACTCAAAATAGGGCATTTTGAGTTATCCCAGCCTACCATTCGAAAACTAATCACTCTGCTTGCCAGGATGTTCTTAAAATTTGAAACTCTGTGGTGGAGAAATATACAGCGTGTTCCATCTGAAAAAATGAAGCTGCAATCAATATGCTGACCACCCTGTATATATTTCGTTTTGTGAAATCATTTTAAAAAACACTAGTCGATTCCTTGACATTTTTGTAGATAACATTTTTTGTACCTCTTTTAGTAACAAAGATGAAGGAGGGGGTCAAATTATGGTGAAAAACCTGGTATAAGTATATCCAAAGTCACTTGGAGGAAGCCTGAATATTTCAATTATACAAGGGTTGTCTAAGTTTTCAGAAATTCCTTTGGAATTTATGAAAATATTGCTATCAATACTCTCAAATAAACCCCGGTATTTAGCAGATCGTCTTGGAAACAAGAATGTCCCGATTTGATTGATCTTATTGGCTGAATATTTCTCCTCGTATTCCCCTTTCCACTTTGAGAGCGTTTTTGGTTACACTCATTGGCTGCATCTGTCACTTCTTAATTACTTTCCAATAATTCGCATAGACCAGTGTGGTCCATAGGGGTATTATTGAAATGCATTTTTACGTAGTTTAGGTTCGTTGTGTGACTGATGCTTTTAATGATTTCGACTATGATGTTTGGCACAAATCTATGGTTTATGTAAAAAAAGATGAATATTTCGCAATCAAATCTATTCCTCCATTTACTTCCAAAGTCGGAATTGATATATGACGGGTTCTGAAGAAAATGATTTCGCATCCTAAATATCTTCATTCCATTGAAGGCAGAATTGATTAAAATGAGATTAACCAACAAAATTTTCATTACATTCTCTGATTTTTAGCAATGTTATTACTGGTTTGAGAAATCATGAAGAATAGGCATATGATGTTGAGGCTCTTATACGTCAAATTAGCAGCTACGTAGCCAGATCGAAAAATCAATCAAGTATTTTATAGAAAATAGAAATATTTCACCATTTCCTGCCATCAGTCGGGACAGTTTTATTAATATGTTACATATATCTTTGAATATTTATTCTGATTCTGAATACGAAAAAGTTATCGAGGAAGAACTAAGAAAATACTACAATTTCTAACTGAGTGAAGTAGTCTATGACTCGGTCTATGACTTCCGGAAAACATCGAAATTAATATTGAAATTTAGATATCTAAATTTGACATTTCATGAAATGTCATTAATTATTCGTAATTGAAAATTTTATTGGTTTATGGATTTTCAACCATCTTAACGAATAATTTATTACAATTCATGAAATTTCGACTTTTTAGTTTCTTTTTATGTTTTCTGGAAGTCATAGACTACTCCATTCAATGAGAAATTGAAGTTTTCCTTAGTTCAAGTTTTTCCTTGATAACTCTTTAAGTATAGGATTTGCTTGAGACCCCTCTCTTTTCATACCTACGTAAAATTAACTAAATGAATAAAAAATATAGGTTTTTTGCAAAAAACTTTTCATAAGATATCTATAGGAATCTCTTCAACTTATCAACCGTTGAGCTCATACTCAAGTATTGCCATATTGCTGAAATTATCATCAACCAAGCTATCTGATAATGCAATAATATACTGGTTATGTCGTTTGAAATAAGAAAGTAGTTCTCTGTTTCCGGTATAAAAGGAAATTGTATAAATTTTCAGCACAAAATTATTATTAGTTTACCATAAACGTCTAATAGGCCATCGCGGTGAATCACCCTGTACATCATTAACATTTAGCCTTCTGCTTCCACTCAGGGACATAAATTTCGCTTTACAATAACGAAGAAATAAAATTCAATTCGGCATCGTAGCTGCTAATTTGACGTAGAAGGATGTCATTCAAGGATCTCAAGGTCATGCACCTATTCTACCCTAGTTTGTCTTATAAGAAAGAACATTTCCGAATTCATCTCATGCTCTTATAATTCTATGCACCGATCAGTTCATCATCGTTGATAACATTCCTTGATAGTATATTACAGGTCGAGAATAAAGAATAATCAAATTATAGCACCGTAGAATGACAAAGTATCATTTTTGATGTAACAGAAAAAGTTACTCACGTCACAAATTTTCTGAAAGAATCGACATCTGAGTCCCATACATATCTACGCAAAAATATTATTTTCAACTCAAGGGTTTGAAAATTGTGCGCCTATGGTTTATGACTGTTTTGCAATTATCTCTGGCCAAGCGTTTTTATAGACTAGTTCAAGTGACTTTGGATATACTATACCTACATTATAGCCAACTCTACTACTTGATTCATGTTGATTTGCCCATTGAAAATAAATGAGAAGTATTCAATATAAATATCCACAATTGAATATCCTGTTTCTTTCAACTCACCTTATTTTTTTTCACATTAAAACAATTATGGCACTCTTGGAAGTATGTCAATCATATCATAATCGTCAAGATGTCAGAGAGTGCGGACGTAGTTTACAGTGAAATGAATAAATTGCGTAAAAATGAACTTATAGACTTGTTAATAAATGGTTCATTGCCAGGCAATGTCACAAGTGAGGTGTTGATTTCTTTCGTCAACAAAATGAAGAATGAAACCACTTCAGATGAAAGTCCAGAAGTTGATAAGTCAGCTGGTATAAAGCGAGAAGAGAAGTCAGGTAATATTTTGAAAATTGAAGTCAAGTATATGAGTGATCTACTCATTCAAAAGGATAAAGTAATTGCCAATCAGGCCATAGCTATTGAAGCATTACAAAATCAAATCAAATTAATGAATCATTTTCCTAAGAGTGACGATATCAATACTCCCAAGGATATAAATAATCGACAGAAAGTAAAAAGTCAACAAAGAAATGGGAATTCCCATGTGAAGAATACCGATCACATTCAGATTGATAAGATCGAAATCAATGAAGAGAGGAATTCCGTATCTGGAGTCTCATATGCATCTAAGATAACAGATAAGAAGAATATAAATATGAATACAAATTCCCAGCTGATATCTGTGTCGAATGAATCAGGTCACTCAGCTAAAAAATCAGAAATTCTTGAGAAGAATGAATGGGAAAAAGTCACCTATAAAAAACCAAAAAGACACTCAAATCGTACACTGGTCGTTGGTGAATTTTCAAGTGCTAATGTACAGGGTATAGAAAAGATGAAAACTCTGCATGTGACAAATCTTAGGCCTGATGTTAAAAAGGAGGATTTTCAATCTTTCTTGTTACAAAAATTTTCTGCAAATGTCAAATGTGAACCATTGAATTCTCGTTTCCCCGAAGTTTATTCATCGTTCAAGGTCACAATTCCTATAAGTGATTATGACAAGGCCCTCATCCCATCTAACTGGCCAAATCACGCCAGTGTCCGAAATTTTTTTCGGTCAAAAAAAGCTGTGACCCGCCAGAGTTCGATAACTGTAACAGAAGACTAGATAAATTCAAAATATTACAGTTGAATATACAATGCATATCAAATAAAATCAGTAATCTTATTGTTCTCTTGGAGGATGAAAAACCAGATGTTATTAGTGTTGTCGAACATTGGTGTGTGGAGGATAGTATAAAGTGTATGGCGCTCCCAGAATTCGTACTTGCTGCATATTTCTGCCGTGCTAAACACAAAAATGGAGGTACGGCGATATATGTACACGAAAAGTGGATTTCCTCAGATCTTCATCTCTCACACCTTTCAGAGGAATTGGATTGTGAAGTGTGTGGTGTGAAAGTCAGCATCAACAACATTAGGATAGGTATATTGAGTGTTTATAGGTCACCTGTAGGTAACTTTAGTGCATTTCTTGAAAATCTTACATATATAACACAAAAATGTATAGAAAAAACCGATCTCACATTCATATGTGGTGATCTAAATATTGATTCAAACAAAACTAGTTCTAGGCTTAAAACCGACTTCAATGGTTATCTCGATTGTTTCAACTTAAATATAACATCTCTTGAACCAACCCGGATATTCACAGATCTTTCTGGCAATAACTCAATTTCTTTGCTGGACTATATTTTGACAGATGCTGATATTCAATCATGTAAAATTCGAACATTTGATGCAAATCTTGCTGATCATAGAATAGTCTCTCTAGAATATTTCTATAATTCCACGGTTTCAGGATCTAACCAAATTGAAAATAAAATAAAATACATAAGAAAAGTCTCTCAAGAAAACTTAAACATTATGAAAATTTTGATTCAAGAGAATACCTTCTCCGATATATATAACTCTAATGAAGTTAATGTTTGTTTTGAAACTTTCATCAACATAGTCAAGCATAATTTTGAGTTGAGCTGTCCCTTAAAATGTGTCAGAAATCCTGGAAATATCCAGAAGGGGTGGTTAACACCTGAAATAAGACAAGCCAGTGAATACCTCAAAAATCTTCACTGGATTCACTCCAACATAAAGAGTGATACATCACTAAAAAATTACAAGACCGCGAAAAAGAACTATAATATCCTATTGGAAGATACTAAAAAATCTTATTTTGCTAAGCTAATAGACTGTTCAGCTCAAAAGAAAAAGACAACTTGGCATCTTGTTAATTTAGAGACTGGTAGAGTAAGTAAAGGTCATCATCGGATATCACTGGTCCTTGAAGGAAATCTGGTTTGTGATCCAACTATTATTGCCAACACTTTTCGTGATCATTTCTCCACAGCTACCTCCAGAATGCTTACAAAGTATTTTGGTGGATCAATGTCAGGGTTGTGCACTGCTTCACACATGCACGACACTACGTTTTTCTTTCATGCGGTGGAAGATGATGAGGTATATGCTACTATAAGGGTGCTGAGCAACAGGGGTAGCATTGGTAGAGACTGTATATCAGCGAGGATGCTCAAAGTTATTAATGAAACCATAACTAGTCACTTCGCTTACCTAATTAATATGTCGGTATGCTCTGGTACGTTTCCAGATATTCCAAAAAGAGGCACAGTCATTCCTATTCTGAAAAAAGGGGATCCGTATGATATTTTGAATTATCGCCCTATTTCAATGTTGAGCTGCTTCTCAAAAGTATTTGAAAAAATTGTTTTTAATAGAATGCTGAATTATTTGAGTAAATACAATCTCATAACAAGCTCTCAACATGGTTTTAGACCCGGACATTCCACAGAAACAGCAGCTTTCACATTTATTCAGGGTGTTTATGAGAACTTAGATAAAGGAAAGTGCGTAGCTGCTTTGTTTTTCGATCTGACAAAAGCGTTTGACACTCTGAATTTCTCTTTCATGCTTTGTAAATACTACAACCTAGGTTTCAGAGGTATATTTCTTGACTGGCTGAAAAGCTACATATCAAATCGTAATATGTCAGTCAAGATTGATAACACCTTCTCGGATGATTATGAGGCTGATCACGGAGTTCCACAAGGATCAGTACTCGGGCCGCTTCTGTTTCTTTTATTCATTAACGATCTACCGTTGCATGTCATGGCGGATATAATTGTTCTGTTTGCTGACGATTCGTCATTTTTAATTGTTGCACAAAATCTTGAAGAGTTAGAACGCACGACCACAGCAATTGTTGAAATGTTTAACCGCTGGTGTGTCATGAATGGGCTTATAGTCAATATTGAGAAAACAATCTCAATTCATTTCAGCCTGAAAAATGGAACAAAGGATGTTCTAGTTACATCTCACAAAGGTGTTTCTATCGTTTCAAGAACATCTACAAAGTTTTTGGGTGTATATATTGACGATGGTTTGCAGTGGAGAGATCATGTAGATGCGGTATGTAAACGGCTGAATTGCTCCTTTTTTGCCATCAATAAAATTAAGAAATTATTACCCCTAAAATCTATTTTAGAAACCTATTACTGTTTATGCTATCCGCATATAGCATATAACATACTCATATGGGGCGGTACGTCTGAACTGAATAGAGTTCTCGTTTGTCAAAAGAAAATTATAAGACTGATATTTAATACCCATCCACGCACATCTTGTAGACCTTATTTTTGTGACAATGAAATATTAACAGTAGTGGGTATCTACTTGTTTAAATGTTTACTTCATACTAAAAAGAATGAAAAAAATCTTACTAAGTTATCAAGTTACCATTCTTACCCAACAAGGAGCGGTGATATCCTAGTAATTCCTGGGCACAGAACATCAAAATACGAACAATCTCCCAACTATCAGGGGATTATTCTATTCAATCATTTACCAGTCTCTATAAGAAGTAAAAATATGTACTATTTCAAAAAATTAGTTAAGAATCTGTTACTGAATAAATGTTACTACTCTGTAAGAGAATATTTAGAGGACAATGACTTGAAACTATACGAGTAACAGTCAATTGCAAATTTTGTTTAGTTTAATCTTTTTGAATTTTCTTTCTTTTGCTTTATTATGACCTGTCCTATACTTTTTTGTCTTAAAGGATCAATAAATGTTATTATTATTATTATTATTATTATCACACCCTGAACAACATTGATGTCGAAAAATCCCAAAATTGTCTTTTATCTACCGATGAATAGCCAAAAATTAGCCGCATATACCACAAAGACAGGAGTATTTATATGTACAGAAATGCCCAACAGATAGCGCGCCAACTCTCTATTGGTTACAGTGACTATATTTACCACAGTGGCGACAACTGGCCATAAAACTGTCAAAAGTCCGCCATGTTTCGTCAAGACGTTTTTGGCGGTATTTTTGAATTGTATTTCGGTAACTTACGGAATATTTCATATTATGAGTCTCAATTTCTTCAGAAAGTAACATTATGTTTCGTGAATCAATCCAAGGTACGGCATTGCAAATGAACTGAATCGTGCTATCTATTTTTCCAAAGATACAGATCGAAATTATTGGTTATCTTTAACTTCTAACTTAAATTATTATTGAAAAAAAAACTCAAGAACTGGGTAGGTACATACAAATGTAAAGATTATTATTTTCAAAGAATAAATTAACCTTGAATGATCAGCCATAGGCTTAATGGTCATAACTCTCTATAGTCTTTTTCGACCTTTTTCTTAATCTGTAGGCAACAAAACGTCTTATTATTTTGAATTCGATCTTCGATCCAATGTATCACGTCTGAAATGAACTGAATCGTGCTATCTATTTTTCCGAAGATACTGATCAAAAATATTAAATATCTTCAACTTCTAACTGAAATTATTATTTGAATTTGAACATCCAACAGCTGCAGGACCAGGCATTCTGAAATATGAAAAATTCCACAATTTCCACAAACTTGACAACTCAACTGCTGAACACGTTTTGACAAATAAACATAAACAAACTAAATCTGCAATCTGCGCAACTCCGACGAAACATTGCGGCCAACCAATAGAAAATGAGACACGAGTTGTCGCCAATGTGGTAACAAAGTCACTGTACAGGGTGGGCAAATTTCGATGTTTTAGCACTACAACTTTTGAACCAGAGGAGATGGACAAAATCTGATACCCACTTCTCGATCTCTTTTTCTGAGAAACTAACAAGGGAAGTTTTCATTTCTGGCCACCTTCTTTTGTTTTCGAGTTATAAGCGAAAATTGGAAAAATGGCGATATCGAAAAACATTTATATCTCCGCTAATACTGATGATAGAGCTCTGAAATCAAAACATTATACAGGCACTTTTTTACGTAGAATCCAGTGGCGTGCTCGTATTTCCAAAAGGGTTTTTAATTACGAAGCTATGACCCAAAGTTATGTTTTTTCCAATGGGAACACTAGATTTTTGTGCCATTTTCTGAAAGCTTAATTTTTCCTGATTTCAAAAATATATAACATCGTATGATTCGTATCAGAATAAATAACAGAAAATGGTCAAAAACCTTTTTTTACTTAAGAATCTCAATATTTCTATGGTTTCAACTGTTGATGAGCCTTTCTATGACAAGAGCAGTGTCCTTTCGTCAATCTGATTATTTCTATGCTTTTCACTTATTTCTACAAAATTCGAATCTATATTTATTTTATACAAATAGTTCCGAAAAGATAAGCGAACTTGGAAAAAGTTTCCTAGGTAGCTTGAACACAGTTTCAAATATTCATCTATTGAAATATCGAGAAGAGGTGTTGACTGTGCATTGTGCAATTGTTGTCATTATTAGGTTAAATATTATTTCTTGTTTGTCCCTTCGTAATTAAAATGTTGAGTTCAATCATATATGCATTGTTTCATTTATGCTGTTTAAAATGGATTGGTACTTGTGCATATTGATTCTGGAGACCTATGTAAATAATCTGCTGATACATGCATCTCAATACAACTCTTTCGATTGAAAAATTCAATCTTGTGGTTTCTCCGTTATTTCCAAATCAATTTTTAGATAAAAAATTTATAAAACATATCTAGATTCGAATTCTGTAGAAATAAGTGAAAAGCTCATAAATAATCAGATTGACGGAAGGACACTGCTCTTGTTATAGAAAGCTCAATTTTTCTGTGTTCATCAACAGTTGGAACCATAGAAATATTGAGACTCTTAGGTGAAAAGAGGTTTTTGGCCATTTTCTATTATTTATATTGATCCGAATCATACGATGTTCTATATTTTTGAAATCAGGAAAAATCAAGCTTTCAGAAAATGGCACAAAAATCTAGTGTTCCCATTTGAAAAAACATAACTTTGGGTCATAGCTCCGTAATTAAAAACCCTTTTGGAAATACGAGCACGCCACTGGATTCTACGTAAAAAAGTGCCTGTATAATGTTTTCATTTCAGAGCTCTATCATCAGTATTAGCGGAGATATGAATGTTTTTCGATATCGCCATTTTTCCAATTTTCGCTTATAACTCAAAAACAAAAGAAGGTGGCCAAAAATGAATACTACCCTTATTAGTTTCTCAGAAAAAGAGATCGAGAAGTGGGTATCAGATTTTGTCTATCCCCTCTGGTTCAAAAGTTGTAGTACTAAAACATCGAAATTTGCCCACCCTGTACTATTGGTTATAGTGACTTTATTCATTCATTCATTATTCATCTTCTGCTTGCACCGAGATTGTTTGTGAGATGGCTGATAAAAGTGATTATTTCAACACCTTGTCTATGGATGTCTAGAAGAGATATTTAGAGAAGATAAAAGGAAGTAATGGATGTGATCCCTAATTATAAACAGGTTTTTTTAGATGAATTTTCCTGTATATATTCTCTAATACCATGTAGGTAAATAATTACAATGACTAGGTATAATATTAATCAGAGCTGTGCCAAAGCATTGTGCTTAGTGCTTTCGAAAGCACTTGAAGCCTTTTTGTCCTCCCGAGCACTTTTCGAAATCGGTGCTTAGTGCTTAGTAATCGAAGCACTTTGACAAAAGGCTTAGCTTAGTAATCCCGAAAGTGCTCCCGAGCACTGAAGTGCTCGCGATTACTTTTGCGGGTTACTAGGCACTTCCGAATTTTTGTTATAACAAGAATATGAGCCGCCGCCTTGATGATCGTTTCACATAATATGATTAGTCTTTGATCGTGTATTGCAATTCAATAGGTACACAATAAAGATCTAACGCTGGCTCTTTTGTGTGAATTCAGTGTGCATTTCTATATCAGATATATTCAATTTCATAAAAAATCTATTCATTTGTTAGGAAATTGAATTTTCAATCATATCCCAGGATATTTCTTATAAAATAAAGTATAAACAGTACTAATATGATATTTTGAAATTGAACATTTCAGTACTAATCTTGTAGGTGAAATGAGAGAATTAATACAATTACCATCCCCTTTTTTTTCAACAATAAGAATTTTAATATTTGCATGATTGAATGAATTCTAACAAAGTTCGATCATTAGTAGTTGGCCAGAATGTAAACGATAAAATTGAATAATTTTCTGAAAATATGACAATTGTCAAAAATCACAATTCTTTTTTCCTAATCACACCTCTATTTTTTATGCTTGCGTTGTATTCCACAAGTGAATTCAGTTTCCATATCTTGCTTTTTAGTTTTCAATATAAACCTTATTTTCATATTTCAATGAAGCTATTTCGATCTTGTGAAATAATTGGTTGGCTACTTGGCATTTTGCCGGGGTGGCAAATATTGGGTGCGGCATTTTAATTTCTTTTCAGAAATCCGAATTCCAAAGAGAATGTGTTGAATATTTCTTTTTAATTTCAAAGAATTTCAGACATGATTTTTTATCGAATTAACTATTTTTGGGGGTAGGCGCATTCGAATTTGAAATAATGGTTCATCCGCATCCTCCGATGGTTACATACTATCATCTTAAAGATAAAAAAAAAACAAAATGTTCAAGCGCTTTATATAGTCGGAACTCAGCAGAAGAACCTGAAACCGCAGAGCCTATTCTAGAGAGGCGGAAATATTGGAGGAAGGTATTTTCTACTTTTTCCGAGAAATCTACTAAATTACTAAAAGAATGTATTGAATAGATTTTTGTTTACTTTAACCTTGATTTTTTTCGGATAAATAACTCGATTTTTTGAATGCTGATTGGAAATTAGAATATCATTTCAAATTTTATAAATGAAAAATATTTCAAAATAAAGTTGAAAAAGCCGCCAAACTAACTTTATAAGAGTATCTAGATACAAAATAAGATACTTTTTTTGCAAAGGTATCTTAAGATACTTAAAAAAAAAGGAATCAAATAACTATCTGAAGATACTTTTTCAGATACTCGATAAGGTACTTTGTCAGGTGTTAAAATGTTAGGTACAATTCTGAAATCCGGAAGATAGATTTTTGTGACCTAATACGGGTTTACGAACAATTCATGGAAAAAACCAAATATATTCAAGAAATGGAATTTTCATCTTTTCTGTCCAATTTTTATTAATTTCTTTAGTAGTTTATCAATTAATAATCTTTTCTGATTAAATTTGAATTCATAACCAATAATTAAACTTAATACATTTTCCGTCCATAAAACCTTTTTAACTTTTCATAAAAAGAGCGGGTCCTTATTGAAAATTATTATGAAGTATGAAAGGTATTAGTAGCGAACTCCATCTTTTTGAGTCTTTACTATTTACGGCACAATTAGATGAAAACTTAGAAATGTCGGCAAAAAAACGTATCGAATTCGTTATATGGAAATAATGTACAACTTCGATCATTTATTCGAATGATCGGAAAGTTGATTTCTAAATGATTCGCTGAATATTTTTCCGGACAAATACTTTCATTTTTTGTTCTAGTCATTCATGTGTTCCTATTATTGTTACTCACCAATCCTTAAATGATTTTTATTTTTTGTATAAGTTTGAACTTGTTGGTTTTGTTTATATTTTTTCTATGTTATTATTATTAAAATTTGACAAACAGTCTCCTTCGAATTTCCATATTTCGGTAGAAGACCTCGATAACCCAAAATCATTTTTTTGCATTCTGCAGAGTTGACTGTTAGGGCGGCAAATTGGTTATCTGCCTAGGGCGGCAATTTGGCTAGCGACGGCCCTGAAAAAAGTAGATTTCTACTGAATCTGGTCACACTGCACAGAATCCTATAATCATCGAATCATTCATAATTTGAGTAAGTTTGATGGTTCAAAATGAAATTTTATTAAGGTTAACTAACTTTCTTACCAGATGTTGTTAATGTCATTATTTGGGATAATTTTTTTTTCCGAATACTGCATTATTTGCGGGTTGGGTAGGTCATAAAATGTCATAAGACCTGTTTGGGATTTGCTCATAGTACGGTTCTATTAGATTTGTTCTTTAAAAACAATAAAACAAATTTTATCTTGGAAATATGCATTTAAAACCGAAAAAGATTAAAATATAAACTTCAACTGAAATATACATTGGAATATGCAGTTATGCAAATGCATATTCATCCGAAGCCTAGTAATGGTTATGCCAAACTTGTCGGTTTTGTAATTTTTTTATACAATAATAATAATAATAATAAGTCCTTTATTTCCAACAGGGTTGACCCCCAATTACAGGAAAACACAACTTTAATTACAGTATTTCAACAATATAACAATCATTACGAATGGCAATGTACAAAAAAATCATAAAAAAAGAGATGAAAAAAAGAGATACACCAACCCAACCCAAGATCAGCTCACAGAGCTGTGAAAATAATAGGCCTCCACGATGGACCGAGGAGAATCGTGATGTATGTCACATATACTTGCGAGCGAGTTGAACAACTTACATCAATAACAAATTGGTGATCTACGACTCGAATTTGTTCTCCCCACTCCCTCCTCATTCCTGGAACCCAAACGGGGAACCAGAAATGGCAAACTAGACAAAATCTCCGAACAATCAACTCCGCCATTAACTATTTTATAAAGAAACATCAATGCACACACGTTTACCCTATCTACCATGGACTGTGCACAGAATCTTGAAAGTAATAATTTATGATCACAACCTATAGGTGGGTAAACACCATCCTCCCTCCAAATTAAATATTTATAAAAATTTCTCTGAACTGACTCAATTCTTCTCCTGTGATATTCATATATAGGTCTCCAAACTATGTTAAAATATTCCAACCTACTTCTAATTGAACTATTGAATAGAGCTATCAAAGTTTTTGAACAACAGAAGTATTTTGTGTTTCTAACTATAAATCCATAAGTTTTATTGGCAGCAAGTATTAACTGATTTATATGTGGTACAAAAGAACAAGTAGTGTCACATAAAATCCCCAGATCCCTAATTTCTGTTACACGAGTAAGTACTGAGCTGCTGATCCTGTAATCATATTCAATCATTGTTTTCTTTTTTGTGTATGTAATAACGTAACATTTGGAGATATTCAAGCTCAATATATTACTAGCGCACCACATTGATAGCCGATCAAGAGCCGACTGTAGTCTGATACAATCATCAAGGTTGAGTATCCTGAGATATATATTCAAATCATCCGCGAACAACAGTACTGCTACATCTATAATATCGACGATATCATCTATGAATAATAAAAAAAGCAAAGGCCCGAGGTTGAATCCCTAAGGAATTCCAGATAATGCACAGAACTCGATAGAGCAGCAATTCCCAACCTCAACAATACACATCCTATCAGTCAAATATGATTTTATCAGGTCAATCAATTTCGGTGCAAAACCAAACTTAGATCTCAATTTGATCAACAAGATGTTATGATCGATCTTGTCAAAGGCTTTCTGAAAGTCGGTATAAATTACGTCAACCTGACCGGACTCATCCAAAGTTTGTAGTACATGTTCAAAGAAACAAATAAGATTAGTTTTAGTTGACCTTTTGGGCATGAAACCATGCTGATTCGGTTTTATTTTGTTCTTGAGTGCAGGAAATATTGAATATTATGATATTTTGTTTGAAATTTTCATGTTTCCGGTTGAGCTATCCACATCATATTCATTACGACTCTTGAAATTGTTCGAACGGCTATATCTACGGAATTCCTTGACGGATTCCGACCTACTAAACAGCGACATTCGATATTCGAAAATATCCTGAAAATTTAAAGTTTAAATATCTCTCCGAGAACTATAATTTTTTCGGCCGGACGAACAGAATCGAATTTCAGCACGAATTCATCATCACTGAGTCGAACCTCATTGTTTTTGACCATCTCTGGCACAAAATTCATAAATTACAGACATTATGACGAAATAATAAAGCTGAACGACAGCCCAACAATATAAAGTCATAAGTTTTCAAGTATGGAATAATAACTCGTCACACTTGTCCTTTCCATGCAGGTTCCTGCTACATATTTGATATTCAATCTATATGTTGGTTAACTAGTATCATTCATTATTGTGACAATTCAATTTTTACTTTCATTCAAATATAGTCATTTTTTTACAAATAAGAATTGACTTGTTAAAAATTCAAAATCCACATTTAAAAAATTTGAACTTGTTGTTTTTCATTTTGCCCGTTATTTTTTATTTTGATAATCCTGTATATATTGTCATCTTTGAAAAATAATAACCTGATTTTTTTATTCGCAAAAATTTACTATTTCGAATCAGTTCTCTTCTACAAAGTTCTGTTGTTGTATTCCTTTTCTTACACGTCCAAATTTCGAGCACTAAGCACTAAGCACTTTAGAAGTGCTATCTAAATAAATAAATAAACTAAATAACTGTTGAAAGTGAAATTTTTTGATCGGAATACATATTGTTCCTATAAACATATGTATTCCGATTGAAAAACTTCACTTTCAACAGTTATTTAGATTATTTATTTATTTAGATAGCACTTCTAAAGTGCTTAGTGCTCGAAATTTCGAATTACTTTTAGAAAGTGCTTAGTAATCGCGAGTCTTTTGTGAAAAAAGGTGCTTAGTGCTTGGTGCTCGAAGCACTTTTTTTCGAGTGCTTAGTGCTCAAGCCTTTTTTTTCAGTGCTCGTCACAGCTCTGATATTAATCTAACATTACCGAAAGGCCACAAAGCCAAAAAAAAATTCACATTGATATAGGAGCTATCAAATAACTCCAAAATAAATAACAATGTACTTTGTATAATTGTATTATGTATATTTATAATGCCAATAAACTATGTTGAATTTGAATTTTTTGGATGTGATCCTTATTTATTGAAATTTGGGGAATGATGTGATGCTGTGAAAGACTCTCCTAAAGTTTCAATGTACGACATTATAAACTATTTTGTATAAAAGAAGAGTGTTTACACAGGAAAAGACTTCAAAGCTTATAAAAGTTTGGATTCATACAATATGTTCATAAGTAAATGGATTAGAAGGATTGGATAATTTTTATATGCCTATGGTTCCTTGATTCTTTGAACATATTTTCTAAAAAATGTTTTGAACATACAGTTGCCCATTTCAACTTCTCAGTAGTTAAATCTGATCTTCTAATTGCCTTAATCCACAATTCACGTCTTTTTGAGCAAGAGGGAATCGGTGGAATGAAACCTTATCTCTGCCGCTTCTACATCCACATTTCACAATCGCTCAAAATTGAGGCATTATCGAGAAAAAAAAATTTTTAAATATGACATAAACACACAATAAGCATTTGTAGATCCGTTTGTTTGTCCAGCAGGCTGATTTGACAACTGTCATTTACTGTCGTCTGTCAGAAATGCCCGCGGTCTATAGAGCGTATAACAGTGTGAACTGTAAATACTGCAAATAAGTATTTAAGGTAAGAACATAGATTATTCGAACTGCTGTGTTTAAATTTGCAACACTAAAAATTTGAAGTTCAAACTTAAAACCACAGACTAAGAGTCTGTGTTAGAAGTTTCACAGATGAATATTATTTATTTGAGAATGTAAGGTTAAATGGCAATTCTTGTACGAAATGAAATAAACAAAAACAACAATATGTTATTATAAATGAAAGAATATGAATTATGAATATCAGAGTTAATATGGGTGATAGCCAGCTCAATCCGTGATGATTATATATATAAATAGAAAATCAAGAGAAAAACATTCAATCCTTATCGTCAATGAAATTGGGATAACTCATTTATTGTATTATAAATACTACTTTGATCAACAAATGGAATGTTGAAAGTGAGTTTAGGATGGTTTTTCGAATTTAGTAGCTTATTTCCAAGGTTCAAATGGTATATCTTATACTTGCAAAAACTTCAGTATTCCGGTTTACAGGGGGGAATTAGCTCATTATGAAAATTTGAAATGGCTATATCTTTTTAACCGGACCGAATCCGAAAAAATGGTAAATGAAAAAAGTGTTTCTTTTGACCTCAAGAATCTTCGATTTTCCAACTGAAATATCTGCAGCCGGAATAGATGGTAGGATCGACGATCAATTACTTGATTAGAAGTTAACCTCAAGTAAAAGCTAAAATAAAAATTCATTTACGTTTCGCCCATTAGGGATTTCATGACTTACGTATTAGAAAATGGTCTCCTGATTAATCCGATGAGAATATCGATTTTATTGGCCCAAAATACCATAAATCTCCAAAATAAACCAAAAATCAAAGGCATCAATAATTACTTCAGGTGTGGACAATATTTCAAGCGATCCAAAATTAAGTGTTACTAATTATTTCTCGAAACAAGTCAGACAATTTCCAATTCCTTGTTATTGAACAATTTTCGACGTATTCTGTCAATACAGAATCCAATATGAAAAATGGCGAATCCAATGAGATACGTCGAAAATTGAATCGGCGCATTGACGTCTACAAAATGGAAGAAACCATATCGACCAAACTCCAATGAAGCGATCTAAGGCTCGATTACACACGTCGATATTTGAACAAAATAGACTAATTTCTAACGACAAAATTCGTGGGTGATAATTCCCCCTCATCTCCCATAGGGGGATCGAAGATCACCGACGATCTGCGTGAACCTAAACGAATGACAAAAAACCTTACCAGAAAAAAAGCCTGAAAGATTAAATTCAGAATTAAGAAAAAAAACACTCATCTAATTGCTGAAGGTCGTTATAACAAACAATATGTGCTCCAAAATTCAAAAATAAAGTGGAAGATATCTAGTCGCTGAAGGCGGCTAGCTACCGACATGTCCAGCGTAAGGTAGGAAGAAACTAAAATAAAACTAAAACAAAACCAACTCAACTACGGATAATAACAGAAAATATGACGAATTTCATTGTATTATTTTTTTTTTAAGAACTGAAAAGAGAAAACTTTACCAAGACCTGAATTGAAGATCAGGGAAAGGCTGCTGGACAAGGAGGACTTCCTTTATCCTAATGTCGCAACCTCAACGATTTCCACCACAAATTCGTTATAGAGACAATATCGGGCTCTACGCTCTACTTGAAAATCAAAAAAACCAGTGGTCCTCGTTAGTAATTTCTCGAAGCAAGTCAGACAATTTCCAATACCTTCATTCAATACAGAATCCAAAATGAAAAATGGCGAATACACTCAGATACGTAGAAAATCGAGTCGGCACATTGATGGAAGAAGATGGAAGAAACCATATCGATCAAAGTTCAATGAAGGGATCTGAGGCTCGATAGACACTTCGATATTTGAACAAAATAGACTTATTTCTAACGACAAAATTCAACCGTGACAAAGTCGTTCCTGACCCATGAAATCGCTTCATTTTTTTTTTTTCTCAAATGAATATATATAGTTCGAAATTTCGCCCGTTTCGCAGATAGACATTCCTGCTTCGTTCAAAACAATTACTTTTGTAGTTTAAACTGTGTAATCACATACAGTCCATTCAGGAATTATTGACATCCCGGGTGGCTGTGAAAAATCGAAATTAAGTTGGTACTGGCTCATTCAGTAACATTTTGAATTGCAGATTTCGGGTTGGCATCGGAAGGAGGTTAGATTTCAGTTTTTGTTATTGGTTTTGATCCAAGAAATTTTGAAACTAAAAAGTTGTATCAATTCCAAACACACATTGATTATTTTATTTGAGTATTTCTCAGAGTACTGTTTGAAAGAAGAAGAAAGCAATTCATAACAGACTGTATTATTAGCGGAAGAAAACCTGTGCGATACGATTTCACCTTCAAAGAATCATTGAATGATTTGATTATTAACAAAAGCAACCAATATATCAGTCTGGATAAAATTTGACCAAAAAGCATCTGGATTTTAATTAATCAAAGACAACATCACATAAAATTAATTGGTTACAAGTTCAAAACAGTTAATAAGAGGGAAATTCTTATTGATAAAAAGTTGAGTACAATATTATGGTGAATACAGAGAATATTTGCAACAAAATGTGAAATTCTGGAGGAAACTTGATTATTTGAAAATGGCAGTCTTATTCAACAGTTTTCTAGAAAGAAAACAAAAAGTTTTTCAAGTATATTCAAGGGTAAAAGTAGAAGGAGCGCTATTTTGAATGCTGGATTGATGGATTTTTACCTGGATATTTTGTTTTGATTGTGGTTGATAAATTAATACCTTCTCTGTAGATACTCTAGATGTGTTCACAGATCAAATGATGAATTTCAAAAATTCATGGAGCATGACCGAAGTTATATTATATTAGGCTATATGAAAAAGACCTGTAAACAAGGTCTTGGCATTGCATCTATAGTTTATTTATATTCTATTTTGAAATGACGTTTTGTTTGATCTGTTTTTTGTTATTCAATGAGTAATCCTAAAATTTAATGAATTCTAATTGCTTTATAGAATTTTTACTGAATATTTAATCGAAAAATATACAGGGTGTTTCCTAAACATGCGGCAAAAATTCAGGGGGTTGTTCCTTGGACTATTTTAAGCATGTTTTGTCCTTGGATGATTTTTGAAAAACCTCTTTGTTTCGAAGATACAGGGCGAACAACATTTTTCATATTTTTAAAATTAATAATAGTTTAAATAAAAATGCGTACCGCACTGTGTTTACTAAGTAGGTACAATTTATTTTTAAATTTGTTTAACAACATTCCAATTACTAAAAACGGCCAGTTTTTTGACTAAAAATTGATAAGTGCAGATGGTAAAGGAATACAGATTCAACACGGTTTTCATTCGAATTTGTTTTGTGATGTATTAGCAATTAACATTTTATCTTTGACTATTATGAATCGCTATACAAACACCGAGATGACTGACATGCATTTCATTTATGGACTTGCTGATGGAAATTCATTAAAAGCTAGGAGGTTGTACATTGAACGATTTCCTGGGCGTAATATTCCTGACAGAAAATTGTTTCAAAATATTCATCAACGTCTGCATGAAACAGGCGCATTGAAAAAAATGGGGGGACCAGGAAAACCAAACACAGTAAGAACGGTGGAACTGGAAGAGAATGTGCTGGACATGATCGAAGAAGACCCTAGTACTTCTACTCGAAAAATTTCCAATACTTTGAATGTGAGTAATAAGACTGTTTGGAAAATTCTTAAAGACAATTTGTTATACCCATACCATATGCAACGCGTTCAGGCACTTATTCCTACTGATTTTCCCCCACGTATTGCATTTTGTCAATGGCTTTTAACCACATTAGTTCAAATTCCTCAATTACTGACGCTGATTCTTTTTACCGATGGAGCGAATTTCTCAAGAAATGCAATAAGAAATTTTCATAACAACCATGTATGGGCCGACGAAAATCCACATGAGGTAATTGAAGATCGTTTTCAACATCAGTTCTCATTGAATGTTTGGGTTGGTATTGTGGGTGACTGCCTAATAGGGCCGATATTTTTACCAGAAAGACTTACCGGGGACGTGTATCGCAACTTTTTAGAACAAACGTTACCTCTGTTTTTGGAGGATGTACCATTGGCAATAAGACATGCAATGTGGTTTATGCACGATGGTGCACCAGCGCATTTTAGTTTGGTTGCTCGTGAGTTTTTAACATTAACATACGGAGATCGCTGGATTGGAAGAGGTGGACCTCATTTATGGCCTGCTCGTTCCCCGGACTTAAACCCCTTAGATTATTTCCTATGGGGCTATCTAAAATCATTAGTTTATACCACTCCAGTAGAAAATGTTGAAGACTTGCGAAATCGGATCATTGCTGGGTGTAACTTAATAAGAAATGATCCTGGTGTTTTTGAAAGGGTTCGGCAGTCAATGAGGAGAAGATTGGATGCTTGTATGCTGGCTAGAGGTGGTCATTTTCAACAGTTTTTGTAGGTTGAGTTGAATTTTCATGTAATTTTTCATAATAAAATGTTATTATCTGAAATTTTGTTTCCCCTATATCTTCGAAACAAATAGGTTTTTCAAAAATCATCAAATGACAAAATATTCTTAGAATAGTCCAAGGAACAACCCCCTGAATTTTTGCCGCATGTTTAGGAAACACCCTGTATTTGGAAGAATAAAGTTGAGAATTTCTTCACCTCCCAATCTCTTAAAGATGATAACAGAATGCAATAAAATTTTAAAATTCCCAATTTGAGAATAATTTCATGCAAAAATGTTTTTAGTGAGTGAATCAGAGCTGTTATGGGCAAAATATGTAATTCAATAGTATAAAAGCATTTCAATAAAAAATAGAAAACTTGAGTGTACAAATAAATCTATATTTTTCATACAAGCTTAATCAATCATTCATGTCATGAACAGTTTCAATAAATAGTGACTTTAGAAAGTAATTTACACATCGGCTGATAAATGGTTCCAGTTTTGAAAGTTACAGTACATTTATGTTGAAATTCTTCATATACTAAATGAGTCCTTTAAAATTTATTTCTGTCTCGTTATGATTTTGTCAATTCATTCACTTAGCCACTCAATTCGAAGTATCAAGACGTTTTTTCTGATTGCTTCACCAGTTCAGCTACCACAGCTAAAATGATCCATAATCGCTGGGATAAAATAACACGTTAAGAGTTATACGATTAGAATTTTGCACACAGTGTCCATAAAGAATGCAATAATTATTGAATAGACTCTGATGAGAGAGAATATGCATATTTTAATGATCTTTAATGGGTACTTTCATTGGCGACTCTTAAATGGATGGATATCTCTTCTCTTCATTGGAAATTTGAAGGCATTCCACTTTATTTTTTCGTTATCGAATCTGAATTCCCATATATTCAATCATGATTGTATACCTGCCTTCCTAATTTCGAAATTTTGGGTTCTTTAAGAGAGAAAAATGATATGAATAATATTTACTGATTATTTCTATGATGAACCATTCATAGCAATTTTAAGTGATATTTTTGTAACTAGAAATAATGCCGCGACTAGACGTTTATGGCCTGCTTCGATGTCAATAATTCCTGAATGGACTGTAGTATGGTGTTGTATAGCATCGTAAATATCATTGGATTTTCGAAGAAGGCTAGGAGACAACATCTGTTCTCCTGATTCTGGTTATTGTAGGTATATATCTCATCATCTTTAATCCTTACTTTCCTTTCAAGCCTTCCTATCTTACCGTATAGAGATCGTAAGAGTACTACTACTAAGACCTATGTGTAATTGTACCAGAAATCACAAATACAAGTAGGTAAGTAATTGTATTCGGGCATTAAACGTTTCTATTTTATGGCATTCATATAGTCCACTGAATTTATCAATAGTGAAATCATTATTGACAAAGTTGTTTGGATGAATTTTATTTCATTATCAAATAAGCGGAAGGTTCATCATTGAAGTTCCATTAGAAATCACCCAGTATTATTTCCCGATACCTAGCCTGAATTATTCGGATATTACATCATTCTAATTTTTATTGGGCTATCAAATAAACAGGCTTTTTAGGCTGTACAATGTTTTCTTTTGTCTATTGCATTGATTGAATCAAAAATGGTATGCTGCAAAACTAGTTCATTCACAATATTTTATGGTTTTGATCAAATCTCAATAATTTCATAATTTCTAATCATCACTTTTTGCCTAATTCGTATTAATCATTCTTAAATAATTTAAGGCCAGTGAATTTTTGTCGAATTATTTTTTTTAGTTATGTATGAATATTCCCTTCATTGATATAGTGCTCTTTTCATTCAGAAAATTTCAATCTCTTTATAGAAGTTTATTATAACTGAATATTTTTGTTGAAAAATATTTTTTTCTATCTATGGCACTATGTGCCATTGAAAATTTTCAAAACAAACTCGTCATAAATGACATAGATCTTGGAAGGGGAGCTTCGCCTTAACCCTGCGCCATTGCTCCATTCAACTGTTGACAAAATCGTGGTTAAAATCAAATTTATCTGTCCTGTCGTGAACACTTTCGAAGGGAAAATAAAAACTTTAAATTTTAAGTTTAGGTTCGAATCTCCTATTCTTCAATTATTCTTGAATAAATATATCGTGAATGTCGTGAAAAAATACTAAACAATACAATAGAGATTCGATCGAGTAAAGTTCAAGCGAGAAGAAAGCGTTTTCGTGCTCTTCATTTTTGTCGACACTGTATGCCAAATTGTCATTGTTTCTAATCATTCGGAATTCAATAGGAAAATAATCATTTCACAAGAATTAATGCCTTTCAACAATGAGATTTTCTTATTTGTGTTTGAAATTACTGATACCCTCTGCAAGAAACACAGGAGTCACGTTGAGCGACTTATTTAGATACTTTTTAATAATAAATTCAAATATTTCAGTAATATATACTAAGCCTGAACTCACAGTAATAGAAGCATTACTTCTGCTCTTTGGTCTAGGTACTTGAAAACTTCTATCCAATAAATCTGCTTTATCCTCTTCTTCACTGGAGCTGAAGTTTTCTAATTGCTTAATATCTTCGTGCAAACTAGCAGTTCTGCTTGCTATTTGAGCTTGTAATGTAAGTCGTGGTAAAGGCACTGGAGGAAGAGTCCCATGGATGGAATTCCTCTGAACTGAACTGATACTAGGATATCCGAATAGCGCAGATGATGGTCTCGTTGGAGCAACTGGCTCAGACTGGTGAAAAAAATAACTAAAATGAATTATTTCGAACATGTGTTTTGTTACTCTTGTTGATGTTCAATCATTTATTAGCCATTTTGAAAAGTTTATTGGGATTGTAGGGCTTATATTGCATCTATTCAAATTCGGTATGACAAGAATATTGGAGTTTCCACAACATTGATCACGTTTTATATTTTCCTAGGAAAAACGAATGTCCAATCTTCTTTGGTGAGTACGTAGTTTTTTCAGGATGTCCTTGGAGTAACTGTATATACACTTACCATAGGTAGAACCATAGGTAGAGTGGGACTAGGTAGGTACGGATTGACAGCAAAAATAATTTCTGCCTTTCTTCAGAAGAAAGCTACAGTGTGAATTCGCAAATTCATGGAAATGTTGAAACCATCATCAAATTCAAATTTATTCATTTCAAAATACATTATTGATCCATGAATATAAAAATAAGCACTCATGACCTATAAGCAAGCTTGTATGTCACAAAGTCAAAAAAAAAAGAAAACCCGACAGAAAATTTCCCTAGTTACACTTTTTTTTTAATAGGATGATGCCAAGCCGTAATCAAGCCACTACTCATAGTGTATCAATTAAAACATTCATTATTCGAATGAAAACACAATCAAAATCTAGATCATCCAACACTATAACTACATATCTACACAAAATGTTTGCTATCGTTTCCAACAAATAATGGAATAGAATACTCCCGAATTTGCGATTATATACATTCTGAGATCATTTCTATATTTCCTCTTTCTTATGTTGGTGTTACTTTTCAAATGAACCGGTAGTTGGCAATAGAATTCAGGACCATGATGAAGTGAGCTGTGTTGTACAGGGTAGGCAAATAATAATAATAATAATCATCATCATCATACAACCCTTTGCGTCCATTGTTGGACATAGGCCTCTCCCATTTTATTCTTATTCAACTCTTATCTCCTATTATGATAATAATAATATAGTTGGCAATAGAATTTAGGACCATGATAAAGTGAGCAGATGTACATGGTAGGCAAATAATAATAATCATCATCATCATACAACACTTTTCGTCCATTGTTGGACATAGGTCTCTCCCTTTTATTCCACTCTTACCTCCTTTTATAATAATAATGAAAATATGGTTAATTCTGTAAGCTACAGGTTATAAACATATAATCACAGAGGCTTGATCCTGCACATGACTTCTGAATGAACAAAATAAAATACAGTAGCCGGTATTCAAATAATTCCACAAATCAAAATCAATTTCCAACAACATATCACAACAAAAAGATTTAAAATTAACAAATACTCAAGAGTACATCATCCACAGTAATGATCACTGATGAGTGCAAATTTCATACATACAATATATCACTAATACAAGCTCATTCTTCACTGCAAGTTACGTCAATATATTTATATGGAGGAATGTTATTTTCGGTAAGTAAGTTATCCATTTATTTCCTTTAGTAAAAAATCATTGAAAATGGTGTGAGTTATTGGGGATTTATTATTGAATTGAAATATTTTCTGCCCTTATCCATTACAGAATTTTTCAATTTTTTCTTCTTTTTAATGAGTTCTCTGATATTTTTCAGGTTCTCTGGAACAGCGGTATATATTTTTGAGGCTAGGTAAGCAAAGCATCTCTGGCCTATTCTTTTTCCTACTCTTGGGGTAAGGTATTGATTTGTTTTGTTCCGTGTTTCATATCTACACTCAGTTGGTTGGAGTTGAATTTTTTGTTCGCTTATGCCAATTAAAATCTGCAGAACAAATAATTGGTGAGGATTCGTGACCCTGGAAACAGCAAACAATTCGTCTGATGGCTACAGGAGAGGCTTTCCGTAGATGATTCGAAGCAACAATTTCTGTACCACCTCAACCCTCCTTACATGACAACTATATGCTCCTCCCCAACCTTTTATCCCATATCCTATTTGGGACTGACATAAAGCTGTGTATACCATCATTAAGCTCTTTGTATCCAATTACTTTTTTAGATATCTAAACTTGGTAAGTAAACATCTTAATTTGATCACCAAGATATCTATATGTTCATCCCATTTTAGATGTTGATCAATTGTAACTCCTAGATATTTTATGTATTCAGCTTCGGGAATTGATGTTTCGTTGTCAACCCATATGTGGAAGTCCTGATTGGTAAGCAGCAAATGGTAAGTATTTTGTTTTCTTTAAATTAACCGTTAATTTATTCGCTCGAAACCATTGCTTTATAATTGAAAGATCTCCTTCTGCTACTTGTTTCAGTTTTTTCCAAGTACTATTTTCGTACATCATGACAGTGTAGTCTCTCCTTTTCCTTTCATTAGTAATAACCTGTTTTTGTATATAATGAACAAAAGTGGCCCCAATACTGTCCCCTACGGTACCCCATATTGAAAAGTTTTCCCTTCACTCGAATGTTGACCTATCTTCACAAATTGGGTTCTGTTAAATGAATAGCTCTTCATTTATTTAAGTGCTTTACCCCGAAAGCCATTGAGATGGAATTTTCGTAAAAGCTTTTTGTGCGATACGGTGTCGAAGGCTTTTGAAGGTCGATTAACACGCAGAGACCCATCATGCTTCCATCCAACCATTGGTAAATTCTCTCTACTACTTCTTTTTTTGCATCCTGTGCAGATGTGCCCTTCCTGAAACCGTATTGATTATCAGACAAAATTCTATTCTTCTCCAAAAAATTAACTATACGAACTTTCAACAATTTTTCCACTATTTTAGACAAATTAGATGTTTAACAGATTAGTCTATAATTTGTTATTATGGTTATATCTCCCGACTTGAATAATGGTTTGATCACACCCACCTTGAAAATGTTCGAAAATTCAGCCGTTTCAAAATATAGATTTGCAAGCAACATTATAGGTTCTATTATTATTTCTTCTTGGATATTTTTTATAAGTTCAGTTCTAATACCGTTATTTCCCAGAGATCCACCATTTTTTAATTCTCTCATCATTCCTCTCACTTCATCTTCAGAAATTGGAACTAGAAAAAGTGTGTTATTACAATAACGGTCTCCTTCTTTCCTTTGTGGAATTCCATCTATATTTTTCGCTAGTCGTTTTCCTATTTTACTGAAATATGTTCCGAATTCTTCCACCATTTTTTCCTTTGATGTTAGTACTTGTCCATCAGAACTTTTAACCGGCATTATTTCTGTTGCAGGTCTAGTTTTTCTGCAGAGATCATCTACAAACAACCTTAGAGATCTCGCCTTTGAAGTGTTCTCTGTTACGAAGCTATTCATATAATCTTTTTTTGCGGTTTTTATCAACTTCTGAAAACATTTCGATACCTTGAATATTGCATCTTCAACCTTCCATCAAGTGGGTCTTTAATAGTTGATATAAATTTAACGAAGTGTTTCCAGCTTAAAAAAATAAATATGAACAGAAAACAGAAAACGGCAAGAAGGGACCCAGAAGCAGAAAATATCAAACAAAAACTAGATATACTACTTGGGCTCAGTACACACGACAATTCTTTCAAAGATATGTACCAGAAAACAAATATACAATATGATAACCATCTGAAGAAGAAGAAAAGAGACAAATTTGATATAGCCATCCAAAAATCGGAAAAATAAAAGTAAAACTATGTGGTCATTCATAAAGTCGATAAACAACTCCCAGAAAAGAGATTTATCCCTAATAATTGGTAATCCACCAAATATTGCAAACGAGATGAACACCTTCTTCGTCAACACTGCAACAAGATTGACTGCAAACATATCAAAAAGTAAGAGTAAATGCAAATATGTGAAAGGAGATAAGTCATTTCGACTGAGGAAAATTAGACTAGAAGAGACCAGAGAAATTATCAAATCATTAAAGAATAAACACTCTAGTGGATATGATGGAATATCAAACAAAATGATCAAACAAACAGATGAAGAAATGGTCCAACCCATCAATTACATTATAAACAATTCTTTGAAATATGAGATATTTCCTGAAAGTATGAAAATAGATATTGTCAAGCCAATACACAAGAAAGGCGATATTAATGATTACGGTAATTACAGGCCCATAAGTATTCTACCTGGCTTTTCAAAGCTCCTAGAGATGGTATATTGTAGGCAAATTATCAATTTTTTGACAGAAAATGCATTCTTCAGGGAGAGTCAATATGGATACCGAAAAGGAAATTCAATACAAACAGCTATATATCTTTTGTGACAAAAATTGTGGAGGCTTTTGAGAACAAAGATGAGGCAATGGGAATTTTCCTAGACCTGACAAAAGTATACTACTATTTGGATGTGAATGAATTAATAACAAAACAGGAAAAATATGGCAAATAAGAGGACCAGCTTTAATGTGGGTAAGATCATATTTTTCAGCAAGGAAACAAATGGTGGAAATGGAATCAAAGGGAGAGGTCTTCAAATCTGACCTAGAGGAGATGATTTTGGGAGTTCCACAGGGAAGTGTTGCCGGCCCTCTCTTTTTCATAGTATACGTTGATAATTTCGATTTGTGTCTTGGAGAAGACGAAAGTGTGATAGTTACGGCAAATTATGTAGACGACACCAATTTGTTGGTTATCCATGGGATTCTTTCAGAACTTGAAATTTTGAGCTCAAGATTAATAGAAGAAAGTCAAAAGTGGTTTGAGGCGAACAATCTCATCTTAAACAAAGGAAAAACAAGAAAGGTTTTCTCTTTTCACCTTCAACCGTGTGTGGTGAAAAGGTAGAAGATAATGATCATTTGGATGATTGTACCAAACTGTTAGGAATATATACATATAGATGAAAATCTTAAGTGGAATGAACACGTTAATTATTTGAGTATAAAGATTAGAGCAAGTGTTTATGGGCTCAGAATGATGACATTGTATCATACAACAATTGAATCAAAATTGAGGTTTGGGATTATATTCTACGGAACATCAAATATAGAGACCCTATTCATATTACAAAACAAATCTATAAGATTCATGAGAAATCTCAAATATAACGAATCTTGCAGAACTTTTTTCGAGAAGAATGGAATACTGACAATATATGCCCTATATATACAGCAATGTTTATTATTTATGAAAAGGAACAATCAACTGTTTCAAAAATATGAGAATAAGAAAGCATTCCATAAGACCAGAGGTTTAGATTATATATATCCTAAATTCAATCTAACTACAAGTCAACGACAAGTAGAATACAGATGCTTGAAGATTTTTAATTCATTGCCTGAGAACATAAAACTAACACAGGATGTCAAAGGATTCAAAAGGAAACTCTTTAGGTTTTTGTTGAATCTGGAACCATATAATATGACAAGTTACATGAGATGAATAATTGTTTTCTATTTTTTGACACTGTTCCACTTCACTATCACAATGCTGAATTTGATTTGAAATTAACCAAATTATTATTATTTATTTATGCTATTTTTCACATTTATGACCTTCAAAAGGCTTGGTGTAATCCAGTCCTTCCTAACTGATTTTTCACTTGATAATCTAATACTTGTTGTATTTTTTTATGTATAATAAGTTAATAAATCAATGAAAGTTTCTGCAAAAAAATTTACATTTTTATTTTTAATCATATTACCCCAATTTATTCATCCAATAACTTCCTTCAACTTGCCAAAATCAACATAACTCTTATATTTATGAGCCTTTTCTCCTTGGATTTTTTCAGTATCCAGGCACAATAAAGTCGCACAGTGATCGGTAATATCTGAACGAAGAATGAATGCACTATCCACTTATCTTCAGTGGAATTACGACGACCAAGAAAGATATGATCCAAACAACTACCAATGCAATTACATAATTTAAATATATATATATATATATATATATATATATATATATATATATATATATATATATGCCGCACAACACCATCACGTGGATGCAGAAAGCAGTAATCCTGGGAACTGTCAGCATAGTGAGAAATAGTATATTATTCAACGAGCGGTAATGTAGGTCATAACTCACGCAGATGATGTTTGCAGCACGAGCCGCAGGCGAGTGCTGTAATTCATCAAGTGAGTTATGACCATTACCGCAAGTTGAATACTATACTTTATCTACGACTATATCAATAAATACTAAGAAAAAAATACAGACTTAGAATAAAGACAGAAGGAACGGGAAATAATCATAATGTGCTCGATCCCGTACAAGAGAGAAGGAAACTTAGTGTTACCAATCACAATCGAACTAGCTTCGGCTAGCTCGAATCCAGTATAGAGTACAGACATAGAAATTTATTGAAAAACCTTAATAATTGCCTATAAAAATGCATTAGAATATACCAAAAAATATTCCCTGTAAACGATTACTTAATGATCTTACTGCTACACCAATCTTGAAAAATTTTTCAAACTTCTTTATATTTTCTCGGGCAATTAATTCTGCTTGGTAACATTAGCTATTTGTCTTTTGGAAATGTATACCTTTATAATATTTCATCTTCACTATTTGAATTAATTGTTTTCAGCAAAACATTCCCAATAATTAGATATAAACTTAATTTGAAAACGTCAAAAGTGACATTCCCTCGGACATTCCTCCCCTCAATAACAATAATGGAATGTTCCCTTTCAGCCAATCGAAAAGAAGCAGAGAAGTACAGAAGCACAGATCCATCATATTTTCCAATTTATAATAGTGAGTTATAGTAGTGAGTTATTATAAATCACGCTGTTTGTTAATGGATACTATTGATTGCTCAAAAGCAGTTGAATAATGAGTTTATAATGATGTTTTCCAAAATTTGCCGGCAAAATTGAATTTCGTTGAGGTGGATAATTATGCGATTAATATTTTCGCACGTGAACAATTGCCATTGTTCACTAAGTAATGCAACATCGAAGATTTCTTAACAGAATTGACAAACTTGATTTTGTCAGAAACGTACCCATTTGGATAAAAACAGCCATATCTTTTTTCTTTGAATAACAAATGACTTGTGTGATACCTCTTTGAAATCACTATAAAATAGACAATTTATTGGAGTAATGTGCAGCAGTAGCTCAGTACATTTTTTTTCCACTACGATGGACTAAACTTCATGAACAAATTAATCCACCACCAAAATTTCCAATAAAAATATTTCTCATAGCCCCCCTTTAAAATTTTTGGAAAATGTTATTAATGTAAACGTTAAAATCATTTTTCAGCAATATTTTACTCAAAAAATTAACCAGAAAGATGTAAAATTGTACCAACCGTAAGGGCAAAACTATTGAAAGGGCCGAAAATTCATTATTTTCCAAAAAAAAAAAAATATCTTGAAAACGGTGACACTTTTATTATAGGAATTTTGTCATAGCAGGTGAGTTATCTTTTGATCTACATTCTCCCTCGGTTTGACGTGGTCTTTACGGGACACCCTGTATATCTATCTATATATATATATATATATATCTATATATATAGGGTATGAGTAGGGGATTTGTTTGGGGGTCACAAATTATTTCACTATATAGGTCGTGTTCAATTCGATCGAAACAATCGATTCACATCAAAAAATCCCCAGCAACGGTCAATTTAGTCGAACACCGAATTTTTCAATCTTCGGGGGGTAGGTAGGGGACAACAAGGGGGTAAATATCATTTCACCATATAGAACGTGTTCAAAAGATATTTTATAATCGATTCGAATCGAAAATGAGTCAATCCTCCTTCCAAAATCCCTGGTAGAGCCCTTAGAAGAAGAACTGTTCTGAAGAACGCAGTGACGGCTCGTGCCCTCGAGATGTGGGTCGGCCACACTCCGGAAAATTACGAACGTATATATCAAATTTATTAAAATTCATTAGTTCCAAAAAATGAAGTGATGAAATGTCTTTAAACCTTATTTCAATTTGAGTTATAATTAAATCCAGAATTTCACAAAAAAGCCGTTTCATTGAGGAATTATCCGTGATCTGAATTTCGGAATCTATTTTACGTTTTCGACGTCTAGCACTCGGTGGCATTACTTCTGGGAGTTTTTCTACTTCTGAATATAAGCGAATGAAATACTCATCTTCTGTGCGAAATTTTTTCAGAGTCGATAATAAAGAAGTGATTCTGGCGTTGCAATAAGTTATATCTGATAACTTATGCTGGATTATAGAAAAAACGGGATCTGTGTATGTAAAAATCAAATTAAAAGAGTGGAGAATGAACAAAAATTCGAAATCATTCAACATTTTCTTCAGACCGGTAGCTTCACGTATTGTAATATCATCCCATTCATCTAAATTGTCGCTGATATGATCAAAAACTTCAATTAATTCTTCTCTCTTATCGAATATTGTTTTTACAGCGCGAGATTTGAAATTCCAACGAGTTTCCGAGCTAGAGGGTAATTTTTTTTTGCAAATTTCGTCTAGAATATTAGTGCGTTTACTTGTTTTAGTGAAAAACGACGAAAATCCTGAAAGATTCGACACTCCTTGATTTTCTTGGTCGAATCTTGTAACACTAAATTCAATTTATGTGCATAACAGTGCGTGAATAGTGCTTGAGGAGCAATTGTTTTTATTCGCGCTTGTAACCCATTAATTTCCCCCGCCATCACAGCTGCCCCGTCATATGTTTGACCTACTAATTTAGTCGCTAAATTGAAATCTTTAAAATTGTCCAACAAGGTATTGAAAATATCATTCGCGGTTCGACCTTTACTAACATCGAAAAAACCCCAAAATCGTTCGGATATTTAACCTTCTCGAACGAAGCGGAAAATTACTGACATCTGACAAAAATATTTAACATCCGTTGTTTCGTCTATTTCCCAAGAAAAGCACGCAGAATTATTTATTTCCTCGCGAATTTTCTCCCTCGAAATTACAGAACTTTTGAAATCAGGATGTTTTCAAAGTTAGGAATATATTAATTATATTTTCATGATCAGACAATCAATACCTAACTACTATCGAACGGCATAAATAAGTTCTTTTCTGATTAAGACGTAATATCCCATAATTAACCATTCATTTGAATATATTAATTATATTTTCATGATCTGAAAATCAATAGCTACTATCGAACGGCATAAATAAGTTCTTTCCTGATTAAGACATAATGTCTCATAATTTAATAAAAATATAAATAAATACATAAATTAACCATTCATTTAATTATCAAATATTTGAAATAAACTGTGAAAAGTTGCTGCTTGACGCTCTGCAATAGGATAACCGGCCAGCCGACCCTGTGTATTGGGAAGCGACCTTACATCGAGTTGTTGTGCCGTTCTATTGAGTGGTCGTATTCTGGGCGTATGTCGTAATATCTTTTCCTTTACGTAGCGCTCTCGGTAGCGCTGGTTCAGCCATCGGCTCTTGGCCGACCTAACGTAACGTAATGAGATGCTTTCAGTGACATTTCAGGGGTTGCAATTGTATAATTGTAACATTTGTGTTACATTTCAGACCTAATGTTACGGTGTTACGTACAATTCTGGAATAACCTGTTTGGGGTGATGTTACGAAAAGTAACCATTTACGATTGTGGTTTGTTACAATTTATGAAAGGAAATAACAACGCTGGATGCTTTGGAAATCGAATATTAGGTGGGTCCGAAAGAAAATATTGGCCGGTATAAGTTATATTTTCCTGTTCTTAGTGGAAATATTCATTACCGAGGGAATTTGGATATCGAAATCGATAACTCCGATTGAGTTTGAATGAATTGAATATCTAGAATTATTTTCTATTTCCCGATAATTTTTGGGTCGGCCCGGCCGACCCTGACGAGCCGTCACTGGAAGAACGGATGAAGAGAACCGTTGCTAGGTCCGTTGCTGCTGTCACGACCGTGATAAGTGTTATAATGTCACTCTTCTTTATTCCATTCAGTCGACGTGTCGATCCCGATGGTGACTTTCTTCAGGACTCTACAATAGCAATAGAAAACAGTCAAAACATGATTCATCACAAGCATGTAAAAATATATAAAAATATAATAATAATACAAATAGTACATACCGAAACACAGAGTTATTAAGATCTTATTTGAACACAAATCAATAGCTCTCAAGAAAGCAATGAACAAAAACATCAACAACTTCAGCGAAAAAAGATCTGATATTTCGCTAGCAAAGGAGTAGAAATCAATTTTAATCATGTAAACAAAGTAAACAGAATAATCGAATGGGAGGTTGTCAAAAATGCTGTCAACCAGACTTGCCACAGAATACACGCACATGACAAATGAAACATAGAGTAGCATTAAATCACATTGGTCCCAGTAATTCACTCTCACCGAACTCAGATCAAATGCGATTGTTAAAAGATGCCATGAACCAAACACCAATCCACTCTCACCAAACTGGTCCAGAACGAATCAACGATTGTTAAAAGATGCCATGAACCAAACACCAATCCACTCTCACCAAACTGGTCCAGATCGAATCAATCACGTTGTCTCTACGACTTCAGAACTTGTGGAATGTGATTCATTCAATTCACTCCCACTAAACTGGTCATAATGAATCAAATAAGAATAGATGAAGCTAATATTGTTTACATCCCTTCTGTAATTCATCGAACAGGTTTCGCGTTTAATATGGTACATCTCTAAGAAACATCTTTTCTTTCCATTCACTTCACATTCAAGAATTTTGGTGGAATCATAATTCATTGGATGGTCTTTGTCCCGGGTATGTTCCGCTAGGGCACAAATCTTGTTTGGATTCTTGATGTCGCTTTTGTGTTGAGCAATCCTTCTCTTCAAAAGCTGAGACGTCTGACCAATATACACCTCACTACATATTGAACAAGGAATACAATATACAACACCACTCATATTATCAACAGTCATCCTATCTTTCACTCGACTGTATAATCTGTCCATTTCAAAATGAGAATTCTGATTCAATCTAATTTTGTTGTCTTTAGGAGGTTAATTAATGCATTTGTCATGCCATTTATTAGGGGAATAGATAAGTGAAAAATTCTATCTGTGTTCTCAGTGTCCACAATGGTGGATGCGCCCCTCTCTCCATTCATTGGCTGTCTCGAAGGAGTGGTATTATAAATTAATCTGGACAACAACCTTTTTGGGTATCCATTCACTAGCATCAACTGTTACAATAACCTCAGATTCTGCTGCCTTAGACTTGGATGGGCAACTTTTTCAATACGATTCTTCAATCCTAAAATCATGTTCACATTTTGCCCATGTGGATGATTAGAAAAATAGTGTAAGTATCTCCCTGAACTTGTTGGTTTTCGGTACCAATCCAGAATCAGCCTATTTTCCAGTGTTCGAATCACCCTTGTATCCAGGAATGGGACACCATTCGCTGTTTCTTCCTCCACCGTAAACTGTATGCTCTCATGTTCACTGTTGAACCTGTCTAGAATGAAAGCAAAGCCCATCGCTTAATCTTAGGATTAAGCGATGGGTCAGTCAGGGCCACATAACACAAATACAAGGTAAATTACTGTACATTTACAATTCAGTCTCTGCTAGATTCTACGGTTTAACAAAGATCCACAAACCCACTCTTGCCTTGAGACCAATAATATCATCTGTTAGCACCCCCACATCCAAATTGGCAGTTTTCATATCAGACATCCTGTCTAAATATCTTTCTTCTACCAGAAGTAGATATTTTGTTTTTATTTTCTTTTGCCCAATATGTGAATGATTTCCAGTTACCTGTTGATTATGTCCTGATCAGCCTGGACGTTGTACCTAAAGATCAGGTTGCTTTCATTTTAGACAGGTTCAACAGTGAACATGAGAGCACACAGTTTACGGTGGAGGAAGAAACAGCGAATAGTGTCCCATTCCTGGATACAAGGGTGATTCGAACACCGGCAAATAGGCTGATTCTGGATTGGTACCGAAAACCAACAAGTTCAGGGAGATACTTACACTATTTTTCTAATCATCCACATGGGCAAAAGGTGAACATGATTTTAGGATTGAAGGATCGTATTGAAAAAGTTGGCCATCCAAGTCTAAGGCAGCAGAATCTGAGGCTATTGTTACAGTTGATGCTAGAGAATGGATACCCAAAAAGGTTGTTGTCCAGATTAATTTATAATACCACTCCTTCGAGACAGCCAATGAATGGAGAGAGGGGCGCATCCACCATTGTGGACACTGAGAACACAGAATTTTTTACTTATCTATTCCCCTAATAAATGGTATGACTAATGCATTAATTAACCTCCTGAAGACCACAAAAATTAGACTGATTCAGAATTCTTATTTTAAAATTGACAGATTATACAGTCGAGTGAAAGATAGGATGACTGTTGATAATATGAGTGGTGTGGTATATTATATTCCTTGTTCAATATGTAGTGAGGTGTATATTGGTCAGACGTCTCAGCTTTTGAAGAGAAGGATTGCTCAACACAAAAGCGACATCAAAAATCCAAACAAGATTTGTGCCCTAGCGGACCATACCCGGGACAAAGACCATCCAATGAATTATGATTCCACCAAAATTCTTGAATGTGAAGTGAATGGAAAGAAAAGATGTTTCTTAGAGATGTACCATATTGAACGCGAAACCTGTTCGATGAATTACAGAAGGGATGTAAACAATATTAGCTCCATCTATTCTTATTTGATTCATTATGACCAGTTTAGTGGGAGTAAATTGAATGAATCACATTCCACAAGTTCTGCAGTCGTAGAGATAACGTGATTGATTCCTATGTTCTGGACCAGTTTGGTGAGAATGGATTGGTGTTTGGTTCATGGAATCTTTTAACAATCGCATTTGATCTGAGTTCGGTGAGAGTGAATTACTGGGACCAATGTGATTTAATGCTTCTGTATGTTTCATTTGTCATGTGCGTGTATTCTGTGGCAAGTCTGGTTGACAGCATTTTGACAACCTCCCATTTGGTTATTCTGTTTACTTTGTTTACATGATTAAAATTGATTTCTACTCCTTTGCTAGCGAAATATCAGATCTTTTTCTGCTGAAGTTGTTGATGTTCTTGTTCATTGCTTTCTTGAGAACTATTGATTTGTGTTCAAATAAGATCTTTATAACTCTGTATTTCGGTATGTACTATTTGTATTATTATTATTTTTATATATTTTTACATGCTTGTGATGAATCATGTTTTGACTGTTTTCTATTGCTATTGTAGAGTCCTGAAGAAAGTCACCATCGGGATCGAAACGTCGACTGAATGGAATAAAGAAGAGTGACATTATAACACTTATCACGGTCGTGACAGCAGCAACGGACCTAGCAACGGTTCTCTTCATCCGTTCTTCAGAACAGTTCTTCTTCTAAGGGCTCTACCAGGGATTTTGGAAGGAGGATTGACTCATTTTCGATTCGAATCGATTATAAAATATCTTTTGAACACGTTCTATATGGTGAAATGATATTTACCCCCTTGTTGTCCCCTACCTACCCCCCGAAGATTGAAAAATTCGGTGTTCGACTAAATTGACCGTTGCTGGGGATTTTTTGATGTGAATCGATTGTTTGGATCGAATTGAACACGACCTATATAGTGAAATAATTTGTGACCCCCAAACAAATCCCCTACTCACCCCTCAAAGATTGAAAAATTCGGTAGTCGGCTAAATTGACCGTTGCTGGGGATTTTATGATGCAAATCGATTGTTACGATCGAGTTGAACACGACCTTCATGGTGAAATAATTTGTGACCCCCCAAACAAACCCCCTACCAACCCCTCGAAGTTTGATAAATTCGGTAGTCGGCTAAATTGACCGTTGCTGGGGATTTTTTGATGCGAATCGATTGTTTATATAGTGAAATAATTTGTGACCCCCGAACAAACCCCCTACGCACCCCTCGAAGTTTGGAAAATTCGGTGTTCGGCTGAATTGACCGTTGCCGGAGATTTTTTGATGCGAATCGATTGTTACGATTGAGTTGAACACGACCTATATGGTGAAATAATTTGTGACCCCCCAAACCAACCCCTCGATTTTGATAAATTCGGTAGTCGGCTAAATTGACCGTTGCTAGGGATTTTTTGATGCCAATCGATTTTTTCGATCGAGTAGATTACGACCTATATAGTGAAATAATTTGTGACCCCCAAAAAACCCCCTACGCACCCCTCGAAGTTTGGAAAATTCGGTGGTCGACTGAATTGACTAATTTTGTCTTTAGGTATTTAGTAATCTTTTCAGAAATATTATTAACATAAGTTAACGAAAAAAATTTAGTATCAATACCATAATTTACCTTAGGGTATGTTAGACTCAAAGCTTGCTTTCTTTGTTTATTCTTCAAAATTTTATCAATAACATGTGGACTGTAACCGTTATTTACAGCTATTTGTTTAATTAAATTTAATTCTTTACCAAAATTAGCATGATTCATGGGTATATTGATCAATCTATGGATCATACAATTGTATGCAGCTATTTTTTGGTTTAACGGATGGTTAGAAGTAGCATGGATGGTAGTATCAGTATGTGTAGGTTTTCTAAAAATACTGAAACTATGAAAGTTATTATTTCTGGTAATTGTTAAATCAAGAAAGTTGAGTGAATTGTTATGTTCAATTTCAGAAGTGAATTTGATACTTGGGTGAATGTTATTGATAAATTCTGTGAACAAAGAAAGTTGTCTATTTGTACCTTTGAAGCAACATATATCGTCCACATATCTAAACCAATAAAGGAAATATTTTGTGTTATTGTTAGAGTGAATTTTGTTTTCTAAGTTATTCATGAATATTTCTGCTAGGATTGGACTTAGAGGGTTACCCATAATCAAACCTTCATCAGACTCATAAATGGTTTCATTGAATTGAAAGTAATTTTGACTGAGGCATATTTCTAAGCAATTTAAAATGTCATTCATTATAATCGGATTTGTATTATTGGTAACAAGTAATTCTTTTATTATTTTAATAGTTTCTGCTGGGAGAATGCTAGGAAATAAGTTCTGTACATCGAAAGAAACAAATTTAGAATTGTTAGGCAAATTGTTAGAAGAAGAGACAATTCAGTGATATAAATTTTTTCTATGGTTGACACTGTTGACAATTGACACGATAACAAGATGAAGGTTCAGTAATGTAATGACGTAGCTTCATAATAAGTCTTCAGTTTGTTAATAATAAATAACTTGAAATATTACTTTGCTTCCACAAAACATAAACCCTAACAGGTTATGGGCCCAGTCAGGTTATGGGCCCAGTCATACACGGCAAGTGAAAGTAATTGAGGAAGTTGTTCTTGTTCAAAAATAAAATATTTGTGCTAACACGCGGAGACAAATGGCTGGTTCTCAATACATGTCTGTTGAGAAACTAATAGGAAGGGACAACTACAGTGAGTGGAAATTTGCTATGAAAGCTCTTTTAGAATCAAATGATCTGTGGGATGTAGTCAGTGGTACAGAAACTGACGAAAAGAGGACAAAAAGGCTCTGTCCAAAATAATACTTTCTGTCGACAAAATAAATTATTCCCACATCAAATCTGCCACAAAATCGAAGGAAGCTTGGACCAACCTCGAAAAAGCTTTCGCGGACTCGGGACTGACAAGAAGAGTAGGACTCCTGAGATCACTCATCAACACAAAATTGGAAGACTGCAATCAACAGAAGAATATTGTGATAGAATAATATCAACTGCTCACAAACTGAATGAGATGAATTTCAAAGTGGAAAATGAATGGGTTGGAACTTTACTTTTGGCAGGTCTACCCGAAGAATATCGTCCGATGATAATGGGACTAGAAAGCAGTGGTACACAAATGAGTGGAGATTCCATCAAGGTAAAGCTATAGCAAGATGTAAAAACTCAACAAGATCCAAAGTCATTGGATAGTAATCTGGCAATGTTCACTACAGGTAATATAACTAAAAGTAATCCAAAGAAAAACGTTAAATGTTACAATTGTGGAAAGATGGGTCATTTTAAGACAGAGCGCCGTTCAAAGAAAAAGGTGGATAAGAAAACAAGCAAAAATGATTCCAAAGCGTATGCAGCATTTCTAACGTCTGAAAACGTCAATACAGATGTGTGGTACAGCCTTTCCAAACAAGTCAAACACAATCTTGTAGATTGTGTTTGACTTGTTTGGAAAGGCTGTTTTCTTTGTTTTCCTTCAATGCATGACAAACATGATGTTGTTGACACCTTGAAGTCCTTATCCATTCCAACTGACATTTTGGTTAGCAAATTCATAGATCTTAGGTTGAGATGTCCTAACCTGCGATGCCACAAATTTTCCTCTGGTTGTGTACAGAAGTATGCTCTGTTTCATTGAACTGTGTTCAATTGATAAATTCCATTTGTCTCAAAACCTCTTGCTATTAGATAGTTATTGCGATTGAAGATTTTTGCACCATTCCTATCGAATACTACTCTGAGTCCCTTTTCCACAATTTTATGTATGGACAATAGATTTACTGCAGCTTCGGGGACATACATAACCTCTTTAATCTCAATTGTTTCTTGTTTACCGTCTATATGCACTTGAATTGAAGCAGTTCCTTTTTCTTCGATAATCATATCATTATTATTATTAGCAGTTTTAACCTTGGCTTTAATGTTTGTTGTTTCATTTAGCCATTTTCTGTTTCCTGTGATATGTGTTGATGCACATGATGCATATGATGAGTCCAAATACCACACATCTGTATTGACGTTTTCAGACGTTAGAAATGCTGCATACGCTTTGGAATCATTTTTGCTTGTTTTCTTATCCACCTTTTTCTTTGAACGGCGCTCTGTCTTAAAATGACCCATCTTTCCACAATTGTAACATTTAACGTTTTTCTTTGGATTACTTTTAGTTATATTACCTGTAGTGAACATTGCCAGATTACTATCCAATGACTTTGGATCTTGTTGAGTTTTTACATCTTGCTATAGCTTTACCTTGATGGAATCTCCACTCATTTGTGTACCACTGCTTTCTAGTCCCATTATCATCGGACGATATTCTTCGGGTAGACCTGCCAAAAGTAAAGTTCCAACCCATTCATTTTCCACTTTGAAATTCATCTCATTCAGTTTGTGAGCAGTTGATATTATTCTATCACAATATTCTTCTGTTGATTGCAGTCTTCCAATTTTGTGTTGATGAGTGATCTCAGGAGTCCTACTCTTCTTGTCAGTCCCGAGTCCGCGAAAGCTTTTTCGAGGTTGGTCCAAGCTTCCTTCGATTTTGTGGCAGATTTGATGTGGGAATAATTTATTTTGTCGACAGAAAGTATTATTTTGGACAGAGCCTTTTTGTCCTCTTTTCGTCAGTTTCTGTACCACTGACTACATCCCACAGATCATTTGATTCTAAAAGAGCTTTCATAGCAAATTTCCACTCACTGTAGTTGTCCCTTCCTATTAGTTTCTCAACAGACATGTATTGAGAACCAGCCATTTGTCTCCGCGTGTTAGCACAAATATTTTATTTTTGAACAAGAACAACTTCCTCAATTACTTTCACTTGCCGTGTATGACTGGGCCCATAACCTGACTGGGCCCATAACCTGTTAGGGTTTATGTTTTGTGGAAGCAAAGTAATATTTCAAGTTATTTATTATTAACAAACTGAAGACTTATTATGAAGCTACGTCATTACATTACTGAACCTTCATCTTGTTATCGTGTCAATTGTCAACAGTGTCAACCATAGAAAAAATTTATATCACTGAATTGTCTCTTCTTCTAACAATTTGCCTAACAATTCTAAATTTGTTTCTTTCGATGTACAGAACTTATTTCCTAGCATTCTCCCAGCAGAAACTATTAAAATAATAAAAGAATTACTTGTTACCAATAATACAAATCCGATTATAATGAATGACATTTTAAATTGCTTAGAAATATGCCTCAGTCAAAATTACTTTCAATTCAATGAAACCATTTATGAGTCTGATGAAGGTTTGATTATGGGTAACCCTCTAAGTCCAATCCTAGCAGAAATATTCATGAATAACTTAGAAAACAAAATTCACTCTAACAATAACACAAAATATTTCCTTTATTGGTTTAGATATGTGGACGATATATGTTGCTTCAAAGGTACAAATAGACAACTTTCTTTGTTCACAGAATTTATCAATAACATTCACCCAAGTATCAAATTCACTTCTGAAATTGAACATAACAATTCACTCAACTTTCTTGATTTAACAATTACCAGAAATAATAACTTTCATAGTTTCAGTATTTTTAGAAAACCTACACATACTGATACTACCATCCATGCTACTTCTAACCATCCGTTAAACCAAAAAATAGCTGCATACAATTGTATGATCCATAGATTGATCAATATACCCATGAATCATGCTAATTTTGGTAAAGAATTAAATTTAATTAAACAAATAGCTGTAAATAACGGTTACAGTCCACATGTTATTGATAAAATTTTGAAGAATAAACAAAGAAAGCAAGCTTTGAGTCTAACATACCCTAAGGTAAATTATGGTATTGATACTAAATTTTTTTCGTTAACTTATGTTAATAATATTTCTGAAAAGATTACTAAATACCTAAAGACAAAATTCAATTACACAATATCCTTCAAAACAAGTAACAACTTAGAGATGTTCATTAAACACAATAAAGATAAAACAGATAAAGAAAATAAATCCGGTGTCTACAAGTTAACCTGTAATGATTGACCTATGGTTTATATTGGACAAATTGGAAGATCTTTCAATAAAAGGATAAAGGAACACCAAATGTGTTATACATCTGATAGTTCGTTTTCAACCAACGCTAATCACTTGAAAGAATGGGACCATACCTTCAATAATAACTTTGAAATTCTTCATTTAGAAAACAAGAGCTTAAGACTAACACTCTTAGAATCCCTAGAAAGAAACAGGTATAATACCCAAAATATTCTGTTGAACGAACAAACGGATGTAAACTCATCCCCTTTATTGAATTTCTTCCGATAGTTTGGAAATCCCAGGCGTCAAATTGTCCAATATAACTTTGTAATTTATGATACCCTTTCGAATATTTTTCTGTCAATTTTGCTCCTATATAAAATTCCGAAAACCTCTGTACTCTTATCAGTTCAGAAATGTAGCCTGATGAAGCCACAGTGTGGCGAAACAATTGCTGCTAACAATTAAATAATATAGTGGAATTACTTCGTTTTATTTTAACTATCATATGTTACCTACAGGAGGACATGCAGGTATAAACCGCATGTACAATAACATAAAAAGAGAATACTTTTGGAATGGCTTGAAAGAAGAAGTTCAAAATTTTGTGAAGAAGTGTGATGATTGCCAAAGGTATAAATATTCCTTACCGCGGAAGGAACCAATGACAATTACTTCAACAGCATCTTCTGCATTTCAAAAAATATTTTTGGATTTGGTAGGGCCGTTACCCGTCGATATAAACGAAAATAAATATATCCTTACAATTCAGTGTGATCTTACTAAGATCATTGAGGGATATTCATTGCTGAATAAAGAGGCTGAAACACTTGCAAAAGCTTTTATAGAAAATTTTGTACTTGAATATGGTATACCCTCTGAAGTTGTTACGGATCAAGGTACGGAATTTTTAGCTAAAGTTTTCAAGGAATCGTGCGAGTTGCTTCATATTAGTCATCTGAATTCAACAGCTCATCACCACGAAACTCTAAGTATGATTGAAAACTCACATAAACACTTAGGAGCTTATCTCCGTATGCAAATGAAGAAAGTAATAATTGGAGTAATTGGGTACCCTATTGGTGTTTTCCATATAACAATACCTTGAATTCATCCACTCTTTATACTCCTCATGATCTTGTTTTTAGAAAACCTAGTAGAATTCCACAAAATATCGAAAACTAAATCGATCCCATATACAATTTCGATAATTATCCCATTGAATTGAAATACAGATTGCAAAAAGCTTGGAAAGATGCAAGAGAAAATTTGGTGAAGGTAAAAATCAAAAGGAAACAGACTTTTGATAGAAATTACAAAATAGGCGATAAGGTACTTTTAGAAAACAAGAATATTGAAAATAAATTGGACGCTTTGTTAAGCGGTCCATACGAAATATTTGACGTCGAAAATTCTAATGTAGTGTTGAAAAAAGACAATACAGTGAAAGAAGTGCCTAAGAACATGATTCAACCGTATTTTTTTTAATAGACATGTCATAGATAATAATGGTATTAGTAATAGTATATGTGAATCGGAAATTAAGGGAATTTAGTAATATATCTTTAGGAAAATGTATATAGTTAAGTGTTAGTCTTAGATGAGAAGATTTTTATTTTAACAAAGAAAAATTTTTTTTTAAGCGGGGGAGGTGTAATGTAGGACAAATTCCAATATCAATTTCAGTAGCCATATTTCCGCAAGGTAGCTTCTATAGAAATTCATTGTTGAATTACCAATAGTTTGTTACTATGTCGTCAATGATAAATTTAAACTATATTCTGATATATAACTATGCATATAAGCCGATATAGGCAGTTCCATAAGAGATGTGCTAGAGAGTTCTAGATTCGGAATTATTGTTCTTCACACGATAACTTTTGTATCTCGTGTAATGTACAGGTTGGTGATACTATGAATAAACCTCTGATACTCCCTTGAGCGTGTGTCCTATTTCACCCTGTATGTCCTGGTAAAAACATAACAATAGATACAAATATAATTTTTCCCTGAAAGCAACTTGAGAAATATTGAAAATGTCAATAAAAAAATATGTGCCAGTTATAAAACCGCATGATTCTCAAAAAAGTGGAGTTATAAAACAACGACGTGCGCGCTCTTGGGACATAAAACAGTTCTCTTCGACGTCCGGCGAAAGCACGAGTGTTCAAATGAACCTCACTAATGAGAGGAAAATCGAAGTGGCCATTCATTATCCGATATAAAAAAGTTTGATCGAATACAACCCTTCTTTGCTCCAGAGTAGTCAACCTATAAAGCCTTAACCTTGCACCATAAGGACACACAACTTGTCTATTCCCGAATCTGTAGTATAAGACTGTAGTGAACTTTCTTTGTACTCTTTCAATCCAATTAATATATTTGTGATAAAAGGGATTCCAAATTGGGGTTGCATATTCATCTATACTGCGAACAAGTGAAAAGTAAAGAATCTTTAGCGTTTCCCCACTTCTGAATAAACGCGAAATTCTCAGAGAGCATTCTGAAAGCTCTGGAAACAACATCATCTATGTAGTGTTGAAATGATAATTTTGAATCCAGATATATTCCCAAGTCCTTGACTACTTTCACTTTTTCCATAATCTTATTGCTCAGAGATAGAGAAGTGCTTACGATGTTGACATTTTCAGTTAATGTTATGTGTTTGCTTTTCTTAACATTCAAGGACAAATAGTGCAGGGAACCAAATTCATAAAATCTGTACAAATCATCCTGAAACTTCCGGGCATCACCCGAATCCTTAACTGCAAAGTACATCTCAATGTCATCCGCGTAAAGATCGAAATTTAAAGTTATGTAAACATTTGCAAACATCGTTGACATATAAAATGAAAAGAAGTTGTCCGAAATGAGAACCCTGAGGCACTCCCGATTCGACCCTGTAAAGAGATGAAAATGCGTTATTCATAATGACGAACTGAGATCTTTCCCACAGGTATGACCCAATCAATCTCAACAGATTCGATCCCACGCCATAATCCGAGAGGACTTGTAAAAGTGTCGCATGATAAACTTTGTCGAAAGCTTTGGATAAATCGGTGTAAACAGCTTCCACCTGGGTACCCTGGTCCATATTTTGAGATATATAACTAATGTATGGCGATAGATTAGTGAGAACAGATCTTCCCCCAAAAAATCCATGCTGTCTTATGCTGATTGTCGATTGAAGCGAACAAAATATCTCCTTGATTCTTTGATCTCATTATTAGCTCCTTCGATTTTCTGGATTATTTGATTATTTTCCTCAAGCCAGGGTCGAACAAGAGAAGTGAGAAGCCAGGTGAACAAGGCGAATAGAATCTCTGGATGCTTAGCAGATGTGATATGGAACAACAAGCATATGAGCATGACACCAAAGGTGAGAGTCTACAAATCTTATATTAGACCAATCATGATATACAAAATTGAGATGAGAGCTGATAACAGTAGAATGAAATCAATCCTAAGAACTGCGGAAATGAAAATGTTCAAAAGAATATCGGGAAACACGTTGAGAGATCGTATACGTAACTCAAAGATACGCGAAAAACAGGTAGTAAGCAACATCGTGAGATGGGTACGAATGCGAAGAAGAGCATGGAACGATCTCGTGGGAAGAATGTCCTATATTAGGGTCGCGAGAATCGCAAAAGAGGTCATTCCGGAAACGAAGAGGACATTCGGTAAACCACCTAAAAGATGGAGAGAGTCATCCAATGAAATTAACGACTAGATTGGATAAAACAGGCTGGAAGCCTATAACAAGAGGAAGAAGAAGAAGGTTATTTTCATAATTATTCTTTGTGCATAATACTCACAGCATAATGATTAGTTTGAGCCATGACATCAGCAAGTTGAGCCCATCGAAGCCTTTCTTCTAAAGTCAACTGATACGGAGGCCCACCAACTATCGGTGTTTTTACAGTATTGCTTGCTGCTGCCATATAACCGAATACTGGGCTTCCAACACATGCCTTCTGTTCTCTCTGCCACTTGCGACTAATGAAAAATGAGGGTATGTACTGAATAATTAGAGTATCCATTAAATTATTCAAATGTTTTACCTCCACATGACTAGTGCTAATAATGTGAGACCTATTATTATAATAGCTGTTACGCTTGCTCCAATAGCCACTCCCAGTACTTCACCATCAAGCTCGCATTGATATCCGTAATAGTTTCCAGAACACCTAGAATGATTTCTTATTAAATAGTGTCAACTTCAATCGAGAAAAATATGTATGTATATACAGCTTGAGTCTTTGACTTGTACATTCATTTCAACTATTAAATATTCAACTATGTAGTGGCAAAGAGGACAGGGGAAATAAAAATCCTTAATGAGATGCCGACGTTTCGACCTTTATTCCTGGTCTTTTTCAAGGCTGGAAACAGAACGACATTGAAAATATGGGGCGTAACATAGTGCCATAATATAAAAAAAAACAGTATACTTTAGTAGGTATAGAAACAAAATACAACAGAGCAACACAAAAACATACTTAAAAACACATACCTACTCATATGGATTATCCCTCATAATATTCTGAGGTGGACATAAAACTGTGTCGTCAATTTTTTAAAAACTCGATATACAGGCTGGCCATTTGAAAACAAAACAGACGAGATTACAGACGAAATAAAGTTTTTCGATAGAAATGCTCGGACAGGTCGATTTCTGTTTTGAGGGGGACAACTTAAGATGTAGGTTACGGACGCATAGCGCTTCAACCCTTGCTGCTACAACCCCACCCCCAAATTTTGAATAGGGAAGATGGGGTGATGAAACCTCAATTTAAAGGTATTTTTATATTGATTTCAGCACAGTAATTGTTTTTTCATTTTATGCATGAGTTCTCGAAATATTCATGCGTTAGTTTGTTAGGAAGGAAGCCACAGTCATGGTTGTTTTGAAGCTCAAAATGTCTATTTTTCACAAAACACTACAAGTGCCATGAAAACACCACTTAATTTAAAATACTTAGTTGAGAATATTTCGAGAACTTATGCATAAAATGAAAAAAAAATTACTGTGCTGAAATCAGTATAAAAATACCTTTCAAATGAGGTATCACTCACCCCATCTTCCCTATTCAACATTTTGGGGTGAGGGTTGTAGTAGCAAGGGTTGAAGAGCTATGCGTCCGTTACCTACATCTTAAGTTGTCCCCCTCGAAACAGAAATCGACCTGTCTGAGCATTTCTATCGAAAAACTTTATGTCGTCTGTAATCTCGTCTGTTTCGTTTTCAAATGGCCACCCTGTATAGGTCCATTAGTAAATAGATAAAATTATTCAAAATCTTTCATTAGAATTTTAGGGTGTTGAAAGATATTTCCTATAATAAACAACTGAACCAGTTTCCGTATCATCTGTCATATACAAAGCGTCGAGCGTCATATGATAATCTAATATCACAGAAAGAGGTATGTTCCTGAAATTCATCAAGAACGAATCATCCGTTTATATCTCTCTAAAATGTTGTGATATATTGTGCTTAAATTCTGTACATCAGTCCTCAAATTTACCGTCTCGTTCAAAGAAATATGAATCATCTCACCGATACATCTCCTTTTATAATTTTTTCCTTTTCTAAGATGGTGACGTTCTCGAAATCGAAATTGTGGTTTTCGTTGAAGTGATGAGCAGCTAGAGCGGTTTTTTTATTTTTATCTTTATTAGTGGGTCTACAATCATATATGTGCTGGTAGACTCTATTTTTAAGATACTGTTTTGTCATACCTATGTAGCATCTGCTGCAGTCTTTACAAGGGATTTTGTATATTTAATCGGACTGCAAACCATCTGGAGTTTTATCTTTGATTTTCAAGAAAAGGGAACTGACGCATTTCAGTGGATAGAAAGCCAGTCTTGTAGAAGGGTTAGTTTGTTGTAACGCTCTGCTCATGTTTTCAGATAGACCTTGTATATAAGGAAAACGGTAATATCTGGTTCGTTCATCATCTTTCGAGCCTGCATCGTTAGTGAGCACTTTCCTTTTATATTGATTAAGAACACGTTTGACCAAGGTTGTTGGGTAATTATTTTTTGTTAGTAACTCAGTTATTTTCAGTTCATTCTCTCTGTGAAATCTTTCATCACTCAAATGAATAGCACGGAACATCAAGTTTGTTATCGTTGCTATCTTTTGGGATGTGGGGTGTTGTGATCGGTAGTTCAACATTCTACCAGACGAGGTGGGTTTGGTATACCAATTGGTGCTTATGGTTCCATCTTCATTCCGAATCAACAGTATATCTAAAAATGGTATTGTTGCCTCGGACTCCCGTTCAATGGTGAATTGCAATTTATGATGAACGTTATTGAATTTGAGGAGTAATTCGTCCGATTTCCCTTTCGGTATTGAGAAAATCGTGTCATCTACATATAATTTAATGAAATGGACATCAAAGGTTAGCGTTCTTAAGCTTATCGTTATTACTTCATCCATAACCATCAAAGATATTCTGAGTGCGGGTCCTAAATTCGCAATACCTCTTTCCCCAAGAGAATGTCCTATACCTACGCTAATCAAGGACATCGAATTTTGTATTGGTGATCAAGTTGAATTAACGGAAGTGGACAAAAACGTTCCAAGAGGCGTAACCACGAACATCTTGACTAACTATTTGGCTCGATCTGCTAATGAAGGTCCATATATGAAACAGACATACCTAAATTATGTATTAACAAGTAGGTTCCTCAAACAACATCCTGATTGCGTTGTTATGCGAGCTGACAAGGGAAACTCCACAGTTATCATGTATAGAGATGAGTATATCTCATATATGGAGAATTCATTGTCTGATACAGAAACATATAAAATAACGCCTAGTGACCCAACAAATAAATTTCAAACTTTGGCCAATGAAATTGTGAAAGAACTTAGGGATGTGGGCGCCATTGATGAAATGAAAGCGAAACATCTAAAATGTCATAACTCGATTATTCCAAAGTTATATGGCCTTAGAAAAACTCACAAGGAAAATATTTCCATTCGACCTGTGGTCAGTTGTATAGATGCTCCATCATACAACCTGTCCAAATATATTCATGATATTTTATCTCCTGTCACTACGTCATTCGAATACAATATATCGAATTCCAAAGATTTTGTAGATTTCGTCAAGGAAATTAGAGTACCTACCTAAGGAAAGTGAATGGGTGTCACTCGACGTTGTATCGTTATATACCAATATTCCTAAAGTCCAAGTTTTGCACATTATAAAGAAACGATGGCAATATATATCTGCATATACAACAATTCCACAAAATTTATTTTGCAAAATAGTTGAGTACATTTTTGACTCTAGTTACTTCTCCTTTAACGGTGTAATATATGTGCAGATTGATGGCGCAGCCATGGGAAATCCGGCTAGCGGCACACTAGACGCCTTGGTTATGGATGAAGTAATAACGATAAGCTAAGAACGCTTGATGTCCATTTCATTAAATTATATGTAGATACAAGATTTTCTCAATACCGAAAGGGAAATCGGACGAATTACTCCTCAAATTCAATAACGTTCATCATAAATTGCAATTCACCATTGAACGGGAGTCCGAGGCAACAAAAGCATTTTTAGATATACTGTTGATTCGGAATGAAGATGGAACCATAAGCACCAATTGGTATACCAAACCCACCTCGTCTGGTAGAATGTTGAACTACCGATCACAACACCCCACATCCCAAAAGATAGCAACGATAACAAACTTGATGTTCCGTGCTATTCATTTGAGTGATGAAAGATTTCACAGAGAAAATGAACTGAAAATAACTGGGTTACTAACAAAAAATAATTACCCAACAACCTTGGTCAAACGTGTTCTTAATCAATATAAAAGGAAAGTGCTCACTAACGATGCAGGCTCGAAAGATGATGAACGAACCAGATATTACCGTTTTCCTTATATACAAGGTCTATCTGAAAACATGAGCAGAGCGTTACAACAAACTAACCCTTCTACAAGACTGGCTTTCTATCCACTGAAATGCGTCAGTTCCCTTTTCTCGAAAATCAAAGATAAAACTCCAGATGGTTTGCAGTCCGATTTAATATACAAAATCCCTTGTAAAGACTGCAGCAGATGCTACATAGGTATGACAAAACAGTATCTTAAAAATAAAGTCTACCAGCACAGATATGGTTGTAGACCCACTAATAAAGATAAAAATGAAAAAACCGCTCTAGCTGCTCATCACTTCAACGAAAACAACAATTTCGATTTCGAGAACGTCACCATCTTAGAAAAGAAAAAAAATTATAAAAAGAGACGGTTAATTTGAGGACTGATGTACAGAATTTAAGCACAATATATCACAACATTTTAGAGAGATATAAACGGATGATTCGTTCTCGATGAATTTCAGGAACATACTTCTTTCTGTGATATTAGATTACCATATGACGCTCGAGGCTTTGTATATGACAGATGATACGGAAACTGGTTCAGTTGTTTATTATAGGAAATATCTTTCAACACCCTAAATTTCTAATGAAAGATTTTGAATAATTTTATCTATTGACTAATGGACCTATATATCGAGTTTTTAAAAAATTGACGACACAGTTTTATGTCCACCTCAGAATATTATGAGGGATAATCCATATGAGTAGGTATGTGTTTTTAAGTATGTTTTTGTGTTGCTCTGTTGTATTTTGTTTCTATACCTACTTAAGTATACTGTTTTTTTTTATATTATGGCACTATGTTACGCCCCATATTTTCAATGTCGTTCTGTTTCCAGCCTTGAAAAAGGCCAGAAATAAAGGTCGAAGCGTCGGCATCTCATTAAGGATTTTTATTTCCCGTGTCCTCTTTGCCACTACATAGTTGAATATTTAAAAAGTCAGGACACGAATACCAGTGATGAATTCATTTCAACTCAAGACTCCTGAGGTAAAAAAAACACTTTTTTATTCTACCATTTTTTCCGATTCACCCCAGTAAAAAGATACAGGCTATTGAAAATCGATAAAAAATTGTAATTTTCGACTTGATCTCGTAACTGGTTCTATCGAAGGAATTGATTTTTTAAATACAGTTTTCCTTGTTCGAACACAAAATTTCATCCACACCTTTCAGTTTCTTCATTATCAACATTACGGTCCATAAAAATACCAGAAATTCGAAGAACCGAACTCTTAAATATAACTTGAATGCTCATTATGAAATATTGGGCTCAATTAAGAAATAGAAGTTTCTTTATATTTTCTTGTACGAAGCGCAGTTTCCCAGTATTTCGATCTTAATAAAAATTATCTGTGTTTTTCAAAAATTCGGATACTTTGGCTGAATGCAACTGTGTTCTTTTGTGGAAAAAAAACATAAAAATGAATATTTGCTATGACGTCATGTCTCAGATTTTAGAATTGAAGCACTACTCAAAGCTGTGCCAAAGCATTGTGCTCACACAGAAAAAAATCTATTCTCAAATCAAGAAACATAATTGTAAAAAGCTGGCCTGTAGTAAGGTGTTAATGTTTAAAAATGAAACTTATTAGAGAAGCAGCTTTCTATAGTTCCGGCCAGTACAATTATTTTGAAATTAACACAATTTTCTTTTATGAAAGAACCTATCGTGCGTCTGGCTTATGCCCTAGGATAAGTCTTATATTTGATCTTATTCTAGGAGGTGTTTCACTGAATGAGACCAAATATTCTTGAATAACAAAGTTTAATAATTGATTAGAATAATTAATGAGAAAATACAGTCAATAAAATTTGCACATTACTAGCCTATGAAAAACACCTCAAGAGTAAATAAGAAAAATAATAACACTCAACAATCTTGGACTATTTGGTAAATCTTTTATAATTTCGCGGAAAAAATTAAACAACAATATAAAAAATAAATTGAATATCCTTACCCTGTATATCACAATCACTTCCAAACTGTTCGAATAAAACCTTCAACAAATTCCCTTATTTGTACCTTTCCTGAAACCGTTCCCGAAAACCGATTCAAACTGAATTCAACTTAAAACCGAACTTTAACTCAGAGCCGAATTCCCTTCTCCTTCTATCAAATTTTTCTTAGCGTCTATCTTCTTTTTTTTTTGTCCAATCAGATTGATTGTCCTTATGAACCCAGATTGTTAGCTCCACCCCATGTTATGTACTATTGACATGGGGTTGTACCGTTAGCCCCGCCTAAAAACAGGAACCAGTTTTGAACGTACCGCTGGTGGTCCCTTCGAATAAAACTGATCTTTATGTTCTAAGTTTTAGGCCCCTAGAATTTTTACGACTGAATTTCTTTTACTTCGACTTCCTGTACAAATCTCTAAAATTGGAGCATGGTTGTTTTATCGTTGGATACCGATATGTGCCAAACACCCTGTGGTGTTTATCTCAAGCCAGGATGTAGAAATTAGTGCCTAATAAAAGTGAGGGGTGACAGAGACTTCGTTTGCGTTCACTCTACTGAGATAGAAACGGGAATTTGTTGAATATCCTTTCAATGAGTCTGTAGTAATTGTGAATCATTATTCACATTCAATACATTACTTTCCCCTTTGAAAAAGTTTTGGCATCGGTTGCCATAACTTTTCCCTTACTACCATCAATAATCCAAATTTATCATCTCTCGAACACATACTTATATCCAATAAATATATACCCATAATAATGCAATAGCAATCAAGCATTCTCCAACATATATAAAAAAGGTGAATCAACTTATCTAAAATTTATCTCTCAAAAAAAAAAATCTCTTATAACTAAGGTGGTATGTTCTTTTCCCTTACTACATATCGAATACAAAAATCTTCAACAACAAAAACAACAATCTACAACCTAAAATTAAAGGCAAGATTCATCTATCATTCTTGTATAATTCTTTCCTTAACCACTTCACTGTCTCGAACATGGAGTTCTGTGAGTTCACTGTTCTGACAGTGAAAAGTGTAGTAGAATTCTGATTCTACTACACTTTTTCGGCACATACTGGTTTCGTCATGCCGGCTCCTAGTGTTTTTATTCAGGACGATATTTCGTTTTCTCCAGGACCCTAATTTTGCTTCAGGAATAACCTCCAAGGATAGGGATAGGACATGGTGTCACTTGTCCTCAATGTTACTCAATAATTCGTGAAATTCGCACTATCATTACACATATTGTTTGTATTTCGCGATTCACTTCTTGAGCTTAAGACTTGTAGTCTGCTCCTCTATACATGAGGGTGTAGTTAAAGTACGATGAAATTTCGTTCTAGTTCGACTGTTTCGCTCGGTGTCAATCTTTCACGATTCTCTTGGCATCGTCGATGTCTCCTTCAGTATTCGCAGTGTATATCTTGGTCGGATTTGTGTGGAGTTACGGTTTGTATAAACTTCTTCTGCATCCTTAGTTTCTCGCTGACTTTCTTCCCTTCATTTCCCTTACTTTTATCTCACAAATGAACAACTGAAAAACAACTTCATCCATAGCCTCTAATTTAAAACTTTCGCCTGGTTCCTCAACAAAACAGTCTACGCTTCTCAGGTGTTTATCTCATACTGTAGTATGTTGTCTCTTGGACACATCGGAATATCACGTTGATTAAGTGTTCTTATCCGACCATATTATATTCGCGGTAAACACACACGATTGGGAGGAAAGTTATTCCCTTAACTATGATTTGGTCCTTCTTCAAGACGGTTGATTTCTTCTTCCTTGTGCTCCCTATATGAATTACAACAGGACACAAGAAACCTCTCAAAAAGGTTCGTTGAAATATACAATATTTAAATTAATACGAAATACACAAAACATTACACATCTAATAGAACATTCCACCCATTGCTACTAAACAATAAAACATTGTGCTCACTTCTGAACTGCAGGCGAGGGATGTCCTTCAGCGACCACAATGTTCTTTTTTTTTCAAGAATATCTTAAACCAAACAAAAACCATGGATACCAATTAAATCAACTAAAATATCCAAAACCCAGAAGGGGTACCTTAATCAGGTTGTCGCTCTCCGAGTAAGCGAGTCCCTGGAATCTACGAAAAGGGAAGCAGCCGATTCACATCTCCTGAAGGTCATATCTCTAAGATTTTCCCCACGTGACCCATCGCGAAGTTATCCTATCTTACTCTATCAAACTAAATTAATCCTACCTTAAACTTAACCCCAAAAATAACTACAATGAAACGAAAAAAAACTCTCACGGTATCTGAGGCTGTCTCTCGCCGTTAGTGGTAGCCCCATCGATCTGGTGGGCGTCTTACTCTATTTGAACATCGTCGAACAGGAATTTCAACTTCTTCTACCGATTCTTCTTCGCTTTCCCCCTGATCCTCATCCTGGTTTTCCAAGTGGGAATCAAAAACGGGGGGAATTTTTTTATCTCCTCCCGTTCTTCATCTGAATCCGTATCCAGGTCTGTATATCCCGATCTCACGCGTTTTTCTAGTTTTTCCTTCATTTTATTACCTCGTGCAGTATACGTTTTCAATATTTTCAAAGGAACAACTTGTTCCTCTCTTCTTCGGCATTTTCTTACCCTACACGCCACGGGACCAATTATTTCGGTTAACCTATACGGCTCATCCCAGTTTTTCAATGATTTATTAGATAACCCTTTTTTGGGCTCATTTTCCTCAAATATACCAAATCTCCCACATTGAACTGAGGGTCTACTACATTTTTATTAAACCTTGTAACCCTTGCGGATTTTGCAACCCCAGTATTTTCGTCCATTTGGTCGTAAATTTCACTTTTCAATTTTTCGCCGAGTATGTTGTTGATTTCCGAATTGCCCTTCAATTCTGCCGGTATTAATGCTTCCGAACGAACCGGAATGACAACCCCTGTTTCTAAAGTGATATCATTTTTCCGCTTTTTCTTTGCCTTCACAACTGAATCAACTGGCCCGAGCTCAAAGTCTCTCAACTTCTCATATTTCATCACTTTTCTGAAAGTCGATCCCTGTTTCTCGAAATCCGTTTTATTCTCCAGTGTAATACCGCAAACCCTTTCTTCTCTCATTTTCAAATTTTACCCGTCTCTATACTGCGTCTCCACCTCAAGTTCCCCAACCTCATTTGCTTTTGTCAAAATATCATCATTTATTTTTTGGCCGCTTGCGCGCTCCTCTTCTCAATTCGAGATTCACTCTCCTGAATTTCCATTATTTCATTTTTCGGTATTTCTTCCGACTTATTTTGATTAAGGTAAACTCTCCTGATATTTCCGATTTTTTACTCTTTCTTCCCTTAACACTGATAAATCATTATGATATTGGGTTTCTCTCCAATTTTCCGTGGGACATTCTCTCGACCAGTGTCCTGTCTGTTTGCAGGAAAGACATACTACCTGACTTCTTCGTTCCGATCTCCCAAAAGTCCGACATTCCCTCGCGAAATGGCCCGGTTTGCCTCAAGAATAACAGCCTTTTTTGACGTTTTGTTGAACGTTCCTCCAATTTGCCCAAGTACTTCTACATTCCTTTGCCAAATGATCTACTTCTCCGCAAAACTGACATAGTACCTCGAAGTTAACTGCCGATATATTTCTCGTAGATAATCTCTCTTGCAACATTTTATGAGACGTTTCCTGCAATCTTACTTGTTCCTCCGCTTTTTCCAAATCTAAATTTTCTTCGCGCATTAAAAAAATACCGACTTCCCTCATAACGTCTTTACGTAGGCCAATTTTGTATTGATTCAAAATGAAGTCCCTATTTTTCTTTCTTATACCCGATTCCTCATCCTTCGTTGCCCCGGGCAAATCCTCACTATTAGTTCCGTCCGTATAGTTCGCAATCTAGTGCAAAAAGATAACACGTCTTCGTCCTGTCTCTGAAAACAATTATTCAAATTCCATTGATTTTCCCAAGGCAACCTAACTGAAGTGAATTTCTGAAGAAATCTAACTTTCAATTCCGCATATGATAAAAAATTCAACGTGATATCAGATTTAAAAAAATTATACGCATCCCCTACGGGTTTCAATTTAAGCAGAGTCAACGTCTCATTTTCACTCCACCCGTCTAATTTTGACCTTAGCTCAAAATTTCCAAAATATCTGGTTGAGTCCTTGTCTGAAAAATCATCTAAAGTTGTTGCGATCATTGCTGAAGGGTAGGTATCTAAATGGAATTTGCGATAGACTACTTGTATTCGCCGTAGAGTTAGTGCTAGCCTTCGGCAACATTGTGAGTGTTTTCTAAGATAACTGTATGAACCAACAAAACGATTTATTCGGCACGAAATCTCTACAAAATAATAAGGAATAAAATTTCTACTCAAATTTTCTCATAAAAAAAAATTATATCAATGCATACAACAAATTCATATACACCGATTGCGTAATCCTCTTACTGCTCGACGCCAAACAATATTTCGTTGAATGAATCTGTATTACTAATCACTTGACTACTAGCTCAAAAAACAAAAAAATACCAAACGTGAGTCCTCAGAGTTTTGTTTTTCTTCAGAAAAAGATCAAAATAGATCGCACCGCTGTCACCATTGTAACAAAATGGCCTGTAGTTAGGTGTTAATGTTTAAAAAAGGAACTTATTAGAAGAGCGGCTTTCTATAGTTCTGGCCAGTGCAATTATTTCGAAATCAACACAATTTTCTCTCATGGAAGAACCTTTCGTGCGTCCGGCTTATGCCCTAGGATAAGTCTCATATTTGATCTTTTTCTAGGAGGTGTTTCACTGAATGAGACCAAGTATTCTTGAATAACAAAGTTTAATAATTGATTAGAATAATTAATGAGAAAATACAGTCAATAAAATTTGCACATTATTAGCCTATGGAACACACCTTAAGAGTAAATAAGAAAAATAATAAAACTCAACAATCTTGGACTATTTGGTAAATCTCTTATAATTTCGCGGAAAAAATCAAACAACAATATAAAAAATAAATTGAATATCCTTACCCTGTATATCACAATCACTTCCAAACTGTTCGAATAAAACTTTCAACAAATTCCCTTATTTGTACCTTTCCTGAAACCGTTCCCGAAAACCGATTCAAACTGAATTCAACTTAAAACCGAACTTTAACTCAGAGCCGAATTCCCCTTTTGGTCCCACCTTCGAACCGAACCCGAACTTCTCTACTGAATTGAAAACTATTGTTTTTATAGTTGAATAATTGTCACCCTCCTATCAAATTTTTCTTAGCGTCTATTTTCTTTTTTCTTTTGTCCAATCAGAGTGATTATCCTTATGTACCCAGATTATTGGTTCCACCCCATGTTATGTACTATTGACATGGGGTTGACCGCTAGCCCCGCCTAAAATCAGGAACCATTTTTAAACATACCGCTGGTGGTCCCTTCGAATGAAACTGATCTTTATGTTCTAAGGTTTAGGCCCATAGAATTTTTACGACTGAATTTTTATTACTTCCACTTCCTGTAGAAATCTCTGAAATTGGAGCATGGTTGTTTTATCGTTGGATACCGATATGTGCCAAACACCCTGGGGTGTTTATCTTAAGCCATGATGTAGAAATTAGTGCCTAATAAACGTGAGGGTTGACAAAGACTTCGTTTGCGTTCACTCTACTGAGATAGAAACGGAATTTGTTGAATATCCTTTCAATGAGTCTGTAGTAATTGTGAATTATTATTCACATTCATTTCATTATATTTTTGAAATATTAAACTTGATCCAAGTATAATATTGGATCGAAAAAAGTAAAGTAAGAAATTTGGTATACTTGGAATGATTGAATAAAATACCGAATACATATACTTCATAGAAATATATAACACTCCATAGTAGTAAATGATACATGCAAAATGAACGAATGAATTTATTGATTCAAGAATACTGCTTCATTTTGTTCGACCATACGATACCTACTGCAACTTCGAAGATATCATTCACTCATTATGAAAATTGAAATATACTCATTTCATATTATATTTTTGAAGAATTGGTTTACACATTGTAATTATTTCGAGTGATACATTTTAGTTGCAATTAGAATATGCCCAAATCACAAAAATGCTGGAGACCTATTTGCTCATTTTTCATGTTCAAAAGTATTCAATCATAATAAATGGAAATATGAAATTTTGTGTACAAAATTTCGTCATAGTGAGACATATTTCATTTTAATATTTAAATATAAAGGTTTGAGTGTTAGAAGGGGGGGTGAATAACCTATCTGAACTCCACCCTGTGATTGAATTAGCAGATAATATGAATTTTAATTTAATTTTCAATTAATTGTTAATTGTAGCTAACCAACTCAGTACAGGTCATACTAGATAATTTGTTAATATACCGTTTCACAATACATCTACGAGTAGTTTCTGAAGCTGAAAATTGTCATACCATATTGAGGTGAGTTATGCAATTTTTTTGTGGGAACTTTTTGAGATGTGCTAATAATACATAAAAATATAAGTGAAATTGATTTTGGTGAGCACTCATGAACCTAAAACAATAAGAAAAACACAATTTTTCATCTTATTTGAATTTTCACCAGTCTTTTGAAATAACTTTTGTTTCAACATTCAAAAATGGATGAGGTGATGAGGTTGTAACAATCATACACTTGGAATTGCCCCATATAGCAAGCGTCTCGTGACCGACACAACATAGGAATAATCGTTAACAGTTTACGTTATATGTGTGATATACAGGGTGTTTCCTAAACATGCGGCAAAAATTCAGGGGGTTGTTCCTTGGACTATTCTAAGAATATTTTGTGCTTTGATGATTTTTGAAAAACCTATTTGTTTCGAAGATATAGGGGAAACAAAATTTCAGATAATAACATTTTATTATGAAAAATTACATGAAAATTCAACTCAACCTACACAAACTGTTGAAAATGACCACCTCTAGCCAGCATACAAGCATCCAATCTTCTCCTCATTGACTGCCGAACCCTTTCAAAAACACCAGGATCATTTCTTATTAAGTTACACCCAGCAATGATCCGATTTCGCAAGTCTTCCACATTTTCTACTGGAGTGGTATAAACTAATGATGCACTTATCAATTTTTAGTCAAAAAACTGGCCGTTTTTAGTAATTGGAATGTTGTTAAACAAATTTAAAAATAAATTGTACCTACTTAGTAAACACAGTGCGGTACGCATTTCTATTTAAACTATTATTAATTTTAAAAATATGAAAAATGTTGTTCGCCCTGTATCTTCGAAACAAAGAGGTTTTTCAAAAATCATCCAAGGACAAAACATGCTTAATATAGTCCAAGGAACAACCCCCTGAATTTTTGCCGCATGTTTAGGAAACACCCTGTATAATTAGCCAAAAATTATTTAATGGATATAAATGTATTTTACAAAATATAATTCTTTGAAGTGGTGTCTAATAACCCAAGTGGTTGATGAGTGAATTATTCAATAAAAAAAAAAACTAAAATATTCTGATCACGGATTTTGTTATGAATAATTTCAGTGTCAAAATTGGTTTTTATTTTAGAAAAATGATTCAGTTCATAATAAACCATTCATAATATGAATTATATGATATTATATTATATATGAGTTCTTTCCTTCTGCATCTTCGTCAACATGATTCGTCTCGTTTGATATGCCACGCCAATGAAAACATTCTTATCCACCTGTTTGCAGTGTTCATCGTAATACAAGTATATAAATGCTTTCATCCACTAGATTCAAGAATATTATTCGAAGATATACCAAAATGCGCTCTCTGTCCAGTTTGCAATAGAGAATATCTCTTTCGATTCCCTTCAGTCTCATATAATATGTGATAGGACTAATAGTTCAACGAAAGTTTTGATTGTGGGTTAGTGACTCAACACCTACTGCAAAAATCAAAATTTAATGAGGAATTAGGGATACGTTGAGTGTCTGATTGGAACATTTTAAGGTGAGCTTCTATTGAGAAATAGTTTAAACTCACATATCTATTTTTTTTTTCGTCAATTAGGATTTTATTTTCCTTGTCATGATGCTCTTGGTGTATTCTACTATGCAAATCAGCTTAGTATTTTTGTATTATTCCTTTGAGGACTAGGTATTTTCGAATTGATATTTTCATCAAAATTCTTACAGAAATGCGTTCATATTTTGAAAATATGGTCGGTTCTAAAGATTTCCTAGAGATTTCTAATTATTTTCGAAATATCAATGCATTTTTCGAATACAATTTTCTGTGTATAAGTGATGTATGTTAATTGATTTTGATTCATTTTCAGAATATGGAAAATTGTCCTGATTAAAATCGAAATATCAGCTGCAGTTCATGAACAATTGGGAGTACGTTATGATTTGTTGATGAAAATGCAAATCAATGAATATCTATCGATATGAGTGAGATATAATTTTGGAATAATTTTTCAGGACCAGGTAGTATCTATTTTTAGGAATTTATATAAATCGGAAATACTTGGTTTATTAATTATTTTCAAACGATTCCCATTCACGGCAAGTAAATGGATCAATCTTTTCAGAAAAAAAGTAAATGATCAAAGTATCCCCAGTACTCATTCGGTTCACCTATAGTTTTCAGAGATCGTAAAGTTGATGTTATTGAAATAAAAAATGATCTTTATTTTTCCTTATTATTTTCTTTTGAAACAACTGGATGATTGAAAATTGCTTTGATGTGGTTATGTATAATTAATACCATGTTTTCGAACCTTTCTTCGAGAAGTTGACATACATTTGTGTAATTAACAGCAGTAACTTCTATGGATTGTACGACTTGGGCAGCACCACCATGTAAACAAGAACGTAAAATCGTTGTACATCGTTGTCTTTACTTAGAGATTTGAATGCGTCTTTGAATTCTAGCCAGTTTTTATACTGACCGCTGAATGAAAATAACTTTATTGTAGGTAATTTTACATTGATTGCTTTATTGATAATTACAGGTGAAATTGATCCAGAGTGTTCATTCACATTATTATTATTATTATTAGAACTCTTTATTGCAAATTCACATATAACAGAAGTGTGTATAACAATGTGCAATGGGTGGGCATATCACTGAGCGATGTCTTCCTGCCAACCCTTTACTACTCAGCATTTCCATTACATGTAGGAGTTCACTAAACATAATTTGAAAAAGGAAAATACATATAATGTTTGTGTTACCTGTTAGGGATGAAGGGGAGATGAATTGGAAACGAAAATGAGGTAAGATATCGACGAAGAAAAACACCTCAACCGATGGTCTGTTTTAAGTATCTTTTGAGGCTCATTTTGAATGATTTGAAAGTAAGCTTATGAGATATCTCCACGGGGATGCGGTTCCAAAGTTGAGGGAATCTCACAGAGAAGCAGTTACGAATAGAATTGGTGGAATGAGCGTTTATTCTTAAGGTGAGATTACCAAGTGCTCTCGTATGATGATCCTCGCCTCCGAGAAGTCGAATATTGCAGTGCAAATATGATGGTATGCGACATTTTAAAACCCTATAGCCCAGAAGCAGAGTATGCCAATTACGACGCAATGCAATGGGCAGCAGGTTGAGAGCATCTCTGAACTGGCTAACGTGGTCAAATTTTTTCAAGTTGTACACGAATTTAATACCTACATTCTGTAAGCGGTCGAGTTTACCCAACTGGCTTACCTTTAGACCCATGAAGGCCACGTCAGCATAGTCCAGAATAGAAAGCAATAGTGTGAAAAAAAGCGTCTTTCTTGTTTGGAAAGGTAAGAAATTCTTTAAGAGACGGAGCTGATGGAGGCTCTGGTAAAACCTTCTGCTTATACTGGTAATCTGAGGATCCCAAGAAAGCGTCTCATCTATAATAATCAAACCCAGACTTCTCACCTCCGAAGAGTAGAGAACATTCTCCCCACAGAGAACAATTTCATGGTCGTGTATGTTTACCTTACTCAAACATCTTTTAGTACCAATGACGATGGATTGTGTTTTTGATGTATTCAAAACGAGACCCATATGGGAAGCAGCAGTGGAAATAATTGAAAGATCTTCGTTTAGTCGAACGCACTGAGCAAATTCCTCAATCCTGGTATGAAGATAGATTTGAAAATCGTCCGCGAAGAGGTGATATCTACAGTTTATATTATGGGCCAAAGAGGAGATATAAAGGGAGAACAGGAGTGGACCCAAGAGGCTGCCTTGCGGAACCCCCGCTACCGTCTCCACCCAATCAGAGCAGTTTCCATTTACAATCACTGATATCTCACGTCCCCTGATATAAGAGTTGAAAAAACTCACGGAATGCTCAGAAAAACCCACCACACGCAACCCGTCCAAAAGTATATCGAAATCAATAGAATAAAATGCCTTACTAAAGTCCAAAAGTACTAGTATTGTCAGCATTTTGTTGTCCATAGCTTGACCTATGTCATCCGTAATCTTAGCAAGCGCGGTGCTAGTGCTATATCCCCGACGGAACCCATACTGAAAAACGTCATGTAGTGAGTGGCTGTTTAAGGTTGTAGACTACTTTGCGCTGAAACTGCAATTCCGCTAGATGGAGCTACCAGAAAATTTTTGGTAGATTTGTACCTGACACACCCATTCAACTTGAAGAACCGCCTGTTTGGTATTTATTGCCCCTAATAAAATCTCAACTCTCGATGAAGCCCAGCAAAGAGTAAATTTGTGTTTCTGTAAACAACCTTATATAACACAATCTTATTATGAGTAAGCAAAATTCTTTGGAAAACTTCTTCAAAAGAAGGAAAATGTGATTTTTTTTCCTTTATCCCCCCTCCAAGGCTTATGTCTGGGTACGCCACTGTTTAGGTATATAATACTAAATCAGAAAATCGCTGAAAATATTGTGAAGTTAGAAATGACAATGAACCGCTGTCATGGACCTATTTTGAGTATGGATAATAGAAATAGCAATTTATTCGAATTGAGAAAAAATATATGATCATCTCTGGTTGTATGATTTCACAGAGAAAATTAGAAAAATTTGCATATTGAGATTTCTAGAATGTAAAATTCGAAAAGCTTTTGAGTTCTCATTTTATGCGCCTTTGAAGGCCATAACACTGTGTATAGGAATATAAGATATGCGATTTATTAGGTTATTGTTGTCGGTTTCTTTATCTAGATGAGAATTTTTGATATTCTCCTGAAATTCAGAATGATTATTCAAATGATTATTTGACATTTGACACGTATTATAAGTCGTGAAAAAAAATTAGTGAGGGCAATAAGAAAAGAGTAACAGAATACGAATGAAAAGTTGTATTTTGTTTTGTCTATCGGGTGTCACTTTGGGTTTTTACAGATATATTCAGCTCATCTAAGTTCAATATTCAAGATTTGTTTCATCGAAATCGGATGAAAAGGGTTATTGCCAAATAAAATTCACACAATAATTTGTTTTATTAGGCGACAAAGTAGTGATTGACTACCTTAGCTGAATTCCCAGCCACGCTACGCTCAGCCATGTATTAGTATTTTTTATAATATGACTCGGCTTTGAACTATCAGCCGCGGCAATCTATCTACTACTTTGCTACCTATAGTAAAATAAATAACTATTGAAAGTATTTTTCATTTGACAATAACTATTTTCATCCGATTTCTATGAAACGAAGCTTCATTTATTTTGTAGTGATAAATTAAAATAAAATTTGATACAAATTGCAATTGTTGGTATGGTTGGTTGCTATGGAAATGTATATGTCCATAATAATTATAGTTTGACAACTTTTTGGAATGTTTTATTTCCATTAATCATTTCTGATGATGCCTATTCATGAAACTACTTACTTTGCTGCCTAGGCAGGAAAAGTAATACTTTACTGATTGATATGTGTCTGCAAAATTAATATTTGTTGTCAATCGGAGGAAAAATATTTTACAAATTTCAAGAACTTTTTTGGTGTGCAAGGGAAAGCCCTACTCGTTATGCAATCTTGATGAATTAGGGCGCTTCGCCATAACTGAGGTACAAAATAATAATAATATAAAAAATATCACAAATAAATGCACTGTTATTCACACGTTTTCCGAATAGCTTAAACTGATATTTTTTGTATCATCCATTCGAATATATAGGTACTCATCATATAGAAAATATACTAATTACACAGTTCCTTTTCATAAATGGAATAAGTTATGCGGTCAAAATTGAATTATCTTCAAATATATTTTCTTATATATTCTAAGAAATAACGATTCATAAAGTTCTAGTTTGATTTATAAATTCATTGAAATTGAATATATAGACAGTGAGAAAGGGCTGCATATCATATATTTGTCACGTATAGGACGGCCTGACGGACTGACCAGAATCGAATTTGAGGACGGATTTGTCATCGGTGAGTCAAACACTATCGTTGGAGACCATTCCCGTCACAAAATTCGAAAAGTACGGCCATTGTGGCGAAGTGATATCTCGGAAACTATCAAAATTTAAGAAATCTAAAGAAACGAAAAATGTAATGTGTGAATTTTTTTCAATTCAATATGTGATGATCCTTCATCAACGAAGGCATCTATTAACTCGAGAAAAAAATGGAATATTTCAATACTGTTAGAATTTCATATTATTGAAATTCAATTACACAAATGGCGGATTTTTTTGGATTATAAGATGTCATTCGCTGATGGAGAAACGGTATATGATGATGAAAAAGAAAAAAAGCACATCACTTTACATTGCATTACATAAATTTTTCATTTTTTGTTAACAAAAAAAATTATTTAAAAAAAAGATTGCAATTTCTTAAACTTTCATGACATGAAATTCTCAAGGAGGTATGTATACAAGAATGGCTTCACGAAGCGAAAAATGTTTACTATAAATTTTTTCAAGTTAATATTAATGAAGGAAGTAGGAGAAAATTTTGTTAATCAAGAATTGCCTATTTTTAGGGTTAAATTGAAATGATAAATATTGTAGATCGAGTTTCGGGAATAGGGAGTTTTCCAAAAGAAATTTTTTTTTTGAGATTTTTTTTTCAGATTTCTCAAATATCAATAATTCTCCATATTTCGGCAAAAATCCAGATACCTTTTTTTTATCTCAATTTCTTTATGACTCTTGAAATTTTCTTTATGATACTAAGCGCCCAAAATGTACTTCTCCAGACATCATTACGAATAAAATCAGCTAGCATATATATTTTAGGAACAGTATCGTTTGTAATTCTAACAATGATTTCATAACAAGTTTTCTACTTATCCCTATTCTTCAGTGCAATATTGTCATAAACTAGTAATGTACACGATTTTAGCCAATCAGAGAAACCCTACCCTCGTTAATCATAAGAGTGTCATTCATCTCGAGCCATAAAATACAGTCCAAGATTCTATTGGCGTTCATGTTGCAAAAAGGCGTAAACCTTTGGGAGGCGTTCCAAAAAGCATAACTCTATTTGAAAAACATCTATAATTAGAGCAAATCAAGCAATTTCGAAAAAATGTTTGCACCAATTCAGAATACATAATATCACTGAACATTTGTGGATGAGTTACTTGAAATGAGAAGTCTCTGTAAAGCTGAATAGTCATTTAAAGAATGTGTTTAATTTCAAAGTTCAATTTTCGGAATACTATCGATTTTTTTTTGAAAATCGAGACGAGACCTTCAGTTCACTATCACGTCATTGTTCACTCAAAAAATGAAATGAATCCGACCTGTATTTTGGATTTTGGATATGCAGTTGATTAGCACTGAAATAGCAGTCGTATGAACAAGGTATTGAACACCCTTAAGTAGCTCAGGATTTGAGAGTAAATGAGCTTCTCAAAGATTTTCGACAGTGTGGAAAGTATAGAAATAGGTCTGAAATCTTGAGGATGGTCAGCATGTTCTTTCGCGATTGGAATAATTTTAGCGCGTTTCCAAACCCTCGGAAAATCACCAGCCTGCAGTGAAAAATTGAAAATATGTGTTAAAATAGGGAGGATCTGGTTGATTATAGGTTGTAATAGAACCATTCCTATTCCATCACACCCAACCTATTTGGAGGTTATACCACTCATAACTATTTCGATCTCCTCTTCACCAACAAACTCAAAGTCAAACCTGGGCCTGTCCGGCAGCGGAATGGACCTGGACGATTCCAATATTGTTTCCCTGATTTCATCATCCACGACAGAGTTGGGGGAAGAAAAATGCTGAGCAAGAAGTGTAGGATCCAGATGTATCGATTGTGAACTCAACTATTTTCCTATTCCTACAGATCTCAAAGTTCGCCATACTTTTCTGGGCGGGACACCGGTTAAATTGTCGTCAAAGTACTTCCTCTTCTCCCTTCTACACGCATGATTACATCGGTTTCTCATTGATCTGTATTCTTCCCTATTTTCTTCTGTCGGATTCTTTACATATTTTTTCTTGGATTTATCACGCTCTTTCATCATTTCTTTGATATCGTTGGTGATCCATGGGCACGGTGGATTTTTGACTCTAACAGATTTAACCGGAGCAATTCTGTCATATATCTCAATGATTTTATCATTGAAATGAGCAACCTTATCATTCGTGAAATTAGCCCGGTAAACTGATTCCCAACTAACGTTATTGAAAGCTTCAATTAATAATGTGTCATCCAGATTTTTCAAATCTCTATATTGTATGATACGGGGTTTAGGTTTGGGGCATTTGAACTTGAATGCAGCATATATGAGATCATGGTGAGAAAATTGAAAGGCATGGTGTTGGCCATTGACAATTGTCTTATTCGGAATAGAAGTGATAAGTAGATCAAGTAGAGAATTAGATGCAGGAAGATGATGAGTAGGCATCCGATTTATGAGTTTCAGATTGAAAGAGTCCAGCAAATCATTCATATGTTTGGAGCGAGAAGTTTTCCTAAGCATACAATTATTCAGATCTCCCATCATAATGATCTCGGGATAATTTGGGACCACATCTTCGAGAACCGAACTGAACTCCTCGAAGTAACCGTAAGTAGGTGGAGAATAAAGGACCCCGCACAAGAGCTTTCCGTGAAAATTGATTTCCACAAAAAGGTATTCAAGTTTATGAGTTTCGTCTGTACTAGATTGTTTGACTATCTTACATGAGACATTATCTTTTACATATACCGCAACCCCACCCCCACGACAATAATCTCTATCAATTCTCAAAAGCTTATACCCAGAAAGTTTGACAAAAGATGACCTGATGAATTTTTTGAGCCACGATTCACTGATTAGTATGATGTGGTATTTATTATGGGAGAAAGTTTGGATCAAATCATCATAGTGGGCAATTAAGCTCTGGGCATTAATGTGGCACATGCGTAGGCAGTGGGGCGATAAACTCTCAAAATTGACATCGTCAATGTCCTCAAAATCATGGGAAGTATTGTCTGTGTCGATCTTCGAAATCTTCAAAGGGAAGTTATGATGGTAGAGAAGAGGAAAGATGAACAGGAGAAACAGGAACACTAGAACTAAACATTAAATTAAAAAATTACTTTCAAATGAAACACACAAATTAAACGAAAAAAAATATATCTGAGGGAATCATACTTCAAATTGCGGAAGAGCAGTTAATGTGATCATGTTGACTATCTGGCTGCGACCTTGCTTCTAGTCTGAATATGGCGTGATGATTGTGTGCTCTGGGATGCCAAGTTATTCTCTGAGGACTGCTTCAGAGTTGAGATCTGAGATAGTGATGAAACAAGAACTTTTTTGTTTCTGAGTGCGACGTATATGCCACCATTCGATGTCCAGACCTTTCCATGTCCAAAAATCACCTTACATTTATTTATTTATTTATTTATTAGTTTGCCGCTTCGACATCTAGGTCATTAGCGGTGTTGGATCTGTTACACGTATAATTTAACATAATATTGATTCAGAGTAAAAGAGAAAATAAAAGAGTACACAGCATTAATTTCAATTAGATTTTTACATTAATAGATTTAATAAAAGCTAGGGTATTAAGGCTGTCTGGAGTGTCAATCTTGAGAGCTTCTTCTATTCTATCTTTCACATTGAATTGTGTTCTCTGGTTTTGGTACATTTGGCATTCCGTGATAATGTGCTGAATGGTAATTTCGGTGTTGCATGTAGTACATATTGGGGCGTTCTCCTTTGCCAATAAGTGTTGGTGGGATACCTGGCTGTGTCCGATGCGGAGTCGTCTCAGAGTAACCAAGTCTCTTCTAAGTTGTATTATGGGATTTAGGCAGGATATCGTCGGATCAATGAGGGCCAATTTAGTTCTTTGTTGTTGCCAAATATTTTTCCATTTGTTCTTTATATAATATTTGTACTTGGTACTCAAATCATAACATGTCATGATGGAAACTTCTTGTCCTACAGAGATAGCTTCCTTTGCTGCCTGATCAGCTCTTTCATTTCCTTTTATGCCAATATGTGAAGGGACCCAAATAAGGTAGCAGCTTTTGTGTTTATCATTCAAGGAAGCGATGACATCTGTTATTTGAATGACGATAGAATTCTTCGAGTAGAGATCTTGAATTGCTTGTAAGGCACTTAGCGAATACCTTACATTTCTGATAAATTTCTTGTCTTCTACTGGTAAGGAACTCAGTAATTAGTACCTTTTTGCCCTTCAACTTCTTTTTAGCGAACCAGACAGAATTTTTGTATTTGAATCTAGTGAATTTCACTAGCAGTGGTCTTGGTGTTCCTCCGTTTTTATCTTCCGGTCGACCCAAACGATATACGTCCTCAATGCATTCCTCAGAAGGAAGTCTCGTATCGAGATCCAACATATCCAGAACCTCATTCACCAACAATGAGGAATCCCGTCTCTCTCCGTAATTCCATGGACAAGGATACAATTCTTTCTCGACTCATTTTCCATATAATCAATGCAATTGTCGATGTTTTTGAAACGATCTTCAATACTGGAGAGTGAGGACAATACTGTACTCTTGAATGAGTTGAATTCACCCAGTAAAAATTCCAATGAAGCCGGTTTATCCGAAGTGTTCATAGCTGCCAGTAGTTTCGAGTTGAAATTCTCGATAGAGTTATTAAAATGTTCCTCGAGTTTACGAAATTCTGTCACCAAATTCATAATTCAGGGATGATATCCGATGAACTGTTAGTAGTTTTAAAGTTTCCTAGGTTATTGTGAATGGGCAATATCCGATGAACACTTACTTGCTTTCAGTGTTTACACTTTTTCCTTGGTTCTCGGGATGGAAATTCCACAAAACAATGGCACAAATATGAAAATGACTATGAAGAGTCAGATAATGCGTTCAATATTCCGCAAATGAAGATATATTACTATGTAAATATAGACTGAACCATTCAAAAAATCAAAAATACATCAGACATTCGGAACACAACTTATTCCTCTCGTGTTTTGATCAATATCATATCAAATCAATCAATCAAATCAATATCAATATCATTATCATTGTTTGCTTTATTGAAATTGGAAATAGTAGTACTAATCTTCGCACGAATATCATAGAAATTGTTTTCAAAGATTTTCAGTTCTTCCGAATCATTGATTTCATCGATAAGATCTATTTCTGGTTGTACATCTGAAAAGTCTTGTAATATTGAATCAAATCGCTCCAAAGGTAGATTCAATTGAAATATAACTTCTTCAGATAAATTCTCCTCTTGAATAGAATTGTAATATTGTATTATTCGAATTGATTTGGTTTGAAAATGTAAACGTTTCGATAAGATCTATTTCTGGTTGTACATCTGAAAAGTCTTGTAATATTGAATCAAATCGCTCCAAAGGTAGATTCAATTGAAATATAGGGGAGAGTCGGGTACCCCGGGACATCGGGTATCGCGGGACATTCAAATTTTTTTACGTTCTTAGGTCCAATAGTACAATCTGTGCTTGGCGGGATGTACGTTTACTATTGAAAAACAAGTCTCAGACAGTTGGTGTAGCTGGGACAAGCGAGTGTGACGTTAACTATATTTTTACATTTTCCCCGCAATTTTGATCGTTCAGTGTAAACTTTTGGTGTGTGTTAGGAGCTGGTCAGGTAAGCTAATGTGTTTCTACCTTATGGAGATTATAATTTAGGGATTCTTAAATCGATTTGTATTTAAAATCCGCCAAAAAATCGAGTGGTTAGAAGTCGTCACTGCCCTAACGATTTTTTGCATTTCGGGTAACCTGGGACATATTGAATTCGGGTACCTTAGGACAATATAAAGAATGTTTAGTTTTGTATTTTTGTTACAGGATGCCAAAATTCAAGGGCAGGACGACTGATCGTGGTTCCTGGACTGAAGAAAACCTCATTCGGGCTATAAAATATGTAACAGAAGAGCACCACGCGATAAGAGATGCAGCTAAAAGGTTTGATGTACCAAAATCTACCTTACACAGACGAGTTACAGCTATAAACAATGGTTTGGAAATACATTCAAAACCGAAAATTGGAAGGTATGAAGCCACGTTTCCTTTGAAATATGAAAACCTTCTTGTTGAACATGTCAAAGATATGGATAATAGATTGATGCCATTTACAAAAAAACAATTTCTTAAACTCGCTTTTGATTTGGCAGTAAATTCAAAAATTGAACATAGATTCAATACTCATAAAAAGACTGCAGGAAAGGATTTTTATTACGGATTCGTGAAGCGCCATCCTGACCTGTCATTGAGATCGCCAGAAGCTACTAGCTTGGCTAGAGCTGTAGGTTTCAATAAGCCCGATCAATGAACAAATTACCAGTTTTGCCGAAGTTCATTCCATACCATCAATATCTAAAGAAGCCGCCAATCATAAAACAGTTGAAGGCTCTATCGAAATGGAGCAAATGGATAGGATGGATTTCCAGCATGGAGATTCAGGATCCATGATTAATACACAAATTAAGACCATTGTTGCTGAAATTCACCCCTTACCTTCAAAATATAGACAATCTGTCAACCATAAAACACCACCGTCATCTCCTGCTAAAAATAATCGAAGTTCTAACTGGCAAAAATCTTCATTTTCGCCGAATATTGAAACGGCTAAAACGCTCTTAAAAGAAATATCACCTATTCCGGGCTGTAGCAAGAGAAGATTGGATAAGAGAAGAAGGAAAGCCCAAAGGAGTGAAATTCTTACATCTACCCCTTACAAAAATTCTTTAGAAGAGAAACAGGTGCGATCTAAAGAAGCCGAAATTAAAAAAGTATCAAAAAAAGTAAAATTCGATGGAATTGCAGCTAAAAATAAATCAACAAAAATGATAAATAAAAGCACAACACTGAATAAAGAAAATGATATGAACAATAATGATAGTTCAAATAAAAATTATTCTTGCGTAATTTGCCAGGAAAATTTTGAAGAAGATTGGATACAATGTCAGAAATGTAAAGAATGGGCACATGAAGACTGCGCAGACCTCGATTTGAAGTCATCTTTTTATACATGCGACTTTTGTAAAGATTAACCCAGTTAAATTGCTTCTTTCAATAAAGTTATTTGATACATTTTCTTCTTTGATTACCTGTCCCATGCTACCCTCCACAATTAAGAGTCTCAAAAAATGTAGCGTTTTGTTATGCATTGAAAACTGGATTGGAGTCATTTCTTAAAAATTATTTCATTTAAAATATTGATTCTCCTTTTCTTGGGATGATCTAGTTATGCCAATTTTCATTTTTTTGTATGTACTTTTCCTCAAAAAAATTAAAAAGCTTAGGTGTCCCGTACTACCCGACTTTCCCCTAACTACTTCAGATAAATTCTCCTCTTGAATAGAATTGTAATATTGTATTATTCGAATTGATGTGGTTTGAAAATGTAAACGTTCAACTATCAATTTCTCAATGCTATGAGTTTCAGCCATTGAGATCAAATATAATATTGAATATTTTAATACAAATAAAAAGAATAATAGAAAGAATGGAAGATATATTGGAATGGACTCACGTTACGTAAAAAAGTAAAGTCGATTATCTTGACACCTCAACGCAGAATTTGTCTTGAAATTGAATGGTACTTAGTTGTCGTTTACCGTCTGATGCTATGCCTGCTGAAGAAAAGGAACGACTGTTGGCTGTCTCTCTTGCACTGGCGTCGTCTAGGCCGGCTTCGTCTGCTTTGTTGGTACTTGATGGTTTCCAGCCAAATTCTCAATTCGACGAAAATTGTTGTGTCTCACTGATGAGGATGATTTAATGATTATTGAATTGTTTCTCACCCTTTCGTTGATTGAAGGCACTTTTGATTCACTAGAATTCACTTGCTCTGACTTGAATTGAAGCACTTGCAGCTGAACTTGAACTAATGAATTCACTTGATTCACTTGGAATTGTTTTTGCATCCGGCAAAATGGACCAAAATATTTTCGGTTGAATTGAATTAGTGTACTGTATTGATACTGGATGAATGTTGAAACAAACGTTGGATTTTACTTGTTTAATAGAAATATACGCATATACATGTTCGCTCTGTCTCGATCGGAAGCTAACTCTCGAATGATACAGATTTTAAGAACTAAAAGGGCGGAAAAGAGCCAATTCAACTGAGTCGTCGCCGCACTGAAAGAAATATTGTTCGTAATATCAATGAATGCCGTTCATCGATCTAACGTACATTGATTCAATGTACTTTTCATTATGCCAACGAACAAATTCGTTCAAGTTGAAATTCAAGTTACGTACAGTTTCGTTGTCCCAATGAACAGGCGTTCGTTGACGGTTTTAGTGCTAACTCGGCTTTTGGATTAACAGTTCATCATAGGAATGTACACAGTACATCAACTCAATGAAAGATATTGATCCCACCAATGAACTTGGTACGTTGGCCCAATGAATGTGTTCAACATAGCCGACCGTCTACTAACAGATCAACGTGACTCACGTTAATGAAAGAATAACCCATCCGAATTGGAAATGTTTGGTGTTTCGATTGGAATGATTAATTTAGTGCTTTACACTGAGATAAATCCATCTTTTTTTTTATAAAGCAATTATTTGAAGGATATTCATTCACAACTATTACAGCAAATTTATATTTGATATACTTATTTATAAATAGGTAGATCATGCATTGAAAAGAGTTTATTAATGAAGAATAAATATTTGTTTACAAGGTATTTATGTAATAACATAACTAATTTTTATGAACTTACATAACATAAATTCACCTACCGACCGACCTAGTTGGGCAAACGGTTCTTCTCACATCCAAACAATCAGATTGAAGAAACAGCCCAAATAACTATCAAGCAAATACGTTATTCATTACTGAATTGAATTATTATTTTTATTCTACATTGAATTATTAATAATGCTTATCATTAATTATTAAATGAAAAATTAATACTCACAAGCTTTATTGATATTCAATTAGTCAATACTGAAATTGAATAAAATGCTCCAAATTAATGATATTTATTAATTATTACTCAATACTATATTAACACAGTTATCACCAATTAACCAACCTCAACCCTTATTACTTATTGAGTAAATAAAGAAAAATAGCATTGGCCTTAACACCCTGTGTCTCGAAAACAAAGCATTTGCGGGCGCAGCTATAGGTCATTCTCAGTGACGGCTCGTCAGGGTCGGCAGGGTCGGCCGGGCCGACCCAAAAATTATCGGGAAATAGAAAATAATTCTAGATATTCAATTCATTCAAACTCAATCGGAGTTATCGATTTCGATATCCAAATTCCCTCGGTAATGAATATTTCCACTCAGAACAGGAAAATATAACTTATACCGGTCAATATTTTCTTTCGGACCCACCTAATATTCGATTTCCAAAGCATCCAGCGTTGTTATTCCCTTTCATAAATTGTAACAAACCACAATCGTAAATGGTTACTTTTCGTAACATCACCCCAAACAAGTTATTCTAGAATTGTACGTAACACCGTAACATTAGGTCTGAAATGTAACACAAATGTTACAATTATACAATTGCAACTCCTGGAATGTCACTGAAAGCATCTCATCACGTTAGGTCGGCCAAGAGCCGATTGCGGAACCAGCGCTACCGAGAGCGCTACGTAAAGGAAAAGATACTACGACATACGCCCAGAATACGACCACTCAGTAGAACGGCACAACAACTCGATGTTAGGTCGCTTCCCAATACACAGGGTCGGCTGGCCGGTTATCCTATTGCAGAGCGTCAAGCAGCAACTTTTCACACTTTTTAAAACCTGATAAAGAAAATACTATTGACTATATATATACAGGGTGTTTCCTAAACATGCGGCAAAAATTCAGGGGGTTGTTCCTTGGACTATTCTAAGAATATTTTGTCCTTTGATGATTTTTGAAAAACCTATTTGTTTCGAAGATACAGGGCGAACAACATTTTTCATATTTTTAAAATTAATAATAGTTTAAATAAAAATGCGTACCGCACTGTGTTCACTAAGTAGGTACAATTTATTTTTAAATTTGTTTAACAACATTCCAATTACTAAAAACGGCCAGTTTTTTGACTAAAAATTGCTAATACATCACAAAACGAATTCAAATGAAAACTGTGTTTAATATGTATTCCTTTACCATCTGCACTTCAAATCAATTTTTAGTCAAAAAACTGGCCGTTTTTAGTAATTGGAATGTTGTTAAACAAATTTAAAAATAAATTGTACCTACTTAGTAAACACAGTGCGGTACGCATTTTTATTTAAACTATTATTAATTTTAAAAATATGAAAAATGTTGTTCGCCCTGTATCTTCGAAACAAAGAGGTTTTTCAAAAATCATCCAAGGACAAAACATGCTTAAAATAGTCCAAGGAACAACCCCCTGAATTTTTGCCGCATGTTTAGGAAACACCCTGTATATGTGTGTGGCCGACCCACATCTCGAGGGCACGAGCCGTCACTGGTCATTCTATTCTTGAAGTTATTGAAGGAATTCTTCATTTTTCTCCGCAAATTTAGTAACAATCGATTCAAAAAAATGCTATCATTTCGTGTAATTTCTGTTTCAGAATTCGTTATCAAATTTTCCTTTCTCATATTACAGATATGAGTAAACGTTGTCTGAAAAAAATTTTTTTCGATTATCCCCCCCCCAAAAGAAACAAGAATTAACTCGCCCTTGCTGACGTCCCACATGCTATAATGTCCAGCTCCGGCTCCAGACACGCCCTGACGAACCTCAAGCAGTGGATCTCTATTTCTTTTTCTCAAATTCACCAACATTCATGGATTCCCCCGTGTCGGGGGGGAGACGGCCTTTGATCGCTTTTTACAATCCGTAGAGCTACGGTGGAAGAATTCTTGAGCTGCTTTTCACACGGCTTTGTTCGTTACGCTGGAGAGGGATTCTTCGACAGATTTCAGCGTCCCGGTAAGAAAGCTTCTGGAAGCTGCTGTGGGCAGGAGTCGATTCAACTTTATTCATATGTGAATCGCTAGGGATTTCCTACCCTCTCCATAGTCCCCGACTTTAGCCTATACGCTTAGGATGGAAAACTGTCCTTACCGTTGGCTTTATTACTCCCCACTAAGAGGAACATTCACTCAATCTGAGATATTTAAAATATCATAAGGATAGAGCTCTGTCGTGTCTGATCCTTGTGGCCACCCTGGTCCTCGTCGACCTTCTGGTCCTTTTTCCAGTTGTTTTAGATGATAATTGGAATAATTTTCGTTGATATCGTTCCCCAATGACGATTTATCTTAAATTCGAGGTCCCTATATTTTGAAATATTTTTGACCTCTTTTTAAAGCAGGTTGTTATTATTTGGTATTGCTACGTCGAAGAATAAGGCTATTTTCTGATGTTTACCGACTAGTAATATATCAGGTCTGTTGTGAGTGACTGTTTTATCAGTGAAAATTGTACAATCCCAGTACAGCTTATAGCGTTCGTTGTCCAGAATGGTCAACGGTCGGTACTTGTAGTATGGCATTTTTTTTAAATGAATTAGTTTTAATATGGTTACCATTTCTTGGTTTAGTATCTTTCCTACTGCATCGTGTTTCTCTTTTTATTCATTTCCTGCAAACATTTGATATTCTTCCTTGATTTGTTGGATTGTCTCATTCGTGGGACACCTATATCGGCATCGCAACCACCTAACACCAAATATGCGTTTGAAGCAGACAAGGTACTAAATGATCCCATCACGGCGTAGCCAGGGGGGGTTTTGGGGGTTCGAAAATATGTTTTTAATGGAATTTGTAAAAAGTGAATGGAATTATCGCTTTCAGTTCAATTCATTTGTAATCTGAAATCTGGATTGAATTACCGCTACGTACACCAATCAATTTGTGCTCACATGTGCCCCTCAAGGGAAAGTTATGGGGTAGTTTTGATTTCTTCGATCGTATGTATTTTTTTGGGTTCTGAATCCGAATCTGAGGTTTACCTCTAAAATTTCGTGACGGAATATTAAAATAAAAATACAAACAAAAAAAAATCTTTTGGCGTTTTCTTCCATCAATTATTTTGTCTGATAAATCTGGCTCAAACGATAGTTGGAAATTGGCGTATTGTATCTATCTCTACTAAAACCCAGTTGTTGGGGTAGTTTTGATTTCTTCGATTCCTTTTTTTTGTTTCGGGGATACAGAATTCGAATCAAAAAGTGTTTTTGAAAATGCTTTTTTTCTAAAGTGAAACTTTATAGTTTGAACCCATCTGGATTGTATTAGAAGAAGGAATTATTAGGTAGAAGACAAGTCATAAAAAAAAATTTTGGAGTGGAAAAAGTGGGTTTCTGTAGAGACAGATAAAATTTTGAACTATCGTTTGTGCCAGAATGGTTGATCGGACGAAAAACCTATTGTAAATATGTACCAAAAGTTTAACATTGAAGAAAACCTCACTATTGTTATTCTATGATCCTAAGTTTAGGTCTATGATATGTACCTCTTGCTCTCTCTCTTTTAGTTCGGTCAGTGTAACGAGGAAGTTGTACCAGTAGTTGTATCTCAATATATGTCCTGTAGGACATTGTATATATTAAATAAATAAATAAATAAATAAATATATTCAGTTCTTTATTACACCACGTGTACATTTATTTCAAACAGAGTGTTAATTATTGCAAGTTAACTGCCAACAATATTAATCTTCAACAGGTTATGGACCCAGATTTCCTATATAATGCAATAAAATTAAAGTGACTCAGTTGTTTGTGATATAGTGGTGTATTTTGTTTTCTCACAAAGAAGTAAGATGGCCGCCAGTTACCTCATGAGCGTACCGAAACTTTTAGGACGTGAGAAATATGATGAATGGGCGTTCGCAGTCGAGAATGTATTTGTGATTGAAGGCTTGGACAAATGCATCGACGGTAGCGAGAAAGATACTTCGAGGATAGCCAATGCAAAGGCAAAGTTGATTTTAACAATCGACCCATCGTTGTTTCCACATGTGAAAGATTCCAAGACAGCTGAAGAAGTATGGACTCGCCTGAGGAAACTTTATGACGATAGTGGATTCATGCGTAAAATAGGACTCTTACGAACACTAATATCCGCCAGATTGGATAATCACGTGAGTATGGAGTCTTACATCAATCAAATTATAGAAACTTCACAGAAATTAAGAAGAACCGGATTTGCCATTGATGAAATATGGGTGGGATCTTTATAATTAGCTGGCCTCCCTGAAAAATTTGCACCTATGATTATGGCTATTGAAAATTCAGGTTTGGAAGTTACAACAGATTCCATCAAGACGAAACTCCTTGACATGCAGACAGATGGCGACACCAACGGCAGTAATGGAGCATTCGCTGTTAACAGAAAGTTTGGTTACCGTAAGCAACCGAAAGAGAGCGCAGTTAAAAAACAACACAAAGAGAGATCACAGAATAGGAATGATAAATTCACTCGTGAAATTGCAGACCAGCACAATTCAAACAAAAAGGATCTCAGTAATATTATTTGCTTCAGATGTAAAAAGAATGGGCATTACATGTCAAAATGTTCCAATAGAGTCGATGGAGGCTTCAGTGCTGTGTTCACGACAGGTGACTTTAATGTCACAGACTGGTATGTTGACAGTGGAGCTAGTTTTCATTTAACCTCAAATAAACAAAGGATGATAAACTTCAGGAATCCGGATTTAAAAGACGTCACTGTAGCAAATAAGGCCAAATTGGGAGTTGAATGTGCTGGAGACGTGAAAATACAAACATTTACCGATAAGAAACAAGATATATTATTACAGGGAGTACAATATGTCCCAGGTTTGACTACAAATCTTTTATCTGTGTCGCAATTAATTAAAAATGGAAATAAGGTATCCTTTAATGAGAATGGTTGCTATATTTATAATCGCCATAATATTTTAGTGGCAACTGCTAACTTGTGCAATAATGTATACAAGTTAAACTTGCACGAAGAGAAGCCAGTGTGCTATATAGCTGCTAGCAGAACAACCTGGCATCAACGTTTGGGTCACATCAATGATAATTACTTGCAGATGACAGAGAAGCTGGTAAATGGACTCATCCTTAAAGATCAAGCAAGCTTAAAAAATTGTGAAGTATGCTGTAAAGGCAAACAGTTCCGTTTGCCATTCCCCAAAGAAGGAAGTCGAGCAGATAAAGTGTTGGAAGTAATTCACAGTGATATCTGCGGCCCGATGGAGACAACGTCATTAGGTGGAGCAAAATACTTCCTTACATTCATAGACGACTATAGTAGAATGTGTTTTGTTTATTTCCTCAAGACTGAGGATGAGGCATTGGAAAGGTTTAAAGAATTCAAAGCCTTATCAGAAAACCAGCAAAACACCAATATTAAAACCCTAAGAAGTGACAATGGAGGTGAATTTTGCAACGGTGATTTTACCAGATATTTGAAGAGTGCCGGAATAATACACCAAACTTCAAATAGTCATACACCGCAACAAAATGGAATGGCTGAACGATTCAATCGTACCCTAGTTGAGAAAGCGAAATGCCTCATGTTTGATGAGGGCTTGAGTAAATCCTTATGGGCTGAAGCATGCCAAGCAGCCTGTTATTTGAAAAATCGTTCTGCATCTTCGAAGATTTCAAAAACTCCCTATGAGCTATGGACACCTGTAAAAGGCCAGATATTAGTCACCTAAGAGTATACGGAAGTGTAGTTATGGTTCACATTCCTAAGGTAAACAGAAATAAATGGGATCCGATGTCAGAACGACATATCCTTGTGGGCTATGACGAGAAAACGAAGGGATATAGATGTTTCAACTCAAGAACAAGAAAAGTGATAATCAGTCGTGATGTTACGATTATGAAAAGAACGACTGTTGCAGTGCCATATTCTGTAGAAGAAAATACTGAGGAGGTTCCAGATCCAGTGGGGGAAACTAGCGAACAGTTTTCTCCAATCTCAGATGAATCTGTTCATGATGACCATGTTAATTTCTCAGATAATGACAGTGATTTTGTTCCAGATATAGAACCAGACAGAACACATCCATTAGAAGTTCCGAGAAGGTCGCGAAGAGAACCCAAAAGGAAAAACCTTGATGAGTATGTAACATATTTTAATGGTGCAGAAGTCGATGAAGAGCACGATACATCAATTCTACCAATGACAGTGACAGAGGCACTATCAAGACCAGATGCACATGAGTGGCTGCAGGCAATGAAGGAAGAGATCCAGTCATTCGATGAGAATGATACATGGGAGCTAGTGAGTCCACCAGAAGGCAGCACAGTGGTGAAGTGTAAGTGGGTTTTTAAGGTGAAAAGTGATTGTGAAAACCAGAACAAATATAGGGCAAGGCTTGTAGCCAAAGGTTACACCCAGAAAAAGGGCATTGACTACAGTGAAACTTTTGCCCCAGTAGTGAGACATTCAACACTCAGACTTTTATTAGGATTAGCCATTAGACTGAACTTAAAACTTGTACATTTAGACGTAAAACCTGCCTTTTTAAACGGTTTTCTTAAAGAAAATGTTTTCATGGAACAGCCTGAAGGTTTTATTTCCAAAGAAAAGCCTAATGAGGTTTTCAAACTGAAGAAAGCCATATACGGTTTAAAACAGGCTAGTCGTGCTTGGAATGAGCGGGTCGACATAGTTTTATTAGAGATAGGTTACAAAAAATCAAAATTTGAACCATGTTTATATGTAAAACGGAATAGGGATAAATTGTCTATAATAGCCCTTTATGTAGATGATTTTCTTGTTTTCTCTGCCGATCAAAATGAAATTGATTTTGTTTTTAAAAAACTCAATTCTCAGTTTAAAGTAAAAAATCTAGGTGAAGCAAAACGATGCTTAGGAATTAGAATAAACAGAAAAAAAGATTATATAGCTATTGATCAAGAGTATATTGATAATTTGTTAAAAAAATTTGGAATTTCAGACTGCAAGACTGTTTGTACTCCACTAGACAATAGTATACCTTTATGTGACACGAATAATGAAAAATGTAATCCAAAAATTCCATATCAAGAATTGATTGGAAACTTAATGTATTTAACTGTAATGACTCGACCAGATATCTCACATTCTGTTAGCCTTTTGAGTCAATATAATACTTGTTATAGAAAAATCCACTGGCAATGTGCCAAACGTGTGCTGAGATATCTGAAAGGGACCAAACACTTGTTCATGAAATTTCAGAAAGACAAAGATGCTTTAATAGGATTTGCAGATGCTGACTGGGGTTCGGATAAAGGTGAACGTAAATCCTTCACCGGATATGTCTTCAAATTCTCGGGAGCATCCATTTCTTGGAAGAGCTGCAAAGAGAAGACGGTTGCACTATCCACTACTGAAGCCGAGTACATGGCTTTGTGTGAAGCAGCAAAAGAGGCCATCTATTTGAACAATGTCTTATGTGAGCTGACGGGAAGACTAGATTGCATAAGTATATGTAACGACAATCAAAGTGCCCAGAAGCTAGCAACAAATCCAGTATTTCATGATAGAACCAAGCACATAGACATTCGATATCATTTTTTGAGGGATGCAGAGAATGAAAATAAGATTAATTTAATCTATGTACCTACCGATGAGATGGTTGCAGACATATTGACAAAGCCGTTACAAAATGTGAAGAATACCAAGTTTGTGAAACATTTAGGCCTCTGTGCCGGTTGATTTTTATTGCTTTTATGTAAACTTTTGTTAAGTGGGGGTATTGTAAAAATGTACCAAAAGTTTAACATTGAAGAAAACCTCATTCATGTTATTCTATGATCCTAAGTTCAGGTCTATGATATGTACCTCTTGCTCTCTCTCTTTTAGTTCGGTCAGTGTAACGAGTAAGTTGTACCAGTAATTGTATCTCAATATATTCAGTTCTTTATTACACCACGTGAACATTTATTTCAAACAGAGTGTTAATTATTGCAAGTTAACTGCCAACAATATTAATCTTCAACAAAACCTTGATGAGAGAAATTTGTAGGAAATTTGATTACTTTGTTTGTATATGGAAAGGTCATTCACGAAAAATAATTGCAAAACATGTGCAAAAAAACACCAAAAACTGATTTTTTTTGAGTTTTTCTTGCAATTTTCTCAATGTTCTGTCACGAAATTTTGGTACAAACTTCAGACTCAGATTCAGCATCGAAGAAATCAAAACTACCTCAATAAGTGTGTTTTTTAAGAGACAGAAAAATACGACAATTTTCAACAATCGTTTGAGCTAGAATAATGGTTCTATATACGCCCTTGCCTTAAATAATGATTTTGAAAATATGTTGGAAACTGACATCGACATCCGTTGTAAGGTGAACATCATCAAAAATAGATGTAGCAGACAAAAAGGAAAGATTTATTAAGTTAGCTACAAAAAAGGATCTAAATATTCTTGGGGAAGTACGATGAACAGTATTCGATACATGAGAACTGAAGGACCAAACAACACTCTGAGATCTCCCAATATTCGGATCAACAACATTAGTAGTATTTAGTTCGCTGCTCGCATTTGTCAGGATATAGTTAATTTCAGTGGAACTTATTACACTATTCTTGTTAGTGAACACTCTTGTAGCATCCACAGATGTGGTTCTTGAACCGAAGATTATAAATAAATATGTTAGGGAGTTTTGTTTCGAAGTAGTTTATTTTAAACCACCACAAATGAAAATTTTTTTCGATCCAGTACAACATACAGAAGAAACAGTTTTGTAAATCAAAATTGAAGTGCTCAGAATGGGGTAGGAGACACTTGGACAAGTGAGATGTGTTCTCACCGAGGAAGTAGTTTCACGGTTTAATTCGGAGAACTCATTAGTGAATGTTTGAAAATTCCGAAAGAGTACAGTTTAGCTTCACCAAATTCCATGAAAATCTTGGAAATTTCTATAGCAACAAAATTTGTTAGCTGCACTAACTCTCTAATTGATATATGGACAAATTTATTAAATTGGTTTACAATTTAAATTCGAGTTGAGAAGTACGATAAGTTTAGAGTCACTTGAAATTGAGCTTCGACCATAAACAAAAAAGTTCAAGCTTTTACTTACTCGCATACTTCTTGCTTGTCTTGATATCTGCATTTGCCCCTATTATTACAATATTGATTGGGGCATTGTTCACAGTGTCTGCCTGCTCTATATTTACTATCCAAATATTCATCTCTATAGCCTTCTTCACACTCACATCGGAACCCACCAAAAACATTGATACATTTCGCTAATTGATGACAATCATGCAGCTCAGGGGAGGCACATTCATCCAAATCTGAAAAAAAATTGTGAACGAGATTTAGTCATATTCATCTCCTGTATATATAATTATTTATATATATATATATATATATATATATATATATATATATATATATATATATATATATATATATATATATAACACAAACCTATATTTTTTTCAATGGAACACCCTATATATCATTATCTTTGCTTACTCTACTATTTATAAAAATCACAAATTAAAATTATCCAATTGAACCTTTTTTTCATATGTGAAATCCATTGTTCATTAACAAAAAATCATCATTATTTGATGTTTTAGTGTTTTTTAACATTTCTGACCATTCTACCTATATAATATCACAAATCATTTTGAAGGGAAAAAACTAACGAATTCAACGAAGTAATGATATATAGGGTATTCCATTAAAAAAAATATAGGTTTGTGTTGAACATGTATAAAAATTGATGAGGGAAATTTTTCCGCTGTCAAAAGCAGGTTCAATTGGTTTTGATATATTTTCTACCCCAACTGTATCATGAAGAACCAATCAAAATATTTTTCCATATAACTTCTACTTCAAGGACATTGTTGTTATAAAATATAAAGTTCCAAGACAATGAACACCAAGTTGAACGTTTTATGTCCTATTGTCTTCATATTAAAATTAATATTGTTTTCGAACTATATTATATATTGATATTGTGTGTTAACAACAAAGTCCTGATAGTGGAGGTTATATGAGCAAATATTTTGATTCATTTGAATCATACTATAATATAAGACATCATTTTAATATGACTCGTTTCTGCTTATATTTTGATCTCTGCCTAATACTTCGACTAAATACTATCACGGGCGTAGCCAGGTTTCAATTTCGGGGGGGGTTTTACATATTATAAAAAAAATTTTATGTTTTTCTTTTTAAATATATCAACTTTAAAAGAGCCAACCCATTCAGTCTATTTTCACTAGTTTTATTTTTCAAGTATTGTATAAAGTAAATTGTATTTTTCTATAGTTGTTTGGTTGGAAATAAGGAGAAATGTCCATCCAATAAACCATTTATTTGAAACCATCAAATTATTTCTGAAACCTTGTTGATACCAATTGTGATAAGTATTTTCTCGATTGTTAATAACCTTTTTTGTTGAGATGCGTGAAAAATGCCTGATTTGTGTAACGGCGAGCTGAGTATTGAATTTTCACTGTTATTTCAACTCCCGCTCCCTTCCATTAAACCGGTTTTTCTGTCGCGCTTGATGCGAGATAATAATTCACAGATACAACATAATGAACGAAAATTCAACTTATCTTTATACAGGGTGGTCGAGCTGACTCCCTGATTTTTAAATTAAATAAAAACAAATTCCAATTTCCAACATCCTCCCCCCCGAAATAAGATAATTGATAAAAAAAAAAAATTTAAATCTTTGGCAATGGACAAAGTTTAGTTATCGGACGTACAAACATTCCATTTGCGGTTCGCAACTGAACCACACGAACCCTTTTATCAGAACGCGGCATTGACTTTATGACTCTCGCTAGAGCCCACTTTAGTGGCGGCAAATTGTCCTCCTTAATTGAAACTAAAGTGCCTTCTTCGATATTCTGAACAGGCTTATGCCATTTCGCGCGAGTATGAAGCTGATGCAAATACTCGACGGACCATTTTTTCCAAAAAGACTGAGACAATTTGTTACATATCTGCCAGTGATCCAGTCTGTTATCTGGTACTTCAGAACAATCCCTTTCAGGCATTGCTATTAACGGAGAACCAATTAAAAAATGTCCCGGTGTCAAGCATGAAGTATCTGAGGGGTCATTTGATACAGGACACAAAGGTCTAGAATTTAATACCGCCTCGATTTGTGCTAAGCATGTGAGCACTTCTTCGAAACTAAGATGCGAGTTTCCCACAACACGCTTTAAATGGAATTTTGCGGACTTTATATTAGCCTCCCATAATCCCCCCCAATGAGGACTGTTTGGAGGGATAAATTTCCATTCGATTTCCTGTTTGCATAAATAACTGTACATGACCGAAACTGAATCGGCTTGTTTTTTAAGAAAATCATAAACTTCTTTTATTTCATTATTTGCACCCCGAAAGTTGGAACCGTTGTCACTCCAGATTTTTTGTGGTAAGCCTCGACGAGCAATAAATCTTTTCAAGGTATGGAACGCGGTGGAGCTCAAACTTGAGACAAGCTCTATGTGCACTGCCTTAGTGACCATACATATAAAAAGTGCGATATAAGCCTTGGTTTCTATAGACCGTCGGATGCGCGATTGCTTCACCCAAATGGGACCACTAAAATCAATTCCTACCCTGAAAAACGGTCTTGCAGGGGTGACTCGATCTGAAGGAAGTGAGCCCATTAATTGAAAATTAGGTTTACTATTGAATCGAAAACATTTAACACAACTGTTGATAACTGATTTTATTTCGCGTAAACCCCTTATAATCCAATACTTTAACCTTAAAGACGCCAAAGTGGTTTGTGGTCCCGTATGTAGCAGTTTCACATGTTCTGCTTCTATTTAAAGCCGAACGATATGATGCTTGGCCGGTAAAAGAATAGGGAATTTGCGTTCGTAATTCAGATTTGCATTTGACAGACGACTATTCAATCGAAATAATCCATTATCGTCCAGTATTAAATTCAAATTGCTAAGAGAACCCCTTTTCGAAATTTTATTTGACTTTAGAGAATTCAATTCATCGAAAAAAACTTCCCCTTGTATTAATTTAAATAATCTTGTTTTTGCTTCTTGTAATTCATTCACAATCAATAATCCCGTTTTTTGATCGTTTTTATGTTTACTATTATAAATGAACCTCGAACAAAGTGCAAAAATTCTTAGAAAATGAGAAAATTTGAAGAAATTTGCGTAAGGGAAAAATTCAACCTTTTCTTTCACCACACAAGAAATCTTTTTCAGTTCCTGTGAAAATTCCTCATCGTGTGAGATTGAAATATTCGGTATCTTTGTATCTGAAAAAGTGTCAGGACCGTACCACCAAATTTTAGAATTGATTAAATCATGAGAATTCAAACCCCTGGTTAAGTGATCAGCAGGGTTATTTCGAGAATCTATATGCGACCAAGTACATTTTGCTGTCATCTCCTGTATCTCAGAAACCCTATTTGATACAAATGTTGTCCAACGTGATGGACAAGATTGTAACCAGCATAGTACTATTTTTGAATCAGACCAAAGAAAAATTCGTTCGAACCGTACAGTAATTATGTTTTGTAATCTAGTAATTAATCTTACCAATAGTAAAGCTCCACAGAGCTCCAATCGCGGAAGAGAGACAACCTTCAAAGGAGCCACTCTTGTTTTAGAGCATAAGAAATGACATGAATTCGACCCATCCTCGTAAAAAGCTCTTACATAGACACATGCCCCATAGGCGCGCTTAGACGCGTCTGAATACCCCTCTAACTGAAAATATTTCACCGTCCTATTTTGTAACACGCAACGGCTGACAGATAAATCAGACAAATTTTTCAAATCAGCTGAAAATTGAAACCATTTTTCCGAAATATTTTTTGGTAATGGTGAATCCCATTCTAATCTGAGTTTCCAAATTTCCTGCATGAGTAATTTTGCAGTTATTACTATTGGGCCAATAAATCCTAACGGATCATATATCTGCGCAATTTTAGACAAAACGTTTCTCTTCGTATTAACCTCATCGAAAATCAGCTCTGGGAGGGAAACCTTAAATAAATCCTTCCTGGTGTTCCAAAAAATACCCAATACCTTATTGGAAATCCGAAATCGGAATATTCTCTGTTTCCGAGGAAAAGTCGTCAAAATCGGAATTCCATACATTGGAATGCCCCTTATGAAGAGAAAATCCCGCCGAGCGCAACAAATCAACCAGTTGAGATTTAAGATTTTTCAAACTAGAAATGTCACTCGCGCCTGCCAAAATGTCATCGATGTAGCATTGTTCCAAAATTGCCTTAGATGCCAACGGAAACTGTATTGCTGCATCGGCTAATTTTTTGAGACACCTGGTAGCTAAGTACGGAGCACTTTTTGTTCCAAATGAAACTGTTTGAAGTTCTAGGCATTTCAGCGGCTCCCTCGGATCATCCCGCCACAAAATACTCTGTAACCTCCGATGTTTTTCAGAAACCCAGATCATTCGGTACATTTTTTGTATATCGGACGTTAAAACATAAATAAAAAATCTGAATCTTATCAAAATCTCGAAAAGTTCCGGTTGAACAGGAAACCCCTTCAACATAATGTCATTTACTGAAAAACCCGAAGACGTTTTCATGGATGCATCAAACACAACCCTCAGTGGAGTTGATGAACTATCATCCCTGAAAACTCCATGATGAGGAAGGAATTGTTTATCTTCATAATTTTTTAAATCGTTTTCATCAAACTCCACATATTTCGCGTGTCCTAAGTCTATGTACTCATTTATGAAATTTTTATAAGCCTTATGAAATTCACAATTCAACGTGAATCTCCGTTCTAATGCCAAAAATCGCTTTTTCGCCAAATAAAAGGAATCACCTAATTTATTCAGCTCATTTTCTGATTTCAAAGGAATATCCACCTCGAAAGATTCGTTATTTATTTTTTTTACCGATTCTAAAAACCTTTTCTCACATATGGTATCGTCAGGAGATAATTCACGTTTGTTTACAACTTCTTCCAATCGCCAAAAACGCGGTATGAATTCTATAACATCGTTTTCTCCGCATGAAAATAAAGAAACATGTGAATTAGAAATTTCAGATTTCAATGTGACAATTGAATTTGATGAATATACGTTCCTGCAATAATCCAACCTAAACGACTATTTTGTAATATAGGCTTACCTGTACCCAACCTAATAATATCGGGAAGTATTAAATCATAATATAAGTCCGAACCTATTGAAATGTCAATTTCTGACGGTTGATTAAATTCTATATCCGCTAAATTTAGGTGTGAGGAAATACTTAAATCAGTTTTATCAATGTAAACATGAGGTATTGTTGTGGTGATTTTATCCAAAACAACGCAAGAAATGTTAAATTTCTGCGAGTTAATTGTTGACTGAAATTCCACATCTATTACTTCAGAAGTCTTGGTTATTATGTTGGATATGCCAATAATATTGAAAACTTCATATCTACTTTTCAAATTTAGTTTTCTTACACATTCAGAGGTGATGAAAGACATTTGACTCCCGGTATCTAAAAGCACCCTTGCAAATAGATATTCGCCCTTCGAATCCATAACCTTGACTTTTGCGGTAGCTAGCAGAATTTGAGGTTTTTTTGAGCCTTTCAAAGTGTTAAAATTATGTAAGCCTGATACATTCTGCGGTTCAACAGACCGATTTTGATTTTCATTAAAACGATATTCGCGTGAATTTCCAGGCACGAAAGCCGGATTATTGGGTTCAGTGGTACGATTTTCAGATTCATTTTTGTTACTAGTACGTGGACATAAAAGAGAATGATGCGTTTTGTGACAAATACGACAACTACTTGACTGGCAGTTTGCCACACCATGTTTTCCTCCTAAACAATTATAGCATAATTTTTGTTGGTGAACAAATTGTCTTTTTCCCTCTAATGAAATATTTTTGAATTTCATACAAGTATATAATGTATGATTAATACATTTGCAAAATATACATATACTGTTACCTTTATTTCCTAACCCTGTTTTATTGTTATTGTTTGTTGTAATTAGATTACAAGACCTCTGTTTTATTCTAGTATCTTGGGAATTTATATTTTCTAAAGCTCGACATCTTTTTTCCAAAAATTCCATAAAACCTTGAAAAGTAGGTAGAGACATACTATTTTTTTCTAACTCATAAGCAGCTTTAGTTGGAAAATATAACTTCCTGACCAGTAAAAATACCAGAATAACAAGTATCCACTGGCAAATTGAGAGCCTGAAGGGAATTAAAGTTCTGTTTAATATTTGTAATGAATTCTCTTAGTTGTTTACAGTCGCCTTTATTTATCGAATTTACCTCGATTAACGCGGATAAATGCATATTAACGATTGCTAGTGTATCATCATACCTTTTATTCAAAATGTCAAAAGCCACCTTGTAATTAGTGTTTGTTAACTGCAAATCTTTGATTAAATTCAAAGGTTCCGACTTCAATGATGCTTTGAGATATGTGAATTTTTGTACGTCACTTAAGTCCCCATTGTCATCGACAAGTGTCTTGAAAAGATCCCTAAATGAGTTCCATTCTGAAAATTGACCATTAAAAATTGGAATTTGAATATTGGGTAAATGAACTTTGTGTAAATTCTCCCTTACCTCGCCAAAAGAATGTTCCAATTTATTATTTGATTCTAATTTGTTAATTTCAGATATTTTTCTTTTTATCGCTGATAAAACCTTGATATACCTTTCTTCTATTTCTTCGCGATCAAATCCTTCCTTTTCCTCGTATATCTCAATATCTTCTTGAAGAGTATTACATTTTTCGTAAGCTTGTATCAACAAAGTTTCTCGAGTAACAAATTCATTAACATCAACATCATTATTGTCCTGATTGTCATTAACAAAATTTTCAATTCTAGTAATTTTACCTTTAACTGAGGCTCTTTTTCTTTCCAACAAATCTAATTCTAATTTCACTTTTTCTTTCAATTTTAATTCTTCGGTTGACATAACTATAATTTCGTGAAAACTGAATAATGAATCAATGAATTGAATTTATATCAAAATGTGATTATATAATGAGCAAAAATAGTAAAATTAACTAAGTATTATTTATCAGAAATACCTTTTCAGTGATAAGAATTAAATGAATATTTGAGCAAAAATGAATTATCTGACCTTATACAAAAGTTTATGCAATTTTTTTTTTCACTTCCAAGCGTTTTTGTTGATGTCCTTCCCTGGTGTGATCCTGATTGAAACCTTTTCTATTGTTGATTTTCCCTGAGTTTGTTGATGAGTAGTACCTACGTCGCTTTCAATCTTCCCTCCTTGATTTATGTCAATCCAATTGAATGTGAAATGAACCCAAATTTTCAGTTTCTTGAATATCCAACCTGTATCCTGTAGCCGAAAATTTTAATGTCTCCAGAATTTGTTTGTAACCTGCTTCGAAGTTTCCAATTCCCTTAATTTCCAACTAGCTTCCCGGCCGATGCACCAAATTTTATGTAAAGTAAATTGTATTTTTCTAGAGTTGTTTGGTTGGAAATAAGGAGAAATGTCCATTCAATAAACCATTTATTTGAAACCATCAAATTATTTCTGAAACCTTGTTGATACCAATTGTGATAAGTATTTTCTCGATTGTTAATAACCTTTTTTGTTGAGATGCGTGAAAAATGCCTGATTTGTGTAACGGCGAGCTGAGTATTGAATTTTCACTGTGATTTCAACTCCCGCTCCCTTCCATTAAACCGGTTTTTCTGTCGCGCTTGATGCGAGATAATAATTCACAGATACAACATAATGAACGAAAATTCAACTTATCTTTATACAGGGTGGTCGAGCTGACTCCCTGATTCTTAAATTAAATAAAAACAAATTCCAATTTCCAACAAGTATGTTTTGAGAAGAAAAGCATTTTGAAAATCACTTTTTGAAATTTAGTTTATTTCTTTACATCGATTCCTTTAAACATATTCAGGAAAAAAATACCGTCGTAGTATTTATACAACAGAGTACTCAAATTCAAAATCATGAGTAGAAAGTTTATATGCAAAAAACCGGTAAAAAATGATAGTTATCACCTTTTTTGCATTTTTTTCAATGTTTTATCATGAAATTTTGGTGGCAAACTTCAGATTCGAATTCTGTACCCCAGAAACAGAGATAATAAATCGAAGAAATTAAAACTATCCCATCAACTGATTTTTAGCAGAGATAGATTAATACGCCAATTTCGAACTATCGTTTGAGCCAGGTTTTTCGGACAAAAAGCTTTATGGAAGGAAACGTGACAAGATTAATTTTTTTTGTATTTTTATTTTTAATGTTCCGTCACAGAATTTTGGTGCTAAACCTCAGATTCGGATTCAGAACCCAAAAAAATAAAGGGTGTTTTTTTAGAGCTATAGAACTTTAAATTGCAATAAAACAACGATGGATTTTTCGATTGATATGAATTTTATTTATCCGCAAGATAATCTTGTGGCTTTACATTTTAAATATGATTTCTGGCATATGACCGACAAGGCTGGCTCGGATGTAGTCCAATCTGGACGTCCAATTTTCGATGACTTTTCCAACATTTGTGGCCGTATATCGGCAATAACACGGCGAATGTTGTCTTCCAAATGGTCAAGGGTTTGTGGCTTATCCGCATAGACCAATGACTTTACATAGCCCCACAGAAAGTAGTCTAGCGGTGTTAAATCACAAGATCTTGTAGGCTTATTGGTCCAAAACGTGAAATTAGGCGGTCACCAAACATGTCTTCCAATAAATCGATTGTGGCACGAGCTGTGTGACATATTGCGCCGTCTTGTTGGAACCACAGCTCCTGGACATAATGGTTGTTCAATTCAGGAGTGAAAAAGTTAGTAATCATAGCTCTATACCGATCACCATTGACTGTAACGTTCTGACCATCATCGTTTTTGAAGAAGTACGGACCAATGATTCCACCAGCCCATAAAGCGCACCAAACAGTCAGTTTTTCTGGATGTAACGGTGTTTCGACATACACTTGAGGATTAGCTTCACTCTAAATGCGGCAGTTTTGTTTGTTGACGTAGCCATTCAACCAGAAGTGCGCTTAATTGCTAATGGACGTAGTGCGCGATACGTATTCCGCACAGAACCATTATTTTCGAAATAAAATTGCACTATTTTCAAGCGTTGTTCAGGCGTGAGGCTATTCATGATGAATTGCCAAACCGAACTGAGAATAAATCACTTGACAGCTGTTAAATCTTGAACAGTAATGCCAACTTAAAGTTATATACCTCGAAAAAAAAACACCCGTTACATACGATCGAAAAAATCAAACTACCCCATAACTTTCCTTTGAGGGGCACATGTGAGCACAAATTGACTGGATTACGTAGAGGTAATTTGATTCAAATTTCACATTACAAATTAATTGAACTGAGAGTGATAATTTCATTCACTTTTTACAAATTCCATTAAAAAGTATTTCCGAGATTTTGAAAAAAAAATTAGTTTTTTGACATCTTTAACATTTCGGGGGGGGGGGGGTGAAGTTTGAACCCCAAACCCCCCCCCCTGGCTACGCCCGTGAATACTATAGATGAATAGAGATTATAATAATTTAACTCCAAAGTTGTATTTATATAAGCAGGTGATATTGCTTTCATCGATATAGAGAATAGAATGTGGGTATCAATTCTCAAGAAAGATGTGCACCACTTGCTCATCAGGTATTACATTTCATCGAAATAATATGAGTAACTCATTATAACACTTTGAACAAATAATTGTTATTAGCTATATATAAAAATAGGATCAAGGCATCGTTAATATCTATATACTTTATTGTGTAAGTACACACGAATATATTAATACTAGCGGACCCGACAGACGTTGTCCTGTACACACGTCTTTAATTTCATACTTTTTTTAATGAGCTGAAACAATCTGGACCGCTTTGATGAAAATTATTATTGAAAAGTTATTACTTTGTTAAATAAATAACAGCATCGTAAATGAAAACTTTAACTCATTTTAATGAAAGGTGAAAAAGCTTGCACTCAAAACATTTTATAACATATATATATATTTTTTTTTGATTTACAAAAACTTAATTTATCGTAATGCCATTGGATGTACAATATTTTTAGTTAGTCCATGAGGAGTATAAACAAACAAACTCGATGGTTTTCCAACTCTGGAACACGCAACGTACAATTGGCCGTGAAAAAAACACGGATTTTCTAAATCTAAGCCACAAAATGTCATCGTTTGACCTTGTGACTTATTAATAGTCATAGCATATGCCAAACGGATCGGAAATTGTAAGCGTTTAAATGGTATAGGTGAATCTGAAGGAATCATTGGGATCCGCGGTAAAAGTACAATTTCACCTTGGAATTTTCCAGATAAAATATTCGCTCCAATAATGTTGCCCATGATTTTTTTTATAACTAATCGCGTGCCATTACACAATCTCGGGGCATTTAAATTACGAAGCAAAATTATAGGTGAGCCAATCTTCAGTCGCAAATTATGTGGTGGCATTCCAGGTAAATCTAAAGAATTCAAAAATTCTACTGGATAGTTGACCACTTCGTCAGGATCAACAACGGTGTCAATTGATTTAAATGTAATTTCATTACCAGGCAATGACTGTTGTATTTTAAAATTGATGGCGTCTACATCTAAATTTTTTGCAGCTAAAATAGCTCGCTCTCGTAGCCATTCATGATTACATAGTTAGTTATATCTTAAATCTGGAAAGATACTATTTATTAATTCATCTTTGGTAGCCACCATGTTGCAAAAGTTCTCTGGAAATTTAATAAATTGGGTATCTTCATACAGTTGAATGCAGCTCGATCTCTTAAATTTACATTATCCATAGAATGTTCTTCTACTGTTCTATTCAATCGATGTTCATGAACAAATTGCGCGTGCTGAGTACGTCGACCAATATTTCTTGCTCTTCCACGAGGACGTGGCATTTTTCTACAAAAATAAAATATTGCAAAATAATATACAATGAATATGAGTTACCTATTGATAATGAATTTTTAATTAATTAACTCAAAAGATTTATTATGACAAATTTTAGATAAAGAACATGTAATCGCATTTTGTGAGTTTTTTTATTTAATATCTCCAAAAATGAATTAATTGTCAATAAAAATAATTAAAAAAATTCAATCCTCTAACTACACAAATAAACTTGAAGGTTATGTTGGTTGTTAATAAACGCACGTGTAAATTAAAAAAGATAATTTATAAAAAATATACTCACTTCGATTCCGCACTAAATTTACAAAATGTATAAGTTATTTATATACACTTCAGAACTCTTCGAAAACTAATGACATTAAATATTTTAATTAGCAACTTCACTTGAATAACACAATTATAACACAAAATAACGAAATACTTTTTCAAATTGATCGTAGCACTATCTGTCGGGACAAACTAAAATTAAAATAGAATAATATTGAATGCGATGATAGCGCCATCCGTCGAATCTGATGTAAAACATTCCAAAATCAAAAACTCCTTACAAATAAAAATTAATTAAAAAAACTTCTGAATTCACAAAATTATTTATACACACTTCAAAACTCTTTAAAAAATAATTACATTTAATATTTTAATCAGCACATGAATTGAATAACAAAATTTTTTTCAAATTAATCGTAGCACCATCTGTCGGGACAAACTAAAATTTAAATAGAATAATATTGAATGCGATGATAGCGCCGTCCGCCGGATCTAATGTAAAACATTCCAAAATCAACAACTCCTTATAAATAAGAAATTAATTGAAAAAACATTTTCCAGTAGATCAAACTGTAAATCTAAACCATTCTCGAATCTCCACGAATACACACAAAAAATTTCATCAAAATTGGTCCAGTCGTTTAGGAGGAGTTCAGTCACATACACACGCACACAAGAAATATATATATTAAGATTCACACACATACATATAGTACTTACATCGTTTTATCTAGGACTGTACATTGTTTTGATTGAATATTGTGAAATTACACTTTTCCCCTTCTTAATTTCCACCAATCTGGAACGCTCGATTTTCAATTACTAATAATTTCCTAGATGGAAAACTGTATGACATCATCTTTTTCGAGTTTATCCGTTGTAAAACTCGACAGCTTTTGTCACCAAAATCAGAATAACATAAAAATAAATAAAAAGAAACTATGGTTTCATGGTCCTGTCGATTACTATTCCGGAATCTTATTTTTCCTGTGAAAAATTATGAAAAACACAAACCAAAATAATATGTTTTTAACGAAAAGCATTCTTGAAAGTTCCTCGTCTTGGACTCTGATTTTTGTTGCCACCAGCACCCATGTTTTTTATTAAAGTATTATTCAACAATGTGTATTTTCGAAAAAATAAAATACCGTTATAATATTACTTACGACAATATATTAATTAAAATAAATTGCCTTGGTATTTGATGAATTTTTCAAAAATAAATAATTTATTTTTAATATCTATAATACCACTTCGGATATTTCAAATTTGATCTCTTTCATTTTTTTGGAGTGACGCACGGGTTTCATCTGAAAAAATAAAATCTTCGTATGTCTCTGTATGATGATATTGTCAAATCAACGATATAGTTGTGATCATGCAGAGAAACAGTTTTTATTTTTTAAGCGAAAACCGTGCATCGAATTGAAAAAAGTCAAGAAGAAAGAAATGATTGGGAATTTCAAGAATAATTTTTATTTAAGGAAAAATCTATGGTGTACTATCAATGTCTACCGAAATAGGCAGGTCATTTGACCTGCCTATTTCCTGCCTATTTACCCACTGGTGGAAATTAAAAAAAAGTGATAGATTAAAAAATGCCTCTTGATTCATTGTACATGAATGACAACTTTCATTAAAATATCGGAAGTGGTATTGGAGATATTAAAAATAAATGATTTATTTTCGAAAACTCTACCACCCTGAAATAATATAAACATATGAATTAGGAAAGAAAATGGAAGACACACTTATTTATATAATTGTATTCTAAGACAATCGATTTCGGCACTAGGCCATCATCAGGTCAGCTGAAAATAAGATGTAAAAATAAAATCACAACATGATAACTTAACACACAATTTTTACAAAGTTCTTACAGTGATAATGTCTGATATAAATAAAAGGATGTATTATAAACTCACCGTCAAAGAAATAAGTGCTTTTCATAGAAGACATTAAATGTATAATAATTTTTCTGATAATTTGTTTCCATGTATAAACATATATCTAGTTGTTAAAAGATAAATATTAAATTGTACTTCTTTCTATGAAAACCAATATTGACAGTTTTAGATTGGAATATGTTTTATGTTTTCATAATTCCGTGTATCAGGTGACCTTCAGATTCATGAAAGCGGATACAGAGGCAGGCGGAAAAGTCTATATAGTTAGAGGTTGGATCATCTTAAATAAATTAACAGTGGGAAAATCTTTAATATCGTTGAGGAGGTGTTCGTCATCTTGTTTTTTAAAATCTCTAGTTGTTCTAAGAGCGTTAATTTATAAAAATCATTATGTTGATGCAGTAATTTTAGTTTTTCTAGTGAGGTAGAGTGTTTGCTCTCAACTAGATGATTTCCCATGGCAGAAGCAGGTCTATTTTTTATATGTTCGTTAAATCTGATTTTTGCAGCTCTGGTCGTCATACTGATATAGAAGGCAGGACAGTTATCACATGTTATCCTATATATACCGCTTTTTTGGCTGTTGTCTTCTTTGGGTTTATTATTGACGAGCATTCTTTCTACTGTTCTATGCGATGTGTTGACAAGGTTCAAATTAAAACCTTTCAACAATGATTTTAGTTTGTTGTTGAGGTTGGAGAAGTAGGGGATGGTTGCGTATGTCGTCTTGATAGCGGTATGTGGGTATATCTTTTTGAGAAGTTTCCTCTTTATTATAGAGGCTAGGATATCATCGACAAACTGTTTTGAGTAATGATTCACAGTTGCTATTTTATATATACTGTTTAGTTCTTTGTGATAGTTCATTTCAGATAGTGGGATATTGACGAGACGATTCAGGAGAAAGTGAAAGGCGGTCTTTTTGATTTGAGGAGAATGATATGAATATTTGGGAATAACTATATCGGTTTGAGTAGGTTTTCTATATATGTCAAATTCGAACGTATTATCAGGTTTTAGGGTTATGTTTATATCTAAGAAATTGATGTTATTTTCCTTTGAAATTTCTAAAGTAAATTTGATTTTGGAGAGTGAATTGATGAACTCTAGGAAAGATTTCAATTCTTGGGTGGTTCCACACCATATACAGATGATATCGTCAACATATCTCTTCCATAGAACAATCTTCTGGAAGAAAAAGTGTGTACGAATCAGAGACTCTAAATGGTCTATAAAGATATTGGCTAAAAGACCGCTCAATGGTGAACCCATGGCAAATCCGTCAGCCATAGTGTAGACATTTCCTTCAAACGTGAAAACATTTTGTTGTGTAATGAGCTCTATCAGATTCATCAGTGTATGTATGTCTTCGGGAGTGGCGTCGAAGTTTTCAATCAAATTACAGTTATTCAGGTATTCTCTGAAAAGATTTAGGGATTCCACGACTGGAACATTAGTGTAAAGGTTTACAATATCAAAAGAAACCAGAATATATTTGTTGTTTGAACTGAAATTAGTGGATTTAATAGCATTAACTAATTCAATTGAGTTTCTTATTGACATAGGTGACTTATAGTTGATTTGTCCTGTTAAGATCTGATTGATGATTCTTGAAACTTTATGAGCAGGAGAGCTGAATGCTGAGGTTATGGGTCTAATGCTTTTGTCTGCCTTGTGTTATTTTATTAGACTATATAAATTAGGAATTCTTGGGTTCTTCTCTTTCAGGCTGTGAATATTTAAACGGGGATGAATTTTTGAAGAGTGGGTAGAGCATTTCTGAGCGTCTTATTAAGCCGTGTGGTATATTTATTTAAGGGGTTTGTATTAGAGACTCGGATGTTGTTGTTTTTGAAGAAGTCGAGTGTCTTCTCGTTGTATAATGATGTTGAAAGAATAACTAGACCCGCATTTTTGTCGGCTTTAGTGATAGTTAGATTGTTAGTGTTAACTTTCGATTTGATGGATTTTAAGGTCTCGACAAATTGTCTGTTTGTGAAACCTGGTATATGACAGTCAAGCATGTTCAACTTTTTAACGTTACTCCTTAAAATATTCACAAGATTCTCACTTAGTGTATTATAGCTAGGGTGTCTTCTCAGCTGTAGTTCTAGGTCAATAGCTAGGGTGTGAACATCCATTCTTCGAGGTGTGGGTGCAAATTTGTGTCCAAGATTAAGTAGGGCAGTCTCGCTAGTCGTGAACTCAACATTGGATATATTTGTGAATCGCTTGTGGAAGACATGTATGGAGTTGTCAATTGTCGATTCGCCTTCGTGGACATGGACATATCCTGATCTAGATTCTGCAAGAAGGCCTGTAGTGCATTCGGAAGAAATACCCGTTCCATCATTCAGCAGTCTACCCGAACTGACAGAAGATGATACAGAAACATCAACGTCTGACGAAGTTAAAAGAATTCAATCAGAAAAGGACAGCGATTTTGAAGCAGACTTAGCAACTCCGCAGTGTTTCAATCAAGAAGAACTAAACGATCTTATAAGAGACCTGAATCTCTCAAAGGAATCCGCTGAATTACTTGCATCCAGATTAAAAGAAAAAAATCTACTTTGTCGAGGTACTAATATTACATTTTATCGTAAAAGAGATGAGGATCTGCTGCCTTTTTTCACTCAGGAAATTGACTTGGTATTCTGTAACAATATAAAAGGGCTCTTAGAAAAAATGGGTTTGCCTGAATACACTCCAGATGATTGGCGCCTTTTTATTGACAGTTCAAAACGTAGTTTAAAATGTGTTCGTTTACATAACGGTAACAAATATGGCTCAATTCCTATTGGTCATTCTACTACCATGAAGGAAGAATATGAAACAATAGCATTAGTTCTGAGAAAAATTAAATACGAAGAACATCAGTGGTCATTTTGTGTTGATTTGAAAATGGTTAACTTCCTCCTTGGACAGCAGAGTGGTTATACAAAATATCCTTGTTTCTGGTGCCTTTGGGACAGCAGAGGTAAAAATGAGCACTGGGTTAACAAGAATTGGCCTTCAAGAGATGTCATGATTCAAGGAATACAAAACGTGATCAACGAACCTTTGGTTTCAAGAGAAAAAATCTTACTTCCGCCCTTGCAAATCAAGCTAGGCCTAATGAAGCAATTTGTGAAGGCCTTAAATCGAGATGGAAATTGTTTTGGGTATTTGTCACGTAAATTTCCTGGCATTAGCACGGAAAAACTAAAAGCTGGTATATTTGATGGTCCTCAAATAAGGCAACTTGTTAAAGATCCACAATTCACCACATCAATGAACGAGACTGAATCTAACGCTTGGAGTTCATTTGTTCAAGTAGTACAAAATTTTCTTGGCAATCATAAAGCAGAGAATTACGTAGAATAAGTGGAAACTATGCTTTCAAATTTTAATATTCTCGGCTGTAACATGAGTATAAAAGTTCACTACCTCCACAGCCACCTAGATCGTTTTCCAGAAAACTTAGGTGATTGTAGTGAAGAACAAGGGAGAAGATTCCACCAGGATATTAAAACTATGGAAGATCGTTATCAAGGACGATGGGATAGCCACATGATGGCGGACTACTGCTGGAGCCTTCAGCGAGACTGCCCTAGTAAACTCCATTCTAGAAAATCGTATAAAAGAAAATTTTTATGTGATTAGTGACTAATGTAATTATGTTAATTAAGTTTTTGCAATAAATACTTAAATCCATGTGTCTTTGTTTTTTTTAACTGTCAATAGTAATATTATATAACAGTTATAACGTAAATTATATACACAATTTTTTGAAAAATCTCAAAAACTAGATCTGATAGACCAAATCTGTGAACTTTTTAACATTCTGCATCCAAAAATTACTCAGGAACAGTTAAATCGCAGGCACCAAAATGTGTGTTGGCCTGTGTTATCAATCGGTGCAATACCGCCGCCGCAGCATATGAGAGATGATTGTTCCGCTGACTCATCACATACTCTTCGGGAAATTCGCGGGGAGCTGCGACAGATAAGGGAACAACAAGCAGTTCTCCTTCAGTCGGTCAATTTCTGTAGCGATAAAATTTCTGATTTTGAGAGTCAGATTGCGAAGCTAAATGACTGTATCGAAAATACCGATCAAGTTCATGGCGAGAATAAGAGGCTCCGTTCTGATTTGGAAACCCTGCAAGCCAAATTCAACGATTTATAACAGGTATATCGTATAAACAACATCGAAATTCAGGGCATTCCTGAAAGGAAAGATGAGAATCGAATTCATGTTGTTGAGAAAATAGGAAAATATATAGATTTTAAGTTAAATTCATCAATAATCGATTACACAAATAGGGTTCAAGCTCACCAAAATTCTCCTAACAAAGTGAAAAATATAATAATAAGATTCGTATCTCGGGGCGATAGAAACCGTTTTTTACTGGCAGCTAAAACTAGGCGCATTGCCTTGATTGCATTGATGGTTACTCACCGAAAATGACTTCGAGTGGAATCTCAGATGAATTTTACATCAATGAGCACCTGACAGTACCAAACAAAATTTTGTACAAACAAGTGCGCCTCGCCGCTAAGAGAAGCAGTATAAATATGTTTGGGTTAAGAATGGAACAATTTTTTGCAGGAAATCTGATTCATCAAATATAAAGGTCATAAAGGATATCAAATCTCTGGAGGGGATGTAATCACCGCAAATATGATCCATTTGTTCGTTTTTTTTTATGGAGAAGTTGTTGATTTATGGACAGAATGTTAACGGTTTACGTTCAAAAACAGAACAGTTCAAGTTAAATACTCTGAATATTGGCGCTGATATTTTTCTTATTACCGAAACGAATATTTTTAATGGTGTAGCAGATGCGGAAATTCGATTTATCTATTTAAAGTTTTTCGTAGAGACAGAGAGAGTGCTGGTTGTGCGGAGGGTAAAAAATCGGGTGGTGGTGTGATGATTGGCGTTAGGAGTGTCTTCAGTGTTCGACGTCGAGAGGATTTTCAGAGTGAGGCTGAGGATGTCTGGGCTACTATTTATGGTAATGGTGGTCGCTCAAAAATTCATATCTGTTGTGTCTACCTACCCCCAAGAAATAATAAGGCAAGAGAAAGTTTCACTACTAAACTACAGCAAATTATCGATTCAATTTCGGTCGAACCAATTGTTATTTTCGGAGATTTCAATTTTCCTTCGTTGGAATGGTCGATCAGTGAGGGTAAAAACTTTTAAGTTCCTGCAAATGTTGACAAAGATAATAATACTTTGATAGATTTACTTTCCTTTGCAGAATTTAGTCGATTCAATTTTGTTAAAAATGGGGATGGAAGAATATTAGATTTAGTTTTCTGTTCTAAGATTGAATTGAAAGACTTGACTGAGAGTGATAGTTGTTTGGTAGATCCTGATTATTATCACCCCCCCGTAGAATTTTACATTAAAAACTCCATAAGTAGAAACCTTCGAGAATCTATTAGAGGTTTTCATAATTCAAAAAAGGGTGATTACGATGATCTTAATAAATTGTATGATAGGCACAACTGGGTGAATTTTTTCAATCTCATTTGGGACCCATTTTATTTTTAATATTCCTTAACGATATAGGAAGCTGTTTAAGATTTGTACACTTCCTCCTTTAAGCAGATGATTTGAAGATGCTCAAAGAGATAAGATCAGTAAGAGACTGTGTAGAGGTTCAGAAAGATGTTGATGCGTTCTCAGATTATTGTAGACGAAATGAATTAGATCTGAATGTAAATAAATGTTCATGTATGTCATTCTCTAGAAGCCGTACAAATATTGGGTTTCAGTATCGATTGGCTGGTTGTGAGGTGAAGAAGGTGGATCAGATTAGAGATTTGGGGGTGATTTTCGACTCAAAACTGTCATTCGGTGCTCACATCGATACTCTCTTTGCTTCTGCCGTTAGGTCTTTAGGTTTCTTTGTAGGGATTTCAACAACGAGTCAGCGATGAAAGCAATATATTTTACTTTTATTCACAGCAGTATCAATTTTGCCAGTATTATATGGAAACCTTACTATACTGTGCATAAGCAAAGGTTAGAGAGATTGCAAAATATATTCTTAGATCCTTACATTACAAAATGACTGGTATTTACATCACTACAGGTATAAATCAAATAATAAATTATAAAAGTGTAATGAGTCTACTTGTTGAAGGCTATTTAATATAAAACAAATAATTTGACAACTTTGTGTCTAATCCTTCACAATAATATATCTATATGATATATTTAGTTTATTTTTGTGTTGGAATATATTACAATTCTAAAAATGACAAATTTAATAACCAACCAAAAGAAAATTCAAAATGACTAAAAATGTATCAATTAAGTAAACGGTTAACTAATTGAACAACTACATCAACATAAAGACAGACGTACGTTTCGGAATTTTTGTATTTGATAATACAATTTTTCCTCATCAGTGCCTTATAGTTCAACGAAAATTATCAAATTTGCAAACTCACCAAGTGTATATTACTCCATCAAAACTGCAAGCTAGAAACTACAGACTAACTAAACGTACCGGTTACTCTAGTGAGGATTCACAGAGAAAACCATTACTGAAGGTAGTCATAGATTTCTTTCTTGATATTTTTTGAAATACATATACAAATCGACATTTACCATTGAATAAACAATTTCAGGAATTTCAAATTTATCAATTGGTTGGTAATGACTCTCTAATCAATAAATGATTACATCAAATTATAAAAGTTTAATGAGTCTACTTGTTGAAGGCTATTTGATATAAATCAAATAATTTGACAACTTTGTGTCTAATCCTTCACAATAATATATCTATATGATAAATTTAGTTTATTTTTGTCTTGGAATATATTCCAATTCTAAAAATGACAAATTTAATAATCAACCAAAAGAAAATTCAAAATGACTAAAAATGTATCAATTAAGTAAACGGCTAACTAATTGAACATCTACATCAACATAAAGACAGACGTACGTTTCGGAATTTTTGTATTTGATAATACAATTTTTCCTCATCAGTGCCTTATAGTTCAACGATGAGGAGAAATTGTATCATTAAATACAAAAATTCCGAAACGTACGTCTGTCTTTATGTTGATGTAGTTGTTCAATTAGTTAACCGTTTACTTAATTGATACATTTTTAGTCATCTTGAATTTTTTTTTGGTTGATTATTAAATTTGTCATTTTTAGAATTGGAATATATTCCAAGACAAAAATAAACTAAATATATCATATAGATATATTATTGTGAAGGATTAGACACAAAGTTGTCAAAATATTTGATTTATAATAAATCAAATGAGATCTCTTTATCATATTGAACCATTAGAGCGGCGATGGATAAAATCGGATCTGATTTTCCTCTTCAAGACCGTGAATAACTTTTATGATTCATCCGACTTGATTTCCATGATACTTTATCACGTTCCTACGAGAACGTTTAGGAATAAAAAATTAATTGTTTACAGTAGATTCAATACGAATCATGGCAGGAATTCGCCTATCGTGAGAATGTGTAGTTTATTTAATCAGTATTGTAATGAATTAGACACATTCAATGTGAATTTGAAATCATCTAAGCGGAGTATCAGAGGAATTTTCTTTCAGTGATTATTTTATTATTTCATGTTATGTTGCCACATATGTACAGTGCATCCCATTTTGGGTGAGACTGCCAGGTTTCTCGCTTGTTATTTAAGATAGAGCCTTGCGGTTTTCACGTTCCTGTCCTACTTTTTCGTGAAACTCAAGTTGGTCTAATCAGATGCATAACTGTTTCCGTTCAAGAGATACAGGGTGATTTTGGAAATTGATACTTTTCGGACACCTCCTTTATCTCCGAAGTTATTAACAATAATTCTGAGGTGAAAACTACGTCTGAATCAGAATTCTGCGTAGAATCCAGTGGCGTACTCAAAATTTTTTTTCGGGTTATGGTTTTGAAGATTCAAGACAAACCTATATTTTTTTTAATGGAACACCCTATATATCATTACTTCGTTGAATTCGTTATTTTTTTCCCTTCAAAATGATATATGATACTATGTAGTTAGGATGTTCAGAAATGTTAAAAAAAACACTAAAACATCAAATAATGATGTTTTTTTTGTTAATGGTCAATGAATTTCCAATATAAAAAGAGAATCAATTGGATAATTTTCATTTGTAATTTTTATTCATAGTAGAGTAAGCAAACAAAGATAATCCACTCATCACTAACGTGAAAACAAAACGTAGGTACCTACCTAATAGCAACAAATAAATAATATCATACAAAAATTCATAAACATTGCATAATATCTTACAGATTAAACTCTTCAAATTGCTGTCCATTTTCCCTAATACATATATTATACTACAGTAAAAGACACAACAGTCCCGAAGAACTTCGTGCATCAACAGAGGCAGTTTTCCAGGATTTACAATATTTTATAATATTAAATGCACTCAGGCGTATTGAAAATTTTTGTCAATTATGTCTAAGACAAAATGGACAGTAATTTGAACAGTTTAATCTGTAAGATATTATGCAATGTTTATGAATTTTTGTATTATTTATTTGTTGCTATTAGGTAGCTACCTACGTTTTGTTTTTCATGTTAGTGATGAGTGTATTATCTTTGTTTGCTTACTCTACTATGAATAAAAATCAAAAATGAAAATAATCCAATTGATTGTTTTTTTATAGGGGCAATCCATTGCCAATCAACGAAAAAAATCATCATTATTTGATGTTTTAGTGTTTTTTTAACATTTCTGAACATCCTACCTACATAGTATCATACATCATTTTGAAGGGAAAAAATAACGAATTCAACGAAGTAATGATATATAGGGTGTTCCATTAAAAAAAATATAGGTTTGTGTTGAATCTTCAAAACCATAACCCGAAAAAAAAATTTGAGTACGCCACTGGATGCTACGCAAAATTCTGATTCAGACGTAGTTTTCACCTCAGCATAATTTTCAATAACTTCGGAGATAAAGGGGGGGTCCGAAAAGTATCAATTTCCAAAATCACCCTGTATCTCTTGAACGGAAACAGTTATGCAAAATCTGATTAGACCAACTTGAGTTTCACGAAAAAGTAGGACAGGAACGTGAAAACCGCATGGCTCTATCTTAAATAACAAGCCAGAAACCTGGCTGTCTCACCCAAAATGGGATGCACCGTACACCATAGGATGTTGTTAAAATAGTTTCTTATGTATTAGAGGATACTTTTCTGGGAGTATTCCTGTTTGTATCCCAAAACTGAATAAATAGAAAATAAAATAAATGACTACTTGACGTCAATCAAGTTGGTTTGCAAACAACGCCCTTTTAGAAAAATTTTCAGCTGGTATTCAATGTGTTTGGTCGAAATGAGTGATTCAAAAAGACTTCCACATTATACAGGGTGTTTCATTGGGAAACGGAAATACTTCACAGGTACATAGGTGGCACCAAGGCGGTTCTGGGTCTTAGTTTTATGAATTTTACCAGTTTCTTTCTGAGGCCATATCGAACGAACCACAATACAATACAATACAATAACCGCCTTGAAAATCCAGTGTCGCAGCCGTCGATCCTGCAGTGAAGACAGCCCCATCCTCTCCAACCTCTCCGGATACGATGGTCTCATGACATAATAAGGCAAACGAGTAACTCTGCGCTGAATCCCCTCCAAGAGCATCAGATCGCCTCTGAGCCAAGGGTGCCAAACAGGACCGGCAAATTCTAAAATTGGCCTCAGGTATGTTTTATAAATCTGGCATACGGTAGCGACATCACATCCCTGGAAAGATTTCTGTATAATAAAGAGGAGTCTCCTTGCTTTGTTCAGCGTTTTTGTTATGTGGCTTAACCAGGAGAGATCACTGGTGATGGTCACACCCAAGTCAACATGTGCGGTACAACCCTCCACTCCAAGGCCATCAATACAATAACTGTGTCGGGGATTGTTTGCACCGAGATAGAGAACACGACACTTTGACTGGTTAAGAGGTATCAGCCAACGAGATGACCAGAGGGAAACCCTATCAAGATCCTTTTGGAGTTGTCCAAAGCTAGTCTTAGCCTCTCCGAAAAACTTGACATCGTCCACATAGGATGCACTTGGTGAGACAATAGAAGAATTCAGATCACTTACATATGCTATAAACAGAAGAGGACCAAGTACCGAACCCTGAGGCACACCACTAAGCACCTCCTGGGCTCTGAATACGATTGTCCGACATTCACTGAGAATTTTCTGTTGGTCAAAAATCCCCTGATCCAGTTTAGGAGTGCACCACGAATGCCAAAACTTTCCACTTTGTACAGCAAAAGAGATATTGGAACCTTATCAAAGGCCCTTGAGAAATTCAAATAAATAACATCAATAGGTATCTTTCTATTCAAGGCTGACGTCCATTTATCCAAACAAAATAATAAATTAGTGATTATGGATCGACCAGGGACAAATTCATGTTGTGAATCAGGAATTAGTCTGTGATTCAGGAGGAAAGATGTTAGCTGCTCAGAAATAACTCTCAAGAATTTTACAAACTAATGAAGTTAGACTAATTGGCTGATAATTGTCAGGATTGTGCCTGTCACCCTTCTTAAAAATTGGTTTGACCTTGGCCTCACGCCAGGGGGAGGGTAAATCACCAGAGGCAAGAGAAAAGAAGAATATGGACGCAAGAGGACAGATAGACTGGTAGCACACTCCAACAAAAATTTGGCACTGATATTATCGGGACCAGGTGACGATGAGATCTTGAGCGATCTAAGTTGTCTTTCAACTTCTTCATGTGTGATCACGATTTCAGAAATGGATGACTCATTACGGGGAGTTGTCAGCGGCGGCATCAGGCCTTCCGGCTCCGAAATAAAGGCGAGAGAAAAGCAAGATGCAAACGACTTCGCTGTCTCAGCGGGTCTGAGTAGATCACTATCCTCATCAGATCGAATTGAAGGGGTGGACACCTTGCAGTTGAGACATTGGCGTGTGAACTTAAAAAAATTCTTTTTGTTGTTGGATGTCGTCAGGCTGTTAATGTAAGAAATTTTTGCCATTTTAATTGAGTGTGACAGGGAGTTGGACAACTGTCGATGCTGCTTAAATATAGCTTCACTCTTGATTCGAATGTATCGCCGCCAAAAGCTCTTTTTATACCCTATAGTTCGCAAAAGTTGATTGTTAATCCATGGTTTAAGTTTATCTTTAACAGTCTCTACGAATGTTGTGTTGTTGTCGATTGCATTACATATATAGTCAAAAAAGTTTTTCCCCCGCTCATCAACACTGCCCTTGCCCAATATAGAATCCCAATCAACTGCATCAAGAGCTCTTCTCACCTCTCTATAATCAATGACTTTGTGAGTCTCTCCCACGATAATGTTCGTCAGCGATGGAATTCTTAAATGAAGTTGAGTGCTCAAAACCAAGTGATCCGATTTTTCAAGTGGAGGACCATACCTGATATCTGATACCAGGTCTGGGTCGTTCGTAAATATTAAATCAGGACATGTAGGGGTCTGATTCGCCCTATAACGAGTGGGCTTTTCCACCAGCTGTTGTAGGTTGGAGTTGAACAACATATCTGTAAATAGAAAAGATGGAGAATTCGCAGATGAGAGTCGTGATACTGGCCACTCTCTAATATCGCCCAGATTGAAATCACCGACAATGAAGACATTTTTTCCACGTTCTGAAATAGTTTTAATGTGATCGCAGATGGTGGTGGCATCATGCTCGGATGGTCTAGGGCGGTACACACATCCAGTAAATAGAGTAAAATTCCCAGAAACCATTTTTAAGAACAAGTTATTTATTCCGGGTGTTGGCAACGAATACTTGGTGATAGAGAAAACATCTGCAACACAATCATGAACGTATATACACGACCTTGCATGCCCCGGTGTTGTTAGGCTATCGCATCGAAACATAGAAAATCCAGGTATATGGAAGGCTTGGTCGGGCATTTCGGGAGACAACCAAGCTTCAGTGATGAACATGAAGACTGGTTTACAATCCTCCACACGAAGAAGAACATCACCAAACTTTGCAGATAGAGAAGCTAAATTCGTATAAAAAATTGTCCAATCCATGAGTTCGTACACTAGTTTTTCGACCCAGATTCCTTGTTAATGGTGGCTATTATGGAGGAGCCCTTTACATATTTTAAAGTCAGATTTTTTTTATCCTAGATAACCTCCTCTGATCCAGTTCCTTTCGCAAGTTATGAATTTGCTGGGTCTGCATGGGTGTTTTATCATCCGACAAATCTACTTTACTGAAGTTTGGAAAACCCATGAGAGCCCTTTCATTATGGAGGACTCGCTCTGCTCGCCGAAGGGGCTCCGCCCCTTGGACCCCGTCACTATGCCGGTACATCCTTCACTGGGTATCCCTCTAGAAAATAAAAGATTTTTTTCGGAAACCTTGTATCGTTAGCTGATTTTAGACGATTCACTCGGTATACTTTGCTGATTCTAGGGTGGAATTCTATATGAATTTTTTCCTAGAACATACCGTTTCGCCCTTGCTCACATGTAAATATTTGATGCAAATAACTTTCCATGACGACAAATTAAGGGCGGTCCTAGCCTTAAATTTTGAGGGGGTTCGCCGTTATCCCAGATTACACCGATATCAAGCCTAACCTCTCAAAAATATTTATATTTAGATATTCATATGAATATTTATATAAAGCGTACAACTTTGCTTCCGCCGTTTCGCAATAGATGGCTGTAACGGTAAGTGGTAGTAGAAATAAATATATCGTAGATGTCATACAATGAGTTTAGGTATTTGTGATCATAACGCCATCGACATGTTAGTCGATTTGTGTCTACATCATAAAGTTATTCACGATTAACCATGTTAGCTCACGAGCCAAATTCTCGTCATTTGCGGGAGGTTTTAATTTTCTACTAAAACATGAAGAAATCTGCGGTTGAGGTTCATCGAATGCTTTCAAATACCTATAGTGAGACCGATATTGGTGGAAGAACGTACCAAGAGTGGTTTGAACGTACCAAGAGTGGTTTCAACGCTTCAAGAATGGTGATTTTGATGTCGAAGACCAGCATCGCGGTGGAAGATAGAAGGTTTTTGAAGATGCAGAATTGGAGGCAATAATTGATCAAGACTCATGTCAAACGCAACAATAATTGGCAGGATCAATAGGAGTGACACTAAAAGGCATTTCAAAACGCCTGAAAGTCATAGGAATGATTCAGAAAAAAGAAATTGGGTGCGGTACGAGTTGAAGCCGCGAGGTGTTTGAACGGCGTTTATTTTCTTGTGAACAGCTGCTTGCAAGGCAAAGACGGAAGGGGTTTCTGCATCGGATTGGGACTGGAGACGAAAAATGGGTTCATTACATTAATCCCAAGCGCATAAAATATTGAGGATATCCCGACCATGCTTCCACATCGACGGCCAAACCGAATATTCACGGTTCTAAGATCATGCTCAATATTTGGTGTGACCAGCTCGGCGTAGTGTATTATGACTGAAAGAACCACAGGTGATCGTTATCGAACGCAATCAATGCGTTTGTGCCGAGCATTGAAAGACAAACCGCCGCAATACAACGAGAGAGAAGATGAATTCATTTTACTGCATGACAATTCTCGACCCCATGTTACGACATTAGTCAAGATATACTTAGAAACGTTGAAATGGGAATTCCTCCCCCACCCGACGTGTTCTCCAGACGTTGCTCTCTAGGACTATCACTTGTTTCGATCAATAGCACACGGCCTGGCTGAGCAACACTTCCGATCTTATGAAGAAGTAAAAACTTGGATCGATTCGTGGATCGCTTCAAAAGATGACCAGTTTTTTCAATTCAGGGATTGGAGGATATTGTTCAAACATGGAAGTATATTGAACCAAAACACCAGAGGTGCACTAGTGCAGGCTTCAAACAGAGTGAAAATTGGTAGAAACAATCCGCCCCACTTCAATAACCCATGGAACGATGTTCTGCATTTTACTGTTCCTTTCAATAATGAAAAAATCCATATGTTTCTGGTCTACATACACCACTCCAGCCGACTTGTTGAGGAAAATTTACTGGTGAAAGCATCACAATATAAATATTCCATTATTCTAGGAGACTTCAACGTGAACAACCGAAAAAAAACTCAAATTAACAACTTCCTCAGAAACTCAGATTTCATCAAATTGGATACACCACCAACATTCCTAATGGAAAACAACCCAGACTCCACACCAGACTTGCTAATGTGTACAAGAAATATAAAAGATAATATTCAGAACATATCTCTTACCCCAGACTTAGGATCCGATCACCTTGGAATTGAATTCTCAATTGATACAAAAAACAGCCTGAAGAATACACTCAAGAAACCAAATTACTTTATGAAAAATGCAACATTAAAGAAGTGAATAAAAGAATGCTTGAAGTGATTGAACCACAAATTGAAATGACCCCTGAGTACATAACTTTTTTCCACAACACTCTATCAAGAATAATAACAGAGGAAACACCGACTCTCATAAAACGGTACTTCAGCCAAACCCTTCCTCCCTACATCATAAAGTTGATAAGAACAAAAAAACAATTGTTTCGTGAATACCAGACTAACCAAGATCCAAGTTTAAAACGAAAATTCAACAAATTGAATAGGGATATTCATAACATGATCTTGCAATACAGATCCAATAAATATCTAGAGGCTTGCAAAGAAATCGAAGATCAAAAAGGCAGGACATACTGGAGAACAATTAAAAAACTTGCAAAGTACACAACCCATCAACTTTCAAATCCAATACAAGTCAATGGTGAATCTCTCATTAAGGATAAAGATATTGCTGATGCTTTCGCAAAACATTTTGAAAAGCTGTTTGAAAAATCCGCAAACAAAGAATTCAATGAGGAGCATAGGAAGCAAATAGAGAATTGGTACAAAAATGAACTACCCCAGATTCCATCAGAGATAACATTTGAACCTATCCTAGAAGAAGAATACTATACGGCACTCAACCATGGTAAGAACACAACACCTGGCTATGACAACATTCCAAGAAAAATACTGAGGAACCTAGACCCTTTAGTTCACGATGTTATAATCAAAATTTATAATTATTGTCTCTCTCATTCCCTCTTTCCAAGTGAATGGAAAAAAGGCATTTTGATTACCATCCCCAAGGCAAATACAGATAATTCTAACATAGAGAACTACAGGCCTATTACACTTCTACCTACATTGGGAAAAAATTTTGAAAAAATATTGGCAGAGAGAATATGCAATGAGATAGGAAAATATAAACCACCATGTCAATTCGGGTTCAAAAAGAAGACATCGACTGTGCACCCTTTAACTATACTCACTTCAAATGTTCAATGCAATAGAAAAATGGGAAATAAAACAGCTGCTATATTTATGGACATTCAGAAAGCTTTCGACAGTGTCTGGCACGCCGGTCTTATCTCCAAAATTTTCCATCTAAAGTGTCCCATTTATTTGATAAAAATTATAAACAATTTCCTTCTAGACAGAAAATTACAAGTCCGGGTCAAAGGTGAAACCTCAGAAAAATTTACAACAGCACAAGGACTACCACAAGGCTCACCACTCTCTCCTCTACTTTACAATTTGTTCTGCAGTGACTTGTACAGACAATCTGATTTCAGAAACCAGGACATCAGCAGTCTACAGTATGTTCTCCAATTTGCTGATGACACAACTTTAATATCCCACCATAAAACACTGAAAGAGTGTATGAAAGGTCTACAGAAGTTGGCGGATATAACAGTGGCATGGATGAGACGTTGGAGAATACAACCTAACCCAAGGAAATCAAAACTCGTCATTTTTAACCATACAATCAATGCCAACTCTCCTAATATAAAACTCGGAAGTGACACAATAACTCCAACAGATTCATGCAAATACCTAGGCATAAAGATTGATAACAAGTTGAACTTCAAAGCACACTTAAAACTTCAAAAGAAAAAAGCCATAACACGAGCTGAGCATTTTAGATCACTTACATATAAAAACAAAGGAATCAGTATTAATACAGCTAGTACCATATATAAAATGATATGCAGACCTTTATTGGACTATGGACATATAATCTTCTCAAATTCGACAAAAACAGCTCTGAATGCAATTGAGGTAGCGGAAAGAACTTGCTTACGTAAGATTACAAAAATGAGACATCCCAAAAACCCCCTGCACAATCCATCCAGTCAGCTTTTATATCAGACAACGGGAATAGAACCAATACTGGAAAGAATGCAAAAACTAAGTGAAAAATTCATCAATAACCAAAATAATATCAACATGATGGAGCCATTGATACAACATTACAGTAGAGCAACTACACCAAAGGCAAAGTTACCAGCTTTGCCACTTTTCGAACAATTGGAATCACTAGGATGATGTTTATTTTTATTCTTTTTAATACTTATTAATAATATGTAATATAAAAATGTATGCAACTGGCTGGAAGACTGTGGTCGATAGCCATTTGATTTATCAATAAATTTAATTTATCTCTCTCTCTCTCTGAATCGTATATTGTATTCTTTAATAATGAATAAAAAATAACTGATATCAACCAAATTCTCAGATCTAACTTCTCCAGAAATGGCAATTTCTTTCTTTGAAGAATTTTTGGAATAATCAAAATGTGAGCGTTATTATCAGTCTTTCAAGAAGGTAATTCATGCTTATTGGTTTGTAAAAAACTTTCAGAGAATATGGAATGATAATATAATCCCAACATTCAGATTTCAAAATATGTAGCACATTTCTTCTTTATAGAGACATGTATGATTCATAAGTCCAAATTTAATTAATGATTGGGTGGGAAAAATTGACAAAAAAGTTTGTTTGTTAGTCAAGTTGTAATTCTTTTTATAGTTCCTTTTTTGTTTATTTAATAGTTGCAATACACAATTATTAGCACATGTTTCTCTGAATTCCAACTTTGATAGAAAATTTGTCATTTTATGTCTTGCCGATTAAAATATTGATATTCTTGTAAGTCAATTCAAAATGAATAATAGATATATTTCGAGGGCTATCATTCCATTGGATATTTACTTGTTTGCCCTGAAATTAAGTTACAATTGAATCAATAATTGAAATAAAGAAACTGCATTCAATGTTTATTTTCAGTTTTGACAAATATTGAAATCATACTATCATTCGATGAGAACTATGAAAAGACCTACAGTGAAATTTTTGTTTTAGAAATATTCAGTATAGCTATAATAAACTGAAAAGAGGCAGAATGAATAGATCTACCTTTCAAAAACCCATGGCTTATGTTGCCTCACAAGCAATCGTAATATCATATCTAGGTGTAACATCTTTGAGAAATCAGGTTATAAGAAGTCCCTCATTTCCAAGGTTCATCAATACTTTTTTCAGTTGAGCAAGAAATTATTCTTCTATTCCATTATGTATTGAGAAATACAATATATGATCAACAATTATAAAGAGTGTATATATTTAGAATACAAGGAAAGACACCTTTTGAAATCTAAAAATTTGGTTAATAGTAGGTTATTTTTCATAATTTATAAAATAATACAATAAATAAATTGCAATTATCTGGGTTGCATAAATTAAGAATACCAAATAGTGATTTCTAGAGAGAGCCCCCAATTGAATAGAACGTCCTTCATATTTATAAAGGAATATATTATACAATTAATAATTGCAACAATTCGAAAGACCAATTGGACATTCCTGAAGAACTAAGGCGTTTTTAGAATCTGAAAATTGTATCAATGTATTTTGCATACTCTTCTGTTGCATATTTCTTGAAGGTATATGGACAAAAATGATTGTTGTGGGTTCTGGTGAACGATCAAAGGGATACAGAATATAGGTAACAATGTCATTAGTACCAGTCGAGATGTAGTAATCATAGAAAAGGGATGATATAGAAATATCACTAGATAATCCTAATTCAGTGGTGGGTTAGTGATGAAATGAATCATTATAATGACTATATATCAGATGTCCAAATACCAGTAATAATCAGGAATTGAGAAGATCGAAATGAGGATCAAAGACAAAGACAGTTCAAGATCACATAACGTACATATATGTTTCAGAAAGTTGAGGAGATATATTAGCATATAAAACATAGATAGGAGATACATCTAGTTATTGTTGACGAAGCCTTATCTAGATGAGACGGAGAGCAATGGAAGGCAGCGATGGAGGAAGAATATGATTCGTTCATCAGGAATAATGCCTGGAAAATTGCAGAACTTTCTGAACGTTAACGTGGAGTGTATTGGACTTTAACTGGGTGTTTAAGAAAAAGCTCAATACTGATGGTTCGCTACGTTATAGAGCAAGCTTGTAGCTCTGGGTTTTACTCAGAAGTAAATTGTACAGGGCAATTTATGTCCTATATAGTAAATTAAATTTTGACAAATATTAGTTACAAAAGATCAACAATTGAGAATTGTATTCACATGAAATCAAAAAATAACTTGCTAACTATTGTTGCATTGTACGTGGATGACTTTTTTGTTTTAACTAATAATAATAATAAAATGGTTTATTCTGTAAGCTACAGGGTATAAACATTTAGTCACAGAGGCGTGAGCCTGTACGTGAATTCTAAATAAACAAAATATAATGCAGTAGCCAGTATTCAAATAAATTCACAAATCAAGATCAAATTCTTTTAACATATTTCAATAAAAATATAAAAATCAACAAAAACTCAATAGCACAGTAATGATCATAGATAAGTGCCCATTCTATACATACAATTATATACATATATTATATCATGAACTCAGGGGCGCACTCATTCGGTCATGTCTACTATCAGCTACTCGGTCATCAAACAACACTGCATCATCTGAATGAATATATCTGATGAAGAATTGTGATAATTTTATTATAAAGAATTTAGGGAGAGCTAAAAAATGTTTAGGGATGAATATCACTGGAAATTATGAAAAAGGTAGTATAGTCATTGTTTACATTCTTCAAATATGTATTGCAATAATTCAACATGTCTGATTGTAAACATATGAAAACTCCTTTGAAAACTAAATTGAAATTTGATTCAACAAAAGAGAGTTGTAATTATGAACCATATAAGAAATGAATAGGTTTATTAAGGTCTTTAGCAATATTAACTGGTCCTGATATAGCATACTCTGTTAATCACTTGAGTCAATTTATAATTATATCATTATTGAACACTGGAAAAGTGCAAAACTCATTTCAAGACGCAAGTAAAAAATGATCATTGTTCAATTTTTACTTCAGTCAGAAGGACCTGTGTTTGAAATGACTGCCTCGGTACCAAAATTGTATCAGCCACTACTATTGACCCATGTTAGTGGGTTCGATAACTACACTGATTTGATTTTTTTCAAATGTTAACTTTGGATTCGAATCAATTGATAATTTAATTGTTAAGTTTTGATCAGAGTTCGTAGAACTGAGCGCTGCCATTGTCCAAAGATTCACCCCTGAAGTTAGTTATGGATAATTCCGCGCTGCGCGCAGTCGTCCTTATAATGACGGCTGGCTATAATGATATTTTAACTATGTCCGTTTTATCTGTAGCACTTCTATGTTCTTAACCTTTTTTATGGTTCGACAAAAAGGTCGAGGTAGGGTAATAAATCGAATAGTCAGTTTAGTTAATTCAACACACAGTCTAGTAAGTACAAGTCAAGTACAGTATACTAAAGTTCGTCGTTGCTCTCGCCCCTTGAGACACAGTGTTCAGCTTGCACATTTCAAGTTAGTTGAATATTGGCCTTGTCGCCACGTGGTTAGAAAAGACCCTACAGTCGGTCGTCGGTCACAGTCACCAAAATCTTCGTTAGTACCCAAGTCGGTGAATTGTAATTGAATAAGTGCGTGAAACTGATTCATAGTTTTCGATAACTAGTTAAGCGAATCTTGTAAAGTATACATTGTGTAATTGTATATATAGACCTACTTCAATAAATAGTGTGGAAAATCTCATGGTCCTTCAAACTTCATAACCCAGTACCTTACAGTCCAATTTATGTATGGATGTTCTACATCTAATAGTTACTGTTGGGATGCAACAAATATATTCTATAGTGGAACATTTGGCGCGATGTCTCCGCTATCCCCGTCACGACGCGATGAAGAGGTCCAGGACGCGGTCAGCTGGTATAGTTAGTTCGTCCCAAGCCATCGACCGGTGAACGTCTCCGTATAATTCATGTTGTTACAATTACGTATTTATTTCATTGTTCATTCGCGAAATGATATTATAACTACATTCACTGTGTTTACTCAATAAACTTATTAAACCAAATAAACATTTAATTAAACCAAAAGGTTATGGGCTCTCTGTGACTATTTTTCGTGAGTGAATGAACAGTTTTGAGTGAAAAAAAGTTATCAAGCAGTTTCAAAGTGCACCAGTTAAAGCAGAAAACATGGGTGACATGTATCGTTCCTCTATACAGAAGTTAAATACGGATAATTACGGAATATGGAGTAAAAAAATGGAACTACTTCTCATAAGGGAAAAAGTCTGGGAAGTTGTAAGTTAAGAGAAACCCATATTTAATAATACTGAAAAAGATAAGGAGCAGGCATGACAAGACAAGGATGATTTAGCAAGATCATCAATAGGTCTTCTGATCGAGGACAGTCAGTTTTTACACATACAGGATTGTAAAACTGCAAAGGACTATTGGGACAAACTCAAGGATTACCATCAGAAATCAACATATGCAGGAATTATATATTTATACAGAAAGCTGTTCAATCTTCGTCTGCAAGGAGGGGATAACGTTGAGGATCACATCATACAGGTACTTACCCTTTTCAACAAACTTAATGCACTAGGAGAAGAATTGAAAGACACCAGTTTGAGTTTTGAGTTTTAAAACGTCTACCTTGAGGATAGGCACTTGGAACGTCAGAAGTTGGTATGAGAGTGGGAGAGTGCATAACACCATCAAAGAAATGATAAGGCTCAACATTGACATCATGGGGGTGAGCGAGACACGTTGGCCAAATAGTGGCGAAATTGCCATTCGAGATCACATTGTCTTTTACTCCGGAAATAACGACCCACTACACTGGAATGGCGTAGGGATAATAATCAACAAGATGTTGAAACCATACGTTAGAAGCTTTGTGCCATATTCTGATCGCATGGCACTGATACAACTGAACTCAACCCCACGCAATATAAACATCATACAAATATACGCGCCAACTGCAGATAAGGATGACGATGTGATCGAAGACTTCTATGAACAATTAAGCCAGTTAATGAAATACACCAAAAGCAACGAAGTTACAATGATAAACGGGGATTTCAATGCCAAGGTTGGCAGAGGAAGAGAAGATGACATAATCGGAGATTACGGGTTGGGAGAGAGGAATCAGAGAGGTGATCGTCTTGTGGAGTTTTGTAGAGAAAAGAAACTGGTTGTTTGCAACACACTTTTTCGATTGCCCACTCGACGAATTTATACATGGAGATCACCTGCAGACACAAAAGATAGAATAGTTCGAAATCAAATAGATTATGTTACAATTGATAAAAGATTCCGTAATTCAATCATGTCAGCCAAAACTTATCCTGGAGCTGACATCGCTTCTGACCACAATCCGGTAATATGTCAACTGAAAGTGAGACTGAAGAGGGTGAGCAGTGCAAGGAGCAGTAAAAGAATGGACATGAGAAGACTTCAAGACCCTAACGTAAAGCAGGATGTACAACAATCTCTACAACGAGAGTTACAGAACATTGAAGTTGTGGCTGATCCTATGGAAAAATGGAGGTTGACACAACAAGTCATTACTGAAACGGCGGAAAGACATTTGGTAAGGAAAAGGGAGAAAAGGAGAGAATGGATGACAGATGACATACTTGATCTTATGGAACAACGAAGACAGGTAAAGAATAGTGACCAGATTAAATACCGAGAGATTCACAGGATTATACGGCAGAAAATCAGAGCCGCAAAGGAAGAATGGATGGGAGAGAAATGCAGAGAAATAGAACAACTGAAGGAGAAGCATGACCATTTCAACCTGTACAAAAGGATAAAAGAGATAACTGCAAGAAAGCATAATTCAACATATGGAAAATTGACAGACCCAACTGGATGCCTTGTAACAGAAAGCAAAGAAGAACTGAAAGTATGGAAATCATATGTAGAACATATGTTTCAGGAAGACCGACCAACTATTAATCCAAGTTTGGATGAACCATGTGACACCGGTCCACATATAACTAAAGAAGAAGTGGAAAGCGCTGTTTTTTCACTAAAACACAACAAAGTATCTGGTCCTGATAAAGTACATGGGGAAATGTTGAAAATTCTATGCGAAACTGATGAGAAATTCCTCAATATGCTAACTGACCTGTTCAACGATGTATACAATAGTGGAAACATACCTCAGGATTGGCTACAGTCAACTTTTGTGCCAATTCCTAAAAAGACTGGTAAAACGTGCGATGACTATAGACTAATTAGTCTAATTAACCATGTAACCAAGGCATTTTTGAAAATCATCCATCGCCGCATATACAGTAAATGCGAACCAGAAGCAGGTGAAACACAGTACGGCTTTAGAGGTGGTTTTGGTACTAGAGAGGCTATTTTTGGGCTCCAGGTGCTGGTACAGAGATGCAGAGATGTAGGACACGATGTATATATGTGCTTCCTTGATTACTCGAAGGCCTTCGATAAGGTGGAGCACAGCAGGTTGATCAATATACTCAAGGAAACTGGAATAGATGGGAAGGATATTAGAATTATATCCAACCTATATTGGAGACAAACTGCAAGGGTCAGGATTCGAAATGAATACACCGACGATATCGAAATACGAAAAGGCGTTCGGCAGGGTTGCGTTCTCTCTCCTACGTTTTTCAACATTTACTCCGGTAGAATATTCAAGTTGGCATTGCAAGGAATGGAGATGGGCATCAAAATGAATGGTAGAATAATTAATAATATCAGATTTGCCGATGATACGGTGGTGCTAGCAAGTGGGATCGATGAACTTCAGTTTCTTATGAATAGGATTAACCAGATCAGTGAAGATTTCGGATTGAAACTCAATACTTCTAAGACCAAATATATGATCGTGAGTAAGAAAATTGCACCACCTAGTATTCTTAAATTAGAAAATAAGCCTATTGAACGTGTGGAAAAATACAATTACCTTGGCACTATAGTAAATTCCAACTGGGAACAAATCACTGAAATCCGCAGCCGCATAGAAAAATCACGATCAGCATTCCTGAATCTGAGAAGCTTGTTTATTAACAGGGAACTTAGCATTTCCTTGAAGGTCCGTATATTGCAGTGTTACGTTTTCTCGGTACTGTTCTACGGGGTTGAAGCTTGGACCCTCACTGACGCACTGCTTAAAAGACTGGAAGCATTCGAAATGTGGACTTATCGCAGAATTCTTCGAATATCATGGATAGATCACATCACTAATGAAGAAGTATTGAGAAGAATGAAAAAGAACAAGGAAGTTGTGTTCACCATCAAACAACGAAAGCTTCAATACTTCGGACACGTCATGAGGAACAGCAAATACCAAGTACTGCAGTTGATAATACAGGGAAAAGTGGAAGGCAGAAGGGGACCGGGTAGAAGAAGACATTCATGGTTGCACAATCTCAGGAAGTGGTTTGGCCAGACATCCATACAACTTTTTAGAAACGCAGCGAACAAGATAAAACTTGCCATGTTGATTGCCAACGTCCGGAACGGATAGGGCACGCCAAGAAGAAGAAGAAGAAGTTTGCCGGCATCCTATAACTCGCTTATCACTTCTCTAGGAGATCAGAAAAATGAAAATTTTACACTTGATGCTGTAAAAAGCCGAGTTATTGATGAATACAGTCGAAGAAAAGAAAACATATCAGGGAACAGTGAGGCATTCTAAAAACAGTGCAGTCTAAAGAAAAGAATTATCAAAAAACAAAGGATATAACATGTTTTTTCTGCAAGAAGCCAGGTCACCAGAAGAAAGAATGTTTTGGCTACAAGAAATGGAAGAATAATCAGAAGAATAAAGAGAATAAAGAAAAAGAACAGGCCAGTGTAGCAACGGAAGAATTACTTTTAAGCAAGTATTGTGAAGATTCTGTAAAATCAACAAATGGATGCCACAAGTCACATGACCGGTTCGAAAGAATTGTTCCACTATCTAGATGAGACGCAGAAAGGATGTATACAGTTGGCAGAAGAAAATAAAATTTGTAAGATGGAAGGTAAAGGATCAATACTCATTAAATGCTGTGTCGATGACCAGGTGAGTGAAATATTTTCGAAAGACGTTCTGTATGCACCATCTCTCAAATCTAGTCTATTATCAGTGAAGAAGCTTGCTATAAATGGCTATAAAGTAGATTTTAAGGAAAATGTATGCAACATCATGAAGGATGAAAGAATCTTAGCAAAGGCATATACAGGTAATAGACAGGAGGATCTCTACAGGGTGAACACAATAACTGAATGAGCTAAAGCAGCCATGGACTCAGAGAAGCATGGTGAAAACTGCTACCACATCTGGCACAGGCGTTTCGGTCACAGGGATACCAAGGCAATAAAAGATTTAGTCAAAAAGGATCTTGTTTCAGGATTGAAAATTCGGGACTGTGGATTAGAAAGCATTTGTGGACACTGCCTGGAAGGAAAGATGGCAAGAAAACCATTTCCCAAAGAAAGTGAAAAGAAGACTCAAGCTATACTCGATCTTATACACACGGATGTTTGTGGACCCATGCAGACAGAATCGCCTGCTGGAAAAAGGTATGTGACGACTATTCGAGATTTGCATTTGTATATTTTAAAAAAAAAAAAAGCGAGGCTGGAAAGTATATAAAAGATTTCATCAAAGAAATGAGAACACAGCATAAAAAAGTTCCAAAATGCATCAGGTCAGATCGAGGACGGGAATACGTAAATTCAGATCTAATTAATTACTTAAAGAGTCAAGGAACAAAAATTCAATACACAGCTCCCTATTCACCACAACAAAACGGCGTTGCTGAAAGAAAGAATAGATATTTGATCGAAATGGCAAGATGCATGTTATTAGACGCAAAGTTAAAAAGAAAATTTTGGGCAGAGGCAGTAAAAACAGCAAATTTTTTGCAAAATAGATTGCCCACAAGAACTCGTGAAAAAACGCCATATGAAATTTGGAATTCAAGGAAACCAGACGTAAGTTATTTCCACTTTTTTGGCTGCGAGGTTTATGCCCATATTCCAGACGAATTACGCCGAAAACTGGACGTAAAAGCTGAAAAATACATCTTTTTAGGGTATTCAGAACAGTCGAAAGCCTACAAACTTTTGAATAAGAAAACAGAAAAAATAAAAATCAGTCGAGATGTAGTATTTCTTGATAAATATGATAACACCAGTGAGGAAATTGATAATAGTATGGTCGAAATTGATTTTTCACAAGAAGATGTCAAGCAATCGACAACGGAGAGCAGTTCAAGTGATGAATCTGCGCAGAAGCAACTTCAAGTAGAGCCAGAGTGCAGAAGATCAACAAGAAAGAATCGGGGTGTACCTCCAGGTCGCTATCTTGATGCAACAAGTTTGGCAGCAGAAATAGAAGATGATCCAAGAACAAGAAAAGAAGCACTTGACAGACCTAATAAAGAAGAATGGATGAAGGCTATGGATGAAGAGTTAAGTTCTCTGAAACATAACAATACATGGACCATCGTTCAGGCCCCAAAGGGTGCAAACATAGTTAGCTGCAAATGGGTATATAAAACCAAAAGAAATTCGAGAGGTGAAGTCGAACGCTACAAAGCAAGACTTGTAGCTCGTGGTTTCTCTCAAAAATTTGGCACAGACTACGATGAAGTATTTGCAACAGTTGTTCGACAGACAACATTAAAAGTTTTACTGACTGTAGCAGGAAAGAAGAATTTAATCATCAAACACTTTGATGCAAAATCAGCATTCCTAAATGGAGATTTGCAGGAAGAAATCTACATGCAGCAACCCAAAGGATATGCAGTGGCAGGTAAAGAAAAATATGTTTGCAGGCTTGAGAGGGGGATATATGGTTTGAAGCAAGCTGCAAACATATGGTATGAAAAGTTAAGGAATGTTTTAAAATATTATGATTTTAGCCAGAGTAGGGAGGACCAATGTTTGTTTACGAAAAAGATGAAAGATGATACATTGTACTAGATTGTACACGTTGATGATTTCTTGATTGCAGCAGAGAAGGAAGAGAACGTTGACAAAGTTGCTGTATACTTGAAGACGAATTTCGAATTAATCGATCTTGGAAACATAAGCAAATATTTGGGAATAAACATCAGAAAAAATAGTGAAGAATATTTCTGTATGAATCAGTCCGACTATATCAAGAATATTTTGACCAGGTTCGGGTTGCAAGAAGCCAAACCATCAAACATTCCTATGGATACAGGGTATCAAAAACACAGAAAAGAAACTCCGTTAATGCAGAATAATGAGAAGTACCAACAATTAATTGGAGCACTCTTATATTTATCTGTTTACACAAGACCAGATATCGCAGCAAGTGTTTCAATTATGAGCCAATTTGACAGGTGTCCTACAGAAATGGACTGGACCGAGGTAAAGAGAATATGCCGATATCTAAAAGGAACTATCAATTATGAACTTGTACTTGGCGGTCACAATGCTGAAGAGAAGAACTTGGTAGGTTACTCGGATGCTGACTGGGCTAGTACGAAGGTGGATAGAAAATCTAACAGCGGATATGTGTTCAAATTATGGAACTCTACAATCAGCTGGGGTTGCCGCAAGCAAGCTTCAGTTTCTTTATCATCAACTGAGGCAGAATACCATGCCCTGGCAGATGCAGTACAAGAAGGTATGTGTACGAAATTTACTCTGAGTGTTTATCTTAAAATCATTCAACAGTCGGTTACGACTGTTGAATGATTTTAAGATAAACACTCAGAGTAAATTTCGCATCTATGAAGATAACCAGAGTTGTCTAAAAATTATAGAAAATAATAAATTCAGTCATAGAACGAAGCATATAGACACCAAATTTAACTTCATCAGGGATTTGAAGGAGAAAAATTTAGTAGAATTACAGTACTGTCCTACCAACCAGAACATCGCAGATATGTTAACGAAACCTCTGGATAGGATTAAGCTGCAGAGAATGGCTGAGGAGTGCGGGCTGGCAGTGCATCCTCAGTAACATATCATTTGTTGAGGACGGGTGTTGGGATGCAACAAATGTATTCTATGGTGGAACATTTGGCGCGATGTCTCCGCTATCCCCGCCACGACGCGATGAAGAGGTCCAGGACGCGGTCAGCTGGTATAGTTAGTTCGTCCCAAGCCATCGACCGGTGAACGTCTCCGTATAATAATAATATATAGTTTATTGAAAAAGTACAATTTGTATAAAAAATCAATAACATTTACAATATTGTTTCAATAAACCGCAAAAAACTCACTAAGGCAGATTGCCTGTGCGTGAGTTGTCAGGATTTAAGATATTGGCTGCTATACTAATACTAATTCTATTTTAAAAAATGTGTATAAACAAAATGTAGACAAGGAACAGATACAATGTAGATAAAAATGTATAATACTTATATAAATAAAATGTACAAACAAAACATTGCACACCTACAAAGCGTGCACAGATAAAATGGTATAGATCAAATGTGCACTAATGAAGGCATATATATATACAATATAAAACGCAAGATATAAGAAGGTACCAACATAATACAGTGTCACAAATGTTTATTTTCTCATGTCTATTATTTTGACGAGTTCATTTCTCGGGTACTTTGCAATAAATTCATTCAATTTTTTCCTGAAGAGGCGTAGATTATGAAGTTCTCTTAGACTTTTGGGTAGAATCTGATACATTCTCGGTGCCAAATAAGCAAAACTGCGTTGGCCAACTGTTTTAGCTGAAAATGGAGTTTTGTAGCAAGTGCCATGGTTCCTCGTGTCATATTGATGTGTCAGAGATTATAATTCATGTCGTTACAATTACGTATTTATTTCATTGTTCATTTGCGAAATAATATTATTACTACACTGTGTTTACTCAATAAACTTATTAAACCAAATAAACATTTAATTAACCCAAAAGTTACATTAATTTTTACCAAAATTGAAAGCAATGAATAAATCAGTAGGATAGCATTTCCGAACTGGCCATAGAGCACCTATTCCTATAACGATTAAAAGATTGGAAACTTTAGTGAACAAATGGGTATATACATTTTCATAAAAGTTTAATCATTCTTTCACGACATGGAAAGTTTTAATAAGTAGATACTTTTTAAAGTATTTTATACCTACATTGAATTGCTGGAAAATTGATACCAATTTTGAAAGTAACTGCCATGTTAAAATTTGTCATATACTGAATGATCCTTCAAATTTTATTTCTGTCGTAACATTTTGACTAGTATTTCAAGTGAAAAATTTGAACTGATTTTATATATGTATATCCTCGCCATCCAAGAATAATTTGATTGTTTGACAAAAAAATGCAGAATAAATATTCATTTGAAGAAAATCGAATCGCCAAACTTAATTAATTCACATCTAAAATGAAATTTTTTCTGAGAATTATTCAGGAAAGCTAAATGAACAACCTAAAAAAAGACAGAATGAATAGACTGGCCTTTAAAATACCCATGGCTTATGTTACCTCAAAAGCAATTGTAATATCATATCTAGGTGGAACCTTTTTGACAAATCAGGTTAAAAGTTTGAGAGTCTAATTTCCAAGGTTTATTAATACATGTTTCAGTTGGGCGGCAAATAATATGATAATATAACAGGAAATATATAGTTGAAATTATTCGTATGAAAGATTTCACAACGATTCGATTTATTCATTATAAAATCAACAGCACTGCACTCAAATTCTTCAAAAACGGATAAGTCACTTATATTTTTGCACTCTTCTGTCGTAAAAGTTTTTAGATATTCAGATCATACATAGAAATTTTTGAATGTCATCTGACTAACTTGGCTCTTTTTTCCAGTAATAAAGCCAATTGTGAATTATCTATAAGGAGTTTTTCTATCTGTTTAATACTATTTCATAGTAGCACAACTTTTAGTCCAATCCAAGACTGAAGTGACTGGGTGATTCATGTTTATTTAATGTTTACAATTTACGAATATCGGTATTCCTATTGATGATCAGATGAAGCTTGTGTTCTCTTTTGTAGTTTCATCTGCTGTCGCAATAGATTCGAATTCTCACGAATGAAAATGTAGTTTTATAGTTTGTGGAAAATAAACGAAAAATTCCTGAAATAAAGTAACATTCATCCAATTGAATCAATAATAAAAACCCTTCAAACGAATCTCAACTGAGGAAAATGCATTCGATGATATCTATGTTCATTTCCAAATTTTGACAAATATCTATCGAATTTTTGATTCGCCGAAGACTTTGCATTTTATCTGTCGGCATTCATTTAAATATAAAATAACAATTTTGGAAACTGCAAACTCTCTCAAGAATTTTCATATATCAAAATGGAATATTTATTATTAACATGACACTGACAGTAAAATTATCCACAGATACCACAGAAATATGGGACTTGAAATGTCAAAACAATCCGAAACACCCCGTATACTCGAAAACCGCGAGGAGAATCGAAGGTTTTGGATTTTTCCTGGGATCTCGAGATGATATTCAGGGGGGGTCTTATTCTTGTTATTTTTACTCTAGATCGTCCCGTTTGGGCTGTGATTTTTAAAATTTGCCGAACTGTTACAAGCGTGTTTATACAGGGTGGCCATTTGAAAACGAAACAGACGAGATTACAGACGAAATAAAGTTTTTCAATAGAAATGCTCGGACAGGTCGATTTCTATTTCTAGGGGGACAACTTAAGATGTAGGTTACGGACGCATAGCGCTTCAACCCTTGCTGCTACAACCCCCACCCCCAATTTTTGAATAGGGTAGATGGGGTGAGTGATACCTCATTTGAAAGGTATTTTTATACTGATTTCGGCACAATATGTTTATGCATTAGTTCTCGAAATATTCATGCGTTAGTTAATTTTATCACTTAAATAAATTTTTTGCGAATAATTGACATTTCGTGCTTCCGAAACACCAAAATTTCCGTACTTGTATTTGAAATTGCAAAACATCTACCACTGGGCAAATGAAGTCATACCGTACGTGTTAATGCTACTAGGGCCAGATGTTCGACTAGCTGTTTTATTCACTGAAATCATTCTCCAACTGTACGGTATCAGAACGATTTGAAGTATTGATCTGAGAAATAAGACTTTTCAAAGTAAAGTAAATAAGTTATCAAAAACTCACATCAATTAATCAAATATTCAAATTGTTCACCATTAGCTTCCATACAATGAAATAAGTTTTGTTCGAAACGATGGCGCACATTTTGCAGCATTTCTGAGTGATTTGACGACATTCGTTCACTATACGTCTTCTTAAATCCTCTATGGAATCGGGCTGTGTAGAGTAAATTTTACTCTTCAAGTGGCCCCAAAGAAAAAAATCTAGTGGTAACAGATCTGGCAATCTGGCTGGCCATTCAGTGGGACCCCTTCTTCCAATCCACCGATTCGGAAATCTTTGATCCAGATATTCTCGAACTGGTAAGGCGTAGTGTGGAGGAGCTCCATCCTGCTGAAACACAATCTGATCTTCCACATAATTTCCAGCATTGTTTTCAATAATTTCCGTCAAAATTGGATCAATGTGATTTTCCAATAAGTCCAAATACATATCTCCAGTAAGATTAAAAGTAAGTAAAAGTAAGGTAAAAAGAACGGGCCGACAATGTTGTCACCAAATATTCCAGCCCAAACATTGAGTTTTACTGGTAGTTGAGTATAAACTTCGTGGAACAATCTCGGATTAGCATCGGCCCAATAACGACAATTGTGTCGATTTACTTTGCCGTTTAGAAAGAACGAACACCCATCGGAGAAACAAACATTGTACAGATAATTGGGATTAGCAGTTACTCGTTCACTCATTGTATCACAAAATTCAACACGACGGTCAAAATCATCTTCGTTTAGTGCGTGTGAAAGATGGATCTTGTAAGGATGGAATTTATGATGCTTCAAAATATTTGCACTTCGAGTTCGTGTAAAACCAGATTCATGTGCTAGCTGCCTCGTACTCGTCATTGGATTCATAGCAATCTGTCCAAGAACAGCTACTTCAGCTGCTTCATTTCTTTCCATGTTTCGTTTTTTATTAGCCACGGACCCGGTTTCTTGAAACTTTGACACTAATTCCAAAACATACTTCCTATTAACATGTTTATCTAAATGTCGTTGATTGAAGAATTCTGCGGTTCTATTCGCACATTGATTTTTTGCAAAAAAAGTGAAATTATTTCCACCCGCTCTGCAATTGAATAAACCATGTCGAACAATGAATTAGAACACATACAAGTTTCGATTCAAAACTAAGAATAATTCACATGTCAAAGAACCAGTGAGCCAACTTAATGATCTGTTCGTAATGAATAAAAAATTATCGATTCTCATTTTTTTGAAAAAGATATGAATTCAATAATCCACAAAATGAAAACATATTGAAGCCAACTGAGAAAACACTTCATAATTAAGTCGGAAATCGTTTCACGAATTGGGACTGGAATATTTCTGTGGCATCATTAATGATTTGATTTTCTTATCTGTTAATCTGATTAGAGATATGAACGTATTTGGACTTTTTGGAGATTTCTATCGATCCAGTGTTACCGCATGTTATTGGAAATACTGCAAATTTATATCGAAGATAATTTAGATTGAGTTTCAGCAAGATTGAGCTCCTTCGCAATACGCTTTGTTTGTTCGACATCTTGATTAAAGATTTCTATGTCAGTGGATTGGAGGAAGGAAGCCACAGTCATTTGTTTTGAAGCTCAAAATGTCGATTTTTCACAAAAAAACACTACAAGTGCCATGAAAACACCACTTCATTTTCAAATACTTAGTTAAGAATATTTAGAGAACTAATGCATAAAATGAAAAAACAATTACTGTGCTGAAATCAGTATAAAAATACCTTTCAAATGAGGTATCACTCACCCCATCTTCTCTATTCAAAATTTGGGGGTGAGGGTTGTAGTAGCAAGGGTTGAAGCACTATGCGTCCGTAACCTACATCTTGAGTTGTCCCCCTAGAAACAGAAATCGACCTGTCCGAGCATTTCTATCGAAAAACTTTATTTCGTCTGTAATCTCGTCTGTTTCGTCTTCAAATGGCCACCCTGTATATGTTAGATACGTATGGCAGTATTAGGATTATTAAATTCGATCCTTATCGGTCTAGGTCTATGACTCGAGCCTGCACCCAGCCTATTTACAGCGGTGATGGAATTCACGGCCCCCTCATCAATCTTTCCAATCACCTCCCGTGCAACTGCGTTATCGAAGACGATACTGGAGCTCTCGAGAACATTACGAACAATAATGTTGTGTGACCTTTTGATGCGTTGAATAATCTCATCTTGTGCTACACCCTGACCACCCACAGAAGGTGATGATGATTGCTCGACAGTCCTCGCGATGTCCCCAATCTGGTCCATCCTATCACCGATAGTCAAGAGATTTGTTTTTAGAACGTTATAGTCCGGGAGCCAGGGGCAAATTTGGCCTCTCGAGAGATACTTGGTGAGATGCATCAGATTATAGTAATAAAAAGCCTCGTGAACGTCAGCTACGACTCGGTGTGGGGGGGAGAGCGGCGGCAGCCCCCCAAACACGAAGAAAAAAATACATTCAGTCATTTCCTCCCAACTGAAAATTTGTCAAATTGTAGCTAACCCAATATCTAGACGAAAAAATATAATCAGCTGGCTATAGCATGGTGGATTATATGTCAGCTGGTGCCTCAAACATGAAAAAAAAATTATATTTTCAATGACAGGAATGACAGCGACTCTGATACTGAATCAGAGAGTGAAAGTAACTAAATATTATTGTGCAACATGTGGAGAAAGTCCTTTTTCGCGAGTGTGGCACTCTCTGATTCATTATCGAGTCGCTGTCAGAGCTGTCACTGATAATATTTTTTTTTCATGTTTGAGGCACCAGCTGACGTATAATCCACCATGCTATAGCCAGCTGATTGTATTTTTTCGTCTAGATATTGGGTTAGCTACAATTTGACAAATTTTTAGTTGGGAGAAAATGACTCAATTTATTTTTTTTCTTCGTATTTGGGGGGCTGCCGCCGCTCTCCCCCCCCAGCAGAGTCGCAGCTGACGTTCACGAGGCTTGTTATTACTATTACCTGATGCATTCTACTAATTACCGTTTGAGAGGAACTTGATCATGTATATCTGTTACTGGCTCCCGGACTATTATGGGTATCCTGTAAACTCTTTACGTCCTTTTGACAAGTTTTCAATGCGTTGCTATGCTCATTCAATATCATCTCATGAGCTTTGAGTGTATCAGTGCACTTCGGCAATTGCTCAGTTAGCTTTTTCTGAGTGGACTTAATCGAGGCTATGTCTTCGGCAATTTGATCAATAACAAGCTATAATTTGAAGAAGGCAATAATATGAATCCAGCGAACAGATTGTGGAAAATAAACGAAAAATTCCTGAAATAAAGTACCATTCATATAATTGAATCAATAATACAAAACCCTTCAAACAAACCTGAACTGAGGAAAATGCATTCAATGATATCAATGTTCATTTCCAAATTTTGACAAATATCTATTGAATTTTTGATTCGCCAAAGACTTCGCATTTTATCTCTCAGCATCTCTTTAAATATTGAATAACAATTTGGGAAACTGCAAACTTTCTCTAGAAATCAGAAGTATATCGAAATGGAATATTTATTATATTATAACATGACAGACGAATTGTCCACAGAGACCACAGAAATATGTCAAAATAATCCGCAACACCCCGTATACTCGAAAACCGCGAGGAGAATCGAAGGTATGGAAGTTTTCCTGGGGCCTCAGGACGATTTTGAGGGGGGTCTTATTGTTGTCATTTTTGCTCTAGAATCGAGATGGTCCTGTTTGGGCTGTGATTCAATGTTTCAGGTACGGAAAAAAAATTTGATTGTCTATATCTTATATAGATACGTTTATATTGGTCGCTAATTTGAAAGATTTAGTTTTTAAGGAAATCGGCTTGATTCGCACCAATGATACTCTGGTTTTCTTTGTCAAGCTTTCGGATTTATTTTAATCCATCTTCAGGGCGTCTACAAGATTTACAATTAATACAAATATGGAACACTTCTTACATTTTCACACAACTTGAAAAATCAACTTTACAAAGGTATCAAACAAAAAACAAATTTGGTCTAACAAATACAAATATATAGGAGAGAACTTCCAGAACAAACTACAAAATCTCAACAAACTGTCAAGAACATACAGCAAAAAACGAACACTCCAACAGAAAGAACATTAAAAGAGGTAGGTGGAAAACTGAAAATGAAAACACGCAGTGAAATCGGGAAATAGTATTGTCATTATAATTGTTTTTATTATTATCTGTGCTTGATTTAAACTAATTATGCTTGTTATCTGTACTTGATTTAAACTAATTATATTGCTATTATATCGCATTTGAAAATGGATCAATACCTCAGAGATATGAACTATATACCAATAAATACCAAGGAAATATTCTCTGGAGAGCTAGATTCCATTAATACACATGAATTTGAATTTATGAATGTGATCCATATGAACATTAGAAGCATAGCTAAAAATTTTGATGAGTTGAAATTATTTCTTGAACAATTTAGCACGAAATTCGACTGTATTATACTATCGGAAACATGGAACATTGGGAACATTGCGTTGTATGGTTTGGATGGTTTTGATGTATCTTATAATTACGGCCCCATAAATCAAAATGATGGATTAGTTGCTCATATTCGGAATTCACTCGACCATAAATGTAAAATTATAAACATATATGAATGCAAGATAATAGAAACAGAATATATGAACATTTATGAAACAGGAAATTTTGACTTTAACCTTTTTGTTGGAGATATTAACATAAATATAAAACTCGACAATGAAATAACCAACGAATACCTTGACCTGATTAGTGAGTTTGATTTCACATCTATGATTAACTCATATACAAGGATATGTAATAATTCAAAATCATGCATAGAAAACGAAACACAGTATTGGAGAGTGCCTGCCTATAGTTGCATAACTGATCATTTTCCAATAATTCTGAAAATACCTTCCAAGAAAAAATCCTCAGAAATACCTGATCCTCTTGATATATTTAAAAAATACACAGATATTGCAAAATTGTGTGAAAAACTTAAAAACATGTGCTCGGCACCTATATATGAAGCCCAAAACGTGAGTGCACGAGTTGATTTTTTTGTGAAGCAACTGAATGAAGCAATAGAAGAGAGTACTATAACAAAAAAAAATCGTCATAAAGAAAAAAAAGACAGATGTGGATTTCCAGAGCATTGATAAAATGTATAAGAGAAAAAGAAAGGCTCTATGCACTTTCACAAAGAGATCAGCAAAATGAAGTTTAAAAATCCAGGTTTGTCAGCAACAGAAATAAACTAAGAGTCCTACTCAGAATCGCGAAAAAACGGTACTACAGTAACAAAGTTGTAGTTGAAGGTAATTCAAAACAACTATGGAATGTAATAAATGAAATAAGTAATAACGAAAAAAAAAACTATAATTGACGAAATAACACTAGAAGATTATAGGGTAGTAACAGATCCCGCCATTATGAGCAATGAATTCAACAAATATTATGGAGATGTAGGAAGAAATCTCGCTAACAAAATAACAAAACCCTCGACACATCCACTACGACATATTAATCAAAATACAATGTTAATGGAACCAACGAATAAACATGAAGTAGAGGCAATTATAAAAACAATAAAAATAATAAAACACCTGGATTAGACGGGCTGAGGGCAGAAACCTTGAAATGTATCTCTTGTCACATCTGTGAACCACTTGCTTACATTATTAATCAAACCATCTCGATGGGAGAATGGCCTAGAAGTTTCAAAGAAGCAATAATAAAGCCTCTATTTAAAAGCGGAGATAAGACTAAAATAGTGAATTACAGACCAGTATCAATAATTTCAAACATTGCAAAGATTTTCGAAAAAGTTATCAAACAGAGACTGGAGAAATATGTGTTAGATAAAAATATTATCTCAAATAGACAGTTTGGATTTCAGACAAACAAATCCACTGAGGACGCGATTTCTTTGCTTGTATCAAATATTTATGAGGCTTTAGATAGGAGTAAGCCAACTCTGTGCGTTTTTTAGACTTAGCAAAGGCCTTCGACAGTGTAAGCCACCCACAATTATTGGATGCCTTGGAAGACATTGGTTTAAGGGGCAATGTGCTTAATCTGATGAAGAGCTATATCTAACAGACAACAATATGTCCGAAATAGGGAATTGTATAAGTGACGCTTTCGAGGTTAAGTTTGGAGTCCCACAAGGAACTGTATTGGGGCCTATATTATTCACTATTTATATGAATAATCTACTTGAGTTGGATAGCCGTGGAAATATAGTTAGTTTCGCAGACGATACAGCCATTTTATATCAAGCTGATAGCTGGAAAGAACTCAAAGACCAAGCTGAAAATGACATGAAATCTATCAAAGATTGGATGGATTATAATTTATTGACAATTAACTTCGGAAAAACAAAATATATCACATTCTCTTGCTTAAATAGAGACTTACCAGACTATGAAACACTGAAAATTTATGAGAATTATGAGATTAAAAGAACCGACTATATCAAATATTTGGGCATCATTATAGATAGACATTTGAAATGGTATAAACATATGGATAACCTCAGGTGTTTACTCTATAAATTTAGACTTCTGAGAACCTTTTTGGACACAACCAAACTCAAAATGGTCTATCATAGTTTAGTAGGTTCACGATTAAACTATGGTATCATAGGGTGGGGTGGAGCAATGAACACACACCTTCAAAAAATTAGTATAATACAAAAAAAAATCTTGAAAATAATCTTAAGAAAACCTCATACCTACCCGACCGATATTCTCTACACAGAAGCAGCAATCGTTTTATCGTTCCATTTTGGTATATCATTTCAAAAATAAATCAAATCTACAATCTCTAACACATCAATATGACACGAGGAACCATGGCACTTGCTACAAAACTCCATTTTCAGCAAAAACAGTTGGCCAGCGCAGTTTTACTCATTTAGCACCGAGAATGTATCAGATTCTACCCAAAAGTCTAACATAACTTCATAATCTACGCCTTTCCAAGAAAAAATTGAATGAATTCATTGCAGAGTACCCGAGAAATGAACTCGTCAAAATAATAGACATGAGAAAATAAATATTTGTGACACTGAACTATATTAATACCTTCTTATATCTTACATTTTATGTTCTGTACATACCTTCATAAATGCACATTTAATCTATACCATTTAATCTGTACACACTTTGTCAGTATGCAATGTTTTATTTGTACATTTTATTTATATAAGTATTATACATTTTTATCTACATTGTATCTGCTCCTTGTCTTCATTTTGTCTATACTCGTTTTTTAAAATAGAATTAATATTAGTATAGCAGCCAATATCTTAAATCCTAACAACCCACGCACAGGCAATCTGCCTTAGTAAGTTTTTTACGATTTATTGGAGCTATATTCTAAATGTTATTGATTTTTTATACAAATTGTACTTTTTCATACTTGTATCATAAACATCAAGGATTGAACAAAAAATAATATTTCAGAGAAGAGGAGATAAAAATGCAGTATACAACCATAAAATAGTAAAACAACTATACAGTAGGTTAAAATATTCCACACCAATTCCATTACAGTCCGAAATAGTTTATAGGATAGAATGCCAGGACAGCTCGCGTGGCTACATCGACCAAACATCACAGCTGCTTAAAAGCCGAGTTGCTATCTATAAGAGTGATATAACCTAGGAGAATAAAAGGTGCGCCTTAACAGCACACGCACTACAGGAAGGTCATAGATTTAATTTTGATTGCGGTGACTTCAATGTAGACAAATGTCTACCACTTGCCGAGTCAACAACTATTCATCTTGGAAATTTTCAGTTTGCGTTCACTCATCCCCTACTGCATAAAAGTTTTCACCGACTGCACCAACAGAACATCTCGGAGTCTCGTTGACTATACAATATGCGGAATCGATCGACCAAAAATTGTTCATATCATGCTAAATTTTCGAATCATTACGCTCAGGACGAAACAGAGCAACCCATCAACATACATTTAAGATGATATTGTGTCGTAAATTCTCCGATGTCGAATTTTACCGAGTTTAATTTCCTCCTCCGTGGGAATCTCATGACGAACCGACAACACCAAACAGTCAAATTAGGAGATACTTTCGTTTTAGGACGATTTCCTCTGGTGTTGCAATGTTGCTTTTCCTAAATGATTGAGAAAATGTCCTTCAAATGAGTTCGCATGGTTTCCTGAAAATTTGGGAGAGAAAAATCGGGGGCTCGAACAGTCAACTTGACTGGCATATAATATTCCTTGTTAACAAACACGTAATAAATGAGATTTGATAAGATTTGAATTGAACAATATTAATCTGTCTCATCGAAGGGACATATGTCATGATGAAATTAATGCTAGTAAAAACAAGACGAGAACAGTGAGGCGGATTATCAATTGTGCTAGTTGATTCGGTTAACACCTAGCCGACCATTTCGTTAAATGGTCTCATATTGTACGTGCGAGATAGGGAAATCGGATGCTAAGTTAATTTTGTGACTTCTTTGGTCGATATTTCAGTTCGATTGCCCATTGGCTTATTACTGGTCGTTTCACTTCGGCTTCTCTCACGACTGAGGCTGAGCTACTTCTTGCCTGCTCTTTCGACAAAAATTTGCGCTGGTAATTCGAGATCGATAATGATTGTACAAGGTTGATTGAATGTTATTTTGCCCTATGCCACCTGAGAAAATATATTGGCTTTCCTTGTGCTATGACCTTTTTCAACTCGATCATTGCCTCAGTTCTTCGATATAGTCTGCTGGTGTGAGGGCGTGCTACGGGATCTAATCGCGCATTTGTTTTGCAGAAGCGAATTATTCCTGTATTGTTTGGTCTTGATCCCCGATCCTCTTGCAGAGAATCCATCCCCATAGTATCCTTACACTCCCATCTCGTTATATTTTATCATCTTATGAATTATATTTATGATAGGAAATTCCCAGAATTTTTGATCACCATTCATATAATACTCGTGGTTGTCGAAAACTCTACCACGCAAGTTTAAACCACACATATCATGACAGATAATTATTAATATCGGGTATTCAACTAGGTATATGATGTTCGTCTCAGCAGTGAGAGACCTATGATATTTTTAGATTGAGGTGTTAAAGGTTTCATTGTTGTGAAAATTTCCTTTGATTGGTTCTGAGGTTTGTGGACTAATTCGATGTTATGCGGCTTAAATATTTTTGTGATTTTATGAGACAAGTTTTTAGTGTAGGGAATTGGTATTCGTGTTTCTGTTCTTCATTTTCTTCAGTTCTTCTCGTGTTGTGAAGTCTATGTACTCTCTCGTTTATTACAGGTGTAGTCATCTTTTTTGGGTTGTTGTTTTCAATTAGTCGTTCTTTTAATTATCTTATTATTTTTGGTCTCAATTCGGGTGATGTGAGTTTGAGTGCTCCAATTATCCAATCCAATTATTGTGCCTCGTATTAGTCCGGTGTTGTGGTAAAAACCACCTCTCTAATGAACGAGGCAGGAAATATACTTTAATCAATGAAAGTTTCACTTTCACCAAATTTTTATGCCTTTTTGAATGATTTTTGTTGCACCCTGTGCCATCCCCATCAACTCTCTCAATTTTTTGAATAGTGATTGTAAGTCATGTGGTACTTTTTTGGCAAGATCTTTGTATCTTCTTTACAGGCGTGCAGAAATTTTCAAAAAAAATTTTTTTTTTGAAAAATTAGTTAGTTCAAAGAGGTTTTCAGTATGTGCTCTTTGTTATGGCTCATTTACTCTGAGACGATGATACCTGATGAACTTTGTCACCGAATGAAAATCGACCATTACAGTTTTGTTCATGCACAACTTTCAACCCCTACGAACCCTTTAATGAAGAAAAAAATGGAGTGACATTGGAAATTTATTTCTGCATTGAAGAACTACCCAGAGAATCATTGTGCATTACAAGATAAGTTAAATTAAACTAATAACATACCTACTTAAGATCATAACTGGAGCGCAGTGTTTCACACAATCTAATTTTTCACGTGAGGGTGTTGAAAGTTGTGCATGAACAAAACTGTAATGTTTGACTTTCATTCGGTGACAAATTTTATCAGCTACCATCGTCTCAAAGTAAATGAGCCATGTTAAAGTGCACATACTGAAAACCTCTGAATTAACTCCTCAAAAAAAAATATTTCTTCTTGGATATTTCTGTAAAATTTCATCATAATGAAGTCCCATTTGATCATTAAAGACCATATTGTTTTCAGAATTCAAAAATTCCACTCATACTGACATTAGAAAATGACAGACATATTGTCATTTGAATAAATGTGCTTTAATGATCAAAATATGGCCAATTATTATATATTAAAAAAAAAGAGAATCAATCTGACAGATTGACGAAATACTATTTTTTAGCAAATAATAACGTTTTTCCAACATCATCACTTTGTTTCAAGAACACATACCTATATGTGTGTGGAATCGACACCACCATCTTTATCTGTACGTGTTGTTTTATTTGCGATCTGATACATTAATTCGCAGCTGTTTTTAACTAGTGTATAAATTTCCTTTCCATCGTAATATTTTTATATACCGTAGTTTTCCCAGCATTATATTTCTTACATAATATTCATAATATTTCTCGCCTGTACTCGGTGCAATAATATTTTTTTCAAAATAGATGAAAATACTACAGTGGGCTGTAGAACTGTGTTGTTAATTTATTGTGTATGATCCACATTTTTTGGTATGTTGACCTTATTGAAAGATATTGCTTTCATTTGATTCGATATGATTTTCTTTTGCTAATAAAATTAGTAATTACCTTGAAGATATAACACTGATCCTACGGGACTGTCGACCCACAATGCGCTTTTTCCAACATTATTACTTCTTCTTTGTATAACCCCAAGCAGATGCTTTTGTATATCTCCTTTAACAGTTGGTCTGGATGTATCAGCATTTTCATCTAAATGAATTGTTAGATTCACAAATACTCCTGGCTTGCCAGCTGATCTCTCTCCACTGTATATGCTATTCACTTTAGCGCCTAAATACTCATCACTAAAGGGGGTCATCGACATAGCTGATTCAATCTGAAAATGAAAACTCAGTTATTCACAGAAAGAAATAATTCATGAAATAGCAAATAATATTCATTTAAAAAGGTTTTTGATTCTATGGTATGCTAAATTCTGATATTTCTTTATTTGTCGCAACCCATATACAGGGTGTTTCCTAAACATGCGACAAAAATTCAGGGGGTTGTTCCTTGGACTATTCCAAGAATATTTTGTCCTTTGATGATTTTTGAAAAACCTATTTGTTTCGAAAATATAGGGGAAACAAAATTTCAGATAATAACATTTTATTATGAAAAATTACATGAAAATTCAACTCAACCTACAAAAACTGTTGAAAATGACCACCTCTAGCCAGCATACCAGCATCCAATCTTCTCCTCATTGACTGCCGAACCCTTTCAAAAACACCAGGATCATTTCTTATTAAGTTACACCCAGCAATGATCCGATTTCGCAAGTCTTCCACATTTTCTACTGGAGTGGTATAAACTAATGATTTTAGATGGCCCCATAGTCAAAAAACTGGCCGTTTTTAGTAATTGGAATGTTGTTGAACAAATTTAAAAATAAATTGTACCTACTTAGTAAACACAGTGCGGTACGCATTTTTATTTAAACTATTATTAATTTTAAAAATATGAAAAATGTTGTTCGCCCTGTATCTTCGAAACAGAGAGGTTTTTCAAAAATCATCCAAGGACAGAACATGCTTAAAATAGTCCAAGGAACAACCCCCTGAATTTTTGCCGCATGCTTAGGAAACACCCTGTATACATATATACACGGATTCCCAAGATTTCTCAACAACAAAGTCCGATTTTCATGGAATTTAATAATATAAAAATAGTAAATAAAGTTATCATTAGTTCTTAAGAAAAGAGTTTTCACAAGACTAAAGGATCCTACGAATAAGAATAATAGGTCAGGGGTGGTTTATTCGATTCCGTGTGGGGATGTGGGACAAACATCAACGTGGATTAACACCAGATTATATTCAGATAAAAGTGTATGCAGAAGGGGCATTACTGGTACAGCACTGTCGACACACAGCATAGAGACAGGACATATCATGAATTATGATAGTTATATAACATATTATTCAAGGAAGATCAATATAGACAGGGCCGGCGCGAGCAATTTTGGCGCCTGAAGCAAAGAATTTTTTGGCGCCCCTGCTGGAAAAGAAACATTTAACAGCCCTTCTCCCCCCAGGAGCGGATCCAGACGATGTTTGAGGGGGGCCATAGAAAATCACGGCTCATATAGGTTAGCAAAATAGCGGAATTTTTGTTGGTATCTACTATTTTAGTAAATCATATGATATCATATTCAATTTCCAAAATTTTTGTAGAACAAAATCAAGTTAAAAAAAATTTCACATATTTCATAAATATAATTAAATTTATTCCATAAGAAAACTCAGGCGCAAGAAAGTATGAGGTGTGGTAAAAAAAAACATTATTTTTGCATATTCAACTATGTAGTGGCACTACATAGTTGAATATTTAAAAAGTCAGGACACGAATACCAGTGATGAATTATTTTTGCATGAAGACAAGGCTTCAATTTCGATAACTACAGTTCCAAGTTAACAGTTGTGCATCATGGGAACAGCTCTTTGTAGATAACTTCCTGCCAATCTCACTAAACACACAGCACAACCTTCTTGGCTGTTTCCGAAGGCTCACCGCGTTTCGACCACGACCGTTTTTGCTTGACGTTGTCATAAATGATCCAATTTTCACCACCAGGTACCAAGCGTTTCAAAAATGGGGCGATTTCATTGCGATTCTAAAATGATTCGCAGTGGAAATTCAGTCCATACGATTTTTTGCGTTAGATCGTGTGGTATCCATACATCTAGCACCTTCTTGAGATCAGCCTCATCCAAATAGTGTTCCAAAAAGTTTATTGTGCAGTCTCTTAAGCTCTTGAGCACTCGAAACAGGACTCGACAATGTCCATTATTAACTGACTTTGCGGCCCTACGATTTGGCTCCCCGGCAAAATTTCCGGTGTGCCGCTCCTGGCGGCGGCCCTGATTGGCCTTCCAGTGCGTTGTGCATCATTGACTACGAAATTACTGGAACGGAATCGTTGACTATTACATTATCAGGTCCAAAAACACTGTTTACATTTTCAGCCGCCTGTCTGGTATTTTTGTCTATATCTAAGAAAAACTATAAAATATAGCGTATTTTCTTTTTGCTCGTGTCCATTTTTGTGGCGCACTCAAACTCAATCAGTCAATTCATCACAAAACTGTCAAAATTTTTTTGTATTGCGAAATCTTATCTTTCTAACGCCATATACTGAAAACCGATAGGACTTGTACAATGCGAGATACAGATAACTAAAGCCATCTATTGGAAAAATAACGAATTCGTTTTTACAACACCTTTTAACTGAAAATATATGATGAAATATCAGTGCCGTATCTAGGGCGTGGGAAAGGTGGCCCTTGCCACGGGCGCAAGGCCCATAGGGGCGCCAAAAATATCAAAAGAAAAAAATATTGGAGCTCCAGGCGAAATAATAATAACTCGATTTTCATGTATATATACGCCTCGCAACGAGCGATGCCGAGGAATCTGAAAACATTTAAAAGATTGCAAGCCTTCCATAGAATTTCAGTACTATGCCTAAAATAATCTCAAGATCAACAAAACTTTAATTCAAGGGAAGAACTGATATGAATATGGCTATGTTCAAGCGTGCCGTAATGTAGTCATAAAAATATCTGTTGAGCGTCGACATGTTCAAAGGTGCCGCATTCAGATCATAAATATTACGGTCGAGCGTCGAATTATATGTTATTACCCTTATTTTCACGAGTTTTTTGCGCTTCATCAAACTTCTCGGTATTTCTTCTACAAACGGTACAATCTATTTTTGAGTGAAGTGCGGCTTCTTTTTCTTTGATACAATTTTATAACGATCGGTTTTTTAGATCTAGGAGTTATCTCTTTATATGTATGTATATTATATGAATTTCAATGGTTTCAATAAAAATAAGTACATATGAAGGGTGTTTATGATTAGTTGTGCAAAAATAAGGGGGAGATTCTTTTTCAAATAAAATGGTGGGTCCTTCAAATATATTTTTTTTATTTGAGCTCCCTCCCGCTTAGTTACGGCCCTTAAAGATGGCGCCCGAAAAGCAGATTTTAATTTGTGGAAAGTTAATAATTGTTTTTTTTTTGTTACTTTTATTTTATAGGTATTTGTACCAGTTCTCATCAAAATATCGTTTAGACATTATTTTTCTCTTGATAACCAGAAAATTCAAAATTGAAGTTGAACTGACAGTTCATGTGAGCGAGAAGGCTATCGAAAAAAATGTTTGAGATGTTCCTCTATGATTTCAATTGGTAGAAAAACCCTCCCTCCAAACTTTTTTCTTTATTTACTATAAATTAATTAATTTTGGATATATTGTTACACACTATCATCTTAAAGATAAAAAAACAAAATATTCAAGCGCTTTATAAAGTCGGAACTCACCAGAAGAACCTGAAACGGCAGAGCCAATTCTAGAGAGGCGGAAATATTAGAGGAAGGTATTTTCTACTTTTTCCGAGAAATCTACTAAATTACTAAAAGAATGTATTGAATAGATTTTCTTTTACTTTAACCTTGATTTTTTTGGGAATAATAACTTGATTTTTTTAATGCTGATTGGAAATTAGAATATTATTTCAAATTTTATAAATAATAAATATTTTAAAATAAAGTTGACAAAGCCGTCAAACTTACTTTATAAGAGTATCTAGATACAAAATAAGATACTTTTTTTGCGAAGGTATCTTGAGATACTTCAAAAAAAGAAATCAAATAACTATCTGAAGATTCTTTTTCAGATACTCGATAAAGTACTTCGTCAGGTGTTAAAATGTTAGGTACAATTCTGAAATCCGGAAGGTCTCGAAATTTTTTTTTCGGTAGTAGACATAAGAGCGATATTAAGAGCGAACTGAAATAGTTATCATTCAAACATTTGCAATAGATTCCATTTACACATTTCAAACATCTTGAAAACAATACGGACCGGGACGTGTCTTTATAAGAAATCCTTCTTGCTTCTTTTCATAACTAGCAATTTGTTTCTATTCACAGTTTTATCACTTTATTGCCTCTTATCCCTCTGTCGATTCAAGAAATGGAATTTTAAACTTTTCTGTCCAACAATTTTTATTGATTTCTTTAGTAGTTTATCAATTAATAATCTGTTCTGATTAAATTTGAATTCATAAGAAATAATTAAACTCAATACATTTTCCGTCCATAAAACCTTTTTATCTTTTTATAAAAAAGCGGGTCCTTATTGAATATTATTATGAAATATGAAAGGTATTAGTAGCGAACTCCATATTTTTGAGTCTTTACAATTTACGGCATAATTTGATGAAAACTTAGAAATGTCGGCAAAAAACGTATCGAAATCGTTATATGGAAATAATGTACAACTTCGATCATTTATTCGAATGATCGGAAAGTTAATTTCTAAATAATTCGCTGAATATTTTTCCGGACAGAAATTTTCATTTTTTGTTTTAGTCATTCATGTGTTCCTTTTATTGTTACTCACCAATCCTAAAATGATTTTTATTTTTTGTATAAGTTTGAACTTGTTGGTTTTGTTTATATTTTTTCTGTGTTATTATTATCAAAATTTTACAAACAGTCTCATTCAAATTTCCATATTTCGGTAGAAGACCCCGATAACCCAAAATATTTTTTTTGCATTCTGCAGAGTTGACTGTTAGGGCGGCAAATTGGGTATTTGCCTAGGGCGGCCATTTGGCTAGCGACGGCCCTGAAAAAAGTAGATTTCTACTGAATCTGGTCACACTGCACAGAATCCTATAATCATCAAGTCATTCACAATTTGAGTAAGTTTGATGGTTCAAAATGAAATTTTATTCAAGTTAACTAACTTTCTTACCAGATGTTGTTAATGTCATTATTTGAGATAAATATTTTCTCCGAATACTGCATTATTTGCGGGTTGGGTGGGTCATAAAAAGTCATAAGACCTCAAAGTACGGTTCTATTGGATCTGTTCTTGAAAAACATTAAAACAAATTTTATCTTGGAAATATGCATTTAAAACCGAAAAAGATTAAAATATGAACTTCAACTGGAATAGGGCGAGTTCGGAAAGTCAGCGCTGTCGAATGCGCTTTAAGCCTCGCTTTAAGCGTTGTGTCAACAGCGCGTTCGTAAACTATTGATGGTTCAGCGTACGATGGATCCATCGGGTTCTTAAACGTTTCTCGAATTCAGCGCTGGTTCATTCGATGCTTCATCGGTTCCAGCGAAACGAAAGACCGATGTTTCTGCTGAATGAGAGAGAAAGAGAATGTTTATGCAGTCATTGCAGTCATTTCTAGGGGTTGTAACTGTGAATCAGAGCTGCACCTCGCGGCATCGTGCCGACGGTGAATGCCGCCTATTCAGGTCCGCTATACCGTGGCAGACCAAGGAGCATGTCATGGAAATGGGCGTCTAGAGTTTCATTGGAAATTGCAGATATATGGGAGCTACGCATCAACCTTCTGCTTTCCAGGACACATCGTTAAAACGGCCATTCCCATCACGTCGGGATCACCAATGTAGGATATCACATATGCCTACTTATGCGTTTCGTCCCTGGCACAAACACCGGACTCATCAGTGTGACTTTGGTATATTTGTGTGTGCCGTGTCTCAGACGCTTGGGGAATTTATTATTATCGGAAGCCGTCGGGACTCGAACCCGGCACCTTGTCGCATCTCGGTGAGTGAGTCTACACTCTTAACCTCTAGGCCACCGAGTGCTGTGTTTATTGTTGCTATGTGGAGCTTTATGAGAAGCCGCCACATACTGTCTATGGCACTGTCTATGACATTGTCACTCAATTTCGCCCTTCATGTTTCTTACTTAATTAATTACCAATCTTTTTCAACAAAAATAGATACCAAAGACAACAGGCACAATTACAAAATTAAACTAAGTTGGCACAGAAAAGAAACCCATGCAAATAAAATCATCCACTTTCTATCAAATCAGAGAATAAATCTGAAAATAAACACTGTTAAACAAATGAAAACTAGAATAAATAGAATATGTCATGAATCCTTTAAACAAGATGGAATAAAAAAATTAATGGAAATTCTGAAACAAATAAATTCAGGGATGAGACTGTAAAAATTGCAGTGTATAATCCAAAAACAGTTAGAAATTTATAGAGTAGAATAAAGGACCCCATACCAACTCCACTAAAAAGCAACGCAAATCGGATATAACCAAACAAAAAGAAAGATGTGCTCTAGCTATACATGCACATAATATGGACCACCTTGTAGATTTCGAAGGTGTAAGAGTTTTAAAAACTGAGAAATTTTATCAAAAGCGACTAATCCATGAAATGATTGAGATAAATAAAAATGAGATATAATAAATAAGAAAACTGATACGAACAATTAAATTTCCATATACAGTTAGCCATTGGAAATATCAAAATATAAAAACTTTTACGATGGTCCCCTAGATGAATGAAAAACCAAGAAGATTGAAAAAACAAAGAAAAAAGACGTTGAATATAGATCATAGAGGACTGAAACATAACCTGTGAGTTCCATAATCAAACAATGTTGATATGAAAATTATTTTAATATGAATAAGTATGATCTGACTAATTTCTGTTTGATGTGCCTGTGATGTATTAATTATTAATTGTTTTTTATGATGAATGTTTCAAAAATGAATGAATGCTAGTTCATTCAAAAATTTCACATTCAGTAAGTTTCATGTGAAAATGTTTCTAAACTGAAAAATATTTGTACTTTTCCGTAGAAGCCCTGAAGAAGCATTAAATGAATAAATGCGGAAGCTTGGCATAGAATAAAGAGTCCACTTTCTTCTTCCTCCAAAAAATCGAGTCGATATACCCTTCTGATACTATATCATAGCTGTGCCAAATCATTGTGCTTAGTGCTTTCGAAAGCACTTGAAGCCTTTTGTGCTCCCGAGCACTTTTTGAAATCAGTGCTTAGTGCTTAGTAATCGAAGCACTTTCACAAAAGGCTTAGTGCTTAGTAATCCCAAAAAGGCTCCCGAGCACTGCAGTGCTCGCAAGCACTTTGGCGGATTACTAAGCACTTTCGAATTTTTGTCATAACACAAATATGCGCCGACGCTTTGGTAGCCTTTAATCGTTTTACATTAAATTCAATACAGTAACAAACATCTGATGCTGGCATTCTATGTGAATTTAATGCACAGTTGTATAGATCAGATCAGTTTTATTATGTAGGTACCTTGAAACATAAATGAATAAATTAATACGTATTATGTTTATATTTATTTAATTCTATGAAAAATTATATATTGAGAAGCCCTATTGTAATTCCTACTCGAGATCAGAGCTGTGCCAAATCATTGTGCTTAGTGCTTTCGAAAGCACTAAGCACAATGATTTGGCACAGCTATGATATAGTATCAGAAGGGTATATCGACTCGATTTTTTGGAGGAAGAAGAAAGTGGACTCTTTATTCTATACCAAGCTTCCGCATTTATTCATTTAATGCTTCTTCAGGGCTTCTACGGAAAAGTACAAATATTTTTCAGTTTAAAAACATTTTCACATGGAACTTACTGAATGTGAAATTTTTGAATGAACTAGCATTCATTCATTTTTGAAACATTCATCATAAAAAACAATTAATAATTAATACATCACAGGCACATCAAACAGAAATTAGTCAGATCATACTTATTCATATTAAAATAATTTTCATATCAACATTGTTTGATTATGGAATTCACAGGTTATGTTTCAGTCCTCTATGATCTATATTCAACGTCTTTTTTCTTTGTTTCTTCAATCTTCTTGGTTTTTCATTCATCTAGGGGAACATCGTAAAAGTTTTTATATTTTGATATTTCCAATGGCTAACTGTATATGGAAATTTAATTGTTCGTATCAGTTTTCTTATTTATTACTTCTCATTTTTATTTATCTCAATCATTTCATGGATAAGTCGCTTTTGATAAAATTTCTCAGTTTTTAAAACTCTTACACCTTCGAAATCTACAAGGTGGTCCATATTATGTGCATGTATAGCTAGAGCACATATTTCTTTATGTTTGGTTATATCCGATTCGTGTTGCTTTTTAGTGGAGTTGGTATGGGGTCCTTTATTCTACTCTATAAATTTCTAACTGTTTTTGGATTATACACTGCAATTTTTACAGTCTCATCCCTGAATTTATTTGTTTCAGAATTTCCATTAATTTTTTTATTCCATCTTGTTTAAAGGATTCATGACATATTCTATTTATTCTAGTTTTCATTTGTTTAACAGTGTTTATTTTCAGATTTATTCTCTGATTTGATAGAAAGTGGATGATTTTATTTGCATGGGTTTCTTTTCTGTGCCAACTTAGTTTAATTTTGTAATTGTGCCTGTTGTCTTTGGTATCTATTTTTGTTGAAAAAGATTGGTAATTAATTAAGTAAGAAACATGAAGGGCGAAATTGAGTGACAATGTCATAGACAGTATATGGCGGCTTCTCATAAAGCTCCACATAGCAACAATAAACACAGCACTCGGTGGCCTAGAGGTTAAGAGTGTAGACTCACTCACCGAGATGCGACAAGGTGCCGGGTTCGAGTCCCGGCGGCTTCCGATAATAATAAATTCCCCAAGCGTCTGAGACACGGCACACACAAATATACCAAAGTCACACTGATGAGTCCGGTATTTGTGCCAGGGACGAAACGCATAAGTAGGCATATGTGATATCCTACATTGGTGATCCCGACGTGATGGGAATGGCCGTTTTAACGATGTGTCCTGGAAAGCAGAAGGTTGATGCGTAGCTCCTATATATCTGCAATTTCCAATGAAACTCTAGACGCCCATTTCCATGACATGCTCCTTGGTCTGCCACGGTATAGCGGACCTGAATAGGCGGCATTCACCGTCGGCACGATGCCGCGAGGTGCAGCTCTGATTAGGCGGCAATCACCCGGCTGCACCGATGACCTCGTAACACGCATAAGTTTCGTTCCTCCGTCACTGGGGAGGGAGTCATGTGGCGGCTTCTCATAAAGCTCCACATAGCAACAATAAACACAGCACTCGGTGGCCTAGCGGTTAAGAGTGTAGACTAACTCACCGAGATGCGACAAGGTGCCGGGTTCGAGTACCGGCGGCTCCCGATAATAATAAATTCCCCGAGCGTCTGTGACACGGCACACACAAATATACCAAAGTCACACTGATGAGTCCGGTGTGTGTGCCAGGGACGAAACGCATAAGTAGGCATATGTGAAATCTTTCAAGAACATAGAAGTTGGAGCATCGAAGCATGAAAATGAAAACTGAAAATCCACGATAGCGGGAAGAAAGAATTGAAGGGAAATGTCAAGCAAAAATTTGTAAGAAGTAATTTGGAGGAGATTTTTTTTAAATAAGTCGAATTTTGATATGAATAGAAATTAATATGGAGTTGAGAGGATATTATAAAGTTATCGAAAGAAATTGAAATATGTAATATGGGTTTGTAGTTGGAAATTGGATATGGAATTGGAAGGAGTTTGGATATAGAACTGAACTGATTGGAACAAAAAAATTTTTTTAGTGTTCCATTTCAATTTAAGTATAAACTCCACTTTAATAGATAAGTAAGTAGATAGGTAGATTAGGTGGATTGGTTTGTTTGTTTTTAAAAAGGAAAGAAAAAAATTTAAATCAGAATAAATTCCGTATGATACGAAGCCCGGTAAGTACTACAGGCAAAGCAAAGCCCGGTTTGGGGAGTCAAGAATTCTTCTTGTGTCTTTTCTCCCAAGGGAAGTCAATAATTTTTCCACAGTTTATTATATCGCTAATAGTAAACTACATGCCAAATATGTTTATGCTCCGACGCGTACTTCCGGAGATAAGAATTTTTCACATTAGACAGATGATAATTTGAATAAAAACGTTGCTAAAATATCCCAATGTCTCTAGAAAATCAATATTTCCTCCAATGGATACTCTGAATACTATACGGAACCCACTTCCTAAATTTATATCCGATCTAGTGAATATTTCCATAAACAATCGTTTTGTTGCCGCACGCCACTGGTCACCGCCTTCGGGCGTTTCCGTCAAACAGTCTGCCGGAAACGGTCTACTAAGTTTACACCGGTTTATTTTCAAACGACGCAAAATAACATCATATGTAGAAAAATTATTTGTCTACTATTTATGCAAAAAATAAATGTTTTTTCCTTCCACTTCAAAATATCAAAAATAAATATAACACAAGGACAATATCATATAATTTTCCAAAATGTAAATTAAATTCAACACAAAAAGCAGCTTGAATGCAGTTGTTTAAAGTTCTTCAATAGACTGCCTAATGAAATCAAAGCAATAAATAATTATAAACCATTTAAGAAAAAGATATTTAATTTATTGTTAAATTGAGAACCATATAGTAAAGAAGATTTCTGCTGTCAAGTGGTAGGTGAATGTTATTTTGATACTATTTCTCTTCATTTGTATTTGTTCTGCGTGTATCTCATGATTTCTGAATAAAGAGCTTTTATCATTTTTATGTGCTCACATAATAATTGATGACGAGTTCTTCCCAAGCCCGTCTCCTTGAGTTTTTATCTGAATATACACTACTTGTCATGTCGCATATTACAGGACAATTCTCAATTTCATCTATGAATAATTCAGTATTACGAGCGTCCGGTTCCATTTTGAAATATTTCTGACCAAACGGATCGAAGGAAAATACGTCTCTGACATCTATCAGCCCGTGCAAGCGCGCTCATCTGAACGGTTACACCTATGATCTCAAAGCGCGAGCCAATGCGAGCTTACTACGGTCAAGATAGAAAAATATTCTTGAAAAATTTGCTATTGTTGGCTGGCTCATTTTTAAAAACTGGAATATTCTACTCACCGCTCTTCCAGCTTCATAGGCCAATTGTTGATAAATATCAGAATTTCTATTACTCAGTTCATTCAACCAAACAACTTTTCTCTCGTGAATTCTATCAACACGAAGTGAAAGAAGTACAGAGACAATCTTTCTACAAACATCCCTGAGTTTGTTCCTTGTAAATCCAGGTCTGCAGTGACAAGCACTAATGCCATTGTCAGTCAGACACATTTCATGTTGAGATATATCACATGTGGAGTCATCACCAACAATGCAAGTATCAATTCTGAAAAATTTTTCTTATCACAATATTGTACCTTTATTTTTCGGTCATATAAACTCCTTACCTTACTGGTGGATTATTTGGTTTTGGTCTACCGAAGAGTGGCCTTCTTTGAATTTGTGTTGGCTTTATGGAACCAACCTTTTTTGATATTTTCTCAATAGATTCAGGTATTGCATAACCTGTTGCTATAACATCGCTTAGCGATCCATCACTTTGCTTTATATTTGGCGATGGTACTTTTGTTGCTTCCACTTCGCCAAATAAATTAAGATATGTCCTTTTCCCGTCGATTGATACAAAGCCATTTTCCCCTTGAAGACTTGTAATGACATCTTGGTCTACATAAACATTATCTATGTCGACTGTAAAAAAGTATATTTTTCAATTGTTGGATTAATTAAGAAAAGACATTATCTATGTCGACTGTAAGAAAAGTATATTTTTCAAATATTGGATTAATTAAGAACAAATAGAAATAAAATGTTTTGAATTTTATAATTTATAATTTTTTAGTGGATAACTTTAACACAATCAATTACCTGGAATAACATAAGGCTTTCCTTGATTGTTAGATTTATCACCAGGTCCTTGCATTGCCGAAACAGTTATATCGAATATATCTCCCAATTCTACTGGAGGTTTTGTATGTATTGGTTGTCTGTGACTTCCTGGCTGGTATTCAGTGTCATCCAAAACTATCCCTGGCCTCGGTGTATAACGATTATAGGGGAAATCTTGTGATACATTAATATAGGCTGAATAGAAAGATGAATCACATGTCAGTAAGGGGTCATAATAACATTGATGTTTGCTTCAAATAATATTTGTAATAGATTATTATAATCAAAAAACCATAGTAAGCTAAAAATATTCATAAGACTTTATTTTTTCTCTAAGGAGATAGAATGAACCGCAAAGTAATTTCATGTTATTAGTGTTTCACATGTGAAATTTGGAATACCTTATAATGAATATTTGAAATGAAAAATTAGCAGTCTATCTATAGATAGATGTAGGTACTATACGTAGACGTCATATTCGTCATCTTATCCTTCCAGGAGAGACAAAATCAGGAGAATAAGATGACGAAAAAATGTTTCTGAGAAAAAGGTAAATAAACGAATGAAACTGCAAAACATTTATTTTTATTTTTCTAGAAAAAGACACATTTATTTTCAGTTTACGCAGTTATAATTACATGTTATCTTTTAAAGGTAAAATGAGTCTAATTGACATTCGATATAAATATCACTGATGAGAAAAAATTCTATTATTGAATTGCTGTGAAGTGGAATAGTCTGATTCCACTTTATGTGATAAATGAGCGATGACTCATCTCCAATGTTCAAACTCGGAACTAAACATATAAATAATGAGTCTACTCATCAATATCTTCTTCTGAAGATCATTTCTGAATTAGAGGCGAAGAACATCTTACTTATGGAAAATAATTCCTTGTTGAAGTTCAAGATTGTTTCTGATGAATGAAATGAATATAACAGAAACTGAAGTAATCGAACTGCCAACTGCATAAGAAATCGTCAACAAACAAGCAAACCGCCAATATGGAAGCGGGCGTGACACGCTCGAGTGTATCGGGTGCTTCAGTTCCTGGGTGTTCTGCAACTGCTGATCACCGGACAATCCTGTTATAGTTTATCCAAAGTTACTTGGAGGAAGCCTGAATATTTCAATTATACAAGGGTTGTCCAAGTTTTCAGAAATTCCTTTGGAATTTAAGAAAATATTGCTATCAATTAGAGCTGTGTCGATCACGGGTTTTTCGTGATCGGGTTCGATCGTGAGCTGTCGGCCAGATGATCGAGTCAAAAGATTCGATCATTTCGATCATTCGATCACAGATGACTGTTATGCTTTTTTGACTCATTTATCTTGCTTCTTGAATTAAGGTTAACAATAAGCGGTCAGGGATGGTGGTATGAATTGAAAAAAATGTTTATCCTAAGTAATTGCATAATTTAATTCTTTATACAATAATAATAATAATAGTTTATTGCAATGGTAATAAATAAATAATAACTTCATTTCCAGAAGAATATAGAACATTATAGAAAAAGTCAAATATATAATAGGGATTTTCAAAAATTAAAAAAAAATATATACAAAATTTTCATATCCAGTTATGTTGCAAGAAGAGCACTTGGGTTGGGAGGCCTTTTCAGGCTTGAGGCTGCTTCTTTTTGTATTAATGACCTGGCCAGCTTTGGAAAACACCCTCTCGCATGGTACAGATGTGGCAGGAAGACACAATCGTCGCTTCATCGATATGTTTAGTTATTTAATAATGTTCCGTTAAAATCAAATATATCAAATTTCGAATACACGAAAAATATTGAACGCAGACGATCAGTTCGCAGGTAGTAGGTTACGGTCATACGGTGCAAATGATCCATATGAAATTCGATCTCAAAGCTCGCTCTCGAATCTCGATCTCCATCGACCAATCACGACCGACCCGATCATTTCATTCTATCTATTCAGCTCCATATGAAATTCGATCTCAAAGCTCGCTCTCGAATCTCGATCTCCATCGACCAATCACGACCGACCCGATCATGAGCTATTCGGACTTTCGGAGAAGCACTGGGTCACTTTGACTGATATGAGTGCCATCTATCAGATAAATACCACAACTTTCGGTGGGTTTCTGAAACTATAGAAATCTACCATAAATCTCGAAGCATATTCGAATATCATCGAGTCGGTCGGATGATCGAATCATTTTGAGATCCGTGACCCGATCGTTCTTGTATAGGTTGTAATCGAATCAAAATGATTCGATCGATCGTGATCGACACAGCCCTACTATCAATACTCTCAAATAAACCCCGGTATTTAGCAGATCGTCTTGGAAACAAGAATGTCCCGATTTGATTGATTTTATTGGCTGAATATTTCCTCTCGTATTCCCCTTTCCATTTTGAGAGCGTTCTCGGTAACACTCATTGGCTGCATCTATCACTTCTTTATTACTTTCTTATAATTCGCATAGACCACTGTGGTCCGTAGGGGTATTATTGAAATGCATTTTTACGTAGTTTTAGTTCGTTGTGTGACTGATGACTTTTAATGATTTCGACTATGATGTTTGGCACAATTCTATGGCTTATGTAAAAAAAGATGAATATTTCGCCATCAAACCTATTCCTCCATTTACTTTCAAAGTCAGAATTGATATATGACGGGTTCTGAAGAAAATGATTTCGTATCCTAAATAGGTATCTTCATTCCACTGAACGAAGAATTGATTAAAATGAGATTAACCAACAAAATTTTCATTACATTTTCTGATTTTAGCGATGTTATTACTGGTTTGAGAAATCATGTAGAATAGGCATATGATGTTGAGGCTCTTAGTACGTCAAATTAGCAGCTACGTAGCCAGATCGAAAAATCAATCAAGTATTTTATAGAAAATAGAAATATTTCACCATTTCCTGCCATCAGTCGGGACAGTTTTAATAATAGGTTACATATATCTTTGAATATTTATTCTGATTCTGAATACGAAAAGTTATCGAGGAAAAACTTGAACTGAGGAAATACTACAATTTCTAACTGAGTGGAGTAGTCTATGACTTCCGTAAAACATAGAAATTAATATCGAAAATTGGATAACTGAATCTGACATTTCATGAAATGTCATTAATTATTTGTAATTGAAACTTTTATTGGCTTATGGATTCTCAACCATCTTAACGAATAATTTATTACAATTCATGAAATTTCGACTTCAGTTTCTTTTTATGTTTTCTGGAAGTCATAGACTACTCCATTCAATGAGAAATTGCCGTTTTCCTTGAGTATTGCCATATTGCTGAAATTATCATCAACCAAGCCATCTAATAATGCAATAATATACTGGGTGTGCCATTTGAAATAAGAAAGTAGTACTCTGTTTCCGGTATAAAAGGAAATTGTATAAATTTTCAGCCCAAAATTATTATTAGTTTTCCATAAACGTCTAATAGGCCATCGCGGTGAGTCACCCTGTACATCATTATCATTTAGCTTTCTGCTTCCACTGAGGGACATAAATTTCGCCTTAAAATAACGAAGAAATAAAATTTAATTCGGCAACGTAGCTGCTAATTTGGCGTAGAAAATTGGATGTCACTGAAGGATCTCAAGGTCATGCACCTATTCTACCCTAGTTTGTCTTATCTTCAGACAGAACATTCAGACAGAATTCATCTCAAACATTTTCGTGCTCTTATAATTCTATGCAACGATCAGTTCATCATCGTTGATAACGTTCCTTGATAGTATATTACAGGTCGAGAATAAAGAATTATCAAATTATAACACCGTAGAATGATAAAGTATTATTTTTGATGTAACAGCAAAAGGTATTCACATCACAAATTTTCTGAAAGAATCGACATCTGAGTCCCTTACATACGCAAAAATATTATTTTCAACTCAAGGGTTTGAAAATTGTGCGCCTATGGTTTATGACTGTTTTGCAATTATCTCTGGCCAAGCGTTTTTATAGACTAGTTCAAGTGACTTTGGATATACTATACTACCGATACGGTCACTCCGAAATCGCCAACTGTTGTTCCTGTCGAGTGTCGACTCAAGTGAGGTAAAACAGTTCAAAGCGTACGAGGAGAAAAATTAGCCAAGCAGTTTGAAAGCTTACACAAGGGTCGAGATTAATGAAAATGAAAGATCCGAATGGAAGGTTGTCAACCGAAAAAGACCCATCCGTAAAACTAGAAAATCCCTGGTCACAGGAAGTTATAAAGGTGCAGCTGAGGTTGAAGGAATGGAAAAAATTAAAGCCTTTCATGTCATCAATTTGAAGCCGGAGACTTCTGTGGAGAACTTGGAAAATTATTTTAATCGCAATTTCTTCTATGTGAAATGTAAGAAGTTAATATTTAGGTACCCTGACTCATATTCTTCATTCAAGGTACTCATATCCAATTCTGAATATGAGAAAGCACTTAATGGCACTAATTGGCCCAAAAAAGTGAATGTGCATCGTTTTTTTCTTCGAAGAAGGGTGACTCAACATCCAAAGGTAAATTTCGGTTCAAATGGTTCAGGTGTGGACGTGTTTCCAACAAGTTAATTTGGAGGTACTTATGGGTGATATTAAACCTCTGAAGTGTTGAGTTTAGTTGAAAACTGGTGCAACGAGGACAATATTACCGCCGTTGCTATTCCAGTGCATGTACAGGCTGACTCCTTTTGCTGCGGCCAAAGACTCTATGGTGGCTCGATGATATTCACCAAGTTGGGACTAGTAGTGAAACAGTTGCCGGTGAGAAAGTTTTCCGTTGAAATGCATGTAGAAATTTCAGGAATATTAGTTTCATTATATTATATTAAGTAATAAACGTCTAGGCATAATAAGCGTTTATAGGCCTTGCTCTGGCAACCTCGAAATATTTTTCGGAAAATTGTTTTGTGCGCTTCAGAGTTGTTTCAACAATTCTGATCATGTTTTCCTTTGTGGAGACCTCAATATTGATTATTTTGATGGAAATTGTCTCAAATCAAAATTGTAACGTGAATTACTAGATTGTTTCAACCTGAATATTGTTATGAAGTTGTATTGGTTATTAGAATAACTTATTGCTTTGACTGTATTATTTGTTTCTTATATGGAGTGTACCTGCGCAAAGACTGATAAATAGAATATGTTTAATAAAGCAGTTTTCCACTTATCGTGTTATGAATGACAACCTAACCTAGAGATGTAACATGGCGCAGTCGGTATTAAGGAATTAAATTATAGTTTGTGGATAAAATATCCAAATAAATTGAAATATGGGTGATTAGAGAGGTTTTCCCGCAATGGACTTCTCCGGAAATATTTCAGAGAATTGGAGAGCATGGAGACAGAAGTTCGAAATTATTTGGTTGCTACGGAAGTAGGCGAAAAAGATTCAAATTGCACAATTACTGCATTATACAGGGTGTCCCGGAAAGAATGTGACGAACGGATACCATGAATGAAGGTTATCATGGAGGACTCGTTTCAAAAGGTTTCAATCGCCTGAGTGCCTTCGTTTGGGATATACAGGGTGATGTGCATCGTATGAGCGAAATTCCACAGTTCAATAACTCTTCAACTAATCGACCGAATACTTTCAGATTTTGAAGTCTTGTCACCCTTTACTATCCTCTTCCTTCAATATTTCTGAAATCGAGTAAATCAGATCCGGACTGAGAAAATATCAGACTTTTCTATTTTCGTGAATATTGGATCACCCTGTGCGTGAACATTATGATTTTTTTCCGTTTTCGTAACCACAAAGAATTAATTCATAATAAAAGTTCTAAATCTTCGCTTGGCACGGTCATACAGGGTGAACAATAAACATTCCCTCATGAGTGAAATTTCTTTGGTTTAATAACTCTTCAACTAATCGAACAAAGAATTTCAATTTTTAAAGTTTTGTCACTTTTTACTATCACCTTCCTTCCATATTTCTGAAATCGAATAAATCAGATCCGGACTCGGAAAATCTTAGACTTTTTCTATTTTCGTGAATATTGGATAACCCTGTAGGTTAATATCATGTTTTTTTTGCGGTTTGGTAACCACAAAGAATTAATCCATAATTCTTGTTGTATTTAACAAAAATTGTATACCGTGGATTCACAGAATATCTGTAAAGCTTGTGGATTCTATGACTCTTTCCCTTCATGGGAACCCAACATGGTTTCGTCCAGTTTTGTCCTCAACGTTCCTACATGTAAGTTGTATATAGTGTATCCAATATAAGTCTATAGTCGATACACGTGTTCCGTTTAATACCTCCTTGAACTGTAATTTCAATGGGTTATGGACCCAGATGCGTGATTTAAATAAGTATTATTGTTAATCTGGTAATAAATAAACACAGTTGTGTATTACGACTTTCAAAATAAGTGACTAAAATTAAGAAGAAAAGGTTTCAGTATAGACGGAGAATGGGTGGGATCACTTTTACTTGCGAGACTACCTGAAAAATATTCCCCTATGATAATGGCAGTGGAAAATTCTGGGATACAAATAACTACCGACTCAATTAAGTCAAAATTACTGGATATGCAGCCAGAGGGAAGTAACATTGGAGCATTTACTGCAAACGGCAGAAATCGACAGAAAACAAATTACCGAAAAAAGGTGGGCAACACTTCTGCGTCAACGTCAACGTCAAAGAAAAACGACAGATCAAATGACAATGGTGAGCGAAATGAAAACAAAGATAGAAGTAAAATAATTTGTTATGAATGTAGAAAAACTGGTCATTTTATGTCAACATGTAGAATGAACCAAGAAAAGGGAAGCTTCAGTTCTGTATTTGCCACAGGAAGTTTCGAAACCAATGATTGGTATGTAGATAGTGGAGCCAGTTTACATTTAACAGCCAGAAACAGTTGGATAATAAATGAAAGAAATCCTGACCTCTCAGAAATTATAGTGGCTAATAAATCCAGAATAGCTGTGAAATCATCAGGTGATATAAAAATCAAAACTACAGTAGATACCTCAGAGCTTGATATATTATTAAAGAACGTTCAATATGTTCCTGATTTGACGACAAATCTCCTGTCAGTTTCTCAACTGATTACTAATGGAAACAAGGTTCGTTTCGATGATTATGGTTGTAAGATTTACAACAAATTTAATGTTTCAGTAGCAACTGCTAGCCTGCACAACAACGTTTACAAATTAAACATGAGTGGAGTAAAGGCAAGTTTTTTAGTTGGAAATGATATTTAGCACAGAAGATTGGGACATATCAATAGTACATATTTGAATGAGATGAGTAATTTAGTAGATGGATTAGAAATAGATGGGAGAAATAGTACCTCTCTATTGAATTGCGAGGTATGCTGTAAAGGTAAGCAATCTAGATTACCATTCCCAAATAAGGGAAGTCGAGCTAGTGGTGTCTTTGAAACGACTTCGCTGGGTGGGGCCAAATATTTCATAACGTTCATCGATGATTTTAGCAGGATGAGTTTCATTTAAACTCCGCCTGCATGACTGCTGGGTGGACTGAGTAGCTTAGTGGTTATGCTGCCGGTCCATAGCCCGGATAAAGGAGGAGGGTTGACAGGTTAGGTTAGCTCCCTGCCTGTCGTAGAACGTTTCACAGGCTCACAGAACCGATAACCCGCCTCGGAATTGGACTGATATACGGGTAACGACGAAGGATAATGAATTGGAAACCGAAAAATATTTTGAGAGCAGGATCTTGGAACGTCAAAAAGCTCAATAACAAAGAGCAAGAAATTGTACAAGAGCTTAAAGATCATTGTAGATATTAGATGAGAACATCCATACATAAATTGGACTGTTAGGTGCTGGGTTGTTGAAGTTCGAAGGACCATGAAATTTTCCACACTATTTATTGAAGTAGGTTTATATATACAATTACACAATGTACACTTTACAAGATTCGCTTAACTAGTTATCGAAAACTATGAATCAGTTCCACGTACTTATCCAATAACAATTTACCGACTAGGGTATTAACTAAGTTGACCGACTGAAGGGTCTTTTTTAACCACGTGGCGACTAGGCCAATATTTAACTAAACTTGAAATGTGCAAGCTGAACACTGTGTCTCAAGGGACGAGAGCAACGACGAACTATACTAAACTGTACTTGACTTGTACTTACTAGACTGTGTGTTGAATGTTCTGAACTGACTTGAGCTCGAATCGATTGAAGTGACGGTTCGATCTCTTACCCCACCTCGACCCTTTCGTCGAACCATCGAAAAGGGTTAAGAACATAGAAGTGCTACAGATAAAACGGACATAGTTAAAATATCATTATAGCCAGCCGTCATTATAAGGACGACTGCGCACAGCGCACTCATAAAGTGCGCGGAATTATCTATAACCAACTTCAGGGGTGAATCTTTGGACAATGGCGGCGCTGAGTTCTACGAACCTTGATCAAAACTTAACAATCATAATATAGACATCGCCGCACTACAGGAGACAAAGAGGAAGGGAAAGGGTCAAAAAGCGTACGGTATATCGTCATATACAGCGGTGTTCATAAGAGCGAGAGAGCCAAAGAAGGCGTCGCCATACAGAGCCGTATCTAGGTACTATTGCGCCTGAGGCAATATTTTAGACAGCGCCCCCCATTTTCGAAGATTTTTTTTTCATCGATTATATTTTCTTATAGTATTTTTTTTGTTCATGACTCAAGTCAATATATTGTGATTATTTTATGCTTAGTACGCAAATTCTAGGAAAGGCTAGCAATATTTTCAATGTTTCCAGCAAAGGCGTAGAAATGGGTGGTAATTATACCCCCAATATTTCCAATATATAAAATTTCAGAATTCTCGCAAAGAAGGAAAACCAAAATTTTTCCATAAAAAAACAAATAATCATTTTACTTTCTTCTGAAATCGACACTGAGTACAAAATCGGACCCTTTTACGGTTTATGATGAGTACTTTAACTGCACTACGAGCATATGTATGTCCGAGGTTTATTATTTTCCTTTATCTATCCGCTTTGTCGGTGTCGCCCCTTATTTGCCATCTGTATTTTTTGCATTCGTAATCGCTATGCACTTACTCGTTGTTTTCGGTTTTTTGTTTCATTCTCGTCACAAAATTTCAATACTCTAGTTATCAGAGTACTGAACTGAGTATTTCGCATCGAAAAATTGTCTGAGCCGTGTTATACAATTTATTGTGATTCATTCAAATTGCAATCTAATTGTGCAGATATCAGTTTTGAATTGATCATATCTATACGGTGTTCCCAATGTGTAAAAATGAAAATGGCAGATTTCTCGGATCATTTTGAGAAAAAAGTCCTATAACATGAATCTGCAAACACTTTGGTTTTGAGATACCGGAGTTTTTTTCTCATAGCACCTTCCCTTCTCAAGATATTTAACATGAATTGGCATAGATCTTCCGATTTAAAGTTTTCATCTTCTGATATGCTTATTTTGTATGCAAATCTACAGGGTGATATTTTTTCTGGAAGGGTACCTGCTTCTTTCCACCAGAACTATATAGAAAAATGTGAAAAGAAACTCTGGTCTAGTACAACACTTTTTGGTTTGATGTTGTTTTGTCGTATCTGCTATCGATTTCGAAAAAAAAATTCGAAGAGCTCTCTGGTAATCCTCAGGAAAATTCAAATTATTATAAAAATCCAGTTAGTAAGCTGTGATGAATAAATTAATTATACTTTATGCTACTTATCAACAAATTATGTAGTGAATATTAATAAAGATTCGATAAACTAATAAATATAAGCATCACTAAAAAGTATAACTTTACAAGAAACACCCTGCATCTCGAAAACAAAGTGTTTGCGGGCTCATGTTTATGGGACTTTTTTTTCTTAAAATTATTCAAGGAATATTTTCCTTCGTAACTTCGTTTTAGGAAAACCCAGTATAAGGTGAGAACAATCGAATTGGTAATGAAAAAAAATATTTTGAGTAATTGAATTCCAACTTCGTTATCAAACCTCTTTTTCTCACATTACAGATATGAGTAAACGTTGTTGTAAAAATTTTTTTTTTCGGGAAAAAAGAAAGTTCTTCGTACTTGGTTTCCAGATTCCTCGGCATTGCTTGTTGCGAGGCGTATACATGAAAACCGAGTTGTGATCTTTCGAATTATTATATCTGGTGCTTCAATATTTTTTCTCTTGATATTTTGGGGCGCCCCTGCAGACCTTGCGCCCGTGGCAAGTGCAACCTTTGCCACGCCCTAGATACGGCCATAGCTTTGCATAAAAATTATATAGACCAAGTGGAGAACTGCCAGTACGTATCATCGCGGATAGTTCTGGTTAAGTTGAAGACCGACTCCCATCCTCTTAATATAATATCTATATATGCTCCAGAGGATAATAAGTCAAAGCAGGAGCGGGAAATGTTTTACATTGAACTGGAAAGCATCATCGACTCGTTACCACCTAGAGATTCCATTATTGTTCTCGGAGATTTTAACGCTTGCATTGGTAACGAACCAATTCCCGGAGTAATGCAAAAGTTTAATGAACAAACACTCAACGAAAACGGAAAACTAAAGATCAACGTTTGCACCTTAATAGGCCTCAGGATAAATAACACATTCTTTGATCATAAAAGTCAACATAAATATACGATCAGGAATACTCGCGGACAACAATCAACAATTGACTTCATAGTAACAAATAAATGTATACCAGCTTCTCGAGTCTTGGATGTGAGAGTGCTTAACTCAGCTGACGTTGGGAGTGATCATGGTCTGCTCCTCGGCAAATTAAGAATCAAGTGGGGATCCAAAAGAAAACTTAAAGATCCAATAAGAAAAAGGGAAAAAATCAAGGTTGATCGTCTATGGGACCTAACGATTCAGGAACTAAACAAAAAACGACTTGAAGAAAAAATTGAATTCAACCCGACTGGTAACCTGGATGACGTCAATGCTATTTGGACAAAATTAAAAGGGAACATAAAAACTGCAGCCATTGAAGCTCTTGGAAAGGTCACTCTCAAGAGCAGAAATTTCAAGGATAATAAAACTCCATGGTTTTGCGATGAAATTAAAGATCAGTGCAAAAAGAAGAAAGAAGCATACATCAATTATCTTGCAACAAGAACTCATGAGTCTTACGTTGAATATAAGAGAATTCGGAATAAAACTAATATGTTGGTTAGACAAATAAAAGAGAGGCATTGGGAGAACTTTACAAAGCAACTGGAAAAAGACTTTTACGGACTTCAGAAGCAGATTTGGCGTTTCATAAGAGGTCAAAGAAAAGAGACAAACGAGCTGATACCCGTGAGTAAGATTGGAAAGGAAGAATGGACCGGTTACTTGAAGGACCTATATAAGAGTACGACATCAGCTACACAACAAACCCCACCCAATATAGTAAGAGAGGATTTCATCTCAATAACAGAATCAGACGTAAGAAAAGCATTAGACAAGCTCAAAAATAGGAAAAGCCCAGGCCCAGACGACATCACTAATGAACTCCTTAAATATGGTGAATTGAACTTTTTATCGCAGAAAATTTTCGAGCATCTCAGAATTTCTGACGATTGGCGAACAAGCACGACTACCCTGCTTTTCAAGAAAGGCGATAGAAAGGTTCCCGGAAACTACAGAGGTATAAATTTATTATCATCCACTCTGAAACCAGTCACAAAAGTGATTACAAACTTAATAGCTGAACGAATCACACTATCTGACGAACGACAAGGGTTCAGATCTGGGCAATCATGCACGGACGCGGTGTTTGTCATCAGGCAAATAGCAGAAAAATCCATTGAATATAATAAACCAGCATTCCTTTGCTTCATCGACCTAGAAAAAGCGTTCGATCGAATAAGATTAGAAGATGTGGTGCACCTCCTGTATGATAGACAAATACCGTGTAATATAATAAAAACTATTGAGGATATTTACCGAAATAACCAAATACAGGCTTAAATTGAGAATGAACTCACAGAACCGATAAACGTGGAAAGAGTTATACGTCAAGGTGACTCATTGACCCCACTACTCTTCAACATTATTATGGATGAAATCATAAGCAAAGTACGCAAGAACAGAGGCTATCGAATGGGAAGCAGGGAGGTGAAGATTCTGTGCTATGCTGATGATGCTGTCTTGGTGGCAGAAAATGAGGATGACCTGCAAAGGCTCCTCTACACATTCAATACGGCCGCAAAATCGCTAGGGTTATCGATAGCAGTATCTAAAACGAAGTGCATGACTACGTCAAAAACACACCTACGATGTAAATTGGCAGTGGATGACAAGATTATCCACCAAGAGATGAAATTCCGTTATTTGGGCATCGAAATTTCGAGCTTTGGCGACTTAGAATCTGAAGTGAGAGGGCAAGTTATCAAAGCATCAAGAACGGCAGCACAACTAGATGACACCATATTCAAAAACAAATATTTGAGATCAGAAACTAAAGTACGTATCTATAAGACTGCAATTAGGCCTATACTCACATATGCAGCAGAGACAAGACCTGAAACATCTAAAACACAACAAATTATGGAAGCGACGGAGTTGAGAATAGTAAGAAGAATAGCCGGAAAAACTTAACGGGACAGGGAAAGAAGCGAAGATATCAGAAGAGCTTGCATAATCCAGAATATTAATGAGTGGGTGCTGGGCAGAAAAATCGAGTGGAATGACCATATTACTCGGATGACGGAGGACCGAATGGTGAAGGTGGCCAGAGACAGATCACCGTCAGGAAGGCGAAACATTGGGCGGCCTAGAAAGCGCTGGAGCGACAATCTACCTGCATAGGGCGAGTTACGATAAAGAACAGGCACAAGCCTATTTGGAAGAAAGAAAAAGTAGAAGAGTTTCATTTACTTCATGAAAACCAAGGATGAACTTTATGACATTCTCAGAACCTTCAAATGTATGGTAGAAAACCAACAGAAAAGGTAGAAGACGATAAAAATTCTTAGGACAGATAATGGATCGGAGTACTGTAGCACTGAATTTGAGAAGTTTCTCAAGAATAATGGAATAATCCATCAAAAACGTACACGCCAGAACAAAATGGTATAGCTGAAAGAATCAATCGTACGTTGAAAGAGAAGATCAAATGTCTTATGTTTGATGGAAACGTCACAAAGTTTATGTGGGCAGAAGCGTGTAACACATCAAACTATATAAGAAACCGATCTGTTGCAGCAGGCATTGAAAAAACTCCCTTCGAAATATGGAACAAAAACAAACCAAACATCAGTTCTTAGAGGATCTATGGAAGTAATATCATGGTCCATGTTCCAAAATCGAACAGGCACAAATGGGACCAAAAGGCGGTGAAACACATTCTTGTTGGCTACGATGAATTCACCAAAGGATACAGATGCTATAATCCAAAGACAAGAAGAGTTATAATCAGTCGTGATGTTTCAATCCTTGAAAAAGCAAGCGAAGTCAGTGATATTTTCCATGAACAGAAGGAATCATTTGATTCAGTGGGGATCATTCAATCGACCCAGAATCAGAAATATGAGTTCGGTGAGAGTGAATTACTGCGACCAATGTGATTTAATGCTACTCTATGTTTCATCTGTCATGTGCGTGTATTCTGTGGCAAGTCTGGTTGACAACATTTTTGACAACCTCTCATTTTGTTGATTATTCTGTTTACCTTATTTACTTATTATAATTGATTTCTACTCCTTTACTAACGAAGTATCAGATCTTTTTTCGCTGAAGTTGTTGATGTTCTTGTTGGTTGCTTTCTTGAGAGCTATTGATTTGTGTTCAAATAAGATCTTTACAACTCTGTATTTCGGTATGTACTATTTTTACATGTTTTGTGATTGCCTTATTTTGACTGTTTTTTATTGCTATTGTAGAGTCCTGAAGAAGGTCCCCATCGGGATCGAAACGTCGACTAAATGAAATAAAGAAGAGTGACATTATAACACTTATCAATTTTCCCACACCCCTTATCTAACTTATAACTATTGTTGTATATTGGGAATTAAAATTGTTGATATATATATATATATATATATATATATATATATATATATATATATATATATATATATATATACATGGTGTCTGGTGAGGAATGGAACAACGTTTAGGTGGTGATGAGGGATGTCTCAAGGAGTGAGAAAATGCCATTTGAAATCATCTGAGGTACATGGTTCCTGATATAGAAAAATGCTTAGAAAAAATGTGGAAATTTCAAATGACCATAATTCAGGAAATGTGAGAGCTAATCCAATGATTTTTCGTATGAACAATGATGGAGTCAGTACGAATCTGTTTGAACGAAAAATTCGAAATAAAATCAAATCCAGACTCAGAAATTTTAGTTTTTCTGAAATTAGGTAAAAACAACACCCTGAATGCGGTTTTCAATTTTTTTGACTTCAGATTCTGAGAGAGCAGGAAAAATACTTTCGAACTCAACTGTCATCCCGAATGGCACAAATTTTTCCTCTTTTCTATGACCTTCGAATGTCAATCTTCCGATTTTCGCTCTTTACATATTATTATTTTCTCGACATTTCAGAATAATGAGATCTCAGATAGTTGCTCATAAAAAAAAAAGGGTCATAAACGAATCAAAAATTTCATAAAAATTATCAAAAAAAAAAAACAGTTAACATTTGGAAAATTTACGAACTATTTCTGAAGTACTAATTGATGATTCAGTAGGAACAAGATTAATGATTAATTCTTCAAATATTGTTCAAAATGAAAACCATCAACTTCTTTTCTCTTAGTCGATCTTTCAGATGAGTTTGGATCATTTTTTTCTGTAATATCCAAAGTTTCATTCGTCATGTACATATTTCTATCATTAGTCTTGAATCTAGTTGCCAGTTATGTCAATTCTATGGTGTGCTATCATTTATGATGAGAAAAGATAGAGCATTCAGTTATCTCTCAAACTAGTGATTTAATTGTTGATACAATCTTACTTCAATTTGTTGAAAATCATGCCGCACACATTTTTTAAAGAAGAGTATGTTGACATGCTTTTGGTGTTTGGTAAATGTGATATGAACGGAAGAGCAGCTGAAAGGGAGTATCGTAGACGTTTTCCAATCGTCGGGTTCCAAATCTCAAAATTTTTGCCCGCCTTGTTGCGCATACGAAACAACATGGTACTTTTCCCAGCAAAACAGTTTCTGAAAGACCACATACAATAGAAGAGAATATCCGTGAAAATATTTTGGAAACTGTGCAAAACGATCCGGGAGTAAGTATCAGACGATTGGCTTCAATTCATGAAGTATCGAAATGGTACGTTTGGAATACTCTGAAGAGTGAAAAATATCACCCATATCACCCTCAAGTTGTCCAGCAGTTGGAACCTGGCGATGAGATCGCACGGCTTCAATTTTCCAGGTGGATAAGAAGTCATAGAAGAAATGTCCAAAGAATATTATTCACTGATGAAGCTCAATCTACTCGCGATGGAATAAACAATGCTCGAAATAATCACCTTTGGCATCAACAGAATCCTTTCGCTGTCGTACAAAGACAATCACATAGACGTTTCAGTGTATATGTGTGGTGCGCAGTTTATGATAATAATTTAATAGGTCCTCATTTTTTCGAAGAAAGACTCACCGGAGAAATTTATAGAGATTTCCTCATGAATGTTCTTCCTTATTTATTAGGGAATATTAATCAGAGAGGACTTATCTTCCAGCATGATGGAGCACCTCCACATTTCTCAATTTTAGTGAAAAATCATTTGAACGAGGTATATCCAAATAGATGGATAGGTCGTGGTGGTCCAAGAGCATGGCCACCTCGTTCCCCCGACATGACACCATTAGATTATTTCCTTTGGGGACTCCTTAAAACTATGGTGTACGGGCGAGAAATAAATAAAAGGGAACAATTAATTCAGCGAATAATAGACGCATGTGACGAGATACGAAACAACCCGAATGTGATAAAGCAGTTTTGAACTTAATGAAAAGAGCAGATAAATGTGTAGAAGTTGGCGATTTTCATTTCGAACAATATTTGAAGAATTAGTCATTAATTTTCCAAATGTTAACTGTTTTTCGCATTTTTGATAGTTTTTATAAAAGTTTTGATTCGTTTATGATATTTTTTTTTTACTTATGAGTAACTATCTAAGATGTCATGTTTCTGAAATGTCGAGAAAATAATATGTAAGGAGCGAAAATCGGAAGATTGACATTCGAAGGGTCATAGAAAGGAGGAAAAATTTGTGCCATTCGGGATGACAGTTGAGTTCAAAAGTATTTTTCCTGCTCTCTCAGAATCTGAAGTCAAAAAAATTGAAAACCGCATACAGGGTGTTGTTTTTACCTAATATCAGAAAAACTAAAATTTCTGAGTCCGGATCTGATTTTATTTCGAATGTTTCGTTCAAACAGATTCGTACTGACTCTATCATTGTTCATACGAAATATCATCGGATTAGCTCTCACATTTCCTGAATTATGGTCATTTGAAATTTCCACATTTTTTCTAATATCAAGAACCATGTACCTCAGATGATTTCAAATGGCATTTTCTCATTCCTTGAGACATCCCCCATCACCACCTAAACGTTGTCCCATTCCTCACCAGACACCCTGTATATATAAACCTATCCGAACATAAACGATCATAAACGATAATTTTCATAACACTCCATCGAATAAGGTATGCACATATGCGGACGACACTTCCTTCCTGAACAAATCTTCCTCTAGATCCAACTTGCAAGAGAAGACTGAAATGAGTGAGGCTAGTGCTACTAATTGGTTTTTGGCTAATGGTCTACAAGTGAATACATCCAAAACACAAAAAATCATTTTTACCAATAAAAGGGAGGAAAACTCGTCGATTAGGTATCTGGGAGTGGAGTTCGATTCGGGTTTGAACTGGAAGAATCACATATCGAGTTTGTGTAGAAGGTTGTCAACTTCCATTTTCATTATCAGACGAATGAGAATAGTTTCTAATTCAAATATTGCAAAGCTAGCATATTATTCGTCTTTCCATAGCTTGGCTGTTTATGGTGTCATCCTGTGGGGACAGAGTGTTGATGTTGGTCGAGTTCTTCTTCAGCAAAAGAAAGCAGTGAGGGCCATTTTCGGAATGAGGAGTATAGACAGCTGTAGAGAGGTTTTCAAAAATGAAAGGATTTTGACAATAACAGGAGCTTTCATATTAGCATGTGTCAATTACGTTCATCAAAACCAGAACAAATTCCCTAAGAACGCTTCCTTTCATGGATACAACACAAGAGACAAAAATCACTATTCCATTCCATCATCGAGAATTAAGAAAACCCAACAAGGCCCCAATCACACTTGTCTGAAATTGTACAACAGACTGCCTGAAGAATTTAAGAAACTAAGTTCGGCTGCTTTCAGTAGGAGAGTGAAATGTCACCTCCTAGAAAAAACTATCTATAGGTTGAGCGAGTTTTTGGACGGATGATATATGTTTTTTTTTCTTTAAGTACCTTTGTTTTACTTAATATTGTTTATGTCCCATATACATAATAATTGTTCTCAGTCTTCGAGTATTTTTATATGAGTATTTATGTGTTGTATTTGCATATTGAACTTTTATCTAGAAGTATGACTAATAAGCCCTTGACAAGCCATGAAATTTTTTGATGGCAAATTATTTGTACATGTATTTTCTGTATATATTACTTTATCATGTGCGAATAAATTATTATTATTATTATTATAAATATATATACAGGGTGTGGCGTAATTAATGGATAATACTGTACTGGCGAATAGGGGAGGTCATGGCCGACCAGAAAATGTAAAGTTACGTTCAGTAAAAATATCATAGTTTTCGAGTTATCGGACAATTTCATTTTTTTCTAAAAAGTGCACCTTTACTCACTAATTTCAATGCTGTGATCACAAATCTTGTTATTTCTTTATGCATTGTTTTCTATTATACTCTCAAATAGCTGTACTAAGAGATAAACTACCAAATTCCTACCATCCTGCTCAATTAAGAAAAAAAAAGTAGGATAAACCTCATGTTTGCAAATTCACTCACTTTTTTCTTTAAGTTTCAGTCGTTATGGTGAAAAAAAATTGTATTGAGACCTTTGTGAACATTTCATAAATAAATTGTCAATTTCATTGCGGTTCTAAAATGGTATAATACATGTTATTCTTTTATTGGGTGCTCGGAGTACGTTCCATTATTACAACTGAGGTACTAATTTCAGTGAAAGAGAGTTTTAGGGATTTTTGATAATACCTAATAATGGTTGAATAAAACACAGTAATATTTTCACTATTTATTATAAATTACAGTAAGTGCTCGAAATGTCCGCCTTCTGCACGAATGCACGCTAAACATATTCTAATAAAAGATCGTTTGATTCGTCGCGCATATCTGGCTTGATTAATATTTTGAGTTGCTTCGTTAATGCGTGTGCGTAATTCTTCAACTGAATTTATCGGCTTGTCATATACCTTCTCTTTGGGACATCCCCAATAGAATAAAATCTAATGGATTTAGATCAGGAGATCGTGGTGACAAAGAAATTGTACCCATTCGTCTAATACAACTTCTATGGAATTTTTCATTCGAATAATCACGTACCTTTCGTGCGAAATGAGCAGGGCAGCCATCATGTTGCAGCCACATCCGTCTCCTGTCTTCTAAATTCAAATTTTCTAGTAAAAGCGGCAGTGTATTTCTATTTCTTTATGCACATTATGCAGGTTGAGGTAGGAGTCGGATATGGCTGCAACATAATGGCTGCCCTGCACATTTCGCACGACAGGTACGTGATTACTTAAATGAAAAATTCCCGAGAAGATTGATTGGACGTATGGGTACAATTTCTTGGCCACCACGATCTACTGATCTAAATCCATTAGATTTTATTCTATTGGCGATGTTTCAAAGAGAAGGGTTATGACAAGCCGATAAATTCAGTTTAAGAATTACGCACACGCATTAACGAAGCAGCTCGAAATATTAATCAAGTCAGATATGCGCGACGAATGAAACGATCTTTTATTAGAAGATGTTCAGCGTGCACTTATGTTAGCACTTACTGTAATTTAAAATAAATAGTGAAAATTTTACTGTGTTTTATTCAACCATTATTAGGTATTATCAAAGATCCCTTAAACTCTCTTTCACTGAAATTAGTACCTCAGTTGTAATAATGGAACGTACTCCGAGCACCCAATAAAAGAATAACATGTATTATACCATTTTAGAACCGCAATGAAATTGACAATTTATTTATGATATGTTCACAAAGGTCTCAATACAATTTTTTTTCACCATAACGACTGAAACTTAAAGAAAAAAGTAAGTGAATTTGCAAACATGAGGTTTATCCTACTTTTTTTTCTTAATTAAGCAAGATGGTAGGAATTTGGTAGTTTATCTCTCAGTACAGCTATTTGAGAGTATAATAAAAAACAATGCATAAAGAAATAACAAGATTTGTGATCACAGCATTGAAATTAGTGAGTAAAGGTGCACTTTTCAGAAAAAAATGAAATTGTCCGATAACTCGAAAACTATGATATTTTTACTGAACATAACTTTTCATTTTCTGGTCGGCCATGACCTCCCCTATTTGCCAGTACAGGATTATCCATTAATTACGCCACACCCTGTATATATATATATCATATATATATATATATATAATATATATATATATATATAATATATATATATATATATATATATATATATATATATATATATATATAATATATATATGATATATATACAGGGTGTGGCGTAATTAATGGATAATCCTGTACTGGCGAATAGGGGAGGTCATGGCCGACCAGAATAATAAAATTATTATGTTTCGAGTGAAAAAATAGCTATATATATATAGCTATTTTTTCGAGTGAAAAAATAGCTATATATATATAGCTATTTTTTCACTCGAAACATAATGATTTTATTATTCCTGCATTTCAATTAAGGATAGAACTACGATGAATTATTTGAAGTGCGAAATAAGAAACGGAGATAATTAATTTTTCTCTAATTCTGTGGTTATTCCGTTCATTCTTCCACATCTTGTAGAACAAAATCGTGCGAGAATATATCAGAAACGCACAGTTTTCATAGTTATATTTTATTATTCTATGTTGGTACTCCGAACTTTCCGCCACGGCTTTATCTGTCAATTCATCAATTTGCCTTAAAGAAATCAGTTCGGCCAACCAACATTTTTCAATGCAAAAATCACTAAATGATATTTATGGAAATATTTCATTAATTTCAACGAAAATGCAATAAATTAGAGAAAATAATGTATAATACTCGTACAGAAGGCTCATTCTACCACTCGTTCATTCCAAAACTCGCCACTTCGTGGCTCGTTTTTGAATTTTGAACTCGTGGAAGAATATCAATGCCTTCTGCACTTGTATTATAAATAACTATTCTATAAGAAAAGGTAAAAATCTTTTTTAATTGATAGATATTTATAGTCCATCCAAATTTCATACAGACATAGGATTTTGTATGTTGTTTTTTCTCTTTGCGCGATCCTGGGTATTTTTCAAATCTGTTGCATTTTTGGTATCATAATTTCTATAAATAAAGGCCTTTATTATTATCTGTCAACTTTTCTTAGAAATAAAGTGGTTAACAATCTGAAGTTTTATCCAGGATTTCATCCCTCCCAACTAAGATTAATTATGAAATTTCAAGTATGTATCTTGACCCTTTTTTTTAATATTTTAACCAAATGTCTTTGAATCACCTGGTATACTCGAAATACAACTTACTTGAGTGTTCAGCTGTTGAATTCCTCAATGTTGAGATAACTCCATTAGTTGCAGAAATGAATAAAACTGAAGTGGGTGAAATGAAATTACTGGAATTCACTTCCTTGAAAGCTTGTATAACTTGTCCTTCTGAAGATTCTACAACTGAAATGGTACTCAGGGCTATTTCCTCATCAGAATGAAAAATTGTCTCATTGTTCATCGGTATTGTTATTCTAATGGAACTTTCCGTTGGTGAAGCAGATATTTCAAACATTTGTGTGATCTGGTTATCTGATGCTAAGTAATCAGAAACGCGTTTACTTTGTTCTTCAATTATATCGTTCGTAATTTCCTGTGAACTTGAATTCATCAGAGGGGTAGCTGTAGATATATCAACTGATAATGAATTCTGTAATGAAGTTTTCGATTCACCAGTTATGTTGTTTGAATGTTCATTTTCCTTTTTAATCTTCTTTTCGATTTTTTCAAAATCAAACGTTTCATTATCTTGTTTTGCTAAATTCTCAAAAATTGAACTTTTTGTTCCTTCAGGATAGGCTGATTCATGACCTGATTTTTCGTTATAACTGTTGAGAGTTGCAGTTTCCTCTATACCGTCTTCCTCATTTTTAGAAGGCATATCGAGGTGTAGAGTAAAAATATCATCCGTTTGTTTCTCAGTAGTCAGATGTGAAGGGTCAGGATGTTTGTATGCAGGAATCGGATGTCTAATTCCTAATTCCGGCCTTTTCTGTTGAAATCTATCAATCCATGGAGGAATTACTGTAGGTATATAAATTTCAGATGGTTTATGTCCTGTAATATAGTCATCATAGGGTTCCATAGAAGATGATGTAGGTGGCGGTAAATAGAAAGGGTACGGAGTTGGTAATCTTTTTGAAGAAACTGGAGGGGGTATCTGACCTACTGGAGGCGGTGAAAGAGCGGGTGGTGACATATCGAAATCTATCGGTAGAGCCGGTAAATCGCTTATTCTTGGAGGTCCTCTATTATTTATTCTCGAAGAAGTAGGTCTCATAGGCCTTCCCAAAACAGGAACTGTATTGGCTTGTACATTCACATTGCCATTCAATAATTTTACTATTCCAGTTATTATATCATGTATGTCTGGATTTACTTGTCTAGCATCATGCAGATGGTTGTGAAAAGGAGCAATATTCTGGTGGGCAATGCTGGAGGTTGGCGTGATTGAAATGGTCAGTGATCGCGCTTGGTTAACTCTGATCTCTTCCCCTACAAATGACGCACTTGTAGATGGCTCCATCAATAAACAGCTCCTCTGAAAAAAAAAATTGGATTTATTGAACAGGAATTAATGCAATTCATCTTAAGAATTATATATAGTAGGGAATTTAAGAATTGTAATGACTTTGCACACTTCTAATTTATGTTACGCTAGTGGAATTGGCAAAGACGCGGTAATTCGTCGGCTCGTCATTCGTGATTGGTGGTCGACGGAAAGGACTATTTGGCATATTTCAAACAATCCAAATTAGAAAGTTTTTATGCCGTTGTTACGTGCTCAAATTTGTTTTGGAACTTTCCGTAATTTATAGGTTAATGTTGTTGTTTATTTTTCGTACTGCGTGCATTAGCGCTACCGGTGTCAACTGTCGATCATAGATATTCGTGTGAGAATAATTGACGGGCCAGGGACTCTGTGATTATGGAAAAATTTTGGTTAGGAACTGATGGAATCATTTGCGATTTCTCGAATTCTTGACTTGGGGTCATCCATTGTGGGATTTATTTCGATAATCGTATTTTGTGCATTTTGGCAATCCAAGCCCTTTTTCTCTTTGGAAGAACTGGTATTTTCCGTATTTTTCTCGAAGAAAGCTTATTTGAATATTCTACTGCTCTCATTGCATGTGGTGATCTTCGGAATTTTCGTCAATCAGGTATGTTTCGTAGTATATAGTATTTCTACAATGCATCTCATCATCTGATATTTCCTGTTCGATAGTCATACTAGGTTGCATTTGGTGAAATTTGATTGGAATTCACTGAAAAATTCCACTCAGTGGAAAAGAAGTCTCATTGACTGCCCCTGAACAACTGGGTATGTATTGAAAAGTTCCTAGTTCTTTCTAGTGTTTAATATTGGTCAATTTCAATTGTACGTGATTAATATTAAACCCTTTAACTTAACTGTCGAAACCTCATTTGCACTCCTTATCTACAGGGTGTTAGTAGAACGTCATTGTGTCATAACGTCTTGGTGGAGCACCACGTTTCTGCGTAGTCCTGTGAGATTATCGGTGAGTTATCTACAACTCTGGAGATCGATTTCATCTTGGAATCGAGGAAATTGGGAAAGTATAGAGGAGTAGTTTCTGAGAGGTGAACCATCAAGTTGAGGACTATTGAGGTGTCAACGCGAGTTCTGGACTGTTGAAATATCTGTTTTTATGAAACTTGCCTATTCCTAATTATTTTCTACTGATATACTATTTGTGAAGAACTTTATTACCAGGCAGGTTCAAACTGCAGAGTTTCAGTTTTATACAGATAAGATTATTTCGTTACCTTTGTCGATATACCATTTACAATTTAGGTTATTTTCATATTGACAAGTGAGGTTATATTTCATGCAAATATTATAGAGAAAGTTATCATTATTAGATCATTAGTAGGATTACAATCCTCATTGACTGACAACATATCGCCTTTATATACCGACGATTATTTCATTTGTGAGGTACAGATTGAACGTATTTTTTTTTTTTGTTGTAAAGAATGATTCCGCATAAATTGTTACTATACTACGCGCATGCGCCTGAGCTCAAGCGACGCGACGTGGTGGATATTTGATTTCCTCAATTTCATTTCCTCTTTCTCACTGTTTTGTATCAGTGACCCCCCTCCTTATCGTTCAATTGCGACCAATTTGCTCTTCTTGTCAACGCCAATTTGCAGCTGTATCTTGTGCTACCTGTATAAACCTTTTTATCATTACACTCTTTTAGTGAATTTTAGAGTTGTTTGTTCTGACTAAGGGTATTTTCGGGAATAAATTTACCTGGCGCCCATTTTATTAACTATTATATCTTACCATTTTGAAGAATCCCCCCGTCTCCACTGAGGCAAGCCGCGGATACCTAAGTAGGTAGTTCAGGTAAAAACCTAAATTTTGAGGTTGCAAAATTTTGAGTTAACACCGTATATAAATGCATTGACGAAAGGTGAAATAAACGTAGAAATCGACAACGAATGTTTAATAAGGCAAACTGCGGCATTTCACAATGTAAACAAAAACACTGTTTCAAGCATTTCAAGAAGATGGCGAAACGATGAAAGAATTAATAAAAATTCAGTCTCAGGACATCTGAGAAAGTCAACTGCCCAATAGGATGCTGCTTAGTATAACAATTCAAGAGCAAATCCATTCTCAACAATAGTTGATGCTGTTTCAGCAACACATTTTCTAGAAGACTGTCGTACGCGCCGTCGCAGAGTAGCACAGTCTGAAATGTCTCGCTGCAACAAGGAAACCATTATTAAACAACAGTCACAAAGAAGCAATCGGATTTGCTTTAGAACACATTGCCCATGAAGAACAATTTTGCAATCGTGTTATTTTTACGGATGGAAAGGTTTTCCAATCCTAAAATTGTGGCAATGTTTAACGTGTTTATCGCTCACCGAACTTTTCGCTCCTTCGAGATAGGCTGATTCATGACCTGATTTTTCGTAATGAGTGCAGTTTCCTCTATACCATTTTCCTTATTTTTAAAAACGCATATCAAGCTGTAGAGTAAAGATAGATAGATAGTTTCTCAGTAGTCAGATGTGGATGGATGTGAAGACTCTTCATCAAATCCTTCCTTCAAATCATTAAGATGCCAAATTCTCTAAGATTTATTGGAGTCATCTTCTTAGTCATAAGACAAATGATCAAGTTAAGACTTAAACTTAAATGATCCGATATAACGAGAACTAATTCTTGAGCACCTTATTTGGTCATCTTTACCCAATAACTCAATATATATTAACGAGGACTAAGTTTAGCGAGAAAACATTTTGAGTTATTAGATACGGTGTGATTTCTATGCCACTCAATATCACCAACCTTATAAACCTTCGATTCTCCTCGCGGTTTTCGAGTATACGGGGTGTTTCGGATTATTTTGACATTTCAAGTCCCATATTTCTGTGGTATCTGTGGACAATTTGACTGTCAGTGTCATGTTAATAATAAATATTCCATTTCGATATATGAAAGTTCTTGAGAAAGTTTGCAGTTTCCAAAATTGTTATTAATATTTAAATAAATGCCGACAGATAAAATGCAAAGTCTTCGGCGAATCAAAAATTCGATAGGTATTTGTCAAAATTTGGAAATTAACATTGATATCATCGAATGCATTTTCCTCAGTTCAGGTTCGTTTGAAGGGATGAATGTTACTTTATTTCAGGAATTTTTCGTTTATTTTCCACAAACTATAAAACTACATTCCCTTTCGTGAGAATTTGAATCTATTGCGACAGATGATGGAACTACACAAAAGAGAACAGAAGCTTCATTCATCAATTCAGTTTTGGATTGAAGTAAAAGTTGTGCTACTATGAAACAGTATTAAACAGATGCAACAACTCCTTATAGATAATTCACAATTGGCTTTATTACTGGAAAAAAGAGCCAAGTTAGTCAGATGACATTCAAAAGTTTCCATGTGTTTTTTGAATATCTAAAATATACACTTTTACGACAGAGGAGTGCAAAAATATAAGTGACCACTCCGTTTTTGAAGAATTTGAGTGCAGTGCTGTTGAATTTATAATGAATAAGTCAAATCTTTCATACTAATAATTTCAACTATATATACCCTGTTATATTATTTGCCGCTCAACTGAAACATGTATTAATAAACCTTGGAAATAAGAGACTCTCAAACTTATATCCTGATTCCTCAAAAAGGTTCCACCAAGATATTATAATTGCTTATGAGGTAACATAGGCCATGGGTATTTGAAAGGCAAGTCTATTCATTCTGTCTCTTTTTACTTTATTATAGATATACTGAATATTTCTAAAAATAAAATTCACTTTAGATGTGAATTAATTAAATTTGGACTTAGGCATCATAGAGAAAGACATATTCTTCTGAATTCCATTATAAGTCTTTTGAATTTTACTTTTGAAGATATTGATTTCAATAACGTATAGAATATATCAGTTGAAATACTAGTCAAAATGTTACGACAGAAATAAATTTTGAAGGATCATTCAGTATATGAAGAATTTTAACATAGCAGTCACTTTCGAAATTGGTATAAATTTTCAAGCAATTCAATGAAGGTATAAAATACTTTAAAAAGCAAATATTTATTGAAAATTTCCATGTCATGAATGAATGATCAAATTTGTATAAAAATGTAGATACCTATTTGTTCGCTAAAGTTTCCAATATTTTAATCGTTATAGGAATAGGAGCTATATGGCCATTTCAAAAATGCTATCCTACTGATTTATTCATTGCTTTTCATTTTGGTAAAAATTAAATTATTCATTGATTCAGATCCAAAGTTAACATTTGAAAAAATCAAGTCAGTGTAGTTATCGAACCTACTAATATGGGTCAATAGTATTGGCCGATACAATTTTAGTACCGATTTCAAGTACTCAGGTCCTTTTGACTGAAGTAAAAATTGAACAATGATCTTTGTATCTTGAAATGAGTTTTGCTCTTTTCCACTGTTCAACAATGAGATAATTATTAAATTGACCCAAGAAATTAACAGAGTATGCTATATCAGGACTAGTTAATACTGCTATAGATGTTAATAAACCTATTATTTCTTATATGGTTCATCATTACAACTCTCTTTTGTTGAATCAAAATTCAATTTAGTTTTCAAAGGAGTTTTCACATGTTTACAATCAGACATGTTGAATTATTGCAATACATATTTGAAGAATATAATCGATAGCTTTACTACCTTTTCCATAATTTCTAGTAATATTCATCCCTAATCATTTTTTAGCTTCCCCTAATTTCTTTATCTTAAAATTTTCACTTAAATCTTCTATCAGAAAATTCATTCAGAATTAATATTAGTTAAAACAAAAAAGTCATCCACGTACAATGCAACAATAGTAAGCAAGTTATTTTTTAATTTATGTAAATACTATGCTCAATTGTTGATCTTTTGAAACTTATATCTATCAGAATTTTATTTACTATATAGGGCATAAATTGCTCTGTTTAATTCAATTCTGAGTAAAACCCAGAGCCAAAAGTCTTGTTCTATAACATAGCATCAATACAATCGTCAGATACTAAAAAAACTCCTTAGTTCGTCAGGAATTTCTAATAGGTCCTTCAAATTGTTGCAATTATATTGTATTTCTTCACAAAATATGGAATACAAGAATAATTTGCTGCTCAACTGAAAAATGTATTGATAAACCTTGGAAATGAGGGACTTCTTATAACCTAATTTCTCAAAGATGTTACACTTAGATATGGTATTACGATTACTTATGATGCAACATCAGCCATGGGTATCCGAAAGGTAGATCTATTATTCATTCTGCCTCTTTTCAGTTTGTTTATTATAACTATACTGAATATTCCTAAAACAAAAATCTCACTGTAGATCTTTTTATAGATCTTATCGAACGATTATGCAGATTCAATATTTGTCAAAACTGAAAATAAACATTGAATGCAATTTCTTTATTTCAGGTAGTATTTCTATTAATGAGTCAATTGAATAAATGTAACTTCATTTCAGGACTCACAAGTAAATATCCAATGGAATGATAGCCCTTAAAATATATCTATTATTCTTTTTAATTGACTTACAAGAATATCAATATTTTCATCGGCAAGACATAAAATGACAAATTTTCTCTCAAAGTTGAAATTCAGAGAAAAATATGCTAATAATTGTCTAATGTAACTATTAAATAAACAGAAAAAGGACTATGAAAAGGATTACAACTTAACTAACAAACATAAACTTTTTTTGTCAATTTTTCCCACCCAATCATCAATTAAATTTGGACTTATGCATCATACATTTCTCTATAAAGAAGAAATGTGCTAATTTAAAATCTTGATGTTGGGATTATATTATTATTCAATATTCTCTAAAAATTTTTTACAAACCTATAAGCATGGATAACTTTCTTGAAAGACTGATAATAACGCTCACATTTTGATTATTCATTTCTCCCAAATTCTTCAAAGAGAGAAATTGCCATTTCTGGAAAAATGAGATCTGAGAATTTGGTTGATATGGGTTATTTTTTATTCATTATTAAAGATATATACAATATACGATTTATATTTTAACAAAATTTTAAAAAGCATGACAATCTTTGTTTATGGTTATGATCACAGAATAATAAATATATGTTATGATGAGGTTAATCCACACTAGGGATGGGAAGAGATCAGAAAACTATCGACATATATTGTATCGATATTTTCTAACACTATCGAAATGTATCGAAATATGTAAGAGTAAAATATCGATATATACCGCTGTGATATTTTGGTGTGAGAAAATTCTGTTGATTTGAATAAAGTTTTTCTATCATAGAGGAGAATAATAAGATTCAGATGACAAGATTCAGTGGAAAACGACATATTTAGTAGTTTTATTATGGAGTATTTTGTCCTCCTGAACATTCATAGGGACATTGATGTTGACGAGGACGAGGTGATTACAAGGGTTCAAAGTTTTAACCCAGTTTATACCAGGGTCCTTTTAAAAGGATCGCTACAAAAATCTGTATTACGAGAGTTATTCTTTTTCGTCAATGATGTCAGATACATGTATCTATTCCCTGAATATTTATCCTCTTGTGGTTTATTTATTAACATTCCCTGAACTGTTTTTGATTATAAAAGTGCAGGTTTTAAAAGAGCGATTCAAGAATGGCGGCTACAGATAAGTGGAGGTGAGCAATACTAGATTATTGTATGATACTTTGTTTCCGTTTCTAAATGAACTTATTAGGAATAGAGTTAGGTTCATCATCAATATGAATTTCGTTGCATTCACTGTTTTTTTTATTCATAATGGCTCCGTAAATGTTGTCGTCCTTTATAAAGGACCGTGGTATTATGTGCTATGATGATATCTCGATAATACAATTTGACAATTTATCTGCTTTTGCAGTTATTACAAACGTCCATTGCGCCTTCATGAAATACTGGAGGAAATTTAAAAAATAGAACATGATTGCGTGACACCACATGAAATTATTTTGCTACCACCTGAAAATGCGAATGCCGTAATTACAGATGAAAATCCCGGAATCGAGGATGAAGTTACTATTCAAAATCTACCTAGTAGTAGTCTAAGGGCCGAAGCCGAAATCAAACGAAATGATGAGTATTCTGATGAAAATGACCTTCCTTCGTTAGGAGTGCTGAAACTTTTCCTCCAACAATAAAAAGAAAAAAGTCGTATTCATGGAAAAGCGGTGAAACTATTTTGAAAAATATACCGAACTTTTTCAAACCAATTAATCCTAAGAATAACCTCACACCAGTACAGCAATTCAGACAATTTTTAGATTCCGAAGTTGTCAAAATGATAACCCAGTATACAAATTAATATGCTTCCCAGAAAGGACGCATTGGAGATGTGACATCCGATGAGATGATGTGCTTCATTGGGGTATTGTTGGTCAGTGGGTACAATACTATTTCCAGAAGAGCTATGTACTGATTGTGGTAATTAGCTCATCCAAAATGCAATATCGAGGAATAGATTTTCGTACATAATGCAAAATCTGCATTTTGCTAACAACTTACATTCGGACAGCACCAACAAATTTTCAAAGGTTTCACCTCTTTTTTCAACTTTGAATAAAAAATACATAGAGTTAGCAACACCAGAAGAGTTTCACAGTGTTGACAAATCCATGGTTCCGTATTATCATACTGAATAATACTTTGGAGTACCTACAAATACCATTGAATGTATTCACTTTCCATAATAAAAGTAAATTTGACATTCCAAATAGTATGTATTTTATATTACCAGGGTCCTTTTAAAATGACGGTTGGTTTTTCGAAAACTAACAGAAATGTTGTGGAACATCATTCACCAAATTTGTTTGAATTCGACTTCCTAAAGTTTAAAAAAAAAGTTTCGGCAATATATGGGTTGAAGACCAAATTAGATTTTGTGTTGTAGTTGTCAATTGTCTTTTTTTTTCATATTAAACAATCTAATTTTTTTTTTTCAACCTGAATGATTAAATCCCTGATAAGTAAATAATGATATTATAATACAATAAATACATAAGGGTACAACATTTTTTGCGAAATTCGAGGCTTTATTGTAAAAAACTGGTTATACATTTATAATTCAAAGCATTGCCCATCGCTGGTCACTACTTTCTCCCATCTTTCGGACAGCGTACGAATTGAAAAAACTGGTCATCTTTTGAAGCGATCCACGAATCGATCCAAGTTTTTACTTCTTCATAAGATCAAAAGTGTTGGTCAGCCAGGCAGTGTGCTATTGATTGAAACAAGTTTTAGTCCGAGGGAGCAACGTCTGGAGAATACGTCGGGTAGGGTTGTGGGATAGGAAATCCCATTTTAACGTTTCCAAGTATATCTTGACTACTTTCGCAACTTGGGGTCGAGCATTGTCATGCAGTAAATAATAATTATAATTAAAATGTTTATTTGACCCACATACAAAACTTTCTTACAATCTATATAACATTATGTACTAATTAAACTAACAAGAGTTCCATTAACCCTCAAAATGCCAAAAAAAACATTAGAAAAAAAAATATATATCTTTCCCGAAGGCACATCCATTGGCAAGCCACTGGATCTGCCTTGTGTGGGAAATTATTATTTCATTTACTCAAAAACAAAACGACACTCAAAGAGAAGCAAATCCCGATTATATATAAAAAGAAAATACATCTCATCTTGAAAGGGAAGAAAAACTGAGCGAGCAGGTACATTATCTAAACATGAACAAATGAATTTTTTATACAGAGCATTTCTTCGACCACTCTTGCTGACATCATTTTCAACCAATTTTTGATTTTCCTCTTGAATTCATTATGAGTTGCAGAATTTTTTATTGTTGTTGGAACCTTATTGTAAATAAAGGGGGCTAGGTACGTATGTGAACTCTGACCTATCGTTTTTATTGTTCGAGGAAAAATAATCCAATTTCCTCCATTTCTGGTACTATATTGATGATCATTGAAGCTTACTGTCATCAAGTTCTTTCTCTGGTGAATTGTCAGAGTCAAGAAAAATAGTTTTCGCAGGTCCATAATTCCACTCTCGGCGAATAAGCGTTCAGTCGAACACAAAAAAGGTTTCCGAAAAATTATCTTGATCAACCACTTTTGTGTCACTTCTAGTTTTTTCAAGTGAGCTTTTACAACAGCACCTCATCCCAATATTCCATAAAGCAGATGAGGCTGGACCAGAACAATGTAGAGCCTCCTCGGCAGTTTTAAATCGCAAAATTCTCTTAAATTCTTGAACTTCGGGACAAGCATGCGCAATTTATTCACCAGATGATCAACCTGATTATTCCATCTAAGATGAACATCCAAACAAACACCCAAATATTTGAATTTATACACTGCATTGATCTCACGTGAACAGCCGCATTCTCTAAATGATAATGTTTGGAAATTGGTCATTCCAACAGAGGTGACAGAAAAGGGCATGAAGCACGTTTTTTCATAATTTAGGGTCAACAATCGAGAATCGAAAAAATCTTTCATTATCATGAAATCATCTTCCGCCAAACTCCTCAGTTCCTCCCACGTATCAGCTTGATAAAATATAGCGGTATCATCTGCAAAAGCAACCAATTCACCCCTACTATTTAGAGAAAAGATGGAATTCATGTAGGTAATAAATAGAAGAGGACCCAATATTGTACCCTGCGGTACACCACATTGAACAGTAGAAAAAGAACAAAAGGAGCTTCCAATCCGTACACACTGTCTCCTACCAGTCAAATAGCTTCTGTACCAATCCATAGCCCGACCTCCGACTCCATAATCCTCCAATATTCTTAATAGTTCTCCATGATTCACCATATCCAACGCTTTTGCTAAATCTATAAATATAGAAAGACAAGGCTTAGATGAATCAAGTGATCGATAAATTTTGGCTGTCAAATTTGCGAGTGCATCCTGTGTTGATTTGCCGCATCGAAATCTGAATTGTCTTTCATTCAAAATTTTACAATCTTCCAGGAATTTATAAGTTATTTTATGAATTATTGTTTCCAAAACCTTGGAGATACTTGAAGTCAAGGAAATGGGTCGGTAGTTATTCATCTGTTCTCGAGACCCCGACTTGAAGACCGGTATTATGATACTTTCTTTAAGTATTTCTGGAAATATACCCGACTCAATAGACATGTTGACTATATGTGTAAGTGGTGACAAAATATACTGCGCAACGGATTTAAGTATGTTTGAGGTGATGCCATCCAAACCAGGTGCCTTGTTGGATTTCATGGACCTCACGACTGCCATGATCTCCTGCTGATCCGCTGGCTGAAAAATTAGCTCAATAGGGTTTTTTTCATTAGGAATTCTATTGTCATTAGATGTTTTTAGTTTTTCCGCTAGCTTCGGTCCGATATCAGAAAAGAACGAACTAAAAGCCTCCGCTATATCTTTGCTTTCATCAAGCATAACATTATCCTGTTGTATTAGATCAGGCTCTCTGTTGGGTTTGTTATGTTTATTATTGATAAAATTCCATAATTTCTTCGGTTCATTCTCATACTTTAGCAATTTCGTTCTGTAGTATTCCTTCTTTGCACTCCGTATGAGTTTTTCGAGCAAATTTTTATAGGTTTTATATTTAGTAATAAGTTCTGGGTTCAGAGGGTCAATTCTTATTTTTCGAAAAATCATATTTTTCTCATTAACCGACTTAACTATTCCTGGAGTAATCTAGCCCTTACGCTTCATCTCTATTTTTCTTTCCTGTCTCTCAAAAGTGCTTTCTGAAATATACTGTTTGAAAACCGTTAAAAATTCTTCAGTTGATTTGTTTAAATCCCTCTCCTTCAGGACATTGCGCCAATTATGAGATGCCAAGTGATTATTAAGTTTGTGGAAATTAAGATACTTTTTAGTCCCCTCCTTACGTGCTATCGTTTCGGATTGAATCCTTAGGAACAACATTATCGGATAGTGGTCAGTTATATCACACTGCAAAACAGCCGTCGAAAAATCTTCTTCTCGCATCTCAGTTTTTAGAAATATATGGTCGAGACAGGTCGAACTGTTTGGTCTTGTCACGGAATTAATCAAGAAATAAAACCCTGCTCGCACATTACATTTTGATACTCTTCATCTACCTCCTTGCCCGACAAAATATCAAAATTTGTGTCACCAATAATAATATTAATGTGATCTCTTTGCTTGTTTTTCCGGAAAAAATCCGTGAAAAATTCATTGAATAATTCTTTAGAAATATCATGTGGTCTATAAACTGCTATAAGATTAATTACACAGGAGCCAAAAAAAACCTTTAATTGCATTAAATTCAAAACACCACCAGTAAAAGTATGGCATTTAAACTTCATATCATTTCTTACATAAACAACAACACCATCATTCTGGTTAACACTACCATTGTTATATACTAAGCTATAATCGTAAATTTGAAACATTGACACATCCACGATTTTCCATGTTTCAGTGAGAACTATAAAATCATATGAACAATCTATCTCATTCAGAACTAGTTTTAAAGAGTCAAGATTTTTATTTAAACTTCTTATATTAACATGGAACATCTTTACATTGAAATCGCGCTTTACCCTCACAAAATCATTCAAATCTTGAAAACCAGAGAAAATGTCATTATTTGATTTGTGAATAGATGTTATATCAAAATCTTCAAGATAATGATCCATAATTATGCAATAGTATTTGAAGATCTATAGTCCGTTCTTTCACGTAGCTTTTTAATTTGGATCTCATACAAAGGACAAATTTTATCAAGTACAGAGTGATTTACATCATATCTGGTTTTGAATTTGTTATTATTTTCTACACAGTTGATACATGAAAATTTTTTGGACTTACAGTCTCTGTAGTAATGAGAATCAGGACACTGGGAACACTTGGTGGGGCCGTTATATTTACAGTCACTAATTTTGTGGTTGAAGCCATAACATTTATAACATCTTGATACTTTCAAATTCTCCCAAACAGAACATCTTTGGAGTCCGATATATATTCTGCCTGCTGAAATCAATTTTTTGAATGCTGAACATTCTATTATACCGTATTGTGATGTATTATTTCTGTTTATTTTAGCTAAAACTAGGTCTAGTTCATCTGTTTCCTCAAGAAATGAATTTTGGTTTCGAATTGCCTTTATAATATCATCCTTGAAAAAGTCTTTCTCTATGTTCGACACAACAATGCTGGGTTTACGCATTTTCGTTTCTTTTATGTCATAATTTTCTCCCATTTTTGAAGCCAATTCATCTCTCATTTTATTGGTAGATCCATTTGAGTTACATTTAATTAACACACAGCCATCCCTTCTGTTCAATAACGAATTTATTCCTACTGATAGTTCACTCACATCCAATTTATCCACTATATCCTTCCTTGTTCTAGAGCAATCCTGTTTACTTTTCGGTTTGCATACAATGAAAGGAACGTTGGGTATGGATTTATTTCCGTGGTCTGCTCTCTTATTTACGGCTTCCGCATATGTGAACTGGTGGCTTGAAGGTGTTGTAGCCAAGTTATCGAATTCTTCGCGAAGTTTCTTGAGATCCTGTTCTAGAAGTCTTATGATTTCTTTCTTACTCTCTATAAGGTCATCTTTAGTCTCTATTATTTTATTAAAAAGTTCGACGGATTCACCCCTCAAGCAGGACTGGCAGTAAAATTTCATGACGTGTTTGACTTTCAATTCAATCACTGTTATTTCCGATGATGTCAAATTCGCACATTGTTTACAAACATTCCGCGAACAACCATCACAGCTGACCACCGGTAATTTCGATGAGGCGGATTTTTTGCATTTCACGCACTCCATCACCTGTTCTTCTTCCGCTATCTTCACTGGGAACAGATGTTGATTTTCACATTTTCAGTAGACGAAATCAATTCATCTTCTCTCTCGTTGTATTGCGGTGGTTTGTCTTTCAATGCTCGGTACAAACGCATTAATTGCGTTCGATAACGATCGCCTGTGATTCTTTCAGTCATAATATACTACGCCGAGCTGGTCCCACCAAATACTGAGCATGACCTTAGAACCGTGAATATTCGGTTTGGCCGTCGATGTGGAAGCATGGTCGGGATATCCTCATGATATTATGCACTTGGGATTATCGTAATGAACCCATTTTTCGTCTCCAGTCCCAATCCGATGCAGAAACCCATTCCGTCTTTGTCTTGCAAGCAGCTGTTAACAAGTAAATAAACGCCGTTCAAACTCCTCGCCTTCAACTCGTACCGCACTCAATTTCCTTGTTTCTGAGTCATTCCTATGTCTTTCAGGCGTTTTGAAATGGCTTTTAGTGTCACTCCTATTGATCCTACAATTATTGTTGCGTCTGACATGAGTATTGATCAATTATTGCCTCCAATTCTGCATCTTCACAAAACTTCTCTCTTCCACCGCGATGCTTGTTTTCGACATCAAAATCACAATTCTTGAAGCGTTGAAACCACTCTTCTATTTATTTATTTATTTATTTAATCAAACGGAACAAGCCATTTTACAGATGTACCAGAAAATAACTAAACCTAGACATAAACAATATCGTTGGTACGTTCTTCCACCAATATCGTTCTCACTATGGGTATTTGAAAGCATTCGATGAACCTCAGCCGCGGATTTCTTCATATTTTACCAGAAAATTGAAACCTCCCGCAAATGACGAGAATTTGGCAATTAATGCGTTTGTACCGAGCATTGAAAGACAAACCACCGCAATACAACGAGAGAGAAGATGAATTGATTTCGTCTACTGAAAATGTGAAAATCAACATCTGTTCCCAGTGCAGATAGCGGAAGAAGAACAGATGATGGAGTGCGTGAAATGCAAAAAATCCGCCTCATCGAAATTACCGGTGGTCAGCTGTGATGGTTGTTCGCGGAATGTTTGTAAACAATGTGCGAATTTGACATCATCGGAAATAACAGTGATTGAATTGAAAGTCAAACACGTCATGAAATTTTACTGCCAGTCCTGCTTGAGGGGTGAATCCGTCGAACTTTTTAATAAAATAATAGAGACTAAAGATGACCTTATAGAGAGTAAGAAAGAAATCATAAGACTTCTAGAACAGGATCTCAAGAAACTTCGCGAAGAATTCGATAACTTGGCTACAACACCTTCAAGCCACCAGTTCACATATGCGGAAGCCGTAAATAAGAGAGCAGACCACGGAAATAAATCCATACCCAACGTTCCTTTCATTGTATGCAAACCGAAAAGTAAACAGGATTGCTCTAGAACAAGGAAGGATATAGTGGATAAATTGGATGTGAGTGAACTATCAGTAGGAATAAATTCGGTATTGAATAGAAGGGATGGCTGTGTGTTAATTAAATGTAACTCAAATGGATCTACCAATAAAATGAGAGATGAATTGGCTTCAAAAATGGGAGAAAATTATGACATAAAAGAAACGAAAATGCGTAAACCCAGCATTGTTGTGTCGAACATAGAGAAAGACTTTTTCAAGGATGATATTATAAAGGCAATTCGAAACCAAAATTCATTTCTTGAGGAAACAGATGAACTAGACCTAGTTTTAGCTAAAATAAACAGAAATAATACATCACAATACGGTATAATAGAATGTTCAGCATTCAAAAAATTGATTTCAGCAGGCAGAATATATATCGGACTCCAAAGATGTTCTGTTTGGGAGAATTTGAAAGTATCAAGATGTTATAAATGTTATGGCTTCAACCACAAAATTAGTGACTGTAAATATAACGGCCCCACCAAGTGTTCCCAGTGTCCTGATTCTCATTACTACAGAGACTGTAAGTCCAAAAAATTTTCATGTATCAACTGTGTAGAAAATAATAACAAATTCAAAACCAGATATGATGTAAATCACTCTGTACTTGATAAAATTTGTCCTTTGTATGAGATCCAAATTAAAAAGCTACGTGAAAGAACGGACTATAGATCTTCAAATACTATTGCATAATTATGGATCATTATCTTGAAGATTTTGATATAACATCTATTCACAAATCAAATAATGACATTTTCTCTGGTTTTCAAGATTTGAATGATTTTGTGAGGGTAAAGCGCGATTTCAATGTAAAGATGTTCCATGTTAATATAAGAAGTTTAAATAAAAATCTTGACTCTTTAAAACTAGTTCTGAATGAGATAGATTGTTCATATGATTTTATAGTTCTCACTGAAACATGGAAAATCGTGGATGTGTCAATGTTTCAAATTTACGATTATAGCTTAGTATATAACAATGGTAGTGTTAACCAGAATGATGGTGTTGTTGTTTATGTAAGAAATGATAATAATAATAATAATAATAATAATAACATCCATTTATTTCCAAAATTGTTATAAATAACAAAGAGAAAACAGGTCCATAATTCCTAATTCAAAAAAAAGAGAAAACAACAAAATTCTAAATATACTTCAATATGCAGTATTCCTTGAACTCTGTTATAGAGTAGGGTTCACAATCCATAATCATTGAAAAAAGTGTCTTTTTGAAAATTTTGAAGTCGAATATATTTCTTAGTATTCTCGGTAGATAGTTGAATAGTCTAAGGCACATGTAAAAAGTACTATGTTCAGTACTTGACAGTTTGTGAGGTGGAAAAAAATACTCGTATATTCTCCGAGTTGAATTTACATTCTTACAACTCTCGAAATATAATTTGTTCTTGTGAAAAAATAATAAGATTCTATAAATATATAGACCAGGCAAAGTAAGAATATTATTTTCTTTGAATACTCCACGGCAAGATTCCCTAAATTTCATGTGAAAAATTGTTCTTATAGCCAGTTTCTGAGTGAGGAAAACACGCTCCGCAGAAGAACTGCCCCCCCAAAAAATTATTCCATATGACACAATCGATTGAAAAATAGCGAAATATATCATCTTCAATGTGTTGAGATCCACTTGGTTTCTTAAAGCTCTTATCATATATATAATTGAATTTAATCTGGTTGTAAGCGTTTCACAATGTACTGACCAGTTCAAATGCTTATCGATATATACTCCGAGTAGTTTAGTTTGGGAGCCTATCTGAACTGTTCCATTATCAAAAGTTATATTGTCCGGAACTTTCAAGTTAGAACGACTACTCAAAAATATTACAACACTTGTTTTGTTCAAGTTTAGCCGCAAGCCGCAGTCATCACACCAGTTCTCGATCATAGACATAGATGTTGTTAAATTGGTCATCACTCTTTCAATAACTTTGGAAGATACTATAATGTTGGTATCGTCAGCATAAAGATAAGTATCGACAACTTCTTCGGCTGTCAGTTTGAGCTGTAGTGGCTGACTTTCTTCTTGTGGTTGAAAAATATTAGGTAAATCATTTATATAAACTATGAATAAAATGGGACCCAATATGGTCCCCTGCGGAACGCCCCTCACTATTGTCCCTTCTTGAGACATATTACATCTTTTCCCATTTCGCAATACAACTACCTGTTTTCGATTGATGAGGTAACTTTCGAATAGTTTAAGTGGCATTCCTCTTATACCAGATCTTTCAAGTTTCAATAATAATGTTTTATGATCGACACAATCGAATGCTTTAGAGAAGTCTACAAATAGTCCTGCAGGAATCTCCCCTCTTTCCAGAGAAAGTGTTATACATTGGAGAAATTCAAAAATGACTGTGTCTGTGCTTTTGTTTTCAGTGAAACCATGTTGTTTAGTAGTGAGAACATTGAACTTCCTGAAGAATTTCAGAATCCTATTTGACAGAATTTTCTCAAAAATTTTAGCGAATGAGGTGATAAGACTAATTGGTCTGTAATTAGATAGATCATTTTTGTCATTCTTTTTGTAGGAAGGCATGACAATTGATTTCTTCAGAGCGTCAGGAAATATGCCGGATCGGAAAGCAGAATTGATCAGAAAACAAACTGGCTTCACTATATGTATGAAATGGCGCTTGATCAATGTCATCGGAACACCATCATATCCAAAAGAGCGTTTATTATTCATCATTTTGACAACAGAAAAAATCTCACTCTCTGGGACTTCGAACAAACAAAATGAGTTCAATACTGTAGATTGTTTATTACAGTCAGTGGTAGGGCAGGCGTTAAATCCATGATTTGGGTTTGATATATTAATAAAGAAGTCATTAAATCTGTTTGCTAAAAGAAACAGTTCACGATCATCCTTGTCATTAACAGTAGGGAATACATTTTCCGTTTTTTTATATGTATTTGTTGCTTCCCTGACAACATTCCATGCTGCTTTAGATTTGTTTTCCGCTTTGTATATGATAGATGAATTTGATCTTTTTCTGTCTTCAACTAAAGAAGCGTCGTATTGGCGTTTTATATTTCTATAATCAAGTAAGAGTTCCGGCTTATATCTAGATAATATAAACAGTAAGTCCAAACGTTCTTTTATGGATCGAGTTTCTGCTGTAAGTACCGGTTTTTTATTTTTCTTAATTTCAATAGTTTGCACTGGAAATGATCTCTGAAAAGTTTCATCAAACCTGTTCCCGAAAAAGTTCCACATTTCATTGATATTATTAACAGGAATATCATAGAGTTTCGACCAATTTATGTCCGATAGAAGCGACTCAAAAACCTGATGGTTGTGCTCATTATATATTCTATTTGTTTTAGTTTCTTTTGGTTTAACTTCATTAATTTGATGAAAAAATGTGAAAATTTGTCCAGAGTGGTCAGATAAATGACCTTCAACTAAAGTTGTGATTCCATCAATATTTGAAATAACGTTATCTAGGCAAGTTGCTGAGTTTGGTGTTATTCTCGTTGGTTGCAATAAAGATACTTTCAAATTATATGTTTCCAAAATTGAAAAAAAAAGCCTTGAATCATTGGATACGGATAGTAAATCTATATTAAAATCACCGGAAATAATGACTTTTACATTTTCCACCTGACATCCGTCAAGCACTGAAATAAACCTTTCAAAAAAAATGTCAACATTACTTAAAGGGTATGAATTTGGGCGGTATATACATATTATCAAATATTTTTCCGAATCAATCATTATTTGACTGACACAGCATTCAAAACAACCAATAACACTTAGGTTCTTAAAATCTTTTCTGTGGGAATACTGCATACCTTTCTCCAAGAAAATAGCGCATCCACCATGTTTTCCTTTTTCTCTACAGTATGAAGAAACCAGAACGTAACCAGGTGGAGTATATAGCATCAATTCCTCTTCTGATTTCCAATGTTCCGTTATGCATAAGATGTTTATTGCTTGACTTGATAATATATGTTGTAATTTCAGGAAAGACGTACCAATGGATTGAACGTTTTGATTGAGAAGACGGAAATTTTTTTTAGTGTTCATTATTTTATGATGTTGACTTGCATAGTGTCTTTCCGAAAAAAATTTCTGAAGTTGAATTCTCTCAATACAACACCATTCGGCCATGATTCTGGCATAGATAATTTCATATATAACATCTCAGTGGGTACTCCTATACTGAATGCTGAATTACTTCCTTTAGTGGGAAGCTTCTTCACTTCGAATTCATTGCTGCCTGTGGAATTTTGTAGAAAATCCATTATATCTTTTTCAATTATTTCATTACCAGAGATTCTTCCAACATAAAGCCATTTTCTTCGTAAGGCCCCTTTGATCTTTGACTGGGCAGTCACCTGTTTAGTTCCTGTACATATTAGTCCAGATTTTTGTCCCATTCGTTTTTTCTTCACAACAGTTGTCCAATCCGTATCATTTTTCTGTACATCGACCTTTATAGATTTCATAGTATTTCCGGTCTCCTCTTGTTTGTTGTTTACCACTAAATTAATTTTGTGTGATTTTACGTTTGGTGGTTTTAATCTATTTTTATTGAGCTCATCAGGTACCAATTTATCAGGAGTATTATATATCAATATCGGGATTTTAGGATCGTTAGTTACCGTTTCCGTATTATTATCATTCATATTTATGGGTCTGTCAGATGAATGCTCAACAAGTGTGGGAATATATTGTTTATTCACATTTTCTTGTACACGTTCTTGTTTACATTCCATATCATTTATTCGTTGTAGAAGCAATGTGTTATTCAATTTAAGAATTTCATTCTTTTCGTTTGAGGATTCCAATAACTGAATGAGAAAGTTGATTTTCATTTCAAACATTTTCTTTTCCATGAAGTCCACTTTATTCTCTGACACATCTTTATCTTTTTGTCCCATATTTTCATAGGACTCGCAACAGTTCACATGAAATCCGTCGATAAATTTGACGTTTTCCATCTTCTTTGCACAAGATTTATGCATAATTTCATCGCAAAAGGTGCATATCACTACACTACATTTTTTAGAACAGCATGCATAGTTTTTCTCGACTTTAATTCCCTCAAAAACATCACTATTTATATGCTTTTGAGAGCCCGCTTCTGACACGTCGTCACTCTCGTCCGCCATGGTATTATTCTGATATGAAGTTTAAATGCCATACTTTTACTGGTGGTGTTTTGAATTTAATGCAATTAAAGGTTTTTTTTGGCTCCTGTGTAATTAATCTTATAGCAGTTTATAGACCACATGATATTTCTAAAGAATTATTCAATGAATTTTTCACGGATTTTTTCCGGAAAAACAAGCAAAGAGATCACATTAATATAATTATTGGTGACACAAATTTTGATATTTTGTCGGGCAAGGAGGTAGATGAAGAGTATCAAAATGTAATGTGCGAGCAGGGTTTTATTTCTTGATTAATTCCGTGACAAGACCAAACAGTTCGACCTGTCTCGACCATATATTTCTAAAAACTGAGATGCGAGAAGAAGATTTTTCGACGGCTGTTTTGCAGTGTGATATAACTGACCACTATCCGATAATGTTGTTCCTAAGGATTCAATCCGAAACGATAGCACGTAAGGAGGGGACTAAAAAGTATCTTAATTTCCACAAACTTAATAATCACTTGGCATCTCATAATTGGCGCAATGTCCTGAAGGAGAGGGATTTAAACAAATCAACTGAAGAATTTTTAACGGTTTTCAAACAGTATATTTCAGAAAGCACTTTTGAGAGACAGGAAAGAAAAATAGAGATGAAGCGTAAGGGCTAGATTACTCCAGGAATAGTTAAGTCGGTTAATGAGAAAAATATGATTTTTCGAAAAATAAGAATTGACCCTCTGAACCCAGAACTTATTACTAAATATAAAACCTATAAAAATTTGCTCGAAAAACTCATACGGAGTGCAAAGAAGGAATACTACAGAACGAAATTGCTAAAGTATGAGAATGAACCGAAGAAATTATGGAATTTTATCAATAATAAACATAACAAACCCAACAGAGAGCCTGATCTAATACAACAGGATAATGTTATGCTTGATGAAAGCAAAGATATAGCGGAGGCTTTTAGTTCGTTCTTTTCTGATATCGGACCGAAGCTAGCGGAAAAACTAAAAACATCTAATGACAATAGAATTCCTAATGAAAAAAAACCCTATTGAGCTAATTTTTCAGCCAGCGGATCAGCAGGAGATCATGGCAGTCGTGAGGTCCATGAAATCCAACAAGGCACCTGGTTTGGATGGCATCACCTCAAACATACTTAAATCCGTTGCGCAGTACATTTTGTCACCACTTACACATATAGTCAACATGTCTATTGAGTCGGGTATATTTCCAGAAATACTTAAAGAAAGTATCATAATACCGGTCTTCAAGTCGGGGTCTCGAGAACAGATGAATAACTACCGACCCATTTCCTTGACTTCAAGTATCTCCAAGGTTTTGGAAACAATAATTCATAAAATAACTTATAAATTCCTGGAAGATTGTAAAATTTTGAATGAAAGACAATTCAGATTTCGATGCGGCAAATCAACACAGGATGCACTCGCAAATTTGACAGCCAAAATTTATCGATCACTTGATTCATCTAAGCCTTGTCTTTCTATATTTATAGATTTAGCAAAAGCGTTGGATATGGTGAATCATGGAGAACTATTAAGAATATTGGAGGATTATGGAGTCGGAGGTCGGGCTATGGATTGGTACAGAAGCTATTTGACTGGTAGGAGACAGTGTGTACGGATTGGAAGCTCCTTTTGTTCTTTTTCTACTGTTCAATGTGGTGTACCGCAGGGTACAATATTGGGTCCTCTTCTATTTATTACCTACCTGAATTCCATCTTTTCTCTAAATAGTAGGGGTGAATTGGTTGCTTTTGCAGATGATACCGCTATATTTTATCAAGCTGATACGTGGGAGGAACTAAGGAGTTTGGCGGAAGATGATTTCATGATAATGAAAGATTTTTTCGATTCTCGATTGTTGACCCTAAATTATGAAAAAACGTGCTTCATGCCCTTTTCTGTCACCTCTGTTGGAATGACCAATTTCCAAACATTATCATTTAGAGAATGCGGCTGTTCACGTGAGATCAATGCAGTGTATAAATTCAAATATTTGGGTGTTTGTTTGGATGTTCATCTTAGATGGAATAATCAGGTTGATCATCTGGTGAATAAATTGCGCATGCTTGTCCCGAAGTTCAAGAATTTAAGAGAATTTTGCGATTTAAAACTGCCGAGGAGGCTCTACATTGTTCTGGTCCAGCCTCATCTGCTTTATGGAATATTGGGATGAGGTGCTGTTGTAAAAGCTCACTTGAAAAAACTAGAAGTGACACAAAAGTGGTTGATCAAGATAATTTTTCGGAAACCTTTTTTGTTTTCGACTGAACGCTTATTCGCCGAGAGTGGAATTATGGACCTGCGAAAACTATTTTTCTTGACTCTGACAATTCACCAGAGAAAGAACTTGATGACAGTAAGCTTCAATGATCATCAATATAGTACCAGAAATAGAGGAAATTGGATTATTTTTCCTCGAACAATAAAAACGATAGGTCAGAGTTCACATACGTACCTAGCCCCCTTTATTTACAATAAGGTTCCAACAACAATAAAAAATTCTGCAACTCATAATGAATTCAAGAGGAAAATCAAAAATTGGTTGAAAATGATGTCAGCAAGAGTGGTCGAAGAAATGCTCTGTATAAAAAATTCATTTGTTCATGTTTAGATAATGTACCTGCTCGCTCAGTTTTTCTTCCCTTTCAAGATGAGATGTATTTTCTTTTTATATATAATCGGGATTTGCTTCTCTTTGAGTGTCCTTTTGTTTTTGAGTAAATGAAATAATAATTTCCCACACAAGGCAGATCCAGTGGCTTGCCAATGGATGTGCCTTCGGGAAAGATATTTTTTTTTTCTAATGTTTTTTTTGACATTTTGAGGGGTAATGGAACTCTTGTTAGTTTAATTAGTACATAATGTTATATAGATTGTAAGAAAGTTTTGTATGTGGGTCAAATAAACATTTTAATTATAATTATTATTTACTGCATGACAATGCTCGACCCCATGTTGCGAAAGTAGTCAAGATATACTTGGAAACGTTAAAATGGGAATTCCTATCCCACAACCCTACCCGACGTATTCTCCAGACGTTGCTCCCTCGGACTAAAACTTGTTTCAATCAATAGCACACGGCCTGGCTGACCAACACTTCTGATCTTATGAAGAAGTAAAAACTTGGATCGATTCGTGGATCGCTTCAAAAGATGACCAGTTTTTTCAATTCGTACGCTGTCCGAAAGATGGGAGAAAGTAGTGACCAGCGATGGGCAATACTTTGAATTATAAATGTATAACCAGTTTTTTACAATAAAGCCTCGAATTTCGCAAAAAATGTTGTACCCTTATGTATTTGTTGTATTATAATATCATTATTTACTTATCAGGGATTTAACCATTCAGGTTGAAATTAAAAAAAAATAGATTGTTTAATATGAAAAAAAAGACAATTGGCAACTACAACACAAAATCTAATTTGGTCTTTAACCCATATATTGCCGAAACTTTTTTTTTAAACTTTAGGAAGTCGAATTCAAACAAATTTGGTGAATGATGTTCCACAACATTTCTGTTAGTTTTCGAAAAATCAACCGTCATTTTAAAAGGACCCTGGTAATATAAAAAACATACTATTTGGAATGTCAAATTTACTTTTATTATGGAAAGTGAATACATTCAATGGTATTTGTAGGTACTCCAAAGTATTATTCAGTATGATAATACGGAACCATGGATTTGTCAACACTGTGAAACTCTTCTGGTGTTGCTAACTCTATGTATTTTTTATTCAAAGTTGAAAAAAGAGGTGAAACCTTTGAAAATTTGTTGGTGCTGTCCGAATGTGAGTTGTTAGCAAAATGCAGATTTTGCATTATGTACGAAAATCTATTCCTCGATATTGCATTTTGGATGAGCTTATTACCACAATCAGTACATAGCTCTTCTGGAAATAGTATTGTACCCACTGACCAACAATACCCCAATGAAGCACATCATCTCATCGGATGTCACATCTCCAATGCGTCCTTTCTGGGAAGCATATAAATTTGTATACTGGGTTATCATTTCGATAACTTCGGAATCTAAAAATTGTCTGAATTGCTGTACTGGTGTGAGGTTATTCTTAGGACCAATTGGTTTGAAATAGTTCGGTATATTTTTCAAAATAGTTTCACCGCTTTTCCATGAATACGACTTTTTTCTTTTTATTGTTGGAGGAAAAGTTTCAGCACTCCTAACGAAGGAAGGTCATTTTCATCAGAATACTCATCATTTCGTTTGATTTCGGCTTCGGCCCTCAGACTACTACTATAGGTAGATTTTGAATAGTAACTTCATCCTCGATTCCGGGATCTTCATCTGTAATTACGGCATTCGCATTTTCTGGTGGTAGCAAAATAATTTCATGTGGTGTCACGTAATCATGTTCTATTTTTTAAATTTCCTCCAGTATTTCATGAAGGCGCAAAGGACGTTTGTAATAACTGCAAAAGCAGATAAATTGTCAAATTGTATTATCGAGATATCATCATAGCACATAATACCACGGTCCTTTATAAAGGACGACAACATTTACGGAGCCATTATGAATAAAAAATACAGTGAATGCAACGAAATTCATATTGATAATGAACCTAACTCTATTCCTAATAAGTTCATTTAGAAACGGAAACAAAGTATCATACAATAATCTAACATTGCTCACCTCCACTTATCTGTAGCCGCCATTCTTGAATCGCTCTTTTAAAACCTGCACTTTTATAATCAAAAACAGTTCAGGGAATGTTAATAAACAAATCACAAGAGGATAAATATTCAGGGAATAGATACATGTATCTGCCATCATTGACGAAAAAGAATAACTTTCGTAATACAGATTTTTGTAGCGATCCTTTTAAAAGGACCCTGGTATAAACTGGGTTAAAACTTTGAACCCTTGTAATCACAGCGTCCTCGTCAACATCAATGTCCCTATGAATGTTCAGGAGGACAAAATACTCCATAATAAAACTACTAAATATGTCGTTTTCCACTGAATCTTGTCATCTGAATCTTATTATTCTCCTCTATGATAGAAAAACTTTATTCAAATCAACAGAATTTTCTCACACCAAAATATCACAGCGATATATATCGATATTTTACTCTTACATATCTCGATACATTGCGATAGTGTTAGAAAATATCGATACAATATATGTCGATAGTTTTCTGATCTTTTCCCATCCCTAGTGTGGATTAACCTCATCATAACATATATTTATTATTCTGTGATCATAACCATAAACAAAGATTGTCATGCTCTTTAAAATTTTGTTGAAATATAAATCGTATATTGTATATATCTTTAATAATGAATAAAAAATAACCCATATCAACCAAATTCTCAGATCTCATTTTTCCAGAAATGGCAATTCCTCTCTTTGAAGAATTTGGGAGAAATGAATAATCAAAATGTGAGCGTTATTATCAGTCTTTCAAGAAAGTTATCCATGCTTATAGGTTTGTAAAAATTTTTTAGAGAATATTGAATAATAATATAATCCCAACATTAAGATTTTAAATTAGCATATTTCTTCTTTATAGAGACATGTATGATGCATAAGTCCAAATTTAATTGATGATTGGGTGGGAAAAATTGACAAAAAAAGTTTATGTTTGTTAGTTAAGTTGTAATCCTTTTCATAGTCCTTTTTCTGTTTATTTAATAGTTACATTAGACAATTATTAGCATATTTTTCTCTGAATTTCAACTTTGAGAGAAAATTTGTCATTTTATGTCTTGCCGATGAAAATATTGATATTCTTGTAAGTCAATTCAAAATGAATAATAGATATATTTTAAGGGCTATCATTCCATTGGATATTTACTTGTGAGTCCTGAAATGAAGTTACATTTATTCAATTGACTCATTAATAGAAATACTACCTGAAATAAAGAAATTGCATTCAATGTTTATTTTCAGTTTTGACAAATATTGAATCTGCATAATCGTTCGATAAGATCTATGAAAAGATCTACAGTGAGATTTTTGTTTTAGGAATATTCAGTATAGTTATAATAAACAAACTGAAAACTGACTTTTGGCTCTGGGTTTTACTCAGAATTGAATTAAACAGGGCAATTTATGCCCTATATAGTAAATAAAATTCTGAATTTCTTGAAGAAAGAAAATTTCGAGCAGATTAAATCAGATAAGTGTGTTTTTAAATATATGGACGCTAATAAAATTCTAATAATTGCAGTCCATGTAGACGATGGAATTGATTTTGGAGATGACAAAGAAATGATGGAAGACTTGATATGAAGAGGCTGAACTTTGAATTTGAGGTTAAAATGGATAAAATTCCAAAATGTTACCTAGGAATGAATTTAATACTAAATGAAGAAGAAATATGCATAAGTCAAGAAGGTTATATCAATCAGGTAATGAAGAAATACTATATGGAAATGTCAAAACCAATTAATACACCGATAATTGATCAACGGAATATAAAGTGCACTGAAGACATGAAATGTATCGATTTTCCATACAGAGAAGCTGTGGGCAGTCTACTCTATCTAAGTTGCAAGACACGTCCAGATATAAGTTTTGCTGTAAATTTCTAAAGCAGAGCAGTAACACAACCGACCCAAAAAGACTATACGAATATAAAAAGAACACTTCGATACTTGAATGGAACAGTGAAAAGGAGACTCAAGTATACAGCAGATACAGAGGAAATGATTTTAAATGTTTTTTGTGATTCTGATTTTGGAGAAGATATGAAAGATAGAATAAGTACCAGTGGCTATGTAATGTTTTTATCAGATGCACCCATTGAATGGAGCACAAAGAAACAATCCGTTGTAGCACAATCATCGACAGAAGCAGAATATATAGCTGCGGCACACTGTTGTAAGCAAATGAAAGCTATGACGAATTTCATTGAAGAGATACCGAATGGAAAAATTGAGGTGAGATTGTATATAGACAATCAAAGTACGATAAAGATGATCAAAAATGGACAATTGTCAAGACTGAGCAATCACATCGATATTAAATATCATTTTGTCCATGATGAATATACCAAAGACTGGTTCAAGATAATATACTGTCCTACGGAGAACAATTCAGCGGACCTGATGACAAAATCCCTGAATGCCACTAAGTTTGAAAAATTTGCTAGTGTAATGACCAAATATTTTTAGATCGTTAAAATATTTCTTTCATTTTAATACTTGTTTAGATCGTAAATTTTTATGATTATTAAATATTTGCACTCTTAGAGGGGTGTGTTGCAATAAATAAGAATGCAAATATTATATTCTATGGTTGAAATAATTCTGTGGACATATAGGTTGTGAATGACAGTTGATTTTAATGTAAAATGGTGGCAATATAAAAGGCTCATGAATTGTGCAATTTTTAATATATCAATACCACAGAATAGAGAGGTATTACAGAAGCGACACTCTTTGACATTTCCTTTGTTCTCGATGTAACCAATTTTGGTGACCTTGAAGAACTCTCAGAAGGCTGGTAGTTCTACATGACCACAGAATAGTAAACATTTATATTAAAACTTCTCAATTCTATGACATGACGGTCCATTTGAAATTACATTTGTATGATTACTGTATGATATTTGGGACATGACTGCGTATTGAATGGAAGTAGTAATTCTATCTCAAAATATTTTTCAGCCTAAATTTGTATTTCATATCAGAATTTGAATTAATGGTAAGTTTCCGACTTTTATTATCTTACTTGAATTTCCTGAAATACAATAAAATCGCTTTTATAGAATACATTAATAATAATAAATAATAATTTTATATATATATCGTACTTGTGTCAAACGGGCAATGAACTCGAACACCGAAACACGTGGAAAGATGTAAACATAACTATATACTGACAATATGGCGGTTGGGTACCATGAAAAAGGGAGAGTGTCGCTTCTGTAATACCTCTCTATTCTGTGTCAATACATCGAACAATCATCAACGTTCCAATCAATTAAAATACTAAATATATCGATCCCTATTAACACAAAAATACAACAAACAATACGTAGTTTTGAAATTGAGTAAGCTATGAAGACTATGCTACTTTTCACAGCAGTTGTAGGAAAATAATATTTTTGCGTATGTATAGGCATTGTTTAAGGAGAAGATAGTTAGTTACTTCGGTTCAAATATCATTGGAGGAAATTGGGCAATATCGTTAGAGGGCGCCACTCCGGAAGAGGCCCAACATGATGGGTTGCCTATGTGCAATGTTGAAAATTCAGACGAGTATTAATTTTTGGGTATGGTGAACAACAGATGTCTCTAGTGCGTTTCTTGTTCAATCTTTATTTTTCTTTCTGTCGTCGAGCAGGCATCGGAAGAAATTCTCTTGGCCGCAATACATTTTTATTACCCTTGCCGCATGCCGGCTAGCTGCATGAAAAAGGGTAGAGCCTCAGAGTAAGAAGTAAACTGTTTACTTCTTACTCTGAGGGTAGAGCTATTGTTCGAATCGTATTTTTGGTCATAATATTGTTTTGAAAGCTTCGTCGCCCTACCTTCAGACTGAAATAAAAAAAAAATTTGGCACGGGAAAAAAATTAGACATTCTATCTCTGTTGACAGGTAACAAAATATAACTTTCTCGAAATTACTTTTTTTCCCGGGAAAAAAGTGAGTGTAAAGATTATACATATATCCGGGAAAAAAGTATAGTCACTTTTTTGCCGGATAAATTTCGTGAAAAGTTTTAATAATATTGTTAATTTAACTAATAAAGAATGTTATGCGTTATTTAATGAGCACACACGAAACTATTGTATTTTGTCCACCCTGTACCACTTTTAATGATCTTTTGAAATTGAGAGTAGACGCTGGTGATAAATATAAATACAGAAATAGAAAGAAACGGAATACTGATGTCGCCTACGACAATCATGGACGCCTGGTCGTTTTTCAATAATTTTCATTTTGCCCCCCCTGAGAAAAATTTCTGCGGGCGCCCATGCCTCAGTTACGTCTAAAACCCCTAAGTGATACTAGATGGTCAAGTAGAATCGATGCTAAAGATTCATTTTATTCAAATATGTGATAGCCTTTTAGAAATAACAGAAAATGATACTTTCAACATAAAAACTAGACATAAAGCAAGTTCTCTTTTATTAAATATTCATTCTTTTAAATTTATTTGAAGTATCATAATTTCTTATGACGTTTCATTCCAGATTACTATTGTAAGCAACATGATGCAAAGTGTAGCGATTGACATTAAAGTGTGCCAAAACCATTTGAAGAATTTAGTTGATCATTTCAAAAATTGTAGGGATGATAATGTTCTCGAGGAAAAACTTGCGGGAGCTGGAAAACTAGCGGCTGTTCTTGAGATAGCTCAAGATTTTTCTCCATTATATACTGTAAGACGAAAGTATAAACCAAAATTGTTCGATTATGAACAGACGGAAGATCCAAAAATCGCTTTTAAAATGAATTTCTTTTAGAAAATAATGGATCAAACACTAAGTTCCTTAAATAGTAGATAACGTTAACGTTTTTTGTTTTATTTGTGATATTCTTAAATTAAATGACAAATATCTATTGAGATGCTGTCATGCTCTTCAACAAAAGCTAACTGATGACATGAAAAAAAGAGACTGAAATGAAAGAAAATGATTTATTCAACGAGATAAGAGCCCTAGGATTGTTTTCATTATCTGAAGCGAAAATCCTCTTGAAATTCTACAATATATTTTTGAAAATAATCTAACTTCTTCTCTACCGAATCTTAGTATTGCCTCAAGAATCCTTCTCACTTTACCTGTGTCCTGTGTCTGTTGCTTCTGGTGAGAGATCATTCACTGAATTAAAAATTTTTAAAAACTATTTGAAGTCTACCACGTCTCAAGAAAGATTTTCTGGATTAGCAATCTTAGATATAGAGCAAGAGATACTCGATAAAATTGATTGATTGATAATATAAAAGAATTTGCAGCAGCCAAATCTAGAAAAACATCCATTCAATTTCTGGATTGATCCTAATTAAATGTTTATGCCTTTATGAATAATTTATAGAAGAATACAGCTTAAGTTTTGAAACACATTTGAAATGTATTATGTTACAAATAACACCTTAAAGTTCTTAGGACAATGAAGGTTGCTGATAGATTTTCAACCATTCTATACTAAATTCTCAACAAAACTTCAAAAAAAAAATTTCCGATTATACAGTAGTACTTTTCTCCACCTCCCCCTTCGAGGGGCGCCAAAATATGTTCCGCACGCGGGCGTTGATGTCCCTTGCGGGGGCCCTGAGAAATATTATTCAATGCTTAACGCCGATCTGAGAGGGGAAACTTATATCATATGGAATTTTATAATTTTATTTTTCATGAAAAATCTCTTTGCAAACCAAAATTCGATATAATTTGAATCAAATATTCAGCTGAAAAAGTCTTATATGTATATTCATAAATTAAACATTCACGTCCTATCACAAAACAAATGAGATTTTCACAAAAAAGAGAATAGTTTTTTTAAATCAAATTTTCTTTTTCTTTTGGCAGTATTCCAATATTTTAGTTACCTATTTGAGGTAGATAACCTTAACATGAAACTATTCACTGATAACAATTTTACATAATCAATTAATTAAATTTAAAATTCTCTTTTCGAAAAACTAAAAAATAGTCTTATACTTATTTTTCTCCAATCACAGTTTTTTTTTTCAAACGCAAATCAGATCATACATTCCCTTCACGATTTTCATTTCAGATAATCCGGTCCAGAGATATCGTGATCACCGCAAAATTGGTTTTTTTTTGCGGAGCTCTAGGAGATCGGCGATAGCAACATTCGCGAAGATTATTTTGACAAATAAAAAATATGTTAATATATTATAAGGTTATTATAATATGTACACCAATTTTCAAATTAATAAATTGAATAGTCTGCGCGAAAAAAATTCTTGAAAATCCGTCTTTTTGAAGCCTTCTAACTGTATGTAAGAATGAGCGAAATCCGATAACAAAAACAAACCCCGTTACGACCAAAGCAATAAAGTCCCAAGCTCGAAACCTGGGTCATAAACATCGAAGTGTTTCTAATTTACTTGGCTCCGATTATTTACTCTTCACGTCAAGTTTTGTACCCAATGTAGAAACCTCTTTACCGACAAATGATTATAGAAATAGCCGTCTAGAGAGCGCATTAGGATGGACCCCAAAAATTCTGAGTTTGCCACATAATTCTAATAGGTACCGCCACATACGCACATCCAATGCCCTTTGCAGGGCGAGTAACCAACTATCTTCTCCTTAAACAATGGTATAGGCCTAAAATGTCGATTCATTCAGAAAATTTGCGACGTGAATAGCTTTTGTTGTCACATCAAAAATGATACTATGTCATTCTAGGATGTTTTAATTTGATTATTCTTTATTCTCGACCTGTAATATACTATCAAGGAACATTATCAACGATGATAAACAGATCGTTGCATAAAATTATAAAAGTACAAAAATGTTTGAGATGAACTCGGAAATGTTCTGTCTGAAGATAAAAGAAACTAGGGTAGAATAGGTGCATGACTTTGAGATCCTTGAATGACATCCAATTTTCTACGTCAAATTAGCAGCTACGTTACCGAATTGAATTTAATTTCTTCGTTATTGTAAGGCGAAGTTTATGTCCCGCAGTGAAAGCAGAAGGCTGAATGATAATGATATACAGGGTGATTCACCGCGAAGGCCTATTAGACGTTTATGGTAAACTTATATAAACTTATGCTGAAAATTTGAATATTGGGGTTTGCGGTGATGATCTTTCTCCATAAAATATTTTCAGACCTACACAATTTCCTTCCATACCAGAAACAGAGTACTACTTTCTTATTTCAAATGACACATCCAGTATATTATTGCATTATCAAAAAGCTTAGTTGATAACCATCTCAGAAATATGCTCAATAGTTCATGAGTTATGAGATTCTTATAAAAAATCTAATAAAATAGTTTTTTGAAAAATCCTATATTTTTTATTCTTTCAGTGAATTATACGTAGGTATAAAAAGAGGGGGGTCTCAAGCAAATCCTATACTTTGAGAATTATCGAGGAAAAATTTGAACTAAGAAAAACTGCAATTTCTCATTGAATGGAGTAGTCTATGACTCCCAGAAACCCTAGAAAGGAACTAAAAAGTCGAAATTTCATGAATTGTTATCAATTGTTCGTTAAGATGGTTGAGAATTCATAAACCAATAACATTTCAAATTACGAATAATTTATGACTATCCTAAATACGCTTAATTGTCTATGAGCTATTTCAATATAAGTACATAATACGATAATAAAAAACTGAATGATCAAATTAAGATTCAGGAAACACTAACTAAGGTTTATTACTTACAGTTTTTGATGGTAAAATGTCCGTGTGCCTGGCTGAAAGTTCTACGTCGTTACTATCGAGAGCTTCTTCTATATTCTTGTACAAAATGTATTTGTCTCCATCTCTAGTATTTGAGAACAGTTGATCGTCTGATCTTTCAAATGATTTGTGCAGAACAGTTGAAGAATCTGGTTCTAAACATTTTGGTTTGAGAATAGTTTTTTGTGTTTCTATAATTTTATGTTCCAGATCGATCCGTTTGTTTTGAAAATTATGACTAATGAGACCATCTTCAGCTGATATCTTCGAAATGAAGCCATAATTAGGTTGTGCTTTATTCCCTAGAAAGTGAAAATTATCAATTAATGAAATTTGTTTTAGCCCTTTTTAAGTAATTATGATGTTTAGTTTTGGCAACGTCGCGCATTCTGGGAAATCGAGACGTATGTTTTGTTAGATTAAGAAATGAGAGATATCGGTTGTCGGAAAGAATAGTTGAAGGTTGTTAGTATAAAGTTTTCGGTGTTTATTATAACGGTTTTTGGTTTAATTAACGGACATTTTAAATATATTAGGATTACAGTTCATTAGAAGGTCAGTTTGCATTGTATAAGTCCCATTTTGTTCCATTTCAATCCTTATACCCTGTTCCCCCACATCCTTATACAGTGCGGTGCTGTGTGGAAGCAAGAGAGCAGTTTATATTGGTAAGACAATTTATAACATCATTTTATTGGTTCAAATATAGGGAAAATGCAACATTTTTTGGTTCTTCGAGCACGGGTTTTTTTAACTTTAATTCAAGTTTCGGTTACATTTATTTTAGTTTCAATCGGTATACAGAGTTTCGGAACTCATTTTCATTTCATTCCTAATTGTATTCGGAAATATTAATTCAGTTTATTTTGTTCGTTCATACGGTATTGAGCGAAGTAAAAACGTGCGGTAGTTTTTTGTATTTGGTCAGCGGTTATCAAATACGATTCGAGTCCCAGAGTAAGCCTTATTGCCAAGCGTACACATCAAAAGTATTCAATTCACAGTTTAGACTCGAGGGGTTAGTTTTCGAGTATTCTGCTCACTTGACTTTCAACACAATGGGTGGAACGTCAACTGAACGGAAAATTAAGATGCTTATTGCTAAGAAAGAATCTTTATTTTCGATACTGCAGAATTTATTGGATTTGTCAAAATCATTAACAAGTGAAGTAGCTAAAACTACATTTTTAACAATGGTCAGTTCAATCAATTCAACAAAGAATGACCTACTGAAAATAATAGACGATATAACAGAGCTCAGTTTTGAAATTAATGATGAGTTCGAACCAGACAATATATTTAGAACCATTGATGAAATGTGTTGTCACATTCAAGTTTCAGCGGCTAAATTGGAACGACAACAAATTCAGAAAGATGTTTCTTCGGTTAATGTTGAACCTCAGGGAAGTTTGATACGTAATCTTCCTACACTACCGAAGATTGAATTGCCGGAATTTTCGGGAAGTGTTCAGAGTGTTCCAGAAAACACCACTTCCTATTACATTTGGGACGTATACAGGGTGAACTGGAAAAATATCCAAATTCGGATTCGAATACAAATATGTTGGTTTCAACCAATAACAGTTTTTGTGCTACTGCTTTGGGTGATCGGGATACTCATACGGTTTTATTGTCGACGGTTGTGGTAAATGTTTTAAACGGTTCGGGTGGTTTGAAAACAGCTAGGTTTTTAGTAGATAGTGGCAGTCAGGTTAACTTACTTACTTATAGGTGTTGTAAGAAATTAGGATTGAAGTTTTCACAATGTTCAACGTCAATTCATGGGGTTGGATCTAATTCAAATTCAATTAAAAGGTTTTACAAGTAATAATATTGTTTCGTCTATGTATGATTTTACTAAGAAATATTCGATTGAGGCATTTTTAGTAGATAAAATTACGGATAAACTTCCAATAGCCAAAATTGATCGCGGTGTTTTAAAAAATTTTGGAAATATACAATTGGCAGATGAACAATTTGACGAACCGGCTGAAGTTGATGGCATTATGGGGGCGGATCTTTTCTCGATTATTGTGGGTAATTCGGTACCATCAGCATCGGGATCTCCAGTGGCGGTACAAACGGTATGATTATGGGAAAGGTTCGTAAGTTAGAGTCAAAGGGGGAGTTCGGTGTATTCTTCAGTTTAAGGGAGGAGTGTCGGTTGAATGACTTGGTTAATAAATTTTGGGAGATGGAACAAGTTCCAAAGAATATTTTGCCGGACCCAGCAGAAGTAATATGCGAAAATTTGTTTTCTACATCTTTTAGTAGAGATTATGAGGGACGTTTCACGGTAGCGCTTCCTTTTAAGAATTCTCCGAATACTTTGGGTAATTCTAAGACAACGGCATTGATTCGGCTCTATTCATTAGAAAGAAGGTTGGCGAAATTCCCGGAGTTTCGTTTGAGTTATAATGAGATAATGAAAGAAGCAATTCAGTTAGGATATATGCATTTAGTTGAGGATGAATATTTAAATGATTCAGAACCTGCGTATTACATTCCCCATCATGCTATTGTTAAACAAGGTAGTTCGAGTAAACCAATTCGTGTGGTTTTAGATGCTAGTACATCATCCGATAATGATGTTTCGTTGAACGACATTTTACATGGTGGTCCAAAACTACAAACCGATCTATTTTCTTTATTGCTGAATTTTGGGTTGATTCAAATAGCGATTACAGCGGATATTCGACGAATGTATCATCAAATAAAATTAGTTGATTATCAATGGAGGTTTCAAAGATTGCTTTGGCGTTTCAGTCCTGATGATCCGGTTCAGGTATTTGAATTCAATCGTTTAGCATTTGGGGTAAAATCGAGTCCATATTTAGCTCTTCGTACTATAAAGCAATTGATAACAGAAAATGGATGTAGTTATCCTTTAGCAACGAAAATAGTTTCGACAGATGTTTACATAGATGATTTGGTTTGCAGCATGCCTTCGGAAGGGGAAGCATTTAATTTGTATTCACAATCAGTGTCATTATTCGCAGAAGGAAAATTCGAGTTAGTTAAGTGGTCTTCTAACTCTTTCGATCTATTGAAGTTAATTTCTAATGATCAACAACTTGTAAGTTCGGTAACATTTGGAGCGGAGACAAAAACTGGGTGTTATTTGTCTATTCGGAATGTAGCGAATGAATCGTTTTATACAATGTTTTCTAGAGTTTCGCCTTGGATTTCTATTTTGCGGATTACGGTTTGGTTACTTAGATTTTTGAAGAAGCCTCCCAAGAGAAAATTCATTATAGCAGATGATTTGAAAGGGGCGGGGATCGTATTGATAAAAATTGTTCAGAATAAAGCATTCGGATCGGAAATAAGGTTATTGAATTCAGAAAAAGAGATCTATGGAAAATTACGCAAATTGACTCCTTTCATCCAAAATGGAGTACTCAGGGTGGGGGGGCGATTAGAAAATTCTTCGCTCAAGTTTACTAGCCAACACCCTATTCTACTTCCAGGCAAAGATCCTTTTACAGAAAAATTAATTCAATACTATCACAAAATAAATCTCCATACAGGTTCATTTCTGTTAGAAGCGTTGTTGAGACAAAAATATTGGATAGTGGGTGGTCGTAATGTTATACGACAGCAAATACATACCTGTAATCATTGTTTTAGGGTAAGGCCCAGAAATAATTATCCTCTGATGGCGAATTTGCCTGCTTCAAGGGTGAATCCTACTAAAGTGTTTTCTCAAACGGGGGTAGATTACTTTGGACCGTTCGAAATATCACTCGGTAAAAATAGAAAAACGCAAGTATATAAGGCATATGTTTGTTTGTTTATATGTATGAGCGTAAAAGCAGTTCATTTGGAACTCGTCAGTTCCTTATGTACGGATCATATTTTGCAAGCCTTTAAACGGTTTTTATCTCGACGGGGTACTTGTAATGTTCTGTATTCAGATAGGGGCACTAACTTTGTGGGTGCTAAAAAAGTTCTTCGCGAAATTAATTAATTTATTAATTCGGATCAATTCATAACTTCTTTTCAAAATGAATTATCTTTGAATGGTATTGATTGGAAATTCAATACGGCCGGGGCACCCCACATGGGCGGTTTGTGGGAAAGCAACGTTAAATCGGCTAAGAATCTGATCTATGTATAAGGTAATAGGTACTCAGATACTAACTTTTGAAGAGTTCAGTACTCTTCTTACGCAGGTTGAAGCTTTATTGAATTCACGCCCTCTTTGTCGTCTGTCATCAGATTCAAGTGCACCGGAAGCATTAACACCTTCACATTTTTTGACAATGTCACCATTAAAATGTATTCCAACGCATGATTTGTCGGATATCAAGTTGAATAGGCTTGATCGTTTTCAACTGATTGACCGGATGGTTCAGGATTTCTGGAAGCGCTGGAAATTAGAGTATCTAACGACTTTACAAACTCGGGAGAAATGCTCAAATATTGAAGTTGGCACGGTTGTCATATTAAAATGTGAAAATTCGCCACCACTGCATTGGCCATTGGCGTTGTTCACAGAGGTCCATCCCGGAAAAGATGGTATAGTCCGTAATGTAACGCTGAAAACGAGTAAAGGTACCTATACACGACCTGTAGTAAAGGTATGTCCTTTACCGACCCAGTAGTCAGAAGAGTTGACTACTATATATATTTTTTTTTGGTAGGTTAGTTTTTGTTTCTTTTTTTGGTGAATTTTTTTTTTTACAGTGGATGATTTTGACAAGTTCATTCATGATAGGTATTTGATTTCAAAGTGACTGAAATTGAGTTTTCAGGGCGGGGGGTATGTTTTAGCCCTTTTTAAGTAATCATGATGTTTAGTTTTGGCAACGTCGCGCATTCTGGGAAATCGAGACGTATGTTTTGTTATTAAGAAATGAGAGGTATCGGTTGTCGGAAAGAATAGTTAAAGGTAGTTAGTATAAAGTTTTCGGTGTTTATTATAACGGTTTTTGGTTTAATTAACGGACATTTCAAATATATTAGGATTACAGTTCATTAGAAGGTCAGTTTGCATTGTATAAGTCCCATTTTGTTCCATTTCAATCCTTATACCCTGTTCCCTTACATCCTTATACAGTGCGGTGCTGTGTGGAAGCAAGAGAGCAGTTTATATTGATAAGACAATTTATAACATCGTTTTATTGGTTCAAATATAGGGAAAATGCAACAAAATTGAAAAAAAAGTCACAATCTAAACTAGACAACAAAATTTATTTTTTATAGATAAGATAGGAATACAAACAAAGGCGTTCCAACTCATAAACAGTAGGTATTCTCAAATTACAATGAAAAAAAAACCTTACAACTGAAATACAAATTTAGATGTTACAATGATGTCAATCTAATCCTAGTGCAAATTAAAAATATATCACATGAAAACAAGAAAAACTCAAGGAATAACATGATGTGAAAGCTTATATTTCAGTAATCTCTTAATATAAGAGATTACTGAAATATAATTCAGATTACTTTCACATGATGTTGTTAATATAACAACAAGATTGTTGTTAATATAACAACAATCTTCTCTCGAGAACTCTAAAGGACAACAGCCGCAAAATTGAGGGGACCAAAAGGATCCCGTTCAGAATGTTATATAAAAAACTTATGTCATTGATTTTTCTGCGGTTTTCCAAACTAAGCATATTAAACCTGGATTGAGCTTGAGTGAAATCTTGATCTTTAGTGCGAAATTATTACGGTAAGACAGGTATATACAAGGTGAGCAAGCTCTCATTAGTCCTGAGCCATCTAGCATGTCGAAGAGTGAATCCGAGCATTTTATTTGCAGATGAGATAAGGTCATCTATATATTGAATGAAAGTTAAGTTCTCTCTACAGTATGGAGAGAACCTGTCCAAATCCTCCTGATGTAAGGCAAAATCCTCAACACGCCTTATTCTCAGGAATACCTTGAGGTCGTCCGCATAAATCATAAAATGAGCAGTACAGGAGCAGAGTAAATAATTAATAGAAATAATAAAGAGTAAGAAACCCAGTTGGAAACCCTGAGGCTCACCGGATGTGTTCATAAAGCTTCTAGATTTCTGTCCTCCCACACTTTTATTATTTGAACTGGGGTCGTTGTCGCTTGGTAAGCCTTCCGGGAACCCACACATACAAACTGTGATCTCCGCAACACATAAGACCTTACCCACCCCAAAAGATTGTCGCATATTCCCACCTCTGCAAGTCGAAGAAAAAGTACTGAACTATCAACCTTTTCAAATGCTTTTTTACAGTCCGTGTATATAACGTCTGTTTGATCTTGTGATTCGAATTCGTCGTGCAGTACTTCGAGGAAACACACCAAATCGGTTTCTAGATTCCTGCCTTCAACGAACTCTGATTTTCTAATATTAAATATCTTTTATGATACATAAATGACTTGCTAACGAGAGACTCAAACAATTTTGGAATAGCAGAGAGAATAGCAATAGGTGTATACTTCTGAACGAGATCCTTTCGGCCCTCCTTATGAACCGGTTCAATTTTCGCTAGCTTCCAACGATGCGGGAAATCAACAGTCTGAAGCGATCGGTTGGAGAGAATAGTAAGAGTTATCACAGGCGTAGCCAGGGGGGGGTTTTGGGGGTTCAAACCCACATAAACCACACCCCCCCCCCCCGAAATATTTAAGATGTCAAAATTTATTAAAACGAAGCATCAAGTTAACAGGAAGGAGTATATATTCGTAAGTAAATAGTAATGAGATTTTCTGTTTTCTATCAATTCTAAACATGGATCATGGTCTCCACAATTTAACGAATTTTATTCGATCTAATTCAACATACTACTTTTATAAATTAACACTCTTAGAACAACTAGAGATTTTAAAAAACAAGAATGACGAACACCTCCTCAACGATATTAAAAATTTTCCCACTGTTAATTTATTTAAGATGATCCAACCTCTAACTATATAGACTTTTCCGCCTGCCTCTGTATTCGCTTTCATAAATCTGAAGGTCACCTAATACACGGAATTATGAAAACATAAAACATATTCCAATCTAAAACTGTCAATATTGGTTTTCATAGAATGAAGTACAATTTAATATTTATCTTTTAACACCTAGATATATGTTTATACATGGACACAAATTATCAGAAAAATTATTATACATTTAATGTCTTTTATGAAAAGTACTTATTTCATTGACGGTGAGTTTATAATACATCCTTTTATTTATATCAGACATTATCACTGTAAAAACTTTGTAAAAATTGTGTGTTAAGTTATCATGTTGTGATTTTATTTTTACATCTTATTTTCAGCTGACCTGATGATGGCCTAGTGCCGAAATCGATTGTCTTAGAATACAATTATATAAATAAGTGTGTCTTCCATTTTCTTTCCTAATTCATCAGCAGACACACTCATGGAGTTTTTCGTTAAGAAAATACTACTTCAGATCGTTCACTTATTTTTTTTCAAAATCTCGAAAATATTTTTTTAATAGAATTTGTAAAAAGTGAATGAAGTTTAATTCAATTGTAATCTGAATAAATAATCAAATTATATTAACTCTACGTAATCCAGTCAATTTGTGCTCACATGTGCCCTTCAAGGGAAAGTTATGGGTTAGTTTTGATTTCTTCGAACGTATGTATTTTTTTTGTCCGAATCTGAGTTTTACCACCAAAATTTAGTGATGGAACATTAAAAAAATATATAAACAAAATTTAATCTTCTGGCGTTTTCTTCCATCTAGTTTTTCGTCCGATAAACCTGGCTCAAACGATAGTTCAAAATTGGCGTATTTTTTCTATATCTGCTAAAACCCAGTTGATGGGGTAGTTTTAAATTCTTTGATTCATTTTTCTGGGGTAGAGGATTCGAATCTGAAGTTTGCCACCAAAATTTTATGATAAAACATTGAAAAAAATGCAAAAATGTGAAAATTGGAATTTTAGTACTCTGTTGTATAAATACTAGGACCGTATTTATTTCCTAAATATTTTCATAGGAATCGATGTAAAGAAATAAACTAAATTTTAAAAAGTGATTTTGAAAGTGCTTTTTTCCTCAAATCATACTTGAGAAATAAAACTAGTGCAAATAGGCTGAATGGGTTGGCTCTCATGAAGTTGATATATTTAAAAAAAATAATAAAGCAAATGTTCTTGTTCTTTTTGTTCTTTATATGGTTAAATATATATTTTTTAATTAATATGATTATGGTTATGTCAAGCACTTTTATTGGCTTTACTTTCTTGAAATAGTGGCATATACAGAGAACGAGTTTTTTGATATTTTTGCTATAACATGTAAAGGGTGTTTTTTTTAGAGCTATAGAACTTTAAATTGCAATAAAACAACGATGGATTATTCGATTGTCATGAATTTTATTTATCCGCGAGATAATCTTGTGGCATTACATTTTAAATATGATTTCTGGCATATGACCGCCACGGCTGGCTGGGATGTAGTCTAATCTGGACGTCCAATTTTCGATGACTTTCCAACATTTGTGGCCGTATACCGGCAATAACACGGCGAATGTTGTTTTCCAAATGGTCAAGGGTTTGTGGCTTATCCGCTTAGACCAATGACTGATTGAAATGCCTGTACCTTCAGTTTGGCTCAACATTTTGAGCAAATTAGATCTCGTCTGAAAGATAATATCTTGTTGATTGAGGACAAAATATACTCATGATAAATTTGTTTTTGCTGCTTTCGATAGGTGGCGCTTAGTCAGAAGTTCATTGTTTTGTTCATTTTACTACGAAATTTCAAATGAAATGATAAGGATTTTCTCAACAGAATAAGAAATTCCATCAAATTTGCATGAAAAAAACATGAAAAAACCTACAGGTCGCAAAGTGATAGTTTCAGGCGTTCTGAAGTTATGACCGAAAAAAGATATTCTTCAACTAATGCACTGCGAAATACCAAATTGTGTATTCTGACAGAAACAGAAATCCAATCGAATTTGTAAGAAAAAACCAAAAGGTCGCAAAGTGATAGCTTCCGGCGTTCTGGAGTTTTGGCCGAAAAAAGATATTCTTCAACTGATACACTGAAAAACTAAATTGTGTCTTCTTTCGGCCATAACACCAGAACGCCTGAAGCTATCGCTTTGCGACCTTTAGGTTTTTTCATACAAATTTGATGTGATTTCTGTTTCTGTCAGAACTTAAAGACACAATTTGGTTTTTCGCAGTGCATCAGTTGAAGAATATCTTCTTTCGGCCATAACGCCAGAAACTATCGCTTCGCGACCTTCAGGTTTTTTCTTGCAAATTTGATGGAACTTCTGTTTCTGTTGAGAAAATCCTATCAATACATTTGAAATTTCGGAGTAAAATGAACAAAACAATGAACTTCTGACTTAGCGCCCCCTATCGAAAGCAGCTAAAACAAATTCATCATGAGTATATGTGTTCCTTAATCAACAAGATGTTATCTCTCAAACGAGATCTAATTTGCTCAAACACGTTGAGACAAACTGAAGTTACAGACATTTGAATCAGTCAGATTTCTCCCTTTCGCCTACCCTTATTTGGTGTCGTAAAATCGAAAAAGATAATTTGAAAAGACACAGAATTTTTCAAGGATGACAGTGATGATATTTTTTTTCAACTTGATATAAAACATTTTCGAGTAAAATGCATTTTTCTATTCCACAATAGCAATTATGGATTCGCGTGGTTACTACCGTTTGAGAAGGTTGTATTTATTGTGCTCTGTTTTATTTTAAATTAAATTTTCATAATGGCAATGACGAGAAGTTCTTCGAAGTCGGAGGTCAGTGAAAATACTTTTACTGTAACCATAACAATTGATGAATTTAAAGACGTACTCAATAAAATTGTAAAAGAACATACTGATGCAATATATTGTAACGAATTCGCAAGCCCTACGCCACTGCCTCTTTCTAGAAGGTACCGGAAGCACCGAGAGCTGGATAGAAAGATCAAGACGCTTCTAGAGAGAGATGCGAGCGGTATATAACCAATCGAAGCCGCAGAGCAGGGCAGTGCGATAGAAACGGCGGTCAGTGCCGTACACTCAATTAGATATAAGTTGTAGAAATAAATTAATGTAGTAGTGAAAATAAATTAGTGTAATAGTTCAAATAAATCATCTGTAAATAGTTATTTATAGTTGTGTACCTGAAATAAATTAGTGTTAGCCAGAAGTACAGATTTAATTAACCGAAAAACGTTACAATTGGTGTCAGGTGTGGGGTTCGCGTGTGTTTTCGAACCGAGAGTTAATTAAATCGTGAATATTTCTGTGGATATTTTTGTGGACATTATCGTGGACATTTTTTTTTAGTGGACATTCTCGTGGGCATTTTTGTGGAAATTCTCGTGGAAATTTCTGAGGACAGTAGTGCGAATATTTTTATGACCATATTTTTGAATGCCATTTACGAGAATCGCAGTCAAGGAAAATGGATCAGACAACCTTGGATTTCTGTAAGCAAGCTTTTGAACAACTGACCAAGCAAGTGCTGGACTTTAAAACAGAAATAAAGGAAAGCATCAAATCGTTGAAAAATGAAATGGAGGATAATTTTAACACGAAAAGGTTAGAGAATACTAGGAATGAGGTTGAATCGAAGAAACTGGAGGATCATGAAAGGAACCAGAATAATCAGGAAGTGTCAAAAATGATGGATGCTACACCAGATAGAAGAAAAGAACGTTTGCAAATGACGGAAGCCGGAAGACTGAAACTGAAAGAATACAGGGCCTTTCAGGAATTCCTGAAGAATGTTTGCAGCGTGGAGATCTGGTTGAAACAAAAGCTTCAGATAGCGGCAGATGAGAGCTATAGGGAACCTCATAACCTGGAAAGAGAAATCCAGAAGCATTCTACATTTGAGGCAGAGGTTACGGACAGCGATGAAAGAGTGCAAAGCGTAATAAACGAGGGACAAGTGTTACTTCATTCGAATCACTATGCCAAAGATGAAATAGTCATAAGGCTGGAAGAAATCAAAGAGGATTGGAAGAGACTGATGGAACTCAAGCAGATCAAACGGGAAAAGCTGAACGAGGCATATCAAGCACTGCTCTTCAGGAGGTCCGTCGAAGAGTTTGAGGTTTGGCTAGGTGAAATTGAGATTCAAGTTAGTAACGATTTCGGAAACGATTTGGCTTCAGACAACAACATCCTAAGATGTCAACCCGCTTTGGAAAATGACTACCGACAGCACCTAGAGAACTACGAGAGCATCAACGAGATAGATGAGAAGGTACAGTGGTTGAGCGACAGGAAATCGCTGGCAGCGTCTTTGGACCTGGGTATCAGTCTTACCGTGGTCCAGAGCTTACAGAAAAAGTATCGGACGCTGGAGGTCGAGCTGAACTCGAGGGAACACATCGTGAAAAGTTTGATGGATAGGGCGGTCAACATGATGAGATCCGGTCATGAGTTCTCCAATGATATTAGTGAGAAGGTGAAGGAATTGGAGAATCGATTTGTGATAGTGAGGGATATGGCCAGTCGGAAGATGTTGAGGTTGCAAGATGCCCTGGAATCGGAAAAGTTTTACGAGGAGAGTTCAGAAGCTGAGGCCTGGATTGATGACAAGGTGTTGGCTCTGGCAACAAGTGAGGTTGGTAGAGATGAGATTTCCATTCAGATGTTGCATGGAGAGCTGAGTATAATAACTGCTGAAGTTGAAGCTTACCAGGAAACGATCGATAAATTATCCCAGAGATGTTGCCATATTGTGGGAAGAGAGCACTACGATGCATATAACATCAAGAAGAGAGAGGAAGAAATAGTGCACCAGTTCAAGAAGTTACGTCAGCTAGTAGTTCAGAGGGAAGTTTCCCTCTCTGAAGCCTTCCAATATTTCGGGTTCCTCCAAGAGTGCACCAAGCTCCAAGAATGGATCAAGGACCAGATGACCAATTCCAAAATTGAAAAGCATGGAGTTGATGTCGAGCATGTGGAACTTCTAATTCATGCCTTCGACACTTTTTACGCTAGTTTAATGATTAGCGAGGCAAGGCTCCAATCATGTTCAATCAGTGGAAATGCTCTGATAGAAGTTGAATGCAGATATAGAGCGCCAAGATCAGGGAGAAAATGATTGAGGTCCAGACTCAATGGAAGGATCTCTTGGAGCTGGTAAACGGTCTGAATGAACTCTTGGTCGGAGCAAAATAGGTGCATATGTTCGATAGAAGAGCTGAAGAAATAATCTCTTGGATAAGCGAGAAAGAGGTTGACTTATGCTACGACACCAATAGTCAAGACTCGGAAAGTAACCAAGATTTGCTCAGAAAACCTCAGACTTTCGAAGGCGAGTTGGAAGTGATCGAGGACAAGGCGAACTTTAGAGAGCAAGAGGCCAAGAAACTTGTCGAGGAATTCCCAGAAACCAATGAGCACATTGACAGCAAGAGGGAAGATACGCTGGAAGCTTACAAATATCTTGCTGTGTGCGCAGAGAGGAAGAAATATAACTTGCAGCAATTGGAACCATCTCAGGTTTATATTGACCAAGACATTGCCGAGAAGATCAAAATCCTGAAGCTTGGATTAGGGACTTGGAAGAAGCGAAAGGATATCTGCGATCAGAACCTGGACGTTCAGTTATTCAAGAAGAAGGTGTCCGTATTCGTGAATTGGCTGATAACGAGGGACGACGCTCTCAAGGAAGAGAAACTGGAAGATCTGATCGGGAGGTATTGCGACTTTGAGGAGAGGATCAAAGTTCGAGAGAAGACTGTTAGGTAATATTTCTGTGAACAAGGAAATTGCAGAAACGGAGAATCCTGTAGTTTTAGCCAGCGTGCCGGATATGTTCAGGGACTGAACATCCTAGGAAGGGGGCAGTGTAACGAATTCGCAAGCCCTACGCCACTGCCTCTTTCTAGAAGGTACCGGAAGCACCGAGAGCTGGATAGAAAGATCAAGACGCTTCTAGAGAGAGATGCGAGCGGTATATAACCAATCGAAGCCGCAGAGCAGGGCAGTGCGATAGAAACGGCGGTCAGTGCCGTACACTCAATTAGATATAAGTTCTAGAAATAAATTAATGTAGTAGTGAAAATAAATTAGTGTAATAGTTCAAATAAATCATCTGTAAATAGTTATTTATAGTTGTGTACCTGAAATAAATTAGTGTTAGCCAGAAGTACAGATTTAATTAACCGAAAAACGTTACAATATGAAGAAATTAAAACCCTAAAAAATGAAATAACTATATTAAAAGAGAATTTAGACATGGTTATTTTGTTAGCACGTAATGCTACTACTGCTAATAATTATGATATAAAATTAATCGACAATTTGAATTAATCAAATTCGTGTGGTAATACAATTATTGAAAAAGAAATTCATATCAACGATAAGAGTACCGAGGGGAACACTCATATAAACAAACCTGTAGATCGATGTTCAGAATATGCTCACAGTAGAAATATCGCTCCTAAAAAGAAAGTAATAGTTGGTACAGGGGACATTGGAAAATATGTACCACCAGACAGCATAAATGACGGGGAAAATTTTGCATCACAACGTCGACTGTGGATTTACCTAGGTCGTTGTAAACCAACGTCAACTTCAGACGATATTGAAAAATATTTGGAGAAGAGGATACCGGGACAGGAATTTACTGTTACAAAACTGGATTGTTTGGGACGCAACCTATCTTACAAAATAGAAGCAGATTTGGAACTTCAAGAACAACTTTATAATCCAAGTTTTGTGTGACTGTGAAGAGATTTCAATTTCGAAACAGACTCTATCAAGCAAGGGAATTTTGACCCCGAACAAAATATTTCAAAGGACATGATAAGGTTGCTGTATGTAAATAGTCAATGTATAACAAATAAAATAGAACAGTTTGAGATAGTGATTGAGGAATATAACCCTCATATTATTTGTCTGACGGAAACTAATGTTAATTTGGTATGTTTTAAAAATTTTGTACTTGCAAGCTATTATGTTAGACACAACCATATACATGGTGGGGTAATGATATTGATTCGAAATAATATACAATTTAAGAAAGTTAGTTATCTGGACAAATTTTCAATAGAAATGCAATCAGAAAACTGTGCTGTACAAATTTGTGATCGTAATTAAATATTGTATCATTGTAGTTTATAGACCATCAGGTGCGGACAAAGAAATATTTTTTGAACAAATCTCTGAAATGCATGATTAATGCGTAAAAAAAAATTCGATAAAGTTGTAGTTTGCGGAGATCTAAACATTAACTTCTTGATAGAATCTTTCAGCAAGGATGATCTCCTAAACATTATGCAGTACTACCAATTGAACACACAAAACACTAAACCTACTAGGGTATTTAAAAACATAAATGTCTGAACATCAATATCTTGAAATACGATCCGATCACAATTGAATACAGAAGCCTTTTAAACGAATTCGGCTATATCTCAACTATCAATAATCCAACAAGACAAAGGGCGTGCTTAGATCATATATTCATAAAGGCCAAGGATAATATTACTGAGAGCATACTACCAATCGTATTGCAGACAAATACACTGCTCAACAATTGATAGGGATCACTTACTTGTTCTAAATTTATTTCTGAAATATTAGCTCCAAGATTATAAATTTAGTCAGATATCAGAGTATTTTCAGTTGATAATATGGTTCACTTGAGAAAATAATGAAAAAATGGAAAGTTGGAGAGAAAAAAAGACTTTATTAGGAACACTCAAAATTCTGTGTTTGAATAACATAAAAATTTCATGATGAAACCACAAGAAGGCTGAAGTTTCGGTTAAGCTTGAACCTAGTTGGTCTCCCACGAGCTCGTCTCAAGCATTCTACCCTACGAGGCATACTTTCGATCAAACGATTTATAAAATTTTGGGGCAAATTCGTCCAAATATCCCGTAAAGCGTTAGAAAGGTCCCCCAGGTTATTGATCGGTTGTTCTAAGGTTGACAATTGTCTAGTCATCTCAGACCAGACATGTTCGATGCAATTCATGTCTGGAGAGCGAGCTGGCCAGTCCATCTTATCAATAGCATGAGTTTCTAGCGCTTCATTAACCAGACGACTACGGTGTGGACGGGCATTATCGTCAATTAAAATGAAATTCTCGCCCACGGCAGCCGCAAACGGAACAATTATGATTTCAATAATCATATCGTGATATGTCTTGCTGGTCATGGTGGTGTTCTGCACCAACTCTGTGCGTTGGTTCAAACAAATGCCTCCCCATACACATATAGAACCTCCGCCAAAAGCTGTTGTGGGTACCATAAACTGTTCTGCATACCTTCGGCCTCTTTCCCTCTAAGAAAGAATACGTCCATCGGAGTTAACCAAACGAAATCTAGACTCATCCGTAAATAAACATCGGCTCCAATCTTCAAGTGTCCAATTGCGGTGCTCCTCAGCCCATTGCCGTCGATGAACCCGGTGTTCCCTATTCAAACGGGGATGTTGTACCCTCCTACGTGCTCTCAAACCACGAACATGTAGTCGTCGTCTTACAGTCTGGTTCGAAATTAGAACTCCTGTTGCAACTCTCAGTGATCTATTGAGCCACGACGCCGGGTAAGTGTGATTTCTCCTAGCATTGAGGATCAAAAGACGATCTTGGGCAGCTGTTGTACTGCGCTGCCGACCTCCCCCATTTAATAAGCTACTGAGTCGTTTTGGATGAACCTATTCCAAGCCCGACTCACGACACTTTGCGAAACATTCAACCGCCGGGACACTTCTCGCTGGGACAAACCTTCCTGTATCCACCGTATGATTTGATCCAGTTGCACAGGAGCCAAACGTCTTCTCGGCATGACTGATAAGCTGATATTGTTCTCATTTTTTCAATTATTGTCACCTTATGTGTTTGAACGAGAGAAAAAAACAGATTTAATAACAAATACCACATTGCTTTTCACACCACCTGTAACAGCCTACAGATAATAATCGATTTTGTGAACAAGAGCCGATGAAGTGAGGAAGACTTTGATATAATCAACTCAAAACGTCTTACTTTTTCCTTAGAGAACATATAATGTACAGATATTCGCGAGATAACTTGAAAAAAATACAAATGAAGAGAAGTTCATAAGTTATCCCTAGCAATTGTTGATCAGTGTATAACAGAACACTCAACAACTATCTTACAAGTTATATTTAACACGAAAAAACCAACTGAAGGGGACAACATACACTATGTCGAAACAGTGAACATAAGAACACTAAATAACAAATTAGCGAACACCCCTTGGACCACAGTATACAACCAAGAAAATCCAGATGCTGCTACTAATATATTTATAGAAACATTATCCAAAGCAATCAAAGAATCCACGGAAAAACGTCAAATAAAGAGAAAACATGTGAAAATCGCTCCGTGGATGACTAATGCTTTACTTAAAGCTAGGTTGACATGGCAAGTGGATCACAGCTGTGGTTCAAGAATACATGGAAAACGACCCGTGTCAACGGAAGAATCGTGCGAATATTCACGAAATGAACGATTTATCCTAGTTGACACGGGTAGTGAAGCACAGGCGAGGTTAGTTATGTGTAGAGATCGACTCGTGTCAACGGAGGAGTTGTGAAACTATTCTCGAAACGGACGGTTTTGCAGCAGGCACGAACGTAAAATGGGATATCAAACATGTTAGATATTTAACGTGTTGCGTGGTCTTGGAGCGACCATAGTGGAAGTAGACAAGGGTTATTTTCGATTTTTTTTGTAATGAATTGAGCTGTACTAGGTTTGTGATACTTTGTTAAATTGATTTTTTTTTGTTAAATACGACTTTGAAAATATTTCCCAAAACATGTTATTGGGATTCAACGGATGAAATAAATTTTTACTACATGTAATGAATATTACAAAATTCAATTAAAAGCTAGGCCAGCACTCATTTCATAAATTTTTTTGGTTTCACAGGAACACTCAAAAATTAGAAAAATCTCATCCCAGCACATCTGTATTTCGATTTTTCTTATGAAAATATGTGTAAAAATTGTGCCCCTGACATTTCCGTAAAAAAAAATTGAAGAAAGTCAGTCCTGCACTTTGGTTTTTCTTCGGCGAAAATTGATTCAGATACTTTTGCTACATTTGTGCAGTTGTCTTGTTCTGATCAGATTTTCAAAAATAACTCTACTTTTTCTTCAAAGGATGGAAATCAGTTATCAGTAAATTGTTTGAAAATCTGGCAGACATCAGTCAGCAGAAATATGTATATAGTAGCCCAACTATACAGAGTGAGTCTTTGCAGGTACATATATTTGAACCGAAGATTCCCGAGGTCAAAAGAAACACTTTTTTTCTTTACTATTTCTTCCGATTCGTTTTTTTTCTCACTTAGTAGGTATACCGGACTTTGATGGAATTTCATGTTCGGAAAAGATTCATCATGTCAGTAAAAACCATATTCATTTCCACCAATTCCATTCCATTTTCGAGATATAACTGAGAATAACATTTTTTTAATGGATTTTCAAAAGCTCATATTTTTTCAACCGAGCCGATTCGGAAAAATGGTTGAGGAAAAAAGTATTTCCTTTGACGTCAAGAATTTTATTCCAAGCCCATGTATCAACATTACAGGAATTGTTGATTCAATCCCTAGTGAAATGCGAACTGCAAAAGTTGAATTTAATTCTACTGATAAGTTTATCGAACAATGAAACTCCACCCATAAGTCAATGTTTATTGATCACCCTGTATGACGGTGCCAATAATGGTTTATGAATTTTCTCTATGAATTAATTATTTGTGGTTACGAATTCGAGAAAAGTGCACGTACAGGGTGATCCAATTTTTCTGAAAAAAGAAAAAGTCCGGATCTGATTTGTTCGCGATTTCAGAAATATTGAAGGAAGGCGATAGTAAAGTGACTACTCTTCAAAATTTGAAATTATTCGGTCGATTAGTTAAAGAGTTATTGAACTGTGAAATTTCACTTATGAGATTAACATCACCCTGTATATAGCAAATGGCGATCTTGATATGAGTCCCCCATGATGACCTCCATTTATGTATCCATTTGCCGCATTCTTCCCGGGATACCCTGCATATAGCCTAACTATATAAAAATATTCTCAGACAAAAACTTTTGTGAAAATATTAACGGCAAGAGAAAATGAAAAAGCGAGATTCCTTTGGATGAAAATAGAGCCACAAACGTTTTGCGATTGATCAACAGAAATCACATGTTTAGATATATATATATATATATATATGTTCGGATAGGTTTCCGCGGTAGGAAATATTTGAACTTTGTGTGTTCCGGATTGGACCGCGTCTAATATTATGTGGTGTTCGACGTTTCGGCTCCAATTTTGTATCATATAAATATCATCACAGGGTGTTTCAAATAATGTGTCAAAAATTGTGATCAAAATTTGATCATAACTTTCGATTTTCAAATTAGAACCCTGTTTGTTGTGATTTTGTTGGATTCTACGTTAAAAAATAAGGGTAGTGTCCAAACATTATTATGCTCCTAAATTCACTAATTCAAGAGTTATTCGAGATTTTATGAATTTATGTTATACGTAGGGTCAATTTCATTCGATCTGTTTCCAGACAGACTAGCAATAATACTCTATGACCATAGAAATTTAAATATCTAATTACTTCACATGTGACAGGTGTTTTCATTATCAAAGCTATACTAATTTGATTTCACGAATTGAATTTCCGATACTCAAATGACAAAATTCTGGATCTACTTTTCTCTGATTATGTGGCAAATCAGTTCATTCCGGCTTATTTTGTGGAACAAAATAGACTGGAATGGATTTATCTATTATTTTATTAACTTGTAGAGAAGGCTCATTTCACCTCTCGTTCATTTATTTTTTTTTTGCACTTGTATTATAAATATCTAATTCCAAGTTCTCGATGAATGCAATAAAATTATTGGTAGAACTCATCGAATTTTAAATCAGAAATTTCCTAATCTTCTTGAAAGGATGTTTAATACTTTATGAATATCCATTATACTGGAGTACCTACCTACCTAGAAGAAAAAAACCTGTAGGTACCTACCAAATGAGATAAAATCATGCAGGACTCCTGTGTGCCAATTCTATTCATATAAAAAGCGGTAGAATACATTTTATGAATTAAGGAAAAAATCAGTGTGGTGATGAAAAGAGTAACAGAAAGTTTGAAACATACTTCCAAAATATCTCCTCGTTAATTGGTGGTAAATGTGGATAATTCTGATTGAATGCTCGACAAGTTCTCGAAACAATTCTGTTGCATTCACCGTGGATATAGAATAGATCCAGAATTTCATACTTTGAATAACGGGGATTCATATCGTGAAATTATAATCTACTAGCTTCAATAATGAGTACAACTGTCACTATGAAATAAATGCATATTTTAATTTCTATGATCATAGAATACTGATTTGAAACGCACTCTAGAAACAGATCGAATGAAATTGACCCTACGTATAACATAAATTCATAAAATCTCGAATAACTTTTGAATTATGGAATTTAGGAGCATAATCATGTTTGGACACTACCCTAATTTTTTACCGTAGAATCCAACGCATTCACAAAAAAATAGGGTTCCAACTCGAAAATCGAAAGTGATGATCAAATTTTGTTCACAATTTTTGGCACAATATTTGAAACACCCTGTGATGATATTCTACAAATTCAAGATACGCACGATATTCCAACATCATTCTAGTTTGAGAAAGTGAATTGAGTATACACATAGTATATACACACTAAAAATAATTCACGTAATTATGACTAAGGAAATTCTCTCTTTTTTACGGTTTTTTCTGAATATTTTGAAAACTATGAAGAATAACGCAATAATTTTAGAAAAAAGTAATTACGACTGGAAATTATGATAATATCTAAGACATGAAATGAAAAAAAGTTTTTTTTGAATTTTTTTTTTCAATTCTTGTATAACCGGAAGTGCCGGAACTTCGAAAATATTTTAGCTGAATAGGGCATCATGAACAATGTCATATTCCGAATTTTCAGGTTTCAAATCGGCCCCGTTCTCCAGAAACGTCTAATAGGCCGTCGAACTATATATATATATATATATATATATATATATATATCAATCAATCAATTTCAGTCCGAGAAAATATTGAATTTCAAACTTTTCATCAAGTTACTTCAGGTGAATATTCATTTTTTGACGGATCAAACTTTTAAGAACCTGTTATCAATATTCGAAATCTGAATTTTTTTGGGTTCTCTCAAAAAAACCCAGTTTATATTGAATCTACAACAGCCTTTACTATATAAATTGAAATACATGACCACATCAACAGAAAGAAAGTGCATTCACGCTTCTGAGTTCATACAATCGATAATTTTTCGAACTGAATTCTCTTTACAAACAATCAATTCAAAAGTCATTATTCAAATAGTTATCACTTGATTTTTTTTATGAACATGTTTTATTGCTTACCTTGAATTGAAGCAATCGTTAGGGTCATTACTACTAAAGACTTTATGATACAAATTCCAGGCGTTTTCATCATGTTTCCAAATTTTTCAACTCCACATTTCACAATATCAGTTTACAATAGTCTTTTTTACTTATTGAAATGTTGAGGAAAAAGCAAAGCACTTCCGAATTCCTAGATGAAACTTTCTAGCACCAAACTTCACCACTCTCTTTATTCCACTCACACCTTTAGCTGACACCGAACATTCATTCGCTCAGTGAATTCAGGTTAAATATAAAAATTGAACTTTTTTCGTCATAAATTTCTTTTGATTTAATTTGAATCACTGTGCATAAAATATCTAATTGAAACACTACTTCTCTTCAATATTTTTCATATTAGGCAGTTGAATGTACAATATATAGGAATGATTTATAATCGAAACATTATTCACACAAGAGTGAAGCAGTAAGTAACGGTACCCATCGCATCGGGCCCATGATAGAGGAGGGATATGAGACTGGTATTCTATTTTTTGGTATTTCAAAGAGGTAGGACGGAAAGATCTGGTCCGCATCAAACTTGTTGAGCGTTAAGTTAAAATGATATTAAAAACTTAGGAAAGTAGTGACGTTAAATCAGAAACCTCTAAGCACTCGTCGTCCATTAAGGTACCAATTGAACCCATGGATATACATATATACACTCCTGTGGTATCCTAGGGCGCTATTTTATATTGATTCATCATCAAAATTTGAAAACAAAATATGTTATCTAGTGATAACATATTCTGTTTCGCCTATAATTATGAAAAATTAGTAGGTACCAAAATCATTCGAAATTTTTAAGTTTAACATCAACAATAAAACACCCTCTGATTTAGATTATCAATTATATTTTTATTTCAATATAATGCTTGGACCCAAAGCTATATCAGGGCGAGGCAAAGGTGGCACTTGCCATGGGCGCAAGGCCCACAGGGGCGCCCAAAAATATCAAAAGAAAAAAATATTGGAGCTCCAGGCGAAATAATAATAACTCGGTTTTCATGTATAAATACGCCTCGCAACGAGCGATGCCGAGGAATCTGAAAACTTTTAAAATATTGCGAACCTTCCATAGAATTTCAACCTGAAAATAAATAACATTGATTGATTGATTGATTGAGCCTAAAATAATCTCAAGATATAAATATGGCTATGTTCAAGCGTGCCGTTATCTAGTCATAAAAATATCTGTTGAGCGTCGACATATTCAAAGGTGCCGCATTCAGATCATAAATATTACGGTCGAGCGTCGACATATGTTATTTTCTCTATTTTCACTAGTTTTTTGCGCTTTATCAAACTTGTCGGTATTTCTTCTACAAACGGTACCATCTATTTTTGAGTGAAGTGCGGCTTCTTTTTCTTTGATACAATTTTATAACGATCGGTTTTTTAGATCTTCAGGAGTTATCTAAAGAGATAACTAAATAAGATACATATACACCATTTTCATGGTAATTGGGTTTTTTGATAATATATATATATATATATATATTTTTTTTTTTACCTTCACACGCAATGTGGATCAGTCAGATGACCCGGGCATCGCTGCCAAGAGCCATCCCATCTGTTAATGAGGGAAAAGTACTTGCCGTATTATGTTGACCGTTCCCAAAATTACGGCCTTCTGCATCCATGCAATGGTGTTATGGGGGAGATCCATCTCAAGTAGATGTTTTACTGTTTTTCGGTGCACCAACCCGTTACAGCTAATAATCAGTGGCTTTACTTTTAGGTTATTCAGTTGGTAGGTGCTCTTCATCTGTCTTGATAAGGCTTCGTATTTCGTTATTTTTATATATATATATATAAAAAAATAACGAAATACGAAGCCTTATCATATATAACATATATATATATATATATATATATATATATATATATATATATATATATATATATATATATATATATATATATATATATATATATATATATATATATATATATATATATATATATATATATATATATAGATAACAATGTTAGGATGTTTCGATCTAGGAAATTCAGTGATACACTTTTATATCATCCAAGCTTTCGGTAAGACTTCTTACCTTTCTCAAGGATCTGCAATATATATTAAATATAAACATTACAAATAGCAAGTTCACAAAACTAACGTACATATATTGTGGTTTTATTCCTTCCTTTATGCGATCAATTATCCTTTATTGCGATCAATAATTTTCTTATATATATATATAATCTATCTAAGCCCAGTCTCAGCGTGTTCTCTATATATATCTATATATACATATATATTTTTTTAATTCACACTTATTAGTGGGTTTCGTAGAGTTATCCGGACGCCAAGGCATCAAGGATAACCGTCTTTTTGATCAATGGGGGTTATATATATATATATATATATATATATATATATATATATATATATATAGATATATATAGAGAACACGCTGAGACTGGGCTTAGATAGAGAGCTTGTAAGCACAGCGCAGAAAGATGTAATCCTCGCAAACACGAGGCTTGTGAGAAAGTTCTTAACGACCCTCTGAAGCGCTTTGGCAAAAAAAAATGCCCGGCACTAGGAGTTACCTGCCCTATATGGTGATTTGAATATATATATAAAGATATGTACCTATATGAATTTCAATGTTTTCAATAAAAATTAGTACATATGCAGGGTGTTTCTGATTAGTTGTGCAAAAATAAGGGGGAGATTCCTTTTTAAATAATAGGGTGGGTGTTTCAAATAATTTTTTTTGAGCTCCCTCCCGCTTAGTTACGGGAGTTAAAAATGGCGCCCGAAAAGTAGTTTTTGATTTGTGTAAAGTTAATAATTGTTTTTTTTGTTACATTCATTTTATACGTATTTGTAGCAGTTCTCATCAAAATATCGTTTAGACATTATTTTTCTCTTGATAATTAAAAAATTCAAAAATGAAGTTGAGCTGACATTTCATGCGAGCGAGAAGGCATTCGAAAAAATGTTTGTGGTGTTCCTCTATGATTCCAATTGGTAGAAAAAACCTCCCTCTAAACTTGTTTCGCAATAACTCTTTATTTACTATGAGTAAATTAATTTTGTATAGACTAATCCATTCATAACAAATAAGGTGTCTTGAAAATTTTGGCAATTACTCACAGTTTCTGAGAAAAAATACATCAACAGATAATACGACTCAGTTGTGGAGGTTTGAAATTATTATCGACCTCAAATTTATCCAATAGGTGGATGTCAAAACGATATTGTTATTGAGAAATGATACAAATATAAAATGAATGAAAAAAAAAACAATTATAAAAACTTTTCACAAATTGAAAACTCTTTTTCGGGAGCCATCTTTAGGGGGCTGTAGCTAAGAAGAGGGAGGCAAAAAAAAGTTTATATAAAAGACCCACCCTATTTTTTGACAAGTAATTACTCCCTGAATTTTTTTGAAACTATTCATAAACACCATGTATATTATTGTTTATTATTTCAAAACTTCAACGAAAACTCATGACTTAAATTATGAATAAAAAATACTATAAGAAAATATAATGGGCAAAAAAAATCTTCGACAATGGGGGGCGCTGTCTAACATATTGCCACAGGCGCAATTGTACCTAGATACGGCTCTGCTTGGACCTTGCCATTCTGTGTGAATAGCAACATCATTTTTTTCATTCATTTCTTTTTTTGCTTTTTTTTGTAATTTTTTTTTTCAGGTGACAGGTCCTATGCCGAATTTATTACAATGTAAATATGTAGTTTGGATAAATATTCTTTTTTATTATTTTTATTCAAATGTCCTCCACGTCTTTGTTGAAAAAGCAATATGACCTTCATCATAAATAACACCACCCTCTCCAAAAAAAAAACAGCACCTGCTCCGATGATAATGCAAAAGTTTCTTCTTCAGATGAAGAATCTTGAAATCTTCCTCCATATTGAAAACGCCCTGTTTTTTCACGAATGCGTATTTCTCGCTCAGATTCGAATTCAGGTTTCATTTCCATATTATCTGCAATTTCTTTAGTTCAACAAAGCATTCGCTGGAAACCATTATATCTCAAATTTGCCAAATAATCTGACACTTTTCTCAGCTCGCTAACACAAACTTCAATTATCATTCTGCTTCGACACATTATCGATCTGAACTAAATCTCACACTAGTAATAATAATAGTTTATTTTTTTTAGGACCACAAGGACCGGACACGACCGAGCTCTACCCTTCTGATATTTTAAATATCTAGGATTGAGTGAATGTTCTCTTAGAGAGGAGTGAGAAGCCGACGGCGAGGAGAAATCCTACGCGTATAGGCAAAAGTCGGGGATAGTTTATTGATCCCTCATGGCGTAATTTACAAAATTTATCGGACAGGTCCAAAAGAAAAACTAAAAATTACAATTTCAATTATAAACAAACTTATCATGGAAGTATTCGTTCACACTATAATATTCTGCCCTCAACAAATTTTGTTTCACAACAATTTCGAATCGATTCCTGTTCAATAATTTTAATCCAGCTGGTAGGTCATTAAATAACAATATGGCTTGATACATAAGGCTCGACTCAAACTTGGTTGTTGAGTGATATGATATACACAAAGTACTAGTATTCCGAGTGGAATAATTATATATATATATATTTTTTTTTTAATTATCACCAATAAGGGATATCTGACATTAACTGGATAATTCATCAAAGTTAACACCATGCTCAGAAACCTTGCAGAAACTTCCTAACAATTCGGGTTGTACTTAAGATGACCTGCTTCTGGGAGGTAGAGACATCATCAGGTTACAGACACAATCGTTTTGTGTTCTCAGGTAAGTGCGCTTCCACCATTCCATTAGTTGATGTTATTAATGGAATATATATATATATATATATATATATATATATATATATATATATATATATATATATAAATCATAAGGATAAGGACAGTCCCTCTCAGAGAAATACTAACCGTAGACACGTGTTTCGGGCTTTCGGCCCTCATCAGTACGGTGAACAAGTGTTAGGATGTGCAACACTTGAAAGAAACAACAAACAAACAGAGTCAACAACAGTTGTTGTTTCTTTCAAGTGTTGCACATCCTAACACTTGTTCACCGTACTGATGAGGGCCGAAAGCCCGAAACACGTGTCTACGGTTAGTATTTCTCTGAGAGGGACTGTCCTTATCCTTATGATTTGTTTTATGAACAATTACCCTCGTTATCCTTCCGACACGACATATATATATATATATATTTTTTTTTTTTTTTCCAACCACCGTTTTCAAAAACGGGATAAAACCTTTGCCGGGCTGTCAGCCAAGGCAAGTGTTGCAGTGTTGTATATATATATATATATATGGGAACTGTCAACATAATCCGCAGTGTTCTTTATCCACATTAGCTGTACTGGACAACTCTTGGTGTTCTGACACCCGAGTTGTACGGATAACCACCACGAAAGTGTGAAGGCAAAAAATATATATATATATATATATATATCTATATATATATATATATATATATATATATATATATATATATATATATATATATATATATATATATATATATATATATAGATATATATATATATATATATATATATTTTTTGCCTTCACACTTTCGTGGTGGTTATCCGTACAACTCGGGTGTCAGAACACCAAGAGTTGTCCAGTACAGCTAATGTGGATAAAGAACACTGCGGATTATGTTGACAGTTCCCAGCAGTACCGCCTTCTGCATCCATATGAGAGTGTTAGGCGGAAGTTTCATTTCTTTGAGGTGTTCCGTAGTCTTCTTATGTACCAGACCGTTGCAACTGATAATGAGCGGAACTATATCGACACGTTTTAACTTCCATATGTCCCTAATCTGTCTTGCTAATGGCTCATATTTTCTGATTTTTCCTTGATATGCCTTAGCCGAATTCTGATCCATCGGTATCGAGAAGTCGATGAGCACGGCAGTTTTTTCCGTCTTGTACCATACAATCATGTCGGGTCTATTATGCTCCACCCCTTGGTCTGTAAACACTGCGAAATCCCAATACACCTTTATGTGCTCGGTCTCCAGCAGTGTTTGGGGTGTATACGCGTGATAAGGTGTAAAATTCTGTAGGAGCCGCTCTCCAAGACACAACAACTGGTGGACCACCTTACCCATGTTATTATGCCTGGACATATATTTTGTATCCGCAATTGCCGAGCATCCTGAGGAGAGATGCTGCACTGTCTCCTCAACGCAGTCGCACAGCCTACACTTGGTGTTATTTAGTTGCTGTTTCAAGATGAATTTGCAATAATTCCTTCTTGGTACCACCTGGTCCTGGATCGCAAACAGAGTTCCTTCCGTTTGTGGATAAAGATACCCCTTCATTAGGTACATGTTCGTGCCCTCAAGGTCAACCTCATTCTGACGTAGGCTGGAATAGAAATTCCCATGTAGTGCTTTCGTTTGCCACCTTCTTCGAAGATTCTCCAGATAGTCCACTTCTTCCTCCATTTCTGAAGTTCCCTGGTGAGATGATGAGGCAGCACTCGCTTGATCAACTATCCATTTGTGGACAGGCAAGTGATTGTTCTTCTCGAAGAAATTGGAAACACTCTCGTTCTCCTTCCTGCATGCCTCCTCTATGCTGCCCAGACCTCGTCCACCTTCTCTGCGTGGCAAATGAACTCTTTCTATTGCCGAGTTTGGGTGTAATATTCCATACTTGGTGAGGGTAGCACGCATACGTTGGTCAATCCGCTGTAGGTCTGACCGCGACCAATTGATTACTCCAGCGGTGTATGTGAATGATGGAAGGGCCCAAATGTTTATGGCCTCTATTTTATTTTTGGATGACAATTGTGTTTTGAGTATTTTATGCACCCTCCTGAACAGTTCTTTCTCGACAATTTCCTTATTTTCTTGGTGCTATTTCTCATAGGTTTGCTCTATACCCAGGTACCTATATCCATCTTCCGTTCTTATTTCAGTTATCTCCCTTCCATTCACCAGTCTGATATTCTCCTCTCCCGTCATCCTTCCCCTGCTGACATTGACCGTTGCACACTTCCCCAGTCCCAGCGACATCCCGACGTCCTCACTAAACCTTCTGACCAGTTCCAGCAGTCCTTCCAGTTGTTTGCGACCTCTAGCAAACAGTTTCAAGTCATCCATGTAGAATAAATGTGTGATGGTAACCTGCATATTCATGGTATATCCATATGCAGACCTGTTCAGCATGGCACTGAGGATGTTCATGGCCAAACACAACCAGAGTGGACTAAGACTGTCACCCTGGAATATTCCTCTTTTTATCTTTATTTCCTCTGTTTTGCTGCCTCTCATATAGATCTTCGTTCGCCAGGATGTCATAAGAAACTCAAGCAGCTTTATAACCTGATCATCAATTTTGTATATTTAAAGTGCTCCCAGCAACCATGAATGGGGAACAGAATCGTAGGCCTTTTCATAATCTATCCAAGCCATTGATATATTTTTTTTCCGTTTTTTTGCCTGTTTAGTCAGTTCTTTATCTATCACTAAGAGCTCTTTGCTTCCGTATATATATATATATATATATATATATATATATATATATATATATAGATATTGAATGAAATTTAAGGGTCTTTAGGCTCGGGTTTTGGGAGTAAAAGATTGACTACTCTTTATTCTATGCCAAGCTTTCGCATTAATTTAATGCTTCTTCAGGGCTTCTGCAAAAGATCAATAATATACAATTAATAAATAACAAATTTCAGAAAACAAACAAATTTACTCACTGAATGTGAAGTTTTACATGGATAACATCTGCCACAAACGTTGTAACCAATAAAAACAAAAAGTTATATTTTGATTTCATAGGAATTCTCCAAAAACACGTCAACTAAATCTATTTTACAATTCAAAAACTCTTCCGGTTGATAATCTTATTTATACACAATTTAGTAACTCTCATCTAAGATAACACAATAATGACATTTGATTTTTGATGGTTATGTTTCTGTTATTATAGAAAACTAGTCTCTCACTCCTCTATGTTCCTTGTCTTCTTTATTCATCTATTGGGCCGTCATAAAAAGGTTCCATTTTTATCCTTTCTAACAAATAACTGTATATAGAGCTTGATTTGTTCGTATCTGTCTTCTTATTTATGGTTTCATCTTCTTTGTTTATGTTAATCATTTCGTGAATCAATCTTTTTTGATAATTTCTCTCTGTTTTGAGTACCTCAACACCTTCAAAATTCACATGATGGTCCAGATTATGCGCATGCGCAGCCAATGCACATCTCTCTGGGTATTTTCTTATGTCCGATCTATGTAGCGCCACTCTACTTTTCAGCCATTGGGAGGTATGTCCTATATAACATTTGTCGCAAGTCTCACATTTTATTTTATAAACGACATTACTTTGGAAGGATGTTGGAATGGGGTCCTTTATTTTGGTGTACAATGACCTCACCGTTTTTTGATTTTGGACTGCAATTTTGATGTTTTCCTCTCTGAACACATTTTTCAATTTTCCTGTCAAGTTTATAACATTTGGATACGATGCATAATGTGTTCTATCTGTTGTCATATTTTGTTCTTCTGTTTGTTCATTTTGAGTGGTACCATTAGCATATAGTAATTTCTCAATCATGCTGTTAGGATAATCATTTTCTTTAAGAATCTGGTGTAATTTTTTTAGTCCTTCTTCTATGAATGATTTATGGCATATTTTTGATATTCTTCTTTTCATTTGGTTTATTGTGTTAATTTTAACATTTATGCCATGGTCTGAATGGAAATGAATAATTTTGTCTGAATGTGTGTCCTTCCTATACCATTTCAATTTTACTATTTTATCGTGTCTATGTGCTCTAGTGTCTAGGAAGGGTACTGAGTGATGGAGATCTTCTGTTTCTAGTGTGAACTGTAAATCTACACAAACCGAGTTGAACAAGTCAAGTGTCAGTTGAATGAATGTTTCTGGTATTATCATCATGATGTCATCCACAAACTTTTTTACGAATAGAATAGTATATGGTAATTTAGGTAAGATTGAGTCCAACTGATGGTCCATAACATATTTCTAAAGAACAACGATGACCTTGTTGTTTTAAACAGTGACAAAGGCGGTACAACTGTCATTATGGATCATCAAATGTACAAAAAAAAATGAAAACTATATTTCATTCTAAGGACTTCAAAAAGCTATCTAGGGACCCAACAGAGAGCATTCAAAAAAAGTGCAATTCATACATTGAAACGTTAAAACGGAAGAAATATATAACACCAAAACTTATAATGGAGTAGCACCTAAAATTTATGGAAATCCAAAATTACATAAGGAAGCACATCCACTAAGACCAATTATTTCTGGCGTAGATAGTCCAGTAAATTCACTGTCGAAGTTTATGGCGGATGCGCTAAAAAGTGCTTACAATACCGACAATAGATACTACGTCAAAGACACATTCCAGTATGCACAGGCACAGGAAATTAATGACTTCGAGATACCAGATGACCACAGACTAATATCACTGGACGTTGTCAACTTGTTCGGAAATTTGGAAAAGAAAAAAATCATCGAAATTCTAAAGCTTGAGTGGGAAAATATAAGACCGCACACGAACTTAGACATGCATTTATTTATGGGAATAATCACTTTTCTTCTTGAAAATAATTACTGCACGTTTCAGGGAGAATTTTATCAACAAATTTTCGGATGCGCGATGGGCTCAAAGTTGTCCCCTATTCTGGCACAGTATGTTATGGACCATCAGTTGGACTCAATCTTACCTAAATTACCATATACTATTCTATTCGTAAAAAAGTTTGTGGATGACATCATGATGATAGTACCAGAAACATTTATTCAACTGACACTTGACTTGTTCAACTCGGTTTGTGTAGATTTACAGTTCACACTAGAAACAGAAGATCTCCATCACTCAGTACCCTTCCTAGACACTAGAGCATATAGACAAGATAAAATAGTAAAATTGAAATGGTATAGGAAGGACACACATTCAGACAAAATTATTCATTTCCACTCAGACCATAGCATAAATGTGAAAATTAACACAATAAACCAAATGAAATGAAGAATATCAAAAATATGCCATAAATCATTCATAGAAGAAGGACTAAAAAAATTACACCAGATTCTTAAAGAAAATGATTATCCTAACAGCATGATTGAGAAATTACTATATGCTAATGGTACCACTCAAAATGAACAAACAGAAGAACAAAATATGACAACAGATAGAACACATTATGCATCGTATCCAAATGTTATAAACTTGACAGGAAAATTGAAAAATGTGTTCAGAGAGGAAAACATCAAAATTGCAGTCCAAAATCAAAAAACGGTGAGGTCATTGTACACCAAAATAAAGGACCCCATTCCAACATCCTTCCAAAGTAATGTCGTTTATAAAATAAAATGTGAGACTTGCGACAAATGTTATATAGGACATACCTCCCAATGGCTGAAAAGTAGAGTGGCGCTACATAGATCGGACATAAGAAAATACCCAGAGAGATGTGCATTGGCTGCGCATGCGCATAATCTGGACCATCATGTGAATTTTGAAGGTGTTGAGGTACTCAAAACAGAGAGAAATTATCAAAAAAGATTGATTCACGAAATGATTAACATAAACAAAGAAGATGAAACCATAAATAAGAAGACAGATACGAACAAATCAAGCTCTATATACAGTTATTTGTTAGAAAGGATAAAAATGGAACCTTTTTATGACGGCCCAATAGATGAATAAAGAAGACAAGGAACATAGAGGAGTGAGAGACTAGTTTTCTATAATAACAGAAACATATGTTGAATATATATATACAATCTCACTAGAAGGTGAGGTCAACTATTTCTTTCTTCTTTTCTTAAGTTATGTTTCTGTTAGTTTTCTGTGGTTTTGTAACTTAACCTTTAATTCTCGATGAACTTGTTAATTGTAATAAGAAGCACATGCTGAGTTGGGTTGAATAAAGATTGTAAAAGTATTTGGCAGTTTTATAATTAAATCAAAAGTGGTAGCAGAGCGTGGTTTGAAGAAAGAAAAATCCATGAGATGACTGCCAGGGAGAAGTATAATTTAACCCCATTTGCTGGAAATAACTTTTCAGCGTGGGAGTTTAGAATTAAAAGTATCCTGCGGGATAATGGAGTTCTGGAAGCTGTAACCAATAAAAATTATGGAAATATAGAAGAGAATGAAACTGGCGAAGCAAAGGCACAAGCTATCCTAATAGGAGGCATAGCTGATACACATTTAGAATACGTGAAAAACATGGAAAGTGCATATGATATGTTTTCTAACCTGGAATATATATTCAAACAGAAGGGAGTACGAAGCAGATTATTCATGAGAAGAAGCTTAAATGAAATCAAGTTCAACGATAAAGAATCCTTACAAAGCCACTTCATCAAACTAGAAGAACTGTTTACCCTACTACAAGACTCTGGAAGTGAGGTAAGTGAGGAGGAAAAGATAAACTATATATTAATGTCCATGTCCAAAAGTTATGAAGCAGTGGTTACTGCAATTGAAACACAGCCCTCCCTAGAAATGGGCTTCGTTAAGAATCGACTACTAGGTGAAGAAGAAAAGAGAACGAGACCGACTGCAGAAACATCAAGTTCATTAAATTATGCTTTTTCTTGTTTCATATGTGGTAAACGAGGTCACAAAAAAATTCCAATGTAGATACAGAAATAAAACCGAGAATACCTGCTCAGGACGAGGAGAAAGAAATCAAGATAGGTCTACCCAAGGTTACACGAAGAATAAAAATGAGAATTGGAGAGGCCAAAATTCAAATATGTATGGGAGGAATAAATTCCAGAATTGGTCAAGAGAAAGTTACACAGCGACAGCAGAAAACAAGGATGAGGATGCCAAGGTAGTATTTATAGCAGAAACAGGATCAGGTGAGCCATTTGAAAATTCTTATTTGGCTGAAAACAGTTTAAAGTGGTGTGTTGACTCTGGATGTTCAGATCATCTTGTGAGTGATTTAAATGTTTTTTCTGATTATCATGAATTTAAAATACCTAAAAAAATTTCAGTAGCTAAAGGAGGTGTGTATTTAGAAGCTAAAGGTATAGGTAATATAGATGCAGTCAGTTTTGTTAAAAATGTAAAAGTTTCATGTCAAATTAAAAATGTTTATTATTGTCCTGATGTCAAAAAGAATCTAATGTCTGTATCAAAACTTGAAAATAATGGTTTAACTGTAACATTTGCACACAATGAAGTGAAAGCGACAATTGAAGATAGAGTAGTTATGATTGGTAAAAAGGAAGGCTCTTTATATTTAGTTAATATGAGAGTAGAAAATTCAGCAAATTACTCCATCCACAACTCTTTAAATTATAAAGATAATTTAATCGATTTATGGCATAGACATTTGGGACATCTAGGTATTCAAAATTTAAAACAGTTAGGAAAAAGTCATTTAGTAGAAGGTATGGGTAACTTGAGTGTGCTGGACAATACAAATTTTGAAAAATTATCATGCGAACCATGTATAATGGGAAAAATGACGAGGCAACCCTTCAATGGGAAGGGGTATAGAGCAAATAAACCTTTGGAGGTTGTTCACACCGATGTATGTGGACCCATTTCTCCAACAACTTGGGATGGATTTCGCTATTTTGTAACATTCTTGGATGACTATACTCATATGGTTGTAGTCTATTTGTTGAAAAATAAATTCGAAGTTTTTGAAAAGTTCAAAGAATATCATGCTTACGCAAGGCATCATTTTGGAGTGAATATTTTAAATTTGAGATTAGATAACGGGGGTGAGTACACTTCGAATGAAATGAGGAATTTTTGTAAAGATCAAGGTATAAGGATGAAGTTCATAGTACCATATAATCCGGAAATGAACGGAAAAGCTGAGAGATTGCACAGGACGTTGGTAGAGAAAGCTAGAACCCTTTTGATTGATTCAGAATTACCAAAAGATATGTGGGGAGAGGCAATTTATACTTCAGCTTATCTAACTAACCGAAGTCCAACAACAAATATAGATAAAACCCCTATTGAAATGTGGGAAGGTAGAAGACCAAACTTGGAGAAGTTGAGAGTATTTGGAAGTATAGCATACAAACATGTACCTGATCAATTAAGAACAAAATTAGAAAATAAGACAAAGAAGTTAATCATGGTAGGATATGGGCCTAATAGCTCTTATAGATTGTGGGATCCTGAAAGGAGAAAAATTGAAATGGGAAGAAATGTAATGTTTGACGAGAACAAGTTGAACACACCAGATACATTAGAAATAGAGAAACTTAAATATAACAAAGAAATAGTAACAGGAAAAGGAATTATCGTTGAAGACATACAGGAGGAAGTTAATATACAGGAGGAAGAAAATAATCAGATGGATCAGGAAAGGACTACACCAACAAAGAGAAATAGAAATAAGCCTAAATGGCACAATGATTATATTACAGATTTTGAAACTGAGGAAGAAGCAATGTTCGCTTATTTACTAGAAAATACAAATGACGACGTTCCAAAAAACATGGACGAAATAGATCAAAGGCCAGATAGAGAAAAATGGACAAGAGCAATAAAAGCAGAAATAGATGTGCTGGAAGAAAGTAAAACATGGATACAAGTTAAGAAACCTGAGAACATCAAAACCATTGACACTAAATGGGTTTTCTCAAGAAAAGAAGGGAAAGATAAAGAACAGATTTATAAAGCCAGACTCGTCGTTCGAGGTTTCCAACAGAAAGATAAAATTGAAGACACATATGCACCTGTTCTTAGACTCCAAACTTTGAGAATTGTTTTAGCAATCGCAATACAACGTAATTATGACATACATCAAATGGACGTCAAGGGGGCATTCTTGTATGGACGTATAGATGAACACGTGTATTTGAATCCACCTAGAGGTGTTAATGTGGAAAAGGGTTTGGTATTGAAGCTCACAAAATCACTATATGGACTTAAGAAATCACCAAAATATTGGTATGATCGTTTTCATGAGTTAATTACTGAAATTGGGTTCTCGAGATCAGACAATGATTATTGTTTATACATCAAAGCAAATTTATATATTTTGATATATGTAGATGATCTATTAATTGTTGGCAACAGTGATCAAGAAATAGCAGAGCCAAAGATGTTTTTATGCGCTGAGTTTAGAATGAAGGACATGGGTACTAATAGTTTGATTTATTTGGGAATTTCCATATTGAAATTAAAAGATGACATACTATTGGATCAATCATCTTATTTGAAAAAGGTATTAGTTAAATATGGTATGGAAGATTGCAAGCCTATAGATACACCAATGGGAGTTTACTTCAAAATCATTAGCAAGGAATGTTTAATTGATTATACTCTTGAACTTAGATGCAGATCATTAATCGGGTCATTAATGTATGTCACTGTAGGAACACGACCAGATTTAGCTACCGCGGTTTACTATTTGAGTCGTTTTCAGTCTAAACCTTGTAAAGAGTTATGGATGGCATTAAAGAGAGTTTTAAGGTACATAAAGGGTACTCTAAATTTGAAACTGAAATATTCAAAAACCAATGACTGCTCTATTTTAATTGGATACGCTGATTCAGATTGGGCTAGAGATGAAGACAGAAAGTCTACATCTGGATATTTATTCAAAATTTATAATAATTCAGTTATTTGGAGAAGTAAAAAACAAACTTGTATAGCTTTAAGTACGGCAGAAGCCGAATTAGTTTCTTTATGTGAAGCTGTAAAAGAAATGATATGGATCATAAAATTATTGAAAGACTTCAATTTGAATGTTGATCAGGTCACAGTTTTCGAAGACAATCACAGTACGATCAAATCAGCAAAGAATCCTGATCAAAAATCAATGAAGCATTTAGATATAAAATATAAATTTATTAAGCAAATGGTGGAAAACGGTTTAGTTGATTTAAAATATATATGTACACAACAGCAATTAGCTGACATCTTCACAAAACCTTTAAGTAGGGTAAATTTCAGATATTTTGTTAGTAAATTAGATCTAGTTTCGATTGAGGAGGAATGTTGAATATATATATATACAATCTCACTAGAAGGTGAGGTCAACTATTTCTTTCTTCTTTTCTTAAGTTATGTTTCTGTTAGTTTTCTGTGGTTTTGTAACTTAACCTTTAATTCTCGATGAACTTGTTAATTGTAATAAGAAGCACATGCTGAGTTGGGTTGAATAAAGATTGTAAAAGTATTTGGCAGTTTTATAATTAAATCAAAAACATAACCATCAAAAATCAAATGTCATTATTGTGTTATCTTAGATGAGAGTTACTAAATTGTGTATAAATAAGATTATCAACCGGAAGAGTTTTTAAATTGTAAAATAGATTTAGTTGACGTGTTTTAGGAGAATTCCTATGAAATCAAAATATAACTTTTTGTTATTATTGGTTACAACGTTTGTGGCAGATGTTATCCATGTAAAACCTCACATTCAGTGAGTAAATTTGTTTGTTTTCTGAAATTTGTTATTTATTAATTGTATATTATTGATCTTTTGCAGAAGCCCTGAAGAAGCATTAAATTAATGCGAAAGCTTGGCATAGAATAAAGAGTAGTCAATCATTTACTCCCAAAACCCGAGCCTAAAGACCCTTAAATTTCATTCAATATATTTATTTTGGCTCTTACAACAATAGTTATTATATATATATATATATATATATATATATATATATATATATATATATATATATATAGATTTGTTTGACCGCTTATACAGACCCGAATCGATATACTCTACCGACTTTTCAGTCCAAAACTGACGTTGTCAGACCCGACTCCGGGTCTGGTAGCGTTTAACCATATATTTTTGATCAGGGACGTTCGGGGATGCCAGGGATAAATTTTCAGCCGGGTGTGAAAAATCGGTGAAACATCATAATATATACAGAAAACTTCAGGCTTCGGCCAGTGCGAGGGCGCTTATATCGAGAGTAACACGCTGTATATAATTGATATATTCGATCGACTACTCCAGACCCTAAATATGACAACGCTGTAGATTGTATATAAACTTAAACCTCACACTCCGCACTGCTTATACAAACCCGGTATATAGGACCGACGTCGTTAGAAATCATTTTTTATTTGTTCTTATAGAGCTCGTAAATCGGATATTCCATTTTTCTGAAATATACATCAAAAAACCATACGATTTGAAGCTTATACAAACCCCGTACATTGAATCGACGTCATGAGAATTGGATAGTGATCCTTTCTATTATGAACCTAGCAGTCATACTTGAAGAATTTATTAAAACTTATAGTATTTTTCCATAGGTAGTCGTTGTGATGAATGCTTTCTTTTAGAGAACTTGGAATTCTGCTTAAGGGAACAGAGATACATGAAAAATTTTATGAGTGGTACAAATTTTCTTATTAACTTGAATGAAACGCATACGTGAACGTAAGAGGTTCTTTCATATACAATTTTTTTAAATCTGTCCCAAACGTAAAAATCCGAAGTTGATGGAGCTGTACTTCTCACTGGACACGAAACAGGTTCTGTCATATGTATCCTTCGATAAGGAAGCAATTCGTTCAAAAATATACCAACGTTGAGCCTAGAGTATGCGGAACACTCATTCTATTGAAAAATGATTTCACGCCTATCAATCAACGAAACTTCCAGAAAAGAAGTTTCATATCTGTTTCCGAAAATTCTTCATAATTTTCCTGCCTATGATTGCACGAAACTAGTGAATGCGGAACTTTCTCTTGAGAAAAAAAGAAGTAATTTCGCCAGATTCGAAAATATTTCTGGCAAATCAAAAGTTGCATGCCAAACATACTATTCAACCTCAAAGCGAAATAATTATCGAATTGGGATCAACGTGGAAAATGAAGACGAAAAATGAACTAAGGTAGAAAATCTTTTGAGAATCAAAAGAACTCCAAATTGAGGGTTATCGAAAAATATGACTCAAACGACCGCAAATGAGTCATACCAACTTATTCTCCACGGTTCAAGTCTTATTTGGAATCATCCTGTACAGAACTTGAGTTATTGTGTAGTGCAGCATGTTTTTCTGCTTGTTACAGGAGAGCTGCATGCGATCATTTTTCTCCAAAGACTTTGATCTTCGGATTTTGAAAAAAAAAAATTATCAAGCAATTGAATTCGAATATTTGATGAGTAATTGTCGTTCGAAATCGATTCTGTCGGGCGCAGACATGATGAGTATAAAATCAAGTTTAATGATTTATGACTATCTATGATATAACTTTATTTTATATTGTTTTGTATAAACAATGAAAATATTATATAAATGAACCGAATAAAAACCATGCTTCACAATCAAAACTATGTTGGAAATGATGGCCACTCATAAAAAGAACGGTTTGAATTCAATCAATTAGGAGTGTTAAGGAAGAATACAATAGATGGGTATAGTGTTATGAGGAGATATTGAACGTTTTCTGTGAAATTCATAGGAATATCGAAACTAAAAAGAATGAATCAAAATAAAATCATTGATATAAATGTTATATCGATAACTGGAATGATCTAATTCTTAGTTACAACTAGTTGAATAAAATAAATATTCTTAGAATTTGTCTCAGAACTGAAATCATCTGGAAAAATAAGAATGTGTGAGTGAAATAGATATTGTGAGCGGGTACTTGATTGAAAAATTCATTGAAAATATAATTATAATAAAAACTGAAAATATCACATAACTGCAAGTCTGCAAATAAGGTTTAAAAATAACAAAACAAAAATAAAATGAATACTTTTCAGTCTCAAACAAATATTTTCAATTACACTCTATTTTTGCTAGTATTCTTTATATACCAGGATTTTAATTCGAACTCGGGCATCATTCTGGAAACTTGGCGAATGCATGGAAATGAATTCCATATTTTCATGTTTTCTGGGAGGATTCTTATTCCTTACATGATTCTTGAAGTGTATTAGTACTAATTGCTTCTCCTCTCCTGACCTTATATGGCGTTTTACTTCTTTGAGTGATCACGTCAGTTGATGAGCCTTGAAATATAAGTATCAAATATAAGATTTCTGGGCTTTTCACGGCCATTATCTGAAACAGAACCTATATAAAACATTTAATATTCCTGCATATTGAGAAGGTGTACACTCTGTTTGTGAGGTGCGAATCAAATTTTGCCTCAAATATAAACATTAATTATTGAACTGTTCAAAATAATCATCATTCGTTTTTCATTACAATAAATATTGGAAGTCATAATACAAACATGTATTTTGTTAGATGTAAATCAGAAAACCTTCTATGAAAAATAACAATTCTTTTTCTTTCTAAACATATATAACACTAAATATAAATTATTCATCAAACTTAAAGAATCATCGAAAGTTTTACTTTCACATGGCAAATGACTTATTGAAATCTGTGGACTTCAGATAAGGGAAATTGTCCGTGGCCACCAAGATTTACTATCGTTAGATTTGTTCCTTGGGTCACATTCAAAGAGTATCATTCATCAGTTGAAAAATTTCGAAATAAATTATCCGGCACTGTTAAATTCAGAGAACTTGGTGGCCACCGAATATATCTGAAGTTCACAGATTATAATGGATAGGCTTTAGGGTGACTTGCTATGTGGAACTGAATTTTTTGATTATTTATATAGTTGGATGAGCAATTTATATTCCATGTTATCATTATGAAAAGGAAATAAAAAGCGATTTCATTTCTCATAGAAATTTTTTCGATTAACATTCAAAAACCACAAGATTGTATCACATCTATAATAACTAACAGCAATAAAAAATGATTACACAAATAGATTCTACTGAAAAAAGCTCCTGTAGAATGTTTTTGTTTCATTACTATAGTACCAATGATAAGAATGGTATGGGAACTTTTCTTTATACTCCATTTTCAACTTTCTTTGTGTAGCTTGAAAACAGATATACAGAAGGGCAGACCAAGAAACAGATGAATGGACGGACATACAGACGTACGAAAAGATAATCAGACATACGGATGGAATGTCATACATACATACAGACAAACAGTCATATGGACGGAAGGACAGACAATGAATTTGACTTATGATTTTTCATCAGGGATTCGCAACTCTATCGTTTGAGATAATTTTCGGCTTGACATTCGAAAACGAAAACTTTCCTCGAAAAACGAGCGCGCAAGTACTATTTTTCTAATCTTTAACATTCTGTGTGATTCGAATTAGGAATGCATGTATGAGGTTCTAAGAAAAAATTAAAATTTTCTTGGTTAGGAATAACTTCCGATATACTTACACAATCTCCCAATCTATAATGATGACCCATCGATGCACATTGCTTATTTAAATGAACCTCTCTTTCAAAGTCGATACCTACAGAACAGATTATCAGTTTTTTCATAATTTGTATCACAAAAATTAGTGAGGCAATAATGAGTTATTGCTTCGAACAATATCATAATCTAAAGAAATTGTCTCATGGAGTATTCATAATCTATTCTATTCAAAAATATAATAATAATACCTGTCGCAATTTTTACTATGCAGTTGCTGCGCGCGGACATTGTTCCTTCACATCTCAACACAACTCATACCATTTAAACGATACCACAATAACACAAAAATTTCGAGCCCTTTTGTATATCGAATAAACAAGATCGGACCCAAATGCGAGAACGCCCCACTCTGTATATAATTGTTATGGTCAATCAACGTCTCCATTCCCTCAATGTGGTTGACCGCAGATGAAAGGCAACGATTTCAATATGAGATATTTTATCTTATCTATATATAAACCTAAAACTAACACTTGGCTACTTATACAAGCCCGGTAAAAACGGCCGTCGTCATGAGAAATGCTCATTTCGAATTGTCTGTACCCAGATCGAAAATGAAATATTTAAACTATTTGCATTATTTGCAGGTGATGTATGTAAGGAAGGAAAACGACTTCATGATTTGATTCTTGTATGAAAATTAGAAGGAGTAGTTCAATTATTTTTCGAAATCAGCCTCATTTCCAAGATACATTCCGTACAGCTCTAATAGTGTGTTGGCGAGTTTATGGTTATTGATATTTGTAACTGCTCTGAATAAACATCGAATACAATTACTCTACATAATGTTCGAAATTATTTTTGTGAAGATGATATTTCAGACATATAATCAGACTTTGGAAAAGAATATCGAAAGAGTAGAGTAGAGTAGATACTTTTTTTGAAATAAATCGATGCTTACGAGTATATCTGACCACTTTCAATACAGACACACGAAATCTTAGAATATTTCATTCTATGGTACACTAACTCATTGATATGAAATGAGAAGAAGAATTTTTTCGAATGACCAACAATTTTTCATTCTCATACGATTTTGATGGAACAAAGCGTAGATGTTGTTTGTTGTTGTGAAATAGATAAATTAATCACTTTATTTCCATATACAGTTGATACTCCTTCTAACTTTAATACAAGAATCAAATCATGAAGTCATTTTCCTTCCTTACATACATCACCTTCATATAATGTAAATAGCTTAAATATTTGATTTACGAGCTGCGTACAGAAAATTCCAAAAGAGTATTTCTCATGACGACGCCCGTATTTACTGGGCTTGTATAAGTAGCCAATTGTTACTTTCAGGTCCATATACAGAAAAGATGAAATATCTAATATGGAAATAGTTGCCTTTTATTTTCGGCCTACCACATTGAGGGACTGGAGACGTTGATTGACCATAACAATTATATACAGAGTGGGGCGTTCTCGCATGTCGAGTTCGATCTTGATTATTCGATATAAAAAGGGCGCGAAATGTTCGTGTTATTGTAGCATCGTTTAATTGGTATAAGTCGTGTTGAGAAGTGAAGGAACAATTTCCGCGCGCAGCAACTGCATATTAAAAATTGCGACAGGAATGGGTATTATTATTATTACATTTTTTTATAGAATAGATTCTGATTACTCCATGAGACAATTTCATTAGTTCATGATATTGTTTGAAGCAATAACTTATCATTTTCTCACTAATTTTAGTGATACAAATTATGAATCAACTGAAATCTATTCTGCAGGTATCGACATTGAAAGAGAGGTTCATTGAAATAAGCAATGTGCACCGATGATCTAATATTGAAATCGTTGCCTTTCATCTGCGGTCAACCACATTGAGGGAATGGAGACGTTGATTGACCATAACAATGATATACAGAGTGGGGCGTTCTCGTATTTGGGTCCGATCTTGTTTATTCGATATACAAAAGGGCTCGAAATTTTCGTGTTATTGTGGTATCGTTTAATTGGTATGAGTTGTGTTGAGATATGAAGGAACAATGTCCGCGCGCAGCAACTGCATAGTAAAAATTGCGACAGGTATTATTATTATATTTTTAAATAGAATAGATTATGAATACTCCATGAGACAATTTCTTTAGATTATGATATTGTTCGAAGCAATAACTCATTATTGCCTCACTGATTTTAGTGATACAAATTATGAAACAACTGATAATCTGTTCTGTAGGTATCGACTTTGAAAGAGAGGTTCATTTAAATAAGCAATGTGCATCGATGGGTCATCATCACAGATTGGAAGATAGTGTTAATATATTTAAAGTTATTCCTAGCCAAGAGTATTTTAATTTTTCTCTAGGACCCCATACATGCATTTCTAATTCGAATTACACAGAATGTTAAAGATTAGAAAAATAGTTCTTGCGCGCTCGTTTTCCGAGGAAAGTTTTCGTTTTCGCATAATAAGCCGAAAATTATCTGAAACAATAGAGTTTCGACTCCCGGATGAAAAATCATAGATCAAATTCTTTGTCTGTCCTTCCGTCTGTATGCCTATTTGTCTGTATGTATGTCATTCCATCCGTATGTCTGTTAACATGATATATAAATTGCTCATCAAACTATATAAAAAGCCTCTCAATTTATTATTGCCAGGTATTTTCTTTTAAAAATTTTTCAACTGATGAATGGTGCTCTTCAAATGTGATCAAAGGGACAAATCTAACGATGTTAAATTCATAGATCTTGGTGCCCACCGACAATTCACATTATCTGAAGTCCACAGATTTTAATATGATATTTGACATGTGAAAGTAAAACTTTCGATAATTTTTGAAGTTTGATGAATAATTAATATTGAGTGTTTTATATGTTTCAGACGGAAAAAAATCAATTAGCATAGAAATTTTTCAGATTTACATCTGAAAAAACACACGATTGTATTATGATTTCAAAACTTAATTGCAACGAAAAATAAATGATGACTATTTTGAGCAGTTCAATAGTTAATTTCTGTTTTATATCTGAGGCCAAATATGATTTGTTCCTCACAAACAGAGTGTACCGGGTGGGCAAATTTCGATGTTTTAGCACTACAACTTTTAAACCTGAGGTGATAGACAAAATCTGATACCCTATACTCGGTCTCTTTTTCTGAGAAAATAGCAAGAGTTGTATTCATTTTTGGCCACCTGCTTTTATTTTCGAGTTATAAACGAAAATTGGAAAAATGGCGATATCGAAAAACTTTTATATTTCCGCTAATACTGATGCTAGAGCTCCGAAATTAAAACATTATACAGGCACTTTTTTACGTAGAATCCAGTTATGTTTTTTCGAAGGGGAACACTAAATTTCTGTGTCATTTCTTGAAAGCTTAATTTTTCCTGATTTCAAAAATATATAACATTGTGTGGTTTGAATCAAAATAAATAATTTTGGGTCGAAGCTTCGTAATTAATGACATTTTTCAAAAAACAAGACCGCTACTGGATTTTACGTGAAAAAGTGCCTCGATAATATTTCAATTTCAGAGCTCTATCTTCAGTATTATCCCAATTTTCGCTTATAACTCGAAAACAAAAGAAGGTGGCCAAAAATTAATACTACTCTTGTTACTTTCTCAGAAAAAGAGACCGAGAATCGGTATGAGATTTTGTCTATGTCTAATGGTTTAAAAGTTGTAGTGCTAAAACATCGAAATTTGCCCACCCTGTACACCTATTGAAGTAGGCAGGAATATTAAATGTTTTATATAGGTTCTGTTTGAGATAATGGCAGTGAAAGCCCAGAATGTTTCAAAAAAAATCTAATATTTGATACTTATATTCCAAGGTTCTTCAACTGACGTGGTCACTTAAAGTGAAGAAGTAAAACAGAAACGTCATATATGGCCAGGAGAGGAGGAGAATTTAGTACTTCAAACACTTTGAGAATCATGTATGGAATAAGAAGCCTCCCAGAAAACATAAATGTATGGAATTCATTTCCACGCATTCACCAAGTTTCCAGAATGATGACTAAGTTAGAATTTAAATCCTAGTATATATAGAATTCCAGCAAAATAGATTGTTAATAAAAATATTTCATTGAGACTGAAATATTAATTATATTTTCAATGAGTTTTTTAATCAAGTAGCCGATCATAATATCTATTTCACTCACATATTCTAATTTTTTCAGATGATTTCAGTTCTGAGACAAATTCTAAGAATGTTTATCGTATTCAATTTAGTTGTAACTAAGAAGTATTAGTATTAAACTTATTATAAATTAACAAAATCATAATATCTATTTTACCATCCTTGATGTTTTCTCGCTATAATGGTCGATCAAATACAACTCATCTCACAAAAGTTTCGCTGTGCTCTCATCAAACACAAGAACTCATAACCAAAATTTCAGATAACTTATTTCATCACCTAACTCCAGATTCAGACATAATATAATCGTGATTGGCGGATATATTGTAAGATATCGATATTTTCTGAATTCAATTACAATCGTTTGAGATCATTTCTACTCGATATTCGAAAATTACGGAAATTCTAACAAATTTTCATTCATTCAAAGTAACAGTTGATATTATTCAATAAACATATTTCATGAAATAGCTGAACCATGCGAAAAATGCAATATTATCTTGATTTGTTCAGTTCTCAACGCCACTTATACAATTATAACAAAATGGTATATCGAATAGACGCGATAAGACCCTGTGATCTGACAACACCGCTGGGATCGACAAGGTGGGCTGTACATGTCAGTCGAGTATATGTGGGAATGAAAAGTCGGCGGAACGTGACGGGTCTCAAAAAGAGAACAGAATATATAACTTTCTTGAATGAAAAAAAAATTTTCCCCTCTATGGATGCCTAAGGAGTTATATTTTCAAACAGCTGATTTTTCACATATACACTCCAAGAAAACACTCGGATCACATGGGTCTGAGGTAGCCTGCCAAGTATAACGGGACTGAATACGTCTGTTGGATAAATATATATATATATATATATATATATATATATATATATATATATATATATATATATATATATATATATATATATATATATATATATAATAGATAACAATGTTAGGATGTTTCGATCTAGGAAATTCAGTGATACACTTTTATATCATCCAAGCTTTCGGTAAGACTTCTTACCTTTCTCAAGGATATATATTGTGGTTTTATTCCTTCCTTATTTCAAAATATTCAAAAAACAAAATAGTTCAACCCAACTACTCTCTCACAGTAATAAAGATTAAACAAGTAAATAATATCATTGATAACACTCATATATTCTGTCAGACATCAATTCATGTAAGGTAAAACCTTACATGAATTGATGTCTGACAGAATATATGAGTCTTATCAATGATATTATTTACTTGTTTAATCTTTATTACTGTGAGAGAGTAGTTGGGTTGAACTATTTTGTTTTTTGAATATTTTGAAATAAGGAAGGAATAAAACCACAATATATATCCTTGAGAAAGGTAAGAAGTCTTACCGAAAGCTTGGATGATATAAAAGTGTATCACTGAATTTCCTAGATCGAAACATCCTAACATTGTTATCTATTAGATATATTGCGATCAATAATTTTCTTACGAATTATATATATATATATATATACAGGGTGAGTCTTTGACTTGTACATATATTTTAACCGAAGGTTCTTGAGGTCAAAAGAAACACTTTTTTCATTTACCATTTTTTCCGATTCGGCCCTGTTAAAAAGATATAGCCATTTTAAATTTTCAAAATGAGCTAATTCACCCCTGAAAACCGGAACACTGAAGTTTTCTCAAGCATAAGATATACCTCTTGAACCTTGGAAATAAGCTACTAAATTAGAAAAACCATCATAAACTCACGTTTAACATTCCATTTGTTGAACAAAGTAGTGTTTATAATCAAATAAATGAGTTATTCCAATTTCGTTGACGCTAAAGATTAAATATTCTTCTCTTGATTTCTATTTCATTTTCGATAATTATAACGAATTGAGCTCGCTACCACCCATATTAGCTCTGATACTCATATCCATTCATTCATTATATTTCATTTATATGATATCGTTGTTTATTTTTCGTGCAAGAATTAACCTTAAAATCTCAAATAAATAATATTCATCTATGAAAGATCTAACACAGACTATAGTAATCTGTGGTTTTAAGTTTGAATTTCAAATTTCGAGTGATGCCAAATATAAACACAGCAGTTCGGTTCGAATAATCTATGTTCTAAGTTCTAACCTAAAATTTTCATTTACAGTTTACACTGTTATTGTTATAAGATATTTGTTATGAAATGAAGCATTTGATTTGTTCCAACTATCTCATAAAAATATTGAAATGCATCAATATTTTTGAAACCATCAGTATGAAAATATGGAAAATATTCTGGCTCTGTAATCAATGGAAAATGTTAGACTCCACTTGTAATCAAATTTGTTGTTAATGTGTACCTACATTATAGCCAACTTTACTACTTAATTCATCTTGATTTTGGCATTGAAAATAAATAAGAAGTATTCAATGTAAATATCCACAATAGAATATTTGGTTTCTTTCAACTCACCTAATTTGTTTTCACATTAAAACAATTATGGCCCTCTTGGAAGTATGTCAATCATAAGCTCTTAGGATGAATTTATGGAATAGCAAAAGAATAAAAGTATTCAATCTCAATCACATGAAAATTTATCTAGTATGTACCTAGTCCTAGTGATATGTTTCGATGTGAGTTTGAATGAGCCGAAGAAGAATACAGTATTGTTCGATAGCAGCAGTCTTTAGTGGGATATTGATTGTTGTCATTATAATGGGACTATTTTGTGAAAACTTTTTTAAACATGGGTTTTATGAATAATCTGGACTTTTCAAAAAGAATGTTGATTTTAGTGAAGTATCTTCTTATTATCAGAGCTGTGCCAACGCTCAGTGATTTTTAATCAAATCGAGGAGTTGAGGTGAGCTTATTCAAATAACTTCATTTTCAAACTAAGTTGGCTAGTACTTCAATTCTTAAATCTGAGACATGACTTCATAGTAAATATTCATTTCTGTGGTTTTTTTTTCCACAATAGAACAGAGTTGCATTCAGCCAAAGTACCCAATTTTTTTAATTTCACAGATAATTTTTTTTTTTTAAGATCAAGTTATTCGAAAACGGCGCTTTGTACGAGAAAATATGAAGAATACTTTTATTTTTCAAATTAGCCAAATATTCTTTAATGAACGTTCAAATTACTATTGAGAGTTGGTTTCTTCGAATTTCTGGTATTTTTATGGTATGTTATGTTCATAACGAAGAAACAGAAGAATGTGTATGGAATCTGGTGTTCGGAGAAGATGTATCACATCAAAAAAAAGCTATATTTCAAAAATCATTTCCTTCGATACAACCATTTACGAGATATAGCCGAAAATCATATTTTTTTAACGATTTTCAACAGCCTGTATCTTTTTAACCGGGCCGAATCGGAAAAAATGGTAAAGGAAAAAAGTGTTTCTTTTGACCTCAGGAATCTTGGGTTAAAATATATGTACAAGTCAAAGACTCACCCTGTATATATATATATATATATAATTATGTTTTTGAGATGGAAAACCTTGTTTTTAAAAAAACTTTATTTACAAGAAAAAGACGAAAGGTACAATCAAAACTATCTGTCATGAACTGATCTATTATTGACTGACTGAAAAAAACAATGCATCTGAGAATTTAGAACATTACTTATCTCTAATGCAAAATGTGGCGTGATCCTAAGCGTCACACAAAGAATAGCTAAAATAGCAAAATTACATTGTAAGAACAAAGGATGTATTATAGTTACAATAGGCATTCATTCCACCCACATTATCCCGTGTTTGAGATTGATGAGTTAACAATATTCTATCATGAAATATAAAGTAATAAATGAAGATTCGAAAATATGTCGTATGATCAGAATGGGGTCGTATTATGTAATTCCTCCCCTTCTTGGAAAAAGGTATCACCTTGCTGAGGTGTAGCTTTTAAAGATACATTTTTTCTGAAATATCTACAAGCAAAAGCAATAACAATAATAATTATAAGTATTGTCAAAATAAATGCAAATGTTATTCCAATAGGTTGAAGACACTGCTCTAATTCTTCTAAAACGATGTCTGGAATATCTTCATTCTTGATAAGTTCTTCTTGAGAATCATTCTTGATAAAATGGGTCTGCTTGAGTAGAATAATATCTATATTTTTCTTCATTTATGATGGTTAGAGGAAAAATTTCTTTTTGTGAATTACTTATAGTACATTTAGAATGCAACAGGGCCATTGGCGGAATAAAATAATGTTTAATTTGGTGAGGGCATTTCTCTATGAGTTTTCTATTGTCTAGAGATAAAATATTTCCATCTTCTAATAATTTCAAATCTGAATAGGGAACTGATGTTGTTCTGGTACAATTTTCTTTATGGGTTTTCAAAACGTTGATGAGGCATCTTGGAGGTTTCTTCATGGATTCTTGATTACATAGGAAGTCCTTTTCAACTGGATGACATTCACTTGTCGACCATTGTAATATTTCTTTTTGAGATAGCAAATAGGAATCGGTGTAAGGAAGGCTTTCATTATTTTGTGATAGGAAGTAAAACTTATACAACTCGTATTCCTTTTCATAAATAGTTGGAATCGATATTAAGAACAATAACATCTTGTTTTTGAAAATAACTTTCGTATAACAAAGTTGATAATAATCCTTCAAATGATGAACAGGGATTATCGTAACATTTTTGATTAATTCAGAAAATTGATTGTAAGGCAGAATAGATTCGTGTAAAAGATGTAATCTAGCAAAACTGACTGCCGTTTGAATTTCATCAATAGTATTTTTAATATCTTTAATTTGAAATGCCATAAGATGCATTTGTTCGACTTCTTGGAGTGCAGGTACAATTTGTAATAATTTCAAATTTTCAGTTATTTTTTTAAATTTATCGTAATATTTGTTCTTTAAGTCATTAACTACAGTAGCAATTTTCTTTTGATTCCTCATGAGTATTTTCTCATTTTTCTTTATGCCATCAAAATAATTCTTAAATAATTCCTCATCATCTGAATCTAAAGTTCCGAATAAAATCTTTGATATTTTTCCACCGAGTTTAATAAGTCCTCTTTTTGTTTTTATATTTTCATTTAATAATTCTTCAAGGGCCTTGATATTCAATTCATTGGAATGTCGTAAATATTTAAAATTCGCTGTTTGTGCAAAACCTAGTGGTTCTTTTCTGATATTCTCAATTTCTTTCTGATATTCGCTAATTACTTTTTCAATCTTACTTAAATCAATATGATATATTAATTGCAAATTTCTATTTGTAATAAATGCTCTTCCAAGTTGTATAGGTAAAATATTGTTTTCAATAGGAATAATTTCTAAGGTAAATGATTCTATGATAATCTCAAGTAGTGTGAGTGTCACGATGAAATAATTCATTTTCAATCTGAAATAAAAATTAAAATTTACTTTTTCCGTTGTTTCAGAATTTTTTTAATGATAAATATGTTTATTCTTATTATCTTGTATACGATGTGAATCAATTTCTTTCGCATCTATCTTTTTGAATGCAGGATCAAGTTTTCTTGTAATTGGAGCTTTGATATAGGTCGGGTTTTTATTGAGAGAGTGATCTTCTTTCGCACGTCTCTTATAATTCGTTTTTTCTAAGCGATTTAATTGTTTATCTCGTTGTTTTTCTATTTGTTTCGTGATGTCATTCAAATTTTCAATATAATTTTCTACATAATTTTGAACTTGTTCGTTATGCGTACGTTCAATAGGTAATGAGTAATTTAAGTCTGCCTTAATAATTTGCATGGGGGTCATTTCTAAACTTGAGTGATTTGAATTATTATAACTTAATAACGCTTGAGCTAATTTATTTTGAAAAGTACTGTTTTTACCGTCAATAGTTCTCAATTGTTCAATAAGTGTTGAATGAAATCGTTCCACTAAAGCATTCGAATTTGGGTTGTAATTTGTAATGTAATGAATTTCGATTTTATGCACTTTACATAGATCTTGTACAACATTATTTTTAAATTCAATTCCGTTGTCACATGTTATTCTATTAGGTATACCATAATGGCTGAAATAAATTATTAATTTATCTACAATTTCTAATCCGTTCTTTTGAAGTAAGGGATAACATTGTCCCAATCTAGAAAATGAATCTATTATACTTAAACAGTATGTTTGACCAAATCGTATTGTATCGCAATAAAGATGAGAAAAGGGTTTAGAACCAACAGGATTAGGTTTATATTGTAATTGAATTGGAGTTCTTTCATATTTGCTTTTCTGGCAATATTCACAGGAATTTATATAATTTTGAACATCTTTATTCATATTCGGCCAATAAAATTTCCGTTTCAAACTAATAAGATTTTCTCTTAATCCTCGATGTATCGTTTTGGTTTCATGATACTGAGTGATTCTAAGTTGTCTTTCATCTATGTCTTCAACGTCTTCTAACAGAGTTCTTGAAATTTTTAAATCAAAACTCTTATAGTCGAATTTCTCTTGCAAAATTCGTATAAGCGGTTTTTCTAATTCTGGTGACTAAAAAATAATGTATAGGAACTTTTTGGTCTAATATAGTCTTTAATAAATTTATATAAATCGCTTTCAATTGAATTTATGGAAACAATAAATCTGAGTTTTTCTCCGAATTGTTCAATTTTTGTAACATTATAATTAGATGCAGTTTTGAATATTATTTGTAAATTAGATGAGTTAATACTTCTTTCTGTATAAGGTATTTCAAAAGTTGGATTTTCAATATTGCTATGAATAGTTATATCGTCATGAATAATAACATTTTGAGTTTCAAAGTCAATTATATCATCTTCAATTTCATTAGTAAATTCATCATTATCATTATTTTCGTATTCACTCGCATTTAATAATTCTAAGCATTCATCAAGTTCTTCGTCAGTAACTTGATTAATCACTGAAACTAAATCATCTTCAATACCATTTAAATCTTCAATACAATTTAAATCTTCAATTTCATTCCAATCATCTATTTGGGAATTCAATGTTTCAATTTGATTTATTTCATTATCAGATTCTAAAATAATTCTACTCAATGGGTAAGCACATTCCTCATTAGTTGAGAAAAATTGTGAATTGCATACTTGCTTTCTTCTGAATATAGGATCAAGGTTGCGAATAATCGGTGCTTTGATAACAGTTGGGTTTGTATTACAATAGGAGTAATTGAACGGTTCGTGACCTACGTAACTTGATTGAAATTGTATGGGAGGTCGTTTAAATTTGCTTTTTCGACAAATATCATGGGGAAACTTATGGGAATTCATATCATTCGAAAATTCTTTATTTATTTTCGTCCTTAAGTATTTTTGTTTTGGATCACTAGAAATATCCGTATAATTATGATGATTTACATCTTCTATCGATTTATGAATAAAAAAATTATCATCTTTTTGTTCAATAGTATTTAATAATTCAGAGGGTTTATCTGATTTTTCTTCCGTGACTTTATTATTTTCAATTTCATTGGTTTCGCTTTTATTGGTATCATTAGTTATACCGCATTTGGAAAATACGTATTCAATGTTATTCATTTCTATAGTTTTCGACAATTGACAATTTATTTCCGGTTTTGGATTATCAATGTCAATAGTTTTTTCATTTAATTTTCTAAAATCACTTGCAATACGCAGTTTCTGTTTTTGTGATAAATCTTTCTTTTTAGTTTCTAGATGATTCAGGTCTACTGGTAATTTAATAGGATTTTGATTTGTTTTATCTAGCGTATGCTTTATGTCAATTCGTTTTCTAAAGTAGGGTCTCGAAAATTTTGTTTGGAAGTCGAAGGTTTTGAATGAAGATCTCTATCATGATTATTACAATTAAATCTATCAAAGGATTTATTATTAGGATTTGATCCTATTTGAGTTAATCCTTCGAAAGTAAAATGTGATTCATTAGAAACGGGTTCATTAAAAAATTTCTTTTGGGGATTCGTTGGGAATTGCGTCGAATAATTTGGACGTTTTTGGGGGTAAACTCTTGTTTGTACTGACATTTTTTCTGGTGGTGTATTAATTCTTTGGTTGGGATTTGGTTTGAAAACATTAGTATTAGTATTAGTATGTCCAAAAACTTGTTTGTTTGAGGGATAGTATCTATTCACAGGTCTTTGATTAAACTGAATAGGTTGTGAGGGGAAATTTGAATTTGAATTCGAATTATAATTATTATTCGATCTAAAATGATAATTATTAGGAATATAATTTGATCTATAATTGTTCTCGTATTGGGATTATTTCTGAAATTATTTTTTCAGGGCGTGTTTGAAATTTTTGTCTTCTGCTTTTATCGAGTAAATCATATTGAGCTAAATTCGATATATAATCTTTAACTGCATTTACTGTTCCGTCAAAATTCAAAGCATTATTTGTTATTAAATAAGTCCTCAATTCTATTGGGGCATTTGATATAAGAACTGTTTTACAAATCTTTAAAATATTAGTTTTATATAATTGTTTTTCTGGATATGGCATGGGATCCGCGTCAATTCTATAATTTATTCTTATCTTTAAGGAAATTATCTTATCAATAAAATCTATTATATCTTCATTATGTGATTTATTCAAAAATTGTAATTTGTGTATCAATACATCTAAATTAATTTGATCGCCAAATTTAGTCTGTAAGAATCTCTTTAGAGAATTCCAATCATCAGGAATATCGGAAGTTGCTACCTCAGCTAACGCTCTTCCTACTAATTTACTTTTAACAACTGATAAACAATAACTTTTTACTATATTTTGTTCATTTGTGAACATCCTTAAATATTCTTCTGTACTTTTTATAAAAGAATGTAATTCATTCTCCACTCCTGAAAATCTTGGCAAAAGCATCCCGAACTTTTCCGCTAATGTTAAGTTTATATTTTCTAATGCCATTTTTACTGTTTGCGCTTTACGGCCTTTAAAATGTTTTATTGAAGTAATCTTGAATTAAAATTGGTAATCGGTTTTATAAATGAGTACCTAACCTAGAAAAAACTCTTATGTCGGTTTTTTAAAGAAACCTAGGAAAAACTGTTCTACAAGTTTTACACTCAAAACTTTGGGAAAAAGGGTGACTATTTTTTGTCCAGAATAAGGTAAACTGGGAGTCAATATTGGGTAGGATTGCTAACCTTTTTTGTTTCGTATTCCTTGTAGTGAAGTCGTCTTGGGCGCTACTCCAAAGATCAGGGCTTCTGGGTGGTTTCCTTCTCAGGGTTGCTTGTCACCTTAACAGTTGAAACTGAAAGTCTTGAAAGTTTTTACGTACTTTCACGACCGGCACTTTTTTCGAATTTCGGTTTTCATTGAGTTGCGTCGTACTTTTCCGATCGAACTCGATAACGAAAAAACCGTATTAAAAATATTTTATTATTCAAAATATTTCAATATCGAAAAAAATTTTAACATCCCATCCTCGTCGCCAATTATGTTTTTGAGATGGAAAACCTTGTTTTTAAAAAAACTTTATTTACAAGAAAAAGACGAAAGGTACAATCAAAACTATCTGTCATGAACTGATCTATTATTGACTGACTAAAAAAAACAATGCATCTGAGAATTTATAACATTACTTATCTCTAATGCAAAATGTGGCGTGATCCTAAGCGTCACACAAAGAATAGCTAAAATAGCAAAATTACATTGTAAGAACAAAGGATGTATTATAGTTACAATAGGCATTCATTCCACCCACATTATCCCGTGTTTGAGATTGATGAGTTAACAATATTCTATCATGAAATATAAAGTAATAAATGAAGATTCGAAAATATGTCGTATGATCAGAATGGGGTCGTATTATGTAATTATATAATATATATATATATATATATATATATATATATATATATATATATATATATATATATATATATATATATATTATATAATTACATAATACGACCCCATTCTGATCATACGACATATTTTCGAATCTATATATATATATATATATATATATATATATATATATATATATATATATATATATATATATATATATATATATATATATATATATATATATATATATATATATATATATATATATATATATATATATATATATATATATATATATATATATATATATATATATATATATATATATATATATATATATATATATATATATATATACAGGGTGTTTCCTAAACATGCGGCAAAAATTCAGGGGGTTGTTCCTTGGACTATTCTAAGAATATTTTGTCCTTTGATGATTTTTGGAAAACCTATTTGTTTCGAAGATATAGGGGAAACAAAATTTCAGATAATAACATTTTATTATGAAAAATTACATGGAAATTCAACTCAACCTACAAAAACTGTTGAAAATGACCACCTCTAGCCAGCATACAAGCATCCAATCTTCTCCTCATTGACTGCCGAACCCTTTCAAAAACACCAGGATCATTTCTTATTAAGTTACACCCAGCAATGATCCGATTTCGCAAGTCTTCCACATTTTCTACTGGAGTGGTATGAAATAATAATTTTACCATCTGCACTTATCAATTTTTAGTCAAAAAACTAGCCGTTTTTAGTAATTGGAATGTTGTTAAACAAATTTAAAAATAAATTGTACCTACTTAGTAAACACAGTGCGGTACGCATTTTTATTTAAACTATTATTAATTTTAAAAATATGAAAAATGTTGTTCGCCCTGTATCTTCGAAACAAAGAGGTTTTTCAAAAATCATCCAAGGACAAAACATGCTTAAAATAGTCCAAGGAACAACCCCCTGAATTTTTGCCGCATGTTTAGGAAACACCCTGTATATATATATATATATATATATATATATATATATATATATATATATATATATATATATATATACAACACTGCAACACTTGCTTTGGCTGAGAGCCCGGCAAGGGTTTTATCCCGTTTTTGAAAACGGTGGTTGGAAAAAAAAAATATATCTATATATATATATATATATATATCTATATATATATATATATATATATATATATCTATATATATATATATATATATATATATATATATCTATATATATATATATATATATATATATATATATATATATATATATATATATATATATATATATATATATATATATATATATATATATATATATATATATATATATCTATATATATATATATATAGAGGGTAATTGTTCATAAAACAAATCATAAGGATAAGGACAGTCCCTCTCAGAGAAATACTAACCGTAGACACGTGTTTCGGGCTTTCGGCCCTCATCAGTACGGTGAACAAGTGTTAGGATGTGCAACACTTGAAAGAAACAACAAACAAACAGAGTCAACAACAGAAGCCAGCAATCCATTTGTGGTTTCAGCAGGAAGACCCAATGTGTTTTCGGGCAACAACCGACATCACCACGCGGAAAGCTATAGCTAACTGCGTGACATCCGAATCCAGGAATAATAACATGTCGGAAGGATAACGAGGGTAATTGTTCATAAAACAAATCATAAGGATAAGGACAGTCCCTCTCAGAGAAATAATAACCGTAGACACGTGTTTCGGGCTTTCGGCCCTCATCAGTACGGTGAACAAGTGTTAGGATGTGCAACACTTGAAAGAAACAACAAACAAACAGAGTCAACAACAGAAGCCAGCAATCCATTTGTGGTTTCAGCAGGAAGACCCAATGTGTTTTCGGGCAACAACCGACATCACCACGCGGAAAGCTATAGCTAACTGCGTGACATCCGAATCCAGGAATAATAACATGTCGGAAGGATAACGAGGGTAATTGTTCATAAAACAAATCATAAGGATAAGGACAGTCCCTCTCAGAGAAATACTAACCGTAGACACGTGTTTCGGGCTTTCGGCCCTCATCAGTACGGTGAACAAGTGTTAGGATGTGCAACACTTGAAAGAAACAACAAACAAACAGAGTCAACAACAGAAGCCAGCAATCCATTTGTGGTTTCAGCAGGAAGACCCAATGTGTTTTCGGGCAACAACCGACATCACCACGCGGAAAGCTATAGCTAACTGCGTGACATCCGAATCCAGGAATAATAACATGTCTGAAGGATAACGAGGGTAATTGTTCATAAAACAAATCATAAGGATAAGGACAGTCCCTCTCAGAGAAATACTAACCGTAGACACGTAGACGTATATAGATATATATATATATATATATATATATATATATATATATATTTTTTTTTTTTTTTTTTTTTAATCACCGTTGTAGGGTAAGGCTTCGAGGTTGCCGGTTCCTCACAGAACAAGGCAACACTCAATTGCTAGTGAGGAAACTTCTCACAATTCTCGTGGTCCACAAGATCACCTCCTTCTGCGCCTTCTCTATTAGGTCTTCGTGAAGTCCAAGTTTCGCTGTGTTCCCAGTCAGATGCATCTCAACCAGCCCATTCGTAGTGATGACCAGAGGAAGTATCGTTATGTGGGTAAGCCTATACAGTTTTTTTAATTCAAATGCCAGATCGTGATATTTAATTATCTTTTCAGTGTACGCTTTTTCAGCGTTGTCGTCGGCCGGTACGGTGATGTCAACTATAGTGGCTCGGTTTTCCATCTTTTCAAGGATGACAATATCAGGCCGGTTGTGCGCGATTGGCCTGTCAGTTATCAGTGGATGGTCCCAATACACCTTCACAGCATCATTTTCCTGAACTTGTTTTGGTAAGTATTCATGTATTTTTCTTTCTGTTTTTAATAATCCATATTTCAGGGCGATGGCTTGGTGGAATACTTTTGCCATGGAATTGTGCCGATCAGTGTATTCCCTGGGAGCGAGCGCTATATATATATATTTATATATATATATATATATATATATATATATATATATATATATATATATATATATATATATATATATATATATATTCGGTTCAATGTTATTTACCTGCTTTTTAATAGTTACTATGGTTTCCTTTATTTGGATGTGTCAGGTTTTTAATGATGATATTTGTTTCATATAAGATATTTAATTAGACGTTTCGGAGAGTCTCTCCTTCTTCAGTAATAATAATAAAAATTAGATTGTTCACAATATACAAATTAATTAAAATTGCACTAAACAAACATAAAAAAACAAAAAAACATGAATTCGACTATGACGAAACAAAAATACTAACAATTGAACCAAAACGAAAACAGAGAGAAATATGGGAGATGATACACATACAATCGAACTTAGAAACAACAGTAAACGATAGACAAGACGTAAAACAACTTAGTCAATTCTATGTACCACTTCTTAAAAAACCAACACAACAAAAAGAAAAACACAAGACCTAAAACATGACACATATCAGGGAAGACTGACTGACATTCATATTCCAACATTGTAATTTGACGAGAAATTGAAGGTGAGATACATTTTATTTTAATTAACTTATTTGTGATGTAAAATTATTATATATACTATTCTAAATGTTTGTGTTCTTTTACAGGCTCAATTTTAATTAATTTGTATATTGTGAACAATCTAATTTTTATTATTATTACTGAAGAAGGAGAGACTCTCCGAAACGTCTAATTAAATATCTTATATGAAACAAATATCATCATTAAAAACCTGACACATCCAAATAAAGGAAACCATAGTAACTATATATATATATATATATATATATATATATATATATATATATATATATATATATATATATATATATATATGAATCTCAGTATTAGCAGAGGAAATGTAACGGGGCATCATACATTTCAACGTATGATACAAGAGAACAGATAAAAACCTCAGCAAAAACTCTGTCTCCCCGTATCGGTGTAGTGACTGGTTTGTGTAAACGTTTACAGAATAAGCTAGATATACTATCAACTAATTGCTCATTTTCTCTCATATAAACTAATCACCTCAAAATGTACAAACAGGGAAATGTTGATATTTTTTGCATTCTAAATACAGGTCTACATGAATCAAGAGGTTTTAAATTAAATATCATTCTTATGATTCTCTTTTGCATTATGAAAACCCTCTGAGCAGAACTGGAATTTCCCCACAATAAAACATTATAATTTAGAAAACTGTACACTAAACTATAATAAACATTCATAACAGATTCAATCGGTAGTAATGCCTTAATTCTATTGATCGCATAAAAGGACCAACTCAACCTCATACTGACTGATAACCCCATTTCAGTAAATGATCCAAATGAACATCCAGAAATTTTATGGAATCCTTCGAAGTAATTTGTTTACCTGTACAACTTATAATAAGCCCTTTTCCATATACATTCATATTTGAGAAATATATAAATTCAGTTTTCTCAACATTTTACAGTAGCGCATTTGATTTGCACCAATGTGATAAACCGAAGATCAAAGACTCGCACATTGCTGTGAGTTCCAGAAGAAACCCGCTGAGACCGCCATTGACGTATCATCAGCGAGCATAACTAGAAGTTCAGGATTAATATACTCTAGCAAATCATTTATAAAGAGGAGGAACAGAAGCGGTCCCAGCGCGGAGCCCTGTGGAACCCCATGATGCATCCTACATTTTCTAGAACAACAGTTTTCAACCTTCACAGAAATATCACGATCAATCAGGAAAGACATAATCCACTCTAGAAAAACACCGCGAAAACCAATACTGTTGTGACTATACCTGTAATTATTTGGTTTAGTTGAAAATATCCGGTTTCGAAAAACGAATTCAAAAATTAACGTTTTTTCTTGTCAAAAACTGTCAGCTATATTTATTTCAATATAAACGTCAAAAACAAAAATCAAAGTCAACTTCATAAATCAAAATAAAAGATACAGAGTGATGTCTAACTACAACAAATACTGTATAACTTATCCATTATAAACTTATTGGAAAGTACGTCAAAAGCACTGGTCAAATTTTAATATAGACCAGCAACAAGAAATCCTTTATCCAATTTTTTGTGGACGAAATTCATGAACGACACTGCCGCTGTTTCAGTGGACCTTTCCTCTCTAAAACCATGCTGACAGTCTGTTATAACTTTAAATTTTGCCAAAAAAGAAATCATCCCATTCAGTACAATTTTCTCGAAAACTTTTGAAAATATACTCAAAATTGAAATTGGCCTATAGTTTATTATTGTAACGAATTCGCAAGCCTTACGCCACTGCCTCTTTCTAGAAGGTACCGGAAGCACCGGGAGCTGGATAGAAAGATCGAGACGCTTCTAGAGAGAGATGCGAGCGGTATATAACCAATCGAAGCCGCAGAGCAGGGCAGTGCGATAGAAGCGGTGGTCAGTGCCGTACACTCAATTAGATATAAGTTGTAGAAATAAATTAATGTAGTAGTGAAAATAAATTAGTGTAATAGTTGAAATAAATCATCTGTAAATAGTTATTTATAGTTGTGTACCATAAATAAATTAGTATTAGTAGGAAGTTGACTGATTTAATTAACCGAAAAAGTTACAATTGGTGTCAGGTGTGGGGTTCGCGTGTGTTTTCGAACCGAGAGTTAATTAAATCGTGAATATTTCTGTGGATATTTTTGTGGACATTATCGTGGACATTTTTTTTTAGTGGACATTCTCGTGGGCATTTTTGTGGAAATTCTCGTGGAAATTTCTGAGGACAGTAGTGCGAACACTTTTTGTGGCCATATTTTTGAATGCCAGTTACGAGACCGCAATCAAGTAAAATGGATCAGACAACCTTGGATTTCTTTAAGCAAGCTTTTGAGCAACTAACCAAGCAAATACAGGATAACCATACAGAAATTAAATCCACCAGAACAGCAATAAAGGAAAGCATCAAATCGTTTAAAAATGAGATAAAGGATAATTGTAGAAGAATGATGGATAACACGAAAAGGTTAGAGAATACTAGGAATGAGGTTGAATCGAAGAAACTGGAGGACCATGAAAGGAACCAGAATAATCAGGAAGTGTCAAAAATGATGGAAGCTATACCAGATAGAAAAAAAGAAAGTTTGCAAATGACGGAAGCCAGAAGACTGAAACTGAAAGAATACAGGGCCTTTCAGGAATTCCTGAAGAATGTTTGCAGCGTGGAGATCTGGTTGAAACAAAAGCTTCAGATAGCGGCAGATGAGAGCTATAGGGAACCTCATAACCTGGAGAGTGAAATCCAGAAGCATTCTACATTCGAGGCAGAGGTTATGGACAGCGATGAAAGAGTGCAAAGCGTAATAAACGAGGGACAAGTGTTACTACATTCGAATCACTATGCCAAAGATGAAATAGTCATAAGGCTGAAAGAAATCAAAGAGGATTGGAAGAGACTGTTGGAACTCAAGCAGATCAAACGGGAAAAGCTGAACGAGGCATATCAAGCACTGCTCTTCAGGAGGTCCGTCGAAGAGTTTGAGGTTTGGCTAGGTGAAGTCGAGATTCAAGTTAGTAACGATTTCGGAAACGACTTGGCTTCAGACAACAACATCCTAAGATGCCACCTCGCTCTGGAAAATGACTACCAACAGCGCCTAGAGAAGTACGAGAGCATCAACGAGATAGACGGAGAGGTACAGTGGTTGAGCGACAGGAAATCGCTGGCAGCGTCTTTGGACCTGGATATCAGTCTTACCGTGGTCCAGAGCTTACAGAAAAAGTATCGGACGCTGGAGGTCGAGCTGAACTCGAGGGAACACATCGTAAAGAGTTTGATGGATAGGGCGGTCATCATGATGAGATCCGGTCATGAGTTCTCCAATGATATCAGTGTGAAGGTGAAGGAATTGGAGAATCGATTTGTGATGGTAAAGGATATGGCCAGTCTGAAGATGTTGAGGTTGCAAGATGCCCTGGAATCGGAAAAGTTTTACGAGGAGAGTTCAGAAGCTGAGGCCTGGATTGATGACAAGTTGTCGGCGTTGGCAACAAGTGAGGTTGGTAGAGATGAGATTTCCATTCAGATGTTGCAGGGAGAGCTGAGTATAATAACTGCTGAAGTTGAAGCTTACCAGGAAACGATCGATAAATTATCTCAGAGGTGTAGCAATCTTGTGAAAAAAGAGCACTACGATGCAGATAACATCAAGAAAAGAGAGGAAGAAATAGTGCAAGAGTACAAGAAGTTACGTCAGCTAGTGGCTCAGAGGGAAGTATCCCTCTCTGAAGCCTTCCAGTATTTCGGATTCCTCCAAGAGTGCACCAAGCTCCAAGAATGGATCAAGGACCAGATGACCAATTCCAAAATTGAAAAGCATGGAGTTGATGTCGAGCATGCGGAACTTCTAATTCATGCCTTCGACACTTTTTACGCTAGTTTGATGAATAGCGAGGCAAGGCTCCAATCATGTTTAATCAGTGAAAATGCTCTGATAGAAGCTAAATGCAGATATAGCGCCAAGATCCAGGAGAAGATTATTGAGGTCCAGACTCAATGGAAGGATCTCTTGGAGCTGGTAAACGGTCTGAATGAACTCTTGGTCGGAGCAAAACAGGTGCATATGTTCGATAGAAGAGCTGAAGAAATAATCTCTTGGATAAGCGAGAAAAAGGTTGACTTATGCTACGATACCAATAGTCAAGACTCGGAAAGTAACCAAGATTTGCTCAGAAAACCTCAGACTTTCGAAGGCGAGTTGGAAGTGATCGAGGACAAGGCAAACTTTAGAGAGCAAGAGGCCAAGAAACTTGTCGAGGAATTCCCAGAAACCAATGAGCACATTGACAGCAAGAGGGAAGATACGCTGGAAGCTTACAAATATCTTGCTGTGTGCGCAGAGAGGAAGAAATATAACTTGCAGCAATTGGAACCATCCCGAGGTTATATTAACCAAGACATTGCCGAGAAGTTAAAAATCCTGAAGCTTGGATTAGGGACTTGGAAGAAGCGAAAGGATATCTGCGATCAGAACCTGGACGTTCAGTTATTCAAGAAGGAGGTGTCCGTATTCGTGAATTGGCTGATAACGAGGGACGACGCTCTCAAGGAAAAAAAACTGGAAGATCTGATCGGGAGGTATTGCGACTTTGAGGAGAGGTTCAAAGTTCAAGAGAAGACTGTTAGGTGCTATTTCTGTGAACCAGGAAATTGCAGAAACGGAGAATCCTGTAGTTTCAGCCACCGTGCCGGATATGTTCAGGGACTGAACATCCTAGGAAGGGGGCAGTGTAACGAATTCGCAAGCCCTACGCCACTGCCTCTTTCTAGAAGGTACCGGAAGCACCGGGAGCTGGATAGAAAGATCGAGACGCTTCTAGAGAGAGATGCGAGCGGTATATAACCAATCGAAGCCGCAGAGCAGGGCAGTGCGATAGAAGCGGTGGTCAGTGCCGTACACTCAATTAGATATAAGTTGTAGAAATAAATTAATGTAGTAGTGAAAATAAATTAGTGTAATAGTTGAAATAAATCATCTGTAAATAGTTATTTATAGTTGTGTACCATAAATAAATTAGTATTAGTAGGAAGTTGACTGATTTAATTAACCGAAAAACGTTACATTATATTGAGAGGGTCCTCCTTTTTATACACTGGTATAACCGAAGCCATTTTCAGTAGGCTAGGAAATTTTTCAGAGCTGATTCTGATTGATAGATTTACAATATGAGCTAAATGGTCAGCTACAATATCAACAATTGATTTTAAAATATTAACAAAAACCTGATCTATACCAGTACTCTTTTTGTTTTTAAAAGCTTTTACAATATATAAAACTCCTTCTCCAAGGACTGGTCGAAAAAAGAATGTAGTGACAGATAAATGAGATGTTGTGCATATTTGTGACAGTGAATTGCCGAAATAATTTCGAATATTAATTTCAACAACAGAAGCGAAATGATCAACAAACAAATTCGCAACATCTGTAGTTTTATTATATATGGAACCTTCGTAATTCAGGCTTATACTGATATTATGTCTTGTTTTAGCCCTTTTTGAATTATTATAATGTTAAGTTTTGGCAACGTCGCGGATTCTGGGAAATCGAGACGTATGTTTTGTCAGATTATTGAATGAGATGTATCGGTTATCGGAAAGAACGGTTAAAGTTTGGTAGTTTAAGGTTTTCGGTGTTTAATAAAACGGTTTTGGTTTAATTAACGCACATTTTAAATATATTAGGATTACAGTTCATTAGAAGGTCAGTTTGCATTGTATAAGTCCCATTTTGTTCCATTTCAATTTATACCCTGTTCCCTTTCATCCTTATACAGTGCGGTGCTGTGTAGAAGCAAGAGAGCAGTTTATATTGGTAAGACAATTTATAACATCATTTTATTGGTTCAAATATAGGGAAAATGCAACATTTTTTGATTCTTTTGATCGAGCACGGGATATTTAAACTTTAATTGAAGTTTCAGTTACATTTATTTTGGTTTCAATCGGTATACAGAGTTTCGGAACTCATTTTCATTTCATTCTTATAATTTCATTTGGAAATATTCATTCGGTTTATTTGGTTCGTTCATAAGGTATTGAGCGAAGTAAAAACGTGCGGTAGTTTTTTGTATTTTTTCAGCGGCCGTCTTATACGATAGGAAGGTTAGTTGACTACGCTTTTCGAAAACAAGGTTTCTTGTTGAATGTTAGGAATAATTTCTCAACAGATATATTAATTGACTTGGTTGTAACAAATTTGCCAATTTTTGTACAGAAAAGAATTAATCGTTCAGATGTAAATACTTTTGAGATATTATTGAGTGAGTTACGAAAATTAGAAGGCTTAACTAAAAATGCGAAAATGAACAAACCTACTGAACAAATTTCTGCAAATAAAAAACCTATAGCATTCACACCTTCAGATGAAAAGAAACCATGCTCATTTTGTGATAGGAATGGTTATCCAGGCAGATTTCATTCAGAGGCTTTATGTCGCCTAAAAATAAGAAATAATAATTCTAGACAAGACAACATATCTAGTAACATAAGAACAGTGAACAATGTTGGGGTGCAGGATACATTGAATGACACTATATCCAATCAAAAAAACTAGATCTGCTGCCATTGATTAAATTGAAGGTGATTCTGAAGAATAATGAATTTTGTGAAATTTATGATTCAGGCTCGAATGTTTCTCTTCTGAATTTGAAAGTAGCAGATAAGTTGAAATTACACATCCAAGATGATATAAACACATTCAGAACAATCAATAGCAGGCCAAATTTTTCAGGAAAACTTACTACAAAAAAATGAAAATCAATAATATTGAAAAAGAAATTGTGTTTTTTTAGTTAATGATGATAACTTCGAGTATGAAATTCTTCTCGGATTAGATTCTATTTCGAATTTCCAATTGAAACAAGATTATGATTTGAGTATTTATCAGAGATTAGAGATGAATGAAGAGGAAACAGTAGAATTACTTTATAATAATATGGATAACCAAGATTACTCAATAAATTTCAATGAAGGAATACCCACAGAGTTTTTCGAAGCAAAATTAGAACATTTAAATAAAAATCAGAAGAATAAAGTAGAAATATTACTGAATAAATTTAATAATATTTTTGCAAAACATAAATTTGACATTGGCCAAGTTCAGAATAATGAAGCTCATATAAAACTTATGGAGCATAAATTTGTTGCTAAAAAATCATATAGATGCTCAATGGACGATCAAAAAGAAATATAATTTCAATAAGGGAAATTGTTGAAGGCAAATCTGATGGAAGAATCATCCTCACCTTTTGCAGCGCCATTAACATTGGCATATAAAAGAGACGAAGGTTCTAAGACTAGATTATGTGTTGACTTCCGTGAGCTCAATAAATTAGTAGTTCCTAAACCACAACTATTCCCATTGATCGATGAAATCTTGGGCAAGACGCGGAATGCAAAGTTTTTTACTACTTTAGATATAAATTCGGCGTTTTGGTCAATTCCTGTTCGTGTTAAAGATAAATACAAGACTGATTTCGTGACACAAAATTATCACTGGCAATGTAGATGTTTGCCTTTTGGTCTTAAAACATCACCAGCGATATTTCAACGTATTTTGAGCAATATCATCAGAAAATATAACCTTGGTTTATTCTGTTTGAACTATATTGATGATATTCTAATATTTTCTGCCACATTTGAACAACACATAGAGCATTTAGAAAAAAAGTTTTTGGAAGCAATATGTAAAAAGGGATTCAGATTAAAATTTATCAAATGCAATTTTGCTAGAAAGGAAGTTAAATATTTAGGACATATTGTAGGAAACAATACAGTCCGACCCCTCCCTCAATGACAATTTAATTTCAATTAGGAATTTTTCTTCTCCAGACACGCGAAAAAAGATAAGGCAATTTTTGGGTAAAGTGAATTTTTATCATAAATATATAAAAGATTCAGCTAGATTATTAGAACCGTTACATAATCTAGTTAGGAAAGATGTGAAATTCAACTGGTCTCTGAATTGTCAAGATGCTTTCAATAAAGTTAAGGACATCGTTTGCTCTGAGCCGGTGCTTGCAATTTGTGACCCAAATGCCAATATTAATTATATATACAGATGCCAGTATTCAAGGAGTGGGGGCTGTCCTTAAACAGAAGCAGATAAATGGTGAGATTAAACCCGTGGCATATTTCTCTAAGAAACTGAACAAATACCGGAAGAATAAAAAAGCCATTTTCTTAGAATGCCTTGCTATTAAGGAAGCAATAAAATTTTGGAAAATTGGCTATTAGGACATAAGTTCTTAGTTGTTACTGACCATAAGCCTTTGGAAGGAAAATAATTTCGCACAAGACCAGATGAAGAGTTGGGTGATATGATGCATTTTCTTTCGCAATTCGATTTCGAAATTAGATACGAATCGGGAAAGGGAAATGTAGAAGCAGATTGTTTTTCTCGAAACCCAGTTCTGGAAGATACAGAAAATATAGACGAATATATAAGAACAGTAAATTTAGTGACTTTGAGTGAAATGAAAAATGATCAAAATAGTAATCGTGAAATAATTTAAAACATCAAAAATACCGTTATGCAAGAAAATATATTAATAATAATAATAATAACAAAAAAATAATTCCATCAAATGATTTTGGTATAGATTTAATCGAAAGAATCCACAAAAATTATAGTCATATTACTTAGATATCTCGTATTCAACACCATTAACTATACTTTCTTTTTAACAAGATTTATCGAAAAACACGTGAGTTACATCCACCACTTTCAGTCATCGACTCTAGTATGGAAAAACACGTAACGGCCGTCAACCGTCCCTTTACCTTCCTTGACCACCTGATGGACTAATTGTCCTCTATAGGAGTTTGTCTATAGGCCGCTAGAAGGACTCATCGTCCTTCATATGCTAGTTCGTCTATTCACCGCTAGATGAACCAATTGTCCTCTATAATCTAGTTCATCTAGCTGCCGCTAGATGGACTAATCGATTTGTTGTAGGCATGTTTAAAAAAGAGTTACACAGGGTGAACTCTAACAATATTTGTGCTAGTAAAATAACAAGAAAAGTTTTATTACATTAGAATTATGGATTCGCTGACAAGAGAAGTTTGTAAAAAATGTGACATCTGTTGCAAGCATAAAACGAGAGTAGGTCAGAAGTATGGTCTTTTGTCACAACAAGGTCGAGCAAAAGAACCATTTGAGATAATGTCATTAGATACAATTGGAGGTTTTGCAGGTAATCGCTCTTCAAAAAGATATCTTTATCTCTTAGTCGACCATTTTACTTGGTATGCATTTGCGAGTACTACAAAACACCAGACAACTGAGGACTTCATCAAATTAATCAATAAAATTCAAGATAAACATCAAATTAAGACATTATTGACAGACCAATACCCAGGAATAAATTCTGACAAATTTAGACAGCAAATGAAAAATTTAAATATACAATTAATATTTACAGCAGTACATTGTCCCTTTTCAAATGGTTTGAATGAACGATTGAACCAGACGTTAGTAAATAGAATAAGATGGAAACAGAGTGAGACCAAAACTAGAGCATGGACCAAAATAGCTGATGAATGTATAGATGATTACAATAGAACTAACCATTCTGTACCTGGATATAGCCCAGAATATTTGCTTTGTGGAAAAACAAATCCAATTGCTCCACAGGAACTAATTGGAAAAAGTAACTTAGTAAAGGACAAAGAAATAGCATATAAGAATTCTTTACGTTATCATGAGTACAATAAAAAACTGGTTGACAAAAATAGAATACAATATGATTTCAAAAATGGAAATTACGTATATGTGGAAAATAATTCGAAACTGAATAGAAAAAAAATTGAAGCAATAAGAGTAGGACCTTTTCCTATAACAAAGAAAATTTCAGATACCATATATGAAATAGATATTGGATGTAGAAAAAAGGACAATAATTATTTTCATATCAAAAATTGCTCCCATGTGACAACTCCAACATGTAGTGGTTTTGCCACATATCTTGGATGAGGGGATGTAAAAAAAATATACTATATTTCTTTCATGGAACTCAATGTGTTTTTTATTTCTATATGTTCGTAGTTATATGAAATTATAGAGAGCTTTGGATTGACAGTTTATATAGGGTGTTTTTTTTCGAGGTATATAACAATATAACTTCAAGTTGGCATTACTGTTCAAGATGGCGACCGATTTAACAGTTGTCAAGTGATTTATTCTCAGTTTGGTTTGGCAATTCATCATGAATAGACTTACGCCTGGACAACGGTTGCAAATAGTGCAATTTCATTTCGAAAATAATGGGTCTGTGCGGAATACGTATCGCGCACTACGTCCATTTTATTATGTTTAGCGATGAAGCGCACTTCTGGTTGCATGGCTACGTCAACAACCAAAACTGCCGCATTTGGAGTGATACTAATCCTCCAGTGTATGTCGAAGCACCGTTACATCCAGAAAAACTGACTGTTTGGTGCGCTTTATGAGCTGGTGGAATCATTGGTCCGTACTTCTCCAAAAACGATGATGGCCAGAACGTTACAGTCAATGGTGATAGGTATAGAGCCATGATTACTAACTTTTTCATTCCTGAATTGAACAACCAAGATGTCCAGGAGCTGTGGTTCCCACAAGACGGCGCAACATATCACACAGCTCGTGCCACAATCGTTTTATTGAAAGACACGTTTGGTGACCGCCTAATTTCACGTTTAGGACCTGTGAATTGGCGTCCAAGATCTTGTGATTTAACACCGCTAGACTACTTTCTGTAGGGCTATGTAAAGTCATTGGTCTATGCGGATAAGCCACAAACCCTTGATCATTTGGAAGACATCATTCGCCGTGTTATTGCCGATATACGGCCACAAATGTTGGAAAAAGTCATCGAAAATTGGACGTCCAGATTGGACTACATCCGAGCCAGCCGTGGCGGTCATATGCCAGAAATCATATTTGAAATGTAACGCCACAAGATCATTATCTTGCGGATAATAATAATTTTTCAATTACTTACTTTATGTAACATACCGTGTAGAGCTTTAACCTTCAGGTTAAAATAAAATATTTGTCTACTACTTTACTATGTAAATTTTTATGACAAATAAATATATATGTAGCTAATAGATGAGAACATCCATACATAAATTGGACTGTAAGGTACTGGGTTATGAAGTTCGAAGGACCATGAAATTTTCCAGACTATTTATTGAAGTAGGTTTATATATACAATTACACAATGTACACTTTACAAGATTCGCTTAACTAGTTATCGAAAACTATGAATCAGTTCCACGCACTTATCCAATAACAATTTACTGACTTGGGTACTAACGATGACCGACTGTAGGGTCTTTTCTAACCACGTGGCGACAAGGCCAATATTTCACTAACTTGAAATGTGCAAGCTGAACACTGTGTCTCAAGGGGCGAGAGCAACGACGAACTATACTAAACCGTACTTGACTTGTACTTACTAGACTGTGTGTTGAATATTACTGAACTGACTTGAACTGTGAGACTTTACTCTCTTTTCGATGTTTTACCCCCTCTCGACCTCTTTGTCGAACCACAGAAAAATGTTAAGAACATAGAAGTGCTACAGATAAAACGGACATAGTTAAAATATCATTATAGCCAGCCATCATTATAAGGACGACTGCGCACAGCGCACTCATTAAGTGCGCGGAATTATCTATAACTAACTTCAGGGGTGAATCTTTGGACAATGGCGGCGCTCAGTTCTACGAACCTTGATCAAAACTTAACATACTCCCCGGGCTGAACCGTCCAGGTTAAGGATAAAAGTGAAAATGAATAAAAAAAAATTGATGTGATGATAAAGAAAATAATTTCTTGGAACAAATAGAATAAACAAAAAATAAATAAAAAATAAAAGAAGTAAAGAAAGAAAGAGTCATATTGATAATCATACTTGATTGTCAATGTTTTCCGTGCAGAATGGAAGTGGACATATCTTAGTGATTGTTCTAGTGAATGTTCCTCCTTCAGTTTTAACACGAACAATGCGAACGCGTGAATCTTTCCCGGGTACCACTTCAGTTACACGGGCTAGAAGCCATCTAAGCGGGGGGGTTAGATCTAGATTTGATTGAAGAAGAAAATTGGGACCCTGCCACCATAAATCTGTGACAAGTAATTGTGATGGCAATGACCCTCTCGAAATTATATCAGCAGGATTCAGGTGCGATCGAATATGTCGCCAAGTAGCATCTTTGGAATTGTCCTGAATTTGCACAATTCGATTTGACACAAATACAGACAGACGTGATGGATGTGATCGAATCCATGCTGATACTATTTCCGAATCAGACCATAGATTTATAGAATGTATATTTCGTAAGTGAATTGATACTAAAGTTGATATTTTTGAAACAAGGGTAGACAGAAGTAGTGGACTTATTAGCTTGGGTATAGTAAAAATTTTCAAAGGTGCAACATGACTTTTAGCTGTAATTAGATGTGAAGTGACTGAATTATCAGCACTTATGACATATTTGAATGTACGAAACCGAATTAAAATATCGAACAAGTCGGGTTTGACTGTATAACCTTTGAGCATGATATCATTGATAGAAAGGCCAGAAGAAGATTTCATTGAACCGTCGAAAACTACTCGAAGTTGAGTCGTGAGGCTTTGCTCACGCATTATACAATGATGAGGAAAGAAATATTTGTTCTGAAACAATTCATTTTTTAATACTAAAGGTACATATTTTGCATGTCCTAGGGATATATAATTGTTTATAAATTCCGAATACTGATGTTTCAGTTCCTGATTATTCTGTAGTCTTCTTTCGAGATTCAAGAATCTTTTCTTCGCTTGCGAATATTGTAAGGGTGGATTGACAGATACAGGTATTTTGTACAATTTAATCGAGGATTTAACAAACTTGGAAACACAAATATAAACAAAATGGAGGTTAGGTTTGCTGCTTAAGGTGTGACGCCGTTATCTATTCGTGTCTGACAGAACTGGCATCTCCACCTTAGCGGCCATATTACTTTTCTAGCTGCGCATGCGCACTAGACGGATCATATTAGTTGTCAGCAGGTTGTTTTATAGAAGTGGACTGGCGCCAAATATATATTTGGCCAGCAGTTCTTACTTCAACACCCCCTCCCAAACTGAGGAACTGACAACTAGTCAACAGATAAGACATATACAGATAAGTTCCAACCAACTGATTTCAATAGTTAAAATAGAATATATACACTACAATAAATACAAATAATAGTTAATATTTCATTTGAGTTTATATAAATCAAGCCTTAAAACTAAATCAACAGGATTGTCAGTGGAACTGTAGAGGCTGTTACTGTAGGCAATCGAATAGGGTTCCTTATAGCGAACCAACTTTCCTTAATATTTTGTATGGTATCAATACATTGTTTCCAGGGACCGGAGACCCTTCCAACAAGTGATATTATACCATCAGATCAACATATACATATAACAGATACATATTAAGTTCCTTCATATAGAACTAACTTGATTAATTCATCACACACATACGTGTCCGAATTTTTTTTTTTGCTTTCGCATCTATCATTACCAGGGACCGGAGACCCTTCAAATCAAGACACTAGTGTTTATGAAAGTATGTAACCAGGGACCGGAGACCCTTCTACATGACTTGAAATAAACACTTAACATATAAACATATTTATTAGAGTATATTTCCAGGAACCGAAGACCCTTTCAATAAAACTCCGACAAATACACAACAGATTTTTAGTATTGTCATAGCATGTTTCCAGGAACCGAAGAACCTTTCCACACAGACAAATACTCGACAGATTTTTAGTATTGTCTAAGCATGTTTCCAGGAACCGAAGAACCTTTCCACACAGACACATATTCAACAGATTTTTAGTATTGTCATAGCATGTTTCCAGGAACCGAAGAACCTTTCCACACAGACAAATACTCGACAGATTTTTAGTATTGTCTAAGCATGTTTCCAGGAACCGAAGAACCTTTCCACACAGACACATATTCAACAGATTTTTAGTATTGTCATAGCATGTTTCCAGGATCCGAAGAACCTTTCCACACAGACAAATACTCGACAGATTTTTAGTATTGTCTAAGCATGTTTCCAGGAACCGAAGAACCTTTCCACACAGACACATATTCAACAGATTTTTAGTATTGTCATAGCATGTTTTCCAGGAACCGAAGAACCTTTCCACACAGACAAATACTCGACAGATTTTTATAGTATTATCCGAGTATGTTAAACAATACATGGATAAACAACAGATAACTGAAAAAAAAGAGAACATATTGGGTTATTTGTATACAAATCAACTGAAAAATCAAGCCTCATAGAATACAAGGTGATTACGAAATTTACTTAGCTTTGCTGCACTTAAAGGTTTTGTAAGAATGTCAGCAATCTGATCATTGGTATTAATCTTCACAATATTAATTTTCTTGTCACTTACATGTTGACGAATTAATAAATATTTACGTGCAATATATTTTAAACGACTTTTACTTGTACCTGCAAGACAGTTTTGTCTTGCTGCTTCATTATCTTCATATATATCAACAGGAAATGAACTGATACCCACAGTTTCTACCAATAACTGTGCTAAAAATAGAATTTCATTAGTAGCATGAGTAAGTGCAATAAATTCTGCTTCTGCTGAACTTTGTGCTAATGTTGATTGAAGTTTTGAGCACCATACAACCGGATTACCGAATGCAAAAATCACAAAGCCGGTTGTAGATTTGTGACTCTTCTTATCACCTGCAAAATCTGCATCACAATAGCATGACAACGTTGGGGAACCTGCTGTATATTTTAGACCCAACTGACTGGTACATTTCAAATATCTGAAAACCCTTTTTACTAATGTCCAATGATACTGTTGTGGATTGGCTTGGAATCGAGATAAATAACCTACAGCAAAAGATATATCGGGTCTTGTAAATAAACTTAAATACAACAGAGAGCCTATGGCTTTCTTGTACGGAAAATCTGCTTCATTAGTAACTTCGGGAACTTTATGATCTCCTTGAGGAACCAATGGAGTATCAACTGAATTTGAGTTTTCCATTCGAAATTCTTTAAGCATTTCCTTCACAAATTGAGTTTGATGAAGGAACAACTGATTTTCTGATCTACTGATTTCCAAACCAAGAAACTTAGTAGGATAGCCAAATTGTTTGATATTAAAACGTGATTTGAACATATTGACATTTTCTTGAATAAGCTTTTCACAGGTACCTGTAATTAATAGATCATCAACATATACTAGAATCAAAATAATCTCACTATCTTCCTCTTTCTTATACAAACATGGTTCACGTAAATTTGGTTCAAAACCTGAATTCTTTAGAAAATTATCGAGTGTCATAAACCAACATTTTGGTGCTATCGATATTCCATATAGAGCTTTTCGTAACTTAAAAATTACCTTAGTTTTATCCAGATTGATTCCTTCTGGTACACTTACATATTTTGGTCTATCAATTTCACCATAAAGAAATGCTGTTTTGATGTCCAACTGTTCAATATGCCATTTTCTAGAAACTGATAATGCAAATAATAATTTAACTACTGATAGAGTTGGTGTAGGAGATGCAGTTTCCTCAGAAGTATACTTTTCAGTATCTTTGCATCCTACAACAACTAAACGAGCCTTATATACACCATTGTCTTTAACTGTAAATACCCATTTTAACGGAATACTTTTCATACCTTGTTTTCTTTCAACAATTTCCCAAACATTGTGTTGGTTGATTGCTTCAAGTTCTGACTGAATGGCAGTCATCCACTTACCACTTTCTGAACTGGTGATTGCTTCTAGATACGTTTGAGGTGTTTTACTTGTCTGATATATCTTTGAATCATATACAAAACCAAATGGATTCAAAATTGTGGCATTAACTGAAACTTTTATGTCATGTCCACTGGTTTCTTCATTATCAAAATCTTGTAACTCGGGAATTTCTTCATATTCTATCTCATTATTCATCTGAGAATTAACTGAAAAATTTTCTAACATATTCATTACACTTGTTTGATCAACTGAATTATCTGAGTTCCTTTGTACTAGACTTCCAGAACCAGATTCTTGTTCAACTTGTATGTTTGTAACAGGTTCGTTTGCATTAGAAACAACAGATTTGCCATCAATAGGCGTAACAGGTATGTCCTTACTGGACTCAGGTGGTTCAGATGAAATTATAAGTTCATCACTAGGGACTGATAACTTTGATTCACATGACTTGTAGGTAAGATTTTCATTAATTAAAACATTACAAGATGTAATTGTCTTATGTGTTTTAGGGTCATACAACAGATAACCAGTATCGGTATACCCTACTAAATACATTGTACTAGATCTTGTGTTCAACTTTCTACCTTTTGGAACATTTTCATTTTTAACTTCTGCTTGTGAACCAAAAATTCTTATATTTTGCAGATCGGCTTGTTTTTCATAAAGTTTTTCATATGGAGTGAGAAAATCTACAGATGAATGAGGCGTACGGTTGTATAGATAGCAAGCGGTCAAAAAAGCAAAACCCCAAAAAGTAACTGGGAAGCCTGATTCAAATAACAAGGCTCTAGCTCTTTCTTGGAGTGTTCTGTTAAACCTTTCAGCTGTTCCATTATGTTCATGCTGATAAGGTTCTGCTAACTGAATTTGTATACCAAACTGATCGAGAACTTGTTGACTTGTTTCACTGATAAACTCTGTTCCATTATCACACCGTAACTTACTGAATTGACCAGGACCAGGAAATAATGACTGAAGACTATTAAGAGCAGATTTCAAAAACTTAGAAGTTTCAGACTTTTGTTTCAACAGGAAAATTTGTGCATATCTAGAATAATCATCAAGAACGATTAAAACATACTTTTTCTTAGTGTATTGTGTTGGCGGATTAATAACTAACAGATCAGCATGAAGAATTTGACAAGCTCTAGTAGCTCTATCTCTTTCTTTCGCGCATGTTTTTCTGGTCATTTTCGCTTTTGAACAAACTGAACAACTACCTGTACTTAAATTATATGTGAGTTCTTTAACTCCTTGAACAACTTTAGGTAGTTTTCCTAAATAAGATGAAGATATATGACCCATTCTACGGTGCCACATACTACCTTCTTGAGCCAACCTTTTTAACTGATCACGAGTGAATCTTTTACGTAGCTTACGCGTTTCTCTTTTTGTATTATTAACGGTATTGGTTTTGATAACTGAGAGTTTCATTTTACTACAGGAATTTTCTTTCAAGTTAAACATTTTATTTGTACTTTTATTTTCTTTATAATTGACATTATTAACATTAACATTATTCGTTCCACTTGAATTTATCCTTGCTGATACTCTATACACGCCTTCCGAAACGAAAACTAGTGATATTTTTCTTCTTAATTTTCTAGACAAAATAAAACCATTATTAGCATTTAGTACAAGACTTGTCCCAAACTGAACGTTAAATGCACGGACACTGAGAACATTATCCCTTATTACCGGGACATACTGAACATTAGCTAGATGTACAATGTGCGAACTTTTTCCAAACTGTACAAGTAATGGAAGAGTTCCCTGACCCATTGACACTATGTTCCCAGTTTCCGATGCCAAAACAACAGGTATAGGCTTATCATAAGCCTCATAATCCAACAGAATATTTTGTACATTCACCACATGGTGGGATGCACCAGAATCAACTAGAAATGTTGCAAACGTACAGAACTTGTTTAGATCAAACAGTGACTTACTAGATTTGTATTCCTTCAGTTTCCTACAGTCCTTCTTTTCGTGACCTTTCTTATGGCAGTAATAACAGAATCTCTCCGTGTTGGTACATGCAGCTGACCGATGGAATAATAAACCACACTTTTTACAGCTGGCTTCTCGTTTTTCAGCTGGCGTCATATTCCTAATTTTTTTCAGTTGCTCGATAGAATAGGGACTACTGTCTGCTTTCTCCTCTTTAAAATACGAAGGACTTTTGAAAGAATTTTTTTCTTTCTTCGTATGGGGCTCCCTATATGACCTATCATGTCGACTCTCTAAACAGAAATCACATATATTATTATCACTCTTTCCACATTTAATGCAGAGAACTGAAACAGAATTGAGATTATTCGTGAACATATTAGATTCTCCAATGGGATAATCAAAACATAAGGAACATGCAGTATAAACTTCATTGATCTCGGTCTCGAGATTCCTATCTGTGTCATTAAAACATTCAGAACAAATATCATTCAAACTACTACTTGTATACATACTGTTGTCAACCTCTCTGAAATACTGGCAGTTTGCTACCTCTAGAAATGCATTTTTCACAAACTCATAGGTTCTGGTTGCCTCGGGTAAAGTGGTCATCGTTGTAAAGAATGCCAGGAATCCATTAGCATTCTTAACCTTGCGAAGGAAATACGCCACCACTATTTTTGGGTCCAATGGAACACCTAGTTCCTTGAATTCTTGTATACCTTTCTCGAACTGGGAGACGAAATTGACCGGATTCATCCTTGGGTAGAACACCGTCTTGCCGAAGTTGTCCAGTAGTTCAACCATCTTCTGGACGTCATTTTTTCCAAACATTTGTGTCAGCTTTTGGAAAGCTTCGGCTGCTGACTGCTCATTCTCTATTACAGTTTTGGGAGCATGCTGCAACGATGCTTCCAAATATTGTAGCACTTGAGCATTGTACATGTGCTTTTCTTCTTTAGTCATTGTGCAGTCTGGTCCACCCATGTCGTATTTCAGGAATTGGGAGCGTCCTAGAGCAAGCATGTCACGCTCGACTCTTTGTTTCCATGACCTATAGTTGGAGTGGCCCTTTAGCTTGTCACTATTTTCGTAATGCGGTATCACAAACGCCGGCATGGTCACCTTCTCTGCTATTTCGGATCCGCTACACGTGGACGTGTTCGAATTGTTTAGATTTCCAAGCTTTTCTGCAAGTAGTCGCACAAAACTTTGGTTGGTCAGCATCTCGAAAATGTTTTCTGGAACTTCCATGGCTGGCACGTGGGATTGATACATTTGAATCATTTCTTCTTGATAACTCATTTTATTACTTAACACTTAACTTCTTCTTAATTGTGGATTGCTTTTAACGTCACAAGCTCTGCTACCATGTAAGGGTGGATTGACAGATACAGGTATTTTGTACAATTTAATCGAGGATTTAACAAACTTGGAAACACAAATATAAACAAAATGGAGGTTAGGTTTGCTGCTTAAGGTGTGACGCCGTTATCTATTCGTGTCTGACAGAACTGGCATCTCCACCTTAGCGGCCATATTACTTTTCTAGCTGCGCATGCGCACTAGACGGATCATATTAGTTGTCAGCAGGTTGTTTTATAGAAGTGGACTGGCGCCAAATATATATTTGGCCAGCAGTTCTCACTTCAACAAATATGAATCACCTAATTTAAATGGTTCATTTGGAGTTTTGAATGGCAGGTCAACTTGAAACCTACCCGATGGTAACCGAATGGTTTTGTTTTTGAATATCCGTTCAGCATTCTCTTCTGCTGAAGATAAAATGTGTTCAGTTTGATTAGATATCTCTTCAATTTCCCAGAACTTAGTCAGAATATTATTAAGTGTATCTTCTTCTTGATTTACAATTGACTTTGAAGATTCAATTGAATTTTGGGAAGATTGTGCCAATGCTAAGTGAGTAGCGCGAGACATGGGAGCCGACTGTGGGACTTTTCCTGCAATTAGATATTCTAAGTGGGAATTTTGAAGAACAGGTCGACCAGGACCTAATTTGATAATGCCATCCATAATGATTTCGAAATAGATATCTGCACCCAAGAGAATATCAATATTGGAAAGAATATTGAACTTGATATCCGCTAATTTAATGCCAATAGGAATGGGGATAGAACACGAGTTGATATATGACTGTGGTTGTTGGCATGTTATATTTTTGAGGATAGCACAGGAGACCTTAAACTTTCGATGAGGGTATACTAATGAATGAATTGTTAGATCTATCATTCTATTTGACATAGAACAACTTTGTGAGATGCCAGAAATTTGAATAGTTTGATTATAAGGTTCGAGATGAAGTCTGTTGACCAGATCTTCAGTTATGAAAGACGTTTGACTTGCGGAGTCAGTCAAACAACGAACAATAACTTGATTGTTGTATGAATCATACAATTTTACACAGGCAGTAGCTAAAAGAACTTGGTTGTCAGAAGAGAGAGACGAAAGACTAGACACGTTTTGACCTGGACTAATATTTTCATTACGAGTTGTGATGGTTGGTTGAGCACTAGTGGACAAATGAGAAACTGCTTGAGATTCATTCTGAATTTGTCATAGATTATTTGATCTGGATACTTCGTTGTTGGATTAGGGACTTCATTAGAATAATGGCGAGTTGAAGTCCTATTGAAATGGAGCAAACTATGATGTTTTTTATGGCAATTGAAACATGTGTGTTGACTAGAACACGATTGTACACTATGACCCAACGTAAGACAATTCAGACAAGCATTCTTTTCTTTCACTAGACTGTGACGATCGTTAGGAGACAAATTCATGAATTTCCCACACGAATATATCTTATGTTCATCCGTATTACACATAAGACATTTGAAAAATTTATTTTTGTTCGATCTGTTCGACATGTTAGCATGATAAGAATTAGGATTTTGACTTTGTGAGTTTTCGAACTGATTCATAGTTCTCGTTGCCATAGATATAACCTTAAAATACTTAGTTTCTACAATATCTCTGTCCTCTTCATATGAGGCAGAGTCAAATAACTCCAACTGAGTTTGAACAAGTTCGTAATCTTTGAAGATTTGCTCTAATTGAATTTTACGAGCACTACATTCTTCTCTATCTTCATAATCATCTTGGCCGAACCAATTCGATATACTCATTTATTTTATTGGCCATTCTAGTTAATTTACTCTTAAGTATGGTTCTATGTTTAATCAAATTATCGATATTAGACATTTTGAACAACAGAAATAATTAAGGAAATATATAAAATAAATAAAAATTTTAAAATTGACTTATCACTCTCCAAAACTGCTTGCACTGGAACCAAAATGGGTTCAGGACAGGAACGATTCTTGATGTATGCAATCGATGGATGATTGCGATTCGTTGTAGGCAGCGACCTCTTCTTGCAAAGGACTTAACCAAACTTTGCACATGCGTTGATAAAGTTAACCTCTAGTTAACCAATATGTCCGCTTCAGGCACGTGGTTGATACTTCAATTGTGGAAGTTGATAATTTCTTCAGGGATATTTCCAATTTATATCTGGCTCGAAGGACCAAATTTATGTAGCTAATAGATGCGAACATCCATACATAAATTGGACTGTAAGGTACTGGGTTATGAAGTTCGAAGGACCATGAAATTTTCCACACTTTTTATTGAAGTAGGTTTATATATACAATTACACAATGTACACTTTACAAGATTCGCTTAACTAGTTATCGAAAACTGTGAATCAGTTCCACGCACTTATCCAATAACAATTTACCGACTTGGGTACTAACGATGACCGACTGTAGGGTCTTTTCTAACCACGTGGCGACAAGGCCAATATTTCACTAACTTGAAATGTGCAAGCTGAACACTGTGTCTCAAGAGGCGAGAGCAACGACGAACTATACTAAACTGTACTTGACTTGTACTTACTAGACTGTGTCTTTAATATTACTGAACTGACTTGAACTGTGAGACTTTACTCTCTATTCGATGTTTTACCCCCTTTCGGCCTCTTTGTCGAACCATAGAAAAATGTTAAGAACATAGAAGTGCTACAGATAAAACGGACATAGTTAAAATATCATTATAGCCAGCCATCATTATAAGGACGACTGCGCACAGCGCACTCATTAAGTGCGCGGAATTATCTATAACTAACCTCAGGGGTGAATCTTTGGACAATGGCGGCGCTCAGTTCTACGAACCTTGATCAAAACTTAACAATATATGTATGTAAACGCAACAGATGTCAAAAGCGGTCGAAACTTCATGGAATTCATGGCCGCTATCGGAAGTGAACAATGAATAAAATCGTAATTTTTTACGGAAAGAAATCTTTTTTTCCACGAAAAGCATTTCTAACGAGAACCAATTGAGAAAATACAAGAAGTCTAGTGAATATCATCACTTTTGAAGCATCATTTAAATTAATACGCTATTGTAAATAATTACCAAATTTTGAACTAAATTCTTTTCAGTTTTTAAGTTTTTCTCATAAATGTGTGGGTCACACGTCATCTTAGATTATAATTATGATTTTATGCTAATTAGAAATATTAAACATATTTCATTTATTGTCAGACTGACCAATTGCAAAAATCGTGCTCTCTAAAACGTGCTGCTGGAAATAGGACGATTGACAGTTTTTTTGCACAAAAGCCTTGAATTATGGAGTGCAATGAAGAGGAAGTTATCCTCGAACCACAACAGCAGTTAAGTCTCAAGATGAAGAGATGCCTCCAGAAGGACAATCTGACCATATTTCTGCTCCCGCAATACAGAGAATTCCAACTTTTCGTCTGACATAGGACATTATGTAGGTCAATCCAATTTAGCAGAATATGTGTTTCCTCACTGCATCGTCAATAAAAAAGGAAACCCGATGAAAAAATATACACAAAGATTGCTTTAGATAAGTTCCACTGGCTTGTGTTGTCTCACAAAGATCAAGGGCTCTACTGCAAATATTGTGGTCTCTTCGGAAAAAATGTCAAAAAAATACACATCTACTGAGTATTTTCGTGAGAGCCATTAAAAGCTTTTGATGACCTGCTTGGAGAAAGGGGAGCACTTATGACCCATGAAAGAAACCAGTACCACTAAACTGCGGTAGAGTTCGGGAAAAACTTTGTGCTTACATATCATAACCCGTCCATTGAAGTCATGAATATGGTGTCGAGCCAACGAAAAACTCAAGTTGAATAAAACCGTCAACGTTTGAGGCCAATCGTTAGCACCTTAATCCTATGTGGGCGCCAGAACATTGCAATGAGAGGTCATAGAGATTATAGATCTCTTAACAAATGTATAGAAAAGGATGATGAAAACTTCAGAGCACTGCTACGGCTCCGAATTGAAGCAGGAGATAAGCAGCTGGAGGCTCATATGAATTCTGGAATTTCGAACGCCACTTGCATAAGTAACAAGTCACAAACTGAACTGATAGATGCTTGTAAAGAAGAAATTCAGTCAGTAATTCTGAACAGAATAAAAGAGGCCCGACTATTTTCAGTAATATTTGACGAAAACGACTTTTCACACACATCGCAGATCAGCTTAAGTTTGAGATATATTTATAAAGGCACCATCAGAGAATATTTCATCACGTTCTGTGATGAAATATTCGGGACGAAGATGTTGAAGGTGAGAAGCGACGCTTTACTGGCAAAGCCATAGCACATATTGTGGAAGATTTATTGACGAAGTTTGATGTCGATGTGAAGAATTGTGTGAGGATAGGAGTTGATAGCTGTCCAACTATGGCTTCGGATGTGGAAGGGGCTGCTAAAGTATTGATAGAGAAAGCTATCTACGCAAAAAGGTGTCCCTGTAGTAGCCACATACTGAATAATTCTTTGGCAAAATACTCAAATGTTAATTCTTGCAAGAATACCACAGCAACAATGAAAAATGTCATTGCTTTCGCGAATACTTCAGCAAATAGACAGCTTGTTTTCCAAGAAGAGTTAAAGAGTGCACTCCAAGGCTAATGTGACACTCGTTGGATCGGAAGAAATGATGGACATCTTCAATTTCAAGGAGATGCCCTTATTAAACTATGCAACGCTCTCTTGAATATTTCTAAATGGAATGATAGCAAGACTGCCTCAGAAGCAAACTGCATGTATCAAACCCTGACTTCATTGTATTTTCAGTTTGTCTTTTAGACGTTCTCGGTAGTTACTTCTTGAGTAAGTTTTCACCTGTTATGGATTTTATCTTTATATTTAATTGTTATTTGAATTTATGATTTTCCAGGTACCACAGTGTCTCTGAGCAGATTTCTCCAGTCTCCTTCAGTTGACCTGAAGAAAGCTACTGGATATATTCAGGACACCTTGGCTGTGCTGGAAGAAAAGAGGCTATATCCAAAGACAGTTTTTAGTCAACTTTATTCAGAGATTATAGAGGTAGCATCAGAATTGAACACTGTTATCAAGAAGCCGAGAACAGTATTTCGTCAGACGCAGCGTGCAAATGTCCCGTCTGACTCTGACGGTACTTCCGCCGAGTTGTGTATGTGTTGGATAGTGTCCTATTCGATTTGAAAGATCGCCTGTCTCAAGACATAATAAAACTGTTCAATTTGAATGTGCTCTTGCCAAGAACCTCTTACAGTGATAACGACGAGTTTCACGAGAGGTAGCCGATGCTTACAGTGGACTTTTTGGAGTACCGATTGCATTTTTCAGTTTCCTATGTGGCTAGCACAAATAGTTGCTCTAATCTATTACAACAATCCCATAGTCAATCGTGCAAAAGACCTTATAGCCTCCAGCAACATTCATGCACGATACTCTGGGTTCCCTCACATTGTGGAATTGAAGGTAACGAGAAGGCAGACCAAGCTGCCAAGAACGCAATTTTTTCTGGTCAGGACATGGAGTTGATCACCAACTATGACCTAGGGAATAAATATAGAAACCAAATAAGGGACAAATGGAGAAACTTTTGGCAATCTCAGCATTCCAAACTCAACCAGATTGATTCCTCAACAACCAACCTCCCACATATAGCCCTGAAAAGAAGAGACTTGGTTACCCTAAGAAGATTGAGAATTGGTCACAGCCTAGCCACTCACCACCATTTGATAACGAAGAAAATCACACAGAAATGTGACATCACACTCACAGTTCAACATATATTAATGGACTGTCAAGCTTATCAGGCACAAAGAATTAATTTCAGAGTGAGCAACACGAGAAAGAAGCCCTGGACATCAGTATAACGAAATGTCTCAATACATTAAATTTCATCAAATCAATCAAAATAAAAATCTAAAATTTCATAAGTTGTAAATTATTGATGAACATTAAGCCGAAACATTGTATTTATTATGTCTTATTTTGTGTTAATAATGTTGTATAAATCAATATACCAATACCGCTAATGACCCTGTTGTCGAAGCAGCAATTTATAATAATAATAATAATATTAAGGAACGGAGATTCGCGAAACAACTTCTTTCCCTAGCTAGCGCAACTCACAAATTCATTAACAATGCTTTCTGCGAATATGCAAACAATTATTTGCATATACACCTATATTGCTATTTTTATGTTTAAAATGATAATTTAAATTTTCATCAGGCTTATAGTTTATTTTTTATTCAATTTCTCAATTTAGCTCCCTCAATTAAAAGGTTCTGCATTTATAATTCTTTAGATCATTGGGTAGTTTATTTTTCCCCACGATACATTGGCAACACAGTTTGATTTTTAATTCTTCTATGAATAGTTGGTTTATGCACAAATAATAAAAAGTATTCGATATTGGGATTTCTCATTAACGTCAATAACATTTGATTACAACCGTAGGTATAAATGTAAATGAAAGCCGGCATTCATACTAAACAAAGTACCTGTGCTAAGTTAATTGAATATCTAATTTTTGAGAATAACAATCCTAATTATCATACCCTATCTATAGAAATTTTATTGAATAATTTAAAATCTCAAATTGATCCGTTCTTCTCCTTGAGAATTTCTCTATGGACTATAGTTAATTTTGGCTGTTTTAGTTGATTAAATTACTTGAAAAAAGCCAGTTCAAATGAATACAAATTATATGGCACCCTTTATTATATTGTGCAATTATAAGACCCAATACCTTACGACTGAAGTAACGGAATGTTTTTGATAAATAGGTCTTCGTTTCCGTAACAATGCCATGACCTTTATCGGTGTGTTCATTTCGAATGTACAGAATATCCCAAATTCTTTGCTCACTGAAAGCATCTGAAGAACTATAAAATACTCAGAGCCGGTTTCTTCTCATGTGAATAAATGAATTTATATGACTTAGAGCCGGTTTTTTCTCATGCAAATAAATAAATTTATATGATACTCATAATAGATAATAGTAATCAATTACCGTTGCAGATATAAAGGAAAGTTGGTGTTTCTTAAATAGGAGACATATATTTTTTAGAGCAGTCTTCTACCCCAGATTTTTCGAAAAGCATCGGTTTTTCAGAAATATCAACCGTTTCAGAGATTGAGTTTTTTACTTAATTTTTTGATGGGACGCCTTATATATAAATATTTTTCATTTATTTCGAAATTATGCGATCTAAATTGAGAAATTGAATAAAAACTAAAATGAGCCTGATCTCAAGAAATAAAATTAAATTATCATTTTAAACATAAATATATTATTATAGGTGTATGGAATATATTCGCAGAAAGCTTGGGTAATAAATGTTTACGAGTTGCGCTTAGAGCAACTGGGCTAGCCACAAACGGAAAAATGCGTACTGGTTTCGACTGTTGTTGCGGAATACCAATTGTGGGTAGCTAAGTGGAAACGGCTATCACAATCTGTTCCAAAACAATCTGTTCCTACTTGTTTGATGCAGATAATTGAAGAATGTGACAAGGACTTGTATCCAGCCATCAACTGCCTGCTTCGGATTCTCGCGACACTGCCAGAAAGTGTTGCCACTGGAGAAGGGAGCTTTTCAACTACGCGTCGAGTTAAAAGTGCCCTTTTTAAAATCGGTGCTTAGTGCTTAGTAATCGAAGCACTTTGACAAAAGGCTTAGTGCTTAGTAATCCCGAAAGTGCTCCCGAGCACTGAAGTGCTCGCGATTACTTTTGCGGATTACTAAGCACTAAGCACTTTGTCAAAGTGCTTCGATTACTAAGCACTAAGCACCGATTTTTGTTATAACACGAATATGCGCCGACGCGACGCCTTGATCGTTTCACATAATCTGATTAGTCTCTGATCGTGTATTGAAATTCAATAGGTACACAATAAAAAATATAAATCTGACGCTGGCTCTTTTGTGTGAATTCAGTGTGCATTTATATATCAGATAAGTTTAATTCAATAAAAAATCAATGCATTTGTTAGGCGGAAGGAGAGTAGGAAATTGAATTTTCAATCATATCCCAGGATATTTCTTATAAAATGAAGTATAAACAGTACTATTACGATATTTTGAAATTGAACATTTCAATACCTATCTTATAGGTAAATGAGAAAGTTATTACAATTACCATCCCCTTTTTTTTTCAACAATAAGAATTTTGATATTTGCATGATTGAAGGAAGTCTAACAAAGTTCGATCATCAGTAGTTGGCCAGACTGTAAACGATAAAATTGAATAATTTTTTGAAAATATGAATGCTTTGTGTCGACAATTGTCACGAATCACAATTCCTTCTTTCTAATCATACCTCTATTTTTTATACTTGCGTTGTATTCTACAAGTAAATTTAGGTTCCATATCTTGCTTTTTATTTTTGATTATGAAACTTATTTTCATATTTTGATCTCGTGAAATAAGACTTTTTCTAAACCTCCGATCTTGTGATTCCAAAAATGATATATTTCGTTATTTATGGATGCTAGATATTAACCTCTTGCTAGTATATTGTTATTTCACGAAATAAAATCCGAAAATATTTCTGTGAAGTGTTTACATAAAAATATATATATAATCTGAATTATTTTTTAAAGTGTTTGACATGATATTTCGAACAACCTTAATGAAATACTAAATTGGACATAATAAACTTTACGGTTATATGGGACATTTGCCGACTGGAATTTTCGAACTTTTCGAAGAAATTCAATACTAGGAGTGAGTTTACATCTATTTGTTCATTATAGAATGTCTTCAATAGTTTGGAAATCCCTGGCGTGGTGAACGTCCAATACAACTTTAAAATTTATTTGGACCTATTTAGTATTTATGTTTCTTCAGGCAATGCTCATATTTTTGTCACTTATTTAAGGTCTGTTGAAAAGTATGTACCCTGATTATGTCACAGTGTTGGCGAAACAATTGTAACAAACAGTAAGAGATTTGTGAAATTCACTTCGTTTTATTATTTTATTATTCCGAAAAATTTCCATCTAGGCGAGTTTCTATCATCAGATGTGATTACGGCTGTCCGCTGTTACTGTCGGCACGTTTGATAATTTTATTACTCATTTTTGTTGCTGGTAGACCCGAGGGTAGACCGGGGTGAATACATTTTTTTAGGATTTATTCTATCTGAAGTTTTTATCCTTGAATTTCAGTAACATATATCATATATTTTTTTCCACCGACTAGAATACGAGATGTGAGATAATGGAATATTTTCAATCGAATATTATACACCATCTGTTTTTAATGGGATACCCTTTGTAGATCCATCCTTTGTAGTTGTTCTCAGCCGACAGCTACCAAAGGAGTTTTATGATTTTATTATGTTTACGCTCTTTCTTCTAGAATCGTGTAGAATCTCAAAGAACAATGAATTGATTCATCGAAACAGTCTAGGCATCCCAATTCCCAATCGTCTCGATCAGATTTATAAAACTTCGAAAATCTACCAACTGATTTCTTCCTACTAAAAATTTCATGGAATTGCAAAAAAACTACTAAAAAGTAGATTTCTACTAAATCTGGTCACACTGCTTTGAAAATAAAATTCCGATGCTGATAAGGCAAGTCTGCAAAATATGTTTTATTTTATTTTGCTATCATAAAAATTATTAAGCTTTGTTGGAGAATCATAAGAATAAAACGATGACTTATATCTTATGAATTGAAATGAGTTTTTTCATTTTTATTATTCAATCCATACAGGCTGTTCCAACATTGATGCGATGCTCAGTTAAGGGCTGATATATTCGATAATTTTTCGACACAGTAACACGAGGTTCTATTAGATTAGAGCTACATTATCTAATTGTTTGGAAATATACAGGGTGTACCAAAAAAGTATACCTACCTCGATTAATAAACAAATATTTTTTCATGGAACACCTTTTTTTTCATTGAATTTTCAGATTGCACGGAATAAATTAATCTAAGATGGTTCGCTCAAAATTTACCGTTTTTGAAATATTTCGATTTTTTATAGAGTGAAGGGGCTTTGGAAGATCCTAACGACAAAACGAGTCAATTAATTGACGACTCATTCAAACGTTATTATCGGGCATATTCTAAATGGAATAGCCTGCATTTTATTTTCTTATCAGGTAGCAAATTTTAGTATCTTTGAAAATTTGTCTCCTGAATGACAAAATGAATTATAGGGTGTACCAGTTGAAATAGTCCAATACTAACTTTTGAATGCGTCATCAATGAATTTTATCATTTCGAACACCCAGTGGAGTTTTCAATGATTTTCTTTCGAAATCTCATTCAAATAAATTCCTTCATTACGAAATTTCAGCGCTTAATAATTTTGTTAAGACTATTTAGGTATATCTAGTGGTTCTAGGAATTTCAAGCCTCAACTTTCAATTTCGGTCTGTATAATTTCAATATTATGATAGAACGTATGTCCTCAATCCAATGAAGGATTGAAATATGTACAATTTTTCTTGCAGTTAAGAAAACTCTTTAGATGTTCATTAATTCTAATCAAGAAAGCCTTCTTGTCGAATATACCTATACATTTTGGCAATCATGATAGGTCAACTGTTGATTTATCATCTTTGGAGGTACCTAATGAACATTTCATTTGTTATGAATTTCAAAACAAATTCAAACGTGAGTTAATTCCGCGCAGCTCGGTCAAAAAGATTTTACCTGATTATACTCATTCACCTTCCCGGTTAGTAGTTTCAGACGAATTGTGTTCAAACTGTGAAGAAAATACTAGTAAATAGCAACAAATAGGTATTCTAAAGGATCTACGAAATATTAAATATTTGGTACTTGGGTATTTAAATAAATTTAGTTGAAATTTAGTGAAGTCATTGAAAGTAATAAGGCGCTTATTTATCTCTTACTAGATTGAATTATTTAGGTCCAGTGGTGTCTCAGTGGACACAATAATATTGAGGACAAAGAGTACGCAACTGACTCGTTTGTGGTTTTTAATAAATTTTCAAAGATTGAACAACTAATAATATAGGTACAACTTTTTCGTCACCTGTATTTCCGTCATATCTAGCTTCGTTTTCGAGAAAAAAAATTGAAGCCACTCTATTGAATCATAAACACCATGTGGATCCTAAACACCATGAATAGTTTTTCATGAACTTTATTTTATAAAAAATTTCTATGTATCTTTGTATTCTCAATCAATTTAATCATTCGGTTTCATTTTGTAATAAGAGACTATGAAAGCATATGTTCAATTGTTGAAAGGAAATAAAAAAGAACATCCAAAAATTTAATTATCTTGAATCGAATTGATTTATTCTAATTCTGAAAGTTACGATTGAAATTAAATATAATTATTATAATAATTTTTGTTACTTGAAATCGTACTTATAAACTTCAACCTTATATATCATGCATTTCATTCTTTCAGATTCAATTTCGAAACGTAGGTATCTTGTATCTAGTGCTTCGAACACTGATGTTGAAATAATTTTGTATTTGGTTATATTTCCTTGGGTATCTTGTACATCATTGTCAGTGATTGCAAGATTTTGGCAATATTTAAAGTTATTTGGGAAAAGAACACTTATGAAAATGAGGAATTTCTGAAAAAGAAACACAAATCGGTAAAATCTTTTCTGATCGGACAAAAAATCTTATGTAACCACTTATGTGACAGTTAGTTCTTCATTTTATACTATAGTTGAAATTAATGAAGTACTTGTTTGAACAAAATACATACAGAAGCAGGTATAAAGGTTGTAAAGAATAAAATCTCAAAATTTTATTAGTTTAGTATAGCGTTGGCCAATAGTCGATTAAACAAAAATAGTATTATTTACATGGGTTAGTTAAACGATAGTAAAAATTGAAATAATAAGAATTAACATGTATAAGGGTCAAGAAATTGATACGCAAATAGTTCCATTAGGATTCTTCCATGGTGAAATTCATATTTTCATTCGAATTCTCATTGCTCTGATACTTGCCTAAAGAAATATTTCAGTAGGCACTTAAAAAACAACGACAGAAACGAGGTTTACTATCTTTCTTACCAGATGGAGTTAATGTTATTATTTGGGATAAATATTTTCTCCGAATACTGCATTCTTTGCGGGTGGGGTAAGTCATAAAAAGTCATAAAAGCTCTTTGGGATTTGCCATAAGAACGGTTCTATTAGATTTGTTCTTGTTTAAAAACCAATTTTATCTTGGAAATATGTATTTAAAACAGAAAATGATTAAAATATGAACTTTAACTCAAATAGACATTGGAATATGCAGTTGTGGGTTGTAGTCCTTATGCGGTGACTATCAAGTAGTTCTCTGCCAAGGAATTTAGGGAAATAAAAGAACGGGATAAAAAATACGTATTCGATTTATTTCAACCCACTTAAAGAGTTTGAAGAAGATGAGTATTTGTCTAGATTCTTAGGGTCGCTGGACGCTTGGGTCGTTGTGGCTCGGTCGCAGGTAGTTTTTCGCCGGTCGGGAACAGATGTGAAATTCTTCAATCTTCTTGTTGTCGGTGCAAGTGTGGAACATCTGTGGAAGTCGTAGTTTCTTGTAGAATGGTCTGGACTCTATTGAATTATTCTCCCTGAAATGCCGAGTTTTATGGGCATTCAGGCAGTTTTCTATTCGCCATTCACAACGCCTTTCTACGGATCCCTAAGGGGTGTGGCTTTAATTATTCCAAGCTTTTACACCGAGTTCTTCTGTTTTTAAGATTTTCGTTCTCGGACAGAATATTTTCGAGGGAATCGATAGATTCCCTACACAGTCACCCACCAGTAACGAAGTTACGGAATCATTGTTAGGTACTTCTTTGGGAAATGTACCTTCCTACCGGATCTGGTTTTCCTCGTTTCCGGGAATATAGCTTGATCATTGGCTTCGTTTTCTACTGGATCTTCTGTGTGATCTTCCTCATGCTCTTCATTTTCGAGATTGTCAAATATGTAGGCTGGTTTTAATCGGTCGATGGTCACAGTCGTTTCCTTGTTATTGATCTTGATGATGAAATGTTTTGGGTCTCTCCTCAAAACTTCGTATGGTCCGTCGTAGGGTTTCTGCAAGCCTAACTTTGAGCCCTCATGTCGGACGAAAACGAACGGTGACGTATCCAATTCCTTGAACACGAAGCTGGGTCGTTCTCCGTGGTGGTTGGCGTTGATAGGTCTAATTCTTCTTATTTGTTGCCTCAGATCCACTACGAAGTCGGCTGTGTCCGCACCGTCATCCGTACTTGTAGATAGAAATTCTCCAGGCAATCTTAATGGCTCTCCGTATACCATTTCTGCAGCGGTTGCTTTCATGTCTTCCCGCCAGGCTGCTCTCATCCCTAGGAGGACACTGGGAAGCGTTTCGGTCCATCTGTCGTTGTTGTGGCATTTGATTGCTGCCTTAAGCTGTCGATGGATTCTTTCTACCATACCGTTGGCTGCTGGGTGGTAGGCGGTGGTTCGGATGTGGTTCGTGCCAGTCAACTTACATAGCTCGTTGAACAGGCTTGACTCGAATTGTCTCCCTTGATCTGTGGTGATCCGGAGTGGAGTGCCGAACCTCGCTATCCAATTCGTGTAGAACTCCTTAGCGATGGTGGATGCTTCCTGGTTCTGCAGGGGAATTGCTTCTGGCCATCTGGTAAATCGGTCGACATAGGTGAGGCAGTATCGGTAGCCTTCGGCGTACGGCATGGTGATAATGTCCATGTGTACATGATCGAATCGACGTACCGGTGGCGTAAATGACCCTGGTGGAGTGATGACGTGACGAGTAACTTTGGATCGCTGACACTCTAAGCAGGTGCGGGACCATTTCCTGCAATCTGCGTTAACTGAAGGCCAAACGAAACGTTGCTTTACCATCTTCGTAGTGACATTGGTGCCAGGGTGTGCCAGTCTGTGGATCGTGTCGAATGCTACTCTCCGGAATGGCTTCGTCAGGAAAGGACGTGCTTGGGGGGTCGACGTATCGCAGTACACCAAGATGGTTGATCCATGCGGCTTCATCTTCCGGATCAGCAAACCTGTATCGCCTTGCAGATATCTCCGTAGCTCGTTGTCGTCCTCTTGTGATCTGGCTAATGCTGCATAGTCCAAGGTGGGAGTAATTTCGTCCACTCTCGAAAGGGCATCGGCGACGACGTTCTGATCTCCTGGGACGTAGCGTATGTCGGTGGAGAACTGGGAGATGTAGTCCAGATGTCTGAACTGTCTGGGCGAGCACTTCTCTGGCTTCTGCTTGAAGGCAAATATTAGGGGTTTGTGATCCGTGAAGATCATGAAGTTTCGTGCTTCTACCATGTGCCTGAAATGTTTGATAGCTAGGTATATGGCTAACAGTTCTCGGTCGTAGGCTCCATATCGAGTTTCTGGTGGTGACAGCTTCTTCGAAAAGAATGCCAGTGGTTGCCATTCGCTGTTGACCATTTGCTGAAGGGTAGCTCCGACTGCAATGTCTGATGCGTCGGTCACGAGGGCTAAAGGTGCACCATCCTTGGGGTGCGCCAGCAATGTTGCTGAGGCTAGCATCTTCTTCCCTTCAGCAAATGCTGTAGTGGCTTCTGGGGTCCACTGGATTTTCGCTTTTCCTTTCAACGTTGGAACTAGTAGATCGTTGAGTGGCGCCAATGTCTGTGATGCTCTGGGTATGAAACGACGATAGAAGTTTAACATACCCAAGAATCTTCGAAGGTCTTTGGCGGTTGACGGTTGGCTGTACTCCAGAATGTCTTGGACTCTATCTGGAAGTGGTTTCGTACCTTCAGCAGAGACAAGGTAGCCTAGGAACTTCACTTCTTGTTGTCCGAAACTACACTTTGCTGGATTGAGAACGATGGAGTATTTTCGAAATCTTTCGAATATGGTGCGAAGATGTTCCATATGCTCCTCTTCGGACGATGAGGCGATCAGCACGTCATCGATGTAACTGAAGCAGAAGTCTAGTCCTCGTAGAACTTCATCGATGAATCTCTGGAAGGTCTGTGCAGCGTTCCTGAGTCCAAAAGTCATGAATGGGAACTCGAATAACCCAAATGGAGTCGTGATGGCGATCTTAAGTATGTCTTCTTCGGCTAGGGGAATCTGGTTGTACGCTCGTACTAAATCGAGGGTAGAGAAGATCTTCTTCCCTTGGAGGATGTGAGCATAGTCCTGTATGTGCCTCACAGGATACTGGTCGGGGATAGTCCGGGCGTTCAAAGCTCGGTAATCTCCGCATGGTCTCCATTTTTCTGATCCCTTCTTCGGTGCGAGGTGTAGCGGGGACGACCATGGACTGTTGGATGGACGGGCGATTCCTAGCCGGAGCATTGCTTCGAACTCCTTTTTGGCTGCCTTGAACTTCTCCGGTGCCAAACGCCGTGGTCTCGATGCAACTGGTGGTCCATTGGTCGTTTTGATGTGATGCCTGGTCTGGTGTGTGATTCGTCCGGGGGCTCCTTCTGGTCGAGTAATTTCTGGGAAAGCCATTAATAGCTGATGGTATCTGGATGATCCGTTGACTGTCTTGACTTCTGGGATGTTGCACTCAGTCACTCCTCCTCGAGTAGTGAGTTGGGTGGTTCCGTCCAAAAGTCTTTGGTTTCTTAAGTCAACGAGTAGGTTGTAGAAGCTCAGGAAGCCGACACCGATGATGGGTTTGGATACATCTGCTATGACAAACCTCCAGGTGAAATCTCGGCGTAGTCCTAAGTTCAGCGTGAGGGTAATTGTACCATACGTTGCGATGGGTGTACCATTGGCTGCTGATAGGACGTAGTCAGACTTCTCTCTTCTACCGTTGACTGCACTTCGTGGGAAGACGCACAGATCTGCTCCAGTGTCGACCAGGAAGGAACTGCAGCTTGGAGTCCCTATCGGTGATGAACAGGCGGCGCGTCGAGGGGCTGGGATCACTGGCCGCCCCTAGTGAAGGCCCCCCTCGTTTCCCGAGGCGTAGTTACAGGGCTGTCTGCATCTAGTGGACCTGGCTCCAAATCTCCAATGATACCAGCACTTACCGTCGATTGGCTGTCGGCCTCGACTAAGACTTCTTGGACGATGCTGGGATTGGCCTCTGCTCCTGTCTCTCCGGGATCGGTCTGCTTGGGCTGCCAGTTCAGCTCTCAGGGTTGCTATCTCCTGGTTGAGTCCGAGTGTGAGCTGGGCAAACTTGGCACTGAAGATGGCCTCGATGCTGGTTGTCTCGTTCACCAGTTGTACGGGAGGTCGTATTGCTTCCATGATGTGGTCTGCATGGACAGCTAACTCTTGAAGGCTGCTGTCTTGCACAATGGCCAACGACACCTGGACACTTCTGGGTAGACGGTTCATCCAGAGAGATTTCATGAGGCTTTCCGGAACGGCTGGATCAGCAAGGCTCTGTAAATGACGAAGAAACTGTGAGGGCTTACGGTCTCCCATTTCTTCTCGCTCCAGGAGGCGTCGGGTCTTCTCTTGTGTGGCACTTAGACGTCGAATTAGCTCCGTCTTCAATTTGTGGAAGGCCTCGTCGGTAGGTGGATTCAGTATTATGTCCTTCACTTCCGTTGCGTACTTAGCTGGTAGGGCACCCACAATATATCCAAACTTAGTCCGGTCCTGTGTCACCCCCGCGCTGTGGAAACTTCCTTCATCCATAGCGAACCATAACTCGGATCGGTGACGACAAATTCTGGCATCCGGACGGCGACTCTTGATACTTCGGTTTCTTGTGGCATTTTTCTTGGGGATTCGCTTCTTCTTCAGATCACGTCGGGGTCACCAATTTGTGGGTTGTAGTCCTTATGCGGTGACTATCAAGTAGTTCACTGCCAAGGAATTTAGGGAAATAAAAGAACGGGATAAAAAATACGTATTCGATTTATTTCAACCCACTTAAAGAGTTTGAAGAAGATGAGTATTTGTCTAGATTATTAGGGTCGCTGGACGCTTGGGTCGTTGTGGCTCGGTCGCAGGTAGTTTTTCGCCGGTCGGGAACAGATGTGAAATTCTTCAATCTTCTTGTTGTCGGTGCAAGTGTGGAACATCTGTGGAAGTCGTAGTTTCTTGTAGAATGGTCTGGACTCTATTGAATTATTCTCCCTGAAATGCCGAGTTTTATGGGCATTCAGGCAGTTTTCTATTCGCCATTCACAACGCCTTTCTACGGATCCCTAAGGGGTGTGGCTTTAATTATTCCAAGCTTTTACACCGAGTTCTTCTGTTTTTAAGATTTTCGTTCTCGGACAGAATATTTTCGAGGGAATCGATAGATTCCCTACACAGTTATGCAAATTCATATTCATCCGAAGCCTAGTTATGGTTAAGCCGAACTCGTCGGTTTTGTGATCAAGGAAATATTGGATAATTTTTTCAAGATATTCTGTTTGAAATTTTATGTTTTTGGTTGAGCTATCCACATAATATTCATTACGACTCTTGAAATTATTATTTAACATCTAAAGGCAACATTTTATTGAGATTGAATCAAAAGTTTCTAAATCTTCAAAAAAAAAAAATTCGAACGGCTATATCTACGAGATTCCTTGTTGGATTTGGACAAACTAAACAGCAACATTCGATATTCGATATCCTGAAAATTTTAAGTTTGAATATCTCTCCGAGAATTATCATTTTTTCGGCCGGACGAACACAATCGAATTTCAAGACAGATTCATCATCAGTGAGTCCAACCCTCGGTCGAGGATTGCAGATATTATGACGAAATAATAAGGCTGAATGATGGCTCTAAAATATATAGTCATAAGTTTTCAAGTATGGAATAATAACTCATCACATTCGTCTTTTCCATGCAGGTTCCTGCTATTTGATATTCAATTCATCTGTTGGTTAACTAGTATCATTCATTATTGTGACAATTCAATTTTTACTTTCATTCAAATATAGTCAAACATTTTTCTAAAATAAAAATTGAATTGTTAAAAATTCAAAATCATATTTGAAGAATTTGAACTTGTTCTCCTTCATTTTCATTTTGCTCATTCTTCTTTATTTTGATAATCCTGTTTTTATTATCAACTTCGAAAAATTTACTATTTTGAATCAGTTCGCTTCTATAAAATTCTGGTGTACTTCTTCTCTTACCCGACCATAATCTTACATTATATTATAGGAACAATATATTTTCCGATTAAAAAACTTCACTTTCAACAGTTCCTACTAAAGTGCTTAGTGCTTAGTGCTCGAAATTTCCAATTACTTTTACAAAGTGCTTAGTAATCGCGAGTCTTTTGTGAAAATCGGTGCTTAGTGCTTGGTGCTCGAAGTTTTTTTTTTTCGAGTGCTTAGTGCTTAGTGCTCAAGCACTTTTTTTCAGTGCTCGTGGGTCCCATAAAAAAACTTGAAGCCCATAACGGTGACCCCTCCCCACAAAATTCAAGGCTAGAACCCCCCTTGAATCTTACAACATCACAAAAACAAATGGGATATAGATGCCTGAAGTATTTCAATAAATTGCCACCGCAGGTTCAGAAAATTGAAAGAAGGAAAATGTTCGAAAAAATCAGTGTTTAAATAGTTAGAATCAGAACCATACTCAATTGTAGATTTCTGTGAACAGGACATCCTTGTGTTTTGACACTAGCTGCTTTCCAGTCAGGTGCGTGTCACCCCGGGGCTTGGCGCACTAGAGCTTCGAGCTCTTGCTATAAGTGAAACGCGCCAAAACGAAACTGTCAAATTCAACGTAAACAAACCAGCGTTTTACAGCTGTCTCGTACTTTATGCGAAGTAACGGTCTTCTTTCTCTCTCACACCTGTCAGGGCTCGAAGCCCCGCAAATTTTGTAAAGTGAAATCACACGTATGCCTGTCGGCTGCTCAGTTGATACGGTGAGGGTGTGGGCACCAAATGAACTTGTTAACTTGACTAATTAATTGTTGGGCGCCAGGCTTACTAAAGTAAACCAAATTTCATAAAAATGAAATTTCTCAAAAAAATATTAATAGAGATGATAAAAAAAAATTAAGTTAAGTAAGAGAAACGGGAGATAGATAAGAGATATCTTGCTTAGTGGTAAGAAATAAAACGAATTAAATTTTACAAATATATTAAAACTATTTAAAAAAAATATTGCTGAAGGCTGAGAAAAAAATTTATTCAGAATTTACAAAAAAAATATTGCTGAAGGCTGAGAAAAAAAAATGAACTCAGAACATTTACAAATGATGAAAATTTCACTGATCTTACAATTCGGATATTAGGTCTCCAGACAGAATTTGGAATAAGTAGGTTATCGAAAGATGAATTTTGATATCTCACTTGGTAGATCTTGTTTCTCAATTTTGATAGTTGCTTGATATCAGAATATTGCTCTTGGATCGAAGTGGTGAAAAGAAATTCGAATCTCGGGTTCCAATTTGGTGGATGCTCGCCTGGAGTGAAACTCAACGGCACTTGCAGTATTTCGTCCAAATATTAGATGAAGGTTTCTGTGTAACCTTGATCAGGATGCAGATTCAGTGCAGCCTGGTTAGGAACTTGTACGGAAATTGTGGAATCTTCTTCGTATCAAAATGGTTGCTTGAGCATGCGTGGAGAGAAAAATTCAGGAAATTAGATTTGTACAATTGTCGGAGATAAAAATGTTCTGGTAGAATTTAAAAAAATAGTATCAAAAATATTTTATAAAATTTGGAATTGACAGAAATTATAAACTATTATAAAAAAATGAGTTACTTATTGAATACTTTCCGGAAAGTGAAAAAAACTTATGTTATAAGAAACAATGAAATACAAAGAATAAAAAAAAGGTACATATGATCCGAGAGTTATTATAAGAAGGAAATTTATTTAATATGAATGAAATTTATAGTTAATTACAGCAAGAAAGGGAATATGTACTTCCTGGCGGCTCTCAAAAGAAAGAAGGAAAAAAATCCTTACACACTACTGTGTGTTAAGAGAAAAAAAAGAAAAGAGACAATGGAATATCAAATTAAACTATCAGATATCAAATCGTTAGATAGAATTTCTGTTATTCAAAGAAATAATTAGGTAATATTCAATATCTAATATTAAGGTACTCAACCATACGTAAAGCCACCAAAAAATATCACACTCACTCTCCACCTGTTTTCAATCAAACGTCAAATCAATAATGATCCTCTCTCAGCTGAAATCTGAAAATTTTCCACATTGAACGACAATCTCCGCGCACTCTCTGTATCAAATATGAGAATCGATAGTGTTCGATAAATTACATCGGAGATCAGTGGCGTTTCTTAAACATGAGCTGGGCAAAATTATATACGGTCCGTTGAATCGTTACAATTTGGTCCTGATTTCCGAATTTTCCGATCTGATTCAAGATGGCAGACGGTACAGACGATAGTGAAAATAGCGAAGCAAAATTTGCGAATATTAAGACTGCGGAAAAGTATGCTCAGTATACGTATGTAAGAATTGTTCATCGATTCTACATAAAAGTTGTGCGGAAAAACTCAAACTCAAAGTAAGCGCCGAAAACAAAGTGGAAGTGAGGTTAAGAACAAATCGACTGACGAGTAAACCAAAATAATTCTCCTGGAGAAACAAAGATTTGAGATGGAAAACAAGTATTGTAGATATTAGATAAGAACATCCATACATAAATTGGACTGTAAGGTGCTGGGTTGTTGAAGTTCGAAGGACCATGAAATTTTCCACACTATTTATTGAAGTATGTTTATATATACAATTACACAATGTACACTTTACAAGATTCGCTTAACTAGTTATCGAAAAACTATGAATCAGTTCCACGCACTTATCCAATTACAATTTACCGACTAGGGTACTAACGAAGATTTTGACCGACTGAAGGGTCTTTTTTAACCACGTGGCGACTAGGCCAATATTTAACTAACTTGAAATGTGCAAGCTGAACACTGTGTCTCAAGGGGTGAGAGCAACAACGAACTATACTAAACTGTACTTGACTTGTACTTACTGTCTGTGTGTAGAATATTACTGAACTGGTTGAGCTCGAATCGATTGAAGTGGCGTTCGATTTCTTACCCCCCCTCGACCTTTTTGTCGAACCATCGAAAAAGGTCAAGAACATAGAAGTGCTACAGATAAAACGGACATAGTTAAATTATCATTATAGCCAGCCGTCATTATAAGGACGACTGCGCGCAGCACACAAATAAAGTGCGCGGAATTATCTATAACTAACTTCAGGGGTGAATCTTTGGACAATGGCGGCGCTGAGTTCTACGAACCTTGATCAAAACTTAACATACTCCCCGGGCTGAACCATCCAGGTTAAGGATAAAAGTGAAAATGAATAAAAAAAAATTGATGTAATGATAAAGAAAATAATTTCTTGGAACAAATAAAATAAACGAAAAATAAATAAAAAATAAAGGAAGTAAAGAAAGAGTCATATTGATAATCATACTTGATTGTCAATGTTTTCCGTGCAGAATGGAAGTGGACATATCTTAGTGATTGTTCTAGTGAATGTTCCTCCTTGAATTTTAACACGAACAATGCGAACGCATGAATGTTTCCGGGGTACCACTTCAGTTACACGGGCTAGAAGCCATCTAAGCGGGGGGGTTAGATCTAGATTTGATTGAAGAAGAAAATCGGGACCCTGCCACCATAAATCTGAGACAAGTAATTGTGATGGCAATGACTCTCTCGAAAATATATTTGCAGGATTCAGGTTCGATCGAATATGTCGCCAAGTAGCATCTTTGAAATTGTTCTGAATTTGCACAATTCGATTTGACACAAATACAGACCAACGTGACGGATGTGATCGAATCCATGCTAATACTATTTCCGAATCAGACCATAGATTTATAGAATGTATATTTCGTAAGTGAATTGGTACTAAAGTTGATATTTTTGAAACAAGGTGAGACAGAGGTAGTGTACCCATTAGTTCGAGCTTGGGTATAGTCAAAATTTTCAAAGGTGCAACACGACTTTTGGCTGTAGTTAGATGTGAAGTGACTGAATTATCAGCAATCATGACATATTGGAACGTATGAAACCGAATTAAAATATCGAACAAGTCGGGTTGTACTGTATAACCTTTGAGCATGATATCATTGATAGAAAGGCCAGAAGAAGATTTCATTGAACCGTCGAAAACTACTCGAAGTTGAGTCGTGAGGCTTTGCTCACGCATTATACAATGATGAGGCAAGAAATATTTGTTCTGAAACAATTCATTTTTTAATACTCAAGGTACATATTTTGCATGTCCTAGGGATATATAATTGTTTATAAATTCCGAATACTGATGTTTCAGTTCCTGATTATTCTGTAGTCTTCTTTCGAGATTCAAGAATCTTTTCTTCGCTTGCGAATACGAATCACCTAATTTAAATGGTTCGTTTGGAGTTTTGAATGGTAGGTCAACTTGAAACCTACCCGATGGTAACCGAATGGTTGTGTTTTCGAATATACGTTCAGCTTTCTCTTCTGCTGAAGATAAAATGGGTTCAGATTGATTAGGTATCTCTTCAATTTCACAGAACTTAGTCAGAATATTATTAAGTGTATCTTCTTGATTTACAATTGACTTTGAAGATTCAATTGAATTTTGGGAAGATTGTGCCAATGCTAAGTGGGTAGCGCGAGACATGTGAGCCGACTGTGGGACTTTTCCTGCAATTAGATATCCTAAGTGGGAATTTTGAAGAACGGGTCGACCAGGACCTAATTTGATGATGCCATCCGTAATAATTTCAAAATAGATATCTGCACCTAAGAGAATATCAATATTCGAAGGAATAGTGAATTTGATATCCGCTAATTTCATGCCAGTAGGAATGTGGATAGAACACGAGTTGATATATGACTGTGGTTGTTGGCATGTTATATTTTTGAGGATAGCACAGGAAACCTTAAACTTTCGATGAGGGTATACTAATGAATGAATTGTTAGATCTATCATTCTATTTGACATAGAACAACTTTGTGAGATGCCAGAAATTTGAATAGTTTGATTATAAGGTTCGAGATGAAGTCTGTTGACCAGATCTTCAGTTATGAAAGACGTTTGACTTGCGGAGTCAGTCAAACAACGAACAATAACTTGATTGTTGAATGAATCATACAATTTTACACAGGCAGTAGCTAAAAGGACTTGATTATTAGAAGATAGAGATGAAAGACTAGACACGTTTTGACCTGGACTAATATTTTCATTACGAGTTGTGATGGTTGGTTGAGCACTAGTGGACAAATGAGAAACTGCTTGAGTTTCTTTCTGAATTTGTGATAGATTATTTGATCTGGATACTTCGTTGTTGGATCTTGGATTAGGAACTTCATTGGAATATTGGCGAGTTGAAGTCCTATTGAAATGGAGCAAACTATGATGCTTTCTATGGCAATTGAAACATGTGTGTTGACTAGAACACGATTGTACACTATGACCCAACGTAAGACAATTCAGACAAGCATTATTTTCTTTCACTAGACTGTGACGATCGTTAGGAGACAAATTCATGAATTTCCTACACGAATATATCTTATGTTCATCCGTATTACACATAAGACATTTGAAAAATTTATTTTTGTTCGTTCTGTTCGACGTGTTAGCATGATAAGAATTAGTATGGGCATATTTAGGGGAAGTTTTGAATTTCGAATGACCTGTTTGTTCGGTTGAACCTAAATTTTCGAGTACCTCATATTTCTTTTCTAAGAAACCAATAAATTCTGGGAGCGTTGGAAATTCTGAAGTATTCTTTTCTTCTTCAAATTCTTTTTTCAGAGTGAAATCCAATTTCTGGGTGAAAATTTGTATGAGAATCAAATCCGTTAATTTCTCCGATAATTTATAAGTCTTCAAGGCAGCGATATTTGTCTTGATTTGCGTAATAAAATCTCTTAACGCGTGTTCATTACTTTTCGTCAAGGAGGGAACATTCAATAGTTTACGAATATAAGAGTTGACAATAAGATATGGATTATCATATCTGTCTTTCAAAGTGTTAATAGCTATGTTGAAATTCAAACCTACAACTTCCAAGTTTTCAATAAGTTGTAACGGTTCTTTTGATAATGCTGATTTTAAGTACATCAACCGTTGGATGTCAGACAAATTTTCGTTGTCTGTAATGAGGGCGTTGAATAGTTCGAAGAAACTCGGCCATTGTTTAATATCACCCGAGAAGTTAGGAATCGAAATTTCCGGTAACTTTATGCTAGAATGAGTAGTGGGCTTATTAGATTTTTGACTTGGCGAGTTTTCGAACTGATTCATAGTTCTCGTTGCTATAGATATAACCTTAAAATACTTAGTTTCTACAATATCTCTGTCCTCTTCATATGAGGCAGAGTCAATTAACTCCAACTGAGTTTGAACATGTTCATAGTCTTTGAAGATTTGCTCTAATATACTTTTACGAGCACTACATTCTTCTTTATCTTTAACATCATCTTGGCCGAACCAATTGGCCATTCTAGTTAGTTTACTCTTAAGTATGGTTCTTTGTTTAATCAAATTATCGATATTAGACATTTTGAACAAAAGAAATAATTAAGGAAATATATAAAATAAATAAAAATTATATATAAACTAAATAAATATTCTAAAATTGACTTATCACTCTCCAAAACTGCTTGCACTGGAACTAAAATGGATTCTGGACGGGAACGATACGTCGTAGACAGCGACCTCTTGTTGCGAAAGAATTCACCACACTTTGCGCATGCGTTGATAAAGGTAACCTCTAAGTTAACCAATATGTCTGCTTCAGGCACGTGGGTGATACTTCAATTGTGGAAGTTGATAATTTCTTCAGGGATATCTCCAATTTATATACGGCTCCAAGGATCAAATTTATATCCGGCTCGAAGGACCAAATTTATGTTATTTTCTACAATATTTATTGAAGTAGGTTTATATATACAATTACACAATGTACACTTTACAAGATTCGCTTAACTAGTTATCGAAAAACTATGAATCAGTTCCACGCACTTATCCAATTACAATTTACCGACTAGGGTACTAACGAAGATTTTGACCGACTGAAGGGTCTTTTTTAACCACGTGGCGACTAGGCCAATATTTAACTAACTTGAAATGTGCAAGCTGAACACTGTGTCTCAAGGGGTGAGAGCAACGACGAACTATACTAAACTGTACTTGACTTGTACTTACTGTCTGTGTGTAGAATATTACTGAACTGGTTGAGCTCGAATCGATTGAAGTGGCGTTCGATTTCTTACCCCCCCTCGACCTTTTTGTCGAACCATCGAAAAGGGTCAAGAACATAGAAGTGCTACAGATAAAACGGACATAGTTAAATTATCATTATAGCCAGCCGTCATTATAAGGACGACTGGATTATCTATAACTAACTTCAGGGGTGAATCTTTGGACAATGGCGGCGCTGAGTTCTACGAACCTTGATCAAAACTTAACAAGTATTTAAAGGAACTCTTGGAAGAAATGAGAGATAAAAATAATATCCTGAAAGTGAATAATTCTGCATTATTAGAAAGGATTAGTCACATGGAAAAAAATCAGGTAAACATCAACACACATTCTGATAAGAATGAAAGCAAACTAGTTAAAGGGTCCCGTAGACCACCAGATTTGCAGATGACGCAGATTTCGTCTGATACTAATAGTGACAGTGATCAAACCAGAAATAAGTTATCCCAAGTAAGTGAACGAGAATTAAACTTGAACAAAAACAAAAACATCCAAACACAAATTAGATCGAGAGAATCTCGTTCGCCAAAACCCACAAATGAAGTTGTCGAGTCAAACGAACAAAGAAACAGTACCCAAACAACTACAGACATTTTGGTGAACAAAAGCGTAAATGATTGGAACAAAATAGATAATGCTTTCACTGAGGTTAACTACCGACGAAAGAAAAGAAACCAATCGGAAAACATTTCCTAGTGATTGCCCCAATGTCGAAAGAAGATGTAATGTACAATCCTCAATTTTGGCCAAAAGGAGTTGGAATAAGAAAGTTCAACTTTTCGAAAAATCAAGATTTCCTGTCAAACATAAAACATTTTTTATAGAGGAAACAGAAGTGGTCACTGTAATTCACCAAAACACAGTCTACAGGGAATGCATTAGATGCCTGTGATGAATTCTTAAAAGGACATAGTGATTGCATTGCTTTTTGCGTGAGTGAACACTGGAAGACCAGAACACAGTTAGAAAATTTTGGAATCAGAGACTTCTATTTGGCAGCCAGTTTCTGTAGACAAGGTGCCACGGATCATGGTGGATCAGCGGTGTACGTGAGAAAAGGACTACAAAGTAAGGTGAGAAATGATATCGAAAAAGCATCAAGGCAAGGGTATTTTGAGTGCTGCGCATGTGAGCTGCAATACAAATCAGTTCAAATGTTAGTAATGTCAGTATATAAACCACCACATCAAAACACATTTCAAATAGACTCATCATTAATTATTATGGAAGATATATTAGGAAAAATTGGGGACAAGGAAGTAGTAATCGGTGGAGATTTCAATATTAATACTCTAACTAATGATAATGATAAAATTCAGTTCTGTTCACTGATCAACTCTTTCAATATACACTGTACCATTAATGAACCCACTCGTGAAAAGGCTTGTATAGACAACATTCTAACAAACACTGAAAATAGTTATAGTTCACGGGTGCTGCACTCGGCGATTTCTGATCACTATGCACAAAAATTGTCCATTAACATAAAAAAACTGAAGACAAACCATCTAAAAAAAAGTCTTTCAATGAGAAAAACAAAAATGAGTTTTTACAGAATCTTGGACAAATTAACTGGTCAGTTATTTACGAATACCAGGAATGGCAGGTTGAAAAACAATGGGATACATTCAGGAACATCTACACCTGCGTCTTCAATAATAATTTTCCTTTAAGAACGGTATATCCCAGAAATTATAGGAAAAATAAAGGCAAGAATGACCCGGAGGTTATTCAATGTAAGCGAGAAGTAGACGTTCTGTATGATTTATGTCGAGAGGATTCGAAATATAGGGAACAATATAGACAGACCAAACGAATTCACAATAACGTACTTGAATAAGGCTGATGCACTTAAGATATCGTTAATCAAACCATGTCACAAAAAGGGAAATGAAGATGATCTTTCAAATTATAGACCCATCAGTTTGATATCATCGTTTGCAAAAATTTTCGAAAAAGTTTTGTCGAATAGCCTTCTGAAGTACTTTTGTAAATTTAATGTTTTATCTACCAAACAGCATGCAGGGTAGGGGTACAGAAACGGCAATATTTGAATTCTTACAGCATATTGTAGTTTCTCTTGAAAAAGGTGAAATACCAGCAGGTCTTTTCGTGGATTTCTCCAAAGCCTTTGACACTGTTGTTCATACTATTCTTTTATCAAAGCTCGAAAGATATGGTATCAGAGAGGTTGCATTTAAACTGATTCAAAACTATCTGAATAATAGGAAACAGATGGTTGTAATAAACAACGGTAATAAAAATTTCATTTCATCTGACAGAGAGGTAATCATGGGTGTACCGCAGGGAACAATAATGGGTCCACTTCTGTTTACGGTTTATATCAATGATCTTCCTAATGTATTTCAATCGTACAAGACAATTGAGCACCCTAGGCGTGAAATAACAGTAAGAAAAACCATGGATACAATGCTATATGCCGATGACACGAATGTTTTGATATCTTGCCCAAGTATTCTGACAGTTGAGAATAACCTTTTGAATGATATGTCAGAGATCGAGAACTGGTGTACAAATAATTGTCTGTTTCTAAATACGAGTAAAACTAATGTAATGATTTTCTCGAATGTTCGATCTAACCTGACTTATCCAGATAACATCTTGTTCAATAGTGATGAAATTCATGTTAGCTCACAGACTAAATTATTAGGAGTTACAATAGACAAATATCTGAATTGGGAAATGCACTGTAACTCCCTCATAAGTAGGCTTAATTCAGTAATATACATGTTAAAGGTGGTAAGAAATCAAGTTGATCTAGATTGTCTGAAAGCTATATACTTTGCGAACTTCCAATCTTTACTCTCGTATGGAATATTTTTTTGGGGAGGTAGTACTCAGGCTAAGCGAGTGTTCATAGCACAGAAACTAGCTATAAGGACAATGAATCAGATGGCATATAGATCATCATGTCGGAATATTTTCAAAAAATGTAATATTATGACCACAATAGGTTTATATGTACACAGAATTTTGTTATTTTTTCGTAAAAATAGATTTTATTTTCTTAAATGTGTGAATACAAATGCTACTAAGAGGATGTATGAGTACTTTTATCCTCCTCATAAATTGTCAGCTACTGAATATAGTACATTTTATTGTAGCATTAAGATTTATAATTATCTTCCTATAAGAATAAGAGATATTTCTGATTTTACTTTGTTCAAGAAAACTGTTTCTTCAATTTCAATTGACTGTGAACCATATTCGATATTAGAATTTGAAGTGTATTGTAAAAATAAAATTTAGAATATGTTTTTTATGGATGGAATATCTTCTTTTCTGTTGTTGTATTATTCAGTTGTTTTTTTTTCCCTAATTATGACCTGTTTTCATTAAGTTATTTATAGCAATTTATAGAATAAATATCTATCTATCTATCTATCAAAGACGTTACAGCAAAATATCCAAGAGTCAGACAATAAAAGCAAAGCCGTTTGGAAGGTCGTGAATGAGATCAGGGGCAGTAAAAAGAATAACAACAAATTCAAATTCCGGGTACAGCAAGAAATATAGCTACTGCTTTCAATGATTACACCATCGAATCTGTTGACAATCTTCTTGCGCAACTGCCGAATGTACCGTTCTCCTGTAACATTGCGCCAAACCCCAAATCGATGTTTGTAAAACCAGTAACACCAAAAGAAATCAAAGAAATTATTAAAAGTCTCAAAAACAAGTTCAGCAGTGGTAATGATAATATACCAACAAGTATTATCAAGATAAGTATGGAAGAAATATCAGAACCCCTATCCTATGTGGTGAATAACTCCCTTAGGCATGGAATCTATCCACAACAATTGAAACTGGCCTTAGTGAAACCAATTTTCAAGAAGGGTGGTGGGAAGCAATTGACAAGTTATCGGCCAATTAGCTTGTTGCCATCCTTTTCAAAAATATTCGAGGCGGCAATGTGTAACCGAATAATGAATTGGATGGAGACAAATAATTTGTTTACGGAGGCTCAACATGGATATAGAAAGGGAAAATCTACGAAATCAGCTATTTTTCAATTTTTACAGAAAATATTAACCACGCTGGAAAATAATGAGTTAGTGATGGGTGTGTTTTTAGATTTATCTAAGGCATACGACTGCTTGAATCATGAAATACTGTTACATGAGTTAGAAAAATATGGAATACGCGGACCAGCTCTCTGATGGTGTAGATCATACCTTACAAACAGACAACAAATGGTTAGAGTGACAAAAAATAATCCGAGTACAAAGAGTTAACAACAGGCATTTCCCAAGGCAGCATAGCAGGACCGGTACTCTATGCTCTATATGTAAGATTGCCAATCCAGAAAATCTTTCTTATGACATGGTAGACTTCAAATAGTTTTTAATTATTTTTAATTTAGTGAATGATCTCTCACCAGAAGCAACAGACACAGATAAAGTGAGAAGGATTCTTAAGGCAATACTAAGATTCGGTAGAGAAGAAGTTAGATTATTTTCAAAAATATATTGTGGAATTTCAAGAGGATTTTCGCTTCAGATAATGAAAACAATCTTAGGGCTCTTATTTCATTGAATAAATCATTTTCTTCCACGTCAGCCTCTTTTTTTCCTGATCAGTTAGTTTTTGTTGACAGCATTTTAATTGATATTTGTCATTTAATTTAAGAATATCACAAATAAGACAAAAAACGTTATCGTAATCAGATATCATATCAAACCTACTATTTAAAAAACTTAGTGTTTGATCAATTATTTTCAAAAAGAAATTTATTTTAAAAGCGATTTTTGGATCTTGAGGTGCCTCATCCGTCTGTTCATAATCGAACAATTTCGTCATTCAGTATATGATGGAGAAAAACCTTGATCTATCTCAAGAGCAGCCGCTAGTTTTCAGCTTCCGCAATATTTCCTCGAGAACATTATCATCCCTATAATTTTTGAAATGATCAACTAAATTCTTTGAATAGTTTTGGCACACTTCAATGTCAATTGCTATTCTTTGCATCATTTTGCTTACAATATTAACCTGGAATGAAACATCATAAGAAATTATTATAATTCAAATAAATTTAAAAGAATGAATATTTACTGAAAGAAAACTTGCTTTATGTCTAGTTTTTATGTTGAAAGTATCATTTTCTGCTATTTCTAAAAGGCTATCACATATTTGAATAAAATGAAACTTCAGCATTAATTCAACTTGACCATCTAGTATCACTTAGGGGTTTTAGATGTAACTGAGGATCAGGCTTTTTTTTTCATCTTTTTGTGGATGAAGAGAAATTAGCAGCATCATTTTCAGTTGAATTTAAGCTGTGTGCAGCACATGGCGCAAAAAATGCCCTAGGATTAGCATCGACTATCGAGTATGCGTCCCTATGTATATTTCTTGATTTGGCGAAAGCCTTTGATTAAGTGGACCACAAAATCCTGTTAGAACGTTTGGCTGAAATTGGCGTGACTGGTCAAGTTTCACTTTATTCAAGAGCTACTTGACCAACAGAAAGCACATGGTGAAGGTGAAGAATGAATATAGTGATATAAAATACTTAAGATTTGGTGTCCCACAGGGTACCATTCTCAGACCAATTCTCTTTACAGTATATATCAATGACATATTGGAGTTGAACACAAGGGAACAGATTCTTGGTTATGCGGACGATATGGCAATTCTATATAGTAAAAAAAATTGGACAGATATTAAGATGATAGCTGAGAGAGATTTTCTTCAGGTTAAACAATGGATGGAACAAAGTAAACTCACAATAAACTTCAACAAGACTCATTTTATTCCATTTGTATGTGACAGACGGTCTCTGCCTGATTTTGGACCACTTGTGATATAAGATGAAGGAAACCGTATTCAAATACAGCCTGCATATCAGTGTAAATACTTGGGAATAGTGATGGATTTATTTCTCAAGTGGGATGGGGATGTAAATTACTTGGTTGGAAAATTGAGAGGTTTGGTTTCTACATTCAAGTATTTGGCTAGAATTTTGGATGTCAAGCATATGTTGATTTTGTATCATTCTCTTGTTGAATCCCAACTCGGTTATGTCATTATAGCTTGGGGGGCCGCATACAAAAAAGAAATCAACAGGCTTATTGTTCAGCAAAAATGGGTCCTGAAGATAATTTTCAACAAGGAGATCACTTTCCCTACCAAAGAATTATATAGATTGTCAGGTGTATTGGATATACATAAACTGTATTGTTACGCAGCTCTTCTTTTCACAAAAGCTAATCTGAAATCGGAGCAATTGGTGAGCCATAATGTTGATACCAGATACAGTAATTTTGTACTTACCGTGCCAAAGATGAATAAGACCTTAACTCAGAGGTGCTATGTTTATTTGGGACCAATAATGTTTAATGAACTTCCATTGGATATTAAAATTGCCGTCAGCGTGAAAATTTTCAAACAAAGAATAAAGAAATGGATTCATACAGTAGACAGAACCTACATCATGCAGTTGATTGATAGAAAGAATTGCTACTTTTGCTCTCGTCGTTAGTTTTTTCTCTGGTTTTTGCATCTGTTGTTTTTGAGTTCATGGTTTACTTTTGAGAGAGGAAATTTGAGTTTTATTTTGTTATTTAGCATATATATAGGCAAAGCAACATAAGCGCTACGCCCCCTGGTGACAATCAGAGTAACTGAAAATGTTGACATAGTTCTTGCATTCTGCTTTGTGTTTGTGTGATATTCTACAAATATTTATATTTTTAAATCATTTAAATGGTTATGAGACGTACAAATCGCTATTGTTCAGTTCCTCAGTGTTCTTCCTGGGAAAAAACAAGTTCAAATATCAATTTCTTTTCCTCAAACTGCTAATGAATATCGTGTTTGGGTAGAAGGGAAATTGGGGAGTAAAGTGCTGATGAATCGACAAAAAGCTTGGCAACTGAAGCTCAAAATCGGTAAACCAGTTATAAGAAATATGAAAGTATGTTCCCTGCATTTTATCGAGGTAAGCACGGATTACACATGAAATTTTGGATTATATTTATGGGGATAATCGCTTACAGCTTCTAGTTCTACACAAAGTTTTTGAAAAAGACTATTGTGCCTTCCAGAAATCTTCCTCTTGGATGTACTACCACAAAGGATGAACCTGAATGTTCTAGTAGTAGATCTGAAAGATTGAGATAAAGAAGTATCAACAAAGAAAAACTTGTTGCTGAAGAATGCTCTTGTGAAGAAACCAAACCTGCTGTACAAACTATTTCCCAAGATGAAATCGAAGTTGCACAAGGTTTATTACAGCTTCTTCAGGGTCATCCTTATTAAAATGTGCCTAAAACTTTCAAGGATTTTGAAGTGCAAGTGTATAATCCTAAAAATACTCCTAAAGTGTCTTCTTTGTGTGACCTGATAACAACAGATAGTGCTCTAAACAGTTTTACTGGTCTCAATAATATAAACGTATTAGATACAATAGTAGAAGCAGTACAATCTGTTTATAGTGATCAAAGATCAGATCGTTCAACAATCAGCGTATTGTTTTAGTACTAACAAAATTGAAATGTAATGTAATGTTTATCTGAAATTGAAATGTAATATTACATAATATGTGACATTATCTCTTTTTTTTGGCATTTCACAAGAATTGTGCCGAAGATACATTTATGAAATGATACCCATTTCAATTAGAGTTCTAAGTTGTGTTATAACATTTCCAAATTTTTCTAAAATACAGAAAAACATGCCAAAATGTTTTCAAAATATTAGAATTGTCATAGATTGTACAGAAATTTTATACAAAACCCAAAATGCCTTTGCTGCCGAATTAAATTTTACTCTCAGTATGAATCATATCATATAACAATTAAATTTATGACGGGTGTTTCCCCCATTGCAGCAAATGGACTAGTTGTTCATAAATTGATTTTTCAAAAAAACTATTTATAATAGACAATCAAAAAATCATGCTGAATTTTTTGTTTCTAAGTCTTCAAATCTAAGGTACCCTCACACAATATTGGAAGAATTCCTTAGAAATATTTGGACATGTACAGTGCATCCCATTTTGGGTGAGACAGCCAGGTTTCTCGCTTGTTATTTAAGATAGAGCCTTGCGGTTTTCACGTTCCTGTCCTACTTTTTCGTGAAACTAAAGTTGGTCTAATCAGATTCTGCATAACTGTTTCCGTTCAAAGGATACAGACCACAGGGTGATTTTGGAAATTGATACTTTACGGACCCCTGCTTTATCTCCGAAATTATTAGAAATAATGCTGAGCTGAAAACTACTTCTGAATCAGAATTCTGCGTAGAATCCAGTGGCGTGCTCAATTTTTTTTTTCGGGGTATGGTTTTGAAGATTCAACACAAACCTATATTTTTTTAATGGACACCCTATATATCATTACTTCGTTGAATTCGTTATTTTTTTCCCTTCAAAATGATATATGATACTATGTAGGTAGGATGTTCAGAAATGTTAAAAAAACACTAAAACGTCAAATAATGATGATTTTTTGTGAATGGGCCATGAATTTTCTGTTTCAATAAGAGGATTATTACTTTCGATTTTTAAAAGTAAAAGGTCATTGATAACACAAACATCCTTGTTGTTATTATGGCAACTATGCATTTGGGAGCATTGTTTTATCAAGTAGGCATTGGAGGGAAAAAACCAATCTGATCTAGCTGTCATCGCTATAAATTATTGTTATCATTATTGATTCTTCTTTTCTATGGGAAATCCATTGCCCATTAACAAAAATTCATCATTATTTGATGTTTTAGTGTTTCTTTAACATTTCTGAACATCCTACCTACATAGTGTCATATATCATTTTGAAGGGAAAAGAATAACGAATTCAACGAAGTAATGATACACATGGTGTTCCATTAAAAAAAACATAAGTTTGTGTTGAATCTTCAAAACTATACCCCGAAAAAAAATATTGAGTACGCCACTGGATTCTACGCAGAATTCTGATTCAGACGTAGTTTTCACCTCAGCATTATTTCTAATAACTTCGGAGATAAAGAAGGGGTCCGAAAAGTATCAATTTCCAAAATCACCCTGTATCTTTTGAACGGAAACAGTTATGCAAAATCTGATTAGACCAACTTGAGTTTCACGAAAAAGTAGGACAGGAACGTGAAAACCGCAAGGCTCTATCTTAAATAACAAGCGAGAAACCTGGCTGTCTCACCCAAAAGGGGATGCACTGTACTCTGAAATTCAATATATTTTTTTCAGAGCACACTGATGATACTTCTCTATCACATTTTGATTATTTTAAAATAGTCGTATAATATGCTGAATATATTTTCAAAATAAATACATTTCATAAGTGAAATATTTTTAATTGAATTCTCATTATTTTTGATGATTCATTAGTCAAGCAATAATATAATTGGATAAATATGAGTAGTTTTGAGTAACCTAGTTATATAAACTTATTTTTAGAAACATCTTATCTAAATTGAGTTCTCTCTTAATAAATAAATAAAAATGGATATGATACTTTCTGTAGTATTCCTAAAAATATTCAATACATTTGCATTTGTAATATTTTGTTGGGACTGAATTGAAGGGTAACGTGAAATGATAAATTCGGATAAGTAAAAAACCTTTCAACTAAAGTTTATTAGTCATGCAAATTACATGTAACATTTTCATTATGTGATCAGCATTTAAAACTTCTTCACCTTCATAAACACTTCTAGAAGTGTTTTTGCCTTTAAGATACCCCGAGTATTCTACTAAACTCAGTCTTGCCATTTGGACCAAACAAAGCTACTATTAGAATTAGAATATAGTACAATAATGTTGATTGAACCGTTCACATATTATATGCACACGATTGTTATTCGTCATTTTTCGAAGTCTTCCATCCTTGCATGACTTTCAATATCACTAGACTGAACTCAAACAAATGATGATACCTACCGCCTTTACGTAAAATGAAAATAACACACTTGTTCACTATAGAAGTCTGAAAAGTTTTTATATTCATTGTAAAATCAAATTTTAATAACACACAACTAATACAACAAAACACTTCAATCTCAACATTTATAGTTCTACGTCTGCTCACCTTGGCGCTGCATTCTTATTTTCAGATGCCTATAGTACTCACCACAGGTGTACCTTTGAGAGTCTTTTTTTCTGTGATGATTTTCTCATGAATCGAAGTTTTGATGATTATGTGTATATACAGGGTGAGTCTTTGACTTGTACATATATTTTAACCGAAGATTCTTGAGTTCGAACACTTTTTTCATTTACCATTTTTTCCGATTCGGCCCTGTTAAAAAGATATAGCAATTTTAAATTTTCATAATGAGCTAATTCACCCCTGGTAACCGGAACACTGAAGTTTTCGCAAGTATAAGATTTACAATTTGAACCTTGGAAATAAGTTACTAGATTGGAAAAACCATCATATACTCACTGTTCACATGTTCAACATTCCATTTGTTGAACAAAGTAGTATTTATAATACAATAAATGAGTTATCCCAATTTCATTGACGATAAAGAATAAATATTTTTCTCTTGATTTTCTATTTCATTTTCGATAATCATAACGAATTGAGCTCGCTACCACCCATATTAGCTTAGCACTGATACTCATAATTCATATCCATTCATTTATTATATCGCATTTATAATATATCGTACAAGAATTGCCATTTAACCTCACATTCTCAAATATTCATATCTGTAAAAGTTCTAACACAGACTAGTAGTCTGTGGTTTTAAGTTTGAACCTCAAATTTCGAGTGTTGCAAATTTAAACACAGCAGTTCGAATAATCTATGTTCTAACCTAAAATATTAATTTACAGATTACACTGTTGTTGTTATTATGATACTCGCTCTGCTCGCCGAAGGGGCTCCGCCCCTTGGACCCCGTCACTATGCCGGTAGATCCTTCACTGGGTATCCCTCTAGAAAATAAAAGTTTTTTTTCGGAAACCTTGTATCGTTAGCTGATTTAAGACGATTCACTCGGGCGAAACGGTATGTTCTAGGAAAAAAATCATATAGAATTCCACCCTAGAATCAACATAGTATATGTTGATTCTAGGGTGCCGGTCTTATGAAGAAAGATGACCAGTTCTTTCAATTCGTACGCTGCCCGAAAAATGGGAGAAAGTCGTTACCAGCGATGGGTAATACTTCGAATCATAAATGTATAACCAGTGTTTTACAATAAAGCCTCGAATTTCGCAAAAAAAGTTGTACGCTTATGTATTTGTTATATTATAATATATTTATTTACTTATCATGGTTTCATCCATTCAGGTAGAAATAAAAAAAAAATTAAAGAGTAAATCTATTGTTTGATATAAGAAAAAAAAAGGAAGACAATTGGCAACACAAAATCTAATCTGGTCTTTGAACCCTTTGAAAACCTTGTAATCACAGCGTCTTCGTCAACATCAATGTCCCTAAGCGCGTTCGGTTATTACCTCGGACCGCTCGGACTTGTCTGAACCGTCTGTTTATTACATCCAGATTGAGAGGAATACACATCTGGAGCGTTCGGCAAATATATCTGAGCAATCGGATGTCAATCTTTTTCGTCGGACGTTTTCGACCTAGCAAAACGATTTTATCCACAGAGTTTACCTTTGTCTATGGATTATTGGATTTTATCTGTCTTTTATGTTTGTTTATTCATAAAAATTAACATTTCGTCGTAGTTTGTATTGAAAAATTTCAATACCTAACTCGTTATACTTCTATAATTGGATTTTAAATAAAATGATGGGTATGGAATGCAGATAACAAATGAATAGGCAGTGTGTATATTTTTGGAATGAGATATATGGTGGTGACTTTGGACAATATCATTGGTAAGACTTTGGGGACAGATAATTTTTTCGTGTAATTATATAAAGCGTTGTGCATGCTCAGTTTATTCAGAAGAGCGATAGACATTCAAGCTAGGGATATGAGGAAAAAGGCCAAGCTTTTAAAAAAGTTGACCATGTTTACAATATATGAAGTGGACTGGTTTCATTACTTCCAAATAAATGAGACAGACTTCAGTGAATTTTCCACCTTATTATATCGAAATTATGTAATGGATGAAGCAGAAGAAATTTACTCCTTCAAGGGTATCGACTGGGACATCAGTGTCCCAGAAGTATTTTATAAATGTCCTGTTCAACAATAAATATACCCAGCTTGGAATCAATTGGGAATATAAAGCCAGATCAGTGTATTCAAGGTACTATATCTATATTTGTGTCAGCTAATAGTTTATTATAATACGAAAGTTTCAGAGAAAAAATACCATATTCAGGAAAAGGAAGTTTGTCAGTTGGACCCGAGGCTTGTTGCTTTTCTGAATGGTGTTATTTTCAAGAATGGGGAGTCAGTGAAATTATTGGAAATCAAATGTCTATTCATTGGTAAGTTTCTAGTAAGTTATAGAGATTATTTTTATAATTGTTTATAATTTCAGGTCAAATTATTTCTGCTGAAAATACTGAGCACCATTGCCAATATTTGAGAAGAGGAAAAGCCAGCTAATTTGAAAGAATGAATAAACATTATGCTAGAGTCTGATAAAGTATGGCAATTATGAATTTGAAAAATTGCGACTCTATAGTGTTCTCATCTGGTGATAAGACGTTCAAAACTGTTAATGAGCCATTTGATGAAGAATTCACAAAAAAAGAATTCTTAAAACTTTAAATGATTTATTTTAAAAATATGCTCTACAGTCTACACATTGTGTAGCATGAAAGTTTCAATTTTTCAATTAGAAAGATATTTTTCCAAGCCTTAATTATGCTGTAATAAGACCATCCAGAATAAGAAAAGTTCCGAATCATACATGTCTGAAGTTATACATGTTATAACTTCTTGACTATTGAAAAATTTGAGTCCAGTTGTTATTAGTAAGAGAGTAAAGGATTTGCTATTGGATCATACAATATACAGGTTGAGTGATTTATTTAGGAATCATTTTTGTAAATATTATTTGATAATTTGTAACTACAAACATATTTATTTTTTCATTACAATGACTATTAATACTATTCATTTATAGTTTAAGATTTTTTGATTGACAAGCCATGTAAACTTTTGATGGCGTATGTTTTTATGGATTTCTTGTGTGCAAATAAATTATTATTATTATCAAATACTGCATTGATTTTACATATCATTTATTTATCCTATGGCAGTAAGTTATCCCATCACACATTCACTTGGCACCATAGTCCATTAAATTACTGATGAAAATAAAAAGATATCATCTTCCAAATCACTTGGATCAATTTGACATGAAAATTCGTTTTTTCCTTCTTAAACTTCCATTGAAACATTTTTGTCTTCATAAAACGAATGGAGATTTTAAAAGTGATTCCTCCTTGGAAATATACCTTCTACTAGATCAGACCATTTTTCTTTTATATCTTTTCATTTTTGTAGAGGAATTAGGTATCTGTTTTTTACACTTCTGAAATGAGTAGAATGAGATTAGATGAACGTAACATAATTTAAACAAACCTCTACAAATCTTTGGGTTAAATGAAGTTCTCTCATGACCATTATTCCTCACGTTTCACACAAAATGAGCACTGCATATTTTATGGAATACTTCAGGTTGCCATTTTTCTCAAAGTATGATCAGCACTACAATAAGTTTTAGATGAGAGACATTTGCTATCATTTCTCAAATATTCTTATCAAACTCTTCTCACACTAATAATTCATATCTTTCCTTCTTTCTCGAGCTACTTTTTCTTATTGTAATATGAATTGTGGCAACCATCTACATAGCAATGAATTTGTGAATTTCTTGCAGTAAATAATTAATAATATTAAAGTCCATACCTTCAGAATTTTTCAATATTGAAAACAAAATCAACTCAAAACTTCTTAGTATAGTTAAAAAAAGCATACATTTCTAACGCCTCTTCAGCAGGCAAGACAGTAAAAAAGTGTATATTATGAATATTGATTATGTTTTACTAATGATTTCATTTCATTTAGCCACGAAGGCCGCCACATATATATCAAAGAACTGACATAACAGCTGAAGCTCAGGAAGCACTGTACCGTTCGTTTATTACAGATAAATCTGTAAAATCCGACATATCTGTGGTCACGTGATTAAAATATCCGTCCGCTCTAAGATGCTATTGCCGAACGGGCTACCTGTATATGTTCAGGAGGACTAAACTGAATCCGATGCCAATTTTGAAAAACAGAATAACACCATATGAACTACCATTTATTCATTTCGAAAATCATTTACAAGTTAGATGATAGCCAACTCATTTTACTTGTATTTTAATTCATATCACTGATTTTTCAAAAGAATAATTGTCCTCTTATTTCACGTAAAATAATTTTTTTGGGCTGAATAAAGTCTCTTTTATTATATCAACCCAATCTCATCTTCCTCTTCCATTATAAACATTAAGTTAAGTTTCATTTTGATATATCTGCTTTGATACTCAATACTGACATTCGTTATTGAAAATGAAGTTTTTACTTTATTACACCACTGCTTACGTAAACTTGAGTCGATTAAATGCAGAAACCTTTCTGGTCTTATGCTCCCCCCTGTTATTCTATACTCAAAGTTCTCCACAGACCATATCTCTAATAAAACCACAGAAATTTTGTAAATGAAGCCGCGACTAGAGTTGCAGAACAGGTATAATGAAAACAGTTCTGACATGCTCTGTTGTTGCCGTAACGATTAGAATTGTTAAAGAACAGGTTAAATGAAAGAACAGTTCAGAACTGTTCTGTTCTTTTAACCTGCTCTTTTGGTTACCTGTTCTTTTATTAAGTCGACCAGGTTGCCGATAGCAGCGGGGTCATGGATTTTTATAGGTGTATGGTGGTAGGTAATTTTTTATTGTGAATTAGTTCTGGGAATTATGAATGAAATTTTTTACTTATCCGAATTGATCATTTCACGTTACCCTTCAATCATACAGTCCCAACAAAATATTACAATGCTAATATATTGTAATGTAATGTATTGAATATTTTTAGGAATACTATAGAAAGTCGCATATCCATCTTTATTCGGTTATTAAGAGATAACTCAATTTACATAAAATGTTTCTAAAAATAAATTTATATAACTAGGTTACTTAAAACTACTCATATTGATACCAATTTATCCAATTATATTATTGCTTGACTAATGAATCATCAAAAATAATGAGAATTCAATTGAAAATATTTCACTTACGAAATGTATTTATTTTAGCATATTATACGACTATTCTAAAATAATTAAAATGTGATAGAGGAGTATCATCAGTGTGCCCTGGAAAAAAATATATAGAATTTCAGAGTACATGTCCAAATATTTCTAAGGAATTTTTTCAATATTGTGTAAAAGGTACCTTAGATTTGAAGACTTAGAAACAAAAAATTGAGTATGATTTTTTAATTGTCTGTTATAAATAATTTTTATGAAGAATCAATTATTGAACAACTAGTCCATTTGCTGCATACTAATTGGAAAATGCTGTCTCATTATTTTTAAGTAATCTAATTCCTTGAAAATCTTTGTTCTGCAAATATTGAATTGGACAAATCGGTTACAGCACAAGCAATTGTAAAGATATGAAAATTATTAAAAAAAAATATAAATATTTGTAGAATATCAAACAAAAACAAAACAGAATGCAAGAACCTCAGAGGAATGAAAAGGACTGACTACCTCTGAGGCAAGAACCATGTCAACATTTCTAGTTACTCTGATTGTCACCAGGTGGCGTAGCGCCTATGTTGATTCGCAGCTCCTACTTTTGAGAGAAAATTCAATTGATCATTGCGCAGAAGCACTGAATCGTTCGAAAAGAACAGCTAACCTGTCGCGAAGAACCTGTTCGGTTCTTTTCGTAACAATGTAATATCCCTAGTAACGATTCCATCATAACTGTCAGTCAGACGCATGCACAGATTACGGATAATATCCGTTTCAGATTTCGGATAATATCCGTAATCTGTGAACGCATGACAAGCTTTTCAAAATTTTCTTCTGTAATTCAGAAAATAGAAAGAAATCTAATTAAACCATAACAGAAATATTTCATGAATCGTCTTTTTCAATTCACTCATTCAAAATATACAACGTAAGTAGAGAATATTCTCAATATGTAATTTTATTTATTTATTTATTTAAGACAAATAGGAATACAAACAGGTAAACCCCAATACAGCATTCACAGTTTGACAATTAATATATCATACAAGATATTGAAATAATGAAAACAAAATTCAAGCTATGCTATGAACAATAAACTAAAAATTAAACATAACATTATCTGAAAATGATCAGCATACTGAAAAAACAAAGGGCAACTTTAATTTTAAAATTCTCTTCAATTCATGGAGTTGAACATTGAAAATATCAACATCACATGAAAAAGAATTAAATGTTGACAGCATTCTACACAGTGGCGAATTTTGGGTTACATTAACTCTACGGAATGGAACCGCGAATAAATCTCGGGATCTTAGTCTTCTCTCCGGAACTCTAAAATCGATAGATTCGAGAATTTCTGGGACATTAAGTATATTATTTACTAATTTGAAAAGCAGACACATATCATTTAGTCTTCTACGATTCTTCAAGCTTAATATTTTAAAACTTCGTTGAATTTCGGTGTAGTCATGATCAATAATCTGAATTTTACTTCTGAAAGACAAGAACCTCAAAAATTTATGCTGTACACTTTCTAATCTACTAATATAACATCTATACTGTGGATTCCATATTGATGTTGCAAAATTAAGCCTACTGAATACAAATGAATAGTAAAGAGTCAACAATGTTTCATTTTTCTTGAACAATTTTCCATGCCTGAGAACAAACCCGAGCATCTTATTCGATGACTCAATAACTCCGTTAATATGCACGTCAAATGTTAACTTCGAGTCCAGAAATACCCCCAGATCTCTCACAGCATCTTCCTGATTTATAATCACCTGATTGATAGTATAATCAAATACAAATGTGTTGACATTCCTAGTGAAAGATATTTTGAGGCATTTGTCAAAATTCAGAAAGAGGAAATTTACAGAGCAGTACTCATAAAACCTGTTCAAATCCTCCTGAAGTTTCATACAGTCTTCGAAACTACTTTTCCTCAAAAATATTTTGAGATCATCAGCGTACACCAAGAACTTAGCATAATGAAAGCAGCAGGATATATTGCTTAAATAAATAATGAAGAACAAGGGCCCCAGATGAGATCCCTGAGGAAAACCCGATCCATTATGAAAAATGCCCGAACACTGTCCATTCACGCATACAAATTGGGATCTATGTAGAATATAGGACTGTATCCACCTCAACAAGCTCCCACATATACCCACCTCCGCAAGTCTTCGCAATAAAACAGCATGATTTATTTTGTCAAAAGCCTTTTTAAAATCTGTATAAACAGTATCAACCTGAGAATGGCTTTCAAAGCCTTCATTAAGATTTTCTAGGAAATTCAATAAATTTGTTTCCAGATTTCGACCCCTGACAAACCCATGCTGATTTTCTATTATTATGTGTTTTACATGATTAGAAACGAAATCGTGTACTAATGACTCGAAGAGTTTAGGAATAGCCGAGAGTATGGATATGGGGCGATAGTTCTTGATGATATTTTTTGCGCCACCCTTGTGAACAGGGACTATCTTCGAGAGTTTCCATCTATGGGGAAAAATCCCCGAATGTAAAGATGTGTTGAAAATTATAGTGAGCGGTTTCAATATGTTTATTCTACATTTGATCAGAAAAAGTGGTGGAATATCATCTGGGCCGGGACCCTTATCAGGATTTAGAGCATTTAAAGCCTTTTCTACTGCTATCTCATTCAAAGTGATTTCAGACAAGTATATACTGTTGTAAAGATTCTGTACTTCATTAATATTATCGTGGTTGCTCGTAGACGACTCGAAAGCACCGCTGAAAAACTGAGAAAACAGATTGGCTATGTCCTCAGATGAGGAAACCTCAACATTATCATTTTTCATCTGTGAGGGAAATTTGCCATGTTTTTTCTTATGGGATATGAACTTGAAAAACTCTGTAGAATCCTGTGAAAGTTTTTGTTCAACCTGGTCTAAATAGTTATGAAAATCTCTCACCATTAAGTATTTAGAAAGTGTTCTGAGATTTTTAAAAAGATCATAATCGGATTTATTTTTATAGACTTTAAATTTTTTGTGTACTTTAAGTTTGCTTTTTATAGTTTTGATTAGTTCTTTAGAGTAAAATGAAGGAAACTTTTTTCTACATTTAGTCCTAGGTACATACTTCTGTATAAGGTTTTCTAAGATGCTGTAAAAGACCTCCACCTGAGACTCTACATCCGAATTTGATAAAAGAGAAATCCAATCGACCTCTGATAAATCGGTATTCATTGCCTCGAAATCGGCCTTTTTAAAATTGAGCCGATATTCAGTAGGTTCCTTCAAATAGCTATAATTCTTAAAATCAAACAAAAATTCGAGAGCTGGGTGGTGGTCATCCTCATTAACAATTGGGACACAAGATCTAGTTAGCTCTTTCACCCTGAATTTGTTACACAACACCAAATCCAAAATTATATTGTTTAAATTATTGATCTTATTAAACTGCTTAAGTTCAAGGAAATTAAAAGTGTCTATTATACCTGTCCACTTACTTTCCACCCCTACCGCACTCAAATTTTCAGCCACCGGTTGGCACTCCCACCTTACCGTAGAACAGTTGAAATCGCCACACACCAAAATCAAGTCATTCTCACCCATTTTTTCCATTATTCTCTCCAACTTCTCGATGAAAGAAGCAGATGCAGATTCATTTCCCGGAGGTAGATACACACAACAAACATAAACAGTTTTATTGTTCACATTCATGACTACCCAAACATCCTCCGTGTTGCCCTCAAACTCCGGAACATGTCTAGCGCCTAAATGATCCCGAACAATCACAAAAACACCACCTCCATCTTTTTTGTTCGAATTTTTCGCACAGCGATCGTTACGAAAGATGGTATAACCACCTCCGATTAGTTCGTGATCAAAAACACCGTCATTAAGCCAGGATTCCGTTATCAACACTAAGTCAAAAGAACTGGATAGTAAGTTTAATTTGAAGATGGGTAATTTGGTACGTAAACCACGTACGTTTTGGTATAATACGTGAATAGCCATTGTCCTTCTCAATTTATTATTATTATTATCCGACTTTTGCCTATACGCGTAGGATTTTTCCTCGCCGTCGGCTTCTCACTCCTCGCTAAGAGGAACATTCACTCAATCCCAGATATTTAAAATATCAGAAGGGCAGAGCTCGGTCGTGTCCGGTCCTAGTGGTCCCCCTGGTTCTCGTCGAACTTCTGGTCCTCTTACACGCGATCCTTGGACCTGTCCTTCGCTTCCTAGGAATTTTCTCACCGTCCTTGCAGTACCTAAAAGAACAGCTTTTTGCATTATATTACATATATACTCACTAAGTCCTAGTTGCTTGATATTTCTCTTGAGATTTTTGGGTACTATTCCTGTTGTTGAGATGATAATTGGAATAGTTCTCGTTGATATCATTCCGCACTGGCGCTTTATCTGAAATTCGAGGTCCCTATATTTTGAAATTTTTTCGACCTCTTTTTCATGCATGTTGTTGTTATTAGGTATTGCTAAGTCGATGAGTATTGCTGCCTTTTGTTGTTTATCAACTAGCAATATATCTGGCCTGTTGTGAGGGACTGTTTTATCAGTCAAAACTGTACGATCCCAGTACAGTTTATAGCGTTCGTTTTCCAGGATGGTTTCCGGTCGGTACTTGTAGTATGGCACTTTTTCAGAATTAATTAGTGTTAATTTAGTTGCCATTTCTTGGTGTAGTATCTTTCCTACTGCATCGTGTCTCTCTTTATATTCATTTCCTGCAAACATTTGACATCCTCCCGTGATATGTTGGATTGTCTCGTTCGTTGGACACCCATAACGGCATCGATCGTCAGTAATAGTTCGATCCTTTATGATATGTTTGCAGTAATTTTTATTATTATTTTATTATTATTATTATAAGTTTATTGAGCAAAATTAAAACATTTTTCAGAGTACAGTTTCTTATACCAAACATATTTGAGTACAATCCAATTTAAATATGGATACAAAGGTAAATCAATAAACTATTCTTTACCTCGAAGGTGCGTAGGCACCTTGTTTGAGGCATCTACATTGAAATTATTTGTTCTACTCTTCATGTACACAATATATATACACTCAACTACCTAATAGACTATATACACAACATTTTATTAACACCACATTACAAGGCATCAAGAGCCCAATATGCAATTAATCCGCTGTTGTGACCAAGGTTCCCCCCAACATTTCAGGTATGGACATACGAGTTCTTAATATCCAACAAATTCGTAACTTCCTGAGAACTTAAGTTTCCTATCCACGTTTTCAATTTTAATTTAAATATTTTTAAGCTATTACTTGCTTTAATACACGCTGGTATGTAATTGTACACTCGAGGGGATAAAGATGTGTGCGATCGTTGTCCTATGGTTTTCATTGTTCTAGGTATTAAAATCATTCGTCCTCTGTGTCGCGTTCCATGCAAATGTTCGTTAAATTCCGCGGACGAAATGTTTTTAAATTGATGCACAGCAAGCACGAGCATATACAGCTGTCGAAGATTCATAACAGCAGATTCTTGGAACAGTTTTTCACTCGGATAGCGATATGGTTTATTGTATATTATCTTTAACAACCATTTCTGTGTTACCTCGAGCTTAAGTAAATAATGTTTCACTACCCCTCCCCATCCAAGTAGGCCATATACCAAAAGGGGTTGAACCAAAACCAAGTACAATGTTCTCAACAACTGAGGGCTACAGTATTCCCTAAAAAACTTGAATCTAGGTATCATTTTCCGAATTTTCTTCACAACGTTATCGACTTGAAAATTCCATCTCAAATATGGGTCCAATATTACACCTAGATATTTTATATGATCTGCTGAATGAATTGTGAAGTCATCCTCAACATTTAACGTTCTATACTCAGGCAACACAGTTGAGCTATTGGAAAACAGCATAAATTTTGTTTTCTGCTTGTTTATTGTTAAAACCTTATGGTTAAGAAACTGAATTATGTCTTTGAAGTCCATTTCTACCATACTCTTTAGTTGTTCCCAGCTATCTCCCTCATAAAATACCGCAGTATCGTCCGCAAATGCAAATAGTTTCCCCCTGGTGCGCAATGAAAACATCGAGTTAATGTAAATATTAAAAAGAACAGGGCCCAATATTGTTCCCTGAGGCACTCCATAATGTATGTCTGATAGTGAGCTTATCGATTCTCCAACTTGGACGCATTGCTTTCTACCTATCAGATAGCTTCTAAACCAGTGGAGTGGACTACCCCCGACACCCATGCACTCCAGAGTGTCAAACAATCCGTCATGACTGACCGTGTCGTAGGCTTTGGCTAAATCCACGAACACACCCAGACATGGTCTCGACCTATCCAGACATCTATATATTTCACCTGTTAGTGCCGCTATAGCATCCTGTGTGGATTTCCCGACCCTAAAACTGAACTGCCTCTCACTCAAAATTTTGCACCCTTACAGAAACTTCGTGACTCTATTATGTATTATTCTTTCAAATATTTTTGAGATATTTGATACTAGTGATATTGGGCGATAATTATTTACGGACGATTTATCTCCTGCTTTGTGTATTGGTTTTATAAGTGTTGTTTTTAAAGAAACCGGAAACATACCCGTCCGCATAGAGAAATTCACTAGAAACCTGAGGGGAGCGACTATACTTTTGGCAATTCTCTTAAGTAGTGTCACTTGGATACCATCAATACCTGGAGATTTATTCGCTTTTAGTGACTTTCAATATCTCTTGCTCATCACAAGGATCAAAACTTAACTTGAGTTGGTTAGATGATTTTGAATTATTAAATTTTGTTTTTTTCTTTTTTATTTTATTTGCCAGTTGTGTCTCTATGCTAGAAAAATACGTGTTAAAAGTTTCCGCTATTTTAGTTCTTTCCGTTAATGTAATATTATCTTGCATAATTGAGGAAATTTGTTGGTGATTGAGTTTTTTATCTGTTATGACCCTCCACAACTGCTGGGGGTCATTTTTATATTTTTGTAGTTCGTTTTCATAATAATTTATTTTAGCGATTTTAATTAATTTTTCTAAATGTTTTTTATATCTCTTATAATTCTCATTGAGATTCTCGTCCATAAATTTTTCCGATTTGATTTTTTTATACATACTATTTTTCTCGTTAATTGATTTTATTATGCCTTCAGTTATCCATTCCTTTCGTTTAATATATTTTTTTTTTATTATTCGTCTTGAGTTTTTGTCTGTCAAGTATGTTAACGTTTCGATAAATCTTCCCGTAGCCTCGCTCACGTTCGGGGCTGAATAAATATTCTCCCAAGATTCATTGGTCAAATCCATTTCTAAATTTGTGTAATCGATATATTTTTTTGATTTAGTCAAACGTGGGCGTTGTTCCGATTTTTCCGTTTCTACATAGAGCATTACTGGATAATGATCAGTTAAATCAATTTCTAAAACAATGGGTGTCGCCTTCAGTTCGTTAATACCTAGTGTTTTCAGGAATATATGGTCCAAACAGCTTCCGCTTTTTTGTCTAGTGACCGCGTCTATGGTGGGGACGAAACCCTGCTCACACAGTATATTCATGTAATGTTCATGCTCAATCGAATATGCCAGGAGATCTATGTTTGTGTCGCCAAGAAATATGTTTATATCCTTATCGTGTTTATGCTTATTGAACAGTGAAACAAGACAATCATTGAAAACATCTTTGGAGACTGTATGCGGTCTATATGCAGCTGTTAATTTTATGTTTTTCTGTTGATATAAGATATCGAAAATAATGAATTTCAGACTGCTCACATCCTCCAAAATAAACTTGTATTGTATACATGATTTTATATAAACTATAACTCCATCGTTTTGATTAATTTCTCCACTATTATATATTAAATCGTATTGTGGCATACTGAATATTTCGGGGTTCATTAACTGCCAAGTCTCGGTTAGTACTATCACATCATAGTTAATACCAATTTGTCGAAGAACAATTTTCAGTTCATCTAAGTTTTTATTTACGCTGCGTATATTCAAGTGAAAAACCTTGAAAATAGAGCCATCCATCTGATCACACAAACGATTCAGTTGATATACATCCTGCACGCATTGAGTTCTGAAATTCTCTACTTCCTTTTCATGTTCTCGAAAATATCGCTCCACTATTCAACTGTAATGTTTAGTGTTTTGTAGTCCGTACGTTCCTTCTGTTTATCCATTTGTTGTTTGAATAGTTCGCAATCCTTATCTAGAGCAGAGTGTGATGTTGGGTAACTAGTTCCGTATTTTCTATTGCTCTCGACGCAATTAATACATGTCTTCTCCTGAGATTTGCATCTAGTATAATGATGACTATCGACACAAAAGGAACACTTGTCTGGTCCAGTGTATTTGCAGTCCTTCGACTTATGGTTGAATTTGAGGCACTTGTAACATCTTGTGACTGTAACATTCTCATTTATTTCGCAACGTCTCAGACCTATATAAACTTTGCCTATATGAATCATTTTCTTGAAGGCCGTTCCATTGCAACGTAATACACAATTTTGAGCTGTTTTTTTCTTATTTGGTTTCAGCACGGCTATCTCAATTTGATCACCCTTGCTAAAAAAATCATTTTGATTCTTTATCGATTCTATGACTTCATCAGCTTTTATGTCGTTTTCAATGTTTGAAATAAATACTTCAGGTAGCCGCAGTTTTGTTTCCTTTATATCATATTTGTCACTCATATTTTCTACGAGTTTTTTCCTCAATTCTTTGTGTGATTTTTCGGAGTTACATTTGAGCAAGACCGTTCCTCCACTTTTTATTTTCAGCGAGTTTATACCGATTGGTTTTGCATTGATTTTTGATTTTGTTATGAGATCCTGTTTAGTTTCCATAACATCTTGGTCTGATTTAGGTTTACAAATTATCAGAGGAACATTGCTCCTATTATTGATTTCTTCCAAAGGCTTGATGGAAGTCAAAACCTCTGAATATCTTCTTGTGTTGTCAACTGACATGTTCATCAACTCTTGCTTAGTTTTCTCCAGGTTTTGCTCCAGAAGTTCTATTACTTTTTCTTTGCTTTTTATAATGGTGTTTTTATCTTCAATGGTATTTTTCAATAATTCAAACCATTCTCCCTTAAGGCATCTCGGGCAATAAAATTTCATAAGACGCTTACCTCCAATTTCCAGGATTGCAATTTCAGAGGGGTGCAACCCCGAACATGACTTACAGAACTTTGTAGGACATCCATCACAAGCAACCAGAGGAGATCTTGCGGTCCCCGCTTTGCTGCACTTCGTGCATTCCATGGTCGGCATTAGGCTGCCATCAACCGCATGTTAAGTCTCCGTATGAACATCGCATTCAACACATATTCCGATTGTCACAAAAAACTGAATTCGCTTCACCGTTCCTTATTTCAGTCCAAATAATAAGGAAATAAATCCCGAAAACTCAACGATCGAAAAACAAAACAGACGATACCGCACTCTCCGGGATATCAGCCCCTTCTGTACGATTTTTTAAGTTTTATTACGAACTATAAACTGTGTAATTTGAGTAATTTCCAGGAACGCAATCCACACACGTCCATCCGACAATCATCAACTTATATCTGCAATTGTGTATTTGGGAATTATTTGAACTTGGCCAAGTCTGACTCATTCTGTATATGAATGATTTTGGATGTTTCATTCATCCTCATGAGGATGTTTCCGTTTTGAGTCCAGACGAACTTATAATTTTTTTCCCTGGCTGTGATACGGGCAGACCGAAAAATGCTTTTATTTTTTGTTGTGAGGTGCTCATTTACGTAAAATTTATTGGAGAGGCCGTCCAAGCTAAAACCATTTCTTCCGCCATTCGTACCGCGCTTATTCTTAATAGTAGACAGAAATTCGTCTCTTTTTGATTTAGAAATGAACTTGGCTATGATATTTTTCGGTCTATTTTCAACCCTAGTGGGTACACGTACAACAGAGGACAAAGAAGACGACTCAATAATCATCCCTGCGAACTCTCCCACCTTTTTTACGATCTCGATCAAATTTTCATTCTGCTTTTCTGGAATATTTACTATCTCTACATTATTTTCACGAGCATTTTGTTCCAAACTGTCCATTCTGTACTGCAAACTCGATACCTCCTTCTTCAAGCAGTCATTCTCAGCCTTCAAGTGATTCGCTAGCCTGAAGACTTCACTCAGTTTGGCGAGCTTTTCCTAAAAATCGGAAATTTTATCCGAACAGAAAGAGACAGATTCTTTAAGTTCCCTGATTTCACTCCTCATAGCGCCGAGTTCCGATCTCAAGGCGTTCATCAATCGTGCAGTGCCGGCATCCGCGATAACAGCATCCACGCCGGAATCCGTACGCGGCAGCACGGGAGCTGGACACGACATCGGCGAAACATGAGTCACCGTCGGAGACGAGGCACTGGGGTTTCCCCCATCGCGACAACCCGCACAGATCCACCTTCCTCCTGGCATATTTCTTATCAACGGTACTTGGTTTTTTGTCACCTCGGAGCACCTTGGAAAGCTGAATGCAAAAACAAAACATTGTTATGTTTTTCTTTTCAGGAGATGGATTATTTTCGTTTGGATAGATAATTATACAGGATATTTATTTGTCGAATATCAATTAGAAGTATCTAGAGATGTTGGACCAATTCAAGTCTGAAAATTGAGATTAAAGCCTCTAATTATTAACTAATTTTTAAAGAAATACAATATTTGATCAACAATTATACAGGCCATAGGGTGTATACAGGGTGAGTCTTTGACTTGTACATATATTTCAACCGAAGATTCCTGAGGTCAAAAGAAACACTTTTTTCCTTTATAGTTTTTTCCGATTCGGCCCGGTTACAAAGATACAGGCTGTTGAAAATCGATAAAAAAATGTGATTTTCGGCTATATCTCGTAAATGGTTCTATTGAAGGGAATGATTTTTGGAATATAGCTTTTCCTTGATGTGATACATCTTTTCCGAACACAAGATGCCCTACACATCTTTCAGTTTCTTCATTTTGAACATTACATCCCATAAAACTACCAGAAATTCAAAGAACCCAACTCTCAAAAGTAATTTGAACGTTCATTGAAGAATATTTGGCTAATTTGAAAAATAAAAGTATTCTTCTTATTTTCTTGTACAAAGCGCCGTTTTCGAGTAACTTGATCTTAAAAAAAAAAAATTATCTGTGGAATTGAAAAAATTGGGTACTTTGGCTGAATGCAACTCTGTTCTGTTGTGGAAAAAAATCCACAGAAATGAATATTTACTATGATGTCATGTCTCAGGTTTTAGACTTGAAGTACTAGCCAACTTAGTTTGAAAATGAAGTTATTTGAATAAGCTCACCTCGACTCCTCAATTTGATTACAAATTACTGAGCTTTGGCACAGCTCTGATAATAAGAAGATACTTCATTAAAATCAACATTCCTTTTGAAAAGTCCAGATTACCCATAAAGCCCATGCTTAAGAAAGTTTTCACAAAATAGTCCCATTATAATGAAAACCATCAATATCCCACTAAAGACTGCTGCTATCGAACAACACTATATTCTTCTTCAGGCCATTCAAACTCACATCGAAACATAGCACTAGGTACATACTAGACAAATTTTCAATTGATTGAGATTGAATACTTTTATTCTTTTGCTATTCCATAAATTCATCCTAGAGCATATGATTGACATACTTCCAAGAGTGCCATAATTGTTTTAATGTGAAAACAAATAGTTGAGTTGAAAGAAACAGGCAACAGAAATTGTGGATATTTATATTGAATATTTCTCATTTATTTTCAATGGCAAAATCAAGATGAATCATGTAGTAGGGTTGGCTATAATGTTGGTACATATTTTAGTACAAATTTGATTACAAGTGGAGTTCAACATTTTCCATTGATTACAGAGCCATAAAACTTTATTTCCATATTTTCACACTGATGGCTTCAAAAATATTGATGCAGATCAATATTTTTATGAGATAGTTGGAACAAATCAAATGCTTCATTTCATAAAGGAATTGCTTTCTATCAGAATGCACACTTATTTATTTTGTATCCACACAATTATTTTGGAAATTGTTATTAAATTTCTTGAAAATATGTATGGAGCTTCAATATTCTGTTAGGTTTCTTCAAATCTTCGATGATTTTCATTTTATGCAAACAATACCAAATATCATATCACAATAACAGTGTAAACAGGAAATGAAAATGAATATTTCAGGTTAGAACATAGATTATTCGAACTGCTGTGTTTAAATTTGCAACACTCGAAATTTGAGGTTTAAACTTAAAAGCACAGACTAATAGTCTGTGTTAGAATTTTCACAGATGAATATTATTCATTTGAGAATGTAAGGTTAAATGACAATTCTTTTGGGAAATGAAATAATCAACGATATAATATTATAAATGCGATATAATAAATGAATGGATATGAATTATGAGTATCAGAGCTAAGCTAATATGGGTGGTAGCGAGCTCAATTCGTTATGATTATCGAAAATGAAATAGAAAATCAAGAGAAAAATATTTAATCTTTATCGTCAATGAAATTGGGATAACTCATTTATTGTATTATAAATACTACTTTGTTCAACAAATGGAATGTTAAAAGTGAGTTTATGATGGTTTTTCCAATCTAGTAGCTTATTTCCAAGGTTCAAATTGTATATCTTATACTTGCGAAAACTTCAGTGTTCCGGTTACCAGGGGTGAATTAGCTCATTATAAAAATTTGAAATGGCTATATCTTTTTAACAGGGCCGAATCGGAAAAAATGGTAAATGAAAAAAGTGTTTCTTTTGACCTCAAGAATCTTCGGTTAAAATATATGTACAAGTCAAAGACTCACCCTGTATATTTGAAGTAGTAATTAGTCATTTTTGGAGAAATGAGACATTTTGAAATCTGAAATTCTCATTTCTTTAGAAATGACAATTTCTTTCTTCTTTGAAAAATTTGGGAATAAATGCATAATCAAAATGTGAGAGTTATTATCAATCAAAAGAAATACTACCTGAAATAAAGAAACTGCATTCAATGTTTATTTTCAGTTTTGACAAATATTGAATTTTCTTAATCATTCGATAAGATCTATGAAAAGACCTACAGTGAAATTTTTGTTTTAGGAATATTCAGTATAGCTATAATAAACTGAAAAGCAGCAGAATGAATAGATCTACCTTCCAAAAACCCATGGCTTATGTTGCCTCACAAGCAATCGTAACATTTTTGAGAAATCAGGTTATAAGAAGTCCCTCATTTCCAAGGTTCATCAATACTTTTTTCAGTTGAGCAACAAATTATTCTTCTATTCCATATTTTATTAAGAAATACAATATATGATCAAAAATTATATAGGGTGTATATATTTAGAATACAAGGACACCTTTTGAAATCTAAAAATTTGGTTAATAGTAGGTTATTTTTCATAATTTATAAACTAATACAATATATAATTTGCAATTATAAAGGTAGGTTGCATAGATTTAGAATACCAAATAGTGATTTCTATTTTGCTTACTCTTCTGTTGCATATTTCTTGAAGGTATATGGACAAAAATGATTCTTGTGGGTTCTGGTGAACGATCAAAGGGATACAGAATACAGGTAACAATGTCATCAGTCGAGATATAGTTATCATAGATAAGGGATGATATAGAAATTTCACTAGATAATTCTGATTCAGTGGAGGACAGCTTGTAGCTCTGGGTTTTACTCAGAAGTAAATTGAACAGGGCAATTTTTGTCCTATATAGTAAATAAAATTTTGACAGATATTAGTAGAAAAAGATCAACAATTGAGCATTGTATTAACAATCCAAAAATAACTTGCTAACTGTTGTTGCATTGTACGTGGATGACTTCTTTGTTTTAACTAATGTTTATTCTGAATGAATATATCTGATAGAAAATTTAAGTGATAATTTTATCATAAAGAATTAAGGGAACGCTAAAAAATGTTTAGGGATGAATATCCCTAGAAATAATGAAAAAGGTAGTATAGTAATTGTTTATATTCTTCAAATATGTATTGCAATAATTCAACATGTCTGATTGTAAACACATAAAAACTCCTTTGAAAACTTGATTGAAAATTGATTCAACATAAGAGAGTTGTAATGATGAACCATATAAAAAATTAATAGGTTTATCAACGTCTTTAGCAGTATTAACTAATCCTGATAAAGCACACTTTGTTAATCTCTTGATTCAATTTAATAATTATCTCATCATTGAACACAGGAAAAGTGCAAAACTCATTTCAAGATGCAAGTAAAAAAAGATCATCGTTCAATGTTTACTTCAGGACCTGTGTTCAGTAGTTGAAATGACTGCCTCGGTACTAAAATTGTATCAGCCAATACTATTGACCCATATCAGATAACTACACTGACTTGATTTTTTTCAAATGTTAACTCTGGATCTGAATCAATTAATAATTTAATTTTCACCAAAATTAAAAGCAATATGAATAAATCAATAGGATAGCATTTCCGAACTGGCCATAGAGCACCTATTCCTATAACGATTGAAAGATTGGAAACTTTAGTGAACAAATAGGTATTATATCTACATTTTTAAACGAGTTTAATCATTCATTCATGACATGGAAAGCTTTAATAAATAGTCACTTTTTAAAGTATTTTATACTTTGAATTGCTGGAAAATTGATACTAATTTCAAAAATAACTGCCATGTTGAAATTCTTCATATACTGAATGATCCTTCAAATTTTATTTCTGTCATAACATTTTGACTAGTATTTCAACTGATTTTTTATATGTATATCCTCGCCATTGATGAATAATTTGATTGTTTCACAAAAAAATGGAGGTTTATTAACATCTTTAGCAGTATTAACTAGTCCTGATATAGCATACTCTGTTAATTTCTTGAGTCAATTTAATAATTATCTCATTGTTGACCACTGGAAAAGTGCAAAACTCATTTCAAGATACAAAGATCATTGTTCAATTCTTACTTCAGTCAAAAAGGCCTGAGTATTTGAAATCGGTACTAAAATTGTATCGGCCAATACTATTGACCCATATTAGTGGGTTCGATAACTACACTGACTTGATTTTTTCAAATGTTAACTTTGGATCTGAATCAATGAATAATTTAATTTTTACCAAAATGAAAAGCAATTAATAAATCAGTAGGATAGCATTTTTGAACTGGCCATATAGCACCTATTCCTATAACGATTAAAAGATTGGAAACTTTAGTGAACAAATAGGTATATACATTTTTATAAAAGTTTAATCATTCATTCATGACATGGCAAGTATTAATAAATAGTTACCTTTCAAAGTATTTTATACCTACATTGAATTGCTGGAAAATTTATACCAATTTCGAAAGTAACTGTCATGTCAAAATTCTTCATACACTGAATGATCCTTCAAATTTTATTTCTGTCGTAACATTTTGACTAGTAATTCAAGTGAAAAATTTGAACTGATTTTATATATGTATATAGTATCGCTATAAATGAACAACCTGAAAAGAGACAGAATGAATAGACTTGCCTTTCGAATACCCATGGCTTATGTTACCTCATAAGCAAATTTAATATCTAGGTAGAACCTTTTTGAGAAATCAGGTTATAAGTTTGAGAGTCTCTTAATTTCAGGTTTCAGTTGAACGACAAATAATATTATGATAATATAACAGGGTATATATGGTTGAAATTATTCTTATGAAAGATTTCACAACGATTTGATTTCTTCATTATAAATTCAACAGCACTGCACTCAAATTCTTCAAAAACTGATAGGTCACTTATATTTTTGCACTCTTCAGTCGTAAAAGTGTATATTTTAGATATTCAAAAAACACATGGAAATTTTTGAATGTCATCTGACTAACTTCGCTCTTTTTCCAGTAATAAAGCCAATTGTGAATTATCTATAAGGAGTTTTTCTATCTGTTTAATACTGTTTCATGGTAGCACAACTTTTACTCCAATCCAAGACTGAATTGACTGGGTGATTAATGTTTATTAAAAGTTTACAATTTACGAATATCGGTATTCCTATTGATGATCAGATAAAACTTCTGTTCTCTTTTGTAGTTCCATCTTCTGTCGCAATAGATTCAAATTTTCACGAAAGAGAATGTAGTTTTATAGTTTGTGGAAAATAAACGAAAAATTCCTGAAATGAAGCAACATTCATCCAATTTTATGATATTCGCATGATGTTAGCATGAAATGCAAATCATCCAAGATTTGAAGAATCCCAACAGAGTTCCATTCATATTTTCGAGAAATTTAAAAACAATTTCCAAAATAATTGTGTGGATACAAAATAAATAAGTGTGCATTCTGATAGAAAGTAATTCCTTTATGAAATGAAGCATTTGATTTGTTCCAACTATCTCATAAAAATAAAAATAATGATCTGCTTCAATATTTTTGGAGCCATCAGTGTGAAAATATGGAAATGAAGTTTTATGGCTCTGTAATCAATGGAAAATGTTAGACTCCACTTGTAATCAAATTTGTTCTATAATATGTACCTACATTATAGCCAACTCTACTACTTGATTTTTCTTGATTTTGCCATTGAAAATAAATGAGAACTATTCAATATAAATATCCACAGTTGAATATCCTGTTTCTTTCAACTCACCTACCTATTTGTTTTCATATTAAAACAATCATGGCACTCTTGGAAGTATGTCAATCATATGCTCTAGGATGAATTTATGGAATAGCAAAAGAATAGAAGTATTCAATCTCAATCACATGAAAATTTGTCTAGTATGTACTTAGTGGTATGTTTCGATGTGAGTTTGAATGACCCTCGAAGAATACAGTATTGTCCGATAGCAGCAGTCTTTAGTGGGATATTGACTGTTTTCATTATATTGGACTATTTTGTGAAAACTTTTTTAAACATGGGCTTTATGGGAAATCTGGACTTTTCAAAATAGAATGTTGATTTTAATGAGGTATCTTATTATAAGAGCTGTGTCAAAGCTCAGTAATTTGTAATCAAATAGAAGAGTTGAGGTGAGCTTATTCAAATAACTTCATTTTCAAACTAAGTTGGCTAGTACTTCAATTCTAAAATCTGAGACATGACATCATAGTAAATATTCATTTCTGTGGTTTTTTTTTCCACAACAGAACAGAGTTGCATTTAGCCAGAGTACCCAATTATTCGAATTTCACAGATAATTTTTTTTTTTAAGATCAAGTTACTCGAAAACGGCGCTTAGTAGGAGAAAATATGAAGAATACTTTTATTTTCCAAATTAGCCAAATATTGTTCAATGAACGTTCAAATTACTTTTAAAAGTTGGGTTCTTCGAATTTCTGGTATTTTTATGTGATGTAATGTTCATAATGAAGAAACTGAAAGATGTGTAGGGAATCTTTTGTTCGGAGAAGACGTATCACATCAAGGAAAAGCTATATTCCAAAAATAATTTCCTTCAATGGAACCATTTACAAGATATAGCTGAAAATTACATTTTTTTATCGATTTTCAACAGCCTGTATCTTTGTAACCGGGCCGAATCGGAAAAAACTATAAAGGAAAAAAGTGTTTCTTTTGACCTCAGGAATCTTCGGTTGAAATATATTCCTGAGGTCAATAGAAACCCTTTTTTCATTTACCATTTTTTCCGATTCGGCCCGGTTAAAAAGATACAGGCTGTTGAAAATCGATAAAAAAAATGTCATTTTCCGTTATATCTCGGAAATGGTTGTATAGAAAAAAATGAATTTCGGGATATAGTTTTTCATGCATGTGATGAATCTTCTCCGTACACAAAATTTTATCCACATCTCTCCGTTTCTTCATTATGAACACTTCATCCCATAAAAATACCAGAAATTTAAAGAACCGAACTCTAAAAAGTAACTAGGACGTTCATTGAAGGATATTTAGCTAATTTGAAAAATAAAAGTATTCTTCATATTTTCTCGTATATTGAGCCGTTTTCGAGTAATATGTGTTTAAAAAAAAAAAATCTGTGAAATTCGAAAAATTGGGTACTTTGGCTAATTGCAACTCTGATAGAAAATACTCACAGAAATGAATATTTGCTACGTTGTCAGGTCAAAAATCATGGATTGAAACACTGAATTTGCATTGACAAGTGAGGGAACCAGCCGACTTAGTTTGAAAATAAAGTGATTTGAATAAGCTCACCCATTGAGAAAATTCAATTCTTTTTGGTAAATCCGTCGGCAATAAAGCTTGTACCTTTTGAATATGGTATGGGTACAATCCTTGATCTCTCAAGCTGCGATCCACCGTAGATTGCGATATGTTATATCGCAATGCGAGACGTCTCGTACTTGTTTCGGGGTGCTGTTGCACGTCATCTAGAACGTCATCCATTGCTCTTGATCGCATTCGGCCATTATCCACCATGTTGATAGCGAGGGCTCCATGATCACGCAATCTTTGAATAATCTTTACGAAAGTTCTCTCATTTGGCTGTCTCCTATTTGGAAACAGCCTTCCATAAGCTTCTTTAGCTCTTCTCGCAATTTTCCATTTGTGAAATAGCATTCCAACATATCTACCATCTCCTGGTTAGAATACATTCTGCTAATTTCCACTTTACACACTTAAAGAACTTCACAAACAAACACTTTACACTAAACAAACACCTTACACTAAACAAACTAAACACACTTAACACTTAACAAGTTAAACGAACTAAGGTAACACTTAACAAACTAAATACACTTAATACTTATCATTTACATTACACAAAGCAACAGAAATCATGATACCACAGACTAACTAGTAATCTGTGATGATACCATAAATTCGAATTTCAATTGTTTTCGGATCATTCTATGCGCATGACCGATCAACATAGAAGAATGTCGAATAACTTTTTAAACAAACCATCAAATTTATGAATTAATAAATTTATTTTATTATGAATTTCATTAAATGTAATAATAAGTATCATCCGAAATGTTAAATGGAATTTTGTATAATAAAATAAGTCATAATATGCTAGATTACCGTATGTTATGAACGATTTGAACTATTGCGCATGGCCACAGAGTTTATTACTCTATGCGCATGGCCAAACTGAAAATTTGAGAAATCTCAAGAATTGTGGTTATGTTTGGCAAACAAATGGAATAATTCGATATTTGATTCGAAAATATTTTATGTTTCAATAAGAAACAACATAGTTCGGCGTAAGTAAGTTTCTAAGTTATATAATATAAATAATATATTGAATAATTATTGTATTTTTTCAGATCTAATAATTCATCGAATCATTCAGAAAAACACCATAATGAATTTAATTGGACGACGATTTTCCTTCGTGATTTATTTCGTGAAGATGATTGCCCACTAGATACAGAGAAGTTTCAGATGACCTGTATTTAAAGAGAATCTTGAACCCCTTCAAATTAAATCCAACCGGAAACAGTTTGCTGTGAGGTGTTCATGATTTCATAAGGATAATTTTTCCATATAATGAATGGAAAAGTAAATTGATTAATTGAAATAACCAAAAATCTACAATACAATGATTCTGTTGATAAATTCAACTACTTGAACGAGTGAAGCACTAGTTCTGTAATGAATATTTATTCAAACTTAAATCCATAAATCCATTCATGAAACTGCCTTTTCATTTTCGAGCTAAGTTATTGTGTAGGTACTTAACTTAGATAAAGTATTCTGGGTTCATTCAATCCAAAATGCAAGCGTTCTTACACCTCTTGCTACCTTAAAAATTTAAAACTTTTCTCACTGATTCCATGATAATAAGAATAAGAAAGTGGTTTGAATACCACTTTTTTGCTGACCTCTAGATAACAAAATATACTCAATTAGCCCAAATTTCTAGTAATGTACAAAACTTCAACCGTTTCGAAAGTAACTGTCATGTCAAAATTCTTCATACACTGAATGATCCTTCAAATTTTATTTCTGTCGTAACATTTTGACTAGTAATTCAAGTGAAAAATTTGAACTGATTTTATATATGTATATAGTATCGCTATAAATGAACAACCTGAAAAGAGACAGAATGAATAGACTTGCCTTTCGAATACCCATGGCTTATGTTACCTCATAAGCAAATTTAATATCTAGGTAGAACCTTTTTGAGAAATCAGGTTATAAGTTTGAGAGTCTCTTAATTTCAGGTTTCAGTTGAACGACAAATAATATTATGATAATATAACAGGGTATATATGGTTGAAATTATTCTTATGAAAGATTTCACAACGATTTGATTTCTTCATTATAAATTCAACAGCACTGCACTCAAATTCTTCAAAAACTGATAGGTCACTTATATTTTTGCACTCTTCAGTCGTAAAAGTGTATATTTTAGATATTCAAAAAACACATGGAAATTTTTGAATGTCATCTGACTAACTTCGCTCTTTTTCCAGTAATAAAGCCAATTGTGAATTATCTATAAGGAGTTTTTCTATCTGTTTAATACTGTTTCATGGTAGCACAACTTTTACTCCAATCCAAGACTGAATTGACTGGGTGATTAATGTTTATTAAAAGTTTACAATTTACGAATATCGGTATTCCTATTGATGATCAGATAAAACTTCTGTTCTCTTTTGTAGTTCCATCTTCTGTCGCAATAGATTCAAATTTTCACGAAAGAGAATGTAGTTTTATAGTTTGTGGAAAATAAACGAAAAATTCCTGAAATGAAGCAACATTCATCCAATTTTATGATATTCGCATGATGTTAGCATGAAATGCAAATCATCCAAGATTTGAAGAATCCCAACAGAGTTCCATTCATATTTTCGAGAAATTTAAAAACAATTTCCAAAATAATTGTGTGGATACAAAATAAATAAGTGTGCATTCTGATAGAAAGTAATTCCTTTATGAAATGAAGCATTTGATTTGTTCCAACTATCTCATAAAAATAAAAATAATGATCTGCTTCAATATTTTTGGAGCCATCAGTGTGAAAATATGGAAATGAAGTTTTATGGCTCTGTAATCAATGGAAAATGTTAGACTCCACTTGTAATCAAATTTGTTCTATAATATGTACCTACATTATAGCCAACTCTACTACTTGATTTTTCTTGATTTTGCCATTGAAAATAAATGAGAACTATTCAATATAAATATCCACAGTTGAATATCCTGTTTCTTTCAACTCACCTACCTATTTGTTTTCATATTAAAACAATCATGGCACTCTTGGAAGTATGTCAATCATATGCTCTAGGATGAATTTATGGAATAGCAAAAGAATAGAAGTATTCAATCTCAATCACATGAAAATTTGTCTAGTATGTACTTAGTGGTATGTTTCGATGTGAGTTTGAATGACCCTCGAAGAATACAGTATTGTCCGATAGCAGCAGTCTTTAGTGGGATATTGACTGTTTTCATTATATTGGACTATTTTGTGAAAACTTTTTTAAACATGGGCTTTATGGGAAATCTGGACTTTTCAAAATAGAATGTTGATTTTAATGAGGTATCTTATTATAAGAGCTGTGTCAAAGCTCAGTAATTTGTAATCAAATAGAAGAGTTGAGGTGAGCTTATTCAAATAACTTCATTTTCAAACTAAGTTGGCTAGTACTTCAATTCTAAAATCTGAGACATGACATCATAGTAAATATTCATTTCTGTGGTTTTTTTTTCCACAACAGAACAGAGTTGCATTTAGCCAGAGTACCCAATTATTCGAATTTCACAGATAATTTTTTTTTTTAAGATCAAGTTACTCGAAAACGGCGCTTAGTAGGAGAAAATATGAAGAATACTTTTATTTTCCAAATTAGCCAAATATTGTTCAATGAACGTTCAAATTACTTTTAAAAGTTGGGTTCTTCGAATTTCTGGTATTTTTATGTGATGTAATGTTCATAATGAAGAAACTGAAAGATGTGTAGGGAATCTTTTGTTCGGAGAAGACGTATCACATCAAGGAAAAGCTATATTCCAAAAATAATTTCCTTCAATGGAACCATTTACAAGATATAGCTGAAAATTACATTTTTTTATCGATTTTCAACAGCCTGTATCTTTGTAACCGGGCCGAATCGGAAAAAACTATAAAGGAAAAAAGTGTTTCTTTTGACCTCAGGAATCTTCGGTTGAAATATATGTACAGGTCAATAGAAACCCTTTTTTCATTTACCATTTTTTCCGATTCGGCCCGGTTAAAAAGATACAGGCTGTTGAAAATCGATAAAAAAAATGTCATTTTCCGTTATATCTCGGAAATGGTTGTATAGAAAAAAATGAATTTCGGGATATAGTTTTTCATGCATGTGATGAATCTTCTCCGTACACAAAATTTTATCCACATCTCTCCGTTTCTTCATTATGAACACTTCATCCCATAAAAATACCAGAAATTTAAAGAACCGAACTCTAAAAAGTAACTAGGACGTTCATTGAAGGATATTTAGCTAATTTGAAAAATAAAAGTATTCTTCATATTTTCTCGTATATTGAGCCGTTTTCGAGTAATATGTGTTTAAAAAAAAAAAATCTGTGAAATTCGAAAAATTGGGTACTTTGGCTAATTGCAACTCTGATAGAAAATACTCACAGAAATGAATATTTGCTACGTTGTCAGGTCAAAAATCATGGATTGAAACACTGAATTTGCATTGACAAGTGAGGGAACCAGCCGACTTAGTTTGAAAATAAAGTGATTTGAATAAGCTCACCCATTGAGAAAATTCAATTCTTTTTGGTAAATCCGTCGGCAATAAAGCTTGTACCTTTTGAATATGGTATGGGTACAATCCTTGATCTCTCAAGCTGCGATCCACCGTAGATTGCGATATGTTATATCGCAATGCGAGACGTCTCGTACTTGTTTCGGGGTGCTGTTGCACGTCATCTAGAACGTCATCCATTGCTCTTGATCGCATTCGGCCATTATCCACCATGTTGATAGCGAGGGCTCCATGATCACGCAATCTTTGAATAATCTTTACGAAAGTTCTCTCATTTGGCTGTCTCCTATTTGGAAACAGCCTTCCATAAGCTTCTTTAGCTCTTCTCGCAATTTTCCATTTGTGAAATAGCATTCCAACATATCTACCATCTCCTGGTTAGAATACATTCTGCTAATTTCCACTTTACACACTTAAAGAACTTCACAAACAAACACTTTACACTAAACAAACACCTTACACTAAACAAACTAAACACACTTAACACTTAACAAGTTAAACGAACTAAGGTAACACTTAACAAACTAAATACACTTAATACTTATCATTTACATTACACAAAGCAACAGAAATCATGATACCACAGACTAACTAGTAATCTGTGATGATACCATAAATTCGAATTTCAATTGTTTTCGGATCATTCTATGCGCATGACCGATCAACATAGAAGAATGTCGAATAACTTTTTAAACAAACCATCAAATTTATGAATTAATAAATTTATTTTATTATGAATTTCATTAAATGTAATAATAAGTATCATCCGAAATGTTAAATGGAATTTTGTATAATAAAATAAGTCATAATATGCTAGATTACCGTATGTTATGAACGATTTGAACTATTGCGCATGGCCACAGAGTTTATTACTCTATGCGCATGGCCAAACTGAAAATTTGAGAAATCTCAAGAATTGTGGTTATGTTTGGCAAACAAATGGAATAATTCGATATTTGATTCGAAAATATTTTATGTTTCAATAAGAAACAACATAGTTCGGCGTAAGTAAGTTTCTAAGTTATATAATATAAATAATATATTGAATAATTATTGTATTTTTTCAGATCTAATAATTCATCGAATCATTCAGAAAAACACCATAATGAATTTAATTGGACGACGATTTTCCTTCGTGATTTATTTCGTGAAGATGATTGCCCACTAGATACAGAGAAGTTTCAGATGACCTGTATTTAAAGAGAATCTTGAACCCCTTCAAATTAAATCCAACCGGAAACAGTTTGCTGTGAGGTGTTCATGATTTCATAAGGATAATTTTTCCATATAATGAATGGAAAAGTAAATTGATTAATTGAAATAACCAAAAATCTACAATACAATGATTCTGTTGATAAATTCAACTACTTGAACGAGTGAAGCACTAGTTCTGTAATGAATATTTATTCAAACTTAAATCCATAAATCCATTCATGAAACTGCCTTTTCATTTTCGAGCTAAGTTATTGTGTAGGTACTTAACTTAGATAAAGTATTCTGGGTTCATTCAATCCAAAATGCAAGCGTTCTTACACCTCTTGCTACCTTAAAAATTTAAAACTTTTCTCACTGATTCCATGATAATAAGAATAAGAAAGTGGTTTGAATACCACTTTTTTGCTGACCTCTAGATAACAAAATATACTCAATTAGCCCAAATTTCTAGTAATGTACAAAACTTCAACCGTTTGTTGGGTTTCTTCAATTTTATTGTCATTATAGTGTTTTGTGATTGTAAACTTGGCAACGTGGGAAGTCCACAGATGATTATCATTTATGTTCATTTACCTATATGAAAATGAAAGGTTATATGAATAGGTAACGCTTTTACGAAACGAAGTGAAAAAGCGAAATTAAATGAATGGATATGAATATCAGATTTAATATGGGTGGTTGCAAGCTGAATTTTTTATTATTATCGAATATAAAATAGAAATCAAGAGAAAAATAATCAACATATTTATCTCCCACGAAATTGCTATAACTCATTTATTATATTGAAAATAATACTTCGGTCACCAAAGGGAATGGAAAAAGTGAGTTTATGCTTGTTTTGCTAATATAGTAACCCATTTCCAAAGTTCAAATGGTATAAATTTATGCTTGGGAAAACTTCAGTGGGCTGATTTCCAGGTTCGGCATAGCTCATTATGAAAACTTAAAATGGTCATATCTTTTCAACCGAGCCGAATCGGAAAAAATGGTAAATGAAAAAAGTGTTTCTTTTGACCTCAAGAATCTACGGTTAAAATATATGTACTAGTCAAAGACTCACCCTGTATGTATATATATATATATATATATATATATATATATATATATATATATATATATATATATATATATATTTATATATATATATATATATATATATTTATATATATATATATATATATATATTTATATATATATATATATATATGTTATTTTTTTTTTAAGTTTGAGTTTGAAGGTATTTGTACCTCTACTCTTATTGAAACAATAATAATAATAATATATATATATATATATATATATTATTATTGTTTCAATAAGAGTAGAGGTACAAATACCTATAAACCCAAACTTAAAAAAAATAACATTCGGAAACTAAATATAACTCAAAACAAAAATTATGGTTGACAATGAGAAAAAAATTAGGACGTATTATTCTCGTGGAACACCCTATTTGTGAGGAACTGCTGTCTCTGAGGCGTGCGGAACTGTTCTCTCCTAAGCTTAAGTGAATGGTCCCTAAGGTGATTGTGGTTTCTGGAAAACAAGCGACGGATATCGTCGCCAAAATGATTGCGAAGGGCTTTGAAGGTAAAAATGATATCGCCTCTTGTTCTCCTGTCTTCAAAGTTTGGCAAACTGAAGAGTTGCAGTCTTTCTTCATAAGAAGGTCTAATGGGTCCATATGGAAATCGAGTTACCCACCGTTGAACCGACTCCAGAAGATCTGCGTCCGCTCGAGATGAAGGCCACCACACTGGTCCTGCATATTCCAGAATAGGTCGCACATAATATTTTATTAGTTTACTGAGCGTAGCATTGTTACAGCCGTTAAAAGATTTTGAAAGAATGAAAGCAGTCTGCTTTGCCTTGCTAGTAATATGCGCAATATGTTTGGACCACGAAAGGTCGGTCGTGACAGTCACGCCAAGGTCACACTGATGCGAAACAGAAGAAAGGGTTTTACCATCAAGACGTTAGTGAAAAGATGGGTAGAACTGAGCACTTATCAATATTCAAAGGCAACAACCAATCAGAACACCACTGAACCAACCGGTCTAAATCCTCCTGAAGAGTGCTATACGATGAAAGAGGGTTGTTGTACAACTTCGTGTCATCCGCGAAGAGGAGGCAAGGGGATTTTAAAATACGTGGCAGATCGGATGTGTACAGGAGAAAGAGAATGTTCCCAAGAACCGATCCCTGCGGCACGCCTGACCCAACTGTTCTGTTGGATGAAGATAAAGCATCACCCACTTTCACACGAAATGTTCTGTTGGATAAAAAAGCTGAAATCCAGCTCAGGAGATTTCCTCGAACGCCGAGATGCTCCAACTTCGAAATGAGACGCCTGTGTGGAACCCGGTCAAAGGCTTTAGAAAAGTCAAGATACAAAACGTCCACCGGAATGCCGCGGTCGTACAACTCAGTCCAAGCAGACAGATATGTTAGAAGATTAGTGAGAGTGGAGCGGCCGGGAATAAAACCGTGTTGCTCCCGCGGTATGATAGAGTGTTCCATAGCAAATTTGATAAGTTGGTCACAGATTATGCGTTCTAGAACTTTGGCGACTGATGAGACTAGACTTATTGGACGATAGTTCAGTGGTGAGAGCTTATCACCCTTCTTGAAAATTGGCGTAACAGTGGCAGACAGCCAGTCACATGGAAGACAAGAGTCTCGGAATGAGACTATGAGAATATGATGGATAAAAGCACCTCCATAGCCTTAGCACAATATTTAAGTAAACGTGAGGTAAAACCATCACGTCTAGGAGAGGTATCAACTTTTATTTCCAAGAGGTATTTCTCAATGGTTTCTTCATCAATCGAAACATGTGACATCTCAGGAATAGACCGTTCTGTTTGACAAGTCGGGATAGGTCCAGGTGGCTCTGAGGTGAAAGCTGAAGAGAAGATATCAGCGAGTACATCCGCCGACTCCACAGGACTCCCACACATGTTACCATCAAGCCTTCTAACAATCGGTGCCCCAACCTTAGAATTGAGGAAGGATCTTACGTATTTAAAGATCCGTTTAGGATTCCTGGACGAGACCAAATTATTCTCAAATGCTGCCTTGGATGACTTGATTTCCTTACTGACGAAGTTGGAAAGGTTACGATGATTTATGTAGTCCGAATCAGCACTGGTTCTCAAGAGTCTCTGCCAGAGAGATTTCTTTCTTGTCACTAGTGCCAAAATATGATCATCAATCCAGGGTCTCACAGGATTAAACTTAACTTGTTTTGTATACGTACTGGATGCAATAGCAGTCTTAACAATTGAGAGAAAGGTAGACTACACAGCATTCATCTGATCGTCTGCAAGGATTAAGCTCCAGTTCCATATATATATTCGATTTACTTTTTGAACGTACTGCCGGTATGGGAATCTAGTAGTACACATGAGATCTCGGTTATCTGAGGAGCAAAATATTTCGTAATAGGGTAATAAATTAGTTTGAATTAAGCCTAAAATTATGCCATCATCATTTTTTCTATATTCATATGTGATTTGCATTTTTCACGTACTGTCCGTATGGGATGAATGTAGAGGTAGAACTCATGAGATCTCAGTAATATGAGAAGCAAAATTTTCGTAATAGGCTATTGAATTAGTTAAATTATTCTGGGCATTTTATTTACGATTGGGTTCTGCTAGCTTAACCCTAAAGCTAGCAGAACCCAGGGTTTTTTTGAAAGAACGTAAATTCAGAAATATGGGTGTATTTTTGGTGTAATCAGATTTTCCATAAGAAATCAATTAGCTAGGTGGTTCTGCTAGCTCAACGTTAAACTAGCAAAATCCGCGATTTCTCCGACAATTTAGGAGCAAAAAATTTGTGAATTAGGTTATACATAAGTTTAAAATTATGGCCTTAAAAAAATCAAAAATCCGAAAGTGGTTCTGCTAGCTTAAAGGGGGTAAGTTAGAGTCGTAAACAGGTAAATAGAAAGATTTTGAGCATGTGCGTTCCTTTTCGAACGAAGAGAGCCCTAGTGGTTCCTATCTATAAAGGAGGAAATATAAACCTACCTCAAAATTATAGACCCATATCAATATTGCCATCTCTATCTAAAGTATTTGAGATCATAATAAAGAAAAGATTGGTTGGGTTCTTTGATAAAAATAACATTTTCTCGAAACATCAACATGGTTTCAGGAAGGGAAAATCAGTCATATCGGCAATATGGGAAGTTATTAAGAAGACTACTACTGCTTGGGATAATCATGAAATAGTTGAATTGATCTGCCTCGACTTGACAAAGGCTTTTGACACCGTCGATCATGACATTTTACTCGAGAAGCTAGAATATTATGGTGTTAAGAGGGATATCACTCGATCTGATATCTTCATATTTGGCTAACAGAAGGCAACAGGTTGCGTGGATGGATCGAAGGTCGGCTGTCGGAGACATTGGTAAGGGAGTGCCGCAGGGTTCTGTCCTGGGACCGATGTTATTCCTCATTTTCATCAATGATATCATAGATAGTATGGAATGTTATGGGATCACCTTGTATGCTGATGATACCTCTGTGTTGGTTAAGGGTTCAAACCCGAAAGAGATTCGTGAGAGGGTGAATTTTGTGTTGGAGAGGATAAAAGAATGGTTTCAGGCAAATAGGTTAAAATTGAACGATTCAAAAACTCAACAAGTTTCGCTTTCACATGCAACTCAACAAGTATCCTCTATTAAGTTACTCGGACTACATCTGGAGAGTAAGTTGGGTTGGAAAACCCATGTAGATGTCTTAACCCGAAAGTTGTCAGCGGCACTTTTTTCGATTCGTAGGATAAAAATGTGCACTTCAGACGAGATAGCTAGGTTAGCGTATTTCGCTAATTTCCATTCTTTGGCCTCATATGGGATAGTTTTTTGGGGGGGAACATCGGAAGCATCTAGAGTTTTTAGGCTGCAAAAGAGGGCAATTAGAACACTTTGCGGCCTTCAAGCCAGAGACAGCTGTAGGAGTTCATTTGTATCATGGAAGAATCCTTACAATATCAAGCATGTATATCCTAGCCTGTTTAAAATATGTTCACCAGAATATTGAACAGTTTCCAAGAAATATGAACAGACATGCTTTCAACACAAGAAATAAATCTGCTCTAGAAATACCTTACCATCGACTTACCTCATCCCAAAAGTTCATTGACCATTGGGGTCCTGTTTTTTATAATAAAGTTCCAAATGCTTTCAAGAGGTTGGATGAAAAGCGATTCAGTCTGGAGATGAAAAAGATGCTGTTGAAGACTGCTTTCTATAGTGTGCAGGAATTTTTAGACAGTGATATTTTTACATGATTCCTATTTAATTAAGTCTATAATGTAATTATTGTATTGTCTTCCTATATCTTTATATAGAGAATAATAAATTATGTAGTGGAAATTACTTCGTTTTATTTTATTTATAATAAATTATGATTATGATTATTCATTTGAGTTAGCTGTCAATTGTTATTTTCAGGTTACTTGTTTTCGATATGTTACCAACTTTTTTTCATTCGCAAACTAAAAATATTCTCTTACTGTAGATTACTGTTTAAATAAATTAGGAGGAAACCCTCAAAAAAATAGGAGATTTGTAAGAATAATCCTCCATTAGTTTTGAACTGAGCAGCCATGTGGTGGTGTTCCCTCTTATAGGTTTTTTTTTTTAATCTGTAGGAAATCTTTTGTTGGATGTTTTTCATCCCGAATCTTCTAGGGCTCTGTGAGATCTCGCAGATGGTTAGAGCTTTAAGGAAAAACTTATTAGGATTTTCAATACCAATTTTTGAAACAGGCTTGAAAAATTTAAATGAAATACTCCTGAGTACATTCTTGCACTCATTTGTCTGGAGTAAATTTGTTGAAAAAAATGTTGCCTAAAATTAAGTGGAAAATATTACTTTGAATTAATTAACTCATTTGACGTTTTGGAGTCTTAAATAAACTTCATCAGATATTTTCTTGAAATTTTTAGAATTTGTCAACACACTGAATTGTTGATATATTTAATGTCAATTCATTTTTCAGTGAATCAATCCAAATATGTAAGCCTACTATAGAGAATAAATATCCCTATTCTTTACCCCTGAAATCGAATTTTCATTTGACCTCTGTATCTCATTACCTCTATGAGTAGAACTTAATAAAAAATGTATAATTCTCGAGCTATGCCTAAATTGAACTACATATATACATAAATATGTTCGATTTAGGCGATTCTCTTCGAGTTACAACTCGAAGAGAAATCTTGATCCCTTGATATTTATAGTTAATGAAAGTTTACTGTACTCCTATGAATGATACTTGATATTTGTTCTTCTGTTTCTTGTAGTAATCGCAGGAACTTATCTCCTAACTAATGAATTCCAAAATATAACTTTGGAGAAAAATTTCAAATTTGCCAAAGAGAAATTTGGTGGAATTTATTGGACTAATGATATTTCTAGATAATGTGTACAATAAGATAATGTTTTTATTGTTAAATAATTCCCTATCAATAATATAATTGAATAAATTATCATAAAATCATTTCCAATATTTAGAGCATAACTTATTCAAGTGGTTTAATTAAGTGAAGTAGATGTAAGCAAAGCAACACCTCTTTCATAGAAACTATGGGGTTCCTGTCCTGGTGCAATATTAAGATCAACAGTATACAACAATTCTGTACGAGTAGAATTGAGATAAATTGGTAAAGATAAACGGCTGATTTTTCTGTCATCATTAGATTTCATCCAACAAAATAGCATTATTGGAAGTTCAACCATTATGCTCGATGTGAGTAATAGTTGATTGTTGCGACATTGAGCACCTTGAAGCTTGATACCTAGAAAAATATTTGGAAATATTAAATTCAGGCATATTATATTATGTGAAATTTGAAAAATTATAACAAAGATATTTCTCTTAGAAATTAAATACAACTGAATGGATTTTCTTAACAAAGGTTTACTAGTAATTAAGAATCTGATGAAAGAAGGTGGCCAATACACTTATTGAAACATAAGCTGTCAATCTCTTTATACAAAAAAAGGTGACCCTATCTCTAGGATAGATAGAAAACTGAAAAATAATCGGGGTTTGCTTTGCGAAAAATTTTCGTAAAAAAATGTAAACACTAGCAACATTGTATTGAAATTTTATACAAATATGTTTTGTAAGCTGAAGGGGCTAGTTACAAATTCAATATGGCCGCCAACGAGAAACACGCGAATACGAGTGCTCTCGTGGAAAATTGCAAATATTGCAGAAAACCATTGAAAAATGTTTTCAAATGCGAAAAATGCGAGAACATCTACCATCCTAGTTGCGGAAGCAGAGTAAAAAAGTGTTGCGAAAGCGACATACAAACAACAGAAAAAATAAACTTTAGCCGGAAAACCGAACGCAGAAGAAAGCTCCGATAGCGACAATCAATACGCTCTATTAGTGATGACGTCACACAACGCCATTTTAGTTCTTCTGTCAGTGTTCGGAATCCAAACAAACAAATTGTCATTCAAATTAGTAGTGATGGGCATCCTCGGATAGAAATACTCGGTTAACCGATTTTTAAAATGCTCGGTAACATCCGAGCATCAAAATGTTCGCATCGCTAAACACTCGGCACTCAATCTTCGGTGCGGAGACTCGCATCTCGAAAGTCTTCGTTTGATTTCGTTATTCATATGCTGTATCTACTCTTACTTGACGAGGAATCCTCGTGTACGTTTCCGATTATTTAATTTACGATTCTCGTGCTCGTAAATTAAATCGTGTTGATCATAAGAATCGAATGGGATAAGAAAGAATTAGGATTTAGGAATAACGAATAACAAAATAACTTGGACTTGATGAGCGAAGAATATGTGGGTGATCTTTTTTTTGGAATATTTCGCAGCACCTTACTGAAACCTGAGGTGTAGTATATTTGAATTTATCGGCGTTGAATGGTAGAAACTGAAACGGAAAAATGAAGATTAGTTGTTCCTCCAAAATATTTGAAAATTTTTTCACAAAATAGACACACAGACACTTGATTATCAGCTTTGATGAAGTATTTCCAAACAAATGACTTTTTGTCTCCAGGACGCATTTTTATTTTCGGAAATAATTAATCGTTCCAAGATGAAATTACTTTCGTTGGAACATTCGAACTGAAAGAGACTGAAATGTATGAGAGCATATCCCCTTTTATTTTATATGAATAAGGGTTTCTAAAAATTCATTAATGGCTTCGTACTTTTCTGCCTTCAATTCAGAAAATGTATTATTTTGTTGAGATCACTCTGACATGCCAAATGCATATTATTTACAATTTATGAAACTTCAACTCCAGTTTCGAATAAATTAGGAATAGAAACTCAAGTATTCCCTAATTATTGGTGTAAATGGAATAAAAAATTTAAAGATTTCATGAATGATATAAATCTCAGGCATCAGAGTGATTTCCCGAAGATGCATATTCAGCTGAGTAATGAATTGTTCCCGGTAACTGAATGATCCAAATGTCTACCAAGTGATAAAATGTGTAGTTTATTACTAAGCGCAACTTATTCGGGAATCTTTGGCTATTGCCGACGATATTTAAACATTTTCAACGCATTGAAGGTCATGTCGCATACGAGGATTTTTATTCGAATAAACATCCGATTTTTGAAATGCTCGATTATCGAATAACCGATTAATGAAAACATTCGATTATGCCCAACACTACAAATTAGTACGTTGTCGTTGAAGAAATTGGCTTATTTTAATAAATAAGATTATTTAAGGGACGATTTTACTATTAGTTGATAGACAGAAGGCACGAGATTAATGCCAGTAAGTTCGAACTTGAAGTTCAACTAATGAACACGGCTTTTTACAAAATCTGGGGAATGATACAGGATTCAAACTTACTGGTATTAACCAAGTTCCTTCTGTCTATCAATTAATACCGAAATCGTTCCTCAAATACTCTTATTTATGAAAATAAGCCAATTCCTTCAACGACACCATACTAATTTGAATGACAATTTATTTGTTTGGATTCCAAATACTGACAGGGGAACCAAAAATGACGTATTGGTGAATACCAAAGCTTTTTTCCCGGATAAACTGCTCAAAGAGGCAGAGGAGAAAAATGAAATTTTGAAACACATCAATTTTCTAGTTCTACAGCGAATAAAAGAGCTAGAACTAAAAATAGAAGGTTATGAAGAAAAAACCATAACAAAGACTGAATCCTAATCTGTCAGATGTCAGGAAGATAAGAACATAAACAAGAAACAAGAGAATAACTCAAAAATTAACAAAGCCAAAACATATTCTGATTCTGTAATTGAGAAACATCGTAAAATGGATACAGACCAGAAAACAAAAACAGTGAACTTCAACACCGCAGAAAACGTAATAAACAACAATTCGAAACAAACTCAAACTGCAATTCCTTTAAGTAATTTAGAATCAACCCAAAAAGAAAGACATAACACATAAACCTACAACGGAAAAGGAAACCTTTTAGCAGGTAGTATACAAAAGAAGGAAAACATAGAAAAATGAACTAGGAACTGGAGATCCACAACAAAAAAGTAACAATTACAAATCCATCAAACCATCTAAGGCAGACATAAAAATCTGGATGTTCATCTCTAAAGTTAGGAACTCAGTAGAAGAAAAATATATTAAATACTATGTAAATAAAAAGACTGCAACAAATATTGAAGAAATTTCGTAGTATAGGATCCCGATATAGAACGACCTTCACCGAGATGCTTATTTGATAAAACGTATTTTATATTTAATTTAACATGTCAATGAATATATCACATATGGGTTGCCTAACAAATTTTAGTCCAGAGTAGGTTTAATTAATAATTAAAAAAATTTTTTTTTTCGAACATTTCACCGGTTTGCTTATTAGATAAATTCTATACCAATCGGAAGTAGAAGCCCATAGAATGTGCAAACGTTAGGTTGCCTATTTTTTTCCGGTCACAACTCTCGGTTGCCAGGTATAAACAGGTCAATCTATACTAGCATTTTGCAACGGTCTGACTATTTAATCAAAATCAATATGATAAAAGATTATTTTATTATGAACACGGTGGTATAGGGTTGCCTGCGAAAAATCAGTCCAGAATCCCGGTTGTCGAATTTTAAAAAGTTAAATATTGCTGCGAGTGAGGACACAGCATAGCAGCTGTTTGAAGTCCGTCCAGTGAAAGAAAGAGAGTGCGCATGCTATTTGTTCTTGGAAATGAAAAGGATAGCGATAGACTCGTATATGCGTGCATTATTTTGGAGCAGATAATTATCAAAATAGATGAATTGTTATTTGATTTTTTTTAATCCATTAATTATTTATGTGTGTATATTTTTTATGTGACACTAAATGAAAAGGATAGCGATAGACTCGTGTATGCGTGCATCATTTTGGAGTAGATAATTTTTGAAATAGAGGAATAGTCAATTAATTATTTATGTGTGTATATTTTTTATGTGACACTAAAGAATCTTTACTAAAAAAGAAGGTTATAGTAATACATATATAATACTAATCTTGCAAATTTCATCTTTATTATTAGACGACAAAATGAAAAACAACAATTAAAAAAATACTTCTGTTTTTCATGAAAAATTATAAATACAAAAATTTTTGAAATAATTCAGGTTCCGAGTCATCGGACATATAACTATGATCTCCAACTTCTGAATCTTCTTCGTCATCATCACTCTCCGTTTCAGTTCTTTCGACAATGTCTTCTATCTTCAAAGGTGTATGATCCCCAATGAATCCTACTGGTTTAAAATATTCATCTAAGAACCAACCGCAGTTCTCAGGCTGAAGTTTCACGCATATTGGATCCGTTGCATCAAGCCACATGGAATTTACAAAAATAGTTCGTGAAATTTTTTGAATTAAGGATATCCAGCATGGTGGTATGGAGTTGGAGTCGAAGCCTTTTATTTTTTCTAAGAAGTGCTCACTGTCTTCTTTGGCAGAATAATTTTTCATAAAAATGCGATATCTCATGCGAAAATAAAACAAGATTTTATTTCAAAATTTGAACGACAAAAAAAAAGGAGAAAAAAAACCGAACAGAAACAAATAGGATCAAAATAGCAAATATAAACAAACAAATTTATATATTTAAATAAACAAAAGGATATAAATAGAAATAAAAACTAAAATCTTTCAGATAAAAATAACATTAAATAAAGAAATGAATTACTACTCATAAATAAAATAAATACATATTCACCACCACTCATAAAACAAACAAAAAAAAAATTATTGAAAAATCAGTATCAATCTGCAGTCAAATCATCGTCTTTAACATCCATACATAAATTTTCACTATCCATCGAATCGAGCATATTTTTTGTAGGTTGAAAACGACAACAATCACCTATCTCTTTAAGTCCTTCTTTAGCATGTTATAATAATGCTATATTTTTATTTGGAAATCTGTTTCTATTTTTTGTTTTGATGCGGTTAATAGCCGAAAATATTCTCTTGGATTTGGAATTAAATATTCTCTTGCATTTGGAATTCGAAATCTGAAATATGCAGCCACCCAAATTTGTCGATGAAATTCCAGTTAGACATTTTTTTTTCCACTGAATAGAATACCAACTGTGAGATAATGGTATATTTTCAACGGAAGTTTACACACCACCTTTTTCAATGAGGCACCCTTCGGATATTCCATCATTCTTCGTATTTATTCTCAGCCGACAGAAGTTTTATGATTTTATTATGTTTAAGTAGGTACGTTCTTCTAGAAACACGTAGAACGTAGAACTTCAATGAGAATGAACAATGAATTGAATCATAGAAACAGTCTAGACATCCGAAGTTCCATATTCCCAATCGCCTCGGTTATATTTTTTAAAACTACCAAAATCTAGTAAAATCTACCAAAGGATTTCTTCCCACTAAAAACTCCATGAAAATGCGAAAAATCTACTAAAAAAGTAGATTTCTCCTAATCTGGTCACACTGTATACGAGTCTATCGCTATCCTTTTCATTTCCAAGAACAAATAGCATGCGCACTCTCTTTCTTTCACTGGACGGACTTCAAACAGTTGCTATGCTGTGTCCTTACTCGCAGCAATATTTAAATTTTTAAAATTCGACAACCGGGATTCTGGACTGATTTTTCGCAGGCAACCCTATACCACCGTGTTCATAATAAAATAATCTTTAATCATATTGATTTTGATTGAATAGTCAGACCGTTGCAAAATGCTAGTATAGATTGACCTGTTTATACCTGGCAACCGAGAGTTGTGACCGGAAAAAAATAGGCAACCTAACGTTTGCACATTCTATGGGCTTCATACTTTCGATTGGTATAGAATTTATCTAATAAGCAAACCGGTGAAATGTTCGAAAAAAAAAATTTTTTTAATTATTAATTAAACCTACTCTGGACTAAAATTTGTTAGTCAACCCATATGTGATATATTCATTGACATGTTAAATTAAATATAAAATACGTTTTATCAAATAAGCATCTCGGTGAAGGTCGTTCTATATCGGGATCTTAGACTATCGGTAACAACTCTAAAAACAAAAGTAAAGACTACAAACTACAAATGTTTACTAGTGAAGCTCAAAGAGGACGTATACAAAAATGAATTCTAGCCAGTGGGTATAGCCTTCTCACGATTCGACTTTAGAAGAGGTCAGCATTTTTTAAAGAAAGGCCAGGACAACATAGACAACAACAGATAATAACACCACGCGCAACCCAAAGTTTCAGTATAATTCACCAAAATTTCCAATCAATTGGAAACTCAATCAATAAACTCGCCAAAATAACATCAGAAAACCCTGACTGCAATTTCCTTTGTCTGACCGAACACTGGAAATGCGAGGAGGAACTACAAAACGTCGGAATACCAAACTTCAAATGAGCAACTAGCTACTGCCGCAAGAAAGGAGAGCAGGGAGGAGTAGCCATCTTTATAAGAAAAAATCTACAATTTTCGATGAACCACCATGTAGAAAAATCAACAATTAAAGGAGAATGTGAATTTGCATCGATAAACAGCAAAATATTAGAGGAAACAATCTCACCTTGCACTGGAAGCAGACAATTTTTTCGATAGAATGGAACTAATGTGTGAGAAAATGTTAACAACAAAAATATGATCTTCATAGCAGGAGACTTCAATATCAACATGTTATCCAACATAAAAAATAAAACTGAAATGATTTCTCTAATGCAAGCATATATAACCTACACGAGACAATATTTGAACCAACAAGAGTCAGTAAACAACCTAGCTGAATTGATAACATTTTCACAAACAGTAACGTGAAAGAAGCAAAAATATTTGAAGATCACATTTCAGATCATACAGGCCAGAAAGTCATTTGTGAACGAAAAGAACGCAGTAAATCAGAATTTTACAGAATATTTTTCAGGAACGATCAAAGAGAAGATTTCCAGAAAGTTCTTCAAGATCAAAACTGGGAAGAAGTCTACAACTTACCGAAAGCAAATGTAAACCAACAATGGAACTCCTTCATATCGACTTTTAAACATATATTTGAGCAATGATTTCCATGAATAAAAGTGAATATGAACTCCCAAAAACAAACTGCCGTTTTCTCGAAGGAAGTTTTAAACATGAAACAAAAGTTAGACCATCTATTATTCCTCTCAAAGGCAAGTGAAGAATTTAAATTTCAGTATAGGGAAGCAAAGAAAAAGTATGACACCATGATAAGAACATAACGTCAGAAATATTACGAGGAAAGAATAAAAGCATCGGATAACAAAAACAAATGCATTTGGTCAATCTGTAATGAAGTAAGTGGAAGAAAGTCAAAGAAAACAAATATAGGCTTAGAAGGTCACGCAACTGATATAGCTGAAAACTTCAACCAATACCTCCTACAAATAGTACCAGAGCTAACTAAAAACTTATCATACCAAAACTCCTGTTCAAATGCAATAATGTTAAAAACAATCACTGCATATACCTTAGACCAACAACAACCACAGAAATTGAGGAATTATTTAAACTCATAAAAAACAAACATACTTGCGGCCAAGACGAAATACCTGCATCCATTATGAAATCTAGCATTGGAAAGATCAAGAAAGTTCTCTGCTACATCATCAACTCTTTGAAGAACGGAATATTTCCTGAACAGCTGAAAATGGCAGTCATCAAGCCTATCTACAAAAAAGGAGACACAGAAAATATTGAAAGCTACAGACCAATAAGCCTGCTACAAAGTTTCTCAAAAATATTTGAGTTGACAATGCATAAAAGACTGACAGAGTTTTTCCTAAACAGCAAAATCTTGAACTCAACCCAACATGGCTACCGAAAGGGCAAATCAACAACAACAGCTACTTACAACTTTATCCAAGCAATTATTAACCAACTAGAGAAAGGAAATTATGCACTGTAAATGCTTCTAGATCTATCATAAAGCATATGACTGCCTAAATATCGAGATTTTATTGAAGAAACTCTGGATGTACGGAGTACGGGGTCAAGCATATAAATGGCTGGAAACTTATCTGAAGGAAAGAAGACAATATGTTGCAGTTGAAAAATATGGAATATAAGGGCTCTCACAAATAGCTATGAAAAAACTGAGTATAGAGCAGGGACGTATATTGGGTCCTTTCTTGTTCATAATTTATGTAAATGACTTGGAGAACTATCAAACAGAACAACATGAAATGAAAGAAAGTGGAATGCGAAGGGAATCCCAATAACTTACAAATAATCAACACGGAAGAGAATACGGAATACCTCCTAACTCAATATGCCGATGACACAAACATCTTATCCTGGGAAAAGACAGTAGAAAATACCATAAACAAGGCAAGTCAACATTTCATCAAGATTGAGAAATGGTTCAACACCAATCAACTCATTCTAAATAAGGAGAAAACAACAGCTATTCTCTTCAGGACAAAACAAATTAAGGCGGAAATACCAGAACAGATTACCCTTGGAAACAGCATACAACAGCTAGAAAGATCCTCAAAATTCCTTGGAGTTTACCTGGACGAGTTACTAGATTGGGGGGAACACGTGAGGTATGTGTCGAGAAAATTAAACTCAACAACATATGCTCTAAGAAGTATATCATCCCACATGAATGAGGCAACAACAAAGACCTTTTATTATGCCTGCTTTGAAGCCATAGCAAAATACGGTATCGTATTTTGGGGGTCCAGCTCAGATATCCAGCATATTTTTGTGATTCAAAAGAGAGCAATAAGATCCATTACAAAAATGAAAGCTAAAGAAAGTTGTAGAGGAGTCTTCAAGAAACACAAAATCCTCACAATATACGGTTCATACGTATATGAGTGCTTGATATACCAGCGAATTCCAAACTGAAAAAAGCCATAGTTATCCAACGAGAACCAACGACATCATGTACCCAATTCATAGGCTTACACTCTCAGAAAAAGGAACACACTATAGATGTATCAAGTTTTTCAATAATCTACCCAACAGGCTACAAAGACTAAGATCACACAAAACCTTCAAGCGAGAACTCAGGAAGTACCTTATTGACTTAGAACCCTATACAATACAAGAATTTCTGGATACAAATTAAATTAAAGATCTATGTTTCTTTTGACACAATTTAATGCAGTTTCATGTAACTCTTAGAAATAAAGAAGCAATACACTAGCCTTTTCTAAAGAATCCATTTATCTTCTAAATGGTTGGGGATCAGCTATGAAGTCATTAAAGTGACGTTAAGTTTTGTCTTCTAATTCTTGACGTGAATTTACCATAGATAGCATAGACTTCTTCATTAAAACAACAGCAAACTGTGTAGTTCAAAGGATTAAAATCGCGGCATGAATCAGAGCTTTGCTGCACCTCTACCAATCCATCGATTCGGAAAATTTCAACATTTACCCGTTTTAACGATGTTTCATTTCGGCGACCAAAAATTTTTCATTCGCATAATGCATACTTATTAATTTTATATTAACAATATAAACATAATTTTATCATTACTTCCTACCATCATCTGTTATTACTCAGAATAAAAATATTCCAAAAACGATACATTGTATCGTACTTTACACCGTTAGTTCTCACATAATGCATACTTATTAAGTTTATATTAACAATATAAACATAATTTTATCATTACTTCCTACCATCATCTGTTATTACTCAGAATAAAAATATTCCAAAAACGATACATTGTATCGTACTTTACACCATTAGTTCTGCACCGGTGTGGATTTGCCTAACACAGTAATTGCATATGAAATTTTGATAGCATACAGTATCATAATAAATTTTATTCTTGTATAAAATTGCTGCCATTAAAAAGGACAATATTACTTTCAACAACCATTTAGAATTTCTATTTTGGAAGAAAACATTATGTGCTAAGAGACATACAATTATTTCAAAATATCATAAATTGTAGAGAAAAATCAAAATTTCTTATTACCTGTAACAGCAAAACTATCACTGGGAATAGTAGATTTATCGTGAGAGTCTGTGATCGTTACATCCAAATGTAATTCTTCAAGAGACCAACTATTTGCTTGTGCAACACACTGCCTTGTGGCTGTTATATAAGCTTCAGGATTCAATAAACCTCCAAGCCATACAGGAAAACTCTAAAAACAATAAAAAAAAATGTATTGAATACTAACACAGTCACTTTCTCATTAACCTGTAATTCTTTAGCACCATAGCTAGAAACCAAATCAGAAACCTGCTGCAGCTGTTTCACCCTCTGACTGAAATCTGTGATCCATTGAATTACGGTACATCCCTTTGGCACAGTATAACGACACCAATTCGTTGGAATTATACCACGAACCAATTCACTCAACATCTTTCTATGATAGTTAGTTTGTTTCTTTTCACCCTACAATAAATACAGTATAGAATATAAAGATACTTTGTGTTGATTAACAAGTTTAATTTTGTTTACTAATCTAAAAATACTTTTGATATATTGAATCATATACAGTGTGTGTGTTTCATTATAAGAGGTGAATACTGAGAATAGATGTTACTGATATATCAGTTTTATATTAAAAAAAAAACATATAACATTGATAGTTTACAATATAAACAATTAATTAAAATCGAGCCTTCTATTCTATTTTTGTTAATTTTTAATTTATTTAATTGTTCTTTTATATATATAGTATTCATTGTTGCCAGTTGTATGTCCCGCTGAATATTTTGATAGATGGTATAATGGAGATTGGACATAAGAAACTATTGGTTGTAAAGGATTTCCTTCTCTGTGGGTTTTGGGTAATCCGTATATTTTTGGTCTTTTGCTGTGTTGTGTATTGTTAATGTTTTGTGATCAATTTCTGATATGAATCCTTTCTCTATCAAATTCTTTAGTATTTTGTTGTTTTGTTTTAATAATGTTAGCGTCATGTCACGTTTAGTCTTTATGTATGTGTGTAACGTTACAATTGCCCATGAGACTCTAAGGACTAATTTCTAGGGGTGGTTTGGCTTATTTGGCAACAAAACTCCTACCCAGGTTTTTACAAATTTAATAAAATTAAAATATACAATGATCGATCCTTTTCACTCCAAACAAATAATAAAATAGAAACTTAACTTAAAACGATTTTAAATGAGTTACTCTACTACTAGGATGGAACCTATTCCGTAAATTATCTTCAGCCTTCTGAACACCAATTCTTATCAGGAAGCTATAGTACTCCAATCCCCATTCAACGAAGTTGATGTGATAATGCCAGGTATTTCGCAGGTATTCTCCCAGATTCAGGAACCAAAGTGGTCCAACATACGTACTATTCCAAATTCTGTATCTCAAGGAAGTAGTTCTTGATATCTATCAATCCCAAGAAAGGTTTTCTTTGTTCTAATCCCACGGGAGGTTTCTTCGTTCTAATCCCACGGGAGGTTTCTTCGTTCTAATCCCACGGGAGGTGCGAGAATCCCGACACAATTCTCGCCGATAAATAAGATTCCGAGTCTCAAATTAAATTAATAATGACTGAAATCTAAATCTGAGGTACTTATTCTTGCTGAAGTCTCAATAATCATTGAAAATCTTTCAGAAGATTCTCTCCAGAAACGCGCATCTGCGCTCCGACCGATAGTACACGATATGATACGATTAATTGACAAATTACCGCGTCTTCAAAAATTCCAGTAGCGTAACATGGAATGAAGCGTGCAAAATCGTTGCATGTGATATTATCTTTCAAAAAATTGCTCATTTTTTCTTTGTATTACGTGTTTGTCTGCTCTTGTAATTGGTAATTCGTTGGATAGCTCCCCTGGCCGAGACGGTTTTTCGCCACGTTTGTTGAGGAATTGTTCTGGAGTCTTGGCGTTTTCGGTTTTTCTTATATTTTGGAAATCTCTCTCCAGCTGCACTTTGCCCTGATTGGTGATCTGCTTCTGTAACACCCATTTATAAGAGGGGTGATAAGCTGTCTCCACTGAATTATAGACCTATAAGTCTGCTGTCGGTCCTGTCTAGCGTCTTGGAGAGAATAGTTTGTGACCAGGTGATTGATTTCTGCTCAACTCGGAAGATTTTTCCCGACCAACAGCACGGATTCCTACCGCACCGTTCAGCCCTCACTAACCTAATTTGTTGTCTCAACGACTGGACCAAGGCATGGGATGCGAACGTTCCAGTTGATGTGATCTATCTAGATTTTTCTAGAGCATTTGACCGTGTTCCACATAAACGTCTACTTCATAAGCTGAACCATTTGGGGTTGAAAGGGGGTCTTCTTGAGAGGATTCGTGCGTTTTTGACCAACACAACTTTTCGAGTGAGGGTTGGTGGTGTTTACTCATCTTCCGAGTGGCATGTTCAAATTGGTGTTCCTCAGGGATCGGTTCTCGGTCCCATTTTGTTCCTTCTATATACCTCTGATCTCCCTGGTTTTTTTTATCGACATGTTCTATGCATGCGGACGATACCAAGATTTATAATTTTCCTCTTCTCAATCCCACAACTCTCCAGCGAGATTTTGACAAGCTGTCCGCTTGGTGTCGGGAATGGTTGCTTCCACTAAACCTGGATAGGTGTCATGTGCTGCACATAGGCAGGAATAATCCGCGACTTTCGTATGTAATGGACGATTATTGTCTCTCTCCTGTCACCAGTCAAAGTGATTTGGGCTTGACCATAACTAGCGATCTGACCTGGTCCACCCATGTTGCTTCAATTACCGCTAAGGCCCGTCAACTTACCTACCTGGTTCAGAGATTCTTCCGAGGCTCTGACAGATCAATTTGTAAACTGATATATGAGTCTTTCATACGCCCTATCATGGAATACGCTGGTCCAGTGTGGTGGACTGCCCTTATTGGTGAGATAAATTCTCTCGAGTCTATCCAGAGATGGAATACCAGAATCCCATATGGAATCGCCCGACCTGATTATGAGACCCGCCTTCGTCTGAATAACATGACAACATTTGCGCACTAGAGGTGACCTGATATTCACATACAAGTGTATGCATGGAATTTTTGGTCCTCAGGTGGAAGCCATATTCTGCAAAAACAGTAATCTTCGACGTCACAATTTTAAATTGAGGAAGGAGAATTTCCGGACCATTCCAAGGCACATGTTCCTTCCCATCAGAGTGTTCTCATCCTGGAACAGACTTCCCAGTTCCGTGGTCGATAGCTCTACTACCAACAGCTTTAAAAACAGGTTATACAGATTAAATTTAATGATGGAGAAATGTTCGCTGTGTTAGTGCTGAATTTTTGTGTCCAATATGTGTTACCCACATTTGAAATAATTCGATATTTTTTTATCATATTCATTCTAATGAATGAATATGATAAAAAAAAATCTTAGCTTATATATAAAAAAATCCAATGTACACTTCCCTAAAATAAAGATAAACTAATGTTTATCTATAAATACCTATAAACCCAAATAAGCTTGTAGTGACTCGGTTTGCTCAGAGATGGCGCCATGGTGGTAATGCGCCACACAACATCGGCCCCGGCGTATTTAAAAGGGTCGACGCGAAGCAACCGATTCACTTCTCACCCAATGGTGTGGGAAGGTGTGTCTTAGGCAGAGATCGCTGGATAGCCTAACCGATGAGTCCACCAGCGATCTCGGGACGAAACACAATACCCCTCGGGAGAGGGCGTACATTAAACTTGGCTCGAGACAGACTCGCCAAAAGCTTATATATAAAAAAATCCAATGTACACTTCCCTAAAATAAAGATAAACTAATGTTTATCTTTATTTTAGTAAAGATAAATCTTATCTTTATTTTAGTAAAGATAAACTAATGTTTATCTTTATTTTAGGGAAGTGTACATTGGATTTTTTATATATAAGCTTATTTGGGTTTATAGGTATTTACCTCAACTCTAATTGTAGTACTAATAATAATGATCATAACTAAGATGCATAGAATCCCTGGTGTGTACTGATTCGATTTTGTTTCAGACTTTTTGAGATATTCACCTATTGCTTTGGTGCTCGGATTCACCAGAGTTCTGTAAGGTGACGCTCTTCAAAAATTTTCGAACTCCCGCTGTCTGCCTGGCGCCGTTTAAAAATGAAATGCTTATTTCAGACTTTACAAACTTTCACAATAAATAACAACCCAGTTCCTATTGAAATGAATGGAATATAATGATAGTCTATTGGCCAGTAGCACCATTCGCCTGAACATTGATTAAAAATTTAAACATTGAATACTTTATGATTCATCTTGCACCATGTTTTAAATGACGTTTAATGTGGCCTAATCACCGGTTACACTAAACAGGAAAATTTGGACGTTTTTCTCGATTAGTTTCAAACAGGGTTGTGCGCATAGACCTCATATTATTAGATATCAGGTCTATGGTTCTGCGCAACACAAAACGTCGAAACATATGATGGTGGGTTTATGCACCATTCCTAAGAAATAAGACTAAACATAGGGACTAATGGTGGGTTTATGCACCATTCCAAGAGTTAAGGACTAAGAACAACGAACTAAGAACTAAACCTAAGAATTCAGTGGCGTTTATGTACCCTCTTGTTAGTTCTTAGTTAAGACATGCGCACGTGCTCGAAAGATATTACATGTATAATTTAAAGCATTTAGTTAATTTTCTTTTCCTGTATTATTCATAATTAAAATACCCAAAATACCTCAGTGGCGACTAGGATAACGGACATTATAGTGTGAAATCATCGTATTTAGAAGATTCACCGAATTCGAAATATTATTTCATGTGAAGTGAACTTTATTAGTGAAACACGTGCTCATCATGCCGGGAGATCAAGCAGCGTCCACGTCTTTCATCGGTCAGCTACGAAAATTTCAGCTGACTTGAATATTTACAAAGCCAGGCTAAGAAATTATTTCAGTGCAAATAATATTTCCCAACATGTAGACGAGGAATCGTATAAAATAATCTTCAGCATATGTAGTCCAGCATTGCCGGAAGCAAAAACGTTTGATGTACTGATACAGTTGACATACAAGTCATACCTCATGTACCTCCGTGATGTAAAGTGTTTATTTATGAAATAAACTTTATTATTATTATTATTATTATGAACATTTTCAACCGAAGAAATAAGTGTTGGCTGAACGCTTCAAATTATTCGTTTCAAGAAAGGAGCGAGAAGAATCTGTTCGTGAGTGGGCTGCATCGTTAAGGTGTTTGGCAATCTCTTGCGAGTTTGGGGCTGAATTGGACATTTATTTGCAGGATCGTTTTGTCTGTGGTTTTGGAAAAGGGATGATTATGGACAGACTCTTTGAAGAAGACAAAAATATCACATTTGAGCAAGCGATCACCGTAGCAGAAAACAAAATGGTGGCATCCCAGAGTTACCAGATGTCGCAATCCATGAAGACCGATCAACCTTATACGCAACCGCAGCAACGACAGGGTAGGTCACCAATCAGGCAAGGAGGTGGAAATGCCGGTGGTACTAGCGCAGGTCAGCAGAGACACGACGTTGCAGATCATTCCTCATGGAGCTCAAAACAACAGGGATGCTCCTGTTGTGGGAAAAAGAGGCACACACCAAAGATAAGTGCTTTTTGAAAGATAATTTTTGTAATATTTGTAGGAAGAAAGGTCATCTTTCGAATGTTTGTTTCAGTAGAAAAAGCAAAAATCAACATAATTATATAAACAATGATACTAATGAAAATTCCGATAAAACAGATGATTTTTCATTATATGTTCTGAATGAAAATATTTCTTTTCAAATCGATATAATGATAGAATCGATAATTCTCTTTTGTCAAATCGATTCAAGAGCTAGTATTTCTTGTATATCAGAAAAATTGTTTGAGCAAAAATGAAAAAAAAAACGTGCAAGTTAGAACCATCTAATAAGTCTGTATACTTTTATAACGGAACTAGAGTTCAACCATTGGGCATATTACCATTAAATGTGAAATATAAAAATGTTGTGAATAAAATAAATTTTTACGTTATGAAAAACGGTGGTACACCAATTTTGAGAGGAGATTTTATGAAGTCATATAATATTGGTTTTTTCTATTTTAAAATTTATAGATGGAAATGTGGATGGCAAGACTAAATGTTTAATTGGCGAATTTCCTGAAGTTTTTTATGAAGGCTTAGGCAAATTCAATAAAGGCACTATCAACCTTGAACTAAAAGACATCAATTACTTCAGAAGGATGCAAAGGGGGAATGGACGAAAAGTTGTAAAAAATATTAAATATCTGTTGAAATCAACAGAAATTTTGGTTCATTTTAATCCAAATTTGAAAATTAAATTGACGATAGATGCTAGTCCTCATGGTATCGGGGCTATATTGAGTCATACTTATCCTTCAGGAGCTGAAAGACCTATTGCTTATGCCTCAAAGTCATTAACTAGGGCTGAAAAAAATTATTCACAAATAGAACGTGAGGGATTTGCTATAATTTTCGGAGTAATAAAATTTCACCATATGCAAAAAAATTTTACTCTTGTTACGGATAATGAGCCTTTGATGGCAATTTTTGGAAATAAAAAATCCATTCCTCAATTTTCAGCGAACAGACTTAGATGTTCGGCAGTTATTCTTTCAAATTATGATTATGAAATTGAATATTTCAAATCTTCAGATAATAATGCAGATGCTCTGTCTAGAATGTTGGCTGAAAATTCAACACAAAACACATTCCAAAGTGATATTGATTTACCTCATTGAAATTTCTTAGCAAAAGTTATATTTTTCCTATAAATTTTGAAGAAGTTCAAAAAGAAACAATAATGGATGTTAAATTGGGTAAAATTAAGACTTTCATGATCAAGGATTGGCCAAATTATATAGATGATCCAAATCTCTGACCTTATTTTTCAAGACGATCAGAATTTGCCATGTCTGATAAATGTTTGTTTTGGAACCACAAGATTAGAGTTCCCTCAAATTGCGTCAGAAATTTCTTGAGAATTTACATTTAAGTCATTTAGATATCGTAAAAATGAAAAGTATTGCAAGATCTCATTTTTGGTGGCCTAACCTCGATAAAGACATTGAAAATTTAGTAAAAAAATGTATTGGCTGTTCAAAAAATTCTAGTAATCCTCCCAAAGTTCCCTTGGCGGGATGGAAATAGTCGAAAGAAGTGTGGCAAAGATTGCATATCGATTTTTTGGGACCTATTAAGAATAAGCATTACCTGGTTGTTCTTGATGCTCATTCTAAATAGCTTGAAGTTTTTGAATCTACATCAACTAGTGCACAAATGACTATAAAATTTTTAAGACAATCTTTTGCTTGATTTGTTGTTTTGCCTGGAACAATTTTTTCTGATAACGCTTCTCGTTTCACTTCGACCGAATTCCCGGATTTTTTAAAGAATAACAATATCTCCCATGTTACTAGTCCGCCCTTTCATCCACAATCAAATGGTGCTGCGGAAAATTCTGTCAAAACTATCAAAAAATGTCTCAAGAGGTCATTTTCGGAGAACACCCCTCTGGATACAAATATAGTCCTTTCAAGATTTCTATTAGATTACCGTACTACTAAGCACTCTACTACTGGAGTGAGCCCAGCTCAACTAATGTTTGGCAGAAATTATAGGACCAAATTTGATGCTTTGTTATATAGACCGACCAGTAAATATGTAGAAAATAGTAGTATAGACCTATAATAACATGGACTGGGCGTTAGAGAGAGACCATTGATATCGGTGTATTGTGACAAGGATGGAAGTTTAAAGGCAAAACATTGGTTTTCTGAACTGATTGTATGTGTTTTCTTGTGGTGATTACTGATTTTTAAACAATTTACTGAGTGTTTGTTGGTGTTCTGGTGCTTATTTCAGTACTAATAAACAATTTTAAATATCTCTGCTTCAAGGGTAAATTATAATTGTGTTGTTATATCCAAAAAAGGGTTGGACGTGACATTTCATAGGTAAGAAAACAAGAAGGGATTTATCGTTTATTTATTGAATATTTTCACAGGTTTCCGAGAAATTGAATTGAATGGGTAATGGAAATATGGAGTAAAGTCTAAAAAACCTTCTGACAGAGGACTATTATGTCAATCCCTATATGGAACCAAAGTTTTGAAGGAAGGAGCCATACAATTATGATATTGAGAACATGTGTTACTAAAATAATAATGAATACTATACAGCAAATTCCTGACATTCATAAATACGGAGTTTTGAATTTTTGACCATGTTATTCCAGTTTCGAAGCCCTGATTTGAATCTTTTCGTAGGATGTTAATCATAATTTGTTTATATTGATATTTATTATGTTTTTTTTTTCCATATGCGCTTGCATATTTGATGATAAAAGGTAATATAATAAACCCATGTATAAAATTTGCAGTACTTTTTTAAACCGTTTGAGTATAGAGGAAGATGTATACTTTTGGAACTTAAGGCTGAATTTGTCCTTTGATAGGAAAAATATGGCACTTTTATTCTAAATAACACTCACTATTTCATTTCCTCAGTCTATTTCTAAAAATATTTCAGCTATTTTTTCTGAAGATAAAAGATATAAAATTTTAAAAATTTTATAAATTTTATAAATTTTCTTTTGTGTTTTTACTTATCACAAATTTTGTATTTCCTAAAGCTCAGTTACACTTGTAACTACATTATATTGAATATAAATTTATCTATAATATTATTGATATACTGAACTATCTAAAAACCCTGGAATAGAAATTAAAAAATCTTTTCTTTCAGGTAGCACTTAATAAAATTCATCTTTTTCTGAAAGAAATTTTAGATAATATGAAAATCTGTACCATACAAGTCCTAAATATGATTCATTTAGCTATTTCAATACTATTCTCATCTGAATATCTCAATATTTTTCCTAAAAAAAAATTAAAAGCGCGTTATTCCCATAGCCATATCAAGCTATTTCAATTCTTTTTCCATCCGAATAACTTAATATTTCTCATTAAAAAAATTAAAAACGCTTCATTCCTATAGCCATTTAGCTATTTCAATAATCAACTAATGCGAAAAACTCAATATTTCTCCAAAAAAAAAAATTAAAAACGCGCTATTCCCTTAGTAAATTCGCATTTTCTGCCTTTCTACTTCCTTCCTTCACAACACCTCTCTCTTCAATAGTCCGCAGAGCGAAGCGAGTAGAAGCCACGTGAGGGCTAGTCTATGTTATTATAGGTCTATGGTTAGTAGATGTACAATTGCGAAAGAGATTACATGTTCAATTTGAAGCATTTAATTAATTTTCTTTTCCTGTATTATCCATAATTAAAATACCCAAAAATACCTCACAGATACACCTAATACTTTTCATCAAAAACCACGAATAACGGAACATAAAACAAAAGAAACTGGTACTCGTTAATATTGAAATTCTATGCGGTGCACGCGCACTTATATATTTTACCTAAGCCATTAGTTCTTAGTTGGTCAACTTTCTAGTGTTAGTGTTAGTTCTTAGGTGAAGTGCATAAACGCCCTCATTGATTTGTTAGCGTTCAATTCTTAGTTCTTAGGAATGGTGCATAAACCCACCATTAGTTGAAAGTTGGTAAACTTTCTAGTGCTAGTGTTAGTTCTTAGGTAAAGTGCATAAACGCCCTCATTGATTTGTTAGCGTTCAATCCTTAGTTCTTAGGTTTAGTCTTAGTTCTAAGGAATGGTGCATAAACCCACCATAAGAATTGAACGCTAACAAATCAATGAGGTCGTTTATGCACTTTACCTAAGAACTAACACTAGTACTAGAAAGTTGACCAACTTTTAACTAAGAACTAAGGGCTTAGGTAAAATATAGAAATGCGCGTGCTTCGTATAGAATTTCAATATTAACGAGTACCAGTTTCTATCATATTATGTTCCGTTATTCGTGTTTATCGATGAAAAGTATTAGCTGTATTTGAAAAAATCAAATTTAATTTTTTCACAATCAATATCAATGTCAAACATCAAAGTACAGAACAAATAAAAAGTAGTTCGAGCATGTGCGCATTCCATTACTAAGAACTAAGAAGAGAGTGCATAAACACCACTGAATTCTTAGGACCAGTTGCACCATTTGCCTAATCGGTTCTTAAAAATTTAAACATTGATTACGTCCTGATTTCTTTTGCACCATCTGTCAAATGACGTTTAATGTGATTGTGGCCTAATCACCGGTTACACTAAACAGGAAAATTCGGACGTTTATTTTCCCGATTAGTTTTAAGCAGGGTTTTGCGCATAGACCTAATATCAATTTGACATTAGGTCTATGGTTCTGAGCAACTCAAAACTCCGAAACATATGACTTATTACATAACCTGATCATTATTTTTTTTATGGACATAACCTGATGGTGTCTCATTTACTGCTTTCGGTATATGTCACACCGTTCGCACCATTCCCACCTTAAGCTCCCTAAGCTTTCGGCAAATCACACTTTTCGCACCGTCTGCACTTTTCTGCGTTCGGTAAATGTCAACCGAATGCACCGGTACATAACCTTTGGCACCTCCTAGGTAGACGGAGAAAAGGGTGCGAACTGTGGACCATAGATTACAATAATATTAACATAAAAAAGAAGAAAAGAAGTACGCCAAATTCGGTGGGATAGGAATTTTTGATTTCAAGAGGCATTAAAAATATTTCAATTGATGCCTTTTTTGATTACATTAATTTTCTCTTGAAATGAGGTAGATCGTATTAAGCTTTGAACCTAAAATTAGAAATTAAGGATTGGTTTGAAAATAGGTACCGGGTTTTTCACCATAATTTGACCCCCCCTTTAACTTTGTTACTAAAAGAGGTACAAAAAAATGTTTTCAACAAAAGTTTCATGAAATCGACTAGTGTTTTCTAAAATGATTTCAGAAAATTAAATATATACAGGGTGGGCAACATATTGCATGCAACTTCATTTTTTCAAATGGAAGTCTTCCTTCATTCTTTGATGGTTTATTCGTCGGTTTTATTTCATTCCTAGGTATTTATAAAGATCGTCCCATTTCATTGCTTCTATCTCCTGTCCATTGGAGAGAGCTATCGGTTCATCTTGGATTTTTCCACGCACTACGCTAATAGTACGACACTTGTTCAATCCGAATTTCATCCCCACGTCTTCCGAAAAATTTTCCACCAGTTTGACCATAATTTGCAAGTGGTTTTTGTTGCCTGTTATAAGTTTTAGGTCATCCATGTAAAGCAAATGATTGAGTGCAATAGTATTTCTGTTTCCTTTGACATTGAAACCTTTTTCAGTAGCATTCAGTTGTTTAGAAAGGGGGTTCAGCGCCAAGCAGAACCATAAAGGACTCAACGAATCTCCTTGGAAAATTCCCCTTTTTATTGGAATATCTTTAGTAGTTATGTTCGCCGTAGAGAGTTCGATATTAGTTCTCCAGTTGCACATTGCATACTTCAGAAAGTTTATTGTAATTGGATCGATCTTGTATATTTCCAAAATTTTTGTCAGCCACCCATGTGGAATAGAGTCGAAGGCCTTCTTATAGTCAAAATATGTCATAAAAAGATTTCTGTGTTTTTTGAAAGCTTGGTTGCATATGATGGAATCTATTATCAGCAGTTCCTTCGATCCTAGTGCATTCTTGGAACATCCTTTCTGCTGTGCGGTCATTATGTTATTTGTCTCGCAATGTTTGTAGATACAAGATGCTATACATGATGTGATGATTTTATATACTGTTGGTAGACATGTAATTGGTCTGTATTTTGATGGATCCGCTGTGTGTTACATATCCTTCGGTAAGAGGTAAGTGGTCCCTGCTGTTAAAAATTTGGCATTTCCGTTGGATTACTCATAACACCATTTATGGTTTCAACTAGCCTGCCGTGTATACACCAAAATTTTTTCAACCAAAAGTTGTGGATTCCATCTGGGCCGGGTGATTTCCAATTGTGTGTGTTTTTCAATATTTCATGGAATTCTTCTAGAGAAACTGCGTTCTGCGGCATTTGTTCTATTGTCTCACAGGATTTCTCTTCACTTCTTATCCAATCAGCCTGGGAGTTGTAGGGGGTTGGTGTAGCCAGTTGATCTGTCCAAAAATTCTCAAAATCCTCGACGGTTGGATAACTTCCTGGTGTTGCTGACATATTATTGTTTAACATTCTATAGAATTTTCTTTCGGAGTTTTCAAAAATCATATCATCCTGTTTTCTTCTATAGCTCTCATTGTATCTTCTAGTATAGGATCCCGATATAGAACGACCTTCACCGAGATGCTTATTTGATAAAACGTATTTTATATTTAATTTAACATGTCAATGAATATATCACATATGGGTTGCCTAACAAATTTTAGTCCAGAGTAGGTTTAATTAATAATTGAAAAAAATTTTTTTTTCGAACATTTCACCGGTTTGCTTATTAGATAAATTCTATACCAATCGAAAGTATGAAGCCCATAGAATGTGCAAACGTTAGGTTGCCTATTTTTTTCCGGTCACAACTCTCGGTTGCCAGGTATAAACAGGTCAATCTATACTAGCATTTTGCAACGGTCTGACTATTTAATCAAAATCAATATGATTAAAGATTATTTTATTATGAACACGGTGGTATAGGGTTGCCTGCGGAAAATCAGTCCAGAATCCCGGTTGTCGAATTTTAAAAAGTTAAATATTGCTTCGAGTGAGGACACAGCATAGCAGCTGTTTGAAGTCCGTCCAGTGAAAAGAAGAGAGTGCGCATGCTATTTGTTCTTGGAAATGAAAAGGATAGCGATAGACTCGTATATGCGTGCATCATTTTGGAGCAGATAATTATCAAAATAGATGAATAGTTATTTAATTTTTTTTAAATCAATTAATTATTTATGTGTGTATATTTTTTATGTGACACTAAATGAAAAGGATAGCGATAGACTCGTGTATGCGTGCATCATTTTGGAGTAGATAATTTTTGAAATAGAGGAATAGTCAATTAATTATTTATGTGTGTATATTTTTTATGTGACACTAAAGAATCTTTACTAAAAAAGAAGGTTATAGTAATACATATATAATACTAATCTTGCGAATTTTATCTTTATTATTAGACGACAAAATGAAAAACAACAATTGAAAAAATACTTCTGTTTTTCATGAAAAATTATAAATACAAAAATTTTTTGAAATTATTCAGGTTCCGAGTCATCGGACATATAACTATGATCTCCAACTTCTGAATCTTCTTCGTCATCATCACTCTCCGTTTCAGTTCTTTCGACAATGTCTTCTATCTTCAAAGGTGTATGATCCCCAATGAATCCTACTGGTTTAAAATATTCATCTTAGAACCAACCGCAGTTCTCAGGCTGAAGTTTCACGCATATTGGATCCGTTGCATTAAGCCACATGGAATTTACAAAAATAGTTCGTGAAATTTTTTGAATTAATGATATCCAGCATGGTGGTATGGAGTTGGAGTCGAAGCCTTTTATTTTTTCTAAGAAGTGCTCACTGTCTTCTTTGGCAGAATAATTTTTCATAAAAATGCGATATCACATGCGAAAATAAAACAAGATTTTATTTCAAAATTTGAACGACAAAAAAAAAAGGAGAAAAAAACCGAACAGAAACAAATAGGATCAAAATAGCAAATATAAACAAACAAATTTATATATTTAAATAAACAAAAGGATATAAATAGAAATAAAAACTAAAATCTTTCAGATGAAAATAACATTAAATAACGAAATGAATTACTACAGTTGAACATAACAAAATTATTGAAAAATCAGTATCAATCTGCAGTCAAATCATCGTCTTTAACATCCATACATAAATTTTCACTATCCATCGAATCGAGCATATTTTTTGTAGGTTGAAAACGACAACAATCACCTATCTCTTCAAGTCCTTCTTTAGCATGTTATAATAATGCTATATTTTTATTTAGAAATCTGTTTCTATTTTTTGTTTTGATGCGGTTAATAGCCGAAAATATTCTCTTGCATTTGGCATTCGAAATCTGAAATATGCAGCCACCCAAATTTGTCGATGAAATTCCAGTTAGACATATTTTTTTCCACTGAATAGAATACCAAATGTGAGATAATGGTATATTTTCAACGGAAGTTTACACACCACCTGTTTTCAATGAGGCACCCTTCGGATATTCCATCATTCTTCGTATTTATTCTCAGCCGACAGAAGTTTTATGATTTTATTATGTTTAAGTAGGTACGTTCTTCTAGAAACACCTAGAACGTAGAACCTCAATGAGAATGAACAATGAATTGATTCATAGAAACAGTCTAGACATCCGAATTTCCATATTCCCAATCGCCTCGGTTATATTTTTTAAAACTACCAAAATCTACTAAAATCTACCAAAGGATTTCTTCCTACTAAAAACTCCATGAAAATGCGAAAAATCCACTAAAAAAGTGGATTTCTACTAAATCTGGTCACACTGTATACGGGTCTATCGCTATCCTTTTCATTTCCAAGAACAAATAGCATGCGCACTCTCTTTCTTTCACTGGACGGACTTCAAACAGCTGCTATGCTGTGTCCTCACTCGCAGCAATATTTAACTTTTTAAAATTCGACAACCGGGATTCTGGACTGATTTTTCGCAGGCAACCCTATACCACCGTGTTCATAATAAAATAATCTTTAATCATATTGATTTTGATTGAATAGACCGTTGCAAAATGCTAGTATAGATTGACCTGTTTATACCTGGCAACCGAGAGTTGTGACCGGAAAAAAATAGGCAACCTAACGTTTGCACATTCTATGGGCTTCATACTTTCGATTGGTATAGAATTTATCTAATAAGCAAACCGGTGAAATGTTCGAAAAAAAAATTTTTTTTAATTATTAATTAAACCTACTCTGGACTAAAATTTGTTAGGCAACCCATATGTGATATATTCATTGACATGTTAAATTAAATATAAAATACGTTTTATCAAATAAGCATCTCGGTGAAGGTCGTTCTATATCGGGATCTCAGACTATTCTGAGTCTTTCGGAGTACACACTAAGTTTTTGTTTCAGTGTGTCTGAAATTTGTTGAGCATTTTCATTGTTTGGATCATACGTTGTATGTTGCCGGTGACGATCCATTATTATATCCACCATTCTTTGTAATCTTCTAGACGGCGAACCTTTTGCAAATTGGGTGAGCCTCCCAATATCTTGGCGGATGCTATGAACTTTGTCTTTTAGCCTTTTTTGCCAATGTGGTTTATTTTGTTGTTTTTCTCTGGTTGGTTGCTGACTTTTAGGTTTTGACTTCACACCTAGCACTGTTGCTATTGAAAATGCTGCACAGTATATGATGAGGTGTAATGATTCGAGATCATGGTAGTCAGAAAGATACTTGGGTATAATCTCCTTGTTGGTCATGACCAGGAGATGAGATAGTTTCTTGGATGTCCTCAATCTTGGCAGAATCGGTCGTCTCAATGGATCTGTGCCCTCAAAATCTATAACGCATCTATTCATTGTGGCAAATAATCGCTCCAGTAGTTCTCTTTGGTCTTCTTCTGGATTTTCGACGGGTGCAGCATATATATTCCGTCGTTGAGCATCACTTATTGCTATCACATCTGCGTTGTTTTGTTCCTCAGAGTTCATTTGTGCATTGATGTTGTGTTGGTTTTCAGCACAATCGTAGTTTTCTTCAATTGTCGTTTCGTTGTTAATGAGGTTCCTATTCTGTAGCCTCAGTTGGACTTCATTTTTTATGGTGTTAAGTCTCTCATCGGGTACAAGTTTATTTCTCAATATGACCCGGTATTGGTCGGCTACTCTTTGCTCAGAAACTTGAAGTTCGGGATAGTTTCTGTGGAATTCTGCAAATAATTTTTGACGGTAGCCTATTTTATCCTCTTCCATATTAGTCACTTCATAATATATGCGCATAATCGTTTCATTTATCGAACTTGTCCATTTCATGCGTCTTCTTGGTAGACCTGCTTGGGTGAGTGCTGGTTGGGGATCCTGCGCAGCACCTTCAGCGGTCGGAGAAACTCGTGTTATCTTCTCCTAGAATGTTGAGATTGTGAAGGCGTAGCATTTTGTTCGACAGACGCCCATCTCCTTAGCACTCTGTCACCGACGTCCCGCATACTGTCATGTCCAGCGCCGGCTCCAGACACGCCCTGACGAACCTCAGGCAGCGGCTCTATATTCCTATTCCTTAAATTCACCATAATTCATGGGATCCTCCGTGTCGTGGGGGAGACGGCCTTTGATCGCTTTTTACGATCCGCAGAGCTACGGTGGGAGAATTCTTGAGCTGCTTTCCACACGGCTTCGTCCGTTACCCTGGACAGGGACCCTTCAATAGGTTTCAGCTTCCCGGGTCAGAAGCTCCTGGAATCTGCGGTGGGCAGGAGTCGATTCAACTCTCCTGATAGGTGAATCGCTAGAGATTCACCTACCGCTACCCTTTATTATCATTATTATTATTAAGTATTATTAAAGGTTTATTTTACGAAGTACATAATTGTATCTCAGCGAAGAAATATTTCATCCATGTTCGAAGAATACATTATAAAATTCCGTTCACTCTCTCCTAATTGTTCTAATAATTTCCCTGATTGTTTATGCATATTTTCGAAGTCTACAAAATTTCCAACTTTCTCAATAATTGGTTCATCAACAGTATTCTCAGGATTATCTCCTTTCAATTCTTTCAAGCTGAACACATTATGTAGAATACATCCTGATATCACAAGGATACAAATTAGATCTAGTCAGACCGTCTTCAATAATTTCAATCGACGAAATTGTTTTTTCTTTTCCCAAAACTCCGCACCGTTGTGGATTTACCAAACGCACTTTATGTCCGTAGAGAAATAATGTTTATGGTTATGTTATAAGTCATGGTAGGTTTATGGTGGATTTATGCACCAGTCCTAAGAACTAAGACTAAACCTAAGAACTTAGAATTGAACGCTAACAAATCAATGGGGGCGTTTATGCACGTTTCCTAAGAACTAACACTAGCAGAAGTAGCAGGCCAACTGTTTACTAAGAACTAAGGGCTCAGGTAAAATATAGAAGTGCGCGTGCGCCGCATAGAATTTCAATATTAACGAGTCCCAGTTTCTATCATTTTATGTTCTTTATTCGTGTTTATCGTTGAAAAGTATTAAGTGTATTTGAAAAAATTAAATTAAATTTTTCCACAATAAATATCAATGTCAAACATCAAAGTATAGAACAAATAGAAAGTAGTTCGATCACGTGCGCATGCCTTAACTAAGAACCAACAAGAGAATGCATAAAAGCCACTGAATTCTTAGGTTTAGTTGTTAGTCCTTAGTTCTTAGGTACGGTGCATAAATCCACCATTATGCACCATTCCTAATAACTAAGGACTAATGGTGGGTTTATGCACCAGTCCTAAGAACTAAGACTAAACCTAAGAACTAAGAATTGAAAGCTAACAAATCAATGAGGGCGTTTATGCACGTTTCCTAAGAACTAACACTATGAGCAGGGTCAACACTATGCCGCGGTAGGCCGGGCGGGCTGACCCGAGCGTGCTAAACCGGTCGGGCACGTTTGGGCCAGCACGATGTCCACACTGAAACGAAGCCGACCTGGTTATTTCTACCTCATTTCATTATTATTTTAGTTAGTTTCAACCGATGTTTCAACACCAAAGCTGGTGACTTCGTTGAAGAGTACTACCTACGTAAACATAGTGAGTCAAAAATAAAATAATCCGTCTAGTTTGACTTTTTGCGGGTTGGAATCGGCACGACCCGGGTCGGCATTTTCTAACCCGACAAAGCCGCCCGGGGTGTCTACATCAAAGCGACTTAGCCCGTCCGGCCAACCGCGGCATAGTGTGGACCCAGCTTTAGGTATGATATAAAAATTGGGCATTCCCATTTGAAAAAACAGGGTGGTATTGTGCTTCACCACTTTGGGACCAGCCTGTAGAGTCAAAAATAATTTAAGCTTGGGTGCTTAGTACTGTCGATTCCGTCAACATTTCAATCATTCTCCTAACCCAAAAATTTATAAGAGTAAATTTACAATTAACGATCGGAAACTATTGTCCAACACTATATATGATTCACAGCGATGGCCTATAAGACATTTAGGAAAAGTAATCATAATTTTGTGCTGAAAATTTGCATATTAGGTTAGGGTTTCTCCCTAAAATATTTGCATATCTCTTCAACTTCCGGTCACCAGAAATATACTACTACTGTTTTATTTCAAATAGCACACCCAGTATATTATTGCATCATTTGATAGCTTATTTGATAATAACAACTCAAAGTTGTTTTCTTAACAGTGATGTTAAAATGAAAACTGATCTTGGAGTTTCCCGGAGTGATTCCGTTCATTGGAAATACATATATTATTTCTGTAATGTGATTCGTTACAATTGAACTTAGTAACATATTCAAAAATAAAAAATTAAACAATATAATCACCTGGCAAATCAAAATCACATCATTCAAATCATGTATGACATCTTCCAATAACTTTGAAGCAGAGTTGACTTCTCGCTCAAAAAATCTGTACAAGGGATCTTTGATATTTTCTACAGTTCTTCTTAGAGTTTGCAAAGTTCTGGGCATAATTTTAAGCCAAGTGTTACCAGAATTATGCAGAGTCTTCATCCAAGATGGTCTGCCATCAATCTGTGCCACATCGGTGCTGACTTTATCATCGACAGAATAGGCTAATTCCTCATCATCTTCAAGTTGCTGCATCTTTAACAGTTTACTAATCAAATTTGTGCCTCTAGTAGTCAATAAAACTTTTTCTGCATTATTAGGTAGACCTAACCAAGCTGGTGTTTGACGATCAGACAAACTTTCAATCCATTTCAAGAAATGATCCCTTCTAGTGCCATCAGGCATGGTAATGTGTCGATTTCCACCAGGTCCATTATCTATGTTGGCTACAAGAGCAAAGTCTGATTCGAAACTTTTCGGAGTGAAGAGTTTTTTCAGGAATGATTGAAGTAATCTCTGATCAAAATCATTATCAATTTTTCCTCCATAAATAGATTGTGATAGTAGTGTCACCAAAGCATCCCAGGGAACTTTTTCAGGTGGTAAATTGGTGCGACTCTAAAACAAAGTTTCAGTTATATAAACTGAATGAAACTAAATTTTGTAGCAAAAAACAAATTAAATCTGCATTTTAAAGGGATATGATTTATGTTAAATTTTCTGACTGTTATGTGACACATTTCTACTGTGAGTGGAGAATCAACATGAGCAATTCAGTAGGTGGAATTTTAAAAGAGAACAAACTAATATTACCATTGCTGTAGCTTCTATCCAAGTGTCCAAAGTATCACAGGCAACTCTTAAATCCGATTCATTGAATTCATAGTGCTTAGCCCATCCTAGTGGGCAATACCTCAAACGTTCTTGAACGATTGCATGAAACCAAGCTAATAAGAAGTAGAGCCTAGCTCTTTCATTAGGAGGCTTCATCATTCTACTAGCAGGAACCTGCAAAAATCAACAAAATATATCAACAACCGAAGACAAAATAAGAAAATTGATGTAGAAACAAAATTGAACAATAAACTATATCACAGAAAAGAGAGTGAAACCAAAGAATATTTTAAGCTACAATTTCTATCAAGAAGAATAATGGCCGTTGATGCGGACGTTTTAAGAGAAACTTAAAACTTATGTATGGCGTTACATAAGCTCCAGATTTCAGTGGTTTAAAGAATCCTTGATTTTAAGAAAAACTTGACGGTTGCCCCCCGCTTTCTCTTGAAAATTGGCGTATTTTAAAGCGACTCAACATTTATTACTTCTTTCTGGTTCTTTTCTTTTTTGTCTTTTTTTTTTTGAATTATTACGTCGTCAACCGTTGGTGAAGTGAAAGGATGGAGAAGATTTTGCTTGAATCAAGAGGAAGCCCTTCAATATAAATATGTCAGATTATTCTGTAAACAAATACACAAACCAGTCACTGCAACTATATGGGGAGACAGAGTTTTTGCTGAGGTTTTTATCTGTTATCTTGTATCATACGTTGAAATGTATGATGCCTCGTTTACATTTCCTCTGCTCATACTGAGATTCCATCTACACATGCTTTGTTGTTTGGTTATGAACGTCAAATTTGAAGTTCATAATCATAACAATATCATCTGATTGTGTTTTATAAGTGCAAAGTAGCTTTTAATTTCAACTTAATTAATTAATTTGACGAAAATGGTAAAAAGCTAAAGGATTGTTGTCTTTTCCTTGAAAAAGGCCTTTGGTGGCCGAAACATATGTCGGAATAAATATAATTTAAGGAAAAGTAAATAACTGTTTACTGGTCAAGAACCATGTGCTAAAAAGCCCAAGAAAATTCTTCACAACAATTTTATATATATATATATATATATATATATATATATATATATATATATATATATATATATATATATATATATATATATATATATATATATATATATATATATATATAGAATATATATAGAAGAAAAAAAGAGTACACTTTCTACCTGAATGATACATGAGTCTCAATACCCTTAAACAAATATTTATATATATATACTAGCGGACCCGACAGACGTTGTCCTGTACACACGTCTTTAATTTCATACTTTTTTTAATGAGCTGAAACAATCTGGACCGCTTTGATGAAAATTATTATTGAAAAGTTATTACTTTGTTAAATAAATAACAGCATCGTAAATGAAAACTTTAACTCATTTTAATGAAAGGTGAAAAAGCTTGCACTCAAAACATTTTATAACATATATATTTATTTTTTTTTAATTTACAAAAACTTAATTTATCGTAATGCCATTGGATGTACAATATTTTTAGTTAGTCCATGAGGAGTATAAACAAACAAACTCGATGGTTTTCCAACTCTGGAACACGCAACGTACAATTGGCCGTGAGAAAAACACGGATTTTCTATGTCTAAGCCACAAAATGTCATCGTTTGACATTCCAAAATCAACAACTCCTTATAAATAAGAAATTAATTGCAAAAACATTTTCCAGTAGACCAAACTGTAAATCTAAACCATTCTCGAATCTTCACGAACACACACAAAAAATTTCATCAAAATTGGTCCAGTCGTTTAGGAGGAGTTCAGTCACATACATACGCACACAAGAAATATATATATTAAGATATATATATATATATATATATATATATATATATATATATATATATATATATATATATATATATAAACATATATAGGGTGTCTTGTAAAGACCACGTCAAACCGAGGTAGAAGGTAGATCAAAGGATAACCCACCTGCTATGACAAAATTCCCATTATAAAAGTCTCACCGTTTTCGAGATATTTTTTTTTTTTGAAAATAATGAATTTTTGCCCTTTTCAATAGTTTTGCCCTTACGGTTGGTACAATTTTACATATTTCTGGTTAATTTTTTCAGTAAAATGTTGCTGAAGAATGATTTTAACCATTACATTAAAAACATCCTCCGACAATTTTGAAGGGGGGCTATGAGAAATATTTTTATTGGAAATTTTGGTAGTGGATTATTTTGTTCATGAAGTTTAGCCCATCGTAGTGGAAAAAAAATGTACCGAGCTACTGCTGCACATTACACCAATAAATTGTCCATTTTATAGTGATTTCAGAGAGGTATCACACAAGTCATTTGTTATTCAAAGAAAAAAGATATGGCTGTTTTTATCCAAATTGGTACGTTTCTGACAAAATCAAGTTTTTCAATTCTGTTAAGAAATCTTCGATGTTGCATTACTTCGTGAACAATGGCAATTGTTTACGTGCGAAAATATTACTCGCATAATTATTCACCTCAACGAAATTAAATTTTGCCGGCAAATTTTGGAAAACATCATGCAGATCCAGATTTTTTTAATAAGATCATTTGGAGCGACGAGTATTCCTGTACCAAGGATGGGTACATGAATCGCCACAATTTTGTTGAAAATAACAAAAATGTATCGTCCTTTTTCTAAAGAAGAACTATGAAGTTCTTTGTTCAACCCATCTGTGTTCATATATATTTTTCTATGACACCGACACCCCAGCTTTAACCAACGGTCATTCTTTTTCAGTTATGTAGTTACAACAGTTGAGTGTGTATTAAAGCAATTAGTCTAGTGCTACACGTGTTTTGTTCCACCTTTCTACCGAAAAATAATAGGTTATGAGCCCACGTGCGTGATTCAGCAAACATTTTAATTTTTCGTGAAACATGTGATCAATAGTTAACACAGTTGTGTAGCAAGACGTGATTTTTTTTAAAACTAAAATGGCCGTGAATTACTTTGCCTCTGTGCCGAGATTAATTGGTCGCGAGAATTACCAAGAATGGGCGGGCATTCGCCATAGAAAATGTGCTAGTGCTCGAAGGACTGAACAAGTGCATAGATGGCAGCGAATCTGACACAGTGTTGTTGTCAAAAGCGAAGGCTAAATTAATACTGACGCTGAAACCTTCTCTATATACACACATTAGGGAAGCGAAAACTCCCCGAGAGGTCTGGACGAAACTGAGAAACCTTTTCGATGATTGTGGATTTAGCAGGAAGATAGGACTGTTGAGAACCCTGATTTCTGCCAGGTTAGAGAACCACGATTCAATGGAAAGTTATATTCATCAAATTGTTGAAACATCCCAGAAATTGAGGAGAACAGGCTTCAAAATAGACGAAGAATGGGTAGGATCTTTGCTACTTGCGGGACTACCTGAAAAATACGCTCCGATGATAATGGCGGTCGAGCATTCTGGTCTACAGATTACTACTGATTCCATAAAAACCAAGTTGCTAGACATGCAACCAGAAGGCAGCAGCAGCGGTGCTTTCGCAGTAAATTTTAAGAACCAACAGAAGTCAAACTATCGGAAACGAGATAGCAGCACTTCTACAGCGTCAAACAACAAATTTGACAAATCGAAAGCTGAACCGGGTGAGCGCAATGAAAACAAAAATAGAAATAACATAGTCTGCTATAGATGTAAGAAAAGTGGACATTTTATGTCCAAATGCCCTGTAGCCAAAGAAAGGAATGGATTCAGTGCTGCATTTACCACAGCGGAATTCAACACTCAAGATTGGTATATTGACAGTGGTGCTAGCGTACATTTATCTGCTAACAACAGTTGGATGATGAACGAGCGAAATACAGATTTAACAGAAATAATCGTTGCAAACAGATCAAGAATTGCTGTGAAGTCATCAGGTGAAATCACCACTAAAGTTGAGGACTCTCAACATGACATACTGTTGATGAACGTACATTATGTTCCGGATTTGACGACCAATCTTCTTTCTGTATCTGAGTTGATTAAAAATGGAAATCGAGTATGTTTTGAAGATGAGGGTTGCAAAATATTTAATAGTTCTAATATTTTAGTTGCAACTGCTAGCCTCAAGAATAACATATATAAGTTGAACCTTAGTCAATCAAATTCAAGTTTCCTCGCAGGAATTGAAATATGGCATCGACTATAATCGATGGGTTAAGAATAACACAGCGGAACTGTTTTAACTATGTAATATAATCAATGAAACTAATATTGAACACAAGTATAACTGATAATGAATAACAATATATGTACTTACACCAAGAGGTCTGCTTTTAATAATAATGCTCTACATCGAGCTCACAAAAAAGGTTAAAAATATGATCATAGAAATATGACATTACACGGTAGAATTGTTCTTCTTTTTACACCCTACCTCAATTCTACAATTCATGAAACACGATCATTATATGAATACATTCACAATACAATATACAAAAAACATTTACAAAACATTATTCAACACACATGTCTTTTCTGAATTTGGTGAATTTAACAACATTCAAGGCTTTTGTTAGGACATCGGCTGTCTGATGTTCCGTTGGAACATATTTCAATAAAAACTTGCCTTTACTCACTAAATCTTTAACAAAATGAAACTTCACATCTATGTGTTTTGTTCTCTTAGTTTCAAGAGTATTACTAATATGTATACAGGATTGATTATCCTCCATAATTGTAATAGGAAAAATTATTTTGTTTGTAATTTCCTCTAAGAGCTGTCCTAAAAATAAGCACTCACACATACACATAGAAAGTGCGATATACTCGGCTTCGGTGGTGGAAATTGCCACCATTGGTTGTTTCTTTGAACACCAATACAAAATATTCTGGTTCATTTTTATTAAAAAACCTGACACACTTTTCCTGTCATTAATATCTGAAGCAAAATCTGAATCGGCATAAGCTACAATTTTGCTTTCAGCCTCATCATTCTTCCTATATACTAAACCTAACTCTTGAGTACCATTCAGATACGGTAGTACATTTTTCAAATATTTATAATGGATCGAATTAAAACAACTTTGAAATCGGCCAAAATAAGCCACTGAAAAACAAATATCCGGCCTTGTACCCAACATCAGATACATTAAACTGCCTACCAATTCTCTATATTTTATATCCATACTCGAATCACTGACATTATTTTCCTTTTTTAAATACAAATTCGGCTGGATTGGTATCGGAGCAATTTTTGAATTATCCATCTGAAAATTCTTTAATATCTTTTGAAGAAGTGTCTTTTGACTTAGCTTAATTCTATTTCTTCCCGTTTCTATTTCTATACCGAGAAAAACGAATTTATTATTATTCTCAGAAATCTTTAAATCAAAACATTTCATCAGATTTTCCTTCAGATAATTCAAGTCACTTTCATTACGAGAAACAACTAACATGTCATCAACTCAAATTAAAATATATGAATATTCATTGAAATATAAACATGGATCAGTTTCTGATCTTTTGAATTTCAAGTCAGATAATTTTTCATTTAAAAATTCATTAAAACATTTTGGACTTTGCTTCAATCCATACAGTGCCTTCATCAATTTACACACTTTATTATCTGGCACTTTCAAACCACAAGGAGGTTTCATGTATACAGCATCATGTAGAGGACTAGATAAAAATGCTGATTTCACATCAAGTTGCAAAAACTTCATATTGTATTCAATTGCCAATGATAAAATTGTTCTCAAAGTAAACATACGAGCTACTGGTGAATAAAAATTCTCATCTCCTAATGCAGGTTGTTGGAAACCTCTAGCCACTAAACGAGCCTTTTTAACATCACAGTTATTGATATTTTTGACAGTGAATACCCACCTTGAATCAATTACTTTTATGTTGGGTGGTTTTTCCACCAATTCCCACGTTTTGTTAACCACCATTGATTTCAATTCGGCATCTATTGCAGATTTCCATTCTTCACTTACGATTGCTTCCTCATATGATTGGGGTACCTCAGATGGGATGTTTCCTGCGGATAGTGCCATCATCATCTCAAAGTCATTGAAATGAGCAGGAAGTTCCCGATTTCGTCTGCTTCTTCTCACTTCCGGTTGACAGTTCTGTTGACCCTCGGATAATTGCTGGATCTTTGGCCTCGTAGCTTCGAATGTTGACTCAAGTTCTTCCTCACTTAATTGTTCTGTTTCATCATCGTCCACTTCATTACTCAGATTGGAACCTGTAACACACTTAACAAAATTCACTGATTCATCAAAAGTCACTGAACGAGACATCACAACTTTGCACTTTTCTTCGTCCCATAGTCTATATCCATTATTGCAATAACCAACTAATTTCAACTTCTTCGAATGTGGCGACAGCTTTCCTTCTCTATCTTCAGGAGGTATCAGGGCATGGGCGGTACATCCAAATATATGAATCTTCTTCAGATCGTCTTTATACCCATACCATCGTTCAGATGGTGTCATGTTATCTGGGAGTACTGAAGTTGGTATTCGATTAATAAGGTACGTAGCAGTTAAAACAGCTTCACCCCACATCTGCTTATGGAAACTTGAATCGAAAATCATACATCTTGCCTTATCCATCACTGTACGATTGAAGCGTTCGGCAACCCCGTTTTGGTGAGGGTTACGGGGAACTGTATACACAAGTTCAATACCTTTCTCCGAGCAAAACTTTCGTATACTAGCAGAAACATATTCTCCACCATTATCGCATCGAAGTTTTGATATTCTTGTGTTGAACATACTCTCAGTCAAAGCAACATATTTCTTCAAACACGACTCTACCTCATTTTTCCTCTTCATCAAATATATAATAGAAAAATGACTAAAATGGTCTATAAAAGATACAAAATATTCATATCCGTCATGTGTCGGAGGACTTATCTTTCCACAGACATCGGACGAAACACACTCCAATAATCTTTTTGGCTTTCTCTCCTCGGGTACACATTTCATAGATTTTTTATTTGATTGCTTTCCCTTCAGGCATACCTCGCACACACTATTAACGGGGAATTTGAATGAATGTCCCATTCTTCTATGCCATAGGTCATCTGAATTTTTTGTTAAGTTAGCTTCATAGGTTTGTCGAATTTGTAGTTTCAAAATGAATAGGTTTCCAGCACGTTTACCTTGTAGAATTATCTCTCCATTTTTCCACACGTTTACTACCTTCTCCTGGAACTCAACTTTCATTCCTGCCTCTACCATTTTTCGAACTGAAAGTAGGTTATAAAATAGTTTGTCACACACCAATACATCACATAATGTAATCGGCACATTATTTTCGGTAATAAGGGACAAGTCACCTGCAGTTGTTGCCTTTACAGTTTCTCCTTCCTTTGCAACGCTTATCGAATGAGAAACCTTCTTTACATTTTTGCAGAAGTCTCCAAAATCAGCTTTTATTAAGTGATTTGATGCACCTGAATCTATTACCATAATAATTTCGTTTTCTGTTTCTACATTTCCAGCGAAAACATAATCATAACCTTGTTCTGTGACATCTGGTTGACATTCAACAGCCTTATTATCTGACATAAAGGCTATGTCCCGATTATAATCAGAACTTGAACTTGAGGCCATATATGCGTTTGATCTATTATTATTACGCTGACGACACTCAGAACGTTTATGTCCCACAGCTTTGCATAACCAGCACTTAACAGCATTCTCTCTCTGTTGGTTATTTGAATTCCTATTGTTTTCATACCTTTGCTTCGGTTTGGCTCCGTTATTGAACGCATTCTTGTTTCTGTTCTGAAACTTTCTGTTCGTGTAAAATGCATTACCACTGACTTCACTTTTCACAGTTGATTTCATCATCCTTTCTTCTTCGGAAAGCAGCTTTCCTTTGACAAAATCTTCAGAGACAATTTCTGGATTTGATGTTAAGAGGATATCAATGGATGTAATCACCGACTGATACTCATCTGGCATTGAGGCAAGGAGTTGGGATACATACTCTTCATTGTCGACAGATCCTCCCACATTCCTCAGTTCAGAAACAACTTTATCAAATTCGATAATATAACTATTCAAAGAACTGTTTCCATCGAATGTCATATTTCTCAAACGTTTCTGTAAAACTATTCGTGAAGTTAAACTTTTCCTTACATAGGTGGCCTGTAATGTTTCCATCATATCCTTGGCTGTTGTTTTGCATTTGATTAATTCCAGTACAGAGTCATCTATACACTGTACAATAATGTCACGTGCCTTGGCATCATCCTTATCGAATGCATTAATTTTGCTTTCATCAATTGGACGTTCTTTCTTCAACATTATTAAAACTCCATTCCTCTCAAGTACTCTTTCTACACGGTATCTCCAATTCTCGAAATTGCTACCATCAAATGGACGAATGTTGGATATTGTTGAACACGCCATTTCAATTCTTCAATTTACACCAGATTACTTTCACACGTTCAAGACAATTAAAATTTCACTATTCAGACTACACTACACAACTCTGGGCCCATAACCTATAATCGATGGGTTAAGAATAACACAGCGGAACTGTTTTAACTATGTAATATAATCAATGAAACTAATATTGAACACAAGTATAACTGATAATGAATAACAATATATGTACTTACACCAAGAGGTCTGCTTTTAATAATAATGCTCTACATCGAGCTCACAAAAAAGGTTAAAAATATGATCATAGAAATATGACATTACACGGTAGAATTGTTCTTCTTTTTACATCGACGATTAGGACATATTATCTGCGGATACTTGAATAAGATGAATGATTTAGTAGAAGGTATGGAATTTAGAGGAAGATCTAATAACAACCTACTGAACTGTGAAATATGTTGTCAGGGTAAGCAAACCAGATTACCGTTCCCGAGTAAAGGAAACAGCAGGTTATATTCTAGAAATTATTCATAGTGACATATGTGGCACTATGGAAACGACTTCTCTGGGTGGAGCCAAGTACTTCTTGACGTTTACAGATGACTACAGTAGGATGAGCTCCATATATTTTCTAAGAACGAAGGATGAGCTTTATGAAAAATTTGAGACCTTCAAGAATCTTGTAGAGAACCAACAAGAACGAAAGATTAAAATTCTCAGAACTGACAATGGTTCTGAATACTGCAGCAAGGAATTCGAAAGATTATTAAGGAAAAATGGAATCGTCCATCAAAAAACAAATACATATACTCCAGAACAGAACGGTATGGCTGAAAGGATAAATCGTACACTTGTGGAAAAAGCCAAATGTCTCATGTTTGTTGGTGGAGTAGAAAAGTTTTTATGGGCAGAAGCCTGCAATGCAGCCAATTACATCCGAAACCGTTCAATAGCAGCTGGTATTGATAAAATACCTTTCGAAATTTGGAGCAATAAAAAACCCAACATTGAACATTTCAGATTGTATGGAAGTGTCACCATGGTCCATGTTCCTAAAATAAATAGAAGCAAATGGGATCAAAGGCTGCTAAACACATCCTTGTTGGATATGATGAACTTACTGAAGGTTATAGATGCTACAACCCTGTGACGAAGAAAGTTATCATTAGTCGAGATGTTTCCATTATTGAAAACGTAAGCAAGTCCTCGAATATATCCAACATTACTTTGGAAGATCAAGAAAAGCTTGCAGTTTCAGTGGGGGAAGAACAGCTAACTTCGGAATCGGAGAGCAGTGAGAATTCCATTAAGGAAGAATCACTCAACGAGGGAACTGTCCCAAGTGAAGATAGTGATTATCTTCCTGAACGAGAACCAGAAATAGGAACTGTACCCAGGAGATCACAAAGAACTGCCAAGAAGAAAAACTTCAATGATTATGTCACATATCTCAGCACCAACAATGTGGATGACTCAGTCTCTGACATGGTTCATACACCTGAGACCGTAGCCAAAGCACTCTCTGGACCAGATGGAAAGGAAGCCATGCTGAAGGAAATCAGATCCTTTGAGGAGAACGAGACATGGAAACTCGTTGATCCACCAGAAGGAGGTACCATAGTTGAGTGTAAGTGGGTGCTAAAAACTAAATGTGACAGTGAAAATGTTAACAGTTACCGAGCAAGATTAGTGGCGAAGGGTTATACACAAAAAAGGGGAATTGATTATGATGAGACATTTGCCCCTGTAGTGCGTCATTCAACACTTAGAATCTTAGTTGCTCTAGCTGTGAATTTAGATTTAAAAATAATCCATCTAGATATAAAAACTGCATTTTTGAATGGTATACTGAAAGAAAGCGTCTACATGAGACAACCGGTAGGTTTTATTGTGAAAGGCTTTGAAGACAAAGTCTATAAATTAAAAAAGGCTATATATGGCTTAAAACAGTCTAGCCGAACCTGGAATCGAAGGGTTAATGAAATTCTTTTAAGTTTTGGTTATCAAAAATCTAAGTTTGAACCATGCCTTTACATCAGGAAGAAAAATAATTTATATACCTTTGTTGCTCTTTATGTTGCCGATTTCTTCATTTTTTCTAATGATGAAAAACAAGTTGAACTTCTAGAAGAACATTTAAGTTTGAAATTCAAAATTAAAAATTTAGGTGATGCTAAGCATTGCCTAGGAATCAGAATTTTAAGAGATTATGATTTGAATTATATAACACTAGATCAAGAAGGTTATATTGAAGAACTCTTAAAGAAATTCAATATGGTTAATTGTAAAACCGTTTCGACTCCTCTGGACAATAGCCTCAATTTGAATGTTAACAAAGATGTATCAACTTGTGATAAAAACGTACCATATCAAGAACTTATCGGTAGCCTTATGTATCTGGCAGTTTTAACACGTCCCGATATAGCCCATGCAGTAAGTTGTCTCAGCCAATTCAATAATAGATACACTAAATTACACTGGCAGTGTGCAAAGAGATTGCACCAACATTGAAACCAACATTTCGAACGGCTATATTTACGAAACCCCTTGTTGGATTTTGTCTATTAACGATCCGAACCTACCCTGGAAATTTCAAATAACTACATGTTTTACGGTCGGCCGGACAGAGACGAATTTGAGGACGGGTCATCATCAGTGAGTAGAATCTTAGCCTTAGGGAACATTCCCGGCCAAAAGTTTGAAAAACATATATATTGTGATGAAATGAGTAATCAGTTTGGAGAGAAACTCTCAAAAACATTAGTGCTTATTATTCATAGGTTATTGCATTCATTTTCGAACCAAAACAATAAATTGTTTTTTATCATTCATTATGAAAACCTTAACAATTAGTTTTAAATACTAATGCATTTTCATATTCCGAGCCCCAATTTTAGGTGGCAAAAAATTCTTAAGATATTGTGATACTCACAAAGCTGAAAGTCCTCAATAAATTGGCTCTAATACCAGGTGGTGGCTCGCAAACTAATATTCTACCAGCTCTAAGTAGGTTTACTGGTAATTTTGGATTGATTTCCATGGTGAGGAATAATCTGAAGTTACTGTGTGGTTGTTGGGAGTGTAGTTTTTTCTCTAGTTGTACTAGCCATTGTGCGGCCAAGTGAACATTCTTCAACATAACCCACCTAGAGGAAATTAATCAAATTTGAAATGTTTCCACAAATTATCGTGATTTACTTGTAAATCCTACCTTCCAGTTTTACATGCCATATTTATGGCTCTATCTGCTTGGTTGAAACCTTCAGCTGAACCTATAGCAATACTAGAAATTTGTTTGTTCAACTCTGCTGCCAGATCATCCACACGACCAGAAGCATCAAAACCAGGTACTGAACACAAGAGCACTGGTACACTAGCTCTTACTTCTTTATCGATGCAAGTATTGAGATCCAGTTCTGTTTCAGCATTTGGCATGAATTCTTCTCCAAGTACAGCACTCACAAATAGTTGTCCTGCAGCAATAACTCTATCAGGTCTAAAGGTCTGGATAGCCAAAAGCTGATACATAGCTAAACTAACAGCACTTAATTGTCTTTGCTCTATCCACAAAACAGGAACACACTGTTCTGGAGTGCTTTGTTGTAACCAGGCGCTGAATTCAGGCATTTTTTGTATCATTTCTGATAAATTTTTGAATGCTGGCAATCTGAAACCAAGATGTCAAATAAAACCCATTTTACTATAAATTATACTAAAAGTAATCAGTAGGTATGTATGCAAACGCAAGCGATGTACAGGGTGGGCAAATAAGCGAGGTAAGCGGCTATATCTCAGGATCCACTCATCGTAGAGACTTGCGGTAAAAAATTTTACCACTAAAATGTACAAGAAAACACACTGGAAATTGTTTTGAAGTTCATACCTCTACCGCTGTTATCCTTGGAAAATTCTGTATCTTTTTGAATTGTCACTTTCGATTTTACGACATCAAATAATGGTAGGTGAAAGCGAGAAATCTGACTGATTGAAGTGCCTGTAACTCTCAACATTTTTGAGCAAATTAGATCTCGTCTGAAAGTTAATATCTTGTTGATTGAGGACAAAATATACTCATGATAAATTTGTTTTTGCTGCTGAGTCAGAAGTTCATTGTTTTGTTCATTTGACTCCAAAATTTCAAATGAAATGATAGGATTCTTTTAACGGAAACAGAAATTCCATTAAATTTGCATGAAAAAACCTGCAAGTCGCAAAGCGATAGTTTTAGGCGTTCTGGAGTTATGGCCGAAAGAAGATATTCTTCAACTGATGCACGGTAAAATACCAAATTGTGTCTTTAAGTTCTGACAGAAACAGAAATCTCATCAAATTTGTATGAAAAACCCAAAAGGTCGCAAAGCGATAGCTTCAGGCGTTCTGGAGTTATTGACGAAAAAAGATATTCTTCAACTGATGCACTGAAAAACTAAATTGTGTCTTCTTTCGGCCATAACTCCAGAACGCCTGAAGCTATCGCTTTGTGAACTTCTGGTTTTTTCATACAAATTTGATGGAATTTCTGTTCTTGTCAGAACCTAAAGACACAATTTGGTTTTTGGCAGTGCATCAGTTGAAGAATATCTTCTTTCGGCCTTAACTCCAGAACACCTGAAACTATCGCTTTGCGACCTTCAGGTTTTTTCATACGAATTTGATGGCATTTCTGTTTCTGTTGAGAAAATCCTATCATTACATTTGAAATTTCGGAGTAAAATGAACAAAACAATGAACTTCTGACTTAGCGCCCCCTATCGAAAGCAGCAAAAACAAATTTATCATGAGTATATTTTGTCCTCAATCAACAAGATATTATCTTTCACGAGATCTAATTTGCTCAAAAATGTTGAGAGTTACAGGCACTTCAATCAGTCAGATTCCTCCCTTTCACCTACCATTATTTGATGTCGTAAAATCGAAAGTGACAATTCAAAAAGATACAGAATTTTCCAAAGATAACAGCGATGATATTTTTTCTTCAACTTCATATGAAACATTTTCGAGTAAAATTCATTTTTCTACACGACGCGACGATAGCTATTACGCCCCCTAGCGGTAGAGGTATGAACTTCAAAATGATTTCCAGTGTGTTTTCTTGTACACTTTAGTGGTAAAAATTTTTACCGCAAGTCTCTACTATGAGATATAGCCGCTTACCTCGCTTATTTGCCCATCCTGTACATAGCTCGTTGTTCCGAAACGACCTGCGTATGAAACTTTCTTTTCATAGGAAACAGAATGGAAATAGAAAACTCAAGAAATTGGAAACTTGTCAATCCTTTCACCCATCGTCCAGTTTGAAAACACTTTTAGGCTCCTTTCACACGGTGAGCCGTACGGCTCAAGTTCATGAGCGGGAGCCATATCAACGGATCGAAATGCAAAGAGTACCACGGTGCTCTCACAAAATGAATCCCATTTTTTTAAATTTAAATTAACATGTCTGGACAACTAGGCCATTGGCACATGGTACAATGAATAGTATATCCAAAGAATATTTCGATAATACAAGGGTTGTCCAAATTTCCAGAAATTCCTTTGGTGCCAGTGAATTAATTGTCTGACAATACTTTAAAATAAACTCCCGGTATTTAGTGGATCACAGTATCCACTTCAAAGAGACATCTATGGTCAAGCGTTTTTATGGACTAGTTCAAGGAACTTTGTATACAGAGTGGCCACTGTTTTAATGGAATTGTATTGGTAACTTTTAAACCAAAAAAGTTAGAAGGTCGGTCAAATGGAGAAAAAGTTGCATTCATAGGAGCATTGGCAAGCAGTTCAAACAAATCGGGATTATCAGGGCCGGTTATTGAGATATCAAAGGAAAAGTAAATTCTGTCATTTTGATTTTTCTTTTTTTCCCACTTTATTTCGAATATTATCAAAAAATGTTTCAAGAATTTTTTATTCGACAGTAGATTATTTTCAATTTGACGTAATCAGATTTCGTATCCAACGTTTCGTACTCCCTGGGCCACCCTCAACCTCATTATTTTCAATACGGACCTGCATATTTTATGACACTTTTCGAAATAACTTTTAACACTGAATTCAACGATATACCATACGATGTCATTCAAAGTTGATTTTCAATCCAAATTTCTTTGGGTCGGATCTTTATTACATTTGGGTACTTTTAGTTTAATTAACAACATGCAAATCATTTCGATAAGAAAATCAACTAACTCATCTTGAATTGAATGGAACATATTAGAATCAAAGCAATAAACAAGTAAAAATTATTTACATATTTTAGTTTATACTAATTAAACGCAACTATCATTTAATCAAATAAAAATCAAATGATTATTCGGAAGTAACTACCTGAATGAAAATTAATGATATCTCAAAAATAAAATTTATTATACTACGAACCCGAGATTCTTCGCGAGAAGATTGAGAATGTATTGGAAGGTATTCAAGGAGATGAAATAAGCAAATGTATAAGAAGTATGGGTTCCAGAACCTTAAAGTGCATTTTACAAAATGATGGGCATTTCGAACAATTACTTAATTAATTTTCATTTACTTCCGAATAATCATTTGATTTTTCTTTGATTAAATGATAGTTCCGTTTAATTAGTATGAACTAAAATATGTAAATAATTTTTACTTGTTTCTTGCTTTGATTCTAATATGTTCCATTCAATTCGAGATGAGTTAGTTGATTTTCTTATCGGAATGTATTGCATGTTGTTAATTAAACTGAAAGTACCTAAGGCCCGGTGCACACATCCGACTTTTGCAGTTACGACACCGTTGCTGTGTCGTACTTGCGGCCTGTGGTACAATCAAATGGGAGCATGCACACTACCCGCCGTGCAGTTGCGACGTCGTAACTGCCAGCATACGATCGTTTTTTCGTAGCATGTCCCTCTAGGCCGCAACTGGGCCGCAGTCGTACATGCGATCTCTCAGTACTCTTTTCTATATTGGCCTGTGCACACATACGACTTTTGTCGTGAGTTCGCACAATGGCAGAGAGGGAATTGGAGATCGATTTCTTCATTGAAGAAACTAAAATGAGATGATGTCATCAGAAAAATTTATTGGGTAGTAGTATGTTGTTCTCATCAATTCTTCGAACAACAGGATTTTCAACAATTCATCTCTATTTCTCATGATCGGTGAGTCCGCTGGTAGCCTATATATTTTCTTCCGAACGATTTTATCATTGTCTATAGTTATTGCGAAAGTAATGAAGTGTCTTATTCAAACTCTTATTGATAAAAATTTAAATTTAATTTTTGAAAAGGCTAGAGATTTCAAGATCATATGAGTGACAGTTTCGTAGAAATCATGAAAAACTGAAAAAGTTTTAAATTTTTATGATCCAACAAATACAATGCGTACTAGTTTCCCATTCAGCATCATGAATGTAAATACTTTCTGGACTTATTTGATTATAATCAAATAAGTCCAGAAAGTATTACATTCACGATGCTGAATGGGAAACTAGTGCACATTGAATTGATCCGGCTCCGCAACCACGCCGGTGTAGTATGTAGTGTGCATTGAATAGGTACGACACCGCAACGGGTGTCGTAACTGCAAAAGTCGGATGTGTGCACCGGGCCTAAATGTAATACAGATCCGACCCAAAGAAATTTGGATAAGGGTCAAAATCACCTGAAAATCAACTTTGAATGACATCGTATGATATATCGTTGAATTCAGCGTTAAAAGTTATTTCGAAAAGTGTCATAAAATATGCAGGTCCGTATTGAAAATGATGAGGTTGAGGGTGGCCCAGGTAGTACGAAACGTTGGATACGAAATCTGATTGAGTCAAATTGAGGATAATTCACTGTCGAATAAAAAATTCTTGAAACATTTTTTGATAATATTTGAAATAAAGTGGGAAAAAAAGAAAAATCAAAATGACAGAATTTACTTTTCCCATGATATCTCAATAACCGGCACTGATAATCTCGATTTGTTTGAACTGCTTGACGATGCTCCTATGAATGCAACTTTTTCTCCATTTGACCGACCTTCTAACTCTTATGGTTTAAAAGTTACCAATACAATCCCATTGAAAAAGTGGCCACCCTGTATACTATACTATTCCATTACAGGTTATAATTTTTATAAAATATTTACAAGTATTCACAGAAAAGAAAACATTGTATTAAAATTACATCAATCAAATATACAATTGACATTCCCTAAGAAATTTTAGTGTTGCTGCAATTTGTGTTGCTGAGCTGAGATAGTCGCTCAAATTTTTCAAATCATGAATTTTCCCTAAACTGGTTTAACAAAAGTTAAGTTCCGGTTTTCTCCTCAGAAATTTTTTTGAGAATAAAAATAGGCGGAGGAGATTAGTTTGAAATCTTAAATGGCAACTCCTATTTTTTATGGCAAAATCCAATTCGTCATTATTCCTTCTTATTGTTTCCGACTAAACTGCATTCTCATTCGGTACTTTTAATTTCTACATATGGGCTTTTTAGTGATCAAGCCTCCCTGAATTTTATCGCCCGAGGCGACCACCTACCCTGCCTAATGCCTATTGCCAGGGTCCGTATGCTTGACAAGTGATCTTTTTGATGTACAGGGTGGGCAAATTTCGATGTTTTAGCACTACAACTTTTAAACCAGGTGAGATAGACAAAATCTGATACCCCATTCTCGGTCTCTTTTTCTGAGAAACTAACAAGGGTAGTATTCATTTTTGACCACCTTCTTTTGTTTTCGAGTTATAAGCGAACATTGGAAAAATGGCGATATCGAAAAACATTTATATCTCCGCTATTACTGATGATAGAGCTCTGAAATTAAATTATTATACAGGCACTTTTTTACGTAGAATCCAGTGGCGTGCTCATATTTTCGAAAGGGTTTCTAATTACGAAGCTATGACCCAAAGTTATGCTTTTTCAAATGGGAACACTAGATTTTTGTGCCATTTTCTGAAAGCTTGATTTTTCCTGATTACAAAAATATATAACATCGTATGATTCGTATCAAAATAAATAACAGAAAATGGTCAAAAACCTTTTTTTACTTAAGAGTCTCAATATTTCTATGGTTTCAACTGTTGATGAGCCTTCCTATAACAAGAGCAGTGTCCTTCCGTCAATTTGAGTATTTCTATGCTTTTCACTTATTTCTACAAAATTCGAATCTATATTTATTTTATACAAATAGTTTCGAAAAGATAAACGAACTTGGAAAAAGTTTCCTAGGTAGCTTGAACACAGTTTCAAATATTCATCTATTGAAATATCGAGAAGAGGTGTCGACTGTGCATTGTGCAATTGTTGTCATTATTAGGTTAAATATTATTTCTTGTTTATCCCTTCGTAATTAAAATGTTGAGTTCAATCAGATATGCATTGTTTCATATTATGCTGTTTAAAATGGATTGGTACTTGTGCGTATTGATTCTGGAGACCTATGTAAATAATCTCCTGATACATGCATCTCAATACAACTCTTTCGATTGAAAAATTCGATCTTGTGGTTTCTCCGTTATATCCAAATCAATTTTTAGATAAAAAATTTATAAAACATATCTAGATTCGAATTTTGTAGAAATAAGTGAAAAGCATAGAAATAATCAGATTGACGGAAGGACACTGCTCTTGTTATAGAAAGCTCAATTTTTTTATGTTCATCAACAGTTGAAACCATAGAAATATTGAGACTCTTAGGTGAAACGAGGTTTTTGGCCATTTTCTATTATAATATTGATTGATATATTTTTGAAATCAGGAAAAATTAAGCTTTCAGAAAATGGCACAAAAATCTAGTGTTCCCATTTAAAAAAACATAACTTTGGGCCATAGCTTCGTAATTAAAAACCCTTTTGAAAATACGAGCACGCCACTGGATTCTACGTAAAAAAGTGCCTGTATAATGTTTTAATTTCAGAGCTCTATCATCAGTTTTAGCGGAGATATAACTGTTTTTCGATTTCGCCATTTTTCCAATTTTCGCTTATAACTCGAAAACAAAAGAAGGTGGCCAAAAACGAAAACTACCCTTTTTAGTTTCTCAGAAAAAGAGATCGAGAAGTGGGTATCAGATTTTGTCTTTCTCCTCTGGTTCAAAAGTTGTAGTGCTAAAACATCGAAATTTGCCCACCCTGTACACGTTTCAGGAACGAGTGGTACACATGCGAGCGGTTTTCCAGAATGGTATTCTTGACAACCGTTCGTTCCATTAAACGTACACGTTCAAAAACTTGTACTCCCAAGAGCCGGCATCATTGTAAAATTTCATAGATCAGATGAAATGTTATCAATTAATGTTCCGTCAATTAAAACTTAAAAAAAATTTGGACGAGAAATTGTTCACAAATATATTTAAACATGTCCCAGCGAATTAAAAGAAGAATTCAAATCACTGATTGTCAAAAATATTGTCTGATTGAGTTTTTAAAAAATAACGGGGATCTTCAAAAAGGTAAATTCTCTAATCAATTCACTTACAAAGATGCATAAAGAAAATGGGCAGAAATTGGTAACATACTTATGTTATTATCCAAAATAGAAGTGAATATAATAGATATTTCTCTAATTCTGTGGTTATTCCGTTCATTCGTCCACATCTTGTAGAACAAAATCGTGCGAGAATATATCAGAAACGCACAGTTTTCATGGTTATATTTCATTATTATATGTTGGTACTCCGAACTTTCCGCCACGGTTTTATCTGTCAATTCATCGATTGGCCTTAAATAAATCAGTTCTGCCAACCAACATTTTTCAATGCAAAAATTACTAAATGATATCTATGGAAATAATTCATTAATTTCAATAAAAATGCAACGAATTAGAGAAAATAATGTATAATACTCGTACAGAAGGCTCATTCTACCACTCGTTCATTCGAAAACTCGCCACTTCGTGGCTCGTTTTCGAATTTTGAACTCGTAGAAGAATATCAATGCCTTCTGCACTTGTATTATAAATAACTATTTTGAAAAAGTATCTTTTGAGAGACATAAAGGGACTTAATTTTTCTTTTCTTCATTAAATGTTCATATTATCAGCAGAAATGTTTATGTTGTGCATTTGGTTGAATTACTTGTTATTTATTGAAATGTTTCTTACATAAATTTTCATAAAAATGTGTTCATGTTAATATTCTCACTGCCTTGGAATGAAATAACGATATTGTTCATCTTTAAAAAATTTTTCTAGGAAAACTGGACGTGTGCCAAAAAAAGAAATAAAAACGCTCCAGTAATGTACACTTATGGTAGACTCTTAAGCAGGTAGCGAATTTTTGAAAACGGAATGTACAGGGTGTTTTTTCAATCTGCAAATTTAATCTGAACTTATCATAATTCCCACCTGTATTTTTGAGAAAGTGTTGGAATTATTGAAAGTAGACAATCATATTGTTCTACACTGAAAATTTCATCAATATTGATCGAGCCATACCAAAGTTATGAATAAAAGAAAAATCGGTCGAATCGGACAAATTACCAATAAAGGCCCCCAACCATAAACCAAACATTGATTCGAAACTGCCTTGACTAGTGTAAACTTCTCCTAAAATCTGACGGTTTCCTCCGGAATCACCCAGTATATTGATAAATTGTTTAACAAACTACTCGGCTTGATGATTGCGAATAAAATAATGCATCTCAATCTTCGACCTGTTGCCAATTCCGGATTTATCCTTTGCATATTCACTTCTACTCGATCTCTACTATCGATGAGGAAGTCATATATTCCCAAATCAACTTGTGATGTACCATCATTTCGGTTATTGCAAATATTATGGAGCACTACACAAGTATTGACAATGTTACTTGCTGTCTTCGAAGTACGATGACGAATATAACAGTTGATTAGGTGGGTTGTGCAAAATATTGTTGGGGTGCCTTATTCTTGAGATAATTCTAAGGGATGTTGTTTCTGCCACTTGAAGATTTTTTAATGCTGGTGTTCTGCAATTTATGTATATTGGATGCGCATATTCTATTAGGGGCCGACATATAGTTTTATATATTTTGGTGACATTTTTTAAATTAATTCCTTTTCAAACTCACGCACAGAAGTGCGTGAGTTTAGAAAAGTACTTTGCCCTAGATATTACTTTCTTCTTTATTGTTTTGGTCTGTAAGTTGAAGTTCAGTTTGTTAACAATTTGCACACCCAGGTATTTCATTGAAGCTGATGGCCTAATGTTTACTCCATTAATACGGACAGTTTGTGATGTTGGGGATATTCTGTGATTGAATATCATAAAACGGGATTTGTCTGCATTTATCTTCATTCTCCACAATTGAAACCACAGGCATATTTTCTCGGCGAGCAGCTCTGTATTCTTGATGCAGTTATTGATAGATTTCTCATGTGCTATTAATATTGTATCATCTGCATATTGTAAAATATACAAGTTAGGATCAGCAGTGGATATCATCATATCATGGCAAAAAATGAACAAAAGTGCCGAGAGGGGACTTCCTTGAGGGGTACCTTGCTCAGGGCTGAAATACTCTGATATACATGTTCCAATTTTAACTGCTAGCTCTCTTTCAAGTAGGAATTGTTGACATATTCTGATGAGTTGGTAAGGAACTTTATTTTTGTATAGCTTGTATAGTAGCCCTCTATGCCACATGGTATCAAAAGCTTTCTGGATATCTAGACTCATTGCCGTAGTTTTATAGTTCTTCAAAGTGGCGTTTTGTGTGTTAGACACTAAGATTGATAGTGGATGAGTAGTTGATCTTTTGTTTTGGAAACCAAATTGGAACTTTGGAATACAGCTTTCGATATGACTTGATAGTAGTTTTCTTATTATTTTTTCATACAATTTTCCCAGTACCGGTAGCAGGGTGATGGGCCTGTAGTTTCCAACTTTAGTGTTATCTGAGTTTGGTTTTGGTACATTTATTATGTAACCTTTTTTCCATATTTTCGGGAATATACAATTGTTCAAACAGTATTCACAAATTTTCATTAGGTGTTTATGTGTTGTTTCGCTCAGCCTTTTTACTATTAACCAGGGAATATTATCATTTCCAGGGGAGCTGTTTTTACTGCTGTGAAGTAGTTCATTATAGTCTGCTTCGTCTATTGTGTAATTGTCTCCTGGGTCACTGCGATTATGGAAGAATTGATCATACCAGTAATTTATGTTCTGTAAATTTTCTTGATCATAGCTGTTATCTTCACCAAATTTGAATATGTTTCCATAATAATCAGCAAACACTTTGGCTTTCTCTTCATCAGTTTTATATTCTTTATAATTTTCCATTATAGTGGGAATTTTCTGTTGAAATTTATATTTAGACAATTTATTCACTTCTTGGTAAAATTTTTTTCCTTTTGATTCATTCATTTTGTTACATGCATCAATCCATTTGCTTTCCTTATACTGATGTGTCATCTGCTGAATATTCTTATTATATCTGTTTATGTCTCTCCCGAAGTTTACATCTTTATTTATACAATATTCCCTGTATAGTTTTCTTTTATATTTAATCAATTTGATTATGTATGAGGGCAGTTCATGAAGAAAGGGATGTCTCTTGATAGTTGGAGTATGTTTCTTGATGGTTTCTGATAGACGTTTGTTGAATACTTCAATATAATCTTCATCAATATGTGTATTTTGTTCTAGGAACACATTAATTTCTTCATTAACCTTTTCCATGTTGGTCATTTTATAGTTATAAGCTGTTTCTTTTCTTATCACTTCAGGTTCTATGTTCATCTTGAAGTCGATTACCATTGCAAGATGGTCGGATCCAAGATCGGGAGTCAGGTTAATTTTAGATATGTTTCTTTTTATGTTTGTTGTATAGAGTATCAAATCCGGAGTACTGTCTGCATTTCCACTCATCAAAAATGTCGGTTCTGTATCAGCTTTGCTGAATTGGCTATTTCTTAGAAAGCTGTTGATTTGTCTCTTTTTTGCAGTTGTGTTGGCATTAAAATCTCCAATAATAATTGCGTAATTATACAATGCCGCCTTGGTGAAAACTGTCTCTTCGAGTGAACATAATGGATGGAAATATACCAAAAAAATATGCAACTTTTCATTTTTAAATGGAATTGAGAAATGCATTACTTCATTACTAGGATTATTTATGGATGGTGCATTTTCTTTACTACATTTCAGCGCTGGATGACATTGTACTATACTTCCTCCTCTGGTATTTTGCACAGCATAGCCAATTTTTTTTATTGTTGTCCAGTTTCGGTATTCAATAGCGTGTGATTGATTGATTTTTGCTTCAACAATTATGGCACATGTAATATCGTTATTTTCAATGAAATTATTCACAATATGTTTTTTTGGTATGTAGCTGTTTATGTTATTGTAGAGGATCCTAATTGTTGATGTGAATTTGCCTGTTAATTTCGTTGTTAATTGGTTCTGTTGAAGAAGGTTCTTCAGGGTCTTCCAAATCAAACATCAGTATATAAAATCTATTTCCCGAGAAGATAACTGTTGTATCTATATTGAATTGATTGATGAATCTCTTTTTTAATTTGACTATTAGTTCATTTCTGTCGGTATTCTTCGGATTATTTATCTTGCGATTGTAAGTGTTTATTATTTCATCGTGTATAGTTACTGGGGCATGGATACGGCTTGTTTTTTTATGTAGTTCTTCTATTTCCCTTGTTTTTTTGTTGAGTCGTTTAACAAACGTGTTTGGAATACCTTCTATTGGTTTTTTAGGGTATTTCGGACATTTAATTGACCATGCTATTTGGTCTTCTGCACCACAAGATAGGCATTTAGGAGCATTATTAGTTTTGCATTGGGACATTTTATGTGGTCCTTGACATTTTGAGCATTTTGGTAAACTCTTGCAAGATTCAGTTTTGTGGTCGAATTGTAAGCATTTGTTGCACGGAATTGGTGTTGGATCCGGAGGGTGGCTGGGATATACTAGATAGTGCTGGTTCATGAAGAAAAATCCATTATTTAGAAGTGCCTCAAATGATTCTATTTCGCCAGTGATACTTCTTATACAGGGTGTTTCCTAAACATGCGGCAAAAATTCAGGGGGTTGTTCCTTGGACTATTCTAAGAATATTTTGTCCTTTGATGATTTTTGAAAAACCTATTTGTTTCGAAGATATAGGGGAAACAAAATTTCAGATAATAACATTTTATTATGAAAAATTACATGAAAATTCAACTCAACCTACAAAAACTGTTGAAAATGACCACCTCTAGCCAGCATACAAGCATCCAATCTTCTCCTCATTGACTGCCGAACCCTTTCAAAAACACCAGGATCATTTCTTATTAAGTTACACCCAGCAATGATCCGATTTCGCAAGTCTTCCACATTTTCTACTGGAGTGGTATAAAGTGATTTTAGATGGCCCCATAGGAAATAATCTAAGGGGTTTAGTAATTGGAATGTTGTTAAACAAATTTAAAAATAAATTGTACCTACTTAGTAAACACAGTGCGGTACGCATTTTTATTTAAACTATTATTAATTTTAAAAATATGAAAAATGTTGTTCGCCCTGTATCTTCGAAACAAAGAGGTTTTTCAAAAATCATCCAAGGACAAAACATGCTTAAAATAGTCCAAGGAACAACCCCCTGAATTTTTGCCGCATGTTTAGGAAACACCCTGTATATCTAGTAGGTTTTGAGAGAGATCTTAAGATTATCCTCTTGCAATATCTATGTTGAATTTTGAGAAATTGGAGATGTTGACTAATATCTTCATCTTTGATGCATGTCTCTACATATTACCACCGAATATGTCTGCTGAGGTTCTCTTTTAGTGTTTGTTATTTTCTGTGTATTTGTTTCTTTGTAGCTGAGAATTTTCTTTTCATTTTTGAGTTCAGTGAGAGCTTGTTCCAATTTGGTTTTATCATTGTTTGATTTTAGGATGAAACCTAATTTTGTTTCAATGATTATATCTCGGGACGACGGAAATTTCATATTCCAAATAGTTGACATCTGTATTCTGTCCATTTCAACATTTACCGTATTTATGTAAAACAAATTTGCATATTCAATCTTTCTTAACTCATTCATCTTAGCAGAGAAGTTTCTGTTCATTGTTTTCATAGGAAAATATACTTTAGTTTTCATTGTTTGTTGTTGTGTATTTTTTGTTGTTGTATTATCATATGATGTTCGTCCATTATCTTCCTTATCAGTTTCTACTGGATCAGGAACAGATTGATTATGTGTTGTATTTATTGACGTTTGGGATTGATTGGAAACAGATGCTTCTTGTTTATCGTTTTCTTTTTGTGCGTTCATTGTAGGATTTATCAAAAGTTGTGGTGGTTTGAAAACAATATCAGGGGATTTATTTTCGTTTTTCTTTTTTGTGGATGAAGTATTATTGGTTGGCTTTTTCTCCCGTTTTTTTTTCTTAGTTGCTTCTTGAGAAGGCGGATCTTTTTGTTCTTCTTCTCCTGAAGAGTTATAGGTAGAAGTGTTCCCGGCTTGAGACATTTCCGATTCGTAGAAAATCTCAAATTCTGTGGCGCTGGCCGTAATTCTTTTAGCAATTTTGATTCAACGTATTTTATATGGAAATATTTTTATCTATTTTCGTGAACACAGCGCACCTAACGCACATCTGTTCTTTATCGCGGACGACTTCGAACTGTATCACTTCTATAATTCGAGTAAAAAAGCTTTCACCACAATTCAATATTATTCAAATACACATTCGTTAAATGTAGAATAATCAATAATCAAATAAACCTAACCAAACTTAACTTCACAGTGACAACTGACAAGATATCCCCTAGAAATGAATGCATAAGCATTCTCTTTCTTTTTATTATCTCTTTGAGGAAAAGGGGGTATAAGTAAGCAAATTGTAAGTTAGTCATTTGTAAGAAACGACAATGATGTATTCTCATTTTTTTATTTTACAATGTTTTCACGGTGATATCATGTTCGTAATTCAACAAAACCCCACCTTCACATTCGATAAAACCGCTGGTGTTACCAAGCAGGCTTTGTCGAATATTTTTTTTTTCTCGGCTCTTCTAAATTTTCGGGGTTCTCATGAAATTTTTTGAGCCAAGTAACCCCATCACAAAAAGTAGAGTGGAGTGAAATCCGGTGACCTTGCCGGCGAGGGTATAATACCTCTAGCCGTCCTGTTCAAAAATTCTGAAGTATTATCCTGCTGACCCAAATTCTTTCGAAATCGCCATTAAAATTTCGTAACGCTGGGTGAGGCCTAATACATTCTTCAATTCTCTTCTCAATGAGTTCAAAAAAGAACTTCTACATGCAATTAGCATCCCATCATGTATAGGTAATTTCACCACATTAAAGGTGAAAGACCGCTGAAACATGGCTGAACCAAATCGAGGCAGCTTGAGACTTTGCCCATGCCTTGAAGCAACATCTCTGTAGACCAAATTGGCTTTAATATGAGGAGGAATACCTATACTCAAAATTCGATATACCACAATACTCATATGAAGCCGAAAAATATTTTCAACCCTAAGCCACGCTTACCCATTTATTCCATCACTGATCCCCCTATCGTACTCTCTTAAACCTAAAACGTAGCGGCAGCATGAATTCTGTACTTTTCGCAACCTATATCTCTCGACAGAATCTAGACAAGGATAAAAAACTGTCAATCCAAAGCTCAGTTTTGACAGCATAAGTGTTTCGCAGATATGTGAATGGAAATCTAAGAACTGTCTCTAATGATACAAATAACGTAGTGCCAAAAAAACATTTCTCAACAGCATCGAGACATTCTCCCTAAATCTCAGTCGACAATCGAAAAAGACTCCAAGGTTCCTACAGCAGGAGGTGGATTTAACCTTCTCAACACCTATCATAACCTCAACCTCTGTATTATACAGGGTATACAGAAACATTTTTTAACGTTTATTCTTAGATTCTGACAGCCGAAGAAGTTGTAGATACCTATCTTTATGCTGACGATACCAACATTATAGTATCTTCCAAGGTTATTGGAAGGGTTATGACCAATTTAACAACATCCATGTCTATAATCGAGAAATGGTGTGATGACTGCGGCTTGCGGCTAAACATCGACAAAACAAAAGTCTTAATATTCTCGAGTTTGAAAGTTCCTGATAATATAACTTTTCGTAATGGAACAGTTGAGATAGGCTCCCAAACCAAACTCCTCGGAGTACATATCGATAATCATTTGAACTGGTCAGTGCATTGTGAAGGGCTAACAACTAGATTTAATTCACTTATATATATATATATATATATATATATGTATATATATGATAAGAGCATTAAGGAACCAAGTGGATCTTAACACATTGAAAATGATATACTTCGCTATTTTTCAATGGAATATGTCATATGGAATAATTTTTTGGGGAGCAAGTGCTTCTGCGGAACGTGTTTTCCTCACTTAGAAACTGGCTATATAACAATTTTTCACATGAAATTTAAGGAATCTTGCCGTGGAGTATTCAAAGAGAGTAAAATTCTTACTTTGCCTGGTGTATATATTTATAGACTCTTATTATTTTTTCACAAGAACAAATTATATTTCCGAAGTTGTAAGAATGTGAATTCAACTAGGAGAATATACGAGTATTTTTTTCCTCCTCACAAACTGTCAGGAACTGAACATGGTACTTTTTACATGTGCCTTAAGCTAAGTTGACATGGCTAGTGGCTCACAGCTGTGGTTCAAGAATACATGGAAAACGACCCGTGTCAACGGAAGAGTCGAGCGAATATTCACGAAATGAACGATTTATCCTAGTTGACACGGGTAGTGAAGCACAAGCGAGGTTAGTTATGTGTGGAGATCGACTCGTGTCAACGGAGGAGTTGTGAAACTATTCTCGAAACGGACGGTTCCGAAGTCGGCACGAACGTAAAATGGGATATCAAACATGTTAGATATTTAACGTGTTTCGTGGTCTTTGAGCGACCATAGTGGAAGAAGATAAGGGTTATTTTCGATTTTTTTTTACTGAATTGTGCTGTACTAGGTTTGTGATACTTTGTAAAATTTTTTTTTGTAACATATGACTTTGAAAAAATTTCCCAAAATATGTTTAATGGGTTTCAAAGGATGAAATAAATTTTTAGTAAATGTACTAAATATCACAAAATTCAATTAAAAGCCAGGCCAGCATCTATGTCATAAATTTTTTGGGTGTCACAGGAATACTCAAAAATTAGAAAAAAAAAACTCATCCCAGCACATCTGTATTTCAAATTTGTGCTGCCCTCATGGGAAGTTGTGCCCCTGACATTTCCGTAAAAAGAATTGAAGAAAGTTAGTCGTGCACTTTCTTTTTTCTTCGGCCAAAATTGCTTCAGATATTTTTGCTACATTTGTGCAGTATCCTTGTTCTGGTCAGATTTTCAGAAATAACTCTACTTTTTCTTCAAAAAATGGAAATCAGTAAATTGTTTGAAAATCTGACAGACATCAGTCAGCTGAAATATATAGCCCAACTATACAGGGTGAGTCTTTGATTGTACATGTCCGATTCCATTCCATTTGCGAGATATAACTAAAAAGTAAAAATTACATTTTTGTTATGGATTTTCAACAGCCCATATCTTTTCAACCGAGCCGATTCGGAAAAAATGGTAAAGGAAAAAAGTATTTCCTTTGACGTCAGGAATTGCGATCTGCAAATTTCGAATTCAATTCTACTGATAAGTTTATCGCACAATGAAATTCCGCTCATAAGGCAATGTTTATTGATCACCCTGTATGACAGTGCCAATAATGATTTTTGAATTTTCTCTATGAATTAATTATTTGTGGTTACGAATTCGAGAAAAAATCTTAAAGCACATACAGGGTGATCCAATATTTCCGAAAATAGAAAACGTCCGGAGCTGATTTGTTCGCGATTTCAGAAATATTGAAGAAAGGCGATAGTAGAGTGACTACACTTCAAAATTTGAAATTATTCGGTCGATTAGTTAAAGAGTTATCGAACTATGAAATTTCACTTATAAGGTTAACATCACCCTGTATATAGCAAACGGCGATCTTGATACGATTCCTTCATGATTTTTATTTTTTTTATTTATTCAGTTTCGGGATACAAACAGGAATACTCCCAGTAAAGTATCCTCTAATACATAATACACAAAAATTATTTTAACAACATCCTATGGTGTACATATGTGGCAACATAACATAAAATAATAAAATAATCACTGAAAGAAAATTTCTCTGATACTCCGCTTAAATGATTTCAAATTTACATTAAATGGGTCTAATTCATTACAATATTGATTAAATAAACTACACATTCTCACGATAGGCGAATTCCTGCCAAGATTCGTATTGAATCTACTGTGAACAAGTAATTTTTTATTCCTAAATGTTCTCGTAGGAACGTGATAAAGTATCATGGAAATCAAGTCGGGTGAATCATAAAAGTTATTCACGGTCTTGAAGAGGAAAATCAGATCCGATTTTATCCTTCGGTGCTCTAATAGTTCAATATGATAATGAGATCTTATTTGGTTTATACCTGTAGTGATGTAAAACCAGTCATTTTGTAATGTAAGAATCTAATAAATCTATTTTGCAATCTCTCTAACCTTTGCTTATGCACAGTATAATAAGGATTCCATATAATACTGGCAAAATTGATTCTGCTGTGAATAAAAGAAAAATATATTGCTTTCATAGCTGACTCGTTGTTAAAATCCCTACAAATCCTACAAAGGAAACCCAAAGACCTACCGGCAGAAGCAATGAGAGTATCGATGTGAGCACCGAATGACAGTTTTGAGTCGAAAATCACCCCCAAATCTCTAATCTGATCCACCTTCTTCACCTCACAACCAACCAATCGATACTGAAACCCAATATTTGTACGGCTTCTAGAGAATGACATGCATGAACATTTATTTACATTCAGATCTAATTCATTTCGTCTACAATAATCTGAGAACGCATCAAGATCTTTCTGAACCTCTACACAGTCTCTAACCGATCTTATCTCTTTGAACATCTTCAAATCATCTGCGTAAAGGAGGAAGTGTACAAATCTAAAACAGCTTCCTATATCGTTAAGGAATATTAAAAATAGAATGGGTCCCAAATGAGATCCCTGAGGTACCCCAGATGTAACGACAAAAGGGGCCGACCTGAAACCTCTGACACTAACTAGCTGCGTTCGTTTATAAATATAGGAAGAGAACCATCTAAGGAGATCCCCATGCACACCGACCCCAGCAAGCTTAGACAAAAGTAAATTGTGATCAACAATGATGACTCTCATCAACTGATGACTCGTATCAACAATATTTAGGCTATATAGCCTAACTATATAAAACAATTCTTAGACAAAAATTTTTGTGAAAATATTAACGGCAAGAGAAAACGAAAAAGGGAGATTCCTTGGATGAAAAAAGGCCTATGAAAATAGAGCCACAAACGTTTTGCGATTGATCAACAAAAATCACATGTTTAGAAATTCGGAATGAGATTTAATTCGGTCATAAACAACAGGCAGGAATACCGACAAAGTTAATTCCCATCAAAAAAGAGCCGCATCATAGTCATAAATATCTAGATTGACGCAGAAAGACATGTGCAGTCATCAGGGCTGGCCGGCATCCCTTTGTGTCGACGGAGAAACAACATAAATTTGCCAAATAGGTTATGGCGATACGAATATACGTCGTTTCGTCGCCCGTGAATAAGGCGTAAAATCATTGAACGCAATGCACTACCCATGTCAACCTAGCTTTAGAGTGTTCAACTATCTACCTAGAATGGTAAGAAATATATTAGACTTCAAAGTTTTCAAGATAGCAATTTTTTCATTGATTATGGATGTGAACCTTACTCTATAACAGAGTTCAAGGAATACTGCATGATGAAGTATATTTAGACTTTTTCGTTTTTTTCTCCTTTTTATTGAATTGTGCATTATTGACTTATTTGCTTTTTCTTTTTATAACAATTCTGAAAATGGGTTTTATTATTATTATTATGTTAGCATGAAATGAAAATCATCGAAGATTAGAAGAAACCCAACAGAATATTGGAGTTCCATACATATTTTCAAGAAATTTAAAAACAGTTTCTAAAATATGTGGATACAGAATAAATCACTGTGCATTCTGATAAAAAGCAATTCCTTTATAAAATGAAGCATTTGATTTGTTCCAACTATCTCATAAAAATATTGATCTGCATCAATATTTTTGAAGCCATCAGTATGAAAATATGGAAATGAAATGTTATGGCTCTGTTATGAAAAATGTTGGACTCCACTTGTAATCAAATTTGTTCTATAATATGTAACTACATTATAGCCAACTCTACTACTTGATTCATCTTGATTTTGGCATTGAAAATTAATGAGAAGTATTCCATTTAAATATCCACAATTGAATATCCTATTTATTTCAACTCACCTAATTTGTTTTCACATTAAAACAATTATGACACTCTTGGAAGTATGTCAATCATATGCTCTAGGATGAATTTATGGAATAGCAAAATAATAAAAGTATTCAATCTCAATCACATGAAAATCTGTCTAGTCTGTACCATAGTATCCTTATACTATGTATGAACCTAGTGGTATGTTTGGATGTAAGTTTGAATGACCTGAAGAAGAATACAGTAATGTTCGATAGCAGCAGTCTTTAGTGGGATATTGATTGTTGTCATTATAATGGGACTATTTTGTGAAAACATTTTCAAACATATTCTTATTATCAGAGCTGTGGCAAAGATCAATAATTTGTAATCAAATCGATAAGTTGAGCTTATTCAAATAACTTCCTTCATTCAAACTAAGTTGGCTAGTAATTCAATTCTTAAATCTGAGACGTAGTATATATTCATTTCTGTGGTTTTTTCTACAATAGAACAGAGTTGCATTTATCCAAAGTACCCAAATTTTTTCAATTCCACAGATAATTTTTTTTTAAGATCAAGTTACTCAAAAACGGTGCATTGTACGAGAAAAATGAAGAACACCTTTTTTTTTAAATTAGCCAAATATCCTTCATTGAACTTTCAAATTAGGGTATCAAAAGCCTTTGCAAAATCTAACAGGGTAAGAATTGAAGTATATCCAAAGAGCGCAGGATGTCATCTGCTACATTTAAAAGAAGAGTGGTAAGCTATAACCCCTTTTGAAACCCGACTGATGAGCAGTAAGAATTCCGCTCTCGAAAACATAGTCATAAATCTGAAAAAAGTACTTTCTTGAGAGTCTTCGACAAGGCTGGTAATATACTTATCAGGAATTCATCAGGAATCTTAGGTAGAGGATTCGCATAAGAGCACTTCCAGACACTCGGATAATACCCAAACTCGATGTAAACATTAATTATATGATGGGCAAAACAACATTTACCGACAATTATAGCATTCTGGCAGATATACCATCAATGCCCAATGCTTTCGAACCAAGATTTGAAATAACACACCTTACCTCCTCCATAGCTGTAAGTCTGAATGAAAATTCTATATTTGGATCGAATTGACTTGAACAATAATAACTGGTTGCCTCCGGGCAAATATTCGGAGGGCTGAAAACTGAACGAAAATAATCATCTAATTGCTGAGGGTCAACAAAATATCTTCAGGCACCGACATCACTGAACAAACGTGCAATGATCTGAAAGATTTCAAAAAAAAAAAAAAATTGAATCTTGAGAACGGGCTTGGGACATGGCTGAATTTTTTCCTTCGCACAGCCTATGCAACAGCATTTCGCAGACGGATATAATATCTCTAATCAGTAGTCCTTTGTAAGCTTATATCTTGATAGGGCCCTGTTCCTCAACTTCATCATGCTTTTTACGGTTGGGGTTATCCAAGGAGCAAACGGCTTAAAAACTCTCGATTAAACATATGGGGCATGAAGGTCTAATATTTTTGTAAGATAACTACAAAATTTGGAGATCTTCAATTTTCAATTCAATATCATCACTATTGAGAACATCATCAAAACATGCACCAGAATGGTCTGACAAAAAGTCCTGCAGTTCAAAATTACGAAAATCGCGATAACGTATCAACTTTGGAGAATTAATCTTTTTTCAAATTGATCTTGCAAAATACACCCCTATGGTCAGCCATCGAATGATCAATGATCCCAGAATCAATTATCAGTTCAGGCCTAATAAAACAAATCACATCAATCAGAGTATGGGATGTGGCCGTTATGCGTATTTGTTCATCTGTTAGCTGTTTCAGATTCAATCAGTAAAATTCCTCACAATCAGTTGATTTTCTTTTATGTCCTCGGCGATAATTACATGATCATAATTTGAGGATATCATTGATAAAAAATCATCCAAATAGTAGATAAAATTCGAAATACCACACGCGGCTGTTCGATAAATACACCCCAGCAGAAGAGTTTCCTTGCCCAATCTCAGCTCGACCCAAATATGTTTCACCCCATAGTGAGTCCTTCACATTTAAACCAACTCCCCCGCAACACGCCAAACGCGATCATATCATAACGGAAAACACGAAAAACAGAAAATAAAATGCTTTCGTCCGGAATATTTTGGTTCAGCCAAGTTTCAGTTGAAAAAATTATAAAAATACATTCAGCAGTAACAACATCTAAAAACTCATCTAATTTAAGAAAGAGAGAACAAACATTTAAATGGGCCATCTTCAAACATGCACGTGATCTACTCTGCATAATCTATTCTATACTTAAGTTTACCTATATGGGACAGAAAATACTTAGATATAGAACTGTAAGCATTGTGACCTATATCATGAGCTGTATTGAACTTTTAATTCAGAAACTTACAATTTACACAGCAAATATATCATGCGAATCACAATTGTTTAATTCATGAGGGCCTGATCATTTAGGACATAAGTCACAATCGCTTTTACATTCACGACGGTAATGTCCGAATTTCCAACATTTGAAACACCTTATTAAGCTGAAGTTTTCCTTCACAAAACACTTCGACTGGTTGTTTTTACTAACAGCACATGGGAATGCCGACTTGTTTTAACAGCTGATCTCTAACTCATTCGCCCATTGCGAGGTATTTCCCGTTGATTATGGGCGAGTTCGGAAAGTCAGCGCTGACGAATGCGCTTTAAACGCTGTGTCAACAAAGCGTTCGTAAACTATCAGTTTCGTAAACTATCAGTTTACGATTACGGTTCAGCGTACGGATTCTTAAACATTTCTCATTTTCAGCGCTGGTTCATTCGATGTCTTATCGGTTCCAGCGAAACGAAAGACCGATGTTTTTGCTGAATGAGAGAGAAAGAGAATGTTTATGCAGTCATTTGTAAGGGTTGTCTTGTCAGTTGTGACTGTGAAGTTAAGTTTGGTTAGGTTTATTATTAATATTGTTCAATTATTGATTATTCTACATTTAACAGCTGTGTATTTGAATAATATTGAATTGTGGTGAAAGCTTTTTTACTCGAATAATAGAAGTAATAGATGGAAAAAATCATTAAGGGAACAGATTGTTCAATCATCAATTAATTATTGATAATGATGTATGTTATTTATTAGGTATTAATTGTTATCAAAAAATATTTCCCGAACAAATATTATTGTATGAAAAGATTGTTCAAGGAAAAAAAAAGACAGTTGACAATAGTATTGATGTAGAAAGTTTGTGTCAAGAATATTTGGAAATATATAAGTTAAAAGTATTTAACAATTACTGTTTCGAATATTTTGCTATATCTTAATTTCTGTTCTGATTGTTTGATTTATAACCGTTTGTAATTTCAAAACACAAAATTAGTGGCGGAGCCATCAAAATTACCTCGACGAACTGCGATAAATGGGTTGGCGACCATTGGAATAGAGTATCTACTTCCGGGGCAGGTGGTCATAAATACCTACCTTAAAGAAATTCTTGTCATTGCTTCTTGTTGTTCATTATTTAATCCATCTAATGCTGGTTCTGATGAAATGTTGTATACTCCTTCTTTTCCACGTAAAAAGAAATCAAATTCTTGGTCAAGACTAGATTCTGATGTTCCTTTAAGATGTATACGGCATAATAAAATAGCGAATGTGAGTCTATCATTATGCAACATTCCCCTCGCAACTCTTTCATAACAAACCTGAAAAAAAAAATTATAAAAAAATGATTTTTCCAAGAAGAAACTAGATATCAGTTTTGTAATATTCATATTATCTGCTGGCTGGATTCCTTCCTTTCTTGACGGAAATGAGTTCTGTGGGTCCTTCTAGAAGGTTATGTTATAATGAGCGACAATTTTCAATTATAGTATCGATTTTAATTTCCAAGTTTTATTTCGGCTGAACTCCCGCCTAATAAGGATAATAAAAGGAGAGTAAAAATGGAGTAGTTATTTCAAGAAACAAAAATCTTCATGAAAATACAATTCTTCAATATATGGAAAATGATTTATACATTTCAGAATGTTAATAAACGTATATGTATGTTTCAGTTTATATTAGTGCTATATTTGAAAATTATATTTTGCCCCAAAACCACTTTCACTTGTCAGTTACGTAACATGTTACCAAAAAGTAGCATTAGATAAATTCGCTACCAAAGATGGCGACCGTTCCGTGGCATACGCTCCGTAGCGGAAACTGATAGAATGCGTTAAGCAGAAAATTCTATTTAATTCTTATGATGACAAACAAATAAACAAGTTTACTATGGACGTACAGGTAGATAACTCAATTCCATATATTATATTGATATACTGATCAAGAAAGAAAACAATACCCTCAAGACATGTTGGTACTTCAACCATAGCACCACACAAAAGATGAACGTGGTAAACAACTTGATTAATAGAGCGTTGAAATTGAGTGATGGAGAATATCATAAGATGAATATTAAAAGTGTAAAGAATATTCTTGTACAAAATAACCATTCTATATACCTCATTAATAGATCTGTCAAGAAAATTAAAAATAAAGAAGAAGACATAATACATCAGGTTTCATCTCAGAGGATAGCAAAAAATCTTTTCACAGGTCCCCTTCATCGTGGGCCTGTCTTACAAAATTTAAAAGATTATCAGGGAGTTAAATTGCACATGTGCTTTCTATAACATTTCTACCACCAACAGATTCTTCTCAAGATTAAAGGAAACCACCAAAAACGAACTATTATCATCTGTGGTTTACAAGATACCATGCTTGGATTGTGACAAGCGTTACATAGGGCAAACTCGGCAGTACTTGAAAGATCGTGTAAAACAACACATATATGATATAAGAAATATAAACAACAAGGAAAACACTTAACTTATCATGTGTTCAGTGATAATTTCAACTTTGAGTATGTGGAAATACTAGATGTGGAGAACAATGGTTATAAGAGAAATATAAGTGAGATAAACTTTAGAGAAGATGTAAACAACCTCAGCTATTTTTATGATATCTTGTTGGACGTGACGTGATACACAACAAAGGAATACACGTAGAATATAACTTGACAAAAAGAAAAAGACCTATCTATGATTGTAATACTTGACATTTGAAATTTTATGTTTGTCTATGTTTTTGTATTTGACATTTCTGTTTTGATTCTGGCGACGTTATACCTGATTGTAATTTAATCCTACAAATAATTTTATGAAATATTGCTTAATTGCTGTTTTTTCGAAAACTTGATATTCTTGAGCCCTGAAGAAGGAGGAAATTGCCTCCGAAACATTGGAAAAAGTAAACTTGTGAGAGAAATAAAGCATTGTCCACATTCCTGACAAGTTTTTTATATTATAATATTTATAAAATTTCATCTTACCGATCAGACTCGAAATTATTCTTAGCAAAATGAAAATGTAAGAAAAAAATTCAAATAAAAATTTGAGAAAGTTCTAACATGAAGTAACGAGCGTTCGAGCCCTCGTCATTCATGCACCAATTGCGCCCTTGGAATCCACATAAGTGTATATAGGAACATGTTGGATATAGGCGGTGTGCGCATTTGTATGTGGCGACATCCTTGGCGAAATTTAAACACTTACTTTAGTGAAACATTACGTTTTTACTATGTGTTGCCTGCTGTAGTGGTGTTGAAATTGATCTTTTTTTCACGATTCTAAGAACTTTAGAGTTGATTTTATTTTCAATAATCGATTTACACTAGTACACTACTGAATGTGAATTCTGAAGTTATGGACTTGTCATTTACTGCACGAAATTCACGAATTCAGAGCTGTGTAGTTGGTTGTCACAATTCATTTCACAATACAGATAATACTACAAAATATTATTCTTTTCCGAAAAAGTGGCTCTAGAGACAAAATAAAAGATATGTATTAATAGTGTGAGAAGGGTTTGGTAAATTATATTTCTAATTGCAATATTTAAACTTTCATGTCACACAAAGTGTAAAGCAATTTCTAAAATAAATCATTTTAAGTTTTGACAGTAATTTTTTGCGAATTCTTCATAAAATGGCACACTAATAGTTTTGAATGTCTTATCACCATATGAGAACAGTATTTTCATCAGAAATAGTTTAATGATTTCACTGGTTCCCTATACAGAGAAACAACAAGTGATGGATCTGACTGACAAACTACAAGTTCCATTTCCTGAATGTGGGCAATGTGGCAATATTTTTCTCTGAAACTTTTTTATGATAAACTATTAGCTGACACAAATATAAATATAATACTTAGAATATACTGATCTGGCTCTAATAAAACACATTCAGAAAATATTTCTAGAACTTGCCAAAGTTTCAGTCGGTTCCCTTTTAAGCGAATAATGGGAAGGCTCTTGATGCTGTAATTCTAAATTTCCTCTGCTTTTTTCAACTTGTTTATGTAATTTTGACCTTATAAATTCACTGAAGTCTGTCCCATTACTTATATATATATATATATATATATATATATATATATATATATATATATATATATATATATATATATATATATATATATAAGTAATGGGACAGACTTCAGTGAATTTATAAGGTCAAAATTACATAAACAAGTTGAAAAAAGCAGAGGAAATTTAGAATTACAGCATCAAGAGCCTTCCCATTATTCGCTTAAAAGGGAACCGACTGAAACTTTGGCAAGTTCTAGAAATATTTTCTGAATGTGTTTTATTAGAGCCAGATCAGTATATTCTAAGTATTATATTTATATTTGTGTCAGCTAATAGTTTATCATAAAAAAGTTTCATATATATATATATATATATATATATATATATATATATATATATATATATATATTACTAGCTCCTGAGTACAACCTTGGTCGCTGTGGTGACCCGGTTGTCTTGGATCCATCCCGCTTGTCGGTGAATTAAAAAAAAAAAAAAAAAAAAAAAAAAAATATATATATATATATAAATATAGAAACTAGTTCAATCTATAATGTTGTAAACAAGACCAAATTTTGTCATTCTTCATTTTCTTTGGAGAAATTATTAAAGTTGATCTTTAAAATTAAGAAAGATGCTTGAATTTCTAAATAAACTCCACAATAATTTATAAAACTGCACCCAAAATAACCTGTCCCCAATGGTTTACTAATGACTATTCTGAAGGTCATCACTAGATGTCTCAACTTCCGAATTATGCACACCGCCTATAAGGGTGCGATAGGCACATGAATGAACTAGCTCCCAAAAGATCCTGACTTTACCTGACCTTTTATGGTCGGCCTGATCGGTATAATCGAATTTGAGGACGGATTCGTTTGAGACCAATGTTTCGGAATCGCACAATCATCAATCATTAAGTGAAATATTCATTTGTTTAATATACTCACATTAAATAAATCCTTAGTTATGATTTTCAGTCTTGCTTGATAGTCAGAGATACCTTCCAGATGAGAATTGTTCAGCAACACACTGCTGAACATGTCCAAAAACATATGTAGGGAATATTGGTACAGAAAATGCACTTGATTAAGACTATCCATTGTAAAATAAGTGTTACTGCAAGCTTGTGATAGTGGTAGGTACTGCTGTGACACAGTTTCAATTTCAGATATAACTTTATCCGTTTCTTCAACTTTCTGTCCAATTTCTGCTGCTTCTTGTTTAAGAGTTTCCAATGTTGTAATAACGCTGTCATCATCTAAAATTTTACCTTTAGCATCATTCAAGGCTTGGAGCAATGACTTCTCAAGCTGCCTCAATCTTAGATGGAATTCTCCTTGTAATTTTAGAAGATCTGATCTCTTAGCATCTATATCCGGACGTTCAGCTTTTAGAACTTGATTCAAACATTGGCTTTGAAGTGAACTCCTTGTAACGGTGAAATTAACAAAAGTTACCCTTGAACATATATCTGGAGGGAACTCGACAGTAGGATCTCTAGTTGACAGAAAAATAACGAAAGATGGTGACAAGTCAATATCTTGGTCACCTAAAGTAATTAAAACACGACCACCTGTTCTTCTTAGTTCTCTATTCAATACTGGATTCAAAATAGGATCGTAATTTTCTACATCCTGCACTAATAGTGGATTACCAAATCTTAAAGCCGATTCTAGATTCTTTCGGAATGAATCGTCTAAAAAACTGGTTTTAGTTATCTTTTTATCTTTGAACTCGTTCATTATGTATTCTGTGGCTTGACCCGATGGATCAATAATAAGGGGATATCTGTTATATCTCTTCAACATAATAGCATTTTCTGTACATAAGTCGTCTGTAGGCAATGCGTTGGCTTGCCACCGTAATCTTTCATCTGGATTTGAAAGATACTCTGTTCTTGCTATATCAGCCCTGAACTGAATATTAGCAAGAGCCAAATGTTGGCACCAAGTACTGAAAAGATTTTGACGATAATGCTGATCAAAATATCCTCCATACGCAATGAAAGCAGATGACAACAAAACATCTCCAATAATAGTTGACATATGCGATTTGAAAGTTTCACTGGAAGTTTCCCATCTCTGTCTCTCAATAACTAGAGATTTTAGTAAAGCTATCGATCGGTCAACTTTTGCTTGTACATTTCCTAAATCAGTCTTTATAGCTTGAGCCTGTGCGATAAGTTGTGCATATTCCTCCTTGTAGGCAGCTATACTTTGTTCCAATTGGCTAATTAAATTTTTTACTTCTTCACCTCTTTGTTTGTTTGTTTCAGCTTGTCTTTCTAAAGAACTCAGTTCTAATCTGAGAGGCTCTACTTTTTTGAGCATATCAGCATAGAGAATTTGTGCCATAGCCCATTTTACTAAGGGCCCGCAAGCATTACTTGCATGGTTCACTTTCTCAAAATTATAATCGGGATTATTCATATATTTACTCTTCATTTTTTCTCTAACATCATCACTACAAAAGAATAAAATAATTTTTAGAAAAAATAATATGAACTTGTTACTTATAGACAATCTGTTAAGTGTGACGTCAAATATAAAAAATCTGTTCTATCATTAGTTGATATTTTCTAAAATTGGGATGAAATTTATTCAACCTAATTTTATCTGTAAAACGTACGACGGATAACTGAAAAAAGGGTTAGATATAATGAATCCCATCATTTTTGAAGTTATGGATTTTATGAAAAAAAAATTAAGAAACTATGAATTAATTTCGATAATACAAAATTTCCATAGTCAGAATATGATAATTAATAAACCAATAAATAAAAACTTGTTTCTTCTAATGAAAGCAAAAAGCTAAATTATTTCATAAGCTAGACTATTATCTGAGAGAAATATCCATAAATAAAAGAAATTCAAGTAGCACATTTCTTTGAAAACAATACATGCATACCTTATATCCTCTGTATTGAAATTGTTTACAACAGTATTGATGAAATTATCACGCATGATGACTGCTCTTATGGATTTCCAGTCGCTTGCATTTTCTCCTAGTAGCAAGCAAATGGATTCTAGTGCTAATTTTACTACTGCTGGGGGGTTTGCCATTGTTCTGATTTCAACCAATTGTTGTTTTTTGATTGCCTTCACAGCTGTATGAATAGAAAGAAATGAACTATGAAAAAATTCAAAGTAAATGATCTGTAATTTCGACATCATTAAAAATTGTTGTTTCATAAGGATGTTAAATTCGTTTTGACAACAATAATCAGTTTTGTTTCTCTGTGAAACGAAAGAGATTTATTATCTATTATTCCCACTATTTACATTAATTACGAAGTTACCTGTTAAACGAAAGAAACAACAATCAAAGTTTATTATTATTGTATCTCCGCTTCACAGAAAAAATACCTTGTAAAATATGCAAATAACAAAGGAACAAGATTTCATCCCGAAATGGAATGTTAGTGTAAAGATCCAGAAAAGAAAGGTAACAATCTGAGACAAGTAAATAACTTAATTTTAGATGTAGAATTAAGTACCGATGATACAAAAAACTAATCGAGCCACCATTGATTGAACTCAAAATTAGGTTGAATGATATATTGTAAATGCCTACAATATAATTAACAATTCCCTCACATATGGTATTTTCCCTAGTCAATTGAAGATATCTGTAATTACATCAATTTATAAAAAAGGTGATCGCTAGTCGCTTGGAAACTACAGACCCATCAGTGTACTACCAAGTTTCTCAGTTAATTTTCTATTAGTGAACAATATACTGAATGATAACCAACATGGATATATAAAAGGAAGATCGACAATGACAGCTACTATTCAATTCACTGAAAATACAGGGTGTTTCCTAAACATGCGGCAAAAATTCAGGGGGTTGTTCCTTGGACTATTCTAAGAATATTTTGTCCTTTGATGATTTTTGAAAAACCTATTTGTTTCGAAGATATAGGGGAAACAAAATTTCAGATAATATATATATTCTTTTGAGAAAGAGCAAATACAAAATATTAATTTCAAACAATCAAGCATATGTGTCGATGAATCTCAGTATTAGCAGAGGAAATGTAACGGGGCATCATACATTTCAACGTATGATACAAGAGAACAGATAAAAACCTCAGCAAAAACTCTGTCTCCCCGTATCGGTGTAGTGACTGGTTTGTGTAAACGTTTACAGAATAAGCTGACATAATTTATATTGAAGGACTTCCTCTTCAACCAAAACAAAATTTCCTTTATCCTCTCTTTTCGGTTGACGACTCTATAATTTCCAATTGGATCCTAAAACAAAAAGAAAAGAAGCAGAAAGGAGTACTAAATATTAGTTTTCATTATATCGATTTGAAGTTAACTACCCATTCTAAAAAAGAATCTGAAACTGAATGGATAGCTTGGAAACCATCATGAAATTTATAAATCGGACAATCATTCACCAAGTGGTCAATGGTCTCTTCTACACCACACTCACATAGTGGGCTATCAATAGAACACCATTTGAAGAGGGTACTATTACAACGACCATGACCAGTTCTAAGTCTATTCAAAATACACCAAATTTTCCTAGGAAGATTGAAACCTAGAACTTTCTCTGAGGGATCAACAATAAGACTTTTGTTGAAAACGTTAGAAGAAGTCCATCCCGAACGATAAATTTCCTTGTCGCTTTCATTGAATTCAAGGAAGGTGTTAGTCCATAAAGGTTTGCGTGATTTCAATCTAGCAGTTCTAGAATCTGGGAAATAGGATAAAATAGGAAATGAGTTCGGATACAAATGAAATTTATCCCAAGATTTCTTGACTGCAACCTGTCTACGAATATGAGGTGGAACTATATGTGATAGCACCGGTAACCAAACTAAAGGAGTAGATCTAATAGTCCCACTAATAATTCTCATAGAAAAATTACATGAAAATTCAACTCAACCTACAAAAACTGTTGAAAATGACCACCTCTAGCCAGCATACAAGCATCCAATCTTCTCCTCATTGACTGCCGAACCCTTTCAAAAACACCAGGATCATTTCTTATTAAGTTACACCCAGCAATGATCCGATTTCGCAAGTCTTCCACATTTTCTACTGGAGTGGTATAAACTAATGATTTTAGATGGCCCCATAGGAAATAATCTAAGGGGTTTTTAGTAATTGGAATGTTGTTAAACAAATTTAAAAATAAATTGTACCTACTTAGTAAACACAGTGCGGTACGCATTTTTATTTAAACTATTATTAATTTTAAAAATATGAAAAATGTTGTTCGCCCTGTATCTTCGAAACAAAGAGGTTTTTCAAAAATCATCCAAGGACAAAACATGCTTAAAATAGTCCAAGGAACAACCCCCTGAATTTTTGCCGCATGTTTAGGAAACACCCTGTATAATCAAATCGTAAGTATAATGATATACTTCTAGGAATATTTTTAGATCTATCAAAAGCGTTTGACTGCCTGAATCGACCACTTTTGTTGGAAAAAATCGAAGCTTATGGAATGAGGGGAACTGCTTTGAGATGGTTCGAATCATATCTGAATAATAGAAAGCAGAGGGTTAAAGTTATGAAGAACGGAAAAACTACAAAATCTGACATAAAAACCAATTATACCGGTGTACCTCAAGGAAGCATATTGGGCCCTATTTTGTTCATTTTGTTCACAAATGATATGGAACGAGCACTGATGTCTGATTCGAGTCTTCTCACCAATTACGCAGATGATACAAATTTGTTGGTTGCTGGATCTACCTACCCAAACTTGATAAATGAAGCCAGCACTTCGTATAAGAAAATCGAAAACTGGATTGAAAGGAATGGTCTTCTTTTGAGTCAGGAGAAAACTACCACTATTCTCTTTAGAACCAAACAACAAAGGATCACAACACCATCTCAGATACAACTGTCAAATTTGAGCATCACACCTGAACATTGTACTAAATTTCTTGGTATGCAAATTGATGAACATCTAAACTGGAACAACCACATTATAAGTACAGGAAAAAAACTAAATTCAGTCAGCTATAGTATAAGAATAATTAGTAAATATTTAAATGAAAATTGCTTAAAAATTTTTTATTTCACTAATTTTGAAAGTTTAATGAGGTTCGGATTGATTTTCTACGGATCTGATTCAGGGGTGTTGGAGATTTTCCGTATACAAAAGAGTCATAAGAACTATATTCGGACTCAAACACAGAGAATCATGTAGAGGTATATTCAGGAAAAATCAGATTATGACAGTATTTGCATTGTATATATATGAATGTTTAGTTTATTTATTCAAGAATAGAAATAAGTTTGTATACAGTAGTTCCGTCCATGACTATAGTACTAGACATGTAAATATTCTTTATCCTGAACTTAGATTGGTCAAATATGAGAAACATCCAACATATGCCGCAATAAAATTTTTCAACCAATTACCAGATGATATAAAAAAAGTACAACACTCAATAAGTTTAAAAATGATGTGAAAATTAAACTCATTAATATGGAACCTTATTCCATTCATGAATACAACATTCAAGAAGTGAGGATTTAACAATTCTGTTAGTTGACACTATTCCATCTAATGTACTGTATTGTATGTAATGTATTATATGATCCAGGCTCTAATATATCATTGATAAATGCTGAATTAATTAATGTAAAGACTAAAATTGGTTATAAAAAGAAAACTAATTTGAGAACAATTAATGGTGTTTATGAAACAGAAGGTAAGGTAAAATTAAAAAAATTAAATATAGAAAAATATGTGAACGTGTTCATAATTAATTATGACCATTTCAAGTATAATTTCCTACTTGTGAGAGTTTTCTCTGCAGAGATGGTGTTGCATCCCTCAAAATTAACGTTGTGTCTTGTTTCAGAGTAGTGTTTAAATAGGGCATTTGTTGGATTTCTTAGGCGTACTGCGAGTTGATGCTTATATACTCTGTTAGTAATACGTCTGTTGGTTTGTCCTATGTATGTTCTAGGACACGCGGAACATGGTATCTCGATACACCTTGAGACTCGTTATGGATAGTATCCTTTGGTTTCCGGAAAAATTTGGAAATTTTTTTTAATCGGCTGTGAAAACGGTCTTTATATCCTGTTTATGTAGGATGCGACTGATTTTATCAGTGACACCTTTGATAAAAGGTAGGAAAGATTTATGAAGGAATTTTCTGGAGGATTCCAGAAAATACCCCTTCTGCAGGGCTTCTGGAATACAATACAATTGTATTGTATTCCAGAAACAATAATGAATAAATTACCATTTTGAGCATCAATGACAGCTGGTTCAACTTGTGCCAAGTCAGCCATGACTTCTTGACGCTTTTGTTCGATATGGATAGTTTGTATGGCTATCTGCTGTTGAATTTCTTGACTCTGAACTTTCTTCTTTTCAGCTTCCTGTTGATCTTTCACCATCTGCTTAAGTTTAGCATTGGCAGCATCGTTCTTGGCTTGAAGTTCCTGAAATCAACAATTAATTCGACATATTGACAACTCGTAATGAATGATATTCCTATAATTTTCATTTTTTAAGGTGATTTAAAAGAATTAGCTCATCGTTTACATGGTCTTCATTTGACTTTTATTCGCTCGTAAGTGTTAATGGTTAATTTCTGAATCTTAAGGAGGTCCTGAACAGACACACCGGAAAATTCCGTGCCTGATGATGATCGATCACCTTAGTTTTTCTCCACTTATTTAAAAAAGCACAGCTACATATTTTTATTCCTTTTGTTTATATTATCATTCTCTCGTTTGAAAGTAGAACGATATTCAGGCAATCGAAGGAATCCATTGTCATCACTGTTTATAAATCAAGCAAACATAACGAGCAACAACCAACCGATTTCTGTCCAAATGTACAGTACCAAGGCAAGACGAACTGCATCCTTCACAAAACATAAAGTTATAGCATTTTGGGAAAGCCAAACATTGTTGATCTAGATAATCCCGAAGTAAATTTGTTTTTGAACTTCACTTCTGATTAGTAGAGATGACCCCAAAAATAGCAGTAATGTCAAGAATGCTGTGAAGGAGTATCTTCGGCGAATTATTATATGATGATAAATTTATCAATGAATAAATTACCAAGGTCAATTCGAAACCCGAATTCATCCAAAAAACAATTACGTGTCGATGAATAATATAATCAAAATGATCCAATTTCCTTATTTCGAGTTTCTGGATCGGAGAATTCACTCTTTTACGTCCAGTTATTCGAAAAAAATTTCTCTTCGATCAGCCAAGGATTATATTATAATTCATTCATCATAGATACATACTATATACAGGGTATTTCAAGTTCGACTGTCTATCAGACATTGTTCATGATGCCCTATTCAGCTAAAATATTTTCGAAGGTCCGGAGCACTTTCGGTTATACAATAAATGAAAAAAATAAATAAATTTTAGAAAAAACTTTTTTTTCATTTTATGTCCCAGATATTATCAAGATTTCCATTTTCAAATACTCCTTACTAAAAGCATTGCGTATGTCCTTATAGTTTTCAAAATATCAAGAAAAAACCGAAAAAAAAAGAATTTCCGTAGTAACTTTTACGTGAATTATTTTTAATGTGAATATCCTATGCGTACACTCGATTCACTTTCTCGAACTAGAATGATGTAGGAATATCGTGCATATCTTGAACTTGAGAAATATCATCACAGGGAGTTTTCAAATATTGTCCGAAAATTGTGAACAAAATTTGATCATAACTTTCGATTTTCAAATTAGAACCCTATTTTTTATGATTGCGTTGGATTCTACGGAGAAAAATAAGGGTAGTGTCCAAACATAATTATGCTCAAAAAAATAATAATTCAAGAGTTCGAGATTTTATGAATTTATGTAGGGTCAATTTCATTTAACCTGTTTCAATTTCATTTAATGCGTTTCAAAGCAGTATTCTATGATAATAGAAATTAAAATATGCAATTATTTCAAAGTGACAGGTGTAATCTTTATTGAAGCAAGTAGATTATAATTTCCTGAAATGAATCCCCGTTATTCAAATAATGAAATTCGGGATCTATTCCATATCCACGATGAATCAGGCGCGGATCCAAGGGGGCGGAACTGGGGGAACGTCCCCCCCCCAAATGGCCCGGGCACCTCTTAAATTTTGCCGGCCCTCCTAGAATTTGACATACTATGGCTCAAATAATTTCAAGATCAGCAAAAATTTTCAATACATTTTGTGAAAACCCATATTAATGAACGGCAAAATAATGACGTCCCAAAATGGCGGAAGTGTCTGGGTTCCACATTTTCAGTATTTTGAGAATCTAAAAGTTCCCCCCCAAAAGTGGGGCCTGGATCCGCGCCTGCGATGAATGCAACAGAATTGTTTCAAGAACTTGTCGAGCATACAATCAGAAATATCCACATTTATCACCATTAACGAGAAGATATTTCGGAAGTATAAAATGTATTCTAGCGCTTTTTTATAGCGTATTCGACTGGTTGCACCAGTTCGAATTAATTCGAGCTGATTATGTCATTTAGCTCTACAAAAATTCGAATTTATTCGCACTGGTGCTGCCAGTCGAATACGCTATTAGATATATAGAATTGTTGGGATTAGACATTCACTCGATTATATTGTTGGGATATATATTATTGGTTGTTCCCTGTATAACGTGAATTGTCAAATTAATTCTGACAAAGTGTCAGTTTAGATAGTTTTATTTAAGATGTCTAAAAACATGGTGTATGCACTCGTCAATTTTGAATGCAATGATATTCGACCAAATTGAAAATATTAGTTTTAGTTCGTGGCGGCGCCGCAATGTCATACTTGTCATTTACGTTGATTTTGATTGGATACATTAATTAAAACCCGATACTGACCAATCAAAAGCGATGTGTAATCGAGTATGATCGTGCAAAGTCGTGATACAAAACACGAAACGTTTACTGGAATGAATTCAAATATTTGTAATAGAGAGAGAGAGAGAGAGAGAGAGAGAGAGTGTGTGTTTATTGGTATTTCAATTACAAGAATTACTTCCATAGAACATAACTATAATGAAAGATATACACATAGGTACATAATGGCATAAACCTCGTAAATAATAAATAACAAGAATCTTAATTTGTTGATAGCGCTACCTACAGTTGACATAACGAAGCTTAACTAATATTCTCAAAATTGGCAAAACAAAAGCTAATCAGTTCATACACCTGGTTTTTAGACATCTTAGTAGTATTATAAAGTTGAATAAAGTTCACATTTCTTATTCTCAAAGTATTATCTACAAATCTATCAGGTTATGGGCCCAGACCTAGTCATTTAGAGGAGTTAGTGAAGTTCATTTTCTTGTATTCGAAGATCAGCTATTATCATCGCAAAAATATTGCTCAAAATTCATATCGAATTGAACCACTACGTATAGTTATTTATAATACAAGTGCAGAAGGCATTGATATTCTTCCACGAGTTCAAAATTCAAAAACGAGCCACGAAGTGGCGAGTTTTGGAATGAACGAGTGGTAGAATGTGCCTTCTGTACGAGTATTATACATTATTTTCTCTAATTCATTGCATTTCCATTGAAATTAATGAAATATTTCCATAAATATATTTAAGTGATTTTTGCATTGAAAAATGTTGGTTGGCAGAACTGATTTGTTTAAGGCAAATTGATGAATTGACAGATAAAGCCGTGGCGGAAAGTTCGGAGTATCAACATAGAATAATAAAATATAACCATGAAAACTGTGCGTTTCTGATATATTCTCGCACGATTTTGTTCTACAAGATGTGGAAGAATGAACGGAATAACCACAGAATTAGAGAAAAGATAATTATGATACCTGGCGATTACAAGCAGAAGCGATACTGACAAAAAATGATCTATAGGATTACGTCACCGGTAAAACTCCAATTCCTGCAGATGCTGAAGAAAGAAAAACATGGCAGAAGAAGGATTTATCGGCTAAATCAGAATTGATTCTGATCATTTCACCAAATGAACTGAAACAGATAAAGAATTGTACAACCTCTAAATCTGTATGGGATACTCTCGAAAGTAATTTCGCCAGTAAGGGTCCTGCAAGGAAGGCAACATTATTAAAACAGCTCATTTTGCAAAAATTAGGTGAAAATGGAGACATTCGTGAACATTTAACAAATTTCATGGACACAGCTGATAAATTAGCTGACATGAATATAAGTGTTCCGAAAGAACTTCTCAGTATAATGATGCTTTATTCTCTACCATCCTCATTTGATAATTTTCGGATAGCAATAGAGTCGAGAGATATTTTACCTGATCCTGAAGCTTTGAAGGTGAAAATATTAGAGGAAAATGAATCAAGGAGAGATCATGATACTGGACAGACGAAAGAAAGTGCATTTTACGGTAAAGATAAATATAAAAAAGGCAGTTTCAAAGAAAACAAAATATAAGAAATGATAACACTTCCAGAACTCGTTGCGGAAATTGCAATAAATTCGGTCCTTCTACTTCAGACTGCTGGTCTGGAAAGAAAGAAGCTACATTTATGATTAATCATCGAAGTCTTGCAACCATTGATAATCCTGAACCGAATCCAAATATTTGATATCTGGACAGCGGATCAACTTCCCATATGTGTTCAAATAAAAAAAATTTCAAAAATTTGACCGAAGAAAGTCTAGGAGAACTCCGATTAGCTTCGAAAAATCAAAATGCACCGATATCTGGAAATGGTTTGGTACAAATAACTCTAAATCCTTCTGAAAATGTTAATTTGCCGATATATTTTTCGTTCCCGATTTATAGGCTAATTTATTATCAGTCTCCAAAATAACAGATAAAGGGAATAGTGTGTATTTCAACAAAAATAAGGCGATAATCAAAAACCCAAGTGGACATGTCGTTTTGGAAGCAAAAAAGACAAACGGTCTATATTTGGTTGATGCAAAAAAATGTTGAAGAAATATCGGCAACGTGCAATATCATTTCAGAGCCTACAATAAAAACTTGGCACAGAAAATTGGGTCATATTAACGAAAGTGATCTGAAATCTGCTTTTAAACGAAAATCATTAATTGGTTTGAACTTGAATGAAAGTGAGGCACTTGGAAATTGTGAAACATGCATTCAAGCTAAATTTTCACGACCGCCTTTTCCGAAACCGGATAAGGATCAAAGGACTAAAGAACCTTTACAAATTATTTCATCAGATGTGTGTGGACCGATTCGTGAACCTTCTCATGGTGGTTCTAAATATTTTGTAACTTTCGTGGATGAATTCTCAGGTTATACTCGTGTATATTTTCTCCAACGAAAAAATGAAGTCCTTTCGAAGTTAAAAGAATATAAAGCAGAAGTTGAAAATATCACTGGTAGGGAAATAAAGTGCTTACAAAGCGATAACGGAAAAGAATATTGTAACCGTGAAGTAGATGACTATCTCAAACAAAATGATATAACGAGAAGATTGTCGTGCACATACACACCTCAACAAAATGGTCGAGCTGAGAGGAAAAATCGCACATTATTAGAAAAAGCTCGTTGTCGTATTGATAGAAGCCAATCTACCATTGAACTTCTGGGCTGAAGCGATCTATACAGCGAATTACTTATGTAATAGAAGTCCTACAAAAATTTTGGAAAACAAATCTCCTTATGAGAGATGGGTAGGTCGGAAACCGTCAGTACGTCATCTCCATATTTTTGGGTCGAAAGCTTTTGCACTTGATAAAAATCCCAAAAGAGGCAAATTTGAACCAAAAACAAAAACCGGAATATTCATTAGATATTCTGAGATAACAAAAGGTTATCGAATCTGGAATCCAGAATCTCATCAAGTAGAAGTAACTAGAGATGTTAAAATTCTGAATAATACATTTTTGGAAAAATCTCAGGATTTGGGTAGTATGGAATTTTTTGATAATGATAAGATGATCGATATAGTTACCACAAATCCAGATCAACAGCAAGATGAATCGCTTATTTTGGATTATGATTCTTCAAGATCCTCTCTGTTGGAACAAGGAGAAATTACTGAAAATGATGATACAGGGAAAGAGGGAGATACTATACAAAGGCCCCAACATCAAAGAAAATCGCCGACTTGGACTAAGGATTATCAGATGACCTCTCATTATGGTTTCTTAGCTGAATGTTATGGTGAACCTGACCCAATTGGTGAAGAAGAATCTGGCGATGAGTGGAAAGATGCAATAAAAGAAGAAATTAAAGCACATACATTGAACGACACTTGAAATCTGATTGAGAAGAAAAATAAACCAAATATAATTAGTTCAAAGATGGTTCTAAAGAAGAAATATAAAGCTATAATATATCGTTTATTTTATTTCGTACAAGAATTGTCATTTAACCTTACATTCTTAAATAAATAATATTAATCTGTGAAAGACTACTAGTCTGTGGTTTTAAGTTTGACCCTCAAATTTCAAGTGTTGCAAATTTATACACAGCAGTTTGAATAATCTATGTTCTAACCTAAAATATTCATTTACAGTTTACACTGTTATTGTTATATGATATTATATTTGCATAAAATGAAAATCATCGAAGATTTGAAGAAACCGAACAGAATATTTCAAGAAATTTAAAAACAATTTCCAAAATAATTGTGTGGATACAAAATAAATAAGTGTGCATTCTGATAGAAAGTAATTCCTTTATGAAATGAAGCATGAAGTGTTTGATATCGCTGTTCGATATCACACACTGAAATTTCAAACTGGCTCTAACTCTCATTTACAAATGCAAGCATGAATGGAATTCCATTTGAAATTCCCGCGAAACCTTTTAGTACCAGCGTCAAGACGCTTGGGACCGCTGATGTATGTTGAACCAGTCCTTTGTAGGCGCGTTGGGCATCTAGAGAACTAGTTTATCTATGATCACAGCACAGCAGAAAGGATGTTCCAAGAATGCACTAGAATCGAATAATAGATTCCATCATATGCAACCAAGCATTCAAAAAACACAGAAATCTTTTTATGACATATTTTGACTATAAGAAGGCCTTCGACTCTATTCCACATGGGTGGCTGACAAACACCTTGGAAATATACAAGATCGATCCAATTACAATAAACTTTCTGAAGTATGCAATGTGCAACTGGGGAACGAATATCGAACTCTCTACGGCGAACATAACTACTAAAGAGATTCCAATAAAAACGGGAAGTTTTCAAGGAGATTCATTGAGTCCCTTTTTGTTCTGCTTGGCGCAGAACCCCCTTTCTTAACAACTGGATGCTACTGAAAAAGGTTTCAATGTCAAAGGAAATAGAAATACTATTCCACTCAATCATTTGCTATACATGGATGTCGTACTCTTAGCGTGGTGTGTGGAAAAATCCAAGATGAACCGATCGCTCTCTCCAATGGACAGGAGATAGAAGCAATGAAATTTTAAAAACAAACTTCAAGATCAAGAACATGACGAGAGCTATCAATACATATGCATGTTCAATTCTATAACATACTCTTTCGGTATAATTCCATGGAGCAAAACGGATATAGAAAACTTGCAACGCAAAATGAGAACCTTGATTTATTTATTTATTCATTTGATCAGACGGCAAAGCCATTTTACATTGATGAAAAATTTTAACAAAAACAATCTTCATTATAATATATAAGGACATAGATAAAAAAGCACATAAGTATCACAAGAACTCATTCACAAAGTTAAATTTTCAGAAATATACACTATCAAAAATGTTTTCATTAATTTTGTGCAATAGGCAAAATCAGATCTGAGATGCCAGCGGGTTAGTAAGAGCTTGGGATTCGAAGTGCTTCTTCAGGGTGAATATAGATACTAAAAATATATCAGCCTGACATTTGTTAGCTAGGCGAAGAGCTCTAGATAATGGGCTGTGGACACTATAATTTGTTGGTGCAAAGCTAATGTGAAAAACCTCTCGAGTTCTAAGGAGCGCTGGACTACAGTTGAGATTTATTCTGCTCATTAAATAATTACAATCGATGAGGTTATTGATAAGTTTGAAAATAAGCACAATGCTAAAGTTATCTCTTCGCAAATCTAAAAATCGTAGTCCGATTATCTCTTGATTATAATTTTTGGATGACATTGACATCCCAGTTTTGAATGATACCCACTTCAGAAATTTCCTCTGTACCCTTTCAATACTTTGCCTATGAACAGCATAGTAGGGCGCCCATACCACTGCTGAATACTCTAAAATACTCCTTACATTCGAGCAGTAAACTGTTTTCAATACATTCACATCATTGAATTCCTGCATTGATCTCTTAACAAAACCCAGCATTTTGAAAGCCTTATTAGTGATGAATTGGATGTGAGGGATAAAACTCATTTTTGAATCGAAATAGACTCCTAAATCTTTAATTACATTTGTGCTTATAAGAGATTCCTGCCTCAAATGATAATCAAACTTGCAGGGAGATTTTAGTCTTCCAAACCTCATCACCTGGCACTTGTTAATATTGAACTCCATGTGGTTTTCTAAGCACCAGTTCATCAATTCATCGAGATCCCGTTGTAAAAGCTCACAATCAACAGAAGAAGAGACTTGCCTGAATAACTTTAAATCGTCAGCAAACAGCAAGAACATGCTAAATCTGATCACCCTTCCAATATCGTTAATAAAAACAAGGAATAATAGTGCTGATAGTGGTGATCCCTGCAAAATTCCGGATTCCATAACAAATTCGTCGGAGAGCACGCCACAATATGAGACTCTCAGAATGATACCGCTAATACGCTCAGCAAGCCAATGATGACAAAAGCACACAACCATCATCCGAAAAGTAGCATTGAGAGGACGACACTGCCGAGAAATAAAGGAGGCAGAGGTCTGCTAGACATCATGGAACTTGCCATTGGCAAATTGAATGCTTACGAACATATTTCAAAGACAAACCAGGTACGTCAGAGATCTAGAACATACTGTGTGAAGCAGACGAATCAACAACTTCACAACTGCACAAGGAGCAATTGTTATACAACCACCAGACAATCCAAGAAGAACTGCAAAGATGGAGAGAAAAGCCCCTACATGGACGACATTTCAACGAAGTGAACCAGGATCATGTCGACATTGAAGCGTCCAACTATTGGCTCAAATCAGGTGCGATGTATCCAGAAACGGATGGATTTCTTTTAGCCATCCAAGATCAAGTGATCTCAACGAGAAATTACTGCAAGCATAACATAAAGGATCGAACTATTACTGATGATCGATGCCGTTATGGGTGTCCAACGAATGAGACAATACAACATATCACGGAAAGATGTCAAATGTTTGCAGGAACTGAATATAAAGAGAGACACGATGCAGTAGGAAAGATACTACACCAAGAAATAGCAACCAAATTAAAACTAATTCATTCTGAAAAAGTGCCAACCGTAAATCATCCTGGAACACGAACGCTATAAACTGCACTGGGATCGTACAGTTTTGACTGATAAAACAGTCTCTCAAAACAGGCCAGATATACTGCTAGTCGATAAACATCAAAAGACAGAAATACTCATCGACGTAGCAATACCGAATAACAACAACATGCGTCAAAAAGAGGTGGAAAAAATTTCAAAATATAGGGACCTCGAATTTCAGATAAAGCGGCAGTGGGAAATGATATCAACGAGAACTATTCCAATTGGCAGTGGGGAATATATCAACGAGAACTATTCCAATTATCATCTCAACAATAGGAATAGTACCCAAAAATCTCGAGAGAAACATCAAGCAACTAGGACTTAGTGAGTATATTTGTAATATAATGCAAAATGTTGTTCTTTTAGGTACTGCAAGGACAGTGAAAAAATTCCTAGGAAGCGACGGACAGGTCCAAGGATCGCGTGCAAGGGGACAAGAAGTTCAACGAGAACCAGGGGGATCACAAGGACCGGACACGACCGAGCTGATATCTTACGCGTATAGGCTCAAGTCGGGATAATAATTTCCTTATACAGGGTGACTGGCCATAGCCTAGTGGTGAATGCAGGTCATCCAGTCCTTCCAACAAAGTAGCTTGTTTTGTATACTAAGTTAGTTTTGGAGATACGAGGTGATTTATGAAAATTGGCATAAATTTCTGATTTACAACGTTTACAATAAAAGAGGGTTAAAAAGAAAGCTATAAAATCCGAAAACATCATCAGAAAACATCAAATATTATCATAAACGAAATAAAAATAGGACTGTATTCCAAAAAAGTTACATAACACATAAAATCTTTCATTTGCTACTCTTTTGAAAAAGTGTGCTATTCAAAGTAAAAATTGAATTCATTTGACTGAATTATGTATTTTTTCATGGCAATAACGAATAACGATAGTACTCTAGAATGTGCGAAGAACATAGATTTCGAAGTTGAAAGGAAAAAACTCAATAATCTGAGTAATGCTCTGAAAATATTTAAATTACATTAATTGTTTTTAAGCGTTGCAGATGAATAAACCCACAGAATTTGAAGAAATTCGGACTGCTGATTCCCGAGTTTGGAGATCATAAATTTTGGCCAATTTTCATGAATCACCCTATATCTTTGAAACTAACAGTCTCAGGATACAAAATAAGTTACTTTTCAGAAAGGCCTGAATGACTTGTATTCACCATTAGGCTATGGCCAGTCACTCATGTTACACCCCGTATTATTGAAATCGGACATATATTCGCATAATGTTTTTTTGTTGAAATTACATCTTTCATATGGCAAAGCAAATAAATTACCCTGTCTAGGATAAGGACATCTAGCTTGAGAATCCAGCTCAGTCCAATTGATATTTCAAACGATAAGAAACTATTTCAGAGAGGGGTAGTGATTATCTCAATGATATGCGAAAGAAGTCTGACAAATTTATAGGCAAACAACAATTGATAATTTCAACAACTACTTACTTGTTTCTTAACTGCCAAACTCTTCTGCATCTCTTCTACTTGCTCTACAGTTTCTGCAATTTTACTAAGACCAACATTTAAATGGAGCTGTTGTTCTTCTAAATCTGACCTCTTTTCATTATATAATTTCACAAAATGATGGATAAAGTCAAGGTAATGTCTTGGAGTGACAGCCATAGTGCGACTACCTCTCTTTGCCAGGCGAGCATTAGCTTTATGTAAAGTTTGATGGACGTATACACAAGCATTGATAACAGCTTCTCTATGACATGGGGTAGCACTAATCAATGTACAAGCAGCTGGAAAGTAATCTGGTGCTCTCCACTGAGGTCTATCTAAATCGAGTCTATTTGTGAATTCCTTTCCAACTTGATATAGAGCACCATCTGACCAGTCCCCGAACCAGTTGAGAACACATCTATTGAAAAGAGCTGGCGATGTTGCAGCTCTATCTTTTAGACCATTAGTAGATGGGTTCATGGTAAAAACTACATGGAGATTTCTCATAACCTGCTGTGTGAACCACTTGTATAACTCATCATTAGAATCGAGCATTAGGCCTAAAAAAAATGGTTATAATAAATATGTTTATTTGTGACTAAATCAGTAACACACAAAGTAGACTTTAGATCAATCGTCATGCATACGTCGTTGGAGATCACAGAACTGGTATATATGAGATGTGATTTATCATTATTCATTATTGTCAGTTATCTTTCCTAGAAGGGGAGTTCCGATGAAATGATCCTCTTAACATTAAATTTCAACGTAATCTAATCGGTTTTTTCGGATAATCTGCTTGTAATTTCTATGGTTCTAGTACCTCGATCAACGCGAAATTTTGCACGAAGCTTGAAATTATTATTTTATTTCTACATTCGAAATCTCAACCCGGTCGGATATGTTATCACAGAAATATTTATAGAGCTTTTCCGTTATTCTTCTTGAAATTCCTTTGGTTCTAGTAATGAGATCAACATGAAATTCTGCATGTCAATATCTAAATGCACAATTTTATCTCGATTTAATTCGCAGTTTTTAAATGATCAGGAAAACCAAATTTCAGGGAACCTCAGTAGCAAACTTTACCACGGCTTACGAGATTTTAGTCGACCCTGAAAATTTCAAGTTCCTTAGTTGTCTTAGATCTCCTCTTTGTTTGAGGAATGGAATTTATTTCCCTACGCCTCTATTTAATTTCTCCAATTTACTACTGTTGTTCAAATGGGAGAGTTTTCTCCCTTCTGCCTATTTTCCTCTATTTGGTTGTTTGGAAGAGGTACGTCCTCTTGTCTGTCTTTCTTGTTTTGGATTTGTACTATCTTTTTTAATTCTCTATTCTCGTGAGATTTAAGCGTCTCTATTGTCTTCTTTATTTGTTTGTTTCAATAGTTTCAATTCTTCTCTGATTTGTTGGTTACTTGGCACAAACCGCTGTTCTGATTACTTTATTTAGTGTGGTTTGTAACTAATTTGTCTTTCGTATTATACCATGTTATTCCTGCAAACGTAATGCGTGGTATTAGCACTGTATTTATTATCTTCAGCTTGTTTTCTAAGAAAAGTTTACTTTTTGGCAGGGCCGTCGCTAGGGGGTAGGCAGGGGAGGCGACCGCCTAGGGCGGCAAAATTCTGGGGCGGCATTTCAATCTTGATCAACAAAAATCATATGTGTAGAAATTCAAAGTAAGAAATGAGATTTAAATCCGTTAGAAACAACACGAAAATATACAGACAATTTAAACCATTAAAGGTGCCGCATTATACACAACAACTCATAAATATCCAGATGTCGTGTAAACCCCCTCACAGCTGTTTACTGTTTAGGAGATATTGATGCTAAAAAACACATGTACTAATCAGGCTTGTCGACCTTATCTTTGCTACAATGCTCAATTTTATTGCTTTATTAGGGTAGCCAGTGGATTCTTCAACCAGAATGCTGATTCCCCAGATGAGTGCAAAATATACGAGAAACGTTTCCATTTCATCATTTCCATCTCATCCTTCCTAAGAAATACATATCTGAGAAGTTTATTTTATTTTATACCACGTTCCATTATATAACAATATTTTTTTGATCGTACTGTATGTGCAAAGTGAGTGTTGTATTCTGAATTTTTCGATTTGCCTTTGGATTTAAGGATTTCAAAGTAGATTACTGAAGGTAAGTTCTATAATTTTTTATTTTCATCATTTCCTTATTATTATCATTTTTCGGCAATGGGAAGTATCTACGTTCGAAGCGTCGGATGATGAGATAGACTTAATAGAAAAAATCATATTCATTTATTTGAAAATAGGTATAATGTTCCCAAAGAGATATGATCCGTGTTTCTTTCAGGTACGTTTCCGGGGTGGTAGTAGTGCGCCCCAAAACTGTCCAGGCGCCCCCTGGAGAAAAATTGGGGCGCTTAGATTCAGTTACGATATTCTACTTTATGAACAAAAATTCACATGTTCAAAATGTAAGGTGCCGAAAGAGAAAACAAAAATTTCAAGATAATATTTTTCTAAAACGTTCTCATACTTCCCTCGCCCGGAACTTTCAATTGCTCCTTGAAGAAATTTTTCTTAATTAAATAATTAATCAGGGTCCGCTCTGGAGGCTGGCTAATTGGCATTTTGCCGGGGCGGCAAATATTGGAGGGCGACATTTTCAATTTTTTTCAGAAATCCGAATTCCAAGAAGAAAGTGTTGAATACTTTTTTTTTAATTTCAAAGAATTTCACACATTATTTTTTATCAAATTAATTAGTTTTGGGGGTGGGCGCATTCGAATTTGAAATAATGGTTCATCCGTATCATCCGATTGTTACACACTATCATCTTAAAGATAAAAAAACAAAATGTTCAAGCGTTTTATAAAGTCGGAACTCAGCAGAAGAACCTGAGACCGCAGAGCCTGTTCTAGAGGGGCGGCAAATATTGGAGAAAGGTATTTTCTACTTTTTCCGAGGAATCTACTAGATTCCTAAAAGAATGTATTAAATAGTTTTATTTTACATTCACCGTGTTTTTTGTTGGATTAATAACTTGATTTTTTAATGCTGAGTGGAAATTGGAATGTTATTTCAAATTCTATAATTCAATTATATTTTAAAATAATGTTAACCAAGCCATCAAACTTACTTTGTAATAGTATATAGATACAAAATAAGATACTTTTTTGCAAAGTTATCTGAATTTGAATTCATAAGAAATAATTACACATTACACTCAATACATTTTCAGTCCATAAAACCCTTCTAACTTTTTATAAAAAAATCTCACCCCGAACAAGGGTGTCGACTTGTATTTTTGCCGGGGCGGCAGAAACGCTAGAGCGGGTCCTTATTGAATATTATTATGAAATATGAAAGATATTGGTAGCAAACTCCATATTTTTGATTCTTTACAATTTACAGCATAATTTGTACTTAGAAATATCGGCAAAAAAAACGTTTCGAATTCGAATCGAATTGTATCACTAATCAACTTATCTCATTATATGTATATTGTACTTATATTTTTCTTCTAGTCATTTATATTATGTATTTCTATCTTTACATTTGTGTATTTATACTCGTCATGTATATTATTTGTTTTTACCAATCCTTAAATGCCAATTTTGACATTCAATTAATTAACTTTTCGATGATTTATTCAAATGATCGGAAAGTTAATTTTTGAATAATTCGTTGAATATTTCTTCCGGAAAGATATTTTATGTTCTAGTCATTCATATTATGTATTCCTATTATTGTTCCTTACCAATCCTAAAATGATTTTCATTTTTTGTACAAGTTTGAACTTGTTGGTTTTGTTTATATTTTTTCTATGTTATTATAATTAAAATTTTACAAACTGTCGCCTTCAACTTTTTCATATTTCGGTAGAAGACCCCGATAACCCAAAATAATTTTTTTGCATTCTGAAGAGTTGACTGTTAGGGCGGCAAATTGGGTATTTGCCTAGGGCGGCAATTTGGCTAGCGACGGCCCTGCTTTTTGGGTTGAGCAGTGAATAGAGACTCCCGTGCATTTGCCTTGCCTTTGTTTTCTTCCATATGCTTGTTGAAGTTCATTCATCTGAAATTATCTCCAAATATTTTGTTTCTTTTTCCATTATATCGTTTGAAACTATTTTGACGTTTCCTGCTATTTCTTTCTTTATCGTTGTTCCTCCGAAGTAGATTTCAACTGATTTCATTGTATTGACTTTGAATCTCCATTACTTGAACTTTCCATCAGTTTGTCTAGGTTTATCTGTAAGTGCCTAGTAATTGATTTCTGCATTCTACTGTGATAGTAAATAGTGGTGTCATCTGCAAACTGGAATGTCTTGCACCTATTCATTTTCGGTATGTCTTCCATGTACAAGTTGAACAGCGGTCCTATCACCGATCCTTTCAGAACTCCGGCTTCAATTTCTTTGATCGACTTGGTACTATCAATACTCACTCTAAATATTCTATTTTCCAGGTACGATTTCATTAATCTCGTAAGTTTAGTAGGAAATTTCATCAACTTCATTCTGTATATCAGACCTTGATGCCAAATTTCATCAAATGGCTTTTCTATGTCCAGAAATATTGAACCAGTGTCTGTATAGTTCATTTGCTCCTTAATATTTTCTGTGAGTTGAACCAGTGGTTAATCGTTGAATGCTCTGCGCGAAACCCAAACTTGCGATCTGGAATTATTTTCTAGTCTTGTGCGAAAACTATTAATCTTCTGTGAATTAATTTTTCTATCTCTTTTCTTATTCCCGATAATAGGCTAATGGATCGGTAGTTCTTTGGTTCTATTTTGTCTTTTTTGTTCAAGGCTAAATCCAGTGGAAATATTCGGCTCGAAGGAGCAAGGAAATATTTTCGATATAATGGACTGTGTAAAATAATAAGTCGTGCACTGGTTAAACGGTTTATTTGAACACTATTAAAAACATAACCCCGAGTAGGTTACGCTGTTTTACAACTGACACAACAGATAAAACTGCGAGAGCGTGTTAACGAGAGAGTGAACGAGAAAGAGTTAACGAGAAAAAAGGTTAGAATTTCTCATGCGTCCAGAACATGGACTTTAACCATAGAGTGTTACGCACAGAATTCATGAATATATACAATGAAGAAAACTTATCTAAAATTATACCAATAAATACAAATTATGTTATTTACATCAGAAAACCTCATCAGAGGAAGAAATATAATAGAGAATATGAATTATAAATTAAATATATAAAAGAAAACGGACGCTTGCGCCATCTATGGGATTTCCCTCAGTATATGACTGGCGCCATCTATTGGATTTCTCTTAAGTATATGATCTTTTAAAACTGCAATTTCTCAACCAGTTCTACGATGAAAATTACGCTGTAATATTCAAGTTCACGTTACAGCTTGACGCGAAAAAAAAAACAATTTCAACCATTGATACTAAGCTTACAGATTTGATGGTTCAAGATTAGTTTAGATGTTAGAGTATAGAACGTTGACTATATTTACAGCAAGCACAAACATTTCTGGGGTGTTTTGGGATTTTTCGAAAAAATTGGCCAGAATATTTGTTTGTTACGTAATATGCACTTCCCATAGAGGTCTTCAAAGGCTATTGAACAATTTTTATGTGTTCTGATCTGTGACATTTGTGGCCCTTTCTTTGCCCACTGAGGGGCCGGTATTTTCACATGCGAATAAATAAATTTCTCTTGCGCATGTTTTATTCGTAGATAAAACCTGCGCTGTAGGAGTAAGAGATATTGACGAGTTACAAATAATGTTAACGTATGGATATATCTTCTATAGGCATCACATAGTCCGCCTTGTGAGGTTTATTCTATACAATTCAACGGCCTAACTTCAAGGGGAGATTATACAAGTGATTTGCAACAAAAAATGTCATATAACACATGGTCGAAATGTTGGTAGTTATTATTCAATTTAACATCTCTTGATAGATTAGATTAGATGGATCTTTATTTGCAACAAAAATTACAAATGGTGTCGACAGTAATAAATATAAAATATCACAGTGGTAATAATATACAAACAAACACGATACACCATAAAAACAATCACTAGGTATCACATTTTTTTTCTTAACAAGAACTCTTCTATGGAATATTTAGTTTCATCCAAAAGCAACCTTTTGACTTCTCTCTTGAAGTTATCAAGGAATTTATCACTCTTTTCCATAAAACCAATTATATCTTATTCATTTCTGCATCCTCATCGAATTTTACCATAAATTACGAAATAGCATTATATTTGCCTTAATATGAGTGGCCAAAGAGTTTTACTGACGAGTGTGGTGAGGTGGTGAATATAAATATTCTGAAGAGAGCGAAATAGTAGTATTTCTCCAATCGTTTTATGAATGAAAAACTATGAATGAGAATATGTTTTCTTTGCAGTGAAAACTTCTCCATTTTGCAGGATTTCGAACGACATATCAAGTATTGTGCTAGCTACTTTCCTTCTGCTGTAATAGCTAGCGATGGGCAACTCGAGCTGTTCAACTCGATTAACTCGATTTGCAATCTCAACGAGTCAGTTCGATTTACATTTGCGTTTATCCGAGTCAACTCGGAAGAAACCATACGATTCGGTAAATCGTGAATCCCCGTTCGTTCCCGTTGCAACTCGAGCTGTGGCTGGCCCGAGTTGGCCGATCTACGACTATACGACGTAAACCGAATCAAGCCATCGTGTGATTGGGTGGTAGAGATGGAGGGATGAAGCATTTTCGGAATAAGGATTCAGTTTGGAGTTTGGATCGTCGGTCGATAGGTAGATAGGAAGATATTTTATAGGCGGAGTAGATTAACAATGGCTCCTAAAAAAAGTGCGGCGTGGATTTTTTTTTCAAAGTCAAAAAAGAAACAGACTGTCGCCAAAAAAAATTGACCAAATATTATTTATGAATGCATATACTTTAGATAACCAAAAAAACATTTGAAATAATTTTATATTTTTTACATTTCTTCTATACCTAGTTAGAGAAATTTTATTTTGTTCATTGTTGATTTTTAGATAAATGATATATTTTTGAGAGATATGATATACATATTACGTTTATATTTTTTATTAAAATGATTTGTTTCAATAGAAGATTTCTTCGTGAATTATCTATGATAATGATTTTTCAGGAGATTTATAACTTTCAAAATTATTGTCGTGAGTACCCATTCCATATTTCATAAAAAAGATGAGAAATATACTTGATTATGATATAATTATTACTTGAATTATGAGACACTTGAGCCGTCAGAGGAATCGAGACGAATGCTCTTCGCGTCGACCGCCGAGTTGAACCTTCCTTCACCGAACTGAACTCGGTTCAACCGAGTTCAACCAATACCTCCTAGAAAACAAGTCCACGGTGCTCGACTCGAAAATATTGTGACGTCACCCATCCCAGGTCATCACATTAGGGATAGGGACGCTTTACCTTTATCCCAGTCGACAAAACTGAACTGTGATATTCACTTGTTTTGTTAGTTTTTCAACACTTGTTAGCAAGGTTATTCAACCTGTTGTGAAATTTGTGTGAATAATTAGTGTTCCGTGATATTGGACAGTACTTTTTAGTACTACCTGTGTTGAGAAAATGCCTTATATGTGTTGTGTTCCTGGGTGCAGGGGAAATTACCAAAATGGACCGGAAGTGCACGCTTTTAAGTTCCCTACAAATACATACTTGCTTGAAAAGTGGTTAGCGGCCATTCCTAGGCAAAATTTAAAACCCACATTACATACCAAAGTATGTGAGAAGCATTTCGCGGAGGATAATTCAATTAAATCCACTTCAGCGACGGATTCAAGAAGTGGTCATACAATAACGGTAACTCTGAAAATCCCTAGACTCAAACCAGATGCTGTTCCGACTTTGTTTTCTAATTGTCCTAAATATCTATCGAAAAATATCAAGTTTAGAAAAACTCGTGATGAAAAATTAGAAAGAACCGAACTAAAGTATTTGGAAAAGGCTATAGCGGAAGTAGAGTAGAATTTGAAAATTATCGAAAGTTGAATTCATATGTAGATTTTGAAACTTTTCTGAATAATTTTAAACTGCCTAAGCTGTGGAACAAAATTGTTGACGAAGAAAAAGTTTTAATATTCAAACTCAAGTATTCACCAGGGCCTATAATTACATATTGTGTTGTAGTTAAATCAAATTTGCAGGTAGAAATATTTTTATTTGGTGAGGAAATAAAAGTATCCTTCCATAATGATGAATCCAAATGTACACCCTTCAAATCTGATGATATCAACGAAAAAGACATGTTATTGAGGAGAATAGATCAAAATAACTCATCATCCGAGTGTACAGAGAATCAGAAAGATAGAATTTTAAATCATACGTCGGATTTAATAGAATCTTTTATATCTAATAGGACATCAGAAGATTTAGGAAATGACGATTGTTTAAAGGCGTTGAATTTTGTTTCAGAACAATTGAAATTACATACAATTCCCAAGGAACGATATCGGTATTCAAAAATTACAATGATTTTAGCTTCTATACTCGTCACTATAAGTCCACATGCTTACAAATTTTTAAGAAATTTTGGAGTTCTCAAATTACCTCATGTGGATACGATAAAATCTGTTTGCCGTTCCCTATCGACTGATCCAACGACAGAAGAAAAAAAAATTACCCTTGTTTATGCGAAAAACGTTTTCAAATTATTGGACGGCCATGAACGATTCGTTCTTTTATTAATAGATGAAATTCATATCAAACCATATTTGGATTATAAAGGCGGAAATATTGTTGGAACTGCATATAATAATATGAATTTGGCTAATTCTGCCTTCGTCTTCATGATATCTAGTATAACGTCGAGTTTTAAAGAAGTTGTTCATATTTGTCCAACATCTAAATTAGATCACCTTATGATTTTTGAATTGATAAAGTGTATTATTATTAAATTAGAAGAAATCGGTTTCAGAGTATTCTGTGTTATCACTGATAATAATGCAGTTAACAGTAGAGCTATGAGTAACTTCGCCGATAATAAAAACTCACTATTGTATATTGCCACCCTTCTGACAGAACAAGACCTCTCTTTTATCTTTTCGATTCGGTACACTTGCTGAAATGTATCAGGAATAATTGGTTGAATTCTAAACCGGAAGCTAAATTATGTTTTCAAGATTATGCAACAGCTGATGAAAAAATTGCTTCATTCGAATGTTTAAGGAAGCTCCATCAGTTCGAGAATGATAAATCATTAAAATTCGGTTACTCTTTGACCCTTAAGTCACTTTTTCCCTCAAACATGGAAAGACAGAATGTAACGTTAGCCCTCAAAATTTTCAATTCTTTTATAATCTCATTGTAGAAGAGAGCGACATAGATGATATTAACCCATTAGCGCCGGAATTATTTTTTTCTCGTTTCTGCGATTTTTTTGGCCTTCAGCTAGTCTTAAACGCTTTCAGAAGAGGGAAAAAAATAAATATTACGGATATTCAGGTTTTTTCAAAATCTGCTGTTGCCATATGGCAACACTAGGCGCTTGTGATACGTGTTTTGGGATATCTTTTTTTTTCAAAGTAAAAATGATTTTACGAAAAGAGGACACACTCGTACATGACGATATTGTTATAAAACAATTTGTTGTTATAGTTTATTTATTCTACAAATTAATCACAACATAATATGAACTTTACTGAGAATGGAAAGGAATGAAACAGTCAACACATAGACCAACATTACATTTTGAACACATTGTCCTGATTATTGACTTGCAAGTGCTACGAGCGCATCTCTTCTTTTTCTTTACTTCTGAGTGCATCACAAAATGATCGATTTGATCAAATCTTATTGCGTCAGAAATTCGACTATCCGGGGAAGAGGCACATGACGATGACAGTCTACCTGCTCCTTTCGGTATTAGGGTACGGCCATGGTGAGCCGCTTCTCGCGTCTCGCTTTATCGCGGCTGATTAGACTAGCGCTTGGCGACTGGTGAACCTGCTAGATTGTAGCAGGTGGTGGTCATAGTGCACCGCTCGTCAAAACGTCTCGTTGTGTTTGCCGCTGCAGCATAATTCATTTTTCATCATGAATTTATGCCGTGAGGATCTTTTGGCTATCTTAATAGCTAGTGATAATGTTTCTTTTAAACTTAAACATGGAAGGTCTACTGACGTTCATGAAATAAATAGATCACGCCAAAAAGTTGGTGAATATCATACCTTGTTTTCACAGCTGACGGCCCATCCAGAAAAATTTTTCGAATATTTCCGCATGCAAGAATTGACATTTAAGTATATTTTGAATCTAATAGAAAATCGTTTAAAAAAACAGTGGTGCAACTTTCATCAACAAAGAATTCTGCCGGAAGAACGTCTTACGGCCACTCTGAGGTAAGTTAGGATAAATGCACTGGTTCTCGACCAGTTAACAGAAACATCGATTTCGAGCACGATTTTTTCACACATAAACTTATCAAATTTTAATGGTATTGGTGTTCATCGAATCTTTGGCGAGTTTTGAATGATTTGTCATATAATTTTAAGCGTTCTTTCCGCATTTAACCTTTGAAATGTGAAAACATATAGAAAACCTCAATAACCTTCGGTTCTCGACCACGCCGCAGAGTTCTCGACCATTTTTGTGTTATTTTTCGACCACTAATAATAGTTGCCGCTCCACTTGAAAATTTTATAAAAAACTTTAGAGCGAGATGAGTGATTAGTACTTTCTTTCGTACCGTACCATCGACATCACTACCTATCACTCAGATTGGTTTCAGATGAGGTAATCAATTAAGAAACACTCGGAACGTAAAAAAAAATTATTTTGCAAAAATTTCCACTTTCTATAAATATTTCAAAATAGCAACTCATACAACATTATTTGGTTATTTTGTTCTTAATATCTATTTAGAAACTAACGAGTTAATATAAAAATATAAAACACCGACCACCGGTGGTCGAGAATTAAGTACAATCAAATTGGTTCTCGACCGCGAATAAATAAAGGGTAGAAATAAGTGTTTCAACGTTAATTCGGTGGTCGCAAACTAATATTCAGAAGGTAGATATATAAATGAATCAGGGTATCGAAAAAAAAAATGAAAATGATCCAACAGAAATATATCGGTTGAAATAAACAATTATTGAAGTAACATATTGGTTCTCGACCACTTTGGTCGAGAAATAAAAGGTACAAATTTTCCAATACCAGTTCGCGACCGCCGAATATTGAACAAAAAAATATACATTTATTTGCTTTTTGATTGAAATACACTCGAAAATATATTATAGTTGATATGGAACAAAATATACACACATAATTCATTTAAAATAAGAAATAATTACTATTTTCTGGTCATATATCACAAAGCACTTTTTTAAGAGAGGACGAGAAAGCACCCTTTTCTATGAAAGACGATTATAAACTAATTTTTAGCGCGAAAACTTTGACCTATACCACTACTATGCAAACTATCTTGGAAGGGTAGAATGGTCGAGAACACGTACCGCGAAAATATTTTGCACTACATGATATATTTTAATTATTATTTTATCTCAAATCACGGAATGGTCGAGAACCAGTGCTTTTACCCTAATTATCTTCATATTTGTGTTCATTGGTTCAGTACCCTGAGTATATTTGTTTATTTCATTTGCCATATATCGACTCATATAATTTCCACCGACTGAAAGATGTAGATGAATTTCTTGTAATTGAAACATCAAATTTTCTCTTAAAAAAATTATATTGAATAAGTAAAAAAAATAATATAAAATAACAATATCCCATATCACGCTATTTAAAAACACTTTAGAAATCAAAATCTCTTTATTAATGTCCATCCTATCGATATTTATTCACTACTACGTCCAAATTCCTTTATGAAATCAATCGAGCGGGCTTACCGGCAAGCGAGAAAAGAATTAGTAATTCATTCCGGTAAAAGCGAGAAGAAGCTGGCTGAGCACTCGGAAGCGGGCGAGCAGGCGCACTATGTCCATACCAGATCATTTCTTCGTATGTTTATTACCAGCTAGCAAGACGCGATAAAGCGAGACGCGAGAAGCGGCTCACCATGGCCGTACCCTTACACGATACTTGCGCCACCTCTCGTTTGAATTCTAGCTGCGAGATCTTCTGTCTTCCTGTTTTTTGTGCAAAATCCAGCTATTCTGCATGGCTACGTCTAACATCCATGTAATTAGGGGCCAGTACCATTTCTTTCCACGAATTCCTATGCGGTAACAACTAATATTTTGATCCATCTGATCAGTTCCGCCCATATACAAATTGTATTTCTCGATTACCTCGGAATCATTATATTTCTTTTTTGTTGCTGGGAAAATATTTTCACATAGCTAATTCTTTCGGCACCACACGACGTTGAAATCATTGTGACGACTGCATTATCCATCCATCTTGCATAGAGATGACCATCAGTTTTTTCCATTGCCGTTTCAAAATAGCCTCGAGTTTTTTTTTAAACGATTTTTTGTCTAGCAAGGGACAGTCTCGTGGGATCCGATTTTACCGGATAGTCCCAATAGCTGAATAACCGCGGAATTTTAAAAACGAAAATAAAGCTGCACCAGAAAACAAATTATCCACGTAAAAATTATACGGCAACTGCATTTTTTCCTGAGGCATTTCATCTAGAAGTACTAGTAAAGGACTAGCAGCTGTTCCAAATAATTTTGCGTAGTCCGTATTGACGTTTGGACCTTTCCCCTGGTAGAGTTCAAAATTCGCTAAATATCCGTCTTTTGTGTTGAGGCTCCATATTTTGTACCCAAATCTTATAGGTTTACCACGTATAAACTGCTTGCAGCCATGACATCCGAAATATTTGACCATACTTTCATCATAAGCTAGATGGGTTTCGGGAACAAAATTGACAATACACCCCTTCTTCATCATTTTGATAAAAGGACGTATTTTCCAAGCCTTATCGTTATTATCAATTTTGGTATTGTCTGCAAAGTGTAAGAAACGACAAATTTGTAGAAATCTATCTCTACGCATAGATTGTGTTACTGCGATATTCTTCATGTCATCATTTGAGTCCCAATAATGACGCTTGGATGGCAGGTTATTGTATCCACTCAGATATAAAATTGCTAAAAAGCATCTGATTTCCCCCGCTTTTACCTTCGGATCGGGGCAATTCAAAAACAACGCATATCGCCTGGTTTCTTCAAGCAAGAACTGAATAACTTCGTCGTCTATGAATTGTTCAAAAATATCAATTATTGACATATATTGGTACTTCGAATAATCAGGTGCTGGAAATGCTTTCGGTGCCTCTACATCAAAATCTGTTGATTTATGCCATCGCGGCTTAGTTTTTTCTTTTTCCCGCTCAGTCATCCACTTCTTTGACCTATCGCATATTGAAATTGACGTATTAGAAAAATCCCGAAGGGATGATGGTCCCGCAATTAGTTCGGCCGGAGAGTCACCACCATCGCTGTTGCTCCATTCAACCCCAACTCTTTCATTATTCGGCAGCCTCATTTCGGCATTGGCTTGTAGCTGTCGAGATGTCAAGTTGTCCAATAGTCTAAAGAGATTAGAAATGTTTTAAAATACTCGGAAAAATTGATCTAAAATGAAACTTACCCTCCATCATCTTCTTCTCCTGAATCCTCATGGGTCTACATTCGGTTCAGGGGGCTCAATATAAATATCTCCTCCTATATTGTCGTTATATATCATATACAACACTTCGGCAAGAGAGAAACCTTTCCTAAGAACCAAAAACAAAACTGCATTATCACTGAGTATAAGCGCCTAGCGTTGCCAGATGGCAACACGAACATTCAACACAATAATTCCACACAAAATAAATTTCTGACTTTCTTTCAAATATGTCAGATATATAACTCGAAGCATGTGCAACACCATTTTGGAAAGAAAAATTCCAAATTCAAAGGCATATAAGAAGAATGATACTTACTCGAACGTAGGGTCCATGTTTTACACAAGTTCAAATCAACTCAATGTTTCACAAATTCACGTGACCGAACAGGTTAACTCACAACGAAACACTGGCGACTGGTGCATAAAGGAACCTTTGCGCATCGGGTTTGATTCCCCCCACTGTTATAGATACAAATCTGCGGGATTGGGAGTTAAGGAAGATATGCCTGTGATTACTTATTTAGCAGGTTATTGTTGTTATATTGTTCTGAGGAAAATTCAGTGTGGAAGATGTAAGCGAATATTGATTTTAGATGATGAACTTATTGTTGAAGATAATTACTGTCTCATTACAAATTTAAGCCGAAGACGATTGCTTTATCCTCAAAATTCTGTTATGCAAATAGTTTTATATTCATATTTAATTTTCAATAAAATAATTCAAGAATTCGAAGAGACATTCCTTAGTATTCATAATAAGGGAACATGTCTCATTCAATTTATTTCGAAATATATTATTCAGAATGAAATGTTGCCAGAAATCATTGCGAAATTCATTCCGGTGAATTAATAGCTAATATAGTGATAACATGCACTACAAATACTCTTTTGAAGAACTACTGCGGAAAAACTAATGATCGTCTAGTTAAAACATCCAATAAAAGAAAAGCGAAGACATTTGATACTCAATAATCACCTGTGATTTGTGATTTTTTGAATTTCTCGGCATGGAGGGAATGTGTCTATTGTAAGGGAGGACGCTGATTTAATCGTTTCATTGACTGACCAAATATTGATCAATAGCAAAGATCAGTTACAGTTAATTGACAACATATTCCTAATGAAACGCGGAAAGGGCAATCAGCAAATCGTGATCTATAGTCAACAACAACAAGGTGTCCTTGGATGCAAAACGACACATCTTACTTCTCAATGCCTTAGCGGCTGTCACACGACCTTTTTCCGACAAAGTCAAGGTCAAATTCTTTCGAACTCTTGTCAAAAATTCTAACCTCCTAAGTGATTTCTCGGTTTTTCTCGACCACAAAGCCACTCCTGACCAGGTTGCTGATGTTGGAGCGAAATTCACTGCAGCAGTTTACTCAAGGCAGTCCCTCAACCAACTGAGATATCAACTCTTTCAGAGGACCTTCTGTAAACACACTTTGAAGTTAGCGTCGTTCATACCAATGAAATGGCCGCTCACAAACATCTTCAGGGCGTTGCTGGTGCATATATGGAGGGACCGAGAGATGAATTTAGAGCAATAGGGAAGGAAATCCTCCCCAGATGATTTGAGGCCCGTCAGCACACTCGGCCTCCAGTTCCCGAGGCATTATTTCAAACTCAATTTCCTGCGCCTGCAAAAAGGCATGCTCCTCCCGAAAAGTGGGACTCAAGACCTCAGCCATTTGCACCCTCTGCAAGAGGCATGCATGCCTCAATTCAGTCGGTGTGCAGAATGACATAATTATCGACTCTTCTGAACTCCCGAGTACTTCTAGCAATAAAAGGATCAACTATAGAAGAGAAAGAAGAGCACCTAGAACTGAAGTATGAAGAAGAGTTCCCTGAACAAGCCGGACCCTCAAAAAGAAGGCGAACCCGTTAAACATGCTATATGGTAAATCATTACAATAAATTAAGAATTCATAATTTAAAGTATGGCAATTCCTGATCAGCTGGCAATTCCTGATCAGCAGTGTAATATAAAACTCATGCGCAGCCTACAGGACCTACTGAGACGTGGTTCTGCCCAAAAGAAAAAGACGAAGAATCATCTCGTAATTGTATGACGCATGTAAAGAACTCCTTGTTCATTGTAAATACATATACACGCTTTGATAGAATGAGAAACCCTATAATTTTCTCTTCCCTGTTCTATTTTCTGTTATCGTCTGGTAGTCATCAATGATGGGTGGGAATCAGAGCTACATAATATAATGATTTTTTAAGTTTAAATTGGTATATGAGTCGACTAAATGTAATGTAACTTTAAAAAATGCATTGATGTGAGAAGGCACTACGAACTCTATTGGTTTAAAATTCATATATCAGCACAGGAGTAAGCGACTTCCAAATTTCAAGAAGCATCTGATTCACAATTAAATTTTATACACGTTTATTCTCATGGCATTTCTCAATTGGTGTAGTCCTTTTCGACCTACAGACGTTGGAAGTTCAGCAGTTTGTAAAAATCGTCTAACTTTGACAGTCAATTGCGGCTGAACGGCTCAACCGGTTTTAATATTTCGAACGCCTTTATACGTTGAATTTAATGTTCTTTAAAAAAGAAGAAGATAAAATTTTATGGAAGATGCGTACTTTTCGAGTCATAAGCGAAATACTAAAAAAAAAATGATTTCACGATTTTTTGGCTCTCAAATCTGAAGCACAACCAAGAAACCGTAGCAAAGATAGATAAGTTATTCAGAATCCCCAAAAGGGGTTAAAACGGTTTCCAGCTCTTGAGAAACTTTTAGGGGCTAGAGCACTAATTTGCCTGGGCTATTGATCATTTTATTTATTTTAATTCGTTGTAGTAGGTTGTTTATATTGCATTTGCAAATCACTACTAACTTGTGAACTGTACTAAACAGCAAGTACGAACGATTTTTGGGCACTACAATTAGTTTAGTCACTAAATCACTCGCTACTCGACTTAAATACTCGCCAAATGCGGACAAACCTTTGGAGTCGAACAGACAGAATTTGAGGACAGATTCGTCATTCGTGAGATGAACCCTATCGTCTGAGACCCTTACCTGTTCATAATATGAAAATTGCAGACATAGTGTTGAAACAAGTGATCGGTTCGGAGAACGAGCGCTCAAAAAATAAACTAAACAAAAATGAGGAAAAGGAGCGCTCGTTCATGTATACTCCAATTGTGCCCTTAGGGCCAAATATCTACATATAATTTTCTGTGGTCTCCATGGACACGAGCCCAAACGATCTTGATTTTACTTCAGAGCTCTCTTTATTTCTGGACAATTTTAACGGTTCTTATATTGGAAAAAAAGATTGATTAATATTTTTCTTGAAAGAACAAAATATGAAAGTTGAACAATACCTTCCCTTTGTGCTCCTTCTTTACATTGAGTCATCAAAGTTGTATACTCGTCACCTTCAAAAAGACCGGGAACTTCTCCATTGGCTAGTAAAGTATTCATTCTTTCTAGGAAACTGGAATCTAGCATATTTGATTCATCGAGAATAAAAGCAATCTTTTCATCCTTGCATCCACTTCTTCTTAATACTTGTCTGAGATCTTCATCGAAATCTTCCGCTTTATATTTATTGTGTACCTGGAAAAAATCATTGCTCAATCCAATTTTTTGTTGAAAATGCTGAAACTCGTGGACTTATATTTCTGATTTCCCAATTAATGATGATGAATTCATCGATTTTTTTTAATGGAGACATATTATGGCATGGACACCATGGTCTTTTAATTACCTATTTATTTATATAAATCGTTGTATGATCTATTCATAAAAGGTAAATACAAACATGTTTATTTGTTTTAGTCTACTATTTTTCAGTATTCAGTATTAGTATTTATCATGTCTATTGAAATTACAATATATGCTGGAACTTATGACCCTTAGCGTCAATAATAACGGATAACGAACATTTCTCTTCAATCAAAACCAAAGCGAAAGCAATGACCATTTGGCATCAAAAGACATTCAAATCTTGAGTATATAATTCAATTTCAAATGAGATGGAAAAAGAACGAATCGAAATTTTAATTATGATCGACTGTAGGAATGAAACGAGAACTGAAAGAGAAGTATGTAATTTATTTAACGCGAAGTATCCAAACCGAGATCACCTAATTTCTCAATCTACTCTAAGCAGAATTGAAAATAAATTTCTCCTACAACTGCTATGAAAAGTAGCGTATTCTCCACAGCTTACTCAATTCCAAAACTATGTATTGCTCATACTGTGGGAAATATTATTCCCCACGGCACTTTGCCAACACCTCGCTTGGTAGACCAATGAAATTGGGCATTTGAGTAGTTTCTATAGAAACGCAATAAATTAGCACACACTGTCAACGAAGGCCATTTTGATTTGAATCAAGTCCATTACTTGAATAATTTAAATTTGTACAGTTGTAGGAAAAGTATAGTGTGCAACATGTAGAGAAAGTCCTTTTCTCGCTCGTGTGTTTGCGGCACTCGCCTTTCAGGCTCGTGCCACAAACTTCCACACTCGCGAGAAAAGTTGGACTTTCCCCACTTGTTGCACAATATACTATAGAGAAACGAGTGATGCAAAATTTGGTCCTAAAAGTGATAGAATGCAATTTCTGAAGACAAAAAGTGGATGTTATTCTTGCGTTCGAAGAAAATCTTCATACCGATTCGAAACAGGAAACACTGGATAATCATTCTACAGTTCTCAGAACTTTACATAAATCAAGGCTTCATTCTTGGAAGGTGCATCTGGTGCAAGAGCTGATGGAAGACGACAGGATAATAGAATTCAGAGAGAATATGAACAGAAATGCAATTTTTTTTGGACAATGCACCTTATTCTGTTCAAAGAGGTCGCGTAAATCGCCCAACTTATCGATACTGGTGAAGGAAAATCGGCATTGGATGGAGGACCACTATATTCACTGTCCAGAAAAGTTAAATGTTTGGGATGGAATTATAAACCACCGAATTATAGCACCCTACTTTCTTTTAAGAACGCTGGATGATCCAAGATGTTAATAATTTTTTCAGGAATTCCTGTTACTAGAGATAATAGACTATTTCCAGATGGAGATGATTTATGTTTTCAACAAGATGCTTCCCCTCACATTTCGCTGTTGACGAAAGAGCCTATTTTAGTAATGTAAATAGGTAGATTGGGACAGGATTATGGAATGGACCCCAAGGTCACCACACTTGACACCGTTGGACTTTTTTTATGGAATTGAAAATTAAAGCGTCGTCCAGAATGCCAGAGATACTGATACTATCGATTTCCTTTCATTTTGAATCTCAGTCATAATATCGCCTGAACCCTTGAAGAGAAAAAAACAACAAAATTGGCCTTTTATAATCTGAAAACCACACGAACTCTATTTTTTGAATTAAAAGATTCAACACCTTCAGATAACTAATGGGGTATATAAAATACCCTATCTGGGATGCTCAAAAAATAATCGAAACAACCCTTAAAAATGAGTATTAAACAACATAGACATGATTGCAATGAGAGATTCAGAGATAAGGAAAATACAACCACCCTTGCAGAATATCATACGTTCAACAAAGAGGATATAATGGATTATAAAAGGAATGGAAATAAAAGAAACATCAGGAAATAATTTCTATAAAATTAAATGAGACCGCCAATAACAGGACCTAAACACAAGATCTAAGCCAACTATATGCTTATTCATTAGACAGAAATAGTAAATTCCACAATCCATAAATATGTTATAATTTATATGACAATAGTTCTGACAGTGATTGCAATTTTATAATAGACTTTTTATTAGTGTTTATACCATTCTATCTTAGTTATACACTCAACAAAGTCTTACTGTTATTTTCTAATATTCTCCGTACTCTTTAGTCGAGTACGGACTTGGTAAGCAAATATTATAAACTTCAACTCTGTTACCTTTTATTCATACATATGTGTCACTTCCACCTATACATATTTCGTTTTTTTTTTTGTAGCCTTGATAAAGTCTAAATATATAAACCAAAAGTTGGCCTACCCTGCGCTCACACTAAATCCGTCATCGGCAGAACTTTGCTCGGACGATGACGGCTGAGGATATTTCAACCGGCGTCATCGGAAGATCTGTCTGCGCACTCTCATTCATTTACATGTATTTGATTCGGTCATCCGAGTTCGGCCGATGACGGATATAGTGTGAGCGTAGGGTAAGTCCAAATTGTTCTCCTGATTTCATTGGTCCTAACCCTGTAAATTGAACTGCTACATTTATTGTAATCTTAATGATAAATAATAGTACTGTAATAAAAATATGACTGAAACAAATAAACATGTTTGAATTCACCTCATATAAATATATCCTAAAAACATTTGTACCATTGGATAGGTAATCAAAAGACCTTCAAATTGAGACATTACTTTACTCATTAAAAAAATCGATGACGTTAACACGGCCATACCAATGTCGTAATCTTTTTCGCGCGAATGTCAAAAATTGGGGAATAATAAATATAAATGTTTTTCAGCTTTTTGACAGAAATTATTCTTTCAAAGAAAATGAATTAATTCCCTCCATTTGCACCATACAGTATATACATAATGTGTATTGATATACCTTTATTTGAAAAATAGAAAGACCATTCATCCAAGCAACAAATCGTGACAGAGTAGTTTTTCCAGCACCAGATACTCCAATTAGTAGTAGATGTCCCTGTGGTTGCCTGAAGATCCTATCGATCCTCAAAACATGATCCAAAACTTCATCAAATAGGACTAAAGGAACATCTAATTGTTCTTCATAAAATACCTTCAATCTGGCCTTAACATATTCTCTCAACTCTTCTCTGTCAACTGGAATATAGTCTTTAGATAACCAGTTGCTGTATAGAATTGGTCTTTCTAAAGCTGTTTCACAATTAGCTGAAGGGAAATGTTTTAATGCTACTACATTAATATTTTCATTTGTCCATCTTCTTTCATTATCATCCACTAATCGATCTTGGAAAAGACGTAAAGCTTCATGAGCCCATAATCTTACTAAACCTTCAACTGATAAGTTATCCAGTGGCCTATAACAAAATTTTCCATCAAGGTTTGAAATTTTACGTTTCGCAAAGAAATTGAAAATGGGTTATACCTTATAGCCTCGCAAATTCCTCTAACCCATCTTGTCATTTCTCTTGGAGAGTAAACATAATGAGGTTGCATATCTTGAGTGAACCTATCCTGAGAGACCAAATAAAATTCAACCATAGCATTAGTTAATGGTTCTGCATAGCCTTTTAGGCCTGGTGTTAATCGAAGCATGGCTCTAGTGAAAGTGCCGTAAATTTGTTTGAGCGATGTTTCTCCTGGATAGTCTACATATATCACTGGCACATGACGCAAAAATCTGTGTGAAAGCGGTTTTCTTCCTGGATCTGTAGGTGGATTACAAGCGCCAACAAACTGAATCCGTTCTAAAGACACCCAGGTTTGGTCAGAAGCTCTATAGAAACCTTTTTGTTCAACAATTTGTCTCAAAAACATTATAACTCTCTGAGTTCCATATTCATCCATATCTGGTAAATTTATTTCATCGCAGAAAAGAACTAACCATTTTCCAAGCTGAGAAAAAAATAAAAATTCAATTTAAATTAATTTTCAATCATGTAAAAAGATTTGTGTTCAAAATGAGAATAATATCAAATAGCACACTGACTTTGAAAAATCCCATATAACTTGTGAGATGGAAAATAACCAAATGAACCTAGTAGTATAAGAGCCAGTGGACGGTAGACGACACATATTTTGAGAAAGCCTAAAATGTCCTTAGTGAGTCTGTTGTACCTACCAACCATGATATGGGGGCTAACTATGGGCGGTTGCGGTAGCCTCAGATATCATAAGGAGCGACAGGTGTTTCATGAACTAAAATAGTATATTATTTCATAAGGAGAAGTGTCACTTTTCATGGCGAGTCACTTCTTCTACAAATGAAATTTGCTATCTTTTTTTAACGTTTTGAAATGAAGTCTGGAGATAATAATAATAATAATAATAATAATAATAAATTTATTTATACATGTTATAACTACAGAAACACATGTACAAATATTTGCCATTAAAATATTATATGGCCTGTCAAAAAAGATGATAAATATATACACAAATATATAGATATACTAACATAAAATGTAAAAGACGTGAACACAGCAATAAATATATAACACTCAATGACAAACAATCAGTTTAAAAATTCGGTCAAGTTATAAATCGTGTTTTCTAAAAGCAAATTATTCACCTTTCTAATGAACGCAGAAAGATTCGACGTTTTTATATCATTGGGAACCTTATTGTAAAGTTCTAAGCAGGTATGATTTGGACCTTGTTGCGTTTTCTTTATTCTCGAGTACGGAAGAGCATCATTATTTTTTTCCCGGGTATTGTAGTTATGATAGAAAGAATTTTTTGGGAATTTGTTCCGGTGTTGGTGAACATATTTAACGCAGGTAAGTATAAAATATGATGTGATGGTAAGTATTCTCTCCCTCTTGAAAATTTCTCTGCAGCTGTCTGTGGTCTTCATCTGATATATAGCCCTTATGGCACTTTTCTGCTTCAACAGAATTTTTTGGGAATCTGCACATTGCCCCCAAAGCAGAATACCATATGTAGCCACACTGTGGAAACTTGAATAATGAGTCAGCTTCGCGATGTTGGTGTCTGTTATTTGACTCATTCTTCTGATCAGGAAGATGGAAGTAGATATTTTTTTGCATAGGTTGTCTATATGCTTGCTCCAGTTTAATGACGGTTGGAATTCGAGTCCCAAATATAAGAACGATGAATCAGTTTGCTCCCTGTTTGTGAACACCAGCTTCTGAGTTTTGTTCGAATTCATCAGTAATCCATTGGCAGAAAACCACTTTTGGGCGTCTACTTCACTAACACTCGTTCTGTCATTGAGATCACTTCTACTGTCTGACCTATTCAGAATCACTACATCATCAGCATAACTGCTGCACATACCAGAATTTATGTTGTAAAATATATCATTCATAAACAATATGAAAAATATCGGACCCAAAATTGATCCCTGGGGGACACCACACTCTACCTCGATGAGATCAGATCTGCATCCATTCCACTTCACTGACTGGTACCGACTCGTCAAATAGGATTGAATAAGTTTGTGTGTCAATCCTCGTATACCATAATAATGGAGTTTCTCCAGCAGTAGTTCGTGACAGACACTATCGAACGCTTTACTTAGGTCTACAGATGTCATTTCTACTTCTTCTGAATCATTGTATGCATCTAATATTGTATCGAGAACCTCAAGCATTGCAGTTATTGTTGACCTATACTGCCTAAAGCCATGTTGAGCCGTGTGAAGTAGTGAATTATTTTCGAAGTAGTCGACCAGGCGTTTCCTCAGTGCTATTTCAAACACCTTCGAAAATACTGGCAGCACAGAAATTGATCTGTAATTCGAGTGGTCTTCAGTATCTCCCCCTTTGTGAAGTGGTGCCACAATTGCGATTTTAAGTTCTGCTGGAAAAACTCCTTGAATGAAGCAATCATTAACAATTTTGCATAACGGTATTTTGATATACGGAATGATGCATTTCAATAACTGAATTGTCATTCCGTAGTAATCTTTAGCTGTTTTATTCTTCACTTTCATTATTGAATCGACTATTTCATCTTCGGTCACCGGAGAAAGATACATGGAATCTGGATTATTCAATTTACTTCTGTGAAGCAGACTAGATGATTCTTGCAAGTTCGGTCCAACACTTCTTGCCATTTCTCTGCCTATATTAGTGAAGTATTTATTCATTTCATCTTCTGTCACAACTTCATCTGATGCACTCGAGTTATTTTTCTTCTGTTTGCTGTTTTATCAGCTTCCACATGACCTGGGTCTTATTCTCGGCTTCTTCAACTTGTTTTGAATATTTTGTTCTAACAGAGTCAGTTATCACTTTCTTCAGCTTGGTTTTCAACATTTTACAGAGTTTTTCACTGTTTTCATCTCTCTTTACATCAGCAATAATCTTCGCAGCTTCCAGTTTGTTTTTCAGATCTTTTATTTCTTTAGATGATTTGTACTTTTTATATTTTATTATTATTATTATGACTTTTGCCTATACGCGTAGGATTTTTCCTCGCCGTCGGCTTCTCACTCCTCGCTAAGAGGAACATTCACTCAATCCCAGATATTTAAAATATCAGAAGGGCAGAGCTCGGTCGTGTCCGGTCCTTGTGGTCCCCCTGGTTCTCGTCGAACTTCTGGTCCTCTTACACGCGATCCTTGGACCTGTCCTTCGCTTCCTAGGAATTTTCTCACCATCCTTGCAGTACCTAAAAGAACAGCTTTTTGCATTATATTACATATATACTCACTAAGTCCTAGTTGCTTGATATTTCTCTTGAGATTTTTGGGTACTATTCCTGTTGTTGAGATGATAATTGGAATAGTTCTCGTTGATATCATTCCCCACTGGCGCTTTATCTGAAATTCGAGGTCCCTATATTTTGAAATTTTTTCGACCTCTTTTTGACGCATGTTGTTGTTATTAGGTATTGCTACGTCGATGAGTATTGCTGCCTTTTGTTGTTTATCAACTAGCAATATATCTGGCCTGTTGTGAGGGACTGTTTTATCAGTCAAAACTGTACGATCCCAGTACAGTTTATAGCGTTCGTTTTCCAGGATGGTTTCCGGTCGGTACTTGTAGTATGGCACTTTTTCAGAATTAATTAGTGTTAATTTAGTTGCCATTTCTTGGTGTAGTATCTTTCCTACTGCATCGTGTCCCTCTTTATATTCATTTCCTGCAAACATTTGACATCCTCCCGTGATATGTTGGATTGTCTCGTTCGTTGGACACCCATAACGGCATCGATCGTCAGTAATAGTTCGATCCTTTATGATATGTTTGCAGTAATTTTTTGTTGAGATCACTTGATCTTGGATGGCTAAAAGAAATCCTTCCGTTTCTGGATACATCGCACCTGATTTGAGCCAATAGTTGGACGCTTCAATGTCGACATGATCCTGGTTCACCTCGTTGAAATGTCGTCCATGTAGGGGCTTTTCTCTCCATCTTTGCAGTTTTTCTTGGATTGTCTGGTGGTTGTATGACAATTGCTCCTTGTGCAGTTGTAAAGGTGTTGATTCGTCTGTTTCACACAGTACTTTGTAGATCTCTGACGTGCCTGATTTGTCTTTGAAGTATGTTCGTAGGCATTCAATTTGAGCATGGGCAAGTTCCATGAGGTCTAGCAGACCTCTGCCTCCTTTATTCCTCGGCAGTGTCGTCCTCTCAATGCTACTTTTCGGATGGTGCTTGTGTGCTTTCGTCATCAAGGTTCTCATTTTGCGTTGCAGGTTTTCCATATCTGTTTTGGTCCATGGAATGATACCGAAAGAGTATGTAAGAATTGAACATGCATATGTATTGATAGCTCTCGTCATGTTCTTGCTGTTGAGGTTTGTTTTCAAAATTTTGTTGATTCTCCTAATGAACTCAGTTGTTAAGTCTTCCTTCATTCTTTGATGGTTTATTCGTCGGTTTTGTTTCATTCCTAGGTATTTATAAAGATCGTCCGATTTCATTGCTTCTATCTCCTGTCCATTGGAGAGAGCTATCAGTTCATCTTGAATTTTTCCACGCACTACGCTAATAGTACGACACTTGTCCAATCCGAATTTCATCCCCACGTCTTCCGAAAAATTTTCCACCAGTTTGACCATAATTTGCAAGTGGTTTTTGTTGCCTGTTATAAGTTTGAGGTCATCCATGTATAGCAAATGATTGAGTGCAATATTATTTCTGTTTCCTTTCACATTGAAACCCTTTTCAGTAGCATTCAGTTGTTTAGAAAGGGGGTTCAGCGCCAAGCAGAACCATAAGGGACTCAACGAATCTCCTTGGAAAATTCCCCTTTTTATTGGAATATCTTTAGTAGTTATGTTCGCTGTAGAGAGTTCGATATTCGTTCTCCAGTTGCACATTGCATACTTCAGAAAGTTTATTGTAATTGGATCGATCCTGTATATTTCCAAAATTTTTGTCAGCCACCCATGTGGAATAGAGTCGAAGGCCTTCTTATAGTCAAAATATGTCATAAAAAGATTTCTGTGTTTTTTGAAGGCTTGGTTGCATATGATGGAATCTATTATCAGCAGTTCTTTCGATCCTAGTGCATTCTTGGAACATCCTTTCTGCTGTGCTGTCATTATATTATTTGTCTCGCAATGTTTGTAGATACGAGATGCTATACATGATGTGATGATTTTATATATTGTTGGTAGACATGTAATTGGTCTGTATTTTGATGGATCCGCTGTGTGTTGCATATCCTTCGGTAAGAGGTAAGTGGTCCCTGTTGTTAAAAATTTGGGCATTTCCGTTGGATTACTTATAACATCATTTATGGTTTCAACTAGCCTGCCGTGTATACACCAAAATTTTTTCAACCAAAAGTTGTGGATTCCATCTGGGCCGGGTGATTTCCAATTGTGTGTGTTTTTCAATACTTTATGGAATTCTTCTATAGAAACTGCGTTATGCGGCATTTGCTCCATTGTCTCATAGGATTTCTCTTCATTTCTTATCCAATCAGCCTGGGAGTTGTAGGGGGTTGGTGTAGCCAGTTGATCTGTCCAAAAATTCTCAATATCCTCTACGGTTGGATAACTTCCTGGTGTTGCTGACATATTATTGTTTAACATTCTATAGAATTTTCTTTCGGAATTTTCAAAAATCATATTATCCTGTTTTCTTCTATAGCTCTCATTGTATCTTCTGAGTCTTTCGGAGTACACACTAAGTTTTTGTTTCAGTGTGTCTAAAATTTGTTGAGCATTTTCATTGTTTGGATCATACGTTGTATGTTGCCGGTGACGATCCATTATTATATTCACCATTTTTTGTAATCTTCTAGACGGCGAACCTTTTGCAAATTGGGTGAGCCTCCCAATTTCTTGGCGGATGCTATGAACTTTGTCTTCTAGCCTTTTTTGCCAATGTGGTTTATTTTGTTGTTTTTCTCTGGCTGGTTTCTGACTTTTAGGTTTTGGCTTCACACCTAGCACTGTTGCTATTGAAAATGCTGCACAGTATATGATGAGGTGTAATGATTCGAGATCATGGTAGTCAGTAAGATACTTGGGTATAATCTCCTTGTTGGTCATGACCAGAAGATGAGATAGTTTCTTAGATGTCCTCAATCTTGGCAGAATCGGTCGTCTCAATGGATCTGTGCCCTCAAAATCTATAACGCATCTATTCATTGTGGCAAATAATCGCTCCAGTAGTTCTCTTTGGTCTTCTTCTGGATTTACGACGGGTGCAGCATATATATTCCGTCGTTGAGCATCACTTATTGCTAACACATCTGCGTTGTTTTGTTCCTCAGAGTTCATTTGTGCATTGATGTTGTGTTGGTTTTCAGCACAATCGTAGTTTTCTTCAATTGTCGTTTCGTTGTTAGTGAGGTTCCTATTCTGTAGCCTCAGTTGGACTTCATTTTTTATGGTGTTAAGTCTCTCATCGGGTACAAGTTTATTTCTCAATATGACCCGGTATTGGTCGGCTACTCTTTGCTCAGAAACTTGTAGTTCGGGATAGTTTCTGTGGAATTCTGCAAATAATTTTTGACGGTAGCCTATTTTATCCTCTTCCATATTAGTCACTTCATAATATATGCGCATGATCGTTTCATTTATCGAACTTGTCCATTTCATGCGTCTTCTTGGTAGACCTGCTTGGGTGAGTGCTGGTTGGGGATCCTGCGCAGCACCTTCAGCGGTCGGAGAAACTCGTGTTATTCTTCTCCTAGAATGTTGAGATTGTGGAGGCGTAGCATTTTGTTCGACAGACGCCCGTCTCCTTAGCATTCTGTCACCGACGTCCCGCATACTGTCATGTCCAGCGCCGGCTCCAGACACGCCCTGACGAACCTCAGGCAGCGGCTCTATATTCCTATTCCTTAAATTCACCATCATTCATGGGTTCCTCCGTGTCGTGGGGGAGACGGCCTTTGATCGCTTTTTACGATCCGCAGAGCTACGGTGGGAGAATTCTTGAGCTGCTTTCCACACGGCTTCGTCCGTTACCCTGGACAGGGACCCTTCGACAGGTTTCAGCTTCCCGGGTCAGAGAGCTCCTGGAATCTGCGGTGGGCAGGAGTCGATTCAACTCTCCTGATAGGTGAATCGCTAGAGATTCACCTACCGCTACCCTTTATTATTATTATTATTATTATTCATTTTAATTTTTTTTTCAGGAAAAGAGATATTGAAAATATGCATCAGTCTTCTGTGGAATATATTATATTGAGTCTCCGCGTCCTCGGCATACACAAGGGTCCAATCTTCATCACGCATTTTTTGTATGAAGAGGTGAGTATTTTTGTCATTTATCGGTCTGACTGTCTTAAAAGTTTCTTTTTCAGGATTAAAGTGTGTGCACGAGATCTTCAGAATTTGGGCAAAGTGGTCTGACAGATGAGGTTCATATGTGAAAGCCGTGGAATCTCCAGCAGACACATTTGTAAACATATTATCTATACAACTTGTTGAACTTTTTGTTTCATGTGACGGATCAGAAAACATGTAATTCATATTAAACGATTTGAAGAGCTCGATTGTTTTACTTTTCTCTTTAGTTTGCGCTCGAAAGTTCACGTTGTAGTCACCTGCGAACACAAGATGATCCCTAGGATACTTCTGTAGGCATATTTCAAGAGCCTGATTCATGATGCTTTCAAAAGTTTCAAAATCGCCTGATGGTGGTCGGTACAGTTTTTTTTCGCTATTCTAATAGCCGTCATCTCTATTATTCTATCCACCGACAAATCCTTTATCTCACTCAACTCTTTGAATGGGATATTATTCCTCAAAATAATAGCTGCACCACCATGTCTCGATGATCTCCGGCAATAAGCACTTGCCACGACATAGTTTTCTATGAAAATTCTATCAAGTAAAAGAAAAGAAAACATTACGACACATAGCTGGAGTTCCTATGAGAACATCATGTAGAGAGCTTTTCAAAAAATTCGGTGTTTTGCCAGTGGTATCTCAATTCATCTTGGAAATTGTAACATATGTAAAAACTAATGACGGTTCATTTCTGCGTATGAATTACAATAATACTTACTCAATAACACACTGTTCGCAACTAATCATACCACGTCACACTCTGGTGGGATATGGGAGGTCTCCCAGATATATGGGAATTAAGTTGTTCAATTCCCTTCCAACGAACTATAGCGAAATATATGGGAATTAAGTTGTTCAATTCCCTTCCAACGAACTATAGCGAAATTGAAAGTGTAAAAAGTTTCAGAAGGGCAGTTTATGATTTCTTAATGTCTCAATGTTTCTATACCCATACTGAATATTATGATTGTTGTAAGCATATCAGGTTAGGAAGTTGATATACTTAATATGTTTTAAATAATGGCTAGTATGTGAAATTTTTCATTCTATTGTTGTTTTATTGACTTGTCCAATACGTAATTGTAATATGTCGCTATGGATGAATAAATTATTATTATTATTATCCTCGACTTTTGCCTATACGCGTAGGATTTCTCCTCGACGTCGGCTTCTCAATCCTCGCTAAGAGGAACATTCACTCAATCCCAGATATTTAAAATATCAGAAGGGTAGAGCTCTGTCGTGTCCGGTCCTTGTGGTCCCCCTGGTTCTCGTCGAACTTCTGGACCTAATACACGCGATCCTTGGACCTGTCCTTCGCTTCCAATGAATTTTCTCACCGTCCTTGCAGTACCTAAAAGAACAGTTTTTTGCATTATATTACATATATACTCACTAAGTCCAAATTGCTTGATATTTCTCTTGAGATTTTTGGGTACTGTTCCTGTTGTTGAGATGATAATTGGAATAGTTCTCGTTGATATCATTCTCCACTGGCGCTCTATCTGAAATTTGAGGTCTCTATATTTTGAAATTTTTTCGACCTCTTTTTGACGCATGTTGTTGTTATTAGGTATTGCTACGTGGATGAGTATTGCTGCCTTTTGACGTTTATCAACTTGCAATATATCTGGCCTGTTGTGAGGGACTGTTTTATCAGTCAAAACTGTACGATCCCAGTACAGTTTATAGCGTTCGTTTTCCAGGATGGTTTCCGGTCCGTACTTGTAGTATGGCACTTTTTCAGAATGAATTAGTGTTAATTTAGTTGCCATTTCTTGGTGTAGTATCTTTCCGACTGCATCGTGTCGCTTTTTATATTCATTTCCTGCAAACATTTGACATTTATTCCTCGGCAGTGTCGTCCTCTCAATGCTACTTTTCGGATGGTGCTTGTGTGCTTTCGTCATCAAGGTTCTCATTTTGCGTTGCAGGTTTTCCATATCTGTTTTGGTCCATGGAATGATACCGAAGGAGTATGTAAGAATTGAACATGCATATGTATTGATAGCTCTCGTCATGTTCTTGCTGTTGAGGTTTGGTTTCAAAATTTTGTTGATTCTCTTAATGAACTCAGTTGCTCAGTCTTTCTTCATTCTTTGATAGTTTATTCGTCGGTTTTGTTTCATTCCTAGATATTTATAAAGATCGTCAGATTTCATTGCTTCTATCTCCTGTCCATTGGAGAGAACTATCGGTTCATCTTGGATTTTTCCACGCACTACGCTAATAGTACGACACTTGTTCAATCCGAATTTCATCCCCACATCTTTCGAAAAATTTTCTATCAGTTTGACCATAATTTGCAAGTGGTTTTTGTTGCCTGTTATAAGTTTTAGGTCATCCATGTATAGCAAATGATTGAGTGCAATAGTATTTCTATTTCCTTTGACATTGAAACCTTTTTCAGTAGCATTCAGTTATTTAGAAAGGGGGTTCAGCGCCAAGCAGAACCATAAGGGACTGAATGAATCTCCTTGGAAAATTCCCCTTTTTATTGGAATCTCTTCAGTAGTTATGTTCGCCGTAGAGAGTTCGATATTCGTTCTCCAGTTGTACATTGCATACTTCAGAAAGTCTATTGTAATTGGATCGATCTTGTATATTTCCAAAATTTTGGTCAGTCACCCATGTGGAATAGAGTCGAAGGGCTTCTTATAGTCAAAATATGTCATAAAAAGATTTCTGTGTTTTTTGAAGGCTTGGTTGCATATGATGGAATCTATTATCAGCAGTTCCTTCGATCCTAATGCATTCTTGGAACATCCTTTCTGCTGTGCTGTCATTGTGTTATTTGTCTCGCAATGTTTGTAGATACGAGATGCTATATATGATGTGATGAAGGTATACAGGGTGGCCACTTCTTCAATGAGATTGTATTGGTAACTTTCAAACCATAAGAGTTAGAAGGTCGGTCAAATGGAGAAAAAGTTGCATTCATAGGAGCATTGTCAAGCAGTTCAAACAAATCGAGATTATCTTTGATTGAATGATAGTTCCGTTTAATTAGTATGAACTGAAATATGTGAATAATTTTTACTTGTTTCTTGCTTTGATTCTAATATGTTCCATTTAGTTCAAGATGAGTTAGTTGATTGTCTTATCGAAATGTATTGCATGTTGTTAATTAAACTAAAAGTACCTAAATGTAATACAGATCCTACCCAAAGAAATTTGGATAAGGGTTAAAATCATCTGAAAATCAACTTTGAATGACATCGTATGATATATCGTTGAATTCAGCGTTAAAAGTTATTTCGAAAAGTGTCATCAAATATGCAGGTCCGTATTGAAAATAATGAGGTTAAGGGTGGCCCAGGGAGTACGAAACGTTGGATACGAAATCTGATTACGTCGAATTGAGGATAATTTACTGTCCAATAAAAAATTCCTGAAACATTATTCGATAATATTTGAAATAAAGTGGGAAAAAAAGAAAAATCAAAATGACAGAATTTACTTTTCCTATGATATCTCAATAGCCGGCCCTGATAATCTCGATTTGTTCGAACTGCTTGACAATGCCCCTATGAATGCAACTTTTTCTCCATTTGACCGACCTTCTAACTCTTATGGTTTAAAAGTTACCAATACAATCCCATTGAAAAAGTGGCCAGCCTGTATATTATTGGAAGACATGTAATTGGTTCGTATTTTGATGGATCCGCTGTGTGTTGCATATCCTTCGGTAAGAGGTAAGTGGTCCCTGTTGTTAAAAATTTGGGCATTTCCGTTGGATTACTTATAAAACCATTTATGGTTTCAACTAGCCTGCCGTGTATACACCAAAATTTTTTCAACCAAAAATTGTGGATTCCATCTGGGCCGGGTGATTTCCAATTATTTGTGTTTTTCAATATTTCATGGAATTCTTCTATAGAAACTGCGTTATGCGGCATTTGTTCTATTGTCTCACAGGATTTCTCTTCACTTCTCATCCAATCAGCCTGGGAGTTGTGGAGGGTTGATCTGTCCAAAAATTCTCAATATCCTCGACGGTTGGATAACTTCCTGGTGTTGCTGACATATTATTGTTAAACATTCTATAGAATTTTCTTTCGGAGTTTTCAAAAATCATATTATCCTGCTCTCATTGTATCTTCTGAGTCTTTCGGAGTACACACTAAGTTTTTGTTTCAGTGTGTCTAAAATTTGTTGAGCATTTTCATTGTTCGGATCATGCGTTGTATGTTGCCGGTGACGATCCATTATTATATTCACCATTTTTTGTAATTTTCTAGACGGCGTACCTTTTGCAAATTGGGTGAGCCTCCCAATATCTTTTTTGCCAATGTGCTTTATTGTGTTGTTTTTCTCTGGATCGTTGCTGACTTTTAGGTTTTGGCTTCACACCTAGCACTGTTGCTATTGAAAATGCTGCACAGTATATGATGAGGTGTAATGATTCGAGATCATGGTAGTCAGAAAGATACTTGGGTATAATCTCCTTGTTGGTCATGACCAGAAGATGAGATAGTTTCTTGGACGTCCTCAACCTTGGTAGAATCGATCGTCTCAATGGATCTGTGCCCTCAAAATCTATAACGCATCTATTCATTGTGGCAAATAATCGCTCCAGTAGTTCTCTTTGGTCTTCTTCTGGATTTTCGACGGGTGCAGCATATATATTCCGTCGTTGAGCATCACTTATTGCTATCACATCTGCGTTGTTTTGTTCCTCAGAGTTCATTTGTGCATTGATGTTGTGTTGGTTTTCAGCACAATCGTAGTTTTCTTCAATTGTCGTTTCGTTGTTAATGAGGTTCCTATTCTGTAGCCTCAGTTGGACTTCATTTTTTATGGTGTTAAGTCTCTCATCGGGTACAAGTTTATTTCTCAATATGACCCGGTATTGGTCGGCTACTCTTTGCTCAGAAACTTGAAGTTCGGGATAGTTTCTGTGGAATTCTGCAAATAATTTTTGACGGTAGCCTATTTTATCCTCTTCCATATTAGTCACTTCATAATATATGCGCATAATCGTTTCATTTATCGAACTTGTCCATTTCATGCGTCTTCTTGGTAGACCTGCTTGGGTGAGTGCTGGTTGGGGATCCTGCGCAGCACCTTCAGTGGTCGGAGAAACTCGTGTTATTCTTCTCCTAGAATGTTGAGATTGTGGAGGCGTAGCATTTTGTTCGACAGACGCCCGTCTCCTTAGCACTCTGTCACCGACCTCCCGCATACTGTCATGTCCAGCGCCGGCTCCAGACACGCCCTGACGAACCTCAGGCAGCGGCTCTACAATCCTATTCCTCAAATTCACCATCATTCATGGGTTCCTCCGTGTCGTAAGGGTGATGGCCTTTGATCGCTTTTTACGATCCGCAGAGCTACGGTGGGAGAATTCTCGAGCTGCTTTACACACGGCTTCGTCCGTTACCCTGGACAGGGACCCTTCGACAGGTTTCAGCTTCCCGGGTCAGGGAGCTCCTGGAATCTGCGGTGGGCAGGAGTCGATTCAACTCTCCTGATAGGTGAATCGCTAGGGATTCACCTACCGCTACTATTATTATTATTATTACTTAAATCACCTTCAAATTAGATTTCTCTAATTCTGAGGCTAATCCGTTCATTCTGTCACATCTTGTAGAACAAAATCGCACAGATTTCATGGTTATATTTCATTATTTATTATTATCCTATTATAATGGGAACGTTCAAATTTTGACAATTCGATGCAGGAATATGACTATCTGTTAGAATATTACTTCATCCGAACAAATTCCGAGAGAGACAACCAACCCTACACTTGAAGTTTTACTTCATGTCGTACGGTGGCGCTGCGAGTGGCGAGGCCATCGAGAGAGAAAACAAGAATAGATCTTCGATGATCTAGAGCAAACGTCATGGACATAACCTTAGTGTTTAAGTCCTTCTGTCAAGTCTTCTGTTCTGACATCTGAACTGGGTTGAGCTCCCTTCCGTTCAGACAGCTGAACTTGGTTGAGCCCCCTTCTGGGTTGAACTCCCTTCCGTTCAGACAGCTGAACTGGGTTGAGCTCCCTTCTGGGTTGGGCTCCCTTCCGTTCAGCCTTTCTAAAACTTGCTTAGAGATAGAGTGAGATTTACGAGAGTGTTTTGAGAATAAACGATTAAAATCATCATCTGTGTATTAGTGAATACTCTGTATTTAAACCCAAATATCCAATACTATCCAAGATTTCAGCAATTTCCAGTTCTTTCTGTGCTGAAGCAGCTACATAGCTTTCAGTAACAGAAAATCTCTTTCATCCTCCATGTTTTTTCAAGGATATTTGTCAGGTGAGAGGCAGATGAATATCTGATAATTAATATGACCTTGACATCGAGGAATTCAAAATGCAAAAATTTTTCAATGTCTTCGAATTCTAAATCCTTAGAATTTTTTGGAATATATTTTCTTGACAAAGATTTTTTTTTCAAACGTACAATAACAAAGTTATATCTCGACTGACAGGATCATCGAAAAATTCTACTTTTTCCTCCGCCGGACGAAAAAGTCGGTTGCTACGGAATCGATTGATTAGTTACCATGGACAAAAATAAATAATTCTAATTCAAACGTCAATTTTATTGACCAAAGTTATATTTAAGATGTCTTAAAACAGGGTGTATGCATCATGCACCAATTTTTGAATGGAATGACATTCAACCAAATTGGAAATATTAGTTTTATTTCGTGGCGGCGCCGCAATGTCATACTTTTCATTTCGATCTTTTTTCCTTTGATTTTGACAAAATACATAAATTAAAACCGATCCTAGCCAATCAGAAGCTCAACTAATATTCTCAAAATTGGCAAAACAAAAGCTAATCAGTCCATACACCAGGTTTTGAGACATCTTAGTTATATTGAATGTACAATTGATTAATGTTGCATTCTGGAAATTGAAATCATGTAGTAACGGACGGTTAGACTTATGATCAAAAGTTGATGGCTTAATGTGGTCAAATTTGTGGAAGAGAAAACCTAATCGATGTAACATTGTATTACTCAACCTGTAACGTGATATTGATTTTAACGAATCATTCAAAATGACAAGCTTTCTTAAAATCTTTGTAATGAAAATATATTCTAGAAAAATTTGAGGTTTTAGAATTTGGAGACATTGAAAAGTTTTTGAATTTTGAATTCCTCGATGTCAAGTTATGTATATTATCCTCGACATTATTACATCTTATCTTTTTATCTCATCTGAATTTTGGCAGGACATGTTCATAATTTTGGAACAAAATTGCAGGAAATATTAATTATCAGATATTCTGGTGCATGCAGAAGAATCGAGTTGAGCAGCATAACTATATAGTATATAACATTACTAGCAAGGTAAGAGGGTTTTTACTGGCGAATGGAGGATATAATTGACGAGCCGCAGGCGAGTCAGTTACCTCCTTGAGCCTGTAAAACCCGTTACCTTGCGTGTATTGTTTTATATTTTATTTGTTTCTCATTTGTAAAAAGGTTAGATAAATTCCAAAAAAATCTCAATAATTTGTCTCAAATGTCGTAAGCTATCATTGACATAAGTCTATGTAAGCTATGGAAGCGTTGCCATGAACATGTCAGTTTATTTTTCTTTACATTTGTTTTGGCGAAAACGAGAATGAATGTACCAAAAGAAATTATTGAGGCAGCCAGTAGTGTAGCTTCAAGTTTATTACCTGCAAATCAGCTTCAAGGTACGAGCGAGAATACGACGAATTCAAAAAGTGGCAAAACAAAAATAGTGTGATTGGGGTAACTGAAGATGTTTTGTTGGTCTACTTGAATCAACTATCAGCTAGATTCAGCCCTAATACTTTATGGGCGAAATGGTCTATGCTGAAAAGCTGCTTGGAAATGAAAGAAAATGCCCCTGTTCGCAGGTTTGTTTTCCTTGAAAAATTTATTGAAAAATATGACGTTTAGTTGTCATTTGCAGATTTCAAAAGGTAATAGCGTTTCTGAAACGAAAAAATGAGCGTTATACGCCAAAAAAGGCCAAGGTATTAAGTAAAGAAGAGGCTGAACAATTTCTTTTACATGCTCCTGATGACCAGTGGTTGCTGGCGAAAATTGTAACAATATTTGGGATTTTTGGATGTTTTCGATGTGACGAAATTCTCTCCTTAAACATGAATGATGTAGAAGATATGGGAAAATACATTATTGTGACATTGCGGCAAACAAAAAATTTAAAAACAAGAAGATTCACCATAACCGATGATGGCTGCAGCTTCAAGCCTTGCATGTTATACAGAAAATATGTAAATCTTCGGCCTCCTGGAACAGAAAGCCTAAGATTTTTTTTGACATACCGACATGGAAAGTGCATTTCCCTTAATGCTGGCCAGCACACTATTGGTGGTATCTCAAAGCAAATAGCGAAATATTTAGGTTTAAAAGACCCAGAGTTATACACCGGCCACTCTTTTCGCAGAACAGGAGCCACTATGGTTGCGGATTCGGGTGGAGATATTTTAGCACTAAAGCGTGCAAGAGGGTGGAAGAGCACCGAAATTGCGATGAGTTATGTAGATGATTCGGTCAACAAAAAAATCGAAATGTCTAGCAAATTATTTGGTAGTAAGGAGAGTACAAATGTTCTGCAGTCCTCGAGTTCAGCAGTTTCTGAGTCAACAGATGGTTCATCATCTTCAGTATCAACTCTTTCATCATCAAAAATCTGTGTTACTGGAAATAACAATTGTACCATGATTTTCAACATATATGACGATAAAACAAAATTTTCTAATGTAAATAATACTACTAACTTGTAAAAATTTTGCAAGTCAACTGTCAGTTTTACAAGTTAGTGATTTGATAAAATAAACTTTCTTGATTAATATTGTGTTTTTGGAAACTGACGTTTACAAATGAGAAACAAATAAAATAATTATCTGCCTTTCACCTGATAAATAAAGGAGAATATACAGGGTGTCTGGTGAGGAATGGGACAACGTTTAGGTGGTTATGAGGGATGTCTCAAGGAGTGAGAAAATGCCATTTGAAATCATCTGAGGTACATGGTTTCTGATATACAGGGGGTTTTAGAAAAAATGTGGAAATTTCAAATGACCATAATTCAGGAAATGTGAGAGCTAATCCGATGATTTTTCGTATGAACAATGATAGAGTCAGTACAAATCTGTTTGAACGAAAAATTCGAAATAAAATCAGATCCGGACTCAGAAATTTTAGTTTTTCTGAAATTAGGTAAAAACAACACCCTGTATGCGGTTTTCAATTTTTTTGACTTCAGATTCTGAGAGAGCAGGAAAAATACTTTCGAACTCAACTGTCATCCCGAATGGCACAAATTTTTCCTCCTTTCTATGACCCTTCGAATGTCAATCTTCCGATTTTCGCTCCTTACATATTATTTTCTCGTCATTTCAGAAACATGAGATCTTAGATAGTTACTCATAAAAAAAAAAGGGTCATAAACGAATCAAAAATTTCATAAAAATTATCAAAAAAAAAAAAACAGTTAACATTTGGAAAATTTACGAACTATTTCTGAAGTACTAATTGATGATTCAGTAGGAACAAGATTAATGATTAATTCTTCAAATATTGTTCACTGAAACGTCTCTGTGATTGTCTTTGTACGACAGCGAAAGGATTCTGTTGATGCCAAAGGTGATTATTTCGAGCATTGTTCATTCCATCGCGAGTAAATTGAGCTTCATATGTGAATAATATTCTTTGGACATTTCTTCTATGACTTCTTATCCATCTGGAAAATTGAAGCCGTGCGATCTCATCGCCAGGTTCCAACTGCTGGACAACTTGAGGGTGATATGGGTGATATTTTTCACTCTTCAGAGTATTCCAAACGTACCATTTCGATACTTCATGAATTGAAGCCAATCGTCTGATACTTACTCCCGGATCGTTTTGCACAGTTTCTAAAATATTTTCACGGATATTCTCTTCTATTGTATGTGGTCTTTCAGAAACTGTTTTGCTGGGAAAAGTACCATGTTGTTTCGTATGCGCAACAAGGCGGGCAAAAATTTTGAGATTTGGAACCCGACGATTGGAAAACGTCTACGATACTCCCTTTCAGCTGCTCTTCCGTTCATATCACATTTACCATACACCAAAAGCATGTCAACATACTCTTCATTAAAAAATGTGTGCGGCATGATTTTCAACAAATTGAAGTGAGATTGTATCAACAATTAAATCACTAGTTTGACAGATAACTAAATGCTCTATCTTTTCTCATCATAAATGATAGCACACCATAGGATTGACATAACTGGCAACTAGATTCAAGACTAATGATAGAAATATGTACATGACTAATGAAACTTTGGATATTACAGGAAAAAATGATCCAAACTCATCTGAAAGATCGACTAAGAGAAAAGAAGTTGACGGTTTTCATTTTGAACAATATTTGAAGAATTAATCATTAATCTTGTTCCTACTGAATCATCAATTAGTACTTCAGAAATAGTTCGTAAATTTTCCAAATGTTAACTGTTTTTCGCTTTTTTGATAATTTTCATGAAATTTTTGATTCGTTTATGACCCTTTTTTTTCTTATGAGTAACTATCTGAGATCTCATTATTCTGAAATGTCGAGAAAATAATAATATGTAAGGAGCGAAAATCGGAAGATTGACATTTGAAGGGTCATAGAAAGCAGGAAAAATTTGTGCTATTCGGGATGACAGTTGAGTTCGAAAGTATTTTTCCTGCTCTCTCAGAATCTGAAGTCAAAAAAATTGAAAACCGCATACCGCATATTGTTTTTACCTAATTTCAGAAAAACTGAAATTTCTGAGTGCAGATCTGATATTATTTCGAATTTTTCGTTCAAACAGATTTGTACTGACTCTATCATTGTTCATACGAAAAATCATCGGATTAGCTCTCACATTTCCTGAATTATGGTAATTTGAAATTTCAACATTTTTTCTAAAACCCCCTGTATATCAGGAACCATGTACCTCAGATGATTTCAAATGGCATTTTCTCACTCCTTGAGACATCCCTCATAACCACCTAAACGTTGTCCCATTCCTCACCAGACACCCTGTATAATATCCTTGAAATGTCATGGAGGATGGAAGAGCTCCTCTGTTGCTGAAAGTTATGTAGAAGCTTCAGCACAAAAAAACTGGATATTGTTGAAATCTTGGCTAGCTATATTCCTGCATCAAGTAGTCAAAATTTGAACGTTCCTATTATAAATGCAATTGTCAAAGGTACTACAAACGTAACAACTTCATACCTAATTATCATTCATTACAGGGATGCATTATGCATTCTAATGTAACAATCAAAGTTTTCAATAATTGAACCTTCAATAATATGGACTGAAAGTTCATTCAATCTTCAAATTATTTTCATGAAATCACATATTAGAAAATTTGCAGTATTTCTTCCTTAGTAATCAAAAATATGAGTTTATAATGTATATTGTTGATGAGAATAATAATTCTCTTCTAGCAATCTTGCTAGTTGCTATATATATATATATATATATACACGGAATATTACGGAAGGTCGTATACCCCCCATTAACCAAAAAGAGGGTTACCCTTGATGCCTTGGCTTCCGGATAACTCTACGAAACCCACAAATAAGTGTGAATTATAAAAATATATAGTTACTATGGTTTCCTTTATTCCGATGTGTCAGGTTTTTAATCATGATGTTCAAATAAAGGAAACCATAGTAACTATTAAAAAGCAGGTAGATTACATTGAACCGAATATATATATATATATATATATATATATATTTTCTTACGAATTATATATATATATATATATATATATATATATATATATATATATATAATTCGTAAGAAAATTATTGATCGCAATATATCTAATAGATAACAATGTTAGGATGTTTCGATCTAGGAAATTCAGTGATACACTTTTATATCATCCAAGCTTTCCGTAAGACCTCTTACCTTTCCCAAGGATCTGCAATATATATTAAATATAAACATTACAAATAGCAAGTTCACAAAACTAACGTACATATATTGTGGTTTTATTCCTTCCTGTTGATCTTATTTCAAAATATTCAAAAAACAAAATAGTTCAACCCAACTACTCTCTCACAGTAATAAAGATTAAACAAGTAAATAATATTATTGATAACACTCATATATTCTGTCAGACATCAATTCATGTAAGGTAAACAAACCATGACACCATCCGTCAAAGAGAGATATAAATGACAACTGTTTGGTTCCACAGAATTATATTCACTTTCTTAATTTTGTTTATTATTTTCAGGTGTTTAAACTACGAAATGGTGGATGCGAAATTTTTTGATAATTCTATCAAGTAGGAGTAGATGTTATTAAGATTGTTAGTATCTTGTTTTGTATTCATAGTATTGTCAGTCACTGCTATTGATAACATCTCTAAGAATAATCTTTTATGGTAATGGGGTTCCTTAAAGAGTATTTTTGTGTTAGAATAATCTATTACATGGTCATTGTTGTTCACATGTATAGCTAAGGCACAAGTTCTTAAATTTCTTCTTGCATCACTTTTATGAGATGTTATTCTTTCTTTGATCCATCTGGAAGTCTGTCCTATGTATGTTCTCTCACAACTGCCACAAGGTATACTATACACGACTCCAGATTCATATTCTTCTTTTTCTTTGTCTTTCAAGCGGCTGAATACTAACTTAAATAATGGATGTTTCATAGTTTTAACAATCTTGATATTTTTGTAGTCTTTGAAAATCAGGGAAATCTTATTAGAGAGTAATGGTATGTAGGGTATAGTGGCGTAAACGATGTCAGCTCGGTCTATCATGGCATCAGTGTTTAATGACATGGTGACTTCGACTGGGGGTGAAGATGATGTATTGCAAAGTAACTTATTGAGTAATTTTATCGGGTATCCATTCATTACAAATAGCTTTTTCAGTTTGACAATACATTGACTATGAAAAGTTGGATGTGTCAACCTTAAGACTCTAGTTTTCATCTGTGTGACTAGATTTAGCTTCATATTTTGAGGATGGCAAGATCTATAATGCAAATATCTGCCAGAGCTACTAGGCTTGTTATACCAATCAGTCCTCAACACTTCTCCCATTCTTATCACCCTGATGTCTAAAAAAGGTATGGAGTTGTCAACCTCTTCTTCTGCCGTGAATTGTAGGTGGGTGTTATAACTGTTAAAATGTTCCAGAACTGTAGCAAGTGATCCCTCTGGAATCATACATATCAGATCGTCGACATACTTCTTTAAAAAGGGCATAACAATTTCCTAGATCGAAACATCCTAACATTGTTATCTATTATATATATATATATATATATTTTTTTTTTCACACTCTCGTGGGTTCAATTAGATTCGCCGGGTGCTAGCACCAAGGCGAGATCCTCTGAGTCCTGATGAGGATAGACCTATATATATATATATATATATATATATATATATATATATATATATATATATATATATATATATATATTGATCAATGAGATAAGGGTTTATCGACTCAATGTTTGGAGGAATAAATAAAAAGATGAACTCTTTATTCTGTGCCAAGCTTTCGCATTTTTTTAATGCTTCTTCAGGGCTTCTAAAAGAAAGTACAATAATTTTCACAATGAACAATTTAAAATATTTTATTCTCAACTTCACTTATAATATATATATATATATATATATTTTTTATCACCTTAATAGGGTTTGGCTATCGATAATGCCGGATCGGTCGGATCAAGACATTTATCAGCTGGTGGTCAGGAAACTTCGGACTATTCGGGTGGTCCATAAGATGACGCTAATATGTTGGGTTATTCTTCTTTTAAGTTGTTGGGATGTTTGTCCGATATACACCTCATCACAATTTTGACAGGGTATTCTGTATACAACACAGCTTTTCTTATCAGTTTCTATCCTATCTTTCAAATTACTATAAAGTCTCTTTAATTTAAATTCAGTTCTAGGTATCACTTTGATGTTATCAGTTTTTAATAAGTTTATTAGGGATTTTGTCATTACATTAATCAGTGGAATGGAAGTAAATATAATTCTCTGATCTAAATTGGTGGATGCGATTTCATCGTTATTCTGTGGCTGTCCAGAATTCGATGAATTGTGTATCAATTTCTTTAAAAGGTTCTTGGGGTAACCATTCTCAAGCATCAACTGATATAATAGTTTCATATTCTTCTCCTTCAGAGTGGGGTGTGATATTCTTTGTATACGATTCTTCAATCCTGTAACCATATTGATTTTTTGTCTCTGAGGGTGGTTGGAAAAATAATGCAAGTATCTACCTGAGCTAAAGGGCTTTCTATACCAATCAAGAATCAGTGTATTGTCAGGTCTTCTAATGACTAGGGTATCTAGGAAAGGCACACTATTGTTATTTTCTAATTCTATGGTAAATTTTATAGACTCACTCTGTCTGTTGAACCTTTCAAGAGTGTAAGATGTCTTATCACTGGGAACTGCACAAATGATGTCATCTACATATTTTTTAATAAAAGGCATCTCATATATATATATATATATATATATATCTGTCTCTTGTTTGAATTAATTCTTGATTAATTGATCTGATTTGTTTTCCTCTACGATTTCGTGATATATACACTGCGCAAAAGAATTAACGCACATTATGGAAATCTCAAATTTATTCTACAACTGATGGTGTTCTCAATGATAATTATTTTTATCAGAATTATGCATGCATATGTTATCCACTTTCAACGTTTTTTTCTCAATACAGATGTTTTTTCCCAGCAGGAATAAAAAAAGATGAGACTATCAGATTTTGAATATATTGACTCCATTCTGAAATCAGTTGTTCACGATCAATTCCAGTGATCAATAGTTTTTCTTTCGTTTGATTTTTTACACTCGATCGCTATGCAACGCGAAACACGCAATTTGACCCAAGAGGAATGTGTCCAAGCGGTAGTTTTGCGAGAAGAAGGGTGGACATACACAAGAATTGCAGAAAGGTTTGGAGTTTCCCATACAACATACAAGTGTGTCCAGAATGTTGCAGCGATTCAGGGAGACAGGTATGAATGTCCAAATACCAGGACAGGGTAGACCACGGGTAACAACTGCCATACAAGAACGTTACCATTTGGGAAGCTATAGCTACCTGCTTGACATCCGAGTCCAGGAACAATAAAATGTGGAAAGGCTAACGAGGTGAATTGTTAATAAAAAAAAGAATATTCCTTTTCCTTTGTTGATTGATTCATTGAATTTTGAAATCTTGGAAGGATAACAATGCATTCTGCACTTGTATAATGAATAACTACTCTAACATACCTGAACTGGAGATAGAATTACTCCATTAGGTGTTTTACGATATTCACAATAGTGGTCAAAAGTTTTCAACAATAATTCTGGAGTGGTAGCTGAAGAGAAATTAAGTCCAACAACATCCATATCTGGTAAAGCCCTCAAAGCAGAGAAAAGAGTCATTGTCTTACCAGAACCAGGTGGACCACATAATACTGAAAGAAATTAAATCAGATATGAATTCAATTAAATGTATGCTTTCAAATAAAAAAATTGGTGAATAAACGTTATTATAAATTACCTAATGGTTTATGTTCCGCCAACCATGTATAGAGCAATGATTCATGTCTTACAGTATCCAAAGTTGGTACTACCACATCAGGGGAGGCTACCTTGTGAGTTTCTACTTCAATTTGTGGTACTTTATTGGACCATTGGACCCATTCCCCATCTATATTTACTTCATTATCAATAATGTTATTTGTGGAAGCTGGTAGAGGTATGGTTGTAACAGACCTAATGAAATCTCCAAGATCTGAACGAATTTTCAATTTGGCATCTCCTGCAAAGCTCCATAAAATGGAGTATATCAAACATTTTGTAATATATTTTTCAGCTTGATCATTAGACATTGGAAATTCTGAATGATGATGGTTAAACTGCAACACATTCCTGTAAATAAATAAAATATGAATTGCAAATTAGAGCTAGCACAAAAATATGTTAGAAATAGAAAAACCATTACTATTCTTAAATTATTTTACCTGACACACTGATTCAGCATGGAAAATAATGAACTCAGGGCTCTTAATCTTGTGAAGTCCATGATATGTTCTTGTGTATTGGCAAATTCAAGACATTTAACAACAAGACCATCTGGTCCTAAGTAGTGTTGTAAAATGTTTGCAACATCTATTTGTACCTGAAAATAAATACTATTAATGTATCATTTAAGGCAGAAAAGAACACAAACAGGTAAAACCAAGCTCAATATTCATAGTTTTGTTATTATAGTAGCATCAAAGCATTTCGAAATACAAACAACTCCAACTAAACTTATTTTTTGTATGAATGAAATTGAAATTGAATATACAGGGTGTCCCGTAAAGACCACGTCAAACCGAGGGAGAATGTAGATCAAAGGATAACCCACCTGCTATGACAAAATTCCCATTATAAAAGTCTTACCGTTTTCGAGATATATATTTTTTTTGAAAATAATCAATTTTTGCCCCTTTCAATAGTTTTGTCCTTACGGTTGGTACAATTTTACATCTTTTTGGTTAATTTTTTCAGTAAAATATTGCTGAAGAATGATTTTAACGTTTACGTTAAAAACATCCTCCAAACATTTTAAAGGGGGGCTATGAGAAATATTTTTATTGGAAATTTTGGTAGTGGATTTTTTGTTCATGAAGTTTAGCCCATCGTAGTGGAAAAAAAATGTACCGAGCTACTGCTGCACATTACACCAATAAATTGTCTATTTTATAGTGATTTCAAAGAGGTATTACACAAGTCATTTGTTATTCAAAGAAAAAAGATATGGCTGTTTTTATCCAAATGGGTACGTTTCTGACAATCAAGTTTGTCAATTCTGTTGAGAAATCTTCGATATTGCATTACTTAGTGAACAATGGCAATTGTTTACGTGCGAAAATATTACTCGCATAATTATTCACCTCAACGAAATTCAATATTCCCGGCAAATTTTGCGAAAACATCATGCAGATCCAGATTTTTTCAATAAGACCATTTGGAGCGAAGAGTCTCCCTGTACCAAGGATGGGTACATGAAGACCTAAATCCTCTGGACTTTTAATATTGGGGCTGCCTAAAAGGCAAAGTATATACAACACCCAAAGTTATGAAGCCGAATTGCGGGTGCGTTCTCTCAATTCGGCTTCATCACGCATGGGTGTTGCGTATACTTTGTCTTTTAGCCAGCCCCAATAATGAAAGTCCATAAGATTTAGGTCAGGTGAACGAGGAGGCCACAAAATTTCACCTTCTCTTCCAATCCAATCCAATGGGGATAAGTTCTATTTAAATGAGCGTGTGGATTTATGATATTCCAGCCATACAAATTGTGAAGATTCACACACACACACATATTTGGATTCGCTGTCCGAAACACACATATTAGTATTGAAATCTCCGACACAAACTATCTTACTCGCATGTTCAGTAACAAAACCACATTCAGACTCAAATAGCTGTCAAAATATTTTATAATTATTATTTGGTGGTCTATAAATAACAGCTAAAGCCGTTCCGTCCAAGGGTGAGCCGACTTTCAGCCAAATTTGCTCTATTGAACCTCCAATCCTCAACACCGAATAACCCAAACTCGACCTAACATATACAGCTACACCCCCTCCCTGCCTATTACGATCACATCGAATGATGCGATACCCCTCAATAAAAATTGACTCGTCAGGTACACTCCCATCCAACCTAGTCTCGTTCAAAAAAACAATATCATGACAGCTATGCAAAACCATGTTTTTAAAATCAGTGAAATGACCTACCAAAGTTTTGATATTTAAGTGTGCTAAAGAGATCATATTCATAAATGAATGACCTAAAGAAGAATACAAAAATGTTTGATAGCAGCAGTCTTCAGTGGGATATTGATTGTTGTCATTATAATGGGACTATTTTGCTAAAACTTTTTTAAACATGGGCTTTATGGGTGATCTGGACTTTTCAAAATAGAATGTTGATTTTAATGAAGTATCTTCTTATTATCAGAGCTGTGCCAAAGCTCAGTAATTTGTAATCAAATCGAGGAGTTGAGGTGAGCTTATTAAAATAACTTCATTTTCAAACTAAGTTGGCTAGTATTTCAATTCTAAAATCTGAGACGTGACATCATAGTAAATATGCATTTCTGTGGTTTTTTTTCCACAACAGAACAGAGTTGCATTTAGCTAAAGTACCCAATGTTTTGAATATCACAGATAATTTTTTTTTAAATCAAGTTACTCGAAAACGGCGCTTTGTAGGATAAAATATGAAAAATACTTTTATTTTTCAAATTAGCAAAATATTCTTAAATGAACGTTCAAATTACTTTTAAAAGTTGGGTTCTTCGAATTTCTGGTATTTTTATGGGATGTAAAATTCATAATGAAGAAACTGAAAGGTGTATAGGGAATCTTGTGTTCAGAGAAGATGTATCACATCAAGGAAAAGCTATATTCCAAAAATCATTTCCTTCAATAGAACCATTTACGAGATATGGTCGAAAAACACATTTTTTTATCGATTTTCAACGGCCTGTATCTTTTTAACCGGGCCGAATTGGAAAAAACGGTAAAGGAAAAAAGTGTTTCTTTTGACCTCAGGAATCTTCGGTTAAAATATATGTACAAGTCAAAGACTCACCCTTTATATGTATATATTCCGCGTCCGATCATTTCTGCAGAATAAATCCACAGAATAAGCTGTGTGAAGAGATAAAAATATATATATATATATTATTGAATACACAAACCTGGATAGTAGGCGAAAGCAAGTCGTCCTTATTTTCTGTTGTTTTTCCAAAACTATCATCCTCTCCTTCTTCAAGAGGAATATGTTTGAGTCTAAGTATATAATTTTCGAAAATCATCTCAGTTGATAAAACATCTTCAGAGAACCAAACCATACCACAACGTGATACAGTTGCCAGGGTAGCATATTTCAAATCTTGTACCTTACAACAAAATCACTAGAAAAATGTTTCAGAAATAAACGTAATTACCATACTTCAAACATAATCCTAACGTTGGGCGGCAGAGATAAACGTTCACCATTTGGTAATGTTAATAACTTGTTATCATCTAGAACAGAGTTCAGATTTTCAACCCATTCTGGGTCCACATCTCCATCAAAAATAATCCATTGACGTTTATTTATTTCTCCTCTCACATTGTCTATTATTTTTCTGTAAGAATGATTAAATGAATATTCAAGTCGGGATGAAATCAAGTAATGCAAATATTATACACTATGTCCGAAAAGAATGGAACAAAAAAAAAATGACGGTGACGTCATTACTCGAAAGTAATTCACCCTGTATATTAGATTATTATTTTAAAATATGTTAAATCAAAATAAAAAATCGACGTGTTTCAGGATTATTTTTTAAAATCGTCTGTTTAGCTAAAAATGAATTTGTTCCATACTTTACGGACACAGTGTATATTATTATTGGAACTTCATATTATTCTGTTTAGTTTGATCCAAAGTTAGATGTGTTCATTGTCATTAATAAAAAATATTTGTTTCACTTCTTCATACGCTTTTTTCATGAAATATTCGTCGAGAATATTAGTTGTTTAGGAATCAATATTAAATGTTTCAACAAAAGGAGCATATTCATACATATACAGGGTGGCCACTTTTTCAATGGGATTGTATTGGTAACTTTTAAACCATAAGAGTTAGAAGGTCGGTCAAATGGAGAAAAAGTTGCAAGCAGTTCAAACAAATCGAAATTATCAGGGCCGGTTATTGAGATTTCATAAGAAAAGTAAATTCTGTCATTTTGATTTTTCTTTTTTTCCCACTTTATTTCAAATATTACCAAAAAATGTTACAGGAATTTTTTATTCGACAATAAATTGTTCTCAATTTAACGTATTCAGATTTCGTATCCAACGTTTCGTGCTCTCTGGGCCACCCTCAACCTCATTTTTTTCAATACGGACCTGTATATTTTATGACACTTTTCGAAAAAACTTTTAACGCTGAATTCAACGATATATCATACAATGTCATTCAAAGTTGATTTTCAGGTGATTTTGACCCTTATCCTAATTTCTTTGGGTCGAATCTGAAGTGAATGCAATTTATCAAAAACTGCTGTTAATAAAATAGTCAAGACACGCGAATACAATGATTTTAAATTTGAATACCAAGCCTTGCAAAACGTATATTCGCGTCTCTTGACTATTTTATTAACAGCAGTTTTTGATAAATTGCATTCACTACAGATCCGACCCAAAGAAAATTGGATAAGGGTCAAAATCACCTGAAAATCAACTTTGAATGACATTGTATGATATATCGTTGAATTCAGCGTTAAAAGTTATTTCGAAAAGTGTCATAAAATATACAGGTCCGTATTGAAAAAATAGAGGTTGAGGGTGGCCCAGAGAGCACGAAACGTTGGATACGAAATCTGAATACGTCAAATTGAGAACAATTTATTGTCGAATAAAAAATTCCTGTAACATTTTTTGGTCATATTTGAAATAAAGTGGGAAAAAAAGAAAAATCAAAATGACAGAATTTACTTTTTTTATGATATCTCAATAACCGGCCCTGATTATCTCGATTTGTTTGAACTGCTTGATAATGCTTCTATGCATGCAACTTTTTCTCCATTTGACCGACCTTCTCACTCTTATGGTTTAAAAGTCACCAATACAATCCCATTGAAAAATTGGTCACCCTGTATAAATACCAGTTCGAGGTTTATATATATATATATATATATATATATATATATATATATACAGGGTGTTTCAAGTTCGACGGCCTATTAGACATTTCTGGAGAACAGGGCCGATTTTAAATCTGAAAATTCGGAATATGACATTGTTCATGATGCCCTATTCAGCTAAAATAAGTTCCAGCACTTCCGGTTATACAAGAAATTAAAAAAATTAAAATTTTTTTTTTTTTCATTTCATGTCTTAGATATTACCAAAATTTCCATTCTAAATTAATCTTTGCTAAAAATATTGCGTTATTCCTCATAGTTTTCAAAATATTAAGGAAAAACCGTAAAAAAGAGAGAATTTCATCAGCACAATTACGTGAATTATATTTACTGTGAATATCCTATGCGTATACTCAATTCACTTTCTCAAACTAGAATGATGTTGGGATATCGTGCATATCTTGAATTTGAAAAATATCATCACAGGGTGTTTCAAATATTGTGCCAAAAATTGTGAACAAAACAAAAGATAAAGCCGCTTACCTCGCTTATTTGCCCACCCTGTACAGTTGTAAATGTATGAATATTCTCCACCGACAATAACAAATTGGGACCGATTTCTTATACAGGGTGTTTCATTGGTAAATGTACATACGTTAACCTGAGGTAGAGGTACCCTAGACGAGTCCAAAAAACCTATATATGATAGGTCTAATCTTCCCCACAGCCGAGATATAGGTTGGTTTATGAATTCACCAATATTTTCAATTCCTTATAACTTTTGAACCACCCAGTATATTTGATTGATATTTGGAACTCACAATTTACTCCATCAGGTCCTTCGATTGATATTCAAACTTGATTGATATATCAAACTAATTAGGAGGTGCCTTCCTGCGCCGCAGATTGTACCGCGGTTCGGTTTCCACATCTTCATTGATGCTATCCCTTCCCTCTCTGTGATGCGCCGTGTTCTTATTTTCGTTAGACGTTGGTTTGTCTTCGCTCTGTTCATTCAATGTTGTTTTTGAATTTTTGTCTATTATTATTGCTTTCCAGCATGCAGACAGTGTCAAAGAATCATCTCTCTTATTCATATTCTCCCGTTTTTCAATCTCTATTGCTTCCCTCACTAGGCGTTTATTATATATTTCTATATTTGCAAGTTGTTTAGCATTTTCAAAATCGATGGAATGGCCTGTGCTTTTCGTATGTTGGAAAAGAGATGAAGTTGTAATGTCTTTTTTAAAGCAATTTTTGTGTTCATCTATTCTTGATGAAATTCTTCTATTCCTCTGTCCTATATATGATTTGGGACAATCAGCACACGGAATAGCATAGACGCCCTAGTTTTCTAGAGGAATTTCATCTTTTGGATTCCTCAATAGTGACTTCAATATTCTATGTGGTCGAAAAACTGGTATTATACCGTTTCTGCGTAATATTCGACCAATTTTGTCTGTTGTTTTTTTTAATATACGGAAGTATCACTTTGGGATTAGATAAATCGTCCTGTGATCTCTGACGTATAGTGTTGTCTTTCAGAACTCTATTGATCTGGTATCGTGTGAAAGCGTTCCTGAGTGTTTCAATCTCCATCTCTAAATGTTCTTCGTCTGTTAGTAACTTAGATCTTGATATTAATGTTTTCAGTATTCCATTTAGTTGTGAGGGATGATGGTGTGAATTCGCATGTAGATATCGGTTTGTGTGAGTTGGTTTGCGATACACTGTGTGTCCAATTTTCTTGAGTGCAGTTCTGTACAACAAAATATCCAAAAATGGTAGTTTTCCATTTTCTTCCATTTTCATAGTGAATTTGATTTTTTCATTCACTGAGCTGATATGATGAAAAAAATTATTCAACTCATTTCTTCCATGCTGCCAAATGACAAAAATGTCATCTACATATCGCTTCCAGACTTTTGGTTTCAACGGAAAGGTTGATATCGCCCTATCTTCTAAATTAGCCATAAATAGGATTGCTAAAGGAGGGAAAACTGGAGATCCCATCGGCGCTCCTTCTGTTTATCTATATTTCACACCGTTGTAAGTGAAGTACGTATTTTTGAGGACATGTTCAGTTAAATCAATTATGTAAGGATCTAAGTCATAATCAGTAGAAATGATGTCCAGACATTCGTCTAAAGGCAACATAGAGAACAAAGACACCACATCAAAACTCACGAAAATATCTTCATCATCCAGTATGTAATTCTGAAGTATTTCCAGGAGATGGTTGGAATTCTTCACGTAGGAATTAGCTTTTTCTACTTCTGGTTGTAGTTTTTGTGCGAGGAATCTGGATAACTTTTGCAAGGGTGAACCAATAGAGCTTACTATGGGTCGGAGAGGTCTGTCGTTTTTTGTGGATCTTGGGTAGACCATACATTTCCGGACATTTTTTTTTTCTTTGTAATAAAAGATTTGGGCATTCTAACGGGTGTTTTTTTTTCGAGGTATACAGGGTGAGTCTTTGACTTGTACATATATTTTAACCGAAAATTCTTGAGGTCAAAAGAAACACTTTTTTCATTTACCATTTTTTCCGATTCGGCCCGGTTAAAAAGATATAGCCATTTTAAATTTTCATAATGAGCTAATTCACCCCTGGAAACCGGAACACTGAAGTTTTTGCAAGTATAAGATATACCATTTGAACCTTGGAAATAAGCTACTAAATTAGAAAAACCATCATAAACTCACTTTTAACATTCCATTTGTTGAACAAAGTAGTATATTTATAATATAATAAATGAGTTATCCCAATTTCATTGATGATAAAGATTAAATATTTTTCTCTTGATTTTCTATTTCATTTTCGATAATCATAACGAATTGAGCTCGCTACCACCCATTTTAGCTTAGCTCCGATATTCATAATTCATATCCATTCATTTATTATATCGCATTTATAATACCTATATCGTTGTTTATTTCATTTCGTACAAGAATTGCCATTTAACCTAACATTCTAAGTCACATAATATTCATCTGTGAAAGTTCTAACACAGACTAGTAGTCTATGGTTTCAAGTTTGAACCTCAAATTTCGAGTGTTGCAAATTTAACCAAAGTGGTTCGAATAATCTATGTTCTAACCTAAAATATTCATTTTCATTTCCTGTATTTACAGTTTACACTGTTATTGTTAAATGATATTTGATATTATGTTTGCATAAAATGAAAATTATCGGAGATTTGAAGAAACCCAACAGAATATTGAAGTTCCATACATATTTTCAAGAAATTTAATAACAATTTCCAAAATAATTGTGTGGATACAAAATAAATAAGTGTGCATTCTGAAAGAAAGCAATTCCTTTATGAAATGAACCATTTGATTTGTTCCAACTATCTCATAAAAATATTGATCAGCATCAATATTTTTGAAGCCATCAGTGTGAAAATATGGATATGAAGTTTTATGGCTCTGTAATAAATGGAAAATGTAATCAACTTGTAATCAAATTTGTACTATAATATGTACCTACATTATAGCCAACTCTACTATTTGATTCATCTTGATTTTGCTATTGAAAATAAATGAGAAGTCTTCAATATAAATACCCACAATTTCTGTTTCTTTCAACTCACCTATTTGTTTTCACATTAAAACAATTGTGGCACTCTTGGAAGTATGTCAATTATGTGCTCTAGGATGAATTTATGGAATAGCAAACGAATAAAAGTATTCAATCTCAATCAATTGAAAATTTGTCTAGTATGTACATACTGGTATGTTCCGATGTGAGTTTGAATGACCCGAAGAAGAATACAGTATTGTTCGATAGCAGCAGTCTTTAGTGGGATATTGATTGTTGTCATTATAATGGGACTATTTTGTGAAAACTTTTTTAAACATGGGCTTTATGGGTGATCTGGACTTTTAAAAAAGAATGTTGATTTTAATGAAGTATCTTCTTATTATCAGAGCTGTGCCAAAGCTCAGTAATTTGTAATCAAATCGAGGAGTTGAGGTGAGCTTATTCGAATAACTTCAATTTCAAATTAAGTTGGCTAGTACTTCAATTCTAAAATCTGAGACATGACATCATAGTAAATATTCATTTCTGTGGTTTTTTTCCACAACAGAATAGAGTTGCATTTAGCCAAAGTACCCAATTTTTTGAATTTCTCAGATATATTTTTTTTTCAAGATCAAGTTACTCGAAAACGGCGCTTTGTACGAGAAAATATGAAAATACTTTTAGTTTTCAAATTAGCCAAATATTCTTCAATGAACGTTCAAATTACTTTTAAGAGTTGGGTTCTTCGAATTTCTGGTAGTTTTATGTGATGTAATGATCATAATGAAGAAACTGAAAGATGTGTAGGGAATCTTGTATTCGGAGAAGATGTAACACATCAAGGAAAAGCTATATTCCAAAAATCATTTCCTTCGATAGAACCATTTACGAAATATAGCCGAAAATCATATTTTTTTATCGATTTTCAACAGCCTGTATCTTTGTAACCGGGCCGAATCGAAAAAAACTATAAGGGAAAAAAGTGTTTCTTTTGACCTCAGGAATCTTGGGTTAAAATATATGTACAAGTCAAAGACTCACCCTGTATTACTTTAAGTTGGCATTACTGTTCAAGATGGCGACCGATTTAACAGCTGTTAAGTGATTTATTCTCAGTTTGGTTTGGCAATTCAAAAAAATAAATAAACTCACGCCTGAACAACGCTTGCAAATAGTGCAATTTTATTTCGAAAATAATGGTTCTGTGCAGAATACGTATCGCGCACTACTTCCATTTTATTTTGTTTAGCGATGAAGCGCACTTCTAGTTGAATGGCTACGTCAACAAACAAAACTGCCGCATTTGGAGTGAAGCTAATCCTCAAGTGTATGTCGAAACACCGTTACATCCAGAAAAACTGACTGTTTGGTGCGCTTTAAGGGCTGGTGGAATCCTTCAAAAACGATGATGGCCAGAACGTTACAGTCAATGGTGATCGGTATAGCCATGATTACTAACTTTTTCATTCCTGAATTGAACAACCATGATGTCCAGGAGCTGTTGTTCCAACAAGACGGCGCAACATGTCACACAGTTCGTGCCACAATCGATTTATTGAAAGACACGTTTGGTGACCGCCTAATTTCACGTTTTGGACCTGTGAATTGGCCTCCAAGATCTTGTGATTTAACACCGCTAGACTACCTTCTGTGGGGCTATGTGAAGTCATTGGTCTATGCGGATAAGCCACAAACCCTTGACCATTTGGAAGACAACATTCGCCGTGTTATTGCCGATATACGGCCACAAATGTTGGAAAAAGTCATCGAAAATTGGACTTCCAGATTGGACTACATCCGAGCCAGCCGTGGCGGTCATATGCCAGAAATCATATTCAAAATGTAATGCCAAGATTATCCTACGGATAAATAAAATTCATGTCAATAGAACAATCCATCGTTGTTTTATTGCAATTTAAAGTTCTATAGCTCTAAAAAAAACACCCTCTAAGCTCATTTTCGATCACCACATCAATAACATTTCAAAAAGAGGTCATAAGATGCTAGGCTTCATAATAAGAGTTTGTAAGAATTTTCGTCAATGCCAGTCTATCCGAGCTCTGTATATAGCATATGTGCGAAGTATTCTAACCTTTGGAACCCGTGTATAATGTTTATATCAATCGGTTGGAAAATGTTCAGAATAAGCTCATTAGGCATATAAATAGGAAATTTCATCAAAATAGCATTAATTACAAGGTAAAAATTATGAAGAATTTAAAGTTGTTAAGCCTTACAGATCAAGGAATGATAAGAAATGTGAAGTTCATATACAAAATTTTAAATGTCACTGACTGTAGCGAGCTTGTAGATATGCTCACCTTCAACGTTCCATCATAGAACACACGAAATAAATTCTTATTTCATATAAGTTAAAGTTCCACAAATTATCACCTGAATTCACCTCTGATTAGATGCCTCAGGTCATTCAATTCGATATCCAGTCTTGTAAATGTGGATCCTTTTTCACAATTGTTCGGGTTTTTTTTTTCTGGAATTTTGAAGCGATTCCTTATTGATAACATTTCTCTTTGTAATATGTAGAATTGTTTTTTTTTCTCCTTATGTATCGATGTATATTGCGAATGCATTGTTACAATTTTTCGCCCTCTTCGTATTTTTTTAATCTTTAAACACCACTGCAACTATAAGTGAGTACATATTTATGGGTTTGTCCTGTCATGTACTCCATTTGAATAAATAAATAAAAATTAAAATAAATAAATATATTCTTGAGTCTGAACGCGAATTTTGTACACTTTCTCTTTAAAGTGTTCCACACATAAAAATCTAAAGGGTCAGATCGGGGCTCCTGGGTGGCCATCTCACTGGACCGTATCTTCCGATCCACCTCATTCCAAAATATCAGTTCATTAATTCCGCTACATTCCGACTATTATGGGCCGAGCAGCCATCCATCTGAAATCAAACATTTTGTCTGGTAGGCATTTGGTCTAATATGCCTGGTAGGTCCTCTATGAAAATATTTTTGAATTGAGACGATCTGGAAGAATTACTGAACCAAAAAGTTCGCCCCTCATCAGTCCCAAACATACGTTTACCCTTAACTCATGTTGGAAATGGGTAACAACAATCGCATGTGGGTTTTCCCTTTTCTATAAATGGCTATAATATGGATGAATTCTCTCGGGAGTGGAATAAGTTTAAAATGAGAGACGTTAAGTCATTCCTTTAAGCGACGTTTTGCAACTTTATTGTTACTTCTTCAAAGCTCTACAAAGAAAGACTAAACACTAATTTTTCGAGTAGCAGGTGCTTTAATCATTTTATTCGGTGAAAATAACTAGAATTTAATTCAATTATTTATGAAACATTGAGTTTAATAGAAATAAGTATTTCCATGTGAATTATTTCAATATCCAATCATAAGCAGCTCCAAAATAAAGCAAAGGAAAGTTAGTATTTTCGTCTTTTTCATTGTCATCACGTTCGCCATGATATTACAGCAGAAGGAAAGTAGCTAGTACAAAACTTGATATGTCATTCGAAAGCCTGCAAAATGGAGAAGTTTTTACTGCAAAGAAAACACATTCTCATTTATAGTTTTTCATTCATAAAACGATTGGAAATATACGACTTATTTCGCTCTCTTCAGAATATTTGTATTCACCACTTCACCATACTCGTCAGTAAAAATCTTTTGCTACTTATGACTGCTCATATAAGGCAACTTTCGGAAGATATGATCAAATTCGATGAGGACGCAGAAATGAATAAGATATAATTGGTTTTATGGAAAAAAGTGATAAATTCCGTGAAATCAAAAAATGTTAAATTCAAGAATAACTACCAACATTTCTACCATGTGTTATATGACATTTTTTGTTGAAAATCACTTGTATAATCTCCCCTTGAAGTGAGGCCGTTTTAAAAGTGTACACCCTGTATAGAAACTCTCAACAATTATAAAAGCTAAAATTCAAAAAGTCAGAATGGACAGACTATTATTGGTACTGCTATTAGCTTCAGTATTATTTACCTCAAAATATGGGTGAAAAGACCGTCAGTCCATTCTCTTGTGTTTGGATCTAGAACACCATATAGAGCTTCTTTGCTGATAGCTTTAGGATCTATAACATGAGCCACTCCTTCTATACCCTCGAATCTTTCCAGAGCTATAAGCAGCACTCTCCAAGCACTGCTTTTGCCTGATCCACTTGGACCAACCATCATCAAACCGTGATTAAGGTTTGAAATCTGATATAATTGCAAGACCTAGGAATATTTCAAATATTTCAGTATAATAATAATTATATTGAATCATCACAAAAATATCGTTCAAAAAATAACGTTCTGTTTATGTTTCATTGTCATTGAAGTAGTCACTAAAGTAGACATATCTCTGTCTTATCATTTGTTGAAGTAACATATATGCATATGCGCGTTACATCTTCTTCCAATTAATTTTCCAATCTCTCCAGTCTCGATCTTGGTGTTCTGATGTCCATGTTTCGGTCCATATATGCATATGCCCGTTACCCATTTCATCTAAATAATGAACATATGTATAATGATTTGAAAGAATTGTAGATTTTTGGTAACTTATGCTTTTTATATTCAGGTGAAACATTTTCCAGTCTGCAGATCCTGAAAAGCACGGTTAGCATTGTCTGGTAGCAGGTCTGCATTTGAAGCTGAAAAATGTGATATGTAAATGTGTATTATGTTCGGGAGATCCTAGCAGTTTTCCTACGTGTATTCTACTACGGACCCGAGCTAGCCTCTGCTTGTCGTGTCTTTTCAAATGCCGAATAAAGCGATTCAGTTTGGTTGAATATGTACAAGATGTTTCACGTAAGCGGGTCATTGGATTTTGTGGCTTATCCTTTGAGCAATATTGAAAGGTGATCCAAAGATAGTATTTTTCACCAGCTATCTAAATATGTTATCGGAAAAACTGTTGAATCAAGGCATTGAAAGTTATCGAGAGAAAAAAAACCGTTTTTAAAAATTTAACCTTCCCCTTTCCCTTGACGCACCCTCGCATTTACAGGGCTTCGAGCCCTGACTGGTATGAGAGAGAAAGAAGAACATTACTTCGCATAAAGTACGAGATAGCTGTAGAATGCTAGTTTGTTTACGTTTCAATTATTGAAACTGGCACTCACTTATCGTTATTTCCCTTTTTAGACCAAAGTCTCAGTTGTACCTGATCATTAGGTAGGACTGCATGCACTTCATATTTGGGTTTTAATTTGTCACCATTCGACAGTTGTGTGACTTTCAGGACTACTTATGCAGGATCTACAATTGTTCACATATTTGCGGACGGTCTTATTCATCCCGGGCCGGTTGATATCTTCTTTCATCTTTGTAATCATCTTGTCAAATTCTATCGTGGTCGCATGATTTTCTGTCTTGCTATTGTTTGTACCATTGAGATAGAATAGAAGGAGGCGCTATGAGCAGTTATCATGCTAGAAGAAATGAGTCCACTAGGCAGGGCTAATTCTATTACTAGAGTGGGGGAAAGATCAGGGTCGGATTAAGTAAACTTTCACGAAGGAATACAAAAATAAACCGTGTTCATCATTTTTTGAGCAGTCCAAGCATTGTTCACAAATAATTTTTTGTTTCAAAAAATAAACAACATATCCTGCCATATAAATTTCAATATATTTAGAGTATGAAGATGGATATGCTGATATGCAAAACTTGTGAATACGAATCTGTTCACTACTATGAAATGTTATTGGTAAAAAGTTAACTGAGATCTACATCCAAAATGCCGTACTGGTACCGCTTTAAGTCACGTGATGTCGACTCCTCTATTCTATCTCGATGGCTTGTACGGAACATCTTTCTGGGTCAATCCTTCTAGCCTGTAGTAAACCATATCGCCTTGGACTGTGAATCCTTCATCCTGCAGTTGTCCATTCAATATCTTCGATGTTTTGCCAAAATTTTATTGACTGTTAGGTAAATTCATGCTTTATACGCTTCTATTATAATCGAAAATGAAAACATCAAAATTTGACAATCAAATATTTATAGAACCATATACAACATAGATTTATTTTCCGAATATGGAATCTGAATTTCCTCAGGTTGATTTTGAATAGAATAGCTCGAAATAAATAAAACACTACACTACACTACTATGTAAATATACATATTCGGATTCAGAATCGATTTAGCATTCAGAAAGTATGAAAAAATTGGATTGATTCGGTACTTACTTGATGGAAATTCATTTTAACAGTAATTAAATGACACTTATTTTCCACTTTTAACTAGAAGTGGATATCAATAAAATAACTGTCATTCAATTTCTGTATGCAAAAATAATATGAAGTATATTTCTCAAAAAAAAAAAAAAAAAATCCATTTTCTACAAAATCGGAAGTTCAAATGGAGAAACAATTGGTGAGAAATTAGATCTAGACCTTTTCTTCTAGAAAACCAGTCGAATTTGAAAAAATTTTTTTTTTTGAGAAACCGTTTTTCTTCAATAACTTTGCATGCCTTGGTTTGATAGTTTTTCAAATAACATATTTGGATAGTATCATATTGATGGGTCTCTTTTCAATTTTGCTTGAAGGATAAGCCACAGAATCCAGTGACCCGCTTACATGTACAGTGCATCCCATTTTGGGTGAGACAGCCAGGTTTCTCGCTTGTTATTTAAGATAGAGCCTTGCGGTTTTCACGTTCCTGTCCTACTTTTTCGTGAAACTCAAGTTGGTCTAATCAGATTTTTCATAACTGTTTCCGTTCAAGAGATACAGGGTGATTTTGGAAATTGATACTTTTCGGACACCTCCTTTATCTCTGAAATTATTAGAAATAATGCTGAGCTGAAAACTACGTCTGAATCAGAATTCTGCGTAGAATCCAGTGGCGTACTCGATATTTTTTTTCGGGGTAAGGTTTTGAAGATTCAACACAAACCTATATTTTTTTTAATGGAACACCCTATATATCATTACTTCGTTGAATTCGTTATTTTTTTCCCTTCAAAATGATATATGATACTATGTAGGTAGGATGTTCAGAAATGTTAAAAAAACACTAAAACGTCAAATAATGATGATTTTTTTGTAAATGGGCCATGAATTTTCTATGTTTCAATAAGAGGATTATTACTTTCGATTTTTAAAAATAGTAGGTCATTGATGACACAAACATCCTTGTTGTTATTATGGCTACTATGCATTTGGGAGCATTGTTTTATCAAGTAGGCATTGGAGGGGAAAAACCAATCTGATCTAGCTGTCATCGCTATAAATTATTGTTATTATTATTGATTCTTCTTTTCTATGGGAAATCCATTGCCCATTAACAAAAAATCATCATATTTTGATGTTTTAGTGTTTTTTTAACATTTCTGAACATCCTACCTACATAGTGTCATATATCATTTTGAAGGGAAAAAAATAACGAATTCAGCGAAGTAATGATACACATAGTGTTCCATTTAAAAAACATAAGTTTGTGTTGAATCTTCTAAACCATACCCCGAAAAAAAAAATGAGTACGCCACGGTATTCTATGCAGAATTCTGATTCAGAAGTAGTTTTTACCTCAGCATTATTTCTAATAACTTCGGAGATAAAGAAGGGGTCCGAAAAGTATCAATTTCCAAAATCACCCTGTATCTTTTGAACGGAAACAGTTATGCACAATCTGATTAGACCAACTTGAGTTTCACGAAAAAGTAGGACAGGAACGTGAAAACCCCAAGGCTCTATCTTGAATAACAAGCGAGAAACCTGGCTGTCTCACCCAAAATGGGATGCACTGTACATAGAATGGCTTTCTCCAATATGTATTCAGATTTATCCGATATTATCGGATATATATCGGACCTAGAAACTTCAGAATATTCCTACCGCAGTAGTGAGCGAAACGTCACGTGAAAAACGGATTAGATTACGACTAAAAAGCATGGAATTTTCCAATTCATTCAATTTATGTGTTATGATTAAAACGAAATACAGAACGCGCATATGCATAGATGCTCTTTTAACAAATGGCTAACAGTAATAGTGACGACAACAATGACAATGATGCTGTGAAAGCCCTCAGTGTTATTATATAAATTGAAAATTGCTAACTTTGAAGGTCATTTCATTATGATTGTTAAAATATTGCATAAAAATGCTCAAACCAAAATGCAAAGGTTCCACTCGATTTTCTGATTGAGATAGTAACAGTGACTACCATAATGAAGAATATGATGCATAAATAGGTCCTAAAATGAAATAATTTTAAACAGTTCAAGATATGAAATACTCAATGAAAGTATATTATATCAATTTTCACAGAACACTAAGGACTTTCAATTAAATACACAAATGTGTTGTAATACCTTCTCAACCCAGGTTTCTCCAACAAAATTTTTCTGTGAAGCATGTAATAAATATGTGCAATGAAAACAAACAATATAATCGATAAATAATGTTATTATTACCTTATCCATCCACAAGGAGCCCTGCTCGTCACCTTCTCCACAAACCAGAAACTCCTCTTGACAAACTCTCTTGATTTCATCTTTGAGACCTTAAAAAATAACCCCATAGTGGTATTTCCCAACAAAAATAATAAAATTTCTATATTGATTAAGGAAGTTGTCAACATTCCATAATAAACTACATGTCAAAGATGGTCAACTAAAAATTTGACATAGATATTTCATGATAATGCAAATCCGAAAATTTTCACACCAATCGAACTCGTTAGCTGCAGCTCCAAAAAAACTTAAAATTGCGACTTCGTGATGAAAAATATTTTTATTCAGGGTCATTAATTAATTATAATTCAAGATTCAATTTAATAATTTTAGGTTTCGTTCTAACATAATATAGTTTTAGCCTTCAATATTAATGATTTGCATTCTTAAGAAGCGATGTAGTAAAGAAAAATTTTTGTGGAACAAATTTCGAATGATAAGCTACTATAATTCCTGATAAATGTCTAGCCGTGGTACATACTAACTTTTCTATTCCATTCTATTGTATTCTACCTGAAATAACTGTGAAATTTGAGGGGATTTTTACTGGTCAATTAATATAGAAACTATTAACCAAAAGGAATTCCAACTATCACTATCAACTTAGATAGAATACCCATTGTGAGTAAAATTAATCGAATAAAAGGTATCAAAAAGACTTCTATCTCACAAAGGTTCTTTATTGGATGACTAGTTTCGGGGTGACATAACGCGTCCCATCTTCAGATCTTTTATTCAATTATCACTTATCAATTGTTTGAATGAAAAATATCTACCGTTAATAGCGTTTTGTAGAATTATACTTGTATTTACCCTTCATTTCAGCTCTTGTGTATGAAACATTGGGGAAAACATCATTTAGAAGACTAAACAGTAATGGAATGTCTTCTGCTACCAATTTGGGCACCATAGTTTCACATACTGATTGAATCAGAATTTCTTGTTCAGGTAGATTTTCGGCAATACTTGCCTCATCTATATTTTTTTCGCCTTGTTGAGCTTTTTCCTCCTTAATACGCTGAATTCTATCTCTCTTCACATTACCCGCAGAAATAAGTACAGATTTAAGTGCACGAAGACCAAAATCATAATGAGACTGATTTGAAAGTTGCTCATTGCATAACCTAAAAAAAATTATGAACAAAAATACCGGTTTAATTGTTTAATTTTATGTTCCTTACTTGAAAAATGGAACGATTTTACATGCAAGTTTTTCAGCAGACCTGAAGCCTTGCGAGAATAACATAACCTCAGCTATGAGTTGCCTATCTGGAGTTGTCATAGCCAAGGACCTGAATAATTTCTTCAAATTATCTGGAAGGTTAGACCTTCCGGCATATCCTGGATTCATTGTTATAAATATTGCCATATCTGGAGACACTCTGACTTGTTTTCCAACTAATTCCACATTTATACCTACAGAAATATCAGAGTAGATATAAGTAATTTCAATGAATAAGTCTTTATCAAATAATATAAAAATAGAAATTCAGAAAAATTAACTGGTGACAATTTTTCCATTAGGCTGCTGCCTGGTCCTTTGAATTAAAAAATTATGAAAATTATATAATACTGTTATTTCTATGATGAAATCACAGAAATTCTTTTGTGATATTTTTGTAACTAGAAGTAAAGCTGCGACTGGACGTTCAAGGCCTACTTCCATGTCAATAAGCCCTGACTTGACTATAACATACTTGATAATAATGTAGAACCCGCTTTAGAACTCTCTTTCTCCATTTGTGATTTGAGTGCTTCTTGAATTGTTTGTATTTGTTGAGAAACCGCTGATAACATTCTTTCTTCCAATCTGTTGAACTCATCAAAACATCCCCAAGCTCCCACCTGGCAAAGACCTACGAATATTCTTCCCATAGCTTGAAAATCAAAGGTTTCATCACAATTGAATACAAGGACAAATCGACCAAGTTGATTTCCAAGGGCCTTTACCGATTCTGTTTTACCCGTACCAGCAGGACCTAAAACATGAACAGAATGTGAATCGAATTTCCTAAGTACATCCAATAAGATAATTACTCAATGAGAAATTCTCTATAATCTTCGAATATTAGAATGAGTTGTTTTAGTGGTAAAGTATATCCAAAGTCACTTGAACTAGTCCATAAAAACGCTTGGCCATAGATGTCCTTTTGAAGTGGATACTGTGATCCGCTAAATACCGGGGTTTATTTGAAAGTATTGGTAGGCAGAAAATTCAATGGCCCCAAACGAATTTCTGCAAACTTGGACAACCCTTGTATAATCGAAATATTCAGCTTCCTCCAAGTGACTTTAGATGTACTATACAGGGTGTTTCCTAAACATGCGGCAAAAATTCAGGGGGTTGTTCCTTGGACTATTCTAAGAATATTTTGTCCTTTGATGATTTTTGAAAAACCTATTTGTTTCGAAGATATAGGGGAAACAAAATTTCAGATAATAACATTTCATTATGAAAAATTACATGAAAATTCGACTCAACCTACAAAAACTGTTGAAAATGACCACCTCTAGCCAGCATACAAGCATCCAATCTTCTCCTCATTGACTGCTGAACCCTTTCAAAAACACCAGGATCATTTCTTATTAAGTTACACCCAGCAAACGAATTCAAATGAAAACCGTGTTTAATCTGTATTCCTTTACCATCTGCACTTATCAATTTTTAGTCAAAAAACTGGCCGTTTTTAGTAATTGGAATGTTGTTAAACAAATTAAAAAATAAATTGTACCTACTTAGTAAACACAGTGCGGTACGCGTTTTCATTTAAACTATTATTAATTTTAAAAATATGAAAAATGTTGTTCGCCCTGTATCTTCGAAACAAAGAGGTTTTTCAAAAATCATCCAAGGACAAAACATGCTTAAAATAGTCCAAGGAACAACCCCCTGAATTTTTGCCGCATGTTTAGGAAACACCCTGTATATGGATCAGTTTTCAGGAAAATAATACTCTCTTGCGAGTCATTGTTTCGTCAATTCTATTGACATCATCAGGGTGCTATTGAATCAAAATAAAGTGAAAATACAATAAATTCGTATAAATTGCGAAAATAGGACGCAGGACAATTTTGCACAATAATAAACAACACCTTTGAGCTAAGTAATCATGAAAATACGAAATTCTTCAAAATAGTCATGTATCGGAAAAATTTTTATTATATATTTATAGACATTATTGAAGAATACAGGGTTTTTTATAGAAAAGTAATCTAAGCCTATTGTATGCGTGTGAATAGTTTTGGGAACATATTTATCGAATCACAACGTACCATCGAAAATAAGACCCAAGCTTAACACTGTCTATTAGCACATCAGCAAAATACTTAACATCATTAGCTACCAGATTTTATCTCTAAAGGAACAGTTGCCGTAAAATTTTCAACCAGTAAACTAAAGTTTACTTGGGTTCCCGGCAAAGTAGACCATTCAATTCAAACGACCATTGGTTATGTATAGGGTGGGCAAATTTTGATGTTTTAGCACTACAACTTTTAAACCAGAGGAGATAGACAAAATCTGATACCCTATTCTTGGTCTTTTTTTCTGAGAAAGTAACAAGGGTAGTATTCATTTTTGGCCTCCTTCTTTCGTTTTCGAGTTATATGCGAAAATTGGAAAAATGGCGATATTGAAAAACATTTATATCTCCGCTAATACTGATGATAGAGCTCTGAAATTTAAACATTAAACAGGCACTTTTTTACGTAGAATCTAGTGGCATTCTTGTATTTGCCCTCCCTGTACAGGGTGTATTTTGGAATTATTGAAAATACCTTGAATGAAGATCTAAAAATTATGGAAAATTATTTTCTTGAGTGGCGCTTATGCCCTAATCCAAATAAAACAGAAGTATCCTGTTTTCATTCAAATAATCAACAAAAATACAGAAAATTTAAAGTAACTTTCAATAATTCCGTCTTGAAAAATCATAATTTAACTCCCAAATATCTTGGAGTTAAACTTTATTCTTCTTTGAATTCCAAGGTTCACTTGGAAAATTTGCATGTGAAATTGAAGTCGAGGAATAATATCCTCCAAAAATTTGCAGAATCTTCATGGGGTGCTGATGCCAGGCACTCTTCGTACAGCAACCTTGGCCTTGGTTTTTTCTGCTGCTGAATACTGTTGTTCTGTTTGGTTCAATAGTGCTCATGTTCATAAAATTGATGCATAGCTTAACGTTTCTATATTAGTGGAACTATTAGATCTAAACCTTTAAATAAAGTTCCGCCTCATATTCGTAGACAGGTTGCAGTCAAGAAATCTTGGAATGAATTTAATTTCTATCCGAACTTATTTCCAATTGTATCCTACTTCCCAGAATCTGGAACTGCTACATTGAAATCACGCAAACCTTTATGGATTAATACCTTCCTTCAATCTAATGAAAGCGACAGGGAAATTTGGCGTTCGGAATGGACTTCTTCTAACGTCTTCAACAAAAGTCTTATCGTTGATCCTTCAGAAAAAGTTCTAGGTTTCAATCTTCCTAGGAAAATTTGGTGTATTTTAAATAGACTTAGGACTGGTCATGGTCGTTGTAATAGTACGCTCTTCAAATGGAATTCTATTGATAGCCCACTATGTGAGTGTGGTGTAGAAGAAACCATTGACCACTTGGTGATTAATTGTACAATTTATAAATATCATGGTGGTTTCCAAGCTATCCATTCAGTTTCAGATTTTTTTTTAGAATGGGTCGCTAACTTCAAATCGATATAATGAAAACTAATACTTAGTACTCCTTTCTAGTTTTTTTGTTTGTTTTAGGTTACAATTGGAAATTATAGAGTCGTCAACCGTTGGTGAAAAGAGAGGATGAAGAAAATTTTGTTTTGGTTGAAGAGGAAGTCCTTCAATATAAATTATGTCAGCTTATTCTGTAAACGTTTACACAAACCAGTCACTACACCGATACGGGGAGACAAAGTTTTTGCTGAGGTGTTTATCTGTTCTCTTGTATCATACGTTGAAATGTATGATGGCACGTTACATTTCCTCTGCTAATACTGAGATTCATCGACACATATGTTTTATTGTTTGAAATGGATAATTTGTATTATTGTTTCTCAAAAGGATATCTACTATATAAAAATAAGTCGGGTTTTCCTTCCTGACGCTATAACTCCAAAACGCACGAACCGATTTCCACGGTTTTGCATTCGTTGGAAAGGTCTCGGGCTCCGTGAGATTTAGAGCAAAGAAAATTCAAGAAAAATTTCAACAGAAAAGCAGGAAAATCATTTTTCACATACAGCGCCATCTCTGATACATAGCATGTACTACAAACCAATATTTTAACTAGATGGCGCCGGTGCGTGATACATTGTTTGACAGCTACTCATTGTTCTCTGCTCAGTTGATTTCATGTGACAAACCGGTATTGTGTTCACTGTGAAAAAAAAAAGTAAAACAAATAAGTTATTCGTTTCCTGATATTTCAATTGAAAACCATCAAATCAATCACGTGTATCGTGCACATTTTTATTCAATTTCAACAGCAGGCATTTGTCTTTAAGGTGGTAAGTTGAACTGTGAAAATTATGTGGATCGTGCATTTGAGATTAAATTCACCACTCTGTCCATAGTCCAAAATGCCTAGAGGACGACGTGCGAACATCGGCCGCCGCACAAGACATGCAAGCCAGCAACAAGTGTATTCACAGAACTTAAGCGAAGAATTGTTAGCTGTTGGAAATGGAAAAGTCCCAGTTGATGCGACATCTGGATTAATTACTCTTACCAACGACTTTTGACGATTAGTTCTCAATTAGCTCTCATTGAAAATGTTTTCCCAAACATTAGTGAGAATTATCAGAATTATGCTTGGTTAAGTCAACGAACAATTCTTGCCGCAAAGAATAATGATGTACACGCACTGAATTTCACCATTCAATCAAAAATTGCTGGCGATTTGGCGACATACAAATCCGTTGATTCCATAACAAATCCCGATGATGTAGTAAATTATCCAACGGAGTTTTTGAACTCTCTGGAGTTACCAGGATTTCCACCACATAACTTGCAACTCAAAGTTGGTATTATGATATTGCGTAATTTGAATCCACCGCGACTTTGCAACGGTACTCGACTTTCGGTAAAAAGACTTATGCCGAATTTGATTGAAGCAACCATAACGGAAAGTACGCAGGTGAAAATGTATGTATTCCTCGAATACCAATGATTCCGACTGATCTTCCGTTTGACTTCAAACGATTGCAATTTCCAGTTCGCCTTGCGTTCGCAATGACAATTAACAAGTCGCAAGGCCAATCGCTTAGTGTTTGCGGGATAAATTTAGAAAATCACATTTCACATGGGCAGTTATACGTTTCGTGTTCACGAGTTGGGAAACCATCCGCTTTGTTTGTGTTAACGTCAGACCAAAAAACAAAAAATGTGGTTTACCAAAGAGCACTTCAATGAAACGGATAATTTGCGTACACGTAAAATGCTTCGATTCAGTATTTACTTTGGATTCACTTTCATTTACTTAGAGAAGTTCAATTTCATTCGATCTGTTTCCAGACAGACTAGCAATAATACTCTATGACCATAGAAATTAAAATATCTCATTTTTTTACATGTGACAATTGTTTTCATTATCAAAGCAGAAAATTCCAGAAAACTGTTCTGCCAACCAACATTTTTCAATGCAAAAATCACTAATAGATATTTATGGAAATTTCCGTTAATTTCAATAAGGCAGTGAAATCGATAAATTATGTTTGAAACTCGTACAGAGGGCTCATTCTAACACTCGTTCATTTTGAAAACTTGGGAGAATATCAATAACTTCTGCACTTGTATTATAAATATCTAATTCCATATTCACGATGAATGGAATCTCTTTTTTTCGGTTTTTCCTTAATATTTTGAAAACTATGAGGATAAATGCAATAATTTCAGCAAAGAGTAATTGAAAATCGAAATATTGATAATATCTAATATGTAAAATGAAAAAAAATATTTTTTGAATTTTTTTTTTTAATTCTTGTATAACCGGAAGTGCAGGAACTTCAAAAATATTTTAGCTGAATAGGGCATCATGAACAATGTCATATTCGGAATTTTCGGATTTCAAATCGGCCTCGTTCTCCAGAAACGTCTAATAGGCCTTCGAACTTGAAACACCCTGTATATATAGCAGAATAAATATATACAGGGTCTTTCACGAGACCCATATTCATACGGGAAACTACTGAACGTATTTTCATGAAATTCAGCACTTATAAGTATTTCACGATGCTGATGAAATCTAAAATATTTTCAAGGCATGAGCACCTCCGGTTTTTCCGGAAATGACGTCAACTTCCGTTTTTCAAATAAGAACACCATTTTTTTATTGCAGAATTAGATTCCTTAGAAAATTTCAAGTTATTTTGATGTAACATTTTTTAGTTTTGGTTGGAAAATTCTCTCTGAGCGGGAAAATTCGAAAAAAAAATCGAAAATAGAGCTCCGCTGAAACAAGAATAACTTCGAGGTTTTTGGATGGAAAATTTTCATTTTTGGGATTTTTCAAGATGTAAGATTGTTGTATCCACTTTAAAAATCGAAATCGCGATTCATGATACAGGGGGTGAAAAAATCGCTTTCAAAGTTAGGGATGACAAAATCGTGAAAAATCAATTTTTTCAAATTAGAACCCCATTTTTTTATGGCAGATATTGAATCTACGTTGAAAAATAATGTGAGTGTATGCATCACACCCTTGCCCTAAAGTGGATATTTTCTGAGTTATTCACAAAAAACTGTTTTTCGTCTTGAATTTTCAGCTATTTCTTTTCCCTTCACGCCAAAAAGATGAAATTTTCAGGAACTGTTACTTAAACCATGTTTTAGATTTCACTACCCTAATATGCAAGAGAAAAAAGTTACAGGTTGTTCCTAAATAGATGGCGAATTTTGATTCGAATTTGTATCGGAAACCTCTTTATTTCAACTAATCGGCCATCGGTTTTCTCTCCAGTGATAAATAAATAATTCCTTATGAACCATATGCAAAAACTTACCATGTTTTACATTCTTTTTTTTTAATGATAGATTTCATTAATTACATATGCCAAATTCCTCTTTATTCAGTAGCATTTTGTGTTTACTATTAATTTGGTGATAATTCGTATTAAGTTATAAAATCGATCACTATGCCTAATTTTACCAATGAAGATTATTTAAATCTCATTCTACTTCATGGAGAATGTAATAAAGTTGTAGATAGAACGATTCGACTGTTCATTGAGAGGTTTCCTGACCGACCCAGACCAACGAGAGATACCATTAACAGAACCATGACAAACTTGAGAAATGTCGGATCTTTCGTTAAGAAAACTATAAACAGAGAAAAAAGTGTAGTAGAAGATGAGAACAACGAAATTACAGTTCTTGCATATTTTCGTGTGAATCCTCAAAATTCTCTCAAAGATGCCGAGATTGATCTGGGATTATCTCAATCGAGTGTTTGGAGAATATTAAAAAAACATAAAATGCACCCATATAAATTCAATAGGGTACAGCATTTGAAGGAAACTGATTTCGTCAGGAGAACAGAGTTTTGCGAAGCTATGATGATTCGATTTCAAGAGAATGAAAACTTTTTGGACTGTATATAGGTAATTTGGACAGATGAATCTAAATTCACAAAGAATGGTTCTTTCAATAGGCATAACAGCCATTATTGGGATGAAGAGAACAACCACCACTTCAGACAATGGAACTTTCAAGAGACCTGGAGTTTCAATGTTTTTTGCGCCATCAAAAATAATGCAATTCTCGATGTTCACATTTATGATGGGACTTTAACTGGTAAGATAGAACACTACACATGTTTGCATTATTTAAAGAATGTTCTCCCTTAGGAGATAGATATTCTGACATATTGACTCAAATAACTGAGCCGCTAGTACAGAACCACAATGACTTGGTATCAACAAGATGGCGCGCCTCCACACAATTCACTCAATGTGTCAAATATCCTCTACAGGCTATTTGAAGATCGATGGTTGGCGAACAATGGTCCACATCTTTGGCCACCACGTTCTCCCGATTTAACTCCTTTAGACTATTATGTTTGGTGTAGGATACAAAATATTGTCTACTCAACTCCCCTGACTGATAAAGAGGACTGCATAGAACGAGTCAGAAATGCGTTCAGGTTTGTTTAGATTTTTAGATTCATAGTTTTGAAACTCAATTTGGTTTTTAAACACTTTTGCAGATCTCTTCCTCCCGATGAAATAAGAAGAGCAACGCACGAAGCATTCCTGAGACGTATAAATAAATGTCTAGAAATTAACGGTCAAATTTTGAGCATCTTCTCTAGTTATAACTGCGAGAGTTTGCCATGGTTCTCCTAATAGTAACTTGAAGTCGGTTTCAAGAAGGGGTGAATAATCTACAGCATGGTTCAAATAACAGTTCCTGAAAAGTTCATCTTTTTGGCGTGAAGGGAAAAGAAATAGCTGAAAATTCAAACGAAAAACAGTTTTTTTGTGAATAACTCAGAAAATATCCATTTTAGGGCAAGGGTGTGATGCATACACTCACATTATTTTTTAACGTAGATTCAATATCTGCCATAAAAAAATGGGGTTCTAATTTGAAAAAATTGATTTTTTACGATTTTGTCATCCCTAACTTTGAAAGCGATTTTTTCACCCCCTGTATCATGAATCGCGATTTCGATTTTTAAAGTGGATACATCAATCTTACATCTTGAAAAATCCCAAAAATGAAAATTTTCCATCCAAAAACCTCGAAGTTATTCTTGTTTCAGCGGAGCTCTATTTTCGATTTTTTTTTTTTCGAATTTTCCCGCTCAGAGAGAATTTCCCAACCAAAACTGAAAAATGTTACATCAAAAGAACATGAAAATACGTTCAGTAGTTTCCCATATAAATATGGTTGAGGTTCCTCGTGAAAGACCCTGTATATATATATATATATATATATATATATATAGAGAAATATATAGCAGAATAAATATATATATAGAGAAATATATAGCAGAATAAAAGCCTTTATTATTATTATTATATAAATGTTTTTCGATATCGTCATTTTTCCAATTTTCGCTTATAACTCGAAAACAAAAGAAGGTGGCCAAAAATGAATACTACCCTTGTTAGTTTCTCAGAAAAAAAGACCGAGGATGGGGTATCAGATTTTGTCTATCTACTCTGGTTTAAAAGATGTAGTGCTAAAACATCGAAATTTCCCCACCCTGTACATCTATATTTCGAAACTCTATTGGCCCCTTCATCAGGATGCCAAAAATGTTTTTCTCTTTTAGGGGACCTCACGTTTACACAAACGAATTTAGGTGTAAGTAGCTAACCTTTTGAAAAGTTGGCGTCACCAACAAGTTTTAACTGATTATTTTTGTTAATAATTTGAAATGTTCAAGTGAGGTTCTCTAAAAGAGAATAACATTTTCAACATCCTGATGAAGGGGCAAATAGAGTTCTGGAATATGAATGTACCGGGTTTTTCACCATAATTTGACCCCCCCTTTAACTTTGTTACTGAAAAAGGTACAAAAATATGTTTTCTACAAAAGTTTCACGAAATCGACTAGAGTTTTTCAAAATGCTTTCACAAAATGAAATATATACAGGTTGGGCAACATATTGATTGCAACTTAATTTTTTCAAATGGAACACCCTGTATATTTTTCTATATTTGACTAGTTCTTTTTTCCCTGATTTCGAATATATAACATATGTGTAGCGTATCTCTTTTATTCTGAGTACCACAGAGTTTCAAATTTTAAGAACCTCCTGGCAAGTTAAGTAATCAGTTCTCAAGTGGAAGGCTACGATAATTCAAAATGCCCTTTTTTGAGTTACCTCGTGGGCAAAGATTTATGACATACATTTGCCATTGAATGAAACTATTCATCGAATATACACTACACAAAAGCGGAAAAATTTGAAATATTTTCACTTTATTTGAAGAACAATAAAAATAAGAAAGCTACAAGGAGAGAATATATGGAGTTGCATTCAAATCATCCAATTCCAATTTATAGTGAAAAATGTATGTCATATCGTTGCCAACGAGATAACTCAAAAAAGGGCATTTTGAGTTATCGCAGCCTTCCACTTGAAAACTGATTACTGAGAATGCCAGGTGGTTCTAAAAATTTGAAACTCTGTGGTACTCAGAATAAGAGAGATAGACCAAACATATGTTATATATTCGGAATCAGGGGAATAAGAGCTAATCAAATACAGAAGGATATACAGGGTGTTCCATTTGAAAAAATGATGTTGCAATCAATATGTTGCCCACCCTGTATATATTTCGTTCTGTGAAATCATTTTGAAAAGTACTAGTTGATTTCGTGATACTTTTGTAGAAAACATTTTTTTGTGCCCCTTTTAGTAACAAAGTTAAAGGGGGGGTCAAATTATGGTGAAAAACCCGGTACATAACCAATAGTTGCTTGAATTGCATGGTCTACTTTGCTGAGAAACCAATTTAAGTTTGCTACACTACATGTTTTTTTATCCGAATCATACAACACTTTTTTAGGATTAAACACGATTCACGCTGTTTATTAGTAGCGAGGAACTGTGAAGACTTGTATCTGTGATTAAATTACAGTTCTTGAAATATCGCTAAATACTTTTCATAAGTAGAATTGCAAAACCTACACAATTATTATGAGTCAAACTTTCGGAAATATTCGGCTGGACCGATGTGGGCCACCTGGGTATAAGCAACTGCGGAATATGACAGGGGATACTGTGGCTAGGTGTAGCGATGGACGCTGGACAAAGAAGATTTTGAATTTGAGGACCCGACGGACGCACATCGCAGTAAAGTACGCACTCCAACGAGATAGTCCGACGATATTAAAATAATTATGTTCTTTTCATTTAAACATCCAATGAACAATCTCTATAAACTATTGTATAAGAATTATCTTTAAATTTTCTTTGGCAGATAAATGACAGAGAGATTGAAACGTGGTATAGACAAATAACTTTTGCTTCACAGTAAAATTGAAAAAATTAACAAAATTATTTTTAATTCAAAAATACAACTAGCAACCAAAAAACAATTGCATTGTTTGTAAAAACCTCTGCTTGCAAAAAAGAGATGAATGCTAATTCAATAACTAGCGGTTATAACAAATAATACATACTTCAAATTATATCGTTTCATGCCAAGAAAGATGACTATCAAAACAAATTATTTGCAATAGCTACTTGTATACTCTTCAGAATATAAAATGTAATAATTACCAAAAGGAGATCCACCAAGTCTGGCTTCTAAGGCTTGAGTCATAGTCAGATAGCATCGATCAGTCAGTGGAGTTTGAACCAATCTGTCTTGAACGCCCAGATATTCAAATCCATAGTGAAATTTGGCATTAGCCATATGAATTGTTAATTGCTTCAACACTTCTTTCTGCCTGGGGTCAAAATAGAACCTCATTTCACATAACCATTCAAAAGCCTTATTGCTACATACTCCATTAGCAATAAGACGTCGACTCACTGTTCTTTTATGAACAAACTCGTTGATTAAATGTTCCAACTTTTTCCTTCTTAATGCAGGCTGTTCTTGAAGAACTGAGTCAGCCAAAACATTTAAAGTGTTTTCTACTTGTTGGAGAACTTTTTCTAGTGGTTCCTTCTGTTTTTCGCTATTCATTTTAACCAAAGCACTTTCGACATCTTCACTCCAAAGAATTTGAGCTGCTAAAACAACAATTTGAGCTTCATACTTGTCCACCCATTCCATGTATAGATTAGGATCAATTCCATCTTTGAATTGCTTGATATCTTGAACAGCATTTGCTAAACTTGAAGCCAACGTAAATCTCATTTCCTTTTCCACTAGAGTTAACCATTCATTAATTTTCGGATAATCTTTAGTAGAAACAGAATTGCAGAATAACACCTGAAAAAAACATTTCACTCTACAGGAATATCAAAGCTCCAATAAAAAACTGTAGATTTCAAATTTCTCCGTAGGGTTTTATGATAAATTCCCGATGGAATTGGCTTAAAATGTTGTATAATGTATTTTATGGTTGGTCGTTTTTTACCACCGCATCTGAGAAATGTTGTGCACTTATGTTGCACTACTTGTTTCCATGTGTAGACAGGTGCGATACTCAGTCGCGATATATTATTTGTGTATTCAGACATCGCTATTATGGAGTGGACGTAAGAAGCTACTATTAATTTTATAAACAGTTATGGTACTGAATAAATTTAATGGGATATTTGTGTTTGATATTTCCTAAGTAACATTATGTAATCCAATAAAACTACAACTCTGCTGCTGTTTTTGAAATATTTTATTTTGACTCAACTGATATTTTCAAAAAAAATTGTTTTTTGCGAAAATTTCCGGAATACTGGAGATTTGGTCGTAAGGAAAACGGCTTTCGTGAGTATTGTTCAGAAAATAATTTTAAATTGTTAATTTGTCGTTATTGAGTAAAAAAAAGGTTTACAGTAAATGTTTTTCAACATAAAAGTTGATTCATCTCGAAAAATGTCGACTTCAAGCGTATGACCATGAAAGCTGTTTTCTATACTATAAATGGTACCGGAAATATTCGCAAAAAAAAACGATTATTTTTTCAATTTCAACACCCTCTCTCGAAAATGGTGCATTTTTGAAGGTAAGTTAATAGGAACTTTTTTTAATATTTTTGGACGAGTTATCACATCTTGAAGTCCTGTGTATATATTATGAAACACCCTGTAAAAGAAGCAATTTCCATTGCACACAAGTAAAACTCAACTGTTCTGTTGTAAAGATGGAACGGCAAGCATGTTACGTTTACGATGGTACGACAGTGTTACGCGAAGGAGTTACGACGGGATATTTTGTTCTATATGTGTACGCACCTTAATATTTGAATTGAGAAGGAAGAAAAGAATGTCAGTTGTGTAAAAAAAAAAATAGAATATATTATTGACTTATATTACCTAAATATTATACTTTACATTTGAAATATTTTGACTTAGGCAGTTTTCATCTGGCTTAGTGAGTTTTTTAGTCTTTATATTGTGTCATTTCCATTTTAAAAGACACTTCACGTTGAAATTTCTTTGATGTACGATTGTTTTGTTGAACTTGTTTATCTTTGTATTCTGTTCCTCTTATGGGGTTGCATCAAGTTTATTGATTTTTTTTAATCTTTTGTAGCCCTGATGAAGAATTGATAAAGATTCGAAACGTTGGTAAATTTAATTAAAGTTTTTCTTTTTTGCTGTTCCATCGGTCCTCAAGCTGTAATTTTTTTTTTTTTTAGGAATAGAATACTTTTTTTTGAACGATTTCAACATTTACAGAGTTAATATAAATTTTCAATGGTAATTTATTGCACCTAACTCCTGGAGGAGTTGTTTTGTGCCTGATTTGTACAATTTTGTTGGTTCAGATAATTCATGTGAAAGAATTTACCATACTACATTACTTAACTTTGAGAAAAAACAAACAACAATAGCATAGATCTATCATTACTTTTTTGTCTTATAGGTAATCTGGAAAAGGTCTTTATTTGATATAATCAATTGTTTTAGTTTTTTGGAGAAAAGTCTGAAATTCCTTAAGTTCTTCAGCTCCTCAGGGATGCAGTTAAATATTTTAGGACCAGTAGTGCATATAAACTTCTGAAATAGTGTTGTATTGACCTGTGGTATCTGCAAATTTTGTCTTTCTTTGTCTTGTGTAGTAAACATGTGCATTTTTGATTGTTGTCATTTTATTTTGGTACATAAATTTCGAGACATTGAAAATGTACAACTGCCGCATGTCCATCATCCAACTGTTTGAGAACAACTGACTTGTTGGAAATCTCTTTGGTTTTGAAGTTATCACTTTCAAAATCCATTTTTGCGTCAATATCAATGTTTTTATTTGACTTTCGTAAGTACCGCCCCAAACAACTATTCCGTATGAAAGGATAGATTCGACTAAAGCTTTGTATGCTATTTTAAGTATTTCTATTGGTAAGAACTTTCTCAGTTCATAAAAGGTATACACAAATTTCCTTAATCGGTTGGTTAAGTACTGTGAATGATTGTCCCATTTTAATGTATTATTTATGATTAAGCCTAGATATTTTATATTATCAGTTTTGCCTATCTCTCTTTTGCAACAATATTCATTGATCCTGCATTTTGTATGGTATATAATGGTGGAAAAAGTAGGCTGAATACTGTGGAGTTGGAAAATGTGACGAATTTAGTTTTTTGGAAGTTTAAGCTCAACAGGTTCATATCCAGCCAGCATTTGATTTTATATAGGCCTATCTCTGACTTAGATTTAACATGTTCCCAGGTGTCTTCGGCAAAAAGTAGAACTGTATCATCGGCGTACGAGATTATATCTCCATTTACATTAATTTTCAACATTACCTGTTCTTGATGAATAACAAGGACGAGATTTGAACACCAAAAATGGTACAGAAAAAAAGTGTTTCTCTTGACCTCAAGAATCTAATGTTGAAATATATGTACAAGTCAAATACTCACCCTCATCACACACCTGATACTGTTTTGATGTTTCTATAATATATTGCTTACCTCTTCACCTTCTCTAGAAGCAATTCCTCTAATAATAGTGTTATCTTCATTCAATATGATGGAAGCGACTCCAGCAAACATCTTTTTGAAGTGCTTCTGTAGTCTGGCAATGTTTTTACTGTTACCGATGATTTCCAATAAATCTTCATCACCAACAAAATAAAATCGTGGAAATGATGTGCGTTCTCTCTCAAGATATTCACCAAGAGCTTTCTGAATTTTTCCAAGTAAATCTGCAAGACGTTCCAGAGCTCTTTGTACTCCTGGTATGTTGAGAACATCCATAACCATTGGAGATTTACCAACTTTCTTCATTAAGCCTAAGAATTCAGAACTTATACTCTGAAATCTTGATGTTTCTACGGGAAGAAGTGTCTTAATATCGGCACTTCCGGAGAAAATACCTTCCAAGTATACCCAACGACGTTGCACATCAATCCATACGTCAAACAAGGCATTAATTCTGTTCAATTTTTCCTCCCACGTTAAAGCTTCTTCCTCAAATACCTTGTAATATGGTGACAGTTTCATAGCAGCAACTGAATTAATGTGTTCTTTTACTTTATTGAAAAGATCATCCCATCCTCTGATCAACTTGCATTTATTTTGATAGTTTATCAAATCCAATTCATATGTTTGCCAAGATTCTCGGACTTGTTTCAAAAATTCTTCCAACGCCATCTCCCCTTGAGCAATCAAGATTACGTCTTTCACAATATTCTCATTTTTCAACAAGTTCACATCCCAAACCTGAGCCAGAGTCAAATCTGATAAGATCCAGTTCACACGTAATTGTTTCATTAATTGCTTCCAATGCCTTTCTTTTAAAGCATCAGATTTTAATTCTGTGATCATCATATTCACTTTGGTATAAGTCTGAAGAGTCTTCTTCACATATTCGTAGGAAGCATATTGTCTCAATCTTGCTGGCAATTCTTTTAATTGTGTAGACATTGTATCCAATTGTTGACGCAACTTTCTTGGTTGGACAGATAACCAAGGCTTTTCTCTTATTTCATCTATCTGTGTCCAAATTTTCGATAGTTCAGACCATACCCCTCTTAAATCATGTAATTCTTCAAAGACTACTTGCATTTTATCTTCACTAATGCTAACACCACCTAATTCTTGAAGTTCAAGGGCTTCTTTAGCTTTAACGACATTGTCCCTTTCCTCTTTTAATCTTGCATACTTATTCTCAAATAACTGCAATTGCGTCAAAGCTTCATCAGGTTTAAGATGACCTTCTACTGGTTTGCATTTTTCCCAGTCAGATAAAAAATCACTGGTGCGAGTTTCAACAGCTTTGTCCTCTGCAACAATTTTTTTCTGCAAGCTGGCAACTTGGGTTTGTATGGAAGAATCTTTCCGTTTGATAATTTCATTGAAAGCTCCCCATTCACCTTCTAAATTCTCTACGTGCAACCAACTAGTTGGGAATTGGAATCTTTGACGTTCCAAAATTCTTTGACCTTCTCTATATATTTCTACTTCTTTTTCCCATGCCTGAAAAATATAAATTCATTGTTAGCATTTCTCATCAACAGAAAAAATAAATATATATTTATATACACTCAAAACATACCCCATTGATATCAGAGCCGAGCATATTTATGGGACTAATGAAACCATTATCAGAACCAAACTCATTAATTTTTTCAATATTCCAGAACCGGACTCATTATTTCTCATTCAAAGTGTTCAGGTTGACAATATCACTTTGTATTTTGAATTCAAAATCATTTACAATATGAAATAGTAATTAAAATTGAGCCTTCAATTTCTCGTCATTTCACAATCACAATCATTGTGAAATGACGAGAAATTGAAGGCTCAATTTTAATTAATAATAATAATAATAATAATTAATATTTCACATTGTAAACTATCAGATGAGTCATTTTTACTGAAGAAGGAGAGTGTCTCCGAAACGTATAATTATATATTTTTTTATATGAACTAAACAACTTCATTAAAAACCTGACACTTCCAAATAAAGAAAATACTATTGACTATTAAAAAAGCAGGTAAATAACATGATCAAAATGTATAAATATATATATATATATATATATATTTATATATACAGGGTGAGTCTTTGACTTGTACATATATTTTAACCGAAGATTCTTGAGGTTAAAAAAAACACTTTTTTCATTTGCCATTTTTTCCGATTCGGCCCTGTTAAAAAGATATAGCCATTTTAAATTTTCATAATGAGCTAATTCACCCCTGGTAACCGGAACACTGAAGTTTTCGCAAGTATAAGATATACAATTTGAACCTTGGAAATAAGCTAGTAGATTGGAAAAACCATCATAAACTCACTTTTAACATTCCATTTGTTGAACAAAGTAGTATTTATAATACAATTATCCCAATTTCATTGACGATAAAGATTAAATATTTTTCTCTTGATTTTCTATTTCATTTTCGATAATCATAACGAATTGAGCTCGCTACCACCCATATTAGCTTAGCTCTGATATTCATAATTCATATCCATTCATTTATCATATCGCATTTATAATATTATATCGTTGTTTATTTAATTTCGTACATTTAACCTTACATTCTGAAATAAATAATATTCATCTGTGAATCTAACACAGACTAGTAGTCTGTGGTTTTAAGTTTGAACCTCAAATTTCGAGTGATGCAAATTTAAACACAGCAGTTCGAATAATCTATGTTCTAACCTAAAATATTCATTAACAGTTTACACTTACACTGTTATTGTTATTATGATATTTGATATTATATTTGCATAAAATGAAAATCATCGAAGATTTGAAGAAACCCAACAGAATATTGAAGTTCCATACATATTTTCAAGAAATTTAGAAACAATTTCCAAAATAATTGTGTGGATACAAAATAAATAAGTGTGCATTCTGATAGAAAGTAATTCCTTTATGAAATGAAGCATTTGATTTGTTCCAACTATCTCATAAAAATAAAAATAATGATCTACTTCAATATTTTTGGAGCCTTCAGTGTGAAAATATGGAAATGAAGTTTTATGGCTCTGTAATCAATGGAAAATGTTAGACTCCACTTGTAATCAAATTTGTTCTATAATATGTACCTACATTATAGCCAACTCTACTACTTGATTCATCTTGATTTTGCCATTGAAAATAAATGAGAAGTATTCAATATACAATTGAATATCCTGTTTCTTTCAACTCACCTATTTGTTTTCATATTAAAACAATTATGGCACTCTTGGAAGTATGTCAATCATATGCTCTAGGATGAATTTATGGAATAGCAAAAGAATAAAAGTATTTAATCTCAATCACATGAAAATTTGTCTAGTGTGTACTTAGTGGTATGTTTCGATGTGAGTTTGAATGATCAGAAGAAGAATACAGTATTGTTCGATAGCAGCAGTCTTTAGTGGGATATTGATTGTTGCCATTATAATGGGACTATTTTGTGAAAACTTTTTCAAACACGGTCTTTATGGGTGATCTGGACTTATCAAAATAGAATGTTGATTTTAATGAAGTATCTTCTTATTATCAGAGCTGTGCCAAAGCTCAGTAATTTGTAATGAAATAAAGGAATTGAGGTGAGCTTATTCAAATAACTTCATTTTCAAACTAAGTTGGCTAGTACTTCAATTCTAAAATCTGAGCAATAACATGGTAAATATTCATTTCTGTGGTTTTTTTTCCACAACAGAACAGAGTTGCATTTAGCCAAAGTACCAAATTTTTCGAATTTCACAGATTTTTTTTTTTTTTAAGATCAAGTTACTCGAAAACGGTGCTTTGTAGGAGAAAATATGAAGAATACTTTTATTTTTCAAATTAGCCAAATATTGTTCAATGAACGTTCAAATTACCTTTTAAGAGTTGGGTTCTTTGAATTTCTGGTATTTTTATGTGATATAATAATAATAATAATAAAGGTCTTTATTATTTAGACCTTAGTACAGAAAATATATCATACAAACAAATAGGGCGAGGTTCAGTGTGGGTAATTGCACATTTCTGTACAACCCCCACCTGTTCTTACACCTAACCCAAAATTCGAGAGTGGCAATCAGAAAATAAGAAAAAAAAGAAACTTAAATTAAATTTAATGGAAGAATTCACCTTTAATGATAGCATATACATATATACACACATATATATCGGGTGTCCCAAGGTGAGTGGCCTATTAGATTATTATGGAAACTATTGATGGTAAAGATTTCAAATTTTGTGGATAGATATTTGGCCATGTAAGGTACATTTTTAAAATAATTTCACATTTCCAGTGTTGCCGGATGTACGACAATTTGGCAACAACTTTGTTATTTTGAATGGGACATCAGGTATTTCTATTTTTTTATGATACTCCATAAAATATTAAATCTATTCACTTTTACTCTTCCATCCCTATCTTTAACGGTTTTTGAGTTATTAATTATTTTTCGAAATTTTAGATCAAATTAGCGTATTACGAAAATGACTCTAGTTCGCTCAATATTTGAGATTCAAGTCAGAAATTTCGCAAGTCGTTAGATATTGATCTGATCTGTGTCACTGCTTTTGAATTATGGTTGTCAATAATATAGGACGGACCAAAAAAAATCATCATTTGCCAAGTTACAAAATTGTAAAAAAGTCTATTTTCTCAAATTAGACACCTAGTATATTTTTCAATTTTTGGAATCAGTACAACACACTCTACAATTTTTCTATTCACGTCCCTATACCTATCTCAACTGGATTCCGAGTTATATGCGTTTATTAGATTTCTCATTGATTCAATAAGCGTTAATTTCTTTTGTATTCTTATTTTCTCTATGTCGTTCATAGATCGATACATCAATGAATCAATTCAATCCATAAATGTCGAAATAAACAATTATTGCGTAACAGGTGTTTTGTTCCGAGGTTTTTCTATAAGTAATGGGTCAAGAAAGATATACACATATAATGCATATAACTCGGAATCCAGTTGAGATAGGTATAGGGACGTGAATAGAAAAATTGTAGAGTGTGTTGTACTGATTCCAAAAATTGAAAAATATACTAGGTGTCTAATTTGAAAAAATAGACTTTTTTACAATTTTGTAACTTGGCAAATGATGATTTTTTTTGGTCCGTCCTATATTATTGACAACCATAATTCAAAAGCAGTGACACAGATCAGATCAATATCTAACGACTTGCAAAATTTCTGACTTAAATCTCAAATATTGAGCGAACTAGAGTCATTTTCGTAATACGCTAATTTGATCTAAAATTTCGAAAAATAATTAATAACTCAAAAACCGTTAAAGATAGGGATGGAAGAGTAAAAGTGAATAGATTTAATATTTTATGGAGTATCATAAAAAAATAGAAATACCTGATGTCCCATTCAAAATAACAAAGTTGTTGCCAAATTGTCGTACATCCGGCAACACTGGAAATGTGAAATTATTTTAAAAATGTACCTTACATGGCCAAATATCTATCCACAAAATTTGAAATCTTTACCATCAATAGTTTCCATAATAATCTAATAGGCCACTCACCTTGGGACACCCGATATACATATATACACATATATGCCTATTGATCATTCATGAGCTATATAATGTTCATAATGAAGAAACTGAAAGATGTGCAGGGAATCTTGTGTTCGGAGAAGATGTATCACATCAAGGAAAAGCTATATCCCAAAAATCATTTCCTTCAATAGAACCATTTACGAGATATAGCCGAAAATCACATTTTTTTATCGATTTTCAACAGCCTGTATCTTTGTAACCGGGCCGAATCGGAAAAAACTATAAAGGAAAAAAGTGTTTCTTTTGACCTCAGGAATCTTCGGTTGAAATATATGTACAAGTCAAAGACTCACCCTGTATATATATATATATATATTTATATATATAAATATATATATATATATATTTATATATATACAGGGTGTCCCGTAAAGACCACGTCAAACCAAAGGAGAATGTAGATCAAAGGATAACCCACCTGTTATGACAAAATTCCCATTATAAAAGTCTTACCGTTTTCGAGATATTTTTTTTTTTTTGAAAATAATTAATTTTTGCCTCTTTCAATAGTTCTGCCCTTACGGTTGGTACAATTTTGCATCTTTCTGGTTAATTTTTTCAGTAAAATATTGCTGAAGAATGATTTTAACGTTTACATTAAAGATATCCTCCGAAAATTTTAAAAGGGGGCTATGAGAAATATTTTTATTGGAAATTTTGAAAAAGTGAAAAAGTGTTTTTCACCGTACTGATGAGGGCCGAAAGCCCGAAACACTTGTTTACGGTTAGTATTTCTCTGAGAGGGACTGTCCTTATTCTTATACTATACAGGGTGAGTCTTTGACTTGTACATATATTTTAACCCAAGATTCCTGAGGTCAAAAGAAACACTTTTTTCCTTTACCATTTTTTCCGATTCGGCCCGGTTAAAAAGATACAGGCTGTTGAAAATCGTTGAAAAAATGTGATTTTCGGCTATATCTCGTAAATGGTTGTATCGAAGGAAATGATTTTTGAAATATAGCTTTTTTTTGATGTGATACATCTCATCCGAACACAAGATTCCATACACATTCTTCTGTTTCTTTATTATGAACATTACATCCCATAAAAATACCAGAAATTCGAAGAAACCAACTCTTAAGAGTAATTTGAACGTTCATTGAAGAATATTTGGCTAATTTGAAAAATAAAAGTATTCTTCATGTTTTCTCGTACAAAGCGCCGTTTTCGAATAACTTCATCTTAAAAAAAAAAATTATCTGTGAAATTCAAAAAGTTGGGTACTTCGGCTGAATGCAACTCTGTTCTGTTGTGGAAAAAAAAAACCACAGAAATGAATATTTACTATGATGTCATGTCTCAGATTTTAGAATTGAAGTACTAGCCAACTTAGTTTGAAAATGAAGTTATTTGAATAAGCTCACCTCAACTCCTCGATTTGTGCTTTGGCACAGCTCTGATAATAAGAATATACTTCACTAAAATCAACATTCTTTTTGAAAATTCCAGATTATTCATAAAGCCCATGTTTAAAAAAGTTTTCACAAAATAGTCCCATTATAATGACAACAATCAATATCCCACTAAAGACTGCTGCTATCGAACAATACTGTATTCTTCTTCGGCTCATTCAAACTCACATCGAAACATACCACTAGGATTAGGTACATACTAGACAAATTTTCATGTGATTGAGATTGAATACTTTTATTCTTTTGCTATTCCATAAATTCATCCTAAGAGCATATGATTGACATACTTCCAAGAGGGCCATAATTGTTTTAATGTGAAAACAAATTAGGTGAGTTGAAAGAAACTGGATATTTTATTGTGGATATTTAAATTGAATACTTCTCATTTATTTTCAATGCCAAAATCAAGATGAATTAAGTAGTAAAGTTGGCTATAATGTAGGTACACATTAAGAACAAATTTGATTACAAGTGGAGTCTAACATTTTCCATTGATTACAGAGCCAGAATATTTTACATATTTCCATATTTTCATACTGATGGCTTCAACAATATTGATGCATTTCAATATTTTTATGAGATAGTTGGAACAAATCAAATGCTTCATTTCATAACAAATATCTTATAACAATAACAGTGTAAACTGTAAATGAAAATTTTAGGTTAGAACATAGATTATTCGAACCGAACTGCTGTGTTTATATTTGGCATCACTCGAAATTTGAAATTCAAACTTAAAACCACTGTCTGTGTTAAAACTTTCATAGATGAATATTATTTATTTGAGATTTTAAGGTTAAATGGCAATTCTTGTGAACAACGATATCATATAAATGAAATATAATGAAAGAATGGATATGAGTATCAGAGCTAATATGGGTGGTAGCGAGCTCAATTCGTTATAATTATCGAAAATGAAATAGAAATCAAGAGAAGAATATTTAATCTTTAGCGTCAACGAAATTGGAATAACTCATTTATTTTATTATAAACACTACTTTGTTCAACAAATGGAATGTTAAACGTGAGTTTATGATGGTTTTTCTAATTTAGTAGCTTATTTCCAAGGTTCAAAAGGTATATCTTATGCTTGAGAAAACTTCAGTGTTCCGGTTTTCAGGGGTGAATTAGCTCATTTTGAAAATTTAAAATGGCTATATCTTTTTAACAGGGCCGAATCGGAAAAAATGGTAAATGAAAAAAGTATTTCTTTTGACCTCAGGAACCTTCGGTTAAAATATATGTACAAGTCAAAGACTCACCCTGTATATATATACAGGGTGAGTCTTTGACTTGTACATATATTTTAACCGAAAATTCCTGAGGTCAAAAGAAACACTTTTTTCCTTCATAGTTTTTTCCGATTCGGCCCGGTTACTGAGATACAGGCTGTTGAAAATCGATAAAAAAATGTGATTTTCGGCTATATCTCGTAAATGGTTCTATTGAAGGAAATGATTTTTGGAATATAGCTTTTCCTTGATGTGATACATCTTCTCCGAACACAAGATTCCCTACACATCTTTCAGTTTCTTCATTAGGAACATTACATCACATAAAAATACCAGAAAATCTAAGAACCCAACTCTTAAAATTAATTTGAACGTTCATTGAAGAATATTTGGCTGATTTGAAAAATAAAAGTATTCCTCATATTTTCTCGTACAAAGCGCCGTTTTCGAGTAACTTGATCTTAAAAAAAAAAAAATTATCTGTGAAATTCAAAAAATTGGGTACTTTGGCTAAATGCAACTCTGTTCTGTTGTGGAAAAAAAAACCACAGAAATGAATATTTACTATGATGTCATGTCTCAGATTTTAGAATTGAAGTACTAGCCAACTTAGTTTGAAAATGAAGTTATTTGAATAAGCTCACCTCAACTCCTCGATTTGATTACAAATTACTGAGCTTTGGCACAGCTCTGATAATAAGAAGATACTTCACTAAAATCAACATTCTTTTTGAAAAGTCCAGATTATTCATAAAGCCCATGTTTAAAAAAGTTTTCACAAAATAGTCCCATTATAATGACAACAATCAATATCCCACTAAAGACTGCTGCTATCGAACAATACTGTATTCTTCTTTGGCTCATTCAAACTCACATCGAAACATACCACTAGGACTAGGTACATACTAGACAAATTTTCATGTGATTGAGATTGAATACTTTTATTCTTTTGCTATTCCATAAATTCATCCTAAGAGCATACGATTGACATACTTCCAAAAGGGCCATAATTGTTTTAATGTGAAAACAAATTAGGTGAGTTGAAAGAAACTGGATATTCTATTGTGGATATTTAAATTGAATACTTCTCATTTATTTTCAAAGCCAAAATCAAGATGAATTAAGTAGTAAAGTTGGCTATAATGTAGGTACACATTAAGAACAAATTTGATTACAAGTGGAGTCTAACATTTTCCATTGATTACAGAGCCAGAATATTTTACATATTTCCGTATTTTCATACTGATGGCTTCAAAAATATTGATGCATTTCAATATTTTTATGAGATAGTTGGAACAAATCAAATGCTTCATTTCATAACAAATATCTTATAACAATAACAGTGTAAACTGTAAATGAAAATTTTAGGTTAGAACATAGATTATTCGAACCGAACTGCTGTGTTTATATTTGGCATCACTCGAAATTTGAAATTCAAACTTAAAACCACTGTCTGTGTTAAAACTTTCATAGATGAATATTATTTATTTGAGATTTTAAGGTTAAATGGCAATTCTTGTAAACAAAACGATAAAATATAATGAATGAATGGATATGAATTATGAGTATCAGAGCTAATATGGGTGGTAGCGAGCTTAATTCGTTATAATTATCGAAAATGAAATAGAAATCAAGAGAAGAATATTTAATCTTTAGCGTCAACGAAATTGGAATAACTCATTTATTTTATTATAAACACTACTTTGTTCAACAAATGGAATGTAAAACGTAAGTTTATGATGGTTTTTCTAATTTAGTAGCTTATTTCCAAGGTTCCAAAGGTATATCTTATGCTTGAGAAAACTTCAGTGTTCCGGTTTTCAGGGGTGAATTAGCTCATTTTGAAAATTTAAAATGGCTATATCTTTTTAACAGGGCCGAATCGGAAAAAATGGTAAATGAAAAAAGTATTTCTTCTGACCTCAGGAACCTTCGGTTAAAATATATGTACAAGTCAAAGACTCACCCTGTATATATATATCGGGTGTCCCAAGGTGAGTGGCCTATTAGATTATTATGGAAACTATTGATGGTAAAAATTTCAAATTTTGTAGATAGATATTTGGCCATGTTAGGTACATTCTTAAAATAATTTCACATTTCCAGTGTTGCCGGATGTACCACAATTTGGCAACAACTTTGTTATTTTGAATAGGACATCCAGTATTTCTATTTTTTTTATGATACTCCATAAAATATTAAATCTATTCACTCTTCCTTTTCCATTCCTATCTTCAACGGTTTTTGAGTTATTAATTATTTTTCGAAATTTTTGATCAAATTGGCGTATTACGAAAATGACTCTAGTTCGTTCAATATTTGAGATTTAAGTCAGAAATTTTGCAAGTCGTTAGATATTGATCTGATCTGTGTCATTGCTCTTGAATTATGGTTGTCAATAATACAGGACGGACCAAAAAAGTTCATCATTTGCCAAGTTACAAAATTGTGACAAAGTCTATTTTTTCAAATTAGACTCCTAGTATATTTTTCAATTTTTGGAATCAATACAACACACTCTACAATTTTTCTATTCACGTCCCTATACCTATCTCAACTGGATTCCGAGTTATATGCGTTTATTAGATTTCACATTGATTCAATAAGTGTTAATATCTTTTGTATTGTTATGTTCCCTATGTGGTTCATAGATCGATATATCAATGAATCAGTTCAATCCATAAATGTCAAAATAAACAATAATTGCCTAACAGGTGTTTTGTTCCGAGGTTTTTCTATAAATAATGACTCAAGAAAGATATACACATATAACGCATATAACTCGGACTCCAGTTGAGATAGGTATAGGGACGTGAATAGAAAAATTGTAGAGTGTGTTGTATTGATTCCAAAAATTGAAAAATATACTAGGTGTCTAATTTGAAAAAATAGACTTTTTCACAATTTTGTAACTTGGCAAATGATGAATTTTTTTGGTCCGTCCTGTATTATTGACAACCATAATTCAAGAGCAATGACACAGATCAGATCAATATCTAACGACTTGCAAAATTTCTGACTTAAATATTAAATATTGAACGAACTAGAGTCATTTTCGTAATACGCCAATTTGATCAAAAATTTCGAAAAATAATTAATAACTCAAAAACCGCTGAAGATAGGGATGGAAAAGGAAGAGTGAATAGATTTAATATTTTATGGAGTATCATAAAAAAAATAGAAATACCTGATGTCCCATTTAAAATAACAAAGTTGTTGCCAAATTGTCGTACATCCGGCAACACTGGAAATGTGAAATTATTTTAAAAATGTACCTAACATGGCCAAATATCTATCTACAAAATTTGAAATTTTTACCATCAATAGTTTCCATAATAATCTAATAGGCCACTAACCTTGGGACACCCGATATATATATATATATATATATATATATATATATATATATATATATATATATATATATATCTTACCTTCATATTCCTTTTCAATTGCTGCACATAAGTAATGAAAGTTACAGCATCTGAAGTACTAGCAGCTTCTATGCTTTGAAGCTCCAGTTCATTTCTAGATTTGGATATGTTATTATGAAATGATGCCATAGCATTTCCCAAAAGAGCTCCAAATTTACCCAGGGTGTCTTTGTGCCAAGAATCATATTTAAGGGAAACTTTGCTTTGAACTTTGGCAAAGTCAATCACAACAGGACCAAATTCTCTTCTGGTATCGGAAGTATCGAAAGTAGTTCTCGTCTTCCTGGTGAAGTAGGGTAAAATAATCACATGAAAAAATTGTGAAAAAAAAACTTACTTTATATCATTTAGACATTCCATCCATAAACTAATGTCATCCCCAAGACTTCCATATAACTTTTCTGCTTGAAGATCCCACAATGTTTGGTAAGTTAACCACTCATTAACATAATTTCTAATTTCTGATATTTTAGCTTCAATAGCTGTGTAAGCATTTTCTAAAGGCGCAGAGAGAAGTGGCAACTTGGTAAGGATATTTCTGTAAGTTTGAGTACTAGGTTTATCAATACCAACTTGATATCTACTGCTTTGTAATCTTTGTTGGGATGTAACAATAGCCTGCCAAGCGAATAACTGCTGCATAATCTGGAATCTAGCTTCCTCAATACTAGGATATAGGTACATTGTTTGATTAGTTATTCTGACTTCATGAACTACTATTTGAATTTGCGGATCCCCTCCAGGTTTGTGAGTGGGTTTGTCCGGAGCATCAGTATCCATACTGAGATCTATTTCTTTTTTTTTTCCACTCAAAGCTTCAGTCCAGGCTTCAATTCCAGCCTAAAAATTCTCGCAGTTTATGAAAAATTATGGAATGCTAGTTATATGAATTACCTGCAGACGTCTTGCCAAATTTTTCTCCACCTCTTCATCTAACTTGTTCACCCAAATATGTAAATTTGAATATTGTTTCAATGACAGATCATCAACAGCATGTTGAATTTTTGTGAGAATATCTGAAAAGGTAGCAGCAGAATATGGACAGGTCTCCAAAGATCGTACATCAACTTCTAATTGTTCTCCTACAATAACGAGTTCTTCCACTCTCTCTTGGAAACTGACGACAAGGTCTGACAGTCGTTGAACATAAGAATCAAGTTTATAACTTTCCCATACAAGCTGAATTCCTTCTGAAATTACATTTTGGACGTCTTTTCTCATTCCAGCTACCAGAGGAACTATACTTGCTTTATCTTCGATCTGTGAAATCAAATGAATGGTATTTAAAGATTAAAATTTTATCACTGAAACGATAAAAAAATGATATGTGCCTAGCTGCATTTTGATTAATAATATATATTTTTAACATTTCTATCGGTTTAGTATGTATGTTCAAATTGTTTACTTTGAAATCTGCTACATGAAGATATGTGAGAACAAGTCATAAATGATAGCGATATTTGTGTAGAAATAAATTATAAGACGTGAAGAAGAATTGAGCAATTTGTCAGCCATGGCTCAGGAAGATCGTTTTGGCGAGAGTTCCGCAGGTTTGCAGTGTAAAAAAATGCAAAACTAAGGTATTTTCTTTCGTTAAGTGTGTAAATTGTGAATACCATTCTCACCCCAGTTTTGCAAAGGACCTCAAATGCGAATTTAACTATAAAAAATAATAGAGTGCTGTGTAAGTGCCGGTTTTAACAGCCCAGCGGACGACAATTTCATCGATGCTATGGAGGAGTTGGCCGTGGACAACAAAATTGTTTTCAAACATAAGTTGCACTTATTTCAGAGCTGAAGTCACATCTTGAATTTTTAAGGGTAAAATTTGCTTGCCCCCAACAAGAAGGTTCTCGTATAGTAGAAAAAACATCAACATCAATAAAATTAGACAACAAAAGAAGTTTGTACGATAAGTGATTGATAACTATACCTAAGAACACAATATGCTCTCGTGATAACTGTCAAGGAGATTCCGTTCAATCAACTCTGAAACATGACATCGGATTCCCCGGAAGACCTGATGAGGAACACATTACAAGATGAGATAACAAAAATTCGTGAATGGTGAAGTCAAAAATATCGAAAGGTAAAAAACGCAAGACACTAGTAATAAGTAAATATCCTGGTGAATCGTCTGTAAAGGGGATCGATAGAGGAATTTCATTGCACGTTTCCAACCTTGACGCCTAATACTGCTACTAAAGATTTCTCTGTTTTCTTGGTCCGTAATTTTCTGGAGGTTGAATGTGAACATCTACAGTCAAGACCTCCAAATAAATATTCGTTATTCAAGATGGAAATTTACGAAAGCAATTATAGCAAAGCAATGAATTCCGAAAACTGACCCAATAAGGCTTGCATAAAAAATTTTTCGACCAGAGTTTTCACAAATAAGTCAGGTCACACATCATCTACTCAGCTTGAACAATGTAGATGTTGTGTCTTCAAAGCTAATTCAAGTGACCATAGAGTAAAGTCTCTTCTTTATAATATTAAAATTGATTCTTTATATAACGTGAATCCTGTACCAAAGCGATTCAGAAATAGATGACAATCTCAAACAACTTTCTGTTAATCTAAGGTTGATTACTGTTTTGATTCTTTTTTCAGAATAATATTGGATAAGTTGAAGAATGCTGCCCCATTCAGTTGTCCCGGAATCATTGTTTCAACAAGGGTAAGAAGATAAGCCGTGAGGCAAGGGAAGCCAGCCAGCTACTAAAAAAATTATACGGGTTATGCAAGAATTCGAACACAGGTGAGGCGATGGGAAAGCACATGGAAGCTGAAATGGAATACTGGAGAATGCTTCAAACAAACTAAGCAAAATTATTATAAAAGTTCACTTGATCGATCGGAGAACCGGGCGAGGGATATCTAGAGGATAATAAATTATGAAACAGGGCGTAGAAGGTCTATCAAGAATATCTCTGAATATGAATGGAACCACTCACTCTGATCTGGTAGAGTTGGTAGATGACTTTGTTCATTATTTTGCTAACATTACCAAGCAGAAGCTGTCGGACCACTTCGTTTCATCTCTCTCGAAATATTGTACCCTACTAGTAAATTCAGAAAATAAATTCTTTTTTCAAACCGATGTCTATGCAGGATGTCCAAGATACCGTTCAAAAATTGGTTGACAAGAAGAGTACGGACATGGATGGGATTTCCACAAGAATACTCAGTTCCGTAAGTGATATTATTTCGTACATTTAATCAATGTGTTCATGGTAATGAACCAATTTGAGAGCAAAAGGAAATTTGCCGGTGGTAACTGGCAAATTTCCTTTTGCTCTCAAATTGGCGAAGGCCATACCTATCCACAAGAAAGGTGACCGTGATGATATAGCCAACTACAGACTAGTCTCTATTAAGGCTTGACATGATAATAAAGCTTGAAATCAACTCAAGTTCAAGTCAAGTAGTAGTTTTTCAATGTCAAGTCAAGTATTTATTCATTAAGTACTTGATTTGAATTTGAGTTGATTTCAAGTCAACCTCAATTCAATTAGCTTGAGTATCAAGTCAAGCCGTGAATCCCTAGTCTCTATACTGACTGTATTTTCAAAGTTGTTCGAAAAAATCGTTGCTGGCAGGATGCTTTCGTTTTTGAATAAGTTCAACATGATTTCTTCTTGTCAGCATGGTTTTCGTAAAAATCGTTCAACGCTAACAGCTACAGCTGGAATGCTCAACTCTCTGTATGGGTATCTCGATGAAGGCAAGCACGTTGCAGGTTTGTTCCTTGACCTCTCTAGAGCTCTGAAGCCTAATTTCATAGACAGAAAGTTGTCTAATCTAGGATTTCGTGGTTAAATATATCTCATCTACAATTCATACAATACAATACATACCTACGCAAAAGGAATAAATTTATTTATTCGCATGTGAAAAAACCGAGTCTTTGATAGTTCTCAAGATGCTTTCAATGAGTATCGAATTTGGGAAACCCTACCTTGTACATTTGAAATAAACACACCAATGAAATTCATGGCATTGTCACATACATTTGGAAATGACGACCTATTTAAAAAAAAATACCTCAACTCAAAAATGTGATAGCAACTTTACTTCAGTCGAAAGGTATCGAGTCTTATAATTGCACAAAATAAGAAGGTAATTTTTATTCATTGAAACTGATTTTCTTCAAGTAATTTAATCAGCTAAAATTAACTGTAGTCTAAGTAAGAAACTTTTATGGAAAAGAACGGATCAATTTGAGATTTTAAAAATTCAATAAAACTTCTATAGGTACAGAGTATAATAATGAGAATTGTCATTCTCAAAAATTAGATATTCTTATAACTTTGCACAGGTACCTTGTTAAGTATCAATGACGGGTTTCATTTACATTTATACCTACAGTTTTCTAGTTGTTGAAATCAAATGTTATTGAAACATAGAAGAATACAAAAATTAATTATGTTGCCAATGAATCGTGTGGAAAAATAAACTAATCAATGATCTAAAAAATTACAAATGCAGATCATTTTAAACATGATTATAACAATAGAGGTATATATGCACAATTATTTTTGCAGGTACGCTGAAACCATGATTAATAAATGAGTGAGTTGCTCAAACCACATAGGGAACGGAGTTGTCTCACGGGTCTCCGTTCCCTAATGGATTAGAGCACCTGGTTGCGCTAGTCCAATAGGAAACGGAAAAATACGTCCCGGCAGACATCCATTGAAATAACGTTGAGGGAGCTCTCTTTTGAGCGGACTCTCTTTAGGACGGACGCGAACATCGATAATACCATTTTATGGCTTCATAATCTTCTTTTGAACGGACAATTTGTGAAGAATTACCTTCTGGATGTGTATTACTTTGTGTATTTGTGATGAATTGAAATTTCACCTGTTACCTGGAGGTTTGATATGATGGCCTGGATAACATCTGAGTTGATGAGAGATTGGTTACAGAAATTTCACAGCAAAATGGGTCTTTTTAAAAAAAAATCTGCTATTTCCAAATAATGTTGGTCCAATCCAAAACACATCAATTTGAGAAACATTAAGTTAGTGTTTTTGCAACATAACTGTACATCTATTTGTCAATCACTTGATCAAGGTATCATAATAAATTTTAAAGGGCACTATAGATTTATAATACTGAAAAATTTGATAGTCAATATTGAAACTGCCTGTTCTGCAAGCGATTTAGTTAAACAAATCAATTTATTGTCACAATTTATGTCACAATAAACTATTAGATGATCTGTATTTCATCAAACGTGTGTGGGACCAAGTTTCTTCAGAGGCAGTAAAAAATTGTTTTCAAAAGGCAGGATTCACAATTGATAACCAGGTTGGTCCAATGGAAACAGGATTAATTAGTTTTAACCGTGTATACTGAAGCCGCCGAAAAAGCAGAAGAAGGCCAAAGAGATCCTATGCAGTAATTATATGCTACAATGAATAGATATTTCAAAGAATTCGAGGGTACTGGTCCGCTTAAACGACCTCTTCTTCCTAGACTGAAAACATCGGAGAAACTCTCACATATTCTGCATATAACGAACAAGGAGTTAATTCCAAAAAATTTTTCCGAATCACCAGAACCTGGAGTCATTGCACCCACAGTGCAGCCTCAACAATTTAAGCAGTTCTCGGCGTAAAGCCAAAACCCAGAGATAGAACGAGAGTTTCTTTATTGAAATTACTCTTTACAATGAATAATAGTGAAAAGCTCATATAAATCGAAGGTCTCTAGCGTGAAATAAAGCGTACTACTGTATTTCACGCTATCTTTAGCGTGAAATGAATCGTACTACTTTATTTCACGCTAGAGACCTGACCAACGATTCATATAAGGTTTTCATTATTATCGATTCTAAAGAGTTCGTCATCGCGGAAAGTCCTCATTAATTGACTTCTTGGAACGGAAAAAAAAGAATTATATAAATTTTTTATTGAATAATAAATATATGCATGATATAACTTTTCGAACACACATTAATTTTTTTATTAATGTTCACGTGAAAATATTATCGAAAAGTCTTGTATATGGATGAAAAAATGGTTCCTCTAAAATAAAAATGAAAACGTAAAAACTTATTTTGAATTCTTGCATGTGGTAGAAAAGGGCGTTAAATCAGAGATTGCTTCACCCATCCTGAAATGTGCTGGTATCTCAAAAACGCTAAGAGAGTAGTTTAAACTTTGGCAGGTCACGAGAATGCCACGTGGTATAAACCACTGTAAATTTAAAGTTCTGTAACTAACACTAGATATTGGTTTTAGATTCATGAATAAAGCTTTGTTATTAACTATTGAAAGTATTGGATTGACGTCTTCTTTTAAAATTCTTGAAAAATAGAATTTTTATGATCTTCGATACAATTGTATGTTAATCAAGCTTTTGTACATCTATCGCAAATTATATTACACAAGTGGTCATACAGAATGATCTAACAAAATATTGACTATGATTTAGACAATAAAACCTGATGAAAAATATGTAGAAATTTTACAATGAGATTTATCATTTCATTTTGTCTATCATACGACATATTTTATCAGAATTCAACAATCATCATCATCATCATTCTCAACAATATAATTCGAAATGTTTTTCCATTCAAACATAATATTACTTTAAATATTATATGATTATTTACGATTATTGGGAATAAGAGCTTGGTTAGGAAAAGGTAAAATTGGTTATCTGAGTAATTTCCAAACATATATCTAAACATGCATATATCTAAACTGCATGATTGGGAAAAATCTCCTTTCTGGTAAATAACAAACACATAAATAACGCTACCTTGAATCCACTCTGAATACTACTCCTGTTTGCGAGCTAATGAACAAAAAAGTAGTAAGTGCTTCTCTAAAATGTTTGCATTAATGAACTCAAATATGATTTTATATTGGAATTTAATAATATAAAAATAATAGTAAAAATTACCTTTTCCAGGGTCATCTCATAAGTGCGTACGCTTTCAATCAATGATATAGCAAATGGATATAATTGATTAGCTTGATGTGCTTTGTTCACAATTGCTAGTGGAACACGGAATCCCAAACATTTTAGATTCCTCACTTCTTTAGCGAGGGTTATTATTTCCGGTAAAAAATTAACTTTTAATTTGAGAACATTTCCTCTACCACTTCTGGATCTGACTGCTTCAGTGGTAAATATTCTTCCAGAAACTCCCAAATTCCTATGTTGAACATTTCTTGCCCAATCATCAAATATTTCTTGAGTATTCAATTTGATGCGAAAACTATCACCATCTGCCTTTAATTTTTGACCTTCAATGTGGTTTTCCCAACCTTTTCCTGAAATAAATCACGACAAGTAAGAATTGAATGAAATTAATTTCGACTTGTATGTTTTACACCTACCTAAAACATCTTCAACCCTTCTGAGGTAAGTAGTCAACTGATAATCTATCTGTTTCGCCCATATTATAGATCCAGCTATTGGAGGCAGGTCACGAACTTTACTGATTTTGGCACTATTACTTTGAGGGTATTGCACCTAGGGAAAATAATGAAGTTTATCAGGATGACTTTATTATTATCATTATTTGAATAAGATTAAAGACAAAATTAACAAAAATACCCTAAAAAAGTTTAATATAGTAGAGACTCGATAATCCGGATATCTTACTAGTCCGGATTGACGTCAAGATTGTATTATGTATAGTATATATATATATATATATATATATATATATATATATATATATATATATATATATATATATATATATATATATATATATATATATATATATATATATATATATATATATATATATATATATATATATATATATATATATATATATATATCCAAAGTCACTTGGAGGAAGCCCGAATATTTCAATTATACAAGGGTTATCCAAGTTTTCAGAAATTCCTTTGGAATTTATGGAAATATTGCTAACAATACACTCAAACCCCGGTATTTAGCAAATCGTCTTGGAAACAAGAATGTCCCGATTTGATTGATTTTATTGGCTAAATATTTTCTCTCGTATTGTCCTTTCCACTTTGAGAGCGTTTTTGGTTACATTCATTGGCTGCATCTATCACTTCTTAATTACTTTCTAATAATTCGCATAGACCAGTGTGGTCCATAGGGGTATTATTGAAATGCATTTTTACGTAGTTTTAGTTCGTTGTGTGACTGATGCTTTTAATGATTTCGACTATGATGTTTGGCACAATTCTATGGTTTATGTAAAAAAAGATGAACATTTCGCAATCAAATCTATTCCTCCATTTACTTTCAAAGTCAGAATTGATATATGATTAACCAACAAAATTTTTATTACATTTTCCAATTTTAGGAATGTAATTACTGGTTTGAGAAATCATGTAGAATAGGCATATGATGTTGAGGCTCTTAGTACCTCAAATTAGAAGCTACGTAGACAGATCGAAAAATCAATCAAGTATTTTATAGAAAATAGAAATATTTCACCATTTCCTGCCATCAGTCGGGACAGTTTTAATAATAGGTTACATATAACTTTGAATATTTATTCTGATTCTGAATACGAAAAATTTAAGAGTTATCGAGGAAAAACTTGAACTGAGGAAATACTACAATTTCTAACTGAAATTGAGTAGTCTATGACTTCCGGAAAACATAGAAACTAAAATCGAAATTTGGATAACTAAATTTGACATTTCATGAAATGTCATTAATTATTCGTAATTGAAAATTTTAATGGTTTATGGATTTTCAACCATCTTAACGAATAATTTATTACAATTCATGAAATTTCGACTTTTAAGTATCTTTTTATGTTTTCTGGAAGTCATAGACTACTCAATTCAATGAGAAATAGCAGTTTTCCTTATTTAAAGTTTTTCCTCGATTACTCTTTAAATATAGGATTTGCTTGAGACCCCTCTCTTTTTATACCTACGTAAAATTAACTGAATGAATAAAAAATATAGGTTTCTTCCAAAAAACTTTTCATAAGATTCTATAGGAATCTCTTTAACTTATGAACCGTTGAGCTTATACTCGAGTATTGCCATATTATCATCAACCAAGCTATCTGAAAATGCAATGATATACTGGGTGTGCCGTTTGAAATAAGAGAGTAGTACTCTGTTTCCGGTATAAAAGGAAATTGTATAAATTTTCACCACAAAATTATTATTAGTTTTCCATAAACGTCTAATAGGCCATCGCGATGAGTCACCCTGTACATCATTATCATTTAGCCTTCTGCTTCCACTGAGGGACATAAATTTTGCCTTACAATAACGAAGAAATAAAATTCAATTCGGCAAAGTAGCTGCTAATTTGACGTAGAAAATTGGATGTCATTCAAGGATCTCAGGGTCATGCACCTATTCTACCCTATTTAATTAATTCAGTCCTTACTTGGTGGAAAATCATATTGATTTGGTGTAAATAATTGTAAACACTTACTACTTTCCACAGTTTTTAATAATTTACGACAATTGTTGCGAAGTGTCAACACTTTGCAATGTAACCCTGATAAGCCGCTTAGACGGCGAAACAATTGTCGTAAATTATTAAAAACTGTGGAAAGTAGTAAGTGTTTACAATTATTTTCACCAAATATTCTACCCTAGTTTGTCTTATCTTCAGACAGAACATTTCCGAATTCATCTCAAACATTTTCGTGCTCTTATAATTCTATGCAACGATCAGTTCATCATCGTTGATAACGTTCCTTGATAGTATATTACAGGTCGAGAATAAAGAATAATCAAATTATAACACCGTAGAATGACAAATTATAATTTTTGATGTAACAGCAAAAGCTACTCATGTCACAAATTTTCTGAAAGAATCGACAACTGAGTCCAATACATAAGTACGCAAAAATATTATTTTCAACTCAAGGGTTTGAAAAGTGTGCGCCTATGGTTTATGACTGTTTTGCAGTTATCTCTGGCCAAGCGTTTTTATAGACTAGTCCAAGTGACTTGTCCATCAAAACAATTGGTGCATTCAAGAACTTTAGGAACCAAGCATTCAAATTCCTGTTGGAACTTGAGCCATACAATTTGAAAGAATACTTTGATAGTTGATCAACTTTCTAGTGCTAGTGTTAGTTCTTAGGTAGATTGCATAAACGCCCCCATTGATTTATTAGCGTTCAAGTCTTAGGTTTAGTTTTAGTTCTTAGGAATGGTGCATAAACTCATCATAACCATCAACATTATTTCTCTATGGACATAATCTGATTGTGTCACACATTGTGTTTTTCTGTGTTTGGTGTTGTGAGGAATTTCAAAATTGAAATATGGATTCAGATTGTGAATATAATTCAATGACAATTTATAATAATAATTTATGTTAACTTTGTCACCACAAGAACAGAAAACATTATACTAGAAAAATGAAATTCCTGATTTCTCTGTGATCACTGTCGATATTTTGAGATGTTGCCAAACATATCTCCTGTTTAATAGGAATAGGAATCACAGCTTGAGGACTGGTGCTCAAGCTGTGATTACCTATTCTGTTAATAAATAGGGTGTCTCATTCGGAATAACAGAGTTAGTAGTATTTTATCGTATATGCGGTAAAGTCGCAACATCGAAAATATTTTAGATCGATTTATCAAAAACGTAAACACTACCAAAATTTTCAGAAAAATCCGTTCTCCATAAACTTCTAAATATGCCATCCACTGCGGGACATCCTATTTTCTCTATATACGGTTCTTAGGGCTCAAAGGACGCATTGAGTACGAGCACCTCTTACTTTTCTCATTTTTCTCTATTATTTTCCAATGTTAATAAACAATAATTCAACTCTATGAATTGTTATATCTATAACCACATTTAATTCTATTCAACCTTAAAAGTATAATTACCTTGAATTTCTCATGTAAAGCTTCTATATCGTCCTTGACCCTCTGAATAAGATGAGTTTGATATTCTCTAATTGCTCCCCTGATATGGGGTCTCACAAAAAGAGCGTTAAATCTTGAAAAAATACGGAACATTTCATTGGCGTTCTTAGCTGTTCCTAACTGATCACGTAGATGAGCTGTAATGCGTGTCTCAACCCGATCAATCCTTTCTTCATATCTCAGAACAGCAGCATCCCAAGCATCTTGACCTTCTTTAGAAATATCTAAGCAATCAACTTCTTTTACATTTTCATAAGCCAAATTTACTTCCTGAAAAAGAAAATGTAATGTTTCAATTATACTGCGTGAATTTTCAAGTTGATTCAATCAAAAATCTTGAAAAGGAAGAATCTTACGGAAAAATGTTTCAAATAAAAGGTTGATGGTTTCGGAGCGGAGTTCACTTTTTCTAAAACCTCGTCCATTTGTCCCCTTGTGGGGGACACCGGGGTTCCTATTCAAAATTCCAAAGTTGATCCAACACCACACCACAAAGGAAGAGGTAGTAGATAAAAAGACTTCACCCTCAAAAACATCAACTTTTTATTCAACACATTTTTCCATAAGATGTTTCCTTTTCGAGATTTTTAACTGATTTAACTAAATAAAGACACCTGTACACCAGGATAAAATTATTTTCCAATTAATAATCAATGATCAATATTTATTTTTCAGAGGTCTCTCCACTGAAAGGTCTTCACCTCGTTAAATGGTGTATATTGCATCTCATTGCTGTCTAATTTAGAATACTATTTATTTAGATTGCTAATGAACAAAAAAAAATATATAAATTTTATGAAAACATGTCTGACCCAACTTGAAAATCATCATCATAAAATACTCCGTCAACGCGTGAAGACGCAATTTTTTCTGATGGTAATTGTTGAATCGTCGAGTGTTCTTTTCGGAATCAAAACTGTTGATCAGGTATGATCCTTTTCTTTTCAACGAAACTGTCAAGCCTTCGGTATATCAGTTTCTATATCACTTTGCTAAGGGCCGGTAATTAACGTATTGGTTAGATTCTTCTGGTAGGTGTTATGAGAGCTTGATTATGAATGCCATCTGCTCCTGGGGCTATTCTAATCTTCAATTGTGATACTATTTGCTTTACTTCATCCAAAGTTACTTTTACTGAGTTGTCTTCGAGTCCAGTGTGGTCATAAGTTCGATCATTTCCTATTGTAATGACCATATTGTTGAAATCTTCATCAGTGTTTTTGGGAATTGGCTTGAACTGTTCTTCAAGCGAATCCGCAAAAAAATCTACTTGTTCTTCAATTGTTAGGGCCACTTGGTTTCCCTCCATAAGTATTGGAATTGTTGTCCGTTCATTCATCCCTGTTGAACTTGCTGCCATTTTCATTTTGTTTGATTTTCTGTATCTAATTCTCCCAGTTTTCTATCCCATTGCTCGTTGAACAGCTCCCGATTTCTATTTTCAACATTGTTCGTTAATTTGTTTCGGAATACCTTTTTCTTTTGTTGATTTGACTTGGGTCTTTATAATTCGTTTTTCTAAGCTATTAACCGCTTCTTCGATTTGATAGGTGTTTTCACCTCGTTTCTTTTGAGAACGTCATTGAATTTCTTCCAGTTTATTTCTTTACGGCTGGTTTATGTTCTGGTAGCTTCAACTTCTAGCGTGAGGATCACTGGGCAGTGGTTCGAAGTCTAGTTGTGTTTCTATTTCGTAGTTCATCGTCAAATTTTTTATTATACTATAGTACATTCATCGATTTGTTCAATTCGTGGGTATATCTTGATTCTTCAGGGCCAACAACCATTAAATGGTTTTTGTCTGCTATTTCTCTGAGCTTCTTCCCGCATGCGTTCTCCTTTCTACTATTTCAGTCAGGATGCTTTGCATTTAAGTCTTCCGCTATTATAGTTGGTGTTTTGCATTGTAAAAATATCTTCATTTTCTAAATTATTTTGTGGAGGCATGTAGACTAAAAAAATATTGATATTTGATTTTTTCGTTTTAAGACTCATCCCGATTGCTTCAAAGTTGGTTCCTAGGATTTCCAGTAATTCATGATGGTTAATTTCATTTTTCACGAGTACAGCAGTTCCTCCTCCTCTTTCTTTAACCCTATCCTTTCGGTAAACTTCATAATTCCTTATTTTGAGAGTTTTCGTCGGTTTTAAAAAAAGTTTCGCTTAAAAGTAATACAGTTGACTCCCGTTAACTCGAAATCCTCAATAACTCGAATTATTTTCAATCCCCTCGAAAAAAACCTGTCTTAGCCGAAAAAAATTCCATGCATAACTCGAAACGATTTCACGGATATATTTTACCATTTTTACCTCTATAAGTCGAAGACGCAGTAAATTTACCTCTATAACTCGAAGTCAGTAGTTAATTCCAAATCCCGCCGCACAAGCCGAAACGTGTCGATAAATCGATCGTATTTAATGATGCAATAATTGCATGGTGAGGTTTTACAGAATTTTGTTTTATTTGTTGCTTAGTTATGTAAAGGTTATTGGAAATACATTTTTTGTTTAATGTTTTTTATCCCGACTTTCTTAAGCCTCTGAGAGACCTCTCGGTAGATTGGAATTTTTACGAAAAACTTATTTAGAGTTTTCACTCTATATTTCTGAAACAAGCTTAAAAAATTTGAATAAAATGCTCCCGCGCAATAATTGCAATAATTTGTCAAGATGAAAAAGTGTTACCAAAAAAAAACGAACAATAACACAATTAATTAATTACTCTTTTGACGTTTTAAAGTCTAAATCAGACTCCTTCATCAGACAAACTCTTGAAATATTCAGAATTTGTACATTGGCTTTTGTCAACACAAAGACACGTTGATCTTTTTCATTGTGAAATTTTCTATTGTCAATTCATTTTTCAGTAGATTAATCAAATATGTACGATCTACTCTTATTATAGGGAATAAATATCACTATTCTTTACCTCTATAACCCGAATTACCATTTGGTTTACCTCTCGGCTTACCTCTATATGTCATTAGCTCTGTAAGTCGAATTTAATCAAGAATGACCTGTACAACTCGAACTACGCCTATGTCGAACTATTCGTAACTGAATGAAAAAACTTGGTCCCGTGGTGTTTCAAGATAACGAGAGTCCACTGTATATCTATTTTATTGTTTTCTAAAAAGACGGTTGATTCCTGTCGTTTCGTTAATATTGAATTTGCAATCCAGAACGCGCTTTTTAATTTGAATAATTTGATAATTTTATCCTGTTCATGGAGGAAAGTCATTTTCTGTTCTCAAGTTTTGTTGTGGCACAAAGTGTGATTGTCATTCTACCAAGAATGACGACAAGTTCGTCGAGACTCCTAATCGTTTCTTATGGGGGTTTCTGTTTTCCTGATTGCTCTTTTTTTGGTTCCTTGGTTTTCTTCTGTTTCTTTTCCTCTATTCTCTCTTTCTCTACCTCTTTAGTCTTTCAGACATTCTGCTTTGGTGCGGGAGCATCTTGAAACACAATTTTGGGGGTTTTCCGAAGATCAGGAGAAGCGCAATTTGGTTGAGTAGTGATGGGTTTAGAGCATTTTGATGTCATATGCTTGTCCCCACATTTCATGCACTAAAATGCAGCATGGCAAATCTTTTGTCCGTGGCCGAAAAGTTGGCATCTATGGCATTGAATTACGGTATTTCTTATTCTTACGAGTCTCTACGTCGACAGAGTCCACAACAAAATTTCAGTTTTGAGAATATTGCTTTAAAGGCCTTGTCTATTTCAACAAGAACTAGAGGAGCTGGGTAGCCCTTTTTCCCCTTCATTCTGACCACCTTCGTCACTTTCTGTACTCCCTGAGATACGGTTTTCACATTTTTAATTGCAATATTTTGTTTGGTAATGATTTTTCTGAAGTTAAACCATCTTGATTTATCTTAAATGATTAGATTAGAAATTCTTTCAGTTCGGGTATTCTTAGTCTTCGAGTCAAAAGATACTCCAGTATTCGTAGGTGCATTTTTCCGTTTTCTAGGTGAATTATTGGCTTTTGCTTCAGGTAAAATTTGGTCATTTCTGGTTTCAGTTAGGTTTTCCAACTTATCACCTATTAATGGTGTTATTGTCTTCGCTGAATTGTTCGTCGTGTGGTTTTCAGTTTGGCCGTCTATTTCCATATCTTCGTCCGAATTGGAAAGTGATTCGTAGCGAATATTTGTCGATGTCATTTGCTCTGTCGTGGTCATTTGCACTGTCTTTCTTGGTTTTCAAGTTCTAATATTTGCAGAATATCTATTAGATTATATTTTGATTTCACGATACTACAGAGTTGCAAAAACTCTGTCAATCCTGTCTGCCATTGTGGAATCAGCGACCGGTATATCTGGACTCGACACAATAAATCACAAGATTATCTCACTTATCTCACAATGTAAACTTACTCGATAATCACTATCAAATGACATTAGTCGTAACTAGGGAATCCAATCCACCAAATGCTGGATCTCGCAAATGCGGGATCCCTCTGAAATTCTGTGGGATCAAAATTGCGGGATTTTCCATGTGGGATCTGCGGAATTCAATATCAAAAATGCATAATAGAATATAAGAGCGCAAATGTCTTCCGAAACGTTCGAGTAAGCGATAAACCACTCATAAGTTACGGCCGAAGATGCAACACTAGTAACTGCTGAAACTACACTACGATCAGGGACGGCGCGAGCTATTTTGGGGCCTGAAGCAAAGAATTGTTTGGCGCCCCTGCTGAAAAAGTAACCATAACAACATGACCACCTTCATACCTCCCCAACCAAAAACATCACCTGCTCCGATGAAACTTTCTACTTCCGATGAAGAATCTAGTAATCGTGCTTAAAAAAAATTGAATTCTAGTGAATGGAGAACATTGAAATATTCAAATATATAATATTATGCCGGGTTTTTAAGGTTTTTTGATCAAATAAAACAACTACTTACGCTGTAGGCTCGGCTGTAGGTATCTTGATTTATTCCTGGATTTATACGACGCATTGGCGTAAGTAATATATCTGATATTCACTTTCACAATATACAGCGTACGATCGATGAAAGATTACCTATCAGATACAAAGGGCGGTAGGGCATGCAAAGCTTCGAAAACTAAATGGGATTAAAAAGATGTGTTCAGCTGAAAACATTTGGCATTTAACAGTAACTAGTTTCGAATGCAAAATCGTAGGAATTTTCGATATGTTGAATGTGTAAGTGTAAACAAGTTCCACATAATTCAAAATCGAAGATAGTGTTGTTTTTCGACTTTTTGAAACACATTTCATCCCTCTTTCAATTAGGGTAATAGGCAATGCTGCTTATATTATATGGGTTGCCATGAGTTATTTATTGAACAGGCAGCTTAGTAAAGACGGTTTGGAGATTTTTATTGCGGGGAATGTTGATAAACTCAGCGGAGCGGATCAACCGCATGTCGTTTTTAGGAATCAAGACTATATTTCTTTAGAGATAGGAAAAGGCGGCCAAAAACTGGGCTTAATAGCATGAGACCTTCTTATGAGCATCAATCCCGCATTCTTGCGGATCCGCGGGATTGATTATTTTGATCCTTTAATTTATTCCACTAGTATACAGAGTGTTTCATCATAAACTGGACAAACTCATATGGCGTGTAGGAGACATTGGGAGAATCATTTTCGGCTTATGACATCGTTTTCGATGTATAAGCGAGATATAGGGTGTGCAACGTCATTTCTGACTAATATTCTATTGAGTGTGGTCAGTTATGTATAACTTTTGAAGTTACGATTTTTGGTCAAGTCGTAGTATTTTTGAGTACTTAATTCAGAAAAGGTAAAGAACCTTGAAAAAAAAAATCAAAATGGCGGAAAACCTGCAACGTTTGCAATATTTTCTCTGGTCGCAATAATTCACTCTCACTGAACTCAGTACAACGATCGCATTTGTACTGAGTTCATTTCATTTTTTGAAACAACTCATTTTTTCTAAGAATTCCTGTGAAAAAATTTTTTCAAAAATCGAACAAAAATTTTTCTTCACATGTCTACAGCGAAACAAAAATTTCAAAAAATCTCACCCGAAATTGATGAAATATCTCACGATTATCCTTTTTTTTTAACTAACACGAATATGAAAACAGAATCGAAAAATATCCAACGGTTCCTTAATAACGGCCATCCAAATATCTCCTTCGGTCCTCTAACATAATAGAAAAAAACAACTGGTTGGGCAATGAGGGGCAAAAAGTATTTATTTTATATAATTAGAAAGCAACTCAACAATTACAATTGATTTCTACTCCTTCGCTAACGAAGTATCAAATCTTTTTCGCTGAAATTGTTGATGTTCTTGTTCATTGCTTTCTTGAGAACTATTGATTTGTGTTCAAATAAGATCTTTACAACTCTGTATTTCGGTATGTACTATTTTTACATGCTTTGTGATGTACCATGTTTTGACTGTTTTCTATTGCTATTTGCTGAATAAAGAAGAGTGACATTATAACACTCATCAATTTCCCACACCCCTTATCAAACTTATAACTATATACAGGGTGTTTCAAGTTCGACGGCCTATTAGACGTTTCTAGAGAACGGGGCCGATTTGAAATCTGAAAATTCGGAATATGATATTGTTCATGAAATGTTTTCGAAGTTCCGGCACTTCCGGTTATACAAGAATTGAAAAAAAAATTAAAAAAAAAACGTTTTTTTTCATTTTATGTCTTAGATATTATCAAGATTTCGAATTTTCAATTACTCTTTGATGAAATTATTGCGTTGGTCCTCATAGTTTTCAAAATATCAAGAAAAACCGAAGAAAAGAGAGAATTTCCATAGTCACTATTACGTGAATTATTTTTACTGTGAATATCCTATGCGTATACTCAATTCACTTTCTCAAACTAGAATGATGTAGGAATATCGTGCATATCTTGAAGTTGAGAAATATCATCACAGTGTGTTTCAAATATTGTGCCAAAAATTGTGAAGAAAATTTGATCATAACTTTCGATTTTCAAATTAGAACCCTATTTTTTGTGATTCCGTTGGATTCTACGGTAAAAAAATAAGGGTAGTGTCCAAACATGATTATGCTTCCAAATTCAATAATTCAAGAGTTATTCGAGATTTTATGAATTTATATATATTCCAGACAGACTAACAATCATACTCTATGACTATAGAAATTTAAATATCTAATTACTTCACATGTGACAGGTGCTTTCATTATCAAAGCTACACTAATTTGATTTCACGAATTGAATTTCCGATATTCAAAAATGACAAAATGACAAAATTCTGGATATACTTTTCTCCAATTATGTGGCAAATCAGTTCATTCATTCATTGGTGAAACAAAATAGACTTGAACGGATTTATCTATTATCTGTCAAATTTGAGATACAGAAATCTGTTCTGCCAACCAACATTTTTCAATGCAAAAATCATTAATAGATATTTAAGGAAATTTCTGTTAATTTCAATAAAAAGGCAGTGAATTCGGGAAAATAATGTTTAAAATTCGTACAGAGTTTCATCTTCTTGAAAGGATGTTTCATACTTTATGAATATCCATTATACTGGAGTACCTACCTCGAAGAAAAAAATCTGTACCTACCAACTGAGATAAATTATGCAGGACCACTGTGTGCCAATTCTATTCATATAATGTTGTATGCTATATGTTGTGATGAATAAATTTGAATTTGAATATAAAAAAGCGGTAGAATTCATTTTATGAATTCAGGAAAAAATCAGCGTGGTGATGAAAAAGGAATAACAGAAAGTTTGAAGCATACTTCCGAAATATCTTCTCGTCAATTGGTGGTAAACGTGGATATTTCTGATTGAATGCTCGGCAAGTTCTCGAAATATTCACCGTGGATATGGAATAGATCCAGAATTATCTGTCCTATATACAGGGTGTTCTGATTTGTTTCCGACAAACTGAAACGGGTGATAGATCACATCATTTTAAGCAAAAAAGTTCCTATAAACATGGGTCCGGAAATGCTTCGTTTCCGATATACAGGGTGTTAAAGTTGAAAAAATAATTCGCGTTTTCTTAAATATGTTTCGACTGATTCCAAATAATTGCATGAAAGTTGGTACATAGGGTTTTTTCGAGGTGAGAAATTCAAATTTGTGGCTAGGGGCAACCGTTTCAGGAAAAACGCATTTAAAGCCAAATCCATATTTTTGTAACATGTAGAAACAAAGGACCCCGCACGTTTAGTACGGAAAATGGCTTTCCGTGAATTTGGCTGAATTTTTGATATGTTATAGTTCTTGATGAACTGATCAGAAAAGTCCTTAGCCACAAAGCTCAAAAATGGACAGTTTTCGAGATATGGAGCTTTGAAAATGGATTTTTGCAATTTTTGGGGTTTTTGCTCATCAATCGGGGAGCTCTCATTTCTGGTTTTGATGGAATTTGGATGTTCGGCGGCCAGAACCCGACTGAGAAATGATCTACCTTGGTTATATTAGGCACCGCCATCGATAATTTTTTATACACTGCTCCACATTGGCTATGAAATGAGATATAAAATCCAAGATCTTCCATACATCTTTTCAAGCCACAAGATGACGCCAGAATAATTCACATGACCGAGAAACGACATATTGTGAGATTTTTTTAAGACAGGCCATAATATCTGAATCCTCATATATCTGATGTCCAATAATATCAAATATGTTAGCCGAAATGTTCATAACCAGGCATCGCGAGCTGTAATGGGGGAAAATGGGAAAATCATAATCATATTTCCTCAGGGATAACAATTGTGATCACTATTGATCTCATTTACATATGATATGTGATTTGTTTCTCACAAATCTCGATAATCTGACAATGGGGTGCCAAGACATTTTCCTTGGAATGTCTCGAAATTGATGATAGCATCTCACAGACAAACGAATCCGTGAAAATGTCTGCAGTTTTGATGCAATATAGTACTATACGGGTAGAATATAGAAGTCCAAGTGTTGGAAGCTAACTATGAATGGAACATCCGATATTAACCCACGAATTCTTGAAAATAATTTTTTTTTCTATGAACTTTTTGAACTTCACACATACGAATGAATACTATCTAATAATATGATCGTTGGCTAAATGAATGTGTAGATCAATCAAAAACATTATAATGATGAGAGTGACTTTCATAATAATAATAACAATAATGATAATAAACAAAAAACAATTTGAAATTATATTAGCAATCGCAAGAAATCATTTAGAATATTATGAATCGAATCGAGGGCAAAATTATCATTATTGTTATTATTATTATGAATGTTATTCTCATTATTATATTGTTTTTGATTGATATACTCATTCATTTTGCCACCTATCATATTATTAGATAATATTCCTTCGTATGTGTGAAGTTCAAAAAGTTCATAGAAAAAAAAAATTATTTTCAAGAATTCGTGGGTTAATATCGGAAGTTCCATTCATAGTTAGCTTCCAACACTTGGACTTCTATATTCTACCCAGATAGTACTGTATTGTATCAAAACTGCAGACATTTTCACGGATTCGTTTGTCTGTGAGATGCTATCATCAATTTCGAGACATTCTGAGGAAAATGTCTTGGCACCCCATTGTCAGATTATCGAGATTTGTGAGAAACAAATCACATATCATATGTAAATGACATCAATAGTGATCACAATTGTTATCCCTGAGGATATATGATTATGATTTTCCCATTTTCCCCCATTCCAGCTAGCGGTGCCTGGTTATGAACATTTTGGCTAACATATTTGATATTATTGGACATCAGATATATGAGGATTCAGTTATTATGGTCTCTCTTAAAAAAATCTCACAATATGTCGTTTCTCGGTCATGTGAATTATTCTGTGTGGCATGAAAAGATGTATGGAAGATCTTGGATTTTGTATCTCATTTCATAGCCAATGTGGAGCAGTGTATAAAAAATTATCGATGACGGTGCCTAATATAACCAAGGTAGATCATTTCTCAGTCGGGTTCTGGCTGCCGAACATCCAAATTCCATCAAAACCAGAAATGAGAGCTCCCCGATTGATGAGCAAAAACTCCAAAAATTGCAAAAAATCCATTTTCAAAGCTCCATATCTCGAAAACTGTCCATTTTTGAGCTTTGTGGCTACGGACTTTTCTGATCAGTTCATCAATAACTACAACATATCAAAAATTCAGCCAAATTCACGGAAAGCCATTTCCCGTACTAAACGTGCGGGGTCCTTTGTAATAATTTTAAATTAAATATTTTTTAGAAGTAACAATTTAGAACACAACAAAATAACATAATAATTTTTAAAGAAGGTCTTCGAAATGTCCACCGTCCACCGAATGCACAAATGCCATCTTCGAATGATTGATTGTTTTACATTCAACAATTGTTGCGGCAATAGATTTAAAATGGCTATACACAATGACAGATTTAAAGTGTGTTAGGTTCAGATGTCATTAATTATAATTATAGTTAACTAAGTTAATAGCTTATCAACAAATACAGGAAAATGGTATTGGTTACCAAAGGCCCGAACGAAGCATACAAAGAAGAAATCATCTACAGAGAAATAGGATTTTACAGACCTTCGAAGGAAATAAAAACTCAGTATTCGTAAAACATCAATATTTCAAGGAACAGAATATTCAGAACATTAAAAAACAACAATTACATAGCATACCACTTCTACTTTAGTGGGCAATAGAAAATCCGCATGCATTTCGCCTTAGAAATTTTCAAAATGAATTTAAATTTAATATTTGAATAGGAATAATTTCATGAAAGGATTTCGAAGCAGTCAAAACATATTAAAGAAAACGCGAATTATTTTTTCAACTTCAACACCCTGTATCTCGGAAACGAAGCATTTCCGACTTTCTGACTTAAATCTCAAATATTGAGCGAACTAGAGTCATTTTCGTAATACGCCAATTTGATCTAAAATTTCGAAAAATAATTGATAACTCGAAAACCGTTAAAGATAGGGATGGAAAAGTAAGAGTGAATAGATTTAATATTTTATGGAGTATCATGAAAAAAATAGAAATACCGGATGTCATATTTAAAATAACAAAGTTGTTGCCAAATTGTCGTACATCCGGCAACACTGGAAATGTGAAAGTATTTTAAAGATGTACCTTACATGGCCAAATATCTATCCACGAAATTTGAAATCTTTACCATCAATAGTTTCCATAATAATCTAATAGGCCACTCACCTTGGGACACCCGATATATACAGGGTGAGTCTTTGACTTGTACATATATTTTAACCGAAGGTTCTTGAGGTCAAAAGAAACACTTTTTTCATTTACCATTTTTTCCGATTCGGCCCTGTTAAAAAGATATAGCCATTTTAAATTTTTATAATGAGCTAATTCACCCCTGGTAACCAGAACACTGAAGTTTTCTCAAGCATAAGATATACCTCTTGAACCTTGGAAATAAGCTACTAAATTAGAAAAACCATCATAAACTCACGTTTAACATTCCATTTGTTGAACAAAGTAGTGTTTATAATCAAATAAATGAGTTATTCCAATTTCGTTGACGCTAAAGATTAAATATTCTTCTCTTGATTTCTATTTCATTTTCGATAATTATAACGAATTGAGCTCGCTACCACCCATATTAGCTCTGATACTCATATCCATTCATTCATTATATTTCATTTATATGATATCGTTGTTTATTTTTCGTGCAAGAATTAACCTTAATATCTCAAATAAATAATATTCATCTATGAAAGATCTAACACAGACTATAGTAATCTGTGGTTTTAAGTTTGAATTTCAAATTTCGAGTGATGCCAAATATAAACACAGCAGTTCGGTTCGAATAATCTATGTTCTAACCTAAATCATTTACAGTTTACACTGTTATTGTTATAAGATATTTGTTATGAAATGAAGCATTTGATTTGTTCCAACTATCTCATAAAAATATTGAAATGCATCAATATTTTTGAAACCATCAGTATGAAAATATGGAAATATGTAAAATATTCTGGCTCTGTAATCAATGGAAAATGTTAGACTCCACTTGTAATCAAATTTGTTGTTAATGTGTACCTACATTATAGCCAACTTTACTACTTAATTCATCTTGATTTTGGCATTGAAAATAAATGAGAAGTATTCAATGTAAATATCCACAATAGAATATTTGGTTTCTTTCAACTCACCTAATTTGTTTTCACATTAAAACAATTATGGCCCTCTTGGAAGTATGTCAATCATAAGCTCTTAGGATGAATTTATGGAATAGCAAAAGAATAAAAGTATTCAATCTCAATCACATGAAAATTTGTCTAGTATGTACATAGTCCTAGTGGTATGTTTCGATGTGAGTTTGAATGAGCCGAAGAAGAATACAGTATTGTTCGATAGCAGCAGTCTTTAGTGGGATATTGATTGTTGTCATTATAATGGGACCATTTTGTGAAAACTTTTTTAAACATGGGTTTTATGAATAATCTGGACTTTTCAAAAAGAATGTTGATTTTAGTGAAGTATCTTCTTATTATCAGAGCTGTGCCAAAGCTCAGTGATTTTTAATCAAATCGAGGAGTTGAGGTGAGCTTATTCAAATAACTTCATTTTCAAACTAAGTTGGCTAGTACTTCAATTCTTAAATCTGAGACATGACTTCATAGTAAATATTCATTTCTGTGGTTTTTTTTCCACAATAGAACAGAGTTGCATTCAGCCAAAGTACCCAATTTTTTGAATTTTACAGATAATTTTTTTTTTTTAAGATCAAGTTATTCGAAAACGGCGCTTTGTACGAGAAAATATGAAGAATACTTTTATTTTTCAAATTAGCCAAATATTCTTCAATGAACGTTCAAATTACTATTAAGAGTTGGTTTCTTCGAATTTCTGGTATTTTTATGGTATGTTATGTTCATAACAAAGAAACAGAAGAATGTGTATGGAATCTGGTGTTCGGAGAAGATGTATCACATCAAAAAAAAGCTATATTTCAAAAATCATTTCCTTCAATAGAACCATTTACGAGATATAGCCGAAAATCAAATTTTTTTAACGATTTTCAACAGCCTGTATCTTTTTAACCGGGCCGAATCGGAAAAAATGGTAAAGGAAAAAAGTGTTTCTTTTGACCTCAGGAATCTTGGGTTAAAATATATGTACAAGTCAAAGACTCACCCTGTATATATATATATATATATATATATATATATATATATATATATACAGCTAGGGATAGAGAAGAGTGGAAGAAAAGAGGGGAGGCCTATGTCCAGGAGTGGATTCTGAAAGGCTGTTAAAGAAGAAGAAGATATATATATATATATATATATATATATATATATATATATATCTTCTTCTTCTTTAACAGCCTTTCAGAATCCCCTCTTTTCTTCCACTCTTCTCTATCCCTAGCTGTTCTATACCAGTTACGACCCGCAGTCTCTCTAATGTCGTCCATCCATCTTCTGGGGGGTCGTCCGACGCTTCTTTTATGCAGTCTCGGTCTCCACTGCATGATATGTCTTGTCCAACGGGTGTCGTCCTGTCGAGCAACGTGTCCTGCCCAAGCCCACTTCATGGTAGCAACTCGTTTTATTACATCCTCCACCCGTGTTCGTCGTCTGATCTCTTCGTTCCTTATACGATCTTGGAGGTTGACGCCCAGCATTAGTCTTTCAATGGCCCTTTGTGTTGTTCTGAGCTTGTTAGCGCTTCTGCAAGTCAGAGTAGTCGTCTCTAGCCCATATGTGAGGATCGGAAGGATACAGGTGTTGAAATCTTTTGATTTGAGGTTGATAGGTATATCAGGATTTCTGAGGGTGTGGCTGAGTTTTCCAGCAGCGGCCCAAGTCATACGGACTCTTCTTTGAATTTCGGCTTGCTGGTTTTCTATTCCCAGTTTTATTTGATGACCCAGGTAGATATAATCCTGAACCCTTTCTATCGCTTCCATACCTATCTGGATGTTCCTCTCTTCTGTTGTGAGGATTTTAGTCTTCGCTAGGTTCATTGTTAGTCCCACCCTCTCCGAAGCTGTCTTCAACTCCAAAAGCATTTCCTGCAACTCGACCAAGTCGCTGCTGATAAGCACAATATCATCCGCGAAACGCAGGTGATTTAAATATCGGCCATCGATCTTAAGGCCCCTGTGTTCCCAATGGAGGTTTTTAAAAACATCCTCCAGTGCCAGTGTAAAAAGCTTTGGAGAAATAGTGTCACCCTGTCTCACCCCTCTCCGAACAGGAATTAGTCCGGTTGATAAACCTTCTCCGATCCTCACTTGAAGCGTTGCCTTTTTATATATGTACTCAAAAAGGCTTCTGTATCTGGAATCTATCCTTGCATTGTCCATCGCTTGAAACACAGCCCATAGCTCGATGGAGTCGAACGCCTTGTTGTAGTCGATGAAGGCCAGATGAACAGTTATGTTGTATTCATTGCACTTTTCGATTAGTGTTCTGATGTTCTGAATTTGTTCGGTAGTGCCAAAACCTCTACGAAAGCCCGCCTGTTCCGGAGGTTGATAGCTGTCAAATTTAGTGGTCAGTCTGTTCGTTATTACTTTTGTCAGTAATTTATACGGAAGTGGAAGGAGACTTATTGGTCTATAATTCTCGATGTTGAATTTATCACCCTTTTTGAAGAGAAGAACGACCTGGGCGTTATTCCAGTTGTCAGGTATTGTTCCGCTTTGTAAACACTTATTTAAGAGAATATTAAAGGTATTGAGAGTTGCTGCACCTCCCAACTGTATCATCTCCTTTGTAATTCCATCTTCGCCTGGGGCTCGACCGCTTTTCATTTGTGAGAGGGCGAGAGTGATTTCGTCATTGGAGATATCTGGTATTTCTTCTGAGCCGACATTTGTCACCCTAGTGGAATGAACTAGTGGCTTCTGGTTCAGTGAGGAATATAGTTTTCCATAAAATGTCTCAACTATTTGGATGAGTTCGTTGTTTCCTTGTACCATCTCTCCGTTATCGTTTTTCAATTGGTGAATTTGTCTTCTTCCAAGTGAGTTGATTGTTTTTAAAACTTTCATATTCTTATTGTCCTCAATGACTGCTTTTATCAGTTCTGTGTTGTGGTTCCTGATGTCTTTTCGCACATTCTTTTTAATCTTTTTATTCAGCTGGGTGTGTTCTGTTGTACCCTTCTTCGAATTTCTCCGTTCGTCCATCAATGTTCTGGTATGCTGTGATAATTTGTTGTTCTGTTGTTTTCTAGTATAACATACCTGTCGTGTAGCTGTTCGGATACCTGACTGGATTTTATGTTTGAGTTCGTTAATTCCAAGTGTTGATAGCTCAGTTGTTTGTAGCAGTTTATTGTTCAGAATTTTCTGATATTTATCTTCGTGTTGTTTTAATTCCGCTAGCGTTGGATACTTGTGTGATCGCAGTAACTTGTTTCTTTCTAATTTAGTGTCAATTATAACCTTGGCCCTAGTCATTCTATGGTCGCTTCCTACATCAAACCTGTTCAACGTTGTTACGTCTGCAATTATGTACTTTTTATTGCTGATGATGTAATCTATTTCATTCTTTGTGCTTGAGTCTGGGCTTCTCCATGTCCATCTACGCTTTGTTGGCTTCTTGAAGAAGGTGTTCATGCAGAATAAATTCTCTCTTTGGAGATAGTTCATTAGGGTCTCTCCTCTTTCGTTTGATACACCCAGACCGAAATTTCCTCTGTTCGGGATACCATCGGTGTTGGTACTTCCCACTTTGGCGTTAAAATCACCAACTATCATCGAAAAATGTGCTCTCTCGGCCCTTCTTGCTGCCGTTATGTCGTCGTATAGCTGTTCAACTTCGTTTTCGTCCGAAGCGCTAGTGGGGGCATACACTTGTATAATTTGGAGGCTATACCTTCTAGATATCTGCAAGATCAGGTATATGACTCTCGAGGATATGGAACATACTTCAACGATTTGGTCCTTCAATCTCTTATTTACCAGCAATCCCACTCCACCCAGATGAGTGTTTGTTTCGTTATTGTTCAAGTACAGAAAATGGCCAGACTTAATTGTGATCCCTGTTTGTTGTTCTGGTCTTCTTGTTTCGCTTAAGCCTATTATGTCCCATTTTATCCACGATAATTCCTCCTCCAATTCTTCCAATCTGTTGTTAGATTGCATTGTTCGTATGTTGAATGCAGCAACGAACAAAGTTGTTCTTGCTGTGTTGTTATATTGGGAATTTTTGCCTCCCCCAGAATCCGTGAGGCAGAACTTGAAGGTGTGGGATTTGGAACATTGGTTCCTACCCACCTGGGGTACTATTCCTTCTGTTTTGAAATTCGCCATTTGTAATATATATATAGAGATATATATATATATATATATATATATATATATATATATATATATATATATATATATATTACAAATGGTGTAGAAATAAATAATAAAAATAAACACAAAAAATATTTCTATCCGTGAAAATTTGAAATTAAATACTGTCCGGGTTCATAGCAACCTATATAGCCAAATACATATTGTAAATATAAAATCTCATATGCAGTAAGGAATCATAAGGAAGAAAAAAATAAATCCAAATCCATATAATTAGCGAAAAAGCCATTGTCCTACAAATCTTGTATTTACTTACTTCAATTGCATTTGCATCTGCTGCATCAAGTGTCAATTGCACCTTATTACTATCGGCATCCTCATTTTCGTTTGATATTTTGTGAATATTTGGTCTCAGAACTCTAACAATAACAGTTCTCAACTGTTCATGTTGTCTTCGAAATTTTCTCATATGTTCCATTCTTGTTTGTAATTTTTTGTGCTGTGCAGAGATGCGCCAAACCATTTTCAATTGCTCATCACGTTTCTTTTTAACGATATCCCTGAAATATCAAAATGAGTTGAAATTCATTCGCCTGGAGTTCTTCGTAACAAATATGCGAATATAAATAACGAATACAATTAATGAAATGGTTTCGTTTAAACATTGAAGAAAAAATAGTACTTCGAAATCAATCCTGCCTGTCATTCACGTTGAATATATTTTTTTGAGTTCATAGTGGGCATAATATGCGTCCTAATCCACAGAAGGTTTACAAGTCTTCAACGAACGAAGTTACTAGTAACTGGAGTAACTTTTATACCTTTAAAAATTCTAATCATGATCACAATGGCATTATGTCAAAATCTCCGAACAACAAAAATACTTCGTTTTCCAAATATTCACATATTTTGGGAACGGTTGCATAACGTAAAGGTACTGAAAGAACGAATTTGAGAAAATAGTCGCAGATCTTTAAAATGTACTTATAACCATTAGAAGATCTGTGTAAGAGACCCATAATATCGGTGCCTATCATTTGAAAAGGAGCGATAAAGAAGGTCGTTTCCCTAAAAATCCAGAGGGAGGTTTCTGAACGAGTTTGTGTCCGATACAAACATAACATTTTTAATAAAATTAGATATATCACCTTTATTTTCAGCCTATAAAATCTTTCACTAATTTCATGTCCAGAAGTAGGTTTGACGAATAAGTTCCGAACGAAATTCTTTAGGAACAAATAATTTCCAATGATCAATATCCGCCCGCAACAGTTGTGGTGAATTCAAGTATTTGTGAATTTTAGCATTCTTGAGACGCCATTTTAGATATTTCAAAGAGTTTTCCATTATAGAAGTTTTCAAGTTCTAATAAAAGTTGCCTTTAGTTTGAGAAAATTCTACCAAATCTATGTCTGAATACTTCCATAGTCACAATCTACTTTTGGAACTGAAAGTGAAAGATCAGAAAATTTTTTTTTTTTTATTATCAATTCGGTTGTTCTTACCTTATACTGGATGTTCCTAAATTATAATTACGGAGGAAAATGAGAGATTCCTTGGATAATTTTAGGAATAAAAAGACCCATGACTATAAGCCCGCAAACGCTTTGTTTTCGAGATACAGGATGTTTCTAATTTGCCGTACTTTTTAGCGATGCTTAGGTATATCAGTTTATCAAATCTTTATCAATCTTCGCTACAGAGTGGGTAAGTAAGTACTAAAACTTATAATTCATTCGTTCGATACAGCGTACTAGCTGGATCTTTATAATAATTTGGATTTTCCTGAGGATTGCTAGAGAGTTGTTTGAAAATTTTTTCTCGTAATCGATAGCAGATACGATAAAACTATAACAAACCAAAAAGTGTAGTATTGGACCACAGTTGTTTTTTACATTTTCTAAACTAACAACGGTTCACCAAAAAATAGTTCTGAAAGAAAGAATCAAGCACCCTTCCAGAAAAATATCACCGTTTATTTGAATTCAAAATAAGCATATAACATGATGAAAACTTTAAATTGTAACATCTATGGTCAATTCAAATTAATTATCTTGTGAAGGGAAAGTACTTTGACAAAAAAAACTTAAAATTTAACACCTGTATCTCAAAAACAAAGTGTTTGGGGACTTATGTTATAGAACTTTTTTCTTGAAATTATCCGAGAAATCTATCATTTTCATTTGTACCTCCAATTTAGGAACACCGTGTAGATATAAAGAATTAGTCAATTCAAAACTGACGTCTTCACACACAATTTTTTTATGCGAATTACTCAGTTCAGTTCTTTGATAACTAGACTATTGACATTTTGTGACGAGAATGATACAAAAAACCGAAAACAATGAGGGGTGATTACCCCCAGTACCCCCCATTTCTACGCCCTTGTGCAAAACTGCTAGAGCATTTATCAAACCAAATGGTATTCTAACGAAGTGAAAAAGACTGCGATTCGGAACTGTAAAACTTGCTCATCTATCATGGGTATTTGCCAATATGCATATTTAATGTCCATGGATGATAAATACACTGCGCAAAAAAAAATAACGCACATTATGGAAATCTCATATTTATTCTACAACTGAAGGTGATCTCAATGATAATTATTTTCATCAGAATTATGCATGCATATGTTATACGGGGATTGCACCACTCAATACCAATACCCGAAATTAAACAGGAGCTCGAAACAAAAGGCCATAAAGTGAGAAATATCATCAATGCCAAGCACAGGGTGAGTAAAGATCCACTCTCACTTCACTTCATAGATCTAGAGACTCAAAAAAACAACAAAGAGATATTCAATCTGGAATTTCTTGGGCAAATTAAAATCAGGGTAGAACCACCAAAATTCAAAAACACTATTGTTCAATGCACGCGATGTCAAGATTATGGACACAGCAAAACATATTGCAGAAAACCCTATAAATGTGTTAAATGTGGACAAGATCATGACAGTAAGAATTGCCGGAAACAAAAAAATACCCCAGCCACATGCGCACTTAGCCAAGGTGATCACCCTGCAAATTATAAAGGATGCTCTGTTTACCGTGTCCTAATGAATATGAAAAACAGAAATAAAGGAAACAGAACTAACACACAAAACCAAGTAACAACCAGTACTCCACAAGTCCAAACACTACCGCAACCAAGAAATATTGGTAAAACGAATAAAACCTATGCCCATGCCCTAAATAATCAAGACACAGATGGCATACAACAACTATCAGAAAAACTAACAGACTTCCTGGAGGATTTCAAGAACTTATTCACACAACTGCTCAATCAAAACAGCATGATCCTAAGCATGCTCACTACAGTCATCAACAAACTATCTAACTAATGGCTACATCACTACGAATACCTCGATACAACATATATTATGCAAACCACCCAGATGGAACAGCACATGCAGGATCAGCGATCATAATGAAAAATACATTTAAACACCATGAATAACAGCCTTACATTACTGCCAAAATCCAAGCAACTGTACAGGGTGGGCAAATTTCGATGTTTTAGCACTACAACTTTTGAAGCAGAGGAGATAGACAAAATTTGATACCCACTTCTCGCAGGGCCGTCGCTAGGGGGTAGGCAGGGGAGGCGACCGCCTAGGGCGGCAAAATTCTGGGGCGGCATTTCAATCTTGATCAACAAAAATCATATGTGTAGAAATTCAAAGTAAGAAATGAGATTTAAATCGGTTAGAAACAACACGAAAATATACAGACAATTTAATCAACATTTTAAACTATCAAAGGTGCCGCATTATACACAACAACTCATAAATATCCAGATGTCGTGTAAACCCTCTCACAGCTGTTTACTGTTTACGAGATATTGATGCTAAAAAACACATGTACTAATCAGGCGTGTCGGCCTTCTCTTTGCAACACTGCTCAATTTTATTGCTTTATTAGGGTAGCCGGTGGAGGATATTTTTCTCTACAATTCTTCAACCAGAATGCCTATTCCCAGATGAATGCAAAATATACGAGAAACGTTTCCATTTCATCATTTCCATCTCATCCTTCCTAAGAAATACATATCTGAGAAATTTATTTTATTTTATACCACGTTCCATTATATAACAATATTTTTTTGATCGTACTGTATGTGCAAAGTGAGTGTTATATTCTGAATTTTTCGATTTGTTTTTGGATTTAAGGATTTCAAAGTAGATTACTGAAGGTAAGTTCTATAATTTTTTATTTTCATAATTTCCTTATTATTATCATTTTTCGGCACTGGGAAGTACCTACGTTCGAAGCGTCGGATGATGAGATAGACTTAATAGAAAAAATCATATTCATTTATTTCAAAATAGGTATAATGTTCCCAAAGAAATATGATCCGTGTTTCTTTCAGGTACGTTTCCGGGGTGGTAGTAGTGCGCCCCAAAACTGTCCAGGCGCCGGGGCGGCAAATATTGGAGGGCGGCATTTTCAATTTTTTTCAGAAATCCGAATTCCAAGAAGAAAGTGTTGAATACTTTTTTTTAATTTCAAAGAATTTCACACATGATTTTTTATCAAATTAATTAGTTTTGGGGGTGGGCGCATTCGAATTTGAAATAATGGTTCATCCGTATCATCCGATTGTTACACACTATCATCTTAAAGATAAAAAACAAAATGTTCAAGCGTTTTATAAAGTCGGAACTCAGCAGAAAAACCTGAGACCGCAGAGCCTGTTCTAGAGGGGCGGCAGATATTGGAGAAAGGTATTTTCTACTTTTTCCGAGGAATCTACTAGATTCCTAAAAGAATGTATTAAATAGTTTTATTTTACTTTCACCGTGTTTTTTGTTGGATTAATAACTTAATTTTTTTAATGCTGAGTGGAAATGTTATTTCAAATTCTATAAATCAATTATATTTTAAAATAATGTTAACAAAGCCATCAAACTTACTTTGTAAGAGTATATTTTGCTTACAAAATAAGATACTTTTTTGCAAAGGTATCTGAATTTGAATTCATAAGAAATAATTACACTCAATACATTTTCCGTCCATAATACCCTTCTAACTTTTTATAAAAATTCTCACCCCGAACAAGGGCGTCGACTTGTATTTTTGCCGGGGCGGCAGAAACGCTAGAGCGGGTCCTTATTGAATACTATTATGAAATATGAAAGATATTGGTAGCAAAATCCATATTTTTGATTCTTTACAATTTACGGCATAATTTGATGAGAAATATCGGCAAAAAAAACGTATCGAATTCGTTATATTTAATTCGTTATTTTTCCCCTTAGGTTCAAAAAAATGGAAAAAATGTATAACAAATAATTCGTTGAATATTTTTTCCGGAAATATATTTTTTGTTCTAGTCATTCATATTATGTATTCCTATTATTGTTCCTCACCAATCCTAAAATGATTTTCATTTTTTGTACAAGTTTGAACTTGTTGGTTTTGTTTAGGGCTGCAACCGAAACCGAACCGAACTACCAATTCCGGCCGATTCGGCTGCTCGGCCGGAATTCCGGCCTAGGCCGAATTCCAATTCGATTCGGCCGAATTTTTCCAAGTGAAAATTGAAAGAAAAACAGGAGATAATTTTGATAATTTATTTGCATAATAAAAATAAAAAGTCTTCTAGAAATATGATATATCAATCCTAAATATCACAGATTAAAAAATAAAAGTCTTCTAGAGAAGAATCGTAATTCATAATTATCACAGCTGAAAACATAAAAATACTCTTCACGAAAAGGATCATAACATAATTTATAATTAATAACATCAGGATGAAAACAAAAATATTTCTGATTCTATAGAGTAGTCAAATAAAACAACTAAACATTTTCATGAATGAACACTATTTTTTCGGCCATTTCGGGATCCAACGAACTTCTCTTATCTTCGAAAATGTTCCTCATTTCTGAGAATAAGCGTTCGCTTGGAACACTTGTTCTAGGACATAAAAGAAATTTCGGTACAAGTTTGAAAATGTAAGGAAAGTTTTTATTCTGTGTCTTCCAAAATTCGAGAGGACACGAATTCCGATCTAAAATGGGTTTTTAGAGGTATTGACCAATTTCATCCGTGATGGATTTTTTAACATCACAGTTTTTGTTTTCTTTAGAGGAATTGGCAATGTCTTCAAAGCATTGCCATAAAGTTGAAGTCTCGTTACTGGCCTTCTTTTTTTTTTATTAATGGTTCGTCATCTGAGTTATTCGTTTCCGAATCGCTTCCTCCAGTAAGTCTACTTATAGAAGTTATTTCCTTGATCACAATGGAAATAATTGATTTTTTTTCCGATGTGTTAAAAAACATATTTTTATATCTCGGGTCGATGAAGGTAGCTATGGAATAGTTTTTATTAAAAACTAGATTTTTGCAACGCTCCTCTAGTCCTTTTTCTGAAGCTTCTTTGAAGGAGTTTCGATCTGCGATCCGGCCAACGGTTCGGTTTGTGATTCGGCCTACAAATTCGGTTCGGTCCGGCCAATACAGCCGGATCGAAAAATTCGGTTCGGTTTGAAAATGGCGTTTCGTTGCACCCCTAGTTTTGTTTATATTTTTTCTATGTTATTATAATTAAAATTTTACAAACTGTCGCCTTCAACTTTTTCATATTTCGGTAGAAGACCCCGATAACCCAAAATAATATTTTTGCATTCTGCAGAGTTGACTGTTAGGGCGGCAAATTGGGTATTTGCCTAGGGCGGCAATTTGGCTAGCGACGGCCCTGACTTCTCGGTCTCTTTTTCTGAGAAACTAACAAGGGTAGTATTCATTTTTGGCCACCTTCTTTTGTTTTCGAGTAATAAGCGAAAATTGGAAAAATGGCGATATCGAAAAACATTTATATCTCCGCTAATACTGATGATAGAGCTCTGAAATTAAAACATTATACAGGCACTTTTTTACGTGAAATTCAGTGGCGTGCTCGTATTTTCAAAAGGGTTTTTAATTACGAAGCTATGACCCAAAGTTATGTTTTTTCAAATAGGAACACTAGTTTTTTGTGTAATTTTCCGAAAGCTTGATTTTTCCTGATTTCAAAAATATATAACATCGTATGATTCGGTTCAATATAAATAATAGAAAACGGCCAAAAACCTCTTTTCACCTGAGAGTCTCAATATTTCTATGGTTTCAACTGTTGATGAACACAGAAAAATGGAGCTTTCTATAACAAGAGCAGTGTCTTTCCGTCAATCTGATTATTTCTATGCTTTTCACTTATTTCTAGAAAATTCGAATCTAGATATGTTTTATGAATTCTTTATCTAAAAATTGATTTGGAAATAACGGAGAAACCACAAGATCGAATTTTTCAATCAAAAGAGTTGTATTGAGATGCATGTATCTGTATCAGGAGATTATTTACATAGATCTCCAGAATCAATACGCACAAGTACCAATCCATTTTAAACAGCATATGAAACAATCCATATATGATTGAACTCAACATTTTAATTACGAAGGGACAAACAAGAAATAATATTTAACCTAATAATGACAACAATTGCACAATGCACAGTCGACACCTCTTCACGATATTTCAATAAATGAATATTTGAAACTGTGTTCAAGCTATCTAGGAAACTTTTTCCAAGTTCGTTTATCTTTTCGAAACTATTTGTATAAAATAAATTTAGATTCGAATTTTGTAGAAATAAGTGAAAAACATAGAAATAATCAGATTGACGGAAGGACACTGCTCTTGTTATAGAAGGGCTCATCAACAGTTGAAACCATAGAAATATTGAGACTCTCAAATAAAAAAAGGTTTTTAACCATTTTCTGTTATTCATTTTAATACGAATCATGCGATGCTATATATTTTTGAAATCAGGAAAAATCAAGCTTTCAGAAAATGGCACAAAAATCTAGTGTTCCTATTTGAAAAAACATAACTTTGGGTCATAGCTTCGTAATTAAAAACCCTTTTGAAAATACGAGCACGCCACTGGATTCTACGTTAAAAAGTGCCTCTATAATGTTTCAATTTCAGAGCTCTATCATCAGTATTAGCGGAGATATAAATGTTTTTCGATATCGCCATTTTTCCAATTTTCGCTTATTACTCCAAAACAAAAGAAGGTGGCCAAAAATGAATACTACCCTTGTTAGTTTCTCAGAAAAAGAGACCGAGAAGTGGGTATCAGATTTTGTCTATCTCATCTGGTTTAAAAGTTGTAGTGCTAAAACATCGAAATTTGCCCACCCTGTACTGAATCTGGAAACCTTCAATTGGCCCCTATGTATAGCATCAATATATAGTCCTCCACGCCATACAGTAACAACTGAAGAATATAACGACTTTATACTCACTCTAGGCCCTCGTTTCCTTAATGCAGGCGATTGGAACGCGAAACATACCGCATTTGGGTCTAGATTAACCACCCCCAAAGGACGAGCTCTATATAGAACGATATTAAACAATAACCTCAATATCCTATCTACAGGGGATCCCACTTATTGGCCCACTGACTTGAATAAAATCCCCGACCTGCTTGATTTTGGAATAACTAAAGGCATTGGTGATGTACACATCAATATTGAATCCTGTTACGATCTGTCATCCGATCATAGTCCCATAATAATCACCCTTAGCACTCACCCGATCCAGAAGAAGTCTATACCAAAATTATGCACCGCAAAAACAGACGGGGAACTATTTCGGAAAACAATTGATGAAGTCATAACTCTGAACCATCGAATAAGTAATGACGAAGAAATAGAAGAAGTTGTTAAATACCTGACAGAAATCATACAATACGCGTCCTGGGCTGCTACACCAGATACGAGTGAAAAAGTGGAAATTCAAAATACACCACTATACCTTAGGCAAATGTTATCTGAAAAACGAAGAGTGAGACGACTATGGCAAAGAAGTAGAAACCCATCAGTCAAAAGGAATCTAAACAGACTAACTCACGAGATCACGAAAACCTTACAAGAGATAAAGAACAACAGTTTCCATAACTATATAACCCAGCCATCTCCTGACGACCATTCTTTGTGGAAAGCAACAAAAAAGTTGAAACAGCCCATAGTAAGCAACTCACCCACCAAAAAATCTAATGGAACTTGGGCTCGCACAAACTCTGACAAATCAACAGTTTTTGCTGAATATCTAGCTGAAGTATATAGATACTTCAGCTAGATATTCAGCAAAAACTGTTGATTTGTCAGAGTTTGTGCGAGCCCAAGTTACCTTGTTGGTTGGGACTATTCCCAGCCAACAAGGTAACTCTGACAGTGAAATCAAAGATTTTCTAAATGCTCCTACCCAGTCATCTCTTCCAATTAAGCCCTTTACACCCAAGGAAGTATTCAGTGAAATTAAATTATTGAATCCACGCAAAGCACCTGGACATGATCTTATAGTAGGAGACGTACTGAAAAACCTGCCACGGAAGGCCATCGTCCTTCTCACTACCATACTTAATAGAATTTCAGAAATAGGCTACTATCCAATGCAGTGGAAACTCGCACAAGTGATCATGGTACTTAAACCAGGCAAGCCACCAACAAACTGTGAATCCTACCGCCCGATAGTCTATTTATTACCTATCATGTCAAAGTTATTCGAAAAACTCCTACTAAAAAGACTAGAAGAAACAACACCACTGAAAGAACATGTGCCAGATCACCAATTTGGATTCCGTAATAAGCATTCAACAATCCAACAATGCCATCGAATTGTCAACAAAATCAAAACTTGTCTTGAAACAGGAGAGTACTGCACCTCGGTGTTCCTAGATGTAAAACAAGCCTTTGACAGAGTTTGGCATGAAAAAAATCTTACCTGACCGATTTTACAAAATATTGAAGTCGTACTTGAACGACCGCTACTTGCAGGTTAAAACAGAGGACTCGTTATCCGATTATAAGACCATAAGATCAGGAGTTCCACAGGGTAGCATACTCGGACTTATATATACCTGATATATACCTCGGATATCCCACAAACTGACCAGTCTACCATAGCAACATTTGCAGGCGACACAGCAATTATAACCTCAGATGCAGACCCATTGTTATCATCCCAAAAACTACAAAATCATCTGGATGCTCTCTCTGATTGGCTTAAAAAATGGAAGATTGAAATTAACACCAACAAGTCGGCCCAGGTAACTTTCACCAATAAAAAAGGGAAACCCCCACAAGTAAAATTGCAAAACACACCCATACCTATCCAAACAGAGATCAAGTACCTTGGACTACATTTGGATGAAAAACTGACATGGAAAACCCATATAAAAATGAAACGGCGACAACTCGACCTGAAGGTGAATAAAATGTACTGGCTATTGAACAAAAAATCGAAGCTATCTCTTGAAAATAAAGTGATAATCTATAAATGTATCCTTAAACCAGTGTGGACTTACTGAATAGAACTGTGGGGATGTTCTAAGCCGTCCAACACAAGAATACTGGAGGCATTCCAGTCCAAAACACTGCGTATGATAGCAGGAGCACCATGGTACGTCACAACTTCAGTTTACAAAATGATCTGAGAATAAAATCAATAAAAGATACAATAACGCCAAGAATCAACAAATACAAGGACCGAACCACAAATCATGAAAATATAATGATAAGCAATCTTTTCGCCCAACCCCTCTTGGAGAAAGATTGAAAAGAACCTGGCCCGAAGACCTTGGAGGAATGATTGTGCGGAGAACCATTAACCAATATTCATAACATTTACTAATTACTATATAGGTAGATTGTAAATATGCAATAAACAGTTAAAAAAAAATATATGTTATCCACTTTCAACGTTTTTTTTTCAATACAGATGCTTTTTCCCAGCAGGAATAAAAAAAGATGAGATTATCAGATTTTTAATGTATTGGCTCCATTCTGAAATCAGTTGTTCTCAATCAATTCTAGTGATTTTTTACACTCGATCGCTATGCAACGCGAAACACGCAATTTAACCCAAGAGGAATGTGCCCAAGCGGTAGTTTTGTGAAAAGAAGGGTGGACATACACAAGAATTGCAGAAAGGTTTAGAGTTTCCCATACAAGTGTGTCCAGAATGTTGCAGCGATTCAGGGAGACAGGTATGAATGTCCGAAGACAAGGACAGGGTAGACAGCGGGTAACAACTGCCATTCAAGAACGTTACTTGAGAGTTTCTTCGTTGAGACAACGGTTTGCAACCGCTCGCCTCCTTCAAAATCAGCTTGAGCAAACTCATGGGGTGCAAATTAGTACTCAAACAATAAGAAATCGCCTCAGAGAATTTGAGATTTGAGGCCTCGTGTCGCGGCAAGAGGCCTAGCTCCTACCCCAGCCCATCGAAGGGCGCGTTTGGATTTTTCGAGAGAGCATATACATTGGGAAGAGGCTGATTGGGAAAGAGTTCTCTTCACAGATGAGTCTAGATTCTGCCTCTACCATTGTGATCGACGTTCCCTTGTATACAGACGCCCACGTGAAAGATATGCTCAGTGCAATTTCCTGAATACTACTGGTTTCGGGGGAGGATCGATTATGGTATGGGGTGGAATATCTTTGACTGCTCGCACAGACCTAGTGGTCGTTGATAATGGAGCTATGAATGCTGATAGGTATATAAGGAACATTCTTGAAGAGCATGTAGTGCCATTTGCCCCATACATTGGTGAAAATTTCATTTTTATGGACGATAATGCCAGACCCCATCGTGCGCGCATCGTTCAGGAGTACCTTGAAGAGGTTGAAGTCTCTCGAATGGAATGGCCAGCAAGAAGTCCAGATCTCAATCCGATTGAGCAGGTTTGGGACAACCTCAATGGAAGGCTGAGAAGTTCAGAAAATCATCCAGATACTCTTAATGACTTAGGAATCCAACTCAGAGAAATCTGGGAAGGATTAGATCAAAACATTTTGAGATCACTCATTTTGAGTATGAACCGTCGTTGCCGAGCTGTAATTAACGCAAGGGATGGAAATACCAAGTATTAAATCACTTATCAGCATTCCAGTATTTTGAAAATTGTTTATTTTCTCTTCTTTCACATAAGATTCGGTGAAATCCTGAATTTTTCTTCCATTTAATGTGTCTTGTTTCGTTCAAAACCTTCCCGAGAGAACATAAAAAATAAGTTATAAAGTCAATGTAGAGTTAACTTTCATTAAAATTGAGATTTTCAGAATGTGCGTTAATTTTTTTGCGCAGTGTATATAATGGATGATAAATATACAGGGTAAGTCTTTGACTTGTACATATATTTAACCGAAGATTTCTGAGGTCAAAAGAAACACTTTCCTTTACCATTTTTTCCGAATTGGCCCGGTTAAAAAGATACAGGCTGTTGAAAATCGATAAAAAAAAAATGATTTTAAGAAGATAGCTTTTCTTTGATGTGACACATCTTTTCCAAATACAAGATTCCATACACATCTTTCAGTTTCTTCATTATGAACATAACATCTCATAAAAATACCAGAAATTCGAAGAATCCAACTTTTACAAGTAATTTGAACGTTCATAGAAGAATATTTGGCTAATTTAAAAAATAAAAGTATTCTTCATATTTTGTCATACAATCTTAAAAAAAAAATTATCTGTGAAATTCAAAAAATTGGGTACTTTTGCTCAATGCAACTCTGTTCTGTTGTGGAAAAAAAACCAGAGAAATGATTATTTACTATGATGTCATGTCTCAGATTTTAGAATTGAAGTACTAGCCAACTTAGTTTGAAAATGTTATTTAAATAAGCTCACCTCAACTCCTCGATTTGAATACAAATTACGGAGCTTTGGCACAGCTTTTATAATAAGAAGTAACTTCATTGAAATCTTGAACATTCTATTTTGAAAAATCCAGATCACCCTTGAAGTCCATGTTTAAAAAAGTTTTCACAAAATAGTCCCATTATAATAACAACAATCAATACTCCACTAAAGACTGCTGCTATCGAACATTACTGTATTCTTCTTCAGGTCATTCAAACTTACATCGAAACATACCCCTAGGTACATACTAGACAACTTTTCAAGTGATTGAGATTGCATACTTTTATTCTTTTGCTATTCTATAAATTCATCCTAGAGCATATGATAGACAATTTTTAATGTGAAAACAAATTAGGTGAGTTGAAAGAAACGGGATATTCAATTATGGATATTTTTATTGAATACTTCTCATTTATTTTCAATGCCAAAAACAAGATGAATCGAGTAATAGAGTTCGTTATAATGTAGGTACACCTTATGGAACAAATTTGATTACAAGTGGAGTCTAACATTTTCCATTGATTACAGAGCCATAACATTTTATTTTCATACTGATGGCTCCAAAAATATTGATGCATAGCAATATTCACGTGCAAATCATATGCCTAATATATGGATATTATGTCTATGGTGCAAATCGACGGTTTCTATGATAGGGTTCAATTTCTCTAAGCTGCGCTAGGAAGAATGCGCATGTCCGACAAATGGACAAAAAATCCTCGAAGTGTTACTACTGTTTAGTTCCTATACTGTGCTTTGGGTATTCAATTACTGCGTTCAGTATATGCCCACCGGTGTAAGGTGTAAACGGTTGATAGGTCACGTGACCACGGAGCAATAGGTGCGTTCTTGATTTGCCGAACGATGACGGAGCTAACGGAGCTGATATCTTTGAAATGTTTTTATCGAAGGAAATATTTTTTTGGAATTTCTGGAATAGGTTTTCATTGATAGGATGAACTTTTTCCAACACAGAATTCCATCCAAATCTTCCAGTTTCTTCATTATTACCATTAAATTCCATAAAAATACCAGAAACTCAAAGAATAATAACATTTCTGTATGGAAAATGAAAAGACCTTTCACACGATGTATCACAAACGTATATTTCTCATTTGAAAAATTGGAGGTTGTAACTATCTTTCGCAGACGGTTGAAGGTAGGGTTCTCATTTTCACGAAGAAATTTGAAATTAAAATTTAACATGTTTCCGGATTTTCCATAAATATGTACAGTAACCAAGATAATGATGTCATTCCATTTTTTCAAATATACAATAACTGTAGAAGACCAACATTGAGAAATATAGAAATAGCCGAAACAACAGCGCTTAGAACCATTACAAGAATGAGGCACCCGAATAATAAACTACACAATCCACCAAACGTCTTACTCTATTCAAGCACCAAGATTGAACCAATAAGATCCAGACTAAATAAACTATCAAACAGATTTGTTGGAAAATTCAGAAAACAAGACGATGTATTAGCCCTCTACCAAGATGATAACCACAGCTCCTCAAGAAAACACCCAATACAGACCTTATTTGATATATTTAGAATTTACGTAAGCGTGAATAAGGGAATTGACCTAAATTTCTTGAATGTTCTTTATTCTTCTGCCAAGCTTTCGGAATATTTTATTCCATCATCAGGGCTACCAATACAATAAATATTTAGAATTTAACATGAAAATTATTTTTGTTTTAATTATTACCAGAAAAGTAAAAATAATGTATCTAAAAGAACAGGCTGAAGACCCAAGGTCGATCGCCATTTGCTCCGCAATGAATGACAGTTATCTATCTATCTATCTGAGAGCTATTGCACGAATGTAAGCACAGATTCTCGTTAAGTCAAAACACAACGGGACCAAGATTTATCATAGAATTACGTAAAGTTCGACTTAGGCGTAGGTCGAGTTATACATGTCATTCTTGATTAAATTCGACTTACAGATGTAATTAGATATACAGGGTGCAACATGAGTGACTGGCCATAGCCTGCTGGTGAATGCAGGACATTCAGGCCTTTCAGAAAAGTAACTTGTTTTGTATACTATTTGTTTCGGAGATACAGGGTGTGATACATTAAAATTGGCCTAAATTTCTGATGTCCATAACTTGGGAATCAGCAGTCCAATTCTGTTCAATTTTTTTTTCAAAACGATCAATGGTTTTTTAATATTTTCATTGCAGTACCCAGGTTATTGAGTTTTTTTTTAGACTTCGAAATCTATATACAGTGGACTCTCATTAACTCGAACCTCTTTAATTTGGAATCCTCGATAACTCGAATTATTTTCATTCCCTTCGAAAAAACCTGTCTAAGCCGAAAAAATTTCCATACATAACTGGAAATGATTTTACGGATATATTTTACCATTTCGACCTCTATAAGTCGAAGACACAAAAATTACCTCTATAACTCGAAGTCAGTAGTTAATTCCAAACCCTGTCGAAACGTGTCGGTGAATCGAGCGTATTTGATGATGCAATAATTGCATCGTGAGGTTTAGTTTATGAAGGCTGTAGGAAATACATCTTTTACTTAATATTTTTTATCCCAAATCTTCTAAGCCTCTGGGAGACCTCTTAGAAGGTAGGAATTTTACGAAAAATGTTTTACTCAATTATGTTCGAAATAGTAATCATAATATATCATTTAAATTAATCTGAAGATTAATTGATAATTAAATTAATTGATTAATGAAACAAGCTTGAAAAATTTGAATAAAATGCTCCTGCGCATATAATTGCAATTATTTGTCAAGAGTTCTCCGGTTGAAAAAAAGCTGCCTGAAAAGAATCGAACAATAACACTTTGAATTAATTAACTTGTTTGACGTTTTGGAATCTAAATCAGACTTCTCCAACAGACAAACTCTCAAAATATTCAGAATTTATCAATTGGCATTTGCCAACACATAGTAGTTGATATATTTCATTAGGAAATTTTCTATTAATAATTCATCAAATATGTATACGACCTACTCCTACTAAAGGGAACAGATATCACTATTCTCCACCTCTTTAACCCGAATTACCATTTGGTTCACCTCTCGGCTTACCTCTATTTCTCATTACCTCTGTAAGTCGAATTTAATCAAGAATGACCTGTATAACTTGAACTACGCCTATGTCGAACTATACGTAACTCGACGAAAAATCTTGGTCCCGTGGTGTTTCGAGTTAACAAGAGTTCACTGTTTTTTTTTTTTTTTTGAGAAATATATATTGACATTATGAAAAAATAAATAATTCAGTCTAATGAATTCAATTTTTACTTAGAATAGCATACTTTTTTCAAAAGATTATGAAATGAAAGAATTCATCTTTTATGTAACTTTTTCCAAATACGTTTCTGTTTTCATGTCTTTCATGAGAATATTTGATATGATCTGATCATTTTTCGGATTTTATAGCATTCTGTTCAACTCTCTTTGATTCTAAACCCTTAGTACATATTGAGTGTTGTAACAGGCTGCATAAAGTATTAAGTAGAAGTACAGTCGCTGCCAAATAAGATGGCAAATCTTAGGCGCAGAGAGAGATAATTCTATCTCCTTCGCACTATTAGGGCATTGGTTCTGATTTCGAGACTGCTTAACTCAGTGGCGTGGTAAATATATTGAATCGGCAATGAATTATTCGAGATAAAGAAAAAAAATATCAGAGGATAATATTTAACATTGAGAGTAGAACCATTTATTATAAGAAAAGATAGAAAAAGTTTACATTTATAACAGATACTTTTATTTGAGAAAATAAGATATATTTATACAGGGTGTCCCGGGAAGAATGCGACAAACGAATACATGAATTGAAGTCATCAAGAAGGACAGATATCAAGAGGTTTCAATCGCCTGAGTGCCTTCGTATCGGATATACAGGGTGATGTTCATCTTAAGAGTGAAATTTCACTGTTGAATAACTCTTTAACTAATCGACCGAATAATTTCAAATTTTGAAGTTTTGTCACCCTTTCCTATCGCCTTCCCTAAATGTTTCTGAATTCGAGTAAATCAGATCCGGACTATGAAAATTTGAGACTTTTCCTATTTTCGTGAATATTGGATCAACCTGTACGTGAACATTATAATTTTTTTCCATTTTCGGAACCACAAAGACGGAATTCATTATAAAAATTCTAAATCTTGGGTTGGCACTGTCATACAGGGTGATCAATAAACATTCCCTTATGAGTGAATGTAGCTACATAAACATTATTATTATTATTATTATTATTAGCACACTAACCTCAGGAGGGCCTGCAATTTCTCATACTCATCTTCCCAGATTGAAAAGACTTCGAAGCATTGAGTCATTACCTTCTCAAAATCTTCAAATGTAATGTGCATCAATCTCCTTGTACCAAGGACTTTTAAAAGCTGTTGGCCCAAATCTCTTGAAATAGCCTCAACCAAACGTAAACATCTAAATATTGGATATTTAGTAGATCTTATTTTTTTCAGGTGTGAAAAAATTAGTTGAACTGCTGATCTTATCTGCTCCAATTCTGTTGCTGATAATAAGTCGTTAATTGGAAAATCTTTCATTAAAGGATTATAATCATTAACAGTAACAATGGCTTGTTTGAGACCTGTATCTGTGTCAAATGAGACAGTTGCATGAAAACGTTTTCCATGTTTCAAAATGTCTAGAGTTAGGGTTACTTCCATACTTTCTCTCTTTTCTTGAATTCTATGTAATGCCCGTTCCAAATTCAACCAGAAACTGATTTCTTGTAAAGCAGTTCCAGATGAAGGGTCCCTCTCTAATTTTGTTACCTAAAAGTAAAATAAAGATTTCAATTTTTTCGATCCAAAGGTTCTGTAGTACTGAAAAATAGAACAGATATTGAAATATACGTGCAAATTATTACACTAGGATTTCATGTTCTATTCTCTAACTTAAAATAAAAATTTAATTACAGCACTCAGATTTTGTCTAACAGATCTATTTTCTGATATATGCAACATTAAACATTTTTTTTTATTATCAACTCGTGACTATTTGACGTTATTAATAATATAATATTAATAATAATAAAATACTGTCAACGATGAATAATAATTTTTTTGATAACGCTGAAGACATTTCAGCAGCTTTTGCGAGTTTCTTTGAGTCCGTGTACGAGATGATAATTCTCACCCTGTATATGTTCGTCCAGTTTTAAAATATTTATAATTTTGGAGTTTTGTTACCCTTCAGGAGTGCTTTCCTTTAATTTTGCTCAAATTGAAAAAACAGAACCGGATTAGCAAAATTTTAGATTTCCTATAGTTTCGGTGATATCGGATCACCCTGTACGTGAACATTTTGTTGTTATATAATTTTCATGACCGAAAAAGAATAATAGTGCTTAAACTGGATAATAAAAAGAACAAAAAAATAAATTGCAAATATCTGAACACTACAACAAAATTTTCAGTTCTGGACTTGTTCGAAGTGGTATCTCTTCATTTCGATACATTTTCGAGCTCGTTGATATTGTTCTTTTTGAAGATTTCGCTATCATACTCAGTTGAGATTTTATTATATCGCCAGATTCAATAATTCTTTGTAGCAGTCGGTAAGTACCGCAAAGATCTCTTGTTTTCAGCTCTCCCCATGAAAACAATCCAATAGTGTTAGATCGGGGGATCGAGGAGGCGAAGAAACATGTCTACTTCTGCCAATCCATCTGTTTTCAAAAGTTTCAGTCACATATTGAATAGTGCACAGGAGCTCCATTTTTTCTAACAAATCAAGCAAAATATTTTCCAAAAAATTGTTATAAGTTATCCTGTCAACCTATTCTCTAAAATACGAGAACCAATCAAACGATTGTTGTAGATACCGCACCAAACATTTACAGAGAATCTAACTCGGGAATTTTTTTATTTACTTATCTAATAATAGTTGATCGTACCCCAAAACAAAGTGCAAGTGAAGAGAATACAATTATGGAACTAGTGACAGAAAATTCATCCACCAGAACGCACAGAATAAGCCAAAATATTAGGGTCCCTAAAAACAGAGCACGTAAAACAATCAGAAAGCCAGAATGCGTCCATATCATCAACAAATTGTGCAAAAATCAGAAGGCTCATTTTTTCTGGACCATAGAACATAAAGAATGATTTATAGGATTTTTTCACCGACGAATCGCAATTCACTAGGGATGGAATAAAACTTTCATAATTTTCACGTATGGGCTCAGGATATTCCAAGACCTTATTAGATGTTGGAATATCCTTGTTTCATGAATTCTGTTTTTAGGGAGCCTAATCTTTTTGCTTATTCTGTGCGTACTGGTATATGAATTTTCTGTCAACTAGTTCCAGAATTGTATTCTCTTCATTTGCTCCTTGTCTTGGGGTACGATCTACAATTATTTCAAAAAGTTCTTCATCACGAAACTATCTATAAATTCTTGAGAAAAGCATATGATGGGGAATCCTGCATTTATTTTCTTTCGTATTCTCTTACTGGTTTCCTGGAATTGTATTCACAAAAACCATACATAAGAATTATATCCGTATTTTCTCGAGAATATTTGAGAGGCATTTCTAAATTCGTTAATACAACAAATCGCCAAATGGAGCAGGTTTGATGTGGAATTTTATTGTTCGATTGACTATTTTCCGAGGATCGCAGATCATAGAAAAACGATGAAACGCAATTCACTGGCGATGTAATCAATAATTCCCCTAACTTTTGATTTATAGGCTGCGGAAAATTTTGAAACAATTTTTTTTGGTATTTTGAACTAATTTTAAAGATGACAGTCATAAAGCGTGACAAAATTGCAGAATTTGAAATTTGATGAGTTCAAATGACAGTTATTCTTTTTCCACATAAAATTATTCAACATAAGATTGTTTCGCTACACAGTAGCTTCTTCAGATATTTTACGTTTTTGAATAACTGTGTAGCGAAACAATTGTTATATCAAATAATTCTAAGTGGAAATAAAATAACTGCCATTTGATTTTTTAATGAATGAATGTTCATCAAGTGAAGACCGAGTCAATCATATATTTTAATTCTCTATGGTTCTGATTATGCTATCAGCATAATATTTTGCAAAATTTGCGAAATGGTCTCAAATGATAGTTTCTGACTCACTGATGACGAATCCGTCGTCAAGTTGGATTCTGTCCGTCCGTTCGTTCATAAACACAATAACTGCCGAACAACAAAAGTGAGAAAAATGATATTTTCAGGGTAAGTTCGGATCTCATATGCTGCGATTAGGTTCGTTAATAGGCAAAATACGATCAGAGGTTCCGTAAATATCGCCCTTCAAATGTTTGTGTTTTTGAATAAAAACACAAATAATTTTAAATATAATAATAATAATAATAATAATTGACTTTATTCCCATATATATTTGAAAACTCCAAATTCGAAAGGGATGTAATTTTGCATTTGGGTGGAAAATGACAATTTGGAGTTTTCAAATATATATGGGAATAAAGTCAATCGACAAAGTCGATTGACTTTATTCCCATATATATTTGAAAACTCCAAATTCGAAAGGGATGTAATTTTGCATTTGGGTGGAAAATGACAATTTAAAACTTTGTACAGGGTGGGCAAATTTTGATGTTTAGCACTTCAACTTTTAAACCAGACAAAATCTGATACCCCGTTCTCGGTCTCTTTTTCTGAGAAACTAGCAAGGGTAGTATTCATTTTTGGTCACCTTCTTTTGTTTTCGAGTTATGAGCGAAAATTGGAAAAATGGCGATATCGAAAAACATTTATATCTCCGCTAATAATGATGATAGAGCTCTGAAATTAAAACATCATACAGGCACTTTTTAACGTAGAATCTAGTGGCGTGCTCGACTTTTCAAAAGGGTTTTTAAATTCGAAGCTATAAACTAAAGTTATGTTTTTTCAAATAGGAACACTATATTTCTGTGCCATTTTTTGAAAGCTCAATTTTTGATTTCAAAAATATATAACATCGTATGGTTTGTATCAATATAAATATTAGAAAATGGTCAAAAACCTTTATTCATCTAAGAGTCTCAATATTTCTATGGTTTCAACTGTTGATGAACACAGAAAAATGGAGTTTCCTATAACAAGAGAAGAGTCCTTCCATCAATCTGATTATTTCTATGCTTTTTACTAATTTCTACAAAATTTTAATCTCGGTATATTTTATAATTTTTTCATCTAAAAATGAATTTGGAAAAAACGAAAAGATCCACAGGATCCAATGCTTCAATCGAAAGTGTTATAATGAGATGAATGCATCAGATTATTTTCATGGGTCAAATAGAATATGAAACAATGCATATATGATTGAACAATTTAATTACGAAGGGAACAAACAAGAAATAATATTTAACCTAATAATAACAACAATTGCACAATGCACAGTCGACACATCTTCTCGATATTTCGCACCGAATTCAATAGATCTATATGTGAAACTGTGTTCAAGCAACCTAGGAAATTTTCTCCTAGTTCATGTTTATTTATGTTGAATAAACATTATAATTATTATTTATATTTTCATAACTATTTTTAAAAAATATATCTAGATTCGAATTTTGTAGAAATTAGTAAAAATCATAGAAATAATCAGATTGACAGAAGGACACTTCTCTTGTTATAGGAAGCTCAATTTTTCTGTTCTCGTCAACAGTTGAAACCATAGAAATAATGAGACTCTTAGGTAAAAAAAAAGGTTTTTGATCATTTTCTATTATTTACATTGATACAAACCATACGATGTTATATATTTTTGAAATCAGGAAAAATTGAGCTTTCAAAAAATGGCACAGAAATATAGTGTTCCCATTTAAAAAAACATAATTAGAAACTTTTTAAAAACTCGAGCACGCCACTGGATTCTACGTGAAAAAGTGCATGTATGATGTTTTAATTTCAGAGCTCTATCATCAGTATTAGCGGAGATATAAATGTTTTTCGATATCGCCATTTTTCCAATTTTCGCTTATAACTCGAAAACAAAAGGAGTTGGCCAAAAATGAATACTACCCTTGTTAGTTTCTCATAAAAAGAGATCGAGAATGGGGTATCAGATTTTGTCTATCTCCTCTGGTTTAAAAGTTGTAGTGCTAAAACATCGAAATTTGCACACCCTGTACAAATTTCAAATTAGTCGTTTTTTCAGAACTATAAAAAATATAGTATAATTATATACTATATTCCTCTTAATAGAGGAATATAAAAAACGATATTTCCATGACCACACCACTGACGGAGTTGATAATTAGGGTGCTGATATTAGATACCAATTGTGAGCTCCGTGTAAAATTTTAGGCTGTTCACATAAACAGAAGGAACCATAGAAAATCCGAGAAGAATATTGGTAATGCATTGTGAATACAGATCCAATATTATTGAGAAAGCAATCGTTCTTTCTGATATTAATTCCTTCAATTTATTTATTTGAGGCATTTCAATATATGTAATATAATTGTCTTAGCAGTTCACAAACATGAAACATTATACATTTATTCAACAATAAAAGTGTTTGAAGTTAATATGGACATTGAACCGTGAACAGTAACCATCAGGGATGAGTGTTCCCGAATTCATTGAGGTAAAAGGTATAGTGGAATCAGTAAACAACAACTTCAGTAATCCTAGTGTGAGGGATTCTAAAACATATATGGCAACTGCGCAGGACGCAATAACATACCAATCATGAAAGAACGTATAAAATTCGGACGCAGCATTGTTTCACAAATGAAATCAGAATATACACTGGACGCAATAATGATATGACCCTGAAACGACACATTATTGTATGTATATCAACTTCTTTATTGATGAAGTAATATGAGATCTGAAACGGCCAAATAACATAACTTTTTGCGTAGATTAATATTCTTCGATCAGATTTGAGCTAAGTAGCGTATTTCTGGGAGACGCAATGATGTCGTTTTATGAAAGGACGCAACAAAGTATGCCAGATGTATATACAGGGTGTTTCAAGTTCGACGGCCTATTAGACGTTTCTGGAGAACAGGGCCGATTTGAAATCTGAAAATTCGGAATATGACATTGTTCATGAAGCCCTGTTCAGCTAAAATATTTTCGAAGTTCCGGCACTTCCGGTTATACAAGAATAAAAAAAAAATTTAAAAAAAAACTTTTTTTTCATTTTATGTTTTAGATTTCATCAAGATTCTCAATTACTCTTTGCTGAAACTATTGCGTTAGTCCTCAGTTTTCAAAATATTAAGAAAAAACCGTAAAAAAGAGAGAATTTCCTTAGTCACAATTACGTGAATTATTTTTTCTGTGAATATCCTATTGCGTATACTCAATTCACTTTCTCAAACTAGAATGATGTTGGAATATCGTGCATATCTTGAATTTGAGAAATATCATCACAGGGTGTTTCAAATATTGTGCCAAAAATTGTGAACAAAATTTGATCATAACTTTTTCAAATTAGAACCCTATTTTTTTGTGATTTCGTTGGATTCTACTGTGAAAAATAAGGGTAGTGTCCAAACATGATTATGCTCTCAAATTCAATAATTCAAGAGTTATTCGAGATTTTATGAATTTATGTTATACGTAGGGTCAATTTCATTCAATCTGTTTCTAGAGTGCGTTTCAAATCAATATTCTATTATCATAGAAATTAAAATATGTATTTCAAAGTGACAAGTGTGCTCATTATTGAAGCTGGTAGATTATAATTTCACGAAATATATCCGTTATTCAAATAATAAAATTCTGGATCTATTCCATATCCACGGTGAATGCAACAGAATTGTTTCGAGAACTTGTCGAGCATTTAATCAGAAATATCGACATTTACCACCAATTGACGAGAAGATATTTCGGAAGTATGTTTTAAACTTTCTGTTACTCCCTTTTCATCAACACGCTGATTTTTTCCTGAATTCATAAAATGTATTCTACCGTTTTTAAAAATGAATAGAATTGGCACACTGGAATCCTGCATGATTTTATCTCAATTGGCAGGTAAAGGTTTTTTTCTTCTAGGTAGGTACTCCAGTATAATGGATATTCATAAAGTATGAAACATCCTTTCAAGAAGATGAGGCAATTCCTGATTTAAAATTCGATGGGTCCTACCTATAATTCTATCGCAATCATCGTGAATATGGAATTAAATATTTATAGATGCTTTATTGATTCCAAACAATTAATTATTATAATACAAGTGCAGAAGTTATTGATATTCTTCCAAGAGTTCAAAATGAACGAGTGGTAGAATGAGCCTTCGGTACGAGTTTTAAACATTATTTTCTCGAATTCACTGCCTTTTCATTGAAATTAACGGAAATTTCCATGAATATCTATTAGTGATTTTTGCATTGAAAAATGTTGGTTGGCAGAACAGTTTTCTGTATCACAAATTTGACAGATAATATATAAATCCGTTTCAGTCTATTTTGTTCCACAAGATGTGCCGGAATGAACTGATTTGCCACATAATTAGAGAAGAGTGAATTAGATATTTATAATACAAGTGCAGAAGTTATTGATATTTTTCCAAGAGTTCAAAATGAACGAGTGGTAGAATGAGGCTTCTGTACGAGTTTTAAACATTATTTTCTCGAATTCACTGCCTTTTCATTGAAATCAACGGAAATTTCCATGAATATCTATTAGTGATTTTTCCATTGAAAAATGTTGGTTGGCAGAACAGTTTTCTGTATCACAAATTTGACAGATAATATATAAATCCGTTTCAGTCTATTTTGCTCCACAAGATGTGCCGGAATGAACTGATTTACCACATAATTAGAGAAGAGTATATCCAGAATTTTGTCATTTGAATATCGGAAATTCAATTAGTGAAATCAAATTAGTGTAGCTTTGATAATGAAAACAACTGTCACATGTAAAAAAATTAGATATTTTAAATTCTATGGTCATAGAGTATTATTGCTAGTCTGTCTGGAAACAGATCGAATGATATTGACCCTACGTATAACATAAATTCATAAAATCTCGAATAACTCTTGAATTATTGAATTTGGGAGTATAATCATGTTTGGACACTACCCTTATTTTTGACCATTGAATCCAACGAAATCTCAAAATAATAGGGTTCTAATTTGAAAATCGAAAGTTATGGTCAAATTTTGTTCACAATTTTTGGCTCAATATTTGAAACACCCTGTGATGATATTTCTAAAGTTCAAGATAAGCATGATATTCCTACATCGTTCTAGTTTGAGAAAGTGAATTGACTATACGCATAGGATAATCACAGTAAAAATACTTTACGTAATAGTGACTGTGGAAATTTTCTCTCTTTTTCGGTTTTTCCTTAATATTTTGAAACTATAAGGACTAATGCAATAATTTTAGGGAGAAGTAATTGAGAATGGAAATCTTGATAACATCAGAGACATAAAATGAAAAAAAAGTTTTTTTTTAATTCTTGTATCACCGGAAGTGCCGGAACTTCGAAAATATTTTAGCTGAATAGAGCATCATGAACAATATCATTTTCCGAATTTTTAGATTTCAAGTCGGCCACGTTCTCCAGAAACGTCTAATAGGCCGTCGAACTTGAAACACCCTGTATATGCATATAATATGTATGTTGTGAAAAGTTTTCTTGGTAATTGTGAAAATTTTATGTTCGTACTGTAGGTTAAGACAAAATATATAATAGTCGAAATAGTTTAGCCAATGTGTCCATTTTGTGTATTAAAAAGAGAACAAAATTGTTAAAAACTTCAAGGAATTTCTCAAAAATATTAAGCAAACTAGAAAATTGATCTTATTTTGAAAATTATTTACCTTTTGTATTTCTTTAATCCATCGATTCACTCCTGTTTGTAGTTGATTCAAAATGTTTGAATCTTCGAATAATTCTCCAAAATCAGCAACTTTTGGCTTTCTTCCTTCATCTGCACATTGTTTTATAACTTGGGCAACATAGGGGTGAACTTGCAGAGAAATTTCTGGTATATCAATATTTTGTTGCAAGTGAAGAAGCCCCATTTCTAATTCAGCAATTGTTTTTTCTACAGAGGGTGCCATTTTGTCTCCATCTCTAGAACACAAACAGGAATTACAGGATGGTTTTTTTGCTATTTAACACGTTTAACTGCGCTCGTTATATCCACACCGGTGCAGAGCGTGCGGTGTAAGGTGCGAAAGGTTGATATATCACGTGACCACGGTGAAAGAGTTGGGTGCGTGTTCTGGCGAACTATGACGGAGAGGATATCATAACATTAAAACATTACAACAATTGTTCGAAATGCTGTCCATTAACCTCAATGCACTTATGAACTCGCATAGCTGTTTCTTGAAGAACGTTTTAAAGTAGAGCAATATAATTGTATTTTCTTATTTTCTTTGTTTAATTAATTAATTTGTAATTTTGATTATATTGATCGTACATTTTATTATCAGGTATGGATAAATTCCTTATTAATAGTACTAATCAATGGTACCACGGTACCAATATGGTTCCATTTGAAAAAAGTGAGTTTTAGCCCAAAAACGATTACGATGAACTCTAATTGCTCATAAAAAACGCAATTCAGTATTTTTGACGGGATTTCATTTTTTCTGGTATTAGACGGGACAATTGGAATAAATCGGAACCATCATGGCACACTAAAATGGAAAACTAAAAATTGATTTATAAAAAATTTCGACTTTTGAAATATCACTTATGTGGTATCATTGGATTCAGAAAATTATGCAGATTTCAGAAATGTAATAATATACAGGGTGTTTCATTTAAAAATCGAAAGTTGATTTATACATCAAAAAGTGCCACTTATAGTCGCCGCCAAATAAGATGGCAAAACTAAGGCGTAGAGAGAGGTAATTCTATCTCCTTCGCACTATTACGGCATTGGTTCTGATTTCGAGACTGCTTAACTCAGTGGCATGGTAAATATATTGAATCGGTAATGATTATTCGAGATGAGGAAAAAAATATCAGAGGATAATATTTGAGATTGAGAGTAGAACCATTTATTATAAGAAAAGATAGAAAAAGTTTACATTTATAACAGATACTTTTATTTGAGAAAATAAGATATAATATATACAGGGTGAGTCTTTGACTTGTACATATATTTTAACCGAAGATTCTTGAGGTCAAAAGAAACACTTTTTTCATTTACCATTTTTTCCGATTCGGCCCTGTTAAAAAGATATAGCCATTTTAAATTTTCATAATGAGCTAATTCACCCCTGGTAACCGGAACACTGAAGTTTTCGCAAGTATAAGATATACAATTTGAACCTTAGAAATAAGCTACTAGATTGGAAAAGCATCATAAACTCACTTTAACATTCCATTTGTTGAACAAAGTAGTATTTATAATACAATAAATGAGTTATCCCAATTTCATTGACGATAAAGATTAAATGTTTTTCTGTTGATTTTCTATTTCATTTTCGATAATCACAACGAATTGAGCTCGCTACCACTCATATTAGCTTAGCTCTGATATTCATAATTTATATCCATTCATTTATTATATCGCATTTATAATATATCGCTGTTAATTTCATTTCGTACAATTTAACCTCACATTCTCAAATAAATAATATTCATCTGAGTTCTAACACAGACTAACTAGTAATCTGTGTTAGTAGTCTGTGGTATTAAGTTTGAACCTCAAATTTCGAGTGTTGCAAATTCAAACACAGCAGTTCGAATAATCTATGTTCTAACCTAAAATATTTATTTACAGTGAGATTACACTGTTGTTGTTATTATGATATTTGATATCTTAGAATATAGATAGAGTTCTAAGTTTGATATTATGTTAGCATGAAATGAAAATCATCGAAGATTTGAAGAATCCCAACAGAATATTGAAGTTCCATACATATTTTCGAGAAATTTAAAAACAATTTCCAAAATAATTGTGAGGATACAAAATAAATAAGTGTGCATTCTGATAGAATTTATCCTTCATGAAATGAAGCATTTGATTTGCTCCAACTATCTCATAAAAATAAAAATAATGATCTGCTTCATTATTTTTGGAGCCATCAGTGTGAAAATATGGAAATGAAGTTTTATGGCTCTGTAATCAATGGAAAATGTTAGACTCCACTTGTAATCAAATTTGTTCTATAATATGTACCTACATTATAGTCAACTCTACTACTTGATTCATCTTGATTTTGCTATTGAAAATAAATGAGAAGTATTCAATATAAATATTCACAGTTGAATATCCTGTTTCTTTCAACTCACCTATTTGTTTTCATATTAAAACAATTATGGCACTCTTGGAAGTATGTCAATCATATGCTCTTAGGATGAATTTATGGAATAGCAAAAGAATAAAAGTATTTAATCTCAATCACATGAAAATTTGTCTAGTATGTACTTAGTGGTATGTTTCGGTGTGAGTTTGAATGACCTTCGAAGAATACAGTATTGTTCGATAGCAGCAGCCTTTAGTGGGATATTGACTGTTGTCATTATAATGGGACTATTTTGTAAAAACTTTTTTAAACATTGGCTTTATGGGAAATCTGGACTTTTCAAAATAGAATGTTGATTTTAATGAAGTATCTTCTTATTATAAGAGCTGTGTCAAAGCTCAGTAATTTGTAATCAAATAGAAGAGTTGAGGTGAGCTCATTCAAATAACTTCATTTTCAAACTAAGTTGGCTAGTACTTCAATTCTAAAATCTGAGACATGACATCATAGTAAATGTTCATTTCTGTGGATTTTTTTCCACAACAGAACAGAGTTGCATTTAGCCAAAGTACCCAATTTTTCGAATTTCACAGATAATTTTTTTTTAAGATCAAGTTACTCGAAAACGGCGCTTTGTAGGAGAAAATATGAAGAATACTTTTATTTTTCAAATTAGCCAAATATTGTTCAATGAACGTTCAAATTCCTTTTAAGAGTTGGGTTCTTCGAATTTCTGGTATTTTTATGTGATGTAATGTTCATAATGAAGAAACTGAAAGATGTGTAGGGAATCTTGTGTTCGGAGAAGATGTATCACATCAAGGAAAAGCTATATTCCAAAAATCATTTCCTTCAATAAAACCATTTACGAGATATAGCTGAAAATCACATTTTTTTTATCGATTTTCAACAGCCTGTATCTTTGTAACCGGGCCGAATCGGAAAAAACTGTAAAGGAAAAAAGTGTTTCATTTGACCTCAGGAATCTTCGGTTGAAATATATGTACAAGTCAAAGACTCACCCTGTATATATATATATATAACTATTGTTGTAAGAGCCAAAATAAATATATTGAATGAAATTTAAGGGTCTTTAGGCTCGGGTTTTGGGAGTAAATGATTGACTACTCTTTATTCTATGCCAAGCTTTCGCATTAATTTAATGCTTCTTCAGGGCTTTGAATGTGAGGTTTTACATGGATAACATCTGCCACAAACGTTGTAACCAATAAAAACAAAAAGTTATATTTTGATTTCATAGGAATTCTCCAAAAACATGTCAACTAAATCTATTTTACAATTAAAAAACTCTTCCGGTTGATAATCTTATTTATACACAATTTAGTAACTATCATCTAAGATGAGTAAGAGTTTTTAAATTGTAAAATAGATTTAGTTGACGTGTTTTTGGAGAATTCCTATGAAATCAAAATATAACTTTTTGTTTTTATTGGTTACAACACCCGAGCCTAAAGACCCTTAAATTTCATTCTATATATATATATATATATATATATATATATATATATATATATATATATATATATAGATATATATATATATATATATACAGGGTGTTTCATCATAAACTGGACAAACATATATATTCGTGTAGAGGACATCGGGAGAATCATTTTTGCCTTATACAATATATCCCGTTTTCGACGCATAAGCGAGATACAGAGTGTTAAACGTCAATATTGAGCAAGATTTTTATGGGTATGGTCAGTTTTGTATAACACTCAATGAAATCTCAGTATTTTTGGGTCCTCTATTCAGAAAAGTTGATGAAATCCGAAAAAAGAATTACAAAATGGCGGAAAACCTGCAACGTTCCTATTTTTTTTTTCCGGTGGTCAAATTGAATTTTAGTTTCTGAATGAACACAATTTTCTGAGAATTTCTGTGCAAAAATTTTTTCAAAAATCGAACACAAATTTTTTTTTACATGTCTACAGCGATAAAAATATTTCACCCGAATGGGATGAATTTTTGTACAATTGTACTCCTCCAATTATCAATCACGAATATGAAAACAAAATTGTAAAATATTAAACGGTTTCGTTACTACAGCCATTCAAATGTTTCATTTAAACCTCCAAAAAAAATTTAGAATGCCTTCTTAGAGTCAAAATTATTAAATTATTGCCATTTCCAAAAATTCCGGATGCTGAAATGTATTTATACAAAAAAAATTCGGTGAAACTTAGTTGGGAGTCGAACCCTCGATTCCAACGTAAGTATTAATGAAGAAATTAAGACAGTTCTAAGGATATTAATATTCGTTGCTAAGCAACGGAAGTTCGTAGCTCATAGAATTCTACTGCTTATTTGAATTTCACTGAATATAATTTCGCAAGTATCGTGACACGAATTTGTTTGGAAACGAAAATGAAATATTCTCTTTTAGAAAAAAATTATATTGTGCAGGCTTATTATGAAGTGAATTGCTCAGGTAGAAAAGCAAGGGAAATTTACTGCCGCAGATTTCCAAGCAGAAATTTGCCAAACTTCAAAACTTTTTATGAAACAGTACGCAAATTACGTGAAGAAGGAGATTTGCACCGGAAAAAGAAGGAAACAATAAGAACAAACGATGATCGCATCCTTAATTTAGTAGGAGATAACCCAATGATTTCAACAAGAACTCTTTCGAACCACCCTTCAGTGAATAAAAGTAAAACTACTGTTTGGAGAGTACTCAAAAGGAACAGCTTCCATCCGTTCTATTTCCAACTTTGCCAAACTTTAAAGACGGTGATTTTCATAGAAGAAAAGAATTCTGTCAGTTTATTTTGAGAAGAGTACGTGGAAATAGGGATTTTCTCCATCAAATTTTATTTACGGATGAAGCTACTTTTCATAGGGATGGTTTCTTCAACAGAAAAAATAATATTTTATAGAAAAAATAATATTTTATGGCATAGAGAAAATCCGCATGCCACGGTATCAAAAAATAGCCAGAAGAGGTTTTCAGTTAATGTTTTGGCGGGAATAAAAGATAAATTCATTATCGGACCATACATTCTTCCTCAAACATTGACTGGAAACGGCTATTATCACTTCCTGACGGAGATTCTGCCAGATCTTCTTGAATATTCCGCTGAGTCAGATTCAGGGCATTTGGTACCAGCATGATGGTTGCCCTGCCCACATAACTCGTGATGTAAGAGGGTATCTAGATGAAGAATACCCACGCCGATGGATTGGCCGATTAGGACCTATCGCATGGCCTCCTCGTTCGCCGGATCTCACACCACTTGATTTTTATTTCTGGGGACATCTCAAAAGTCTTGTTTATGATAAGAGAGCTCCAGTAAACTCAAAGGAAGAACTTATTCAACGAATTGAATCAGCTGCCGAGGAGATCCGGCAAAACCCCGAAATGATACGTTCAGCGGTCGATATAGTGTTGCGAAAAGGGCGAGAATGTGTATTCTTAAAAATGGAAACATCTTCGAAAACGATTTATAAATTGATTTTTCCACAAATCTGTTTTTTTTGTGTTTATAAAATGTGGAATTATTAGTAAAAAATTCAGGTTTATTCCTTGAATATTCCTTGAATAATTCGTTTACTAATGAGCATGAACCATGACATTTTTTCCAAAAGAGAAAATTTCATTTTCGTTTCCAAACAAATTCGTGTCACGATACTTGCGAAATTATATTCAGTGAAAATTTAATAATTTTGACTCTAAGAAGGCATTCTAAATTTTTTTTGGAGGTTTAAATGAAACATTTGAATGGCTGTAGTAACGAAACCGTTTAATATTTTACAATTTTGTTTTCATATTCGTGATTGATAATTGAAGGAGTACAATTGTACAAAATTTCATCCATTTCGGGTGAAATATTTTTATCGCTGTAGACATGTAAAAAAAAATTTGTGTTCGATTTTTGAAAAAATTTTTGCACAGAAATTCTTAGAAAATTGTGTTCATTCAGAAACTGAAATTCAATTTGACCACCGGAAAAAAAAATTAGGAACGTTGCAGGTTTTCCGCCATTTTGTAATTCTTTTTTCCGATTTCATCAACTTTTCTGAATAGAGGACCCAAAACTACTGAGATTTCACCAAAAACCGTTTCTTTGAGTGTTATACAAAACTGACCATACCCATAAGAATCTTGCTCAATATTGACGTTTAACACCCTGTATCTCGCTTATGCGTCGAAAACGGGATATATTGTATAAGGCAAAAATGATTCTCCCGATGTCCTCTACACAAATATATATGTTTGTCCAGTTTATGATGAAACACCCTGTATATATATATACAGGGTGAGTCTTTGACTTGTACATATATTTTAACCAAAGATTCCTGAGGTCAAAAGAAACACTTTTTTCATTTACCATTTTTTCCGATTCGGCCCGGTTACTAAGATACAGGCTGTTGAAAATCGATAAAAAATGTGATTTTCGGCTATATCTCGTAAATGGTTCTATTGAAGGAAATGATTTTTGGAATATAGCTTTTCCTTGATGTGATACATCTCCTCCGAACACAAGATTCCCTACAAATCTTTCAGTTTCTTCATTATGAACATTACATCACATAAAAATACCAGAAAATCTAAGAACCCAACTCTTAAAATTAATTTGAAAGTTAATTGAAGAATATTTGGCTAATTTGAAAAATAAAAGTATTCCTCATATTTTCTCGTACAAAGCGCCGTTTTCGAGTAACTTGATCTTGAAAAAAAAAATTATCTGTGAAATTCAAAAAATTGGGTACTTTGGCTAAATGCAACTCTGTCCTGTTGTGGAAAAAAAAACCACAGAAATGAATATTTACTATGATGTCATGTCTCAGATTTTAGAATTGAAGTACTAGCCAACTTAGTTTGAAAATGAAGTTGTTTGAATAAGCTCACCTCAACTCTTCTATTTGATTACATATTATTGAGCTTTGACACAGCTCAGATAATAAGATACTTCATTAAAATCAACATTCTATTTTGAAAAGTCCAGATTTACCATAAAGCCCATGTTTAAAAAAAGTTTTCACAAAATAGTCCCATTTTAATGACAACAATCAATATCACACTAAAGACTGCCATCGAACAATACTGTATTCTTCTTGTGGTCATTCAAACTCACATCGAAACATACCACTAAGTACATACTAGACAAATTTTCATGTGATTGAGATTAAATACTTTTATTCTTTTGCTACTCCATAAATTCATCCTAAAGCATATGATTGACATACTTCCAAGAGTGCCATAATTGTTTTAATATGAAAACAAATAGGTGAGTTGAAAGAAACAGGATATTCAATTGTGGATATTTTCATTTTATGCAAATATAATATCAAATATCATAAGACAATAACAGTGTAAACTTTAAATGAATATTTTAGATTTTAGGTTAGAAGTTAGAACATAGACTATTGGAACTGTTGTGTTTAAATTTGCAACACTCGAAATTTGAGGTTCAAACTTAAAACCACAGACTACTAGTCTGTGTTAGAACTGTCACAGATGAATATATTCCAAGACAAAAATAAACTGAATATATCATACAGATATATTATTGTGAAGGATTAGACACAAAGTTGTCAAATTATTTGATTTATATTAAATATCCTTCATCAAGAAGACTCATTAAACTTTTATAATTTGATGTAATCATTTATTGATTAGAGAGTCAGTATCAACCAATTGATAAATTTAAAATTTCTGAAATTGTTTATTCAATTGTAAATGTCGATTGGTATATGTATTTCAAAAGAATAACAATGAAGAAATCTATGACTACCTTAGGTAATGGCTTGTTCTGTGAATCCTCACAAAAGCAACCGATACTGTTTAGTTAGTTTGTAGTTTCTTACTTGCAATTTTGTTGAGGTAGATATACACGTGGTAAGTTTGTAAATTTAATAATTCCGTTGAACTATAAGGCACTGATGAGGAAAAATTGTATTATTAAATACAAAAATTCCGAAACGTACGTCTGTCTTTATGTTAATTTAGTTGTTCAATTTATTAACCGTTTACTCAATTTGTGCAGTTTTAGTCATTTTGAAATTTTTCTTTTGGTTGATTATTAAATTTGTCATTTTTAGAATTGGAATATATTCCAAGACAAAAATAAACTGAATATATCATACAGATATATTATTGTGAAGGATTAGACACAAAGTTGTCAAATTATTTGATTTATATTAAATATCCTTCATCAAGAAGACTCATTAAACTTTTATAATTTGAGAATATTATTTATTTGAGAATGTAAGGTTAAATTACAACTCTAGTACGAAATCAAATAAACAACGATATATTGCGATATAAATGCGATATAATAAATGAATGGATATGAATTATGAATATCAGAGCTAAGCTGATATGGGTGGTAGCGAGCTCAATCCGTTATGATTATCAAGAGAAAAATATTTAATCTTTATCGTCAGTGAAATTGGGATAACCCATTTATTGTATTAAAAATACTACTTTGTTCAACAAATGGAATGTTAAAAGTGAGTTTATGATGGTTTTTTCAATTTAATAGCTTATTTCCAAGGTTCAAATTGTATATCTTATACTTGCGAAAACTTCAGTGTTCCGGTTACTAGGGGTGAATTAGCTCATTATGAAAATTTAAAATGGCTATATCTTTTTAACAGGGCCGAATCGGAAAAAATGGTAAATGAAAAAAGTGTTTCTTTTGACCCCAAGAATCTTCGGTTAAAATATATGTACAAGTCAAAGACTCACCCTGTATATATATATTATATATATATATATTATATATATATATATATATATATCAACAATTTTAATTCCCAATATACAACAATAGTTATAAGTATGATAAGGGGTGTGGGAAAATTGATAAGTGTTATAATTTCACTCTTCTTTATTTCATTTAGTCGACGTTTCGATCCCGATGGGGACCTTCTTCAGGACTCTAAAATAGCAATAGAAAACAGTCAAAAAACATGGCAATCACAAAACATGTAAAAATAGTACATACCGAAATACAGAGTTGTAAAGATCTTATTTGAACACAAATCAATAGCTCTCAAGAAAGCAATGAACAAGAACATCAACAAATTTAGCGAAAAAAGATCTGATATTTCGTTAGCACAAGAGTAGAAATCAATTATCATATGTAAATAAGGTAAACAGAATAATCAACAAAATGAGAGTTTGTCAAAAATGTTGTCAACCAGACTTGCCACAGAATACACGCACATGACAAATGAAACATAGAATAGCATTAAATCACACTTGGTCGCAGTAATTCACTCTCACCGAACTCAGAACAAATGCGATTATTGAAAGACTCCATGAACCGAATCCAATCCCCTCTCACAGAAATAGTCCGGAACACAGAATTCATTATTACGTTATCCCGACTGTAGAACTTGTGGAAATATTCATTCCATTTGATCCATCCAATTCACTGCCACCAAACTGGTCATAATGAATCAAATAAGTATAGATGGAGCTAATATTGTTTACATCCCTTCTGTAATTCATAGAACAAGTGTGGCGTTTAATATGGTACATCTCTAAGAAACATCTTTTCTTTCCACTAACTGCACATTCAAGAATTTTGGTGGAATCATAATTCATTGGGTGATCTTTGTCCCGGGTATGGTCTGCTAGGGCACAAATCTTACTTGAATTCTTGATGTCGCTCTTGTGTTGAGCAATCCTTCTCTTCAAAAGCTGAGATGTCTGACCAATATACACCTCACTACATATTGAACATGGAATACAATATACCACACCACTCATATTATCAACAGTCATCCCATCTTTCACTCGACTGTATAGTCTGTCAATTTTAAAATAAGATTTCGGAATCAATTTAATTTGTGTGGCCTTTAGGAGGTTAATTAATGCATTAGTCATACCATTTATTAGGGGAATAGAAGAGTAAAGAATTCTATCTACGTTCTCAGTGTCCACAGTGGTGGATGAGAACGTAGATAGATAATATGAGTGGTGTGGTATATTGTATTCCATGTTCAATATGTAGTGAGGTGTATATTGGTCAGACATCTCAGCTTTTGAAGAGAAGGATTGCTCAACACAAGAGCGACATCAAGAATTCAAGTAAGATTTGTGCCCTAGCAGACCATACCCGGGACAAAGATCACCCAATGAATTATGATTCCACCAAAATTCTTGAATGTGCAGTTAGTGGAAAGAAAAGATGTTTCTTAGAGATGTACCATATTAAACGCCACACTTGTTCTATGAATTACAGAAGGGATGTAAACAATATTAGCTCCATCTATACTTATTTGATTCATTATGACCAGTTTGGTGGCAGTGAATTGGATGGATCAAATGGAATGAATATTTCCACAAGTTCTACAGTCGGCATAACGTAATAATGAATTCTGTGTTCCGGACTATTTCTGTGAGAGGGGATTGGATTCGGTTCATGGAGTCTTTCAATAATCGCATTTGTTCTGAGTTCGGTGAGAGTGAATTACTGCGACCAAGTGTGATTTAATGCTATTCTATGTTTCATTTGTCATGTGCGTGTATTCTGTGGCAAGTCTGGTTGACAACATTTTTGACAAACTCTCATTTTGTTGATTATTCTGTTTACCTTATTTATATATGATAATTGATTTCTACTCTTGTGCTAACGAAATATCAGATCTTTTTTCGCTAAATTTGTTGATGTTCTTGTTCATTGCTTTCTTGAGAGCTATTGATTTGTGTTCAAATAAGATCTTTACAACTCTGTATTTCGGTATGTACTATTTTTACATGTTTTGTGATTGCCATGTTTTTTGACTGTTTTCTATTGCTATTGTAGAGTCCTGAAGAAGGTCCCCATCGGGATCGAAACGTCGACTAAATGAAATAAAGAAGAGTGAAATTATAACACTTATCAATTTTCCCACACCCCTTATCATACTTATAATTATATATATATATATATATATACATATATATATATATATATATATATATATATATATATATATATATATATATATATAATTCGTAAGAAAATTATTGATCGCAATATATCTAATGGATAAGAATGTTGGGATGTTTCGATCTAGGAAATTCAGTGATACACTTTTATATCATCCAAGCTTTCGGTAAGACTTCTTACCTTTCTCAAGGATCTGCAATATATATTAAATATAAACATTACAAATAGCAAGTTCACAAAACTAACGTACATATATTGTGGTTTTATTCCTTCCTGTTGATCTTATTTCAAAATATTCAAAAAACAAAATAGTTCAACCCAACTACTCTCTCACAGTAATAAAGATTAAACAAGTAACAAATATTATTGATAACACTCATATATTCTGTCAGACATCAAATTCATGTAAGGTAAACAAACCATGACCTAGATCGAAACATCCCAACATTCTTATCCATTATATATATATATATATATATATATTTATCCTGCTATCTTCAGAGCGTCCATACATTGACAATTTACCGCCTACCAAGCGTCCATATATGGACGCTTGGAAGTCTGCTTATGTTAAACCATTCCTAGTAGTCCTACGATCTCGTACACAAAAATTTTTGGGGACGCTCAGAAGATAGTGGGACGTAAATTTCAATATTCAACTAGTATATTATGGTTCAGCGTGTCCGCCGCTTGGGGCGCTCACTACAACTTCTGTATATTCCTCCACAGTATATACTGCTTTCACCTTACCGATTTCTGGGCGTCCTCGATGTCGAGGCAAACTGGCAACGCTGGTTTCTCGTGATTAATCATAATATTTCCCAAGTAGAGCGTTACCCCTGTTTTGATTGTTATGAATCATCACTTTTCTCGATAGCGGTGATTTTGTTCAATTCAGGGATAGTTCGCGCTTCCATAAAGACATCTGTTCGGATGTAATATTGATTTAGTGAATGTGCTCAATCTGTATATAGTTTCTGGAATCCAGATCTGTATCAGTTGTAATAATATTATATTTGAATTTAGGCTGGTCAATATAGTAAACAATTCTAGAAAAGCACTGACGTGAAGTCAGGAACTTTCGCGCGCATGTTAATATTCGTGTGGGATTGTTCTGAAGAAGCGGTCATCACGCAACTCTGCACAAAATTCTGTACTAGCAATTTTCAACTAGTAACTAAGTTTTTTCATGATAGGATTTTGAGTTTGAATCTTTAAAGGCTCCTCCTCAATATCTCAGAAACTACTCATGTGATCGAATTTAAATTTGTACTTACTTGTAGAATACTGGCGCCCAAAATTTTGTTGAGGTCGTATTGTTACTGAAATCTTAAAAGAATATTTTTCGAAAATATTTTTAATAATTTTTTTTCATCAGAAGCTACCAATCAGATTTCAGTGCATTTTTGCACACGCATTATTGTCAATATTTCACAATAGTGTACAAAATTTCAGTTCGTTCCGTTTTCAACTATCGGAGATATTGAGAAAAAAATTGTCAAAGGTCGCGTTTTTCTTAGGTTTCGTTCTTATTTCCAGAATAAGTCAAGAAATACTGATTCGATAATATCCAAAATGCGCAATTAGTAGAATACCGACGCACTTGCTCTTGCAACGATTTGTTAGAATCTTAATGTTTGTAAATTCAGAAAAAAACTATTTTCCTGACTTTTGTTGAAAAATTTTTTTTCGGTGTCTGTACATCATATTTCGATGAAAATCTGCATGGACCTTGAAGTTAATATTCAACAACAGTGGTGCAAATTTAAGTTAGATCTGATTTCAGTTTTAATAGAAAGTGGGAAAATTTCATGTTTTTTTCTAGGTATTGTTTGTTATTTACGGAATAATTCGGATCCAATCATGACAACATGTTCATTGATTGCAGAATACGAACGCACAATGGCCTACAAAATTAAGTTGGTATCGTTTTCTCAGTATATAAAAAAAAATATATAAAAGAACTGACGTGAAAGTCAGGAGCTTTTGCGCGCATATTTGAATTCCTTGGTGATTGTTTCGATGACACGATCATCAGGAAAATTTGAACAGAATTGTGTATTAGCATTTGCTAACTATAGTCCAAGTTTCGTCATCATCGGATTGGTATAATTTGATTTATTTCGGAAATAACAACGAAATCGAGAAATAAACAAGAAATTCGACATACTTTTGCCGTGAATCTCCGGAAAATGGAATCGAATCTGACTGAAATTTGACACACTGATGGAGAATATTAATCTCAAGGTTTGTGTGGAATTTTGTTTGAATCTGATGAATAGATTCTCGAAAAAAAATTTTTTACATCAAAAATTGGGAAAATTTTCCATAATTTTTTTTTGGTGTACTAACACAACGATATCGACGAATTTCTGCGAGCTAATGCACGTTAGTAATTCCTTCAGATTCATATTTCTGGAGTAATTTCAGAAATAATAATTATTAAGGAAAATATCACAAAATTCGACTTATTCTTTTTGCAATGTCTCCCAAAATTAAAATCGGATAAAATTAAAATTATGTGTACTGTTGAAAATATTGATATCAAAACATGTGCAAACACTAATTGGAAATCTGATGACTCCTTTTTGAAAAAAAAATTTTTTTCAAAAAAATTGCGAAAATTCTCGAAAAACAAATTTTTTTAAATTTACCAAACATACGATCTCATTGAAAAATTTCAAAAATTGCGTGTCAGTACTCCCCATTCACGTACTACGTTTGAATACGATCGCACATTTAGTTCCTAATATATTAATAACATAACCTCAAAATTTCAAATGATTCAAAACTCCGAAACCGCTCGACCAATGTGGCTGGTTAATGAACTCAACCGTCGCATTCTGATGCGCAAACTATTCCGAAAATCTAGATAGATGTCTTCGTTTTCCCGCAATCGTGACAACGGACGGAAGGTTGGCTGACCGGACAGAATTCATTTTAAAGACGGATTCTTCATCAGTGAGTCCAACCTAGCCGTTTGAGACCATTTTAGCGAAAAAATTTCAAAAAGACAGACATCGTGACAAAACGATAGATAGCACGCTGTTTCCCTAGAACATGCGCGCAAAAACGCGAAATTTGACATGTTTTTCCCTTTATCTCCTGAACTTAAAATCCAATCAAATTGAAATGCAGCCCACTGTTGAAGAATACGGAGCTTAGGTTCCCTAAAGTATTTCATTGGAATCTGAAGAATGGCAATTTTTTTTCAACAAAAATATGGAAAAATTTCTGAAAATATTTTTTTAAGAAGTCACTAACCAAACGATACCAACAAAATTTAGCGAGCAAACTGCGCGTTGATATTCTGAATCTAACCTCCTAATTTAATCATCATCGGGTATGAAATTTTCTAAAATGATTTGATTTTGACTTTACTAAATAATAAGATCAATACAATATTTTGCAAGTGGATATTCTTCAACCAATTGTCCAGTTCGGTTACAACAGGATCAATATTTTTGGGTAATCTCGGAGATAACAACGAAACCGAGGAACAAATTCTAGAAAAGCACTGACGTGAAATTATCCCTTGCGAACAAAAGATTAACTCTTCTTGCATTTTTTGCGCGCATGTTCTAGGGAAACAGCATGCTATCATTTCGGCACAATTTCTGTCTTTTTCGAATTTTTTCGCGAAAATGGTCTTAAACGACTAGTTTGGACTCACTGATGAAGAATCCGTTGTCAAAATCAATTCTATCCGACCGACCGTCCGTAAGCACGATAACGGGAAAACGCGAGTAGCCATCGATCAGAACATTTTTAGGGTTGGTTCAGTGTCACAATGCAGCGGCTAAGTTCGTTATCCGGCCAAATCGTTCAAGCGGTTTCGGAGTAATTGTCATTTGAATGTTGGAGGTTATTTAATCAATATCTCAGGAACTAATTGTGCGATCGCATTCAAACTTAGTACGTGAATTAGGTGTACTGACGCACAACTTTTCTGATTTTTTTCAATGAGATCGAATTCTTGGTAAATTTAAAAAAAATATATTTTGAAAATTTTTGCAATTTGTTTTGAAAAAATTTTTTTTTCGAAAAGTACTCATCAGATTTCTGATTTATTTTTGCACGTGTTTTGACGTCGACATTTTCCAAGAGTAAACATAATTTCAATTTTACCCGATTTCAATGTTGGGAGATATTGCGAAAAGAATATGTCAAATTTCGTTATTTTTTATTTTTTTCGTTTTATTTTTTATTTCTGGAATAACTCAAGAGATGTTAATCTGATAATAATGAAACTTGAATGTCAAATGTGGGTGCATAAGCTAGTAGTTGATATAATACCGTTTCTAGACCAGAAAGTGAGCTGTAGTTCCCGCCGTTTACCCGCGCTTGATTGAAATTCTTCACGATACCATTCAGATGGAATTTTTCTAGGTGCTGTTGGAAAAAAAAAATTTGGAAAGAACTGACGTGAAGTCATCAGCTTTTGCGCGCATGTTCACTTGGTGGTCTGCTTTGAACATGCACGCAAAAGCTGATGACTTCACGTCAATGATTTTCCAATTTTCTTTTAATTTACTATTGATACGATACCGACAAAATTTCGCGACCAAATGCGTGTAAGTGATTCGCATTTAACCATTAAGTGTTATCGTGATCGGATTCATATTTGTTGAGTTATTTCAGAAATAATAACCGTACCAAGGAAAAATATCACAATATTTTACATATTTTTTCTCCCTATATCTCCGAAACTTGAAAACGGATGAAATTTAAATTTTGTACGCTGTTCTGAAATTTCAGCATCAAAACATGTGCTAGAACTCATTGGAATCTGATAATTTTTTTTTAATTAACTATTGATACTATCTCGAAAAAATTCGGCCCGAAGTTGCACGTTGGTACACACCAAGTTTGAGTGCGATTGCATTATAATTCCCTGAGATATTGGCTTCAACTCAAAAATTTAAATGACCATAACTTCTAAACCCCTCGAGCGATTCGGCCCATCAACGAACCTGGCCGAACGAAATTTCATGTCGATACCTCTTTTCGTTTTCAAGTTATCGTGGAAACGAGACCATTTTCGCTCGAAAATTCGAAAATTATAGACAGTGGGGCAAACGATAGCACGCTGTTCCGCTAGAATATGCGCGCAAAAACGAATTTCATTGGAATCTGAAGAAAAGGAAATGTTTTTCAACAAAAATAAGGAACATTTTAGAAACCTTTTTTTTCAAGAATTCACTAACCAAATGGTGCCAACAAAATTTTGTGAGAAATTGCGTTCGTACAAAATTTTGTGAGGATCTTGATATTATATTCTTCAGTGGTTCAATGATTTGTGTCAGTAAATGTCGATGTTAGGATGATACTAACTGACCCGCCCCCTTTTGGCACGGAGACATAAAGAATCGAGGAATTACGTCTAATTTTACATCTCTTCTTTCAATTTGATATGATAGTTCAATGAAACCTCATCGAATTATTTCATTCCGATTATATATCAGGTTTTCAAAATTTCAAGAAAAAAAAAACTCATACATACGCACTACCAAACATAGGTTGTGAAATATTCAGAGTTATACAAAAAAAACAAAACCATGAGCTTCTAAGCCATTTCCTCACGAGGTTCTGTAAAATGATTAACGCCGTAATTTTTTAACCAAGTAGCAGATTTCAATCCGGACAAATCGAAATTACAATTTCGAATGGATATATCTACGGAATCAAGTAATCTCAAATCCTGCTCTACAAATATCGAGTCTCTAAGTCTTTTCTTTCAGAAGTTATTGTATTTACGGTCGACCTATCGGAAACTGATAGTTATTGCAATAACTTACGAAAGAAACATTTTAGAATCTCGAAAGATGAATTCGTAAGAGGGCGAACTCCATCCAATGATACCGCAGATATACAAAAATCAGAAATTCTAGAAGAGCACTGACGTAAATCAAGGAGCTGATTTCAGGTTGAGTTATATAAAATTCAAATAGTCGAATCTATTCGACAGTTAGTTTTTGTTCGGAGGTTGAAGAACGTTGACATTCTCACTCAAATTCAGGAAGCCATGATTCCTGCAAACGATTTAGTGATTTGTCTCGCTGTTTTGTGATCACGTTCTGTTTGGCATTAAGAATTTGCTAAATGACAAATAGAAATCTCAGAATTATACGAAATACGGAGAGACGAAAAAGAATCAGGAAATAATAAATGCATACATAAATTCTTTTCTTTTCGATATGTACCATCGTATATTGGCAACGGATCATGTTTAAAGAGTATTCTGAAATATATTTTAAAATTTTTCCACCGACGTCCACATACTTCTCTTAATTCACGGATTGAAAAAAAACTACACGTTTCTCTTTTCCGCCCTATGTTGGACAGCAATCGGAATTTTTATCATGCATCTTTGTATCCACATACATATTGCATTTCTCTGTTCTTGTCTAAGTATCTGGAATGAACCCTTGAAATACAAACAACACACGGTCCAAAAGTTTTTATTTATGACCTTCTGTGGTTTGAGAACTCATCAAATCAGAGGTTTCAATTTTCTTTTTACTTGAAATACCTCTAAAGATGAGATTTCATAGAACTTATTTTACAGATGCCCGCCATATAGACACAAAATTTCAACACCATGTGACAAACAGGTTCTGAAATATCCAAGTTTTGAAAATTCGTTTCATATTATATTCCAATCCAATCCCCATTTATTAATATCAAGGCTAAGCCTAGCGAGGTCAACGCTTGAAGCAAAAGTTTCAAACGCCGAACTCGGTCGAGATTCTTTTATTGGGACGCTGCGCTGTGCGAGTGCAGCTGTTGTAATTTTTTTCTACGATTGCTGACGCATGAATGATCGTAAATCAGTCGGCAGAGTCTGTTCTTGTTTGTTTCTAGAGAAGCCTCGGTCTTGCCGACAGTGCCCTAACTGGCAACATAGCCTGGACGCCTAGTAATCGGCAAGGTGAAAGTTTTGTTGTATATTTTGGACGCTCTAGGAAGGTTTCTTGAAATGACGCTCGGAAATCGTTAGAATGAGAGTTGATAAAATAGATATTGACCAAAGTAAGTTTGCGGACATCTTACGACCTCTTCTGTTCAGTGTATATATATATATATATATATATATATATATATATATATATATATATATATATATTATATATATATTATATTATATATATTATATATATTATATTATATATATATTATATGTATATATATATATATATATATATATATATATATATATATATTATATCGATGAATGATGCACTTTGAAATTCGTTATGCTTTATATGTACAGTGCATCCCATTTTGGGTGAGACAGCCAGGTTTCTCGCTTGTTATTTAAGATAGAGCCTTGCGGTTTTCACGTTCCTGTCCTACTTTTTCGTGAAACTCAAGTTGGTCTAATCAGATTCTGCATAACTGTTTCCGTTCAAAAGATACAGGGTGATTTTGGAAATTTATACTTTTCGGACCCCTCCTTTATCTCCGAAATTATTAGAAATAATGCTGAGCTGAAAACTACGTCTGAATCAGAATTCTGCGTAGAATCTAGTGGCGTACTCAATATTTTTTTTCGGGGTATGGTTTTGAAGATTCAACACAAACCTATATTTTTTTTAATGGAACACCCTATATATCATTACTTCGTTGAATTCGTTATTTTTTTCCCTTCAAAATGATATATGAAACTATGTAGGTAGGATGTTCAGACATGTTAAAAAAACACTAAAACGTCAAATAATGATGATTTTTTTGTAAATCGGCCATGAATTTTCTATGTTTCAATAAGAGGATTATTACTTTCGATTTTTAAAAGCAAAAGGTCATTGATGACACAAACATCCTTGTTGTTATTATGGCTACTATGCATTTGGGAGCATTGTCTTATCAAGTAGGCATTGGAGGGAAAAAACCAATCTGATCTAGCTGTCATCGCTATAAATTATTGTTATCATTATTGATTCTTCTTTTCTATGGGAAATCCATTGCCCATTAACAAAAAATCATCATTATTTGATGTTTTAGTGTTTTTTTAACATTTCTGAACATCCTACCTATATAGTGTAATATATCATTTTGAAGGAAAAAAAATAACGAATTCACCGAAGTAATGATACACATGGTGTTCCATTAAAAAAAACATAAGTTTGTGTTGAATCTTCAAAACCATACCCCGAAAAAAAATATTGAGTACGCCACTGGAGTCTACGCAGAATTCTGATTCTGAAGTAGTTTTTACCTCAGCATTATTTCTAATAACTTCGGAGATAAAGAAGGGGTCCGAAAAGTATCAATTTCCAAAATCACCCTGTATCTTTTGAACGGAAACAGTTATGCAAAATCTGATTAGACCAATTTGATTTTCACAAAAAAGTAGGATAGGAACGTGAAAACCGCAAGGCTCTATCTTAAATAACAAGCGAGAAACCTGGCTGTCTCACCCAAAATGGGATGCACTGTACGCTACTGAATGGAACGCTTCGGTGTATTAGCTCCTTCTTCAGTTTTGTGCGCAACCAAGTTCTTGACAACATATTTGGCGGCGACTGTACTATGTATATGGAATATCCCAAATTTCAATATATTACCTTTAAAACTAACGGAGATACGGGGTGTGTACCATGATCTTGTTACACCCGGTATATTGTTATGGATCTCTTCAAATTGAATTTTGAAAATATTCTAAAATAGATCCAAACAAACAAATGAATTTCTACTTGAAATAACTCTTTCTCAGGTGGGTTCAGAGGAAGTAAAAAAAATATTATTTCTTTTTTAAAAAAGAACAACAAACCTATCTACCTTACTAATTACCTATCTATTGAAATGAAATTCATACAATCAACTGAGAAGACTTATCTTAATAATTTTCTTCTCCACTTAGTCTTGTTCCATAAATTCTTCTTTCAAAATAAAACTCCTAATCTATACTACTTTCACGTTTCAAGTTCCAACTCCAAACTCCTTTCCATTTTCAAATTCCATAGTCTTTTCTCAATTCCAAAACTATTTCAATATCTTTATAAATTCTTCTTCAACTCCTTATTGTTATTAAACTCTAGTGATATCAAAATTAAATTTATTAAAAAAAATCTCCTCCAAATTACTTCTTCCGATTTTCTGCTTGACGTCTCCTTCCAATTCTTTTTCTCCGCTATCGAGGATTTTCATTTTTTTTCCATTCGATGATCTTCTATGTACTCAGTAATATCTATGCCACTGCCATTCAATTTAGGGGGTAATCATCGTCCAAAACCTCGTCGAAATATTCATAGTTAGGAGCGGGATCAGCTTTCAACCAAGAGTAAATACTTTAAATATATGCAGAATATTGTTCGTTTCCTTCATTAATACATTGTATTAATACGATAATAGAAAAAATATATTTTTTCATCCCCTCCACTACACTACCATGGATCAGCCTAAGATGCATAGAATACCTGGTGTGTTCAATGATTCGATTTTGTTTCAGACTGATTTTAAACACTGCAAACATTCACAATAAATTACAATTCAGTTCATATCAAATTTTCAATCAAATGAATGGAATATAATGACAGACCATAGAATATAAAATCTTATTGTTCTATACTCAAAGTTCACGACAAGAGCGTAGAAATAGGGGGATACTGGGGGTAATTACACGGTGTTCCTAAATTGAAGATACAAATGAAAATGACAGATTTCCGGATCATTTCAAGAAAAAAAGTCCTATAACATGAGTCCTCGAACATTTTGTTTTGAGATACATGTGTTAAAGTTTGAGTTTTTTCTCGTATAACCTTCCCTTCACAAGATATTTAATTTGAATTGGCCATAGATATCCCAGTTTAAAGTTTTCACCATTTGATATGCTAATTTTGAATGCAAATCTACAGAGTGATATTTTTTCTGGAAGGATGCCTGCTTCCTTCCTCCAAAACTATATTTTGGTGAATGGCTGTTAGTTTAGAAAAATGTAGAAAAAACTCTGGACCAGTACTACACTTTGTGGTTTGTTATAGTTTTGCCGTATCTGCTATCGATTTCGAAAAAAAATCTCTAGTAATCCTCAGGAAAATCCAAATTATTATAAACATTCAGCTAGTAAGCTCTAATGAATGCATTAATTATAAGTTTTGGTATTTATTTACCCAATCTGTAGCGAATATTAATAAATATTTGATAAACTGTACGACACACTAGAAACAACCTGTATATTGAAAGCAAGGCGTTTGTGGGCTCATATTCATGAAACTTCTTTTTCTCAAAATTATCCAAGTAATTTCTCATTTTCCTTCGTAACTCTAATTTGAGAACACCCAGTATAAGGTAAGAACAACCGAATTAGTAAAAAAAAAAATTATTTAGGATAATTTGTTTCAAACTTCATTTTCAAACTTCTTTTTCTAACATTACAGATATGAATAAAAGTTGTCGTCGAAAAATTTTTTTTTCGATTATCCCCCGCCGAGAAATAAAAAAACTACGCCCTTGGTTCACAAGAGTCGAGAATTGAGAGAAATGTCAAATGTAAACGATGTATGCACCATCTGAAACAGACCGCGATCCTTCGAAATCAAGTAGGTATAAATCTGAAAAATCTCCCGTTTTGTCTGCAAGTTTTACAGGTATAAGTTAACACACCAGGTTTTCTATGCATCTTAGATCAGCCACTGTGACAGGCGTCATTGTGTCAGTGTGTCTTGAATGGGCGAAAATGAACGAGAATAGGTTATATTTCAATATTATTTTGTTAAACTATTTTTGGTGTAGCAACGTGTTGTGTGAATTTGGATTTATTCGATATTTTAGAAGAAGAATCTGACAATTTCCTTGCTTATATATATCATGTCATGAAAATATGTGTATGAAAATTATTTTTCATTTCCATTGAAAAAAAATGATAAAAAAATAAATTTCTTCTACTACCTTACTAGAAAACTTAATTTTCGAATTGAATAACAAGTCTAGCTCCATAAAATATGTTGATGGTAAAAACGAATCATCAGAGATACATAAAGAAAGAAGTTGAGAGGTCTCAACTAATGTTTCTTTTACCAGTAGCAAGAATATATGCTACGTTGGCAAACCTTCCTTCCATCAGTTTGGTACATAGTCTATCCGGCACCCAAGTGGTGAACCGGAAAAAAGTTATCCGTCACCGTTATTTAGCAACTGCTGGCTACATATCCGGAACTTTAATAGCAAGTGGTGAAACAAGCCCTTAGTTGCGTATCCTGTACTTTCGAACTACTTCCTTGTGAAGACGTTATTTCTCTGTAACTTGGTTTCTGTGTTTCAAAAGGGTTTCTTTCATTTTTTCATCATTGATTCCATTTCTTTGTTCAGGTTTTTTCTAACATTTAAATTCTTTCTATCAAGAATTAATTATTGTCTATTAGAATTTCATTTTTCTCCTGTACTTCAATGAGTAATTTCTTGAGATACGCGTTTTCCATTGCTAAAATTTTATTTGGTACCTCGCTATTAGTATCCTTTATTTCTACGCTTGCAGATAGACGATTTCACATTTGCTGTCTGCCAAGTGCACAAGAGATGGAAATACTCACTTTACGCACAGCAGGAAATCTACATTTTTATTAGTTCATGTATAGATCGTGTTTTGATTAATTTCAGAGATTTTACTTGGAGCACGTTCAATTTCGTCTTCACTATCCGCCATCTTTCTGAACGCGTGAATAGATTCCACTGATTTTTGAAAAAGTGGACCTCTTAACTTAATAGGAGCAAAATAAGACAATCATTTACAAAATATTTGATAGCTTGGAATAACCTACCTATCAGCTCTTCCCGATTCCTTCACATATGATTTGAAGAAAGGAGCCACAGTTTTGCTGATATAAGAGTGTAAAATTTCATATGGGGATCCATCACTGAAATTTATTATTCGTACTTGTGATTTGATACTCTTATCAGCTTCTATAATACTTCCTCGTTTGATAATAACCAGACTGGACATCTTAGAATTTGTGTAATAAACTACATTATTGATGAAGTAAGTAACTGGTTCCTTTTCTTCTTCCCCTTCAGGTGGTTGATCATTATCATCGTCTGAAAATGTATACTATGTGAAAAAGGAAAAAATATTTATTATAATTCAATTCAATTTATTCATCATTACAAATTGTACAATAATATTAAAATAAAAATGTCCATGAAAGAAGCAGAGATATGCAGTCTAAGCACGCTTGTATACTGACATATCCTGCAATATAAATTGGTGAACCTTTCCAAGTAACTGCAATCATACACAATAAACCCCAATTTTCTGCCAGAATGTAATATTCCCGCATAGGATGAAAGAACGAAGCGATAAGAAGAAAAGAAAAAAAAACAAGAATATACTGTAATTATTCCGAAAGGACTCTCTGAAAATTTCGAAAGTTATTGACTTCTTGAGGAGGTTTTTCTGCATCTTACTTTTTAAGTTATATCTTGACCTCATGTCGTCTGGAAGTAAATTATAAAAATTTGGACCATGATATAGGAAATATTGTTGTAAACCAGTCCTACGGAACAGAGCTAACACAAGATTTCTATTTCTGATCTGTCTAGTAAAAAAAGAATGCTGAACCAGTGTCCCGTTATTTTTGAGCTGATTTAATGTTGTCTCATACACGTAAAGTTGTTCACATTCAACGAATAGTTTATCAGATTCAAACATTTTCCCAACATTCAAGATTATCTTCAGTATGGTTTTAGGTACTATTTCAATTCCCCTCAAGTGAGTGTCACACATAGCTCCCCACATCACAATTGCATACCTCAATATCGACAACACCAAAGATTCATAAACGCGTAGACACGTCCTTTTGGGGAGGATATTTCGGGACCATAAAATACATGTAGGAGACGTTTCATCCTCTCAATGAGAAATTCAGCGTGTTTAGTCCACCTCATATGTTGATCGATGTAAACCCCGAGATATTTAACTGATTCTGTCTTCTCGATGATAGGACAGGTGCATGAAGACGGGTTACACAGTGTTCCATGTATGGAAATCTCACGAAATCTCGGTGGTCCACGCGCTGTGAGGGAGAATGCAATGAATTCTGTCTTCTCGGGATTAAGAGTCAGCAAGCAACAAGACAAGAGGTTAGATAGTTTCCTCAAACCAGTGGTATGCACACAACTTTCACCGCTGAACCCAACGACAGAGTCGTCCGCATATGCGATCATCCCCATTTCTGAAACGCGAAGCAGCCAGTCTATGTATATCAGAAACAGTACTGGTCCCAGCATTGTCCCTTGTGGTATGCCAGTTTTGATAGCTATTGGTTGACTCAATACCTTGTCTATTTTGATTTCGTCCATTCAAATAATTTCGAAATAGTCTCCCAGCAACCCCTCTAACCCCAATTGCCTCCAATCTTTCCAACAGTAGACCGTGATCTACCGTGTCGAACGCCTTCCTGAGGTCCAGGAATACCGCTAAAACTTTTTTTATTATCATTCATGGAGTTTAAGATATTCTCCGTGAGTTCTTGGATAGCATCTGTAGTAGATATATTCTCTCTGAACCCAAACTGACTATTGCCCAATAGCTCGAACCTATTCAGAAATGAAATGAGTCTCGTCTTTAATGATTTCTCAAATATTTTTTAGAAATTGTTCATCAGGGATATCGGACGGTAATTCGTCATTTCCCTTTTGTTTCCAGACTTGAAAATACATGAAACATAAGATTCCTTCCATTCGACCGGGACAATTCCACTTACAAAACACAGGTTAATAATATGTACTAATGGTTTCAGAATATGCACATGTGTAGACTTAATGAGAAATGTTGAAATTTTATCGGGTCCGGGACAGGTGTTGCTCTTCAGTGATGCTATATATGATAAAATTTCATCCTCATCAACCGGTCAAAAATAAATGGACGAAGGATGCGGAGGAAGCCCGGGAAGACTGTCAATATCAGGTCTATGTATTTTATTCGCTAAAGGTCCGCCAATATTTATGAAAAAACTATTAAATGTGTTCGCCCTTTCCGCAGAGTCAGATATTGGATTACCTTCATCGTCAATTATTTCATCACTTACCTTAGTTTTATTGCGACCTCGGTTAATTCTTTGATTTATTGTTTTCCAAATTGTTTTAGAATCGTTACCTGCGAGTCTTAACTGATGGTCACAGTACGATTTCTTAGTTTCTTTGATTAGTGTATTCAACATATTTCGGTATTCAACAAATCTCTGTCGGGCTTTTATGCTATGCTCATTTTTCAGTTTAGATTTCATCCAGTCTCTGCGCTTTATTGATGTTATCAAACCCGTAGTTACCCAAGGTTGTTTTTTAACAAGCGATTTTCGTGTTATAGTTCTCGTGTAAGAAGATTTATGTAGGTATTCAATTTGAGGATCCAACTCACTCAATACTCCCTGCCATTCTTCCCCAAGCAAATATGAATTGAGTTTGCAATAATCTATACATGAAAATTTTTCAGATGGTCGAGACGAAACCACCTCAACGGCGTCTCGTGACTCTATTGACAAAAATGTAGACCAGTGATCTGTGAGCGAGCTCTGAAATATACCAGGGATCACTTTGATTTTGTCAAGCATATTTGTTTTCAGTTTAATATAAATATGGTCAATTATAGTAGCCGAGCTGTTATTTTCTCTAGAAGATTCATTAATTTGGGGCACATTTCCATTTAGTCCCATACATGTCTGGTATGACAAACTCTTATGACAGGTGGAATTTCCGATATTAATATTCACATCTCCCACAAAAACTTCCACATCCTATCCACGGAGGCTCACCAGATAATCGTTCAAATCTTCGATATCAAAACCCATGTTGGTAGAGGGTGGCCTATATGATGCTATAATGCCATAAGTTTTCCTATCAATTTCAAAAGTTAGTCGTAGGGCATTAGTTTCTGTAAATTTAACCACCTGAGCTTCCACATTCACAGACTGTTTAACATGAACCAGTAGACCATCGCTTTTATTATATTTAGACTCATTATAAAAAATATTATAACGAGGAATTCCAAAATCCGATACATTACATATTTCCCAACATTCAGACAACACAATTACATCTAAATTTTCAAAATTTAAGGCATGTAGGTACAACATCAAGTCATCAAAGTTCTTTTGTACACTTCGTATGTTGAAATGTAAGATATTCAAGAGTTTTCTGCATTCAAGTTTTTTCACCACGTCTTCCAATTTACTGTAAACTTTCGTTCCTCATCTCATCTCTCATAAGATTAACTTATTTACATTTTTAGGTTATTAACATATAAGTCTCTCAAATTTATTTCATATTTTGTGAAAGTGGTTTACTTACGTAACAGACAAATAAACACAATATTAGGAAAATTTCATGTTAAGAGGTAATGGTACCACGTGCGTTTGAGCGCATCTGTCAAAGTTTACCTATTCAGCTCCCTCCAGCCCCTCTGAGAAGCCTTCACTTTTCAGGATGAGTGGAGCAATCTCAAACGTTCTTATGATTTTCCGTCCTTTTCTACCACATGTAAGAATTCAGATACGTTTGACGGCATTCAATTCCTACACGCCAGCCAATGAAATCGCAGCGAACTGTACGAACGGTTGTTCGAATATTTGGCAATGCAGCAACTTCGAGCTCGATAGACAGATACAGAAATGGTATTAGCTATCTTTCTAGGACGGATTGACCAGAGGTTTTGAAAGAAATAACTCGCTTTTTATGATGGGCAATAAAACCGATTTTAGAGAGGGTTGCGAAGTTGTGAGAAATATCAGTTAGGATCGACTATTATCAGATGGGTTCGAGAAAAAATGTATATGCTAAATTTGTTCAGATTCCTTCATTCTTACGAAAATTAATTTGATTCAAAAACGTATTTAGTGGAATAATAAAAAAAATCAAAACAAATGCACCGAAACTTTTCACATAAGCGGGTCACATTCATTGAGCAAAATATTGATTTTGCTCATTATGGTTAGCCAAATCAAAATGAACCATCAATATGATGGTCATCCAAATATGATATCGGATGAATGATGGAACATGGGCATTTATGACCAATATTCATTTCAAGTCAGTTGTTATATCGTATTGATCAACATGCTGAATATTACGATTCATTTATATTGAAGGCAAAAAAAAGTACTAAAATTTTCAAAAATTCTTATTTTCACAAACTGCCTACGTACAAAAAACAGTTGTTATATCGCATTGATTCTCCATGTTCAGGATTACGATCCATGAATTTTGAAGGCATAAAAAGGACTGGAATTTGAAAAAAAAAAGGCTATTTTCAAAAATTGACCACGTACAAAAATCAGTTGTTATACAGGGTGAGTCTTTGACTTGTACATATATTTTAACCGAAGATTTGAGGTCAAAAGAAACACTTTTTTCATTTACCATTTTTTCCGATTCGGCCCTTTTAAAAAGATATAGCCATTTTAAATTTTCATAATGAGCTAATTCACCCCTGGTAACCGGAACACTGAAGTTTTCGCAAGTATAAGATATACAATTTGAACCTTGGAAATAAGCTACTAGATTGGAAAAACCATCATAAACTCACTTTTAACATTCCATTTGTTGAACAAAGTAGTATTTATAATACAATTATCCCAATTTCATTGACGATAAAGATTGAATATTTTTCTCTTGATAATCTATTTCATTTTCGATAATCATAACGAATTGAGCTCGCTACCACCCATATTAGCTTAGCTCTGATAGTCATACTTCATATCCATTGATTTATTATAACGCATTTATAATATATCGTTGTTTATTTCATTTCGTACAATTAACCTCACATTCTCAAATAAATCTGTAAAAGTTCTAACACAGACTAGTTGTCTGTGGTTTTAAGTTTGAACCTTAAATTTCGAGTGTTGCAAATTTAAACACAAGCAGTTCGAATAATCTATGTTCTAACCTAAAATATTCATTTACACTATTTACAGATTACACTGTTGTTGTTATTATGATATTTGATATTATGATTATTATGTTAGCTTGCAATGAAAATCATCGAAGATTTGAAGAATCCCAACCCAACAGAATATTGAAGTTCCATACATATTTTCGAGAAATTTAAAAACAATTTCCAAAATAATTGTGTGGATACAAAATAAATAAGTATGCATTCTGATAGAAAGTAATTCCTTTATGAAATGAAGCATTTGATTTGTTCCAACTATCTCATAAAAATAATGATCTGCATCAATATTTTTGAAGCCACCAGTGTGAAAATATGGAAATGAAGTTTTATGGCTCTGTAATCAATGGAAAATGTTAGACTCCACTTGTAATCAAATTTGTTCTATAATATGTACCTACATTATAGCCAAATCTACTACTTGATGCATCTTGATTTTGCCATTGAAAATAAATGAGAAGTATTCAATATAAATATCCACAGTTGAATATCCTGTTTCTTTCAACTCACCTATTTGTTTTCATATTCAAACAATTATGGCACTCTTGGAAGTATGTCAATCATATGCTCTAGGATGAATTTATGGAATATCAAAAGAATAAAAGTATTTAATCTCAATCACATGAAAATTTGTCTAGTATGTACAGTTAGTGGTATGTTTCGATGTGAGTTTGAATGACCCTCGAAAAATACAGTATTGTTCGATAGCAGCAGTCTTTAGTGGGATATTGACTGTTGCCATTATAATGGGACTATTTTGTGAAATCTTTTTTGAACATGGGTTTTATGGGAAATCTGGACTTTTCAAAATAGAATGTTGATTTTAATGAAGTATCTTCTTATTATAAGAGCTGTGTCAAAGTTCAGGCATTTGTAATCAAATAGAAGAGTTGAGGTGAGCTTATTCAAATAACTTCATTTTCAAACTAAGTTGGCTAGTACTTCAATTCTAAAATCTGAGAACATGACATCATAGTAAATATTCATTTCTGTGGTTTTTTTCCACAACAGAACAGAGTTGCATTTAGCCAAAGTACCCAATTTTTCGAATTTCACAGATAATTTTTTTTTTTTAAGATCAAGTTACTCGAAAATGGCGCTTTGTAGGAGAAAATATGAAGAATATTTTTATTTTTCAAATTAGCCAAATATTGTTCAATGAACGTTCAAATTATTTTTAAGAGTTGGGTTGTTCGAATTTCTGGTATTTTTATGTGATGTAATGTTCATAATGAAGAAACTGAAAGATGTGTAGGGAATCTTGTGTTCGGATAAGATGTATCACATCAAGGAAAAGCTATATTCCAAAAATCATTGCCTTCAATAGAACCATTTACGAGATATAGCTGAAAATCACATTTTTTTATCGATTTTCAACAGCCTGTATCTTTGTAACCGGACCGAATCGGAAAAAACTATAAAGGAAAAAACTGTTTCTTTTGACCTCAGGAATCTTCGGTTGAAATATATGTACAAGTCAAAGACTCTGTATAGCAATATCGCATTGATTTTCCATGCTCAGGATTACAATCCATTAATTTTTAAGGCAAAAAAAATAACTAACATTTTTAGAAATTCTTATTATAAGAAATTGCTTACGTACAAAAATAGGTTGTTATGTCGCGATATCGCATTGATTCTCCATACTCAGGCAATAATTTTGCATAATTTTGAAGGCAAAAAAAAGAAAAAAAAAAAACATTTTCAAAAATTTGTATTTCCAGAAATTCACTATGTATAAAAATCAGTTGTTATATAGCAATATCGCATTGATTCTAATATTCAGGACGCTCAGGATTACGATTCATTTTTTGAAGGCAAAAAAAAAGAATGGAATTATAAAAAATTCTCATTCTCAGAAATTGACTACATACAAAAATCAGTTGTTATATCAAAATATCGCATTAATTCTCAATGCTCAGGATTACGATCCAACAATTTTGAAGAGAAAAAAAGGACTCTAATCTCATTTTCAGAAATTGACTATGCAGAATCAAGAAATTTCTAAACAATAATAACATCTTAGTACTGACCTTCAATATTCCCCTATAATTACCAACCAGTTCAACTGAAATATTAATTCTTGTTGTGCATAAAAATAATCACATTTCCATACACTGAAAGATAAATTGGGATTGATTGAATATCTACGGAACAAATTTACATGATTAAAAAAACTAATAGTTGTCATAATTATTAGAGTGACCACGTACTAATGAGATTATTCTCGGAAAATATGGAAACTATAAACATGAAATTTGGTAAAAAATCAGTTCTTATATCACTTATTGATCTTTCATACTCAGGATCACGATCCATTAATTTGGAAGGCAAAAAAAGGACTAAAATCTTTTTTGAAAATTCTCATTTTCAGAAATTGACTTCGTACAAAAATCAGTTGTTATATCGCAATATCGCATTGATTCTCCTTGCTCAGAATAACGATCCATTTATTTTATAAAAGGTTTTCAAATTTCAAAAAATTCTCATGTTCAGAAATTGACTCACATCGTAACATCGTAGTACTGAACTTCAATATTACCATATAATTATCTACCATTTCAACTGAAATGTTATTTCATGTTGTGCATGAACATAATCTCTTTCCCATACACTGAAAGATGAATTGGTATTGAATGAATATTTACAAAACAGATTATGCATGATTAAAAAATTAATAGAATCATCATAAGAATGACCATGAACTAATAAGATTCTTCTTGTTTTCCTGTAGAAATCAAATTTGATATTTTTACATGATACTCCCAAAAAGCAAGTAATAGGATCAGAATAAATAAATCCTTGAATCTCTTGTTACCCATATCGAAAAGAATTGACAGCTAACTAAACTGAATAAAGGTATGAACAGACCGACGCGTGACTGCGGGAGCGGGAAAGAAACTTTTGTGGGATGGAAATCAACGGCTTTGAGCAGTAAAACTTCTTCCTCCGAAAAACTGTCATTTTCATACATAATTTTAGATTCATACTAATAATCGTGTCTCATTATTTTTGCGTAGGTGTGCATGCTATGCAATCTGCCCGCTGAACGCATCGCTCCCGTTCCCGAAGTCCCGCGTCGATCTGTTCATACCTTCAAGCGTTCGAAAAAAAAACGAACAAGCTGGAAATCTTTCTATTCACCTAATACTGTTGTTTACGACTCTAACTGAGAACTGATTCATAACGCAGCAACGTTGCCGGAATTATCAAATTGTAGGTAGTATTGAAGAATCTGGTGATTCATTGCGAATTTATACAGTAGGGGCAGCACTATACGACGGTCGATTATTCTTTTTTATTACGAAGTGATTTCAGCTCTTTTGAAATGTTTTTCTATAGTTTTTTTTTACGAATAATTTTAAAATAAATCAGTGATGAGTCCTATACCCATATCATCGATTCCATTGCGAAAAACGAAAAGTTAACAACTTTTTTTTTGTTTTTTCATTTGCAAATTAAAAATAGCCAATCCGTTCCTTTCAGATCATTGTTTAAAGAAATTATCAGAAAACCTCATACAAATCGGTGATCTGCAAGAATAGTTATTCTCCTTTAAGTTTTGAACTGGGCAGTCAAGTGGTAGCATTCCCTCTTAATGGTCGAACCAAAACCATAACCACAGTATAGGAACTATAAAGTAGTAACACTTCGAGGATTTTTTGTCCATTTGTCGGACACGCGCATCCTCCTAGCGCAGCTTAGAGAAATTGAACCAGATCATAGAAATCGTCGATTTGCACGTGAACCTTAACTTAGTGTCAAGTATTTACTCATTTTATATTGTTATGTTAACAAGTAAACGTTCGTTTACTTCCCCTTCGTTTACCCTTCTCTTAAATTTTAGTAATAAAACCAGGAGTAAATATGAGTGACAAAAACAACTAAGTTATTTGGCTAAGTCAATATTTTTAACTGACCTCAAAAAAAAGGGAAAAATTTTTCAATTCAACTGATTTTTTTGTTTGATTCCTTATACCTTCGACATATCTAAACCGATTTCGGAACTTTTTTTGGTAGGTATCAGCTAAGGTTAACCAAATTACAATAATTACCTACGATATTCTGTTCTACTTCAGGTATTATAATAATAATAATTTATTAGATACCCTCAAAATTTTACAGGGAATGTCAAAGAATTGTATGATAATCTACATCATAATATAACAAATGTATAAATCAGACAATAGCTTATAAATAAATACTTCTAAAATTTACAACAACCAATTATAAAACAAACTATTACACATAGGTACGAACTGAAACACAGAAAGATAATGACTAGAACTGGTACCTCATAAATTCATCCATTGAATAAAATGCACATTTAGTGAGAATGGTTTTAACTTTCCGCTTGAATGTTTTATAATCCAGTGATGTTAGGGATTGTGGAAGTGTGTTGTATAATTTCATTCCATTAAATATATGCGTGTTTTGAGTCTTCTTCAGTCTATGTCTAGGGTCAATAAAGTTGTTCCTAAACCTGGTCTCATGATTGTGAACCGCTGAGTGTTTGTGGAAAGTATCCCGATTTTTTTGTATATACATAAGAGGTAAGTATACCATATTTCTTGAAAAGAGGTCTACAGCTAGTGGTAAAGTCCACTCCCGCTACCAACTTTACAGCTTTTTCTGTTTCAGAAAAACTCTTTCTGCCTCTGGAGATGCACCCCATAGAATGATGCTGTAGGTCATCCTACTATGAAAATGTGCGTGGTAAGTAAGTAACGCTTCTTTTTCGGTGAGCAGGTTCTTAATTCTTCTTATTGAGAATAATGCCGTAGAAAGTTTCTGACTTAATTCAGTGATGTGTTTTGCCCAAGTTAAATTTCCGCTGATTGAAACCACAAGCAAATGAATAGTTTCCGGTTCATGACGTTTTGTGCTCACAACCAACTCCTGAGTTTTCTTTTCGTTTACTTTCATATCATTGGAATTGAACCATTGGATAGCATCTCTGACTGTTTCATGGGATTTATTCAGGAGTAGATTTCTTTCTTTGGCACTGTTCAAAAATGTTGTATCATCATTGTATTGACACTGACCCTAAAGCCTTAATTGTACGTAATAGACAGACAAGTTTATACTTACGCGGTTTTATTTTTTTTAAATTTCTGCAGATAATGTATCTTTTCTGTTGACACTTTCTATCATGTACTGGGTTTAATTTCAATAAAATTTTCAATAACGTTTTAATTTCCACTTTCCAGTAATTTCATCATGACAATATTTCCAAATCGGTTCTGCTTTTTTGTTGAAAAGCTTTTATGGGGAATTGGTATTTATAATATGGAATTATCATAGGAATAGAATTATTGAAAAGAATTCATCAATTATTAGTTGCAAGCCAAATGTTAATAATAAAAATTTCATTGTTTTATTGAAAAGTATTTTAGAGGAAAAAATATGTAATTTGTATGAGATAATTATGAAATACGTTCTATTTCTAGTGTCACTATAATGAATATACTAACTATTGGTACATGAAATTTAAAAATACTGAAAAAATGACTTCCAAAGCTACTCTCCTTATTGAAAATCTTAAGATATCTACGAAAATTCTAATATACTTTTGAATTCCCGCTCAAATGAATGTAGATTGGAACAAAATTTCATTTCATTTTATCGAGAGTGTTACTACTGTATAGTTCCTATACTGTGCCATGACTAGATGAGGTTTAAAAAAAAAGAAAAGAGCACAAACGGGTCAGTGGCTTTCGGGCGCTCGTCATTCATATGCCAATTGCGCTCTAAACATCAAACCAAGGGTACAATTGGGCATGAATGACGGGCGCTCGAAAGCTCCGACTTCACGTCAGTGGCTACCAGTCTCAATTGAAATTAATATATCATAATTAGTAAAAGGAGAAGATATTTTTACTCAGAGGTTTTATTCAAAAACCACATTAGATTTTTTTGTAGTCATAACTCAACGATTTTGTATAATACAAAAATAACATTTAACTGTTAAGTTATTTATTTTTATATTTTTTTGTTCAAGAATCAAGGTATTTGATGTTGAAATATTCATGTATTATAAACATTTTGTTGTCGTTTTGTTTCGTTCCTCCACATTTTTGTATTATTCAGTTCAAATGTAACTACTTGACTCAAAATTATTTGGTATGAATGTAACACATATGTGAGCGCTCTGGCCAAATGATTACATCATTCACCTCCGCTACAATATCAGAAGTATGTTTTTCTTCAACTGAAAACAATATCCATACTTTTTCTGGTGTTTTTCCATCGAATATATATGACTGTTGAGAAAACTTCATCCTGTTTATTCCATTGCTGTTTCGAGCTGTCATGAGAGCCCTCTAAGTGTACTGAGTTATCACCTATTGATGCAGCATATAAGAAAAATATCTCAACCAAATTGGGATGTGAGCTGATTTATTGGCACTCCACACACTTTTCAAAGAGAAATATAAACATAATGTCCACACATAATTTTGCAAAGAAATTAATGGACATAGGAAGATAATAGGTGATTCGAAAAATTATGTGCCTGGATTGAGTAGTGATCCACTGCCATCCACCAATGTATCTCATGGAATTCTTCGTTGAACGAAAAAAGCATGGAGTATATGGAGTATGAACTCTTATCATATCATATATCAAAATATAAATATATCAGAATAATGTATGGGTTCATTTCTATTTTCGATAATTTCATTTCCATATCCTTATTTATTATAATAAATGTCCATATTTCCGTGTCCAAATAAAAAATTATATCAAGCTGTATTTTTCTTTCTCATTTGCATTTTTCTCGATTAAATATTCTACAATTAGTGAATTTCCATAAGTGGTCTACAAATGTGATGAAAATGTTAATAACATAAATGAAAAAATGTCTAACAAAGTAGTGGAAACAAAAGACCGAACGAATAAGTATTCCACCTCTCTTATCTTTTATACGAACTCGACTAGGACAATCGTATCGTATATTCTCTGTATAGTCTGACGGACAGGGGCTTACCATGTTAGTTCGTTACTATACTATCTTGTGAGTTCATTTCAAACCACTTCCTTTTTATGATAAATTGTCCAATACTATTACAAAAAGTCAGAAATAAAAGTTTTGTTCAGGATTAACCTTCCTTATTAGGATGGTTCTACACTCTCTATAACTTTTTTCAACAAGAAATGATTCTAACATCAACAAGAATAATATGAAACCACTTTGGTTGGGACAGTTTTAGATTTAACCCCTGAGATTGCATTTTCCTATAAGGATGATATGATTCTACTTTGGTTGGGACAGTTTCAGGTTTAACCCCTGAAATTCGCATTTTCTCAGATGGAGGTTGTTACTCCACCCCTTCCGCAAGTCATGCAAGAATATTCCTCAACACAGAATGATTCTCTGCATCAATAAGAATGATATGATTCCACTTTGGTTGGGACAGTTTCAGAACCCCTCAAATTCGCATTTTCTCAGATGGGGGTTGTTATTCCACCCTCTCCGCAAGTGATGCAAGAATTTTTCTTAACACAGAATGGTTCTCTGCATCAACAAGAATGATATGAACTCAGTTTTGTTGAGGCAGTTTCTCGTTCAACTCGCCTAATGGTATTTTTGATATTGGGGATGATAACAGAAATACATGAACTTTTTTCCATGTAAAACAATTTTCTCTTTGAGAAAGAATGACAGTTTCAGTTTTCAATGGAAAATTCATGTTTTCCATAACCACATGAATATTTTACATAATCCAAAAGAAAAATATTGTATTATGAAATTATATTGGGTATGAACCTATAAAACCCATAATTTTTACTATAACAATATTAATACATCCGTGCTGAACCCCAAATAAATGCTCAGTCCGACGCCACTGATCGATCGGCGATCTTCGGCAAATGAGCTGCTATCTTTTGGCTGCTGTTTTCACACCGGTGCTCAAAAGTTCCTTGCCGTCAAACGGCAGTTGGCTTACTATCAATTCCTTATAATAAGGTTGAAGTAGACAAGTTATACTCAGCATTTAAGGTTTCACTGTTAAAAATTTACAGTGAAAATTTCTCCCTGTATACGATAGCTTGTTGCTTATGGACCTAAGATCAAACAAAAAGTTAGAATTATTGATAAAATATCAATAATTCTAACTTTTTGTTTGATCTTAGGTCCATGAGCAACAAGCTATCGTATCGTATCGTACTACAGTTTGGTATACAGTCATTTGCAATTCAACATCTTGTTATGGAGTGCTTCAGTTGACGTAAATAGGATATTTTTAGCACAAAAAAGGATAATGCGTTTGATCTTCAATATCAGCCAATTTTCCTCCTGTACACCTCTCTTCATCAAACATAACATTTTGACGGTCCCTTATATTTATATTTACAAATGTCTGTTGTTTATAAAACGTAACATTGGAAATTTTATTGGACTGTCGAACTATCATAATTATTCTACGAGAAACTTTGAAACATTGTGTTTGCCTCAACATAGGACAACGAAATTTGAACTTTCCCCATCTTATAAGGGCATAAAAGTTTTCAATAATTTACCAGATGAAATCAAGAGATTGAATGAATTGAAATTCAAGAAAACCATAAAACGCATATTGATTGAAAAATCTTATTATAATATAGCGGAATACTTTGCAGATGGCCATTTTGCATAAATTTTTTTGGCTTATTTATAGAACTAGTTTATCACATTTGTTTTGATCAGTTGTTTTCATTTTTCTTCTTACTAGGAACTTATCTCATCTTGACCTGTCCTATACATTCTTTTTGTAATGTCGAAGGGATTAATAAAGAATTGTTATTGTTATTATTATATACAGGGAAAAATTACTATTATCATGATATGCCATTATTTTACAGGGAAAAATTACTTGAAAAAAATAAAACCCTTGTTATAATAAGGAGTTCACCTATAAAAAATTTTAAAAATCCAAGAAACCGCCTACATAATCCATCCAACAATCTACTCTATAAGTAATCAAATGTGAAACCAATCGGAGAACGAACCAAGAAGTTAAATGGAAGATTTGGAAAGAGATTGGAGATTGCAGATGATGTTCTTGTGTAGTTCCATTATGATCCAATTAGCCAAATACATAGAAAATTTTCCACCTGCACCCTGCGAGAAATACTCAGAAGATGATTTATTTTATATGCATATAATTTTTCTTTTTTTTTCGAAACCTTATAATTGTAATTTTAACTTATTGGGCTGATGGACTTGGTTCAATTGCCCCAAATTCAGCTATTTATTTATTTTTAGTTGCTTGTTATAAGAGATCACGTCGTATCTGAGTTCGAAATAAATTGATTCATCTGAGTGAATTTTCATAACAGACAAAATAGTTCATTAAAACCTGGCTATTATAAGCAAAAATCATTGCAGGCTACTAAAATATAAAAGGAACCAATTCCATAATCAGTTTCTATTTTTATCAAAATGTATGTTATATATAGAGACAAAGAAAAAAAATCAGTAAGATATACATATGTATTACACTAGCTCGCTTATACAATTTAACTGTGTTAGTTTTTCAATTTGAATATCTCGAACAGAAAACATTTTATGGAAAAATGTTTCAAATAAAAGGTTGACGGTTTTGAGGGGAAGTCCTCTTATTGTACTACCTTTTCCATTGCTTTCACCCTTGGGGAGGGAGGGTGAAAATTCAAAAGAGAATTCCTATTTTTCATAACTAATCTGTATTCGAAGTAAAAAAATACAAAAGTTTTGTACAAAAAATATTCCATGATTCGCCTCAGATGACTCTGTAATCAAATTTGAATTTCCCGTCCTCAATGACTTGACAATGAATTTTTCATATTCAATTCGTAAATTGCCCAAATATTCGTTCCAACACTTCAAACAATGGAAATCGTTCCGTGCATAAAAATAGACGGATCAAAGGAGATTTCTACTAGATTTTAAATAACAGAGATACAAAGGAAAGTATTTTGAACCAATAACAAATAATTTCGTCATTTCCAAATGAAAATAAACAGTTCAGCAGGAAACATCAGAATTTCATATGAATGATTGAAGGAAAGGTTACATTCAGATCGTTCGAATGGAAATTTTATATTTGATTGCAAAGCCAACTGAATCAAGCTAAATTGTTCGTCCAAAACTTTTGTACTTGTACTGCAATAAGAACAGAAATTCCCATTTGAAATTCAAAAGTTGACCCCTGTCTCCGTCGGAATGAAGAAGTAAATAGAAGAGGTTTTAGCATAAATTCGAAACAGGTTTTGGAAAAGATGTTTCCACTTCAAAATTTTTGACTGATTCAACATTAAAAATTCACTTCGATATATGGAATAAATATATAATAATAAATATAATATAAACCATAAATCTTCAGAAATTTTATTTACCTCTGGAAGAGTTTCTTTGGACATACAGCGTAGACACACCAGGATCTCCTATGAACTTTCTGATATATTCCTGGTTAATCTTATCTTCGAGTGCTGCTACCAAGTTTATAGATTGAGCTTGTCCATCATCTTCAGGAAGTAGAACAGAAGCTGCTTTTATGATATAGTTCTTAAATGTGGTAAAATCTACCAAAGCTATATTTTCTCCATCAGGTGCTGATTCATTAGCTTCTAGAGAATCTCCCATTGTATTGTTTTTTCACAACAAGAGCAGTTTATAGTCGTATTCCTCTGTTTAAGACAGAGAAATATAAAAATTTAAGTTAAGTTCACCAATGTAATTTTAATAACGGCAATTCACAATAATTTTTATTGACTGACTCATAAGTCATAACTCACAACGAAGATAAAATGAATTGACATGACTATGACAATTGACATATAACATCAGGGAGGGTGAAGCTAAGGCTGCGTTCATAAATTTACACTTTAGAACATAGAGTTTAATCTATATGCTCTATAGGCAAATCAACATAAGCGCTACACTACCTGGTGACAATCAGAGTACAGTCCATTCAGGAATTATTGACATCGAAGTAGGCCATGAACGTCTAGTCGCGGCTTTATTTCTGGTTACAAAAATATCACTAAAAATTGCTATGGTTCATCATACAAATAACCAGCTTAAATTATTTTCATCATTTTTGTATCCGAAAGATCCTGAATTTTCGAAATTACGATTATTACGAAGGAACACATACAGTCATGATTTCATAAATTGAAATTCAGATTATATAACGTAAAAATATAGTGAAATGCTATCTCATTTCAAGGAAATCCAGTGAAGAGATATCTATTCATTATTATTTAAGAGTCGCCCATGAAAGATCCCATTGAAGATCATTAAAATATGCATATTCCTTTTCACCAAAGGCTCTTCAAAAATTGTTGCATTACTGATGGACACTAGATACCAACCTGCTTGCAAAATTCTTATCAAATAACTCTTATGGATCATTTTAACTGTGGTGTCTAAACTGGTGAAGAAAACAGAAAAAACTGGTTGTTAAATTTAAATAGTGTAGCTTAGTGAATGGAAGAGCCATATCATAATAAGGCAGAAATATAATTCAAAGAATCCATTTAGTATATGAAAAATTTTGACATCACAGCTACAGTTGTACTGTAACTTTCAAAATTGGAACCAATTTATCAGCCGATGTGTGAATTACTTTCTAAAGTCACTATTTATTGAAACTGTTCATGACATGAATGATTGATTGAACTTGTATGAAAAATATAGGTACTATTTGTACTCGAGATTTTTGTTTTTTATCGAAATGCTTTTATACTAGTTTCTATTAAATCACATAAATTATTTTGCCCATAACAGCTTTAACTAACTCACTAAAAGCATTTTTGCATGAAATTATTTCTAATTTGTGAATTTTAAAATTTTATTGCATTCTATTATTATCTCCAAGTGGGTAAGAGGTGAAGAAATTCTTGAAGTTACTCTTCTGAATATATTTTTCGATTTAATACTCAGTAAAAATTCTATAAAGCAATTGGAATTTATTAGATTTTTGGATTACTCATTGAAGAACAAAAAACAAATATAACAATACTTAATTTCAATATAGAATATAAATAAACTATAGATGCAAGGCCAAGACTTTGTTTAGCAATCCAATTATAAAATAATTCTCTCTTCATAGATTTATATAATCATCATGATCACCACTGTCAAAACTAAACATCCAGGTAAAAATCGAAATATCCAGCATTCAAAATAGTGCTCCTTCTACTTTTACCCTTGAATATACTGATATTCATATGAATGTTTATATGAATAAACATTTTGTTTTCTTTCTAGAGTCCACTGTTGAATAAATAACCAAGTTTCCTCCAGATAAATGAATTTCACATTTTGTTGCAAATATTCTCTGTATTCACCATAAAATCGTACTCAACTTATTATATTTTCCTGATTATCAATAAGAATTTTCCTTTTATTAACTGTTTTGAACTTGTAACCAATTAAGTTTATGTAATGTTGTCTTTGATTGATTAAAATCCAGATGCTTTTTGGTCAAATTTCATCCAGGCTGATATATTGGTTGCTTTTGATAACAATCAAATCATTCAATGATTCTTTGAAGGTGAATTCGTATTCCACAGGTTTTCTTCCACTAATAATCCAGGTTGTAATGACTTGCCTTCTTCTTTTTTCAAACAGTACTGTGAGAAATACTCAAATAAACTAATCAATGTGCGTTTGAAATTGATACAACTTTTTAGTTTCAAAATTACTTGGATCAAAACCATTAACAGATAACAAAAAGCAGCTCCCAGTTTCACATCTGAAGAACCCAATGGTAAAACAACAACTCACAGAAAAAATAAATGAAGAACTAAGCAAAATGGACCTGACCCCGAGCTCTGACGTGGACACGAAATGGGAAACTCTTAAAACTACAATTATGGCCCCAACAACGGACCTATTGGCAACAATCAAAGATACAAACAAGAAAAAGTCATGGATGACTGATGACATATTACAGTTAATGGAAATCAGAAGGTCGTATAAGAATAGAGACGAAAGTGCATATAAGACCACACAGAAAGAAATTAGAAAGAAAATACGACACGCCAAAGAAAAATGGCACGAAGAAAAATGTGTAGAAATAGAGAAACTCCAAGCAATACATGATGACTTCAATCTCCATAAAAGGATTAAAGAACTAGCGGGCATTAAAAAAGCAAACAAAAGCAGTATTCTACTAGACAAAAACGGTAAGATAATTCCAGACACCAAAGGGAAATTAGAGAGATGGAAAGAGTACATAGAAGAGCTGTTTGAAGATGAGAGACAACAAGAGACAACAGATGGAGACACAGATAAGGATCAAGGCCCAAACATAACAAAAGAAGAAGTTATGTACGCAGTTAAAACAGCTAAAAACAATAAAGCTCCAGGACCTGATGAAACACCAACAGAAATTATCAAATTAATTGCAGAAGATCAAATTGGAGTACTGGTAGATCTGTACAACACTGTATATAACACCGGTGTCATCCCTAGAGAATGGCTCAAATCAACATTTATTACACTGCCAAAAAAATCGAACGCTAAGGAATGCAAGGATCATCGGACGATCAGCCTAATGAGCCATACCCTTAAGATATTTCTTAAGATTATACATCGAAGAATTTTTAGAAAGATGGAGCAGGATATCAGTGAAACACAATTTGGGTTCAGAAATGCAATGGGTACTAGAGAGGCGCTGTTTGCCTTTAATGTGCTGTGTCAAAGACTCATGGACGTCAATCAGCCAATATACGTAGCCTTCCTCGATTATAACAAAGCTTTCGACAAAGTCCGCCATAATCATCTCATAAAACTCATGAGAGATAAAAACATAGACAGGAATGATATCAGGATAATAACATATCTCTATTTCAACCAGACTGCCAAAGTTTCTGTGCAAAATGAACTTTCAGAAGAAATAAAAATAAAACGCGGAGTAAGACAAGGATGCGTGCTCTCGCCGTTACTCTTCAATTTGTATTCAGAAGATATAGTACAAGAAGCACTGGAAAATCAAAAAACAACAGGAGTGAAAGTTAATGGGAAGGTTATAAACAACATCAGATACGCGGATGACACAGTACTAATAGCAGAAACCCTGGAAGAACTACAAAGGCTAATAGATCTAGTAGTACAGATCAGTGAAGAAAGGGGGCTCACACTTAACACCAAGAAGACTAAATTCATGACGATCGCAAAACACCAACAACAGCGAGAAACATTATGGATCAAAGGAGAGCCAGTGGAAAAAGTCTGCAAATACAAGTACTTGGGAACAATTGTGAATAACAATAATGATTGTTCACAGGAAATAAGATCAAGGATCGGAATGGCTAAAACAGTGTTCAATAAAATGAGGAATGCATTAACCAGAACAGATCTCAGTCTACATCTTAAAATCAGAATGCTTAAATGCTACGTATTTCCAGTACTGCTATATGGGATGGAGGCCTGGACGCTTAAGAAATGCGACACCGATAAGCTGGAAGCATTCGAGATGTGGACATATCGAAGAATCCTCAGAATAAGCTGGGTGAGCAGAACAACGAACAAGGAGGTGTTGAGAAGAATGGGAAAGGAGAAGGAAATAGTCGACACAGTCAAGATCAGAAAATTGCAGTATCTGGGCCACGTGATGAGAGGGGAGAGGTATACGCTGTTGCAAACCATTATACAGGGGAAAATACAGGGTAAAAGAAGTATAGGAAGAAGACGCATCTCCTGGTTGAACAACCTAAGGCAGTGGTACAACAGTAGCTCTGTTGAATTGTTCAGATCCGCAACTTCAAGGGTAAAAATCGCCATGATGATAGCCAACCTTCTTAAAGGAGACGGCACATAAAGAAGAAGAAACAAACTGAACAATCTAACCACCTGTCAATGACATTTCCAATGCCAACCCGAAATCTGCAATTCAAAATGTTACTGAATGAGCCAGTACCAACTTAATTTCGATTTTCCAAAGCCACCCGGGATGTCAATAATTCCTGAATGGACTGTAACTGAAAATGTTGACATAGTTCTTGCATTTCGCTTTGTGTGATATTCTACAAATATTTATAATTTTGAATCATTTTAATGGTTATGAGACGTTCGAATCACTATAGACCGCGGGCACCTGACGTCATACGCCAACTGTCAATCACCTGCTGGACAAACAAACCGTATTTCAATAAACAACAATGGTAATTTAATAGCATTAAAATTGCAATTCTGAGAAAATTATGGGTTTATCCTTCGTAAACCTGAAAGAGAGTAACGTAATTTGATTTTGTATTCATTATTCTTTCTGCTTGCACCGAGATAATTTGTGAGATGGCTGATAAAAGTGATTATTTCAACACCTTGTCTATGGATGTCTAGAAGAGATATTTAGAGAAGATAAAAGAAAGTAATGGATGTGATCCATAATTATAAACAGGTTTTATTAGACTGATTTTTCCTGTATATATTCTTTAATACCATGTAGGTAAATAATTACAATAAGTAGGTATAATATTCATCTAACATTATCGAAAGGCCACAAAGCCAAAAAAAATTTACTGATAGATAAACAATTGATATAGGAGCTATCAAATAACTCCAAAATAAAATACAATGTACTATGTATTATTGTATTATGTATATTTATAATGCCAATAAACTATATTGAATTTGAATTTTTTTGGACGTGATCCTTATTTATTGAAATTTGGGGATTGTAGTGATGCTGTGAAGGACTTTCCTAAAGTTTCAATGTACGACATTATAAACTATTTTGTATATAAGAAGGGTGCATACATAGGAGAAGACTTCAAAGCCTATAAAAGTTTGGATTCATACAATATGTTCATAAGTAAATGGATTAGAAGGATTGGATAATTGGATACATTTTTATATGCCTATGTTTCCTTGATTCTATGAGTATACTTCCTACAAAATGTTTTGAACATACAGTTGCCCATTTCAACTTCTCAGTAGTTAAATCTGCTCTTCTAATTGCCTTAATCCACAATTCACGTCTCTTTTGAGACAGAGGATTGATATGTTTTCTATCGTCGTAAATAGAAGGGAATCGGTGGAATGAAACCTTATCTCTGCCGCTTCTACTTCCACATTTCACAACCGCGCAAAATTGAGGCATTATCGAGAAAAAACAATTTTTAATATGACATAAACACACAATAAGCATTTGTAGATCCGTTTGTTTGTCCAGCAGGCTGATTTGACAACCATCATTTACTGTCGTCTGTCAAACGTGCCCGCGGTCTATAGGCATCTGAGATTAAGAATGCAGCGCCAAGGTGAGCAAACGTAGAACTATAAATGTTGCCATTGGAGTGTTTTGTTGTATTAGTTGTGTGTGTATTTGCGTTATTAAAATTCGATTTTACAATAAATATAAAAACTTTTCAGACTTCTATAGTGAACAAGTGTGTTACTGTGTATATTTTATTTTCATTTTAGGTAAAGGCGGTAGATATCATCATTTGTTTCAGTTCAGTCTAGTGGTATTGAAAGTTATACAAGGATGGAAGACTTCGAAATATGACGAATAACAATCGTTTGCATATAATATGTGAACGGTTCAATCAACATTATTATACTACAGGATTCTAATAGTACCTTTTTTAGGTCCAAATGGCAAGACTGAGTAGAATACTTGGGGTATCTTAAAGGTACAAACACTTCTAGAAGTGTTTATGAAGGTGAAGAAGTTTTAAATGCTGGTCACATAATAAAAATGTTACATGTTATTTGCATGACTAATAAACTTTAGTTGAATGGTTTTTTTACTTATCCGAATTGATCATTTCACATTATCCTTCAATTATACAGTCCCAACAAAATATTACAAATGCTAATGTATTGAATATTTTTAGGAATACTACAGAAAGTCGCATATCCATTTTTTTTATTTATTAAGAGATAACTCAATTTACATAAAATGTTTCTAAAAATAAATTTAAATAACTAGGTTACTTAAAACTACTCATATCGATACCTATTTATCGAATTAAATTATTGCTTGACTAATGAATCATAAAAAAATAATGAGAATTCAATTGAAAATATTTCACTTATGGGATGTATTTATTTTGAAAATATATTCGGCATATTATACGACTATTTTAAAATAATTAAAATGTGATAGAGAAGTATCATCAGTGTGCCCTGAAAAAAAATATATAGAATTTCAGAATACATGTCTGAATTTTTCCAATATTGTGTAAAGGTACCTTAGATTTGAAGACAATGTATCTTTGGCACAATTCTTGTGAAATGCCAAATAAAACAGATAATGTCACATATGAAAGATCACATTTCAATTTTGTTAAAACTAAAACAATACACTGCTTGATTGTTAAACGATCTGATCACTGTAAATAGATTGTTCTGCTTCTACTATTGTATCTTATAGTTTCATATTATTGAGACCAGTAAAAACAACTGTTCAGAGCACTATCTGTTGTTATCAGATCACACAAAGAAGATACTTCAGGAGTATTCACTTGCACTTCGAAATCCTTGAAAGTTTTAGGCCCATTATAATCAGGCTGACCCTGAAGAAGCTGTAATAGACCTTGTGCAGCTTCGATTTCATCTTGGGAAGTAGATTGTAGAGCAGGTTCGATTTCTTCACTAGAGCATTCTTCAGCAATAAGTTTTTCTTTGTTGATATTTCTTTGATTCAATCCTTCAGATCTACTACTAGAACATTCATCATCGATAAAATGCAGGGAACATACTTTCATATTTCTTGTCACTGGTTTAACGATTTTGAATTTCAGTTGCCAAGCTTTTTGTCGATCCATCAGCACTTTACTCCCCAGTTTCCCTTCCATCCAAACACGATATTTATTACCAGTTTGAGGGAAAGCATGGAACTTGATATTTGACCTTTTTTTTCCCAGGAAGAACAATAGCGATTCGAACGACTCAGAACTATTGAAATGATTTAAAAAATATATAAATATTTGTAGAATATCACACAAAAACAAAGCAAAATGCCAGAACCTCAGAGGAATGAAAAGGGCTGACTATCTCTGAGGCAAACCATGGCAACATTTCTAGTTACTCAAATCGTCACCAGGTGCCGTAGCGCTTATCTTGATTCGCCTATAGGCAAATCAACATAAGCACTACGCCACCTGGTGACAATCAGAGTAACTGAAAATGATGACATAGTTCTTGCATTCTGCTTTGTGTTAGTGTGATATTCTACAAATATTTATATTTTCAAATCATTTTAATGATCATGAGACGTTCGAATCACTATTGTTCAGTTCCTCGGTGCTCTTCCTGGGAAAAACAAAGTTCAAATATCAATTTCCATGCTTTCCCTCAAACTGGTAATCACTATCATGTTTGGGTGGAAGGGAAATTGGGGAGTAAAGTGCTGATAGATCGACAAAAAGCTTGGCAACTGAAACTCAAAATCGGTAAACCAGTGACAAGATTTTAAAAGTATGTTTCTTACATTTTATTGAGGTAAGCACGGATCATAGATAAACTAGTTCCCTAGATGCCCAACGTGCCTGCATGAGACTGGTTCAACAAACATCAGCGGTCTCATGCGTCTTAACGCCGGTACTAAAAGCTTTCGCGGGAATTTCAAATGGGATTCCATTCAGAATCGTGATATCGCACAGCGATATCAAACACTCAATTTTCAAACTGACTCTGACTCAAACTATGTGTGAAGGTTAATTTGAGTCAGAGAAATAGAAATATATTCAATAATATCATAGTATAAGGAATGGATAGTAAGCCAACCGCCGTTTGACGGCAAGGAGCTGGTCACTTGGAGTCGTTACTGTAGTTGGAACCGGTGTTTTAAGGGTTGCATATATCGAACACTATTGACTACCCAAAGTGGAGAAGTAACTCGATAATAGACGGCGCTGAATCATGAGCTATAGATGGCGCAGAAATAATACGATAATTCATTCAGTGGCGTGGTTGAAAAGGGGTCGCATGACATTGCCAACAATTTTTATGTTATTATTAAGTTACCACTACATTTGAATATTTATTCGAATAATTGCGATTTGCATTACGATAAAAGTTTGAATGATCACTTAACTCTCTATTCAGGAATAATTAAAACAAATTGATAGATACAATTGAATTAAAATTATTCATATAATAGTAGAAAGTGGTTTCATCCGAAGAAATATGAATAGAATTGGGATATTATCAATGAAAAAAATATAAAAATTGAATATAAGATTCAAACATATGAATTTAGCAATAAAGAGTTCTAAAAATAATAATATAAGATTCCACATTCGAAATGTAATGTCGTCTTTCAAATCGTTGGCAAAGTTTTTTCATTTGAAATCTTGCTCTTCTGTTCCCTATGCATTGTGATTTTTAGACATTTCTCTATTTCAGTGGTCAAAAATTTTTTTATTCTGAATTGAGAACCGACGAATCTTTCTATTCTTTTAAACCTGGGGTCTTGAAATGTACACACATCCTCTTCTAACTAAACTGAATCAGAAAAACAAAGTGTTTTGAATCATTCATAGAATTGAGGACGAAGTGTATTCTTGGAGGATTTAATGTTCTCAAAATCCGCTCGATCATTGTTTTGGTATCTGTATACCTGTAATGAGAACGAATTTATTTATGGCATTTAGATTGTATTGCTGTGTCCCAGCGTAGGATTACTGCGTCTACATAAGGATCTATAATTGTATTTTGAACGTTGTCATGTAATGAAAATTATTTATGGATTTCCAAAATGAGGTTTTTGATTGAGAATTAGTCTCGAAAATTAGCTCCGCTTTGTATGATCGGTATTAATTTTCTCGATAATTTGGAACAATGAGCGATAATGAATGATACTGCTAGTCTGCTTGGATGATTTTTTTATGCAATTTAACGAAAATTGTTTTGGGGTTTGAGGATGCATTAAATTGAATTTGTATTTTAGTATATCCTGAAACATACTAACTATATTTATCTTAAAATGATAAGGAAATGCCAGGCGGCAAATTTTCAAAGTGCCTGTTATGGTTTATTACATCTCTTGTCGTTAGACACTTCTATCTTTTGAGCGTTTTCTTGTGTACCTCCAATTTATTTTATTACAAGGTCAAAAGGATTATTGAACGCATTACGACCCTAGGACCGGATCATAAAATACCATTTGGTACCTATTTTGCTCACTCTCAATTGAGCGGTAGTTTTTCTATAGAATTTAACATGTACTTGGGTAAATATCTTATTTTCTCCTTTCACAGTGTTTATGCTGCCATAATGACAGCCCTAAGAACTGGAGAACTAGTATCGGCAACAGCCGAAAATACTGCACGCTTTGTGGAAACCATCAACAACTTATTTGATGCTTTGAATAGCACACGGTTTCATTCAACAAAACCTTGTAATCGTGCACTTAGTGATAGAAATCCGGAAGTTATAACAGCCATTAATAATGGTTATGAATTAATTGAAAACTTGTATAAAGTTGGCAAAAATAACAAATTAACGAGGCCTGATAGTTTTGATGGTTTTCTATTAACTATAAATGCCGTGAAGCAATTTGCATATGATCAAAGAAATGAGGGATTCAACTATTTATTCACGGGAAGGCTTATTCAAGATCCTCTCGAGAATCAATTTTCTGTGTATCGTCAGAGAGGGGGATATAACAGAAATCCCACAGTAAGTTCATTCAGAACAGCATTCAAAATTAGCATTGTATCAGATTTTTTAAGGCCATCTGCAAGTGACAATGCAGGTAGTAAGGCAGATGACGATGAAAATATTTTAGTGGCAGATAACAACGAACCTTTTTCCTTATTGAATCTCGATGAAAACTCGTCTTCATCAGAATCGGACGATTCGGATTCTTCAAGTAGTCCAAGTAGTACTCCTGCCACCGAATTTCGAGATGGAGTGACATTGGAAAAATGTTCTGTAGTTTATTTTGCAGGTTATTTGGTCAAAAAATGTTGGGAGCGTTTCGGGTGTGAAGATTGGAAAATCACTTTGGAGGCTCCTAAAAATCTTGAAAATGAAGATGAGCTCTTGATCTTTTTCAAAAATTACGGTTTAAATTTTGAATGTGGATTAAAAGCACCTACATCTTTGCTGGAGAAATTCACAACAATAGTTTTGGATTGTTTCAGCAAAGATATAGGGAAAAGTTGCAATGATAAAGTCATGTGTAATTTGAAAAAAAAAGTGTTAAATGCATTAAAAATTTTCTGCCCGAATGGTTCGCAACGAATATCATCTGCTCGGAACATAGAAGATATATTTTAGATTTGTTGTTAAGAACTGCAATAAATAAATATTGCAAAAATATTTCCAGCCTACTTAAATCTCGGCAATCATCGAAAAATGTGAAACTGTCAATAGTTCAACATTATTGAATATACAAAAGGCCAATTTTTAATCATTCAAAATAATAATGATAATAATAATCAATTAAGTCCCATTTTTAGAAAATAGGACTTTATTGATTTAAATTCGTTACAAATGAACAGAAAAGCAAAACAACTTATAACTTAATATTGTACGAACAGAAGGAAAGTCCAAATAACCTTCAAAATATAAAGATAAAATAGAATATTTTTCTAATGTCACTTCGGTTCGAGCTATTCGATTGTGGGACTACTAAAAATAAATAAATAATTCTCTTTATTCCACAATAATTCAAATCATAATGAAATGGCGTCATCAAAATTGAGGCTTTCATTGAGTTTCAACATATCATAAACGGAATTGTTGTCATACTACCAAAATATTTTCATTAACATATGGCTGACTACCTTGCAGGTAGACTCTGTTGCGGATGTAATTTGTAACAATGCTAATTTTGAATGCTTATTGTGGGATTTCCATTCTCTGTATTGTATTGGGATTTGATTCTTGAGTCGATCTTGAATAAGCCTTTCTGTCAATGAATTTTTGAGCCCACATTTTTTATCCGTTGCAAGTTGCTACACGGTTTTTATATATAGTGACAAGGAAACCATCAAATATATGGGTCTCGGTACCTAATTTGTTATTTTTGCCAACTTCAAAGATATAATTGCCAATTAATTCATAATGATTATTGATGGTTGCAAGAGCATTCGCTCAGTATCTTCATGATTACAAGGTTTTATTGACTGAAACTGTGTGCTTTTCAAAGCATCATATTCATTATCACCAGGGCAGCACTGAGACTCAATAACCCTCATCAATATCGTATAGTGTCTTATATCGGAAAAGCTTTATTCCCATAGAAAATTATTTTGTAAAGAATTGGTGCGAGTTGAATTCAAATAACAGAGAGTATCGAAAAAATACATCATATTGTTTCCTTCCAAGAACAAAAAAAAAATCAGAAACTTTTGATTTCTAATTCAGTAAAATTTGAGGAAATCTCTCTAAATTTTTATTGAATTAGAAATCGAAAGCTTCTGACCTGGTCGTAGCTAAATTCTTTAATGTATTTCTGACATCTAAATTCACCTTGATACTCACTTGTTACTTGAATATTGAAGGGATTGAGGCAATAGGTCCTTTCTCAAATGCTGGATAAATAACAGATTTAGAACAAGATCTTGTAGAACTGATGTTAACCAGAGAGCTAAGAGTTTTAATTAAACAAGGATAACAACGATTCTGATTTAAAAAATCATTATCAGTTCTTTCTTCGTTAATGGTTGAGCTTGGATTTAATAAAGTAGCTTATTTACTTTATAAAAAAAACTGCACAGCACTAAGAGTGGCTATTTGCTTAGTATGTATAGAAGAACTAAAATTCCATCAGTCTCTACCAACTCTTGAACTTTTCTTTATAAAATTTCTTTTATTTGATATTAAAACTGAATTTTCCAATTTTCAAGTTTTTCCTTCATTTTTACCAAAAAAGATGTATTACTAGGAAACCTCTAATATTTCAAGCTCCTGAGCTATATGAAAAATCCATTGATATGTTCAATCCACAAACTATAACCCGAAAATATTCATTTCAATTTTAAATATAAGGTAGATATAAAAATAAAACATGATTTTATTTATTTTCAACATCATTGAGATATTTCAATATAATTTGGTTGTTGAAGGTAAACTTTTCTTCAAATATTCATAAAAACATGGGCTGATTTTTCGGTCAGAAAATATTATTACAGTCGAATAATAAAATAAATAACTCTAAGAATCGTAAAAGGTTGGGAAAAAATGATCGAAACCAACTGTCAAATGCTAAATATAGCTTTTGAGAAATTTCATTGGAACTTACGACATTAGGAAATCAATGTTGATAGAAACTTTACCTATTCTCACTCAATCTATAATAAAACAATATCAATCGAATATTCTTCAAATATATTCAATTGCAATATCGATATCCCGGAAAATGGAGTTTATTCCATTCATCAATCCTGAAAAAACCTAGAGATATCATTTCATGACGACTGGAACTGATTAGTGATTTCATGATAACTTGTAGCATTGTACTCGTTTATCACAAATACACGCCACTGGCGTAAATTCTTATTGTAGAGCAGAAAAAATATCAAAATATAGAAATCTTCTGACCACTCTATTTCAAATGTTTTAGTTCTTCAAAATAACACCAATTCTTTCAGAGGGCTCCACTTTACGGACCAATTTTTTGACAGTAAAATTCGAGGCTTAACGTGAGTGCAACTAGATGGCGCTCAACATCAACAAAATCGAAAAAAGCACTACACTGGCTTACTATCCTTTCCTTATACTATGATAATATATATTAAATAATATTTTATAATAATATGAACAATACAAAGTATTATGATATTTCGATTAATTTATCATGTTTAAAAGTTACATGTATTGTGAGAAATAACAAAATAAAATGTACAATATTCAGCCCAAGCAAGCTTGTATGCTACCAAGTTATTCAAATACAAAAGATGGAATTACTACCATGTAAAAAATACAAAAATATCAATTATAATAAATAAACTCTGTATATTGTGTTGGATTGGTTTCTATATTATAGAATATAAGAAACCTTATAATTGAACAATGAATAGGACATAAAAGCAACATTAGGTAAAAATGAAATAGAGTCAAAACAACTTATAGCACAGGTATGGTATACAATGTATGCCCGAAACAAGATTCCAAAAACAATTACTATAAGGAATAGGTTTCAGGAGTGTATCACATTTATACGAATTAAATTTATAAAGGCTTTTGGTTTAAAGAGAATGTCAGTCGTCATCACATTTCATTTGCTTTTATTATGGAAAAAACCAAGTTTTTGAGAAAAAAACTATTCGTACATCTAGAGATTCAATATATTGAAATAACTGTTAAATAAAAAAAATGGAAAAAATTAACTGGGATGGCAAAATCGGTGAAGGAAATTTGGGACAGGGGGACTGTGAAAGTGTGAAGATCGAAAAAAATGGGGATAGTTTTGATGTATAATATGCTTATCAAAGTATTTTTGTACCCTTTTCGATCCTTTTTTTCCTGTAATTGAAAATTTCAATAGCTGCAATTTTGATTGGGTCTGTATCCATATATGCTCCTCAGTTCCTTCCACTTTATATCCTTTTACTCGCTCTGCTCGCCGAAGGGGCTCCGCCCCTTGGACCCCGTCACTATGCCTGTAGATCCTTCACTGGGTATCCCTCTAGAAAATAAAAGATTTTTTTCGGAAACCTTGTATCGTTAGCTGATTTTAGACGATTCACTCGGTATCCTATGCTGATTCTAGGGTGGAATTCTATATGACTTTTTTCCTAGAACATACCGTTTCGCCCTTGTTCACATGAAAATATTTGATGCAAATAACTTTCCATGACGACAAATCAAGGGCTGTCCTAGCCTTAAATTTTGAGGGGGTTCGCCGTTAAGGTTTCGAGTTTTTCTATCGGACCAAATCCCAGATTACACCGATATCAAGCTTAACCTCTCAAAAATATTTATATTTAGATATTTATATGAATATTTATACAGGGTGTTTCAAGTTCGACGGCCTATTAGACGTTTCTGGAGAACGGGGCCGATTTGAAATATGAAAATTCAGAATATGACATTGTTCATGATGCCCTATTCAGCTAAAATAGTTTAGAATTTCCGGCACTTCCGGTTATACAAGAATTAAAAAAAAAAATTTCGAAAAAAACTTTTTTTTTCATTTTATGCCCCAGATATTATCTAGATTTCCATTCTCAATTACTCTCTGCTAAAATTATTGCGTTAGTTCCCATAGTTTTCAAAATTTCAAGAAAAAACCGTAAAAAGAGAGAATTTCCATAATCACCATTACGTGAATTATTTTCACTGTGAATATCCGTATGCGTATACTCAATTCACTTTCACAAACTAGAATGATGTTGGAATATCGTGCATATCTTGAATTTGAAAAATATCATCACAGGGTGTTTCAAATATTGTGCCAAAAATTATGAACAAAATTTGATCATAACTTTCGATTTTCAAATCAGAACCCTATTTTTTTTGTGATTTTGTTGAATTCTACGGTAAAAAATAAGGGTAGTGTTCAAACATGATTATGCTCTCAAATTCAATAATTCAAGAGTTATTCGAGATTTTATGAATTTATAATAATAATAATAATAAAGGTCTTTATTATTTAGACATGACTTACAGAAAATATATCATACAAACAAATAGGGCGAGGTTCAGTGTGGGTAATTGCACATTTCTGTACAACCCCCACCTGTTCTTACACCTAACCCAAAATTCGAGAGTGGCACTCAGAAAATAAGAAAAACAAAAAAATGTCATACGTAGGGTCAATTACATTCAATCTGTTTCTAGAGTGCGTTTCAAATATTCAATTATTTCAATGTGACAGGTGTACTCATTATTGAATCTAGTAGATTATAATTTCACGATATGAATCACCGTTATTCAAATAATGAAATTCTGGATCTATTCCATATCCACGGTGAATGCAACAGAATTGTTTCGAGAACTTGTCGAGCATTCAATCAGAAATATCCACATTTACCACCAATTGACGAGAAGATAATTCGGAAGGATGTTTCAAACTTTCTGTTACTCCCTTTTCATCACCACGCTGATTTTTTCCTGAATTCATAAAATGTATTCTACCGCTTTTTCATATGAATAGAATTGGCACACAGGAGTCCTGCATGATTTTATTTCATTTGGTAGGTAAAGGTTTATTTCTTCTAGAGGTAGGTACTCCATCCAGTATAATGGATATTCATGAAGTATGCAACATCCTTTCAAGAAGATGAGGAAATTTCTGATTTAAAATTTGATGAGTTCTACCAATAATTCTATTGCATTCATCGTGAATATGGAATTAGATATTTATAATACAAGTGCAGAACTTATTGATATTCTTCCAAGAGTTCAAAATGACCGAGTGGTAGAATGAGCCTTCTGTACGAGTTTTAAACATTATGTTCCCGAATTCACTGCCTTTTTATTGAAATGAACAGAAATTTCCATAAATATCTATTAGTGATTTTTGCATTGAAAAATGTTGGTTGGCAGAACAGTTTTCTGTATTACAAATTTGACAAATAATAGATAAATCCGTTCCAGTCTATTTTGTTCCACAAAATGTGCCGGAAAGAACTGATTTGCCACATAATTAGAGAAAAGTATATCCAGAATTTTGTCATTTGAATATCGGAAATTCAATTCGTGAAATCAAATTAGTGAAGCTTTGATAATGAAAATACCTGTCACATGTAAAGTAATTAGATATTTAAATTTCTGTGGTCCTAGAATATTATTGCTAGTCTGTCTGGAAACAGATCGAATAAAATTGACCCTACGTATAACCATAGTATAAGGAATGGATAGCAAGCCAACCGCCGTTTGACGGCAAGGAACTGGTCACTTGGGGTCGCGACTGTAGTTGGATCCTGTGTTTTACGGGTTGCATATATCGAACACTATTGACTACTGACTACCCAAAGTGGAGAAGTAACTCGATAATAGATGGCGCTGAATCCTGAGCTATAGATGGCGCAGAAATAATACGATAATTCATTCAGTGGCGTGGTTGAAAAGGGGTCGCATGACATTGCCAACAATTTTTATGTTATTATTAAGTTACCACTACATTTGAATATTCGAATATTCATTGAATATTTATTCGAATAATTGCGTTTTGCATTACGATAAAAGTTTGAATGATCACTCAACTCTCTATTCAGGAATAATTAAAACAAATTGATAGATACAATTGAATTAAAATTATTCATATAATAGAAGAAAGTGGTTTCATCCGAAGAAATATGAATAGAATTGGGATATTATCAATGAAAAAAATATAAAAATTGAATATAAGATTCAAACATATGAATTTAGCAATAAAGAGTTCTAAAAATAATAATATAAGATTCCACATTCGAAATGTAATGCCGTCTTTTAAATCGTTGGCAAAGTTTTTTCATTTGCAACCTTGCTTTTCTGTTCCCTATGCATTGTGATTTTTAGACATTTCTTTATTTCAGTGGTCAAATATTTTTTTATTCTGAATTGAGAACCGACGAATCTTTCTATTCTTTTAAACCTGGGGTCTTGAAATCTACACACATCCTCCTCTAACTAAACTGAATCAGAAAAACAAAGTGTTTTGAATCATTCATAGCATTGAGCACGAAGTGTATTCTTGGAGGATTTAATGTTCTCAAAATCCGCTCGATCATTCTTTTTGTATCTGTATACCTGTAATGAGAATGAATTTATTTATGGCATTTAGATTGTATTGCTGTGTCCCAGCGTAGGATTACTGCGTTTACATAAGGATCTCTAATTGTATTTTGAACGTTGTCATGTAATGGAAATTATTTATGGATTTCCAAAATGAGGTTTTTGATTGAGAATTAGTCTCGAAAATTAGCTCCGCTTTGGATGATCGGTATTAATTTTCTCGATAATTTGGAACAATGAGCGATAATGAATGATACTGCTAGTCTACTTGGATGATTTTTTTTATGCAATTTTTTTAATGAAAATTGTTTTGTGGTTTGAGGATGCATTGAATTGAATTTGTATTTTAGTATATCCTGAAACATACTAGCTATATTTATCTTAAAATGATAAGGAAATGCCAGGCGGCAAATTTTCAAAGTGCCTGTTATGGTTTATTACATCTCTTGTCGTTAGACACTTCTATCTTTTGAGCGTTTTCTTGTGTACCTCCAATTTCTTTTATTACAAGGTCAGAAGGATTCTTGAACGCATTACGATCTAGGGCCGCCTTCAGGACCGGCCAACCGGACCATTAAATACCATTTGGTACCTATTTTGCTCACTCTCAATTGAGCGGTAGTTTTTCTATAGAATTTAACATGTACTTGGGTAAATATCTTATTTTCTCCTTTCTTGTTATAAGAATAAGGTTAAAACCAAAAATCATGGTTCTGCAGTTTTTGCCCATTCTTATATTTATATTTTATAGGATGAGAAAGAAATTGTGAAATGAAATTGTTTCTCGTATATTTTCCATTCCTCTGAGGAATCAACAAACTGATTGGATAATTGAAAAAAAAAACTAATACTTGAAATATCCAGAAGCTATTTCAGATGCGCAATAAAAAAGAATCCTTTTTTGGTGAAACTTTAGAAATGTAATAATTTTCTCGAACAAAAGACAGTGGTGTAGAATAAGAATAGAAAAACTATCAGATCGTTTCCCGAATTTATAAAAAGTTTCTGATTAGTAGGTACTTAATAAAACTATGTTTATAGTTGTGAGTTTTGACTGATCATGTTTTTTCAAATGATAGGAAATAACGACGCACCCAATAAGCTGAAACAAAATATGCTACTGTTTGGGTACTTTTGTGGTCTAAATGTGATAATTGAGTTCTGATTTACTTGACAGGGTTGAAGGTCAGGTTGTTGGAACAAAAACCACCTCTCAGTCCAGTTGCCGACATCAATTGAGCGGTAGTTTTTCTATAGAATTTAACATGTACTTGGGTAAATATGCTATTTTCACCTTTCTTGTTACAAGAATAAGGGTAAATACCAGAAATATTGGTTTTGCTGTTTTTGCCTATTCTTATATTTTTTGAGAAGGATAAGAAAGAAATCGTGAAATGAAAAATGAAATTGTTTCTCGTATATTTTGCATTCCTCTGTCCTCAGAGGAATGCAAAATATACGAGAAACAATTTCATTTTTCATTTCACGATTTCTTTCTTATCCTTCTCAAAAAATATAAGAATAGGCAAAAACAAACTGATTGGATAATTAAAAAAAAATTTTTTGATGCTTTGAATAGCACACGGTTTCATTCAACAAAACCTTGTAATCGTGCACTTAGTGATAGAAATCCGGAAGTTATAACAGCCATTAATAATGGTTATGAATTGATTGAAAACTTGTATAAAGTTGGCAAAAATAACAAATTAACGAGGCCTGATAGTTTTTATGGTTTTCTATTAACTATAAATGCCGTGAAGCAATTTGCATATGATCAAAGAAATGAGGGATTCAACTATTTATTCACGGGAAGGCTTATTCAAGATCCTCTCGAGAATCAATTTTCTGTGTATCGTCAGAGAGGGGGATATAACAGAAATCCCACAGTAAGTTCATTCAGAACAGCATTCAAAATTAGCATTGTATCAGATTTTTTAAGGCCATCTGCAAGTGCCAATGCAGGTAGTAAGGCAGATGACGATGAAAATATTTTAGTGGCAGATATAACAACGAACCGTTTCCCTTATTGAATCCCTTCATCAGAATCGGACGATTCGGATTCTTCAAGTAGTCCAAGTAGTACTCCTGCCACCGAATTTCGAGATGAAGGATTGGAAAAATGTTCTGTAGTATATTTTGCAGGTTATTTGGTCAAAAAATGTTGGGAGCGTTTCGGGTGTGAAGATTGTAAAATCACTTTGGAGGCTCCTAAAAATCTTGAAAATGAAGATGAGCTCTTGATCTTTTTCAAAAAGTACGGTTTAAATTTTGAATGTGGATTAAAAGCACCTACACCTTTGCTGGAGAAATTCACAACAATAGTTTTGGATTGTTTCAGCAAAGATATAGGGAAAAGTTGCAATGATAAAGTCATGTGTAATTTGAAAAAAAAAGTGTTAAATGCATTAAAAATTTTCTGCCCGAATGGTTCGCAACGAATATCATCTGCTCGGAACATAGAAGATATATTTTAGATTTGTTGTTAAGAACTGCAATATATAAATATTGCAAAAATATTTCCAGCCTACTTAAATCTCGGCAATCATCGAAAAATGTGAAACTGTCAATTGTTCAACATTATTGAATATACAAAAGGCCAATTTTTAATCATTCAAAATAATAATAATAATAATAATCAATATAGTCCTATTTACAAAATAGGACTTTATTGATTTAAATTCGTTACAAATGAACAGAAAAGCAAAACAACTTATATCTTAATATTGTACGAACAGAAGAAAAGTCCAAATAACCTGCAAAATATAAAGATAAAATAGAATATTTTTCTAATGTCACTTCGGTTCGAGCTATTCGATTGTGGGACTACTAAAAATAAATAAATAATTATAAAAGTTTAATGAGTCTTCTTGATGAAGGATATTTAATATAAATCAAATAATTTGACAACTTTGTGTCTAATCCTTCACAATAATATATATATATAATAAATAATTCTCTTTATTCCACAATAATTCAAATCATAATGAAATGGCGTCATCAAAATTGAGTAGTTCGGAGGATATTTTCTCGATATCATTGAGATTATTACTCCACAACAGAATATTCGTGTCATCTACATATTTCAATAGCAGGTATAAGAGAAGGTATATCATAAACGGAATTGTTGTCATACTACCAAAATATTTTCATTAACATATGGCTGACTACCTTGCAGGTAGACTCTGTTGCAGATGTAATTTGTAACAATGCTAATTTTGAATGCTTATTGTGGGATTTCCATTCTCTGTATTGTATTGGGATTTGATTCTTGAGTCGATCTTGAATAAGCCTTTCTGTCAATGAATTTTTGAGCCCACATTTTTTATCCGTTGCAAGTTGCTACACGGTTTTTATATATAGTGACAAGGAAACCATCAAATATATGGGTCTCGGTACCTAATTTGTTATTTTTGCCAACTTCAAAGAAATAATTGCCAGTTAACTCATAATAATAATTGATGGTTGCATTGTTGCAAGAGCATTCGCGTTGATATCACTCAGTATCTTCATGATTACAAGGTTTTATTGACTGAAACTGTGTGCTTTTCAAAGCATCAAATTCATTATCATCAGGGCAGCACTGAGACTCAATAACCCTCATCAATATCGTATAGTGTCTTATATCGGAAAAGCTTTATTCCCATAGAAAATTATTTTGTAAAGAATTGGTGCGGGTTGAATTCAAATGATAGAGAGTATCGAAAAAATACATCATATTGTTTCCTTCCAAGAACAAAAAAAAAATCAGAAACTTTTGATTTCTAATTCAGTAAAAATTGAGGAAATCTCTCTAAATTTTTATTGAATTAGAAATCGAAAGCTTCTGACCTGGTCGTAGCTAAATTCTTTGATGTATTTCTGACATCCAAATTCACCTTGATACTCACTTGATACCATTTACTTGAATATTGAAGGGATTGAGGCAATAGGTCCTTTCTCAAATGCTGGATAAATAACAGATTTAGAACAATATCTTGTAGAACTGATGTTAACCAGAGAGCTAAGAGTTTTAATTAAACACGGATAACAACGATTCTGATTTAAAAAATCATTTTCAGTTCTTTCTTCGTTAATGGTTGAGCTTGGATTTAATAAAGTAGCTTATTTACTTTATAAAAAAAACTGCACAGCACTAAGAGTGGCTATTTGCTAAGTATGTGTAGAAGAACTAAAATTCCATCTGTCCCTACCAACTCTTGAACTTTTCTTTATAAAATTTCTCTTATTTGATATTAAAACTGAATTTTCCAATTTTCAAGTTTTTTCCTTCATTTTTACCAAAAAAGATGTAATACTAGGAAACCTCTAATATTTCAAGCTCCTGAGCTATGATATGTTCAATCCACAAACTACAACCCGAAAATATTCATTTCAATTTTAAATATAAGGCAAATATAAAAATAAAACATGATTTCATTTATTTTCAACATAATTGAGATATTTCAATATAATTTGGTTTTTTAAGGTAAACTTTTCTTCAAATATCGATAAAAACATGGGCTGATTTTTCGGTCAGAAAATATTATTACAGTCGAATAATAAAATACATAACTCTAAGAATCGTAAAAGGTTGGGAAAAAATGATCGAAACCAACTGTCAAATGCTAAATATAGCTTTTGAGAAATTTCATTGGAACTTACGACATTAGGAAATTAATGTTGATAGAAACTTTACCTATTCTCACTCAATCTATAACAAAACAATATCAATCGAATATTCTTCAAATATATTCAATTGCAATATCGATATTCCGGAAAATGGAGTTTATTCCATTCATAAATCCTGAAAAAACCTAGAGATATCATTTCATGACGACGTGACCTGATTAGTGATTTCATTATAACTTGTAGCATTGTATTTGTTCATCACAAATACACGCCACTGGCGTAAATTCTTATTGTAGAGCGGAAAAAATATCAAAATATAGAAATCTTCTGACCACTCTATTTCAAATATTTTAGTTCTTCAAAATAACACCAATTTTTTCAGAGGGCTCCACTTTACCGACCAATTTTTGACAGTAAAATTCGAGGTTTAACGTGAGTGCAACTAGATGGCGCTCAACATCAACAAAGTCGAAAAAAGCACTACACTGGCTTACTATCCTTTCCTTATACTATGGTATAACATAAAGTCATAAAATCTCAAATAACTCTTGAATTATTGAATTTGAGAGCATAATCATGTTTGGACACTACCCTTATTTTTCACCGTAGAATCCAACGAAATCACAAAAAAATAGGGTTCTAATTTGAAAATCGAAAGTTATGATCAAATTTTGTTCACCAATTTTGGCACAATATATGAAACACCCTGTGATGATATTTCTCAAATTCAAGATATGCACGATGTTCCAACATCATTTTAGTTTGAGAAAGTGAATTGAAATAGGCATAGGATATTCACAGTAAAAATAATTCAGGTAATTGTGACTAACGAAATTCTCTCTTTTTTACGGTTTTTCCTGGATATTTTGAAAACTATGAGGACTAAGAGCCCGTTCACATGACGAGCGGTCTACGCGCGGTTTGAAACCGCGCGTTTACAAGTACATGAATTTTCTTCGAAGCGTACATATGCCTCCGCGCGTTTTTATGGACCGCGCGTAGAGCGCTGTTCTAGAGCTTGCCCGTAGTAACCGCGCGTTGGCTCGCGGTTTGAGATCATTGGTTTCTAATGTAACCGTTCAGATGACCGCGCTTGCACGAGCTGATAGATGCCAGCACAGCCGTCTTCAACTCAAGCCGTGCACAGAGAAAGGCAACGCCGCTTTCGTTGATTCAGGGAGTCCTATGCTCTCTCGTCGATCCAATGTTAGTTCGACGCGGACTCCTATATCCGCATCCTTAGTTTATAATTGTTGCATAATACACGGAATAATTCGAAAAGTACTATTGTTGGGGAGAAAATTCAGTTTATTTTTTGTTTTAAATTATTAGAAGATGTAGTTTCCACAACACCCAGGAGGTACTACCGTGAAGCGTTACTTTTTAATGGGTAGTTCGCCAGTAGCCCTATTTTCCCAAAAACAATTGGTATTCAACCAGAAATAAAAATTACAAAACATAAACTCTGTAGTTGATAAATAGATAAAATAATATAGATATTCTGTGCAAACAAAAATAACGAAACATAAACTCTTATCTAGTTGATAAATGAATAAAATGATATATCTCTGTTCATACTATCTGGAGAGTTTGTAATTTTCTTTTTTTAGGGAGGTGTTTAGATGAATCTGAGGGTGAATCGGTCTTTTTGGATTCAATGTTAGAGTTGGTCTTCTCTTTTCTATAATCATTTAATATTATATTCGCGAACACTGACAGCAAATGAAATAAAATTTTCTTATAGTCCTTTCCACATAAACAAGTATTTTGAAATTCTTCAAAAGCGTATTCTGTCTGAATACTCAGAAATGTTAATTTTGAAAGAATATATTTTTGATCAACCGCTCGTAGAAAGTTCGATTCTAAGGAACTATCATTTAAAATTACCTCGAAAATGAGATAATTAAATGATTCAAAAAATATGTCGGTATCACTTCTAAAGTTTTCCTTGTATGTTGCCAAAATGTTCTCTAATTGTGACCATCTGCTCAATTTCAAATCGAAAGGAAGAATCCACTTCAAATCATTGAAATTCAACTTGTTTTTACCCAGAAAAACTTGAACAACCATATTCTCATTAATTGAAATTTGAGTTTCAAGCAGAAGCGAATCCTGATTTTCCTGAACTTTCAACTGATAGAAATAAATTTTATTTTCCGCTTTGTGAACTATCCAATTAACAAGTTCTAATTTATTAGAATATTCATTTAACAATTGATCGAAATTTTGAATAATGTCTGCAGTCTCAAATTGGTGAATAATTTCATTATGTGAATCAATATAATTTTGACGCCTTTCATCGGGAGTTTTTCTTGCAGAAACAGAAGGTTTAGAAAGATATCCAGGCAAATTTGGAAAAATTGATGGAACTGCATTTTTATTTAATTTTGGATATCTGAGGAGGTTCTTTCCAATCCTGCCATCTTTACGTTTGAATACATCGTATCTAATTATTTTATTCTCTTGGAAATGAACTGAACAAACAGCTGAATTTTGGGAAGGTGACCAATTTTTACGAGGTATAGCGGAGATCCATTTCATTCTTGAATCAGGTTCCTTAGGAAATTTAAAAATAGAGACATACGTATTTTGTGAGTCGTAATTGGACTTACAACCTGTAACACAACAGCGACGAGGCATTTTCAATGTTTTTCTGGGGAGACAGGAAGAGTCAGAAACTTTGTACCAGATCACTATGTAAATTCAAGCACTAATTCACAGAATTGATACTGAATCACACTTAAAACTGATCAATATCACAATATTTCAAACACTCAGATGAACTTTATAAACAATACACACTCGGTACACAAAACCGGTAACAAGTGCAACTTGTTTGAAGAAATTATCAGAAAACCCCACACAAATCGGTGATCTGTAAGAACTAAGAATAGTTATTCCCCTTTAAGTTTTGAACTGAAAAGTCAAGTGGTACCATTCCCTCTTAAACCCCGACCTTCCCGATGCATTTCGGGTCTATAGGCCACTCAGACATTGTTGCCGCTCTTACTGTGCATGGCTTGAGTTGAAGATGGCTGTGATGCCAGAGACGTATTTACGTATTTTCCTTCGATCCGTTCGGCCAGAAATATTTCAAAATGGAACCGGACGCTCCTAAATTATTCATAGATGAAATTGAGAATTTTCCTGTGATATGCGACATGACAAGTAGTGTATATTCAGATAAAAACTCAAGGAGACGGGCTTGGAAAGAACTCGTCATCATATCCTGTGAAGGAGATGCTAATGAAGAAAAAATATTTATTATGTGACCACATAAAAATGATAATAGCTCTTTATTTAGAAATAATGAGATACACGTAGAACAAATACAAATGAAGAGAAATAGTATCAAAATAACATTCACCTACCACTTAACAACAGAAATCTACTATACTATATAAAGGGTGAGTCTTTGACTTGTACATATATTTTAACCCAAGATTCCTGAGGTCAAAAGAAACACTTTTTTCCTTTACCATTTTTTCCGATTCGGCCCGGTTAAAAAGATACAGGCTGTTGAAAATCGTTAAAAAAATGTGATTTTCGGCTATATCTCGTAAATGGTTGTATCGAAGGAAATGATTTTTGAAATATAGCTTTTTTTTGATGTGATACATCTTCTCCGAACACCAGATTCCCTACACATTCTTCTGTTTCTTCGTTATGAACATAACATACCATAAAAATACCAGAAATTCGAAGAAACCAACTCTTAATAGTAATTTGAACGTTCATTGAAGAATATTTGGCTAATTTGAAAAATAAAAGTATTCTTCATATTTTCTCGTACAAAGCGCCGTTTTCGAATAACTTGATCTTAAAAAAAAAAAATTATCTGTGCAATTCAAAAAATTGGGTACTTTGGCTGAATGCAACTCTGTTCTATTGTGGAAAAAAAAACCACAGAAATGAATATTTACAAGGAAGTCATGTCTCAGATTTAAGAATTGAAGTATTAGCCAACTTAGTTTGAAAATGAAGTTATTTGAATAAGCTCACCTCAACTCCTCGATTTGATTAAAAATCACTGAGCTTTGGCACAGCTCTGATAATAAGAAGATACTTCACTAAAATCAACATTCTTTTTGAAAAGTCCAGATTATTCATAAAACCCATGTTTAAAAAAGTTTTCACAAAATAGTCCCATTATAATGACAACAATCAATATCCCACTAAAGACTGCTGCTATCGAATAATACTGTATTCTTCTTCGGCTCATTCAAACTCACATCGAAACATACCACTAGGACTAGGTACATACTAGACAAATTTTCATGTGATTGAGATTGAATACTTTTATTCTTTTGCTATTCCATAAACTCATCCTAAGAGCTTATGATTGACATACTTCCAAGAGGGCCATAATTGTTTTAATGTGAAAACAAATTAGGTGAGTTGAAAGAAACCAAATATTCTATTGTGGATATTTACATTGAATACTTCTCATTTATTTTCAATGCCAAAATCAAGATGAATTAAGTAGTAAAGTTGGCTATAATGTAGGTACACATTAACAACAAATTTGATTACAAGTGGAGTCTAACATTTTCCATTGATTACAGAGCCAGAATATTTTACATATTTCCATATTTCCATACTGATGGTTTCAAAAATATTGATGCATTTCAATATTTTTATGAGATGGTTGGAACAAATCAAATGCTTCATTTCATAACAAATATCTTATAACAATAACAGTGTAAACTGTAAATGAAAATTTTAGGTTAGAACCTAAAATTTTCATTTACAGTTTACACTGTTATTGTTATAAGATATTTGTTATGAAATGAAGCATTTGATTTGTTCCAACCATCTCATAAAAATATTGAAATGCATCAATATTTTTGAAACCGAAACCGAACCGAACTGCTGTGTTTATATTTGGCATCACTCGGAATATGAAATTCAAACTTAAAACCACAGATTACTATAGTCTGTGTTAGATATTTCATAGATGAATATTATTTATTTGAGATTTTAAGGTTAATTCTTGCACGAAAAATAAACAACGATATCATATAAATGAAATATAATGAATGAATGGATATGAGTATCAGAGCTAATATGGGTGGTAGCGAGCTCAATTCGTTATAATTATCGAAAATGAAATAGAAATCAAGAGAAGAATATTTAATCTTTAGCGTCAACGAAATTGGAATAACTCATTTATTTGATTATAAACACTACTTTGTTCAACAAATGGAATGTTAAACGTGAGTTTATGATGGTTTTTCTAATTTAGTAGCTTATTTCCAAGGTTCAAGAGGTATATCTTATGCTTGAGAAAACTTCAGTGTTCCGGTTTTCAGGGGTGAATTAGCTCATTTTGAAAATTTAAAATGGCTATATCTTTTTAACAGGGCCGAATCGGAAAAAATGGTAAATGAAAAAAGTGTTTCTTTTGACCTCAAGAACCTTCGGTTAAAATATATGTACAAGTCAAAGACTCACCCTGTATATAAGTATATGGTTCTAATTATAATTATTCAACAATCAATTGAATATTATATTCTTAAATGGTTTATAATTATTTATTTCTTTGATTTCATTAGGCAGTCTATTGAAAAACTTTAAACAACTGTATTCTAGCTGCTGTTTGTGTTGAATTTAATTTACAAATTTTTTTTTCCTGTCGAGCCACGTGTCCTGCCCACTGCCACTTCAATTCTGCAACACGCGCTATAATATCTACGACTCTAGTTCTTTGTCGGATTTCTTCATTCCTTTTTCTGTCTCTAAGACAGACATTGAGCATCGCTCTCTGCATCACCCTCAGCTGGTTTGCGCCGTTTGCGGTCTTCTTAGTTATTGCCATAGTTTCCAGGCCATATGTCGCTACCGGTAATATGCAGGCATCGAAAACTTTCCTTTTAAGGTTTATTGGGATGTCGTTATTCCTGAATATATATTTCATCTTTCCAAAAGCCATCCAAGTTAGCCTGATTCTTATTTTTATCTCTGCTGTTTGATTTTCTTTGCCGATTCTTATTGAGTGTCTTAAATATATATCTTCTTCTACATTTTCAAGTTGTGTGCCGTCAATGTTTATGTGTTCTGTGGTGTTGTTGATAAATTTGGTCTTCGAAACATTAATTTTCAAACCGGCCTTTTTCAGAGCATCAATAAGTTGTTTTAACATATCGGTCAATTCCTGCATGTTGCTACTTATTAGGACGATGTCATCGGCAAAACGAAGATGATTTAAGTAGGATCAGTTTTAATTGATGAATAATAGAAACTATTCGATCTATAATTACCTATCAAAACTTAAAAACGTTTAATTTTCACCTAAATCTGATACTGAATCCAGATTCAAACCAAAATGTAGAATTCAAACTGAATACGGGCCGTTACGGCAACGCGCGTTCACCGCTTGGCAACCGCGTTCCATGTGAACGGTATCCAATTATCCACCGCTCATTCAAACGCGCGTAGACCGCTTGTCATGTGAACGTGCTCTAACCCAATAATTTTAGCAAAGAGAAATTGAGAATGGAAATCTCGATAATATCTGAGACATAAAATGGAAAAAAAAGTTTGTTTTGAAAACATTTTTTTAATTCTTATATAACCGGAAGCGCCAGAACTTCGAAAATATTTTGGCTGAATAGGGCATCATGAACAATGTCATATTTCGAAATTTTAGATTTAGAGCCCGTTCACATGACGAGAGGTCTACGCGCGGTTTGAAACCGCGCGTTTACAAGTACATGAATTTTCTTCGAAGCGTACACATGCCTACGCGCGTTTTTATGGACCGCGCGTAGAGCGCTGTTCTAGAGCTTGCCCGTAGTAACCGCGCGTTGGCTCGCGCTTTGAGATCATAGGTTTCTAATGTAACCGTTCAGATGACCGCGCTTGCACGAGCTGATAGATGCCAGAGACGTATTTACGTATTTTCCTTCGATCCGTTCGGTCAGAAATATTTCAAAATGGAACCGGACGCTCCTAAATTATTCATAGATGAAATTGAGAATTTTCCTGTAATATGCGACATGACAAGTAGTGTAAAAACTCAAGGAGACGGGCTTGGGAAGAACTCGTCATCATATCCTGTGAAGGAGATGCTAATGAAGAAAAAAAAATATTATATGACCACATAAAAATGATAATAGCTCTTTATTTAGAAATCATGAGATACACGTAGAACAAATACAAATGAAGAGAAATAGTATCAAAATAACATTCACCTACCACTTAACAGCAGAAATCTTCTATACTAGTATATGGTTCTAATTATAATTATTCAACAATGAATTAAATATCTTATTCTTAAATGGTTTATAATTATTTATTTCTTTGATTTCATAAGGCAGTCTATTGAAGAACTTCAAACAACTGTATTCTAGCTGCTGTTTGTGTTGAATTTAATTTACATTTTTTTTCCTGTCGAGCCACGTGTCCTGCCCACTGCCACTTCAATTCTGCAACACGCGCTATAATATCTACGACTCTAGTTCTTTGTCGGATTTCTTCATTCCTTTTTCTGTCTCTGAGTCTGACATTGAGCATAGTTCTTTCCATCGCTCTCTGCTTCACCCTCAGCTGGTTTGCGGTCTTCTTAGTTATTGCCATAGTTTATAGACCATATGTCGCTACCGGTAATATGCAGGCATCGAAAACTTTCCTTTTAAGGTTTATTGGGATGTCGTTATTCCTGAATATATATTTCATCTTTCCAAAAGCCATCCAAGTTAGCCTGATTCTTCTTTTTATCTCTGCTGTTTGATTTTCTTTGCCGATTCTTATTGAGTGTCCTAAATATATATATTCTTCTACATTTTCAAGTTGTGTGCCGTCAATGTTTATGTGTTCTGTGGTGTTGTTGATAAGTTTTGTCTTCGAAACATTAATTTTCAAACCGACTTTTTTCAGAGCATCAATAAGTTGTTTCAACATCTCGCTCAATTCCTGCATGTTGCTACTTATTAGGACGATGTCATCGGCAAAACGAAGATGATTTGAGTAGGATCAGTTTTAATTGATGAATAATAGAAACTATTCGATCTATAATTACCTATCAAAACTTAAAAAAGTTTAATTTTCACCTAAATCTGATACTGAATCCAGATTCAAACCGAAATGTAGAATTCAAACTAAATACGGGCCGTTACTGAAACGAGCGTTCACCGCTTGGCAACCGCGTTCCATGTGAACGGTATCCAATTATCCACCGCTCATTCAAACGCGCGTAGACCGCTTGTCATGTGATCGTGCTCTTAGGCGTACAACTTTGCTTCTGCCGTTTTGCAATAGATTGCTGTAACGGTAAGTGGTAGTCGAAATAAATATATCGTAGATGTCATACAATAAGTTTAGTTTTTTGTGAACATAACGCCATCGACATGTTAGTTGATTTGTGTCTGCATCATAAAATTATTCACGATTAACCATGTCAGCTTACGAGCCAAATTCTCGTCATTTGCGGGATTGATTAATTTTCTACTGAAATATGAATAAATCTGCGGCTGAGGCTCATCCAATGCTCTCAAATACCTATGGTGAGGCCGCTATTAGTGAAAGAACGTGCCGAGAGTGGTTTCAACGCTTCAAGAATGGTGATTTTGATGTCGAAGACCAGCATCGCGGTGGAAGAGAGAAGGTTTTTGAAGATGCATATCAATACTTGATCAAGACTCATTTCAAACGCAACAATAATTGGCAGGATAATTAGGACTATAAGCCATTTCAAAACGCCTGAAAGTCATAGGAATGATTCAGAAACAAGAAAAGTGGGTGCCGTACGAGTTGAAGCCGGTAGGTGTTTGAACGGAATTTGTTTGTTTGTGAACAGCTGCTTTCAAGACAAAGACTGAAGGAATTTCTGCATCGGATTGGGACTGGAGACGAAAAACGGGTTTATTACGATAATCCTAAGCACATAAAATCATGTGGATATCCCGGCCATGCTTCCACGTCGACGGCCAAACCGAATATTCTCGGTTCTAAGGTCATGCTCAGTATTTGGTGGGACCAGCTTGGCGAAGTGTATTATGAGTTGTTTAAACCGACTGAAATGATCACAGGCGATCGTTATCGAACGCAATCAATGCGTTTGTGTCGAGCATTGAGAGACAAACCGCCGCAATACGATGAGAGAGTAGATGAATGGATTTTACTGCATGACAATGCTCGACTCCATGTTGCGAAAGTCAAGATGTACTTGAAAAAGTTGAAATGGGAATTCCTACCCCACCCAACGTATTCTCCAGACGTTGCTCCCTCGGACTATCACTTGTTTCGATCAATAGCATACTGCCTGGCTGACCAGCACTTCCTATCTTATGAAGAATTATAAACTTGGATCGATTCGTGGATGGCTTCAAAAAAAGATGACCAGTTTTTTCAATTCGTACGCTGCCCGAAAGATGGGAGAAAGTATAGTGACCAGCGATGGGCAATATTTCGAATCATAAATGTATAACCAGTGTTTTACAATAAAGCCTCAAATTTCGCAAAAAAAGTTGTTCGCTTATGTATTTGTTATATTATAATATATTTATTTACTTATCACGGTTTTAGGCATTCAGGTAGAAATTAAAAAAAAAAAAAAAATAGTAAATCTATTGTTTAATATGAAAAAATAGAAGACAATTGGCAACTATAACACAAAATCTAATTTGGTCTTTGAACCCTTTGAAAACCTTGTAATCACAGCGTTCTCGTCTACATCAATGTCCCTGTATATGTGCAGGAGGATTAAACTGAATCCGATGCCAATATCGAAAAAACCAGAATAACACCATATGAACTACCATTTATTCATTTCGAAAATCATTTACAAGTTTGATAATAGCCAATTCATTTTACTTCTATTTTAATTAATATCACTGATTCACTGATTTCACGTAAAATTATTTTGGACTACATAAAGTCACTTTTATTATATCAACCCAATCTCATCTTCCTCTTCCATTATAAACATTAAGTTAAGTTTCATTTTGATATATCTGCTTTAATACTCAATACTGATATAATATAATCTTAATCTAATTAAACGAAAACAGAAATATTTCATGAATCGTCTTTGATGATAATTTCAGACTTTTAATTCACTCATTCAAAATATACAACGTAAGTAGAGAATATTTTCAATATGTAATTGAAAAGCTTAATGCAGAAACACTTAAAACTTGATTGTATGTGATAATTTTAGGTTTCTCACATAATGTTTACTATATAGAATTAATTTCAATAATGAGCCAAAAGTTATGAAATTTTGCAGACCTACTTATTTTGGGTCTTAGATCACGAATCCGGTGACATAAATTCCTCAATCCTGCTATTTTTTTTTTATTTGTAAAGTTGACCTAATGAAGGTGAGGTTATCCACATTAATAGCTAGTTCTATTGTATTTTATTAACTGATTCTCGTTAGAAATGACTAATCAATCACATTTCAAGTTTTTCCTGAAATAAAAATCCCTTGTTTTTCGTCAAAAACTACTATTTTATTCATTGTTTATGTACGGTGGCGACCATTATGTTTCAACGTTGCCAGTGTGACACATTTGTAGTTAAATTGAATGAGATTATGACAACAGGGATCGAATTTTCGCGGCCCTTTTGGATTCTAAAAATTGGCAAGTGTATTATATGTGAAGATCTTGTGAATTGGTTCCAACTATCTATGGTTTTCATTGAACAAGTATTCCCGCTCTTTTAATCAAATCAGTCTACAGCTGATACTGATACCGAACCTTTGAGGGGACCGGGCAAAATTGTAGAAATAGATGAAGCGAAATTTGTTTGGAGAAAATATAATTGAGGTAGAATTATAGAGGGACAGTGGATGTTTGGGGGAATCGAGTGAGAATCCAAGAAAGTATTCATGGTTCCAGTTGCTGATACGAGTCAGGATACTTTGTTGAAATTAATCAAGGAGTGGATTCTTCCAGAGACCACTGTTATGTCCGATTGTTGGAGATCCTATGATTGTTTGGAAAATGAGGGTTTCCAATATTTTGTTCTTTACTGGGCCGAGCATTATTTTCATCGTAAATTTCCTGAATTCACCGATAGGTTTCATTAATTCTTCAAATACATTTCCGAAATATATACCCCCACAGACACTCAACATGATCATATAAATTATAATAATGTTTTCGAATTTTCTACTCGAATAGGTGTGCGAAAATTATGAGTTTCCATTCAGTTTTATAATACGTCATAATCTCAAACAATCTATTAATATGAATTTCCACCAAGTAAAAAACCGATCCCATCAAGAAGATCTGGCATACAGGCAACGTTGCAGTTTATTTCGCATCTGACAGACGTTACGTATTAAACATGATGGCCGCCGCCATATATAAACAATGGATAAAACCATCGATTTTGACGAAAAAAAAGGCATTTTTATTTCAGGGAAAGCTTGAAATGTGATTAATTAATCATTTCTAACGAGAATCAGTTAATAAAATACAAGAACACTAGCTATGTGGATAACCTCACAATTAAAAAAAAAAAACTAGCTTGATTGAGGAGAGGAATTTATGACAGCGGATTCGTGATCTAAGACCCAAAATAAGTAAGTCTGCAAAATTTCATCACTTTTGAATCATTATTAAAATTAATTCTATATAGTAAACATTTACCTGTTTTTCTTTTCAGAAGATGGATTATTTTCGTTTGGATGGATAATTATACAGGATATTTATTTGTCGAATATCAATTAGAAGTATCTAGAGATGTTGGAACAATTCAAGTCTGAGAATTGAGATTAAAGCTTCAAATTATTAACTAATTTGTAAAGAAATACACAATATTTGATCAACAATTATATAGGGTGTATATATTTGAAGTAGTAATTAGTCATTTTTAGAGAAATGAGACATTTTGAAATCTGAAATTCTCATTTCTCTAGAAATGGCAATTTCTTTCTTCTTTAAAAAATTTGGGAAAAATGCATAATCAAAATGTGAGAGTTATTATCAGTCAATAGAAATACTACCTGAAATAAAGAAACTGCATTCAATGTTTATTTTCAGTTTTAACAAATATTGAATTTACATAATCATTCGATAAGATCTATGAAAAGACCTACAGTGAAATTTTGTTTTAGGAATATTCAGTATAGCTATAATGAACTGAAAAGAGGCAGAATGAATAGATCTACCTTTCAAGAACCCGTGGCTTATGTTGCCTTACAAGCAATATCATTTTAGGTGTAACATTTAGGAGAAATCAGGTTATAAGAAGTCCCTCATTTCCAAGGTTCATCAATACTTTTTTCAGTTGAGCAACAAATTATTCTTCTATTCCATAATTTATCAAGAAATACAATATATATATATATATATATATATATATATATATATATATATATATATATATATATATATATATATATATAGGGTGTAATATTTAGAATACAAGGAAGGACACTTTTTGAAATCTAAAAATTTGGTTAATAGTAAGTTATTTTCAATAATTTATAATATCGAAAGACCAATTAGACATTCCTGAAGAACTAAGGCGTTTTTAGAATCTGAAAATTGTATCGATGAATTTTGCATACTCTTCTGTTGCATATTTCTTGAAGGTATATGGACAAAAATGATTTTTATGGGTGCTGGTGAATGATCAAAGGGATACAGGTAACAATTTCATTAATACCAGTCGAGATGTAGTTATCATAGATGAGGGATGATATAGAAATTACACTAGATAATTCTGATTCAGTGGAGGACAGCTGAATGATGGTTCGCTACGTTATAGAGCAAGCTTGTAGCTCTGGGTTTTACTCAGAAGTAAATTGAACAGGGCAACATATATAGTAAATAAAATTTTGACAGATATTATTTAAAAAAGATCAACAATTGAGCATTGTATTTACATAAAATCAAAAAATAATTTGTTAACTGTTGTTGCATTGTACGTGGATGACTTTTTTGTTTTAACTAATGTTAATTCTGAATGAATATATCAGATAGGAAATATGAGTGATAATTTTATGATAAAGAATTTAGGGGAAGCTAAAAAATGTTTAGTGATGAATATCACTACAAATTATGAAAAAGGTATTATAGCCATTGTATTGCAATAATTCAACATGTCTGATAGTAAACCTGTGAAAACTTAATTGAAATTTGATTCAACAAAAGAGAGTTGTAATGATGAACCATATAAGAAATTAATAGGTTTAGGAGTATTAACTAATCCTGATATAGCATACTCTGTCAATTTCTTGAGTCAAATTGTATCGGCTAATATCTAATATTACCCATGTTAGTGGGTTCGATAACTACACTGACTTGATTTTTTCAAATGTTAACTTTGGATCTGAATCAATTAATAATTTAATTTTAACCAAAATCAAAAGCAATGAATAAATCAGTAGGATAGCATTTTCGAACTGGCCATAGAGCAACTATTCTTATAACCATTGAAAACTTTAGTGAAATAGGTATCTACATGTTTATACAAGTTTAATTATCATTCATGAAATGGAAAGTTTTGATGAATAGGTACTTTTTAAAGTATTTTATACCTACATTGAATTGCTGGAAAATTGATACCAATTTCAAAAGTAACTGCCATGTTGAAATTCTTCATACACTGAATGATCCTTTAAATTTTATTTCTGTCGTAACATTTTGACTAATATTTCAACTGATTTTTTATATGTATATCCTAGTATAGCTTCAATAAACAAACTAAAAAGAGACAGAATGAATAGACTTGCCTTTCAAATACCCATGGCTTATGTTACCTCATAAGAAATTTTAATATCTTATCTTGGTGGAACCTTTTTGAGAAATCAGGTAAAAAGTTTGAGTCTCTAATTTCCAAGGTTTATTGATACATGTTTCAGTTGAGCGACAAATAATATAATAGATAATTTATAGTTGATATTATTCGTATGGAAGATTTCACAACGATTTGACTTATTCATTATAAATTCAACAGAACTGCACTCAAATTCTTCAAAAACGGATTGGCCATTTATATTTTTGCACTCTTCTGTCGTAAAAGTGTATATTTTAGATATTCAAGAAACACATGGAAATTTTTGAATGTCATCTGACTAACTTGGCTCTTTTCCAGTAATAAAGCCAATTGTGAATTATCTATAAGGAGTTTTTCTATTTGTTTAATACATGTTCAGATGAAGCTTCTGTTCTCTTTTGTAGTTCCATCTTCTGTCGCAATAGATTCAAATTCTCACGAAAGAGAATGTAGTTTTATAATTTGTGGAAAATAAACGAAAAATTCCTGATATCAAGTAACATTCATCCAATTGAATCAATAATAATACAAACCCTTCAAACGAACCTGAACTGAAAATGCATTCGATGATATCAATATTCATTTCCAAGTTTTGACAAATATCTATCGAATTTTTGATTCGCCGAAGACTTCGCATTTTATCTGTCGGCATTTATTTAAATATTGAATAACAGTTTTGGAAACTGCAAACTTTTTCAAGAACTTTCATATATCGAAATGGAATATTTATTATTAACATGACACTGACAGTCAAATTGTCCACAGATACCACAGAAATATGGGACTTGAAATGTCAAAATGATCCGAAACACCCCGTATACTCGAAAACCGCGAGGAGAATCGAAGGTTTGGGATTTTTCCCGGGATCTCCAGACGATTTTGAGGGGGGTCTTATTCTTGTCATTTTTGCTCTAGATGGTCCCGTTTGGGCTGTGATTTTACGTTTAAAGTTTGACGTAAATGTGCAAGCGGTTTTATATAATTATAGACTCGCTCTGCTCGCCGAAGGGGCTCCGCCCCTTGGACCCCGTCACTATGCCGGTAGATCCTTTACTGGGTATCCGGCTAGAAAATAAAAGCTTTTTTTTCGAAACCTTGTATCGTCAGCTGATTTCAGACGATTCACTCGGTATACTATGTTGATTCTAGGGTGGAATTCCATATGATTTTTTTCCTAGAATATACCGTTTCGCCCTTGCTCACATGAAAATATTTGATGCAAATTACTTTCCATGACGACAGATCAAGGGCGGTCCTAGCCTTAAATTTTGAGGGGGTCCGCCATTATGGGCTTCGAGTTTTTCTATGGTACCAAATCCCAGATTACACCGATATCGAGCTTAACCTCTCAAAAATATTTATATTTAGATATTCATATGAATATTTATATAAGGCGTACAACTTTGCTTCCGCCGTTTTGCAATAGATGGCTGTAACGGTAAGTGGTAGCAGAAATAAATATATCGTAGATGTCATACAATAAGTTTAGGTATTTGTGAACATAACGCCATCGACATGTTAGTCGATTTGTGTCTGCATCATAAAGTTATTCGCGATTAACCATGTCAGCTTACGAGCCAAATTCTCGTCATTTGCGGGAGGTTTTAATTTTCTACTAAAATATGACCAAATCTGCGGCTGAGGTACATCGAATGCTTTCAAATACCTATAGTGAGACCGATATTGGTGGAAGAACGTAACAAGAGTGGTTTCAACGCTTCAAGAATGGTGATTTTGATGTCGAAGACCAGCATCGCGTTGGAAAAGAGAAGGTGTTTGAAGATGCAGAATTGGAGGCAATAATTGATCAAAATTCATGTCGAACGCAACAATAATTGGCAGGATCAATAGGAGTGACACTAAAAGCCATTTCAAAATGCCTGAAAGTCATAGGAATGATTCAGAAACAAGGAAATTGGGTGCGGTACGAGTTGAAGCCGCGAGGTGTTTGAACGGCGTTTATTTTCTTGTGAACAGCTGCTTGCAAGGCAAAGACGGAAGGGTTTCTGCATAGGATTGGGACTGGAGACGAAAAATGGGTTCATCAAGATAATCCCAAGCGCATAAAATCATGAGGATATCCCGACCAGGCTTCCACATCGACGGCCAAACCGAATATTTACGGTTCTAAGGTCATGCTCAGTATTTGGTGGGACCAGCTCGGCATAGTGTATTATGACTGAAAGAATCACAGGCGATCGTTATCGAACGCAATTAATGCGTTTGTACCGAGCATTGAAAGACAAACCGCCGCAATACAACGAGAGAGAAGATTAATTGATTTTACTGCATGACAATGCTCGACCCCATGTTGCGAAAGTAGTCAAGATATACTTGGAAACGTTGAAATGGGAATTCCTACCCCACCCGACGTATTCTCCAGACGTCGCTCCCACGGACTATCACTTGTTGCGATCAATAGCACACGGCCTGGCTGACCAACACTTCCGATCTTATGATGAATTAAAAACTTGGATCGATTCGTGGATCGCTTCAAAAGATGACCAGTTTTTTCAATTCGTACGCTGTACGAAAGATGGGAGAAAGTAGTGACCAGCGATGGGCAATACTTTGAATTATAAATGTATAATCAGTTTTTTACAATGAAGTCTCGAATTTCGCAAAAAAAGTTGTACCCTTATGTATTTGTTGTATTATAATATCATTATTTACTTATCAGTGTTTTAACCATTCAGGTAGAAATTAAAAAAATTATTAATTAGTAATTCGATTGTTTAATATGAAAAAAAAGAAGAAAATTGGCAACTACAACACAAAATCTAATTTGGTCTTCAAAACTTTGAACCCTTCGAAAACCTTGTAATCACAGCGTCCTCGTCAACATCAATGTCCCTATGAATATTCAGGAGGACAAAATACTCCATAAAAATGGAAGCAAACTACTAAATATGTCGTTTTCCACTGAATCTTGTCATCTGAATCTTATTATTTATCACATCAAAATATCTCAGCGATATACAGGGTGAGTCTTTGACTTGTACATATATTTTAACCGAAGATTCCTGAGGTCAAAAGAAACATTTTTTCCTTTACCGTTTTTTTCCGATTCGGCCCGGTTAAAAAGATACAGGCTGTTAAAATCGATAACAAAATGTGATCTTCGGCTATATCTCGTAAATGTATCTATTGAAGGAAATGATTTTTGGAATATAGCTCTTCCTTGACATGACACATCTTTTCCGAACACAAGATTCCATACACATATTTCAGTTTCTTCATTAGGAAATAACATACCATAAAAATACCAGAAATTCGGAGAATCTAACTTTTGAAAGTAATTTGAACGTTTATTCAAAAATATTTGGCTAATTTGAAAAATAAAAGTATTCTTCATATTTCCTCCTACAAAGCGCCTTTTTCGAGTAACTTGATTTGAAAAAAAAATTATCTGTGAAATTCAAAAAATTGGGTTCTTTGGCTGAATGCAACTCTGTTCTGTTGTGGAAAAAAACCATAGAAATGAATATTTACTATGACGTCATGTCTCAGATTTTAGAATTGAAGTACTAGCCAACTTACAGTCCATTCAGGAATTATTGACATCCCGGGTGGCTTTGGAAAATCGAAATTAAGTTGGTACTGGCTCATTCAGTAACATTTTGAATTGCAGATTTCGGGTTGGCATTGCAAATGTCATTGACAGGAGGTTAGATTTTAGTTTGTTTGTGTTATTGGTTTTGATCGAAGAAATTTTGAAACTTAAAAGTTGTATCAATTTCAAACACACATTGATTAGTTTATTTGAGTATTTCTCACAGTACTGTTTGAAAAAAGAAGAAGGCAAGTCATTACAACCTGGATTATTAGTGGAAGAAAACCTGTGCAATACGATTTCACCTTCAAAGAATCATTGAATGATTTGATTGTTACCAGAAGCCGAGCCAAAAGCAACCAATATATCAGCCTGGATGAAATTTGACCAAAAAGTTTTTACAAAATAGTCCCATTATAATGACAACAATCAATATCCCACTGAAGACAGCAGCTATCGAACATTACTGTATTCTTCTTCAGATCATTCAAACTCACATCGAAACATACCACTAGGTATAGTATATCCAAAGTCACTTGAACTAGTCTATAAAAACGCTTGGCCAGAGATAATTGCAAAATAGTCATAAACCATAGGCGTACACTTTTCAAACCCTTGAGTTGAAAATAATAGATATTTCTGAGTATGTATGGGACTCAGATGTCGATTATTTCAGAAAATTTGTGACGTGAGTAGCTTTTGCTGTTACATCAAAAATGATACTATATGTCATTCTACGGTGTTATAATTTGATTATTCTTTATTCTCGACCTGTAATATACTATCAAGGAACGTTATCAACGATGATGAACTGATCGTTGCATAGAATTATAAGAGCACGAAAATGTTTGAGATGAATTCGGAAATGTTCTGTCTGAAGATAAGATAAACTAGGGACGAATAGGTGTATGACCTTGATATACTTGAATGACAATCGACCATATTCACCGTCGCCATATTGGTGTGCGACAATACCAACTACCCAGTGTTCCCATTGGAGAAATATTGAGTTTACTAGAAAAATTTCGCAATATAAAGTTTATAATTGTGGTTTATGTGTAAATTCCGGAGTACCTTTTCTGGCTGTTACGCCAGATTGGCTTGTTTGGGACATTATTCGCAAAAATTCCACCTTTTGGAAATGAAAACATTAGTGAAAGGTAGTTTTATATACAAATTAACTGTGGCCGAGTGTATAAATGAAGGCTTCGCTCTATTTTTGGAAATAGACAGTGGAAGAATTATGTCTATGGCTGATAGTATTTTTGATATGAGTGGTATTTTTCCAGTTAACTCAATATTTCTCCGTTGGGAACACTGGGTAGTTGGTATTGTCGCACAACAATATGGTGACGGTGAATATGGTCAATTTTCTACGTCAAGTTAGCAGCTACGTTGCCGAATTGAATTTTATTTCTTCGTTATTGTAAGGCGAAATTTATGTCCCTCAGTGGAAGCAGAAGGCTAAATGATAATAATGTACAGGTCGATTCACCGCGATGGCCTATTGTTTATGGAAAACTAATAATAATTTTGTGCTGAAAATTTAAACAATTTCCTTTTATACCGGAAACAGATTACTACTTTCTTATTTCAAACGGCACACCCAGTATATTATTGCATTATCAGATAGCTTGGTTGATGATAATTTCAGCAATATGGCAATACTTGAGTATAAGCTCAACGGTTCATAAGTTGAAGAGATTCCTATAGATATCTTATGAAAAGTTTTTTGGAAAAATCTATATTTTTATTCATTCAGTCAATTTTACGTAGATATAAAAAGAGAGGGGTCTCAAGCAAATCCCATACTTGAAGAGTTATCGAGGAAAAACTTTAACTAAGGAAAATTTCTCATTGAATGGAGTAGTCTATGACTTCCAGAAAACAAAAAAAAAACTAAAAAGTCGAAATTTCTTGAATTGTAATAAATTATTGTTTAAGATGATTGAAAATCCATAAACCAATAAAATTTTTAATTACGAATAATTAATGACATTTCCTGAAATGTCAAATTTAGTTATCCAAATTTCGATTTTAGTTTCTATGTTTTCCGGAAGTCATAGACTACTCCACTCAGTTAGAAATTGTAGTATTTCCTCAGCTCAAGTTTTTCCTCGATAACTCCTAAATTTTTCGTATTCAGAATCAGAATAAATATTCAAAGATATGTGTAACCTATTATTAAAACTGTCCCGACTGATGGCAGGATATGGTGAAATATTTCTATTTTCTATAAAATACTTGATTGATTTTTCGATCTGCCAGTAATTACCTTGCTATAATCAGAAAAATGTAATGGAAATTTTGTTGGTTAATCTCATTTTAATCAATTCTTCCTTCAGTGGAATGAAGATATTTAGGATGCGAAATCATTTTCTTCAGAACTCGTCATATATCAATTCTGACTTTGAAAGTAAATGGAGGAATTGATTTGATATTCATCTTTTTTTACATAAGCCGTAGAATTGTGCCGAACATCATAGTCGAAATCATTAAAAGCATCAGTCACACAACGAACTAAAACTACGTAAAAATGCATTTCAATAATACCCCTATGGACCACACTGGTCTATGCGAATTATTAGAAAGTATTTACGAAGTGAAAGATGCAGCCAATGAGTGTAAACAAAAACGCTCTCAAAGTGGAAAGGGGAATACGAGGGGAAATATTCAGCCAATAAGATCAATCTAATCGGGACATTCTTGTTTCCAAGACGATTTGCTAAATACCGGGGTTTATTTGAGAGTATTGATAGCAATATTTTCATAAATTCCAAAGAATTTCTGGAAACTTGGAAAACCCTTGTATAATTGAAATATTAAGGCTTCCTCCAAGTGACTTTGGATATACTATACATACTAGACAAATATTCATGTGATTGAGATTGAATACTTTTATTCTTTTGCTATTCCATAAATTCATCCTAGAGCATATGATTGACATACTTCCAAGAGTGCCATAATTGTTTTAATGTGAACAGCTGTGTTTAAGTTTGCAACACTCGAAATTTGAAGTTCAAACTTAAAACCACAGATTACTAGTCTGTGTTAGAACTTTCACATATTATGAATTTTATTTATTTGAGAATGTGAGGTTAAATGGCAATTCAATAATTGCGATGTAATAAATGAATGGATATGAATTATGAATATCAGAACTAAGCTAATTTGGGTAGTAGCGAGCTCAATTCGTTATGATTATCGAAAATGAAATAGAAAATCCAGAGATGCCTGGGAAATTGCAGAATTTCGTGAAGTGTATTGGACTATAATTTAATAGTGATGGTTCCCTACGTTATAAAGCAAGCTTGTAGGTCTGGGTTTTACTCAGAAGTGAATTGAACAGGGCAATTTATGTCCTATATAGTAAATAAAATTTTGACAGATATTAGTTGCAAAAGATCAACAATTGAGCATTGTATTTACATAAAATCAAAAAATAAATTGCTAACTGTTGTTGCATTGTACGTGGATGACTTTTTTGTTTTAACTAATGTTAATTCTGAATGAATATAATATCTGATAGAAAATTCAAGTGATAATTTTATCATAAAGAATTTAGGGAAAGCTAAAAAATGTTTAGGGATGAATATCACTAGAAATTATGAAAAAGGTAGTAGGTATAGTCATTGTTTATATTCTTCAAATATGTATTGCAATAATTGAACATGTCTGATTGTAAACATACGAAAACTCATTTGAAAACTAAATTGAAATTTGATTCAACAAAAGAGAGTTGTAATGATGAACCATATAAGAAATTGATAGGTTCATTAAGAAGCAATATTAAATAGTCCTGATATAGCATACTCTGTTGATCTCTTGAGTCAATTTAATAATTATCTCATTATTGAACATTGGAAAAGTGCAAAACTCATTTCAAGATGCAAGTAAAAAAAAATCATTGTTCAATTTTCACTTCAGTCAGAAGGACCTGCGTTTGAAATGAGTGCCTCGGTACTAAAATTGTATCAGCCAATACTATTGACCCATGTTAGTGGGTTCGATAACTACACTGACTTGATTTTTTTCAAATGTTAACTTTGGATTTGAATCAATTAATAATTTAATTTTTACCAAAATTGAAAGCAATGAATAAATCAGTAGGATAGCATTTTCGAACTCGCCATAGAACAACTATTCCTATAACGATTAAAAGATTGGAAACTTTAGTGAACAAATATGTATATACATTTTTATAAAAGTTTTATCTTTCATTCATGACATGGAAAGTTTTAATAAATAGTTACTTTTTAAAGTATTTTATACCTACATTGAATTGCTGGAAAATTGATACCAATTTCGAAAGTAACTGCCATGTTAAAATTTGTCATATACTGAATGATCCTTCAAATTTTATTTCTATCGCAACATTTCGAATAGTATTTCAAGTGAAAAACTTGAACTGATTTTATATATGTATATAGTATAGCTATAAATGAACAACCTTAAAAGAGACAGAATGAATAGACTTGCCTTTCGAATACCCATGGCTTATGTTACCTCATAAGCAAATGTTATATCATATCTTTTCGAGAAATCAGGTTATAAGTTTGAGAGTCTCTTAATTTCCAAGGTTTCAGTTGAACAACAAATAATATTATGATAATATAACAGGGTATATATAGTTGAAATTATTCGTATGAAAGATTTCACAACGATTTGATTTCTTCATTATAAATTCAACAGCACTGCACTCAAATTCTTCAAAAACGGATAGGTCACATATTTTTGCACTCTTCAGTCGTAAAAGTGTATATTTTAGATATTCAAAAAACACATGGAAATTTTTGAATGTCATCTGACTAACTTCGATCTTTTTCCAGTAATAAAGCCAATTGTAAATTATCTATAAGGAGTTTTTCTATCTGTTTAATACTGTTTCACGGTAGGTAGCACAACTTTTACTCCAATCCAAGACTGAATTGACTGGGTGATTCATGTTTATTAAAAGTTTACAATTTAAGAATATCGGTATTCCTATTGATGATCAGATGAAACTTCTGTTCTCTTTTGTAGTTCCATCTTCTGTCGCAATAGATTCAAATTCTCACGAAAGAGAATGTAGTTTTATAGTTTGTGGAAAATAAACTAAAAATTCCTGAAATGAAGTAACATTCATCCAATTGAATCAATATTACGAACCTGAATTGAGGAAAATGCATTCGATGATATCAATGTTCATTTCCAAATTTTGACAAATATCTATCGAATTTTCGATTCGCCGAAGACTTTGCATTTTATCTGTCGGCATTTATTTAAATATTGAATAACAATTTTGGAAACTGCAAACTTTTTCAAGAACTTTCATATATCGAAATGGAATATTTATTATTAACATGACACTGACAGTCAAATTGTCCACAGATACCACAGAAATATGGGACTTGAAATGTCAAAATAATCCGAAACACCCCGTATACTCGAAAACTGCGAGGAGAATCGAAGGTTTGGGATTTTTCCCGGGATCTCCAGACGATTTTGAGGGGGGTCTTATTCTTGTCATTTTGGCTCTAGATGGACCCGTTTGGGCTGTGATTTTACGTTTAAAATTTGACGTAATGTTGCAAGCGGTTTTATATAATATGGACTCGCTCTGCTCGCCGAAGGGGCTCCGCCCCTTGGACCCCGTCACTATGCCGGTAGATCCTTTAATGGGTGTCCGGCTAGAAAATAAAAGCTCGTTTTCCAAAACCTTGTATCGTTAGCTGATTTCAGACGATTCACTCGGTATACTATGCTGATTCTAGGTTGGAATTCTATATAATTTTTTTCCTAGAATATACCGTTTCGCCCTTGCTCACATGAAAATATTTGATGCTAATAACATTTCATGACGACAAATCAAGGGCGGTCCTAGCCTTAAATTTTGAGGGGGTTCGCCATTTTGGGCTTCGAGTTTTTCTATGGGACCAAATCCCAGATTACACCGATATCAAGCCTAACGTCTCAAAAATATTTATATTTAGATTGTAACGAAGTCTGATTATTCCCATAGGAATGATCAGGCTCCGTCTAAAGAATATTTCATTGTTTTTCGTTCAAATTAATCATTCTGATATATTCCGTAAATATTGGAAATAATTTATTAATTGTTCACCGCGATAATGAAAAAGTCCATGCCTCATGTTTTTCAACCGACCAGGGCCTCGAATAATCCGATTGAAATAAGATAAGAAATTATTTATTTCGGCGTTTTTACCGCTGATATATTTTTTTCCATATGTTAGATTACATTCCGCCAAGAGAATTTTCTCGAAAAACGAGGTTTTTGTCGACATGAAGAGTCACGTGGGCTGAATTCTTTCACCGCCCCGCACCGAAGTTATAAAGGGTGTAACCGACCCAAAATCGGGAATTCATGTTTAGGCATTCAGTATTATCAGATAGTAGTAGAAAATTCATGTTTAGGCATTCAGTAATTATCAGTCAGTATTAGAGATTTGCAGATTTAGTCAGTAGTATAGTTAAGATTCAGATTTAGGCAGTAGATAGTTTAGTTTAGTTTAGTTAGTTATTTAGATTTAGAGATTTAGGCAGTAGTATAGTTTAGTTTGGAAAAAGACATTTTGGTTAAGGAGTTACAAAGTGACTGGACAATAGTAAAATTGGTAATTGAACGCCAATAGTTGCAAATCCGTTTCTGAGGTCGAAAATCGCCATTTTCATCAGTTAACTTACTTGTTAGTCATTTTCTGGGGAGTTTGCTAATTTTTACTTGTGACTTTCTTACGAGTGAATATTCAAGGGTTTCATTTGATAGAGACAACGAGAGGGTGGTGTACCGGTGGAGTTTTTCAACGCGTTAGGATTAGTTTTCATTCCTTCCCGACTCTACAATATCCACGATTCTCAATCTCCAAATATCATAATTTCCCGGCTCCCGGATCCGACTAACTGGTTCAACGGTTCTGACTGACATTAAATTGGTGAGGTAAGGACACAGTAGTTGTAGACAAAACAAATTATCTCAGTAACCGAATTTAAGTATACATATTGATACAGTTTATACTTTTTCTGATTTCCCGTTTTTGCTGAGATTGTCTGTATTGTAGAATTGAATCAGTAAACCTATTAATTTTGTTGCGTTGTTTGTTACTTGGTCACCGCTACCATCCTAGGTGACACCGAATCCTGTCTTCACTAAGCTACCCTGGTAAGGTTCGTCAATTTCTCCCTAAAATTGGCTGGCGCTCGAGATACTACTGCAAAGTGCTGAAGGGCAATTGGCAGAGGCGCACAGTGACGCAAAAAGGAGCGTTACAAATGACGCCCTAGAGCAGGGACCAGAAAAGACAACGCTACAAAATTGCGCCCTAGCGAGGGACTTGAGAGGACAACGCTACAGAATAGCTCCCGATCTTCAGAAAACGACGCTTAAGGGTGTAAGGACTGAAGAGGAACCGAAGCTCAGTGCAACCATTTTTTTTTCTCTCTCTCTGAGTGGAAGAGATTATCTTCTCCTGTTGGAGGAAGATCCGTATATTGTTTAATTTGTTACTGGTACCTAAGTATCAGTGGACTATATTAAAGTGCTATAAACATTTTCGCGTTTGACAATAATTTCCTTTATTAGCAGGAAACCGACATAGCATTGACAGTGTGGACATTAATATCTGAATAACTTTTTTTTTGTTTTGTGTATTGCAGGACTAGAACAATCGACCGCCGGATTTCTTTGTGACTTTTTCGGTTACGTGAAAGGTTACGGAAAGTGACTTTGGGGTGACACTCAGTGACTATCTTTGTGCGCGTTGAATACTGTTTAACGTTGAGTGGTTGGTTCAACTCGGACAGAAAACCAGTGAGTATAATTGAGATACTGCTACCGATTGTTTCATTGTACAATCACTGTAGCTAAGATAGTGATATCATACCGCCTTCATATAATAGGGTATTGTTCACTGCTACTATTTACTGTTCCTCGTTTGAATAAAGAAAAGATTTGTTTTTTTTTCTCTTACACACTATTATCCTGAGCAACTTTATTCCAGGCTGAAACAAGGTAGGGATATAAAAGTCATAAGGACTTGGAGATATTTACTTGTGATTTCATTTGCTTTTGAACCATAATAGCTGATTTCTGATAAATAAAGTTGACTTGTTTTTATTATTGCTGCAACAGTGAATATAAGTTTTTGTTGCTGTGTATTCCTTATTTCTGAGTTTACTGATTGCCTGAAACATTTTTATTTTGTGTTGAATTGCTGATGAATTTTTGAAACAAGTGATTATCGTTATTGATTTGAATAAAGACTTGCATTGAATTTCTTTGTCTGATATTCCAGGATTGCTGAATTGTTGTTGATTTATTTGAAATATATTTTGACTGTGAATAAAATTGACAATTTGTTATTTTTGAGATTATCTGATTGCTAGAACTGTCAACTGTGTTTGACAGTGAACATTATTTGAACTACTCGGTTAACCCTACTTTTCTTTTCTGGGTTTTTGAATTATTTTCTTGCTGAAATTGTCAACTGCGTTTGACATTGAATATTTTTTTGAGCTACTCAGTTAACCCTACTTTGTTCTTCTGGGTTTATGAATTAGTTTCTTCGGGAAATTGTCAACTGTCTGATATTGGAAAATTTTTTGAGAATCATAATAAATTTAAACCAACTTGTTTTCTGAAAGTTTTCTCATTTTTGATTTTCTTTGACTGTATTAAAAACAATAATTCAAACTTGAATAGATTCTGTTGTCAACTTGTAATTTTTCAGCATTGTTGTCTATTAGTGTTATTTTTGTGCGAGGGATAAGGGAAAAATAAGGACTGTTACCGGGAATAGTGAAGTTGGGGAAAGTGTTCGGACTTCAACGGTTCATAAGAAGAGGACAGTGTCGAATAACTTCGATAGATTTCAAATCGATTGTTTGAGTTTGGACTTCAACGATTAAATCACTTAACCTCAACATGGATGTGAATCGACTATTGAATGATGAGCTGACTTATGAGTTACAGCTGAGAGGACAAGTAATACCCAGCACAGTAATGCTAAAGAGGAGTTTATTACGACAGGTATTGAAATTGAATTTGCCTCTACAGCCGACAGGAATGAACCCGACACTGGACATGGAGTCCTGTCAGAACAAACTCACCGACTTGCTGGAAGCCATTAAACACTTTGACACTGGGAACACTACAAATGAATATACTCGGATTTCAACAAGATTGATACACATTCAGAGAATACTGAATTTTATTATCACTGAAAATGAAACCGAGTCACAGATGATAGAACAATTAAAGGAGACTGCAGCTCAGGCCTTGAGGTCATTAGAGGCACTAGTGACTGCAGACAAACCGCAGCCATCGAATCATCCGGATGGATCGCTTTTGGACGTAGAAATTCCACAATCGCCAGGGATGTCTCCCATACAGCCAACCAAAGTTGCACCACTGGAGACATCATTGATAACATTGGACGCTGATGATCAGCCACTACCACAGGTTCCAATTCCCCAGGCTGCGACACCTAAAAATAAATCAAAATTAGCACAGGTCCTGAATGAAACTAGACAGGAATGTGAAGAGTTACTACAGCATTTACCAACAATGCCAGTTTCTCAACCACAGAGACAGAATGTGGAACAACAAGAGGGACCAACTCCTAGTAGGTGGACGAGCTCTATGAGAAGGGTGTCATTTCCCCATCCGACGGAATCAATAATAGATTTGAACCCCCGACATGACACCCAACAGAAGTCAACACCGACTGCAACGGTACCCATTCATGAATGGAATATTTATTTTGATGGGACTGATAGCGTAACAGGATTTATAGAGGAGATAGAGAGACTGGCTGAATCCCGGAAGACATCCTTAGAATATGTGTTCGAATCAATTTACGAACTTTTACGAAAGGATGCCAAGGATTGGTTCATCCCCCGGAGGGGACTTTTCAGAAACTGGGATGATTTCAAAAATCAATTGAAGGAAGCATTCTTACCAGTCAATTATGAAGAAAACCTACTGGATGAAATCAAGAAGAGGATGCAAGGCCCTGATGAGAAGCTATTGTTGTATGTTACCCGGATGCAAAATCTGTTCCAGAAATTGACTTGCAATCGTCCCACGGAGAGTGAACAGATTCGACTGATAAGGCAGAGGTTATTGCCATCACTGCAGCAGGCTTTGGCCTTTCAAGAGACCAACACATACGATGAACTGCTGAAGAAAGGAAAAATCTTTGAATTAGTACAATGGCAAATGGGACATTATACAAAACCACCGGCTAACTCCAGCCTTATTGATGAACCTCATCTCACCTATCAACAGCGTCGTCAAAGAGACTATCAAGTTAATCTCCATGTACTGACAGAAGATCAAGTCCCAAATTCCAAACAGGATTCCCCGAGGCCAGTGTCCTCCCACGGTAGAATAGAAAACCGAAGACTCCCTGGACCTGGTCGTTCACAACTGCCTTCAAGATCACTGGAGCATACAGACAACAGGTCAAGAAATGGTAACACCTCCCAGGACCGGACTGGATCCCCAGCGGAACGAAGAGTGACCTTTCAGACCCAATGCTTTCGATGCGGAAAATATGGACATTTAAGAAGAGAATGCCAAGGAACGCCGAAATTATTTTGCTCCCGATGTCAGAGAGTGGGCATCCTCTCCCGAGATTGCCCCTGTTCCCGGAATCAGAAAAGAACTTCCCCAACGACGTCCATCGAGCTACTGACTCCACTGGACCCCACTACTGGAAGTGACAACCGGCCCCTGGTACTGGTATACATCGAAGGAAAAGTATTTCACGCACTGGTAGATACTGGTGCAACCAAATGTTTATGCAGCCGGAAGGTGGCCCAGCTGTGTGAAAGAAACGGAATCAAGGGAGAAAAATCAACGACTGAAGCTGTCATGGTAGCAAATGGACAAACTACAGCCATACCGAAGATGTATCACCTTGGAATGGTGATAGCCGATTATGCCCTGAAGAACATAGAATTCTTGCTTGTACCCAACTTACCAGTCGACTTAATCCTGGGAATAGAGATGTTGAAGACCTACAACTTCTCCCTGGATATCAAGAACACCGAATGTTATCTAGAAGGACGACGGATCCCCAAGGCTAAACAAGTTGGCCAAGAGGTCATAGAGGTGCAGACTCCCGAAAAACACCTCCAGAATCGAAGAGGATCCCACAACAGACTTGCTGACAGCCTGTCAAGAAATCCATTGCCGACACTCAACTGTGTCCAACTGAAAGAAACAGGTATGCAATGTAAGTGGTATAAAAATAAGTTTCAGGAAGTAGAGAAAGGACCAGAGCACTGCCCCGAGTATTCCATCATCAATGGAAGATTGCACCGACACTTTTGGGATTCACCAGACGTCAGGGAAGCTGGAACAGGCCATCCCTGGAAGTTGTGTATACCCACCGAACAGAGGACCAAAGTACTGAAAGAAAACCACGACTCTGCCTTGGCTGGACATCTGGGAATAGCTAAGATGATTGCGAAGATCTCGCGGAATTATTACTGGCCAGGTATGTTTAGGGACATTGCGAAATATGTCCGGAACTGCACTTCGTGCCAAAAGTTCAAAGTACCCCAACAGCAACTGGCAGGAAAGATGCAACCTCGAAAGATGGTGGATGCGCCGTTCAAGGAAGTACCGGTGTTAAGGAGGAGAGCAACGACGGAGATGCGGATGCCCGGAACCCCCCAGAGCTCGGTGTCGTCAGTGCGAGGGAGAAACACCCTAGCAAGAGTGGAGAGGGTGGTGAAACGGACCACTACACAGTCTACACAAACACCCCCTTTGTGCCAGCTGCGTACCAGTAAGCAAGATACCGGTTCCAAAATTTCATTCAGGACGAGTGTGGAAGACAACACTGTCATAACTAAACCATATGTTTCAGATCAAACCACACCGGCCCCAAGGAGCGTTCGTATTGTAGGTACGATGGGAAATAAAGTGTACCTAGAGGTAAGGCCCAACACTTGCTGGAAGTGCGGCAAGACATGTCCCTCGCGGCAGGAGTGTCGAGGTCGACCACTCCTATTCTGCAGCAGATGTGGTTTGATAGGTACGCAGACAAGGTACTGCGAATGCGTACCCAGGAAACTGGCCCCACGGCCAACAGCAACTAGGTTGACGCCGGAACAGCTAGCCTTGAGTCCGTGTGCAAGATGCACAGAGAGGGAAGCCACGCAGCGGAGAGAAGAGAGAGCAAGAAAATGAGATAAGAGAATGATGGGGAAAATAGAATTAAAAAGAAGATACCGTTGTTTTTGTTCCATAATCCTGTAAAACTGTATAAAACAATATAGGGCCTAACCCGATATCTTAAACATTATATTCAGGACTAGTAGACTGATTTTTAATCTGTAAATGTTGATGAAACCGAATAGTGCATAATAAGTCAGTGAATATTATTCAATAAAAACAATTCCAGTCACTTGCCCCGAATTTCAAAGGCCGTCAGATATAAATCAGTAGTTTCACTGTGTAACCAATTTGAAGAATGCCATTTCTAATCTCTTACTGTTCTGATAAATAACTGAAATATTCCGCAGTGTTACAGATGAAGTTTTCTAAGAGGCTAGATACTCACCGATGAGAATAAATGCTGGAGATAGGCAACACACCTTTCACCGGATGATCAGCTGTAAGCCCAATTCCACCGAAGACATGTAATCAGTCAGTCCTGAAGATTTAATCATGTCATCATCCAAGAAAGAAGTACTTGAAGAATTGGACATCATGGCCTGTCAATTATTACTCTGGTGGACATTTGGATTCCATTTCAATTTTCATATGGATAATTTAAACTGTATAACTGGAAGAATTTTCACTGTTCTGAAAATGTCACCATACAGTCACTGATTCCTTGTAATGCCCGCAGGTAAATCAAGCAGTATATTCCATATATTCAATGGGTTTGGAATGGTTTCGTCTCATCTGACTGGGAACTTCGACGTCCCTCTGAAATAATATGGCATGATTCATCGAGAATCGAGATATGGAAATCACAGAACTACTCACCGGAGAATGGGATAATCCACACCTGACATCAGATTATTTCACCGACACTTGGAAACTTCATGGAAATGGGAATGAGTTCTACTCCACAACCCCGAGATGAAGAAATTCCCCAAACATGTACATATTCAAATCACCCCGGATGACAGAAGAAAGAAGACGACGTTTGAATTTGACAGCGATTCATAGAGCAAAGTTTTATTTTTATGAGCCCGTTCACATGACGAGCGGTTTCCGCGCGGTTTGAAACCGCGCGTTTACAAGTACATGAATTTTCTTCGAAGCGTACACATGCCTCCGCGCGTTTTTATGGACCGCGCGTAGAGCGCGGTTCTAGAGCTTGCCCGTAGTAACCGCGCGTAGGCGCGCGGTTTGAGATCATAGGTTTCTAATGTAACCGTTCAGATGACCGCGCGGGCACGAGCTGATAGATGCCAGAGACGTATTTACGTATTTTCCTTCGATCCGTTCGGTCAGAAATATTTCAAAATGGAACCGGACGCTCCTAAATTATTCATAGATGAAATTGAGAATTTTCCTGTAATATGCGACATGACAAGTAGTGTATATTCAGATAAAAACTCAAGGAGACGGGCTTGGGAAGAACTCGTCATCATATCCTGTGAAGGAGATGCTAATGAAGAAAAAAAAATTATTATGTGACCACATAAAAATGATAATAGCTCTTTATTTAGAAATCATGAGATACACGTAGAACAAATACAAATGAAGAGAAATAGTATCAAAATAACATTCACCTACCACTTAACAGCAGAAATCTACTATACTAAGTATATGGTTCTAATTATAATTATTCAACAATAAATTAAATATTATATTCTTAAATGGTTTATAATTATTTATTTCTTTGATTTCATTAGGCAGTCTATTGAAAAACTTTAAACAACTGTATTCTAGCTGCTATTTGTGTTGAATTTAATTTACTTTTTTTTTCTGTCGAGCCACGTGTCCTGCCCACTGCCACTTGAATTCTCCAACACGCGCTATAATATCTACGACTCTAGTTCTTTGTCGAATTTCTTCATTCCTTTTTCTGTCTCTGAGACTGACATTGAGCATAGTTCTTTCCATCGCTCTCTGCATCACCCTCAGCTGGTTTGCGGTCTTCTTAAATATTGCCATAGTTTCCAGGCCATATGTCGCTACCGGTAATATGCAGGCATCGAAAACTTTCCTTTTAAGGTTTATGGGATGTCGTTATTCCTGAATATATATTTCATCTTTCCAAAAGTCATCCAAGTTAGCCTGATTCTTCTTTTTATCTCTGCTGTTTGATTTTCTTTGCCGATTCTTATTGAGTGTCTTAAATATTATATATTCTTCTACATTTTCAAGTTGTGTGCCGTCAATGTTTATGTGTTCTGTGGTGTTGTTGATAAGTTTGGTCTTCGAAACATTAATTTTCAAACCGACTTTATTCAGAGCATCAATAAGTTGTTTTAACATCTCGCTCAATTCCTGCATGTTGCTACTTATTAGGACGATGTCATCGGCAAAACGAAGATGATTTAAGTAGGATCAGTTTTAATTGATGAATAATAGAAACTATTCGATCCATAATTACCTATCAAAACTTAAAAACGTTCAATTTTCACCTAAATCTGATACTGAATCCAGATTCAAATCAAAATGTAGAATTCAAACTGAATACGGGCCGTTACGGCAACGCGCGGTCACCGCTTGGCAACCGCGTTCCATGTGAACGGTATCCAATTATCCACCGCTCATTCAACCGCGCGTAAACCGCTCGTCATGTGAACGGGCTCTATATGTCATACTGTCTACAAAAACATTATAGTCTTTGATAACGTAACGTAACAGTCAGACCCGTACTTCCCATATATCCCGCGTACTAAGACAGGATAGTATTCGGTTATTTTTTTTGTTTGTTTTTAGAATTCAAATTTCTGTTTCACCGTAACTTGAATTTTTCCGAACCAGGGGGATGTAACGAAGTCTGATTATTCCCATAGGAATGATCAGGCTCCGTCTAAAGAATATTTCATTGTTTTCCGTTCAAATTAATCATTCTGATATATTCCGTAAATATTGGAAATAATTTATTAATTGTTCACCGCGATAATGAAAAAGTCCATGCCTCATGTTTTTCAACCGACCAGGGCCTCGAATATTCCGATTGAAATAAGATAAGAAATTATTTATTTCGGCGTTTTTACCGCTGATATATTTTTTTCCATATGTTAGATTACATTCCGCCAAGAGAATTTTCTCGAAAAACGAGGTTTTTGTCGACATGAAGAGTCACGTGGGCTGAATTCTTTCACCGCCCCGCACCGAAGTTATAAAAGGGTGTAACCGACCCAAAATCAGGAATTCATGTTTAGGCATTCAGTATTATCAGATAGTAGTAGAAAATTCATGTTTAGGCATTCAGTAATTATCAGTCAGTATTAGAGATTTGCAGATTTAGTCAGTAGTATAGTTAAGATTCAGATTTAGGCAGTAGATAGTTTAGTTTAGTTTAGTTAGTTATTTAGATTTAGAGATTTAGGGAGTAGTATAGTTTAGTTTGGAAAAAGACATTTTGGTTAAGGAGTTACAAAGTGACTGGACAATAGTAAAATTGGTAATTGAACGCCAATAGTTGCAAATCCGTTTCTGAGGTCGAAAATCGCCATTTTCATCAGTTAACTTACTTGTTAGTCATTTTCTGGGGAGTTTGCTAATTTTTACTTGTGACTTTCTTACGAGTGAATATTCAAGGGTTTCATTTGATAGAGACAACGAGAGGGTGGTGTACCGGTGGAGTTTTTCAACGCGTTAGGATTAGTTTTCATTCCTTCCCGACTCTACAATATCCACGATTCTCAATCTCCAAATATCATAATTTCCCGGCTCCCGGATCCGACTAACTTGTTCAACGGTTCTGACTGACATTAAATTGGTGAGGTAAGGACACAGTAGTTGTAGACAGTACAAATTATCTCAGTAACCGAATTTAAGTATACATATTGATACAGTTTATACTTTTTCTGATTTCCCGTTTTTGCTGAGATTGTCTGTATTGTAGAATTGAATCAGTAAACCTATTAATTTTGTTGCGTTGTTTGTTACTTGGTCACCACTACCATCCTAGGTGACACCGAATCCTGTCTTCACTAAGCTACCCTGGTAAGGTTTGTCAATTTCTCCCTAAAATTGGCTGGCGCTCGAGATACTACTGCAAAGTGCTGAAGGGCAATTGGCAGAGGCGCACAGTGACGCAAAAAGGAGCGTTACAAGATATTCATATGAATATTTATATAAGGCGTACAACTTTGCTTCCGCCGCGGCAACGGCGCGCCGTTTTGCAATAGATGGCTGTAGCGGTTAGTGGTAGTAGAAATAAATATATCGTAGATGTCATAAAATAAGTTTAGGTATTTGTGAACATAACGCCATCGACATGTTAGTCGATTTGTATCTGCATCATAAAGTTATTCACGATTAACCATGTCAGCTTACATTAAAGCCATACGTCCCGGTACGCCGGGATATGTCCCGGTTTGGACCATTGAGTCCCCGTGTCCCGGTTAGTTATTCAATTGTCCCGGTCAGTAATTTGACCGTTATGAGATTCATATTTCCTTATATAGTGTAGGTGAGACAAAATTTGTTTTCATGGAATCTCAACGGATTCCAGTAATCATAAATCTGAAATGCTGTTTCCGTTGCTCAAACATTATTTTTCAGAAACCGAAAGATTGAAAATAAAATTATTAAAATTGGCCAAAAAAATCGTCTTATGCAATCACTTTATTTTGTATTGTATCCTTAGAGTACCTTAATATTTCCATATAAAATATTTTCGCTGTCAGTGCGGATAACACAAATAGGTACTTACTTCGATGTAAAATAAAGGCGAGTTTTTTTAATTCGACAACGAAACTATCGGTTGTCCAGCGCATAGACTTCCCAATATTGCTTCCACTTCCGCCGATATAATTTTAATTTCTGTGCATTCTATTGGTCTTAAAATTTTCAAATATTTTTCGATATTTTTTGGAAGGGTCGAACGATGAAAGGTTTTCGTGAGTATGCAGAAACAACTTACAGCAATGTTCTTTCTTATTCTAGAATTCGATGGCTTTCACTAGTTCTAGCTATTGAACGCTTTGTGAAGCTATGGGTGCCATTGAAAAAAAATTTCTTAGCTGAAAAAAAGGCCTTAAAAGCTGTAACCGATTTTTTTTTGACTCTTTATTAGAACTTTATACTCTATTTCTACACAGTCAAGCATTTCTGATTGACAAACCGATTGAAAGTATTGAAAAATCATTAATTACTGTTATTAAAGATTAAAGTAAAAATTAATTGAGAGGATAGGTACTAAGAAAGAGTTGAATGGAAGATTACTAAATAACTATTTTGGAAACCAAACAAGACAAGTCTACAGGGTGGCCACTTTTTTAATGGGATTGTATTGGTAGCTTTTAAACCATAAGAGTTAGAAGGTCGGTCGAATGGAGAAAAAATTGCATGCATAGGAGCATTATAAAGCAGTTCAAACAAATCGAGATTATCAGGGCCGGTTATTGAGATATCATAAAAAAAGTAAATTATGTCATTTTAATTTTTCTTTTTTCCCCACTTTATTTAAAATATTATCAAAAAATGTTTCAGGAATTTTTTATTCGACAGTAAATTATCCTCAATTTGACGTATTCAGATTTCGTATTCAGCGTTTCGAACTCTCTGGGACACCCTCAACCTCATTTTTTTCAATACGGACCTGCATATTTTATGACATTTTCGAAATAACTTTTAACGCTGAATTCAACGATATATCATACAATGTCATTCAAAGTTGATTTTCAGATGATTTTGACCCTCATCCAAATTTAATGGTGTGTATGTACTTTGAATGATATTGTATGATATATCGTAGAATTCAGCGTTGAAAGTTATTTCGAAAAATGTCATGAAATATGCAGGTCCGTATTGAAAAAATTGAGGTTGAGGGTGTCCCAGAGAGTACGAAACGTTGGAAACGAAATCTGATTACGTCAAATTGAGGATAATTTACTGTCGAATAAAAAATTCCTGTAACATTTTTTGATGATATTTGAAATAAAGTGGGAAAAAAAGATAAATCAAAATGACATAATTTACTTTTCTTATGATATCTCAATAACCGGCCCTAATAATCTCGATTTGTTTGAACTGCTTGATAATGCTTCTATGCATGCAACTTTTTCTCCATTTTACCGACTTTCTAACTCTTATATGGTTTGAAATTTACCAATACAATCCCATTAATAAAGTGGCCACCCTGTAGACTTGTCTTGTTATGAGTTTCCATACAGTTTTATAATACGTCATAATCTCAAACAATCTATTAATATGAATTTCCACCAAGTAATAAACCGATCCCATCAAGAAGATCTGGCATACAGGCAACGTTGCAGATTATTTCGCATCTGACAGACGTTACGTATTAAACATGATGGCCGCCGCCATATATAAACAATCGATAAAACCATCGATTTTGACGAAAAAGAGGCATTTTTATTTCAGGGAAAGCTTGAATTGTGATTAATTAATCATTTCTAACGAGAATCAGTTGATAAAATACAAGAAAACTAGCTATTAATGTGGATGACCTCTCACTCAACTTCACAATTAAAAAAAAAAACTAGCTTGATTGAGGAGAGGAAATTATGACAGCGGATTCGTGATCTAAGACCCACAATAAGTAAGTCTGCAAAATTTCATCACTTTTGAATCATTATTAAAATTAATTCTATATAGTAAACATTTACCTGTTTTTCTTTTCAGAAGATGGACTATTTTCGTTTGGATGGATAATTATACAGGATATTTATTTGTCGAATATCAATTAGAAATATCTAGAGATGTTGGACCAATTCAAGTCTGAAAATTGAGAATAAAGCTTCAAATTATTAACTAATTTGTAAAGAAATACACAATATTTTATCAACAATTATATAGGGTGTATATATTTGAATTAGTAATTAGTCATTTTTGGAGAAATGAGACATTTTGAAATCTGAAATTGTCATTTCTCTAGAAATGGCAATTTCTTTCTTCTTCAAAAAATTTGGGAAAAATGCATAATCAAAATGTGAGAGTTATAATCAGTCAATAGAAATACTACCTGAAATAAAGAAACTGCATTCAATGTTTATTTTCAGTTTTGACAAATATTGAATTCACATAATCATTCGATAAGATCTATGAAAAGACCTACAGTGAAATTTTGTTTTAGGAATATTCAGTATAGCTATAATGAACTGAAAAGAGGCAGAATGAATAGATCTACCTTTCAAAAACCCATGGTTTATGTTGCCTTACAAGCAATCATAATATCATATTTGGGTGTAACATCTTTGAGAAATCAGGTTATAAGAAGTCCCTCATTTCCAAGGTTCATCAATACTTTTTTCAGTTGAGCAACAAATTATTCTTCTATTCCATAATTTATTAAGAAATACAATATATGATCAACAATTATATAGGGTGTATATATTTAGAATATAAGGAAGGAAACCTTTTGAAATCTGAAAATTTGGTTAATATTAGGTTATTTTCAATAATTTATAATATCGAAAAACCAATTGGACATTCCTGAAGAACTAAGGCGTTTTTAGAATCTGAAAATTGTATCGATGAATTTTGCATACTCTTCTGTTGCATATTTCTTGAAGGTATAGGGACAAAAATGATTTTTATGGGTTCTGGTGAATGATCAAAGGGATACAGGTAACAATTTCATTAATACCAGTCGAGATGTAGTTATCATGGATAAGGGATGATATAGAAATTTCACTAGATAATTCTGATTTAGTGGAGGACAGTTGAATGATGGTTCGCTACGTTATAGAGCAAGCTTGTAGCTCTGGGTTTTACTCAGAAGTAAATTGAACAGGGCAATATATATAGTAAATAAAATTTTGATAGATATTAGTTAAAAAAGATCAACAATTGAGCATTGTATCTACATAAAATCAAAAAATAACTTGCTAACTGTTGTTGCATTGTACGTGGATGACTTTTTCGTTTTAAATAATGTTGATTCTGAATGAATATAATATCTGATAGAAAATTCAAATGATAATTTTATCATAAAGAATTTAGGGAAAGCTAAAAAATGTTTAGGGCTGAATATCACTCCTTTGAAAACTTAATTGAATCAATAAATATACAAACCCTTCAAACGAACCTGAACTGAAAATGCATTCGATGATGTCAATGTTCATTTCCAAATTTTGACAAATATCTATCGAATTTTCGATTCGCCGAAGACTTTGCATTTTATCTGTCGGCATTTATTTAAATATTGCATAACAATTTTGGAAACTGCAAACTTTTTCAAGAACTTTCATATATCGAAATGGAATATTTATTATTAACATGATACTGACTGTCAAATTGTCCACAGATACCACAGAAATATGGGACTTGAAATGTCAAAATAATCCGAAACACCCTGTATACTCGAAAACCGCGAGGAGAATCGAAGGTTTATGATTTTTCCCGGGATCTCCAGACGATTTTGAGGGGGGTCTTATTCTTGTGATTTTTGCTGTAGATGGTCCCGTTTGGGCTGTGATTTTACGTTTAAAATTTGACGTAATGTTGCAAGCGGTTTTATATAATACGGACTCGCTCTGCTCGCCGAAGGGGCTCCGCCCCTTGGACCCCGTCACTATGCCGGTAGATCCTTCACTGGGTATCCCTCTAGAAAATGAAAGATTTTTTTCGGAAACCTTGTATCGTTAGCTGATTTTAGACGATTCACTCGGTATGCTATGCTGATTCTAGGGTAGAATTCTATATGACTTCTTTCCTAGAACATACCATTTCGCCCTTGCTCACATGAAAATATTTGATGCAAATAACTTTCAATGACGACAAATCAAGGGCGGTCCTAGCCTTAAGTTTGAGGGGGTTCGCCGTTAAGGGTTTCGAGTTTTTCTATGGTACCAAATCCCAGATTACACCGATATCGAGCTTAACCTCTCAAAAATATTTATATTTAGATATTTATATGAATATTTATACAGGGTGTTTCAAGTTCGAAGGCCTATTAGACGTTTCTGGAGAACGGGGCCGATTTGAAATCTGAAAATTCAGAATATGACATTGTTCATGATGCCCTATTCAGCTAAAATATTTTAGAAGTTCTGGCACTTCCGGTTATACAAGAATTAAAAAAAAAATTCTTCGAAAAAAATATTTTTTTTCATTTTATGTCTCAGATATTATCAAGATTTCCATTCTCAATTACCCTCTGCTAAAATTATTGCGTTAGTTCTCATAGTTTCCAAAATATTAAGAAAAAACCGTAAAAAAGAGAGAATTTCCATAGTCACTATCACGTGAATTAGTTTCACTGTGAATATCCTACGCGTATACTCAATTCACTTTCACAAACAAAAATGATGTTGGAATATCGTGCATATCTTGAATTTGAAAAATATCATCACAGGGTGTTTCAAATATTGTGCCAAAAATTGTGAACAAAATTTGATCATAACTTTCGATTTTCAAATCAGAACCCTATTTTTTTTGTGATTTCGTTGAATTCTACGGTAAAAATAAGGGTAGTGTTCAATAATGATTATGCTCTCAAATTCAATAATTCAAGAGTTATTCCAGATTTTATGAATTTATGTTATACGTAGGGTCAATTTCATTCAATCTGTCTCTAGAGTGCGTTTCAAATATTCAATTATTTCAAAGTGACAGGTGTACTCATTATTGAATCTAGTACATTATAATTTGACGATATGAATCCCCGTTATTCAAATAATGAAATTCTGGATCTATTCCATATCCACGGTGAATGCAACAGAATTGTTTCGAGAACTTGTCGAGCATTCAATCAGAAATATCCACATTTACCACCAATTGACGAGAAGATAATTCGGAAGGATGTTTCAAACTTTCTGTTACTCCCTTCTTATCACCACGCTGATTTTTTCCTGAATTCATAAAATGTATTCTACCGCTTTTCCACATGAATAGAATTGCCACACAGGAGTCCTGCATGATTTTATTTCATTTGGTAGGTAGAGGTTTTTTTCTTCTAGGTAGGTACTCCATCCAGTATAATGGATATTCATGAAGTATGCAACATCCTTTCAAGAAGATGAGGAAATTTCTGATTTAAAATTTGATGAGTTCTACCAATAATTCTAATGCATTCATCGTGAATATGGAATTAGATATTTATAATACAAGTGCAGAACTTATTGATATTCTTCCAAGAGTTCAAAATGAACGAGTGGTAGAATGAGGCTTCTGTACGAGTTTTAAACATTATTTTCTCGAATTCACTGCCTTTTCATTGAAATCAACGGAAATTTCCATAAATATCTATTAGTGATTTTTGCATTGAAAAATGTTGGTTGGTAGAACAGTTTTCTGTATCACAAATTTGACAAATAATAGATAAATCCGTTCCAGTCTATTTTGTTCCACAAAATGTGCCGGAAAGAACTGATTTGCCACATAATTAGAGAAAAGTATATCCAGAATTTTGTCATTTGAATATCGGAAATTCAATTCGTGAAATCAAATTAGTGAAGCTTTGATAATGAAAATACCTGTCACATGTAAAGTAATTAGATATTTAAATTTCTATGGTCATAGAGTATTATTGCTAGTCTGTCTGGAAACAGATCGAATAAAATTGACCCTACGTATAACATAAATTCATAAAATCTCAAATAACTCTTGAATTATTGAATTTGAGAGCATAATCACGTTTGGACACTACCCTTATTTTTTACCGTAGAATCCAGCGAAATCACAAAAAAATAGGGTTCTGATTTGAAAATCGAAAGGTATGATCAAATTTTGTTCACAATTTTTGGCACCCTGTGATGATATGTCTCGAATTCAAGATATGCACGATGTTCCAACATCATTTTAGTTTGAGAAAGTGAATTGAAATACGCATAGGATATTCACAGTAGAAATAATTCAGGTAATTGTGACTAAGGAAATTCTCTCTTTTTTACGGTTTTTCCTTGATATTTTGAAAACTATGAGGACTTACACAATAATTTTAGCGAAGAGTAATTGACAATGGAAATCTCGATAATATCTGAGACATAAAATGAAAAAAATTTTTTAATTCTTATATAACCGGAAGCGCCTGAACTTCGAAAATATTTTAGCTGAACAATGTCATATTCCGAAATTTTAGATTTAGGCGTACAACTTTGCTCCTGTCGTTTTGCAATAGCTGGCTGTAACGGTAAGTGGTAGTCGAAATAAATATATCGTAGATGTCATACAATAAGTTTAGTTATTTGTGAACATAACGCCATCGACATGTTAGTCGATTTGTGTCTGCATCATAAAGTTATTCACGATTAACCATGTCAGCTTACGAGTCAAATTCTCGTCATTTGAGGGAGGATTTAATTTTCTACTGAAATATGAATAAATCTGCGGCTGAGGCTCATCGAATGCTCTCAAATACCTATGGTGAGGCCGATATTAGTGAAAGAACTTGCCGAGAGTGGTTTCAACGCTTCAAGAATGGTGATTTTGATGTCGAAGACCAGCATCGCGGTGGAAGAGAGAAGGTTTTTGAAGATGCAGAATTGGAGGCAATACTTGATCAAGACTCATTTCAAACGCAACAATAATTGACAGGATCATTAGGACTACAAGCCATTTCAAAACGCCTGAAAGTCATAGGAATGATTCAGAAACAAGAAAAGTGGGTGCCGTACGAGTTGAAGCCGGGAGGTGTTTGAACGGAGTTTGTTTGTTTGTGAACAGCTGCTCTCGAGGCAAAGACGAAAGGAATTTCTGCATCGGATTGGGACTGGAGACGAAAAACGGGTTCATAACCCCAAGCACATAAAATCATGTGGATATCCCGGCCATGCTTCTACGTCGACGGCTAAACCGAATATTCTCGGTTCTAAGGTCATGCTCAGTATTTGGTGGAACCAGCTCGGCGTAGTGTATTATGAGTTGTTAAAACCGACTGAAACGATCACAGGCGATCGTTATCGAACGCAATCAATGCGTTTGTGTCGAGCATTGAGAGACAAACCGCCGCAATACGATGAGAGAGTAGATGAATGGATTTTACTGCATGACAATGCTCGACTCCATGTTGCGAAAGTCAAGATATACTTGAAAAAGTTGAAATGGGAATTCCTACCCCACCCGACGTATTCTCCAGACGTTGCTTCCTCGGACTATCACTTGTTTCGATCAATAGCACACAGCCTGGCTGACCAGCACTTCCTATCTTATGAAGAATTAAAAACTTGGATCGATTCGTGGATCGCTTCAAAAGATGACCAGTTTTTTCAATTCGTACGCTGCCCGAAAGATGTGAGAAAGTATAGTGACCAGCGATGGGCAATATTTCGAATCATAAATGTATAACCAGTGTTTTACAATAAAGCCTCAAATTTCGGTAAAAAAATTTGTACGCTTATGTATTTGTCATATTATAATATTTTTATTTCCTTATCACGGTTTTAGCCATTCAGGTAGAAATTAAAAAAAAAAAAATAGTAAATCTATTTTTTCATATGAAAAAAAAAAGAAGACAATTGGCAAGTATAACACAAAATCTAATTCGGTCTGTGAACCCTTTGCAAACCTTGTAATCACAGCGTCCTCGTCAACATCAATGACCCTGTATATGTTCAGGAGGACTAAACTGAATCCGATGCCAATATCGAAAAAACCAGAATAACACCATATGAACTACCATTTATTCATTTCGAAAATAAACTTGTCGAATTTTCTGCTCGAATAGCTGTGCGAAAATTATGAGTTTCCATACAGTTTTATAATACGTCATAATCTCAAACAATCTATTAATATGAATTTCCACCAAGTAAAAAACCGATCCCATCAAGAAGATCTGGCATACAGGCAACGTTGCAGATTATTTCGCATCTGACAGACGTTACGTATTAAACATGATGGCCGCCGCCATATATAAACAATCGATAAAACCATCGATTTTGACGAAAAAAAGGCATTTTTATTTCAGGGAAAGCTTGAAATGTGATTAGTTAATCATTTCTAACGAGAATCAGTTAATAAAATACAAGAAAACTAGCTATTAATGTAATGATGTAACCTCACCTTCATTAGGCCAATTTCACATTAAAAAAAAAAAACTAGCTGGATTAAGGAATTTATGATCTAAAACCCAAAATAAGTAAGTCTGCAAAATTTTGTAGCATTTCACATATGCTTACTTATGCGTTTCGTCCCTGGCACACACACCGGACTCATCAGTGTGACTTTGGTATAATTGTGTGTGCCGTGTCACAGACGCTTGGGGAATTTATTATTATCGGGAGCCGCCGGGACTCGAACCCGGACCTTGTTGCAACTCGGTGAGTGAGAACACAGTCTTAGCCTCTAGGCTACTGAGTGCTGTGTTTTATTATTGTTGCTATGTGGGCTTTATGAGAAGCCGCCACATGACTCCCTCCCCAGTGACGGAGGAACGAAACTTATGCGTGTTACGAGGTCATCGGTGCAGCTGGGTGATTGCCGCCTAATCAGAGCTGCACCTCGCGGCATCGTGCGGACGGTGAATGCCGCCTATTCAGGTCCGCTATACCGCGGCAGACCAAGGAGCACGTATTGCACGTCATGGGAATGGGCGTCTAGAGTTTCGTTGGAAATTGCAGATATATGGGAGCTATGCATCAACCTTCTGCTTTCCAGGACACATAGTTAAGATGGCCATTCCCATCACGTCGGGCTTGCATGCTGTGACGACGGAAACACGAGGCTCGGCGTGCCATCGGCTCTAGTGTCCGACGGACACACCAGTAGCCGTAACGTTGAGCGGGGCAGTGAGTCGCCTCTGCGCTCCAACGCCGCAGTTTTCCGCCATCACGTCGGGGTCACCAATGTGGGATTTCACATATGCCTACTTATGCGTTTCGTCCCTGGCACACACACCGGACTCATCAGTGTGACTTTGGTATATTTGTGTGTGCCGTGTCACAGACGCTTGGGGAATTTATTATTATCGGGAGCCGCCGGGACTCGAACCCGGCACGATGTCGCATCTCGGTGAGGGTGTCTACAATCTTACCTCTAGGCTACCGACTGCGGTGTTTATTGTTGCTATGTGGAGCTTTATGAGAAGCCGCCACAATTCTATTCATTCTATAATAATTTGAAGAATGAAAGAACTCTCAGTCCATATTTTTGAAAGTACAATTATTGAAAACTTTGATTGTTACATTAGAATGTATAATACATCCCTGCATTGAATGATAATTCAGGTATGAAGTGGTTACGTTTGTAGTACCTATGTCATTTGTGTTTATAATGGGAACTTTCAAAATTTGACAACTCGATGCAGGAATATAGATAGCTAGCCAAAATTTTAGCAATATCCAGTTTTTTCTGTGCTGCAGTTCTGCATAACTTTCAGCAACAGAAGAGCTCTTCCATCCTCCATGTCATTTCAAGGATATCATATTTTCTCCTTTATTTAGCAGGTGAGAGGTAGATAATTATTTATTGTTATGCTGCTCAACTCGATTCTTCTGAATTCACCAGAATATCTGCTAATATATATATACACCTGCAACGTTGTCCCAAAATTATGATCATGTCTTGCCGAAATTCAGATAAGATAAAAAGATAAGATGTGATAATATTGAGGATGATATACATAGGATCTTGACATCGAGGAATTCAAAAATTTTTCAATGTCTTCAAATTCTAAAACCTCAGACTTTTTCGGAATATATTTTCTTGACAAAGATTTTAATAGAGGTTGTCATTTCGAATAATTCGATTTCGAAAATCAATATTATGTTATCGGTTGAGTATACAACAATACATCGAATAGGTTTTCTCTTCCACAAATTTGACCACATTGAGCCATCAACTTTTGAACATAATTCTAACCGTCCATTACTATATGGTTTCAATTTTCATAATGCAACATTAATCAATTGTGCAATATAACTTTGGTCAATAAAAACAACAAGTGGGGAAAGTCCAACTTTTCTCGCTCGTGTGTTTGCGGCACTCGCCTTTCAGGCTCGTGCCACAAACTTCCACACTCGCGAGAAAAGTTGGACTTTCCCCACTTGTTGCACAATATACTATTCTCGACTGACAGGATCATCGAAAACTTCTACTTTTCCTCTGGCGGAGGAAAAAGTGGTTGCTACGGAAACGATTAATTAGTTACCAAGGACCAGAATTGATAATTCTAATTCAAACGTCATTTTTATTGACCAAAGTTATATTGTACAGTTGATTAATGTTGCATTATAAAAATTGAAACCATATAGTAACGGACGGAAGGAATTATGTTCAAAAGTTGATGGTTCAATGTGGTCAAAGGACCCCGCACGTTTAGTATGGAAAATGGCTTTCCGTGAATTTGGCTGAATTTTTGATATGTTGTAGTTCTTGATGAACTGATCAGAAAAGTCCTCAGCCATAAATCTCAAAAATGAACAGTTTGCGAGATATGGAGCTTTGAAAATGGATTTTTTGCAATTTTCGGGGTTTTTGCTCATCAATCAGGGAGCTCTCATTTCTGGTTTTGATGGAATTTGGATGTTCGGCGGCCAGAACCCGACTGAGAAATGATCTCCCTTGGTTATATTAGGCACCGCCATCGATAATTTTTTATACACTGCTCCACATTGGCTATGAAATGAGATACAAAATCCAAGATCTTCCATACATCTTTCCATGCCACAAGATGACGCCAGAATAATTCACATGACCGAGAAACGACATATTGTGAGATTTTTTCAAGAGAGACCATAATAACTGAATCCTCATATATCTGATGTCCAATAATATCAAATATGTCAGCCGAAATGTTCATAACCAGGCATTCCGAGCTGTAATGGGGGAAAATGGGAAAATCATTATCATATATCCTCAGGGATAACAATTGTGATCATTATTGATGTCATTTACATATGATATGTGATTTGTTTCTCACAAATCTCGATAATCTGACAATGGGGTGCCAAGACATTTTCCTCAGAATGTCTCGAAATTGATGATAGCATCTCACGGACAAACGAATGCGTGAAAATGTCTGCAGTTTTGATGCAATATAGTACTATACGGGTAGAATATAGAAGTCCAAGTGTTGGAAGCTAACTATGAATGGAACTTCCGATATTAACCCACGAATTCTTGAAAATATATTTTTTTTCTATGAACTTTTTGAACTTCACATATACGAATGAATACTATCTAATAATATGATCGTTGGCAAAATGAATGAGTAGATCAATCAGAAACAATATAATAATGAGAGTAACATTCATAATAATAATAACAATAATGATAATAAACAAAAAACTTTCAAAATTATATTAGCAATCGCAAGAAATCATTTAGAATATTATGAATCGAATCGGGGGCAAAATTAATGATTTGATAACATAAAACTATATCAACGAACGTAACACAATCAAAAATCATCTCAAAAATAAGAAGAAAAATCAAGCCTTTCACGCCATGTAAACTCCTATCTAACTACCCGATCTTTGGTTGGGTGGATACTACTGAGGTAGTATCCATGATGAGTCAAATCATAATATCATTGATTCATTCTGTTGGCAGCATCGATCACATAGTTCAATAAATCGGAATTTGGATACTTGACTCCTTGGTTATGGCGAGCATAACCAAGGAACCATAAAACGCTAGCAATGTGAGCACAGCATCCTACGTTGATATAGTTTTATGTTATCAAATCATTAATTTTGCCCCCGATTCGATTCATAATATTCTAAATGATTTCTTGCGATTGCTAATATAATTTTAAAGGTTTTCTGTTTATTATCATTATTGTTATTATTATTATGAATGTTACTCTCATTATTATATTGTTTTTGATTGATCTACTCATTCATTTTGCCAACGATCATATTATTAGATAGTGTTCATTCGTATGTGTGAAGTTCTAAAAGTTCATAGAAAAAAAAATATTTTCAAGAATTCGTGGGTTAATATCGGAAGTTCCATTCATAGTTAGCTTCCAACACTTGGACTTCTATATTCTACCCGTATAGTCTATATTGCATCAAAACTGCAGACATTTTCACGGATTCGTTTGTCTGTGAGATGCTATCATCAATTTCGAGACATTCTGAGGAAAATGTCTTGGCACCCCATTATCAGATTATCGAGATTTGTGAGAAACAAATCACATATCATATGTAAATGACATCAATAGTGATCACAATTGTTATCCCTGAGGATATATGATAATGATTTTCCCATTTTCCCCCATTACAGCTCGGAATGCCTGGTTATGAACATTTCGGCTGACATATTTGATATTATTGGACATCAGATATATGAGGATTCAGTTATTATGGTCTCTCTTAAAAAAATCTCACAATATGTCGTTTCTCGGTCATGTGAATTATTCTGGCGTCATCTTGTGGCATGGAAAGATGAATGGAAGATCTTGGATTTTGTATCTCATTTCATAGCCAATGTGGAGCAGTGTATAAAAAATTATCGATGGCGGTGCCTAAAATAACCAAGGAATATCATTTCTCATTCGGGTTCTGGCCGCCGAACATCCAAATTCCATCAAAACCAGAAATGAGAGCTCCCTGATTGATGAGCAAAAACCCCGAAAATTGCAAAAAATCCATTTTCAAAGCTCCATATCTCGAAAACTGTCCATTTTTGAGCTTTATGGCTTGGGACTTTTCTGATCAGTTCATCAAGAACTACAACATATCAAAAATTCAGCCAAATTCACGCAAAACCATTTTCCATACTAAACGTGCGGGGTCCTTTGTGGAAGAGAAAACCTAATCGATGTATTGTTGTATACTCAACCGATAACATGGCGAGCTTATGTTTACCCGCCGAACGGAGTGAGACGGGTAATTTAAGCGAGCCATGAAAAGTCACTTCAACTCCGAATGAAATATGCTATTTTTTTCAAACGTTTTGTAATTCATACAATCAAATTCTGAACAAAATCGTACGAGAATATATCAGATTTGCACAGCTTTCATGGTTATATTTTATTATCATACGTTGGTACTCCGAACTCTCCGTCAGCCGTCACGGATTTATCTGTCACTTCATCGTTTATTTTCATTTCTGCTCAGAAGTCAAGTCGTGAACAATAACAAATTCAATATCTACTCTACACCTATAGTAATATCGAAATTCCTGGAACGTGCCTAAATAGAAATATATCAAGCAGATTCTGTGTTATCTCGAACTTTTCTAATAGTATAGAAGAAGTTGTTTCATAAAATGGAAGTAAGAATCAAGCAAAATTATTACATCTAGTATGACTACTATTTACATTTATTTTGCAGAATTTTTGAACTCTCCAGGGTGAAAAAAATCGAGAATACTAATATGTACAATCCACACATACGTATTTATATATTTATCATAATAACTGCATTGGATAACCAAAAGGATTGAAATAACTAGAAATATTTTTGATGAAGAATATTGTTCACAATGTTTTCTTTACGGATAAGTTATGGAAAGGCATTGATCAAATATATTGTAATATAACTAACCTAAAAATTTTAGCATAAATATTTCATTAGTGTTCAGAATAAATGATTGAGAGAATTATTATTTTCATCAACAATATTAATGCACTTATATTTTTGATTACTAAAGAAGAATTACTGCAATTGTGCTAATATGTGATTTTATGAAAATAAATTAGATTTGTTTTGATATATTCTATTCATTCTATAATGATTTGAAGATTGAATGAACTCTCAGTCCATATTTTTGAAAGTACAATTATTGAAAACTTTGGTTGTTACATTAGAATGCATAATACATCCCTGCATTGAATGATAATCCAGGTATGAAGTAGTTACGTTTGTAGTGCCTTTGTCAATTGTATTTATAATAGGAACGTTCAAAATTTGACTACTCGATGCAGGAATATAGCTAGCCAAAATTTTAGCAATATCCAGTTTTTTCTGTGCTGCAGTTTTACATAACTTTCAGCAACAGAAGAGATCTTCCATCCTCCATGTCATTTCAAGGATATTATATTTTCTCCCTTATTTAGCAGATGAGAGGTAAATAATTATTTATTGTTATGCTGCTCAACTTGATTCTTCTGAATGCACCAGAATATCTGATAATTAATATTACCTGCAATTTTGTCCCAAAATTAGGATCATGTCCTGCCAAAATTCGGATAAGATGTGATAATATTGAGGATGATATACATAGGATCTTGACATCGAGGAATTCAAAAAATTTTCAATGTCTTCAAATTCTAAAACCTCAGATTTTTTTGGAATATATTTTTTTGACAAAGATTTTAATAAAGGTTGTCATTTCGAATAATTCTATTTCGAAAATCAATATTATGTTATCGGTTGAGTACCTCTGCAACAATACATCGAAAAGGTTTTCTCTTCCACAAATTTGACCACATCGAGCCATCAACATTTGAACATAATTCTAACCGTCTTTTACTATATGGTTTCAATTTTCATAATGCAATATTAATTGTACAGGGTGGGCAAATAAGCGAGGTAAGCGGCTATATCTCAGGACCCACTCATCGTGGAGACTTGCTGTAAAAAATTTTACCACTAAAGTGAACAAGGAAACACACTGGAAATTATTTTGAAGTTCATACCTTTACCGCTAGGGGGCGTTATAGCTACCGTCGAGTGGAAAAATGAATTTTACACGAAAATGTTTCATATGAAGTTGAAGAATAAATATCATTACAGTAATCCTTGGAAAATTCTCTATCTTTTTAAATTGTCACTTTCGATTTTACGACAGCAAATAATGGTAGGTGAAAGGGAGAAATCTGACTGATTGAAACGCCTGTAACTTCAGTTTGGCTCAACATTTTTGAGCAAACTACATCTCGTCTGGAAGATAATATCTTGTTGATTGAGAACAAAATATACTCATGATATATTTGTTTTCGCTGCTTTCGATAGGGGGCGCTAAGTCAGAAGTTCATTGTTTTGTTCATTTTACTCCGAAATTTCAAATGTAATGATAGGATTTCTTTAACAGAAACAGAAATTCCATCAAATTTGCATGAAAAAACCTGAAGGTCACAAAGCGATAATTTCAGACGTTCTGAAGTTATGGCCGAAAGAAAATATTCTTCAACTAATGCACGGCGAAGAATCAAATTGTGTCTTTAAGTTCTTACACAAAAAGAAATCCCATCAAATTTGTATGAAAAAACCAAAAGGTCGCAAAGCGATAGCCTCAGGCGTTCTGGAGTTATAGCCATGGCCCCCCCTGAGATTTTGATTACATCAGTTTTCAGCACAACACCCTCAATATTACTTTATCAATCCATAGAGCAAGGAAAAAAGATAGTAATGGATTCACAACAATTTTCCGGTTTTCAATGGAATTACTATACATATATTCATAATATACTATGCACATATCCATAATCGGCAGAAGTATTTTTTGAATTGAAAACTTTTTTGGGCGCGTTGAGTACTTCTTGGGTGAAGAAAAATCGTGGAACCGAACGCAATCCATGTGTCTCAATTCTTTTAAAAATCCATCTTATATACACTCTCCTATTGTCTTCAATAGATGAAGGTAATAAAAAAGGTGTTGCAGAAAATAGAAAAAAAAAATTACAGATTATAAAACAATAATCCTTTGTTTTGTGGAACTCGTTAGTCAGCTAAATATAAATCTTTGCGAGTTTTCGCTGAGAACTTCAATACTATAATATATTCAAAACTCTCTTTGCTATAATATCTGGAGAAATTTCAATGAATTCTTCAACAACAAAAAGAACTGCTCAGTTATGGGCTGCAATAAACTCTTTCACTTTTGTGATTTGTTTGACGGTAGCAAGTAAATATTCAAATATATTGGAACCAATAGCAAATACACTACAAGGTGTTTCTATTAATTTTGTAAATTTTCACTGTCATATAAACTTAATTATAGAAATTGTGGAAAATATCGCTCAGATGATGCATGCTTCACAGAAATTTTTTCCAAAGCATCATCTATTGCTCAGAGTCTCAATATAGAGATTGGAACCACGAATTTGCGGTAGACAAATGTATAGATCTAACTATGAAGCAGATTCAGCTGAAGATTTCTTTAAAAAATCTATATTCATCCCATATTTAGATCATTTGATTTCAGCACTTGAAACGAGATTCTCGAAAGAACATGTACCTAATGCTTTTTTTCTTTGTTCAATTTTTTGCCAAAGAATCTTTTGCATCTTAAGGTCAGCAATATGTATAATATTGATAATGTAAATTTTTGTCCTGCTGTCAAAGAATGCCTTATTCTTCTCCTTACATTTCCATGTACTACTTGTGCTATAGAGCGTAGTTTCAGCACTTTGCGCAGAATTATATTTTAGTTTAGAATAAAATATGCCTACTCTGTTGTATAGCGATTAGGTATTTCGTCTTCAGAATTAATATTGTTTTTATGAGTTGTTTTTTGCAATTTATGATTTGTTAATTTTGATAATATACTCATTTGTTGTTTATGCAATCTAGAGCAATTCTGTGTTATTTTGAATCATATTTTAGTATTAAATTTTAAACTTCATTGTTTGCGTGTATATTTCAAGATTTATTATTTTTATAAACATAGTTTTATCGAGCGTTTATGTATATATTTCTCATTTCGTTATCACTCGTTGATTTTTCTTTATTTATCAGCAATTATAATAATTAATTCATTCCATTCTCCAAAATTTTTATATTTTATTTCTTTGTGAATTGTTCCGTTGAATGTGACTCGTTTTGAAAAGAGTTACCGTATTATTTTACATCACCCTATGTTGATGTTTCAAAAGAAATGTTGAAGTGGAAAACTTCATAATTTTTATTTTGCACAGTCCTCCCCTCACTGATGAATATAAATACAGGAATAGAAAGAAACGGAATACTAATATCGCCTACGACAATCATGGACGCCTTATCGTTTTTCAATAAATTTCATTTTGCCCCCCCTGAGAAAAATTTCTGCGGGCGCCCATGAATATAACTTTGGTCAATAAAAATGACGTTTGAATTAGAATTATTCATTCTTGTCCTTAGTAACTAATTAATCGTTTCCGTAGCAACCACTTTTCCCTCCGCTGGAGGGAAAAGTAGAACTTTTCGATGATTCTGCCAGTCGAGAAAAGACGTTGTTATTGAACGTTTGAAAAAAACCAGATTTTATATCGATCGTTCATACTAATATATATAAATATGTTTTTCGTTGAGAAAACCACGTTTTTAAAAACGAATTTATTTACAAGGAAATATGGAAATGAACAATAGGATGAATCTAAGATGATTCTAAAGCTGATTATCTATCTGACTATCTATCTGACTGACTGACAATAACATATTGTCTCCTATTTATAACATTATATTTTCTTATCTTAATTGACGCCACGCGTCGAACCACCTGCATTATGCTGGTGTAAGCAAAATGCAGCACACTGATATGTGAATCTAAATGAACAATACAATATTACGTCAATTGATCAGAACGGGATGGAATCCTGTAATTCCTCCCCACCTAAGTTAAAGTTATCACCTTTAATAGGTGTGACTTTAGCAAGTCTATTATTTTTCAAATATTTAAAAATAAGAAAAAATATCAAAATCAATATTATTATAAACATAAGAATAAAAATTAATGAATATCCTGGTTGGATGTGCCATTCTTCTAGGTCTTCCAACTGGATGTCAGGGATGTCTTCTTTCTTGAAGTTCGAACTGGGCTGGTTCTTCATTGGATGAGCCATCTTGGGCAGGACAATGTATTTTTCTTCCATAATCGTAGAAATGGGAAAAATTTCCTTTTGTGTGTTTCCTACAACACATCTTGAACGAAGGATTGCCGTTGGGGGTATGAAATAATGTTTTGTTTGCTGTGGGCATTTCTCTTGGACTTTTTCATTTTTGATTGAGAGGATATTTCCATCTTCTAGAAGTTTCAAGTTAGCTTGTGGGACTGATACAATTCTTGAACAATTTTCTTTGTGATTTTTCAACAAATTTCTGAAGCATTCTGGAGGCTTGGATAGTAGATCTTGATCGCATAGGAAGTCTTCTTCAACTGGGTGACATTGACTCGTACTCCATAGTAATTCTTCTTCTTGTGAGAGCATGTAGGAGTCGGTTAAGGAAAGGGATTCATTATTTTGGGAAAGAAAGTAAAACTTGTATAATTCGTATCCCTTTTCATAAATGGTTGGAATAGATATAAGAAATAGTAAAATTTTATTTTTGAAAATTACCTTAGTATGGCATAATTGATAATAGTCTTTTATATGATGTAAGGGAATGATACTTGAATTTTTGATCACTTCTGAGAACTTTGAATAGGGTAAAATGGATTCATGCAACAAATGTAACCTAGCAAAACTAATTGCAGTTTGAATTTCATCCAAAGTATTTTTAATGTCTTTGAGTTCAAAAGTCATAAGATGCATTTGCTGAACTTCTTCGAGTGCTGGTACAATTTTTAATAATTCAAGATTATCATGCATTTTCTGAAATTTATCAATATATTTGTTTTTCAAGTCATTAACTACAGTAGCGATCTTCTTTTGATTCCTTATGAGGGTTTCCTCATTTTTCTTTATACTATTAAAATAATTTCTGTATAATTCTTCATCGTCAGAATCTAGGGTTCCAAAGAGTATTTTTGAGATTTTGCCTCCTAGATTAATCAATCCTCTCTTAGTCCGTATTTTGTCATTAACTATTTCTTCGAACGATTCAATATTTATTTTATTAGACTCTTGCAAATATCTATAGTTTGCAGTCTGCGAAAAACCTAATGATTCCTTCTTAAATTTATCTATTTCTTTCTGATATGCCAAAATTACATTTTCTATTTTATTTAAATCAATATGATAAATTAGTTGTAAATTCTTTTTTGTTATGTAAGCTTTTCCTAATTGAATGGGCAATACATTATTTTCAATTGGAATAATTTCTAATGAATTAATTATCTTCGTTACTTTTATCATTAAAATTATAATTATCAATGTAAATGAATGGTGATCCATGTTGAATCTGAAAATAAAATTTTGAAAGTTACTTCTTTCGTTGCTTCATAATTTTCTTATGATAAATATGTTTATTCTTATTATCTTGTATACGATGTGAATCAATTTCTTTCGCATCTATCTTTTTGAATGCAGGATCAAGTTTTCTTGTGATTGGGGCTTTGATATAGGTCGGGTTTTTATTAAGAGGGTGATCTTCTTTCGCACGTCTCTTATAATTGGTTTTTTCTAATCGATTTAACTGTTTATCTCGCTGTTTTTCTATTTGTTTTGTGATGTCGTTCAAATTTTCAATATAATTTTCTACATAATTTTGAACTTGTTCATTATGCGTACGTTCAATGGGTAATGAGTAATTTAAATCTGCCTTAATAATTTGCATGGGGGTCATTTCTAAACTTGAGTGATTTGAATTATTATAACTTAATAAAGCCTGAGCTAATTTATTTTGAAAAGTACTGTTTTTACCATTAATAGTTCTTAATTGTTCAATAAGTGTTGAATGAAATCGTTCCACTAATGCATTCGAATTCGGGTTATAATTTGTAATGTAATGAATTTGGATTTTATGCACTTTACATAGATCTTGTACAACATTATTTTTAAATTCAATACCGTTATCACATGTTATTCTATTAGGTATACCATAATGGCTGAAATAAATTATTAATTTATCTACAATTTCTAATCCGTTCTTTTGAAGTAAGGGATAACATTGTCCCAATCTAGAAAATGAATCTATTATACTTAAACAATATGTTTGACCAAATCGTATTGTATCACAATAAAGATGAGAAAAGGGTTTAGAACCAACAGGATTAGGTTTATATTGTAATTGAATTGGTGTTCTTTCGTATTTACTTTTCTGGCAATATTCACAAGAATTTATATAATTCTGAACATCTTTATTCATATTCGGCCAATAAAATTTTCTTTTCAAACTAATAAGATTTTCTCTTAATCCTCGATGTATTGTTTTGGTTTCATGATATTGACAAATTCTAAGCTGTCTTTCATCTATGTCTTCGACATCTTCTAACAGAATTCTTGAAATTTTTAAATCAAAACTCTTGTAATCGAATTTCTCCTGCAAAATTCGTATAAGTGGTTTTTCTAATTCTGGTGACTTAAAATATAATGTAAAGGAACTCTTTGGTCTAATATATTCTTTAATAAATTTATATAAATCGTTTTCAATTGAATTTATGGAAACAATAAATCTGAGTTTTTCTCCGAATAGTTTAATTTTTATAACATTATAATTAGATGCAGTTTTGAATATTATTTGTAAATTAGATGAGTTAATACTTCTTTCTGTATAAGGTATTTCGAAAATTGGATTTTCAATATTGCTATGAATAGTTATATCGTCATGAATAATAACATTTTGAGTTTCGAAGTCAATTATATCATCTTCACTTTCATTAAAATCATTCATTTGGGAATTCAATGTTTCAATTTGATTTATTTTATTATTATCTTCTCTGGGTAAATAATATACAATCACTCTCATATTTGAATTGAAAAAAATATACTTTATCATATTGAATATCGTTGACCATTTTAATCGGTCCAAGCCGCTGGCAATGCGCGGTAATGCTAAACATTTTTCATTATTTTGTTTACATAATCTCTCGAGATTCAAAATCGCTTGAAATACATCTTCATACTTAGGTTTATCATAATAAAATTCTTTTGTGATTAAATAGTAAATATTCCGATTATTTTTTCGGATCGCGGCAAATTCGCCTATAGATTTATTTTGAGATTTTAAATTTTCAATTTCGCCATATTTATTTTTGAAACTTGAAGCTATTCCTTTATTCATATGGAAATCCTGTGAAACACAATGTGCTAAAGCAAAATTCTTTTGAGAATTGAATAAATTTCCTTCCTTCTCTTTAATGTTCGGTGAATCTTTTACATCGTTATTTTCTTGCGCCTTTATAAAATTTTCGTAAGTTAGGTCATCTTCCATAACTATTCTACTTAATGCATCTGCATTGTTCTGCGAGCCTTTTCTATATTTTATTTCATAATCAAATTCTTCAAGTTTTATTCGCCATCTCATTAGTCTCGAATTAGGTTCTTTTAGAGAAAATAGCCAAATTAAAGGTTTATGATCTGTATAAATTGTAAATTTTCTTCCGTATAAATATGGCCTGAAATGTTTACACGACCATACAATCGATAATAATTCTTTTTCGATCACACTGTATCGAGATTCAGCTTCATTTAAAGTTCTACTCGCGAAAGCAATCGGAAGATCATTGGGCGGTTGACCTTGAGATAATACTGAACCTACTGCATATCCGGATGCATCTGTAGTTAAAACAAAGGGTTCTTTGAAATCAGGATATCGCAATATAGTATGGTTTAATAAATTTTGTTTACATACTTCAAAGGCTTCAACATATTTTGGATCATTTATATTGATTTTAGAATTTTTCTTCAAGCAATTTGTAAGGGGTTTGGTAATTTTTGCAAAGTTAGGTATAAATTTCCTATAATATCCGACTAAACCAAGAAATGATTTGATTTCTTTTTGAGTTTTTGGAATTGGGAATTTATTCACAGCAGTTAATTTATTAGGGTTAGGTTTAATTCCTTCTGGAGTTATAATATGACCTAGAAATTCTATTTCAGTTTTGAAAAAATGACATTTGTCCAATTGTATTTTCAAATTATCTTCTTTAAATACTTCAAGAATATTATGGATGTCTGCTAAGTGTTGTTCTATTGAATCTGAGAAAATAACAACATCATCCATATAAACATAACAATTTTTTCCAATATAATTTCTCAATACTATATTCATTAATCTTTGAAAAGAAGCAGGGGCATTTTTCAATCCGAATGGCATTCGCAAAAATTCATAATGACCATTTTCAATTGTAAAGGCGGTCTTTTCTATAGAGTCACTATCTAATTCAATTTGATGAAAACCTGACGCTAAATCGAGCGTTGTAAAATATTTCTTTTTTCCTAACTTATCTAAAATTGCATCGATTTGCGGTAAAGGGTATTTATCATCAATAGTTTTTTCATTTAATTTTCTGTAATCAATTGCTATACGCCATTTTTGTTTTTGTGATAAATCTTGTTTCTTTGGAACTACAACAACAGGAAAGGACCATGGTGAAATACTAGGTCTAATAATTTTCTTTTCTAACATCTCATCGATTTGTTTCTTAATTTCCTCTCTATGTACTTCTGGGTATCGATAAATTTTACAATGAACGGGAACTTCATCTATCGTTCGAATTCTATGTTTAATTTTATTAGAAAAATTCAAGGGTTGACCCGGCAATTGAATTGCATCCTTGTTAGTTTGTAAAATTTTCATTAATTGATTACTTATTTTGGATTCCAGATGGCTAAGGTCCACTGGTATTTTGATAGGATTTTGACAAACTTGTTGATATTCAAAAGGAACTTGACAAAATTCATTTTTTAAAATTTGATTTTTGAAATCTAACATTAATCCATACTTATTTAAGAAATCTGCTCCTATAAGTCCGTCATAATTCTTATGAAATTTATAAAGAATGAAAGGATGAAAGTCGTTTATTCTAAATTCAGAAAACAATGGTAACGATACTTTTTCATTCGACATTTCTTGTCTCATACAAGCAGTTAATGTAGTCGATTCATTGAAAATATTCTCAGGGAAATAATTATATGCAAATTTAGGATCAATTAAACAAACTGAACATCCACTGTCAATCAAAAGTTTACATTTAGGATAATTAAATTCGATATAGGGAAGTTGATTTGAATAATCAATACTATTATTTAAGTCGATTCGTTTCCCGAGGCTAGTTCGCAAAAATTTTGTTCCTCAAAATTTTTTGAAGTCGAAGCGTCGCCAATTACGAATTTCGTGGGAAATTGTTTTGATTTATTTGAATTCGAGGTTTTCCAACGACCTCTATCATTTTGTTCATAATAATTCTTTTTATTCTGACTCGAATCTAATTGGGTTAATTCCTCAAATGTATAATTGGGGGTTTGTTCATTGGAATAAAATTTCTTATTTGGATTTGTTGGGAATTGCGTCGAATAATTTGGACGTTTTTGTGCAAAGTTTCTAGTTTGGACTGACATTTTTTCTGGTGGTGTATTAATTCGTTGGTTGGGATTTGGTTTAAAAACATTTTGATTATTATATCGTTCCGTCTTTGGATATCCGAACACTTGTTTGTTTGTAGGATAATAATTATTATTTACTGATCTCTGAGTATACTGAATAGGTTGTGAAGGAAAGTTAGGAACGGAGTTAGAATTATAATTATTTCTGTAACTATTATTTGAATAAAAATTTCTATAATTATTTGGAATATAGTTTCTTTTATTGTTATTATTATTTTGAAAATTATTTTTCGTCCTTCGCGATTGAAAATTATGTTTTCTACTTTTATCTAATAAATCATATTGCTCCATGTTTGACAAATAATCTTTAATTGCATTTATGGTCTGGTCAAACGTTAAGTCATTATTCGCGATTAAATAAGTTCTAAGTTCCGTTGGTGCATTCGAAATTAACACCGTTTTACAAATTTTCAATATATTAGTCTTATACAATTGTTTTTCTTGAGCTGGCATCGTGTCAGCATCTATTCTGTAGTTAATTCTTATTTTCATCGAAATTATTTCATCTATAAAGCTAATCATATCTGATTTCTTTTCTAAGAATTGTAATTGGTGAATCAACACATCTAAATTGATTTGATCGCCAAATTTATTATTCAAAAATCTTTTCAGATGATCCCAATTATCGGGGATATCTGAGGTAGAAACTTCAGCAAGTGCTCTACCGACTAATTTTGATTTAACTAAAGCTAAACAATATTTTTTAATAAGTTCATTTTCGTTACTGAACATACTTAAATAACTTTCTACGTTTTTTATAAAAGAATGGAGTTCGTTCTCTATTCCTGAAAATTTAGGAAGGAGTGATCCAAACTTTTCTGCCGTTGATAAATCCATTTTAACTCTAGCTACTTTCTTTTCTTTTTTACCGTGGAACTGTTTAAAGGAAGTAATATTGATAATTTTAATAATCGGTTTTTATAATAAGAAACCTAGGAAAAACTTTGTGATCGGTTTTTTATAAGAAACCTAGGAAAAACTTTTTAAAGTTTTACGCTCAAAACTTGGGAAAACCACCAAATTTTCTTCTTTAATAGGAACGGCACAATCCCATCCTCGTCGCCAAATATGTTTTTCGTTGAGAAAACCACGTTTTTAAAAACGAATTTATTTACAAGGAAATATGGAAATGAACAATAGGATGAATCTAAGATGATTCTAAAGCTGATTATCTATCTGACTGACTGACAATAACATATTGTCTCCTATTTATAACATTATATTTTCTTATCTTAATTGACGCCACGCGTCGAACCACCTGCATTATGCTGGTGTAAGCAAAATGCAGCACACTGATATGTGAATCTAAATGAACAATACAATATTACGTCAATTGATCAGAACGGGATGGAATCCTGTAATTATATATATATATATATATATATATATATATATATATATATATATATATATATATATATATATATATATATATATGTATATACAGGGTGGCCACTTTTTCAATGGGATTGTATTGGTAACTTTTAACTCATAAGAGTTAGAAGGTCGGTCAAATGGAGAAAAAGTTGCATGCATAGAATCATTATCAAGTAGTTCAAACAAATCGAGATTATCAGGGCCGGATTTCGAGATATCATAAGAAAAGTAAATTATGTCATTTTGATTTTTCTTTTTTTCCCACTTTATTTCAAATATTATCAAAAAATGTTACAGGAACTTTTCATTCGACAGTAAATTATCCTCAATTTGACGTAATCAGATTTCGTATCCAACGTTTCGTACTCTCTGGGCCACCCTCAACCTCATTTTTTTCAATACGGACCTGCATATTTTATGACATTTTTCGAAATAACTTTTAACGCTGAATTCAACGATATATCATACAATGTCATTCAAAGTTGATTTTCAGGTGATTTTGACCCTCATCCAAATTTAATGGTGTTTATGTAAGAAAAAACAAGTCTATTAACGATATCAATGTTCTGACCCAAATTCAATCGAACCCAGAAAAAAAATCGAGAACTGTGGCCAGTGAATGGAATTTTTCAAAAACTGCTGGTAATAAAATAGTTAAGAGACGCGAATACAATGATTTTAAATTTTAATACCAAGCCTTGCAAAAATTATATCGTAATGACCTCAAAATGAAGTTCGAATTTGTAGTTTGTTTCAACAATTCAAATGACAAATACAACAATAGTGATACCTTGCGAGAAAATTGAGAATGTTTTGGAAGGTATTCAAGGAGACCAAACAAGCAAATGTATAAGAAGTATGGGTTCCAGAACCGTAAAGTGCATTTTACAAAATGGTGGACTTTTCGAACACTTACTTCATTAATTTTCATTTACTTTCGAATAATCATTTGATTTTTCTTTCATTAAATAACACTTTCGTTTAATTATTATGAATTGAAATATTCAAATGATTATTATAAAAGAAGAACCAAGAAACCAGTATACTGGTTTCTTGCTTTGATTCTAATATGTTCCATTTAGTTCAAGATGGGTAAGTTGATTTTCTTATCGAAATTTATTGCATATTGTTAATTAAACTAAATGAAGGTAATACAGATCCGACCCGAAGAAAATTGGATAAGGGTCAAAATCACCTGAAAATGTACTTTGAATGACATTGTATGATATATCATTGAATTCAGCGTTAAAAGTTATTTCGAAAAATGTCATGAAATATGCAGGTCCGTATTGAAAAAAATGAGGTTGAGGGTGGCCCAGAGAGTGCGAAACGTTGGATACAAAATCTGATTACGTCAAATTGAGGATAATTTACTGTCGAATAAAAAGTTCCTGTAACATTTTTTGATAATATTTGAAATAAAGTGGGAAAAAAAGAAAAATCAAAATGACAGATTTACTTTTCTTATGATATCTCAATAACCGGCCCTGATAATCTCGATTTGTTTGAACTGCTTGATAATGCTTCTATACATGCAACTTTTTCTCCATTTGTCCGACCTTCTAACTCTTATGGTTTAAAAGATACTAATACAATCCCATTGAAAAAGTGGCCACCCTGTATAATAGATAAGAATGTTAGGATGTTTCGATCTAGGAAATTCAGTGATACACTTTTATAATTTTATTACGAATTATATATATATATATATATATATATATATATATATATATATATATATATATATATATATATATATATATATATATATATATATATATATATATATATATATATATATATATATAATATCGGTAAATGGCCTGGTGGAGACACACATGATTGAAAACACGAAACGTCTACAATTAGATACTTACCTGATTAGCCAAGCACAGAAAGAGGTCGTCCTGGGTACCACACGGACAGTCAGAAGATTTCTTACTAGGTCCTGAGTACAACCTTGGTCGCTGTGGTGACCCGGTTATCTTAGATCCATCCCGCTTGTCGGTGAATTAAAAAAAAAAAAAAAAAAAATATATATATATATATATATACAGGGTGAGTCTTTGACTTGTACATATATTTTAACCGAAGGTTCCTGAGGTCAAAAGAAATACTTTTTTCATTTACCATTTTTTCCGATTCGGCCCTGTTAAAAAGATATAGCCATTTTAAATTTTCAAAATGAGCTAATTCACCCCTGAAAACCGGAACACTGAAGTTTTCTCAAGCATAAGATATACTTTTTGAACCTTGGAAATAAGCTACTAAATTAGAAAAACCATCATAAACTCACGTTTAATATTCCATTTGTTGAACAAAGTAGTGTTTATAATAAAATAAATGAGTTATTCCAATTTCGTTGACGCTAAAGATTAAATATTCTTCTCTTGATTTCTATTTCATTTTCGATAATTATAACGAATTGAGCTCGCTACCATCCATATTAGCTCTGATACTCATATCCATTCATTCATTATATTTCATTTATATGATATCGTTGTTTACAAGAAATGCCATTTAACCTTAAAATCTCAAATAAATAATATTCATCTATGAAAGTTCTAACAGACTATAGTAATCTGTGGTTTTAAGTTTGAATTTCAAATTTCGAGTGATGCCAAATATAAACACGTCAGTTCGGTTCGAATAATCTATGTTCTAACCTAAAATTTTCATTTACAGTTTACACTGTTATTGTTATAAGATATTTGTTATGAAATGAAGCATGAAGCATTTGATTTGTTCCAACTTTCTCATAAAAATATTGAAATGCATCAATATTTTCGAGCCATCAGTATGAAAATATGGAAATATGTAAAATATTCTGGCTCTGTAATCAATGGAAAATGTTAGACTCCACTTGTAATCAAATTTGTTCTTAATGTGTACCTACATTATAGCCAACTTTACTACTTAATTCATCTTGATTTTGGCATTGAAAATAAATGAGAAGTATTCAATTTAAATATCCACAATAGAATATCCAGTTTCTTTCCACTCACCTAATTTGTTTTCACATTAAAACAATTATGGCCCTCTTGGAAGTATATCAATCATATGCTCTTAGGATGAATTTATAGAATAGCAAAAGAATAAAAGTATTCAATCTCAATCGCATGAAAATTTGTCTAGTATGTACCTAGTGCTAGTGGTATGTTTCGATGTGAGTTTGAATGAGCCGAAGAAGAATACAGTATTGTTCGATAGCAGCAGTCTTTTGGGATATTGATTGTTGTCATTATAATGGGACTATTTTGTGAAAACTTTTTTAAACATGGGCTTTATGAATAATCTGGACTTTTCAAAAAGAATGTTGATTTTAGTGAAGTATCTTCTTATTATCAGAGCTGTGCCAAAGCTCAGTAATTTTAAATCAAATCGAGGAGTTGAGGTGAGCTTATTCATTTTTACAACTTCATATTCAAACTGAGTTGGCTAATACTTCAATTCTAAAATCTGAGAGAAGACATCATAGTAAATATTCATTTCTGTGGTTTTTTTTTTCCACAACAGAACAGAGTTGCATTCAGCCAAAGTACCCAATTTTTTGAATTTCACAGATAATTTTTTTTTTTAAGATCAAGTTATTCGAAAACGGCGCTTTGTACGAGAAAACATGAAGAATACTTTTATTTTTCAAATTAGCCAAATATTCTTCAATGAACGTTCAAATTACTCTTAAGACTTGGTTTCTTCGAATTTCTGGTATTTTTATGGGATGTAATGTTCATAATAAAGAAACAGAAGAATGTGTATGGAATCTTGTGTTCGGATAAGATGTATTACATAAAAAAAAAGCAATATTTCAAAAATCATTTCCTTCGATACAACCATTCACGAGATATAGCCGAAAATCACATTTTTTTAACGATTTTCAACAGCCTGTATCTTTTTAACCGGGCCGAATCGGAAAAAATGGTAAAGGAAAAAAGTGTTTCTTTTGACCTCAGGAATCTTGGGTTAAAATATATGTACAAGTCAAAGACTCACCCTGTATATATATATATATATATATATATATATATATATATATATATATATATATATATATATATATATATATATATATTGAAAGTGTAATTTTCTTGGGTTTAGAGCACATTAAAATTCAAATATTTATATTTTATTCAGTGAAATCGACATATGTTTCGGCGTAAATAAGCCTTTTTCAAGATTGTATATAATAACAGTTGGACATCAACATCTAAAATTAATTAAAATTGATTATTATTCATTTTTTTTTTTTTCCCTTATGTCTATGCTAACTTACTAGTCTAGCAATATTCCTATAATAAAAATTGTACAAGTCAAATCAATAAAATTTAATCTTTACGAGGGTACTGTCAAATAAAATTTGATTTGTTTAATTCTTGACAATGCAGTTCCCCAGTTTATCACTTGAATTGCCATCTGTGTTTATCTATCTATATTAATAAATATGTTATTGAAGTTTTCATTTCATTTTGATTTTGTTTTACAATTGTAGTCACAGATGCCTCCTCCAGATAGGTTTTATATTATTGCAGGATATTATGGTAAATTTTTGCTAAATTTTTCAGGTCGGTTCTGTCGTTTATAGAGTTTTTTTCCTTTTGAATGTAAATCATTTCCAGAAAAGTCCTAATTTTGCTGTTGGTTTCTTTGTGTAAGATTTCACAGTTGTCGAAGTCGAACCCATGGTTAGTTGTTAATTCATGTTTCTTTAAGGCTGTAGAATTTTTTGCATATTTGTGGCCGTTGATTCTTTCTTTTATATATTGGGTTGTTTGGCCTATGTAAACTCCTGAACATTCCTTGCATTTTAGTTTGTAAACACAATTGGATATTTTATCTTTTGGAATTTTGGATTTTAGCTTGGTGTAGAGATGTTTCAAATTGTTTTTGGATTTATGTGCAATTTTTATGTCCGTGTCTTTGAATATGTAATTAATTTTTTCTGATAAATTTTTCACGTATGGAATTGCTACATATTTTTTGTTTCCTTTTGTGGCTTCGTTTTCGATGGTATTATAAGCTGAATGAATTCTGTTTTTAAATATTTTTTCTATTAGATTTGATGGATAGTTATTTCGATTTAGGATTTTCTTTGCTTTTTTTATTGTCTCGATACGATATTTTGGTGATGTCAGCTTTATCGATCTATCGGCAATCCCTGAAATTACACTTTTTTTATATTGAATTGGTGCTATTGATTTATAATTTAGGTATCTGCCTGACCATGTTTCTTTTGTGTGCCAAATTGTTTCTATTTTTGAGTTCATAATATTATGTATGAGTGTCATATCTAAAAAGTTTATTCTGTTGTCTTCTTCAATTTCTGTTGTAAATTTAATTTTTGGATGATAGTTGTTTAATTCGTTTAAAATTAATAATATATCTGCTTCGGAAACTGCAGTCAGGCAGTCATCTACATATCTTTTGAAAAAAGATATTTTGTGTTTTATTTTATTTATTATGGTTTCTTCAAGATCTTCCATTACCAATTGGGCTAATAGTGCTGATAGAGGGGCTCCCATGCTGCATCCGTCTATTTGGATGTAAAAAGAATCCTCAAACTGAAAATAAGAGTTTGATATGCAGAAATCAGTGGCCTTCAGAAATTCAACTTTCGTGAGATCTGTGTGATGTTTTATTTCATCCCATCGTTTTGCAATTATGCTTTTGGCTTTTTCCATCGGAGTGTTGGTATATAGGCTGACAACATCAAATGATACCAATTTTTCATTGTCTTTCAAGCTCACTGTATTTATGAATTGTTTGAATGTCCAAGAATCTTTTATGTGGTATGCATTCTGGCCAATAATGGGTGAAATACACTTGGATAAATATTTTGATAAATTATAGGTAGGACTTTGAATACAGCTGACAATTGGTCTTAATGGAATATTGTTTTTGTGGAGCTTAGGTAAACCGTAGAATTGGGGAGGTACAGCGTTGTGTATTTTGAGACTGGAACATAGTTTTTTAGGTAGAAGATTTTTCATTTCCCAATTTTTTATTAATTCGTTATTTTTCTTTTGAATTATTTGTGTAGGATTTCTATTCAATCTTTTGTAAGTTTGTTCGTCATTAAGATGTTCCATTATTTTATTTTTATATTCACTTTTGTTCATAATAACAGTTTTATTCAATTTATCTGGTTTCAGGATGGTGAGTTGAGGATTGTTCTTCAGAAATACTGTCGTTTCTTTGATTTTTTTATTCAATATTACTTGTTCTCTATTCTTCTTAGAATTTTTGTGTTTGAAATTAGTGATGGTATTTGTAATATCTGTTCTTATTTTTGTCTGTGTTTCTGGTTCCAGATTCATAATTGCAGTTTCCAAACTCGCAACAATGTCCGTTATAGGTATGTCTTTTGTTTTATATTCTTTGCTGTAGTTTGGGCCCAAGCTTAAAACTTCCATGACTGTTTTAGGTATAGTAGTGTTAGTGAGGTTAGTGACCCACTCTGTATGTGTGATATCGGTATTATCATTTTTGTTGTTCAATTCCTGTATTTTTTTTATTTGTTTGCTTTGGATTTTTTTGAATGTTTCCTCTATTTTCATATTCTGGATGTTAAGATATTGTCTAATATAGTTAGATGGTTGTACATTATTCAACTCCGACTCTGTATGTTTAATTTCCCTTTCTAGTTTTCTCAGGTGTTTCGTTGTGTCTGTTAGAAGTAGATTGAGTGTTTTCAATTGGAAACAACGTACTGCACTGTCAAATTTTACCCCCATTGAGTTGTCCAGGAATTTGATGTGGGGAAGACTAAATTTCAGAAATGTTGGACATAATTGTGCATTTTTGCATTGTAAAAGAAATAGTCTCCTGTTTTTCTGCTTCGCATTCTTCTTTTTGATGTTCCAAAGTTTTTTCAAAGCTTGTGATATGTCCTCAGGATAGTTGTCACGAATAAATCTCATGTTGATGTTGTTTGTCTCCATTTTTTCACCCAGGAGCTTATGAATAGGAAAAGTAATATTTCTTGTGCTATATTTGATGTATTGATATTCAATACATCAAATATAGCATATGTACAACCATCTAACTATATTAGACAATATCTTAACATCCAGAATATGAAAATAGAGGAAACATTCAAAAAAATCCAAAGCAAACAAATAAAAAAAATACAGGAATTGAACAACAAAAATGATAATACCGATATCACACATACAGAGTGGGTCACTAACCTCACTAACACTACTATACCTAAAACAGTCATGGAAGTTTTAAGCTTGGGCCCAAACTACAGCAAAGAATATAAAACAAAAGACATACCTATAACGGACATTGTTGCGAGTTTGGAAACTGCAATTATGAATCTGGAACCAGAAACACAGACAAAAATAAGAACAGATATTACAAATACCATCACTAATTTCAAACACAAAAATTCTAAGAAGAATAGAGAACAAGTAATATTGAATAAAAAAATCAAAGAAACGACAGTATTTCTGAAGAACAATCCTCAACTCACCATCCTGAAACCAGATAAATCGAATAAAACCGTTATTATGAACAAAAGTGAATATAAAAATAAAATAATGGAACATCTTAATGACGAACAAACTTACAAAAGATTGAATAGAAATCCTACACAAATAATTCAAAAGAAAAATAACGAATTAATAAAAAATTGGGAAATGAAAAATCTTCTACCTAAAAAACTATGTTCCAGTCTCAAAATACACAACGCTGTACCTCCCCAATTCTACGGTTTACCTAAGCTCCACAAAAACAATATTCCATTAAGACCAATTGTCAGCTGTATTCAAAGTCCTACCTATAATTTATCAAAATATTTATCCAAGTGTATTTCACCCATTATTGGCCAGAATGCATACCACATAAAAGATTCTTGGACATTCAAACAATTCATAAATACAGTGAGCTTGAAAGACAATGAAAAATTGGTATCATTTGATGTTGTCAGCCTATATACCAACACTCCGATGGAAAAAGCCAAAAGCATAATTGCAAAACGATGGGATGAAATAAAACATCACACAGATCTCACGAAAGTTGAATTTCTGAAGGCCACTGATTTCTGCATATCAAACTCTTATTTTCAGTTTGAGGATTCTTTTTACAGCCAAATAGACGGATGCAGCATGGGAGCCCCTCTATCAGCACTATTAGCCCAATTGGTAATGGAAGATCTTGAAGAAACCATAATAAATAAAATAAAACACAAAATATCTTTTTTCAAAAGATATGTAGATGACTGCCTGACTGCAGTTTCCGAAGCAGATATATTATTAATTTTAAACGAATTAAACAACTATCATCCAAAAATTAAATTTACAACAGAAATTGAAGAAGACAACAGAATAAACTTTTTAGATATGACACTCATACATAATATTATGAACTCAAAAATAGAAACAATTTGGCACACAAAAGAAACATGGTCAGGCAGATACCTAAATTATAAATCAATAGCACCAATTCAATATAAAAAAAGTGTAATTTCAGGGATTGCCGATAGATCGATAAAGCTGACATCACCAAAATATCGTATCGAGACAATAAAAAAAGCAAAGAAAATCCTAAATCAAAATAACTATCCATCAAATCTAATAGAAAAAATATTTAAAAACAGAATTCATTCAGCTTATAATACCATCGAAAACGAAGCCACAAAAGGAAACAAAAAATATGTAGCAATTCCATACGTGAAAAATTTATCAGAAAAAATTAATTACATATTCAAAGACACGGACATAAAAATTGCACATAAATCCAAAAACAATTTGAAACATCTCTACACCAAGCTAAAATCCAAAATTCCAAAAGATAAAATATCCAATTGTGTTTACAAACTAAAATGCAAGGAATGTTCAGGAGTTTACATAGGCCAAACAACCCAATATATAAAAGAAAGAATCAACGGCCACAAATATGCAAAAAATTCTACAGCCTTAAAGAAACATGAATTAACAACTAACCATGGGTTCGACTTCGACAACTGTGAAATCTTACACAAAGAAACCAACAGCAAAATTAGGACTTTTCTGGAAATGATTTACATTCAAAAGGAAAAAAACTCTATAAACGACAGAACCGACCTGAAAAATTTAGCAAAAATTTACCATAACATCCTGCAATAATATAAAACCTATCTGGAGGAGGCATCTGTGACTACAATTGTAAAACAAAATCAAAATGAAATGAAAACTTCAATAACATATTTATTAATATAGATAGATAAACACAGATGGCAATTCAAGTGATAAACTGGGGAACTGCATTGTCAAGAATTAAACAAATCAAATTTTATTTGACAGTACCCTCGTAAAGATTAAATTTTATTGATTTGACTTGTACAATTTTTATTATAGGAATATTGCTAAACTAGTAAGTTAGCATAGACATAAGGGAAAAAAAAAAAAATGAATAATAATCAATTTTAATTAATTTTAGATGTTGATGTCCAACTGTTATTATATACAATCTTGAAAAAGGCTTATTTACGCCGAAACATATGTCGATTTCACTGAATAAAATATAAATATTTGAATTTTAATGTGCTCTAAACCCAAGAAAATTAAACTTTCAATACATCAAATATAGCACAAGAAATATTACTTTTCCTATATATATATATATATATATATATATATATATATATATATATATATATATATATATATAGTAAGATAAATTATTTGCCGAATAAAGTAAGGAGGTGTGGTTGGGTATCTAGGCAATTTAGAAAAGATCAACAGTCTATAGTCTATTCATCTATATTTCGAACCAATATGCGGTTCTTCTTCAGGATGCTAAAAAATCACACAAATTACAAAGTTGGAAAGTTGTAAAAACAGCAATCTATGCTTACATCTGACTGGAACAGAATTATTTAAGATGATAAGTGCAGCTATAGAAGGTCTTCTACTCATAAAATTCAATAAAAATCACAATAATCGTAGAAATCTCAGAAACGTTGCCGTAATGCATATGTCAATTTTACAGGTTAAAACTCATAGAACAGGGGAACACAGAGAAAACAACAATTCACGAAGTGACATAAAGTCATGTTTATCTAGATGGCCTACGATCTAAGGATAACAAATAACTATATACAACACTTAACTTCTTCAAGTCAGTCTTCTTATTTATATTAATTTCATTTTCATTTATAAAACACATTTCAGGGAAACTTTTTTTATTATAGTTAGAATTGGTACATAATATTTCAACTTCATCAAACTTAAAATGGTGGTCTAGAGAGGACGAATGGCTAGCTAATGCACATCTATCAGGTCGTAATCTGGCGTCACTCTTATGTATGTTTAAAAAGACGTATCTCAATACATAAGAGTGACGCCAGATTACGACCTGATAGATGTGCATTAGCTAGCCATTCGTCCTCTCTAGACCACCATTTTAAGTTTGATGAAGTTGAAATATTATGTACCAATTCTAACTATAATAAAAGAAGTTTCCTTGAAATGTGTATGAGTTTTAACCTGTAAAATTGACATATGCATTACGGCAACGTTTCTGAGATTTCTACGATTATTGTGATTTTTATTGAATTTTATGAGTAGAAGACCTTCTATAGCTGCACTTATCATCTTAAATAATTCTGTTCCAGTCAGATGTAAGCATAGATTGCTGTTTTTACAACTTTCCAACTTTGTAATTTGTGTGATTTTTTTTTAGCATCCTGAAGAAGAACCGCATATTGGTTCGAAATATAGATGAATAGACTATAGACTGTTGATCTTTTCTAAATTGCCTAGATACCCAACCACACCTCCTTATATATATATATATATATATATATATATATATATATATATATATATATATATATATATATATATATATATATATTATTAGCTGTAACGGGTTGGTGCACCGAAAAACAGTAAAACATCTACTTGAGATGGATCTCCCCCATAACACCATTGCATGGATGCAGAAGGCCGTAATTTTGGGAACGGTCAACATAATACGGCAAGTACTTTTCCCTCATTAACAGATGGGATGGCTCTTGGCAGCGATGCCCGGGTCATCTGACTGATCCACATTGCGTGTGAAGGTAAAAAAAAAAAAAATATATATATATATATAGATATATATATATATATATATATATATATATATATATATATATATGTTCGGATAGGTTTCCTATATACAGGGTGTTTCATCATAAACTGGACAAACATATATATTCGTGTAGAGGACATCGGGAGAATCATTTTTGCCTTATACAATATATCCCGTTTTCGACGCATAAGCGAGATACAGGGTGTTAAACGTCAATTTTGAGCAAGATTCTTATGGGTGTGGTCAGTTTTGTATAACACTCAAAGAAACGGTTTTTGGTCAAATCTCAGTATTTTTGGGTCCTCTATTCAGAAAAGTTGATGAAATCCGAAAAAAGAATTACAAAATGGCGGAAAACCTGCAACGTTCCTAATTTTTTTTTCCAGTGGTCAAATTGAATTTTAGTTCCTGAATGAACACAATTTTCTAAGAATTTCTGTGCAAAAATTTTTTCAAAAATCGAACACAATTTTTTTTTTACATGTCTACAGCGATAAAAAAATTTCACCCGAAATGAATGAAATTTTGTACAATTATACTCCTTCAATTATCAATCACGAATATAAAAACAGAATTGTAAAATATCAAACGGTTTCGTTACTACAGCCATTCAAATGTTTCGTTCAAACCTCCAAAAAAAATTTAGAATGGCTTCTTAGAGTCAAAATTATTAAATTATTGCTATTTCCAAAAATTCCGGATGCTAAAATGTATTTATACAAAAAAATTCGGTAAAACTTAGTTGGGAGTCGAATCCTCGATTCCAACGTAAGTATTAATGAAGAAATTAAGACAGTTCTAAGGATATTAATATTCGTTGCTAAGAAACGGAAGTTCGTTGCTTATAGAATTCTACTGGTTATTTGAATTTCACTGAATATAATTTCGCAAGTATCGTGACAGGAATTTGTTGTTATTATTATTATTATTAACTGTCATGCGCGAGAATGTCGAGAATTCCCTTCAAATACCATTTTGACGTTGATGTTATTTTGTTCCAAACAACAACAAAATTTACATTTTCTGTTGTTTCCCATTTTAATTGCGGAGTGGAATGAAACAGTTTATATGTAGAATTTTCCAAAATTCGTCTTTAATTGAGCTTTCTTTGTAGATGAAATTTGGTATTATTATATCAACAGCTACAAAAATATACAAAATCTTCTGCAGACCAATTTTTGAATATAAACACACTATATAGAACTGAACTAGTGCCAATAAGGGAAAGACTGCAAAAATTTCCAAGGAAACTTTTCTAAAGGCTACACAACATAGAACTAAAGTGACCATTGATGCGAATATGATAGAAGTTGTTTATTATTATTATATTTATTTGTAGGTTGATCAATTAATGTGATTTGATAATATGAAAGAGAAGTTTGTATGATGAGATTGAATTGAAAGTGCCCTTTTGTTACTATGAATAAGTATTCAAATTAAAGCTTCTTATAATTATTTTATGTGAATTGAGAAATTTATTGTTTGTAATAATGGATTGAACTTTAAGAAATTACATTAAAATATCTAGAAATGGATTTTTAAAAGTACTACTAGCTTGTTTCATATCAAGATTAGTTTGACATTTCACCTTGATAATAATTTCAAACTTTAAATCAATGTGTTATGTGAAGGATCAGGGCAAGAAAAAGATTATTTCAGATTGTAGCATCCCTTATACTATTATATATAGATCATTCAGAAACCACTCATGAATCTCAAAAAAGATTTCTCTTGGGGTTTCAATACAGAAGGGTAATATCATTCAGTGATTATGGTTAAGTAAACACTCGGACAATAATAAGTATATGATTGATAAAAAAATTGGAGGACCAATTTTGTCACTTGTATCATAATAAATATGAATTTAATATTCCTATTTTTTTTTTTTAAGAAATCCAAATTGTTAATTTTTAGGTTTTCTTGTACTCTATAATAATATACTGAATAGTTAAACGATATTACTGGGCAGACGCTCCATTACTAAAAATGCTAATGAGGTAATTTTATTTTCAGATTAGGATATAATGCATATAATGGAAATATAATAAAATCTGTATCAAATTCTTTACAGCATAGAGAATTTTGGCTGTTCAATACAGTTGAGAATACACTTTCATTGAGTTATGGGAAATGAAATCGTATAATCAATACAGGAAGTAGTTTATTGTAAGAAAACTTACAGTTGTTCAAAATTATATATAATTATATTATATTAATTATAATTAATTTCATTGATTTATGTAAAGGATGTATGTCATATTTTATTTTGATATTGACTGGTTCTTCTATCCACATTTGAACATTGTACGTCTCTTATATGTGTAACATGCTGGTTCAGTTAGAATTTATTACCTCGATTTTTTTGTCAATCTCATTTCAATGTTCTAAATTATTTTCTATGAAGTTCTGGTAGTCTCTGCTAAAAATGAAAAAAGAATATGAATTTAGAGAAAAGTTTTTTCATAGAAGATGCATACTATTCATTTTTTTCTTGGGAAATAGATTTGCTTCTCAATTTTCACTTCTTAGATGTTAGTTCTTCTTGGCATTGACCCTATGTTTGGAAAATTTTCCATTGATAGTTGCATATAATCTCCTCTTTCCTTCTGCATTGAGAGTCTTCAATTGTTTTACACATTTCAGCAAATCCTAAAACAGTTGAAATAATGAATTATACAAAAACTTGAATTGAGCTTGCTTTAACTTACATTTTCTGTGTTATTGCTTATAGATGTGAAATTTTGTGAACTAGAAATGGTTTCATCTATAAAATGTCCCACATCTTCATTATAGTTAACTTGTTGATGGCTCATTAATTTTTAAATTGTTGTCGTCATCTTAAACAGAATTTATTCTTTGTCCGAACATAGTAACAGCATGCAAATGCTTGCACAATATAACTTTGATGCTATTAGTGGAACACTCACATTTATATTTGTGCAAGCATATTTAATAATGACTACAATATCCTAAACCACAATCTGGATCATATGATGATATAAATTGTGTATTATAATATTTATCATCATATACAGACCTCCTCTATTAAGTCTTTCATTGTTTCTGCTTTTTTATGAGATTCTACAGAAATTTTTTGTTGATAGTTGTTGGAATTAAGTCTTTCATTTCTCATAATTTTCATCCACATCTTTTCATCAACTATTTCTTCCAACAAATCTGATAGCTTGTCAACTCTAAAACAATGAATACTCGTAAATTGATAATTGCAAGAATAGAATTATGTATAATACCTTATTTTCTTTTCCTTCTATTTTATTAGATTTCGGATATTTATTCAAGCTCTCTATCGCCATATTTGTATGAATACCTGCTCATATACTTTAACAATAGGCCACATCATTATTCTCTGTTGGTTTTGAAAGTAATGACTTAAAAATATCCATGATTAGTTTCGTTAGAATAAACAATCTGCCAAATTCTGCTCACTTTTTCAGATAATTTAGGAATTTGGGTAAAATTTGTTCTTCCTCATTAACCAATATATTTGTATGAATTAAGCAATAAAAATTGCTCTTCAACACTTTTTCACTTGTAAAATTCGAATATACCCAAATAGAGGCAAATATATTGTCACTGTGTCTATTCATGACAGTTGACAAGTGTCAAGTAATGATTTTAGTTGCAGATCCTCGGGAACTCGAGGATTTACGACACAGCCGATTCACGAAGAAACCCGAATCATCGATCGGGTCCAAATATTTGGTCCGTTTTAGCGTATCCTAACGTTAACCACGAGAGGTCCTGTATTCATAGTAGAAGGGGGTGACCCACGTGATGGAGGTCGCGCAGTTGTTAGGCAGCCTCCAGTCATTGATCGAGCTGTCATCGATCGAGTAGTTATAGATCGAGTTGTTTTCGATCGGTTTGTTGTCGATCGAGTTGTTATCGATTGTGCAGGAACCGATGGTGATGTCACGTGACTTCGAGTCATCGATCGGGTTATTATCGAACGGGTGGCAACTGGGAGCCTGGTACGGGTGGTATGAAGCTGAACTGTCGATTGGGTTGTTGTCGGGGGCTGAGTTATCGATCGATGTGTTGCCCTGAGACGGGAAATCAAAGGTTTCCAAGTGTTGGGTAATCTTTGACCGTCATCCCGTTTGTTGAGACAATTGGATCGTTTTTCGATCTCGAGTGCTTCACGGATTATCCTACATGTGAGGGTTCTCTCTGCAGAGATGGTCTTACATCCCTCAAAATCAACGTTATGTCCTGTTTCAGAATAGTGTTTGAATAGGGCAGATGTTGGGTCTCCTTGGCGTATTGCAAGTTGGTGCTCATATATTCTGTTAGTTATACGTCTGTTGGTTTGTCCTATGTATGTTCTAGGACATGCGGAACATGGTATCTCGTATACTCCTTGAGACTCGTTATCGATCGTATCCTTTGGTGTTCGAAGAAATTTGGAAATTTTGTTATCGGCTGTGAAAACTGTTTTTATATCCTGTTTTCGTAGTATGCGACTGATTTTGTCAGTGACACCTTTGGTGAAAGGTAGAAAAGCTTTATGGGGGAAATTTTCTGGAGGATTTTTGGGCTGTTGTGTATGGGTCTGATATCGGTTGATGGCTTTCTGAACTTGTTGACTGTTGTAGCCATTCTGTTGTAGTCGGTTTGAAGGATGTTGATTTCTTTTTGATTGTGTAGGTTATCTGTCAGTTTTATGGATCTATGTATTAAGGAGTTCAATACGGAAATGATTTGAGACGGATGATGGTGTGAATTTGAATTCAGGTAGCGGTTTGTGTGAATTGGTTTTCTGTAAATCGTGTGTGTGTGTGTGGAGGAATCGTTGGATTTCGCTACGAGGACATCAAGAAAAGGGAGTGAGTTGTTGGTTTCAACTTCCATAGTGAATTTGATATGGATATTTATTTTATTCAGATGATCAAAGAAGTCTTGGAGAGTTTCGGGTCCATGTGGCCATATGACGAAAACATCGTCCACATATCGAAGCCAGCAAGTAGGTTTTAGGTGGAACGATTCGATGGCGTTGGTTTCAAAATCTTCCATGTAAATATCAGCGATGGCTGGAGAAAGTGGAGATCGCATGGGTGTACCCCTCACCTGTTTGTAAAATGTACCTTGAAAGAGGAAGTACGTGTTCGACATGCAATGGTTTATAAGGGTCAATGTATCCTGGGGTATGCGATGTTTGGTCTCCAGTATTTCAAGGGACTCTTTGAGTGGAATATTGGTGAAGAGAGATACGACGTCAAAACTGACAAGAATGTCTGACTCATGGATTTGATACGTTCTTAAGGTTTCGATGAAGTGGAAAGAATTCTTTACATGCGATGATGATTCTTCAGCTAGTGGTTGAAGTGTAGAAGCTAAGTATTTAGCAAGATGATGAGTTGGGGATCCAAAGGCACTGACGATTGGACGAAGAGGGATGTCCGGTTTGTGAACTTTAGGCAATCCGTAGATTCGAGGGATTCGAGAAAATCTTTCCCTTGGGATGTGAGATTTTCTGATTTCTATCGGAAGCTTCGAGGCAGTGATGAGAGCTTTGGTTTTCTTTTCTAGATAGGTTGTAGGGTCCTGCGGGGTGGTTTTGTATTCTGAAGACTTCAGGAGGGATGACATCTTCTCCACGTAGTCAGAAGTGTTGAGAATAACCGTAGCGTCACCCTTGTCGGCTGGAAGGACAATGATATCGGTATTATTATGGAGATTTCTGAGGCATATTCTTTCAGAACGTGAGATGTTTGATGGAGGAAGTTTGGCTCTCCTTTGGGTGCTGGCAATGTCCTGACGTGTTTCCTCGGCTTCGGTTGGGGGGAGGTGCGATATGGCGGATTCCACCTGAGTAATGTAGTCGGTAGTTTGTGTGGGGTGATACAAAAATTGAATCCTTTAGATCGTAGCTCTCGAGTGATCTGATTGATGGGGGTATCGGAGAGATTGTGTATCAGGACAGGGGGGTTGGATGTTTGTTTAGGTAGGATTTTGTGTTGGAGAAGGAAAAACAGTTTTTTCTTCTAGGAATAGGTCTCTTTTGCACTTATATGATCTGCCTTTTTGATAGAGATTCTAAGATAAGTGTCCCAGATAATAGGATGGATGTTAGCAAGCGATAAAATTCCAAAGTGATGATAAAGTGACGAGTTGGTTGTATCGAGAGTTTGTCTGATGTTGTGGATGGTTTTCCGGATTAAGGCATGACTGCACTTTGCGAGAATGTTCACGGTTGAAGGTGAACCGTCTGGGTGTTTTAATCGAAAATTTGTAGGAATGACCTTGTTGTCTCGGCATGACTTGAGGAATGTTTAGTCACAAAGAAGTTTGGATCTGCGAATTAGAAGCGATGAATACATTCTAGAAGATTTCAAAATGTCCTCCCCGTAGAGGCGTGAAATATGTTCGGATAGGTTTCCGCGGTAGGAAATATTTGAACTTTGTGTGTACCGAATTGGACCGCGTCTAATATTTTGTCGTGTTCGACGTTTCGGCTCCGATTTTGGAGCCATTTTCAAGAACCGTTGACTTTACGCCAGGGTCTCAATCTGCCTATTCCCCAGGTATCATCAACAAGAGTATTCTCGTACGTGTGGTTATCTTCCGTCCCTCGAGGCAACTGAACGTTAACCACGAGAGGTCCTGTATTCATAGTAGAAGGAGGTGACCCACGTGATGGAGGTTGCGCAGTTGTTTGGCAGCCTCCAGTCATTGATCGAGCTGTCATCGATCGAGTAGTTTTCGATCGGTTTGTTGTCGATCGAGTTGTTATCGATTGTGCAGGAACCGATGGTGATGTCACGTGACTTCGAGTCATCGATCGGGTTGTTATCGAACGGGTGGCAACTGGGAGCCTGGTACGGGTGGTATGAAGCTGAACTGTCGATCGGGTTGTTGTCGGGGGCTGAGTTATCGATCGATGTGTTGCCATGAGACAGGAAATCAAAGGTTTCCAAGTGTTGGGTAATCTTTGACCGTCATCCCGTTTGTTGAGACAATTGGGTCGTTTTTCGAGCTCGAGTGCTTCACGGAGTATCCTACATGTGAGGGTTCTCCCTGCAGAGATGGTCTTACATCCCTCAAAATCAACGTTATGTCCTGTTTCAGAGTAGTGTTTGAATAGGGCAGATGTTGGATCTACTTGGCGTATTGCAAGTTGGTGCTCATATATTCTGTTAGTTATACGTCTGTTGGTTTGTCCTATGTATGTTCTAGGACATCCGGAACATGGTATCTGGTATACTCCTTGAGACTCGTTATCGATCGTATCCTTTGGTGTTCGAAGAAATTTGGAAATTTTGTTATCGGCTGTGAAAACTGTTTTTATATCCTGTTTTCGTAGTATGCGACTGATTTTGTCAGTGACACCTTTGATAAAAGGTAGAAAAGCTTTATGAGGGAAATATTCTGGAGGATTTTTGGGCTGTTGTGTATGGGTCTGATGTCGGTTGATGGCTTTCTGAACTTGTTGACTGTTGTAGCCATTCTGTTGTAGGGCGGTTTGAAGGATGTTGATTTCTTTCTGAATGTGTAGGTTATCTGTCAGTTTTATGGATCTATGTATTAAGGAGTTCAATACGGAGTTGATTTGAGACGGATGATGGTGTGAATTTGTATTCAGGTAGCGGTTTGTGTGGGTTGGTTTTCTGTAAATCGTGTGTGTGAAGGAATCGTTGGATTTCACTACGAGGATATCAAGAAAAGGGAGTGAGTTGTTAGTTTCAACTTCCATTATGAATTTGATATGGATATTTATATTATTCAGATGATCAAAGAAGTCTTGAAGAGTTTCGGGTTCATGTCGCTATATGGCGAAGACATCGTCCACATATCGAAGCCAGCAAGTAGGTTTAAGGTGGAACGATTCGATGGCGTTGGTTTCAAAATCTTCCATGTAAATATCAGCGATGGCTGGAGAAAGTGGAGATCCCATGGGTGCACCCCTCACCTGTTTGTAAAATGTACCTTGAAAGAGGAAGTACGTGTTCGACATGCAATGGTTTATAAGGGTCAATTCAAACACTACTCTGAAACAGGACATAACGTTGATTTTGAGGGATGTAAGACCATCTCTGCAGAGAGAACCCTCACATGTAGGATAATCCGTGAAGCATTCGAGATCGAAAAACGACCCAATTGTCTCAACAAACGGGATTACGGTCAAATATTACCCAACACTTGAAAACCTTTGATTTCCCGTCTCATGGCAACACATCGGTCGATAACTCAGCCCCCGACAACAACCCGATCGACAGTTCAGCTTCATACCACCCGTACCAGGCTTCCAGTTGCCACCCGTTCGATAACAACCCGATCGATGACTCGAAGTCACGTGACATCACCATCGGTTCCTGCACAACCGATAACAACTCGATCGACAACAAACCGATCGAAAACAACTCGATCTATAACTACTCGATCGATGACAGCTCGATCAATGACTGGAGGCTGCCTAACAACTGCGCAACTGGCTCCTGCGCAACCTCCATCACTTGGGTCACCTCCTTCTTCTATGAATAGAGGACCTCTCGTGGTTAACGTTCAGTTGTCTCGAGGGACGGAAGATAACCACACCTACGAGAATACTCTTGTTGATGATACCTGGGGAATAGGCAGATTGAGACCCTGGCGTAAAGTCAACGGTTCTTGAAAATGGCTCCAAAATCGGAGCCGAAACGTCGAACACGACAAAATATTAGACGCGGTCCAATTCGGTACACACAAAGTTCAAATATTTCCTACCGCGGAAACCTATCCGAACATATTTCACGCCTCTACGGGGAGGACATTTTGAAATCTTCTAGAATGTATTCATTGCTTCTAATTCGCAGATCCAAACTTCTTTGTGACTTAACATTCCTCAAGTCATGCCGAGACAACAAGGTCATTCCTACAAATTTTCGATTAAAACACCCAGACGGTTCACCTTCAACCGTGAACATCCTCGCAAAGTGCAGTCATGCCTTAATCCGGAAAACCATCCACAACATCAGACGAACTCTCGATACAACCAACTCGTCACTTTATCATCACTTTGGAATTTTATCGCTTGCTAACATCCATCCTATTATCTGGGACACTTATCTTAGAATCTCTATCGAAAAGGCAGATCATGTTCGAATAGGTTTCCGCGGTAGGAAATATTTGAACTTTGTGTGTTCCGGATTGGACACGACAAAATATTAGACGCGGTCCAATCCGGAACACACAAAGTTCATATATATATATATATATATATATATATATATATATATAGTCAATAGAAAAGCAGGTAAATAACATAATCAAAATATATATATATATATATATATAATATATATATATATATATATATATATATATATATATATATATATATATATATATATATATATATATATATATATATATATATATATATATGAGGAAGTTCTTAACGTCCCTCTGAAGCGCTTTGGCAAAAAAAAATGCCCGGCACTAGGAGTTACCTGCCCTATATGGTGATTGAAAAAAAAAAAAAAAAAAAAAAAAAAAAAAAAAATATATATATATATAGAAATGTTTCAAAAGAGACAAATCTTCTGATAAATCATCTTAATTAATTTTAATTTATTTTCATATATCTTCTGCATCGTCATCTATTAGTGTTAGTGAACAAAATAATATTGAACAACTTTTCGTGAAGTGCCCTGAATTTATCATCAACCAGGTGAAGCCATAGGTACTTAAGTGAGGTAAATTCTCCTGAATTCCCTTTCTTGGAACCTTCTTTTTGGAACCAGCTTAGCGGTGATTCGCCTAGGTTTCTTCTGCAGCCTGTTGGGGTGAGTTGCATTTCACAATTTTCCGGTTGTTCAATATTAGTAGCAAAATCATCTGAAATTGACCGCAAACCCCTTTTTGCGGACAATTATTGGTGTTGGAACCCGGGAAAATTCATCTCAAAACCCCCTAAGTTCAGTCTAATTGTCATTTCCGTTCATCTGATTGAATTTGTGATTTGATTGTCGTTCATTAATTGGGTAGTTATCGAAAATTCACAACACGGCTATCTTATCGCGCGTCATCTGTTCATTATCTTCAACGATAAGCACATCGTCTGTTCTTAGATTTTTCGGAATTAATTTATACCTTTATACATGCGGGGTTCATTCGACAATTCAAAATGCCATCAATGGAAAAATTGAAGGCCTCTTTAGCAGCATCTGTCATTAAGCGCGAGAATGCATTTTCCGCGGCATCTACTGTTCTTAAATTAATAAAGGATTTGACCACGGAAGTCGATGTGGCCAACATGTGCCTGGCTGAGTTGGTCAAAGTGGAGAAGACTTTCAGAGAAGCTGATGAGTTGGTTGTCCAACTCCATTCTCACCTAGAGGAGCCTGGTCAAATCGGATCACCATCAAAATTCGAGGCATTTTTTGAAATTTGCCTACATGTACGACGCCCATAGTCGTCTATGTCTGTTAAGGCGCCATCATTCTCATCTGCTGAGCTACCTATTCCGCGGGTTGACGTGCCATACTTTCAGGGCAAGGTTGAGGAATGGCCCGGATTCATCGCTCTATTCGATGCCTTAGTGCATCAAAACAATTCCCTGGCGCCCGTTCAGAAGTTTCACCTTTTGGCATCTGCCATCTCTGGTGAAGCAGCATCTGTCATCTCTGGTTCTGAATTGAATTCGGTGAATTACCCTCTCCTATCAAGCCCTTCACTCCCGGTATCAAAACCCTCATCGGTTATCGAATCTTTATGTGAATCAGATCTTGGATTCACGGCCAGCATCTGTTTCTTCATTGCCACAGTTGAAGAAATTTGTCACGACGCATCAGAATGCCATTCATGCCATCAAGGCATTACCAATTTCAGATCTGGCTGAGTTCCTCTTGTTTTCTCTAGCTTAGCGCAACCTCAATATACCATCTCGCCACTTGTTTGAGGGGCAGTTATCCTCTGATGACTTTCCCACTCTCGCTCAATTGCTCGAATTCACCAATCGACAGTTGCGAGTGTTGGAGAGCACTTCCGTCAACCCATCCAGTGCGCCGAACGGATCATTAAGACCTCAATCTCCAGCAGGCTTGGCATCTATTTCCCCCTCGTCTGTGCCTTCATCCTCTGCTGTGTACCCCCGCCGCCCTGCTTACGCTGGTGCCTGCCCTTCGTCGTCTTCCGCGTCTGTGTTTTGCTCGGCGAATCATTCTGTTCGCCAGTGTCGTGAGTTCAAGGCCATGAACGTTAAACAGCGACGAGCTTTCGTGACTGAAAGGCGACTATGTAGAAATTGCATGTCGTCTTTCCATGCCACCGCTAAGTGCAGTTCGAGTCAGAGTTGTCACACATGCGGGGGACGACACCATACAATTCTCCATCTGGCATATGCTGCCGCGGCATCTGCATCCACGGCATCTGCTGCCACTGCATCCCCTTTCGTTTCCCATGCTGGAAGGAAATCCCTTTCAACGGAAGAACCTCTTTCTTCGCCCTCTGTTTCATCAGAGCAGCCAACCCGTGCTTTCTCCTCATAGGGCACCTCATCACTCGATCAGCGGGGATCCCGATGTGCCGGAGCCCTGACGCGGCAGGTTCAGTATCGTCTCGAGCCTCGCCAGCTTCACCACCCCTTCATTCTTCCCACTCCTCTGGAAGTGGTTCCGAATGACTACACTGGTCATCTCGCGGTTGTCTCACTCCGTCAAACAAACATCTGTCTTAGTCTTCCCGTCTGTTCTCTTTTTATCATCTGTCTTCATCTTCGCGGTCTTCTTTGCGTCAGACCAATAATCCTGACTATCTCATGCCTACCGCTTGGATACGTCTTGATAAACGGTGGAATGTCGTGTTTGGCCGTGCTCTCCTAATTCCGGCTGCCAGCATACCCTCATCACCCGAGAGTGGGCCTCCAAGCTCCGTCTATTCATTCACCCTGAAACCATCCAACTTCCCACATTGAGTAACGCGGATCAGTTTCGCATTCGTTGATTTATCTATGATAGTTTCTTCTAAATCTTCCATTATAAGTTGTACTTTCTTAGCTGAAAGTGGAACTCCCATACTACATCCATTCATCTGAGTATAAAATTCGTTTTTGAATCGAAAATACGAGCATGAAAAGCAAAGGTCGATAGCTTTTATAAATTCTGTTTTTGATAGGTCTGTATGTTCTTCTTTTTTCCCCCATTTTTAATAATTAATTCTTTTGCTACGTTGAGTGATAAATTTGTATATAAGCTGACAACATCTAGTGAAAACAGTATTTCATTTTGTTTCAATAACATATTATTTATGAATTTTCTGAATTGCCAGGAATCCTTCACGTAGTAAGCATTTTTTCCTAGTATTGGAGTCAGACAATTTGCTAAGTATTTTCAAAGTTTGTAAATAGGATTTTGAACACAGCTAATAATTGTTCTAAGGGGTATTTCACTTTTGTGTGATTTGGGAAGTCCGTAAATTTGGGGAGGGTTTGAATCATGTGTTTTCAATTCATTACACAGCTTTTTAGGTAGAATATTTTTTTCCCATGATTTCATCAGTTAATTATTTTTAGTTTGAATTATTTTTGTTTCAGTTTTTTATAAGTTACTTCGTCTTTTAGGATATCATACATTTTTTTATCATAGTCTCTTGTATTCATTACTATGGTTTAGTTCGATTTATGTGGCTTAAGAACTGTTGTTATTTCAGGGTTATTTTTAAGGAATTATTTTGTTTTCTTGAACTTGTGATTTGATTGTAATTGTTTTTTATTTAATTTTGTATATCTTTTCTTGAAATTAGTAATAATATTTACCTGAAATACGAAATGTCGTATTTCAGCTTGAGTGTCTTTATCGAATTTTTCAATTCCTGCTTCTATATTTGTTATGATATGGTGTATCTGTTTTTCAACCGAAATGCAGTATTTTGGTCCTAAATTAAAAACTTCTTGAACATCGTTTCGTATAATTATATCAGAGATGTTCGCAATCCAATCTTATTCTTCAATTTTGTGTTTCAGTTGATTGATTTTATTTATTTGTTTAGTCCTGATTTAATTGTTCCCCTATTTATCGGTCTTTCTTTACCCACTCTCTGTTATCACTCTCTAGCATTTGATTTGTTGCATTTGTTATGCTTTTTTGTAAAATCCAGATGTTTTTGGAAGTGTCGCTAATGAGAAGGTTTATCGTCTTGAATCGAAATGTCTTAAAAGTTTCGCTGAATCTTTTTTGGGTGTTTTGGTCGGCTATCTTAATATGTCCAACATTTAAGCTGAGGAATGTTGGTACGAGTTCTGAGTCTTTACATTGTAACAGAAATATAGGTCGGTTCTTCTGTTTTACTAATTTAGACTTTTTTTCAAGTTTTCTAATATTTTGTGATCCTTCATGATTGTTGTATCTATTATTGATGTTAACTTCCATTTTCACCTGGAAGATTTTATATTATTTGTTGAATTGATTTAGAATTTTTATAATGAATTGATTCTTTGTGGTTCCGAAAATGGGAAAAATTATAATGTTCATGTACAGGCTGATCCAATATTCACGAAAATAGAAAAAGTCTGAAATTTTCCTAGTCCGGATCTGATTTACTCGAATTCAGAAATATTGAAGGAAGGCGATAGGAAAGGGTGACAAAACTTCAAGATTTGAAATTATTCGGTAGATTAGTTAAAGAGTTATTGAACTGTAAAATTTCACTCATAAGATGAACATCACCCTGTATATCCCCAACGAAGGCACTCAGGCGATTGAAACATCTTGATACGGGTCCTCCATGATGACCTTAATTTATGGTATTCGTTTGTCGCATTCTTCGCGGGACACCCTGTATATATTCTTTGGAGAAAGAGAAATACAAATTATTAATTTCAAACAATGAAGCATATGTGTCTATGAATCTCAGTATTAGCATGTTCATGTGTCACTGATTGTAACCTATTGTTTTTAGCCTGAAGAAGGCCTTATAAGGGCCCAAACGAAGTCTTGAAACTTCAATTATAACTTGGAACGAAATTTTCTATCCATTCCTTAAAATTATCAAATTTGCAACTTAAACTGTCAATTATTTCATTTTACTGTAAAAAAGGAGTTATTCACTAAGAAAAAATTTTTGTGTCAAAAGTATCTTTTGCTTTATTAATTGACATTGCGCCCCTACAATGTACCGCCCCGGCAAAATGGCCGGTATGACAGTTCTGGCGTCAACCCTGTGCATATGGAATTATCAATGAGGAAATTGCTGAATTAGGAGAATATTCGTTGAAGCTTCATCTATTTTCGCATAAGGAGAAATGTACAATAACGACTTTTGGGCATAGAAAACACTTGCAAACCGTTGAAACAAATGGTGAATATCAAAATTGGCAATGAATCTCTGAAGGTTGAAAACAATGAACGAAATCCAGGACTCATAGTAGAAAATGATTTCATGTTCGATAAACATATCTCCCAATGTATTCGAAGACCATATTTTGAACTGATAACTATCTACAACAACGACCAGTGGATACCAGAAAAAAAATTTGTGCGATTCTCTTGTACTTTCGACATTTAATTACAGAGATGTAGTTTATGGTGATTGCCTCACCAGTATCGAAAAAATGAGAACTCAAGAAGTGCAGAATTTTTGTCAGTGGTGCATTTCTAGCATTCGAAAATATGACAGAGTTTCACATAAGTTAACGGAATATGGTTTGCTTGAATATCGTCGAAAATTTCAAGCGACATGTTTCGTAGTAGTACCATAGTATAAGGAAAGGATAGTAAGCCAGTGTAGTGCTTTTTTCAATTTTGTTGATGTTGAGCGCCATCTAGTTGCACTCACGTTAAGCCTCGAATTTTACTGTCAAAAAATTGGTCCGTAAAGTGGATCCCTCTGAAAGAATGGGTGTTATTTTGAAGAACTAAAACATTTGAAATAGAGTGGTCAGAAGATTTCTATATTTTGATATTTTTTCCGCTCTACAATAAGAATTTACGCCAGTGGCGTGTATTTGTGATGAACAAATACAATGCTACAAGTTTAAAATGAAATCACTAATCAGGTCACGTCGTCATGAAATGATATCTCTAGGTTTTTTCAGGATTTATGAATGGAATAAACTCCATTTTCCGGGATATCGATATTGCAATTGAATATATTTGAAGAATATTCGATTGATATTGTTTTGTTATAGATTGAGTGAGAATTGGTAAAGTTTCTATCAACATTAATTTCCTAATGTCGTAAGTTCCAATGAAATTTCTCAAAAGCTATATTTAGCATTTGACAGTTGGTTTCGATCATTTTTTCCCAACCTTTTACAATTCTTACAGTTATGTATTTTATTATTCGACTGTAATAATATTTTCTGACCGAAAAATCAGCCCATGTTCTTATGAATATTTGAAGGAAAGTTTACCTTAAACAACCAAATTATATTGAAATATCTCAATGATGTTGAAAATAAATAAAATCATGTTTTATTTTTATATTTACCTTATATTTAAAATTGAAATGAATATTTTCGGGTTGTAGTTTGTGGATTGAACATATCAATGGATTTTTCATATAGCTCAGAAGCTTGAAATATTAGAGGTTTCCTAGTAATACATCTTTTTTGGTAAAAATGAAGGAAAAAACTTGAAAATTGGAAAATTCAGTTTTAATATCAAATGAAAGAAATTTTATAAAGAAAAGTTCAAGAGTTGGTAGAGACAGATGGAATTTTAGTTCTTCTATACTAAGCAAATAGCCACTCTTAGTGCTGTGCAGTTTTTTTTATAAAGTAAATAAGCTACTTTATTAAATCCAAGCTCAACCATTAACGAAGAAAGAACTGAAAATGATTTTTTAAATCAGAATCGTTGTTATCCTCGTTTAATTAAAACTCTTAGCTCTCTGGTTAACATCAGTTCTACAAGATCTTGTTCTAAATCTGTTATTTATCCAGCATTTGAGAAAGGACCTATTGCCTCAATCCCTTCAATATTCAAGTAAATGGTAACAAGTGAGTATCAAGGTGAATTTAGATGTCAGAAATACATTAAAGAATTTAGCTACGACCAGGTCAGAAGCTTTCGATTTCTAATTCAATAAAAATTTAGAGAGATTTCCTCAAATTTTACTGAATTAGAAATCAAAAGTTTCTGATTTTTTTTTTGTTCTTGGAAGGAAACAATATGATGTATTTTTTCGATACTCTCTATTATTTGAATTCAACCCGCACCAATTCTTTACAAAATAATTTTCTATGGGAATAAAGCTTTTCCGATATAAGACACTATACGATATTGATGAGGATTATTGAGTCTCAGTGCTGCCCTGGTGATAATGAATTTGATACTTTGAAAAGCACACAGTTTCAGTCAATAAAACCTTGTAATCATGAAGATACTCAGCGAATGCTCTTGCGACCATCAATAATCATTATGAATTAACTGGCAATTATTTCTTTGAAGTTGGCAAAAATAACAAATTAGGTACCGAGACCCATATATTTGATGGTTTCCTTGTCACTATATATAAAAACCGTGTAGCAACTTGCAACGGATAAAAAATGTGGGCTCAAAAATTCATTGACAGAAAGGCTTATTCAAGATCGACTCAAGAATCAAATCCCAATACAATACAGAGAATGGAAATCCCACAATAAGCATTCAAAATTAGCATTGTTACAAATTACATCTGCAACAGAGTCTACCTGCAAGGTAGTCAGCCATATGTTAATGAAAATATTTTGGTAGTATGACAACAATTCCGTATATGATATGTTGAAAACCTCAATATTGATGACGCCATTTCATTATGATTTGAATTATTGTGGAATAAAGAGAATTATTTATTTATTTTTAGTAGTCCCACAATCGAATAGCTCGAACCGAAGTAACATTAGAAAAATATTCTATTTTATCTTTATATTTTGAAGGTTATTTGGACTTTCCTTCTGTTCGTACAATATTAAGATATAAGTTGTTTTGCTTTTCTGTTCATTTGTAACGAATTTAAATCAATAAAGTCCTATTTTCTAAAAATGGGATTTTATTGATTATTATTATTATTACCTATTATTTTGAATGATTGAAATTGGCCTTTTGTATATTCAATAATGTTGAACAATTGACAGTTTCACATTTTTCGATGAATGCCGAGATTTAAGTAGGCTGGAAATATTTTTGCAATATTTATATATTGCAGTTCTTAACAACAAATCTAAAATATATCTTCTATGTTCCGAGCAGATGATATTCGTTGCGAACCATTCGGGCAGAAAATTTTTAATGCATTTAACACTTTTTTTTTTCAAATTACACATGACTTTATCATTGCAACTTTTCCCTATATCTTTGCTGAAACAATCCAAAACTATTGTTGTGAATTTCTCCAGCAAAGATGTAGGTGCTTTTAATCCACATTCAAAATTTAAACCGTAATTTTTGAAAAAGATCAAGAGCTCATCTTCATTTTCAAGATTTTTAGGAGCCTCCAAAGTGATTTTACAATCTTCACACCCGAAACGCTCCCAACATTTTTCGACCAAATAACCTGCAAAATATACTACAGAACATTTTTCCAATGTCACTTCATCTCGAAATTCGGTGGCAGGAGTACTACTTGGACTACTTGAAGAATCCGAATCGTCCGATTCTGATGAAGACGAGTTTTCATCGAGATTCAATAAGGGAAAAGGTTCGTTGTTATCTGCCACTAAAATATTTTCATCGTCATCTGCCTTACTACCTGCATTGTCACTTGCAGATGGCCTTAAAAAATCTGATACAATGCTAATTTTGAATGCTGTTCTGAATGAACTTACTGTGGGATTTCTGTTATATCCCCCTCTCTGACGATACACAGAAAATTGATTCTCGAGAGGATCTTGAATAAGCCTTCCCGTGAATAAATAGTTGAATCCCTCATTTCTTTGATCATATGCAAATTGCTTCACGGCATTTATAGTTAATAGAAAACCATTAAAACTATCAGGCTTCGTTAATTTGTTATTTTTGCCAACTTTATACAAGTTTTCAATTAATTCATAACCATTATTAATGGCTGTTATAACTTCCGGATTTCTATCACTAAGTGCACGATTACAAGGTTTTGTTGAATGAAACCGTGTGCTATTCAAAGCATCAAATAAGTTGTTGATGGTTTCCACAAAGCGTGCAGTATTTTCGGCTGTTGCCGATACTAGTTCTCCAGTTCTTAGGGCTGTCATTATAGCAGCATAAACACTGTGAAAGGAGAAAATAAGATATTTACTCAAGTACATGTTAAATTCTATAGAAAAACTACCGCTCAATTGAGAGTGAGCAAAATAGGTACCAAATGGTATTTTATGATCCGGTCCTAGGGTCGTAATGCGTTCAATAATCCTTTTGACCTTGTAATAAAAGAAATTGGAGGTACACAAGAAAACGCTCAAAAGATAGAAGTGTCTAACGAGAAGAGATATAATAAACCATAACAGGCACTTTGAAAATTTGCCGACTGGCATTTCCTTATCATTTTAAGATAAATATAGTTAGTATGTTTCAGGATATACTAAAATACAAATTCAATGTAATGCATCCCCAAACCCTAGAACAATTTTCGTTAAAAAAATTGCATAAAAAAATCATTCATTATCGCTCATTGTTCCAAATTATCGAGAAAATTAATACCGATCATCCAAAGCGGAGCTTATTTTCGAGACTAATTCTCAATCAAAAACCTCATTTTGGAAATCCATAAATAATTTTCATTACATGACAACGTTCAAAATACAATTATAGATCCTTATGTAGACGCAGTAATCGTACGCTGGGACACAGCAATACAATCTAAATGCCATAAATAAATTCATTCTCATTAGAGGTATACAGATACAAAAAGAATGATCGAGCGGATTTTGAGAACATTAAATCCTCCAAGAATACACTTCGTCCTCAATTCTATGAATGATTCAAAACACTTTGTTTTCTGATTCAGTTTAGTTAGAGGAGGATGTGTGTACATTTCAAGACCCCAGGTTTAAAAGAATAGAAAGATTTGTCGGTTCTCAATTCAGAATAAAAAAAATTTTGACCACTGAAATAGAGAAATGTCTAAAAATCACAATGCATAGGGAACAGAAAAGCAAGATTTCAAATGAAAAAACTTTGCCAACGATTTAAAAGACGGCATTACATTTCGAATGTGGAATCTTATATTATTATTTTTAGAACTCTTTATTGCTAAATTCATATGTTTGAATCTTATATTCAATTTTTATATTTTTTTCATTGATAATATCCCAATTCTATTCATATTTCTTCGGATGAAACCACTTTTTACTATTATATGAATAATTTTAATTCAATTGTATCTATCAATTTGTTTTAATTATTCCTGAATAGAGAGTTAAGTGATCATTCAAACTTTTATCGTAATGCAAAACGCAATTATTCGAATAAATATTCAATGAATATTCGAATATTCAAATGTAGTGGTAACTTAATAATAACATAAAAATTGTTGGCAATGTCATGCGACCCCTTTTCAACCACGCCACTGAATGAATTATCGTATTATTTCTGCGCCATCTATAGCTCATGATTCAGCGCTATCTATTATCGAGTTACTTCTCCACTTTGGGTAGTCAATAGTGTTCGATATATGCAACCCGTAAAACACCGGTTCCAACTACAGTAGCGACTCCAAGTGACCAGCTCCTTGCCGTCAAACGGCGGTTGGCTTACTATCCATTCCTTATACTATGGTAGTACCTACAACATATCAATAGTACTCGAATTAGTGATGTGCCAGCTGATACAAGTTCAAGCGCCTTTTTGTCGAGTTGCCCAGAAATTATAGATGATGAGAAATATGGCCCTTGAAACTAACTAAGTAATCAATTTGGCAGCAAGTCTAGAAAGTTGGAGCCTTCTAATTCATTCAAAAATTTTTTTTTCGAAGGTAATATCCCTTAACATTTTTATAACTGCTGAAGTCGAGAATTATCTCTAGTTGTCTGCAAATCCCCTTCGAATATTTTCAAACCATTTCGAAAAAAAAAACATGAACGGTATTACACACTTTATAATAATATAAAATAAAAAATATAATGTATGATTATGAAGAACAAATTGCTCCCAATCAGATTGGTTGATGAATTATAAAATAACAGAATGAACTACGTTCTATAAATAAGAGGTGTTTCGAATGCCACCTCATCTTCATCTTCTTTGGCATTCAGATTATTTTCAACACTTTTCTTATTTCCAAATGTTTCTCCAATTTTTTCATCATTCTTTCTCTTAAATCGTATTTCTTCTGATGCTTTAACTAATTTCTTATAATTATCCGATGACAAATCATCATCTGTTTTCTTTTCTGTAGATATTTTAAATTTGTCTACGAGATTATTAATATTCCTCTTCCGTAGTTTAGGCCTAATAAAATTATTTTCTTCAATTTTGAGAGGTGGAAAATTATTTAAGTTGAATAGGGGATTCTGAAACGAGTTTCTTTTTTTGTAAAGATCGATATTTTCAAGATCTTTTTCGATTGTATCTAGATTATTGGCAGAAATTCTGGTATTCACTGAATTATCCAAACCCAGATCATCAGAATTACTTCTCGTGCGAATTTGAGGCATATCATTTGTTTCCATATAGTTCTCAGAATTAGCAGCTGCGTTTTCCGTATGATATGTTTCATCATCAATTTTTTTCAGCATATTGAGATGGTTCGCTATGTAACTCTTCAATGGTGCTGCCCTCTTCCGGGAATCTTCATCGAGTTGATTATATTGATCCAATAATTTGACAAGGTTGACTTCAAGTTGGCTCCTAAGATCTGGGTCTAGTCTAGCAGGGGGACAGGATGCTCTAAATAGAAAAGTATCTTCATGGTATTTGTCATCATGTCGTGAACTGATTCTATGCTTTGGAGGTCTCACTATTCTTTTCAAGAAATTTTTCAGGTGACTTGGAAGTCTTTCACAAAGTTTTTCTTCAATCTGTCTCTTAACCAATTTATTCAGAACGCAGGATACAGATCTGAGTAAATTCTTCGCTTCTTCGTATTCTGCGCGTTCTTCGAAACTACAAACTTTGGCGTAGTTTCTCTGATTCTGAAACATCAAAGAATTAATTTTCAAATTCAAGTTTCAAACTGATTTCCTGATAATTTATATAAACATATTCAACTAGAGGAAAGCTCGATTGATTATTCCATACGTTTGGTTGAAAAATTTTTGAAGCTGGGTACTGATAGTGCGATCGATTGACTGGGCACATTCAATCCGTGGAAACAGGTTTCTGCTGTTTCATTGCGTAATATTAGTCGCTTATATTGTTTCGACACCTCGTATTGTGCATTTCAAGTTGGTATCAAAAAGACAGAGTACAGCATGACATATGGTGAATTATCAATCATCCTAATAAAATACCTGTACACTCCGTAAATCTATCATATTACATTGAAGACCACGATATGACAGAAACTATCCTTATATATATATATATATATATATATATATATATATATATATATATATATATATATATATATATATATATATATATATACATATATATATATACATATATATATATATATATATATATATATATATATATATATATATATATATTATCATTATCATTATATATCACGATCTGGCATTTGAAATGAAAACGATATATAGCCTGAAATCGACTGCTATACTCCCGCTGGTCATGTCAACAAATGGGTTGGTGGAAAAACATCTGCTTAAGAACCCATAACAAAATTTCAGATAACTTATTTCATCAACTACCTCCAGATACAAACATAATATAATCATGATGTGGCGGATCTTTTGTAAGATATCGATATTTTCTGAATTCATTATTATTCACAGAAACAAATTTATATTTGATTCGGAGTTCAATCGATTAGATTTGACGCATAATGGTTATCAAAATGAAATTCGAGACAAGTCATCTGACTTATCACCCTTATACATATACACCTGAAATTCCATGGACATCTGACAAATATTTTCTGATATTTCAACTTTTATCTAAGAGTTTTCTTGATTCACTAGCAGATTGATTATTACTAATTCTGCCCATTTAATTGATTCATTGTGGTGCAAGTGATTTCTAAATTTCAATTCATTGAATTGGTAGCATTCTGATCACTGAGGAAATAAAATTTCAGACGGTTTTATCTTCGAAATCGCCCGAGGATTTCGTATTATCAAGCTACTCAAAAAGTACCGAGACTGTAGCTTGTTCTTTTTGTAAGTTATTGCATGTAAAGTGAGATCATTTCTACTCGATATTCGAAAATTACGGACATTCTAGCAAATTTTCTTTCATTCAAAGTATCAGTTGAGATTATTCAATAAACATATTGCATGAAATAGCTGAACGCCACTTATACAATTATAACAATATCGTATATCGAATAGACGCGATAAGACCCTGTGATCTGACAACACCGCTGGGATCGACAAGGTTGACCGTACATGTCAGTCGAGTATAATAATAATAATAAGCGGGTAGCGGTAGGTGAATCCCTAGCGATTCACCTATCAGGAGAGTTGAATCAACTCCTGCCCACCGCAGATTCCAGGAGCTCCCTGACCCGGGAAGCTGAAACCTGTCGGAGGGTCCCTGTCCAGGGTAACGGACGAAGCCGTGTGGAAAGCAGCTCAAGAATTCTCCCACCGTAGCTCTGCGGATCGTAAAAAGCGATCAAAGGCCGTCTCCCCCACGACACGGAGGAACTCATGAATGATGGTGAATTTGAGGAATAGGAATATAGAGCCGCTGCCTGAGGTTCGTCAGGGCGTGTCTGGAGCCGGCGCTGGACATGACAGTATGCGGGACGTCGGTGACAGAGTGCTAAGGAGACGGGCGTCTGTCGAACAAAATGCTACGCCTCCACAATTTCAACATTCTAGGAGAAGAATAACACGAGTTTCTCCGACCGCTGAAGGTGCTGCGCAGGATCCCCAACCAGCACTCACCCAAGCAGGTCTACCAAGAAGACGCATGAAATGGACAAGTTCGATAAATGAAACGATCATGCGCATATATTATGAAGTGACTAATATGGAAGAGGGTAAAATAGGCTACCGGCAAAAATTATCTGCAGAATTCCACAGAAACTATCCCGAACTCCAAGTTTCTGAGCAAAGAGTAGCCGACCAATACCGGGTCATATTGAGAAATAAACTTGTACCCGATGAAAGACTTAACACCATAAAAAATGAAGTCCAACTGAGGCTACAGAATAGAGACTTTTCATTTCAAAATTTATCACAGATATAACATAACTATGATAAAACTGAAACAGGTCAGGTGAAGCACTACATCACGATCTCTAATGGGTGGAACAAAGGTGGTAAAATTCGTTTATATCATATGGTTCTCCATCTAATATAAACTTCCGTAGCTCAGCCTCGAACAGTCTTGATGTTTTAATTTGCCAAAAGTATCTGGGAAGAGCATTATAAAGTTTCATGCAAGTATATTTAGTACTTCTTTGAGTTAACGTAAGAGAATATTTCGGAAGCAGATACGGAATAGTTTGACGAGTATTATTCGAATTTTTAAAATTAGAGAAAAGCTCTTTATGGGTGTTGATGTAAAGCAGGGACCTGTAGATGAACAAACCCGTGAAAGTCAGCATGTTATTCGCCCTGAACAATCCTCTACACGATTCCCTGAATGGCAATCGCAACATTGATCTTAATGTCATCTTTTGAGTGATGAATAGGCGCTTTGCATAAGAGGTGTAACCCCAAAATATGATCCCGTAGGATAGAATTGACTCGAAATTGGCAAAATAAACCGTCTTCAATACATCCAACCGAACCTGAAACTTTAATACATTTATTGTATATAGTACCGAAATCAACCTCTTATTTAAATTATCAATATGGAGGTGCCACTTCAGGGAAGTATCCATGCATATTCCTAAAAAATTGGTAAATTCAGCAATCGGAACGTTACTGTCGCAAATTTTGATCGAAGTTGGAAATAAGAGCCGAGATCGGTCAGTATGGAAGAAAAGTAACTCGGTTTTAGAAATATTTAAATTCAAACAGTTACTTTTACACCAGGATGTAATCAATTCGAAGGCCACCTCAGTTTTCCGCTTGACCGATTCAAACCCATCATCGGAAACTATAACATTAGTGTCGTCTGCATATAATAACATCTTGTAAGCTGGATTGTCAAGAATATTCGATAAATCATTTATATAAATTAAAAATAAAAGCGGGCCTAAAATGCTTCCCTGGGGAACACCCTTTGTGAGAAAGAGATTGTCGGACTCAAAGGTCAAGCCTTCCCTCACAATGTCCACCCTTTGTTCCTGTTTGCTCAAGTATGAGCGTATCAGCTTAAGCTGATTATCGCGAATACCACTAACCTCCAACTTAGACAACAAAATCTCATGATTGACACTGTCAAATGCCTTTGACAGGTCGAGAAACATTCCAAGAGGAATACCACTACCCTCCAGTACATTCAACACTCCATCCAAGAGCTCAAATATGACCGTTTCGGTGGATCTATGTGGAATGAATCCATGTTGATGTTTACTAAAGATTCTGTGCTTTTGAAAAAATGAAATAAGGCGGAGCGAAAGCACTTTTTCGAAAATTTTTGAGAACGATGATAATAAATTAATTGGACGATAATTTCCAAACTCCTCACATGAGCCTTTCTTAAGGACGGGCTTAACAATTGCCACTTTTAAAGATTCGGGAAAAACTCCCTCAATGAATGAGTTAGTTATAATAAAGCTTAATTGTGTCGCTATTTTATGTATGCATTTCTTTAGGATTCTAATGGGTATTTGATCATACCCACAAGAAAAGGAATTTTTCATATTCATAACTATACCTATCAACTCTGAGGGAGCCAAATCAAACATAAAAAAAGATTTATGACACTCTGTTTGTCCAGAAGTACTATATTGTGGAGGAGAAGAAGTGTTTTCACCTGCATTAACAAAAAATTTGTTGAATTTATTTGCGATCATATAAGGGTTCCCTGAAGGTGCCCTCAGGGTTCTTACGGTTTTTTTGCCAGTAAATTCATTTATTAGAGACCAAGTTGTTTTAGATTTATTAGTTGAGTTATCGATTAACTGTCCATAATGTTCTTGTTTTAGCCTTGATATCAATTTTGGTTTTATCAAATGCGTAAATTGGTGACCAATCTACTTCCGCTAGAGCACCCATGAATTTGTGTATATTGTGCTCACTAAAATTGCGTTGTTTTACTAACTCTTTTGTATTTGAGATATAGAACTCTTCTAGATTAAAATTAAATGCTATGGCACTGTGATCCGACAGATGGGGCTGAAACACTCTCACCTGTCCGCTCTCAACATTGGTAAATATATTGTCCAAGCAAAAAGAAGAGTGGAAAGTTTCGCGGGTTGGCTCGTATATCAGAGCCTGTGCGCCATATGCCTGCAAGATAGACATTAGCATCCGACAGCTACCTTCATCAGGCTTCATTAAGTCTATATTAAAATCTCCAATTATTATATATTTTGTTGATTTCTTTTCGGTAAAAACATCAAGAAGGCTCGAAAGCTTCTCAAAAAAAAATATCTAAATTACCCCGATTGGGTTCACCCGACCTGTAAATACATACAATATTTAGTTTAAAATTACCACCAAAAGTGCATTGAACAGAACAACATTCAAAAACATACTCTATAGCTAAACTATTTATATCATATCTCGTAGTACAGTTGTCGATAGAATTATGTCCATATAATACACATCCACCATGCATGTAGATTGGACGACAAAAGTTTGATAACTGCCTATAACCAGGTAGAGTGTAGTTGATCTTGACACTGCCAGTGTTCGGTAAGAGCCAAGAAGTCGAATTTTTCGGTAGCTACAAGTTGCTGTAATCCATTATACGAGGTAGATATACTCTGAATATTAATGTGAGCAATACCTAACCCGCTTCTAGACATCACAGTTGTAAACTCTAACTGGAGTTTGTTTTCTGGAAGAAATTTCGAAAAGAAAATTCCCTAACAGTAACGCCACTGGGCAAAAAATCTACACTATTAAGACGCTTGAAGATTTCATCAGAGAAGACGCCAACACTAAATGATGAATTTCTTCCCTTACTTTCGAGTTTCTTTATTTCTATTTCCTTATGTCCCTCTATTTCAGTTAAGTATTCGTTAATCATTTCACAAGATACATCATGCCAGCTATTTTGCCTATATAAAGCCATTTCTCCTTAACAGCACCTGAGAACTTAGCAGGTCTATTTTCTGTTATTGGACCTGTGGAAGTTAGGTATTCCAAACGTTTGTCCATTCTTTTCTTTCGAGAAACAGTTACCCAATTATCCTTGTTGTCTTGAGTTTTATTTTCAGCAGGGAGATTCACTATATCATGCATTAATATTCTTTGCTGAGCCTGTAAAATTGCTGTGTTTACAGTTTGTTTACTTATTTGAGGTTTAATGTATATATATATATATATATATATATATATATATCAACAATTTTAATTCCCAATATACAACAATAGTTATAAGTATGATAAGGGGTGTGGGAAAATTGATAAGTGTTATAATTTCACTCTTCTTTATTTCATTTAGTCGACGTTTCGATCCCGATGGGGACCTTCTTCAGGACTCTACAATAGCAATAGAAAACAGTCAAAAACATGGCAATCACAAAACATGTAAAAATAGTACATACCGAAATACAGAGTTGTAAAGACCTTATTTGAACACAAATCAATAGCTCTCAAGAAAGCAATGAACAAGAACATTAACAAATTTAGCGAAAAAAGATCTGATATTTCGTTAGCATAAGAGTAGAAATCAATTATCATATGTAAATAAGGTAAACCGAATAATCAACAAAATGAGAGGTTGACAAAAATGTTGTCAACCAGACTTGCCACAGAATACACGCACATGACAAATGAAACATAGAATAGCATTAAATCACACTTGGTCGCAGTAATTCACTCTCACCGAACTCAGAACAAATGCGATTATTGTATTTGTATTTGTATTTGTTCTGATTTCGGTGAGAGTGAATTACTGCGACCAAGTGTGATTTAATGCTATTCTATGTTTCATTTGTCATGTGCGTGTATTCTGTGGCAAGTCTGGTTGACAACATTTTTGACAACCTCTCATTTTGTTGATTATTCTGTTTACCTTATTTACATATGATAATTGATTTCTACTCTTGTGCTAACGAAATATCAGATCTTTTTTCGCTAAATTTGTTGATGTTCTTGTTCATTGCTTTCTTGAGAGCTATTGATTTGTGTTCAAATAAGATCTTTACAACTCTGTATTTCGGTATGTACTATTTTTACATGTTTTGTGATTGCCATGTTTTTGACTGTTTTCTATTGCTATTGTAGAGTCCTGAAGAAGGTCCCCATCGGGATCGAAACGTCGACTAAATGAAATAAAGAAGAGTGAAATTATAACACTTATCAATTTTCCCACACCCCTTATCATACTTATAACTATATAGATATATATATATATATATATATATATATATATATATATATATATATATATATATATATATATATATATAGATGTTTGCGCATTTTATATTTTTCTTGTATTACCTTGCGTGAAAACATAGGAAGAACATCTGTCGATCGCGTCTTCACGAGATCGCGTAGTATTCTTAATTCAGTATTAATTTGATTGTTTACGCTGAAAGATATCGCTCCCGTTTTTCATTCGAAATAAAATATTAGTTCGCCCGCTTAGAAATTCCGCTATAAATTATAGAAACTTTCGCTATTATTAACAATAGAAAATCCGCTAAACCAAAAAAATGTAGTGCACCCGCTATCAAATAGTTTTTATTCGCAATAGAAGAAAGTGCCAATAGTGTCTTCCAGTATTGGGTGGAAGCCGACAAGGAAAATAGCAGAAAGGGCGCTTGTTGAGACCCTTCGCTCCTTTTTCTACCCCCCAACCCCACCTATCTCCTTTGATTCACGAAGGGTAAAATACGTTAGCACAAGGATTAGATTTTGGTGAGTTGAATTTTCCGCAGTTTCCACAATTCTTTTTAAATCTATACAGTCCATTACAATTTGCCATAACATTAATTGGTCCTTCGAGCCGGATATTGTGTAGATTGCTGGAATTCAATTTCATTTATTTGAATTTTGTTGATTTCGTTGAAATTATTCTGTATTTCACGATTGGAATTTCAACTCTCCATTTCATGTTGAATTCAATTCAATTGACAGATGTTCTAACATTCAACGCATTCAGAATCTGGGTTTTTTTGTTCACATACGCTGTTTTATATTATTGAACCTGATTTCATTTTCCATTTGATCGAATTTAAATTAAGTATGTCGAAATCAGAACCTCAAATTGAGACTAAAAACAATAAGCTAAAAGTTTTAGAATCAAGAAAAGAAATGTTGTTCCAACGTTTCCAGAAACTGTACGATTATACAAAAAGTTTGGATAATCCAAAAATTCTGGAATATTTCAAAGTCGGTTTGAATAATTTAGAGAAATCGAAGACTCAATTGTTGGAAGTAGTTGATGAAATCAATTTACTGAGTGTAGAATGTTTGCCAGAGTATGTTCCTTCCTATCAAGTAATTGAAGCAGCGGACGATTTATATTGTCACATTGTACAGACTTCTAAAATAATGTCTATGAATGAAACTAATGTTAGTTCCTTATCCGCAATGAAAGCACAACCAAGATTGCCGAAAATTGGTATAGTGGAATTTTCTGGTGATCCTAAAATGTGGCCAATTTTTTATCAAAATTTCAAAAGCTGTGTTCATGAAAATCCTGATTTGGATGACACATGCAAAATTCATTATTTGCTCGGGAAATTACGCGGACGAGCTCGAACTTTGTGCTCTGGCATCTCACCAGTAGCAGAAAATTATGAAACAATCTGGAAAATATTAGTAGACACTTTTCAAGATGAACGCCTTTTAGCTACTACATATTTTAAATCTATAGTTGAATTTAAACAATTGAATATGGAATCCGCAAATAATTTGAATTCATTCTTAGAAAAATTTGATATAGCCGTTAGTGCTCTTAAACAGCTCTCATTGAAGAATCTTGCTGATTTTTTGCTTGTTTCTATAGCGTTATCAAAATTAGATCCTAATACACAAAGGCTTTTTGAGATGTCTTTGGCATCGAATGAAATTCCATCTTATGATAGCCTAATAAAGTTCGTTCAAAAGCAATCGAAAGTTTTGAGTAGAACCTCTACTCATGCCAGTAGTTCGACCCAGTCAAAATCGCCTGGGGCGAAACCTAAAGGTGCATATTCTTATGCCAGCGCTAGTTCTGTTTCAGATAAAATCGTACATTATCCTTGTCCTGTCTGCGGAGAAAATAGCCATTTGATAACCAAATTTCATCGATTTTTGAAGCTTTCGCCAAACGAAAGATATCAGTTGACGAGAGAAAAAATCTTATGTTCAAATTGTTTGAGAAGCAAACATAAAATAAGTCAATGTAAATCCTTAAATTCTTGTAGTGTTTGCAAAAATAGACATCATTCTCTTTTACATTTCAACAAAGAAACTCCAAAAGAAGTAAAACCTATTGTTAATAGTACTGTAGAAAGTAATATTTCTCAAAGTGGTGTTAGTTTGATGGTAGCTGATAGTATTAATCGCAAAATGGATATTTCGCATAATTATGATAGAATCACTTTATTACCTACAGCTGAGGTAATGATTAAAGTAGATGATAGATTAGAAAAAATTCGAGTTCTTTTAAATAGTGGTAGCCAGGATAATTTTCTCTCAACTGAATGCTGCAAGCATTTGAAAATTCCGTTCTCAAAAAGAGATATTAAGGTGACTGGAATAGGAAATATTAGTACACCTATAAGGGGTATAGCTCCAAACCTAACAATATTCTCACGCTTCAATGAAAAATTCCAAATAACATTGGACGCATTAGTTATAGATAATCTTACCTCAAAATTACCCTCATATGATATCCCATTGGAAGATTTAAGTTTCATTGACAATTTGCCTCTGGCGGATAGTAAATTTAGCTATTCTGGGAAAATTGATGGTATTCTGGGTGCAGCAATTTTCGTTGGAATTCTGAAGGGGGATAAAATAATCGACCGATCAAATAGCTTATTCGCTCTTAACACTTCCTTCGGTTACGTTATTAGTGGAAAATTTTCTTCATGTAACAAAACCAACTTGCCGCTTTACTCCAATTCGTTTCATATAGTTGTTGATAATTTCGCTCTAGAGAAATTATTGAAACATTTCATAAAACTCGAAGAAGTTCCAGAAAAGGAACATTTTAGCTCTGATGATTTAGCTTGCGAAGATTTATTCAAAGCAACTTACTCTAGGGAACCTTCAGGAAGGTATAAAGTATCTCTTCCTTTCAAAATAGATCCCTCCAATCTAGGAGATTCGTTCACTTCTGCTTTGAAAAGATTTTTAACTTTAGAAAAGAGACTGTCCTCGTCATTGGACTTAAAGGAGAAATATAGTGAAGTTTTTCGAGATTACTTGAATCAAGGTCACATGAAAAAGTCTTCAACTTTAGATGAAACTTTTGATTTTTCTACTCTCGCACCGCACTATTTCATTCCGCATCACGCTATTTTTAAAAATTCCACTACGACTCCGGTTAGAGTCGTATTCGATGCTAGCTTGAAAACAAATCCAAAATCCCTTTCGTTGAACGATTGCTTGTTTGCGGGTCCTAGACTGCAAATAGATATAGTGCAACTCTTTTTGAATTTTCGAATTTTCGAAATAGCTATCATTGCTGATTTATGTCAAATGTATAGACAGGTGAAATTAATTGAGGATCATCACCGATTTCAGCGGATATTGTGGCGCTTTTCACCTGAAGAATCAGTTGACATTTATGAATTAACTACAGTTGCCTTCGGCGTGAAGGCCTCGCCGTTTTTAGCTTTGCGAGTAGTTCAACAGTTAGCTTCCGATGAATCACAAAAATTCCCACTCGCTTCAAAGATAATTTCCAGAGATTTGTATGTGGATGATTCAACCACTAGTGTGGATAATATAGATGATGCAAAACTCTTGTTTTCTGAACTTACTGATATGTTTAGGTCAGGAGGTTTCCAAATTAAAAAGTGGCACACTAATTCGGAGGAATTATTATCGAATATTCCTATAGAACAACGTTCTTCGATTTTTCAGTTCAACGATGAGAGTGAAATTATTGAAGTATTGGGTATTCGGTGGGATTCGGAGGCAGATTCATTGTCTTCTGATATAAAAAATTTTTTGGTTGAAGACAAGATGCTCAGCAAACGTGTAATTCTTTCAAAAATAAGTAGAATTTTCGATCCACTGGGTATTTTAGGTCCGGTTATTCTGTATGCCAAGTTATTTATTCGGCAGTTGTGGGCTTTGAAGGTGGACTGGGATTCCAATCTTCCAAGTAATTTAATAAGTAGATGGAGAAAATTTGAAACAGAAATTCCGCTTTTAGAAAATATTTCTATTCCTAGATGGTTAGGAGCAAACAATAACCTTCCCATTTCATTAATTGGTTTCGCAGACGCATGTAGTGGTTCATACGGTGCTGCCATCTACTCACGCTTAGTTGTTGGTCAACAAGTTCATGTAAATTTAATTTATTCTAAATCAAAAGCAGCTCCTTTGAAAGTATAATCAATTCCAAGACTGGAACTTTGCGCTGCTTTTTTGTTGTCCAAATTAATGAAGTATGTAGAATCCGTATATCGCGCAAGAGGTAAAGTTGAAAGAATATATGCCTGCAGTGATTCGCAGATCGCATTATCTTGGATTTCGAGTTCACCTCATAGGTGGCAAACATTTGTAGCTAATCGCGTGTCATTAATCCAAACCAAAATTTCTAGAGAAGATTGGTTTTTCGTTCGGGGCAGTGAAAATGTGGCTGATATTATTTCAAGAGGATTGTATCCCGGCGAATTCATAGAAAATAAGGATGTTTGGCTTTCAGGTCCGAAATGGTTAAAGGAAGACATTAAAAAGTGGCCTTTAGTAGGTATTAAAAATTTAGAGTTGCCTAATGATCTGCCTGAAAAACAGAAACTCACTTTCGTTTCTATAGTTGAAACTTCGGAGAATATTTTCTATTCCCTTATTCACAAATGTTCATCATTCCAAAGGTTATGTAACATTATGGTTTTCGTATTACGATTCACCAAATTATTACCTTATCGGAAAGAAATAGTTATTTCTGATATAGATGAAGCAGAAAAATATTTCATTAAGATACTACAGAAGATACGGTTTGCGGATCTTTTGTTGTGTTTGAAAAAAGGAAAAATAATTCCCTCAAATTTTAGGAATTTATCGCCATTCCTGGATAAAAATAAAATTATTCGCGTAGGAGGCCGAATCTCAAATGCAGAAATAGGTTACAATCATAGGCATCCTTATCTTCTTCCAAAAAACGAACATTTCGTGAAAATTTTGATAGATAATTATCATAGAAAAAATTTCCATACCGGTTCACATTTATTGCATTCTTTGATAAGGACAAAATATTGGATCATTTCCGCTCGTACTATGATTCGTCAGAGAGTTAGAGCTTGCAATATATGTTTCAGATTCAAACCTAAAGCTTCCTATCCATTGATGGGAAATTTACCTCCTTACCGAGTAAATATTCCGCAGAAACCGTTTATAGATACCGGGGTTGATTATGCGGGTCCTTTTTCGATTACCTTGACTCGACATAGAGGAGTAAAAACGCAAAAGGCTTATGTTTGTTTATTTGTCTGTTTAGCTACCAAAGCTTTACATTTAGAACTTGCGTCAGATTTATCTACTGACACATTTTTAGATTGCCTCGAAAGGTTTTTGAGTAGAAGAGGCCCAATCCAGACGCCACTTAGATTCCTTGAAGAAATTCATCGTCTCAAGCGATTATACAAATTCTCTCAAAAACATTCTTATTAAAAATCAGATTAGTTGGAAGTTTAATGTTCCATTAGCGCCTCATATGGGTGATTTATGGGAGGTCAAAGTCAAATCGATGAAAACCCATTTGTTTAAGGCAATAGGACATCAAATTCTTTGTTATGAAGAATTCGCTACTGTTTTGGCCCAAATAGAAGCACTTTTGAATAGTCGCCCTTTATGTGGGTATATTAGTAGTGATCCATCCGATCCTGAAATGCTTACGCCCGCTCATTTTACTTTGAATACGCTACAATGCTTACCATCAATTGACGTCTCAAATATCGATTCTAATAGATTGCATAGAAAGCAACTGTTGGATCAAATAGTTCAGTCGTACTGGAAACGTTGGAAGAACTAGTATTTGAGTCAACTTCAGGTACGAACGAAGTGGACACAAAATTCAAGTTCCCTCACACTCGGAACAATAGTTGTTCTTATGAATGAAAATACTCCTGTCCTTCAATGGCCTTTAGGTATCATAGTTGAGGTTTTTCCAGGAAAAGACGGTATTGTTAGAGCCGCCTCTGTTAAAACAAAACATGGAACATATCAAAGGCCAGTTACCAAATTGTGTCCTTTGCCGACACAATGAGTTTTTCATTTTTTTTGTATATTTGTCTTAGTTTTTAATGCATTGAGTAATTTAATAATTGGAAAATGAGTACCATTCCCCAATGGTGAGGGAGGATGTTTGCGCATTTTATATTTTTCTTGTATTACCTTGCGTGAAAACATAGGAAGAACATCTGTCGATCGCGTCTTCACGAGATCGCGTAGTATTCTTAATTCAATATTAATTTGATTGTTTACGCTGAAAGATATCGCTCCCGTTTTTCATTCGAAATAAAATATTAGTTCGCCCGCTTAGAAATTCCGCTATAAATTATAGAAACTTTCGCTATTATTAACAATAGAAAATCCGCTAAACCAAAAAATTTTAGTGCACCCGCTATCAAATAGTTTTTATTCGCAATAGAAGAAAGTGCCAATAGTGTCTTCCAGTATTGGGTTGAAGCCGACAAGGAAAATAGCAGAAAGGGCGCTTGTTGAGACCCTTCGCTCCTTTTTCTACCCCCCAACCCCACCTATCTCCTTTGATTCACGAAGGGTAAAATACGTTAGCACAAGGATTAGATTTTGGTGAGTTGAATTTTCAGCAGTTTCCACAATTCTTTTTAAATCTATACAGTCCATTACAATTTGCCATAACATATATATATATATATATATATATATATATATATATATATATATATATATATATCAACAATTTTAATTCCTAATATACAACAATAGTTATAACTATGATAAGGGGTGTGGGAAAATTGATAAGTGTTATAATTTCACTCTTCTTTATTTCATTTAGTCGACGTTTCGATCCCGATGGGGACCTTCTTCAGGACACTACAATAGCAATAGAAAACAGTCAAAACATGGCAATCACAGAACATGTGAAAATAGTACATACCGAAATACAGAGTTGTAAAGATCTTATTTGAACACAAATCAATAGCTCTCAAGAAAGCAATGAACAAGAATATCAACAAATTTAGCGAAAAAGGATCTGATACTTCGTTAGCACAAGAGTAGAAATCAATTATCATATGTAAATAAGGTAAACAGAATAATCAACAAAATGAGAGGTTGTCAAAAATGTTGTCAACCAGACTTGTCACAGAATCACATGACAGATGAAACATAGAATAGCATTAAATCACATTTGGTCGCAGTAATTCACTCTCATCGAACTCAGAACTAATGCGATTGTTGAAAGACTCCATGAACCGAATCCAATCCCCTCTCACAGAAATAGTCCGGAACACAGAATTCATTATTACGTTATCCCTCCGACTGTAGAACTTGTGGAAATTCTCACTCTATTTGATCCATCCAATTGACTCCCACCAAACTGGTCATAATGAATCAAATAAGTATAGATGGAGCTAATATTGTTTACATCCCTTCTGTAATTCATAGAACAAGTGTGGCGTTTAATATGGTACATCTCCAAGAAACATCTTTTCTTTCCACTAACTTCACATTCAAGAATTTTGGTGGAATCATAATTCATTGGGTGATCTTTGTCCCGGGTATGGTCTGCTAGGGCACAAATCTTATTTGAATTCTTGATGTCGCTCTTGTGTTGAGCAATCCTTCTCTTCAAAAATGACCTTTGTCAAAAAGTACCATAGATGAATGATTGCAAATGGGGTATTTCTCGATCAGAACTTCATGTAGTATTATATAAAAATTGGCATTCCCATTTGAAAAATAAGTTGGTATCGTGTTTCACCACTTTCAGACCGGCCTATAGAGTCAAAAATAATTTAAGCTTATGCGATGAGTGCTGTCGATTCCGTCAAAGTTTGAAAAATTTTCCTAGACCAAAATTAACAGGAGTTATCGACCGATCGAGCACTATGGACTCACCTTGAATAAGGTGTCCCATCAGAACGGTGTCCCATGTTTGAAAAGGATAATTTAATTTTTTCGATTGAATATATTTCAATATGTTTCATTTTTTTCGAGATCTCATTCATATTTGGTTCATTGTATAGTTTTAGTCAAGTCTTATGTAGGGTATCCATTTGAAAAAAAGGCCTACTACCCTCTATATCTCTGAAACGGTTATTAATTTCTATGATGTTTCATGCATAAAATATGAATCATAATATCACTGAAACAATACAAAATGAATTAAATCTCGAAATAAGTTAAAGTTATTCATATAAAAGGTGTCAGAGCTGTGCCAAAGCATTGTGCTTAGTGCTTTCGAAAGCACTTGAAGCCTTTTTGTGCTCCCGAGCACTTTTTAAAACCAGTGCTTAGTGCTTAGTAATCGAAGCACTTTCGCAAAAATCTTAGTGCTTAGTAATCCCAAAAGTGCTCCCGAGCACTGCGGTGCTCGCGAGCACTTTGGCGGATTACTTAGCACTGAGCACTTCCAAATTTCTGTCATAACACGAATATGCGCAGACGCTTTAGTACCCTTTGATCGTTTTACATTATCTGATTAGTTTTGATCGTCTTGAAATTTCAAAACTAATCAGATGATATAAATAAATACTTATTTAATTCATATTTATTTAATTCAATAAAAAATCAATACATTTGTTGAAAAAAAGGAAAATATGAAATTGAATTTCAAATCATTATTATCATGACGAAATGTTTCTAATGAAAAAATGTCAACAAGTATTTTAATATTTGCATGATTGAGGAAAGTCTATTAGAGTTTGATCAATACAGCGTAGTTAGCCAGAATGTAAACTATAAATGTTTCGGGAATTATATAATACATGGTCACAATTCCTTTATCTAAATCATATACTTTTTATGCTTGCGTTGTACTATACAAAGAAATATAATACCTATATTCTAGTTGATTATTTCGATTTCTTGAAATGAGATATTTTTGAACTTTTTGCGATTCCAAACATGAAATATTTTTTTCGTATTTTCATGAAGTTTTTAGTTGGAAGAAATCGTTTGGTTTTAAAAAATCTAACCGAAACGGCTGGGAATGATTAGACTCTAGAATGTTCCGATGAATCAATTCATTGTTCATTGAGGTTCTTCGTTCTACGTGAATCTACCTACTTAAACGTAATAAAATCATAAAACTTCTTTGGTGGCTGTCGGCTGAAAATAAATACAAAGAATGATGGAATATCCCAAGGGCACCTCATTGAAAACAGATGGTGTTTAACTTCAGTTGAAAATATGCCAATATCTCAAATTTGTTCTATTTAGTGAAAAAAAATTGTTGTAACTGGATTTCCATTGACAAATTTGAGTGGCTGAATATTTCAAATTTAAATATATTCATTTTACATAACAAAATCGTTTTTTTGATGACCTTTATTTTATAGAGAATTTTTACGAAGATATACAGGGTGTTTCCTAAACATGCGGCAAAAATTCAGGGGGTTGTTCCTTGGACTATTCTAAGAATATTTTGTCCTTTGATGATTTTTGAAAAACCTATTTGTTTCGAAGATATAGGGGAAACAAAATTTCAGATAATAACATTTTATTATGAAAAATTACATGAAAATTCAACTCAACCTACAAAAACTGTTGAAAATGACCACCTCTAGCCAGCATACAAGCATCCAATCTTCTCCTCATTGACCGCCGAACCCTTTCAAAAACACCAGGATCATTTCTTATTAAGTTACACCCAGCAATGATCCGATTTCGCAAGTCTTCCACATTTATCAATTTTTAGTCAAAAAACTGGCCGTTTTTAGTAATTGGAATGTTGTTAAACAAATTTAAAAATAAATTGTACCTACTTAGTAAACACAGTGCGGTACGCATTTTTATTTAAACTATTATTAATTTTAAAAATATGAAAAATGTTGTTCGCCCTGTATCTTCGAAACAAAGAGGTTTTTCAAAAATCATCCAAGGACAAAACATGCTTAAAATAGTCCAAGGAACAACCCCCTGAATTTTTGCCGCATGTTTAGGAAACACCCTGTATATTTGTATTTCCAATCAATTCAATTATTTAGATTCATATTTTTTTAAATTATGTGGCTATGGGAGCAATTGTTCAATTGTTGAAAGCACATAAAAAGAAAATCAAAAATATACTGCCGTTTCAATTGAAAAGAGCGTATCTGCAAAAAAGGAGATTTGAGATATTTGTCTTTGAAGACTTTCATTTCACCCACAGATTTAAATGAATTAATATGAAAAAGAAATACATGCCAATGCATGTTTACTTACAAACTTCAACTCTATATATCACTACATAATAGGATCCTTTTGTTAGTATTTCAGATTCAATTTCGAACCGTATCTTGTATTTAGTACCTCGAACACTCATATTCAAAGAATTTTGTATTTGATTATTATTTATTGGGTTTCTTTTATATCTTTATCGATGATTGAATGTTTTCGGCATTTCTCTAAGTTATCTGGGAAAATGACTTTTATGGAAAAGAGTAATTTCTGAAAAAAAAAACACACAAATAACAAAAACGATTTTCACGATGCCATAGGTAAAATTCGACCCATTCTTCCACGATTTCCTTAAAAAATTTCTTGTTTTATTTTCGAATCTGTACGCATCTCTACTATCTATCCAATTCATGAAGTAAAATTCAACCATAAGAGACATTAGAATAAAGTATATTATGAATAAAGTGAAAATATAATTCAGCGCTATCTGTGAAATTTTGTCAATAAGCACGACAGTAGATTTTTGATAGATTTCTGAACGATGTTGGTAAATTTTTAGTATATTTCTGCGGCAAGTTTAGTAGATTCATCATATTCCAATCTGGTCATGCTGCTCAGGCGATTGAAACCTCTTGATACGAGTTCTCTATGATGACCTTCATTCAGGGTATCCGTTTGTCGCATTCTTCCCGGGACATCCTGTATATGAATGATAGATGTTTTGCTATTACTTTTATTGAAATATATATCATGAAATTAAGTCCGAAAATAGTTCTGTGAAGTGGTTTCATAGAAATAAACAGATAATCTGTAATTTTTTTACAGTGTTCGACCTGATATTTCAAACAACCTTTGAAGAAAACATTGAAATCCGAAAATGCACGTTATATTCATATATTGATGTGATTCTACGTTTAAGATTTCAAAAATAAGAATAATTCAGATATAATATATTGATGAATGTGATAAATTTGTCGATTTGTTTATTATTAATAATAATAATTGTCTTTACTTCAAATCACTCTATGTTACAATACAAACAAAATTTGAAACTAGTAATAATGTAATAGTAATAATGTCCGGAGAATTTCCATCTTGATGAGTTTCTATCTAAAATAGATAGAAATATTTCAACTGCATTTCAGATGTAAATACGGCTCTCCGCTGCAGTACCGTATCTAGGGCGTGGCAAAGGTGGCACTTGCCACGGGCGCAAGGTCAGCAGGGGCGCCCGAAAATATCAAAAGAAAAAAATATTGGAACACCAAGCGAAATAATTGTGGAAACTTTCAAAATATTGCTAGCCTTCCCTGGAATATGAGTACTAAGTCTAAAATATAATTATAAGAGAACAACGAAACTTTAATTTAAGGTAAGAAATAATATACTTAAATATGGCTATGTTCAAGCGTGCCATAATCTAATCATAAATATTACGGTCGCGCATCGGCATGTGGGCTTACCCCTATTTCCACGATTTTTTTGCGCTTCATCAAGCTTGTCGATATTTCTTCGACAAACTTTACCATCTATTTTTGTGTGAAGTGCGTCTTCTTTTTCTTTGATACAATATTATAACGATCTTTTTTTTGGATCTTCAGGATCTTCAGGATCTTCAGGATCTTATCTTATGTGTATTTCAATGGTTTCAATAAAAATAAATAAATATGTACAGGGTGTTTATGAATCGTTCGGAAAAAATAGGGGTGTTATTACTGACACAAAAAAATGGGTAGGTCCTCCATATAAACCTTTTTTTGAGCCCCTTTCCGCTAATTTACAGTACCCCAAAGATGGCGCCCGAAAAGTAGTTTTCGATTTTTTCATTCACAAAAATGAAATTAAGCTGACATTTCATGCGGGCGAGAAGGCATTCAAAACTGTGTTCCTCTATGATTCCAAGGGATAGAAAAAGCCACCTCACCAACTTGTTTGGCAATAACTTCTTCTCCATTCATATTTCAAAATTAATGTAACAAAAAAAAACAATTATAAACTTTTCACAAATTAGAAACTACTTTTGGGGCGCCCCCTTTAGGCCGCTGTTACTAAGCAGGGGGAGGCCCAAAAAAAAGTTAATATGAAAGACCCATCCTATTTTGTGACAAGGAATAGCTCCCTGAATTTTTTCGCTAGGTACTATTCATGTTCACCCTGTTAAAATTGTGTATTATTTTAAAACTTCAACGAAAATATAATTATAATGGATGAAAAAACCTTTTCGGAAATAGGGGGCGCTGTCTAATACATTGCCACAGGCGCAACAGTACCTAGATACGGCTCTGCTCCGCTGTTATTGTTGCCTATCGGCTCGTTTGATTATTTAATTACTCTTCTTTGTAATTGGTAGACCCAGTGCACTAATACTTCTAGGGTTTTTTTTCCGAAATTCGAAACAGGTTTATTTCATCCGGGTTTGCATTTTTAGAATCCCGAAATATAGATGAATACAAAAAAAATTCCTTAGTGAATTTTTTTTCACTTATGTCTTGAAACGTCATAAGACGTCTCAAGCTGAGCAGATACAAAATTACGGTAGAAAACCAAGAGAATTTGTTTCTGGAGACAAGGTTCTAGTAAAAGAGTACTCCATACCAAATAAAATGACCTGGGAGGAAGGAAACATAATATCTAAAGTAGGAAATGTAATGTACGAAGTTGAGTCTTCGAGAGATGGAAAGAGTAGAAAAAAACATTCTGATCAAATTAAAAATCAGGTTATTATGGGCTCTGAACCATCTAACGGAAATTCAACTGTTAGGTTTAATAACAAACAAGACAAAATAGATTTTTCGGTTAAAAACGAGCTAAATGAAAACGATTATAATAATGATGTAGACGCTCTAATAGAAGAGACGCCTGCTAGGTATAATTTAAGACCTCGAAAAAATGTATAATAGTTTCATTTCTTATATTTTGAATTATTTTCTTTCTGATGTTATATATAGATATGTTATGAAATTAGTTGATAAATAGGGGTAAGGGTGTTACGTTGTGAGTTTAATTCTTAGGTAAACATCTGTTGTTTTCACATGTGTTGTTATTAATGATAATAAATGATCGCAAATTATTGCAACCAATTTCAGATGACGATAACTATTAAGGGATTAAGCAATTTGTTGAAAGAATTTGTGTGCACTTACCTCGTGAGTTAAGAGAGATGATGTCTTTGAATTTACCCCCTAATCTGGTGGCAGAAGATGGTCAGGTGGATGGGTAAAAGGGATGATTAACCTCTTCTGCACCGGCTTCGTAGTTATCACTCAATTTGAGTAACACACAATTCACTTAAATTGCTCAATCAGTTTTTAACAGAAGAAATTGAAAATGTATAAAGATGATAGATGATTAGATGAATTTTAAGTAATCAAATAACTTAGCTTGATAAATTTTAGAATCGATAAGCACAGTTTGACACTTGAGAAAAATTATTGTTATTAATTATGACGATGTTTGTTTACCGACCGGGTTTACCGACCGGGTAATACCGCGGCCGCAGGTGGCGCCAACAAACAACAAATTTTCTGCAGGAAAAATTCTACACGACGTAACATGCCGCCCGCCCTGCAGAGTCCCTTCAGTAATATCAATTGCAACAAGTGAACAGACGAAAAAGGGTCATCTATTGACTTGGAAGAGGACACAGCTTGACGACTGGTCGTCGAATTATCCCAGAGGAAGTAGTAACATCAGCTACACGAGTGGTGGAGTCAGTTCCAGGAAAAACAGATGATATACGACCGATACTCCATTTCAGAGGAGGAAGATTATCATCTCGAATGACGACTACAGTACCTGGAAGAATGGGTGTAGATGGCTGCAACCACTTGTGACGTTGCTGCAAGGTATGCAAGTATTCCTGACGCCAACGCTTCCAGAAGTCCTGCTGAAATCGCTGGACTAGTTGCCAACGAGATAACCGGTTCACAGACACAGAACTGACATCGTTGTCAGGAGGAGCTGTTAGGGACCGGAAAACCAAGAAATGCCCTGGTGTAAGGGCCTCAAAATCAGAAGGATCAGATGATGGAAGATACAGAGGACGAGAGTTGAGGATGGCTTCAACCTGAGTGCAGACGGTGAGAAACTCCTCGTAAGTGAGTTTCTGCTCGCCAATAACGCGAGTAAGATGATGTTTAGCAGATTTTACAGCGGCCTCCCACAGGCCGCCAAAGTGAGGACTGGAAGGGGGTATGAATCGCCAGTCAGTTCCGGACGACGAGGCGGCATCACAGAGACTCTGCTGATGTTGTGGAGCAGACAGTAAGCGGCCAAGGTCACGAAGGTAGTTATGAGCACCAACAAAGTTGGTCCCGTTATCCGAAAAGATGACGGAAGGATGACCTCGGCGTGCAACAAAACGCCGATAAGCAGCGATGAACGCTGGGGTTGACAGCTCAGATGCCAATTCTAGATGAACTGCTTTAGTAGAAAAGCAGATGAAGACAACCAGATAAGCCTTCGTGCTAACGGCTCCGCGTAGTCGTGCACTCGTCACATAAAATGGGCCGGCGTAGTCGACACCAGTAGTTAGAAAAGCCATAGCAGATGATAGCCGCTCTGGTGGAAGATTGCCCATTGGCTGTATTAGAGGACGGGGCTTGCAAGAAAAGCATCGGTTGCACTTGCGCAGACGATTGCGTACTACATTACGTCCGTCCAATATCCAGTACCGTCGACGAATGTACGAATGAGTAGCTAAAGCACCGGCGTGCAGAAGACGATAATGGGCATCATCGATTATCAGATGAGTGAGATGATTGTTCTTCGGTAGAAGAACAGGATGTTTGTGTCGATATGGTAATAAAGAGGCTGAAAGGCGACCTCCAATTCGAACAAGTCCATGCTCATCGCAAAAAAGGTGAAGTTTCATGATGAGTCGATGACGAGAAGATGGTTTCTGCAGCTCAGCCAGCTCCTCGGCAAAATGAACAGACGTATTAAGCAGATCTCTGCTTCCTGAAGCTCAACAGAGGTGAGAAAACCTGTGCGAGGAAAAGCTGAACCACGAGCATTCAGTATGAAACGTCGACAAAAGGCAATGACGCGCTTGAGTCGAAGATACGAAGAAAAACGGTCAATCATGGTGGGTTCACCGGAGACAACCGTCAACACTAAAGCGGAGAGCGGCTTGGCTTCTTCGTCCACGTGATCAATTTGAGATGAATCAACAGAGGACAGGGGCCATAGAGAGGAATCGAGAGACAACCAGTGAGGACCACGCCACCACAATGGGTGATGATGAATATCTGCAGGCATCAATCCTCGAGAGGCACAATCAGCTGGGTTGTCTTCAGACACCACATGCCTCCAGTGATTTGAGGGAATCAGATCCTGGATCTCAGCGACTCGATTGCCAACAAATGTCTTCCACCTGTGACTCTCACCACGAATCCACTACAAGGCTACAGAAGAATCGCAGAAGGCGATGCATTCAGTAGTGAGATGCTGCAAAACACGAGCGGACAGGTGATGCATGAGCTTGGCGAGAAGATGGGCACCGCACAGTTCCAAGCGCGGCAGGGTTGTGGCCTTGCAAGGGGCAATTTTGGACTTGGCCGCCAGGAGAGACACATGGTAATGTCCAGAAGATGCGAAAGTGCGGAGATAAACTACTGCAGCGTAGCCAGATTCAGAGGCATCACAGAAGCCGATCAACCAATGAGCAGAAGAAGAAATGGCTGAGATGAATCGTGGTATGTGAAGCTCTGTCAAAGTGGGGAGCTGGGATTGAAACTGCAACCATGGGGGCTGAACCTCACTGGAAAGAGGTTGGTCCCATTCCAGATGGAGTAAGCAGAGCTGACGGAAGAAAATCTTGGCATAGAAGGTAACAGGAGCTAACCATCCCAAGGGATCGAAGATTCTGGCCATCTGACTCAACACAGACCGCTTGGTGATTGCTGTTGAGGTCAAACGAACAGAGTAGAAGAAGTGATCAGATGCTGGATTCCATCCAAGTCCCAAAATCTTGAGACTCGGTTCACGGTCGAGAAGAAGGGGGTCAATGGAGGAGGATTCTCTACGATGGTCAGAAGGAATACCATCCAGAAGAGGAAGATGATTAGTAGCCCATTTGCGTAGCTCAAAACCGCCCGCCATGAGCAGATCCTGAACTTGTTGACGTAACTCAAGAGCTTCAGCCTCGGATGAACAACCTGTTAAGATGTCATCGACATAAATTTCATCTAGCAAAATCTGCCTAGCAGCAGGAAACTTGGGTCCGTCGTCCGAAGCTAGCTGTCGGAGGGTCCTAAGTGCCAAATAGGGAGCTGAAGAAACTCCATAAGTGACGGTGTTAAGGCGATAATATTGGAGAGGTTCCTGTTTAGTGAAACGCCAGACTATGCGTTGATAATCCCTTTGCTCAGGGCTTATCAAGATCTGTCGATACATCTGTCTGATATCGGCAGTGAAGACATATCGATGTAGACGAAAGCGAAGCAGAAGAGTGAAAATATCCGCTTGCAGTTTCGGGCCAGTAAGGAGAAGATCGTTGAGGGATTTGCCATTAGCAGATGCGCAAGAGGCGTTGAAAACCACTCGAATTTTAGTAGGAGGGTCGTCAGGGCGATGTACAGGATGATGAGGGATGTAATAGGGTTCATATCGCGGACAATCAGAAGATTCAGGAAATAATTCCATGTGTCCACTTTCGAGATAATCACGCATGAACTCATGATAGGCGACACGAAGAGCAGGATTATTGTCTAGACGATGTTCCAAACGAATAAACTGCCTAGTCGCCACGTTGACGGAGGTACCCAGCCGAGAAGATGACAAGGGTAAACCAACGGTGTATCTTCCATTGGAGTCACGAGTTACATCAGCGCGATACAGCATTTCACATTCTTTATCTGCAGGAGTTAAAGGAAGTACTTCAGGTACCTTGTCGAGTTCCCAAAAGCGACGAACGAGGTGGACAAGCTCCTGGTCTGAATGATGCGAGGGGCTCATGTTCATGGTTTGAAGATCGGTAACGACATGAGATTTGATCACGTCAGATGGTAAGAGTTGGGGAGATGCATCAGAAGACTCAGGTTTGACAGAAGAGGAATGGCAGGTGATCACTGATAGAGGAGAATCAGGCTGCGTAAGTGACGAAGAAGGAACAGCAGGTGATAAACCTGTAGAAGATGATGAAGAGGTGTGCTGTTGGGAGGCCTGATGGGTACTTTGAGGATGTCGAGTGAAACCATTGACAATGTCAGGTGAGAAGGAAACATGTTTTGTTCTCTTGCGATAACGAGCATAGGGCCCATAGAGCACCCAACCTAAGGTGGTAGATAATGCCCCTGGAAGTTCAGACGATGGGCGCAACGTGCCAGGAAGAATTAGATGAGGGAGCACATCCGAACCAATCAACATCCCTATGATGCGAGGAAGATAGAAAAGTGGATCAGCTAGGTTGAATTGCCGAAACTCAGACCATCGGCCATTGAACGCTTGGACAGGAAGAGGATCTAGGTGGCCGTCAAGAACGTAGGCTTTAATGATTAGATTTGGGGGATCCCCTTGGTGACAGAGAGTGACGTATGCGTACCCTTGGATGCGAAACTGATCCGCGTTACTCAAGGTGCGAAGTTGAATAGCTTCGGGGTGAATGCGCAGACGAAGCTTGGTGGCCCAATCTCGGGTGATGAGGGTGTGTTGGCAACCTGAATCAAGAAGAGCTCGGCCAAAAACGACATTCCGCCGGTTGTCCAGACGGATACAAGCGGTAGGCATAAGGTAGTTCGGATTATTTGTCTGACGCAAGGCAGAGCGCGCAGATGAAAGCAGATGACAAGGAGAGAACAGAGGAGACGCCGTGGACGGATGTTGGACCGACGGGGTGAGTCGGCCGCAAGCTGACCACACTCGTAGTCATTCCGAACCATGGCAAGACGATGCTGAACCTGCCCCCCTAGAAAACGTGCGCGACATGCCGAGATTCATCAATCGACCTCTTACTCCCACTCGAGAGGTGGAAGTACGAGCTGACTGATTTGAAGAAATAGGTGGAGAAGGGGATAGGTCTGTCAATGGCTCCTCCGTGCGGGAAACAGAAGGTGGAGAGGGGAGTTGGTCTGTCGAGTATCGAGTCCAGGTGAAGAATCGTATGGTGACGTGCCCCGCACGTGTGGCAGCACTGACTTGACCCGCAGTCAGCAGTGGAGTGGAACGACGACATGCAATTTCTGCACAATCGTTGCTCAGTCACGAAAGCTCTTCGCTTATGAATAGTCATGGCCTTGAATTCACGACACTGGCGAATGGAGTGATTTGCAGAGCCGAAAACACATGCGGGCGATGGAGATGAGCGCGAACCAGTGTATGCCGGACGGCGATAGGACTGGCCAGAGGATGAAGGCACAGCCGATGGAGAAACAGAAGCTGAGGCTACCGGTGATGGTGGTCTTGACGACCTCTTCGGCACAGACGAACGGCATGACGTGATAGAAGTGCTTTCCAACACTCGCAGCTGTCGATTGGTGAATTCGAGCAGTTGCGAGAGATTGGGAAAGTCATCCGAGGATAGCTGCCCCTCGAACAACTGACGAGATGGTACGTCCAGGTTGCGCAAAACCAGAGAGAACAGAAGATAGTCCGCTAAATCTGGTATGGGCAGCGCCTTGATGGCATTGATCGCGTTTTGATGCGTGGTGGCGAACTGTTTTAGCTGGGACAAGGAAGAAACAGATGCAGGCCGTGAATCCAGTATCTGGCTCACATACAGGTCAGCAAGTCGACGAGGATTTTGATAACGGGACGACAGGGCTTGATAGGCGAGAGCGTAATTCACCGAATTCATCTCGAAGCCGGAGATGACAGAAGCCGCCTCACCAGCAAGAGAAGATGCCAGAAGATGGAACTTCTGGACTGGCGCCAAGGAGCCATTTTGATGCACTAGGGCATCAAATAGCGCGATGAAGCCAGGCCATTCCTCGATTTCTCCATGAAAGGAGGGCAATTCGACACGAGGAATAGGGAGATCAACAGAGGAAGGCTTCGCAGCCAAAGGAGATGCAGTCAGATTGCTATGGGCAGCACGGACATGCAGGCAAATCTCGAAAAAGGCAGAAAACTTTGAGGGGGACTCGTCCCGTTCTTCTTCTAACTGAGAGTTGAGCTTTACGATCAACTCGTCAGCCTCTTTGAAGGTCTTCTCCACCTTAAACAACTCGGCCAAGTACATGTTGGCAACATCTGCTTCGGTGGTCAAACTTTTGATTAGTTTGAGAAGAGTGGAAGCCGCTGCGAATGCATTTTCGCGCTTGACAACCGCCTCAGAGATAGAGGCCTTCAATTTATCCATCGACGGCATTTTAACTTTCGAACGACCCCGGTATGAAGAAATAAATTGATTCGGAATTTATAGTTCGAAAAGTGAACAGACGATGCTTATCTTGCCAAAGGAAATAATAAACAGATGACGCGCGATAAGTCGTTCAATTAATTTTCCACTTGATTTATTGGAAAGAAAATTAAACGACGAATTTAAATGAATAATCAGATGAACGGAAATTGAAATTAGACTGAAATTATGGAATTAATTTGAACAATTTCCGGGTTTCGGCACCAATAAATGATCGCAAATTATTGCAACCAATTTCAGATGACGATAACTATTAAGGGATTAAGCAATTTGTTGAAAGAATTTGTGTGCACTTACCTCGTGAGTTAAGAGAGATGATGTCTTTGAATTTACCCCCTAATCTGGTGGCAGAAGATGGTCAGGTGGATGGGTAAAAGGGATGATCAACCTCTTCTGCACCGGCTTCGTAGTTATCACTCAATTTGAGTAAAACACAATTCACTTAAATTGCTCAATCAGTTTTTAACAGAAGAAATTGAAAATGTATAAAGATGATAGATGATTAGATGAATTTTAAGTAATCAAATAACTTAGCTTGATGAATTTTAGAATCGATAAGCACAGTTTGACACTTGAGAAAAATTATTGTTATTAATTATGACGATGTTTGTTTACCGACCGGGTTTACCGACCGGGTAATACCGCGGCCGCAGGTGGCGCCAACAAACAACAAATTTTCTGCAGGAAAAATTCTACACGACGTAACAGATAAAATAAATCAGTTTTAATCCAAACTTTGTTTGAGATACATTCCAATTACCTGAATTATCACAGAGTGTATCTAAAGTTTCTTGAGCACTTTCATTGTTGGCGTTTGCATGTCGCCTATGGCCTATGGCGGTGGAATCATCTCTTTGTTCATTATGTGCAGAATATGTGAGAGTTTTTTCGATGTCTTCAGTCTAGAACGAATTGGTAGTTTAAGAGGATTAGTACCCTCGAATTCTATGAAATATCTGTTCATTGTAACAGATAATTGCTCTAATCTAATAGATCTCTTCGACCTTCTTCTGGGTGTTCCATAGTTGCAGTTTGTATATTCCGCCGTTGCTCATCTCTTAGGGCTAGGAACATAGTGAAGCGACCAAGAGGTGCGAAGAGGATAGCAGAAAGGATAGCGGTTCCCGAGAGTAGCGCCGATGACGAGGTGTCATCTCATAGTGAGGCGAACAAGAAATCAAGGCGATAGTCGAGTTTGATTATTATAGAGGAGGCGCGTTACCGAAATATGGATTTATACTGTTAGAAAATTCGTTATTGAAACTCTTGTATGTAATGAAGAATGATGAAAATAAAAGAACTTGTAGTGTTCACGGAATTGATAAATATAGGAAAGTACATGGTGAATTTCATCACTTGTATAAAGAATAACGCGATCATCCAGAGAAATTTCTTTCACATTTCCGCATGAATATGGCAACGACTACATTCTGGGAAAAATTGAATCTAAATAAATGAAAAACTGGACTAATATCATTCGCGACCCTATCACTCCCACGGATTAATTACTTGTTTGTTTCATTTCATCCGCTACAGCATCCCATAACTTGTCCAAAATATATCAATTATGATGTTAAGCATCTCTCTGATTCCACAAATTACTTTTCACAAATATCAAACTTATGAATGCGTCAATATCCAATTTAATTTATTAATTGCGCAGCCGCTCGGCGATGAAGGAAAACAAACTTCCCCTATCTCGCCTCTATCCTCGCTAAACCGCCTCGCGCAACCGCATTCGGGATCGCTGCACTATGTACTACCCTATTAGAATATATTTGTTTGAATTCGCCTCTATCCTCTCTACTATCCTCTTCGCACCTCTTGGTCGCTTAACTATAATCCTAGCCTTACTGGTGTCAAATCTCCGCTGTTTTGTTACACAGTATTAATTTGTGCATTGATGCACAATCGTATTTTTTCTTCAATTGTTGCTTCATTGTTTGTGAGGTTCCTTCAATTGTCGCTTCATTGTTAGTGAGGTTCCTATTTTGTAGCCTCAGTTGGACTTCATTTTTCATGGTGTAAAGTCACTCATCGGGTAGTCGGGTACAAGTTTATTTCTTCATATGACCCGATATTGGTCGGCTACTCTTTGCTCAGAAACTTGAAGTTCGTGATAGTTTCTGTGGAATTCTGCAAACAGTTTTTGCCGGTAGCCTATTTTATCCTCTTGCATATGAGTCACTTCATAGTATATGCGCATGATCTTTCCATGCATCGAACTTGTTCATTTCATGCGTCTTCTTGGTAGATATGCTTGGGTGAGTGCTAGTTGGGGATCGTGCGCAGCACCTTCAGCAGTCGGAGAAACTCGTGTTATTCTTCTCCTAGAATATTGAGATTGTGGAGGCGTAGCATTTTGTTTGACAGACTCTGTCACCGACGTCCCGCATACTGTCATGTCCAGCGCTGGCTCCAGACACGCCCTGACGAACCTCAGGCAGAGGCTCTATATTCCTATTCCTCAAATTAACTATCATTCATGAGTTCCTCCGTGTCGTGGGGGAGACGGCCTTTGATCGCTTTTCACGATCCGCAGAGCTGCGGTGGGAGAATTCTTGAGCTGCTTTCTACACAGCTTCGTTCGTTACCCTGGACAGGGACCCTTCGACAGGTTACAGCTTCCCAGGTCAGGAAACTCCTGGAATCTGCGGTGGGCAGGAGTCGATTCAGCTCTCCTGATAGGTGAATCGCTAGGGATTTAATACCGCTATCCTTTTATTATGACTTTTGCCTATACGCGTAGGATTTCTCCTCGCCGTCGGCTTCTCACTCCTCGCTAAAAGGAACATTCACTCAATCACAGATATTTAAAATATCAGAAGGGCAGAGCTCGGTCGTGTCCGGTCCTTGTGGTCCCCCTGGTTCTCGTCGAACTTCTGGTCCTCTTACACGCGATCCTTGGACGTGTCCTTCGATTCCTAGAAATTTTCTCACCGTCCTTGCAGTACCTAAAAGAACAGCTCTTTGCATTATATTACATATACAGGGTGGCCAATTTTTCAATGGGATTGTATTGGTAACTTTTAAACCATAAGAGTTAGAGGGTCGCTCAAATGGAGAAAAAGTTGCATGCATAGAAGCATTATCGAGCAGTTCAAACAAATCGAGATTATCAGGGCCGATTATTGAGATATCATAAGAAAAGTAAATTCTGTTATTTTGATTTTTCTTTTTTCCCACTTTATTTCAAATATTATCAAAAAATGTTACAGGAATTTTTTATTCGACAGTAAATTGTTCGCAATTTGACGTAATCAGATTTCGTATCTAACGTTTCGTAATCTCTGGGCCACCCTCAACCTCATTTTTTTCAAAACGGACCTGTATATTTTATGACTTTTTTCGAATTTAACTTTTAACGCTGAATTCAACGATTAATCATACATTGTCATTCAAAGTTGATTTTCAGGTGATTTTGACCCTTTTCCAATTTTCTTTGGGTCGGATCTGTACTGAATGCAATTTATCAAAAACTGCTGTTAATAAAATTGTCAAGAGACGCGAATATAATTATTTCAAATTTGAATACCAAGCCTATGCAAAACTTATATCGTAATGATATCAAAATAAAGTTCGATTCTGTAATTTGTTTCAACGGATCCAACAATAGTGATTTCTCGCGAGAAGATTGAGAATGTATTGGAAGGTATTCAAGAAGACGAAATAAGCAAATGTATAAGAAGTATGGGTTCCAGAACCGTTAAGTGCATTCTACAAAATGGTGGACATTTTGAATAATTACTTGATTCATTTTCATTTACTTTCGAATAATCATTCGATTTTTCTTTCATTAAATGATAATTCCTTTAATCATTATAAATTGAAATATGTAAATAATTATTACTTGTTTCTTGATTTGATTCTGATATGTTCCATTTAGTTCAAGATGAGTAAGTTGATTTTCTCATCGAAATGTATTGCATGTTGTTAATTAAACTAAAAAGGTAAAGGTACCTAAATGCAATACAGATCCGACCCAAAGGAATTTGGATAAGGGTCAAAATTACCAGGAAATTAACTTTGAATGACATTGTATGATATATCGTTGAATTCAGCGTCAAAAGTTATTTCGAAAAGTGTCATAAAATATACAGGTCCGTTTTGAAAAAAATGAGATTGAGGGTGGCCCAGAGAGCACGAAACGTTGGATACAAAATCAGATTACGTCAAATTGAGAACAATTTACTGTCGAATAAAAAATTCCTGTAACATTTTTTGATAATATTCGAAATAAAGTGGGAAAAAAAGAAAAATCAAAATGACAGAATTTACTTTTCTTATGATATCTCAATAACCGGCCCTGATAATCTCGATTTGTTTGAACTGCTTGATAATGCTTCTATGCATGCAACTTTTTCTCCATTTGACCGACCTTTTCACTCTTATGGTTTAAAAGTTACCAATACAATCCCATTGAAAAAGTGGCCACCCTGTATACTCACTAAGTCCTAGTTGCTTGATATTTCTCTTGAGATTTTTGGGTACTATTCCTGTTGTTGAGATGATAATTGGAATAGTTCTCGTTGATATCAATACCCACTGGAGCTTTATCTGAAATTCGAGGTCCCCATATTTTGAAATTTTTTCGACCTCTTTTTGACGCATGTTGTTTTTATTGGGTATTGCTACGTCGATTAGTATTGCTGCCTTTTGATGCTTATCAACTAGCAATATATCTGGTCTGTTGTGAGGGACTGTTTTATCAGTCAAAACTGTGCAAACACGCGTATTGGCAAAAGTCGGGATAATAATAATAATATTGCAACGCAAAATGAGAACCTTCATGACGAAAGCACACAAGCACCATCCGAAAAGTAGCATCGAGGGGACGACACTGCCGAGGAATAAAGGAGGCAAAGGTCTGCTAGACATTATGGAACTTGCCCATGGTCAAATTGAATGCCTACGAACATACTTCGAAGACAAATCAGTACTGTGTGAAGCAGACGAATCAACACTTTTACAACTGCACAAGGAGCAATTGTCATACAACCACCAGACAATCCAAGAAAAACTGCAAAAATGGAGAGAAAAGCCCCTACATGGACGACATTTCAACGAGGTGAACCAGGATCATGTCAACATTGAAGCGTCGAACTATTGGCTCACATCAGGTGCGATGTATCCAGAAACGGAAGGATATTACTGACGATCGATGCCGTTATGGGTGTCCAACGAATGAGACAATCCAATAATCCAATAAATTGAATATCACTACACGTGTGAACAGTTGAATATTATGCTCTCTGAAGAATACTAAGTTTAAGAAGTAACGTTTCAAAATATTTTCTCTTCTTCGTCCCCAGTGGAAGAACGGTGAGTTTGCTTTGTTTTAGATAATTTTGAGAAATAAATTATAATATTGGTTTGTTTTCCGCTGTAATTCTTCTACTTTTCGTCGATCAGTCTTTATCTTATCGGCATATGTACAAGAGATAAAAATCGGACGAACTCATGGAACGCGTATTATCTGATTCTTAATCGAATTTGTATGAGTAATAATTTCAGCGTATCTGATTCTGAATTATATAAGAGGGTGATTGAAAAATTCCTCTGTTCTTTTACCTCTGTGTTTTCTCTTCTTCTTCTCGGCCTCCTGTGTTCGTTATTCAAGTCTCTCTGATCGGCCACAGTAGAGTGAAAGTTGTGATCCCTGTGTCTCATACTGATGTCTACAACTCAAAAAACTAACTCGGCGAGGCATCTCCGTAGTGCTTCGAATTCTTCAGTACAAGAAACTTCAGCGGAAGTCAGTCAACTCGATATTATTCTGACTAAGGTGTCTATTCTAGACTCTATCGCCAAAGATGTTGCATCCATAAAGTTAGCGCAAACAATTAAGCGCATGTGTGCAGTCTATCGAGTCCCATGGGGAGGGAGCTGCTGAGCAGACACGAAAAAAATCTTGGAATCGCATAACCGGAATATTCAAGACCTCAAGAGCTCAGATGAATATCTCAAGACTAAAATCAACAACTTATAGTCTAAACTTGAGTCTCTCGATGTTGGGGATTTAGTTTCTGCCATAACAGGCTTGATACTGAGATGAAAATTTTGAAGGTCAAAGCACCTGCAGTTCCGATCTCAGCACCTTTAACCCACATGATCAGTCCTAACGAAGTGCTGGAGCACATGAGAAGAGCTAATAATATTTTGATCCGTCGTTTACCTGAAAATGAGAACGACGATTCTGATCGATCGGTCGTGCTGGATATTGTAGGGAAAGTTGATATTTCCCTGGTATCTGCTGTGATTGCTATTAAACGAGTAGGGCTTGTCAGGGATGGATATCCGAGACCTGTAAAGGTCGAATTCAAAGATAGCAACTGCTCTCGTAAAATTTTACGCAAAGAAAAATCATTATCCACTCATAAAGACTATAGTGGATTGTATATATCTGATGATAAGACACCATATCAATCTATAAATTACAAATAAATCACACTCGGAAAGTATCGATGGAAAACAGGAGAGTCACCGGTAATACAGACAGGAATAAAACGGGTCTTACCAACCCTAAGAATTTCCCACCTCACCACACGAATTCAAACGTTCAAAAGGAAAATTGTAAACTTAAAATTAAACTCTAAATTGTTACTCAAGGAAAACCACAAAACGATCCGCTCAATAACTATAAGAAAATATCTAGCTCGAAGACACCGACAGGAGTGAATCGGAAAATATCTTTATACTTCGAAGACACCGGCGAGACTCATTGGAAAAATATCTTTTTACTTCGAAGACACCGAGAAAAATAATCCTCCTTTTCTGAAATACCTCACTAGTAATGTCGGTTGGAAGGGGAAAATTTCGAGTATCAAAATCGGCGGTGTGCCTATGAAAAACGACAACTTGTAAAAAAGAACATATTGAAGAGATAACGTCTATAGCGGTGTCGCACGGAGGTTTTTATATATAGGCTGATATTTTAAATTGCATCGTTATATTTTCATGAAATAAATAAATCAGAAATTATTTCAAATGAATTTTCCTGAACTGGACGAAAAATGCCTTCATTGCTTTCGATTGAAATTTTATTTTCACCTACTCTAGTGACTGGTAGAATAATGATGGAATTCTAAACCTGGGGCAAATTATACTGGGTGATTCTAGTAAAATAATTATTGAATTCTAAACCTGGGGTAAATTATACTAGGTGATTCTAGTAAAATAATTATTGAATTCTTAACCTGGGCTAAATTATACCGGGTGATTCTAGTAACGAATTTCACTTCGTTACAAGTGTACCGCGTAACATTCTTTATTAGTTAAATTAACAATATAATCATAAATACGGCAATCAGTTTGAATATAACACCCTGTAGTTGGTAACATTCTTAGATTAATAAAAATAAGAAATAATTTCTCTCATATTCTGTTTTCTACACCACAAGTACCAAACATGTTCGGAAACAGCTCATTTATATTAATATAAAAATGTAACAAACTTAGGTGTAACATTCAAACCAATTAGCGCTAGACAATAAGTATTTTTGATAATATTGTTAATTTAACCAATAAAGAATTTTACGCGTTACTTTATGAGCTATGAGCACATACGAAACTATTGCAAGCATCCAGTAAGAAAACCAATGGAAATAATGACATTGTATCAGCTGAAAATGTATTATTACGTCAACTGATCGAAGAGAAGGAGTCGAAAAATTCAATCCTACAAGAAAATATACACCTTCTTAAGGAAAAAATTATTATATAAGGTGAGAAATCACGAAATTCATCGTATAATCCACAACAAAAAACTGCTCCGATAACGAAAGTAAACATCGAGAATGTTCCTCATATGCCATCATTGGCGCCTGCAGTGGAAAAAGGTAAACAAAGTGCCAGTCAAATGAAAACGTCAACATCTGTGATTCCGAAAAACTCGATGCAAGCCACTCTTATCAACAAACAGTCGTCTACATTTCCATCTGATAATCAATTCGAATACATGATAAGAGAAGCAGTTCAAAAAGAAAATAATCAAGAAATTTCAAGAAGCCAAAAAAGTCAAAATAACACCGATTGGATTAAGGTCAAACCTAGGAGGCATCGTAATTTCGTATTTGGTCAATGTAATGAAGCAGGAACCATTCAGACTGTCCCGAAATTTGTCTCTCTACACGTCACCAGATTGCATCCAAATACCAAAACTAGTGATTTGGTGGATATCTTGAAAAATAAATTCCCCGATGTCAGTTGTGAAGTACATGCATCTAAGTACCTTGACAAGTATGCATCTATGAAAATAACAATTCGACAAGAAAATCTCAAAGATGCCTGGAAGCGAGAAGTATGGCCTTCAAGTGCAATTGTATCGAGGTTTTTTGCCAAAAAGAGGGTGCTAACTCAACAAATAGACCCTCAAAAACAGGAATTCACACACAAACAATAAGTATCATACATCAAAACGTTCAGTCCCTAGGAAACAGCATCGACAAATTGGAACAATTAATCTTAGACAACCCAGATTGTTCTATTCTCTGCATAACAGAACACTTGAAGTCAAAGGAACAAATCTGCCGATTGGGTTTGAAAAACTTCAGGCTAGCTGCCAGTAGGTGTCGGGAAATAGGTAAACATGGTGGATCAGCAATTTTTATAAAAAATAACATCAATGCTAAAGAATGTGAATTCATAAGTAACCTATCCACCCTTGGAGAATTTGAATGCAGTGCGATACAGTGTGAAGTGAATAAATTAAAAATGATAATTGTGTCAGTGTATAGACCGCCAAATGGAAGTATCGAAGTATTTTTTGAAAAACTTGAATGTTTGTTGTTTGAAAAAATTGAATCCAATAGCACCATATTTTTGGGAGGAGATTTCAACATAGAAATGAAAGAAGATAATGTCACTAAAAACAGGTTATTTACACTTCTGAATTATTTTTCAATTAAACCTCAAATAAATGAATATACAAGGATTACTGCACACTCTAAGAGTTGTCTTGATAACATCTTCACGAATGTAACTAATAATATAACATCTCAGGTTATCGAATACCATATTTCTGATCATAGCACTCAAAAAGTAAGCTTTCAATTGCGCAATGATATAAAAACAAAACAAGTTAAAAGAAGATTTTTAGAGATTTTTTAAAGACCCTTTTTCTCAGTAAAATTGTAGAAGAGACATGGTATAATATTTACCTCATTGAGAAGTCTGATGTGAATGAACAATGGCGTGTATTCATTAATCAATTTCTCAATATATTCAACGAATGTTTTCCCCTAAAATCGATTAATAAAAATAAGAAAGAAAAATTTAAAAAGTCAGGACATGAATACCAGTGATGAAAAATAAGAAACACCAATATAATAATAATAACACCCAACTTAATGAAATTAAAGCAAAACTAGACATAATATTTGTGATTTCTGATAATGATATAAAAGTCAATATATTGCGTTAAAGAAAGAATATGACAATTTGTTGAAATTAGAAAGAAATCTAGAATATGAACAAGGAATTAAAAAATCAAACTGCAAAATTAAATCAATGTGGGCTATTCGTAGTGAACTGACAGGAAAAAATGTTCATCAGGTCAACTCATTTAGTGAAAATTCAATACAGTTAGCTGAAAATTTCAATCAATACCTCATAAAAATAGTAAAAGATGTTCAATTCGATCAGGTTTCAGGAAATTTTTCCCTCTTGATACCGGACGCTAATCAATCAATGTTTTTCAGACCTGTGAGTGTTGATGAGCTCATAGAATTAGGAAGTCACCTGAAAAACAAATATTGTAGTGGATATGACGGCATTCCGACTAATATTGTTAAATTTTTCAATAAAGAGCTAACAGAAGTGCTATGTTATATAATAAATAATTCTATGAGATTCTCAATATTCCCAGATCAATTGAAACTGGCGTCAATCAAACCGATTTTTAAAAAAGGAGACCCGGATGACCTTGGTAATTACAGGCCAATAAGGTTATTACCGGCATTTTCCAGGATTTTCGAGCTTGTTATGTGTTCCAGACTGATTACTCATATGATTGAAAATAATCTTTTTTCTCGATACCAACACGGTCATCTGAGGGGGCGATCAACAAATACGGCTATTTACCAATTCGTCAACACAATTTTAGATAATTTAGAAAATAGAAATTTAGCCTTGGGCATTTTTATTGATTTGAAAAAGGCTTTTGACTGCGTTGATCATAATATTTTGATACTTCAGAAACTACAAAAATACGGAGTAAGAGGTAAAGCGTATGAATGGATAAAATCATTCCTTTTCGGTAGGCGACAACAGGTTGTTATAAATAATATAAAATCTAAAATCACAGACGTCGATATAGGAATAGCACAAGGAAGTATGATAGGTCCTATTCTTTTTATTATTTATATAAATGACCTCCCATTATCATTGAACAATTATTCTATAATGAATTATGTCGATGATACCAATGTTTTAATTAACGCATTCATGAAATGAATGATAGAGTAAAAGAGTGCTTTTTAAAAATAAGTGAATGGTTATCCATGAATAAATTATCCATAATTGAGTCTAAGACAAATGTTATACTATTTCGCACGAAACAGTCGCCAATTATTTCAAGCAACATCACTCTTGGTAATAATGTAATAATGCCTGTATCACATACAAAGTTCTTAGGTGTCCAAATTGAGGAATTCTTGAACGGAGACATTCATGTAAATAAAATGTGTTTAAAATTAGCTTCCATTGGCTATGGAATTAGAATTGTTACTCATTAAATGAATGAAGAAACACTTAAAATCTTATATTATGCAAATTTTGAGTCGATTTTGAGATATGGAATCATTTTCTGGGGAAGTAGTTCTGGAATCCAGTCAGTTTTTGTTTCACAAAAAAGAGTAATTAGAACCATATTCAAGATGAGGTATAGGGATTCATGTAGAGGTAAATTTAAAGATAAAAATATTTTGACAGTTTATGGTTTATACATATAGGTATGAATGTTTAGTTTTTGTTTTTAAAAATAAGGATGGATTCAATGTTGGGGGAACACATAATTATAATACAAGAACGAAAGATTTAATTTATCCCCAACATAGATTATCTATGTTAGAAAAGGGACCTTATTATATGGGCATAAAATTTTATAATAAGTTACCTGATAATTTAAAGAACTGTTATAATTTAGGAAAATTTAAAAGGTTCATAAAGAATATATTAATTGAATTGGAACCATATTCTTTATTTTTTCATTTTTTATGTATATATTATATGTCAAATTTGGAAATAAAGATAGTTGTTATTGTTATTGTTATTGTATTTTTGTCCACCCTGTAACAATTTTAATGATCTTTTGAAGCACGATAAGCTCACTAGTGAACTTTCTCAATTCTAAAATGAACATCGACATCAAGGAAAGCGATGTACAAGAGTGTCACAGAATTGGAAAACCGAATGATAAAAATCGGAGAGTAATATTCCTTAGATTGAGGGAACTTCAGACAAAACATAAAATTTATAAAAACAAAAAACTTCTCAAAGGCACTGGACTGGTAGTTAGGGAAGATCTATCGTCAACTCGGCGAAAATTAATGGAAGAAGCAATAAAACGTACAAATATCAAGAGTGTTTGGTCCCAGAACGGAATTATTTTTGTGAGAAAGAACAAAGATTTCAAACCAATTTTTAGTGTAAATGATTACGATAACTTGTCACTTTGATGGAGAATAATTTTATATTTTTTATATATGATTCAAAAATTTTTCTCAATAGATTATAAGGGTTTTTTTTTTTTAGTGGTTTAAGAATAATTTTATGAGGTCGGCTCGCTGAACGGAGAGTATTAATTAAATTCTGCATTAGAGATGCTGGACTTTTTAGGTAATTTGGATGAGATGATTGAAACAGAGGTTGTGGACGGTTTTGAAGAGGCTTTTAGGGAGGGGAGGATAGATGATTTAACTATTTTACATCTAAATATTCGAAGTGTTCGCAATAATTCTGAAGAGTTTCTTGTATACCTTGAATCTGTAAATGATAGAGTCGGAGTTGTTGTATTGTCTGAAACTTGGAATGTGGAGGAGGTGAGTCGGTTCAAAATTCCTCTTTTCAATATATTTTACAATGAGTCAAGATTCAATAAAAATGATGGTTTGATTGTCTATATTCGCGATGTGTTCACTGCGCAGGTGATCAATTATTCCTTGACTGAAAAAGTGTTATGTAGGGTATTGCTCAGGATAGAAAAACTCAGTATAGGAATCAGGGCATCATATAGGCCTCCCTCCACTGATGCATTGCTTTACATTAGATATGTTCATGAATATATAAAAACTTTGAAAAGGAATAATAATAATAATAATAACATTTATTGATCCTTTAAGACAAACAAGTATAGGACAGGTCATAATAAAGCAAAAGAAAATTCAAAAAGATTAAACTAAACAATATTTGCAATTGACTGTTACTCGTATAGTTTTGAGTCATTGTCCTCTGAATATTCTCTTACAGAGTAGTAACATTTATTCAGTAACAGATTCTTAACTAATTTTTTGAAGTAGTACATATTTCTACTTCTTATAGAGACTGGTAAATGATTGAACAGAACAATCCCCTGATATTTCAGATAAAATTATCGTTCCGAAGATTTAATGCGATGGTGGGGAATATCAGTCACAAGGAACAGTTGTACACAATTTATTCAATGGCAACGTTTCTGAGCATTTAGCTCCTTCATCAGGCTAAAAACAAAAACCAATTTATAAACAACGGCATGGATCATACAATTGGTGTAGCAATAAAGATAAAAAATACATAAAATGACTATAACGCCATACAATAATAAATATGAAATATAAACTAGATGACAAAATAACAATGAATATAAATATAAAGCAAAACAACATAAAACAATTCACGCCAGGTCGGCCAAGGAAACAATAAGATTACAAGAAAAAGCGATCTCACCCTATGAATAACGGTTATAAATCATTCGAATACATCGAAATCATCGACATGTATGGACATTTATTTGATGATTTCGATGTATTCGAATGATTTATAACCGTTATTCATATGGTGAGATCGCTTTTTCTTGTAATCTTATTGTTTCCTTAGCCGACCTGGCATGAATTGTTTTATGTTGTTTTGCTTTATATTTATATTCAGTGTTATTTTGTCATCTAGTTTATATTTCATATTTATTATTGTATAGCGTTATAGTCATTTTATGTATTTTTCATCTTTATTGCTACACCAATTGTATGATCCATGCCGTTGTTTATAAATTGGTTTTCGTTTTTAGCCTGATGAAGGAGCTAAATGCTCAGAAACGTTGCCATTGAATAAATTGTGTACAACTGTTCCTTGTGACTGATATTCCCCACCATCGAATCCTCTGATAGTTCGGAGATTGTTCGTATTTTGATGTTCTGTGCCCAGGAATTACTAGGATATCACCGCTCCTTGTTGGGTAAGAATGGTAACTCGATAGCTTAGTGAGATTGTTTTCATTCTTTTTAGTATGAAGTAAACATTTAAACAAGTAGATACCCGCTACTGTTAATATTTCATTGTCACAAAAATAAGGTCTACAAGATGTGCGTGGATGGATATTGAATATCAGTCTTATAATTTTCTTCTGACAAACGAGAACTCTATTCAGCTCAGATGTACCGCCCCATATGAGTATGTTATATGCTATATGCGGATAGCTTAAACAGTAATAGGTTTCTATAATTGATTTTAGGGGTAATAAGTTCTTAATTTTATTGATGGCAAAAAAGGAGCAATTCATCCGTTCACATACCGCATCTACATGATCTCTCCACTGCAAACCATCGTCAATATATACACCCAAAAACTTTGTAGATGTTCTTGAAGCGCTAGAAACACCTTTGTGAGAAGTAACCAGAACATCCTTTGTTCCATTTTCAGGCTGAAATGAATGGAGATTGTCTTCTCAATATTGACAATAAGCCCATTCATGACACACCATCGATTAAACATATCAACAATTGCCGTGGTCGTCCGTTCTAATTCTTTAAGACTTTGTGCGACAATTAAAAATGACGAATCGTCAGCAGACAGAACAATTATATCTGCTATGACATGCAACGGTAGATCGTTAATGAACAGAAGAAACAGAAGCGGCCCGAGTACTGATCCTTGTGGAACTCCGTGATCAGCTTCATAATCATCCGAGAAGGTGTTATCAATCTTGACTGACATATTACGATTTGATATTTAGCTTTTCAGCCAGTCAAGAAATATACCCCTGAAACCTAGGTTGTAGTATTTACAAAGCATGAAAGAAAAATTCAAAGTGTCAAACGCTTTTGTCAGATCGAAAAACAAAGCAGCTACGCACTTTCATTTATCCAAGTTTTCATAAACACCCTGAATAAATGTGAAAGCTGCTGTTTCTGTGGAATGTCCGGGTCTAAAACCATGTTGAGAGCTTGTTATGAGATTGTATTTACTCAAATAATTCAGCATACTATTGAAGAAAATTTTTTCGAATACTTTTGAGAAACAGCTCAACATTGAAATAGGGCGATAATTCAAATATCACACTGATCACCTTTTTTCAGAATAGGAACGACTGTGCCCCTTTAATATCTGGATACGTACCAGAGCATAACGACATATTAATTAGGTAAGCGAAGTGATCAGCTATGGTTTCATTAATGATTTTGAGCATCCTCGCTGATATACAGTCTCTACCAATGCTACCCCTGTTGCTCAGCGCCCTTATAGTAGCATATACCTCATCATTTTCCACCGCATGAAAGAAAAACGTAGTGTCGTGCATGTGTGAATCAGTGCACAACCCTGACATTGATCCACCAAAATACTTTGTCAGCATTCTGGAGGTAGCTGTGAAGAAATAATCACGAAAAGTGTTGGCAATAATAGTTGGATCACAAACCAGATTTCCATCAAGGACCAGTGATATCCGATGATGACCTTTATTTACTCTACCAGTCTCTAAATTAACAAGGTGCCAAGTTGTCTTTTTCTTTTGAGCTGAACACTATTAGCTTAGCAAAATAAGATTTTTAGTATCTTCCAATAGGATATTATAGTTCTTTTTCGCGGTCTTCTAATTTTTTAGTGATGTATCACTCTTTATGTTGGAGTGAATCCAGTGAAGATTTTTGAGGTATTCACTGGCTTGCCTTATTTCAGGTGTTAACCACCCCTTCTGGATATTACCAGGATTTCTGACACATTTCAAGGGACAGCTCAACTCAAAATTATGCTTGACAATCTTGATGAAAGTTTCAAAACAAATATTAACGTCATTAGAGCTATATATATCAGAGAAGGTATTCTCTTGAATCAAAATTTTCATAGTCTTTAAATTTTCTTGAGAGACTTTTCTTATGTATCTCATTTTATTTTCAATTTGGTTAGATCCTGAAACCGTGGATTTATAGAAATATTCTAGGGAGACTATTCTATGATCAGCAAGATTTGCATCAAATGTTCTAATTTTACATAATTGAATATCAGCATCTGTCAAAATATAGTCCAGCAAAGGAATTGAGTTATTGCCAGAAAGATCTGTGAATATCCGGGTTGGTTCAAGAGATGTTATATTTAGGTTGAAACAATCGTGATAACTATTGAAGTCGGTTTTTAACCTAGAACTAGTTTTGTTTACATCAATATTTAGATCACCACATATGAAAGTGAGATCAGTTTTTTCTATACATTTTTGTGTTATATAGGTAAGATTTTCAAGCAATGCAGTAAAGTTACCTATAGGTGACCGATAAACACATAATATGCCTATCCTTATGTTGTTGATGTTGACTTTTACACCACACACTTCACAATCCAATTCCTCTGAAAGGTGTGAGAGATGAAGATCTGATGAAATCCACTTTTCGTGTACGTATATCGCTGTACCTCCATTTTTGTGTTTAGCACGGCAGAAATATGCAGCAAGTACGAATTCTGGCAGCGCCATACACTTCATACTATCCTCGACACACCAATGTTCGACAACACTAAGAACATCTGGTTTTTCATCCTCCAAGAGAACAATAAGATTATTGACTTTATTTGATATACATTGTATATTCAACTGTAATATTTTGAATTTATCTACTGTTCTGTTACAGTTATCGAACTCAGGCGGGTCACAGCTTTTTTTGATCGAAAAAAATTTCGGACACTGGCGTGATTTGGCCAGTTAGATGGAATGAGGGCCTTGTCATAATCGCTTATAGGAATTGTGACCTTGAACGATGAATAAGCTTCGGGGGAACGAGAATTCAATGGTTCACATTTGACATTTGCAGAAAATTTTTGTATCAAGAAAGATTGAAAATCCTCCGTTTTAACATCAGGCCTAAGATTTGTCACATGCAGAATTTTCATGTTTTCTATACCCTGTACATTAGCACTTGAAAATTCACCAACGACCAGTGTACAATTTGAGTGCCTCTTTGGTTTTTTTATGTGTGACCTTTTTCCATTCATTTTTCTCAAGAATATCTGATTTTTTATCCGGTTGACCTGATTCATTCGACATAGGTATCAGCTGGGAATTTGTATTTATATTTATATTCTTCTTATCTGTTATCTTAGATGCATATGGGACTCCAGATACGGAATTCCTCTCTTCATTGATTTCGATCTTATCAATCTGACTGTGATCGGTATTCTTCACATGGGAATTCCCATTTCTTTGTTGACTTTTTACTTTCTGTCTACTGTTTATATCCTTGGGAGTATTGATATCGTCACTCTTAGGAGAAATGGTTCATTAATTTGATTTGGTTTTGTAAGGCTTCAATAGCTATAGCCTGATTGGCAATTACTTGATCCTTTTGAATGGGTAGTTCACTCATGTACTTGATTTCAATTTTCAAAATATTACCTGATTTCTCTTCTCGCTTTATACCAGCTGACTTATCAACTTCTGGACTCTCATCTGAAGTAGTTTCATTCTTCATTTTGTTGACGAAAGAAATCAGCACCTCACTTGTGACATTCTTCGTCAAGATGTCGCGACGTCAAGATGAAATGCAGCGTAATAATATGCAAAGGGATGAATATACATCAGATGAAAAGAAAATATTTTATAAGTGTTGTGAGAAAAGAGAATGCAAAACTCTCTTCTGTATAAAATGTGAGGGCACCTACCACAGGTCTTGTGCTCAACTTAAAAAATTTGTTTTTATAAGTGATACTCAAGTTGTATGCTGTGAAGAAGTATCTACAAACAAGGAACCGGCAGATATAAATGAATTTGATTTTACACAATTGAAAGTGAGCTACCTGGTCCAATTATTAAAGTCAGCTAATGAGAAAATTGAAATACTTCAATCGTACAATTCTTTTCTATTGAAACGTATTGATGATCTGGAAGGTAAACATACCGAATCTAATAAAATAAAAAATGTTGAATACAAACCAAACATACGGCATGAAAATATCAGACCTGATAAGAATATAATGGAATTCAGCGATGTTGTAAAAGCAAGTGAACCCAGTGCGCATGCTGCAACTGATAGTCCCGGGCAATCTACCAGCACAGATAAAACTCATTCGAGATTGCCAGTTACGGGTCCTCCCAAAACCCAACCAAAACAAAAACAAATAAGTTCCTCACATGAAAAGAACATCATAGTTACAAACAGTAGAAATTCTGTTGAAACTGAAAAATCGGAATGGAATGTTGTCTCTAATAGGAAATTGAAAAGGAAAGCCCGACCACCATTGATAATTGGGAAAAGTACTGAGATATCTACAGTTGAAGGTGTTGAGAAGCTCAAGGCATTTCATGTCTCAAGACTTAAACCTGAAACAACATCCGCTGATCTTTATTCCTTTTTAAGTAAAAATTTCACTGATGTTAAATGTGAGTCCTTGAAGTCAAGATACCCTGAATCTTATGCTTCTTTTAAAGTTCTCATTAAAAGTAGTGAAATGGAGAAAGTACAGGATGCTACCAATTGGCCCAAAAATTCCAGCGTCAATTATTTTTTTCGCAATGCGAGGGAAAAAAAGCAGGATATTGTGAAATCTCCGAATCCTTCAAAATAATTCATGTAAACGTTCAATCTTTGAGCAACAAAATTGACAACTTAGAGCTGATTTTAGCTGAAGAATGTCCACTATTCGCGAGTATAGTTGAACATTGGTGTATGAGTGACAAATTAAACTCCATGTCTCTACGAGGGTATATCCTAGCGACCTCCTTCTGTCGTGGTAGTTATATACACGGTGGTGCTGCTATCTACGCAAGAATTGGATTGAATGTAGTTGATATGGACATCTCGAAGCATTCCATAGAAAAAAATTTTGAGTTTTGTGGCATAAAAGTGGTATTCCACGGAATAAAATACGGAGTGATAAGTGCATACAGAGTTCCTACTGGTAATTACTCAGTTTTTCTTGAAAGGTTATATTTTATCTTACAACAGTCTTTCAAACAAGTTGACATTTTATTCTTATGTGGGGATTTAAATGTCAACTATTTATTACTTGATAATCCACAGAAGCAAAATCTGGATGATTTGTTGATGTGTTTCAATTTGAAGGTAACTTCAACTGAACCAACCAGAATCGTTACTCATATCAATCAATTAACTACCATCTCTAAAATTGATTACATTCTAACAAATGCCTGTTCTGATAGTTATGTAACTAATGTTTTTGAAGGAAATATGGGCGATCATAAAGTTCTCTCTCTAGATTACTATATAAGTATGCCTGTCATAAGCGAAAAATCTGAAAATGACTGGATAGATTCTAGAAGAGTATCACCTAGGGCTTTAAATAATTTATCTGATTTTATAACTACTGTTAACTTTGATACTTTGTATATGCATACAGATGTTGATGATTGTTTCTCAACATTCATGAATTTGTTCGAATATTGTTTGGAAAGATCTTGCCCAATGCGACGTGTGAAGCGTTCACACAATTTTTGCAAAAGTTGGGTAAATGATGAAATAAAAAAATCTAGTAGTGATTTGAAAAAATTGAATTGGCTCAATAAAAATTTGGGAACATATGAATCATATGAAATTTATAATAATGCTAAGAGAGACTTTAGATATCTACTCAAACAAACAAAATCTTATTTCTATCAAATTGTCCTGAATTCATCTATCAATAAAAATAAAACAGTCTGGAATATTGTTAATGAGGAAACTGGTAGAAAAAAAAGAAATAATATCAGTATAGGCCTGAAATACGAAGGTACCATATATAATAAACCTACAGATGTTGCGAATTTGTTTGTTGATCATTTCGCTTCTGTTGCTGAAATTAATATTCGAAATTATTTCGGCAATTCACTGTCACAGATATGCACAACATCTCATTTATCTGTCAATACATTCTTTTTTCGGCCAGTCCTGGGAGAAGAAGTCATAAATATTGTTAAAGCTTTTGAAAACAAAAAGAGTACTGGTATTGATCAGGTTTCTGTTAATATTTTAAAATCAACTGTTAACATTGTAGCTGACCATCTAGCTCATATTGTAAATCTATCAATTGGCTCTGGAAAATTTCCTAGCCTACTGAAAATGGCTTCGGTTATACCAGTGTATAAAAAGGAGGACCCTCTCAATATAATAAACTATAGGACAATTTCAATTTTGAGTATATTTTCTAAAGTTTTCGAGAAAATTGTACTGAATCGGATGATTTCTTTTCTGACAAAATTTAAAGTTTTAACAGACTGTCAGCATGGTTTTAGAGAGGGAAGGTCCACTGAAACAGCGGCAGTGTCGTTCATGAATTTCGTCTGCGAAAAATTAGATAAAGGACTTTTTGTTGCTGGTCTATATTTTGATTTGACCCGTGCTTTTGACGTACTTTCCCATAAATTTATTATGGATAAGTAGTACAGTATTGGTTTTCGCGGTATTTTTCTAGAGTGGATTATGTCTTTCCTGACTGATCGTGATATTTCTGTGAAGGTTGAAAACTGTTGGTCTAGAAAATATAGGATGCACTATGGGGTTCCACATTGCTCCGTGCTGGGACCGCTTCTGTTCCTCCTCTTTATAAATGATTTGCCAGAGTATATTAATCCTGAACTTCTAATTATGTTCGCTGATGATACGTCAATGGCGGTCTCAGCGGGGAGCTTTCTGGAACTCACTGCAATATGCGAGTCTTTGGTCTTCGGTTTATCACATTGGTGCAAATCAAATGCGCTACTGTTAAATGTTGAGAAAACTGAATGTATATATTTCTCAAATAGGAATGTATATGGAAAAAGGCTTATTATCAGTTGTACATGTGAACAAATTACTTCAAAACACTCCATTGTGGGGAAATTCCAGTTCTGTTCAGAGGGTTTTCATAATGCGAAAGAGAATCATAAGAATGATATTTAATTTAAAACCTCTTGATTCATGTAGACCTGTATTTAGAATGCAAAAAATATTAACACTTCCCTGTTTGTACATTTTGAGGTGCTTAGTTTATATAAAAGAAAATGAGCAGTTAGTTGATAGTATATCTAGTTTTCATCATTATTCCACTCGGAATACTAGTACTTTGTGTATACCATATCACTCAACAACCAAGTTTGAGTCGAGCCCTATGTATCAAGCCATATTGTTATTTAATCACCTACCAGCTGGATTGAAATTATTGAACAGGAATCGATTCAAAATTGTTGTGAAACAAAATTTGTTGCGGGCAGGATATTATAGTGTGAAAGAATACTTCGATGATAAGTTTGTTTATAATTGAAATTGTAATTTTTAGTTTTTTCTTTTGGACCTGTCCCATACATTTTGTAAATTATGTCATAAGGGATCAATGAACTATTGTTATTGTTATTGTTAATGAACCATTCATTAACAAGTTCATTTTTACGCAATTTATTCATTTAACTGTAAACTACGTCCGCACTCTCTGACATCTTGATGATAATGATCCACTTGAAATATTCCTGGGGGATATTAATTTCAATTTGCTGGACAATTCATTATTGGATGTCACAAATTATCATAATATGTTAAGTGGAAATGGTTGTATTTCTTACATCAATGAAATAACAAGAGAAACGGAAACTTCCGAAAGCATATTGGATCATTTTTTTATTCGAAGGGCAAGATACATCAATGACTGTGTCACTATAAAACCCCTAGTTGTACGGGCGGCCCTCACGGACCATTTTGCTACTCTCGCCTCCCTTAGATTCAAATTTAAAATCATCAATCGCTCACCAGGAAATCTGATGCAAATAGATCGGACCGATTTCGATAAAATAAGTCAGTACTTGAACGAGGAAGGCTGGGAGGACGTTTTGAAATCTAAGGATATACAGTCGAGTTATAATATTTTCATTGATAAAGTTCAGGGGTTATTCCAGCGTTGCTCTGTGAGGAAAACTGTTCATCGAAAATTTGTAAAGCTCAAACCTTGGATTACTCGCGGTTTGATTGAGTCCATAAACAAAAGGGATCGTTTGAAAAAAAATCTCACCAAAAATTTGTAAAAATAAAACTGTTATTTTTAGGGAAAACAACTTTTTAACTTCTATGTTCTATGTTCTATGATCTACGTTCTATGTCTGAGATTCTAACCTAAGACTAGTTCATGTGGTATTTGTGAGTTATTTTAGAATCCCGAAGAAGTGGCATTGTTTTTGATTTCTTACAGGTTAGTTAGCTATTTCTTTTTATTTATTTTTATTTTATTTCTTTGTATTGCTTTGTATTATATTATTTCTTTTTTGTATGTTATTATGTTATATTTTAAACTAAACAAAATAAATCTTACAGATTCAAGACATCAAATCGTCTATTTCTTTGATTATAAAAATAAGAATTGATTACATTCTTATAAATTTTTCAATAGAACTCAAAAATGAATATTGTCAGTACAGAAATAAATTGAATAAACTTATAAAAATGACAAAGAATGATTTCTACATGTTACAAATAAAGAATGCGGGAAACAATTATAAAAAATATGGAAAACAATTAATTGCGCTACTAATAATAAATCTAATGAATCCAGTTCGAGCAAGATTAGTTTAAGAGATGAAAATGGTTTGAGTATAACAGATGATAGGGAGAATGCGGCTATATTCAATAATTTCTTTGTATTGCTAGAGTGGGTACGAATATAGCTGAAAAAATAAAAACGGTCAAACCAGATGCTTGTAAGAGAATTAAGACTAACAAAATAATCCGGGAATCAGTTTTTCTATCTCCAGTTACAGAGAACGAAATAATAGGAGAAATCAGCAGCTTAAAGAATGACGCTGCGACTGGACCTGATAAGTTGCAAGCTAAATTGTTGAAACGTATACACATGTTTATCACTAAACCTCTCTGTCATATTATAAATTTAACATTCACATCCGGTTCCCTTCCCCTTCAATGGAAAGAATCTATAATTGTCCCTGTTTTCAAAAGTGGGAATCATGATAATCCATCTAAATATCGGCCTATCTTTCTCATAAATAATTTCGCGAAGATTTTTGAAAAAAGCTTCAAAAGGATACTTCTCTCATTTTACGATCAGCACCATGTTATCTCGGGCAAACAGTTTGGTTTTAAAAAGGGTGTCAGCACGTTGGATGCTGCTTTAGATCTAGTGGGGAGGATTGTGACCAGTTTCGACGAATCAAAAAAATGTATGACGGTGTTTCTTGATTTAGCTAAAGCGTTCGACACTATTTCACATGAGCGGCTGCTTACTAAGCTCAGCAATACGGTAGTGGGGGGGGATCGCTTATGACTTGTTGAAAGATTACCTGAGGGACAGAAGCCAATGCGTTAGAGTTGGTAATTCTCTTAGCGATTCAACAACGGTTGTGTCGGGGGTACCTCAAGGTACAGTCCTTGGACCGTTGTTATTTCTTATCTATTTCAACGATGTTTTTGAGATGAATAATATCTCCGATAAGATCATATCATACGCCGACGACACTGCAATTGTTTTCGTGGGTGATTCATGGGATGCTCTTTATAGAACGGCGGAGAGTTGTCTCTTTGATCTTTATGAGTGGTTGAGTTTCAATTCTATGTCCTTGAATTTTAGCAAAACTAAATTCATTACCTTTTCGATCACTATTGATGGGCAGCCCGATAATGATCTTCTACTTGTTCACAATGATGAATGTACTCTACAAAGTTGCGCATGTCCATCAATCTCGAGAGTTGACGAGATAAAGTACTTGGGTATCATGGTGGATAAATACCTGAGATGGGAGGCGCAGTCCGCTATGTTGATGAAAAGGTTGAGATTGCTCCAGCATAAATTTTATGTTCTAAGAGATATATTCAATACGAAAAACTTATTATTACTTTATAATTCTTTAGTAGAGTCAGTTCTCAGGTATTGTGTGATTGTGTGGGGGGGTCTTACTAAGAACGCTGGAAAGGGTCTATAAATATCACAGAACAGTTTGATAAAAATAATGTTTAGAAAAGACCTACTTCATCCTACGGATGAATTATATGAATCTGGGATTATGAATGTAAGAACGTCATTCATTCATCAGACTCTCATGTACATGTTCTCCCAAGATCATCCACTCATTGAACAAGAAAGAAGATACGTGACCAGAGCGGTGGACAATGAGTCGCTTGAGATTAGGTTGTTCAGGAAGAGTTGCTCACAACGTTTCATTTTCTATATTGGGCCTGAATACTATAACAGAATCCCACTAAATGTTAGAAAAATTAAGAATAGAAAAACGTTCAGTAGGGAGCTCAGGAAACTTTTGTTCGAGAACCGATTCACCTTCGATTTGTGAATTTGATATATTTCATTTTGTTTTTTTTTTTGAAATCCTCAAGCTATTGTTTCTTGCCGTGAAGTGCAAAGTTTGGTTGTTTCGTCTTGATGGGGATAACATTGAAATTGTTGTATGTATTTTGTACTATATTTAAGCACATTGTGATTGTGGTTGGAATCTCAAATAAATTGAATAAATTGAATTGAATTAAAAGTGCAATCATATAAGTCGGTACTATTTTCATATTGGATGTTCATATGTCTGGGATTGCTTGATTTGAACACACCCGAGAAATGATTTTTATAGAAATTTGCTATTTCAAGAGGTTTATTAGATAGTAACTCGTTCAATACCCTTGTTTGATGTAGATCTCTATCCGATCGTTAACGAACTTCCAGAAATATTTGAGATTACTACGAATAGAGTAATCTACTTTAGCCACGTACTGACCGAAGCAAATTCTGTTTTCAGTGTTACAACTTTCTCTTATTACGACGAAATCATAATCGTCAATGTTACGAGTTTGCTTGTATTTTTCATAGGCTGCTTTTTTACTTGAAATCAGCTTTTTTAAGTCAGTAGAGAACCAATGAGGAAAGGTACCTTCCTTCTTTTGATTTCAATATTTTGGGATGCGTTTATGATACGATAAATCACCTCGTAAAATGCGGTGATAGTTGAGGCCCAATCATTTTTAATTGAAAGGTTTCAATCCGTTTGAGACAAACTCGGAACGATTCCTTGATAATCCGCTGCCTTGAAATCCCCAATATATTCACGATTTCGGTCACTCCTAATATTTTCAAATGGAATATCGAAGTAAAATGGGGGGTGATGAGGATCGCAACTAATCAATTCATCACTCGCTCTAAATACCTCGACGTTATCGTGAGAGACAAAAATCAGAACTAATAGAGTATTATTTCCGTTTTTATTTTGTTGAGCTGTTTTACATCAAGTATAGCAATTCCATAACTTATCATGAACTGTGGTCTCGACATGACACATATAGAATTCCCCAATAAATCGAACCAAAGATCGCTGGACAAGTTGAAGTCACCACCGTATATCAGTTTCATATCGTCTTTGTATTCCTCTACTATTAATCCTAGTTCGTTTAAATAAGTTTCGAATACTTTTTCTCCGGTATTAGAAGGGATATATACATTTAATATTACGTACTTAACTGAAAGAAACTTTTCAAGAAAAAAAGAAAACTTCTATATTGGGATCAGACATTATTGAACAGGAATGAAACATTTCTTTGATTGCAATAAGAACTCCACCACCCGGCTTTTTATTACTTGTACTAGCATCGCTATCCTTCCGAAAGACTGAATAATCATTCAAGCCGAACTCAGAAATATCGAAATCAGCTGATAGTGAAGTTTCAGACAACATAATTACATCATAATCACAAATGATTGAGGACATCCAAAAGAGATTATACCCAAGTTTCATCCTGACTGCCAAAATCTCAAATCATTGCTCCTTTTCATATTCTGTGAAATATTTCCAATAGCAACAGTGCTAGGAGTGAAGCCAAAATATAAAGTCAGCAACCAGCAAGGGAAAAACAACAAAATAAATCACATTGGCAAAAAAGGATAAAAGACAAAGTCCATAGCACCAAAAAAGAAAATTGGGAGGCTCACCCAGTTTGCAGAAGGTTTGCCGTCTAGAAAACTACAAAAAATGGTGAATATTATAACGGATCATCACCGGCAACATACAACGTATTATCCAACAACGAAAATGCTCAACAAATTTAAGATATACTATAACAAAAACTTAGTGTGTACTCCGAAAGACTGAAAATATATAATGAGAGCTTTGGAAGTGAACAGGATGATATGATTTTTGAAAACTACGAAAGAAAATTCTATGAGATCTTATAGAATATATATATCGGGTGTCCCAAGGTGAGTGGCCTATTAGATTATTATGGAAACTATTGATGGTGAAGATTTCAAATTTTGTGGATAGATATTTGGCCATGTAAGGTACATTTTTGAAATAATTTCACATTTCCAGTGTTGCCGGATGTACGACAATTTGGCAACAACTTTGTTATTTTAAATGGGACATCCGGTATTTCTATTTTTTTATGATACTCCATAAAATATTAAATCTATTCACTCTTACTTTTTCATCCCTATCTTTAACGGTTTTTGAGTTATTAATTATTTTTCGAAATTTTAGATCAAATTGGCGTATTACAAAAATGACTCTAGTTCGCTCAATATTTGAAATTTAAGTCAGAAATTTTGCAAGTCGCTAGATATTGATCTGATCTGTGTTACTGCTTTCGAATTATGGTTGTCAATAATACAGGACGGACAAAAAAAAATCATCATTTGCCAAGTTACAAAATTGTAAAAAAGTATATTTTTTCAAATTAGACACCTAGTATATTTTTCAATTTTTGGAATCAGTAGAACACACTCTACAATTTTTCTATTCACGTCCCTATACCTATCTCAACTGGATTCCGAGTTATATGCGTTTATTAGATTTCACATTGATTCAATGAGCGTTAATTTCTTTTGTATTGTTATTTTCTCTATGTCGTTCATAGATGGATATATCAATGAATCAGTTAAATCCATAAGTGTTAAAATAAACAATTATTGACTAACAGGTGTATTGTTCCGAGGTTTTTCTATAAATAATGGCTCAAGAAAGATATACACATATAACGCATATAACTCGGACTCCAGTTGAGATAGTTATAGGGACGTGAATAGAAAAATTGTAGAGTGTGTTCTACTGATTCCGAAAATTGAAAAATATACTAGGTGTCTAATTTGAAAAAATAGACTTTTTTACAATTTTGTAACTTGGCAAATGATGATTTTTTTTGGTCCGTCCTGTATTATTGACAACCATAATTCAAAAGCAGTAACACAGATCAGATCAATATCTAGCGACTTGCAAAATTTCTGACTTAAATCTCAAATATTGAGCGAACTAGAGTCATTTTTGTAATACGCCAATTTGATCTAAAATTTCGAAAAATAATTAATAACTCAAAAACCGTTAAAGATAGGGATGAAAAAGTAAGAGTGAATAGATTTAATATTTTATGGAGTATCATAAAAAAATAGAAATACCGGATGTCCCATTTAAAATAACAAAGTTGTTGCCAAATTGTCGTACATCCGGCAACACTGGAAATGTGAAATTATTTCAAAAATGTACCTTACATGGCCAAATATCTATCCACAAAATTTGAAATCTTCACCATCAATAGTTTCCATAATAATCTAATGGGCCACTCACCTTGGGACACCCGATATATATATATATATATCTTGAAAAAGGCTTATTTACGCCGAAACATATGTCGATGATTTCACTGAATAAAATATAAATATTTAAATTTTAATGTGCTCTAGACCCAAGAAAGTTACACTTTCAATATATATATATATATATATATATATATATATATATATATATATATATATATATATATATATATATATATATATATATATATATATATATATATATATATAGAATATATATATATATATATATATATATATATACTACTAGCTCCTGAGTACAACCTTGGTCGCTGTGGTGACCCGGTTGTCTTGGATCCATCCCGCTTGTCGGTGAATTAAAAAAAAAATATATATATATATATATATATATATATATATATATATATATATATATATATATATATATATATATATGTATGGTGTAGGAATACGAGATCCGTATACAGCCAAGTTATCAACGCTACGAGATCATGAGATCCGATGGCCGGATCTCGTAACGTATTTCGTTCATTTTCGGTATCCTGAGGTAGTATATATCATTCTGGCGAAGTTTGAGATGGAGCTCATAGCGGTCACTAATTACATGCAAATTGTACAAATGAAGTTCGGGAAAATTGGCGCTGGCATCGAAAATGTATATCGTCCTAGAGGTGTCGTGCGTACTTTGGGAGATCCTTGAATTGCAACACTGTGTGGATCTCGGAAAGTCGAAACTCTTTATCAATTTGATGAATTAAATACATACCTATTATTCATGTCATGACTCGTGGTGATTTATCTAAGTGGAATGACGAGAAGGGTTTGGGAATGCATTTATTTCGCTTTCTGATACTCGAATTCCTGACAACGCTTGAAAGTCTAGCTAGGGCAGTTTGAACTGTTATTTCGATAAGTGTATAGGATGGTCTTTGTTGGAAATTTTCAACTTTTTAATGTAGGTGTTCGAATATACATAAGTAAAATTGAACGAAATGAATAAGAGCGAGTTTTATCTAATGAATAAATGATATTCATCGAAGTATTTCATATTTATGAGGAAAAATTTATCTCTTCTTCAATACTATAAATGAAATCATTCGAGACGTACGTTTCCTTTCCTAATTTAATGTACTCGAGACAGAAAAATATTGAGTACTCGTACCTTTGCATAATGTTGTTCTAGGCTTTGATCATAAAATATTTATTGATAGAGCTCAAATTCAAGAGCCAATATGTTGAATTGATTTTATAAACCATAAATCAATTCATGGAAATTTTTGGAGTATCTTCTTGAAAATCGGTCAATAGATATTTCTTTGGAATTTTGTTATTGTCAATTTATAATTCTAAGAACGGATATCATTATGTCGGATCGCAGATCAATTAGTTTTAGGCTGAAAGTGACGTCGCTGAATAATTAAAAAAAAAATTGTTGGAGGAAAAGTTTCGTTACATTTTCCCAAGAAAAATTTTCTATGAAAATTGATAAGTTACACCAGCCTACTGAATCGGATTTTGTATCCAACAATAAACAGAAGTACCTACTGAAGATTAATATAGGGTGGAATGCAAAATATCATATCTGGGACACGTACCAAATGATTTCGAATTATACTAGGCGGATTGTAGGTATCATTGACAAGCTTCAATATTTTCTACAATTTCTCGTATATACCGAATATTCGTCTATGGCTTTTTTTGGAAAAACTTAGGTATTGTTGAATGTAATTTCCTTTGCTCTGTTGTATTTGTCAATCAGTAATATGTAAGGGAATAAGATTTCTTCTTATAGGGTATTCCCCGAAAACTCTCGTTTTCTTTTGAAAAATGAATTTTTTGCTAGAAGACTAATGATAATATAACTTAATTCATTGCAAACATAGGTGCTAACTCTTTTTACTAAATGAAAACATTTATAACAAGTAACTATGAATTTGAGGTCAATACTCCTATCTAAAACATCATTTTTAATTAGAACATCTTATTCGAATTGCTTGAATTCCAATTTCAGAAAGAATCAAATCTTAAAATTTTTGTTGATTATTCTCTCGAAAATGGATACGTTCAGAGCCTTCGACGATGAGTACCGTTTTTCAAATTGTGATATAAAAGAGGCGAAGCTATTTTTTTACCATAATACAAGAGCGCTCACATAATTTTGCGATTTAATAACTGTTGGTTATTTAAAAGGTAGCACCTGCTTGTTATTTTTTCAGTGGGAACAAACATGAGGAAGGTATCCAATTATTTATAACAAATTATTTATTAAATGAACAATTTGAGTTTGAATGCGAATATTATTCTTTAACATGAAATAGCAGGATAAACTATGAAAATTGGTTAGTACATATGAATAATAAGTCGAATAAAATTATTGTATATCAAAAAAGACTACACCTACAACTCAATTTCGAAAATTTTAAATTAAAACCGATTTTTGCACCAAACGTCTCAAATTGAATCTGCTGATTGAAGAGATTTATATTGGAATCTACTAAGAATGATGTAATAAGAAATATGCTTTTGCTTGTGTGTTTCTCACACCATTCCACTCTAAATCCCGTAGCTCTAAGCTGACATTAAATTCCACCTCAGATTCCACTAGTTAATATGCGAGTTTAACAAAAAGGTTTTTTATGATTCCAGGTTATTTGCCATCAAATTGCACCGCACATTTGTGTTTTCTAGAATAGAACCTTTACAAAAAAGATTTTACACGAGAAATAAACCACAAAATTTCATTCAATATCAAGGAAATTTGATGTGGAAAGTTGACATAATATATAATAGGAATTCCTTCGGAATTCGAAAAATTCTTAAACGATTTTTTTCAGTAGTTTTTATGGTTCAAAGAATACTCTTAACAGATCATAGAAATTAATTAACGTGTCAGAGACATAAAGCAAAGTTGGTGTTTCATAAATGGGACACTCTAAATATGTAGAGTTCCATTTAAAAAACAAGAAACTGCGTTGAAAAGTTTTTCAACCTCAGAATTGTCGAAAAGTGTACCGTTATCGATTTTTCAAAAATATCATCTGTTTCAAAGATTGAGTAATTTGTCTTTATTATTTGATGGGACGCCTCATATATAAATATTTCTCGATGATTAAAAAGTAAAATAACTTATTTCCGCTTTATATAATATAAAGCGGAATTTCCGACAAGTAAAGACTGAAACAATCAAACACTAAATATTTCTCATTTATCTGCACATTTAATTCATTTTGTGTTCATCGTAGAATTGTAATCCAGTCATTAAAGTGTCCAATTTTCAAAATACCAACACTCCTCTATATCTCTGAATCGATATTTGATTTCTAATTAAGTGGGAACACCCTATATATAACTCAATTACAATAATACGAAGAATACAAAATGAATTGATCTCGAAATTGATGAAAAATATGTATATATGAGGTGTGCCATCAAAACGGTGTCCTATGTTTGAAACGGATAACAGAAATTTTTTTTTGATTGGATAGATTTAAATATGTTTCATTTCTTTCGGGATCTAACTGATGAATTAGATCTCGAAATAAGTGAAACATTTTTACACAAAATGTTGTGTCCATTGTATAATTTCAATCGAATATTATGTAGGGTGTCCCATTTAAATGAGACCAATTCCCGTCTATATTTCTAAAACGATTATAAATTCCTATGCTGTGTTACTGTGTTATTCTTAAAATATTGACCATTAAAATTACTGGAATAACGGGAAATAAATTGAATCTCAAGATAAATGAAAAATATTTATATACGAGGTGTCCCATCGAAACAACGAAGTCAAAAATACAAAATCTTTGAAACAGATAACATTTTTTAAAAAGCGATAACGGGATGCTTTTCGACAAATCTGCGGACAAAAACCTGCGTCGAAAAATATATGGTGTACCATTTGAGAAACATCAATTTTACTCTTTATTTTTTTAACGGTAGGTAATGATTTCTATGTTGTGTTATCAGTATCATATGAAACATAAAAATTACTGAAGACAATATTTTAGAATGTATTGAATATAAGATATATATATTGAAATATTTGTAATTTTTCATGAATGTCTTGTAACTTGAGAACTGAGCAAGATATCTATGATCAGCTTTCTGATCTTGGTTTATTTCGAAAGAAGAGCTCAGGAGTCCTTGAAGATTTTTTCATCTTGTCTTATGAGTCTCGAGATATTGAATTTAGCTCATCCTGTACATACAGAGTGTCCGGAAACTATTACGCCGAATTGAAAAAGAACAAACTTCTTTGAACAATTTCGGAAAATGTGGAATTAACGAATAAAAATTACATTCAATTTTTTATAATCTCTGCAACGAATGATTTTTGGGAAAAAAATGAAGTCTTATTGATTTTTCAAGAGAAATGTTCTGTTTTGGCATCAAAGTTTCGGGACACTTTGTATATTAAAACCATCGTTGGTTTGGGTGATTAAATTTGTTCCACTCGAAATGAAAAATTTTCCTTGTGTTCACGACTAATTGATAAAAATATTTTTTCACATTATCTTAGAAATATGTTAGTTTCACATATACCAGAAAGGGTTAGTAACAATAAGTTTGAATTACGTCTTGAACATTTATTAGAATTCGAAGGTTATGTATTAGTAATAGAATATCAAACCATAATAATCATCCTGTGGCTTGAAAGTTATTGCTTTTCAATATTTTCGTATTTGCCGGAGAATATCCTGCATCTTCGGAACAAAAAATAAACAAAACGTTTGATGGTTCGTTCGGAAGTAATATTAATTGTATTGGTTCCTAAGAGCTATTCTGTTATTTCAAGCGATACTGAAAAATTGATGAACGCTCTGTATATGACCGTTTTAGAAAAAGAAACAAACGTTAGAGTTATGCATAATATCGACGTTCCTTCATTCTACCACGACGGCCCGTCATCTGGTGTCATCTGGAAGAGGAGACCGATATGCAGGGGGCACTTCAAGCGTTGACAGGTATAATTTGCCCAGACGAAGATAATTTTTAACGCATTCATATCAGTTTTCTAAACCAACACTGTATCGATATAAGTCTGTAAAATTTTTGTGTTCAACGCTGTCTTGACACATAATTTGAACTAAAGAGAAAATAGCGATGTTTAATCGAATTGCCGTAAATGTACTTTATGTTTTACGACCTCCTCATTTTTGAGCTATTGGACCACATAATTTGATTCATTCGCGTTACGTAGTAGAATTCACTACACAACTCAAACTTCATTAAGTTACATATTTTTCGGAAAAGAATTCACTCTAAAGAACTTAAACTCTACCAATAGCCGTAACTGTTTTTTTATAAAGGGTGTTTCATTGGGCAACAGAAATATTTCACAGGTGCATAGGTGACAAACAACCAATGTAGAAATGAATTACAAAGTAATCTTGAAATAATTAAGAATTCAATATTTTTCATGATTTATTGTTAGAAGTCATTTCAAACCACTTTCAGGTATCGAAGTTTAAAAACTTCACTTTTACGTTGAAAATTTGTGCAGTAAAACTGTCTGCGCTAAAATTTGAAGTACACCTCCCAGTTCAGTTTTTAGTTCAGATTTTCAAAATTCCGATCTACAGGGTGTTGTAACGAGGATTCAAACGATTCATAATTTTTTGTTAACCCAGACATGGATTTTCGAGGCGGTTATTGCATGATACGTTTGGGCTCTCAATCAGGAATATATTTGCCAAATATGAAGAAAATATACCGGGTGGTTCGTTCGATATGGCTTCAGAAAGAAACGGGTGAAATTCATAAAACACCCTGTATCTCGACTATGAAGACAGTAAGACCCAATAAATGGGGTATCCCCAGAACCGCCTTGGTGCCACCTATGCACCCGGAAGTATTTCCGTTTTCGAATGAAACACCCTGTATAATGTGGAAGTCTTTCTGAATAACTCATTTGGACCAAACACATTGAATACCAGCTGAATATTTTTCTAAAAAGGCGTTGTTTGCAAACCAACTTGTTTGACGTCAAGTAGTCATCAATGTAATAAACATATTCTTATGATTTCGAGGGAAATGATATCAACAACAGTACAATGTTGTGCTATATTTTGTTCATTATAGGCAGTCGTAGATTAATCGTCGTACTATATAAATGTTTGATAATTCATCATTATTGATATATTCGTGTGCTTACATAACTCGTGCTACGCACTCGTTTTCAACATACACACTCATATAATAATAATAATTTTATCCCACTTGTATAGAAAATAACTATCATCCACGACTGCTTGATTTTGAAGCTCTAATGCCAATAATTGTGGTTCATTTGCGTTGCGTAAGAATACTAATCAGGCAATTCATCACGAAATGAACGAATTCAGAAACAGACTCATGAATAACCAGCACTGCTTCTTATATACAGAGTGTAATTGAATGTCAATATCCATGGAGGTGATTTTGGTGCCCATTTTAAGAAAAAAACTTCATATGAACATATGTCCTAACCTTTTCAGGGTGGTAAAGTTTTCGAAAATAATTAATTCATTTTTAATATCTCCAATAACACTTCCGATATTTCAATGAAAGTTGTCATTCATGTACTAGAAATCAAGAGGCATTCTTTAATCTATCACCTTTTTTTTTTATTTCCACCAGTGGGTAAATAGGCCGGAAATAGGCAGGTCAAATGACTTGCCTATTTCGGTAGACATTGATAGTATACCACATATTTTTCCTCAAATAAAAATTATTCTCGAAATTCCCAATCATTTTTCACCAAAGTTGATAATCTAACTTTTTTCAATTCGATGCACGGTTTTCGTTAAAAAACTAAAAACTGTTTCTCTGCATGATCATAACAATATCGTTGATTTGACAATATCATCATACAGAGACATAAGTAGATTTTATTATTTCAGACGAAACCCGTGCGTCATCCAAAAAAAAATCAAAATATCAAATTTAAAATATCCGAAGTGGTATTGTACATATTAAAAATAAATGATTTATTTTTGAAAAATTCATCAAATACCAAGGCAATTTATTTTAATCAATATATTGTGGTAAGTGATAATTTAACGGCATTTTATTTTTTCGAAAAAACGCATTGCTGAATAATATTTCAACAAAAAACATGAGTGCTGGTGGCAAAAAAAATCTGAGTTCAAGACAAGGATCTTTCACGAATGCTTCTCGTTAGAAACACATTATTTTGGTTTGTGTTTTTTATAATTTTTCACAGGAAAAATGAGATTCCGAAATAGTAATCGACAGGACTATTTCATGAAACCATAAATTCTTTTTATCAAAGGTATTTTGATTTTGATGACAAGAGCTGTCGAGTTTTACAACGGGTAAACTCGAAAAAACTGATGAAAGATGATATCATACAGTTTTCCATCAAGGTAATTATTTGTAATTCAAAATCGAGCGTTTCAGATTGGTGGAAATCAAGAAGGGGAAAAGTGTAATTTCACAATATTCAATCAAAACAATGTACAGCAATGTACAGTCTTAGATAAAACGATGTAAGTACTATATATGTATCTGTGTGAATATTAAAATATTCGTGTGTACTTACACAATAAAGTATATAGATATTAACGATGCATTGATCCCATGTTTATATATATAGGAAAATACAATTATTTGTTCGAAGTGTTTTATCTTTTAATAAGTAACTCATGTTATTTCGATGAAATGTGTTACCTGATGCGCAAGTGGTGCACATCTTTCTTGAGATTTGATACCTGCATTCTATTTTCTATATCGATGAAAGCAATATCACCTGCTTATACATATATAAAACTTTGGAGTTAAATTTTTATAATCTCTAATCATCTATAATATTCAGTCGAAGTTGTAGGCAGAGATCCAAATATAAGCAGAAACGAGTCATATTAAAATGATGTATTATATTATAGTATGATTCAAATGAATCGAAATATTTGCTCATATAACCTCCACTTTCAGGACATTAGCACACAATATCAATATATATTATAGTTCGAAAACAATATCAATTTTAATATGAAGACAATAGGACATAAAACGTTCAACTTGGTGTTCATTGTCTTGGAACTTTATATTTTATAACAACAATGTCCTAGAAGTAGAGGTATATTTTGATTGGTTCTTCATGATACAGTTGGGGTAGAAAATATATCAAAACCAATTGAACCTGCTTTTGACAGCGAAACAATTTCCCTCGTCAATTTTTATACATGTTAAGAAAATAATACTGATAAATCCTTAATTTTATCAGAAAAAAAATTTACCTATATAATGTATGAGAATCAGACATAAAAAACATAAAGTGTTTCTCATTCTCGTTAATTTTTCTTGTATTTCATTTCTTTCTCGGACTCTATATTCCATTTTTTTTTGTGCATTGCCTGAATAGTCAATAGCATATAACACGTATTTCCACAAAACGTTTTCAATTATCACATAAATAAGAAAACAAACAGAAATTATTGTTATTGTTTTACAGGATCAATAAAGTATGTTATGTTATGTTATTAAAATGAAATTTATCTTCTGAGGAATATTTCTGAATTATCGAAAAAATATGTTGATTAAAAACTCCTCTCTGAATATAATATTTTTGAGAGAATATGCATGAGTATTACTCAAGTAGAAATATAAGGACAATTTGAATTGTATCCTGGGTTGAGTGAATCCCATGCGGATAATTGGAATACTTGGTAACATTGACCAGCCGACCAAGATGCGAATCGCTAGTTAGAATAACGTGTTAAAATGAGAGAAAGCTTGGGATGCACAAATTTTTTGTTTTCTTTGTTTCATTTCGTTAAATCTGAGTGAATTCTGAATTTCTTGATCGGTCAATTTGAGTAATCGAGTGATTTCTAACATAAGGGGGTTGTGTCAAGTAACCGTGCAAGTAACGGTGACTGTGTTAGCTTTTCATTATTATTGTGCCCTTTCAAAAACCATTCACGAAAAACTCATTTGGTTAACCGGTAACGAAATTCAAAACAAACTTTTCTGTTGATACTGCCTGCTACATTTCAATCAAAAAGCCCTTTCGTTTCGACTGGATACGATAACTTGAAATTCCTTGTTTTACGAGTAAACATGAAATTTCCAAAAAACATATTCATCCGGCTATAAAATCTGAATTGTTCGTGAAACAAAATATTGTAAATACCTACTATGTACAGTGCTCAAGCAAATTCATAACAGTGTTAATAATGAGGTTAGGGAAAATCGTAAAATGATAAAGTATCTAGTGAACATGATCATTTTCCTATCGACACAAGAGCATTTAGGGGAATCAATGAAAGTGTTAATACTGACATTCGAGGAAATTTGGAGAAGCTTGTTGAAGTCGCCATGACGTCAGACGTTATTAGAATATATTTCCGTTCCGTCTGTATTTTGCAAATTATATCGAAAACCTTTCAGAATGATTAAATTGATTCGGTGACCAAAATTTTGAGGCAAATAACATTTATAACGAAATGGACAGTGTTTTTACTAGGAATAATGTATTCATTATTCATTAATAACTGATACTGATGTAGATTATTATCTGTTTAATTTCCATAAAATGAATGTTTTGTTACTGAAATATATGTTTTTAGTTATGTTCAATATACGGCCTAATAAAAAGCGTCACTTCCACTTCTGATAATAACATTTTTAAATCTGATTGATAAGTGAGAGGAACTATTCGATCTATAATGTTCCTTGAAACTCAAAATGTTGAATTTTTACCTAAATTCAATACTGAAATTCGATTCAAACCAAAATTATTGAATTAATCAAACTACAATTCAGTTATTGGCTAAACCCTACATATAAGTGTTGGCAAGAAATCGTGGAGGAAAAACTACTTTTATCAATTATTCTTCAAATTAATTGAAATGAGTATGACTACTTCAAACCTTATTCTAGCAAGGCACTCGAAATTTTGCAACAAGCTTGAAATGCTTATTTCATATATATGCGTAAAAATGCAACCCGTTCGAAAGATCAATTACCGAAATTCTCATTATGGCATCTTCCATATTTTTCTTGAATTATCCTTGGTCTATATTTGATTATACTGATGATATGATCAGCTTTATATTTCGCACAGGTCCGGGCTGTGTTTTAGTTAAAGCTTCTGAAAACTCGATCCTATCGGTTCTGTGGTATCAGAGATATTTGATAGTCGCCTTTCGATATCCTTTTCAATTGCTCTATGGTTCTGGTTCACTGAGCAACATGAAATTTCACGGAAGGCTTCAAATTGTCGTATTTCAAGGGAGTGCGTAATTTCATTCAAGTCAAACTCATAGTTTTGAAATAAATAGAAACTCAACATTTCTAAAAGACATATTCACTAAAATCTTGGTCAGATTTTACCAGTTAACGAACTTCGCGATACGAAACCACCCAAGTACACTGTCCTTCATCTCGAATGTTTCGTGTATACAAACACGCAAACAGATTTATATTTGAAGACGAATTCATCAACAGGGAGTCGAAACTTAAATTTCGACCACTCAAAAATCGGTGAGATTATGACAGAGTTCAGCCCTAAAAATGATGAAATAGGAACACCTGCTACAATGATTGACTCTGGCGTTGGCATAAATACATATTCCAAGTACACGACATGTTCTGCATCTTGCGAGATCCGACGAATATGCGATTTTGACCCTTATCGATATACAAAGATTTTGATACTTATCTCGCATCTAACGAGATCCGTCTTAGTGGCAACGTTGAACGGATCTCATTGCCACGCGGTATACAATGTATATAGGGTATATAGGAAAGGATCTCGGATTGTTGGTTTATAAGACATGGACCTCGTAGCGTTGAAATTTTACAGGGATCTCGTAATCACATTTTCGAAGTATATATATATATATATATATATATATATATATATATATATATATATATATATATATATATATATATATATATATAGAATATCTTATATCAGCAACAACAGGAATTTTTCCAAGCGCTGAGGATATTGAGAATTTTGGGATACTTAGATCAAGGGCGAGTTCGGAAAGTCAGCGCTGAAAGAGATGCGCTTGACAGCTCTGAACAGCGCTATACCAGCAAAATGCTGGAGAAAGAGCGCTGCATTCTATGCTGAATTATAGATTTACGTTGAGTTTACAAACGCTTTTTCAACGAAGTAATGGTTTCAATGTCTCTGAATTAATATGAGAAAACTAAAATTATCTGCATGCCAGGATGTTATTTTCTTATGCTCTTATGTCACAACGACAGTTGTGACGTGTCGACCTTGAGTAAGCCGGTCACAAGGCTAAAATTCGGCTCGCGACTACTCAGTGAAGACGGGAGTGAGTTCTTCAAAATAAGGTGGAATATAATAATGGGCGCCAGGTAGAGATTTGCCTGCCTTAAGAACAAATTGCGTACTCATCTACCAGAGTAGCAAAAAAACGAATACTCAATGTCAAACGTTTAATTGAAATTAAAATGTCTGCAGTGGTTGATAATAAAAAAATAATGAAAAAGAATTATCTTAATTACCAAAAGCTAGAAGAGCTTCCCAAAAACTTCATCTAACACTAACAAATGCCAGCAGGGCTTCCTATAAAATATAACTAACAACATATGCCAGAAGGGCTTCCTACAACCTATAATGCCTAAACTAATCCTGAAAACAGAATCCTTTTATCAGCCTACACTCGGCTTAGGCTAAACCTAAAATTTCAGTACCAAAACTAAACCTAAACGGAATTTACCAGATAAAAAACCAGACAAAAAACCAAGTTGAACAAGAAGATTGACCTCAACCACAGATCCTGAAGGAATATACAAATACAGTCGTTGCAATAACTTTCCGAAAGAAAATCAATAATAAAAACCGTTAACTCCTATTCAAATGACTGATTTACTATCAGTACACTAAATCGTCACTTCCAAAATTAAATCTCAATACAATAATCTTTGAAGCCAGTGCAAGCACCGGTTACCTGATACAAAATCAATATTGAAGGTTGACAGCAAACCTAACGGTGAGATCTCTATACGTAGAATGTACTCCAGGTATACCATATGACAACAATATACTATGTACTCGAACTGTACCATATATCAGAATGTACCATCCATCAGAACTGCACCAGAAATTCACCACCATATACCAGAAAATAAATACCATAAACTCCAACCGTACTCTACACCAGACTTAGAATTCTCAAAGTTATCCAGCACTAGAATTCTCAATCCAACCTGGCACTAGGATTCTCAAGGTATTCAGGCACTAGGATTTTCAATCCAACCAGGCACTACGATTCCCAAAAATATCCAGGCACTCTCAGAGGTGCGTCAAGTTGGTGATCCACTCCCAGAATTTTGGTATCGAATTGTTTTGGGTATTTTGTGCCCATTTTGTGCCAATTTTTGCCGTATAAAAAAAATTTTGTGCCCATTCGGTTTTCGAGATATTTCGAGTTTTTCCCGTGAGTCACTAACTTGACGCTGTGACTCATACATGGAAATTTTTAAATTTTTTTATTTGGGTATTTTGTGCCCATTTTGTGCCAATTTTTGCCGTATAAAAAAAATTTTGTGCCCATTCGGTTTTCGAGATATTTCGAGTTTTTCCCATGAGTCACCAACTTGACGCTGTGACTCATACATGGAAATTTTCAAATTTTTTTATTTGGGTATTTTGTGCCCATTTTGTGCCAATTTTTGCCGTATAAAAAAAATTTTGTGCCCATTCGGTTTTCGAGATATTTCGAGTTTTTCCCGTGAGTCACCAACTTGACGCTGTGACTCATACATGGAAATTTTCAATTTTTTTTATTTGGGTATTTTGTGCCCATTTTGTGTCAATTTTTGCCGTATAAAAAAAATTTTGTGCCCATTCAGTTTTCGAGATATTTTGAGTTTTCCCTGTCAGTCACTTACTTGTCGGACGGAAATTTTCTTATTTAGATAAATTATGCTCATTTTGTGGCGTATGGTAAAGTTTTGTTCCCATACAGTTTTCGAAATATTTCTACTTATTCCAGTGCGATGGATAAATGTAGCCCACTTCATCGACGAGCATTGTATCATAAAATTATGCTTCGGATAAATCTGCATTTGCTTAACCTCATATGCAAATGCGTATAAATTTGTGTCTCAAATGATATATTTTTGCCTTGCAGAGCATATTTACTAATTTTCGGTTTTATTTGCATATTTTCAAGATGAAATTTGTTTTCAAACCAATAGAAACAAGCCGAATAGAACCGTACGTTGAGAATATATTTGACAAATCCCAACCAACTTTTATGAGCTATTGACTACTAAACCCCTAAGGAAGGGAGTGTTTGGAGAAAATATTTATCCCGATAGCTAATATTACTAACATCTGGTAAGTATTACAAGGGAACACATAATCGATGTTAACTTGGTCAACTTCAAAAACAAAATAATCGAACAATGGCAGAGCAGATGGAACGAAACTGAAAGTGAATTAAGAGAATTCAAACGATGTTCAATATCTTTAACACAAAATAAAGACAGCAAAATAAGTCTGACAAACACATGTGCTTTCGATCCATTGATTGCAACAAATTTTGTGACAGCAAGTTTCTCGCTGAAATCAACCAAGATGAATTGAACAATATACAGGGTGTACACTTTTGAAACGGCCTTACTTCAAGGGGAGATTATACAGGTGATTGGCAACAAAAAATATCATATAACACATGGTCGAAATGTTGGTGGTTATTCTTCAATTTAGCATTTTTTGATTTCACGGAATTAATCACTTTTTTCCATAAAACCAATTATATCTTATTCATTTCTGCGTCCTCATCGAATTTGATCATATATTCCGAAGGTGCATTAAATTTGCCTTGATATGAGCAGTCATGAGTGGCAAAAGATTTTCACTGACGAGTATGGTGAAGTGGTGAATCCAAATATTCTGAAGAGAGCCAAATAGTCGTATCTTTCCAATCGTTTTATGAAAGAAAAACTATAAATGAGAATATGTTTTAAATGATCTTGAGAGATAATACTGAATGAAAAATCGTAGTTTCCAGATTGATAATCAGACCATTGAAGCATTTTTAACTATAAACTCCTCAACATCTCGAATTAATTTGAGTGTTTTAAGTCATGTTTGTTGTTTTTGTCTGAATGTATATTTCAGCTCCCTGAAGATGGATACACAATGATGACCGAAAGCTAGGATGGTACAATAAATGAAATAGATCTTATAGAGTTTGACGACCACACCCGATATCCTTAAATTGAGAATATGTTTTCTTTGCAGTAAAAACTTCTCCATTTTGAATGCTTTCGAATGACATATCCAGTTCTGTGTTAGCTACTTTCTTTTTGCTGTAATATCATGGCTGACGTGATGACAATGAATACTCAAACTTTCCTTTGCTCTATTTCGGAGGTGCTTATGATTGGATATTGAAATAATTCACATGGAAATACTTATTTCTATTGAACTCAATGTTTCATAAAAAAATGAATTAATTTCTAGTTATTTTTACCGAATAAAATGATTAAATCAAATAAGTTCAACCGCCACCTGCTACTCGAGTAGTACAGAGTAGTAGTACAGAGTCGGAGTTAGATTGATTCATTTTGACATACCTGTTGGGACATGCTGTACTTCATTGTTTCATGCTTTAAATGTTATATTTTTTTGTAGTGTGTTATTGTTATTATGACACAAGATTAAGTTAGAACGAAGTTGTCAATAAAAAAATCGTCACAAAAAGTCACCTTCCAAGTATTTATTTTATATAATTAGAAAGCAACTCAACATAATTGGCATCCCTGGAAATTTTGGAAAAGAGCATGCAGTCTTTGAAAACAGAAAGAAAGATTGTCAAGGACGCTGCAAGAAAACATTTCCAAGAGATTGAGAAGGTAGGACAGGATGATAAGGAGAAAATAAGTGAACTACTGCAACAAGTTTTAGTCAAAGCAGAAAAGGTATTTTCCCTAGACAACAATATAAAAGAATTGCTTTGTAACGAAGAACCCAGCGACGAAGATTTTAGTGAAGAAATCACAGAGGAAATGAATTTTTGCACTGAGGTAACCAAGTATACAAACAAATGCAATTTTTTACTGAAAAAAAATAAAGAAGCAGAAGCGGAGGTTAAAAACGAAAAAAGAAAAGCTCCAAAGAATTTTAACCTACCAAAATTAGAAATAAAAAAGTTTGACGGAAATGTCAAACATTGGATAAATTTTTGGGGTCAATTTCGCAAGATAGATGAAAATTCAGATTTGCCCGATGAAGACAAATTCCAGTACCTTATCCAATCCACCGAAGAAAACTCGCCAGCCCGTAATTTGGTAGAAAGCTTCCCACCCTCAGCAAACAATTACGAAATTGCCGTTGACCAACTCAAAACTAGATTTGCAAGGGACGAGGTTTTAATTCAGGTTTATGTGAGAGAGCTTTTAAGCCTCGTTTTAAGTCAACATATTTCACCGGAAAAATCAGGTATGGCTTTATCAAATTTGTACGATAATTTGGAGACTCAGCTCAGGGCGCTGGAAACATTGGGTGTGACCACAGACAAATACGCCGCGATGCTTTTACCATTGGTTGAGTCAGCTATACCACACGAATTACTAAAAATTTGGGAAAGAAACCGTTTAACTAATGATAAATTTGTTAACGAGTTACAGGGTCTACTGAAGTTCCTAAAAGCCGAGGTGGAAGCAGACGAGCGAATAAAACTTGCACAAAACAGTTTTTCTTTGGAAAAAGGAGTAAAAATGGGTCAGGATAGGTGTTCTGTAGAAGTGTTGCATGTGAAAAATACTGAGACTAAAGGTAAGCTCAATTTTTCTTGCATATTTTGCGATTCAAACTCTCATAACAGTCAGGATTGCATAAGAGCACAAAAAATGACGTTAGAACAAAAAAAGACAACTGTAGCAAAGAAAAGAGGTTGTTTTTCATGTCTGAAACCCAATCACAGTTTTAGAACTTGCAAATCTATAGTCAAATGTGTAAAATGTACACGAAAACATCATGCTCTTATGTGTCCCGATCTGCATGAGAAAGAGAAAGGAAAGAAGGACGCAAATAGGCAGGAGAGAATTGAGCAAACAATGACAACTGTCAATTCAGAAACTTTGCTGCAAACAATAATTGTAAAAATTATTTCTGATAATAATAGATCAAGAACAGTAAGGGCTCTGCTAGATTCTGGCTCACAGCGTTCATATATAACAACAAAATGCGCTGAAGAGTTAGGACTTTTTAAAATCGGAGAGGAAAATATTGTTCAGGGCATGTTTGGTGGATTACAAAGCGATCCAAAAATTCATCGCGTATTCAAAGCAAATATTCAAAATTTAGAACAAACTTTTAGCGTTGGTATGTCTTTGCTTGAACAGGATAAAATATGTAATTATATACCAAAGCTAAATGATATCAATATTATTGAAGACTTAAAATTAAAAAATATACTTGTGAATGATGTTGCTTCTAACGATTTCGAAGTAAACTTATTAATGGGAGCAGATATTTTTGGAAAAATTCTTACAGGAAATATAATCAGAAATATATGAGTCTATAGTAGTTGTAGGAACAAACTTTGGATGGACCATAATGGGTCAACAAAGCTGTAATAAAAATAATGTGTTTGTTTCTACTTATTTTTCTGATTCTTCTTTGGCAAATTTATGGAATTTAGACGTGTTGGGCATAAAAGAATCAGCAGAAAAAAAATGCAGAGAGGAGTTAGAGATAAAGACACTGGAAAAGTTCATGGAAAGCACCAGAATAAATGAAGAAAACAGGTACGAGGTGTCTTTACCATGGGTGGACGGTTTTCCTAACATAACGTCAAATTTTAAACTAGCGGAAAATCGATTATTTTCAAACACAAAGCGTTTACTTTCAATAAATAAATTTAAAGATTACGATAAAGTTTTTAATGAATGGGAGCAAATGGGAATTATCCAAGAAGTGGAACAAGACGAATGTGAACAAGGACACCACTATTTGGCGCATCATGCTGTCATAAAGGAATCAAGCTACACAACAAAAATAAGGCCAGTATTTGATGCATCACAAAAGGATAGAAACGGTAATTCTCTTAATGATCTACTAGAAAAGGGTCCCAATATGATTGAGTTAGTTATTCCTCTTATCTTAAAATTTAGGCTACATAAAATAGGGGTAACAGCAGATATCGCCAAAGCATTTTTACAAATTAGCATTAAAAAAGAAGATAGGGACTATTTGCCCTTTATTTGGTGGAAAGATTACGAACAACGACAAATTAAAATTTTTAGACATTGTAGAGTCGTTTTCGGGTTAAAGCCTAGTCCATTTCTATTGGCAGCTACACTAAATTTACACTTAAAAAAAGAGAAAAAATTTAAAGAAACTGCAGGTCAACTTTTAAATGCGTTTTATGTTGACAACTGTGTTTACAGCGTAAAAAACGAAAAAGATTTGGAAAAATTTATAGGGGAGTCAAAAGATATCTTATTAAGAGCAAATTTCGATTTAAGGGGTTGGACTTATAACGAACAAAATAAAGAAAATTTGATAAACCAGGAAAACAGCGAAAATAAAATTATTTCTATTCTAGGAATGCAATGGAACTTTGCAAATGACATTCTAAAATGCGAAATTAAAAATTTGGGTTGTCTTCAGGATATTCCAAGGACAAAACGGGGTATTTTATCAGCAACTCAGCGGGTTTTTGACCCTATTGGTTTCACATCTCCTTTTACATTGTTACCAAAGCTTATGCTGCAGGAAACTTGGAACTTGAAACTTATGTGGGATGAAAAACTGCCTGAGGATTTAGAGAAACGATTTGAGAATTGGCTGAAATGTGTAAATCTTTTAAGTTTTTGTAGTATTCCTAGATGTTTGACAGATAATATAGAGAATGAAGACATGATAACAAAAAAATCGATTCATGTCTTTGTAGATGCTTCAAAAGTATCTTATGCGGCTTGTGTTTTTCTTAGGTTGGAGTATCAAAATTCAGTTTTCATTGGACTTTTGTTAGCAAAAACTAGGTTAAGTCCAATAAAACCAATTACACTCCCAAGGCTCGAATTAATGGCTGCTTTAATTGGGGTAAGACTAGCGGAAACGGTTAAAGAAGTAGAAGACTTCAAACACCTAGAAACTACCTACTGGAGCGATTCCATGATCGTTTTGACCTGGATAAAAACAAAAGGTTTGTGGAATACCTTTGTTGGAAACAGAATCAAGGAAATAAGAAAATACAGTAGTGTAGATCAATGGTGTCACGTACCAGGAGAAATGAATTCAGCAGATATTTTATCACGTGGTTGCAGTGGAAAGCAGCTTATGGAGAAAAAATGGTGGCAAGGACCAGAATGGCTAAAAGAAAGTAAGGAAAAATGGCCAAAAGAAAAATTATGTGCCACAGAAGATGAAATTGAGAAGGAGCGAAAAAGGATCATCAATACAAATTTAGTAGAGAGTTTAGTTGATGAAGCATTTTGGCAGAAAATAAATCAAATTTCAAAATATAATAAAATTAAAAGAATTGTTGGATGGATTTTGAGGTTTGGCGATAGTTTAAAAAATAAACTAAGAAACAAGTGCTTAGAAGCAAAAGACAAAAATAAATTCGAATATTTGAGTACAGAAGAACTTGAAAGAGCAGAAACACGTCTTTTAAGAGTAGTACAAAGGAAAGATTTAGGAGAAAATTTAAAAGGAATGCGTAAGTTTGAGTATTTGACAGACGATAATGGGATTTTAAGAATGAAAACAAGACTTGAATTTGGAAATTTTAACGAAAGTTTTAAATACCCGATCATTCTTCCAAGTAAAAACGAAATTGTTAGGAAACTACTTATAGAAGAGCACGAAAATAGTTGTCATGCAGGACCAAAAATTTTATTAGGAGTCATCCGAGAAAAGTTTTGGTTACTAAAAGCCCGTAAAACGATAAATTCCATAATATTTGCCTGTGTAAATTGTAAAAAACATACATCTAAACCACTTGAAACTCCTTTTGCGCCTCTTCCAGCAAACAGAATAAACGACGCGGGGGTTTTTGAAGTTGTGGGTGTTGATTTAGCAGGACCATTACTACTAAAAGATGGTAGCAAAGTTTGGATTGTATTGTTTACGTGCGCAGTCTACAGGGCAGTTCATCTTGAACTAGTTAAATCGCTTTCTACAGAAGCATTTTTATATTCGCTAAGACGCTTCATCAGTAGACGAGGTAGACCAAACACCATTTATTCTGACAACGGGACAAACTTTCGTGGAAGTAATAATTTGTTTAAAAAATTAAATTGGGAAGAAATTGAAAATTTTTCGGGACAAAAAAGAATTAAATGGATATTCAATCCACCTTCGGCTTCGTGGTGGGGCGGATGGTGGGAAAGATTAGTAAGGGTTGTAAAAGAATTATTGCGTCGATCGTTGGGAAAAGCATCGTTATATTATGTTGAGTTATACACTGTGCTTTGCGATGTAGAAGCAGTAATTAACGAACGACCACTCACCTATGTTTCCAGCGCCGATGAGTGGGAGGTTCTTAGTCCTGCAAGGTTTTTAAGGCCTATACACTCACAGTCGTTAGGTACAAATTTTTTGGGTGAAGTTGCGGATTTAGACGAGGTAGACGCGACATTTTTAAAAGGTCGTTTTAAACATTTGCAAAATGTTCGAAATTCATTACGGGAAAGATTTAAAAATGAGTATCTTGCAGAGTTAGTTAATAAAGGTCACAGGAAGAAGACGGAGCAGATTAAAGTTGGTGATGTAGTTTTGGTTGGAGCAGATAACCTGAAACGGGTACTTTGGCCAATGGGAAGAATATTAGAAATTTATGATGGAAAAGATGGAGTTAGCCGGGTCGCAAAAGTAAAAACGAAGAACGGAATAATAATTAGGACATTCCAAAGGATTTATCCATTAGAATTAGGAACAGCATCAGAATCAAACAGTAAAGAAGTTATCACTACAGAAAAGAAACGAAAGAATAAGAAAAAAGAAGAGAAGAATGAAAACTCAGTCGAAAGATCAAGGTTTGGTCGAATCTTGAAGGCTCCAGCAAGGTTGGGTGTGGAATAAGCTTGGGGCCGGAGAATGTTGGGACATGCTGTACTTCATTGTTTCATGCTTTAAATGTTATATTTTTTTGTAGTGTGTTATTGTTATTATGACACAAGATTAAGTTAGAACGAAGTTGTCAATAAAAAAATCGTCACAAAAAGTCACCTTCCAAGTATTTATTTTATATAATTAGAAAGCAACTCAACAATACCATTCTCACAAAGGCACCCGATAATCTTGCCAAAGGCACAGCAGTTAACTAAATTAATTGTAAAATCTGAGCATATGAAACATTTACATGCCGGTGTCCAAAACTTACTGTCGCTGATTAGATTAAATTATTGGCCAATCGATGGAAAGAATTTGGTAAAAAGAGTAGTAAGGGAATGTATTAAATGCTTCAGAGCTAATCCAAAAACCACGAGATTTCTAATAGGTGAATTACCTAGCGCTAGGGTCACACCCAGTAGACCATTCTCGCACTGCGGTGTTGATTATGCAGGCCCAATAATAATTGAAGAAGGAACACTTCGCAGAACCAAATTGGTGAAGGCATACATATGCATTTTTGTATGCTTCTCAACACGTGCAATTCACATCGAACTCGTGAAAGATTTATCCACCGAGAGTTTTCTCAACGCGTTGAATAGATTTATAGCAAGAAGAGGAAAGCCATCAAAAATATATTCGGATAACGGCTCCAATTTTAAGGGAGCCCGTAATTATTTTCTAGAATTGCATGATTTGTTAACGACTAAGTCCACAATAAAAAATGAATTAACTTCCTCACGCCACACTCGATTGAGTGGTCGTTTATACCTGCGAAATCCCCACATATGGGAGGTATTTTGGAGGCAGCCGTAAAATCGACGAAGTACCATTTAAAACGAATTTTAGGCATCGCTTCAATAACGTATGAGGAAATGTACACAATTTTGACGCAGATTGAGTCGTGCTTCAACTCGAGACCACTTTCCCCCCTGTCGTCCGACCCAGACGACTACCTACCTCTAACCCCAGCGCATTTTTAATTGGCGACTCTTTAGCCACTCCTCCACAGAAAGATGTCCGAGACATTAATTTAAATAAATTGTCTCGTTACCGACGTACTCAGCAGCTTACGCAGCATTCTTGGTCACGATGTTCCAAGGAATATTTGACGCAGCTGCAACAGAGGACACCAGATGTTACACCCAAGATAGGCGACTTAGTCGTTCTGAAGGAGGACAACATTCCACCACTTCGCTGGCTCATGGGACGCATAGTCGACATCCATCCAGGAGCTGATAAGGTGCCCCGTGTTGTGTCCGTAAGGCTATCCAGTGGTAGTGTATTCAAACGTTCCACGAACAAGGTGTGTGCGCTCCCGATAGACAAAGAGGACTAGTTGTATTCATGAGGTGTGAACTCTCGAGAACATTTGTGCATATGTTGTAATCAACAATTATTATTAAGTGATTTCAATTGTATATATTAAGTTAATGTAATGTTGCTCTAAATTTAATATTTGAAAGCGATTCTTTCAAGTTGGGCGGCCTATGTACAGTCAAGCCACGGTGTATAGAATTTATACCGTGGTCAAACATGATTATTAGATGTAGCGCCACTGTGCTCAACATGGTAACGTGGCAACTCCCCCTGTCTCAACAATTTCACCCTTATTACGAGGCAGAGAGAGAGTCCTCCGTCTCTCTGGTCCCAACCGTCAAGGGATCAACACGTTCTCGTTAAGTAACCACGCGCCGTATCACCACAATTGTAAACCTTGTAACCAAGCAAAATATACACGTAAACTTGATACAGTCTATTTCTCGTTCCCGAAAGGGTGGTCCTTCATACACGCACTATTCAACTTAGTAAAATTCTTTCCAAAAGCTTTTCTCTCAAAATTATCACAAATCGCCGATAACCTCCATCTGACAATTTCATTCCTAACCACAGACTTAACCAGTTGTCAAACGAAACTTTCCACACAGAAGAAAAATTATAAAAAAAAATCCAGAAATTATAAAATATTTCCCCACGGTAGTGATATTCGACCTCAGCAATACGGAAATAAGTGTTCTATAATAAATTCAGAATTATAATAACACGAAACTAAATCAACAATCAACCTCCAGAGGGCGCATTACCAACCGAAATATAAAATGGTGTGAATCTAACCGTTACAAATCCCCCCTTACTTAAAAAAAAAAAATTTACCAGGAGGGTCAAATTTTTTTCTCCACTAACTATAAAAAAATCAAATACGGTAAATTAAACAGCGACAATACTTCAATGCATTCTAAAGGAAACGACACCAGCAAAACTCCAATACCGACACAACTAAAACCAGAATGTCACAATTGAATTAACTTCAAAAGTCCAATATCAGCAAATTGAAATGGAGATGGACAATATAGCATGTTGCTATCGTGGATCTGACGTTACAGAAGATGTTAGGCATATGTCAGCCACTATATGAGGGTAGTGACCACCCTAGTAAATTTATGCTCAAGGCAAGGGTTAACCATGCTTCAACCCAAGCAAAAACAAAAAACAGCCAAAATTAGTCAGACAAGTGTTCATCCGTCAGTTGATCCGGTGGATGAGCTTTTAAATCTTCATCTCAACGTCATCATATATTCTCCTAAAGGATTCTTCCCGTTCTTTAGTCAAGGCAGACCTGTAGGAACTAATCTGATCAGGACAGGTATTTTCACCCTCACACGAAACTTCCCTTCCAAAAACAATAAAATTTTGAGAGTAACCGGTGACTTCGTGATTTGAGGAACGAATAGTTAACCCAACCTGGTTTAAATGTCTATCCCAACCTCTCTGATCTTCTGACAGGTAGGACCTCAACATGATTTTTATAACCGTATTAATTCTTTCGACCGGATTAGCTTGGGGATGATATAGTGCGGTATACTGAATGTTGACATTATAAGATTTTAAAAATTTAACAAATTCTTCAGACCGAAACTGTACGCTATTATCGGCAATGATGGAAGTCGGACATCAAAGACAGGAAAGACATGTATATCCAGTATTTTTACAATGGCTGACGCGGTAGCCGTACGCAGTGGAAAAAGAGGAGGGAATTTGCTGAAACAATCCGCGACGACAAAAATATACTGGTTACCGGAGCGAGACCGAGGTAAAGGATCAACCAAATCCGCAGACAGAAGCTCGAATGGTCGAGAAATTGATAATGTTTAGGGAGCATGAGGCCAGAAGGCTTCTCCTGGCTTGGTTCAATGGCGTGACAGGTTCTGCAGCAGCGAATAAACGAAGTCACATCATATCGCATCTTTTGGTCAGTAATACCGTTGTGCCAACTTACTATGAGTTTTGAAAATTCCCACATGAAGCAGAGATTCATGGACCTGTGTATTTAATGATTTTCGTTGAGGACGCGGAACCACTTCTCTCCAGTAATTACATTTTCGAAAAGCCTACCCTGAATGATCTGCCAGGATGGGAACCGGTGAGGGGCATGAGCCACTTTTCCTAGAAGTTTGTCATACCACAAATCCGTGGAATGACCCTGAGAAGTATCAACAGTATCAATGATAGGCACCGCCCTAGATAAGGAATCAGGTACGATGTTATCTTTACCTTTACGATGGATAATGGTATAGTCATACTGTTGGAGTCTGATAGCCCACCGGGCCAATCTTCCAGAAGGTGAATTCAGTCGATCCAGCCAGAGCAAACTAGCGTGATCGGTGATAACCGAGAAATGTGACCCCACAATATACGGTCGCAGCTTCTCAATCACCCATAGAACAGCAAGGCATTCACGTTCCGTGGTGGTATAATTGCGTTCTAACCAGGTTAAAGACCTGGAAAGATAGCATGTCACCTTTTCTTCATCCTCTTGTTGCTGAGTCAAGACAGCACCAATCCCATAACCGGAAGCATCACACTGAATGGTGAACGACCTCGAAAAATCCGGGCAAGACAAAACAGGGGCACTAATCAAACATTCCTTCAACTTAATCAAAGCCTCATCACATTGAGAACTCCATCTGAAGGACCGATTTTTCTTGAGTAGCTCCGTTAAGGGAGCAGTCAGATCCGGAAAGTTTGGTACGAATCTCCGGTACCATGAAGCCAAACCCGAAACACAAGTGGGGACTGGTATGTTCAAAATGGCCTGAACTTTCGCTGGATTCATTCTTAGACCTTTCGAATCCACTACATAACCTAGATACAAGAGTTCCGGTCGACAAAAGTGACACTTCTTCTTTGAAACCGTTAAATTAGCTGCTAGGAGGCGGTTAAAGACCTCCTTTTGTACCTCTACATGTTCCTCAAAGGTATCAGTAATTATTATTATGTCATCTAAATAGACAAACACATATGGTTCCAAATCCGGACCAAGAACTCCGTCAACCAAACGTTGGAAGGTAGCCGGACTATTAGACAGTCCCATAGGCAGACGGAGGAATTGAAACAGACCTCTATTGGGTACTGTTAACGCAGTTAAAGGGCGAGAGGATGCTACTAAGGGCACTTGAAAATAAGACGACTCAATGTCCATAGAGGACAAGAACTTGGCGTTGCAGAGCCGATCCAATGTAGAATTTATATAGGGGAGAGGGTACGCATCTTTTCTGTGACGGCATTCAATTTCCTTTAATCAACGCAGAATCGGTACGAGCCATCTTTTTTTTCAACAAGAAGAATCGGGGATGACCAGGGGCTGGTCGAAGGTTCAACAATGCCCTGGTCCAGTAAGTTGTCTAACTCTGCATCATATTGACCCTGCATTACCGGACTCACAGGATAATACCTCTGCTTAATGGGACGGCACAAGGTTTTAATCTCATGTTCCACCAGTTTAGTACACCCTAACTCGTCACCCATGTTCTGAAAAGACTCCTGCACAACCTCGTTCAAAATCCTAGATTGCTCAGGGGTAAGGTGTTCCTCTGATGCAATCGCATCCACAGATACATCGGCATCTCGTTGAAATACCCATTTCTCACAACGAAGATCTGGTACGACGCTTCCTCCAAAAATCAATGCCTAGGATTAAAGAGTGCAGCAACTCAGGAACTACTAAGGCAGAAATCATCTTAACCTTATGTTGAAGCTTTATTTGTAAATCCACTGAACCGATACTAAAACAACTTTGTCCATTAGCGACTCTACAAGCAATTACATTATCGACATTAATATTCAAATTCAAATTATTCAACATCGCCCACCCACGACCTCCAATAATCGTGCATCTAACAAATCAACATCAAAAACAGAAACCGACAAATTGGTAGATCCACCGAACCGATACTTGAACAACTTTGTCCATTAGCGACTCTACAAGAAAGAACATTATCGACATTAATACTCAAATTTAGATTCTTCAACATCGCCCATCCAGGACCTCCAATAATCGTGCATGAAGCACCCGAATCTAAAAGACCTAACAAATCAACATCAAAAACAGAAACCGACAAATATGGGCGCCAACACATCATCTAACAAAGCTTTCTGGTGTAAAGGTAAACGATCACGGGCAGAGAAATGAGGAAAGGCACACATACTGCCATTAGAGGTCTTCCCCCTCAGTTTTCCGACGGCTTACACTTAGGACAGGTCCGAACAGTGGAACCTGGACGACCACACTTGAAACAGTACTTACTTTTGGTCATCTTACAATCCGTAGAAGCATGACCAGGTTGTTTACAACTTCAGCAAGTCAATACTGCACTTACCTCAGCCGAAGAGGTACTTACATCAGCAGAAGAGGCACCTACATCAACAGAAGAGGCAGATGGTTGTTCTGCATATACGTATGCTAGATCAGGTTCCATCAAAGAGCTCCTATTTCGTGGAGGAGGTACGAAGGATTCGATGGAATCCTTGCGAGCCTCGAGTTGTCTTCCGATATCCAACAGTTGCGAAATCGAGGTGATGTTAGTCAAACCTATTTGACTCTGGTAAAACCTATTTGACTCTGGGTGGAAAAAACTTTTTCCTCAATTCATCAACTAACTGCGACCACGTTGACAGGGTAGACCGAACAAATCGAAACCAGATAAGAGCCTTTCCCACAAATAGATCGCTAGCAGACAAAAACAACTGCTCGTCTGTAACGTTCCGGGAAATACATAATTCCTCGACATTTTCGAGGAAAGAACTCAGGGAACATTCAAAATTATCCCCACTGAATTTGGTAATTTTCCATTTTGCTACCGATACTGAAGGTATAGTATATCCAAAGTCACTTGAACTAGTCCATAAAAACGCTTGGCCAGATGTCCTTTTGAAGTGGATACCGCGATTCGCTAAATACCGGGGTTTATTTGAAAGTATTGTTAGGCAATAAATTCACTGGCCCCAAAGGAATTTCTGGAATCTTGGACAACCCTTGTATAATAGAGATATTCTGGCTTCCTCCAAGTGACTTTGGATATACTATACCTTACATTGAGGAGCTGAAGCTGTATTAGTGGTTCGGTGAACTATATCACTAACTGTGACATCATCCGATTCAGATTCTGAAGATGAGTCAGATATACCAGCTTCATCCATCATCGTGCTCATCTCAAGAGACGACTGAGTTTGCAGCGACAATCTCCTATACTTCCTTGCTCGCGCCCTAATTCCGCCTGTAACCAAATTATTTTCGCTAAATATCCTGACCGGAGAACCTGTTCTTCTTCTGAGAGCGCTTGAGATCTTTCCGCCCGCTTAAACAAATGTACTAAGCGTGTGGACGTCTTTAGAAAAGAAGGACTTTTCTCATCACCCGTAAATTCTAATAATTCCCTTTGAAATAACGAAATCGAATTTTCTATCACCTTTGAGTCATCTTCGAACCGATATGGATATGATGGATATTTGGTTTTAATTCCCGATTCTTCTAACCTCAAATAACCTTCAAGACTCTTTCTCATCTCAAAAACCGTACTCAAGTTACCTAAACCTCTTATAGCTAATTCATAACTTAATTCATCTTTATCAAGACGATTTACGTCCATTCGACCCTCCATACTCAACAAAATACTAAAAACACAATCCTACCTAACCTCAAAAATACAAAATATTGGCAGCGCCAATAAATACAACGGAAACTACCAGATAATAAACCAGACAAATAACCAAGTAAAACAAGAAGATTGACCTCAACCACAGATCCTGAAGGTATACAGGGTGAGTCTTTGACTTGTACATATATTTTAACCGAAGATTCTTGAGGTCAAAAGAAACCCTTTTTTCATTTACCATTTTTTCCGATTTGGCCCTGTTAAAAAGATATAGCCATTTTAAATTTTCATAATGAGCTAATTCACCCCTGGTAACCGGAACACTGAAGTTTTCGCAAGTATAAGATATACAATTTGAACCTTGGAAATAAGCTACTAGATTGGAAAAACCATCATAAACTCACTTTTAACATTCTATTTGTTGAACAAAGTAGTATTTATAATACAATTATTCCAATTTCATTGACGATAAAGATTAAATATTTTTCTCTTGATTTTCTATTTCATTTTCGATAATCATAACGAATTGAGCTCGCTACCACCTTTATTAGCTTAGCTCTGATAGTCATACTTCATATCCATTCATTTATTATATCGCATTTATAATATATCATTGTTTATTTCATTTCGTACAATTAACCTCACATTCTCAAATAAATCTGTAAAAGTTCTAACACAGACTAGTTGTCTGTGGTTTTAAGTTTGAACCTTAAATTTCGAGTGTTGCAAATTTAAACACAGCAGTTCGAATAATCTATGTTCTAACCTAAAATATTCATTTACACTATTTACGGATTACACTGTTGTTGTTATTATGATATTTGATATTATGATTATTATGTTAGCTTGCAATGAAAATCATCGAAGGTTTGAAGAATCCCAACAGAATATTGAAGTTCCATACATATCTTGAAATTTGAAAACAATTTCCAAAATAATTGTGTGGATACAAAATAAATAAGTATGCATTCTGATAGAGAGTAATTCTTTTATGAAATGAAGCATTTGATTTGTTCCAACTATCTCATGAAAATAATGATCTGCATCAATATTTTTGAAGCCACCAGTGTGAAAATATGGAAATGAAGTTTTATGGCTCTGTAATCAATGGAAAATGTTAGACTCCACTTGTAATCAAATTTGTTCTATAATATGTACCTACATTATAGCCAACTCTACTACTTGATGCATCTTGATTTTGCCATTGAAAATAAATGAGAAGTATTCAATATAAATATCCACAGTTGAATATCCTGTTTCTTTCAACTCACCTATTTGTTTTTATATTAAAACAATTATGGCACTCTTGGAAGTATGTCAATCATATGCTCTAGGATGAATTTATGGAATAGCAAAAGAATAAAAGTATTTCATCTCAAGCACATGAAAATTTGTCTAGTATGTACTTAGTGGTATGTTTCGATGTGAGTTTGAATGACCCTCGAAGAATACAGTATTGTTCGATAGCAGCAGTCTTTAGTGGGATATTGACTGTTGTCATTATAATGGGACTATTTTGTGAAAACTTTTCTTAAACATGGGCTTCATGGGAAATCTGGACTTTTCAAAATAGAATGTTGATTTTAATGAAGTATCTTCTTATCATAAGAGCTGTGTCAAAGCTCAGTAATTTGTAATCAAATAAAAGAGTTGAGGTGAGCTTATTCAAATAACTTCATTTTCAAACTAAGTTGGCTAGTACTTCAATTCTAAAATCTGAGAACATGACATCATAGTAAATATTCATTTCTGTGGTTTTTTTTCCACAACAGAACAGAGTTGCATTTAGCCAAAGTACCCAATTTTTCGAATTTCACAGATAATTTTTTTTTTAAGATCAAGTTACTCGAAAACGGCGCTTTGTGGGAGAAAATATGAGGAATACTTTTATTTTTCAAATTAGCCAAATATTGTTCAAAGAACGTTCAAATTATTTTTAAGAGTTGGGTTGTTCGAATTTCTGGTATTTTTATGTGATGTAATGTTCATAATGAAGAAACTGAAAGATGTGTAGGGAATCTCGTGTTCGGATAAGATGTATCACATCAAGGAAAAGCTATATTCCAAAAATCATTTCCATCAATAGAACCATTTACGAGATACAGCTGAAAATCACATTTTTTTATCGATTTCCAACAGCCTGTATCTTTGTAACCGGGCCGAATCGGAAAAAACTATAAAGGAAAAAAGTGTTTCTTTTGACCTCAGGAATCTTCGGTTGAAATATATGTACAAGTCAAAGACTCACCCTGTATACAAATACAGTGGTTGCAAAAACTGGCTTGTATAAAATAGCTGGTTGAATGAAGTAATAATAAATTCCAGTTACAAATCCTGAAGGTATACACTAGTATTATAATTGTTGAAATAAATGGCCAATTAGTGAAGTGCACCTCACCGTAAACTGTTTACAATGTCGACAGAATATAATTAGCATGAAACAACCTTTATTCAATATATTTTGATATAACTATCTGAAAAAAAATCAATAATAAAAACCGTTAACTCCTATTCAAATGACATGATTTACTATCAGTACACTTATTCGTTACTTCCAAAATTAAATCTCAATACAATAGTCTTTAAAGCCAGTGCAAGCACCGGTTACCTGATACAAAATCAATATTGAATGTTGACAGCAAATCTAACGGTGAGATCTCTATACGTAGAATGTACCATCTAGTCGAGCTACACTATATGCCAACAATATACTATGTACTCTAACTGTACCATATATCAGAATGTACCATCCATCAGAACTGCACCAGAAATTCACCACTATATACCAGAAAATAAATACCATAAACTCCAACCGTACTATACACCAGACTTAGAATTCTCAAAGTTATCCAGCACAAGAATTCTCAATCCAACCAGGCACTAGGATTCTCAAGGTATCCAGGCACTAGGATTCTCAATCCAACCAGGCACTAGGATTCCCAAAAATATCCAGGCACTAGGACCCTCTCAGTTGTTGTTCGAGGGAAAAGGATCTTCTTGGTATTCTTCCTGTAAGTCCAACAGTTATTCGAACTAAACACCGGGAAGCGAATCCTCTCAGATCTTCAGGGTAAATTCAATACAAGAGATGGGCCTTGTGGAAGAAAATTTTCATAATCACGTATAAAACGTATTTCCCAGAAATATTCCAAATACCATAAACATTACAGGGAAATATCCAAATTCAAGAAATAATCGCCTATAACAAGGATGATTCTAGATCATATATTCTCCAACTTAGTGAAATTCTTTCCAAAAGCTTTTCTCTCAAAATTATCACAAATCGCCGATAACCTCCTACTGACAATTTCATTCCTAACCACAAACTATACCAGTTGTCAAACGAAACTTCCCACACAGAAGAAAAATAATAACAAGAAATCCAGAAATTATAAAATATTTCCCCACGGTAATGATATTCGACCCCAGCAATACGGAAATAAGTGTTCTATAATAAATTTAGAATTATAAATACACGGAATATTCTAAGCTAAATCAACAATCAACCTCCAGAGGGCGCATTACCAACCGAAATATCAAATGGGGTAAATCTAACCGTTACACAGTTCAAACGAATAATTAGGTCAATCTATTTCATTTTCTCACAAAAAAAAAATCTTTATTTATTGCTTCAAAATACATAGTAATTTGAAAAATATATTCTTTATTGTCTATGTAAACAATTTCCTTGAACAATCTTTTCATACAATGATATTTGTTCGGGAAATATTTTCTCAATATCGTTTAATTATAAATAACATATTATACATCATTATTAATAATTAATTGATAATTGAAAATTTCTGTTCATTTAATCCTTTCTTCCATCTATTAATTCTATGATTCGAGTAAAAAAGCTTTCACCACAATTCAATATTATTCAAATACACAGCCGTTAAATGGAAAACAATCAATAATCAAATAATATTAATAATTAACCAAACCAAACTCAACTTCACACCCAACTGACAAGACAACCCCTAGGAATGACTGCATAAACATTCTCTTTCTCTCTCATTCAGCAGAAACACCGGTCCTTCGTTTCGCTGGAATCGATGAGACATCGAATGAACCAGAGCTGAATTCGAGAGGTGTTTAAGAACCCGATGGATCCATCGTGCGCTGAACCATCGATAGTTTACGAACGCTTTGTTGCTGACTTTTCGCCCCAACTGGCTACACCAACCCCTCACAACTCCCAGGTCAATTGGATAAGAAGTGAAGAGAAATCATGTATCATGACAATAGAACACATTTCGCATAACGCAGTCATTATAAGAGAATTGCATGAAATATTGAAGAACACACAATGGACTAGTTTAGTGATGTTGATAATACTACATTTGACACGATAGAATTAAAATATAGAGCAAAACTGATGAATCAGTGAAAAAATTTTGAAAATCCATCAATAAATGACTGAGAAATAGATCATTCAAATTTACGTATTTAAGCGCGGAACGTCTTTGGTCTCCGACTCGTCTGTGACGCCACGCCACTTGCCTGTGATTGCTACACCATAAATTACGTTTAAATACTTAGCCGCGCCAAGGCTCTCGCGCCGTTTGTAGTTGTACAGTGTATTTTTAACTAGAGTTTTGTTTTTATGTCACCATAATGGAAGAAGGCTTCCTGAAAGGACAAAGTTATTTTCACTCAATAACTTATTTCAAACCAACTTACACCTCAGAATTTTTATTATCAGAAATAGACAGCTAGTACTGATAGATACTCACATCAAAATGATCTTCACACGCATATGAAGTAGTTTTAGGTCCAATTAAGTCACGCCTCATTAATTTGCACCACTTCTTCCTTTGATTCATGTCATTTGGTACATGAAAATACAATTTATTGGGGTTTTTAATTGTCGTGCTTGCACACATAGGCACAATACAATATTTGTAGGATTTTTTTTTATTTCAGCCATCGTGTAACGAACAAAACACGACACGAACGGCACAAGTGATTGTACACCATTGAATTCGTAAGCACTCTGCGAATACCAGTCGCCTCGTGTAAGTGGCGTCACGTCACACACTAGACTATGAAATTATTCTTCCAAGCGCAACTTCAAAGTCCCATAACTTTTACATTTCTAGAGATATTTCACTGATTCTTCCACATTTTTGTTTCATTTTACTTAAATTTTTAGAATTAATCCTCAACAAAAAAATGAAAACTAGTCCATTGGAAATCACCAGGCCCAGATGCAATCCACAACTTCTGGTTAACAAAATTTTGGTGTATACAAGGCAGGCTAGTTTAAACCATAAACAGTGTTATAAGTAATCCAACTGCAATGTCCAAATTGTTGACAACAGGGACCACTTACCTCCTACCGAAGGATCTAGAACACACAGTAGATCCATCAGAATTCAGACCAATTACATGCCTACCACCACTATATTAAATCATCTACAATATGTATGAGACAAATAATATAATGACACCACAGCAGAAAGGATGTAACAAGAATGTACAAGGATCAAAAGAACTGCTGATAATAGATTTTATCATATGCAACCAACATTCAACAAACACAGAATAGTTATTTATAATACAAGTGCAGAAGGCATTAATATTCTTCCACGAGTTCAAAATTCAAAAACGAGCCACGAAGTGGCGAGTTTTGGAATGAACGAGTGGTAGAATGAGCCTTCTGTACAAGTATTATACATTATTTTCTCTAATTCATTGCATTTTTATTGAAATCAATGAAATATTTCCATAAATATAATTTAGTGATTTTTGCATTGAAAAATGTTGGTTGGCAGAACTGATTTCTTTAAGGCAAATTGATGAATTGACAGATAAAGCCGTGGCGGAAAGTTCGGAGTACCAACATAGAATTATAAAATATAACCATGAAAACTGTGCGTTTCTGATATATTCTCGAACGATTTTGTTCTACAAGATGTGGAAGAATGAACGTTATAACCACAGAATTAGAGAAATCTCTTTATGAAATATTTTGACTATAAGATGGCCTTCGACTCTATTCCTCATAAGTGGTTGACAAAAATTTTGGAAATATACATGATCGATCCATAAATAATAAACTTTCTGAAGTATTCAATTTGCAACTGGAGAACAAATATCGAACTTTCTACGGCGAACATAACTACTTAACAATCCAAGATTAAGTGATCTCAACGATAAATTACTGCAACCATATCATAAAGGATCGAACTATTTTTGACGATGCCGATATGGGTGTCCAACATATCACGGAAGGATATCAAATGTTCGCAGGTAATATAAAGAGAGACAAGATGCAGTAGGATAGAGGCTGCACCAAGATTTGGCAACCCTATTAAAACTAATTCATTCAGAAGAAGTGCCATACTATAAGTACCGATCAGAGATCATCCTGGAAAACGAACGCTATAAACTGCACTGAGATCGTACAGTTTTGACTGATAGAACAGTCTCTCACAACAGGAGGAGTTTTTTGTATCCTACGCGTATAGGCTAAAGTGGGGATAATAATAAGGAGTTTATTCATTATAAATTACAATAATCTTCCATAAAACCATAGATGTGTAATGATAAATATATAAACCAAGGAAGAATTCATTAAAAGTCAGACCGTTGCGTGACATAACTATGAACACATGAATATAAGACGAAAACAGATGCAAAAATGATAATATATTATAAAAATTACAACAATGTTATTATTTAAATTAATTAAACCGACCAATAAAATAAATAAACCAAAGTAGACCGGAACAGATGGAGCAAATTATACAGGGTGTTTCCTAAACATGCGGCAAAAATTCAGGGGGTTGTTCCTTGGACTATTCTAAGAATATTTTGTCCTTTGATGATTTTTGAAAAACCTATTTGTTTCGAAGATATAGGGGAAACAAAATTTCAGATAATAACATTTTATTATGAAAAATTACATGAAAATTCAACTCAACCTACAAAAACTGTTGAAAATGACCACCTCTAGCCAGCATACAAGCATCCAATGTGTTTGTATAGCGATTCATAATAGTCAAAGATAAAATGTTAATTGCTAATACATCACAAAACGAATTCAAATGAAAACCGTGTTTAATCTGTATTCCTTTACCATCTGCACTTGTCAATTTTTAGTCAAAAAACTGGCCGTTTTTAGTAATTGGAATGTTGTTAAACAAATTTAAAAATAAATTGTACCTACTTAGTACACAGTGCGGTACGCATTTTTATTTAAACTATTATTAATTTTAAAAATATGAAAAATGTTGTTCGCCCTGTATCTTCGAAACAAAGAGGTTTTTCAAAAATCATCCAAGGACAAAACATGCTTAAAATAGTCCAAGGAACAACCCCCTGAATTTTTGCCGTATGTTTAGGAAACACCCTGTATAAGCAAATTCAGTCGGTCTTTTACTGAAGGGCACTCAAAAAGCTCATCATGAAAACAAAATAGGTGTAAGTATTACCAACAAGACAGATGTATGTATTACTTTCTCATTCTATTATTCTGTGAATCACCTCTCTAGAGTTTTCAAAAATAAAATTTTTCAGTTGATTTTTGAAGTTTTATTAATGTATTTTCCGTTTTAATATAGTCTGGTAGTGTGCTATATAGTTTTATAGTTGTTTAAAACATTATTCGGTAAATGTTTACTCTTCAGAATGAATTTAAATAGTAATTCAAAAGTGTGAAGTTTTGCAGACTCACTGATTTTGGGACCTAAATCACGAATCTGGTGACGAAAATTCCTCAATCCTGATAGTTTTTTCCAAAAAACATTCAAAGTTGGCCTAATAAAGGTAATTCCAAATTAATAGCTGGTATTTTATCAACTGATTTTCTTTAGAAATGATGAATTAGTCACATTTCGAGCTTTTCCTGAAAAAAAAATTACATTTTTTCCTCAAAAGCGACGATTTTATTCATTGGTTATATATGATAACGGCCATTATGTATCATACGTAACACCTGTCAAAAGCGAAACAATCTGCAACATTGCCAGTATGACACATTTGTAGTTAAATTGTATGAGATTATGACATTGACAGGGAAAGAATTTTTGCGGCCCTTTTGGGATTGAAAAATTGGCAATTGAAGATCTTTGTTAATTGGTTCCAACTTTCTATGGTTTTCATTGGATAAATATCCCTGCTAGAATTATAGGGAGGCAGTGGAGTTTTGAGGGAGTCGAACGAGAATCCAAGAAAGTATTTATGGTTTCAGTTGCCGATAGGAGTCACGATACTTTGTTGGATTGGAATTAATCAAGGAGTGGATTTTTTCAAAGACCACTGTTATGTCAGATTGTTAGAGATCCTATGATTGTTTGGAAAATGAGGAGTTATAATATTGTATTATAGTGGATATATATACTATTTTTAATAAGTATATATCACGATGAACAGCGTTTGAATCAATGACAAAACATTCATTAATTTGATATTCATTACAGAACAACCGACATTAGATTAAAACTACTAGAACTGAACAGATTTCTAACACCCTCACTTAATCTAATGGCAAAAATGAATCAGAATATTATTATATCATTCTGGAAATAAACTTCATTTTATAATTTTCAATCCTAATTCATGAACACAAAATGAATGCTTTGGCTTGAATAGGCATTTAGTCAAGATATCTGCTGGCATTTCTTCTGTCTGTAGATAATGAACAGAAATTTCATTATCCTTGGCAAGTTCTCTCACATAATGATATCTGATAGATATATGCTTCGTGCGGTTGTGGAATACTGGATTGTAAACTAACTTGTTTGCTCCTTGATTATCATTGTAGATATTAATGGTCTCACACTCTTGATACAACTCTGTTAACAATCCCTTGAGATATACTGCTTCCTTTGCTCCCTCACACAAAGCCATACATTCAGCTTCCCTAGTACTTAGTGCAACCCTTTTTTGCTTTCTGGACTGCCAACTGATAGCTGCGTTGGCGAAAATCATTACCGAACCGGTGTACGATCGACGATTCTCAATACATCCACCCCAATCGGCATCGACAAATCCTTGAATTGATTTTCCCGTCTTTTGAAAACATAGGCAGTAGTCCATAATTCCTTTGAGATACCTCAAAACTCTTTTTGCTGCACTCCAGTGCTCCTTTTTGTGACAATTATTAAATTGACTCAAAAAACTTGTACAAACTGATAGATACATCAAAGCACCAATTAACTCTTGGTATGGATACAGGGTATCATTTTCATCAGCCTTTTCCAATTTCAAATTTGTTTCCAGTGGAGTACTTATCGGTTTTTAGTCTTTCATTCCAAATCTCTTCAAAATTTGTTCTATGTACTTCTTTTGGTCAAGACAAATATTTGTTTTTGTTCGCGTGATCTTCATTCCCAAGCATTCTTTTATTTCACCAAGATCCTTCATCTTGAAGTTGCTTCCAATTTTTTCTTTCAACTTTTTAGTCTTGCTCTTGTCTTCCGAAAAAATATAAAAATCGTCTACAGAAAGAGCAATTATAACTGATTTGCCTTTATCATTCTTTATATAAACACAGGAATCATAGGAGCATCTCTTGAAACCAATACTCAGCAAAAGATCATTAATTTTATCATTCCAAGATCTAGCTGATTGTTTCAAACCATAAATAGCTTTCTCAAGTTTACATACTTTATTAGCCGTTTTTGCATCACTGAATCCAGGAGGATGCTCCATATATATTTCTTCCTGCAAACTCTCATTTAAAAATGCAGTAGTGATGTCAATGTGATCAATCTCCCAATTATTTTCTACAGCTAGCCCGAACAATAGTCTTATAGTTGAAAGTCTAACCACTGGTGCAAATGTTTCTTCATAGTCTTCTCCCCATTTTTGAGAAAATCCTTTTGCCACCAGTCTAGCTTTATGACGCTGTGTTTTGCCATCTGCAGATTCCTACAACTTGAAAATCCACTTACATTTCACCACATTTTTTCCTTCAGGACGATCAACAAGCTTCTATGTCCAATTATCTATTATTACATATTAATGCTCCGAGATATTGACGTGTTTCGAACGTTCCGCATTTGTTGAAATTTTCGAGTGGTAATATCCGTCATTCGAGAATAAAATTGTACCGACATGCTTCTTGAGAAACCGTAGTAATTGTGAACTAGTTGGTGATTTATGAGGTTTTTTTTTTCGTGAGATACTCGAGAAAATTCAATTTTGGGGTCGCCAATTACCGATTAATTTCATTCCAGATGGAATGTGATAAGTGTAAGTCGTCCGCAGTTACAGATGTGGCGATTTGCGATAAATGTTTTCATAAACAATGCAGATCTTGTTCCGGTCTCTCAACAACGGAAATGAAGGCTATGAATCTTCAAAAGAGAAATTTGTTTTATTGGTGTCAGGATTGTGTGAGGAGATCTGAAATTGATCCAGTTGAAACAATTGAGGGAATGCTGGACAGAAAAATTGAAAAATTCATGGAAAGTATCCTTTCAATGGTCAAAAATGTATCAGATGAGGTTATGTCTATTCGTGAATCGAATATAAAACTTGTTAATCTCTTATTTGCTAAAGAAAATGAAGAACCCGCCAATTCAAGCGACGTAAATGCAACTGACGATTCATTTCCATTGATCGATAAATGGTGCGGCAAAAAGAGTGTTGAAAAACAGAAACTTCAGCTGCCTGATACAGAAGCAGGCCAAAGCACGATGAATGAAATGAGTTATGCTGGTAAAGTGCAAGCAGGCAAAAGTGGAGAAAAATCGTTTAAAAGAAGAAATCTAACTTCACAACCACAATATCAAGCAAAGCCAGGTGATTCTGCTCTTGGAGATCACCAGCAACATGCTAAAAACGGTTTAAATAAACCGAAAAGTGAATTAATTTCTACATTGGATGGTAACAGTCGTGGTTCAACCTCGACATTTAGTGTTCCTCAACAGCAAAATGGGGAATATGAATGGAGACAACAAAAACAGCGAAATAAAAGAATATTGAACAAAAATAAAAGCTTAATTGGTCAGAAAAATATCAATGACGGTAAGCTTGTTATAACACCTAAGAAGGCATTCCTGCATGTGTCCCGTTTTTCTCCAGAAACAACAATTGATGATATCACAAATTATCTACAGGGCGATTTTCCTGAGGTGAAGTGCGAGAAACTGTCATCTAAATATCCGGATTACTACAGTTCATTCAAAATAATGATTGATTTAGTTAACCTAGAAAAAGCTAAGGATCCTACCATTTGGCCAAGAGGAATATATGTGTCGAGGTTTTTTCAGAAACGCCAGAGACTCGACAACGTAAAGACTTAGCCCAAACAAAAAGGAGTGAAGTGTTAAGTGTCGTGCATTTTAACGCTCAAGGTGTTCGAAACAAATCGAACCATATAGAATCGGTTATACTGAATAATTGTGACATTTTGTGTGTGAGTGAGCACTGGCTTAATGAGATGAAGTCATCTGTTTACAAACTGGAAGACTGGAACACAGTGGCTTATTTTTCCAGAAAGAATTTCAAAAATGGCGGCGTCATATTGTTGTGTAAGAATATTTTATATAAAAATTGTATTCCTATACAGAATTTAGTTTGTGTAGAAAAGGATATAGAAATAACTGCTTGTTGTTTTCCGGTGATTGATGTGAGGGTGGCTGTCATTTATCGTTCTCCATCAGGAAATATATCTGTTTTTCTTGACCAACTTGAGAAAAATTTAAATGTTCTTACCAACTTAGGAAAAAAATGTATTATAAACGGGGATTTCAATGTAAACTTCGATGATCCGAAAGAGTCGGAGGCTCTTTTGTGTTTATTTGCCAGTTTTGGTTTCGAACGAACGATATTTAAACCAACAAGGTTGAAAAGAAATATTGATAATATATTCATAAACTTCAATTTTGGAAACTTTGAGGCAGATACAGTGGACATTGACTTTTCGGATCATAGAGGTCAACGAATAAAAGTAGAGTTTCCAAATTCAGACCAAAGTACCCTATCGAGGATCAGTAGACCTCTTACACATATTGGATTCTGTAGAATGCATAATATCTTATCTGATATGAGTTGGGATTTTGTAAATCATATAAACGACTCAAATGAATGTTTTCATATGTTCCACCAATGCTTCGTTAATGTGTTCAATGCTTCATTTCCTGAGAAAACAATGAAACATTGTGTAAGGGGTGAGTTAGGCATCAATTGGTTTACGAATGATCTTAAGAAAATGAGGGGCCACCTGCAATTTCTTCAAGAATTATACCGAGATTTTAGATTAAATGAAATAAAAAATTTAAGGAAAGAATTCAAAAAACAATATCATATTGCTTTGGTATCTGCAAAAAAGAGAGCTGTAGAAAATTACATCAAAAATTCCAATAATAAAATTAGAGCTAGCTGGAAGCTCATCAATAATTACAGAAAAACAAAATTATCAACTACGTCCTCTATTTCACCTAATGACTTTAACATTTACTTTTCCAGTATAGCTTCGAAAATTGTGAAAGATATTCCAAATTTTGCTGACGTTGATCCTGAATATAAAAAATTCGGTAGCACGTTCGAGTTTGAGGAGGTCACTTACACGGGAATCAGGGATATTGTCAGATCTCTTAAAAATTCAAAATCCAGAGATATTTACGGACTTTCTGTTCAGATATTGAAGCGTAATATTAACACGTTATGTATACCTCTCACAAAAATGTTGAACAAATGTATCAAAGCTGGAATGTTTCCTTCAGACTTGAAGGTGGCAAAAGTATTGCCCCTTTTCAAGGATGGTGATAGGAATAATGTTTCAAGTTACAGGCCAATCTCAGTTTTACCGATTTTTTCTAAGGTATTTGAGAAAGTTTTGAACATACAAATAGTGAATTACTTTGAACGAAATAAATTATTTAGCGATCATCAATTTGGCTATAGGAAGGATAGAAGCACTGGTTCGGCTATTTTGAGACTTGTTACTCATATAATGCAGGGGTTTGAAGAGGGTGATTATACTGTAATATCATTTTTAGATTTGAGCAAGGCCTTCGACTGCGTCTCGCCGCGAATTCTTCTGGCCAAACTCAGAAACTATGGATTTTCAGATAACAGCATCAAACTACTCCAATCGTATCTTTCTGATAGGTGTCAAAAGGTCGTTAAAGATGATAAGGAATCGCATATAGAAAATATAAAACTGGGCGTACCTCAAGGTTCTATTCTTGGACCGATCTTATTTTTGATATATATAAATGACTTTCCAACTAGTCTTCCAGACACAATTGAATCTATTTTATTTGCGGATGATGCTTCACTTCTTTTAAGGGGTAGCGATTTTGATCAGGTTATGGAGGGTTCGCGCGATGCGCAGTCGACGGCGAAGGATTGGTTCGGTAAGAACGGTCTAATGCTTAATCAGAACAAAACAAATGTTTTAGTGTGTACTTTGAAACCACTGGACGCTGAATTGAAACATAGTTCTTGGGCTTATATTTGGATCATAAACTTACTTGGGATGTTCACTGTGAAGAACTTTCTAAGAGGTTGAGCAAGAATATTTTTGTAATTCGTACACTGTCCTTTAAGGTTTCAGTAGAGACATTGCTGACGTCCTACCATGCTCTATGCCACTCTCTAATAAAGTATGGAATTTTAGTGTGGGGTCACACTCCACACGCCGCTAAGATTTTCTCACTTCAGAGAAAAGTAGTCAGAATCTTAGACAATCTGGATTACAGAGCAGATTGCAGAAGCTCTTTCCAAAAGTTTGGAAATCTTACTCTACCGAGTATTTTCATTTTTGAATGCTTGAAGTTCATGCATGACAAGCACTCACGTGCCCTAAATGCAGATATTCACCATCACTATACAAGAGCAAGGCTGGATGTCAGAAATGACTTCTGTAGGTTATCTAAGACTCAAAATGGTCCAAATTTTTGGGCTTATAAATTATATAATAGGATTCCTCATTCAATTAGGAACATGAAGAATCAATTCAACAGTGTTGTTAAAAAATATCTTTCTGAAAATGCCTTCTATTCTATAGAAGAATTTCTTGTAAAGAAAATTATGTAAATTCCGAATTTTTGTGACGAATGTAAGTCGAAATATAATAGCATGAATAAAAATTATTATTATTATTATTATCCGACTTTTGCCTATACGCGTAGGATTTTTCCTCGCCGTCGGCTTCTCACTCCTCGCTAAGAGGAACATTCACTCAATCCCAGATATTTAAAATATCAGAAGGGCTGAGCTCGGTCGTGTCCGGTCCTTGTGGTCCTCCTGGTTCTCGTCGAACTTCTGGTCCTCTTACACGCGATCCTTGGACCTGTCCTTCGCTTCCTAGGAATTTTCTCACCGTCCTTGCAGTACCTAAAAGAACAGCTTTTTGCATTAGATTACATATATACTCACTAAGTCCTAGTTGCTTGATATTTCTCTTGAGATTTTTGGGTACTATTCCTGTTGTTGAGATGATAATTGGAATAGTTCTCGTTGATATCATTTCCCACTGGCGCTTTATCTGAAATTCGAGGTCCCTATATTTTGAAATTTTTTCGACCTCTTTTTGACGCATGTTGTTGTTATTAGGTATTGCTACGTCGATGAGTATTGCTGCCTTTTGTTGTTTATCAACTAGCAATATATCTGGCCTGTTGTGAGGGACTGTTTTATCAGTCAAAACTGTACGATCCCAGTACAGTTTATAGCGTTCGTTTTCCAGGATGGTTTCCGGTCGGTACTTGTAGTATGGCACTTTTTCAGAATTAATTAGTGTTAATTTAGTTGCCATTTCTTGGTGTAGTATCTTTCCTACTGCATCGTGTCTCTCTTTATATTCATTTCCTGCAAACATTTGACATCCTCCCGTGATATGTTGGATTGTCTCGTTCGTTGGACACCCATAACGGCATCGATCGTCAGTAATAGTTCGATCCTTTATGATATGTTTGCAGTAATTTTTTGTTGAGACAACTTGATCTTGGATGGCTAAAAGAAATCCTTCCGTTTCTGGATACATCGCACCTGATGTGAGCCAATAGTTCGACGCTTCAATGTCGACATGATCCTGGTTCACCTCGTTGAAATGTCGTCCATGTAGGGGCTTTTCTCTCCATCTTTGCAGTTTTTCTTGGATTGTCTGGTGGTTGTATGACAATTGCTCCTTGTGCAGTTGTAAAGGTGTTGATTCGTCTGCTTCACACAGTACTTTGTAGATCTCTGACGTGCCTGATTTGTCTTTGAAGTATGTTCGTAGGCATTCAATTTGACCATGGGCAAGTTCCATGATGTCCAGCAGACCTCTGCCTCCTTTATTCCTCGGCAGTGTCGTCCTCTCAATGCTACTTTTCGGATGGTGCTTGTGTGCTTTCGTCATCAAGGTTCTCATTTTGCGTTGCAGGTTTTCCATATCTGTTTTGGTCCATGGAATGATACCGAAAGAGTATGAAAGAATTGAACATGCATATGTATTGATAGCTCTCGTCATGTTCTTGCTGTTGAGGTTTGTTTTCAAAATTTTGTTGATTCTCCTAATGAACTCAGTTGTTAAGTCTTCCTTCATTCTTTGATGGTTTATTCGTCGGTTTTGTTTCATTCCTAGGTATTTATAAAGATCGTCCGATTTCATTGCTTCTATCTCCTGTCCATTGGAGAGAGCTATCGGTTCATCTTGAATTTTTCCACGCACTACGCTAATAGTACGACACTTGTCCAATATGAATTTCATCCCCACGTCTTCCGAAAAATTTTCCACCAGTTTGACCATAATTTGCAAGTGGTTTTTGTTGCCTGTTATAAGTTTGAGGTCATCCATGTATAGCAAATGATTGAGTGCAATATTATTTCTGTTTCCTTTCACATTGAAATATTATTATTATTATTATTATTATTATCCCCCGACTTTTGCCTATACGCGTAGGATTTATCCTCGCCGTCGGCTTCTCACTCCTCGCTAAGAGGAACATTCACTCAATCCCAGATATTTAAAATATCAGAAGGGTAGAGCTCGGTCGTGTCCGGTCCTTGTGGTCCCCCTGGTTGTCGTCGAACTTCTGGTCCTCTTACACGCGATCCTTGGACCTGTCCTTCGCTTCCTAGGAATTTTCTCACCGTCCTTGCAGTACCTAAAAGAACAGCTTTTTGCATTACATTACATATATACTCACTAAGCCCTAGTTGCTTGATATTTCTCTTCAGATTTTTGGGTACTATTCCTGTTGTTGAGATGATAATTGGAATAGTTCTCGTTGATATCATTCCCCACTGGCGCTTTATCTGAAATTCGAGGTCCCTATATTTTGAAATTTTTTCGACCTCTTTTTGACGCAAGTTGTTGTTATTAGGTATTGCTACGTCGATGAGTATAGCTGCCTTTTGATGTTTATCAACTAGCAATATATCTGGCCTGTTGTGAGGGACTGTTTTATCAGTCAAAACTGTACGATCCCAGTACAGTTTATAGCGTTCGTTTTCCAGGATGGTCTCCGGTCGGTACTTGTAGTATGGTACTTTTTCAGATTGAATTAGTGTTAATTTAGTTGCCATTTCTTGGTGTAATATCTTTCCTACTGCATCGTGTCTCTCTTTATATTCATTTCCTGCAAACATCTGACATCCACCCGTGATATGTTGTATTGTCTCATTTGTTGGACACCCATATCGGCATCGATCGTCGGTAATAGTTCGATCCTTTATGATATGCCTGCAGTAATTTCTAGTTGAGATCACTTGATCTTGGATGGCTAAAATAAAACGCTCTGTTTCTGGGTACATTGCACCTGATGTGAGCCAATAGTTCGACGCTTCAATGTCGACATGATCCTGGTTCACCTCGTTGAAATGTCTTCCATGCAGGGGCTTCTCTCTCCATCTATCCAATTTTTCTTGGTTTGTCTGGTGGTTGTATGAAAATTGCTCCTTGTGAAGTTGTAAAGGTGTTGATTCGTCTGCTTCACACAGTATTTTGTAGAACTCTGATGTACTTGCTTGATCTCTGAAGTATTCCCGTAGGCTTTCTATCTGCCCACTAGCAAGTTCCATGATGTCCGTAAGACCCCTGCCTCCTTTATTTCTCGGCAGTGTAGTCCTCTCAATGCTGCTTTTCGGATGGTGCTTGTTTGCTTTTGTCATCAACGTTCTCATTTTACGTTGCAAGTTTTCGATGTCTGTTTTGCTCCATGGAACTATACCGAATGAGTATGTTAGAATTGAACATGCATATGTGTTGATGGCTCTCGTCATGTTCCTGCTGTTGAGGTTTGTTTTTAAGATTTTTTTGGTTCTCCTAATGAACTCAGTCGTTAAGTCTTGCTTCATTCTTTGGTGGTTGATTCGTCGATTCTGTTTCATTCCAAGATATTTATAAAGATCATCCAACTTCATTGCTTCTATTTGCTGTCCATTTGCGAGAGTGATCGGTTCATCTTGTATTCTTCCTCTCACTACGCTGAGAGTACGACATTTGTCCAAACCGAATTCCATACCTACATCTTTCGAAAAATGTTCCACTAGTTTGACCATAATTTCTAGGTGGTTCTTATTGCCTGTTATCAGTTTCAAATCATCCATGTACAGCAAATGATTGAGGGTGGTAGTATTATTATTTCCTTTAATGTTGAAACCCTTTTCAGTAGCGTTTAGCTGTTTAGAGAGTGGGTTCAGCGCCAAGCAGAACCATAAAGGGCTCATGGAGTCACCTTGGAAAATTCCCCTCTTAATTGGAATCAGTTTGGTTTTTATGTTTGCCGTGGAAAGCTCGATGTTCGTTTTCCAATTGTCCATTGCAAGCTTTAGAAAATTGGTTATAATTGGATCGATCTTGTATATCTCCAAAATTTTCTTCAGCCAGCCATGTGGAAGTGAGTCGAAAGCCTTCTTATAATCAAAATAAGTCATGAAAAGGTTTCTATGTTTCTTGAAGGCTTGGTTGCATATGATGGAATCTATTACCAGCTGTTTCTTCGATCCTTGTGCATTCTTGGAACATCCTTTCTGCTGTGTTGTTATTATTTTATTTTTCTCGCAATGTTTGTAGATACGAGATGCTAAACATGATGTGATGATTTTGTATATTGTTGGTAGGCATGTTATAGGTCTATATTTTGATGGATCCATAGTGTTTTGAAAATCCTTCGGTATTAGGTAAGTGATACCTGTTGTTAAAAATGTTGGCATTTCTGTTGGATTATGTATTATGTTATTTATGTATTCGACTAGCCTGCCGTGCAGACACCAAAACTTCTTCAACCAGAAGTTGTGAATTCCATCTGGGCCTGGAGATTTCCAATTGTGAGTGTTCTTCAATATTTCCTGTAGTTCTTCAGACGTTATTACACTATGTGGCATATTTTCTATGGTCTCACATGATTTCTCCTCTCTTCTTATCCAATGCGCTTTGGAGTTAAAAGGAGTTGGTGTTGACAGTTGATCGGTCCAAAAACTCTCCATATCTTCGGCGCTTGGAGGACTCACTAATTTAGTTGACGTTTGTTCATTAAGCATTCTATAAAAGTTCTTTTCGGAGTTTTCAAAAATCATATTGTCATGTTTTCGTTTATAGCTCTCATTGTATCTTCTCAGTCGTTCAGAGTATACACTTAATTTTTGTTTGAGTGTATCTAGAGTTTCTTGAGCACTTTCATTGTTGGCGTCGTAGTTTGCATGTCGCCTATGGCGATCCATAATTGCATCCACTATTTTCTGTAGTTTTCTCGACGGAGAACCTTTTTCAAATTGTGTTAACCGTCCTATATCTTGTCGGAGGCTATGTACTTTTGCTTCTAGCCTATTTTGCCAATGTGGTTTGTTATGCTGTTTTTTCTGTGCTGGTTGCTCACTTCTAGGTTTTGGCTTCACACCGAGCACTGCTGATATTGTAGAGGCTGCACAGTAGGTAATAAGATGCAATGACTCTAGGTTTTGGTCATTCGAAAAAAACGGTGGAATTATCTCTTTGTTCATTATGTGCAGAATATGTGAGAGTTTTTTCGATGTCTTCAGTCTAGGAAGAATTGGTCGTTTAAGAGGATCAGTACCCTCGAATTCTATAAAATATCTATTCATTGTAACAGATAACTGCTCTAATAGATCTCTTCGACTTTCTTCTCGGTTTTCCATAGTCGCAGTTTGTATATTCCGCCATTGCTCATCTCTTGCTAGTGCCAAATCTCCGCTGTTTTGTTCCTCAGTATTAATTTGTGCATTGATGTTGTGTTGGTTTTCAGCACAATCGTAGTTTTCTTCAATTGTCACTTCGTTGTTAGTGGGGTTCCTATTCTGTAGCCTCAGTTGGACTTCATTTTTTATTGTGTTAAGTCTCTCATCGGGTACAAGTTTATTTCTCAATATGACCCGGTATTGGTCGGCTATTCTTTGTTCAGAAACTTGAAGTTCGGGATAGTTTCTGTGGAATTCTGCAAAAAGCTTTTGCCGGTAGCCTATTTTATCCTCTTCCATATTAGTTACTTCATAGTATATGCGCATGATCGTTTCATTTATCGAACTTGTCCATTTCATGCGTCTTCTTGGTAGACCTGCTTGGGTGAGTGCTGGTTGGGGATCCTGCACAGCACCTTCAGCAGTCGGAGAAACTCGTGTTATTCTTCTCCTAGAATGTTGAGATTGTGGAGGCGTAGCATTTTGATCGACAGACGCCCGTCTCCTTAGCACTCTGTCACCGACGTCCCGCATACTGTCATGTCCAGCGCCGGCTCCAGACACGCCCTGACGAACCTCAGGCAGCGGCTCTATATTTCGATTCCTTAAATTCACCATCATTCATGGGTTCCTCCGTGTCGTGGGGGAGACGGCCTTTGATCGCTTTTTACGATCCGCAGAGCTACGGTGGGAGAATTCTTGAGCTGCTTTCCACACGGCTTCGTCCGTTACCCTGGACAGGGACCCTTCGACAGGTTGCAGCTTCCCGGGTCAGGAAGCTCCTGGAATCTGCGGTGGGCAGGAGTCGATTCAACTCTCCTGATAGGTGAATCGCTAGGGATTTCCTACCGCTTATTATTATTATTATTATTATCTGCTAAAGCCGTCAGTTCCTCCTCTATTGCTTGCTCCCACAGTATTTTATCACACCTTGAAAGAGCATCTGCAATATCGACAGGATCGAAAGGGTTATTTTACGCAAAAAATGAATATTCCATATCATCATATATTTTTGGTCTTCTTTCTCTCTCTGGATACCGTCTTTCTTTTTGAGATTCAACACTGATTTCATTCTGATGAATTTCCCTCTCATTGCTAAAATTTTCTTCAGATATGCATTCATCATTCCTCATGTTATTAAGGTTTCCTTCCATAATTCTATCATTTAGATTTGAAAGAATCTGAATTTTCCTCGTTTCACATTCTTCACTCAAAATACTATTTTGTTGAGTATCTTGAAAATTTATTCTTTCTGACTCAATGAAAACTACATCGCGTGCTTTAATAATCTTCTGAGGATTTTTTATGTCAAGCAACCGATAACCTTTTGAATTTTCACAGAATCCTACCATCATATTATATTGACATGATTTAGGATACATTTTCTTTCTAAGATGCTTTTTCACATGAACTTGAGCTTTGCAGCCGAATATCCTCAAGTGAGATAAATCTATATTTCGATTTGACCAAACTCCCTCAGGAATCGCATTTTTTACTGCTGCAGTTGGAGATTTATTCTTCAAGTAAATTGCAGTGTTCATAGCTTCTGCCCAATATTTCTTGGAGAGATTAGCATCAAACAGCATACATCTAGTTTTTTCAATCAATGTCCTGTTTTTTCGTTCAGCCACCCCATTTTGTTGCGGTGTATACGGAATTGTTGTTTGATATAAGATGCCATGAGTTTCTAAAAATTTCTTAAAATCGGAATCAATATACTCAGTTCCATTATCACTGCGAATGCACTTAATCTTTTTATGGGTCTGGTTTTCTACTAAGCTTTTGAAAATTTTAAATTCGGATAAAACTTCATTTTGATGCTTCAGCATGTACCCAAAAACCTTTCTGCTAAAATCATCTACGAAAATCAGGCAATATCTAGCACCACCCCAGGATGAAACTTTCAAAGGTCCTGATATATCTGTGTGGATAAGCTCTAATAGCTCACGAGCTATTAAGATTTCTTTGTAGGAAATTTCTGTACCGTCTGTTTCCCTTCAAGACATTCAATACATACATTGTCTTTTTCTTCTACATAATTTACTCCTGTAACCAAACCTTCTTTGAGCATTTTCATTCCCCTCCGATTCAGATGACCTAAACGTTTATGCCATCTCTCATGATCTGAAGTTAATGCTGATAGTGCCCTCACTGAATCAATATATCGATCAGCAACGTATAATCCATTTTTCAAACTGGCAGTAAACTCAACAGTTTCTGTTACATCACAATCGGATTCATCGAAAATTTTACAGCCCACCTTATCAAATAAAATTTTCTTGCCTTTTTCAGTCATTTTACTAACCGATAAAAAATTTTAAGAAAGATTTGGTACATACAATACATTGGAAATATTTTTCGTAACCTTTTTTCGTTTTCACTTCATCTGATGAAAGCTTTAAATTGTTATATGTTAGAGCCATAACTAAAGGTTCATATTCCGAACTTAGTCCATTCAGCATAACAAAAGCCACAAAATCATCTTCAATGGTAACACCAATATCAGCAAGTTTGTACACTGTAGACATTATATCACCAATATATTCTTCCATTGAAGTCAGTATGTTTGGTTCTGAAGAGATGCCTTTGTAAATCGAACTTTCTGTTCATATCCTTTGATTCGAAAGCTTTTTGGAGGTTGTCCAATGCTTCTTTGGATGTGGTAGCCTTACATATATGTACGTAACAAGTAGGTTTTACACATAAACCTATTTTCGATAGAGCCTTATTATCAAGGTCTTTGTTTAAGGTATTTGTATTGTTCATTGGTCCATTGATAACTATTTCCCATAAACCTGCCAGCATCAGACTCATTTTCATGGCAGATTTCCATGATGCGTAGTTGCTATGTCCCTCTAATTTGTCTATATTTGGAACAGACGAAGAGACTACTGGAGCAGTAGTGAATGTCGGAATAGAATTATTATTCTCACCAGGTTGTGTCATTATATAGAACTGTTTGCACAAAATTCAAATAATTCCAAAACAACTTCTTCAAATTCTTCCGCTGTTAAACATCGGCGCTATGCCCATAACCAGTTATCATATAATATTGGACCTCATCCTCAGAATGTTGAGAAGCTTTGAAGGGATATCAGGTATGATATTTCCAGGTAAGGAATGGGCTCGGATCATTTTTTTTACCTGGCCGAGCGTAAATTCCACTTATAATTCACTTCTATTATTATTATTATTATTATTACAAGGTAAAGAGTTGAGGCCAAGCCTATAAACTCACAAAAATTGAAATATATGAAAAAATACACCGAAACTCAAAAAAAATGCATTACAAAAGAAAAAGCAATTCACAGCTCCACAAGTAGCACTCACTCGCGACGAAACCAGGTGTCATAGTTGTTTTTAAAAGAGTTCACAGAAACTGAGTTCACCACCGATGAAGGCAAAGAGTTCCAAACGGTAAACACGCGGTTTGTGATGAAGAACTGTCTTTGGGATGTCTTGAAACTTTCCTTCCTCAGCTTGAAAGCGTGACCTCGCAGACGGTCGTCCAGGTTCAACTTGAAGAGACCACTGAGGTCAACTCCAAAAAAGTTGTGAAGAGCACGAAAAGTAATGATGAGATCACCACGCAGCCTCCTGTCATCAAACGTGGACAGATTCATGATGGACAGTCTTTCACCATAACTGGGACGTAAGATGCCGTAGGGCAAACGAGTTGCCCGTCGCTCTCCAACAATGCCGAGTCTCTACTCAATGAAGGACTCCACACAGGGCCAGCAAACTCCAGTATGGGTCTCACGTAGAGTTTGTAAAGGATAGCACAGGTGGAGGGATCACATCTACCAAAAGCTTTCTGAACCATAAATAAAGTTCTTTTGGCCTTGTTTACCGCCTGAAGAATGTGGTCGGACCAGCTTAGATTCTCTGACACAATTACACCAAGGTCAGCATGACTACTACAAGTAGCGATGGGGTTGTTGTTTATATAGTACTGACGACGGGGATTGCGAGCACCCAAGTGCAGAACAACACACTTCTCGTAGTTCAGAGGCAACCTCCACTCCTGGCACCAATGGTTCAATTTCTCCATGTCTTCCTGAATCAGATGAGCTGCCACGTTGGGGTTACCGAATAATTTGGTATCGTCGGCAAATTGGGAACACTGAGAGTTGAAGATTTTGGGTAAATCAGAGATGTAGAGGAGAAAAAGTAGTGGACCCAAAACAGAACCCTGTGGAACTCCACTTCCAACAGGTCTCGCCGAAGAGAGAGATTTATCGACTCGAACCTGGAAGGTTCGATCGGTAAGAAATGCTTCAATCCAAGAAAGCAGGCGGCCGCGGACCCCAAGATGTTCGAGTTTATGTAAGAGAAGATCATGTGGTACACGGTCAAATGCCCGAGAAAAATCCAGATAAACAATGTCGACTGGAAAGCCTTTATCAAGGGACTCGGACCAGGAGTTTACGCATTCAAGGAGGTTAGTAATGACTGATCTACCAGGAAGGAAGCCGTGTTGACATTCGGGAATAAGGTTACCGCTAATTGCAAACTCAAGGACACCACTCAAGATGATCTTCTCGCACACCTTTGCCACAATCGGAACCAAACTAATTGGACGATAATTTTCTGCGTCACGTTTATCTCCCTTCTTGAAAATTGGCGTTACCAAGTGCATTACGCCAAGCAGAGGGTAGGCAGGATGTTTGAAGTGAACGTTTGTACAAAATAGAAAGAGGATACGAAAGAGGTTGGGCACATTCCTTGAGTATTTTAGCAGTGATACCATCTGCACCAGGAGAGGAGTTAACATTGAGTGAAGATAAATGGGCTTCAACGACTGCAGGGTCGAAAGAAGACTCTGTTATTTCAGAAGAATTCCTCTCAACGTTCAATCTTGGAAGTTGGTGGGCTCCTCTTGTAAAAGAGGCAGCAAAGGAATCAGCTAGGACGTTTGCCGTCTCCTCGGGACAGGAGCAGGGAGTATTGCTAGAATTGCGAACCAATGGTATGTCAACTTTAGAATTAAGGGTTGATCTGACGTATTTGAAAAACTTTTTATTGTTCTTAGAATGTATAAGATTGGATTCAAATTCCCTTTTGGAATCGGCAATTAGTGATGAAAGTGAATTGGAGAAACGTCGATGATCTTCGTAGTCTCTTACTTGCTTACGACGTAGGTAACGTTGCCATATGGACTTCTTGTGACGTATTAGTCTAAGGATATTTTGATCGATCCAGGGCTTAGCTGGTATGCAAACAATATTTCTCACAGATGAGCATTCATTGGTCAAGTTTAGAAGGGTTGTGGTAAAAACAGCCCACATCTCCTCAGTATCAGTATTGGGCGCAAGAAGTGTACTCCAATCGACGTCCCCCAGTCTCAGACAAAGTTGATGATAGTCTATGATTTTCAAATGTTTTCTTGACCTATTGGATGGTGTACGTGATCTCATATGAATGGTGAAGAGTAAGATAATGTGGTCTGATTTGCCTAAGGGTGGATATTGTTCAATCTTGGAAACAAGGTCAGTATCGTTCGTTAGCAATAGATCTAGAAGAGAAGGAGTCTGCAAATTGCGAAAGCGCGTAGGAAAGTCCACCAGTTGAAAGAGGTTGTAGTCGCGGATAGCGTCTACATAAACGCTAGATGCCGAATTATAGGTCTTTGATGTCATAGGCCATTCAACATCGGGCATGTTGAAATCACCAGCTATATATAGATTGCGCTTGGTCGTGGAAAGACTACCCAGATGAGCAGCCAGTGAAGTATCGGATTGGCAAGGGCGAGGTCGATAAATGCAGCCGATGGTAAAGAAGCAAGACTTCTCCTCCAACAGATCAAGGAATATATTGTCAATTCCTGGCAGGTCAAGGTTAGTTACTTTCAGAGAAAAAGATAAAGAGATATTCGTGGCCACATACATGCAAACACCACCATGACCCACAGTTGTTGTACTGTCCTGCCTATAAATCAAATAACCGGGTATGGAAACCAGTGAGTCTGGAATACCAGGATGAAGCCAGGATTCCGCAATCAAGATGAAAGTTGGATGATGGACGTCCACATAAGCTAACAATTCCAAGTACTTGGAGAACAGAGACTGTGCGTTGGTATAAAGGATGGTCCACTCATGGAGAATGTCTAGTTTTTTGCGCTCTTAGAAGTGGAGATCTCTGTGATAGTAGGCTTACCGGAGATATATTTGATGTTGATGTTAGACTCGCCCGCGTCGATTCTGTGCTTTAGTTCGGCACGCAAATCATTGAGCTCTTTTACTTGTAAAGGTGTTTTATCGTCAGTAATGCTATATTTCCGCCAGTCGCGTACGCTGGCGATGACTCGCCTGTCTTTGAGAATTCTCGTGACTATCAGTGGGTTGTTGAAAGATACCTTGAGAATTCTTGGACGGTTGTTAGTCGATACTCCTATTCTAGAGATGGAGGTACGTTGCAAATTAGCATCCGGATTCACGCGGTCGAGAACTTGAGAAACACTCGCCTCGTCATCCGCGGGGCTAGCTTCAGGAATTCCGCGAATCAGTATATTGTGGGACCTACGTAAGCGTTCCAACATTTCAGCTGGCTGAATCTCAATCTCGGATATTTTGGTGCTGGCGTTATCAATCGCGACGGAAAGTTGTTCATTCGATTCCTCTAAACTCCGCATTTTAGAAGTGCAGGCCTTGATCTCAGTTTCGTGCTTAATGATGGAGTTGGAATGTTCATCGAGAAGGCTCTCATGACGGCGCAAATCCTCAGAATGTTCCTTCAAAACAGACTTGCACTCGGATAAATCTGACTGTATCGCTAGTTGGGTGGATTTTATGGTAGACATATCAAGAGACATTTCGTTTAATTTTGCCATAATGGCAGCGAATTGATCACCACTGAGTGAGGAAGCCGAGGAAGACTGTGAGTTTAAAGTCGAGACCGGTTTATTCAGATGCTGGGAAGGGGATGATACCGATCCACTACGAAGTGAACGACCCTCCTTCTCACAATAGCTACAGATCCAATCTTTATCAATCAGGCTCAACTCATCAGGCAGCAAACACAAGCACTCCACATGAAAATGTTTCTTGCATTTAGAACAATTTGTGAATTTAGTGGAGGCTGTTTGTTTCGAGCATATATGGCATTTAGCCATTTTCCTACTGTATATTCTGGGTTAAATGGAAAGGTGGAAAGGGAATTTACGAACTTCACTCTCTTGGGCCGATAAGAGAGACTTACACAGATAAGGTTGGCCACGGGAAGGAATAACGAGGTAAATAGATGAAGGATTTAAGTTTATATGACCTAACAATGTGAAAACGACCCTGCCAACAGTGCGAAGACTTACGACGCCCACGCTGTTGAGTTTGGAAGCAGACTTGTATAGTTCTCCCGTCAAAGCAAGAAAGGTACTGAGCGGCAGGCAAACAAACCAAGCGGAAAACGAAGCGAAGCGTACCGACGCAACGTAGGTATCACGCGCAGCTGGAGGGGTTATCGACGCAATGGAACTGCGTATATTTAGTAAACAATGAACAAGTCAGGGCGAACAAGAAAAAATAGAATACAAAAAACCTAATTTGAAAGGTTATATTCTTCAGATTATCTGTGGTTTTCATACCTCGGGAAGCACAGGAACCATCACTCAAAAATTCACTATAAAAAGATCGGTATTTCTCGAAGAAAATATGCAACGATTAAGGAGTAGCTCGTAAGACGTGTTAACAGTTAGATTCGGTGAATATTTCACTTCTATTCATGTGTTCTATTCTATTCAAATTTTTTCTTATTTTTCTCCAAAACTCAAGTTTTCCTCATTTCCATTATACTTTCCTGGCAAAGGTGGCCTACACCTCTTCTTGGTCTTTGCTGGATAGCTTTACCAATAGTAGGAAGAAGGTTACCTGACATGTTGGAATAAGTTAACAAAGATGAGCCTAAGTACTTATTTTCGCAATAAATAAACCTTAAAATCAGTTTTTAACATATAAATTATTATGAATTTGCCAAATTTTTTATTCAAAAAGGTGTGCGTGAGTTTAGATAAAATACTTCATTATCTCAAACAATTTAGTTACAATTCACTAATATGAATTTTCCATAGAAAGACCGATCCCATCAAGCCGCTATGTCATACTGGCAACGTTGTAGATTGTTTGGCATCTGACAGGTGTCACGTATGAAACATAATGGTCGTCACCGTATATGAACAATGAATGAAATAATCGTTTTTTACGAGAAAAAAAATATTTTTTTTCAGGTAAAGCTTGAAATGTGATAAATCCATCATTTCTTACGAGAATCAGTTGATGAAATACAGAAAAAACCAGCTATTAATGTGGATAACCTAACCTACATTAGGCCAAATTCACAATTTTTTTTTTAAACTAGCAGAATTTAGGAATTTTCGTCACCGGATTCGTGATTTAGGTCCCAAAATTAGTAAGTCTGCAAAATTTCATTACTTTTGAATTATTATTTAAATCACTTTTATATAGTTAACATTTACCCATTATTCTCATTAGTCTGCAGTAAATAAAAATATACCGGAGTTCCCATATAAATTGATAAGGTTGAAAATTCTGATTCCACCGGAAGTATCGTGCGTTCATCCAAATTCGTGGTAACGAGTGCTTTGGAGACATTAAAATTACAAGTTGTGCTTAGCTTGTACGATATGGTTCCCAAATTATGTATGTAATTAGATGATAGTAAAATGGTTCAAGCTAAGCACTACTTGTAATTACAGAAAATCCACTATTTTTTCTCTACAGCACTCTTGGCCACGAATTTTAATTGAAGCTCGTTATATTATCAACAAAAAAATCTACATCACATGCATTTCTGGAATATTTTATATATATTGTCCTTTTCGTTCAAAAGATGTTCACTTGGTTCTTTACGTTATACCAACCCTGTATATTCATTGAACCTCTAATTAACCTTCCAGCGGGCGCGCCCTTTGAGTTTCCATGAGCGGGCGCTTGTCGTAAATTTTGCGTCATCCAGTGAATTATGTTTTCTTCATAAACATGTTCGGGAATTATTGTGGTCATATGAAAAATGAAATTCAACATCACTTTGGAAGAAATAAAGTTTTATTCAATAAACAAAAACTCATCCAGAACATAAAAATCATGAATTTCATAACAATTCAATTAACGAGTTAATTTTCAGAATCAGCATTCTCATCTTCACAATCATGACAAACCACATTGATTGAAGCATGTTTTTTGCAAGTGAAGGACTGACAACGGCAACATTTCATCGATGCTGAGGTTTTTTCCTCTCCATCACACATACCCGACATACACCTCGTTTTGGAAGATTTATTTCTTCAATTTCTTCTGTTGGTTCAACACACTGACCATAAGTCACTTTCAGGAAACATTTAATGTCTTGGGGTAAATGTCTCAGAGTCGATTTAGAGATGAGATGTTCTTTCATTAGGCTCAATGCCAACCCTTTGTTGGGCAGGCAAATTTGTGTAAAATTTGAGCATTTATGCCTCCTATATTCATTAGAGTGTAGAAAACTACACACGGCCATCTCTTTGTTATTCTAGAGACAGAATACGCAGCACACATTTTGTCGACGGTGTCCACTCCACCTTTGGTTCCGTTATAGTCTAATATAACTTGGGGCTTTCTGGTGTCTGGATCCATTTGGTCGTCGTCATGAAATGTTGACAGTAATATCACGGATTTATTCTTCCGAGGTACATAGGAAACCATCATTTTGTCCTTTTGGAAACCAAATAGAGATGATTCAACACTTCTTTTTTCGTCTGGCAAGAATTCTTTCGGGATTTCACATTTGTTCTAGCTCCTCTTGTGTAAGCGGCTTACTTCCCATGATGAGGCACTATGAAATTTTATTTAGCTGAAATAATAACAAAAATATAGAAATAAATTCGAAATAAAAACGAAAGACAGTTTACACCACAAACTCACCTGTGAGGGCGCGTGTCGTAAAATTTACGCTCAATGAAAATTTCCCGAATATTTGGATATAAAACACTTCTGAGCACGGACCGCACGCCTGAAGTTCTGGGAGGTACTGATCCTGGAATACCTCGAACCTCTTTGCTCTCAAACAAGTCGTTAGAGTGGGAGAAGCAATTATATGTGTTTGTCGTAAATTTTAAGACACCGCGCCCGCTGGAAGGTTAATATCGATACAGTATTTTTCTTTCTCCAATGCTGCATATATTGCAATATTTCTCTTCATTCCACCATTATAATAAAGCTACATTCATGTTGAATGTGCTGATAGGAATTAACACAAAAACCATATCGTCAATAAATAACTTGGACTAGATTGACGCACACACACTAGTGTGTGAGCACTGAATTTGTGATTGTTGACTTAATTTTACTATTCGCTGTTTGCTGGAAAAACCCGAGTAATAACGTGATTTCAGCAAGGGTAGAAGTGCTTTTAGTCGTATTCATTCGTATAGCCCCACGTAGAAAGATATTTTTTCCACAACCATATATCCCCAAGATTTCATTATAAGAATTAATTATCGGTCGTTAAACTTTTATGGTTTGCATTATTATTTCAGTCATAGTTGTTTTTACTTCGAATACTTTCACCCAGCTTCCTTTCAATGTATATGGACTAATTCACACTATCCTTCTTCAAACTTTCGACAAAACTAGTTGAAAAATAATTTGACACAATTGAGTTTAATCGAGACGGATGTAAAGTAGGTATGAATTATTGGCCTTTAGCATACATCGCAAGATTTTTGGCGCTCTTGCTTCCAGAACCTCAAAGGCGCACCTATTTCCTTCCTTGCAAGTAGCCACCGAAGGTATAGATATTGCAACGTCCTATAAAGTCGGTAACAGCGTGTGTCTTAACATAACTTCAAGGGTTCGATCAGCCGGCTAGCCAAGAGAACGCAGAATATGGATTGAAGAGACAGAACTAGGCAACGACATTGAATCAAATGATTCCGAGTATCATGTTCATCGAAAAAAGTTGAATTTTCATTCTATGTTTTTTGGCTACTTTTCGGAACTGTTGGCTACGTTTGTCCTGTGACGGTATCTGTTCCTTCAAATTGAATTATTTTCAGTTAAAATCAGAAATGTATGGAAGCAACATCAATTATTTTCATTTCCAAAGCTGAGGGAATATCATTTAGGCGTACTTTTAGGATTATTTTGATAAACGAGGAATTAGTACTCACATTTTCTGTTTCATATATTCTCTTCTTATTTAGAGCATTTCCAATTTTAATTTTGAGATTCGTGTTTTTATTAACTTTGTTCATTATTGCTTCTACAATTTCTTTGGCAAAATGCATGTCTTGATACTCGCTGTTGCTCTTTTTACGCAAAAGCATGAAATCTTCCTATAAAAATAAGAAAAATTATTAAAAATGAACAAATGATATGCACTAACTAACAGGATTGAGTTCACTTCTACAGCAACTTTCTGTATTACAATCTTTTTGACAATTCCGACGACGAATTTTTCCAATTTGAGAAATCACATCATCTTCATCAAAACCGTCATTCGAACTCTTGAAGATATTTTCTGGTTCTTTGAATTCATCAGGTGAATTTTCCTTCATATTGTTCCCCAAATAGTTCAGTTCTTCATTCTGTTTTGTCAGTTTTTATTGAGAGGTCTTTAAGGAATACCTTCTAGGTCTTCTCACCTGTCTGTCTGAAGAGTCCTGATGCGGTTGTCTTGCCTGAATTGAATTTTCTACTGATGATAACTGTCTTCGATTTCTAGGGATGACTTGATTATTGATTATGTAACGGCCGCTTAGATATTCATTTTTCAGACGATCGTTCACTTGTCGTGCTTTCTGTACTAACATGTCATTGGCAGTATCATCACATGGTAATGGACAAGCAGGTGGACAAGCTGGACAAGGTGGTAATGGTTCACAGGGTTTTGGACATTTACGCTTCTCTTTATTTTCAGTATCGGTTTTGAAATTTGAACTGGCAATAAGATCGGAAGCTGATGCTGAAGAAGGTAGAATAATTGATGGTTGAAGAATGTTTGACCTCCTCTGAAGTGGAACTCTGGTGTTCTCACTATTACACTTATATCTACAAGGACCAATAATATTACAATTCCAATACCAAGGAGGACAAGGAAAGTCAGATTCTTGGCAGCATTGGAAACAAGGTTTTGATACAGCACAAGGATCTGGACAATAAGGTTCGATTCGGTTAGATTCAGATTCATCACAATTACACCCGCAGATACAATTTCGAGTACAAAAAGGTAATTGACAAACTGGTTCGAAACAAGAGAACGGATCATTAAAGCTTATAGATTCGATGCAATATGGAGGAGTGCAACAATCTAGGCAGTCACGTAATTGCTTGGACTTGGGAATATCATTGAGAAATTTTGGACACAGCCTATTGCGCTTCATACGATCAGAAAACTGTCCAGAAATATAAACTGGATAAGAAGAAGGTGAAGAACAGCATCTCTTGCTCAAATATGTGCAAGGACATGGAATTCCATAATTTATAGTACAAGGAACTGGAGAGTATGGAAAATGACTTGAGCAGGGTAGTGGACATAATTCGGGTATCTGACAGCAAACTTCGGGACAAGGAAATGATCCTGGAATACTTGTTGGAGAACAGTCTCGGTACGGAGAACAACAACAGGTACCCCAACAATTTGGTAGACTCAATTCAGGATAAGAATGAATACATATTGTCCGGCATGGATCCTGAGAACAACAACATGGACTTCGTTCTTCGATTCTATGATTGCTTTCTTTTTGACTTTCTCGCTTACAAGGCCAATCACAGTTATAAAAATCACAAGGACAATTACCGCAAGATCCACATTTACATGATCTACAATTAGAGCAAGGATCACATATCTTACATGTCCTGAACGGGTTGCAGAGATTTTGTGAACATGGAGATGGAAAATGCAGAAATCCAAAAACGCAACGCTCATTCAATCTGGGATTCGAAGGCAAATTTCGAATTTGTCTTTTACAAGACATGCAACAAGAGATGATGTAAGGATAGATGGAGGGACAAGGACATGGAGACGCACAAGTAGGAAGGCAAATAGAGGAGCATGGACAGGAACAGGAATATTGATTGCAATTAAAATGATATGGATTGCAAAAATAGGGATCACAAAAGTCACATTGGGGAAGACATCGTCCAAATCTTTTATCTTCGCTTTCTTCTGAATATTCACCTATATCGTTAGTTTTATAACACGGGCAAGATAACCCACAAAGACCAGGTAATGAACACTGGTATGATATTGGATAATAGCAAGAGCACGAAGTACTTGGTGTAAAAGAAAAGGGATATTCAGAAGTGCACATTTTGATAAGTTTTGATTCTTCAATTTTTGGGAATACTGTTGAATGTTCGGATGTTTTACGTTTTGTGATGAAATGAGGTTCATACATATTGGGATGGGAACTTTGGCATTGCCTACAAACATTTTTCACTGGAATACATGAGACTGGACAATTACAAGTGCATGATGGACAGACAATATCTGGACAAGTACAATGTATTTCGGGATAAGTACATGGAAATGGGCAAAATGGCTCAATCCATAAATAAGTAAATGGAACACATAAACGCTTTTTGATATTATGAGGAGAATTTATACGGAAAATAGAATGAGATGCAGAGCAGTCATTTGGACAAGTTGTGTGATAAGTATGGATCATTGGATGAAAACATTCTGGAGACATAGACGTGTAATAAGAAATTAGATCTGGGTAACTGTATCTCTGATTCTTGAATATTTCTGTTTCTTGATCTCGTTTCTCCACAGGAGCAGTGAAAGATTGATGATACGGTTTCATAATGGAGAAATAATGTTGAGGATAGGAACGTATATGATACTTTGGACAAATTTGATCCTCTCGTACTCCTCTGGGTTCATTATTGAGCAATTTTTTCTCCTTATTATATCCATTCATCACATCACTCATTTCCATGTCTTCATCTTCACAATGAGAACTCCTTTTCATTATAAGATGTTCTGCTTCATGATTATCACCTGATGATCTAGTAGTAGAGGAACACGATACAGGATAAAAGCATTGGTTATCTGAACGAAATTTATATCCAGGAGAGCATGAGCGAGGTTCTGAACATTCTGGAAAAGAAGAACACATATATTGACACGAATTTGTGGGATGAGAACATAGACAATAAGTTGAGCAAGGATTTGTGATCGAGTGAAGTGAATTTCTACAGAGAGATGAGCCGAGAAAGGGGCACCTACCTGTTATTCCATGAAATTTATCATCTTCTTGAAGATTCGACTCCGGTTCCACTGCTCTAGAATGAACTTTTTCTAACTTGGAAATAATAGTTTTATGATCTTGAGAGGAAGAACGGTCATCTCTTCCAAAAAAACAAGGTTCTAGAGCAACAGATTGTGAACAGCACCAAGGAGTACAGTCAGGGCAACAGCGTTTAACAATTTTATGATCTCCACTTTCAAAATCTTTGAATTCTGATGGATTAAACATTCGTTTATTTTGGGAATTGATATTAATCTCCTGATCCTTTTGTTGTCTGTTGTTATCCATAATGAAAGAAAGAAGAGGACATGAGCATGGTTGAGAAGAGGGATATGGATGAGTATATGGACATAGTAAAGGAAAGGGGTGTTGGGAATCACATGGCGGATAAGAACAACGATTTCTGATTTCATGATAACGAAGTTTATCTGGAGTGTCAGATATACTTCTTATATAACAATTGGAGCATGATGATAAGGCAGGAGCAGAACAGATGCATGAAAATGTATATGGACAAGAACAATGATAATATGCAGCACAAGGACATATATGTGAATGGAAGTCTGAACAGGGATATAAATAAATATGACGACATCTCTCACAACATATGAAATCACAGGATGGAAGACAAGAATAACAGCTAGGACAGGGACAAGAAGCAGAATGAGGGCATGCATAGGAAATAGGATCATATGACACTAATGGACAGCGATTCTTTATTCTATGAAATTTTGTTTTTATTTCTCTTTTAATCGCATCGAGACATGAGCAAAGCAAAGAACATGATTTGGAACACTGATAAGGAGAACAAGGATATGAATATGAACATAATTCATCTGGAGATAGACATACGTCGAAAGGAGATAAACATCCACAGGGTGGTGAAAATTGGTAAGGAGGGGGGCAGATCAAGGGATCACAAGGAAAAGGACATGAGCATGAACAAGCGCAACTACAAGAATTGCAAGGATACGAACAACAATCACATGAATTTGCACATCTATCTTCCTTCACAACTTCTGAAGGATTTTTAGTAGAAGAACTTATAGAACGTTCCTCGACGTTATGGAATTTATTGGTTTCTAAAGCCTTTCTCGCAGAAGGACTGCAACAAGGGCATGGACAAGGATATGAACAAGGATATGGGCATGTACCAGGGCATGAACTAGGACAAGGACAAAAGCAAGAACTAACAAATGGACTAGTTGTTGGTTCACAATTCAATATGGTATGTCGCTTCTTCATATCATTAAGACAATATTTTAGAGCAGAAGGTTTTTGAGACGGTTCCACAATTTTATGAGACTCACCAGATTCGAATTTTCTTTTAACCCGATGCGCAATTTGAAAATCAGAACATGAACTAGAACATGGATAACCACAAGGACAAGAGCAAGGGCATGAACTAGGTAAAGGTATGGGTTCACAACACGACGGATTAGGAAGACAACGATCTTCGATGAAATGCAAGTTACCTTGTTCACTGGAGATACTTGAAGATTGTTTTAAGTCTCTGTGGTAATTAGAAGAAGGGCAAATATAAGTATCAGAGGAAGGAGAAATGCAAGAACACGGACAAGGACAAGGACACGGACAAGAACACGGACAAGGAAAAGAACATGGACAAGTACAAGTACTAGGTAATGGTAATGGTTCGCAACAAGGAAGACAACGGTCTGTAATATCATGTGACTGATATTCTTGACCGGAAACTCCTACAGATCGTTCCAATGGTTGATGAGAGTCAGAAGATTCAAAGTGCCTTTTTGTCGGATGATCACTGTGAAGATTAAAAAAGGAACAAGAATAAGGATAAGCACAAGGACTAGAACAATGATAAGAACAAGGACAAAGCATTGGTTTGGAACAGCTGTGATAAGGAATACAACGGTCAGTAATATCATGTGACCCATAATCTTGACAGGAAGCTGCTACATATCCTTCCAGGGGTTCACAAGGGGAAAAAGATTCAAATTCCCTTTTTGAAGGATGATCAATTTGACAATTGGAAAAAGGACAAGAAGAAGGAGAAAGGCAGGGACAAGGGCAAGGGCAAGGACCAGAACAAGGATACGAACAAGGACACGAACAAGGACAAGAACAGGGACAAGGACAAGGGATTTGTTCACAACAAGATGAACATGGAACACAACGGTTGGTTTTATCATGTGACCAATTGTCTCTATTAGAAGCTCCTTCATATAGTTCCATCGGTTCATGAAATTCAAAGTGCCTTTTTATCGGATGATTGAAAGCAGGACAGGAACACGGATACGGACAAGAACAAGGGCAAGGACATGGACAAGAACAAGGACATGGACATGGACAAGGACAAGAAGAAGAACAAGGACAAGGACATGGACATGGACCAGGACATGGTATTTGTTCGCAACAGGAGGGACAAGGAAGACAACGCTCGGTTATATCATGTGACCAACAGTCTCGACTTGAAGAATCAACAGATCGTTCTACGGGTTTATGCGATTTGGAAGATTGGATTTCTCTTTTTTCCGGATGATTGTTGTGATAATCAAAAGATGGAAATGCATAAGAACAAGGGCAAGGACAAGGACAAGGACAAGGACAAGGACAAGGACAAGGACAAGGACAAGGACAAGGACAAGAACAAGGACAAGGACAAGAACAAGGACAAGAACAAGATATAGGTTCGCAACAGGAGGAGCAAGGGAGACAACGGTTGGTGATATCATGTGACAAAATATCTCGACTGGAAGATTCTTCAGACCGTTTAATGAGCTTATGAGCTTTAGAAGATTCAATTTCTCTATTCATTCGATGATCACTGTGATAATCGGAAAAAGGACAACGACTAGAATAATCACAAGGACAAGGGGAAGGGCAAGGGCAAGGGCAAGGATAAGGACAATTACAAGTACAAGGATTGGGAATTGGTTCACAACAGGACTGACAAGGAAGGCAACGGTCAGTATTATCATGTGACAAAAATTCTTCACTGGAATATCCTACAGATTGTTCCACGGGTTTATGTGATTTGGAGGACTCGATTCTTCTTTTTGACAGATGATTACTTCGAGAATTATAGGAAGGACAAGGACCAGCACAAGGGCAAGAAGAAGGACATGGACAAGGACAAGTAGAAGGATAGGGACAAGGACAAGGACAGGGAATTGGGTCACAACAAGGTGAACAAGGAAGACAACGGTTGGCTCTAGAATGTGACCAATACTTTCGATTGGAAGATTCTTCAGATCTTTCAACTGGTTTATAAAATTTGGAAGATTCGATTTCACTCGTCGTTAGATGATTGTGAAAATTAGAAACAGCACGAAGACAAGGATGAGAACATGGACATGGACAAGGACAAGAGATTGGTTCACAACAAGAAGTACAAGAAAGACAACGGTCAAAACTATCGGGTGACCCAAAATCTCGACTAGAAAATCCTACAGATAGCTCCATAGGTTTATGAGATTTGGAATATTCGATTTCCCTTTTTGTCAGATGGTCATTGTGGAAATTGGAAGAAGAACAAAGACAAGGACAAGGACAAGGTAATGGACAAGGACATGGACAAGGACACGACCAAGTACATGGACATGGACAAGTACAAGGACAGGGGATTGATTCACAACAAGATGAACAAGGAAGACAACGGTCAGTTATATCGTGAGACCAAAATTCTTGACAAGAAGATCCTACAGATCGTTCCACAGGTTTATGAGATCTGGAAAATTCGTTTTCTCTTTTTGTCAGATGGTTATTCTGGAAATTGGCAGGAGAACAAAGACAAGGACATGGACAAGGTAATGGATTAGGACATGAACAAGGACATGGACAAGGACATTGACAAGGGCATGGACAAGGAGATGGACAAGAACATGAACACGGACAAGGACATGGAATAGGTTCACAACAACATGAACAAGGAAGACAACGGTCGGTTATATCGTGAGAACGAAATACTTGACTGAAAGATCCTTCAGATCGTTGCACAGGTTCATGAGATTTGAAAGATTTGATTTCCCTCTTTTTCAGATGATCATTGTGGAAATTAGAAGCAGGAGAAATACAAGGACAAGAACATGGACCTGGACAAGGTGATGGGCAAGGACAAGGGCAAGAACAAGGGCAAGGACACGGACAAGGACAAGAACAAGGACAGATTGGTTCACAACATGATGAACAAGGAAGACAACGGTCAGTTATATCATGTGACCAAAATTCTTGACTGGAAGATCCTTCAGATAGTTGTACGGGCTTACGAGATCTGCCAAATACGTTTTCCCTTTTTTGGCAAAAGTTAGAAGCAGGACAAAGACAAGGACAACAGCATGGACATGGACAAGGTGATGGACAAGAGCAAGAACAAGGACAAGGACAAGGACACGGACAAGGACACGGACAAGGACACGGACAAGGACAAGAACAAGGACAAGGATAGGTAATGGGATCACAACAAGATGAACAAGGAAGACAACGGACGAAATTATCATGTGACCGAAATTCCTCACTTGAAGATTTTTTAGATCGTTGCACAGGCTTGAATGATTTGTCGGATTCGATTTCCCTCTTTTTCAGATTATCATTGTGAAACTCAGAAACAGGACAAAGACAAGGAAAAGAGCATGGACATGGACAAGGTGTTGAACAAGAACAAGGACACGGACAAGGACAAGAACAAGGACACGGACACGGACACGGACAAGAACAAGGACAAGGATAGGAAATTGGCTCACAGCAGGATGAACAAGGAAGACAACGGTTGGTTATATCATGTGACCAAAATACCTGACTGGATGACCCTTCGGATCGTTCCACGGGTTTATGAGATTTGGAAGATTCGGTTTCTCGTTCTTTCAGATGAATATTGTGGATATTAGAAGAAGGACAAAGACATGGACAAGAGCATGGAAGTGAACAAGGTAAGGAACAAGGATAAGGACAAGAACAAGGATACGGACAAGGTGATGGACAAGAACAAGAACAAGGACAGGGGATTGATTCACAACATGATGAACAAGGAAGACAACGGTCGATAATATCATGTGAACAGAATTCACCACTGGAAGATCCTTCAGATCGTTCCACGGTTTTATGAGATTTGGAAGATTCGATTCCTCGTTTTTTCAGATGATAATTGTCTAAATTAGATGAAGGACAAACACAAGGACAAGACCATGGACATGGAAATGGTAGAGGACAAGAACTAGGACACGGACAAGGACAAGGACAAGGACAGAGGATTGGTTCACAACAAGATGAACAAGAAAGACAACGGTCGGCTATATTATGTGACAAATATTCATGATTGGAAGATCCTACAGATCGATCCACGTGTTCATGAGATTTGGAAGATTCGATTTCTCGTTTTTTCAGAAGGTTATTGTGGAAATTAGAAGAAGAACAAAGACAAGGACATGGACAAGGACATGGACAGGGACATGGACATGGATATGAACAAGTACTCGGACAAGGACATGAACAAGGACATGGACTTGGACAGGAACAAGGACAAGGACAGGGGATTGCTTCACAACAAGATGCACAAGGAAGACAACGGTCGGCTATATCATGTGACCAAAATTCTTGACTGGAAGATCCTTCGGATTTTTCTATTGGCTCATGAGATTTGAAAGATTCGATTTCTTTTTTTGTCAGATGGTCATTGTGGAAATTGGAAGACGAACAAAGACAAGGACATGAACAAGGACAAGGACATGGGCAAGTACATGGACAAGGACATGGACAAGGACAAGGACATGGGCAAGGACATGGACAAGAACATGAACAAGGACATGGACAAGGGATTGGTTCACAACAAGATGAACAAGGAAGACATCGATCGGTTAAATCATGCGACCAATCTTCTTGACTGGAAGATCCTTCAGAGAGTTGAAGAGTTTTATCAGATTCGGATGATTTGATTTCCCTTTTATTTAGATTATTATTTTGAAAATTGGAAGTAGAACAAAGACAAGGACATAAACAAGGACAAGGACAAGGACATGAACAAGGACATGGACAAGGACATGGACTAGGACAAGTGCAAGGACATGGACAAGGACATGGACAAGGACAGGAACAAGAACAAGGACAGGGGATTGGTTCACAACAACATGAACAAGGTAGGCAACGGTCGGTGATATCATGCGACCAAAGTTCTTGACTGGAAGGACCAATAGATCGTTGCTCGAGTTTATGAAATTTGGATGATTCAATTTTTCTTTTTTTCAGATTATTATTTTGAAAATTGGGGGCAGGACAAAGACAAGGACAAGAGCATGGACAAGGACATGGACAAGGACATTGACAAGGACATGGACAAGGACATGGACAAGGACATGAACAAGGACATGGACAAGGCGATGTGCAAGGACAAGAACAAGGACAAGGATAGGGGATTTCTTCACAACAAGATGAACAAGGAAGACAACGGTCGGTTATATCATGTGACCAACTTTCTTGAGTGGAAGATCCTTCAGATCGTTCCACGGGTTTATGAGATTTTGAAGATTCGATTTCTCGTTTTTTTAGATGGTCATTGCGGAAATTGGAAGACGAAGAACGAAGACAAGGACATGGACAAGGAGATTGACAAGGACATGGACAGGGACAAGGACATGGACAAGGACAAGCACAAGGACATGGACATGGACATGGACATGGACATGGACATGGACATGAACATGGACAAGGACATGAACAAGGACAAGGACAGGCGATTGGTTCACAGCAAGATGAACAAGGAAGACAACGGTTGGTAATATCATGAGACCAACATTCTTGACTGGTGGATCCTTGAGATCGTTGCACTGGTTTATGAGATCTGGATGATTCGATTTCCCTTTTTGTCAGATGATTATTCTGAAAATTGGCAGGAGAACAAAGACAAGGACATGGACAAGGACATGGACAAGGACATGGACAAGGACATGGACAAGGACATGGACAAGGACATGGACAAGGACATGGACAAGAACATGGACATGGACATGAACAAGGACAAGGACAGGCGATTGGTTCACAGCAAGATGAACAAGGAAGACAACGGTTGGTAATATCATGAGACCAATATTCTTGACTGGTGGATCCTTGAGATCGTTGTCCTGATTTATGAGATCTGGATGATTCGATTTCCCTTTTTGTCAGATGATTATTCTGAAAATTGGCAGGAGAACAAAGACAAGGACATGGACAAGGACATGGACAAGGACATGGACAAGGACATGGACAAGAACATGGACATGGACATGAACAAGGACATGGACACGAACATGAACAAGAACAAGGACAGGGGATTGGTTCACAACAAGATGAGCAAGGAAGGCAACGGTTAGTGATATCATGAGACCAAAATTTTTGACTAAACGGTCCTACAGATCGTTGCTCGGATTCAAGAAATTTGTATGATTTGATTTCTCTTTTTTTCAGATGATTATCCTGAAAATTAGAAGCAGAATAAAGACAAGGACAAGAGCATGGACAAGGACATGGACAAGGACATGGACAAGGACATGGACAAGGACATGAACAAGGACATGGAAATGGACATGGACAAGGAGATGGGCAAGGACAGGAACATGAACAAGGACAGGGAATTGGTTCACAACAACATGAACAAGGAAGGCAACGGTCGGTGATATCATGTGACCAAATTTCTCGAGTGGAAGATTCTTTAGATCGTTCCACGGGTTTTTGAGATTCGGAAGATTCGATTTCTCGTTTTTGAAGATGAATATTGTGGAAATTAGTAGAAGGACAAAGACAAGGAAAAGGGCATGGACATGGACAAGGTAACGGACAAGGACAAGAGCATGGACATGGACAAGGACATGGTATTGTTTCACAACAAGATGAACAAGGAAGACAACGGTCGGTTATATCATGGGACCTAAATTCTTGAGTGGAAGACCCTCCGGATACTCCCATGGCTTTTTGAGATTTGGAGTCTTCGATTTCCCTCTTTTTCAGATTATCATTGTGAAACTCAGAAACAGGACAAAGACAAGGAAAAGAGCATGGACATGGACAAGGACAAGAACAAGGGCATGAACATGGACAAGGTAATGAACAAGGACAAGAGCATGGACAGGAACAAGGTAATGGACAAGAACAAGAGCATGGACATGGACAAGTACAAGGAGAAGGGCAAGGACAAGAACAAGGTAATTGTTCGCAACAGGAGAGGCAAGGATGACAACGGTCGGTGATGTCATGTGACCCATATTTTTGACAAGAAGTTTCTACTGATAGTTCCACGGGTTTATTGGATTCGGAAGATTCGATTTCTCTTTTTGTCTTATGATCACTCCTATAATTAGACGCACTTGAACAAGAATAAGGACAAGGAAAAGGACAAGGACAAGGAGAAGGACAAGGAGATGGACAAGAACAAGGACAAGGACAAGGTAAACAACGGTCTGTTATATCATGACACCAATTTCTTTGTTTAGAAAATTCTACAGATCGGTCCATGGGTTTATGCGTTTCGGTAATTCCGGTTCTTCCTTTGTCAAGTTGATCACTGGGATAATCAGGTAATGAACGAGAACACTCATAAGTACAAGCGCAAAGACATGGACAAGGACATGGACAAGGACATGGGCAAGGACATGGACAAGGACATGGACAAGGACATGGACAAGGACATGGACAGGGACATGGACAGGGTATTGATTCGCAACAGGAAGGACAAGGGAGACATCGATCAGTAATATCATGTGACCCAAATTCTTTACTGTAAGCTCCTTCAGATCTTAGTACGGGATTATGAGATTTGGAAGATTCGCTTTCCCTTCTTGTTAGCTGATCACTCTGATAATTAGAAGAACAAGAGCATGGACATGGATAAGTACAAGGAACAGGACAGGCTAATTGATCATAACAGGAGCTACAAGGAAGACAACGGTCGGTCATATGATGTGACCAATTATCTTCATTTAATGACCTTACATATCGTTCCTCGGATTCATGAGGTTCAGATGATTCGAATGCCCTGTTTATCGGTTGATCATTGTAATAATCATGAGATGAACAAGAAGGACAAGCATAGGGACAAGGGCAAGGGCAAGGACAAGGACAAGGGCAAGGACAAGGACAAGGGCAAGAACAAGGGAAAGGATAAGGACAAGGCATTGTTTCACAACAAGATGGACAAGAAAGACAACGGTGACTTATATCACGTGCTGAATATTCTTGACCAGATGTTTCATCGGATCCCTCCACGGGCTCGTGGTCTTCTGAATTTTCGAAATCCCTTTTTGTCTGATGATTCTGGTCATCATTATAAGAAGGATGAGCATAAGGACAAGGACAAGGACAAGGATAAGGGCAAGGACAAGGACATGAACAAGGACATGAACAAGGACATGAACAAGGACAAGGATCAGGACAGGGGATTGGTTCACAACATGATGAACAAGGAAGACAACGGTCGGTCATATCATGTGACCAAAATTCTTGACTGAAAGATCCTACAGATCGTTTCACAGGCTTCTGACATTTTGAAAATTCGGTTTCTCTTTTTGTCGAATGATCACTGTGAAGACAAGTAGATGGACAAGGATAAGGACATGGAGAGGGGCAAGGACAAGAACATGGACAAGAACATGGACAAGAACAAGGACATGCACTAGAACAAGAATAAGGACAAGAACAAGGACAAGGACAAGAACATGGACAAGAATAAGGGCAAGGACAAGATATTGGTTCGCAGCAGGAGGAGCAAGGAAGACAACGGTCGGTTATACCCCGTACCCAATTTTCTTCACTGGAGGATTCAACTGATTGTTTCATGGGTGTGTGAGATTTTGAAGATTCAAATTCCCTTTTTGTTCGATGATCACTGTAATAATCAGAAGAAGGACAAGGATAGAGGCAAGGACAAGGACAAGGACAAGGATAAGGACAGGGTAAAAGAATTGGATCGCAACAAGAGGAAAAAGGAACACAACGGTCAATTATATCATGTCGATTGGAAGATTCAATATATCGTTTTGAGGGTTCATTTGATTTGGTGTGTTCGAACTCTCTCTTCATAGGACAAGTACATGGACATGAAGGACATGCACAAGGACATGGACATGAACATGAACAAGGACAAGGGCTTGGACAAATACATGGGCATGGACATGGGCATGGACATGGGCATGAGCATGGACATGGGCATGGACATGGGCATGGACATGGGCATGGACATGGGCATGGACATGGGCATGGACATGGGCATGGACATGGGCATGGACATGGGCATGGACATGGGCATGGACATGGGCATGGGCATGGACATGGGCATGGACATGGGCATGGACATGAGCATGGACATGGGCATGGACATGAGCATGGACATGGGCATGGACATGGGCATGGACATGGGCATGGACTAGGGCAAATACATGGAGAGGGACATAAACAAGTACTTGAACAAAGACAAGAATATGGACATGAACAAGGTGGAGAACATAATGCAGACATCAATTCACAACAAGAAGGACAAGAAAGACTTCGGTCTTTCAAAGAATGTGAAGAATATGATCCTTCAAAATCCCTTTTCATTAGATGGTTACTGAGATAGTTAGAACAAGGAGCAAAATAACGAAAAGAAGAAAAACAAGGATTGGAATGGCAAGAACAAGAATACCAATCAGGTATTTGTCCAAAATCAGAAGAGGTACAACGGTCTTCAATATCATGTGAGTTTGATTTATGACTGAAAGGATTCAAGAAACAGTCCTTACTGCCATGTGAATCCTTTTTTTCTAGTTCTCTTTTCACCAGATGAGAAATACATGGACATGGACAAGGACAAGGACAAGGACAAGGACAAGGACAAGGACAAGGACAGGTGCAAGTACAAGGTAATGGTTCGCAACAAGATAAGATACAACGGTCTCTTATACCATGTGAGTGGAATTCTTGGTCATTTTCTGATTCTTTGCAGGATTGCATATAATTAGGTGAACAAAAATATGGAGAAGAGGTGAAAATTTTCGATGGAAACTGTTCTGGATGATTCATTTCCGAGTTGCGTTCTCTGATTTTATGTACTTCATTTTCTGTTGGTGCTGTGAATGAAACGTCCGAACGAAGCCCACAAGGTAAGGAACAAGGACATGAACAAGGATTTGCACAAGAATCACAACTACATAGAAAAGGCTTATTTGAACATGGACAAGGTTCAAGAACACAGGGACATGATTTGCAGGAACATATATCTGGATATAAGCAAGGTGTAGACGAACAGGGATAAGGACATGAACATGGTTCACAACGACGATTTAAGGCATTACCTTTCCTATATCCTCTCTTATGAAATGAAGAATCTGACTTCGAATAGGTATCTGGTGAACGTTCACTAACAACGTGGTCTTCTGAATAGTCATCCGTATTAATTTTATCATTTTCTTTCACATGAGGTGAAGCAGTTGGGCAGGGATAAGATTGAAGTGGAGGATAAATACAAGGTGATGAGCAAGAAGTTGATTCGCTATATATGGGTGAGGATATATCTCTTGAACAAAATTCTTTTTTTGTCAATCCTGCTGAACTCAAACCAGGACTTTCCTTACATAACTGAGGATAAGGATTAGGAGTTGACTCGTATGGATCACAAGGGCAGGAAACTGATTCGCACTTATTAAGAATATAAGAACTTGGACCTGACTCACGGCATGATGGGCAGGGGTGGCAAGTGTTACACAAACGATTAGAGCATAGGTCTTCTGGACAATGACAAGGGGCAGATTCGCATACACGGGAATCATAACAACAAGGATCACAAGAACATGATTGACAAGAACAAGGATCCAATGAACACGATTCACACGAACAATGACAAGGGTCAGGCAATGGTTGACAAGGTAAACAAAACGTGTTGGGATCACAAGAGTTCCAACAAGGATCACAAAGTTGTCTTTTGTTTTCTAAATCAGCATCAGCAGATTCTATTCTTCTTGAAGGACCATAAAAACTATAATCTTGTTCACTGAAACTAGTGGGTTCCGATTGTCTTTCTGACCTTATGTTGCCATCATATCTACCAAAAAAAGGAATTTCATCATGCAAAGCTTTTTCTGACTCGTCAGGTTGACTACTGAAAAGTTTATTTTTCAATTTTGCTAGTTTTTCTCTAAATGATACTTGGCAAGAATGGTGATCAGTTTTTTGTAGTTTGAATTTTTTTTTTTTGCATTTTTTTTTTGGGTAGCAGCTCTTTTTCGATTCGAGAAAATAACTTTTTTCAATAGGTGCCTCTTCGTACTCATAATTATCTTCAAAATTTCGGCATGGAGCCATAACTCTACTGTACTTCTTCAATTTCGAATGTTTTTTGAAATTTTGACCTTCGGATAAATCGGGCTCTTCTCCGTAATCAGATTCCGTTCGTTTCTCTATAATTTCCGTTGGCTCATTTATTTCATCATCTTCTTTACCGTCTATAACGTCTCTCTTCTGTATGATGTGTTTATTAGTGGTAAAATCATAACTGTTCATTAATTTTCTGGAACAAATACAGTTGCAATAATCCAAAAAATTATTTTTGTCGTTCCGTAAATCAATAGTTTCTGGTACACCATTCATTTTCATGCCAAAATTTTTCTGATCGATAGTATTTGTATTCGATAAAGAATTGCACATCGCCTTGCTATTCCTGAATGAACAAATACGATCCATATATCTTATCCTAGTACATTTCGGATCATAAGTGTGATTGAATGTATCTGCTATATATCCCTTTGTATTTTTTGAATTTTCCTTTTCTTTCAAATGAAAAATATATTTTGTTTTATCGATTTTGTTATTCTTTTCTGTCCTGCTTGTTTCTATGATCCGATTCATTTCTGTATTCATCGACATATTATAATTTATGGCTTTAGTACTGCTGGTTGAATTCTTGAGTAACAGAGTGGTTGTCATCAGGACTGTAGGAAGTGTTATTGCAGAATAGAGCTTATCTGAAGTTGAACTTGAGTCTTCATTTAATTCTACTGATGTTTTTTGTGTAGGTGTATCGGTCAATGTACTAGTTGTCGTGGTCAATGTACTAGTTGTCGTGGATAATTCTATTCCAATAGTTGAATATTTTGCAGAGTCATCTTCATTTATCATATTATATATCTTACCAAACTTTTTCTCATTTTTTTGAGATGGCTCTGCAATAGAATCAATGAACTTCAAACTTCTAGATGGGTAAATATTACTATCAACAAGAGTTTGCATGATTGGAAATTCTCTTTTGAATCTCATTGGTTTCATATTTCCATTAATTGCTTTTGTGTAGTAAGGTTCATTATGAATCATGTTCCTTAAATTTTCGTTATGAATCATACTTCCAGGATCTTGAATGTATTCAGGGTCCATACAAGATCGATATTGATTTTGAGAATTAGATCTTGAAAATTCATCATCACTACCATAGTTCTTCTGAACCTGATCAATAATATTTTCCACAAATCTAGGAATGTTTTGCAGAGACTCAGATGATATGAAAGCTCGTTTCAATTCAGAAATAGTTTCTGGTTCTTTCAATTTCATAAAATTATTGATAAGATTGGAATCTTCTTTAGTTCCGTCATGTCCGATAGTATGCATTAAATAGTTATTTGATCTACTGTCGTGAGCATTTCTAATGTGTGTAGGTTGAAGAATATTTCGAAAAATATTAGCATGAGTAGGTTGATCGAATGGAATATTGTCATTGTTGTCGAAGGAATAAGTTTTGCATTTTTTGCCTTTATTCATACCAAGGTTTAGGTCTCTTTTGCTCTTCTCCCTTTGTGTATTAACTGCTATTTCTCTTTTTATGGTTGAAGATGGTTCTGAAGATTCTGTTGTGGTCAAGACAATATTGACTGGTTCATCGTTGGTGTTCTTGAAATCTGAATTCTTGGAGAGAAATAGCTCTCTTTTAGGGGCTGGGGTTATTCTCGCATATGTTGGATGTGTTGATCGTCCCAATTGGTTAAAAATAGTCATGAGAGCTTCATGAGCATCATTTTCCATCAATTCCGCGTTATTTCCTAAATTGATAACTCGTTTCCTATCTGGAAAAAAAAATTGATACAATTATAAAAATGAAAATTGTAATTCACCAAACTCACCCAGAATATCTATGTTGCCCTTTGTACTTTTTGGATCAACTTCGACATCTTCTGCTAATTGACGCCGATAACGTACACCCTTATCGATATCGAAATTATCTAGATATTTATCCAGGTAATGTTGATCTGAATGGTCCTTATAAATATGGGGATAAATATCATTTAATGGCCTGTTTGATTTGTGTATCGACGAGACTCTATTAATAGGCGGTGAATATTTCTCCTGAAATAAATATTGATTTTGCAAAAAAGAACCATTTCAATTAATAATGTCTTCTAATATAAAGATAGATATAGAGATAAATATAAACTATATTTTGGTATTTCATGACTAACAACAGTTATAATTTGAATGTCTCCATAACAGAAATGGATATAGAATAATATATGGATATATAGAGATACAGAATAATAAAAAAAATAATAACAAATATTTATTTGGTCCATAATGACCATTCGGTGTATATCATGTACATAAAAATAAATGTTATTTCAACTAGTTAAACATTATTGTTGAACACAATCTCAAGGAACCTCCGGCGCTGGACATGACAGTATGCGAGACATCAATGACAGAGTGCTAAGGAGACGGGCTTTCGAACAAAATGCTACGCCTCCACAATCTCAACATTCTAGGAGAAAAATAACACGAGTTTCTCCGACCGCTGAAGGTGCTGCGCAGGATCCCCAACCAGCACTCACCCAAGCAGATCTATCAAGAAGACCTATGAAATGGACAAGTTCGATAAATTCCAATGTTGCCGGATTCCAAATCCGGCAACATGGCGACATTGGATGACTTTTACGCTGAACTCAATAAATTAAATAAAAATAAGTTAATCGAAATTATATTCAATAAAAGTGTATCAGACAGTATCACAATGAGTGAAAGTATCAGAAAACATATAAATGTGTGGAGTGAAGACGGTTTGCATGGTTCATCCGGCGATTCATCACAACTTAACCTAGAAACAAGTATCCAATTTGTGAAGTTGAAAAGCGAATTGGAAATTCTAAAAACAAAATTAGACGCTTCTTCTGAGAAGACATCATGCCTGATGGAGGTAATTGAAAATCAAAAGTGTATTATCGAACTGCAAAAATCAATGATGAATGTAAACAAAACCAATACAAGAGAAATGAAAGGCGATGTTGCCGTTACTACTGAAAATTCCGAAATTCTCTCAGGTAAACCAAGGAAAATGAGACAAGCTGAGGAAAAAAGCAGGATGCCCAATACTGGGGAAACACAGGTATCAAAAAGCGATCTACGGAGGGAATCAATCATAATGGGAACTGAATCAAGCACAACTTTCGTTAGTTCCCAAAGAAAGGCTTGGATATATGTGGGACGTGCAAATGTTGATACAAAGGAAGAGACGGTCCATAGCTACCTCAAAAGCAAATTTCCTACAAGGCAATTCACAGTAGAGAAACTTCCACAGAGAGAGAATGCCCATAGCAGCTCTTTTAGGGTAAGTGCAGATATCAATATGACTGATGAATTATATAAATGTGAAAACTGGCCTGAAAATATTGTTGTTAAAAGGTACAGATTTTTTCGAGGGACAAAAGAAAATAAAGGCAAGTAAAAAACAGGAAACGTTTGTAGTATGTAATCTTAATTTACAATCAGTTAAAAATAAAGTAGATATTATGCAACATTTTCTCATTGAGAACAAGATAAGTATTGCTTGTTTTACTGAACATTGGACGACAGTGGACATTCTTCAGCGAATTGTTCCTGCTAATTTCGTTGTGGCTGATTGTTTCTCTAGAGGAGGAGGTGTCTATGGAGGAACTGCTATAATCCTGAAAAATGACCAAAAATATGAACAAATCAGGTCAATTAAAGAAAAATCGTTAGAAAATCATATAGAAATGACGTCAGTCCGAATAGTTGAGAAAAAATTGTTTATATTGGCCATATACAGGCCTCCAAAGGGAAACTTTGATGATTTTCTATCGAGACTTAACGAAAGTCTGAATATTTTGTCGAATTTGAAATCAAATCATAATATGTACGTCACTGGTGATTTCAATATAGATTTTTTGAAAGAGAGTCGTCAGCGAGCTGATATTATTGAACTTTTTGAGTCATATGGACTGAGTCGGATTTTTAGTGAACCTAGTCGTATCAGCAGACTCACGCAGTCATGCATTGATAACATTTTCACAGATTATGACAACTCTACTTACCAACACAAAACTATTGATCCATATTTTTCAGATCATCGTGCCCAGATCGTGTCAATGCCTCTTGTTGTATCTGGAAGTAAATTAGTAACTAAAATGAAGTACAGTATAAATAGTCGAAATATACAAAGGTTCAAAATTTCACTGGCTGAGATAAACTGGGAAAGTGTAAGGGATAATAATGCTGCAAAATACTATGAGAACTTTCATTCTGCACTCCAAGGCTGTTTTGATGACTGCTTCCCAAAAATAGTCGTTAAAAACACCAGTTCTCTGAGAAATTCTGACAAGCTCAAAAATAAGAACGAGGGACTTCACAAGGCAATCGAGGCTGCTCAAACTATATATGAGGTAAGGAAGGATAAAGCCTCATGGGAATTACTGAGTGTTCTCAAACGTCATCTACGAGAATATTACACGAATATTAGAAGATATCGGAATGAGATGCATGTACAGCTAGCTGAAAATAAGACTAGAGCTATTTGGAATATCATCAGGAACCAAACGGGTAAATCGAAGGAAAATACCGAGAATGTCAGCGTCTTGAATGCTGAGAAATTCAATAAATTCTTCTCGGAAATTGGAGAAATTATCTCGAAACAGTGTAACCCTTCTGTGGATCAGGCATCAACTATGTTGAGGAAGAACAAAGGCAGGTTATCATCCTCCTGTCAGTCAATGTTTTTAGAGCCAACAACAACTAGCGAAGTATCGAATATTGTCTGCAATCTCAAAAATAAAAAATCAGGGGATGTGTATGGGCTCAATTCTGAATTGTTCAAGCAGATATATCCGATTCTTTCAGATGCTCTCTGTGAAGTTTTGAATATGTGCATGGAACAAGGAATATTCCCTCAGGAATTGAAGATTGCTAGAGTGGTCCCAGTTCATAAAAAGGATGATGTGGATGAAGAGGGCAATTATCGCCCAGTGTCGATCCTGCCAATTATATCTAAAGTTTTTGAAGAAATTCTGAGGAAACGCTTACTATCCTTCCTAGATGAACATTCCTGTATTTCTGACTCTCAACATGGTTTTAGATCGAAGCGATCCACTACTTCGGCAATAGTTGAACTCATTGCGGGAGTCACAGAGGCTTTAGACCATCATCTACACCCTGAAATACTTGCGTTAGATCTCAGTAAGGCTTTTGACTGTGTTGACAGGGAAATACTGCTTGAGAAGATGGAGTACTATGGAGTGAGAGGTATAGCTTTGAAATTCATCAGATCATACTTAACTGATAGAAAGCAGGTGGTCACATGGAAGGGTATGAACTCTGGAATTAGAGAGATAAATGTGGGAGTCCCACAGGGATCGATACTGGGTCCTTTGTTGTTCATTGTGTACATTAATGACTTACCAGGAAATGTTCCGTGCGAGGCAACGAGTTTATATGCAGATGATACATCCTTTCTGAATATTGCTTCTTCACGGGAGGAACTGGAGCGTGTGTGTAATGAGACCCTGCGAGTTGCGGAGGACTGGTTTACCTTTAATGGTCTAAAATTGAATAGAGATAAAATTCAAAGACTGAATTTCAATTTAAACAACAAAGAAAAACGTAGTTTGAACCTACTTGGGATAACCTTGGAGAATGATCTTTGTTGGAAGGGGCATATCTCATTACTTACCAGGAAACTGTCGACAGCCCTTTTTACTATGAGGCGTATGAAGGCCATCTCTACCGATAATGTCTGTAAGCTGACTTATTTTTCCAACTTTCACTCTGTGGCGACATATGGGATACTGATATGGGGGCATAGTCCAGGTCTTGATCAGATTTTCCTGAAACAAAAGGAGGCAGTAAGAATTTTGAGTGGAGTACCAAAAACACATAGCTGTCGAGAACTATTTAAGAAGCATAGGATACTTACCATTGTCTCCGTTTTCATTCTGGAGTGCTTGAAATTTGTTCACTCAAACAAAAATGGGTTCACTCAAGTCAGCGATTGCCATTCGTACAACACCAGACACAGAGATGAGTTCAGGAGCAATTTTCATAGAGCTAAATCCACTCAAATTGCAGTGAATTACTGGTGCATTAAACTGTACAACAAGCTTCCTCAATCTATGAAGAGTTTGCCAGGGTCAGCTCTTCAAAGAAATGTCAAGAATTTGTTGTTGGAGAACGTATTTTATTCTGTTGACGAGTTTTTGAGATTCGAGTTCTGACTTGTGTTATCTTCAGCGTGTTGATGGATTGAATTTTAACTTGTTAAACTGTGTTAACTGATGTTTATATTTATATTAGTATGTTTTTTTTTCTCATTATGTAATATTGCTGAATGTGTTTATATGACGTGCCATGTAATTCTTTCTTGATGGCGAATAAAATTTACTATTACTATTACTATTACTACTAAATGAAACGATCATGCGCATATATTAGATAGATAGATAGATAGATAATCACACTATTTCCAAATACAGTTTGATACAGAATGGAAATGGTGTCCAAAACACAAATAAAAAAAAATACAAAAAACAAGTAACAAAAAAAAAAATCAAAGAATCATATCTTTCAACTCTAATAATCCCTTAATTCATACAGTTCAAGTGACACTAGAAATTCAAATAAATACTTCCTGAATTTAGCAAAATGCTCTATATTTTTCAAATCAATAAGAAATTTGAAATTTCGGAGTAAAATAAACAAAACAATGAACTCGACTAAGCGCCCCCTATCGAAAGCAGCAAAAACAAATTTATCATGAGTGTATTTTGTCCTCAATCTGTTGATTGATATATATCTACTTAGATATTATCTCTCAGACGAGATCTAATTTGCCCAAAAATGTTGAGTCAAACTGAAGTTCAATCCGATTTCTCCCTTTCCCCTACCCTCATTTGATGTCGTAAAATCGAAAGGGACAATTCAAAAAGATAGAGAATTTTCCAAGGATTACAGTGATGATTAGTAAGCACTTTGTAAAAGTAATTCGAAATTTCGAGCACTAAGCACTTCAGTAGGAACTGTTGAGAGTGAAGTTTTTTAATCGGAATGAATATTGTTCCTATGAACATTTGTGACATTATGGTAGGGTAAGAGGAGAAGTACAGCGAACTGATTCAAAATAGTAAATTTTTGAAAATAAAAAAATGGGGTTATTATTTTTCATAATTATAGTTGATAATATAAATAGGATCATCAAAATAAAAAAGAATTGGAAAAATGAAAATGAAAGAGAACAAGTTCATATTCTTCAAATATGATTTTGAATTTTTAACAATTCAATTTTTATTTGTAGAAAAATGTTTGACTATATTTGAATGAAAGTAAAACTTGAAATTTCATAATAATGAATGATACTAGTTAACCAACATATAGATTGAATATCAAATAGCAGGAACCTGCATGGAGTGGACGAATGTGATGAGTTATTATTCCATACTTGAAAACTTATGATCATAGCTTTTTGAGCCGTCGTTCAGCTTTATTATTTCGTCTTAATGTCTGTAATTTATGAATTTTGTGCCAGAGATGGTCAAAAACAATGAAGTTCGACAGAGGGTTCGACTCACTGATGATGAATCCGTCCTGAAATTCGATTCTGTTCGTCCGGCCGAAAACATGATAATTCAAGGAGAGAAATTCAAACTTGAATTTTCAGGATATCTTAATGATAATAATATTAGAGTCTTTATTTGGTCAATTCAAGGGGCGAAGTCTAGCCAAGGCTACTCCACTCAACCCCCCTTCGAGTATCGAATGTTGCTGTTTAGTTAGTCAAAGTACGACAAGGAATTCCGTAGATATAGCCGTTCGAATTTTTTTTTGAAGATTTCGAAACTTTCAGTTCAATCTGAATGAAATGTTGCCTTCAGATGTTAAATAACACTTTCAAGACTTTCAAGAGTAGTAATGAATATTATGTAGATAGCTCAACCAGAAATATTAAAATTTCAAACAAAATATCTTGAAAAAATTATCCAATATATCCTAGATCACAAAACCGACGAGTTTGGCTTAAGCCTAACTAGGCTTCCGATGAATATGCATTTGCATAACTACATATTCCAATGTATATTCGAGTTGAACTTCATATTTCAATTTTTTTTTGTTGGGAATGGACATTTCCAAGATAAAATTTGTTTTTAAACCAGAACAAATCTAATAGAACCGTTCTTCTGGCAAATCCCAAAGAGCTTTTATGACTTTTTATGACCTAGCCAACCCGCAAAGAATGCAGTATTCGGAGAAAATATTTATCCCAAATGAGGACATTAAAAACATCTGGTAAGAAAGATAGTTTACCTGAATAAGAATTAATTCTGAACCATCAAACTAACTCAAATTATGAAAGATTTAAATAATATTTGATTTTTTACTACGATACGGAGCAGCGTGACCATCAGATTGGCATATGGTAAATCTACTAAATTTGCCGCAGACATCTACGAACATTGTTCTGAAAACTACCAAATATTTACTAACATACTTTTTGACAAAATTTCACAGATGATGCTGCATTAAATTTAAAATTGTCGTAAAAATCGTTTCTGTCATTCTTTTTCAAGTGCCGACTGAAATTTTTCTTCGGGCAAGTATCAGAGCAATGAGAATTTGAATGAAAATATGAATTTCACTATGGAACTTTTTTGCGTATCAATTTCTTGACCCTTATACGTATTTATTCTTATTATTTGAATTTTCACTGTCGCTTACCTAACTCTGTAAATAATACTATTGTTGTTTAATCCACTATTGGCCAACGGGATACTAAACTAATGAAATTTTTGAGATTTTATTCTTCACGACCTTTATACCTGCTTCCGTAGGTATTTTGTTCAAACGAATACTTCATTATTTAACTATAGTATAAAAGGAAGAACCAACGATCACATATAAGTGGATACATAAGAGTTTTTGTCCGATCAGAAAAATTTTTACCGATTTGTATTTCTTTTTCAGAAATCACTCATTTCCATAAAAGTTCTCTTCCCACCTAACTTCAAATATTGTCCAAATGAATGCAATCACTGACAATGATGTACAAAATACCCAATGAAATATAACCAAATACAAAATTTTTTTAACATCAGTGTTCGAGGAATTAGTTGAATCTGAAAGAATCATAAAAAATAGGTTTTGCGGAAAATTTTCAAAGATCCTTTTATTTAATGATATACATGATATACACTGTGTCTGTAAAGTATCGAAAAAATTCATTTTTAGCTAAACAGACCACTTTAAGAAATAATCCTGAAACAAGTCGATTTTTCATTTTAATTTAGTGTATTTTGAAATAATAATCTAATATACGGGTTAATTACTTTTGAGTAATGACGTTACCGTCATTTTTTTCAAATGGAACACCTCCATTTTGTCTCAATTTTCCGATTACTGTTATGTGATATGAATATCTATAAATCTGAAATATTCAGTCACTTTAATTTGTCAATGAAATTCTAGTTACACCTTTTTTTCCGCTTAATACCAGATGTGAGATCATGGTATATTTTCAACTGAAGATTTAACACCACTCGATACACCATCTGTTTCAAATGAGGTACAAAATTCCATCACCTTTCGTATTTATTCTAAAACCTCGTAGAACCTCGATGAACAATGAATTGATTTATCGGAACAGGTGGCGTATATCAAGAAGCAGAAATGAGTAAGTGGTGAGCAAGCAAATTGAGCAATGATAAAAACGGTTTAGTGCGGACAAGTGTGGAAAGCATTCAGATTGGCGTGTGAAATGCAGTCTAATAAGTCAGATGTGACAACCTATCCTGTGTTCCGTACGGTCTAGTTCGATACCTCCTTATTCGAGAAAACAAGCCTGAACAATATATTCGAATCAGGTCTTGTATCGACGCATCCATCAAAATGGATATCAAGGGAATTGGGGCAAAATACTATGTCGATAATGCGACTGTGATCCGGATATCAAGAATAAACGACCCTTCTCCCCAAGATAAAGGTGCCTGGTGGTCCCAAATAAGAGTTGCTCGCAATTAGGAACCGGACAGACAAACTCCACTTGAGAAAGAAAGATCAAAGAAATAAATTTCACTTAGGGTATACCCCGGCGCATCCACCAATTCACGACTCGAGTCGGACCGGACAGGGTAATTAACCTAAATGACCGCAGTGATCCGGAAATCGGAAATAAACGACCCATCTCCCCAAGATAAGGAGTTTTGCCTGGTAGTTCCAAATAAGAGTTGCTCGCAATAAGGAACCTGATAGACAAACTCCACTTGAGAAAGAAATCTTTCTTTCTCAAGTGGAGAAGCGAAGAAATAAATAAATTACAAATAAATAACACTCGGAAGGTAGCGATGGAACACAGGAAAGTCACCGGTAATACAGACAGGAATAAAACGGGTATTACCAATCCTAAGAACTTCTCACTTCACCACACGAACTCAAATTCTTTTTGTGTACGAGCTAAGTATCAAATTCACGAATATAAAATACTGCACTAAAATTTCCAACGTTCAAAAGGAAAATTGTGAACAAAAAATTCAACTCTAAAATGTTACTCAAGGAAAACCACAAAACGATCCGCTCAATAACTATCAGAAAATATTTCAGATGAAATTATCGTTCCGAAGATTTAATTCAATGGTGAGGAATATCAGTCACAAGGAACAGTTGTACACAATTTATTCAATGGCAACGTTTCTGAGCATTTAGCTCCTTCATAAGGCCTATGAATAACGGTTATAAATCATTCGAATACATCGAAATCATCAAATAAATGTCCATACAATAAAATGGCATTATCAGGATAGCATAAAAAAAAACCACATCAAATAAGACGTATAAGTATAAACTAAGGTATCAGGCAACACTGTCTTGCCTGATACCGTAGTTTATACTTATACGTCTTATTTGATGTGGTTTTTTATGCTATCCTGATAATGCCATTTTATTGTATGGACATTTATTCCTCCTTCTCCGAAATACTTCACTTGTAATGTCGGTTGGAAGGGGAAAATTTTGAGTGTCAAAATCGGCGGTGTGAATATAAAAAACGAACGACAACATGTAAAAAAGAACATATTAAAGAGATAACGTCTATCGCGTTGTCGCTCGGAAGTTTTTATACATAGGCTGATATTTAAAATTGCATTGTTATATTTTCATAAAATAAATAAATCAGAAATTATTCCAAATGAATTTTCCTGAACTAGACAAAAAATACCTTCACTGCTCTCAATTAAAATTTTATTTTCACCTACTCATATGAATAGATAGAATAATGATGGAATTCTAAACTTGGGCCGAATTACACTAGGTGACTCAAGTAAAATAATAATTGAATTCTAAATCTGGGGTGAATTATACTGGGTGATTCTAGTAACGAATTTCACTTTGTTACACATCCCCCTTACTTCCCCGAAAAAAAGGCCGTTTTTTTATGTCACCACCTGCTACCTCGTTGTTCAGAAATCTATTGGCAGACAGCCAATATAACCCCTGGATGAATCTTCAATGACCAGCGATGGAGGTTCGTCGCGGTTCGCAGCAGCTCGCATTGGATTCCAATGGACTCGGTGTTGGGCTGGTCTGATCTCGCTTGCTGATTGCGGTTTTCTTCAGCTCGCGATGGCTCCTCTTGTCACCTCGTTTGGACTCGACTATCTTGGGGGAACTCTTTCGGGCACAAGTATTCCCTGGACATTACCCCCTCGCAGTCTTGGCCAGTAGTCGAATGCTTCTACCACCAGCTCGTCTAGGCGCGCTAACATGGGATCCACCAATCTGACATTGAATAGGTTCTACTACTTTCTAGATATGTCTATTCTGAAACATAAAAGGATTAGCGACTATTCGTATGGGTCCCCCCAGGACCAACGACGACCCACTTCGGACTCCAATATAAGGAAGTTTTGATGGACGGCCTCACACTCTGGGAGTCCAAATTCGCATTGTGATCACATCTAAAGAAGAGGCGGGTGATGTGACCGCCAAAGATCGGGGCTTCCAGAAAACGAGCGGCTAACACGGTTACACCTTATTGGCATGCTCTCCACCTAGCTCATCCTCGTGGAACAGTTTCAAATCTTTCACGTGGATATGACGGAGGCATTTACTCGACCCGCTTTTCAAGTCGTAAACCACTGGAGATATGACCTTGGTAACGGTATATGGACCAGAATATTTGGGCGCTAATTTAGATGCAAAGCCTTCTGCCGCCGACGACAACGGATGTTCCCGGCGCAAAACTTTGTCACCTACCCGGCACGACCAAGCTCTCCTCCGGAGATTATAATACCGACTCTGTTGGTTGAATGAACGAGCCAGCTGGAGTCTAACAAACTCCCGTGTCTCTTGGAGTCGCTTGATGCGATTTGCGTATTGGTCTACAACTTGGACCTGTGGTTCCTCCGTTGATTTCTCTGCATCACCTGATGTCCTGATGTTCCTGATGTCTGACGGTTTGTTTCTGGGGAGTGAACCTCCCGACCGAAATTCAGGAACGCCGGTGTGAACCAGTGGACTCATGTTTGGCAGAATTCAACGCGAAAGTCAGTTCTCCTACTCGCTCATCCCAGGAGCGATGATCCTGCTCGCAGAATTGTGCTATCACGGTTTTGATGGTCCGGTTAGCTCTTTCCACGGGATTGCACTGCGGCGAATAGACTGGAGCAAACCTATGTTGGATACCCAAACTCTTCAGGTTTTCCCTAAATAGACGTCCGTCGTATTGAGAACCATCGTCGCTTATAATGGTCTTTGGACATCCAAATTTCAGCAACACTAGGTCGTAGAACGCCTGAAATACACCTTTACCCGTGGCCGCCCGGAATGATTTGCATTCGATCCACTTCGAAAAACGGTCCTGGAACATCACGAGGAAGGTATTACCCCTTTTGGATCGAGGTAATGGGCCTATTAGATCCGTGCAGACAGTATGCCATGATTCGGTGATGTGGTACGGTTGTATTTTCTCTGGGGGTTTCGGTTGGCAAACCTTGTACCTCTGGCATCTCTGACACCTTTGAACGTATTGAGCTGCTTCACGAAATATCCAGGCCAATAGTAGCCTTGGGCCACTCGAGATATGGTCTTTGCGACTCCCAAGAGACCAGCCACCGGCTCGTCATGGTTCTCCCGTAGTATCGACTGCCGATCCTCGGTCGGGATGCATAGTTTCCACGTTGTTCCCATCTCCGTTTCCGTGAAGTCGTCGGCGCTCTGAAAATATCTATATAACCTTTCCTCCTGTATCCGATAATCTGGAAATTCCGCAGGATTCTTCGAGACCTCCTGGTATTTCTTGGTATACCACGGGCATCGGTTCGTGTTCTTAACCACATAGACCTGTTCCTCGATTTTCTGCATCTTGGGCTTACTCGGACTATATCTAGGCTTTTTCGGTTTAATCTTCGGTAGGGCCATCCTTGTTCCTTCGGAACCTCCAAGTTCCTTCTCTGGGAACTTCTGAACGACTCGTGTTTCCTGTCGGTGCAAGGAACTGGTCGATGAGTTGTACGGCGTGGAGATCGGCGAAACGGCTCTCTTTAGCAACTTGCACTTGAGGAAGCACTGCGAGGTACGAAAATCAATCTTGAAATCGTGCGAAGCCAGCAGGTCCATTCCCAGAACCAGATCCATCGGTACATGGGTCACCAAATGGAGTCGATATTTGATCTCCTCCTCCCCAAACCGTATTATGGGCTCGTACATCTTTTTCACGGTGATTGAACTTCCGTCGGCAACTGTGGCCACCATATCTGCGATCTCCGATGAGAAAACTCCCATATACAGGGTGTCCCGTAAAGACCACGTCAAACTCAGGGAGAATGTAGATCAAAGGATAACCCACCTGCTATGACAAAATTGCTATAATGAAAGTCTTACCGTTTCCGAGATATTTTTTTTTTTCGAAAATAATGAATTTTTGCCCCTTTCAATAGTTTTGCCCTTACGGTTGGTACAATTTTACATCTTTCTGGTTAATTTTTTCAGTAAAATATTGCAGAAGAATGATTTTAACGTTTACATTAAAGTAATCCCCCAAAAATTTTAAAGGGGGGCTAAGAGAAATATTTTCATTGGAAATTTTGGTAGTGGATTATTTTGTTCATGAAGTTTAGCCCATCGTAGTGGAAAAAAAAATGTACCGAGCTACTGCTGCACATTACTCCAATAATTTGTCTATTTTATAGTGAATTCAAAGAGGTATCACACAAGTCATTTGTTATTCAAAGAAAAAAGATATGGCTGTTTTTATCCAAATGGGTACGTTTCTGACAAAATCAAGTTTGTCAATTCTGTTGAGAAATCTTCGATGTTGCATTACTTAGTGAACAATGGCAATTGTTTACGTGCGAAAATATTACTCGCATAATTATTCACCTCAACGAAATTCAATTTTGCCGGAAAATTTTGGAAAACATCATGCAGGTCCAGATTTTTTTAATAAGATCATTTGGAGCGACGAGTCTTCCTGTACCAAGGATGTGTACATTAAGACCTAAATCCTCTGGACTTTTAATATTGGGGCTGCCTAAAAGACAAAGTATACGCAACACCCATACGTGATGAAGCCGAATTGCGGATGCGTTCTCTCAATTCGGCTTCATCATGTATGGGTATTGCGTATACTTTGTCTTTTAGGCAGCCCCAATAATAAAAGTCCATAGGATTTAGGTCAGGTGAACGAGGAGGCCACAAAATTTCACCTTCTCTTCCAATTCACCGGTGGGGATAAGTTCTATTCAAATGTGCGGTATCTTCGAGTCCGTAATGTGCTGGGCATCCATCATGTTGAAACCACAGACTACGGCACATCTTCCAATAAAATGGGCAGCTGGTTGGTTAAAAATTCCAAATAATTGTTTGCGTTCAGTGATGGTGGCAGTTCAATCGGGCCCAAAATTGCACCATTAAATATTCTAGTCCATAAATTGATCTTGAATCGATATTGTGATCTATCTTCTCTCACCTAGTGTGGATTTATGATATTCCAGCTATGCAAATTGTGAAGATTCATATACTCGTCGCTCCAAATGATCTTATTAAAAAAATCTGGATCTGCATGATGTTTTCTAAAATTTGCCGGCAAAATTGAATTTCGTTGAGGTGAATAATTATGCGAGTAATATCTTCGCACGTAAACAATTGCCATTGTTCATTGAGTAATGCAACATCGAAGATTTCTCAACAGAATTGACAAACTTGATTTTGTCAGAAACGTACCCATTTGGATAAAAACAGCCATATCTTTTTTTTTTGAATAACAAATTACTTGTGTGATACCTCTCTGAAATCACTATAAAATAGACAATTTATTGGTGTAATGTGCAGCAGTAGCTCGGTACATTTTTTTTCCACTACGATGGGCTAAACTTCATGAACAAAATAATAAACTACCAAAATTTCCAATTAAAATATTTCTCTTAGCCCCCCTTTAAAATTTTCGGGGGATGTTTTTAATGTAAACATTAAAATAATTCTTCTGCAATATTTTACTGAAAAAATTAACCAGAAAGATGTAAAATTGTACCAACCGTAAGGGCAAAACTATTGAAAGGGGCAAAAATTCATTATTTTCGAAAAAAAAAAATAAATTCGGCAATATCTGAATAAAAACGAATAAAAAAAAGTGGCCATTTTAAAAGATCAGAAAAAAGAAATACCATAAAATACTTCAGAATTGCAGTACTCGTGATCAACCTTTAGTTGAAGTCGAATGTAACGAAGAGGCTGATCCAGAAGAAACAATAATTATAGCTTCAGCCAGTAGTGATAATACTGAGGAAAAATCCAAAGGAAATGAATACGAACATGATATGTCAAGAGGAAGCGTCTACATTAATAGTGCTGATGAAGAAAACATCGACAACAAAAATTTGAGGCATTCTCTATCTGATATCGAAAAGAAGATTAAAATAAAAGAACAACTCAAGATTTGGACAACGTCTTTCAATATTATCATTCTGCATTAAGAGAACTTTTCGTTATATTGAACCTGGCTATTCCTAATCTTCTTCCTACAGATTCAAGGACATTCCTTAGTACTTCTCAACAAGTTGAACTGGTAACACTCGAAAATGGAACGTATTGGCACAATGGTCTAGAATCCAACCTAATAATTTGCTTGGAAAAATATTCTCATATAGAATCTATCACAAAAAGAAAATTCAAGTAAAAATTCGATGTTTTATAGCAGATTCTCCCGCGTGAGTTTTCATCAAATGTGACTATTTTCTTGAAAATTTCTTTTAACATTAATTTTCATTTACTTTCAGAAATAGCGAATTTTAATGCCAAACATATTCAAATCTAATAATTTGAGGTTACTTCACGCGTGGAAAGAATCTGTATGCAGAAGTTATTCGAAACGCAATATAACTAAATAATTGTTTACTGTTGTATGGTACGCATGTTAAGCGATACTTCTGTCTTATTATGTAGTTTGCAACCGCGCTATAGGATAACACGCAAATCTAACGTACAATGTTGCTAGTTTAGGCAGTAAGTAGTTATAACATACATAAAATTAGTAGCAATAAATAGGTGGACTATTTATTTTATTATGATACCTACATCTTGTAGTTCAAGATGTTTTAAATGCACCTATAATGTATGTTTTGGCAATTCTATTATGAAAAGTATTCTATTTGATACCGATTGTCATAAGGGGGTTCATTGTAACTTTCAACTGTAAACTTGTGTTGGAGGGAGTTTAGTCATATAATAAAACACTATATTGCGACAGATCCCCATATTTTAACTGAGCAAATAACTTTATTTCTATAATAACTGATTAATTATAGCGAAAAATCTTCTTTACCTACATTTTATGCAGAACAGCGACTTGTATTTTTTGCACACAATGTGGTAGACTACTTACTAAACTCACCTTTATATCAATATCAACTTTTATATTGAATTCTACCTATTTTTTCTGTGAAAAACAAAATGCTGAGGGAAAATATTTCATATTTATTATTAAATCTGGCAACATTCAAAAGTGGTCAAGAATCAAACTGCAACTGACTCCTGAGATTGTCAAAAACAATCAATTTTATGGCGCTGCATTGAACAACATAATAAAACTGTAATATCGTATAGTGCCATGTAGGAAACAGAATCATTGTATAAGGTTTCCAATTTGTAGTCTACCATATACGCCATATTTATTGAATGCTCGGATTATCAGAAACCGTAAAAAGATGAAATAAAAATAGATTTTTCAAAAAAATATAGAGATTTCCTTTCCGCTTTCACAACAGTCATAATATATGTTGTTTTAAGGTTAAAATTCAACAAATAAGACATAACTTTTATTATTTTAATAAATTCAATAATGTATGCTAATATGACGCGCCTTAATTAAAAAAAAAAAAAAATATATATATATATATATATATATATATACATATTTATTTATTTTTTTTTTCACCTCATAGGGTTGGTATTTCTTAGTGCCGGGCAGAATTTGCCAAGGCATTTCAGATAGATGTAAGGAACTTCCGTACTATTCTAACATTTGCTAGTATGACCTCCCTCTGGGCTGTACTAATGAGGTCCACATCCATATATATACATCCATATATATATATATATATATATATATATATATATATATATATATATATATATATATATATTTATATATATATATATATAAAAAAAGAGGGTTATCCTTGATGCCTTGGCGTCCGGATAACTCTACGAAACCCACTGATAAGTGTGAATTAAAAAAAAAAAAAAAAAAAAAAATATATATATATTTATATATATATATATATATATATATATATATATATATATATATATATATATATATATATATATATATATATATATATATATATCGTGAATCTATTAAGGGAATTCGACTGATAAGAAGGATTTCAGTTTTACTCTTTATTCATACCAAGCTTTCGGAACTGGTTGGTATGAATAAAGAGTAAAACTGAAATCCTTCTTATCAGTCGAATTCCCTTAATAGATTCACGATATTTATAGTACGACTGTTATCTAGAGACAATATATATATATATATAACTGTGAATATATATATATATATATATATATATATATATATATATATATATATATATATATATATATATATATATATATATATATATATATATATATATATATATATATATATATATATATATATATATATATATATATATATATATATATATATATATATGTGTGTGTAAAGGATAACGAGGGTTTTTGTTCATAAAACAAAGCACAAAAGGATGAGGACAGTCCCTCACAGAGAAATTCTAACCGTAGACACGTGTTTCGGGCTTTCGGCCCTCATCAGTACGGTGAAAAAGTGTTAGGATGAGCAACACTTGAAACAAACAACAAACAAACAGAGTCAACAACAGAAGCCAGCCGTCCATTTGTGGTTTCAGCAGGAAGACCCAATGGGTTTTCGGGAAACAACCAACATCACCACGTAGGAAGCTATAGATATATATATAAATATGCAAAGATTTTCAATAATACACTGGACTGTGGGCAAGTTTTGCAAGATGATCTGAACTCCTTGTTCCTTGTCCCAAAAGTGGCTTCTACCCATCAACTTCAAGAAGTGTGTGGTTCTCCACATATATATATATATAGAAATATATATATATATATATATATATATATATATATATATATATATATATATATATATATATATATATACATATATATATATATATATATATATATATATATATATATATATATATATATATATCAACAATTTTAATTCCCAATATACAACAATAGTTATAAGTATGATAAGGGGTGTGGGAAAATTGATAAGTGTTATAATTTCACTCTTCTTTATTTCATTTAGTCGACGTTTCGATCCCGATGGGGACCTTCTTCAGGACTCTACAATAGCAATAGAAAACAGTCAAAAACATGGCAACCACAAAACATGTAAAAATAGTACATACCGAAATACAGAGTTGTAAAGATCTTATTTGAACACAAATCAATAGCTCTCAAGAAAGCAATGAACAAGAACATCAACAAATTTAGCGAAAAAAGATCTGATATTTCGTTAGCACAAGAGTAGAAATCAATTATCATATGTAAATAAGGTAAACAGAAAAATCAACAAAATGAGAGGTTGTCAAAAATGCTGTCAACCAGACTTGCCACAGAATACACGCACATGACAATTGAAACATAGAATAGCATTAAATCACACCTGGTCGCAGTAATTCACTCTCACCGAACTCAGAACAAATGCTATTATTGAAAGACTCCATGAACCGAATCCAATCCCCTCTCACAGAAATAGTCCGGAACACAGATTCCATTATTACGTTATCCCGACTGTAGAACTTGTAAACATGATTTTAGGATTGAAGAATCGCATCGAAAAAGTTGCCCATCCAAGTCTAAGGCAGCAGAATCTGAGGTTATTGTTACAATTGATGCTAGAGAATGGATACCCAAAGAGGTTGTTGTCCAGATTGATATACAATACCACTCCTTCGAGACAGCCAACGAATGGAGAGAGGGGCGCATCCACCACTGTGGACACTGAGAACGTAGATAGAATTCTTTACTCTTCTATTCCCCTAATAAATGGTATGACTAATGCATTAATTAACCTCCTAAAGACCACACAAATTAAATTGATTCCGAAATCTTATTTTAAAATTGACAGACTATACAGTCGAGTGAAAGATAGGATGACTGTTGATAATATGAGTGGTGTGGTGTATTGTATTCCATGTTCAATATGTAGTGAGGTGTATATTGGTCAGACATCTCAGCTTTTGAAGAGAAGGATTGCTCAACACAAGAGCGACATCAAGAATCCAAATAAGATTTGTGCCCTAGCAGACCATACCCGGGACAAAGATCACCCAATGGATTATGATTCCACCAAAATTCTTGAATGTGCAGTTAGTGGAAAGAAAAGATGTTTCTTAGAGATGTACCATATTAAACGACACACTTGTTCTATGAATTACAGAAGGGATGTAAACAATATTAGCTCCATCTATACTTATTTGAATCATTATGACCAGTTTGGTGGCAGAGAATTGGACGGATCAAATGGAATGAATATTTTCACAAGTTCTACAGTCGGGATAACGTAATAATGAAATCTGTGTTCCGGACTATTTCTGTGAGAGGGGATTGGATTCGGTTCATGGAGTCTTTCAATAATAGCATTTGTTCTGAGTTCGGTGAGAGTGAATTACTGCGACCAGGTGTGATTTAATGCTATTCTATGTTTCAATTGTCATGTGCGTGTATTCTGTGGCAAGTCTGGTTGACAGCATTTTTGACAACCTCTCATTTTGTTGATTTTTCTGTTTACCTTATTTACATATGATAATTGATTTCTACTCTTGTGCTAACGAAATATCAGATCTTTTTTCGCTAAATTTGTTGATGTTCTTGTTCATTGCTTTCTTGAGAGCTATTGATTTGTGTTCAAATAAGATCTTTACAACTCTGTATCTCGGTATGTACTATTTTTACATGTTTTGTGGTTGCCATGTTTTTGACTGTTTTCTATTGCTATTGTAGAGTCCTGAAGAAGGTCCCCATCGGGATCGAAACGTCGACTAAATGAAATAAAGAAGAGTGAAATTATAACACTTATCAATTTTCCCACACCCCTTATCATACTTATAACTATATATATATATATATATATATATATATATCGGGTGTCCCAAGGTGAGTGGCCTATTAGATTAATATGGAAACTATTGATGGTAGAGATTTCAAATTTTGTGGATAGATATTTGGCCATGTTAGGTACATTTTTAAAATAATTTCACATTTCCAGTGTTGCCGGATGTACCACAATTTGGCAACAACTTTGTTATTTTGAATAGGACATCCGGTATTTCTATTTTTTTGGTGATACTCCATAAAATATTAAATCTATTCACTCTTACTTTTCCATCCCTATCTTCAACGGTTTTTGAGTTATTAATTTTTTTTCGAAATTTTTGATCAAATTGGCGTATTACGAAAATGACTCTAGTTCGTTCAATATTTGAGATTTAAGTCAGAAATTTTGCAAGTCGTTAGATATTGATCTGATCTGTGTCACTGCTCTTGAATTATGGTTGTCAATAATACAGGACGGACCAAAAAAATTCATCATTTGCCAAGTTACAACATTGTGAAAAAGTCTATTTTTTCAAATTAGACACCTAGTATATTTTTCAATTTTTGGAATCAATACAACACACTCTACAATTTTTCTATTCACGTCCCTATACCTATCTCAACTGGATTCCGAGTTATATGCGTTTATTAGATTTCACATTGATTCAATAAGTGTTAATATCTTTTGTATTGTTATGTTCTCTATGTGCTTCATAGATCGATATATCAATGAATCAGTTCAATCCATAAATGTCAAAATAAACAATAATTGCCTAAAAGGTGTTTTGTTCCGAGGTTTTTCTATAAATAATGGCTCAAGAAAGATATACACATATAACGCATATAACTCGGAATCCAGTTGAGATAGGTATAGGGACGTGAATAGAAAAATTGTAGAGTGTGTTGTACTGATTCCAAAAATTGAAAAATATACTAGGTGTCTAATTTGAAAAAATAGACTTTTTCACAATTTTGTAACTTGGCAAATGATGAATTTTTTTGGTCCGTCCTGTATTATTGACAACCATAATTCAAGAACAGTGACACAGATCAGATCAATATCTAACGACTTGCAAAATTTCTGACTTAAATCTCAAATATTGAGCGAACTAGAGTCATTTTCGTAATACGCCAATTTGATCAAAAATTTCGAAAAATAATTAATAACTCAAAAACCGTTGAAGATAGGGATGGACAAGTAAGAGTGAATAGATTCAATATTTTATGGAGTATCATAAAATAAATAGAAATACCGGATGTCCTATTCAAAATAACAAAGTTGTTGCCAAATTGTCGTACATCCGGCAACACTGGAAATGTGAAATTATTTTAAAAATGTACCTTACATGGCCAAATATCTATCCACAAAATTTGAAATCTTTACCATCAATAGTTTCCATAATAATCTAATAGGCCACTCACCTTGGGACACCCGATATATATATATACATATATGTATATATATATATATATATATATATATATATATATATATATATATATATATATGTGGAGAACCACACACTTCTTGAAGTTGATGGGTAGAAGCCACTTTTGGGACAAGGAAAAAGGAGTTCAGATCATCTTGCAAAACTTGCCCACAGTCCAGTGTATTATTGAAAATCTTTGCATCGTCGGCAAACATGAAAAGCCACGAACGAACATCACTGGGGAAGTCAGATGTGTATAAGAGGAACAAAAGTGGCACAAGAACTGATCCCTGGGGAACTCCACTAGTTACGTTCCTCGCATCGGAAACTGATTCACCCACTCGTTTGCGAAAACTTCGTGAAGAAAGAAAAGCTTCTATCCAAATCTCCCCGTAATCCAAGATGTTCCAACTTGGGGACTGTGGGAGCCCCGGTCGAATGCTTTGGAAAAATCCAAGTATATGACGTCCACGGTTATATTCACGTCCAAAAAACGGGTCCAGATGCCTACAGATCCCAGAAGATTAGTGATGATTGACCGTCCCGGCAAGAATCGATGCTGGCAATCAGGGATTAAATTGTTCTTAAAGGCAAATTCTCGCACTCTCTCCATCACAATACGCTCACAAACCTTGGATACGATCGAGACAAGGCTGATTGGACGATAATTTTCAGCACTCAGTTTATCTCCTTTCTTGAAAACCGTGGTAACCAGAGAGTGTAGCCAAGATGACGGCAAGGTGTGAGATGAGAACGACTTGTCGAAAATCTTCGACAGTTGAGATGAAATCTTGGGAGCACAATTATTAAGCATAGCAGCAGATATGCAGTCAGGGCCTGGAGCTGATGTTGTATCGAGATATAGAAGATGCTTCTCCATGCGTGCCTCAGGAAAATCGATCTCAGAAAGTGATAATTATGTACGAGGAGTAGACAATGTTGGCACTGATCACTTTCATGTATGAACGCTGATGAGAATGTCTCGGCAAACATATTGGCACTCTCTTTGTCATTTGTGCACCTAGAACCATTATTGTTGCGAACTAACAATTTACATATGCACACGTATATTTCGCTGCTCTGATATAATTTCATCGCACAGTTGAGGTGTTGAGGTGATTTAAAATCTGGAAAAGTAGATACCTGTTGAAAGTATACTTCTTATAACATTTTTGTGGTTGAAGATTGTTCCTTGAACGATTCTGTCCGCTGTTCTTTGGGAGTGATTCATTATTTGTTTACCTGAGGATTCCTTATCATTAAGTCGAACATCTGACTGATGTTGGGAGTTCCCTCTATAAGGGAAACCACTTACTCTCCTTCAAATATTCACTGATTGTCTCAGCTGTGTTTTTTCACCTATTCCATCCGTGGCCTTTTTCTGTCTGTCATATTTGAGTCTCCCTGACGGGCCACAGAGGAGTGAAGCGTGTGTGCTTGTTTATGTTTTTCCTTTTTTCCCTTTTTTTTGCTTTTCGCCTGATCAGCAGTTTTTTGCGGTGGCTGGTGGAGTTTGTTTCTGCTGCAAGCAATCTTTCGCGGAGAATTGAATTCATTGAAGGTACCCGTGGCAAAAATATTTGGACCGTTTTTTCAGGTTAAAAATTAATTATTTCTATGGCAGATGATTGGAACAAAGCTGTGAGAGTACTGAAAGAAGAAATTATCAAAAACAGAAAAGAAATCAAATCCGCTATTGAGGCGTCGGAAAGTAAATTACTATTGAAAATAGAAGAACTTAACCACCGAGTGAACAATTTGGAAGCTGAAAATACAGTCCTCAACAATAAAATAGAAGCCTTAGAAATAACCACAAGGAAAAATAACATTATTATATTTCGGTTAGAAGACTCTGAAGAAGTATCCCCTTCCAGTATCTGTAAAGATATCAAGAAACTTTTGGATGTTGATGTCCATACATCTGACTCAAATAATCTCTACAAATTGAGAACCTCGGAAGAAACCCACTGAAGTTCGAATTCGTTCCGTACTTCCACCAAAGGCAATTGCCGCTCCATCAGAAAAAGATAGGCTTAAAAGTTTAAGATCTGGTTCTTCATCAAGTACTTGCTCCTGAGATGGTGAATTTGAAAACCATGACTACTGATTAGACTGTCCTGAACTAACTGGCGTACAAGTAGCTTAAATAAAAAAGAAATGAGTATATAAGAGACTGTAAAGCGGATCCCATAAGCACACTAGTGGTGGAAAGTCATGAGGGACCAAAAGTAATCCTTGAAAACAAGAGCGAGTTGACAATTTTCCATACGAACATCCGCAGCATAAGTAAAAACTTCGACGAGTTTCAGGCATACATGTCACAATTCGAAAATCAATACCCCATATCTTACATTGATTCATCTGAAACTTGGAAAATACATGATATTAGTTTGTTTAATATGCACTATTACAACAGTGTATACAATGGCAGTCCCCTGAATAAAAGTGACGGTATTATGGTATATATTAGGGATACTATTGGTTCCACTTCGAAACAAATTAACTTAGGTGGAACACAGGCAGTCTTTACTGAATTTGACATTGGTAAGAAAAAAATCTCGATACTATCGATCTATCGATCACCATCGACCTCTATTCAGATGTTCAATGATAGGCTGGAACATTTTTTGAGTAATGTAAATATAGAAATTTATGACCAATTTTATATCATAGGTGATATCAATATAGACCTTATGGATGATAGCGATGAATTAACTCAAGAATATATCAATTTGTTATCTGAAAAGTGATTCGTATCGCTCATCAATACCTCTACTAGAGTAACTCATACTACCGCTACCTGCTCAGATCATGCTTTTGTGAGAATGAAAAATGAACAGTATTGTACAGATATAACTCTAGCTATCATCAGAACCAACATCACCGATCATTACTCATTAATCTTAGGCACAAATATCACTAATACGACAAACAAAATCAAAAAAATTACTTTACCTATGACATATTAAATAAGGATAAACTTCAGCAGTTAATACAAAGAACGGTGGCAAAATGTTTACACCTCAGAAAATGCCGAAACCGCGACTGATGCATTTGTTAAAGAGCTCCAACACTGCATCAGGGCCGCAACAGCAACCATTAAGAAAACAATGAAACCAAAGAAGAGAGAATGGATAACGAATGGACTCATAACTTCGATAAAACAAAGATACCAATTGCGTCAAAAGTCTCTCAAATTTCCCAAAAACCAGACCCTAAAAACTGAGTATAAAAACTACCGTAACAAACTAAATTCCCTTATAAAAAAAAACTAAATTCAACTTTTATAAAAACAAAATAGTTCAAAACTCCCAAAATTCCAAAGAAATGTGGAAAACAATTAAGGAGTACGCAGGAAACGATCCCAAAAGGCAGAATATTGACAGCGTTGAACAGGAGAACGGCAACATTGTCTTTGATAGGAAAGATATTGCTGAATGTTTCAATATTTATTTTGCGAATGTGGGCAACGACTTGGCAACAAAACTTAAAAATCATGGAATAAATGAACCCGCTACCAGAAGACAACCTCAATCAATGTTCCTAACTGAAACAAACCCGTCTGAAGTGACAAAGATAATTACAGAACTGAAATCCAAAAAGGCACCTTTCCAGATAAAATCACTAACGATATTTTGAAGTCCATATCTGAAAAACGCGATTATCATACCAATCTACAAAAATGGTGACAAGAGAAAAGTCAACAATTACAGACCTATATCACTAACTTCTACAATCTCTAAAATCTTTGAGAAAATCCTAAAATTGCGAATGACAAACTACCTCGATAAATACAAACTGATTGCGCTATCACAGTTTGGGTTTCGAGATAACCTATCCACTCAAGACGCCATTGCTGCTATCTCCTACCAAATAAACCAAGCAATGGACAAGAGAAAAGCGTGTCTAGGAATTTTTATCGACTTAGCGAAAGCTTTCGATACTGTTTGCTTCATGTTGCTGTTGAATGAGCTGGAATGTTTGGGTTTTCGAGGGTCGACCTATAGATTACTGGAAAATTTTTCAACCAATCGCAAGCAAAGCATTCGGATAGGAGACGATGTAAGCAGTGAAATGGATATCACTTATGGTGTTCCTCAAGGGACCGTGCTAGGCCCAGTCCTATTCATAGTTTATATAAACGAAATACTCACTAGAAAGAAATCTGGGACTCTAATTTCATTCACTGACGATACGGCGATTATACAGGGTGTCCCGGGAAGAATGCGACAAACGAATACCATAATTTAAGGTCATCATGGAGGACCCCTATCAAGATGTTTCAAACGCCTGAGTGCCTTCGTTGGGGATATACAGGGTTATGTTCATCTCATGAGTGAAATTTTACAGTTCAATAACCCTTCAACCAATCGACCGAATAATTTCAAATTTTGAAGTTTTGTCACCCTTTCCTATCGCCTTCCTTCAATAATTCTGAATTCGAGGAAATCAGATCCGGACTAGGAAAATTTCAGACTTTTCCTATTTTCGAGAATATTGGATCACCCTGTTGTGACGTGTCGACCTTGAGTAAGCCGGTCACAAGGCTAAAATTCGGCTCGCGACTACACTCAGTGAAGACGGGAGTAAGTTCTTCAAAATAAGGTGGAAAATAATAATGGGCGCCAGGTAGAGATGTGCCTGTCTTAAGAACAAATTGCGTACTCCTCTACCAGAGTAGCAATAAAACAAATACTCAATGTCAAACGTTTAATTAAAATTAAAATTTCTGCAGTGGTTGATAATAAAAAAAAATAATGAAAAAGAATTCTCTTAATTACCAAAAGCTAGAAGAGCTTCCCAAAAACTCAACCTAATACTAACAAATGCCAGAAGGGCTTCCTGTAAACTATAATATAACAACACCTAATGCCAGAAGGGCTTCCTACAACCTATAATACCTAAACTGATCCTGAAAACAGAATCCTTATATCAGCCTACATTCGGCTTAGGCTAAACCTAAAACTTCAGTACCAAAACTAAACTTAAACGGAGTTCAACAAACTCCAACTAAACCAGACAAAATAACCAAGTTGAACAAGAAGATTGAACTCAACCCAGTGGCGGCTCGTGAGCTTTCATTCAGAGGGGGCCAAGCAAAAAAAAATAGGTATACCACTAGTGTATCTACTAAGCCAGCGAAATGCATACCCAAGTGCAAGTATGAATAAGTATATATATATATATATATACGGTTCAATGTTATTTACCTGCTTTTTAATAGTTACTAAGGTTTCCTTTATTTGGATGTGTCATTTGGATGACACATCCAACCGTAGTACACACCTTAGTAACTATATATATATATATATATATATATATATATATATATATATATATATATATATATATATATATATAGTTATGAAATATTCAAATATTCATCATGAACTTAAATTGACACGTGGTCCAAAAAAAATCGAATGTCTATTCTATTAACTTGTCCCTGTTCGAAAATACTGTGAAAACAATCCTAGATGTAAAATTCCACCTTGTTGCCGCATTTGATGGTAATCGATTGGACCCTACTGCATTGAGAACCTCTGTTCTTTTAGAAGATTTGGAAAAAAATGAAGAAAAACCAGACAAATTTGCAAAAAAAATTTTACATTCTCTGATACTACCCGAGCAAGCTCTACTTAAAACTAAATTTAGTGCGTGAGCATTTAAATGACCTGCCATAACTGAAGCTCCATCATACGTCTGCGCTATCAATTTTTTTTCTAAATTCAATTTGTTGAACGTTTCTGTCAAAAATTTGAATAAGGAATCGGCAGTTCGACCTGCGTCTGCAAAAAATCCTGCAAATCTTTCAACTATTTGCCTCTCCTGATTTACATATCTAAAAACTATGGACAACTGCGAGCTACATGTAATGTCTACCGTTTCATCTGCTTGCCAGGCCAAAAACAATGAATTTTGCAATTCCGCCTCAATTTTACTCCGCACTACAAAACTAACCGCTTCGATCAAATCGTTTTGAATAGATTTTGACGTCCCAGAGAAAACAGTGGCATCATTCAAAAACTTTTCTAATTTTGAATCATAGCGGCTAATGAAACACAATAGCTCTTTAAAATTTCCCCTATTATCCGAATCTACACTTTCATCATGTCCTCTAAACGGCAATTCTTGAAAACAAAGGAACATAACTACGTCAAGTAATCTTTTCAAAATATCCCTGTTTTCTTTGACCTTTTCGTTATGATCTATGATAGTTTGCCTATGACCCTGATCAAGTGAATTTACAATATTGAGTTTTCCGAACAATTTAAATTTAATTGATGCGCCTAAATGAGATTTTGATCTGCCATGTCTTTCAATAGACCTCTGTAAATTTTTTAAATCCGAATACCCTAATTTTGACCACACATTGATTTCTGAATCGTCGGAGAAAAGTAAACAAAACCAACAAAATAATTTATTCCGAACTGTACTTCCGGTCAGCCACTCGCATTTATTGTACCATTGGACGCAGAAGGAACGATTATGCCTGGAATTGACAATTAAATTTTGCATAGGCTGAGGTGTTTTTATAGTTTTGGTAATGAAAATTTTGTCATCGTAAGGCATTTGGCTGAACTTTTTAATCAAAATAAAATCTACAATATCTTCAGTAACTCTGAGTTCCCTACTGACACTATCATTTTCATTTCTAGTTTCCGACGTTTCCGTTTCCATTTTTCTCGATAAAATATATCTGAATAGCCAGCCAATATCCTTCCTTACCTACAAACTTTGCCGAACAATCCTAACACGAAACCACAAATCACACGCCGAAAGGAATAAAAAGTACTGACCTATCTTTTTCTTTCCCTAATTCTGGCGCTAATAAACAGAAACAGCTGATATAAGCCCATCGTTAATCGCCGTGGATCATGTTCGGGCCGTTCGGGTTAAACGAATATATGCTTCGGTCAACGGAGACAGGGCCTCCGGCACGTGATATCCAGCTCGAATTTAGAGTGGCCGGTGCTTCGTATCGGGAGAAATTTGAAATTCTACGTTCAAGACAAACGCGACTAGAGAGGAATTGGGCCTCCGCGACCCGCGTCTGGAGTCTGCTGTATTCTTTAGCACATCGCATGCCTGTAGTACGGTGCAGCGATGCGCAATCTTCTCAGTTTTGAAGTCTGTTGCGGAGAATGTATAAATATGATGAAATATTGGGGTAAAAAGTATCCAGAAATTTGAATATTCTATTGATTTAGGTTAACATGATATAGTTGGACTTGAACTAAGAATTAAATATAATGCGGTAAAATTTGGGGAGGCCCGGCCTCCTCTGCCTCCTCTGAGCGGCCGCCACTGACTCAACCACAGATCCTGAAGGAATATACAAATACAGTGGTTGTAATAACTGGCTGGTATAAGATAGCTGGTTGAATAAAGTAATAATAAATTCCAGTCACAAATCCTGAAGGGATACACAAGTATTATAGTTGTTAAAATAAATGGCCAGTTAGTGAAGTGCACCTCACCGCAAACTGTTTACAATTTCAACAGTATATAATGAGCAAAAAACAACCTTTATTCAATATATCTCAATATAACTATCAATGGATAGAAAATTAATAATATAACCGTTAACTCCTATTCAAGTAACTGATTTACTATCAGTACACTAAATCGTTACATCAAAAATTAAATCTCAATACAATCAATACTCATTAAAGCCAGTGCAAGCACCGGTTACCTGATACAAAATCAACATTGAAGGTTGACAGCAAATCTAACGGTGAGATATCTATTCGTAGAATGTACCATCTACTCGAGCTACACCATATGTCAGCAATATACTATGTACTCGAACTGTACCATATATCAGAATGTACCATACATCAGAACTGCACCAGAAATTCACCACCATATACCAGAAAATAATACCATAAACTCCAACCAAACTATACACCAGACTTAGAATTCCTGAACGTAACCAGGCAGGAGGATGCTCAAAGATATCCAGGCACTAGGATTCTTCAATTCAAACAGGTACTAGGCTTCTCAACGTTACCCAGGCACTAGGACCCTAATAAAATACTATAAGATATTGTTCACAGAATGAAAAAGGATTTATACCTCTCAGTTGTTGTTCGAGGGAAAAGGATCTTCTTGATATTCTTCGTGTAAGTTCCACAGTTGTTCGAACTGATCGGCGGGAATCGGATCCTAATAAAGCAGAAATCTCAGATAATGACTCAAGATATAGTAATGATATCATACCTCTCAGATCTTCAGAGTAAATTCAATACAAGAGATGGGCCTTGTGGAAGAAAATTCTCATAATCACGTATAAAACGTATTTCCCAGAAATATTCACAATACCATAAACCATACAGGGAATTATCCAAATTGGAGAAATAATCGCCTATAACAAGGATGATTCTAGATCATATATTCTCCAAATTTGGTCAATTTTTTCCAAAAGCCTTTTCTCAAAATTATCACAAATCACCGATAACCTCTATTTGACAATCCATTTCTAACCATAGATTATATCAGTTGTCAAACGAAACTTCCCACACAGAAGAAAAATAATAAGAAACAAGAAATCCAGAAATTATAAAATATTTCCCAACGGTAATGATATTCGACCTCACTTATCCGGAAATAACTGTTCCATAATAAATTCAAATTTATATTAATACGGAATATTCCGAGTTGAATCAACAATCAACATCCAGAGGGCGCACTACCAACTGAAATATCAAATGGTGTAAAATCTAACCGTTACAAATCCCCCCTTAATTAAAAAAATTGTAATTTACGTAAGTCCGGAAAATAGGGTTTTTTTGGACGAATAGACAAAATTCCAGGACGAGCGTAAGCGAGTCCTGGAAGTCTGTGAGTCCAAAAAAACCATTTTCGGGAGTGTTGCGTACAATATTTTTTCGGCAACCATGTAAAATAACACTATCGCTGCTGCTTTCCATATTTTATTGCGATTGCGATTAAAAAACATGCAAATTTTTGACAACTAATTTCATATGAACTGTCAGCCGTTGTCTCGGTTGCTATGGATTCTATGATTCTTTTCCGGCCTAGTCCGGGAAGTACGTACTTTCCGGACTAGGCCGGGAAATGCTACTTTCTCAGACAAAAAGCGTCCGGGAAGTGAAAACTTCCCGGACGGTTGCCGAAAAAAAATTTTACCAGAAGGGTCAAATTTTTTTCTGCCAGTAACTTCAATTGCCAAATACGGTAAACCAAATAACGACAACACTTCAATGAATCCTAAAGAAAACGACACCAGCAAAACTTCAATACCGAATACAAAACTAGAACCAGAATTGTCACACTTGAAGTAACTTCAAGAGTCCAATCTCAGCAATTATAGCATGTTGCTATCGTGGTTCTGACGATACAAAAGATGTTAAGCATATGTCAGCCACTAGATGAGGGTAGTGACCACCCTAGTAAATTTATGCTCTAGGCAAGGGTTAACCATCCTTTAACCCAAGCAAAACCAAGACAGCCAAAATTAGTCCGACAAGTGTTCATCAGTCAGTTGATCCGGTGGATGAGCTTTTAGGTCCTTTATATGCCAAACTCCCTGGTATTTACCGTCCTCATCCTGCAGTTCATAAGTCCAAGGAGATACCCGCTGAAATCAAGAAAGGTCCAACATATTTCGGTGCCAGCTTAGCTGTAAAATATTTCACGGCGTCCGAAAGCACCTGATTTCTTCTCCACACCAACTGGTTAACAGTGAATTGGACATCCCGACGTCGAAGGTTGTAAGTTCGACTATTGGCCTCGTACGCTCTCGCTAACTTAATCTTAACGTCACCATATATTCTCTCGAAAGCTTTTTCCCGGTCCTTAGTCAAGGCAGACCTGTCGAAACTGATCTGATCAGGGCAGGTATTTTCACCCTTACACGAAACTTCCCTTCCAAAAACAATAAAACTTGGAGAGTAACCGGTGACTTCGTGCTTTGAGGAACGAATAGCTAACTCAACCTGGTTTAACTGTCTATCCCAACCTCTCTGATCTTCTGACAGGTAGGACATCAACATGGTTTTTATAACCCTATTAATTCTTTCGACCGGATTAGCTTGAGGATGATATAGCGCGGTATACTGAATGGTGACATTATAAGATTGTAAAAAGGAAACAAATTCTTTAGACCGGAACTGTACGCCATTATCGACAATGATGGAATTGGGACACCCAAAGACAGGAAAGACATGTGTATCCAGTATTTTTACAATGGCTGACGCGGTAGCCGTACGCAGTGGAAAAAGAAAAAGGAACTTGCTGAAACAATTCGCGACGACGAAAATATACTGGTTACCGGAGCGAGACCGAGGTAAAGGGCCAACCAAATCCGCAGACAGAAGCTCGAATGGTCGAGAAATTGAGACCTGTTTGGAGAGCAAGAGGCCAGAAGGTTTCTCCTGGCTCGGTTTGATGGCATGGCAGGTTCTGCAGCAGCGAATAAACGAAGCCACGTCATACCGCATCTTTGGCCAGTAATAACTTTGTGCCAACTTACTATATGTTTTGAAAACTCCCACATGAAGTAGAGATTCATGGACCTGTCTAATTAATGATTTTCGTTGAGGACGCGGAATAACTTCTCTTCAGTAATCAGAATCAGAGGCTGGTTCGGGAATTCGAGGTGTTACATTTTTGAAAAGCTTACCCTGAATAACCTGCCAGGATGGGAACCGGTGAGGGGCATGAGTCACTTTTCCTAGAAGTTTGTCATACCACAAATCCGTGAAATGACACTGGGAAGTGTCAACAGTATCGATGATAGGTACCGACCTAGATAAAGTATCCGGTACGATGTTGTAACGTAGTTTCCTACTTTTATTACATAATTGCACTTGGCAGCTTTTCGCCAGAGAACATTTGGGTCGTAGGTTATATAATTCACAGAATTCTCGTTACCACTATAACAATTATTAAAATGAATTGGGCGCCACTTGATTTAATTTAATTAAAATAAAATTATATGAATCCACTGATTGAAAATCAAGAGACAAACAGTGTTACTTTCAGGTGACAGTGAATAAAGAAATATGATTACCTAATGACAATTTAATATATGCAGGTGAAATGCAATTATAATATTCAGAAAAATAAGGGGTTAGTAATCCTACTTATAACACTATTCTAATGATGATGGAAAGAAAGTCTTTGTTTCAAAAGGTAGTACGATATTGAAGTTATTACACCAAACTCTCCTTTGATAATCGTAATATGAATATTAATACAGTGTAGATTGATACTGGCCTTGATGTTAGAAGGTCCTTACAGAACAACTGTACTTTAAAACATAATGGCTTCAGCTTGCAGTGATGATGATGATTGACGTAACTCAGGTAAGTATACTCGAAAATACTATTTTCAGAACGGTAACCGAATTCCAGTTGATAAGGTTGAATCTCTGGCAGTAACAGCAATAATTTCCTTCTAGGTATCCGATAAGAAAGACAATTATGTACAAAGCCTCCGGTAGAAACCCTAAAATTTCGTTTTCACGAATGAAACAATTGAAATTAAATCTCGACAACACTCACCTTTTGATAAAAAGGTTTTTTCAGATTCAATAGAATTTTGGTAGGTATTTCGATACGAAATATTCTCTATATTCAGAAGTTTAGGTTTATTAATTTCTAATCCCTTTTCAGGTCGACAACCAGATCGATAATGAAAAATCTGTAATGATTCTTATCTACTACGCCGATACAATATAAGAATAAGGAGACATACGGACAACGATCGCCACCTTTGTTCTGTTCGAATTAATATTAACTTGTGTTTTTAAATAAAACTGTCTGATTTCAAATTGATTTTAATTGATGCCGTAAGATGGACATGATGTGAAAAGAGGAAAACTGTTTGCTTAATAGAAAAATATCTTGAAATGGTTCAAATAAAAACAGAGGAATTTTATACCGTTACACTACCCCTCTCCTAAAAAAGAAAAAAATTAATATAATTTTTTTTGAGTTCATCTTCAGTATACATGTAATAGGCATAGATGATTTAGCGGCTTACTAACCCTGTTATTTTGTTTTTCAACCTATTTATTCCTTATAGCTAATTTTTGTTTCGTTGTGGCCACAACCCTAAACTAACTAAACTATCTAATTATTATCTAACCTATTCATCTACTTATCTAATCTATTTATAACCTATCTACTAATAACCTATCGTTAACTATATAATATATACATCTTTAGGTCAAATCCTGATAATTTTCAGAAATTATCCAATCGAAGGAGTTATTAAATGAATACATCAGAAAGGAGGTATTCAACGAAAGCGATACTTCAAATTACTTAAACGATACTTAAGAAATCTTTATGACACGGAAACATCTGAATTTGAGCCGAAATATGGTTTTGGGTCTTTGACATGCCATTTACCGTCCGGTGAACCGTCTAGATTTTCTAAATTGTAACAAAGTCCGGAAACTCTTTGATGGACTCGACGCAACACATACTTTGGTGCAAGTTTTGCCGAGAACTTCTTCGATGCATCCGAAAGGACTTTATTTCGTCGCCAAACCTTCATTCCTACCTCAAAATTGTAGTTCCGTCGACACAAATTATAGGTTCGGGCATTCCTGTTATAAGCCTTATGAAGCTTTTTCCGAATATTTCGAAAAATATCAGACAACGGTGCGATATCAACAGCGTAACTATCCCTCTTTTCAGGTAACAATTGTATATCGTCCGTCGACTCTATTTCCCCGTAATAGTCTCCACTAAGCGGAACATATCTACCGAAATTCAGAAAAATTGGTTGAAATCCTGTTACCTCATGCTTAGCGGTATTAATAGCGAAAGCAATTTTCTGCAATTCTTCATCCCATTCCGTGTGATTCTGTTCTTTTATATAACAACGAATGGTAGTACCAACAGTTTGATTTGTTCGTTCAACAAAATCACACTGCGGTGAATATACGGGCGTGAACCAAATCTTCTGTACCTTATATGCTCTGGCCAGGTTCTTCATAGCGCGCCCTGCGAACTGTGTTCCATTATCAGCTATGATAAACTGTGGGATACCAAACTTTAAAAAAACATCTGATTCCAAAAATTTAACGACATTTTCAGCGCTAGCCTTACGCAAAGGGTGTAGAATGACATATTTCGTGAACCAATCAGATATGACCAGTAAAAAAGTATTTCCACGTTTCGACCTAGGAAAAGGACCTACTAAGTCTAAGGCAATAATTTGCCAAGGAAAACGGACATTTTTCTCTTGCCCCATTAATCCTAAACCTGGCTGGTTATAAATCTTATTCGCTCCGCAAGTTTTACAACTCCTTACGAATTTGAGAACATCGGCTCTCATCTTTGGCCAGTAATAAAGTTCATTTATTCGGGAAAGTGTCTTAAAACAACCGAGATGACCGCAGGTTGGAGGGTTGTGGAACGATTCTATTATTGACTTACGTTTCTTTTTTGGTACTACGACCTTCCACTCAGAAATATTTGATTGAACATGAATGCTTGACGGGACGAACTTAAAGAGTTTCTCATTTTCTACTTTCCACTGTGGGTAGGAATTTCCACTTTGTTCAACTTTATTACGCATGTTAACATACCAATTGTCAAAATCATCGTCATGAAAGGATATTACATTAATCTCTTGAGATTCATGAATGCGGGATAAAAAATCGGGTACCACATTGTCCTTGCCCCTTCTATGTATAAGCTCGAAATCATATTGTCGCAGTCTAACTGCCCAACGAGAAAGTCTACCAGATGGATTTGTGAGTTTATTTAGCCATAAGAGCGAATAATGGTCCGTTATGACGGTGAATCTAACGCCTTCCACATAGGCTCTGAATTTATCCAAACAGAATATTAAGGCCAAAAGCTCGCGTTCAGTTACTGTGTAATTTCTTTCTGTTCTTGTGAGAGATCGGCTAGCATACGCAATTACTTTTTCCTCGCCGTCATGACATTGTGTTAGTACGCCACCGACACCGGTTGCAGAAGCATCGCTTTGTATGGTAAAAGGTAAATTGAAATTAGGGGATGTAAGTATGGGAGACGCCACTAGAGCCTCTTTTATTTTCAAAAAAGCTTCCTCAGCTAGAGGAATCCAAGAAATGGCCTGTCGTTTCTTTTTGCCTTTCAGTAAATCATTAATTGGCGAAAGTAAAGTAGAAAAGCCTTTGATAAACGCTCGATACCATGAGCACAATCCCACGAATCTTTTTACTTCTGTACTCGTATTCGGACGCGAAAAATTGACCATACAAGACACTTTCTCGGGATCAGTTCTTAAACCATTTCCATCCACAATATAGCCTAAATATTTCAATGAATTTCTGAAGAATTGGCATTTTTCCAGGTTAACACTAAGATTGGCTTGTTTTAGACGATCGACAACCTGCTTCAGAAGATAAACGTGTTCTTCGAAAGTACTAGATATAATTATTATGTCATCGAGGTAGGCAAATATTTTATTTTCGAATTCGGGACCGAAGAGACTATCAACCAGACGCTGCTGTCTTTGCGCACTATTTCGCAAACCGAAAGGAACGACTGTAAACTGAAATAAGCCTCTTCCAGGTATACTAAAAGCGGTTTTTTCTTTTGATTCTGGATCCAACGGAATTTGCCAAAACGATTTCTTTAAATCAATACTAGTAATGAATTTGGCTCCAGTGAGACTTCTTAATATGCAATCGATTCGGGGAAGAGGGTACGAATCATGTTTAGTCACTTCATTTAATTTGCGCCCATCAAAGCAAAATCGATATTCATTATTTTTTTTCTTGACCAAGATAACCGGACTGCACCAAGGTGAATTTGATGGTTCAACAACACCCAAATGCAACATATCATCCAATTCCTCATTTAGTATCTTCATCATATATGGAGACATCGGAAATTGTTTCCGTCTAAAAGGTTTCGCGTCGCCGGTATCTATAGTTAGAGAGATTCTATCTGTTCTACCTAGACGTTTTTCACCGCTGACTTCCTTGAACGACTGTAACAACTCATTGATAACAACTTTTTGATCTGGGGATAAACTTTTTCTATGTTCCAGTTCATTTTTTGAATCGACCGAATTAACCGTAACCAAGGAAACATTATTTTGTTGTATTTCCCAACTCCCCTCAAGATAATCAATTTTTATTCCAAACTTTTGGCAGAAATCACTTCCAAAAATCAAATTATGATTCAGACTTGGAACGACCAGTGCTTCTACAAGATGACACTCCTCGTTAATTTCAATAGGCAAATGTACGAGACCTCTTACATGTTGTTCTTTATTATCAGCGGTATGTACAAATTTCGAGTTTGGACTAAAAATTTTCAAATTCAAACGTCGAACTATATCAAAGCCACCTTTACCGAGAATTGTAATGTTGGAACCAGAGTCCAACAAACCAACTATTTTAAAGTCTAAGATTTTCACTTCTATATATGGTCTATTATCGTGTGTCATTTTACTGAAAAGTCGTGAGGTTTGGAAATTTTCAGAAAAATTCAATTCAGAAGCCCCCAAATTAGATGATTGGGACGAAGCTCGGGCTTTTAGTTTCGCCCCTATAATTATTTTTTTTGACAATGCGTGCAAGTACGAACAGTTACGTTAGATAATCCGCAACGATAGCAAAATTTACTTTTTCTAGCTCTACACTCACTATAGAAATGTCCTTTCTTATGACAATTCCAGCATTCATCAGGGTTAACAGGAATATTATTATCTTTTTTATCAATCGTTAATAATTTAGGTGAACGAGTATAATTTTTTGAAGCATTAGGGTATGAGGGAGCATTTATGGTTTTGAAAAAGTTACCTTTCGCAGTTTCGGCACGACTACTCGAGGGCATCTGTATATTTATATCCAAATAATCATCGTCTTCTAAACGTTTAATGAGCTTGTAAAGTTCGGAAACGGATGAAACTTCTGTCATTGCTATCGCCTTACGATATTCCGGGATCAAATTATTTCTGATATATCTAAGTTTAGTGCTTTCTGCCGGAATTCGAGTTGACCGAACAATTCATTCATTTTGGCAAAATAAATAACGACCGATTCGCTCTTCATTTGAATTCAACATTTAATAGTTTCCCAAAGCTCATCGTCATGATACGGTGATCTAAAATCTCGTTTTAATGCCTCAACAAGTGCATCCCAATCTTCAACATTATCTATGGTCTGTCTAAACCAACATCGTGCATCACCCACAAATAAGTCCCTAGCTGATTCGAACAATTCTGTTTTGCTTACGTGCCGAGCTTTTCTTAACTCTTCTACGTTCTCTAAAAATGAAGATAATGTGCTCTTATCGCCAGAAAATGTTTCACCCCATTTATAAACAGGTATGGATTTATAGTAAGGAGGATTTGGTAATGACTGTGATGTACCGGAGACACTGTGTATGCAAGAATCGATGTACTAGATGCGTTATTGACAGCAGGTGATTGATCAGTGATTTTATCATATAAGTCAGCTTCTAAACTGATACAAGTTGCAAAGGCTTCATTTTTAAATGACAAACGTTCTTTTTCATCATCTTCTCCAACGATAATAGGTAAACGTGAAATTCGCTCTGAAATGTGCGATAAACGTGATTTCGCTCTTTTAAAAGTTGAATCGTCCTTATTACCTTCGAACTAAATAACAAGTTGCGTTATAGACTCTAATGTGGCATTAATTTCGTTTTGTTCAGTAGTGAATGAAAATTCAGGATCGTGTAATTCCAAGTCTTTAACGGTTTTCTGACGTACTAATAACCTACGCAAGATTTTCCTCCTTTCATCTTGTCCTCTACATGATACAACGCGCCTTATACTCAATTCATAGTTGAGTTCATTAATCGATAAATGAGTTGGATTAATTTCGATTTCCATTATACAGAACAAAAATAAAAATCATAAATTCAACAAGAACTGCAATACCTAGCACATATGTTGGCAATATCCATCAGATAATCAAACATCACACAAATAAAAAAATTGAAAAGTTTGGTGCATCACAGCTATCAAGAATAAAAAAATGCAGGATATTCAATTATTATAGAATATAATAATATAAATTTGGAATAAATATCATTCAATAGCAAAAAGTATTCCGAAAAATATGAACTTCTGCCCCTCGTTTGGGCGTCAATTTTATGTAACGTAGTTTCCTACTTTTATTACATAATTGCACTTGGCAGCTTTTCGCCAGAGAACATTTGGGTCGTAGGTTATATAATTCACAGAATTCTCGTTACCACTATAACAATTATTAAAATGAATTGGGCGCCACTTGATTTAATTTAATTAATATAAAATTATATGAATCCACTGATTGAAAATCAAGAAACAAACAGTGTTACTTTCAGGTGACAGTGAATAAAGAAATATGATTACCTAATGACAATTTAATATATGCAGGTGAATTGCAATTATAATATTCAGAAAAATAAGGGGTTAGTAATCCTACTTATAACACTATTCTAATGATGATGGAAAGAAAGTCTTTGTTTCAAAAGGTAGTACGATATTGAAGTTATTACACCAAACTCTTCTTTGATAATCGTAATATGAATATTAATACAGTGTAGATTGATACTGGCCTTGATGTTAGAAGGTCCTTACAGAATAACTGTACTTTAAAACATAATGGCTTCAGCTTGCAGTGATGATGATGATTGACGTAACTCAGGTAAGTATGATGATTAAAAAGTAAAATAACTCATTTCCGCTTTATATATTTATTTTCACAACAATTGTTTCGTCATGATAACATGACTTCGTCAGGTGAGTATGGTAACTAACTACATATTTGGGATACAGTTCTTTAAATAGTTGAAAAAAAATATGGTGTGAAATCTAATAAAATCCTGGAAATTCTTGGTTTTCAAAATAAATATATAAAGTGGAAATAAGTTATTTTACTTTTTAATCATCAAGATGAATTTCCGACAAGTAAAGACTGAGACAATCAAACACATCAGGTAAGTATATTCGAAAATACTATTTTCAGAACGGTAACCAAATTCCAGTTGATAAGGTTGAATCTCTGGCAGTAACAGCAATAATTTCCTTCTAGGTGTCCGATAAGAAAGACAATTATGTACAAAGCCTCCGGTAGAAACCCTAAAATTTCGTTTTCACGAATGAAACAATTGAAATTAAATCTCGACAACACTCACCTTTTGATAAAAAGGGTTTTTCAGATTCAATAGAATTTTGGTAGGTATTTCGATACGAAATATTCTCTATATTCAGAAGTTTAGGTTTATTAATTTCTAATCCCTTTTCAGGTCGACAACCAGATCGATAATGAAAAATCTGTAATGATTCTTATCTACTACGCCGATACAATATAAGAATAAGGAGACATACGGACAACGATCGCCACCTTTGTTCTGTTCGAATTGTTATTAACTTGTGTTTTTAAATAAAACTGTGTGATTTCAAATTGATTTTAATTGATGCCGTAAGATGGACATGATGTGAAAAGAGGAAAACTGTTTGCTTAATAGAAAAATATCTTTAAATGGTTCAAATAAAAAAAGAAGAATTTTATACCGTTACAATGTTATCTTTACCTTTACGATGGATAATGGTATAATCATACTGTTGAAGTCTGATGGCCCACCGGGCTAATCTTCCAGAAGGTGAATTCAGTCGATCCAGCCAGAGCAAACTAGCGTGATCGGAGATGACCAAGAAATGTGACCCTTCAATATACGGTCGCAGCTTCTCAATCGCCCATAGAACGGCAAGGCATTCACGTTCCGTGGTGGTGTAATTGCGTTCTAACCGGGTTAAAGACCTGGAAAGATAGCATATCACCTCTTCTCCATCCTCTTGTTGCTGAGTCAAGACATCACCAATCCCATAACCGGAAGCATCACACTGTATGGTGAACGATTTCGAAAAATCCGGACAAGACAAAACAGGGGCACTAATCAAACATTCCTTTAACCTAATCAAAGCCTCATCACATTGGGAACTCCATCTGAAGGACCGATTTTTCTTGAGTAGCTCCGTTAAGGGAGCAGTCAGATCCGCAAAGTTTGGTACGAATCTCCGGTACCATGAAGCCAAACCCAGTATACGTCGAACCTCCGAAACACAAATGGGGATTGGTATGTTCAAAATGGCCTGAACCTTCGCTGGATCCATTCTTAGACCTTTTGAATCCACTACATAACCTAGATACAAGAGTTCCGGTCGACAAAAATGGCACTTCTTCTTTGAGACCGTTAAGTTAGCCGCTTTGAGTCGTTTAAAGACTTCCTTCAATATCTCTACATGCTTTTCGAAGGTATCAGTAATGATGATTATGTCATCTTAATAGACAAAAACATATGGTTAAAGATCCGGACCAAGAACTCTATCGACCAAACGCTGGAAGGTAGCCGGACTATTAGACAGTCCCATAGGCAGACGGAGGAATTGAAACAGACCTCTATTGGGTACTGTGAACGCAGTTAAAGGGCGAGAAGATGCTTCTAAGGGCACTTGAAAATGAGCCGACTTAATGTCCATAGAGGACAACAACTTGGCGTTGTGGAGCCGATCCAAGGTGGAATTAATATAGGGGAGAGGATACGCATCTTTTTCTGTGACGGCATTCAATTTCCTGTAATCAACGCAGAATCGGTACGAGCCATCCTTCTTTTTAACAAGAAGAATCGGTGATGACCAGGGGCTGGTCGAAGATTCAACAATGCCCTGCTCCAGTAAGTTGTCTAACTCTGCATCAATATGACCTTGCATTACCGGACTCACAGGATAATACCTCTGCTTAATTGGACGACAAGAGGTTTTAATCTCATGTTCCACCAGTTTAGTACACCCTAACTCGTCACCCATGTTCTGAAAAGCCTCCTGCACAACCTCATTCAAAATCCTAAATTGCTCAGGGGTAAGGTGTTCCTCTGATGCAATCGCATCCACAGAGACATCAGCATCTCGTTGAAATACCCATTTCTCACAACGAAGATCCGGTACGACACCAAACTTCCTCCAAAAATCAATGCCTAGGATTAAAGAGTGCGGCAACTCAGGAACTACTAAGGCCGAAATCATCTTGACCTTATTTTCAAGCTTTTTTGGTAGATCCACCGAACCGATACTTGAACAACTTTGTCCATTAGCGACTCTACAAGAAAGAACATTATCGACATTAATACTCAAATTTAGATTCTTCAACATCGCCCATCCAGGACCTCCAATAATCGTGCATGAAGCACCCGAATCTAAAAGACCTAACAAATCAACATCAAAAACAGAAACCGACAAATAAGGGCGTTCATCATTTTGCGCATGCGCCAACACATAATATAACAAAGCTTTCTGGTGTGAAGGTAAACGATCACGGGCAGAGAAATGAGGGAAGGCACACATACTGCCATTAGAGGTCTTCCCCCTCAGTTTTTCGACGGCTTACACTTAGGACAGGTCCGAACAGTGGAACCTGGACGACCACACTTGAAACAGTGCTTATTTTTGGTCATCTTACAATCCCTTGCAGCATGACCAGGTTGCTTACAATTCCAGCAAGTTAATACTGCACTTACCTCAGCCGGAGAGGTACTTACATCAGCAGAAGAAGTACTCACATCAACAGAAGAGGCAGAAGGTTGTTCTGCATATACGTATGCTAGATCAGGTTCCATCAAAGAGCTCCTATTTCGTGGAGGAGGTACAAAGGATTCGATGGATTCCTTGCGAGCCTCGAGTTGTCTTCCGATATTCAACAGTTGCGAAATTGAGGTGATGTTAGTCAAACCTAACTGACTCTGGTAAAAGGGTGAGATATTACGAAGAAGAATTCTCAGTCAAGCAACCTCATTAAATGGTACAGTAAGTTGTTTGAACATAGTGTCCATCATTGCCAAATACAAACCGATGCTTTCATCAGGGCCTTGTGTTCTGCGTTTAATTTCCTCGAAAAGTTTCTCGTTATAATCGGGAGGGAGAAACTGTTTTCTCAATTCATCAACCAACTGGGACCACGTTGACAAGGTAGACCGGACAGATCGGAACCAGATAAGAGCCTTACCCACAAATAGATCACTAGCGGACAAGAACAACTGCTCTTCTGTAAGGTTCCGGGAAATACATAATTCCTCGACATTTTCAAGGAAAGAACTCAGGGAGCATTTAGAATTATCTCCACTGAATTTGCTAATATTCCACTTGGCTACGGATACTGAAGGTACCTTACATTGGGGAGCTGAAGCTGTAGTAGTGGTCAGGTGAACTATATCACTAACTGTGACTTCATCCGATTCAGATTCCGAATCAGATATACCAGCTGTCCTCATCAGCATGCTCAACTCCAGAGGTGACTGAGTTTGCAGCGATAATCTCCGATATTTCCTAGCTCGCGATCCTAATTCCGCCTGCAATTGAATTATTTTCGCTAAATAACCTGACCGGAGAACCTGTTTTTCCTCTGAGAGTGCTTGAGATCTTTCTGCCCGCTTAAACAAATGTACCAAGCGTGTAGATGTCTTAAGAAAAGATGGACTTTTCTCATCACCCGAAAATTCTAATGATTCTCTTTCAAAGAATGCAATTGAGTTTTCCATTGCCTTTGAGTCATCTTCGAACTGATACGGATATGGTGGGTATTTGGTTTAAATTCCCGATTTTTCTAACCTCAAATAACCTCTAAGACTCTTTCTCATTTCAACAACCGTATTCACGTTACCTACACCTCTAATAGCCAATTCATAACCTAATTCATCTTTATCAAGACGATTCACGTCCATTCGACCCTCCATACTTAACAAAATACTAAAAACACAATCTTACCTAACCTCAAAAATACAAAATATTGACAGCGCCAATAAATACAACGGAAATCGACACTACAGAAAAAATTATAAGAAGATAGATTTGAAAACTAACGGAATACGAAAAATATCAATAATAACAGCAAGACCGATCAACCACTGCAAGTCAGATAGAATAGAATTTTGAGCCCCACGTTGGGCGCTAATTTGTGACGTGTCGACCTTGAGTAAGCCGGTCACAAGGCTAAAATTCGGCTCGCGACTACACTCAGTGAAGACGGGAGTGAGTTCTTCAAAATAAGGTGGAAAATAATAATGGGCGCCAGGCAGAGATGTGCCTGTCTTAAGAACAAATTGCGTACTCCTCTACCAGAGTAGCAATAAAACAAATACTCGATGTCAAACGTTTAATTAAAATTAAAATTTCTGCAGTGGTTGATAATAAAAAAATAATAATAAAGAAGAATTCTCTCAATTACCAAAAGCTAGAAGAGCTTCCCAAAAATTTAACCTAATACTAACAAATGCCAGAAGGGCTTCCTGTAAACTATAACAACACCTAATGCCAGAAGGGCTTCCTAAAAACTATAATCAACAACAAATGCCAGAAGGGCTTCCTACAACCTATAATACCTGAACTGATCCTGAAAACAGAATCCTTATATCAGCCTACACTCGGCTCAGGCTAAACCTAAAACTTCAGTACCAAAACTAAACTTAAACGGAGTTCATCAAACTCCAACTAAACCAGGTAATAAACCAGACAAAATAACCAAGTTGAACAAGAAGATTGAACTCAACCACAGTTCCTGAAGGAATATACAAATACAGTGGTTGTAATAACTGGCTGGTATAAGATAGCTGGTTGAATAAAGTAATAAAAAATTCCAGTCACAAATCCTGAAGGGATACACAAGTATTATAGTTGTTAAAATAAATAGCCAGTTAGTGAAGTGCACCTCACCGCAAACTGTTTACAATTTCAACAGTATATAATAAGCAACAAACAACCTTTATTCAATATATCTCAATATAACTATCATTGGATAGAAAATTAATAATATAACCGTTAACTCCTATTCAAATAACTGATTAACTATCAGTACACTAAATCGTTACATCAAAAATTAAATCTCAATACAATCAATACTCATTAAAGCCAGTGCAAGCACCGGTTACCTGATACAAAATCAACATTGAAGGTTGACAGCAAATCTAACGGTGAGATCTCTATACGTAGAATGTACCATCTACTCGAGCTACACCATATGTCAGCAATATACTATGTACTCGAACTGTACCATATATCAGAATGTACCATACATCAGAACTGCACCAGAAATTCACCACCATATACCAGAAAATAATACCATAAACTCCAACCAAACTATACACCAGACTTAGAATTCCTGAACGTAACCAGGCACTAGGATGCTCAAAGATATCCAGGCACTAGGATTCTTCAATTCAACCAGGCACTAGGATTCTCAACGTTACCCAGGCACTAGGACCCTAATAAAATACTATAAGATATTGTTCACAGAATGAAAAAGGATTTATACCTCTCAGTTGTTGTTCGAGGGAAAAGGATCTTCTTGATATTCTTCGTGTAAATTCCACAGTTGTTCGAACTGATCGGCGGGAATCGAATCCTAATAAAGCAGAAATCTCAGATAATGACTCAAGATATAGTAATGATATCATACCTCTCAGATCTTCAGAGTAAATTCAATACAAGAGATGGGCCTTGTGGAAGAAAATTCTCATAATCACGTATAAAACGTATTTCCCAGAAATATTCACAATACCATAAACCATACAGGGAATTATCCAAATTGGAGAAATAATCGCCTATAACAAGGATGATTCTAGATCATATATTCTCCAAATTTGGTCAATTTTTTCCAAAAGCCTTTTCTCAAAATTATCACAAATCGCCGATAACCTCTATTTGACAATCCATTTCTAACCATAGATTATATCAGTTGTCAAACGAAACTTCCCACACAGAAGAAAAATAATAAGAAACAAGAAATCCAGAAATTATAAAATATTTCCCAACGGTAATGATATTCGACCTCACTTATCCGGAAATAACTGTTCCATAATAAATTCAAATTTATATTAATACGGAATATTCCGAGTTGAATCAACAATCAACATCCAGAGTGCGCACTACCAACCGAAATATCAAATGGTGTAAAATCTAACCGTTACACTGTACGTGGACATTATGATTTTTCCACATTTTCGGAACCACAAAGAATCAATTCATTATAAAAATTCTAAATATCTGCTTAGCACGGTCATACAGGGTGATCAATAAACATTCCCTTATGGGTGATTTTTTTTTTGTTCAATAACTCTTCAACAAATCCACCGAATAATTTCAATTTTTGAAGTTTTGTCGCCCTTTACTATCGCCTTCCGTCAATATTTCTGAAATCGAATAAATCAGATTCGGACTAAAAAAATTTTAGACTTTTTCAATTTTCTTGAATATTGGATCACTCTGTACGTCAATATCAATTTTTTTTCGTTTTCGTAACCACAACGAATTAATTCATAATCAACATTCTAAAACTCAGCTTGCCACCGTCATACAGGGTGACCAATAAACATTCCCTCAGTAAAGAAGTACAACCGATTTAACCGAATAAGATAGCGAAATCTGTGAAACAACTATTATATCAAAATGCTCACAAATGCATTGAAATGGAGGAATATCATTTTGAACAATATCTGCTGAACTGAAAATATTTTATTTTCGATTAATTGTTTTCAAGACCAAATATTTTCAATTTATTTGCTGTTTTCGTTCTATTCTTTACCCAGCTTGTTGATTGAAAGTTTTCCTAAATAATTTGGGGAAAATTTAGGTGAGACATTCGTGAAGTGTGAAACAACTTCAATTTTCGAGATAATTCTACCGATAAATTCAAGATATCTTGAACTATGAAATTTCTTTCATGAAGAAATGTTTATTGATCATCCTAAATGATGGCGCCAAGCAGAGATTTGAAATTTTTATTATGAATTAATTCTTCGTGTTTACGAAAACGAAAAAAAATCATTTTTTCAACAGACAGGGTGATTCTATATTCAAGAAAATAGAAGACGTCTTAAATTTTCCTAGTCCGGATCTGATTTACTCGATTTCAGAAATTTTGAAGGGCGACAAAACTTCAAAAATTGAAATTATTCGGTGGATTTCTTGAAGAGTTATTGAATTAAAAAAATTTCACTCATAAGGAAATGTTTATTGATCACCCTGTATGACCGTGCCAAGCCGAGATTCAGAATTTTTATAATGAATTGATTCTTTGTGGTTCCGAAAACGGAAAAAAATCATAATGTTTACGTACAGGGTGATTCACGATAATAGGAAAAGTCTGAAATTTCCCTAGTCCGGATCTGATTTACTCGAATTAAGAAATATTGAAGGAAGGCGATAGGAAAGGGTGACAAAACTTCAAAACTTGAAATTATTCGGTCGATTAGTTAAAGAGTTTATCAACAGTGAAATTTCACTCATAAGATGAACATCACCCTATATATCCCAAACGGAGGCACTCAGGCGTTTAAAACCTATTGATACGGGTCCTCCTTGATGACTTTAATTCATGGTATTCGTTTGTCGCATTCTTCCCGGGACACCCTGTATATACTGGAGAATCATGGCGACAGGTACGAGAAACAGCTGAAAACGATCTAAAGCATATTTTCGAATGGTTCAAGTGTAGTGCCTTCACAGTAAATGAATAGAAAACTAAGGTTATACCATTTGCGTCATACGAGAGTAATTTACCCAGTTACGATACCCTCACGTTGAACGGTGTGGGTGTCCCATTGGAGAGATCGGTGAGATATTTGAGGATCATTGTTGATTCGTTTCTTAGATGGGACGTACACACGGCCAATGTAGTGAAAAAAATCCGTGGACTGATATACAGATTCTGGCAGTTAAGGAAATTTTTGGGGTTCACTCATCTCAAAATCTTCAGTACAGTATTATTGGCTGGGGAGGCATTTTAAGTTGTCATCTGAAACCATTAGAGATACTCCAAAAATGGTTCATCAAAATAATCCTGGGAAAACCGAAAACTTATCCAACCGACCAACTGTTTTCTGAATCCCAACTACTCGATTTCTGACAATTGTTCTGTAAAAATATTATTCAATTCATTTCTGAAAAAAAAAACATGTATCCATTCAGCGAACCATAAATATCCCACCAGAAACAACAAAGGAACCAATATGTTCATGCCCAGAGCAAATAAGTCAGTTGGTCAGATGTTTCTCCTACCTTGCTCCTCGTTTACTCCGCTTGTTGCCTGATGAACTTCAAGGAAACACTTCAAAACCATTATAATATTAAAGAAAAGACTGAAACGTTGGCTTCTGAATACCGATAAAGCAAGAATTCATAGCATTATCAACTGCTGATTCTATATATTTGCTATCTCCCTTGTATCCACTTCGTCGAAACCCTTCCGAATGTGTCCTTACTGTATCTACATCAAGAGGAAAAAATTATTATCCTGTTGCCTTGTTGAAGACTGTAAAACTGATGGCCGATATCCTGTAATTTTGTTTGTGGCGTTACTTATGTGTTTTTTTGGTTCTCTTTAAACAGGACTGTTTTCCTTAAAAATTTTTGAACAAAGCCTTAATGGCATACTGTATCCCCTGAGAGATCTTGAAACCATGGGAAGAGATGGAGGATAGAGGTGTGCTCACGGACAAGTTCTTCAATGAACTTAGGTGAGTTCATGTTGCCATTTTTTATCTCCTATGATTCCGTGTATTTATGAATCCCAACCATTTATATATGATACTGCAATCTCGAGATCATGAATTGTTGTGTGTTGTTTTCATTCTATTTATTTTATTCACTTGTACTGTTTGAAATCGGAGCCTGAAATTATATGTAACAAAATGGTGGATGAATATTTTTATTGTTTTTATTATTTTTTATACGCTGTTTTGCATGTATTTCATGAGATTGATATGAATGAAAAAAACTTATTATTATTATGATTAAGTTTTTTTTGACTTTGGAGAATAAAGAAGATCTGAAATATTTGAAGAATTTCTTGCGGTTATTGGATCTGACAAGTTTCCTCTCATAGTTTCTCTTGGCTTTCCGAATTACACCTGATAGATGAGTGCTATAGTTTCTGTGTGACATGTAGTCAGAATGCAGCTGGCGCCGAATGTACCTCTGCCATATCGATCTTTTATGACTATTCATCCTGAGTATTTCCTGACTAATCCAAGGTTTTGATGGAAAAGATGTTATCACCTTGGTGGTAGTGCACAAATCAATAGCCTCTATCAGGGTACCCAAAAACACATCTCACATTTCCTCTACAGTTGAACGTGAGGAAAATGGGGTTTCCCAGTCTTTATCGCCAAGGACGGTGTTTAAGTGTTGATAACCAATAATTTTGATTGAGTTTCTCTTCTTTTTAAGACTGGTGGGTATAGTAAGCTGAAGTTCAGTTAGTAATGTGACATGATCTGATCTGCCAAAAGGGGGAAGATATTGTATGTCCGAAACAAGATATGAGTCACTCACAAGAATAAGATCTAAAAGCGAGGGGATTTAATTTATTCTGTATCGGTTCGGGAGATCGACAAACTGAGAATAGGCAGATGTCCGGAAAAGTTGAAAGTATGCTTCCGATGATATATTACAACCTGTAGCCGATGAAATCGGCCAATGACTATCTGGCAAGTTGAGATATCCAGCAATGAAAATAGTGTTCTTGATGTTCAGAATACTTCTTAAATACTCAGCAAAATTTAAATCAAAAGTTGATGGCCGAGGCCTGCAGACACAACAAATTGTGAGGAAAATGTTTTTATCAACAGCGAAATCGAAAAATATATTGTCTACACCCGGAGAAGCACGAGGGAATGTGGTAACCGAAAACTGGTCAACTATAGCATTGCGAACAAAGATGCAAACTCCGCCATGACCAATGGTTGTCAAAGAAACTTGCCTGAAAACCGAATATCCAGGTATAGCAATGGTGTTGTCAGTTATTGCTTCATGAAGCCAGCTCTCAGAGAGAAGAATAAAATCGAGTGTTTCAGCCTTGGCAAAGCTTATCAACTCCAAATACTTTGAGTGGAGAGATTGAACGTTAGTATAGGCCACACGCCACGATGTGAAGTTGGTATTTAGTTTTTTGCATGAGCATCGTGTGAAATATTGAAAATCGTGGGAACTCCCTCCATGAACTTGATATCAATATCAGTTTCGCCCCCCATCTTCTCCGATTCCACTCTGCCCAAAGATGGGTGAGCTCTGCAATCTGCTGAGGTGTTTTATTATCCGTTATGTTGAAATCCTTCCAAGATGGTATGTCTGATATTATCTTCTTTCGCCTAAGAATGGTAGCCATGATAGAAGGATTTGAAAAGCATATTTTAAGTGGACGATGGCAAGGAGGGTTGTGCTTTCCAATAACTCTGGTGATAGATATACGTTGACTGTTGGCTCCGCCATCGATACGATTGAGAAGTTGCGTAACCAATTCTTCATCCTTGCCTTCCTCAGGAATCCTCCTAATGAGGATGTTGCTAGCTCTTTTGACACGCTCAAGGATCTCCGGAGGTGATACAGAAGAGAAAGAGCGCCCTTCCGATTATGTGTTCCATCGTTGTTTGAGAGATAAACTTAGCCTCGAGAGCATCCAAATGCAGCTTTATTTTCGAGTTGTTCTCTGATATGGACGCTATTTGAGATTGGCACTCGAAAATCCTGAAATCGTGAGCTTCCAGAGCCCCAGAATGAGTGTTCAGAAGGGAATCGTGGCCTTCAATGACTTGCGAATGATCTTGGAGCATCGATTTACACTCTGAAAGTTCTGTTCGAATAGTGTTCTGAAACTCTTTTATATCCGCAATGTCCTGCGAAATTTCGTTAAGCTTGGTCATGAGAACAGTGAATTGATCGACCTCCAGAACTGGTACACGAGGTGAATTGACCAAAGAATCATTCACGTTACTGTCGGTGCTAGAGGATGATGTAGGCATTGCTCTACTACGGAGCGAACGACCATCCCTTCTACAATATTCATATTGCCAACTGTCATTCCCCCCACTCGCAAGCAGCCTTGACTCGTTGGATGGCAATTTGAGGCAATTGATATGGAAACACTTATTACAAAGAGTACATTTCAATAGCAGGCTCTTAGCATCAGTGGAACACAAATGACACTTCATTTTCTAGGAATTGGATTGAGGACTAGACACTCTTCACTCTCCCGGGTCTATAAGAGAGACTCGACACAGAATGGCGACCCAGCAAAAAGGAACGGGATAAGGGAAGAAAACAAAGGACGCCTAGACAGAGATCCGATCAGGACAGTTCAGTGGTTAGCAGTGTATATGAGCCCAGAGATAACTGCGTGAAGCAACACCTGTTCCCTCACAGAGAATAAAAATAAACGATGAACGAATTTCATGAAAACAAATAATCAATTGTTACTTAATGGCAATGATCCACGATGAAGGAGGTATATTTTTCTACCTTAGCCTTTCACTAATTGAACACAAACAATAAACCGTTTGCACAGTATCACACGCGAAAATTGTGATATGATGTGATATATGTTAGAAAATGTAAAATCTGCGCTTCTTGTAAGCCATACAACCTTCCACAGGCCTGCTTGACAGGAAATTATCGTAATATCAACTCTCCTTTTTCAATTTATTTCTGCAGACTTGTAAGCACAATATCCTGGATCGAAAAATGGAAATCAGTGCGTCCTTGTTATTACTGATTGGTTCACGAAATTTGTTTTGGTACATCCTATGGTTAAAGCTACCGCAAAAGGCTTCTTCAAGTTTATTGAGAATAATGTGTTTCTAATTTCCGTAGTTCCACAAATGATGGTAGTTGATAATGGAGTCCAGTTCATTTCAAAGGATCTTGAAAACTTAGTGAAAATTATTACAGAAAATCTAGTAGAGGGTTTTTTACCATAAATTACCCACCCCTTATCAGCCTTATTATTGTCTACAGAAAAAAAAGTTGAATGAAATTGACCCTACATGAAATCTCGAATAACTCTCGAATTATAGAATTTGAGAGCATAATCATGTTCGGACACTACCCTTATATGTACCGTAGAATCCAACGAAATCTCAAAAAAATAGGGTTCTAATTTGAAAATCGAAAGTTATGATCAAATTTTGTTCACAATTTTTGGCACAATATTTGAAACACCCTGTGATGATATTTCTCAAGTTCAAGATATGCACGATATTCCCACATCATTCTAGTTTTGAGGAAATGAATTGAGTATACGCATAGGATATTCACAGTACAAATAATTCACCTAATAGTGACTATCGAAATTCTCTCTTTTTTTCGGTTTTTCCTTGATATCTTCAAAACTATGAGGACAAACGCAATAATTTTAGGAAAGAATAATTGAAAATGGAAATCTTGATAATATCTAACACATAAAATGAAGAAAAAAGTTGTTTCCAAAAATTTTTTTTCAATTCTTGTACCACCGGAACTTTGAAAATATTTTAGCTGAATAGGGCATCATGAACAATGTCATATTCCGAATTTTCAGATTTCAAATCGGCCCCGTTCTCCAGAAACGTCTAATAGGCCGTCGAACTTGAAACACCCTGTAGAATCATAAAATATATAGCCAACAGTTTTATTTCTGAAAATTCCGCACCAAATGCTAACAGTTTTTCTTCCTGGTTTCTTTATTTGTTCAATCAATCGACGTTTCCAGTTGACAATTTAGGACGGAGTCGGTTCTTTCTACCATTTTTCTCTATCTAATAATCTTTTCATTTTTCGTCTTCGTTAAGATGTCTAATCAACATGCGCAGAACCTGATTTGCACGAAGGATTGAAAATTGGTCAACTTATGACTTTCACTCAATTCCTTAAGTCGCGTGCGTGAACATTACCATGAAAAATCATAGTTTCATCTTGAGTTTATGATTAGGTTAAGTTAAGACTAAGTGAATTCGCCATTAATCGACGTCTAATAACTCGAAAACGCTAAAAGATAGGGGTAACATGGTATATTTTTCAATTTAGGGAAAATATACCATTCCAGAAATTCAATAATATACAAAGTGTTTCATTTGAAAGAAGAAATTTGTATCCCCTGAAATCTGCACGCCACTGGGTTTTTAAAAGCATTGTATCAAAATTCAGTCAGAAGCACACAACTTTTACATTCAACTTTTTTTTCTGTAAGCAATAATAACGCTGATAAGGGGTGGGTAATTTATAGTGAATAACCTTGTACAATACTAAGTATTTCCTTCAGATCAATTCTACGGAACCATAGACCATAGTAACAGCAATAAGATCTTTTATTCATGAAAAAAAAAAATTTCTTGAGGTTGAATTCTAGAGTATGAGAAAAACCAGCTATATTCAAACATTTATCCATGTTACAGAGAAAAATTCAAATTTGAGATCTGGATCGACAGTCTTAGATCTGAGCTTTTTGACGAAAGATTTGTTGGACGTCATAGAGCCAAGTACGAGTAACCAAACTTGATCAGATGCCAACAAATCCAAGAGAAGTTATTGGCTACGAGACATTATCATAAACAGAATTAACGAGAATCATCACAAGAAAATTTTCAATATCCGAGACCCTGTTGAAGTAATTAGAGGTTTGAGGTTCTCCAGGAAGTGCGAGTCAAATGTGACACACACTTCAGGTAAGAGCTCGCTTGTACTCCATCATCAAAATGGAGAAATACGAATCGGTCGATTATTTCGACTCGATAATATGAGAAGTAGTTAGGGATAAGTATGTTCTAAGCCACAAAACGAACCTAACCTCACTTTTTGATACTAGTGGGATAATGAATATTGGAGTGCGGCGCCATCTTGTGGTGGATAGCGTGAGTGACTTTGGAAGCTAGAGGTGGGAACTGTTTTACCGTTCGCGGCGCCATCTTGTGGTGGATAGCATGAGTGAGTTTGGAAGCTAGTGGTGGAAACTGTTTTACCGTTCGCGGCGCCATCTTGTGGTGGATAGCGTGAGTGAGTTTGGAAGCTAGTTGTGAAACTGTTTTACCATTCGCGGCGCCATCTTGTGGTGGAGCTTGAACTGATAAAAAAGTCTGAGCGGAATTCGAACCGGCGGTGCCTCGAGCGTCAGATTGTGAATCCAACGCCTTAACAACTGAGCTACAGGGAGGCACAGAGTAAAGTAAGAAATTAAGTGGTAGAAATGGAGTGTGTTCTTCGAAGCGTTAATCGAATATTTGAGATTTGAACGAATAGATGGTTACGTTGTTGAAAGATTGGATTTATCCGCAGTGGAATTTGGATTTCTGTAATTTTCCATACTAATTAGTTCATAATTTTAATAGTTGCGCGTGTTTTATTTGAATTGAGTAATGTGTGTGTGTGGCTTGACGCATTCGCATTTATAGGGACGGAACAGAACCATTATATTTGCATGATCTCAATGAATGAATGCACTGGGTGTCTCATGATAATCAAGGATATGCATGGAATTTTGGCATTCAATGTGATATATAATGAAAAAGCAAATTACACTCTTTAACTAGGTAGCTAATGCTTTTCGCTGTAGGATTATATGATTCATTGCCGAGGAAAATATTTTAGGATTCAGACAAAGCCATTCGTAAACAAATTGTTTGAAAGCAGAATTGCGATTTTGTTGAAGGAATTTTTTTCATGTCAACAACAACAAGCATGTGAGATATATCGGGAATGGAAATATGGTGACATATCGTTTTGACCTGAAGGTGGGGTGTTTTTGAATGGAGGAATTGTACTGGTTTGGTTATTGAAGAATAATATCAGAGGAAGATGATTTTTTATTGACACAACGTTATGTTAGTTATCTAAGTCGTTCAATAATTTATTCTTATAGAAGTACATACATTCTAAAATTGCATAACTCTGAACACATGGATTAATTCTACAGAAAGCATTTATAAAATCTTTAACAGAATTTTCATTGCTGGAGTTCTGTGTTAATCCTTTGATGGTGTCCACGAATTTGAAGTAATACAGAGATATTCGTAGATTTTTCAGCATCTCAAGACGATTGATAATTAGCAGTTGATTCAATTCAGATATTTTATTCAAGTCAGATATACTGAAATATATGCAGTTCCCCCATTTTTTAACTCTAGTCATCATACATTCACAATCACATCGTACAACTGTTGCTCCACATTCTCTTTGGTAATCATTTTCGATTTGTGACATAAACAACTCCCATTCCCAATCATCAAACGATATTACACAATTATTGCAGCTCAGCTTGACGGCAGGGGCAAATTGCCTTGCTGGACTTATGCCACAATCAATGTTTAGAGAAGCAGATCCCAATCTACATTCCATTTCCAGACGAAATTGTTGGTTCAACAGGTAGTGCTTTTCGTTTTTCACTGCAGCATTATATGATTCATCATCATCATCATTATGCTTTGATTCAACATCAGAAGCATTTACGCTTAGCGATGGCTCATTGTATTGTGGTTGCATGATTGCTCAAAGTTTGTTTTCTGACTGAATCCAGGAATCATGTTCTTCACTCATCCCCAACTATCGCACCAAAACCTTGTCTGCACGTCAATACTTTTTCAACCAAGTAAACATCGGGCTGCTTTGTCTTTTGCAACTCTTCTTGGTAGAAAGCTCCACTTATAGGTCTACCGGCAAAATCTTCAAGAAGGTAACTTACTGGGTTGGTCAGTTGAACTTTTGTGATTTTAAGTATTTCAGTAGTCCATTGTGGGAGATATCCTTTTGTAAAAACATGTCTGTATTTACTTATACGTACAATATCACCCTTCTGAAATCTATGAGGTCCTGCTATTGTGATGTGGTTGTATGCAAATTTATATATGTCACTCTCATTTTTCGTATTAACATCACATGGTTTCATTCTAATCGTCCGATGCCTTTTATTATTATATGCATTCACCACATCTTGAAGGATGTCGATCCATCGATAATTTCCTCTCAAACTAAATTGTTTGAAAAGCGCTTCTTTCAACGTTCTTATGACTCGCTCCACTATTGCTGCTTTCTTATCACTATACGTATTATAATGATTTATGTGATGTTTTCTAACTAGTTCTTGAAATTGGTGATTGAAAAATTCCTTTTCTTAATCAGATTGTAAGTTGATAGGTATTCGTCCGTCATTGTGCTGTAGGATATCGAGCAAAGCCCTAGTCACTCCTTCGCCTGTTTTCCTCTTCACTGCTCTAGCCCATACGAATTTTGAGAAGCAATCAATAACAACAAGAATATACTTAAAACCCTCATTACTTGTGGCGAGCTTATCAAGCTGCCCTAAATCCATTTGCCAAAGATCATCTAACCCTTTAATAATTGTCCTTCGTCGAGAGAAATTTTTACGCGCAGGACAATGAAGTTCTTTAATTACTTGAACTATTTCTTTAGATGGTTGGGTGTGTCTCATCTTTATGAGTTTCACAATTCATCTGTGAATGTGTGATTGGTACCACGGTTGTTATTGAAGAATGTGTCCAGCAGAAGGAGCAACAGAAGCAGCAGGAGCAGCAGCAACAATCCAATCATAGCTCTATAGCAGAAGCAGACAACTCTACGGATGCCAAGCTAGAAACTTTAGATGGTTGGGTGTGTCTCATCTTTATGAGTTTCACAATTCATCTGTGGATGTGTGATTGGTACCACGGTTGTAGTATAGGCAGAAGCAGACATCTCTACGGATGTCAAGCTAGAAATCATTTCACAAATTTTTTCCAATTTCTCACACATGCGTTCCAATTTCTCACTCAGGTGTTCTAATTTACTTCCAAAATCTTTCAAGACATTGCTAAGGTTAGACAATACTATGTCAATGATTTCTTCAGTCACAACATCACTTTTTTCAGTTGGTCTCTTCACATTACATAGCCTTCTATTGCCGAAATCATAGTCACCATCATTGGTCATGGGAAAAGTATAATCAACCCGCAAGCGCTTCGCTGATGAGATGTTTCCAGTGTATGCAACCCGACCAAATTTGTCCATTGTAGCTGCTATAATGAATTTGGATGCAAAAAACCACACCTAATATATTATATTATTCCAGCTTCACGCAACTCATCCACAATTGCTTCGATTTCGTTATCGTTGGAGTTGTTGCCTGCTTCTTTTGACGCGTGCTCTAAACACAAACGATCGACTAATTCGTTAATATCATTCCAATATCTATACTCTATCGCTTTTTCATTGTATCGCATCATCCCACCACCAAGTTTCTTTATAATATTTTTATATTTGTGACCAATATTTGCCTTGATTTGTTTTGATGGATTGAATTCTCTTCTATGTACGTTGGTGATGTTTAATATTCGCTGATAATTTTCTTCATCTTCTCGTGTGAATCCTACTGGTTCTTTATTGAATAACAGTTTGAGGAGGCCCTCACTGTCTGGAAAATAAAATTCACCATCAATAATAATTTTACCACTGCGTGAATCAAAATCTAGTGAGCCGCCTAGACTCCAACTAGAAGCTCGTGGGTCATATTTAGGACCATATGTGAAATCTATTTGTGCATCTCGATTTAACGATTGTCGAATGAAGCGTTGTACATTTTTGGGATAGGTTTCCAAAGTTTCTTCGAGACTGTTGAAATTATGCATTTCTTTGGAAATGTTTTTCGAATCAGTACCTACATTTCCATCACCATCATCATCATCATTATCATCATTATGATTATTATTTTCAAACTTTTTCACAACAGATGAAGCATTAGATAAAGGGTCTAGCTCTTTTTTCATGGTTTTACTGAGGTTTCGTGAAGGTTTTTCTTCAATTCCTTCAACAGGTAACGCTTTCGTAACAATTCCTATAGGAGTCGATGATGATTTTGGTTGTGGTTTGGTTGCCAGCGATGTCTCATGCTTCATGTGTTGCGTCATCTCATCTAAACGTTTTGTAATGGGAGAAATAATCCGATTGATCGATTCATCAGCTTCAGAACGACCCAATTTGAATGCTAAATATTTTCTTTTAACATCATTGATGAGCTGTCTTATTTTGAGTTTACGATTATGCGTTGACTTGTCTCTCGACATGATTCTTGTGAACTGGTCAATTATCCTTAATGCTTATGAATTTATCGAAACCATGACGATAACGACCATCGTTCAAGTTTAAATCTTTTACAATCATTAAAAAACCATAATTATCGGTACTCCAGCATATGGAACAAATATCTTTAAATTTTTCATAAGGCCGCACCTACATTAGGTCCGCATTTCTCCCGATCCGATCCGATCCGATGTTGTCCGATGGTCGGACGACGTCGGAAGAAAAACAAACACCTTTATCTTAATGTTAGTGCCTACAACTAATCGGCCGTCAAATTGGATAGTGTCGTGAATCGTCGGGAATCGAGAATTCGGAAGCTTCGTTTCAATTGTAGGCACTAACATTAAAATAAAGGTGTTTGTTTTTCTTCCGACGTCGTCCGACCATCGGACAACGTCGGATCGGATCGGATCGGAAGAAATGCGGACCTAATGTAGGTGCGGCCTCACTCATATCAGGGGATATGTGTTCATTGAAAATATAACGTGAATTGACATTATCACTTCTGAATATAACAATAATATTCGCATTGTCACGGATCAGATGTTTATTAATTGATACATATGTCTGACAGAGAAAAGCAATATCAATATGTTTATGTCTACCCATAGAGTAATAAGACTTGATTTTATCTTGCTTGCTGTTACATATATCATCAAAGATGAATATGGAATTTTCTTTAGCCTCTGAAGTATCTATGATTTCGTCATTTTTTTTATAGCTGTGATAACCAATACCATGAACACTGTTTAGGACTTCTTCGAGTAGCTGATACTTGGGTTGATTTAAACTTTTCGAGAATATATATATACATTTTCAATTGTAAGTCCATTAGGATGAAAAAGTAAGGATAAAAGTGCGTTAGATTTTCCACAGCCACTTGGACCCATAATCAAAAATCTACAACTATCATAGATGGAAATAAATCACCATTTCTATTCAATTATTTTTTATTCCTCATGTACTGATACAATATACAAGCACATCTGCAAGAACCATAAGATTCACAAATTCGACAAGCCAAGCCATCTACTTCATCCCACCTTAGGTCTGCACCAATGCACTTAAGAGGACAGCAATATCTCAATCCCTCTATGATATTGAAACTTCCTTCCTCAGTCATTTTGCTGCACAGGTTAGTATTACTTTCCATGCAGAAAACAGTTAGACCACAGCTGAGACATTTCACATGTTCTTTATCAAATAAAAATTTGCTACTCGGACACAAAGCATTTTTCAGAGTTTTCAGACAGTAAAGTATTTCCAAAAATAAGAGTGTACTCAATAAGTATATTCCAATGAAAATGTATCTCTCTATTAATTCATAGAGTGAACCTTCCATGATGACGGTCACTGAGTTAATAAACTATAAGAGCGGGATACACTTAGTTCTGAATTCATTAATATGCTGACGTTTAAGAAGGGAGGAGGTCTAGTTGATACACTCATTAATAAGTTACCTATTGAGCTGCATATACCTTGTGGTTACAATTTCTGTGGGCCTGGTACAAAATTAGAAAAACGTTTAGAGAAGGGCGACAAAGGAATCAACTCACTCGATGATAGTTGTAGGGAACACGACATATTTTATTCACAACACAAGAGCCTAGCGGAAAGACATAAAGCAGATAAAATTCTAGAGGACAAGGCTTGGCAACGTGTAAAATCAAGGGACGCTTCAGTTGGTGAAAAAACTGCAGCACTCATAGTGACTGGTGCAATGAAAGCTAAACGCAAACTCGGAATGGGTTGTAAAGTGAAAAAAACGTTCAAGAGAAGCTTAGTAGTTCCTTTAACAAATCGAATTGTGGTAAACTATGTTTGCAATTTCTGCTGAGTAAAAATTGAAAAGAAACATAAATAGCATCATTTTTATAATCCATCCTCAGTCATGTCGTTAGTATTCACATTGAAAGGACGTAGTTCGACACTCTCAACAGATTTTGTACCTCCAATCGAGCTAGATCCTAGTCATCAGTATGGTATCGCTTTAATTGGTTTTTATTCATATAATACAATACAAAACATTGAAGAAAACACGTATTTGTATTATTCAGAAGCATCTGCAGAAGGAGTGCAGGAAAAAAAGCTACAAATCCCTAGTGGAACATACGAAATTTCAGATATCGAAAAGTATCTAGCTAAATACCTGATTGCAGAAAACGAGAGGAACGAGAGAGATAAGATTTTTTACTTGAGACCAAACAATACCACTTTAAAGTGTGAACTTTTTCATCGATCGATATCTATCGATTTTACTAAAAGTGATGTACTAGGTAAGCTTTTAGGCTTTTCTCGAAAAAATTTGGTGGCTGGTGTTGAACATCAGTCAGATTTACCTGTTAATATAGTTCCTGTACGCTGTATTCATGTAGATTGCAGTTTAGCCCAGGGATAATTTTACAACGATAAAATTTGTCACACAATCTATGAGTTTTCAGTCGGTGTTGATCCTGGTTACGCTATAGATATAACGCCTCAACACTTGATTTATCTACCTGTAAGTAGTAGTGGAACAATTGACAATATCACTTTGAACATACTTGATCAGGATTTCAACTTTGTCAGTTTTCGAGGTGAAGAGATTATTGTTCGCTTAGAACTGAAGAAATGGTCTTGATTTTCCCTCAACGTCAACACTTTCAGCATAATAAATACGCCATCCAGTCAGAGAAAAAGTCATTAGTACAACAACACCGCTCAGAGAAGCAACAACAACAACAGCAGCAACAACAACAACAACTTACGAGTATATCCCAGAGAAATAGAAGAATACTACAATCGCTTGGCTATGTTGTCAGGCCACACGTTTGACATTTATCAACCGGTGGATAAAGATGATTCAATTGTTCGTGTGGAAAATCGCACATACCTACCATTCATAAAATCATTTAACAACAATGATACAATTGAAATTGTTATTAACCGACCAGATATATGGTTTCTGATGTATGAATCAGCACTTTTCATAAGGGGGCACTTGAGAAAAACCGCAGGCGCAGGAACTTTGAAGCTGGTGAATAATTATGGCGCTTTTCTTTTTGACTCAATAACCTATGAATTATGTGGTACAGAAGTGGAAACTGTTAAAGATCCAGGACTCGTATCACTAATAAGAGGATTTTTGTGCTATGAGAAAGGGGATAATAGTGAATTAAATGAAGCTGGATGGAATTTTCCTGATGAACCATTGCAAAATGATGATGGTACATTTGCTATACGTATGCCCCTCAAACATTTGCTCAACGTGTTTAATGATTACCCGAAAGCAATGTGTGGAAAACAGGTGATTCGGTTAATTAGAGCTCGTAACGATAGCAATTGCATGATAATCACAGCAGGAACAGGTGAGCAGAATGGAGCGACAAATGGGCAAATTACAATCAGCGATATAGAGCTAAGAGTTAAACATGTGCATCCAAATGATGAGATTAAATTCAATCTACTATCCATGATAAAAAGCGATAAACCTATCTCACTTCCATTCAGGAAATGGGATGTCCATCAACTTCCAGTTCTTACGGCTGGAGCAACTCAGGAATTATGGAGCATTAAAACGGGTGCTATTGTGGAATGTCCTCGATATGTTATTATGCTGCTTTCGCTCGGATCGAAAAGACAACCCCACTAAAGATCCAAATTACTTTGAGAATGTTGACACTTCAGATATACGTGTTTTACTCAATGGTATTATTCTCAAAAAAGATTGCGACTGAATTTCGATCAAAATGACTATAGCGAAGCTCATTATAATTATTGTGAATTTGCAAAAACTTATACTGGTAGAACAGGGAATACAGCAGTGCTCGATTATGGTGAATACAAGTCACGTTTTTTATTTGTTATTGATTGTTCTAAACGGGATGAAACTTATAAATTCGCCACCGTTGATGTTAAATTGGAGATTGAAGCGAGAAAAGGTTTCCCTGCCAACACCAGAGTGTACTGCGTCATTGTTCATGACAACGTCATCGAGTACCACCCACTTAGCGAAATTATAAGAAAATTAACAAACTTTTGAGGATTCAGTTCAGCAAGAGCAGTCACCATATCAAGATGAAAGTGGCAGTAGTAGATTTTCAAGGTTTCACAATTAATGGCAACTTCCAACCAAAAGAGATGTGTGTAAATAATGGGCACCAAATTGCACATTTTATTGTGAAACCTGAAGTTAAATTTTCATCTTTATTGGTGCAAGATCAGAAGCTAATAAGATGGTTGGAAAATAATTTTCATGGTATAAAGTATAATTCTGGAAGTGTAGAACTTCGCGATGTTTGTGATGTTCTTAGCAGATTACTCTCAGATATGGATGTACGAAACGTACAGAAAATCCTATTCATATCATAATTTTCCAATAATATTCATACAAATTAATTTCTGAAGGTATTTCATATTTCTCAATCAAACGTAGATTGAAGGATGTGTGTCTTCAATTTGTCTACAAAATCAGCATTTTCATTTCCGTTCGAAGTACGTTGACCAGAGAAATACCTAGTTACTTTCATATTTCCGGTGAACTGTGGAATTCGTATTGTATCAATAAATATATTGTCATCATATTTACGCTTGGTCTTGACGTCACTAGAATTATATTATAAATAGTTGTTAGTTTTAGAAATAAAGTGCATTTACACATGATCTGCCTTTCAGTCATAACCCTTGAGTCCTTAACAAATCCTTTACTTTGAAACTCAAGGTAACGTTGTGACGCTACCCCAACATTGGTCCTTCGAGCCGGATATGAACCAGCGACCTATGGATTGTTGGATTACTTGCGTTGTCGGATGTTTCAACCATTCAGGTCCATTCCACCAGAGATCATTTGTTGCCAGTGCACCTGGTCTCAATCCCCGTGAAATCAGATCTGCAGGATTGTCGGTCGATTTAACGTAGTACCAGTGCACTTGACCTAGAAGCTCCTGGATGCATTGAACTCTGTTGGCGATAAATGCTTTCCATTTTCCCGCATCAGCGTTTATCCATGATAAGACAACTTTCGAGTCGGACCAGGCGTATATCTTTGTATTGTTGTGCTCCAGAGCCGTAATGCATCGCTTGATGAGTTTTGCCAAGAGGAGAGCTGCACAGAGTTCTAACTGAGGGATTGTTTTCGTGTTCCTCAACGGTGCAACTTTTGATTTTGATGTGAGCAGTCGTACTTGTATTTTTCCACTGTTGTCCATGGTTTTGGTGTATACTGCTGCGCCATATGCCTTTAGGGATGCATCTGAGAATCCGTGTAATTCCAAATGTTGAGAGCGGTTTAGATGAATCCAACGTTGCACTTGAATTTCTTCTAGTTTTGGAAGCTCGATTTTGAAGTTCTTCCAAGCGTTTCTTATTTGCTCTGGTGGTGATTCGTCCCATGAGGTGTTGTTTTTCCATATTTCTTGCATTATCATTTTCGCCTGAATTATGACCGGTGACAACAATCCTAGTGGGTCGAAAATTGTGGCAATTTCTGATAGTATTTTCCTTTTGGTAAGCCGACATTCGGAGTTCTGAATTATTTGATAGTGTATATTATCTTCTCTGGGTGTCCATGATATACCGAGTGTTCTCGTTGGGCCACTCTTGTCGTCCAACAAGAAGTTTGCTGGGTTTTTCAGTTGTTTATTGAATTTCCATTTTCTGATATTAAATCCTCCTTTTTTCAGTAAATTCATTATTTCACTTTGAATGTGACGAGCTTCTTCTTCAGTGTCGGCTCCACTTAGCAGGTCATATAGGTGCAAATAAGGCTTTCCAGAGGAAGAGGATGCAAATCGTACAAAGGATACATAGCGATATTCATCTGCCTGTCAACTAAGGCAATTCACATAGAAGCGGTAACAGATTTAACATCAAATGCCTTCATGGCCGCCTTCAGAAGATTCATCTCGCGCAGAGGAATATGCACCGATTTGTACTCCGACAACGGAACGAATTTTGTCGGCGCCAAGAAAATCCTAGACAAGGAAACCAAAGAAGCTATTGACGAACAAGCCCTAAAAGAAGCAGTTGCAATCGAAGCCGTGCGATGGCATTGGAATCCTCCAGCATCCCCTCATCATGGAGGTCTATGGGAAGCTGGAGTCAAATCCATCAAGTATCATCTGAAACGAGTAATCGGCAACCACACACTCACATATGAGGAACTGTCAACCCTACTGTGTCAAATAGAAGCATGCCTGAATTCACGCCCATTAACAGCCCTCTCAGAAGATCCAGAGAATATAGATGTGATCACGCCGGGGCACTTCCTAATCGGACACCCCCTTAAAATGATTCCTGAAACTCCATTTTCATCAGATGAAAGGTTGAGTCTTCACAACAGATGGTCCATTATTCAGGCGATGAAAAAGGATTTTTGGAAAAAATGGACCAACGAATACTTAACTAGACTACAGCATAGATCGAAATGGATAAGGAAAGAAGAAAACCTGAAAATCGGGGACATCGTGCTGATAAAACAAGAAAATGTCAATCCAAATAACTGGCCTCTCGCAAAAGTACGAGAAACTCACCATGGCAACGATGGTCTAGTGCGAGTGGTAACCTTACGCACTAAAGACAACTTCAACATTAGAAGACCAATCACGAAAATATGCAAACTCCCAGTAACAACAGAGAATGAACAGGACCTGAACATTTCAAAAACTTGTACAAAAAAAAATAGTACTTGCGGAATATTGACGATGTTGGTGACTCTAATGTGCATAATCACCCCATTGAATGCCAACTACACTCAACAAACACTAAAGCCTGGACTTTACGTGGAGCACATGGGTAAAGCCTGTATAAATGCAGGCACCCTCCAACTTAAGTTGAAAATTCCGTGGGAACAAGTCACATCGGACAGATACAACGTCAGAAACACCTCCCAGCAATTTGGAAATATCTGTGACAAAATAGGGACTCATGAAGTAAAGACCCATTGCAGGGAGCTCGAACATCACATAAGAGAGGTGGAAAAGGAAACTACGTCCATGATTGAAAGTCTTCTCGATTCAAAGACAAGAAAAAGAAGAGGTATCCTTGGCAAATTAATGACTGCTGTGTTTGGAGTAAATGAAGAAGTATACCGCGATATCGATGAACTACACGATAACCAACAACACTTGATTAGTCTTACAAATCATCAATCAAAAATTATGATCTCGACGATGGTAGCCATGAACTCATCAGAGGCGAGAATCAACCAGAAGCTAGAAAATTTCCGACGCAAATTCAACGAAGGAATAGCCATCATAGATGAAATGCGCAAATGGTATAAAATGAAGAATGAGCACACCCTGAATTTACAAGTTATGATGAATTTCCAACTGGCTAACAACTATATTGAAGAAATCAACACAAAGTATCGAAAAATAATAAATACTCACTACTCACAAGGGCATATAACAGACTTCATAACGCCATTAGAGTTGAGAAAAATCATAAGGGACGTGGAAATGAAACTGCCATCTGACTTGAGGATTCTCATAAAGCCAATATGGAAGATGGAAACGAGATCCAACACAGACTCTTTAGGCATATATGGTTTTTTATATGTGGTACAAAGGACATACTATGACCTGATAAAAATCACCCCAATACCCGAAGAAAAGCAGAACAAAACATTTGTGGAGCCAGCAATTTCTTCCTCATTTCTCGGTGTTGAATACAACACGCAAAAATACTTCGAACTCACAAAACAAGATGACTCCAGAACAATAACCATCGCTGAAAACGTTTATTTATGTAATCCAAGTATAGTCAGGAGCATGGTCCAACATCCTAACTGCGTGATAGACGAAATATTTAAGGAGCCCCATCAAAACACGTGTCCCTCCTACAGTTACCAAGTACCTAACATACTGTGGAGGAAACTGAAGAAACAGAACTCTTGGCTATATATATCCGACCATCCCGTAAGAGTCTCAATAATTTGTAATGGCGAACGGAACGAGATTACAATAAACGGCACGGGAACAGTCCAAGTATCTACACACTGCACGATACAAACCGACAGGAGCATCTTGAGATCGGACAATTATAACGAAAAGGTCGTCATTGGTACGTACATCCATCCCATGAAAATTAATTTGACTGCACCAGAATTCCCAAAAATCTCTAGGCATATAGAGAGCGAACAAGAGCTGCAGACGTCTGGAGAAATCGACAAGCTATTAGTCGAAGAAACTGACCTAGGTGACGAATTATCCAATTACAAATGGAAGCACAATCACCTACATTCATCCATAAACTCGAGTGCTACGGTCATCATAATAACTGTCATCGTAATATTATGTTATTCAAGGTTAAAGAAACGACAACGCCGACAACGAACCTCAGTCCAGACGAGCGATGAACCTGTGCCTATTGAAGAAGGGATTGAGTTGCAGCCAATCTACAGCCACCCCCATGACAGACCGATCAACCCTCACCTGGCTTAGAATAGATAGATAGATAGATAGATATGTTCTTTATTTCAGATTTTAAATTTTCATATACCATTCAGGACGTCATGACTCCAACCACAATACTAAGGCCGCCGGGAATATGTACGAAACGTACAGAAAATCCTATTCATATCATAATTTTCCAATAATATTCATACAAATTAATTTCTGAAGGTATTTCATATTTCTCAATCAAACGTAGATTGAAGGATGTGTGTCTTCAATTTGTCTACAAAATCAGCATTTTCATTTCCGTTCGAAGTACGTTGACCAGAGAAATACCTAGTTACTTTCATATTTCCGGTGAACTGTGGAATTCGTATTGTATCAATAAATATATTGTCATCATATTTACGCTTGGTCTTGACGTCACTAGAATTATATTATAAATAGTTGTTAGTTTTAGAAATAAAGTGCATTTACACATGATCTGCCTTTCAGTCATAACCCTTGAGTCCTTAACAAATCCTTTACTTTGAAACTCAAGGTAACGTTGTGACGCTACCCCAACAATGGATATAGTGTACGTGAAGGCCCATCAAAAAAAGAAATATTAATTGGGCATGGGGCAGTCGTTCATGGTTATTGATCTGAATGAGCTAGAACATTTCAATCCCCCACCACCAAATTTAAAGATGCAACGACCGTTGTGTATGTATCATGATGGAAATGTACCACGCATGTGCAGCATGACAAACTGCAAAGAAATATTCGATCGGCTTTGGGATTTCATTCCCCATTAACCGCATGCACACACACACACACATATATAGAAAAAATGACGATTCATGATTTTAAACAAGAACTACCTCTACCCAATGATGGAAACTATCACAATCAAGTGCAAAACCTAATTATTCAATTTGGGATGCTAAGCTTTCAGGAATATGGTGATCAACGAAATGCATATGCATCATCATCGTTATCATTATCATCATCATCTACTTCAGAATGAATCCGTGACAATGCGAATATTATTGTTATATTCAGAAGTGATGATGTCAATTCACGTTATATTTTCAATGAACACATATCCCCTGATATGAGTTATGAAAAATTTAAAGATATTTGTTCCATATGCTGGAGTACCGATAATTATGGTTTTTTAATGATTGTAAAAGATTTAAACTTGAACGACGGTCGTTATCGTCATGGTTTCGATAAATTCATAAGCATTAAGGATAATTGACCAGTTCACAAGAATCATGTCGAGAGACAAGTCAACGCATAATCGTGAACTCAAAATAAGACAGCTCATCAATGATGTCAGAAGAAAATATTTAGCATTCAAATTGGGTCGTTCTGAAGCTGATGAATCGATCAATCGGATTATTTCTCCCATTACAAATCATTTAGATGAGATGACGCAACACATGAAGCATGAGACATCGCTGGCAACCAAACCACAACCAAAATCATCATCGACTCCTATAGGAATTGTTACGAAAGCGTTACCTGTTGAAGGAATTGAAGAAAAACCTTCACGAAACCTCAGTAAAACCATGAAAAAAGAGCTAGACCCTTTATCTAATGCTTCATCTGTTGTGAAAAAGTTTGAAAATAATAATCATAATGATGATAATGATGATAATGATGATGATGATGGTGATGGAAATGTAGGTACTGATTCGAAAAAGATTTCCAAAGAAATGCATAATTTCAACAGTCTCGAAGAAACTTTGGAAACCTATCCCAAAAATGTACAACGCTTCATTCGACAATCGTTAAATCGAGATGCACAAATAGATTTCACATATGGTCCTAAATATGACCCACGAGCATCTGATAGCTGAAAACTGTACCCTGGCCAACTTATAATATTTGATTTTTCTTTTTGTGATCTGCTTGTATCAAATAGAATAGCTTTTGATTTACTTTCATTTAATATTAATTTATTTTGGTCAAACCATGCTTTGGACTTAAGAAATAATTGACCAGCTTTCCTTGTTAGTTCTTCGAAATTTACATCACTTACTAATAAACTGGTATCATCAACATAATTAACAACAAATTCTTGAATTTTCAACAATAATACTCCTAGATCATTAAGATATACAGGGTGTTTCCTAAACATGCGGCAAAAATTCAGGGGGTTGTTCCTTGGACTATTCTAAGAATATTTTGTTCCTTGATGATTTTTGAAAAACCTATTTGTTTCGAAGATATAGGGGAAACAAAATTTCAGATAATAACATTTTATTATGAAAAATTACATGAAAATTCAACTCAACCTACAAAAACTGTTGAAAATGACCACCTCTAGCCAGCATACAAGCATCCAATCTTCTCCTCATTGACTGCCGAACCCTTTCAAAAACACCAGGATCATTTCTTATTAAGTTACACCCAGCAATGATCCGATTTCGCAAGTCTTCCACATTTTCTACTGGAGTGGTATAAACTAATGATTTTATCAATTTTTAGTCAAAAAACTGGGCGTTTTTAGTAATTGGAATGTTGTTAAACAAATTTAAAAATAAATTGTACCTACTTAGTAAACACAGTGCGGTACGCATTTTTATTTAAACTATTATTAATTTTAAAAATATGAGAAATGTTGTTCGCCCTGTATCTTCGAAACAAAGAGGTTTTTCAAAAATCATCCAAGGACAAAACATGCTTAAAATAGTTCAAGGAACAACCCCCTGAATTTTTGCCGCATGTTTAGGAAACACCCTGTATAATGAACAAAATACCTCCGAGTGAGCTTCCTTGGTCAATTCCTGTGGCGCGAGTTAATATTAACGACTTGGCAGTTACATTATTTTGAGTGATAGTTACTCTCTGTTTCCTGTTTGTTACAAATGATTTCAACCATTTGTTTGCATTTCCTCTTACACCATAAAATTCAAGTTTTTGTAAGAGATATATTGTATCTATTGAATCATATGCTTTGGACAAATCTCAAAATATTCCCAACGCCATTTTATTATGTGCTCAAGCTGAATAATATATCTCAAGCTGAATAAAATATCTGAATTGAGTCAACTGCTAATTATCAATCGTCTTGAGATGCTGAAAAATCTACGAATATCTCTGTATTACTTCAAATTCGTGGACACCATCAAAGGATTAACACAGAACTCCAGCAAACAAAATTCTGTTGAAGATTTTATGAATGCTTTCTGTAGAATTAATCCATGTGTTCAGAGTTATGCAATTGTAGAATGTATGTACTTCTATAAGAATAAATTATTGAACGACTTAGATAACTAACATAACGTTGTGTCAATAAAAAATCATCTTCCTCTGCTATTATTTTTCAATAACCAAACCAGTACAATTCCTCCATTCAAAAACACCCCACCTTCAGGTTAAAACGATATGTCACCATATTTCCATTCCCGATATATCTCACATGCTTGTTGTTGTTGACATGAAAAAAATTCCTTCAACAAAATCGCAATTCTGCTTTCAAACAATTTGTTTACGAATGGCTTTGTCTGAATCCTAAAATATTTTCCTCGGCAATGAATCATAAAATCCCACAGCGAAAAGCATTAGCTACCTAGTTTAAAAGTGTAATTTGCTTTTTCATTATCATATCACATTGAATGCCAAAATTTCATGCATATCCTTGATTATCATGAGACACCCAGTACATTCATTCATTGAGATCATGCAAATATAATGGTTCTGTTCCGTCCCTATAAATGGGAATGCGTCAAGCCACACACACACATTACTCAATTCAAATAAAACACGCTCAACTATTAACATTATGAACTAATTAGTATGGAAAATTACAGAAATCCAAATTCCACTGCGGATAAATCCAATCTTTCAACAACGTAACCATCTATTCGTTCAAATCTCAAATATTCGATTATCGCTTCGAAGAACACACTCCATTTCTACCACTTAATTTCTTACTTTACTGTGTGCTTCCCTGTAGCTCAGTTGTTAAAGCGTTGGATTCACAATCCGATGCTCGAGGCACCGCCGGTTCGAATCCCGCTCAGACTTTTTTATCAGTTCAAGCTCTACCACAAGATGGCGCCGCGAACGGTAAAACAGTTTCCACCACTAGCTTCCAAACTCACTCACGCTATCCACCACAAGATGGCGCCGCGAACGGTTATACAGTTTCCACCATTAGCTTCCAAACTCACTCACGCTATCCACCACAAGATGGCGCCTCACTCCAATATTCATTATCCCACTAATATCAAAAAGTGAGGTTAGGTTCGTTTTGTGGCTTAGAACATACTCATCCCTAACCACTATGAGAGTATGAAACTTGTGAGGATGTGATTGAGCTAACTGATCTAGAGATGAGATCTGGATTTCATCGGGCTGTATTACCAGTCATATCCGAGTTACGAAATGCAGATCTGATCAGGAGACAGACCTCAAACCAAGAAATTAATTTAGACGAGACCAAGACCTTCATCTCTCTATTAGAGAGATTAAAGGCTGAGAAGAGGTCTCAAATTAAAGAGGAGACTCCAAATGGTTCAACGGGAGAACAAACTAAAATGCTACCGTTGTAACAAAGAGACACTGGTCAAGTGATTGCAATTTGAGGTAATAGAATATGTGGTTCTGCTACGGTTGTGGGGCAATCAAGAACCATAAGAAAGAGGATTGCCCTAACAATGGTGGCACCAACGAGACTAGGCTCGTTCAATCTAGAGGAAAGAGTAGAGGTAGATTGCCAAGTTGAAACATTAAGAGACGGAGCCACGTAGACCAGAGAGAATGAGAAAGAGCAAGAGATTCAACAAAGAGGGTCGCTCCAAGGCAAGAAGGGTTGGAAGTATAGAGCCTAGAGAATCTCAAATTAAAACAGGTGAGCTTGATCCAACCATTTAATCTTTGCAGATTCTGGAGCAACAGACCATATCGTAAATGATAGTGTCTGATTTGCGAAACTTTGAGAGATGTCAAAATACGAGTATAAAGAGTGATAATAAAAACGAGATAGCAGACATTGTAATCGATGGTTAAGGTGAGTTAATCTTATATTCAGTTTCTAGAGATGAGAATACTAAGAAATTTCAGAATGTATTTGCAGCCGAAGAGATTTCTGAGAATTTGCTTTCCTTACGTAAACTTGCAGACTGTGGGTTCAATATTTACTTAGACGATCAAGTCCCAAGAGTTTAAGATTGTGACTTTGAAATTGTTTTAGAGAACAATTCCAAGTCCCAAGAGTATACAATTAGGTTAATAATGAAATTGTTTTAGAGAACAATTCCAAGTCCTTAGAGTTTTTAATAAGGTTGATTATGAAATTATTTTAGATAACAATTCCAACTCTCAAGAGTTTACAATAGGGTTAACAATGAAATTGTTTAAGAGAACAATTCCAAATCCTAAGAGTTTGCAATAAGGTTAAGAATGAGATTGTTTCAGAGAGTCAGTATTAAAAACCGAAATGGATTCTTAAATTCAAATTTATTGTTACAGAGCAACGATAAGCGAAGAAGATGTGATGAGCTTGCACTCGCAGACACATTCCAATAACGAGTTATTAGGTTCGGAGGGAGAACCGTAATCTGTGATTGAGAGGGAGAAAAGGAATAATCTCATCTCTTCACCTGAAGAGAAAGTTTTACAAGTTTCAACTGACAAAACAGATAAAACACAATCTGAGCAACAAGATAAAAATTGGGCTTGCAGTCATATTAGTAGAGATGTAATTTAGATCGATGACTTACAATCTCTCCAAAACTTAGAGAAATTATGTATCGTAAGTCCATTAGAAAATAACTCCTGTAATCCAGAAAAAATCAATGAAGCAATGTAATGGCATTGTAGACTTGGACATGCTCCACTTAACTATCTGAAGAAAATGCAGAAGTTAAACGAGAAACTTTAGAACGTCATATTTGACGACTTTATTTCACTATGTGAAGTATGTATCATGTCAAAAATGGAGAAACTACCTTTCAAAGAGAAGAGAATGAGAGCTGAGAAACAACTTCAATTGTTACACACTGACACGATGGGACTTATTAAACAACCATCTCATCCAGGTCAGTAAAGATTCATTAACGTCTACATAGACTTTCAATCGAGACTTGCTGAAGCCTATTCATTAAAAACAAAAAATGAGTTGGCTGAAGCATTAGAGAAATTCTTAATATCAACAAGAAGCTTGTTGGGGAAAAATGAGAAGGTGTGTTATATCAGGTCAGATCAAGGTACAGAATTTACCGAAAGGAAATTCCTAGGAGTACTGAGTAGAGAAAATATAGAGAACGAGTTTGCAGCTCCATATACGCCTGAACATAATGGTGTAGCGGAGAGGTTTAACTCGACGATCCAAAAGAAGGTTCGTACATACATGTTTGATTCCAGACTACCTAAGAGTATGTGGGAGATTGCTGTTGATGCATCTATAGATGCGTACAACAGAACACACAGGTCTATCGGATATAAAACACCATTGACAACGTTTGCACCACATGCACAATGCCACTCTGCTCAAATTAAGAGATTTGGATGTATTTATATGTATTGAAATGTTTGCGTTAAGATTCCAAAACCCAGCTTGAAATTTGGATAATGTGCCTTGAAAGATGTCCTAGTGGTTTATACCGCTACAGGATACTTGACGTGGCATCCAAGCTCGGGAAAGTCCTTTGAATCTCAACATGTGAGATTTAATGAGAAACTTGTCTACAAAGATGTTTATAGAAATGAACAACTTGATGACACTAGAGAAAAATTAGAGACCCAGGAAAATATAATTGATTGGGTTTGGATGGAAAACTCCAAAGAGACCAATAAGGAACAACAAGAGGTTGAGAAGGGTGAGCCGAGGAAACGAGGCAGGCCTAGAAAAGAAACAAATGTTCCCAAAATTGGAGATAAGGTAAATATCACAAAACTGTATACGAGGAGCCAAAGTAAGGGAACTGCCGATAAAAAGGCAAGTAGCCTGCTACACTTAGAGAAAACTGTAAGCTATGCAAGGTTTTTTAATTAGGTACTCAGAGAATAATATTTTAGAAAATAGGCTGAAAGATCTCGTTCGATTGTCCTTTGATAACTAGTTATCAATAAAGATAATATTATTATTTTAGGGAAATATAAGGAAACCGATAGAGAAGAAGATATGAGGCTTTGTCTTATTTCTTCATTGAATAGACAACCCATAAATTCCGAAGAAGCTTTAAATTCTAGAGAAGGCCATTTATGGAAGAGAGCTATAAAAGAAGAAATTGATTTCATGATACAAGATGAAGTTTGGATATTGGAAGAGAAAGAGAATATTCAAATATCTGTTAAATGGACCAATATTATAGACTCGAAATGGGTATTTAAGAGAAAATTAGAGGAAAATGGTCTTATACGATAGAAGGTAAGATTAGTCATACGAGGCTTCAAGGTCAGAAATAATTATGACCTTAAAGGGACATATGCACCAGTATCTAGACTTCCTGTAATTAGAGCTACACTTTTAATTATTAATGAGTATGATTAACATGCTTGTCAATTAAATGTAAAAACTTGTTTTTTAAAATGGCACTATAGAGGAGAAAATCTATATGGAGATTATGGATGGAGTAGACATCGACAATGAGATCAAACGATCTTATGTATGTAAACTCCGGAAAGCCCTCTTTGGACTGAGGATATGAGAAGAAAAAAAAGAGATTCACTGAAGAAATCGAGAAACTTGGTTCAAAGAATGATCTACATGAACCTTGTATACTTGGAGGAGAAATGATAAAGTGGTACTACTATACTCATATATGTAGATGATATATTGCTAGCTAGTAACTAAAATTTTTCTAGGTATAAAAATAGAGATATACCGAGAAGAGAGTTTTATAAATCGATCAATCAATATATCATTCATATATTAGAGCGATTAAATATGAATGAATGGAATGCCAAAAATACTCCTATGGAAACCAGACAGGTTGAAAATTGGATTAAGAGAAATCAATCAGAGAATCTACAAGATGACTCAGATGAACTAGAGATTTCTTATAGAGAAGCGGTTGGTAGCTTAATGTATCCCTCAAATGGTAAGCATTACGTTTGCTGTTAACTATGTAGCGAGAAAACAAATAAAGCCCATCGAAGCTGATTGGAAAGATGTGAAGAGAATCTTCAGGTATTTGAAAGGTATTGTGAATTTAAGTCTTAAATTTACTGCTCAAACTGAAGACTTGGAGGTATTTACCGATGCAACCTTAAGAGACCATACAGATTCTTCATCAACTGGAGGGTATGTTATTAGATTGTTTGGAGATGTAATAGCTTGAAGAAGCCATAATAAAAACTATGTCACATTGTCCACTTGTCTAGCCGAATATCTTACCATGAGTGATGCCTGTCAAGAATTAATATCTCTTGACAAGGCACTTAGATTTGTGATAGGAAAAACGATGTTTCCTATAACAGTCTGGTGTGATAACAAATTCGTTGGAGACTTCATCAAGAAAGATGGTAGTCACAAACAAAAGGTATTCGATGATCGTTTAGAGGTAATAAATGACGATCTACTAGATAGAAAGAAATCTGGACTTAGACGACATATGGTTGAAACACATGGTGAGAATGTAACAGACATAATGACAAAACCTCTACCATCAGACGGTCATAAGACATTAACTTAAAAACTTATGATTTAATAATCTTAGAATACAAATTCATTAAATTTTTGTTTTTGAGATTATTCTTAGATACTAGAGTACAAACTAATTGAGTTCTGTTTATAGATTTATCTTAGAGTGGATAATGCTGGTTGTAGTTCGATGAAGGGAGGGAGTGTTAGAATATTATTTCATCCGAACAAATTACGAGAGAGACAACCAACATTACATTCTACCTACTTACTTCATCTCGTCACCGCGGCGCTTCGAGTGCTAAGCGAGTGACGAGGCCATCGAGGCTATCGAGAGAAAGAACAAAAATAGTTCTTCAATGATCTAGAGCGAATGACAGAGGTCTAACCTAAGAGATGAGTCTATGCGACATCGAGCTTGCTCGGGGAGAGACATTCTTTACATTATATTAAACTATTAAAACTTTAACTGTGGATTAGTGAATCCTCTACTAAACCTATAAATCCGACAAGGATTTTCTCTTTCCCATTAATGCTTCCTTAGGAACGTTCCTATTGATGGAACATTTTTTGGTTCAATTTCAGATAATGCTCACAATAATATAAAAATGGGAAATAAAGTAATGGATTCTTCCTTCCAAGCTGACAATCTCTCAGAGCTTTATAAAACAATACGTATCCAATTATCGACGTCAACGTGTGAACAGTTGAATATTGTGCTCTCTAAAGAATACTAAGTTTAAAAAGTAACTTTTCGAATTTTTTTTTTCTTCTGCTTCGTCTCCGGTGGAAGGTCGGTGAGTTTTCACTTTGTTTGAAGTTATTTTCTGAAATCAGTTCAAACTGCAATAAATTATAATATTAATTTGTTTTCCGCTGTAATTCTTTCACTTTTCGCCGATCGGTCTTTATTTTATCGGCATAGGTACAAGAGATAAAGATCGAAAGAACTCATGGAATGTGTATTATCTGATTCTTGATCGAATCTGTATGAAAAATAATTTCAGTGTGACGATTGTGAATATATGTACAAGGGTGATTGAAAAATTCCTTTGTTCTTTTACCTCTGTGTTTCCTTTTATTCTTCTCGGCCTCCTGTGTTCGTTATTCAAGTCTCTCTGATCGGCCACAGTAGAGTGAAAGTTGTAATCCCTGTGTCTCATACTGATTCCTCGCTTCCCGAATTTCTCCTTTTGAAATGTCTACAAGTCAACAAACTAACTCGCCGAGGCATCTTCGTAGTGCTTCGGGTTCTTCAGTACGAATTACTTCAGCGGAAGTCAGTCAACTCGATATTATTCTGGCAAAGGTGTCTATTCTAGACTCTATCGCCAAAGTTGTCGCATCCATAAAATTAGCGCCAAGTGATCTCAGCAAACAATTGTGCTCATGTGTACAGTCTATCGAGTCTCATGGAAAGATGCTGAGCAGACCCACGATAATCCTGGAATCGCATGACTGGGATATTCAAGGCCCCAAGAGCTCAGATGAATTTCTTAAGACTAAAATTAACAACTTAGAGTATAAACTTGAGTCTCTCGATGTTGGGGAGGTAGTTTCTGCCATAAACAGGCTTGAAACTGATATAGAAAATTTGAAGGTCATAACACCTACAGAAGCGCCTCCGGTTCCCATATCAGCACCTTTAACCCCCATGGTCAGTTCAAATGAAGTGCTGGAGCGCATGAGAAGAGCTAACAACATCTTGATCCGTCGTTTACCTGAAAATGAGAACGACGATTCCGATCGATCGGTCGTACTGGATATTGTAGGGAAAGTTGATATTTCCCTTGTATCTGCTGTGATAGCTATTAAACGAGTGAGACTTGTCAGAGATGGATATCCAAGACCTGTAAAGCTCTAATTCAAAGATGGTTACTGCTCTCGTAGAATTTTACGCAACAATAACTCATTAGCCGCTCATAAAGACTATAGCGGACTGTATATATCTGATGATAAGACACCATATCAATCACTCGGTCGGAATTGAAAACTAGACGTTCTTGTGGTGAGACCAACCTTACCAAATAATATATTAAGGGAATACCGAGTATTGTAGACGCGGGATCAGCTTCGGTTTCAGCAGCAGGATCAAGAAACAAGATCAACATTCAATTGAATGACCGATTTTTTACTCAAATCTCGTAAATCAGCTAAATTCAATGAACTTCTCCTATTGGTGAAGGATCTGAAAACAGTAATAATTTTTCGGACTGAATCTTGGCTGCACCCTGGAATTCCTGAGGTTGCTACAAGATTCCCGGTTATTGTATGTATCGCTGTGACAGTGTCACAACGCCTGGTTATGCTGGTGTATGTATATATATGGTGTATGTATATATAGGTATATATAGGAATAATATATATATATCATTCCTTGCACATGGCTTGTTGCGATTAGACGTGTGTTCGAGCGCTCCTGCAATTCAAGTTAATTCGAGTATATAAATTAAGAAAAGTACTTATATATTATTTGCCGGGGGGAATATCAACGAAGATGGTTTTGACCCTGGATGTGTCAGATGAAATAAAATCTGCAGTTGAATCTGCAATGTCCAAATTCCTGAAAGATGCAACATTTGTTAAAACGATCACTGACAGTGTGGCCAAGGCGGTAAAACTATCCATCGAAAAAAAACTGTCTATGCTGGAAGAGAAGATTACTGACCTTAAAGTGGAGATGAGGGAATCAACTCAACGCTATGAGAACCGAATAGCTAACCTGGAGACCACAATAAGAGAAATAAATTGTGAAAATTCCCTGATGCATAAAAAAGTCGACATTATAGAACAGGCCACGAAGAAGAGTAACTTACGGATTTTCAATTGTAAACAGACTGATGAAAAAAATTTGAAGGAGGACATGGTCAAATTTTTAAAAGAAAAAATGGCAATCAATATAAAAAACACGGATGTCGAATTGTGCTATAGGGTCGGAAAGGGAACGGAGGGTCGAGAAAAAAAGAGAGGAATTTTTATGAAACTTACAACGTACGAGATGAAACAAATAATTTACGAGAAGAAGAGATTTTTGAAAGGAACTGGAGTCGTTATAAGGGAGGATTTGACTAGTGCCAGGTTGAATATTCTTAAAAAGGTTATTGATAAAACATCATTACAAAATGTATGGACAAACGAAGGAAACATTTTTTGTAATTATAATAATAAAATTGGTATCTTGAGATTTGGTGATGATTTTGATAGATTTTTCGGAGAAGAAAACTAAATAGAGCCATTATAATCCCTATTTTGTTCAAGTTACTCTTATTTCTCATTTCAACGAACCGTTTTTTTGTTTTCCTCTCTGAATTATTGAATAAGATAAATCACATGCATATTTACTTTTCACTGAAACGAATTAGGGAGATATCGAACATGTTTTGTTTTGTTCGATAACACATTTGGAAATCGAACATTTGTTTTGTAAACATTACCTATATTTAGGTTGATTCTGTTTTCTTTTCTTTTAGGAAGTAAATATTGAGTTTTATATATATTTTCTTTTGAGCAAACACCTTTTTACTATATTATGAATGAATTTTTGGATTTGTTGGATGAGGAGAGAGAGTTTGAGACTGAGGAGTACTGCGATTTTCGAGCATATCTTGGGGAGGTTGGGGACAGGGTAAGTTCGTTGGCTTTCATCCATTTTAATATCAGAAGTATCAATAAAAATTTTGACGAGCTCACTATCTACTTGGTTGAGTTAAAGAATCATGTGGATGTAATAATTCTATCCGAAACTTGGAAGATTGAGTCGGTGAGTGACTTTTCAATTCCAGGTTACTCAACATATTATGATAATTCTAAGGTGAATCAGAACGACGGTCTGTTGGTATATATCAGGGATTGTATATCTGCTAATGTCGATGTAATTCCATTAACAGAAACGAATCTAGTTCGTGTTTCAATGTCGATTGATGACGTTGAGATTGGAATTACAGCTTCTTATAGGTTACCTTCTATTGACACCCAAACTTATATAAATGACTTAAGTAAATACATATCTGATTTGAAAAAAAAAAAAAATTATGTCGACATATTCATGGGTGACATTAATAGTGATTTGATGGATGAGCGTTCTGGTTTTGTCAGTGAATACCTCAATATACTAGCTGAAAATGGTTATTTTTCCTATATCAATAAGCCCACCAGGGTTACCTCAAATTCAAAAAGCATAATAGACCATATATTTGTTCGCAAACACAGTATTAACCAGAACATTCAATTGGCTTCAGCTTTGTTCCAAAACGATCTCACTGACCACTACCCAGTGCACTCGAAATTATCGGGAAAAATGAAACCTCATCACAAAGGTGAACCCAACTTATTCGAAAGGAATAATATTATAAGTTTCAATAGATTAAATATTTCTTTGAAAGCTGAAAAATGGGAAGAGGTGTTGAACAACAAGGAAACGCAGCTTTGTTACAATAAATTTATGGAAAAATTGGGATCTCATTTGAAAGCAGCCTCATGTTCTTATGTTGCGCAACACAAAAAATATAAAAAAATAAAACCGTGGATTACCACTGGTCTGATTACCTCAATACGACATAGAGATCGACTGAAAAAAAATTATTGAATGGATATACTCGGGAGGGAGAGAAAGAATACAAATCATACAGAAATCGATTGAATAATATAATAAAGCTAACTAAAAATCAATATTACAAGGGAAAGTTATATACAGCGAGAGGAAATTGTAAAAAGACATGGGAAATCATTAACGATATAGCAGGAAGGAGCACTACCAATAAAATTAACCTAAATAACATGAATATCAAAAATATAAATGGAGAGCCAATTTTAAATAAACAAAATTATCCTAACATCTTTAAAAATTACTTCACTAATATTGGAACTGAAATGTCAAAAAAAAATTTAAAAAACTGAAAACTTGCCAAAACAATTTCTTGGAGATGCCACTCAACGAAACTCCATGTATTTGAAACCCATAACACAAAATGAGCTCATAGACATAATATCCAAACTGAAAACTAATAGCTCATCTGGTCCTGATGGCATCTCCTCGAAACTCATAAAGAATATCCATCCGTTTATTTTATCTCCACTGGCTCATATCATAAACATGATCTTTAAAAATGGAAAATTGCCCCACCAGTGGAAAGAGTCAATCATCACCCCTGTATATAAATCAGGTAAGCGTGACAGTGTAGGTAACTATAGGCCAATATCCATCATAAATAATTTTGCCAAGATTTTTGAGCATAGCCTGAAGAGTAGACTCACAAACTACCTCAATGACAAACGAGTTCTTACAGACAGACAATTCGGTTTTATAAGTGGTTCCAACACCGAAAATGCCGTTCTAGATTTCATGAAAGAAATTATTAACAGTTGGACAGATCGGAAAAGAGTTTAGCAGTTTTCCTAGATCTGGCGAAGGCGTTTGACACCGTTGATCACGGGATGCTTTTGAGCAAATTGCATGATTATGGTGTACGTGGTCCAACTTATAATGTGCTCAAAGACTATCTCACACATAGAACACAGAGGGTTAAGATTAAAAGTGATCTCAGTGAGGCAATGGAGGTCAAAATGGGAATACCACAGGGAACGGTGTTGGGGCCAGTTTTATTTCTTGTTTACATCAACAGTATTGGCTTCATCAACGGGTTTGGGGGCCATCTTATCTCATTTGCGGACGATACAGCACTTGTTTTCACGGGTAATAGTTGGAGGGAGGCTTATGAAAAATCAGAAAATGGTCTGAGATGTATACAGTTATGGCTTAATTATAACCTACTTAGTCTGAATGTGAAAAAACCAAATTTATCACTTTCACCCTATTACAGAACAACCAACCGTGGCAAAACACTATCCACATTCACGAGAAAGACTGTGTTTGCTCAATGAATTGCAACTGTCCTGCTATCGAGAAGACGGAGATGATCAGGTATCTTGGGGTAATTGTGGATCAGCATAAGAGATGGGATGAACATGTGGCTTATGTGGTGAGGCGACTCAGGCAATTGATCAGGAAATTCTATGAACTGAGAAACATCCTCGAGAAAAAAAATCTAACCACTATATACCACGCTCTTGCGGAGTCTGTAGTGAGATACTGTATTGCTGCCTGGGGTGGTACTTTCAATAATTCCCTGAACGTCCTCCAGGTGACTCAGCACATAATATTAAAAATTTTGTTTAGAAAACCGAGATTGTTTCCCACGGAATGTCTGTACAGAGAAACTCAGTTACTCAAGGTAAGAGATCTCTATATAAACCAGTGTTTACTCTGGGTATTCAAGAACAAATCTGTTCTTCGGGAGGAGAAGGAGAAGCTTACACGATTCGTGACGGGTTCATGCTTGACTCTACCATCCTTCAAAAAGAGTCACACACAGAGGTGTGTTTTCTATCACGGCCCAAAACTTTTTAATCTCTTACCAGTTACCATAAGAAATATTTCAAATTTCAATGTGTACAAAAGCTCAATCAAAGCTTTCATCATGCCCAATAAAGAACTTTTCAACTTGTTTGGTTGATTAGGGGTGGCTATGAGAGTGGCAGCTTGTGTTTTTTCTTCTTGAGAGAGGTTCTCTCTCTCTCTCTCTCTCTCTCTCTCTCTCTCTCTGCCTCTCTCTTTTTGTCATTATTTTGTTTTCATTATTTTTGTTACTATATTTTGCTCAAAGGATCATCAGACTAAATGTTTGCCTTGGATGTAAAAAAAGGTGTGTTTAATCTCGGTCCTGCAATATTTAGTTCTTATAATATCTTTGAACACCCTGAATGGAAGATGGAGAGCACAACACAAGTTGCTACTTAGGTGCGTCCATCCTCACATGAGGGGTATATAATTTCAGATTGTATGATTGAAATTGTATTTATATTTCTAAGGAATAAAATTTGATTTGATTCGATATCTTTCGGAGTCTATACTCCCTTGTTATAATATATCTGTGGACTCCCTCAATTGATAATATTTACTAGATATATGGTGAACTACACCCGATCTTATTTTAGTTGATGATACTGATCTTGTGTCTGATATGAATTATCTTCCACCTATTGCACAGTCTGATCACGTGGTTGTATATACCAAAATTCAGCCGCGATCGACCAATCAAACCCGGAATCAGGCAATAAGTGTTAGATTCGTAGATTATGATGAGGTCAACCGAATTTTGGAAGGGTGTAACTGGAGCACAATCTTAGACAGCACCGATGTGGACAATACATGGAACCCCACGAAGCCCTGGATCAGCAACAGGATTCTTAAAATGGTTCGGTGCAAGCGAAGTTTGTGGCAACGTTTCCGACGTGGTAGGTCAACCCAAGACTTCCAAAGTCATCGAAATTACTCAAACCAACTCCCTGAATCCATCCGAGATGCTAAGAGAACTCAAATTGGCACAGTCCAAGAATAAGAAAAAGTTCTTCAAGTATGTACGCAACATCCTAAACTCAACTGTTTCTGTTCCAATATTCCGGACCAATGACAATACTTTGTTGACTGACCATTCAAGGATTGCAGAAATGTTTGCGGATACATTTTCTGAAGCATTTCCTATCGAACTAGATACTCCTCTGCCACAGATAAGCGAGCCAAAAATAGCTGATGGTGTTAACGACTCAAACATAAATGAGGAAATTGTGCACGAACATCTACAAAATCTTGTTGCTGAGAAGTCCACTGGGCTTGATGGCATTACCACAACATTGCTCAAACGTTGTGTCTCCTCCATCACCTCACCACTTACGATGATATTTAAGCTATCGGTATCAACGAGTAAATTTCCGGAGTCTTGGTTACGATCTTTCGTCACTCCGATTTTCAAAAAAGGCAATAAATACTGTCCTCAAGACTATAGATTCATTAGTTCAACATCAGCTGCACTCAAGGTTTTGGAGAGGATCATCACTTCGGAATTGACCACATTCCTATTGGACAATTCTGTTTTCCTACTGAACAACATGGTTTCGTACCAGGCAGATCAGTTTTAGCGAATCTTCTGAAGTGCGTGGGTTCATGGACTGCATCTCTAGATAGGAAGAATCCGGTAGACGTAATTTACTAAGATTTCTCACGTGCATTTGATAAGGTGCCAATTTAACGTCTGCTCCATAAAGTAGAACATTTTGGAATCCGTGGTCTCCTTTTGAAATGGATCGAAGCATACCTTTATGATCGCACTTTGTCGGTAAGGGTCGATTCGGGGGGATCTTCCTTTAGGTCGGTGAACAGTGGAGTCCCTCAGGGTTCCGTGTTGGGTGCTCTGCTGTTCCTGGTTTATGTATGTGATCTGCCACGTTTGATATCTTCTGACATCGCATTTAATGCCGATGATATTAAATTTTACAATAACCCCACTACGCCCAGTAATTTTCTTCAAAAATATTATAAGGACGTGGACTGAGGACTGGCTATTACCTCTCAATTACTCTAAATGTCGAGTACTGCATTTGGGTAGCAACAACCCCAAAAAGATTTATTACTTGAATGGAAGTCCAATAGAAACATGATCAACTCACGTTGACCTGGATTTACAACAGGTAACTAATAAAGTCAAAAAGTCCCTCTACCTCATTCAGAAATGCTTCAACCGGTGTCATTACTACACATTAGCATCGCTCTACAGGATCTACATTCGCCCCATATTGGAGTCCGCCGGTCCAGTTTGGCATCCCACATTCGCACAAGATACACATCTATTGGAGACAGTGCAGAGAAGAGCTACTCTGATCCCATACGGTATCATAAGACCTGATTACCGAAATCGTCTCTCACTAATGGATTTAGATACGTTTGCCAATTGTAAGCTTAGATGGGATATGTTAACTACATTTAGAACTTCGAATGGACTTTTCGGGGTGGATATGTCTGGCCTCTTTACTCCAAATAATAACCACCTGAGAAGGCACATTTACAAGCTAAGTAGAGAGCAATTTTTCACCAGGAGCAGGGAGAATTTTCTGAGCAATAGGGTCTTTCGCATATGGAATATGTTACCCAGCAATTTAGTCAACGCCCCAAGTGTGAATAGTTTCAAAAATAGATGGGACGCATGGAGAGCTGGTGGTCCATTGTGACATGTGTTTATGATTTGTTCCTTGTGTTGTGGTGAATGAAATATATTGTTATATTGAGTTTTTCTTTAATAATTGTTGGGTATATTTTTTCACACTGAAATGCTTTATTTAAGTTCTGTGAGTTATATAGGGAATCCTCAACTCTTATATTGTATAATAATAATAATAAAATATAAGAATTTTTTCAGAAATGTGGACAACAAAATAATAAAATAATAATAATACAAAGTAAGCTCTTTAAAGCATATCAGAAAAATGCCCATCGTTATAACTTGAGGAAACGCGATCTTCGTTTTGAGGTAGGAGATAGAGTTCGGAAAAAGAACTCCGTTCTGTCAGACGCTTCAAATAAATTTTCAGCCAAGTTAGCACCGAAATACATCCCCTGTATAGTGAACAAAGTTATTTATCCGTTGGTTTATAATTTGAAAGGCTTGAACGGGACTGAATTTGACAATTGGATGAAATGAGATAAACATTGTAGGAATTTGTCCCAGACATGAAATCAACTGAAAAAATGAAAATGTGTGATTAAAATAGAAATTTTGAGCAGGTACTAGATTGAAAAACTCATTGAAAAAATAATTATTATGAAAATTCAGACAATCGCATAACTGCTAGTCTGCAAACAAGTTTCGAAAATAACAAAATAAAAATTAAATAAGTACTTTTCAGTCTAAATGAAATATTTTCGATGACAATCTTTTTTTGTTGGTATTCTATTTATACCAGGATTTCTATTCTAACTCGGTCATCATTCTGTTAACTTGGTGAATGCTTGGAAATGTATTCCATACATTCATGTTTTCTGGGAGGCTTCTTGTCCCTTACATTATAATTGAAGTGTTTTAGTACTAACTGCTTCTCCTCTTCTAACCATATATGACGTTTCTGTTTCACTTCTTTACTTTTAGTGTCCACGTCAGTTGAAGAGCCTTGACATAAAAGTATGAAAGAACAAATATTATATTATTCTTGAAAATATCTGAGCTTTTCACTGCCATTATCGAAAACAGAACATATAAAACATTAAATATTTCATTATATATAATGGGCCTGCGTTAGAAGTTGTACACTCTGTGAGGAGCAAATCAAATTTTGCCTCCGTTATGAAACATAAAGTACCTATTGAACTGTTCGAAATAATGTCCCAAGTCTAACTCAGATCTTTGTCGGTAATTATACTCGTATAAGAGAACGATGAAAAAAGTGAATGAGCAAAGCACAATCAAAATGAAGCAAGGAATCTACCCAATAAAAACCTTAATATTCAAATAAAAATTTGAAAAAGGAAAACAACTGTCCAAATTTCCGTAATCATAGTTCTCATCTTAATATTCAACTTTTTAGTCCTGTCATGAAGAGGTTCAGCTTTTGCAAGATAACTCAAACGGAAACATACTGATGATGAGTGTACGTAAGATACTCAGGATGTCTCGAGGAAGTAGTAAAAGATGGTATGCTACTTCATATTTGAGAAAGAATGGATATCTTCCGCTGAGAAATGAAAAATAAATTCAGATCCTTCGCATTGACGAAAGTGATGTTCCTCCGAATAAAAAGTAATATTATTTCTGTATCCACTGCTTCGGTTTCTATAAAACACTCATTTATGAGGGCATCGATAAATATGCAATGCATATCTCAACAATGATTTCTGACAATCCACCAAATTATGTCAAATGCTTTAAAATTTTCAACCAACAACGTATTTCCTCGATAGAAGAAGAAAAGACAACGTATTCGATGAAATGAAACCAGTTTATTTTAGTTTCATATAGAAATGAGTCCCCTCCTATTTGTTTATATGGCGAATTTCATATGAAAAAAGCATAAAATAAAGCAAATATTCCTTTTTTTATTCAATGATCCTATTGAAAGCAACTGTATTTACAGTGGCTGGTGAATTGGCCAATTTGAAAATATCTATCACAAAATCTACTAGAATAACGTCCTTGCTTGATGGTCTATTGCCTCATCATTGAGCTAATTGTCGCAGCAGCTAAAGTGGTCTGTATGGATTTGATACCCATAAAAAAGTTTTTGTGTGAAGTTGTAAAAAAGGCAATACTCACAATACTCCTCTTGTGATATTATAACTGAATTTTCTAAATGATCAGTTTGGATCCCTAAAATTGTCCGCGTGAAAACTTGTTTCAAATCACGATAATTTTTCTCATTCTCAATTTTTTTTTATAGAAAAAATACCAAATATTGATCATTTCAATCTAACAGAGATCACCGCAACAAAATCTGTTATTTTAAGATGTAATCAATTTCGTTTTTGAGGTGAGGAAGTTATTTCAGTTCTAAGGAACAAAAAGCACTATGGTTCACCAGGCGCGGATCCAGGCCCCACTTTTGGAGGGGGGTACTTTTTGATACTCAAAATACCATCAAGATAGAAGAGAAGGAAGCGCTATGAGCAGTTATCGTGCTAAAAGAAATGTGTCCACTAGGCAGGGCTAATTCTATTACTAGACTGGTGGAAAGATCAGGGTCGAATTAACACTTTCATGAAGGAATACGAAAATAAACCGTGTTCATCACTTTTTAAACAGTCCAAGCATTGTTCACCAACAAGTTTTTGTTTCAAATGATATACAATATATCCTGCCATATGAATTTTAATATATTTAGAGCATAGTGAAGATGGATATGCAGATATACAAAACTTGTGAATACGGATCTATTCACTCTTATGAAATGTTATTGGTCAAAAGTTAAGATCTATATCCAGAAAGACGTACTGGTACCGCTTTAAGTAACGAGATGTCGACTCCTTCTCTATTCTATCTCGATGCAAAATAATGAAAATGTGGACTCCAGACACATCCGCCATTTTGGGATATCATTTTTATTTTGCCGTTCATTAATATGGTTTTTCAAAAAATGTATTGAAGGTGAAATGAATAGAATGAAAAATGACCCCATTCATTTACTTGTACATATTTCCACATTATATAAAGTAACAAAGTGTATCAGTTCATTGACATTTTTTATGTCACTTGTGTTCAGTAGGTTATGCCATTTAATCATGGCAAGATACAAGCTTTCACTTCGAAATGGACCATTTTTTTCTTCAAAATGACACTGGGTTCACACAGCATGAAAAAACCGAATGGATTGAATGATACTCCAAATCAGCTATTATACAGGGTGTTCTTAAATTAGAGGATAGGCACCCAAACTTTTTGTTTTCCAGATACAGGGGGTTGAAGTTTGATTTTTCCAAGATTTTTCTCATAGCACCTGATGTCCTTCACAAGATATTCAACTTGAATTTGGCATAGATATTCTAATCTAAAGTTTTCATCATGTGATACGAATATGCAAATTTTGAATACAAATCTACAGGGTGATATTTTTTCTGGAACAGTGCCCGCTTTATTCCTCCAGAACTTTTTTTTGATGGACTACAGGTAGTTTAGAAAAATGTCAAAAGAAACTTTGGTCGAGTACTACACTTTTTGGTTTCGTGTAGTTCTGTCCTATCTGCTACTGATTTCCAGAAAGAAATTTCAAACTATTCTTTAGTGCCAAATACTCATAAAAATCCAAATTATAACGAAGATCCAATTAGTAAGCTATGATGAATGAATTTATTATATGAGTATTGATACTTATTTACTGCATCTGCAGCGGAGATGAATAAAGATTCGATAAACTGGTATAATCATCACAAAAAAACTAGATTACAAAACTTACAAGAAACACTCTGTATCACGAACACAAAACTTTCGCGGGCCTATATTTATAAGCCTTTTTTTATTATCCAAGGAATCTCTCATATTCCTTTGTACCTCCAATTTTGGCAATCCATTCCTATGATTATCCAAAAAAGCTAAATATTTCTTGTGATAAACAAAATTAGAAATATATTGACAAGTAGGCCTGCTTTTATTGAAGATCATTATATTTCAGATCCTTTTTTTTCGAAGAATCAATAAAGAGGAAATATTTCGCATCCACGTAATATAATTACTTTATAATTGTCTATTTTCATTACCATCCGTTCCAAGAGACGGCCTCATAAACATGGTATAGAATAGGTAACTCAAAACATCATTAGACTCAAATAACAGAAATGGATAGACGGAGGGACCCGACGTCTTATCATGTTTCATGGGATAATTAGAAAAAAATTACTCAGAAATTGTTTTGTTAACGCGTAGTCTACGATCGTAGACCACCACAATTCCAACGTTGATATATTTTTAATTTCATTGATTGTATAAGCGTGGCCCTCAGTAACTGTACCTCCTTCTAACGATTATCTATGCATTGAGCTATAGGAAATATTATTGGTGGAGTTTAGGAGCGTCTGAATACGACTGGTCTACCATTTAAATCCACGCGCCTAAAGCTAGGTTGACATGGCTAGTGGATCACAGCTGTGGTTCAAGAATACATGGAAAACTACCTGTGTCAACGGAAGAGTCGAGCGAATATTCACGAAATGAACGATTTATCCTAGTTGACACGGGTAGTGAAGCAAAAGAGAGGTTAGTTATGTGTGGAGATCGACTCGTGTCAACGGAGGAGTTGTGAAACTATTCTCGAAACGGATTGTTTCGAAGGCGGCACGACCGTAAAATCGGATATCAAACATGTTAGATATTTAACGTGTTTCGTGGTGAGCGACCATAGTGGAAGAAGACAAGGGTTATTTTCGATTTTTTTTTACTGAATTGTGCTGTACTAGGTTTGTGATACTTCGTAACATTTTTTTTCGTACATACGACTTTGAAAATATTTTCCAAAATATGTTTATTGGGTTTAAACGGATGAATTAAATTTTTAGTAGGTACTTGTACTAAATATCACAAAATTCAATTAAAAGCAAGGCCAGCACATATGTCATAAAGTTTTTGGGTTTCACAGGAATACTCAAAAATTAAAAAAAAACTCATCCCAGCACATCTGTATTTCGATTTTGTGCTGCACTTATGGGAAGTTGTGCCCCTGACATTTCCGTAAAAAAAAATTGAAGAAGTCGTGCACTTTCGTTTTTCTTCGGCCAAAATTGCTTCAGATACTTTTACTACATTTGTGCAGTTGCATTGTTCTGGTCAGATTTTCAGAAATAACTCTCTACTTTTTCTTCAAAGGATGGAAATCACTAAATTGTTTGAAAACCTGGCAGACATTAGTCAGCTGAAATATAAAGCCGAACTATACAGGGTGAGTCTTTGCTTGCTCATGTCCGATTCCATTCCATTTGCGAGATATAACTGAAAATTAGATTTTTTTTTAAGGATTTCCAACAGCCCATATCTTTTCAACCGAGCCGATTCGAAAAAAATGGTAAAGGAAAAAAGTATTTCCTTTGTCGTCAGGAATTGCGATCTGCAAATTTCGAATTTAATTCTACTGATAAGTTTATCGCACAATGAAATTTCGCTCATAAGGCAATGTTTATTGATCACCCTGTATGAGAATGCCAATAATGATTTTTGAATTTTCTCTATAAATTAATTATTTGTGGTTACGAATTCTAGATAAAATCATAAAGCACCAACAGGGTGATCCAATATTTCCGAAAATATAAAAGTCCGGATCTGATTTGTTCGCGATTTCAGAAATATTGAAGGAAGGCGATAGTATAGTGACTACACTTCAAAATTTGAAAATATTCGGTCGATTAGTGAACTATTAAATTTCACTTATAAGGTTAACATCACCCTGTATATAGCAAACGGCGCTCTTGATACGAGTCCTTCATGATGACCTTCATTTATGCATCCATTTGTCGCATTCTTCCCGGGATACCCTGCATATAGCCTAACTATATAAAAATATTCTCAGACAAAAACTTTTTTGAAAATATTAACGGCAAGAGAAAACGAAAAAGCGAGATGCCTTCGATTAAAAAAGTCCTATGAAAATAGAGCCACAAACGTTTTGCGATTGATCAACAAAAATCACAACAAAAATGTTTAGAAATTCGGAATGAGATTTAATTCGGTCATAAACAACAGGCAGGAATACCGACAAAGTTAATTCCAATCAAAAAGGAGCCGCATCATGGTCATAAATATCTAGATTGACGCAGAAAGACATGTGCAGTCATCAGGGCTGGTCGGCATCCCTTTGTGCCGACGAAGAAACAGCATAAATTAGCCAAATAGGTTCTGGAGATACGAATATACGTCATTTCGTTTCTGTGAAAAAGGAGTGAAATCATCGAAATCAATGCACTACCCATGTCAACCTAGCTTAACTGCGATATGATTTTTGGAAGCATGTGTGTTGTGAGAAATTCGGTAAGTTTTGTTTTTCTGGCATTATTGCAAATTTAATCGAGTTCATTTTATGATTAGCAAAGTTTTGGTTTATTTATGTGTTCTTATGCTATTATTATTTCATGAATATTCATGTATCAGGAACAAAATATTATGTCTGACTCTAAGAAGACTCTAAGAGAGTATAGAAAGGAGCATAGATACGGGGGTTTGGCTGAGATGTTTCGATAAAATTTCAAATAAGAATATCTATTCGATGAAATTGAAGAAGATGAAATAAAGTTTACGAGAATGAAAACTAAGTGGAAACTCGAATTTAGAAGAAGTCGAGCAAGAAGATGAAGATGAAAGTGAATGTTTTTTTACAATATGAAGGTGATCGTAATGAAAGTGGGTGCTCTGATAGAGATACATAAAGAAACTGAGTGGAGAAAAAATGCAAAAATAAACAATTGCGATGAACAAGTGCGTAGGTACTTTTCTTGGACTTGATGCGACATTACCCAAGGCAAGTTAATGTTGTCGGACGATTTCATAAATGCCCCCCAAGCCGCATTATATCATCAAGAAAAGTCTGCGTGAAATGCAGAAAACACGCATGCAAAGAACATGCAGTAGATACCTACTTGTATTGACTGTTTGGATGGTTGGACAAATAGCAATTTTCAAGTCGAATTTCCATGCACACGATGACTTTTTAGTGATTGAACTTAATATACATTTTCACTCAATATGTCCATGTATCAGAATATTTTTTTTTCAAACCTTCATAATTGTTTTTTGTTTGTTGCCCAAAATTGTCGAGAAGCCAATAAATGTGTGAAAAAAGTGATTCTTTAGGTTTTCATTCTTCACAGTGCGATTCTTGGAAATTTTGATGAAAAAATATTCAACATTGAAGCAGAGACATGAACAAAAATAAATTCAAAATAAACCCGGTGGATATATGACTCAATATATCATTTAATGACAAATTATTATGGTCTACGATCGTGAACACGCGCCTAACGAAGGTTTAACGGAATTCTGAAAATTACAGGCTCCCAAAAATCACGACCCCGTAGAGAATCACTCTCGCCCCCCTCTCTCGACGGACTAAAAGGCTTGCGTAAGACGGATAAACTACGTTTTTATTGCAGATTTGAATTCAACGTACTTTGAAATGCAAAAGGCCAAAGTTTAAGGTATGACTATAATGAAAAAATGGTTGGATTCCAGATGTTACTACAGCATCATGTCAAAAATTGTTGCAATTGTGAAATGTCAGCTCAAATCATATTCATTTAAGGTAAGTTGAATACCAATGAAATATTCTGATATTTACAAATAATATTTAAATGATAAAATTAATACAAATAGTGGTTTATTTATATTTGGCGAAACGTCAGGTGAACAAAAATAAAAACATCAAAGACTTGCTAAGACTAAATTTGTCCTAGTACAAGTCAATACAACAATTATATTTTGGGGTCACAAAACAATTTCACAATATACAAATTAACAAATAGAAAACAACAGCTTATTCCGATCGTCTGCACTCTCTTTTCCTCTTCTAGGGGTTCATAATTCTGATTGATAAATTGAAAATGAAAACAATTGCTGAAATATCAGAAATAACGCCTGAAGATCTAAAACACCCATCAAAGAAGCCACACTTCACACAAAAATTAGATGGTTTGTCAAAGAGATACCGACAAGATTTATGAAATGCAAAAAAACTCTTGGAAATCGGGGTAAGCAGAGAATTACATGCCGACGCGTGACAGTAATATTTATGACCCAATGGCGGCACCTTTGAACGTGTTTATTACGGCAGGTTTGAATATAGAAATTGGACCATATTCATTTTATTTCTAACCTTATTGCATTTTCATTCCTTATCGGTACTTTCAACATCTTTGTTTGAGAAATTGCGTCAAATTACATTTTTGCTGATTTTGTAATTATTTGAGCCTTAGTATATCAAATTCTAGCAGGGCCGGCAAAATTTAAGAGATGCCCGGGCCATTTGGGGGAGGGGGGAACGTTTCCCCAGTTCCTGGATCCGCGCCTGGATTCAATTATGACTATAATAACTTATTGCATAAAAAATGATTACACCAATGGAATCCACTGAAAACACACCTACAGCGCCTGTAGAATGTTTCTGTTTCATTACTTTAACACCAATAATAAAAATGTTAGGGGAACTTTTCATTATACTCCATTTTCAAATTTCTTCTTGTAGCTTAAAAACAGTTGAAGTTGTGAGGTTGCAGTTTTCACCAAATTAATTCTCTCAGAAATCCAGCACGAAAATGAGCCATTCTGTTTCTCTAGTTCGAAGAATTCTAAAATCCCCTCATTGGACAGCGAATTGGGGACTACCCATACAGAAAAATAAACAGAAGGCTTGCTTGGAAACAGGCAGAACAAGAAACAGATAAATGGACGGACATAAAGACCTACGAAAAGATAATCAGACATATGGATGGAAGGATATTGTAGCCATATGGTATTGATATCGTAGCCATATGAGTACGTAAGTTCGAGTTCTCTGGAGTTTTTTGATTATAAGCTGAGAAATAACCTCATTGTTTCACTAAAAGTCCCCCAGACAATTATTTGAGTTTATAGTTTATGTTTTTCTCGGAGTGTTTCTCAGGAAAAATAGTCTTTTATAGTGTAATTTGCGATTGTTTTGATTCGGTTCAGTTATTCATTCGTGATAACTCGTATCAGATCAGCACATGTCACTTCGTGAACATATCTAAAGCGTAGCATACACGTCAGGATTGAACAAGAAGGATGGCAACAAATGAAAATAGAACAGCACTTTTGAAGAGTGAATTTGCCAAACAAGCTATTACCCTCAAACAAGAACTTGCAAAGGTGAGGAACGAGATAAGGCAGTTCGGAGTCGCCACGAATAATAGATTGGAGACTTATGAGAAACGAATAACTAATGTTGAGCAGGAAATTCTAGAAATTAAACGAAGATCTTTAAAAAATAACATTATTGTATCTGGACTGGAACTGGACAATTCTGATCTACCACGTCCCGTTATATCTAAGTTGAATACCCTATTGGATATAAATCTGGTGGAGATAGAAATAAATAAAATCTTCAGACTGGAAAAAAATCAACCAGTCATAAAGATCGAATTTCTGTCCTACTTAGCGAAATATAAGGTAATCAGTAATAGACACAAATTAAAAGGATCTCGTATTTACATCAACGAAGAACTCTGCGAGGAGGATCGAGGGGATTTCAAACTTCTGCGGCAAAAACTAAATTTGGCGAGAGCAACTAACCAGAAGGCATACATTCGTCAAAAATTTCTGGTTGTGAATGGTGAGAAATTTTCAGTGGATCAACTCAGGAAACAGACTGAACCTGAATCGGAGTAGTAAATAATTAACAGCGCACCTAATAGCCTTCCCCAATAGCTCGTTTCAAACAGATGGTGACTGAGAACGAACATCTACTATTGGAAGAAGACTCCAAGATCAACAAGGAGATCTCCCTACTAAACCAGGTACTAGAGAAAACTAAAGACTGGGAGGAAAGAAGTAGGACAAAGTCACAATCATCAGGGACCGGAGGTAGCAAGAAAGATCAGAAGACTAGTGGTAACGGAGGCAAAACGAAGAAAGGTGGCTAGACGGGAAGTATAGATTGTGTCTTGCCATTTTAAGTAGTATATTTCCTTATTTTTTGCAATTGAATAGTATATGTGTATAAAATTGTTTTTTGTGGTATTGATATGGATCAATTTTTGAGGGATTTTGAAGGGGAACCGCATGGGAATGAGTATATATGTTGTATTGAGGAACTGGATAATTTTAATATAGCTTCAAACTTCAAAATTGTACATAATAATATTAGGAGTATCGAGAGGAATTTTGATGAATTTAAATTATTGTTGAGAACTTATAGAGAGGAATTTCATATTATTGTTTTAACAGAAACATTCATTATTACAGACTTAGAACTTTATAAGATAGAGGAATACACATGCATATACAACAATGGAACTTTCAACAGAAACGATGGAGTTGTATATATCCGGAATAATTTAGAGTACAGCGGGAGAATAGTAGCTATAGGACAAACAAAAGCATTGGAATTAGACCTCATATTAGAAAGGAGAAGGATTAAGATAACAGCCATCTATCGTTCACCACAAATTTGTCAAAAGATGTTCAATAAAAACTTAAGCGATTACATTAGTAACTCTAATACGTCATTATTGGCGATATCAACATCAACCTTCTAGCAAACAATGAAATTGTTGATGAATATAAGAATATACCTACTCAGTTTTTATGGGTATGAATCTTATGTAAATAATGTAACTAGACCTTCAGGGAGTAGTTGCATAGACCATCTATTTTTGAGATGTCGTCAACCTATTCCAGAGCAGACTAAATCATTTATTGTTCGTACGGATGTAACTGAGCACTACTCAATTCTGTTATGTCTCGATTTCATGAAAATACCTCCGAGGAAGAACAAAATACGTTATAAAGAATATATAGACTATAAGCGGTTGAGGGATGATTTGGGAAAAGTTGATTGGAAGGAATTAATAAAGGATAGAGAAGTGGATATCGTTGCAGAACTTTTTATGGAATTGTTGAAAAAATAAACAGAGAGGCACACAACAAGGATTGAGCTGAGTTACAGGAAACCAGGTAAAAGCAATTGGATCACTCCAGGATTACTCAAAGCAATAAATAGGAAGAACGACTTATATAGGACAATGATGAGAGATCAATTTAATACTGGATTGAAACAGCAATACAGAAAATACCGAAATATTCTACAGAAGCTAATTAGAAACGCTAAAAGAGAATACATCAATACTTTTATCAAAAGAAGAAATACTTCGAAAACAAAGGCGCTCTGGTCATATGTGGATAATCTATGTGGCAGGTCCAAACCTGAAACAGAGATAAACTCAATCATAAATATGGATGAACAGGAAATAACAAATAAGGAAGAGATTGCGGAAGAATTTGGGAGATATTATAGCGAAATAGGAAGAAAACTGGCAGAGGCCATACCCCATACACTACAGGTAAATGAGTGTGAAGGTTTCTGTGATGAAACATTGTTTCTATTCCCAACATGTTTGAATGAGGTGAAGGAGATTATTCAGACATTAAAAAACGGTGGAGCCCCTGGTGATGATGGCATTAGAGCAGAACTCCTTAAGAACATCAAAGATGAAATAGCCGAACCCATAATGTTACTAACGAATATGTGCTTTGAGTCTGGTAAATTCCCCAGAATATTAAAAGTGGGTGTCGTCAAACCAGTATATAAGTCGGGAGAAAAAAACAATATGACAAACTATAGACCTATTTGCCTTACATCTAATGTGTCAAAAATATTGGAGAAATTACTGAAGGTTCGCATCGTGAAATTCCTGGAAAAAAATAAAATACTATCAGAAGATCAGTACGGCTTCAGAGAAGGGAAATCCACAGAAGATGCAATTAGAAGACTGATAGAGAGAGTATACGGTTGGTTGAATGGTGGGAGGACGGGTTTATGTGTCTTCATAGACCTTGAGAAGACGTTTGATACTGTTTCACACAGAGGACTATTAGATAGGCTCTATCCATATGGGTTCCGCGGCAGAGTTTATGAATTGTTGAGGAGCTATTTAACAAGTAGGCTTCAGTTTATAAAGGTGGGCAACTGTTCTAGCGCAGCGAGATATGTTGAATATGGAATACCCCAAGGAACGGTGCTGGGGCCGATATTGTTCATCGTTTATGTAAATGGCCTATTGATGATGGAGAAGAAGGGTGAAGTCATTAGTTTTGCGGATGACACCGCTATTCTATATGAAGATGATTCATGGCTAAAGTTGAAATCTAAAACTGAAAGGGATATCTTTCTATTATAAAACAATGGTTTGAGGTGAAAGAACTTACATTGAATTTGAAAAAAAACAAATATTTACCATTCGCCTCTTATAAATCAGGTCTACCACAAATGGGTCCTCTAACCGTCAACAAGCAGACGTCAATACCAGAGGGTGATTCAATAAAGTATCTAGGCGTTACGGTTGACAGACATCTGAAATGGGACATTCATATAGATGTTTTAGTAAAGAAGCTGAGATGCCTTTTATTAAAATTCAAACACCTAAAAAAATACCTAAATACAGAAAAGGTAATGGAGATATACAGTTCCTTGGGCCAATCTCTAATAAGATAATAATAATAAAATAATAGCTTGGGGAGGAGTTGTTCAGAAATGGATACTTCGAGTTATCGACGGAAAACCCCATTTATTTTCATCAGACGGTTTATATGCCATATCAGGAGTTATGAATCCTCAACAGTTGTTTATGGTACAAATGTTGATTGCAGTCTGTCTTGGGAAAATCAAACTGAAACAAACCGAGTGTGAAAAAGAAACTAGGAGTAAAAACGCTTATTATATCCCAAGAGCCGAAAAACGTATTGGACAAATATTTCACATACTTAGCACCGCGCATTTACAGAATATTCCCAGGGAACATGAAAAATATAAAAAATAACAAGAAACAAAGAAAAATCATAATAAAATGGGTAATTGAAAAAGGAAGAGAATATTTCCGATTGCTGATTAATCGACGATGGTGAATCTCATTTTCTGTTCATCTCTGGTGTACTTACCTGTGAATAAGATGATCATATTTTATCATGGTTTCTCAACATTATATCCATAGTCACCAGAACAGTTGTTCTGGTATAAAGATAATAAATTCCCGAAATTTGATTGGAAAAGAATGACCCTCGATGCTTTCTATTCCAATGTAGGTACTCGTACCTGGTGTACAATAGTTTTAGTATATATTTAATTAATTCTTTTTGTATTTGTTGAAAAACATATATTTTTCTTCACTAGATATTTATGTTGGCTACTGTAATAATGAATGTATTATTTGTATATCGCGTACAGGCTCTAAAGCCTCTGCGATTAATGTTTATGATAAAATAAACTACATTATTATTATTCAGGTGTGTGAATAAGTCTTTCCCGTTTTTTGTAAGAGATGGCGCCACCAGTACTGTGCGAGTATTTAATGGTTACATATGTCATAATCAAAGCTTATTCATCTGTCAACAATTCCACACTAACACATTAGTTGAAATTTTTTCGCATCATAAATTTTTGAAATCGTGAAAATGTCGAAATTTGAGCCGAGTCGACGTCATTTGCGGGAAGTTTCACTTTATTGGTTCAATTTGAAGAAATCTGCTGCCGAGGCGCATCGGTTGCTTCAGGAAGCTTATGGAGAAGGTTGTGTCGATGATTCAAGTGTTCGCGGATGGTTTCGACGCTTCAAAAGTGGCGATTTCGACGTGGAAGACAAGGAGCGTTCCGGGCGGCCGCAAATCTTTGAAGATCAAGAATTGGCGACTTTGCTTGATGAAGATTCGTGTCAAACGCAAGAAGAACTTGCTGAAGCATTGGGAGTTGACCGAACAACCATTTCCAAGCGTTTGAAAGCCATGGGAATGATCCAAAAGCAAGGAAATTGGGTGCCGTACGAACTGAATCTGAGAGACGTCGAACGGCGTTTTTTCACTTGCGAACAGCTGCTTCAGCGACATAAAAGAAAGGGTTTTCTGCATCGTATCGTGACTGGCGATGAAAAGTGGATCCGTTACGATAATCAGAAGCGAAGAAAATCATGGGGACTACCAGGCCATGCATCATCATCGACTTCCAAGCCAAATATTCAGGGCGCCAAGCTCATGCTCTGTATATGGTGGGACCAGCTAGGTGTGGTTTACTATGAGCTTCTGAAACCGAATGAAAGGATCACAGGCGAGGTCTATCGACGACAATTGATGCGTTTGAGCCGCGCACTGCAAGAAAAACGGCCACAATACTCCGACAGGCACGACAAAGTTATTTTGCAACATGACAATGCTCGCCCACATGTTGCACAGCCGGTGAAAACATACTTAGAAACGCTCAAATGGGAAGTCCTACCCCACCTGCCGTATAGTCCAGACATTGCTCCGTCTGATTACCATCTCTTCAGATCGATGACGCATGGCCTGGCTGACCAGCACTTCCATTCCTACGAGGAAGCCAAAAAATGGGTGGATGACTGGATAGAGGCCAAACCGGTCGAATTTTTTCGCAACGGGATTCGTATGTTGCCAGAAAGATGAAGAAAAGTTGTAGCTAGCGATGGCCAATACTTTCAATAATTCATTTGTAACCATTTTTTCACAATAAAGGCTCAAAATTTGAAAAAAAAACGGGAAAGACTTATTCACACACCTTATATTATTATCCCCTACTTTTGCCTATACGCGTAGGATTTCTCCTTGCCGTCGGCTTCTCACTCCTCGCTAAGAGGAACATTCACTCAATCCCAGATATTTAAAATATCAGAAGGGTAGAGCTCGGTCGTGTCCGGTCCTTGTGGTCTCCCTGGTTCTCGTTGAACTTCTGGTCATCTTACACGTGATCCTTGGACCTGTTCTTCGCTTCTTAGGAATTTCCTGACCGTCCTTGCAGTACCTAAAAAAACAGCTTTTTGCATTATATTACATATATACTCACTAAGTCCCAGTTGCTTGATATTCCTCTTGAGATTTTTGGGCACTATTCCAGTTGTTGAGATGATAATTGGAAAAGTTTTCGTTGATATCATTCCCCACTGACCCTTTATCTGAAATTCGAGGTCCCTGTATTTTGAAATTTTTTCGACCTCATTCTAACGCAGGTTGTTGTTATTTGGTATTGCTACGTCAACGAGTAATGCTGTCTTTTGATGTTTATCGACTAGTAATATATCTGATCTATTGTGAGGGACTGTTTTATCAGTAAAAACTGTACGATCCCAGTACAGCTTATAGCGTTCGTTTTCCAGGATGATCTCCGGTCGGTACTTGTAATATGGCATTTTTTCAGAATGAATAAGTTTCAATATGGTTGCCATTTCTTCGTGTAGTATCTTTCCTACTGCATCGTGTCACTCTTCATATTCATTTCCTGCAAACATTTGACATCCACCTGTGATATGTTGTATTGTCTCATTTGTTGGACACCCATATCGGCATCGATCGTCAGTAATAGTTCGATCCTTTATGATATGCCTGCAGTAATTTCTAGTTGAGATCACTTGATCTTGAATAGCTTAAAGAAAACCTTCTGTTTCTAGGTACATTGCACCTGATGTGAGCCAATAGTTCGACGCTTCAATGTCGACATGATCCTGGTTCACCTCGTTGAAATGTCTTCCATGCAGGGGCTTCTCTCTCCATCTTATCCAGTTTTTCTTGGTTTGTCTGGTGGTTGTATGAAAATTGCTCCTTGTGAAGTTGTAAAGGTATTGATTTGTCTGCTTCACACATAATTTTGTAGAACTCTGATGTACTTGCTTGATCTCTGAAGTATTCCCGTAGGCTTTCTATCTGCCCACTAGCAGGTTCCATGATGTCGTTAAGACGCCTGCCTCCTTTATTTCTCGGCAGTGTAGTCCTCTCAATGCTGCTTTTCGGATGGTGCTTGTTTGCTTTTGTCATCAACGTCCTCATTTTACGTTGCAAGTTTTCGATGTCTGTTTTGCTCCATGGAACTATACCGAATGAGTATGTTAGAATTGTGTTGATGGCTCTCGTCATGTTCCTGCTGTTGAGGTTTGTTTTTAATATTTTTTTGGTTCTCTTAATGAACTCAGTCATTAAGTCTTGCTTCATTTTTTGGTGGTTGATTCGTCGATTCTGTTTCATTCCAAGATATTTATAAAGATCATCCGACTTCATTCCTTCTATTTGCTGTCCATTTGCAAGAGTGATCGTTTTATCTTGTATTCTTCCTCTCACTACGCTGAGTGTACGACATTTGTCCAATCCGAATTACATACCTACATCTTTCGAAAAATGTTCCACTAGTTTGACCATAATTTTAAGGTGGTTCTTATTGCCTGTTATCAGTTTCAAATCATCCATTTAAAGCAAATGATTGAGGGTGGTAGTATTATTATTTTCTTCAATGTTGAAACCCTTTTCAGTAGCGTTTAGATGTTTAGAGATTGGGTTCAGCGCCAAGCAGAACCATAAAGGGCTCAAGGAGTCTCCTTGGATGATTCCCTTTTTAATTGGAATCTGTTTAGTTTTTAGGTTTGCCGTGGAAAGCTCGATGTTTGTTTTCCAATTGTCCATTTCAAGCTTCAGAAAATTGGTTTTAATTGGATCGATCTTCTATATCTCCAAAATTTTCTTCAGCCAGCCATAGTGTTTTAAGAATCCTTCGGTGTTAGGTAAGTGATACCTGTTGTTAAAAATGTTGGCATTTCTGTTGGATTATGTATTATGTTATTTATGTATTCGACTAGCCTGCCGTGCAGACACCAGAACTTCTTCAACCAGAAGTTGTGAATTCCATCTGGGCCTGGAGATTTCCAATGGTGAGTGTTCTTCAATATTTTCTGTAGTTCTTCAGACGTTATTACACTATGTGGCATACTTTCTATGGTCTCACATGATTTCTCCTCTGTTCTTTTCCAACGCGCTTTGGAGTTAAAAGGAGTTGGTGTTGACAGTTGATCGGTACAAAAACTCTCAATATCTTCGGCGCTTGGACGACTCCCTAATTTTGTTGACGTTTGTTCATTAAGCATTCTATAAAATTTCTTTTCGGAGTTTTCAAAAATCATATTGACATGTTTTCGTTTATAGCTCTCATTGTATCTTCTCAGTCGTTCAGAGTATACACTTAATTTTTGTTTGAGTGTATCTAGTGTTTCTTGAGCGTTTTCATTGTTAGCGTCGTGGTTTGCATGTCGCCTATGGCGATCCATAATTGCATCCATTATTTTTTGTAGTTTGGAGGAGAACCTCTTTCGAATTGTGTTAACCTTCCTATATAAATATTGTACTCATTGTTAACTTCTTCCTATATCTTGTCGGAGGCTAAGCACTTTCGCTTCTATCCTACTTTGCCAATGTGGTTCAGTATGCTGTTTTTTCTGTGCTGGTTGCTCACTTCTAGGTTTCGGCTTCACGCCGAGCACTGCTGATATTACAGAGGCTGCACAGTAGGTAATAAGATGCAATGACTCTAGGTTTTGTTCATTCGAAAAAAACGGAGGAATTATTTCTTTGTTCATTATGTGCAGAATATGTGAGAGTTTTTTCGATGTCTTCAGTCTAGGAAGAATTGGTCGTTTAAGAGGATCAGTACCCCTCGAATTCAATGAAATATCTATTCACCGTAACAGATAATTGCTCCAATAAATCTCTTCGACTTTCTTCTCGGTTTTTCATAGTTGCAGTTTGTATATTCCGCCATTGCTCATCTCTTACTAGTGCCAAACCTCCGCTGTTTTGTTCCTCAGTATTGGTTTTCAGCACAATCGTAGTTTTCTTCAATTGTCACTTCGTTGTTAGTGAGGTTCCTATTTTGTAGCCTCAGTTGGACTTCATTTTTTATAGTGTTAAGTCTCTCATCGGGTAAAAGTTTATTTCTCAATATGACCTGGTATTGGTCGGCTACTCTTTGTTCAGAAACTTGAAGTTCGGGATAGTTTCTGTGGAATTCTGCAAACAGCTTCTGCCGGTAGCCTATTTTATCCCCTTCCATATTAGTCACTTCAAAATATATGCGCATGATCGTTTCATTTATCGAACTTTTCCATTTCATGCGTCTTCTTGGTAGACCTGCTTGGGTGAGTGCTGGTTGGGGATCCTGCACAGCACCTTCAGCAGTCGGAGAAACTCGTGTTATTCTTCTCCTAGAATGTTGAGATTGTGGAGGCGAAGCATTTTGTTCGACAGACGCCCGTGTTCTTAGCACTCTGTCATCGTCGTCTCGCATACTGTCATGTCCAGCGCCGGCTCCAGACACGCCCTGACGAACCTCAGGCAGCGGCTCTATATTTCTATTCCTCAAATTCACCATCATTCATGGGTTCCTCCGTGTCGTGGGGGAGACGGCCTCTGATCGCTTTTTACGATCCGCAGAGCTACGGTGGGAGAATTCTTGAGCTGCTCTCCACACGGCTTCGTCCGTTACCCTGGACAGGGACCCTTCGACAGGTTACAGCTTCCCGGGTCAGGGAGCTCCTGGAATCCACTGGTGGGCAGGAGTCGATTCAATTCTCCTGATAGGTAAATCGCTAGGGGTTTTCCAACCGGTACCGGCTATTATTATCATTATATACATACACACAGACAAACAGGCATACGGACGGAAGGACAGACAAAGAATTTGAACTATTATTTCTCATCCGGGAGTGGAAACTCTATCGTTTGATATTATTTTCAGCTCAATATTTGAAAACGAAAACTTTCCACAAAAAACGAGCGCGAAAAACGATTTTTCTCAACTTTATTGTTTAACATTCTATAGAATTATCTTTCGGAGTTTTCAAAAATCATATTACCTGTCTTCTTCTATAGCTCTCATTGAATCTTCTGAGTCTTTCGGAGTACACACTAAGTTTTTGTTTTAGTGTGTCTGAAATTTGTTGAGCATTTTCATTGTTTGGATCATACGTTGTATGTTGCCGGTGACGATCCATTATTATATTCACCATTTTTTGTAATTTTCTAGACGGCGAACCTTTTGAAAATTGGGTGATCCTCCCAATATCTTGGCGGATGCTATGAACTTTGTCTTCTAGCCTTTTTTGCCAATGTGGTTTATTTTGTTGTTTTTCTCTGGCTGGTTGCTGACTTTTAGGTTTTGGCTTCACACCCAGCACTGTTGCTATTGAAAATGCTGGTGACAGACTTAGGAGACGACAAGGGGTTGCCCACCCTAACCCAGAATGATCGCTCAGCGCGAAATTCAAAATGATCAAGCACGTGCAACAGCCGCCTGTGGGGGACACGATCAAAGGCACGGGAAAAATCGAGGTATACCACGTCTACGGAATCCTTCTTGTCGAGTGCTCTTGACCAGTTATTGACGCATTCCAGTAGGTTAGTTATTACTGAACAACCAGGAAGAAAACCGTGTTGGCAGTCGGGGATGATTTTATTTTCCAAGGCAAACCGCAGAGCGGAGTCGAGTATAATCCTCTCACAGATCTGGGCTACTATGGGAACTAGGCTGATGGGACGGTAATTTGATGCATCCAGCTTGTCACCTTTTCTGAAGATAGGATTAACCAGAGCATTCCGCCATAATATAGGTAGCAAAGTCGATGCTCGTTAAACCAATGTTGATACGATTTGTTGCAATCTCAGGAGGTAAACCAGTTTCCAGGCTAAAATCTGCAGCAAAAGTATCAGCCAGGACATCTGCGGCCTCTCCGGGCTCATCGCATGGTCGGGCACTTGAGTTGCGGATCAGTAGGATATCGACTTTAGAACTTAAAGATGACCGGACATTCTTGAAAAAGCGCTTCCCATCTCCAGACTGCACCAATTTCGACTCAAACTTCCTCTTGGCAGCAGAAACAGTACAGGAAAGAAAATTAGAGTATTGGCGATGAGCATCGTAGTCAGGCTGTTGTCTACCACGAATAAATCTTGGCCATAGCGATTTTTTGTGCCTAATCATTCTGAGAATGCCATTGTCAATCCAGGGTTTTGAAGGAACTGTTAAAATATTCTTCGCACTCATCAGCTAATTTAGTCAGTATTTCCACAAAACGGCTCCACATGGTCTCGACATCAGTCGCGGACTCAAACACGGCATCCCAGTCAACACCACAGACATCAATCTGCAACTATTCGTTGTCGGTAATCTTTATTGACTTCTTATTTTTATTACCCTTCTGCAACTGTAGCTGCAACCTGAAGAGAAGCATGACATGGTCCGACTTTCCTAGGGGAGGATGGTGCTCAATAATAATAATAATAATAATAATAGTTTATTAATCCTGTAAAACAAACAAGTGCATAGGACAAGTCAGCAAAAAACACAATTAACCAGTTTCAAATGAGTCACAAAGATAATCATTTACACAATAATAACATTTTTTCAACATCAATGCTTTTACAACTTTCTTAAATTTATTTACATTAAGAGATTTTATATAATCTGGCACATGGTTATACAATTTTAAACATTGATATAATGGAGATTTTTCAAATTTACTAGTTTTATGCTTAGGTATAAATAATGTTCCCTCATTTCTTGTATTATAACCATGAAAACTAGAAAGTTTTTTTATTTTGTTTTCGTTCTCCTTAGTATAGATAAGACATTTGAGAATGAAAATAGAAGGCAATGTGAGAATGTCATTTTCCAAGAACAAACTCTTGCAAGAAGTACGTGGACCCACCCTGAAGATCATGCGCAAGATTCTCTTCTGCAATATAAAAACTCTACTGGCTCCAGAAGAGCTCCCCCACAGAAGAATATTGTAAGTCAAGTGGGAATAGACCAGGCTATAATAAATATTAAGCAGTGACCCCAGAGGTACTGAATCTCTGACCCTACAAATTGCATAAAATGAACTATTAAGTTGTTTGCACAAAACATCAACGTGCAAACCCCACCCCAATTTTTCGTCAATATGGATGCCCAGAAACTTGGTGCAATTTTTTGCTGTTATGGTATTATCTAGATGACGAATGACCAAGCTACGATCACTTTCTCCGATCGAGAAATGAATAATTACAGTTTTGTCAACATTGACCATCAAATTATTGGTACGACACCACATTACGAAGGAATTCAGTAAAAGTTCGCACAACCTATGCAGCTCCAGAAATGTGGGGGCTGAGATGGCTACTGAGGTGTCATCAGCAAATAAAGCCAATTTGATTCCATCCACTGATGACTGTAAGCCCTGATAGGTACACAAGTTAATTACCATTTCTCTTAAATTTACTGGTAGGTCATTGACAAATAGTAAAAAAAGCAATGGCCCCAGAACAGATCCCTGAGGCACACCCATACCTAACTCATGCTCGCCAGACAAATGGTCCTGAACCCTTACACGCATAGATCTACCCTGCAGATAAGTGCCGAGCCAGTCTAAAAATATTCCTCTGAAACCAAGATTATAACATTTGTCAATAATAAATCCAAAAGGTAGACTATCGAAAGCTCGAGACAAGTCGAAAAATATACCAGCGACAAATAAGCCAGTGTCGAGACATTCATAAACAAACTCAATAAAATGAATCGCTGCCGTCTGAGTTGATCGGCCAGTTCTGAAACCGTGTTGAGCGCTATCTAGTATATTGAATTCATCAAGATATTTCATCATTCTATTAAATACAATTCTCTCGAAAACCTTAGAGAATACACTCAGAATGGAGATGGGCCTATAATTCTCAATATCATGAACATCATTTTTTTTTAAAATAGGTATAACAATGGCCTTTTTAAGAAGGGAAGGAAATACGCCCGTGCTTATTGATAAATTTATACAATGGGCAAAGTGCCGATCAATGTCAGGACCTATCAATTTCAGAATTCTGGCGGAAATTGAATCAGTACCTATACATTTTTTGTTTTTTAGAGAATAAATTACATCAACCACCTCATGATTCATTACAGGATAAAAGAAGAAGTTGAAATTCAAAATACAAGACGTGGTACATGACATAGATAGTGAATTTCTATAATAATTTCTGAGAGTGGCTTCAGTTACTGTGGAGAAATGTTCCGCAAAAATTTCAGCTAGTTCATCAGCTTCACTATGCGGAACATTGTCAACAATAAGAACCATAGATTCTTTCTTCTCAGTCTTTCGGCCAGTTAACGTATTCACCATCGCCCACAAAGTTTTATTCTTATTATCTGATTTTTCAATAATGTCACTATGATATTTGAGCTTTGAATTCTTTATGAGGGACTTATAAGAATATTTGGCGTTTCTATACAAATTATAAGTAGATTGATTTCTAATATTCGTATGCAACCAATAGATATCTTTCAACTCTCGTTTAGCAGAGATGATTTCCGGAGTAATCCATTTTTTGCGATCATGAATTTGTTTAGTCCTTCTTATTAATGGACAACATGTATCATAAGTATTCTGAATAATACCGACAAAAGCTTTGAAACATTCATCAACATGTGTGCGTTCATATATTTCATAGAAATCATTCATGGATATCCGAAAAGTAAACTCATCAAGATTTTGCCTACTCATATCCCTAACTAGTTGATTGTTATTAGTTGATAGAGGCTCATCAATGACATTCAGATCAGCGAGAAAGTCCAGAGATATTACTCGATGATCACTAATATGTGCCTCAAAAACCTCAGCCGTACAATCAGACAGGTTAGCATTTGTTAATATATAATCAACCTTTGAAATTGATACATGGCCAGTTACGTTTGTAAATATTCTTGTTGGGACCTTAGATGTTATATTTAAATTGAAGCACTCCAACAAGTCGATCAATAGTTTACAATTTTTTGTGTTGATTGTCAAAAAATCTACATTGAAATCACCGCATACAAAAATGATATCGACCAAAGAGAAACAATGAATCAGTGCACATGTTAATCTCTCCAGAAAATGAACAAAATCACCAGAACAAGGTCGGTAAACACTTATAATACCTAACTTAAAGTTACCTGCCACTAGCATGATTCCACACATTTCACATTCCAATTCAGAAGAAAACTTCGAAACACACAACTTCTTCACCTGTAATCCAGATTTAACGTAGATCATAGATCCTCCATGAGCTCGATTTGGACGGCAATAGGAATCAGCTTGAAAGTATCCAGGCAATGTCATCGTTTTTACACTTTCGAAACTGCACCAATGTTCGACAATACTGACAAAGTCAGGATTATTTTCCGACAGGAACAACTCGATGATGTCCAATTTGTTCGATATGCATTGGACGTTCAACTGTACAATTCTCAAATTTCTTTGTTGGGCTATGTCTAATCTGCTGGACGATTCACTTTCTTTGGTTGAAAAAACCGATGAATACTTGCCTTATTTGGCCAATTTGATCCTTCGAGAGCTTTCTCATTCTCAGAACTCGAAATAAGCACTTTAAATGAGGAATAGCTTTCAGGATATTTTGAAGTTAATTTTTCACACTTGACTGTTGAGAATTTTTTTTTTTAGAAAAAGTTGCAGGTTTTCGACTGTAGTATCCGGTTTTAAGTTAGACACATGGAAAGCCTTGTATTTTTCTACCCCTTCGACATTTGAACTGTCTACATTTGTTCCAATAACTAGTGCTTTATTACGTTTTGAAGCAGCTCTTTTGTGGGAAACAACATTCCATTCAGTTTCCTTACTAGGTTTATTTGGTGGAATTTTCTTTAAATTAATGTTGGGAATAGACTCATTAGCAGCATTATGTAGATTTGATGACTTGGATAATACAACTTGGTTTTCTTTTCTTGGATTGCTGTTCATCCGCTTCGTCGGAGCGGCAGAAGTCCCCGCTGACGGAACCATTGTTGTAGGAACTAGGGTAATTCTTGAGCGAGCATGATCGTCAGTTACGGCATCCTTTATTCTTGAAGAATAACTAACTAAATCATGTTCCGCCATCCTCATGTTGACATCTGTGTTTATTTTTAATTTCTTATTCAGATCGCTAATCTGCGTATTTTTAATGATGACTTCCGATTCGAGTGTAGAAATCTTATATTTTCAATATTGTAACGAAGTGTAATTCGTTACTAGAATCACCCGGTATAATTTGCCCCAGGTTTAGAATTCAATGATTATTTTACTAGAATCACCCAGTATAATTAGCCCCAGGTTTAATTCCATCATTATTCTACCAGTCATATGAGTAGGTTAAAATAAAATTTTAATCGAAAGCAGTCAAGGTATTTTCCGTCCAGTTCAGGAAAATTCATTTGAAATAATTTCTGATTTATTTTTTTCATGAAAATATAACTATGCAATTTAAAATTTCAGCCTATGTATAAAAACTTCCGAGCGACACCGCGATAGACGTTATCTCTTCAATATGTTCTTTTTTACATGTTGTCGTTTGTTTTTCATAGGCACAGCGCCGATTTGGAGACTCGAAATTTTCCCCTTCCAACCGACATTACAAGTGAGGAATTTCGGAAAAGGAGGATTATTCTTGTCGGTGTCGTCGAAGTAGAAAGATATTTTTCCAATTAGTCTCGTCGGTGTCTTCGAAGTATAAAGATATATTCCGATCTACTCCCGTCGGTGTCTTCGAGCTAGATATTTTCTGATAGTTATTGAGCGGATCGTTTTGTGGTTTTCTTTGCGTAATATTTTAGAGTTGAATTTTTAGTTTACAATTTTCCATTTGAACGTTGGTAGTTTTAGTGCAGTATTTTATATTCGTGAATTTGACACTTAGCTAGAACACGAAAAGAATTTGAGTTCGTGTGGTGAAGTGGGAAGTTCTTAGGATTGGTAAGACCCGTTTTATTCCTGTCTGTATTACCGGTGACTTTCCTGTGTTCCATCGCTGTTTCCGGGTGTGATTTATTTGTAATTTAATTTAGTACTTTGATCTTTCTTTCTCGAGTGGGGTTTGTCTGTCCGGTTCCTTATTGGGAGCAACTCTTATTTGGAACTACCAGGCAAAACTCCTTATCTTGGGGAGAGGGGTCGTTTATTTCCGGTCTCCGGATCACTGCGGTCTTTTAGGTTGATTACCCTGTCCGCTCCGAATCGAGTCGTGAATTGGTGGATGCACCGAGGCATACCCTGAGTGAAATTTATTTCTTTGATCTTTCTTTCTCAAGTGGAGTTTGTCTGTCAGGTTCCTTATTGCGAGCAACTCTTAGTTGGAACTTCCAGGCAAAACTTCTTATGTTGGGGAGAGGGGTCGCTTAATTCCGATCTCCGGATCACAGCAGCCTTTTCGGCGAATTTTCCTGTCCGGTCTGACTCGAGTCGTGAATTGGTGGATGCGCCGAAGAATACCCTGAACGAAATTTATTTCTTAGATCTTTCTTTCTCAAGTATAGTTTGTCTGTCCGGTTCCTTATTGCGAGCAACTCTTATTTGGAACAACCAGGCAAAACTCCTTATCTTGGGGAGAGGGGTCGCTTAATTCCGATCTCCGGATCACAGCAGCCTTTTCGGCTAATTATCCTGTCCGTTCTGACTCGAGTCGTGAATTGGTGGATGTGCAGAAGTATACCCTGAGCGAAATTTATTTCTTAAAACTTTCTTTCTCAAGTGGAGTTTGTCTGTCCGGTTCCTTATTGCGAGCAACTTTTATTTGGAACTACCAGGCAAAACTTCTTATCTTGGAGAGAGGGGTCGCCTAATTCCGATCTCCAGATCACAGCAGCCTTTTCGGCGATTTACCCTGTCCGATCTGACTCTAATCGTGAATTAGTGGATGAATCGACAAATACCCTGCCTGAAATTTATTTCTTAGATCCGTCTTCCTCAAGTGGAATCAGTGTGTCGGGTCCCTTATTGCGAGCGACTCTCATTTGGGACCACCAGACAGAATTCCTTATCTTGTGGAGAGGGTTCGCTCATTTCCGATTCACGGATCACCGTGGTCATTTCGGTGATTCACCCTGCCCAGTCTGACTTGAGATTTATTTTGGTGGATGCGCCGACGAATACCCTGATTGAAATCTGTTTCTAAGACCCAACTTTCTCAAGTGGAATCTGTGTGTCGAGTCCCTTATTGCGAGCAACTCTTATTTGGGACCCCCAGACAGAATTCCTTATCTTGTGGAGAGGGGTCGCTTATTTCCGATTCACTGATCACCGTGGTCATTTCTGTGAGTCACCCTGCCCAGTCTGACTTGAGATTTATTTTTGTGGATGCGCCGACGAATACCCTGATTGGGATTTATTCGTTAGATCCAACTTTCTCAAGTAGAGTCTGTGTGTCGGGTCCCTTATTGCGAGCAACTCTTATTTGGGACCACCAGGCAGGACTCTTTATCTTGGGGAGAGAAGTCGTTTATTTTTGATCTCCGGATCACAGTCGCATTATCGACAAAGGAATTTGCCCTAATTCCCTTGATATCAATTTTGGTGGATGCGCCGATACAAGACCTGATTAGAAGAGATTGTTCAGGCTTGCTTTTTTTAATAAAGAGGTTCCGAACCAGACCGTACGGAACACAGGATAGGTTGTCACATCTTACTTATTAGACTGCTTTCACACGCCAATCTTCATGCCCCTGCAAAATAGACTTGTACTCGGATAATTCAGACTACAAAATCAATTGAACTCTGCCTGTTTGGCCGTTGGGTGGATTGAGTAGCTCAGCGGTCAGGTTGCCGGTCCTAAGCCCGGATAAAAGAGGAAGGTTGTCGGGCCAGGTTAGCACCCTACCCAACGTAAAAACAAGAAAATGCTCATAGAACCAGAAACACGCCTCGGACCAGGACTGCTAAAACGATGACGACACAAGCTAGAAAAAGGTATTTGAGTTGGAAATCCGAAAACATAATGACAGTTGCCACTTGGAACATAAAGTCACTAAATAACAGAGACCAAGAAACAATGAATGAGTTGAGTGATAACAAAATCGATATCTGTGCCATTCAGGAAACTAAGAAGAAAGGCAATGGTCAAAAACTTTACCCTGAATATCTGTTAGTATACAGTGGTGTACCAAAGAATGAGAGGGCGAGAGAGGGAGTCGCTATAGCCATTAAAAAGAAGTATATTGGCTGCATAGAAAATGCTGGTATATATCCTCTCGGATTGTAGTCATCAGGATGAATACTGAAAAACAAAAATTGAACATATTATCCATCTACGCAACAGAAGAACACAGACCAAAGGCAGAAAGAGAATTATTCTATGATGAGTTGCAGGATACTATTGACAAACTACCACCTAGACAGCCGATGATCATCCTTGGAGATTTTAACGCCCGCGTTGGCAATGAAGTAATACTAGGAGTAAAACAAAGATTCAACGAAGCTGCCGTGAACAAGAACGGAGAATTAATGATGGGTTTGTGTTCCTTCAATGAATTACGCATTAATAACACCTTTTACGGCCATAAACCTCAGTAAAAGATCACTTTTTCGAACACCAGAAACCAAAGTTCGACAATAGACTACATATTAACAAACAGATGCATACATCCCGGACAAGTACTGGATACAAGAACACTTAACTCAGTGAATGTCGGCAGTGACCACAGCATGGTGCTGGGAAAAATCAGATTGAAAATCATAACAAAAAGAACCCCTAGATCAGAGAACACAACAGAAAAGATCAATATAGAATCACTGTGGGACCCAACGATAAAAGAGCTTTATGAGAGAAGATTGAAAGAAAAGATTGAGCCTATAGAGGGGGCAGACGGAGTTGAAAGTGGCTGTATGAAGATCAAGGAGAACATACTGAACGCAGCATTCGAAGCACTTGGCACAAGAAAAGGCAGAAGTAGCAACAAGAGCACGAACAGGACACCGTGGTTCCGCCCAGAAATCAAACAGAAATGTAAGGAGAAAAAGCAAGTCTACCTTCAATATCGAACATTGAGAACGCCTGAATCTTACATCGAATACAAGAGGATAAGGAACGAAACAACAAGTCTAGTAAGGCAGATAAAAAATGAACATTGGGTGAATTTCTCAAAGAGAATGGAGAACGACTTATATGGCCTTCAGAAACAAATATGGAGAATGATAAGTTCACAAAGAAAGGAGGTCAATGAACTAACAGAAACGAACCAAATATCTAAGGAAGATTGGACCAACTATCTTACCCAGTTATAGAAAGGAGAAGACATAGAAGAAATAGAAAACACACCTGAAATAACAACTAATGAGAATGTGAAGGTTTAAACGCAGGATAAAGAACAGGCCCTTCAGAAGCTCAAGAACAGAAAAAGTCCTGGACAAGATACAATTACAAACGAGCTACTGAAATACGGCGGACAAACTCTGGTGCAGCAGTTGACAGAACTGATTAAAAAAATATTGGATCAAAATGAAATACCTGATGAATGGAGAACCAGTACTACCATCTTAATGTTTAAAAAGGGAGATAAGAAGATACCCTCAAATTATAGGGGCATAAACTTGCTGAGTACAATACTGAAACTTACTACAAAAATCATAACAAATGAGATTAATACTCTTGTATCCCTTGAAGACGAACAGCAAGGCTTCAGATCAGGTAGATCGTGCACGGACGCGGTGTTCGTACTAAGACAGATTAAAGAGAAATCATTAGAGTACAACAGACCTGCTTTCATATGCTTCGTGGACTTGACAAAAGCTTTCGATCGCGTACAATTGAAAGATTTTATACATCTTCTATACAACAGACATATTCCACACAACCTGATCAAAAACATAGAGGACATATATAGCAAAAATCAAGTCCAAGCTAAAATAAATGGAGAGCTCACCACTTTGATCCCAGCTGGGAATGGCATTCGTCAAGGAGACTCGCTAAGCCCACTTCTTTTTAACGTCATCATGGACGAGCTAATAAGAAAAGTACACACAATGAGAGGATATAGGATGGGAGACAAAGAAATTAACATCATATGCTATGCGGATGACGCAGCACTGGTTGATGAGAGCGAAGACGACTTGCAACGACTCCTTCATCAGTTTAACCGGACAGCTAAATCGTTCAACATGATTATAGCGGACACCAAAACAAAATGTATGACCACCTCAAGAATACCTATAAGGTGTAAACTCGAAGTAGACGGAAGTGTTATTGAACAGGTAATGCAGTTCAAATATCTGGGAGTAGAGCTGTCGAGTGGTGATGGCGTTGAGAAGGAGGTGGGAGAACAGGTAGCGAAAGCAGCAAAGATAGCTGGATGTCTTAGTCGAACAATATGGTGCAACAAAAATATGAAAACTGAGGTCAATTCCAGAATATACAAGGCGGTTATAAGACCAATCCTGACATACACCACCGAAACAAGGCCAGAAACAGCGAAGATCAAACGCTTAATGGAGACAACAGAGATGAGAGTGTTGAGAAGAATTGCGGGCAAAACACTCATGGACAGAAACACGAGCGAAAGCATAAGAGGTGCATGCGGGGTGGATAATGTGAATGACTGGGTACTACAACGGCGAAAAGAATGGGATGAACATATTAGCAGAATGGATGAGGGAAGAGTGGTGAAGATAGCTCGAGATAGATCTCCAAGGGGACGCAGAAGTTTGGGGCGACCCAGGAAAAGGTGGAGTGATGGCCTGAGGGGTGATGACTGAGGGATGAACAGGCTTCAAGCCTAAACCAGAGAAGGAAGAAGAAGAAGAATATCAATTGATTGGACTTGATGGTGGAAATGTCAGATGATATTTCGTTAAGCTTGGACATAAGTAAAGCGAATTGGTTATTGTTCATAGGATCGAGTGGGCAAGGCTGGGAACCACCACCTGCAACATTCGAGCCAATTGATGGAAGAGGCGAAGGGGCTGATTGACTACGAAGTACTCGAGTGTCGCTTCTACAATATCCGCAATTCCATTGCCCGCCCACCCCACTCAGCTCATCTGGCGACAACTTATTTATTTATTTATTTATATAAACAGGAAAACATACAGGTGATGACCACCCAACACAGTATCCACTATTTGGAAACTCAAAGTGTGCTTAATTGCTTAATTAACTTAATTGCAAAACAAAAATATATAGATACATATATATATATACAACAATAGTTATAAGTATGATAAGGGGTGTGGGAAAATTGATAAGTGTTATAATTTCACTCTTCTTTATTTCATTTAGTCGACGTTTCGATCCCGATGGGGACCTTCTTCAGGACTCTACAATAGCAATAGAAAACAGTCAAAAACATGGCAATCACAAGACATACCGAAATACAGTATGTATTTCGGTACATACCGAAATACAGAGTTGTAAAGATCTTATTTGAACACAAATCAATAGCTCTCAAGAAAGCAATGAACAAGAACATCAACAAATTTAGGGAACAACAAATTTCGTTAGCACAAGAGTAGAAATCAATTATCATATGTAAATAAGGTAAACAGAATAATCAACAAAATGAGAGGTTGTCAAAAATGTTGTCAACCAGACCAGATCTCAAATAAGATTTTTACAACTCTGTATTTCGGTATGTACTATTTTAGCATGTTTTGTGATTGCCATGTTTTTGATTGTTTTCTATTGCTATTGTAGAGTCCTGAAGAAGGTCCCCATCGGGATCGAAACGTCGACTTAATGAAATAAAGAAGAGTGAAATTATAACACTTATCAATTTTCCCACACCCCTTATCATACTTATAACTATTGTTGTATATTGGGAATTAAAATTGTTGATATATATATATATATATACATATATATAATGAGACAGAATGAATAAAAAAGGAAAACAAAAATATTGTGAGGCAATAATAACAAGAGAACAATGATATATATTGAAACAGCAATGAAAATGATCACAAAAAACAAAAACAAAATCTCACTGACACAAATACATCCTTTTAAGTCTCTGCTTGATTGAATTCTGACTTATATGGAACAAATCTATATCACCCAAAAAATTACAGCATCGCATCATCCTGCAGAGAGGTGAATTCATCGCGCTATTAGTGTTGCGAAAGGGAATGTGAAACAATTCGCTATTTCTGAGGGGACGGCACGGAACATGGAGAGTTATGGAGGAAAAGAGGTCAGGGGAATTAAAGATATTATTAAGGAGCTTATATAGGAAAAGGACATCACTGATTTTTCTTCTATTCTCTAGGGAAATGAAACCAAATTGAATCAAACGAAGATTATAGTTTTCGGGATTTCTAGGTGTTAAACGAAAATTGTACTTGAAAGAAATGAACTTTGAGAATCTATTCTGAATTCTCTCGAGCCTGGCAATATATAGTGCATATTTTGGATTCCAAACTACAGATGCAAAGTTGAGCTTACTGAAAACATAGGAATTATATAAAATGATGAAGGTTTTCAAATTTCTAAAGTGTCTACTGTTTCTTGTAATAAAGCCCAAAATTTTACAACAGGAACTTGCCAGTTGATCGATATGAAGGTCAAAACTCAGCTTAGAGTAAAAAACTACCCCTAAATCTTTTATGTTATCTACCCTAGACAAGACAGTATCTTCAAGATTATAAAGATAGATAATTTTATTGATATTGCGCGTGAATGTGATGACCAGGCATTTATCTAAATTCAAATATAATTGATTTTCACCACAGAAAGCACAAAGGGCATTCAATTCAGACTGCAAAACTAGGCAATCCTGTTCGGAGCTTATACTTTTCATTATCTTCAAATCATCCGCGAAAAGGAGGAATTTACATTTGGTAAAACATTCAGCAATATTATTGATATATATATAAGAAACAATAATGGTCCTAAGTGGGAGCCTTGAGGTATACCAGAACATACCTCAAAGAGACTCGAAGAATAGCCCTCCACTGAAACGAACTGGAACCTATCGGACAAGTATGACACAAACCATCCAAGCATACTGCCACCCACACCAACCTCAGCAAGGCTAGAGATATGAACATTTACATCTGTTTTATCAAAAGCCTTGGTGAAGTCAGTGCAGACAACATCAACCTGAACACGTCGGTCAAGTCCAGACTGCAGAAACGCTACGAATGTTATTACATTAGTTTCGATTGAACGCTCTTTCATGAAGCCGTGCTGTTCCGCAATAATTTTCGATGCAACTAGACCTGAACGGTATGGATAAGCCAATGACTCAAACACTTTTTCGAAAATGGATAATTTGCTTATGGGTCTATAATTACTAATTGAACTTCTATCTCCTGTTTTGAAAATTGGGGTAATGGATACAGTCTTCCATCTTGTCGGAAAATAGGCTGTCTTCAGAGATTTATTATATATTATCATTAGTGGTTTAACTAGGGAAAGACTACAATTTTTGATGAAAATTGACGGAATTCCATCAGGTCCGGCACCTTTCTTTTCATCGAGACCCTCTAGTGCCTTCCGTATTTCATGAGATGAAAACTGAATGTAATTTAGTTGATTCGGAAGATCAACTTGAGGAAAATTGTAATTTTGATGAATTGATTTGAGAGGTCGGTTTCTTTTAATGAACACACTCCTAAAATATTCCGCGAACAATTCAGACACCTCCCCTCCCGACGAAGCCGATTTGTCCCCACAAAACATCAACTCCGGAAGACCCTGACCACGACATTTTCTCGATGCAAACCTGAAAAAACTCTTAGGATCATCAGTAACCTGCTGTTCAATCCTTGAAATATATTTTCTGTAATCAGATGCAATAACTTTTTTTGATGTAGTACGCAAATTCCTGAATTATACTAAATCCTTCATATTTTTATAGATTTTCCATTTGGCATGCAATATATTTTTACGCTTAACTAGTTTAACTGCCTTCTTAGAGAAATAAACAGGAAAACGTTTACGAATTTTTTGTTCCGGTACATGAGACTTAATAATTTCAAAAAGTTTATCGTAAAAAATATTCAAGTCGCAATCGACGTTATCATTATTCAGCAAAGTTTCCCAACCAATATCAGATATAGACTGATTTATAATATTGTAGTCAGCTCTTCGAAAGTGAAAAAAAGAAGAGACATTGGATGGAATATGTCTGAATGTTTCAACCTCAAACAAAAACTCTAATGCAGGATGATGACGATTTTCAAAAACCAAAGGAGATAAACAATGTTCCAAATTATTAACCCTGTGAGAATTGCTGAATAAAAGATCAAGATTTCTATTATTACAGTTTTTTATATGAATATATTGCATTAGTTCCAAATACGCACAAGCGTCAACAACATGTTCGAATTTACTTTCCACATTAAAGGCATTCAAATATTTTTCATCATCATTAAAAATCCACGAAATCGATGAACAATTAAAATCGCCAAGGATTATGACGAGACAGTCATCAAATTTTGTTTTGTTGGAGTAAAGTTTAAAAATGAAGCTGGAGCTAGCAAATTGCTCGCCAGGTGGAAGATAAACACAATAAATAAAGAGCTTTATAATACCTAGTTCAAGCACTATCCAAATATCCTCTGCATCACTTTGAAGTTCAGCAGCTCTGGTAGGTTTAAAATTGTTTTTAACCGCAATGAAGACACCACCTCCGTCGGTTTTTACCACACCCGTCGCACGATCTCTCCTGAAGATAGTGTAGTTGTTCAAATCGATTAATTCCGAGTCAATTATTCCATCGTTCAACCAAGATTCGGTTATACAAATTATATCGTGGTTATTAACAGTGGCGTTTACTTTAAATTCTTCTAATTTAGTGCTGAGTCCAGTGACATTCTGGTAATATATCGAGAGAGCCATGGTAATCAAAAAATATTTTTAAACATAGGATGTAACTATATGGACTATATGAGCTTTCTCAACTCATCGCTTGACCGAATATGCAAAATTTTAGAAGCCTCGTTCTTGCGTAGAAGAATATTACCAGATTGAGTCCATACATACTTATACTCCTTTTTCCTTGCAATTTCTCGTGCTTCTTTAAATAGAATTTTGTTGTAAGTTGACAAGTGCTCATTAATGTATAGCTTTTCAGATACCTTTTCAACTTTAATTCCTGATTTATCAAATCCCGAATTTGACATTCGTTTGGCCTTGTATGCTGCAAGAAAATCGCCTCTCCTGATTTTCGAGATGAATTTCACAACAATATTCTTAGGTCTCCCTTGAATGTCCGTAGGAACCCGGCTGCAAAAATCAAAACAGGAAGAGTCAACCGGTGATCAATAGCCCTCCCAATTGATGAAATAATCTCTATGATATTCTCATTAGGTTTTTCAGGAATATTCTGAATTTCGATGTTGTTAGATCTGGTGAATTGTTCAAGGTTATTGACTTTAGAGCTGAGATCCATGATCTGTTTTTTCAGAAATTCATTCTCCCTCTCCACTTTACCCATTCTAGTGATAAGCTCGTTGAATTTACTTAGCTTGATTTCGAAATCGCCTATTTTTCCTGAACAAAAATTAACTGATTCTCGTAGGTTTCTTATTTCCATAGTGAGAGATTGAATGGGCCTATTTTTGTTCAGCGTCTGATTCATCATCTGAAACGATGGGCTTTTCAACTCGTTGAGACTGATTACCCAGGGATGCGAGGGATGGACGGCCAGCCGAAATAGATTGCCTCCTCCGATCTCCACCACTGGATATATGTGCATTTTCTTGACGACATGTGTCACATTTCCAATCAGTACCAGGCATATTCTTGATTGCCGATAACTGACTCTTAGTGACATCAGAGCAGGTGCCATTTGCGTGATAATGTTTTCGACAAAAACTGCAAAAAATACTCGGCGATCTCTTTGATGTTACTTCATTACAACGCACGCAATGAGACATTTTATAGTTTTAAAGACAAAATACTTCTCTTCTAGATTTTTTGAAATAAACTTTCTGTAAGGATGGATTCAACACTGATCACTGTGTGAAACTAAGAGATTTATAGACTATATTAACACACTTAATTTCGAAAAAACTATGGAGCGAACAGAATACTACCTTCAAGTCCGACAACATATATAATAATGAGGCAATCTAAGTGGAAAGTTCCCTCACATATGAAACAGTTCACACAGCGTTGGGATGCTGTCTGCTTTGAACATACATGACACTTTGGCATCATTGATGAATTTCTATAATAATCTCACAAAAATACGGGATAAGGATGAGGAGAAAAACGCACGTCACTCTCTTGGGCCGATAAGAGAGACTTGAGACAGACAAGGAAGGCCACGGAGTCAGGGGTGAATGTTACAAAGGCAAGGACGATTGGAATGAAAACAAGAATACAAGATGAAAGTGCTCAAAAATAAACCGTCATAAACAAAAAAAATATATTCTAGCGACAATCCAAGATAAAATGTGCGGACCTCAACCACCAGCGAATCACGCTTTCCGAGCGAGGAACAAAACAAAAATGGAGTGACAGGATTGTTGAGATATGAAACGTGATGTTTGTAGACGGAAATCAATAAACCAGCATCAAAAGCACTAATCTCATACCAGATGCAGGCCTACTGTACAGAGAATAAGCGTGTCAGGGCTGCCGCTAAAGGAGGTGGGAACAAATTTGAAATCAACTCAGATCGTCGGCGCGACTCAAATTTGAGATAGGAAGACACGCGAATTTCACCTCTAAGAAAACAAACAATTAAAGAGCAACAAAAAATAACACGATTGAAGATCGAAGGAAAAGTTCCGAAAACGAAAATTTGCTTACGTGTTAGAAACTAAACAACACACCAAAGTATTTGATCACAATTTTATAAAAAAAAATTTGTTTTATACCATTCAAAACTTCAAACAAATTTGACAGACAAGAACATACGTGTGTTACCCGAATTCAAATTCAATTTATAGGCAATACTCAACAAAAAAAAAACCTATTTTTGGAAATTATTAGAATATTGTAGGTTTGGTTTTGAATGACCAAAGATGAGAAAACTAACACGTATTACGCATTCACTAGACGTCCTATCCGTTCTCTATTTGTTATTAACGTACCTACATAACTAGAATGCTCATTTAAATACATGAGTAAATAATGTAAGTTGATCCGGCCGTTTTGAATATTGTATCCAAAACCAACAATAGGAAATTGAACAATACATTAGGTAACACGAGAGAACTTACCTTCAATTTGAATCCCTGAAATCCAAAGACACAAAAAATATTGAATAATTCAACTTTGAATACACTTTCAACTTAGTTTCGCGTAATTGTTTCTCTAGAATAGGAAATAAACTGAAAAGGTTCTGCAATATCATACCCTTTCTCGGAAAACAATATCGTGATTGGAAAATGGATAATTATTCTGCATTTTTGAAATATCAAAGAAGCAGCCTTAAGAATATCCCTCATTCTAAAGATGCCTACCAATAAAGCAATCATCTGGTGAAGTTTAGTGAGATAACAGATAATGCCGACAAGCTTCATGATCGTAAAACACATGTGTATATTGGGGAGCGCAGGGAGCGTAAAGCTGACTGGAACTTGAATTATAATTTTAAATATAATTGAGGAATATTTCTCTATATATCCCGTCCAATTAACTGCTATTGTTTTGTATTTTTATAACTAGTTGAGAGCGCCTATTCGATTTATTTTTACCACAAAGAGTGGTAATTTAACTAAGAAGAAAATTTTATTTCAAAAAGTATGTCTTTTTTATTAACCGACTTTGCGTCCCTAGAATTTGGCGCCCCGGCAAAATGTCCGGTATGCCGGTCCTGGCGGCGGCCCTGGGTATGGAATTCAACTTTTAAGAAAAATATCGTTAGAGTACATACTTTTCTTGGAATAAATCAAAGCTTATGAGTGAATCTAACCATTTTTAATAGACACACGAAATCTTAGAATATTTCATTCTATGGTGCACTAATTATCAGCCCGGTACATTATAAAAGATAGAAGAAGAAGAAGAAATGAAGTGAGAACTGGTCAGACTTAGTGACATTAGGGTAATGACCATATCAAAATTCTGAAAGAGATTTTTTTTTCAAAACTAAATGGAAAACCATAACAAAATTCAATTCTTCAAATTAGTCTAAAAGCCAGTGGACAGTGGACGGCAGAAAACACATATTTTAGAAAAGCTCAAAATTTCCTGAGTGAGTCTATTGTACCTACCGAACATAGAATGAGGGTTAGCTAAGCGCGGTTGCGGTGGCCTCAGCTTTTTATTTTGACATATTAAATCGGCAGCGTTCCTAAAATATGTTTTTTCATGGAATTTTCCCACTTGTCGCTCTTCACTACAGTTGAGGGCACCGCAACCGCCCTTAGCTAACCCCTGGGTTTCATGGTCGGTAGGTACAACAGACTCACTGAGGAAATTTTGGGCTTTCCTGAAATATGTGTTGTCTGCCGTCCACTGGTTCTCAGACTATATATATTTTTCAAGAAAACAATTATTGAAGAAAGAGGTTATGACACCATTTCAATTCTGTATCAACTGTATTTGGAAATAAAGTGATTATCTATCTATTTCACAACGAACAACATCTACGCTTTGTTCCTTCAAAATCGTAAGAGATTGAAAAATTGTATCGTCATTCGAAAAAAGTCTTTCACACAGGCAGCATTGGGAGTCTAAACTGGTATTTCCAAATTTTTATTGATTAAAAAATTATAGAAGATTGTCCTTTTCCACGTTGATAGGGATTTTCGTTTCCGTACATGAAAGAGAGTACTTATAATTTGAAAACTTCATTTCTCAAAACTCAGTTACAATTAACTAGGAGCAGAGAGTGGTGGTTCAGTGCAGTTTTTAATTATTGACTTTCTCTCGAAAGTGTCTAATGAGCTTGTATATTATTTAGGTCTTCGATGAATTTTTTGTGTCTCAGTGAATTCCATTCCGCTTTAGCGCCTGCACTTGACGAAAAAAGTGGGGGTCAAATACATGCGATGAATTGTTCGAATGAAATAAATGAAATGAAATAGTGAAATTCAAACACACGTCCTGTGAAAATTACGATTAAAATTTTAATCTGGATATTTGTCGCTAATCTCGGAAAGCCCTGAACAGGTATTGTTGATTTATTCAGTCAAATTTTATCTTACACGGAAAAAAATCTATTTTCAAATCAAGAAAGATTATATTCTTGAAATATTAAACTTGATCCAAGTATATATTGGATCAGAAAAAGTAAAGTAAGAAATTTGGTATACTCGGAATGATTAAATAGAATACCGAATATATATACTTCATACAGGGTCTTTCACGAGGAACCTCACCCATATTTATACGGGAAACTACTGAACGTATTTTCATGAAATTCAGCACTTATAAGTATTTCACGATGCTGATGAAATCTTAAATATTTTGAAGGCATGAGCACCTCCGGTTTTTCCGGAAATGACGTCAACTTCCGTTTTTCAAATTAGAACACCATTTTTTTATTGCAGAAATAGATTCCTTAGAAAATTCCAAGTTATTTTGATGTAACATTTTTAGTTTTGGTTGAAAAATTCTCTGAGCGGGAAAATTCGAAAAAAAAATCGAAAATAGAGCTCCGCTGAAACAAGAATAACTTCGAGGTTTTTGGATGGAAAATTTTCATTTTTGAGATTTTTCAAGATGTAAGATTGATGTATCCACTTTGAAAATCGAAATCGCGATTCATGATACAGGAAGTGAAAAAATCGCTTTCAAAGTTAGGGATGACAAAATCGTGAAAAATCAATTTTTTCGAATAAGAACCCCCTTTTTTTATGGCAGATATTGAATCTACGTTGAAAAATAATGTGAGTGTATGCATCACACCCTTGCCCTAAAATGGATATTTTCTGAGTTATTCACAAAAAAACTGTTTTTCGTCTTGAATTTTCAGCTATTTCTTTTCCCTTCACGCCAAAAAGATGAAATTTTCAGGAACTGTTACTTAAACCATGTTTTAGATTTTACTACCCTAATATGCAAGAGAAAAAAGTTACAGGTTGTTCCTAAATAGATGGCGAATTTTGATTCGAATTTGTATCGGAAACCTCTTTATTTCAACTAATCGGCCATCGGTTTTCTCTCCAGTGATAAATAAATAATTCCTTATGAACCATATGCAAAAACTTACCATGTTTTACATTCTTTTTTTCTAATGATAGATATCATCAATTACATCTGCCAAATTCCTCTTTATTCAGTAGCATTTTGTGTTTTCTATTAATTTGGTGATAATTCGTATTCGTATTAAGTTATAAAATCGATCACTATGCCTAATTTAAAGTTTGCCATGGTTCTCCTAATAGTAACTTGAAGTCGGTTTCAAGAAGTGGTGAAAAATCTACAGTATGGTTCAAATAACAGTTCCTGAAAATTTCATCTTTTTGGCGTGAAGGGAAAAGAAATAGCTGAAAATTCAAGACGAAAAACAGTTTTTTGTGAATAACTCAGAATATATCCATTTTAGGGCAAGGATGTGATGCATACTCTCACATTATTTTTTAACGTAGATTCAATATCTGCCATAAAAAAATGGGGTTCTAATTTGAAAAAATTGATTTTTCACGATTTTGTCATCCCTAACTTTGAAAGCGATTTTTTCACCCCCTGTATCATGAATCGCGGTTTCGATTTTTAAAGTGGATACATCAATCTTACATCTTGAAAAATCCCAAAAATGAAAATTTTCCATCCAAAAACCTCGAAGTTATTCTTGTTTCAGCGGAGCTCTATTTTCGATTTTTTTTTCCAATTTTCCCGCTCAGAGAGAATTTTCCAACCAAAACTGAAAAATGTTACATCAAAATAACTTGAAATTTTCTAAGGAATCTATTTCTGCAATAAAAAAATGGTGTTCTAATTTTAAAAACGGAAGTTGACGTCATTTCCGGAAAAACCGGAGGTACTCATGCCTTGAAAATATTTTAGATTTCATCAGCATCGTGAAATACTTATAAGTGCTGAATTTCATGAAAATACGTTCAGTAGTTTCCCGTATAAATATGGGTGAGGTTCCTCGTGAAAGACCCTGTATAATACTCCACAAGGCCGCCGCCAGACATTTATGCTCCCCCGCAAAATAAAATTTCACCGCCCTGCTCTGCCAAATTTCTATGAAATTTCGTGGAAGGAGCATCTTTTGAATTCCATATGGAATCGTATGTTTTAATGTAAACTCACCTTGTCAAACTTATCAAAGAACGTTTTGTCGATTATATCAAAAAAGTCCTGCATTGTTTAAAAGTACGACGCTCTGTAAGCATAAGACGACGTAAAAAGACGACGTAGTTCAAAAAGGTACATTTAAGAACCTATTGGTATTTTCATAACAATAGTTGCGAAAGCTCCTGGTAATTTTATCATTTTACTACAAAGAGTGGAATTTTCACTGAGAAAACAGTTTTGTGTCAAAAAATATGTCTTGTTTTATTAACTGGCTGCACCCCTAAAATTTGGCGCCCCGGCAAAATGTGCGGTTTGCCGGTCCTGGCGGCGGCCCTGATACTCCACACCTACTAGCAAATGTTATATTCAAAATGAACGAATAAATTCATTTATTCAATAATACTACTACATAATCTTTGAACAAACGATATTGCATTTTCGAAGATATCATTTACTCTTTATGGAAATTGAAATATACTCATTTCATATTATATTTTTGAAAAATTGAATTTACACATTTAAATTATTTCGAGTGATACATTTAAGTTGCAATTAGAATATGCCCAAGTCACAAATGCATTGGAGACATATTTGCTCCTTTTGCATGTTTAAGACTAAGACCATTCAATCATAATCAATGAATTTATAAAATTTTGTGGTCAAATTTTCGTCATAGTGAGACATATTTCATTTTAATATTTAAATATTAAGGTTTGAGTGTTAGGAGAGGGGTAAATAACTCATCTGAACCCAACCCTGTGATTGAATTAGCAGGTAATATGAATTTTATAAGAGGGAATGCAACCACTTGACTGCTCAGTTCAAAACTTAAAGGGGAATAACAATTCTTGCAGATCACCGATTTGTATGGGGTTTTCTGATAATTTCTTCAAACAATGATCTGAAAGCAGGGGATTGGCTTTTTTTAATTTGCGAATGAAAAAACAAAAAAAAAAGTTGGTAACTTTTCGTTTTACATTGTTGGCAACGATATCGATGTTATGTGTTCGTTACTAAATAAAGATTTTGATTTACTAGATGATTGGCTTAACGATAATCAATTGAAAATTAATATCAATAAATCAAGTTACATGATTTTTGGAAGGGAGTATACATTAAGATCTTTAAATTATGGGAGAGTAATAATCAAAGTTGATAACCAAGTATTACAGAAACTTAACTCAGTCAAGTATTTAGGAATTATACTCGATGAAAATCTGAATTTCGAACTTTATGCCGATCATTTGACAAAAAAAATTTCACAAAAGATCCAATACATCTCAAGGATAAGTAATAAAATTGACATGAAAACAAGATATCTTTTGTTTAGGTCAATCGTACTGCCACATTTAGATTTTGCACGTCTCTATTATTTAATTTGAAATCGAATATCATCACTAGACTACAAATAGTCCTGAATGAGGCATGAGAATGGTTCTCAGATGTGGTAGAAGAACACCAATCAGATCAATGTTGGAGGCACTAAATTTGATGACCGTCAGACAAAGAATCTATCTCAAAACGTTAGATTTCATATACAAAATTGAACATAAAATGTTACCAGATTATTTATCTGAGAAAATTAGATATGTTTCTGAGGTTCATCAGTATCATACCAGAAATCAAAATAGTTTTTTTGTTGATACATTCAGCACTCAGTTGACAATGGGTTCCACCCTGATTCTTCGTCATCTTCGTCAACATAATTCGACTCGTTTGATATGCCGCGCCAAAGAAAACGTTCTTATTCATCTGTTGGCAGTGCTTATCGTAATAAAGGTATATAAATGCTTTCATTCACTAGATTCAAGAATATTATTCGAAGCTATACTAAAATGCGTTCTCTGTGCAGTTTGCAATAGACAATATCCCTTTCGCTCCCCTTCAGTCTCATATGCATATGGGTGTGATAGGACTGATCGGTCAACGAAAGTTTTGATTGTGTGTTAGTGACTGAACACCTACTACAAAAAGCAAAATTTAATGAGGAATTAGTGATACATGGAGTGTCAGATTGGAACATTTTAAGCTTAGCTTTCATTGAGAAATAGTTAAAACTCACATATCTATTTAATTTTTATCATGATTTTGGATTTTATTTTTCTTTTCTTGATGCTCATGGTGTCTTTGAATATTGCAATTCAGCTTGATATTTTGTATCATTCCTTTGAGGACTAGGTATTTTTGAATTGATATTTTCATTTAAATCCTTACAACAAATGCGTTAATATTTCGCAAGTAATTAGATCGGTCCTAAATATTTTCAAGATATTTCTAATTATTTTCGTAATATTAATGCATTTTTTGAATACCATTTCCTGTGTATGAGTGATGAATGTTAATTGAGTTTGATTCATTTTCAGAATAGGGAAAATTGTCCTGATGAACAATTGGGAGTACGTTATGATTCGCTGATGAAAATGCAAATAAATGGATATCTATCGATATGAGTGACATACAATTTTTGAATAATTGTTCAGGACCAGGTAGTATCTATTTTTCATTCGAAAAAGCCACGGTGAAATTTATTAATAACAAATTTCTTTTTTTTTTTGCAGATCTCAAATGACATTGGACAAATCATCAATCAATCAAGAATAGAAAAATAGAGCAATAAAGAGGAATCTAACCATACAGCCCAACTTTTTATTGGAATCAGGGAAATATTTTTTGTAGCCGAAAGGTTCAATTGTTGTAGATGTAGAATGTAGATGAACTATGTTCCTTTGTAGTACAATGTTCTATCCTGTATTTGTATAAATCATCCCCGACTTTCCCCTATACGCGTAGGATTTCTCCTCGCCGTCGGCTTCTCACTCCTCACTAAGAGGAACATTCACTCAATCCCAGATATTTAAAATATCAGAAGGGCAGAGCTTGGTCGTGTCCGGTCCTTGTGGTCCCCCTGGTTCTCGTCGAACTTCTGGTCCTCTTACACGCGATCCTTCGACCTGTCCTTCGCTTCCTAGGAATTTTCTCACCGTCCTTGCAGTACCTAAAAGAACAGCTTTTTGCATTATATTACATATATACTCACTAAGTCTTGATTGCTTGATATTTCTCTTGAGATTTTTGGGTACTATTCCTGTTGTTGAGATGATAATTGGAATAGTTCTCGTTGATATCATTCCCCACTGGCGCTTTATCTGAAATTCGAGGTCCATATATTTTGAAATTTTTTCGACCTCTTTTTGACGCATGTTGTTATTGGGTATTGCTACGTCGATGAGTATTGCTGCCTTTTGATGTTTATCAACTAGCAATATATCTGGCCTGTTGTGAGGGACTGTTTTATCAGTCAAAACTGTACGATCCTAGTACAGTTTATAGCGTTCGTTTTCCAGGATGGTTTTCGGTCGGTATTTGTAGTATGGCACTTTTTCAGAATGAATTAGTGTTAATTCAGTTGCCATTTATTGGTGTAGTATCTTTCCTACTGCATCGTGTCTCTCTTTAGATTCATTTCCTGCAAACATTTGACATCCTCCCGTGATATGTTGGATTGTCTCATTCGTTGGACACCCATAACGGCATCGATCGTCAGTAATAGTTCGATCCTTTATGATATACTTGCAGTAATTTCTTGTTGAGATCATTTGAACTTGGATGGCTAAAAGAAATCCTTTCGTTTCTGGATACATCGCACCTGATGTGAGCCAATAATTCGACGCTTCAATGTCGACATGATCCTGGTTCACCTCGTTGAAATGTCGTCCATGTAGGGGCTTTTCTCTCCATCTTTGCAGTTTTTCTTGGATTGTCTGCTGGTTGTATGACAATTGCTCCTTGTGGAGTTGCAAAGGTGTTGATTCGTCTGCTTCACACTGTACTTTGTAGATCTCTGACGTGCCTGATTTGTCTTTGAAGTTTGTTCGTAGGCAATCAATTTGACCATGATGTCTAGCAGACCTCTGCCTCCTTTATTCCTCGGCAGTGCCGTCCTCTCAATGCTACTTTTCGGATGGTGCTTGTGTGCTTTCGTCATCAAGGTTCTCATTTTGCGTTGCAGGTTTTCCATATCTGTTTTGCTTATTGCATTATTATTATTATTATCATCATTATTATCATTTATTCAAAATAAGAGAGGAGGCAAAAGCCTTCACATCTCAGGTACAAATAAATTCAAAGATATACGTTGCTAGTGAGCGAGGAGTTCAAAACAATACAATCAAAAAGAGAAGGCAGGAAAAAAAAATACAAATTAACATTGAAAATCACGATACAGTCAAATGATGATTAAGACGGTTTTTGAAAGCGTTTATTGACGGGGCGCATGCAACTTCACTAGGCAGTGCGTTCCAAGCGTGGAATACACGATTAGAGAAAAAATTCTCTCGAACGGTAGAGCTTAAGATGATGACCACGCCGTCCAGCACTATCCAGAAAAAGGTGGCAGACCAAACAAACTGAGCCTCTCCTCGTACGTTAGACGCATGATACCGAATGGAATCCTGATAGCCCTTCGCTGAACAGACTCCAGGGTTTCGCGATCTCGAACTAGCACAGGCGCCCAGACAGGACCAGCATATTCTAGTACCGATCGCTTGATGGGATATATGAGTCTATTAGCTTTGCTCACTATATATTCAATATGTTGAGACCAACTGAGGTCGTCAGAAACCACAAAACCAAGATCGCTTTGGGAACTGGTAACTCGCACCAATTGCTCATTAATGAAGTGCTGGTGACCAGGGTTTTCTCTTCCCAAGTACATAATAGCACATTTTTCAATATTTGAAGGCAAGATCCACCTTTTCGACCATTCGAATATGCGATCCAAATCCTGCTGCAAGTCAAAACTTGAAGAGATATCAGAGAAGATCTTAATGTTATCGGCGTACGAAGAGTGACGGCAGACCAAGCCCGTCGGCAAATCTGCCACGTAAGCCAGGAATAGGATTGGGCCGAGGACAGATCTCTGAGGCACGCCACTACCAACTGCGAAATTACGGGAAGTAACGTCAGCCACCCTCACCTGAAACTGGCGATCCTGCAGAAAAGATTCAATCCATCGTAGGAGTCCACCCCTGACACCAAAATGTTCGAGCTTGTGGAGAAGTCTTCTATGCGGCACACGATAGAATGCACGCGAGAAATCCAAATATGCAACATCCATCGGAATATTTCGATCTAGTGATTTAGTCCATTCATCAATACACCTCAGCAAGGTGGTTAGGACTGCCTTCCTTGGGAGAAAACCATGCTGATCGCCAAGAATAATGTTGTTTCGCTCAAAGAACGATAATAGCCTCGAACTGAGCAACCGCTCGGCAATCTTACCAATAATAAGAAGCAGTCTTATAGGCCTATAATTTGAAGTATCAAGCTTGTCCCCTTTCTTATACAATGGAGTCACCCTGGCACATTTGCATACTGTAGGCAGCTTCATAGAATCAAAAGATATATTAAGTAGTCTTTTAATAGGTTAGAGACCCAGCACAGTGTTTTAGGATGCTGGCAGGAATGTTGTCAGGACCTGGTGCAGAGGTGGGGTCAAGTGACCTTAGAATGTCGTTAATTTCTGTGGGACTAAAGCTGATACGATCGAGAGTCTGGTGGCATCTTGGTGCTTCAACATCAGGAATAAGTTCATCAGGTTCCGATGTGAATGTTGAAGCAAAAGATCTGGCAAATGAGTTGGCACACTCCAGAGAATCAGAGCAAATCACACCGTCATGGTTTCGAACCTGAGTTGTAAATGTAAAACAATTATTTTTCAATGAAGATATGATTTATTGGTTGATTTTTCTTTATTATATGTGTATTTTTCGGGAAGAGAAATAAATTTGTTTTTATATATGCTGTATTTTATTTAGCAAGGACTAATGGTTTATTTATATAACTTATTTACTTTTACAAGCAGTTAGCATGGCAACAATGAGTACAAAACTGCGCATGTTTTGGTTACTATGATCAACTATCTACAAAAATTTCCATCTATCTCTAATCAAAGATAGAGATTCTGTCATTAGCTGTTTATTGAAACCAAAACATGCTAACTGCCAGTGAGAAGTAAATAGGTTATATTAACCAGCCGTTAATCGTTCTTCAGTCGACAATATAATTGTACTTAGTTCATTGGTTCAGATTAAGAAATCTAATGGATTGGACAGATAATTGCATTTATTCTATCGAATAACTTCAAAGAATTGATTTCAATTAATATTCATTTCAAGTGAGTTTACTGTTTCTTCGGAACAACTATAAAATTAATTTTGAATTGACCACATTTCATACTTGTTTTAACACTAACTCAATTTTGGTTTGACTAATTAATACTTTCATTCGAGTATTTGATTCACTACCTTTAAACGATTGAAATTGAGGAATTCAAAATCTTGACTTGAAAATATTTCATATTCAAACGAAATTTTCCAACCACTCATTTCAAGTATAGTCATTCACTCAAAGCTTATATTGAAAATTTCCTTGGGCCAATAATACCGACTATATTAAATTGAAGAATATCATATACTCATTGGAAATACTTGTTATATTTGAATTTCGAAAATAAAGTATAGTTGAGCCAAATCTACTATATTCTTGCTTATATTATATGAATCTCTCATGTATTTCAACCAATTATTATTTACCCAATTTGAGAATAGATTTTTTTGCGTGTAATAGATTATAATATAAATATATTTTACTATATGGTCTTTTAAACCGACGAGGTTGCGGGTTTGATACGAATTAGAATGAAACAGTCTGGAATATTGTAAACCTCGTCGTCACCATTTTCTTCATAAAAATTTCATTGTGAACCACCATGTATAGGTCTTTGTGAGTTGAGATAAAAACATTGAAACATCAGCTAGCAATTTCTGAGTTTCAAGCCAAAAATGATTTCAAAAGTACTGAATGAAATAATTGTAGGAAAGTTCATTTCATGTGTTCTGCAGTACCAATGAACTTTCAGAAGATCATCGACTTCTTGAGAAGATTAAACCCTACAAGTGAATAACTCGAAATCTAACGATCTGATCGAATACAAGCTCAAAACACTATTCAATGTTCTTCATCCAGACTCTTTTTGACCTCGGTATTTAGAGAAAAATAGCAATTTAATTTCGTAATTGAAAAGATTTAAATGAATTGTATCCTGAAATTGATGCTGGAATATGTATTTTGAGTAACTTACATTATTCAATTTCTTATTACTTGTCACAAAATTGTCCTCATCATATACGTATTCATCAATATCTCGTTCTCTTCGATCCCTGGACAAAGTGTTGTCAGCTTGGCTCTCGGCGGATGCCCTTCTTATCATTTTGAATGCCTTCTTGAATTTTATAACATCCTCGAAAAATGCATTGAGGTCAATAGGGTTGTCGTCACTGGTTTGTAAATCCTGATCGAGAAAATCAGTTGAATAATAAAATGAGAAAATTGATATTGAATGGGATATGAATAGTTGTCAAATGTTGACTAAGAAGAATTTATATGATAAGTTTGGTACTTCTTATTTCGTCGAATATTAATGTTTGAAAAAATATTCCGGATTATACATTTGTGGATTCTCTTTTCTGAGGAAATAGTCAGCTCGTGTGTTTATGCTCATTATGGTTTGTCGGTTTGTTTTGATTGTCAACGGTGATGACAGTGCTGCCGAACATCGTTTTGTGAAAAAACCAGAATGTAAATAGATCAAAAAAGGAAAAAATACTGTTTGACCCCCAAAGTAGGGAGCAATCTTCCATCGGGAACAATCAATAGATAACAATGGAAAGAGGATCGGGACTATCTTAGTTTCCTCTCATTCTCTTCACCTTGGACTTTACCAACCAAATCTCTTTTTTATATAATCTTATAAATATATCTTTTTCCACTGCACCTAGCCTGAACTACTTATCTATTGGACACTCGATTCAGTATTGAACATAAAAATAATTATTTTGTAATATGCCATGCTTATAAAAAGATTTGAACTGGAGTTGCACACAATAAGTTGATAGAAGATTATCGAAATTCACTTTGTTGATATCTTTTCAATCTTTCATGTTCGAACTATGAAAAAAAATCACCTGCTTTTATTCAAGGAACCAATTTTGTCCTTTTCGTTTTTTGAGGTTTAGATCGATACTGCATTGAATCCATCGTTATCAGAATCCTTGGATTATTGAGTCAGGTGCCATCCATTCAATACATCCAAGAAAGTTTGCGATACATAATCAAAGATCAAAAGCAGCCCAAACCACATCAATAAAAGCCTCATTTGTCGAGTGGTCACAAAAAATAAAAACACAAACAGGACATGTTTATAACATGATGCTGGACGAAGAAGACGTGCTCTCGGATTGCTCCTATCACTCTGAGCCCAAGTCGTTTATGAAGTTCTGTAAAAACAGAAAAGGAAGCGTAAAAGTATGCATAATCTCCTTCTCCTTCTATCACGAAAGTTGCATTAAGAAGAAACCCAACATAGTAGAGTCAGACAATGCAGAAGTGGTTTGTTGTGAAAATCTGAATAATCAAACTGAAACATCGCAAAAACAGGAAAAAGAAGCGCTTCAGTTTGGAGTTCGATATCTACGAGAACTGGTGAAAGAAACACGAGCCGAAAATATTAGTCCAAAAATCTACAATAAATCATATATTGACGCTGTCATGAGCTCCGTCGCAGTTCAAATACCTCGTCTTCGTCCCAAATTTTAACCTCAAATTCAGAAATACAATCAAAGCAGAAAACAACCCATTGCAACAAAACTGTTGCATTCCGAAAAATCTTCTTGAAAAAATGTCATTTGAAATGAGATTTTAGAGGAAATGGGAGATATAATCAGCTAATCAAGATTGCTCCAGAAGGCAGAAATGGATCTGGGTAGGTGGATTGATTCAAACACTACCGTAGATAAAGTAGATAACCTCTCGACGTACGCAAAGGAAAAATTGCCTGACAAGGATGATAATAATAATAATAATGCAACGCAAAATGAGAACCTTGATGACGAAAGCACACAAGCACCATCCGAAAAGTAGCATTGAGAGGACGACACTGCCGAGGAATAAAGGAGACAGAGCTCTGCTAGACATCATGGAACTTGCCCATGGTCAAATTGAATGCCTACGAACACACTTCAAAGACAAATCAGGCACGTCAGAGATCTACAAAGTACTGTGTGAAGCAGACGAATCAACACCTTTACAACTGCACAAGGAGCAATTGTCATACAACCACCAGACAATCCAAGAAAAACTGCAAAGATGGAGAGAAAAGCCCCTACATGGACGACATTTCAACGAGGTGAACCAGGATCATGTCGACATTGAAGCGTCGAACTATTGGCTCACATCAGGTGCGATGTATCCAGAAACGGAAGGATTTCTTTTAGCCATCCAAGATCAAGTGATCTCAACAAAAAATTACTGCAAACATATCATAAAGGATCGAACTATTACTGACGATCGATGCCGTTATGGGTGTCCAACGAACGAGACAATCCAACATATCACGGGAGGATGTCAAATGTTTGCAGGAAATGAGTATAAAGAGAGACACGATGCAGTAGGAAAGATACTACACCAAGAAATGGCAACTAAATTAACACTAATTAATTCTGAAAAAGTGCCATACTACAAGTACCGACCGGAAACCATCCTGGAAAACGAACGCTATAAACTGTACTGGGATCGTACAGTTTTGACTGATAAAACAGTCCCTCACAACAGGCCAGATATATTGCTAGTTGATAAACAACAAAAGGCAGCAATACTCATCGACGTAGCAATACCTAATAACAACAACATGCGTCAAAAAGAGGTCGAAAAAATTTCAAAATATAGGGACCTCGAATTTCAGATAAAGCGCCAGTGGGGAATGATATCAACGAGAACTATTCCAATTATCATCTCAACAACAGGAATAGTACCCAAAAATCTCAAGAGAAATATCAAGCAACTAGGACTTAGTGAGTATATATGTAATATAATGCAAAAAGCTGTTCTTTTAGGTACTGCAAGGACGGTGAGAAAATTCCTAGGAAGCGAAGGACAGGTCCAAGGATCGCGTGTAAGAGGACCAGAAGTTCGACGAGAACCAGGGGGACCACAAGGACCGGACACGACCGAGCTCTGCCCTTCTGATATTTTAAATATCTGGGATTGAGTGAATGTTCCTCTTAGCGAGGAGTGAGAAGCCGACGGCGAGGAAAAATCCTACGCGTATAGGCAAAAGTCGGATAATAATAATAACAACATACTGCAAGGACGGTGAGAAAATTCCTAGGAAGCGAAGGACAGGTCCAAGGATCGCGTGTAAGAGGACCAGAAGTTCGACGACAACCAGGGGGACCACAAGGACCGGACACGACCGAGCTCTACCCTTCTGATATTTTAAATATCTGGGATTGAGTGAATGTTCCTCTTTGCGAGGAGTGAGAAGCCGACGGCGAGGAGAAATCCTACGCGTATAGGCAAAAGTCGGATAATAATAATCGTTCAGATTAAGTTTTAAGGGGTTCTTATCAGGAGAGTTGAATCGACTCCTGCCCACTGCAGATTCCAGGAGCTCCCTGACCCGGGAAGCTGAAACCTGTCGAAGGGTCCCTGTCCAGGGTAACGGAAGAAGCCGTGTGGAGAGCAGCTCAAGAATTCTCCCACCGTAGCTCTGCGGATCGTAAAAGCGATCAAAGGCCGTCTCCCCCACGACACGGAGGAACCCATGAATGATGGTGAATTTGAGGAATAGGAATATAGAGTCGCTGCCTGAGGTTCGTCAGGGCGTGTCTGGAGCCGGCGCTGGACATGACAGTTTGCGGGACGTCGGTGATAGAGTGCTAAGGAGACGGGCGTCTGTCGAACAAAATGCTACGCCTCCACAATCTCAACATTCTAGGAGAAGAATAACACGAGTTTCTCCGACCGCTGAAGGTGGTGCGCAAGATCCCCAATCCCCACTCACCCAAGCAGGTCTACCAAGAAGACGCATGAAATGGACAAGTTCGATATATGAAACGATCATGCGCATATATTATGAAGTGGCTTATATCGAAGAGGATATGCTACCGGCAAAAATTATTTGCAGAATTCCACAGAAACTATCCCGAACTCCAAGTTTCTGAGCAAAGAGTAGCCGACCAATACCAGGTCATATTGAGAAAAACACTTGTACCCGATGAGAGACTTAACACCATGAAAAATTAAGTCCAACTGAGGCTACAAAATAGAGACCTCACTAACAACGAAACGACAATTGAAGAAAACTACGATTGTGCTGAAAACCAACAGAACATCAATGCACAAAAGAACACTGAGGAACAAAACAACGCAGATGTGATAGCAATAAGTGATGCTCAAGGACGGAATATATATGCTGCACCCGTCGAAAATTCAGAAGAAGACCAAAGAGAACTACTGCCACAATGAATAGATGCGTTATAGATATTGAGGGCACAGATCCATTGAGACGACCGATTCTACCAAGATTAAGGACCTCCAAGAAACTATCTCATCTTCTGGTCTTGGCCAACAAGAAGCTTATGTCAAAGTATCTTTCTGACTACCATGATCTCGAATCATTACACCTCATCATATACTGTGCAGCATTTTCAATAGCAACAGTGCTAGGTGTAAAGCCAAAACCTAAAAGTCAGCAACCAGCCAGAGAAAAACAACAAAATAAACTACATTGGCAAAAAAGGCTAGAACATAAAGTTCATAGCATCCGCCAAGATATTGGGAGGCTCACTTAATTTGCAAAAGGTTCGCCGTCTAGAAAATGACGAAAAATGGTGAATATAATAATGGATCGTCACCGGCAATATACAACATATGACTCAAACAATGAAAATGCTCAACAAATTTTAGACACACTGAAACAAAAACTTAGTGTGTACTCCGAAAGACTCAAAAGATACAATGAGAGCTATAGAAGAAAACACGATAATAATATTTTTGAAAACTCCGGAAGAAAATTCTATAGAATGTTAAACAATAATATGTCAGCAACACCAGGAAGTTATCCAACCGTCGAGAATATTGAGAATTTTTGGACAGATCAACTGGCTACACCAAATCCCTACAACTCTCAGGCTGATTGGATAAGAAGTGAAGAGAAATCCTGTGAGACAATATAACACATGCCGCATAACGCAGTTTCTATAGAAGAATTCCATGAAATATTGAAAAACACACACAATTGGAAATCACCCGGCCCAGATGGAATCCACAACTTTTGGTTGAAGAAATTTTGGTGTATACACGGCAGGCTAGTTGAAACCATAAATGAGGTTATAAGGAATCCAAAGGAAATGCCCAAATTTCTAACAACAGGGACCACTTACCTCTTACTGAAGAATCTGCAAAATACAGCGGATCCATCAAAATACAGAGCAATTACATGTCTACCAACAATATATAAAATCATCACATCATGTATAGCATCTCGTATCTACAAACATTGCGAGACCAATAACATAATGACAGCACAGCAGAAAGGATGTTCCAAGAATGCACTAGGATCGAAGGAACTGCTGATAATAGATTCCATCATATGTAACCAAGCCTTCAAAAAACACAGAAATCTTTTTACGACATATTTTGACTATAAGAAGGCCTTCGACTCTATTCCACATGGGTGGCTGACAAAAATTTTGGAAATATACAAGATCGATCCAATTACAATAAACTTTCTGAAGTATGCAATGTGCAACTGGAGAACGAATATCGAACTCTCTACAGCGAACATAACTACTAAAAAGATTCCAATAAAAAGAGGAATATTCCAAAGAGATTCATTGAGTCCCTTATGGTTCTGCTTGGCGCTGAACCCCCTTTCTAAACAACTGAAAGCTACGGAAACAGGTTTCAATATCAAGGGAAATAGAAATACTATTGCACTCAATCATTTGCTATACATGGATGACCTGAAACTTATAACAGGCAACAAAAACCACTTGCAAATTATGGTCAAACTGGTGGAAAATTTTTCGAAAGACGTGGGGATGGAATTCGGATTGGACAAGTGTCGTACGATTAGCGTAGTGCGTGGAAAAATCCAAGATGAACCGATAGCTCTCTCCAATGGACAGGAGATAAAAGCAATGAAATCGGACGATCTTTATAAATACCTAGGAATGAAACAAAACCATCAAAGAATGAAGGAAGAATTAACAACTGAGTTCATTAGGAGAATCAACAAAATTTTAAAAACAAACCTCAACAGCAAGAACATGATGAGAGCCATCAACACATATGCATGTTCAATTTTCACATACTCTGTTGGTATCATTCCATGGAGCAAAACAGATATGGAAAACCTGCAACGCAAAATGAGAACCTTGATGACGAAAGCACACAAGCACCATCCGAAAAGTAGCATTGAGAGGACGACACTGCCGAGGAATAAAGGAGGCAGAGGTCTGCTAGACATCATGGAACTTGTCCATGGTCAAATTGAATGCCTACGAATATACTTCAGAGACAAATCAGGCACGTCAAAGTACTGTGTGAAGCAGACGAATCAACACTTTTGCAACTGCACAAGGAGCAATTGTCATACAACCACCAGACAATCCAAGAAAAACTGCAAAGATGGAGAGAAAAGCCCCTACATGGACGACATTTCAACGAAGTGAACCAGGATCATGTCGATATTGAAGCGTCGAACTATTGGCTCACATCAGGTGCGATGTATCCAGAAACGGAAGGATTTCTTTTAGCCATCAAAGATCAAGTGATCTCAACAAGAAATTACTGCAAGCATATCATAAAGGATCGAACTATTACTGACGATCGATGCCGTTATGGATATCCAACGAATGAGACAATCCAACATATCATGGGAGGATGTCAAATGTTTGCAGGAAATGAATATAAAGAGAGACACGATGCAGTAGGAAAGATACAACTCCAAGAAATGGCAACTAAATTAACACTAATTCATTCTGAAAAAGTGCCATACTACAAATACCGACCGGAAACCATCCTGGAAAACGAACGCTATAAACTGTACTAGGATCGTACAGTTTTGACTGATAAAACAGTCCCTCACAACAGGCCAGATATATTGCTAGTTGATAAACATCAAAAGGCAGCAATGCTCATCGACGTAGCAATACCCAATAACAACAACATGCGTCAAAAAGAGGTCGAAAAAATTTCAAAATATAGGGACCTCGAATTTCAGATAAAGCGCCAGTGGGGAATGATATCAACGAGAACTATTCCAATTATCATCTCAACGACAGGAAAAGTACCAAAAAATCCCAGAAGAAATATCTAGCAACTAGGAGTTAGTGAGTATATATGTAATATAATCCAAAAAGCTGTTCTTTTAGGTACTGCAATTACGGTGAGAAAATTCCTAGGACGCGAAGGACAGGTCCAAGGCTAGCGTGTAAGAGGACCAGAAGTTCGACGACGAGAACCAGGGAGACCACAAGGACCGGACACGACCGAGCTCTGCAATTCTGATATTTTAAATATCTGGGATTGAGTGAATGTTCCTCTTAGCGAGGAGTGAGAAGCCGACGGCGAGGAGAAATCCTACGCCTATAGGCAAAAGTCGGGATAATCGTTTATTGATCTCATAAGACATACAATTATGTGTGAGATAAGTCACAAAAAAAAGAAAAAAGTTAACATAAATAATTATCAACTGTATCGTTTAACAGTATAATAACAATTTCTTAACAATAAAGCTTTCACACTGGCCTTGAATTCTCTAAGATTCAGAGACGTAATATGGGAAGGTAAATGATTGAACAATTTTATGTCCTGATATGTGGGCGACATTTCAAATTTTGTTGTTCTGTGTTTTGGCACAAACAGCACTTCCCCACTTCTTGTATGGAAATTATGAAAGCTTGATAATTTTGTGATGCTATTCTTTTTTTCCTAAATATATAATAAAGTTTCGAGAATGAAAACACAAGACAGCGTGAGAATACCATTTTGTGAAAAAACTTGTCTACAAGACGTCCTTTTGAATAATAAAGACCCTACTAACCTCTGAAGAATTTCCCCAAAGTAGGATGTTGTAAGATATATGGCTATATACTAAGCTGTAATAAATATTGATCAACGATGACATGGGAAACAAGTGTCTTACTCTACTCATAGCGAAAAATGAAATTTTCAATTTACCGCAGACCAAATCAATGTGACTGAACCATCTTAAAGCTTCATCCAATGTGTTATGCTTTGAACTGAAATCTTATCACCCAAAACAAAAGGCATTCAAATTCGACAGCAGAGATCTGGAATTCAAAGAACTTCTGAAGCCTGGCCAGAAGGTGTAACCTCAAAATTTTGTAACCTCAAAATTCAGGTTTTTACCTGAACTACCTACTTAGATATCCACGGCTTGCCTCAGTGGAGACGGGGTGATTTTTCAAGATGGTAAGATATAATAAATATAATAAAACATTTCTAAAATTTACCAAAAGAGTGTAATGATGAAAAGGTTTATACAGGTAGCACAAGATACAGCTGCCAATTGGCGTTGACAAAAAAATAAGAGCAAATTGGTCGCTATTGAACGATAAGGAGGGGGTCACTGATACGAAGCCGTGAGAAAGAGGAAATGAAATTGAGGGAATCAAATATCAACCGCGTCGCGTCGCTTGAGCTCAGGCGCATGCGCGTAGTATGGTAAAAATTTATGCGGAATTATTCTTTACAAAAAAAATACGTTGAATCTGTACCTCACCAATGAAATAATGGTCGGTATATATAGGCGATATGTCGTCAGACAATGATGATTTTAATTCTACTTATGATCCAATAATGATAACTTTCTCTATAATATTTGCATGAAAATAACCTCATTTATTATTATTTGAACTGGGGTCGTTTTGGTTCGGTAACCCTTCCAGGAACTGCGACCATGCAGATCTTTTGTTCTCTACCCTACTCATTCAAAGAAACCCAAGGAGGTCGTCAATGACGTTAATAAAACTGACAACCTCCATAGGGGCCTTGGCCGTTACCTCTCTGGCATCCAGGACCGGCTTATCCATGTGAATGGTTCTTAGGCCAGCCAGCTCCTGACACTTGCATACCAAGTTTTCAGCTGTTTCTGCTTCCGATCCACAGAGCCTGCAAATCTCGTCTGCTGACTTTTCCATACAGTACAAATAATGTTTGTACCGACATTGCCCCGTCAGCAGTCCCACCATCACCCGAAGCTCGGCTCGCGACAGCTTCAGGAGTTTTTTGGCGTAGGTAGGTTTTTCTTTGCCTCAACAATTCTAGGAGTGTTAGTTCAGTGGATGGTCCTGCTGTTCAACTCCCGTAGCTGGACCGCAGCTTCATGTTGGTCTTTTCCTAGCCCACAGAAAGGCTCAAGTCCAGCAGGTGTTAACCTTGATGCACATTTTGCAAGTTCATCAGCTTTTCCATTTCCTTCAACTCCACAGTGCCCTGGTACCCATAGTAGAGTCATCTTATATGAAAATAACCTTACTTATAAGTGTTCTATTGACAAAGGTAATGAGATAATGTTATCTTTATGAAACTGAAGGTCTTCGCAGTTTGAACCTGCTTGGTAATAAAGTTATGAACAAATAGTATATCAATAGAAAATAATCAGGTTCAGGCAACTTTCATGAATACAGATGTTTCAACGATCCGAAACTTGCGTTAAAATCCTCAATAGTCCTCAACTTGATGACTCTCCTCTCAGGAACTACTCCTTCTATACTTCTCCAATCTCCTCGATTCCAAGTTGACTGTCCCTTGAAATCGATCCCCAGAGTGGAATATAACTCAGCGCTAATCTCACAGGACTACGCAGAAACGTGGTGCTCCATCAAGACGACTTGATACGATGACGTTCAACTAACACCCTGTAGATAAGGAGTGCAAATGAGGTTTCGACAAAGTTAAAGGGTTCAATCTTTATCACTAGAATAAAAATTGATCAATATCAAACACTAGAAAGAACGAGGAACTTTTCAATTCATACCCAGTTGTTCGGGGGCAGTCAATGAGACTTCTTTCCACCGAGTGGAATTTTTCAGTGAATTCCAACCAAATTTCTCCAAATGCACTAAGGCAATGACTAATGAAGAGGAAATATCAGATGGTGAGAAGCATTGCAGAAAGTGTATACTACGAAACATACCTGATTGACTGAAATTCCAAAGATCACCACATGCAACAGTAGAATATTCAAATAAGCTTCCTTTGAGAAAAATACGGAAAATACCAGTTTCTCCAAAACGAAAAAGGGCTTGGATTGTGAATAATGCACAAAATATGATTAACGAAATAAATCCCACAATGGATGACTCTAAGTCAAGAATTCGAGAAATCGCAAATGATACCTTCAGCTCCTGATCAAAATTTTCCATAATCATAGAGTCCCTGGCCTGTCAATTTTTTCCACTCGAATATCTATGATCGACAGTTGACACCGGTAGCGCTAATGCACGCAGTACGAAACATAAATAATAACATTTACCTCAACTGGTGAAAAATGTCATAATAAACTTTTAGCATGTAACAAAGGAGTCAAAATCCGTAGGTTTCGTAGTTACTAGTTGTTACTGCAACTAGTCAACTCATCTTATTTTCTTTGTTTTCCTTTTATTATTAATAAATTCATTGTTTTCCTAATTCAGAGAATATCATTCATTTAAATGTACCGCGGGAAAACATATGCTGGAGATTTGATAGATGCCAGATACGCGAGGATTCATTCAAGACCCGTCCGTGCATATGGACATTTCATACAGATTTCCACTCGCTCTTTCGTTGTGTTAAACGCAATATTTTCTTTTCATAAACATTTTCTAGTCGACTCTATTTTCAAGAACAATACCGTTTCTTCGGTTGTGCGAGATTGAGTGTTCCGTCTACCACCCGTTCGACGGCGAAGATCTGTCAGCCAAGGACATTTCATGGACTTTCCTTTATCAAGGTAGGCAGAAATCATTTCTCCACGAATTTCAATTTTCGGTCCTTCGCTACTTTTTTCATATTAAGGCTCTTGTCGTGCCATATTGGTCCAATCGAGCCGAATATTTGAACCTTATTTCTAAATTCTTTTGATTGGGAAACTCTGAATTTAATTCATTTCATTTCCATATTGTTCTGCTCATAAAAAACTGATGAGCGCAGTGTGTTGACATTCAGCGTCTTCTCAACCATAGACGACGTATTTTCAGTGGATAACCTCTCATTGTCGAACAATAACAATAACCTGACTTTTCGTAAACAATTTCATGATTGTTTACTTTCGATTATTTCGTTTCTCTATTTCTATATTCTCGCTCTTTCTGTCAGGTATTGTTCTTGTTTGAACATTTATCGATCTATAGTGTCCATACTTTGTTATTGATATTTTCATTTTCGTTCAATTTGAAAAACTTTTCAAAATAAACTTTCGACCTAACATTATAACTGCAGTATACTTTGAATCGTAGAATAGCTCATTCCACTCACAATGAATTAAAAGTGAAACAGAATAAAGCACGACGTCAAATTCTCATTGATGACATCGAGGAAATTTTGGTTTTAGCTCAGGCTGCGGTAACTGATCAAAGTCTTCACGTACGATTTCGTTTAAGATACGAAAGTCTGGAGGAAATTCACAGCGAATTTCAAACTCTGCACAGTGCTATCATAGTACTTTTAGCAAATTCAGACGAACCAGATTACAACGCCGAAAAATCAGTTAGAGCTGCGTTTACCGATAATTATTTCACAATCAAAACGATCTACGTGAATTTATTTCCTGTCGTTATACCTGAGACCAATCGTATATCAAAATCGCCAAGTGTTAAACTTCCTAAAATCGTTTTACCTATTTTTGATGGTAATTATAAGGAATGGCCAACGTTTTATGACTTATTCAAAAGCTTAGTTCACGAGAATTCTAATTTGAGTCAAATCGAAAAATTTCAATATCTATTAAGTTCACTTTCTTCTCAAGCTCTTAATTTGCTCAAAGGTTTTCCTTTGACCGCTCAAAATTATGAAAACGCCTTTCAAACTCTAACTGATAGATATCAAAATAGACGCCTCTTAGCTAATACATGTTGGAATGAAATTTATAATATTTCAAAACTTCACAGTGAGTCGGCATCCGGACTTAGACGGATTCTGGAGGTATTTTCGGAAAATTTAGCTGTGTTGAAAAACTTAGGTCTGCCTACTGATCAGTGGGACTTTGTTTTATTTCATCTGCTCATTCAAAAATTAGACACAGCCACCATTAAACGATTCGAATTACAGGAATGCTCAACAGACATTCCTTCATTTATCAATTTGCAAACTTTCTTAACTAATCAATGTGTAGCTCTAGAATCAGTGGCTCTTTCTGTTCCTTCAAAATCTCAACAGTTTTCTGATTCTCGAACTTCAAAATTCAATAATACTTCAAGTAAACGAAATTCCGCTCTTTTAGTTCAGTCGAAAAATAATTCAGATAAAAAAGGCATTAGCTGTAATTATTGCAAGTCATCTCATAATATTTACAACTGTCCTTCGTTTTTGGGAAAAACTGCCTCAGATCGTTTCAAAATTGTCAAAGATAAGAATTGGTGCATCAATTGCCTTCATTCTGGGCATCAATTAAATAACTGTTCCTCGAAATCAACATGTCGAACCTGTAATAAAAAACATCATTCTTTATTGCACATGCGCAGTCCATCCGACGATGTACCTCAGAACGAATCATGCCAATCGCAGAGTCAAACCTCTTATTTTTCGCATTCCAACTCAGTGAATCTTTTGCCTGCCAACTCCACAGTTTTATTGGCTACTGCTCAAGTAGACATCCAAGACGCTTGGAGTATCTTTCAGAAAGTTCGAGTTTTATTAGACGCCGCACAGTGGGGCAAGATACCCAGAAAGTTGGCAAAAAATCAAAAAATTAAAATCAGTATCGAGGATTTTTTTTCTTTAGAATACGTATAAACCATCCTACGGATTAGATAATACCCTTATTTCAGCCACCGAACTTTTCAATGACTTGTTAGTTGGCTATTATTTTCACTGTATCAAAATATTTTATAAGCTGTAAACTTTAGTTCATTGTGTACTCAACTTTTGAATAGTTAGTTTGTTATTATTTCGTAATAATTCTTGAAAACCAAATATGGAAGCTTCAACCTCAGGTAAGTGACGACAATTTGACTATTTGAATGTTATAATATTCTCAAATATAGTAGGTCAATAAGGCATTTTTAAATAAGATGTACAAGTGTTGAAATTTTCGCATGTCACGCATATATTTTGGACTTTTTGTTATGGAGCTCCACCAGATACCGCTTTCATTTTATATTCAATCGAAAGCTTGAGGAATCCTCTTTGAAATATACTTGTCTTTGTTTGCCTTTTGTTGCCTTTTAAATCAATAGGACATTAATTTTATGAGTAGTTTTGATACATAATGGTAATGCAACGTAAATCGCCCTGGACTTCATATCTACATCTAGCTTGTTTATATTTATTTGTTCAATTTATTTGTATGTTGAGAAAGTTGTATGGAATAAAAAATTAAGTCTTATGTACTAATAATAATGATTAGCAGCCCAAAATGTGGCCCGAAAAATATTTTAATTTAAAAAAGGTATCGATACCATGATTTAAAATATGTTTTCAATTGAAGGAACTGAGTGAAGTCTACAGTTCACGAACTAATAAGTGTCTTTTCCTTTCCCTTATAGGATCATGTCTTCTGCACTATTACCTATTGGACAGTTGAGTGAGGAGGCTCAGGAAGCACAGAATAAGGATTTCAAAAGATACATAATTCCAGAAAGTGTAGTAGATCCAAAAGAAATGAAGATATTTTCAACTTATTTTTGATTAGTAGCGATCCAGTAATTACAAGCAAAAGGAAAATGAAAAAAAAGAAACAAGAAAAAATCCCATGGGAAGCTTTGCAATTGTTGAATGTTTCATCCTCATTTGATTCGTCATCAGAAGAAGAGGAGGAAGAACAAATTTATAATGATACGAATTCTGATTTCTAAATAATCAAAATTCAAAATATGCATCAAAGTTGTTTTTTTGTTTTTCATTGGAGAAAATGATTCATTAAAATTCTTAATTTTTAGTTGTCCCGAATTCTTTTCTGCCTGAAATCGAACCTCTACCCGTGGTTTTTTTACACTTTTATTTTACAATGGGCTTCATTGTACCTTATAAATGAATAAATAAATCATTTCGTAATTTAAAACAGTTTTCTGATTTTTTGCCAACATTCTGGGTATATTTTTTCGCAACACGGACCTGGAATTTACTTCCAGGTTTAGCGCGAAACAGCTGCCATTCATATTTTTTTTTGTTTTGAATTTATGTATGTGAATTTTAATTGTAATTTTTGTTATGATAATGATGAATAAAGATTGATTTGAAAGATTGATTTGATTGCCCCACTGTGCGCCGGTTCTCAAATTAATATCATATCCCAATCTTGTGTTAATAAGTTAGGATTGCAAATTTCAAAGACTGCACTTTCAATTACTGGCATAGGGAAAAGTTCATCTACTGCTTCTGGTAGCACTGTCTGCTCTATTCGCCCTACAGGTCAGATCAATCCATCTTTCACCTTTGACGCTGTAGTTCTCCCAAAAATTTGTACACAAATGCCGACCTCTTTAGTCCAATTTTCCAATTGGAAATGCATCTCCAACAAAAAATTAGCAGATCCTGAATTTTCTACTCCACATTCTGTGGACATTCTTCTTGGTGCAGATATTTTCCCACTTGTACTCAAAGACGGTCGAATCAAAGGCAACGGTTCGGAACCTACAGCCCTAGAAACTGTTTTCGGTTGGGTTTTCATGGGACAAATTCAGTCTCCTAGTCGCTCAATGAGTTCATTTCATTTGTCTTTATGTGATTCTTCTTTGAATTCCACATTAAAGAGGTTCTGGGAATTCGAAGAGGTGCCAACAACAACATCCTCTTCACCAGAGGATCAACGTTGTGAACAACTCTTTGTTGAAGGTCATTCGAGAGATGCTTCGGGACGATACACGGTTGCATTGCCATTTGAAAGTGGCAAATGCGTTTGTTTTGGGGATACATATTCTTTAGCTCTGCGTCGTTTTCTGTCGCTCGAACGTAGACTTATAAGAACTCCAGAAGTTTACCAGGAGTATTGTCATTTTATGAAAGATTATTTGAGTAGTAATCATATGTCGTCAGTAATCACTGATGTCGAAACTGAAAATAATTTCTATATCCCTCATCATTGTATCATCAAGCCTGATAGTGCGTCGACTAAGTTACGAGTAGTGTTCGACGCATCAGCTCACCTTCCAGGTAAATTGTCCTTGAATGATGCTCTCTTGATTGGTCCTAAATTACAGAAGGATATTTTTGTAATTCTGTTGAATTTTCGTGTCCACACTTTCGTTTTCACTGCCGATATAAAACAGATGTATCGTCAAATCTTGATGCAGCCGTCACATCGTGATTACCAAAGAATTCTTTGGAGGTTTTTTCCGTCAGAGCCTATCGGTGCATATCGATTAAACACTGTCACCTACGGAGTTGCGCCTGCTTCTTTTCTTGCTCTTAGAACTTCGTCTCAACTAGCTGAGGACGAAGGAGCCTCTTTCCCAAATGCTTCCAAAATCCTGCTCAGAGATATTTACGTGGACGATATTGTCACTGGCTGTGATGATCTCGAACAGGCCAAAGTTTTGGTGGATGAGTTGATATCATTGTTGGAATGTGATGGGTTTGAGCTTCGTAAGTGGTGTAGCAATAGCCATGAATTACTTTCGCGTGTTCCTTTAGACCACCAACATCAGCATTCCATAAACTTTGATGCCGACTCTGCCATTAAGATTCTTGGTTTGAAATGGTTTCCTTCATTGGATGAATTTTCTTACTCAGTGAAGTCATCTGGTGAGGTCTGCTCAAAACGATCTATCCTGTCTGATCTCTCGCGTATTTTTGACCCTCTCGGATTTCTTGCCCCATTTACTTTTCTTGCAAAGCACTTAATCCAGCATCTCTGGACTTTAGGCTTGCAATGGAATGATTCTCTCCCAGTTGAGGTAAACAATAGCTGGAATCAGTGCAAATCTGAATTGCACGAACTAGCAAAGCTCAAAATTCCTAGACTGTTGGCATCAGGTTCCTATTCACGATGCGAACTCCATGGCTTCGGAGACAGTAGTGAACGAGGTTATGCTGCTGTCATTTACCTTAGATTTTTCTATCCCAACAGATCTATTGATACATCATTCGTATGTGGCAAATCAAAGGTTTCTCCGGTAAAGAGAATTTCAATTCCTAGATTGGAACTCTGCGCCTGTCTTCTCTTGTCTAAACTCATTTCCTTAGTTCTCTCGGTCTATTCATCCGCCTTTTAAATAAACAAAGTTTTTGCCTGGTCCGATTCCACAGTCGCTCTGACATGGATCAGATCCTCCCCTCATCGATGGAAATCATTCGTCAGTAATCGAACGACTCAGATTCAGGAATTGGTTTCACCAGAACTCTGGTATCATGTCAAATCTAGGGATAACCCCGCTGATTGTGCTTCACGTGGTTTGACGCCAGTTGAACTTCTGAATTGTACATTATGGTGGGCGGGACCATACTGGCTCCGTTCAGAGGAAACCACTTTCGATCGCAGAGAAATGGAAAGTGATCAAAATCTCGTGAGGGAGGAAGAACGTCACATTTCTTTGCCCACATTTGTCTGCTCGCAATTTGTACCTGAGTTGCTTTCAAAGTTCTCGTCGTTGTCCAAGATTCAGCGTATAGTGGTTTACGTTTTCAGATTCGTTCATAACCTGAAAAATTCCAAGTCTCGTATAAATGGAATTGTATCATCGATAGACCTCAAACATGCTTCATCATCAAGCAAGTACAGCAATCTGTGTTTCAGGCAGATATAGCTAATATTCAGAATGAAAAACCTATTTCGAAGGGTCTTCCTAAGTTGAATCTTTTCATTGGCGAGGATGATGTTCTCAGGGTGGGCGGCAGACTTTCATTTTCTGGTCTTTCGTATGACCATAAACACCCAGCCCTTCTCCCGTCTTCTCATCGACTCACTGAACTTATAATTCAGCATTTCCATAGAGTTTACCATCATCCAGGTGCCCAAACTCTACAATTTCTCCTTACTCAACAAGTTTGGATATTTTCCGCTCGAAGAGCGATAAATAAAGTTATTTCTCGTTGTCATACCTGTTTCAGGGTGAAACCAAAGGCTTCTCAGCCTTTAATGGGTAATTTGCCCTCTCTAAGAGTGAATCAGCTCAAGCCTTTTCAATGTGTAGGTGTAGACTATGGTGGGCCATTTCAAACAACTATGTCTCGAACTCGCGGTTCTAAATCGTTCAAGTCGTACATATGCCTGTTTGTATGTTTTACAACAAAGGCATTACATTTAGAACTCGTCTGAGATCTCTCGTCCAACGCCTTTCTCGCTGCATTACGTCGATTCATTGCTCGACGAGGACGATGCAATCATATATTTAGTGACGGCGGAACGAACTTCAAAGGAGCATATCGAGAGCTCTCAAACTATATGCAAAATGCGCTGATTGAGGAACAAATAAAATGGAGCTTCAATCCCCCTTCTGGTCCACATTTTAGAGGACTTTGGGAATCCGGAATAAAATCCGTTAAATCGCACTTGCTTCGAATCATAGGTGATCAAATTCTTACTTATGAGAAATTTTACACAGTACTTACGCAAATAGAAGCTCTTCTCAACTCGCGCTCGCTTTGTCCACTTAGTAATGACCCGAATGACATATCGGCGTTAACGCAGGGACATTTTCTCACCTTAGCGCCATTGACTGCGTTACCTGAACCGGACTTATCACACCTTTCAATGGGAAGACTTTCACGTTGGCAGCTTTTGACGCGTATCCACCAAGATTTTTGGAAACGGTGGCACTTGGAATATTTAAACACGTTACAACAACGTAAGAAGTGGTTCGATAAAACCACCGATTGTCTCTCAATAGGTACACTCGTACTTATCAAAGATGATCAGCTTCCTCCATTGCGCTGGCGTTTAGGACGGATCGAAAAATTGCACCATGGTGCTGATAAAATAGCTCGAGTAGCTAGTGTCCGTACAACTCAAGGTGTACTGCAGAGGCCGGTGGTTAAGTTATGCCCTTTACCACTTCAATAGTTTTTTTTTTTTTGTCAACTCTTTTTTCGTGTAAAATATTCTATTTTAGTTGAGCGGTTATGTTACTGCAACTAGTCAACTCATCTTATTTTCTTTGTTTTCCTTTTATTATTAATAAATTCATTGTTTTCCTAATTCAGAGAATATCATTCATTTAAATGTACCGCGGAAAAACATATGCTGGAGATTTGATAGATGCCAGATACGCGAGGATTCATTCAAGACCCGTCCGTGCATATGGACATTTCATACAGATTCACACTCGCTCTTTCGTTGTGTTAAACGCAATATTTTCTTTTCATAAACATTTTCGAGTCGACTCTATTTTCAAGAACAATACCGTTTCTTCGGTTGTGCGAGATTGAGTGTTCCGTCTACCACCCGTTCGACGGCGAAGATCTGTCAGCCAAGGACATTTCATGGACTTTCCTTTACCAAGGTAGGCAGAAATCATTTCTCCACGAATTTCAATTTTCGGTCCTTCGCTACTTTTTTCATATTAAGGCCCTTGTCGTGCCACTAGTGATTTGTTAAAAATCGGAACTGTGAGTGTTGAACAGACCAATAGGTCTGTATCAAAGAAATCTGTAAGAGATATTTCATTTTACTACCGAAATGTAATAGGTTTACGAACAAAGTTAAAAGATATTTCACATTAAAGCACCTTTCGCACGATGTTGACTGTGCCCAATATCACAGCCTTTTGCATCCACATCAGAGTATTTTGTGGTAAGTTTAGTTCCTTCAGATGTTCGGTTGTTTTACGATGGACGAGTCCATTCGCGCTGATGATGATAGGTTTTATATTCACTTTCTTCAGCTGCCACATATCCCTCATTTTGCTTGCTAGTGCCTCATATTTCGAGATTTTTTCGGTGTAGCTTTTAGAGAGGTTGTAATCTCGAGGCACAGCGAAGTCTATTATGAGGGCGGTTTTTGCTATCTTATCCCACACTACCACGTCCAGTCGGTTATGTTCGACACCTCTATCTGTGATGACGGTCAGGTCCCAATATATGTTTGTCGTTTCATTCTCCATAAGCTTCTGCGGGTTGTATACGTGGTGCGGCGTGAAGCACTGGATTCCGTCAATCCCAGGTGATGACCAGTTTTTCATTCTTCTCACTGTTTCGCGTACATTCTCTTCCGTGACACACACTGTCTGCATTTCTGGCAACGTTCTTAGATTCTCCTTTTCGGCTCTGATCCAAGGAGCACTGTCCTTGTGTTTTGAACTTTGAGATCATAAAAATAAATAGGTAAAATTTCCAATATCATACGATATTAACTATTTATCCGGTCAATGTATCAGCAATAGGAAAATGCCATCCACACAACCATTGTCAGACAGAAGGTCTCCACTCCATTACGTAGGATTCAAAATCGAAAGTAACCCAAGGAGAATGCATGCCATCAAGGAGGATAGCGATATACCGGTTTCACCCTTATTAGGGATCATCAGTACCGCATAACCCTACCCAAGATGACAAACAAATTGTCCATTTGATAGTGATTTCAAAGAGGTATCACACAAGTCATTTGTTATTCAAAGAAAAAAGATATGGCTGTTTTTATCCAAATGGGTACGTTTCTGACAAAATCAAGTTCGTCAATTCTGTTAAGAAATCTTCGATGTTGCATTACTTAGTGAACAATGGCAATTGTTTACGTGCGAAAATATTACTTTCATAATTATCCACCTCAACGAAATTCAATTTTGCCGGAAAATTTTGAAAAACATCATGCAGATCCAGATTTTTTTAATAAAATTCATAAAATTTTCGGAGGATGTTTTTAATGTAAACGTTAAAATCATTCTTCAGCAATATTTTACTGAAAAAATTAACCAGAAAGATGCAAAATTGTACCAACCGTAAGGGCAAAACTATTGAAAGAGGCGAAAATTCATTATTTTCAACAAAAAAATATCTCGAAAACTGTAAGACTTTTATTATAGGAATTTTGTCATAGCAGGTGGATTATCCTTTGATCTACATTCTCCCTCGGTTTACGGGACACACATATATATATATATATATATATATACATATATATATATATATATATATATATATATATATATATATATATATATATATATATATATATATATATATATATATATATATATATATATATATATATATATATATATATCTGAAATGCCTTGGCAAATTCTGCCCGGCACTAAGAGATACCAACCCTATAAGGTGAAAAAAAAAATATATATATAATATATATACAGAATGATTTCTAAGGGAATCGACCAAGGTTTACACCAAAAAATACTCTGTTTTCTTTGCCGAGCTTTCGGATTTTATTCAATCCGATGAAATGATGAATAATTAAATGTGTGAACACACCCACCATCTCTCTTGTACACATTATTTGATGCCTTGTCTCATTGATTTTTATCTTCTGTCTAAATTGAATGATTTAAACGCATGTGCAAATACCACCATCTTATTTCATTCTATATTCCACATTAAAATATTGACCTTTATCGACATAAGATACCCAGTTGGCACTTTGAGATTCCTGAAATATTTTTGTTTGATTTATGGATAACTTAATGATTAGTTTATATTTGATGACACCTTAACCTCGATTTCAATGAGTATGTTTTCAATTGTTTTTGTTTTTCATTTTAATCAGTTTTTATCGATGACTGTATGTACCATTGTGACAGTTTTATGTTTATTTTTTCTCCTTATTGTAACTGAAAATTTTTGTTGATATCTTGTAGAAGCCCTGAGGATGGATTGAATAAAATCCGAAAGCTCGGCAAAGAAAACAAAGTATTTTTTGGTGTAAACCTTGGTCGATTCCCTTATATATATATATATATATATATATATATTATATATATATATATATATATATATATATATATATATATATATATATATATATATATATATATATATATATATATATATATAACTTAGATGCAGTAATGATCGTGATTTATACAGAATGATTTCTAAGGGAATCGACCAAGGTTTACACCAAAAAATACTTTGTCTTCTTCTATATATATATATATAAACACTATGCTTCAGGAAATAGAGGCTCAATTGTGATAGGAAAAAAAAAAAAGTGGTACTCTTTTTTCTAAACCAAGCTTTCGCAATACTTTATTGCTTCTTCAGGGTGTCTAAAATAAACAGATACAAAACATTAATACATTTACGTAAATTAAAATCATCTCGTAAATTACCGAAATTGAGGTTATATATGAACAATTGAAATTGGTGCAATCATTAAATGGCAAAATCCTTTTATTTCAAAATACAATTTAGTATGTCTAATTAATTTTAACTTAAAAAGTACTATGGCAATCTTGTTTCAACTTATATTTTTTTACTGGGTCGTATTTTTTTTGACGGAATGTCATCTGTCCTTATGTCTAATCACTCATCGAGTGGGCCGTCATAGAATTCAGTTTCTTTTTCTAACAGATAGCTGTATATATTATCATACTCAATTTTTTAGTATCAGATTTTTTATTTATGGAGTTTTCTCTTTTATTTATTTGGATCATTTCGTGGATAAGTCTTTTATGATAATTGTTTTCAGTTTTTAAAATTTCTACGTTTTCAAAGTCAATTTGATGGTCTAGGTTATGCGCATGTGTCGCCAATGCACATCTATCCTTACCGCTTCTAATGTCTGATCTGTGTAGATTTATTCTGTTTTTCACCCATTGGGAAGTTTGGCCAACATAAATACCGTGACAATCTTGACAACTTAGTTGATACACAACATTACTTTTCAATGTCTTCTGTATAGGGTCCTTGAGTATGGAGTATAATGATTTAACGGTTTTTTGGTTGTAAGTTGTTACTAACACTTCCTCATCTCTAAAAATGGATTTGATCTTTGATGTCAGCCCCTTGATATCTGGAAAAGAGGCATAAAGTTCATTTGTTGGTTCATTTCTCACTTGATTTTGTTGGTTCGATTCAGTTGTTTCATTTGACGCATATATCAATTTATTGATCATTGATGTTGGATATCCATTCTGTCTTAAAATATCGAATAATCTCTTTAATCCATCTTGTCTGTAGCTTTCATGGCATATTTTGTTTATTCTCTCTTTCATTTCTTTTATAAAATTTATTTTGATATTTATATTATCTTTGTTGTAAGCGTTTAAGTACTCAAGAGTTTGTTCAATTTGATCTTCAGGTATTGCTGCAATTATGTCATCTACAAATTTTTTTAAGAATGGTTCTTTGAAATTTACTCTTCTTGTGCACTCATCCAGTAGATCATCCATAACATATAAAGACAAAATCGGGCTCAATTTGGACCCCATAGCACAGCCAAAAATCTGTTGATAAAATTTTCCTCGAAAAGTGCAATAATTATTTTCCAGGATATATTGAATTATTTCCAAGAACAGATCTTTATCCATCTTTGCATATTATTGAATTGTTTCCCACTTTTTTTCCAAAATTCTAATGATGTTGTTTTAATCTAGGTTTCCGAATAGATTCACAACATCAAATGACACTATTTTATGATTATTAGGTAGTTGAAAATTATTTATTTGTGCTGCGAAATCGAATGTATCTTTAATATAGTAATCATTATCTGTATTGTATGCTAACTTTAAGATGTCTGCTATAAGCTTCGATAGATTTGTCATGGGACTATTTACACTGGATATTATTGGTCTTAATGGGTTTTCTGGCTTATGCACTTTTGGGTTTCCATATATTCTAGGACAGGTGGAATTGTATGTTTTGAGTTTTTCAGCTTGTTGTTCTGTAATGTAACCTTTGTCATGCATTCTTGATACGAATTTATTGCATTTTTGTTGTATACTATTTGTTGGATCCCTGGGTAATTTCTTAAAATCTTTCGAATCAAGTAGGACTTGTATTTTATTTTCATATTCAGTTTTTTTCATTATGACTGTCACTCCTCCTTTATCACTTTCTAATACTATAATATCTGATACTAAAAAATTAAGTAATATATACAGCTATCTGTTAGAAAAAGAAACATAATTCTATGACGGCCCACTCGATGAGTGATTAGACATAAGGACAGATGACATTCCGTCAAAAAAATACGACCCAGTAAAGAAATATAAGTTGAAACAAGATTGCCATAGTACTTTTTAAGTTAAAATTAATTAGACATACTAAATTGTATTTTGAAATAAGATGATTTTGCCATTTAATGATTGCACCAATTTCAATTGTTCATTGTATAACCTCAATTTCGGTAATTTACGAGATGATTTTAATTTACGTAAATGTATTAATGTTTTGTATCTGTTTATTTTAGACACCCTGAAGAAGCATAAAAAGAATTGCGAAAGCTTGGTTTAGAAAAAAGAGTACCACTTTTTTTTTTCCTATCACAATTGAGCCTCTATTCCCTGAAGCATAGTGTTTATAGTTAAAAAGGCTCTTATCTCAGATTACAATAGTAAAAATGGGATTTTATGAAGATATTAGTGACAGATATGGACCTGAAACAACAAGACAATTGAAGATATGGAGTAATATTAACAACAAATTGGCGTCAACACGAAACAGGAGGATATTCTTGCTTGAATGCAAGAGACGAGCAGTTATACCGAAACATATTATGGGTAACTTGAAGAATGTAATGAGATTATTTGAATTCAGTAATGGAAAACTGAACAGAAGATTAAAAGAATTCAATGACAGAACAATTAGACACATACTGAATTTAGAGATAAGTCAGGTAAATTATAAGATAACCAAACTAGAAGTCAAGAAAGAGAACATCCTAGTTGATTTAGAACACCTACCAAATAGAATAATTATGGAATATAGTCGTAGAATGCACATGATCTATAATAGGAATTTTCATAATATTAAAACAACAAATTTAAAAAAGATTAATGATCTGTGTATGAGAAAGCAAAATCCAGTAGAAATACAAGAGAGATGGATAAAGAATCTCACAAACAAACCCCTTCCAACAACAGTAAAAATTCAGTGTACCAACAACAAAAAAAGATATCAAAATAGATAATCTTATTGCAGACTTAGAATATGCCCTACTAGCAGTGCCTGAAAACAGAAGAGATGTACTCAGAGCAAGGGCGACAAATATGATTACTAATTTCACCCACGAAAACAACAAATCAGATACATTCATTCAAAAATGGTACAAGGACACAAAAAAATATTTAAAAGACAATGATGATATTATAGTATTAGATAGGGATAAAGGAGGAGTGACAGTCATAATGAAAAAAACTGAATATGAAAATAAAATACAAGTCCTACTTGATTCGAAAGATTTTAAGAAATTACCCAGGGATCCAACAAATAGTATACAACAAAAATGCAATAAATTCGTATCAAAAATACATGACAAAGGGTACATTACAGAACAACAAGCTAAAAAACTCAAAACATACAATTCCACCTGTCCTAGAATATATGGAAACCCAAAAGTGCATAAGCCAGAAAACCCATTAAGACCAATAATATCCAGTGTAAATAGTCCCATGACAAATCTATCGAAGCTTATGGCAGACATCTTAAAGTCAGCATACAATACAGATAATGATTACTATATTAAAGATACATTCGATTTCGCAGCACAAATAAATAATTTTCAACTACCTAATAATCATAAAATAGTGTCATTTGATGTTGTGAATCTATTCGGAAACCTAGATAAAAACAACATCATTAGAATTTTGGAAAAAAAGTGGGAAACAATTCAATATCATGCAAAGATGGATAAAGATCTGTTCTTGGAAATAATTCAATATATCCTGGAAAATAATTATTGCACTTTTCGAGGAAAATTTTATCAACAGATTTTTGGCTGTGCTATGGGGTCCAAATTGAGCCCGATTTTGTCTTTATATGTTATGGATGATCTACTGGATGAGTGCACAAGAAGATTAAATTTCAAAGTACCATTCTTAAAAAAATTTGTAGATGACATAATTGCAGCAATACTTGAAGATCAAATTGAACAAACTGTTGAGTACTTAAACGCCTACAACAAAGATTTACAGTTCACAATCGAGAAGGAAGACAATGATCAAGGAGTTCCATTCCTGGATACCAAGGTACACAGACATGAGAATATTGTAAAATTAAATTGGTACAGAAAAACCACTTCATCAAATAAATTTATAAATTACCTATCAAATCATAATATAAATATCAAAATAAATTTAATGAAAGAGAGAATAAACAAAATATGCCATGAAAGCTACAGACAAGATGGATTGAAGAGATTATTCGATATTTTAAGACAGAATGGATATCCAACATCAATGATCAATAAATTGATATATGCGTCAAATGAAACAACTGAATCGAACCAACAAAATCAAGTGAGAAATGAACCAATAAATAAACTTCATGCCTCTTTTCCAGATATCAAGGGGCTGACATCAAAGATCAAATCCATTTTTAGAGATGAGGAAGTGTTAGTAACAACTTACAACCAAAAAACCGTTAAATCATTATACTCCATACTCAAGGACCCTATACAGAAGACATTGAAAAGTAATGTTGTGTATCAACTAAGTTGTCAAGATTGTCACGGTATTTATGTTGGCCAAACTTCCCAATGGGTGAAAAACAGAATAAATCTACACAGATCAGACATTAGAAGCGGTAAGGATAGATGTGCATTGGCGACACATGCGCATAACCTAGACCATCAAATTGACTTTGAAAACGTAGAAATTTTAAAAACTGAAAACAATTATCATAAAAGACTTATCCACGAAATGATCCAAATAAATAAAAGAGAAAACTCCATAAATAAAAAATCTGATACTAAAAAATTAAGTAATATATACAGCTATCTGTTAGAAAAAGAAACTGAATTCTATGACGGCCCACTCGATGAGTGATTAGACATAAGGACAGATGACATTCCGTCAAAAAAATACGACCCAGTAAAAAAATATAAGTTGAAACAAGATTGCCATAGTACTTTTTAAGTTAAAATTAATTAGACATACTAAATTGTATTTTGAAATAAAAGGATTTTGCCATTTAATGATTGCACCAATTTCAATTGTTCATTGTATAACCTCAATTTCGGTAATTTACGAGATGATTTTAATTTATGTAAATGTATTAATGTTTTGTATCTGTTTATTTTAGACACCCTGAAGAAGCAATAAAGTATTGCGAAAGCTTGGTTTAGAAAAAAGAGTACCACTTTTTTTTTTTTCCTATCACAATTGAGCCTCTATTCCCTGAAGCATAGTGTTTATAGTTAAAATATATATATATATATATATATATATATATATATATATATATATATATATATATATATATATATATATATTGTAATCTGAGATAAGAGCCTTTTTAACTATAAACACTATGCTTCAGGGAATAGAGGCTCAATTGTGATAGGAAAAAAAAAAAAGTGGTACTCTTTTTTCTAAACCAAGCTATAATATATATATATATATAATATATATATATATATATATATATATATATATATAATATATATATATAATATATATATATAATATATATATATATATATATCGTGAATGTATTAAGGGAATTCACGATATTTATAGTACGACTGTTACCTGGAGACAATATATATATAATAATAATAATAATAATATATACTTTATTTCCAACAATACTTTTCATAACAATAATCATACAAAAATACATTATATATAAACAGCTGTTGGAAATTGGTGAGAATATCGAAGAGAGTTTTGAAACAAAACTCCCACCGGTTTTCAATTCCGACCAAACAAAAAAAAAATAGTAAAATAACTAGTCTACAATACCAAATTGGGAAAAATATATCCAACGAAAATAATCCCTGTAACAATCTTTCATTATAAACATTTCATGGGGAGGTGCATAAAATGAAAACTCAACAGTCCAGTACAACCCTGATAATCAAAAATAAAGCAAATTGAAGTGTAATGGGAATAATCTATATCTTATAATTGAAATAAAACAAACAAAAATAAATAAGTAAATATGTATATAAATATATGGATATCTAAACATGGTGAAAAAATCTTACATAATCTGCTTTGAAACGATGAATGGATGTGCTCTTCAGGAAATTTGGCAAGTTGTTGTATACCTTAGATATTTTATATGAAAACCCCTTTTTGAAAAATTGAGTACGATGTGACGGAATCATCACCACCCCTCTATGTCTCAGGTTCAAATTATGAACGTCAGTCCTAAATGTTATCTTGTTATATAGATATGCAGGGGTTTTATTGAGTACTACCTTATGGAACATGCACGCACAGTGGAGCTTTCTGCGAGCATCCATGTCCAACCAGCCAATCTCTTTTACTCTATGAGAGATCCGTTCTCGTCTTCTGATACCATAAATAAAACGAAGACACGAATTTTGAACCATTTGAATTCTTTTTACATTTCTATATGATAAAAAAGAGCCATATAATACGTCGCAAAAGTTGAACTGAGATAACACTAATGTATCACATAAGAGAGTCTTCGTTTTGGTAGTAAGAAAGTGTCTATTCCTATAAATCAACTTCAACGCACTGAAAGAACGTCGGAGCAATAGTTTCACATGATCATCAAATGAGAGACGATCATCGAGCATCACACCAAGGTTTCTAGCCACATGAACAAATTCCAAACGATCACCATCAATAAATAAATCAAGGCAGGGAAGACTCGTTCGAAGATGGTTTGGTGCAAATAACATAGCCTTTGATTTTTTGGCATTCAAGTATAAAGAATGGTTCCTAGCAAATTGATGTATTGAAGATAGGTCATCATTGATTTTCTCAACTGCACATTGAAAATCAGAGACCGGAAAGGAGAAGTATAACTGGGTATCATCAGCATAAAGGTGAACTTTACAGGATTTTAAAAGTGATGGCAACCTCGCAGTGTAAAGAGAATAGAGCAGGGGCCCCAAGATGCTACCCTGGGGCACGCCAGAAGTGATTGGTAGTGGTGCAGAGGTCGTGCCATCGAACGAAACAAGCTGAGATCTATTGAATAGATACTGAAAAATCAACGAAAGTGAACCAGAACCGAAACCTGTATACCGCAGAACAGAAAGTAATGTCTGATGATTTATAGAATCGAATGCTTTAGAGTAATCTAATAAAATCAAGATGGTCACATGGTTTTTATCTAGAGCAGAAACGATATCATCTACAACATGCAAAAGCGCAGTCTCACAACTATGCCGTGGGCGAAATGCAGATTGAACAACCGGAATCAAAGAAAATTTGTTGATAAATTCATTTATTTGATCCTTCAGGATCTTCTCGAGGAGCTTGGATAGAACACAAAGAACACTGATCGGACGCAGATCACCCTTATGTTTGGGAACTTTCACCTTAGGAATAGGAGTTACCAAAGCCTTCCTCCACTCAGATGGAAATACAGATTTTTCAATACAAAAGTTGATTATATGAGATACATAAGGAATGATATGGGGATAACAATATTCGAGCATTCTGTAACTCAAACCATCAGATCCGGCTGAACTGCCCCTCAAACTCCTAAAGGCTTTATCAATGATATCTTGCGATACACAGTAGAAGGAAAACTGTTCATCATCCAATACCCTACAGTTACCGTTGTAAAATGCTAGTGTATCAAGATCAGGATCCAATCTTGGCACAGACTTCACAAAGTAGTCGTTAATATCATCTGCGTCCGCCAAGTAGTTAGGAATCCCAGTAGTTCTTCCCACCACACCAAGCCGCCTCAACCGGGTCCAAACATTTCCACCATCTGCACCCACCCCATGCGCACCATTCAAATATGCTCGCTTTTCCGCCTTAATAACCCGAGCTGTGAAATTTCTTAAGTTCTTGTACTCATCATAGTCAATCGGGCTCCTTGAACATTTCCACTTTACTCTTGCTTCATCGCGAATGGACATTAATAATCTGGTGTTTGAAGTTAACCAGGGTGAAAACTTTTTTCGAGATCTTACTTTTTTAAACGGTGCATGAACTTCGAATAGACATAATATATGTTTAGTGAAGAAGTCAACCTTGGTATCAACATCATTGAAATAAAACAGCTTATGAAACGGAACAGCGAAAAAATCCGACAAGAACAAGTCTATGTCAAAATTTCTGAAGTCCCGTATTATTTTGAAAGTCTCCTTATCCGAAATTGGGCGCAGATTGAGGTTACAAAAAATCAATTCATGATCAGAAACATTGTCAGCATTCATTGTGTCCCAATCAGCAACTAGATCAGTATTTGTAGTTAAAATGAGATCTATTGCAGTCGCAGAACTTCGGGTCAGCCGAGTCGGCTTATCCACTATTTGCTTTATAGAATAAGCATCGCACATTTCAGGCACAACTTCCGCTGGCCAAATCGAGTACATCTATGTTAAAATCGCCTAAACAGAATAATTCATCACAGACTGGCAAATATTGTGAAAAATCCATCTCAAGGTCATCAATGAAGTCAGCCACGCTGGTACTCGGTGGTCTATAAGCAACCCCTACCACAACACACAATCCATTTAATTTAACATTTACCCATAGTCTTTCACCAACACTCAAATTTGGAACAATTTTACAACACAAATTGTATATATAAATATATATATGTAAAGGACTTATTCATTGGGTATCTAGGTTGAAGTTTAACTTCGATGTTTATTGTTTACAAACGTTTCGGCAAATCCGCCTTCTTCAGTGTAAAATATCAATTAAAATGGACATTACAATCTAAAAATTGCATACATCAATTAAATGAATAAAAATTATTGCAAAATATCTCAAAAATTGTCATCTTTGTTGTTTTGATGTTGTCAAGTGGGTGCTGTCATCTTTATGTCATAGTTCTAGGGTTCAGTCCGCTGTCATTTATTGTCAGTTCTTTTACTTCAATTCGGTGGTTGCTTCAATAGTGGCATATAGATACGGCTCAGATTTTTAGTGTCTAATTTGTCATTTACTGTGCTTTCGTTTGTCATTTGAATGTGAATCATCTCTAAAATTTCTCTTTTATTTTGTTGGGGTTCGATTGCTAAAATTTTGGTGTCTTCGTAATTAAAATCGTGTTTTTGTGTTTTTTTATGCTTGTTCAGTGCTGTGGTCGCGTTTTTGGTGTATTTGTGTGCGTTTAATCGGTCTTGAAGTCTTTGAGAAGTCTGACCTATGTACTGTCTGTCACAATCTCGGCATGGCACAGTGTATACCACGTGTGACTTTTTTGTTTTTGGTGTTGAAGCTTTTATCTGGCCTATTTGATTTTGTGGTTTGTGAACTAATTCTCTATTAAAAGGTTTTATTATGTTATTAATTTTCTGTGACAGACCCTGGATGAAGGGTAGGGGTATCCATTTAGTATTGTCAGTTGTGGACTTTTCCTCCTTTTGTGTATTGTATAATCTGTGTGTTCTTCGTATTATAAGTTTCTGAACCATAATCTTAGGGTAGTTGTTGGCGAACAATAGTTACTTCACATATGTTACTGTCCTCTCCCGCAGTACTGGTGATGTCAGTTTTAGTGCTCTGTCAATATATCCTATAGCTGTACTTTTTTTCTGGGACTGGTGGTGATTGGAATTGAAGTCTAAAATGTGAATAGAATTTTGCTCCTTCCTGTACCACTGTGTTAAAAGCTTTCCATTCTTTCTCATAATTGTCACATCCAGAAAGTTTATGCTGTTGTTACTTTCTTCTTCCAGTGTGAATTCTAATGATTTATGGAAATTATTGAAATGGTGGAGGATCTTAGTAATTTCGTCTGGTGTTGTAACGATTATACAGTCATCAACATATCTTTTGTAGAATGTTGTTCCATATTGTTCCATGATTTCTTCTTCAATTAATTCCATTACTAACTGGGCTATAGGGCTAGATACAGGGTTACCCATGGCAGCTCCTTTGGTTTGTTGGTAGAAATTGTTTTCGTATTGAAAATAGCTGTTATTCATGATGAATTGAACAGTTTCAACAAATTTTTCTTTGGTTATTTTTGTGAAATGTGATATTCTGTCCCAATTTTTTTCAATTGCCTGTTTCGTTAAGTCGATGGGAATGTTTGTATAAAGTGATCGCACATCTAATGAATATAATCGGTGGTTATTTTGTATTTTGATGTTTTTTAATGACTCTTTGAGGTGAAATGAGTTTTTTATATAGTAAGGATTGGTGTTTGTTGTTTTTGAAAGGATGTTGGCTATATATTTTGACAACTTATATAGAGGTGATTGTATGAATGAGACTATTGGTCTCAGTGGTATGTTCTCTTTATGGATTTTTGGCAATCCATATATTTTTGAGATTTTACTGTTGTGGACAATCATCGTTTTTGCTTCTTGTGTTGTGATGTATTTCTCCTGTAGCCAATCTTTGACTATTTTGTTGTTCTCCTTTTCTATTGTTACAGTCATATCTCGTTTAATTTTTTTGTAGGTTGTTTTGTCATCTAAGAGTTCTTGCATTTTTTTGTTATATTCATCTTTGGATAATACTACCACTTTATTGCCTTTGTCTGCTCGAATAACCTGTAAATCGTTGTTATTTTTCAAGAATGTTTTTGTTTTCATGAAGTTTGATTTAACAATATTTTTCTTTGGTGTTCTACTTCTCAATTGGTTTTTGTGTGTATTGAGAGCTTGTGTTATATTTGTTCGTATGTTGTCTTAATCTTCCTTAGGCAATTTTTCGATTGAATTTTCTATTTCTGTAATTATATCGAAAACTGGAATTTCACTTTCTCTGTCTATTTCCATAGCATATTTGGGGCCCAAGTTGAGTGTTTCTGTCACGAATTCAGGTAGTGTTGTCTGTGTTGAGTTTACCATTCTGGTCGTTTCCTTATTTATCTGTTTATAATTTTTCTGTGAATGTGTCAATTTTTGGATTTTTTGTCATGAATGGTTTTATGTTGGTTTATTGTACACTTTAATTTATGGTCCACAAGTCTTTCTAGGATGTTTCTCGAATTCTTTCCTTTGATGTTTTCGAATTCGTTGAGTGTTCTGTGGATTTCACCCTCTAGCCTGTTTATTGTTTTGGTCGTGTCTGTTATCAATAAGTTTATCGTCCGGAAGATGAAGTTGTCTTTTAGTTTCTTATATTTCTCAGTGAGATATCCGCAATTGTACACAATGTGATCTGTTCTCAGCTTTAAAAATGTTGGGCATAATCTATATTGTTTGCATTTAAGTAGAAATATTCTTCTGGTCTTTGTTTTGGCAACCTTGTCCATCAATTTCTGTGTGTTCATGTTATGGAGCTGTGCAGCTACGTCGTGATCTTGAAAAATGCTTTCTTCCCCCTGCATTGTTATATTTGAATTCATTTTTACCTAGTTCTTTATAACATGTAAAGAACTTATTCATTGGGTATCTAGGTTGAAGTTTAACTTCGATGTTTATTGTTCACAAACGTTTCGGCAAATCCGATCAAAACAACAAAGATGACAATTTGTGAGATATTCTGCAATAATTTTTATTTATTTAATTAATGTATGCAATTTTTAGATTGTAATGTCCATTTTAATTGATATTTTACACTGAAGAAGGCGGATTTGCCGAAACGTTTGTAAACAATAAACATCGAAGTTAAACTTCAACCTAGATACCCATTGAATGAGTCCTTTACATGTTATAAAGAACTAGGTAAAAATTAATTCAAATATATATATCGGGTGTCCCAAGGTGAGTGGCCTATTAGATTATTATGGAAACAATTGATGGTAAAGATTTCAAATTTTGTGGATAGATATTTGGCCATGTAAGGTACATTTTTAAAATAATTTCACATTTCCAGTGTTGCCGGATGTACGACAATTTGGCAACAACTTTGTTATTTTGAATAGGACATCCGGTATTTCTATTTTTTTTATGATACTCCATAAAATATTGAATCTATTCACTCTTACCTTTCCATCCCTATCTTCAACGGTTTTTGAGTTATTAATTATTTTTCGAAATTTTAGATCAAATTGGCGTATTACGAAAATGATTCTAGTTCGCTCAATATTTGAGATTTAAGTCAGAAATTTTGCAAGTCGTTAGATATTGATCTGATCTGTGTCACTGCTTTTGAATTATGGTTGTCAATAATACAGGACGGACCAAAAAAAATCATCATTTGCCAAGTTACAAAATTGTAAAAAAGTCTATTTTTTCAAATTAGACACCTAGTATATTTTTCAATTCTTGGAATCAGTACAACACACTCTACAATTTTTCTATTCACGTCCCTATACCTATCTCAACTGGATTCCGAGTTATATGCGTTATATGTGTATATCTTTCTTGAGTCATTATTTATAGAAAAACCTCGGAACAAAACACCTGTTAGGCAATAATTGTTTATTTTGACATTTATGGATTGAACTGATTCATTGATATATCGATCTATGAACGACAAAGAGAAAATAACAATACAAAAGAAATTAACACTTATTGAATCAATGTGAAATCTAATAAACGCATATAACTCGGAATCCAGTTGAGATACGTATAGGGACGTGAATAGAAAAATTGTAGAGTGTGTTGTACTGATTCCAAAAATTGAAAAATATACTAGGTGTCTAATTTGAAAAAATAGACTTTTTCACAATTTTGTAACTTGGCAAATGATGAATTTTTTTGATCCGTCCTGTATTATTGACAACCATAATTCAAAAGCAGTGACACAGATCAGATCAATATCTAACGACTTGCAAAATTTCTGACTTAAATCTCAAATATTGAGCGAACTAGAGTCATTTTTGTAATACGCCAATTTGATCTGAAATTTCGAAAAATAATTAATAACTCAAAAACCGTTGAAGATAGGGATGGAAAAGTAAGAGTGAATAGATTTAATATTTTATGGAGTATCATAAAAAAAATAGAAATACCGGATGTCCTATTCAAAATAACAAAGTTGTTGCCAAATTGTCGTACATCCGGCAACACTGGAAATGTGAAATTATTTTAAAAAGTTACCTTATATGGCCAAATATCTATCCACAAAATTTGAAATTTTTACTATCAATAGTTTCCATGATAATCTAATAGGCCACTCACCTTCGGACACCCGATATATATATATATGAATAAAGAGTAAAACTGAAATCCTTCTTATCAGTCGAATTCCCTTAAAGATTCACGATATTTATAGTACGACTGTTATCTGGAGACAATATATATATATATATATATATATATATATATATATATATATATATATATATATATATATATTTATATATATATATATATATATATATATATATATATATACAAAATATATATATATGTATATATATATATATATATGTATATATATAATAGATAAGAATGTTAGGATGTTTCGATCTAGGAAATTCAGTGATACACTTTTATATCATCCAAGCTTTCGGTAAGACTTCTTACCTTTCTCAAGGATCTGTAATATAATTTCCTAGATCGAAACATCCTAACATTCTTATCTATTAGATATATTGCGATCAATAATTTTCTTACTAATTATATATATATATATATATATATATATATATATATATATCAATATATATATATATATATTGATCTATATATATATATATATATATATATATATATATATATATATATATATATATATATATATATATATATATATATATATATATATATATATATATATATATATATATATATATATATATATATATATATATATATATATATATATATATATATATATATAGTTCAATGAGATAAGGGTTTATCGACTCAATGTTTGGAGGAATAATAGAAAGATGAACTCTTTATTCTTTGCCAAGCTTTCGCATTTTTTTAATGCTTCTTCAGGGCTTCTAAAAGAATGTACAATAATTTTCACAATGAACAATTTAAAATATTTTTTTACACATTGAACTTACCGAATGTGAGATTTTTAAAGTCACTAGCATCATGCTCAAACATTCGTCATTAAATAAAACTTACAGACTAGACAAAACAATACAAATACAATTATCAATGTAAATTAGCCGCATCGCAGTTTATAGAAATAAATGATTGATAAACTTGTTATTGTTGCTTTGTTTACGAAATAATTACAGGTTATGTTACAGCTCTCTGTGGATTTAGATCTTTACTTTGTGTTCCCAAATCTTCCTGGTTCATTATTCATCTACAGGGCCATCGTAAAAGTTCTTGTATTTTGATCTTTCCAACAAATAACTATATATTGAACTCAAATTGTTGGTGTCCGTTTTTTCATTTATCACCTTTTCTGTTTTATTGATGTGGATCATTTCATGTATCAGTCTTTTATGATAATTTGGTTCAGATTTCAATACCTTTACACTACCAAAATCTACACGATGGTCTAAATTATGCGCGTGAATAGCTAGGGCACACCGTTCTTTATATTTTGTTATGTCTGATTTATTTATCGCAATTCTATTTTTGACACATTGTGAGGTTTGTCCAATGTAACTGCGGTCGCAACCCAAGCACTCTGTTTCGTAGACGACATTACTTTTCAGAGGAGTTGGTATAGGATCCTTTATCCTGCTGTATAAATTTTTTACGGTTTTTTGATTGTACACTGCAATTTTAACGTTTTCATCCTTGAATATATTTTTAAGTTTTTTTGTTAGGTTGTTTACATTTGGATATGATGCAATATGTACTCTACTTGTGGTTGTATTTTGGTTTTCTATCTGACGTGATGTTTGTGTCCCATCATTAGCATAAAGCAATTTGTTCAGCAGACCATTTGGATATGAATTTTGTTTGAAAATTTTCTGTAATCTTTTTATTCCCTCTTGTTTGAATGTATCATGGCATATTTTGTTGATTCTATTTTTCATCTGTTTTACGGTGTTAATTTTTATATTTATGTTGTGATCTGATTGGAAGTGAATGATCTTGTTTGAGTGGGTATCTTTTCTATGCCATTTTAGTTTTATTCGGTTGTTATGTCTAAGTGCTTTTGTATCCAAGAAAGGTACTGCTTGTTCATTATTCTCTATTTCGATGGTGAATTGGAGATTTGCAGAATGTGAATTGAAGCATTCGAGTGTAGTTTGAATATGATCTTCAGGTACTGCCAATATGATGTCGTCCACAAACTTCTTTATGAAAAGTACTCTGAATGATAATTTAATCAAGCAGGAATCCACTACATGATCCATCACATATTGTGCTAGGATGGGTGTAAGTTTTGAACCCATTGCACACCCAAAAACTTGAAGATAGAAATTTTGTTTAAAGGTGCAATAGTTTTTGTTCAGCAAGAATTCGATTATTTCAATAAATAATTCCATATCTACAGTCGTATGATCTTTAATGATGTTCCATTTGAGTCTTATAATCTCAAGTATTTCACCCTTGTCCAAATTACCAAATAAATTAACGACATCCAGAAAATTAGTCTGTAGTCATCTGGTATTTCAAAATCGTTAATATCCTGTGCAAATTGAAATGAATCCTTTACATAATATGGATTGTCTGTATTATAGGCACTTTTGAGGATATCAGCCACAAATTTTGACAGTGAATTCATTGGGCTATTTATGCTGGATACTATGGATCTAATAGGGTTTCCCTCCTTGTGAATCTTTGGATTCCCATATATTCTTGGGGCTACAGAGTTGTATGTCTTCATTTGTTTAGCCTGTTCTTCTGTTATATATCCTTGTTGTTGCAACCTTCCTATGTATTTGTTACATTTGTTCTATGTAGTTTGGGTTGGGTCCCTTGGTAGTTTTTTGAAATCTTGGGAGTCTAGTATTTGTTGTATTTTTTCGTGATACTCTTTTTCTTCCATTAGGACAGTCACCGCACCTTTATCACTGTTTAAAACAATGATATCATCATTGGTTCTCAGGAATATTTTGGTTTCTTGATACCATTTATTAATTTGGGAATTAGATATTAAATCCTTGTGTATGTAATTTGTAATTGCATTTGTGACCCTTGCCCTCTGTATATTTTTCCTTTCATCTGGTATTCCCTGCAGAATATATTCCGTATCTGCAATAATGTTTTCTATGTTAACATCTTTTTTCGTTGTTTGTATACTGAACTTGGAACCAAGAGATAGTAAATTATTTACTGACTGTGGGATTTGTTTGGTGGTCAAGTTTTTTATCCATTTATTTTGAGTTTTTATACCTGTACCTGTGATATTTCTTTCTTGCAGACTATTCAATTTTTTTATGTTAGTATCTTTTATTTGATGGAATTTTTTGTTGTAAGAGATGTTTAGCCTGCTCTTGTATTCTCTCAGTATATTCTCTGGTAAGTGTTGAAGTTTACGTTGTATTTCACTAATATGCCTTTCTAACAATTTTATCTTATGGTTTATCTGACTAATTTCTAGGTTAAGAATTTTTTTGGTTGTTTTGTCATTAAAATCTTTCATCTTTTATTTTCATGTTCAATTTACTGTTGTTGTACTCAAAGAGACCCATGACATTCTTTATATTGGTTGTTATATGTCTTGGTATTAGTTCTTGTCTCTTACATTCTAATAGGAATATACGTCTGTTTTTTGCTGATGCCAGTTTGTTGTTATTTGTACTCCATAATTTAAGGTCCCTTGTTGTTTCAGGTCCATAACTACTGTTTATATCTTCATAAAAACCCATGTTTAATTATATTATAAATGAAGTTAAGAGTCTCAGGTATATTTAGATCAATGAGATAAGGGTTTATCGACTCAATGTTTGGAGGAATAATAAAAAGATGAACTCTTTATTCTTTGCCAAGCTTTCGCATTTTTTTAATGCTTCTTCAGGGCTTCTAAAAGAATGTACAATAATTTTCACAATGAACAATTTAAAATATTTTTTTACACATTGAACTTACCGAATGTGAGATTTTTAAAGTCACTAGCATCATGCTCAAACATTCGTCATTAAATAAAACTTACAGACTAGACAAAACAATACAAATACAATTATCAATGTAAATTAGCCGCATCGCAGTTTATAGAAATAAATGATTGATAAACTTGTTATTGTTGCTTTGTTTACGAAATAATTACAGGTTATGTTACAGCTATCTGTGGATTTAGATCTTTACTTTGTGTTCCCAAATCTTCCTGGTTCATTATTCATCTACAGGGCCATCGTAAAAGTTCTTGTATTTTGATCTTTCCAACAAATAACTATATATTGAACTCAAATTGTTGGTGTCCGTTTTTTTATTTATCACCTTTTCTGTTTTATTGATGTGGATCATTTCATGTATCAGTCTTTTATGATAATTTGGTTCAGATTTCAATACCTTTACACTACCAAAATCTACACGATGGTCTAAATTATGCGCGTGAATAGCTAGGGCACACCGTTCTTTATATTTTGTTATGTCTGATTTATGTATCGCAATTCTATTTTTGACACATTGTGAGGTTTGTCCAATGTAACTGCGGTCGCAACCCAAGCACTCTATTTCGTAGACGACATTACTTTTCAGAGGAGTTGGTATAGGATCCTTTATCCTGCTGTATAAATTTTTTACGGTTTTTTGATTGTACACTGCAATTTTAACGTTTTCATCCTTGAATATATTTTTAAGTTTTTTTGTTAGGTTGTTTACAATTGGATATGATGCAATATGTACTCTACTTGTGGTTGTATTTTGGTTTTCTATCTGACGTGATGTTTGTGTCTCATCATTAGCATAAAGCAATTTGTTCAGCAGACCATTTGGATATGAATTTTGTTTGAAAATTTCCTGTAATCTTTTTATTCCCTCTTGTTTGAATGTATCATGGCATATTTTGTTGATTCTATTTTTCATCTGTTTTACGGTGTTAATTTTTATATTTATGTTGTGATCTGATTGGAAGTGAATGATCTTGTTTGAGTGGGTATCTTTTCTACGCCATTTTAGTTTTGTTCGGTTGTTATGTCTAAGTGCTTTTGTATCCAAGAAAGGTACTGCTTGTTCATTATTCTCTATTTCGATGGTGAATTGGAGATTTGCAGAATGTGAATTGAAGCATTCGAGTGTAGTTTGAATATGACCTTCAGGTACTGCCAATATGATGTCGTCCACAAACTTGTTTATGAAAAGTACTCTGAATGATAATTTAATCAAGCAGGAATCCACTACATGATCCATCACATATTGTGCTAGGATGGGTGTAAGTTTTGAACCCATTGCACACCCAAAAACTTGAAGATAGAAATTTTGTTTAAAGGTGCAATAGTTTTTGTTCAGCAAGAATTCGATTATTTCAATAAATAATTCCATATCTACAGTCGTATGATCTTTAATGATGTTCCATTTGAGTCTTATAATCTCAAGTATTTCACCCTTGTCCAAATTACCAAATAAATTAACGACATCCAGAAAATTAGTCTGTAGTCATCTGGTATTTCAAAATCGTTAATATCCTGTGCAAATTGAAATGAATCCTTTACATAATATGGATTGTCTGTATTATAGGCACTTTTGAGGATATCAGCCACAAATTTTGACAGTGAATTCATTGGGCTATTTATGCTGGATACTAATTGGATAATTGTATTTGTATTGTTTTGTCTAGTCTGTAAGTTTTATTTAATGACGAATGTTTGAGCATGATGCTAGTGACTTTAAAAATCTCACATTCGGTAAGTTCAATGTGTAAAAAAATATTTTAAATTGTTCATTGTGAAAATTATTGTACATTCTTTTAGAAGCCCTGAAGAAGCATTAAAAAAATGCGGAAGCTTGGCAAAGAATAAAGAGTTCATCTTTTTATTATTCCTCCAAACATTGAGTCGATAAACCCTTATCTCATTGATCTAAATATACCTGAGACTCTTAACTTCATTTATATATATATATATATATATATATATATATATTTATCCAGCATACTATGTTGCGTCCATACATGGCTTTGGGCCATACACTCTTGCGTCCTGAATAATACTGCGTCCGTATAATGGACGCAGCATTGTTTTTCGAGTTTTTCTCGGGTGTTTCGCAAGAAACAATGACAGAGTGGTCGCAAATACTTCAGGACTCTCACAGCTTCTTTTGGAACAAATATAGGTATCTTTTGTCTTATGAGAAGATAGTTATTCCGTCTCGAAAGTCTAATCTTGGGACGTAGCATGGTACGTCGAATGAAAGATGTTGTATATTTTCAGTTCACGTGAATTCTGCTTCGGAGGCGCTGCAATAGGTGAAGGTTTTTATAATTCAGATATACATCTTCTAAGGAAGGCTCAATAGTGCGTCCTAAATCTGGCAACAGTGGATACTACTGAAACAGATGCGTTCGCTCGACCGATATGATTTTTTCTCGGCTCCAAGGTATATCCAGCTAATGTTGATATGAAAAGAAATCTGACGTTCGAGCACTGGTAGACGTACGATTGAACTGCGGTCATTTTCAGTTGGGTTGATAAGGTTTATTTTTGTTATTTCCTCTAGAAATTTATACAGTTCGGGTGGAACTAGCTGAAAAAAAGTTCACATATTTCCTACCGCGGAAACCTATCCGGGTAGATGTATATATATATATATATATTTATATATATATATATATATATATATATATATATATATTTATATATATATATATATATATATATATATATATTTTTTATATATATATATTTTTATATATATATATATATATATATATATATATATATATATATATATATATATATATATATATATATATATATATATATATATATATATATCAACAATTTTAATTCCCAATACACAACAATAGTTATAAGTATGATAAGGGGTGTGGGAAAATTGATAAGTGTTATAATTTCACTCTTCTTTATTTCATTTAGTCGACGTTTCGATCCCGATGGGGACCTTCTTCAGGACTCTACAATAGCAATAGAAAACAGTCAAAAACATGGCAATCACAAAACATGTAAAAATAGTACATACCGAAATACAGAGTTGTAAAGATCTTATTTGAACACAAATCAATAGCTCTCAAGAAAGCAATGAACAAGAACATCAACAAATTTAGCGAAAAAAGATCTGATATTTCGTTAGCACAAGAGTAGAAATCAATTATCATATGTAAATAAGGTAAACAGAATAATCAACAAAATGAGAGGTTGTCAAAAATGTTGTCAACCAGACTTGCCACAGAATACACGCACATGACAATTGAAACATAGAATAGCATTAAATCACACTTGGTCGCAGTAATTCACTCTCACCGAACTCAGAACAAATGCGATTATTGAAAGACTCCATGAACCGAATCCAATCCCCTCTCACAGAAATAGTCCGGAACACAGATTTCATTATTACGTTATCCCGACTGTAGAACTTGTGAAAATATTCATTCCATTTGATCCATCCAATTCACTGCCACCAAACTGGTCATAATGAATCAAATAAGTATAGATGGAGCTAATATTGTTTACATCCCTTCTGTAATTCATAGAACAAGTGTTATATATATATATATATATATATATATATATATATATATATATATATATATATATATATATATACCTACCCGGATAGGTTTCCGCGGTAGGAAATATTTGAACTTTGTGTGTTCCGGATTGGACCGCGTCTAATATTTTGTCGTGTTCGACGTTTCGGCTCCGATTTTGGAGCCATTTTCAAGAACCGTTGACTTTACGCCGGGGTCTCAATCTGCCTACTCCCCAGGTATCATCAACAAGAGTATTCTCGTAGGTGTGGCCATCTTCCGTCCCTCGAGGCAACTGAACGTTAACCACGAGAGGTCCTGTATTCATAGTAGAAGGAGGTGGCCCACGTGATGGAGGTTGCGCAGGAGCCGGTTGCGCAGTTGTTAGGCAGCCTCCAGTCATTGATCGAGCTGTCATCGATCGAGTAGTTATAGATCGAGTTGTTTTCGATCGGTTTGTTGTCGATCGAGTTGTTATCGATTGTGCAGGAACCGATGGTGATGTCACGTGACTTCGAGTCATCGATCGGATTGTTATCGAACGGGTGGCAACTGGGAGCCTGGTACGGGTGGTATGAAGCTGAACTGTCGATCGGGTTGTTGTCGGGGGCTGAGTTATCGATCGATGTGTTGCCATGAGACGGGAAATCAAAGGTTTCCAAGTGTTGGGTAATCTTTGACCGTCATCCCGTTTGTTGAGACAATTGGGTCGTTTTTCGATCTCGAGTGCTTCACGGATTATCCTACATGTGGGGGTTCTCTCTGCAGAGATGGTCTTACATCCCTCAAAATCATCGTTATGTCCTGTTTCAGAGTAGTGTTTGAATAGGGCAGATGTTGGATCTCCTTGACGTATTGCAAGTTGGTGCTCATATATTCTGTTAGTTATACGTCTGTTGGTTTGTCCTATGTATGTTCTAGGACATGCGGAATATGGTATCTTGTATACTCCTTGAGACTCGTTATCGATCGTATCCTTCGGTGTTCGAAGAAATTTGGAAATTTTGTTATCGGCTGTGAAAACTGTTTTTATATCCTGTTTTCGTAGTATGCGACTGATTTTGTCAGTGACACCTTTGATAAAAGGTAGAAAAGCTTTGTGGGGGAAATTTTCTGGAGGATTTTTGGGCTGTTGTGTATGGGTCTGATGTCGGTTGATGGCTTTCTGAACTTGTTGACTGTTGTAGCCATTCTGTTGTAGGGCGGTTTGAAGGATGTTGATTTCTTTTTGAATGTGTAAGTTATCTGTCAGTTTTATGGATCTATGAATTAAGGAGTTCAATACGGAGTTGATTTGAGACGGATGATGGTGTAAATTTGCATTCAGGTAGCGGTTTGTGTGGTTTGGTTTTCTGTAAATCGTGTGTGTGAAGGAATCGTTGGATTTCGCTACGAGGACATCAAGAAAAGGGAGTGAGTTGTTGGTTTCAACTTCCATAGTGAATTTGATATGGATATTTATAATATTCAGATGATCAAAGAAGTCTTGGAAAGTTTCGGGTCCATGTGGCCATATGACGGAGACATCGTCAACATATCGAAGCCAGCAAGTAGGTTTTAGGTGGAACGATTCGATGGCGTTGGTTTCAAAATCTTCCATGTAAATATCAGCGATGGCTGGAGAAAGTGGAGATCCCATGGGTGCACCCCTCACCCAGTGCCCTATTACTATTTTTTCTCACTTCTTCAGGATATTTACGTTTTCTTCTCAATCTCGACTGCTCGCTGGGGGATACTAATGAAACATCTGACTGGCCCTTCAGTGAAACGATTATCTACAACTCGCTGGTCGGCGAGATATGAAGCTTGCAACAGCATGAACCAAAATTGGAAAGAAATTGTCGCAGCTTTGAGTGAAATTGATGAGCGGGACAGGTCTAAGACTGGGAGTGAAGCAAAAGGATTGAAAATCAAGCTAACATCTCTGGAAACCGCAATAATGTTCGCTGTATGGAGTCCAATTTTGGAAAGATTTGATAAAGTGAGCGAAGCAATACAGAAAGTTGGCATTGGTATAGATGAAGTAGTTTTGTATTATGAGTCATTGGTTGATTATATCTTAGGATTAAGAGATCAATTCGATCGATTTGAGGAGAGAGCGAAGATCAATTCTGGATTTGAGAAATATCGAAGTGAAGAAAGAAGAGCCACAACAAGAACTGTTCCTGGTGATGAAACTCGAGTGGGACATAATAATAATAATAATTCTTTATTGCCATAACAAAGTGTTACATCGTGTATTACATTGTGCAATAGGTGAGCATATCACTAAAGCGATATCTTCCTGCCTACCTAAAAATGTGTTAAAACAAGATATGACGAGACTCATTGCTTATGGCCACTAATCTAATACAGAACTAAAATTCGACTACACACGACTGAGGATACAGGATTGGAAAAAAAGGAGAAGGGAAAAGCGAAATTGCACAGCGCGATGAACCTACCTTTATCTTTATATCAAAGTTCGTTAGTAAGTAAGTACTTCTTAAGAGCAATCCTAAACGATGAAAAAGTAACACTTCGAGTGATAGATGGAGGAACACGATTCCAGAGCTGGGAGAACCTCAACGAGAAATTGTTGGACATAATACTAGTCCCATGTGCTGGTATCCTGAGAGTAGTATTGGAATGGGCTCTAGTATTATAGAACTCACCACCCAGACCACGAAGACCCTCGCAGAGATATCTAGGCTCACGAGCTCTCATAACTTTGAAGCCCAACAACAACAGTCGCCAATAACGGCGTTGCTTTATTGTTAGCAATTTGAGTTCCCGACGAAAACTACTAACATGATCGAACTTTCTTAAACCATACACGAATCTTATGCCGGCGTTCTGCAATCGGTCGAATTTGCTGAGCTGCTGCGACGTCAGTCCCATATAGGCCACATCCGCATAATCAATTATGGGCAGTAACAAAGAATAAAATAGGGACTTTCTTACTACAAGAGGAAGAAAGTTCTTTAGGAGGCGTAGCTGGTGCATAGTGCGATAAAACCTTCCGTGGACAGAAGCAACCTGAGCATCCCATGACAAAGTTTCATCAATCGTTATACCAAGATTACTCACGTTGCGAGAATATGGAATATTACTCCCATTGACAAAAATTTCATGTCCCTGTGGATTTATCTTACTCAGAGACATACGGGTACCAATTATTATGGACTGAGTTTTAGTAGGATTCAGTAATAGACCCCAACTTGAGGCCACCTGAGATAAATGTGCTAAATCCTCATTGATCGACAGGACACAACTCGCAAAATTCTCTACAGTAGTGTGCAAATAAATCTGCAAATCATCAGCAAAGAGGTGGTATTTACACTTAATATTTTCCATAAGAGAAGAAATATAAATGGAGAATAAAAGAGGACCCAAAACACTACCCTGCGGGACTCCCACGCTCGCCTGCACCCAATCCGAAATACTATCGCCCAAGTCGACTCTACTCTGTCTACCTCTCAAATAAGTCTCAAAGAACGACCTAGAGCTGCAAGAAAATCCCATGGAACGTAGCTTAGCAATCAATATGTCAAAGTCCACAGTATCAAACGCTTTACTGAAATCTAAAAGTACCAACACGGTAAGTAGCTTACTATCCATTGCCTCACTTATATCACAGGTTATTTTGGTTAATGCTGTAGTTGTGCTATGTTCTTTGCGGAAGCCAGACTGAAACGGATTAAACAAGTTATAGGTGTTCATATATGATATAATTTGTGAATGAATTATTTTTTCAAATATTTTAGAAAGTGTGGGCAGAATCGAAATGGGTCGAAAGTCTGCTACATTGTTAGTATCATGCTTTTTCGGTAGTGGTATTATCTTGGCATGCTTCCACAAAGTAGGAAAAACTCCGTTAGAAAATGAAAAGTTATATATGTGTTCTAAGACTGGGAGTATTCCATCAACAATAGGTTTGATGAGAGCCGTACCGATATTATCCAAACCTACCGCCTTCGACGTTATATCCTCCAGTGCTTTCTTGATATCATCGGCTTGAACAGGAGCAAAATCAAAAGGAGGTCTAGAAGGCAATGATGTGGTGTATAGTGATTCCAGCGTGGCCCTTTTTTGGTCATCACTCAAAGTGATAGGAATCGAGGAAAAATGATGAGCGAAAACGTCAGCATCGATACCATAAGAATGACTAGGCTTCTGAGATCCTAGGCCTACAGAACGAAGGGTTTGCCAAACTTTTTTGGGAGAGACATTGATGAGATTCTTATGGAAAAATTCCCGCTTTTCACTTCTACACAGATGATTACATCTATTTCTCAATACTCGATATGCTTCCCTATTTTCCACAGTGGAGTTCCTCAGATAAAGCGACTTCATTTTATCGCGTTTCTTCATCAACCTTTTTAGACCTTCGCTCAACCAGGGGCATGGTGGGTGTTTTACTCTTACCGGTCTAAGAGGTGCTACATTGTCATAAACTCTTAAAATGTTTGCGTTAAGATATTCAACCTTTGCATCAACCGTAGGCATCCTATATAACGGATTCCAGTCGACTTTACAAATTTCATGTTGAAACACTGTTTTATCAATATTAGTTAGGTTACGACAATTTATGACAAGTGGTTTCTTTTTGGGGCGCTTGAAATTAAGTGCAGCAAAAATAAGGTTATGGTGAGAGAACTGATAGGCGTCCCTTTGGCCGTGCGTATAAATTTTGTTAGGACTGGAAGTCACAATCAGATCGAGCAGCGTACTAGAGTTAGGCAAGTGATGAGTCGGCTCTTTATTTACTAAATACAGGTTATAACTATTGAAAATATTACAAAGGATTTTAGAGCGATTAGTACTCTGTAGCATGCATGTATTCAAATCTCCCATCATATCAACATCCGGATAATATGGTAAAAGCTCACTCATGACGGAATCGAATTCTTGAAAATAATTGAATGAAGGAGGTGAATAAAGAACGCCGACCAATAAACGCTTACGTAAATTGATTTCCACGAAAACATACTCCAGGAGAGGTCCGTGATCCGGGACCGACTGCTTTACAATCTTATAAGGAATTTCTTCCCTAATATATATTGCCACACCACCACCACGACGGTGGACTCTGTCATTTCTCAACAATCTGTAGCCCTTCACCTCTACCATGGTCTTTTGAATAGAAGGTTTCAGCCATGTTTCACTGACAAGAATTAAATCATATATACAATCAGTGAAAGTGTTCAACATGTCATCACGGTGTGCTACCAAACTTTGTGAATTTATGTGACATATGAGGAAATTATTTGGTAGCACTTCACTTGAATTACTATCACCCGAAGTATGAGGTGGATCATCAGATTCCAGCAGGCCCGAAATCTCGTGCTCAATGCCGCTTGGGTCCAGGACATGGGAAGGGAAGGAAGTATCGAATGTGTAGTCATAATTTTCCATAATAAATCCAAATAAAATTAAAAAAAAAACAAAAATTACAAGTCAAGTAAGACTTCTAGACTGTAGTGAAATGAACGAGGGAAATAAAATCAACAATATGTAATAAGAAAAAAAAAACAATAGAAATTCGCGGCCACTGTGAAATATTAAATGAGAAAAAAAAGAAAAAGAGTGCCCTATTTGCTCACATTTTTGCTTCTAGTATTCGGTCTTGAGCCCTTAGTAGGCAAATTCTGGGATCGAGCAGCTTCTGCACCCCCCACAGCAGCACTCCTCAACTCATGGATCTGGGACAAAGAAGATATCTTGATTTTACGTTTACCCACCGCAGCATGTATATAGTATGCAATATGGCTTCAACAGATAACGATGTTGTAAGCGACGATCTTCCAAGTATTGCAAACAAGTGCGCTTATTGCAAAAGAAATATTGCGAAAATTAGTGTAAAGTGTAATTCATGCACTAAAGTATTTCATAATAGTTGTGGATTGAAAATTTCGAAGTGTTGTGACCAGAAATTTGCGATTTCATCGACTGGCGAGAAGGTTAATTACAATTCAGATATGAATACAGCTGTCGGAACCGACCTACAAGTGAAAACTCCGTCTAATTTAATCGATAAAGATTCAGGCCGACAAGAACTCTTGTTTAAGATAATTGCCGAACTGGAAAGTAAAAACTCTATACTGGAAGAAAATATCGAATTAATGAATTATAAAATCTCCATCCTTGAAGATAACATCACAAAAAAAGATTCCCTTATAACACAATTGAACAAAAAATTAAATAAACAAACAAACGCAGGCAACGGGAATAACGCTAAGGTTCAGCAAAGCGATCGTGATCGACATACTGTAACTGATGCTCCCGAGGCTACCGTGCTATCTACTTACACGGCAGAAATTTGTGAGGCGAGATCTCCACTTGCAGAAGCGCCAACAATGTCAAAAATAGTAAACAAAAATAAAACACCTGAAATAAAAAGTATGAATAAGAAAATATTGATAAAGAAAGATCAGGATCCTCCTCTAAATAAACAGGTCAGTCTCAGTACGAGTGTAGATATCAAAAACATCTCCTTTGATGGTGAGGTAAATAATGAATGGAAAAAAGTTTCTCGAAAACGAAATAGAAAAAGTTCCCGTCCTGCATTAGTTACAGGAACATTCTCGGGTCCATCAGCTGTAGAGGGGATCAAGAAATACAAGGCACTGCATGTAACAAACCTTAAACCTAACACTGCAGCTGAGGATCTTACAACGTTTTTAAAGCAGAATTTCTCTGAAGTGATATGTAAGCCAATTAAATCACGATTCCCAAATAGTTACTCGTCTTTTCCTTATTCCCACTGGTGAAAATGACAAAGTGATGATAGAATCGAATTGGCCAAATAGATCCACAGTTCATTATTTTCACCAGCGAAAAAGGAGAGAAGAAGAACCCTAAGTCTCAATAATCATACAAGTGAACAATGTGAAGAGATATTCAAGATGAAAATACTACATAAAAAAAAAAAAAAAAAAAAAAAAAAAAAAAAAAAAAATAAATGTTAAGAAATCTTACTATTGTAATTTTGGATAAAGCCGTTGAAATTGTATTGACTTGTCCTATACATTGTTATATGTCTCACAGGATTAATAAATATTATTATTATTATTATTATAACCATTTTGTGTCCATACATTTTGAGAACCAAAAGCAGTCCTTGCATCTCCATAAAGCTTCTGTCTCTTCCTAGTGAGAAATTCTGTGATGAGTATGCCAGAGCCCTTCAGCTTCCTCTTAGCAGACCACATCGAATTTTTGTAGCTGAACTTGGTAAATGTAACCAGAAGAGGTCTTGGTTTAGAATTATTCTGGCCAGTGGGCCTGCCGAAACGATGAACATCATCTATGCATTTTTCAGAGGGCAGATGGGATTCAAGCTTCATTATAGCAATCACGTTCTCGACCAGTAAAAGAGGGACTTCATCTTCTGTCTCAGCAACACCATGAACAAGAATGCAAGTTTTTCTTGAGTCGTTTTCCAATGCCTCAATGCGATCATCAAAATTCACAAATATTTTCCTTATATCATTCAGCGCACCAGTGATATTCTGTTTAAATGCGGAGAAATCTTCTTGCAGGTGATTTAAGTACGGATCATTACCACTGGTATCAATTGCTCGCTGCAACCTCGAGCTAAAATTGCCGATAGATATGTTAAAATGTTCTTCTAGCCTTCTGAACTCCTCTGGTAGATCCATTATGTTTATGCAGTGATAATATCCGATGAACGCACGAAACTGAAAGTGACAGCACAGATGATCCCGAATAACAGGTGGTGAATGAATATTCGATGAACGTATGCGCGATATGATTGTTCTTATCGCTTGTTTACAACAATTATTATTGAAAACAATATCCAGAACTCCGAAAGAAAAACACCAAACATCCAAAAATACCAAGCACAGGCACTCAATTGTTGTACTGTTCAATTTCAAACTAAACTTTCCAATTAGATATAAGGTAAAAACAAAGTTTTTCACAGCGCCGGTATGAGTGTCCTCATCCGATCATATCTCGCTTATCAAATTTACATTACTGCTTTGAGTGGGAGGGAAAACTTCAGAGTAGGGGTTTATCTTGTTATAATTGACTATCTAACAAGAGAATTGAATCAACGTAAAAATTGCTACAAGGGTTTTGCTGCGAAATTCTCCTTTTTATTAAAACTGCAATCGATTAGTTCTGAAGAATTAGGAGTAGCGGTTACTAATCTCATCTCTAGTTTTCCTCAGGATTTAGATGAAAAACTCCACGATGAATGTTTGCACTTCAAATCCTACTTAGCACAGTTAGAACAACCTCCAAAAACTCTACACGAGATGAGTACTTTCATTAGAAGTGATAAAAGCTTAGTGCAAGTGTTTCCCTACATCGATATTACAATTAGAATGTTTTTATGCACTTTTGCAACGAACTGTTCAGCAGAGAGGTCGTTTTCAGCATTGAAGCGAATTTTATCCTATTTGCGATCTAGCATGTCTCCAGAGCGTTTGAATTCTCTGGCCGTTTTGTGCATTGAAGCTGAATTGTTGAAAAAATTAGACTTCAAAGCTGTGTTGCAACAATTTGCGGAAAAGAAGGAAAGAAGAAAACCATTATTAGTTTGATTATGAAAGCTGTAATTTTTTACTATGAAATATAACTCTGAAACATTAGATTGTTTTATTTCCAGATAGAAAATTGTCTTTATCAACTTCTGCGAAAATCACGTATTTAAAAAATTTTAATTTTTAAGATTCTCTTTACTCATAGGGGCGGCAAATTGTTTTTGGCCTAGGGGCGGAAAAGAGTTTAATCCGGCCCTGCCCTCACCTGTTTGTAAAATGTACCTTGAAAGAGGAAGTACGTGTTCGACATGCAATGGTTTATAAGGGTCAATGTATCCTGGGGTATGCGATGTTTGGTCTCCAGTATTTCAAGGGACTCTTTGAGTGGAATATTGGTGAAGAGAGATACGACGTCAAAACTGACAAGAATGTCTGACTCATGGATTTGATACGTTCTTAAGGTTTCGATGAAGTGGAAAGAATTCTTTACATGCGATGATGATTCTTCAGCTAGTGGTTGAAGTGTAGAAGCTAAGTATTTAGCAGGATGATGAGTTGGGGATCCAAAGGCACTGACGATTGGACGAAGAGGGATGTCCGGTTTGTGAACTTTAGGCAATCCGTAGATTCGAGGGATTCGAGAAGATTTTTTCCTTGGAATGAGAGATTTTCTGGTTTCTATCGGAAGCTTCGAGGCAGTGATGAGAGCTTTGGTTTTCTTTTCTAGATAGGTTGTAGGGTCCTGCGGGGTGGTTTTGTATTCTGAAGACTTCAGAAGGGATGACATCTTCTCCACGTAGTCAGAAGTGTGAAGAATAACCGTAGCGTCACCCTTGTCGGCTGGAAGGACAATGATATCGGTATTATTATGGAGATTTCTGAGGCATAATCTTTCAGAACGTGAGATGTTTGATGGAAGAAGTTTCGCTCTCCTTAGGGTGCTGGCAATGTCCTGACGTGTTTCCTCGGCTTCGGTTGGGGGGAGGTGCGATATGGCGGATTCCACCTGAGTAATGCTAGTTTCGGTCGGTAGTTTGTGTGGGGTGATAACAAAAATTGAATCCTTTAGATAGAAGCTCTCGAGTGGTTTGATCGATGGGGGTATCGGAGAGATTGTGTATCAGGACAGGGGGGTTGGATGTTTGTTTAGGTGGGATTTTGTGTTGGAGAAGGAGAAACAGTTTTTTCTTCTGGGTATCGGTCTTTTTTGCACTTATATGATCTGCCTTTTCGATAGAGATTCTAAGATAAGTGTCCCAGATAATAGGATGGATGTTAGCAAGCGATAAAATTCCAAAGTGATGACAAAGTGACGAGTTGGTTGTATCGAGATTTTGTCTGATGTTGTGGATGGTTTTCCGGATTAAGGCATGACTTCACTTTGCGAGGATGTTCACGGTTGAAGGTGAACCGTTTGGGTGTTTTAATCGAAAATTTGTAGGAATGACCTCGGCTTCGCTGACGTGTTTCCTCGGAAACACGTCAGGACATTGCCAGCACCCTAAGGAGAGCGAAACTTCCTCCATCAAACATCTCACGTTCTGAAAGATTATGCCTCAGAAATCTCCATAATAATACCGATATCATTGTCCTTCCAGCCGACAAGGGTGACGCTACGGTTATTCTCAACACTTCTGACTACGTGGAGAAGATGTCATCCCTTCTGAAGTCTTCAGAATACAAAACCACCCCGCAGGACCCTACAACCTATCTAGAAAAGAAAACCAAAGCTCTCATCACTGCCTCGAAGCTTCCGATAGAAATCAGAAAATCTCTCATTCCAAGGGAAAAATCTTCTCGAATCCCTCGAATCTACGGATTCACAAACCGGACATCCCTCTTCGTCCAATCGTCAGTGCCTTTGGATCCCCAACTCATCATCTTGCTAAATACTTAGCTTCTACACTTCAACCACTAGCTGAAGAATCATCATCAGAATCAGATCATCGCATGTAAAGAATTCTTTCCACTTCATCGAAACCTTAAGAACGTATCAAATCCATGAGTCAGACATTCTTGTCAGTTTTGACGTCGTATCTCTCTTCACCAATATTCCACTCAAAGAGTCCCTTGAAATACTGGAGACCAAACATCGCATACCCCAGGATACATTGACCCTTATAAACCATTGCATGTCGAACACGTACTTCCTCTTTCAAGGTACATTTTACAAACAGGTGAGGGGTGCACCCATGGGATCTCCACTTTCTCCAGCCATCGCTGATATTCACATGGAAGATTTTGAAACCAACGCCATCGAATCGTTCCACCTAAAACCTTTTTGCTGGCTTCGATATGTGGACGATGTCTTCGTCATATGGCCACATGGACCCGAAACTCTCCAAGACTTCTTTGATCATCTGAATAATATAAATATCCATATCAAATTCACTATGGAAGTTGAAACCAACAACTCACTCCCTTTTCTTGATGTCCTCGTAGCGAAATCCAACGATTCCTTCACGCACACGATTTACAGAAAACCAAACCACACAAACCGCTACCTGAATGCAAATTCACACCATCATCCATGTCCTAAAACATACATAGGACAAACCAAGAGACGTATAACTAACAGAATATATGAGCACCACCTTGCAATACGTCAAGGAGATCCAACATCTGTCCTATTCAAACACTACTCTGAAACAGGACATAATGTTGATTTTGAGGGATGTAAGACCATCTCTGCAAAGAGAACCCTTACATGTAGGATAATCCGTGAAGCACTCGAGATCGAAAAACGACCCAATTGTCTCAACAAACGGGATGACGGTCAAAGATTACCCAACACTTGGAAACCTTTGATTTCCCGTCTTATGGCAACACATCGATCGATAACTCAGCCCCCGACAACAACCCGATCGACAGTTCAGCTTCATACCACCCGTACCAGGCTCCCAGTTGCCACCCGTTCGATAACAACCCGATCGATGACTCGAAGTCACGTGACAGCACCATCGGTTCCTGCACAATCGATAACAACTCGATCGACAATAAACCGATCGAAAACAACTCGATCTATAACTACTCGATCGATGACAGCTCGATCAATGACTGGAGGCTGCCTAACAACTGCGCAACCGGCTCCTGCGCAACCTCCATCACGTGGGTCACCTCCTTCTACTATGAATACAGGACCTCTCGTGGTTAACGTTCAGTTGCCTCGAGGGACGGAAGATGGCCACACCTACGAGAATACTCTTGTTGATGATACCTGGGGAGTAGGCAGATTGAGACCCCGGCGTAAAGTCAACGGTTCTTGAAAATGGCTCCAAAATCGGAGCCGAAACGTCGAACACGACAAAATTTTAGACGCGGTCCAATCCGGAACACACAAAGTTCATATATATATATATATATATATATATATATATATATATATATATATATATATATACACAATTTTTTTTTTTTTTTGTATAATTCACACAGTGTAAACTGTGGGTTGTTTCCTCAGAACATGCCCGGGCGTAATGCCAAGAGCATTTCTGCCTTCCCTACGTCAATGGGGGTATATAACCTGTCTTATTATATTCACTGTTCCTAAGATAACAGCTTTTTGCATCCATGTAATGGTGCCTTCCGGGAGTTTCAGTTCTCGCAGATGTTTGACCGTATTTTTGTGGACTAATCCGTTCGTACTTATTATTAGGGGTTTTATGTCCACCCTGTTCAGCTTCCACATATCTCTCATCTGCCGGGACAGTGCTTCGTACTCATTGATTTTTTCTCCATACGACTTTTTCAAGTTGCAATCCAGAGGCACCGCGAAGTCCAGTATTACGACGGTATTCTCCATTTTATTCCACACCACTATATCCGGTCGATTATGTTCCAGTCCTATATCTGTTATGACCGTCATATCCCAATATAATTTGAAGTTTTCATTCTCCATTAGAGTTTGTGGTGAGTATGGGTGATGTGGTGTGAAATGTGGAAGAAGTTTGAATTGAAGATCCAGCAGCTGGTGTACCACCTTGCCCATGTTATTGTGTCGGGCTAAATATTTAGTGGCCGCAATCGTCGAACAAGGTGAAGAGATGTGCTGCAGCGTTTCCTCAGCAATGCTGCATAACCTGCACTTGGTATTCTCGACAGGAAGTTTCATTATGTACTTGCTATAGTTACGGGTTGGCACCACCTGGTCCTGTATAGCGAAGAGTGTTCCCTCTGTCTGCGGATAGAGGTATCCCAGTGTGAGGTAAGTGTTGTATTATGCCAGGTCCACTTCTGGCTGGTGTAGGCTAGCATAAAACCTCCCGTGGAGAGCTTTGGCCCGCCAGCTCAGTTCTAACCTCTCTATCCGATTTTCTGTTTCAGGCTCCCCGGCTCCTTCCTCTCGGTCCAAGATGTGGATGTCTCTTTGCGTGGCTACCCATCGGTGTACAGGTTGGTGCGCTCCACGAAAATATGCCCTTATGTGTGCTTCTTCTTGCAGGCAAGCCTGTTCGATGCTGGTTAAACCTCGACCTCCCTGTTTCCGTGGTAAGTATAGCCTTTCAGTAGCTGAGTTGGGGTGAAGCATACCGTGCTCTGTCAATGTTGTTCGCATACCTCTGTCCATTTGTTGTAGATCTGTTTTGGACCAGGTTAGCACTACTGCAGTATAGGTGAAGGAGGGTATGGCCCAGATATTTAGTGCTTCGATTTTGTTTTTGGCTGAGAGTTGTGTTTTGAGGATCTTCCGCACTCTTCTCATCAGCTCATTTTTAAATTGAAATTAATAAAAAAAAAAAAATATATATATATATATATATATATATATATATATATATATATATATATATATATTTTTTTTTTTTTTTTTTTTTTTACCACCGTTTTCAAAAACGGGATGAAACCCTTGCCGGGCTGTCAGCCAAGGCAAGTGTTGCAGCTACGGACCCTGCAGAAACTTTCTGACGGTTCTGACAGTGCCCAGGATAACCTGCTTCTGAGAGGAAGAAATTGTGTCGTTGTCCAAGCACAGTTTTTTGGTGTTTTCAGGTAGGTGCTTCTCAACCAAACCGTTCACCGATATAATCATCGGGAGTACACTTATTGTCCGGAGCTCGTATAGCTCCCGGAGCTGGAACGCCAGATCAGAGTACTTACTGACCTTTTCAGAGTAGGCTCTGGAAATGTTGTCATCTGCCGGGATGGTGAAATCCAGCAGCATACAGGTCTTCCTCTTCAAATCGAAGATAGCGACATCCGGCCGGTTGTGGGCAACACCTCTGTCCGTTACCAAGGTGGTATCCCAGTATAATTTATATTCCTCGCTTTGTAGCAGCGACTTCGGCTGATACCAGTACGATGGAGTTTCATTCTGCAACAGGCCAAGTCTCAGTGCAATCTTTTGATGGTATATTCTTGCCATAGAGTTGTGCCTTTCAAGATAATCCCTTGGGGCGAGAACTGGGCATGCCGAAGTAATATGCTGGATGGATTCTAGTGCTTGGGCACACCTGCGACATCGATCTGTAGGAATGTCAATCCGAGCAATGTTTTTCATGTACGCTCTTGTTGCCACAACCTGATCCTGAATGGCGATGAGTCGCCCTTCTGTCTCGGGAAAAAGGTATCCCGCACGTAAGTAGGTGAGTGATTCTACCTCATTGACATGATTATTATTTTTCAGGTGACTGGGATATCTTCCGTGGAGGGCCTTCGCATTCCATTCTCCTATCATGTCTTCCCGCGACCGTCTGGTGTCATGGTGTTCCGGCGCGGACAGGTTCAGTGCAGTGATCTTATCATCAGCCTCACGAATGGACAGGAACAGAGGTGAGTTTTCTTTGAGGAAGTAATTCCTCAGTGAGATCAGATTGCCTTCGTGAACATTTTCTAGGTTCATGAGGCCTCTGCCTCCCTGATGTCGTGGGAGGTAAAGCCGGATTTTTGACGCATGGGGATGGTGCATTCCGTATTTTGTGAGCATAGATCTCATTGCTCTGTCTATTTCTCGCAGCTCAGTCAGAGACCAAGTCAGGACGCCGAAGGAGTACGTTATGCTCGGGATTGCCCAGATGTTAATGGCCGTAAATAGGGACCTGGAGTTGAGTTTGGATTTTAGGAGAAGGTTGACTCTTTTGTATAGTCTTTGTTTGAATAATTCCTTCATCTCCGAGGTCTTGATTTCCAATGCCTGTCTTATTCCCAGGTACTTGTAGGTGTCATCTGTGTTTAGGGGGGGAACCGTTATTTGGTTCATCAAAGTTGTTCCCTTGCAGCTCTCCTGAATCTTTCCTCTCTTCACCTCAAGAATAGCGCATTTATCTATGCCCATCTTCATGCCTATGGAGTCGCTGAAAATTGACACGATCTCTAGGAGTCTCTTTAGCTGGTCGGCGTTAGCAGCGTAAAGCTTCAGATCGTCCATATATAACTGATGGTTAATCCGAGTTCTCCTTTGTTTATCGATGACGTATCCATAGGCTGTGTTGTTCAGTATCATGCTGATAGGGTTCAGCGCCATGCAGAACCAGATCGGACTCAAAGTATCTCCCTGAAAAATCCCCCGCCCGATCCTGATTCTGTCCGATTCTACCATACGGTCCCCCGTCCCCAGCAACAGTGACGTCCTCCAGGATTTCATAAGGTATGCCAATAGCTTTGTGACCTTATCATTAACTCCGTGCATCTCTAATACTTTTATCAGCCATGAATGAGGGACCGAGTCGAAGGCCTTTTGGTAATCAACCCAGGTCACAGAGATATTCCTCAATTTCCGCCGGGCTTGTTTGGTAAGTATATAATCAATAACCAACAGTTCTTTACACCCTTTGGTACGTATTCTCCCGCCATTCTGCTCACGGGCTATGAGGTTGTTGTTTCTCAAATGTTGGCTTATGTTCCTGGTGAGCACTGCCGTGAGGATCTTATAGACTGTTGATAGGCAGGTAATAGGCCGATAGTTTTTGGGGTCCTGGGGATTTCCGTCTTTAGGTAAAAGATGAGTTACTCCCACTGTGAAGAAATCAGGGACTGTTGTTGGATCCTCCAAGGACCTCTGAAGAAGTCTGGCGAGAGTCCTGTGTGAACTGGTCAGATGTTTCCACCAGTAGTTGTGCAGTTTGTCTGGTCCAGGTGCAGACCAGTTGTTTGAACCCTTCAAAGCTTCACCTATGTCCGCCTCAGATATCTGCATCTCGGCCATCCGAACATCCGGGATCTGAGACTGGGCCTCATCGATCCAGTATGCCTGCTCGTCATGGGCTCCACCGCTGGACCATATCTCGCTCCAAAATTTGTGAGCTACACCGGGATCCACCCGGCAGCCTCCCTCGTGTTCGGTCTCCTCAAGGTCCCGGAAGAACTGTTTTTGGTTCTGGTAGAAGATCCTATTATTCTTGTACCGTTTACATCTTTCATTATAACGCCGGATGCGATGACCTAAGGCTCTGATTTTTTGTTTCAGATTGTCCAGCACTACAGACAACCTATCCCTGAAAGAAGGATCCCTACGTTTTACCCGGAACTCGGATGATATTTTCCTGACAGCTTTAGCCACCTTCGCTGTCGGATTATCAGAAGCCATGTAAGCATGTATAACTCCTATTTTTTTTCTGATAATAACGATCTTTTTGTCCAGGCGTTTCTTCCAAGGAGGTACTTCAGATGACTTTGGACCGTGGTGATGTTCCGTTCCTCGGCCATGTTCCTCACACGTAGTGGCTGCTCCCGCATATACAAGATCAACGATCTCCTCCAACTTGTCGACTTTCTCCATATATTTCGAAAGAATCGAATTGATCATCTTGACTGTGGCAAGGAATTCCCTGGAATGTTGCATGCGGGGAATCTTCGGTCTCTTCTCCGGCGCAACTCCCGAGAACTTCAACACGTTCCCCAGAAATCGCTGTTCCAACTCGTTGTTGTCCTCGACTTGTGTTTGCAATCCACTTCTCCGTATCCTAGCCGATGACCTCCGTGGGGTCCGCTCTTGTAATTCAGAGCTGAGTTGCTCGGTTAGGATGAGTGGGTAGCAACTGGCTTTGATGTTCTCCAGTTCAGCTCAGGACAATTTCTGGTTTTGCAGTATCCATCTTACTCTGTTGGACAGTAATTGAGCATATGCTGGTCTGCTCGGGCAAATATTTTCCCATACATCTACAAGATGTTGTCTGTAGGTTCTACCAGGTTCCGCAGCTAAGTCCAATGCTATATAGTGTGCACGCATAACCATACAATTTTCCTTTGTCGTCCAGCGTGTTCGCCTGTCCCGGTGTGGGCTACCAGTAGCGGAGTGAACATTTGTCTGCACACCCAAGCGACTCGAGCTTACTCTCTGCGGAGTACCGGGACTTGGCCTTACGGTGCCATCTCGGGGGGGTGCGCCGCTCGCCCCACACCTTTCCCCTACAGGCCGAACCTCTGGACGGTTCCGAGAGGAGCCGGCCTGAGACTCCTCCCCGCCCTGAATTCTACTACGAAGAACTGGACCAGCGCAACTACATAAACCCATTCGAGGGTGCTTACCTCGATGGGCTGGTGACTCGGGTACGCGGGGTCGTCACTCCCCGTAGGTCGAAACCTCCCTGCATATATTTATATATATATATATATATATATATATATATATATATATATTTATATATTTATATATATATATATATATGTATATATAAATATTTTTTTTTTTATTAATTTCAATTTAAAAATGAGCTGATGAGAAGAGTGCGGAAGATCCTCAAAACACAACTCTATATATATATATATATATATATATATATATATATATATATATATATATATATATATATATATATATATATATTATAAGTGAAGTTAAGAGTCTCAGGTATATTTAGATCAATGAGATAAGGGTTTATCGACTCAATGTTTGGAGGAATAAATAAAAAGATGAACTCTTTATTCTGTGCCAAGCTTTCGCATTTTTTTAATGCTTCTTCAGGGCTTCTAATAGGATGTACAATAATTTTCACAATGAACAATTTAAACTATTTTTTTACACATTGAACTTACCGAATGTGAGATTTTTAAAGTCACTAGCATCATGCTCAAACATTCGTCATTAAATAAAACTTACAGACTAGACAAAACAATACAAATACAATTATCAATGTAAATTAGCCGCATCGCAGTTTATAGAAATAAATGATTGGTAAACTTGTTATTGTTGCTTTGTTTACGAAATAATTACAGGTTATGTTACAGCTCTCTGTGGATTTAGATCTTTACTTTGTGTTCCCAAATCTTCCTGGTTCATTATTCATCTACAGGGCCATCGTAAAAGTTCTTGTATTTTGATATTTCCAACAAATAACTATATATTGAACTCAAATTGTTGGTGTCCGTTTTTTTATTTATCACCTTTTCTGTTTTATTGATGTGGATCATTTCATGTATCAGTCTTTTATGATAATTTGGTTCAGATTTCAATACCTTTACACTACCAATTGTTGTAGATCTGTTTTGGACCAGGTTAGCATTCCTGCAGTATAGGTGAAGGAGGGTATGGCCCAGATATTAAGTGCTTCGATTTTGTTTTTGGCTGAGAGTTGTGTTTTGAGGATCTTCCGCACTCTTCTCATCAGCTCATTTTTAAATTGAAATTAATAAAAAAATATATATATATATATATATATATATATATATATATATATATAATTATGTTTTTCGTTGAGAAAACCACGTTTTTAAAAACGAATTTATTTACAAGGAAATATGGAAATGAACAATGGGATGAATCTAAGATGATTCTAAAGCTGACTATCTATCTGACTGACTGACTGACTGACTGACTGACAATAACATATTGTCTCCTATTTATAACATTATATTTTCTTATCTTAATTGACGCCACGTGTCGAACCACCTGCATTATGCTGGTGTAAGCAAAATGCAGCACACTGATATGTGAATCTAAATGAACAATACAATATTACGTCAATTGATCAGAACGGGATGGAATCCTGTAATTCCTCCCCACCTAAGTTAAAGTTATCACCTTTAATAGGTGTGACTTTAGCAAGTCTATTATTTTTCAAATATTTAAAAATAAGAAAAAATATCAAAATCAATATTATTATAAACATAAGAATAAAAATTAATGAATATCCTGGTTGGATGTGCCATTCTTCTAGGTCTTCCAACTGGATGTCAGGGATGTCTTCTTTCTTGAAGTTCGAACTGGGCTGGTTCTTCATTGGATGAGCCATCTTGGGCAGGACAATGTATTTTTCTTCCATAATCGTAGAAATGGGAAAAATTTCCTTTTGTGTGTTTCCTACAACACATCTTGAACGAAGGATTGCCATTGGGGGTATGAAATAATGTTTTGTTTGCTGTGGGCATTTCTCTTGGACTTTTTCATTTTTGATTGAGAGGATATTTCCATCTTCTAGAAGTTTCAAGTTAGCTTGTGGGACTGATACAATTCTTGAACAATTTTCTTTGTGATTTTTCAATAAATTTCTGATGCATTCTGGAGGCTTGGATAGTAGATCTTGATCGCATAGGAAGTCTTCTTCAACTGGGTGACATTGACTCGTACTCCATAGTAATTCTTCTTCTTGTGAGAGCATGTAGGAGTCAGTTAAGGAAAGGGATTCATTATTTTGGGAAAGAAAGTAAAACTTGTATAATTCGTATCCCTTTTCATAAATGGTTGGAATAGATATAAGAAATAGTAAAATTTTATTTTTGAAAATTACCTTAGTATGGCATAATTGATAATAGTCTTTTATATGATGTAAGGGAATGATACTTGAATTTTTGATTACTTCTGAAAACTTTGAATAGGGTAAAATGGATTCATGCAACAAATGTAACCTAGCAAAACTAATTGCACTTTGAATTTCATCCAAAGTATTTTTAATGTCTTTGAGTTCAAAAGTCATAAGATGCATTTGCTGAACTTCTTCGAGTGCTGGTACGATTTTTAATAATTCAAGATTATCATGCATTTTCTGAAATTTATCAATATATTTGTTTTTCAAATCATTAACTACAGTAGCGATCTTCTTTTGATTCCTTATGAGGGTTTCCTCATTTTTCTTTATACTATTAAAATAATTTCTGTATGATTCTTCATCGTCAGAATCTAAGGTTCCAAAGAGTATTTTTGAGATTTTGCCTCCTAAATTAATCAATCCTCTCTTAGTCCGTATTTTTTCATTAACTATTTCTTCGAACGATTCAATATTTATTTTATTAGACTCTTGCAAATATCTATAGTTTGCAGTCTGCGAATAACCTAATGGTTCCTTCTTAAATTTATCTATTTCTTTCTGATATGCCAAAATTACATTTTCTATTTTATTTAAATCAATATGATAAATTAGTTGTAAATTCTTTTTTGTTATGTAAGCTTTTCCTAATTGAATCGGCAATACATTATTTTCAATTGGAATAATTTCTAGTGAATTAATTATCTTCGTTACTTTTGTCATTAAAATCATAATTATCAATGTAAATGAATGGTGATCCATGTTGAATCTGAAAATAAAATTTGAAAGTTACTTCTTTCGTTGCTTCATAATTTTCTTATGATAAATATGTTTATTCTTATTATCTTGTATACGATGTGAATCAATTTCTTTCGCATCTATCTTTTTGAATGCAGGATCAAGTTTTCTTGTAATTGGAGCTTTAATATAAGTTGGGTTTTTATTAAGAGGGTGATCTTTTTTCGCACGTCTCTTATAATTCGTTTTTTCTAAGCGGATTAACTGTTTATCTCGCTGTTTTTCTATTTGATTTGTGATGTCATTCAAATTTTCAATATAATTTTCTACATAATTTTGAACTTGTTCGTTATGCGTACGTTCAATGGGTAATGAGTAATTTAAATCTGCCTTAATAATTTGCATGGGAGTCATTTCTAAACTTGAGTGATTCGAATTATTATAACTTAATAAAGCTTGAGCTAATTTACTTTGAAAAGTCAAATTTTTATTTCCAATTGTTCTCAATTGTTCTATGAGAGTAGAATGAAATCTTTCAACTAATGCGTTTGAATTTGGGTTATAATTCGTGATATAATGTATTTCGATTTTATGGACTTTGCAAAAATCTTGTATTACATTATTTTTAAATTCGATCCCATTATCACAAGTAATTTTGTTAGGGATTCCATAATGACTAAAATAAATTAATAATTTGTCCATAATTTCTGATCCTGTCTTTTGTAAAAAAGGATAGCATTGTCCAAATCTGGAAAAAGAATCTATCACGCTTAAACAATTTGTTTGATTAAATTTAATCGTGTCACAGTAGACATGAGTAAAAGGTTTGGTACCGACGGGATTTGGTTTGAATTGAAGTTGAACTGGAGTTCTTTCATATTTGGATTTTTGACGAATTTCACATGTATTTATATAATTCTGAATATCTTTATTCATATTCGGCCAATAATACTTTCTTTTCAAACTTAATAAATTTTCGCGTAATCCACGATGTGAAGTTTTGGTTTCATGGAATTGTTTTATTATAAGGAGTTGTTCCTCCTTGTCTTCGACATCTTCTACTAATGTTCTCGATATTTTCAAATCAAGGCTCTTATAATCGAATTTCTCTTGCAAAATTCGTATAAGAGGTTTTTCTAATTCTAATGATTTGAAGTATATTGTATAAGGACTTTTTGGACGTAGATATTCTCGAATGAATCTACATAAATCTGTTTCGACAGAATTTACTGATACAAGAAATCTTAATTTGTCTCCGAACAATTTAATTTTCGTAACATCATAATTCGATGCTTTTTTAAATATGACCTGTAAATTCGCGGAGTTTATACTTCTCTCCGTATAAGGTATAAAGATAGGGTTTTCTATACTACTGTGAATAGTTACATCATCGTGTATAATCACGTTTGAAGTTTCGAAATCAATTATATTTTCATCTTCATTTTCATATTCATCTGCATTTAGTAATTCTAAGCATTCATCAAGTTCTTCGTCAGTAACTTGATTAATTATTGACACTAAGTCATCTTCAATACAATTATTTATTTCTTCGATTCCGTTCAAATCGTTCATTTGCATATTTGATGCTTTGATTTGATTTATTTCATTACCATTCTTATTTGGTAAATAGAATATAGTAATTTTTATATTAAAATTCAGAAAAATATATTTTATCATATTAAAAATTGTGGACCATTTCAATCGGTCTAATCCGCTACTTATACGTGGTATTGCTAAATATTTTTCATTATTCATTTCACAAATTTCTCTGAGTTCCATTAGAGATTTAAATACGTTTTCGTACGTAGGTTCATCATAATAATTTTCTTTCGTTATTAAATAATAAATATTCCTATTATCTTTTCGGATCTTGGCAACTTGACCTACCATTTTATTTTGCGATTTCAGTTTTTCAATATTTCCGTATTTATTTTCAAAACAGACGGCTATACCCCGACTCATGTTGAAGTCTTTAGAAACACAATGCGCTAATGCATAATTTTTGGGGGCTTTAAATAAATTACCTTCTTTCTCTTTTACATTTGGAGAATCCGTTATTTCATTCATTTCATTCAGCTTTATAAAATTTTCAAAATTAATTTCATTTTCTATAACAATTCTGCTCAATGCATCTGCATTATTCATTGAACCTTTTCTGTATCTAATTTCATAGTCAAATTCCTCTAATTTAATTCGCCATCGCATAAGGCGAGAATTTGGTTCTTTTAATGAAAATAACCAAGTTAATGGTTTATGATCCGTATAAATTATAAATTTTCTTCCATACAAATAAGGTCTAAAAAATTTGCAACTGAATAAAATAGCCAAAAGCTCCTTTTCTATGGTGCTATATTTTATTTCCGATTGGCTGAGAGTACGACTAGCATACGCTACAGGTAAATCACCTGGCGGAGTACCTTGAGAAAGAACTGAACCGATTGCATATCCGGATGCATCTGTCGTAAGCACGAAAGGTTTATTAAAATCAGGATAACATAGGATTGGATGGTTTAAAAGGTTACGTTTCAGAACCTGAAAAGCTTCTACATATTTTATATCATCAATATTAATTTTCGCTTCTTTTTTTAAACACGCAGTTAAAGGTTTTGCTATCTTTGCAAAATTTGGAATGAATTTTCTATAATATCCTACTAAACCAAGGAAAGATTTGATTTCTTTCGAAGTTTTAGGAATTGGAAATTTAGTTACTGCTTCTAATTGTTTTGGATTAGGTTTTATTCCTTCTGGAGTTATAATGTGACCTAAAAATTCGATTTCTGTTTTGAAGAAATGACATTTATCTAATTGAATTTTCATATCATCTTTCATAAGTGTTTCCAATATAGTATGAATATCAGCCAAATGCTGTTCTACCGTTTCTGAAAAAATAATTATGTCATCCATATAAATATGACAAATTTTTCCTATATAATCTTTCAAAGTATTGTTCATCAATCGCTGAAATGTAGCTGGCGCGTTTTTTAAACCAAATGGCATTCTTAAAAATTCGTAATGTCCATTATCTACAGTAAAAGCCGTTTTTTCTATTGATTCTTCGTCCATTTCGATTTGATGAAAGCCTGAGGCAAGGTCAAGTGTCGTAAAATACTTTTTATTTCCTAATTTATCTAGGATACTATCAATTTGGGGTAAAGGATATTTATCATCAATTGTTTTATCATTCAGTTTTCTATAATCGATGGCCATTCGCCATTTTACTTTTCCTGATAAGTCCTCTTTCTTTGGGACTATAACTACTGGGAAAGACCAGGGGGAAATACTTGGTCGAATAATATTTTTATCTAATAAATCTTTTATTTGTTTTTTGACTTCTTCCCTGTGTACTTCGGGATATCTATAAATTTTGCAATGAACCGGAACATCATCGGTTGTTCGAATCTTATGTTTGATTCTACTAGAAAAAGATAAAGGTTGATTGGGTAATTGTAATACATTTTCGTTTGTTTGTAAAATTTTCATAAGTTAATTACTTATTTTTGATTCTAAATGAGAAAGATCCACTGGGATTTTCGTTGGATTTTGACATACTTGTTGGTATTTAAAAGGAATGTTGCAAAATTCATTTTCTAAAATTTGATCTTGAAAGTTCAAATTGATTCCATACTTGTTCAAAAAATCTGCTCCTATTAAGCCATCATAATTTCTATGAAATTTATAAAGTACAAATGGATGAGTATCTTCTACGTTAAATTCAGAAAATAAAGGCAATAAGACTTTTTCATTTGAAGTGTTTTGTCTCATACACGCGGTTAAAGTGGTTTTTTCTTGATAAATATTATTTGGGCAATTATACGCAAATTTGGGGTCTATTAAACAAACTGAACATCCACTGTCAATCAAAAGTTTACATTTAGGATAATTAAATTCGATATAGGGAAGTTGATTTGAATGATCAATACTATTATTTAAGTCGATTCGTTTTCCGAGGCTAGTTCGCAAAAATTTCGTTCCTCAAAATTTTTTGAAGTCGAAGCGTCGCCAATTACGAATTTCGTGGGAAATTGTTTTGATTTATTTGAATTCGAGGTTTTCCAACGACCTCTATCATTTTGTTCATAATAATTCTTTTTATTCTGACTCGAATCTAATTGGGTTAATTCCTCAAATGTATAATTGGGAGCTTGTTCATTGGAATAAAATTTCTTATTTGGATTTGTTGGGAATTGCGTCGAATAATTTGGACGTTTTTGGGGGTAAACTCTTGTTTGCACTGACATTTTTTTCTGGTGGTGTATTAATTCTTTGGTTGGGATTTGGTTTACAAACATTAGTATTAGTATTATATCGTTCCGTCTTTGGATATCCGAATACTTGTTTGTTTGTAGGGTAATAATTATTATTTACTGGTCTCTGAGTGTACTGAATAGGTTGTGAAGGAAAGTTAGGAACGGAGTTAGAATTATAATTATTTCTGTAACTTTTATTTGAATAAAAATTTCTATAATTATTTGGAATATAGTTTCTCTTATTATTATTATTATTATTTTGAAAATTATTTTTCGTCCTTCGCGATTGAAAATTATGTTTTCTACTTTTATCTAATAAATCATATTGCTCCATGTTTGACAAATAATCTTTAATTGCGTTTATGGTTTGGTCAAACGTTAAGGCATTATTCGCGATTAAATAAGTTCTAAGTTCCGTTGGTGCATTCGAAATTAACACCGTTTTACAAATTTTCAATATATTAGTCTTATACAATTGTTTTTCTTGAGCTGGCATCGTGTCAGCATCTATTCTGTAGTTAATTCTTATTTTCATCGAAATTATTTCATCTATAAAGCTAATCATATCTGATTTCTTTTCTAAGAATTGTAATTGGTGAATCAACACATCTAAATTGATTTGATCGCCAAATTTATTATTCAAAAATCTTTTCAGATGATCCCAATTATCGGGTATATCTGAGGTAGAAACTTCAGCAAGTGCTCTACCGACTAATTTTGATTTAACTAAAGCTAAACAGTATTTTTTAATAAGTTCATTTTCGTTACTGAACATACTTAAATAACTTTCTACGTTTTTAATAAAAGAATGGAGTTCGTTCTCCATTCCTGAAAATTTAGGAAGGAGTGATCCAACTTTTCTGCAGTTGATAAATCCATTTTAACTCTAGCTACTTTCTTTTCTTTCTTACCGTGGAACTGTTTAAAAGAAGTAATATTGATAATTTTAATGATCGGTTTTTATAATAAGAAACCTAGGAAAAACTTTGTGATCGGTTATTTTATAAGAAACCTAGGAAAAACTTTGTGATCGGTTTTTTATAAGAAACCTAGAAAAAACTTTTATACAAGTTTTACGCTCAAAACTTGGGAAAAGGTTGACTATTTTTGGGACAGAATAGGTAAACTGGGAGTCAGTTAGAAAGGATTGCTCACCTCGTTGATATTCCTTGTTTGAAGTTGAAAGTGTCCTGGGCGCTACTCCAATGATCGAGCCTCTGGTTTTCTTCTTAGGGGTTGCTTCTCACCTTAACAGTTGAAACTGATAGTCGAAAGAAAGTTTTTGTTTTTCACTTCTACGACCGGCACAATATTTCAGATAATACGTCGCGAGATTTCTGTCGCGCTATTATTTCCGAAATATTTAAAGAGATCCCATCCTCGTCGCCAATTATGTTTTTCGTTGAGAAAACCACGTTTTTAAAAACGAATTTATTTACAAGGAAATATGGAAATGAACAATAGGATGAATCTAAGATGATTCTAAAGCTGACTATCTATCTGACTGACTGACTGACTGACAATAACATATTGTCTCCTATTATGTGAATCTAAATGAACAATACAATATTACGTCAATTGATCAGAACGGGATGGAATCCTGTAATTATATATACATATATATATATATATAAATATATATATTTATATATATATGTATATATATATATATATATATATATATATATATATATATATATATATATATATATATATATATATATATATATATATATATATATATATAAACTTCAAACTTATTTTTAAGAGTCTTTAGTGTATAACTGTGAACTATTGATAAGGGTCAAACGACTCGATTATTTTGGAGAATAAAAGAAAACTCTTTATTCCTTGCCAAGCTTTCGAATTTATTTAATTCTTCTTCAGGGCTTCTGAAATACAATACAAATCCTTCACATATTCAGTTTAACAATAACTACAAAACATTTGTCTTAATTCAATTCACATTGATCCTTTGGACATTAAAACGACAATAATTTTCTTCAATTTGAAACGTCAACAAAATAAAAACATTTTTTTCACAACCAAAATATATTACTTAAAATATTTAATTTATTTATTTTTTCTCCTTTGTGTCAACTGGCTAGATAGGTATATTGTTTTGTTTGTTTTTGACACTTTCGTAATCTGCCTTCTTCCTTTCACTCGTCAACTGGACCATCGAAAAAGTATATGTTTTCTTCCGATTTTTCTAACAAATATCCATATATAGCACTCAACTTATTTGTGTCTGTTTTTTTGTTAATAATATTTTCCTGTTTATTTATCTCTATCATTTCCAATATCAACCTTTTTTTGTAATTTTTTTCCGTTTTTAACACCTTTGCTTCTTCGAAATTTATTTTATGATTTAAATTGAATGCATGGGTTGCTAGTGCGCATCTATCCGGATGTTTTGCAATATCTGATTTTTATTATGCCAATCTGCTTTTCAACCATTGAGATGTATGTCCTATGTATATTTTTACGCAATCTTCACATTTTACTTCATCGACTACGTTGCTTTTTAATAGTGTTTGAATAGGATCTTTTAATTTAATTAATTAATTTAATTCAATGATTCAACAAGCAAAAAAATAATAAACCTAGAACTGTGTCAGGTTAATCACAAAATAAAAAGACTGGAATTACTCAACACCCAGATAAGACAGAGTTTACAATATCTACCAGAATATATGCTTATACAGTATCAAGACCGACTGAAATGCTCGTTCAACAAAGAGTTCCACAAGATTAAAATGACAAATTTAAAGAAAATCAACAACCTCAAGACAACTAGCATTCCGAACGTAACAACTCAAGATAGATGGATAAAAAATTTATCTGACAAAGAAATACCAAATACAGTCAAAAGTCTGTTATCATTAGGATCCAAATTCAGTGTAACAACTACAAAAAAAGATGTAAACATTGATCACATAATAGCAGATACAGAATATATCCTAGAAGCAATACCAGATGGAAGAAAAAATGTACAGAGAGCGAAAGTCACAAATGCAGTCACAAATTATATACATAGACCTATAGAAGAAAATTCTCTGATACAAAAATGGTATAAGGACACCAAATGGTTTTTAAAAGAAAACAATGATTTAATCATATTGAATAGTGACAAGGGTGCAGTGACAGTTGTAATGAATGAAAAAATGTATAATGAAAAAATTCAATCTATTTTAGAATCCAAAGATTTCAAGAGACTACCCAGAGATCCCACACAGACATTACAAACAAAATGTAATAAATATATTGACAAACTAGGAGAACTGAAATACATAACAAAAGAACAAATGAAGCAAATGAAAACATACAACTCTGTTGCGCCAAGAATTTACAGGAATCCAAAAGTTCATAAAGATGGTTATCCCATGAGGCCAATAATATCAAGTATAAATAGTCCAATGAATTCCTTATCTAAATTCATTGCTGACATTTTGAAAACCGCATATGATGAAGAAAACCAATATTATGTCAAAGATACATTCCACTTTGCAACAACAGTTAACAATTTCAAATTACCAGAAAACTACACACTAATCTCCCTAGACGTCATAAATTTATTCGGTAATCTGGACAAAAATGACATTATTGAAGTCCTGAAACAAAAATGGGACATAATTAAAGAACATACAAACATCAATATGGAGCTGTTTATGGAAATTATTTTGTTTATATTGAATAACAACTACTGCTTGTTCAAAGAAAAATATTACCTTCAAATATTTGGATGTGCTATGGGTTCTAAACTAAGTCCAAGACTAGCCCAATATGTCATGGATCACTTGGTAAAATCATGTGTGGAAAAGTTACCATTTAATATACCCATTTTAAAAAAATTCGTAGACGACTTATTATTGACTGTACCAAAAACACATATACAGACTACGTTGAAGTGTTTTAACTCTTATTCCAAAAACTTACAATTCACTTTGGAAGTAGAAAACTTGGAACAATGTGTACCTTTCTTAGACACAAAAGTACAGAGACAAGATGTTGTTATAAAGTTAAAATGGCATAGAAAAGAAACCCACTCAAACAAAATGATTCATTATAATTCAGACCATAACATAAATATAAAAATTAACATGATAAAACAAATGAAAAATAGAATAAGAAGAATATGTCATGAGTCTTACATACAGGAGGAAATACAAAATTTATTGGAGATATTAAGACAGAACGGATATCCCTATGGAATGTTGAAGAAATTATTGTATGCAAGTGACACCACAGAAGCACCACAACTAATAAGAAGCGAGGAAGAAACAGAGGAAATTCATTATGCATCATACCCAAATATACATGGATTAACAAAAAAACTAATAAATATATTTAAACATGAAAAAGTGAAAATTGCTATTTATAATAAAAAAACTGTGGGCAATTTATATACAAAATTAAAAGATCCTATTCAAACACTATTAAAAAGCAACGTAGTCTATGAAGTAAAATGTGAAGATTGCGAAAAAATATACATAGGACATACATCTCAATGGTTGAAAAGCAGATTGGCATTACACAAATCAGATATTGCAAAACATCCGGATAGATGCGCACTAGCAACCCATGCATTCAATTTGAATCATAAAATAAATTTCGAGGAAGCAAAGGTGTTAAAAACGGAAAAAAATTACAAAAAAAGGTTGATATTGGAAATGATAGAGATAAATAAACAGGAAAATATTATTAACAAGAAAACAGACACAAATAAGTTGAGTGCTATATATGGATATTTGTTAGAAAAATCGGAAGAAAACATATACTTTTTCGATGGTCCAGTTGACGAGTGAAAGGAAGAAGGCAGATTACGAAAGTGTCAAAAACAAACAAAACAATATACCTATCTATCCAGTTGACACAAAGGAGAAAAAATAAATAAATTAAATATTTTAAGTAATATATTTTGGTTGTGAAAAAAATGTTTTTATTTTGTTGACGTTTCAAATTGAAGAAAATTATTGTCGTTTTAATGTCCAAAGGATCAATGTGAATTGAATTAAGACAAATGTTTTGTAGTTTTGCAAGTTTCCTAAACATAACCTCACATTCTGTAAGTGAATTATTAACGAAGTTATTGTTAAACTGAATATGTGAAGGATTTGTATTGTATTTCAGAAGCCCTGAAGAAGAATTAAATAAATTCGAAAGCTTGGCAAGGAATAAAGAGTTTTCTTTTATTCTCCAAAATAATCGAGTCGTTTGACCCTTATCAATAGTTCACAGTATATATATATATATATATATATATATATATATATATATATATATATATATATATATATATATATATATATATATATATATAAATATATATGTTTATATATATATATATATATATATATATATATATATATATATATAAATATATATGTTTATATATATATATATATATATATATATATATATATATATATATATATAAACATATATATTTATATATATATATATATATATATATATATATAAACATATATATTTATATATATATATATATATAAACATATATATTTATATATATATATATATATATATATATATATATATATATATATATATATATATATATATATATATATATATATATATATATATATATATACGCCGTTGCAAAAATATACCACATGGAGATAGCTCGAGAAACCGGATTGTCACTGGATAGTCGAAGTGTTTATGAGTATGAGCCCAGAAGCGTGCTGGAGAACGAAGAATACAAACTCTACTGGGACACAACGATAATAACAGATAGGGCAATACCGCATAATAGGCCAGATCTAGTGCTCTTCAATAAGATCGAGAAGAGTGTACAGATTATCTATGCAGCAGTGCCTGCGGATGAGAATATTGGAAGATCCTACAGTGAGAAGCTTACTAAGTATCATGACCTCGCATTTGAAGTGAAGGAAATATATGGTCTGAAGAAAACATCAATACTCCCTCTGATTATATCAGTGAATGGCTTGGTCGAACAGCACATGATAGAAAATACTAGACGTTTGAAGTTAGATTCTAGCCTCATTAGTCGAGCTCAGAAGGAGGTTGTACTGGCCACAACCCGAGCTGTCCGGAAGTTCCTTACCAGCTCCTGAGGACACCTTGTCTGCAGAGTAGACCGGTGCTCCCAGCGAACCGACTCGTCTATCGGTGGATTAAAAAAAAAAAAAATATATATATATCAGAAGTGAAGATGCCTATAGAAATAAGCATGTACGTCTTCTTTGCTTGAACACGAAGGTTGCTCCATTCAAATCATTATCTATTCCTCGGCTCGAGTTGTGTGCAGTCCTTTTATGTGCAAAACTAGTAAACCAAGTTCAAATATCCCTAAATATAAAAGCTGAAATTTTTTATTGGTCAGATTCTCAAGTTGTTCTTCATTGGTTAAAAACTGAACCTAATATAATACAAATATTTGTGGCCGGCCAACAGAGTAACACAAATCCAAACTTTGACCAATGTACGCAATTGGAACTTTATTCGATCTCGATCAAATTTCAATCCAGCGGATGTGACATCCAGAGGTATAGCAACGGGAAAATTAATGAATTGCGATATGTGGTGGAATGGCCCAGAATTTCTATATTATAATACTGATGTGACGAATTTTTCAAATCACTTTGATCCAGATTTCATTTTAAATATGAAAGATGAACCTGAAATAAATAAAATTACAAAATCGATATTCCAATTCACTAACGAAACGAATGTTTTTCTAGACTTAATAACTAAATATTCAGATTTTCATAAATTGAAACGCATTTTTGCATATTGGATGAGATTCATTGATAACACTAGAAAAAGGGTTACTCTTTCAACAGATTCAACATAGGGTGCCCTCGAAATTGAAATATATTTTAAGGAACTCATTCGAATTATTCAACGTCAAGAATTTTCCGAGAACTATTTAGCATTAACAAAGAACCAATTCGTGTCTAAAAAATCAAAAATTTATAACCTCGTTCCATTTTTAGATGGATTTCAGTTGATTTGTGTTGGTGGTAGATTGAGGTACTCAAATCTTTCACAAGAAAAAAGACAACCTATTCTGTTACCAAAAGATCATCCTCTAACTCTATTAATTTTCAATCATTATCATGGTAACTTTCATCCAGGTTCCCAATTATTATTGAGTTGGATACGACAACGTTATTGGCCCCTAAATGTAAAAGTTACAGCTAAAAATATTGTTAGAAAATGCATTACATGTTTTCGTCACAAACCTCCTGAGAATAAATTAAATATGGTTCCGTTATGCCTTCTGCATATATATATATATATATATATATATATATATATGCAGAAGGCTGTGATTTTGGGAACCGTGAATATCTTACGGAAGGTCGTATACCCCCATTGATCAAAAAGAGGGTTATCCTTGATGCCTTGGCGTCCGGATAACTCTACGAAACCCACTTATAAGTGTGAATTTAAAATATATATATATATATATATATATATATTTTTTTTTCACACTTTCGTGGGATTATCTGGTATTGTCCGGGCACGCGTGCGCCAAGGACAACCCCGTCTGTTAATGAGGGTAGAGCACTCTCCTTATGATGTTGACAGTTCCAAGAATTACCGCCTTCTGCATCCACATAATTGCATTGTGGGGCAGGTTGAGCTCTTTTAGATGTTGGGTGGTCCTTTTTGGGACGAGTCCATTTACAGATATGATAAGAGGCATTATGTTGACCTTTTTCAGCTGCCACATATCTTTAATTTGTTGGGCTAACGCCTCGTATTTTGACATCTTTTCCCCATAGGTCTTGGCGAGGTTATAATCCTGGGGCACGGCAAAATCTATTACCAGGGCAGTCTTCTCTTCCTTATCCCATACCACCATATCCGGTCTGTTGTGTTCGACACTCCTGTCCGTTACAATACTTAGGTCCCAATAGATCTTATATCGCTCATTTTCCTCTATCGGATGGGGAGAGTATAGATGGTGTGGTGTGAATTTGTGAAGAAGGTGTTTTTGGAGACACAACAACTGATGAACTACTTTCCCCATGCTGTCGTGTCTTGTCAGATACCTGGTACCTGCGATGGCTGAGCACCCAGATGAGAGGTGCTGGACTGACTCCTCGCTATTGCGCAACCTGCATTTCGTGCTCCCCACTCGTTGCTTCATTATATGTCTGACGTATGTTCGTGTCGGTACAACCTGGTCCTGAATGGCCAGAAAGGTACCTTCTGTTTGAGGAAATAGGTAGCCCTGAGTAAGGTAGGTGTTAGAATTTTTGATGTCTACTTCTGGTTGATGCAGGCTGGCGTAAAATCGTCCGTGTAACGGTTTAGCTTGCCATGTTTGTCTGAGTCTATTTAATCGATTTTCTTCTGCATCGGCTGTGCTGGTTGGAGTGGAGACACTATCAGATGCCGCTACCCATCGGTGTACAGGTGAGCTGGAGTTCCGGAAGAAGAGATCTAGTTTTTCTTTTTCTTTCAGGCATGCTTCTTCGAGATTAGTCATCCCTCTTCCACCTTCTTTACGGGGTAAGTAGATCCTTTCCACTGCCGAATTCGGGTGTAACATACCGTGTTTCGTGAATAGTGTTCGGATGTTTCGATCTACTTGTCCTAGCTCAGTTGTTGACCAGGATAGTATACCTGCGGTATACGTAAAGCATGGTATGGCCCAGATGTTTATTGCCATAACTTTATTTTTCGCCGAAAGTTGCGTACTTAGTATAGCGTTCACCCGCTTGAGGAGTTCATTTTTTGTGTTGTCTTTATTTTCTCTCTGTTTTATTTCATATGTTTGTTGAACTCCCAAGTACTTATACCTATCCTCCCTACTCAGGCCTGTCACTTCTCGCCCGTCAGCTAGGGTTACACTATCCTCCACTGCCATCTTTCCCCTTTTCACGTTCACCGTCGCGCACTGTATATATATATATATATATATATATATATATATATATATATATATATATATTCTTTTGAGAAAGAGCAATACAAAATATTAATTTCAAACAATCAAGCATATGTGTCGATGAATCTCAGTATTAGCAGAGGAAATGTAACGGGGCATCATACGAACGAGTAAATCAGGCACATTCACTTCAACACGTAGGCTTAGATTTTGCTGGTCCATATTATATGACAGATCGAAAGGGCCGGGGTAATAAAATTACCAAATGTTACATTTGCGTTTTCATTTGCTTTATAACGAAAGCAGTTCATTTGGAACTTCTTTCTGACTTGACAACGGACTGCTTTATAGCTAGTTTGAAACGATTTATTTCACGTCACTAATTCCTACTAATATTTATTCCGATAATGGAACCACATTTAAGGGAGCTAGAAATGTACTTTATAGACTTAACTATATGTTACATTCGAATGAAGCATCAATTCTAAATTTTTCTTCAACATTCAATATTTCATGGAAATTCGCTTCTCCTTATACTCCCAATTTCAGTGGTCTCTGGGAAGCCGCTGTAAAGCAAATGAAATTACATCTCAAGCGAACTCTTAATGACACACATTTAATTTATAAAGAGTTCATAACACTTTTATATCAAATAGAAGCCATTCTCAATTCTCGACCCCTGTACACCATTTCAAATGATTCTAATGATCTTCAACCTCTCACCCCATCCCATTTCCTGATACACCTTAATATATGTGCCCTTCCTGAACTTGATATCCAAAATATTTCCTCAAATCGCCTCACAAGATACGAACATATACAGCAATTGTATCAACGATTTTGGAAGAGATTTTCAACAGAATACATCAGCCAGCTACATCAAAGTTACAAATGGCACGGGACAACGTCACAACTCGCAGAACGGTCACTTGTTTTAATCAGAGATTCAAAGCTCACACCAGGTAAATAGAGTTTGGGAAGAATCATAAAGCTTTTCCCAGGCAGAGACAATATCACAATGGTGGTTGAAGTGAAAACAACGAAAGGTCATATCACTAGGGCCGCAAGATATTTATATCCACTTCCAAGCCTAGAAAATGAATCCTCAATTTGAAGACTCTTCAAATGGCGGGGGCTATGTTAGGAAATTACCGGTGACGAAAGAAAAAGCCGAGGAGCCGGCAGCGTTGCAGATCTGCGCACATTTGATTAAAAAACAGCTGTTTAGTGCATATTGTTAGTCAGTCGAAAATTCATGTAGATGCGATTAATAAACCCACATAAAATTACATACAGTCCATTCATTTTAATGAAGTTTCCACCACTCGGATCTCATTAATCATTTTTTTATGAGTTTCTATGCGTTATTTTTTGAAGGGTAGTAAAAGTTTTCACTTGAATTTCCTACATAGCATACCTAAAGTGTATATCGAAGGAACTTTTATATTTACTGAACTGAAATTTTCAATTCCCCATTTTTATATTATCAACAGAACATTTTCACAACATTATTATCAGAACATTATGAACGAAATCAAATAATTGAAAATATATGAACAGCACACTCACCTCTAGTAGATCCTTAATTTCTTGAGAAATATGCAAAATCGATATGAAAATCAGGAGTTCTTTGTATATAATACATCGCATGACACTGAAAAGAAAAGGAAGTTGAAACTCTGCTTTTAACCGTTATAATTTGTATAATAATTAAAGTATTAATATCAGAATGAATTCATATGAAATGTTCACTGTCCTGCCTATCATAAGATGAATCGTTTTTTGAAAATCTTTTGTTTTCCTCGCCGAGGGGGAATTAATTTATTTTTGGGACACCCTGTATCGTGATCTGATTTTGACGATCCATCCTGATCCATCCGATATATATATTCAGTTGATTTTAGGGCGTACTCTATATACGTACCGTTTGGACCCTATCCATATAAAAATATTCGATGAGAATACATTTTGATTATGACAAATGGTTGAAAGAACAAGTTTCAGATTTTCATTGAAGACTCAAACCTCAAATATCGATATAATAGCTAATTAAATATGAGATTGTGACCCTCGGTAGATTTTTCGCCTTCGTATTTTCAATATAAAAGTACTTTTAAATTGAAGTAAATAATTGAAAACACAATTGAGCAAAACCTACTGAGGTTCAAAATCTCAACAAACAACGAATAGTTTTCAGCTGGCCGCCAGAAAAAAGTTCCGATTTCTGCCAGTGCTGTAGTAGTTTAACGCTGACGCTAGTATCTAGGAACAATGTCAAGGAGTTTTAGCACGGAAGTCGAACTTCTTCTTTATGTTGGTACTGGAGAAGTCATAGATTATAGAACATATATATACATATATATATATATATACATATATATATATATATATATATATATATATATATATATATATATATATATATATATATATATATATATATATATATATATATGTATATATAAACAACTGAGAACTGCCTTGATAAAACTTACCCGGCACTCTCAATGGCCTAACCCTAGAATGGTCAAGAAAAAAAATATATATATATATATATATATATATATATATATATATATATATATATATATATTTTTTAAATTCACACAGTTGTGTGAATATATATATATATATATATATATATATATATATATATATATATATTTATATATTTATATATATATATATAAGTAGGGGTGATTTGGGTATCTAGGCAATTTGAAATGATCAACAATCTATCGTCTGTTCATCTATATTTCGAACCAAGGTGCGGTTCTTCTTCAGGATGCTAAAATCACACAAATTACAAAATCAAGAGTTGGAAAGCTGCAAAAACAACTCATGCTTACATCCGACAAGACAGTATTATCAATGCTAATAAGTATAGCAACAAAGGTCTTCTGCTCATAAAAATTACAATAAACCAAAAAGAAAGGAAAGAAACGCTATCACAATGAATCTGTCAAAATTATAGGTTAACATTCACAGACAAGGGAACACAGAGAAAACAACAATGCAGGAAGTGACATAAAGTCATGTTTGTCTAGATGGCCTACGATCTAAGGATAATAAATAACTATATATAACACTTAAATTTTTTAAGTCAATCTTCTTATTAATATTATTTTCATTTTTGTTTATGAAACACATTTCAAATTTTGGTACTAGACTCAAGATAACCTCAACTTCGGTGGGAATTTGTGTAATAGTGAGATTGCAAAGCCATTCATCTCTGATTTGGATGGACTAGATTTTGTGTTTCTTTGGTGCAAGAAACCTTTTTTCAAGAAGCTTCTTGTTGTTGGAAAACACTCTCTTGTATGATCGGTTCCTTCTGTCGTTATTGGCAACATCTGTCGTTCTGCAATGGAGCAAGAAGTTCCTTCTACATGCTAACTTTGCTAATTTGGTGTTCAAATGAGCCCATAGTCTCATCTGTTCAGACGTATTCCTACCATACGTTAAATCTACGTCATCAAAGAAACCCATTTCTGTATAATGCAGTAAGAGAATTACCCCTACTTACTTTATTCGGCAAATAATTCTCTTACTGTATATATATATATATATATATATATATATATATATATATATATATATATATATATATATATATATATATATATATATATATATATATATATATATATATATCTATATATATGTATATATATTTATATATATATATATATATATATATATATATATATATATATATATATATATATATACATATATATAGATATATATATATATATATATATACATATATATAGATATATATATATATATATATATATATATATATATATATATATATATATATATATATACATCATCCGCCAGGTGCTTTACTCCTATTGAAGGTGACGACAGGATTTTTACCTTGGTGCTCCCACCCGGTTGATCCTATATAACCACGAAAGTGTGAAGGGAAAAAAAAAAAAAAAAAAAAAAAAAAAAAATATATATATATACAGGGTGAGTCTTTGACTTGTACATATATTTTAACCGAAGGTTCTTGAGGTCAAAAGAAACACTTTTTTCATTTACCATTTTTTCCGATTCGGCCCTGTTAAAAAGATATAGCCATTTTAAATTTTCAAAATGAGCTAATTCACCCCTGAAAACCGGAACACTGAAGTTTTCTCAAGCATAAGATATACCTCTTGAACCTTGGAAATAAGCTACTAAATTAGAAAAACCATCATAAACTCACGTTTAACATTCCATTTGTTGAACAAAGTAGTGTTTATAATCAAATAAATGAGTTATTCCAATTTCGTTGACGCTAAAGATTAAATATTCTTCTCTTGATTTCTATTTCATTTTCGATAATTATAACGAATTGAGCTCGCTACCACCCATATTAGCTCTGATACTCATATCCATTCATTCATTATATTTCATTTATATGATATCGTTGTTTATTTTTCGTGCAAGAATTAACCTTAAAATCTCAAATAAATAATATTCATCTATGAAAGATCTAACACAGACTATAGTAATCTGTGGTTTTAAGTTTGAATTTCAAATTTCGAGTGATGCCAAATATAAACACAGCAGTTCGGTTCGAATAATCTATGTTCTAAGTTCTAACCTAAAATTTTCATTTACAGTTTACACTGTTATTGTTATAAGATATTTATTATGAAATGAAGCATTTGATTTGTTCCAACTATCTCATAAAAATATTGAAATGCATCAATATTTTTGAAACCATCAGTATGAAAATATGGAAATATGTAAAATATTCTGGCTCTGTAATCAATGGAAAATGTTAGACTCCACTTGTAATCAAATTTGTTGTTAATGTGTACCTACATTATAGCCAACTTTACTACTTAATTCATCTTGATTTTGGCATTGAAAATAAATTAGAAGTATTCAATGTAAATATCCACAATAGAATATTTGGTTTCTTTCAACTCACCTAATTTGTTTTCACATTAAAACAATTATGGCCCTCTTGGAAGTATGTCAATCATAAGCTCTTAGGATGAATTTATGGAATAGCAAAAGAATAAAAGTATTCAATCTCAATCACATGAAAATTTGTCTAGTATGTACCTAGTCCTAGTGATATGTTTCGATGTGAGTTTGAATGAGCCGAAGAAGAATACAGTATTGTTCGATAGCAGCAGTCTTTAGTGGGATATTGATTGTTGTCATTATAATGGGACTATTTTGTGAAAACTTTTTTAAACATGGGTTTTATGAATAATCTGGACTTTTCAAAAAGAATGTTGATTTTAGTGAAGTATCTTCTTATTATCAGAGCTGTGCCAAAGCCCAGTGATTTTTAATCAAATCGAGGAGTTGAGGTGAGCTTATTCAAATAACTTCATTTTCAAACTAAGTTGGCTAGTACTTCAATTCTTAAATCTGAGACATGACTTCATAGTAAATATTCATTTCTGTGGTTTTTTTTCCACAATAGAACAGAGTTGCATTCAGCCAAAGTACCCAATTTTTTGAATTTCACAGATAATTTTTTTTTTTTAAGATCAAGTTATTCGAAAACGGCGCTTTGTACGAGAAAATATGAAGAATACTTTTATTTTTCAAATTAGCCAAATATTCTTCAATGAACGTTCAAATTACTATTAAGAGTTGGTTTCTTCGAATTTCTGGTATTTTTATGGTATGTTATGTTCATAACAAAGAAACAGAAGAATGTGTATGGAATCTGGTGTTCGGAGAAGATGTATCACATCAAAAAAAAGCTATATTTCAAAAATCATTTCCTTCGATACAACCATTTACGAGATATAGCCGAAAATCACATTTTTTTAACGATTTTCAACAGCCTGTATCTTTTTAACCGGGCCGAATCGGAAAAAATGGTAAAGGAAAAAAGTGTTTCTTTTGACCTCAGGAATCTTGGGTTAAAATATATGTACAAGTCAAAGACTCACCCTGTATATATATATATATATATATATATATATATATATATATATATATAAATATATATATATATATATCTCTATATATATGTATATATATATATATATATATACAGGGTGAGTCTTTGACTTGTACATATATTTCAACCGAAGATTCCTGAGGTCAAAAGAAACACTTTTTTCCTTTACAGTTTTTTCGATTCGGCCCGGTTACAAAGATACAGGGTGTTGAAAATCGATAAAAAAATGTGATTTTCAGCTATATCTCGTAAATGGTTCTATTGAAGAAAATGATTTTTGGAATATAGCTTTTCCTTGATGGGATACATCTTCTCCGAACACAAGATTCCCTACACATCTTTCAGTTTCTTCATTATGAACATTACATCACATAAAAATACCAGAAATTCGAAGAACCCAACTCTTAAAAGTAATTTGAACGTTTATTGAACAATATTTGGCTAATTTGAAAAATAAAAGTATTCTTCATATTTTCTCCTACAAAGCGCAGTTTTCGAGTAACTTGATCTTAAAAAAAAAAAATTATCTGTGAAATTCGAAAAATTGGGTACTTTGGCTAAATGCAACTCTGTTCTGTTGTGGAAAAAATCCACAGAAATGAATATTTACTATGATGTCATGTCTCAGATTTTAGAATTGAAGTACTAGCCAACTTAGTTTGAAAATGAAGTTATTTGAATGAGCTCACCTCAACTCTTCTATTTGATTACAAATTACTGAGCTTTGACACAGCTCTTATAATAAGAAGATACTTCATTAAAATCAACATTCTATTTTGAAAAGTCCAGATTTCCCATAAAGCCCATGTTTAAAAAAGTTTTCACAAAATAGTCCCATTATAATGACAACAGTCAATATCCCACTGAAGACTGCTGCTATCGAACAATACTGTATTCTTCGAGGGTCATTCAAACTCACACCGAAACATACCACTAAGTGCATACTCGACAAATTTTCATGTGATTGAGATTAAATACTTTTATTCTTTTGCTATTCCATAAATTCATCCTAGAGCATATGATTGACATACTTCCAAGAGTGCCATAATTGTTTTAATATGAAAACAAATAGGTGAGTTGAAAGAAACAGGATATTCAACTGTGGATATTTATATTGAATACTTCTCATTTATTTTCAATGGCAAAATCGAGATGAATGGAGTAGTAGAGTTGACTATAATGTAGGTACATATTATAGAACAAATTTGATTACAAGTGGAGTCTAACATTTTCCATTGATTACAGAGCCGTAAAACTTCATTTCCATATTTTCACACTGATGGCTCCAAAAATATTGAAGCAGATCATTATTTTTATTTTTTGAGATAGTTGGAGCAAATCAAATGCTTCATTTCATGAAGGAATTACTTTCTATCAGAATGCACACTTATTTATTTTGTATCCACACAATTATTTTGGAAATTGTTTTTAAATTTCTCGAAAATATGTATGGAACTTCAATATTCTGTTGGGATCCTTCAAATCTTCGCTGATTTTCATTTCATGTAACATAATATCAAATATCATAAGAACAACAACAGTGTAATCTCACTGTAAATAAATATTTTAGGTTAGAACATAGATTATTCGAACTGCTGTGTTTAAATTTGCAACACTCGAAATTTGAGGTTCAAACTTAAAACCACAGACTACTAGCACAGATTACTAGTTAGTCTTTGTTAGAACTCAGATGAATATTATTTATTTGAGAATATGAGGTTAAATTGTACGAAATGAAATAAACAACGATATATTATAAATGCGATATAATAAATGAATGGATATAAATTATGAATATCAGAGCTAAGCTAATATGGGTGGTAGCGAGCTCAATTCGTTGTGATTATCGAAAATGAAATAGAAAATCAACAGAAAAACATTTAATCTTTATCGTCAATGAAATTGGGATAACTCATTTATTATATTATAAATATACTACTTTTTTCAACAAATGGAATATTCAAAGTGAGTTTATAATGGTTTTTCTGATTTAGTAGCTTATTTCCAAGGTTCAAATTGAATATCTTATACTTGCGAAAACTTCAGTGTTCCGGTTACCAGGGGTGAATTAGCTCATTATGAAAATTTAAAATGGCTATATCTTTTTAACAGGGCCGAATCGGAAAAAATGGTAAATGAAAAAAGTGTTTCTTTTGACCTCAAGAATCTTCGGTTAAAATATATGTACAAGTCAAAGACTCACCCTGTATATATTCATATATATATATATATATATATACAGTAAGATAAATTATTTGCCGAATAAAGTAAGGAGGTGTGGTTGGGTAACTAGGCAATTTAAAAAAGATCAACAGTCTATCGTCTATTCATCTATATTTCGAACCAATATGCGGTTCTTCTTCAGGATGCTAAAATCACACAAATTACAAAGTTAGAGTTGGAAAGTTGCAAAAACAACAATTCATGCTTACATCCGACAAGACAGAATTATTCACGATGATAAGTAAAGCTATAAAAGGTCTTCTACTCATAAAAATCAATAAAAATCACAATCAATCTAGAAATCTCAGAAACGTTGCCGTAATGCATTTGTCAAATTTATAGGTTAACATTCATAGACAGGGGAACACAGAGAAAACAACAATTCACGAAGTGACATAAAGTCATGTTTATCTAGATGGCCTACGATCTAAGGATAATAAATAACTATATACAACACTTAAATTCTTCAAGTCAGTCTTCTTATTTATATTATTTTCATTTTCATTTATAAAACACATTTCAAAGAAACTTCTTTTATTATAGTTAGAATTGATACATAATATTTCAACTTCATCAAACTTAAAATTATGGTATAGAGAGGACGAATGGCTAGCTTATGCACATCTATCAGGTCGTAATCTGGCGTCACTCTTATGTATTGAGATACGTCTTTTTAAACATTGTGACGTCTATCCAACATACACAGACTCACATTTCTCACATGGAATGCGATGAACCACGTCAGATCTAGACATGGTGTGGATCTTATCTTTAGTTTGGCTGAAAAGAACGCCTACTACTAAAGGATTGTACTTCGCAATTTTTATGTTCTCAATTTCTTTTAAAATTTTGGTCAATTTACCTGTTAATGGTGGAATGAGGGGCAGGCATGCATATTTGTCATGTGTGGCAGGGTCGACTAATGTCGATGTTCTTATCTGTGGGACTTCGTCGATTTGGTTAGAAGTTAGAGAAAGCAGACATCTGTTCAAAAACATCCTGGGGTAACCATTGTTCTCAAAGATCTTAAGCAACTTTTCTTCACTGTTATGAAGAAAGTCTGGATGGCAGATTTTCTTAATTCTACGAAACATACCTTTAATTAAGTTAGTTTTCATAGCCCAAGAATGGTTGGAACTATAATGTATATAACGACCTGAAGAGGTCGGTTTTTGGTACCAATCCAATTTTACAATGTTACCTGCACATCTGATAGCTTTGGTGTCAAGGAATTGGACACCATTTTCAGTTTCTTCTTCTGCAGTAAACTTAATGTGTGGGTCGTAGTTATTGAAAACGGCCAAAGTCGTAGCAGTCCTGTCTTCGGGAATAGCAAGGAGAAGGTCATCAACGTATTGATAGGTAATCGGCACCTGGAAGGGCAGTAGAGGAATGCAATATTTCAAAAGCACTGACATGACTATATTAGCCAAAATGGGACTGATTTTACTCCCCATTGCACAACCAAAGATTTGTAAAATGAAGGAGCCCTTGAAAACAAAATAGCTGGACTCAAATAAAAACTTTATGATTATTAGAAAAAGTGATATATCTATGGTTGTGACCTGACTTACTCTGGACCATTCCTGCTGGATAATTTGTATAACTAGCTCTAGTGAAATATTCGTGAATAAACTGACAGCATCTAAGGAAATGAGTTTATACCCTTGGGGTAATATAAACTTATTAATTTTGGAAGCAAATTGGAAAGAGTGAGCTATGGTATCATCATGGAAATCTGAGAATGCTTCTGTGAGAATCTGTGTCATAAACTGACTGAGTTCAACTGACGCTGAGCCAATTGTGGAGACGATGGGCCTCAATGGGATGTCTGCTTTGTGTACTTTAGGAAGTCCATATTTTCTTGGTGGAATCGCTTTATAGGTGGTTAATTTTCTGGCCATGGAAGCATCAATAAAATCTTTGTCTTTCAGTTGTTTGACAATTTTGTTGTTTCTACATTGAAATTCATTTGTATGGTCTTTCCTCAATTGTTTGTAAACTGACGAGTCTTGTAAAAGCTGGTTCATTTTTTGTTCATATTGTTCTGTGGAAAGTACTACTGTGATGTTACCTTTGTCAGCAGGAGTGATAACCAAGTCACCATGTGTCTTGACAAATCTTCTAGCATTGGTCAAAAGGTAGTGTTCAAAGTTATGTGCCATCTGTGAATTGTGCACGAAGTTGGTTATAGCATTAGTGCATTTAGCTCACAAGATATTCTGCCTGGTGATAGGAGCCAAGTTGATTATGTTCTCTACATCCGCTACAATATTCTTGATTGGTATGTCTGTAACAGGAAGGGGAGCTACACCAAATTTTGGTCCTAGACTCAAGATAACCTTAACTTCTGTGGGAATCTGTGTAGTAGTGAGATTGCAAAGCCATTCATCTCTGATTTGGATGGACTGGATTTTTCGTTTCTTTAGTGCAAGGAACTTTTCTTCAAGAAGCTTCTTGTTGTTGGTAAATACTTTCTTGTATGATCGGTTCTGTGAAATGTAAAATCGTTCAAGGATTTTAGTTGGAACGAGTACCAACAATTCAGTTTTCAGGTATTCTATCTAAAGTGGAAGAAAAATTATTGATTTTCTTTATGGTGAAGGAAATCTCCATGTTAAAAATTCTGGTAGATATTTTTTTGTTGAAAAGACTAACCTTTCTGTTGTTTTCGGCATCATCTGATAAGAGGTTGGTCAAACATTTGATGTTCTGGACGATATGTCTGGGTAAAATACCGGTCGTTCTGCAATGGAGCAAGAAGTTCCTTCTACAAGCTAACTTCGCCAATTCGGTGTTCAAATGAGCCCATAGTCTCATCTGTTCAGACGCAGTTCTACCATACGGTAAATCTACGTCATCAAAGAAACCCATTTCTGTATAATTCAGTAAGAGAAATTATTTGCCGAATAAAGTAAGGAGGTGTGGTTGGGTATCTAGGCAATTTAAAAAAGATCAACAGTCTATCGTCTATTCATCTATATTTCGAACCAATATGCGGTTCTTTTTCAGGATTCTAAAATCACACAAATTACAAAGTTAGAGTTGGAAAGTTGCAAAAACAACAATTCATGCTTACATCTGACAAGACAGAATTATTCAAGATGATAAGTACAGCTATAAAAGGTCTTCTTCTCATAAAAATCAATAAAAATCACAATCTTGTCGGATTTCTTTTTGGTTTATTGTAATTTTTATAATTTTTATGATCAGAAGACCTTTGTTGCTATACTTATTAGCATTGATAATACTGTCTTGTCGGATGTAAGCATGAGTTGTTTTTTCAGCTTTCCAACTCTTGATTTTGTAATTTTGTAATTTTAGCATCCTGAAGAAGAACCGCACCTTGGTTCGAAATATAGATGAACAGACGATAGATTGTTGATCATTTCAAATTGCCTAGATACCCAAATCACCCCTACTTACTTTATTCGGCAAATAATTCTCTTACTGCATTATACAGAAATGGGTTTCTTTGATGACGTAGATTTAACGTATGGTAGAACTACGTCTGAACAGATGAGACTATGGGCTCATTTGAACACCAAATTAGCAAAGTTAGCATGTAGAAGGAACTTCTTGCTCCATTGCAGAACGACAGATGTTGCCAATAACGACAGAATGAACCGATCATACAAGAGAGTGTTTTCCAACAACAAGAAGCTTCTTGAAAAAAGGTTTCTTGCACCAAAGAAACACAAAATCCAGTCCATCCAAATCAGAGATGAATGGCTTTGCAATCTCACTATTACACAAATTCCCACCGAAGTTGAGGTTATCTTTAGTCTAGTACCAAAATTTGAAATGTGTTTCATAAACAAAAATGAAAATAATATTAATAAGAAGATTGACTTAAAGAATTTAAGTGTTATATATAGTTATTTATTATCCTTAGATCGTAGGCCATCTAGACAAACATGACTTTATGTCACTTCCTGCATTGTTGTTTTCTCTGTGTTCCCTTGTCTGTGAATGTTAACCTATAATTTTGACAGATTCATTGTGATAGCGTTTCTTTCCTTTCTTTTTGGTTTATTGTAATTTTTATAATTTTTATGATCAGAAGACCTTTGTTGCTATACTTATTAGCATTGATAATACTGTCTTGTCGGATGTAAGCATGAGTTGCTTTTTCAGCTTTCCAACTCTTGATTTTGTAATTTTGTAATTTTAGCATCCTGAAGAAGAACCGCACCTTGGTTCGAAATATAGATGAACAGACGATAGATTGTTGATCATTTCAAATTGCCTAGATACCCAAATCACCCCTACTTACTTTATTCGGCAAATAATTCTCTTACTATATATATATATATATATATATATATATATATATATATATATATATATATATATATATATATATATATATATATATATATAGTAAGAGAATTATTTGCCGAATAAAGTAAGTAGGGGTGATTTGGGTATCTAGGCAATTTGAAATGATCAACAATCTATCGTCTGTTCATCTATATTTCGAACCAAGGTGCGGTTCTTCTTCAGGATGCTAAAATTACAAAATTACAAAATCAAGAGTTGGAAAGCTGAAAAAGCAACTCATGCTTACATCCGACAAGACAGTATTATCAATGCTAATAAGTATAGCAACAAAGGTCTTCTGCTCATAAAAATTATAAAAATTACAATAAACCAAAAAGAAAGGAAAGAAACGCTATCACAATGAATCTGTCAAAATTATAGGTTAACATTCACAGACAAGGGAACACAGAGAAAACAACAATGCAGGAAGTGACATAAAGTCATGTTTGTCTAGATGGCCTACGATCTAAGGATAATAAATAACTATATATAACACTTAAATTCTTTAAGTCAATCTTCTTATTAATATTATTTTCATTTTTGTTTATGAAACACATTTCAAATTTTGGTACTAGACTAAAGATAACCTCAACTTCGGTGGGAATTTGTGTAATAGTGAGATTGCAAAGCCATTCATCTCTGATTTGGATGGACTGGATTTTGTGTTTCTTTGGTGCAAGAAACCTTTTTTCAAGAAGCTTCTTGTTGTTGGAAAACACTCTCTTGTATGATCGGTTCATTCTGTCGTTATTGGCAACATCTGTCGTTCTGCAATGGAGCAAGAAGTTCCTTCTACATGCTAACTTTGCTAATTTGGTGTTCAAATGAGCCCATAGTCTCATCTGTTCAGACGTAGTTCTACCATACGTTAAATCTACGTCATCAAAGAAACCCATTTCTGTATAATGCAGTAAGAGAATTATTTGCCGAATAAAGTAAGTAGGGGTGATTTGGGTATCTAGGCAATTTGAAATGATCAACAATCTATCGTCTGTTCATCTATATTTCGAACCAAGGTGCGGTTCTTCTTCAGGATGCTAAAATTACAAAATCAAGAGTTGGAAAGCTGAAAAAACAACTCATGCTTACATCCGACAAGACAGTATTATCAATGCTAATAAGTATAGCAACAAAGGTCTTCTGATCATAAAAATTATAAAAATTACAATAAACCAAAAAGAAATCCGACAAGATTGTGATTTTTATTGATTTTTATGAGAAGAAGACCTTTTATAGCTGTACTTATCATCTTGAATAATTCTGTCTTGTCAGATGTAAGCATGAATTGTTGTTTTTGCAACTTTCCAACTCTAACTTTGTAATTTGTGTGATTTTAGAATCCTGAAAAAGAACCGCATATTGGTTCGAAATATAGATGAATAGACGATAGACTGTTGATCTTTTTTAAATTGCCTAGATACCCAACCACACCTCCTTACTTTATTCGGCAAATAATTTCTCTTACTGAATTATACAGAAATGGGTTTCTTTGATGACGTAGATTTACCGTATGGTAGAACTGCGTCTGAACAGATGAGACTATGGGCTCATTTGAACACCGAATTGGCGAAGTTAGCTTGTAGAAGGAACTTCTTGCTCCATTGCAGAACGACCGGTATTTTACCCAGACATATCGTCCAGAACATCAAATGTTTGACCAACCTCTTATCAGATGATGCCGAAAACAACAGAAAGGTTAGTCTTTTCAACAAAAAAATATCTACCAGAATTTTTAACATGGAGATTTCCTTCACCATAAAGAAAATCAATAATTTTTCTTCCACTTTAGATAGAATACCTGAAAACTGAATTGTTGGTACTCGTTCCAACTAAAATCCTTGAACGATTTTACATTTCACAGAACCGATCATACAAGAAAGTATTTACCAACAACAAGAAGCTTCTTGAAGAAAAGTTCCTTGCACTAAAGAAACGAAAAATCCAGTCCATCCAAATCAGAGATGAATGGCTTTGCAATCTCACTACTACACATATTCCCACAGAAGTTAAGGTTATCTTGAGTCTAGGACCAAAATTTGGTGTAGCTCCCCTTCCTGTTACAGACATACCAATCAAGAATATTGTAGCGGATGTAGAGAACATAATCAACTTGGCTCCTATCACCAGGCAGAATATCTTGTGAGCTAAATGCACTAATGCTATAACCAACTTCGTGCACAATTCACAGATGGCACATAACTTTGAACACTACCTTTTGACCAATGCTAGAAGATTTGTCAAGACACATGGTGACTTGGTTATCACTCCTGCTGACAAAGGTAACATCACAGTAGTACTTTCCACAGAACAATATGAACAAAAAATGAACCAGCTTTTACAAGACTCGTCAGTTTACAAACAATTGAGGAAAGACCATACAAATGAATTTCAATGTAGAAACAACAAAATTGTCAAACAACTGAAAGACAAAGATTTTATTGATGCTTCCATGGCCAGAAAATTAACCACCTATAAAGCTATACTTATTAGCATTGATAATACTGTCTTGTCGGATGTAAGCATGAGTTGCTTTTTCAGCTTTCCAACTCTTGATTTTGTAATTTTGTAATTTTAGCATCCTGAAGAAGAACCGCACCTTGGTTCGAAATATAGATGAACAGACGATAGATTGTTGATCATTTCAAATTGCCTAGATACCCAAATCACCCCTACTTACTTTATTCGGCAAATAATTCTCTTACTATATATATATATATATATATATATATATATATATATATATATATATATATATATATATATATATATATATATATATATATATATATATATATATATATATATATATATATATATATATGGGCAATTCAAAAAAGATCAACAGTCTATCGTCTATTCATCTATATTTCGAACCAATATGCGGTTCTTCTTCAGGATGCTAAAATCACACAAATTACAAAGTTAGAGTTGGAAAGTTGCAAAAACAACAATTCATGCTTACATCTGAGAAGACAGAATTATTAAAGATGATAAGTACAGCTATAAAAGGTCTTCTACTCATAAAAATCAATCAAAATCACAATCAATCTAGAAATCTCAGAAACGTTGCCGTAATGCATTCGTCAAATTTATAGGTTAACATTCATAGACAGGGGAATACAGAGAAAACAACAATTCACGAAGTGACATAAAGTCATGTTTATCTAGATGGCCTACGATCTAAGGATAATAAATACTATATACAACACTTAAATTCTTCAAGTCAGTCTTCTTATTTATATTATTTTCATTTTCATTTATAAAAAACATTTCGAGGAAACTTCTTTTATTATAGTTAGAATTGGTACATAATATTTCAACATCAAATTTAAAATAATGGTCTAGAGAGGACGAATGGCTAGCTAATGCACATCTATCAGGTCGTAATCTGGCGTCACTCTTATGTATTGAGATGCGGTCTTTTTAAACATTGTGATGTCTGTCCAACATACACAGGCTCACAGTTCTCACATGGAATGCGATAAACCACGTCAGATCTAGACATGGTGTGGATCTTATCTTTAGTTTGGCTGAAAAGAACGCCTACTACTAAAGGATTGTACTTCGCAATTTTTATGTTCTCAATTTCTTTTGAAATTTTGGTCAATTTACCTGTTAATGGTGGAATGAGGGGCAGGCTTGCATATTTGTCATGTGTGGCAGGGTCGACTGATGTCGATGTTCTTATCTGTGGGACTTCGTCGATTTGGTTAGAAGATAGAGAATGCAGACATCTGTTCAAAAACATCCTGGGGTAACCATTGTTCTACGAAACATACCTTTAATTAAGTTTGTTTTCATAGCCCAAGAATGGTTGGAACTATAATGTATATAACGACCTGAAGAGGTCGGTTTTTGGTACCAATCCAATTTTACAATGTTACCTGCACATCTGATAGCTTTGGTGTCAAGGAATGGGACACCATTTTCAGTTTCTTCTTCTGCAGTAAACTTAATGTGTGGGTCGTAGTTATTGAAAACTGCCAAAGTCGTAGCAGTCCTGTCTTCGGGAATAGCAAGGAGAAGGTCATCAACGTATTGATAGGTAATCGGCACCTGGAAGGGCAGTAGAGGAATGCAATATTTCAAAAGCACTGACATGACTATTTTAGCGAAAATGGGACTGATTTTACTCCCCATTGCACAACCAAAGATTTGTGAAATGAAGGAACCCTCGAGAACAAAATAGCTGGACTCAAATAAAAACTTTATGATTATTAGAAAAAGTGATATATCTATGGTTGTGACCTGACTTACTCTGGACCATTCCTGCTGGATAATTTGTATAACTAGCTCTAGTTACTTCGTGAATTGTTGTTTTCTCTGTATTCCCCTGTCTATGAATGTTAACCTATAAATTTGACGAATGCATTACGGCAACGTTTCTGAGATTTCTAGATTGATTGTGATTTTGATTGATTTTTATGAGTAGAAGACCTTTTATAGCTGTACTTATCATCTTTAATAATTCTGTCTTCTCAGATGTAAGCATGAATTGTTGTTTTTGCAACTTTCCAACTCTAACTTTGTAATTTGTGTGATTTTAGCATCCTGAAGAAGAACCGCATATTGGTTCGAAATATAGATGAATAGACGATAGACTGTTGATCTTTTTTGAATTGCCCATATATATATACTACAATTTCAACAATATACTACAATTTCAACAATTAAAATTAAAATTACATATACAAAAGGAACTATCACAAATCTTTAAAAACAGTCACTTACAGAATTTGAGGTTGTCTCCTTAAGAGTCCGTTCACGCGGCGCAAATTCCGGCGTTTTCTTCACTAATTCGGTCTTGATTTTCTCAGGAACGGTAAACGCTATCGAGATGATTCAAAACAATATTGGAAGGTCTTTATCCCTTGTATGTTCGTTAGGTAATAATTTCACTTTAAGTTGCAAATTAATTGTTTTATTGAAGTAGAAAGTACGATTTTCAATACCAATTTTGAATAATTTATTGTCGCTTCAGTTGACCTAAATTCGAAAATCTAATACAAAATGGTCATAGCCTATTTCTTCTTCTTTCCAATGATACCAATTAGAAATATATTACATCATAGTTACTCAAAATTCTATGTGACGTTGTAAATCTGTTTCAAGTGCCAGAGTTGTGAACTAAAAATCGTTGCTCCTCCCTGAGGGGCGTGGCTTGTAGCTATCAGGACCGTCTTTTAGGAAATATATTCTTGAAAACCTGAATTATTTGTCACGAACAAAAAAAATATTTTGTCGCTTATACCTGCATGTTTCTATTGCAGCATTGATTATCTTAAGAGCCATACGACCGATTTTCATGTTACTTTCTCGAATGAAAAAATGGATTCCTCATGGAAGGATTTGGATTGGTTCCAATAGTCAATTATTTACTTCGGACCGAAGGTTTCGTAAGTTTGGGAAAGAGTAAATGTCTGTTATTATGAAGGAAAGCGATTCGGATGTAATGATGGCTGGCAAATTACCTTGTTTTTACCATATTTCATATAATACAAAATTTGGGAAGTTCAGAAGCTCTCTTAGATTCGGTATTGTGCTTGAGGATAATACTTCGGAAGTTAACAAGAAGTGATTTCGTGTAAATTTATTTGAGTTATTTCACGATTTTATTGCCACATCAGATAAACATCAGTTGTAAATAAAGGTTACTCGGTACTCTTTTGTGTACCATATTATTTCATTGCTGGACAATTTGACAGTTTCCAGGTAGGTTCAGCATTGCATAGGTACCTGAAAGAAGGCAATTTCGGAGTAAAGATTCAAAATGGTCTATTTTTGTACCGATACATATATTTCTACTTACTCAATGATTCTATGTAGAAATGAAGAATATTAACTATACCTGACATTAAAATAACGCATTTTCGAACTGAAATTTCTAGAATGGTATTTTCAATTTGGGGTTGAGGTACCTATTACTAGAAGTTTTCATATCTATTTGGCCTGTGCAGTTCTTCTTATAATTTTTGTTACGATAGCTCAGAAAATTTAGAAAAATAAGGAAAAAGAATTTGAGAAAAAGAATACACAAAAGATACGTTGGAAGCACTCGACCTACCTTTGTTGGAATGAACGCCAGAGTTGGAGATGGTACTTCCCAGTATCTATTGTCTTGAGAAAACTTGCAGAAAATAGCGAAAATGTCCAAAAATTTCGTGGTTCCGATTGAATCAATTCACGGCGTAGCGCACTTTTTGGAACGAGAATTCGAACTGATCTCTCGCCCATATGTCACCTAATGCAGTCCGAGATTTCCCAACGTATTTTACTACAACTAAATGAAATGAACAAAATGAACGGAATAAATGTGAACATTAATTAAAGAAATCGACGCATTGATTCAACGATTGTTTCGAAACAAAATAAATAATTATATAACCGAATTTAGAATAAAATTAGAACAAAATAAACAATGAGTGTTGCATTAACATAACCGCACACCTAAAATATACATATTTTAAAGAAAGAGAGAAAAAAAAAGAAAATTGAAACTGAAATTTAGCAATGACTATTGCTGTGGCAATGGACACAACTTTACAATAGGTAGTTGCATCACACTTTGGCTTGTGCGAATGGTAGCTACACGAGCTATTCCATCTGAACCCAGATGTAATTTCTCGATTCTTGCCAATCGCCAGCGCAAAGGAGAAATAGGTCCATCATTGATGAGGACAAGCATTCCTGGTTTTAGGGTGGAATCTGAATGTTTATCCCACTTTTGACGTTGTTGTAACGTATGTAGATATTCGGTGTGCCAACGTTTCCAAAAATCAGCATGAAGCCGCGAGAGCAATTGCCATCGAGACAACCTATTGATTTGTAAATGGGACAAATCATCATCTGGTAGCGCAGTCAAGGGTGCAAGAGTCAAAAAATGACCCGGTGTCAAGGCGGATAGGTCATTTGGATCACTGCTCAATGGGCAGAGGGGTCGTGAATTCAGAACCGCTTCAATTTGTGTCAGAACCGTATACAGTTCTTCATAAGTCAATTTCTGCTCACCTATCACTCTCATTAAATGTGTTTTCACTGATTTTATGCCAGCTTCCCAGAGACCGCCGAAGTGAGGTGCAGATGGAGGATTGAAACTCCAATCAATATTTTCAGCCTCGGTAGCATTGCGGAACAAAGTACGTAAAAGAGTGTAGGCACCACGGAAATTGGTACCACCGTCACTAAATATTCGATTACACCGACCTCTACGTGCTCTAAAGCGTCGTAATGCTGCTAAGAACGCTTCTGAAGAAAGGTCAGAAACCAACTCTAAGTGTATTGCCTTAACCGCGAAACAAATGAAAAGGCAAACGTATGCTTTTGTGTATTTAGTACCTCTTGACCTTGTCATAGTGATGAGGAAAGGACCACCGAAATCAACACCAACACATTGAAATGGCTTTACCTGGTGTAAACGGCTAGAAGGCAAGTTTCCCATAAACGGCTGAACTGGCTTAGGATTCGAACGGAAACAAGAAGTATCCAAAATTGCTGACAAATAAGGTATTGCAATGCTTGGTGACCTGGATGTAGGTGTTTAAAGTGGAAATGACGAATTATGAGGTCCGTCAGAGGATGTTGGCAAGGAAGTAAGGCAGGGTGTTTGCTCTCAAAAGAGAGCCCTGAAAGAGAAATTCTACCGCCCACCCTGAGAACATCATCTGAGTCAAGAAAAGGATTCAGTTTTCTGAGGGGCTTAGATAAAAGTTTACCTTTTCGAAGCTGATCGATTTCCACGGCAAATATATCTGCTTGAACTTGTTTCACCAGAAAAAGTAAGGCCTGTGTTAGCTCCGGAAAAGTCAACTTGCCTTGGCAAGGCGATGAAGAATTTCGAGTATTGAAGCAGAACCTTAAGACATATGCTAAAATCCGTTGAATTTTCGGGAGAGATGAGAACTTTGTTATTAGGTCATCAGTCAAGGATGCCTGAACTGATGTTATCAGGACAATTTTCCGTTCTTCTTCCGAACAGAGAGGAGAATCTTCCGAATCAACAAATGAAGTGCTCAGAATTTGGTTCGATCTCAACCAAGCTGGTCCCGACCACCACTTACTGCAATTTATCAATTTTAGCGGAGTTAAACCGCGAGAGCCAAAGTCAGCAGGGTTATCCTCTGATTTAACATGAAACCAGTTTTCAGGGGGAACAAGATTTTGAATTTTTGTGGTTCGATTGCTCACAAAAGATTTCCACTTATGAGGGGACGATTTTATCCAAGATAGAGCAACGGTTGAATCTGACCAGGCGAATAGGTCAGAAAATATACCTGATGGATAGGTTGAGACTACAAAGGAAATAAGTTTCGCTAATAATAGAGCAGCACATAACTCCAGACGAGGAAGAGATATGCGCTTAATGGGAGCAACTTTGGATTTTGCACAAATAAGAAAAGTTTCAATTTGTCCCGATGAATAAAAGAAACGAAAGTAGACGACTGCTGCATAACCTTTTTCACTGCTATCACCGAATCCATGTAATTCACATCTGGTATATGATTCTGGAAAAATGCAACGAGGAATACGTAGATTTTGTAGATGAGAAAGTTCAAACTTACATTGATTCCAACAGTTTACGACGTCAGAAGTAGGGGTCTGGTCCCACTGTAAACCTTGAGTCCAAAGAACCTGTATGAGATGCTTCATGAAAAAAGTAAAAGGAGTTAAGAAGCCCAAGGGGTCGTAAGTTCGAGCAAGTTGTGATAATATGCTACGTTTCGTGCAAATGGAATCTATTTTAGATGTAACAAATGAAAAAGTATCGATATTCGGATTCCAGCAAAGTCCAAGAATCTTCATGAATTCCCCATCAGTGAATGAAAATGACTGCATCAGCTGATGTTCTATTGGAATTCCTTCGAGGATTTCCGGCTCATTACTGGCCCATTTTCGCAATTCGAAGCCCCCTTTGTTCAAAAGATAAATGAGCTCATTTCTGAGATCAATGGCATTCTGAACATTATCGGAACCTGACACGACATCATCAATGTATATATCCTCATCAAGGATCCTAGAAGCTAAAGGACAACTATCTTTTTCATCTATAGCCAAATGACGCAAGGTTCGAAGCGCTAGAAAAGGAGCCGAAGACAGCCCATACGTGACAGTGTTTAACTCATAACACTTTATGGATTCTGAGGGTGAAAATCTCCAGAGAATGCGGTGATATTTACGATGATTCGTGTGAATCAGAATTTGCCGATACATTTGTCGTATATCGGCCGTGAAGACAAACTTATGTGTACGAAATCGGAGAAGGATGGTGGCAATATCCTTTTGTAACTTTTGGCCTGTAAGAAGGCAATCATTCAAAGATGAATGACCAGCCACCTTTGCTGAGGCATCAAACACAACCCTTAGTTTGGTGGAAGTGCTATCGGGTTTGAGAACGCAATGATGTGGGATAAAATAGGAGAATTCATCAGAAGGCATTGAATCTACCAATGTCATATGATCAGATTCCAAATAATCTTTCATGAAATCACTATATTGTTTCCGCAGAGAGGAATCTTTATTGAGTCGTTTCTCCAGCAACAAGAAACGACGCAATGCCAATGAATAGGTGTCACCGAATGAAACGGGAATTGATTGTTTGAAGGGTAATGATACACTAAAACGACCTGTCTTACAATCTCGAGAGATATCTTTCTTGAAAATCTCTTCACAGAGAATTTCATCGGGAGAATGTGATTCTGATGCCAAAATTGGAAGTTCTTCGAGTTCCCAGAATGCCTTCAAAGTTGCGTTCAGAGATGAATCTAGAGTCACATGCAATGCATTTACTACCTTACAAGAAGAATGAGTTCTACCCATCAAGACCCAACCGAACACAGTTTCGAGTGCTGAAGGTTCTCCTACTCCACCTTCTTGACGACCATCAAGAAGTAAAGAGGGAAATATTTCAGCTCCCAGAAGTATGTCGACACTACCAGGTTTATTGAAATTTGGATCCGCCAAATTCAGTGAATCGTGGAATGAAAATTTTGTTGTGAAGTTTGGCAAGTCTGAACATATTCTTGGGATGACAACAGCATCGAAGGTAAAGATTGGGTGAATCCCTTCTCGGGGGCGGATTGTGCAAGTGGCAGTGGAAGTTGATGGTGATGATCTTTCTCCTATGCCTTTTATGCATAGAAATGATTTAGATAATGTTAACCCTAGTGAAGCAACACACTTTTTAGTAATTATATTAGTTTGGGAACCACTATCTAAAAGAACTCTGACAGTTTTATAATTCCCCCAGGCATCGAGAATTTCTACTTGAGCTGTAGCGAGAAGAACGTTGGAAGACGCAGTGGTAGTGAAACTCTGAGCTGAGTTACATGAATTGATATCAGAAGAAGAGGGATAGGTTTGTTTTTCATTTTCATCGGAATCGATATGGAGCAGAGAATGGTGTTTCCTAGAACAAGTGCGACAACTTGATTTAGAAGCACATTTCGAAATGTCATGCGCTGAATGCAAACAATTAATACACCAATTGTTACTTTGGGCAATTTTCAATCTTTCAGTTGGAGTTTTGGACAGAAATGAATAGCATTTGTAAATAGTATGCGGTGAATTGCAAAAATTACATTTTATTTTTGAAGAAATATTATTAGTTTGAGCCAGAAAAGTGGAGGTTGATTTACTCGAGGAAGGTTTTTGCTGTTTGGTTTGAGTTTGAGCAAGTGGACTGTATTTGGGTTTAATGGAGGTAGAGAGAGCTGCAGATTCTAAAGCGGTGCACTGATTCAGAAGGAAATTGTGTAAATTTCGGAACGATGGAATATCTGACGAGCATTCTTGTAATTCAAAACGTTTAATTGTAGCGTTATCTAGTTTCTGAATAATCATATGAAAAAGTACAAAATCCCATTGATCAACTGGCAAACCTGAGTTTTTCAAAGATGACAAATTCTCAGAGAATGTATCGAGTAGGTTCCTCAAACCTTCAACCGACTCATTTGTCAACTTTGATATGTTCGTGATATCTTGCCAATATGAATTCGCCAAAAGACGTTTATTTTGATAACGTTTAGTCAAGGTGTCGAAAGCAATATGGTAATTTTGTGCTGTTAATGGAAAACCTTTCAACAATGACAAAGCTTGGGATTTTAAGGAATTTAGAAGATATTGGAATTTTTCAATATCAGACAAATTAGCATTATTGTGAATCAAACTAGTGAATATGTCATGAAAGGTTGTCCAATCTTTATAATTTCCGCTGAATGATGGCAAAGAAATCTTCGGAAGTTTGACATTAGGTGTAACTTTCGAGGATTTGACCGAAACATCACCACTGATTGTGGGGAATAAATTATTATAAATGGTTTTTATAGTGAAATATGTATCATTGAATGCTGACTTTATCTGTTTTTCTGACACTAAATCAGGGTTTTCTAAAACTGAAATGATTGAAATAATTGAATTGTGAGTGTTATGAAATTTTTCATGAATATCCTCCAACTCTTCATATCGAAGTCGGAATCTAACATGACGACTTGTATCATCGACCGCTGCTGTCGCTAAAGGAAGAATTTCCTCAACATCGTCAATTTGTAATTGTCGAATAGCATAATTTTGTTTCAATTTATTAGCACTCATAATGAACAAGCTGAATGTAAATAAATAATTAAGAAGAAATCAAATTATACTGCAACACTCAATATGTGAATCGATTTATCGATAGTGAAAAAAATGAAAGTGAAATATTGAACTGAAATAATTTCGAAACAATTGTCGAAGCAACGGAAATTAAAGAAAATTTGGCTCGAATAGGACCAATGTTACGATAGCTCAGAAAATTTAGAAAAATAAGGAAAAAGAATTTGAGAAAAAGAATACACAAAAGATACGTTGGAAGCACTCGACCTACCTTTGTTGGAATGAACGCCAGAGTTGGAGATGGTACTTCCCAGTATCTATTGTCTTGAGAAAACTTGCAGAAAATAGCGAAAATGTCCAAAAATTTCGTGGTTCCGATTGAATCAATTCACGGCGTAGCGCACTTTTTGGAACGAGAATTCGAACTGATCTCTCGCCCATATGTCACCTAATGCAGTCCGAGATTTCCCAACGTATTTTTTACTACAACTAAATGAAATGAACAAAATGAACGGAATAAATGTGAACATTAATTAAAGAAATCGACGCATTGATTCAACGATTGTTTCGAAACAAAATAAATAATTATATAACCGAATTTAGAATAAAATTAGAACAAAATAAACAATGAGTGTTGCATTAACAATTTTGTTTATGTGTTCATCAAAATTCTCAATGAAACTTTTTTATTTCGGATTAGATATTTCAAAATTCATTCCATTTAATTCATAAGAGTTTTTAACAATTCAAAAAATGAGGATAATGGTATATCAAAGCGTATTTGGATTCTCAATTCGATATCAAGTAATTATGGAAAGTAGAGTCTTTTTCAAAACCTAAAAAACAGTTCGTGTTTCTCAACTCTGTTCTTATTATAAAGAAACCGTCTTTACAATTACAACCATAATCATAGGTGACCATTTGACAATCATTTCATTTCATCAAAATGTCGAATATGCGGCTGCATATTCCGACACGCACTAGTAGAACTCGAGAAAGAAACGAGATCATCCCAATGCGTTACAAATTCATTCAATCTGGGCTGAGGGGCTAATACGTTCTCTATATTTTTACTACGATAGTCAACGCCCACCCGATCTTGTCCCTTCACGTTGCGACCCCTCTGCTTCCCAAGCAGTGTGGTGTAAACAGACTCTTAATAAGTTAAAATTCATCAATTAACGCAAATTTTCAAGTAAATTAGTCTCAAATACTCTATCAGTTGGATTAATCTTTCTTTGTCAATTGGATGTGAAGTATAAAAAGTGTGTCTAACCTAACTTGATTATTTACTTTGGTACATATCACAGAATCGCGTCGCGTCAACTTTGGTTTACTTTTTCTTCTTATTTTTATTCGTCTAGTGGTCCATCATAGAATCGTTCCCGGTTTGGATATGTTAACAGGAACGTGTAAACATTGCTTAATCTTTGTACGTCGGTTTTTTTTTATTTATTGGATTTTCTTGATTTCTTATGTTGATCATTTCTTGTATCAGTCTTTTATTATATTTATCTTCCGTACATAATACTTCTGTATTTTCAAAATCAATTTTGTGATCCTTTTTCATTGAGTGTACAGCTAAAGCACATCGTGGGTTCATTGTCCGGATATCACTCTTATGTAACGTTAATCGACTCTTTAACCATTGAGATGTCTGTCCCACATAGGTGCCATCACATTCGGAACATTTAATTTTATACACTACATTAGATTTCAGTGGGTTTGGTGTTGTATCTTTCAATTTACTGTATAACATCTTGATAGTTTTCGTGTTGTATGTACTCATTTTTACTTTTTCATCTTTAAAACAATTCTTAATTTTGCTGGTTAGATTTCCTATGTTGGGAAGGCTGCCATATTTTATTACAGGATCATCTTGAACTATATTTTCAATTTGTTCAGGTTTTCGTCGAGGTTCTGTTATGGAGACTCTGTCAGTTTCATACATTAGTTTGTCGAGCATTTGTTTTGGATAGGAATTTTGCCGAAAGATCTCATGTAATTTCTTTATGTTCGCATCCACCATATCTGGATGGCAGATTTTTTGTATCCTGTTTTTCATTTCTTTGATACAATTTATTTTCATGTTTATCGGATGTTCTGATTTGAAATGTATGAATTTGTTTGAATTTGTTTCTTTTTGATACCAGTCCAGTTTAATTATGTTATTTATTCTGCAAACCTTTGTATCCAGGAATGGAACATAATTATTTTCATCTTCTCTTTCACTTGTACACCACGTACAAAGATTAAGCAATGTTTACACGTTCCTGTTAACATATCCAAACCGGGAACGATTCTATGATGGACCACTAGACGAATAAAATAAGAAGAAAAAGTAAACCAAAGTTGACGCGACGCGATTCTGTGATATGTACCAAAGTAAATAATCAAGTTAGGTTAGACAAACTTTTTATACTTCACATCCAATTGACAAAGAAAGATTAATCCAACTGATAGAGTATTTGAGACTAATTTACTTGAAAATTTGCGTTAATTGATGAATTTTAACTTATTAAGGAGACAACCTCAAATTCTGTAAGTGACTGTTTTTAAAGATTTGTGATAGTTCCTTTTGTATATGTAATTTTAATTTTAATTGTTGAAATTGTAGTAACCCTGAGGAAGGAACCAATCAGATCCGAAAGCTTGGTATGAATAAAGAGTAAAACCGAAATCCTTCTTATCAGTCGAATTCCCTTAATAGATTCACGATATTTATAGTACGACTGTTATCTGGAGACAATATATATATATATATATATATATTTTTTTTTTTTTTTTTTTTTTTTTTTTTTTTTTTTTTTTTTTTTTTTTTTAATATCACCATAAAGGGTAGGTAAACCCTGAACAGCCGGACAGTTTGTGCCAAGGCTGCTCAGAGGGATGTAAGGAACTTCCTCACCAGTCTAGTATTGGCGAGGATTACTTCTTTTTGAGCTGTGCTCACGAGCTCTTTTTCTAAACCTAGTCTTAGGGTGTTGTCAACTAGGTGTTTCTCCACTAGCCCATTGGTGGACATGACTAGTGGCAGTATGGTTGTTGATTTGAGGCCATAGATTGTCTTCATCTCAAATGCCAGGTCCTGATATTTCGTTAGTTTTTCCGTGAAAGCTTTAGCTATGTTGTCATCGGCCGGGATAGCAACGTCCAGGATTTCCATCGTTCTCTCTATTTTATTGTGGAGCAGGATGTCGGGTCGGTTGTGTTTGATTGTCTGGTCCGTTGTGATAAAATTATCCCAGTATAATTTGTAGTGCTCGTTTTCTAATATGTTACTGGGTCGGTATTCAAACGGTCTTACTGTTTTTTTTATTAGTCCGCACTTTTTGGCTATCGCCTGATGGTAAACTCTGGCCATCGCGTCATGTCGCTGCGTATAGTCAGTTGGAGCCAGGATGGAGCAAGATGAGGTGACGTGCTGAATGGATTCAGTCACCTGGGAGCACTTTCGACATTTATCCGTGGGTATGTTGCGTCTAGTAATGTTCTTAATGTATGATCTTGTTGGGACCACTTGGTCCTGAATGGCGATCAATCTTCCTTCAGTTTCAGGAAATAGGTATCCGGATTTAAGGTAAGTAAGTGAGTATTCTTTATTGACGTGATCGTTTTTTAGGGTCCCGGGATACCTTCCATGTAGCGCTTTGCTGTGCCACTCCTGAGTCAATTTTTCGATGGTAAGTTGTTGTGGTTCGATTTGTCCTGCCAGGTTCAGCGGACTCAAGCGGTCATCTTCTCGACATATGGTTCGGTGAAACGGTAAGTTTTTATTCAGAAAATATTCTCTTGTGTCGCGAACTGTTCTGTCATGTATCATTTCCAGGTTCTGCAGCCCTCTCCCCCCTTCATGCCTTGGAACATATAACCTATTGACGGATGCATGCGGATGGTGAATGCCGTGTTTGGTGAGTAGTGCCCTAACTTTCTGATCAATATCTTTTAGTTCCGTGTTGAACCATTTGATGACTCCAAACGAGTAGCTTATACAGGGTACTGCCCATATATATATATATATATATATATATATATATATATATATATATATATATATATATATATATATATATATATATATATATATATATATATATATATATATATATATATATATATATATATATATATATATATATATATATATATATATATATATATATATATATATATATTGTCTCCAGATAACAGTCGTGCCGCACCCTGTATGTATATATATAGATATATATATATATATATATATATATACAGGGTGAGTCTTTGACTTGTACATATATTTTAACCGAAGGTTCTTGAGGTCAAAAGAAACACTTTTTTCATTTACCATTTTTTCCGATTCGGCCCTGTTAAAAAGATATAGCCATTTTAAATTTTCAAAATGAGCTAATTCACCCCTGAAAACCGGAACACTGAAGTTTTCTCAAGCATAAGATATACCTCTTGAACCTTGGAAATAAGCTACTAAATTAGAAAAACCATCATAAACTCACGTTTAACATTCCATTTGTTGAACAAAGTAGTGTTTATAATCAAATAAATGAGTTATTCCAATTTCGTTGACGCTAAAGATTAAATATTCTTCTCTTGATTTCTATTTCATTTTCGATAATTATAACGAATTGAGCAATGAGCTCGCTACCACCCATATTAGCTCTGATACTCATATCCATTCATTCATTATATTTCATTTATATGATATCGTTGTTTATTTTTCGTGCAAGAATTAACCTTAAAATCTCAAATAAATAATATTCATCTATGAAAGATCTAACACAGACTATAGTAATCTGTGGTTTTAAGTTTGAATTTCAAATTTCGAGTGATGCCAAATATAAACACAGCAGTTCGGTTCGAATAATCTATGTTCTAAGTTCTAACCTAAAATTTTCATTTACAGTTTACACTGTTATTGTTATAAGATATTTGTTATGAAATGAAGCATTTGATTTGTTCCATCTATCTCATAAAAATATTGAAATGCATCAATATTTTTGAAACCATCAGTATGAAAATATGGAAATATGGAAAATATTCTGGCTCTGTAATCAATGGAAAATGTTAGACTCCACTTGTAATCAAATTTGTTGTTAATGTGTACCTACATTATAGCCAACTTTACTACTTAATTCATCTTGATTTTGGCATTGAAAATAAATGAGAAGTATTCAATGTAAATATCCACAATAGAATATTTGGTTTCTTTCAACTCACCTAATTTGTCTTCACATTAAAACAATTATGGCCCTCTTGGAAGTATGTCAATCATAAGCTCTTAGGATGAATTTATGGAATAGCAAAAGAATAAAAGTATTCAATCTCAATCACATGAAAATTTGTCTAGTATGTACCTAGTCCTAGTGATATGTTTCGATGTGAGTTTGAATGAGCCGAAGAAGAATACAGTATTGTTCGATAGCAGCAGTCTTTAGTGGGATATTGATTGTTGTCATTATAATGGGACTATTTTGTGAAAACTTTTTTAAACATGGGTTTTATGAATAATCTGGACTTTTCAAAAAGAATGTTGATTTTAGTGAAGTATCTTCTTATTATCAGAGCTGTGCCAAAGCTCAGTGATTTTTAATCAAATCGAGGAGTTGAGGTGAGCTTATTCAAATAACTTCATTTTCAAACTAAGTTGGCTAGTACTTCAATTCTAAAATCTGAGACATGACTTCATAGTAAATATTCATTTCTGTGGTTTTTTTTTCCACAATAGAACAGAGTTGCATTCAGCCAAAGTACCCAATTTTTTGAATTTCACAGATAATTTTTTTTTTTTAAGATCAAGTTATTCGAAAACGGCGCTTTGTACGAGAAAATATGAAGAATACTTTTATTTTTCAAATTAGCCAAATATTCTTCAATGAACGTTCAAATTACTATTAAGAGTTGGTTTCTTCGAATTTCTGGTATTTTTATGGTATGTTATGTTCATAACAAAGAAACAGAAGAATGTGTATGGAATCTGGTGTTCGGAGAAGATGTATCACATCAAAAAAAAGCTATATTTCAAAAATCATTTCCTTCGATACAACCATTTACGAGATATAGCCGAAAATCACATTTTTTTAACGATTTTCAACAGCCTGTATCTTTTTAACCGGGCCGAATCGGAAAAAATGGTAAAGGAAAAAAGTGTTTCTTTTGACCTCAGGAATATTGGGTTAAAATATATGTACAATTCAAAGACTCACCCTGTATATATATATATATATCTATATATATACATACATATATTAATATATATATAGGGTGTTTCATCATAAACTGGACAAACATATATATTTGTGTAGAGGACATCGGGAGAATCATTTTTTCCTTATACAATATATCCCGTTTTCGACGCATAAGCGAGATACAGGGTGTTAAACGTCAATATTGAGCAAGATTCTTATGGGTATGGTCAGTTTTGTATAACACTCAAAGAAACGGTTTTTGGTGAAATCTCAGTATTTTTGGGTCCTCTATTCAGAACAGTTGATGAAATCCGAAAAAAGAATTACAAAATAGCGGAAAACCTGCAACGTTCCTAATTTTTTTTTCCGGTGGTCAAATTGAATTTTAGTTTCTGAATGAACACAATTTTCTAAGAATTTCTGTGCAAAAATTTTTTCAAAAATCGAACACAAATTTTTTTTTACATGTCTACAGCGATAAAAATATTTCACCCGAAATGGATGAAATTTTGTACAATTGTACTCCTTCAATTATCAATCACGAATATGAAAACAAAATTGTAAAATATTGAACGGTTTCGTTACTACAGCCATTCAAATGTTTCATTTAAACCTCCAAAAAAAAATTCAGAATGCCTTCTTAGAGTCAAAATTATTAAATTATTGCTATTTCCAAAAATTCCGGATGCTGAAATGTATTTATACCAAAAAAATTCGGTGAAACTTAGTTGGGAGTCGAACCCTCGATTCCAACGTAAGTATTAATGAAGAAATTAAGACAGTTCTAAGGATATTAATATTCGTTGCTAAGCAACGGAAGTTCGTAGCTCATAGAATTCTACTGCTTATTTGAATTTCACTGAATATAATTTCGCAAGTATCGTGACACGAATTTGTTTGGAAACGAAAATGAAATATTCTCTTTTAGGAAAAAATGATATTGTGCAGGCTTATTATGAAGTGAATTGCTCAGGTAGAAAAGCAAGGGAAATTTACTCCCGCAGATTTCCAAGCAGAAATTTGCCAAACTTCAAAACTTTTTATGAAACATTAGGTACGCAAATTACGTGAAGAAGGAGATTTGCACCGGAAAAAGAAGGAAACAATAAGAACAAACGATGATCGCATCCTTAATTTAGTAGGAGATAACCCAATGATTTCAACAAGAACTCTTTCGAACCACCCTTCAGTGAATAAAAGTAAAACTACTGTTTGGAGAGTACTCAAAAGGAACAGCTTCCATCCGTTCCATTTCCAACTTTGCAAAACTTTAGAAGACGGTGATTTTCATAGAAGAAAAGAATTCTGTCAGTTTATTTTGAGAAGAGTACGTGGAAATAGGGATTTTCTCCATCAAATTTTATTTACGGATGAAACTACTTTTCATAGGGATGGTTTCTTCAACAGAAAAAATAATATTTTATGGCATAGAGAAAATCCGCATGCCACGGTATCAAAAAATAGCCAGAAGAGGTTTTCAGTTAATGTTTGGGCGGGAATAAAAGATAAATTCATTATCGGACCATACATTCTTCCTCAAACATTGACTGGAAACGGCTATTATCACTTCCTGACGGAGATTCTGCCAGATCTTCTTGAAGATATTCCGCTGAGTCAGATTCAGGGCATTTGGTACGAGCATGATGGTTGCCCTGCCCACACAACTCGTGATGTAAGAGGGTATCTAGATGAAGAATACCCACGCCGATGGATTGGCCGATTAGGACCTATCGCATAGCCTCCTCGTTCGCCGGATCTCACACCACTTGATTTTTATTTCTGGGGACATCTCAAAAGTCTTGTTTATGATAAGAGAGCTCCAGTAAACTCAAAGGAAGAACTTATTCAACGAATTGAATCAGCTGCCGAGGAGATCCGGCAAAACCCCGCAATGCGGTCGATAGTGTTGCGAAAAGGGCGAGAATGTGTATTCTTAAAAATGGAAACATCTTCGAAAACGATTTATAAATTGATTTTTCCACTAATCTGTTTTTTTTGTGTTTATAAAATGTAGAATTATTAGTAAAAAATTCAGGTTTATTCCTTGAATAATTCGTTTACTAATGAGCATGAACCATGACATTTTTTCCAAAAGAGAATATTTCATTTTCGTTTCCAAACAAATTCGTGTCAAGATACTTGCGAAATTATATTCAGTGAAATTCAAATAAGCAGTAGAATTCTATGAGCTACGAACTTCCGTTGCTTAGCAACGAATATTAATACCCTTAGAACTGTCTTAATTTCTTCATTAATACTTACGTTGGAATCGAGGGTTCGACTCCCAACTAAGTTTCACCGAATTTTTTTGGTATAAATACATTTCAGCATCCGGAATTTTTGGAAATAGCAATAATTTAATAATTTTGACTCTAAGAAGGCATTCTGAATTTTTTTTGGAGGTTTAAATGAAACATTTGAATGGCTGTAGTAACGAAACCGTTCAATATTTTACAATTTTGTTTTCATATTCGTGATTGATAATTGAAGGAGTACAATTGTACAAAATTTCATCCATTTCGGGTGAAATATTTTTATCGCTGTAGACATGTAAAAAAAAATTTGTGTTCGATTTTTGAAAAAATTTTTGCACAGAAATTCTTAGAAAATTGTGTTCATTCAGAAACTAAAATTCAATTTGACCACCGGAAAAAAAAGTTAGGAACGTTGCAGGTTTTCCGCCATTTTGTAATTCTTTTTTCGGATTTCATCAACTGTTCTGAATAGAGGACCCAAAAATACTGAGATTTCACCAAAAACCGTTTCTTTGAGTGTTATACAAAACTGACCATACCCATAAGAATCTTGCTCAATATTGACGTTTAACACCCTGTATCTCGCTTATGCGTCGAAAACGGGATATAATGTATAAGGCAAAAATGATTCTCCCGATGTCCTCTACACAAATATATATGTTTGTCCAGTTTATGATGAAACACCCTGTATATATATATATATATATATATATATATATATATATATATATATATATATATATATATATATATATCTATATATATACATACAGGGTGCGGCACGGAGGATGGATGGTTTTAAAAAAATAATAAAAGCGTTAATTTTTACTCAAAAACACATTTATTGACGGAATCAGATTCTCAAGGAAATAGCATTTGAGACAGTCAAGTGTGGAAAATCACATCAGGCATGTGGTGGCCGAAATCGATGATGCAGTGCTGGAGGCGCTCTTGGAAGTTCGCGTAGACTCTCTCCAACATCGCTCTCTCAACTTGGGCAACTTCCACGCGAATAGCCCTTTTCAATTCGTCCAGAGTTCGGGGCTTGGTCTCGTATACTCTAGCCTTGAGGTGTCCCCATAAGAAAAAAATCGCATATGGATAAATCTGGGGACCGGGGAGGCCAATGAACATCGCCAAACCTGGAAATAAGGCGACCAGGGAAGAGAGGGCGAATAACGTCCATTGATGCTCTGGCTGTGTGGGCGGTCGCCCCATCCTGTTGGAACCACAAACGTCGGATTGGAACACGTTGCCGTCGTAATTCGGGGATAAAGAAGTTGTTGATCATTTCGACGTACCGTTCTGAGTTCACGGTAACAGCACGACCATTAACGTCTTCGAAGAAGTAAGGGCCAATGACAATGCCAATGCGAGTTTGCGATACAGTGCACCAAACCGTAACTTTTGGGCTGTGCATCGGTCTTTCGTGTAAGTGTTGCGGATTATCATTAGCCCAATAACGGCAATTCTGCCGGTTAACCATGCCGTTGAGGTGAAAGTGGGCTTCGTCACTCATGAACAAAATGAGGTTCTCATTTTGATCGATCAGTGCTTCCATCTCACGTGCGAAGTTCATTCGTTGTGCATAATCTCCGGGGTGTAACTGTTGCACAATGGCCAATTTGTAGGGGTGAGAACGAAGATCCATATGCAAAATTCGCCTCACCGAACGATCACCGAGGCGAAGTGCAGCAGCATGTTTCCGAGCAGATCTCGACGGACTGCGAAGAATGGCTTGTCGAACGCGTTCAACATTTTCAGGCGTTCGAACTGTTCGCACAGGTCCTCTTGGTCTTCTGTTGATCAGTTCACCACGTCTGCGAAGTGATTCAACCCAACGAAGGATGGTGTTTCGAGAGGGAATAGCTCTATTCCGATGAATGTGGAAATGGCGACGAAACTCACGCTGCACGACCGTGACTGACTCATTATTTCGGACGAAACTATCATAGGCGAAAACACGATGCTCCACCGTCCAAGGCTCCATGACGACAACTGGTAAATAAATGCTAGGAACACACGAGTCTAACGGCACCTTCCCCACTTCTCTCGTCCTCAGTGGGGGAAAGTTATGCCCATCTGAAAAACGTCCGCCCTCCGTGCCGCACCTTGTATATATATATATATATATTGAATGAAATTTATAACAATAGTTATTATATATATATATATTTTTTTTTTTTTTTTTTTTTTTTTTTAACCACCTTTATAGGGTATGGCTTGAGGAGCGAGAATGCCGGGCCGAGTTGGCCAAGGCATTGTTACTCACTGGTCAAAAATCCGCGTAAATTCTTGTCGTCCACAAGATCACCTCTCTTTGTGCATCCGATATGAGTCTCTCTTCCAATCCAAGATGGTGATATTTTCAACTAAATGTTCCTCAACCAGTCCATTCGTGCTGATGATAAGGGGAAGTATCGTAGTGCTGGTGAGTTTGTAGATTTCTTTTAATTCGAATGACAGGTCATGATATTTAGTCCTTTTTTCAGTGTAAGCTCTTTCGATGTTGTCATCCGCTGGAATGGTGATGTCGATGATTATCACCTTCCTGTTCGCTTTGTCGAATATGACAATGTCGGGTCTATTGTGTGGAACAGGCCTGTCCGTGGTAAGTAGAGAATCCCAATATAACCTAGTTCCATCATTCTCCAGTATTTCCCTTGGTATATACTCATGCACCTTCTTTGTTTCTTTTATTAGTCCGGCTTGGATGGCAATGGCCTGGTGGTATATCTTGGCCATAGCGTTGTGGCGATCTGTGTACTTTCTGGGAGCCATTACCGAACAGGACGAGGTGATGTGCTGAATGGTTTCAAGCGACTGAGCACACTTGCGGCATCTATCATTAGGTATGTTTTTCCCTATTATATTTTTCAGGTACGCTCTTGTGGGGACCACCTGATCTTGGATGGCCGCCAACCTGCCCTCCGTCTCGGCAAATAGATATCCAGATTTGAGGTAGGAGACTGATTTTTCTTTATTGACTGTTCTTCGTTTCAGGGCCGTCGGATATCTACCATGAAGGGCTTTGCCATGCCATTCTTCAGATAATTTCTCAGATGTAGGAGGTTCAGTTGGTTGGTTGCTGGATGCAAGGTTCAGATATATATATATATATATATATATATATATATATATATATATATATATATATATATATATATATATATATATATATATATATATATATATATATATATATATATATATATATATATATATATATATATATATATATATATATATATATATATATATATTGTGACGGCGACTTTCTTCGGATTGTTGATTGTTTACTATTTCCCTTCTTTATTACCCCGGGCGCCAATTGCGATAGGTTTTATAAGGTCGCAATTCCTTACGTCGCTCACTATTATCGACCCTGGGTAGCTTTTAAACAGTTGGAGAAGGGTTCGATTCAATCTAAGATAAGAGCGATTGACCAGTGGTGATTTCTTTCACTAAATGGCAGTAAATGTCTATGAGATCAATAAAAGACACCCTGACGAAACACACTATATTTAACAATATTCGTTCCCTTATGTACAACACCAAATTATATACAATACTATCCTATATATACAATAATGCAAAAGGCTACTAAACACCAAAAGCAAATATTTACAATGCAACACGGTACGGAACGAGAACTAAGCGAGGTGAGCAGGTGGCGTATATCAAGCAGCAGAAATGAGTAAGCAGTGAGCAAGCAAAGTGAGCGATGATAAAAACGGCTAAGTGCGGACAAGCGTGGAAAGCATGCAGATTGGCGTGTGAAATGCAGTCTAATAAGTCAGATGTGACTACCTATCCTGTGTTCCGTACGGTTCGGTTCGATACCTCTTTATTAGAAACAGCAAGCCTGAACAATATCTTCGAATCAGGTCTTGTATCGGCGCATCCACCAAAAATTGATATTAAGTCAGACTGGGCAGGGTGACTCACCGAAATGACCACGGTGATCAGTGAATCGGAAATACGCGACCCCTCTCCACAAGATAACGAATTCCGTCTGGTGGTCCCAAATAAGAGTTGCTCGCAATAAGGGACCCGACACACGGATTCCACCTGAGAAAGTTGGGTCTTAGAAACAGATTTCAATCAGGGTACTTGTCGGCGCATCCACCAAAATAAATCTCAGGTCGGACTGGGCAGGGTGACTCACCGAAATGACCACGGTGATCCGTGAATCGGAAATAAGCGAACCCGCTCCACAAGATAAGGAATTCTGTCTGGTGGTCCCAAATAAGAGTTGCTCGCAATAAGGGACCCGACACACAGATTCCACCTGAGAAAGTTGGGTCTTAGAAACAGATGTCAATCAGGGTATTTGTCGGAACATCCACCAAAATAAATCCAAGAAATAAACTTCGTTCGGGGTATACTATGGCGCATCCACCAATTCTGGACTCGAGTCAGACCGGACAGGGTAATTCGCTGAAAAGGCTGCTGTGATCCGGAGATCGGAATTAAGCGACCCCTCTCCCCAAGATAAGGAGTTATGCCTGGTAGTTCCAAATAAGAGTTGCTCGCAATAAGGAACCAGACAGACAAACTCCACTTGAGAAAGAAAGATCTGAGAAATAAATTTCACCCAGGTATACTTCGGCGCATCCACCAATTCACGACTCGAGTCAGATCGGACAGGGTAATTAGCCCAAAACACCGCGGTGATCCGGAGATCGGAAATGAGCGACCCCTCTCCTCAAGATAAGGAGTTCTGCCTGGTAGTTCCAAATAAGAGTTGCTCGCAATAAGAAACCGGACAGACAAACTCCACTTGAGAAAGAAAGATCTGAGAAATAAATTTCACTCGGGTATACTTCGGCGCATCCACCAATTCACGACTCGAGTCAGATCGGACAGGGTAATTAGCCCAAAACACCGCGGTGATCCGGAGATCGGAAATGAGCGACCCCTCTCCTCAAGATAAGGAGTTCTGCCTGGTAGTTCCAAATAAGAGTTGCTCGCAATAAGGAACCGGACAGACAAACTCCACTTGAGAAAGAAAGATCTAAGAAATGAATGTCGTTCAGGGTATACTTTGGCGCATCCACCAATTCTAGACTCGAGTCAGACCGGACAGGGTAATTAGCCCAAAACACTGCCGTGATCCGGAGATCGGAAATTAGCGACCCCTCTCCTCAAGATAAGGAGTTCTGCCTGGTAGTTCCAAATAAGAGTTGCTCGCAATAAGGAACCGGACAGACAGACTCCACTTGAGAAAGAAAGACCTAAGAAATGAATTTCGTTCAGGGTATACTCTGGCGCATCCTCCAATTCACGATTCGAGTCAGATCGGACAGGGTAATTAGCCCAAAACACCGCGGTGATCCGGAGATCGGAAATTAGCGACCCCTCTCCTCAAGATAAGGAGTTCTGCCTGGTAGTTCCAAATAAGAGTTGCTCGCAATAAGGAACCGGACAGACAAACTCCATTTGAGAAAGAAAGATCTAAGAAATAAATTTCGCTCAGGGTTTACTCCGGCGCATCCACCAATTCACGACTCGAGTCAGATCGGACAGGGTAATTAGCCCAAAACACCGCGGTGATTCGGAGATCGGAAATGAGCGACCCCTCTCCTCAAGATAAGGAGTTCTGCCTGGTAGTTCCAAATAAGAGTTGCTCGCAATAAGGAACCGAACAGACAAACTCCACTTGAGGAAGAAAGATCAAAGAAATAAATTTCACTTACGGTATACCTCGGCGCATCTACCAATTAACGACTCGAGTCGGACCGGACAGGATAATTAACCTTAAAGACCGCAGTGATCCGGAGATCGGAAATAAACGACCCCTCTCCCCAAGATAAGGAGTTTTGCCTGGTAGTTCCAAATAAGAGTTGCTCGCAATAAGGAACCGAACAGACAAACTCCACTTGAGAAAGAAAGATCTTAGAAATAAAATAAATTACAAATAAATCACACTCGGAAAGTATCGATGGAACACAGGAAAGTCACCGATAATACAGACAGGAATAAAACGGTTCTTACCAATCCTAAGAATTTCCCACTTCACTACAGGAACTCAAATTCTTTTCGTGTACGGGCTAAGTGTCAAATTCACGAATATAAAATACGGCACTAAAACGTCCAACGTTCAAAAGAAAAATTGCAAACTAAAAATAAAACTCTAAATTGTTACTCAAGAAAATCCGCTCAATAACTATGAAAATATATAGCTCGAAGACGCCGACAGGAGTAAATCGGAAAATATCTTAATACTTCGAAGACACCGGCAAGAATAATCCTCCTTTTCCGAAATATTTCACTTGTAATCTCGGTTGGAAGGGGAAAATTTCGAGTCTCGAAATCGGCGGTGTACCTATGAAAAACGAACGACAACATGTAAAAAAGAACATATTGAATTGATAACGTCTATCGCGTTGTCGCTCGAAAGTTTTTATACATAGGCTGATATTTTAAATTGCATCGTTATATTTTCATGAAATAAATAAATCAGAAATTATTCCAAATGAAAATTTCTGAATTGGACGAAAAATACCTTCACTGCTCTCAATTAAAATTTCATTTTCACCTACTCATATGACTGGTAGAATAATGATGGAATTCTAAACCTGGGGCAAATTATACTGGGTGATTTTAACAAAATAATTATTGAATTCTAAACCTGGGGTAAATTATACTAGGTGATTCTAGTAAAATAATTATTAAATTCTTAACCTGGGCTAAATTATACCGGGTGATTCTAGTAACGAATTTCACTTCGTTACACACCCCCCTTACTTCCCCAAAAAAAAAACGAAAGTTTTTTTTTGTCACCACCTGCTACCCCGCTGTTCAACTATTTATTGGCAGACGGCCAATATCATCCTTGGGTGAATCTCCATCGGCCATAGTTGGAGGTTCGTTGAGGGTCGCAGTAGCTCACACTGGATTCCAATGGACCGGAGATTGGGTTGACCTGACCTCACGCCCTGATCCACTCCGACTCTAGACGGCTCCTCTTCTTGCCTCGTCCGGGCTCGAGTTTCTCTTGGGCATGGACAATCCCTAGACATAACTCCCAAACGACCGCAGCGAGAACAAAATAATCGGACGTTGTTCCGGCAATCTCTCCGGGCGTGGCCCAGTAGTCCACACCGCCAACATGCACCCTCCATGAGTTTGACGAAGCGTGGAACTTCCCTCTGCGCTCCTGGGTAGTGTGGGTCTGGGGCTGGTACGTGGATTCTGGAAGGCCTGCGGGGTTTTCTAGCCTTTGGCTTGTGTCGTCCACCGGCATGGCCACGAGGTAAGTCATAGGGGCGTCGTCTCGCTGGAGGTGTTGGGTGATGACGTAGAGATGTAGGTGTTCCCCTAGCCGCCGTCTCCTTCCGTTGCTGTTGCCAGAATTCGATTTCTTCCTCCACTAACTCGTCGAAACTGGCCGGCATGGATTTCACTATTCCGGCGTCGATGAGGTCCTACTCTCCTCTAGACATCTTTGTTCTAAAACACAACAAGATTAGCGACCCATTGTATAAAACTTACCAACACCAATGACGACCTACTTCACTCATTGACGGACAGACGGACGTCCGCGGGACAGAGAGGCGCCCTTACTCCTGGGGAACCCAAATTCGCTTCGTCCTCCCATTCGGAAACACGAACTTAGGGTGGAGTCTACCCCGCACTCCTGGAGGGCGAAACCGCAGCAGCCTCTGCCTGAATCGGGGAGTCCAGCCACCCTTTGGTTGCCTCTCAAAGGCTTCTACAAAGCTCTCTCCCACCTTTATGGCCTCAAATTTTGACGGTCTTTCAGATGAGGCCATCTCTTTGGACCCCTCTGTGGCTGACACGGCCAGCTGCCTGAAGGTCATCTCGCATCATGCAGCGGAAGGGCGATGCGCTGGATCAACCCTCAGAAGTTCCACCAGGCTGCTGCGTAATCCCTCTGGCACCTCGAGCATCTCCTCCCCGCGGTAGTGTCCTATCAAGTTCATGACCTTCTTTTCCCCATTCGGCGTCATGAAGGGTAGCTTCCCGGTTGCCATGTATAAGGCCGTCACTCCCATGGCCCACACATCCGAGGGGAGTCCGAATGGCAACCTTTTCAGGACCTCCGGTGCCCAAAATGGGGGAGTACCAGCTCGCCGCGACGTGGTCGGGAACCTCTGATTAAGTCGGCAGGCGAGCCCGAAATCAGCGATGCAGACCCGCCGACCCCGGAGGAGACAATTGTCCGGTTTTATATCCCGGTGCAGGATACGCTGAGCATGGCAGGCCGCCAGCCCAGCGAAAGCCTGCCCCAACATATCACAACACTCCCCCTCCGGCAGAGGTCCCCGTCGTTGGACCAGTTCCAACAGGTCTCCCTCCATCAGCTCGACCCCAAGATAGAGCCGTTCGTCGGTTACGTAATCCACCAATAGGCGGACCACGTTTGGGTGTCTCATGGCTTTCAGCATCCTCAGCTCCGTCATGGACACCTCGTCTTTCGGGGCCACCTTCAGGGCAAATCTTATATCTCCGTGTTCGACCTCGAACACTTTTCCAAAACCTCCCTCGCCGAGGGTACGGATCTTCCGGAATGGTCCGGAGATCCTGGTTATTCTCTCCGGAGTGGACTCTTCATCAGAGGGGTTGGAGGGTACGACCGCCACTGATCGCAACATATCCTGAAACAGACGGATGACTGACACGGCTCCACCCCTCGGTCTTATGCATGCTCTCCACTATGTATCCGCGGGTTTCCCGCAATTGCCGAGTGCTCAACGCCCTGCTCACCTTCGTAGAATGGTTTAAAATCTTTAACGTGGATGTGACGAAGATATTTACCCGACGCGCTTTTCAAGTCGTAAACCACTGGAGATATGACCTTAGTAACGGTATACGGACCAGAATATTTGGGCGCTAATTTAGATGCAAAGCCTTCTGCCGCCGACGACAACGGATGTTCTCGACGCAAAACTTTGTCACCTACCCGGCACGACCACGCTCTCCTTCGGAGATTATAATACCGACTCTGTTGGTTGAATGCACGAGCCAGCTGGAGTTTAACAAACTCCCGGGTCTCTTGGAGTCGCTTGATGCGATTTGCGTATTGGTCTACCCCTTGGACCTGTGGTTCCTCCGTTGATTTCTCTGCGTCACCTTTGGTTCCTGATGTCCGACGGTTCATTTCTGGGGAGTGGACCTCCCGACCGAAATTCAGGAACGCCGGTGTGAATCCGGTGGACTCATGTTTGGCAGAGTTCAACGCGAAAGCCAGCTCTCCAACTCGCTCATCCCAGGAACGATGATCCTGCTCGCAGTATTGTGCTATCATGGTTTTGATGGTCCGGTTAGCTCTTTCTACGGGATTGCACTGCGGCGAATAGACCGGAGCAAATCTATGTTGGATACCCAAACTCTTCAGGTTTTCCCTAAATAGACGTCCGTCGTATTGAGAACCATTGTCGCTTATAACGGTCTTTGGACATCCAAATTTCAGCAACACTAGTTCGTAGAACGCCTGGAACACACCTTTTCCCGTGGCTGCCCGGAGTGGCTTGCATTCTATCCACTTCGAGAAACGGTCCTGGAACATCACGAGGAAAGTATTACCCCTTTTGGAACGAGGTAATGGGCCTATTAGATCCGTGCAGACCGTATGCCATGGTTCGGTGATGTGGTACGGTTGCATTTTCCCTGGGGATTTCTGTTGGCAAACCTTGTACCTCTGGCATTGCTTGCACCTTCGAACGTATTGGGCTGCTTCACGGAACATCCCAGGCCAATAGTAGCTTTGGGCCACTCGAGATATGGTCTTTGCGATTCCCAAGTGACCAGCTACCGGCTCATCATGGTTCTCCCGCAGTATCAACTGCCGATCCTCTGTCGGGATGCACAGTTTCCACGGTGTTCCCATCTCCGTTTCCGTGAAGTCGTCGGCGCTCCAAAAATGTCGGTATAACCTTCCCTCCTGTATCCGGTAATCTGGAAAATCCGCAGGCTTCTTCGAGACCTCCTGGTATTTCCTAGTATACCAAGGGCATCGGGTCGTGTTCTTGACCACAGAGACCTGTTCCTCTGACGGCAACGGATCCCTGGACAAGGCATCTGCCACTCGGTTCAGGGCGCCTTTTCTATATTTGATCTCAAAATCATATTGTTGCAGAAAGACACACCACCTTGCAATCCGGCCTGAGGGAGATTTTATCGATCGTAACCAGCGCAAACTCATGTGATCAGTGATCACGGTAAAATGATACCCTTCCAGATACGGCCTCATTTTGTCTATGGCCCATACGATTGTCAAGCATTCCTTTTCGGTCACCGAATAGTTCTTTTCGGCACCATTTAGAGTACGGCTGGCGTAGGCGATAACTCGTTCGCGTCCTTCCTGGATCTGCGTTAAGGCAGCCCCGAGCCCGCTCTCGGATGCATCAGTCTGCAACGTAAACGGTTTGGAGAAATCCGGACATTCTAACACTGGTGATTCAGTGAGTTTCTCCTTCAGCGTATCGAACGCTCGCTGTTGCTCCATTTCCCACTTCCATCTTTGCTTTTTCTTCAGCAATAACGTGAGTGGCGTAACTATTTTTGTGAAGTCATCCACAAATCTTCGGTACCAGCTCGCCACTCCCAGAAATCGGCGAAGTTCTCGTACGGTCTTCGGCGGCTTCATCGAATTTATGGCAGCAATCTTGTCCGGATCCGTCGCAATCACTTCTTCGGTTATCACATGACCCAAATATTTCAGAGAACTCCTCACGAACTCACATTTATCTGGGTTGATCTTGAGGTTTGCTTCTCTGAGACGGCGAAACACTAACTTTAAGTTAGCCAGGTGCTCCTCAAACGTTTCTCCCAAGACCACTATGTCGTCCAGATATGCGAAGGCAATTGGGTCCAACTCAGGACCTATGACACGGTCCAAGAGTCTCTGGAACGTCGCACCGGCGGAATGAAGACCAAACGGCATCACTTTGAATTGAAACAGACCTCTTCCAGACACAGCAAAAGCAGTGATGGGCTTACTCTCCTCCGTGAGAGGAATCTGCCAATATCCTTGTTTCAAATCCAACGTAGAGATGTACTTTGCTCGCCTCAGTTTGTCCAATATCCCAGCAATGTATGGCAAAGGGTATGCGTCTTTGACCGAGACCTCGTTTACTGCTCGGAAGTCGATGCAGAATCTGGGGTTTCCATTAGCCTTCTTTACGATAACGACACAGGAGCTCCACGGTGATTTTGACGGTTCTATAATGCCCTCTTCCAACATTCGGTCCACTTCCTGGTCTATTATCTCCTGCATTTTGGGGTTACATGGGCGGTATCTCTGCTTGATAGGCTCGGTCCCGGGCTTCACCTTGATCTCGTGTTGCGCCATTTTCGTCGGTCCTCGTATCTGTTCGAAGACTGTAAGTTCTTTCTCCAGGAACTTCTTCCTGACGATCTAAAGAACTAATCGACGTGTTGTGTGGCGTAGAGATCGGCGAAACGGCTTTCTTTAGCAACTTGCCCTTGAGGAAGCACTGCGAGGTACGGAAATCAATCTTGAAATCGTGCGAAGCCAGCAGGTCCATTCCTAGAACCAGATCCATCGGTAGATGGGGCACCAAATGGAGTCGAGATTTGATCTCCTCCTCCCCAAACCGTATTATGGGCTCGTACATCTTTTTCACGGTGATTGAACTTCCGTCGGCCACTGTGGCCACCATATCTGCGATCTCCGATGGAAAAACTTTCATCCTCCTGCATGCCTCTGCTGCCTTTTTGCTCAAAAAGGACTTAGACGCACCAGTGTCTAGCAGGGCTGCCACTGACTGTTTTCCGATGTGGACAGCGACTATTGGCCGGTTATCCTGCGTGTACGCTGACTGCTTGATTGGGGATGCCATGGAACGGAACTGTCTCTTCCCCGCGGGGCAGCTCCGCTCTAGTTTTCCGAACATCGGCAATCCCTGGACATCACGCCTTGCTTCCCACATCGGGAACAAAACAGCCTCGGCGTTGATTGACACTCCCTTCTCAAGTGTCCGACCTTACCACAACGCCAGCATTGAAGTTCTCGGAGCCTGATGTCTTCGAACCGAACGACCTTCGCATCACGGGGTGGTGTGTCTCCAGGTTTGGCTCTAGCGGATGTAGACTCCCCGTTTGGTGTTTCCTTCCGGGCCTTAGGCGTCGACTTCGGTACATTTTCCGGTGGCTTCATCTCTTCCGGCCTCTTGGACGGTGGAGACTCGACGGTCAAGGTCTGTGGAAGTTTTCGGCGAGGTCTTTCATATACCAGGTGTGGATCATCGATTAGACCTTTATGGGCTGGAGGTGGAGTGTATTGGTCCGCATGCCACTGAACCAACTCGAACACCTTTCCTTTGGACAACAGCTGGGCATAATTGTTGATCTCTTGAAAAGCCAGTGCCTTCTGCAGGGTCGGCAACAGACGCTTCCTGATCATATTCACCTGTTCTTCTTCAGGAGGTCGCTTTGTAGTCAACTTCAAGAACAGGTTCTGCATCCTTGTGACGAACATCAACAGCTTTTCGTCCTCCCCCTGAGTTCGTTTCCTTATTTCCTCTAGAAGCGTTTCCTCGTAGTCGAGGGGGAGGAAAGCTTCACGCAGTTGCTCCTTGAAGTCTTCCCAACCTCTGAATGTACCTCTCCTGGGAATATACCAATCCCTGGCATCCTTCCGTAGTAACTCGAAGATAGATTCGAAGAGGCACTGTCGAGTAACCTTGCGAGTTTCGGCTAGATGTTCGACCTCCTGCAGGAATGCGTTAACGCTGGTTGATCCATCGAATTGTATATTCCACTTATAAACAGGTACGGCTGGCTGATTAAATGATCTATCCATTCCAGTCCTGTTGTCCTGTCCTGTTCTGCCTCACTCCAAACTATCTGATCTGCCTAGATCAGCTTGACCTCCCGTAGCCGTCGTGTGGGCTACATCCTCCTCGGTATCTCTCGAATCCTCGGGTACCAAAAATGGGAACGAAATTCTCCGAGTCGACTCAGCCACCACCGGCCTATTCCCTCGCATGAGCGGTCCAGAAGTTTCCTCTGTCCTCCAGGGACTAGTGAAGTTTAATCGTCGACGGACAGCTTCACAAGCCCTGTTGTGTAACCGCCGGAAGAAACTCAATGAGAAACCTCCCTCGCTATTTTCCTGCTGCAAAATCTGCGTTTGGTCTCCCTTGAAGGTGCCTCCGTTATCAGCGCCGGTGGTTTGTTGGTCTTCCATGGGAGGATCCTCGAAGGAGATAAGACTTACTTCTCTTTCCGTTTGAGATGCTTCACCCAGCTCAGGGTTTTCCGAAACATCCCACATCCCGTTCCGGGTAACTTTAGCTCTGGCCAAGACCACGGCGTCTCCCAGCATCTCGTCTGTTTGTTTCCATAACTCAGACAGCTCGTCGGCCTTGGCCTGTTCCTCCATCGTAGTTGGTCTCACCAGGCTGAGACGGTTCTGTAGGTGTATGAGTCTACTCCTGATACGAGGCTCCTCATTCGCGGTGTTCTCCTCGTCAAAAGCTTGAACATGTTCCACCAAGCTTCTCAGGATTCGACTGGCATCGTTCAGTTCTTCCTCGGTGTCTCTTTCCATGGGACAGAACTGTACTTCCTGTGCCAACACCTTCCTTAGTTCCTTTCGGTTTTCCTGTACGGTTCTGCCGGCTCTACGGCCACGAGCCTCCAGCTCCCATCTCAACTCTTCCGCTCTCAATCTGTTCACCTCCATTATCCTCTGAAAAATATTCTACACAAAAAATACTCTAAAGGGCTCTTCTGTCAGTCCTATAGCAAAAAAAAATCAGGTCCCTGCTCGGGCGCCAATTTGTGACGGCGACTTTCTTCGGATTGTTGATTGTTTACTATTTCCCTTCTTTATTACCTCGGGCGCCAATTGCGATAGGTTTTATAAGGTCGCAATTCCTTACGTCGCTCACTATTATCGACCCTGGGTAGCTTTTAAACAGTTGGAGAAGGGTTCGATTCAATCTAAGATAAGAGCGATTGACCAGTGGTGATTTCTTTCACTAAATGGCAGTAAATGTCTATGAGATCAATAAAAGACACCCTGACAAAACACACTATATTTAACAATATTCGTTCCCTTATGTACAACACCAAATTATATACAATACTATCCTATATATACAATAATGCAAAAGGCTACTAAACACCAAAAGCAAATATTTACAATGCAACACGGTACGGAACGAGAACTAAGCGAGGTGAGCAGGTGGCGTATATCAAGCAGCAGAAATGAGTAAGCAGTGAGCAAGCAAAGTGAGCGATGATAAAAACGGTTAAGTGCGGACAAGCGTGGAAAGCATGCAGATTGGCGTGTGAAATGCAGTCTAATAAGTCAGATGTGACTACCTATCCTGTGTTCCGTACGGTCCGGTTCGATACCTCTTTATTAGAAACAGCAAGCCTGAACAATATCTTCGAATCAGGTCTTGTATCGGCGCATCCACCAAAAATTGATATTAAGTCAGACTGGGCATGGTGACTCACCGAAATGACCACGGTGATCCGTGAATCGGAAATAAGCGACCCCGCTCCACAAGATAAGGAATTCTGTCTGGTGGTCCCAAATAAGAGTTGCTCGCAATAAGGGACCCGACACACAGATTCCACCTGAGAAAGTTGGGTCTTAGAAACAGATGTCAATCAGGGTATTTGTCGGAACATCCACCAAAATAAATCCAAGAAATAAACTTCGTTCGGGGTATACTATGGCGCATCCACCAATTCTAGACTCGAGTCAGACCGGACAGGGTAATTCGCCGAAAAGGCTGCTGTGATCCGGAGATCGGAATTAAGCGACCCCTCTCCCCAAGATAAGGAGTTATGCCTGGTAGTTCCATATAAGAGTTGCACGCAATAAGGAACCGGACAGACAAACTTCACTTGAGAAAGAAAGATCTGAGAAATAAATTTCACTCGGGTATACTTCGGCGCATCCACCAATTCACGACTCGAGTCAGATCGGACAGGGTAATTAGCCCAAAACACCGCGGTGATCCGGAGATCGGAAATGAGCGACCCCTCTCCTCAAGATAAGGAGTTCTGCCTGGTAGTTCCAAATGAGAGTTGCTCGCAATAAGGAACCGGACAGACAAACTCCACTTGAGAAAGAAAGATCTGAGAAATAAATTTCACTCGGGAATACTTCGGCGCATCCACCAATTCACGACTCGAGTCAGATCGGACAGGGTAACTAGCCCAAAACACCGCGGTGATCCGGAGATCAGAAATGAGCGACCCCTCTCCTCAAGATAAGGAGTTCTGCCTGGTAGTTCCAAATAAGAGTTGCTCGCAATAAGGAACCGGACAGACAAACTCCACTTGAGAAAGAAAGATCTGAGAAATAAATTTCACTCGGGTATACTTCGGCGCATCCACCAATTCACGACTCGAGTCAGATCGGACAGGGTAACTAGCCCAAAACACCGCGGTGATCCGGAGATCAGAAATGAGCGACCCCTCTCCTCAAGATAAGGAGTTCTGCCTGGTAGTTCCAAATAAGAGTTGCTCGCAATAAGGAACCGGACAGACAAACTCCACTTGAGAAAGAAAGATCTGAGAAATAAATTTCACTCAGGTATACTTCGGCGCATCCACCAATTCACGACTCGAGTCAGATCGGACAGGGTAATTAGCCCAAAACACCGCGGTGATCCGGAGATCGGAAATGAGCGACCCCTCTCCTCAAGATAAGGAGTTTCGCCTGGTAGTTCCAAATAAGAGTTGCTCGCAATAAGGAACCGGACAGACAAACTTCACTTGAGAAAGAAAGATCTAAGAAATGAATGTCGTTCAGGGTATACTTTGGCGCATCCACCAATTCTAGACTCGAGTCAGACCGGACAGGGTAATTAGCCCAAAACACTGCCGTGATCCGGAGATCGGAAATTAGCGACCCCTCTCCTCAAGATAAGGAGTTCTGCCTGGTAGTTCCAAATAAGAGTTGCTCGCAATAAGGAACCGGACAGACAGACTCCACTTGAGAAAGAAAGACCTAAGAAATGAATTTCGTTCAGGGTATACTCTGGCGCATCCACCAATTCACGACTCGAGTCAGATCGGACAGGGTAATTAGCCCAAAACACCGCGGTGATCCGGAGATCGGAAATTAGCGACCCCTCTCCTCAAGATAAGGAGTTCTGCCTGGTAAATCCAAATAAGAGTTGCTCGCAATAAGGAACCGGACAGACAAACTCCACTTGAGAAAGAAAGATCTAAGAAATAAATTTCGCTCAGGGTTTACTCCGGCGCATCCACCAATTCACGACTCGAGTCAGATCGGACAGGGTAATTAGCCCAAAACACCGCGGTGATCCGGAGATCGGAAATGAGCGACCCCTCTCCTCAAGATAAGGAGTTCTGCCTGGTAGTTCCAAATAAGAGTTGCTCGCAATAAGGAACCGAACAGACAAACTCCACTTGAGAAAGAAAGATCAAAGAAATAAATTTCACTTACGGTATACCTCGGCGCATCCACCAATTAACGACTCGAGTCGGACCGGACAGGATAATTAACCTTAAAGACCGCAGTGATCCGGAGATCGGAAATAAACGACCCCTCTCCCCAAGATAAGGAGTTTTGCCTGGTAGTTCCAAATAAGAGTTGCTCGCAATAAGGAACCGAACAGACAAACTCCACTTGAGAAAGAAAGATCTTAGAAATAAAATAAATTACAAATAAATCACACTCGGAAAGTATCGATGGAACACAGGAAAGTCACCGATAATACAGACAGGAATAAAACGGTTCTTACCAATCCTAAGAATTTCCCACTTCACTACAGGAACTCAAATTCTTTTCGTGTACGGGCTAAGTGTCAAATTCACGAATATAAAATACGGCACTAAAACGTCCAACGTTCAAAAGAATAATTGCAAACTAAAAATTAAACTCTAAATTGTTACTCAAGAAAATCCGCTCAATAACTATGAAAATATATAGCTCGAAGACGCCGACAGGAGTAAATCGGAAAATATCTTAATACTTCGAAGACACCGGCAAGAATAATCCTCCTTTTCCGAAATATTTCACTTGTAATCTCGGTTGGAAGGGGAAAATTTCGAGTCTCGAAATCGGCGGTGTACCTATGAAAAACGAACGACAACATGTAAAAAAGAACATATTGAAGAGATAACGTCTATCGCGTTGTCGCTCGAAAGTTTTTATACATAGGCTGATATTTGAAATTGCATCGTTATATTTTCATGAAATAAATAAATCAGAAATTATTCCAAATGAAAATTTCTGAATTGGACGAAAAATACCTTCACTGCTCTCAATTAAAATTTTATTTTCACCTACTCATATGACTGGTAGAATAATGATGGAATTCTAAACCTGGGGCAAATTATACTGGGTGATTTTAATAAAATAATTATTGAATTCTAAACCTGGGGTAAATTATACTAGGTGATTCTAGTAAAATAATTATTAAATTCTTAACCTGGGCTAAATTATACCGGGTGATTCTAGTAACGAATTTCACTTCGTTACAATATATATATATATATATATATATATATATATATATATATATATATATATATATATATATATATATATATATATATATATATATATATATATATATATACAGGGTCTTTCACGAGGAACCTCACCCATATTTATACGGGAAACGACTGAACGTATTTTCATGAAATTCAGCACTTATAAGTATTTCACGATCTAAAATATTTTCAAGGTATGAGCACCTCCGGTTTTTACGGAAATGACGTCAACTTCCGTTTTTCGAATTAGAACATAATTTTTTTATTGCAGAAATATATTCCTTAGAAAATTTCAAGTTATTCTGATGTAACATTTTTCAGTTTTGGTTGGAAAATTCTCTCTGAGCGGGAAAATTCGAAAAAAAATCGAAAATAGAGCTCCGCTGAAACAAGAATAACTTCGAGGTTTTCGGATGGAAAATTTTCATTTTTGGGATTTTTCAAGATGTAAGATTGATGTATCCACTTTAAAAATCAAAATCGCGATTCATGATACAGGGGGTGAAAAAATCGCTTTCAAAGTTAGGGATGACAAAATCGTGAAAAATCAATTTTTTCCAATTAGAACCCCATTTTTTTATGGCAGATATTGAATCTACGTTAAAAAATAATGTGAGTGTATGCATCACAACCTTGCCCTAAAATGGATATTTTCTGAGTTATTCACAAAAAACTGTTTTTCGTCTTGAATTTTCAGCTTTTTCTTTTCCCTTCACGCCGAAAAGATGAAATTTTCAGGAACTGTTACTTAAACCATGTTTTAGATTTTACTACCCTAATATGCAAGAGAAAAAAGTTACCATGTTTTACATTCTTTTTTTTAATGATAGATATCATTAATTACATCTGCCAAATTCCTCTTTATTCAGTAGCATTTTGTGTTTACTAATTTGGTGATAATTCGTATTAAGTTATAAAATCGATTACTATGCCTAATTTTACAAATGAAGATTATTTAAATCTCATTCTACTTCATGGAGAACGTAATAAAGTTGTAGATAGAACGATTCGACTGTTCATTGAGAGGTTTCCTGACCGACCCAGACCAACGAGAGATACCATTAACAGAACCATGACAAACTTGAGAAATGTCGGATCTTTCGTTAAGAAAACTATACACAGAGAAAAAAGTGTAGTAGAAGATGAGAACAACGAAATTACAGTTCTTGCATATTTTCGTGTGAATCCTCAAAATTCTCTCAAAGATGCCGAGATTGATCTGGGATTATCTCAATCGAGTGTTTGGAGAATATTAAAAAAACATAAAATGCACCCATATAAATTCAATAGGGTACAGCATTTGAAGGAAACTGATTTCGTCAGGAGAACAGAGTTTTGCGAAGCTATGATGATTCGATTTCAAGAGAATGAAAACTTTTTGGACTGTATAATTTGGACAGATGAATCTAAATTCACAAAGAATGGTTCTTTCAATAGGCATAACAGTCATTATTGGGATGAAGAGAACAACCACCACTTCAGACAATGGAACTTTCAAGAGACCTGGAGTTTCAATGTTTTTCGCGCCATCAAAAATAATGCAATTCTCAATGTTCACATTTATGATGGGCTTTAACTGGTAGGATAGAACACTACAAATGTTTGCATTATTTAAAGAATGTTCTTCCTTAGGAGATAGATATTCTGACATATTGACTCAAATAATTGAGCCTCAAGTACAGAACCATAATGACTTATGGTATCAACAAGATGGCGCGCCTCCACACAATTCACTCAATGTGTCAAATATCCTCTACAGGCTATTTGAAGATCGATGGTTGGCGAACAATGGTCCACATCTTTGGCTACCACGTTCTCCCGATTTAACTCCTTTAGACTATTATGTTTGGGGTAGGATAAAAAATATTGTCTACTCAACTCCCCTGACTGATAAAGAGGACTGCATAGAACGAGTCAGAAATGCGTTCAGGTTTGTTTAGATTTTAAGATTCATAGTTTTGAAAATCAATTTGGTTTTTAAACACTTTTGCAGATCTCTTCCTCCCGATGAAATAAGAAGAGCAACGCACGAAGCATTCCTGAGACGTATAAATAAATGTCTAGAAATTAACGGTCAAAACTTTGAGCATCTTCTCTAGTTATAACTGCGAGAGTTTGCCATGGTTCTCCTAATAGTAACTTGAAGTCGGTTTCAAGAAGGGGTGAAAAATCTACAGCATGGTTCAAATAACAGTTCCTGAAAATTTCATCTTCTTGGCGTGAAGGTAAAAGAAATAGCTGAAAATTCAAGACAAAAAACAGTTTTTTGTGAATAACTCAGAAAATATCCATTTTAGGGCAAGGGTGTGATGCATACACTCACATTATTTTTCAACGTAGATTCAATATCTGCCATAAAAAAATGGGGTTCTAATTTGAAAAAATTGATTTTTCACGATTTTGTCATCCCTAACTTTGAAAGCAATTTTTTCACCCCCTGTATCATGAATCGCGATTTCAATTTTCGAAGTGGATACATCAATTTTACATCTTGAAAAATCCCAAAAATGAAAATTTTCCATCCAAAAACTTCGAAGTTATTCCTGTTTCAGCGGAGCTCTATTTTCGATTTTTTTTTCGAATTTTCCCGCTCAGAGAGAATTTTCTAACAAAAACTGAAGAATGTTACATCAAACTAACTTGAAATTTTCTAAGGAATCTATTTCTGCAATACAAAAATGGTGTTCCAATTTGACAAACGGAAGTTGAAGTCATTTCCGGAAAAACCGGAGGTGCTCGTGCCTTGAAAATATTCTAGACTTCATCAGCATCGTGAAATACTTATAAGTGCTGAATTTCATGAAAATACGTTCAGTTGTTTCCCGTATAAATATGGGTGAGGTTCCTCGTGGAAGACCCTGTATATATATATATATATATATATATCCTTAACACATGTGATTATCCCGGGACTCGGATGTCACGCAGGTAGCTATAGCTTCCTACGTGGTGATGTTGGTTGTTTCCCGAAAACCCATTGGGTCTTCCTGCTGAAACCACAAATAGACGGCTGGCTTCTGTTGTTGACTCTGTTTGTTTGTTGTTTGTTTCAGGTGTTGCTCATCCTAACACTTTTGCACCGTACTAATGAGGGCCTAAAGCCCGAAACACGTGTCTACGGTTAGCATTTCTCTGTGAAGGACTGTCCTTATCCTTTTGTGCTTTGTTTTATGAACAAAAACCCTCGTTATCCTTAACACATGTGATTATCCCGGGACTCGGATGTCACGCAGGTAGCTGTAGCTTCCTACGTGGTGATGTTGGTTGTTTCCCGAAAACCCATTGGGTCTTCCTGCTGAAACCACAAATGGACGGCTGGCTTCTGTTGTTGACTCTGTTTGTTTGTTGTTTGTTTCAGGTGTTGCTCATCCTAACACTTTTGCACCGTACTGATGAGGGCCTAAAGCCCGAAACACGTGTCTACGGTTAGCATTTCTCTGTGAGGGACTGTCCTTATCCTTTTGTGCTTTGTTTTATGAACAAAAACCCTCGTTATCCTTAACACATGTGATATATATATATATATATATATATATATATATATATATATATATATCGGGTGTCCCAAGGTGAGTGGCCTATTAGATTATTATGGAAACTATTGATGTTAAAGATTTCAAATTTTATGGATAGATATTTGGCCATGTTAGGTTCATTTTTAAAATAATTTCACATTTCCAGTGTTGCCGGATGTACCACAATTTGGCAACAACTTTGTTATTTTGAATAGGACATCCGGTATTTCTATTTTTTTTATGATACTCCATAAAATATTAAATCTATTCACTCTTACTTTTCCATCCCTATCTTCAACGGTTTTTGAGTTATTAATTATTCTTCGAAATTTTTGATCAAATTGGCGTTTTACGAAAATGACTCTAGTTCGTTCAATATTTGAGATTTAAGTCAAAAATTTTGCAAGTCGTTAGATATTGATCTGATCTGTGTCACTGCTCTTGAATTATGGTTGTCAATAATACAGGACGGACCAAAAAAAATCATCATTTGCCAAGTTACAAAATTGTAAAAAAGTCTATTTTTTCAAATTAGACACCTAGTATATTTTTCAATTTTTGGAATCAGTACAACACACTCTACAATTTTTCTATTCACGTCCCTATACCTATCTCAACTGATTCCGAGTTATATGCGTTATATGTGTATATGTTTCTTGAGCCATTATTTATAGAAAAACCTCGGAACAAAACACCTGTTAGGCAATTATTGTTTATTTTGACATTTATGGATTGAACTGATTCATTGATATATCGATCTATAAACCACATAGAGAACATAACAATACAAAAGATATTAACACTTATTGAATCAATGTGAAATCTAATAAACGCATATAACTCGGAATCCAGTTGAGATAGGTATAGGGACGTGAATAGAAAAATTGTAGAGTGTGTTGTATTGATTTCAAAAATTGAAAAATATACTAGGTGTCTAATTTGAAAAAATAGACTTTTTCACAATTTTGTAACTTGGCAAATGATGAATTTTTTTGGTCCGTCCTGTATTATTGACAACCATAATTCAAGAGCAGTGACACAGATCAGATCAATATCTAACGACTTGCAAAATTTCTGACTTAAATCTCAAATATTGAACGAACTAGAGTCATTTTCGTAATACGCCAATTTGATCAAAAATTTCGAAAAATAATTAATAACTCAAAAACCGTTGAAGATAGGGATGGAAAAGTAAGAGTGAATAGATTTAATATTTTATGGAGTATCATAAAAAAAATAGAAATACCGGATGTCCTATTCAAAATAACAAAGTTGTTGCCAAATTGTGGTACATCCGGCAACACTGGAAATGTGAAATTATTTTAAAAATGTACCTAACATGGCCAAATATCTATCCATAAAATTTGAAATTTTTACTATCAATAGTTTCCATAATAATCTAATAGGCCACTCACCTTGGGACACCCGATATATATATATATATATATATATAAGGGTTCATATTATCATATTATGTAATTATATATATATATACGGCAAGTACTTTTCCCTCATTAACAGATGGGATGGCTCTTGGCAGCGATGCCCGGGTCATCTGACTGATCCACATTGCGTGTGAAGGTAAAAAAAAAAAAAAAAAATAAAATAAAAAAAAAATATATATATATATATATATATATATATATATATATATATATATATATATATATATATATATATATATATATATATATATATATATATATATATATATATATATATATATATATATATATATATAATTACATAATATGATGATATGAACCCTTATTAATAAATAGATCCTTTCCTTCAATCCCATAAGAACCATATATTACAATCTATCTAATTGCAGATTCAGCATTTCATCTTTATGAATAGGCCTTTGTTTCACTTGTTATTGAATTGTTATTCACCTAGGAATTTAGATAAGAAAATCTATAAAGGGGACTGAATCTGTGTACTCATTAAGAATTGATTGTGAACTCACTAAGAACTGATTGTGAATCCATCTAAGAAAGATCGATTAGAGCTTACTAGCATTGTATTGAGTTTTTCCAACACAAAAAATATATTTGGCGACGAGTTGATGGGATTGTGCCGTTCTTATTAGAGAAGAAAATTTGGTGACATTGATTGTGCCATTTTTCCTGCCAGAAGAAGAAGTTCCTGCAGTGATCCAAGAATTCAACTCAATCAACATCGATCTTCCTAGGACGTCGGTTTCAACCGATCAGCACAACCGAACAGAGAGTAGAAAACCACCCAGAAGCCTTGATCACCTGAGTAGCGCCCCGTGACGACTTCACAGAATACAATTCGATGAGCAAAATCCTTTCCAATTTTTTCTTCCCAGTTTACTTATTCTTGACAAAAAGAGTCATACTTTCTAATAGTTTTGTGTGTAAAACTGTATCATAGTTTTTCCTAGGTTTCTTTAAAAAACCGACATAAGAGTTTTCCCTAGGTTACTCATTTAAAAAACCGATAACTATATTTTACTTTATTGTATCAATAATTAATCAAGATTACGTCAGTAAAGCATTTTAAAGGTAAAAAAAAACATGAAGAAAAAATAAATATGGCTCAAGAAAGAATAGATTGAACATTGCCAGAAAAATTTGGAAAGTTAATACCTAGATTTTCAGGAGAAGAAAATGAGTTGCATTCGTTCTTACGTAGCGCAGAACAATTTTTATTCATACTTGCAAATGAAGCCCAAATAATTAAAGATTATTGCTCCGCAGTTGTGAAATCGAAACTTACTGATCGTGCATTAGCAGAGGTATCTACTTCTGATATACCTAACAATTGGGACGTTCTTAAACGATTCTTAAATACGAAATTCGGAGATCAAATAAATTTAGATGTATTAATTCATCAATTGCAATTTTGAGCAAAGAAGCCACATGAAGACATGTTAAATTTCATTGATAGAATAATTTCGTTGAAAATTCGAATTAATTATAGAATAGATTCAGATCCTATGCCTGATCCAGAGAAATTAATTTATAAATCAAATATTTTAAAAATATGTAAAACAGTATTGATATCGAATTCCCCTATAGAATTACGAACTTATTTGATTACTAACAATGCATTCAACTTTGATAATACCGTAAACGCTGTAAAAGATTATTTATGTAAAATGGCTCAGTATGAATTATTAGACAAAAGTCTACATAAAAATGTATCAAGAAATAATTATTCCGATCATCGCAATAATACAAACAAATACATACATCATTTTTCAAATAATAATTATCGAACGCAGCATTATGAAACTCAGCATAGATTTCCTTCGAGACCGATACAATTTACGCAACGTCAAGTAAATACTCATTACCCTACGCAACGTGAAACGTTTGGTGTTCCAAGTACGTCGAGAAATCAAAACGTTTTCAAACCGAATCCAAATCAAAAAATTACTACCCCACCTGAAAGAATGTCAGTACAGACACGAGTTTATCCGCAAAAGAGATCTAATTATTCAACCCAATATCAAAATAATCCCCAGAGAAAATTCTATAATAATAATGATCGAAGCTCTGATTTTCTCGTAGAAGAATTAACTAATATTGATATAAATCCAAATAAAAAAAAATTTTTTTCACAACTTTCTACATCGAAAAATAATTTCTCAAATAAACTGAATTTTCAAGACCCTACTTTAGAAAACGAACTGACATAAATCATACGTTAGATGATACGAATCAAAATCCTATTGAAGTACCAGTAAACCTTAGTCATTTAGAAACTGAAAAAAGAGATTTATCACAAAAACAGAAACTGCGTATTGCAAATAATCTTAGAAAATTAAATGAAAAAACTATTGACATTAATCATCCAAAACCGGAAATAAACAATCTATTGTCGAAACATATAGAAATAAATAATATTGAAAACGTGATTTTCAAATGCGTAATAACTAATGATACGAATAATAATGAAACCAATGAAATTGAAAATAATGAAATAATGGAAGAAAAATTGGATAAACCCTCTGAATTATTAAATACTATTGAATAAAAATGATGATTTTTTGGTTCATAAATTGATAGAAGATGTAAATGATCATAATTAATTAACATACCAAAACTTTTTAACTTTTAACAAAAATGATACTATCAAAAATTACGTGAATATTAGAGACAAAGAAGGGAACTTATTTGAATCCCCTGAAAATTGCGCCCTAGCACATTGTGTATCACAAGAATGAATACGGTGGAATAGGAAAACTGAAGAATCAAAATGAATTAGTTGGCGAAGTTGCCACAATCCGAGAAGATAATAGGAATATTTATTATTTGATTACTAAGAAATGTCATTATGAAAAACCTGAATATGAAACAGTTTTTCAGTCACTTTTAAATCTTAGAAAAATATGCGATATTAATGACGATAGATTTTTAGCTTTACCACGAATTGCATGTGGATTAGATCGACTAGAATGTTCAATTATTTCGAAAATGTTTAAATATATCTTTGGTGAATCCAATATGAACGTGATTATTTACCATTTACCAACAGATCCTAATGAGAATTCAATTGAGTGTAATGGAAAAGATGATGATCTTATTTCAATTGCAAATCAGATAACTGACGAAGAGTTAGATGAATGCTTAAATCTTTTGAACTCCGCAGACGAAAATAGTAAACAAGATGAAAATATAATTGACTTCGAAACTCAAAACGTTATTATTCATGACGATATAACTATTCATAGCAATATTGAAAATCCAATTTTTGAAATACCTTATACAGAAAGAAGTATTAACTCATCTAATCTACAGATAATATTTAAAGAAGCATCTAATTATAATGTTACAAAAATTAAATTATTCGGAGCAAAACTCAGATTTGTTGTTTCCATAAATTCAATTGAAAGCGATTTATACAAATTTATTAAAGAATATATCAGACCATAATACATACATACTACATACATACATACTATACATTATATTTTAAATCACCAGAATTAGAAAGACCACTTATACGAATTTTGCAAGAGAAATTCGATTATGAGAGTTTTGATTTAAAAATTTCAAGAATTCTGTTAGAAGACGAGGAAGACATAGATGAAAGACAACTTAGAACCACTCAGTATCATGAAACCAAAACGATACATCGAGGATTAAGAGAAATTCTTATTAGTTTGAAACGTAAATTTTATTGGCCGAACATGAAAAAAGATGTTCAGAATTATATAAATTCGTGTGAATATTGTCAGAAAAGTAAATATGAAAGAACACCAATTCAATAACAATATAAACATAATCCTGTTGGTTCTAAACCCTTTTCTCATCTTTATTGCGATACAATACGATTTGGTCAAACATATTGTTTAAGTATAATAGATTCATTTTCTAGATAAGGACAATGTTATCCCTTACTTCAAAAGAACGGATTACAAATTGTAGATAAATTAATAATTTATTTCAGCCATTATGGTATACCTAATAGAGTAACATGTGACAACGGAATTGAATTTGAATATAATGTTGTACAAGATCTATGTAAATTGCATAAAATTGAAATTCATTACATTACAAATTATAACCCAAATTCGAATGCATTAGTGGAACGATTCCATTCAACACTTATAGAACAATTGCGAACTATTGAAGTAAAGACAGTAGTTTTCAAAATGAATTAGCTCAAGCTTTATTAAGTTATAATAATTCAAATCACTCAAGTTTAGAAATGACTCCCATGCAGATTATCAAGGCAGACTTAAATTACTCATTACCCATTGAACGTACGCATAATGAACAAGTTCAAAATTATGTAGAAAATTATATTGAAAATTTGAATGACTTCACAAAACGAATAGAAAAACAACGAGATGAACAGTTAAATCGCTTAAAAAAAACGAATTATAAGAGACGTGCGAAAGAAGATCACCCTCTTAATGAAAACCCTACTTATATCAAAGCATCAATTACAAGAAAACTTGATCCTGCATTCAAAAAGATAGATGCGAAAGGAATTGATTTACATCGTATTCAAGACGATAAAAATAAACATATTTATCATGAAAAAATATTGAAACAACGAAAAAAATAAGCTTCAAATTTTATTTGCAGATTCAAAAATGGACAAAACAAATGGTATACTACTTACTCTAATAATGATAATCCTATGGACAAAAATAATTATCATAATAAACGCACTCGAAATCATTCCCTTAGAAAATAATATATTAGCTGTTTTATTAGGAAAAGCCTATGTAACGAATAAGAATCTACAATTGATTTATCACATTGATTTAAATAGGATAGAGGAAATAATTTTTAAATATCAAAAGGAAATTGAAAATCTAAAAGACCAAAAATTAGGTTTTGCTCAGACAGCAAATTATAAATATTTACAACATTTAAATGATATAAATTTTAAAGCCCTTGAAGATATTCTTAATGAAAGTATTAAAACTAAAAGAGGATTAGTTAATCTTGTTGGCAAAATTTCAAAAATATTATTCGGAACGTTAGATTCAGACGATGAAGATTTATATCGAAACTATTTTAATAGCATACAGAAAAATGAGAAAACGCTCACGAAAAATCAGAAGCAAATAGCTACAGTTGTAAACGATCTTAAAGATAAATATATCACTAAATTCAAAAATATGAATGAAAATTTGAAATTATTATCATACAAATTGTTCCAGAGTTACGTGAGGTAGAGCAAATGCATCTCATGACATTTGAAATTAAAGATATTAAAAATACCCTTGATGAAATTCAAACAGCAATAAGTTTCGCAAGATTACACCTTTTACACGAATCCATTTTACCTTATGCTAAATTTGTCGAATTAATCAAGAATGTCACAATAATACCTGTTCATCACCTTAAGGATTATTATCAATTATGTCATACTAAGATTATTTTACAAAACAAAATATTACTCTTTTTGATTTCAATTTCCACTGTTTATCAGAAAGGCTATGATCTATACAAGTTTTACTTCCTACCTCAGAATAATTTAACCATTTCTCATACCAATCCCTATATGCTCTCTCAAGAAGAATTATTGGAATGGTTAACTTCAACAAATAATTGTCATCCCGTGGAAGAAGATTTCCTATGTGATCAAGAATCATTAAATAAATCCCCAGAATGTCCCAAGAACATTTTCATAGAGAAAATGGTCCTAGAATTAAAACTACTTCACATTCAGATATCAGATTGTTAGAAGATGGAAGTATTCTTTCAATAGACAACGACAACAATAGAAAGTTCAAGAGAAATGCCCTCAACAAATTAAATATTATTTTACTCCTTCAATGGCACTCCTCCATTCAAAATGTGAAATAAGCAACCTTCAGAAAGAGATTTTCCCTCTAACCACCATAAATGAAGAAAAATATATTATTCTACCCAAGCAGATCTATTTTATCAAGAATAATTCCAAAGAAGAAAATATCGATAACGAAGATATTCCAGACATCGTCTTAGACGACTTAGACCAGTGGAATCTTCAACCCATAGGAATAACTTTTACATTTATTTTAATAATATTTATAATAATAATTATTATTGTTTTTGCTTTTAGATATTTCAAAAGAAATGTATTTTTAAAAGCTACACCTCAGCAAGGTGATACCTTTTTCCAAGAAGGGGAGGAATAACATAATATGAACCCCTATTAAATAAATAGATCCTTTTCTTTAATCCCATGAGAACCATATATTTCAATGTATCTAATTGCAGATTCAGCATTTCATCTTTATGAATAGCCCTTTGTTTCACTTGTTATTGAATTGTTATTCACCTAGGAATTTAGATAAAAAAACCTATAAAGGGGACTGAATCTGTGTACTCATTAAGAATTGATTGTGAACTCACTAAGAACTGATTGTGAATCCATCTAAGAAAGATCGATTAGAGCTTACTCGCCTTGTATTCGAAATAAATCGTTTTGTTTTTAAAAACGAGGTTTTCCACCACAAACACATATTTATATAAATATATATATATATTTATTTATTTTTTTTTTTGCTTCACACTTTCGTGGGGTTATTTCCCAGTTTACCCGGGCCAGTAGGCCAAGGGTAAGCTGTGCTACTAGGAATTATTAGTAGGGATATATATATATATATATATATATATATATATATATATATATATATATATATATATATATATATATATATATATATATATATATATATATATATATATATATATATATATATATATTTATTTTTTTTCCACCACAAACACATATTTATATATATATATATATATATATATATATATATATAAACAATGGTTTAAGGGGTGTTGGAAAACTTCAATTGTTACTAACTTCTTTATTTCATCAGTCGACGTTTCGATCCTTGGTTGCACAATTGGGAAAAGTCAGATCACAAGAAAGGTGGGTTAAAAATATAAGTGGAACAAATATCCCGGATAGAGTTCTAAAATTCTTGTCGCTGGGTCCTAAATTCAGCATTGACATCCCTATGAAAGAAATCTCTATTCCGAAACTTTTATCTGATGTTGAGAATGTTATCAACCTCAATGACTCCTTATCTCCTGATGCCAAGAACATAAAACGCGCCATGGCCACCAACATTATAACTAATAATATCAAACCTAATAAAGTTGTCAGAAATGTAGTACAGAGAGAATTTTATAATTGTAAAAGATATCTCAAAGAACATCCAGACTTACAGGTATTACAATCAGACAAAGGAAACGTAACAGTTATTATGGACAAGTCACAATACATAGAACTATCTAATGGAATTCTCAATGATCTTGACTATTACAGAAGACTACCTAGAGACCCAACAACTACTATACAAACTAAAGGTAACACATTGATTAAAAAATTGGTAACAAGTGGTCATATTTCCCAAATGCAAGGAAAATCCTTGTACAGTTATAACTCCATTCCTGCAAGATTTTATGGACTACCTAAAGTCCATAAACCTGTTCTCTCCCTCAGACCCATCATCTCCTCTTTGAATACACCAACATCTAAGATATCAGGTTATATATCTGAAATAATTTCAAGTTATTTAAGTGTTTCTAGAGGCAGATATTACGTAGAAGATTCTTTCTCTTTTTCCACCTTCATTAGTGAATTCCAATTGCCAGAAGATTATGTCCTCATCAGCCTTGATGTAGTATCCCTCTTTACCAATATTTCATTAGAATTAGCTCTGTCTGCAATTCAACACAGATGGGAATCAATCAGTAGCCACACCACAATACCTAAGGAAGACTTCATCAACATCATCAGATTTCTTTTCAACTCCAACTATTTCATCTTCCAAGGTAATTTCTACAACCATATACTAGGTTCCCCAATGGGGTCTAAATTCAGCCCTTCCATTGCAGAGGTAGTGATGGATTTCCTCCTAGATGGCATCCTAACAGATATCCCCTTTGAGATGCCTTTTATTAAAAAATATGTAGATGACATCATTTGTGCAGTTCCCAGTGATAAGACATCTTACACTCTTGAAAGGTTCAACAGACAGAGTGAGTCTATAAAATTTACCATAGAATTAGAAAATAACAATAGTGTGCCTTTCCTAGATACCCTAGTCATTAGAAGACCTGACAATACACTGATTCTTGATTGGTATAGAAAGCCCTCTAGCTCAGGTAGATACTTGCATTATTTTTCCAACCACCCTCAGAGACAAAAAATCAATATGGTTACAGGATTGAAGAATCGTATACAAAGAATATCACACCCCACTCTGAAGGAGAAGAATATGAAACTATTATATCAGTTGATGCTTGAGAATGGTTACCCCAAGAACCTTTTAAAGAAATTGATACACAATTCATCGAATTCTGGACAGCCACAGAATAATGACGAAATCGCATCCACCAATTTAGATCAGAGAATTATATTTACTTCCATTCCACTGATTAATGTAATGACAAAATCCTTAATAAACTTATTAAAAACTGATAACATCAAAGTGATACCTAGAACTGAATTTAAAGTAAAGAGACTTTATAGTAATTTGAAAGATAGGATAGAAACTGATAAGAAAAGCTGTGTTGTATACAGAATACCCTGTCAAAATTGTGATGAGGTGTATATCGGACAAACATCCCAACAACTTAAAAGAAGAATAACTCAACATATCAGCGACATTAAGAATCCTAGAAAGATTTGTGCACTGGCAGAACATGTAAGATCAGTTGACCATCGAATGGACTATGATTCGGTGACAGTCTTGGAGTGCGAGGAGAATATGAGAAAAAGATGTTTCCTGGAGATGATTCACATTAAGCGACATGAAAATTCCATGAACTACAGAAAGGATATAGAGAACATTAGCAACATTTATTCATATCTGATACATTCAAACCAACTTAGTGAGAGTGAGTTGTTGATCTCAAGTTCTATGTTCTCCAATGTCAGTTGAAGATCTATGATGTTCTATGAACCCGACCTAACCCCGTTCGTTTTTTACGCAGTTGTCAGATGGATGAAGAAAGAATTTCAAAAATAAGTTTTCAAGAGAATAAGGAAGTGTGTGATATAAAAAAGAGACGTTATTGTATTAGAGACTATTTTGTGTTCAAGTTAATTAATAATTTTTTCCTCCAAATCTGTATAAGATTCAGTGCAACTTAAGATCTGGTAACTCTTCGCATTTCGGTGCGTTTTAACATGTTGTCTTTTCTGCAATGTTTGTTATATTTGTATGTTGTTTGTTTTATAGAAGTCCTGAAGAAGATCCCAACCAAGGATCGAAACGTCGACTGATGAAATAAAGAAGTTAGTAACAATTGAAGTTTTCCAACACCCCTTAAACCATTGTTTATTAATTACTTTAGGAAATTATCATATTTTGTATATATATATATATATATATATATAGATTTGTTTGACCGCTTATACAGACCCGAATCGATATACTCTACCGACTTTTCAGTCCAAAACTGACGTTGTCAGACCCGACTCCGGGTCTGGTAGCGTTTAACCATATATTCTTGATCAGGGACGTTCGGGGATGCCAGGGATAAATTTTCAGCCGGGTGTGAAAAATCGGTGAAACGTCATAATATATACAGAAAACTTCAGGGTTCGGCCAGTGCGAGGGCGCTTATATCGAGCGTAACACGCTGTATATAATTGATATATTCGATCGACTACTCCAGACCCTAAATATGACAACGCTGTAGATTGTATATAAACTTAAACCTCACACTCCGCACTGCTTATACAAACCCGGTATATAGGACCGACGTCGATAGAAATCATTTTTTATTTGTTCTTATAGAGCTCGTAAATCGGATATTCCATTTTTCTGAAATATACATCTGAAAACCATACGATTTGAAGCTTATACAAACCCGGTACATTGAATCGACGTCATGAGAATTGGATAGTGATCCTTTCGATTATGAACCTAGCAGTCATACTTGAAGAATTTATTAAAACTAATAGTATTTTTCCATAGGTAGTCGTTGTGATAAATGCTTTCTTTTAGAGAACTTGGAATTCTGCTCAAGGGAACAGAGATACATGAAAAATTTTATGAGTGGTACAAATTTTCTTATTAACTTGAATGAAACGCATACCTACGTGAACGTAAGAGGTTCTTTCATATACAATTTTTTTAAATCTGTCCCAAACGTAAAAATCCGAAGTTGATGGAGCTGTACTTCTCACTGGGCACGAAACAGGTTCTGTCATATGTATCCTTCGATAAGGAAGCAATTCGTTCAAAAATATACCAACGTTGAGCCTAGAGTATGCGGAACACTCATTCTATTGAAAAATGATTTCACGCCTATCAATCAACGAAACTTCCAGAAAAGAAGTTTCATATCTGTTTCCGAAAATTCTTTATAATTTTCCTGTCTATGATTGCACGAAACTAGTGAATGCGGAACTTTCTCTTGAGAAAAAAAGAAGTAAATTCGCCAGATTCGAAAATATTTCTGGCAAATCAAAAGTTGCATGCCAAACATACTATTCAACCTCAAAGCGAAATAATTATCGAATTGGGATCAACGTGGAAAATGAAGACGAAAAATGAACTAAGGTAGAAAATCTTTTAAGAATCAAAAGAACTTCAAATTGAGGGTTATCAATAAATATGACTCAAACGACCGCAAATGAGTCATACCAACTTATTCTCCACGGTTCAAGTCTTATTTGGAATCATCCTGTATAGAACTTGAGTTATTGTGTAGTGCAGCATGTTTTTCTGCTTGTTACAGAAGAGCTGCATGCGATCATTTTTCTCCAAAGACTTTGATCTTCGGATTTTGAAAAAAAAAAATTATGAAGCAATTGAATTCGAATATTTGATGAGTAATTGTCGTTCGAAATCGATTCTGACGGGCGCAGACATGATGAGTATAGAATCAAGTTTAATGATTTATGACTACCTATGATATAACTTTATTTTATATTGTTTTGTATAAACAATGAAAATATTATATAAATGAACCGAATAAAAACCATGCTTCACAATCAAAACTATGTTGGAAATGATGGCCAATCATAAAAAGAACGGTTTGAATTCAATCAATTAGGAGTGTTAAGGAAGAATACAATAGATTGGTATAGTGTTATGAGGAGATATTGAACGTTTTCTGTGAAATTCATAGGAATATCGAAACTAAAAAGAATGAATCAAAATAAAATCATTGATATAAATGTTATATCGATAACTGGAATGATCTAATTCTTAGTTAGAACTAGTTGAATAAAATAAATATTCTTAGAATTTGTCTCTGAACTGAAATCATCTGGAAAAATAAGAATGTGTGAGTGAAATAGATATTGTGAGCGGGTACTTGATTGAAAAATTCATTGAAAATATAATTATAATAAAAACTGAAAATATCACATAACTGCAAGTCTGCAAATAAGGTTTAAAAATAACAAAACAAAAATAAAATGAATAGTTTTCAGTCTCAAACAAATATTTTCAATTACACTCTATTTTTGCTAGTATTCTTTATATACCAGGATTTTAATTCGAACTCGGGCATCATTCTGGAAACTTGGCGAATGCATGGGAATGAATTCCATACATTCATGTTTTCTGGGAGGATTCTTATTCCTTACATGATTCTTGAAGTGTATTAGTACTAATTGCTTCTCCTCTCCTGACCTTATATGGCGTTTTACTTCTTTGAGTGATCACGTCAGTTGATGAGCCTTGAAATATAAGTATCAAATATAAGATTTCTGGGCTTTTCACGGCCATTATCTGAAACAGAACCTATATAAAACATTTAATATTCCTGCATATTGAGAAGGTGTACACTCTGTTTGTGAGGTGCGAATCAAATTTTGCCTCAGATATAAACATTAATTATTGAACTGTTCAAAATAATCATCATTCGTTTTTCATTACAATAAATATTGGAAGTCATAACACAAACATGTATTTTGTTAGATGTAAATCAGAAAAATTTCTATGAAAAATAACAATTCTTTTTCTTTCTAAACATATATAACACCAAATATAAATTATTCATCAAACTTAAAGAATCATCGAAAGTTTTACTTTCAAATGGCAAATGACTTATTGAAATCTGTGGACTTCAGATAAGGGAAATTGTCCGTGGCCACCAAGATTTACTATCGTTAGATTTGTTCCTTTGGTCACATTCAAAGAGTATCATTCATCAGTTGAAAAATTTCAAAATAAATTATCCGGCACTGTTAAATTCAGAGAACTTGGTGGCCACCGAATATATCTGAAGTTCACAGATTATAATGGATAGGCTTTAGGGTGACTTTCTATGTGGAACTGAATTTTTTGATTATTTATATAGTTGGATGAGCAATTTATATTCCATGTTATCATTATGAGAAGGAAATAAAAAGCGATTTCATTTCTCATAGAAATTTTTTCGATTAACATTCAAAAACCACAAGATTGTATCACATCTATAATAACTAACAGCAATAAAAAATGATAACACAAATAGATTCTACTGAAAAAAGCTCCTGTAGAATGTTTTTGTTTCATTACTATAGTACCAATGATAAGAATGGTATGGGAACTTTTCTTTATACTCCATTTTCAACTTTCTTTGTTTAGCTTGAAAACAGATATACAGAAGGGCAGACCAAGAAACAGATCAATGGACGGACATGCAGACGTACGAAAAGATAATCAGACATACGGATGGAATGTCATACATACATACAGACAAACAGGCATATGGACGGAAGGACAGACAATGAATTTGACTTATGATTTTTCATCAGGGATTCGCAACTCTATCGTTTGAGATAATTTTCGGCTTAACATTCGAAAACGACAACTTTCCTCGAAAAACGAGCGCGCAAGTACTATTTTTCTAATCTTTAACATTCTGTGTGATTCGAATTAGGAATGCATGTATGAGGTTCTAAGAAAAAATTAAAATTTTCTTGGTTAGGAATAACTTTCGATATACTTACACAATCTCCCAATCTATAATGATGACCCATCGATGCACATTGCTTATTTAAATGAACCTCTCTTTCAAAGTCGATACCTACAGAACAGATTATCAGTTGTTTCATAATTTGTATCACTAAAATTAGTGAGGCAATAATGAGTTATTGCTTCGAACAATATCATAATCTAAAGAAATTGTCTCATGGAGTATTCATAATCTATTCTATTTAAAAATATAATAATAATTTTTACTATGCAGTTGCTGCGCGCGGACATTGTTCCTTCCCATCTCAACACAACTCATACCAATTAAACGATACCACAATAACACAAAAATTTCGAGCCCTTTTGTATATCGAATAAACAAGATCGGACCCAAATGCGAGAACGCCCCACTCTGTATATAATTGTTATGGTCTCAACGTCTCCATTCCCTCAATGTGGTTGACCGCAGATGAAAGGCAACGATTTCAATATTAGATATTTCATCTTATCTGTATATAAACCTAAAACTAACACTTGGCTACTTATACAAGCCCGGTAAAAACGGCCGTCGTCATGAGAAATGCTCATTTCGAATTGTCTGTACCCAGATCGAAAATGAAATATTTAAACTATTTGCATTATATGCAGGTGATGTATGTAAGGAAGGAAAACGACTTCGTGATTTGATCCTTGTATGAAAATTAGAAGGAGTAGTTCAATTATTTTTCGAAATCAGCCTCATTTCCAAGATACATTCCGTACAGCTCTAATAGTGTGTTGGCGAGTTTATGGTTATTGATATTTGTAACTGCTCTGAATAAACATCGAACACAATTACTCTAGATAATGTTCGAAATTATTTTTGTGAAGATGATATTTCAGACATATAATCAGACTTTGGAAAAGAATATCGAAAGAGTTGAGTAGAGTAGATACTTTTCTTGAAATAAATCGATGCTTACGAGTATATCTGACCACTTTCAATACAGACACACGAAATCTTAGAATATTTCATTCTATGGTGCACTAACTCATTGATATGAAATGAGAAGAAGAATTTTTTCGAATGACCAACAATTTTTCATTCTCATACGATTTTGATGGAACAAAGCGTAGATGTTGTTTGTTGTTGTGAAATAGATGAATTAATCACTTTATTTCCATATACAGTTGATACTCCTTCTAACTTTCATACAAGAATCAAATCATGAAGTCATTTTCCTTCCTTACATACATCACCTTCATATAATGTAAATAGCTTAAATATTTGATTTACGAGCTGCGTACAGAAAATTCCAAAAGAGTATTTCTCATGACGACGCTCGTATTTACTGGGCTTGTATAAGTAGCCAAGTGTTACTTTCAGGTCCATATACAGAAAAGATGAAATATCTAATATAGAAATAGTTGCCTTTTATTTTCGGCCTACAACATTGAGGGACTGGAGACGTTGATTGACCATAACAATTATATACAGAGTGGGGCGTTCTCGCATGTCGAGTTCGATCTTGATTATTCGATATAAAAAGGGCGCGAAATGTTCGTGTTATTGTAGCATCGTTTAATTGGTATTAGTCGTGTTGAGAAGTGAATGAACAATTTCCGCGCGCAGCAACTGCATAGTAAAAATTGCGACAGGAATGGGTATTATTATTATTACATTTTTTTATAGAATAGATTCTGATTACTCTATGAGACAATTTCATTAGTTCATGATATTGTTTGAAGCAATAACTTATCATTTTCTCACTAATTTTAGTGATACAAATTATGAATCAACTGAAATCTATTCTGCAGGTATCGACATTGAAAGAGAGGTTCATTGAAATAAGCAATGTGCACCGATGATCTAATATTGAAATCGTTGCCTTTCATCTGCGGTCAACCACATTGAGGGAATGGAGACGTTGATTGACCATAACAATGATATACAGAGTGGGGCGTTCTCGTATTTGGGTCCGATCTTGTTTATTCGATATACAAAAGGGCTCGAAATTTTCGTGTTATTGTGGTATCGTTTAATTGGTATGAGTTGTGTTGAGATATGAAGGAACAATGTCCGCGCGCAGCAACTGCATAGTAAAAATTGCGACAGGTATTATTATTATATTTTTAAATAGAATAGATTATGAATACTCCATGAGACAATTTCTTTAGATTATGATATTGTTCGAAGCAATAACTCATTATTGCCTCACTAATTTTAGTGATACAAATTATGAAACAACTGATAATCTGTTCTGTAGGTATCGACTTTGAAAGAGAGGTTCATTTAAATAAGCAATGTGCATCGATGGGTCATCATCACAGATTGGAAGATAGTGTTAATATATTTAAAGTTATTCCTAGCCAAGAGTATTTTAATTTTTCCCCAGGACCCCATACATGCATTTCTAATTCGAATTACACAGAATGTTAAAGATGAGAAAAATAGTTCTTGCGCGCTCGTTTTTCGAGGAAAGTTTTCGTTTTCGCATAATAAGCCGAAAATTATCTGAAACAATAGAGTTTCGACTCCCGGATGAAAAATCATAGGTCAAATTCTTTGTCTGTCCTTCCGTCTGTATGCCTATTTGTCTGTATGTATGTCATTCCATCCGTATGTCTGTTAACATGATATATAAATTGCTCATCAAACTATATAAAAAGCCTCTCAATTTATTATTGCCAGGTATTTTCTTTTAAAAATTTTTCAACTGATGAATGGTGCTCTTCAAATGTGATCAAAGGGACAAATCTTACGATGTTAAATTCATAGATCTTGGTGCCCACCGACAATTCACATTATCTGAAGTCCACAGATTTTAATATGATATTTGACATGTGAAAGTAAAACTTTCGATAATTTTTGAAGTTTGATGAATAATTAATATTAAGTGTTTTATATGTTTCAGACGGAAAAAAATCAATTAGCATAGAAATTTTTCAGATTTACATATGAAAAAACACACGATTGTATTATGATTTCAAAACTTAATTGCAACGAAAAATAAATGATGACTACTTTGAGCAGTTCAATAGTTAATTTCTGTTTTATATCTGAGGCCAAATAATAATAATAATAATAATAATAATATTTATTTATTTCACAGTATAAACATAAAGGAAAACGTCGAGAATAGCAATAATATCAAAATGTCAAAAAGGACAGTTTAACAGTTTCACAAATAACAATATTTTTGTACAAACATCAAAAATATCACAGTCGAAAAGTTCAGTCACCTCATACATCGCCGTCCTCAATAGCACCCTCTTCACCTCCGTGCTGAAACGTTTTTCATTTAGAGCCTTTATACGATCAGGTACCATATTGTAGAATACAGGACCCCAGTGATCAACAAACCGCTGAGTAGATGCCAGACGATGGAAAAGGTGTCTCCAGGGCTGCCTTGTTGGTAATTTGATTTGTTCCTCACAAACAGAGTGTACCGGATGGGCAAATTTCGATGTTTTAGCACTACAACTTTTAAACCTGAGGTGATAGACAAAATCTGATACCCTATACTCGGTCTCTTTTTCTGAAAAAATAGCAAGAGTTGTATTCATTTTTGGCCACCTGCTTTTATTTTCGAGTTATAAACGAAAATTGGAAAAATGGCGATATCGAAAAACTTTTATATTTCCGCTAATACTGATGCTAGAGCTCCGAAATTAAAACATTATACAGGCACTTTTTTACGTAGAATCCAGTTATGTTTTTTCAAAGGGGAACACTAAATTTCTGTGTCATTTCTTGAAAGCTTAATTTTTCCTGATTTCAAAAATATATAACATTGTGTGGTTTGAATCGAAATAAATAATTTTGGGTCGAAGCTTCGTAATTAATGACCCTTTTGAAAAAACAAGACCGCTACTGGATTTTACGTGAAAAAGTGCCTCGATAATGTTTCAATTTCAGAGCTCTATCTTCAGTATTTTCCCAATTTTCGCTTATAACTCGAAAACAAAAGAAGGTGGCCAAAAATGAATACTACTCTTGTTACTTTCTCAGAAAAAGAGACCGAGAATCGGTATAAGATTTTGTCTATGTCTAATGGTTTAAAAGTTGTAGTGCTAAAACATCGAAATTTGCCCACCCTGTACACCTATTGAAGTAGGCAGGAATATTAAATGTTTTATTTAGGTTCTGTTTGAGATAATGGCAGTGAAAGCCCAGAATTTTTGAAAAAAAATCTAATATTTGATACTTATATTCCAAGGTTCTTCAACTGACGTGGTCACTTAAAGTGAAGAAGTAAAACAGAAACGTCATATATGGCCAGGAGAGGAGAAGAATTTAGTACTTCAAACACTTTGAGAATCATGTAAGGAATAAAAAGCCTCCCAGAAAACATAAATGTATGGAATTCATTTCCACGCATTCACCAAGTTTCCAGAATGATGACTAAGTTAGAATTTAAATCCTAGTATATATAGAATTCCAGCAAAATAGATTGTTAATAAAAATATTTCATTGAGACTGAAATATTAATTATATTTTCAATGAGTTTTTTAATCAAGTACCCGATCACAATATCTATTTCACTCACATATTCTAATTTTTCCAGATGATTTCAGTTCTGAGACAAATTCTAAGAATGTTTATCGTATTCAATTTAGTTGTAACTAAGAAGTATTAGTATTAAACTTATTATAAATTAACAAAATCATAATATCTATTTTACCATCCTTGATGTTTTCTCGCTATAATGGTCGATCAAATACAACTCATCTCACAAAAGTTTCGCTGTGCTCTCATCAAACACAAGAACTCATAACCAAAATTTCAGATAACTTATTTCATCACCTAACTCCAGATTCAGACATAATATAATCGTGATTGGCGGATATATTGTAAGATATCGATATTTTCTGAATTCAATTACAATCGTTTGAGATCATTTCTACTCGATATTCGAAAATTACGGACATTCTAACAAATTTTCATTCATTCAAAGTAACAGTTTATATTATTCAATAAACATATTTCATGAAATAGCTGAACCATGCCAAAAATGCAATATTATCTTGATTTGTTCAGATCTCAACGCCACTTATACAATTATAACAAAATGGTATATCGAATAGACGCGATAAGACCCTGTGATCTGACAACACCGCTGGGATCGACAAGGTGGGCTGTACATGTCAGTCGAGTATATGTGGGAATGAAAAGTCGGCGGAACGTGACGGGTCCCAAAAAGAGAACAGAATATATAACTTTCTTGAATGAAAAAAAAATTTTCCCCTCTATGGATGCCTAAGGAGTTATATTTTCAAACAGCTGATATATATATATATATATATATAGATATATATATATATATATATATATATATATATATATATATATATATATATATATATATATATATATATATATATATATATATATATATATATATATATATATATATATTGATCCAACAGACGTATTCAGTCCCGTTATACTTGGCAGGCTACCTCAGACCATATATTTATATATATATATATATTTAAATATATATATATATATATTTATTATATATATATATATATATTTATATATATATATATAATAAATATATATATCTTTAATCTTTGCCGAGCTTTCGAATTATTTTAAATCTTTTTCAGGGCTTCTGGAATACAATATAAATTCAAATATAAACGATCAGTTTTTCATTATTCACTTACTGAAAGTGAGGTTATATGAGGAATTTCGATCAGCCATAAAGATCGTCTTAAATTTTAAAAACAAATTGTGTATATGGGACTTGCGATTTTTATCTTCAACAAACTACTTAAAAACATACAATAAATTAAATAGACTATTAGTTAAATGACTGAAATTCAGAACCGTGTCAAGTTGTTGGATAAATTTTGAAATTTTGCCATTCTATGGTATTTATTCGTCGAGTGGGCCATCATCGAATATTAAGTTTTTTTCCATTTTTTCCAATTGATATCCATATATGTTGCTCAACTTATTTGTATCCGTTTTTTATTGATGATATTTTCTTGTTTATTTATTTCTTTTATTTCTAGAACCAATTATTTTTGATAATTTCTTTCTGTTCTCAATAGCTTCATATCTTCAAAATTTATTTAATGATCCAAATTTAATGAATGTGTTGACAGTGCGCATCTTTCAGGATGTTTGGTGATGTCAGATTTATGTAATGCCATTCTAGTTTTTAACCATTGAGAAGTTCGTCCTATATATACTTTCTCGCATTCTTCACATTTGACTTCATGAACTACGTTATTTTTTAATGGTGTTGGAATTGGATCGTTCAACTTTGTATATGAGTTTGCCACTGTAATTTTCACATTTTTATTTTTGAATATATTTCTTAACTTTCCTGTTAATTTATATTTGGGTATGACGCATAATGGGTTTCGTTGGGTGTTTCTTCCATTCTTGGTGGTTTTATATTTGTTATATGACTAGAATATACTAATTTGTTCAACAAACCATAGGGATAACCAGTTTGTCTAAATATTTCCATTAGATTTTTTATCTCTTCTTTTATGTATGACTCCTGACTTATTCTGTTTATTCTATTTCTCATTTGTTTTATGATGTTAATTTTAATGCTAATATTATGGTTTGAATTGTAATGAACAATTTGATTGTGTTGTCCTGACGTTGAACTTTTGTGTCTAGAAGAGGTACACATCGTTCAGAATCTTCCATTTTCAAAGTGAATTGTAGACTTTTTGAATATGAATTGAAAGAATCTATTGTGGTTTGAGTGCTTTCTTTTGGTACAGACATTATTATATCATCAAGTCTACAGTTTACATTGGAAATGGAAGATTATGAAAGATGTGTACCTTTTCTAGACTCAAAAGTTCAACGTCAGGACAACACAATCAAATTTAAATGGATAGAATAGAAAGGAGACTCAATCTAACAGAATTGTTCATTACAATTCAAACCATAATATAAGCATGAAAATGAACATAATCAAACAAATGAAAAATAGAATAAAAAAATATGTACATGGTGGGCGAAAAAAAAAATTCCGAAATTAATGAAATTTCTCACGATTACACTTTTCTTATACCTAACACGAATATGAAAACAGAATCGAAAAATATCGAACGGTCCCTTCATAACGGGCATCCAAATTTCTCATACCTCTAATAATTGAAAAAACAACTGGTTGGCCTATGAGGTGCAAAATTTTGGAATTGCATTGTCGAAACATTCCAGATGGTAGTATAAAATTATAAAAAAGCGAAAAAAACATTTCGCTGTAATTTCAATAAATCTCTGTGGAGCAGTCGAACTCTCGACCTCTCGAGGTATTACCCAGAATGTAAATTTGAACAGATGCAACGATATCCATTTTCGTTACCAACAATTCAGAGAATTTGACAGTATATTTGCATTTGAATATTATTTCGCAATTTTTCTGCTGATGTGCTGTTTATTCTCACGTTTGTGAAATATGCAATTATTTTTAAAACTTTCTCTAATAATTCTATTAATATCTGGAAAATTATTGAAGTACCCAACAGCTTTCAAATTCGTTTCAAAGAACTTGCAAAATAGTATTCAGTAAAATGCGATTACACTGTCAAATTCTGCGCTTGGTTACGAAATAGTATATTCTAAAACAAGTTCTAGAATGGACTCCTATTCCAACACGAATGCGAAATTCGAAAACGAGCGACGAAGGAGCGAGGTTCCGAACGCATGAGTGGTGGAATTGCCTGCTGCAACGAGAATTAAACGATATTTTCTCTATTTCAGTCAAGTTCTGTGAAATTTTGTCGAAATTCAGATTATGCATCCTAGTGACATTTGTATTGTATCTTGGCAGTTGGTGTGAATTTGAATCATACGTTTCGAATTTCAATTAATTCATAATCACGCATTAAATTCGTGAATTATTCCGAAATCGATTTAGCACTAACAGAATTAAGAGAAAATGCCAATAATGTTTCAAATCCAAATTATATCATTTTGATGTGTGTTGAATTTTGACAGGGTTGGAAGTCTATGTAGACAAGCACAAAACGAAAAATATAACTGAAAACAATGGAGTAATGAGTTCATTACAGCACTATTTTTCAAACTGTAATGAACCAATTACGATATTGAAATAGAGAAATCAATATTGTTGCATTAGTTCAAATTTACATTCTGGGTAATACCTCGAGAGGTCGAGAGTTTGACTTCCCTACAGAGATTCATTGAAATCACAGAGAAATTTTTTTTTCGATTTCGATAACTTCATACAAACCTCTGGAAAGTTTTAAAAATGCAATTTCAGAATTTTGCCCCTCATAGCCCAACCAGTTGTTTTTTCAATTATGTTAGAGGACCGAAGGAGAAATTTGGATGGCCTATATGAAAGAACCGTTTGATATTTTTCGTTTCTGTTTTCATATTCGAGTGAGGGATAAAAAAAATATCATCATCATCATCACTCAGCTCCCTGCGTCCACTGCTGAATATAAGTCTCCCCCATTTCTGCCCATTCCTTCCTGTCTTGAGAAATTTCATCAATTTCGGGTGAATTTCTTTTTTGCTGTAGACATTTTTGTTCGATTCTTGAAATAATTTTTTCACAGAAATTCTCAGAAAAATGAGTTGATTCACAAAATGAAATTTAATTCGACAACAAATTGATATGAAAAAAATTTCAAACGTAGTAGATTTTTCGCCATTTGAATTTTTTTTAAGGTTCTTTACCTTTTCTGAATTGAGCACTCGAAAATACTCTGATTCGACCAAATATCGTAACTTCAAAGAATATAATTATGTTTTCGGTATCATAAACAAAACTATATAGGTTTGTCCGGTATAAAATGAAACACCCTTTAGATAATCATACAATAATTCAAGCTTGTATAAATTCTGTTTTCAACTTGTAATTTTCAGCATTGTTATCTATTAGTGTTATTTTGTGCGAGGGATAAAAATAAGGACTGTTACCGGATATAGTGAAGTTGGGGAAAGGGTTCGGACTTCCACAAATAACAATAATAAAACAGTGTCGAATAACTTCAATTGATTTCAAAACGATTGTTTGAGTTTGGACTTTAGCGATTCAACCAATTAACCTCATCATGGATGTGAATTGACTGTTGAACGATGAGCTGACTTATGAATTACAGTTGAGAGGACAAATAATACCTAGCACAGTTATGCTAAAGAGGAGTCTATTACGACAGGTATTGAAATAAAATTTGCTTCTACAACCAACAGCAATGAACCCAACACTGGATATCGAATCATGTCAGAACAAACTCACTGACTTGCTGGAAGCCATTCAACACTTCGACACTGAGAACACCACAAAGGGATATGCTCGGATTTCAACAAGATTGATACACGTTCAGAGAAGACTAAATTTTATTTTCACTGAAAATAAGACCGAGTCAAAGATGATAGAACACCTAAAAGAAACCACAACTCGGGCCTTGAGTTCATTGGAGGCACTGTTGACTGCTGACAAACAGCAACCATCAAATCATCCGAATGGATCGCTTTTGGACTAAGAGATTCCACAGTCCTCTGGAATGTCCCTCATCAACCAACCATAGTTGCACCACTGGAGACATCACTGATAGCAATGGACGCTGATGAATGCCCACTACCAACTGCCTCGGTTTCTCATGCTGCGACACCTAAAAATAAATCGAAGTTAGTACATGTTCTGAATGAAATGAGGCAAGAATGTGAAGAATTATTACAGCATTCACCGACGACGCCAGTTCCTCAACCACTGCGACAGAATATGAATCAACCCGAGGATCAACTCATAGAAGATGGACAAGCTCTATGAGAAGGGTGTCATTTCCCCATCCGATGAAACCAATAATCTGAACCAACGACATGACACCCAACAGAAGTCTGAAATAAGGTCAATGCCGACTGCAACGGTACCCATTCATGAATGGAATATTTATTTTGATGGGACTGATAGTGTTACAAAATTTATAGAAGAGATAAAGAGACTGACTGAATCCCGGAAGACATCCTTAGAACTTGTGTTCGAATCGATCTACAAACTTCTGCGAAAGGATGCCAAGGATTGGTTCATCCCCCGGAGGGGACTGTTAAGAGACTGGGAGGACTTCAAGACTCAATTAATAAAGGTATTCTTACCAATCAACTATGAAGAGAACCTACTGGATGAAATCAAGAAGAGGATGCTGGTCCTGATGAGAAGTAACTACTGTATGTCACCCAGATGCGAAATCTGTTCCAGAAACTGACCTGCTATCTTCCCTCTGAAGGTGAACAAAATCAGCTGATAAGACAGAGGTTATTGCCATCACTGCAACAGGCCTTGGCCTTCCAGGAGACGACCACCTATGATGAACTCCTGAAGAAGGGGAAAGTTTTTGCAACCACATGTAATGTATCATCAACGTTGCCAACAAAACTACCTCGCCAACCTCACTGTAAATGTGGAAACCACGGCATAACTGAACCACAGTACTCGTCAAGGAGCTCCAACGCCATCCCCATCTCCAAGGATGGACCCGTCAAGACCGGTAACCAGACCCAGAAGGACAAATGACTGGAATAGCTCAGTATCATCTGGACCAGATCATCCCCATCTAACCTCGGGGCCAACAGAATACTCGACCAACAGAACAGGAAATGCCAACACCTCCTAGGACCGAAATGGATCACCACCGGAGCGAAGAGTGTTCTCCCAGATACAGATGCTGGGGATATGGCCTCTACGTCGAATTTGTCAAGGGACGCTGAAACTGTTTTGCTCTCGATGTCAACGAGGGAATATCCTTTCACGAGACTGCCCATGTTCTCGAAACCGGAGAGGATTTACATCGTCAACTTCAGCTGGACTTCTGACTGCAGTTATTCTTATCGTCAGCAGCGACAGCTGGCCTCTGGTTGAAGTGCACATCGAGGAAAATGTATTCCATGCACTGATAGACACTGATGCAGCCAAGAGCTGTTTGAAATGGAATCAAGGGGAAAAATCAACCACTGAATCTGTCTGTAGCGAATGGACAAACTACAGCTACGCTGAAGATGTATCACCTTGCGATGGTGATAGCCGATTATGCCCTCACGAACTTCGAATTCTTACTTGTACTTAACTGCAGGCTGAGTTAATACTAGGAAAAGAGATTCTGAAGATCTACAACTTCTCCCTGGATATCAAGAACACGACTGTTGTCGAAAAAGACGACTGATTTCCAAAGCTAAAAAGGTTGGCCAAGAGGTCATAGAGGTGCAGGCTACCGAAAAACACACCTCCAGTACCGAAGAGAGCCCCGGAATAAGCCTGCTGACAGCCTGTCATGGTATCCACTGCCAGCGATCAGTTCTGTTCACCAGGAGGAGATAGAAATTCTCTGCAAGTGGTATCAGAATAAGTTCCAGGAAGTAGAAAAAGGACCTAAGAATTGCCCAGATTACTCCATCAGCAATGGAAAACTTCATCGTCATCAGATGTTTGGGAATCTGGAACAGGCCAACCCTGAAAACTGTGTGTACCCACAGAAAAAATGACTGGCTGGTCATCTGGGAATCACCAAGACGATTGTGAGGATATCCTGGAACTACTACTGGACCGGCATGTTTAGGGACGTCGCAAAATACGTCAGGAATTGCACTTCGTGCCAAAAGATTAAGTTCCTAAACAGCAAAATGCTGAAAAGAAGGATATCGACTGCAGAATGACAGCCAAAACAGATAGGAAAATCAAATCTTATGTTTCAGATAAAAACTCACCGTCACCCAGGAACGTCCATACCGTCAGGGTCATGGGAGGCGCCATCTATCTGATGCGGAGGGGACAGTGCAAGGGAAGGCTCTTGTTATTCTGTAGCCAATGCGGTGTGCTGGGAACGCAAACACTACACTGTAACTGCTCAAAAAGTCAGCATGACCCAGCGCCTCCATGAAGACCATCCATCGACCATCAGTTCCGACAATAAGACGGATGAAATAAGAACCACTAGCTGGGCGTCCAGGACTCTGATGTCAACCTGGAGACACCAATTCCAAATATTAAATACTGGATTGTTGATACTGGATAGAATAGATAATTAACCCATTAATGCCCAGAACTATCAACTCATGTTAAAATGATGAAGGTTACTATGTTTTGTCAGAAAATGATTGAAAATGACCTAGAAAAATGTTAAAAAAACTTGTAATTTATGATTTAGGGCATGGGCACTTATAGGAGAAAAAAAGTATATAATATATTTATTCATTCATATGATTTGAAGTGAAAATAAGAAGGAAAAATCATTCAAATTCATGAAATTCGTCAAAACAATTATCATGTAGTGGAAATTTACCACATGCCTCAGTTGTTTTTTTTACAAAGCGAGCATCTTGCTTGGTGGCAGATTATCAAAGGCGGTCCATCCAAAGTAGAATAAAACGTGAAAGCCTTCCTAGGTTTCTTTTTATGTCTATGATAAAATTTTTTCTTTAAAAATCATGAATTCTACTTTTGCTCTAAGCTGTCATTAGCTCAATCTAGCTGAATTTGTTGCCTCCTCGTCTCCTGAATCACAGACCGTAGTTTTGCCATTAGTTGCAGGGGAAGTAATTTGTATAAATTTCATCGGAAAGAATTGGTGAATAATTGATATCCAAATTCTCCACTTCCTCTAGAACTTCAGTCACTCTTCCTGAAAAATATTAGAAATATGAATAGTTCGATAGATGCCCAAGGGTCCGTTAACGAGCAATCAGACCAAAATGGCTTGCCATTTACGTATATCGAACCCAAATTAAATCGAATAAACACATATATTCCCAAGAACACCTGACAGAGCTATAAGTAAAATGAAACAAAAAAGTAATAACATGGAAGCTACTTACCAATAATAATTTGTACAGTGCATCCCATTTTGGGTGAGACAGCCAGGTTTCTCGCTTGTTATTCAAGATAGAGCCTTGCGGTTTTCACGTTCCTGTCCTACTTTTTCGTGAAACTCAAGTTGGTCTTATCAGATTCTGCATAACTTTTTCCGTTCAAAAGATACAGAGTGATTTTGGAAATTGATACTTTTCGAACCCCTCCTTTATCTCCGAAACTATTAGAAATAATGCTGAGCTGAAAACTACGTCTGAATCAGAATTCTGCGTAGAATCCAGTGGCGTACTCAATATTTTTTTTCGGGGTATGGTTTTGAAGATTCAACACAAACTTATGTTTTTTTTAATGGAACACCATGTGTATCATTTCTTCGTTGAATTTGTTATTTTTTTCCCTTCAAAATGATAAATGATACTATGTAGGTAGGATGTTTAGAAATGTTAAAAAAACACTAAAACGTCAAACAATGATGATTTTTTGTAAATGGGCCATGAATTTTCTATGTTTCAATAAGAGGATTATTACTTTCGATTTTCAAAAGTAGTAGATCATTGATGACACAAACATCCTTGTTGTTATTATGGCTACTATGCATTTGGGAGCATTGTTTTATCAAGTAGGCATTGGAGGGAAAAAACCAATCTGATCTAGCTGTCATCGCTATAAATTATTGTTATCATTATTGATTCTTCTTTTCTATGGGAAATCCATTGCCCATTAACAAAAAATCATCATTATTTGATGTTTTAGTGTTTTTTTTTAACATTTCTGAACATCTTAGCTACATAGTGTCATACATCATTTTGAAGGAAAAAAAATAACGAATTCAACGAAGAAATGATACACATGATGTTCCATTAAAAAAAACATAAGTTTGTGTTGAATCTTCAAAACCATACCCCGAAAAAAAATATTGAGTAGGCCACTGGATTCTACGCAAAATTCTGATTCAGACGTAGTTTTTACCTCAGCATTATTTTTAATAACTTCGGAGATAAAGAAGGGGTCCGAAAAGCATCAATTTCCAAAATCACCCTGTATCTTTTGAACGGAAACAGTTATGCACAATCTGATTAGACTAACTTGAGTTTCACGAAAAAGTAGAACAGGAACGTGAAAACCGCAAGGCTCTATCTTAAATAACAAGCGAGAAACCTGGCTGTCTCACCCAAAATGGGATGCACTGTACACTTGATCACTTTTCTCATTTTCGTGGAAGTTTACAAGTACTAGAAACACGTATATGCTTCTGTGCATAGCGTATAAATGGAAAAACGATGGAATTATAATTTGTTCATATCAATGCAATAGTCGCATCTTCTACCACTTGCACTGCGTGATAGAACAATTCCTAATCCATGGGTCGTTAACGACCCCTTGGGCATTAATGGGTTAATAACTCCGATTATTTCTATTTTCTAAGATTATAAACTGTATAAAACAATATAGGGTCTGACTTGATACTGCAATCAGGAACATATATTCAGAAATAGGTTTAAACTGTATTTGTAATAGAGCTAAATAGTGAAAAATACGTCAGTTAGTATTATACAGGGTGTCTGCTGAGGAATGGGACAACGTTTAGGTGGTGATGAGGAATGTCTCAAGGAGTGAGAAAATGCCATTTGAAATCATCTGAGGTACATGGTTCCTGATATACAGGGGGTTTTAGAAAAAATGTGGAAATTTCAAATGACCTTAATTCAGGAAATGTGAGAGCTAATCCGATGATTTGTCGTATGAACAATGATAGAGTCAGTACGAATCTGTTTGAACGAAAAATTCGAAATAAAATCAGATCCGGACTCAGAAATTTCAGTTTTTCTGAAATTAGGTAAAAACAACACCCTGTATGCGGTTTTCAATTTTTTTGACTTCAGATTCTGAGAGAGCAGGAAAAATACTTTCGAACTCAACTGTCATCGCGAATGGCACAAATTTTTGCTGCTTTCTATGCATTCTATGAATGTCAATCTTCCGATTTGTGCTCCTTACATATTATTATTTTCTCGACATTTCAGAGTAATGAGATCCCAGATAGTTACTCATAAGAAAAGAAAGGGTCATAAACGAATCAAAAATTTCATAAAAATTATCAAAAAAGCGAAAAACAGTTAACATTTGGAAAATTTACGAACTATTTCTGAAGTACTAATTGATGATTCAGTAGGAACAAGATTAATGATTAATTCTTCAAATATTGTTCAAAATTAAAACCGTCAACTTCTTTTCTCTTAGTCGATCTTTCAGATGAGTTTGGATCATTTTTTCCTGTAATATCCAAAGTTTCATTCGTCATGTACATATTTCATCATTAGTCTTGAATCTAGTTGCCAGTTATGTCAATTCTATAGTGTGCTATCATTTATGATGAGAAAAGATAGAGCATTTAGTTATCTGTCAAACTAGTGATTTAATTGTTGATACAATCTTACTTCAATTTGTTGAAAATCATGCCGCACACATTTTTTAATGAAGAGTATGTTGACATGCTTTTGGTGTATGGTAAATGTGATATGAACGGAAGAGCAGCTGAAAGGGAGTATCGTAGACGTTTTCCCAATCGTCGGGTTCCAAATCACAAAATTTTTGCCCGCCTTGTTGCGCATACGAAACAACATGGTACTTTTCCCAGCAAAACAGTTTCTGAAAGACCACATACAATAGAAGAGAATATCCGTGAAAATATTTTAGAAACTGTGCAAAACGATCCGGGAGTAAGTATCAGACGATTGGCTTCAATTCATGAAGTATCGGAATGGTACGTTTGGAATACTCTGAAGAGTGAAAAATATCACCCTCAACTTGTCCAGCAGTTGGAACCTGGCGATGAGATCGCACGGCTTCAATTTTCCAGGTGAATAAGAAGTCATAGAAGAAATGTCCAAAGAATATTATTCACAGATGAAGCTCAATTTACTCGCGATGGAATAAACAATGCTCGAAATAATCACCTTTGGCATCAACAGAATCCTTTCGCTGTCTTACAAAGACAATCACAGAGACGTTTCAGTGTTAATGTGTGGTGCGCAGTTTATGATAATAATTTAATAGGTCCTCATTTTTTCGAAGAAAGAATCACCGGAGAAATTTATAGAGATTTCCTCATGAATGTTCTTCCTAATTTATTAGGGAATATTATTCAGAGAGAACTTATCTTCCAGCATGATGGAGCACCCTAACATTTCTCAATTTTAGTGAGAAATCATTTGAACGAGGTATATCCAAATAGATGGATAGGTCGTGGTGGTCCAAGAGCATGGCCACCTCGGTCCACCGACATGACACCATTAGATTAAGTAGTTTTGAACTTAATGAAAAGAGCAGATAAATGTGTAGAAGTTGGCGGTTTTCATTTCGAACAATATTTGAAGAATTAGTCATTAATTTTCCAAATGTTAACTGTTTTTCGCATTTTTGATAGTTTTTATAAAAGTTTTGATTCGTTTATGATCTTTTTTTTTACTTATGAGTAACTATCTAAGATTTCATGTTTCTGAAATGTCGTGAAAATAATATGTAAGGAGCGAAAATCGGAAGATTGACATTCGAAGGGTCATAGAAAGAAGGAAAAATTTGTGCCATTCGGGATGACAGTTGAGTTCGAAAGTATTTTTCCTGCTCTCTCAGAATCTGAAGTCAAAATAAATTGAAAACCGCATACAGGGTGTTGTTTTTACCTAATTTCAGAAAAACTAGAATTTCTGAGTCCGGATCTGATTTTATTTCAAATTTTTCGTTCAAACAGATTCGTACTCACTCTATCATTGTTCGTACGAAAAATCATCGGATTAGCTCTCATATTTCCTGAATTATGGTCATTTGAAATTTCCTCATTTTTTCTAAAACCCCCTGTATATCAGGAACCATATACCTCAGATGATTTCAAATGGCATTTTCTCACTCCTTGAGACATCTCTCACCACCACCTAAACGTTGTCCCATTCCTCACCAGACACCCTGTATAGTAAAAACCTATTTCAGTCACTTATTATAAAGTGAAGGTTAACCTCTAAATTCAAATCTAAAAATATAATATGAAACTGAGAGATTTTCGAGAAGTGAAAAACAAAAATTGACGTTAAATTCTGTTCTGATTAAGTGGAAAGAGGAAAGCCATGTCTGAAACGAAAAGAGAAGGTAGTGCTCTGTAGGTGATAATTAAATCACCTCTTCTCCTGCGTTCTGAAAAGGAAGGCAATTCAAACAACCGCAGCCTTGCCACCAGACAAGGCTGCGGAATACCCGTCTTCCAAGTTCAGGCGATTCCTGCCAAATGGTAGACGGGTATTCCATCGTTGTACGGATTCTAAGAGTTCTTGATCACCCTTCAGATTAGCCCACCAAACAGGACCAGCATACTCCAGGATAGGACGCACATAGGTTGTGTAGATAGTTCTGCTTGTTGCTATATCACATCCCGTGGAAGTTTCAGATAGTCGGTAGGTAAACTGCCTAGACACAGCAATAAAAATGTGTGTGGACCAAATCAAATTATCAGTGGCGGTAACAACCCGGTCACAATGATGAGAGACGCTAGCTAGCGTCTGTTGGTCGATGAAGTAGCGGGTCCTAGGGTTACCCCTGCCGATATGAAGATCGCAAGACTCATCAATATTTAGTGGCAAAAACCACTCCCCATACCACTCGAAGATCTTGTTGAGGTCATCTTGAAGATGCCCTGTATTTACCAATGGACAGTTATAGAGTTTTGTGTCATTCGCAAACATTGCACAATCAGACAGAAATAGACGAGGAAGTTAACGATAAGAACAGGATTGGACCCAGCACCGAACCCTGGAGCACTCCACTCAGAACCCACACATCTGAGGAGGAAAAACAATCACCGACCCTTACTCGAAAAGTACGGTGGGACAAAAATGATTCGATCCAAGAAAGCAGAGTTGGCGATAGGGGACACGATCAAATGCCCTTGGAAAGTCGAAGTGAACAACATCCACCGCACCACCAGAATCAATCCACTTGGTTCAATCGTTAATACAGGTTAGTAAGTTTGTGATCGTGGACCTACCAGAAGGAAACCCATGTGGTTCCTTGGGATGTATTTCATTTTGCAGGGCAAACTCTATTGACTTATCGCTAATAATTCTCTCGAGCACTTTGCAAACCTTAGATTTCTTGCTTATTTGTTTGAAGTTGTCAGCAGAAAGCTTGTCCCCCTTCTTGAAGATAGGTGTGACAAAAGCTGACAACCAATCTTCGGGGAGCGAAGATGTACGAAAAAAATATGAGAATATAATGGAAAGTGGCTCAGCCAAAGCATTGGCACAGGAATGAAACAGCTGTGAAGAAATTCCATCACGACCAGTGGAGGAGTGCTTCTTCACCCTGGAATAGTAACTCAGTACCAGTTCTCCGTTCACATCGATCATCGCCAACCCATCGACAGTATGCGAGAAAATAGGATCAATAATGAAATTGTCAGGCTCTGGCACAAAAGCGGACGCAAATTTCACGGCCATCACATCAGCCACCTGAGTAAGGCTCTCGCAAGGTACTTGTCAAGGCTTACAGAGGAAGAAGAAGAATCCTGTGATTCTACTCGATGCTATCTCCCACCATAGTCCCACTACGACCAGAGAGGGCTTTCAGTTATTCATTCACCAGTTATAATTCAGTATTCAACCAGTTAACATACAGTCAGTCAGTAACTCAGCATCAATCATACATATTCAAGTATTCAATAAGTTATTACTATTATAACATTATAATTATATACAGTGTTTGTGTTAACATTTTAAACAAGTAAAAATCATAGGTATTGTCCTTCATCCAAAATCAAGCATACACACGTTCATGGTCCTTCGAAGCCGAATTAAATATACCAAGCACACACTCGTTCATGGTCCTTCGAGCCGGATTTATACGAATCAATCAATCCATACAATCGTTCATGGTACTTCGAGCCAGAAGATCATTTTTATAATTCAAGCAATCAATCCATACAAACGTTCATGGTCTTTCGAGCCGAATCAATCATTCCATACACTCACCACATGGTCCTTCGAAGCCGAATCAATCAATCGAGCATGATCGTTCATGGTCCTTCGAGACGGATTCAAACGAATCAGTGAAAATACTAATCAAGAAACAAGTGATTGAAGATAACATCAAACAAGAAGGCCCACATTCCCGTTCATGGTCCTTCGATAGCCAAATTCACAAGAATCAGTTAAACAGCAGAAAAACACAGTAAGTCATCCACTATCCTTCTATATATTATTATTCACATTAATTCCCTATTTTTGAGGATTTTTAATCCGACAAAATATAGTGTATATATATATATATATATATATATATATATATATATCGTGAATCTTTAAGGGAATTCGACTGATAAGAAGGATTTCAGTTTTACTCTTTATTCATACCAAGCTTTCGGAACTGGTTAGTTCCTTCCTCAGGGTTACTACAATTTTAACAATTAAAATTAAAATTACATACACAAAAAAAACTTTCACAAATCTTTAAAAACAGTCACTTACAGAATTTGAGGTTGTCTCCTTAATAAGTTAAAATTCATCAATTAACGCAAATTTTTAAGTAAATTAGTCTCAAATACTCTATCAGTTGGATTAATCTTTCTTTGTCAATTGGATGTGAGTATAAACAGTGTGTCTAACCTAACTTAATTATTTTCTTTGGTACATATCACAGAATCGCATTGCGTCAACTTTGGTTTACTTTTTCTTCTTATTTTTATTCTTCTAGTGGTCCATCATAGAATCGTTCCCGGTTTGGATATGTTAACAGGAACGTGTAAACATTGCTTAATTTTTGTACGTACAAAAATTAAGCAATGTTTACACGTTCCTGTTAACATATCCAAACCGGGAACGATTCTATGATGGACCACTAGAAGAATAAAAATAAGAAGAAAAAGTAAACCAAAGTTGACGCAAGGCGATTCTGTGATATGTACCAAAGAAAATAATTAAGTTAGGTTAGACACACTGTTTATACTCACATCCAATTGACAAAGAAAGATTAATCCAACTGATAGAGTATTTGAGACTAATTTACTTAAAAATTTGCGTTAATTGATGAATTTTAACTTATTAAGGAGACAACCTCAAATTCTGTAAGTGACTGTTTTTAAAGATTTGTGAAAGTTCTTTTTGTGTATGTAATTTTAATTTTAATTGTTAAAATTGTAGTAACCCTGAGGAAGGAACTAACCAGTTCCGAAAGCTTGGTATCAATAAAGAGTAAAACTGAAATCCTTCTTATCAGTCGAATTCCCTTAAAGATTCACGATATTTATAGTACGACTGTTATCTGGAGACAATATATATATATATATATATATATTGAATGAAATTTAAGGGTCTTTAGGCTCAAGTTTTGGGAGTAAATGATTGACTACTCTTTATTCTATGCCAAGCTTTCGCATTTATTTAATGCTTCTTCAGGGCTTCTGCAAAAGATCAATAAAATACAATTAATAAATAACAAATTTTAGAAAACAAACAAATTTACTCACTGAATGTGAGGTTTTACATGGATAACATCTGCCACAAACGTTGTAACTAATAAAAACAAAAAGTTATATTTTGATTTCATAGGAATTCTCCAAAAACACGTCAACTAAATCTATTTCACAATTTAAAAATTCTTCCGGTTGATAATCTTATTTATACACAATTTAGTAACTCTCATCTAAGATAACACAATAATGACATTTGATGGTTATGTTTCTGTTATTATAGAAAACTAGTCTCTCACTCCTCTATGTTCCCTGTCTTCTTTATTCATCTATTGGGCCGTCATAAAAAGGTTCCATTTTTATCCTTTCTAACAAATAACTGTATATAGAGCTTAATTTGTTCGTATCTGTCTTCTTATTTATGGTTTCATCTTCTTTGTTTATGTTAATCATTTCGTGAATCAATCTTTTTTGATAATTTCTCTCTGTTTTGAGTACCTCAACACCTTCAAAATTCACATGATGGTCCAGATTATGCGCATGCGCAGCCAATGCACATCTCTCTGGGTATTTTCTTATGTCCGATCTATGTAGCGCCACTCTACTTTTCAACCATTGGGAGGTATGTCCTATATAACATTTGTCGCATTTGTATATAGGACATACCTCCCAATGGTTGAAAAGTAGAGTGGCGCTACATAGATCGGACATAAGAAAATACCCAGAGAGATGTGCATTGGCTGCGCATGCGCATAATCTGGACCATCATGTGAATTTTGAAGGTGTTGAGGTACTCAAAACAGAGAGAAATTATCAAAAAAGATTGATTCACGAAATGATTAACATAAACAAAGAAGATGAAACCATAAATAAGAAGACAGATACGAACAAATTAAGCTCTATATACAGTTATTTGTTAGAAAGGATAAAAATGGAACCTTTTTATGACGGCCCAATAGATGAATAAAGAAGACAGGGAACATAGAGGAGTGAGAGACTAGTTTTCTATAATAACAGAAACATAACCATCAAATGTCATTATTGTGTTATCTTAGATGAGAGTTACTAAATTGTGTATAAATAAGATTATCAACCGGAAGAATTTTTAAATTGTGAAATAGATTTAGTTGACGTGTTTTTGGAGAATTCCTATGAAATCAAAATATAACTTTTTGTTTTTATTAGTTACAACGTTTGTGGCAGATGTTATCCATGTAAAACCTCACATTCAGTGAGTAAATTTGTTTGTTTTCTAAAATTTGTTATTTATTAATTGTATTTTATTGATCTTTTGCAGAAGCCCTGAAGAAGCATTAAATAAATGCGAAAGCTTGGCATAGAATAAAGAGTAGTCAATCATTTACTCCCAAAACTTGAGCCTAAAGACCCTTAAATTTCATTCAATATATTTATTTTGGCTCTTACAACAATAGTTATATATATATATATATATATATAAGTATGATAAGGGGTGTGGGAAAATTGATAAGTGTTATAATTTCACTCTTCTTTATTTCATTTAGTCGATCTGATATTTCGTTAGCACAAGAGTAGAAATCAATTATCATATGTAAATAAGGTAAACAGAATAATCAACAAAATGAGAGGTTGTCAAAAATGTTGTCAACCAGACTTGCCACAGAATACACGCACATGACAAATGAAACATAGAATAGCATTAAATCACACTTGGTCGCAGTAATTCACTCTCACCGAACTCAGAACAAATGCGATTATTGAAAGACTCCATGAACCGAATCCAATCCCCTCTCACAGAAATAGTCCGGAACACAGATTTCATCATTACGTTATCCCGACTGTAGAACTTGTGAAATTATTCATTCCATTTGATCCATCACATTCACTGCCACCAAACTGGTCATAATGAATCAAATAAGTATAGATGGAGCTAATATTGTTTACATCCCTTCTGTAATTCATAGAACAAGTGTGTCGTTTAATATGGTACATATTACATGGGCAAAGTTGCCCATCCAAGTCTAAGGCAGCAGAATCTGAGGTTATTGTTACAATTGATGCTAGAGAATGGATACCCAAAGAGATTGTTGTCCAGATTGATATACAATACCACTCCTTCGAGACAGCCAACGAATGGAGAGAGGGGCGCATCCACCACTGTGGACACTGAGAACGTAGATAGAATTATTTACTCTTCTATTCCCCTAATTAATGGTATGACTAATGCATTAATTAACCTCCTAAAGACCACACAAATTAAATTGATTCCGAAATCTTATTTTAAAATTGACAGACTATACAGTCGAGTGAAAGATAGGATGACTGTTGATAATATGAATGGTGTGGTGTATTGTATTCCATGTTCAATATGTAGTGAGGTGTATATTGGTCAGACATCTCAGCTTTTGAAGAGAAGGATTGCTCAACACAAGAGCGACATCAAGAATCCAAATAAGATTTGTGCTCTAGCAGACCATACCCGGGACAAAGATCACCCAATGGATTATGATTCCACCAAAATTCTTAAATGTGCAGTTAGTGGAAAGAAAAGATGATTCTTAGAGATGTACCATATTAAACGACACACTTGTTCTATGAATTACAGAAGGGATGTAAACAATATTAGCTCCATCTATACTTATTTGATTCATTATGACCAGTTTGGTGGCAGTGAATGTGATGGATCAAATGGAATGAATAATTTCACAAGTTCTACAGTCGGGATAACGTAATGATGAAATCTGTGTTCCGGACTATTTCTGTGAGAGGGGATTGGATTCGGTTCATGGAGTCTTTCAATAATCGCATTTGTTCTGAGTTCGGTGAGAGTGAATTACTGCGTTGTCTGGTTGACAACATTTTTGACAACCTCTCATTTTGTTGATTATTCTGTTTACCTTATTTACATATGATAATTGATTTCTACTCTTGTGCTAACGAAATATCAGATCTTTTTTCGCTAAATTTGTTGATGTTCTTGTTCATTGCTTTCTTGAGAGCTATTGATTTGTGTTCAAATAAGATCTTTACAACTCTGTATTTCGGTATGTACTATTTTTACATGTTTTGTGGTTGCCACGTTTTTGACTGTTTTCTATTGCTATTGTAGAGTCCTGAAGAAGGTCCCCATCGGAATAGAAACGTCGACTAAATGAAATAAAGAAGAGTGAAATTATAACACTTATCAATTTTCCCACACCCCTTATCATACTTATAACTATTGTTGTATATTGGGAATTAAAATTGTTGATATATATATATATATATATATATATATATATATATAAATATATATATATATATATATATATATATATATATCAACAATTTTAATTCCCAATATACAACAATAGTTATAAGTATGATAAGGGGTGTGGGAAAATTGATAAGTGTTATAATTTCACTCTTCTTTATTTCATTTAGTCGACGTAAGTATTAATGAAGAAATTAAGTTAGTTCTAAGGATATTAATATTCGTTGCTAAGCAACGGAAGTTCGTAGCTCATAGAATTCCACTGGTTATTTGAATTTCACTGAATATAATTTGGCAAGTATCGTGACACGAATTTGTTTGGAAACGAAAATGAAATATTCTCTTTTGGAAAAAAATGATATTGTGCAGGCTTATTATGAAGCGAATTGCTCAGGCAGAAAAGCAAGGGAAATTTACTCCCGCAGATTTCCAAGCAGAAATTTGCCAAACTTCAAAACTTTTTATGAAACAGTACGCAAATTACGTGAAGAAGGAAGTTTGCACCGGAAAAAGAAGGAAACAATAAGAACAAACGATGATCGCATCCTTAATTTAGTAGAAGATAACCCAATGATTTCAACAAGAACTCTTTCGAACCACCCTTCAGTGAATAAAAGTAAACCTACTGTTTGGAGAGTACTCAAAAGGAACAGCTTTAATCCGTTCCATTTCCAACTTTGCCAAACTTTAGAAGACGGTGATTTTCATAGAAGAAAAGAATTCTGTCAGTTCATTTTGAGAAGAGTACGTGGAAACAGAGGTTTTCTCCATCAAATTTTATTTACGGATGAAGCTACTTTTCATAGGGATGGTTTCTTCAACAGAAAAAATAATATTTTATTGCATAGAGAAAATCCACATGCCACGGTATCAAAAAATAGCCAGAAGAGGTTTTCAGTTAATGTTTGGGCGGGAATAAAAGATAAATTCATTATCGGACCATACATTCTTCCTCAAACATTGACTGGAAACGGCTATTATCACTTCCTGACGGAGATTCTGCCAGATCTACTTGAAGATATTCCGCTGAGTCAGATTCAGGGCATTTGGTACCAGCATGATGGTTGCCCTGCCCACACAACTCGTGATGTAAGAGGGTATCTAGATGAAGAATATCCACGCCGATGGATTGGGCGATTAGGACCTATCGCATGGCCTCCTCGTTCGCCGGATCTCACACCACTTGATTTTTATTTCTGGGGACATCTCAAAAGTCTTGTTTATGATGAGAGAGCTCCAGTAAACTCAAAGGAAGAACTTATTCAACGAATTGAATCAGCTGCCGAGGAGATCCGGCAAAACCCCGAAATGATACGTTCAGCGGTCGATAGTATTGCGAAAAGGGCGAGAATGTGTATTCTTAAAAATGGAAACATCTTCGAAAACGATTTATGAATTGATTTTTCCACTAATCTGTTTTTTTTTGTGTTTATAAAATGTAGAATTATTAGTAAAAAATTCAGGTTTATTCCTTGAATAATTCGTTCAATAATAAATAAGCATGAACCATGACATTTTTTCCAAAAGAGAATATTTCATTTTCGATTCCAAACAAATTCGTGTCACGATACTTGCGAAATTATATTCAGTGAGATTCAAATAACCAGATAACTTCCGTTGCTTAGCAACGAATATTAATATATCCTTAGAACTGTCTTAATTTCTTCATTAATACTTACGTTGGAATCGAGGGTTCGACTCCCAACTAAGTTTCACCGATTTTTTTCTGTATAAATACATTTTAGCATCCGGAATTTTTGGAAATAGCAATAATATAATAATTTTGACTCTAAGAAGCCATTCTAAATTTTTTTTGGAGGTTTGAACGAAACATTTGAATGGCTGTAGTAACGAAACCGTTTGATATTTTACAATTCTGTTTTTATATTCGTGATTGATAATTGAAGGAGTACAATTGTACAAAATTTCATCCATTTCGGGTGAAATTTTTTTATCGCTGTAGACATGTAAAAAAAAATTTGTGTTCGATTTTTGAAAAAATTTTTGCATAGAAATTCTTAGGAAATTGTGTTCATTCAGAAACTAAAATTCAATTTGACCACCGGAAAAAAAAATTAGGAACGTTGCAGGTTTTCTGCCATTTTGTAATTCTTTTTTCGGATTTCATCAAATTTTCTGAATAGAGGACCCAAAAATACTGAGATTTGACCAAAAACCATTTCTTTGAGTGTTATACAAAACTGACCACACCCATAAGAATCTTGCTCAAAATTGACGTTTAACACCCTGTATCTCGCTTATGCGTCGAAAACGGGATATATTGTATGAGGCAAAAATGATTCTCCCGATGTCCTCTACACGAATATATATGTTTGTCCAGTTTATGATGAAACACCCTGTATATATATATATATATATATATAGATCAATGAGATAAGGGTTTATCGACTCAATGTTTGGAGGAATAAATAAAAAGATGAACTCTTTATTCTGTGCCAAGCTTTCGCATTTTTTTAATGCTTCTTCAGGGCTTCTAAAAGAATGTACAATAATTTTCCACAATGAACAATTTAAAATATTTTTTACACATTTAACTTACCGAATGTGAGATTTTTAAAGTCACTAGCATCATGCTCAAACATTCGTCATGATGGTTTCCAAGCTATCCATTTAGTTTCAGATTTTTTTTCAGAATGGGTAGTTAACTTCAAATCGATATAATGAAAACTAATATTTAGTACTCCTTTCTGCTTCTTTTTTTTTTTTGTTTTAGGATCCAATTGGAAATTATAGAGTCGTCAACCGAAGAGAGAGGATAAAGTAAATTTTGTTTTGGTTGAAGAGGAAGTCCTTCAATATAAATTATGTCAGCTTATTCTGTAAACGTTTACACAAACCAGTCACTACACCGATACAGGGAGACAGAGTTTTTGCTGAGGTTTTTATCTGTTCTCTTGTATCATACGTTGAAATGTATGATGCCCCGTTACATTTCCTCTGCTAATACTGAGATTCATCGACACATATGCTTGATTATTTGAAATTAATATTTTGTATTGCTCTTCCTCAAAAGAATATATATATATATATATATATATATATATATATATTTTTTTTTTTTTTCATTAAATAAAACTTACAGACTAGACAAAACAATAAAAATACAATTATCAATGTAAATTAGCCGCATCGCAGTTTATAGAAATAAATGATTGATAAACTTGTTATTGTTGCTTTGTTTACGAAATAATTACAGGTTATGTTACAGCTCTCTGTGGATTTAGATCTTTACTTTGTGTTCCCAAATCTTCCTGGTTCATTATTCATCTACAGGGCCATCGTAAAAGTTCTTGTATTCTGATATTTCCAACAAATAACTATATATTGAACTCAAATTGTTGGTGTCCGTTTTTTTATTTATCACCTTTTCTGTTTTATTGATGTGGATCATTTCATGTATCAGTCTTTTATGATAATTTGGTTCAGATTTCAATACCTTTACACTACCAAAATCTACACGATGGTCTAAATTCACAAGGAGGGAAACCCTATTAGACCCATAGTATCCAGCATAAATAGCCCAATGAATTCACTGTCAAAATTTGTGGCTGATATCCTCAAAAGTGCCTATAATACAGACAATCCATATTATGTAAAGGATTCATTTCAATTTGCACAGGATATTAACGATTTTGAAATACCAGATGACTACAGACTAATTTCCCTGGATGTCGTTAATTTATTTGGTAATTTGGACAAGGGTGAAATACTTGAGATTATAAGACTCAAATGGAACATCATTAAAGATCATACGGCTGTAGATATGGAATTATTTATTGAAATAATCGAATTCTTGCTGAACAAAAACTATTGCACATTTAAACAAAATTTCTATCTTCAAGTTTTTGGGTGTGCAATGGGTTCAAAACTTACACCCATCCTAGCACAATATGTGATGGATCATGTAGTGGATTCCTGCTTGGTTAAATTATCATTCAGAGTACTTTTCATAAAGAAGTTTGTGGACGACATCATATTGGCAGTACCTGAAGATCATATTCAAACTACACTCGAATGCTTCAATTCACATTCTGCAAATCTCCAATTCACCATCGAAAAAGAGAATAATGAACAAGCAGTACCTTTCTTGGATACAAAAGCACTTAGACATAACAACCGAATAAAACTGAAATGGCATAGAAAAAATACCCACTCAAACAAGATCATTCACTTCCAATCAGATCACAACATAAATATAAAAATTAACACCGTAAAACAGATGAAAAATAGAATCAACAAAATATGCCATGATACATTCAAACAAGAGGGAATAAAAAGATTACAGGAAATTTTCAAACAAAATTCATATCCAAATGGTCTGCTGAACAAATTGCTTTATGCTAATGATGAGACACAAACATCACGTCAGATAGAAAACCAAAATACAACCACAAGTAGAGTACATATTGCATCATATCCAAATGTAAACAACCTAACAAAAAAACTTAAAAATATATTCAAGGATGAAAACGTCAAAATTGCAGTGTACAATCAAAAAACCGTAAAAAATTTATACAGCAGGATAAAGGATCCTATACCAACTCCACTGAAAAGTAATGTCGTCTACGAAATAGAGTGTTCGGGTTGCGACCTCAGTTACATTGGACAAACCTCACAATGTGTCAAAAATAGAATTGCGATACATAAATCAGACATAACAAAATATAAAGAACGGTGTGCCCTAGCTATTCACGCGCATAATTTAGACCATCGTGTAGATTTTGGTAGTGTAAAGGTATTGAAATCTGAACCAAATTATCATAAAAGACTGATACATGAAATGATCCACATCAATAAAACAGAAAAGGTGATAAATAAAAAAACGGACACCAACAATTTGAGTTCAATATATAGTTATTTGTTGGAAATATCAAAATACAAGAACTTTTACGATGGCCCTGTAGATGAATAATGAACCAGGAAGATTTGGGAATACAAAGTAAAGATCTAAATCCACAGAGAGCTGTAACATAACCTGTAATTATTTCGTAAACAAATAACAATAACAAGTTTATCAATCATATATTTCTATAAACTGCGATGCGGCTAATTTACATTGATAATTGTATTTGTATTGTTTTGTCTAGTCTGTAAGTTTTATTTAATGACGAATGTTTGAGCATGATGCTAGTGACTTTAAAAATCTCACATTCGGTAAGTTAAATGTGTAAGGAATATTTTAAATTGTTCTTTGTGAAAATTATTGTACATTCTTTTAGAAGCCCTGAAGAAGCATTAAAAAAATGCGAAAGCTTGGCACAGAATAAAGAGTTCATCTTTTTATTTATTCCTCCAAACATTGAGTCGATAAACCCTTATCTCATTGATCTAAATATACCTGAGACTCTTAACTTCACTTATAATATATATATATATATATATATATATATATATATATATATATTATAAGTGAAGTTAAGAGTCTCAGGTATATTTAGATTTAGATTTATATATATATATATATATATATATATATATATATATATATATATATATATATATATATATTATAAGTGAAGTTAAGAGTCTCAGGTATATTTAGATCAATGAGATAAGGGTTTATCGACTCAATGTTTGGAGGAATAAATAAAAAGATGAACTCTTTATTCTGTGCCAAGCTTTCGCATTTTTTTAATGCTTCTTCAGGGCTTCTAAAAGAATGTACAATAATTTTCACAAAGAACAATTTAAAATATTCCTTACACATTTAACTTACCGAATGTGAGATTTTTAAAGTCACTAGCATCATGCTCAAACATTCGTCATTAAATAAATCTTACAGACTAGACAAAACAATACAAATACAATTATCAATGTAAATTAGCCGCATCGCAGTTTATAGAAATATATGATTGATAAACTTGTTATTGTTATTTGTTTACGAAATAATTACAGGTTATGTTACAGCTCTCTGTGGATTTAGATCTTTACTTTGTGTTCCCAAATCTTCCTGGTTCATTATTCATCTACAGGGCCATCGTAAAAGTTCTTGTATTTTGATATTTCCAACAAATAACTATATATTGAACTCAAATTGTTGGTGTCCGTTTTTTTATTTATCACCTTTTCTGTTTTATTGATGTGGATCATTTCATGTATCAGTCTTTTATGATAATTTGGTTCAGATTTCAATACCTTTACACTACCAAAATCTACACGATGGTCTAAATTATGCGCGTGAATAGCTAGGGCACACCGTTCTTTATATTTTGTTATGTCTGATTTATGTATCGCAATTCTATTTTTGACACATTGTGAGGTTTGTCCAATGTAACTGAGGTCGCAACCCGAACACTCTATTTTGTAGACGACATTACTTTTCAGTGGAGTTGGTATAGGATCCTTTATCCTGCTGTATAAATTTTTTACGGTTTTTTGATTGTACACTGCAATTTTGACGTTTTCATCCTTGAATATATTTTTAAGTTTTTTTGTTAGGTTGTTTACATTTGGATATGATGCAATATGTACTCTACTTGTGGTTGTATTTTGGTTTTCTATCTGACGTGATGTTTGTGTCTCATCATTAGCATAAAGCAATTTGTTCAGCAGACCATTTGGATATGAATTTTGTTTGAAAATTTCCTGTAATCTTTTTATTCCCTCTTGTTTGAATGTATCATGGCATATTTTGTTGATTCTATTTTTCATCTGTTTTACGGTGTTAATTTTTATATTTATGTTGTGATCTGATTGGAAGTGAATGATCTTGTTTGAGTGGGTATTTTTTCTATGCCATTTCAGTTTTATTCGGTTGTTATGTCTAAGTGCTTTTGTATCCAAGAAAGGTACTGCTTGTTCATTATTCTCTTTTTCGATGGTGAATTGGAGATTTGCAGAAAGTGAATTGAAGCATTCGAGTGTAGTTTGAATATGATCTTCAGGTACTGCCAATATGATGTCGTCCACAAACTTCTTTATGAAAAGTACTCTGAATGATTATTTAACCAAGCAGGAATCCACTACATGATCCATCACATATTGTGCTAGGATGGGTGTAAGTTTTGAACCCATTGCACACCCAAAAACTTGAAGATAGAAATTTTGTTTAAATGTGCAATAGTTTTTGTTCAGCAAGAATTCGATTATTTCAATAAATAATTCCATATCTACAGCCGTATGATCTTTAATGATGTTCCATTTGAGTCTTATAATCTCAAGTATTTCACCCTTGTCCAAATTACCAAATAAATTAACGACATCCAGGGAAATTAGTCTGTAGTCATCTGGTATTTCAAAATCGTTAATATCCTGTGCAAATTGAAATGAATCCTTTACATAATATGGATTGTCTGTATTATAGGCACTTTTGAGGATATCAGCCACAAATTTTGACAGTGAATTCATTGGGCTATTTATGCTGGATACTATGGGTCTAATAGGGTTTCCCTCCTTGTGAATTTAGACCATCGTGTAGATTTTGGTAGTGTAAAGGTATTGAAATCTGGACCAAATTATCATAAAAGACTGATACATGAAATGATCCACATCAATAAAACAGAAGAGGTGATAAATAAAAAAACGGACACCAACAATTTGAGTTCAATATATAGTTATTTGTTGGAAATATCAAAATACAAGAACTTTTACGATGGCCCTGTAGATGAATAATGAACCAGGAAGATTTGGGAACACAAAGTAAAGATCTAAATCCACAGAGAGCTGTAACATAACCTGTAATTATTTCGTAAACAAAGCAACAATAACAAGTTTATCAATCATTTATTTCTATAAACTGCGATGCGGCTAATTTACATTGATAATTGTATTTGTATTGTTTTGTCTAGTCTGTAAGTTTTATTTAATGAAAAAAAAAAAAATATATATATATATATATATATATATATATATATTCTTTTGAGGAAGAGCAATACAAAATATTAATTTCAAATAATCAAGCATATGTGTCGATGAATCTCAGTATTAGCAGAGGAAATGTAACGGGGCATCATACATTTCAACGTATGATACAAGAGAACAGATAAAAACCTCAGCAAAAACTCTGTCTCCCCGTATCGGTGTAGTGACTGGTTTGTGTAAACGTTTACAGAATAAGCTGACATAATTTATATTGAAGGACTTCCTCTTCAACCAAAACAAAATTTACTTTATCCTCTCTCTTCGGTTGACGACTCTATAATTTCCAATTGGATCCTAAAACAAAAAAAAAAAAAGAAGCAGAAAGGAGTACTAAATATTAGTTTTCATTATATCGATTTGAAGTTAACTACCCATTCTGAAAAAAAATCTGAAACTAAATGGATAGCTTGGAAACCATCATGACGAATGTTTGAGCATGATGCTAGTGACTTTAAAAATCTCACATTCGGTAAGTTAAATGTGTAAAAAATATTTTAAATTGTTCATTGTGGAAAATTATTGTACATTCTTTTAGAAGCCCTGAAGGAGCATTAAAAAAATGCGAAAGCTTGGCACAGAATAAAGAGTTCATCTTTTTATTTATTCCTCCAAACATTGAGTCGATAAACCCTTATCTCATTGATCTATATATATATATATATATATATATATATATATATATATATATATATATATATATATATATATATATATATATATATATATATATATATATATATATATATATATATACAGGGTGTTTCATCATAAACTGGACAAACATATATATTCGTGTAGAGGACATCGGGAGAATCATTTTTGCCTCATACAATATATCCCGTTTTCGACGCATAAGCGAGATACAGGGTGTTAAACGTCAATTTTGAGCAAGATTCTTATGGGTGTGGTCAGTTTTGTATAACACTCAAAGAAATGGTTTTTGGTCAAATCTCAGTATTTTTGGGTCCTCTATTCAGAAAATTTGATGAAATCCGAAAAAAGAATTACAAAATGGCAGAAAACCTGCAACGTTCCTAATTTTTTTTTCCGGTGGTCAAATTGAATTTTAGTTTCTGAATGATCACAATTTCCTTAGAATTTCTATGCAAAAATTTTTTCAAAAATCGAACACAATTTTTTTTTTACATGTCTACAGCGATAAAAAAATTTCACCCGAAATGGATGAAATTTTGTACAATTGTACTCCTTCAATTATCAATCACGAATATGAAAACAGAATTGTAAAATATCAAACGGTTTCGTTACTACAGCCATTCAAATGTTTCGTTCAAACCTCCAAAAAAAATTTAGAATGGCTTCTTAGAGTCAAAATTATTATATTATTGCTATTTCCAAAAATTCCGGATGCTAAAATGTATTTATACAAAAAAAATTCGGTGAAACTTAATTGGGAGTCGAACCCTGGATTCCAACGTAAGTATTAATGAAGAAATTAAGTTAGTTCTAAGGATATATTAATATTCGTTGCTAAGCAACGGAAGTTATCTGGTTATTTGAATCTCACTGAATATAATTTCGCAAGTATCGTGACACGAATTTGTTTGGAATCGAAAATGAAATATTCTCTTTTGGAAAAAATGTCATGGTTCATGCTTATTTATTATTGAACGAATTATTCCAGGAATAAACCTGAATTTTTTACTAATAATTCTACATTTTATAAACACAAAAAAAAAACAGATTAGTGGAAAAATCAATTCATAAATCGTTTTCGAAGATGTTTCCATTTTTAAGAATACACATTCTCGCCCTTTTCGCAATACTATCGACCGCTGAACGTATCATTTCGGGGTTTTGCTGGATCTCCTCGGCAGCTGATTCAATTCGTTGAATAAGTTCTTCCTTTGAGTTTACTGGAGCTCTCTCATCATAAACAAGACTTTTGAGATGTCCCCAGAAATAAAAATCAAGTGGTGTGAGATCCGGCGAACGAGGAGGCCATGCGATAGGTCCTAATCGCCCAATCCATCGGCGTGGATATTCTTCATCTAGATACCCTCTTACATCACGAGTTGTGTGGGCAGGGCAACCATCATGCTGGTACCAAATGCCCTGAATCTGACTCAGCGGAATATCTTCAAGTAGATCTGGCAGAATCTCCGTCAGGAAGTGATAATAGCCGTTTCCAGTCAATGTTTGAGGAAGAATGTATGGTCCGATAATGAATTTATCTTTTATTCCCGCCCAAACATTAACTGAAAACTTCTTCTGGCTATTTTTTGATACCGTGGCATGTGGATTTTCTCTATGCCATAAAATATTATTTTTTCTGTTGAAGAAACCATCCCTATGAAAAGTAGCTTCATCCGTAAATAAAATTTGATGGAGAAAACCTCTGTTTCCACGTACTCTTCTCAAAATGAACTGACAGAATTCTTTTCTTCTATGAAAATCACCGTCTTCTAAAGTTTGGCAAAGTTGGAAATGGAACGGATTAAAGCTGTTCCTTTTGAGTACTCTCCAAACAGTAGGTTTACTTTTATTCACTGAAGGGTGGTTCGAAAGAGTTCTTGTTGAAATCATTGGGTTATCTTCTACTAAATTAAGGATGCGATCATCGTTTGTTCTTATTGTTTCCTTCTTTTTCCGGTGCAAACTTCCTTCTTCACGTAATTTGCGTACTGTTTCATAAAAAGTTTTGAAGTTTGGCAAATTTCTGCTTGGAAATCTGCGGGAGTAAATTTCCCTTGCTTTTCTGCCTGAGCAATTCGCTTCATAATAAGCCTGCACAATATCATTTTTTTCCAAAAGAGAATATTTCATTTTCGTTTCCAAACAAATTCGTGTCACGATACTTGCCAAATTATATTCAGTGAAATTCAAATAACCAGTAGAATTCTATGAGCTACGAACTTCCGTTGCTTAGCAACGAATATTAATATCCTTAGAACTAACTTAATTTCTTCATTAATACTTACGTTGGAATCCAGGGTTCGACTCCCAATTAAGTTTCACCGAATTTTTTTTGTATAAATACATTTTAGCATCCGGAATTTTTGGAAATAGCAATAATTTAATAATTTTGACTCTAAGAAGCCATTCTAAATTTTTTTTTGAGGTTTGAACGAAACATTTGAATGGCTGTAGTAACGAAACCGTTTGATATTTTACAATTCTGTTTTCATATTCGTGATTGATAATTGAAGGAGTACAATTGTACAAAATTTCATCCATTTCGGGTGGAATTTTTTATCACTGTAGACATGTAAAAAAAAATTTGTGTTCGATTTTTGAAAAAATTTTTGCACAGAAATTCTTAGAAAATTGTGTTCATTCAGAAACTAAAATTCAATTTGACCACCGAAGAAAAAAATTAGGAACGTTGCAGGTTTTCCGCCATTTTGTAATTCTTTTTTCGGATTTCATCAACTTTTCTGAATAGAGGACCCAAAAATACTGAGATTTGACCAAAAACCGTTTCTTTGAGTGTTATACACTGCTTCAACTTGCTCGAATCCAGGGAAATTTCTTCTTGAAATTGATTAAATATTTTTCCACTTCTTCTCACAATGATTTTCAGGTACGTATTTAACAATTTTAATATCTTGCAATTTTTCGTTAATAAATTCTTTCGTTTATCAATTATTTCAGATATATTTCTTGAGTCAGGTGATGTGCTCTCAACAATGGTTTTTTACTGACTGACTAGCTGTCATTCGGCTGGGCTTTATATAGGTTTTTATTTTTTTCTTGAAATCAAGATTGCCTTGGATGCCAAAAAATTTTCCAAATATGATGCTTTCGCAATTTTCTCTTTTGAGGTAAGTTTTCCTTCTTCAATCTTGATCTAGTTAATTTCTTCATTTTTTCCCCCATCTTTTGGTACCACATATGTTGCATTCGGTCGATTCGAAGTTACAAAATTTTCAAATATTCTATATACAATTTGGAAATTTTTCTAATATTCACTTTCTTTGGCCTAATATTCAAAGATTTCTATCTATAACTCCTAAAATCTACTACATATTTTTAAATTATACTATAATCTAAAGAAATATATACATTTTTGTATGTTTGAGACATTAATTACTTTGGAATCCCTGATTTATCATTCGATATCCTATCCCTATCCATTTTTTACAATTTTATTAGGAATTTCAGCTAATATTACATTTTTGAGATTGCATCTAGATGTAATTCACTAGATCACAAGCTATTTCATGAAAATTAACATAAGAAATATAAAATAAATGATTATTTTTTATCATTTTGAATGAAAATTGAATATTCAGTCTTTTGACTCTTTCAACATTATTTACATGATATATAAATGGTTCCTGATACTTGAGTTGAATATCTTTTGTTGATCTTATCAAATTGAACTTGAATTTTATTAATATTTTCATTTTGTTTCAGATCCTGAGATGTTTTGAATGAATATTGATATAGAACTTTAAAAATATTGGATTTATGCTACTTTTATTATGTGCAAGTGAATGGAATAAATGAATAAAGTTACTCTACTTTCTTTAAAATTATTGGATCATATCAAGTTGAATTTTATTATCTATTTGATGAATTTGCTATAGTTTCCGAAAGATAGAGTCTGGTAATGTATTCTCATTGATTTTATGAGTTGATAATACCATTCCATAACAATATATATAACTAAATCAAAATGGTTGAAGCATTAAAACTCAAAAGAGGATAAATCAAATGGCAACTAACTCGATTCAGCAATTTTATATCTAATCTGTCGGATGGAAGTTGTGAAACAGACAAGCACCAAATCAACAGTAGATTAGAAAAACTGAGAACGCTTCATGACAATTTCAATCAAATTCAAGGCAGTATCGAGTTAGAAAGCGGAAAGATAGATGATGACGAGCGATCATATTTCGAGGAAACTTATTTTGATTTAGAAGCACAGGCACTCGAATCAATTTCTGAACATTCTCTCAAAACATGCCCTTCAGAAAACGGATCTGTTCATTCGAACAATCCAATAAGTTCAATAAAGCTGCCTCATTTAACCCTACCCGATTTCCAGGGTTCTTATACGCAATGGTTGACTTTTCACGATACCTTCGACTCATTAATACATTCAAACTCTCTCTGATGTTCAAAAATTCTATAACTTAAAATCATGTTTGAAATCAGAAGCTGCAGAGTTAATACGATCAATAGAAATCACCTCAGATAATTATACTATAGCATGGTCACTATTGAAAGAAAGGTATGAAAACAAAAGATTAATCATTCATACACATGTAAAATTAATATTTGAACTACCTCCTGTTGAAAACGAATCACTCTTTCATTTGAGAAAACTTCTAGACAATTTCAATAAAATATTCGATCATTAAAAGCTCTAAATCAACCCATTGAAAGCTGGGATACTCTTTTAGTGTATATATTGTCATCAAAATTGGATTCAATTACCAAAAGAGAATGGGAAGAATTCGTGAACGCAAATTTAGATAATAAAACACTTCCCACAATATCAGAGTTGACTTATTTCCTGTTTGAAAGATGTCAACTTTTGGAAACAATTGAAAACGAAAGCAAACCTTCAACTGATCCCTATCGAGAAAACAAAATACATACAAATTTAGCAACGCAAAAGCAAACATGTTCATTTTGTAGAGAAAATCATTTCAATTATCAATGTCGTAAATTCTTAGAAATGTCTACAAACGAAAGATTAGAAGAAGTTAAGAGAACCAAGCTTTGCACCAATTGCTTAAGGGATAATCACTCACAATCAAAATGCAAATCACTTTCTAATTGCCGAATTTGTAAGAAAAGGCACAATACGTTACTCCATAACAATACTAAAAGTCCAAATTTGTCGGTAACTGACGCATCTAGTAATTATTCTGTACCTACTCAGGTAGAAGAAAACGACCATCCAAAAACCCATCAACCAAATTCGACTTTCACTTCAATACTAGAAAATAAGCCGACTAATTCTCTATTCTCAGAAAGTTCTCAGGTAATATTACCAACAGCTAAAATTAATTTTTTTGACTCAAAGGGAAAATTAATACCATGTAGAGCAATTCTAATTACTGGGTCACAAAGCAATTTCATATCTTCATCTTTAGCCAAAAAACTTAATCTCAAAGTTTCTAAAATCAATATCCCAGTTATCGGTGTAAATGCTACCACAAGTCATATTCAAGGAAGATTAAAGACATCATTTATTTCAAATAATCGAAATTATCAAACAAAAGACAAATTTTTAATTGTAAATGAAATTACTAATCAACATTCTTTCGACATTTCAAATTTAAAACTGCCAGACTACATTACCCTAAATTTTATAGATGTATTGTTGGGTGCTAGTATATTTTTCAATATCTTATGCTCTGGACAAATTAAAACCAATCGTAACTGCCCCACATTACAGAATACCAAACTAGGTTGGATAATTTCAGGCTCAATTAATTACGCAAGGCATTCGAATTCACCCGTCCTTTGTAATATAAATAATAACAATAATGAACAACATCAAAATTTTTGGGAACTTGATAATACAAGACAAGAAAGAACTCATCGAAAATTTTACTTCTAAGGGAGGAAAATCTTACACTCGAAAAAGCAGAGGAATTAGTCAGATTACAGGAGACGACGAATAGGATGATGCAAGGGAGGCCAACAAACACGAAAATATCTGTCGTTGACACTAATAAGGTGTGCCAACTATGTGAGAAGGGGGGACACTTGGCGAAGGAGTGTAGAAAAGGTTGGAGGAATCAAGGGAGCCCAAGCCAAAATACCGGGAAAACTTGCTATTCCTGTGGCAGATCCGGGCACTTCGCAAAAGAATGTCGTAATAACGACAGAATAGGACGAAGGAACGCGGAAACATGTTTTTTCTGCAATCAAACAGGACATTGGGGGAGGGAATGTCCCAAGAATAACGCAGCGAGAGGCCCTGGAAAAGAACAAAATTTTAGAATTCCAAATAGGGAAGAAGGATATCAATGGCAGTCCAGAAGGGAAGGAGGAAATCGATGGAACCCCAGGAGGGACGAAGGAATAACCTCGGAAAATAATCGAGAAACCGGCGCAATACCAAGACAATCGAGACCATCATCTTTTTTCCGAAGAGAAAATTTAAACTCCAGAGGCCAAACTCCTTCTGCACGGACGGCGGTCCAAAATATGTAACTAGGCAGACTTATTCAGACGAAACATTGGGGGGCACAAATAAGGGAAAATTGGGGAAACAGCCAGTTATGGTAATTCCGGAGATAAACTACGGGGAACTACAGGATATAGCACATATAGTAAAACTTAATATAAATGGAAGGACGAGTTTTTGTCTGGTAGATACGGGAGCGGCGGTGACGCTCATTCAAAAAGGTCTAATACCGATCGATAGACGAAATGAAGATGAAGTTAATTTTCATCTGACTAGCGTATCGGGCCATAGTTTACGTACCTGGGGTACGACTGAAATTTCAATAAGACCAGAGGGTGAAAAGTTGGGCACAAATTGGACCACTATCCTATGCGATGATAGCAAATTAGAGAATGTTGAAATTATTTTGGGTAGGGATTTTCTCAGCGCGAATCAGGCGCTCATTAGCTACGAAGGAAAACCCATCATGATGATGTGGGGTAGGACTTTCGAACTTCTAACTAAAGAAGAATTTGAGGATCAAATTATTGGAGAAAGAAGGGATGTGGCTGCGATCCAGGGGATCGAAGAGGATAATTATAACAATAATACAGGTTATAAGGGAATTTCTTTGAAGAACAGAGAAGAAAATTCGCCGGCGGACGTAAAACGTATAAGGGAATATTCGCCGGCGGGCGTAAAACGTATTAGGGAAAATGTGCCGCCGGGCATAAGACGCGTTGAGGAAAATACGCCATTAAGCGTACGAAATGTTAGGGAAATAGGAATACAGGTGGAGAGTACCGAAATAAATAGGAACTCGACCATAGGGATATCAAAAAATGGATTCAAGGAGGCAGTAGGAAATGAGGAAAGCTTCGACTTTTCAAAAACAATGAGTCACCAAAATATGAAGTGAACGAAGGAAAAAATAGCAATAGGACAAGGAGTTTTGAGGAAACGGAAAAGGAGCCGGTCACATATGAAAACAGGGAAGAACGTTGGGAAACAGACATTATTTTAGTCGCAGGGGTCACAATCCCAGCTCGTTCAGAGGCTCTGGTAGAAGCTGAATTGAAAAAAGAGATAGAGGGAACAAACATAGTCTGCGAACCAATAGAATTAGGTATTGGTCAAGCGTATGTCGCCAATTGTTTAATGATTAAACGAGATAAATTGTGGATTCGCGTAGTAAACGTATCAAAAAAGGAGGTTAGATTACAGAAAAAGCAAAAATTAGCAAAAGCCATGACTTGCATAATAAAACAGGAAAACAGGTCACATTTGATTGGGAAAATCAGTCTCGAAGGAAAAGATGATTGGGCAGCCAGTGGATTTAATTTGGAGCATTTAGATGAGAATACTCAATTCAAATTGAAAAAGTTGATTAAAGAATATGCTGATTTGTTTATTGAGGATGACGAAGCATTAACCAGTACAACAATGGTTAAGCATAGCATTACATTAGAACCAGGAACACAACCAATTTGTAAAGCCCCGTACCGAATTCCTTATCTTCAGAGGGAAATTTTACAAAAAAAAATTGATAAGTTATTAAAGGCAGGCGTTATTCGTCCATCATTTAGCCCGTGGTCGGCGCTTGTGGTTCTCGTTACAAAGAAATTATTTACGGGAGAAGACAAAGTAAGGATGTGTATTGATTATCGGGGACTCATTAATGTCACTAAAACGGAATATTATCCCCTTCCCAACATATCAGATTTGATTCAAGGATATAGCCCCGGAAATGAAGTACTATTTTCAGTAATCGATGTAGCAGAGGCTTGCCATCAAATTGATATGGAAGAAAAAGATATACCTCTGACAGGATTCAGTACCTTTCAAGGACATTACGAGTACACTAAAATGCCATTCGGATTGAAAAACGCACCTTCAACGTTCCAACGATTCATGAATATCACGATGACTGTACTTACCGGGGAATTATGCATGGTATACTTGGACGATATCATAATATATAATTCAGAAGGAAATGAGGACCACATAGGAAGATTACGACAAGTTTTTGAACGCTTAAGGTCCGTTAACCTAAAACTTAAACCGAAAAAATTTAACTTCATGCTGAAAAAGGTTAAATATCTAGGGCATATGATAACGCAACAAGGGGTACTTCCAGACCCAGAAAAAATTGAAATTATCCAAAGTTTTCCTATACCAAAAAATGTGAAAGGATTTCGATCATTTCTAGGATTAGTAAACTGGTATAGGAGGTTTATTCCAAACGCCGCGGAACTAATAGCCCCATTGTCAAATCTGACGAAGAAGGAAGTGAAATTTGAGATCAAGCCAGAAGTACTAAACTCGATTGCTCACCTGAAAAATGTTCTTACATCAGACATGGTACTTATATACCCGGATTTTAGTCAACCCTTTGTGGTCGCGACCGACGCCTCTGGATTGGGAATCGGGGCGGTACTTAGTCAAGTTAGGGATGGGTACGAACGACCGATAGCATACGCTAGCCGTAATTTCAATAATGCAGAATTAAATTATTCAACCACAGAGAAAGAACTTTTGGGAGTAGTTTATGGAATACAAGCATTCAGATGTTATCTTTACGGAAAGAAATTCACTGTTATATCAGATCATCGACCACTCAAATGGTTGTTAAGTTTGAAGGACCCAGGATCAAGATTAGCTAGATGGGCAATGACATTGGCAGACTATGATTTTACCGTAATCCATCGAAAAGGGAGACTACATGGTTACGCCGACGCATTGAGTAGGGTGTATAACAAAGAGGATCATTTCATCGATGTCAATATCAATGAATTTCAAGAATATAAACGCAAACATCAAATGCCGGAAATGCAAAAATTACAAATAAAGAAGGTGTAAATTCAAATGTGAAATTCTTCAATTACTTTTTATTTGAAAACTTCACAATTCAGAACTATCAAAAAAACTAAACTCCTTTGATTTCCTGTTCACTCGTCTGTCAAATTAAAAAATGAATTTGGCCTTAACATTTCCCCCCCCCCCCCCCGTGAAGAACTTAAAATCTTCACTAAGTGGTCGGAAGGATGTACAGCTTCGTAACAGGTCTTTTATAAATGCCTTTCTTCGTTTGAATTTTTGCCACCCTCACAACACCATAACTTCCTTGGTTTTCTCAAAAACGATGGTCCGCTAAACCAATCTCCATCTTGTTTAAGATTGATATTTTTCAATTCTTTGGTAGCCTGATCTGCTACATTTCCTTCAGAAGGAACCCAGTGCCACTGGAAAACATCTGTATTTTCATGGATTTCTCCTATTCGACATGACACGAACATAGGAAACCTTCTCGACTGGGATCTTATTTGTTTAAGTACCACCAATGAATCAGTCCAATGATGTGTTTCGCGAATTTTATGTTCAACTTCTTCCCATATTTTCTTGGATAGTCTGCATGCCAACACTGCTCCCTGTAATTTTAATTTGGGTATGGTTTGCTGAGTCAATGGCGCAACTTTATACTTAGCAGTAACAAAGCAGACATGTGTTTCATTATTATCCTCCTTTTCTTCTGTTCTGAAGTAAGCAACAGAGGAATAAGCTTTATCACTCGCATCACAAAACACGTGCAGGTCCACTTCTTCTACACAAGAAATGCTTGGAAAGTAATACTACAATAGGAGCCAATTCTTTGAGTTCATGAAGCCAGTTTTTCCACGCTGGTAATAACGTCTCAGGTATTTCTGAATCCCAATCCACGTTGCTCTTCTAAATATTTTGCATCAATATCCTCGCCTTTATGATCAAAGGTGTCAAAAACCCGATAGGATCAAATATTGACATGATGATCCGCAAGACCTTCCGTTTCGTTGGTGCTATTGATCCTGATCTTTTTTCAATAGGAATTTTGTGAAAGTTCAGCGAATATATAAATTGGTCAGTTTCTGGAGACCAAGACAATCCAAGAACTCTTTTGATTTGTTGTGAATCAATTTTAATGTTTTTTTCTGATTCAGCACGAAGACATTTTGGAATTGATTCTAGAACCCTCTTGGAATTACTAATCCATTTCACCATTTCAAAACCAGCTTGATTATGAACATAAATTACATCTCTCACTCTTTGAATAGCTTTCTCGTCTGTGCTACATGAATCCAAATAATCATGAACATTATGTTGTCTCTTCATTGCTCTGCTTATTCCAGGGAATTTATTTTCGAAACATTCGGCATTCCTGTTCTTGATGAATTGGGCTACGGATGGAGAAGACACGGCCCCGAAGATCATAACATTCATTTCATAAACATCCGGAATTCCACCAAGGTTATTTTCATCATGCCAAAGAAATCGTTGAGCACATCGATCTTCCTTTCTTATTAACACTTGGTGAAACATTTCTCTGATGTCCCCACTAAATGCAATTTTTCCCTGTCTAGAGTGCTATAAAACGGAAACCAAGGAAGGAACAAAGGCTGGACCTTGTAGTAAAAAGTCATTGAGGCTATATCCAAATGATCTTGCAGCAGCGTCAAAGACAAGTCTGATTTTACCGGGCTTATGGACGTTCCACACTGCAAAATGTGGTAAAAACCTGTTTCTCGGATTTTCTGTAATCTCCTCTAACTCTAATTTTCTTGCATAACCCTTGTTGATGTAATCCTGGATCTTATCACGGTACTGCTTTGCAAATTCACAATCTTTCTTCATTTTCCTCTCCATGCAGGAAAGACGGTTGAGTGCGTTTACTTTGCTGTAAGGAAATGCGACATCCATATTTCTCCAAAGGTGTCCAATTTCCCAACGGTTACCAATTCTTTTAGCTGTTCTATTCATGATTTCAAGTGCTTTGCGATCTTCTACTGAGCTGATGATTTTTTCATTCACTCCAAAAGCTTCTAACTTGAAACTATCTTTCACCATACGATGGAGTTCATCATCTTCAATATGTCGGCAACACAGAGTTGCATGATTCATTTCATTTCCATCAGTTGAATCAGTGAGTGCTCCAGTCCAACCTAATTTGGATGTGGACATTATAGGTTGATTTATTCTTGGTTGTATAACCTGACGTGGTATAATTAGTCCGCAATTGTCTTGGCCAATGAGAATTGCTGGAGTTGCATTCTCCACGGCCTCTAGAATTTTTCGGTTCAAATGTGGGAAATTCTGAGACAAAAAAACTACATTGATTTTCTGGTTTGGTATACTCAAGTTTTCAACAGTCCTCAAATTTTTCAGATTATAGAAGATTCGTTTATTGCTGTCGGCAGAAATATCAACATCAACCATTTTCGGTTCATCCTCGAAATGAGTAATGTTATTTGTCCATTGAAAACAGAGTGGAACGATGGGTTCAGAGAGGTTCAATTAAATAGCTAAATTTTCATCCATCATCGAGCATGTGGAGCCTTCATCGAATAAGGCAAATGTCTTGATTTCATTATAAGGCCCACGAAGTATAACTGGTGCTATTCTCAGCAGAGTTTTTTGATCTACATCGTTCAATTTCGCACAAAATTCACTCGAAGCTGCAGTTTTATCTTGTAAAGTTGGATATGAGCTGATTGGATCTCTTGCCAGATGAAGAAGACTGCTATGCTTTCCTTTACAACCCATTATACCACATCTCGGTCTGAGGAAACATTTATTAGCCATGTGGCCCAATTGGAGACATAGAAAACATAATCTCAAATTCATAACTGATTGTCTTCTCTCTGATACAGTCTTCTCTATGAATTCACCACATTCCTCTATTTTATGATTCGTTCTCTTGCAAAATACACAAACTTTGGAATTTTCTGCCTTTCTCGGCCCGGCCTTTTTAGAAAAACTAACTGTTTCTTTCCTTGACATGTGCTTACTTCTCTGGAATGAATTACTTGTAGAAGCCATAGAATTTACCTCTTCTTCGTACCAATTTGCAAAATCTTCAAGGGGTGTTGGTATTCCCTGTAAATCTTTCTGATATTTATATTTTCCCCAGTTGTACTTTTGTATGGTGGGAAGTTTTTCAACAATATTCACTAACATTTCCGGATTGAACAAATATAGTGGAGAATTAACATTTCTCATCGTGACCACCATATTAGTAACTGCGTTTGAGAAAAAAATACAGGATTCCAAACTGTCTTCTTTTACAGGGCTGATTTTCTTCACTTTTTCCATGAGAGATAGAACAATCCATTCAGGTCTACCAAAATTCATCTCGAGCATATTGATTATCCTTGAAACATTGCTCGGATGTATTAGAAGAGCTTTAACAGTTTCCCTAGCTTTTCCCTTGAGTGCTCTATCAAGACGAATGAGGTTATCCTGGTCTGATAATCCAAACTGTTCCGTGGATTTTTTGTACTCACTGAAAAAATTCGGCCAATCTTTGAGTTCTCCTGAGAAATATGAGAGTTCTTTGACTTTCTGTCTCATCAATAACTCATTCGCTTTTGCCATACTTGCAATACACTGATACATTGATGGATTTTCACAAATGTCTCTGGATTGTGAGCATTGTTCATCGTTGTTACATTTTCTTGCATTCTCAATCCAATGTCTTATGGAAAGTGGATCTTCGTGAAGGTCTTGAAAGGATAGTGAATTGATGTCACCATTCGTTGAACTCTTTTCTATGATTTTTTGCTGAATTTCCAGTTCTTTCAGAACATTTTCTCTTCTTCTCTCAATGGCTCTCAACTTTTCCTGAGTTTCTTGTTCATCAAGTTCCTTCTTCTCCTGGATAAGCTTGAGTTCCAGATTTAACTTTGAAATGCTTGACTTTCCCGAAATTACAGATTCTCCCTTCTTTGTGGAATCACGTAACAAAGGTTTGAAGCAGGGGTGAATTATATCTGACCTGGTATTTCTTTCGTCCTTTCGGGCAACAGTCATATTTTCCATCGATTCAGCAGAAATAATTTTGCCCGCTACACTTTTGCAGTTCTTTTTCACTCTACTGGTATTGGCATTACCAATAGGAACTGCATTCAATCCAAGTTCAGCGTCTCTTATTTCTGCCAATCTTCTCGGCGGAACACCCTTGTTTATCCGACGACTTCTGCGAAATCCCGTTCCTTCCGTTTCACCACCATTCTCTTTAAGTGTTACTTTCGACTGTTCCATAGCGTGTTCTATTTGATTATTCGAAGGACCAAATGTAAATTCAAATGTGAAATTCTTCAATAACTTTTTATTTGAAAACTTGATAATTCAGAACTATCAAAAAAACTAAACTCCTTCGATTTCCTGTTCACTCGTCTGTCAAATTAAAAAATGAATTTGGCCTTAACAGGAGGGGAGCCTATTTTCAGCACCCGAATCGTGGGCCTTGGCCCATTGTGTATCACAAGACATCACTATGAAAGGCGGAATAGCCGCACAATTTAGAAAAATTTACGGTTCAGTAAACAAATTACGCCAACAAAACAAACATGTAGGAGAGAGGTAGCCGAACTAAATTTGCCGGAAAGAAATATTTATTACTTAATTACTACAATTTCGGAACATGATAAACATTCGTATAGAAGCATATGGAACGTCCTGAAGAATTTAAGAACATGTTGCGAAAGAAATGGGGATAAGTCGCTGGCCATAACTAAAATCGAATGTGTCTCAGATGAGTTCGACTGGAGAAGAATTTTGGAGATGATAAAGTTCATATTCCATAATTCTAATATCGAAATTATAGTTCACGAAACAGGGTCGATACCGATATCAACAATAAAACTTCAAGAAGAAGAGGCAGTCCGTATGGAACCTGAGTGGGACAGACAGGCCTTGAAAGAGGCACAACATAATGATCCTTACTGTAAATCGATTTTCGAAAGGTTAGGCACTCAAATAGATTCCGAAGTTACGGCATATTACTTATCCAATGATGGTATCTTATATCATTTCAATAAAGAACAAGATAAGTTAGTGGTACCACAAGTTTACGTGATGAAGGTGCTGAATGACTTTCACGATTCTCCAATGGCAGGGCATCCAGGACAACAGAAGACTCTTTCCAGTCTTAAACTAAGATTCTTTTGGCCAAACATGCGAACTGACGTTATAAAGTACTGTGTAAGCTGTGATGCGTGAAATAAGAGAAAAACCTCACCTCACCTGAAAAAGGCACCACTTCAAAAATTTACAGCTACCACAGAACCCTAGGAACTAACATCTATGGATATCGTAGGACCCAAAGTTCATACAATGAAGGGCAATCGGTATCTCCTCACTTTTCAGGATTACTTCACAAAATATGTGGAAGCGATACCAATTCATGATCAGAAGGCCGATACAATCGCACGAGCATTTGTGGAAAATATAATCGTTAGACACGGAACACCAAAAAGGCTGCTTACAGATATGGGGGCTAATTTTACCTCAGCATTATTTAAAGAAGTCTGTAGGAATCTTGGTATTTAAAAAATACAAACGTCAAGCTATGCCCCAACCTCGAATGGACAGATCGAAAGGATGCACCGAGTGTTGGAGAAACTCTGTATCTAAGATATCTAAGAAACATAATTTTTTGACGTTGTCAATATTTCGAAGAAATAATATTTTGATGTTGTCAGTTTTATGAATATATTTTACGAGACAATAGTTATTTGAAGCCTCCTTTGGAATCATATTTGTTTACCATTCTCCATATTAGACGTCTTTGTTCACCGGGTAGGTGTTCTTTGGAGACGAAACAATTTGGCGACCGTGACAGGACACCTTCAGATTATGGAGAGGGTGAAGAAGATGCTTGAGGCTCAGAGAGTATCATTTACTCGAATTTATGATGCGGTGATTACACTGCTTGGTGAGAAGAATGTTAATTTAATTGAAATTCGAGGAAATGTTCGAATATTGGACCAGAAAATTGAGTTGATTGCTGATTTGGGCAGACAATTGCTAGATCATATCCTAGAGTCAGAAAGCAGCGAAGAGAGTACTTTGCTTTCCGAAATTGAATCAGCAGATAATTTTTTGAAAAAATATCATGAACTCAAGTTGATTGTTGAGAGTCATTCACCGAATCATTCCGATGAAACAAGTAACGTATGTTCCACCCACACGAAGCGTAAACTGAAGCTACCTACTATAGAATTCAAGAAATTTGGAGGTGATATCACAGACTGGCTTCCATTCTGGAGTCAGTTTAAGCGAATTCACAATGATGAAGATCTTCCTGTTGAAGACAAGTTTCAATATCTTTTACAAGCTATGATTCCGAACTCTCGTGCTCGTCAATTGGTTGAGAGTTATCCACCTAGCGGAGACAATTATCCCAAAGTTATTGAAAGCCTTGAGAGTCGATTTGGCCGAAAAGATCTTCTTGTTGAAGTTTATGTTCGAGAGCTGTTAAAGTTGGTCCTGACTAGTATTGAGAATAGAAATAAGCTTAGTTTTCTCTATGATAAGCTAGAATCCCAGTTGCGATCATTGGAAACTCTAGATGTGACATCAGATACATGCGCAGCAATGTTGTACCCACTGGTGGAATCTTGCCTCCCCGAAGATTTGATTAGGGTATGGCAAAGGAGTAGTCATTATGATGTTGAATACACTTTGAAAATACGTTTGGATAACCTGATGATCTTTCTTAGAAAGGAAGTTGAAAATGAAGAACGGATTACTTTGGCGGTTGCTGGTTTCGACATGCAATCTAAAACAAAAAAGATTGTGGATTGTCCTCCTGTGAAAAATGCTCTTCCAACAGCATCTGGACTGATGAATAATAAATTCCAGAAGAAATGCCACTTTTGCAACGGAAGTCATTGCAGTGGAGATTGTTCAGATGCCAGAAATTGGACACTAGCTGATCGTAAGAAGAAATTGATTGAACGGGGGTGCTGCTATCTATGTCTTAAATATGGTCACATTGCAAGAAAATGCAGAGTGTTATTGTACGTCGGCTAATAATAACTATTTTTTGGTTAATAATAACTTTTTAATGCTGTGACTTATACAAAAACAGTTTAACTTAGAATAACAAATTTTACTATTACTATGGAAACTTTCATATATCATATTTTAATGATTGTAAAGCCAACTGACTATTAAACTATATAAAACTGTAACATTCTCCCCCCCAAAAATAAATAAAACAACAACTTTATTGAATATCTAGGGGACATAATTTAACAGCTGGTCTTCTGTATGTTCCCAGTGTTGTTTTGACGTCGGCGCTTCTGACTTGTCCATCCTTTCCAACAAAAACAGCTTCGATCACCCCTTTCATCCAGCAGTTCCTGGGCAAGTCACAATCGATTATCATTACTACGTCTCCTACGACTAAATTTTTCGCCTTCTTGTGCCATTTCGTCCTTCTTGTGAGAGTTGGAAGATATTCCCTGATCCAACGTTTCCAGAAACAGTCTGAAAAATATTGGGATATCTTCCACTGCTTTCTCGTAACTAGATCTCTTTCCGACAAGAGGCAAGGAAGTGGAGAAGCACTTGAAGTCCCTATAAGAAAATGGTTCGGCGTCAAAGCTTCTCCATCTGCGGCATCTATTGGAACGTGGACTAAGGGTCTGCTATTTACTATATTTTCAGCTTCGATGAGAAGTGTAGACAAAACTTCTTCTTTTGGCGATCTCTCTTTGAGAGTGACTGATAGGGCCGTTTTTACGGATCTCACCATCCTTTCCCAGCAACCTCCCATGTGTGGTGTAAGCGGTGGTATCCTTACCCACTCGATTCCCTTAGTGGTCATTTCGGCTAAAATCTGATTTTCGTTCATTTCCTGCAACGCCTTCTTCATTTCTCTCTCGGCTCCCTTCAGATTCGTACCATTATCAGCAAATATTTTCTTAGGACAACCTCTTCGTCCGATCATTCTTCTGATGGCCATAATGGTGGAGTCGGTAGTTAGAGAATTTGCAATCTCCAAGTGGATGGCTCGAATACTCATACAAGTAAATAAAACCCCGTAACGTTTTTCGTGTCGACGGCCAATGGTGACATTCATTGGACCAAAGTAATCCATACCTGTAAAAGTAAAAGGTCTTACAAAGGCACTTACCCTGCATTTTGGGAGTGGAGACATTTCTGGGACTATGGGTTTCGCTCTGAAATTCCTGCACCTATAGCAAGAGTTCCATGCACTTCTGACAGCAGCTCGAGCTTGTAAAATCCAAAACTTCTGTCGTAACTCATTCAAAACCAACTCTTGTCCCTGATGACTGGCTCTTTTATGATAATGAAGGATCAAAAGACGTGTAAAATAATGTTTTCTATCAAGAATGATTGGAAATTTTGTTTCATAACAGATATCTTCTGATTCTCCTATTCTTCCGTTTATCCTTACAATTCCTTCACTATCCAACATTGGCGATAATTTATAAAGTCTACTCGTTTTATCGACAGGCTTCTTATTCTTTAAACTTCGAATTTCTTCCCTGAAACATGCTTCCTGTACAAGTTTAAACCATAATTTTTCAGCTCTGTCTACTTCATCTGGTAATAACTCAGAGAACGATTTTATGGTACCTCTGAAAACTTGAATAGCTCTCAACAACCAGGCAGTTGACCTTATGAGTCGAATATAAGATGAAAACCTTTCAATTTTCGGAATAGACTCAATTAAATTGTCTCCTTCCGTTGTCAGAACAACGTATTCTTTTTTCATTTCCCTGAAAAATTCTTCCATTTTTTCATTTTCTCCTTTGTCTATCTCTATTTCGTTTTCTCTGAACTACGTGTCTTCATCGCATCTAAGAAAGGATGGACCAATGTTCCACCTACTTAATTCCGACCATTCACAATTTATATTATCCCTAGTTGCTTCATCTGCTACATTCTCCTTTATTGAAATCCAATTCCATTCATTCTCTTCAGATATATCCAATATTTCATTAACTCTATGACTCACAAATGGCTTAAGTTTGCGAGAATCTGATTTCAACCAACTGATTACTGTCCGGGAATCCGTCCAAAAATACTGACGATTTATAGGAATACTGTGATTTTCTCTTATTGTTCTAGCCAAACGAGCTCCCAGTACTGCTCCTTGAAGTTCTAATCTAGGAATAGATAAGGTTTTCAGAGGACTTACTCTTGATTTTGCCATAACGATATTGGAATAAATTTTTTGATATGATAAAATTCGAAAATACGAAACTGCAGCTAAGGCTTTCGAACTGGAATCACAAAACGTATGCAATTGTATTTTACGTTCCGTATTATCATCCAAATAGCATCTATGAATTTTCACACCTTCAATTTTTCTTAAATCTTGCAACCATTTGAGCCATTTTTCATTTACCGAATGTTCTAATTTGTCGTCCCATCCAGAAACCATTTTCCAAATTTCTTGTAACAAAATTCTTGCTTTGAGAGTGAAGTGACATAGAAACCCATGAGGGTCAAAAACTGACATTACAATTTTCAACATTTTTCTTTTAGTAGTTATTGCTTTCTTTTCTAAAATTTCCATAATTTCCTTGGGTTCGACTTTGAACAAAAAACAATCTTCATTCGGATTCCAGTGAAGTCCTAGAACACGTTCTGCTGGAAGCTCTTTCTCTATTTCTACATCTTTCAATTCCCTTGTTCTTTTTTCTGTCGGAATCAGCTTTAAAACTTCTTTGGAGTTACTTGTCCAATTTCTTATTTGGAAACCACCTCTCTTATGAACCTCTTCGACACCGGTTATTAAATCTAATGCCTCTTCTACAGAATCAACACTATCTAAATAATCATCCATATAATGCTGTTCTAAAATTACCCTTGCTGCTTCAGGAAATTCGTCTTCAAACTCTTTCGCGTTTTTTCTCATTATGAACTGTGCAGAAGAAGCTGCTCCGAAAATCATCACTGTCATTTCATATTCCGTCGTTTGTCCATTTTCTCCCCACCACAAAAATCTTTGAAATTTTCTATCTTCTTCTCTGATGTATACTCTGTGGAACATGTCTTTGATGTCTCCTGTGAATGCAATTTTCTTTTGTCTAAACTTGAAGAGTACACCCAGTAGGGAATTTAAAAAATCAGGACCCTTTAATAATTTTTCGTTTAAAATGATACCATTTACCTTAAAGGCAGCATCAAAAACTAATCTTACCTTTCCAGGCTTTTTGGGATTCACAACTCCAAAATGAGGTAGATACCATGATTTTTCATCCTGTATTTCCTTATCTATGACCTTTCTTGGAAACCCGTTGCCTTCATATTCATTCAATTTGTTTAAATATTCCTTGGAAAATACTGGATTCCGGGCTAATTTCTTTTCCATCATTTTGAGACGATTTTCTGCTGCTGACCTCGACTGAGGCATTTTAACATCATCTTCTTTCCATAGAAGGCCTATCTCCCATCTGTTTCCGACTCTCTTAGCTGTTTCTTCCATTATTTTCGTTGCTCTAGCTTCTTCTACTGATATTTTCTCTTCCATCTTCACTCCAAGGCTATCAATTTTAAAAGACATTTTAACTAATTCATGCAATTCTTCATCCCTATCGACATGTAAAATGAATGCATTGTCAACACGGCCACGGTGCATCATATTGCCATGAACAACCCAACCAAGCTTAGTACGAGACAATATTGGTGAATTTTTTCCAGCCTCTATAACCTCACGTGCAATTATTAAATGAATATTGTCTTGCCCGATTAATATTTTTGGTTGCGCATCTATTAAGTCTGGAAGGTTAATTGGTGGCAAATAATTCCATTTTTTCATGAATTTCTCGTAACTAATTGTCTGAGTTGGTAAATTCAGATCGCTGACAGTTCTTACGTTCGTCATAAAAAATTCTTTATTTTCATTTTTGCCTTTGATAGTTAAGTTGATCCTCTGAGAATCGTTCTCTTCATTAACAGTTGAATTTGTCCAGCGCATTCTCAAAGGATCAGTTGGACCTGTTGCTCCCAAAAATGAGGCTAACTCTTTGTCTATCATGGTAATAGTGGACCCTTCATCGAATAACGCATATGTATGAACCTCGTTTTCAGGTCCTTTTAAAATTACAGGAGCTATGCGCAATAAAACTTTCTTTTCTGTTTCTTTTGTATGATAACTCACATTTTCAGTCTCAGAAATTGGTGCTGTGGCAATATATTCTCTCGGAGAATTTGGATGGAGTAAGCTGTGATGGAATTTATCACAACCATCTTTGTTGCACACTTTTTTCTTTCTACAAAACCTAATCTGATGATTGTTACGCAAACAACAGAAACAAATTTTATTTTTCTTTACCCATTCCCATCTTCTGTCTGAATCCAACTGCTTAAAGTTACTGCAAGTATATGTCCAATGATTGTTCATTTTGCAGAACAGGCAATTGAATTTGCGGGTAGAGTTCTCCTCACTGGCGGCACATACGTATTTCTTCTTCTTTTCATTTTCAGTTTCCGGATAACTTAGAACCCTACATGCAGCATTTGCTATCTCAGCGAACCAATTAGAAAAATCTGAAATATTAATGTTTTCAATTTTGACATTTAGACAATTCACTTTTTTGCCCCATTCCGATTTCAAAGAGGTTGACAACTTTGAAACTAGTTCAGTCAGTAGCTGTGGATTGTAAAAAGATTGTTGACAGTTGAGACTTGTCACTGTTACTGACAGATTCTGAACTGCTGTGGAGAAATCTAATATAGGTTCTAATTTATCGTCGCGCAATTGCGGAAACTTTCTAATAGAAGCTATCAAATCATTAATAATGAACTCCGACTTTCCATACCTCTTTTCGAGTGTTTCTATTATTTTATCTACTTCACAGGTAAAATTCAATAATGCTTGAACACTCAACTTAGCTTTTCCTCTCAAACATTTCTGGAGCCTAGCAATATTTTCCCTATCACTGAAGCCGCATATTTCAGTGGTTTCCCTGAAGGCTGTTACAAACTGCAACCATTCAGTTGGATCTCCGGAAAATATTGGTAGTTCTTTGGGAATGGACTGTCTTGATAAAAACTTGCATAAGTTATGATCTTCTTGTTTTACTTCAATTTTTTCTTCATAATTCACCTTCTGCTTCTTCTCCTCATTCTTCTGGTGTAGTTTCTTCTTTCCATCACTGTCTTCTGTCCCTGTCTCACTACCCAAAAGATGTTCAGGATCTTTGCCAGACCTAGAACTTAAAACAAGTTTTTTATTATGAAAAGCATGAACCTCAACCCAATTTTGGGTCCTGCATTTAAAGGCGTAACATATGTCGGTTTCTTGATCTCCACATTCACTTCTTTTTTCTGACGATTCAGAATGTCCTAAGTCTTGTCGTTCTTTCAACTCTGCTTTTTTCAGTTCAATTTCTTTCAAAATGAGTGACTTCTCCAATTGCACGATCCGGCGTTGGGCTTCAAGTTCTATCTCTAGTTTTCGTCTTCGGATTGTGCTGGTTCTCGTCATCTTCGATAAGGCTTTCGATGATAATGATTTTCTCTCACTCAAAACCTCTTGATCTTTTGGAATTTCTTCGGGTTCACGTCGATGAATAATTTGTGGTTCGGATATTGCTTTGGGTTGGCTATCATCCCCATATCTTACTGGAGGTACTCCCAAATTCTTCCTACCACTTATTCTGACAGACATGATTATTCCCGAATAGTTTGTTGACTATTTTTCCACGGACTAGGCAGTTTTTTGCTCGAAGGACCAAATGTTATTGTACGTCGGCTAGTAATAACTATTTTTTGGTTAATAATAACTTTTTAATGCTGTGACTTATACAAAAACAGTTAAACTTAGAATAACAAATTTTACTATTACTATGGAAACTTTCATACATCATATTTTAATGATTGTAAAGCCAACTGACTATTAAACTATATAAAACTGTTACACAGAGTAAATTCGGTGTGTTCAATCTGTAATGGAAGACATGTTGATATCATGTGTACAAAGACTGATGAAACAACTACGAAATTCGTACCTGCTCCAAAACAGTCAAATGTAGAGAATTCCCTTTCGAATAATACATATGCAGAGGTGTTTCTACAAACTCTGAGAGTGAGGCTTAATGGATTGAATAAATCATGAATGGCACGAGTAATCATTGACACCGGTTCTCAAAGATCATACATAAAACAATCCGTTGCTTCTGAGATGTTATATGAATCTATTCGACGAGAAGAAATGGTGCATGCCCTCTTTGGTGGCACGAATACTAACGTTTGCAACCATCATTGTTATCAAATACGATTGAGTAGTATCCACGACGACTATGCGTGTAACTTCGAAGCTCTAGACCAAACAGTCATCTGTAATAATGTTACTTCTGTAAGGCAAGGACCTTGGATGGATGAACTAAGTTCATTGGGAATAGAAATATCAGATAAAAGAGATAGTCCCGTTGATATTTTAATTGGTGCTGATATTGCTGGAAAGTTACTCACTGGAAAACGTCATGAACTTAAATGTGGACTTGTGGCATTGCATACGCTATTAGGATGGACAATCATGGGCAAAGTTACTTCGAATGAGCAATCTATAAATTCCTCAATGCTGGTTGTTACTTCTATGTTGAGTAGAGACTTGGGCCCTACCGACTTATGGAGTCTTGATGTCCTTGGAATCACCGATCCATTACAACAGAAATCAGAAAAAGACACGGAGAAAGCTGTAATGGAACATTTCTTGGAAACTGTTCTGAGAAAGGAAGATGGAAGATATGAGGTGCACATGCCGTGGATTGAAGGCTATCCTCCATTACCCAACAATTTTTCAATAGCACAGAGACGACTCGAAAATTTGATGAAAAAATTGAACAATGATGGATGTTCTCCGAAGAGGTATAGACTCAAACTGAAAGAAGATTTGCGAAGAAGATTTCGAACAGAATATCTAGGAGAATTAAAATTATTTTCGAAAGGTAACAATGTCAAAGAGATCAAATTGGGAGATATAGTTTTAGTTGGATTGGACAACATAAAACGATTGGATTGGCCACTGGCTCGAATAGAAGAAATGATTCCACGGCGAGATGGTAAAATTCGAGTAGTTCGCTTGAAAACAGCTACGGGGTCATTATTGAGACCAGTGCAAAGAATTTATCCCCTAGAAATCAATAGTCGGGATAACGAAATAGATTTCCATGCTCTAAACAGAATAGGACAAGAAAAAATGAAAGAAGAGAAAGGAACGAAAAGGGACAGAGAACCAGAAGAACAGAAAAATGAAAAAGATGACAAACCCGCACATGAGAAAAAACCTGTGGTCACAAGATACGGGAGAATTGTCAAATCGCCATCGAAGTATACAGGGTGATTTGGAATTGAGTTACTCCTCTGATGTTTTGTAACTCAAGGTGGGAGTATGTTGGAGAAACTCTGTATCTAAGATATCTAAGAAACATAATTTTTTGACGTTGTCAATATTTCGAAGAAATAATATTTTGATGTTGTCAGTTTTATGAATATATTTTACGAGACAATAGTTATTTGAAGCCTCCTTTGGAATCATATTTGTTTACCATTCTCCATATTAGACGTCTTTGTTCACCGGGTAGGTGTTCTTTGGAGACGAGACACCGAGTACTGAAAGATATGTTATCTCAGTACGTCAGTAATGATCAACGAGATTGGGACGAGTGGATACCATTCGTGTTGATGGCATATCGAGGTAGCATTCACGTTGCAACCGGATATAGCCCATATTTCTTATTACACGGAAGGGAACAAAGTCTCCCAATTGATAGTTTTATCGGATCCGGAAGAGTCAGATATGACTATGATGATAACTATGTATCGGAATTAGTTAAACGACTTAGAAGGGTATATACAGAATTATACCAAAGTACGGAAAAAGACAAGACAGATCGAATCGAAAGATTCAATAAGAATACGGCCGAAACATATTTCCAAATAGGAGACAAAGTATATTTGAAAAACATGAGTACAAAACAGGGCTTATCGAAGAAACTCACATGGCGATCCTGCCAGTCCTATACAGTTAGAGGACTATGGTTCTTATCAACATATGGATATGTGACTCCAGTAGAAGATTCTAGTTCAACCTCCAATCCAAGATGGAATCTTCAGAGATGGCAGCCAAGTTCCTGTCAGTACCAGACATCCTGGGAGATGGAGCCTTCCTGTATGTATATTTGAAAGGTAAATGGACCATCAAGAAGAAGATCAGGAGAAGCCATCAAGATTTGGTATAAAACCGTAAGAAAAATGTAGTCCCCTCATTGTTATGTCCAATTGTAGAAAAGTGATAAACTATTTGCGGAGTTACGTGGTGAACGTAGGGAACGGGCCGATAGAATCAATTAATTTAAAAAAAAAAATTTTTTTTAGTCAAGTTAAAATATAAATTTAATTAATTGAATGGAATTGTCAACTCGGATCCAAATTTTCTCAAAGCAAACCTCACCAAACAAGTCTTACAAATTCACTTTCAAAATCTCGGAAAATGCTTAGCGAAAGGAAATTTTGACCATTCAAATCGAGGTCGTGACCGCAGCAAGCAGAATTACAATGCAGCGAAAAAAAATCACGGGCAAGGTCGCGGTCGCCAGTTCATCAATCATTTCAAAAACAATAACAAAATCAATTAAACAATAATAATATCTCTTCAATATGACTAATCCTTCTAGTAGATTAACCAAAATCCTTTTGGTTTTAGAAGAATATGACTTCACGGTTCATTATGTAAAATATTCAGAAAATTTTACAGCAGATGCCTTATCGCGTATTAAAATAGATTCGGAAGAACGTCAAAATGAAGTAGGTTCTACATAACATGAGACGAATGCCTCCGATGGCAAAAGGATTGATCACCCTGTTGTCGAAGTTTTAAAACGTCCAACAAAAAGTATTGAGTTGAAACCACTTTCAGAAAAAGAATTTCGTAATTTGAAAAATCAACATTTAGAGGTTTACAATGAAAATTTTATATGTATATAATGTGAATTCACAAATTATTTTCATTAACCAGGACATCCGATCAGCGTACGACTTAGGTACATCGTTGAGGAAACTGGAAAAATTATGCGCAGAAAATAATATATTAGAATTGTACCTCATAAAGCTAGCTAGTAATAAAAAAAATTTTGAATATGTTGACAAATTATAAGAATAAAATTCTAGGAACATCCCTCAAGATCAAAATAATAAGAGATGTAACGCGAATCGAAGACAGAGAATTAAGAGGCAAATATACTTCTATACTTCTAACGAATTAGTTTTCGGAAAACTTAGTAGATTTCCACAAAATTTAAACAGCCAAGTTAATGCAATCTACAATTTTGATAACTATCCCCTTGAACTAAAATATAGGTTGCAAACGGCATGGAAAGATGCTAGAGAAAACTTGGTGAAGGCAAAATTGAAGAGAAAAGAGATTTGTTGCCGGCCCTGCAGAAGGCGCTGGCTTTTCAAGACATCAACAATTATGCCCAGCTGTTGTCCAAAGGAAAGGTGTTTGAGTTGGTCCAGTGGCACGCGGACTAATATACTTCACCTCCAGCCCATAAAGGTCTAATCGATGACCCACACCTGGTATATGAAAGACCTCGCCGAAAACTTATACAGACCTTGACCATCGAGTCTCCACCGTCCAAGAGGCCGAAAGAAATGGAGCCACCGGAAAATGTACCAAAGTCGACGCCTAAGGCCCGGAAGGAAACATCGAACAGGAAGTCTACATCCGTAAGAGCCAAACCTGGAGACCCACCACCCCGTGATGCGAAGGTCATTCGGTTCGAAGACACCAGGCTCTGAAAACTTCAATGCTGGCGTTGTGGTAGGATCGGACACTTGAGAAGGAAGTGTCAATCAACGCCGAGCTGCCTCGCAGGGAAGAGACAGTTCCGTTCCATGGCATCCCCAATCAGGCAGTCAGCATACATGCAGGATAACCGGCCAATAGTCACTGTCCACATCGGAAAACAGTCCGTGGCAGCCCTGCTAGACACTGGTGCGTCTAAGTCCTTTTTGAGCAAAAAGGCAGCAGAGGCATGCAGAAGGATGGGAGTTTTTCCATCGGAGATAGCAGATATGGTGGCCACAGTGTCCGACGGAAGTTCAATCACCGTGAAAAAGATGTACGAGCTCATAATACGGTTTGGGGAGGAAAAGATCAAATCTCGACTTCATTTGGTGCCCCATCTACCGATGGATCTGGTTCTGAGTATGGATCTACTGGCTTCGCACGATTTCAAGATTGATTTCCGGACATCGCAGTGCTTCCTCAAGGGCAAGTTGCTAAAGAAAGCCGTTTCGCCGATCTCTACGCCACACAACACGTCGATTTTTTCCTTAGATCGTCAGGAAGAACGTGTCCTTCAGAAGTTCCTGGAGAAAGAACTCACGGTCTTCTAACAAATACGAGGACCGACGAAAATGGCCCAACACGAAATCAAGGTGAAGCCCGGGACCGAGCCTATCAAGCAGAGATACCGCCCATGTAACCCCAAGGTGCAGGAAATAATAGACCAGGAAGTGGACCGAATGTTGGAAAAGGACATTGTAGGACCTTCAAAATCACCTTGGTGCTCCTGTGTCGTTATTGTAAAGAAGCCTAATGGGAACCCCAGATTCTGCATCCACTTCGGAGCAGTAAACGAGGTCTCGGTCAAAGACGCGTACCCTTTGCCATACATTGCTGGGATATTGGACAAACTGATGCGAGCAGAGTACATCTCTACATTGGATTTGAAACAAGGATATTGGCAGATTCCTCTCATGGAGGAGAGTAAGCCCATCACTGCCAGGGCCGTCGCTAGCCAAATTGCCGCCCTAGGCAAATTCCCAATTTGCCGCCCTAACAGTCAACTCTGCAAAATGCAAAAAAATTATTTTGGCTTATCGGGGTCTTCTACCGAAATATGGAAAATTGAAGGTGACTGTTTGGGAAATTTTAATAATAATAATATAGAAAAAACAAAAACAAAACCAACAAGTTCAAACTTATACAAAAAATAAAATTCATTTTAGGATTGGTAAGTAACAATAATAATAGGAACACATGAATGACTAGAACAAAAAATGAAAGTATCTGTCCGGAAAAAATATTCAACGAATTATTTAAAAATTAACTTTTCGATCATTGGAAAAAATGATCGAAGTTATACATTATTTCCATTCTTTGAACCAAAGAGAAAAGAAAACGAATTAAATATAACGAATTCGGTACGTTTTTTTGCGGACATTTCTAAGTTTTCATCAAATTATGCCGTAAATTGTAAAGAATCAAAAAGATGGAGTTCGCTACCAATACCTTTCGTCCTTTCATATTTCATAATAATATTCAATAAGGACCCGCTCTAGCGTTTCTGCCGCCCCGGCAAAAATACAAGTCGACGCCCTTGCAAATTCGTGATAAGATTTTTTTATAAAAAGTTAAAAAGGTTTTATGGACGTAATATGTATTGAGTGTAATTATTTCTTATGAATTCAAATTTAATCAGGAAAGATTATTAATTGATAAACTACTAAAGAAATTCATGAAAATTGTTGGACGAAACAGATAAAAATTCGATTTCTTGAATATATTTGGTTTTTTCCATGAATTGTTCGTAAACCCGTATTAGGTCACAAAAATCTACCCTCGATTTCAGCAGCTGGTATAACGTAAACAAAACCGATCTTCGACAGAGGCAATAAAGTGATAAAACTGTGCTAGAAACCAATTGCTAGTTATGAAAGGAAGCAAGGACGATTTCTCATAAAGGCACGTCACGGTCCGTAATGTTTTTAAGATGTTAAAAAAATGTGGTAATGGAATCTATTACAAATGTTCGAATGATAACTATTTCAGTTCCGTTAATATCGCTCTTTTGCCTTCTACCGAAAACAAAATTGCAAGACCCTCCGAATTTCAGAATTGTACCTAGCATTTTAACACCTGACAAAGTACCTTATCAAGTATCTGAAAAAGAATCTTCAGATAGTTATTTGAATTCTTTTTTTTTTAAGTATCTTAAGATACCTTTGCAAAAAAGTATCTTATTTTGTATCTAGATACTCTTATAAAGTGAATTTGACGGCTTTGTCAACTTTATTTTAAAATATAGGTAATTGATTTATAAAATTTGAAATAATATTCCAATTTCCAATCAGCATTGAAAAATCAAGTTATTAATCCGAAAAAAAAATCACGGTGAAAGTAAAAAGAAATCTATTCAATACATTCTTCTAGTAATTTAGTACCTAGATTTCTCGGAAAAAGTAGAAAATACCTTCCTTCAATCTTTGCCGCCCCTCTAGAATAGGCTCTGCGATTTCAGGTTCTTCTGCTGAGTTTCACTTTATAAAACGTTTGAACATTTTGTTTTTTTTCAGGGGGTTTAGACGACATCTGGATATTTATGAGTTGTTGTGTATAATGCGGCACCTTTGATGGTTTAAATTGTTGATTAAATTGTCTGTATATTTTCGTGTTGTTTCTAACCGATTTAAATCTCATTTCTTACTTTGAATTTTTACACATATGATTTCTGTTGATCAAGATTGAAATGCCGCCCCAGAATTTTGCCGCCCTAGGCGGTCGCCTCCCCTGCCTACCCCCTAGCGACGGCCCTGATCACTGCTTTTGCTGTGTCTGGAAGAGATCTGTTTCAATTCAAAGTGATGCGGTTTGGTCTTCATTCCGCCGGTGTGACGTTCCAGTAGGGATGGGCAACAATTATCGATATATCGAAATATCGATATTTTTTTCTCTAACATATTTCGATACATTTCGATAGTGTCAGAAAATATCGATACAATATATATCGATAGTTTTCTGTCCCTTGCCCATCCCTACGTTCCAGAGACTCTTGGACCGTGTCATAGGTCCTGAGTTGGACCCAATTGCCTTCGCATATCTGGACGACATAGTGGTCTTGGGAGAAACGTTTGAGGAGCACCTGGCTAACTCGAAGTTAGTGGAGAAATTGCAGTTTTATAAATCATAGACTTGAGAGAAATCCCATAGATGGCGCCAGCGTCGGTTCTCCCTTATATATTTAATTCAATTTAATTTTTAATTCATATTCGATATTGTATTTCTTCCTCTGATGAGGTTTTCTAATGTAAATGACATAATTTGTATTCATTGGTATAATTTTGGATAAGTTTTCTTCATTGTATAAATTCATGAATTCTGTGCGTAATATTCTATGGTAAAAGTCTATGTTCTGGGAGCATGAGATTATTCTGACCTCTCTTCTTTCTAGTTAGCGCGTGTATAGTTGACTCTTTGTCGTTAACTGTCTCGTGTTAAACACGTGATCGTGAGTCTATGTTAACAGGCTCACGTTTTTAGTTCTATCTGTTGTTAGTTTTAATAGTGTTCAAATGAACCATTTAACCAGCGCAGGAATTATTATTTATTATTTTATTTATATTTTTTATACAGTCCATTATATCGTAGATATTTCTATGGTCCTTCGAAGCCGCATATTTTTATAGAAGCTTCGAACCGTATAATTCCAAGGTACTACGTGTACCTTCTGGTTAGTGTGTAAAATCGTTACATCGAAAGACTGGTGACCTTTCTGTTCCTGTTTTAAAGAAGACATCATTGGAAACCAAGAAAGGGCCAGAGGAAAAGTCCATCTTTCAAGTTTAAGTCAAGTTTATTTCAACAAGTAAACTAGTAACCTTTCTGTTTTCATGCGGTAAAAAGCAAGAAAGTGCTAGGAAGTCTCCAGAAGAATATTGTTTTCGTGTGAGAAAGAGCCAAAGGAACCCATCTGTTAAGTATCCTTTGTTTTACCTGCCAATACTATTTGAGTCAACAAATTTTATTCACTTATATAGTTAGTATATTTAATTCATTATATATATTCAGTAGGTATATTAGTATAATTCATGATGGATAGTATGCTTTTTGAAAAACGTGCTAGATTAGAAGAAAGGTTCACAATAATTGCAGAGAAATTGGAACCTTTCATTGCGAAATTTGAAAGCGATTCATCTTCTTTGAGTGAAGAAGATTTTGATATTATTAGCGATTTTAAATGTAAATTATCGTCAATTGATAAATGCTTCGATGATGTTCAGACAGAAATTGAAATGTATTGTGAAGAAGACCAATTTGATACTCAAATGAGTTTAAGAGAGGAATTTTTCGACAAGGTCTGAAGTGAAAAGTACGTCGATGTTGAACAAGAGAAATGTCCTCAATAATGATGTCAAATCTGAGATTAAGTCAAGGGTACAATTACCAGTAGTAGATTTACCTGAGTTCAATGGCACATTAGATGGATGGTTGAATTTTAAAGATATTTTTCATTCTCTCGTTCATTCAACTCAATCGATGAGTAATATTGAAAAGTATCATTATTTGCGGGCTAGTTTGAATAGTGCCACATCCGAAATTATAGAGTCGCTTGAATTTTCATCAGAAAATTATGTTAGTGCTTGGGACTTACTCTGCAACCGGTTTGATAACAAAACGGAGGTATTTTCTCCCAAGGAAGATATTGAGTGTGATGAAAGTTTTGAATCAACTTTCTCTAGTAGGGAATGCGGTAGATTTGGGGTGAAGATTCCTTTTTTTACAGATGATATCTGTAAGTTGGGTGACTTAAAGGCAACATTAATGAAAAAGTTGTTGCCTCAAGAGATTAGGTTAGAAAAAAATCCGGTCCTCAAGAAACGATTTCATGATTTCATGAAAGAATATCGGGAATTAGGGCACATGAGTTTGATTAGCGACATATCGCATGATAAGGTGTCATTTTTTCTACCTCATCATCCTGTTCTTCATGAGGATAGTCTCACAACAAAAATCCGAGATGTTTTTAATGGGTCATCTTCTAGTACCTCAGATTATTCATTGAATGATATTCAATGTGTTGCACCTCAAATTCTTGGCAATCCTCTTAAATTATTATTCAAATTCGGTAAATTTCACTTTGCCGTCTTGGCAGATATAGCCAAAATGTATCGAGCTGCTTTGATGCTCTCTCGATTAGTGAAATCTGTCACCGAAATCATGACCACGGTGGCAGAATGCGATTTATGGTGGGATTATGAGATTGTGTTATATTGAATTAACACAGAACCCGTCAAATTGCAGCTATTCGTTGATTCTAGAATTTGTGAAATTCAGGAGCTCACCTGCAATTTTAAGTGGAACTATGTCCAATCTAGCGAAAAACATGCGGATATCGCATCTAGAGGTTTATTTCCGTCAGAGTTACAGTCGAGTGAACTCTGGTGGTCCGGTCCTAATTGGATAAAATATTTCAATCAAGACAATTTTCCGGCGCGCCGGTGTAAATCCGGTGGAACGCCGCGGCGTTCCTGAATTTCGGTCGGGAGGTTCACTCCTGAGAAACGAACCGTCGGACATCAGGACCCAAAGGTGACGCAGAGAAATCAACGGAGGAACCCCAGGTCCAAGGGGTGGACCAATACGCGAATCGCATCAAGCGACTCCAGGAGACCCGGGAGTTTGTTAGACTTCAGCTGGCTCGCGCATTCAACCAACAGAGTCGGTATTATAATCTCCGAAGGAGAGCGTGGTCGTGTCGGGTAGGTGACAAAGTTTTGCGCCGGGAACATCCGTATTCGTCGGCGGCAGACGGCTTTGCATCTAAATTAGCGCCCAAATATTCTGGTCCGTACACGGTTACATAGGTCATATCTCCTGTAGTTTACGACTTGAGAAGCGCGTCGGGTAAATAGAAATAAAAATAGTTTATTGATCCTGTAAAACAAACAAGAGCATAGGACAAGTCAGTGAAAAACATAATTAACCAGTTTCAAATGAGTCACAAAGATAATCATTCACACAATAATAACATTTTTTCAACATCAATGCTTCAACAACTTTCTTAAATTTATTTACATTGAGAGATTTTATATAATCTGGCACAGAGTTATACACTTTTATACATTGATATAATGGAGATTTTTCAAATTAATCAGTTTTATGCTTAGGTATAAATAATGTTCCATCATTTCTTGTGTTATAACCATGAAAACTAGATAGTTTTTTATTTTGTTCTCGTTCTCCTTAGTATAGATAAGACATTTGTGAATGAAAATAGAAGGCAATGTGAGAATGTCATTTTCCAAGAACAAACTCTTGCAAGAAGTACGTGGACCCACCCTGAAGATCATGCGCAAGATTCTCTTCTGTAATATGAAAACTCTACTGGCTCCAGAAGAGCTCCCCCACAGAAGAATAGTGTGAGACAAGTGGGAATAAACCAGGCTATAATAAATATTAAGCAGTGACCCCAGAGGTACTGAATCTCTGACCCTACAAATTGCATAAAATGAACTATTAAGTTGTTTGCACAAAACATCAAGTGCAAACCCCACCCCAAATTTTCGTCAATATGGATGCCCAGAAACTTGGTGCAATTTTTTGCTGTTATGGTATTATCTAGATGACGAATGACCAAGCTACGATCACTTTCTCCGTCACATCCACGTTAAAGATTTGAAACCGGTCTACGAAGGTGAGCAGGGCGTTGAGCACTCGGCAAATGAGGGAAACCCGCGGATACAGAGTGGAGAGCATGCATAAGAACGACAGGTGGAGCCGTGTCAGTCATCCGTCTGTTTCAGGATATGTTGCGATCAGTGGCGGTCGTACCCTCCAACCCCTCCGACGAAGAGCACACTTCGGAGAGAATAACCAGGATCTCCGGACCCTTCCGGAAGATCCTTACCCTCGGCTAGGGAGGTTTTGGCAAAGTGTTCGAGGTCAAACATGGAGATGTAAGATTTGCTCTGAAGGTGACCCCGAAAAATGAGGTGTCCATGACGGAGCTGAGGATGCTGAAAGCCAAGAGACACCCAAACGTGGTCCGCCTACTGGTGGATTACGTTACAGACGAGCGGCTCTATCTTGGGGTCGAGCTGATGGAGGGAGACCTGTTTGAACTGGTCCAACAACAAGGACCTCTGCCGGAGGGGGAGTGTTGTGATATGTTGGGGCAGGCTTTCGCTGGGCTGACGGCCTGCCATGCTCAGCGTATCCTGCACCGGGATATAAAACTGGACAATTGTCTCCTCCGGGGCCAACGGGTCTGTATCGCTGATTTCGGGCTCGCTTGCCGACTTAATCAGAGGTTCCTGACTACGTCGCGGCGGGCTGGTACTTCTCCATTTTGGGCACCGGAGTTCCTGAAAAGGTTGCCGTTCGGACTCCCCTCGGATGTGTGGGCCATGGGAGTGACGGCCTTGTACATGGCAACCGGGAAGCTACCCTTCATCTCGCCAAATGAGGAGAAGAAGGTGCTGAACTTAATAGGACACTACCGCGGGGAGGAGATGCTCGAGGTGCCGGAGAGATTACGCCGCAGCCTGGTGGAACTTCTGATGGTTGATTCGGAGCATCGCCCTTCCGCTGCATGGGGCGAGACGACCTTCAGGCAGCTGGCCGTGTTAGTCAAGGAGGGGTCCAAAGAGATGGCCTCATCTGAAAGACCATCAAAGTTCGAAGTCATAAAGGTGGGAGAGAGTTTTGTGGAAGGCATTGAGAGGCAACCAAATGGTGGCTGAACCCCCCGATTCAGGCAGAGGCTGCTGTGGTTTCGCCCTCTAGGAGTGCGGGGTAGACTCGACCCTAAATACGTGTGTCCGGATTAGAGGATGAAGCAAATTTGGGTTCCCCAGGAGTAAGGGCGCCTCTCTGTCCCGCGGACGTTCGTCTGTCCGTCAATGAGTAAAGTAGGTCGTCATTAGTGTTGGTAAGTTTTATACAACGGGTCGCTAATCTTGTTTTGGTCTAAAACAAAGATGTCTAGAGGAGAGTGAGACCTCATCAACGCCGGAATAGTGAAATCCATGCCGGCCAGTTTCGACGAGTTACCGGAGGAAGAAATCGAATTCAGGCAACAGCAACGGAAGGAGGTGGCGGCTAGGGGACCACCTACATCTCTATACCATCACCCAATACCTCCAGCGAGACGACGCCCCTATAACTTACCCCATTGCCAGGCCTGTGGACGACACAAGCCAAAGGCTAGAAAACCCCGCAGGCCTTCCAGAACCCACCTACCAGCCCCAGACCCGCACTTACCAAGAGCGAAGAAAGAGATTCCACGCTTCATCAAACTCGTGGAGGGTGCATGTTGGCAGTGCGGACTACTGGGCCACGCCCGGAGAGATTGCCGGAACAACGTCCGATTATTTTGTTCTCGCTGCGGTCGTTTGGGAGTTATGTCTAGGGATTGTCCAAGCCCAAGAGAAACTCGAGCCCAGACAGGGCAACAAGAGGAGCCATCTAGAGTCGGAGTCGATCAGGGCGTGAGGTCGGGCCAACCCAATCACCGGCCCATTGGAATCCAGTGTGAGCTACTGCGACCCGCGACGAACCTACATCACTGGCCATTGAAGATTCATCCAGGGCTTATATTGGCCGTCTGTCAATAGATAGATTACCCGGTATAATTTGCCCCAGGTTCAGAATTCAATAATTATTTTATTAGAATCACCCAGTATAATTTGCCCCAGGTTTAAAATTCCATCATTATTCTACCAGTCATATAAGTAGGTGAAAATAAAATTTCAATTGAGAGCAGTGAAGGTATTTTTTCGTCCAGATCAGGAAAATTCATTCCCAATAATTTCTGATTTATTCATTTCATGAAAATATAACGAAACAATTTAAAAAATCAGCCTATGTATAAAAACTTTCGAGCGACACCGCGATAGACGTTATCTCTTCAATATATTCTTTTTTACATGTTCCAACCGGCATTACAAGTGAAGTATTATGGAAAAAGAGGATTAGTTTCACCAGTGTCTTCGAAGTATAAAGATATTTTCCGATTTACTTCTGTCGGTGTCTTCGAGCTAGATATTTTCTGATAGTTATTGAGCGGATCGTTTTGTGGTTTTCCTTGAGTAACATTTTAGAGTTGAATTTTTAGTTTACAATTTTCCTTTTGAACGTTGGACGTTTTAGTGCAGTATTTTATATTCTTGAATTTGACACTTGGCTCGTACACGAAAAGGATTTTAGTTCGTGTGGTGAAGTGAGGAGTTCTTAGGATTGGTGAGACCCGTTTTATTCCTGTCTGTATTACCGATGACTTTCCTGTGTTCCATCGCTACTTTCCGAGTGTGATTTATTTGTTGTTTATTTTATTACTTTTCGAGTGTGATTTATTTGTTGTTTATTTTATTTCTTTGATCTTTCTTTCTCAAGTGGGGTTTGTCTGTCCGGTTCCTTATTTCGAGCAACTCTTATTTGGAACTACCAGGCAAAACTCCTTATCTTGAGCCGACGAGTACCCTGATTGAAATCTGTTTCTAAGATCCAACTTTCTCAAGTAGAATCTGTGTGTCGGGTCCCTTATTGCGAGCAACTCTTATATGGAACTACCAGGCAAAACTCCTCATCTTGTGGAGAGGGGTCGCTTATTTCCGATTCACGGATCACCGTGGTCATTTCGGTGAGGCACCCTGCCCAGTCTTACTTGGGATTTATTTTGGTGGATGCGCCGACGAGTACCCAGATTGAAATCTGTTTCTAAGACCCAACTTTCTCAAGTGGAATCTGTGTGTCGGTTCCCTTTTTGCGAGCAACTCTTATTTGGGACCACCAGACAGAATTCCTTATCTTGTGGAGGGGGAACGCTGATTTATGATTCACTGATCACCGTGGTCATTTCGGTGAGTCACCCTGCCCAGTCTGACTTGAGATTTATTTTGCTGGATGCGCCGACGAATACCCTGATTGGAATTTATTCCTTAGATCCAACTTTCTCAAGTAGAGTCTGTGTGTCGGGTCCCTCATTGCGAGCAATTCTTATTTGGGACAACCAGGCAGAAATCTTTATCTTGGGGAGAGGGGTCGTTTATTTTTGATCTCCGGATCACAGTCGCATTATCGACAGAGTATTTTGCCCTATTCCCTTGATATCAATTTTGGTGGATGCGCCGATACAAGACCTGATTCGAATATATTGTTCAGGCTTGTTTTCTCGAATAAAGAGGTATCGAACCAGACCGTACGGAACACAGGATAGGTTGTCACATCTGACTTATTAGACTACATTTCACACTCCAATCTGCATGCTTTCCACGCTTGTCCGCACTTAACCGTTTTTATCATTACTCAATTTGCCTGCTCACCGCTTACTCATTTCTGCTGCTTGATATACGCTACCTGCTCACCTCGCTCAGTTCTCGTTCCGTACCGTGTTGCATTGTAAATATTTGCTTTTGGTGTTTAGTAGCCTTTTGCATTATTGTATATAATTATGTTTTTGAGATGGAAAACCTTGTTTTTAAAAAACTTTATTCACAAGAAAAAGACGAAAGGTACAATGAGAACTAACCGTCATGAACTGATCTATTATTGACTTATACGTTATGACTTATCCGTTATGACTGACTAAAAAACAATGCATCTGAGAATTCATAACATTACTTATCTCTAATGCAAAATGTGGCGTGATCCTAAGCGTCACAAAAAGAATAGATGAAATAGCAAAAATACATTGTAAGAACAAAGAGCGTATTATGCTTACAATGGGCATTCATTCCACGCACATTATCTCGTGTTTGAAAATGATGAGTTAACAATATTCTATCATGAAATATAAAGTAACAAATGAAGATTCAAAAATATATCGTATGATCAGAATGGGGTCGTATTATGTAATTCCTCCGCTTCTTGGAAAAAGGTATCACCTTGCTGAGGTGTAGCTTTCAAAGATACATTTCTTCTGAAATATCTACAAGCAAAAGCAATAACAATAATAATTATAAGTATTGTCAAAATAAATGCAAATGTTATTCCTATAGGATGAAGATTCCACTGCTTTAATTCTTCTAAGACGATGTCTGGAATATCTTTATTCTTGATAAGTTCTTCTTGAGAATCATTCTTGATAAAATGGGTCTGCTTGGGAGGAATAATATATTTTTCTTCATTTATGGTGGTTAGAGGAAAAATTTCTTTTTGTGAATTACTTATAGTACATTTAGAATGCAACAGGGCCATTAGCGGAATAAAATAATGTTTGATTTGATGAGGGCATTTCTCTATGACTTTTTTAATGTCTAGAGATAAAATATTTACATCTTCTAATAATTTCAAATCTGAATAGGGAACTGATGTGGTTCTGGTACAATTTTCTTTATGGGTTTTCAAAACGTTGATGAGGCATCTTGGAGGTTTCTTCAAGGATTCTTGATTACATAGGAAGTCCTTTTCAACTGGATGACATTCACTTGTCGACCATTGTAATATTTCTTCTTAAAATAGCAAATAGGAATCGGTGTAAGGAAGGGTTTCATTATTTTGTGATAGGAAGTAAAACTTGTACAACTCGTATTCCTTTTCATGAATGGTTGAAATCGATATTACGAACAATAACATCTTGTTTTTGAAAATAACTTTCGTATAACAAAGTTGACAATAATCTTTCAAATGATGAACAGGGATTATCGTAACATTTTTGATTAATTCAGAAAATTTTTTGTAAGGCAGAATAGATTTGTGCAAAAGATGTAATCTAGCAAAACTGACTGCCGTTTGAATTTCATCAATAGTATTTTTAATATCTTTAGTTTCAAATGTCATAAGATGCATTTGTTCGACTTCTTCGAGTGCAGGTAAAATTTGTAATAATTTCAAATTTTCAGTTATTTTTTGAAATTTATCGTAATATTTGTTCTTTAAGTCATTAACTACAGTAGCAATATTCTTGTGATTCCTTATGAGTATATTCTCATTTTTCTTTATGCCATCAAAATAATTCTTAAATAATTCCTCATCATCTGAATCTAAGGTTCCGAATAGAATCTTTGATATTTTTCCACCGAGATCAATAAGTTCTCTTCTTGTTTTTATATTTTCATTTGATAATTCTTCAAGGGCCTTGATATTTAATTCATTGGAATGTCGTAAATATTTAAAATTCGCTGTTTGTGCGAAACCTAGTGGTTCTTTTCTAATATTCTCAATTTCTTTCTGATATTCGCTAATTACTTTTTCAATCTTACTTAAATCAACATGATATATTAATTGCAAATTTCTATTTGTAATAAATGCTCTTCCAAGTTGTATGGGTAACATATTATTTTCAATAGGAATAATTTCTAAAGTAAATGATTCTATGATAATCTTAAGTAGTGTGAGTGTCACGATGAAATAATTCATTTTCAATCTGAAACAAAAATTAAAATTTACTTTTTCCGTTGTTTCAGAATTTTTTTATGATGAATATGTTTATTCTTATTATCTTGTATACGATGTGAATCAATTTCTTTCGCATTTATCTTTTTGAATGCAGGATCAAGTTTTCTTGTAATTGGAGCTTTAATATAAGTTGGGTTTTCATTAAGAGGGTGATCTTCTTTCGCACGTCTCTTATAATTCGTTTTTTCTAAGCGAATTAACTGTTTATCTCGCTGTTTTTCTATTTGTTTTGTGATGTCATTCAAATTTTCAATATTATTTTCTACATAATTTTGAACTTGTTCATCATGCGTACGTTCAATGGGTAATGAATAATTTAAGTCTGCCTTAATAATCTGCATTGGAATCATTTCTAAACTTGAGTGATTTGAATTATTATAACTTAATAAAGCTTGAGCTGATTTATTTTGAAAAGTAATGTTTTTACCTTCAATAGTTCGCAATTGTTCTATAAGTGTTGAATGAAATCGTTCCACTAATGCATTCGAATTTGGGTTATAATTTGTAATGTAATAAATTTCAATTTTATGCAATTTACATAGATCTTGTACAACATTATTTTTAGATTCAATTCCGTTGTCACATGTTATTCTATCAGATATACCATAATGGCTGAAATAAATTCTTAATTTATCTACAATTTCTAATCCGTTCTTTTTAAGTAAGGGATAACATTGTCCTAATCTAGAAAATGAATCTATTATACTTAAACAATATGTTTGACCCAATCGTATTGTATCGCAATAAAGATGAGAAAAGGGTTTAGAACCAACAGAATTAGGTTTATATTGTAATTGAATTGGTGTTCTTTCGTATTTACTTTTCTGGCAATATTCACACGAATTTATATAATTCTGAACATCTTTATTCATGTTCGGCCAATAAAATTTACGTTTCAAACTAATAAGATTTTCTCTTAATCCTCGATGTATCGTTTTGGTTTCATGATACTGACGGATTTTAAGTTGTCTTTCATCTATGTGTTCCACATCTTCTAACAGAATTCTTGAAATTTTTAAATCATAACTCTTGTAATCAAATTTCTCTTGCAACATTCGTATAAGTGGTTTTTCTAATCTGATGATAATGACCTACTACAATACCTACGCTTATTAGCTTTAGTTTGCCGCATGCGTATAGCTATACCTTGTACAACATAGCTTGAACTTTTTGACAGATGGGTTAGTGATGGGAAACACAAAATATCTATTGGTGTAAAAAATATGTGGCTGTATGTATGTTTTAAACTATTCAAAATAAATTTATTCATTTATCAATCAATTTTATTGCACTGGACATAAAAACATTGGGTAGGTAAGAGACCATTGTTTTCGTTTTTCTATTTAAATTTTACTTTGAAGCAATAAAAACCACTTAAGACCTTCGGAAAATGCTTGAGTCTTTAACAGGTACTTTTGTGTAGTGTGTCTATTCTTATGATTATTAACAATTATTAAAATAAGAAAATATTGTTCGTCGTTGCAAAGTTACATCGATTTCAGATTTGACATCCGTCAAAAAGATCAAACTATTAAATGCAACTATAAACAGGGTATAAGTACTCCACTTAATTAAATACCTATACTATATGTAGGTGTAAGAATACAATTTGATGCGGTGTGGTTTATGTCATAAAGAAACCTATTGAAACGTCATACGTAATACCAAAGACAAAAAGGGGAATTCCCGACTCCCGATCGTCGTTTGACTTGACGAACGGGATTTCCCCTGTATTTGTCTGCGATGTTGTGACGTTTGTTTTGCTTGTAGTTCTTACTGTCTGCTCGAGCTCTGATAAAAAAATAGTATTGTTTGATTAAATCGTCGTTTGTCTGTTTTGTGTTAGCGAATATTTTCGTAATAAAATTAATTAAATACTGAATTATTATATAAAATGTCGAAACGGTCATATCCTAGTGGATCTGAAAAAAGGAAAGAAGCTCTACATCAGAAAGAAGTGATTGAAAAGTTACCAAAATTAACATCTTTTTTTACTACTACTACTGGAGAAACTTCTGTAAGTAGCAATCAACTAATATATGTTCCACATGATGAGTCAGCTCAATCACAAATTGCGGGAATTTCCAAACCTTCATGTTCCAATTTTGAAAAAGAGATTGAATCAGAAAGCGAATATTCCTACGACGAAAGTGCAACAACTTCAGTGACTTCACTAAAACCGACAACTGTGTCAATTAACAGCAGTTTTCCAACACAGAAGAATTAATATCACACGACCCCGCCGATTATTTTCACAAAAAGTTTATTGAAATAAATCGCGAAATTTTAATTCGTAAGGGACCAGTATATTTTCAAAATAAAGATTCTGACTTTTCCGAGGCATCTAGAACCTACAAAGATGGTAATAAATTAGTAAAGAGATATTTCAACAAAGCATTAAATATTCGCAAATTAAAGAACAATGAAAGCGTCGAAAGAAAATGGTTGCTGTATTCGCCTTCCAAATGCTCTGTATTTTGTTTTTCATGGTGCTTATTTAACCCAACTGATGTTAATCTTTGCTCTCAGAATGGATGTAATGATTGGAAGCATATTAATAACATAATTTTATCACATGAAAATAGCCAAGCGTATAAGCAATCTATGATGACTTATCTGGCACGAAGTAAAGCGGTTGGTAGAGTAGATATAGACTTATTATCTCAACATCAAAAGGAAGTGGATTACTGGAGAAACGTACTTAAACGGATTGTAGCTGTTGTAAAATTTTTGGCATCGAGAGGGCTTCCGTTCCGCGGCGACAATGAAATCCTAGGATCTCCAAACAATGGAAATTATTTGGGTTGTGTGGAATTATTAAGTGAATTTGATCCATTTCTTGCAGATCACTTAAAAAAATTTGGGAATCCTGGAAAGGGTAACATTTCTTATTTATCAGCAAATATCTGTAATGAGTTTATTGAAGTAATGGGAAAACAGGTTCTAAAAAAAATTATAAATGAAGTTAAATCAGCAAAATATTTTTCCATTAGCGTTGACAGTACTCCCGATCTGTCTCATATTGACCAGCTAACTTTCATCATTCGATACGTAAAAGACTGTGTTCCTGTTGAAAGGTTTTTGAAATTTATACCTATTAAAGAGCATAAATCTAAGTATTTAGCGGAGACTATCTTAAATTTTTTAGAGATACATGATATTCCCATAAAAGATTGCAGAGGACAAAGCTACGACAATGCTTCAAATATGTCGGGAAAGTATAGTGGTTTACAAACAAGAATCAAGGAAAAATGTGAATTGGCCACCTTTATACCATGTGCGGGACATTCACTAAACTTGGTAGGTTTCCATGCGGCTGGGTGTGTACCGGAGGTATCACAGTTCAGAAAGTGTACAACTTTTTTTCGGGCTCTACCCACAGATGGAATATGTTAACAGAACATTAAGGTTCAAAAAAAGTTGTTAAAAGTCTTTCACAAACCAGATGGTCAGCCCGAGCTGATGCAGTAAGCGCTTTGCATGGGGGTTATAAACGAATAATAGAAGCTTTAATCACCATCGCAAACGATACTGAACAGGCACGAGAAACTAGAGACGAAGCCCTTAGTCTGTCTAGAAAAATGGGAAATCTAGAATTTATTATACTGACGGAAATCTGGAGCTGTATATTGGAAAGAATAGACAAAACAAGTAATTATCTTCAGAAAGAAACAATAACACTGGACGTTGCAACCAATTTGTTCACTTCACTTTTTATTACTGATTTTATTGAACGTTCTATAAGATTGGTAAGATGGCGTCAAGTGACGATGAGCATAGTGAAAACGAGAGTATCAAAAGCGACAAAAGTAATAGTTTAACAGAAAATTATTATAAATGTTGTGCGAAAAAAGCTTGCACTATACAAGTATGTATAAATTGTGAAGGTATTTTTCACGGTTCCTGCGTGAAAAAGAAAAATATTAAAGTTCTGAGTAAACGTCATATAGAATGCTGTGATAAGATTCCTGACAAACAGAAGAAAATGAATAAAGAAGAAATATTGGAACTCAAAATTGAATATATAAGTAAGTTACTTGCTGAATGCCAGGAAAAGAACGAAGTTTTAAAAGAAAACAATTCACTTTTAAAAGAAAATAATAGGTTATTATTATTACAATTGAACTCCATAAATAAAAAAAGTGAAACAAAAAATATATCAGAATATGCAAACATTGTGAAGAATGGATGTCAAAATGATATAAACAAAATAGTTCCAAAAATATTAGTTCAAACATCTGACAGAAGTAGCGAGAGACCTAACAAACATAACCTAAGCGTTGACCAGCGAACGCAACTGTCGCAACTTGGGAATAAACAAACAACTCGTAACCCTACGCATAGACAAGATATACCTAGGGCTGTAGAGATTAAGGATGATAACAACAAGGCAGAAAAAGGAGATGATTTCATACAAGTACGAAGAAAAAAATATCACAAAAGACTGGGCACTGCAACTGTATCAGAAGAAGTAATAAAAACAGGGTTTTCAGGAGCGGAGAGGAAGGTATGGCTCAATATATACAGAGTTAACAATCATGTAACTACTGACATGATAGAAAGTTACATAAAAACCCAAAAGGGATTCGAGAATGAAAAAATAACAGTTACTGAGTTACAAACAAAACCAACCCAACTAAAAAGTTTCTGTGTTACAGCACCATTAACCAGAAAAGATAATTTATATGAACCATCATTCTGGCCCCCAAATGTAGGAATCAGAAGATTTAATTTTGAGATATATAAAAGGAATAATGGAGGGCATTTTTTAGTTCAATAAATGACGACTGCAAGAGACCACATAAATATGAAGTAATAATCAAACCAATAATTTCAAAAATGAGTTTAATCCATCAAAATGTACAATCTATCGGTAATACCATCAATAAATTGGAATATGGACTTCAGGACCATAAGGAGTGCATGATATTATGTTTAACTGAACATTGGAAATCTAAAGAACAACTTATTAGTTTGCCAGTAAAAGATTTCAATCTCATAGGAAGTTTCTGCAGAACAGAGGGTAGCCATGGAGGGTCAGCAGTTTATCTGCATAAATCGATTGAAGGAAAAAAAAGAGAAGAACTTCAAAAATTCTCGCAATGTGGGGATATTGAATGTGCAGCAGTGGAATTTTATGGAAAGAACACAAGTGTGATAGTTCTCACAATATATAGGCCACCTAATGGGGATATGAAGACTTTCTTCTTTAAATTAGAAAATATTCTGGACAAAATTCATCAAGAAAATAAACTTATCATTATTGCGGGTGATTTTAATATAGAACTGTTGCAAATGAACAAAGATAGATCGGAATTTATGAACCTTATGGAATCATTCAACCTTTATATATATATGAATAATTTACCCATAACAACTACAGATTTTTCACATATGGAAACCATTAATAAATCCTTTTATCTAAAACCTACAACATCTACAGAAATTGAAAACCTAGGCAAGTCAATAAAAAACAAATTTAGCAGCGGAGAAGACGAAATTCCTATAATTATAATTAAGTTAGCATTACCAGCTGTCAGTGAAATAATGTCTGTCATCATCAACAACTCCTTCAAATATGGCATCTTTCCCGAATCACTGAAACTCGCATCAATAAAACCATTGTTTAAGGAAGGAAAACCAGAAGATATAAACAACTACAGACCCATAAGTTTATTACCAGGATTTTCAAGAATTTTTGAAATGTTGATGTCATCAAGGCTGATGAATTTTTTTGTTGAGAATGAGCTATTTACCGACGCCCAGCATGGTTACCTTCAAGGACGCTCAACTCGAACAGCAATTTTTTGGTTTGTGCAGTACATAATACAACAGCTTGAGCATAATAAAATGGCATTGGGTATATTTTTAGATTTGTCCAAAGCATATGATTCAATAGATACAATATATCTCTTACAAAAACTTGAATTTTATGGTGTAAGAGGAAATGCAAACAAATGGTTGAAATCATTTGTAACAAACAGGAAACAGAGAGTAACTATCACTCAAAATAATGTAACTGCCAAGTCTAAAATATTAACTCGCGCCACAGGAATTGACCAAGGAAGCACACTCGGAGGTATTTTGTTCATTATATATCTTAATGATCTAGGAGTATTATTGTTAAAAATTCAAGAATTTGTTGTTAATTATGTTGATGATACCAGTTTATTAGTAAGCGATGTAAATTTCGAAGAACTCACAAGGAAAGCTGGTCAATTATTTCTTAAGTCCAAAGCATGGTTTGACCAAAATAAATTAATATTGAATGAAAGTAAATCAAAAGCTATTCTATTTGATACAAGCAGATCACAAAAAGAAAAATCAAATATTATAAGTTGGCCAGGATACAGTTTTCAGCTATCAGATTGTGTAAAATTTCTGGGAGTACACATTGACCAATTTCTTAATTGGCGTCAACACACTGAGATCCTGTCAATTAAATTAAGTAGAATATGTTTTGCATTGAGATCCATCACTAGATACTTGAATGAAAGAACTTTAAAAATAGTTTATTTTGGGAATTTTGAAGCAAATGTCAATTATGGAATAATATTTTGGGGAAATAATGAAAATTTAAATAAAATATTTTTGATACAAAAAAGGGCTTTCCGCATAGTTTTTAAGTTAAAATTTAGGGAATCTTGTAGGGGAAAATTTAGAAATAAGAATGTTTTCACAGTCTTTGGTCTATATTTGTTCGAATGTTTGTTGTTTCTGCACAAAAATAGGCACAATTTTGCAGAAGAGAATTTAAATATATATAACACAAGATCTTTAGACATAAACTTTCCTGCACATAGGTTAACATTAACAGAGAAATGTCCATCTTACATGAGTATAAGAGCTTTCAATAAGTTGCCTAATCAAATTAAATGTATATCAGATTACAAACTATTCAGGAATAGAATAAAGAATTTATTAATAATGTTAGAGCCATATAGTCTGGCAGAATATTTCGAAGGGGCGGTATAAGGGCCTGTAAATGTATGACGTCATTTCACTTAAATTTTTCTTTGTATAACATTGTATTTGTTTATTTGAAATAAAGAAGCATTATCTATCTATCTATCTATCTATTACTAACCTCAGGGATACATTTGATAACTTCGAACCATCTGCCAAAGAAAAGAACCCAGAATCTGACTACAAGGATCTATCTCAAAGAACAAGACGTAGAAGCTCTCGGCAGAGTTTTTTTGACGGCTCTGCGCCATCAGTCCAATTGAATGGAAAAGAGCGATTCAACGTAGAAACCTTTCTCCCAATAATCGATACCTTGAGTGTTCATCTAAAACAGCGACTAAGTTCATATGAGACCGTTAGTCAACGTTTTAGTTTATTTTTTCAGTTAAAAACTCTGAATTCCGAAGAGATACGACAAGGATGCAAAGAATTTACTGAAATCTATCACGAAGATGTAAATGAAAAAGAGTTAGAAATAGAATGCCAACATTTAAATAATACTTAAAAAAAGGTCAGAGTGAAAATGAAGCACCTAACAGTGTACAGGAAGTATATAATCTATTAAATCAAAACAAAATTGAAGACACATTTCCTAACGTAGAACGAATAAAAAATGAATTAAGAAGTACAATGCTTCAAGAGAATTTAACTAGTTTGTCGCTGATGTCCATAGAATGTGATATTCTCAATACCATAGATTTTGAAGAAGTGATTAACGATTTTGCTCATCTTAAATCTAGAAGGGTACCTTTGCAATCAACATAGAATTAATCTAAGGATTTTATGCTAAGCGAGTTACTTTTGTAGATTATTTTTTATATATCCTATTTTTTTAAAGTTAGTAACTAAATAAAAATAAATTTAGAACCTTGTTTGTCTATTTTCTTTATATATTATAACTAAATAGTGTTTTCTCAAGGTCATAGGGGCCCCATGATCCTAATGTGCCCAGGGCCTCAAATAGTTCAAAGACGGCCCTGTGAATAATAACATTTCGAGTTTCTGAGTCAATTATATCATCTTCGATTTCATTAGTAAATTCATCATTATCTTCATTTTCGTATTCACTCGCATTTAATAATTCTAAGCCTTCATCAAGTTCTTCGTCAGTAACTTGATTAATTACTGAAACTAAATCATCTTCAATACCATTTAAATCTTCAATACCATTTAAATCTTCAATACAATTTATAAATAAATAAATAAATAAATAATAACTTTATTTCAAGGAATCCTCACGATAACAGAGATCAAATGAAATAGACGTCACAAAAAAATATAACTACAAGAGTTTAGTAGCTTCAAAGTATTCGCTCAGCGAATATGGCTCAATATTTATAAGAGAGTTTTTCAGTCTTTTTTTGAACACATTCAGGTTACATGAAATTCTTAAATTACTAGGAAGTGCATTGAACAATTTTATGCACATGTAAGATGGATGTTTTTCCGTCACTGATAATCTGTGAATTGGATAGTGTAAATTTTCTGACCTGGTTCCATAATTATGATGAGTTGTATGTACTTCAAACACTTCTCTATGTTTGAAAAAAAATACTAAACACTCAAATATATATAAAGCGTACAGAGTTAAAATACCGTTCTTTTTGAACACCCCTCTACAAGACTCTCTAAATGACATATGATACATAATCCTAACAATTCTTTTCTGAACTCTGAAAATTACATCTACCGCAGAACTACTGCCCCAGAAAATTATTCCATACCTCATAATCGACTCAGCATTTGCGAAATAAACAATCATTAATTCTTTTTCACTTATATACTTTGACAATGTTCTTATGCCAAAACTAATCTTACTGAGTTTAATTGATAAGTACTCAATGTGGTCATACCATTTCAAAAATCTATCAACATGTAGACCCAAAAATTTTGTTGATTTTTCTATTACTACAATTCTATTTCCGAGCTGTAAGGTGTCATCCAGATCTCTACGTGATTTATCAGTACTGAAAATTAATGCTGCAGTTTTATCTTCATTTATTTTAAGTTCATTGGAGCAGAGCCAATTTTTAATTATTGTGAAAATTTCATCAGCTTTCTCCTTTAGAACCAAAAAAGTCTCACCTTGTAATAATACGTTTGTATCATCCACAAAGCAAGTAATAATAATTAAAAGGTATTCAACCAATATACACAGATCATTTACATATAGAATAAATAATAACGGGCCCAGTACACTACCCTGAGGTACTCCTGTTTCAACTTTTGTGAACTCTGATTCAGATAACACACCTTCTACTGTTATAACAACTTTTTGATGGCGACCTCCGAGGTAAGACTCAAACCACTTTTTCACCTCATTACGAACTCCCATTCTTTCAAGTTTTTGAAAAAGATAATCATGATTGAGACAATCATATGCCCTTGATTGATCTATAAATAAGCCTAAACCCAGCTCATCATCCTCCAGTATTTTTATTATTTCATGAGTAAATTGAAAAATGGCTGTGATCGGAGACCTACCCCCAAGGTAACCATGTTGAGATTCACTAAATATTCCATTTCTTATACAAAATTCTAAAAGCCTTGCAGACATTGCTTTTTCAAATATCCTAGAAAAACTAGGGAGAAGACTTATGGGTCTATAGTTTTCAACTGCATTTTTATTACCCTTTTTAAAAATAGGTTTTATTAACGAATATTTCAGCTGATCTGGAAATATTCCAAATTTGAAAGAATTATTGACAATATATGAAATCACGGTTTTCAGTTCATCGCTACAAGATTTGATCAGAGATTTGACAGAGACACCTCATCATAGCCACTGCAATGTTTATTTTTGAAACTATTAATTATTAGAACAATTTCTTCAGGCGAAACTGGCGTGAGGGTGAATACTTCCATTATTTCCGGAGAATAATTTACAAAAGGAATATCAGTAATTTCCTTAGCCAACTGTTGAACAAGCGAATCAAAAAATTTGGAAAATTTGTTTGACACCTCAGAAGGTGACCCTTCAACACCACATTCATTGTTATAATTCTTTCCGGTTACATCATTTACTATTGACCACATCATTTTGGATTTGTTATCTGAACTTTGGATCTTTTTCCCATAATAGGAAGCTTTGGATTTAACTAGAAGGGACTCATAGTTTTTCTTTTCAATTTTATAAAGATCATCATATATTTTATGATGAGTTCGCAGTAGTAGAAGATTATCTAATCTATTCTTACATTCCCTAATTTCCTGAGTTTCAAACATCTTTATGGAATCCACCTTCCTAACATGAACAAGTTTTTGAGGAAACTTCTCATGGAAGAGCAACAAAAATACATCCATAAAACTCTTCCATTGAGAATTCACATCACACTCAGCTGCCGCAAATACAGACACCCAGTCCTGCTCCCCCAGATCACTCCTGAAAGCCTCAATATGTTCAGGGGTAAAAAACCTTCTAAAAATTGGTTTACTTTTGTTAACTTTATGGAATTTCAAAGAAATTTTCTGACCGAAGTGATCCGATATTACAGTTCTGAGTATCTGCGATTCATATTCAGAGTAATGAAAACTGGTAAAAATATTATCTAAGCAACTACTACTGTTAATTGTTACCCTGGTAGGTTCATTAATGGTTTGAGTGAGTTCAACTGAACTCATTAAGGACAGAAAATCTATTTTATCACCTACATTTGTTGACTCCAAAAGGTCAATGTTGAAATCATCCGACACAATAATTTCCGGCCCCACACCAACTGAAGCTAGCACCATTTCCATCTTCTCAAGGAAAACATCCAAACTGCCGCCGCAGGGTCTATATACCGACAGAACGATCAACTTGGTCTTATTAATCCAGCACTCCACAGCCGCACATTCAAAATGGCCAATCACCGAGAAATCACTTAAGTCCTTTCTTTCTTTGCACTTCACTGATCTTCTTGTGTAGATTGCTGATCCTCCATGTTTTCCACTTTCACGACAAACAGAAGACATCAATATAAAGTCGTCAATATAACTATTCAGTTCATATTTCGCCTTCCAATGCTCAGTAATGCATAGTACTTGGCAGTCTTTAGGGTATATGAGGAGACTTTGTAAAGAATTCAGAGCATTTCCCAATGATTGGACGTTATGATGGATAATGCTGTACCAATTTTTGGAGTTATCAATTTTTCTGTTCTTATTGTCAGTTATATAAAATCAGATGAGGTTCGATTCTTTTCATAGGCTCGAAAATTGAATCTTCTGATCCCCACATTTTCCGGCCAAAATTCGGTGTCATAAAGTTCATCTTTATGTTTAAAAGGAACTTTGATCAAAAAACTCTTCAGATCACCAAGTTTCCCGGCCAAAGATAGCTCCTTAACTTCCACAGTTGTATCCTTGAAATTATTTTTGGATTTAATGTAATTTATGACTTGCTCCTCGGTTACGTGAGATTTAACTCTGTTTATAAAGAACCAAGCCTTCTTTTCTTGACCTGTGAAACCATTCTGATTATTATCGGTTTTACCTGTCCCATATCTCGTTTTAATATTCTTTTTTCTTCTTTTACCTACGGTTTTCCATTCCGAAGACATTTGCGTAGCTGGACTAGTTGTTCTGTTGCTGGTTTGTTCGCTTAAATTTTCACGAGATTTTTGTTTGTTTTGATTTACACTTAGGTTATTCAGGGAACTTGATTGTTTATGTTGAGTTGCGAGTACCGGAACTGAAACTCCCAGTTGATCTCTACCATGATCGTCAGTTGCAGATTGCCTAACTTCACTGCTCGATGGAATGACGTTCATGATATTTTCAACATATTGTTTATCACTTTTTTTGTTGCGTTTTATCTTCATTTCTCGAATAATCTCTTCTTTTTCATCCAAGGTCTTTTCTAATATTGATATTTTGAACTTATATAAACTTGCATTTTCTTCTAATTGATTTATAATTTTCAACAATAAATCAACATTTGTAGATTCAGCAGATAGACTACTCGCGGTTGATACATCCGCGGCTAAATATTTGTCCTTTTCTGTTTCATTCCGCAGGGAAAAGGCGATTAAGTCTTGTCCACAGCAATTGTCCTTTACTCTATTTCCACAACTAGGATGGAATATTTTCAAACAAGTACGGCACTGTAAAGCACTTTTCGACACAGTATTTTTACAGTATCCACACTTTGATATTTCGCTTTGCGGAGCGCTACCGACACGACTACTCTCGTCGGACGACATGTTGCGTATGATTTAAATCTTTAATTTCATTCAAATCGTCTATTTGGGAAATCAATGTTTCAATTTGATTTATTTCATAATCAGATTCTAAAATAATTCTACTCAATGGGTAAGCACATTCTTTATTAGTTGAGAAAAATTGTGAATTGCATACTTGCTTCCTTCTGAATATAGGATCAAGGTTGCGAATAATCGGTGCTTTGATAACAGTTGGGTATGTATTACAATAGGAGTAATTGAACGGTTCGTGAACTACGTAGCTTGATTGAAATTGTATGGGAGGTCGTTTGAATTTGCTTTTTCGACAAATATCAGCGGAAAACTTATGGGAATTCATATCATTCGAAAATTTTTTATTTATTTTCGTCCTTAAGTATTTTCGTTTTGAATCACTGGAAATATCCGTATAATTATGATCATTTACATCTTCTATCAATTTATGAATCAAAAAATTATCATCTTTTTGTTCGATAGTTTTTAGTAATTCAGAGGGTTTATCTGATTTTTCTTCCGTGACTTTATTATTTTCAATTTCATTGGTTTCACTTTTATTGGTATCATTAGTTATATCGCATTCGGAAAATACGTATTCAATGTGATTCATTTCTATTGATTTCGACAATTGACTATTTATTTCCGGTTTTGGATTATCAATGTCAATAGTTTTTTTTAATTTGATTCGATAATGAGTTGTTGTGGCGAGTAGACGTCCTCGCGGTTGCTCCGACATAAACACAAAATTAAATAACTTAAAAGAGAACTTCTAGTCATTGTAAGAATTAATTTCGAGTAATACTGATCAAGCAGGAATCATGGGCCTTACTAGAGAGAACAAAGCAGAAATCAAGGAACTCATAAAACAAACATTGATCGAAGTATTAGATGGTTACCTAGAAAAATTAGTAGACAAGGTGTTAACTAAGGTTAAAGATGGAATTCGAGTCGAGCTCGAAAACATGAAAACGGCGTTAGCAGAAACTCAGGATGAAGTGGATTATTTGAAACAATTACACAAAAAGAAAAACTTAATAATATATGGTATCAACGAAACACCAAACGAAGAAGTGAAAGAAAAAGTTATCAAATTGTGCACTGATAAACATGTAAACATCCCAATGACAGCAATAAAACATTGCTATAGAATAGGAAACAAAACCAACAATAAAATACGTCCTATCGTCATTAAATTTGCTAACGAAAATTATCGAAAAAATTTCATGTCAAACAGAAAAACCCTTTCTAAAACTGGAATAAGGATCAAAGAAGACCTGACAAGAAAGCGACTTCAACTATTTAAATGCTGTGGAGAAAAATTAGGTTTCCAATCAGTTTGGACATACAATGGGAATATCAGAGTAAAAATAGGAGAGAACATTCATCCTATCAAAAATGAAAAAGATATTGTCAACTTACTATCAGAAATCGATGCTTGTGAGTGAGTTTGCTAGGGGTAGAAAAATTAGAACTGATTTTTGTTTGTATGTTTCATTCATGTTATTCTGATTGTAATTTTGGGTACATTTCATTTATAAGGGAATTAAATTCACATAATTTTGCTATTATAGTACAAGTTCATGGTTAATTCATGTTGAACTTAACCTCACTCGAAATTATTTGTTTATGTTGTGGGTATATTAGGGGCATTCATTTCTTTCGATGTCCAGAATCCTCATTATTGTTTAAGTTCTCGAAAGGTGAATGAAAATAATTTAATTGTCGAGAAAAAGCCGCAGATTGTCTGCATTGATTTTGCCTGAATAAATTTTATTTTGTTCAATTCTTTTTTGTTTGTATATTTTACGTGTATTCTCGTTTCTTCAAGATAATACATGATTAATGAACTTTGTAGAAGAAGACTTATCTGAGGAATCTGATGAGACGAGAGTTCACGTCAACATAGATGATGCCAGGGAACAATTAAAATGTAATAAAATTTTGAACATATTACACTTCAATATAAGAAGTATTAGAAAGAATTATGATAACTTGCTCTTATACTTGCAAGGCCTAGACATCGATAATGTGGACATTTTAATACTTTCTGAAAGTTGGGAAGTGACCACTGTTTCGAATTTTGATATACCAGGTTTCTGTGTTTTTCACAATGAGTCAAAACATAACAAATGTGATGGTTTATTAGCCTACGTGCGTGAGAGTTTATATGTGGAAATGATGATTATTCCTTTTTCACAGACGAATATAATGCGCCTGTGCCTTGAGGTTGGTGGGGTGAGTTACGGTGTTTCAGCTTCCTATAGGCCCCCGTCGATAAATGAGGAAAGATATATTGAGGATTTGAACCGTTATCTAGTTGAACTAAATAAATGTCAAGCAGAAATCTTCGTCGGTGATATTAATATCAATATTGGGGACTCGAACTGCAAAAATAGTTTGGACTATCTAGACTGCTTGGCATTAAATGGTTTTGTATCTCGAATAAATAAGGTTACAAGAGAAACTGAGAGCACTTCTTCTGTTATCGATCACATTTTCACAAGAGTAAACAGATTAATAATTGACAAAATATACTTGCAATCTTCCACAATTGAAGCAACTATCACGGATCATTACGGGATATTTCTAGCCGTGAAGACACCAATTCCGGTGGTAGGAAGTAAAAAGCTGGAAACGATATCGACAAAATCTTTTATCGATTTCAATAAACTATTCAACTATTTACAGAATGAGAGCTGGTCGAGCGTTTTAAATGATAATGATCCACAGGGTGCATATAGTAAATTCTTAACATTATTAAAAGAATACATAAAGCTGTCAACCTACTTCAAACGTGTCACAAATAATCAAAAATTTAAAAAAATCCAACCATGGATTACTAAAGGGCTAATCACGTCTATTAAACAAAGGGACAAGATGAAAAAACTTTTTAGGAGATATCCTACACAAGAAAACAAGAGGATTTTCAATAATTATAGAAACACATTGAATTCATTGATCAAAACTACCAAGGACTCATATTATAGAGAAAAAATTGCAATAGCTGGTAATGATCTGAAAAAAGTTTGGGCAACAATAAATCAAATAGGTGGCAGAAAGAAAGCAAATAAGGGTGCTCCCAAAAAAATCAATATTGACGATAAAATTGTGGAAGATGCACAAGGCAAAGCGGATGGGTTCAATGAATTTTTTTCAAGCATAGGCAGTCAAATGGTTGAAGAGATTAAGAAAAGAGCTAAAGGGAGAAATGAAAGACTTTCGGATTCAAATAAACCAAAATTTTGCTCTGCATCATCTTCTTTTTACATCAAACCAACGACAGTTAAAGAGATAATCAATCTCATAGCTACATTGAAAAACAATTCGGCTCCCGGACCTGATGGTATAGCAGCTTCGCTGATCAAAAAAATACACGCATTTATATCCATTCCATTAGTTCACATTATAAACATCGTCTTTTCAACCGGCAAAATACCATCGGAATGGAAAGAATCCTATGTTTCTCCCATTTTCAAATCAGGTGATCGAACCAAAATGACAAACTATCGTCCGATATCTGTTATTAATAACTTTGCTAAGATATTTGAAAAATGTTTGAAAGAAAGATTAACAAATTACATGGAACGTTTTGGTTTAATCAGCGCTAGACAGTATGGTTTTAGAGAGGGTTTGTCAACAGCAGATGCCATCGAGGAGCTCACGAACAATACAAGGTGCGCCTTAAATGATGGAGAGAAGGTTTTGGCTGTGTTTTTGGACTTAGCTAAGGCATTCGACACAGTAACGCATGATTTGTTACTCGAACGTTTGGAAAACTGTGGATTCAGGGGTTCTAGTCATACATTATTTGAGGACTATTTAAAAAATAGAAAACAATATGTGAAAATTGACGATAAACTCAGCAAGCCAATCTTGGTAAATACTGGTATACCGCAGGGAACAGTTCTGGGGCCATTACTGTTTCTTATATTTATAAACCAACTCTCCTCGATTCCAAACCTGGACATAGTGTCTTATGCTGATGACTCAGTGATTACTTTTAGAGGTAAAACATGGGAGGAAGCACGCAAGGCGGCTGAAGGGGGTTTGAGATTTGTTGACTCTTGGTTAACGGAAAGCTGTCTTAGTCTGAATGTGGCGAAAACAAAATTCTTAACTTTTTCTCTCACAATGAGTACCCAACCAGATGACCGCCTTCTAACTATCCATACAACCCACTGCATTAATAACTCTAGTTGCAACTGTCCTTGTATAGAAAAAGTAGATCATGTTAAATACCTGGGCATCTTCATCGATCAACACCTTAGGTGGGATAGGCATATCACCTATCTGGTGGAAAGACTCAAGGGTATGTTCCATACTTTCTACAATTTGAGATATGTTCTTTCGTTGGCTGGAATAATCAGAATTTATGAATCAATAGTGGTGTCAATTTTGAGATATGGAGTCGTGATATGGGAAAGTGTTCTAAATAGTCATTTAAAAAAATTAGAAATCACACAAAACACCGTGTTGAAGATTATACGTAAGGTGGGAAGAAGATATAACACCAATAAATTGTATTCTGAAATCGGAGAACTTAATATTCGGCAAATATACATTTACGAGAACATCTTGAATCAGATTAAGAGGGAGAAGACAACGATTAATCACCCATACCCAACTAGATATGCTAGCAATCAAGCAATTATATTGCCACACTTTAAGAAAACACATGTTCTACACAGTTCACTTTATCATGGTCCTAAGCTCTACAGCCATCTAACCATATATTTGAAAAGCAACATCAATACGAGGAGCAGGAAGTATAGAAGTGAGCTCAAAAGATATGTAATGGAGAATTCAGTCAAATTGTGTGGCATCCTCTGATGATCTTGATGGTCGGTATTTTTCACTTTTCGCATTTGACTTGTTGTGGGAAGATTCCTGGCCGTGTCGAAGTTCACACTGAAAAGGAGATTATCCTAATGAGCACACTTTGTTATTAGACTTATTTCACCTCTGGCGTCATCTCGGATAATAGTTATTAAGATATTGTTGTGTAAATGTATGAATGTACAGAGAAGTTATGTATCGAATTTATCGAATTTTATTCATGAAAATATTGAGGGCTCTATTGACATACAAGCTTGCTTAGGTCATAGAGTTTCTCATAGTTTTACCTGTGTTTTGAACATGTATTTTTGGGATGAATGAATTTTACATTTAATTTTGTAAAATCACTTGCAATACGCAGTTTCTGTTTTTGTGATAAATCTCTCTTTTCAGTTTCTAGATGAGTAAGGTCTACTGGTAATTTAATAGGATTTTGATTTGTTTTATCTAGCGTATGCTTTATGTCAATTCGTTTTCTGAAGTAGGGTCTCGAAAATTTTGTTTGGAAGTCGATGGTTTCGAATGAAAATCTCTATTATGATTTTTATTATAAAATATATATCACAGGATTCATTATTAGGATTTGATCCTATTTGAGTTAATTCTTCAAAAGTCAAATGTGGTTCATTAGAAACGCGTTCATTAAAAATTTCCTCTGGGGATTCGTTGGGAATTGGGTCGAATAATTTGGACGTTTTTGGGGGTAAACTCTTGTTTGCACTGACATTTTCTCTGGTGGTGTATTAATTCTTTGGTTGGGATTTGGTTTGAAAACATTAGTATTAGTATTTGTATGTCCAAAAACTTGTTTGTTTGAGGGATAGTATCTATTCACAGTTCTTTGATTAAACTGAATATGTTTTGAGGGGAAATTCGAATTTGAATTCGAATTATAATTATTATTCGATGTAAAATGATAATTATTAGAAATATAAATTGATCTATAATTATTTGTTCTCGTATTGGGTTTATTTCTGAAATTATTTTTTTCAGGGCGTGTTTGAAATTTTTGTCTTCTGCTCTCATCGAGTAAATCATATTGACCTAGATTCGATATATAATCTTTAACTGCATTTACGGTTCCGTCAAAATTCAAAGCATCATTTGTTATTAAATAAGTCCTCAATTCTATTGGGGCATTTGATACAAGAACTGTTTTACAAATCTTTAAAATATTAGTTTTATATAATTGTTTTTCTGGATCTGGCATGGGATCCGCGTCAATTCTATTATTTATTCTTATCTTTAAGGAAATTATCTCATCAATAAAATCTTTTATATCTTCATTATGCGACTTATTCAAAAATTGTAATTTGTGTATCAATACATCTGAATCAATTTGATCGCCAAATTTGATCTGCAAGAATCTCTTCAGAGAATTTCAATCATCAGGAATATCTGTTGTTGCTACCTCAGCTAACGCTCTTCCTACTAATTTACTTTTAACAACTGATGAACAATAACTTTTTACTATATTTTGTTCATTTGTGAACAACCTTAAATATTCTTCTGTACTTTTTATAAAAGAATGTAATTCATTCTCCACTGCTGAAAATCTTGGCAAAAGCATCCCGAACTTTTCCGGTAATGTTAAGTTCATATTTTCTAATGCCATTTTTACTGTTTGCGCTTTACGGCCTTTAAAATGTTTTATAGAAGTTATCTTGAATTAAAATTAGTAATCGGTTTTGCAAATGAGTAACCTAGAAAAAACTCTTCTGTCGGTTTTTAAAGAAACCTAGGAAAAACTGTTCTACAAGTTTTACACTCAAAACTTTGGGAAAAAGGGTGACTACTTTTTGTCCAGAATAGGGTAAACTGGGAGTCAATAACGGGTTGGATTGCTAACCTTTTTTTTTTCGTATTCCTTGTAGTGAAGTCGTCTTGGGCGCTACTCCAAAGATCAGGGCATCTGGGTGGTTTCCTTCTCAGGGTTGTTTCTCACCTTAACAGTTGAAACTGAAAGTCTTGAAAGTTTTACGTACTTTCACGACCGGCACTTTTTTCGAATTTCGGTTTTCGATGAGTTGCGTCGCACTTTTCTCGATCGAACTCGATAACGAACAAACCGTATTAAAAATATTTTATTATTCAAAATATTTCAATATCGAAAAAATTTTTGCATCCCATCCTCGTCGCCAATTATGTTTTTGGGATGGAAACCTTGTTTTTAACAAACTTTATTTACAAGAAAAAGACGAAAGGTACAATGAGAACTAACCGTCATGAACTGATCTATTATTGACTTATTTATGACTTATCCGTTATGACTGACTAAAAAACAATGCATCTGAGATTTTATAACATTACTTATCTCTAATGCAGAATGTGGCGTGATCCTAAGCGTCACACAAAGAATAGATGAAATAGCAAAAATACATTGTAACACAGAACAAAGAGCGTATTATGGTTACAATGGGCATTCATTCCACGCACATTTTCTCGTGTTTGAAATTGATGAGTTTACAATATTTTATCATGAAATATAAAGTAACAAATGAAGATTCGAAAATATGTCTTATGATCAGAATGGGGTCGTATTATGTAATTATATATAGGATAGTATTGTATATAATTTGGTGTTGTACATAAACGAATATTGTTAAATATAGTGTGTTTCGTCAGGGTGTCTTTTATTTATCTCATAGACATTTACTGCCATTTAGTGAAAGAAATCACCACTGGTCAATCGCTCTTACCTTAGATTGAATCGAACCCTTCTCCAACTGTTTAAAAGCTTCCCAGGGTCGATAATAGTGAGCGACGTAAGGAATTGCGACCTTATAAAACCTATCGCAATTGGCGCTCGAGGTAATATAGGAGGGAAATAGTAAACAATCGTCAATCTGAAGAAAGTCGCCCTCACAATACATGAGGAAACGATCGAAAGAATCGTTATCTGAATTTATTGATGGAGTCAGACAAACTAAATTACAATATGATTATCAAATACAGCTCATTGGGCTAAGTCCCACAGAATTGAAAGTCTATAGAGACTTGTCAGATAAAATAGGAAATACAGTTTTATATAACAACGTAGACGAAAATTCAAGAAATCTCCTAGATTTACAGCCCCAACCTTTTGATGCAACGTGCAAATTATTAGAAAATAAAGAAATTAAAAGGCAACAATTATATCATTAAGCATTTCCGAGAGTAACACCCACAGTTCAAGATATTTCACCACAAACGACTATTAGAAATATTTTACCACAAATGACTAGTAGACATGAAATACCTTCTACAAGTCGAATGAATAATTTTCCCTCACAACCCGTTCAATTGAATTGGAACCACAAAAAGCAGGAAACAAAATTTTCTACGAATAGTCAAGTGTTTGGTAGACAAACAAATGTATTCAAACCAAGGCCCAATGCGCAAAATAACTATCCTAACCAGAACCAATGTCGGTAAGAAGTAGAGTTTATCCATTTAAAAGACACGCTAGTACTCAACTTAGACATCAAGAAGCGCCAAACAATCGACAATTTTTCAAAAAAACAGGTCCCGCTGATTTTTATACCGAAGAACTTACAAATACCGATGAAGTTCAAGACGAAAACGATAAACAAATCTATAATGAAGAAATCGATTATAATTTTGATGAAAACCTAGAAAATGAAGACATATTCGAGGAAGAAACGGAAAATTTTCAATTGGAACCCCATCAAAATTTCAAGACTTAAATTTTAATATGGACCATTCAGCTACATTACCATATTTAAAATTAGTAGACCCTCCTATTAAATTATCGATAGATAGCGGAAGTTCGATGTATATTATTGATTCCGCACTCCCGCAGTAGCATTCAATTTATTTCCCGAAAACATTTATCAAGAACGTACCGATTTCAAGACAGCTACCGGAAAAGATTTAAGCCGATATAAAGCAGAATTCCCTCTCACATCTTTCGGATTTGATAATACTTATCCATTTGTAATCTATGAATTTCATACACATTACGATGGTGTTATAGGTGCAAATTTGTTAAAAGACTCAGAACTAAATTTTGATTGGCAAAATCAGGAATTTGGAAATGATGTTAAAACTCAGAGATTTTATTTTCAACAATCTCATCCCAACGTTAAACTTCCCATCAGACTAGACTATCTTGACCCGAATCTAAAAAATCAATTAATTAAAATTTTACAAAGTAATAAAGAGGCTTTACAACTACCAGATCAACCTTTAAATCTTACAAATAAAATCAAACATAATATTAGGACAATTGACGATAACCCAGTATACTTTAGACACTACAGGTATCAAGAGGTGAAAAATCAAGTGCGAGATTTATTGAAGAAAAATATCATAAAACCTAGTAATTCTCCATGGTATTTCCCTATTGTTATGGTTCCGAAAAAATTAGACCAATCTGGCAAACAAAAATGACGAATGGCCATTGATTATCGAAAACTTAATGAAAAAACAATCGACGATAAATTCTCGATACCAAATATTGACGAACTTTTGGATCAATTGAAGAATGCAAAATATTTCAGTGCGTTAGATTCAGCAAGCGGTTTCCACTAAATAGAATTGGAACAAGATTCAATCGAGAAGACTGCATTCGCAACGGACGAAGGTCATTTCGAATTTCTAAGAATGCCGTTCGGACTGAAAAACGCTCCGTCAACTTTCCAACGGGTAATGAACCTAATACTCAGACCAGTATTAAATTAAATTTGCGATATGTACATTAACGATATTCTAATTTTTTCCAAAACACCCGAAAAACATCTGGCTGATATTCAAACTGTTTTACAATTGTTGAAGAAAGAAAACTTGAAAATTCAGTTAGATAAGTCAAACTTTTTCAAGAAGGAAGTAGTCTATTAAGGATACAAAATTTTGGAAAGAGGTGTTGAACCGAATCCTGATAAAATTGAAGTTTTAAAAAAATTTCCTATTTCAAAATCAACCAAAGAAATTAAATCGTATTCAGGAATGATAGGATATTACTGAAAATTCATTCAAAACTTTTCAAAATTAACGAAACCAATGACTAAATATTTGAAAAAAGAGATCAAATTGAATATTGATGATACACAATATATTGACGCATTCAATTTTACAAAAAATATGCTTATCAATTATCCAATATCACAATATCCTTTGAAGAAGACTTTGAAGAACCTTTCGTATTAACGACAGATGCTTCTCAATACGCTATAGGAGCCATCTTATCTCAAGGAATACCCCCTAATGATTTACCATTAGCTTATGCAAGAAGAACATTATCGGAGGCAGAAATAAAGTATTCCACAATCGAAAAAGAATTACTTGCAGTAGTGTGGGCTACGAAACATTTTAAACATTATTTATTCGGTCGAAAATTTACCATTTTTACAGATCACAGACCTCTTTTATGGCTATTTTCATCAAAAGATGCATCATCCCGTCTCATGCGATGGGGAATAAAATTAGAAGAATTCAATTTCGAAAATAAAAACACCAAAGGCGTAAACAACAATGCCGATGCCATGTCCCGTATTCGTTTAGAAGAATTAAATATTAACGAAGATTCCGACGACGACTTACAATCAATGATACCCCAAATTTCTCATAAATAGTTAGAATTAACCCAAAAAGAACTAGAAGATTTGACTCAATCATGTATACAAAATAGAGAGACAGGATCAACATTCCATAGTAACATAGAAGATCTTATTTTAGAAATTCCTTACTCAGAACGCACCTTGAATACGAACATGAACCAAATTATTTCCCAAAAGGGTAATAATTTCAAAGTAGAAAGATTGAAATTACATGAAAATAGTCGATTAAGAATGATTGTCTCAATCAACGACTCGGAAGATAATACAAAATTCCTGAAGGAATACATCAAACCAAAAATTCAATACGGTATCCATTTTAAACAAAAAGAATTAGAAACACCGTTCATAAATTTCTCGCAAAACTTATTGAAAGATGAAGCGTTCTCATTCAAAATTCATAATTTATTAGTCGAAGATATAGAAGCGGAAGAAAATCAACAGGAAAAGATCAAACTCTTTCACGAAACGAAAACTAAACACCGAGGTTTTCACGAAAATATAGAAAGCTTGAAAAAAAGATTTTATTGGCCCAAAATGGACAAAGATGTGCAGGCATACATCAATTCATGCGAGATATGTCAGACCCAAAAATATGAAAGACAACCAAACAAACTAATTTTCAAAAGTAACCCTATTGGCGACAGACCTTTCTCACATTTAGAGCCCGTTCACATGACGAGCGGTTTACGCGCGGTTCCAAACCGCTCGTTTACAAGTACATGAATTTTCTTCGAAGCGTACACATGCCTCTGCGCGTTTTTATGGACCGCGCGTAGAGCGCGGTTCTAGAGCTTGCCCATAGTAACCGCGCGTTGGCGCGTGGTTTGAGATCATAGGTTTCTAATGTAACCGTTCAGATGACCGCGCGGGCACGAGCTGATAGATGCCAGAGACGTATTTACGTATTTTCCTTCGATCCGTTCGGTCAGAAATATTTCAAAATGGAACCGGACGCTCCTAAATTATTCATAGATGAAATTGAGAATTTTCCTGTAATATGCGACATGACAAGTAGTGTATATTCAGATAAAAACTCAAGGAGACGGGCTTGGGAAGAACTCGTCATCATATCCTGTGAAGGAGATGCTAATGAAGAAAAAAAATTTATTATGTGACCACATAAAAATGATAATAGCTCTTTATTTAGAAATCATGAGATTCACGTAGAACAAATACAAATGAAGAGAAATAGTATCAAAATAACATTCACCTACCACTTAACAGCAGAAATCTACTATACTAAGTATATGGTTCTAATTATAATTATTATGAAGAAATGGCTTATAATTATTCAACAATAAATTAAATATTATATTCTTAAATGGTTTATAATTATTTATTTCTTTGATTTCATTAGGCAGTCTATTGAAAAACTTTAAACAACTGTATTCTAGCTGCTATTTGTGTTGAATTTAATTTACTTTTTTTTTTCTGTCGAGCCACGTGTCCTGCCCACTGCCACTTCAATTCTGCAACACGCTCTATAATATCTACGACTCTAGTTCTTTGTCGGATTTCTTCATTTCTTTTTCTGTCTCTAAGGCCGCGCCTACATTAGATCCGCATTTCTCCCGATCCGATCCGATCCGACGTTGTCCGATGGTCGGACGACGTCGAAAGAAAAACAAACACCTTTATCTTAATGTTAGTGCCTACAATTGAAACGAATTCCCGATTCCCGACGACTCACGACACTATCCGACACAATTCGTTTCAATTGTAGGCACTAACATTAAGATAAAGGTGTTTGTTTTTCTTCCGACGTCGTCCGACCATCGGACAACGTCGGATCGGATCGGATCGGGAGAAATGCGGATCTAATGTAGGTGCGGCCTAAGACAGACCTTGAGCATAGTTCTTTCCATCGCTCTCTGCATCACCCTCAGCTGGTTTGCGCCGTTTGCGGTCTTCTTAGTTATTGCCATAGTTTCCAGGCCATATGTCGCTACCGGTAATATGCAGGCATCGAAAACTTTCCTTTTAAGGTTTATTGGGATGTCGTTATTCCTGAATATATATTTCATCTTTCCAAAAGCCATCCAAGTTAGCCTGATTCTTCTTTTTATCTCTGCTGTTTAATTTTCTTTGCCGATTCTTATTGAGTGTCTTAAATCTATATATTCTTCTACATTTTCAAGTTGTGTGCCGTCAATGTTTATGTGTTCTGTGGTGTTGTTGATAAGTTTGGTCTTCGAAACATTAATTTTCAAACCGACTTTATTCAGAGCATCAATAAGTTGTTTTAACATCTCGCTCAATTCCTGCATGTTGCTACTTATTAGGACGATGTCATCGGCAAAACGAAGAAGATTTAAGTAGGATCAGTTTTAATTGATGAATAATAGAAACTATTCGATCTATAATTACCTATCAAAACTTAAAAACGTTTAATTCTCACCTAAATCTGATACTGAATCCAGATTCAAACCAAAATGTAGAATTCAAACTGAATACGGGCCGTTACGGCAACGCGCGGTCACCGCTTGGCAACCGCGTTCCATGTGAACGGTATCCAATTATCCACCGCTCATTCAACCGCGCGTAGACCGCTTGTCATGTGAACGTGCTCTAAGAGCCCGTTCACATGACGAGCGGTTTACGCGCGGTTTGAAACCGCGCGTTTACAAGTACATGAATTTTCTTCGAAGCGTACACATGCCTCCGCGCGTAGAGCGCGGTTCTAGAGCTTGCCCCTAGTAACCGCGCGTTGGCGCGCGGTTTGAGATCATAGGTTTCTAATGTAACCGTTCAGATGACCGCGCGGGAACGAGCTGATAGATGCCAGAGACGTATTTACGTATTTTCCTTCGATCCGTTCGGTCAGAAATATTTCAAAATGGAACCGGACGCTCCTAAATTATTCATAGATGAAATTGAGTATTTTCCTGTAATATGCGACATGACAAGTAGTGTATATTCAGATAAAAACTCAAGGAGACGGGCTTGGGAAGAACTCGTCATCATATCCTGTGAAGGAGATGCTAATGAAGAAAAAAATTTATTATGTGACCACATAAAAATGATAATAGCTCTTTATTTAGAAATCATGAGGTACACGTAGAACAAATACAAATGAAGAGAAATAGTATCAAAATAACATTCACCTACCACTTAACAGCAGAAATCTACTATACTAAGTATATCGGGTGTCCCAAGGTGAGTGGCCTATTAGATTATTATGGAAACTATTGATGATAAAGATTTCAAATTTTGTGGATAGATATTTGGCCATGTAAGGTACATTTTTGAAATAATTTCACATTTGCAGTGTTGCCGGATGTACGACAATTTGGCAACAACTTTGTTATTTTAAATGGGACATCAGGTATTTCTATTTTTTTTATGATACTCCATGAAATATTAAATCTATTCACTCCTACTTTTCCATCCCTATCTTTAACGGTTTTTGAGTTATTAATTATTCTTCGAAATTTTAGATCAAATTGGCGTATTACAAAAATGACTCTACTTCGCTCAATATTTGAGATTTAAGTCAGAAATTTTGCAAGTCGCTAGATATTGATCTGATCTGTGTCACTGCTTTTGAATTATGGTTGTCAATAATACAGGACGGACCAAAAAAATTCATCATTTGCCAAGTTACAAAATTGTAAAAAAGTCTATTTTTTCAAATTAGACACCTAGTATATTTTTCAATTTTTGGAATCAGTACAACACACTCTACAATTTTTCTATTCACGTCCCTATACCTATTTCAACTGGAGTCCGAGTTATATGCGTTATATGTGTATATCTTTCTTGAGCCATTATTTATAGAAAAACCTCGGAACAAAACACCTGTTAGGCAATAATTGTTTATTTCGACACTTATGGATTGAACTGATTCATTGATTTATCCATCTATGAACGACATAAAGAAAATAACAATACAAAAGAAATTAACTTATTGAATCAATGTGAAATCTAATAAACGCATATAACTCTGAATCCAGTTGAGATAGGTATAGGGACGTGAATAGAAAAATTGTAGAGTGTGTTGTACTGATTCCAAAAAATGAAAAATATACTAGGTGTCTAATTTGAAAAAATAGACTTTTTTACAATTTTGTAACTTGGAAAATGATGATTTTTTTTGGTCCGTCCTGTATTATTGACAACCATAATTCAAAAGCAGTGACACAGATCAGATTAATATCTAACGACTTGCAAAATTTCTGACTTAAATCTCAAATATTGAGCGAACTAGAGTCATTTTCATAATACGCCAATTTGATCTAAAATTTCGAAAAATAATTAATAACTCAAAAACCGTTGAAGATAGGGATGGAAAAGTAATAGTGAATAGATTTAATATTTTATGGAGTACCATAAAAAAAATATAAATACCGGATGTCCCATTTAAAATAACAAAGTTGTTGCCAAATTGTCGTACATCCGGCAACACTGGAAATGTGAAATTATTTCAAAAATGTACCTTACATGGCCAAATATCTATCCACAAAATTTGAAATCTTTACCATCAATAGTTTCCATAATAATCTAATAGGCCACTCACCTTGGGACACCCGATATGGTTCTAATTATAATTATTCAACAATAAATTAAATATTATATTCTTAAATGGTTTATAATTATTTATTTCTTTGATTTCATTAGGCAGTCTATTGAAAAACTTTAAACAACTGTATTCTAGCTGCTATTTGTGTTGAATTTAATTTACTTTTTTTTTCTGTCGAGCCACGTGTCCTGCCCACTGACACTTCAATTCTGCAACACGCGCTATAATATCTACGACTCTAGTTCTTTGTCGGATTTCTTCATTCCTTTTTCTGTCTCTAAGACAGACATTGAGCATAGTTCTTTCCATCGCTCTCTGCATCACCCTCAGCTGGTTTGCGCCGTTTGCGGTCTTCTTAGTTATTGCCATAGTTTCCAGGCCATATGTCGCTACCGGTAATATGCAGGCATCGAAAACTTTCCTTTTAAGGTTTATTGGGATGTCGTTATTCCTGAATATATATTTCATCTTTCCAAAAGCCATCCAAGTTAGCCTGATTCTTCTTTTCATCTCTGCTGTTTGATTTTCTTTGCCGATTCTTATTGAGTGTCTTAAATATATATATTCTTCTACATTTTCAAGTTGTGTGCCATCAATGTTTATGTGTTCTGTGGTGTTGTTGATAAGTTTGGTCTTCGAAACATTAATTTTCAAACCGACTTTATTCAGAGCATCAATAAGTTGTTTTAACATCTCGCTCAATTCCTGCATGTTGCTACTTATTAGGACGATGTCATCGGCAAAACGAAGATGATTTAAGTAGGATCAGTTTCAATTGATGAATAATAGAAACTATTCGATCTATAATTACCTATCAAAACTTAAAAACGTTTAATTCGCACCTAAATCTGATACTGAATCCAGATTCAAACCAAAATGTAGAATTCAAACTGAATACGGGCCGTTACGGCAACGCGCGGTCACCGCTTGGCAACCGCGTTCCATGTGAACGGTATCCAATTATCCACCGCTCATTCAACCGCGCGTAGACCGCTTGTCATGTGAACGTGCTCTTATACATCGATACAATCGTTATGGACAGGACACCATGCTTAACAATTATAAATTATTTTTCTAGACACGGTCAATGTTATGTTCTAAATACAAAAACAGCTATAGAAATTGCAAACCAATTGACTCAGTATTTTTCGAATCATGGAATTCCCGAAAAGATAACGTTTGATAACGGCACTGAATTCAAAAACCAAATTATTCAAGATTTAGGAGAAACTCACAAAATTTCCCTTCATAATATAACAAATTACAACCCAACGTCCAATGAATTAGTTGAAAGATTCCACTCAACTTTAATTGAGCAAATAAGAGTGATAGAAGACAAAAACATTTCTTCAGCAGAAAAATTGAATAGAGCTCTCCTGAGCTACAATAATTCCATACATTCATCTACTTCATTTACACCATTACAAATAATCAAATCGGATATAAATTATAGTTTCCCAGTGGAACGTACCAATCAAGAAAAAAATATCGAATTATATTCAACAATACCGTGAGAATATAAAGGAAATTTCAGATAACCTAGGCTTGCAGAAAAAGAAACAGGAAGATAACCTAGACAAAATCATTCAGAGCAGAGAATCCGATGATAAATTAGACGCAGCTTATTTAGCTATTCCTAAAGGAGCAAAACTCAACCCAAAATTTAAGAAACCAATATTAAAATAATCGATAACATTTAGATAAAAAATCCGGACATCGAAAAAGTATATCATAAGAACGAAATAAAACAGAAAAAATAATAAATTATTATTTTCTCTTGCAGGAAAATGAGACCCAGTCTTCCAATTTTAATATTAGCTTTCTTATTCATTCATATTTCCTTTCAACTGAAATTCATCGAAATAAAAAATAATATTCTTCCCTTTTACGTAGGAAAAACTTACATGAGCCATTCGAAGCAAATGTTGATGTATCATTACAATTTCACAGATTTTAGAGAAATATTACAAGTTCATTCAGTTTTAATTGACCAGATTAACGCAGTCAAATAAGATTTTGAAAACACATGTGGAAAATGTAAAGCATCAACTTCAGCAAAATTATATAATTTTGGATAGCTTGTCGTATACCAGAAGTAAAAGAGGTTTAATAAACGCAGGAGGACATATAGCAAAAGTTTTATTTGGCACTGTGGATAGTGAAGATGAATCCCTGTATTCAAATTACTTTCAGACCATTCAGAGAGATCAAATAATGAAAATTAATCAAAACAGAGTAATAAATAATATCAGATCCATGAACAAATACTCGAATGTAACGAATCAGATGATTAGAAATTATAATCAATATCGATTAGTACAAAATGATATAAATCGGATAAATCTAATACATTTTGAACAGCTAAGCATTAATGCAATCTTAAATGAAATAAATACGGCAGTTACCTTTGCCAGGTTACATGTTTTACATGAAAGTATTCTGCCTATGAAGATATTTCCAGAATTTGTGAAATCAACTAATTTTATGAATCATTTAGAATATTTCAAAGATTTCTATGCTATCTGTTATACTGCTATATTATTACATAGTGAAAATGTAATTTTCATCATCGAAATACCCATCACTTTTTCAAATCCACTAGACACCTACCACCTTCATTATATTCCTTATAAAAATGTGACCCTTACCGAGAAGTCTTCATATCTGCTAACCGAAAAGAAACTTTCCCGATGGTCCATAACAGAAGAATGTCCAAAGATCGAGGATTGGTGGATTTGTCTACAAAATGCCCTACGACCAGTTCCTGTCTGTATGGAAAAATTAATTTCCCACAAGTACGAGGACTGCCCTAGAAGACGTACTCAAACCAGTGACGATCTCCTGATGTTATCACCAGGAAAGTTTTTATCAGTGAACAATGCCAAAATAAGTGATATATGCAGTGAACACACCGAATATTATAAACTGTCAGGGATTTACTATATTGAAAAACCCTGCAATATAACTAATAATTTTAAGTATTTTTATTATGATAAGGTCTTCACAATATTTTACCATGTTATGCTTCTAAATATGAAGACCGAAAACATTGGTAATTTAACCATACCTGAATTAGTATTTGATAATTTAACCACACCACAGAAGAATCAATTTTCAATTGGAAAATTCATCCAAATCATATTTCATCCATTTATTTCATTACAACCATTGTATTGATCCTTATAATAATCTTTGCATTATATAAAACTTTTTTATTCAGATTTTCCAAAATTGTTGAAAAACATAAAAATAATTCAGCCCAAGACGCTGAACTTATTATTATTATTATTACGCAATACTAACCCTAGACTTCCTTAAGAAGTAATATAAGATAGCTCAACGTCAGCGTTTATGCTCCTAGGAGAGTTCGCTTAGAGATAGATTCATTGTTAATTAGACTTTCGAACAATAAACTTGCTTCAGAAGATTCTTGTGTTTTTTAAAAAAAGTGATTCAAAAGAGGAACAAAATAATTATATACAGGGTGAATCCGGATGAGACCGTCAGATTTTAGGAGAAGTTTACACTAGTCAAGGCAGTTTCGACTCAATGTTTGGTTCAGGGTTGGGGGCCTTTATTGAGAGTCTACAGGGTGATTTGACCGATTCGACCGATTTTTCTTTTCTTGATAACTTTGGTAGGGCTTTATTGATGAAATTTTCAGTGTAGAACAATATGATTGTCTACTTTGCATAATTTCTACACTTCGTCAAAACAGAAGGTGAGAATTATGATGATTCAGATTAAATTTGAAGGTTGAAACAACACCCTGTTTTTTTCGTTTTTAAAAATTCACTGTCGGCTTCAGATTCTACCATAAGTTTACATTACTGGAGCGTTTTTTTTTTAATTCTTAAACATGAATATTATCGTTATTTTGGTCCAAGGCAGTGAGAATATTCTGAACTAGATAGTAAAGCTGTATCGTCCAATGATACAAAGCTCTTTTGAATGATCAAAAATAGTTTTTCTAAAATTGTAAATTTTCCATGAAACTCAAATCTCAATTTAAATCTAGTTCGTTACGATCCATGGTTATCATCACAGTGAACCTCAGATTGAGAATATTAAAAAATCATCTGTTACTAGAAGTGTATTTCAACATGCCCCAATTATTTACTCATGCGAAATATGCAGATTTCATTTTTGTTTATGGTTTTTGTATCGGAAATGAAAATGAAGCCAAAATGTAATGCTAAAGACGATTTCCCAACCGATGTCAAGCAAATAAAGTTACTTTTGGACAAGTATTATTATAATATTATATTCTAAAGAACATGGGCAATATCCTAGATTTTTTGGTTTACGTAGGTACGTATACGGTATTTTCTGTATTAAATGATTTTACACATCAGAATATGGTTGATTGAAAACGAATTTCGAATTTTGAAAATCTACTTTAGAACTCAGGTAGAGCTTTGTATCATTGGCCGACACAGCTTTACCATCTTGTTCAGAATATTCTCACTGCCTTGAAATAACGATATTGTTCATCTTTAAAAAATTTTTCTAGGAAAACTGGACGTGTGCGAAAAAAAAATGAAATTCTTATTGATATTTTTCAATAAGAAACATGTACTCCTTGTTGAAAAAATAGATTGGTTGTTATAATAACTTTCTTCATTAACTATAAAATTTGTAATGAAATGAAACAATTTCGAAATATCATAATGATATCGGTACTTTATTTCATCGAAAATCTGCTGTGAAATGATTGACAATTAAATTTCATATTGTCCTTCTTCTTATCGAATGAATCTATTTGTTATTAAATTGTTATTAAATACTAATATAAATATAAGTCGTGAGTTTCAAGGTACAAAATAAACCCATCTGATATACAACTGCACACTGAATTTTCACAAATCAGATGCATCAGATGTTCATCACTGTATTGAATTCCAATACACGAACAAAATCTTATCAATCATATCAAGTATTACGATCGTAGGGTACCGAGGCGTGGGCGCATTACAACAAGAAATCGGAAGGGCTTAGTGCTTAGTTATCCGCAGAAGTACTCGGGAGCACTTTTGGGAGTACTAAGCACTAAGCCTTTTGTTAAAGAGCTCCAATTACTAATCCCAAGCATTGCTTTTAAAAAATGCTCGGAAACACAAAAAGTCTTCTATTGCAATAAGCGCAATGCTTTGGCAGATCTCTGCCAAGAAATAGATTTCGCGTTCCTACCCGTTAATCCGGTTACAATTGAATGAATGTTATCAATTGTGAAGAATTTCATAATTTTATGAATTTTATAGAAGGTTTTTTTTCCACTCATGTTCAATTGTTGAATCAAGATATCTAGAAATATTCATGAGTTAACAGCAAATTTAGGAATAAACATATATTTATTTATTTATTTATTAATATCCCTTTTTCCTGTTCAACCAAATGAATCATTATAAAAATGCCTTTTTTCAAAATAGCGAATATCGGAAGGAACAAGGACATTTCATTGAAATAAATTGAAATCATTGAGAAAATGGATTCTTTAGTTGATTTTTTTTTATCAGATAGACTTTGGAAATCAACCATAGCCTTTGCGGTGGTATTTGATGAACATAATAATGCTTTTACACAATAAAAGAATATTAAATGAATGATTTTCAGGAAATAAGATAAATAAGTGTCACTTATTTGACGCTATTCTCATATGCGTTAATCGATTAACTGTTTTTTTGCATATACTTGAGTCAATGAATTCCCATTTAATTTATACGAAGTGGCTTCCATGAGAAAGGTGGTTTTTATGCAACTATGCAATTCAAAATGTCAAATGCCTTATACCTAAAGTCCATTCAGAGTTTTTGTTGGTTCATTTTAACAGATAGATCTGTAAATACATCACGCATTTGAGTTCGCATACATCTGAAAAATGGACGCTGTTGAAATTATCTACATTCACATAAATATCTGTCTTTTGAAATGAAGAAAAAATATGAATATTATTGACTTACGTGAAATTCCTGATTATCAAATAAAGCAGATAGAAGTCTAATTCACTGAGAGAACTACTTTTTATGACATGACAAGGTTGTCATATTTTGATAAACGTCTAGAGAAGTTAGCCCTTTTCAAAGTACGTTAATTTGTCACATGAGGGCAAAAATTTTCATTTCCAAAAATCACTTTCATTCAAAATTTTTCCTGCTGAGAATCTTTTAATGATTTATATAATCTCCATAATGATTATGGAAATAATCAAATAACTGATCGAGACAATTGGCAATAGTAAAAATTCTCTGAATAGATTATGACTTTAGTGTCGATTCTGTACTAAACCAGAGAAATAGGGATTCTGCTTTACAGGCTGTTCTTGAAAAACATGCTTGAGGGAATGATTATTGGCACCATTTTTAAAAACTTTATATAAACGAATGTCATCATCCTTTTCGACTATCAAAATACAGTGTGACTGTATTTTCGTGAAAAAACTATTTTTGGTAATTATTGTGCTATTATTTTTATTCCTACGACAATTGTTTCGTCATATCATGATTTCTCCAGATGAATATTACTGACTGTCGTAGAAATGAAAACTGCTGACAAAAAATATTGTTTTTATTCAATTTCAAAATGAACTTTCGTCCTGTAAAGACCGGATAATCTTGCTGAACCTACAAGTGAATTTTTGTGCATAGAATGCATCGATACTGTAATTTCACGGTTTTTGTTTCCTGATTGTGCACACAGTTTATTCTTCAACTCCACGGTTCCATCGATATCCCTTCGACAATATCCTCGAATTGCTGCAGGTCATTGGTATTTTGAAGGTTTCACAAGTGTTGGAGTTTTTTTTCGGGCACCATTTCATGCCTTCTGAAGGAGTCACAAAACCAAAAGTATGACGAATTTCTTCATCACTGAAGACTTATGCTGGATCTAGAATTAGGTGTTTGTTTTGTAACGTCCATTTTGAAGGATAAGATAAAGTACAATTTCAGCATATAAACCAAGATAGTTATCACGTTGATATTCACTGAATCAAAATCCTCTGGTGCAGCATATATATAGATTGCCATATACCTATTTACAAAGAGTAACGCTCGAGAACGAAGTATGTTTCGACGAAGATGCACAATCGCATATCGCTAAGCGCAAGTCCCGATTGCAGAACAGAGGAGAATTCATAAGCGGGGTTCACTATTATCTTGGATGCTGTTCTTGATTGAAACGAGTCAAAATAAGAATTTTGATGAGAATAAGAATTCTTAACCATATAAGTGTGGGATATTGATCGACTCAACGGGCACTATTATCAGTCAATGTTCAGAAGGGTACTGGGCCTGATGGTATTCCAACTATTTTTGTCAGTAATTTTGCACTGAATCCCCCCTATATTATCTTCAATAAATCCTTCTTATCATCAATCTCGACATCTCGAAGTTGTCATATATTGTTCCAATCTTTAAAAGCGGACACAGAGATCTCATTGAAAACTACCATCCTGTGAGCATCTTATCAGTGTTTCTCAAGCTATTTGAGTGTTTGGTTCATAGATACCTCTCATTTCATCTGAAGAAAATTATTTTCGATGAACAGCACGGTTTTTGAGGTGGTAGAAGAGTTGAGACGAACTTGCTTTGCTTTCTACATTTTTTTGAGGGTGGAGGCGAGTCCTGCGTCCAAATAGATGCCGTATACACTGACTTCACGAAAGCCTTTGATAAGCTGTGTCATACAGTTTTGTCGGTACGGCTTCCTTAGGTGGGAGTGTGTGGAGTTCTGAGACTGTGGCTGATGTCTTATCTCTGGGTAGGAGTCAATACGTTGTGATCAATGGCTGTGAATCTAGGAAGTTCCGCAATACCTCTGGAGTTACTCAGGGTTCTCATCTCGGCCCCTTATTCTTTCTTATTTATGTTAACAACATTGGAAAATACTTTAGGTATTGTCTCAAGCTGTTCATGATGTTCCGCAAGAGGACTGTCTGAATCTCCAGTGTGATCTGGATAGATTAGTCCAATATTGTAAGAATAATTGCTTGTTCCTTCATTTGGATTAATGTTTGAAAATTTCGTATACTAGGAACATCAACAAAATCTCCTTCCAGTGCTCACTTGACCACGATCTGTTGAAGGAAGCAAGTATTGTCAGAGACTTGGGAATAACGCTCGACTCCAAACTAATATTTGATGCTCACTTTGGTAACGTCGTCACATCCTGCTCCAGAATGCTTGGCTTTGTTCTAAGGCATGGAAGAGCTCTCCAAAAGAATGAGACTATCTTAACACTCTACCAGGCATTTGTCTCCTCACGATTGAACTTCGCATCAATCATATGGAACCCGAAATACGACTGCTATATACGACGCTTGGAGTCTGTTCAGAATAGGTTCATTCGGTTTCTGGCCTACAAAAATAAAATTGTAATTGAAAATCACGACTCCACGTATGCTCGTAGGATTTTTCAGCGTCCCAAGCTAGTTGATATAAGATTCATGAATGACACTTCATTCATGTTAAAGCTCTTGAATGGTTTGATCATTGCTCCTGGTATTTTGGAGGAGATTCGCTTTAGGGTTGCTCAGGTCAGATTTTATGTTTCAGGTCTTCCTCAGGAGAAAAAACTACACCGCAAATTCCCCACTTGTCACAATGATAACGACCTCAATTGTCGTCTGTCCACACGTCGATTTCTTTTTCCGTTCGCTGACAACTTTCAAGAAACATCTGAAACGTCGACTTTTGTTTTCGGTTTTTCCAGGATAATTATATTATATATAGATTTGAATATTGTATCTTACATGTGATTCTTTTGTTTGTTTAGTTCATAGGTGAATAGCATGTATAATTAAGGTTTTATTTGTAACTGAGTGAACACTGCCTCTGCGACTTTGTCCAGTTTGTGTTTCAGTAGAAATAAATAAATAAATAAATATAGTATTCAAGATGGCAAGCGGTGTAGACGTAGTCGAATAGCGCTTTAGTAAAAATGTTAATTTAGTTGAAAATAAGTGTTTCCATTGTGGCAGAGACATAATAATGGAATTGGCGAAATGCATTAAGTGCTGTGATACATACCATCCATCATGTTTGGTGAAGGCGGCATCGATAAAATCCGTTAAATGCAGACATGAAACTAGAGGTGATGATGATCATAATAGTGGAGAAGAAATAGATCAGAAAGTACTTTTCATTGAAATACATAGTTGAAACAATTAATTGAATAATTGGAGGAAAAGAACCGAATTCTGATTCAAAGCAGTGAATTACTGCAGGAAGAAATCAAATTTCTGGAATCGGACAAGGGTAATAAGAATATAAAAAACAAAAAATATAATTCCATAAGTGAAAAAAATATGGAAAAGATTGAAGTACAATAAACCCAAAAAAAATAGAAGGAAATACAGCATCGAAATGTAATTACGTTAGATTTACTCCAAATAGTGGTACGAAAGAAATAAAAGGCTGAATATCGCAAACAGAAGTAAGTCAGAAGGTTTTCAAACGAACGGAAGATAAACAACATGACAAAAAGACAGAGAAATAGACCGAAATAAACAAAATAATGAACAAGTAACATGGACGACTGTTGTCAAAAGAAAACAAAATAAACCAAAAAGATTAGGCACAGGAATTGACGACAAGGACTTCTCAGCAAAAGAACGGAAAGCATGGTAAAATAGAATGAATTCACATGTAACAGAAGGAAACATAGTGAAATATACTGCGTCGAAACCTGGTTTTGACAAGGAACCTGTTGAAGTGAAAGAATTATCTTTTTTGAAAAAGAGTGACCTCAAAAGTTTCTTAGTCAAGGCCCTTGTTGGAGAAACAAACTTAGATTTCACAATACGCGTATGCCGAATATTTTACTGAAGTGAAAGTTGAGAGTTGTCTCTTTAGTCAAACATTTTGGCGTTTTCTTGTCTGGTTCATGCACCTTGCAGACTTTCCTAAATTGTAATTTCTTCTTCTTTCCCGCTACTGCCGAGGAAATTTCATCCACCATCTGCTGTCTGAAGAAAAGTAGTAGCGCAGGTCCTGATATGATATCTGCCAGGGCCCTGAAATTCATAGCCCCTTCAATATTTGAACCCCTGGCTGCTCTGCTGAATGAATCAGTGTTCTCTGGTCACTTCCCAACTATCCTCGAATTGGCGAGGATTATACCAGTCCATAAAAAAGGTGACGCACAAGATATAACAAACTATCGACCTATCTCCATCCTTAGCAAATTTTCAAAAATCTTAGAGAAAGTCATATATAATCGCATGTACAATTATTTAACAAAGTATTCCATACTATCGAGTCAACAACATGGCTTCAGGCAAGGCAGGTCGACACAATCGGCCGGTTGTGAATTTTTCGAGTTTGTTTACAGCTGTCTGGATGGGGGTAACTACGTGGCAGGTACTTTTTTTGATCTGTCGAGGGCATTCGACAAGCTGCAACATGGCTTCATTTTGAATAAGATGTATCAGATGGGATTCAGGGGCGTGTCGCTCAGGGATCTGTGCTGGGCCCGCTTCTCTTCTTGTTATTTATTGATGATCTGCCTGCATACGTTGTAGTCCATACTCTGATAATGTTCGCTGATGATACTTCTATCGCTATTGGAGCGGAAAATTGGCGGAAATTGAAGTCGCTGTGCGAAACAATAGTACAGTGTTTCATTGATTGGTGCCACAGAAACGCACCTATTCTCAATATGACGAAGTCGGTAATAGTTAGGTTTTGGAATCAAGATAATCCCAGTGTCGAACCTTTCATTATAAAACACAAACAAGAAGAATTGAGGGCGAGCGACTAAGTGAAATTTCTGGGCTTATATGTGGACGGAAACCTTAGGTGGAATCTCCACATTGATCATGTTTGTGGGAGGCTGAACAGTGCTTACTATGCCTTATTGCGTCTCAGGAGTTGTCTTCCTGTTGAGGAGCTACTGACTATTTATAACAGCATGATTTACAGTCATCTAAATTACAACTTGTTTCTTTGGGGCTCCTCGACAGTGTCAAGTCGAGTTTTCATTTCTCAGAAGCGTATCGTACGACTTATTTTCGGACTTCGGCTATGCAATTCATGTCGTCCGATTTTCTGTCAATTTGTTATGCTTCCCTTCACATGTATTTACATTCTCAATTGCCTCAATTATATCCACCTCAACATCAGTAAATACAACAGATGCTCTGACTTTCATGGGTATGAAACACGCCATAGTGATACCACAGCCTTCTCCAAACATCGTACAGTTGAATATGAGTCCTCACCGAGCTTTATGGGCATTAAATTGTACAACCGCTTGCCAAGTAGGTTGAAATCAATGAATGGAAAGTCTTTCAAGTGGGAAGTAAAGTTGCTATTAATTAAAGGATGCTACTATAGTGTTGATGAGTTCCTTAAGGACTCCATTCGTTGAATTTGTTTTTTGTTTTTTTTTTCTCTATGAAATTGTATATTATTTTATATGACTTGTACTAACTTGTAACTTCGCTATGACTAGTGAAAGTGCTGTGCTGCTCTGCACAATAGGAATCAAACTCTGAACTACTACAGACTTGAGGAAGAATCCAATCACCCGCTATCGCACTTGAATATTTGGAACGACACCATCCAGGTAAGACTTTTGATACCATTGCTTTTTCAAATACAGTCCACCTTATTTCTATCAACTTGAGAGCAATCGTTTTGATTCTTCTGTAACCGGATATAAGCCATAGTTTCATTAAAATTCAAAATTTTCATCTCAGTTTCAAATTGATCGCATATGCGTAAAGATCGCCAATCAATCAAGTAGTCAAACAGTTACCCCTTCAATAGAAGCTCGTCAGATTTTCAATTTATTTGATGCAATTATTATATTTCTAAGAGATATATAATTCAGTGATTCGTTTTTTGAATACAAATGCAGTAATTGAAATCGAACATCGGTTCCGCTATATTCAAGAGTTCTTCAGCATTTTAAAACGCAGCGACCTTGAACCTGAAAATTCATCCCGCGTATTAACGCATGTCTGTTGACATAAAAGTCAGCTGAAAGAGTTCATTGACTCTTTATTTTCCGATCAGCTGATTTCACGGTATTTCGTCTGAATAACAGAGCGCTATGGATAAATTGAAGAAATCCAAAACATTTCGAAACAATTCGATCACCGATATGAAGGCGCTTCATGTCATAGCCCAGAAGGCTAAAACCGATAGAACTCAACACGTCACATTCAAGGTACGCTATCCAGATATACAGCAATTCACGATGAATTTTTTGAACATCACAACAATCTAATTCCCGCGCTTTTGACTGACTTTGAGTCCAATTTGAAACCGGAAAATTTGATTCGAGAGAGTTTACTTTCTGATTACTACGATGTGAAAACATGCTTTACCGAATTATTTGACTATTACGTAAGTTCGTCATCAGGACCAAGTCATAATAGTACAATGTTAGGTCCACCCGCTATTCATGGAAATGTTCGACTACCTAAAATATCATTAATGAAATTCAGTGGTGATTACAAAGATTTCACATCTTTTCGAGATCAGTTTGATGCACTTGTGCACAACAATCCCTCCTTAACTCCAATAGAAAAATTTACTTATTTAGTTAGTTCTGTGCAAGTCTCTGCACTTTCTTTAGATGAAACGTTACCTTTAGCATCGCCGAATAACGTCATCGCCTATAAAAGTATTGTTGAACGTTTTTCCAAACGCCGCTTACAATCTCAGAGTCTGTGGACCGAAATAGAGAACGCTCCTAAGATCACAGTTCTTTCTGCAGAATCTTATAGGAAATTGATAGATACCTTCACTGAAAACGTTGCTGCTTTAAACAACCTTAAATTTCCAACTTACCATTGGGATTGTATTTTACTCATGATGATTATAAAACGTCTTGACAAGAATACCCTTACACGCTTTGAAGTAGAGCACCAATCCACCGAAGTTGCAGCATTCAGTGAAGTAATTAATTTCATTAATAGACATTGTCTTGTTTAAGAAACGCTGGGATCATTAACTTCGCCATCAATTAATGATAAACAAAATACAATGCGAAAATCTGCTTCATTTATACGTCCCGCTTCATCTCGTACTACTGCATTGTTTGTCAACAAATCGCCCGCCGCTACTTGTATTTTTTGCCAAGCAAATCATTCGCTCTTGTGGTGTATTGAATAAATCAGCAATGATTAAAAACGACTACGACGTATACTTTACTCTTTCATTTGCTACAATACAACTGAACTCTTTTTGCAACGGAGAACAATTAGGATAAAACAAGATTAAGTGGGAAGTTTAACGCATGACAATATTAATCTTTATAACCAATATATTACATTCTTCCCCCCTATGAGAAAATCTGAGTTATATGAATTTTTAAACATATCACAATTCAACATAAGTAAATTTAACTTATTTTAGCTATAAGCACTCAAAAGAATATCACAAACTGATCAATGAAAATTTAACATATCACATCAAAATTCATCACAGCAAAATATCCTAAAAACATATATCCATCAAACATTATTCAGCTTAGAATCTCTCCGGAGGCTTTCTCACTCTCTTAGGTCTGTCAGTCTTATCTAATATTACATTTTCATTACTTTTAAATACATTTTCATTACTTTCAAATACATTTTCATCATTTTCACATACATTTTTATTCTTTGTTTCTTGTTCAAATTCACTAACAATTCTCTTCGATGGGTAAACAATATTCTCTGAAGTTTTTCTCAATTGATTAGCATGACGTTTCCAACATCTGTCAACTCTAAAATATGGACTAGAAATGTTATTCTTCCAATTTTTCTCCTAATTTTACCTTCAATCCATTTTGTTTAATTAACGTCTCGATAATCTTTCACCAAAACTAAATCATTTACTTGGTAATCGACAGAATTTTTTCCTATATGAACTTTCTTTTGATCTTGCTGTTTACAATGTACCTTATTCGCTAATTCTTTAGATGGTTTATACAACAGAGCATTGAATCTTGTTCTCAAGTTTCTACCGCACATAATTTGAGCAGGGCTTACTCCGGTAGTGCAATGTTCAGTAGTTCGATAGTCAAAAAGGAACCTAGAAAGAACTGTATTGGTGTCTACAGAGGTTTTTTCGCTCATAGCCTTTTTGATACCTTTTTTAACTGTTTTTACACAATTTTCAGCTGCACCATTAGATTCTGGATGATATGGTGGGATCAAAACATGCTTAATATTATTCTTCAAAAAAAAAAATTCGAACTGTTCAGATGTGAAATGAGCAGCGTTGTCTGATATTACCGTTTTTGGTAAACCAAATCTGGCAAAACAACTCCTAAGCATCTTAATCGTCGCTTCCGAACTTGTCGTTGAAGTTTCAAAAACTTCGACCCATTTCGAATGCGCATCTAATATGATCAGATAATACTTCCTGGAGAAAGGTCCAAAATAATCAATATGTAACCTTTCCCAAACTTCACCTGGCCACGACCAGGTTGCCAACGGAACCTTAGCGGGATTAGATAAATTCTTTCTGCAACTTTCGCACCGCTTAACATAATTTTCTATATCCTTATCAAGATTTGGCCACCAAAAATGTGCCCTTGCAATATTTTTTGATTTAACAATACCAAAATGCGTCATATGCAATGTTCTGAGAAAAATATGTCATAACTTTACTGGAACAACTATGCGATGATTCCAGAATAAACATTTATTAGACACTGCAAATTCTGAACGTCTGGAAAAATATGGTTAAATCATATCGTTACTAACGTACTTTGGCCACCCCATCTTCATAAATTGAATGACCTGACTCAACCCTTTATCATCGGCAGTTTCCCTTTCAACTTCATCTAGGTTTATTGGCATTTCTTCACTATTTGTTAAAAAATTGTTACTTAAACTATCGGATTCGGATTCCGATAATCGTATTATTCTCCGATTTGACGTATTTGACTTCGTATTAATAATTCGATGGAATCACAGCCCAACGCCTCAACCTATTAGCAGAAAATTGAGGGATTGGCTTGTTTTGTCCGAAAATCGTCATCAGAGGTTTATTATCTGTAATCAACTTAAATCTTTTCGCATAAAGATATTGATGAAACTTATGTACGCCGAAAATAATAGCTAAACCTTCTCTCTCTATCTGACTATAATTTTTTTCACTTTTTGAAAGTGACCTTGAAGCACAAGCAATTGGTTCTTCAATTCCTGATGGGTATTGATGGCTTAAAATAGCCCCTAAGCCTTGTGAACTAGCGTCTACTGTTAATCTGATATCTAATTCAGGATTGAAATGTACCAAAACTTCTGTTGAACTAAGCAATAACTTGATTCTGTCAAAAGCTTGGTCACAATCTTTCGACCAAAACCATTTTACATCCTTTCTCAACAAACGATATAATGGACATAAAATCGAAGAAATATTTCGGATAAATTTTCCATAATAATTTACCATACCTAGAAATGATTTTAATTCAGTAATGTTACTTGGTTTCTGGACCTTCAAAATTCCGCGACTTTATTCTCACTTGTGTGAAGACCTTCCCTATCAATTTTATATCCCAAATAATAAACTTTATTCACCAAGTACAAATACTCATGAATAACCTTCCCATCAACATGATTACATGGGTTGTCAGTATAAATAATATATTTACATAAAAACGTGAATCAAACACTTGATGAAAATAATTATATCAATAAGTTAAAGTTAAAAAATGAGTCAACAATATTCACAAAAAAACAAACAATCACATACATAAGAGTTTATCATTCCAGAATTCCTCGATTGAATAATATGCTTTCTTCATCAAAATTTTATTCAGTTCTTTTTTCAATTTGGACCTTGTCATTTTTTTCAAAAATTCCGATATTCCGTTATATATCTGAAATGCTTCATGATTAATACTTAACTGGGATGATGATACTCTGTGGTAGGGCACAACTAGATTCTCTGCATTCCTAGTTGTATAGCAATGATAATGTTCATTTCTTTTCAAGTCTTCTATATTATCATATACATATAGTATACAATTTAATATACAGGGTGTTTCCTAAACATGCGGCAAAAATTCAGGGGGTTGTTCCTTGGACTATTCGAAGAATATTTTGTCCTTCGATGATTTTTGAAAAACCTATTTGTTTCGAAGATATAGGGGAAACAAAATTTCAGATAATAACATTTTATTATGAAAAATTACATGAAAATTCAACTCAACCTACAAAAACTGTTGAAAATGACCACCTTTAGCCAGCATACAAGCATCCAATCTTCTCCTCATTGACTGCCGAATCCTTTCAAAAACACCAGGATCATTTCTTATTAAGTTACACCCAGCAATGATCCGATTTCGCAAGTCTTCCACATTTTCTACTGGAGTGGTATAAACTAATGATTTTAGATGGCCCCATAGGAAATTATCTAAGGGGTTTAAGCTGTTTTTAGTAAGTGGAATGTTGTTAAACAAATTTAAAAATAAATTGTACCTACTTAGTAAACACAGTGCGGTACGCATTTTTATTTAAACTATTATTAATTTTAAAAATATGAAAAATGTTGTTCGCCCTGTATCTTCGAAACAAAGAGGTTTTTCAAAAATCATCCAAGGACAAAACATGCTTAAAATAGTCCAAGGAACAACCCCCTGAATTTTTGCCGCATGTTTAGGAAACACCCTATATATATAGAGCTAAGGGTAAGGATGTTTTCATTTCGGAAGTGGTTTCTACAGCTATCTGTTATTCTGAGATCACATAGAATGCGTATGGCATGTTTTTGTTTGATAAATATTTTTTTACTTTCAGAACTTCTTCCCCAGAAAAGAATTCCATAACTGAGCAGACTATGAAAATAACCGAAGTATGCGTGTTTAGCTGCTATCTTACCTGCCAGTTGCTTAGACCTTCTCATTGTATAGGTTGACATGGACAATTTTTTTGTCAGACTTTCTATATGCTGTCTGAATTTCATATTTGGCTCCAGGACAATACCTAAAAATTTTAAAGATTTATCTGCGGTCGGAGGGGTTTCAAATGTCAGATATTGTGTTTTATTCCTATTCATTTTCATATTGTTTGCTTGAAACCACACTTCAGCGTTTTCTTGGATTTCTCCTCTAGTAACTCTCGTTTTTCATCTTTGTTAAGGAAAGAAGCATCATCAACATATAGTGAGATGAGGTCTGCCTGCAAATTTGATGGTAAATCATTCATGTATAATAAGAATAGCAGAGGACCCAGAATAGACCCCTGAGGTACTCCAAATTTCACCTCCTTCCATTCAGAGTTTTGTCCATCCATAGAGAGTCTTTGAAACCCTGATTTTAAGTAATTTTGTATTAGTTTCTTCGCTACTCCTCTAATTCCATAGTATTCCAGTTTTTCGACAAGAACATCGTGGTTTATGGTGTCGAAAGCTCTGCTCAGATCATATGTCACAAGCTGACTTGTTTTCCTATTATCGAAACCTTCCGCTACTTCTAATAAAAGAGATGTTATGGCAGAGTTTGTAGATTTTTTTTTTTTTGATATCCATGTTGGTTTTTGCATATTATATTATATTTTTCAAGGAATTCAGTTAGTCTGTTTTTAATCAATGTTTTAAAAACTTTAGAGAGAGCAGGAAGTATGGAAATAGGCCTATAGTTTTCTGGTTTACTCTTTTTTCCACCCTTGAACAAAGGTACCACTTTTGACACCTTAAGCTGCTCTGGGAAGTGACCTTCGTTGAGACATCCTGTGAATACCAGACTAAGTGGTTCTGCGTTTCTTCAACACTGGTACTACCGGAGTGCCCCACTGACTATAGTCTACCGGTGAGATGATACCTAGTGAAAGAAGACGATTAATTTCAGCTTCAACTGGCGATTTTAAAGCATATGGAATAGGACGGGCCTTATGAAATTCAGGAGTAACATTGGTATTTTTTAACTTTAAACTTAAGATTGACTTATTGAATAATCCTACTCCTTCAGAAAAGAGATTCGAGAATTGATTTATCAGAGCATTTGTTTTAATATTAATTCTTTCATTCATAAAATTCAAATTTGAAAAGCCAATATTATTATATATATTCAAGAAATCTCTACCCGATAATGGTGGGCCACCGTTTTTAAAGACATAAAAATTCATATTAGTTACAATTCTTTTGAATTCAACATTAGTATTCAAAAAACCTGAAGGCTCTACCTTGGTTCCATTATAAAAAGTGAGACATCGATCAGTCTGTTTCAATTTATACATTCTAAATTTCTCTAAATACAAATCTTCAGAAATGCAAGAGATACTCGCTCCAGTATCAACTAGAAATAGAATATTACAAGAACCAAGTTTTACTTCTAGTGAGTATGCATTGTCTTGACTGTTAGCATTATTGACAACCAACAAGGTTCATTTTCATAATTATCATTTTCATCTTGCAAGTAAATATGAGGTCTTGAAACATTATTCGTTCTTTTTTTCTTTTTGAAACAGTTATTAATATTATGGCCATTCTTTTTACAGAAAGAACAAAATAAATTTCTGAAGCACTTATCTTTATTATGACCAATTTTTCCACAGGTTGTACACTTGTCATTTGTAACTCCTTTCGTTGCGCTGGCGCTGGAACCTTTCTGGGAATTGAAGTGACGTTTGCGCTCGTGACGATTACGTGGATGCGCACATATAACAACTTGTGATGTACCCAGCTAGGGTAGGTTCGGTCAATCGTTATACAGTTGAAGGAATGGTTAATTAATACTCTCCAGACTCATCAAAGGGTATTTATTTCTTACTGCACACTGTACTGATCACAGATGAAAACTCACATGATGTAATTCAAGAATGTGAGCATCAAATGAATGAATTACAGACTACTACTGAATAAGATCATTCTTACTATTTTATGTATCTAGCGACATGATATATATTTACTATTTATATTGTATATTCACAACAACCTTGCGAGTTGATAAATACAACACGATAGACAAGGGTAAACATAGTAAATATATTTATATTTTAAGATGGTGTTTGGTTATACGGACCTTGTCGTCTCAAGTATGAAAATATACAGGTTCTTCATACTGATACATACTATAAACTGTTCCATCTTCACGGGGTTGCCGATCTGGTAGCTCTGCGAAGACGCCATCTTGTTTTCTGCGCTATGCCGATAGCTTGCTCGAAAGTTATATCTTTCTTCTCTTCCAGGAGTCTGTCCAGTATAACACCTTTTTCGAATCCACAAACAAAACGGTCTCGTAGACAAATATCTAATTCCCTTCCAAACTCACAGGAACCAGCTAAGCTCCGCACACGCGCTGCCCAATCCTTAATTGTTTCATTATTCCCTTTCTTGCTATCGAAGAATTTGAAACGTTCAGCTAGGACTGATTTTCTTGGGATGAAATGTTTTTCCAAGAGTGAAATTAACATATCGAATGTTTTCAATTCAGGGACATCCGGGCTGCACATTTTGAATATCAGTTTGTACGATTCTTCATCCAACATGTTTAAGAGAATTACACGTTTTTTATTATCACTGGTACCTTCATTAGCGATGAAATAATTGTTCAATCTCGCTTCATAGATGTTCCAATCCGTGATATTTAAATGAAATTCTCGCAGTTGGCCGATTCCACCCATAATCTTTTCGGAAGAACCGACTTCACCCGTAGCCATTTTGTCTTTTACACTTTTATTCACTCGAATAAAAAGAAATTCCCAGGCAAAACAAAATTAAAAATACTTTTAGCAAACTTAACTCAAAAATAATTCTTTTATTCTCGTCGCCAAATTATGTGGTGTATTGAATAAATTAGCAATGATTAAAAACGACTACGACGTATACTTTACTCTTTCACTTGCTACAATACAACTGAACTCTTTTCGCAACGGAGAACAATTAGGATAAAACAAGATTAAGTGGGGAGTTTAACGTATGACAATATTAATCTTTATAACCAATATATTACAGCTCTATACTTTTAAAACAAGCTATGTTTTAATTGTTTGAGTTCCTCGAATGATTTACGATCTTGCAGATCCTGCCATGCATGTAAAGTATGTAAGTCAAAATTTCATCACACGCTTCTCCATGGGAACACTAAACTTCGCTCTGCTAATGCTTCAAGTTCTCCACCATCTGCAATATCTGCTATGTCAAATGGTCAAGAATCATTTCGATCGAAAGCTACCTCAATTCGCCGTGATAATGATTCGACTTTCGTTGGTGCTGGGGTCATGGCACATCCCAGTCATGTTCTTTTGTCTACTGTTTATGTTGATGTTTGTGATGGCCGCGGTGCTCATTAATCTCTTAAATGTTTAATAGATTCGGGGGACTTGTTTCATCACGGAAAAGGCAGTTAAACGTCTGAACTTGCGTAAAGTTCCTAATTCTGTTGAGGTCAGAGGATTAGGATCCATGAATACTAAATTGAGTGGTGGATCAGTGTCACTATCGTTGAAACCAGTAATGTCAAATAACCCCAATTTATTCACTGATGCTATAGTTATTGATGAAATTTGTGAAAATTTACCTGTACATCCAGTTTGTTCTTATTACTGGAATCATATTCGTAATTTACCCCTAGCTGATCCATCATTTCATCGTCCCGGTGCCATAGATTTGCTTCTGGGAGCAGAAATGTTTTCTCGAATTATTTTGTCCGACTGCATTACCGCTAATGATAATCAACCCGTGGCTATAAAGAACGGGGCCGATTTGAAATTCGGAAACATGACATTGTTCATGATGCTCTATTCAGCTAAACTATTTTTGAAGTTCAGGCACTTCCCGTTATACAAGAATTAAAAAATATTTTTCAAAAAAAGGTTTTTTTTCATTTTATGTCTTAGATATCATCAAGATTTCCATTTTCAATTACTCTTTTCTAAAATTATTGCGTTAGTCCTCATAGTTTTCAAAATATCAAGGAAAAACCGTAATAAAGAGAAAATTTCCATAGTCACTATTACGTGAATTATTTTTACTGTGAATATCCTATGCGTATACTCAATTCACTTTCTCAAACTAGAATGATGTAGGAATATCGTGCATATCTTGAACTTGAGAAATATCATCACAGGGTGTTTCAAATATTGTGCCAAAAATTTTAAACAAAATTTGATCATAACTTTCGATTTTCAAATTAAAACCATATTTTTTCGTGATTTCGTTGGATTCTACGGTGAACAATAAGGGTAGTGTCCAAACATGATTATGCTCTCAAATTCAATAATTCAGGAGTTATTCGAAATTTTATGGATTTATATCATACGTAGGGTCAATTTCATTCGATCTGTTTCCAAACAGACTAGCAATAATACTCTATGACCATAGAAATTTAAATATCTAATTATTGATATTGACTGTTAGCTATATGCGAGAGACGTACTTTTGAATTATTGGTGTTTAGTTTCGATTATATCAAGTTAATAGTGTTTAATTTAGCCCCAATCTATCAAGGGTGAAAATATCAATATTGTGAGTTCGTTCACTGAAAATTTTGTTGATCGGCAGTTTTTACAGTTGATTTTCTTTACATAGATTAGTTCTTGTGTATAAATACCACCTTGATTACCGTATCAGTTTAGTTCACGCATCTGCTGTCGACTAAAGCGTTACATACATGTTCATCATGATGGCGGGTCAGGATACGGGTGTGAACCTAGCAGACCGTTTCCAGCAGACCGTTTGACGGAAACATCCGAACGCGGTCACCAGTGGCGTACTGACAAAAGCCGAAATTTATATTGAAATAACGTTACAACATGTAATAGAGGACATGAGGATTTCGTAGTTGATGATTTTGAAGCAAAACAATGGAATGGTATACAGAAAAATCAATTATAGAATTTATTTCTGGGAATTAATGAAGTTTTCATTCATGTTTATCTACATTTCTCTATTTCAGAAAGTATTTGTCGGAGCATGATCATATTTGAAATGTGAAGTCGTTATACCGATATGAATAACCAGGAAAAAAATCAGAGACTCGCATAGGAATACAGGGGATGATTTGTCATCCCTTACTTCCAAAAATTTTATAAGTCGAGAACCGTTCGCCGGAGCATAACCATATTTGGCATGCGAAATCGATATTCTGATGTGATTAACCTCTGAAAAAATCAGCGACTTGCATAGGGATACAGGGGTTGATTTGTCATCCCTTATATCCGAAAATTTTATAAGTCGGGAACCGTTCGCTGGAGCACAACCATATTTGGCATGCGGAATCGTTATTCCGATATGATTAACCACTGAAGAAATCAGCGATTCGCATAGGGATACAGGGGTTGATTTGTCATCCCTTATATCCGAAAATTTTATGAGTCGGGAACCGTCCGCCAGAGCATAACCATTTTTGGTATTCGGAGTCGCTATTCTGATGTGATTAACCACTGACAAAATCAGCGACTCGCATAGGGTTACAGGGGTTGATTTGTCATCCCTTATATCCGGAAATTTGATAAGTCGGGAACGGTTCGCCAGAGCACAACCATTTTTGGCATGCGGAATCGTTATTCTGATGTGATTAACCACTGGAAAAAAACAGCGACTCGCATTGGGATACAGGGGTTGATTTGTCATCCCTTATATCCGAAAATTTTATGAGTCGGTAACCGTCCGCCAGAGCATAACCATTTTTGGTATGCGGAATCGCTCTTCTGATGTGATTAACCACTGACAAAATCAGCGACTCGCATAGGGATACAGGGGTTGATTTGTCATCCCTTATATCCGAAAATTTAATAAGTCGGCAACCGTTTCCCGGAGTACAACCATATTTGGCATGCGAAATCGTTATTCTGATGTGATTAACCACTGAAAAAATCAGCGACTCGCATTGAGATACAGGGGTTGATTTGTCATCCCTTATATCCGAAAATTTAATAAGTCGGGAACCGTTCTCCAGAGCACAACCATATTTGGCATGCGGAATCGTTATTTCGATATGATTAACCACTGAAAAAATCAGCGACTCGCATAGGGATACAGGGGTTGATTTGTCATCCCTTATATCCGAAAATTTTATAAGTCGGGAAAGGTTCGCCGGAGCACAACCATATTTGGCATGCGGAATCGTTATTCTGATGTGATTAACCACTGAAAAAATCTGCGACTCGCATTGAGATGCAGGGGTTGATTTGGCATCCCTTATATCCGAAAATTTAATAAGTCGGGAACTGTTCTCCAGAGCACAACCATATTTGGCATGCGGAATCGTTATTCCGATATGATTAACCACTGAAGAAATCAGCGATTCGCATAGGGATACAGGGGTTGATTTGTCATCCCTTATATCCGAAAATTTTATGAGTCGGGAACCGTCCGCCAGAGCATAACCATTTTTGGTATTCGGAGTCGCTATTCTGATGTGATTAACCACTGACAAAATCAGCGACTCGCATTGAGATACAGGATTTGATTTGTCATCCCTTATATCCGAAAATTAATAAGTCGGGAACCGTTCTCCAGGGCACAACCATATTTGGCAGGCGGAATCGTTATTTCGATATGATTAACCACTGAAAAAATCAGCGACTCGCATAGGGATACAGGGGTTGATTTGACATCCCTTATATCCGAAAATTTAATAAGTCGGGAACCGTTTGCCGGAGCACAACCATATTTGGCATGCGGAATCGTTATTCCGATATGATTAACCATTGAAAAAATCAGCGACTCGCATAGGGATACAGGGGTTGATTTCTCATCCCTTATATCCGAAAATTTAATAAGTCGGAAACCGTTCTCCAGAGCACAACCATATTTGGCATGCGGAATCGTTATTTCGATATGATTAACCACTGAAAAAATCAGCGACTCGCATAGGGATACAGGGGTTGATTTGTCATCCCTTATATCCGAAAATTTAATAGGTCGGCAATCGTTTCCCGGAGTACAACCATATTTGGCATGCGAAATCATTATTCTGATGTGATTGACCACTGAAAAAATCAGCGACTCGCATTGAGATACAGGGGTTGATTTGTCATCCCTTATATCCGAAAATTTAATAAGTCGGGAACCGTTCTCCAGAGCACAACCACATTTGGCATGCGGAATCGTTATTTCGATATGATTAACAACTGAAAAAATCAGCTACTCACAAAGGGATACAGGGGTTGATTTGTCATCCCTTATATCCTAAAATTTTTTAAGTCGGGAAGCGTTCGCCGGAGCACAACCATATTTGGCGTGCGAAATCGTTATTCTGATGTGATTAACCACTGAAAAAATCAGCGACTCGCATTGAGATACAGGGGTTGATTTGTCATCCCTTATATCCGAAAATTTAATAAGTCGGGAACCGTTCTCCAGAGCACAACCATATTTGGCATGCGGAATCGTTATTTCGAAATGATTAACCACTGAAAAAATCAGCGACTCGCATAGGGATACAGGGGTTGATTTGTCATCCCTTATATCCGAAAATTTTATAAGTCGGGAAAGGTTCGCCGGAGCACAACCATATTTGGCATGCGGAATCGTTATTCTGATGTGATTAACCACTGAAAAAATCTGCGACTCGCATTGAGATGCAGGGGTTGATTTGGCATCCCTTATATCCGAAAATTTAATAAGTCGGGAACTGTTCTCCAGAGCACAACCATATTTGGCATGCGGAATCGTTATTCCGATATGATTAACCACTGAAGAAATCAGCGATTCGCATAGGGATACAGGGGTTGATTTGTCATCCCTTATATCCGAAAATTTTATGAGTCGGGAACCGTCCGCCAGAGCATAACCATTTTTGGTATTCGGAGTCGCTATTCTGATGTGATTAACCACTGACAAAATCAGCGACTCGCATTGAGATACAGGATTTGATTTGTCATCCCTTATATCCGAAAATTAATAAGTCGGGAACCGTTCTCCAGGGCACAACCATATTTGGCAGGCGGAATCGTTATTTCGATATGATTAACCACTGAAAAAATCAGCGACTCGCATAGGGATACAGGGGTTGATTTGACATCCCTTATATCCGAAAATTTAATAAGTCGGGAACCGTTTGCCGGAGCACAACCATATTTGGCATGCGGAATCGTTATTCCGATATGATTAACCATTGAAAAAATCAGCGACTCGCATAGGGATACAGGGGTTGATTTCTCATCCCTTATATCCGAAAATTTAATAAGTCGGAAACCGTTCTCCAGAGCACAACCATATTTGGCATGCGGAATCGTTATTTCGATATGATTAACCACTGAAAAAATCAGCGACTCGCATAGGGATACAGGGGTTGATTTGTCATCCCTTATATCCGAAAATTTAATAGGTCGGCAATCGTTTCCCGGAGTACAACCATATTTGGCATGCGAAATCATTATTCTGATGTGATTGACCACTGAAAAAATCAGCGACTCGCATTGAGATACAGGGGTTGATTTGTCATCCCTTATATCCGAAAATTTAATAAGTCGGAACCGTTCTCCAGAGCACAACCATATTTGGCATGCGGAATCGTTATTTCGATATGATTAACCACTGAAAAAATCAGCGACTCGCATTGAGATACAGGGGTTGATTTGTCATCCCATATATCCGAAAATTTAATAAGTCGGGAACCGTTCTCCAGAGCACAACCACATTTGGCATGCGGAATCGTTATTTCGATATGATTAACAACTGAAAAAATCAGCTACTCACAAAGGGATACAGGGGTTGATTTGTCATCCCTTATATCCTAAAATTTTTTAAGTCGGGAAGCGTTCGCCGGAGCACAACCATATTTGGCGTGCGAAATCGTTATTCTGATGTGATTAACCACTGAAAAAATCAGCGACTCGCATTGAGATACAGGGGTTGATTTGTCATCCCTTATATCCGAAAATTTAATAAGTCGGGAACCGTTCTCCAGCGCACAACCATATTTGGCTTGCGGAATCGTTATGTCGATATGATTAACCACTGAAAAAATCAGCGACTCGCATAGGGATACAGGGGTTGATTTGTCATCCCTTATATCCGAAAATTTAATAAGTCGGGAACCGTTTGACGGAGCACAACCATATTTGGCATGCGGAATCGTTATTCCGATATGATTAACTACTGAAAAAATCAGCGACTCGCATTGAGATACAGGGGTTGATTTGTCACACCTTATATCCGAAAATTTAATAAGTCGGGAACCGTTCTCCAGAGCACAACCATATTTGGCATGCGGAATCGTTATTTCGATATGATTAACCACTGAAAAAATCAGCGACTCACATAGGGAACAGGGGTTGATTTGTCATCCCTTATATCCGAAAATTTTATAAGTCGGGAAGAGTTCGCCGGAGCACAACCATATTTGGCGTGCGAAATCGTTATTTTGATGTGATTAACCACTGAAAAAATCAGAGACTCGCATTGAGATACAGGGGTTGATTTGTCATCCCTTATATCCGAAAATTTAATAAGTCGGGAACCGTTCTCCAGAGCACAACCACATTTGGCATGCGGAATCGTTATTTCGATATGATTAACAACTGAAAAAGTCAGCGACTCACAAAGGGATACAGGGGTTGATTTGTCATCCCATATATCCGAAAATTTTTTAAGTCGGGAAGCGTTCGCCGGAGCACAACCATATTTGGCGTGCGAAATCGTTATTCTGATGTGATTAACCACTGAAAAAATCAGCGACTCGCATTGAGATACAGGGGTTGATTTGTCATCCCTTATATCCGAAAATTTAATAAGTCGGGAACCGTTCTCCAGAGCACAACCATATTTGGCATGCGGAATCTTTATTTCGATATGATTAACCACTGAGAAAATCAGCGACTCGCATAGGGATACAGGGGTTGATTTCTCATCCCTTATATCCGAAAATTTAATAAGTCGGGAACCGTTCTCCAGAGCACAACCATATTTGGCATGCGGAATCGTTATTTCGATATGATTAACCACTGAAAAAATCAGCGACTCACATAGGGATACAGGGGTTGATTTGTCATCCCTTATATCCGAAAATTTGATAAGTCGGGAAGCGTTCGCCAGAGCACAACCATATTTGGCGTGCGAAATCTTTATTCTGATGTGATTAACCACTGAAAAAATCAGCGACTCGCATTGAGATACAGGGGTTGATTTGTCATCCCTTATATCCGAAAATTTAATAAGTCGGGAACCGTTTTCCAGAGCACAACTATATTTGGCATGCGGAATCGTTATTTCGATTTGATTATCCACTGAAAAAATCAGCGACTCGCATAGGGATACAGGGGTTGATTTGTCATCCCTTATATCCGAAAATTTAATAAGTCGGGAACCGTTTGCCGGAGCACAACCATATTTGGCATGCGGAATCGTTATTCCGATATGATTATCCACTGAAAAAAATCAACGACTCGCATAGGGATACAGGGGTTGATTTGTCATCCCTTATATCCGAAAATTTTATAAGTCGGGAACCGTTAGCCGGAGCATAACTATATTTGGCATGCGAAATCTTTATTCTGATGTGATTAACCACTGAAAAAATCAGCGACGCGCAAAACGACACAAAGCTTTCATAACACGTTCAATCATTGACTCGATAGACTGGATCTATTCTGAGCATTCGTTTCCACGCCACCTTGAGGTAGAATGCATGGCGCGTTTTTTTTACATGGTTTCCCCGATAGGCATATTCCATGATAGCTTTTTCAGATTTCAGTAGTTTTCTTCAATAAATTCGGCATAGATCACATATTCCATTCATGAATTCCTTGCGGGGTTCAGGATTGTTCGTTAGGCATGAAATATGCACCTTCCTTTTGCAACTTCAGCAAACATATATATCGAAGTCAGATATTCTTGAGCAATACAAGCATCTATCTTGCATTTTTGATGATTTCTCTAGGAAAAACCTTTTAACGATATTGCGGAAGTTATTAATGTCAATCTTGTCGTTTAACGGTTCTGCCAAAAGGTATTTTTTGACGTAATACAATATGAACATTCCACAATTGAAATTATCTTCTTGATATATTATGGGTTCGTCTATAACTTTCCACGATTGAACTTCTTCATTTTCATTTATTAATCGTTTGAATCTCTCGAAATATTGAAATTTTCTTTGTTCAGCTTGAATTTCCGTTCTTCTGAAGGAATCCATGAATGAAAATTTTTTGGCCTTGACTTCGAGCATGATTAGTACAAAATGACTGTTGTTTTCATTAATTGGGAGTGCTACGTAATCTTTTTCAATAATCAATTCATTATTCGCATCTAAGTTATCGCAAAACAAATTGCTGGCTTCTTGTACAGAAAATTTTTGAATTGTATCCTGTGAATCAATCAGGCAGAAATAATTATCAATCACAAAACTTGTCAAATAATTTCGGGGGTTTAGACTCAAAAAATCACTTATTTCTATCTCTCTAACAGGACAGGATACATTTTCGAAAAATGCAACAACATATTTGCGTTCTGACGCTCTCCTTGATTTAGTTTCTGTTTGCCAGCGATCAGGTTTATTTTTGTAAAGGTTTATATCTTTCACTAGGCCATTCGAAAAAAATTCTAAATCTTTGAGTGTCCTCCATTTTCCCTCAATTGAAATCTCCAAGCTATTTCCTTCCCCTTGAATAACGTAAGGCAAAAAATCGAAATAATAAAATGATTTCAAATTCGGAAGCATGTTTTCTTGCCAAAATTCTTTATTCCTTCTTACCCTCACGATATTTATTCGTTTGAATGTGAATATGATCAAATCACACCATTGCCTGTCACAAATATTCAATAGCCCCTGGATTTGGTAATAATGTTTACTATTATATTTGAGGTTGCGACATTCATCTAAAAATTTCAATTGGATATCATTGGGATTCTGATTTCTTATACCGAATGGACATTTTATTTTTATGATCCCATCAACAGATATCAAACCCTCCGGAGAACATGCCAGAAATTGATCAGTGCTGTCTATAATCAATCCACTTAGTTCACATTTAACATTGGTTATCTCGCAATATTTTTCTCTAGCAAACTTTTCATTCTCTTAGCCATGATTTACTGCTGGGCAGTTTAAAATAACAGGATTCCTGATTTGTTTAATGCTGTTTTCCTTGGAAGATGTCCTGCATTTACATAATTTGTAGAAATGTGAGGACGTTATTCTTTTTTTTCTTTCTTCCCACCAAAGTTCACAATTTCTTTGAGGAATTGTCTCCTTTGCGATAATCTCTCTTTGTTTGGAAGATAATGAGATTGATTCAATTTCCGCCATACATTTGATATACAAATATGTGCCAGGTTCATTCTCAGATAAATTTTCACTGTTTGTTTTGCCGATTGTAATAACATCATCATCTTTGAGGCCAATTTTATCTTCCACGCCTCTTGTTTCTTTCACTATAACTAATTTTTTCAAATAACTACCGCTGAAGTGTGAAGTATGTCTTTGTGGCTTTCTTGACCAAGATTCTTGTGTTTGCTTTTCATCAGTTTCTCTGTCTTCTTTTTCCTTTATATTCAGATTCGATTTCTCAATGTTGATTTTAACTTCGTTGCAAAGTGCCTGCATCTCATTCTGATACGCCCTGATAAACCTAGAACATTTCATATTTTTGCTCCCTTCTAGTATACCGTTTTTCAAATAACCAAAATAATTTTCTATAATTGCATTGCTCAGTCGTTTTCGTGTAAGAATGCAGGTCCAAAAAGGAGAAAAAGGCATATATTTTTTCAAGATAAGTCCAAGAAATTCCTTATTTGAGTACACATTTTCAATATTTGTAGAAGATGAATTTTCTATTCTGCTGATGATTTCGTTATGAATATTCTCGTACCTTTTATAGAAAGGACTCGACCGATAAAGAGATTCAGAAAAATCATCTGTTTTCAGAATGTTATTATCAAATTTTTCAAATTCTGATTCTACTTTTTTTTCATTACATAATGCTTGGAGACTCTCCTCATTTAGTTTATTCACATATTTACTAAGTAAAATAACCATATTCTCAAACCATTTGTCCAAATCTAATAAATTAGTTATATTGATTGAAAGAGCCATCATTATATGTAGTCATGGAGCAATTTAAAAATTGCATTTGAATTATGTTCTCCAGAAATCATTGAGAAAACAGGAAATATCCTTTTTGTTTTCAAGAAGACTACTCCGGTATATAAATAAACTCTTTTTTTTACTTTATATGGATGTCTCACAACAGATCCAGTAGCGTCAAAGTGAATAAACACTTCCCCAGAATCAATTTGATATAGATTATGAAGGATTTTAACCTGATCTGAACTGAACAATATAGCCCGGAACGGAAACGATAATTCTCTAAAGAATTGTTTTTTGTCTGCCTGCAACTTCACTAAATCCATTAAATCATTTCTATCTCAATCAAATTGGGCTAATTTCTCAGACCTTATTTTTCGTATTGTAGGGTCGGATTTGATATTTTCGAGTGTTTTGGTTTGATTAATGAAAGAAACATCACATTTTCTTAGTGTTTCTTTTTTATAACTCAAAGGTTTTCCTCTGAGTAAATGTTTCTTGACCATGTCCATCTCCATACCCTTAACTTCTGCAGTCAAGTATTTTTCATGATGAAAATTTAATGAATTACTGTATACCTTCACTAATGCAGAAATTGTTGATATGACGATTTTGAATTTTTTACATTTTTTATGTGCACATTGGGCATACACTGTGATTACAGATTTTCTTCTCATAATTTTTTTTTAACGAATTACAAATATGCCAGTACTGTTGACGAAACTACTTATGTAATTTCTAAGTACATAAGAATATGATCTATCTAATTCATCTTTCTTATATATTCGTTCCCATACCCGTTTATCTATTGTGAACTGGCCTTCAAAAAAAGTGCAATTTTTGAAACCGCCGGAAATAGGAATATTATCATTAATTGAATTTACTGGTAATATAACATTTTGAATTTCACGATCTCGGCATAAGTTCAATGATTTTTCTCGTAAAAATGATTCCTCTTTTGATGAATCTAAATATTTAGGAGAAAATTTTACTTCATCTGTGGAATTGTTTTTCTTATATAGGTCACTTTGACTATTCTCTGACGAGTTGGTATGATCAGTAGATCGAGGTGAAATATTATAGCCAGGCAACACTGGCTCTGGTGTTTCATGTTTGTTCAAAATTGTTTCTTCATGGCGGACAACATTGTTCAGATCGTCAGATTGTTTTGAATTGTAAGATTCGTTTGAGCTATTTTTGACCTAGCTATCGAAAACTAAGGGTGAATTAAAAGGACCTGTTTTACATACGACTGCATCTGTCTTTCTTGGATGATACATTTCAAGAAATGAATTGATTTCAGTATGCCATTGTTTATAGAAATATAATCTGTTGTTTATTGAATTTTTTCGGCCAAAATATTTACAAAGGTCTGCATAAACGGAAAAATGATGTCTATATGATGAGGCAGGGTTAATTCTGCCTTGACAAGATATATCGCAGAGGACATGCTGTATATTAATTTGCGAAAAATCGATTGTCGGCTCTTTTTCATTTCCTTCGAACAATTTTTTGAATGATTCATTTTGGATTAATATTCTCTTCAGATCGCTGGCATAACATTTTTCTGTCTCGGTATTTATCACTAGAAGAATGTCTTTCAATATATCATGATTTTTTTGTAAGAGAGCAGGTATTTCAGCATATTCGAGATTTGGAAAACTACATTTGAGAAAATTTACAATCTTGGTCATTGTTATTGAATCCATTTTGATAATAGGAATGAGATAATTTTTGTATACAATTATGCAGACTTACAAAAAATGTATGTTGTTTCTTCGTCGACAAGCCGTAATGAGTGCAAGTGTCTCTCAGTGTCAATCTGGATATTTTATGATAAGGCACCTTTTGATGAAAATTTACTTTGTCGGTGTTTATGACCGAAATAATCTCAATGTACTCTCACACTTCACTATCGCGAAATGTATCTCGAACTTCACGTAACTTTGTCGAAACGATACCGTTATTGCCTAATCTTTAAATCTACTAATTGTACGATTCTTGAGTTTCCCTGAACTCCACGTGACTAACTCTAACTTCCGAAACTTACTCGTGACTAACTTCTCTGAAATTTGGCTTAAGGTTACTTATTTCCCGCCCTCGATGGGCGTACCTTCAAAAAGAAGGTCTTGGATTTTTTCCTTAGTTGCCAAGTTTTTCTCTTCCAACGGATCGAATGTTCCCATAAGGAGACCACTCAACAAACTTCGATACAACTAATTTTTAACACCGAATAAGATATGTTCTTATCGCCTGATGTCGAGACTGCAGCTAAGTATCTACTTGTTCAAAAATTTGCATCATCCAAATCTGACAAATAGGGAACCAATAAATTTCGCACTTTACTAGGCGCCAGCAAGTCTAGTGTCAAGGGCCTGACCTTACATGGTCTTCGAAAAGGGTCTGGTCTCTGGTCTACCTACCGCACGTTGGACGTCCAGACCCAATAATCGAGAATCGAAAATTCCCGATTATTACAATTTTCACAGAAAATGATACTTCTTCAAAAAAAAAAAGACATGAGAAAAATTTAAACCAGAGCGTTGTTTTTTTTGATCGAGAATTGTTTTATATAGTTGGGCTATATAAAGGTTGTCCCGGTAAGAATACAACAAACGGATACCACGAATGAAGGTCATCATGGAGGACTCGTATCAAGAGGATTCAATCGCCTGAGTGTCTTCGTTTAGTGTATACAGGGTGATGTTCATCTGATAAGTGAAAGTTCACATTTGAATAACTCTTTAACTAATTGACCGAATGATTTCAAATTTTGAAGTCTGGTCACTCTTCACTATATCCTTCCTTCAATATTTCTGAAATCGGATCCGGGCTATTTTTGTGAATTTTGCATCACCCTGTACGTGAACCAGATTTTTTCTCGATTTTGTAACAACAAATGATTAATTTATAATAACAATTCAAAATCTCTGTACGAAGAGCCAGCAATTTATTTTCCGATAACTTAGATGCGAATAATGAAGTGGTTATTGAAAAACATTACGTAGAAGTCCCAATTAATAAAAACAACACTCATTTTGTACTAATCATGCTCGACGTCAATACCAAAAAATTTTCATTCATGGATTCCTTGAGAAGAACGGAAATTCAAGCTGAACAAAGAAAATTTCAATATTTCGAGAGATTCAAACGATTTATAAATGGAAATGAAGAAGTTCAATCGTGAAAAGTTTTAGAGAAACCCATAATATATCAAGGAAATAATTTCAATTGTGGAATGTTCATATTGTATCATTTCAAAAAATCCTTTTTGGCAGAACCGTTCAACGACAAGGTTAACATTAATAACTTCCGAAATATTCTCAAAAGGTTTTTCCCAGAGAAATCATCAAAAATGCAAGATAGATGTTTGTATTGCTCAAGACAATCTGACTTCGATATATATGTATGCAGAAGTTGCAAAAGGAAGGTGCATATTTCATGCATAACGAACAATCCTGACCCCCGCAAGGAATTCATGAATGGAATATGTGATATATGCCGAATTTATTAAAGGAAACTACTGAAATCTGAACAAGCTATTATGAAAATGCCTATCGGGGAAATCATGTGAAAAAAACGCGCCATGCATTTTACCTCAAGGTGGCGTGGAAACGAATGCTATTTGATATTTTCGGATATAAGCGATGACAAATCAACCCCTGTATCCCTATGCGAGTCGCTGATTTCTTCAGCGGATAATCATATCGGAATAACGGTTCCGCATGCCAAATATGGTTTTGCTCCGGCGAACGGTTCCCGACTTATAAAATTTTCGGATATAAGGGATGACAAATCAACCCCTGTATCCCTATGCGAGTCGCTGATTTTTTCAGTGGTTAATCATATCGGAATAACGATTCCGCATGCCAAATATGGTTGTGCTCCGGCGAACGGTTCCCGACTTATAGAATTTTCGTATATAAGGGATGACAAATCAACCCCTGTATCCCTATGCGAGTCGCTGATTTTTTTAGTGGTTAATCACATCAGAATAACGATTCCGCATGCCAAATATGGTTGTGCTCCGGCGAACGGTTCCCGACTTATAAAATTTTCGGATATAAGGGATGACAAATCAACCCCTGTATCCTAATGCGAGTCGCTGATTTTGTCAGTGGTTAATCACATCGGAAGAACGATTCCGCATGCCAAATATGGTTGTGCTCCGGCGAACGGTTCCCGACTTATAGAATTTTCGGATATAAGGGATGACAAATCAACCCCTGTATCCCTATGCGAGTCGCTGATTTTTTTAGTGGTTAATCACATCAGAATAACGATTCCGCATGCCAAATATGGTTGTGCTCCGGCGAACGGTTCTCGACTTATAAAATGTTCGGATAAAAGGGATTACAAATCAACCCCTGTATCCCTATGCGAGTCGCTGATTTTTTCAGTGGTTAATCATATCGGAATAACGATTCCGCATGCCAAATATGGTTGTGCCCTGGAGAACGGTTCCCGACTTATTAAATTTTCGGATATAAGGGATGACAAATCAACCCCTATATCCCTATGCGAGTCGCTGATTTTTTCAGTGGTTAATCACATAAGAATATCGATTTCGCATGCCAAATATGGTTATGTTGACTTCTTTTTTTTTGTAGTTTAATTCTTTGTTTATTTTCTGGTGAATTTTATTTTTCTAACAGGGGATGTTTTTGACAAGTTCATTTATGAAAGGTCTTTGATTTCAAAGTGACTGAAATTGAGTTTTCAGGGCGGGGGGTATGTTTGAGCCCTTTTTGAGTTATTATGATGTTTAGTTTTGGCAACGTCGCGGATTCTGGGAATATCGAGACGTATGTTTTGTGAGATTATTAATGAGATGTATCGGTTGTCGGAAAGAAGAGTTGAAGTTTGTTAGTATAAAGTTTTCAGTGTTTAATAAAACGGTTTTGATTACATTCACGGACATTTTAAATATATTAGGATTACAGTTCATTAGAAGGTTAGTTTGCATTGTATAAGTCCCATTACATCCTTATACAGGGTGGCCATTTGAATACGAAACAGACGAGATTACTGACGAAATAAAGCTTTTCGATAGAAATGCTCGGACAGGTCGATTTCTGTTTCGAGGGGGACAACTTAAGATGTAGGTTACGGACGCATAGCGCTTCAACCCTTGCTACTACAACCCTCACCCCCAATTTTTGAATAAGGAAGATGGGGTGAGTGATACCTCAATTTAAAGGTATTGTTATACTGATTTCAGCACAGTAATTGTTTTTTCATTTTATGCATTAGTTCTCGAAATATTCTCAACTAAGTATTTGAAAATGAAGTAGTGTTTTCATGGCACTTGTAGTGTTTTGTGAAAAATCGACATTTTGAGCTTCAAAACTGACTGTGGCTTCCTTCCTAGCTAACTAACGCATGAATATTTCGAGAACTAATGCATAAAATGAAAAAACAATTACTGTGCTGAAATCAGTATAAAAATACCTTTGAATTGAGGTATCACTCACCCCATCTTCCCTATTCAAAAATTGGGGGTGGGGGTTGTAGCAGCAAGGGTTGAAGCGCTATGCGTCCTTAAACTACATCTTAAGTTGTCCCCCTCGAAACAAAAATCGACCTGTCCGAGCATTTCTATCGAAAAACTTTATTTCGTCTGTAATCTCGTCTGTTTCGTTTTCAAATGGCCACCCTGTATATCCTTATATCATAATCGGATACCACCGAATGAAGACCACTCAGACCGCAGAAATAAAAAAAAGCCTTCTGGAGAATACTTTCTACACCCTTCTGGAATTTCTTGATCATTCGTTCTGACAGATGTTTGTTTGTCCTTCTTGTTGAGTGTTGTAGCATTATACAGGGTGGCCATTTGAAAACGAAACAGACGAGATTACAGACGAAATAAAGCTTCTCGATAGAAATGCTCGGACAGGTCGATTTCTGTTTCGAGGGGGACAACTTAAGATGTAGGTTACGGACGCATAGCGCTTCAACCCTTGCTACTACAACCCTCACCCCCAAATTTTGAAAAGAGGAGATGGGGTGAGTGATACCTCATTTGAAAGGTATTTTTATACTGATTTCAGCACAGTAATTGTTTTTTCATTTTATGCATTAGTTCTCGAAATATTCTTAACTAAGTATTTGATAATGAAGTAGTGTTTTCATGGCACTTGTAGTGTTTTGTGAAAAATCGACATTTTGAGCTTCAAAACAACCATGACTGTGGCTTCCTTCCTAACTAACTAACGCATGAATATTTCGAGAACTAATGCATAAAATGAAAAAACAATTACTGTGCTGAAATCAGTATAACAATACCTTTAAATTGAGGTATCACTCACCCCATCTTCCTTATTCAAAAATTGGGGGTGGGGGTTGTAGCAGCAAGGGTTGAAGCGCTATGGGTCCGTAACTTACATCTTAAGTTGTCCCCCTCGAAACAGAAATCGACTTGTTCGAGCATTTCTATCGAAAAACTTTATTTCGTCTGTAATCTCGTCTGTTTCGTTTTCAAATGGCCACCCTGCATAATAAACTGCTGTGTATTCGTTTTTCTTTCTATATGTATATTCAACTAAATTTTTGATGTGCCATGTAATATACTTAAATGTTATCTTTTGATGGAGAATAAAATTATTATTATCCCCGACTTTTGCCTATACGCGTAGGATTTCTTAGGATTTCTCCTCGCCGTCGGCTTCTCACTCCTCGCTAAGAGAAACATTCACTCAATCCCAGATATTTAAAATATCAGAAGAGTAGAGCTCGGTCGTGTCCGGTCCTTGTGATCCCCCTGGTTCTCGTCGAACTTCTGGTCTTCTAACACGAGATCCTTGGACCTGTCCTTCGCTTCCTAGGAATTTTCTCACCGTCCTTGCAGTACCTAAAAAAACAGCTTTTTGCATTATATTACATATATACTCACTAAATCCTAGTTGTTTGATATTTCTTTTGTGATTTTTGGGTACTATTCCTGTTGTTGAGATGATAATTGGAATTGTTTCGTTGATATAATTCCCCACTGGCGCTTTATCTGAAATTCGAGGTCCCTATATTCTGAAATTTTTTCGACCTCTTTTTGACGCAAGTTGTTATTATTAGGTATTGTTACGTCGATGAGTATTGCTGCCTTTTGATGTTTATCAACAAGCGGTATATCTGGCCTCTTGTGAGGGACTGTTTCATAAGTCAAAACTGTACGAATGCAAGTTCCATTATGTCTAGCAGACCTCTGCCTCCTTTGTTCGTCGGCAGTGTCGTCCTCTCAATGCTACTTTTCGGATGGTGCTTTTGCGCTTTTGTCATCAAGGTTCTCATTTTGCATTGCAGATTTTCTATATCTGTTTTGCTCCATGGAATTATACCGAAAGAGTATGTTAGAATTGAACATGCATATGTATTGATAGCCCACGTCATGTTTTTGCTGTTTTGGTTTGTTTTTAAGATTATGTTGATTCTCCTGATGAACTCAGTTGTTAAGTCTTCCTTCATTTTTTTATGGTTTATTCGTCGGTTTTGTTTCTTTCCTAGGTGTTTATGAAGATCGTCTGATTTCATTGCTTCTATCTCCTGTCCATTGAAAAGAGCGATCGGTTAATCTTGGATTTTTCCTTGCACTACGCTAATAGTACGACACTTGTCCAGTCCGAATTTCATCCCCACGTCTTTCGAAAAATTTTCCACCAGTTTGACCATACTTTTCAAATGGTTTTTGTTGCCTGTTGAAAGTTTTAGGTCATCCATGTATAGCAAATGATTGAGTGCAATAGTATTTCTTTTTCCTTTGACATTGAAAACTTTTTCAGTAGCATTCAGTTGTTTAGAAAGGGGGTTCAGCGCCAAGCAGAACCATAAGGGACTCAATGAATCTCCTTGGAAAATTCCCCTTTTTATTCGAATCTCTTTAGTAGTTATGTTTGCCGTAGAGAGTTCGATATTCGTTGTCCGGTTGCACATTGCATACTTCAGAAAGTTTATTGTAATTGGATCGATCTTGTATATTTCCAAAATTTTTGTCAGCCACCCATGTGCAATAGAGTCGAAGGCCTTCTTATAGTCAAAATATGTCATAAAAAGATTTCTGTGTTTTTTGGAGACTTGATTGCATATGATGGAAACATGACTGTTTGTCATCTTGGGTAGGGTTATGCGGTACTGATGATCCCTAATAAGGGTGAAACCGGTATATCGCTATCCTCCCTTGATGGCATGCATTCTCCTTGGGTTACTTTCGATTTTGAATCCTACGTAATGGCGTGGAGACCTTCTGTCTGACAATGGTTGTGTGGATGGCATTTTCCTATTGCTGATACATTGACCAGATAAATAGTTAACATCGTACGATATAATTACTCTATTGGAAATTTTACCTATTTATTTTCATCAAGTATTTCCAAATATTAGCCGTTATATTTACTATTATCAGCAGTTCCTTAGATCCTAGTGCATTCTTGGAACATCCTTTCTGATGTGCTGTCATTATGTTATTTGTCTCGCTTTGTTTGTAGATACGAGATTGGTCTGTATTTTGATGGATCCGCTGTGTGTTGCATATCCTTCGGTAGGAGTTAAGTGGTCCCTGTTGTTGAAAATTTGGGCATTTCCGTTGGATTACTTATGACACCATTTATAATTTCAACTAGGCTGCCGTGTATACACCAAAATTTTTTCAACCAAAAGTTGTGGATTCCATCTGGGCCGGGTAATTTCCAATTGTGTGTGTTTTTCAATATTTCATGGAATTCTTCTTTAAAAACTGCGTTATACGGCATGTGTTCTATTGTCTCACAGGATTTCTCTTCACTTCCTATCCAATCAGCCTGGGAGTTGTAGAGGGTTGATGTAGCTAGTTGATCTGTTCAAAAATTCTCAATATCCTCGACGGTTGGATAACTTCCTGGTGTTGCTGATATATTATTGTTAATCATTCTATAAAATTTTCTTTCGGAGTTTTCAAAAATCATATTATCCTGTTTTCTTCTATAGTTCTCATTGTATCTTCTGAGTCTTTCGGAGTACACACTAAGTTTTTGTTTCAGTGTGTCTAACATTTGTTGAGCATTTTCATTGTTTCGATCATACGTTGTATGTTGCCAGTGACGATCCATTATTATATTCACCATTTTTTGAAGTTTTCTAGACGGAGAACCTTTTGCAAATTGGGTGAGCCTCCCAATTTCTTGGCGGATGGTATGAACTTTATCTTCTAGCCTTTTTTGCCAATGTGGTTTATTTTGTTGTTTTTCTTTGGCAGGTTGCTGACTAGCACTGTTGCTATTGAAAATGCTTATTATGAGGTGTAATGCTTCGAGATTATGGTAGTCAGAAAGATACTTGGGTATAATCTCCTTGTTGGTCATGACCAAAATCTACAACGCATCTATTCATTGTGGCAGATAATCGCTCCAGTAGTTCTCTTTGGTCTTCTTGTGGATTTTCGACGGGTGCAGAATATATATTCCGTTGTTAAGCATTCATTATTGCTATCACATCTGCGTTGTTTTGTTCCCCAGAGCTTATTATTATTATTATTATTATTATACAGTGCGGTGCTGTGTGGAAGCAGAGAGCAGTATTATTGGTAAGACTATTATATTATAACATCATTTTATTGGTTCAAATAGGGAAAATGCGACAACGTGATAAAATACGATAATCTGAGGATACTACACAGAGAGAATAATTATTTTAAATTAACTATACTTGAACAGATCGAAATCCTAAAAAATAAAGATAACCCATTGATATTTAATTATAGCATCGAATTTAAGGGAAGACACATTTTTAAACTTATAGATAGATAATAATAACAACAAATTCAAATTTCAATTTCCCACCAATAAAACAACAACACGAACTTGACATCGAGAACAAAACATATTATGTCAATGTTATTTCTATGATGACTGATAACTATATTCCAAAATGACACCACCGTTGCTGATAGAAATAAGTGAAATAAAATAATACGATTCTTATGATGAAACTCAATAAAACTAGGATAATAGTAATGTACAATGAAACACAATTTTATCCATTTTGACTTCTATACGACAGTGAGTTGCATACTCTTAACTTAACCCTAAATATTCCATTTCGAATACATGAATTAATCATAGCAAATTAAAATATTATAAAATCGTGTACTTTCAGCTGGCCTGATGATGGAATCGGAATGTTCCGGAATCGATAGCCTAAGATTAATAAATAATAATATATTATAGTGTATTTTCCTGTGATCGATACTTTTTTTACAATATATGAGTTTTCTCTAGTTTAAAACCAAAAAGAAGACTGATTCCAGGATTACATTGCTTTAGTATTTATAGGAGGAGGGCTTGATACATAATGTATCTAAACAGGAATATCACAATTTGTTAAATGATAAGCATTTTCATAAATATTACATCTTAAGTGATGGTATTTATTTTGGGGTGACAATATTTATGTGAGGCTTACAGGTGAAATAAATCGGAAATTGGTGAAACCTTCTAAATTGAATCGAACCAAATTCTACGCAGTGCGAGAGATTCGAATTATCGATAATTCATAATTAGATCTTTCAGCAGTTTCTTTGTTCTGTATCTCAAGTATATTGATCATTAATGTCACATAAATTGAGTGGTCAACATGGTTTTTAAAATTTGTCTTTCGAGGTTCAATACGCAGTTATGATGATCTAATATATTTGAACGGAATAATTCTTTGGAAAAATATTTGGAAAATAACATGAAATTGCTTTTAACTCCCTCAACTAAGCCCCTCTGTAAGAGATCAATTGGGAAAATGGATTAGAAAAATTGAGCAGTATCGATCGGGGTTTCAAGGGAATCGTTAGTAACGGCAGAAAAAAATATCGATCGGGAACTCAAGGGAGTCAATAGTAACGGGAATAGTACGTCGGTCGCGAAACCAGACTAAAGCAGAACAATTTTTTTTTTAAGAATAAGAGTAATTTTTAACAAGGGTAAGGAACTTCAAGTATTAAGAAAGAAGAAATTGTTTTGCTCTGAGAAAGGACGAGTAAGGTCAAACTCAGAAGTAGGAAAACAGGGGGTTTTCGATAAAGTTTCAATTTTGTTTTGATAAAGAAATAGATTAGCTTTGAGTCCGTGATTCAGGGGTGAAGTGAATAAAAAAGAATTACACGTCTCGTGTGAAAAGTTGAAAAGGAGTTCATTAAAACTAGGTATACCAACCTAGCCCCGCGGGATAAGGTCAAGTGACAGTTCAACGATCTTTTGTGTGTCTTTTTATTTTTGTCTTGTTGAGTAGTCCTGATTCTCCCAAAATCAACGTGCAATAAAAAATTATGTTTCATTTTGTTGAGTAGTGGATCATTTGAGATATTTTTCTGTATTGAAGTTTTGGCCGTTGAGTCAAATAATACAAATTTTGTGAATATTATAATTTTGGTTTTTGTTTCATTATATTCAATTTTAAAGAATTAATTGATTTCAATCAACCTGAAAATCTGATCCTGTCTCCAAGCAAGAAAATCAACAAAAAGACCTGTTTCTAGTGCGAAGGGCTGAACCCCACAATAACATCTTTTTTTTTCAGTCAGTGGAAAGCCGCTCTTCCATTGACAGATATACCCCCAAAGAAGGGGTTTATTACACAGGGTTGGTTTGTTTATCAGGAATGTGTCTTGCCTTTTTATCTTGAAGTGTTTAAATTAGAAAAGTTATTTTGTCAAAAATTTGATGATTTATGCAATCTGGTCCGTAACAATCTTGATTGAAATCTTGCAGTCATTATCGGGTCTAGTTGTTCATGAGGTTGGTATGTAATTATATCCTCATAAAAATGATAAAGCATTCATCCCAGGAACCGCTGATAGAAGCAGTATTGAGTTATGTGTTAAAACACATTCAAAAATTATAGATCGACATTTGGAATGGCTATTAAAATTTTAAGCAATACGTATCTGTAATATCCATTAAGTACTGTCGAATATCGAATGTGGTTTAACTGATTTGAGGTTTTACTATCCAACTTGATTCTCATAAGTTCTCATAAATCATTTTTTATAAGTTTCTATAGGAAATTTTTGCAGGAGAGTTCAAAATTCATATTTGAAGGATTTAAACTAGCTCTTTTTCATCTTTATTCTTCAACCTTTTTTATTTCGTTTATTCTGTTGATATTGTCAACTCTGAAGAATAATAACCTCATTTTTTTTTACTCGCACAAATTTACTATTTTGAATCAGTTCGCTTCGATAAAGTTCTGCTGTGATTCTTGTCTTACCCGTCCATAATTTTACATATGTTTAAGAAAACCATATGCATTCCCATTGAAAAATTTCACTTTCATCACTTCCTACCAAAGTGCTTAGTGCTCGAAATATCGAATTACCTTCACAGTGCATAGTATTCGCAAGTCTTTTGCGGAAATCGGTGCCTAGTGCATATTGCTCGAAGCCTTATTCGAGTCATTAGTGTTTATTGCTCGAAGCACGATATTCCAGTGCTCGTCACAACTCTGGTCCAGACCAGGAGTAGTCTCATTCTTCAAAAACTTCATCAAGTGCTTTAAATTTGTTACATATAATTTCCTACGAAAAATTCGCATAAAAGAAGCAACTTCTATATAAAATTCCTATCTGAGGAGGTATTGAATTTCAGTTTCATTGTTACGTGAATATTGTAATTTTTGTCGATGTTCTGCATAAATTCTTTTAAGTTGTAATGATGCATGGCAATCAATATAAAACTTTTGCACGTAGCTGGAAGTCGTTATTGTGAATCCAGTTATAAAATGTCAACTCGTATGAATGACTTGCCTTTAAAATTTAGCGATATACTGCATGAATTATCATTGAACTTCAAACAGTTATTCTTCATCTGCTTCGCAAATTCTCAACTGGGTCATATCCGTTATTATTGAATATCGATATTTTTCGATATACATCTTGAATTTTCTCTCCTTCTAGTCTAGCGATCATGGAAACCTTATTCGAAACTATCAGTAAGAGAAAATTGGGAGCTGCCATATTAACGCAACCCCTAATCGGATTCCACAAAATTTGAAGTCATCTCAACCATTCAAGATCAACCACTCACAAATTTCTTCTTTCCATGTTATTTTGTTCAAGAATTACCATGTTTAAGAACAGACGCCAGCAACGTAAAATAACGATTGCTCAAAATGTGTGACTTCTCAGTAGCGTAAAGTATAAATATGTTAATGGTTATTTGAAAATCAAAATTTGACTCTGACAGAAGGACATATTTTCATTCAGGAATTTACATTTTATCCTCTTCAACAATCCTGGGCCTTTGAACGCAGCCGTTGATCATTTTCCCACAAGCCCTTATCAGTTCTCCGTCCAGTCATTGAAATACACAGGAAAAGAGAATGATAAGGGATTGTGAAAAGTCCATTTTTTGACAACAGTCTTGCACCTAGGATGTATGGCGCCCAACAATAAATGGTAAGTCTTTGACTTATACAAATACTTAAATAGGTGATCCTTCAGAAGAAAAACTTTTTCCTATCCCATTTCGCAATTATTTCAGGACTCTCAGAGCTTCTTCTGGAACAACTATAGATCTCTTTCGTCTTGGAAGATAGTCTCGAAAATCGAAACTTGGGACGCAGTATGGTACGTTGAATGAATGTTGGTGTATATTTTGAGTTCACGTGAATTCTGCTTCGGGGGCGCTGGTTGAAGTTTTTATAATCCCAATATACATCTTTTAAGAAAGGCATAATAGTGCGTCCTAAATATGGCAACAGTGGATACTAATCTAACGATTTTTTCGCTCAACCGATATGATTCTTTCTTAGCTCCAAAGTCAGTCCAGCTGCTGTTTATATAAATTGGAAACTGTCAAGACCTCAATTTGAATGACATATTTCCATTCAATCTCAATAATGAAATAATATTGAAATAATTACACTGTTCAAAAAAATTAACGCACATTCTGAAAGTCTAAATTTTAATGAAAGTTAACTCTACATTGACTTTATAACTTATTTTTTATGTTCTCTCGGGAAGGTTTTGAACGAAACAAGACACATCAAATGGAAGAAAAATTCAGGATTTCACCGAATCTTATGTGAAAGAAAAGAAATGAACTATTTTCAAAATACTGGAATGCTGATAAGTGATTTAATACTTGGTATTTCCACCCCTTGCGTTAATTACAACTCGGCAACGAGGGTTCATACTCAAAATGAGTGATCTTTAAATGTTCTGATCTAAACCTTCCCAGATTGGATTCCTAAGTCATTAAGAGTAGCTGGATGATTTTCTGAACTTCTCAGCCTTCTATTGAGGTTGTCCCAAACCTGCTCAATCGGATTGAGATCTGGACTTCTTGCTGGCCATTCCATTCGAGAGACTTCAACCTCTTCAAGGTACTCCTGAACGATGCGCGCACGATGGGGTCTGGCATTATCGTCCATAAAAATGAAGTTTTCACCAATGTATGGGGCAAATGGCACTACATGCTCTTTAAGAATGTTCCTTATATACCTATCAGCCTTCATAGCTCCATTATCAATGACCACTAGGTCTGTGCGAGCAGTCAAAGATATTTCACCCCATACCATAATCGATCCTTCCCCGAAACCAGTAGTATTCAGGAAATTGCACTAAGTAAATCTTTCATGTGGACGTCTGTATACAAGGAAACGTCGATCACAATGGTAGAGGCAGAATCTAGACTCATCTGTGAAGAGAAATCTTTCCCAATCAGCCTCTTTCCAATGGATACACTCTCTCGCAAAATCCAAACGCGCCTTTCGATGGGCTGGGGTGAGAGCTGGGCCTCTTGCCGCGACACGAGGCCTTAAATCATATTCTCTGAGGCGATTTCTTATTGTCTGAGTGCTAATTTGCACTCCATGAGTTTGCTCAAGATGATTTTGTAGGAGGCGAGCGGTTGCAAACCTTTGTCTCAACGAAGAAACTCTCAAGTAACGTTCTTGAATGGCAGTTGTTACCCGTGGTCTACCCTGTCCTGGTCTTCGGACATTCATACCTGTCTTTCTGAATCGGTGCAACATTCTGGACACACTTGTATGGGAAACTCTAAACCTTTCTGCAATTCTTGTGTATGTCCACCCTTCTTCTCGCAACACTACCGCTTGGGCACATTCCTCTTGGGTCAAATTGCGTGTTTCGCATTGCATAGCGATCTAGTGTAGAAAATCAAACGAAAGTAAAACTATTGGTCACTAGAATTGATCGAGAACAACTGATTTCCGAATGGAGCCAAAACAGTCAAAATCTGATAAACTCATCTTTTTTAATTCCTTCTGGGAAAAAACATCTGTATTGAAGAAAAACATTGAAAGTGGATAACATATGCATGCATAATTCTGATAAAAATAATTATCATTGAGAACACTTTCAGTTGTAGAATAAATTTGAGACTTCCATAATGTGCGTGAATTTTTTTGCCCAGTGTAGTGTTGGAGAAACAAACCTAGATTTTCATAATACGCATTAAATCATATGGTATCATAAATCTAGATCGTTATCCCCCCTCATCAAAAAGACAATTCGTCAGTCATAAAAGACAATCGCTATAATATACATGTATCGCCGCTTATATTTTTCTGCTTTCGTTTTCGCTTTTGCTTTACTATTGTAATTTCGCTGAAACTAGTGAAAGTGCTGTGCTGCTGTGGACAATAGGAATTCAACTCTGAGTTACTATAGACTTGAGGAAGAATCAAATCACCCTCTATCGCTCTTGAATATTTGGAACTACACCATCCAGGTAAGACTTCTGATACCATTGCTTTTCAAATACAGTCCTTCGAGCCGGATATAAGCCATATAATTAAAATTCAAAATTTTCATTTGTTTCAAATTGATCGCATATGCGTAGAGATCGCCAATCAATCAAGTGGTCGAATAGTTACCGCTTTCAATAGAAGCTCGTCATATTTTCAATTTATTTGATGCAATTATTATATTTCTAAGAGATATATAGTTCAGTTTATCGTTCTTTCAATACAAGAGCAGTAATTGAAATCGAACATCTGCTCCGCCATATTAATAAGTTCTTCAGCATTTTAAAACACAGTGACCTTGAACCTGAAAATTCATCTCGCGCATTAACGCATGTCTGTTGCATAGAAGTCAGCTGCAAGAGTTCATTGACCTTTTATTTTTCCGATCAGCTGATTTCACGGTAATTCGTCTGAATAACAGAGCGCGATGGATAAATTAAAGAAATCCAAAACATTTCGAAATAATTCGATCACCGATATGAAGGCGCTTCATATTGTAGCCCAGAAGGCTAAAACTGATAGAACTCAACACGTCTCATTCAAGGTGCGCTATCAAGATATACAGACGATTCACGATGAATTTTTTGATCATCACAACAAGGTAATTTCCGCGCGTTTGACTGATCCTGAGTCCGATTTGAAACCGGAAAATTTGATTCGAGAGAGTTTTCTTTCTGATTACTACGATGTGAAAACATGCTTTACCGAATTATTTGACGAATACGTGAGTTCGCCATCATCAGGACCGAGTCACAATAGTACAATGTTAGGTCCACCCTCTGATCATGGAAATGTTCGACTGCCTAAAATATCATTAATGAAATTCAGTGGTGATTACAAAGATTTCACATCTTTTCGAGATCAGTTTGATGCACTTGTGCACAACAATCCATCCTTAACTCCAATAGAAAAATTCACTTACTTGGTTAGTTCTGTTCAAGGCTCTGCACTTTCTTTAGTTAAAACGTTACCTTTAACATGGCCGAATAACGTTATCGCCTATAAAAGTATTGTTGAACGTTTTTCCAATCGCCGCTTACAATCTCAGAGTCTGTGGACCGAAATAGAGAACGCTCCTAAGATCACAGTTCCTTCTGCGGAATCTTATAGGAAATTGATAGATACCTTCACTGAAAACGTTGCTGCTTTAAACAACCTTAAATTTCCAACTGACTCTTGGGATTTTATTTTAGTCATGATGATTATAAAACGCCTTGACAAGAATACGCTTACACGTTTTGAAATGGAGCATCAATCCACCGAAGTTCCAGCATTTAGTGAAGTAATTGATTTCATTAATAGACATTGTCTTGTTTTAGAAACGCTGGGATCTTCAACTTCGCAAACAATTAGTGATAAACAAAATACAATGCGAAAATCTGCTTCAATTATACGTCCCGCTTCATCTCGTACTACTGCATTGTTTGTCAATAAATCGCCCGCCGCTACTTGTATTTTTTGTCAAGCAAATCATTCGCTCTATACTTGCTCTACGTTCGCTAATAAGCCTGATTCTGATCGCTATCATTCTTGTAAAGTAAACAAGCTATGTTGAACAAGCGTTCATCACACGCTTCTCCATGACAACACTAAACTTCGCTCTGCTAATGCTTTAAGTTCTTCACCATCTGCAATATCCGCTATGTGAAATGGTCAAGAATCATTTCGATCGCAAACTAACTCAAATCGCCCTGATAATGATTCGACTTTCGTTGGTGCTGGAGTCATGGCACTTCCCAGTCATGTTCTTTTGTCTACAGCTTATGTTGATGTTTGTGATGGCCGCGGTGCTTATCAATCTCTTAGATGTTTAATAGATTCGGGTAGTATGACTTGTTTCATCACGGAAAAGGCAGTAAGACATCTGAACTTGCGTAAAGTTCCTAATTCTGTTGAGGTCAGAGGATTGGGATCCATGAATACTAAATTGAGTGGTGGATCAGTGTCACTATCATTGAAACCAGTAATGTCAAATAATCCGATTTTATTTACTGATGCTATAGTTATTGATAAAATTTGTGAAAATTTACCTGTACATCCAGTTTGTACTAATTCATGGAATCATATTCGTAATTTACCCCTAGCTGATCCATCATTTCATCGTCCCAGTGCCATAGATTTGCTCCTGGGAGCAGAAATCCTTTCTCGAATTATTTTGTCCGACTGCATTACCGCTAATGATAATCAACCCGTGGCTATAAATACTATATTCGGGTATATTTTACTTGGTAAAAACAACAATAGTTTTCCGCATCCTGTTTCATCTTTTTTCATAAATTCACTCGAAAATGTGCACGACTGTGACATACAACAATTTTGGGAAGCGGAAACTGTCCCCGAGGTCGAACATTTTAGTCAGAAGTTGATTGTGAAAGACATTTTCTTGAAACGGTATCTCGCGCCGATGACGGAAAATTTGTTGTCTCTTTGCCTTTCTTTAAAAATTCAACGCCACAGTTCATGAATATGCGTGATTTCGCTTTATCTCGATTTTACTTGAACGTCGTCTATTAAAAAATCCGCAGTTGCATATACAATACAAAGAATTCATGATGGATTATCTTAAATCGCACCATATGGAAGTTATTCCTGCCGATGAAATACAGTCGAATTCGTACTATTTAGTTCATCATTGCGTACTGAATCCTGAAAGCATCTCAACCAAATTGCGAGTTGTTTTTAACGGATCTTATAAATTTAACTCTCAAAAAACCCTTAACGATCATCTAATGACAGGTCCAAAATTACAAACCGATATTTCCAAAATAATAACGCGTTTTCGTCTTTTTACATTTGTTATATGCTGTGATATACGCCAAATGTATCGTATGATTTGGGTGGACTCTAGTCATTGTGATTTTCAGAGAATTCTCTTTCGCTTTTCACCGAATGATAAAGTATAAGACTTTCGTTTGAGAACCGTCACTTATTGACTAAGATCGAGCCCATATTTAGCACTTCGCACTTGCGCAAACTCGCAGAAGATGAAAGATCGAATCATCCACATGCCGCCGAAATTATTTCAAATAATTCCTATATCGATGATTTTATATTTAGTGCACCCACCATTGAAGACGCTCGCATACTGCGCGATGATTTAATTTCTTTGTTAGAGAAAGCTGGGTTTCTATTGCGTAAGTTTTGTAGTAATGAACCATCACTTCTGAATGATTTACCAGCATCGCATTTGTCTGTTGAATCACTATCATTCGACAATGGGTCATAACCATTTTCATTAAAAGTTTTGGGATTGAATTGGAATCCCAGCAGTGATTACTTTAGTTTTTTCTGCAAACCCATTGATGACTCATCATGTACGAAAAGGATTATGCTCTCTGAGTTAGCAAAAGTGTATGATACCCTCGGATTTGTTGCACCTACGATTTTTCTCGCAAAAAACCTAATCCAACAACTTTGGATATCAAAAATTGATTGGGATGAAACGCCGCCCCCTCACATTATTCGTGTCTGGCAACAATATAAATCAGAACTACCGTTACTCTCTGAGTTGAAAATTCCACGCCTTATTATTCCAACTGAGATCCATGGGTTTTGTGACGCTAGTGAGAGGGGATACGCATGCGTCATTTATTTAAGGGCGCTGAATGATTTTTCGATTTCTACTAATTTTTTATGTGCAAAATCTAAACTTGCGCCTTTAAAGAAGATAACTATTCCTCGCCTCGAACTTTGCGCTGCCGTCTTATTGAGCAAACTGATGAAATTTACTGTCAATTTTGGAACCAACCATACATGTGGGATCCAAATTCTTAACACCCGACTGAATGATACGCTACTGACTTTACGAAACGAGAACTACACGATCGACCCTAAAAGGTTGCACCATGCAGATTTATCGATATAGGGAGACGTAAGGGGAAGAGGTACTTGAGACTTACGGATGACGAGGGTGGAATTCGACGTAAGATAATAGACGGACATAGTTAGGATTCGACGTTACAGATTAGACGGAAAAGGTTAAAGAATTCGACGTGATAGACGCATATGATTCGACGTAAAATATAGTAGACGCATCGAGTTAGATAATTCGATAATTAGACTATTAACAATTAGACGGAATAAAATAACTTCGATAGTTCTATCGACGAAAGTTCAGTGGCTGTACATTCAATTGACGTTGAATTGTACAAAGTGTAAATAAACCATAGTTAAGTTCCGGCGGCCTTTTATAATAACCCCTAGACAACGATATATAAACCCTACATTTTGGGGGCTCGTCCGGGATATAAGAAGAAGGAAACCCTCACCTCGTCCGGGATAAAAGTGGAAAAACCTTTTCATCGACGGGATAAAAGAAGAAGTACCCCTACATCGTCCGGGATAAAAGTGAAAAAACCTTTCCACCGACGGGATAGAAGAAGAAAACCCCTACATTGTCCGGGATAAAAGAAGAGAACACCTACATTGTCCGAGACGGAAGAAGAAAATCACACATTTTGAAGACGATTTGGATACGACATCGAAATCGACGTAGAAGTGAATTCATGTGTCCAGAATTTGGGAAGAGGAAAAATTGCCAGTGAGTCAATCAACAATTGGGAATACGGAAGAAGCCAGTACCGAAGGTGTAGACGAGTGAGTTTTGATCCAGTAGACGAAAGGACCGAAACCAGATCAATTTTCCGCAGTAATCTGAGGATGAATGGTAAAATTGTATGCAGACTTTCAAGGTAGGACGTTTATCTTTCCAATTTCCATATTGCGAGGCTTGTTGAAGAAGACGACCAAAGAAGAGACTTTATATTTGTTTTTTAACATTTTTGAATTTTGAAATTGCATTTGAACATTGTTGATATTTGTGATTATTGATATTTGATTTATTTTGTGAGAATATACAGCCATTTAACGTTCGCTATTAGTTCGAAATCTTGATAATTTTAAGTTGAGATAGCATAGTCGAATTAGTATTGATTTTAGAGTTTACTGTTTTAATTTGGCGGTTTTTGTTCATATGAATTTTCAGTTTTTCGTTGAATATTGACTGAGTACTTTTATTGAAAATGTCAACTTTGGGCGATATTACAATTATTGAGAATCAAATATCTAATGCTAAATTATCTGCTGTCAAAGCATTGCATTTTATTTGTTTCGGTGATGAAGGCGAACCGCATAAGGTCCGTAGAGCGCTACGTAAATTTTCGGGTTTTGTGTGGGACAGAAACTCAGACCAACTCTTGACGAAAGTACAAGACGTTCATAAACAACTAAGACTCCTAGACCTGATAACCGTTTCCAATATGCTTGGCTTGGATTATAGTGGAACTGATGACGTAATTATCGATCGTATATGCTCATTCTCAATAAAATTCGATTATGGCTTTGAACAAAATGATGAATCGGAGAGAGATGACGAAAATGACGACGAGACGGAAAACACTGACGACGAGAATGAAAACAGTGACGTAGAAAAATATTCCTCAAGACATGACAAATTCAATAGACGGAAAAGTATGAAAAAGGAAACTTTTTCATTGACCTTTCGAGACGTAGAGGATAGTATTAAGTCATTTGACGGAAGAGACGATTATCCGATAGAAAGGTGGATCGAGGATTTCGAAGAAATTGCAGAAGTGACGGGATGGAATAACTTGCAAAAGTTGATATTTGCAAAGAAATCTTTGAAAGGTCTCGCTAAACTATTTATTTAGTCTCAAAAAGGTATTAGAACTTGGAGTATTTTGAAGATAAGATTGATTCAGGAGTTTGAAGTCAATGTAAACAGTGCACAAATTCATAAAATGTTGATGTTTAGAAAGAAGAAATATGATGAAAATGTTCGAGAATATGTATTGATCATGAGGGAAATAGCTAGTCGAGCTAATATAGAAGAGGAAGTTATCATTCAATACATTATTGATGGGATACAAGACGAATCATCAAATAAAATTATATTGTATGGTGCCAGAAACTTTCAAGAATTCAAAGAAAAAGTGAAACTCTATGAAACCATTTCCAAGAAACAACCTGTAAGATATATCAAACCTTCCAAGACGAACAGAGACGATATGAGACATGAGGAAAAACATGAATTTAAGAAGGAATATAGAGCTGAAAGTAGTCATCAAAATAGAAGGTTTAAGAAAGAACTTTGTTATAATTGTGGAAGGTACGGTCATAAATCGAAAGACTGTCCAGACAAAGGTAAAGGCGTGAAATGTTTTAGTTTTAAGAAATTTGGTCATTTATCATAGAACTGTCCTGACAAAATTTCACAACAGACTCATACTTCTAAAAATGTGAATATTATGAATATTGTACCGCGAAATGCAATTAAATTGACTTTTGACGATATTAAATTATCAGCATTATTTGATACCGGCAGTGACATAAGCGCGATTAGACAAGACGTGTACGAATCATATTTTAGAGACGATTTGCTTACGGAGGATAATTTCTTAGTTAAAGGGATAGGATCAAATAGAGTCAAAACATTAGGTTCAATCAGGAAAAAGGTTGAAATAGACGGCGAAGAATTTGATATGTTGTTTTATATTTTACCTAAACAGACTATGGATTTTCAAGTTATTGTTGGAAATAATTTATTGAAACTAGCGGAAGTACACCTAAGTCAAGATGAAATAGTTGTACATAGAATAGAAGAAAAATTTTTGATGAGTGTCAGAGTTGATGAGAGCATAGTAGACGATGAGATTAATTTGAAGCACATAGACGATAAAAAATTCAGAAAGTTAGAGAAACGAACTATTGGAGATGATAAATCAAAAAAGACTGAGTTTACTGATACTAAGATGAATATAATACAAAAAGATGACGAATATATTGTGTGCGCATGATTGATTAAGTATCTAGGTTTCCACATGCGTTTATAAGTTCAGTATTCGGAAAGATTTTATGTTAGTAGTCGAGATTGAGAAATTGTATATCGAATAAATTTGTAAATCACCAAACGTAGTTTTCTTATGGACATGACAATAATCTGGCGACGAGGATTATGGTAAAAATAGTTGGATTGCTTATTCCGGCTTAAGAATTTTAAAGAGTATGTCGGACGCAGATGGTGCTGCAAGTTCTCAACCTAGTTCCAGAGGAAGAAGTCCATCCAGTGAAGTGAGAGTGAGCTGGGTGTACGAACTTAATAAACAAGAACTAATTGAAAAACTAAAAACGTATAACGTTACTGTGAGTGAAACTGATAGTGTTGATAACTTACGAAAAACGCTCGTCAAAAAACTTCGTGGAAAAAACGAAACTTTCACAAAGAAGGAACTATACCGGTGCGACATGTCCGACTTTAATAAAATAAGTTTTACCCTAAACAAAGACAATTGGGAAGTTTTTGTCGAAAGACTAGAATTAATTTTCGAGTGTCAGTGTATTCCGCCGGAAAGACAAAGTGCAGAACTGTTAACAAGGGTTTGTCAAGAGACTTTCATGTTGTTCCGCAATTTAACTTCATCAAAAAAGGCCAAAGATCTTTCCTACTCTGATTTAGTTAATATCATGAACTCTCATCTTCATCCAAAGCCTTCAGAAATTTCCGAAAGAAATAAATTCTACGCCACGAAACAATTACCTTCGGAATCGATACACGCATTCCTTACAAAATTGAAAGAAAGATCTTTTTATTGTAATTTCAAGGACCTTGGTATTGCTCTTCGTGATCAATTTGTATTTGGACTTATAAATCACGAAACAAAAGTGGAATTATTTCGTCAAGAAAATCTAACATTTCAAAGTGCGGTGAAGATAGCGGAGGATCGAGAAGCAGCTATAAAAAATTCCTTATCAATGAAGCCCGCATATGCTGTGTCTGAAGATACAATTTTTTACATGAATAAGGCTGGTTCAAAATATTCCAATCATCAACAATACAGAGGAAGGGGAAGCGGAAACGCAGAAGGAAAATTCAAATCTTCGCAACCAAACAACGCAGCCGCGGCTTCCACTTCCAAAGATCAGAGCCAGAAACTCATCAGAGACAATAGACAAAGACAACACGATAACAGGAGCAGTAACTACAGACGAGAAGACAGAAACGGCAGCCGTAGGTCGAATGTGTCAAACAATTCTCAGGTACATATAACCTCAAAAACGCGTAATAATAATAAATGTTATTGTTGTGGTGGATTTGATCATTTCGCAAGAGACTGTAAACTTAGGTGGAAAACTTGTAATTATTGTAATGTAAAAGGTCATATTGATAGAGCATGTCTAAAAAAACAAAACGGAATTAATTTAGTCAATGACAACTTATTAGAAAATGAAGATTTGGATAGTTCTGATTTAGATTTTTATTATATGCAGCAAAACAATTTTACTGAATTTCAGGTAAACAATATTGTGGTAGAACCTCATAGTATGAAATTAATTATTGATAATAATCAGGTAGAATTGGAAGTTGATACAGGTTCACATGTGACTGTGTTTTCAGAAAAAACTGTAGCTAATTATTTTGCAGCTAAGAAAATCCACAAGGCAGATATTTCATTGTCCAGCTATGACAGAACAAAGTTGAATGTAATGGGTATGTTGACTGATCTTAAGGTGCATTTCGAAGGGGTTGAAGCAAATTTGAAAGCTTACGTTTTGGCAGGCAACGGGAAAAATTCAATAGGAAGGCAATGGCTTCAAGCCCTGGGTATGTGGCCGATAACTTTTAAACCTCAGTTTGCGTTGAATTGCTTGAATGATCATAACAGTATTATTTCACATTTTAAATCAAAATATCCCCAATTGTTCGACAGCAGCCCAGGTAAATATAAAGGTAAATCTATTAAACTAACTTTCAAAAAAGATTATCAACTAATTCAATGTGAACCTTATCATGTCCCTTTCGCTTTGAAAGACAAAGTAGATGCAGAAATCGATCGTTTGGTAAGAATAGGTAATTTGGAACAAGTTGAGGTGAGTGAATGGGCTACTCCAGTAGTTCCTGTGGTGAAAGGGGAAGGAGTTCGTTTATGCGGAAATTTTAAATTAACAGTGAATCCTCAAATAATTGTTAAAAGATATCCATTACCCATAAAAGAAAAAGTGTTTCAGACGTTACAGGTTGGAACCAAATGGTCCCAAATTGATTTAAAACATGCATTTATGCAATTTGAAGTTGCTAAAGATTGTAGAGATCCATTGACAATAATCACACAGAAAGGTTCGTTTAGGTACGAAAAATTGCCAGAGGGTGTAGCCTCCAGCCCAGCCGAATGTCAAGATATTGTTACTGATATTTTGAAAGGTATTCCGAATATTGAAATTTACATAGATAATATTTATTGCACAGGAAAGAATGATTCAGAGCATCTCGATAATTTAGAAAAAATATTTTATTAGTTAAATGAAGCATGACTTAAAGTAAACGAATCAAAATGTGAATTTTTCAGGTCTGAAATAGAGATATTAGGATTCAAATTGGACAAAAAGGGTTTATCACCATCTCCTAGTAGAATTCATTCAATTGTGAATATGCCTTCTCCAAAAACTAACAAAGAACTTCAAGAATTTTTAGGGTTAGTAAATTTTTACGAGTCATTTTTGTATAAGCGAGCTGATCAATTAAAGGTATTGTACGATGTTTTGAAAGCGAGCAAATTTTATTGGAATTCTAATTGTGATCAAGCAGTTAATTGGGTAAAGAAGGAATTAGCATCGGATAAAGTTTTGGTTCCATATCAGCAAGATATTACTTTAGTATTGGCTACAGACGCAAGTTACTCAGGGTTGTCAGCTATTTTGTCTCACAGATTTTCAGACGGTACAGAGAGACCAATTGCCTTTGCTTCTAAATTAATACCTCATAATGAGTTACATCGATCTATTCTAGATAAAGAGGCAGCAGCTATAATTTTCGGGTTTAGAAAATTTTATCATTATATTGTTGGTAATGAAATTATTCTTAAAACTGGTAATCAACCTTTAAAGTATATATTTGGTAATTCGAAGAAATTGAATGTTACAATTCAGAATAGGTTGTTAAGATGGATATATTTTTTATCGGGTTTCAAATACAAGATTGAATTGATTTCATCATCTAAAAACAGTAATTGTGATGCGCTTTCCAGGTTAGCAGTACGAGATAAGATGGCTGTGTTTGATTCTGAATTAGATGTTTTAAACTGTATTGAAAATGAAAGTAATTTGATTGATTTAAATTTGATTAAGCCACAAACAAAAAAAGATAAGGTTTTATGTGATGTGAAAAGAAAGTTAATGTTTGGATGGGTAGAAAATTCAAATGATATTTCTTTGGAAGAGAAAATGTATTTCGATAAGAAAACAGAATTAAGTATTGGAAATGAATGTCTTGTTCGAGGTTCTAGACTAATAATACCAAAAGCATTGCGAGAAACTTTATTGAAATCACTTCACCAGTCTCATTTTGGTATTGTTAGAATGAAACAAGTAGCTCGTTCGTTTTTTTGGTGGCCGGGCTTGGACGATGATATAGAAAAATTAGCAAATAGTTGTGAGTTATGTGTGAAAAATAGAAAACAAAATAACAAAATCAGTACTTTTCAATGGTCCAGGTTACACACTGATTTTTTAGGACCTATTCAAGGAAATATGGTTTTAGTCATAGTTGATGCACACAGTAAATGGCCTGAAGCTATAAATATGAAAAATAGCACCTCAGCTAGTAAATTGATTGAAGCTTTTGATTCTATTTTTTCAAGGTTTGGATTATGTGATCATTTAGTCTCAGACAATGGTCCACAATTTGCAAGTGAAGAGTTTAATGAGTTTTTGAAATCGTTAGGTATACGGCACACATATTCTCCACCCTATCACCCAGCAACTAATGGAGCAGCAGAAAATTTTGTGGGTACATTTAAAAATAAGGTTTTGAAAATTACAGGAGAGGGTAAGTCATTAAATTTTGCTGTGAATTCATTTTTGTTTGATTATCGTACAATGAAGCATTCGACAACGGGAAAATCACCATCAGATATTATTTTCAAAAGGGAGATTAAAACGAGGTTTCATCTTTTAAGAGATAATTCAGTTAGTGAAACATCTTTTAAACAATTCAATATGTCAGTTAAAAATAAAATAAGTTAAATTGATTTCAAGTTGGGAGATGTGGTTTTAGTAGATGTTTACAACAATAATAAGAGGCACCGAGTACAAGCAAAAATCGTTGAAAAATTATCACCAGTTACATTTAACTTGTTATGTGATGGAGGACGAATTATAAAATGTTGAAATTTTTAAATAATGGCAATGATATAAATAAAGACTTGAAAGATGATATAAGTATAAGGAGATCTGAACGCTTGAAAAATTTAAATAAATGAAATTAAGATCCAGAATTTCTGTTTATATGTATATTGTAATTAGTTCTATATTGCATAATAATTGTATAGTAATGATAATTGATTATATATTGTATAATAATAAGTCTATTAATTAATTGTTTCTATATCACATAATAAAAAATAAAAATAAAATTTATGATTGTAAATTATTATATTGGAATCATATTGTTAAATTGATTTTGATCGTATTTGTGAATTTTGAAAAATAACAGAAAAAAAAAATTATAAAATTTAAAAAATTAAAATATATGAATTCTTAGATTGAGATATAATTGTAATTTCTGATTAAATCAAATTGTACTTATTTAAATGGGGGAAATTGTAATATATTGTGTGCGCATTATTGATTAAGTATCTAGGTTTCCACATGCGTTTATAAGTTCAGTATTCGGAAAGATTTTATGTTAGTAGTCGAGATTGAGAAATTGTATATCGAATAAATTTGTAAATCACCAAACGTAGTTTTCTTATGGAGATGACAAATATACCAAGAAACTCGAAGATTTTCGCAACCGGAGAAGGAACAAGAAGAAAAACCGCTTGAAGAAAATGGATTATTAGAGAGAGTGAGAATAGCTCGAAGAATTAAGATGAGAGAAAAGGAAGATATTGTGTTAGCAGAACTTATAGAAAAAGAAGTGAAGAAACAGTTTGACGAAGCCAGAGAAAATTTGAGAGAAGAATTTCGAAAACAGCACTTAATGAAATTCGAAAATAAAAATCGAAAAAATTATAACGGAAAAAGGAGTGAAGCCGTATTTTGTGACGGTGACCTAGTTTCGATTAGAAGAACTGAATTCGGTGCAGGATTAAAAGTGCATAAGACATTTTTAGGACCATACGAAGTGATCAAAGCGAAGAGAAATGATAGATATGACGTAGTTAAGATAGGAAACCACGAAGGACCCATTCGGACATCGACTTGTTCGGAGAATATGAAGCCTTGGATACAGTATGAATCCGAGTCGGATTCTCAGTAGGATGGCCGAGTGTGGGATCCAAATTCTTAACACCCGACTGAATGATACGCTACTGACTTTACGAAACGAGAACTACACGATCGACCCTAAAAGGTTGCACCATGCAGATTTATCGATATAGGGAGACGTAAGGGGAAGAGGTACTTGAGACTTACGGATGACGAGGGTGGAATTCGACGTAAGATAATAGACGGACATAGTTAGTATTCGACGTTACAGATTAGACGGAAAAGGTTAAAGAATTCGACGTGATAGACGCATATGATTCGACGTAAAATATAGTAGACGCATCGAGTTAGATAATTCGATAATTAGACTATTAACAATTAGACGGAATAAAATAACTTCGATAGTTCTATAGACGAAAGTTCAGTGGCTGTACATTCAATTGACGTTGAATTGTACAAAGTGTAAATAAACCATAGTTAAGTTCCGGCGGCCTTTTATAATAACCCCTAGACTACGATATAAAAACCCTACATACATATAAAGAAAGTGGTCTCTTGGTCAGATTCGCAAATCGTGCTTCATTGGCTAAACAGCGAATCTACTCGTTGGAAACCGTTCGTGGCCAATCGTGTTTTGTTTGTACAAACAAATTTACCACAAAATTCATGGTATTATATTAATACAGAAAATAATCCCGCAGACATCGCTTCCCGAGGTGTACTACCTTCTCGTCTTCTCTCTGTAAGTTGGTGGTTTACCGGTCCACCACTGTTGCAAGAACGCGAGATATCAAGTTTCATTCCGACCTCTTCCTTTTCATATCCAGTGGAGGAGCAGCGTAAATTAGTTCTGTTAAGCGTCCCCAATGATGAAAATTTAGTTGACACATATTTTTCTGCTTTCGTTTTCGCTTTTGCTTTACTATTGTAATTTCGCTGAAACTAGTGAAAGTGCTGTGCTGTTGTGCACAATAGGAATTCAACTCTGAGTTACTATAGACTTGAGGAAGAATCAAATCACCCTCTATCGCCCTCGAATATTTGGAACTACACCATCCAGGTAAGACTTCTGATACCATTGCTTTTCAAACACAGTCCACCTTATCTCTCAGCTTAAGAGCTATCGTTTTCGTTTTTAAATTATTTGATTTCAATATTCAGTGATGAATAATCATACTTCTCACTTTAATTAATTTCACTTGGTGTAGTGTGAATTGAAATAAAGATCACATAATACCTTTAAAAAATTTGGTTATATAAATTTTTTCCAAATAAGGACTTTCGTTTCTTATCCTTATACTCATAAATCCATATTACTTCACGTAATGATAAAGAAAATCATGAAAGCTTCTACACATCCTAAAAACCTTCAATTTTTATCCGAAATAAATTTCTGCAATCCACTGACGTGTGTGTCCTGAATCAAATCTTGCAAGTTCAATTTGAACCACTTGAAAAAGTCCGACTGATTTGAAATTTGACAGGTTTACAAACTTCGTTAACAATGCATCATGCAGTTTTTGTTAGAGAAACTAGTTGAAAAGCACTGACGTGAAGTCGGGAGCTTTTGAGCACTCGTTCATGCATGTGCCAGTTGCGCCCTTCGAGAACACAGAACTGTACTCATATAGGTATACAGGGTGGCCACTTTTTCAATGGGATTGTATTGGTAACTTTTAAACCATAAGAGTTAGAAGGTCGGTCAAATGGAGCAAAAGTTGCATGCATAGAAGCATTATCAAGCAGTTCAAACAAATCGAGATTATCAGGGACGGGTTTCGAGATATCATAAGAAAATTAAATTATGTCATTTTGATTTTTCTTTTTTTTCCACTTCATTTCGAATATCATCGAAAAATGTTACAGGAATTTTTTTATTTGACACTAAATTATCCTCAATTTGACGTAATCAGATTTCGTATCCAACGTTTCGTGCTCTCTGGGCCACCATCAACCTCATTTTTTTCAATACAGACCTGTATATTTTATGGCACTTTTCGAAATAACTTTTAACGCTGAATTCAACGATATATCATACAATGTCATTCAAAATTGATTTTCAGGTGATTTTGACTCTTATCCATTTTTCTTTGGGTCGGATCTGTAGTGAATGCAATTTATCAAAAACTACTGTTAATAAAATAACCAAGAGACGCGAATACAATGATTTTAAATTTGAATACCAAGCCTTGCAAAACTTATATCGTAATGATATCAAAATAAAGTTCGATTCTGTAATTTGTTTCAACGGAACAAATGACAAATCCAACAATAGTGATTTCTCGCGAGAGATTGAGAATGTATTGGAAGGTATTCAAGAAGACGAAATAAGCAAATGTATAAGAAGTATGGGTTCCAGAAACGTTAAGTGCATTTTAGAAAATAGTTGATATTTCGAACACTTACTTCATTCATTTTCATTTACTTTCGAATAATCATTCGATTTTTCTTTCACTGAATGATACTTTCGTTTAATTATTATGAATTGAAATATTTAAATGATTATTGTAAAAGAAGAACCAAGAAACCAGTATACTGGTTTCTTGTTTTGATTCTAAATATGTTCCATTTAGTTCAAGATGGGTAAGTTGATTTTCTTATAGAAATTTATTGCATATTGCATGTTGTTAATCAAACTAAATGAAGGTAATACAGATCCGACCCAAAAAAAATTGGATAAGGGTCAAAATCACCTGAAAATCTACTTTGAATGATATATCGTTGAATTCAGCGTTCAAAGTTATTTCGAAAAATGTCATAAAATATGCAGGTCCGTATTGAAAAAAACGAGGTTGAGGGTGGCCCAGAGAGTACGAAACGTTGGATACGAAATCTGATTACGTCAAATTGAGGATAATTTAGTGTCAAATAAAAAATTCCTGTAACATTTTTTGATGATATTTGAAATGAAGTGGGAAAAAAAGAAAAATCAAAATGACATAATTTAATTTTCTTATGATATCTCGAAAACCGGCCCTGATAATCTCGATTTGTTTAAACTGCTTGAAAATGCATTTTTTTCCCCATTTGACCGACCTTCTAACTCTTATGGTTTAAAAGTTGCCAATACAATCCCATTGAAAAAGTGGCCACCCTATATACACAGTAACACACTTGTTCCCTATAGAAGTCTGAAAAGTTTTCATATTCATTGTAAAATCAAATTTAAATAGAGCAAATACACACACAACTAATACAACAAAACACTCCAATGTCAACATTTATAGTTCTACGTCTGCTCACTTTGGCGCTGCATTCTTATTTTCATTATACAGGCACTTTTTAACGTGGAATCCAGTGGCTTGCTTATCTTTTCGAAAGGGTTTTCAATTACGAAGCTATGACCCAAGGTTATGTTTTTTCAAATGGGAACACTAGATTTCTGTGCTATTTTTTGAAAGCTTAATTTTTCCTGATTTCAAAAATATATAACATCATATGGTTCGTATCAATTAAATAATAGAAAATGGTCAAAAACCTTTTTTTACATAAGATTCTCATTATTTCTATGGTTTCGACTGTTCCTATAACAAGAGAAGAGTCCTTCCGTTAATCTGATTTTTCTATGATTTTTACTAATTCCCTTCGTAATTAAATTGTTCAATCATATATGCATTGTTTCATGTGCTATTTGAAATGAATTGGTAAGTATAGTATATCCAAAGTCACTTGGAGGAAGATGAATATTTCAATTATTCAAGGTTTGTCCAAGTTTCCAGAAATTCCTTTGGGCCCAGTGAATTTATTGCCTAACAATACTTTTAGTTAAACCCCGGTATTTTGCAGACCGCGGTATCCACTTCAAAGAGACATCTATGGCCAAGAGTTTTTATGGAATAGTTCAAGTGACTTTGAATAAACTATACTTGTGCGTATTCATTCTGGAGACCTATTAAAATAATCTTCTGATGCATCCATCTCATTACAACTCTTTCGATTGAAACAATCGATCCTGTGGATCTTTTCGTTATTTCCGAATCTATTTTCAGATAAAAAATTTATAAAATATACTTACCTAGATTCGAATTCTGTATGAATTAGTAAAAAGCATAGAAATAATCAGATTGATGGAAGGACAGTACTCTTGTTATAGGAAGCTCAATTTTTCTGTGCTCGTCAACAGTTGAAACCATAGAAATAAGGAGAATCTTAGGTAAAGAAAAAGGTTTTTAACCATTTTCTATTATTCATATTGATACGAACCATATGATGTTATATATTTTTGAAATCAGGAAAAATTAAGCTTTCAAAATATAGCACAGAAATCTAGTGTTCCCATTTGAAAAAACATAACCTTGGGTCATAGCTTCGTAATTGAAAACCCTTGTGAAAAGATAAGCACGCCACTGGATTCTTCGTAAAAAAGTGCCTCTATAATGTTTTAATTTCAGAGCTCTATCATCAGTATTAGCGGAGATATAGATGTTTTTCGATATCGCCATTTTTCCAATTTTCGCTTATAACTCGAAAACAAAAGAAGGTGGCCAAAAATGAATACTACCCCTGTTAGTTTCTCGGAAAAAGAGACCGAGAATGGGGTATCAGATTTTGTCTATCTCCTCTGGTTTAAAAGTTGTAGTGCTAAAACATCGAAATTTGCCCACCCTGTACTTGCGTCGAACTACTAGGGGTTGCAGAGTCTAATAATATTGTGTTGATATGTTTACCCAGTCACACTACACATTATTTACAACCTCTAGATCGAGCTGTTTTTAAGTCATTGAAAAGCAGTTTCTATAATGCATGTAAGAACTGGATGAGAACCCACCCAGGAACACAAATCAAAAGAACTCAGTTCGGTCAACTCCTGTCCCAAAGTTGGGGACTATCAGCTTCTCCAACCAATGCAGTGTTAGGAATTTACCCTTTTAATCCCACAGCAATCCCCGAGCATGCTTACGACATATCGGACATAGCACTGAAAAATTTGCAAGCCCCCAATGAAAAAGTAACTCAAGAATCAACAAATTGTGAGGAACCAGGAACCTCCAAAATTAAATCTGTTATGTGACCGAGCATATCAAAATGTGGAAAACCAACCTCTGTCATCTACTTCACGTTGCGTTACTACACCTCCGCTTGCAGTGCCGCTGGTATCATCATGTCCAGATAAGGATGGCATAACTCCAGGAAAGCTACTTCAGTCAATCAACCCTATCCCAGTTGTGACTCCTAGTTTGAGAAAACGAACCAAACAATTAGCAGCAATATTAACGTCACCAGAAAATATTGCTGAAGTCAAAGCAAAAGCGCTTAAAAGAAAGAAACCTACCAAAAAAAATTACTAATACTAAACGTGCAAAGAAAGTTGAACCAAAAAAAAAACCGATTAGGAAAAATGTGTCATCGAGTTCAGAATCAGATGTGGATGTTGAACTGGACAATGAAGACGAAAATTCTGCAGAAGATAGCGATGCTGACTGCGTTGGTTGCGGAGAAACATATAATTGTACCAGAAAGGTGAAAGATTGGATAAAATGTATAATTTGCATGCGATGGCTGCATGAAAATTGTACAAATTTTGTAAATATGAGTCAAAAATGTGGCAGAAATAACAATGTTTGACAAGATACAACAGCGGCCATTTATCTTGGAATCCAGAGGTCATCTCACCCCGGCAGCTGGGGATAGATGGCCAAAAGCTGCTGTTGTCTTTATTATTTATTTCTATAGAAATGATAATTTATTTATGCGTTTTAAATCTTGTTTTCATTTGTGCATTGATATTCTACCACTTTAATAAACATATTTAATTTATATGTGGTAAATATATATTTTTTGAATTGCCTTTAAAAAAACTGAGGCGAACTCTCCCTGACTCACCCTATCGTAGAATTCAGCGTTTAAAGTTATTTCGAAAAGTGTCATAAAATATACAAGTCCGTATTGAAAAAAATGAGGTTGAGGGTGGCCCAAAGAGCACGAAACGAAATCTGATTACGTCAGATTGAGAACAATTTACTGTCGAATAAAAGATTCCTGTAACATTTTTTCATAATATTTGAAATGAAGTGGGAAAAAAAAGAAAAATCAACATGACAGATAATCTCGATTTATTTGAACTGCTTGATAATGCTTCTATGCATGCAACTTTTTCTCCATTTGACTCTTATGGTTTAAAATTCACCAATACAATCCCATTGAAAAAGTGGCCACCCTGTATAGAGGGTGTTTCACGAATGATTCTACAAGTTTTCAGGGTAGATGTGGTACATTTCGGTGAGTCTGAATCAGTGTTCGAATATGACGCAGGTCCAGACTGAGAAGATTATATTCTTTATTCCACATCTTGTAAAACACCCTGTACAGCGAATTTTCAAAAAGTAAAATTTTCCTCAGAATCTAGAATAGATACTCTCTGTCAAACAAGTTCATTTGAAATAATGCCACACTCCGCATGCATATTTAATGAGCTATTGAATATCTGGAATTTTCCATTCATAGTAAAAGCAGTGGAGTTTACCAAATAAGTGGTTAATTCATATTGAATGGTTGCAAGAAAAGAATTATCGACTTTGGTACAAGTTCAAGGGCATAATGTATTAGGTATAAAGATACTCAAAGATCTTATTAAACTCTTTATTAAATATGGCCTAGCATTCGGTCATTTACATGGCCATCTCTAGGACACTGAAAATAATTTTTACATTACAAAAGACTATAAAAACCAAAAAACTCATAAATTATCAAAAACTGAACTTACAATTAATCTGAACCTAACAATGAAAAGTTAGGCATAACCATAACAATGAGAGTCACCTTGGAATAAAACTTCCTGGTCATACAAGTAAAATCTGAAAAACAGGTATAATCCACAATTCAATTATTTTAAAAGTACAATAGATATGTGTAAAAACACATGGCTACAAGAACGTAAACACTCAGAAACTATGGAAATTGACACCGACAACAAATTGAAAATACTAAAACTTCAGTCGACTACAACAGCGTTGTGTTAGCTATACTATTCCGGTAAGTTACACTGAAATTATCTTCATTTTATTTTTATAATGTATCACTTCATTTATTTCTTATTTAATTATTTTTATTCATTATTAGGTCAATCATATTGCAATAGATGGCGCTAACACCTTCTGACTTTGTGACTAGATTCAACGAAGTATTTAAATATTTAATCTCCAAAGACTCAATAAATAAGCGTTTAAACTTATTAGAGAGTTATTGCAACGCACAAATAAGCGATCTTTTATTAAAGGCTGCTGTAATAAAGGATCCTCTATCGTGGTCGTTAAAAGTGAACTATTGCAAGGTGTTTTTAACGAAAGCCACTAAGGTGACAGATCTTCAAATTTGACATATTTATATTTTGTATTCTGATAAATAAAATAATTCATTTGGTAAAAGTTCAAAATCGATAATGGAAGAACAAATAGCGTTAGCAATTTTAGCTGGGACCATAATTGAGGAATTGATTTTTCATAATAGATACAGTTGGTGTAGAAAATATATCAAAAACAATTCAAACAACTCGACTAGTTGACTTGGGAAAATTTTTACTACAAGTCTCGCAATCATTATCGAAGTTTATTTTTATAACTGCAAACTTGATTGCGGAAAATCATGGGCACTTCTAAGATAATTTGAATGGCTTTATAGGAAATAGTTATCAGCTCTAGTTATAGGTAAGCTGTTAGCTGAATTGAACTCAAATTATATATTATATTACCTTAATTCGTTTTTAGTCTACCAATTCGTAATATGGGAGGAGCTGTACCAAACTACTGGGGTTTTATCGATGGAACTATTAGAGAAACTTGTTGACAAAGTATCATCACTATGTAAAATATCAGTCTACTTTATGTACTTGTTTGAATGGAAGTCATTCAAGTATTTCTTTTCATGTAAAGCCACCAGTATTGGAAGATTATTTTCTTTAACAGAATTAAGTTATGTATTTTTGTACTTTTTCCTACAATAATTTTGAAAAAAGTGAACTTAACGTATAATTTTATAATAACAATACTTATTATTAATTAGGTTCTGCATTGTGATTTGCTTTTTTTATGCTATAATGATCCAATATATGAAAAAGTACTCAGGTAACAAGTTTATTATTTTTCTTTCAAAACAATCCCATTGGTGTGTCCATATTACAGAATAAATTACTTATATTCAATATAAAAAAATAATATTCAGTATGCAGTAGCATTCTGTAACAATACAACATTATACATCTAGGTAAATTCTTATTTCTAATAAAATTAAGGATTTATCAGTATTATTTTTAATTCTTTTAGTAGGATCAAATTGAATATGATGTTTTGTTGAGAATCGTATAAGTTCTTGAAACATTCGTTATGGAGAGCACATTTTTTTCCTTGAATGAAATGGTTCCCACAGATGCCCAAAATCAAGAAATAAAATGCAAATTTCTCAAAAAGTTCACTTTGTTTTAACTAAACAGCTACCAATATTTATATGTTAGTTCTTGCTGAATAACGACGGCAAATAGTCGGCATAAACAGATATCTGTCAAAATAAAGGATCCTTAAATAAAAGTTGGTCGCCTGTATTTGAATAAAATAAGGGAGGCCTGTATTTTAGATTTAGACAATCCTTAATATCTGACTCAATGCGCATGGGTACATGTCAAAATACGAGTTCCTGTAATAAAAGATCGCTTATTTGTGCGTTGCAATAACTCTCTATTATCTACCGTTCTTAATATCGTAGCGTCCTCAAAATTCATGCGGTGACCTGGCTCAACTGTGTGAGTACACAGACCAGTCGAAGGCTTCAAAGTCTGGCAATCTCTCTGGTGTTCTTTTAATCTAGTTTTGAAGTTTCTTCCACTCTGTCCGATATAAGACCCCCTCATAAACTCCACAATCAATTTTATAAACTATGTTATTCCTAATCAGTTTGTTAGTTCTGTCTTTAGTTTAAGTAAACACCAGTGAAGCCAAAGTATGAGGCACCCTTTTAACCACTTTTATATTATTTTCTATTGGTGAGGAACCCTTCATAACAACCGAACAGATTTTATTGGTTGAGTTGCGGATATAGGGTAACGTTAATATTCTGATGTTGTTATCAGAGTCATGATTAACAAAATCCTCAACCACCGCATTTGGAGTCTCAAGTCTCGCTTCCAATCTACTGCGAGTATTAAAAAGCAACTCGCTCTGCTCGCCGAAGGAGCTCCGCCCCTTGGACCCCGTCACTATGCCGGTAGATCCTTCACTGGGTATCCCTCTAGAAAATAAAAGATTTTTTTCGGAAACCTTGTATCGTTAGCTGATTTCAGACGATTCACTCGGTATACTATGCTGATTCTAGGGTGGAATTCTATATGGTTTTTTTTCCCAGAACATACCGTTTGGCCCTTGCTCACATGAAAATATTTGATGCAAATAACTTTCCATGACGACAAATCAAGGGCGGTCCTAGCCTTAAATTTTGAGGGGGTTCGCCGTTATGAGCTTCGAGTATTTCTATGAAACCAAATCCCAGATTATACCGATATCAAGCCTTACCTCTCAAAAATATTTATATTTAGATATTCATATGAATATTTATATAAGGCGTACAACTTTGCGTCCGCCGTTTTGCAATAGATGGCTGTAACGGTAAGTGGTAGTAGAAATAAATATATCGTAGATGTCATACAATAAGTTTAGGTATTTGTGAACATAACGCCATTGACATGTTAGTCGATTTGTGTCTGCATCATAAAGTTATTCACGATCAACCATGTTAGCATACGAGCCAAATTCTCGTCATTTGCGGGAGGTTTCAATTTTCTACTAAAATATATAGTGAGAACGATATTGGTGGAAGAACGTACCAACGATATTGTTTATGTCTAGGTTTAGTTATTTTCTGGTACATCAGTAAAATGGCTTGTTCCGTTTGATTAAATAAATAAAGAAATAGATGGGTGGTTTCAACGCTTCAAGAATGGTGATTTTGATGTCGAAGACCAGCATCGCGGTGAAAGAGAGAAGTTTTTTGAAGATGCAGAATTGGAGGCAATAATTGATCAAGACTCATGTCAGACGCAACAATAATTGTAGGATCAATAGGAGTGACACTAAAAGCCATTTCAAAACGCCTGAAAGTCATAGGAATGACTCAGAAACAAGGAAATTGGGTGCGGTACGAGTTAAAGCCGCGAGGTGTTTGAACGACGTTTATTTACTTGTGAACAGCTGCTTGCAAGACAAAGACGGAAGGGGTTTCTGCATCGGATTGGGACTGGAGACGAAAAATGGATTCATTACGATAATCCCAAGCGCATAAAATTATGAGGATATCCTGACAATGCTTCCACATCGACGGCCAAACCGAATATTCACGGTTCTAAGGTCATGCTCAGTACTTGGTGGGACCAGCTCGGCGTAGTGTATTATGACTGAAAGAATCACAGGCGATCGTTATCGAACGCAATTAATGCGTTTGTACCGAGCATTGAAAAACAAACCGTCGCAATACAACGAAAGAGTAGATGAATTGATTTTACTGCATGACAATGCTCGACCCCATGTTGCGAAAGTAGTCAAGATATACTTGGAAACGTTAAAATGGGAATTCCTACCCCACAACCCTACCCGACGTATTCTCCAGACGTTGCTCCCACGGACTATCACTTGTTTCAATTAATAGCACACGGCCTGGCTGACCAACACTTCCGATCTTATGAAGAAGTAAAAACTTGAATCGATTCGTGGATCGCTTCGAAAGATGACCAGTTTTTTCAATTCGTACGCTGTCCGAAAGATGGGAGAAAGTAGTGACCAGCGATGGGCAATATTTTTTACAATAAAGCCTCGAATTTCGCAAAAAAAGTTGTACCCTTATGTATTTGTTGTATTATAATACCATTATTTACTTATCAGGGTTTTAACCATTCAGGTAGAAATTTAAAAAAATTACATTGTTTAATATGAAAAAAAGAAGACAATTGGCAACTACATCACAAAATCTAATTTGGTCTTTAAAACTTTGAACCCTTTGAAAACCTTGTAATCACAGCGTCCTCGTCAACATCAATGTCCCTATAAATGTTCAGGAGGACAAAATACTTCATAAAAATGGAAGCAAACTACAAAATATGTCGTTTTCCACTGAATCTTGTCATCTGAATCTTATTATTATCCTCTATGATAGAAAAACTTCATTCAAATCAGCAGAATTTTCTCACACCAAAATATCACAGCGATATATATCGACATTTTACTCTTAAATATTTCGCTACATTTCGATAGTGTCAGAAAATATCGATACAATATATAGATATCGATAGTTTCTGACCTTTGCCCATCCCTAGTGTGGATTTGCCGAACGCAGTCATAACCATAAACAAAGATTTCTCTATGATCATAATTGTCAGTCACACGCATGTCTTAAAATTTTGTTGAAATATAAATCGTATATTGTATTCCTTAATAATGAATAAAAAATAACCGATATCAACCAAATTCTCAGATCTCATTTTTCCAGATATGGCAATTTCTTTCTTTGAAAAATTTGGGAGAAATGAATAATCAAAATGTGAGCGTTATTATCAGTCTTTCAAGAAAGTTATTCATGCTTATAGGTTTGTAAAAATTTTTTAGAGAATATTGAATAATAATATAATCCCAACATTAAGATTTTAAATTAGCACATTTCTTCTTTATAGAGACATGTATGATGCAAAAGTCCAAATTTAATTGATGATTGGGTGGGAAAAATTGACAAAAAAAGTTTATGTTTGTTAGTTAAGTTGTAATCCTTTTTATGGTCCTTTTTTTTGTTTATTTCATAGTTACAATAGACAATTATTAGCATATTCTTCTCTGAATTTCAACTTTGAAAGAAAATTTGTCGTTTTATGTCTTGCCGATGAAAATATCGATATTCTTGTAAGTCAATTAAAAATGAATAATAGATATATTTTAAGGGCAATCATTCCATTGGATATTTACTTGTGGGCCCTAAAATGAAGTTACATTTATTCAATTGACTCATTAATAGAAATACTACCTGAAATAAAGAAATTGCATTCAATGTTTATTTTCAGTTTTGACAAATATTGAATTTACATAATCGTTTGATAAGATCTATGAAAAGACCTACAGTGAGATTTTTGTTTTAGGAATATTCAGTATAGCTGTAATAAACAAACTGAAAAGAGGCAGAATGAATAATAGATCTACCTTTCGGATACCCATATCTGATAAAATCCGGTTATAAGGAGTCCCTCATTTCCAAGGTTTATCAATACATTTTTCAGTTGAGCAGCAAATTATTCTTCTATTCCATATTTTGTGAAGAAATACAATATAATTGCAACAATTTGAAGGACCTATTGGAAATTCCTGACGAACTAAGGAGTTTTTTAGTATCTGAAGATTGTATTGATGCTATGTTATAGAACGAGACTTGTGGCTCTGGGTTTTACTCAGAAGTGAATTAAACAGGGCAATTTATGTCCTATATAGTAAATCAAATTTTGATAGATAAAAGTTTCAAAAGATCAACAATTGATCATAGTATTTACATAAATCAAAAAATAACTGGCTTACTATTGTTGCATTGTACATGGATGACTTTTTTGTTTTAACTGATGTTAATTCTGAATGAATTTTCTGATAGAAAATTTTATGATAAAGAAATTAGGGGAAGCTAAAAAATGATTAGGGATAAATATTACTAGAAATTATGGAAAAGGTAGTAAAGCTATCGATTATATTCTTCATATATGTATTGCAATAATTCAACATGTCTGATTGTGAACATGTGAAAACTAAATTGAATTTTGATTCAACAAAAGAGAGTTGTAATTATGAAACATATAAGAAATTAATAGGTTTATTAATATCTTCAGCAGTATTAACTAGTCCTGATATAGCATACTCTGTTAATTTCTTGAGTCAATTTAATAATTATCTCATTGTTGAACACTGGAAAAGTGCAAAACTCATTTCAAGATACAAAGATCATTGTTCAATTTTTACTTCAGTCAAAAGGAACTGAGTATTTGAAATCGGTACTAAAATTGTATCGGCCAATACTATTGACCCATATTAGTGGGTTCGATAGCTACACTGACTTGATTTTTTCAAATCTTAACTTTGGATCTGAATCAATGAATAATTTAATTTTTACCAAAATGAAAAGCAATGAATAAATCAGTAGGATAGCATTTTTGAAATGGCCATATATACATATTCCTATAACGATTAAAAGATTGGAAACTTTAGTGAACAAATAGGTAGGTATCTACATTTTTATACAAATTTGATCATTCATTCATGACATGGAAATTTTCAATAAATAGTTGCTTTTTAAAGTATTTTATACCTTCATTGAATTGCTGGAAAATTGATACCAATTTCGAAAGTGACTGCCATGTTAAAATTCTTCATATATTGAATGATCCTTCTAAATTTATTTCTGTCGTAACATTTTGACTAGTATTTCAACTGATATATTCCATACGTCATTGAAATCAATATCTTCAAAGTACGATTCGAAAGACTTATAATGGAATTCAGAAGAATATGTCTTTCTCAATTTCATAGTCATATATGATATGATGCATAAGTCCAAATTTAATTGATTCACATCTGAAGTGAATGTTATTTTTAGAAATATTCAGTAAAGCTATAATAAACCAACTAAAAAGAGACATAATGAATAGATCTACCTTTCAAAAACCCATGGCTTATGTTGCCTTACAAGCAATCATATTTAGGTGTAACATCTTTGGGAAATCAGGTTATAAGAAGTCCCTCATTTCCAAGGTTCATCAATACTTTTTTCAGTTGAGCAACAAATTATTCTTCTATTCCATAATTTATTAAGAAATACAATATATGATCAACAATTATATAGGGTGTATATATTTAGAATACAAGGAAGGACACCTTTTGAAATATAAAAATTTGGTTATTAGTAGGTTATTTTCAATAATTTATAATATCGAAAGACCAATTGGACATTCCTGAAGAACTAAGGCGTTTTTAGAATCTGAAAATTGTATCGATGAATTTTGCATACTCTTCTGTTGCATATTTCTTGAAGGTATAGGGACAAAAATGATTTTTATGGGTTCTGGTGAATGATCAAAGGGATACAGGTAACAATTTCATTAATACCAGTCGAGATGTAGTTATCATAGATAAGGGGTGATATAGAAATTTCACTAGATAAATCTGATTTAGTGGAGGACAGCTGAATGATGGTTCGCTACGTTATAGAGCAAGCTTGTAGCTCTGGGTTTTACTCAGAAGTAAATTGAACAGGGCAATATATATAGTAAATAAAATTTTGATAGATATTAGTTAAAAAAGATCAACAATTGAGCATTGTATCTACATAAAATCAAAAAATAACTCGCCAACTGTTGTTGCATTGTACGTGGATGACTTTTTCGTTTTAACTAATGTTAATTCTGAATGAATATAATATCTGATAGAAAATTCAAATGATAATTTTATCATAAAGAATTCAGGGAAAGCTAAAAAATGTTTAGGGCTGAATATCACTCCTTTGAAAACTTACTTGAAATTTGATTCAACAAAAGAGAGTTGTAATGATGAACCATATAAGAAATTAATAGGTTTATTAACGTCTTCAGCAGTATTAACTAATCCTGATAAAGCATACTGTTAATCTCTTGAGTCAATTTAATAATTATCTCATTATTGAACAATGAAAAAGTGCAAACTTCATTTCAAGATGCAAGTAAAAAAAGATCATTGTTCAAGTTTTACTTCAGTCATAAGATGTGTTCAGTATTTGAAATGACTGCCTCGGTACTAAAATTGTATCAGCCAATACTATTGACCCATGTTAATGAGTTCGATAACTACACTGACTTGATTTTTTTCAAATGTTAACTTTGGATCTGAATCAATTAATAATTTAATTTTTACCAAAATCAAAAGCAATGAATAAAACAGTAGGATAGCATTTTCGAACTAGCCATAGAGCAACTATTCCTATAACGATTGAAAACTTTAGTGAAATAGGTATCTACATGTTTATACAAGTTTAATCATTCATTCATGAAATGGAAAGTTTTGATGAATAGTTACTTTTCAAAGTATTTTATACCTACATTGAATTGCTGGAAAATTGATACCAATTTCAAAAGTAAATGCCATGTTGAAATTCTTCATATACTGAATGATCCTCTAAATTTTATTTCTGTCGTAACATTTTGACTAGTATTTCAACTGATTTTTTATATGTATATCCTAGTATAGCTTTATATCCTAGTATAGCTTTAATAAACAAACTAAAAAGAGACACAATGAATAGACTTGCCTTTCAAATACCCATGGCTTATGTTACCTCATAAGAAATTTTAATATCTTGGTGGAACCTTTTTGAGAAATCAGGTGAAAAGTTTGAGTCTCTAATTTCCAAGGTTTATTAATACATGTTTCAGTTGAGCGGCAAATATAGTTGAAATTATTCGTATGGAAGATTTCACAATGATTTGACTTATTCATTATAAATTCAACAGCACTGCACTCAAATTCTTCAAAAACGGATTGGTCATTTATATTTTTGCACTCTTCTGTCGTAAAAGTGCATATTTTAGATATTCCAAAAACACATGTAAATTTTTGAATGTCATTTGACTAACTTGGCTCTTTTTTCAGTAATAAAGCCAATTGTGAATTATCTATAAGGAGTTTTTCTATCTGTTTAAAACATGATCAGATGAAGCTTCTGTTCTCTTTTGTATTTCCATCTTCTGTCGCAATAGATTCAAATTCTCACGAAAGAGAATGTAGTTTTATAGTTTGTGGAAAATAAACGAAAAATTCCTGAAATAAAGTAACATTCATCCAATGGAATCAATAATTATACAAACCCTTCAAACGAACCTGAACTGAAAATGCATTCGATGATATCAATGTTCATTTCCAAATTTTGACAAATATCTATCGAATTTTCGATTCGCCGAAGACTTTGCATTTTATCTGTCGGCATTTATTTAAATATTGAATAACAATTTTGGAAACTGCAAACTTTTTCAAGAATTTTCATATATCGAAATGGAATATTTATTATTAACATGACACTGACAGTCAAATTGTCCACAGATACCACAGAAATATGGGACTTGAAATGTCAAAATGATCCGAAACACCCCGCATACTCGAAAACCGCGAGGAGAATCGAAGGTTTGGGATTTTTCCCGGGATCTCCAGACGATTTTGAGGGGGGTCTTATTCTTGTCATTTTTGCTCTAGATGGTCCCGTTTGGGCTGTGATTTTACGTTTAAAGTTTGACGTAAATGTGCAAGCGGTTTTATATATACTTAGACTCGCTCTGCTCGCCGAAGGGGCTCCGCCCCTTGGACCCCGTCACTATGCCGGTAGATCCTTCACTGGGTATCCCTCTAGAAAATAAAAGATTTTTTTCGGAAACCTTGTATCGCTGATTTCAGACGATTAACTCGGTATACTATGCTGATTCTAGGGTGGAATTCTGTATGATTTTTTTTCCTAGAACATACCGTTTGGCCCTTGTTCACATGAAAATGTTTGATGCAAATAACTTTCCAGAACGACAAATCAAGGGCGGTCCTAGCCTTAAATTTTGAGGAGGTTCGCCGTTATGGGCTTCGAGTATTTCTATGGGATCAAATCCCAGATTATACCGATATCAAGCCTTACCTCCCAAAAATATTTATATTTAGATATTCATATGAATATTTATATAAGGCGTACAACTTTGCATCCGCCGTTTTGCAATAGATGGCTGTAACGGTAAGTGGTAGTAGAATAGTTATTTATAATACAAGTGCAAAAGGCATTGATATTCTTCCACGAGTTCAAATTTCAAAAACGAGCCACGAAGTGGCGAGTTTTTGAATGAACGAGTGGTAGAATGAGCCTTCGGTACGAGTATTATATATTATTTTCTCTAATTCATTGCATTCTTATTGAAATTAATGAAATATTTCCATAAATATCATTTAGTGATGTTTGGCTTGAAAAATGTTGGTTGGCAGAACTGATTTCTTTAAGGCAAATTGATGAATTGGCGGATAAAGCCGTGGCGGAAAGTTCGGAGTACCAACATATAATAATGAAATATAACCATGAAAACTGTGCTTTTCTGATATATTCTCGCACGATTTTGTTCCACAAGATGTGGAAGAATGAACGGAGTAACCACAGAGTTAGAGAAATAAATATATCGTAAATATCATACAATAAGTTTAGGTATTTGTGAACATAACGCCATTGACATGTTAGTCGATTTGTGTCTGCATCATAAAGTTATTCACGACTAACCATGTTAGCTTACGAGCCAAATTCTCGTCATTTGCGGGAGGTTTCAATTTTCTACTAAAATATGAAAAAATCCGCGGCTGAGGTTCATCGAATGCTTTCAAATACCTGTAGTGAGAACGATATTGGTGGAAGAATGTACCAACGATATTGTTTATGTCTAGGTTTAGTTATTTTCTGGTACATCTGTAGAATGGCTTGTTCCGTTTGATTAAATAAATAAAGAACTAGATGAGTGGTTTCAACGCTTCAAGAATGGTGATTTCGATGTCGAAGACCAGCATCGCGGTGGAAGAGAGAAGTTTTTTGAAGATGCAGAATTGGAGGCAATAATTGATCAAGATTCATGTCAAACGCAACAATAATTGTAGGATCAATAGGAGTGACACTAAAAGCCATTTCAAAACGCCTGAAAGTCATAGGAATGACTCAGAAACAAGGAAATTGGGTGCGGTACGAGTTGAAGCCGCGAGGTGTTTGAACGACGTTTATTTACTTGTGAACAGCTGCTTGCAAGACAAAGACGGGAGGGGTTTCTGCATCGGATTGGGACTGGAGACGAAAAATGGGTTCATTACGATAATCCCAAGCGCATGAAATCATGAGGATATCCTGACAATGCTTCCACATCGACGGCCAAACCGAATATTCACGGTTCTAAGGTCATGCTCAGTATTTGGTGGGACCAGCTCGGCGTAGTGTATTATGACTGAAAGAATCACAGGCGATCGTTATCGAACGCAATTAATGCGTTTGTACCGAGCATTGAAAGACAAACCGTCGCAATACAACGAGAGAGAAGATGAATTGATTTTACTGCATGACAATGCTCGACCCCATGTTGCGAAAGTAATCAAGATATATGAAGAAGTAAAAACTTGGATCGATTCGTGGATCGCTTCAAAAGATGACCAGTTTTTTCAATTCGTACGCTGTCCGAAAGATGGGAGAAAGTAGTGATCAGCGATGGGCAATACTTTGAATTATAAATGTATAACCAGTTTTTCACAATAGAGCCTCGAATTTCGCAAAAAAAGTTTTACCCTTATGTATTTGTTGTATTATAATACCATTATTTACTTATCAGGTTTTTAACCATTCAGGTAGAAACTTAAAAAAAATTAGATTGTTTAATATGAAAAAAAGAAGACAATTGGCAACTACATCACAAAATCTAATTTGGTCTTCAAAACTTTGAACCCTTTGAAAACCTTGTAATCACAGCGTCCTCGTCAACATCAATGTCCCTATGAATGTTCAGGGGGACAAAATACTCCATAAAAATGGAAGCAAACTACTAAATATGTCGTTTTCCACTGAATCTTATTATTATCCTCTATGATAGAAAAACTTTATTCAAATCAACAGAATTTTCTCACACCAAAATACCACAGCGATATATATATCGATATTTTACTCTCACATATTCCGATACATTTCGATAGTGTCAGAAAACATCGATACAATATATAGATATCGATAGTTTTCTGACCTTTGCCCATCCCTATTGTGGATTTTCCGAACGCAGTCATAACCATAAACAAAGATTTCTCTATGATCATAACTGTCAGTCAGTAGGGATGGGAATACCGGTTACTCACCAGTCGCGTTACATTCGCGACCGCTCCAGAAAAATACCGCTCCAAAATACCGCGATTTTGTAACTGTGGTTACAGGCAACAAAACCGTAAGCGATTGCAACTGGGTTGAGTATCAGCGACGGAGGAACGAAGGAAACGAGACCATTGGGATACCTAGACTATTTGTGGACTGTCCTGTTGAATGATAATTCATTGTTCATTGAGTTTCTACGTTTTTCCAGAAGAACGTATGCAAGCATAACAACATTTTTTTCTTGCAAGCATAACAAAATCATAAAACCATAAAATTTTTTTGGTGGCTCAGAATAACAACAAAGGTTAGAATCTTCGAAGGGTACCTCATTAAAAACAGATGGTGTAAACTTCAGTGGAAATATACCATCCTCGGGTAATCTAGGTATTACGTGAAAGAAATTATATCTATGTGTATTGAGGGAAGACGTGGTATTCAATGTAAAACCTTAATGAGGTATCTACATTTACCAAACCTCGTTCAAATATCCCAAACCGTTTCGATGTTATAATTCGAAGTCCGGTGCCGGTACGCCGTAACTATCGTTACTTTGGAACCGGTTACTTTACGTTTGTGGAACGCGCGACTACGTTACTCAAAAATACCGCTCCAAAATCGCAGTATTGAAATACCGTCCCATCCCTATCAGTCAGACTCAGACGCATGTCTTAAAATTTTGTTCAAATATAAATCGTATATTGTATTCTTTAATAATGAATAAAAAATTACCAATATCAACCAAACTCTCAGATCTCATTTTTCCAGAAATGGCAATTTCTTCCTTTGAAGAATTTGGGAGAAATGAATAATCAAAATGTGAGCGTCAGTCTTTCAAGAAAGTTATTCATGCTTATAGGTTTGTAAAAAATTCTTAGAGAATATTGAATAATAATATAATCCCAACATTAAGATTTTAAATTAGCACATTTCTTCTTTATAGAGACATGTATGATGCATAAGTCCAAATTTAATTGATGATTGGGTGGGAAAAATTGACAAAAAAAGTTTATGTTTGTTAGTTAAGTTGTAATCCTTTTTATGGTCCTTTTTTTTGTTTATTTAATAGTTACAATAGACAATTATTAGCATTTTTCTCTGAATTTCAACTTTGAAAGAAAATTTGTCATTTTATGTCTTGCCGATGAAAATATTGATATTCTTGTAAGTCAATTCGAAATGAATAATAGATATATTTTAAGGGCTATCATTCCATTGGATATTTACTTGTGAGCCCTAAAATGAAGTTACATTTATTCAATTGACTCATTAATAGTAATACTACCTGAAATAAAGAAATTGCATTCAATGTTTATTTTCAGTTTTGACAAATATTGAATTTACATAATCGTTCGATAAGATCTATGAAAAGACCTACAGTGAGATTTTTGTTTTAGGAATATTCAGTATAGCTGTAATAAACAAACTGAAAAGAGGCAGAATGAATAATAGATCTACCTTTCGGATACCCATATCTGAGAAATCAGGTTAAAAGAAGTCCCTCATTTCCAAGGTTTATCAATACATTTTTCAGTTGAGCAGCAAATTATTCTTCTATTCCATATTTTGTGAAGAAATACAATATAATTGCAACAATTTGAAGGACCTATTGGAAATTCCTGACGAACTAAGGAGTTTTTTAGTATCTGAAGATTGTATTGATGCTATGTTATAGAACGAGACTTGTGGCTCTGGGTTTTACTCAGAAGTGAATTAAACAGGGCAATTTATGTCCTATATAGTAAATAAAATTTTGATAGATATAAGTTTCAAAAGATCAACAATTGATCATAGTATTTACATAAATCAAAAAATAACTGGCTTACTATTGTTGCATTGTACGTGGATGACTTTTTTGTTTTAACTTATGTTAATTCTGAATGAATTTTCTGATAGAAAATTTTATGATAAAGAAATTAGGGGAAGCTGAAAAATGATTAGGGATGCATATTACTAGAAATGATGGAAAAGGTAGTAAAGCTATCGATTATATTCTTCAAATATGTATTGCAATAATTCAACATGTCTGATTGTGAACATGTGAAAACTAAATTGAATTTTAATTCAACAAGAGAGAGTTGTTATGATGAACCATATAAAAAATTAATAGGTTTATTAACATCTTTAGCAGTATTAACTAGTCCTGATATAGCTCTGTTAATTTCTTGAGTCAATTTAATAATTATCTCATTGTTGAACACTAGAAAAGTGCAAAACTCATTTCAAGATACAAAGATCATTGTTCAATTTTTACTTCAGTCAAAAGGAACTGAGTATTTGAAATCGGTACTAAAATTGTATCGGCCAATACTATTGACCCATATTAGTGGGTTCGATATCTACACTGACTTGATTTTTTCAAATGTTAACTTTGGATCTGAATCGATGAATAATTTAATTTTTACCAAAATGAAAAGCAATGAATAAATCAGTAGGATAGCATTTTTGAAATGGCCATATAGCACCTATTCCCATAACGATTAAAAGATTGGAAACTTTAGTGAACAAATAGGTACGTATCTATATTTTGATACAAATTTGATCATTCATTCATGACATGGAAATTTTCAATAAATAGTTTGCTTTTTAAAGTATTTTATACCTTCATTGAATTGCTGGAAAATTGATACCAATTTCGAAAGTGACTGCCATGTTAAAATTCTTCATATACTGAATGATCCTTCAAAATTTATTTCTGTCGTAACATTTTGACTAGTATTTCAACTGATATATTCCATACGTTATTGAAATCAATATCTTCAAAGTACTATTCAAAAGACTTATAATGGAATTTAGAAGAACATATCTTTCTCAATTTCATAGTCATATATGATATGATGCATAAGTCCAAATTTAATTAATTCACATCTAAAGTGAATGTTATTTTTAGAAATATTCAGTATAGCTATAATAAACCAACTAAAAAGAGACACAATGAATAGACTTGCCTTTCATATACCCAAATACTATAATATCTTATCTTGGTGAAACCTTTTTGAGAAATCAGGTTATAAGTTTGAGAGTCTCTAATTTCCAAGGTTTATTAATACATGTTTCAGTTGAGCGGAAAATAATATAACAGGGTATATATAGTTGAAATTATTAGTATGAAAGATTTGACTTATTCATTATAAATTCAACAGCACTGCACTCAAATTCTTCAAAAACGGAGTGGTCACTTATATTTTTGCACTCCTCTGTCGTAAAAGTGTATATTTTAGATATTCAAAAAACACATGGAAACTTTTGAATGTCATTTGACTAACTTGGCTCTTTTTTCAGTAATAAAGCCAATTGTGAATTATCTATAAGGAGTTTTTCTATCTGTTTAAAACATGATCAGATGAAGCTTCTGTTCTCTTTTGTATTTCCATCTTCTGTCGCAATAGATTCAAATTCTCACGAAAGAGAATGTAGTTTTATAGTTTGTGGAAAATAAACGAAAAATTCCTGAAATAAAGTAACATTCATCCAATGGAATCAATAATTATACAAACCCTTCAAACGAACCTGAACTGAAAATGCATTCGATGATATCAATGTTCATTTCCAAATTTTGACAAATATCTATCGAATTTTCGATTCGCCGAAGACTTTGCATTTTATCTGTCGGCATTTATTTAAATATTGAATAACAATTTTGGAAACTGCAAACTTTTTCAAGAACTTTCATATATCGAAATGGAATATTTATTATTAACATGACACTGACAGTCAAATTGTCCACAGATACCACAGAAATATGGGACTTGAAATGTCAAAATGATCCGAAACACCCCGTATACTCGAAAACCGCGAGGAGAATCGAAGGTTTGGGATTTTTCCCGGGATCTCCAGACGATTTTGAGGGGGTTCTTATTCTTGTCATTTTTGCTCTAGATGGTCCCGTTTGGGCTGTGATTTTACGTTTAAAGTTTGACGTAAATGTGCAAGCGGTTTTATATATACTTAGATTTGTTAAGCAATCCAACAGGATAAGAATTATCCACAAGTAAACTCTTCAACTTATTGAGGTTTGGGCGTATTAACATGGGGTTAACAATTCTCCTATCCGATCCCTCACACCTAACACCAGATTTATCTTATGTCTATACTCATGATTGGATTTATGATTCAAATACCTACCTGAAGATATACTCTTCCGTAATATGTCAGTGAAAATGCAGTTATTAACATCATATTTCAAGAGGACATCTAAATAAGGTAATGAAGAATCCCGCTCTATTTCACAAGTAAATTGTATATCTTCAGAGTAATTGTTAAATGTGATAAACAACTGATTGATTTTATCCTTAGGTATTATACGGAACAAATCGTCTTCGAATTTCTTCAAAACGGGGACATGAGTTGGTAAAGTCTCTTCAATGAGATCATCCACAACTATCTGTGCTGTTATAGGAGAAATAACACCACCCATAGGTGTACCTTTCAATCGTTTATAGTGCTCACCTTGAAACTTATAGTGAGTGGTATCAAAAATAAGTTTAACACCATCAGTAAATTCACCTTTTCTCCAATCACAATGCTGTGATAAACCATTCCAATGCTTGTCAATTCTTCTTAAAACTAGATCTAATGTTACGTTAGTGAACAGTGACACAATGTCAAGGCTAACCATGAAGTAACCGTCAGGAATGTGAAAACCTCTGATTTCGGAAGCAAATTCAAATGAATCCTTGATGATTATCACGGTTATATGGGACAGTCAAAATATATCTAACAAACTTTGACACAGGGGAATTTGGGGCATCTATACATGAAATAATGGGTCTGACAGACAATGATGGTTTTGGCAATGCATAAAACTTAGGTGCCACAGAGTTATAAGTAGCCAACCTTCTTGTCGTTATCGCCTGTTAGACTTTTTTAATTTAGTGATATATCGATTAATTTTCCCTTGATAGTATTCTGTTGGATCCGATTTCAACAACTTGTAACTGTTAGTATCGATCAATAAAATTGAAGATTCATTAATGTATTCTTGATTCAACATAAGCACCTTGTCAGATTTGGTCAAAATCAATTCAATATTATCCCCCAGAAATTTTCTAGATGACTTTATTTCCTTAATTAACATTGCATTTGAATGTGGGGTACTATCATTGATATAATTAGTAATTAAATTAGTACATCTGGCTCTCAATATATCAGCACTGTTAGATCTGACTCCATCTGACCGGATCGTAAATAGCGATTGCCGTCTCCTCCACGACATGGAGGAATCCATGAATGATGGTGAATTTGAGGAACAGGAATATAGAGCCGCTGCCTGAGGTTCGTCAGGGCGTGTCTGGAGCAGGCGCTGAACATGACAGTATGCAGGACGTCAGTGACAGAGTGCTAAGGAGACGGGTGTCTGTCGAACAAAATGCTACGCCTCCACAATCTCAACATTCTAGAAGAAGAATAACACGAGTTTCTCCGACCGCTTAAGGTGATGCGCAGGATCCCCAACCAGCACTCACCCAAGCAGGTCTACCAAGAAGACGCATGACATGGACAAGTTCGATAAATGAAACGATCATGCGCATTTATTATGAAGTGACTTATATGGAAGAGGATAAAATAGGCTATCGGCAAAAATTATTTGCAGAATTCCAGAGAAACTATCCCGAACTCCAAGTTTCTGAGCAAAGAGTAGCCGACCAATACCGGGTCATATTGTGAAATAAACTTATACCCGGTAAGAGACTCAACACCTCCAAAAATGAAGTGCAACTGAGGCTACAGAATAGGAACCTCACTAACAACGAAACGACAATTGAAGAAAACTACGATTGTGCTGAAAACCAACACAACATCAATGCACAAATGAATTCTGAGGAACAAAACAAAGCAGATGTGATAGCAATAAGTGATGCTCAACGACGGAATATAAATGCTGCACCCGTCGAAAATACAGAAGAAGACCAAAGAGAATTACTGGAGCGATTATCTTCCACAATGAATAGACGCGTTATAGATTTTGAGGGCACAGATCCATTGAGACGACCGATTCTGCCAAGATTGAGGACATCCAAGAAACTATCTCATCTTCTGGTCATGACCAACAAGGAGATTATACCCAAGTATCTTTCTGACTACCATGATCTCGAATCATTACACCTCATCCTATACTGTGCAGCATTTTCAATAGCAACAGTGCTAGGTGTGAAGCCAAAACCTAAAAGTCAGCAACCAGCCAGAGAAAAACAACAAAATAAACCACATTGGCAAAAAGGCTAGAAGATAAAGTTCATAGCATCCGCCAAGATATTGAGAGGCTCATCCAATTTGCAAAACGTTCGCCTTCTAGAAAATTACAAGAAATGGTGAATATAATAATGGATCACCGGCAACATACAACGTATGATCCAAACAATGAAAATGCTCAACAAATTTGAGACACACTGAAACAAAAACTTAGTGTGTACTCCGAAAGACTCAGAAGATACAATGAGAGCTATAAAAGAAAACAGGATAATATGATTTTTGAAAACTCCGAAAGAAAATTCTATAGAATGTTAAACAATAATATGTCAGCAACACCAGGAAGTTATCCAACCGTCGAGGATATTGAGAATTTTTGGACAGATCAACCCTCTACAACTCCCAGGCTGATTGGATGAGAAGTGAAGAGAAATCCTGTGAGACAATAGAACAAATGCCGCATAACGCAGTTTCTATAGAAGAATTCCATGAAATATAAAAAAACACACACAATTGGAAATCACCCGGCCCAGATGAAATCCACAATTTTTGGTTGAAAAAATTTTGGTGTATACACGGCAGGCTAGTTGAAACCATAAATGGTGTCATAAGTAATCCAACGGAAATGCCCAAATTTTTAACAACAGGGACCACTAAACTCCTACCGAAGGATATGCAACACACAGCGGATCCATCAAAATACAGACCAATTTCATGTCTACCAACAATATATAAAATCATCACATCATGTATAGCATCCCGTATCTACAAACATTGCGAGACAAATAACATAATGACAGCACAGCAGGAAGGATTTTCCAAGAATGCACTAGGATCGAACGAACTGCTGATAAAAGATTCCATCATATGCAACCAAGCCTTCAAAAAACACAGAAATCTTTTTATGACATATTTTGACTATAAGAAGGCCTTCGACACATGGGTGGCTGACAAAAATTTTGGAAATATACAAGATTGATCCAATTACAATAAACTTTCTGAAGTATGCAATTTGCAACTGGAGAACGAATATCGAACTCTCTTCGGCGAACATAACTACTAAAGAGATTGCAATAAGAAGGGGAATTTTCCAAGGAGATTCATTGAGTCCCTTATAATAATAATATAATAATAATAATATATTTATTCACACTATAAATACAAATACTGTGAACAATTTCGACCCATCAAAATTTACATGGGGTGTCAGAAATACAAAATAAGTCAAATATAAAACAAACAATGAAATCTACAGAATTACAAACATCTTCAACATTTCCTGAGATGAACTACCTTAACTGATCACTCCAGTATTCCTCCATCGAGTAGTAGACCTTTTGAGCAAGTATCTTTTTGATCTCGTTTTTCATTTTCCTTTTGTCCATGATTTTTAATCGTTCTGAGATCTTATTGTATACTTGGATAGCCTCACAGTTGATACTCAGTTGAGCAGCATTTATTCTGTGGTACGGTGCTGTGAACATTCCTGCATTTCTTGTTTCATACTGTGATATTCACAGTATTTAGATAAATTATCCATGTTTTCATGGATGTACAGGATACAAGCAAGTATGTACAGTGTATCCCATTTTGGGTGAGACAGCCAGGTTTCTCGCTTGTTATTTAAGATAGAGCCTTGCGGTTTTCACGTTCCTGTCCTACTTTTTCGTGAAACTCAAGTTGGTCTAATCAGATTTTGCATAACTGTTTCCGTTCAAGAGATACAGGGTGATTTTGGAAATTGATACTTTTCGGACCCCTCCTTTATCTCCGAAGTTATTAGAAATAATGCTGAGGTAAAAACTACGTCTGAATCAGAATTCTGCGTAGAATCCAGTGGCGTCCTCAATTTTTTTTTTCGGGGTATGGTTTTGAAGATTCAACACAAACCTTTATTTTTTTTAATGGAACACCATGTATATCATTACTACGTTGAATTCGTTATTTTTTTCCCTTCAAAATGATGTATGATACCATGTAGGTAGGATGTTCAGAAATGTTATAAAAACAATAAAACATCAAATAATGATGTTTTTTGTTAATGGGCAATGGATTTCCCATATAAAAGAAGAATCAATAATAATAACAATAATTCTTAGCGATGACAGCTAGATCAGATTGGGTTTTTTCCCTCTAATGCCTACTTGATAAAACAATGCTCCCAAATGCAAAGTAGCCATAATAACAACAAGGATGTTTGTACATCAATGACCTAGTACTTTTAAGAATCGAACGTAATAATCCTCTCATTGAAACATAGAAAATTCATGACTCATTTACAAAAAATCATCATTATTTGATGTTTTAGTGTTTTTTTCAACATTTCTGAACATCCTACCTACATAGTATCATACATCATTTTTAAGGGAAAAAAATAACGAATTCAAAGAAGTAATGATATGTGTGGTGTTCCATTAAAAAAAATATAGGTTTGTGTTTAATCTTCAAAACCATACCCCGAAAAAACATATTGAGTACGCCACTGGATTCTACGCAGAATTCTGATTCAGACGTAGTTTCTACCTCAGCATTATTTCTAATAACTTCGGAGATAAAGGAGGGGTCCGAAAAGTATCAATTTCCAAAATCACCCTGTATCTCTTGAACGGAAACAGTTATGCAAAATCTGATAAGACCAACTTGAGGGTCACAAAAAAGTAGGACAGGAACGTGAAAACCGCAAGGCTCTATCTTAAATAACAAGCGAGAAACTTGGCTGTCTCACCCAAAATGGGATGCACTGTACAGAGAAGTCAGCGTCAGAATACCTTCTAGCTGGAAATAACCTCTGCAGACCACAGATGACACGTATAGCATTCTTTTGTTTTATAAAGATCCTCTTGCTATCATTTCCTCTACCCCAAAATAACAGTCCATAGCTGATGAGACTGTGGAAGTATCCGAAATATGCGTGGCGAGATGCCTACTTCCCTGCAATCTGCTTCGTCCTCCTTATCATGTACGTGGCCATTGACAGTCTTTTGACGAGATCTTCTGTATGTACCGTGAATTTTAGATTTGATTGTAGAAACACGCCTAGGAACTTCAGGGAAGCGCTTGTTTTCAGGTTAGTATCGAAATTTAGATGTTGAGTTTTGTCTTTATTCAGTTTTAACCTATTTGCATGAAACCACATCTCCGCCTGCTTCAGTATAGATTCTGTTTTAACTTTATGGTTATGCTTGGCGCTGAACCCCGTTTCTAAACAACTGAATGCTACTGAAAAAGGTTTCAATGTCAAAGGAAATAGAAATACTATTGCACTCAATCATTTGCTATATATGGATGACCTAAAACTTATAACAGGCATTAAAAACCATTTGCAAATTATGGTCCAACTGGTGGTAAATTTTTCTAAAGACGTGGGGATAAAATTCGGACTGGACAAGTGTCGTACTATTAGCGTATTGCGTGGAAAAATCCAAGATGAATCGATAGCTCTCTCCAATGGACAGGAGATAGAAGCAATGAAATCGGACGATCTTTATAAATACCTAGGAATGAAACAAAAACGACGAATAAACCATCAAAGAATGAAGGAAGACTTAACAACTGAGTTCATTAGAAGAATAAACAAAATTTTAAAAACAAACCTCAACAGCAAGAACATGACGAGAGCTATCAATACATATGCATGTTCAATTCTTACATATTCTTTCGGTATCTTTCTATGGAGCAAAACAGATATAAAAAACCTGCAACGCAAAATGAGAACCTTGATGACGAAAGCACACAAGCACCATCCGAACACGAACCATCGGTAACTATGTGGGGAAGAGAGTTTAAATTTCTGAATAAAGATTTGAATGAAGGTATATATACAGGGGATAGATAAACGGAGGAGAAGAAAAAGGAAATACAAGTTAATCACTTCAGGGTAAGGCAGGTTAGTTTGGAAAAACAAGGCGAAAGAGAGAAATTGCAGGTAAAGACGGAGGTCGGTACTTGAACGGAAAATTACGAGGAGAAAAGAAATTTGGCGATGAAAGATATGGGTATTCAAGTGGAAAATATAGCGGAATTTGAAACAAAGGGTTTTTCAAAACCAGAAGGGATAAATCAGTCAAACACTGATATTGAAAAAATAAGGGTTGACGAAGCGATAGGGATGACAGAAAGGGATGAGAAAAAAATCCGTAGAAAAAGAAAAATTTCGAAGCAAAATATTACAAGTACGAAATCTCGGGAATATACCGAGCCAATAAAAAAGGTAAAATCTTATAGGGTTGAGAAATTTGACAAAAATACAGTGGATCCTCAATTTGATGTAGGGGAATTAGTTTATTTGAAAAAAATGTAAGCGAAACAGGGTATATCAAAAAAGTTAATGGAACCTTGGGTAGGACCTTGTAGGATCGTGGAATTGCTTGGTCCGATGACCTATAGAATTAGGAAATGTGGGGGTAGAGAGGAACAAGTCGTTCATGTAGATAGGTTAAAATCGTATACCGCTAGAAATCGAGAGTTTGGGATTGATATAGAAGAATCCGACGGTTCGGAAAAATTAGATACGGGCGGTAGCGAGACTGAATCTGATGATGAACGTACTGAGATACGAAAATTTTCGCCGATGAGGATGATTTTAAGGTTGAATCGAGCGCAATTTGAAAATGAGGAAATAGAGGAGGAAGAAATCCCTCTACGTAGATCGACTAGGGTACGTCGCCCACCCGATGGGGTTGGGACTAAAAGAAAACGGTACCTACAGATGAATCCATTGTGATGTAGGTTAGTGATATTTTGGTAAATTTTCGACATTTTGGATAAGTAATGGAAATTTTGGTGATTTTTTTCATAGGTTTGATGAATTATGGAAAATTTGTTATTTTTTTTTTTGGAGATTTTTGATAATTGCGTGAAATGATTGATAATTGATAATATTGGTAAAATTTGATTAAAATTTTATTTCAGATTAGGGAACTTGGGAAGTATAGCGAAGTGAAATCAGAATAATTTTTTTCGGGATTTATGATAGTTTGATTCTCAAAATAGTTGAAGAGACATATAAGTAATTTGAGTATTATAAAATTATTTAAGGAATCAATTTATAGAATCAAGACACTTAAGGAGTAATGATGATAGTTTTTTTTTTGAGTAGATTTTGGAATTTCAATGAAAGTTTTGTATGAGGAAACATTAGTGGTTTTTTCATTTTAGGATTTTATTGAGATGCTTCTGAATACGAATTTTGAGTTTAGGAAAAAGTTGACTCTAGGAAAAATGAATAAGGACTTTTTTTAGTTTTGACAGTGAAAGGCTTGAAAGGACAATGAAGTAGATAAATAGTTTGATTTTGAACACAGAGAAAGAGGGAGAATAGGCATTTCGGATTATAACTACAGTTTCAGTTTTTGGGAAACATTGTACTAAAATTATTTAGAATTATGTGGAACTCAGGATATTGAGTAAGAACTAGTAGAAGTGAGGTATATAGAGAGTTGCCAATTTTACGTTGATTTATTTTGTTTTTGAATTCCATTTTTATAAATATTGAGGTGAAGAGTTAATAAATTGTGGGTTAGGTGTAGTGTAGGCTGTTTGGGAGATAAGATACTTTTTTTTGCAATTTTTGGACGATATGAAACCGAGTTTGTTTTCAATTTCGAAATTTTGCATGGGTAACGTGGGACACAGGTCCCTCAGGGAATTGAGTCGAACCTGCCCAACGTGAGATTCTAGTGGCTCCTTCTTCCAAGGAAGCCATTTTCAGATATAGGGTCCCATTTTGGGATATGGATGTTTTAATTTTTTTTTTTAGAAAAAAAAAAGATTTTTTTTTCTTTATATTTAATAGTTTATTTCGGAAATGAGTATTACATATTTGGAACGATGGCGACGACAGAATAAAGTAAAGCGGATTTATAGTGTAACCTTTTCTATGAGACTAGACGGTAATGAGTATTAAATATTTGGAATGAAAATAGAATAATGAAGACAATGGGACTTTTCAAAATTTTGGTGAGAAATTAGAAATGATATGAGATATATATATATATATATATATATATATATATATATATATATATAGTTATAAGTATGATAAGGGGTGTGGGAAAATTGATAAGTGTTATAATTTCACTCTTCTTTATTTCATTTAGTCGACGTTTCGATCCCAATGGGGACCTTCTTCAGGACTCTACAATAGCAATAGAAAACAGTCAAAAACATGGCAATCACAAAACATGTAAAAATAGTACATACCGAAATACAGAGTTGTAAAGATCTTATTTGAACACAAATCAATAGCTCTCAAGAAAGCAATGAACAAGAACATCAACAAATTTAGCGAAAAAAGATCTGATATTTCGTTAGCACAAGAGTAGAAATCAATTATCATATGTAAATAAGGTAAACAGAATAATCAACAAAATGAGAGGTTGTCAAAAATGTTGTCAACCAGACTTGCCACAGAATACACGCACATGACAAATGAAACATAGAATAGCATTAAATCACACTTGGTCGCAGTAATTCACTCTCACCGTACTCAGAACAAATGCGATTATTGAAAGACTCCATGAACCGAATCCAATCCCCTCTCACAGAAATAGTCCGGAACATAGATTTCACTATTACGTTATCCCGACTGTAGAACTTGTGGAAATATTCATTCCATTTGATCCATCCAATTCACTGCCACCAAACTGGTCATAATGAATCAAATAAGTATAGATGGAGCTAATATTGTTTACATCCCTTCTGTAATTCATAGAACAAGTGTGGCGTTTAATATGGTACATCTCTAAGAAACATCTTTTCTTTCCACTAACTGCACATTCAAGAATTTTGGTGGAATCATAATCCATTGGGTGATCTTTGTCCCGGGTATGGTCTGCTAGGGCACAAATCTTATTTGGATTCTTGATGTCGCTCTTGTGTTGAGCAATCCTTCTCTTCAAAAGCTGAGATGTCTGACCAATATACACCTCACTACATATTGAACATGGAATACAATACACCACACCACTCATATTATCAACAGTCATCCTATCTTTCACTCGACTGTATAGTCTGTCAATTTTAAAATAAGATTTCGGAATCAATTTAATTTGTGTGGTCTTTAGGAGGTTAATTAATAAATTAGTCATACCATTTATTAGGGGAATAGAAGAGTAAAGAATTCTATCTACGTTCTCAGTGTCCACAGTGGTGGATGCGCCCCTATCTCCATTCGTTGGCTGTCTCGAACGAGTGGTATTGTATATCAATCTGGACAACAACCTCTTTGGGTATCCATTCTCTAGCATCAATTGTAACAATAACCTCAGATTCTGCTGCCTTAGACTTGGATGGGCAACTTTTTCGATGCGATTCTTCAATCCTAAAATCATGTTTACCTTTTGTCCATGTGGATGATTGGAAAAATAGTGTAAGTATCTCCCTGAACTTGTTGGCTTTCGGTACCAATCCAGAATCAGCCTATTTTCCGGTGTTCGAATCACCCTTGTATCCAGGAATGGGACACCACTCGCTGTTTCTTCCTCCAACGTAAACTGTATACTTTCATGTTCACTGTTAAACCTGTTTAGAACGAAAGCAACCTGGTCTTTAGGTACAGCACATATTAGATCATCAACATATTTCTTGATGAAAGGAATGTGAAAAGGAATGCTAACAAGAATGCAGTCCAGAAGGAAATCCATTACTACTTCAGCAATGGACGGACTGAAGTTGGAACCCATAGGGGAACCGAGCACCTGTTTGAAGAACCTACCATTAAAAAGAAAATAGTTAGAAGAAAACAGGAACTTAATGGCATATATGAATTCTTCTTTTGGTAGACTAGTGTAGTTTTTGATAGTATCCCACTTGTTCTCAACAGCTGAGACTGCCAACTCTACAGGAATGTTGGTGAAAAGAGATACAACGTCCAGGCTGATCAGGACATAATCAACAGGTAACTGGAAACCATTCACACATTGGGCAAAAGCAAAGGAATCTTCAATAAAATATCTACTTCTGGTGGAAGAAAGATATTTAGACAGGATGTCTGAAACAAAAACTGACAGTTTGGAAGTGGGGGTGTTGACAGATGATATTATTGGTCTCAAGGCAAGAATGGGTTTGTGGATTTTTGGTAAACCGTAGAATCTAGCGGGAACTGAATTATAAATGTACAGTAATTTACCTTGTACTTGTGTTATGTGGCCCCCACTGACCCATCGCTTAATCAATGCATTACATTTACCTTGTATTGTAATGGTTGGATCTCTGTTAGGAAGAAGTTGGTAATATTGTTCATTGAGCAAAATTGTGTTGGAGAGCTCTATGTACTGATCCTTATCCATCAATACCGTAACATTGCCTTTATCAGCCCGTAACACAAGCAATTCTTGATGTTGACTTAGGTACCTCTTACAGTGGTAAAATTCTCTCTGGAAAACATTATTAGTCCTTTTTCCAGGTTTGATGTAGTTGGTTATAATATTAGCAGCTTGGGAACGTTTGATGTTCTTCCCCTCATCTGACAGTCTATCATTAAGGTCTATAATGCTCTCTACATCTGCCAACAGTCCCGACATGGAAACCTCCTTCAAAGGAATATCAATGCCGAAACTGGGGCCCAGTGCTAGGAATTTCAATATTCTATCTGGTATAATCACAGAACTAACATTCCTAACCCACCCTTCTTGTGGTTCTACTCTCTTTAGAAGTTCATCCGATAGAGCTCTCACCTTCATCAGATTTCTCTCCTTGATAGCAGCAAATTCTCTTCTGTACCTTCTGGACTGGTAAGATTCAAAACGAATTAGCATCTCTGGTGGAAGCAACCCCTCCAAGATCTGCCACAACCTGGAAGACTCACACTCCATTCTTCCTATCCTGGTCACAGTCACAGTGATCTCAAATTGAAGAACGAGACGCCTTGATTTCTCCAACATAGCTTGAACCTGTCTGGACGAACCTGAATCACTTGCTGAGCTGAACAAATAATTCATATTGCTGGAAATATGTTTGGGAAGTAAACCCTGTCTTTTGAATTCCAAAAGGAACACTCTTCGGTTTCTATAAGATGCCAGTTTCATATTGTACGAAGACCATGACTTCAACGCCTCATATGCTACTCTTCCATAGTTGTTTCTTACTTCTGCATAAAACCCCATGCTTAAATATCAACAATTTTAATTCCCAATATACAACAATAGTTATAAGTATGATAAGGGGTGTGGGAAAATTGATAAGTGTTATAATTTCACTCTTCTTTATTTCATTTAGTCGACGTTTCGATCCCGATGGGGACCTTCTTCAGGACTCTACAATAGCAATAGAAAACAGTCAAAAACATGGCAATCACAAAACATGTAAAAATAGTACATACCGAAATACAGAGTTGTAAAGATCTTATTTGAACACAAATCAATAGCTCTCAAGAAAGCAATGAACAAGAACATCAACAAATTTAGCGAAAAAAGATCTGATATTTCGTTAGCACAAGAGTAGAAATCAATTATCATATGTAAATAAGGTAAACAGAATAATCAACAAAATGAGAGGTTGTCAAAATTGTTGTCAACCAGACTTGCCACAGAATACACGCACATGACAAATGAAACATAGAATAGCATTAAATCACACTTGGTCGCAGTAATTCACTCTCACCGTACTCAGAACAAATGCGATTATTGAAAGACTCCATGAACCGAATCCAATCCCCTCTCACAGAAATAGTCCGGAACATAGATTTCACTATTACGTTATCCCGACTGTAGAACTTGTGGAAATATTCATTCCATTTGATCCATCCAATTCACTGCCACCAAACTGGTCATAATGAATCAAATAAGTATAGATGGAGCTAATATTGTTTACATCCCTTCTGTAATTCATAGAACAAGTGTGGCGTTTAATATGGTACATCTCTAAGAAACATCTTTTCTTTCCACTAACTGCACATTCAAGAATTTTTTTTGTTCAGCTCAGCAAGTGATTCAGGTTCGTCCAGACAGGTTCAAGCTATGTTGGAGAAATCAAGGCGTCTCGTTCTTCAATTTGAGATCACTGTGACTGTGACCAGGATAGGAAGAATGGAGTGTGAGTCTTCCAGGTTGTGGCAGATCTTGGAGGGGTTGCTTCCACCAGAGATGCTAATTCGTTTTGAATCTTACCAGTCCAGAAGGTACAGAAGAGAATTTGCTGCTATCAAGGAGAGAAATCTGATGAAGGTGAGAGCTCTATCGGATGAACTTCTAAAGAGAGTAGAACCACAAGAAGGGTGGGTTAGGAATGTTAGTTCTGTGATTGTACCAGATAGAATATTGAAATTCCTAGCACTGGGCCCCAGTTTCGGCATTGATATTCCTTTGAAGGAGGTTTCCATGTCGGGACTGTTGGCAGATGTAGAGAGCATTATAGACCTTAATGATAGACTGTCAGATGAGGGGAAGAACATCAAACGTTCCCAAGCTGCTAATATTATAACCAACTACATCAAACCTGGAAAAAGGACTAATAATGTTTTCCAGAGAGAATTTTACCACTGTAAGAGGTACCTAAGTCAACATCAAGAATTGCTTGTGTTACGGGCTGATAAAGGCAATGTTACGGTATTGATGGATAAGGATCAGTACATAGAGCTCTCCAACACAATTTTGCTCAATGAACAATATTACCAACTTCTTCCTAACAGAGATCCAACCATTACAATACAAGGTAAATGTAATGCATTGATTAAGCGATGGGTCAGTGGGGGCCACATAACACAAGTACAAGGTAAATTACTGTACATTTATAATTCAGTTCCCGCTAGATTCTACGGTTTACCAAAAATCCACAAACCCATTCTTGCCTTGAGACCAATAATATCATCTGTCAACACCCCCACTTCCAAACTGTCAGTTTTTGTTTCAGACATCCTGTCTAAATATCTTTCTTCCACCAGAAGTAGATATTTTATTGAAGATTCCTTTGCTTTTGCCCAATGTGTGAATGGTTTCCAGTTACCTGTTGATTATGTCCTGATCAGCCTGGACGTTGTATCTCTTTTCACCAACATTCCTGTAGAGTTGGCAGTCTCAGCTGTTGAGAACAAGTGGGATACTATCAAAAACTACACTAGTCTACCAAAAGAAGAATTCATATATGCCATTAAGTTCCTGTTTTCTTCTAACTATTTTCTTTTTAATGGTAGGTTCTTCAAACAGGTGCTCGGTTCCCCTATGGGTTCCAACTTCAGTCCGTCCATTGCTGAAGTAGTAATGGATTTCCTTCTGGACTGCATTCTTGTTAGCATTCCTTTTCACATTCCTTTCATCAAGAAATATGTTGATGATCTAATATGTGCTGTACCTAAAGACCAGGTTGCTTTCGTTCTAAACAGGTTTAACAGTGAACATGAAAGTATACAGTTTACGTTGGAGGAAGAAACAGCGAGTGGTGTCCCATTCCTGGATACAAGGGTGATTCGAACACCGGAAAATAGGCTGATTCTGGATTGGTACCGAAAGCCAACAAGTTCAGGGAGATACTTACACTATTTTTCCAATCATCCACATGGACAAAAGGTAAACATGATTTTAGGATTGAAGAATCGCATCGAAAAAGTTGCCCATCCAAGTCTAAGGCAGCAGAATCTGAGGTTATTGTTACAATTGATGCTAGAGAATGGATACCCAAAGAGGTTGTTGTCCAGATTGATATACAATACCACTCGTTCGAGACAGCCAACGAATGGAGATAGGGGCGCATCCACCACTGTGGACACTGAGAACGTAGATAGAATTCTTTACTCTTCTATTCCCCTAATAAATGGTATGACTAATGCATTAATTAACCTCCTAAAGACCACACAAATTAAATTGATTCCGAAATCTTATTTTAAAATTGACAGACTATACAGTCGAGTGAAAGATAGGATGACTGTTGATAATATGAGTGGTGTGGTGTATTGTATTCCATGTTCAATATGTAGTGAGGTGTATATTGGTCAGACATCTCAGCTTTTGAAGAGAAGGATTGCTCAACACAAGAGCGACATCAAGAATCCAAATAAGATTTGTGCCCTAGCAGACCATACCCGGGACAAAGATCACCCAATGGATTATGATTCCACCAAAATTCTTGAATGTGCAGTTAGTGGAAAGAAAAGATGTTTCTTAGAGATGTACCATATTAAACGCCACACTTGTTCTATGAATTACAGAAGGGATGTAAACAATATTAGCTCCATCTATACTTATTTGATTCATTATGACCAGTTTGGTGGCAGTGAATTGGATGGATCAAATGGAATGAATATTTCCACAAGTTCTACAGTCGGGATAACGTAATAGTGAAATCTATGTTCCGGACTATTTCTGTGAGAGGGGATTGGATTCGGTTCATGGAGTCTTTCAATAATCGCATTTGTTCTGAGTACGGTGAGAGTGAATTACTGCGACCAAGTGTGATTTAATGCTATTCTATGTTTCATTTGTCATGTGCGTGTATTCTGTGGCAAGTCTGGTTGACAACATTTTTGACAACCTCTCATTTTGTTGATTATTCTGTTTACCTTATTTACATATGATAATTGATTTCTACTCTTGTGCTAACGAAATATCAGATCTTTTTTCGCTAAATTTGTTGATGTTCTTGTTCATTGCTTTCTTGAGAGCTATTGATTTGTGTTCAAATAAGATCTTTACAACTCTGTATTTCGGTTTGTACTATTTTTACATGTTTTGTGATTGCCATGTTTTTGACTGTTTTCTATTGCTATTGTAGAGTCCTGAAGAAGGTCCCCATCGGGATCGAAACGTCCACTAAATGAAATAAAGAAGAGTGAAATTATAACACTTATCAATTTTCCCACACCCCTTATCATACTTATAACTATTGTTGTATATTGGGAATTAAAATTGTTGATATATATATATATATATATATATATATATATATATATATATATATATATATATATATATATATATATATATATATTTATATATATATATATATATATTAAACTTCAAACTTATTTTTAAGAGTCTTTAGTGTATAACTGTGAACTATTGATAAGGGTCAAACGACTCGTTTTTTTTGGAGAATAAAAGAAAACTCTTTATTCCTTGCCAAGCTTTCGAATTGATATTTGGTGAGTTTCTCAGTGTACGCTCGGGCGATATCATCATCGGCGGGTACCGTTATGTCTATTATCTGCACTAATTTTTCGGTCTTATTAAACAGAACTATGTCCGGCTGGTTATGCGATATTGCCCTGTCCGTGACCATAGTTGTGTCCCAGTACAGTTTGTAGATATCGTTTTCCAGGACGCTGCATGGTTGGTAAGTATAAAGCGTCCCCGTATCCCGTATAAGAGCTGTTTTCTTCGCGAGTTCCCTGTGAAAAACCTTTGCAATCGCGTTGTGGCGCTCCATGTAGTCCTTTGGAGCCAGTATTGGGCATGAGGATGTTACATGCTGTATTGTTTCCAGGGATTTGGAACATTTCCGGCAGACGTCTGTGGGTATATTGCGGCCTGTTATTCTTTTCATGTACGCTCGTGTGGGGACCACCTGATCCTGTATTGCCACGATTCTGCCCTCAGTTTCCGGGTACAGGTATCCTGCTTTGAGGTAAGTTAATGACTCCGATCTTAAGACATTATCTGATTTTAAACCTCCGGGGTATCTGCCGTGGAGAGCTTTACTGTGCCACTCCTCCGAGAGCTGCTCCATTGATCGCTCCTCTAGGTTGACGGAAGGATTTGCCAGCTGCAGTGCCGAGAAGTCATCCGCCTGGCATATAGTCTCATAGAAAGGTGATTTTTTTGACCTGAAGTAGTTTCTCATATCTGATATTATTTTATTATGAGTTATCTGGATGTTCTGGAGCCCTCTACCTCCATCATGCCTACTGATGTAGAGTCTACTGGCGGAGGAGTGGGGATGATGAACTCCATACCTGGTGAGTAGCTTTCTTGTCTGAATGTCCAATGCCTTCAGCTCGGCAGATGTCCAGCGTACGACCCCGAATGAGTAACTCAAGCAGGGTAAGGCCCATATATTGATTGATGTGAAAAGTGGCTTAGAATTGAGTTTAGCCTTTAGAAAACTCTTTAGTCTTGTGAAGTATTTTGTTCTCAGTGTTTCTTTCGAATCGGCTGTTCTAATAGCTAGGGCCTGCTGTATGCCAAGGTACTTGTATGCTTCATGCGGTTTTAAGCATTCTATTATAGAGTCGTCCCACAGCTTTATCTCATCTCCATCCACAATCCTTTTCCTCTTTACGTTCAGTACCGCGCACTTATCCAGTCCCATTTCCATACCTATTGTTTGACTGAAGGAGGACACAATTTCCAACAGCCTTCTCAGTTCGGCTTCGGTTGCTGCGAACAGTTTCAGGTCGTCCATGTAAAGCTGGTGGTTGACTTTCAATTTTCTGGTTTTATTTAATACATATCCATACCTGGATTTATTGAGTATCTTGCTGAGGATGTTCAACGCCAGGCAAAACCAGAGCGGGCTTAGAGTGTCGCCTTGGAAAATTCCGCACTTGATCGCTATCTCTCTCGTTTTGTTTGTTCCATTCTTGGTCTCGATCAGTAATGTTGTTTTCCATTCTTTCATTAGATGTTCTAGAAGATTTATTATTTTTTCTGATATTCCGTACAGTCTTAGTACTTTGAGTAACCAAGAATGTGGCACCGAATCAAAGGCCTTCTTGTAATCAATCCAAGCGATTGATATATTGCGGAGCTTGCTATTCGCCTGTCCGGTAATGATCTGGTCAATAAGCAGCAGTTCCTTGCACCCCTTCGCATCCTTGCAGCAACCGTTTTGTTCTCGGGCCAAAATATGGTGTTCTCTCACATGCTTCCAGATGTGCATAGTCAGGGTGCCCGTGAGTATTTTGTATATTGTTGGCAGGCATGTTATAGGGCGGAAGTTTTAGGGGTCTGATGTTATATTTCCCTTCGGTATCATCAAGGTGGTGCCCAGTGTCAAGGATTTTGGGATAACGGTTGGGTCTAGCAGCGACTTCTGAAAAAGGTTAGCCAGAGCTTGATGGGTGCTCGTAAAGTGTTTCCACCAGTAGTTCTGAATTTTGTCCGGTCCCGGCGCAGCCCAGTTGTTCGTTCTTTTGATCACGCATTGCACATCGGTTCTATATATTTTTATGTCCTCCATACCATATTTCCAACTTTCGGATTCAGCTTCCTTTATCCAGCTTGCCCTATCGTCATGTTTCTTGTCTTTACCCCATAAGGCATGCCAGTAATTGTACATGTCCTCTGTCTTTGGGGGTTCGCCTTCAACTCTTGTGTCGTCTTCCAAGGTCCTAAAAAAATGCTTTTGATTCTTATAGAAGAGCTGGTTGTTGTGATATCTTTTTGTTCTCTCGTTGTATCTCTTCATGCGGTTACCAAAAGCTTTTATTTTCTGTTTCAGGTTGTCATACAGTATTTGCAGTTTCTCCCTCAGCTCAGGTGTTCGAGCTGGTATTCGGTATTCAGATGCTATTTTTCGGACTGCTTTATGAACCTTTCTGGACACAGGCTCATCATTCAGGTAAGTATGCAATGGTCCGATTTCTCTCCTAATCTTATTTATTTTTCCTTCCAGGCGGGCTTTCCAGGGAGCTGGATGCTTCTTTGCTTTTGTATGTGCCGGTGTGATAGGTTTGCCCATCTCCTCACACACCGTGATTGCGCCTGCGTAGACCAGATCAACGATGTCGCTTAGGGTAGAGGTGTTCGATTTGTTTGATCCAATCGTTGCGTCTATCATGCGAACTACTGCCAGGATATCATGCGAGCCTTTCAATCTGGGGATCTTAGGTCTGTCTGCAGGGTTCATTCCCGAAAAGAGGAGGACGTTTCTCTTTAGCAATTGTTCAGCTCGTTTGGCTGGTGGAGTGCTTGTGTCTATTGCATGCTGTTGTTCTTGCTGCAGTTCCTGTTCTTCAAGCTGTTCTTATTCTTCGACCACTATTGCTGCCAGCGGCCAGATGCTTTCTTTGATGGATGCAAGTTCTATGCTAGAGAACTTCTGTTTCTCAATAATCCATCTCACCCGATTTGCCAGAAGGTTAGTGTATAGCTGTTTGCCAGGCTTTAGGTCGTTCCAGGTCTCGGTCAAGGTTTGACGATAATTTCTATCTGATATTTCTTCCATAGTCTTAGCTACAAAGTGAGCACGCATAGGGATGACGTTGTCATCCTCTGTCCAGCGTGCTCTCTTGTCTCGTCTTGGCACCTGAACGGGCCGAGGTTCTACCTCGTCCAAACTGAGGGCCTGTCCTACTTCGAGCTTGGGTCTTGCGGTACCATTTCGGGAGGCTGCGCCGCTCGCACCACAGTCCCACCCACCAGGCTGATCCTCCGGACGGCTTCGAGAGGGGCCAGCCCGCATCCCCTCACCGCCCTCCTGTTGCTTTTGGCTTCTCGTAATGGGAGCAATATCTTCTATCTTCTCAGTACCCGAGGCTGCCAACCTTCGGGCACCGGGCGACTCGGGTACGCGGGGACGTCAACCCCCGATGGCATGAGCCCCCCTGCGATATATATATATATATATATATATATATATTTATATATATATATATATATATATATATATATATATATATATATATATATATATATATATATATATATATATATATATATATATATATATATATATATATATATATATATATATATATATATATATATATATATATATATTTATTTATATATATATATATATATAACTTAGATGCAGTAATGGTCGTGATTTATACAGAATGATTTCTAATGGAATCGACCAAGGTTTACACCAAAAAAATACTCTGTTTTCTTTGCCGAGCTTTCGGATTTTATTCAATCCATCCTCAGGGCTTCTACAAGATATCAACAAAAATTATCAGTTACAATAAAAAGAAAAAATAAACATAAAACTGTCACAATGGTACATACAGTCATCGATAAAACTTGATTAAAATGAAAAACAAAAACAATTGAAAACATACTCACTGAAATCGAGGTTAAGGTGTCAACAAATATAAACTAATCATCAAGTAATTCATAAATCTAACAAAAATAAAAATATTTCAGGAATCTCAAAGTGACAACTGGGTATCTTATGTAGATAAAGGTCAATATTTTAATGTGGAATATAGAATGAAATAAGATGGTGGTATTTGCACATGCGTTTAAATCATTCAATTTAGACAATTTAGACTGTCTGAATTGAATGATTTAAACGCATGTGCAAATACCACCATCTTATTTCATTCTATATTCCACATTAAAATATTGACCTTTATCTACATAAGATACCCAGTTGTCACTTTGAGATTCCTGAAATATTTTTATTTTTGTTAGATTTATGAAATACTTGATGATTAGTTTATATTTGTTGACACCTTAACCTCGATTTCAGTGAGTATGTTTTCAATTGTTTTTGTTTTTCATTTTAATCAAGTTTTATCGATGACTGTATGTACCATTGTGACAGTTTTATGTTTATTTTTTCTTTTTATTGTAACTGATAATTTTTGTTGATATCTTGTAGAAGCCCTGAGGATGGATTGAATAAAATCCGAAAGCTCGGCAAAGAAAACAGAGTATTTTTTTGGTGTAAACCTTGGTCGATTCCATTAGAAATCATTCTATATATATATATATATATATATATATATATATATATATATATATATATATATAGTCGATAGAATTTTCTTTATTTGGAAGTGTCAGGTTTTTAATGAAGTTATTTATTTAATATAAAAAAATATATAATTATACGTTTCGGAGAGACTCTCCTTCTTCAGTAAAAATGATTCATTTGATAGTTTACAATATAAAATATTAATTAAAATTGAACCTGTAAAAAAACACAAACATTTAAAATAGTATACACAATAATTTACTTCACAAAATAAGTTAATTAAAATAAATGTATCTCACCTTCAATTTCTCGTCAATTTACAATATTGGAACGTGAATGTCAAAGTCAGTCTTCTTTGGTATGTGTCACGTTTTAGGTCTTGTCTTCTTCTTTTTGTTGTGTCGGTTTTTTAAGGAGTGGTACATAAAATTGACTGAGTTGTTTTACGTCTTGTCTATCATTTACTGTTTTTTCCAAGTTTGATTGTATGTGTATCATCTCCCATATTTCTCTCTGTTTTCGTCTTGGCTCTATTGTTAGTATTTTTGTCTCGTCATAGTCGAATTCATGTTTTTTTGTCTTTTTATGTTTGTTTAGTGCCGTTGTTGCGTTCTTTGTGTATTTATGAGCGTTGAGTCTGTCGTGTAATCTCTGTGATGTTTGTCCAATGTATTGCTTGTCACAGTTTTTGCACGGAATACTGTAAACTAGATTAGACTTCTTAGATTTAGGTGTTGAAGTTTTTAATTTAGTGAAAATCTCCTTTATTTGATTTTGAGGTTTATGGACTAATTCGATGTTGTGGGGTTTTAATATCTTTGTTATTTTATGTGATAAGTTTTTTGTGTAGGGAATTGGTATTCGTGTTTTTTGTTCTTTCTTTTCCTCAGTTATTATCGTGTTGTACAGTCCATGTATTCTTTGGTTTATTAGTGGTGTAGTCATCTTTGTAGGGTAGTTGTTCTTAATAAGTCGGTCTTTCAGTTCTTTTATAATTTTTGGTCTCAATTCCGGTGATGTAAGTTTAAGGGCTCTGTCAATGTATCCAATTATTGTGCCTCGTATTTGTCCGGTGTGATGGTTGGAATTATAGTCCAAGATGCGGTCGGAGTTTTGTTTTTTATTTTTCCATTTTGTTAATATTTTGTTGTCTATGTTGATGAGTGTCATGTCCAAGAAGTCTAATGTTTTGTCTTTTTCCTGTTCGATCGTAAATTGTAATAGTGTATGAGCACTGTTGAAGTCCCGTAAAATGTGTTTCATTATTGTTGGTGTGGTTATTAAGAGACAATCATCAACATATCTCCTGAAAAAGGCTTTGTTGTACTTTTTCATGATTTTTTGTTCTATGTGTTCCATTACACTTTGGGAAATCACACTTGATATTGGGGTTCCCATGGCTACTCCCTTAATTTGTTTGTAGAATTCATCTTTATATTGAAAATAGCTGTTATTGATTATAAGTTGAGTTGTTTCTGTGAATTCATTTTCAGGTATTTCCGTGTGTGATGTTAGTTGGTGCCATCTTTCTTTTATCGTTTTTTTCACTAGCAAAATAGGGATATTTGTCTATAGAGATACTACATCAAGTGAATATAATTTATCATTTTTGTTTATTTTTAATTTATTTAGTTGTTCTTTTAGCTGTATTGAGTTTTTTATGTAGTATTCATTTTTACCGGTTGTGCGTGTTAGTATTTCCGCTAGGTATTTTGACAGATGGTATAAAGGTGATTGGACACAAGATACTATTGGACGTAAAGGATTTCCTTCTTTGTGGATTTTAGGTAATCCGTATATTTTTGGTGTTTTACTGTTGTGTATGGTTAATGTTTTGTAATCAATTTCTGATATGAATCCTTTCTCTTTCCAATTCGTTATTATTTTGTTGTTTTCTTTTTCTAATGTTAGCGTCATGTCTCGTTTAGTTTTTATGTATGTAGTATTATCTTTCAACAAAATGCTCATTTTTTCCTCGTATTCCGTGTTTGTCATGATTACCGTCTTGTTTCCTTTGTCTGCTCTTGTAATCAGTAATTCGTTGTGTTCTTTGAAAAATTTTTTTGTTTTGGTAAAGTTAGTCAAATGTTTGTTGTGTCTCTGTTTTTGTCCCTTTATGTCTTTTATATGTGAACTCAGTGTTTGTGCTACTTTCATTCGTATGTCATTTTGTTCGTCTGTTGGTAATTTTGTGATTCCTCCCTCAATCTGTGCCAATATTTGGTGTGTTGGGACTTTTCCGATGTTATTGTCTTCTATGGCAAATTTTGCTCCCAATTTAAGAGTATCAATTACATATGGGGGGAGTGTTGTTTGTGTGATGTTCTCTATTGTATCGTCTGTCAAATATTTCGTGTCTCCTTGTATGTTTGTTCTTCTAGTCAGTGTTTCTAGTTTTTTGTTATGGGTTTTTGTACATTCTGTTATTATATATGTCTGTCTTCTATGTATTTCATTCGTGAGTTCTTGTACTGTTTCTTCTGTTTCACTGTTTTGGATGTTCCCGATAAGATTGTTCATTTCTTTATTCATTGTATTAATTTGTTTAGTGGTGTCTGTAATTAGTAGGTTTATCGTGCGTCTGATAAAATTTTGTTTTAAAATCTCAAAATTTCGGGTGAGATACTTACAGGTAAAATTGATGTGTTTGGTTTTGAATCTTAAAAAATTTGGACATAAATTCCGGTGTTTGCATTTCAATAAAAATATTCTTCTTGTTTGCATTTTTGCTATCTTCTCAGATAACTTCAATGATTTCTTCATTTTCGGTTGTGGGTGGCCAGTAGTACTTGAATATGTTTGTCTGGTTGCCGACGTTTCCATTTTGGTGTATTGTTTATATTCCGTATCTATTGTAAACAGTGCAAATCTTCCTCCTTTGCATTTATATTTTGATTATGTTATTTACCTGCTTTTCAATAGTCAATAGAATTTTCTTAATTTTGAAGTGTCAGGTTTTTAATGAAGTTATTTATTTAATATAAAAAAATATATAATTATACGTTTCGGAGAGACTCTCCTTCTTCAGTAAAAATGATTCATTTGATAGTTTACAATATAAAATATGAATTAAAATTGAACCTGTAAAAAAACACAAACATTTAAAATAGTATACACAATAATTTACTTCACAAAATAAGTTAATTAAAATAAATGTATCTCACCTTCAATTTCTCGTCAATTTACAATATTGGAACGTGAATGTCAAAGTCAGTCTTCTTTGGTATGTGTCACGTTTTAGGTCTTGTCTTCTTCTTTTTGTTGTGTCGGTTTTTTAAGGAGTGGTACATAAAATTGACTGAGTTGTTTTACGTCTTGTCTATCATTTACTGTTTTTTCCAAGTTTGATTGTATGTGTATCATCTCCCATATTTCTTTCTGTCTTCGTCTTGGCTCTATTGTTAGTATTTTTGTCTCGTCATAGTCGAATTCATGTTTTTTTGTCTTTTTATGTTTGTTTAGTGCCGTTGTTGCGTTCTTTGTGTATTTATGAGCGTTGAGTCTGTCGTGTAATCACTGTGATGTTTGTCCAATGTATTGCAAGTCACAGTTTTTGCACGGAATAATGTAAACTAGATTAGACTTCTTAGATTTAGGTGTTGAAGTTTTTAATTTAGTGAAAATCTCCTTTATTTGATTTTGAGGTTTATGGACTAATTCGATGTTGTGGGGTTTTAATATCTTTGTTATTTTATGTGATAAGTTTTTTGTGTAGGGAATTGGTATTCGTGTTTTTTGTTCTTTCTTTTCCTCAGTTATTATCGTGTTGTACAGTCCATGTATTCTTTGGTTTATTAGTGGTGTAGTCATCTTTGTAGGGTAGTTGTTCTTAATAAGTCGGTCTTTCAGTTCTTTTATAATTTTTGGTCTCAATTCCAGTGATGTAAGTTTAAGGGCTCTGTCAATGTATCCAATTATTGTGCCCCGTATTTGTCCGGTGTGATGGTTGGAATTATAGTCGAAGATGCGGTCGGAGTTTTGTTTTTTATTTTTCCATTTTGTTAATATTTTGTTGTCTTTGTTGATGAGTGTCATGTCCAAGAAGTCTAATGTTTTGTCTTTTTCCTGTTCGATCGTAAATTGTAATAGTGTATGAGCATTGTTGAAGTCTCGTAAAATGTGTGTCATTATTGTTGGTGTGGTTATTAAGAGACAATCATTAACATATCTCCTGAAAAAGGCTTTGTTGTTGTACTTTTTCATGATTTTTTGTTCTATGTGTTCCATTACACTTTGGGCAATCACACTTGATATTGGGGTTCCCATGGCTACTCCCTTAATTTGTTTGTAGAATTCATCTTTATATTGAAAATAGCTGTTATTGATTATAAGTTGAGTTGTTTCTGTGAATTCATTTTCAGGTATTTCCGTGTGTGATGTTAGTTGGTGCCATCTTTCTTTTATCGTTTTTTTCACTAGCTCAATAGGGATATTTGTGTATAGAGATACTACATCAAGTGAATATAATTTATCATTTTTGTTCATTTTTAATTTATTTAGTTGTTCTTTTAGCTGTATTGAGTTTTTTATGTAGTATTAATTTTTACCGGTTGTGCGTGTTAGTATTTCCGCTAGGTATTTTGACAGATGGTATAAAGGTGATTGAACACAAGATACTATTGGACGTAAAGGATTTCCTTCTTTGTGGATTTTAGGTAATCCGTATATTTTTGGTGTTTTACTGTTGTGTATGGTTAATGTTTTGTAATCAATTTCTGATATGAATCCTTTCTCTTTCCAATTCTTTATTATTTTGTTGTTTTCTTTTTCTAATGTTAGCGTCATGTCTCGTTTAGTTTTTATGTAGGTAGTATTATCTTTCAACAAAATGCTCATTTTTTCCTCTTATTCCGTCCAAATTAAGGGAGTAGCCATGGGAACCCCAATATCAAGTGTGATTGCCCAAAGTGTAATGGAACACATAGAACAAAAAATCAGGAAAAAGTACAACAACAAAGCCTTTTTCAGGAGATATGTTGAAGATTGTCTCTTAATAACCACACCAACAATAATGAAACACATTTTACGAGACTTCAACAGTGCTCATACACTATTACAATTTACGATCGAACAGGAAAAAGACAAAACATTAGACTTCTTGGACATGATACTCATCAACAAAGACAACAAAATATTAACAAAATGGAAAAATAAAAAACAAAACTCCGACCGCATCTTGGACTATAATTCCAACCATCACACCGGACAAATACGAGGCACAATAATTGGATACATTGACAGAGCCCTTAAACTTACATCACCGGAATTGAGACCAAAAATTATAAAAGAACTGAAAGACCGACTTATTAAGAACAACTACCCTACAAAGATGACTACACCACTAATAAACCAAAGAATACATAGACTGTACAACACGATAATAACTGAGGAAAAGAAAGAACAAAAAACACGAATACCAATTCCCTACACAAAAAACTTATCACATAAAATAACGAAGATATTAAAACCCCACAACATCGAATTAGTTCATAAACCTCAAAATCAAATAAAGGAGATTTTCACTAAATTAAAAACTTCAACACCTGAATCTAAGAAGTCTTATCTAGTTTACAGTATTCCGTGCAAAAACTGTGACAAGCAATACATTGGACAAACATCACAGAGATTACACGACAGACTCAACGCTCATAAATACACAAAGAACGCAACAACGGCACTAAACAAACATAAAAAGACAAAAAAACATGAATTCGACTATGACGAGACAAAAATACTAACAATAGAGCCAAGACGAAGACAGAGAGAAATATGGGAGATGATACACATACAATCAAACTTGGAAAAAACAGTAAATGATAGACAAGACGTAAAACAACTCAGTCAATTTTATGTACCACTACTTAAAAAACCGACACAACAAAAAGAAGAAGACAAGACCTAAAACGTGACACATACCAAAGAAGACCGACTTTGACATTCACGTTCCAATATTGTAAATTGACGAGAAATTGAAGGTGAGATACATTTATTTTAATTAACTTATTTTGTGAAGTAAATTATTGTGTATACTATTTTAAATGTTTGTGTTTTTTTACAGGTTCAATTTTAATTAATATTTTATATTGTAAACTATCAAATGAATCATTTTTACTGAAGAAGGAGAGTCTCTCCGAAACGTATAATTATATATTTTTTTATATTAAATAAATAACTTCATTAAAAACCTGACACTTCAAAATTAAGAAAATTCTATTGACTTTTGAAAAGCAGGTAAATAACATAATCAAAATATAAATGCAAAGGAGGAAGATTTGCACTGTTTACAATAGATACGGAATATAAACAATACACCAAAATGGAAACGTCGGCAACCAGACAAACATATTCAAGTACTACTGGCCACCCACAACCGAAAATGAAGAAATCATTGAAGTTATCTGAGAAGATAGCAAAAATGCAAACAAGAAGAATATTTTTATTGAAATGCAAACACCGGAATTTATGTCCAAATTTTTTAAGATTCAAAACCAAACACATCAATTTTACCTGTAAGTATCTCACCCGAAATTTTGAGATTTTAAAACAAAATTTTATCAGACGCACGATAAACCTACTAATTACAGACACCACTAAACAAATTAATACAATGAATAAAGAAATGAACAATCTTATCGGGAACATCCAAAACAGTGAAACAGAAGAAACAGTACAAGAACTCACGAATGAAATACATAGAAGACAGACATATATAATAACAGAATGTACAAAAACCCATAACAAAAAACTAGAAACACTGACTAGAAGAACAAACATACAAGGAGACACGAAATATTTGACAGACGATACAATAGAGAACATCACACAAACAACACTCCCCCCATATGTAATTGATACTCTTAAATTGGGAGCAAAATTTGCCATAGAAGACAATAACATCGGAAAAGTCCCAACACACCAAATATTGGCACAGATTGAGGGAGGAATCACAAAATTACCAACAGACGAACAAAATGACATACGAATGAAAGTAGCACAAACACTGAGTTCACATATAAAAGACATAAAGGGACAAAAACAGAGACACAACAAACATTTGACTAACTTTACCAAAACAAAAAAATTTTTCAAAGAACACAACGAATTACTGATTACAAGAGCAGACAAAGGAAACAAGACGGTAATCATGACAAACACGGAATACGAGGAAAAAATGAGCATTTTGTTGAAAGATAATACTACATACATAAAAACTAAACGAGACATGACGCTAACATTAGAAAAAGAAAACAACAAAATAATAACGAATTGGAAAGAGAAAGGATTCATATCAGAAATTGATTACAAAACATTAACCATACACAACAGTAAAACACCAAAAATATACGGATTACCTAAAATCCACAAAGAAGGAAATCCTTTACGTCCAATAGTATCTTGTGTCCAATCACCTTTATACCATCTGTCAAAATACCTAGCGGAAATACTAACACGCACAACCGGTAAAAATCAATACTACATAAAAAACTCAATACAGCTAAAAGAACAACTAAATAAATTAAAAATAAAAAAAATGATAAATTATATTCACTTGATGTAGTATCTCTATAGACAAATATCCCTATTTTGCTAGTGAAAAAAACGATGAAAGAAAGATGGCACCAACTAACATCACACACGGAAATACCTGAAAATGAATTCACAGAAACAACTCAACTTATAATCAATAACAGCTATTTTCAATATAAAGATGAATTCTACAAACAAATTAAGGGAGTAGCCATGGAAACCCCAATATCAAGTGTGATTTCCCAAAGTGTAATGGAACACATAGAACAAAAAATCATGAAAAAGTACAACAAAGCCTTTTTCAGGAGATATGTTGATGATTGTCTCTTAATAACCACACCAACAATAATGAAACACATTTTACGAGACTTCAACAGTGCTCATACACTATTACAATTTACGATCGAACAGGAAAAAGACAAAACATTAGACTTCTTGGACATGACACTCATCAACATAGACAACAAAATATTAACAAAATGGAAAAATAAAAAACAAAACTCCGACCGCATCTTGGACTATAATTCCAACCATCACACCGGACAAATACGAGGCACAATATTTGGATACATTGACAGAGCCCTTAAACTTACATCACCGGAATTGAGACCAAAAATTATAAAAGAACTGAAAGACCGACTTATTAAGAACAACTACCCTACAAAGATGACTACACCACTAATAAACCAAAGAATACATGGACTGTACAACACGATAATAACTGAGGAAAAGAAAGAACAAAAAACACGAATACCAATTCCCTACACAAAAAACTTATCACATAAAATAACAAAGATATTGAAACCCCACAACATCGAATTAGTCCATAAACCTCAAAATCAAATAAAGGAGATTTTCACTAAATTAAAAACTTCAACACCTAAATCTAAGAAGTCTAATCTAGATTACAGTATTCCGTGCAAAAACTGTGACAAGCAATACATTGGACAAACATCACAGAGATTACACGACAGACTCAACGCTCATAAATACACAAAGAACGCAACAACGGCACTAAACAAACATAAAAAGACAAAAAAACATGAATTCGACTATGACGAGACAAAATACTAACAATAGAGCCAAGACGAAGACAGAGAGAAATATGGGAGATGATACACATACAATCAAACTTGGAAAAAACAGTAAATGATAGACAAGACGTAAAACAACTCAGTCAATTTTATGTACCACTCCTTAAAAAACCGACACAACAAAAAGAAGAAGACAAGACCTAAAACGTGACACATACCAAAGAAGACTGACTTTGACATTCACGTTCCAATATTGTAAATTGACGAGAAATTGAAGGTGAGATACATTTATCTTAATTAACTTATTTTGTGAAGTAAATTATTGTGTATACTATTTTAAATGTTTGTGTTTTTTTAAAGGTTCAATTTTAATTCATATTTTATATTGTAAACTATCAAATGAATCAATTTTACTGAAGAAGGAGAGTCTCTCCGAAACGTATAATTATATATTTTTTTATATTAAATAAATAACTTCATTAAAAACCTGACACTTCCAAATAATGAAAATTCTATCGACTATATATATATATATATATATATATATATATATATATATCGCAGGGGGGCTCATGCCTTCGGGGGTTGACGTCCCCGCGTACCCGAGTCGCCCGGTGCCCGAAGGTTGGCAGCCTCGGGTACTGAGAAGATAGAAGATATTGCTCCCATTACGAGAAGCCAAAAGCAACAGGAGGGCGGTGAGGGGATGCGGGCTGGCCCCTCTCGAAGCCGTCCGGAGGATCAGCCTGGTGGGTGGGACTGTGGTGCGAGCGGCGCAGCCTCCCGAGATGGTACCGCAAGACCCAAGCTCGAAGTAGGACAGGCCCTTAGTTTGGACGAGGTAGAACCTCGGCCCGCTCAGGTGCCAAGACGAGACAAGAGAGCACGCTGGACAGAGGATGACAATGTCATCCCTATGCGTGCTCACTTTGTAGCTAGGACTATGGAAGAAATATCACATAGAAATTATCGTCAAACCTTGACCGAGACCTGGAACGACCTAAAGCCTGGCAAACAGCTATACACTAACCTTCTGGCAAATCGGGTGAGATGGATTATTGAGAAACAGAAGTTCTCTAGCATAGAACTTGCATCCATCAAAGAAAGCATCTGGCCGCTGGCAGCAATAGTGGTCGAAGAATAAGAACAGCTTGAAGAACAGGAACTGCAGCAAGAACAACAGCATGCAATAGACACAAGCACTCCACCAGCCAAACGAGCTGAACAATTGCTAAAGAGAAACGTCCTCCTCTTTTCGGGAATGAACCCTGCAGACAGACCTAAGATCCCCAGATTGAAAGGCTCGCATGATATCCTGGCAGTAGTTCTCATGATAGACGCAACGATTGGATCAAACAAATCGAACACCTCTACCCTAAGCGACATCGTTGATCTGGTCTACGCAGGCGCAATCACGGTGTGTGAGGAGATGGGCAAACCTATCACACAGGCACATACAAAAGCAAAGAAGCATCCAGCTCCCTGGAAAGCCCGCCTGGAAGGAAAAATAAATAAGATTAGGAGAGAAATCGAAGGTGAGATACATTTATTTTAATTAACTTATTTTGTGAAGTAAATTATTGTGTATACTATTTTAAATGTTTGTGTTTTTTTACAGGTTCAATTTTAATTCATATTTTATATTGTAAACTATCAAATGAATCATTTTTACTGAAGAAGGAGAGTCTCTCCGAAACGTATAATTATATATTTTTTTATATTAAATAAATAACTTCATTAAAAACCTGACACTTCCAAATAAAGAAAATTCTATTGACTATTGAAAAGCAGGTAAATAACATAATCAAAATATATATATATATCTTTCCTTCAATCACCATATAGGGCAGGTAACTCCTAGTGCCGGGCATTTTTTTTTGCCAAAGCGCTTCAGAGGGACGTTAAGAACTTCCTCACAAGCCTCGTGTTTGCGAGGATTACTTCTTTCTGCGCTGTGCTTACAAGCTCTCTATCTAAGCCCAGTCTCAGCGTGTTCTCAAGCAGATGTTTTTCCACCAACCCATTTGTTGACATGACCAGCGGGAGTATAGCAGTCGATTTCAGGCCATATATCGTCTTCATCTCAAATGCCAGATCGTGATATTTCGTCAGTTTTTCGACGATATATATATATATATATATATATATATATATATATATATATATATATATATATATATATACATATATTTGTATATATATATATATATATATATATATATATTGTTATGGAATGGTATTATCAACTTATAAAATCAATGAGAATACATTACCAGACTCTATCTTTCGGAAACTACAGCAAATTCATCAAATAGATAATAAATTTTAACTTGATATCATCCAATAATTTTAAAGAAAGTAGAGTAACTTTATTCATTTATTCTATTCACTTGCACATTATAAAAGTAGCATAAATCCAATATTTCTAAAGTACTATATCAATATTCATTCAAAACATCTCAGGATCTGAAACAAAATGAAAATATTAATAAAATTCAAGTTCAATTTGATGAAATCAACAAAAGATATTCAACTCAAGTATCAGGAACCATTTATATATCATGTAAATAATGTTAAAAGAGTCAAAAGACTGAATATTCAATTTTCATTCAAAATGATAAAAAAATAATCATTTATTTTATATTTCCTATGTTAATTTTCATGAAATAGCTTGTGATCTAGTGAATTACACCTAGATGCAATCTCAAAAATGTAATATTAGCTGAAATTCCTAATAAAATTGTAAAAAATGGATAGGGATAGGATATCGAATGATAAATCAGGGATTCCAAAGTAATTAATGTCTCAAACATACAAAAATGTATATATTTCATTAGATTATAGTATAATTTAAAAATATGTAGTAGATTTTAGGAGTTATAGATAGAAATCTTTGAATATTAGGTCAAAGAAAGTGAATATTAGAAAAATTTCAAAATTGTATATAGAATATTTGAAAATTTTGTAACTTCGAATCGACCGAATGCAACATATGTGGTACCAAAAGATGGGAAAAAAAATGAAGAAATTAACTAGATCAAGATTGAAGAAAGAAAACTTACCTCAAAAGAGAAAATTGCGAAAGCATCATATTTGGAAAATTTTTTGACATCCAAGGCAATCTTGATTTCAAGAAAAAATTGAAAATCTATATAAAGCCCAGCCGAATGACAGCTAATCAGTCAGTAAAAAACCATTGTTGAGAGCACATCACCTGACTCAAGAAATATACCTGAAACAATTGAGAAACGAAAGAATTTATTTACGAAAAATTGCAAGATATTAAAATTGTTAAATACGTACCTGAAAATCATTGTGAGAAGAAGTGGAAAATTATTTAATCAATCTCAAGAAGAAATTTCCCTGGATTCAAACAAGTTGAAGCAGTGGAGCAATATTAAATGGAAATTGGATTCAAAACAATGCAACTGAATTAATACAAATTAAGGTTATAATCCATTCGAGGTTAGGAGCATAGAAGACGATACCATACCATAACATAGAACACTGATGAGGTCGATGAAGATTTAAATACGTAAATATAAGATTAGATTAATATAAATTTAGTTATTAGATAAGAATTTTTTTATAGTTAGTGAATTTCGAAAATATTAATTAAATTTTTAAACAAAATTGAATTTGAATGAACCCTCCTGAGATATATAGTCGGCGCAAAATTATAGAAGATATAGTATCAAATTTAGTTATTGGATCGAATCAATTTAAATCAAATCAACAACAACATAATCTCAGCTTGAATATACGATCCATAACAATTGGCGCCCAACGTGGGGCTTATATTAATTCAATTACAGCATTATTATATTAATTCAATTACAGCATTATTATATTAATTCAATTGCAGCATTCTTATATTAATTCAATTACAGCATTCTTATATTAATTCAATTACAGCATTATTTTTAAAAAAATTTCAAATTAATACATAATTGTTGGAATCATATCATCGATTATTCAATAAAAATGGAAACAAGAAGTAAAATGAAAATTGGAGAAAAAGGAGATGAAGAAGAAAATGCAAGAGGAAATATGGAAATAGATGAAGAAAATAGAAAAGAACTGAATTTCTTGGATATAATGACTGCAATGAAAAATTTTGAAGAAAATATGAGTAAAAAATTTGAAGATCAGTCAAAAAAATTGGAAGATCAGTCGAAAATATTGGATAAAACATTTAAAGAATTTAAAGAAGAATTGACAGACAATATAACTGAAATGGATAAAAAACTTGTGAATAGTTTAATGGCATTCAATGATATGTTTAGTGCCAGAATAAATCAAGTTGAAGAAGAATTCACTTCAAAATTACAAGAGAAAAGCAAAATATGTAAAAAGAATTTAGAAATTAGTGAAAATAGAATCAAGACAGAATTTCACAATATTATAGAAAGGAACCTGAGCATTATACAGAATGATATGGAAAAACAAAATGAGCAACTAGAAAACAATAAAATTGAGATGTATAAAAATGCCAAAATTCAAAATGAGAAAATTGAAGAAAATTGGAGTACATCTGGAATTATTAATCTTGGAGACAATAAAATGCATTTCAATGGAAAGATAAAAAAACAACACCCAGTGCCTTTCATGAAATTTTTAGAAAATAGACAAAAATATTTCACATCATTCATAACATTTAAAGAATATATCAGGAGTCAATTAACTGAAGAAGCACTGTTATGGATAAATAATAAGGATGTTGAATTGAACGATTTCGAAACTTTCAAAACAAAATTTTTGTCATATTTCTGGGGTCCATCTCAGCAGAAGTTAATTAAAAATGAGTTTTTCAGTGGAAAATTCAATCCAAATATGGGAAAAAGTTATCACAGATATGCGATGCAAATATATAGTGTAGCACAGTACTTAGATGCTGATTTTACTGAAGAATATATTGTAAGTTTGATCATTCAACATTTCGATAAGGAATTAGAAGATGTCTTATTATTATATGATTTCAAAGAAATGGATAAATTGTGTCAATTTCTCATGAGTCAAGAATATAGACTCAGGAGAAATTTTCAAAGACAAAATTTGAATCAATATGCCAGCAATCAAAATCAACAAATCAATAATGGGAACAATTATAATTCTAATAGATCATATCAAAGAAATCAACAACATATAAATAATTATCATCAGAATCAAAATTATAATAGAGGACTAAATCAAAACAATAGGAATGCCTGGAGACAAGGAAATCAAAATGAACGATCAATGGAAAATAGAAACAATCATCAAAGCGGGGAAAACAGAAGAATGAATAACATGAACAGAAGTAGCGAGTCTCAGGAAATTATGCAAGAACAAGATGGAAATTTTTAAATGAAGCACCTATTAAAAATGTTATTGTTTATCAACATCCGAGGGAATTTATCAAATTAAAGGGAAATTTTGAACATGAAGATATTAAAGGATTAATTTTTTTAAAAGTTAAATTACAATCTAAACCAATTCAAATATTAGTAGATACAGGATCTGAAATTTCATTAATTGATTATAAATTAATTCAAGAATTAAAATGGGAGCAATATTGTTATAAAATACCAAAAACAAATTTAATAGGTGCAAGCAATAAAAAGTTGGGGGAAGTCATGAAAGGAATAATAGTACAAATAATCTTCAAAGAAATTCAATATCAAATACAATTTTTTATATTTGAAAATATGGAATATGATGCAATACTGGGGACTGACGAATTAGATAGAAATAATATGATAATAGATTATAAAAATGGACATGTACAAATAGGAGCAGAAATTATTACATTTGAAAAAAATAACCTTAATGGAATAGAAAACGAAATAAATGAAGGTGATAATTTGGTCAAAGATATAATGAATGTTCAAAAATTTGAAATAATGGAAGATATTGTATGTGATTTGAGATGGAAAAATGAAGTTATAAATTTAATGATGCAACATGAAGATCTCATTACAAATGAAAATAGAACTGCTAAAAATTATGTGCATAGTATAGACGTAAGAGGAATAGAAAACTTTCGATCAAAAACCTACCCAATTCCATATAAATACAAAAAAGAGGTATCATTAGAAATTAATAAAATGTTGGAAAATGGAATAATTGAAAAATGTAATTCAAGATATATAAACCCAATAGTTGTTGTTAAAAAAAGTAATGGAGAATTGAGACTGTGCTTAGATGCTAGGAATATAAATCAATATACAATCCCGCAATATGAAATGCCAATGAGCACAGAGGCAATTTTTGGTAGAATAACAGAATCAAACATATTTTCTAAAGTAGATTTGAAACATAGTTTTTGGTTAATTCCATTGGAAAGAAAAAGTAGAGACTATACTGGATTTATAATCGATGGAGTAGTATATCGTTTCAAAGTAGTTCCATTTGGACTGCAAAGTTCATGTTCAGCCTTAGTTAGAGCACTTCACTCTATTTTAAATAAATATGATGATTTCATTTTGCATTATATAGATGATATTTTGGTATTATCTAAGGATGAAAAGAGTCATTTAAATCATATTAAAATATTATTAGAAGAATTAGATGGAGCAGGTTTGAAAATCAATTCAAAAAAATGTCAATTTTTCCAAAAAAGTGTAAAATACTTAGGATACAAGTTGGATAATGAAGGTGTAACAATGGATGAGGAAAGAGTTAAAATAATACAGGATTATAAGAGACCTGAAAATTTAAAATCATTAAGGGGATTCCTAGGATTAGTGAATTATTTTAAAAAACTTATGCCAGATTTAAGTGAAAAAGAAATTCCATTAATACAATTGCTTAAAAAAGGAAATAAATGGAAATGGACTGAAGCACAAGAACAAGCAATGCTCAAAATAAAAGAAGAATTTTCAAAAAATTTGCGAGTATATCATCCTGAATATAATAAACCTTTTATATTGAGAACAGATGCTTCACTGAACAAATTTGTATTATTGCAAGAGCAGAATGGAATAGAAGTACCGATATATTTTATATCTAGAGTAACAAAAAACTATGAAAAAAAATATAGTATAAAAGAATTAGAATTTGCAAGTATAATTTATTGTGTAAAAAAATTAAGATTTTATTTATTGGGATCAAAATTTATAATAGAAACTGATCATCAATCATTATTGAACATCATGAAAAGTAAAATATTAAATAATAGAATATATAGGGGATCATTACTATTGCAAGAATATAATTTTGAAATAAGGTACATAAAAGGAAAAGATAATATTGTGGCAGATACATTAACAAGAAATGAAGAAAAGGGAGAAAAGGAAAGAAAAACAGTACGAATAGGTGCTAATATATTAAAAGAAGAAGAAGGGATTTTTTCAAAACGAAAGATAATGGAAGACCAACAAAATATGTCATCAGAAGAAAAAGAAAAGTGTTTAAAAGTAGATGATATTTATATTAAAAAATTGGGTGAAATGGAATTGTATGTAATTGGTGGAGGATTGGCAAGAGAAATTTTGAGAACATTGCATGAAGAAAATGGGCATTCAGGAAGTAGAAAAATATGGATGATTTTCCGTGAAAATTATATAACAAAAAAAGATTATAGTTTAAGCAAAGACGTAACAAGAAAATGTGAAATATGTCAACTAAATAAAACCAAAAATTATATTAATTAAAATCAAGCAAGAAATATTTATGCCGAAGAAAAATTGGACATGATTGCTATTGATTTTATAGGAGAACTAATAATTACAGAAAGAGGAAATAAGTTTATTTTAATAATTGTAGACATATTCTCAAAATATATTAAATTATATCCATGTCAAAACACAAAAGTGGTCACAATAAAAGAGAAATTTGACCAATTTATAGAAGACATAGGACATCCAAAAAATTGTATATTAGACAATGCAACTTATTTTCAAAACAAACGTTTCCAGGAATACTGTAACAAAAATAATATAAAACTAAATTATATCAGCATCCGACATCCTCAAGCAAATCCAGCAGAAAGATACATACAGGAAGTTATTAAGTTCCTAAGGGTACTCGTTAATAGAGAACATGATGAATGGGATATAAAATTAAACAAAGTGGAATTTTTTTTGAACACAATACCTAATACAGTTACAGAAGAAACACCATTATATTTAATGAAACAAGAAAATCCAGAGAGACATTGGAATAGTCCAGAAAGGACAAATTATGAAAAGATTAGGGAAGAAGTGAGAGAAAAATTACTTAAAAAAGGTGAAAAATATATTAAAAGGATGGAGAATAAGAAAATAAGGAAACATGTGAAGTTTAAAAAAGGAGATTTGGTTATTGTACGATCCCACAGGTTAACAGACAAGCGGAATAAGATTTGTGCGAAATTAAAAACTCCATTCGAGGGACCATATATAATAGATAATGAGAATGGTTTGAACAGTTATGTATTAAAAGAATTAGAAACAGAAAGAATAAGAGGAATTTTTCATATTAATGATTTATATGAATTCATCCAGACAACGAATGAAAGTTAATTTAAATTTCAATCGAATTTCAGAATTTTGGAGAAATTTTAATATTTTAAATTTTATATTGAAAATAAAAATTATCAAATATTAAATTTGGGGAATTGTTATGGAATGGTATCATCAACTTATAAAATCAATGAGAATACATTACCAGACTCTATCTTTCGGAAACTACAGCAAATTCATCAAATAGATAATAAATTTTAACTTGATATGATCCAATAATTTTAAAGAAAGTAGAGTAACTTTATTCATTTATTCCATTCACTTGCACATTATAAAAGTAGCATAAATCCAATATTTCTAAAGTACTATATCAATATTCATTCAAAACATCTCAGGATCTGAAACAAAATGAAAATATTAATAAAATTCAAGTTCAATTTGATAAAATCAACAAAAGATATTCAACTCAAGTATCAGGAACCATTTATATATCATGTAAATAATGTTAAAAGAGTCAAAAGACTGAATATTCAATTTTCATTCAAAATGATAAAAAAATAATCATTTATTTTATATTTCCTATGTTAATTTTCATGAAATAGCTTGTGATCTAGTGAATTACACCTAGATGCAATCTCAAAAATGTAATATTAGCTGAAATTCCTAATAAAATTGTAAAAAATGGATAGGGATAGGATATCGAATGATAAATCAGGGATTCCAAAGTAATTAATGTCTCAAACATACAAAAATGTATATATTTCATTAGATTATAGTATAATTTAAAAATATGTAGTAGATTTTAGGAGTTATAGATAGAAATCTTTGAATATTAGGTCAAAGAAAGTGAATATTAGAAAAATTTCAAAATTGTATATAGAATATTTGAAAATTTTGTAACTTATGTGGTACCAAAAGATGGGAAAAAAAAATGAAGAAATTAACTAGATCAAGATTGAAGAAAGAAAACTTACCTCAAAAGAGAAAATTGCGAAAGCATCATATTTGGAAAATTTTTTGACATCCAAGGCAATCTTGATTTCAAGAAAAAATTGAAAATCTATATAAAGCCCAGCCGAATGACAGCTAATCAGTCAGTAAAAAACCATTGTTGAGAGCACATCACCTGACTCAAGAAATATACCTGAAACAATTGAGAAACGAAAGAATTTATTTACGAAAAATTGCAAGATATTAAAATTGTTAAATACGTACCTGAAAATCATTGTGAGAAGAAGTGGAAAATTATTTAATCAATCTCAAGAAGAAATTTCCCTGGATTCAAACAAGTTGAAGCAGTGGAGCAATATTAAATGGAAAATGGATTCAAAACAATGCAACTGAATTAATACAAATTAAGGTTATAATCCATTCGAGGTTAGGAGCATAGAAGACGATACCATACCATAACATAGAACACTGATGAGGTCGATGAAGATTTAAATACGTAAATATAAGATTAGATTAATATAAATTTAGTTATTAGATAAGAATTTTTTTATAGTTAGTGAATTTCGAAAATATTAATTAAATTTTTAAACAATATTGAATTTGAATGAATCCTCCTGAGATATATAGTCGGCGCAAAATTATAAAAGATATAGTATCAAATTTAGTTATTGGATCGAATCAATTTAAATCAAATCAACAACAACATAATCTCAGCTTGAATATACGATCCATAACAATATATATATATATATATATATATATATTGTTATGGAATGGTATTATCAACTTATAAAATCAATGAGAATACATTACCAGACTCTATCTTTCGGAAACTACAGCAAATTCATCAAATAGATAATAAATTTTAACTTGATATGATCCAATAATTTTAAAGAAAAGTAGAGTAACTTTATTCATTTATTCCATTCATTTGCACATTATAAAAGTAGCATAAATCCAATATTTCTAAAGTACTATATCAATATTCATTCAAAACATCTCAGGATCTGAAACAAAATGAAAATATCAATAAAATTCAAGTTCAATTTGATAAAATCAACAAAAGATATTCAATTCAAGTATCAGGAACCATTTATATATCATGTAAATAATGTTAAAAGAGTCAAAAGACTGAATATTCAATTTTCATTCAAAATGAAAAAAAAATAATCATTTATTTTATATTTCTTATGTTAATTTTCATGAAATAGCTTGTGATCTAGTGAATTACATCTAGATGCAATCTCAAAAATGTAATATTAGCTGAAATTCCTAATAAAATTGTAAAAAATGGATAGGGATAGGATATCGAATGATAAATCAGGGATTCCAAAGTAATTAATGTCTCAAACATACAAAAATGTATATATTTCATTAGATTATAGTATAATTTAAAAATATGTAGTAGATTTTAGGAGTTATAGATAGAAATCTTTGAATATTAGGCCAAAGAAAGTGAATATTAGAAAAATTTCCAAATTGTATATAGAATATTTGAAAATTTTGTAACTTCGAATCGACCGAATGCAACATATGTGGTACTAAAAGATGCGGAAAAAAATGAAGAAATTAACTAGATCAAGATTGAAGAAGGAAAACTTACCTCAAAAGAGAAAATTGCGAAAGCATCATATTTGGAAAATTTTTTGACATCCAAGGCAATCTTGATTTCAAGAAAAAATTGAAAATCTATATAAAGCCCAGCCGAATGACAGCTAATCAGTCAGTAAAAAACCATTGTTGAGAGCACGTCACCTGACTCAAGAAATTTACCTGAAATAATTGATAAACGAAAGAATTTATTTACGAAAATTTGCAAGATATTAAAATTGTTAAATACGTACCTGAAAATCATTGTGAGAAGAAGTGGAAAATTATTTAATCAATTTCAAGAAGAAATTTCCCTGGATTCAAGCAAGTTGAAGCAATATTAAATGGAAAATGGATTCAAAACAATGCAACTGAATTAATACGAATTAAGGTTATAATCCATTCGAGGTTAGGAGCATAGAAGACGATACCATACCATAACATAGAACACTGATGAGGTCGATGAAGATTTAAATACGTAAATATAAGATTAGATTAATATAAATTTAGTTATTAGATAAGAATTTTTTTATAGTTAGTGAATTTTGAAAATATTAATTAAATTAAAAAAAAAAAATAAAATTGAATTTGAATGAACCCTCCTGAGATATATATTTAGTCGGCGCAAAATTATAAAATATAGTTTCAAATTTAGTTATTGGATCTAATAAATTTAAATCTAATCAATAACAACATAATCTCAACTTGAATATATATACGATCCATAACAATTGTCGCCCAACGCGTGGCTTATATTAATTCAATTACAGCATTCTTATATTAATTCAATTACAGCATTATTATATTAATTCAATTACAGCATTATTTTAAAAAAATTTAAAATTAATACATAATTGTTGGAATCATATCATCGATTATTCAATAAAAAAATGGAAACAAGAAGTAAAACGAAAATTGGAGAAAAAGGGGATGAAGAAGAAAATGCAAGAGGAAATATGGAAATAAATGAAGAAAATAGAAAAGAACTGAATTTATGGGATATAATGAATGCATTAAAAAAATTTGAAGAAAATATGAGTAAAAAATTAGAAGATCAGTCAAAAAAATTGGAAGATCAGTTGAAAAAATTGGAAGATCAGTCAAAAATATTGGATAAAAATTTGAAAGAAATAAAAGAAGTAAAGAAAATTAATTTGGCAGATAAGATAATTGAAATGGAAAAGAATCTTGGGAATGTATTAATGATTTGCAAGGAAAGGTTATATACCAAAAGAAATAAAGTACAAAAGGAATCTTCAGCTGAATTAGATACAGAAAGTAAAATATATGAAGAGAATTTGGAGATTTGTGAAACTGAAGTTCACAATCGAACAGAAGGAAATCTGAGTATTATATATAATGATATCGAAAAACAACTAGAGCAACTAGAAAACAATAAAATTGAGATGTATAAAAATGCCAAAATTCAAAATGAGAAGTCGAATGAAAAATTGAAAATTGTAGGAGAGATTAACATGAATTTCAATGAAAAATCAATAAATCAGTATACAGCACCTTTAATAGAATTTTCAGAAAATAAAAACAAGATTGACCAAAATATATATGAGCTAGGAAATCCACAAAATTTAATAGAAGACAAATATTATGAAAATAAAGAGATAATTCTGAATTATAACAGTATAAGTGATACTCAAGCAAACCCATCAGAACGATACATTCAAGAAGTAATGAAATATTCAAGAAAACTTGTCAATAGAGAACAAAACAAATGGGATATACAATTAAACAGAGTGGAATTTTTGTTGAATACAACACATAATACAGTTAGAAAAGAAACAAATTTATATTCAATGAAACAAGAAAAAAATTGTTACAGAACAAGTCATATAAATAATGAAGACATCATGAAGAAGGTAAAAGTAAGATTGAAAAAGAATAGAAAAAGATACAGAAAGAAAATGGAGAGAAGGAATAGAAGGAAATATGTGAAGTTTAAAAAAAAAAAAAAGATTTGGTTATTGTACGATCCCACAGGGTAACAGACAAGCGGAATAAGATTTGTGCGAAATTAAAAACTCCATTCGAGGGACCATATATAATAGATAATGAGAATGGTTTGAACAGTTATGTATTAAAAGAATTAGAAACAGAAAGAATAAGAGGAATTTTTCATATTAATGATTTATATGAATTCATCCAGACAACGAATGAAAGTTAATGTAAATTTCAATCAAATTTCAAAATTTTGGAGAAATTTTAATATTTTAAATTTTATATTGAAAATAAAAATTTTCAAATATTAAATTTGGGGAATTGTTATGGAATGGTATTATCAACTTATAAAATCAATGAGAATACATTACCAGACTCTATCTTTCGGAAACTACAGCAAATTCATCAAATAGATAATAAATTTTAACTTGATATGATCCAATAATTTTAAAGAAAAGTAGAGTAACTTTATTCATTTATTCCATTCATTTGCACATTATAAAAGTAGCATAAATCCAATATTTCTAAAGTACTATATCAATATTCATTCAAAACATCTCAGGATCTGAAACAAAATGAAAATATCAATAAAATTCAAGTTCAATTTGATAAAATCAACAAAAGATATTCAATTCAAGTATCAGGAACCATTTATATATCATGTAAATAATGTTAAAAGAGTCAAAAGACTGAATATTCAATTTTCATTCAAAATGAAAAAAAAATAATCATTTATTTTATATTTCTTATGTTAATTTTCATGAAATAGCTTGTGATCTAGTGAATTACATCTAGATGCAATCTCAAAAATGTAATATTAGCTGAAATTCCTAATAAAATTGTAAAAAATGGATAGGGATAGGATATCGAATGATAAATCAGGGATTCCAAAGTAATTAATGTCTCAAACATACAAAAATGTATATATTTCATTAGATTATAGTATAATTTAAAAATATGTAGTAGATTTTAGGAGTTATAGATAGAAATCTTTGAATATTAGGCCAAAGAAAGTGAATATTAGAAAAATTTCCAAATTGTATATAGAATATTTGAAAATTTTGTAACTTCGAATCGACCGAATGCAATATATGTGGTACCAAAAGATGCGGAAAAAAATGAAGAAATTAACTAGATCAAGATTGAAGAAGGAAAACTTACCTCAAAAGAGAAAATTGCGAAAGCATCATATTTGGAAAATTTTTTGACATCCAAGGCAATCTTGATTTCAAGAAAAAATTGAAAATCTATATAAAGCCCAGCCGAATGACAGCTAATCAGTCAGTAAAAAACCATTGTTGAGAGCACGTCACCTGACTCAAGAAATTTACCTGAAATAATTGATAAACGAAAGAATTTATTTACGAAAATTTGCAAGATATTAAAATTGTTAAATACGTACCTGAAAATCATTGTGAGAAGAAGTGGAAAATTATTTAATCAATTTCAAGAAGAAATTTCCCTGGATTCAAGCAAGTTGAAGCAATATCAAATGGAAAATGGATTCAAAACAATGCAACTGAATTAATACGAATTAAGGTTATAATCCATTCGAGGTTAGGAGCATAGAAGACGATACCATACCATAATATAGAACACTGATGAGGTCGATGAAGATTTAAATACGTAAATATAAGATTAGATTAATATAAATTTAGTTATTAGATAAGAATTTCTTTATAGTTAGTGAATTTTGAAAATATTAATTAAATTAAAAAAAAAATATAATTGAATTTGAATGAACCCTCCTGAGATATATAGAGTCGGCGCAAAATCATAAAAATATAGTATCAAATTTAGTTATTGGATCGAATCAATTTAAATCAAATCAACAACAACATAATCTCAACTTGAATATATATACGATCCATAACAATATATATATATATATATATATATATATATATATACGCAGGGTGGTTTAGGCCATCGGGGAGTGACGTCCCCGCGTATCCGAGTCAACCAGTTTTCAGGTTAGCAGCCTGGGAACTGATGAAATAGTTGCTCCTATAACAAGAAGCATGGTCCAGGGCGGTAGAGGGCAGCGGGCTGACCCTCTTCGGAACCGTCCGGAGGAAGAGCCTGTTGGGGTAAGCTGTGGGGCGAGCGGCGCAGCTCCCCGAAACGGCACCGTGAGCCAGGTCTCGAGCCTGTTCGGCAGATTGAGGAGGAGCATAAGCTTGGACGGATTAAATACCCGCCCCGCTGACGCTCCAAGACGAGATGGGAGAACACGCTGGAACGAAGAGGAAAACATCCTCCTATTACGTGTTCATTACATCGCAAAGGAATTGGAACGGAACAAGGGCATGAATTATAGGCAGACCCTCACGAATGTGTAGAACGAGATCAATCCACATAAACAGTCGTACGCCAACCTTTTGAGCAATAGAGTAAGATGGATGTTGGATAATGAGAAGTTCACCGAAATCGAACTGAACAGCATAATGCTCAGCTGTTACCCACGAGGCGCCACACCGAGTTCTGCTGACGAGTCTGCAGAAGACATCCCAAGTCAACTACCAAGAGAAAGCGCTGTACCTAAAACAAGCAAATTACAACAAAAGCTACTTGATAAATACATGATGTATGCTGGGATTCCACCTAAAAAGAGGCCTAGGATACCTAGAATGAAAGGCTCCCAAATCATGCTGAAAAAGGTGCAGGAGGTGAATGAGATAATCCAGCAGAATTTGCCAACCATCGCAAAAATAGAGGAGGTAGTAGACCTTGTATATGCAGGGGCAATCACAGTTTGCGTAGAGTTGGGCGTAAAGATCACGGACTCTGTCAAACCGATGAGAAAGGAAACACCACCACCTTGGAAGAAACGTCTGCAAGAGAAGATAAAAAATATAAGAAAAAACATAGGTATACTGCATACTTACCTGAACACTGAAACTCCTTCCAGCAGAGTCGGGAAACGAACACGACAAATAGCGTCGGAATTCAAAATCAAGTCCCATGACCATCACTTCAGGCAAAGGGTAATTGAAATCTGTGACAGGCTGAAACAGAAAATTAAAGCATTAGGTAGCAGAATCCAGCGATATAATGAGCGAGTGAAAAGGTATAAGAACAATCAACTCTATTATAAGAACAAACAAAAGTTTTTCCGCCAACTTGAGCATGAAACATCTGATCAAGATAACTCACCAGCAGAAGAAGCCATGTATGCCTTTTGGAAAAACATATGGGGAGAAGAAAAGGTACACGACGATGAAGCGCATAGGATTAGGGAAGTAGAAGCGGACTCCGCCAGGTACCAGATGAACGAAGTAGAGATTACGGAAGACGACATCAAGCTTGCATTAAAAAAGACGAACAACTGGTCAGCCCCAGGAGTCGATGGCATACAGAACTACTGGTGGAAGCAATTCACGACGACGCATGGCCTTCTGGCGGGGTTTTTCCAGGCTGCCCTCAGGGACCCATCCATGTTGCCGGATGTTTTCACACTTGGTGTTTCGTATATGCTACCAAAGGAAAACAACACTGTAGACCCGAAAAAGTACCGGCCGATCACCTGCCTCCCAACTATATACAAGATCTTAACAGGGGTACTAACTCGACACATCTGGAAGCATGTAAATAAAAATAATATACTAGCACAGGAGCAGAGCGGGTGCAGAGGAGACGCCAGAGGATGTAACGAGCTTTTGATCACGGACTACATAATAACTAAGTAGGTCAAAAAGAAGCAGCGAAATATATCGATGGCATGGGTGGATTATCAGAAGGCGTTCGATTCGGTGCCTCACTCATGGCTCATAAAAACACTTCGAATGTATGGAATAACTGAACCAATAATTTCGCTACTCGAACACCTCATGAAGACCTGGCGCACACAACTGGTGGTTAATACTGCAGAGTCCAGCTTTAAGACAGCGGAAATTAAGGTCAAACGGGGAATTTTCCAGGGGGATACACTGAGCCCCCTATGGTTTTGTCTGGCACTGAATCCTCTAAGCCAACTACTGAGGAACCAGATATATGGATACACTGTTCACAAGGCACGAAATATCAAAATCAACCACCGGTTGTATATAGATGACCTTAAGCTCTACGCCGCGAATGAAGAACAACTGAAGAAACAACTCAGAATAGTGGCATCGTTCTCCGAATCCATAGGCATGAAGGTGGGCGTAGATAAATGTGCTGTGGTCCACGTCAAAAGAGACCGAATACAGGAGGGAGCTGGTCTACGGGTGATGGATGACATTATAATACCGCAACTAGGCACGGAGGAATCTTACGAGTATCTGGGTGTCCAGCAGGCCCTGGATATTAAATCAGCAGAGATGAAGAAGGTTTTCAGAGAAAGGCTCTTCTGCAGAATGAAGAAAGTGGTCCAAAGCAAGATCAATTCAAGATCGATGTTTGAAGCAATAAACATCTGGGCTATACCTTGTATCGCATACTCGTTCGGGGTAATCAGATGGACCAATGCGGGGCTAAAAGATATGGATAAGAAAGTGAGAGCAATACTTACAACACATGGAATCCATCATCCACGCTCATCCGTGAACAGGTTGTATATCCCAAGAAATGAGGGAGGCCGGGGCCTACTCAACCTGGAAATAACGCATTATAATACAATCTGCAGTATGAGAGAATATTTCACTTCTAAAAGCTCACCCTTTCACCAAGCACTTCTTCAAGAAGATGATAACTTGAGCCCATTGAACTTGGCGGGCCAGCTGGAACCTCCTGAGCTTACCATGGAGGGACTCTCCCAGGAGTGGCGAAGCAAGGCACTCCACGGAAGGTACCCTGGAGCCCTGCAAAACAAAGATGTTAATAAGTCGGAATCACTTACTTACCTTAAAGCAGGATATTTGTTCCCGGAAACAGAAGGAAGGACAATTGCAATACAAGATCAAGTGGTTCCGACAAGATCTTATATAAAAAACATCACAGGCAGGAATATACTTACAGACAGATGTCGCAAGTGTTCACAGGCAATAGAATCCATCCAACACGTGACTTCCTCATGTAGTGTGCTGGCGCCAACGGATTATACTCAACGGCATAATGAGATGGCGAAGGTTTATCACCAGGCTATCGCTAAAAAATACGGCCTTATAAAAAGGACATTAAGACCGTTTGAGTATCAGCCAAGTAGCGTCCTTGAGAACGAAAGCTACAAGCTATACTGGGATACTTTCATCACGACGGACAGACCAGTCAAACATAACAGACCGGATACCCTACTTCATAACAAGAAGGAAAAAACAGTGGTGATTATGGACGTCGCTATCCCGGCCGACGATAACCTGAGCAAAACGTTCATCGAAAAGTTGACAAAATACCATGATCTGGCTTTTGAACTGAAGACTATCTACAACTTAAAGTCAACAACAATACTGCCTCTGGTCATGTCAACAAATGGATTGGTCGAGAAACATCTGGTTGAGAATACACAGAGACTGGAATCGGACGAGGAGGTCATCAGCGCAGCCCAAAAAGAAGTTATCCTCGCGAACACAAGACTGGTGAGGAAGTTCCTAACATCCCTCTGACCTGTTTTGGCAGAATCTGCCCGGCAGCGAAGAGTCCAACCCTATATGGTGAAGAGGAAAAAAAAAAAATATATATATATATATATATATATATATATATATATATATATATATATATATATATATATATATAAATATAATAATAATAATAATAATAATAAAATGGTTTATTCTGTAAGCTACAGGGTATAAACATATAGTCACAGAGGCGTGAGCCTGTACGTGACTTCTAAATAAACAAATATATAATGCAGTAGCCAGTATTCAAATAAATTCACAAATCAAGATCAAATTCTTTTAACATATTTCAATAAAAATATAAAAATCAACAAAAACTCAATAGCATAGTAATGATCATAGATAAGTGCCCATTCTATACATACAATTATATACATATATTATATCATAAACTCAGGGGCGCACTCATTCGGTCATGTCCACTATCAGCTACTCGGTCATCAAATAACACTGCATCAAAAAGCTCATTCTCTATTTCAAGTTACATCAATATACTTATATGGAGGAAGGTTGAATCCAGTAAGTAATTTATTCATTTCTCTTCTAGCAAAAATCAGTGAATATATATATATATATTGTATATATACAGGGTGTTTCCTAAACATGCGGCAAAAATTCAGGGGGTTGTTCCTTGGACTATTTTAAGCATGTTTTGTCCTTGGATGATTTTTGAAAAACCTCTTTGTTTCGAAGATACAGGGCGAACAACATTTTTCATATTTTTAAAATTAATAATAGTTTAAATAAAAATGCGTACCGCACTGTGTTCACTAAGTAGTTACAATTTATTTTTAAATTTGTTTAATAACATTCCAATTACTAAAAACGGCTAGTTTTTTGACTAAAAATTGATAAGTGCAGATGGTAAAGGAATACAGATTAAACACGGTTTTCATTTGAATTCGTTTTGTGATGTATTAGCAATTTTTAGTCAAAAAACTAGCCGTTTTTAGTAATTGGAATGTTGTTAAACAAATTAAAAAATAAATTGTACCTACTTAGTAAACACAGTGCGGTACGCATTTTTATTTAAACTATTTTTAATTTTAAAAATATGAAAAATGTTGTTCGCCCTGTATCTTCGAAACAAATAGGTTTTTCAAAAATCATCAAAGGACAAAATATTCTTAGAATAGTCCAAGGAACAACCCCCTGAATTTTTGCTGCATGTTTAGGAAACACCCTGTATATATATATATTGTTATGGATCGTATATTCAAGCTGAGATTATTTTGTTGTTGATATAAATTAAATTGATTCGATCCAATAACTAAATTTGATACTATATTTTTATAATTTTGCGCCGACTCTATATCTCAGTAGGGTTCAATTCAAATTCAATTATATTTTTTTTCGAATTTAATTAATATTTTCAAAATTCACTAACTATAAAAAAAATTCTTATCTAATAACTAAATTTATATTAATCTAATCTTATATTTACGTATTTAAATCTTCATTGACTTCATCAGTGTTCTATGCTATGGTATGGTATCGTCTTCTATGCTCCTAACCTCGAATGGATTATAACCTTAATTTGTATTAATTCAGTTGCTTTGTTTTGAATCCATTTTCCATTTGATATTGCTTCAACTTGGCAATCTTTTGAAAACAAATTATTATTCGAGTTCCAAAATGGTTGTTACAGGAAGATGACTACTTTTCCTTCCGTCCCATTTTGGAGCTCAAAAATTTTTATGTAACTGTTAAAAATATTGTTGTAGTTTATGAGATTGAGTGCTGAATCGATGTTATAACATAGCAAATTGTCATAAATGTGGAAGATGGTTGTTATAAACTATGTTTGCCACTGTGGGATGATATAGGTTAATCCTAGACTCCGTGACCCCAGGAATCATTCCACATTACTATTATCAATTGAATTATTTTATATTACATTACTTGATTTTGGGTACATAGCATTACTGCTGAGCCCAACTCATATTTTGGTCCACAGTGGGGGTTTTCACTGCCCAAAGTATGGTACTTTGAATGAATGAATGAATGAATGAATTGCTTCAACTTGCTTGAATCCAGGGAAATTTCTTCTTGAAATTGGTTAAATAATTTTCCACGTCTTCTCACAATGATTTTCAGGTACGTATTTAACAATTTTAATATCTTGCAAATTTTCGTAAATAAATTCTTTCGTTTATCAATTATTTCAGGTATATTTCTTGAGTCAGGTGATGTGCTCTCAACAATGGTTTTTTTACTGACTGATTAGCTGTCATTCGGCTGGGCTTTATATAGGTTTTCAATTTTTTCTTGAAATCAAGATTGCCTTGGATGTCAAAAAATTTTCCAAATATGATGCTTTCGCAATTTTCTCTTTTGAGGTAAGTTTTCCTTCTTCAATCTTGATCTAGTTAATTTCTTCATTTGTTTCCCCATCTTTTGGTACCACATATGTTGCATTCGGTCGATTCGAAGTTACAAAATTTTCAAATATTCTATATACAATTTGGAAAATTTTCTAATATTCACTTTCTTTGGCCTAATATTCAAAGATTTCTATCTATAACTCCTAAAATCTACTACATATTTTTAAATTATACTATAATCTAAAGAAATATATAAATTTTTGTATGTTTGAGACATTAATTACTTTGAAATCCCTGATTTATCATTCGATATCCTATCCCTATCCATTTTTTACAATTTTATTAGGAATTTCAGCTAATATTACATTTTTGAGATTGCATCTAGGTGTAATTCACTAGATCCCAAGCTATTTCATGGCTTCATTGAATTAATGCGAAAGCTTGGCTTTCGCATTAATTTAATGCTTCTTCAGGGCTTTGAATGTGAGGTTTTACATGGATAACATCTGCCACAAACGTTGTAACTAATACTAATACTCCCAAAACCCGAGCCTAAAGACCCTTAAATTTCATTCTATATATATAATATATATATTTTTTTTTTTTTTTTTTTTTTTTTTTTTTTTTTTTTTTAATCACCGTTGTAGGGTAAGGCTTCGAGGTTGCCGGTTCCTCACAGAACAAGGCAACACTCAATTGCTAGTGAGGAAACTTCTCACAATTCTCGTGGTCCACAAGATCACCTCCTTCTGCGCCTTCTCTATTAGGTCTTCGTGAAGTCCAAGTTTCGCTGTGTTCCCAGTCAGATGCATCTCAACCAGCCCATTCGTAGTGATGACCAGAGGAAGTATCGTTATGTGGGTAAGTCTATACAGTTCTTTTAATTCAAATGCCAGATCGTGATATTTAATTATCTTTTCAGTGTACGCTTTTTCAGCGTTGTCGTCGGCCGGTACGGTGATGTCAACTATAGTGGCTCGGTTTTCCATCTTTTCAAGGATGACAATATCAGGCCGGTTGTGCGCGATTGGCCTGTCAGTTATCAGTGGATGGTCCCAATACACCTTCACAGCATCATTTTCCTGAACTTGTTTTGGTAAGTATTTATGTATTTTTCTTTCTGTTTTTAATAATCCATATTTCAGGGCGATGGCTTGGTGGAATACTTTTGCCATGGAATTGTGCCGATCAGTGTATTCCCTGGGAGCGAGCGCGGGGCAAGATGATGTGACATGCTGAATTGTTTCTGGTGCCTGAGAGCATTTACGGCACTTATCACTAGGAAGATTTCTGCCCGTTATGTTTTTCTGATACGCTCTTGTAGGGACCACCTGATCCTGGATCGCTGCCAGTCTACCTTCCGTTTCTGGAAAAAGGTATCCAGCTTTGAGGTATGAGAGCGATCTTTCTGTATCTATATCTCTATTTTTTAGGACCGTTGGATATCTTCCGTGAAGTGCCCTGCCATGCCAATCCTCGCACAGTTCCTCGATGGTTGGAGGTTCAGCCGGATGATGTTCAGAAGCCAGGTTCAGCGCCGTAATGCCTTGATCTTTCCTGGAGAGAGCTTTATAGAAAGGTAAGTGTTTTGATTTGAAGTACTCTCTCATATCCTTGACTATATTGTGGTGTATGGTTTCGATATTTTGTATACCTCTACCCCCTTTATTCCTCGGTATGTATAGCCTATTTACTGAGGCATAAGGATGGTGTATTCCATGCCTGGTGAGGAGCCCTCGCACTTGAATGTCCAGTGCTCTGAGATCTGTTGTTGTCCACTTCACAATTCCAAAAGAATAAGACAGGGATGGTATTGCCCAGGTGCTTATTGCCGTGTTCATAGCTTTGGCATTCAATTTGGCCTGTAGTACTTTTTTTAACCTGTTGAAAAATTTATGTTTGAATGCTTCCCTGGCTTCAGTTGTTCTAATTTCCATTCCCTGTTGGATACCTAGATATTTATATGTGTCCTCTGGTTGTAGAATTTTAATGGATAAGTCATCTTGTATCCTCATCATGTCTCCCCCGGATATTTTTCCCCTTTAAACATGTATAGCAGCACATTTGTTTAGTCCTAATTCCATTTTTATGGTTTTTGTGAATGATGTTACAATTTTGAGTTGCCTTAGGAGCTGATCTTCATTCGCAGCAAAAAGCTTCAGGTCGTCGATGTAAAGGAGATGGTTTATTTTAGTGTTGTTTCGTTTCTCAATGACATAACCATAGCTGGATTTATTTAGGAGCTTACTCAAGAAGTTTATCGCTAGGCAGAACCATAGGGTACTCAATTTATCCCCTTGAAAAATTCCTCTTCGAATGTTGACTTCATCTGTTGTATAGTTGCTACTGTTGGTTTTTACATGTAGTCTTGTTCTCCATGTATCCATAAGATGTTTAAGTAGGTTGATTATGGCCTTAGATACACCGTAGAGCTTCAGGGTTTTGAGTAGCCACGAGTGTGGTATTGAATCAAAGGCTTTTTTATAGTCAATCCAAGCCATGGACAAATTCCGTTGTTTCTTCTTGGCCTGTTTTGTTATTAGAGTGTCTATTATTAATAATTCCTTACATCCCCTCGCATCTTTTCTGCACCCATTTTGTTCCTGTGCCATTATTTTGTATTTTCCTACATGTTTCCATATTTTCTTCGTAATGATTCCTGTCAATATTTTATATACCGTGGGTAGACATGTGATAGGTCGATAGTCTTTGGGGTCTTCGCTGTTCGTTCCCTTGGGTATCATGTGCGTTACACCAAGTGTACAGAAGTCAGGTATGAGTGAAGGCTTACTTAGGGCTTTTTGGAATACTGTTGCTAGACATGTATGTGTTGAGGTGAAGTATTTCCACCAATAGTTGTGTAGACCATCCGGGCCCGGTGCAGACCAGTTATTTGTTTTCTTTAAAACCGTTTTTATGTCTTGTTCAGTAATGTTTTCCTCTTCCATAATGTATCCACTTGATTCCTCCTCTGCTTCCCTTATCCAAAACGCGTCATCATCATGCTCCTCATTCCTGCTCCATATTTCTTCCCATGTTGACTGTATGCTTTCCTTTGTTGGGTGTTTTTGCTCAGATGTTGTTGTTGTTGTTGTTTCAAGTGTGCGGTAAAATTGTTTCGGGTTTTTATAGAAAAGATTATTGTTTCTGTATCGTTTGACCCTCTCATTGTATCTCCTCAATCGGTTTCCTAATGCTTTCGCTTTTTGTTTCAGAATGTCGCATTCTACTGTGAGGCGATCCTTAAGTTGTTCTCTGCTGATGTTTGATACCGATGCAATGTGGAGTGCTCTTTTAATTACCTTTCTAGATGGTGAAGTGGTGTTTAGGTAAGTATGAAGTGTGCCAATTCTTTTTCTAATACCGTTTATTTTCTTTTCCAGACGAGCTTTCCATGGAGGGTCTTTTTGTGTTTCCGTCTCTCGTTTCTTTGTTTTTCGTCCTATGTTGTTCTCTTCACACACTGTGATGGCTCCGGCATAGACAAAATCCACAATATCTTCAAGAGTTGAGTTGTTGTTTATATGCATTCTTATGACTTCGTTTGTTCTTTTCACGCTTTCAAAGATTTTTCGAGATCCTCTTAGTCTCGGGATTCCAGGTCTATCTTGGGGGGAGATTTTGCTATACAATTGCAAATATCTGTTTAAGACTTTGCTGGTGTTTTTTATCTGATGGTTTTGTTCATGTTGGTTTTCTCGATTGACTTCCTCAGTTTCTGTGAGATCTTGGGTTGGTGTTGGTGTGTGGGGTCTGTAGCTTCTTTTGATGTTTGCCAGCTCAACACTTGAGAACTTTGCATTTTGAAGGATCCATCGGACTCTGTTTGAGAGGAGATTTGGGTATGATATCTTGTTCGGGTTGATATCATTCCACGTTGTAGTGAGTATCTCTCGGTATGTTCTGTTGGAAGTTTGTTGAAGATCCTCTGCTATATAATGAACTCTCATTAGGAGAATATTTTCTTCCTCTGTCCAGCAAGTTCTCCCGTCTCTTCTTGTAAGTTCAGCGGAACGGTTTCTTATCCCGTCCAAGATGGTACTTCTTCTTGGTCTTCTCATTCGATTCGAATCTGGGCTTACGGTGCCATATTGGGGGGCTGCGCCGCTCGCCCCGCAGCTATCCCCATCGGGCTCTACCTCCGGACGGCTCCGAAGAGGGCCAGCCCGCTGCCCTCTACCGCCCTGATTCATACTTCTAGTTATAGGAGCAACATGATCAGCGGATTCCAGGTTGCTAACCTGGAGATCCGGGGTGACTCGGGTACGCGGGGCCGTCACTCCCCGAAAGCTTACGCCTCCCTGCGTATATATATATATATATATATATATATATATATTGTATATATATTGTTGTATTCCTCTTTGGAATAATGCACGATGTAGAAGAAAGAATAGCAGGATTGCTGTCACCAGGGCAGCTTTATTAAGGAAAGCTCCGTAAAACTTGATGAGATGAGAAGAAAAGGGTTTGCTGAGGGTAGATGCGATGATGGGTTGAGTTCACTTGTAGTTACACTTAACTTTCACTTATTAGGGTTTTTTAGGAGATGCACTCGTTAAAGAATAATACGAAATATTAAGAATGATATTTATTAAGATACTCGGAAGAATGATCGTAACTGATCGGATGAAAAATATGAACTATACCGCTCGGATGAAAGAACTGAACTGATCGGATCAGAGGAAAGATTAGAACTGATTTAATGGCGGTGTGCTGCTTCTTTTATATTGATATGATAAATGCTGCTGTCAGCAGAAAGTAATAATGAATAGGCTTATTGTTATAGGGGTTGCCAACACCTCCCCCCTCAAAAGATTTTTGATTACATTTTTTAAATAAAGAGCAAAAATCTAGAAGCAACAGATCACCTTACAAAACATAAAAATATCTGAGTTATGGAGCTGGTACATCGGTACAGTTATAGAAATATTATTATAAATAACAAATGAATCAATAAAATAAGAGAACATGGCATTTTCCAGAATTAAAATATTAAATATGAAAACATTAATTATCATGAAAATTAAGAATGTTATTAAAATATCAAAATTCTTTTCAAAAGTTCAAGGTGAGCTGAAAATAAAGTTATAAAGGATTAATCTTGATTCCTTGGAGTCTCTTGGATCTTCTCATTGACTGGGATCCGGTGCTGATGGCATCTTCAGAAGGACGTGAAGTAGAAGGTTTAGGGTAGTTGAGACGCTCTAACTCTACATCGTAGAAAACTGGAATTGGTTGCTCGACTGGCGTTGTACAGCATTGATTGAATATCTGGAAACATGGACTTCCTTCGATTGCTCTGGGTTCCTTGGTACAGCAGAGGTATCTTCTTAAGAATTGAAGGAAACCACACCATTTTAGAATGTTGTAACCAATGATAAGAGTGATCAAGCCAAGTATTATTGGAATTATTGTTTGAAGCCATGATGAATGCTGAATCACAAAGGGTTTGTTCAGTTGTTGTTGAAGTTGCTCATCAAATTCACTTAGTTTGTGTTGAGCATATTTTAACTCATGAAGATTAATTTGTGTGAATTTGAGAGGTTCCAAATGTATGGAGTTCAGAGTAATATTTTCTTTTAATTTTTCACAACAGTCATCGTCGACTATATTTGTAGAAGGAATTTCAAAACTTGAATTAGTAGACATCAAAATAGAATTGGTTTCGAGATTGACTTGGTTGGTGAAGGCTTTACAATTTTGATTAAGTTCTAAGGTTCCCATTTGCTTGATAACTTCATTTTTCAAAGGATCTTCATCGCAAATAATCGTTAGTTGGGTTGGAGTAGAAACAGAAAATAACCATAGATTGTTGTCAATTTCATGCCAGATTTCAGCGTCAGCAATTAAATTTCTTGTGTTACATGACTTTGGAATTGATTTTCTCACAGCAGATATTAATTGAACTTCACATGCAGCATCGGTCTTTCTAAGGGTAGGCATCTTCTTGCATATCCATTCCTTTGGATGGTATTCTTCACAATTTGCCAAAGTATCGACCATCAAATAACTAGTTCTCATATGGGAGATAAGGAGAAAGGATTTTGATGGTTCAATATAGGAAAATAAAGTATTATCATTTTTGTGTGGGGTAGGTAATGACAACATATGATAAATGTCAAGTTTTTCAAGAGAAGCAAGAGGTATCTCAAACGCAATAATTAATAAGTCTTTTGTTAGAAATGATTTTAAATTCATGATTTTATAATAAAGATAAACATTTTCAATGTTAAGAGGAATTGGAAGAGTGAACTTTGAAGATATAATTGATAATTCATGAAGCAATTGTTCTGGAAAAAGTATTCTATAACTTATAATACCATGTTGTAATAAAATGAAATCATTGACATAATTTTCAAGAGTATTCAATACTTCATCAGTCATTTCTATAAGTAACAATAAATGATTTGCGATATGAGTTTCGATTTCAAAAGATTCTTTCATTCTCTCTACTTGTTTTGAATAAACGTAGAATTCTTTCAAATTATTATTGAGGATTTCGATATTTTCATTCATTTTACGAAAAGAACTGTTGAAATTAGAAATAGTTGAAGATAAAATGGAAATTTGTTGTTGCATTAATACTTTAGTTTGTTTACTATTATTGATTAGTTCATTTATTGAATCTGAATAAAATTCAGCATCATTTGAATCAGGGGTACCGATAAACCATTTGATTGCTGTGCCAACTCCATTTAAAATACCGCGTTTTTTCCTTTGAGAAGAGATTTGATGAGAAATTGTTTTGTATAATTGTTTGATAAGATTCATTTTAGTTTTAACATAATTTAATTGATTTTTACAATCACTTGAAATGTGATCAGCCATTGCAATTTTACATATATTTGAGGAAGCCGTGTAATAAAGAGAAATATGTTCTACTTGAAATTTAATGTTGGTTAAATTATGATACGTTAGAAGTGTAAATCGATTGTTTGAAATTTGCGCTTTTCCTAGATAATGAAATAAAAGACCCGAGGAAGAATCAATAGAGGATATTTTATATTTGTTTTGATGTGCTCGGATTGGGGCTAGGAATATGAATGCAAGGAGGAGAAGAACCGTTGTCTTCATTTTCATCTGAAATGACATAAGGTTTTAATTGGTTAAAATGATATGTTTTCAATTTTGTTCTACTTATTCTTAAAGAGGCTGTTTGATTTTCATGAATTTGTTCTATTTTATAAGGACCTTTATAATTTGGATTGAGTTTCTTATTCGTTGCCTTTGAATGATTGTCATACAATAATACTAGATCTCCTTCATTAAAAGCATATGTTCGATTATGTGATTTGTCATAATATTCTTTCGATTTATTTTTTGATTTAATTAGATTTTCACGAGCTGTTTCCCTTAAAATTTTCAATTTATTTGTTATATCGGTTGCAAGTTCCGAATAATTTGCTAAAGGTTTAGGTTTGTTAATTTGAGACGGTATTCTTGCTCGTTGTCCGAAAACTAATTCATAAGGGGTTTTCTGAGTTGATTTGTGAATTGATGAATTATAGGTGAAAGTAGCAAAATTTAAAAATTCATCCCAATTATCAGTATCTTTATTTATATAGCATTTAAAATAATCCTTCAGAGTTAAATGAGTTCTTTCTAATGAACCTTGAGTTTGTGGATGATATGGAGTTGATTGTTTATGTTTTATTGACATTAGTCGATTGATTTCTTTAAAGATATTTGAGGAAAATTCTACACCTTGATCAGTGAGGATTCTATCAGGAAATCCGAATTGTGTACAAAATTTAAGAAAATAAATTGCTACGGTTTTAGCATCATGAGTATTCAAAGAATATGCTTGAATAAATTTTGTAAGATCATCTTGAATGGTTAAAATGAATCGATTATTATTTTTGGTGTTAGGAAGTGGACCTACGATATCTAGTGCAATTTGTTCACAAAATTTAGTTGAAGTGGTTGTTATAATCATTGGGCTTTTATTATGTTTGAAATCAGTTTTTGATTGTTGACAGATTTTACATTTCTTAATATATTGCCTTATTTCATCTTTCATGTTTTTCCAAGAATATAATTGTTTGATTTTCTCATAAGTGCGTTCGAATCCTTGATGACCACCTAGAGGTGAATCATGATTTTCAAATAAAATTTCTTTAATTAAGTTTTCATCATGTACGAATATACGTTCTTCAGGTAAAATTTCATAATCGAAATCACGGAATAGGAAATATAAAAGACTATAATAAGTTTCTTCTCGAATGACTGAATTTTGTTTGGATAAAGCTATATTTGGAATGACGAATTTCTGAATACAATTATATTTTAAAAGAAGTCGAAGATTGAATAAAGTTTCGAATAAATTTTCATAAAGAACAGATTCATCATAAAATTCTTTCAGAAATATAATATAAATAGATTGTTGAGGTAATCTTTTAACAACTATATCGGATATCTTCGAACGAGTAGGTAAATCTGAAAATTTTGATTTTAAATAGTCTGAGAATTCATTAGAATCAGAAAGGTCACATGACATTGGTATTATAAAGTTTTTTATTTGTAAAATAGGAATATTAATTAATTTTGGTCTTGGAATTTGAACTTCTCTTTGATGAAAATTCTTGGAATTGTCGAAAGTTAGTTCTTCTTCATTAATTGAATGGATAATTTTGGTTGAATCTTGATTTTGAAAATTATAAATTGATATCTTAATATTGGAATCTGAGAAAACATATTGAATCATCTTAAAAATTTTAGGCCAATATAATTTATCTAATCCACAAGCAATTCGTGGTAAAGCCAAATGAGTATCTTTGTTTTTGTTGCATAATTTTTTGAGATTTAGAAGTGAATTGAACACTGTTTTATAGGATGGTTTTTCATGATAAAATTCTTTAGTTATGAGATAGTAAATGTTTCGATTCTTATATCGAATTTTTGCAACTTGTCCAACTGATTTATTTTGAGATAAAAGATTTTTTATTTGTCCAAATTTATTTTTGAAAGAAAGAGCAATTCCTTTTCCCATATGGAAATCTTTAGAAACACAATGACCTAGAGAATATTTTTCAGGTGAATTGAATAAATCATCATTAATTTCCAAAATATTAGAAGGCTGCTCGATTTTATTTTGTTCATATAATTTAAGAAAATCACTGAAGGAATTTTGACTGATTGAATTTATTTTTTCAGGAATGATTCTACTTAAAGCATCAGCATTTTGATTTAATTTTCCTTTTTTATAAACAATTTCGTAATCATAATCCATTAATTTCGATCTCCATCTAACTAAACGACTTGAAGGTTCTTTACAATTTTTAAGCCAGACTAAAGGTTTATGATCTGTGCAAATAATGAATTTTTGTCCATAAAGGTATGGTCTGAAATGTTTACATGCTTCTACAATAGCCAGAAGTTCTTTTTCAGTAGTTGAATAATTTCGTTCTGCTTTATTAAGTGTTTTAGAAAAATAACTAATTGGAAGGTCTTTTCCGATTGTTCCTTGAGATAAAATAGCGCCGATTGCATCATTTGAAGCGTCAGTAGTTAATATGAAAGTTTCCGAAAAATTTGGAAATTGAAGAATTGGTTCTTTTGAAAGTAGTTCCTTAAATTGATCGAAAGATTTTTGACATTTATTGGTCCATTCAAATTTTTGATTTTTCTTTAATAAATTGGTCAATGGTTTTGCGATAGCTGAAAAATTTTCAATGAATTTCCGATAGTAACCGATAAGTCCTAAAAATGATTTGATTTCCGTAGCAGTTTTGGGTATTGGAATGTTTTTAATAGTTTCAATTTTCTTTGGATCTGGTTGTACTCCAGATGCAGATATATGATGTCCTAAATAAGATATTTCTTTACATAAAAATTCGCATTTGTCCGGTTGTAATTGTAAATTATGACGTCGCAATTGTTCAAACACGGTTTCTAATTTCCGATTGTGGTCTTCTAAAGACGAACCATAAACTACAACATCATCTAAATAACAAAAACACATATTTCCTTGAAGTCCAGATAAAACAATATTCATTAATCGTGCTAAACGACTTGGGCTGTTTTTAAGTCCCATAGGCATTCTATTAAATTCGAAAAGTCCTGAAGGAGTTGCAATTGCAGTTTTAAATTTATCATTTTCTTCTAATTCAATTTGGTAAAATCCCGAAGCAAGATCTAAAGTTGAAAAATATATAGCATTGCCTAATTGATCTAAAATATTTTCAATATTTGGAAGTGGATAAGAATCACCAATTGTAATTTCATTCAACTTTCGAAAATCGCAAACAAGTCTCCATTTTTGTTTTCCTGAAGCGTCCATCTTTTTAGGTACTATCCAAATAGGTGAATTCCATGGAGAATTCGAAGGTCTTAAAATATTTTGATCTAACATTTTCTGTATTTGAGCATTAGCTTCTTTTTCATGAATTTTAGGTAATCGATAAATTTTTGAAGAAATTTGAGTATTTGTTGTTGTCGGAATACTATGTTTCATAGTTGATGTACAATTTAAATTATCACCAGGTAAAAAGAATAAATCAGAATAATTTTCACAAATTTTTATAATGGATGATTTTTCTTCAGTATTTAAATGATTTAATCGAAGAGTTTCTTTTAATAATTTATGACGTTTAGTTGTCTCAAATTTAGAGGAATTATAAGGTTTAGAATTAGTAAAATTTATAAATTTTTCTGGTTGAATTTTTTCTAATTTGAAAAAAGGTTTATCAATTGTAACAGATTCAAAATTCAAATTTAGAATAGGTATTTTTGCTTTCGAATTTTGATTATTGACTAAAATATTAGGAATATAAACGTTTGGAGAAATTTCGGTTCTTTCAATAAGTCCATGATGTAGATTATTCGAAATATTAACTTCAGCGATATATTCTGAGCGAGGAGGAATGATAATTTTATCAATGGGGATTGTGTTATTGAATTTAATAATGCGAGTATTCATTGAAACTGATTTGTCTGCGTAATTAATTATTACATTGTGGTCCTCGAAAAAGTCTGAGCCTAGCAGTCCATCATAATGAGATTGAATTTTATTTGCATTGATAACATTGAATTTATGCTTGATATCTAAATTGTCCAGTGATAAGTTAACAATAGTGGTCCCTAAGGTTTCAATTGGCATATCCGGATTGATACCGTTGACAAGAATAATCTCTCCTATATTGACATAAGTTTTTTCAGGATTAAATGCTGAGTGTTTAACTATAGAGCATGCAGCTCCAGTGTCGATTAAAAAAGTCATATGGGATTTAGATGCATTTTTTACTTTAAATGAAAGAGTGTACAATTGATTTGAAGGAACAATATTATGAACAAACGATTTAAATGGAATGCCGGTGAAATTAATTAATCGGTTTCCTGGGCATTCGTCAGGTCCGACATTTTCAAGTTTAAATGGTTGATTTTAGAATTATTTTTATTTCGTTTAAAGCAATCATTTATCAAATGTCCCGATTTTTTACAATAATTACAGAATTTAAAAGAGGATGCATTTGGATTGAGATTTTGATTCTTAGAAGGAGTATTAGAAGTAGAAGGATGAGGATGATTTTGATTCACATAATTCGGTCTATAATTAGAGCTAAAATTCCTTGAATTAGACATATTATTATTTCGTGAATTATTAGGGTTGGTATTTCCTTGATTATATTTATGACGAAAAAAATTATTTTGATTAAAATTTCTTTGATTAAAGTTTCTTTGATTAGAGTGCGTTCCACGTTGAAAATTATTATTCTTTGGAATTATTTTTGATTTCGTATAATTAATAAGTTTTTCTTCCTGAAGAGCTATTGAATACGCTTCATTCAAATCACTAATATTACGTGCCCTTAACATTTGACTAATTTCAGGTTTACAATGAATAATGAATCTACGAAGTGCAGTTTGTTGAATCGCTTTTTTCAATCCTGGAATTTCTCTATCTGAATAAGTGTTTAAAATTTCTGCTTGAATGCATTCATTTTTAATTTTTTCTAATCTTTTGAAGAAATCAGTTATTGATTCAGAGAAATATTGTTTGATTGTTTCTAATTCTTCATGAATTTGAACTAAATGTTTTGTTTGACCATAAAATTGTTTTAAAACTATTTTCAAATCATGCCAAGATTCAATATCAGATAATTCTAATTCATTGATTACTTCGGTAGATAATTGTGAAACTACATATAAAAAGAGAGTTGGAGTTTGTTGTGGGCTTGCTAATTGGAATGCAGAATTTGTGTTTTGAATGAATGTATTGAGTTCAGATCTTTCCCCAGAAAATGGCTTAATGAATTTAAATAAGAGTGCAGTTGGAAGATTTAAATCATCACCTTCTTCCGAAATATTATCATTATTTGTAGTATGAACAGACATTTTAAAGGATTTATATAGGAATTATATGAGAACAATTACTTGAGAATACGATAATATAGCAAATTGACTTACTTGTTGTCTGTTTATTTGAAGAGAAAAAAAACTGTGTGTAGACCCCGATGGTCCGGTGAATCTTCAGACTCAGTAGCACAGTGGGTTGCTTCTGCGTAGACACCCGATGGTCCGGTGGATCTTCAGATCCAGTAACAGAAGTGGAGTAGCAGGGTGGTTTTGGAGGGTTGCGTAGAGGGTACGACCTATGAACAGCTGTGCTGAAGTGGAGGAATCCTGGTCCAATACTCTGTGCGTTGACTCCCTATGGTCCGGTGAATCGACTGATTCAGTTACTCAGATGGTCCGGTGTTGTCCTCTCACCTAGGCTTCGTCACTTTGGAGATATTTAATTATTTCCAAAATTGTGGCTATCCCAACGCTTTGTCACCAAATTTCGTGTTGTATTCCTCTTTGGAATAATGCACGATGTAGAAGAAAGAATAGCAGGATTGCTGTCACCAGGGCAGCTTTATTAAGGAAAGCTCCGTAAAACTTGATGAGATGAGAAGAAAAGGGTTTGCTGAGGGTAGATGCGATGATGGGTTGAGTTCACTTGTAGTTACACTTAACTTTCACTTATTAGGGTTTTTTAGGAGATGCACTCGTTAAAGAATAATACGAAATATTAAGAATGATATTTATTAAGATACTCGGAAAAATGATCGTAACTGATCGGATGAAAAATATGAACTATACCGCTCGGATGAAAGAACTGAACTGATCGGATCAGAGGAAAGATTAGAACTGATTTAATGGCGGTGTGCTGCTTCTTTTATATTGATATGATAAATGCTGCTGTCAGCAGAAAGTAATAATGAATAGGCTTATTGTTATAGGGGTTGCCAACAATATATATATATATATATATATATATATATATATATATATATATATATATATATATATATATATATATATATATATATATATATATATGGGTGTCTGGTGAGGAATGGGACAACGTTTAGGTGGTGATGAGGGATGTCTCAAGGAGTGAGGAAATGCCATTTGAATTCATCTGAGGTATATGGTTCCTGATATACAGGGGGTTTTAGAAAAAATGAGGAAATTTCAAATGACCATAATTCAGGAAATATGAGAGCTAATCCGATGATTTTTCGTATGAACAATGATAGAGTGAGTACGAATCTGTTTGAACGAAAAATTCGAAATAAAATCAGATCCGGACTCAGAAATTTTAGTTTTTCTGAAATTAGGTGAAAACAACACCCTGTATGCGGTTTTCAATTTTTTTGACTTCAGGTTCTGAGAGAGCAGGAAAAATACTTTCGAACTCAACTGTCATCCCGAATGGCACAAATTTCTCCTCCTTTCTATGACCCTTCGAATGTCAATCTTCCGATTTTCGCTCCTCACATATTATTTTCTCGACATTTCAGAAACATGAGATCTTAGATAGTTACTCATAAGTAAAAAAAAAAAGATCATAAACGAATCAAAACTTTTATAAAAACTATCAAAAATGCGAAAAACAGTTAACATTTGGAAAATTAATGACTAATTCTTCGAATATTGTTCGAAATGAAAACCGCCTACTTCTACACATTTATCTGCTCTTTTCATTATGTTCAAAACTACTTAATCTAATGGTGTCATGTCGGTGGACCGAGGTGGCCATGCTCTTGGACCACCACGACCTATCCATCTATTTGGATATACCTCGTTCAAATGATTTCTCACAAAAATTGAGAAATGTTAGGGTGCTCCATCATGCTGGAAGATAAGTCCTCTCTGATTAATATTCCCTAATAAATTAGGAAGAACATTCATGAGGAAATCTCTATAAATTTCTCCGGTGAGTCTTTCTTCGAAAAAATGAGGACCTGTTAAATTATCATCATAAACTGCGCACCACACATTAACACTGAAACGTCTCTGTGATTGTCTTTGTAAGACAGCGAAAGGATTCTGTTGATGCCAAAGGTGATTATTTCGAGCATTGTTTATTCCATCGCGAGTAAATTGAGCTTCATATGTGAATAATATTCTTTGGACATTTCTTCTATGACTTCTTATCCACCTGGAAAATTGAATCCGTGCGATCTCATCGCCAGGTTCCAACTGCTGGACAAGTTGAGGGTGATATGGGTGATATTTTTCACTCTTCAGAGTATTCCAAACGTACCATTTCGATACTTCATGAATTGAAGCCAATCGTCTGATACTTACTCCCGGATCGTTTTGCACAGTTTCTAAAATATTTTCACGGATATTCTCTTCTATTGTATGTGGTCTTTCAGAAACTGTTTTGCTGGGAAAAGTACCATGTTGTTTCGTATGCGCAACAAGGCGGGAAAAAATTTTGTGATTTGGAACCCGACGATTGGGAAAACGACTACGATACTCCCTTTCAGCTGCTCTTCCGTTTATATCACATTTACCATACACCAAAAGCATGTCAACATACTCTTCATTAAAAAATGTGTGCGGCATGATTTTCAACAAATTGAAGTAAGATTGTATCAACAATTAAATCACTAGTTTGACAGATAACTAAATGCTCTATCTTTTCTCATCATAAATGATAGCACACCATAGAATTGACATAACTGGCAACTAGATTCAAGACTAATGATAGAAATATGTACATGACGAATGAAACTTTGGATATTACAGGAAAAAATGATCCAAACTCATCTGAAAGATCGACTAAGAGAAAAGAAGTTGACGGTTTTCATTTTGAACAATATTTGAAGAATTAATCATTAATCTTGTTCCTACTGAATCATCAATTAGTACTTCAGAAATAGTTCGTAAATTTTCCAAATGTTAACTGTTTTTCGCTTTTTTGATAATTTTTATTAAATTTTTGATTCGTTTATGACTCTTTTTTTTCTTATGAGTAACTATCTGAGATCTCATTACTCTGAAATGTCGAAAAAATAATAATATGTAAGGAGCGAAAATCGGAAGATTGACATTCGAAGGGTCATAGAAAGGAGGAAAAATTTGTGCCATTCGGGATGATAGTTGAGTTCGAAAGTATTTTTTCTGCTCTCTCAGAATCTGAAGTCAAAAAAATTGAAAACCGCATACAGGGTGTTGTTTTTACCTTATTTCAGAAAAACTAAAATTTCTGAGTCCGGATCTGATTTTATTTCGAATTTTTCGTTCAAACAGATTCGTACTCACTCTATCATTATTCATACGAAAAATCATCGGATTAGCTCTCATATTTCCTGAATTATGGTCATTTGAAATTTCCTCATTTTTTCTGAAACCCCCTGTATATCAGGAACCATGTACCTCAGATGATTTCAAATGGCATTTTCTCACTCCTTGAGACATCCCTCATCACCACCTAAACGTTGTCCCATTCCTCACCAGACACCCTGTATATATATATATATATATATATATATATATATATATATATATATATATATATATATATATATATATATATATTTTTTTTTTTTTTTCACACTCTAGTGGTACTTCTTACAGGGCTTCCCGGGTATTTCAACCAAGAGAAGATCAGCTCCTCAGTGTGGATAGATGACCTGTCTGATGATATTCACAGTGCCAAGCAAAACGGCTTTTTGCATCCATGTAATGGTATTATTTTGCATTTCTAGATCTTTGATATGCTGGACAGTTTTCTTTAGTACTAGTCCATTGACACTGATTATAAGTGGGATTATTTCCACCCTTCTCAACTTCCACATGTCTCTCATCTGCCTTGACAGTGGTTCGTACTTCCTTATCTTCTCTGCATTTTTTTCTTTATTCACACTAGCGTGGTAGTGGTATATATATATATATATATATATATATATATATATATATATATATATTTATATATATATATATATATATATATATATATATATATATATATATATTTATATATATATATATATATATATATATATATAAATTTTTTTTTTTTTTTTTTTTTTTTTCACCATCTATCGGGTTGGTACGTGAGACAACCGGGCTGATTCTTCAGCCAAGATTGTTCTCAGGAGCTGGTCAAGAACTTCCTGACTATCCGCGTAGTGCCCAAAATCACTTGCTTTTGGGCTTGACTAATCAAGTAAGTATATATATATATATATATATATATATATATATATACTTACTTGATTAGTCAAGCCTGACTATCCGCGTAGTGCCCAAAATCACTTGCTTTTGGGCTTGACTAATCAAGTAAGTATATATATATATATATATATATATATATAGTGATATATATATAGACGAATATATAGATATATATATATATATATATATATATATATATATATATATATATATATATATATATATATATATATATATATATATATATATATATATAGAGATATATATATATATATATATATATATATATATATATATATATATATATATATATATATATATATATATATATATATATAGTTATATATATATAGACGAATATATAGATATATATATATATATATATATATACTCTTCACATTATTAACTTTTTAATCTGAGTTCGATCTTTCAAATATGTTCTGATTAGGTCAGCAGCTATACCTCTAACACCGTACTGCTCAAGCTTCTCAAGTAAAATGTCGTGAGAGACCGTATCGAATGCCTTTTCTAAGTCTACAAACATTGCGATTACCTTCTTGTTTCTATCGATAGACTCGTTTACAGTCTTTGTTACTTCAAAGATGGCATCAAAGTGAAGTTTATAAGAACTTGGATACCTGAAAGTAGTTTAAAGTGACTTTCAACTTTTTTTCAATTGTCAAAATTATTGAATCCAAAATTATTTCAACATTACTTTTTAATTTATTTTTAAATTGGTTTTCCTTTTTATAGCGGTATACTATTTCATTTTTTATTTTTGAGTTACTCTCTCGTCGTTTCTCAGCACTGCACAAATTTGCATCGTAAACGTGAAGTTTTTAAGAATTTGGTTTGCTGGAAGTGGGTTAAAGTAACTTTCAGGGATAAATCTATAAGTTGGTTATTGAGAGCATAGTCCTCTTCTGTGTGTAAAGTCTATTGTTTCTTTCAGCAAAGCTGTTTTCATAACTGCGAATAATCATAAAATTTCGTATTCAATCAAGTAGGTTGACAACCATCACTTTGACAGAAGACAATTATATTGTTTGTTTTTGTTTAGAATTTTTTGTTCTTATATTTTTCTGTTCATAATTGATTCAAAATAAACGATATCAACCTAATAATAATAATAATAATAAGAATAGCCGACCAATACCGGGTCATATTGAGAAATAAACTTGTGCCCGATGAGAGACTTAGCACCATGAAAAATGAAGTCCAACTGAGGCTACAGAATAGGAACCTCACTAACAACGAAACGACAATTGAAGAAAACTACGATTGTGCTGAAAACCAACACAACATCAATGCACAAATGAACTCTGGAGAACAAAACAACGCAGGTGTGATAGTAATAAGTGATGCTCAACGACGGAATATATATGCTGCACCCGTCGAAAATCCAGAAGAAGACCAAAGAGAACTACTGGAGCGATTATTTGCCACAATGAATAGATGCGTTATAGATTTTGAGGGCACAGATCCATTGAGACGACCGATTCTGCCAAGATTGAGGACATCCAAGAAACTATCTCATCTTCTGGTCATGACAAACAAGGAGATTATACCCAAATGTCTTTCTGACTACCATGATCTCGAATCATTACACCTCATCATATACTGTGCAGCATTTTCAATAGCAACAGTGCTAGGTGTGAAGCCAAAACCTAAAAGTCAGCAACCAGCCAGAGAAAAACAACAAAATAAACCACATTGGCAAAAAAGGCTAGAAGACAAAGTTCATAGCATCCGCCAAGATATTGGGAGGCTCACCCAATTTGCAAAAGGTTCACCGTCTAGAAGATTACAAAAAGTGGTGAATATAATAATGGATCGTCACCGGCAACATACAACGTATGATCCAAACAATGAAAATGCTCAACAAATTTTAGACACACTGAAACAAAAACTTAGTGTGTACTCCGAAAGACTCAGAAGATACAATGAGAGCTATAGAAGAAAACAGGATAATATGATTTTTGAAAACTCCGAAAGAAAATTCTATAAAATGTTAAACAATAATATGTCAGCAACACCAGGAAGTTATCCAACCGTCGAGGATATTGAGAATTTTTGGACAGATCAACTGGCTACACCAACCCCCTACAACTTCCAGGCTGATTGGATAAGAAGTGAAGAGAAATCCTGTGAGACAATAGAACAAATGCCGCATAACACAATTTCTATAGAAGAATTCCATGAAATATTGAAAAACACACAATTGGAAATCACCCGGCACAGATGGAATCCACAACTTTTGGTTGAAAAAATTTTGGTGCATACACGGCAAGCTAGTTGAAACCATAAATGGTGTTATAAGTAATCCAACGGAAATGCCCAAATTTTTGCACAGGGACCACTTACCTCTTACCGAATGTTTGAATTTCGCGCTGTAAACTCAAATTCATCAAAGTACTGTTGCGCGCCTCCCTACCACTGTAGCTTCCATCTCTCCTCTATCTAATCTTGATTATGTTCATTGTTCGATACGTTGTCATATGTGAATAACAACAACGAGAATCGAAATTAACTACGCAAAATTTATGTATCTCCGAGTGTGTGTAAAAATAAAGAAATCTGATATCTTCACCCCAGAAGACAGAGTTTTTAATAAGAACCCCTCTTTTATGTACGAAGTACGATTTCGTTACATAAAAATTGGTGCCGAAACCCGGGAATTTGCCCACTGATTCACTGAAGAAAGATAAAACATTTTGATTGATCCACGACGAAAGAATTTTCCACGAACTGGTTCATCATATATCCATCTAGAACATCTACCAGTAAGGGAAGTACCCCTCACATCCTTTGACGAGAGAAATAAAATTTGATTCATCCACGGAAGAGAAATTTTCTACGAATTTTCATCCTGTAACCACCTGGAATTTCTACCTGGCGAGAAGTGTTCCTGGTTTCCCGTTGAGCCCCTGCAAAGATTCAGGTTTTCGACTTCACCTACAGTAAAGGAATTTAGCGAACCATACATAAAAAATACAGGTCAGATTGTTTCAGTTATCTCTATAAAAAGTGAAAACAGTGAACTTGTGATTGAACAATTCGTGCATATTTCCATCTCTCTTTACTGAATTGAAAGAAATTTCACTATCTTTATTGCACAGTTTCGGCATATTTTATTTATTTTATTATTAGAATTGGTAGTTTTTACTGAAGTTTGCATCAGTGTCCACGGAATTTAAATTCATTTTTTTTTCTGTAAACATTCACTTCATATTCGAATTAACATTGATTCATTTCTGAAGTTTGAATTTCTGTGTAAACTGTTGTATGTTTTTTCAATATTCTATTGCTTATCTCTTGAACCAAAAGTGACATTTTAATATTCCTTAAGTCAAAATGGAAGCTTTAATTGAACAAAGAACAGCGCACAAAAATACTATCGAGCGTCTTGAAAGATATCTGAATAGAAATAAAGATAGAGAAGCGATTGTTATTGAAGAATATTTGTCGAGGCGTGATAGGTTAATTGAAGCTTTCACCAAATATAACACAATACAAGATAAAATTGAATATCTTCAAACTGGAAAATCTGAGGTTGTGGACACTGAAGATACAGAGGAATGGATGGAAGCTAGATATTGCCGGATCTTTTCTGAAATTAAGGGGAAAATAAGTCAATATAACTCTAAACATAAGGTAAACAGCCCAACTACCTCTGATGCTCTACCGGCAGAAAATAAAATGCATGTAAAATTGCCTGAGTTGAATATTCAAGTATTTTCTGGAAATATTTCTGACTGGATTCCTTTTTTTTGAATTATTTTCCACATTAATAATTGAAAACAAGAACTTAACAGATATTGAAAAATTCATTTATTTGAAGTCTTTCTTGAGACAGGAACCTCTTTATCTTATCAACCATTTGCAACTCATTAGCTCTAATTTTCAAATAGCAATAGATACTTTAAAGGATCGTTACGAGAACAGGCTTTTGATAATTAACTCACACATAAGAAGCCTTTTGGACACTCCAACTCTTTCAAAATACTCTGTGAACCATTTAAGAGACTTTATTACTAGAATTAAACAGCACTTAGAATCTTTAAAAAATTTGAAAATGCCAGTTGAAAATTGGGATATATTACTCATTTATATTTTTTCTCAGAAATTAGACTATAACACCAGGAAGGTCTTCGAAGTGGAAAGAGACTCTGATGAACTCCCTACTTTGAAAGAATTTTTCGCCTTCTTAAAGAAACGCTGTGTGATTTTCGAGAACTTATCATCTGCGGACAATTCTAAGGGTAAAAACATTAAGCTTTCTCACTTCTCAGGGAAGGCTTCCTCAAAGTCTCCTGAACCTAAAAATTGTTTGTTCTGCAATTTGAAAAATCACTCTGTTTACAAATGTTACAAATTCAAAATATTCTTCTGAAAGACCGTATTAGGTTTGTGAAGGAAAAGACACTATGCTTTAACTGTTTAGGCTCAAAACATTTGACAATTAATTGTAAATCACAAGGATGTACAATATGTAAGAAATTCCATCACACGCCACTTCACGATTTCAATAACAACCCCTCTTCTAGTTATAACAACCCCTCTTCTAGTTATAGCAATACCTCTCCTTATAACAACCCCTCAACTAGTTGCTCCATTGGCTCTGGCCAGGAAAGCCCTAAAAATACTCAAGTCAGTAGTCAGTTTAGCCCATCATCCTACCCTAAGTCTCATCAAAAATCAACAATAAGCTCACAGGGTGCCACGCAGCACAGCACTACCTCTATAGATATGTATGCAACAAATATATCAGCACATAAAGAACATTTTCATATCCTCTTGGCCACAGTTTGCGTTAATGTTCTCACAGAAAATGGTGGAACCATTAAGGCAAGGGCTTTACTTGACTCAGGGAGTCAAAGTTCATTCATTACCGAGAACCTTACTAAAAAATTGAACTTAACCATGCATCCTAAAATTGTAGAAATTTCAGGAATTTCAAATAGCAATACTCTAATAAATGAAATGGTGGGTATAACCTTTCATGGTGAAGGTAAAATTCGAAAATTCAATATTACTTGCTACGTATTGAAAAATATCACTTGCAATTTTCCCCAATGTAAGATTGATGTTGAAAAATTGAATATTCCCCCTAATATTAAACTAGCAGACCCTGAATTTGCAACACCCTCAAATATTGATTTCTTGTTAGGTTGTGACATCTATCATAGTTTAATAGCTCCTAATATGATAAGACTTGGTACAAACGCCCCAATATTGCAAAAAACAGAATTAGGATGGGTCCTCATGGAACCCATTCATAAGTCATGCTTATTTCTCCCCTACACCTTCAGTTTCACTTCTCATCTCACCTCATCTGAAAACGAGAATTTAAATAATACTATTCAAAAATTTTGGTTGACTGAAGAAATAGATATACCTCACACTTTATCACGTGATGACAAGTTTGCAGAAGAAATATTTGAATCTACTACCATAATATTGCCTGATGGTCATTTCCAGGTAAACTTACCCCTCAAAACCGATATTCCTATGCTCGGTGAGTCTTTTAGCTTAGCCAAAAAGCGCTTTCACAGTTTGGAATCACGTTTACAAAAAAGTAGCAATTTATTTCGTATGTATAAAGATTTTATAGATGAATATGTTGCGTTGGGGCATGCAAGATATGTACCATTAGAAAAATATACTGAATCAAATGACAATAAATATTCTCTATCTCACCATTGTGTTTTGAGGGAAACCATGTCTGGGGTTAAAATTAGAGTTGTTTTTGATGGCTCTATGAAGAGCTCTTCTGGGATTTCCCTCAATGACTTAATGTTGAAGGGATTTCCTGTACAATCAGAATTGTTTGATATTCTTTGTCGATTTAGAACATTTATTTATGCATTTGTAACTGACATTGAAAAAATGTTCCGAAATATAGAAGTTAACCCATTTCAAAGACATTTTCGAAATGTACTTTGGAGAGATCATCCAAGTGAGGAACTCAAGTGTATTGAGCTCTGCACAGTAACTTACGGTTTAAAGTCATCTCCCTTTCTCGCAACTCGGATTTTGAAGAAATTAGCCGTGAAAAATGAGAATACCCACCCATTAGCATATCGTTGTATTATGAAACAATGTTTTATGGATGATTTCATTTGCGGCGCGAATTCATCAGAAGATTTAAAGGCGATGTATATTTAGCTTCATGATTTATGTACATCTACACATTTTTCCTTACGCAAATGGAAATCAAATTCAGAAGAATTTTTGAGATACTTCGATAAAATTCATTCCCAAAATGGCGATAACTACAATTTCAAAATTTCAGACTCTCCTGATAAGGTGTTGGGCCTAATGTGGAATCCTCATAATGATGATTTCCTGATCACAATTCCAGACTTCAAATATGATAATGTTCTTACAAAACGCCATGTTCTTTTCTTAATATCACAAGTTTTCGATCCCTTAGGTTTGATCGCCGCGTTTACAATTAGACTAAATATGTTTATGCAAAAAATATGGTCTTGTAAAATTGATTGGGATGATCAATTATATTCTGAACTGTCGGATGAATGGCAAGGCTATTCGAAGGGAATTGATCACCTAAAACAATTGAAAATTCCACGCTGTCTTTATTTAAATATTCCTGTTTCAAAGAATGAATTAGTTGGTTATTGTGTCGCTAGTACGAAGGCCTTCGGTTGTTGTATTTATTTGCGTGTTACCTACAACAATAGTACCATTTCAACTCGCCTCATTTGCGCCAAATCCAGGGTGGCCCCTTTGAAAAGTTTGTCACTTCCAAAACTTGAATTGAATGCTGCTCTTTTATTGTCAAAATTAATAATAATAATATAATAATAATAGTTTATTCTGAAAAATCAGTATAAACATTAATTAATGAATAAGATCATAAATATCTATGACAAATTAAAAATAGATAGCGCTCATTTATTTTCTGATTCAGAAATTACATTAGCGTGGATATCATCTCCCCCTTCTCGGTGGTCTACATTTGTAGCCAATCGAGTGACAATCATACAGGAGTTGACCTCTAATTGTAGGTGGGCTCATGTGAGATCTGCTCAAAATCCCGCCGATTTGGTTTCGAGAGGGTTATCACCCAAAGATTTGACCAAATAGTTTAACTTGGTGGAAAGGTCCCAACCTTTTGTCTAATTTCGATACAAACCTTCATGAACTCAAGTTTACTCCTTGTTTTAAAGATTTACCGGAGCAGCGAAAGATAACTTTACTTGAATTGTGTTCTCAAACAGAATAGGATTTGGAAAAGTTGTCCAAATCCTTTTCACATTTTCCAGGTTACATCGAAGCCTTACGTATTGTTTTCGATTTTACAATAACTGTAGGTTACAGGAAAGAATAGAAGGCCCACTTAAGGTTTGCGAACTTCAGCATTGCCTTCTCTCCATAATTAAAGTTATACAAAGGACTCATTTTTCAAATATATTTTCACATTTCCATTATGGTTCTGAAATAAAAGATAGAAATATCGTCAAACTAAGTCCATTTTTAGACAGTCAAGGCATAATACGCGTCGGCGGTCGGCTATCATTATCTAATCTTCCTTTCGACCAAAAACACCCAATTTTGTTGCCCTCACGAAATAATATAGTAAAATTGATGCTGAAATTGGAACATGAAAAATTACTACATGCTGGTCCTCAAACGGTTCTTTCCAATTTCAGATTGAAATTGTGACCTTTAAACGGACTTAAAGATATCAAAAATATATAATAAATAAATGAATCACTTGCTATAGATTCCGGTCAAAAAATGCCCAACAAATAATGGCAGATCTTCCTAAAGTGAGAGTTTCAGTCGCTAGAGCATTTTCTCAAGTTGGACTGGAATACGAAGGGCCATTATTGATAAAATCCTCTAATTTGCGGAAGGCCCCAATAATACGATGCTATATTTGTATATTTGTATGTATGGCTACAAAAGCAGTACATATTGAGTTAGTGAGCGATCTTAGTACTCAGGCCTTTATATCTGCACTCAAAAGGTTCATCTCACGTAGAGGATGTCCTGCTTGTATGTATAGTGATAACGCAACAAACTTTCTCGGAGCAAGTAATGCTTTGAAGGATCTTTATGACTTTTTCAAAATAAAGAATAATGTTAATGTCTTGGAAGTTTACTTGAGTAATAGAGGCATACAATGGAAATTCATACCCCCTCATAGTCCACACTGGGGAGGATTATGAGAGGCTGCAATTAAAAGCGCCAAGCATCATTTATATCGCGTAGTTGGTAATGCTTCTCTTACATTTGAGGAGCTTTACACGGTACTCACTCAAATTGAAGCTGTGTTAAATTCCAGGCCCTTGTGTCCCCTTTCGAACGACCCTACTGACTTGAGTTGCCTGATCCCAGGGCATTTCCTTATAGGCACGCCCTTGACTACATTCCCTGATAAGGATGTCTCCACAACACCTACAAACCGCTTGTCACGTTGGGAACTTTGCACAAAGGTGCAACAAGATTTTTGGAAGAGGTGGTCTGTCGAATATTTGAATAACTTACAAAATAAGCCTAAATGGTTGAAGCCCTACCCAAACTTAAAAGTCAATGATTTGGTTCTCTTGAAAGAAAACAATTCACCCCCTCTGAATTGGCGCAGAGCACGCATATTAAAAGTTTATCCTGGTCCTGATAATAGAGTTAGGGTAGTCGATTTAAAAACAAGAGATGAAGTGTTCACAAGACCAATATCAAAGGTTTGTCCTCTACCAGAGATCTCTGACTCTAAAACATTGCAATAATTTCATTTATCGACTATTATTGAATAGAATTGAAAATTGATTTCCGCATTCTCTTTTTAATATTCGGAAATGGCGGGGGAGGATGTTTGAAATTTGCGCTGTAAACTCAAATTCATCAAAGTACTGTTGCGCGCCTCCCTACCACTGTAGCTTCCATCTCTCCTCTATCTAATCTTGATTATGTTCATTGTTCGATACGTTGTCATATGTGAATAACAACAACGAGAATCGAAATTAACTACGCAAAATTTATGTATCTCCGAGTGTGTGTGAAAATAAAGAAATCTGATATCTTCGCTCCAGAAGACAGAGTTTTTAATGAGAACCCCTCTTTTATGTACGAACTACGATTTCGTTACACCGAAGGATATGCAACACACAGCAGATCCATCAAAATACAAACCAATTACATTTCTACCAACAATATATAAAATCATCACATCATGTATAGCATCTCGTATCTACAAACATTGCGAGACAAATAATATAATGACAGCACAGCAGAAAGGATGTACCAAGAATGCACTAGGATCGAAGGAACTGCTGATAATAGATTCCATCATATGCAACTAAGCCTTCAAATAACACAGAAGTCTTTTTATGACATATTTTGGCTATAAGAAGGCCTTCGACTCTATTCTACATGGGTGGCTGACAAAAATTTTGGAAATATACGAGATCGATCCAATTACAATAAACTTTCTGAAGTATGCAATGTGCAACTGGAGAACGAATATCGAACTCTCTACGGCGAACATAACTACTAAAGATATGCCAATAAAAAGGGGAATTTTTCGAGGAGATTCGTTGAGTCCCTTATGGTTCTGCTTGGCGCTGAACCCCCTTTCTAAACAACTGAATGCTACTGAAAAAGGTTTCAGTCAAAGGAAACAGAAATACTATTGCACTCAATCATTTGCTATACTTGGATGACCTAAAACTTATAAGAGGCAACAAAAACCACTTGCAAATTATGGTCAAACTGGTGGAAAATTTTTCGGAAGACGTGGGGATGAAATTCAGATTGGACAAGTGTCGTACTATTAGCGTAGTGCGTGGAAAAATCCAAGATGAACCGATAGCTCTCTCCAATGGACAGGAAATAGAAGCAATGAAATCGGACGATCTTTATAAATACCTAGGAATGAAACAAAACCGACGATTAAACCATCAAAGAATGAAGGAAGACTCAACAACTGAGTTCATTAGGAGAATCAACAAAATTTTAAAAACAAACCTCAACAGCAAGAACATGACGAGAGCTATCAATACATATGCATGTTCAATTCTTACATACTCTTTCGGTATCATTCCATGGACCAAAACAGATATAGAAAACCTGCAATGCAAAATGAGAACCTTGATGACGAAAGCACAGGCAGAGGTCTGCTAGACATCATGGAACTTGCCCATGGGCAAATTGAATGCCTACGAACATACTTCAAAGACAAATCAGGCATGTCAGAGATCTACAAAGTACTCTGTGAAGCAGACCAATTAACACCTTTACAACTGCACAAGGAGCAATTGTCATACAACCACCAGACAATCCAAGAAAAACTGCAAAGATGGAGAGAAAAGGCCCTACATGGACGATGTTTCAACGAGGTGAACCAGGATCATGTCGACATTGAAGCGTCGAACTATTGGCTCACATAAGGTGCGATGTATCCAGAAACGGGAGGATTCCTTTTAGCCATCCAAGATCAAGTGATCTCAACAAAAAATTACTGCAAGCATATCATAAAGAATCGAACTATTACTGACGATCGATGCCGTTATGGATGTCTAACGAATGAGACAATCCAACATATCACGGGAGGATGTCAAATGTTTGCAGGAAATGAATATACAAAGCGACACGATGCAGTAGGAAAGATACTACACCAAGAAATGGCAACTAAATTAACGCTTATTCATTCTGAAAAAGTGCCATACTACAAGTACCGACCGGAAACCATCCTGGAAAACGAACGCTATAAACTGAACTGGGATCGTACAGTTTTGACTGATGAAACAGTCCCTCACAACAGGCCAGATATATTGCTAGTTGATAAACATCAAAAGGCAGCAATACTCATCGACGTAGCAATACCTAATAACAACAACATGCGTCAAAAAGAGGTCGAAAAAATTTCAAAATATAGGGACCTCGAATTTCAGATGAAGCGCCAGTGGGGAATGATATCAACGAGAACTATTCCAATTATCATCTCATCAACAAGAATAGTACCCAAAAATCTCAAGAGAAATATCAAGCAACTAGGACTTAGTGAGTATATATGTAATATAATGCAAAAAGCTGTTGTTTTAGGTACTGCAAGGACGGTGAGAAAATTCCTAGGATGCGAAGGGCAGGTCCAAGGATCGCGAGTAAGAGGACCAGAAGTTCGACGAGAACCAGGGGGACCACAAGGACCGGACACGACCGAGCTCTACCCATCTCGTATCAACAAACATTGCGAGACAAATAATATAATGACAGCACAGCAGAAAGGATGTACCAAGAATGCACTAGGATCGAAGGAACTGCTGATAATAGATTCCATCATATGCAACCAAGCCTTCAAAAAACACAGAAATCTTTTTATGACATATTTTGACTATAACAAGGCCTTCGACTCTATTCCACATGGGTGGCTGACAACAATTTTGGAAATATACAAGATCGATCCAATTACAATAAACTTTCTGAAGTATGCAATGTGCAACTGGAGAACGAATATCGAACTCTCTACGGCGAACATAACTACTAAAGATATGCCAATGAAAATGGGAATTTTTCAAGGAGATTCTTTGAGTCCCTTATGGTTCTGCTTGGCGCTGAACCCCCTTTGTAAACAACTGAATGCTACTGAAAAAGGTTTCAGTCAAAGGAAACAGAAATACTATTGCACTCAATCATTTGCTATACTTGGATGACCTAAAACTTATAACAGGCAACAAAGACCACTTGCAAATTATGGTCAAACTGGTGGAAAATTTTTCGGAAGACGTGGGGATGAAATTCAGATTGGACAAGTGTCCTACTATTAGCGTAGTGCGTGGAAAATCCAAGATGAACCGATAGCTCTCTCCAATGGACAGGAGATAGAAGCAATGAAATCGGACGATCTTTATAAAATACCTAGGAATGAAACAAAACCGCCGAATAAACCATCAAAGAATGAAGGAAGACTCAACAACTGAGTTCATTAGGAGAATCAACAAAATTTTAAAAACAAACCTCAACAGCAAGAACATGACGAGAGCTATCAATACATATGCATGTTCAATTCTTACATACTCTTTCGGTATCATTCCATGGACCAAAACAGATATAGAAAACCTGCAACGCAAAATGAGAACCTTGATGACGAAAGCACAGGCAGAGGTCTGCTAGACATCATGGAACTTGCCCATGGGCAAATTGAATGCCTACGAACATACTTCAAAGACAAATCAGGCATGTCAGAGATCTACAAAGTACTGTGTGAAGCAGACCAATCAACACCTTTACAACTGCACAAGGAGCAATTATCATACAACCACCAGACAATCCAAGAAAAACTGCAAAGATGGAGAGAAAAGCCCCTACATGGACGATATTTCAACGAGGTGAACCAGGATCATCGACATTGAAGCGTCGAACTATTGGCTCACATCAGGTGCGATGTATCCAGAAACGGGAGGATTCATTTTAGCCATCCAAGATCAAGTGATCTCAACAAAAAATTACTGCAAGCATATCATAAAGAATCGAACTATTACTGACGATCGATGCCGTTATGGATGTCCAACGAATAAGACAATCCAACATTTCACGGGAGGATGTCAAATGTTTGCAGAAAATGAATATAAAGAGCGACATGATGCAGTAGGAAAGATACTACACCAAGAAATGGCAACTAAATTAACGCTAATTTATTCTGACAAAGTGCCATACTACAAGTACCGACCGGAAACCATCCTGGAAAACGAACGCTATAAACTGTACTGGGATCGTACAGTTTTGACTGATAAAACAGTCCTTCACAACAGGCCAGATATATTGCTAGTTCATAAACATCAAAAGGCAGCAATACTCATCGACGTAGCAATACCTAATAACAACAACATGCGTCAAAAAGAGGTCGAAAAAATTTCAAAATATAGGGACCTCCAATTTCAGATAAAGCGCCAGTGGGGAATGATATCAACGAGAACTATTCCAATTATCATCTCAACAACAGGAATAGTACCCAAAAATCTCAAGAGAAATATCAAGCAACTAGGACTTAGTGAGTATATATGTAATATAATGCAAAAAGCTGTTCTTCTAGGTACTGCAAGGACGGTGAGAAAATTCCTAGGATGCGAAGGACAGGTCCAAGGATCGCGTGTAAGAGGACCAGAAGTTCGACGAGAACCAGGGGGACCACAAGGACCGGACACGACCGAGCTCTACCCTTCTGATATTTTAAATATCTGGGACTGAGTGAATGTTCCTCATAGCGAGGAGTGAGAAGCCGACGGCGAGGAGAAATCCTACGCGTATAGGCAAAAGTCGGGATAAGAATAAAAATATAGAGTTGCTGCCTGAGGTTCGTCAGGGCGTGTCTGGAGCCGGCGCTGGACATGACAGTATGCGGGACGTCGGTGACAGAGTGCTAAGGAGACGGGCGTCTGTCGAACAAAATGCTACGCCTCCACAATCTCAACATTCTAGGAGAAAAATAACACGTGTTTCTCCGACTGCTGAAAGTGCTCTGCAGGATCCCCAACCAGCACTCACCCAAGCAGGTCTACCAAGAAGACGCATGAAATGGACAAGTTCGATAAATGAAACGATCATGCGCATTTATTATGAAGTGACTTATATGGAAGAGGATAAAATAGGCTATCGGCAAAAATTATTTGCAGAATTCCAGAGAAACTATCTCGAACTCCAAGTTTCTGAACAAAGAGTAGCCGACCAATACCGGGTCATATTGAGAAATAAACTTGTACCCGATGAGAAACTTAACACCATAAAAAATGAAGTACAACTGAGGTTACAGTATAGCAACCTAACTAACAACGAAGTGACAATTGAAGAAAACTACGATTGTGCTGAAAACCAACGCAACACCAATGCACAAATTAATACTGAGGAACAAAACAGCGGAGATTTGGCACTAGTAAGAGATGAGCAATGGCGGAATATACAAACTGCAACTATGGAAAACCGAGAAGAAAGTCGAAGAGATCTATTAGAGCAATTATCTGTTACAATGAATAGATATTTCATAAAATTCGAGGTTACTGATCCTCTCGAACGACCAATTCTTCCTAGACTGAAGACATCGAAAAAACTCTCACATATTCTGCACATAATGAACAAAGAGATAATTCCAACGTTTTTTTCGAATGACCAGAACCTAGAGTCACTGCATCTTATTGCCTACTGTGCAGCCTCTACAATATCAGCAGTGCTCGGCGTGAAGCCAAAACCTAGAAGTGAGCAACCAGCACAGAAAAAACAGCATAACAAACCACATTGGCAAAATAGGCTAGAAGCAAAAGTACATAGCCTGCGACAAGATATAGGAAGGTTAACACAATTTGAAAAAGGTTCTCCGTCGAGAAAACTACAAAAAATAGTGGATGCAATTATAGATCGCCATAGGCGACATGCAAACTACGACGCCAACAATGAAAGTGCTCAAGAAACTCTAGATACACTCAAACAAAAATTAAGTGTATACTAGTGAGAAGATACAATGAGAGCTATAAACGAAAACATCTTAATATGATTTTTGAAAACTCCGAAAAGAAATTTTATAGAATGCTTAATGAACAAACATCAACAAAATTAGGGAGTCCTCCAAGCGCCGAAGGTATGGAGAGTTTTTGGACCAATCAACTGTCAACACCAACTTCCTTTAACTCCAAAGCGCGTTGGATAAGAAGAGAGGAGAAATCATGTGAGACCATAGAAAGTATGCCACATAGTGTAATAACGTCTGAAGAACTACAGGCAATATTGAAGAACACTCACAATTGGAAATCTCCAGGCCCAGATGGAATTCACAACTTCTGGTTGAAGAAGTTTTGGTGTCTGCACGGCAGGCTAGTCGAATACATAAATAACATAATACATAATCCAACAGAAATGCCAACATTTTTAACAACAGGTATCACTTACCTAATACCGAAGGATTCTCAAAACACTATGGATCCATCGAAATACAGACCTATAACATGCCTACCAACAATACACAAAATCATCACATCATGTTCAGCATCTCGTATATACAAACATTGCGAGAAAAATAAAATAATTACAACACAGCAGAAAGGATGTTCCAAGAATGCACAAGGATCGAAGGAACAGCTGGTAATAGATTCCATCATATGCAACCAAGCCTTCAAGAAACGTAGAAATCTTTTCATGACTTATTTTGATTATAAAAAGGCTTTCGACTCACTTCCACATGGCTGGCTGAAGAAAATTTTGGAGATATACAAGATCGATCCAATTATAACCAATTTTCTAAAGCTTGCAATGGACAATTGGAAAACAACCATCGAGCTTTCCACGGCAAACATAAAAACCAAACTGATTCCAATTAAGAAGGGAATTTTTCAAGGAGACTCCTTGAGCCCTTTATGGTTCTGCTTGTCGCTGAACCCACTCTCTAAACAGCTAAACGCTACTGAAAAGGGTTTCAACATTAAAGGAAATAATAATACTACCACCCTCAATCATTTGCTGTACATGGATGATTTGAAACTGATAACAGGCAATAAGAACCACCTAGAAATGATGGTCAAACTAGTGGAACATTTTTCGAAAGATGTAGGTATGGAATTCGGATTGGACAAATGTCGTACTCTCAGCGTAGTGAGAGGAAGAATACAAGATGAACCGATCACTCTCGCAAATGGACAGCAAATAGAAGCAATGAAGTCGGATGATCTTTATAAATATCTTGGAATGAAACAGAACCGACGAATCAACCACCAAAGAATGAAGCAAGACTTAACGACTGAGTTCATTAGGAGAATCAAAAAAATCTTAAAAACAGACCTCAACAGCAGAAACATGACGAGAGGCATCAACACATATGCATGTTCAATTCTAATATACTCATTCGGTATAGTCCCATGGAGCAAAACAGACATCGAAAACTTGCAACGTAAAATGAGAACGTTGATGACAAAAGCAAACAAGCACCATCCGAAAAGCAGCACTGAGAGGACTACACTGCCGAGAAATAAAGGAGGCAGAGGTCTTACGCACATCATGGAACTTACTCATTGACGTAGCAATACCAAATAACAACAACCTGCGTTAAAAGGAGGTAGAAAAAATTTCAAAATATAGGGACCTCGAATTTCAGATAAAGCGCCAGTGGGAAATGATATCAACGAAAACTATTCCAATTATCATCTCAACAACATGAATAGTGCCCAAAAATCTCAAGAGGAATGTCAAGCAACTGGGACTTAGTGAGTATATATGTAATATTATGCAAAAAGCTGTTCTTTTAGGTACTGCAAGGACGGTGAGAAAATTCCTAGGAAGCGAAGGACAGGTCCAAGGATCACGTGTAAGAGGACCAGAAGTTCGACGAGAACCAGGGGGACCACAAGGACCGGCCACGACCGAGCTCTACCCTTTTGATATTTTAAATATCTGGGATTGAGAGAATGTTCCTCTTAGCTAGGAGTGAGAAGCCAACGGCGAGGAGAAATCCTACGCGTATAGGCAAAAGTCGGCGATAATAATAAGTTTATTCACCAAAAAAATGTTTTACATAGATAACAAAAGAATAGTTGAGATGTAAATAAACATTGAAATCCCACTAAAACTAAAGTTGCGCGTGGGTTTTGCACAGTTAAATTTACAGTATTTCTTATACAGGGTGTCCCGTAAAGACCACGTCAAACGGAGGGAGAATGTAGATCAAAGGATAACCCACCTGCTATGACAAAATTCCCATTATAAAAGTCTTATCGTTTTCGAGATTTTTTTTTTTTTGAAAATAATGAATTTTTGCCTCTTTCAATAGTTTTGCCCTTACGGTTGGTACAATTTTACATCTTTCTGGTTAATTTTTTCTGTAAAATATTGCTGAAGATTGATTTTAACGTTTACATTGAAAACATCCTCCGAACATTTTAAAGGGGGGCTGTGAGAAATATTTTTATTGGAAATTTTGGTATTGGATTATTTTGTTCATGAAGTTTAGCCCATCGTAGTGGAAAAAAAATGTACGGAGCTACTGCTGCACATTACACCAATAAATTGTCTATTTTATAGTGATTTCAAAGAGGTATCACACAAGTCATTTGTTATTCAAAGAAAAAAGATATGGCTGTTTTTATCCATATGGGTACGTTTCTGACAAAATCAAGTTTGTCAATTGTTGAGAAATCTTCGATGTTGCATTACTTAGTGAACAATGGCAATTGTTTACGTGCGAAAATATTACTCGCATAATTATTCACCTTAACGAAATTCAATTTTGCCGGAAAATTTTGGAAAACATCGTGCAGGTCCAGATTTTTTTAATAAGATCATTTGGAGCGACGAGTCTTCCTCCGAACATTTTCGGAGGATGTTTTTAATGTAAACGTTAAAATCATTCTTCAGCAATATTTTACAGAAAAAATTAACCAGAAAGATGTAAAATTGTACCAACCGTAAGGGCAAAACTATTGAAAGAGGCAAAAATTCATTATTTTCAAAAAAAAAAAAAATCTCTAAAACGGTAAGACTTTTATAATGGGAATTTTGTCATAGCAGGTTGGTTATCATTTGATCTACATTCTCCCTCCGTTTGACGTGGTCTTTACGGGACACCCTGTATATTATGTATATGATATCTACAATACTTGACTCCTAACACTTTGACATTTAACCTATTTTAGATACAACTACGAGAAAAAAATCTAACAATAAACAAAATTTTTAAATAATTTTTGGATTTACATAATCGAATTGACATTTTATATATTGATCCATACGATAGAACAACAACATAAACATCGAAAAAAGTCTGTTAGTCGATCAGAGATCGAACTAGATCTCTATTCAAGTTAAGCACGAAGTTTCTTAATTTTTTTTCAACATGTAACGAGAGTTTATATTTACTGCAACTCAATTCTCAATAAATAGAATCTGAAATAGTATACAGCTATAAAATAGAAAACCAATGTGGGAATGAATTTCAAAATAATGTTGAAATAATTATGGATTCGATATTTTTGATAATTCATTGTTAAAAGACACTTCAAACCACTTTCAGGTATCCAAGTTCTTATAAACTTCACTTTTACGTTGAAAATTTGTGCAGTAGAACTGCCTGCGCAAAAATTTGAAGTACACGTCTCAGTTTAGTTTTTAGTGGAGTTTCCGAATATTAAAATAGAATATCAAAATTCCGATGTATGTACAGGGTGTTGTTTCGAGAATTCAAACGATTCATAATTTTTTGTTAACCCGGACCTGGATTTTCAAGGCGGTTATTGCATGATCCGTTTGAGCTCTCAAGTGGGAACATAATTGCCAAATATGATGAAAATATACCTGGTGGTTCGTTTGATATGGCCTCGGAAAAAAACGGCCAAAATTCATAAAACACCCTGTATCTCGGCTACGAAGACAGTAAGACACAATAAATGGGGTATCTCCAGAACCGCCTTTCCGTTTCCCAATGAAACACCCTGTATAATTAATTGGAGGAACATAGGATGATTCGATTTGAAGAGCCTGAGATGTAATACAAAATATTATGTTTGCATTCTATTGTCATGTACGATTTTGTTTTTTTCTGAAATCTTATCAATACTACGCTTATGGTGCATTCTTGAATATAGATTCCTTGAACTGGGTTTATTTAATAAAAGTAATCCAATTCTGTTACACATTCGTGGTTTTCAATCTGACTGAGCAGAAACATACATCGATTTCAAACATCTCACATGCATGATTATCCAATAAATCAAACACATAGGACACAAAAATGCAATAATTAATCATCTTAAACTGGTCTAGAAATACTCACCTTTCGATTAACTGAAACATAACGACGCAAAAAATGATAGATCTGAGAGAAAAACCAATTTATATGCAAGCATTGAGAACTTCACCGTAATATAAAGTTTTTCGAACCACAGAGTACATCAGAACTCTCCCGAACGCGTATTTCATGAGAATGCTGAGCGTTACAACATCCCTTACTCTTTATAGAGGTCGGTAGGGTTGGAATCTGCGCGTTTCTTGAAAACATTGGATTTTAATAATACCTTGCCCAGTATCCACCTATGAATTGGGGCCTTAAACGAGAATAACTACGTGAGGCTAAAGGTTTTTTATTACTTCAGTGAAATTGAAGGGAACATGGTATTAAGTATTGAATTAAGCTAGGATGATATGGGTAGTGCATAGGGACTGTTGATTTCATTCTTATAGTATAGGAGCTAGCAACGTTTTCGAGAAAGAATTTTAGGTCAGCTGATTTTGTGATATGTCGTCCTTCTTGCACTTTCGGTTATAATCTGGGCTATCTGGCTGGCGGTAGCGGTTGCGTTCATCAGTGCGCATCCTACCTATCCAGGTAACAATCCTGGATTTTAAAAACATTTCAGAAGGCGTAATTTTTAATTTTTTGTTTTTAAATAAGTCTACCTGACATACTTCTTTCATTGCAAGGCATTTTTGATAATGCTAACTATATGCCAAACGCGATTTTTTTTTTATTCAAATTTCAAAGTATTTTATAATGTCTGTAATTTTAATATTATGTTATTTAAATATAAGAAAAACTTCAAATAAATTTGCCAGACATTAATTCGATTGTTGAGTCTTGAATTGAAAATAAAGAGTCATGAAGAGTATTGCAGTATAATGCTAGTAGTCCGAGAGAGACAGTTGCAGAATAAGTCGAGAATGATACAGACAACCATTACGAAAGTAAATTACTTCTCACTGTGCATATAATAATAATCTGCTAGAGTACCAAAACAAAAAACTTTCGTTACCATCATCAGCGAGCATATTTAATACCAAATGAAGTGTTATCGGAACTGCTCAATTCTTATAAAAGGTACGTAGAAAATTCCAGACAAGGCAACCACGGAAAAACAGCAAAATTTTATATAATCTACATCGAGTTAATTAGTCACTACATAAACCTGTCGAGAAGCATACGTATGGGTGACTTTGAAATGTTTAAGTACGTAATTCCGAAAATGGCAAATTTATTTTTTATTGTTAATCAGCGTAACTACGCTCGATATTGTGTAAAATATTCGGAAAATTTTAATAATGTCTATAAAACCCACCCTGGACTAGAAGATGATTTTTATAAAGGATGTTTCGGAGTTAAAAGAACCGATAAACCATTCCCACGAATACCGATAGATCTCACTCTGGAACAAACAATAAATGCTGATGCAGCTAGACGATTGAGTGGTATTGCTCACTTTACTAATTCTATAGCTGCACGACAACGCTGGTCAAAAAGTCACAGCATAAGAGCAGCATTGATATCACATGTCTTGGATGTTTGTGGCTTAAGGTACTTACAAGATGTAACAGCAGAATTACAACCGAACAGAATTAAAATCTATGGAAAACAAATTGCTGATTTTATTGAAATTCTCAAAGCAAATTGCAATCCATTCAATCCACAATTAGATAAAGAAAATCTGTACAACATTGCTACTTCAAAGCCTGCTTCTCCTGAAGTTGCTGACTTTTTATTGAAAATTCACGAGAATGGTGAGAATTTAAGGAACCAATTTATCAATGAGTGCGCAGCAGTAGCACCAAAAAAACATCATTAACATTGGAACAATTTTTAACTCCATACATTTGACAAATGAATTTCTCCAGCGTTACAAACGTAGTTTCAAGTACTTCTTCGTCATCCGTAATTTCATTATCAAAAGCTAACTGGTATTCTTTAGAATTTTCTAATATTTTAAAACGCTTAACTCTGTCTCTTCTAAAAAAAGCTGGCGTGTAATCACATCCGGTTATTGCGTGGAAGCATGGTAAAGCTTTGCATAAAGAGTCACCAAGAATTCGGTGTAATTCATTGATATTCATGTAACGCTGATGATTTCCATCACCCATATCCATCCAAATTTTCAAAGATGCTTTCAGGTGATCCATATTTCCCAGAATTATAATTAAAATATCAAAATCAGAACAGCGTATAACAACGTCAGCGTCAAAATCGATTTGGCAAATTTGAAAAATAATCCTAGAATCAGCTTCTTCGTGTTCTTCACACGATAATGATTCTTCAATAGTTTTAATTACTTTGTTATTCATCACATTGTATGAATAACATTTATTGAAACTTACGTAAATGTTTTTATTACCAATGAAAGGCAACATGTCTTCACTACCCCAGTGATCAATGAAAAAGTTAACCAGAGCTTCTTGAAATTGCACATTTTCAAGTTAAGCTGCGAAATGATGGGGCCGAATTTGGTTAGGACCAATTGAGAAAGGGGTCGTTGCTTCTTCTCGCCGTAAACGTTCAAAATCTTTGATAGAAGGCGAAAAATATTGGTCGAAGACAATATCAATTCGAACAGATTTCATTTGGGAGATACTTAGAAACATCTTAGAAATACCGTCATAGGTTTGTGGCACATCTCTCATCAGAGGCAAAAAAAAAAAAACATCTTCCTTTTTTTTGGTGCTTCAGCAAAATTAAAAACTTCATTTTTTTTTATTGCTTTATCAAATCTTCTCTCATCATCAGCGCATTCATTGATAAATAATTGGTTCCTTATATTCTCACCATTTCCGTGAATTTTCAATAAAAAGTTAGCAACTTCGGGAGAAGCAGGCTTTGAAGTAGCAATGTTGTACAGATTTTCTTTATCTAATTATGGATTGAATGGATTGCAATTTGCTTTGAGAATTTCAATAAAATCAGCAATTTGTTTTCCATAGATTTTAATTATGTTCGGTTGTTATTCTGCTGTTACATCTTTTAAGTACCTTAAGCCACAAACAGCCAAAACATGTGATATCAATGCTGCTCTTATGCTGTGACTTTTTTACTAGCGTTGTCGTGCAGCTATAGAATTAGTAAAGTGAGCAATACCACTCAATCGTCTAGCTGCATCAGCATTTATTGTTTGTTCCAGAGTGAGATCTATCGGCTCGTCTATCGGTATTCGTGAGAATGGTTAATCGGTTCTTTTAACTCCGAAACATCCTTTATAAAAATCATCTTCTGGTCCAGGGTGGGTTTTATTGACATTATTAAAATTTTCCGAATATTTTACACAATATCGAGCGTAGTTAGGCTGATTAACAATAAAAAATAAATTTGCCATTTTCGGAATCACGTACTTAAATATTTCAAAGTTACCCATACGTATGCTCCTCGACAGGTTTATGCAGGCCCCTCTTCTCCACTGGGCACTATGGGCACGTGCCCAGGGCCCCGCGATCGAATGGGGCCCCCTAGTTCCTGCCAGATTACCAAATGATAACCGATATTTAGGTATTACCGAAAAACATTAATTTTGAAAAATCTGATGATAATGACCTACTACAATACCTACGCTTATTAGCTTTAGTTTGCCGCATGCGCATAGCTATACCTTGTACAACATAGCTCGAACTTTTTGACAGATGGGTCAGTGATGGGAAACACAAAATATCTATTGGTGTAAAAAATATGTGGCTGTATGTATGTTTTAAACTATTCAAAATAAATTAATTCATTCATCAATCAATTTTATTGCACTGGACATAAAAACATTGGGTAGGTAAGAGACCATTGTTTTCCGTTTTTCTATTTAAATTTTACTTTGAAGCAATAAAAACCACTTGAGACCTTCGGAAAATGCTTGAGTCTTTAACAGGTACTTTTGTGTAGTGTGTCTTTTCTTATGATTATTAACAATTATTAAAATAAGAAAATATTGTTCGTCGTTGCAAAGTTACATCGATTTCAGATTTGACATCCGTCAAAAAGATCAAACTATTAAATGCAATTATAAACAGGGTATAAGTACTCCACTTAATTAAATACCTATACTATATGTAGGTGTAAGAATACAATTTGATGCGGTGTGGTTTATGTCATAAAGAAACCTATTGGAACGTCATACGTAATACCAAAGACAAAAAGGGGAATTCCCGACTCCCGATCGTCGTTTGACTTGACGAACGGGATTTCCCCTGTATTTTCTGCGATGTTGTGACGTTTGTTTTGCTTGTAGTTCTTACTGTCTGTGCTCGAGCTCTGATAAAAAAATAGTATTGTTTGATTAAATCGTCGTTTGTCTGTTTTGTGTTAGCGAATATTTTCGTAATAAAATTAATTAAATACTGAATTATTATATAAAATGTCGAAACGGTTGTTGAAATATTTACCCAGTACATAAGTAATATAAGTTGTCTTGTAGTATTTCTATGCGCGGCATGCGCAGTTGTATATTTTATTCTGTGTAAATTGTTAGATAGTCCATGTGCAAGCTATGCTCGCTCCTTTTCTCTTGTTAGCCGTTCTAGAAGAGTATTATTGTATATTTGTCAGTGTGTTTACTACACAGTTATTTCCTATATTTTATTAAAGACTTTTAATTATTAAACAGTGCGTTGAAAAATATCATGCCGAGTATCGCAGAACCACTTGGTCTGGTGTTCACAAGATGTCTCAACGAAGGTCACTTCCCAGAGCAGCTTAAGATGTCAAAAGTGGTACCTTTGTTCAAGGGTGGAAAAAAGAGTAAACCAGAAAACTATGGGCCTATTTCCATACTTCCTGCTCTATCTAAAGTGTTTGAAACATTGATTAAAAACAGAATAACTGAATTCCTTGAAAAATATGATATAATATGCAAAAACCAACATGGATATCAAAAAAATAAATCTACAAACTCTGCCATAACATCTCTTTTATTAGAAGTAGCGGAAGGTTTCGATAATAGGAAAACAAGTCAGCTTGTGACATGTGATTTGAGCAAAGCTTTCGACACCATAAACCACGATGTTCTTGTCGAAAAACTGGAATACTATGGAATTAGAGGAGTAGCGAAGAAACTAATAGAAAATTACTTAAAATCAAGATTGCAAAGAGTCTCTATGGATGGACAAAACTCCGAATGGAAGGAGGTGAAATTTGGAGTACCTCAGGGGTCTATTCTGGGTCCTCTGCTATTCTTATTATACATAAATGATTTACCATCAAATTTGCAGGCAGACCTCATTTCACTATATGTTGATGATGCTTCTTTCCTTAACAAAGATGAAAAAAGAGAGTTACTAGACGAGAAATCCAAGAAAACGCTGAAACAAGCTGAAGCGTGGTTTCAAGCAAATAATATGAAAATGAATAGGAATAAAACACAATATCTGACATTTGAAACCCGTCCGACCGCAGATAAATCTTTAAAATTTTTGGGTATTTTCCTGGAGCCAAATATGAAGTTCAAACAGCATATAGAAAGTCTGACAAAAAAATTGTCCATAGCAACCTACACAATGAGAAGGTCTAAGCAACTGGCAGGTAAGATAGCAGCTAAACATGCGTACTTCGGTTATTTTCATAGTCTGCTCAGTTATGGAATTCTTTTCTGGGGAAGAAGTTCCAAAAGTAAAAGAATATTTGTTAAACAGAAGAATGCCATACGCATTCTATGCGATCTCAGAATAACAGATAGCTGTAGAAACCACTTCCGAAATGAAAACATCCTTACCCTCAGCTCTATATATATATTAAATTGTATACTATATGTATATGATAATATAAAAGACTTTAAAAGAAATGAACATTATCATTGCTACACAACTAGGAATGCAGAGAAACTAGTTGTGCCCTACCACAGAGTATCATCATCACAGTTAAGTATTAATCATGAAGCATTACAGATATATAACGAAATACCGGAAATTCTGAAAAAAATGACAAGGTCCAAATTGAAAAAAGAACTGAATAAGATTTTAGTGAAGAAAGCATATTATTCAATCGAGGAATTCTGGAATGATAAACTCTCATGTATGTGATTGTGTGTATTTTGTGAATATTTTAAACTCATTTTTTAATTTTAACTTATTGATATAATTATTTTTATCAAGTATTTGATGCACGTTTTTATGTAAATACATTATTTATACTGACAACCCATGTAATCATGTTGATGGGAAGGTTATTCATGAGTATTTGTACTTGGTGAATAAAGTTTATTTATTTATTTATTTATTTAATTTATAACAACGGTCATATCCTAGTGGATCTGAAAAAAGGAAAAAAGCTCTACATCAGAAAGAAGTAATTGAAAAGTTACCAAAATTAACATCTTATTTTACTACTACTACTGGAGAAACTTCTGTAAGTAGCAATCAACTAATATATGTTCCACATGATGAGTCAGCTCAATCACAAATTGCGGGGAATTTCCAAACCTTCATGTTCCAATTTTGAAAAAGAGATTGAATCAGAAAGCGAATATTCCTACGACGAAAGTGCAACAACTTCAGTGACTTCACTAAAACCGACAACTGTGTCAATTGAACAGCAGTTTTCCAACACAGAAGAATTAATATCACACGACCCCGCCGATTATTTTCACGAAAAGTTTATTGAAATAAATCGCGAAATTTTAATTCGTAAGGGACCAGTATATTTTCAAAATAAAGATTCTGACTTTTCCGAGGCATCTAGAACCTACAAAGATGGTAATAAATTAGTAAAGAGATATTTCAACAAAGCATTATTTATTCGCAAATTAAAGAACAATGAAAGCGTCGAAAGAAAATGGTTGCTGTATTCGCCTTCCAAATGCTCTGTATTTTGTTTTTCATGCTGCTTATTTAACCCAACTGATGTTAATCTTTGCTCTCAGAATGGATGTAATGATTGGAAGCATATTAATAACATAATTTTATCACATGAAAATAGCCAAGCGCATAAGCAATCTATGATGACTTATCTGGCACGAAGTAAAACGGTTGGTAGAGTAGATATAGACTTATTATCTCAACATCAAAAGGAAGTGGATTACTGGGGAAACGTACTTAAACGGATTGTAGCTGTTGTAAAATTTTTGGCATCGAGAGGGCTTCCGTTCCGCGGCGACAATGAAATCCTAGGATCTCCAAACAATGGAAATTATTTGGGTTGTGTGGAATTATTGAGTGAATTTGATCCATTTTTTGCAGATCACTTAAAAAAATTTGGGAATCCTGGAAAGGGTAACATTTCTTATTTATCAGCAAATATCTGTAATGAGTTTATTGAAGTAATGGGAAAACAGGTTCTAAAAAAAATTATAAATGAAGTTAAATCAGCAAAATATTTTTCCATTAGCGTTGACAGTACTCCCGATCTGTCTCATATTGACCAACTAACTTTCATCATTCGATACGTAAAAGACTGTGTTCCTGTTGAAAGGTTTTTGAAATTTATACCTATTAAAGAGCATAAATCTAAGTATTTAGCGGAGACTATCTTAAATTTTTTAGAGATACATGATATTCCCATAAAAGATTGCAGAGGACAAAGCTACGACAATGCTTCAAATATGTCGGGAAAGTATAGTGGTCTACAAACAAGAATCAAGGAAAAATGTGAATTTGCCACCTTTATACCATGTGCGGGACATTCACTAAACTTGGTAGGTGTCCATGCTGCTGGGTGTGTACCGGAGGCATCACAGTTTTTTGAAGTAGTTCAGAAAGTGTACAACTTTTTTTCGGGCTCTACCCACAGATGGAATATGTTAACAGAACATTTAGGTTCAAAAAAAGTTGTAGAAGTCTTTCACAAACCAGATGGTCAGCCCGAGCTGATGCAGTAAGCGCTTTGCATGGGGGTTATAAACGAATAAAAGAAGCTTTAATCACCATCGTAAACGATACTGAACAGGCACGAGAAACTAGAGACGAAGCCCTTAGTCTGTCTAGAAAAATGGAAAATCTAGAATTTATTATACTGACGGAAATCTGGAGCTGTATATTGGAAAGAATAGACAAAACAAGTAATTATCTTCAGAAAGAAACAATAACACTGGACGTTGCAACCAATTTGTTCACTTCACTTTATGATTTCATTACTAACCTCAGGGATAAATTTGATAACTTCGAATCATCTGCCAAAGAAAAGAACCCAGAATCTGACTACAAGGATCTATCTCAAAGAACAAGACGTAGAAGCTCTCGGCAGAGTTTTTTTGACGGCTCTGCGCCATCAGTCCAATTGAATGGAAAAGAGCGATTCAACGTAGAAACCTTTCTCCCAATAATCGATACCTTGAGTGTTCATCTAAAACAGCGACTAAGTTCATATGAGACCGTTTTACGTCAAGGCCTTCGACTCTATTCCACATGGGTGGCTGACAAAAATTTTGGAAATAAACAAGATCGATCCCATTACAATAAACTTTCTGAAATATGCAATGTGCAACTGGTGAACGAATATCGAACTTTCTTCGGCGAATATAAATACTTAACAGATTCCAACTAAAAGGGGGATTTTCCGGGGAGAATCATTGAGTTCCTTATGGTTCAACGCCAAACAGCTAGTAGCAACTGAAAAGTTTTGTCATGGTCAAAATAGGACATGAAAAGAGTTCTGTGTTTTTTGTGACTTGGTTGCATATGATGGAATCTATTATCAGCAGGTCCTTCAATTCAAATGCATTCCTGGAACATCCTTTTTGCTATGCTGTCATTATATTATTTGTCTCGCAATGTTTGTAGATACGAAATGCTGAACGAGATGTGATGATTTCATATATTGTTGGGTAGGCATGAAATTGGTCTGTAATTTGATGGATCCGCTGTGTGTTGCACACAGGTCGTAGGTAAGTGGTCGCTGTTGTTAAAAATTTGGGCATTACCGTTGGATTATCTATAACACTATTTATGGTTTCACCAAAAGTTCTTTAACCAAAAGTTGTGGATTCCATTCGGGCCTGGTGATTTCGATTGTGTGTGTTCCCCAATATATCATGGAATTCTTCTATTAAAACTGTAAGGGGTCAGTGGAACCTTTACGAAACGTACAGAAAATCTTATTCATATCATAATTTTCTAATTTTATTCATACAAAATAATTTCAGAAGGTATTTCATATTTCTTAATCAAACGTAGATTGAAGGATGTGTTTCTTCAATAACCAACAATCACCAGTAATTATCTTTCCTATCATATTTCTATCACATCCCTTCATTCTTTCGAACCAACTCTTCAACCTTGTTGACAAGCTGTGGAATTAAGACTGCCCTTGAACATCTGAGCCTGGTTGTTCAGTTTGTCGAACAAAATTCCTTATCATTCGAACCGATCCTTCAACCTCATAAACTTAACGTCCTATAACTAGACTAGACTAGACTTAGAATACTTACCTAATTCAAATGAAAAACCTCGTCGCAGAGCAGATCAAAACGACAGAAGTCATCGAAAGAATTCTTTATTACTTGAAGAAGAAAGAAGAAACGCAGAATACCACCAAATGAAAATGAAAATAGTAGAAGAAGAGAATTAATTCAATGAAACGCACCAAAATTCAGAGGATAATATACCAGAAACTGATGAATACTTCACCAAAAACATATCTGGGCAAGCAGAAAAGATATACAACCAGGCATTAGCCTACGTCACAAAAATACAGGATGAACTTGGAGACAAACAAGGAAATGCAGAAGAAAATAAAAAGAAGAACACCGATTGCTTAATCATCAAACAACAAATTTCAAGCATCGAAATGTTCATGAGACAGCTAGCAAAAATTGAAGGCTTTCTGGAACAATCATAGAACATTGAACTTCTGAAGATCAAACTACAATCTATGGATACAACATGGTATCATAGCATCTCACTTGAAATCGAAATCAACGCAATGGATAAAAATGTTTTCAAATCATAAATGGAAAGCGGGCAGTTCAATGAAGCAAGTGACAAATACGAAGAAATCAGAGTTAATATCCTAAAAGCCATTCAAATGGGAGAAACAAGGAAATATTCAAGAACAAATTTGTCGGCACTTACCACTTCAATACTTACTGGACAATATGACTCATGGCCCAAATTGAATGATGGACTAGTGGCACAGAACACGCACGAGAATGCACAATTCACGAATTTCCGGAATACAGAAAAAGAGGAAAATTCGAATGAAACAACACATGACGAAACATCGATACTAACACCATTCAGAGAAACGAACACGATCACACTGTGAAAATCCCATTCAAAACATTTTCAACTCAGCTTGATGGATCTCAAACCAAGTTAAAGGAACGACTATTTCAATTAGAAAATAAATTGGAAAAGAATGAAAAATTCAGCATTATAACCAAGGAATCCATGCAGAAATACATTGACCTAGGCCACATGAAGATTGCAAGTACAAACGATTCAATACCAAGACATAATATTCCACATCAGCCTGTGATCAACGAAGAACGCGATACAACAACCTTAAGAGGTGTTTCGATGCTAGTTCAAAAACCCGTTTCAGATGGCGAAAACACAAAATTGCATTGACTACAGACATCGAAAGAATGCCCAGGCAGTTGAAATTAGACAGCTAAAATCAATCATTACACTCAATACTTTGGATAAAAAACAGGGACAAGCCTATACAAACTCATGAGTTAACCACAACAACCTACTGCACAGGACCGAGAGCCTTTTAAATTCAGGCGAAAATGCTAATGCAAGAACTACGGAGAAACAAGACCTCATGGTACAAATCAATGCCAGAGCAAATAAGACACCATTCCAGAATTCCAGATCGAGCTAGGAGAAATTCAAGTGAACCATTGGATTCATCTAAACCCCTATCAGCATTTAGAATTGCACGGATTCTCAGATGCATCCCTAAAGGCATATGGCGTAGCAGTATACACCAAAACGATGGACACCAGTGGAAAAATACAAGTACGACTGCTCACATCAAAATCAAAAGTTGCACCGTTATTAAAAACGAAGACAATCCCTCACTAAGAACTCTGTGCAGCTCTCCTCTTGGAGAAACTCATCAAGAGCTGTGTTACGGCCCTGAAACACAACAATTCAAAAGTATTTGCCTGGTGCGACTGGAAATATCTCATATCATGGATAAACGCTGACGCAGGAAAATGGAGAATATTCGTCGCCAACAGAGTTCAATGCATCCAGGAGCTACTAGGTCAAGTTCACTGGTACTACGTTAAATCGACCGACAATCCTGCAGATCTGATTTCACGTGGATTGAGACCCAGAACAATGCCAATGAATGATCTTTGATGGAATGGACCCGAATGGTTGAAACATCCAGAAACAACAGAGGATGAAGAAAATTGCAGTCAGAAGCACAATCATCTCCATGCATCATGTTTATAAATTTCATTTAATATTTAGTATTATGTTATTCAAGGTTAAGGAAGTGACAACGCCGACAAAGAGCCTCAGTCTAGACGAGCAATGAACCGGTCCTATTGAAGAAGGGATTGAGTTGCAGCCAATCTATAGCAACCCTTATGACAGACCAATAAACCCTCACCTTGCTCAGAAAATAGCATTCAAGACGTCATGACTCCAACCACATTACTAAGGCCGCCGGGAATATGTACGAAACGTACAGAAAATCTTATTCATATTGTAAAGGTTTACACAGGAAGAAGAAGAACTCCTGTAATTCTACTCGATACTTCCTCCCACCATGGTCCCACCTCGAGAGAGTGCTTTAAATAATTCAGTATTCACCTTTTATTCATAAGTCAGTGACTCAGTATTCATCATCATTACATATTCAAGTATTCAATCACTTGATATTCACAAGTTATTACTATTATAACATTATAATTCTATAGAGTGTTTGTGTTAACATATTAAACAATTAAAATCATAGATATTTTCTTTCAACCAACCAAGCAAACACAAACGTTCATGGTCCTTCGAAGCCGAATTTAAATATATCAAGCATACATTCGTTAATGGTACTTCGAGCCAGAAGATCATTTTGTAATTCGAATATATCAACCATACATCCCTTCATGGTCCTTCAGAAGCCGAATCAAAAACACACACCCGTACATGGTCCTTCGAAGCCGAATTTTAATACGAATCAAGCAACCACACACCCGTTTATGGTCCTTCGGAAGCCAAATTCATACGAATCAGTGAAAATACATCAAAAAACAAGTGATTGAATATAACATCAAACAAGAAAAACAGTAAGTCATCCACTATCCTGCTATATATTGTTATCCACATTAATTTCCTATTTTTGAGTATTTTTAATTCGACAAAATATAGGGTATATATATATATATATATATATATATATATATATATATATATATATATATATATATATATATATATAACTAAATCAACATGGTTGAAGCATTAAAACTCAAAAAAAGGACAACTCAAAGCTCAATTAACACGATTCGGCAATTTTCTATCAAATCTTTAGGATGAAAGTTGTAAAAAGGACATTCACAAAATCAACAGTAGATTAGAAAAATTGAAAACGCTTTATGACACTTTCGATCAAATAGAAGGCAATATTGAGCTACAAACCGGGAAGATAGATGATGATGAGCGAGCATACTTTGAGAAAACTTTATGACGCGGTGAATTGGCCCTCAGGTATGACAGTATCACGATATAGTTTTTTCCGCAGGCCGGAAACAGTTTCCACAGTAAATAATGGTGAGTCCACCACATATACTACTGACCTTAATTTGAATGTACAGTGTATAAGAAATAAAATTGACATTTCTAACGAATTTCTAGAAAGTATTGAGTGTACGGTAGCATGTATCACAGAGCACTGGTTAACACAGGATCAGAGAGCAAACGTCGAAATACACGGCTTTCAAATAGCAGATATTTACACCAGGAAAACCGCCGTGCACCTCTCAAGGGACCTGGATGTTGAGATAGCCGCCGCAAGCATACCCCATCTCCAAATGGTGGTGCTTTCCATATACAGGTCACCTTCTGGTAATATTGACATTTTTACCACACAGATGGAGCTTGCTTTGGATTATATCCTCGAAAATTAACCATCCAATGTTTTATTGGTGGGGGGGATTTTAATGTGGATATATTGACGGACACAACAGAAAGAGAGAAACTGGTAGATTTATTCGATTTATAGGGATTAAAATATGCGTTTACTGAACCTTCCAGAATAAGAACTTGTATTGACAATATTTATACAAATCTGGATCTGGGCAGGGCCAGGGCCACCACACTACAGCCTCACATCTCGGATCATTTGGCCCAAAGTCTTGCCATACCGATCTTGTCAACTGAAACGAAGAAATACAGATACATTCGTGAACTTAATGAAAGAAATACTCACCAGTTCATAAGAGAGCTGCGTAAAGTTCACTGGGGATCTCTCACCACATTGTCGGCAGAAGATTCTTACCAGGTCTTCCATGACGGCATAATGAAGTGCTTCAATGAAAGTTTTCCTCTCAGAAGACGAACTGTAGGATTATAAAAAGAAATCTTCATTGTTCTGCGGAGACAGCTGAACTGATAAATGAGGCTGATTTAGCGTATACAGTTTTTATGGTGAAGAAGGATACAACTTCAAAAAATGCATATAATTACAGGATTCCATCCCGTTCTGATCAATTGACGTAATATTGTATTGTTCATTTAGATTCACATATCAATGTGCTGCATTTTGCTTACACCAGCATAATGCAGGTGGTTCGACGCGTGGCGTCAATTAAGATAAGAAAGTATAATGTTATAAATAGGAGACAATATGTTATTTTCAGTCAGTCAGATAGATAGTCAGCTTTAGAATCATCTTAGATTCATTCTATTGTTTATTTCCATATTTCCTTGTAAATAAATTCGTTTTTAAAAACGTGGTTTTCTCAACGAAAAACATAATTGGCGACGAGGATGGGATTGTGCCGTTCCTATTAGAGAAGAAAATTTGGTGACATTGATTGTGCCATTCTTTCCTGCCAGAAGAAGAAGTTCCTGCAGTGATCCAAGAATCCAACTCAATCAACATCGATCTTCCCAGGACGTCGGTTTCAACCGTTCAGCACAACCGAACAGAGAGTAGAAAACTAGAAGCCCTGATCTTTGGAGTAGCGCCCAAGACGACTTCACTACAAGGAATACGAAACAAAAGAGGTGAGCAATCCTTTCTAACTGACTCCCAGTTTACCTATTCTGGCCCAGAAATAATCAACCTTTTCCCAAGTTTTGAGCGTAAAACTTGTATAAAAGTTTTTCCTAGGTTTCTTATAAAAAACCGGTCACAAAGTTTTTCCTAGGTTTCTTATCATAAAAACCGATCATTAAAATTATCAATAATACTTCTTTTAAACAGTTTCACGGTAAGAAAGAAAAGAAAGTAGCTAGAGTTAAAATGGATTTATCAACTGCAGAAAAGTTTGGATCACTCCTTCCTAAATTTTCAGGAATGGAGAACGAACTCCATTCTTTTATTAAAAACGTAGAAAGTTATTTAAGTATGTTCAGTAACGAAAATGAACTTATTAAAAAATACTGTTTAGCTTCAGTTAAATCAAAATTAGTCGGTAGAGCACTTGCTGAAGTTTCTACCTCAGATATCCCCGATAATTGGGATCATCTGAAAAGATTTTTGTATAATAAATTTGGCGATCAAATCAATTTAGATGTGTTGATTCACCAATTACAATTCTCAGAAAAGAAATCAGATATGATTAGCTTTATAGATGAAACAATTTCGATGAAAATAAGAATTAACTATAGAATAGATGCTGACACGATGCCAGCTCAAGAAAAACAATTGTATAAGACTAATATATTGAAAATTTGTAAAACGGTGTTAATTTCGAATGCACCATTAGAACTTAGAACTTATTTAATCGCGAATAATGACTTAACGTTTGACCAGACCATAAATGCAATTAAAGATTATTTGTCAAACATGGAGCAATATGATTTATTAGATAAAAGTAGAAAACATAATTTTCAATCGCGAAGGACGAAAAATAATTTTCAAAATAATAATAATAATAAAAGAAACTATATTCCAAATAATTATAGAAATTTTTACTCAAATAATAGTTACGGAAATAATTATAATCCTAACTCCGTTCGTAACTTTCCTTCACAACCTATTCAGTACACTCAGAGACCAGTAAATAATAATTATTATCCTACAAACAAACAAGTGTTCGGATATCCAAAGACGGAACGATATAATAATCAAAATGTTTTTAAGCCTAATTCGAATCAACGTATTCAAACACCACCGGAGAAAATGTCAGTCCAAACTAGGAACTTTGCACAGAAACGCCCGAGTTATTCTACTCAATTTCCCACAAATCCAAATAAAAAATTTTATTCCAATGAACAAACTCCCAATTATACATTTGAGGAATTAACCCAATTAGATTCGAGTCAGAATAAAAAGAATTATTATGAACAAAATGATAGAGGTCGTTGGAAAACCTCGAATTCAAATAAATCAAAATATTTTCCCACAAAATTCGTAATTGGCGACGCTTCAACTTCAAAAAACTTTGAGGAACGAAATTTTTGCGAACTAGCCTCGGGAAACGAATCGACTTAAATAATAGTATTGATCATTCAAATCAACTTCCCTATATCGAATTCAATTATCCTAAATGTAAACTTTTGATTGACAGTGGATGTTCAGTTTGTTTAATAGACCCCAAATTTGCGTATAATAATTGCCCAAATAATATTTATCAAGAAAAAACCACTTTAACCGCGTGTATGAGACAAAACACTTCAAATGAAAAAGTCTTATTGCCTTTATTTTCTGAATTTAACGTAGAAGATACTCATCCATTAGTACTTTATAAATTTCATAGAAATTATGATGGCTTAATAGGAGCAGATATTTTGAACAAGTATGGAATCAATTTAAACTTTCAAGATCAAATTTTAGAAAATGAATTTTGCAACATTCCTTTCAAATACCAACAAGTATGTCAAAATCCAATGAAAATCCCAGTGGATCTTTATCATTTAGAATCAAAAATAAGTAATCAACTTATGGAAATTTTACAAACAAACGAAATTGTATTACAATTACCCAATCAACCTTTATCTTTTTCTAGTAGAATCAAACATAAGATTCGAACAACCGATGATGTTCCGGTTCATTGCAAAATTTATAGATATCCCGAAGCACACAGGGAAGAAGTCAAAAAACAAATAAAAGATTTATTAGATAAAAATATTATTCGACCAAGTATTTCCCCCCGGTCTTTCCCAGTAGTTATAGTCCCAAAGAAAGAGGACTTATCAGGAAAAGTAAAATGGCGAATGGCCATCGATTATAGAAAACTGAATGATAAAACAATTGATGATAAATATCCTTTACCCCAAATTGATAGTATCCTAGATAAATTAGGAAATAAAAAGTATTTTACGACACTTGACCTTGCTTCAGGCTTTCATCAAGTCGAAATGGACGAAGAATCAATAGAAAAAACGGCTTTTACTGTAGATAATGGACATTACGAATTTTTAAGAATGCCATTTGGTTTAAAAAACGCGCCAGCTACATTTCAGCGATTGATGAACAATACCTTGAAAGATTATATAGGAAAAATTTGTCATATTTATATGGATGACATAATTATTTTTTCAGAAACGGTAGAACAGCATTTGGCTGATATTCATACTATATTGGAAACGCTTATGAAAGATGATATGAAAATTCAATTAGATAAATGTCATTTCTTCAAAACAGAAATCAAATTTTTAGATCACATTATAACTCCAGAAGGAATAAAACCTAATCCAAAAAACTTAGAAGCAGTAACTAAATTTCCAATTCCTAAAACACCGAAAGAAATCAAATCTTTCCTTGGTTTAGTAGGATATTATAGAAAATTCATTCCAAATTTTGCAAAGATAGCAAAACCTTTAACTGCTTGTTTAAAAAAAGAAGCGAAAATTAATATTGATGATATAAAATATGTAGAAGCTTTTCAGGTTCTGAAACGTAACCTTTTAAACCATCCAATCCTATGTTATCCTGATTTTAATAAACCTTTCGTGCTTACGACAGATGCATCCGGATATGCAATCGGTTCAGTTCTTTCTCAAGGTACTCCGCCAGGTGATTTACCTGTAGCGTATGCTAGTCGTACTCTCAGCCAATCGGAAATAAAATATAGCACCATAGAAAAGGAGCTTTTGGCTATTTTATTCAGTTGCAAATTTTTTAGACCCTATTTGTACGGAAGAAAATTTATAATTTATACGGATCATAAACCATTAACTTGGTTATTTTCATTGAAAGAACCAAATTCTCGCCTTATGCGATGGCGAATTAAATTAGAGGAATTTGACTATGAAATTAGATACAGAAAAGGTTCAATGAATAATGCAGATGCATTAAGCAGAATTGTTATAGAAAATGAAATTAATTTTGAAAATTTTATAAAGCTGAATGAAATGAATGAAATAACGGATTCTCCAAATGTAAAAGAGAAAGAAGGTAATTTATTTAAAGCCCCTAAAAATTATGCATTAGCGCATTGTGTTTCTAAAGACTTCCACATGAGTCGAGGTATAGCCGTCTGTTTTAAAAATAAATACGGAAATATTGAAAAACTGAAATCGCAAAAAAAAATGGTAGGTCAAGTTGCCAAGATTCGAAAAGATAATAGGAATATTTATTATTTAATAACGAAAGAAAATTATTATGATAAACCTACGTACGAAAACGTATTTAAATCTCTAATGGAACTTAGAGAAATTTGTGAAATGAATAATGAAAAATATTTAGCAATACCACGTATAAGTAGCGGATTAGACCGATTGAAATGGTCCACAATTTTTAATATGATAAAATATATTTTTCTGAATTTGAATATAAAAATTACTATATTCTATTTACCAAATAAAAATGGTAATGAAATAAAGCAAATCGAAGCATCAAAAATGCAAATGAACGATTTGAACGAAATCGAAGAAATAAATAATAGTATTGAAGATGACTTAGTGTCAATAATTAATCAAGTTACTGACGAAGAACTTGATGAATGCTTGGAATTACTAAATGCAGGTGAATGCGAAAATGATGATTCCAATGAAAATGAAGATGAAAATATAATTGATTTCGAAACTTCAAACGTGATTATACACGATGATGTAACTATTCACAGTTGTATAGAAAACCCTATCTTTGAAATACCTTATACGGAGAGAAGTATAAACTCCGCGAATTTACAGGTCATATTTAAAAAAGCATTGAATTATGATGTTACGAAAATTAAATTGTTCGGAGAAAAATTAAGATTTCTTGTATCAGTAAATTCTGTCGAGAATATCTACGTCCAAAAAGTCCTTATACAATATACTTCAAATCATTAGAATTAGAAAAACCTCTTATACGAATTTTGCAAGAGAAATTCGATTATAAGAGCCTTGATTTGAAAATATCGAGAACATTAGTAGAAGATGTCGAAGACAAGGAGGAACAACTCCTTAGAATGAAACAATTCCATGAAACCAAAATTTCACATCCTGGATTACGCGAAAATTTATTAAGTTTGAAAAGAAAGTATTATTGGCCGAATATGAATAAAGATATTCAGAATTATATAAATACATGTGAAATTTGTCAAAAATCCAAATATGAAAGAACTCCAGTTCAACTTCAATTCAAACCAAATCCCGTCGGTACCAAACCTTTTACTCATGTCTACTGTGACACGATTAAATTTAATCAAACAAATTGTTTAAGCGTGATAGATTCTTTTTCCAGATTTGGACAATGCTATCCTTTGTTACAAAAGACAGGATCAGAAATTATGGACAAATTATTAATTTATTTTAGTCATTATGGAATCCCTAACAAAATTACTTGTGATAATGGGATCGAATTTAAAAATAATGTAATACAAGATTTTTGCAAAGTCCATAAAATCGAAATACATTATATCACGAATTATAACCCAAATTCAAACGCATTAGTTGAAAGATTTCATTCTACTCTCATAGAACAATTGAGAACAATTGGAAATAAAAATTTGACTTTTCAAAGTAAATTAGCTCAAGCTTTATTAAGTTATAATAATTCGAATCACTCAAGTTTATAAATGACCCCCATGCAAATTATTAAGGCAGACTTAAATTACTCATTACCCATTGAACGTACGCATAATGAACAAGTTCAAAATTATGTAGAAAACTATATTGAGAATTTGAATGACATTACAAATCAAATAGAAAAACAGCGAGATGAACAGTTAATCCGTTTAGAAAAAACGAATTATAAGAGACGTGCGAAAGAGGATCACCCTCTTAATAAAAACCCAACTTATATTAAAGCTCCAATTACAAGAAAACTTGATCCTGCATTCAAAAAGATAGATGCGAAAGAAATTGATTCACATCGTATACAAGATAATAAGAATAAACATATTTATCATAAGAAAATTATGAAGCAACGAAAGAAGTAACTTTCAAATTTTATTTTCAGATTCAACATGGATCACCATTCATTTACATTGATAATTATAATTTTAATGATAAAAGTAACGAAGATAATTAATTCACTAGAAATTATTCCAATTGAAAATAATGTATTGCCCATTCAATTAGGAAAAGCTCACATAACAAAAAAGAATTTACAACTAATTTATCATAATGATTTAAATAAAATGGAAAATGTAATTTTGGCATATCAGAAAGAAATAGATAAATTTAAGAAGGAACCATTAGGTTTTTCGCAGACTGCAAACTATAGATATTTGCAAGAGTCTAATAAAATAAATATTGAATCGTTCGAAGAAATAGTTAATGACAAAATACGGACTAAGAGAGGATTGATTAATTTAGGAGGCAAAATCTCAAAAATACTCTTTGGAACCTTAGATTCTGACGATGAAGAATTATACAGAAATTATTTTAATAGTATAAAGAAAAATGAGGAAACCCTCATAAGGAATCAAAAGAAGATCGCTACTGTAGTTAATGACTTGAAAAACAAATATATTGATAAATTTCAGAAAATGCATGATAATCTTGAATTATTAAAAATCGTACCAGCACTCGAAGAAGTTCAGCAAATGCATCTTATGACTTTTGAACTCAAAGACATTAAAAATACTTTGGATGAAATTCAAACTGCAATTAGTTTTGCTAGGTTACATTTGTTGCATGAATCCATTTTACCCTATTCAAAGTTTTTAGAAGTAATCAAAAATTCAAGTATCATTCCCTTACATCATATAAAAGACTATTATCAATTATGCCATACTAAGGTAATTTTCAAAAATAAAATTTTACTATTTCTTATATCTATTCCAACCATTTATGAAAAGGAATACGAATTATACAAGTTTTACTTTCTTTCCCAAAATAATGAATCCCTTTCCTTAACCGACTCCTACATGCTCTCACAAGAAGAAGAATTACTATGGAGTACGAGTCAATGTCACCCAGTTGAAGAAGACTTCCTATGCGATCAAGATCTACTATCCAAGCCTCCAGAATGCATCAGAAATTTATTGAAAAATCACAAAGAAAATTGTTCAAGAATTGTATCAGTCCCACAAGCTAACTTGAAACTTCTAGAAGATGGAAATATCCTCTCAATCAAAAATGAAAAAGTCCAAGAGAAATGCCCACAGCAAATAAAACATTATTTCATACCCCCAATGGCAATCCTTCGTTCAAGATGTGTTGTAGGAAACACACAAAAGGAAATTTTTCCCATTTCTACGATTATGGAAGAAAAATACATTGTCCTGCCCAAGATGGCTCATCCAATGAAGAACCAGCCCAGTTCGAACTTCAAGAAAGAAGAAGAATGGCACATCCAACCAGGATATTCATTAATTTTTATTCTTATGTTTATAATAATATTGATTTTGATATTTTTTCTTATTTTTAAATATTTAAAAAATAATAGACTTGCTAAAGTCACACCTATTGAAGGTGATAACTTTAACTTAGGTGGGGAGGAATTACAGGATTCCATCCCGTTCTGATCAATTGACGTAATATTGTATTGTTCATTTAGATTCACATATCAATGTGCTGCATTTTGCTTACACCAGCATAATGCAGGTGGTTCGACGCGTGGCGTCAATTAGGATAAGAAAGTATAATGTTATAAATAGGAGACAATATGTTATTTTCAGTCAGTCAGATAGATAGTCAGCTTTAGAATCATCTTAGATTCATCCTATTGTTCATTTCCATATTTCCTTGTAAATAAATTCGTTTTTAAAAACGTGGTTTTCTCAACGAAAAACATAATTATATATGTACCTGAAACAGAGACTGAAAACACATATTGATATGTCTCTGAGGGCGGAATATAAAAATTCAATTGAGAACTCCAGCAACAGGAACAAAGAAATCTGGTCCATAATAAGAGCGAATACAAAACATACAAACCTGGAAACAAATTACAATTTGGATGTGAATTCACTTAACAAGTTCTTCAAGAACGTAGCCAAAAGTGTTTCACCCTCACCTGTGGGCGCTACACCGGGAAGTTACCTGAAAAATATTAAATCTCCGCGGGGCTCCATGTTTCTGGCGGACACCACAGTGGAGGAAATAATTAGTGTAACTTCAAAGATTCAACGGCACTGGATGCCTACGGTTGAAATGTGTCCTCACTCAAGAAGATTATACACCAAATAGCAGCGCCCGTTAGGGACCTTCTGAATGTTTGTTTTTCTGAGGGAGTATTCCCGGGAAAACTCAAAATTGCCAAGATAATACCTGTTCATAGGGGAGGAAGCATAGACAATTATGGAAACTATCGGCCAATTGCTATACTGCCCAGTGCCCGTGTTTTCTAAAATATTCGAGGCAATTCTGAAGAACAGAATCCTGAAATATATCGAGAAGGAAGATTTTATGAGTACACATCAGCATGGATTCACTGGGGGAAGGTCTACTACGACAGCTCTGGTGAATGTTGTGGAATACTTGATTGAGGCTTCGGAGAGTGACGAGGACGCGGAGTTGTGTTGTTGTGACCTCATTAAGGCGTTTGATTGTGTGGATAGATCATTACTGCTGCAGAAGCTGGATCATTATGGCTTGAGAGGACGAATATACAATATACTACAATCCTACTTGACAGATCGATGGCAGACAGTTCAGTGGAACGGCTAGAAATCAGAACTACAGGAGAATAAACATGGTGTACCACAGGGATCTATTTTGGGACCTGTGCTGTTCGTCATTTATATGAATGATCTGCCTGTGAACATGAATGCTGGTAAGATGTGTTTGTTCGCTGACGACACTACAATCATGAAAAAAAATCGTGACATGGATGAGTTGGTGCGGATGAGTGAAGAATCATTGAAGGATGCGGAGCATTGGTTTGGAGAAAATTGTTTGGCTCTCAACTTAAATAAGACCCAAAGGTTGGTGGTCAGCAATTAATCGGCTTGCAGAGATCCAACTAGAACAGTGAAGCTATTGGGCTTTATTATTGAGCCAAATTTGTTGTCGTGGAGGAGCCATGTTGCGGAGGTGTGCAGGAGGCTGTCAGCGCCGATCTTCTCTATCAGAACCATTCAGGTTTCCACAGCATTTCCACCTATGGCATCCTCATAATATGGGGTGGATCTCCAGAGGGTCGTAGGGTTTTTCTCAAACAAAAGAGAGCGATGCGGGTTCAGGCTGGTCTACCTAAAACAGAAAGCTGTAGAGGATTATTCCGGAGATATGGCATACTAACCATAACATCGTGCTACATTCTTGCCTGTTTGTGCTTCATCCATGATAATAGGAGGGAATATGCCCGGCTGTCTGATTTTCACGAACACAATACGCGCAGAAAAGATAATATAAGGCAGCCGAAAATTCGAACCGCGGCTGTGCAAAGGTATTTCGTGTCTAACGGCATCAATCTATACAACGCATTACCACTAAGCATTCGAGGGTTTCATTCGGCCAAATTTAAGTATTCTACCAGGAGATTGTTGATGCAGGGCGAGTTTTATAGTGTGGGGGAGTTTTTTGATGGTGTGGCTGATCTGCAAAGTTTGTGATAGTTGTTCCGTTTTGTATATGTACTTATATGTATGCATTTTTTTCTTTCTTATATTTAATATTTAATTGACAGTCCATGTAAAGTTTTGATGGAAAAATAAATTACTAAGACTATGACTATGACTAAGAGATGATCACTCACAATCAAAATGCAAATCAATTCCTAATTGCCGAATTTGTAAGAAAAGGCACAATACGTTACTCCATAACAATAGTAAAAGTTCAAATTTCTCAGTAACTGACGCATCTGGTAATTATTCTCTACCTACTCAGGTAGAAGAAAACGATAATCCAAAAACCCTTCAACATAATTCGACTTTCACTTCAATACTAGAAAATAATCCTACTAATTCTCTATTTTCAGAAAGTTCTCAGGTAATATTACCAACGGCTAAAATCAATATTTTTGACTCAAAGAGAAAATTAGTATCGTGTAGAGCAATTCTAGATACTGGGTCACAAAGCAATTTCATATCTTCATCTTTAGCAAAAAAACCTAATCTCGATGTTTCTGAAATCAATATACCAGTTATCGGTGTAAATTGTACCACAAGTCATATTCAAGGAAGATTAGAGACATCATTTATTTCAAATAATAGAAAATATCAAACTAAAGACACATTTTTAGTTGTTGATAAAATTACAAATCATATGCCTTAAATTTATGTCGACATTTATTTTATTTAAATCTGCCAGACAACATTACCCTAGCTGACGACGAGGCTGACGATTCCTTTTACAAATCCGGTTCTATTGATGTATCGCAACTGCCCCACATTACAGAATACCAAACTAGGTTGGATCGTTTCAGGCCCAATTAATTACGCAAGGCATTTGAATTCACCCGTCCTTTGTAATATAAATATTAACAATAATGAACAACATCAAAATTTTCGGAAACTTGAAAGTACAAGACAAGAAAAAACTCATCGAAATTTCAAAATCAGAAAATCTTCTCATATTCGATAATCAAATCGATATTATAAACCCATTAGGATTAATTCGGACTCCAAATTCCGCTCATCTCACTTTTGAAGGTTTATTTATACCTATACAGTTATTTGTCAGATTGAAGCTGTGCTCAACTCACGTCCTATTACCTCATTGCCTATCTATCCCTTACACCTGCACATTTCCTTGTGGGTGACTCATTGATGGTTGCACAACAAAGGGAATTCACAGAAATTCTCTATACACCTTTGAAGATATCAAAGACCACAGCAGATTGCACAACATCAATGGCGTTTGGAAAGAATCGCGGATCTTCATCCAGGAGTGGACAAAATTGTACGTGTCGTAAGCATCATGACGAAGAGTGCTGTTTTCAAACGCAGTGTACATAAAATCAGTCCCCTGCCAATGGAGGTTTAATATCTAACAAGAATCAAGTCATTACCTGTCGCCAAACAATAGGAAGGTCGTGAAAATCCTTTATTGAAAGTCGAACCTTTCAAGGTGGCCGCGATGTTAAGGCTTACAGAGGAAGAAGAAGAACTCCTGTGATTCTACTCGATACTTCCTCCCACCATGGTCCCACCTCGAGAGAGTGCTTTAAATATTTCAGTATTCACCTAATAACCATCAGTCAGTAACTCAGTATTCATCATCATTACATATTCAAGTATTCAATCACTTGATATTCACAAGTTATTACTATTATAACATTATAATTATATACAGTGTTTGTGTTAACATATTGAACAAGTAAAATCTTACGTATTTCCTTACATCCATAAATCAAGCATACACTCGTTCATGGTCCTTCGAAGCCGAATTTAAATATATCAAGCACACACTCGTACATGGTCCTTCGAAGCCGTATCAATCAATCCATATAATCGTTCACATATCATAATTTTCTAATAATATTCATACAAAATAATTTCAGAAGGTATTTCATATTTCTTAATCAAAAGTAGATTGAAGGATGTGCGTCTTCAATTTGTTTATAAAATCAGCACTTTCTTTTCTGTTCGAAGTACGTTAACCAGAGAAATACCAAGTTACTTGCATATTTTCGGTGAACTGTGGAATTTATATTGTATCAATAAATCTATTGTCATCATATTTACGTGGGTCTTGAGGTCACTACAATTATATTATAAATAGTTTTCGAAACATAACCCTTGAGTCTTTAATAAATCCACTATCTTGAAAGGTAACGTTGTGACGCAACCCCAAGTTGATCTGTCCAAAAATTCTCAATACCCTGGTCGCTTGGATAACTTCCTGATATTGCTGACAAATTATCGTTTATAATTCTATAGAATTTCTTTTCGGAGTTTTCAAAAAGCATATTATCCTGTATCAGAGCTGTGCCAAAGCATTGTGCTTAGTGCTTTCGAAAGCACTCGAACCTTTTTTGTGCTCCCGAGAACTCTTCAAAAGCAGTGCTTACTGCTTAGTAATCGAAGCACTTTCGCGAAGGGCTTAGTGCTTAGTAATCCCAAAAGTGCTCCCAAGCACTGCAGTGCTCGCGAGCGGACTAAGAAAATTTCAGACTTTTCCTGTTTTTGTGAATGAGGATTGAAATATTGTACGTGTATAATTTTTTTGTTTCAGTAACCACAAAGAAATAATTCATAATAAAACTTCTGAATTTCTACTAGGCACGGTCATACTGGGTGATCAATAAAAATTCCCTCATGAGTGAAATTTTTTTAGTTCAGAAACTCTCCAACTAATCCACTGAATAATTTCAATTTTCGAAGTTTTGTCATCTTTTACTAACGCCTTCCTTCAATATTTCTGAAATCATATAAATCAGATGTGTACTAGTTAAATCTCAGCATTTTTTTCTTTTGGTGAATATTGGATTAATTGAACAAACAAACTTTCACTCTTAAGTTTATTGATCGCCCGGTAAGACCGTGTCAAACACAACAGAAACAAAAAATCATACTGTTCACTTGCAGAGTGATCCAATATTCACGAAAATGGAAAATATCTTAAATTTTTCTCGTCCGAATCTAATTTATTCGATTTTAGAAATATTGAAGTAAAGCGCTAGTGAAAGATGACAAAACTTCAAAATTTGAAATTATTCGGTCGATTTGTTAAAGAGTTATCGAACTGTCAAATTTCATTCTTAAGATGAACATCACCCTGAATATCCCAAGGCACTCAGGTGATTGAAACCTCTCGATACGAGTCCTCTATGATGACCTTCATTCAGGGTATCCGTTTGTCCCATTCTTCTCGGGACACCCTGTATATGAATGATAGATGTCTTGCTACTTATTTTATTGAAATATACTCGCTCTGCTCGCCGAAGGGGCTCCGCCCCTTGGACCCCGTCACTATGCCGGTAGATCCTTCACTGGGTATCCCTCTAGAAAATAAAAGTTTTTTTTCGGAAACCTTGTATTGTTAGCTGATTTTAGACGATTCACTCGAATATACTACGCTGATTCTAGGGTGGAATTCTATATGATTCTTTTCCTAGAACATACCGTTTCGCCCTTGCTCACATGAAAATATTTGATGCAAATAACTTTCCATTACGACAAATCAAGGGCGGTCATAGCCCTTGAATTTGAATTTTGAGGGGATACGCTGTTATGGGCTTCGAGTTTTTCTATGGGACCAAATCCCAGATTACTCCGATATCAAGCCTAACCTCTCAAAAATATTTATATGAATATTTATATAAGGCGTACAACTTTGCTCCCGCCGTTTTGCAATAGATAGTTGTAACGGTAAGTGGTAGTCGAAATAAATATATCGTAGATGTCATACAATTAGTTTATGTATTTGTGAACATAACGCCATTGACATGTTAGTCGATTTGTATCTGCATCATAATGTTATTCACGATTAATCATGTCAGCTTACGAGCGAAATTCCCGTGATTTGCAGGAGGATTTAATTTTGTGCTTTAGTTTTAGTATGAATAAATCTGCGGCTGAGCCTCATCGATTGCTCTCAAATACCTAAGGTGAGGCCGCTTTAAGTGAAAGAACGTGCCGAGAGTGGTTCTAACGCTTCAAGAACGGTGATTTTAATGTCGATGACCAGCATCGCGGTGGAAGAAAGAAGATTTTTGAAGATACAGAATTGGAGGCAATACTTGATCAAGACTCATGTCAAACGCAGCAATAATTGGCAGGATCATTGGGAGTGATATTACAAGCCATTTCAAAACGCTGAAAGTCATAGAAATGATTCAGAAACATGGATATTGGGCGTCGTACGAGTTGAAGCCGGGAGGTGTTTGAACGGCGGGGGCGTTGGTTTGCTTGTGAATAACTGCTTGCAAGGCAAAAACGGAAGAGATTTCTGCATCAGATTGGGACTGGAGGCGAAGATGGGTTCATTACGATAATCCCAAGCGCATAAAATCATGGGGATATCCCAGCCATGCTTCCATGTCGACGGCCAAACCGAATATTCACGGTTCTTAGGTCATTCTCAGTATTTGGTGGGACCAGCTTGGCTCAGTGTATTATGAGTTGTTGAAACCGACTGAAACGATCACAATCGATCGTTATCGAACCCCATTAATGCGTTTGTGCCGAGCATTGAAAGACAAACTCCCGCAATACAACGAGAGAGAAGATGAATTGATTTTAATGCATAACAATGCTCAACCCCATGTACGACAGTAGTCAAGATATACTTGGAAACGTTGAAATGGGACGTATTCTCCAGACGTTGCTCTCTCGGACTATCACTTATTTCGATCAATAGCACACGGCCTGGCTGTCCAGCACTTCCGATCTTATGAAGAAGTAAAAACTTGGATCGATTCGTGGATCGCTTCAAAAGATGACCAGTTTTATCTACGTGGGATTCGAAAATTGCCTGAAAGATGGGATAAAGTAGTGATCAGCGATGGGAAATACTTTGAATTATAAATGTATAACTAGTTCTTTACAAAATTCGCAAAAAAAATTGTACCCTTATGTATTTGTTGTATTATAATATTATTATTTACTCATCAGGGTTTCAACCATTCAGGTAGAAATTTAAAAAAAATTAATTAGTAAATCGACTGTTTAATATGAAAAAAAAGACAATTGGCAACTACAATACAAAATCTAATTTAGTCTTTGAACCCTTTGAAAACATTGTAATCACAGCATCCTCGTCAACATCAATGTCTCTATGAATTCTCAGGAGGACTAAACTGAATCCGATGTAAATCTCGGAAAAACCAGATAGAAAAAATCCCAGAAATATTTGCACAAACATCAACAAAGGGTAAAAACATCATCAAACATTCAAACGAGCCGACAGTCTAGTATCATGCTCGAATCTGAGAATTTCGGAAAAACAATAATTATGAATTATAAGCTTATTATGCAAAATCTCTTTATATATTTAAAGTTTTGTCTTATATTTGTATATTTTGAATGCAATTAGGAAACGAATAGGTATTATTATTGAAAATAAAGGTTTATTTTACAAAGTACATAATTGTATCAAAGCGAAGAAAACTTTCATTCATGTTCATTTCCAACTTTTTCATTAAGTGATTCATCAGCCTCAGGATTATCTCCTTTCAAGACTTTCAAGATGAACACATTATGTAGAATACATGCTGACATCACGAGGAGACAAATTAGATCTAGTCTGACCGTCTCCAATAATTTAAATCGACTAAATTGTTCTTTTCTTTCCACAAAACACATTCAAAAATTTTTCGATCAGCTCCGTTAGCCCCATCATCGTTCGGCAAAACAAGCAACGCCCCTCTTGCTCCGTGGTCATATGATGTATCAACCGTTCACACCGCACGCTCCGCACCGGTGTGGATTTGCCGAACGCAGTAACTGTAAGACTCGTTTCACACTTATTCGGTTCGGTGCGTATTGGATTCGTTTTCGGTAGCCGCCGGAAAAGTGTGATATGGTGTGTGTTCGGTCCCTAATAGATAACTGATAGAACCGAAAGCCCCCTCGACACGAATCGGTTTCGTTCGGTTTCCATTCGGGTCCAGAGTTCAAAAAAGCAATTGGTCATACATACATACGGTTTAGTTTCGGTTCGGTCACGTTTTCGGCAAAGGAAAATATTATTTTTTTTTTCATTTTCTCATTTTAAATTTTGTAATTTACATTTGGCAATGTCTGATTCACTTGACATTGATATTGAGCAGCTGCATGCTTTCGGGGACTGACGGCCCCGCGTACCCGAGTCACCCAGCTCCCCAGGTCAGCAGCCTGGGAGTTGTTGAACTGTTGCTCCTATTACAAGAAGTATGTGTCAGGGCGGTAGAGGGCAGCGGGCTGGCCTTCTTCGGAGCCGTCCTGAGAAAGAGCCTGATGGGGTAAGCTGTAGGGCAAGCGGCGCAGCCCCCCGAGATGGCACCGTAAGCCCAATATCAGATCCTCCTAGCAGAGGAGGGAACCAAAGCTTGGACGGAACACAGTACCGTCCCGCTGAGGCTCCAAGAACACGAGATGGGAGAGTGCGCTGGACAGAGGAGGAAAATATTCTTATAATGCGCACTCATTTCATTGCTCAAGAACTGCAACAGACAACTGGGAGAACATACCGTGAAATTCTGACAACCATCTTGAACGAGATCAAGCCAGAATGGCAATCGTACCCAAACCTCCTCTCGAACAGAGTCAGGCGGATGCTCGAAAGTGGAAAATTCTCCAGAGTAGAATTGAATAATATCGAGCGGAGCACGAGACCTTTTGCCCCGGTTCCAGAGGATGAGGACCAAAACACTGAATGTTCACCATCAGAAACACTCACACACCAAGAAACTGATGTAAATAATGAAACAAGGCAGAGACGTAGCAAAATCCAACAAATCTTCGAGAGTAACTTACAAATGTACACAAGAATTTCTCCTCAAGAAAGACTACAAATACCGAGATTAAAGGGCTCACGTAAAATCCTTGAAAGTGTACAGAGTGTCAATGATATAAAAGGAACCATCCTCAGCAGCCAATCCAATCTGGAAGAAACCACAGATTATGTCTACGCTGGAGCAGTCACCGTCTGTAAAGTGAACAAAATACGACTCAGAAGTACAGAACCAACGCCGAGAAGAGAGACCACCCTGGATAATACGACTGGAGACAAAAATAAAGAATAGCAGAAAAAAAATTGGCAAACTGCATACTTACCTGCAAACAGACTCACCAACGAGAAAACTTCTCAAATCCATCCACCGCATATCATCGGAGATCCACATTCAGGAAAGAGGCGTTGACTACAGGCAGAAACTTCAAATGGCCTGCGACACCCTGAAACAAAAGGTAAAAGCATTGGGTAATCGCTCAAAACGATATAATGACAGGGTGAAAAGATATAAGAACAATCAGTTATACCAAAAAAATCCCAAACAATTCTTTAGATCTCTTGAGGGTACCACAACAGCACAAGAAGAACCACCAACAGCTGAAAATATGCACAGAACCTGGAAACAAATTCGGGAGTCTGAAGGGGAGCATGATGATACGGCCTTCTGGATCCGGGAGGCGGAACTAGAAGCCAACAAGTATACAATGGGAGAAATGAGAATCACAAAATACGACATAAGAACCATACTCAAAAAGACAAACAACTGGTCTGCTCCGGGCCCCGACGGTATACACAATTATTGGTGGAAGTATTTCGACTGCACCCACAGAATCCTGGCGAACATATTCCAGAGAGCGTTAACAAATCCGTCTGTCATACCGGAATCTCTCACTGTTGGCATAACCCACATGCTTCCTAAAGGCGAAAAAAGTGGAAATCCGAAGAACTACCGGCCAATAACATGTTTATCGTCAGTGTACAAAGTACTCAAAGTACTCACCGGAGTGCTCACGCTTCACATTTCAAGACACATAGGACAACATAACATACTGGCACGAGAACAAAATGGGTGCCGTAGGGACGCGCGTGGTTGTAAGGAATTGCTTACCGTTGACTCTCTCATCACAAGACAGGCTAAAAGGAAACAACGAAATATCTCAATGGCGTGGATAGGCTACAAAAAAGCCTTTGACTCGATACCACACTCATGGTTGCTGAACACCCTGCAACTCTATGGTGTGTCAGATGCTTTGATCAAGCTTCTAAGACACTTGATGAACTCATGGTGGACGAGGCTGCATGTGAATATCAACGGGCGCACATACACAACAGAAGAACTGCAAATCAGAAGGGGAATATTCCAAGGAGACAGGCTTAGTACCCTTTGGTTTTGTTTATCGATCAATTTTTTGAGCAAGCTCCTAAATAAAAGCCACCATGGGTATATAATAGAGAAGAGGCATAATACAAAGATAAATCACCAGCTTTACATTGATGACCTCAAACTTTACGCCGCCAATGAGGACCAACTGATGAGTCAGCTTAGAGTGGTGGCATCCTTCACTGAAACAATCAAAATGGAGATGAGGCTTGACAAGTGTGCGGTCGTATATGTGAAAAGGGGTAAACTCATGCAGGGAAAAGGAATGCTGGTGCAGGACGGAATAGAGATCCAAAGACTAAACACAGAAGAAACCTATAAGTATCTGGGCATCAAACAAGGGTTGGAAATAAAGACTGCTGAAACCAAAACCACGTTCAGGATTAAATTTCTGAATAGAGTGAACAAAATCCTGCAATGCAAACTGAATACCAAGGCAATGGTCACATCGATAAACACCTGGGCGATGCCTTACTTGGCCTATTCCTTCGGAGTTGTTAAATGATCCGCAGCAGACCTTAAGGACATTGACATACAGGTGAGAAAGCTCCTAACGAGGCATGGAATACACCACCCACGCGCATCAGTTAATAGGCTATACATACCGAGGAAGGATGGTGGGAGAGGTTTGCAAAGCGTCGAAACAGCACACCATAAAGCTGTAATAGGAATGAGGAACTATTTCCACAAAAAAAACTCACCATTCTCCAGAGTTCTGTGTAAAGAAGATGAGAACATCACAGCATTGAACCTTGCATTCAGCAACCAACCAACTGAACCTCCTACACCTGAGAAATTATCTGAAGAATGGCATGGCAAAGCCCTTCATGGTAGATATCCGACGGCCCTGAAACGAAGAACAGTCAATAAAGAAAAATCAGTCTCCTACCTCAAATCTGGATATCTATTTGCCGAGACGGAGGGCAGGTTGGCGGCCATCCAAGATCAGGTGGTCCCCACAAGAGCGTACCTGAAAAATATAATAGGGAAAAACATACCTAATGATAGATGCCGCAAGTGTGCTCAGGCGCCTGAAACCATTCAGCACATCACCTCGTCCTTTTCGGTAATGGCTCCCAAAGAATACACAGATTGCCACAACGCTATGGCCAAGATATACCACCAGGTCATTGCCATCCAAGCCGGACTAATAAAAGAAACAAAGAAGGTGCATGAGTATATACCAAGGGAAATACTGGAGAATGATGGAACTAAGTTATATTGGGATTCTCTACTTACCACGGACAGGCCTGTTCCACACAATCGACCCGACATTGTCATATTCGACAAAGCAAACAGGAAGGTGACAATCATCGACATCACCGGATGACAACATCGAAAGAGCTTACACTGAAAAAAGGACTAAATATCATGACCTGTCATTCGAATTAAAAGAAATCTACAAACTCACCAGCACTACGATACTTTCCCTTATCATCAGCACAAATGGACTGGTTGAAGAACATTCAGTTGAAAATACTCACCATCTTGGATTGGAAGAGAGACTCATATCGGATGCACAAAGAGAGGTGATCTTGTGGACGACAAGAATTGTACGCGGATTTTTGACCAGTGAGTTACAATGCCTTGGCCAACTCGGCCCGGCATTCTCGCTCCTCAAGCCATACCCTATAAAGGTGGTAAAAAAAAAAAAAATATATATATATATATATATATATATATATATATATATATATATATATATATATACATATATATATATATATACGCAGGGTGGTGCATGGTGCCATCGGGGAGTGACGCCCCCGCGTACCCGAGTCACCACAACTTACCTGAGGCTGGCACCCTCTGTAAGCTTGAATTAAATCGCTCCCGTTACAAGAAGGAATGCAAATCAGGGCGGTGAGGAGTCTCAGGTTGGCTCCTCTCGGAACCGTCCAGAGGTACAACCTGTTGGGGTTAGATGTGGAGCGAGCGGCGCATCCCCCCGAGATGGCACCGCAAGGCCGAGCCTCGTCACTCTCCAAAGAGTGAGCTATGGAAACTTGAATGAGCAAGATGCTCATTCCGTTACAAGCGGAACACGAGATAGGCGCACACGCTGGACATACGAGGAAAATTGTATTTTGATGCGTGCGCATTATATTGCACAGGACCTAACTGAACGAACCGGAAAAACTTATAGACAGCTTTTGGTTGAAATATGGGAGGAGATGTATCCCAGCAGACCCTCATACGCCCAACTTCTATCAAATAGGGTGAGATGGATGATGAAAGGTGGAAAACTGTCTCGAGCTGAGCTGAGCAACATCAAAGGAAGCTGTTATCCACTCGAAGTGGTACAAAATATGAACACAGATGGGGTGGAATCCAGTCCGCGCAGATCATCGCTGAGGGTTAGACGTAGCGGATTGTATCTGGGAGGTGACGTACAGACTAATGAGATCGAAGAAGCGTTTGTTGGGACTTTGATGAAGTTTTCAGGCTTAAAATTAGAAAACAGGCCAAAAATCCCACGGATGCAACACAATAAGAGGCTGTTGAATTCGGTGAAGTTGTTGAACTCTGTGCTACCAAGACTCACTGGAATTGAGACACTTTCCGATCTGGTGGACATAGTGTATGCTGGGGCGGTGACTGTCTCTGAGGCTCAAGGATATCAAGTGGGCGATGACAACTCCCGATGTTTCAATTCATCACCACCATGGAAAAGACGCCTGGAAAATAAAATCGTGCAATTTAGAAAAAAAATTGGAACGTTTCATACTTACCTAGCTACTCCACATCCTTCGACAAAAGTAATGAAGAGCGTTAAAAAACTCGCATCTGAGTTCAGGATCAAACGGAGAGATCCTCTCTTCAAGGATAAGATAACCCTTTTAAATGACACCCTGAAACAGAAGATCAAAGCTTTAGGGAACCGTATACGACGATACAATGAGAAGGAAAAAAGAAATAAAAATAACAGAATGTTTCACCAGAATCAGAAGAGATTTTTTCGAGATCTTGAACAAAAAGGCGTCAGTCAAGATGTCAACCTCGAACCTGGGGTTGCTGAGGAGTATTGGAGTGGGGTATGGTCGGAGAGCGTCGAACATAATGAGCAGATGTCTTGGATAAAGGAGGCTGAATCCGGAATACCACAAGTCCAAATGGATGAAGTTGAGATAACTGTATCTGATATAGAAGAGGTCTTAAAAGGAACAAACAACTGGGCAACCCCAGGTTGTGATAAACTACATAATTACTGGTGGAAACACTTCACTAATATCCATGGAGTATTGTCCTCGATTCTCAAGAAGTCCTTAACAGATCCCCTTTCACTTCCTCCTTACCTCACACAGGGACTTACGTACCTAATCCCGAAAGCTGGAGACCTTCAGAACCCGAACAACTACCGGCCCATAACCTGCCTCCCTGCGGTTTATAAAATATTGACAGCTGTGATCACTAAACACATAAACAAACACCTCAGAACGAATAACCTGATGGCACCAGAACAAGGTGGGGGCCGTATAAGAACCAAAAGCTCTAAAGAACTGCTTATTGTTGACTACATCGTGACGAAGCAAGCCCGTAAAAAGCTGCGCAATATATCTGTAGCGTGGATTGACTATCGGAAAGCCTTCGATTCGGTGCCCCACTCTTGGTTGTTGAAAGTTCTTAAAATGCACGGAGTCCACGAACAAGTGATCAGTCTCCTGAGATTCCTCATGCAAACCTGGAGGACGTCTCTCCTCATGCGTGCTGGGGATGAAATGAAGAAGTCCAGGAGCATAAAAATCAACCGAGGAGTCTTTCAAGGTGACACACTCAGTGCAATATGGTTCTGCATGGCGATCAATCCTCTGAGTGCACTGCTGAGAAACACAGAATATGGATATGTAATTGACAAGCAGAGGAACATTCGAATAAATCACAGTCTGTACATAGACGACCTTAAACTGTATGGTGCCAATTTCGAACAGATAAGGAGACTCCTGGAAATAGTGTCGCTATTCAGCGATTCCATCGGCATGAGTTTTGGAGTGGATAAGTGTGCGACCCTGGAAGTGAGACGTGGAAAAATTCGAAACACAAGCCTTGTAACTACATTAATGAATCAGATTACCATACCATCCCTGGATGTAGATGATTCATACAAATATCTCGGAATAAAACAGGCTTTAGATATCAAAACATCAGAGATGAAGGAACTATATCGTAAGAAAGTTCTTGGAAGAGTCAACATGCTTTTACGATCAAAACTGAACTCTAGATCTCTATTCACTGCCATCAACATCTGGGCCATACCAACAGTAGCGTATTCTTTTGGCATCATCACGTGGTCGACGACTGACCTACAAGAAATGGACAGAGCAATAAGATGTATGCTCACGAAACATGGAGTCCACCACCCTCATTCCTCGACGATAAGACTATATCTCCCACGTCATCAAGGAGGTCGAGGGTTATTGAGCCTGGAGAAAATCCATCAGGAGAACATCACCACATTAAGAAATTACTTTCTGAAAAAAAACTCACCTTTCTTCCGGGCAATTCAGAAAGCGGATCAGGATATCTCGGCTTTGCGCCTCTCGGGATCATACCCCCAATCGGTAGATCGTACAATAGAGGATCTCATTGAGGAATGGTGCTCCAAAGCCTTGCACGGAAGATACCCTGCTTGCCTGAAAGAGGAAAATATAAATAAAAAGGAGTCGTTAACTTACCTGACAGCAGGGTACCTCTTTCCGGAGACAGAAGGTCGACTAATGGCAATACAGGATCAGGTGATTCCCATAAGAATGTACCAGAAAAATATTGCCAAACTCGACATACCATCTGATCGCTGTCGCAAATGTTCCCAAGCACCTGAAACATTACAACATGTAACTTCATCTTGTCCTATACTTGCTCCAAGAGATTACCTGGAGAGGCATAACTCCATGGCGAAGATCTACCACCAACAGATTGCGTTGAAGCTGGGTTTAATCCGGGAAAACCTACCAACTCACATATATGTTCCAAAACCTCTCCTACAGAATGCACGCTACAAACTATATTGGGACTGCACCTTAGTAACGGATCGAGCGGTGATGCATAACAGACCTGATATCGCGCTCTTCGATACTGAACAAAAAACATGTATACTCATAGAGTTCACGATCCCGGCGGACGATAACATCACGAAAGCTTACACGGAAAAAATAACCAAATACGGTGACTTGGCATTCCAACTACGTGAGCTCCACAATTTGAGGACGATCAGCATTTTCCCGATGATCATATCGGTGAATGGCTTGGTGGAGACACACCTGCTGGAAAATACTAAGAGATTGTGCCTGGAACCTGATGTCATTTCAGCTTCCCAAAAGCAAGTGATCCTGTCTACCATCCGAATCGTTAGAAAATTCCTACAAGGATTCTGAACACTATTTTGATCTTGACAATGTGTTTGTCCGATTGAAATTAAACCAAACCCGAAGAGATGGTGGAGGAAAAAAAAAAAAAAAAAAAAAAAATATATATATATATATATATATATTTTTTTTTTAATTCACACTTATTAGTGGGTTTCGTAGAGTTATCCGGACGCCAAGGCATCAAGGATAACCCTCTTTTCGATCAATGGGGGTATACGACCTTCCGTAAGATATTCACGGTTCCCAAAATCACAGCCTTCTGCATCCATAAGATCGTGTTCTTAGGCAGATTCAGCTCCTTGAGATGTTATATATATATATATATATATATATATATATATATATATATATATATATATATATATATATATATATATATATATATATATATATATATATATATATATATATATATATATATATATACCGTATAAGTGTGAAACGAGTTTAACGATTCCATATATATATATATATATATATAAAGCACAAAAGGATAAGGACAGTCCCTCACAGAGAAATGCTAACCGTAGACACGTGTTTCGGGCTTTCGGCCCTCATCAGTACGATGAAAAAGTGTTAGGATGAGCAACACTTGAAACAAACAACAAACAAACAGAGTCAACAACAGGAGCCAGCCGTCCATTTGTGGTTTCAGCAGGAAGACCCAATGGGTTTTCGGGAAACAACCAACATCACCACGTAGGAAGCTATAGCTACCTGCGTGAATTCCGAGTCCAGGGATAATCACATGTGTAAAGGATAACGAGGGTTTTTGTTCATAAAACAAAGCACAAAAGGATAAGGACAGTCCCTCACAGAGAAATGCTAACCGTAGACACGTGTTTCGGGCTTTCGGCCCTCATCAGTACGGTGAAAAAGTGTTAGGATGAGCAACACTTGAAACAAACAACAAACAAACAGAGTCAACAACAGGAGCCAGCCGTCCATTTGTGGTTTCAGCAGGAAGACCCAATGGGTTTTCGGGAAACAACCAACATCACCACGTAGGAAGCTATAGCTACCTGCGTGAATTCCGAGTCCAGGGATAATCACATGTGTAAAGGATAACGAGGGTTTTTGTTCATAAAACAAAGCACAAAAGGATAAGGACAGTCCCTCACAGAGAAATGCTAACCGTAGACACGTGTTTCGGGCTTTCGGCCCTCATCAGTACGGTGAAAAAGTGTTAGGATGAGCAACACTTGAAACAAACAACTTTTCACCGTACTGATGAGGGCCGAAAGCCCGAAACACGTGTCTACGGTTAGCATTTCTCTGTGAGGGACTGTCCTTATAGAATAGAGAGTTTATTTAGTACAAATTACAAAATAAACTACAGAAAAATAAAGCTGTGAGTTATTCACCCTGAGGTAACAACTGTGTACAGCATTCAAATTATTATTTATTCCCTATTTTACGGTAACAAAAAAAAAAATAAATAAAAAACTAGCAACTATACATAATAAATGATAAATAAGTTCCAACTCTAAGTTATCCCTGTCTCAGCCGGTATAGGTACGTCTCTTCATCAGTTTTTATTTCGTCTTCATCGGTTACTCTTCCTTTTCGGATCTTTCCCCCCTGTCCTTTTTAGCGTGTATTTTTTTCTCCTCATCCTTTCTCCCCTATCTTTTTCTCTTTTTTTTAAGTGGAATTTATAATCTTATGTATCTCAGTTCGGTCTTGTTCAATCAGCCATCTCTTTAGTTCTTTGTTGAATTTATTTTTATTATTAATTTCTTTTATTTCTTTTGGTACGATCGGGTATAGTCTTGCAGCTATATATTCACTACATCTCTGTCCAATTCTTTTTTCTGCTCTGGGTCTCTCATAATTTTCGTTATCGTCTCCAGCTCTCGTAGGGTATTTGTGTTCTTTTTGTATGATGGAAATTTTATTTTGTTTGATATGCGAGATAATCCTTTGAGCAAAAATTTGTCTTATATCTAATACTTTAGCTAAACTGTATATACTGTCACTAGAGAATGTAATTTTTTTTTTGTACATCACTTTGAGGATATTTCTTTGGAGAACATCAATGATTCTCTTGTGTGTGTCAAAAACACCTCCCCATCCTATTATACCATACGAAAGCTGTGGCTGCACCAGCGACTCATAGAGCATCTGTAGATGTTTTGGAGAATTAACATAATTCATTATATACTTAAATCTATATAAGATACCTCTAAGTTTTCTCGAAACATACGTTATGTGTTCATCCCACTTCAAATGTTCATCGATGACTACGCCAAGATACCTTGTTGAATGTGTTTTCGCTACATATAACTGGTCATCGAAATTCAAGTCTCCTAAATCTGGAATTCCCTTTTTATTTGAGGCGAAGGTTATATATTTGGTCTTACTGATATTTATCGTAAGTTTATTCAATCTGAACCATTTTGTCAGAGTCTCAAATTCTTGGCATACTTGTTTTTTCAGATTCTTCCATGTAACATCATGAAAAAGTATCATGGTATCGTCCGCGAAACCGATAATTTCACCTTTGTTATTAACCCTGAAGAGACTGTTTATATACAATATGAACAGAAGAGGCCCAAGAACTGTACCCTGTGGTACTCCGAAATTTATTTGATTACTTTCACTATATTTTCCATTTAGGTGTACAATTTGTATTCTATCTGATAGATAGCTTCGTAGCAGATTTAATACTTTGCCGCGGAAACCAAAATTTTCAAGCTTTTCTAGTAGACGATCATGACAGACAGTATCAAAAGCTTTTGCAAGATCGACAACTACCGCCAAAGTTGGAATTTTACGGTCAATATTTTTATATATGATGTCTGTGACTTTTTTTATGGCATTTTCTGTCGACATGCCTTTTCGAAAACCAAACTGATTATCTGAGATAATCTTATGTTTATTTATAAATGTCTCCATACGAACTTTAATCAACTTTTCGAGGATCTTTCCCAGATTTGAAACTAAAGTTATCGGTCTATAGTTCTGCATGCGACTCCTGTCTCCTCCTTTATAGAGTGGTTTCACTATTCCTACTTTTAATATTTCTGGAAAACAGGCTTTTTCGAAGCAGTTATTCATAATATAAGTGAGAGGATTAGATATCTCCTGCCGTATCTCCTTCAAATGTTCTGCGCGTATTCCGTCATATCCAGCTGATTTTTTCGATTTCAAACTATTAATAATTTTTTTTATTTCTTCAGAATCAGTTGGAAAAAGAAAAAAAGACTTATCAAAATGTTCACTCTCCTCTGTGAAGTCAGCAGGAGCAATTATTTCATTTGCATAACTTTCCCCTAGTCGACTATAATAGTCATTGAAAAGATCGCACATTTCTTGTCCGCTCTCTATGATTTCGTCATCGTCATTTTTTATGTGTTTTATATTTGTATCCGGTTTTTCGTAATTGGTAATCCTTTTCACACAGTCCCATAAAGCCTTGGAGTCTTTTTCATTATTTTTTATGCACTTTTCAAAAAAATGCGTTTTGGCTTCTTTTATGAGCCTTTGTAATTTATTTTTTAATTTAGAATACTCGCTCTTCAGTTGTGAATTGTTTGGTTCTCTTTTAACCCTATTAAACAATTTTTGTTTTTCATCTATAACTTTCATGATACTTGGAGTAACATAATCCTTTCTGATCTGATTTTTCTTTTTCGCGGATATCACGCTTGTGCATTTTTCTATATATTCTTTCAAGATATTGATAAAGTTTTCCATCATTCTATTGACATCATCACAACCGTAAACCGTATTCCATTCCTCATTAATCAAAAAATTTCTTAGTTTGTCGTAATTAATATATTTTTTAATACGTTCTTTTCCAATGTGATGTTCTTTTAGTTTTCTATTTGCATATAATAATACAGGATAATGGTCGGTAATAAGATTGCGAAATATGATGCCACTAACATTTAAATTTTCTGGATGCATAATACCTTTCACAAAATAATGATCCAAGCAGGATCGGCTGTCTGGCCGTGTGACATCGTTAATAAGTGATATGAATCCATATGTACACAATATATTTTTATATTCTTCCACAAGAAATTCATGAGATAATAAATTTATATTTATATCACCACTAATAATATGATCGGAGCAATGTTTCTGTTTTTCTAGATAATCTGTTAATTCTTTATTGAATTCCATGATAGGATAATGTGGCGACTTATATATCGCAGTGAGTTTTAAGTTTTTCTCTTGACTCTGAATATTCAATTCCAATGCTGTTATCTTTCCCAGTGTGATATTTTTGTGATCAAAAACAAAACCTTCTTTGACGTATACAATTATCCCATCGTTCTTGTTATATTTACCCTCACTGTAAACATGGGCGTACCCTCTCATCTTAAATAGTTTCGGATCCTCTACTTTGTATGTCTCAGTTAGTATAACAATGTCAAAATCTGCAGGAAACATTTCAAGTAACAATCTGAATTCATCGAAATTTTTTTGTATGCTCCGTATGTTCATCGTTATAATCTTCAATTCACCAATTAAATTCATCTTATCTAGTTCCCTCATACCATCAATGTTGATAGTTTGATAGTCTTCATTTTGATAGTTTCTGATGAAATCATCCATAATTCAAACTTTGACGAATTGGATATACCCACAAAAAAAGGAAAGAAAAACTCCTATGTAAACCCCAAATACAACTAATTTTGATTATATAATTCAATACACATATATTGTTTATTATTTGTATATATATATATTTTTTCTTTTTTTTTCTTTTTTTACATAATGAAATTTCACTTATCTAATGTTGACTTCTGCCGAAGTTTCATCCCACTCGCACCTTCCTTTGAAGGTGGTTTCTTCCTATGTAAAAATCTTTTCTTATGCGTTGCCAATTGTGGTGTCATCAACTTAGCCAAACGTTCTTTCACACTACTTGTAGCTACCCCAGAAGCTGAATCTATCAATCCATAATCTGTTCTCTGTTCTAAAGGCTTAGTTTGCTCCTCAGCGGCAGGAGTACTTGGTGCGCTATTTGGTCTATTTTCCTCTTCAGAACTATCCAGCTCCTCCAAATCGTAAATCCTCTGTCCAACCACCAACCTATTCCCCTTTATATAGGATTTTTCGGATGAATTTGCCCTTGCCTTCAGCAAGAACGACCTGAGCCTATTATTTTCCTGTCGCTGCCGAACAGTTAGATCATTTGCAACGGATACTGCAGTACCTTTCAAGTTCTTCACGTGTTCGAAAATAATTTTTTTTGTACGATATGAAACAAATTCAATTTTAACAGGACAATTTTTTTCCCTTCCCAGCGCGTAGCAATCACTAATTTCTGTGGTTTCAATGTTAGTCTTCAACAATTTATTAAGTTCACAGCAGAGAAACTCCGATGTCAATTTTGTATCCCTCTTCAAACCAAAAACTAAAACATTATTCTTATTCAATATGCGCTCAGCTTTTTCGAGTCTTTCTTTTAGGTCTGCGCTCTCTCTCTCCAAATATTCGTTTCTGCTTTTCAATGCTTGAATCTCCAACAACAACCTAGATTCTGATGCAGATATGCAATTTTTAACCTCTTTTTTAGAATTTTTAATTTCCTCCAAGAGTTGTTTCAGTGTTATTTCTTCCACTTCTCGATCTGGCATCTCCGTTCCAATGAAAAAAAAGAATAAGAAAAAAAACAGAGGACACACGCTTCACTCCACTGAGACCGACCAGGGAGACTTAACTTTTAAACGTGCACAGGAAGGTCTAGGTTAAGAAAGGTGACAAACGAAGGGACAGAACATGGGAAATTCAGAACAATCTACAATTCCTGCAGTGTGTGTAACACCTTATTTTAAACGATATCGGATATCAGCATGTGAGCGGACGCAGATGTCGCAAGAGAAGTCGAAATCCAAAATTCACAACAAACAATCAATTTCAAATTCTCAAACACCTCATTAATGACGTGTTATTTCTAATAATTGAAACGATAGGTACCTACTCAGGGTTCGTCTTGACCTTGGACAAACCAAAACCAGCAAATATCACAGCAGATATCACTCAAAAACAACAACTGGAACAGCGACCGACCGAAACATTCGAACACCGTAATAACTTTTGTGCTTTGTTTTATGAACAAAAACCCTCGTTATCCTTTACACATGTGATTATCCCTGGACTCGGAATTCACGCAGGTAGCTATAGCTTCCTACGTGGTGATGTTGGTTGTTTCCCGAAAACCCATTGGGTCTTCCTGCTGAAACCACAAATGGAGGGCTGGCTCCTGTTGTTGACTCTGTTTGTTTGTTGTTTGTTTCAAGTGTTGCTCATCCTAACACTTTTTCACCGTACTGATGAGGGCCGAAAGCCCGAAACACGTGTCTACGGTTAGCATTTCTCTGTGAGGGACTGTCGTTATCCTTTTGTGCTTTGTTTTATGAACAAAAACCCTCGTTATCCTTTACACATGTGATTATCCCTGGACTCAGAATTCACGCAGGTAGCTATAGCTTCCTACGTGGTGATGTTGGTTGTTTCCCGAAAACCCATTGGGTCTTCCTGCTGAAACCACAAATGGACGGCTGGCTCCTGTTGTTGACTCTGTTCGTTTGTTGTTTGTTTCAAGTGTTGCTCATCCTAACACTTTTTCACCGTACTGATGAGGGCCGAAAGCCCGAAACACGTGTCTACGGTTAGCATTTCTCTGTGAGGGACTGTCCTTATCCTTTTGTGCTTTGTTTTATGAACAAAAACCCTCGTTATCCTTTACACATGTGATTATCCCTGGACTCGGAATTCACGCAGGTAGCTATAGCTTCCTACGTGGTGACGTTGGTTGTTTCCCGAAAACCCATTGGGTCTTCCTGCTGAAACCACAAATGGACGGCTGGCTCCTGTTGTTGACTCTGTTTGTTTGTTGTTTGTTTCAAGTGTTGCTCATCCTAACACTTTTTCACCGTACTGATGAGGGCCGAAAGCCCGAAACACGTGTCTACGGTTAGCATTTCTCTGTGAGGGACTGTCCTTATCCTTTTGTGCTTTGTTTTATGAACAAAAACCCTCGTTATCCTTTACACATGTGATTATCCCTGGACTCGGAATTCACGCAGGTAGCTATAGCTTCCTACGTGGTGATGTTGGTTGTTTCCCGAAAACCCATTGGGTCTTCCTGCTGAAACCACAAATGGACGGCTGGCTCCTGTTGTTGACTCTGTTTGTTTGTTGTTTGTTTCAAGTGTTGCTCATCCTAACACTTTTTCACCGTACTGATGAGGGCCGAAAGCCCGAAACACGTGTCTACGGTTAGCATTTCTCTGTGAGGGACTGTCCTTATCCTTTTGTGCTTTGTTTTATGAACAAAAACCCTCGTTATCCTTTACACATGTGATTATCCCTGGACTCGGAATTCACGCAGGTAGCTATAGCTTCCTACGTGGTGATGTTGGTTGTTTCCCGAAAACCCATTGGGTCTTCCTGCTGAAACCACAAATGGACGGCTGGCTCCTGTTGTTGACTCTGTTTGTTTGTTGTTTGTTTCAAGTGTTGCTCATCCTAACACTTTTTCACCGTACTGATGAGGGCCGAAAGCCCGAAACACGTGTCTACGGTTAGCATTTCTCTGTGAGGGACTGTCCTTATCCTTTTGTGCTTTGTTTTATGAACAAAAACCCTCGTTATCCTTTACACATGTGATTATCCCTGGACTCGGAATTCACGCAGGTAGCTATAGCTTCCTACGTGGTGATGTTGGTTGTTTCCCGAAAACCCATTGGGTCTTCCTGCTGAAACCACAAATGGACGGCTGGCTCCTGTTGTTGACTCTGTTTGTTTGTTGTTTGTTTCAAGTGTTGCTCATCCTAACACTTTTTCACCGTACTGATGAGGGCCGAAAGCCCGAAACTCGTGTCTACGGTTAGCATTTCTCTGTGAGGGACTGTCCTTATCCTTTTGTGCTTTGTTTTATGAACAAAAACCCTCGTTATCCTTTACACATGTGATTATCCCTGGACTCGGAATTCACGCAGGTAGCTATAGCTTCCTACGTGGTGATGTTGGTTGTTTCCCGAAAACCCATTGGGTCTTCCTGCTGAAACCACAAATGGACGGCTGGCTCCTGTTGTTGACTCTGTTTGTTTGTTGTTTGTTTCAAGTGTTGCTCCTCATCCTAACACTTTTTCACCGTACTGATGAGGGCCGAAAGCCCGAAACACGTGTCTACGGTTAGCATTTCTCTGTGAGGGACTGTCCTTATCCTTTTGTGCTTTGTTTTATGAACAAAAACCCTCGTTATCCTTTACACACATATATATATATATATATATATATATATATATATATATATATATATATATATATATATATATATATATATATATATATCCTCCGTGAAATAGATCGAACTATATCCTCCGTGAAATAGATCGAACTATAAGAACAATACTCACGAAGTATGGCGTACACCACCCACATTCGTCAACAATCCGACTATACTTACCTAGACAACATGGAGGCAGGGGTTTGATAAACTTAGAGACGACACATGGAAAGAACATAAATAGCCTGAGAGAATATTTCCTCAGCAAAAACTCACCTCTATTTCGGGCCATCCGCGAAGCTGATAGTAATATATCTGCGTTAAAACTGTCGAATTCGGACCATCGAGAAGCGGTGCGGACGTTGGATGAGCTGGTGGATGAATGGAGCTCAAGGCCTCTGCATGGTAGATATCCTGGACATCTGAAAAGTAAAAACATCAATAAAAGTGAATCTCTTACCTACCTGCGTGCGGGATATCTCTTTCCTGAGACAGAGGGGCGGCTCATGGCAATCCAGGACCAGGTCATGCCAACGAGAATGTACCTGAAGCATATAACGAAGCAGAATATTCCATCCGATCGATGCAGAAAATGTTCCCAGGCGCAGGAGTCCATACAGCATGTGACCTCTTCATGCACAATCCTGGCATCAAGAGATTATTTAGATAGACATAATGCCATGGGCAAAATTCACCACCAACAACTAGCCTTAAAACTTGGTCTAATCCAGAATGAAGAGCAGCAACACTTGTATCAGCCCAAGACGCTCCTGCAAAACCAACGCTATAAGCTATACTGGGATGCTACACTTATCACAGATAGAAGGGTCGCGCATAACAGACCGGATGTTGCTTTATTCGACATGGAGAGGGAAACATGTCTGCTACTGGATTTCACGATACCTGCCGACGATAACCCCACGAGGGCGTATGCGGAGAAGTTGTCAAAGTACGCCGATCTTGCCTTTCAACTGCGCGAACTGTACAAGCTCAAGTCGATCGGCATACTCCCGCTGATTATTTCTGTCAACGGACTCGTGGAGGAGCACCTTATTGGGAATACAGATAGACTGTGTCTCCCCGCGAAGTCATCTCAAGCTCGCAGAAACAGGTAATCCTCAGTACAACCAGGATCGTACGAAAATTCCTGCAGGAATCGTAGCTGCCATTCTTGTCTTGACGACCAGTCTGACAAGTATGGGTAAAACCTGTTGCAAACAGTGATTATTGAAAAAAAAATATATATATATATATATATATATATATATATATATATATTTATATATATATATATATATATATATATATATATATATATATATATATATATATATATATATATATATTTTTTTTTTAATCACCTCAATAGGGTTTGGCTATCGATAATGCCGGATCGGTCGGATCAAGACATTTATCAGCTGGTGGTCAGGAAACTTCGGACTATTCGGGTGGTCCATAAGATGACCTCCTTCTGCGCTTTTTCAATTAGTTTTTCGTCAAGTCCCAGCTTTTCCCTATTTTCCGCCAGATGCTTTTCAACAAGTCCATTGGTGGTGATGATGAGAGGAAGAATTGTTGTTGAGGTAAGTTGGTTTATTTCCTTCAGCTCAAAAGCAAGGTCATGATATTTGACAATTTTTATTTATTTTTTATATATATATATATATATATATATATATATATATATATATATATATATATATATATAATGTTATTAAGTATCTTTCTGGTTGGAATGGAAACAGCTGTGTTTCTCTGTAAATAACAAAGCTTTTATTATTATATACACTATTAACACATACATACATGATATAGAATATTAATCCTACCTGTAAATAACAAAGAAACAACATTCAATGATCTTATTCACTAGGTTGTCGTTAGATAAATTTCACAATATTGCAATTCACTGTATTCGGAATGAATTCATCGATCATACTGATGATACGTTTGCGATTTTAACTACGTTCCGTATAGGTATTAAGCAATCTGATTCATTGACCTGACTACGCGCGTAATTCAATCAGATCGAGGAAATTCCTTACATCTCCCCCCTTAAGACAAAAAATTTTTTTGATACAAGAAAATTTTGCGTGAATTACAATATTGCAAAAATTATATAAATTTATATTTAAGTATATGCTGAGGTTTTCATTAACAAGGTTTTGGAATGAGCTTCGAAATGTGAAATATATTTGATTCTGATTTCTTATGTCCTATATCAATTTCATATATTGAATTCGATATCTTCTTCAAAATTTTATATGGCCCGATTCTCACTTCATCTAATTTCTTCCGGTTTATTCTATTGCCATTTTCAATGTACACTAAATCTCCCACATTGAAGTCGAACTCCTTCCTATTTTTGTCATATAATTTCTTATTATACTCATGATATTTTATACTATTCCTATATGCAGTCATTCTATCGTTTTCTAGTTGTTTATAATTTTTATTTTTGTTCAGTTCATTCGGTAATATTGATGTATCTTCGCCCTCTAATAAATATTTTGGACTAAATTTTGTCACTGTATGCTCAGTTTCATTGTATTGATCTATGCAGTTATGAGCTACAGTTGTCCATGCATGCTTATTTTTTTCTTCGTTCGTTGTACATCCTATCTTATTTACTAAGGTTTGGTTGAGTCTTTCATTTAAACTATTCGAAAATGGTGCATAAACCCCTGTAAAAATCATTGTAATCCCTTTTTCCACTAGAAAATTTTTGAAATCTTTAGAGTTTATACCTGGATATTGATCTGTCAAAAGTATTTGAATATCGTGATCTTTTAGTACATTTTCTGTTAGTTTAACAAAATCATTTGCATTTTGTGTTTTCGATGTTAATATGTAAGCATACCTTGAAAAGTGATCTACTAGGAGGTGTAAATATTTTTTCGTGGATCTTGAGCCACCAAATCCACCTATTGTGTCTATGGAGACTATTTCGAATGGTTTTTTTGCGGGCCCAAGATGTGACATTAAGCCAATTTTATTTTGTCCTCTTGTTTTATTTTTTATGCAAACTTCACAATATCTACATATTTTTCTTATGTTTTCTGATATATTTGCTGCTGTATAATGAGTGAGTATTTTGTTTTTCATTTGATTTATTCCAATATGACCAAATTTATTGTGTGTGTCCTTAATTAGTTTTTCACTGAATTTTTCTGATGGTAAAATTTTCTCTTTATTTCTTGCTTTTTTATAACACAAATTATTTTTACTGTCCATTCTCAGTCCATTTTTATTGATTTTTATATGTTTATTCTGCTTCTGGTCTTCTAAAATATCCTCTAATTTTATTAAGTTCACCACTTTTATCTTGTCTTCTTATTCTTCAGCGTCTAGCACCGGGTTTCTGCTTAAGCAATCTGCTTCTAAGTTATCCTTGCCCGGGCGATAAATTATCTCAAAGTCAAATTGCGACAAGTAATGAGTGAGATCTCCTAGTTCTTCGTCAGTTCTAGCTTTTATATTAATCTTTTCTAGAGGTTTGTGATCTGAAAATACTTTATGAAATGATCTATGTGTTCTTCAAAGGATTTTGAAAATATTAAAATGTCGTCTATATAGTTGACTGTGAACTCTGATAATTTGTGTTTTCTTATTATATTAATAAGAATTCTTTGGAAAATAGCCGGAGATGTTTTTAATCCGAATGGTAGGCAAGTCCATTGGAAGTGGCCTTCTTGGGTTACAAATCCCGTTTTTCTTCTATCTTCAATTCGTAAAGGGATTGACCAAAAAGCAGAATTAATATCAAGCTTTGAAAAAAATTTGCAGTTTCTTGTTTTGATTACTAGGTCTTCTATTAATGGAAACGGTTGTGATTGAGGGACTATTATTCTGTTCAAATCTCTAAAATCTATGCATAATCTTGATCTTCTATTTTCTTTTTTAAAGGCTAAAGTAACCGGGGCAGCAAAAGGGCTATATGATTCTTCTATCAAATTTTTTGAAGTAATTGAGATATTTGTTCTTCTATTTCTTTCTTGTCATCAATTGTACATCTATAAGGCCTTTTACTACAATATTTATCTACTATGAGATCTATTCTTGCTTCATAGTCTTTTACGGTACCTATATCGTACTTATATTTAGCAAAAATATTTTTATATTTGTTTACTAAATCTGTTATGATTTTTTTTTCAATATTATTCAAATGATTCATTGAAATATTAAAAGTATTTATCTCTACATGTTCATTAAAATTAATTTGATACTCATTCATTAATATATTAGATTCGGAATCTTTTTGTTCTATCTCTTATCTTTCATTTTGTATCAACTTAAATGTTTGAATACAATCTAGGCCTATAAGGAAATTGTACTTAAAATTTTCATTATTGATTATGAACACGTTTACATATTTTTCTATATTTAATATTTTTATTTTTTATTTTACCATACCATCTGTTTCATGAACACCATTAATCGTTCTCAAATTAGTTTTCTTTTTATAGCCATTTTTTGTTTTTACAATTAATCAATTTAGCATTTATCAATGATATATTTGATCCTGGATCATAAATTGCAGGTATTTCCAAAATATCATTCAACCTAATTTTGAGTTCAATCAATGGTGGTACGATTAGTTTTCTGTATCATCGGTACTTAATTCTACATCTAAAGTTAAGTTATTTACTTGTCTCAGTTTGTTACCTTTCTTTTCTGGGTCTCTAAACCAACATTCCATTTCGGGATGAAATCTTGTTCCTTTGTTATTATCTTTGCATATTTTACAAGGTATTTTTTCTGTTTTTCCTTTAAAGTCAGGTTTAAACTTTTCGACTTCTGAATTTTTTTTCATGGTTAAATGTTCTAATTTATTCAATTCATTATGTAGATCTTCAGATTTTACTATTTTTTCTCTATCAATTTTGTCTAATATGAAGTTGGGTAAACCCATAGCAATAAGATCAACAAGCGTATCACTATCCATAGTTTTTCTTACTTGTAATAGTAATTTTTCCTTCTTCATAGAATATTCTAATAGTGAGCCTGCTTGATATCTAAATGCTATTGCATATTTTATTGGGGACCAACCTTTACATGAGAAAATCTTACAAAAATTTTTTCTCCAATCAGTCCATTCTGCTGTGATAGTGAGTTTCAATAGAGTACAATCATACCAATCTGCAGCAACTTTTTCCATAAATGATTTCAAAATTTCTATTTTATTACAATTTTCATCAATTTCGAATCTTTCACATTCTTTTTCAAAACTTCTTAACCATTGCTCTGCATTTGCATTTTTTCCATCAAATTTTCCGATAGTAAATTCTGTGGCCAATTTACCCACATTTCTGTCTCCACTATTTTCTTGGTTTTTCTTCAGTATCTTCTCTAATAATTTTTCTAATGAATGTTCTGGAGCACTAGTACTTGTAGTTGTGTCACTGCTTTCTTTACTCACTTCCTCTAAGTATACGCTTTCAAATTGGATATTTCCATCTTCATCGAAATAAGTATTTTTCATTTCTTTTGTTGAACTCACCCACACTCTCCTTGTTTGGCCTCTTTGTGAGCAAGTTTTCTTGATTTTTGTATATGTCGCAGTTTTTAGTAATTCGACATGTAATAATGCATTTGAATACTCATTTGGGATTTTGAATGTATTTCCATCCGTTGTAGTTATTCTGGTCACACAAAGCACATTTGACTTCCCATCTGAAGCAGCCAGCATTTTGAATGTGAACTTCAACTTTTCCATAGTGATTTAAAACCAGAATGTTGTTTTATAATGTTAATAAGTATCTTTCTGGTTGGAATAAAAACAGCTGTGTTTCTCTGTAAATAACAAAGCCTTTATTATTATATACACTATTTACACATACATACATGATGTAGAATATTAATCCTACCTGTAAATAACAAAGAAACAACATTCAATGTTCTTATTCACTAGGTTGTCGTTAGATAAATTTCACAATATTGCAACTCACTGTATTCGGAATGAATTCATCGATCATACTGATGATACGTTTGCGAATTTAACTACGTTCCGTATAGGTATTAAGCAATCTGATTCATTGACCTGACTACGCGCGTAATTCAATCAGATCGAGGAAATTCCTCACATATATATATATATATATATATATATATATATATATATATATATATATATATTATATAACTATTGTTGTAAGAGCCAAAATAAATATATTGAATGAAATTTAAGGGTCTTTAGGCTCGGGTTTTGGGAGTAAATGATTGACTACTCTTTATTCTATGCCAAGCTTTCGCATTAATTTAATGCTTCTTCAGGGCTTCTGCAAAAGATCAATAAAATACAATTAATAAATAACAAATTTTAGAAAACAAACAAATTTACTCACTGAATGTGAGGTTTTACATGGATAACATCTGCCACAAACGTTGTAACTAATAAAAACAAAAAGTTATATTTTAATTTCATAGGAATTCTCCAAAAACACGTCAACTAAATCTATTTCACAAATTTAAAAACTCTTCCGGTTGATAATCTTATTTATACGCAATTTAGTAACTCTCATCTAAGATAACACAATAATGACATTTGATGGTTATGTTTCTGTTATTATAGAAAACTAGTCTCTCACTCCTCTATGTTCCCTGTCTTCTTTATTCATCTATTGGGCCGTCATAAAAAGGTTCCATTTTTATCCTTTCTAACAAATAACTGTATATAGAGCTTAATTTGTTCGTATCTGTCTTCTTATTTATGGTTTCATCTTCTTTGTTTATGTTAATTAACATAAACAATTATGTTAATTAACATAAACAAAGAAGATGAAACCATAAATAAGAAGACAGATACGAACAAATTAAGCTCTATATACAGTTATTTGTTAGAAAGGATAAAAATGGAACCTTTTTATGACGGCCCAATAGATGAATAAAGAAGACAGGGAACATAGAGGAGTGAGAGACTAGTTTTCTATAATAACAGAAACATAACCATCAAATGTCATTATTGTGTTATCTTAGATGAGAGTTACTAAATTGCGTATAAATAAGATTATCAACCGGAAGAGTTTTTAAATTTGTGAGATAGATTTAGTTCACGTGTTTTTGGAGAATTCCTATGAAATTAAAATATAACTTTTTGTTTTTATTAGTTACAACGTTTGTGGCAGATGTTATCCATGTAAAACCTCACATTCAGTGAGTAAATTTGTTTGTTTTCTAAAATTTGTTATTTATTAATTGTATTTTATTGATCTTTTGCAGAAGCCCTGAAGAAGCATTAAATTAATGCGAAAGCTTGGCATAGAATAAAGAGTAGTCAATCATTTACTCCCAAAACCCGAGCCTAAAGACCCTTAAATTTCATTCAATATATATATATATATATATATATATATATATATATATATATATATATACCTATCAAATCATAATATAAATATCAAAATGAATTTTATAAAAGAAATGAAAGAGAGAATAAACAAAATATGCCATGAAAGCTACAGACAAGATGGATTAAAGAGATTATTCGATATTTTAAGACAGAATGGATATCCAAGATCAATGATCAATAAATTGATTTATGCGTCAAATGAAACAACTGAATCGAACCAACAAAATCAAGTGAGAAATGAACCAACAAATGAACTTTATGCCTCTTTTCCAGATATCAAGGGGCTGACATCAAAGATCAAATCCATTTATAGAGATGAGGAAGTGTTAGTAACAACCGTTAAATCATTATACACCATACTCAAGGACCCTATACAGAAGACATTGAAAAGTTATGTTGTGTATCAACTAAGTTGTCAAGATTGTCACGGTATTTATGTTGGCCAAACTTCCCAATGGGTGAAAAACAGAATAAATCTACACAGATCAGACATTAGAAGCGGTAAAGATAGATGTGCATTGGCGACACATGCGCATAACCTAGACCATCAAATTGACTTTGAAAACGTAGAAATTTTAAAAACTGAAAACAATTATCATAAACGACTTAACCACGAAATGATCCAAATAAATAAAAGAGAAAACTCTATAAATAAAAAGTCTGATACTAAAAAATTAAGTAATATATACAGCTATCTGTTAGAAAAAGAAACTGAATTCTATGACGGCCCACTCGATGAGTGATTAGACATAAGGACAGATGACATTCCGTCAAAAAAAAAATACGACCCAGAAAAAAAATATAAGTTGAGAACAAGATTGCTATAGTACTTTTTAAGTTAAAATTAATTAGACATACTAAATTGTATTTTGAAATGAAAGGATTTTGCCATTTAATGATTGCACCAATTTCAATTATTCATTGTATAACCTCAATTTCGGTAATTTACGAGATGATTTTAACTTACGTAAATGTGTTAATGTTTTGTATCTGTTTATTATAGACACCCTGAAGAAGCAATAAAGTATTGCAAAAGCTTGGTTTAGAAAAAAGAGTACCACTTTTTTTTTTTCCTATCACAAGTGAGCCTCTGTTCCCTGAAGCATAGAGTTTATAGTTAAAAAGGCTCTTATCTCAGATATATATATATATATTTGTTAGATTTATGAATTACTTAATGATTAGTTTATATTTGTTGACACCTTAACCTCGATTTCAGTGAGTATGTTTTCAATTGTTTTTGTTTTTCATTTTAATCAAGTTTTATCGATGACTGTATGTACCATTGTGACAGTTTTATGTTTATTTTTTCTTTTTATTGTAACTGATAATTTTTGTTGATATCTTGTAGAAGCCCTGAGGATGGATTGAATAAAATCCGAAAGCTCGGCAAAGAAAACAGAGTATTTTTTTGGTGTAAAACTTGGTCGATTCCCTTAGAAATCATTCTGTATAAATCACGACCATTACTGCATCTAAGTTATATATATATATATATATATATATATATATATATATATATATATATATATATATATATATATATATATATATATATATATATATATATATATATATATATATATATATTGAATGAAATTTCAGGGTCTTTAGGCTCGAGTTTTGGGAGTAAATGATTGATTACTCTTTATTCTATGCCAAGCTTTCGCATTAATTAAATGCTTCTTCAGGGCTTCTGCAAAAGATCAATAATATACAATTAATAAATAACAAATTTTAGAAAACAAACAAATTTACTCACTGAATGTGAGGTTTTACATGGATAACATCTGCCACAAACGTTGTAACCAATAAAAACAAAAAGTTATATTTTGATTTCATAGGAATTCTACAAAAACACGACAACTAAATCTATTTTACAATTTAAAAACTCTTCCGGTTGATAATCTTATTTATACACAATTTAGTAACTCTCTTTTAAGATAACACAATAATGTCATTTGATTTTTGATGGTTATGTTTCTGTTATTAAAGAAAACTAGTCTCTCACTCCTCTATGTTCCTTGTCTTCTTTATTCATCTATTGGGCCGTCATAAAAAGGTTCCATTTTTATCCTTCCTAACAAATAACTGTATATAGAGCTTAATTTGTTCGTATCTGTCTTCTTATTTATGGTTTCATCTTCTTTGTTTATGTTAATCATTTCGTGAATCAATCTTTTTTGATAATTTCTCTCTGTTTTGAGTACCTCAACACCTTCAAAATTCACATGATGGTCCAGATTATGCGCAGGAGCAGCCAATGCACCAGATTCTCAAAGAAAATGATTATCCTAACAGCATGATTAAAAAATTACTATATGCTAATGGTACCACTCAAATTGAACAAACAGAAGAACAAAATATGACAACAGATAGAACACATTATGCGTCGTATCCAAATGTTACAAACTTGACAGGAAAATTGAAAAATGTGTTCAGAGAGGAAAACATCAAAATTGCAGACCAAAATCAAAAAACGGTGAGGTCATTGTACACCAAAATAAAGGACCCCATTCCAACATCCTTCCAAAGTAATGTCGTTTATAAAATAAAGTGTGAGACTTGCGACAAATGTTATATAGGACATACCTCCCAATGGCTGAAAAGTAGAGTGGCGCTACATAGATCGGACATAAGAAAATACCCAGAGAGATGTGCATTGGCTGCTCATGCGCATTATCTGGACCATCATGTGAATTTTGAAAGTGTTGAGGTACTCAAAACAGAGAGAAATTATCAAAAAAGATTGATTCACGAAATGATTAACATAAACAAACAAGATGAAACCATAAATAAGAAGACAGATACGAACAAATTAAGCTCTTAAGACAAATGAAACATAGAGTAGCATTAAATCACATTGGTCCCAGTAATTCACTCTCAATGAACTCAGAACAAATGCGATTGTTAAACGATGCCATGAACCAAACACCAATCTACTCTCACTAAACTGGTCCAGAACATAGGAATCAATCACGTGATCTCTACGACTGCAGAACTTGTGGAATGTGATTCATTCAATTCACTCCCACTAAACTGGTTATAATGAATCAAATAAGAATAGATGGAGCTAATATTGTTTACATCCCTTCTATAATTCATCGAACAGGTTTCGCGTTTGATATGGTACATCTCTAAGAAACATCTTTTCTTTCCATTCACTTCACATTCAAGAATTTTGGTGGAATCATAATTCATAGGATGGTCTTTGTCCTGGGTATGGTCCGCTAGGGCACAAATCTTGTTTGGATTCTTGATGTCGCTTTTGTGTTGAGCAATCCTTCTCTTCAAAAGCTGAGACGTCTGACCAATATACACCTCACTACATATTGAACAAGGAATACAATAAACCACAACACTCATATTATCTACAGTCATCCTATCTTTCACTCGACTGTATAATCTGTCAATTTTAAAATAAGATTTCTGAATCAATCTAATTTTTGTGGTATTCAGGAGGTTATTTAATGCCTTAGTCATACCATTTATTAGGGGAATAGATAAGTAAAAAATTCTATCTGCGTTCTCAGTGTCAACAGTGGTGGATGCGCCCCTCTCTCCATTCGTTGGCTGTCTTGAAGGAGTGGTATTATAAATTAATCTGGACAACAACCTTTTTGGGTATCCATTCTCTAGCATCAACTGTAACAATAACCTCAGATTCTGCTGCCTTAGACTTGGATGGGCAACTTTTTCAATACGATTCTTCAATCCTAAAATCATGTTCACCTTTTGCCCATGTGGATGATATATGCGCATAATCTGGACCATCATGTGAATTTTGAAGGTGTTGAGGTACTCAAAACAGAGAGAAATTATCAAAAAAGATTGATTCACGAAATGATTAACATAAACAAAGAAGATGAAACCATAAATAAGAAGACAGATACGAACAAATTAAGCTCTATATATACAGTTATTTGTTAGAAAGGATAAAAATGGAACCTTTTTATGACGGCCCAATAGATGAATAAAGAAGACAAGGAACATAGAGGAGTGAGAGACTAGTTTTCTATAATAACAGAAACATAACCATCAAAAATCAAATGACATTATTGTGTTATCTTAGATGAGAGTTACTAAATTGTGTATAAATGAAATTATCAACCGGAAGAGATTTAAATTGTAAAATAGATTTAGTTGACGTATTTTTGGAGAATTCCTATGAAATCAAAATATAACTTTTTGTTTTTATTGGTTACAACGTTTGTGGCAGATGTTATCCATGTTAAACCTCACATTCAGTGAGTAAATTTGTTTGTTTTCTAAAATTTGTTATTTATTAATTGTATATTATTGATCTTTTGCAGAAGCCCTGAAGAAGCATTGAATTAATGCGAAAGCTTGGCATAGAATGAAGAGTAGTCAATCATTTACTCCCAAAACCCGAGCCTAAAGACCCTTAAATTTCATTCAATATATTTATTTTGGCTCTTACAACAATAGTTATTATATATATATATATATATATATATATATATATATATATATATATATATATATATATATATATATATATATATATATATTTCGAATGGGAGATTCGGGAAGATCCGGGGAGATCCAGGGGAGATCCCGGAGATCTAGGGGAACCACGAGGAGATCCGGGGAAATCCAAGGCAACAATTTCAAACTGGCATTGATCAAAAGCAAACTGCCAATAGTCAAAATCATATTCGTACGAGTAGACTTTGAATTGACAACAAACAAAATTGGCGATTGTCAATTTCATATTGACATCAAATGAAATGCAATTCGCGAAATCAATTCAATGAATTGGGAAATTTCGTAAAACATTTCATGTTGCATAATTTTCCTTTGTAACGGAAATGAATAATGACTGTTCACCAATTGAAAAAATTAACGAGTTTCAAATCATTAATTGAAAATTAATTTGTTGCGTATCCAATACAGCGGGAATGAATCTTTGGATATGTATTTTTCTTCAGGGAAAAATAAACATTATTATTATTAATTCCTCAGCAATCTTGTTTACATAATATATTATATTTTTTCGAAATCATTGAATCAATAAAAAATTCAATTGATTCATTTCATGTCAATATGTAATTGATAATTGCCAATTTGATTTTGGTTATTGTCAATTTGAAGTCGACTAGTGTCAATGTGGTTTTGATTATTGTCAGTTTGTTTTGATCGATGCCAGTTTGGAATCGAACTCTTCTATTCGATTTTGACTAATGTCATTTTGATTATGGTTAGCACCAATTCGGAATTGAAAAGGTAGGTATAGTGATTTCCATTGTGATTTTAATGAATTTCATATCATTCTATTTTTCTCAGTCAAATAATCTCGAATAGAAAATCAATGAATAGCTTGAAAACATCCACAAATAATTCTGGATCTAGCTAGTAACAATGTTCTGAAATATCTTGTTTCATCATGGTTGTAATACTGAAGAATATAACCACATTAATACAATCAACAATTGCTAGGGATCACTTATGAACTTCTCTTCATTTGTATTTTTTTCAAGTTATCTCGTGAATATCTGTACATTATACAGGGTGTCCCATAAGTGGCACGTCACAGTGACACCGGAGGTAGGTAAGCTAAAGAGGGACCTAACCAGCCTAACATGACCCCAGTAAAAGTTGCATGGTTTTCGAGTTATTACCAAATTACGTTTTTTAGTGAATTTTCACCTTTTTTAACATTGTCAGGATCAGAATTCTGCTGGAAAGCTCTCGAAGCTTATTTTTGTTGTTGTAATGGAATCTTAAATAGTTATTTAAGATGACATGAGTATGATCCTGTCAAAAAGTTATGTGGATTTCCGTAAATTAATGGATAAATCTTGATTTCAATTGCTAGCAAAACGAGAACTTCGACTTTGGACACCTGCTGTGAAAAAAAAATCCTTGAAACAAAACGAGCAAGTAACATCAAAAAATTGGGCTTTTTAGACAGATTTAGAAATGGTACAATACACGAATCTTATGCCCATAAAACTAGGTATTTTCATCATTTTACCGATGCCCTACTTAACTAAGTTGAAACTAGGAACCCCGCTATCAGGTAATTTTGCCGCTTGCTATGACATTACATTTGATACCGGGCTTTGTTATTATTTGTTAAAGTCACAATAGGGAAAAAGATGGATTAGGGTAAGCGAAAAAGGAATATTATTGAAAAAAAAGGTAAATTAATTAAAAACAGACTTAACTTTCGATTATTTATTTAATTCTTAAATCTAACTTACAGTAAATGTTCAAACTGTTTCCCTCGGACTCTAATGCATAAATGACACCGTTTTATAAAATTACGATTCAATTTTCTTAAACTAATTTCCGATATGGTCCGGGCTGCGTCGAATAAGAAGCGAGGAAGAATTGCGTGAACGCGTATTCGACGCAGCCCGGACCATATCGGATATTAGTTTAAGAAAATTGAATCGTAATTTTATGAAACGGTGTCATTTATGCATTAGAGTGAGATCAAAAATCCACAAAACCATCCGTAAAACGTAATTTATGACCCCTGAAATGCAAACAGCTACTAATGATATTATAAAATTTTATTAGGAGGATAAGCTAAATTATCACAAAATTTGTAAGCTCTAGGGCTAGGGGATCGAGAGCTAAAGATTGATACTATGCCATAACTCATTAATAGTAATACACTGCTCAACAATTGATAGGGATTACTTACTTGTTCTAAATTTATTTCTGAAATATTCGCTCCAAGATTATAAATTTAGTCAGATATCAGAGTATTTTCAGTTGATATTATGGTTCATTTGAGAAAAGGATGAAAAAATGGAAAGTTGGAGGGAAAAAAAGACTTTATTAGGAACACTCAAAATTCTGTGTTTTAATAACATAAAAATTTTATGATCAAACCACAAGAAGGCTGAAGTGTCCGTTAAGCTAGTACCTAGTTGGTCCTCCACGAGCTCGTCTCAAGCATTCTACCCTACAAGGCATACTTTCGATCAAACGATTCATAAAATTTTGGGGCAAATTCGTCCAAATATCCCGTAAAGCGTTAGAAAGGTCCTCCAGGTTATTGATCGGTTGTTCTAAGGTTGACAATCGTCTAGACATCTCAGACCAGACATGTTCGATGCAATTCATGTCTGGAGAGCGAGATGGCCAGTCCATCCTATCAATAGCATGAATTTCTACCGCTTCATTAACCAGACGACTACGGTGTGAACGGGCATTATCGTCAATTAAAATGAAATTCTCGCCCACGGCAGCCAAAAACGGAACAATTAGGGGTTCAATAATCATATCGTGATATCTCTGGCTGGTCATGGTGGTATTCTGCAGAACAACCAACTCTGTGCGTTGGTTCAAATAAATGCCTCCCCATACACATATAGAACCTCCGCCAAAAGCTGTTGTGGGTACCATAAACTGTTCTGCATACCTTCGACCTCTTTCCCTCCAAGCAAGAATACGTCCATCGGAGTTGACCAAACGAAATCTAGACTCATCCGTAAATAAACATCGGCTCCAATCTTCAAGTGTCCAATTGCGGTGCTCCTCAGCCCATTGCCGTCGATGAACCCGGTGTTCCCTATTCAAACGGGGATGTTGTACCCTCCTACGTGCTCTCAAACCACGAACATGTAGTTGTCGTCTTACAGTCTGTTTCGAAATTAGAACTCCTGTTGCAACTCTCAGTGATCTATTGAGCCGCGACGCCGGGTAAGTGGGATTTCTCCTAGCATTGAGGATCAAAAGACGATCTTGGGCAGCTGTTGCACTGCGCTGCTGACCTCCCCCATGAACATAAGCTACTGAGTCGTTTTGGATGAACCTATTCCAAGCCCGACTCACGACACTTTGCGAAACATTCAACCGCCGGGACACTTCTCGTTGGGACAAACCTTCCTGTATCCACCGTATGATTTGGTCCAGTTGCACAGGAGCCAAACGTCTTCTCGGCATGACTGATAAGCTGATATTGTTCTCATTTCTTCAATTATTGTCACCTTATGTGTTTGAACGAGAAAAAAAAACAGATTTAATAACAAATACCACATTGCTTTTCACTCCACCTGTAACAGCCTACAGATAATAATCGATTTTGTGAACAAGAGCCAATGAAGTGAGGAAGACTTTGATATAATCAAATTTCAAATTCAAATTTTCAAATTTTTCAAATTTATTCTGATTCCAATTACATGGTGCCTATGTACAACTAAATTATAACATTACACTGAATATCATCATCGACGATCGGAAACTCATCTAAGCGCAATGCGCTTGTATTATGTAGTCTCCGCTCCCCGACGAAATTAAGCACCTAACCTATCTGAACAGAAAATATAAAAAAAAACAAAAAATAAAGTAATTGGTTTTCATTTTTCTCACATACAGTGGAAGCCTATTATAGAATTTCGGACCTAGATAGAAAACGGAATTCTGAGAATGGCTTTTCTTAAATAATGGAATTTGGAGAGACTCATTACCTACTAATCTAGTTATATATTTATTTCCATAGTCAACAAGAGGGTAGTTGTTCGAGAACATATACATAAGTGACTGGTAAATAAAAAGATTTTCAACGTTCATCAATTTGGATTCATAATATAAATCCCTTGTTGGATAGAGCCTATCTTTCCTCAGCATTATCTTGATCAAGGTATTCTGTGTTGTTTGCAAGTTTCTTCTAGCATTTATGGTTAGTCCTCCCCATACAACAATGCAATATCTCAGAATCGATTCAACGAGAGAGTAATAGACCATGCGTATATTTTGTCTAGATAATATATCTCTCAGACCATAGAACGTATGCATGAGTTGCCTCAACTGCGTCGAATACGCGTTCACGTAATTCTTCCTCGCTTCTTATTCGACGCAGCCCGGACCATATCGGAAATTAGTTTAAGAAAATTGAATCGTAATTTTATAAAACGGTGTCATTTATGCATTAGAGTCCGAGGGAAACAGTTTGAACATTTACTGTAAGTTAGATTTAAGAATTAAATAAATAATCGAAAGTTAAGTCTGTTTTTAATTAATTTACCTTTTTTTTCAATAATATTCCTTTTTCGCTTACCCTAATCCATCTTTTTCCCTTTTGTGACTTTAACAAATAATAACAAAGCCCGGTATCAAATGTAATGTCATAGCAAGCGGCAAAATTACCTGATAGCGGGGTTCCTAGTTTCAACTTAGTTAAGTAGGGCATCGGTAAAATGATGAAAATACCTAGTTTTATGGGCATAAGATTCGTGTATTGTACCATTTCTAAATCTGTCTAAAAAGCCCAATTTTTTGATGTTACTTGCTCGTTTTGTTTCAAGGATTTCTTTTTCACAGCAGGTGTCCAAAGTCGAAGTTCTCGTTTTGCTAGCAATTGAAATCAAGATTTATCCATTAATTTACGGAAATCCACATAACTTTTTGACAGAATCATACTCATGTCATCTTAAATAACTATTTAAGATTCCATTACAACAAAAAAAATAAGCTTCGAGAGCTTTCCAGCAGAATTCTGACCCTGACAATGTTGAAAAAGGTGAAAATTCACTAAAAAACGTAATTTGGTAATAACTCGAGACCCATGCAACTTTTACTGAGGTCATGTTAGGCTGGTTAGGTCCCTCTTTAGCTGAACTACCTACGGTGTCACTGTGACGTGCCACTTATGGGACACCCTGTATGTTCTCCATGGAAAAAGTAAAATGTTTTGAGTTGATGAAAATATCCTATTCATTCACAATGAAGTATGTAACCTTCAGGGGTGCACATGTCCATCTATTTTGAGAGTTAATGGGGTCAAATATTTAGGGATGGTTATAGATAAATACCTACGATGGGAGGCGCAAGCAGCATTGCTGACGAAAAAGTTGAGGCAACTCATGCATACGTTCTATGGTCTGAGAGATATATTATCTAGACAAAATATACGCATGGTCTATTACTCTCTCGTTGAATCGATTCTGAGATATTGCATTGTTGTATGGGGAGGACTAACCATAAATGCTAGAAGAAACTTGCAAACAACACAGAATACCTTGATCAAGATAATGCTGAGGAAAGATAGGCTCTATCCAACAAGGGATTTATATTATGAATCCAAATTGATGAACGTTGAAAATCTTTTTATTTACCAGTCACTTATGTATATGTTCTCGAACAACTACCCTCTTGTTGACTATGGAAATAAATATATAACTAGATTAGTAGGTAATGAGTCTCTCCAAATTCCATTATTTAAGAAAAGCCATTCTCAGAATTCCGTTTTCTATCTAGGTCCGAAATTCTATAATAGGCTTCCACTGTATGTGAGAAAAATGAAAACTAAGAGAGGATTTAAATCGGAAGTGAAAATACTCATATTGGAAGGCCGACTTGCCTTTGACTCGTTGATATAGTGATTTTTTTCAATGATTCGCGATAACGATGAAATTGAGCGAATTTCTTTGAAATATAGATCTTTCCTCCTGTTTTGCGCCCAGAACCGTCCACACCAATTACTTTATTTTTTGTTTTTTTTTATATTTTCTGTTCAGATAGGTTAGGTGCTTAATTTCGTCGGGGAGCGGAGACTACATAATACAAGCGCATTGCGCTTAGATGAGTTTCCGATCGTCGATGATGATATTCAGTGTAATGTTAAAATTTAGTTGTACATAGGCACCATGTAATTGGAATCAGAATAAATTTGAAAAATTTGAAAATTTGAATTTGAAATTTGATTATATCAAAGTCTTCCTCACTTCATTGGCTCTTGTTCACAAAATCGATTATTATCTGTAGGCTGTTACAGGTGGAGTGAAAAGCAATGTGGTATTTGTTATTAAATCTGTTTTTTTTTTCTCGTTCAAACACATAAGGTGACAATAATTGAAGAAATGAGAACAATATCAGCTTATCAGTCATGCCGAGAAGACGTTTGGCTCCTGTGCAACTGGACCAAATCATACGGTGGATACAGGAAGGTTTGTCCCAACGAGAAGTGTCCCGGCGGTTGAATGTTTCGCAAAGTGTCGTGAGTCGGGCTTGGAATAGGTTCATCCAAAACGACTCAGTAGCTTATGTTCATGGGGGAGGTCAGCAGCGCAGTGCAACAGCTGCCCAAGATCGTCTTTTGATCCTCAATGCTAGGAGAAATCCCACTTACCCGGCGTCGCGGCTCAATAGATCACTGAGAGTTGCAACAGGAGTTCTAATTTCGAAACAGACTGTAAGACGACGACTACATGTTCGTGGTTTGAGAGCACGTAGGAGGGTACAACATCCCCGTTTGAATAGGGAACACCGGGTTCATCGACGGCAATGGGCTGAGGAGCACCGCAATTGGACACTTGAAGATTGGAGCCGATGTTTATTTACGGATGAGTCTAGATTTCGTTTGGTCAACTCCGATGGACGTATTCTTGCTTGGAGGGAAAGAGGTCGAAGGTATGCAGAACAGTTTATGGTACACACAACAGCTTTTGGCGGAGGTTCTATATGTGTATGGGGAGGCATTTATTTGAACCAACGCACAGAGTTGGTTGTTCTGCAGAATACCACCATGACCAGCCAGAGATATCACGATATGATTATTGAACCCCTAATTGTTCCGTTTTTGGCTGCCGTGGGCGAGAATTTCATTTTAATTGACGATAATGCCCGTTCACACCGTAGTCGTCTGGTTAATGAAGCGCTAGAAATTCATGCTATTGATAGGATGGACTGGCCATCTCGCTCTCCAGACATGAATTGCATCGAACATGTCTGGTCTGAGATGTCTAGACGATTGTCAACCTTAGAACAACCGATCAATAACCTGGAGGACCTTTCTAACGCTTTACGGGATATTTGGACGAATTTGCCCCAAAATTTTATGAATCGTTTGATCGAAAGTATGCCTTGTAGGGTAGAATGCTTGAGACGAGCTCGTGGGGGACCAACTAGCTTAACGGACACTTCAGCCTTCTTGTGGTTTCATCATAAAATTTTTATGTTATTAAAACACAGAATTTTGAGTGTTCCTAATAAAGTCTTTTTTTCTCTCCAACTTTCCATTTTTTCATCCTTTTCTCAAATGAACCATAATATCAACTGAAAATACTCTGATATCTGACTAAATTTATAATCTTGGAGCGAATATTTCAGAAATAAATTTAGAACAAGTAAGTAATCCCTATCAATTGTTGAGCAGTGTATTACTATTAATGAGTTATGGCATAGTATCAATCTTTAGCTCTCGATCCCCTAGCCCTAGAGCTTACAAATTTTGTGATAATTTAGCTTATCCTCCTAATAAAATTTTATAATATCATTAGTAGCTGTTTGCATTTCAGGGGTCATAAATTACGTTTTACGGATGGTTTTGTGGATTTTTGATCTCACAATCCTACCTCCATGTAAGGGTACATGAGATTTCTCGAACCTCCTCACTCTCCTTACGTGAAATTCAATCTCGTTTTTCTGAATAATAAAACGTTAGAAAACGATCAGTTTAATGAAAAAAATATGGACGTAGATAATTCAAAGATTTGAATTTCAGATATCGATTATTAGATAATCTTTGGAATATTATTATTATAATTGAATATTAGTTGAAATAATCATAATTCATAATTTGATATGTGAATGTTAAGAATAAAATTGATACACGGGAAGAATATAAAAATATAATATCATTATTATCATAAACTTCGATTTTTTGAATGAATTTGAATGAACAATAAAACTTTGTAAAATATTATGTGAATCGAGGTGCACATTATAGGATGAAGAAAACCGCATTCAACATCCGAAATGGAACTGAATTTGCATTCATAAATTCCTACTCGTGAATTATTACGTTAAAATTACATCCCCATCGTCCAAATAGGGACATGTATAGATTTTCTCAACCCCCCTCCGCTTCATGGTCATTACGTAATCAATGAATGGTCACTTTTTGAGACATTTATAATATTAGGACTCGTAGTAAGAGGTGATTAAAGGAAATCCGAGGAGATCCGGGGAGATTCGGGGAGATACCAGGGAGATCCGAGGAGATTCGGGGAGATCCAAGGAGATCCGGGGAGATCCGAGGAAATTCGGGGAGATCCAACGGAAATCGCGAGGAGATCCTGAGGGGAGGCAATCTTTTGCCACAAAAAATCTCCAGTGGTTACCCCCACGCTGTATAATTCATGGAAAACAAACAAGATTTTCATCAAACACAACTTATAGTTATTCAGTACATAAAAATCTATCATGAAATTTTGAATAATTATTTCTTGAAACTGTATTCAATAACACTGATTTCTTGAATTTTTTTATAAAATAAACAAATGAAGATCACTAAATTTGACTTTCTACTATCTGAATTGGTAACACAGTTTAGGAATTGTTTTGTGTAATTTATTGAAATTTAAAAACTAATAACATCTCAGTTTATACAATGAATCCTTGGGCACAATGTTGGACTCTGTTATCTGGTGGTGGTATTGAACAACAATAACTAGCAACTACTCCAGTGGTAGCGAGGCACAACGACAGAACCGAAATAGTGCATACTGCTCCTGATGTCATATCTGCCAATGGGGTTCCTGGTCTTGGCTGAAGGAAGAGTAGAATCAGTAATGCAGAGCAAGTAAGAAGACTGAAAATGCTCAGGACGATGTAACCTGAAAAAAATGTTGATATTTATATGAGGGTCTAACTTGTATTTGTTTTGATATTTCACATGAATTTCTAATACATATACATAACAAAATTATGTAATTCATTACTGGAGGAACGTAGATATAGTTTCGAAGAATCCGTAGAATATAGAAATGGACGAGCTAAATCCACAAAATTGAAAAATTAGGTGAAAAGGTGAATATTTTAGACCCCGAGATGTGATATTATTAGTTTAGTGATCGAAGATGCTATAAAATAGAAATGACAGTTGTCAAATCTGTATTATATAAAACCGCTTGTGACAGTTCGGCAAATTTTAAACGTAAAAGCACAGCCCAAACGGGACCATCTAGAGCAAGAATGACAAGAATAAGACCCCCCTCAAAATCCCAAACCTTCGATTCTCCTCGCGGTTTTCGAGTATGCGGGGTGTTTCGGATTATTTTGACATTTCAAGTCCCATATTTCTGTGGTATATGTGGACAATTTGACTGTCAGTGTCATGTTAATAATAAATATTCCATTTCCATATATGAAAGTTAATTAACTGTACAACTTAGGTATTACTGAGCTCCTCCTTCTCCGGTGGGCAATGATTTGATAATGTCTGAATCACCTGCATCAGTAATGGACATCGTGCACACTCGGAAATATTTTCCATATGCTAGTTCTTGAGAAAGTTTGCAGTTTCCAAAATTGTTATTTAATATATAAATAAATGCTGACAGATAAAATGCAAAGTCTTCGGCGAATCAAAAATTCGATAGATATTTGTCAAAATTTGGAAATGAACATTGATATCATCAAATGCATTTTCAGTTCAGGTTCGTTTGAAGGGTTTGTATTATTGATTCTATTGGATGAATGTTACTTTATTTCAAGAATTTTTCGTTTATTTTCCACAAACATAAAACTACATTCCCTTTCGTGAGAATTTGAATCTATTGCGACAGAAGATGGAACTACAAAAGAGAACAGAAGCTTCATTCATCAATTCAGTCTTGGATTGGAGTAAAAGTTGTGCTACTATGAAACAGTATTAAACAGATGGAAAAACTCCTTATAGATAATTCACAATTGGCTTTATTACTGGAAAAAAGAGCCAAGTTAGTCAGATGACATTCAAAAGATTCCGTGTGTTTTTTGAATATCTAAAATATACACTTTTACGACAGAGGAGTGCAAAAATATAAGTGACCACTCCGTTTTTGAAGAATTTGAGTGCAGTGCTGTTGAATTCATAATGAATAAGTCAAATCTTTCATACTAGTAATTTCAATCATATATACCCTGTTATATTATTTGTCGCTCAACTGAAACATGTATTAATAAACCTTAGAAATTAGAGACTCTCAAACTTATAACCTGATTTATCAAAAAGGTTTCACCAAGATAAGATATTATAATTGCTTATGTGGTAACATAGGCCATGAGTATTTGAAAGGCAAGTCTATTCATTCTGTCTGTTTTTAGTTTGTTTATTATAACTATACTGAATATTTCTAAAAATAAAATTCACTTCAGATGTGCATTGATTAAATTTGGACTTATGCATCATATCATATATGACTATAAAATTGAGAAAGACATATTCTTTTGAATTCCATTATAAGTCTTTTGAATAATACTTTGAAGATATTGATTTCAATAACCTATGGAATATATCAGTTGAAATACTAGTTAAAATGTTACAACAGAAATAAATTTTGAAGGATCATTCAGTATATGAAGAATTTTAACATGGCAGTCACTTTCGAAATTGGTATCAATTTTCCAGCAATTCAATGAAGGTATAAAATACTCTAAAAAGCAACTATTTATTGGAAATTTCCATGTCATGAATGAATGATCAAATTTGTATAAAAATGTAGATACCTATTTGTTTACTTAAGTTTCCAATCTTTTAATCGTTATAGGAATAGGTGCTATATGGCCATTTCAAAAATGCTATCCTACTGATTTATTCATTGCTTTTTATTTTGATAAAAATTAAATTATTCATTGATTCAGATCCAAAGTTAACATTTTAAAAAATCAAGTCAGTGTAGTTATCGAACCCACTAATATGGGTCAATAGTATTGGCCGATACAATTTTAGTACCGATTTCAAATACTCAGGTCCTTTTGACTGAAGTAAAAATTGAACAATGATCTTTGTATCTTGAAATGAGTTTTGCACTTTTCCAGTGTTCAACAATGAGATAATTATTAAATTGACTCAAGAACTTAACAGAGTATGCTATATCAGGACTAGTTAATACTGCCAAAGATGTTAATAAACCTATTAATTTCTTATATGGTTCATCATTACAACTCTCTTTTGTTGAATCAAAATTCAATTTAGTTTTCAAAGGAGTTTTAACATGTTTACAATCAGTCATGTTGAATTATTGCAATACATATTTGAAGAATTTAATCGATAGCTTTACTACCTTTTCCATAATTTCTAGTAATATTCATCCCTAATCATTTTTCAGCTTCTCCTAATTTCTTTATTCAATTCATTTTCATTCAGAATTAACATTAGTTATTACAAAAAAGTCATCCTCGTACAACGCAACAATAGTAAGCAAGTTATTTTTTGATTTATGTAAATACTATGCTCAATTGTTGATCTTTTGAAACTTATATCTATCAAAATTTCATTTATATATAGGACATAAATTGCCCTGTTTAATTCACTTCTGAGTAAAACCCAGAGCCCCAAGTCTTGTTCTATAACATAGCATCAATACATGAATACAATCTTCAGATACTAAAAAACTCCTTAGTTCGTCAGGAATTTCCAATAGGTCCTTCAAATTGTTGCAACTATATTGTATTTCTTCACAAAATATGGAATAGAAAAATAATTTGCTGATCAATTGAAAAATGTATTGATAAACCTTGGAAATCAGGGACTTCTTATAACCTGATTTCTCAAAGATGTTAAACCTAGATATGATATTATGATTACTTATGATGCAACATCAGCCATGGGTATCCGAATGGTAGATCTATTATTCATTCTGCCTCTTTTCAGTTTGTTTATTATAGCTATACTGAATATTCCTAAAACAAAAATCTCACTGTAGGTCTTTTCATAGATCTTATCAAACGATTATGTAAATTCAATATTTGTCAAAACTGAAAATAAACATTGAATGCAATTTCTTTATTTCAGGTAGTATTTCTATTAATGATTCAATTGAATAAATGTAACTTCATTTCAGGGCTCACAAGTAAATATCCAATGGAATGATAGCCCTTAAAATACAGGGTCTTTCACGAGGAACCTCACCCATATTTATACGGGAAACTACTGAACGTATTTTCATGAAATTCAGCACTTATAAGTATTTCACGATGCTGATGAAATCTAAAATATTTTCAAGGCATGAGCACCTCCGGTTTTTCCGGAAATGACGTCAACTTCCGTTTTTCAAATTAGAACACCATTTTTTTATTGCAGAAATAGATTCCTTAGAAAATTTCAAGTTATTTTGATGTAACATTTTTCAGTTTTGGTTGGAAAATTCTCTCTGAGCGGGAAAATTCGAAAAAAAAATCGAAAATAGAGCTCCGCTGAAACAAGAATAACTTCGAGGTTTTTGGATGGAAAATTTTCATTTTTGGGATTTTTCAAGATGTAAGATTGATGTATCCACTTTACAAATCGAAATCGCGATTCATGATACAGGGGGTGAAAAAATCGCTTTCAAAGTTAGGGATGACAAAATCGTGAAAAATCAATTTTTTCGGCAACCGTCCGGGAAGTGCTCACTTCCCGGACGCTTTTTCTTTGAGAAAGTAGCATTTCCCGGCCTAGTCCGGAAAGTACGTACTTCCCGGACTAGGCCGGAAAAGAATCATAGAATCCATAGAAACCGAGATAACGGCTGACAGTTCATATGATATTAGTTGTCAAAAATTTGCATGTTTTTTTATCGTAATCGCAATAAAATATGGAAAGCAGCAGCGATAGTGTTATTTTACATGGTTGCCGAAAAAATATTGTACGCAACATGCCCGAAAATGGTTTTTTTGGACTCACAGACTTCCAGGACTCGCTTACGCTCGTCCTGGAATTTTGTCTATTCGTCCAAAAAAAACCCTATTTTCCGGACTTGTTACGTAAATTACTATTTTCAAATTAGAACCCCATTTTTTTATGGCAGATATTGAATCTTCATTAAAAAATAATGTGAGTGTATGCATCACACCCTTGCCCTAAAATGGATATTTTCTGAGTTATTCACAAAAAACTGTTTTTCGTCTTGAATTTTCAGCTATTTCTTTTCCCTTCACGCCAAAAAGATGAAATTTTCAGGAACTGTTACTTAAACCATGTTTTAGATTTTACTACCTTAATATGCAAGAAAAAAAAGTTACAGGTTGTTCCTAAATAGATGGCGAATTTTGATTCGAATTTGTATCGGAAACCTCTTTATTTCAACTAATCGGCCATCGGTTTTCTCTCCAGTGATAAATAAATAATTCATTATGATCCATATGCAAAAACTTACCATGTTTTACATTCTTTTTTTTTAATGATAGATATCATTAATTACATCTACCCAATTCCTCTTTATTCAGTAGCATTTTGTGTTTACTATTAATTTGGTGATAATTCGTATTAAGTTATAAAATCGATCACAATGCCTAATTTTACCAATGAAGATTATTTAACAGAACCATGACAAACTTGAGAAATGTCGGATCTTTCGTTAAGAAAACTATACACAGAGAAAAAAGTGTAGTAGAAGATGAGAACAACGAAATTACAGTTCTTGCATATTTTCGTGTGAATCCTCAAAATTCTCTCAAAGATGCCGAGATTGGTCTGGGATTATCTCAATCGAGTGTTTGGAGAATATTAAAAAAACATAAAATGCACCCATATAAATCAATAGGGTACAGCATTTGAAGGAAACTGATTTCGTCAGGAGAACAGAGTTTTGCGAAGCTATGATGATTCGATTTCAAGAGAATGAAAACTTTTTGGACTGTATAATTTGGACAGATGAATCTAAATTCACAAAGAATGGTTCTTTCAATAGGCATAACAGTCATTATTGGGATGAAGAGAACAACCACCACTTCAGACAATGGAACTTTCAAGAGACCTGGAGTTTCAATGTTTTTTGCGCCATCAAAAATAATGCAATTCTCGATGTTCACATTTATGATGGGACTTTAACTGGTAAGATAGAACACTACACATGTTTGCATTATTTAAAGAATGTTCTACCTTAGGAGATAGATATTCTGACATATTGACTCAAATAATTGAGCCGCTAGTACAGAACCATAATGACTTATGGTATCAACAAGATGGCGCGCCTCCACACAATTCACTCAATGTGTCAAATATCCTCTACAGGCTATTTGAAGATCGATGGTTGGCGAACAATGGTCCACATCTTTGGCCACCACGTTCTCCCGATTTAACTCCTTTAGACTATTATGTTTGGGGTAGGATAAAAAATATTGTCTACTCAACTCCCCTGACTGATAAAGAGGACTGCATAGAACGAATCAGAAATGCGTTCAGGTTTGTTTAGATTTTTAGATTCATAGTTTTGAAACTCAATTTGGTTTTTAAACACTTTTGCAGATCTCTTCCTCCCGATGAAATAAGAAGAGCAACGCACGAAGCATTCCTGAGACGTATAAATAAATGTCTAGAAATTAACGGTCAAAACTTTGAGCATCTTCTCTAGTTATAACTGCGAGAGTTTGCCATGGTTCTCCTAATAGTAACTTGAAGTCGGTTTCAGGAAGGGGTGAAAAATCTACAGCATGGTTCAAATAACAGTTCCTGAAAATTTCATCTTTTTGGCGTGCAGGGAAAAGAAATAGCTGAAAATTCAAGACGAAAAACAGTTTTTTGTGAATAACTCAGAAAATATCCATTTTAGGGCAAGGGTGTGATGCATACACTCACATTATTTTTTAACGTAGATTCCATATCTGCCATAAAAAAATGGGGTTCTAATTTGAAAAAATTGATTTTTCACGAAAACTAATAATAATTTTGTGCTGAAAATTTATACAATTTCCTTTTATACCGGAAACAGAGAACTACTTTCTTATTTCAAACGGCACACCCAGTATATTATTGCATTATCAGATAGCTTGGTTGATGATAATTTCAGCAATATGGCAATACTTGAGTATGAGCTCAACAGTTCATAATTTGAAGAGATTCCTTTAGATATCTTATGAAAAGTTTTTTGCGAAAAACCTATATTTTTCATTCATTCAGTCAATTTTACGTAGGTATGAAAAGAGAGGGGTCTCTAGCAAATCCAAGAGTTATCGAGGAAAAACTTGAACTAAGGAAAATATCACTCTCAGTTTATTTCATTCGTAATCTGAAATCTGAATTGAATTACCCCTACGTACACCAGTCAATTTGTGCTAACATGTGCCCCTCAAGGAAAAGTTATGGGGTAGTTTCCATTTCTTCGATCGTATGTATTTTTTTGGGTGCTGAATCAATACCTCCCAGAAAACATATAATTGTGAAACGAGTCACAAGCCGAACGCTCACAGTTCAGTCGAGCTGGGTATGCTTACGTCACAAGAGAGCACCCAGGCCTTGTAGTCTAGGAGGTATTGGCTGAATCCGAATCTAAGGTTTACCTTCAAAATTTCGTGACGGAACATTAAAAAAAAATACAAAAAATTTTTTAATCTTTTTAATCTTTTAAGAGTAGGGGCTAACACATGCCTACAAACATTATAAATACAACATAAGAATTTGAATCTATATCATGACATCTTCTGTTGGAGAATTAACCTAGATTTTCATAATACGCGTTAAATCATATGGTATCAGGAATCTAGTTCGTTATCCCCCCTTATTAAAAAGACAATTCGTCAGTCATAAAAGACAATCGCTATAATATACATGTATCGCCGCTTATTTCTTCTGCTTTGTTTTTGCTTTTGCTTTACTATTGTAATTTCGCTGAAACTAATGAAAGTGCTGTTCTGCTGTGCACAATAGGAATTCAACTCTGAGTTACTACAGACTTGAGGAAGAATCAAATCACCCTCTATCGCCCTTGAATATTTGGAACGACACCATCCAGGTAAGACTTCTGATACCACCTTATCTCTCAGCTTAAGAGCTATCGTTTTCGCCAACATTTTGATCCTTCTGTAGCTGCATATAAGCCATATTTTCATTAAAATTCAAAATTTTCATTTCAGTTTCAAATTGATCGCATATGCGTAAAGATCGCCAATCAATCAAGTGGTCGAACAGTAACCGCTTTCAATAGAAGCTCGTCATATTTTCAATTTATTTGATGCAATTATTATATTTCTAAGAGATATACAGGGTGTTTCCTAAACATGCGGCAAAAATTCAGGGGGTTGTTCCTTGGACTATTCTAAGAATATTTTGTCATTTGATGATTTTTGAAAAACCTCTTTGTTTCGAAGATACAGGGCGAACAACATTTTTCATATTTTTAAAATTAATAATAGTTTAAATAAAAAGGCGTACCGCACTGTGTTTACTAAGTAGGTACAATTTATTTTTAAATTTGTTTAACAACATTCCAATTACTAAAAACGGCCAGTTTTTTGACTAAAAATTGATAAGTGCAGATGGTAAAGGAATACAGATTAAACACGGTTTTCATTTGAATTCGTTTTGTGATGTATTAGCAATTTTTAGTCAAAAAACTGGCCGTTTTTAGTAATTGGAATGTTGTTAAACAAATTTAAAAATAAATTGTACCTACTTAGTAAACACAGTGCGGTACGCATTTTTATTTAAACTGTTATTTATGATAAATATTTTATCTTAGATTTATTGGATTATATGATTGGTAACACTGTTTTCTGTTTAATGACAATGACATTGACAACTGATTTCATGATTATTATTAAGACGAAGTTTGTAGAGTACGTATGACGACTGAGAGAATAGCTGTAAACCGAAAGTGTATCAAAGTATTGAATATAGAAAATATAGTTGAATAAAATAAAACGAAGTAATTTCCACTATGTTATTTAATTGTTAGCAACAATTGTTTCGCCACACTGTGGCTTCATCAGGCTACATTTCTGAACTGATAAGAGTACAAAGGTTTTCGGAATCTTATATAGGAACAAAATTGACACTAAAATATTCGAAAGGGTATAAATTACAAAGTTATCTTGGACCATTTACCGCCTGGGATTTCCAAACTATCGGAAGAAATTCAATAAAGGGGATGAGTTTACATCCGTTTGTTCGTTCAACAGAATATTTTGGGTATTATACCTGTTTATTTCTAGGGATTCTAAGAGTGTTAGTCTTAAGCTCTTGTTTTCTAAATGAAGAATTTTAAAGTTATTATTGAAGGTATGGTCCCATTCTTTTAAGTGATTCGCGTAGGTTGAAAACGAACTATCAGATGTATAACAACTAATCACTTAAAAGAATGGGACCATACCTTCAATAATAACTTTAAAATTCTTCATTTAGAAAACAAGAGCTTAAGACTAACACTCTTAGAATCCCTAGAAATAAACAGGTATAATACCCAAAATATTCTGTTGAACGAACAAACGGATGTAAACTCATCCCCTTTATTGAATTTCTTCCGATAGTTTGGAAATCCCAGGCGGTAAATGGTCCAATATAACTTTGTAATTTATACCCTTTCGAATATTTTAGTGTCAATTTTGTTCCTATATAAGATTCCGAAAACCTTTGTACTCTTATCAGTTCAGAAATGTAGCCTGATGAAGCCACAGTGTGGCGAAACAATTGTTGCTAACTATTAAATAACATAGTGGAAATTACTTCGTTTTATTTTATTTATAATGAATTTCCGCCAAGTAAGGACCGAATCCATTAAATAAATAAATATAGTTGAATATAAATTAAACCTTTCATTTAATTATTCCACGACTCCAACATGGTAGCAGAGCGTGGTTGATCGGCGAAATATAGTGAGAAAGCAAAATTATCACGAACACGTGAAAGGTAACCTCACTTTGTATTATAAGTACGAGTAAAATTTTACTTGACGAAATTGAAAACTTCCTCATGAATGAAATGGCTCAACAAGCAAGAATTGAAGATATTATAATACCAATATTCGATGGCTCAAATTATTCAAGCTGGAAATTAAGGTTATTAACCCTCTTGGAATACAAAGAATGTCACGAACCCTCAATTACCAAAATGCCTATTAAATATAAAGATGAAGAAGCAACGTGGAAGAAAATGGATTTAAAAGCGAGGACTATAATAATGAGCACAATCTCCGATAAACAATTGGAATATATCGCTGAATGTACAACTGCCTGTGAAATGATCGAAAGATTGGACAAGATGTACCTGACAAAGTCCACAGCCATGCAAATAATCTACAGAGCAAAGATTGAAGAAATTAAGCTTAGCAACTACAATACCCTCGAAGAATTTTTTATTGATTTTGAAAGAACTACAAATGACTTCAAGGCAGCTGGTGGAAAGATGGACGAATCAGAAAAGATGAGATACCTACTCAGGGCTCTACCTCCAGGTTACAGCTATATTGGAGATTTTATCGATGTAATTCCAGAAGAAAACAGGACAGTGGATTATGTCAAATTTAAAATAAAAGAAAAAAACATGTCTACTGATGAAGCAGACAAGAAGGCCAACGTGAGTACATTTACAACTAAAACTAAAGCATTATGTTTCATTTGTGGAAAGTCTGGTCATCTCAAGAAGGACTGTTGGCATGGTCAGAAGTATGGTCAAGGGCAGCAAAATCACAGAGGAAGATACCAAACTAGTCAAGGGCTGCGAGGACCCCAAAGAGGCTACAACCGAGTTGGTTTCCACAGAGGTCGAGATCACCCAAGAAGTGAATTGTCGAACACTCAGCTGGAAAATTCTCCATCACAATCATGGACAACGCAAGTATCTAGTCTCGAATTATATCAGGTGAGGTGTAATGAAAATGATGATTGTGATTATAGTGTAATTAACTGGTTGCTAGATAGTGGATGTACTGATCACATCATAAATAATGATAAATTTTTTCTTGATTATGTAGATTTAAAATCTCCTATCGATGTGAAATTACCAGATGGTAAAATGTTAAAGGCCACTAAAATAGGTACTGTGAAAATTTACTTTGAGAATTATTATAGTCATAAGTATATAAATTTAAAAAATGTTTATTTTGTAAAAAGCATTAAGCAAAATCTATTAAGTTTTTCAAAAATTACCAAAACCTGCACTATAGTAGCTAAAAATGAATATGCAAAAATTTATGATCAGACAAGAGAATTAATAGCTGTCGCTAACAAAGTAGATAATCTTTATTGCATTAAAAGCTTCGTATCAAACTTTAATGATGATGAAAATTATTTCTGTCATGGTAATAATGAAATATATGTGAATACAACAAAATTGACTGATAAAGAGAAATGGCATAGAGCACTCGGTCATGTAAATTTTCACTATTTGAGTAAATTGATTAATAATAAACTGGTTGAAGGTCTGCCAGACAAGATTGAAGGTACGGAAATGAAATGTTCAAATTGTATACAAAGCAAAATGACAAATTTACCTTTTGAGAATAATAGAACAAAGACAACTGAAATTTCAGAATTAATTCACACTGATTTGAATGGTCCACATAACACAACTGGTTATGGTGGTGAAAAGTACTTTTTGACATTTATCGATGACTATAGTAAATGTACAAGAGTTTTTTGCATAAAAAGTAAAGCTGAAACCGCAAAGTGCTTCATAGAATTTGTTAATTTAGTAGAAAATTAATTTAATAAAAGATTAAAGAAATTACAGTGCGATAATGGCAAAGAATATTTAAATAAAGACATTTATAATTTCATAAGACAAAAAGGAATCGAGTTATTACCATGTCCACCTTATGTCCATGAATTAAACGGAGTAGCGGAAAGATATAATAGGTCCATTATGGATGTAGGTAGATGTTTAATGAGAGAAGCTAAAATTCACAGAAGGTATTGGCCTGAAATTATAAAAACGGTGGCTTATTTAAAAAATCGTACAATTGCCAATACGGTAGAGAATAAAACTCCCTATGAAATATTTTTCGGTATCAAACCAAATGTAGAGCATTTAAAAATTTATGGAAGTAGGGTTTATGTCAGGGTCCCAGAAGTTTTAAGAAGAAGTAAATGGGATGATAAAGCCCAATTAGGAGTATTAGTAGGTTACAATGAGAATGGTTACAGAGTTTTAGTAAATAATAAAATCGTTAATGCTAGACATGTCCAGGTAGTCGAAGAAAACACTCAACTTATTTGTTTAGAAAAACTTGATAATGAGGATGATAGGGATTCGAATGATAGCAATGATTCAAATATAAAAGATGATATAATAGTTAAAAGTGAGTCTGAAGAATGTGTAGATGCGACTGAATCTGTTTCTGATAGTTATAATGATAATCCAAATGATCTTGTGGTAGAAAGAAAATCAAAACGAAAGAAAAGTCCGGTTTCTAGATATGGTAATCCAGTATCGCATTTTGTTTATGTAAATTATATTGATGCAAATGTACCAAATACTTTCGAGGAGGCGACAAACTCTCATGATTCTAAAAAATGGCAAATCGCAATGGACTCTGAAATGAATAGCCTAATGAAAAATAATACATGGCAAATTGTTGATAGGCCAAAAGATAAAAGGGTTATTGATGTAAAGTGGGTTTTTAAAAAGAAAAATGATAATGTATATAAAGCTAGATTGGTTGTGAGAGGATTCCAGCAAAAGGAATCTCTTGAGAATGTTTATTCACCCGTAGGAAAAATGCAAACATTAAAAATTTTATTGTCATTCAGTTGTGAAAAAAGTTTATTCATAGAACAAATGGATGTTGAAACTGCATTTCTAAATGGTGTTATTAAGTCAGAAGTGTTTATAAATCAACCAAAAGGTTATGAAACTGCGGATAATAAAGTTTATAAATTGCAAAAGGCTCTCTATGGTCTCAGGGAAAGTTCTAGAGTATGGTATGACTGTTTTAACAAATTCATTGAAAAACTTGGTTTCGTTAGAAGTAACTATGATCACTGTTTATTCGTAAACAATACAAACAAAGATCCAGTTTATATACTGATATTTGTTGATGATCTGTTAATTTGTTGTAAAGATAAAATTAAAATAATTGAGGTGAAAGCTAGTTTAATGAAAAGATTTGCAATGAAAGACTTAGGAAAAATTAAAAGTTATATTGGCTTGGATATTGATTATAATGAAAATAGGAATAGAATGACCTTATGTCAAACAAAATATATTGAATCTTTGGCAATAAAATATGATTTAGAACATACTAAGCTGTATGATACTCCTATGGAAACGAACTTGAAATTAGAACAAGCTAGTGAAACAGATGATAGCATTAAATATAGAAATTTAATAGGTGAATTATTATATATTAGTACAGGCACTAGGCCAAATATAGCATACAGTGTAAATTATCTAAGTCGATATCAAAGTTGTTACAACCGAACACATTACAAATATGCTATTAGAATCTTAAAATATTTGTACAAGACTAAAGATTTGAAGTTAACGTACTATAAGAATTTTAACTCAGAAGAACTTGATTGTATGGTAGATTCTGATTACGCAGGCGATAACGTAGATAGAAAATCTACCACAGGTTTTGTAGTTAGATTATTTGGGAACTTGGTTTTCTGGAAAACACATAAGCAAAATGCAGTTACTAAATGTTCAACTTTCGCAGAATACGTTGCTATGTCCGAAGCAGTGACAGAGATAGTTTTCATCAGAAACTTGTTGGCTGAATCATTTGATGTAAAATTTTATGAACCAATCAAATTATATGAAGATAATGCAGGTGCAGTTGCCATTGCTAAATACGGCAATTTTACGAAAAATTCGAAACATATCGAAGTACAATATCATTACATAAATGAAAATTATGAAAAGGGTATAATTGACATTATAAAGATTGAATCGAAACATAACTTAGCAGATATGTTAACTAAAAGTTTAGATAAGAACAAGTTTTTAAAAAATAGAATAGAATTAGGATTAGTCTAGTCTTCTGAAAATATTAATAAAGCTTAGTGTAAGAAATCAAGATTATAGATTTAAGGAGGTGTGTTATTTATGATAAATATTTAATCTTAGATTTATTGGATTATATGATTGGTAACACTGTTTTCTGTTTAATGACAATGACATTGACAACTGATTTCATGATTATTATTAAGACGAAGTTTGTACAGTACGTATGACGACTGAGAGAATAGCTGTAAACCGAAAGTGTATCAAAGTATTGAATATAGAAAATATAGTTGAATATAAATTAAACCTTTCATTTAATTATTCCACGACTCCAACATAAACTATTATTAATTTTAAAAATATGAAAAATGTTGTTCGCCCTGTATCTTCGAAACAAAGAGGTTTTTCAAAAATCATCAAAGGACAAAATATTCTTAGAATAGTCCAAGGAACAACCCCCTGAATTTTTGCCGCATGTTTAGGAAACACCCTGTATAATTCAGTTTATCGTTTTTTCAATACAACAGTAATTGAAATCGAACATCTGCTCCGCCATATTAATAAGTTCTTCAGCATTTTAAAACACAGCGACCTTGAACCTGAAAATTCATCTCGCGCATTAACGCATGTCTGTTAACATAGAAGTCAGCTGCAAGAATTCATTGACCTTTTATTTTCCGATCAGCTTATTTCACGGTAATTCGTCTGAATAACAGTGTGCGATGGATAAATTAAAGAAATCCAAAACATTTCGAAATAATTCGATCACCGATATGAAGGCGCTTCATATTCTAGCCCAGAAGGCTAAAACCGATAGAACTCAACACGTCTCATTCAAGGTGCGCTATCAAGATATACAGACGATTCATGATGAATTTTTTGATCATCACAACAAGGTAATTTCCGCGCTTTTGACTGATCCTGAGTCCGATTTGAAACCGGAAAATTTGATTCGAGAGAGTTTTCTTTCTGATTACTACGATGTGAAAACATGCTTTACCGAATTATTTGACGAATACGTAAGTTCGCCATCAGGACCAAGTCATAATAGTACAATGTTAGGTCAACCCGCTAATCATGGAAATGTTCGGCTGCCTAAAATATCATTAATGAAATTCAGTGGTGATTACAAAAATGTCACATCTTTTCGAGATCAGTTTGATGCACTTGTGCACAACAATCCATCCTTAACTCCAATAGAAAAATTCACTTATTTGGTTGGTTCTGTTCAAGGCTCTGCACTTTCTTTAGTTAAAACGTTACCTTTAACATCGCCGAATTACGTCATCGCCTATAAAAGTATTGTTGAACGTTTTTCCAATCGTCGCTTACAATCTCAGAGTCTGTAGACCGAAATAGAGAACGCTCCTAAGATCACAGTTCCTTCTGCAGAATCTTATAGGAAATTGATAGATACCTTCACTGAAAACGTTGCTGCTTTAAACAACCTTAAATTTCCAACTGACTCTTGGGATTTTATTTTAGTCATGATGATTATAAAACGCCTTGACAAGAATACGCTTACGCGTTTTGAAATGGAGCATCAATCCACCGAAGTTCCAGCATTCATTGAAGAAATTGATTTCATTAATAGACATTGTCTTGTTTTAGAAACGCTGGGATCTTCAACTTCGCCAACAATTATTGATAAACAAAATACAATGCGAAAATCTGCTTCATTTATACGTCGCGCTTCATCTCGTACTACTGCATTGATAGATAGATAGATAGATAGATAGATATATTTATTTCAATAATTGAAAACAACTTCATGTTACAAAAATGAAACAAGTCAAATTACCCTCAGCTAACTACAAAAATTAAAAAATTCTTCAATATCATAAGGTTCACAATTCATTATAAGTTTATATATCTCCTTTCTGAATACATTATAAACCTGAATATTTTGAAATTTTTTTGGTAACACGTTAAAAACTTTTATTGCCATATATAATGGATGCTTCTCAAAACAAGTTAAAGTATGATCAGGAAAGAACCAAGGAAACATACGTCTTGTATTATTGTGATTTTTGTACTTGAAAAAATAGTCATTATGCTCATGAAAGAATAACATTAATCGATATATATATAGACCAGGAATAGTTAATATTTTGTTCTTCTTGAAAAGAGTTCTACAACTCTCTCGATATTTTTTACCAGTAATTACTCTGATCGCCCATTTTTGTTTCAAGAAGATTCTATTCATGACACTGGAACTACCCCAAAATAAGATGCTGTATGTTGATAACGACTGAAAATTGGCAAAGTATATCGTCCTCAGCACATCATCATCAACCATTCTCTTCAAAAAATTCAGTGTATAAATCACTGAGTTCAACTTTTTACCTAGCTGTTCGACATGATCCTTCCATTTCAAATTTTTATCCACTGCAATACCCAAGAAAGACACCACCTCCTTGACGTTGACATCACCATCTTTGCAACTCAGAGCGTTAGGAAATACTTGTGTACATCTATTCGTACAGAAGTAGGTGCAAACAGTCTTCTGCATATTCAAGATTAGCTTGTTTTCACAACACCAGCTGCTTATCTCATCCATCACCGAACTGAATAAGTCCATTGATATTTGGAGGTTGTTACACCTCAGCAAGATGTTAGTATCATCTGCAAAATTTACGAGTTCACAATTTTCAGGTAGTACTAGGCCTATGTCATTAGCGTATATTAGAAAAAGTAGTGGTCCCAGTATGCTGCCCTGTGGGATGCCCACATTCACATCAATGCCTTCTGAGGAATACTTCTCACCATCTTTAGATATAACCACTCTCTGTATCCTGTTTCGTAAATAACTTCTCATTAGGTTAAGTTGTTTATCTCTAATACCAGACATTTCAAGCTTGTCCAAAAGTTTTCGATGGTCAACGCAATCAAAGGCCTTCGATAGATCCAGAAACAAGCCCAAGGTAATGTCTCCCCCTTCCAAGGCATCTAATATTGCCAATGTTAGCTCATACATGGCCGTTTCTGCGTTTTTATTTCTCATATAGCCATGTTGACAGTTTGAAATTATATTGAATTTCCTGAAAAAATTTATTAAACGGGTTGCTATAACCTTTTCAATGATCTTTGAAAAGGAACTAAGTAGACTTATTGGTCTGTAATTCCCAAATTCATCTTCCTTTCCTTTCTTGAATAGAGGTCTCACAATAGCTACCTTGAGAGCATCTGGAAAAATTCCTTCCTTAAAAATACAGTTCAAGATATGTGTTAATGGAGATACTATCTGAGAGATGCAATTTTTTAACAAGCTAACTGGAATTTCATCATAACCACATGTATTAGTGTTCTTCAATTTCTTTAAGGCTGACATCACCTCTGCATTTGTAATGTCAAAGACAAAAAAGGAGTTTTTTATGGTTTTCTGTTTTTTATTTTTATGTGGTGGATTCATCGGGAGATTTTTAACTAACGATGGTGCAGCATTAGCGAAAAATTCATTGAATTCCTCTGCCAATTGTTTAGGATTATTTGTTTTTATGGGACATTCATTGTTCTTATGTTTTTTTCCTGTTAATGAATTTACTAATCTCCATGTTGCCCTACTTTTATTGTCTGATGTTGCTATTATTTTGCCTGTATGAGCACGTTTTGCTTCTGAGATAGCCCTATCATATTTCTTCTTCATTCTGTTGTAACTGCTCTTCAAATCCTGTCTTGTTGTTGATGCAATCAGTAAATAATCTAAAACATTTTTCATTTTTTTTAAATCTGGAGTTTCTATAAATTTGTTAGATTTTGATCTTATAGTTCTTTCCACTAAAGGAAAACATTCATTAAATAAAATTTTGAATTTATTTTCAAAATTGTTCCACATCTCATTCACCTCATGTGTTTCAAATTCAAAAATATATTGCCAATTTTGTTCTGAGAGGCAATTTAGAAATTTTGCTGTTGTTTCTTCATTTATTTTTCGATTGAAGTATTTTGTCTTGCTAATACCTTCATTTACATCTTGAGCAAACCTGAAAACACAGGTAGAGTGATCCGATATATGATTTTCAGTTACTTTTGTATCTCCCTCTTTATTCGTTATGAAATTATCCAAACATGATCTTGAGACTAAACGTGTAGGCTCTTTGATAGTGAACTTTAAATTGAAATATTCTGCAATAGAAATAAACTCACGTGTTTCATTGTTATCAGAAAGTATATCTATATTGAAATCTCCCATTATTAGAATTTCTGCTTTTTCCTGTAAACATTTCTGAAGAATGGTTGTTATTTTCTCAAAGAATATGTTAACATCAGCTTGAGGAGACCTGTAAATACAAACTGCAATAATTCTAGTTGATCCTAAGTTGAATTGGATTGCCGAACACTCAAAAATATTGGAAACACTGATTGTTGTTATATCGATTCTCTCATTAAAAGTGCAGGAGTTGTGTATGTATAGAGCACAACCCCCATGTTTACCTTTCTTTCTACAAAAGCTTGAAGCCAATTCATATTCTTCAAAATGGAATGCTGTAAGTTCATTAATATCTTGCCAATGTTCCGTGATTCCGAATAGATCAGGTTTTTCTTTATTTATTACTAAATTAAATTTATTGAAAGCTGTACTTAAGGCTTGAACATTTTGTTGGATTATACAGAAATTTTTTGGGAATCTATTACTTGCCTGAATTTGCTCCCTTTCTGTTTGAAAAAAAAATTTTTAAATGAGAATTCTCTCAGTATTACACCTGCTGGCCAGAAATCCTTATTGTATACAGTTTTATAATCTTCATCTTTTGTTAAACCTACACTGAATGCAGAATTTGAACCTTTTGTTTCAAGTTTTTTCACTATTATATCTCCTAGTCCATCAGTATTCTTCAAGAACTTTTCCACATCTTCTTCCTTTACATCTTTTCCTGCAATTCTTCCTACATAAAGCCATTTCCTTTTTGTAGCACCTGAAATAGTATTTTCTTGATTATTTGTTTTTGATCCATTGCAGACTAATTCATTCTTCAACTTCATGGGGTTAGACGGTCTGATTTTTTTCTTTTGATATGTTATTTGCTTCCATTCTTCTCCATTCTCTTCACTAAAATTTTCATCTTGTTCCATTTCTTTGTTTACATTCACGTTAACTGTTTGTTGTTGTTTGTTTAACCTCAAATTGGAATGTGTCATTTTACGACTTTCTGTGACTTCTGCGTCTTTCTTGAATTCAGCTCTCTTTCCTTCACCTGATACTTTGTCGGCGTAGGAAATGACCTCTTTGTTGTTTATGTTATTCGTCTTTTTTTGTTGTTTATCATTATTTTTTATATTGCTGTTAATGAAATTTTCTATAACACTATGCAACAATTTATTGTTTTCATATAGAATTTTATTCTTTTCATTCAAATATTCTACCTGTTGTTTTAGTAGTTTATTTTCCATGCGTAAATCTTCGGGAATAAAAATTTCTTCGGATCTAATGGCTTCGTGTTGGCACACAGTTGATCCTCTGTTTGCATCTCTAACTAGGCAGGACGGATGAAAAATTTCGATACATTTTGAACATCGAACGAAATCAATCACCTTTCTATTACAAAAATTACACAATTTATCCACTTGATCTACATTCTTACGAGAAATCGCGGAGCGATTCTCTAGTACGTCTTCATTCGGCAACGACATATTGACCAATTGTTTGTCAATAAATCGCCCGCCGCTACTTGTATTTTTTGCCAAGCAAATCATTCGCTCTATACTTGCTCTACGTTCGCTAATAAGCCTGTTTCTGATCGCTATCACTTTTGTAAAGTGAACAAGCTATGTTTCAATTGTTTAAGTTCCTCTCATGATTTACGATCTTGCAGATCCTGCCATACATGTAAAGTATGTAAGTCAAAATTTCATCACACGCTTCTCCATGACAACACTAAACTTCGCTCGATTAAGTTCTTCACCATCTGCAATATCCGCTGTGTCAAATGGTCAAGAATCATTTCGATCGCAAACTAACTCAAATCGCCCTGATGATGATTCGAATTTCGTTGGTGCTGGGGTCATGGCACTTCCCAGTCATGTTCTTTTGTCTACTGCTTATGTTGATGTTTGTTATGGCCGCGGTGCTTATCAATCTCTTAGATGTTTGATGGATTCGGGTAATATGACTTGTTTCATCACGGAAAAGGCAGTAAGACGTCTGAACTTGCGTAAAGTTCCAAATTCTGTTGAGGTCAGAGGATTGGGATCCATGAATACTAAATTGAGTGGTGGATCAGTGTCACTTTCATTGAAACCAGTAATGTCAAATAATCCGCTTTTATTCACTGATGCTATAGTTATTGATAAAATTTGTGAATATTCACCTGTACATCCAGTTTGTACTAATTCATGGAATCATATTCGTAATTTACCCCTAGCTGATCCATCATTTCATCGTCCCGGTGCCATAAATTTGCTTCTGGGAGCAGAAATCTTTTCTCGAATTATTTTGTCCGACTGCATTACCGCTAATGATAGTCAACCCGTAGCTATAAATACTGTATTCGGGTATATTTTACTTGGTGAAACCAATAATAGTTTTCCGCATCCTGTTTCATCTTTTTTCATTAATTCACTCGAAAATGTGCACGACTGTGACATACAAAAATTTTGGGAAGCGGAAACTGTCCCCAAGGTCGAACATTTTGATCAGGAAGAAGTTGATTGTGAAAGACATTTTCTTGAAACGGTATCTCGCGCCGATGACGGAAAATTTGTTGTCTCTTTGCCTTTCTTTGAAAATTCAACGCCACAGTTCATGAATATGCGTGATTTCGCTTTATCTCGATTTTACTCTCTTGAACGTCGTCTATTGAGGAATCCGGAGTTGCATATACAATACAAAGAATTTATGATGGATTATCTTAAATCACATCATATGGAAGTTATTCCTGCCGATGAAATACAGTCGAATTCGTACTATTTAGTTCTGATGAACTTTTAGTACGCAATGACTTGCGTACTAAAACCTGAAAGCATCTCAACCAAATTGCGAGTTGTTTTTAACGGATCTTATAAATTTGACTCTCAAAAAACCCTTAACGATCATCTAATGACAGGTCCAAAATTGCAACCCAATATTTCCAAAATAATAACAAGCTTTCGTCTTTTTCCATTTGTTATATGCTGTGATATACGCCAAATGTATCGTATGATTTGGGTGGACTTTATTCATTGTGATTTTCAGAGAATTCTCTTTCGCTTTTCACCGAATGATGTAGTACAAGACTTTCGTTTGAAAACCGTCACTTATGGACTACGATCGAGCCCATATTTAGCACTTCGCGTTTTGCGCAAACTCGCAGAAGATGAAAGATCGAATCATCCACATGCCGCCGAAATTATTTCAAATAATTCCTATATCGATGATTTTATATTTAGTGCACCCACCATTGAAGACGCTCGCTTACTGCGCGATGATTTAATTTCTTTGTTAGAGAAAACTGGTTTTCAATTGCGTAAGTTTTGTAGTAATGAACCATCACTTCTGAATGATTTACCAGCATCGCATTTGTCTGTTGACTCACTATCATTCGACAATGGGTCACAACCATTTTCATTAAAAGTTTTGGGATTGAATTGGAATCCCAGCAGTGATTACTTTAGTTTTTTCCGCAAACCCACTGATGACTCATCATGTACGAAAAGAATTATGCTCTCTGAGTTAGCAAAAGTGTATGATCCCCTCGGATTTGTTGCACCTACGATTTTTCTCGCAAAAAACCTAATCCAACAACTTTGGATATCAAAAATTGCTTGGGATGAAACGCCGCCCCCTGGCATTAGTCGTGTCTGGCAACAATATAAGTCAGAACTACCGTTACTCTCTGAGTTGAAAATTCCACGCCTTATTATTCCAACTGAGATCTCCATGGGTTTTGTGACGCTAGTGAGAGGGGATACGCATGCGTCATTCATTTGAGGGCGCTGAATGATTTTTCGATTTCTACTCATTTTCTATGTGCAAAATCTAAACTTGCGCCTTTAAAGAAGATAACTATTCCTCGCCTCGAACTTTGCGCTGCCGTCTTATTGAGCAAATTGATGAAATTTACTGTCAAAATTTTGGAACCAACCATACATATAAAGAAAGTGGTCTCTTGGTCAGATTCGCAAATCGTGCTTCATTGGCTAAACGGCGACTCTACTCGTTGGAAACCGTTCGTGGCCAATCGTGTTTTGTTTGTACAAACAAATTTACCACAATATTCATGGTATTATATTAATACAGAAAATAATCCCGCAGACATCGCTTCCCGAGGTGTACTACCTTCTCGTCTTCTCTCTGTAAGTTGGTGGTTTACCGGTCCACCACTGTTGCAAGAACGCGAGATATCAAGTTTCATTCCGACCTCTTCCTTTTCATATCCAGTGGAGGAGCAGCGTAAATTAGTTCTGTTAAGCATCCCCAATGATGAAAATTTAGTTGACAATTTGCTAGACAGATTCTCGTCATTCAATACCTTGTTACGTGTTACAACGTATGTTTTGCGATTTATAAATAATGTAAGGAATCGAACCGTCAAATTTATTGATAATCTGTCAACCAGTGAGATGTACTCCGCTCTTTTGTTGCTTGTCAAGTTCACCCAACATAAGTATTTCGCTCGGGAATATGAAGGCAAAAAGTTTTCGTTTCCTCTTCGAAAATTGCACGCATTCATTGATTCTGAGGATGTTTTACGAGTGGGAGGACGAATCAAACACGCTCATCTGCCACATGACGCGAAGTTTCCGATGCTCCTGCCGCGTCAGAGCCGCTTAACTTTTTTGATCATAGATCATTACCATAAAATCTATTTGCATGCTGGGTGCCGGACCACCTAATACTCAATCTCTCAAAAATTCTGGATTCTAGCTAGCAAACGCGCCATCAATTCAGCAATTTCAAAATGCGTTCGTTGCTGGAAAATTGCTCCTAAACCTTATCAACCCCCTATGGCTTCACTACCTGAAAAGCGAGTTACGCAAGCTAAACCATTTCTTAATTCTGCTGTTGATTTCGGAGGTCCTTATTACCTAACTTTGACCCGTCATCGTGGTGTCAAAGTTTGCAAAGCTTATATATGTGTTTTTGTATGCCTTGTTACAAAAGCTGTGCATTTAGAGCTGGCTAGCGATCTATCGTCGAAGACGTTTTTTTCTGCGTTGCAGCGTTTCATTGCAAGAAGAGGAAGAATTCAGACAATTTTTTGTGACAACGCCACTAACTTCGTCGGAGCAAGTAAACAATTAAAGCTGATGCAAACTGCAGCTCAACAAGAATTTATCAATTTTAAGTTTTCACCACCCTCTGGTCCCCATTTCAACGGACTAGCAGAGGCAAGTATCAAATCTGTGAAACTCCATTTAACGAAAGTAATTGGCGATCAAGTGCTTTCGTACGAAGAATCCAACACCATTTTGACGTTGGTCGAATCCAGTTTGAATTCGCGTCCACTGACACCGCTGTCCTCAGACATTGAAAGTGTTGAGTTTTTGACGCCCGGACACTTTCTCATGATGGAACCGCCATCTGCAGTTCCCACTTCGGAGTTTTCTGAAATCCCTCTAAACCGTTTATCGAGATGGCAACTTCTACAACGCATTCATCAAAATTTTTGGCGTCGTTGGCGTCAAGAGTATTTACATACGCTTCAACAGCGTTCCAAGTGGCTAGACCCACTTTCACCTCCAAAAATTGGCACAATGGTCTTATAATAAAAGACGATAATTTTCCACCAGGCAAATGGAATTTAGGAAGAATCCTTGATTTGCACCCTGGTGACGATAAAGTTGCTCGCGTCGCCACCATTAAAACCTCTACAGGTTTACGGAAGCGCCCGCTTGTCAAACTTTGCCTGCTTCCCAGTGAGCCATCATCAAATATGATATTTTATTAAATTTTTTTTTTTGCTGAATTTTTTATTTTGTATAAAGTGCTTCTCTCTCTTTGCGCATCTGCGATCAACGATCAAATTTTTTGTTTTTTTTTCTCTCTAACTCAAATTTAACTAATTTTTTTTTCTTTTAATTAAGTAGTTTCAAAATTCATTCTTCATTTTCCCGGGGCAGGATGTTGGAGAAACAACCTAGATTTTCATAATACGCGTTGAATCATATGGTATCAGGAATCTAGTTCGTTATCCCCCCCTCATCAAAAAGACAATTCGTCAGTCATAAAAGACAATCGCTATCATATACATGTATCGCCGCTTATTTCTTCTGCTTTGTTTTCGCTTTTGCTTTACTATTGTAATTTCACTTAAACTAGTGAAAGTGCTGTGCTGCTGTGCACAATAGGAATTCAACTCTGAGTTACTACAGACTTGAGGAAGAATCAAATCACCCTCTATCGCCCTTGAATATTTGGAACGACACCATCCAGGTAAGACTTCTGATACCATTGCTTTTTAAATACAGTCCACCTTATCTCTCAGCTTAAGAGCTATCGGTTTCGCCAACATCTTCCTTTTCACAACAAAATAAGTATTTAATGGATTCGGTCCTTACTTGGCGGAAATTCATTATAAATAAAATAAAACGAAGTAATTTCCACTATGTTATTTAATTGTTAGCAACAATTAAATAACATAGTGGAAATTACTTCGTTTTATTTTATTTACAAAATAAGTACCTGACAATTTCCTTTTTTTTTAAATTAAAAATTCTTAATAATCTGAAATGATTATAGTTTCATCTATATACTTAATATACAAAATAATATATATTTATACAATGTCATCCTTAATATTAACAAACCTAAATAAAGAAAAATTTCAAAAGTATAACTTATCTTAGTAATTCAAGGTTTATATCTAAAGATTGTATTCTAGTCCATCAAAATGTCCAATCTATAGGTAACTGTCTGAACAGACTTGAAGTGTTTATAAACAATATTCGCGCAGACTTCGTGGCTGTCACGGAACATTGGAAGAGTGGAGATGAACTATCGGCATATGTCATTGAAGGATGGAAGTTGGTGTCTTGTTTCTGTCGTCCAAGTGGGTGCCACGGAGGCAGCGCAATTTACTGTAGGTCTAATACTTCTTGTAAACAGCGAACTGATTTAACCTCACTTAGTGTTATTCGATGTTTTGAATGCTCCGCAGTGGAGGTTCAGTTGGGATCGTCAAAGTACGTAATAGTATGTATTTACCACCCGCCAACAGGAAATGATGAACTATTTTTTGAAAAGCTATATAAACTTCTAATTATACTAACACTTGAGGGAAAAAATTATATTTTAGCTGGAGATTATAATATTGATTTGCTTTCACAAACGAAAGAAAGTAGAACGTTTGTTTCACTAATAGAAGGATTTGATGCTAGATTTACTTTAAATAAACCGACTCGCATTACATCAACCTCATCCACTTGTATTGACAACATAATAACTAACCTGGAAAGCGGAGAAACAATTATAATTCCATCCCATCTTTCTGATCACACTGCTCAGAAGTTCTCTTTTCGTTGCTCATCTGAGAGAGTGGTCAGGGGAAAGAAACGTATGCGACTGATAAATGACCAAACAGTCGCTGATTTCCTGACATCGTTAGCAACTATAGATTGGTGTGATGTAATAGATCCGGGCATTTCTGCTGATCGACAGTGGGATCAGTTTTTCGCGGCTTATAGAGCTCATTTTGAGCAAGCTTTTCCGGTATTTTGGTCCAGAAGAAGTGAAGGTAAGTCGAGAAATTTCAATGCAGAATCTGATGAATTGAGGGAATTGAAAAACCATCTGGACATTCTTTACACTATTTCTCATCATAAAAGTGAATATATGGATCTTTACAAAATAACAAAAACTAAATATGAAACACTCTTAAAAAAACTGAAACAAGAACATTTTCACAAAATTTTAAATAACTCGCATAACAAACCAAAGAAAGTATGGGAAATAGTCAATAACATGACCGGTAGGGATAATAAAAACCACAATCAAATAACAACAAAAAATCCTCAGCATCTAGCTGAAGATTTCAACGATTACTTCATCAATGTAGCCAAAAAATTAATTCAAAATTCCCAAACTAAGAAAAAATTTCAACCCTCTGAAAACAGAGGAAACGTTAAATCGTTTTTCGTATTTAATGTAACTGATGATGAAGTTATTAATACTGTCAAAAGAATGAAAAATAAAACTTCATTTGGCTATGATGAGATACCTATGACAGTTATCAAAAGGTCAATTCATTTGATAGCCAAACCACTGTCTGAAATTATATATGCTTGTTTCACGCAGGGAATATTTCCAGAGACTTTGAAGACTTCAATAGTGAAACCTGTTTATAAGAAAGGAGATGTCAACAATATTGGAAATTACAGACCTATCAGTCTTCTGAGCGCATTCTCAAAAATATTCGAGAAAATACTATCAGTGAGATTAATTAAGTTTCTTCGCAAATATAATATCTTTGCGAGTAATCAACACGGTTTTTTGAAAGGGAAGAACACAGAGACCGCAATATTTGAAATGGTTGATGAAATAATTTCGAAATTAGAGAATGGAAATCCTTCAATTGGTCTGTTCTTGGATCTCAGTAAGGCATTTGACTGCGTTAGCCATGACTTGCTGCTGGAGAAGCTGTTCCACTGTGGGATCAGAGACAATCAACTGGAACTGATCCGGAGCTTTCTGAGAGGCAGGATTCAGAAGGTAAAAATTGAGATGAATGGGGAAGACTATTTCTCGGCTAATCGGATTGTGGAGATGGGGGTACCCCAAGGAAGTATTCTTGGTCCCCTACTATTTCTTCTATACATAAATGACCTTCCTGATTGTGTCCAAAACTGTCTGCTTCTGATGTTTGTGGATGACACAAACATCATAGTATCTAGAAAACTGTTAGATGACGCAGTTGATGACATCAAAGCTGAATATAAAATTTTTTTGAAATGGTGTGAGAATAACCAAATAATAGTAAACTCGGAGAAGACAGAGTGTGTTTTATTTACTACACATAATTCCAAACTGACGTTTCCTGATAGAGTATCCCTGGAAGGTGGCGGAAAGATGTTCCAGTCTTCAACCAACTTTCTCGGTGTAATCCTTGATAGCCATATAAGCTGGAGCTCTCAGGTGTTAAACGTGAGAAAAAGATTGAACTCGGTAATATATACAATGAGAGTGTTGTCGAGGAGAGTAGATTCTTCCTTTCTCAGGGTGGTCTATTTTGCCAACTTTCAGTCTCTCCTACAATACGGCTTAATGATATGGGGTAATGCTTCTGATGCATCTGATATATTTATTGTACAGAAATCGGCAATACGTATTATGAATAACATGAAATACAGAGATTCCTGCCGTGGTGTTTTTCGGAGGAATGGAATACTAACATTGACGGGGCTATACGTGAAAAAGTGCCTACTCTTCTTCCGGCAGCAAAGTTCTTATTTCGAAAAATTCAGAAATACAAATAGTACAAGGAAAATGACTCCCTTTCATTTCCCCCAACACTCTTTAACTTTGACTGAGAAGAATGTCAAATATATGTGCCTGAAATTGTATAACTCTTTACCAAGAAAGATTCAACAAATCGATAATTTCAAAAATTTTAAAAGAGAAATATCAAACTTTCTAATTGAAGCTGAACCTTATAATGTTCAAGAATATTTAGATCACTGTAAGTGTAAAGGATTCGTATAGCTGATTTATATTAACTTGTATTCTATTTTTTGTTATTATGACATGTTCTTCTTCATGTATTGTACATTGATTTGGGAATAAATTATTTGATTTGATTTGATTTGATTTGATTTATATCTGTCTGGAGGTTTGGACGACCTACCAAACGTTGTAATGTACAGAGAATTCTTATCTTGTACATTTGACTTTGTGTTCCCAAAATTGCTAAAATCAGGTTTAATTTGATGCTGATTTCTAATTATGATATTATCAGAATTACTCAATCCAATATTATATTTCCTGTGATGTTCATCAATATTTGTTATTGTTCCTGGTAACTATACGAACCATTATTCTTAATGAGTACTTTTTGATTAAGTTTGAGTTCAGGTAAATATTTTGTATTTCTGTCAAGTTATTTCTGTGATATTTGTTATTTATTATTTTAGGTTTTAGATATTTTGAAGTGACAAGTAAAATACTTTTCAAGTTTCTATGCATTAAAACTTGAGCAGGAGAATATGAGTTATTGTCGATTGGTGTATTTCTAAGTTCTAACAAAGCTATATTGAAATCTGTATTATCATATAGACATTTATTCAAAACAGATTTAAGAGTACCTATTGTTCTCTCTATTTGACCATTAGATTGTGGAAAATACGGACTTCTTGTGGTATGCTGAAATCCCCATTCCTTAGCAAAAGACCTGAAAGAATTTGATGCAAATTGTGGACCGTTATCTGAGAAAATTTCATCTGGTATTCCAAATAAAGAAAATATACGTTTTAAGTAATTAATTATATTTTCTGATGTAAAATTTCTATTCAAACATTCAACATCCATGAATTTTGAAAAATAATCAACTAAAGCTATGTAATATTCACCCTTCAATTCAAAAAGGTCTATCCTGGTTTTTTGCCATGCTCTTAGAGGAATTTCGTGATTAATTAATGGCTCTTTTCGTGGAGATTTGGAAAAAAGTATACAAGACTTACACTTTGAAATTAAGTTATCAATATCAATTGACATATTAGGGCAATAAAATAATGTTCGTGCTCGATATATAGTTTTTTCTCTACCTAAGTGACTTAAATGTAATTTTTAAATAATAATAATAAATTTTGAGAGTTTTTCCTTCTGTAAACTGCGTGGAACAATTAGTCTATTATTGAAAAATAATAATCCATCTGAAAAAGATAAATCATTTCTATTTATGAAATATGGTTTCAAACTATCAGGAACTATTTTATTACACGGCCAACCATCCTTCATATCTACAAGCAATACCTAACGTTCAACAGAATTGAATCTTTTTTAATTTCAGATTTGATATTTTCCAAATTTGTATTTGAAACAGGTAAATTTGAGATTCGATATTTTCATCTAACAAAATTTCATCTTGATGATAGATATAATTATTCGAATCATAGGAGCGAGAAAGAGCATCTGCTAGAGCTAATTTAGTACCAGGTATATACAATAATTTTCTCTATTTCAGTATCGTAATGAGTTCATTACAGTTCTAAAAATAGTGCTGTAATCTCGGCTGTAATGAACTCATTACAGCATCGTTTTCAGATATATTTTTCGTTTTGTGGTTGTCTATACTGACTTCCAATTCAATCAAATTTCAACAAACGTCAATATCTGTCAATATAATATAATTTGGATATAGTGAAATGATTGGCAACATTATTCGCAAATTCTCTTAATTCTGGTGATGTTAAATCGATTTCGTCAGACATAACTCACGAATTTAGTGCGTAATTGTAAATTATTTCAAAATTCGAATACAAATATCACTAGGATGTATAATCTGAATTTTTCATTGAATTTCGACAATATTTCACAAAACTTGACTGAAATAGAGAAAATATCTCTATCTCGCTCCTTCGTCGCTCGTTTTCGAATTTCACATTCGTGTTGGAATAGGAGCCCATTCTGTAACTTGTTTTAGAATATACTATTATTCTATATGGTTGTATCGATATCAACATTCGTTGTAAACGCATGGAACATGCATTGAGTGGTTTTTTTATGATTGAAACTAAAGGTTTGTGATCAGTCTCGACCGTAATATATTTTCCATACATATATTGATGAAAACGTAAACAAGAATAAGATATCGCGTACATTTCTTTTTCATTTTGTGCCCATCTTTTTGCGTATCTGATAAAGATTTTGAAATATAGTAAACAGGCAAATTATTTTGAAGTAAAACTGCATCAATAGCATTTTGAGATGCATCAACAGATAATGTTATTGGCAATTCATTATTGAAAAATTGTAATATCGGTTTATTCATCAAGATTTTTTAGAGTTATTCAAAATTTTCTTCTTGCTGATGATTCCAGTGCCATACAACATCTTTTTTGAGTAGAATTCGTAAATTTTCGGTTTCAAAAGACATATTCGGTACGAATTTCGATATGTATGTCACCATACCTAGAAATCTTTCTAAATCTTTTCTACATTCCGGTTTTTTGAAATTTTTTATTGCAGAAATTTTATATTCATCAAGTTCAACGTCATTTTTTATTATTATGTGACCCATAAACTTGAGTTTTTCCACACAAAACTCACACTTTTCCTAATTTAGTTTCAAATTTATTCCACGAGCTTTTTCTAATACCAATTTTAATTCGAGAGGACCACGATCCTCTCGTGTAGATCCCCATATCAAAAAATCATCAATGTACGATAAAACACCTTTCATATTATCGAAATTTTGTTTTATGTATTTTTGAAATACTTCAGATGCAGGCTTAATTCCATAAGGCATGCGCAAAAATCTGTATCTTCCGAATGGTGAATTAAACGTGCATTAGAAGGAACTTCCTTCACTTAATTTAATTTGCCAGAACGCCTGACTTGCATAAAGTTTTGAGAAAAATTTTGCATGTCACAGTTCAGAAATAATTCCATCTACTATGGGAAGAGGAAAATTTTCAGAAATTATGGCTGTACTTCATTGTTTCATGCTTTACATGTTATATTTTTTGTAGTGTGTTATTGTCATTATGACACAAGACTCGCTCTGCTCGCCGAAGGGGCTCCGCCCCTTGGACCCCGTCACTATGCCGGTAGATCCTTCACTGGGTATCCGGCTAGAAAATAAAAGCTTTTTTTCCGAAACCTTGTATCGTTAGCTGATTTCAGACGATTCACTCGGTATACTATGCTGGTTCTAGGTTGGAATTCTATATGATTTTTTTCCTAGAATATACCGTTTCGCCCTTGCTCACATGAAAATATTTGATGCAAATCCTAACTTTTCATGACGACAAATCAAGGGCGGTCCTAGCCTTAAATTTTGAGGGGGTTCGCCATTTTGGGCTTCGAGTTTTTCTATGGGACCAAATCCCATATTACACCGATACCAAGCCTAACCTCTCAAAAATATTTATATTTAGATATTCATATGAATATTTATATAAGGCGTACAACTTTGCTTCCGCCGCGGCAACGGCGCGCCGTTTTGCAATAGATGGCTGTAACGGTAAGTGGTAGTAGAAATACATATAACGTAGATGTCACACAATAAGTTTAGGTATTTGTGAACATAACGCCATCGACATGTTAGTCGATTTGTATCTGCATCATAAAGTTATTCACGATTAGCTGCCATACGTCCCGGTACGCCGGGACATGTCCCGGTTTGGACCATTGAGTCCCCGTGTCCCGGTTAGTTATTCAATTGTCCCGGTCAGTAATTTGACCGTTATGAGATTCATATTTCCTTATATAGTGTAGGTGAGACAAAATTTGTTTTCATGAAATCTCAACGGATTCCAGTAATCATAAATCTGAAATGCTGTTTCCGTTGCTCAAACATTATTTTTCAGAAACCGAAGGATTGAAAATAAAATTATTAAAATTGTTCAAAAAAATAGTCTTATGCAATCACTTTATTTTATATTGAATCCTTAGAGTACCTTAATATTTCCATATAAAATATTTTCGCTGTCAGTGCGGTACTTACTTCGAAGTAAAATAAAGGCGAGTTTTTTTTTAATTCGACAATGAAACTATCGGTTGTCCAGCGCATAGACTTCACAATACTGCTTCCACTTCCGCCGATATGATTTTAATTTCTGTGCATTCTATTGGTCTCAAAATTTTCAAATATTTTTCGATATTTTTTGTAAGGGTCGAACGATGAAAGGTTTTCGTGAGTATGCAGAAACAACTTACAGCAATGTTCTTTCTTATTCTAGAATTCGATGGCTTTCACTAGTTCTAGCTATTGAACGCTTGCTGAAGCTATGGGTGCCATTGAAAAAAAATTTCTTAGCTGAAAAAAAGGCCTTAAAAGCTGTAACCGATTTTTTTTGACTCTTTATTAGAACTTTATACTCTATTTCTACACAGTCAAGCATTTCTGATTGACAAACCGATTGAAAGTATTGAAAAATCATTAATTACTGTTATTAAAGATTAAAGTAAAAATTAATTGAGAGGATAGGTACTAAGAAAGAGTTGAATGGAAGATTACTAAATAACTATTTCGGAAACCAAACAAGACAAGTCTACAGGGTGGCCACTTTTTTAATGGGTTTGTATTGGTAGCTTTTAAGCCATAAGAGTTAGAAGGTCGGTCAAATGGAGAAAAAATTGCATGCATAGAAGCATTATAAAGCAGTTCAAACAAATCGAGATTATCAGGGCCGGTTATTGAGATATCATAAAAAAAGTAAATTATGTCATTTTGATTTTTCTTTTTTCCCACTTTATTTAAAATATTATCAAAAAATGTTACATGAATTTTTTATTCGACAGTAAATTATCCTCAATTTGACGTATTCAGATTTCGTATCCAGCGTTTCGAACTCTCTGGGACACCCTCAACCTCATTTTTTTCAATACGGACCTGCATATTTTATGACATTTTTCGAAATAACTTTTAACGCTGAATTCAACGATATATCACACAATGTCATTCAAAGTTGATTTTCAGATGATTTTGACCCTCATCCAAATTTAATGGTGTGTATGTAAGAAAAAATAAGTTTATTAACGATATCAATGTTCTGACCCAAATTCAATCGAACCCAGAAAAAAATCGAGAACTGTGGCCAGTGAATGGAATTTTTCAAAAACTGCTGTTAATAAAATAGTCAACAGACGCGAATACAATGATTTCAAATTTGAATACCAAGCCTTGCACAAATTATATCGTAATGATCTCAAAATAAAGTTCGATTCTGTAATTTGTTTCAACGGAACAAATGACAAATACAACAATAGTGATACCTCGCGAGAAAATTGAGAATGTTTCGAAAGGTATTCAAGGAGACCAAACAAGCAAATGTATAAGAAGTATGGGTTCCAGAACCGTAAAGTGTACCTATTTTACAAAATGGTGGACATTTCAAACACTTACTTCATTAATTTTCATTTACTTTCGAATAATCATCTGATTTTTCTTTCGTTAAATGATACTTTCGTTTAATTATTATGAATTGAAATATTTCAATGATTATTATAAAAGAAGAACCAAGAAACCAGTATACTGGTTTCTTGCTTTGATCCTAATATGTTCCATTTAGTTCAAGATGGGTAAGTTGACTTTCTTATCGAAATTTATTGCATATTGCATGTTGCCAATTAAACTGAATAAAGGTAATACAGATCCGACCCAAAGAAAATTGGATAAGGGTCAAAATCACCTGAAAATCTACTTTGAATGATATATCGTTGAATTCAGCGTTAAAAGTTATTTCGAAAAATGTCATAAAATATGCAGGTCCGTATTGAAAAAATTGAGGTTGAGGGTGTCCCAGAGAGTACGAAACGTTGGAAACGAAATCTGATTACGTCAAATTGAGGATAATTTACTGTCGAATAAAAAATTCCTGTGACATTTTTTGATGATATTTGAAATAAAGTGGGAAAAAAAAAATCAAAATGACATAATTTACTTTTCTTATATCTCAATAATAATGCTTCTATGCATGCAACTTTTTTTCCATTTGACCGACTTTCTAACTCTTATGGTTTAAAAGTTACCAATACAATCCCATTAAAAAAGTGGCCACCCTGTAGACTTGTCATGTTATGAGTTTCCATACAGTTTTATAATACGTCATAATCTCAAACAATTTATTAATATGAATTTCTACCAAGTAAAGACCGATCCCATCAAGAAGATCTGGGCATACTGGCAACGTTGCAGATTATTTGGCATTTGACAGACGTTACGTATTGAACATAATTGCCGCCACCGGATATAAACAATGAATAAAATAGTAGTTTTTGACGAGAAAAAGCCATTTTTTTTCAGGGAAAAGCTTGAAATGTGATTAATTAATCATTTCTAACGAGAATCAGTTGATAAAATACAAGAAAACTAGCTATTAATGTGGATAACCTTACCTTCATCAAGCCAATTTTACAAATTTTCAAAAAAAACCAGCAGGATTGAGGAATTTATGTCACCGGATTCGTGATCTAATACCCAAAATTAGTAAGTAAGCAAAATTTCATCACTTTTGAATCATTATCAAAATTAATTCTATATAGTAAGCATTCACCTGTTTTTTTTTTCAGAAGATGGATTATTATACAGGATTTGGATGGATAATTATACAGGATTTTTATTTGTGGAATATCAATTAGAAATATCTAGAGATGTTGGACCAATTCAAGTCTGAAAATTGAGATTAAAGCTTCAAATTATTAACTAATTTGTAAAGAAATACACAATATTTGATCAACTATTATATAGGGTGTATATATTTGAAGTAGTAATTAGTCATTTTTGGAGAAATGAGACATTTTGAAATCTGAAATTCTCATTTCTCTAGAAATGGCAATTTCTTTCTTATTTAAAAAATTTGGGAAAAATGCATAATCAAAATGTGAGAGTTATTATCAGTCAATAGAAATACTACCTGAAATAAAGAAACTGCATTCAATGTTTATTTTCAGTTTTGACAAATATTGAATTTACATAATCATTCGATAAGATCTATGAAAAGACCTACAGTGAAATGTTGTTTTAGGAATATTCAGTATAGCTGTAATAAACAAAGTGAAAAGAGGCAGAATGAATAATAGATCTACCTTTCGGATACCCATATCTGAGAAATCAGGTTATAAGAAGTCCCTCATTTCCAAGGTTTATCAATACATTTTTCAGTTGAGCAGCAAATTATTCTTCTATTCCATATTTTGTGAAGAAATACAATATAATTGAACAATTTGAAGGACCTATTGGAAATTCCTGACGAACTAAGGAGTTTTTTAGTATCTGAAGATTGTATTGATGCTATGTTATAGAACGAGACTTGTGGCTCTGGGTTTTACTCAGAAGTGAATTAAACAGGGCAATTTATGTCCTATATAGTAAATAAAATTTTGATAGATAAAAGTTTCAAAAGATCAACAATTGATCATAGTATTTAAATAAATCAAAAAATAACTGGCTTACTATTGTTGCATTGTACATGGATGACTTTTTTGTTTTAACTAATGTTAATTCTGAATGAATTTTCTGATAGAAAATTTTATGATAAAGAAATTAGGGGAAGCTAAAAAATGATTAGGGATGAATATTACTAGAAATTATGGAAAAGGTAGTAAAGCTATCGATTATATTCTTCAAACTCGCTCTGCTCGCCGAAGGGGCTCCGCCCCTTGGACCCCGTCACTATGCCGGTAGATCCTTCACTGGGTATCCCTCTAGAAAATAAAAGATTTTTTTCGGAAACCTTGTATCGTTAGCTGATTTCAGACGATTCACTCGGTATACTATGCTGATTCTAGGGTGGAATTCTGTATGATTTTTTTTTCCTAGAACATACCGTTTGGCCCTTGTTCACATGAAAATATTTGATGCGAATAACTTTCCATGACGACAAATCAAGGGCGGTCCTAGCCTTAAATTTTGAGGGGGTTCGCCGTTATGGGCTTCGAGTATTTCTATGGGACCAAATCCCAGATTATACCGATATCAAGCCTTACCTCTCAAAAATATTTATATTTAGATATTCATATGAATATTTATATAAGGCGTACAACTTTGCGTCTGCCGTTTTGCAATAGATGGCTGTAACGGTAAGTGGTAGTAGAATAGTTATTTATAATACAAGTGCAGAAGGCATTGATATTCTTCCACGAGTTCAAAATTCAAAAACGAGCCACGAAGTGGCGAGTTTTTGAATGAACGAGTGGTAGAATGAGCCTTCTGTTCGAGTATTATATATTATTTTCTCTAATTCATTGCATTCTTATTGAAATTAATGAAATATTTCCATAAATATCATTTAGTGATGTTTGGCTTGAAAAATGTTGGTTGGCAGAACTGATTTTTTTAAGGCAAATTGATGAATTGGCGGATAAAGCCGTGGCGGAAAGTTCGGAGTACCAACATATAATAATGAAATATAACCATGAAAACTGTGCTTTTCTGATATATTCTCGCACGATTTTGTTCCACAAGATGTGGAAGAATGAACGGAGTAACCACAGAATTAAAGAAATAAATATATCGTAGATGTCATACAATAAGTTTAGGTATTTGTGAACATAACGCCATTGACATGTTAGTCGATTTGTGTCTGCATCATAAAGTTATTCACGACTAACCATGTTAGCTTACGAGCCAAATTCTCGTCATTTGCGGGAGGTTTCAATTTTCTACTAAAATATGAAAAAATCCGCGGCTGAGGTTCATCGAATGCTTTCAAATACCTATAGTGAGAACGATATTGGTGGAAGAACGTACCAACGATATTGTTTATGTCTAGGTTTAGTTATTTTCTGGTACATCTGTAAAATGGCTTGTTCCGTTTGATTAAATAAATAAAGAAATAGATGAGTGGTTTCAACGGTTCAAGAATGGTGATTTTGATTTCGAAGACCAGAATCGCGGTGGAAGAGAGAAGTTTTTTGAAGATGCAGAATTGGAGGCAATAATTGATCAAGATTCATGTCAAACGCAACAATAATTGTAGGATCAATAGGAGTGACACTAAAAGCCATTTCAAAACGCCTGAAAGTCATAGGAATGACTCAGAAACAAGGAAATTGGGTGCGGTACGAGTTGAAGCCGCGAGGTGTTTGAACGACATTTATTTACTTGTGAACAGCTGCTTGCAAGACAAAGACGGAAGGGGTTTCTGCATCGGATTGGGACTGGAGACGAAAAATGGGTTCATTACGATAATCCCAAGCGCATGAAATCATGAGGATATCCTGACAATGCTTCCACATCGACGGCCAAACCAAATATTCACGGTTCTAAGGTCATGCTCAGTATTTGGTGGGACCAGCTCGGCGTAGTGTATTATGACTGAAAGAATCACAGGCGATCGTTATCGAACGCAATTAATGCGTTTCTACCGAGCATTGAAAGATAAACCGCCGCAATACAACGAGAGAGAAGATGAATTGATTTTACTGCATGACAATGCTCGACCCCATGTTGCGAAAGTAATCAAGATATACTTGGAAACGTTAAAATGGGAATTCCTACCCCACAACCCTACCCGACGTATTCTCCAGACGTTGCTCCCACGGACTATCACTTGTTTCAATCAATAGCACATGGCCTGGCTGAACAACACTTCCGATCTTATGAAGAAGTAAAAACTTGGATCGATTCGTGGATCGCTTCAAAAGATGACCAGTTTTTTCAATTCGTACGCTGTCCGAAAGATGGGAGAAAGTAGTGACCAGCGATGGGCAATACTTTGAATTATAAATGTATAACCAGTTTTTTACAATAGAGCCTCGAATTTCGCAAAAAAAGTTTTACCCTTATGTATTTGTTGTATTATAATACCATTATTTACTTATCAGGGTTTCAACCATTCAGGTAGAAATTAAAAAAAAAATAGATTGTTTAATATGAAAAAAAGAAGACAATTGGCAACTACATCACAAAATCTAATTTGGTCTTCAAAACTTTGAACCCTTTGAGAACCTTGTAATCACAGCGTCCTCGTCAACATCAATGTCCCTATGAATGTTCAGGAGGACAAAATACTCCATAAAAATGGAAGCAAACTACTAAATATGTCGTTTTCCACTGAATCTTATTATTATCCTCTATGATAGAAAAACTTTATTCAAATCAACAGAATTTTCTCACACCAAAATATCACAGCGGTATATATCGATATTTTACTCTTACATATTTCGATACATTTCGATAGTGTCAGAAAATATCGATACAATATATAGATATCGATAGTTTTCTGACCTTTGCCCATCCCTAGTGTGGATTTGCCGAACGCAGTCATAACCATAAACAAAGATTTCTCTATGACCATAATTGTCAGTCAAACTCAGACGCATGTCTTAAAATTTTGTTCGAATATAAATCGTATATTGTATTCTTTAATAATGAATAAAAAATAATCGATATCAACCAAATTCTCAGATCTCATTTTTCCAGAAATGGCAATTTCTTTCTTTGAAGAATTTGGGAGAAATGAATAATCAAAATGTGAGCGTCAGTCTTTCAAGAAAGTTATTCATGCTTATAGGTTTGTAAAAAATTTTTAGAGAATATTGAATAATAATATAATCCCAACATTAAGATTTTAAATTAGCACATTTCTTCTTTATAGAGACATGTATGATGCATAAGTCCAAATTTAATTGATGATTGGGTGGGAAAAATTGACAAAAAAAGTTTATGTTTGTTAGTTAAGTTGTAATCCTTTTTATGGTCCTTTTTTTTGTTTATTTAATAGTTACAATAGACAATTATTAGCATATTTTTCTCTGAATTTCAACTTTGAAAGAAAATTTGTCATTTTATGTCTTGCCGATGAAAATATTGATATTCTTGTAAGTCAATTCAAAATGAATGATAGATATATTTTAAGGGCTATCATTCCATTGGATATTTACTTGTGAGCCCTAAAATGAAGTTACATTTATTCAATTGACTCATTAATAGAAATACTACCTGAAATAAAGAAATTGCATTCAATGTTTATTTTCAGTTTTGACAAATATTGAATTTACATAATCGTTCGATAAGATCTATGAAAAGACCTACAGTGAGATTTTTGTTTTAGGAATATTCAGTATAGCTGTAATAAACAAACTGAAAAGAGGCAGAATGAATAATAGATCTACCTTTCGGATACCCATATCTGAGAAATCAGGTTATAAGAAGTCCCTCATTTCCAAGGTTTATCAATACATTTTTCAGTTGAGCAGCAAATTATTCTTCTATTCCATATTTTGTGAAGAAATACAATATAATTGCAACAATTTGAAGGACCTATTGGAAATTCCTGACGAACTAAGGAGTTTTTTAGTATCTGAAGATTGTATTGATGCTATGTTATAGAACGAGACTTGTGGCTCTGGGTTTTACTCAGAAGTGAATTAAACAGGGCAATTTATGTCCTATATAGTAAATAAAATTTTGATAGATATAAGTTTCAAAAGATCAACAACTGATCATAGTATTTACATAAATCAAAAAATAACTGGCTTACTATTGTTGCATTGTACGTGGATGACTTTTTTGTTTTAACTAATGTTAATTCTGAATGAATTTTCTGATAGAAAATTTTATGATAAAGAAATTAGGGGAAGCTAAAAAATGATTAGGGATGAATATTACTAGAAATTATGGAAAAGGTAGTAACGCTATCGATTATATTCTTCAAATATGTATTGCAATAATTCAACATGTCTGATTGTGAACATGTGAAAACTGAATGGAATTTTAATTCAACAAAAGAGAGTTGTAATGATGAACCATATAAGAAATTAATAGGTTTATTAACATCTTTAGCAGTATTAACTAGTCCTGATATAGCATACTCTGTTAATTTCTTGAGTCAATTTAATAATTATCTCATTGTTGAACACTAGAAAAGTGCAAAACTCATTTCAAGATACAAAGATCATTGTTCAATTTTTACTTCAGTCAAAAGGAACTGAGTATTTGAAATCAGTACTAAAATTGTATCGGCCAATACTATTGACCCATATTAGAGGGTCCGATATCTACACTGACTTGATTTTTTCAAATGTTAACTTTGGATCTGAATCAATGAATAATTTAATTTCTACCAAAATGAAAAGCAATGAATAAATCAGTAGGATACAAATAGGTATCTACATTTTTATACAAATTTGATCATTCATTCATGACATGGAAATTTTCAATAAATAGTCTGCTTTTTAAAGTATTTTATACCTTCATTGAATTGCTGGAAAATTGATACCAATTTCGAAAGTGACTGCCATTTTAAAATTTTTCATATACTGAATGATCCTTCAAAATTTATTTCTGTCGTAACATTTTGACTAGTATTTCAACTGATATATTCCATACGTTATTGAAATCAATATCTTCAAAGTACTATTCAAAAGACTTATAATGGAATTTAGAAGAATATATCTTTCTCAATTTCATAGTCATATATGATATGATGCAGGAACAAAAGATCTGCATGGTCGCAGTTCCCGGAAGGCTCACCGAAGCAAAACGACCCCAGTTCAAATAATAATAATAATAATGATATGATGCATAAGTCCAAATTTAATTAATTCACATCTAAAGTGAATGTTATTTTTAGAAATATTCAGTATAGCTATAATAAACCAACTAAAAAGAGACATAATGAATAGATTTGCCTTTCAAATACCCATGGCCTATGTTACCTCATAAGCAATTACCTATAATATCTTATCTTGGTGAAACCTTTTTGAGAAATCAGGTTATAAGTTTGAGAGTCTCTAATTTCAAAGGTTTATTAATACATGTTTCAGTTGAGCGGAAAATAATATAACAGGGTATATATAGTTGCAATTATTAGTATGAAAGATTTGACTTATTCATTATAAATTCAACAGCACTGCACTCAAATTCTTCAAAAACGGAGTGGTCACTTATATTTTTGCACTCCTCTGTCGTAAAAGTGTATATTTTAGATATTCAAAAAACACATGAAAACTTTTGAATGTTATCTGACTAACTTGGCTCTTTTTTTCCAGTAATAACGCCAATTGTGAATTATCTATAAGGAGTTTTTCTATCTGTTTAATACTGTTTCATAGTAGCACAACTTTTACTCCAATCCAAGACTGAATTGATGAATGAAGCTTCTGTTCTCTTTGGTAGTTCCATCTTCTGTCGCAATAAATTCAAATTTTCACGAAAGGGAATGTAGTTTTATAGTTTGTGGAAAATAAACGAAAAATTCCTGAAATAAAGTAACATTCATCCAATTAATTCCAAATAATACAAACACTTAAAACAAACCTGAATTGAGGAAAATGCATTCGATGATATCAATGTTCATTTCCAAATTTTGACAAATATCTATCGAATTTTCGATTCGCCGAAGACTTTGCATTTTATCTGTCGGCATTTATTTAAATATTGAATAACAATTTTGGAAACTGCAAACTTTTTCAGGAACTTTCATATATCGAAATGGAATATTTATTATTAACATGACACTGACAGCCAAATTGTCCACAGATACCACAGAAATATGGGACTCGAAATGTCAAAATGATCCGAAACACCCCGTATACTCGAAAACCGCGGGGAGAATTGAAGGTTTGGGATTTTTCCCGGGATCTCCAGACGATTTTGAGGGGGGTCTTATTCTTGTCATTTTTGCTCTAGATGGTCCCGTTTGGGCTGTGATTTTACGTTTAAAGTTTGACGTATATGTGCAAGCGGTTTTATATATACTTAGATATGTATTGCAATAATTCAACATGTCTGATTGTGAACATGTGAAAACTAAATTGAATTTTGATTCAACAAAAGAGAGTTGTAATGATGAACCATATAAGAAATTAATAGGTTTATTAATATCTTCAGCAGTATTAACTAGTCCTGATATAGCATACTCTGTTAATTTCTTGAGTCAATTTAATAATGATCTCATTGTTGAACACTGGAAAAGTGCAAAACTCATTTCAAGATACAAAGATAATTGTTCAATTTTTACTTCAGTCAAAAGGAACTGAGTATTTGAAATCGGTACTAAAATTGTATCGGCCAATACTATTGACCCATATGGGTCAATAACTACATTGACTTGATTTTTTCAAATGTTAACTTTGGATCTGAATCAATGAATAATTTAATTCTTACCAAAATGAAAAGCAATGAATAAATCAGTAGGATAGCATTTTTGAAATGGCCATATAGCACCTATTCCTATAACGATTAAAAGATTGGAAACTTTAGTGAACAAATAGGTAGGTATCAACATTTTTATACAAATTTGATCATTCATTCATGACATGGAAATTTTCAATAAATAGTCTGCTTTTTAAAGTATTTTATACCTTCATTGAATTGCTGGAAAATTGATACCAATTTCGAAAGTGACTGCCATGTTAAATTCTTCATATACTGAATGATCCTTCAAAATTTATTTCTGTCGTAACATTTTGACTAGTATTTCAACTGATATATTCCATACGTCATTGAAATCAATATCTTCAAAGTACTATTCGAAAGACTTATAATGGAATTTAGAAAAATATGTCTTTCTCAATTTCATAGTCATATATGATATGATGCATAAGTCCAAATTTAATTAATTCACATCTAAAGTGAATGTTATTTTTAGAAATATTCAGTATAGCTATAATAAACCAACTAAAAAGAGACATAATGAATAGACTTGCCTTTCAAATACCCATGGCCTATGTTACCTCATAAGCAATTACCTACAATATCTTATCTTGGTGAAACCTTTTTGAGAAATCAGGTGATAAGTTTGAGAGTCTCTAATTTCCAAGGCTTATTAATACATGTTTCAGTTGAGCGGAATATAATATAACAGGGTATATATAGTTGAAATTATTAGTATGAAAGATTTGACTTATTCATTATAAATTCAACAGCACTGCACTCAAATTCTTCAAAAACGGAGTGGTCACTTATATTTTTGCACTCCTCTGTCGTAAAAGTGTATATTTTAGATATTCAAAAAACTCATGGAAACTTTTGACTGTTATCTGACTAACTTGGCTCTTTTTTTCCAGTAATAAAGCCAATTGTGAATTATCTATAAGGAGTCTTTCTATCTGTTTAATACTGTTTCATAGTAGCATAACTTTTACTCCCATCCAAGACTGAATTGATGAATGAAGCTTCTGTTCTCTTTGGTAGTTCCATCTTCTGTCGCAATAAATTCAAATTCTCACGAAAGGAAATGTAGTTTTATAGATTGTGGAAAATAAACGAAAAATTCATGAAATAAAGTAACATTCATCCAATTAATTCCAAATAATACAAACCCTTCAAACAAACCTGAATTGAGGAAAATGCATTCGATGATATAAATGTTCATTTCCAAATTTTGACAAATATCTATCGAATTTTTGATTCGCCGTAGACTTTGCATTTTATCTGTCGGCATTTATTTAAATATTGAATAACAATTTTGGAAACTGCAAACTTTTTCAAGAACTTCCATATATCGAAATGGAATATTTATTATTAACATGACACTGACAGCCAAATTGTCCACAGATACCACAGAAATATGGGACTTGAAATGTCAAAATGATCCGAAACACCCCGTATACTCGAAAACCGCGGGGAGAATCGAAGGTTTGGGATTTTTCCCGGGATCTCCAGACGATTTTGAGGGGGGTCTTATTCTTGTCCTTTTTGCTCTAGATGGTCCCGTTTGGGCTGTGATTTTACGTTTAAAGTTTGACGTATATGTGCAAGCGGTTTTATATATACTTAGATTAAGTTAGAACGAAGTTGTCAATAAAAAATCGTCACAAAAAGTCACCTTTCAAGTATTTATTTTATATAATTAGAAAGCAACTCAACATAATTGGCATCCCTGGTAATTTTGGAGAAGAGCATGCAGTCTTTGAAAACGGAAAGAAAGATTGTCAAGGACGCTGCAAGAAAACATTTCCAAGAGATTGAGAAGGTAGGACAGGACGATAAGGAGAAAATAAATGAACTATTGCAACAAGTTTTAGTCAAAGCAGAAAAAGTATTTTCCCTAGACAATAGTATAAAAGAATTGCTTTGTAACGAAGAACCCAGCGACGAAGATTTTAGTGAAGAGATCACAGAGGAAATGGATTTTTGCACTGAGGTTACCAAGTACACAAACAAATGCAATTTTTTACTAGAAAAAATAAAAGAAGCAAAAGCGGAGGTTAAAAACGAAAAAAGAAAAACACCAAAGAATTTTAACCTACCAAAATTAGAAATAAAAAAGTTTGACGGAAATGTCAAACATTGGATCAATTTTTGGGGTCAATTTCGCAAGATAGATGAAAATTCAGATTTGCCCGATGAAGACAAATTCCAGTACCTTATCCAATCCACCGAAGAAAACTCGCCAGCCCGTAATTTGGTAGAAAGTTTCCCACCCTCAGCAAACAATTACAAAATTGCCGTTGACCAACTCAAAACTAGGTTTGCAAGGGACGAGGTTTTAATTCAGGTTTATGTTAGAGAGCTTTCAAGCCTAGATTTAAGTCAACATATTTCACTGGGAAAATCAGGTATGGCTTTATCAAATTTGTATGATGAATTGGAGACTCAGCTTAGGGCGCTGGAAACATTGGGTGTGACCAGCGACAAATACGCCACGATGCTTTTACCATTGGTTGAGTCAGCTATACCACACGAATTGCTAAAAATTTGGGAAAGAAACCGTTTAACTAATGATAATTTTGTTAACGAGTTACAGGGTCTATTGAAGTTCCTAAAAGCCGAGGTGGAAGTAGACGAGCGAATAAAACTTGCACAAACCAGTTTTTCTTTGGAAAAAGGAATAAAAATGGGTCAGGATAGGTATTCTGTAGAAGTGTTGCATGTGAAAAATACTGGGACTAAAGGTAAGCTCAATTTTTCTTGCATATTTTGCGATTCAAACTCTCATAACTGTCAGGATTGCATAAGAGCACAAAAAATGACGTTAGAACAAAAAAAGACATCTGTAGCAAAGAAAAGAGGTTGTTTTTCATGTCTGAAACCCAATCACAGTTTTAGAACTTGTAAATCTATCGTCAAATGTGTAAAATGTACACGAAAACATCATGCTCTTATGTGTCCCGATCTGCATGAGAAAGAGAAAGGAAAGAAGGACGCAAATAGGCAGGAGAGAATTGAGCAAACGATGACAACTGTCAATTCAGAAACTTTGCTGCAAACAATAATTGTAAAAATTGTTTCTGATAATAATAGATCAAAAACGGTAAGGGCTCTGCTAGATTCTGGCTCACAGCGTTCATATATTACAACAAAATGCGCTGAAGAGTTAGGACTTTTAAAAATCGGAGAGGAAAATATTGTTCAGGGCATGTTTGGCGGATTACAAAGCGATCCAAAAATTCATCGCGTATTCAAAGCAACTATTCGAAATTTAGAAGAAACTTTTAGCGTTGGTATGTCTTTGCTAGAACAGGATAAACTATGTAATTATATACCAAAGCTAAATGATATCAATACTTTTGAAGAGTTAAAATTAAAAAATATACTTGTAAATGACGTTGCTTCTAACGATTTCGAAGTTAACTTATTAATGGGAGCAGATATTTTTGAAAAAATTCTTACAGGAAATATAATCAGATTAAATGAGTCTATAGTAGTTGTAGGAACAAACTTTGGATGGACCATAATGGGTCAACAAAGCTGTGATAAAAATAATGTGTTTGTTTCTACTTATTTTTCTGATTCTTCTTTGGCATATTTATGGAATTTAGACGTGTTGGGCATAAAAGAACCAGCAGAGAAAAAATGCAGAGAGGAGTTAGAGATACAGACACTGAAAAAGTTCATGGAAAGCACCAGAATAAATGAAGAAAACAGGTACGAGGTGTCTTTACCATGGGCGGACGGTTTTCCTAACATAACGTCAAATTTTAAACTAGCGGAAAATCGATTATTTTCAAACACAAAGCGTTTACTTTCAATAAATAAATTTAGAGATTACGATAAAGTTTTCAATGAATGGGAGCAAATGGGAATTATCCAAGAAGTGGAACAAGACGAATGTGAACAAGGACACCACTATTTGGCGCATCATGCTGTCATAAAGGAAGCAAGCTACACAACAAAAATAAGGCCAGTATTTGATGCATCACAAAAGGATAGAAACGGTAATTCTCTTAATGATCTACTAGAAAAGGGTCCCAATATGATTGAGTTAGTTATTCCTCTCATCTTAAAATTTAGGCTACATAAAATAGGGGTAACAGCAGATATCGCCAAAGCATTTTTACAAATTAGCATTAAAAAAGAAGATAGAGACTATTTGCGCTTTATATGGTGGAAATATTACGAACAACGACGAATTAAATTTTTAAGACATTGCAGAGTCGTTTTCGGGTTAAAGCCTAGTCCATTTCTCTTGGCAGCTACACTAAATTTACACTTAAAAAAAGAGAAAAATTTAAAGAAACTGCAGGTCAACTTTTAAATGCGTTTTATGTTGACAACTGTGTTTACAGCTTAAAAAACGAAATTGTTAGGAAACTACTTATAGAAGAGCACGAGAATAGTTGTCATGCAGGACCAACAATTTTATAAGGAGTCATCCGAGAAAAGTTCTGGTTACTAAAAGCCCGTAAAACGATAAATTCCATAATATTTGCCTGTGTAAATCGTAAAAAACATACATCTAAACCACTTAAAACTCCTTTTGCGCCTCTTCCAGCAAACAGAATAAACGACGCGGGGGTTTTTGAACTTGTGGGTGTTGATTTAGCAGGACCATTACTACTAAAAGATGGTAGCAAAGTTTGGATTGTATTGTTTACGTGCGCAGTCTACAGGGCAGTTCATCTTGAACTAGTTGAATCGCTTTCAACAGAAGCATTTTTATATTCGCCAAGACGCTTCATCAGTAGACGAGGTAGACCAAACACCATTTATTCTGACAACGGGACAAACTTTCGTGGAAGTAATAATTTGTTTAAAAAATTGAATTGAGAAGAAATTGAAAATTTTTCGGGACAAAAAAGAATTAAATGGATATTCAATCCACCTTCGGCTTCGTGGTGGGGCGGATGTTGGGAAAGATTAGTAAGGGTTGTAAAAGAATTATTGCGTCGATCGTTGGGAAAAGCATCGTTATATTATGTTGAGTTATACACTGTGCTTTGCGATGTAGAAGCAGTAATTAACGAACGACCACTCACCTATGTTTTCAGCGCCGATGAGTGGGAGGTTCTTAGTCCTGCAAGGTTTTTAAGGCCTATACACTCACAGTCGTTAGGTACAAATTTTTTGGGTGAAGTTGCGGATTTAGACGAGGTAGACGCGACATTTTTAAAAGGTCGTTTTACACATTTGCAAAATGTTCGAAATTCATTACGGGAAAGATTTAAAAATGAGTATCTTGCAGAGTTAGTTAATAAAGGTCACAGGAAGAAGAAGGAGCAGATTAAAGTTGGTGATGTAGTTTTGGTTGGAGCAGATAATCTGAAACGAGTACTTTGGCCAATGGGAAGAATATTAGAAATTTATGATGGAAAAGATGGAGTTAGCCGGGTCGCAAAAGTAAAAACGAAGAACGGAATAATAATTAGGCCATTCCAAAAGATATATCCATTAGAATTAGGAACAGCATCAGAATCAAACAGTAAAGAAGTTATCACTACAGAAAAGAAACAAAAGAATAAGAAAAAAGAAGAGAAGAATGAAAACCCAGTCGAAAGATCAAGGTTTGGTTGAATCTTGAAGGCTCCAGCAAGGTTGGGTGTGGAATAAGCTTGTGGCCGGAGAATGTTGGGACATGCTGTACTTCATTGTTTCATGCTTTACATGTTATATTTTTTGTAGTGTGTTATTGTCATTATGACACAAGATTAAGTTAGAACGAAGTTGTCAATAAAAAATCGTCACAAAAAGTCACCTTCCAAGTATTTATTTTATATAATTAGAAAGCAACTCAACAATGGCTTTATTTAATTGCTGAGGGTCTATGCAAATTCTAAGATTACCATTTGGTTTGTATACTAGAACCAAACTATTAACCCATTCAGTTGTTTCATTTACCTTAGCTATAATTTCTTTTTTCTCGATATCATTCTAAGAGGTTTCTTAATTTATTTCGTAAAGAAAATGTAACTTTTCTCGGAGGATTGATTACAGGTTGGATAGAGTTATCTATTTAAGAACAATATTCTTGACAATTCAGAGCACCAATGCCTTGAAATAAATCTTTAAACTGACTTAAAATTTTTTCTTTATCGAATTTGTTATGTTCAATGGAACCAATGAATTTAAGTAATTTCATTCTTTCGCATTCTTGTTTTCCTAGAATAGCGGGCGAATAGTTATTTTTTACAACATGAAATTCAACATACCCATGAAAATCATTGTAATGACATAGTAAAGAGCACTCACCCAAAGTCTCAATATTAGTACCAGTATATGTTGATATTTTTAAACTACATGGTATTAAATTATATTCATCAACATCTAAAACTTTCAAATATTTTGCAGGTATAGCACTGATTTAAGCACCACTATCAAGTTTGAAGGTGATCCATACATTATTTTCAAATTTTAAATTTATATACCATTGCAATTTTTGATTTTGAATTAGCTTACTTACACAATTTATGAAAATATCTGAAAAGGAACAAGATTCATCAGAAGTTGCCAGGGCCGTCGCTAGGGGGTAGGCAGGGTAGGCGATCGCCTAGGGCGGCATTTCAAGCTTGATCAACAAAAATCACATGTGTAGAAATTCAAAGTAAGAAATAAGATTTAAACCGAACACGAAAATATACAGACAAATTTAATCAACAATAGAAACCATCAAAGGTGCAGCATTATACACAACACTCATAAATATCCAGATGTCGTGTAAACCCCCTCATAGTATTGTTTATCTACGAGTTATTGATATTAGAAAACACATGTACTAATCAAGCTTGTCGACATTCCCTCTGCTAAACTGCTCTATTGTATTGCTTTATAAGGGCAGCCGGTGGATGATATTTTTTTTAAAATTCTCCAATCAGAATGCTGATTCTCCAGAGGAATGCAAAATATACGAGAAACGTTCCCATTTCAACATTTCTATCTCATCCTTCCTAAGAAATAAATTTATGAGAAGTTTTTTTTATTTTATACCACTTTCCTTTATATAACAATATTTTTTGATCGTACTGTATGTGCAAAGTGAGTGTTATATTCTGATTTTTTCGATTTGCCTTTGGATTTAAGGATTTCAAAGTAGGTTACTGAAGGTAAGTTCTATAATTTTTTATTTTCATCATTTCATTATTATTACCTATCATTTTTCGGCACTGGAAAGTACCTACGTTTGAAGCGTCGGATGATGAGATAGACTTAATAGAAAAAATCATTTTCACTTATTTGATAATATAATGTTCCCAAAGAAATATGATCCGTGTTTCTTTTAGGTACGTTTCCGGGTTGATAGTGCGCCCCAAAACTGTTCAGGCGCCCCCTGGAGGAAAATTGGGGCGCTTAGATTCAGTTACGATATTCTACTTTATGACCAAAAGTCGCATGTTCAAAATGTAAGGTGCCGAATGAGAAATCAATCATTCCAAGATAATATTTTTCTAAAACGTTCTCATACTTTACCCCCCATCGACCGGAACTTTCGATTGCCTCTTGAGGAAATTTTTCTTAATTAAACACTGAATTAGCGCCCACTCTGGAGGCTGGCTAATTGGCATTTTGCCTGGGCGGCAAATATTGGAGGGCGGCATTTTCAACTTTTTTTTTCAGAAATCCGAATTCCAAGAGGATTGTGTTGAATATTTCTTTTCAATTTCAAAGAATTTCAAACATGATTTTTTATCAAATTAATTAGTTTTGGGGGTGGGCGCATTCGAATTTGAAATAATGGTTAATCCGTATCATCCGATTGTTACACACTATCATCTTAAAGATAAAAAAACAAAATGTTCAAACGTTTTATCAAATCGGAACTTAGCAGAAGAACCTGAAACCGCAGAGCCTATTCTAGAGGGGTGGCAAATATTGAAGGAAGATATTTTCTACTTTTTCCGAGAAATATACTAATAATAATAAATAATAATAAATAAACATTTTGGAAACAAGTGATAAAATTAACAATGAGTACAATATTTAGTACAATTTCCAAACGAGTAATATCATCGTATGATATTAATTATTTATCTGGTTATCTAATGTATCAGCAATATAAATTGCCATCAACATAAACCATTGTCAGACAGAAGGTCTCCACGCCATTACGTAGGAATCATAATCGAAAGTAACCCAAGGAGAATGCTTGTCATCAAGGGAGGATAGCGATATACCGGTTTCACCCTTATTAGGGATCATCAGAATCAGAATCAGAATCAGAAAAACATTTATTAAACATTAAAATATATACAATACACACAATATACATAATTGTTTTCATATTTTCTTATACAATGATAGTTCCTACATAAGATGTTTACCTATCTTTCTTTTTATGTGGTATTATATTACCTTACAATAGTTGAAATTTCATACAAGTCGAGTATTCTTTTATAAATTTAAGTTTTCATTGTTTTTACAGGGAAATAAAATAAGAAAAAACCTGCTTTAATTTGTTCAATATAAATTATTGATGTGGGGTTTTATTTTACCTTTCGGGGTTTTATGACTATTTTTTAGAATACTGTTTATATTCTTCGTAGAAAATTGGTAGGTGTTCGTAGGGAAGAACATGCCGACCATTTCGATTCTTATCACAGAATCGAATTTTTGTTATCCGACTAACCGGATCGCTCACATAACAGGATTTTTCATAAAATTTGGAGGCTATGCCATCTATGTATTCCTTCAGAGTTTCAATTCCTGAGGCGTCATGGAGTGTTGTCACCCTTGTATACCTATTTTTCTTCAAAACCATCCTCAGTATTTGGTTTTGGAATTTTTGTAGTGGGCTTAATGGTGTAGGTTTTAAATGACACCAAGTAGGTGCTGCGTATGTAATAATTGGGCGGATCAGTGCAGTATAAATCAGTTTCTTGTTTTCTGTATTTACTAAACTGTTTTTGTGCAACAGAGAATGTAGGGTCCTTTTAACGGCGTACGCTTTTCTTAATGTATTATCGATGTGTTTGTGGAAGTTTAATCTTGAATCTAGTGTTAATCCTAGATATTTCACAGACTCTTTCTGTTTGATGATGTGATTATTAAAAGTGAGAGGCGAAACTAAATTTCTATCATTAATTTTCCTACTGAAAACGATCATTTCGGTTTTATTTCCATTTACTTTAATTTTCCACCTATTATAGTAATCCATCAATATTCGTAAATGGTATTGTAATAATTTCGAAGCCACTATTGCACTGAAAGAATGAGCGTAAATCGCGGTATCATCCGCAAAAAGTGCAGTTTTCGTATTGGGAAATGGTGGGAGATCGTGTATATACAAGTTGAATAGTTTGGGCCCAAGGACGGAGCCTTGAGGTACACCTGCCGAAATTGTGATTGGATTTGATAATGTTTGGTTCAATTTGACCATGAATTTTCTCTCTAATAGATAAGAATTAATTAATTTTATGATGAATGTGGGGAGTTTAAGGTTGATCATTTTGTATAGTAGTCCTTGGATCCAAACTCGATCAAACGCTTTTTCTATGTCTAATAGTACCATCACTGTGTTCTGTTTTTTATTGAATGCATTGATGGTGTCGGTTATGATTCTTGCTAATTGGTGGGTTGAACTGTGCTTTTCTTTGAATCCGAATTGAAATGGGTCTCGCATTTCCGACCTCTCAAGCGTTTTTTTGAGTATGTTAAAAATTACTTTTTCTGTAAGTTTACTCAACATCGGCAACAAACTAATAGGCCTGTAGCTTAAAGGCGAGTGTTTGTCTTTACCTGCTTTATGAATAGGTATCACCATTGCGGTTTTCCATATTCTGGGCCAATAACTCAATTTTATGATAGCGTTCACTATATAGGTCAATTGTACCAAAGCTTTTTTAGAAAGATTTTTTATTAATTTGTTGTCGATGTCATCGAGTCCTGGGGATTTATTGGGTGGGAGGGTTTTAATTAGTTCTTGAAGATCTGAGGGATTTGTTAGGTATTTATTGGATTCGGTGTTACTTTGGTTGGAATTCCGTAAAAAGTCAGACACGGTATTTTCTATGAGACGATCAGTATCAGAATGCTCTAAATTGTGAATTTTTTCGAAGGTTTTGGCCATTAACTCGGCTTTCTGTCCGTCTGTGACAAAGAAATTTGAATCGTGATTCAATTGGGGTATGGTAGTATCTTTTTTCTTCAGAGTCTTTGTTACTTTCCACAAGGAACCGTCCGATGGATTGAGTTTTTGAAGTTTATTATTCCATTCTTGATTTTTATAAATTTGGATTTCTCTTTTTATCATTGCGGAAAGTGATTCAGAATTGATTTTTTCTAGGGGATCACGAAAGCGTTGCCAACGCTTGCGAGTTCTATTCCTAAGTCTAATTAAGTCAACAATATATGAGGGGAGTGATTCGGCGAATGGATAGATTCTTTTGGATTTTGTCGTACGGTTCCGTGCGTAAGTGAGACACTCTGTAAATTTCAATAGTTCTTGCTCTAAACATTCAGCAGAGTTAACGGCATTATTTATGACTATTTTTTCATTGAGAATTCTCCGAAATTCCTTCCAGTTTGTAGTTGAATAGTCAAAGATGTTTTTGGAAGTATTGTTACGAAAGTTTCCGAATATTTCAAACTTTATGACATTATGGTCTGAATTTAACTCAGGTAAAGATTCGAGTTCACTAATACGGGTAAAGGATTTTGCTAATAAAATATCTATTGTTGAGGGAGTGGTGCTGTTATACGGAAATAGGGTAGGACTGGGTGAGTAATGTAGATTACAGTCTGGATTTTTTTCCAAAAATTTCAACAGGGTTCTTCCGTTTGTATTATTATTGAGATTTCCCCAAACACGATGTTTGGCATTTAGGTCTCCAATTACAAGAGTTTCTCTTTTATTTAAAAGACTTTCTAAGCAGGTTTCTCTGAATTTATTCGAAGGGCTATTATAAACACAAATTATTTTAGGACCATTTTCCACTTGTATACCTACATTCTCTATTGAACAACTAGTACTAGGTAAAATTTTATATGGAATTGAAGTATGTACGAGAATGGCAACACCTCCGTAGTGAGTATTATTTGAACGATCCATTCTAGCCACGTGGAAGCCTTTTATTTTAAAATTATCCGATGATGTTAACCTTGTTTCGTTTATAAGAAAAATTTTGATGGAATGTTGTTTTAAGAAATACGAAATTTCGTACTCCTTATCACGAACTCCGTTTGCGTTCCAGGAAGCTAAATTAAGTCTATGTGCTGGTTTACTAGTCATTATATGCTATCAAGAAAAGAATGAAAAGTTTGGAATTTTTCATAGCCAGATTCGCATCTAGCCAATTTTTCGTTTAAAGTTCTAATTTTTTGCAGAAAGTCTGAGATATTGATGAAGTTATTCAATTTGTTGAATTCATTTTTGAGTTCTGTAAATGTACCGAATTCACCTGTGGGTTGTTTTGGAATTTTGCGTTCTTCTATTTCTTTTGAACTATTTTGACGGATGTTCTCTTTCTCCTCCCGTCTTCTCAGGCGTTCCTCCCAAGGGTTCTCTTTCGGCAAAGGCGCTGGTATATATTTTTTTGGTTCTTCTTTCTTCTTGTTGGAGGTTTTCTGCAGTTTCTCCAAAAGGTTTATATATACCTCACACTTTATGGAATTTGCTGGATGATCCCCACCGCAGTTCGCACATTTCGCAGGTGTGTCCATTGTTTTTCTACAGTCTTTCGTCAGATGTCCCTCTGCACATTTCAGACATTGATAGGATCTGAAACAATTTGAGGTAGCATGGCCCCAATTTTGACATCTCCTATACTGCGTGATCTTTCTGTTAGAGTAATGTCGTTCCCATGATACGACGGTGTAGTTGACAATCCTGACATGTTGTTTCAGGTATCGAAGTGTGGTTTTTTGGTCGGTTATGACCAAGTACGCTGGATTTCTGGTTCCTTTCATTTTGAAGATGTCTTTTATATTTAGGTTACTCTCCGACAGATCTGTTCTCAGGTCTTCAAGGTTTTGGTCATCGTTTAGGCCTCGTACGACGAATGCATGGGATTTTTTGTCCCTCCTGGTAAATGAGTGGAATTCCAGGTCGTCGGATAAGAAATATTTTTTTAGGTTGTTGAACGCCTCTTCGGTTTCCACAAAGACGTTCGATGTATTTTTCCCATATCGGATATGGAATTTTGTCTCTTCGCCAATAATTTTTTTGATTATTTTCACCGTTTCGGAGTGTTTTTCAAAAACCCCATCTACAACTATTGGGGGTATTCTCAATTTAGGTTTTGTAGGGGCTGACGTTTCGGGAATGTCGTTTCCTAGGGGTTCGAAACGATTCTTCAATGTTATGCGCGGGGGACTTGAAATTTCCATTGGTAGTGGCGGAAATACTCCTCCTGGGTGCGTTTGGTTAGGATTCTCCTCATCGCGGAGTTTAACTTTTTTCCTCTTCGTAGGGCTCACACTCATTTTGTATTGGCTGGTTTCGAAAAACTTAAACACTTAAGTCTTTGTTTTACTCACAACACTACACTTACGGCGCTGACACTAATTGAAGTCTAGGCAATAGAACCAAACTTTTAAATCACATTACTCACTGACACTATTAGGGATCATCAGTACCGCATAACCCTACCCAAGATGACAAACAAACGAAATAGCAGGCATCTTATTGAACGCTGGCAGTCGCTAGTCAGTATGAACTACTGCAGAGCGCCACCCAGCGGACAAATAACCTAACTACCTCCTCCATGAATACCTCGAAAAAGCAGAATCCCACGTCAACAAGGAGAATCTTCTGTAATTAGCCTAAGCGATTTTCATCGTAAATAATAATAATAAATAAACATTTTGGAAACAAGTGAATACTAACAATACTAAATTACTATAACATTTCAACTTCAAATTGAAACTAATCACATTCAATTTGAGATTAAACAACTTCAAAATGAGAATAAACAACTTCAAAATGGTAAGCACAATCAAATTGGGAATAAACACCTTCAAAATGAAAATAAACAACTTCAAAATGGTTAACACAATCAAATTAGGAATAAACACATTCAAATTGGCACTAAACAATTTCATATTGGGAAATGACATAAAAATTTGAATTTGATACCTACTTCAAAAGTATTGTAGTATATATTATAGGTATTAAGAATGGAGATTGTAAACTTTTGTATTGAGATTAAATAACTACAAATGAGAAAGAAATGTATTGAATATTATGGGTAGAACTCAAAGTTTATGTACATTAACTTAATCTTACGCTAATAATATGAAAAATTTTTTCGAAAAATATGGAAATCAGTACCGAAAATTTTTTCTTATATACATATATTTTATAATAAAAAAATTACACAACCATATCGACTAAGTTCAAAACATCCGGAAAATATCTCTGTATGTGCGCCACATATCTCGCACAGTTATTGATATTTATTATGTTTATATTATCACGCAAAATAATTTCCAATTCACGCAAGCGATACTGGTTTTGAGGAAGATTTGTCCTTTCTTCGCCAGCCAAAATCTGTTGCAACCTTAGAGACATCGCTCTTTTAACTGCAGCTTTGAAACTTGACCATGCAAATTCTATAGGGTTCAGCATTGGACTATAAGGACTGAGCCTGAGAAGAAGATGGTCTTGAAATTCTGGTTCCTGGAAGACCTCTTCTAAGCCTGCATGGCAAGGAGCATTATCAACTACTAATACAACACGAGTTTGATAAATATTATAAGCAGCTCGTAAGCAGTTTCGCACGAATTCTTTTGCTTCTTCCCTTCTGAATGCACCCCTTCTTATTTCATGATGTATCAATCCCATGTTTCCTATACATCCAATGACATGAACATTAGCCCCACGACTGCCTGCTGAAATGTATCGACATCTGGTCCCTTTCTTAGATCGCCCTTGCCGTCGTGATATAAACAAATTAAAATTTGTTTCATCTCACCACGCAAGGGCGTCGATTTGTATTGTTGCCGGGGCGGCAGAAACGCTAGAGCGGGTCCTTATTGAATATTATTATGAAATATGAAAGGTATTGGTAGCGAACGCCATCTTCGATTCTTTTCAATTTACGGCATAATTTGATGAAAGCTTAGAAATGTCGTTAAAAAAAACGATCATTTATTCGAATGATCGAAAAGTTAATTTCTAAATAATTCGTTGAATATTTTTCCCGGACAGATACTTTCATTTTTTGTTCTAGTCATTCATGGGTTCCTATTATTGTTACTTACCAATCCTAAAATGATTTTTTTTGTATAAGTTTGAACTTGTTGGTTTTGTTTATATTTTTTTTATGTTATTAATTTTGAAATTATACAAACAGTCGCCTTCAATTTTTTCATATTTCGGTAGAAGACCCCGATAACCCAAAATAATTTTTTGCATTCTGCAGAGTTGACTGTTTGGGCGGCAAATTGGGTATTTGCCTAGGGCGGCAATTTGGCTAGCGACGGCCCTGGAAGTTGTATTATCAGAATTTGAATTAATTTCCAAATGAGAATTGTTGGTTACAGAAATTTCTTTCACTAATCGACAATATTTCGCGAAATGATTCACTTTTCCACACTTTGCACATTTCTTTCCATATGCCGGACACTGATTTATTGAATGTTTATTACCACAATTTCTGCATGTAAAAACTTTGTTTCTGTATCTCATGGGTCCTTGTTGTCCTAACTTGTTTTGTCCTTGCTTATAGCTGTGGTTTTGTTGTTTTCGTTCATTATAGTGAAATTTTTGGGGTTTTTGTTATCTTGAATCATATTTGTTAGATTGTGTGGCAAGTTTTTCATTGCGAGACTTGCTTATTATATTTATTGATGATCCAGCTACTTCATTTTAGAGGGATTTCATTTGTAATTTAATTGATTTTCCGAAATCTTACATAATTCCATTGCTTTCTCAAGCGTTAGATCCTTCGTTTGTAGTAGAGTTTGTTTCACTCTAGGATCAATTATGCCCAGAACTAATCGATCTTTGATTAAAATATCACGAAGATCACCAAATTCGCATGTAGCACTAAGTTGACGAACTCCACAACATAAGTATCAATGCACTCACCATCTTGTTGACTTCTCAAGAAGAATATATATCGTTCATATGTGATATTTTTTGCGGTTTGAAATGCTCATCGAACTTGAGTTAAATTACTTCGAAGTCCATTTTATTTTCATCAATTTTATATTCGAAATTATTGGATATTTTCGAAGCTTCATTGCCATAATACTTAACAGAATTGATGATTTCATTTCTGACGATTTTTTAGAATCCGTTGCTTTCAGATATAATTCGAATTTTTGTTTGAATAAACTTATAATAATAATAATAATAAATGGGTAGCGGTAGGAAATCACTAGCGATTCACCTATCAGGAGAATTGAATCGACTCCTGCCCACCGATCACTCTCGCAAATGGACAGCAAATAGAAGCAATGAAGTCGGATGATCTTTATAAATATCTTGGAATGAAACAGAATCGACGAATCAAACACCAAAGAATGAAGCAAGACTTAATGACTGAGTTCATTAGGAGAACCAAAAAAATCTTAAAAACAAACCTCAACAGCAGGAACATGAGGAGAGCCATAAACACTTATGCATGTTCAATTCTAACATACTCATTCGGTATAGTTCCATGGAGCAAAACCGACATCGAAAACTTGCAACGTAAAATGGTTGATGACAAAAGCAAACAAGCACCATCCGAAAATCAGCATTGAGACGACTACACTGCCGAGAAATAAAGGAGGCAGGGGTCTTACGGATATCATGGAACTTGCTAGTGGGCAGATTGCCTTCGGGAATACTTCAGAGATCAAGCAAGTACATCAGAGTTCTACAAAATTCTGTGTGAAGCAGACGAATCAACACCTTTACAACTTCACAAGGAGCAATTTTCATACAACCACCAGACAAACCAAGAAAAACTGGAGAGAGAGGCCCCTGCATGGAAGACATTTCAACGAGGATCATGTCGACATTGAAGCGTCGAACTATTAGCTCACATCAGGTGCAATGTACCCAGAAACAGAAGGTTTTCTTTTAGCCATCCAAGATCAAGTGATCTCAACTAGAAATTACTGCAGGCATATCATAAAGGATCGAACTATTACTGACGATCGATGCCGATATGGATGTCCAACAAATGAGACAATACAACATATCACAGGTGGATGTCAAATGTTTGCAGGAAATGAATATAAAGAGAGACACGATACAGTAGGAAAGATACTACACCAAGAATTGGCAACCATATCAAAACTTATTCATTCTGAAAAAATGCCATATCACAAGTACCGACCGGAGACCATCCTGGAAAACGAACTGTACTGGGATCGTACAGTTTTGACTGATAAAACAGTCCCTCACAATAGACCAGATATATTACTAGTCGATAAACATCCAAAGACAGCATTACTCGTTGACGTAGAAATACCAAATAACAACAACCTGCGTCAAAAGGAGGTCGAAAAAATTTCAAAATATAGGGACCTCGAATTTCAGATAAAGCGTCAGTGGGGAATGATATCAACGAAAACTATTCCAATTATCATCTCAACAACTGGAATAGTGCCCAAAAATCTCAAGAGGAATATCAAGCAACTGGGACTGAGTGAATATTCTTCTTAGCGAGGAGTGAGAAGCCGACGGCGAGGAGAAATCCTACGCGTATAGGCAAAAGTCGGGATAATAACTAACTTTCACACAGTTGTTCAACTGTTTGTTTGTATTTGCATTATTTATTTCGACGAATTTAATACTGAATTTCACTTGAAAAACTTTTGTCGCAACGCCATGTGTTGTCCTTATTTCAAAGAAATCTATATAGTCGGAAACTTATCTGTTTATTCAAGTACGAGAACTACATGGAAAATGAGTAGGGGTTAACACATGCGTACAAACATTATAAATAGAACATAAGAATTTGAATCTATATCATGACAGTTTTGATTTCTTCGATTTATTTTTTTGTTTCTGGGGTACAGAATTCCCTGTTTACTGGAACACTACAAGTGCGCTTCGGTACGCTTTGGAGCTATACCGAGGAGCTCCTGACGTTGGCTGGAATTGGAAAGCACCCTGAAGGTCTATGATAATAAGCTGCTTTCCAGTCAGGTGCGTGTCACCCCGGGGCTCGGCGCACTAGGGCTTCGAGCCCTTGCTATGAGTGGAACGCGCCAAAACGAAACTGTCAAATTCAACGTAAACAAACAGCTGTCTCGTACTTTATGCGAAGTAACGGTCTTCTTTCTCTCTCACACCTGTCAGGGCTCGAAGCCCCGCAAATGCAGGGGGTGCTTCAGGGGAAGGGGAAGGTAACGCGAGGGCTCGACGCCGTTTACTAGAACACTACAAATGCGCTTCGGTACGCTTCGGAGCTGTACCGAGGAGCTCCTGACGTTGGCTGGAAAGCACCTTATAACATGGACTGGACGTTAGAGAGAGACCATTGATATCGGTGTATTGTGACAAGGATGGAAGTTTAAAGGCAAAAACATTGGTTTTCTGAACTGATTGTATGTGTTTTCTTGTGGTGATTACTGATTTTTAAACAATTTATTGTGTGTTTGTTGGTGTTCTGGTGCTTATTTCAGTACTAATAAACAATTTTAAGTATCTCTGCTTCTTGTGTAGCTTATAATTGTGTTGTTATATGCAAAAACGTGTTGGACGTGACCATAGACGTATCAAATAGGATAATAAGTCTATGGACGTGACATTTCATAGGTAAGAAAACAAGAGGGGATTTATCGTTTGTTTTTATTGAATATTTTCACAGGTTTCCGGGAAATTGAATTGAATGGGTGATGGAAATATGGAGTAAAGACAAAAAACCTTCTGCCACAACCGTAATATGTAGTGATCACTTCAAAACAGAGGACTATTTTGTCAATCCCTCTATGGAACCAAAGTTTTGAAGGAAGGAGCCATACAATTATGATATTGAGAACATGTGTTACTAAAATAATGATGAATACTAAATAGCAAATTCCAGCCATTCATAGATACGGAGTTATGAATTTTTGACCATGTTATTCCAGTTTCGAATCCCTGATTCCAATCTCTTCGTCAGATGTTAATCATAATTTTTTTATATTGATATTTATTATTTGTTTTATTTTTTATATGTGCTTGCATATTTGATGATAAAAGGTAATATAATAAAACCATGTTTAAAATTTGCAGTACTTTTTTAAACCGTTAGAGTAGAGGAATATATATACTTTTCGAACGTAATGCTGAATTTGTCCTTTGATAGGAAAAATATGGCACTTTCATTCCCAATAACACTCACTATTTCATTTCCTCAGTCTATTTCTAAAAATATTTCGGTTATTTTTTCTGAAGATGAAAGATATAAAATTTTAAAAATTCCATAAATTTTTTTTGTGTTTTTACTTATCACAAATTTTGAATTTCCTAAAGCTCAGTTACACTTGTAGCTACATTATATCGAATATAAATTCAATTATCTATAATGATATACTGAACTATCTAAAAACTCTGGAATTATAATTTAAAAATTATTTTCTTTCAGGTAGCACTCAATAAAGCTCATCTTTTTCTGAAAGAAATTTTAGATAACATGAAAATCTGTAAATCCTAAATGGGATTCATTTAGCTATTTCAATACTATTCTCATCCGAATATCTCAATATTTTTCTTCAAGCGCGTTATTCCTATTGCCATATCAAGCTATTTCAATTCTATTTCAATCGAAATAACTCAATATTTCTCATTAAAAAATTAAAAACACTTTATTTCCATAGCCATTCAGCTATTTCAACGATCAACTAATGCGGAAAACACAATTTTTCTCCAAAAAAATAAAAACGCGTTATTCCCATAGTAAATCCGCATTTACTGCCTTTCTGATTTCCATTCTTCACAACACCTCTCTCTCTTTGATAGTCTGCAGAGCGAAGCGAGTAGAAGCCACGTGAAGGCCAGTCCATGTTATTAAAGGTCTATGGTTATTATAGGTCAATTGGCTACGCCCGTACTTTAATTATTGTCCTGTTCGTTTTGTGGATTTTTGAATTTTGCGTAGGTTGATTTCTTGCAATTGCAGTAGGAAACTTTAGAAACCTTTATTGTGTTCACGTGTGTCAGTGTAGATGACGCCGACTTATGTATCGATTCGAGTTGTTGTGGGGTCTCTAGCTTCCATTTCATAATTTGTTAATTATATCATTTTACGTCGTGAACGATATTGAATAAAAGATTGATGAAATTGAACCTGTGGATGTATATGATTTTTTCATTTCATGCATCTGTTGATGCCCTAATTGAGGTGTGTAGGATGTTAAATTTAGTTAATCTTTAGAATTTAGCCACTTTTTTGCACATCAACAACTTAATCTTTTTGTTTTATTGCATTGTGCTTGTCCTATTGTTGATTTTTTCGCCCTTGCCTCTCACTTGAGATTCATTCTGGATTGTAATTGCGATTTTTGTTCTTACACGCCCTGATGAAGTTTATTCATTGAAATAAACGAAACGTTGGCTGAAAATTAGATATTTGAATCTGTCCTCATCCGACAATCCTCCCATTCAATTTAATCTAATCGCGAAAGTACATACGAAGGGCGGTAGCTCCGTAGACATACGCCGCAAAAGACCTGGGTTTCAATTCTTATCATGAACTAAAGTTCTCTATTGATTTTGAGTAAATGAAGGAGTGTAAGAATATTTTAAGAAGTGCAGTGTCCTCCATACAGATTTGATTCCTACTTCTGAATCTATAAGTTTCAAGTCACATTAAAGTAAAGTAGGGCTGCCATACGTCCCGGTACGCCGGGACATGTCCCGGTTTGGACCATTGAGTCCCCATGTCCCGGTTAGTTATTCAAATGTCCCGGTCAGTAATTTGACCGTTATGAGATTCATATTTCGTTTAATAGAGTAGGTGAGTAGGTTTGTTTTCATGGAATCTCAACGGGTTCCCGTAATGATAAACCTGAAATGCTGTTTCCGTTGCTCAAACATTTTTCAGAAACCGAAGGATTGAAAATAAAATTATTAAAATTGGACACATGGCCAAATGAATCGTCTTATACAATCACTTCATAATGTATTGAATCCTTAGAGGACCTTAATATTGCCATATAAAATATTTTCGCTGTCAGTGCGGATAACACAAATAGGTACTTACTTCGAAGTAAAATAAAAGCGATTTTTTTTAATTAGAAGAGATTTTTTCCGAAGACAACAAAACTGTCGGTTGTCCAGTGCATAGACTTCCCAATACCTCTTCCACTTCCGCCGATATGATGACAATTTCTGTGCAGTCTATTGGTCTTAAAATTTTCAAATATTTTTCGATATTTTCTGTAAGGGTCGAACGATGAAAAGTTTTCGTGAGTATGCAGAAACAACTTACAGCAATGTACTTTCTTATTCTAGAATTCGATGGCTTTCATTACTTCTAGCGATTGAACGCTTGCTGAAGCTATAGGTGACATTGAACAAAAATTTCTAATCTGAAAAAGGGCCTTAAAAGCCGTAACCGATTTTTTTTGACTCTTTATTAGAACTTTATACTCTATTTCTACACAGTCAAGCATTTCTGATTGACAAACCGATTGAAAGGATTGAAAAATGAGTAATTAGTGTTATTAAAGTAAAAATTAATTGAGAAGATAGGTACTAAGAAAGAGTTGAATGGAATAAATATTTTGGGAACCAAACAAGACAGTCTATAACAAACTAAAGCACGATGAATACAATGCAATAAGTTAAATTTGACATTGAAGCAGAGTTTTTTCACAGCACCCGATATCTCGAACATAATGGACTCGGCCAATGACAAAATTCGATATATTTGTATGTTTTTGAATGCTTTTCCTTAATGAAATCTAGTAGAAGAAACTGTTGTATATTGAATGGGAAAGGTTTCACGCTTGAAGATTCCGTTTATGAAAAATTTAAGTACCTATTTGAATTCTTTCATTTTTGCAGAAATTTCAGACGAGTGAAAAGATAAAAACATACACGATAAATAGATGTCATTTTTCAATAAAACAAGAGAACATGAAATGAAGACGAATCTCGTCAAAATGTGCCAATATATTCTCGCAATTCTGGAACACAATGTTCATGTGGAATGGGTGTTTTTTTTTATGAGATCTTCACAGTGGTTTAAGAACGAAATGCATCAAGCACATTGGAGAGCATTTATGTCAGAAAAAAATCACTTGAAAAGGCCAACACTTTGAAATATATAAATGGGCTAAAAAGAATTGCACCGAGAATCGAGCCTAAGAAAAAAAGGGTACCATACCTACTTGTTTATTGTTGTCACTTTATGTTGTTCTTATTGCGAGTTGATATTATTTTTTTCTTTATAAATTATTTCAGTGGATATGTCCGAATAAATCTTATTTTATTGGAGAATGTGTTATAATTCAACAATGCAAAAAAGTTAATAATCCTAGAAACCCTGGAAAAAAATAAATGAATACCTCTCAGATGAGGTTTTAATTTTTGTCCGGGTCGATGTTCCTGCCATTTATGGCAGCTCTAAAGTAAAGGCATACTTTTCTTATGGGAGCAAATAGAGAGTTAGATGTGTGGATACTCTACTTCATTCGAATATATCTACACTAGGCACCAAATAGTTATTTTCCTATCTAGAAAGAAGACTTACTTTCCGCACAAGATTTTTCTATTTAGCGCTATATTATCTAATACAACTATGACATAGAAATAAAAAGTAGTTCATGGCAAGGACAAATAAGGGAAATAAAAGGAAGGGATACACAATTACTCAATTTGTTTTCAACCCACTAAGAGAGTATGAAGATGATCCTTTTCTTATCGTTTTTAAGGGCGCTGGTTACTTGGGTCCAGTAGAGTGACTGTATATACTACAGTGACGACACGGCTCGTCAGCGTTTTGATTGGTTGGAGCTCTGTCTGCCATTAAATGTCGAACTTTCACCAGAGATCTCTGATTTTCACTATTTATATTCGAGTGCCGGGCTGTTTCACATGCTTTGAAGCATTCTTGTTTAACTTGTTAGTGATTGTGACGGGTTTAGGGGGGTTCAAACCCTCCAAAATGTGAAGATGTTATCAAAAGAAACGAGCGGTCGACCAACCTTCGCGCATGCGCAGTCGATCATATGAATCTTGAAATACCTGTTAACGTTCGAATCTATCATTTCTCGCCGACATTTAATGGCGGATGACCGAAGTTGTCGTCACTGTAGTATACAGGGTGTTTCAAGTTCGACGGCCTATTAGACGTTTCTGGAGAACGGGGCCGATTTGAAATCTGAAAATTCGGAATATGACATTGTTCATGTTGCCCTATTCAGTTGAAATATTTCCGAAAATCCGGCCCTTCCGGTTATACAAGAATTAAAAAAAAATCTACAAAAAAAACTTTTTTTTTTATTTTATGTCTCAGAAATTATCAAGATTTCCATTCTCAATTACTCTCTGCTAAAATTATTGCGTTGGTCCTGATATTTTTCAAAATATCAAGAAAAAACTGTAAAAAAGAGAGAATTTCCTTAGTCACAATTACGTGAATTATTTTTACTGTGAATATCCTACGCGTATACTCAATTCACTTTCTCAAACTAGAATGATGTAGGAATATCGTGCATATCTTGAAATCGAGAAATATCATCACAGGGTGTTTCAAATATTGTGCCAAAAATTGTGAACAAAATTTTATCATAACTTTCGATTTTCAAATTAGAACCCTACTTTTTTGTGATTTCGTTGGATTCTAAGTTAAAAAATAAGGGTAGTGTCCAAACATGATTATGCTCCCAAATTCAATAATTCAAGAGTTATTCCAGATTTTATGAATTTATGTTATACGTAGGGTCAATTTCATTCGATCTGTTTCCAGACAGACTAGCAATAATACTTTATTTTAATCTATGACCATAGAATTTTAAATATCTAATTACTTTACATGTGACAGGTGTTATCATTATCAAAGGTACACTAATTTGATTTCACGAATTGAATTTCCGATTCTCAAATAACAAAATTCTGGATAATACTTTTCTCTAATTATGTGGCAAATCAGTTCATTTCGGAACATCTTGTGGAACAATATAGACTGGAACGGATTTATTTATTATCTGTCAAATTTGTGATACAGAAAACTGTTCTGCCAACCAACATTTTTCAATGCAAAAATCACTAATAGATATTTATGGAAATTTCCGTTAATTTCAATAGAAAGGCAGTGAATTCGGGAAAATAAAATTTAAAACTCGTACAGAAGGCTCATTCTACCACTCGTTCATTTTGAACACTTGGAAGAATATCAATAACTTCTGCACTTGTATTATAAATATCTAATTCCATATTCACGATGAATGCAATAGAATTTTTGCTAGAACTCATCGAATTTCGAATCAGAAATTTCCTCATCTTCTTGAAAGAATGTTTCATACTTTTGAATATTCAATATACTGGAGTACCTACCTAGGAGAAAAAACCTGTACCTACCAAATGAGATAAAATCATGCAGGACTCCTGGGTGCCAATTCTATTCATATAAAAAGCGGTAGAATACCTACATTTTATGAATTCAGGAAAAAATCTGCGTGTTAATGAAAAGGGAGTAATAGAAAGTTTGAAACATACTTCCGAAATATCTTCTCGGTGGTGAATGTGGATATTTCTAATTGAATGCTCGACAAGTTCTCGAAACAATTCTGTCGCATTCACCGTGGATATGGAATAATAATATAATGTTTATTTACTATAAACATAAAAAAATTACAGAGGTATTTATTTCACGAAATATTTACCTGTGCGTAATTATAAACAAAAAGTGGTTCTAAAATATTTGAAGAAATATACATTAATTATAATATTTAAACTAGTAGTGAATTCTTTCCATTCAGACCATATTGTTTCACGTTCTAGTACAAGTCACTTCCGGGTAAAAGTCCAATCGGGTGGGTTTCTAAGATCCATTCTAGGGTGAACATAATTTCGGGGGTGAAGGTCCAATCGGTAGGTAGGTGTCCATATTCGGGTTCATAAAATGTCTCTAAATTGTAAGTATTAATTTCAATTTTTTTTTTATTTATTTTTTTATCTTCCTGATTGATTATTCTGCTTATACAATCTCTTCCTTTTTCTATTAACCATTGTTTAGCCTTTCTTTTGTAATATATATAATTTTTTATTTTTTTCAGATTTTCAGGAATTTTTTGATATATCCTTGGGGCTAGGTAAAAACAGGATCTTTGTCCTATCCTTTTTTTTGCTCTCGGTGTTTGGTAGCTATTCTCTTTTTTTCTTGTAGAATACAAATGCTCTGTTTTATTCAACCTGATATTTCCTTTAAAGATGTTCAGGAGTATTTGGAGTGCATATGTCTATCTGATATCGGGAATCCCTGCTAATTGGAATAATTGATCACTTGGGAATTTCAGGTTTTTTCCATAAATTATCTTCAATATCCATTTCTGTATAGTATTCAGATGTTTCAAGTGTGTGTCATAGACTCCTCCCCACCCTATAATTCCGTAGTTGATCTGGGATTGTATCAATGCATTGCATAACATCATTAGATATTTAGTGTCATTCAAATATTTTTTCGTAAGTCTGAACTTATATAGAAGTCCTCTCAGTTTTCTTACCGTATTTATTATGTGTTTATCCCATTTTAGATTAGCATCAATCATTATTCCGAGATATTTGATTGATGTTGTTTCTGGTATCCTTACAATTTCATTTATCTCAAGATCTCCCATTGATGGCAGATCTGAATCATAAGAGGAAAAAGCCAAGTATTTGGTTTTCTTTAAATTCAGTGTGAGTTAATTTGCTTGAAACCATTTTCCCAAATATCAAAATCCTCTTCAACTTTATTTTTCAACTCATGCCCCGTGGGAGCCGTGTAATGAATGACAGTATCGTCAGCAAAACTGAGTATCCTACCCGTGCTTCCGGACTTCAACAAGCTGTTGATGTAGATCAGGAACAGTAGCGGGCCAATCACTGTGCCCTGTGGAACGCCGTAGTTAACCATTTTTGGGGAACTTTGATTTCCGTTTATATCCACAATTTGTTGTCTTTTGTCCAGGTAAGATTCACGTAATTTATAACTTGTACCACGAAATCCGTATCTCCACAATTTCTCGAGAAGTCTCCCATGGCATACGGTGTCGAAGGCCTTTGCAAGGTCAACAAAGATGCATAAGCTAGGAATCCGTTGATCCAAAGATTCATATATTCGTCCAGTTAGCTCTCTTATTGCATCCTCCGTCGACCTCCCACTCCTAAATCCATACTGAGCGTCCTCCACAGCATTATTTTTTTCTAAAAAGCTGACCATTCTATTCTTCAGAACCTTTTCAACAATTTTTGAAATAGTAGATAACAATGATATAGGTCTGTAGTGGTACATTTCAGTTTTGTCATTAGTTTTGTAGAGTGGTTTGATTAAGCCCACTTTTAGAATATCCGGAAAAGTACCATTCTGGAAGCAATAATTGATTATATAACTCAGAGGTTTGGAAATTTCTACTTTTATCAGTTTCAACGTTTCTGCTCGCAAACCATCAATTCCGGGTGACTTTCCTCTTGTGAATTTTTCAATAGTATTTTCTATTTCTTGTGAATCTGTATGCTTCAGAAAAAAGGTTGTATTCTCCCAAGTGTCAATCTCTCTATAACCTTCAATATCTGGTATGTTATCTGCATATTGTTGTCCTAATGTGCTAAAGTATTCGTTAAATGCTTCAGCAATACTCGATTGATTGTCGATCGAACCATGTTCCCTTCTAATGTGATCTATTCTTGTTACAGGTGCATCCTCTCTACATACATTTTTCACATAATCCCAGATGGCCTTTGTTTCTGATTGGTTTGTTGCCATTTACAAAATTTGGAATAGATCCAGAATTTCATTATTTGAATAACGGGGATTCATATCGTGAAATTATAATCTACTAGCTTCAATAATGAGTACACCTGACACTTTGAAATAATTGCATATTTTAATTTCTATGATCATAGAATACTGATTTGAAACGCACTCTAGAAACAGATTGAATGAAATTGACCCTACGTATAACATAAATTCATCAAATCTGGAATAACTCTTGAATTATTGAATTTAGGAGCATGATCATGTTTGGACACTACCCTTATTTTTTAACGTAGAATCCAACTAAATCACAAAAAAGTAGGATTCTAATTTGAAAATCGAAAGTTATGATAAAATTTTGTTCACAATTTTTGGCACAATATTTGAAACACCCTGTGATGATATTTCTCGATTTCAAGATATGCACGATATTCCTACATCATTCTAGTTTGAGAAAGTGAATTGAGTATACGCGTAGGATATTCACAGTAAAAATAATTCACGTAATTGTGACTAAGGAAATTCTCTCTTTTTTACGGTTTTTTCTTAATATTTTGAAAAATATCAGGACGAACGCGATAATTTTAGCAAAGAGTAATTGAGAAAGGAAATCTTGATAATATCTGAGACATAAAATGAAAAAAAAGTTTTTTTGGAAAAATTTTTGTATAACCGGAAGTTCCGGAACTTCGAAAATATTCTCCAGAAACGTCTAATAGGCCGTCGAACTTGAAACACCCTGTATACAGTCACTGTAGGGTCCACTACTGATAATTTCTCGCCGGCCTCGGAAACCGATGTGGGAATCTTGGCTCATCTCTCGTTGTCGTGCAAGTGTGGGACATAATGGTGTCGATTATAGGAGACTGAACTGAGTTGTTTCTTAGCCCTTATCAGAGCCGTATCTAGGGCGTGGCAAAGGTTGGCGCAAGGTCCACAGGGGCGCCCAACGGAGCCGTATCTAGGGCGTGGCAAAGGTGGCACTTGCCACGGGCGCAAGGCCCATAGGGGCGCCCAAAAATATCAAAAGAAAAAAATATTGAAGCTCCAGGCGAAATAAAAATAACTCGGTTTTCATGTATATATACGCCTAGCGACGAGCGATGCCGAGGAATTTGGAAACATTTAAACTATTGCTAGCCATCCATAGAATTTGCCTACTAAGCCTAAAATAATATCTAGATCAATAAAACTTCAATTAAAGGGAAGAAATAATATAAGTATGGCCATAGTATAAGGATTCCTTATACTATGGTATGGCTTAATTCAAGCGTGCCGTAATCAAGTCATAAATATATCTGTTGAGCGTCGACATAAACAAAGGTCCGCATTCAGATCATAAATATTACGGTTGAGCGTCGACATGTGTTATTACCCCAATTTTCACGAGTTTTTTGCGCTTCATCAAACTTGTCGGTATTTCTTCGACAAACGGTACTTACCATCTATTTTTGAATGAAGTGCGGCTTCTTTTTCTTCGATACAATGGTTGTGGAGGTTGGAATTATTTTCGACCTCAAATTTATGCAATAGGCGGATGTCAAAACGATATTATTATGGAGAAATGATACAAATATAAAATGATTGAAAAAAAAAACAATTACAAACTGTTCACAAATTGAAAACTACTTTTCGGGAGCCATCTTTAGGGAGCTGTTACTGAAGAGAGGGAGGCAAAAAAAAGTTTATATGAAAGACCCACCCTATTTTTTGACAAGTTATTGCTGCCTGAATTTTTTTGAAACTATTCAACTATTCTGTATAATATTGTTTATTTTAAAATTGCAACGAAATTATACGACTTAAATTATGAATAAAAAAATTCTATCAGAAAATATAATGGGCAAAAAAAAATTTTCGAAAATGGGGGCGCTGTCTAATATTTTGCCACAGGCGCAAGAGTACCTAGATACGGCTCTGACTCCCAAAAATGTGAAAAGAAAAAAATATTGGAGCACCAGGCGAAATAATTCGAAAGATCACAACTCGGTTTTCATGTTTATACAGGGTGTTTCTTTTACGAATTATTGTACAGGCTTTCAGGGCAGATGTAGGACATTTGGTGAGTCTGAATCAGTGTTCGAAATGTATATTAGCTATATTACTTTGAGAGATACAGGCTGTTTTATGTATTTTATCAAAAACTTTCAATAATAATAATAATCAGTTTATTCTTGAAAAATTGACTAATGAATACAATTAGTCTCAAATTCAAATATCTCAACAAATACAGTAGAAAAAAAAATGTTAAATACAATTTCACAAATATTGAAAACCAGCCCATAAATTTGTGCTAAATAAATCGGCATAACTTTTGAACGGCTGCATGGATCTTCATGAAAATTTGAGGGAATGAGTATAAGCCAATGCCTAATATTTGCACCTGATGACTTGTCGATAGCGCAGGTCCGGACTGAGAAAATTATATTCTTTATTTCACATCTTGTAAAACACCCTATAATGTGTAATGTGAAATTTTCCTCAGAATCTGCAATGGATACTCTTTCAAACAAGCTCATTTGAAATAATGGCACACTTCGCATCAATATTTTATGAGCTATTGAATATCTGGAATTTTCGATTCATAGTAAACGCAGACCAGTGTTTTTCCGAATAATGCGTTAATTCATATACTTCTTCTTCTTCTTCATTTTAGGCGAATCGCCTGTTTCTTTCCGTCGAATCTCTGCCTACACTGACAAATTGTCGCTCTATCGCTTTCGAGGGCGTCCTAAACTTCTGCGACCTAGTGGTGATTTATCGCGTGCAATTCTGACCATCCTTTCCTCGTCCATTCTACTTTTGTGGTCGTTCCATTCCCTCTTTTGACCCAATACCCACTCATTGATATTTTTCACTCTGCATGTTCTCCTTATATTTTCACTTCTCTCCCGGTCGAATAGTGTCTTTCCAGCTATTATGCGAAGTACCCTCATTTCGGTGGTCTTCAGTAGTAGTCTTGTCCTCGCTGTGTCTGGTTTCAGCGGTGTATGTCATAGTTGGTCTTACTACTGCTTTATAAATTCTGGCCTTTGTTTCCACTTTGATATTTTTATTTCACCATACCGTGTCACTCAAACATCCCGCCACTCTTGTTGCCCTCACAGTTTGTGCCCTCACTTCCTCCTCAACATCACAGCCTGATAATTCTATGCCCAAGTATTTGATTTCATTTCTTGTTGGATGACATTGCCGTCAACTTCCAGTTTGCATCTTAATGGTGTTTTTGATGTTGTCATGCATTTGGTTTTCTGGGTTGATATTGTCATATTGAATGATTTGGCAGTTCAATTGAATCGATGTAACAGCCGTGGGAGGTCGTCTTCACTCTCAGCCACCAGTACGGCGTCATCGGCTTAGCAGAGAATTTTTATTTCACGTTCGCCCATTCCGTATCCCTTTAGTGTCCGTATAATAATAATAATAATAATAATAATAATAATAGGCCTTTATTGACAATAAAAAGAAATATTTGATTCACATATTATCAACACAAAAATATATTTTATTTCAATCACAGGGCGGAGTTCAGGTGGGTGTTAACCCTCTGTTCTTCCACTCAAACCCTGAAGAAGAAAATAGCAATTGAGTATTATTGTGCTTTATGTCAATAAAAAAAAGTACAAGTACTCTGAAGAAGAAAAATTAAGAACAAAAAAAAAAAAAAACAATGGTGAGAAAAAAAAAATTATGATAACGGTGAAAATAAGAAATAATGGTTTAGAGGAACCAAAAACTTATCTCACAGGTGCACACTGTTCACTAAACAATATGTCCCAGACACGTTTTCTGAATGAACTTACTGATAATGATTTCAGATGGATGAATTGATTGTACAATTTGTATACTCAAAAGGTAAATGATATCTCGAAGAGTGCAAGCCTATGAGGAGGGACTGATATAAGTCCACGAGTTCTGATATTCAAATTGTGAATATCAGATCTGTATCTGATCTTCCTGTGAAGGTATGAAGGAGCTGCTGTGGTGACTATACGATGGTAAAGAACTAGAGCTGATAATTTAAACCTGTTCACCATATTGAGCCATCCAGCTTCCGGCAATTTATGACTTATTCTGTCGAACTTTCTTATGCCGTAAATAAACCTCAAACATGAGTTTTGAATCTTTTGAACTTTTCTAACTGTTTCCTGGTTTAAACAAGCGGAAAAAACTGGTGAACAATAAGTAAAATTCGACAGTACTAGTGAGTTGCAGAGCATTGTTTTAATTTTTCCGGAAAGGGATCGCCTGTGTGGGTAGAGAAGTCGCAAACTCATAATGGATTTTTGAACACAACTAGCAATATGTGTTCTGAATCGAAAAGTGTTGTCCATGAACAGCCCCAGGTTTTTTACACTACTCACTATTGGAATGACCTCATCCCCAATTTTGAATTGAGTTCACAGTGACTCAGGTCACTGCAGACCGCGGCATTTCCAAAATATATTGCCTGCGATTTAGCTGGATTGAGTATCAACTGATGCGCGCCCGCAACCCTGTTCATCATTTGAAGATCCTCGTTTAATCTTGCTATCCCTTGCTCAACCTGATCTGCAGGAAAACTAAGGTACATCTGTGTATCGTCTGCATAGAAGTGCACAAGACAGTATTTCAGGAATGTACGAATATAATGGGTGTAAAGAATGAATAGCAAGGGTTCCAATATTGATCCTTGCAGCACACCAACTAATACCGGCAATGGATCCGAAATTACCTCGCCACATCTCACCTGCTGGGTTCTTAAATTTAGATAGCTTTTTATGAAAGCCACCGCACTAGACGAAAAACCAGCGAAATGCATAATTGCGTACAGAATCTCATGTACCAGGGTATCAAATGCTCTCGAATAGTCTAGCAAAATAAGAGTGGTTATGTGGGCCCTATCCGTAGCAGTCAAGATGTCATCAGTAATCTTGAGTAATGATGTCGCGCAGCTATGACCCCTCCGAAATCCCGATTGCTCTTCTGGAATAATATTGAAGTTATTCAAATGGACCTTAATCTGATGTTCAAGTACCTTCTCTAAAATCTTAGACATAGTTGGTAGAAAGCTTATTGTTCGAAGGTCCCCATAACCCTTGACCATTTTACCCTTGGGAATTGGTAGAATAATAGCTTTCTTCCATAGTTCAGGATAGTAGCTTTCGATAATACATGAATTTATGATATGAACAATAAAGGGAACTATAAATGGGCAGCACAATTTCAGAAGTTCACAGTTAATGTCATCAACACCTCTCGATTTTGACTTAATATCTGTTAAGTATCCGTGAATTACAGTCTCATCAACCAAAACGAACTCCATTCTCTCATCAAATTCGCAGAATTTATTTTCGTTATAAAATTTGATAACATTAGAAGAACCTGCGTTATCCGTTTGTGGAACACTACTGATGAAAAATTCATTTATTTTATTTGGATCAGCTAAATCTGTCGGAACTTCAGTTCTTCTTTTTCGTTTGCCTATATTTAAATAATTCAATTGGCTCCACACTTCTTTTTTATCCGCCCCGTGAAATACCCGTAAAAAGTAATTTCTTTTTTCACATCTTATGAGATCTGTTGTTGAATTACGAAGTGATTTGTATGCCCTCCAATCATTTTCCGATCTAGTTTTTCTAAATTTCCTCTTAGCAGAATCTCTGTTCCTCATCAATTGTTTAACATGAGGTGTCAACCAGGGCGCAGGGGGTCGCGATATGCGTTTAGTAACATATGGAGCATGCTTGTCAAAGAGATTCAAAATAACCGCATTTAAGAAATTTATTTTTTCATCAATATTTGATATATGGCAGATACGATGAAGATTGGATGTGGCAAGTTCACCCTGAAATGATTCCGCTGAGAACTTCCTGAAATCTCTATAAGTAACGTATCGCTCGCTTTTCGCGGTGTCGAAGTCAACAATGATGGAAAAAACAGGCATATCATAGTCACTATGGTGACAATCAATAACATTTATGCATTTGAAAATTTCAGGATTATTTGAAATAATATGATCTAACAATGCATTTTTCCTGGTTGGTTGTTTAACCAGTTGATGTAAACCGAAAGCATTAAGCGAGTCTAAATATGAAGACGAATCAGGTTAAGTAGGATCCAACAAATTAACATTCATATCACCAACTATAACAATATTATCAGCTAAATGTAGGGATGCCATAACAAGATTCTCTAAATCATTTTCTAGTAAGTGAACATTTGTCTTTCCCTCAATTCTAGGTGGTTTGTATATAACGCAAAAAAGTAACTTCACACCTCCACTTTCAAGTAGGATACATGTATTTTCCAACTGGAGATCGAAATTAACAACTCTATAAGATAGATTATTCCTTATATAAATACCTGTGCCGCCTCCTCTTGTGAGTCTATCATTCCTAACAAAATTGTAACCCTCAATATCAACCGAAGATGATAGTTCTGCATTAAGCCAAGTTTCCGTAAGACCGATCAAATCAAAATTATGATATTTAAGAATGTCTTTGAATTCAGAAAAATTAGCTATTAATGAACGAACATTTAAATGTGCACCAGTAAGACCGAATTCGGAACTTCCCCCCATAAAATATATCAGAAAACAAACAAAAAATTAATAAAAACAAAAAAAAAAAATTTCCCCAATATTCCCCTCAAACAGAGAATGCAAATATTTGTACAACCTTTATTCTTATGAAGAAATTACTTACTCCTGCTCCGCGATTCCACTCTTCTCTCCATCTAACATTACCAAGTCGGCTGCAGATCTTATGAGCATTTTTCTAGCACCCACTTTTGTATAAACATTTCCATTAAGAGTCCATACATCTCTACTTCCCATCCTATCCATACTTCGTTTGAAAAGGGCATAGTTAGTCTTAGTTAAATCCTCAGTAATGACCAATCTAGTTCCTTTCAGCTTACTTTTATTCTTGAAAATTAAGTCTCGAGATTGTACAGATGAAAAGTGAACTATGACAGGTTTGGCCCTTTTAGTATTTGTTTTCATTCGATGGCAATAATCAATTTGAACATCGTTACGTTGAAGTTTTAATTTATCAAGAAACGTTTTTTTTACTATAGCGGTCAGATCTTCACCCTTTCTCTCTTCAAAACCAAGCAATCTTATACAGTTACGTCGACGCTGTTGATCCAAATAATTGAGTTGTTCTTTCAAAATGAGATTTTCATTCCTCAATACAACAACCTCGGTTTCAACCTTATTTACTTTTTCTTGCAGGGAATTCCATTTCTCGTTCAATTTATCAACAACCAGATTAGCGACAGTTTCAGCGAGCATCGATAAGATTATCTTATCTTCAAATGTGTTTCGGATGATATCTTTAATATCACTTTGTTGTTGCGACGTAAGAACCATTTTCAAAATCAAAAATTGGGATTCAAAACACTTGAAAATTGATATTCCACTTATATATTTCAGTGGGAAAATATGAGAATTTTGTATATGGCACAGTTTTTTCAGTCTGAGCAGAAATTATCCTCTCGAAAATATCAAAAAACGATGGAGCGATTGACGAGCGACTATCTCTGACTAGAGCACATATTATATTCTCTATCACCTCGTCCATAATGATGTTAAAGAAGAGAGGGCTCAAGGAATCTCCCTGTCGAATGCCACGGCCCACTGCAATTGGTTCAGTCAAGGTCCCGTTTATTCTCGCCTGAATCCAATTTTCCTTGTATACGTTCTGAACGGTCTGAATGAGGTTATGCGGTATCTGCCTGTTGTAAAGTAGGTGCAAGACGTCCTTTCACTGCACATGATCGAACGCTTTTTTTAAGTCAACAAAACACATATATGCTGGCCTGTTGTATTCTATTGATTTTTCCTTAATTTGCCTTAAAACAAACACCGCATCCGTGCATGACCTGCCCTATCTGAATCCCTGCTGTTCGTCTGCTAAGGATGTTAAGCTGATAATTTTGTTGGCCATGACTTTAGTGGTAAGTTTCAGTGTGGTGCTGAGAAGATTATTACCTCTGTAATTCAAGGGCACTTTTTTGTCTCCTTTTTGTCAGGATGGTTTCGCTTGTTCGCCATTCGTCAGGTATTCTATGCTATGATGGTAGATGATACTTTTAATGAGTGATACTAACTGCTGAGTGAGCTGTTGTCCCCCATATTTGAGTAATTCGTTAAGAATTCCATCCGGTCCTGGGCTCTTCCTGTTCTTCAATTTTTGGAGAGCTGTAAGTACATCGGCTGTCTTAATTTAAATGTTGTTGTCCATTACTATTTCGGGTACATTTAGTGCAGTCTCAATTTCTTCCGCCTTATACAATTCAGTTAGCTATTCAACCCAGGTTTGTCGTTCTATCTGATTCGTTTCGACCAGATCATTGATCTCTTTTCTCTGGGTTCTGATGAAACGCCAAAATATGTTTTTGTACTCCGTAAAAATCATCCCCTAAGCGTCTTGAGAAAATTTCCCAGTTATGGGTTTTTATTCGTCTTACCAGTGCTGTGGTCTCATTTCGAATTTGTTTATATCTTTCGTAGGATTCTGATGTTCTCAATGTTCTATGAGTCAGATATGCTTTTTTCTAAATTCTTATTTTTTATTCATTTTGAATAAATTTAATTTCTGAGTAAAATGACTTAAGGCAGCATTTATTACCTGTGGGGGAGCCCCCAAGGGGATGCAGGCATACCGAAAGGAAAAATTTTAGAAATTCAAAAAAATTAAAAACTGGCTGAAATCAGACACGCATACAAAACGTACTTTTTCACATCTTATCTACACTTTCGCAAATAAATTCTTTTATACCCCTTCCTCATCAATTTTCGTATGTGTTTTTTTCTCGAAAATTCCCCTTTTTTTTGACACCTGCTAGCTCTTGTATTGAATGTTCTGCAGCTTTCATTAGCCTTTCTTTCTGGTCCACTATTTATCTTCTCACATGCTGCTTGAATCGATCTGAAGCATCAGATATAATTTATTTTCAATGCTATGTGAAAGATCACAGAAGAAATTCGTTTACTCTGAATTCAATCCATTTCAAGATCGAAGTAGCTAACAACATCGTTTTCTAAAATATTTGGTGTGTATTTTACAATAATCGCCTTATTGGACCATATATTCTTCCACACAGGCTGAATGGAGTGACATATATAACATTTTTAATCGAGCATTTGCTAGGGCTCTTGAATGATGGAAGCAATATTCCAAGAGGAAATTTTCGAGAACAAAATACATACGAAAATTAATGAGAGAAAAGGTATAAAAAAATTTAGTCAAGAAAATGTAAATAAGATGTCGAAAAGTATTTGTTTTTGTATGCGTGTGTCTGATTTCAGCCAGTTTTTAATTTTTTTGAATATCTAAAATTTTTCCCTTCGGTATGCTCGGGTCCCCTTAGGTGGCGCCCCCACAGGTTAGAAATGCTGCCTTAAGTCATGATACTGAAAAATTAAATTCATTCAATATGAATTAACGCATTATTCGGAAAAACAGGTCCGCGTTTATTATGAATCGAAAATTCCCGATATTCAATTGCTCATAAAAAATTGTGCTATTATTTCAAATGAACTTGTTTAAAAGAGAATCCATTGTAGATTCTGAGGAAAATTCCACTTTTCGAAAATTCGTTGTACAGGGTGTTTAACAAGATGTGAAATAAAGAGTATAATTCTCTCAGTCCGGACCTGAGGTATCGACAAGTCATCAGGTGCAAGGTATTAGGCATTGGCCTATACTCATTCCCTCAAATTTTCATGAAGATAAATGCAGGCGTTCAAAAGTTATGCTGATTGAAAGTTTTTGATAAAATACATAAAACAGCCTGTATCTCTTAAACTGATATAACTAGGACATATTCCGAACACTAATTCAGACTCACCAAAATGTCCCACATCTGCCCTGAAAGCCTGTACAATCATTCGTGAAACACCCTGTATACGCCTCGCAATGAGCGATGCCGAGAATCTGGAAATATTTAAATTATCGCTAGCATTTCCTAGAATTTGCGTACTAAGCCTAAAATGATCACAAAATCAACAAAACTTTAATTTGAGGTAAGAAATAATAGAAATATGGCTATGTTCAAGTGTGCCGTAATCTAGTCATAATTAAATCTGTATGTATGTTCAAACATTCAGCACATAAATATTACGGTCGCGCGTCGGAATGTGTTATTACTCCTATTTTCACGAGTTTTTTGCACTTCATCAAGCTTGTCGGTATTTCTTCGACAAATGGTACCATCTCTTTTTGAATGAAGTGCGGCTTATTTTTTTTTGATACAATTTTATAACGATCGGTTTTTCAGGTCTTCAATATCTCTTTATATGTACCGGGTTTTTCACCATAATTTGAACCCCCTTTCAACTTTTTTACTAGAAGAGGTACAAAAAAATGTTTTCTACAAAAGTTTCACGAAATCGACTAGTGTTTTTCAAAATGATTTCACAAAACGGAATATATACAGAGTGGGCAACATATTAATAGCAACTTCATTTTTTCAAATGGAACACCCTGTATATTTTTCTATATTTGATCAGCTCTTTTTCCCCTGATTTCGAATATATAACATATGTTGGGCCTATATCTCTTATTCTGAGTACCACAGAGTTTCAAATTCTAAGAACCACCTGGCAAAAGTAATCAATTTTCGAATGGAAGGATGCAATAACTCAAAATCCTTTTTTTTGAGTTATCTCGTTGTCAACGATATGACATACGTTTTTCACTATAAATTGGAATTGGATCATTTGGATGCAACTTCATATATTCTCTACTTGTGTCTTTCTTATTTTTATTGTTCTCCACATAAAGCGAAAATATTTCAAATTTTTCCGCTTCTGTGTAATGCATATTCGATGAATAGTTTTATTCAATGACAAACGTATGTTATATATCGTAGCCATCGAGATAACTCAAAAAAGGGCATTCTGAATATCGCATCCTTCTAATTGAAAACAATTACTTAGCTTGCCAGGTGGTTCTTATATTTTGAAACTCTGTGGTACTCAGAATAAGAGAGATAGGCCAAACATATATTCGAAATCAGGGGAAAAAGAGCTAGTCAAATATGGAAAAATATACAGGGTGTTCCATTTCAAAAAATGAAGTTGCTATCAATATGTTGCCCACTTTGAATATATTTCGTTTTGTGAAATCATTTTGAAAAATACTAGTCGATTTCGTGAAACTTTTGAAGAAAACATTTTTTTGTACCTCTTCTACTAACAAAGTTAAAGGGGGGGTCAAATTATGGTGAAAAACCCGGTACCTATATGAAATGTGTATTTCAGTGGTTTCGATAAAAATAAGTGAATATACAGGGTGTATATGATTAGTTGCGAAAACAATTAGAGGATTAGAGGATTTCAAAAAAGCGGGTGGGTCTTTCAAATAAAACAGCCCCTAAATATGGAGCCCGAAAAGTAGTTTTCAATTTGTGAAAAGTTAATGATTGTTTTTTTTTTTTTGTTACATTCATTTCATAATTTTTATATTTGTGAATATAACATCGCTTTGACATCATTTATTTCTCGAAAACTGAAAAATTCCTAAAATGAAATCGAACACTTCATTCGAGAAGGCATTCAAAAAAATTGTTGGTGGTGTTCCTCTATGATTCCAAGAGGTAGAAAAAGCCATCCCTAAAAGTTGTTTCGCAATAACTTTCTCTTCATTCATATTCTACAATATGACGAATAAATACAATAAGTGAAATAATTTTGGATAGACTAATCCATTCTCAACAAATGAGATCTCTTGTAGTTTTTTGCTGAAACTCACGGTTCTCAAGGAAAAAAAACATCGACAAATAATACGCCTGAGTTGTGAAGATTATTTTATCCAATTGGCTGATGTTAAAACGATATTTTTATTGAGAACTGGAATTGCTCCCTGAATTTTTTCGCAAGTATTCCTATACAATAATTATTTTGAAACTTAAATGAAAATAAAAGACTTCAATTATGTATGAAAAAATACTATAAGAAAATATAATGAGTGAAAAAAAATCTTCGAAAATGGGGGCGCTGATATATTGCCACAGGCGCAATAGTAGCTAGATACGGCTCTGGCCCTGACCGAGTTCATATTGACCATTAGCATGGCCTATATGCAGATCATTTATGAAATATTTTATATATGAAATTAATTTCCATTCATTGTTGATAATCTCAAAATTACCAATAAAGTTCTAAGAAATTCGGAATACATCCAATCTTCACAAAAAGTTCAAATTTTTACCGTTCATTTCAGTGACCGAATAAATATTAAATTTTATATTAATCATTAATATAATCTGAAAAACCACCATCGTCTGTATACGGGGTGTTTCAAATTAAGTCGGCACCTTGCTAACTACGTTATTATTGATGCTACGATGTCGGTCAAATGGGCAAACTAGTAGCATTTTCAGGGGTCTTTTCGATGCTGAACACAAAAAAAAATTGAGAGTCGCGTTGTCAAAATATTTCATTAAATGATATTTTTTTCGATGGAACACCCTATATTTTTTCATGCATTTCGATTCATAATAACATTCTCAACAACAAAGCTCATATCAACTTTCTTCCTAAAGTGGAAAATGAGCCACTTATTTTGAAATATTTATTTCTTTCACTAGTACAAAAAAATTTTTTTTTTTTTTGCGAATAAACCTCATGATTGTCCAAACAACCATTTTTTGTACTTATACGAATGACAATATTCTGTTAACAATAGCAAAATAAGTAAAAAGAAAAAAGTGCGCTGGGATGTGAACTCGTGAAACCCGTGATCATCATGTAGCACCACTCAATCGACACCACTAATATAATATAAGCTATCTGATATTAATAGACATAACGATAATTTCCATCTTAAAGCCATTCCGCTAGCCGCATTCATTTTGTAAATCAATAGTGTCAATAGAAGCGCTCAAATATGTATTCAACAAGAAGGAGGTTGTTTTGACCATTTACTCGATATTCTAAAGCGCTTTATCGAATCCGTTTGTTATAAATGTTTCCTATAAATACAACTGTCTTATTTTCATCAAAGTTAAATGAGCTTTGTTGTTGAGAATGTTATTACGAATCGTAATGCATGGAAAAATATAGGGTGTTCTATTGAAAAAAATATCATTTTATGAAATATTATGACAACGCGACTGTCAATTTTTTGTTTGTTTTCGGCATTGAGAAGACCACTGAAAATGCTACTAGTTTGCCCATTTAACCGACATCGTAGCATCAATAATAACAGAGTTAGCAATGGTGCCGACTCAATTTGAAACACCCTGTATACTATATACCTCGATTTTTTTATCTCACCAATTTGTAATTTGAAGAAGATCCGCCTAACGCATTGCCAAATTTTCATCCATTGATACTTGATAGGTATTTATGATACGGTCATAAAGAGAACACTCTTTTCAATTCATTTAACAATCACATGAATTCATGGAATTCATTCTTATCAGGAAATGGCAACAGTGACAATATTGCATGTACGAGCGGTACTACGCCAGCTCTCAAAGGGCTTAACCCAAAGAAAAATAGATCCTATGATCATAGTTGCAGAAAAGAGGTCACTTAGTTCAGTTACGAATTCACGCTCGTCCACCACCTATGGAAAGTTAAAATCATTAGACAGTATACAGTTCAAACCTCGTTTTATTTCAATCCCTAGCAACTTTTTGATTATACGAAGTGTGACGCGAAAAACGGGGAAGAATAATGCCCGCTCCATTGGCACAGCATATTTTATAGTTCTGATGATTTTATCACCATGAACTTGTACAGGGTGGGCAAATAAGCGAGGTAAGCGGCTATATCTCAGGATCCACTAATCGTAGAGACTTGCGGTAAAAAATTTTACCACTAAAGTAAACAAAAGAAAACACTGGAAATTGTTTTGAAGTTCATACCTCCACCGCTAGGGGGCGTAATAGCTATCGTAGAGTAGAAAAATGCATTTTACTCGAAAAATTTTCATATTAATTTGGAAAAAAAATATCATTACTGTAAACCTTGGAAAATTCTCTATCTGTTTGAATTGTCACTTTCGATTTTGCGACATCAAATAAGGGTGGGGGAAAGATAGAAATCTGACTGATTGAAATGTCTGTAACTTCAGTTTGGCTCAACATTTTTGTGCAAATTAGATCTTATTTGAGAGACAACATCTTGTTGATTAAGGAAAAAATATACTCATGATGAACTTGATTCAGCTGCTTCCGATAGGAAGCGATAAGTCAGAAGTTCATTGTTTTGTTCATTTTTCTCTAGAATTTCAAATGTAATGATAGGATTTTCTTAACACAAACAAAAATTTCATTAAATTTGCATGAAAAAACCTGAAGGTCGCAAAGCGATAATTTCAGGCGTTCTGAAGCTATGGCCGAAAGAAGATATTCTTCAACTGATGCACTGCGAAAACCCAAATTGAGTCTTCAAGTTCTAACAGAAACAGAAATCCCATCAAATTTGTATAAAAAAACCAGAAGGTCGCAAAGCGATAGCTTCAGGCGTTCTGGAGTTATGGCGGAAAGAAGACACAATTTAGTTTTTCAGTGCATCAGTTGAAGAATATCTTTTTTCGTCCATAACTACAGAACCCCTGAAGCTATCGCTTTGCGACCTTTGGTTTTTTCATACAAATTTGATGGGATTTCTGTTTCTGTTAGAACTTGAAGACTCAATTCGGTTTTTCGCAGTGCATCAGTTGAAGAATATCTTCTTTCGGCCATAACTTCAGAACGCCTGAAATTATCACTTTGCTACCTTCAGGTTTTTTCATGCAAATTTAATGAAATTTTTGTTTCTGTTAAGAAAATCCTATCATTACATTTGAAATTTCAGAGAAAAATGAACAAAACAATGAACTTCTGACTTAGCGCTCCCTATCGGAAGCAGCTGAATCAAATTCATTATGAGTATATTTTTTCCTTAATCAACAAGATGTTGTCTCTCAAATAAGATCTAATTTGCTCAAAAATGTTGAGCCAAACTGAAGTTACAGACATTTCAATCAGTCAGATTTCTATCTTTCCCCCACCCTTATTTGATCTCGCAAAATCGAAAGTGACAATTCAAACAGATAGAGAATTTTCCAAGGTTTACAGTGATGATATTTTTTTTCCAACTTAATATGAAAATTTTTCGAGTAAAATGAATTTTTCTACTCTACGATAGCTATGACGCCCCCTAGCGGTGGAGGTATGAACTTCAAAACAATTTCCAGTGTTTTTTTTTGTTTACTTTAGTGGTAAAATTTTTTACCGCAAGTCTCTACGATGAGTGGTTCCTGAGATATAGCCGCTTACCTCGCTTATTTGCCCACCCTGTACATTATAATTTTATCATATACATGAAATCGGTATTGTATTGTCACGAAAATATCAGATATTCAATTTTGCGATTTTATTCTGACATACTAGATTTTGGCCAAAGATATATCTCATTGATTTAATGGGTAAGTTTGACACATACAATCCATGAATGCTTGTGGAATGTATTTGTTTTTTCTATGAAATATGTATTCATATCAAATACCTAATGAGCCCTGGGTGAAAATTGTTCGAAAATTAGTTTTCAGTCATTCGAAACATTAGCATGTATTGAAGGAGGAATCACATTTCTAAGAGTAAGATCTGGCAACATTCATATATTTTTCAACAAATTCATAAAACCAATCACATCCTGGGAAGAAATTATTGGTAGAAACATTTCTACCCCTTTTGTAATAAGCACACATGCACTAGGAATTCAAGCCCAACTCTCTAGAATGTTCGTTCCTTGTTTACATTAAATTGAGGAATTCGAATATCTAAGTAACCAGATTATCAGATCTCACCTCCGAAAAGAAAAGGTATAAAATTATCACATAGAAAAAAACCGCCATGTGACGCACCAACAGCAGAGATACCACGAACTACATATTAGTTACGACGTGCACATCCGTCCTCTCTTGTTTCTTATAGTGAATATATTGTGCTTTGCTTTATTTACCACATTGATCCACGAGAATTGGAAACACGATTCATTAATTTTCAAGGGTAAAAATCAAACACAAAATTAATTTTTCGGGCACTATGTGAGTAATCATGAAATTGAAAAAATTGTGAGGATTATTACACATCTCTTCAAAATCCTTAAAAAAAAATTCGGAATTTCAAATCAGTTTTCTGAAATGATTAAAGATATCCTACAAAGAAGAAAGAAACTAAGTATGTACCTACTTATAAAATTTGCAGTTTTCAATATGAATTTCAAAGATCTGCATAAAATATTAGGGTTTGTTGAAAATGAAGCAGATAACATTGAGATTTACTAATAATTATAAAGTCTTGATCTGACCTAATGTAGAGGTTGGGAGAATATCCATCTTATGGATATTTCTATGAAGATACTTACATTTCAACATAATTAGGTTAAACCTAATTTTTTCATATAAAATAAGCGGAATTTTTGAAAACGTAAAGGCGCGAATATCTTGTGATATATTTTCTCATTGAATGAAAATTCGAGTTGCAATGGGGAAATAGGTCTGATAACCATTATACAGGGTCTTTCACGAGGAACCTCACCCATATTTATACGGGAAACTACTGAACGTATTTTCATGAAATTCAGCACTTATAAGTATTTCACGATGCTGATGAAATCTGAAATATTTTCAAGGCATGAGCACCTCCGGTTTTTCCGGAAATGACGTCAACTTCCGTTTTTCAAATTAGAACACCATTTTTTTATTGCAGAAATAGATTCCTTAGAAAATTTCAAGTTATTTTGATGTACCATTTTTCAGTTTTGGTTGGAAAATTCTCTCTGAGCGGGAAAATTCGAAAAAAAAATCGAAAATAGAGCTCCGCTGAAAAAAGAATAACTTCGAGGTTTTTGGATGGAAAATTTTCATTTTTGGGATTTTTCAAGATGTAAGATTGATGTATCCACTTTAAAAATCGAAATCGCGATTCATGATACAGGGGGTGAAAAAATCGCTTTCAAAGTTAGGGATGACAAAATCGTGAAAAATCAATTTTTTCAAATTAGAACCCAATTTTTTTATGGCAGATATTGAATCAAAAATGAAAATTTTCCATCCAAAAACCTCGAAGTTATTCTTGTTTCAGCGGAGCTCTATTTTCGATTTTTTTTTCGAATTTTCCCGCTCAGAGAGAATTTTCCAACCAAAACTGAAAAATGTTACATCAAAATAACTTGAAATTTTCTAAGGAATCTATTTCTGCAATAAAAAAATGGTGTTCTAATTTGAAAAACGGAAGTTGACGTCATTTCCGGAAAAACCGGAGGTGCTCATGCCTTGAAAATATTTTAGATTTCATCAGCATCGTAAAATACTTATAAGTGCTGAATTTCATGAAAATACGTTCAGTAGTTTCCCGTATAAATATGGGTGAGGTTCCTCGTGAAAGACCCTGTATATTGAAGAAAAATAATAATATCAATTGTCTCAGACTTATATCATTCTAATGAAATATTCATGAGATTTTTATATTATCAGACAAAAATGTCACGAGATACTGTTATAGAGAATCGGCACAAAAATAGTATCTGCAGTGGCGTAGCCAGGCAACTAAAATCCCTGGCGCAAATAGTGCATATACAAAAAACTCAACTTTGTAGTGTTCACAAAGGACGGTGCCACAGAATAGTCATACTTTGATAAAATAATATGGTTGGAAGATACGCGAGCAAAAAATCTTCTAGTTTTTTTTTATTTCAACTCTTCCATGAGTTTCAGATATAAATGTTCTTGGAAATTGAATAATAAATTAGTATCTATCATTTATTATTTCTCATCAATTCAGTTTTTCAAATCTATTTCCTTTTATTTCTTCAATAATTCGAGGAGAATAAATAGCGAATCCCTAAGGGCCAGTTGCACCATTTGGCTAAACATTGATTAAAATTTAAACATTGATTAATTTATTAATTTCTGATTTCTCTTGAGAAATTATAGACTAATCAACGTTTAAATTTTTAATCAATGTTTAGGCAAATGGTGCAACTGGCCCTTAAATTTTCACATTTCAAAATATGGAATGTATAGAATTTAATACAGAAATTAGTTGTCAGACCACATTGATCTTCCGATGTTGTCTATGAATTTCAAATTGAGGATTTAAATTTTCAATAATTCATATTCACAGAAATCGATAATGCAGAAGAATAAAATTTCAATCCTGTTATGCATTCCTTTAAATTAATAATTATTTTCACCTCTATTCTCTAGCTCAATTATTTCAGGAGTTAGGGAGTTTTTCTATAATATAATCTAATTTACCTACGAAGGGCGGTAGATCCGAAGTCGCGGAAGACCTGGATTTTAAATATCATCATGAACTCAAGTTTTCTATTGATTTTGAGTAAATGAAGAAGTTTAAGAATAGTTTGAGATTTGCAGTATCCTCCATACCGATTTGATTACTTCTGAATATTTAAGTTCTAAATCACAATAAACGCATACTTTTCCTATGGAAGCAAATACGCTCTATTTGTATGACGTCACACACCGCCATTTTGATTCTCCTGTCAGTGTTCGGAATCCAAACAAATAAATTGTCATTCAAATTAGTACGGTGTCGTTGAAGGAATTGGCTTATTTTCATAAATAAGAGTATTTGAGGAACGATTTCAGTATTAATTGATAGACAGAAGGAACGAGGTTAATACCAGTTAGTTTGAATCCTGTATCATTCCCCAGATTTTGTAGAAAGCCGTGTTTATTAGTCGAACTTCATGTTCGAACTTACTGGCATTAATCTCGTGCCTTCTGTCTATCAATTAATAGTAAAATCGTTCCTTAAATGATCTTTTTATCAAAATAAGCCAATTTCTTCAACGACAATGTACTAATTTGAATGACAATTTGTTTGTTTGGATTCCGATCACTGACAGGAGAACTGAAATGGCGATGTGTGACGTCATCACTAATAGAGCGTATAGAGAGTTAGGCTTTTGAATACTCCACACGGAAAAAAATCTATTCTCAAATCAAGAAACATGATATTCTTGAAATATTAAACTTGATCCAAATATATGTATACTGAATTAGAAAAAGTAAATTAAGAAATTTGGTATACTTGGAATTATTAAATAGAATACCGAATACATATACTTCATAGAAATATATAATACTTCATACTAGTGAATGATATATTCAAAATGAACGAATAAATTCATTGATTCAAGAATACTGCTACATTTTGTTTGAACATACGATATTGGTAAATCGAAGATATCATTTACTCATTATGAAAATTGAAATATACTCCTTCCATATTATATTTTTGAAGAATTGGTTTACATATTATAATTTTTTCGAGTTGCAATTAGAATATGCCCAAGTCACAAAGATTATGGAGATCTATTTGCTTATTTTTCATGTTCAAGACTATTCAATCATAATTAATGAAACCGTTTCACAATACATCTAGTTTCTGATGCTAAACATTGTAATAGCGGTAGGTATTCCATTCCATATTGAGATAAGTTATGTGATTTTTTTGTGGGAACTTTTTGAGATGTGTTAATAATACATAAAAATATAAGTGAAATTGATTTTGATGACCACTCATGTACCTTAAACAATAAGAAAACTTAGAAAACACAGTTTTTCATATAATTTGAATTTTGACCAGTCTTTTGAAATAAACTTTTGACCAGTCTTTTGAAATAAACTTTTGTTTCAACATTCAAAAAAGGTGATGAAGTACTAACAATCAAACACCTGGGATTGCTCCAGATAGCAAGAGTTTCGTGGCCGACACAATATATAGGAATAATCTCAGAGGAAAGAAAAGATAGAGGTGCCCTTAGAAGTAAATAGCGTTGTATTGTAATCAATTGCAACAGTATGATGATAAAGTGAGATAGGACAACAACAAACCTGCAAAATTGACAACTAGAGGGGCGGTAAACATTTCAGTGGCGTAGTCAATGGTTCTCTTACTGCCTCTTATTAAGTTTTCGGTGCTGAAATGTTTGGAACAAACATATGCATATTTCGGCAAATTGTTCATTTGCAATATTAATACGTGGTACCATATTTTGCTAAATTCTCTATTTGAAGGAAACCTACAAATGTTAGCATTGAATTGAGTTTTCGATATCTCACAAATACTACGCCATAGGCGAGATATATTCTACGCCTATGGACTCAAAACGTGAACTTACCTATGATAGGTTAGGTTTTCATTTCCGATGTTTTACACACTATACATGTTTTTCGAGTATTTACCATGATTAAAATTAACAATATGTAACTTAAAATTCACAAACTTGTATGAAATAACGCCGATTACAAACGTGAAATTAAAATGAACAGTTAACCCTTAACGCACCTCTAGTTGACACGTGCAATAACAACAACAGAACCGTGTTGCCAAATCCTCAGAATATTCGCAAAACATCTATGCCACAGAACGGAGAAAAGATTACTTCTTCCTCAGAATGGCAACGCAGTACATTATAAGTGTTTGTAAACAAAAATGTTATAGCGATGTCAACGAATGCTATAAGGCACCTCTATCTTTTCTTTCCTCTAAGGGAATAATCGTTTACAGTTTACGTTATATGTGTGATATAGAATTAGCCAAAAATTATTTGATTGATATAAATGTATTTTACAAAATATAATTCCTTAAAGTGGTGTATAATAACCCAAGTGGTTGATGAGTGAAATATTTGAATAAAAAAAAATCTAAAATACCTATTCTCATCACGGATTTCGTTTCGAATAATTTGAGAGACAAAATTCGTTTTGACTTTTGAAAAATTCAAATTAACCAGTTCAGATTATATTTGCATGTACTAGATCTGAGTATATTATAACGAAATATACTAAAACACGAGTTCTTCCCTACTGCATCTTCGTCAACATGATTCGACTCGTTTGATATGCCGCGCCAATGAAAACGTTTTTATCCACCTGTTGGCAGTGTTTATCGTAATATAAGTATATAAATGCTTTCATCCACTAGATTCAAGAATATTATTCGAAGATATACTAAAATGCTCCCTCTGTGCAGTTTGCAATAGAAAATATCACTTTCGATCCCCTTCGGCCCTTCAGTCTCATATAGGTCATAGGACTGATAGGTCTACGAAAGTTTTGATTGTGTATTAGTGAATAGTGACTGAATACCTACTGCAAGAAGCATAACTTAATGAGGAATAAGGGATACATGGAGTGTCTGATTGGAATATTTCAAGGTAAGCTTCTATTGAGAAATAGTTAAAGCTCACATATCTATTTGATTTTTTACATCAATTCAGATTTTATTTTCTTTTTCATGATGATCTTGGTGTCTTCTACTATTTTTTTGAATTGATATTTTGATCAAAATTCTTACATCAAATGCATTAATATTTCGCCAATAATTAGATCTGTTCTAAAGATTTTCTAGAGAATTCTATTTATTTTCGAAATATTAATACTTTTTTTGCACACAACTTCCTGTGTATAAGTGATAAATGTTAATTGAGTTTGATCCATTTTCAGAATATGGAAAATTGTCCTGATTAAAATCAAAATATCAGCTGCAGTTCATGAACAATTGGGAGTACGTTATTATTTGCTGATGAAAATGCAAATCAATGGATCTATCGATATGAGTGGGAGACAATTTTGGAATAATTGTTCAGGACCAGGTTGTATCTATTTTTCATTCGAAAAAGTTCACGGTAAAATTTATTAATCACAAATTTCATCATTATTTGCAGATCTCAAGTGACATTGGACAAATCATTCAAGAACAGAAACAAAAAGCAACATAGACGAACCAAACCGTCCAGCCCAACTTGTTATTGGTAACAGGGGAATATCTATTATAGTCGAAAGGTTCCAAAATTGTAGATGTAGATGAACTTTCAAAAATGTATCTCTCCACATAAATAATTTATTCTTTAGGAGATAACTATGTTCCTTTGTAGTACAATGTTCTATCCTGTATTTGTATGAATGTAATACAATTATTTTTCAATGTAGATATTGTTTATATGTTGATTTTTCGGGAAAAGAAATCAATTTGTTTTTTATATATGTTGTATTTTATTTATTTTTTTAACTTCAAAGAATTGATTTGATGTTAATATTTATTTCAAGTGAGTTTACTATTTCTTCGGAACAACTATAAAATCAATTTTGAATTGACCACATTACCTACTTGCTCTAACACTAACTCAATTTTGGTTTGAGTGAATCAATACATTTTATTCGAGTATATAATTCACTACCTTCGAATGAAGAAACGACTGAAATTGAGGAATTCAATATCTTGTCTTGAAAATATTTTATATTCAACCGAAATTTTTCATTTCAAGTATTCAAGTATCACTCAACATAGAAATAAATAGAATATAGAAGGTAATAATTCACGAATTCACAAATATTTACTTCCCTACATTAGTGCGTAGAATTAACACTTCCCGAGACAAAAACAATGCAGTACAGTAGTAATTTAGTCAAGAGTATCTCCATTCAATCAGGTAATGAATATTGAATATTTCTTTTAGACGGTAAATTTTGAATATTTATTATTATAATATAAAGAGAAACGAATCACCACATTACTTGAGTTATTTAGGTATAGAGATTTTATAGGGAATAGCCTGAAATGAAATATTTTATAGTCCATTCAGGAATTATTGACATCGAAGTAGGCCTTGAACGTCTAGTCGCGGCTTTATTTCTAGTCACAAAAATATCACTAAATATTACTGTAATCCATTATAAAAATAATCAGTACATATATAATTTTCATAACTTTTGTATTCCAAAGATCCCAAATTTTCTGAATTACGAAGGGGCGCATACAGTCATGATTTCATAAAATGAAATTCAGGTTCTATAATGTAAAAATATAGTGGAATGAACGCTATCACATTTCAAGGAAATCCAATGAAGATATATCAATTCATTTAAGAATTGCCAATGGAAGATCCCATTGAATATATTTCAAATATGCATACCTATTGCTTTTTACCAATGGCTCTTCAATAATTGTTGCTTTCTTGATGGACACTGGATACCAACCTTCTTACAAAATTCTAATCATATAATTCTTACGCATCATTTTAACTGTGGTGACTTAACTGATGAAGAAATCAGAAAAAACTGGTTGATAAATTTAAATATTGTAGCTTAGTGAATGGAAGAGCCATATCATAATAAGACAGAAATAAAATTCAAAAAATCCATTTAATATATGAAGAATTTTTAACATTGCAGTTGTACTGTAACTTTCAAAATTGGAACCAATTTATCGGCTGATATGTAACTTACTTTCTAAAGTTACTATTTATTGAAACTGTTCATGACATGAATGATTTATTAAACTGGTATGAAAAATATAGATACTCTTTGTGCACTCAAATTTTCTATTTTTTATTGAAATGCTTTCATACTATTTACTATTAAATTACATAAAGTATTTTGCCCATAATAGCTTTGATTCTCCCACTAAAAGCATTTTTGCATGAAATTATTTTTAATTTGTGAATTTTAAAATTTCATTGCATTCTGTTATTACCTTTAAGTGGTTGAGAGGTGAAAAAATTTTTAAATTTACTCTTCTGAATATATTTTTCAATTAGATACTCAGTGAAAATTCTATAAAGCAATTAGAATGTTTTAGATTACTCATTGACGAACAAAAAACAGATATAACAATACTTAATTTGAAAATAGAAGATCAATAAACCAGGTATAGATGGAATGCAAAGACTTTGTTTACAGATCTTTTTCATATAGCTTGATATAATATAACTTCAGTCATGCTCCATGAATTTTTGAAATTCATCATTTGAGCTTTGAACACATTATTTCAATTATCTGCAGAAAAGGTATTAATCTAGCAACCCAATTATAAAATAATTATTCCTTCATAGATTTATATAATTCTCATGATCACCACTGTCAAAACAAAATATCCAGGTGAAAATCTATCAATCCAGCATTCGAAATAGTGCTCCTTCTACTTTTACCCTTGGATATACTTGCAAAACTTCTTGTTTTCTTTCTAGAGTTCACTGTTGAATAAGACTGGCATTTTCAAATAACCAAGTTTCCTCCAGATAAATGAACTTCACATTTTGCTGCAAATATTTTCTGTATTTACCATAAAATCGTACTCAACTTATTATATTTTTCTGTTTATCAATAAGAATTTTCCTTTCATTAACTGTTTTGAACTTGTAACAATCAAATCATTCAATGATTCTTTGAAGGTGAAATCGTATCGCACAGGTTTTTTCTCGCTAATAATCCAGGCTGTAATGACTTGCTTTCTTCTTTTTTCAAACAGTACTGTGAGAAATACTCACATAAACTAATCAATGTGTGTTTGAAATTGATACAACTTTTTAATTTCAAAATTTCTTGGATCAAAACCAATAACACAAAAAACTGAACAATCTAGCCTCCTGTCAATGACATTTCCAATGCCAACCCGAAATCTGCAATTCAAAATGTTAGCCAGTACCAACTTAATTTCGGTTTTCCACAGCCACCAGGAATGTCAATAATTCCTGAATGGACTAGGACTATATATCTGAAATTAAGTTCCGTTCATTGTTAATAATCTCAAAATAACCATTCAAGTCCTAAGAAATTCGAATCACTGACTCATGTTTTTTAACGTCTGTGAATTAATTACAAGAAAATAACATCGTGGTATGCAGATAATTTTTAGTTCAAGAAAAAGCACCTCCTCGAGCGGGACTCGAACCCGCACCCTTCGAATCCCTAGTTCAAAACTTTACCAAATGAGCGAGGAAGCTGAAAGTTTCAACCCCATACGAGGGACTGCTTCTGTCAGAATCAAATTTTAGAAGTACCTATATCTACCTTCAAAACTATATAGTTTGCAAGGGTTTTGCAATTGAATGTTAGAAGGGAAGGGTGTTCTGTAACACAAGATACAAGGTGCCGCATTAATCTGTCTAGATCGAGAACGCTGGAGGTACATGTATTTTTGAAACAAAATAAATCGCTAAAACAAATTAAAAATAATCATTATTTATTACCATGGTATGAAAAATATAAATACGTTTTAACGCATAGACCTAGCGCTTACAGTTTTTGAAATTTTCATTTTCATTCCTGCATTTTCTATGCTCCATTTTTTATAGTTCCAATGATGTGATCAGCCTGAATTTCAGCAAAAAACTCGCAATGGGTATTTCATATCAACACCCACCATCTCAACTCCGTCAGTTATTTGCTCACAGAAATATTGGTCTTATTTTTTCATCATTTTTCTTCAGTTTTCTTTGGTTCTGACTGAGAAATTTGATCTTCTGGTAATGCTATGATGATATCGTCCACGAATTTTTTTCAAGAATGGTATTTTAAAATTTAATTTTTTTATGCTGTTATCGAGTAAATCGTCCATAACATATGATGATATAATTGGACTCAGTTTTGTGTCTGCCACAAATTGAGATAGTTTCGAGCTGGGGCTGTTTATTATATCAAGTGTAAACAGCCCCAGTGTAAACAGCCCCAGCTCGAAACTATCTCAATTTGTGGCAGACATTCTAAAGTCAGCATACAACACAAATAATGAATATTTCATAAAAGATACATTCGATTTCTCACACCAAATAAATAATTTCCAACTACCCAACAATCATAAAATAGCATCATTTGATGTGATAAACTTATTCGGAAATTTGGAAAAAACTAACATAATGAAAATTTTGGAAAAAAAGTGGGATATAATTCAAAATCATACAAACATCGAAAAAAAGCTTTTCCTAGAAATTACTCTGTTTATTCTTGAAAATAATTATTGTACTTTTCGTGATAAATTCTACCAACAAGTATTTGGCTGTGCTATGGGGTCAAAACTGAGTCCAATTATATCATCATATATGTTATGGACGATTTACTCGATAACAGCATAAAAAAATTAAATTTTAAAATACCATTCTTAAAAAAATTCGTGGACGATATCATCATAGCATTACCAGAAGATCAAATTGAACAGACTATGAAATGCTTCAATTCCTACTGTACAGATTTACAATTCACTGTAGAGATGGAAGATCACGAACAGGGAGTTCCCTTTCTCGACACAAAAGTATACCGACATAACAACACCATAAAATTGAATTGGTACAGAAAAAATACAGCATCTAATAAATTCATTAATTACCACTCAAACCATAATATGAATATAAAAGTTAATTTTATCGTTGGAATGAAGGAGAGAATAAACAAAATATGCCATGAATCCTTCAGACAAGATGCATTAAAAAAATTATTTGAAATTTTGAAACGAAATTCATATCCAACAGGTTTGTTGAATAAGCTTCTGTACACTTCGGATACAACATTTGAGTCACGTAGACAACAGTAGAATAATGACACAGTGGAAAAATTTTATGCATCATTCCCGAATATAAACAAACTGACCTCGAAAATTAAATATATTTTCAAAAATGAAAAAGTTCTATTGGCAACCTACAATCAAAAAACAATAAAATCATTATATAGTAATCTCAAAGACCCAATACCAACAAAATTAAAAAGTAATGTGGTGTATCAGATAAAATGTCAAGATTGTCAGGGTATGTATATTGGTCAAACTTCCCAGTGGGTTAAAAGTAGAATAGCTCTACACAGATCGGATATCACAAAACAGAAAGATCGATATGCACTTACAACGCACGCTCAAAACTTGGACCATAAAGTTGATCTTGAAAATGTTGAAATACTCAAAACGGAAAGAAACTATCAAAAGAGATTGATTCATGAGATGATCCAGATTAATAAATATGAAAATACTATCAACAAGAAATCTGATACAAAAAAACTCAGCAATATTTACAGCTATTTGTTAGGAAAAGAAAAAGAATATGAATTTTACGACGGTCCATTAGATGAATGATAAGAAAATCACGATTAAAAACATATCAATCTGACTTGTCATCGAGACATATTGACAACTAATTAAAAAGACGAAATAACCCAAATCAGAACAGATCACATTGTTGTTTTTAAAATGTATTCGTGTAAATTTATTTATATTTTTATATCAAATTAGTTTTATACCTGTAATATGCAATGTCGAGCTCACAACTCAATAAGTTTTAATACATAACCTCAATTTCGGTAATAACAAACAAATTATAGTAGACAAATTTTATTTATATAAACTATATCTGTAATTGTAGAAACCCTGAAGATGCAATAAATAAATTGCGAAAGCTTGGTGAAGAAAAAAGAGTACACTTTTTACCTAAATGATACATGAGTCTCAATACCCTTAAACAAATATTTATATTTCTAATAGGTTCTTAATCTAGATAAATATATATATATATATATATATATATATATATATATATATATAATACAGAGTGGCCACTTTTTTAATGGGACTGTATTTGTAACTTTAAAACCATAAGAGTTAGAAGGTCGGTCAAATGGAGAAAAACTTGCATGCATAGAAGCATTGTCCAGCAGTTCACACAAATCGAGATTATCAGGGCCGCACCGGTTATTGAGAAATCATAAGAAAAGTAAATTCTGTCATTTTGATTTTTCTTTTTTTCCCACTTTATTTCAAATATTATCAAAAAATGTTAGAGAAATTTTTTATTCGACAGTAAATTATCCTCAATTTGACGTAATCAGATTTCGTATCCAACGTTTCGTACTCTCTGGGCCACCTTCAACCTCATTTTTTTCGATACAGACCTGCATATTTTATGACACTTTTCGAAATAAATTTTAACGCTGAATTCAACGATATATCATACAATGTCATTCAAAGTTGATTTTCAGGTGATTTTGACCCTAGTCCAAATTTACTGGTGTGTATGTAGGAAAAAACAAGTCTATCAACGATATCAATGTTCTGACCCAAATTCAATTGAACCCAGAGAAAAAATTGAGAACTGTGGCCAGTGAATGGAATTTATCAAGAACTGCTGTTAATAAAATAGTCAAGAGACGCGAATACAATGATTTTAAATTGGAATACCAAGCCTTGCAAAAATTATATCCTAATGATCTCAAAATAAAGTTCGATTCAGTAATTTGTTTCAACGGAACAAATGACAAATCCAACAATAGTGATTCCTCGCGAGAAGATTGAGAATGTATTGGAAGGTATTCAAGGAGACGAAACAAGCAAATGTAATAAGAAGTATGGGTTCCAGAACCGTAAAGTGCATTTTACAAAATGTTGGACATTTCGAACACTTACTTCATTAATTTTCATTAACTTTTGAATAATCTTTTGATTTTTCTTTCATTAAATGATACTTTCGTTTCATTATTATGAATTGAAATATGTAAATAATTATTACTGGTTTCTTGCTTTGATTCTAATATGTTCCATTTTAGTTCAAGATGGGTAAGTTAATTTTCTTATCGGAATGCATGTTGTTAATTAAACTAAAGGTACCTAAATGTTATACAGATCCGACCCAAAGAAAATTGGATAAGGGTCAAAATCACCTGAAAATCAACTTTGAATGACATTGTATGATATATCGTTGAATTCAGTGTTAAAAGTTATTTCGAAAAGTGCCATAAAATATGCAGGTGTATTGAAAAAAATTGAGGTTGAGGGTGGCCCAGAGCGTACGAAACGTTGGATACGAAATCTGATTACTTCAAATTGAAGATAATTTAATGTCGAATAAAAAATTTCTGTAACATTTTTTGATAATATTTGAAATAAAGTGCGAAAAAAAGAAAAATCAAAATGACAAAATTTACCTCGGAATTTACTTTTCTTATGATATCTCAATAACCGGCCCTGAGAATCTCGATTTGTGTGAACTGCTTGATAATGCTTCTATGCATGAAACTTTTTCTCCATTTGACCGACCTTCTAACTCTTATGGTTTAAAAGTTACCAATACAATCCCATTAAAAATGTGGCCATTCTGTATATGTACAGGGTGTCCCGGGAAGAATGCGACAAACGAATACCATGAATTAAGGTCATCATGGAGGACCCGTATCAACAGGTTTCAATCGCCTGGGTGCTTTCGTTTGGGATATACAGGGTGATGTTCATTTTATGAGTGAAATATCACTGTTGAATAACTCTTTAACTAATCGACAGAATAATTTCAAATTTTAAAGTTTTGTCACCCTTTATTATTGCCTTTCTGCAATATTTCTGAATTGGAGTAAATCTGATCCGGACTAGGAATATTTCAGACTTTTCCTATTTTCGTGAATATTGTGGATCATCCTGTACGTGAACATTATGATTTTTTTCCGTTTTCGCAGCCACAAAAAATTAAGTCATGAAAATTCTGAATCTCTACTTGGCACGGTCATACAGGGTGATCAATAAACACTCCCTAATAAGGGAAATTTTTTTTAGTTCAATAACTCCTCAATAAATCCACCGAATAATTTCAAGTTTTGAAGTTTTGTCACATTGTTCTATCGGCTTTCTTCAATAATTCTGAAATCGAAAAAATCAGTTCCGGACTAGAAAAATTTTAGACTTTTTTCCATTTTCGTGAATATTGGATCACCCTGTAAGTCAATATCATATTTTTTTTCGTTTTCGTAACCACAATGAATTAATTCATAATTAAAATTCTAAAACTCTGCTTGCCACCGTCATACAGGGTGACCAATAAACATTCCCATATGAAAGAAATTTCATAGTTCGATAAATCTTGAATTTATCGGTAGAATCGTCTTGAAATTGCAGTTTTTTCACCCTTCACGAATGCCTTACCTGAATTTTCCTCAAATTATTTAAGAAAACTCTTAGTCAACAAACTGGATAAAGAATAGAACAAAAACAGCAAATATATTGTAAATATTTTTTTGATCTTGAAATCAATGAATCAATCATAAAATAAATAAAATATTTTCAGTTCAGCAGCTTCCTAATGTTCAAACTGGTATCCTTCCATTTCAATACATTTTTGAGAAAGTTGATATAGTTTTTTCACAGATTTCGCTGTCGTATTCGGTTGAAATTCAATTATATCGCAAACATTAATAATTCTTTGTACTAGTTGCTCATTACTGTCAGTCTGTAGCGCAAAGACCTTCCCATAATAAAAAATCCAAGGGTGTTAGATAAAAGGATCGAGGAGGCCAAGCCACATTTCCAGTCGGCCAATCCATCTGTTTCCAAACGTCTCAGTCAAAAATATTCGCGCACTTTTTTTGGTTAATGCGCATCATGTTGCAACCACAATGACAATGTTTCTTTTATTAAATTATGTTCCTAAAAATTTTCATAAATATCTCCTGCCTACCTATTTTCAAAAATATTAGGGCAAATCGAATGATTGTTGTAGATACCGCACCAAACATTTATCGAGAATTTAACTTGGTAATTTTTCTGAATTTTGGATCATCCTGAACCCATACGTGAAAATAACGCGAATTGTTGATTTTGATTCCATTCCTACCACTCATAGGGAAATGTTTATTGATCATCCTGTATGACGGTACCAAGCCGGAGATTTAGAATTTTATAATGAATTAACATTTTGTGGTTACGAAAATGAGAAAATAAAAATGTTCACGTACAGTGTGATCCAATATTCATGAGAATAAAATGAGTTGATTTCAGAAATATTGAAGGAAGGCATTCGCAAAGAGTTAAAAAACTCCAATTTTCAAGATAATTCTACCGATAAATTCAAGATTTATCGAACTATGAAATTTCCTTCATAAGGGAATGTTTATTGGTCACCCTGTATGATGATGGCATGCGGAGTTTTAGAATTTTAATTATGAATTAATTCATTGTGGTTACGAAAACGAAAAAAATTATGATATTGACTTACAGGGTGATCCAATATTCACGAAAATAGAAAAAAGTCCAAAATTTTTCTAGTGCGGACCTAATTTTTTCGATTTCAGAATTATTGAAGGAAGCCGATAGTAAAAGATTAGTTAAAGAGTTATTCAACAGTGATATTTCACTGATAAAATGAACATCACCCTGTATATCCCAAACGAAAGCACCCAGGCGATTGAAACCTGTTGATACGGGTCCTCCATGATGACCTTAATTCATGGTATTCGTTTGTCGCATTCTTCCCGGGACACCCTGTACATATACAGAGTGGCCACATTTCTAATGGGATTGTATTGGTAACTTTTAATGAAAGAAAAATCCATGATGACCTTAATTCAAGGTATTCGTTCGTCGCATTCCTCCCGGGACACTCTATATATATATATATATATATATATATATATATATATATATATATATATATATATATATATATATATATATATATATATATATATTTTTTTTTTAAATTCACACTTATTAGTGGGTTTCGTAGAATTATCCGGACGCCAAGGCATCAAGGATAACCCTCTTTTTGATATATATATATATATACATATATATATATATATATATGTGTATATATATATATATATATATATATATATATAGATATATATATATATATATATTTTTTTTCTATATATATATATGTTAGTAAAACAATTGAAATTATCACTAACCTGAAATGAAATTTCTATTTGGCAACCAGGTACAATACCTGGTTCTGAATCCCAGTATACCAAGTGTCAAACACACGAAACCTGATAAGATTCCAAACTCCAAGTAGTACACTTTTCCAATCAAGTACGTCATATAGGAACACATTCCAGAGGATAATCCTCCACATACAACCATCATTAAAGCAGCAACAGCCAAAGTTACTCGAACACGAGGTTTTTCTGCACTAATATTCAGCCATGAATTATTTTCATCTAAATATGGTTCTTCACTATAAACGGACTTTACAGAACTGGAACAAATAGGTGATATTATTGCGGTATGTTTCTTACTGTTCGGAGTCATTATCCTTGATCCTGTGGCATAATTCAGTTTTTGCTGAGCTTTAAGATTTCTAGATGATGAAACCTTCTGAGGTGTGATGAATGGATCGTATATCGTCGATCTAGAGATATGATCAGCTGATCTTTGAGAAATAGGGGATGACATATATTGAGAAGTTGATTTCATAACAGGTTTTTTTTTTGGAGTAGATAGTATTTCATGCAATTGCTGGGTTGGTGTCAGATTTTTGTAGCTATGTGAGTATCGTTGTCGTACATATTCTTGGCTATATTCATTTTTTGTTCTTTGAGGAGAACACCCTCGGCGATGAATTGGAATTTTCATTGGTAAAATATTCTTGCTAACAGGATATTTGGAATAACTCTTTGAATTATGACTATCTGGATATACTACACTATCGTACTCCTTGTCATCAATGCATTCATATCTATGATAATTTTGTGAGTATGTCATAGGCTTATTCGGTTGCTGCATCCGATTTTGTGACGGTGTGTTTTCTATTGGAACTAATGAGTATCTTCCTTTACTTGTTGCTGCCATGTCTTCGTGAATTCCTATGAGAGCATTATATCTTAAATATTCTGATTCTTGAAAATTTATGACATCATTTTCTTTTGTCGAAGAAATATGTTTAGCCATCGAGAAATAATCGTAACTTTGTTCATCTGCAACTCGATCTGGGGAATTTAAGTAGGTAACGTCATCTGTTATTCCCAAATTTTGTTGTGGTTGTAAAAATTTTGAGTCTTCATTTTGAGAATGAGAAAAAATAACAATTTTTGTGTCTTTAACAATACCTGTATTGTCAATTTCCATTTCTTCGTAGAAATCTTGTTCTTCGTAAGAGTTATTGAGTTCGAATTCTTTATGCACTAAATGGTCTATATCTCTATAAGGAGTTTGAGCACCAATTGGATTTTTTCTAGGACTAATTTTTGTTCTCCAGAGGATTTGGTCTTCGTCATTGTGAAATTCACTTTGTTGACAAAAGGCCGGATTAGTGTAATAATTTCCGTTGTTCGCTCTCGCCATATTTCTTATCCTTAACACAATTCAATCCAACAATTTTACCATGCTTAATAGTTAGGTATGATTTGTTTGCAATTCACTTTTATCACTGAAGCCACATATTCATGAAAATTTCCGATGTGGAGAAGAACACAGTATATCATTGACTGAGTACTGTAACGGTCGTCGGGTCGTGCAATATAAAAATGGGGAGCAGCTGTTCCCCATCTCTGAAATGAGTACAAGCAGCTGTTTGCCTTTATGGTGTGTTCAACTGGGGTACATTCCATAGGCGTCTCAACATACAAGGAATATATTTCACATAGTTTTTCGAGTATTATTTGAGAAACTAATGAATCCAATTCTCAAAATGTACGACTTTTGAAGAAATTCACCTATTATTAACGTATCAATCGGTAATAAATTAGCATCCCTACTGAGAGGTGGGATTCTTCTAATTTATCACCAATTGATAAATTTAAAAATCGGAACCCCTCCCTTCTCCTCACTATAGTGACCTTTCACTTACCAATTTTATCAATTCGAATTGATAAATGGGCTGTCAATTATCACGTTTCGGTTGTCACATTAACTTTTTGACGCTTCGTAACGCTAAAAATCCGTATCCCCTCATCATAGTGACTTATCAATCGTTAATTTTGGAAACCTTGCTAAACATATTATCAATTGCCAATTGGAATTGATAAATGGATAATTGAGTTATTACGTTTCATTTATAATATGTCGATATAGATTTCTGTGAAGAATTTTGAATTGATTAATCTACAGGGTGCTTTATTTTATACCGGACAAACATATATAGTCATGTAGATGGCACCGGGAGAATCATTTTCGCTATTTATGACATATACTTACCTCATTTTCGAAACCGCGAGATACAGGGTGTTCAACATCATTTCTGACCAATATTCTATTGAGTGTGGTCAGATATTTATAACCTTTTAAATAACGATTTTTAGTCAACTCAGAGTATTTTTGAGTGCTCAATTCGGAAAAGGTGAAAAGCTTAAAAAAAAATTCAAAATGGCGGAAAACCTGCAACGTTTGAAGCTTTTTATCTCGGTTGTCAAATTGAATTTCATGTTCTGATTCAACTCATTTTTCGAAGAATTTCTGTGAAAAATTTTTTTCAAAAATCGAACAAAATTTTGTTGTTACATTGTAGAAAAACAGCAAAAAAAAATTTAACCCGAATTTGATGAAATTTCTCAAGATTATACTTTTTTTATACCCAACACGAATATGAAAACAGTTCCTTCATAACGGCCATTCAAATTTCTTCTTCGGTCCTCTACCAAAATTGAAAAAAAACAACTGGTTGGGCTATGAGGGCCAAAATTTGAAATTGCACTGTCGAAACAATCCAGATGGTAGCATAAAATTATCACAAAAAAAGAATTTCGCTGTAATTTCAATGAATCTCTGTGAAGAGTCGAACTCTCGACCTCTCGAGGTATTACCTAGAATCTAAATTTGAGCTGATCCAACAATATTGATTTTCATCACTGAGCAACGGTAATTCAGATAACTTGACAGGGTATTCGCATTTGAATATTATTTTGAAAGTCTTCTGCTGATGTGCTATTACTTCTCAAGTTTGTGAAATATGCAATAATTTTTAAAAATTTCACCAATAATAAAATACCATTAATATCTGGAAAATTATTGAAGTAGCTAACAGCTGCAAATTTCCCTCAATTTCCTACCTGTGGAATTCAATTCAATTTTAAATTCATTTCAAGGAATAAGCAAAATAATATTCAGTGAAATGCGATTATACTGTCAAAATTCTGTGAATTACCATTGCTTGGATACGAAAAATAATATCGTTGATTCAGGACAAATCTACATTCCACGGGTAATACCTCAAGGTCCGAGAGTTCGAATTCCCCACAGAAATTCATTGAAATTACACCGAATTTTTTTTTTGTGATAATTTTATATTACCATCTGGAATGCCTCGACAGAGCAATTTCAAAATTTTGGCCCCCAGTTGTTTGTTTCAATTATGTTAGGGGACCGAAGGAGAAATTTGGATGGCCGTTATGAAGGAACCGTTCTATATTATTCGATTCTGTTTTCATATTCGTCTTTGGTATACAAAAAAATATAATCGTGAGAAATTTTATCATTCGGGTGAAAGTTTTTTTTCACTATAGACATGTAAAAAAAGTTTTGTGCAATTTTTGAAAAAAATTTCTCACAGAAATTATTTGCAGAATGAGTTCATTCAGAAAATGAGATTCAATTTGACAACCGAGGAGAATATCTCAAATGTTGCAGCTTTTCCGCCATTCTGAATTTTTTTTTTTCAAGGTTCCTTACCTTTTCTGAATTGAGCATTCCATAATACTCTGGTTTGACCAAAAACCGTAATTTGAAAGGATATACATAACTGATCACACTCAATAGAATATTGGTCAGAAATGACACATTGCACACCCTGTATCTCGCTTATGCTTCGAAAACGAGGTATACCTATGTCATAAGGCAAAAATGATTCTCCCGGTGTCATCTACAATATCTACATGACTATATAGGTTTTTATGAATATAAATTCGCAAAGCATCGTTTTCGTAATATAGAGAGTTGAAGTTTAAATTTCTCCAAGCTTTTTCTCATAACACACATTTATCGAGATATACAGCTATAATTTTCCACTTTTGGGTTTACATCATATGTAAATGTTAATTTCTCAAAAAGACCACGTCAAACGGAAACGGAATAGTTCAGAATGTGCTCTGCCTGATGTGATCGTTTATATGAAAGTCTTACAGTTAAAAATATTTGATGTTTTATGTATATAAATGTTGAATGTTTTCACTTCAAATACTTTCTTCCATGCCATAGATACAATTGAATACTTCTCGAATCATTATCTCGAATTATTTTTCTCTGAATATTATTGAATTATTGTTTCAATCTATGCACTAAAAAATAGCACAAAATATTATTCAGGGAAACTGCAAAAAAAAAGGTTAAAAATCACGTTTTAGAGAAAGTGTTTTTTTGTACCGATTAGATCTGAAGTGGTGTAAAGGAAAGCATTGGACTTTTTTTGCATACTAAGTTGAAAAGTTGAGGAGTATTATTATTCTGTGAGGATTTCGATAAGGTAGAATACAGGTGATCACCTTATTCAGAACAAAATATTTGTCGAAATTGGAACATTTCTGTGAAAATCTAATTAATAATAATAATAATTATTTTGAAAATTCCGAAAGAAAATTTTATAGAATGTTAAACAATAATATGTCAGCAACACCAGGAAGTTATCCAACCGTCGAGGATATTGAGAATTTTTGGACAGATCAACTGGCTACACCAACCCCCTACAACTCCCAGGCTGATTGGATAAGAAGTGAAGAGAAATCCTGTGAGACAATAGAACAAATGCCGCATAACGCAATTTCTATAGAAGAATTCCATGAAAAACACACACAATTGGAAATCGCCCGGCCCAGATAGAATCCACAACTTTTGGTTGAAAAAATTTTGGTGCATACACGGCAGGCTAGTTGAAACCATAAATGGTGTTATAAGTAATCCAACGGAAATGCCCAAATTTTTGACAACAGGGACCACTTACCTCTTACCGAAGGATATGCAACACACAACGGATCCATCAAAATACAGACCAATAACATGTCTACCAACAATATATAAAATCATCACATCATGTATAGCATCTCGTATCTACAAACATTGCGAGACAAATAATATAATGACAGCACAGCAGAAAGGATGTTCCAAGAGTGCACTAGGATCGAAGGAACTGCTGATAATAGATTCCATCATATGCAACCAAGCCTTCAAAAAACACAGTAATCTTTTTATGACATATTTTGACTATAAGAAGGCCTTCGACTCTATTCCACATGGGTGGCTGACAATAATTTTGGAAATATACAAGATCGATCCAATTACAATAAACTTTCTGAAGTATGCAATGTGCAACTGGAGAACGAATATCGAACTCTCTACGGCGAACATAACTACTAAAGATATTCCAATAAAAAGGGGGATTTTCCAAGGAGATTCGTTGAGTCCCTTATGGTTCTGCTTGGCGCTGAACCCCCTGTCTAAACAACTGAATGCTACTGACAAAGGTTTCAATGTCAAAGGAAACAGAAATACTATTGCACTCAATCATTTGCTGGATGACCTAATACTTATAACAGGCAACAAAAGCCACTTGCAAATTATGGTCAAACTGGTGGAAAATTTTTCGGAAGACGTGGGGATGAAATTCGGATTGGACCAGTGTCGTACTATTAGCGTAGTGCGTGGAAAAATCCAAGATGAACCGATAGCTCTCTCCAATGGACAGGAGATAGAAGCAATGAAATCGGACGATCTTTATAAATACCTAGGAATGAAACAAAACCGAGGAATAAACCATCAAAGAATGAAGGAAGACTTAACAACTGAGTTCATTAAGAGAATCAACAAAATTTTGAAATCAAACCTCAACAGCAAGAACATGACGAGAGCTATCAATACATATGCATGTTCAATTCTTACATACTCTTTCGGTATCATTCCATGGACCAAAACAGATATAGAAAACCTGCAACGCAAAATGAGAACCTTGATGACGAAAGCACACAAGCACCATCCGAAAAGTAGCATTGAGAGGACGACACTACCGAGGAATAAAGGAGGCAGAGGTCTGCTAGACATCATGGAACTTGCCCATGGGCAAATTGAATGCCTACGAACATACTTCAAAGACAAATCAGGCATGTCAGAGATCTACAAAGTACTGTGTGAAGCAGACGAATCAACACCTTTACAACTGCACAAGGAGCAATTGTCATACAACCACCAGACAATCCAAGAAAAACTGCAAAGATGGAGAGAAAAGCCCCTACATGGACGACATTTCAACGAGGTGAACCAGGATCATGTCGACATTGAAGCGTCGAACTATTGGCTCACATCAGGTACGATGTATCCAGAAACGGAAGGATTTCTTTTAACCATCCAAGATCAAGTGATCTCAACAAAAAATTACTGCAAACATATCATAAAGGATCGAACTATTACTGACGATCGATGCCGTTATGGGTGTCCAACGAACGAGACAATCCAACATATCACGGGATGTCAAATGTTTGCGAGAAATGAATATAAAGAGAGACACGATGCAGTAGGAAAGATACTACACCATGAATTGGCAACTAAATTAACACTAATTCATTCTGAAAAAGTGCCATACTACAAGTACCGACCGGAGACCATCCTGGAAAACGAACGCTATAAACTCTACTGGGATCGTACAGTTTTGACTGATAAAACAGTCCCTCACAACAGGCCAGATATATTGCTAGTTCATAAACATCAAAAGGCAGCAATACTCATCGACGTAGCAATACCTAATAACAACAACATGCGTCAAAAAGAGGTCGAAAAAATTTCAAAATATAGGGACCTACAATTTCAGATAAAGCGCCAGTGGGGAATGATATCAACGAGAACTATTCCAATTATCATCTCAACAACAGGAATAGTACCCAAAAATCTCAAGAGAAATATCAAGCAACTAGGACTTAGTGAGTATATATGTAATATAATGCAAAAAGCTGTTCTTTTAGGTACTGCAAGGACGGTGAGAAAATTCCTAGGAAGCGAAGGACAGGTCCAAGGATCGCGTGTAAGAGGACCAGAAGTTCGACGAGAACCAGGGGAACCACAAGGACCGGACACGACCGAGATCCATCAAAATACAAACCTATAACATGCCTACCAACAATATACAAAATCATCACATCACGTTTAGCATCTCGTATCTACAAAAATCGCGAGAAAAATAAAATAATTACAACACAGCAGAAAGGATGTTCCAAGAATGCACAAGGATTGAAGGAACCGCTGGTAATAGATTCCATCATATGCAACCAAGCCTTCAAAAAACACAGAAATCTTTTTATGACATATTTTGACTATAAGAAGGCTTTCGACTCACTTCCACATGGCTGGCTGAAGAAAATTTTGGAATTATACAAGATCGATCCAATTATAACCAATTTTCTAAAGCTTGCAATGGACAATTGGAAAACGAACATCGAGCTTTCCACGGCAAACATAAAAACCAAACTAATTCCAGTTAAGAAGGGAATTTTCCAAGGAGACTCCTTGAGCCCTTTATGGTTCTGCTTGGCGCTGAACCCACTCTCTAAACAGCTAAACGCTACTGAAAAGGGTTTCAACATTAAAGGAAATAATAATACTACCACCCTCAATCGCTGTTCATGTATAATTTGAAACTGATAACAGGCAATAGGAACCACCTAGAAATTATGGTCAAACTAGTGGAACATTTTTCGAAAGATGTAGGTATGGAATTCGGATTGGACAAATGTCGTACTCTCAGTGTAGTGAAAGGAAGAATACAAGATGAACCGATCACTCTCGCAAATGGACAGCAAATAGAAGCCATGAAGTCGGATGATCTTCATAAATATCTTGGAATGAAACAGAACCGACGAATCAACCACCAAAGAATGAAGCAAGACTTAACGACTGAGTTCATTAAGAGAATCAAAAAAATCTTGTAAACAAACCTCAACAGCAGGAACATGACGAGAGCCATCAACACATATGCATGTTCAATTCTAACATACTCATTCGGTATAGTTCCATGGAGCAAAACAGACATCGAAAACTTGCAACTTAAAATGAGAACGTTGATGACAAAAGCAAACAAGCACCATCCGAAAAGCAGCGTTGAGAGGACTACACTGCCGGGAAATAAAGGAGGCAGAGGTCTTACGGACATCATGGAAATAGCTAGTGGGCAGATACAAAGCCTACGGGAATACTTCAGAGATCAAGCAAGTACATAAGAGTTCTACAAAATACTGTGTGAAGCAGACGAATCAACACCTTTACAACCTCACAAGGAGCAATTTTCATTCAACCACCAGACAAACCAAGAAAATCTGGAAAGATGGAGAGAGAAACCCCTGCATGGAAGACATTTCAACGAGGTGAACCAGGATCATGTCGACATTGAAGCGTCGAACTATTGGATCACATCAGGTGCAATGTACCCAGAAACGGAAGGTATTCTTTAAGCCAACCAAGATCAAGTGATCTCAACTAGAAATTACTGCAGGCATATCGTAAAGGATCGAACTATTACTGACGATCGATGCCGATATAGGTGTCCAACAAATGAGACAATACAACATATCACGGGAGGATGTCAAATGTTTGCAGGAAATGAATATAAAGAGAGACACGATGCAGTAGGAAAGATAATACACCAAGAATTGGCAACCATTTTAGAACTAATTCATTCTGAAAAAATGCCATATTACAAGTACCGACCGGAGACCATCCTGGAAAACGAACGCTATAAGCTGTACTGGGATCGTACAGTTTTGACTGATAAAACAGTCCCTCACAATAGACCAGATATATTACTAGTCTATAAACATCAAAAGACAGCATTACTCGTTGATGTAGCAATACCAAATAACAACAACCTGCGTCAAAAGGAGGTCGAAAAAATTTCAAAATATAGGGACCTCGAATTTCAGATAAAGCGCCAGTGGGGAATGATATCCCAGCAAACACTGGGAGGTAACTGTGAAGTACCATGGAAGTAACTTTGCAACTAAAAGCTCGCATGCGATGTATTAAAAACATTGCCTCCCGCTCGCATTTGCAGCGAAATGTCCGCGACATCATGTACGCATTTCAAGTCGTTGTGTTGTTCAAATTGAGACATGAAAAAATATCCCCAAAAAAACATCCATTTGTTGTCACTTTTATGGAAGTTTTTGAGTCAATAAATGTCTTTTTAATAACCACATTGGGTCGTTTCATGCGAGGTCTCTTTGATATCTTTATATTCCATTCCCTTTTTCACCACACATAGAGAACATTATATCAATTTCAATAGGAAGTTCGATTATGATTTCATCAGGATATCATTATTAGACTTCTCAATTCTATTCTTTTTTTCACTACACATAGAGTACACATACTGACTTCCATATAAAATAAAATTTTAAACTTAATAAAACTTTTGGGACAGCGTGACGACTTGGTCGATGGTGGGGTTTAATCAGGCCTCAATCTGACTACTCCTGATTAACCTCGGGATATCTATAACGGGACATGCGCTAACTAGGTCTCAATCTGCCTACTCCTAAATAGCGGGAAAATTAAATGGTTTTCTAACTAGGCCTCTATCTGCCTACTCCTAGTTAGACTGTTATAAAATAAAACAGTAAAAATAAAATATCATCATCATCATTCAGCCCTAAACCGTCCACTGCTGGACATAGGCCTCCCCATGGCATTTCTATCTTCCATAAAATATAGAACAGATATAATACATGACAAAAAATGCTACATGATGTAGGTTGCTGTTTGACTGGGATTCCTCGGTTTATCTCCGTTTAAGATGCTTACTTCGAGGCTTAAGTAGATTGTTGCGCCCTCTGTTGGGGGAAGCGTTAACCTGGTTGGCAGCGCCACCATGACCGTAACGCAGGAATCTGTAATCCCCACAAAACATTACTTTTGTGATATTCATAAAAAAGTCCCTTTGGCACTATACAGTGTGTTTCCAAATTGTATGTATGACTTTGTACAAGATATTCTACCCATTGAATAAATGATATTTAATATAGGTCAAATGCCTTGTATTGTTCAAATTCGGACAAGGATTCCTATATAGAATATCATTTATTTAATGTGTAGAATATCTTGTACAAAGTCATACATACAATTTGGAAACACACTGTATAGTGCCAAAGGGACTATTTTATGAATATCACAAAAGTAATCCTGTAGAAATTTGTACATACAATTTGGAAATGGGAAATGAAGTAATGAAACATCCATATAATAAATAATTATTCAATCTAATATAAAAAAACAAACGTCACAAAAAAGTGAAATTATCTCTCATAAAATAATAAAATTAACAAACAGAGCCGGTCTTCATTTGACCACTTATAAAAAAATACTATATATATTTTAATTTATTGGTTTTTTGGTGATATAGCTATATCACCAGCCACATGGCAGACACCAACGCACAAATAAAACTGAAAAAACGGGAAGCCTATAGCTATTGTAGTTTTCGAAATATCGCTCGATCAGCCAGAAAACGGACCAAGTGAATACGTAATCTGTATTTTGTTGCAAAAATGCTTCTATTAGGATCACGTTCTGGTTTCACCGACGACCTCTCGGATTGCTCTGAATCGTTTGTTTTTGTTTATTACATCCAGATGAAGGAGAATAAATAAATATTCGTCGGACTCTTTGAGGGCTGGATATTTCAGTGCCACAGATGGATAATTGAAAATAATAATGTGCAAAGTATTACTATTACATTCACCAGAATAAACAGCCACATTGGGAACATAAAGTGACCCACTCAAAAAGGATTTGAAATATCATCCAATTCATGTTAACATTGTGTAGTTCTCAAAAAGACTTCGTTGCGAAGTCGCTCGATGGTAAACTTTTTAACTACTAATTTACCACTTTCTATGGGGATGGCATTGTGGTTATTTATTAATATCCTCAAATTATTATCACTGCATCTTCGAATTGTTGTTAACAAAGCAATGTCGCAAAATAAATATGTTTAGAACAAGTATGCGTAATCGCAATGAAGATATCTGTCAATGTGCAATTTGAGACTTCGCGAAACTGCCAAGTGATGTAACGTGTTTGCTGGGATCAACGAAAACTATTCCAATTATCATCTCAACAACTGGAATAGTGCCCAAAAATCTCAAGAGCAATATCAAGCAACTGGGACTTAGTGAGTATATATGTAATATAATGCAAAAAGCTGTTCTTTTAGGTACTGCAAGGACGGTGAGAAAATTCCTAGGAAGCGAAGGACAGGTCCAAGGATCACGTGTGAGAGGACCAGAAGTTCGACGAGAACCAGGGGGACCACAAGGACCGGACACGACCGAGCTCTACCCTTCTGATATTTTAAATATCAGGGATTGAGTGAATGTTCCTCTTAGCGAGGAGTGAGAAGCCGACGGCGAGGAGAAATCCTACGCGTATAGGCAAAATATTTATTTGCTCCATCAAATATGTTACATGGAAAGTCAGGATATATAGATACTAATATATAACACGAATTAAATGTACACAACAAACACTGTTACAAGTTCAACAAACAATGAAAATAAACATTTAAAAAGTACGATCAAGGAATTCTCGCACAGAATAAAAACAATTATCTTTCAAAAAAGTTTTCAACGAATGCAAGAACTCTCTCCCTCTTAGATATTTCAGACAATCTGGTAACCTATTGTATATATACACATATACACATATAATTTGTACTTGATTGGGTTCTCGTGAGACGATGATGTTTAATCAGTAGATGGTCCCTGTGCCTCGTTTCATAACAATGAAAACTTCCGAGAGTTTTAAAGTCTGAATTATTCTCTACCACATATTTCATACATGCGAGGATGTAAGCAGACGGCAGAGTCAGTATTCGCTCCTGTCTAAACAAATGTCTGCAACTTGTTCTGGTTGAGACTCCACACAAAGCGCGAAGAGCCTCTTTCTGTCTCAAAAAAATCCTATGTGCAGCAGAAGAACATCCCCACAGAAGTATACCGTAGGTGGCCACGGATTGAAAGTTGGCAAAATAAGTAACTCTACAGACATCAGCCGAGGAGACTGCTCTCATCCGCCTTATCGTATATATGGCCGTAGACAACCTTCTTGATAATTCAGACATATAGAGTTTCCATGAGAGATTTCTGTCGAATATTATACCTAGTAATTTAATCTTTTCTGCATCGTGATCCTCGTGGCCTCCGAATCTCAGAATCTGGGTTTTATTTATATTTAATTTCAAACCATTTGCAGAAAACCATCTCCGTGCAGCCAGCATAGACATTGAAGACGCATCTCTCTGTAATGAATGTGAATGATAATTCGCAATAACTACAGGCTCATTGGAAGGATATTCAAAAAATTTCCGTTTCTATCTCAGTAGAGTGAACGCAAACGAAGTCGTTGTCACCACTCACATTTATTAGGCATTAATTCCTTCATCCTGGCTTAAGATAAACACCCCAGGGTGGTTGGCACTGTCGATATCCCACGATAAAACAACTAGGTTCCAATTCCAAGAGATTTGTACATGATGTCAAAGCAATAAAAATTTAGTCGTGAAAACTCTAGGGAGTATTAAATGGCCCAAAACTTAGAACATAAAAATCTGTTTTACTCGGAGGGACCACCAGCGGTACGTTTCTGAATTTTAGGCGGGTGCTAACGGTACAACCCTATGTCAATAGTACATAACATGGGGTGGAACCAATAATCTAGGTACATAAGGACAATCACTCTGATTCGACGAAAGGAAAAAGAAGATAGACCCTTAGAAAAAGTTGGTAGAAGGAGGGTGACGATTATTCAACTATAAAAACAATAGTTTGCAATTCGGTAGACAGTTAGAGTTAGAGTTCAAGTGGAAGTTCGGGTTCGGTTCGGAAGTTGGGACCAAAAGGGGAATTCGGCCCTGAGTTAAAGTTCGATTCTAAGTTGAATAAAGTTCAAGTTGGTTTTCGGGAACGGTTTTCAGGAAAGGTAGAAATAGGGAATTTGTTGAAAGGTTTATTTGAACAGTGATTGTGATATCCAGGGTAAGGATATTTAATTTAATCTTATATATATATATTGTTGTTTGATGATTTTTCTCCTTATAAAAGATTTACCAAAATAGTCCAAGATTGTCGAGTGTTATAATTTTTTCTTATTTACTCTTAAGGTGTTTGCCATAGGCTAGTAATGTGCAAATTTTATTGACTGTATTTTCTCATTAATTATTTAATTATTTATTATTATTATTATTATTTAATTATTAATTAATTATTAAACTTTGTTATTCAAGAATACTTGGTCTCATTCAGTGAAACACCTCCTAGAAAAAGATCAAATATAAGACTTATCCTAGTGCATAAGCCGGACGCACGAAAGGTTCTTTCATAAAAGAGAAATTGTGTTAATTTCAAAATAACTGTACTGGCCGGAACTATAGAAAGCCGCTCTTCTAATAAGTTCCTTTTTTTTTAAACATTAACACCCAACTACAGGCAAGATTATTACATCTCAGTAACTCCACAGAATCGGCTCTGTTGAACAAATTCGTATCATCAGCATAGCGTACAGTCGCACTGACAGGGACATTCAGAGGGACATCATTTTTGTATATATTAAATAATACTGGTCCCAAAATTGAGCGGTTGTTTTTTGACCCTTCCAGTCAACTATATTCATTCTTCCCTGAAGGAATGACTGAAAGATAGAGAGTGTTGTGCCACGAATTCCATAATACTCCATCTTGTTCAGTAGGATCTCCCCCACCACACTGTCAAATGCCCTCGAGAGGTCACAACTTAGCACTTCGCATTGATCTTTATCATCTAGGGCCGTAGTTATTGATTCTAATAAGCTAGTCAATGCAGTAGTAGTCGATTTTCCAGAAGAAAAACCATGCTGTACTCACTTAGGACATTTCTACTCTTTAAAAATGCTATTAGCCTTCTCTTCAGGAGTTCTTCGAGGATTTTCGAGAAGACGGGCAGAATGAAAATGGGCCTGTAGTTGTCCGCATCATCGGCATCTCCTTTTTTGTGGAGTGGTACAACTCTGGCGATTTTGTCACCTTTTCCACAAAATCTTTCATTTGATTTGATTCCATACATATTTTTTGTACGTTACCTTTCTCGAGCAAAACAAAATTGGAATTTTCAAATGTACTCAGAAAAATCCAATGTCTAAAAAAATTATTATTTAGCTCTGGCATTTTTGGATAGACTCTTGTTTCACTATAATTCTTTGCGTAATACATTCGTTCTATAGTACAATGATTCATGAAGATTTGAAACACTAACAATTATCACAAAAAATGTTATACCTACGTAGTCAATACAAAGAAAAATCGAAAAATATACACATAAAAATGAATATCTTCAAGATACTCGCTCTTTATGATATCCATTCCAACATTCTTATATCCACAGCAAAAATTTTCTAAATTCCAAAAATATCCAAACTATTTTCAAAAACAATTTATTCTTCACAGAATAAAATCAACTGTGATATATTCTTCGCTTTTTTCTTGATTCTTTCGGTATCGATTGAAAAAATAAACTTCTAACAGACTAAGCAACCAAAGTTACAAGTTCTGTTACAAAAAAGTCCGTTCAAACGTCACCAATTATCTCGCGCATAGGGTTGTTAAATTCCAATCATTGACGAACATATTATCAACACTTGATACGATAAAAGTCAAAAATTATAGGCCGATATCCGAATATTCAGTATGATCCCTGCTCTGTGGTGGGATTAAGATGCATAGAATCCCTGGTGTGTGTAAACCGATTTTTTTTCAGACCTTTTAAGTGTTTTTTTTTTTTAATTTCACACTAAAGTGGATATGTATGACTATTCGGGCCGGCTGGCCAAGAATAGTCATTTTATCAGTGAGGGAAGATTGCCTGGCGTATGATGCCGACCGTCCCCAGTATTGCCTTCTGCATCCATAGAATTGTGTTCGAGGGCAATTTCATTTCTCGGAGGTGCTCTGTCGTTTTTCGGTGGACCAGACCATTGCTGCTGATGACTAAGGGTTTTATCTCGACTTTATCTAAGTGCCACATGCTCTTCATTTGTCTTGCCAGCGGCTCGTACTTTGTTATCTTTTCCCCATAGGTCTTAGAAATGTTTTGGTATATATTTATATTGTTGGCAACCCCTATAACAATAAGCCTATTCATTGATACTTTCTGCTGACAGCAGCATTTATCATATCAATATAAAAGAAGCGCAGCACACCGCCATTAAATCAGTTCTAATCTTTCTTCTGATCAGTTCAGATTTTTCATCCGATCAGTTCAGATCTGATCTTTCCGCCGAGTAGATAGTAAAGATCTTCCTTCCGAGTAATCTTAATGAATATCGTTCTTAATATTTCGTATTCTTCCTTAACAAGTGCATTTCCTAAAAACCTCTAATAAGTGAAAGTTAAGTGTAACTACAAGTGAACTCACCCATCATCGCATCTACCCTCAGCAACCTCTTCTCTTCTCATCTCATCAAGTTTTACGGAGCTTTCCTTCATAAAGCTGTCCTGGTGACAGCAATCCTGCTATTCTTTCTTCTACATCGTGCATTATTCCAAAGAGGAATACAACACGAAATTTGGTGACAAAGCCACTTCAATTTTGGATATAATTAAATATCTCCAAAGTGTGACGAAGCCTAGGTGAGAGGACAACACCTGACCATCTGTGTAACTGGATCAGTCGATTCACCGGACCATAGGGAGTCAACGCACAGAGTATTGGACCAGGATTCCTCTACTTCAGCACAGCTGTTCATAGGTCGTACCCTCTACGCAACCCTCCAAAACCACCCTGCTACTCCACTTCTGTTACTGGGTCTGAAGATCCACCGGGCCATCGGGTGTCTACGCAGAAGCAACCCACTGTGTTACTGAGTCTGAAGATTCACCGGACCATCGGGGTCTACATACAGTTTTTTCTCTTCAAATAAACAGACGACAAGTAAGTCAATTTGCTATATTATCGTATTCTCAAGTAATTGTTCTCATATAATTCCTATATAAATCCTTTAAAATGTCTGTTCATACAACAAATAATGATAATATTTCGGAAGAAGGTCATGATTTAAATCTTCCATCTGCACTTTTATTCAAATTCATTAAGCCATTTTTTGGGGTAAGATCTGAACTCAATACATTCATTTAAAACACAAATTCTGCATTTCAATTAGCAAGCCCACAACAAACTCCAACTCTCTTTTTATATGTAGTTTCACAATTATCTACCGAAGTAATTAATGAATTAGAATTATCTGATATTGAATCTTGGCATGATTTATAGTTTTAAAACAATTTTATGGTCGAACAAAACATTTGGCTCAAATTCATGAAGAATTAGAAACAATCAAACAATATTTTTCTGAATCAATAACTGATTTCTTTAAAAGATTAGAAAAAATTAAAAATGAATGCATTCAAGCAGAAATTCTAAACACTTATTCAGAAAGAGAAATTCCAGGATTGAAAAAAGCAATTCAACAAACTGCACTTCGTAGATTCATTATTCATTGTAAACCTGAAATTAGTCAAATGTTAAGGGCACGTTACATTAGTGATTCGAATGAAGCGTATTCAATAGCTCTTCAGGAAAAAAAACTTATTAATTATACGAAATCAGAAATAATTCCTAAGAATAATAATTTTCAAAGTGGAACGCACTCCAATCAAAGAAACTTTAATCAAAGAAATTTTAATCAAAATAATTTTTTTCGTCATAAATATAATCAAGGAAATACCAACCCTAATAATTCACGAAATAATAATATGTCTAATTCAAGGAATTTTAGCTCTAATTATAGACCGAATTATGTGAATCAAAATCATCCTCATCCTTCTACTTCTAAATACTTCTAAGAATCAAAATCTCAATCCAAATGCATCCTGTTTTAAATTCTGTAATTACTGTAAAAAACCAGGACCTTTGATAAACGAAATTGATTTAAACGAAATCAAAATAATTCTAAAATTAACCATTTAAACTTGAAAATGTCGGACCTGACGAATGCCCAGGAAACCGATCAATTAATTTCACCGGCATTCCATTTAAATCCTTTGTTCATAATATCGTTCCTTCAAATCAATTGTATACTCTTTCATTTAAAGTAAAAAATGCATCTAAATCTTATATGACTTTTTTAACACTGGAGCTGCATGCTCTATAGTTAAACATTCAGCATTTAATCCTGAAAAAACTTATGTCAATATAGGAGAGATTATTCTTGTCAACGGTATCAATCCGGATATGCCAATTGAAACCTTAGGGACCACTATTGTTAACTTATCATTGGACAATTTAGATATCGAACATAAATTCAATGTTATCAACGCAAATAAAATTCAGTCTCATTATGATGGAGTGCTAGGCTCAGACTTTTTCGAGGACCACAATGTAATAATTAATTACGCAGACAAATCAGTTTCAATGAATACTCTCGTCATTAAATTCAATAACACAATCCCTATTGATATAATTATCATTCCTCCTCGCTCAGAATATATCGCTGAAGTTAATATTTCAAATAATCTACATCACGGACTTATTGAAAAAACCGAAATTTTTCCAAACATTTATATTCCTAATATTTTAGTCAATAATCAAAATTCGAAAGCAAAAATACCTATTCTAAATTTGAATTTTGAATCTGTTACAATTGATAAACCTTTTTTCAAATTAGAAAAAATTCAACCAGAAAAGTTCATAAATTTTATTAATTCTAAACCATATAATTCCTCTAAATTTGAGACAACTAAACGTCATAAATTATTAAAAGAAACTCTTCGATTAAATCATTTAAATTCTGAAGAAAAATCATCCATTATAAAAATTTGTGAAAATTATTCTGATTTATTCTTTTTACCTGGTGATAATTTAAATTGTACATCAACTATGAAACATAGTATTCCGACAACAACAAATACTCAAATTTCTTCAAAAATTTATCGATTACCTAAAATTCTCCATGGAATTCACCTATTTGGATAGTACCTTTGGATGGACGCTTCAAGAAAACAAAAATGGAGATTTGTTTGCGATTTTCGAAAGTTAAATGAAATTACAATCGGTGATTCTTATCCACTTCCAAATATTGAAAATATTTTAGATCAATTAGGCAATGCTATATATTTTTCAACTTTAGATCTTGCTTCAGGCTTTTACCAAATTGAATTAGAAGAAAATGATAAATATAAAACTGCAATTGCAACTCCTTCAGGACTTTTCGAATTTAATAGAATGCCTATGGGACTTAAAAACCGCCCAAGTCGTTTAGCACGATTAATGAATATTGTTTTCTCTGGACTTCAAGAAAATATGTGTTTTTGTTATTTAGATGATGTCATGGGCGCCCGCAAAAATTTTTCTCAGGGGGGGCAAAATGAAAATTATTGATAAACGATAAGGCGTCAATGATTGTCATTGAAAACCGGAAAATTGTTGAGAAACCATTACTTTCTTTTTTTCCATGCCCTTTGGATTGAGAAAGTAATATTGAGGGCGTTGTGCTGAAAAATGAGACAATCAAAATCTCAGGGGGGGCCATGGCCCTCCCTGCCCCCCCCCCCCTGCGGGCGCCCATGGATGATGTTGTGGTTTATGGTTCGTCTTTAGAGACCACAATCGGAAATTAGAAACCGTGTTCGAACAATTGCGACGTCATAATTTACAATTACAACCGGACAAATGCGAATTTTTATGTAAAGGAATATGTTATTTAGGACATCATATCTCTGCATTTGGAGTACAACCAGATCCAAAGAAAATTGAAACTATTAAAAACATTCCAATACCCAAAATTGCTAAGGAAATCAAATCATTTTCAGGACTTATCGGTTACTATCGGAAATTCATTGAAAATTTTTCAGCTATCGCAAAACCATTGACCAATTTATTAAAGAAAAATCAAAAATTTGAATGGACCAATAAATGTCAAAAATCTTTCGATCAATTTAAGGAACTACTTTCAAAAAAACCAATTCTTCAATTTCCAAATTTTTCCCGAGAATTTTGCCGCCCTAGGCGGTCGCCTCCCCTGCCTGCCCCCTAGCGACGGCCCTGTAACTACTGACGCTTCAAATGATGCAATCGGTGCTATTTCATTTCAAGAAACAATCGGAAAAGACCTTCCAATTAGTTATTTTTCTAAAACACTTAATAAAGCAGAACGAAATTATTCAACCACTGAAAAAGAACTTCTGGCTATTGTAGAAGCATGTAAACATTTTAGACCATATCTTTATGGACAAAAATTCATTATTTGCACAGATCATAAACCTTTAGTCTGGATTAAAAATTGTAAAGAACCTTTAAGTCGTTTAGTTAGATGGAGATTGAAATTAATGGATTATGATTACGAAATTATTTATAAAAAAGGGAAATTAAATCAAAACGATGATGCTTTAAGTAGAATCATTCCTGAAAAAATAAATTCAATCAATCAAAATTCCTTCGGTGATTTTCTCAAACTATATGAACAAAATAAAATCGAACAGCCTTCCAATATTTCTGAAATTAATGATGATTTATTCAATTCACCTGGAAAATATTCTCTAGGTCATTGTGTTTCTAAAGATTTCCATATGGGAAAAGGAATTGCTCTTTCTTTCAAAAATAAATTTCGACAAATAAAAAATCTTTTATCTCAAAATAAATCAGTTGAACAAGTTGCAAAAATTCGACATAAGAATCGAAACATTTACTATCTCATAACTAAGGAATTTTATCATGAAAAACCATCCTATAAAACAGTGTTCAATTCACTTCTAAATCTCAAAAAATTATGCATCGAAAACAAAGATACTCATTTGGCTTTACCACAAATTGCTTGTGGATTAGATAAATTATATTGGCCTAAGATTTTTAAGATGATATATATTTTCTCAGATTCTAATATTAAGATATCAATTTATAATTTTCCAAATCAAGATTCAACCAAAATTATCCATTCAATTAATGAAGAAGAACTAACTTTCGATAATTTCAAGAATTTTCATCAAAGAGAAGTTCAAATTCCAAAACCAAAATTAATTAATATTCCTATTTCACAAATAAAAAACTTTAAAATACCAATGTCATGTGATCTTTCTGATTCTAATGAATTCTCAGACTATTTAAAATCAAAATTTTCAGATTTACCCACTCGTTCGAAGATATCTGATATAGTTGTTAAAAGATTACCTCAACAATCTATTTATATTATATTTCTGAAAGAATTTTATGATGAATCGGTTCTCTATGAAAATTGATTCGAAACTTTATTCAATCTTCGACTTCTTTTAAAATATAATGGTATTCAGAAATTCGTCATTCCAAATATTGCTTTATCCAAACAAAATTCAATCATTCGTGAAGAAACTTATTATAGTCTTTTATATTTCCTATTCCGTGATTTCGATTATGAAATTTTATCTGAAGAACGTATATTCATACATGATGAAAACTTAATTAAAGAATCTCTATTTGAAAATCATGATTCACCTCTAGGCGGTCATCAAGGATTCGAACGCACTTATGAGAAAATCAAACAATTATATTCTTGGAAAAACATGAAAGATGAAATAAGACAATATATTAAGAAATGTAAAATCTGCCAACAATCAAAAACTGATTTCAAACATAATAAAAGCCCAATGATTATAACAACCACTTCAACTAAATTTTGTGAACAAATTGCTTTAGATATCGTAGGTCCACTTCCTAAAACCAAAAATAATAATCGATTCATTTTAACCATTCAAGATGATCTTACAAAATTTATTCAAGCATATTCTTTAAATACTCATGATGCTAAAACAGTAGCAATTTATTTTCTTAATTTTTTTTTTTTTTTTATAAGAGTTTATTTATCAGCAATCAGAATACATTCTATGAGCTAATTTTGAGAAAAATAAAATAAAACATGTCGTGAAGATATTCTCCCCATTGGGAGAATCTCTTAGTAGTCCATCAGGGCAGTTGGCCATTTCCTTTGCAGTCTTCTTGTTTCGTTGACTTGTGATAAAGGTTGTAAAAGGATATTTGTGTGTATGTACTTCCAGTTTAGACTGATATTCACTACTTCTTGTTTTTATGACATCCTGAACATTGGGTATTTTCAGATCTTCATGAAGTGTTTGATTAGTAACATACCATGGTGCGTTGGCTATCATACGCAGTATCTTAGACTGGCACCTTTGGATGATAGCGATATTTGACTTGCTCGCGCATCTCCAAATTTCAATTCCGTACGTCCAAATTGGAGTTATAATTGTTTTATATAAAAGAATTTTATTTTCTAGAGACAGTTTTGACTTTCTCCCTATAAGCCAATAGATTTCCTTGATTTTGAGTTCAACTTGTTTCCTTTTCTTTTTGATGTGCTCTTTCCAATTAAGTCTGGTATCTAAGTGGAAACCTAGATACTTGGCCGTTTCTGCTTCTGGTATTGCTTTGCCATTCAGGTGAATTGGTGGGCATCCTTCTTTCCTCAAAGTGAAGTCTACCTTTTTTGATTTTATTTCATTCATTTTGATTTTCCATTTGCTGGCCCAAGATTCTACCATATTAAGATGTTCTTGTACAAGTTTTGTTGCTGTTGTGGGATCTTCATGGCATGCCATTATGGTTGTATCGTCTGCAAAAGTTCCAGTTGTTGTGTTGTTAGTTGTTGGCAGATCAGAAGTATACAGAAGATAGAGGATTGGACCCAATACACTTCCCTGAGGAACCCCGGCTTTAATTGGGTAATTTTGAGATGTTTCCTCGCCTATTTTTGTCCTGAATTCTCGATCCGTAAGATATGATTTCAAAATGCTGAAATACTTTAGAGGAAAAGTAGTTTTGATTTTATACAGTAACCCAGCATGCCAGACTTTGTCAAAAGCTTGACTTACATCTAAAAATACTGAGGTGCAGTATTGTTTATCTTCGAACGCTTGATTGATGACTCTGGTTATTCTGTGAGTTTGTTCAACCGTTGAATGTCCTTGCCTTTCTTAAATGTTGTAGACAATTCGGATTTCCTGATAGAATCCTCACTGGTCAAGGTGTAGAATTTTCCTCAAATATCTTTAAAGAAATCAATCGATTAATGTCAATCAAACATAAACAATCTACTCCATATCATCCACAAACTCAAGGTTCATTGGAAAGAACTCATTTAACTCTCAAGGATTATTTTAAATGCTATATAAATAAAGATACTGATAATTGGGATGAATTTTTAAATTTTGCTACTTTTACCTATAATTCATCAATTCATAAATCAACTCAGAAAACCCCTTATGAATTAGTTTTCGGACAACGAGCCAGAATACCGTCTCAAATTAATAAACCTAAACCTTCAGCAAATTATTCGCAACTTGCAACCGATATCACTAATAAATTGAAAATATTAAGAGAAACAGCTCGTGAAAACCTTATTAAATCAAAAAATAAATCCAAAGAATATTATGATAAATCACATTGTTGGAGAAACAAACCTAGATTTTTATAGTACGCATTAAATCATATGGTATCAGGAATCTAGTTCGTTATCCCCCCCTCATCATAAAGACAATTAGTCAGTCATAAAAGACAATCGCTATAATATACATGTATCGCCGCTTATATTTTCTGCTTTCGTTTTCGCTTTTGCTTTACTATTGTAGTTTTCGCTGAAACTAGTGAAAGTGCTGTGCTGCTGTGCACAATAGGAATTCAACTTTGAGTTACTATAGACTTGAGGAAGAATCAAATCACCCTCTATCACCCTTGAATATTTGGAACTACACCATCCAGGTAAGACTTCTGATACCATCGTTTTTCAAATACAGTCCATTTTATCTCTCAGCTTAAGAGCTATCGTTTTTGCCAACATTTTGATCCTTCTGTAGCCGCATATAAGCCATAGTTTCATTAAAATTCAAAATTTTCATTTCAGTTTCAAATTGATCGCATATGCGTAAGGATCGCCAATCAATCAAGTGGTTGAACAATAACCGCTTTCAATAGAGGCTCGTCATATTTTCAATTTATTTGATGCAATTATTATATTTCTAAGTGATATATATTTCAGTTTATCGTTTTTTTCAATACAAGAGCGGTAATTGAAATCGAACATCTGCTCCGCCATATTAATAAGTTCTTCAGTATTTCAAAACACAGTGACCTTGAACCTGAAAATTCATCTCGCGCATTAACGCATGTCTGTTGCATAGAAGTCAGCTGTGAGAGTTCATTGACCTTTTATTTTTCCGATCAGCTGATTTCACGGTAATTCGTCTGAATAACAGAGCGCGATGGATAAATTAAAGAAATCCAAAACATTTCGAAATAATTCGATCACCGATATGAAGGCGCTTCATATTCTAGCCCAGAAGGCTAAAACTGATAGAACTCAACACGTCTCATTTAAGGTGCGCTATCAAGATATACAGACGATTCACGATGAATTTTTTGATCATCACAACAAGGTAATTTCCGCGCTTTTGACTGATCCTGAGTCCGATTTGAAACCGGAAAATTTGATTCGAGAGAGTTTTATTTCTGATTACTACGATGTGAAAACATGCTTTACCGAATTATTTGACGAATACGTAAGTTCGCCATCAGGACCAAGTCATAATAGTACAATGTTAGGTCCACCCTCTAATCATGGAAATGTTCGACTGCCTAAAATATCATTAATGAAATTCAGTGGTGATTACAAAGATTTCACATCTTTTCGAGATCAGTTTGATGCACTTGTGCACAACAATCCATCCTTAACTCCAATAGAAAAATTCACTTACTTGGTTAGTTCTGTTCAGGGCTCTGCACTTTCTTTAGTTAAAACGTTACCTTTAACATCGCCGAATTACGTCATCGCCTATAAAAGTATTGTTGAACGTTTTTCCAATCGCCGCTTACAATCTCAGAGTCTGTGGACCGAAATAGAGAACGCTCCTAAGATCACAGTTCCTTCTGCGGAATCTTACAGGAAATTGATAGATACCTTCACTGAAAACGTTGCTGCTTTAAACAACCTTAAATTTCCAACTGACTCTTGGGATTTTATTTTAGTCATGATGATTATAAAACGCCTTGACAAGAATACGCTTACACGTTTTGAAATGGAGCATCAATCCAACGAAGTTCCAGCATTCAGTGAAGTAATTGATTTCATTAATAGACATTGTCTTGTTTTAGAAACGCTGGGATCTTCAACTCCGCCAACAATTAATGATAAACCAAATACAATGCGAAAATCTGCTTCATTTATACGTCCCGCTTCATCTCGTACTACTGCATTGTTTGTCAATAAATCGCCCGCCGCTACTTGTATTTTTTGCCAAGCAAATCATTCGCTCTATACTTCTTTACGTTCGCTAATAAGCCTGTTTCTGATCGCTATCATTTTCGTAAAGTAAACAAGCTATGTTTCAATTGTTTAAGTTCCGCTCATGATTTACGATCTTGCAGATCCTGCCATACATGTAAAGTATGTAAGTCAAAATTTCATCACACGCTTCTCCATGATAACACTAAACTTCGCTCTGCTAATGCTTTAAGTTCTTCACCATCTGCAATATCCGCTATGTCAAATGATCAAGAATCATTTCGATCGCAAACTAACTCAAATCGCCCTGATAATGATTCGACTTTCGTTGGTGCTGGAGTCATGGCACTTCCCAGTCATGTTCTTTTGTCTACTGCTTATGTTGATGTTTGTGATGGCCGCGGTGCTTATCAATCTCTTAGATGTTTAATAGATTCGGGTAGTATGACTTGTTTCATCTCGGAAAAGGCAGTAAGACGTCTGAACTTGCATAAAGTTCCTAATTCTGTTGAGGTCAGAGGATTGGGATCCATGAATACTAAATTGAGTGGTGGATCAGTGTCACTATCATTGAAACCAGTAATGTCAAATAATCCGATTTTATTTACTGATGCTATAGTTATTGATAAAATTTGTGAAAATTTACCTGTACATCCAGTTTGTACTAATTCATGGAATCATATTCGTAATTTACCCCTAGCTGATCCATCATTTCATCGTCCCGGTGCCATAGATTTGCTCCTGGAAGCAGAAATCTTCTCTCGAATTATTTTGTCCGACTGCATTACCGCTAATGATAATCAACCCGTGGCTATAAATACTGTATTCGGGTATATTTTACTTGGTAAAACCAATAATAGTTTTCCGCATCCTGTTTCATCTTTTTTCATAAATTCACGACTGTGACATACAAAAATTTTGGGAAGCGGAAACTGTCCCCGAGGTCGAACATTTTAGTCAGGAAGAAGTTGATTGTGAAAGACATTTTCTTGAAACGGTATCTCGCGCCGATGACGGAAAATTTGTTGTCTCTTTGCCTTTCTTTGAAAATTCAACGCCACAGTTCATGAATATGCGTGATTTCGCTTTATCTCGATTTTACTCTTTTGAACGTCGTCTATTAAAGAATCCGCAGTTGCATATACAATACAAAGAATTTATGATGGATTATCTTAAATCACACCATATGGAAGTTATTCCTGCCGATGAAATACAGTCGAATTCGTACTATTTAGTTCATCATTGCGTACTAAAACCTGAAAGCATCTCAACCAAATTGCGAGTTGTTTTTAACGGATCTTATAAATTTAACTCTCAAAAAACCCTTAACGATCATCTAATGACAGGTCCAAAATTGCAACCCGATATTTCCAAAATAATAACTAGTTTTCGTCTTTTTCCATTTGTTATATGCTGTGATATACGCCAAATGTATCGTATGATTTGGGTGGATTCTAGTCATTGTGATTTTCAGAGAATTCTCTTTCGCTTTTCACCGAATGATGAAGTACAAGACTTTCGTTTGAAAACCGTCACTTATGAACTACGATCGAGCCCATATTTAGCACTTCGCGTTTTGCGCAAACTCGCAGAAGATGAAAGATCGAATCATCCACATGCCGCCGAAATTATTTCAAATAATTCCTATATCGATGATTTTATATTTAGTGCACCCACCATTGAAGACGCTCGCATACTGCGTGATGATTTTATTTCTTTGTTAGAAAGAGCTGGGTTTCTATTGCGTAAGTTTTGTAGTAATGAACCATCACTTCTGAATGATTTACCAGCATCGCATTTGTCTGTTGACTCACTATCATTCGACAATGGGTCACAACCATGTTCATTAAAAGTTTTGGGATTGAATTGGAATCCCAGCAGTGATTACTTTAGTTTTTTCTGCAAACCCATTGATGACTCATCATGTACGAAAAGAATTATGCTCTCTGAGTTAGCAAAAGTGTATGATCCCCTCGGATTTGTTGCACCTACGATTTTTCTTGCAAAAAACCTAATCCAACAACTTTGGATATCAAAAATTGATTGGGATGAAACGCCGCCCCCGGACATTATTCGTGTCTGGCAACAATATAAAGCCGAACTACCGTTGCTCTCTGAGTTGAAAATTCCACGCCTTATTATTCCAACTGAGATCCATGGGTTTTGTGACGCTAGTGAGAAGGGATACGCATGCGTCATTTATTTAAGGGCGCTGAATGATTTTTCGATTTCTACTCATTTTTTATGTGCAAAATCTAAACTTGCGCCTTTAAAGAAGATAACTATTCCTCGCCTCGAACTGTGCGCTGCCGTCTTATTGAGCAAATTGATGAAATTTACTGTCAAAATTTTGGAACCAACCATACATATAAGGAAAGTGGTCTCTTGGTCAGATTCGCAAATCGTGCTTCATTGGCTAAACGGCGAATCTACTCGTTGGAAACCGTTCGTGGCCAATCGTGTTTTGTTTGTACAAACAAATTTACCACAAAATTCATGGTATTATATTAATACAGAAAATAATCCCGCAGACATCGCTTCCCGAGGTGTACTACCTTCTCGTCTTCTCTCTGTAAGTTGGTGGTTTACCGGTCCACCACTGTTGCAAGAACGCGAGATATCAAGTTTCATTCCGACCTCTTCCTTTTCATATCCAGTGGAGGAGCAGCGTAAATTAGTTCTGTTAAGCGTCCCTAATGATGAAAATTTAGTTGACAATTTGCTAGACAGATTCTCGTCATTCAATACCTTGCTACGTGTTACAACGTATGTTTTGCGATTTATAAATAATGTAAGGAATCGGACCGTCAAATTTATTGAAAGTCTGTAATCCAGTGAGATGTACTCCGCTCTTTTGTTGCTTGTCAAGTTCACCCAACATAAGTATTCTGAGGGTGTTTTACGAGTGGGAGGACGAATCAAACACGCTCATCTGCCACATGACGCGAAGTTTCCGATGCTCCTGCCGCGTCAGAGCCGCTTAACTTTTTTGATCATAGATCATTACCATAAAATCTATTTGCATGCTGGGTGCCGCACCACCCAATACTTAATCTCTCAAAAATTCTGGATTCTGGCTAGCAAACGCGCCATCAATTCAGTAATTTCAAAATGCGTTCGTTGCTGGAAAATTGCTCCTAAACCTTATCAACCCCCTATGGCTTCACTACCTAAAATTCGAGTTACGCAAGCTAAACCATTTCTTAATTCTGCAGTTGATTTCGGAGGTCCTTATTACATAACTTTGACCCGTTATCGTGGCGTCAAAGCTTGCAAAGCTTATATATTATGTGTTTTTGTATGCCTTGTTACAAAAGCTGTGCATTTAGAGCTGGCTAGCGATCTATCGTCGGAGACGTTTCTTTCTGCCTTGCAGCGTTTCATTGCAAGAAGAGGAAGAATTCAGACAATTTTTTGTGACAACGCCACTAACTTCGTCGGAGCGAGTAAACAATTAAAGCTGATGCAAACTGCAGCTCAACAAGAATTCATCAATTTTAAGTTTTCACCACCCTCTGGTCCCCATTTCAACGGACTAGCAGAGGCAGGTATCAAACCCGTGAAACTCCATTTAACGAAAGTAATTGGCGATCAAGTACTTTCGTACGAAGAATTCAACACCATTCTGACGTTGGTCGAATCCAGTTTGAATTCGCGTCCGCTGACACCGCTGTCCTCAGACATTGAAAGTGTTGCTATTTTGACGCCCGGACACTTTCTCATGATGGAACCGCCATCTGCAGTTCCCACTCCAGAGTTTTCTGAAATACCTATAAACCGTTTATCGAGATGGCAACGTCTACAACGCATTCATCAAGATTTTTGGCGTCGTTGGCGTCAAGAGTATTTACATACGCTTCAACAGCGTTCCAAGTGGCTAGACCCACTTTCACCCCCTAAAATTGGCACAATGGTCTTAATAAAAGACGATAATTTTCCACCAGGCAAATGGAATTTAGGAAGAATCCTTGATTTGCACCCTGGTGACGATAAAGTTGCTCGCGTCGCCACCATTAAAACCTCTACAGGTTTACTAAAGCGCCCGCTTGTAAAACTTTGCCCACTTCCCAGTGAGCCATCTTGGAAATAGTTGCATCAAATATGTTATTTTTTTTGTTTTTTTTTTTTTTTTGCTGAATTTCTTATTTTGTATGGAGTGATTTTCTCTCTTTGCGCATCTGCGATCAACGATCAAATTTTTTGTTTTTTTTGTTTTTTTTTCTCTCTAACTCAAATTTAACTAATTTTTTCTTTTTTTATTAAGTAGTTTCAAAATTCATTCTTCATTTTCCCGGGGCAGGATGTTGGAGAAACAAACCTAGATTTTTATAGTACGCATTAAATCATATGGTATCAGGAATCTAGTTCGTTATCCCCCCCTCATCATAAAGACAATTAGTCAGTCATAAAAGACAATCGCTATAATATACATGTATCGCCGCTTATATTTTTCTGCTTTCGTTTTCGCTTTTGCTTTACTATTGTAGTTTTCGCTGAAACTAGTGAAAGTGCTGTGCTGCTGTGCACAATAGGAATTCAACTTTGAGTTACTATAGACTTGAGGAAGAATCAAATCACCCTCTATCACCCTTGAATATTTGGAACTACACCATCCAGGTAAGACTTCTGATACCATCGCTTTTCAAATACAGTCCATTTTATCTCTCAGCTTAAGAGCTATCGTTTTTGCCAACACACATAATCGAACATATGCTTTTAATGAAGGAGATCTAGTATTATTATATGATAATCATTCAAAAGCCACGAATAAAAAACTCAATCCAAACTATAAAGGTCCTTATAAAATAGAACAAATTCTTGATAACCAAACGGCCTCTTTAAGAATAAGTAGAACAAAATTGAAAACCTATCATTTTAATCAATTAAAACCTTATGTCATTTCAGATGAAAATGAAGACAACGGTTCTTCTCCTCCTTGTATTCATATTCCTAGCCCCAATCCAAACACATCAAAATAAATATAAAATATCCTCTATTGATTCTTCCTCGGGTCTGTTATTTCATTATCTAGGAAAAGCGCAAATTTCAATCGATTTACACTTCTAACATATCATAATTTATCCAAACATTAAATTTCAAGTAGAACACATTTCTCTTTATTACACGGCTTCCTCAAATATATGTGAAATTGCAATGGCTGATCACATTTCAAGTGACTGTAAAAATCAATTAAATCATGTTAAAACAAAAATGAATCTTATCAAACAATTATACAAAACAATTTCTCATCAAATATCTTCTCAAAGGAAGAAACGCGGTATTTTAAATGGAGTTGGCACAGCAATGAAATGGTTTATCTGTACCCCTGATTCAAATGATGCTAAATTTTATTCAGATTCGATAAAGGAATTAATTAATAACAATAAACAAACTAAAGTATTAATGCAACATCAAATTTCCATTTTATCTTCAACTATTTCTAATTTCAACAGTTCTTTTCGTAAATATCGAAATTCTCAATAATAATTTGAAAGCATTCTACGTTTATTCAAAACAAGTAGAGAGAATGAAAGAATCTTTTGAAATCGAAACTCATATCGCCAATCATTTATTGTTACTTATAGAAATGACTGATGAAGTATTGAATACTCTTGAAAATTATGTCAATGATTTCATTTTATTACAACATGGTATTATAAGCTATAGAAAACTTTTTCCAGAACAATTGCTTCATGAATTATCAATTATATCTTCAATTCCTCTTAATATTGAGAATGTTTATCTTTATTATAAAATCATGAATCTAAAATCATTTCTAACAAAAGACTTATTAATTATTGCTTTTGAGATACCTCTTGCTTCTATGGAATAATATTATAGATAATTAAATTTATATTCGATATAATGTAACACTACAAGTGTAACTGAGCTTTAGGAAATTCAAAATTTGTGAAAAGTAGAGACACAACAGAAAATTAATGAATTTTTTAAAATTTTATATATTTTATCTTCTGAAAAAATAGCCCTAATATTTTTAGAAATAGACTGAGGAAATAGAATAGTGAGTGTAATTGGGAATGAAAGTGCCATATTTTTCCTATCAAAGGACAAATTCAGCATTACGTTCGAAAAGTATATATCTTTCTCTACTCTAACGGTTTAAAAAAGTACTGCAAATTTTAAACATGGTTTTATTATATTACCTTTCATCATCAAATATGCAAGCACATATAAAAAATAAAACAAATAATAAATATCAATATAAACAAGTTATGATTAACATCTGACGAAGAGATTGGAATCAGGGGTTCGAAACTGGAATAACATGGTCAAAAATTCATAACTCCGTATCTACGAATGGCAGGAATTTGCTATTTAGTATTCATTATTATTTTAGTAACACATGTTCTCAATATCATAATTGTATGGCTCCTTCCTTCAAAACTTTGGTTCCATAGAGGGATTGACAAAATAGTCCTCTGTTTTGAAGTGATCACTACATATTACGGTTGTGGCAGAAGGTTGTTCACGCCAAGTGAACGTTCTTTTTTTTTCAGTTCAGTTTTCTCAAAACTTTTCAGTTTTCAAATTCAAGTTATTAAATTTCGAATGAATTTAAATGCAGTATTTATCGCGATTTTAAAACAGCTGTGGTCTCTGCCGCTTAGCGCACATGTTGTTCCATATCAGTCAGTATCATTCTTTACGTGTTATACGAAAGATTTGATTGTTTCCATTCTGCTACCAAATAATTAATAATTATTGTTTTAATTTACGTACACAAATTTCGGAAAATATCGCATTTTCAACGCATTGTTCGCTGACAATCGAAGTTGTGTATATCAGAAATACAGTGTTTCTGTTCCATAAACATTAAATCAAAAGACTCCGTTTGAGAAATAAAGTTGTCACCAGTGGCGTACTCTGTGACATTCCTAAGGATAAGTGGGGTCGAATAAATAATTTTCCAGCTTGTCAATCATAAAGGATCTACCACTTCTGGTTCAGTTTGTTAAGCTCAATCAATCTGCTTCTGGAAGCTGAGGACTGCTGCAAGATCCATAACTTAAGTTCACCCACTTCTAGGTAAGAATATTATTTTATTATTACTTTGGTTTCACTTGTCCTTTTCGTTTTCGTACTGTGTTGGGATAAGATTTAACTCTAAATACAGTCCACTAAAATTTTCTTTATAAATCCCCAGCATAATTTGGTCCTTCGAGCCGGATTGCGTCCAATTTCAATATCTCAATCTAAATTTTCAGTAACTCCATTTCAAATTTCTTTTTTTTTTCGGCCATCAAAACAGTTTTTTATAAGTATCCATATATTACAATCTGGCAACATTCACCATAGCTGGAAAGTAATCTTTCTCAGAGTTCACATCTGTTTCAATTTAATCAATTCTCTTTCTTTGTTCGTTTATTTACAACAATGCCACCTAAAACTGATACAGGTAATGCCTCATTGAATAAATTGGTCGATAAAAGAGCCAATGTATTTTCTATTGTAACCGGAATATGGAAAAAAATTGAAGGTTACGATTTTTCAAATATTTTTGAATTACAAGCGTACCAGGAGAAAATACTTGCGTGCGAAGCAAAATTTGAATGTATACAGGAGGAAATGATGGAAATTAATTCCGAATTATCAGCAACTGAACGTGTTGAAACGGCTCAGTCGGAGTTGGCGTTTGCTGAGATAGTAGCTCACATCAGGGCTTTATTTTTTTCATTAAAACAACAACAATCAGCGTCAAACCAAGCGTCTAAAACACAGGTTTCAAATTTTGAATCACTTCTGCTACCGAAAATAAATATTCGCCCTTTCTCAGGTGAAAGTTCAGAATGGCCAGAATTCTTTCAACTTTTCAATTCTCTGGTCCATGAAAATAAAAGTTTAGCGCCAATACAAAAATTTCAATTATTAAAATCTTATTTAAGGAATGAGTCACTCGCAGTTATATCAGGACTGCAGTTATCAAATGAAAATTATGAATTGGCATATGAAAGCTTGAAGTCACGTTATCAAAATCCAAGAATGTTGGCGACTATGTACCTAAAAGAAATATTGAATTTCAAGGCTTCAACAAATAATTCTGTAACACATCTCAAAGAATTCTTGAATTGTCATCAAACTTCAGTTAATGCAATAAAAGCACTGAACATAAAAGATTTATCAGATTTTCTTTTGTTTTCACTAGCATTACGTAACGTTGATCATTATACTAGAAAAGCATTTGAAAGCCAATTGGGCTCGTCTGATATTCCTGAATATAAGACTTTGATAGATTTTGTCACAAAACAACTCAAAGCTCAGGAGTTTTGCGAACAGAACTCTTCTAAATCTTCAAATAAATCAACTGGTTCAAGTTCATTTCACTCTTTTAAAAATAAAACAAGAAATGTTTTGCTAGCAAGTTCTGCTGGTTCTTCTCAGGATCATTCCCTCAATAGACCATCTCGTTCAGTGAACTCAAGAATTCTTCATTGCCCAAAATGTAATGATACACATCCTCTGTTTGCATGTCCATCTTATATAAAAATGTCGAGGCAAGCTAAATTTGATTATTTAAAAAACTGCAAACGTTGCTTCAACTGTCTTGGACTTCACAATTTTAAATACTGTGCTTCCAAAAATTCATGTAGAATATGCAAATCAACTCGTCACCATACTAGCCTCCATCCAGATAATCAATCTGTCAATCAATCAGATAATCTATCTGACATCCCGAACAATAACAGCCTCCAAATTGAAAGTAAAGTTTCGGAATCTGAATCTGCTGCCCCCAATGAAATTATCAATTCATATCATATCAATAAAAAGTCTATTTGTGTTGGACAAGTGCTTCTTGGTACTGTTCAAGCTAGAATTGAATCTGCTGACGGTACAAAGCTCCAAGTTAGAGCTGTGTTAGATCCAGGGTCTCAAATTTCTGCTATCAGTCAGAAACTAGTGAAAAAATTGGGTTTAAAAATTAATTCAATCAATATGTCTATTTCTGGTATTGGTCAAACCAATGCGCAACCATTAGGTTTGATAGATTGCAAGTTGTATCCCAGAACGGGATTGGAGTACTTACAAGTACACGCTGTTGTGTTACCTGAAATTACCAACAATATACCTTCTGCCCCTTTGTCACAGGAAATAATGAAACATTTCGAGCACTTGAATTTGGCTGACAAAACATTTCATATTTCTCAACCCATAGATATTCTCCTAGGTGCTGATACTTATTCTATCGTTTTTGAACGTGACGGTCGTATTTCGTCTCCTGGATATCCTACTGCCGTAAATAGGTACATTTTTTGGTTGGATAATCATAGGTACCATAAATGAAATGTGTTCCTCTAAGAAGTCGGTACTTTTGACTCAATCTGATCTCAGCGAACAGATGCAAAAATTTTGGTCGTTGGAAGAAGTTGGAGAAACTAATATTATAGATCCTGTAGATGATTACGTGGAAAAACATTTCGTATCTACTCATTTTCGTGACGAAAGTGGTCGCTATGTAGTGTCATTACCATTCAAGTTGGATAATCCAAATCCAGTGCTTTCTCTTAATTCAAAAAGATCATTGAAATCTTACTTCTCTCTCGAAAATCGATTGATGAAAGACGAAGCTTCCTTGAATTTATATAACGACTTCATGTCAGAATATTTGAAATTGAATCATATGTCACGTGCCAAAACTTCCAATAGTTATGTGATACCGCATCATGTTGTTCGTAAAGACTCTAGCTCAACCACGAAGCTGCGAGTTGTATTTAACGCCTCAGATTTAGATAGTTTGGGTAAATCGTTGAATGATATGTTGTAGGGAGGTCCCAAATTACAGAAAGATATTCAAATAATTTTACTTTCATTCAGAATGTATCCTATAGTAATTTGTGCAGATATAGAGAAAATGTACAGACAAATTCTAGTATGTCCTTCAGACCGCAAATTTCAACATATATATTGGCGTTCATACCCAGATCAGCCTGTAACAGAATTCGAATTGAACACCGTCACTTATGGTTTGAAACCTTCGGCGTTCTTGGCTTTACGAGTGTTGAAACAACTCGTATTTGACGAGGGAAAGGATTTTCCTAGAGCATCTAAAGTCTTAGATGATGATTTATATGTCGATGACATTTTAACCGGTGCCTTTAATGTTCAGGAAGCTATCGAACTGCGTGATGAGCTTCAGGAAATGTTGAAGAAAGGCGGATTTTCTTTGAAAAAGTTTTCGAGCAACTGTCTCGATATTTTGAATGACCTGCCCCCTGATCATATTGAGGCTAAGTTAGATTTTAACGATGATAGCATGGGAATAAAAATTTTGGGTTTGAGTTGGATTCCAGCAATAGATTCTTTCATTTTTAATGTAAATGAATTCAATGAAAAACCAAGTAAACGTTCAATTTTATCCTACATTGCACGTATATTCGATCCAGTGGGCTTTTTATCACCTATTGTAATTTCAATGAAGCTTTTAATACAAAAATTATGGTCGGAAAAACATGATTGGGATGACCCCTTGTCAGATGCTTGTCATGGTGACTGGTCGAGAATAGTGAGTGAAATTCAGTTGCTGTCAAATATTAAAATTCCACGGTCAATTATTTCTGCACCTGAAAGTAGCGTTATATTAGCGGGATTTTGTGATGCTTCCGAGAAAGCTTACGCAGCCACTATATACATATCCGTGAAATTCAAGAATCACATATACGCCCATCTTTGGATTGCAAAAACCAAAGTGGCTCCATTGAAAACTTTGTCTATTCCTCGACTGGAACTATCTGCTGCAGTCTTGTTGATCAAACTGGTCAAGGTTATTTTAGAAAATGTATTTCCAGTGCCAATTTCTGAGGTTCGTTTATTTTCCGACTCTCAAATTGTCCTTTCATGGATAAAAACCCCGCCTCATAGGCTCAAAACGTTTGTTGCAAATCGAGTAGTCGCATTAAACGATTATGTTCCGGGTGCTTCATGGCATCATATCCAAACGGATTCCAACCCCGTCGATTTGCCTTCACGAGGTCTCACCCCTCAACAGTTCATGAACCCGGAAATTCAAAAATTTTGGTTTCATGGTCCTGAATTTCTGTCGATGCCTGTTATTGATTGGCCAACACCCTTTGTCAATTCTGACATTGAAACTTGCTTATTACCTGAGTTGAAACCAAGTCTTCATGTTGCAATTGCAACCAAACCTACAACTAACCAATTTATAAATGTTTTGGATACTTTTTCGAGTTTGAATAGGCTGAAAAGAGTATTTGCTTACGTTAGGAGATTCACTTATAATTGTCTGAACTCGAAAACACGTTTGTCTGGTCCACTTTCACAAGCTGAGCTCAAAGAAGCTCTACATTCCATTATTTTGATTACTCAAAATCACCACTTTGATCAATTGAGTCAGAGTTTATCACAAAAAAAATCAATTGAAAAATCTTTTCGAAACTTGAGTCCTTATATCGACTCTGCCGGGATTGATCAGGGTGGGCGGTAGGCTACAGTATTCTTGTTTATCTGAGAATGCAAAGCACCCTATTCTCCTTCCAAAAAAGTGTGTATTATCTCGATTAATTTGCAACCATTTTCATTTGGTTTCTCTACATTCAGGTCCGAACACGACTATGAGTTTGATTCGGCAAAGTTATTGGGTTTTGTCTCTCAGAAGTTTGGTGCGAGAATGCATCAGAAAATGCATCACTTGCACTAGATTTCGTGGTGCTACTTATCAACCTTTAATGGCTCCTCTACCGTCACAAAGAGTGAATATTGCACGACCATTCAGTAAGGTAGGTGTGGATTTCGCCGGACCATTTTCCTATCGGTCAAATAATTCACGTAAACCAACTATGTTGAAAGCATATCTTGCCTTATTTGTATGCTTTTCAACTAAAGCAGTTCATTTAGAACTCGTGTCATCTCTCAATGTAGAGGCATTTCTATCAACCTTGGATAGATTTATTGCAAGAAGAGATTTACCCCAAGAGATTAGGTCAGATAACGGTAAAAATTGTGTAGGTTCTGCGCGTTATATTTCTGAAGTTAGTCACTTTTTAGGTCAAAATAATTCAGATATTTCCGAAAAATTAGCATCTAAATCCATTAAATGGAAATTCATCCCCCCATATGCTCCTCATTTCGGTGGCTTTTCAAAATGTTGGGCACAACTGCCTGTACATTTGAGGAATTGGCAACAATTTTTGCTCGTATTGAAGCTGTACTAAACAGTAGACCGATATGTCCATTATCTACAGACCCCCCTGAGTCTGTCGATTTTCTTACTCCAGGACATTTCCTGATAGGTGCCCCCCTCTTATCTAATCCCGAGTTGTCCTATGACGAGTTCAAAACTCCTCTCAATCGTTGGGAACAATATAAAAAATTATTTTTTATTAATTGATTAAATTAATTTTCAATTAATTATTAATTTATACAGTTTTGGAAAAAGTGGTCAAGCGACTATTTACATACCATGCTTCAACGCAATAAATGGCATTCAGAAAATGTTTGTCCATCTGAAGGAGATTTAGTCCTTATAAAGGGCGTTGAATCAAGTCCTGCCTCTTGGCCTATCGGGCGTATATTGAAATTATATCCAGGGCCTGATGGTATAATTCGTGTAGCATCTGTTAAGACCGCAACTGGTCAATATACGAGAGCGCTGACAAAATTGGGGCCACTCAACCTTTAAGGTAATAAGGTATTTAATTTCATCGTTTCCATTGTTTCTTCTTGTATGTCGTTTGTCTGTAAAATTAGGTAAATTTTAGGTGGGCGGTTATGTTCACGCCAAGTGAACGTTCTTTTTTTTTCAGTTCAGTTTTCTCAAAACTTTTCAGTCTTCAAATTCAAGTTATTAAATTTCGAATGAATTTAAATGCAGTATTTATCGCGATTTTAAAACAGCTGTGATCTCTGCCGCTTAGCGCACATGTTGTTCCATATCAGTCAGTATCATTCTTTACGTGTTATACGAAAGATTTGATTGTTTCCATTCTGCTACCAAATAATTAATAATTATTGTTCTAATTTACGTACACCAATTTCGGAAAATATCGCATTTTCAACGCATTGTTCGCTGACAATCGAAGTTGTGTATATCAGAAATACAGAGTTTCTGTTTCATAAATATTAAATCAAAAGACTCCGTTTGAGAAATAAAGTTGTCACCAGTGGCGTACTCTGTGACATTCCTAAGGATAAGTGGGGTCGAATTAATAATTTTCCAGCTTGTCAATCATAAAGGATCTACCACTTCTGGTTCAGTTTGTTGAGCTCAATCAATCTGCTTCTGGAAGCTGAGGACTGCTGCAAGACCCATAACTAGGTAAGAATATTATTTTATTATTACTTTGGTTTCACTTGTCCTTTTCGTTTTCGTACTGTGTTGGGATAAGATTTAACTCTAAATACAGTCCACTAAAATTTTCTTTATAAATCCCCAACAAGGTTTTTTGTCTTTACTCCATATTTCCATCACCCATTCAATTCAATTTCTCGGAAACCTGTGAAAATATTCAATAAAAACGAACGATAACTCCCCTCTTGTTTTCTTACCTATGAAATGTCACGTCCAACCCTCTTTTGGATATAACAACACAATTATAAGCTACACACGAAGCAGAGATACTTAAAATTGTTCATTAGTACTAAAATAAGCACCAGAACACCAACAAACACTCAGTAAATTGTTTAAAAATCAGTAATCACCACAAGGAAACACATACAATCAGTTCAGAAAACCAATGTTTTTGCCTTTAAACTTCCATCCTTGTCACAATTGAATTTATTTCTAAATTTTCAAAAAACTTTAGTCTTCTGAATCTATTTTTCAGTAAACCAAAAGCATTCTCAACTACAATTCTTGTAGATGACAACCTGAAGTTGAATATTTTTTGTTCTTCGGATAAATGATCTACTCATTCATTTTGCCAACGATCATATTATTAGATAGTATTCATTCGTATGTGTGAAGTTCAAAAAGTTCATAGAAAAAAAAAATTATTTTCAAGAATTCGTGGGTTAATATCGGAAGTTCCATTCATAGTTAGCTTCCAACACTTGGACTTCTATATTCTACCCGTATAGTACTATATTGCATCAAAATTGCAGACATTTTCACGGATTCGTTTGTGTGTGAGATGCTATCATCAATTTCGAGACATTCTGAGGAAAATGTCTTGGCACCCCATTGTCAGGTTATCGAGATTTGTGAGAAACAAATCACATATTATATGTAAATGACATCAATAGTGATCACAATTGTTATCCCTGAGGATATATGATTATGATTTTCCCATTTTCACCCATTACAGCTCGCGATGCCTGGTTATGAACATTTCGGCTAATATATTGGACATCAGATATATGAGGATTCAGTTTTTATGGCCTCTCTTAAAAAAGTCTCACAATATGTCGTTTCTCGGTCATGTTAATTATTCTGGCGTCATCTTGTGGCATGAAAAGATGTATGGAAGATCTTGGATTTTGTATCTCATTTCATAGCCAATGTGGAGCAGTGTATGAAAAATTATCGATGGCGGTGCCTGATATAACCAAGAAAGATCATTTCTCAGTCGGATTCTGACCGCCGAACATCCAAATTCCATCAAAACCAGAAATAAGAGCTCCCCGATTGATGAGCAAAAACCCCAAAAATTGCAAAAAATCCATTTTCAAAGCTCCATATCTCGAAAACTCTCCATTTTTGAGCTTTGTGACTAGGGACTTTTCTGATCAGTTCATCAGTTCAGAACTACAACATATCAAAAATTCAGCCAAATTCACGGAAAGCCATTTCCCATAATAAAAATATATAATATCTATATATATTATCAAAAAGCCCAATTACCATATAATGGTGTAGGGTGTTACATTTCAAATTAATTAATTTTCATTATATAATTTTAATTCGGAGCTCCGTAATCAAACTCGATATACTTGGAAATAACGAGCGAGAAATTATTTTCAACAGTGTATACCATATTTGTTATGTGTACACTGAACGAGAAAATCATTGATACGAAATGCTTATTTCCCCTTTTACCGATTAAAAAAACGAAGCAAGTAGTAATCGAAAGTTTAATGTTTGCTGATTATATATCTCCCCAAGAAATTATTCCACAATTTTATCAGATATTTCAATTTCTTTGAAAGAAGGATTTTTTCAATATTTTGTTGTATTCACATAATAAAATACCCATATTTCAGACGATTACAAAAATATTGTTTGTATATTAAATTCGTTTTGCCAGAACTCAATCGAGAGCATTCTAATCCGCATTCTCATAAGCAATTGAAAACAAACTCATTTCTCACGAATACAAAAAAACTATGTATTTCCTCATTGACCAAATTCGAGGTATTCTGAAGAAACTGAAAATACTTTTAATCAGATCAATACAAGCAATATCGGAAATTCCCGCAAAACAACATCAAACCCTACGAAGGTTTACCTCCCCCAAAATAGAGATTTCTGTTTTCCTTCATCTTTCATCTTCACCAGAAACAAATAATGTTTCTGCAGATAGCTCTTACATTTCAGATCTGGTAGATCTTCCATCTATTGATGAGTTTGAGGACGGAAAAAGGAAGAAAAGTATGGAAGAAGAAATCAAATCGTTGAAAGAAAAACTACAAAAATCGAGGAAAAAAAACAACAATCTGAAAACCCAAGTGACTGAAGCTAAAAAAAGAATAAAGAAACTCCAGGTTTCAAGAAAAATGCAGCCAGATACAACACTTTTGCCAGAATTTTCAAGAACTATAGTTGCAATGCAATTCAAATCTCAAAAACGGAAATTGTGGACGACTGATGAGAAGAAAACGGCTCTTAGCATATATTATAAGGGACCTGCTACGTATAAATTTTTGCGTAGGAAAAACGTTGTTTTACCAGCCATTTCTACATTGAAGAAATTCCGTTCCTTTAGTTATAAGAACTTTTAATGTTGACGTCTTTTGTTATCCTGTATAAGAATTTGAAAAATAAATCTTGTTAAAATTTCATAGCTTGGTGTACTTCAACTTCATTGATTGGAAACCTTCCGAGGAATGGAATAGTATTCAATGCTTAACGCCGATCTGAGAGGGGAAACTTATATGGAATTTTATAATTTTATTTTTCATGAAAAATCTCTTTGCAAACCAAAATTCGATATAATTTGAATCAAATATTCAGCTGAAAAAGTCTTATATGTTGTAACGAAGTGAAATTCGTTACTAGAACCACCCGGTATAATTTAGCCCAGGTTGAGAATTCAATAATTATTTTACTAGAAACACCTAGTATAATTTACCCCAGGTTTAGAATTCAATAATTATTTTATTAGAATCACCCAGTATAATTTGCCCCAGGTTTAGAATTCCATCATTATTCTACCAGTCATATGAGTAGGTGAAAATAAAATTTTAATTGAGAGCAGTGAAGGTATTTTTCGTCCAATTCAGAAATTTTCATTTGGAATAATTTCTGATTTATTTATTTCATGAAAATATAACGATGCAATTCAAAATATCAGCCTATGTATAAAAACTTCCGTGCGACACCGCTACAGACGTTATCTCATCAATATGTTCTTTTTTACATGTTGTCGTTTGTTTTTCATAGGCATACCGCCGATTTTGAGTCTCGAAATTTTCCCCTTCCAACCGACATTACAAGTGAGGTATTTCGGAAAAGGAGGATTATTCTGGTCGGTGTCTTCGAAGTAGAAAGATATTTTTCCAATGATTCTTGCCGGTGTCTTCGAAGTATCAAGATATTTTCCGATTTACTCCTGTCGGCGTTATTGAGCGGATTTTCTTGAGTAACAATTTAGAGTTTAATTTTTAGTTTGTAATTTTTCTTTTGAACGTTGGACGTTTTAGTGCCGTATTTTATATTCGTGAATTTGACACTTAGCCCGTACACGAAAAGAATTTGAGTTCGTGTAGTGAAGTGGGAAATTCTTAGGATTGGTAAGAACCGTTTTATTCCTGTCTGTATTATCGGTGACTTTCCTGTGTTCCATCGATACTTTCCGAGTGTGATTTATTTGTAATTTATTTTATTTCTTAGATTTTTCTTTCTCAAGTGGAGTTTGTCTGTTCGGTTCCTTATTGCGAGCAACTCTTATTTGGAACTACCAGGCAAAACTCCTTATCTTGGGGAGAGGGGTCGTTTATTTCCGATCTCCGGATCACTGCGGTCTTTAAGGTTGATTACCCTGTCTGGTCCGACTCGAGTCGTTAATTGGTGGATGCGCCGAGGTATACCGTAAGTGAAATTTATTTCTTTGATCTTTCTTTCTCAAGTGGAGTTTGTCTGTCCGGTTCCTTATTGCGAGCAACTCTTATTTGAAACTACCAGGCAGAACTCCTTATCTTGAGGAGAGGGGTCGCTAATTTCCGATCTCCGGATCACCGCGGTGTTTTGGGCTAATTACCCTGTCCGGTCTGACTCGAGTCGTGAATTGGTGGATGCGCCGAAGTATACCCTGAGTGAAATTTATTTCTTAGATCTTTCTTTCTCAGTTGGAGTTTGTCTGTCCGGTTCCTTATTGCGAGCAACTCTTATTTGAAACTACCAGGCAGAACTCCTTATCTTGAGGAGAGGGGTCGCTAATTTCCGATCTCCGGATCACCGCGGTGTTTAGGGCTAATTACCCTGTCCCGTCTGACTCGAGTCGTGAATTGGTGGATGCGCCGAAGTATACCCTGAGCGAAATTTATTTCTCAGATCTTTCTTTCTCAAGTGGAGTTTGTCTGTCCGGTTCCTTATTGCGAGCAACTCTTATTTGGAACTACCAGGCAGAACTCCTTATCTTGGGGAGAGGGGTCGCTTAATTCCGATCTCCAGATCACAGCAGCCTTTTCGGCGAACTACCCTGTCTTGTCTGACTCGAGTCTAGAATTGGTGGATGCGCCAAAGTATACCTCGAACGAAATTTATTTCTTAGATCTTTCTTTCTCAGGTGGAGTTTGTCTGTACGGTTCCTTATTGCGAGCAACTCTTATTTGGAATTACCAGGCAAAACTCCTTATCTTGGGGAGAGGGGTCGCTTAATTCCGATCTCCGGATCACAGCAGCCTTTTCGGCAGATTACCCTGTCCGGTCTGACTCGAGTCTAGAATTGGTGGATGCGCCAGCGTATACCCCGAACGAAATTTATTTCTTAGATTTATTTTTGGTGGATGCGTCGAGAAATACCCTGATTGACATCTGTTTCTAAGACCCAACTTTCTCAGGTGGAATCTGTGTATCGGGTCCCTTATTGCGAGCAACTCTTATTTGGGACCACCAGACAGAATTCCTTATCTTGTGGAGCGGGGTCGCTTATTTCCGATTCACGGATCACCGTGGTCATTTCGGTGAGTCACCCTGCCCAGTCTGACTTAATATCAATTTTTGGTGGATGCGCCGATACAAGACCTGATTCGAAGATATTGTTCAGGCTTGCTGTTTCTAATAAAGAGGTATCGAACCGGACCGTACGGAACACAGGATAGGTAGTCACATCTGACTTATTAGACTGCATTTCACACGCCAATCTGCATGCTTTACACGCTTGTCCGCACTTAACCGTTTTTATCATTGCTCAATTTACCTGCTCATCGCTTACTCATTTATGCTGCTTGATATACGCCACCTGCTCACCTCGCTTAGTTCTCGTTCCGTACCGTGTTGCATTGTAAATATTTGCTTTTGGTGTTTAGTAGCCTTTTGCATTATTGTATATATAGGATAGTATTGTATATAATTTGGTGTTGTACATAAGGGAACAGATATTGTTAAATATAGAGTGTTTCGTCAGGGTGTCTTTTATTTATCTCATAGACATTTACTGCCATTCAGCGAAATAAATCACCACTGGTCAATCGCTCTTACCTTAGATTGAATCGAACCCTTCTCCAACTGTTTAAAGGCTACCCAGGGTCGATAATAGTGAGCGACGTAAGGAATTGCGACCTTATAAAACCTATCGCAATTGGCGCCCGAGGTAATATAGAAGGGAAATAGTAAACAATCAACAATCGGAAGAAAGTCGCCGTCACAATGTATATTCATAAATTAAACATTCACGTCCTATCACAAAACAAATGAGATTTTCACAAAAAACAGAATAGTTTTTTTAAATCAAATTTTCTTTTTCTTTTGGCTTTTTACATAATCAATTAATTAAATTTAAAATTCTCTTTTCGAAAAACTAAAAAATAATCTTATACCTATTTTTCTCCAATCACAGTATTTCTTTTCAAACGCAAATCAGATCATACATTTTCCCTTCACGATCTTAATAGAATGAGCGAAATCCGATAACATAAACAAACCCCGTTACGACCAAAGCAATAAAATCCCAAGCTCGAAACCTGGGTCATAAACTCAGTCTATTCAACATCGAAGTGTTTCTACTTTACTTGGCTCCAATTATTTACTCTTCACGTCAAGTTTTATACCCAATGTAGAAACCTCTTTACCGACAAATGATTATAGAAATAGCCGCCTAGAAGGCGCATATCGTTAAATTATTCAGTATATTATTATAGAGTGCAAGAAAACCTAAAAATTAACAATTTGGATTTCTTATTAAAAAAAAAGAAATATTTAATTCATATTTATTATGATACAAGTGACAAAATTGGTCCTCCAATTTTTTTATCAATCATATACTTATTATTGTCCGAGTGTTAACCATAATCACTAAATGATATTACCCTTCTGTATTGAAACCCCAAGAGAAATCTTTTTTGAGATTCATGAGTGGTTTCTGAATGATCTATATATAATAGTATAAGGGATGCTACAATCTGAAATAATCTTTTTCTTGCCCTGATCCTTCACATAACACATTGATTTAAAGTTTGAAATTATTATCAAGGTGAAATGTCAAACTAATCTTAATATGAAACAAGCTAGTAGTACTTTTAAAAATCGATTTCTAGATATTTTAATGTAATTTCTTAAAGTTCAATCCATTATTACAAACAATAAATTTCTCAATTCACATAAAATAATTATAAGAAGCTTTAATTTGAATACTTATTCATAGTAACAAAAGGGCACTTTCAATTCAATCTCATCATACAAACTTCTCTTTCATATTATCAAATCACATTAATTGATCAACCTACAAATAAATATAATAATAATAAACAACTTCTATCATATTCGCATCAATAGTCACTTTAGTTCTATGTTGTGTAGCCTTTAGAAGTTTCCTTGGAAATTTTTGCAGTCTTTTCCTTATTGGCACTAGTTCAGTTCTGTATAATGTGTTTATATTAAAAATTGGTCTGCAGAAGATTTTGTATATTTTTGTAGCTGTTGATATAATAATACCAAATTTCATCTACAAAGAAAGCTCAATTAAAGACGAATTTTGGAAAAATTCTACATATATACCTACCTGTTTCATCCCACTCTGCAATTAAAATGGGAAACAACAGAAAATGTAAATTTTGTTGTCGTTTGGAACAAAATAACATCAACGTCAAAATCGTATTTGAAGGGAATTCTCGTCATTCTCGCGCATGACAGTTACTTTTCATTTAGGATCTTTGGGAGTATCTGTAACTCATGAGCATAGAGAAAGGAGGAAAAGAGTGACGACTCAGCGGTAAAATAAATAAGCGTGATTGTGGCGACCTTATGGGCAGGGAATGGAACTAATGATGTTGATTCTGCGCATTTGGCCCCTTATTATTTCATAATTCCAAACAACTCACAATTTGAATGAAAACCAGCACCGAAATTTGTGAAAAAACTGTAATATCAATTACAGTTTTTTCAATATTTCGGTGAGATTTTGCATCCAACTTAATTTTTAGTTAAGTCATAATACTCAACGAATTTTGACATACTTTTTATTGCACATAATTATACAAATTGATATTTGTGAACAGAAATTAATGAAATAATTGAATCAAATTATATATATATCGTATTATACCACTTAAATATTAAAGAAGGAAACATTTCATTTGAAGATTGACAATAAAATAATTATTTTTGTGATTACTGACAAATATCCAGAAAATCGAAGGATTGAATGGAATCTTCAATTCTTTGGCAGAACTCCAACGTAAGCCTTTTGAAACCTGGAACAAAGTGAAAAATTGATGGTGATCCTGAAGAGACTTTTATTGAAAGTATATGAGGTGATAGCAATAAAACAATATGAAGAGAAAATATAGCTCCGTTTTCTTAAATCGTCACAACTGCTCCCTTAGACATTTAGGTACTAATAAAAAAAATTTCTCTTTGTTAAATTACTCTTTTTCTTGATATTAATTTGATTTAAAATGCCTGGTCTTTTCTTCACAAAAAGGAAAACAGTATCAGTATTCGGTTGGTTATTTCTGATCCTATCTAAACTTGAATCTGTTAAACTAGTACTCGGTACACAATTAATTAAATTATTCTGATCTTGAAGCAGTGCATAATTTGGAAAATCTGGCAGGGATGAAGGTAAAAGTCTTGTTTTAGGTGTATTGAAAAAATTGTCCTCACTGATATGGTCCCCACATATTTTACTCATACTCATAATAATATTTGCTGGATAGAATAGCTTCATTTGCTTTATCCCATTCAAAAATTCTAGTTGGAGGTCTAAAACAGTGCTTGCTCGTGGTTGAACCCCTGACAATTTTGGATGCAACATGATATGATATGATAAAATGCTGATCAGTTATGACAAAAGGTGCTTTATATTTATAATTATCATACATACGAAAAAACTAGAAGATATAAGCCTAAGATTCTTCAATGCGTTGCCAGCAAATATTCAAACGCAGGAAAATTTCAAAAAATACGAAAAATACATACCTACATGATCATTTAATTCAACTGTAACCCTCTAAAATTAAGGTTTTTGTTATGTAAAGAGTTTTTGACATTGTTTCATTTGTTCTTTTTTTGTAAATGATTACCTTCTGAAATAAAGATTGTTATTATTATTAACAAACTTGAACCTGCAAGAAAATAAGAATCAGGAGAGAACTGAAACACAAAAGAGAGGTTGGAATTTACGCCGAAAACATTTCATCATTTACAGCAGATAAGGATGAAATATGTTTTTGTGTGAAATAGCGATACATTAGTTCCTAACCCTGTCCCTCGGGTCGCTAGCATCAACATTTCAAACGACTCTACGCAGTCGTCAGTCTTCTCTTTATTTGTCTATGCTCATGAGCTTCGGGTCCAAATATTTGGTCCGTTTTAGCTTATCCTATTGATGGACCACAAAAATTCTGAGTTTGCCACATAATTCTAATAGGTACCGCCACATACGCACATCCAATGCCCTTTGCAGGGCGAGTAACCAACTATCTAATTTAATTTAATTTAATTTATGTATTAATATATATAATATAATATACAAATTATTGATCCATCAAATTTTACATGGGGAGTCAACAAAATATAACATCTAAGTAAAATACAGAGTTCACATTATTTTCACAAACAAAGATTGAGAATAAAAACGGATATACTTTTTGGATGGATCTTTTATTCCAGGTTATCATTGAAAAATTCTTGGGTATTATAGTAGGCCCTCTCCACCACTTCTCCACAATGGTATCCATAGTTTTTAGAATAGAGTATCCGATACTCGAACTTCAGTAGAATATCCGATACTTTTCCTTGGATAGATACTTTTTGCACAGCCCTACTTTGGTCGTGAATTATTTATACGAACAGTATTCTGTGGTGCTCATCTCATATTATTCAATTTAAATGTCAGTTTCAGTTCAGATCAGTAATCGCCGATTTTCAATACGGAAATGTTTGAACTTTCAATAGCTGATAAAATAAAATATTAAATAATGGATGAAAAACAAACTACTCCATCTGATATGAAGGGATATGAAGAATTATTGACAATAGGCAGAGGTTTGCTTTTTGTGGTAACTCTATTTAATGTACTTTTCATATTTTACAATTATTTCAGGTGCTTATGGTACAGTATATAAAGCTCGGGATAAAAATACGGTTAATCTTTACTTTAACGCCCCCTCCCCAATTTTGATAATATTTCGTATAGTGATTCGTTATGATGTTTTCATGCTATATTTCCAATAAGAGCACTGGCAAATAAATAGTTCTCGAGATAATCGATGAAGAAAATTGCTATTTCTAACACTTACTTAATACGGGCCTGATAATTTCTTTTTATGTTTCTATGAATATCTATGTTCATATTTTTCTCCATCAAATTAGCACATAATACACATTCTAATTCAATAAATTCCAACGGTTTCAACACATTTTCACAAGAGAATCACCTTTAAATTAACAAAAAATCATCCCTCTTAAGATATTTTTTTCTCGGATAGTTTCGGCGACTTTATCTTATCAATCGTGGTGAAAGACTTCGATGTTATTTCAGGAAATTCACGAGTCTCGGTACATATCCTTCGTTGTTTTAGGGAATTCCTCAATCCGTTGTCCTGGCTTGACGGATTGAGTATTGGCGCTTATGCAAACAAGTGCCATTTGTCCAAATTGCCTTCGGTTGAAAGGATCCTGCATATTATATCAATGGTGTCTTTCATGGGCGACACTTATGGGAATATATATATCTTCATTGGAAGCCCTTGAAATGTGAAACCATGACTGTATGTCTTTCAACGTAATTTAAAAAAATTGGGATTTCAATTTCGGCTTTCATTTTGACATTATAGCTTTTATTGGTTATGGATTGATGTCATGGGCGCCTGCAGGGGGGGGGCAGGGGGTGCCATTGCCCCCCCTGAGATTTTGATTGTCTCATTTTTCAGCACAACACCCTCAATATTACTTTATCAATCCAAAGGGCAAGGAAAAAAGGAAAGTAATGGATTCACAACAATTTCCGGGTTTTCAATGGAATTACTATACATATATCCATAATATACTATACACATATCCATAATCGGCAGAGGTATTTTTTGAATTGAAAACTTTTTTAGGCGTGTTGAGCACTCCTTGGGTGAAGAAAAATCGTGGAACCGAACGCAATCCATGCGTGTCAATTTTTTAAAAAATCCATCTTATATGTACTCTCCTATTGTCTAATAGATAAAGGTAAAAAAAGTGTTGCAGAAAATAGAAAAAAAAATTTACAGATTATAAAAACAATAGTTTTTTGCGGAACTCACCCACGATATGCCTATACGAGAGAGCAACAAGAAATTTTAGTGATCTTTTGAAATTCAGAGTAGACGCTGGATATAAAATTTAGAGATCCATTTATTCAACGCAGCTGGTTTGAATTTGGACAAACTTGTAACACAAGGTTATGATGGATGCTCAACAATGGCTGGTGAAATTATCAGGGTTCAAAATATCATAAGAGATAAGTACAAGAAAGCAATTTATTTCCATTGTGCCTCCAATAGGATGAATTTAGTAATAAATGACATCAGTAAAATAACTGAAATTCGTAATAGCATTGGCACCGTTAATGACATTCTAGTCTTTTTTCGAAAGAATACCTCAAGAAGAAATCTGATTCCAAATATTCCTTTGATTTAGGAAACTCGTTGGTCAGCTAAATATAAATGTTTGTGAGTTTTCGCTGAAAACTTCAATACTATATTCAAAACTCTCTTTGCTATGAAATCTGGAGAAATTTCAATGAATTCTTCAACAACAAAAAGAGCTGATCATAGGCTGCAATAAACTCTTTCACTTTTGTGATTTGTTTGACGGTAGCAAGTAAATATTCAAATATATTGAAACCAATAGCAAATATACTACAAGGTGTTTCTATTAATTTTGTAGATTTTCACCGTCATATAAATTTAATTATAGAAATATGTGGAAAACATCGCTAAGATGATTTATGCTTCGCAGAATTTTTTTCGAAAGCATCATCTATTGCTCAGAGTCTCAATATTGAGATAGGAAAACCACGAATTTGCGGTAGACAAATGTACAGATCTAATTATGAAGCAGATTCAGCTGAAGATTACTTCAAAAAATCTATATTCATCCCATGTTTAGATCATTTGATTTCAGAATTAAAAATTACTAGATATTGAATCTTTCGCTCCTAAGGTCGGCAATATGTATAACATTGAAAATTTAGAAAGTGAATTGAACATTTGGAATGAGTATTCATCTAAATCACAAATGGATGAAAACATAAAAATTGAAGATCTTATCGGACAATGTAAGTTTTCTCCTGCTGTCAAAGAATGCCTTATTCTTCTCCTTACATTTCCATGTACTACTTGTACTATAGAGCATAGTTTCAGCATTTTGCGCAGAATTGAATTTTAGTTTAGAATAAAATATGCCTACTATGTTGTATAGCGATCAAGTATTTCGTCTTCAGAATTAATATAGTTTTTATGAGTTGTTTTTTTGCAATTTATGATTTGTTAATTTTGATTATATACTTATTTGTTGTTTTCACAATCTGGAGCAATTCTGTGTTATTTTGAATCATATTTTAGTAGCAAGTTTTAAACTTTATTGTTTGAGTCATTCAATGTATATTTCAAGATTTATTATTCATTTATTATTTTTATAAACATAGTTTTATCGAGCGTATATGTATTTATTTTTTATTTTTATTTTTTACATACAAACTGTGCGTTGTATATTAGTCCGATATCGATAATACAGGAGATATGCAGTATTCGAATGAATTTCATATAGGGTGTACATCTGTGGCCAATGCAGATCTATGGACAATGAGGATCTATGGTCAATGTAGATCTACCTACAAGGTGTAACTGGCAAGGCGGATCTATGAGCTACATTGATCTACCTTCAAGTTAGATCTATGCGCAACATTGATCTACCTACAAAGTAGATCTATGGGCAACATTGATCTACCTACAATGTAGATCTATGAGCAACATTGATCTACCTACAAGATAGATAAGGGCGCGTACTAGTTACTCGTTGATTCTTCTTTATTTATTAGAAATTATAATAATTATTTCATTCCGTTCTCCATATTTTTTATATTTTATTATTTTGTGAATTGTTTCAATGAATGTGACTCGTTTTGAAAAGAGTTACCGTATTATTTTACATCACCCTATGTTGTTGATGTTTTAAAAAAATGTTGAAGTGGAAAACTTCATAATTTTCATTTTGCACAGTCCTCCCCCCACTTATGAATATAAATACATAAATAGAAAGAAACGGAATACTAATATCGTATACGACAATGATGGATGCGTTATCGTTTTTCAATAATTTCCATTTTGCCCCCTCTGAGAAAAATTTCTGCGGGCGCCCATGCTTGATGTTATTCTATGAATATATATAAAAAAAATATATTGAGTTGGCCATCGCTTAATATTATCATTGCCATGGAAACGTTCTTTTGTAAATTGCCATTTTTATAATTGCCAGAAATATATTCACGAGAAAACAAGATTTGTGTTTTTGAAGCTATCATGTGAAATGTAAGTAATTTACGAACATTTCTAACTTGAAATATTGTTCTTTCTGAAAAGTTCGCTTGAATTTTTTTTTCAAATCATTTGCAGATTACAATGGTTGATCTCCAGCCAGTAGTAAAGAGTTGTGGCTATAACGTCTGCAAAGAGAGTTCTTTCACGAATTTTGGGTTTAACTAGATGATTTTGAATAAAGTTGTGGAGCGGCAATTCCTTATAGCTTATGGGCTGTTGTCGTGTCACGCTTTTTGCGAAAAATGCCGGTCAAGAGTATCTGCGGATTTTGAAATCTTTTTAGATGCCGTAAAATGATTTTTATGCCAGAGCATCTTTTGACATAAGGTATTAATTTTTTTTTTATTTTGCTTAATTTATTTGTTTGGGAAAAAAACTAATTTGCTCGTATAGAATGAATTGTTTTTGAGAATAACGTCATCAAACTCTACATGTTAGATATTTTTAAGAGTAAACGTGCTTAGAAATCACTATTTTTATAACGTTTCTTCAAAAATTCTTACCCATCCAGCACTCCTGTTCACTCCCTATTCCGTACAACAAATCAGCAAAAATACTTGTTTGCTATCATTATTATTGTATTGGTGCTGGTCGGTGAACTGATGTTGTGGGCTTCTTTTATTTTGTTGCTGACTTAAGGTTTAGGAATTATTTTTTGATGGTAATTAATGATTGCGAACTAGTTTTTATGATGAATTACATTTACTTTTGATTTTTTTTTTATTTTTGAATTATTTCGTTTCTGAGAACAACGTCATCAAACTGCAGAATTACAGGTGTGTAGTTATGTAAGGTTAGGTTATGGTTATGTTAGGTTACGTTTAAATCTTTTTGAATAAAAATTGTAGAATTTTGGACGGTGAACTGATGTTGTGGGCTTCTTTTATTTTGTTGCTGACTTAAGGTTTAGGAATTATTTTTTGATGGTAATTAATGATTGCGAAATAGTTTTTATGCTGAATTACATTTACTTAAAATTTTTTTTTTAATTTTTGAATTATTTCTTTTCTGAGAACAACGTCATCAAACTGCAGAATTACAGGTGTGTAGTTATGTAAGGTTAGGTTATGGTTATGTTAGGTTACGTTTAAATCTTTTTCAATGAAAATTGTAGAATTTTTTAAAATTGCAGAATCACAGGTGTGCAGTTATATAAGGTTTGGTTGTTGTTATGTTAGGTTATGGTTATGTTAGGTTATGGTTATGTTAGGTTATGGTTATGTTAGGTTATGGTTATGTTAGGTTATGGTTATGTTAGGTTATGGTTATGTTAGGTTATGGTTAGTTTAGGTTACGTTTAAATATTTTTGAATGCAATTTGTAGAATTTTTTGAATTGTTTTTGAGAATGACGTCATCAAACTTTACATGTTAGATATTTTTAAAAGTAAACGTGCATTGAAATCACCATTTTCATAACATTTTTTTTAAAAATCTTACCCACCCAGCACCCCTGTTCACTCCCTATCCCGTTCAACAATCAGCAAAAATACTTGTTTGCCATCATCGAAAACCATCAATAATCATTGTAAAATGCACATTCTTAATGAAAAATACCAAAAAAGTGAAAACACGAGGGGGCGTTAAAGTAAAATACAGAGTTCACATTATTTTCACAAACAAAGATTGAGAATAAAAACGGATATACTTTTTGGATGGATCTTTTATTCCAGGTTATCATTGAAAAATTCTTGGGTATTATAGTAGGCCCTCTCCACCACTTCTCCACAATGGTATCCATAGTTTTTAGAATAGAGTATCCGATACTCGAACTTCAGTAGAATATCCGATACTTTTCCTTGGATAGATACTTTTTGCACAGCCCTACTTTGGTCGTGAATTATTTATACGAACAGTATTCTGTGGTGCTCATCTCATATTATTCAATTTAAATGTCAGTTTCAGTTCAGATCAGTAATCGCCGATTTTCAATACGGAAATGTTTGAACTTTCAATAGCTGATAAAATAAAATATTAAATAATGGATGAAAAACAAACTACTCCATCTGATATGAAGGGATATGAAGAATTATTGACAATAGGCAGAGGTTTGCTTTTTGTGGTAACTCTATTTAATGTACTTTTCATATTTTACAATTATTTCAGGTGCTTATGGTACAGTATATAAAGCTCGGGATAAAAATACTGGTAATATTGTGGCTCTTAAAAAAGTGGTAGTTTCTCTTACAGAAGATGGGATACCAAAGAACACTCTAAGAGAAATTTCCTTATTAAAGCAACTTGATGGTTATGAACATCCAAATATTGTGCGATTATTTGATATTTGCCATGGTCAGCAAAAAGATAAAGAATTGATTATGTTTCTAGTCTTCGAGCATGTAGAACAAGACCTCTCAGCTTATATAGATAAAGCTGTAAGTAAGGGAGGAATTCCAACAATGATTATAAGAGATATGTCACGAGAAATACTTAATGGTGTTGACTTCCTGCACTCTAACAGAATTGTACATAGGGACCTTAAACCACAGAATTTGTTGGTTTCTAATGATGGTCACATTAAACTTGCAGATTTTGGATTGGCTAAGACCTATGATTTTGAAATGCAACTTACTTCAGTGGTAATTTCTGATTTTTTTATGTTTTATTTTTAATTATTCATGACAATTGAATCATTAGCATTTCATTGAAATATTTTTATTTATATTTATTATTGATATTGTTAAGTTAATAGAAAGTCCTAGAAAGAACATGACAAATGAAAATTTCATTGTTCTTATAATTCTCAGTTATAATACAGAACTATGTTCCAAAATTGCTCAGAATTGATGGTTATTGATGGTAAATGGTAATTCTCATGATTATACTTTTTTTTATACCATTGACGAATATGAAAACAGAATCGAAAAATATCGAACGGTACTTCATAACGGACACCCTAATTTCTCCTTCAGTCCTTCAACATAATTGAAAAAAACAACTGGTTGGGCTATGAGTACCAAAATTTTAAAATTCAACTGTCGAAACATTCCAGATGGTAGTGTAAAATTATCATAAAAAAAAATTTGCTGTAATTTCAATGAATCTCTGTGGGGGAGTCAAACTCTCGACCTTGAGGTATTTGTTACCTGTGGAATGTATATTTGAACTGAACCAACGATATTATTTTTCGTAACCAAGCATTGGTAATTCACAGAATTTGACAGTGTAATCGCACGTTACTGAATATTATAATAATGCAGTTATTATCCAGTGTTCGCTAGTGTCTCAAATAGGGTCTGTGTGGGGTATTTTCTTTGTGTTATGATGTTCCTCTCTTTGGTATATTTCAGTTATTGTAGTGATTTCCTTTAGCCTGTTGTAAAATTTCTTGTTGAGTTCAGTGAATCTACTCATTATTGGTTCAATCGGTTCAAACGTCTTCAACTAAAGTCTTATCCTTGATCCTTCAGAAAAAGTTCTAGGTTTCAATCTTCCTAGGAAAATTTGGTGTATTTTAAATAGACTTAGGACTCATCATGGTCGTTGTAATAGTACATACTCTTCAAATGGCATTCTATTGATAGCCCACTATGTGAGTGTGGTTTAGAAGAAACCATTGATCACTTGGTGAATAATTGTCCAATTTATAATTTTCATGGTGGTTTCCAAGCTATCCATTCAGTTTCAGATTCTTTTTTAGAATGGGTCTCTAACTTTAAATCAATAAAATGGAAACTAAAATTTAGTACTCCTTTCTGGTTCTTTTTTTTGTTTAGTTTTAGGATTCAAATATAAAGTCGTCAAACTAGGTGAAGAGAGAGGATAGAGAAAATTTTGTTTTGGTTGAAGAAGAAGCCCTTCAATATGAATATGTCAGTTTATTCTGTATAGGCTTACAAACACCAGTCACTACACCGATATGGGGAGACAGAGTTTCTGCTGAGATTTATATCTGTTCTCTTGTATCATACGTTGAAATGTATGATGACGTGTTTACATTATATTTCCTCTGCTAATACTGAAATTACATCTACACATGCTTTGTTGTTTAAAGTTGATAATTTTTGTATTGCTCCATTCAAAAGAATATAGAGAGAGAGAGAGAAAAGTTTATTGATGGCCATGGACCTGAGGCAATACCTCCTAGACTACAAGGCCTGGGTGCTCTCTTGTGACGTAAGCATACCCAGGTCATAGTTGACTGAACTGTGAGCGTTCGGCTTGTGACTCATTTCACAATAATAATAATATTTGGAAGGCTTTTTGTTTAAAGAGGATGCCAGTCGTCAACTGAGCCTTTCATCGCATCCCATTCGTTTTTATTATGGAAAAAACCAAGTTTCAAAGAAAAAACCAATTTATTATCAATAAAACTGGATAATCAATATGATGCCTATGTATATGTATATGTATGAAAACATTGAAATATCTCGAAAGTGGAATTCGATAGCATTGAAATAACGAAAATTCGAGAGTATTGATATCTTCCATAAGGGATAATAATGATATAACTGGGAAACAAATGATTCATTTGAATTATATTCAAATGATGAACTTAGATGAAAATGACACTATCCACAAAAATGATTCGAAAAGTCCTTGCCAGTGGGGGTAATCACTAGATAAGCTGAAATTCTAAGCATTATATCAAGATTATATCTACAAAATCACGTACTGAATTTTTCTTGGAGAAAAATTGACTCAATATCTTTGTGAATGTTCACTGGGAGAACTATTATCACAAGTGATTATTGAGTATCAAATGTCTTCGCTTTTCTTTTATTGGATGTTTTAACTAAACGGTCATTAGTTTTTCCGCAGTAGTTCTTCAAAAGAGTATTTGTAGTGCATGTTATCACTATATTAGCTATTAATTCACCGGATTGAATTTCTGGCAACATTTCATTCTGAATAATATATTTCGAAATAAATTGAATGAGACATGTTCGCTTATTATGAATACTAAGGAATGTCTCTTCGAATTCTTGAATTATTTTATTGAAAATTAAATATGAATATAAAACTATTTGTATAACAGAATCTTGAGGATAAAGCAATCGTCCTCGACTTAAATTTGTAATGAGACAGTAATCATCTTCAACAATAAGTTCATCATCTAAAATCAATATTCACTTACATCTTTCACACTGAATTTTCCTTAGAACAATATAACAACAATAACCTGCTAAATAAGTAATCACAGGCATGTGTTCCTTAATATTATCTATGTCGCTCTCTTCTACAATGAGATTCGGATTGAATGTATTATATTCTTGTTTCTGGTCGGTGAAATCAATATTTTCATAGAACTTTTTGATATCAATATTACCGAATGTTCGTGATTTTAACGTGAGGAGTGACTGAACTCTTAGCCTTTTTTCGGATTCATAAAATTGTTGTATTGAAATGTGGTACTGTCCACCGGCGAGTTGACGATATTTACCGAATCTACTTTCCAATTCGTCAGTCTGAAATTTTCCCAATAAAACGTATTTCATGTTCAATTCAGAAAAACAATATTTTAATACCTCTGTCATTCCATATACTGTATGACTTAGGGCTGCATGAGTTTGTGGAGTTAATTTTTTAGAAAACTTTCCGGATTTCCAAATGTCTAGCCAATCTATTATTTTATTCGAAAATAAAATCCAATTGAAAATTATTCCCGAAAATTGGCTCCTGGTATACATCATTCAAACGATTTCCTAAAAAAAGAGTTTTAACATTTACAATTTTCCACCATTTAATAAAAATATTAAGGAAGTCGGCCATATCTTTTGCGTGTTCCATTTTAGATCCAATTGATACTAATGCTTCTACTATAAAAGAATTGAAAATTTTGAGGGCTAACGTTACATTCTGTCTTTCCATGTTTGAGAGAAAAAGTGACTTAAGGGTCAAAGAGTAACCGAATTTTAATAATTTATCATTCTCGAACTGATGGAGCTTCCTTAAACATTCGGATGAAGCAATTTTTTCATCAGCTGTTTCATAATCAGGAAAACATAATTTAGTTTCTGGTTTAGAATTTAACCAATTATTCCTGATACATTTCAGCAAGTGTACCGAATCGAAAAGATAAAAGAGAGGTCTTGTTATGTCAGAAGGGTGGCAATATACAATACTGAGTTTTTTATTATCGGCGAAGTTACTCATAGCTCTACTGTTAACTGCATTATTATCAGTGATAACACAGAATACTCTGAAACCGATTTCTTCTGATTGAATAATAATACACTTTATCAATTCAAAAATCATAAGGTGATCTAATTTAGATGTTGGACAAATATGAACAACTTCTTTGAATCTCGACGTTGTACTAGATATCATAAAGACGAAGGCAGAATTAGCCAAATTCATATTATTATATGCAGTTCCAACAATATTTCCGCCTTTATAATCTAAATATGGTTTGATATGAATTTCAGCTATTAATAAAAGAACGGATCGTTCATGGCCGTCCAATAATTTGAAAACGTTTTTCGCATAAATAAGGGTAATTTTTTTTCTTCTGTCGTTGGATCAGTCGATAGGGAACGGCAAACAGATTTTATCGTATCCACATGAGGTAATTTGAGAACTCCAAAATTTCTTAAAAATTTGTAAGCTTGTGGACTTATAGTGACGAGTATAGAAGCTAAAATCATTGTAATTTTTGAATACCGATATCGTTCCTTGGGAATTGTATGTAATTTCAATTGTTCTGAAACAAAATTCAACGCCTTTAAACAATCGTCATTTCCCAAATCTTCTGATGTCCTATTAGATATAAAAGATTCTATTAAATCCGACGTATGATTTAAAATTCTATCTTTCTGATTCTCTGTACAGTGCATCCCATTTTGGGTGAGACAGCCAGGTTTCTCGCTTGTTATTTAAGATAGAGCCTTACGGTTTTCACGTTCCTGTCCTACTTTTTCGTGAAACTCAAGTTGATCTAATCAGATTTTGCATAACTGTTTCCATTCAAGAGATACAGGGCGATTCAAGAAATTGATACTTTTTGGACACCTCCTTTATCTACGAAGTTATTAGAGATAATGCTAAGATAAAAACTACGTCTGAATCAGAATTCTGCGTAGAATCCAGTGGCGTACTCAAATTTTTTTTTCGGGGTATGGTTTTGAAGATTCAACACAAACCTATATTTTTTTTAATGGAACACCCTATATATCATTACTTCGTTGAATTCGTTATTTTTTTCCCTTCAAAATGATGTATGATACTATATAGGTAGGATTTTCAGAAATGTTAAAAAAACACTAAAACATCAAATAATGATGATTTTTTTTTGTTAACGGGCAGTGGATTTCCAATATAAAAAAAAAATCAATTGGATAATTTTCATTTGTGATTTTTATTTATAGTAGAGTGAGCAAACAAACATAATACACTCATCACTAACATGAAAAACAAAACGTAGGTACCTACCATTAGGTTGCTATTAAGCAACAAATAAATAATACAAAAATTCATAAACATTGTATAATATCTCACAGATTAAACTCTTCAAATTGCTGTCCATTTTCCCTAATACATATAATATACTACAGTAAAAGAAACAACAGTCTCAGGATTTACAAAACCGCCCTTTTATAATATAAAGTGCACTAAGGCGTATTGAAAAGTTTTTTTTATGTATTAGGGGAAAATGGACAGCAATTTGAACAGTTTAATCTGTAAGATATTATGCAATGTTTATGAATTTTTGTATTATTTATTTGTTGCTATTAGGTAGGTACCTACGTTCTATTTTTCATGTTAGTGATGAGTGTATTATCTTTTTTTGCTTACTCTACTATAAATAAAATCACAAATGAAAATTATCCAATTGATTCCTTTTTTATATTGGAGATCCATGGCCCGTTAACAAAAAAATCATCATTATTTGATGTTTTAGTATTTTCTGAACATCCTATCTATATAGTATCATACATCATTTTGAAGGGAAAAAAATAACGAATTCAACGAAGTAATGATATATAGGGTGTTCCATTAAAAAAAACATAAGTTTGTGTTGAATCTTCAAAACCATACGCCGAAAAAAAAATTTGAGTACGCCACTGGATTCTACGCAGAATTCTGATTCAGACGTAGTTTTTATCTCAGCATTATTTCTAATAACTTCGGAGATAAAGGAGGTGTCCGAAAAGTATCAATTTTCAAAATCACCCTGTATCTCTTGAACGGAAACAGTTATGCAAAATCTGATTAGACCAACTTGAGTTTCACGAAAAAGTAGGACAGGAACGTGAAAACCGCAAGGCTCTATCTTGAATAACAAGCGAGAAACCTAGCTGTCTCACCCAAAATGGGATGCACTGTACACTCGGATGATGAGTTATTTTGATCTATTCTCCTCAATAACATGTCTTTTTCGTTGATATCATCAGATTTGAAGGGTGTACATTTGGATTCATCATTATGGAAGGATACTTTTATTTCCTCACCAAATAAAAATGTTTCTACCTGCAAATTTGATTTAACTACAACATAATATGTAATTATGGGCCCTGGTGAATACTTGAGTTTGATTATTAAAACTTTTTCTTTGTCAACAATTTTGTTCCACAGCTTAGGCAGCTTGAAATTATTTAAAACATTCAGAAAAGTTTCAAAGTCTACATATGAATTCAACTTTCGATAATTTTCAAATTCTACTCTACTTTCCGCTATAGCCTTTTCCAAATACTTTAGTTCGGTTCTTTCTAATTTTTCATCACGAGTTTTTGTAAACTTTATATTTTTCGATAGATATTTAGGACAATTAGGAAACAAAGTTGGAACAGCATCTGGTTTGAGTCTAGGGATTTTGAGAGTTACCGTTATTGTATGACCACTTCTTGAATCCGTCGCTGAAGTGGATTTAATTAAATTATCCTCTGCGAAATGCTTCTCACATACTTTGGTATGTATAGTGGGTTTTAAATTTTGCCTAGGAATGGCCGCTAACCACTTTTCAAGCAAGTATGTATCCGTAGGGAGCTTAAAAGCGTGCACTTTCGGTCCATTTTTGTAATTTCCCCTGCACCCAGGAACACAACACATATAAGGCATTTTCTCAACACAGGTAGTACTAAAAAGTACTGTCCAATATCACTGAACACTAATTATTCACACAAATTTCACAACAGGTTGAATAACCTTGCTAACAAATGTTGAAAAACTAACAAAACAAGTGAATATCACAGTTCAGTTGTGTCGACTGGGATAAAGGTTAAGCGTCCCTATCCCTAATATGATGACCTGGGATGGGTGACGTCACAAGATTTTCGAGTCGAGCACCGTGGCCTTGTTTTCTAGGAGGTATTGCCTGAGGTCCTTTTGCCTATTAAATTGCATATACACAAATATTTCAAAAAAAAATATATACATTATGTATTTTCTAATGCTCTAAATAATGTCTATGTAGGGTATTTTCTAAAAGTTTATTGATGTTCTTCACTGTGATAGAGGTCAGCTATGTCATCAAGTTCTTTAAGTTTGTTGAAAAACTTTCTGTTAAGAATACAGAATCTAGAGTCAATTTGTTCAATCCTGGTTCTTGAATACAGCATTTGGTTTGGCGGGTTATGCAATATATTGTTGGGATGTCTGATTCTTATGATGATCCTAAGTGCTGTTGTCTCTGCCACCTTTAGATTTTTTACTACTGGAGCTCTACAATTTATATATATAGGGTGTGCATATTCAATTAAAGGTCGACATATGATTTTATAAATTTTTATAGCATTTTTGATGGTTATACCTTGTTTTTTATAAGTCAGTTTGGTAAAATATTTGGCTCTAGTGATAGTTCTCTTTTTTACTAATTTCGTTTGCTGGTTGAAATTCAGTTTATTATCAATCTGCAACCCAAATATTTCATTGAAGTGGAGGGATAGACGTTGACTTCGTTTATACATACAGCCGGAGATGCTGGATTTATTCTGTGGTGAAAAATCATAAACTTTGATTTGTCTGGATTTAGTTTCATATGCCATAATCGAAACCATCTACAAATCTTATCTATGAGTATCGGAAGGTGCTGGATACAGGTTGTGATTGATTCATCATGTGCTACAATTATTGTGTCGTCTGCAAACTGCAACAAGTATAAGTTGTTATCAATTGTGAGCACTATATCGTGGCAGAAGATATTGAAAGAAGGGTTGACAGTGGAATTCCCTGAGGGGTACCTTTTTCAGGGCTGCAATCTATATATATATATATATAAATGAATCCCTTTTTCCCTTGGTCACGGCATCACGCGTGAATGGCTGGACCGATTTCAGTAATTCTTTTTTTGTTGTATTTGTTATTATAAGGAGAAGGTTCTTATGTAAGAAAAAAATACGAAAGTTGCATAATTCACGTAGTTGACATTGAAACAAAGGAACGTGGTTTATAATGTTTATATGCTCTTTGCAAATACAACGGCCATAGCCTCTTCGGTGGCGTGGTCGACAGAGATCTCGACTGAGGCACCGAAAGTCCGGGTTCGAATCCCGGTGAGGGCATGGATGTTTAGTGGTTGTTCAAGTCTTTGAGAAAAATAAAAATTGTATGTTGACATAAGGATGAATGCGAGTGTGAATTATATGTAATACATGTGGAAAATTAGGAGAAATTCCACAAATTTGTGACCCCAACAAGCGAGAAAGAATGAATGAATGAATATCGGTCGGAGTTGGTCTGTGGTCGGAGTTATAATAACAAGATACCTACATAATTCATTTACCATTTCTTAGTGTATTCTTCACATTGGTTTCTACAGGATAATTTGTAGTGTGTGTTTAGGGCATAGATGTTTAGTGGTTGTTCAAGTCTTTGAGAAAAAATAAAAATTGTTTGTTGACATAAGGATATAATGCGAGTGTGAATTATATATAATACAGGATAATTTGTGGTGTGTGTTTTTTTCTGAAGTGTTTGTTCAACAAGGTTAGTCAAATTAATATAATGTTGGAAAGTTTTGATAGACCATTTTCATACTTTCACAAAAAAATAGGTACTATAGTTTTTTTTTATTATCCGTTGAATTTTTGTTTCTAATAATGCAATTAGCAATAAGACGTACAAACTTAAGTCGCAGAACCTGTAATACTGCAAGTCAAAGAAATACAAGAGCAAGTCAAACTGATGAGCAACGTGAAACGCGGAATGAAGTTGAACGGAATCGATGGAACCGGAACCAACAAAATAGAAATGTTGCGTTTAACTCCTATAGAGCTGCATTTAATTATAATAAAAAAATTGACTACAGTACACTGCATTTCGTTGCTATTGGACCAATGAACGTTGTTTGTCAATATTGCAAGGCATTTAAGTTTAAAAATGAAGCCCCTGCATTGGGTTGCTCGAACTTAATAAAGAAATTAACTTAATTTGGATAAAAAGGTAACAAATATATATAGGGCGGTACGAAGTTCGCCGGGTCAGCTAGTATATATATATATATATATATATATATAGATATATATATATATATATATATATATATATATATATATATATATAAGCTGTAATGGGCTCGTCCATAAGAAAACCGTGCAGCATCTGCAGGAACTCCAGCTTCCCAACAATGCTATCTGTTGGATGCAGAAGGCCGTTGTACTGGGGACGGTTAACATCATCCGCCAGGTGCTTTACTCCTATTGAAGGTGACGACAGGATTTTTACCTTGGTGCTCCCACCCGGTTGATCCTATATAACCACGAAAGTGTGAAGGAAAAAAAAAAAAAAAAAAAAAAAAAAAAAAAAAATATATATATATATATATATATATATATATCAGGTGTGTGAATAAGTCTTTCCCGTTTTTTTTCAAATTTTGAGCCTTTATTGTGAAAAAATGGTTACAAATGAATTATTGAAAGTATTGGCCATCGCTAGCTACAACTTTTCCCCATCTTTCTGGCAACATACGAATCCCGTTGCGAAAAAATTCGACCGGTTTGGCCTCTATCCAGTCATCCACCCATTTTTTGGCTTCCTCGTAGGAATGGAAGTGCTGGTCAGCCAGGCCATGCGTCATCGATCTGAAGAGATGGTAATCAGACGGAGCAATGTCTGGACTATACGGCGGGTGGGGTAGGACTTCCCATTTGAGCGTTTCTAAGTATGTTTTCACCGGCTGTGCAACATGTGGGCGAGCATTGTCATGTTGCAAAATAACTTTGTCGTGCCTGTCGGAGTATTGTGGCCGTTTTTCTCGCAGTGCGCGGCTCAAACGCATCAATTGTCGTCGATAGACCTCGCCTGTGATCCTTTCATTCGGTTTCAGAAGCTCATAGTAAACCACACCTAGCTGATCCCACCATATACAGAGCATGAGCTTGGCGCCATGAATATTTGGCTTGGCCGTCGATGATGATGCATGGCCGGGTAGTCCCCATGATTTTCTTCGCTTCGGATTATCGTAACGGATCCACTTTTCATCGCCAGTCACGATACGATGCAGAAAACCCTTTCTTTTATGTCGCTGAAGCAGCTGTTCGCAAGTGAAAAAACGCCGTTCGACGTCTCTCAGCTTCAGTTCGTACGGCACCCAATTTCCTTGCTTTTGGATCATTCCCATGGCTTTCAAACGCTTGGAAATGGTTGTTCGGTCAACTCCCAATGCTTCAGCAAGTTCTTCTTGCGTTTGACACGAATCTTCATCAAGCAAAGTCGCCAATTCTTGATCTTCAAAGATTTGCGGCCGCCCGGAACGCTCCTTGTCTTCCACGTCGAAATCGCCACTTTTGAAGCGTCGAAACCATCCGCGAACACTTGAATCATCGACACAACCTTCTCCATAAGCTTCCTGAAGCAACCGATGCACCTCGGCAGCAGATTTCTTCAAATTGAACCAATAAAGTGAAACTTCCCGCAAATGACGTCGACTCGGCTCAAATTTCGACATTTTCACGATTTCAAAAATTTATGATGCGAAAAAATTTCAACTAATGTGTTAGTGTGGAATTGTTGACAGATGAATAAGCTTTGATTATGACATATGTAACCATTAAATACTCGCACAGTATTGGTGGCGCCATCTCTTACAAAAAACGGGAAAGACTTATTCACACACCTGATATATATATATATATATATATATATATATATATATATATATATATATATATATATATATATATCGGGTGTCCCAAGGTGAGTGGCCTATTAGATTATTATGGAAACTATTGATGGTAAAGATTTCAAATTTTGTGGATAGATATTTGGCCATGTAAGGTACATTTTTAAAATAATTTCACATTTCCAGTGTTGCCGGATGTACAACAATTTGGCAACTACTTTGTTATTTTAAATGGGACATCCGGTATTTCTATTTTTTTTATGATACTGCATAAAATATTAAATCTATTCACTCTTACTTTTCTTCCCTATCTTTAACGGTTTTTGAGTTATCAATTATTTTTCGAAATTTCAGATCAAATTGGCGTATTACGAAAATGACTCTAGTTCGCTCAATATTTGAGATTCAAGTCTGAAATTTTGCAAGACGTTAGATATTGATCTGATCTGTGTAACTGCTTTTGAATTATGGTTGTCAATAATACAGGACGGACCAAAAAAAATCATCATTTGCCAAGTTACAAAATTGTAAAAAAGTCTATTTTTTCAAATGAGACACCTAGTATTTTTTTCTATTTTTGGAATCAGTTCAACACACTCTACAATTTTTCTATATCCTAAAAGATCTGCAAAAGTGTTTAAAAACCAAATTGAGTTTCAAAACTATGAATCTAAAAATCTAAACAAACCTGAACGCATTTCTGACTCGTTCCTGAAAATTTCATCTTTTTGGCGTGAAGGGAAAAGAAATAGCTGAAAATTCAAGACGAAAAACAGTTTTTTGTGAATAACTCAGAAAATATCCATTTTGGGGCAAGGGTGTGATGCATACACTCACATTATTTTTTAACGTAGATTCAATATCTGCCATAAAAAAATGGGGTTCTAATTTGAAAAAATTGATTTTTCACGATTTTGTCATCCCTAACTTTGAAAGCGATTTTTTCACCCCCTGTATCATGAATCGCGATTTCGATTTTTAAAGTGGATACATCAATCTTACATCTTGAAAAATCCCAAAAATGAAAATTTTCCATCCAAAAACCTCGAAGTTATTCTTGTTTCAGCGGAGTTCTATTTTCGATTTTTTTTTCGAATTTTCCCGCTCAGAGAGAATTTTCCAACCAAAACTGAAAAATGTTACATCAAAATAACTTGAAATTTTCTAAGGAATCTATTTCTGCAATAAAAAAATGGTGTTCTAATTTGAAAAACGGAAGTTGACGTCATTTCCGGAAAAACCGGAGGTGCTCATGCCTTGAAAATATTTTACATTTCATCAGCATCGTGAAATACTTATAAGGGCTGAATTTCATGAAAATACGTTCAGTAGTTTTCCGTATAAATATGGGTGAGGTTCCTCGTGAAAGACCCTGTATAGCTTTGAACCTTGTTGAGACTCGCAACTTCACATACAGGAACTTACTCTTGGAGACATGGAAGGAAATTTGCCCGAACCGACCGGCATATGCTCAATTACTGTCTAACAGGGTTTGCTGGATCCTTGACAAGCAAAAACTTTCTCGTGCTGAGCTAGAATGTATCAAAAACAGCTGCTTTTCTACCACCGCGGAGCGAGAGATTGCCATTTCACCAGAGGAATCCAGAAGAAGATCATCGGCAGGGATTAGAAGAAGTGGCATTTTTCTTAGACAACCTGAGGAAGACATGACCGAGAAATCCTTCATTACCAACTTGGTGAGGTACTCTGGAGTTGGGACGGAAAAGAGACCAAAAATCCCGCGAATGAGATACTCCAAGACAACACGAGACCTCGTGGCAAGGGTAAACACAATCATATCGAGACATCTGGCAAACGTGAGACACTTGAGGGACTGGTGGATACGGTGTACGCGCGCGCCGTAACTGTGGCTGAGGCATTCGGGCACCGGATTGAACATCATCAAGGTACATCAAGACCACTCACCACTGACCCTTGGAAACTGCGCCTAGAAAAAAGATCACATCTTTAACGAAAAAGATTGGGATAGTTTATACCTACCTGAATTCGGCAACCCCAGCTGCTAAAGTCATTAAAGCTGTTAGGAAGGTAGCTTCTGAATGTCATATTAAGCGCAAGGACCCCACCTCCAAGAAAAAGTTATCTGTTGTTTCCGATCACCTGAAAATTAAAGCGCTAGGAAATCGCATCAGAAGGTATAACGAGAGGACCAAACGCTACAAGAACAACAACCTCTTTTATAAAAATCAGAAGCAGTTCTTTCGAGCACTGGAGACAGCAGATGAGAGGGAAGAGGTAAAACTCGAACCTGAGGCAGCGCGCAACTTCTGGGCGGAGGTTTGGTCGAGGGAGAGTACTCACGACGAGAGTGTATATTGAATAGAGGAGGCACAGTAGAAGATCCCTAATAAGCTTATGGAGGAAGTACAGGTGCAGAAATCGGACATTGTCGAGACACTCAAAAGATGTGGATAAACTCCACAACTACTGGTGGAAGTACTTCAATAGTGTTCACGATGAACTGACACTTCTTATACAAGATGCCCTCATTAACCCTGCATCAGTACCTGGTTTCCTTACACTGGAAGTCACATATCTCATCCCAAAGAACGGCGACAGAAAGGACCCAAAAAACTACCGACCGATCACTTGCCTCTCGTCGTTGTATAAGATCATCACCGGAATTATAACGAGATACCTCAGCAAACACATCAGAGATCATAACCTGATGACTGAAGAGCAGGGTGGATGCCGAGGAGGAACGAAAAGATGCGAGGAGCTTCTGATAATCGACCATATTACCACCAAGCAGGCGCGAAAGAAGCTTAGGAATATCTCAGTTGCCTGGGTGGATTATAGGAAAGCCTTTGACTCCATCCCACATACATGGCTTCTGAAGGTGCTGGAAATGCATGGAGTAGCTGGACACGTAATCGAACTGCTGATGAACCTCATGAAAACCTGAAGGACCTCCCTGAACGTTAACGTGGGAGGAAGCGTGACAGAATCGCCAATAATAAAGATCAGGAGGGGCATTTTTCAGGGTGACACGCTGAGCCCTATCTGGTTCTGTTTGGCGCTCAATCCCCTTAGCATTATTCTGAAGAACACGAAGTATGGATACGTTGTCAATAAGAACAGACACATTGCTATCTCACATCGCATGTTCATGGATGACCTGAAACTTTATGTAGCCAGTCCAGAACAACTGAGAAGAATGCTGAAAGTGGTCGCAGCTTTTAGCGAATCAGTGGGGATGGAGATGGGGGTCGATAAGTGTGCAGTTCTGGATATTCGGAGGGGAAAGATTGATGACACTATGGAGGGGGCAACACTTACCAACAGTGTCACAATACCGACTCTGAGCAAAGAAGTCCCTTACAAATACCTGGGAATCAACCAGGCCTTGGAAATAAAAACTCCCGAAACGTAACAATCCTTCAGAGAGAAGCTCCTCTCCAGAATTGCGATGCTCCTCAAGGCAAAACTCAACTCAAAGTCCCTATTCACTGCCATCAACATCTGGGCCATCCCAAGCATGACCTATTCATTTGGTGTACTCAATTGGTCAACAACTGAGCTCCGAGCACTGGATCGGGATGTCAGATCAATGCTGACTAAATATGGAGTTCACCACCCCCACTCCTCAACTATCAGGCTGTACCTCCCACGACACCAAGGAGGGAGAGGACTGATGAGCTTGGAGGAAGCTCACGCAAAAAATGTCAGTGTCCTGAGACAACACTTTCTTAAGAACAACTCACCTCTCTTCAAAGCGATATGTGAAGCTAATGATAGAGTGTCTGCTCTGAGGCTTGCTGAACGGGATACCAGCTTCCCCAACCCTCTGTAGAGGACCGCATCCAGGAGTGGAACGGCAAGGCCTTACACGGCAGATATCTTTTTCCGGAAACAGAGGGACGACTTCTGGCGATACAAGACCAGGTGATGCCTACCAGAATGTACATGAAGCACATCGCCAAGCAAGCTATTACATCGGATAGGTGTCGGAAGTGTGCCTAGGGTGCGGCGTCTATTTAACACGTCACCTCCTCTTGCCCTATTATCGCTCCCAGGGAATATTTTGACAGGCATAATGCCATGGGGAAGATATACCACCAGCAAATAGCCCTGAAACTAGGATTACTTCAGGATGAGGTCGAACAATATGTCTACCTACCAAAAACCCTTCTGGAGAATCAGCGCTATAAAATGTATTGGGACGCCACGCTTGTGACCGACAGAGGAGTGGCACATAACAGACCGGATGTCGCCATCTTCGACAGGGAAAAGGAAACATGTTTGCTGCTGGATTTTACTGTGCCAGCGGATGACAACTTGGCACAAGCGTACTCGGAGAAAATCAGCAAATACTCTGAACTGCCTTTCCAACTCCGTGAAATACACAAACTGAAATCTGTAAGTGTACTACCGCTGATTATCTCGGTGAATGGGCTGTGATAGAGAGGCACTTACCTGAGAACACTCGGAGGCTCTGCCTAGATCAGCATGTGATATCTAGCTCACAGAAACAAATCATCTTGAGCACAACGAGAATTGTCAGGAAATTTCTCCAAGGCCCATAGCGGCTGTGCACGCCTTGACCACGGTCCGGCGTCCACGGTTTCGTACCCGCTGATAACGCGGTGATAAATATATATATATATATATATATATATATATATATATATATATATATATATATATATATATATATATATATTTATATATATATATATACAGGGTGAGTCTTTGACTTGTACATATATTTTAACCGAAGATTCTTGAGGTCAAAAGAAACACTTTCTTCATTTACCATTTTTTCCGATTCGGCCCTGTTAAAAAGATATAGCCATTTTAAATTTTCATAATGAGCTAATTCACCCCTGGTAACCGGAACACCGAAGTTTTCGCAATTACAAGATATACAATTTGAAACTTCGAAATAAGCTACTAAATTGGAAAAACCATCATAAACTCACTTTTAACATTCCATTTGTTGAGAAAGTAGTATTTATAATACAATAAATGAGTTATTCCAATTTCACTGACGATAAAGATTAAATATTTTTCTCTTGATTTTCTATTTCATTTTCGATAATCATAACGAATTGAGCTCGCTACCACCCATATTAGCTTAGCTCTGATATTCATAATTCATATCCATTCATTTATTATATCGCATTTATAATATATCGTTGTTTATTTCAATTTCGTAGAATTGCAATTTAACCTTACATTCTCAAATAAATCATTTTCATCTGTGACAGTTCTAATACAGACTAGTAGTCTGTGGTTTTAAGTTTGAACCTCAAATTTCGAGTGTTGCAAATTTAAACACAGCAGTTCGAATTATCTATGTTCTAACTTCTAACCTAAAATGTAAAATATTCATTTACAGTTTACACTGTTATTGTCTTATGATATTTGCATAAAATGAAAATCATCGAAGATTTGAATAAACCCAACAGAATATTGAAGTTCCATACATATTTTCAAGAAATTTAAAAACAATTTCCAAAATAATTGTGTGGATACAAAATAAATAAGTGTGCATTCTGATAGAAAGTAATTCCTTTATGAAATGAAGCATTTGATTTGTTCCAACTATCTCATAAAAATAAAAATAATGTTCTGCTTCAATATTTTTGGAGCCATCAGTGTGAAAATATGGAAATGAAGTTTTATGGCTCTGTAATCAATGGAAAATGTTAGACTCCACTTGTAATCAAATTTGGTCTATAATATGTACCTACATTATAGCCAACTCTACTACTTGATTCTTCTTGATTTTGCCATTGAAAATAAATGAGAAGTATTCAATATAAATATCCACAGTTGAATATCCTGTTTCTTTCAACTCACCTATTTGTTTTCATATTAAAACAATTATGGCACTCTTGGAAGTATGTCAATCATATGCTCTAGGATGAATTTATGGAATAGCAAAAGAATAAAAGTATTTAATCTCAATCACATGAAAATTTGTCTAGTATGTACTTAGTGATATGTTTCGATGTGAGTTTGAATGACCCTCGAAGAATACAGTATTGTTCGATAGCAGCAGTCTTTAGTGGGATATTGACTGTTGTCATTATAATGGGACTATTTTGTGAAAACTTTTTTAAACATGGGCTTTAAGGGAAATCTGGACTTTTCAAAATAGGATGTTGATTTTAATGAAGTATCTACTTATTATAAGAGCTGTGTCAAAGCTCAGTAATTTGTAATCAAATAGAAGAGTTGAGGTGAGCTTATTCAAATAACTTCATTTTCAAACCAAGTTGGCTAGTACTTCAATTCTGAAAACTGAGACATGACTTCATAGTAAATATTCATTTCTGTGTTTTTTTTTCCACAACAGAACAGGGTTGCATTTAGCCAAAGTACCCAATTTTTTGAATTTCACAGATAATTTATTTTTTTTAAGATCAAGTTATTCGAAAACTGCGCTTTGTACGAGAAAATATGAGGAATACTTTTATTTTTCAAATTAGCCAAATATTCTTCAATGAACGTTCAAATTACTTTTAAGAGTCGGTTTCTGCGAATTTCTGGTATTTTTATGGGATGTAATGTTCATAATTAAGAAACAGAAGAATGTGTAGGGAATCTTGTGTTCGGAGAAGATGTATCACATCAAGGAAAAGCTATATTTCAAAAATCATTTCCTTCTATAGAACCATTTACGAGATATAGCTGAAAATCACATTTTTTTATCGATTTTCAACAGCCTGTATCTTTTTAACCGGGCCGAATCGGAAAAAACTATAAAGGAAAAAAGTGTTTCTTTTGACCTCAGGAATCTTCGGTTGAAATATATGTACAAGTCAAAGACTCACCCTGTATATATATATATTATATATATATATATATATACATATAATGATAAATTTTATAAGGGGTGTGGGAAAAATAAAATGAAGAAGTGTTATAATGTCACTCTTATTTATTCCATTTAGTCGACGTTTCGATCCCGATGGGGACCTTCTTCAGGACTCTACAATAGCAATAGAAAACGGTCAAAACATGATACATCACAAGCATGTAAAAATATATAAAAATAATAATACAAATAGTACATACCGAAATACAGAGTTGTAAAGATCTTATATGAACACAAATGAATAGCTCTCAAGAAAGCAACGAACAAGAACATCAACAACTTCAGCGAAAAAAGATCTGATATTTCGTTAGCAAAGGAGTAGAAATCAATTTTAATCATGTAAACAAAGTAAACAGAATAATCAAATGAGAGGTTGTCAAAAATGTTGTCAACCAGACTTGCCACAGAATACACGCACATGACAAATGAAACATAGAGTAGCATTAAATCACATTGGTCCCAGTAATTCACTCTCACCGAACTCAGAACAAATGCGATTGTTAAAAGATGCCATCATCTACTACACCAATCTACTCTCACTAAACTGGTCCAGAACAAAGGAATCAATCACGTTATCTCTACGACTGCAGAACTTGTGGAATGTGATTCATTCAATTCACTTCCACTAAACTGGTTATAATGAATCAAATAAGAATAGATGGAGCTAATATTGTTTACATCCCTTCTGTAATTCATCGAACAGGTTTCGCGTTTGATATGGTACATCTCTAAGAAACATCTTTTCTTTCCATTCACTTCACATTCAAGAACTTTGGTGGAATCATAATTCATTGGATGGTCTTTGTCCCGGGTATGGTCCGCTAGGGCGCAAATCTTGTTTGGATTCTTGATGTCGCTTTTGTGTTGAGCAATCCTTCTCTTCAAAAGCTGAGACGTCTGACCAATATACACCTCACTACATATTGAACAAGGAATACAATATACCACACCACTCATATTATCAACAGTCATCCTATCTTTCACTCGACTGTATAATCTGTCAATTTTAAAATAAGATTTCTGAATCAATCTAATTTTTGTGGTCTTCAGGAGGTTAATTAATGCATTGGTCATACCATTTATTAGGGGAATAGATAAGTAAAAAATTCTATCTGCGTTCTCAGTGTCCACAGTGGTGGATGCGCCCCTCTCTCCATTCGTTGGCTGTCTCGAAGGAGTGGTATTAATATTATTATTATTATTATTATTAATTAATCTGGACAACAACCTTTTTGGGTATCCATTCTCTAGCATCAACTGTAACAATAACTTTTTCAATACGATTCTTCAATCCTAAAATCATGTTCACCTTTTGTCCATGTGGATGATTAGAAAAATAGTGTATCTCCCTGAACTTGTTGGTTTTCGGTACCAATCCAGAATCAGCCTATTTTCCGGTGTTCGAATCACCCTTGTATCCAGGAATGGGACACCATTCGCTGTTTCTTCCTCCAACGTAAACTGTATGCTCTCATGTTCACTGTTGAACCTGTCTAGAATGAAAGTAACCTGATCTTTGGGTACAGCACATATTAGATCATCAACATATTCCTTGATGAAAGGAATGTGAAAAGGAATATTGGCAAGAATGCAGTCCAGAAGGAAATCCATTACTACTTCAGCAAAAGAAGGACTAAAGTTGGAACCCATAGGGGAACCGAGCACCTGTTTGAAGAACCTACCATTAAAAAGGAAATAGTTCGAAGAAAACAGGAACTTAATGGCATAGATGAATTCTTCTTTTGGTAGACTTGTGTGGTTTCTGATAGTCTCCCACTTGCTCTCAACAGCTGAAACTGCCAACTCGACAGGAATGTTGGTGAAAAGAGATACAACGTCCAGTCGTATTAGCTCCTTAATAATGCCATTATCAGTGCATGTTTCCGAGCTTGACTGGTGGGCCGGTTCCCAAGAGTAGGTGGCTTTTCAAATATAAGAAAAAATCATGATGTCGTCTTCTGGGGTAAAATATTCCGGAAGTAAACTCGTCTCCCAGTCGGATTTCCGGGGGGGACTATCCCGGGAGATACAACATGGAGAATCAACTACAACTGAGGCCGCAAACACCTATTGTGACAACACCAATGAAGACAATACCACCAGGCAACTACTTATAGAGTTTTGCAACATAAGGGGAATAGGACATAATAATATTAATGTCAGTTGCGTCCATCAACATTTGCAATCAATTAAACCCCATATCCTTGCATTATCTGAAACTCAAATCAGTCCAAAATCCGACTCCACATACCTTTTGTGTCCTGGGTACGATTTGCATTCCAAGTTTAGATTCAAAGGAGGGGTTTGTGTATACATTCGAGCAGACGTTGCTTGTCAACGTGAAGAATCTTTGGAAATAGAAGAAGTGGATGCTATGTGGCTTAGGACCATTGTCCACAAAAAAACTAGATTTATATGCGCCCTGTATCGCTCACCAAATAGTGAACGACCCAGCCAGTTGTTTGAGTACTTGTCAGATAAGGTCGACTGGATCCAGGTCAACTATCCATCTTCAGAGATCGTAATACTTGGCGATTTTAATGTCCATAATTCAGATTGGCTAGCTCACTCTAACAAAACTGACGAAGCTGGAAGACAAGCCGAAGCATTCGCAATCAGCTGCAATTTAACGCAGCTTGTAGATTGTCCTACAAGAGTTCCCACTGATCCTATGGATTTCAGAAATACGCTTGACTTGTACCTGACTTCAGAACCCGACAGCTATGTTATCAATTCAAACGGCCCTCTCGGTAACTCAGACCACGTTCTAATATCCGTCTCATGTCCTTTGACTGCCGAAAAAATATTATTTTCATTTTCATTTATAAAACACATTTCAAGGAAACGTCTTTAATATAGTTAGAATTGGTACATAATATTTCAACTTCATCAAACTTAAAATGGTGGTCTAGAGAGGACGAATGGCTAGCTAATGCACATCTATCAGGTCGTAATCTGGCGTCACTCTTATGTATTGAGATACGTCTTTTTAAACATTGTGATGTCTGTCCAACATCCACAGACTCACAGTTCTCACATGGAATGCGATAAACCACGTCAGATCTAGACATGGTGTGGATCTTATCTTTAGTTTGGCTGAAAAGAACGCCTACTACTAAAGGATTGTACTTCGCAATTTTTATGTTCTCAATTTCTTTTAAAATTTTGGTCAATTTACCTGTTAATGGTGGAATGAGGGGCAGGCTTGCATATTTGTCATGTGTGGCAGGGTCGACTAATGTCGATGTTCTTATTTGTGGGACCTCGTCGATTTGGTTAGAAGTTAGAGAATGCATACATCTGTTCAAAAACATCCTAGGGTAACCATTGTTCTCAAAGATCTTAAGCAGCTTTTCTTCACTGTTATGAAGAAAGTCTGAATGGCAGATTTTCTTAATTCTACGAAACATACCTTTAATTAAGTTAGTTTTCATAGCCCAAGAATGGTTGGAACTATAATGTATATAACGACCTGAAGAGGTCGGTTTTTGGTACCAATCCAATTTTACAATGTTACCTGCACATCTGATAGCTTTGGTGTCAAGGAATGGGACACCATTTTCAGTTTCTTCTTCTGCAGTAAACTTAATGTGTGGGTCGTAGTTATTGAAAACTGCCAAAGTCGTAGCAGTCCTGTCTTCGGGAATAGCAAGGAGAAGGTCATCAACATATTGATAGGTAATCGGCACCTGGAAGGGCAGTAGAGGAATGCAATATTTCAAAAGCACTGACATGACTATATTAGCCAAAATGGGACTGATTTTACTCCCCATTGCACAGCCAAAGATTTGTGAAATGAAGGAACCCTTGAAAACAAAATAGCTGAACTCAAATAAAAACTTTATGATTATTAGAAAAAGTGATATATCTATGGTTGTGACCTGACTTACTCTGGACCATTCCTGTTGGATAATTTGTATAACTAGCTCTAGTGAAATATTCGTGAATAAACTGACAGCATCTAAGGAAACGAGTTTATACCCTTGGGGTAATATAAAGTTATTAATTTTGGAAGCAAATTGGAAAGAGTCAGCTATGGTATGATCATGGAAATCTGAGAATGCTTCTGTGAGAATCTGTGTCATAAACTGACTGAGTTCAACTGACGCTGAGCCAATTGTGGAGACGATGGGCCTCAATGGGATGTCTGCTTTGTGTACTTTAGGAAGTCCATATATTCTTGGTGGAATCGCTTTATAGGTGGTTAATTTTCTGGCCATGTAAGCATCAATAAAACCTTTGTCTTTCAGTTGTTTGACAATTTTGTTGTTTTTACATTGAAATTCATTTGTAGGGTCTCTCCTCAATTGTTTGTAAACTGACGAGTCTTGTAAAAGCTGGTTCATTTTCTGTTCATACTGTTCTGTGGAAAGTATTACTGTGATGTTACCTTTGTCAGCAGGAGTGATAACCAAGTCATCATGTGTCTTGACAAATCTTCTAGCATTGGTCAAAAGGTAGTGCTCAAAGTTATGTGTCATCTGTGAATTGTGCACGAAGTTGCACAAGCATTATAGGTTATAGCATTAGTGCATTTAGCTCTCAAGATATTCTGCCTGGTGATAGGAGCCAAGTTGATTATGTTCTCTACATCCGCTACAATATTCTTGATAGGTATGTCTTTAACAGAAAGGGGAGCTACACCAAATTTATGGCCCAGACTCAAGATAACCTTAACTTCTGTGGGAATCTGTGTAGTAGTGAGATTGCAAAGCCATTCATCTCTGATTTGGATGGACTGGATTTTTCGTTTTTTTAGTGCAAGGAACTTTTTTTCAAGAAGCTTCTTGTTGTTGGAAAATACTTTCTTGTATGATCGGTTCTGTGAAATGTAAAATCGTTCAAGGATGTTAGTTGGAACGAGTACCAACACTTTGGAATACCTGAAAACTGAATTGTTGGTACTCGTTCCAACTAACATCCTTGAACGATTTTACATTTCACAGAACCGATCATACAAGAAAGTATTTTTCAACAACAAGAAGCTTCTTGAAAAAAAGTTCCTTGCATTTATTTCTACACGGAATATCCCGAAAATGAAATCAACGAATATATATATATATATATATATATATATATATATATATATATATACAGGGTGAGGTCAAAAGAAACACTTTTTTACTTTACCATTTTTTCTGATTCGGCCCGGTTAAAAAGATACAGGCTGTTGAAAATCGTTAAAAAAATGTGATTTTCGGCTATATCTCGTAAATGGTTCCATCGAAGGAAATGATTTTTGAAATATACCATTTTTTTTTTATGTGATACATCTTATCCGAACACAAGATTCCATACACATTCTTCTGTTTCTTTATTTTGAACATTACATCCCATAAAAATACCAGAAATTCGAAGAAACCAACTCTTAAGAGTAATTTGAACGTTCATTGAAGAATATTTGGCTAATTTGAAAAATAAAAGTATTCTTCATGTTTTCTCGTACAAAGCGCCGTTTTCGAAAAACTTGATCTTAAAAAAAAAAATTATCTGTGAAATTCAAAAAATTGGGTACTTTGGCTGAATGCAACTCTGTTCTGTTGTGGAAAAAAAAACCACAGAAATGAATATTTACTATGATGTCATGTCTCAGATTTTAGAATTGAAGTACTATCCAACTTAGTTTGAAAATGAAGTTATTTGAATAAGCTCACCTCAACTCCTCGATTTGATTACAAATTACTGAGCTTTGGCACAGCTCTGATAATAAGAAGATACTTCACTAAAATCAACATTCTTTTTGAAAAGTCCAGATTATTCATAAAGCCCATGTTAAAAAAAGTTTTCACAAAATAGTCCCATTATAATGACAACAATCAATATCCCACTAAAGACTGCTGCTATCGAACAATACTGTATTCTTCTTCGGCTCATTCAAACTCACATCGAAACATACCACTAGGACTAGGTACATACTAGACAAATTTTCATGTGATTGAGATTGAATACTTTTATTCTTTTGCTATTCCATAAATTCATCCTAAGAGCATATGATTGACATACTTCCAAAAGGGCCAAAATTGTTTTAATGTGAAAACAAATTAGGTGAGTTGAAAGAAACTGGATATTCTATTGTGGATATTTAAATTGAATACTTCTCATTTATTTTCAATGCCAAAATCAAGATGAATTAAGTAGTAAAGTTGGCTATAATGTAGGTACACATTAAGAACAAATTTGATTACAAGTGGAGTCTAACATTTTCCATTGATTACAGAGCCAGAATATTTTACATATTTCCATATTTTCATACTGATGGCTTCAAAAATATTGATGCATTTCAATATTTTTATGAGATAGTTGGAACAAATCAAATGCTTCATTTCATAACAAATATCTTATAACAATAACAGTGTAAACTGTAAATGAAAATTTTAGGTTAGAACATAGATTATTCGAACCGAACTGCTGTGTTTATATTTGGCATCACTCGAAATTTGAAAGTCAAACTTAAAACCACAAATTACTATAGTCTGTGTTAGAACTTTCACAGATTAATATTATTTATTTGAGATTTTAAGGTTAAATGGCAATTCTTGTAAACAAAACGATATCATATAAATGAAATATAATGAATGAATGGATATGAATTATGAGTATCAGAGCTAATATGGGTGGTAGCGAGCTTAATTCGTTATAATTATCGAAAATGAAATAGAAATCAAGAGAAGAATATTTAATCTTTAGCGTCAACGAAATTGGAATAACTCATTTATTTTATTATAAACACTACTTTGTTCAACAAATGGAATGTAAAACGTAAGTTTATGATGGTTTTTCTAATTTAGTAGCTTATTTCCAAGGTTCAAAAGGTATATCTTATGCTTGAGAAAACTTCAGTGTTCCGGTTTTCAGGGGTGAATTAGCTCATTTTGAAAATTTAAAATGGCTATATCTTTTTAACAGGGCCGAATCGGAAAAAATGGTAAATGAAAAAAGTATTTCTTTTGACCTCAGGAACCTTCGGTTAAAATATATGTACAAGTCAAAGACTCACCCTGTATATATATATATATATATATATATATATATATATATATATATATATATATATATATATATATATATATATATATATATATACAGGGTGAGTCTTTGACTTGTACATATATTTTAACCGAAGGTTCCTGAGGTCAAAAAAAATACTTTTTTCATTTACCATTTTTTCCGATTCGGCCCTGTTAAAAAGATATAGCCATTTTAAATTTTCAAAATGAGCTAATTCACCCCTGAAAACCGGAACACTGAAGTTTTCTCAAGCATAAGATATACCTTTTGAACCTTGGAAATAAGCTACTAAATTAGAAAAACCATCATAAACTTACGTTTTACATTCCATTTGTTGAACAAAGTAGTGTTTATAATAAAATAAATGAGTTATTCCAATTTCGTTGACGCTAAAGATTAAATATTCTTCTCTTGATTTCTATTTCATTTTCGATAATTATAACGAATTAAGCTCGCTACCACCCATATTAGCTCTGATACTCATAATTCATATCCATTCATTCATTATATTTCATTTATATGATATCGTTTTGTTTACAAGAATTGCTATTTAACCTTAAAATCTCAAATAAATAATATTAATCTGTGAAAGTTCTAACACAGACTATAGTAATCTGTGGTTTTAAGTTTGACTTTCAAATTTCGAGTGATGCCAAATATAAACACAGCAGTTCGGTTCGAATAATATATATAAATAAAATAAAACGAAGTAATTTCCACTATGTTATTTAATTGTTAGCAACAATTGTTTCGCCACACTGTGGCTTCATCAGGCTACATTTCTGAACTGATCAGTTCAGAAATGTAGCCTGATGAAGCCACAGTGTGGCGAAACAATTGTTGCTAACAATTAAATAACATAGTGGAAATTACTTCGTTTTATTTTATTTATAATGAATTTCCGCCAAGTAAGGACCGAATCCATTAAATACGAATAATATATGTTCTAACCTAAAATTTTCATTTACAGTTTACACTGTTATTGTTATAAGATATTTGTTATGAAATGAAGCATTTGATTTGTTCCAACTATCTCATAAAAATATTGAAATGCATCAATATTTTTGAAGCCATCAGTATGAAAATATGGAAATATGTAAAATATTCTGGCTCTGTAATCAATGGAAAATGTTAGACTCCACTTGTAATCAAATTTGTTCTTAATGTGTACCTACATTATAGCCAACTTTACTACTTAATTCATCTTGATTTTGGCATTGAAAATAAATGAGAAGTATTCAATTTAAATATCCACAATAGAATATCCAGTTTCTTTCAACTCACCTAATTTGTTTTCATGGCCCTTTTGGAAGTATGTCAATCATATGCTCTTAGGATGAATTTATGGAATAGCAAAAGAAAAAAAGTATTCAATCTCAATCACATGAAAATTTGTCTAGTATGTACCTAGTCCTAGTGGTATGTTTCGATGTGAGTTTGAATGAGCCGAAGAAGAATACAGTATTGTTCGATAGCACCAGTCTTTAGTGGTATATTGATTGTTGTCATTATAATGGGACTATTTTGTGAAAACTTTTTTAAACATGGGCTTTATGAATAATCTGGACTTTTCAAAAAGAATGTTGATTTTAGTGAAGTATCTTCTTATTATCAGAGCTGTGCCAAAGCTCAGTAATTTGTAATCAACTCACCTATTTGTTTTCATATTAAAACAATTATGGCACTCTTGGAAGTATGTCAATCATATGCTTTAGGATGAATTTATGGAGTAGCAAAAGAATAAAAGTATTTGATCTCAATCACATGAAAATTTGTCTAGTATGTACTTAGTGGTATGTTTCGATGTGAGTTTGAATGACCACAAGAAGAATACAGTATTGTTCGATGGCAGTCTTTAGTGTGATATTGATTGTTGTCATTAAAATGGGACTATTTTGTGAAAACTTTTTTAAACATGGGCTTTATGGTAAATCTGGACTTTTCAAAATAGAATGTTGATTTTAATGAAGTATCTTATTATCTGAGCTGTGTCAAAGCTCAATAATTTATAATCAAATAGAAGAGTTGAGGTGAGCTTATTCAAATAACTTCATTTTCAAACTAAGTTGGCTAGTACTTCAATTCTAAAATCTGAGACATGACATCATAGTAAATATTCATTTCTGTGGTTTTTTTTTCCACAACAGAACAGAGTTGCATTTAACCAAAGTACCCAATTTTTTGAATTTCACAGATAATTTTTTTTTTTAAGATCAAGTTTTTCGAAAACGGCGCTTTGTACGAGAAAACATGAAGAATACTTTTATTTTTCAAATTAGCCAAATATTCTTCAATGAACGTTCAAATTAATTTTAAGAGTTGGGTTCTTAGATTTTCTGGTATTTTTATGTGATGTAATGTTCATAATGAAGAAACTGAAAGATGTGTAGGGAATCTTGTGTTCGGAGAAGATGTATCACATCAAGGAAAAGCTATATTTCAAAAATCATTTCCTTCAATAGAACCATTTACGAGATATAGCCGAAAATCACATTTTTTTATCGATTTTCAACAGCCTGTATCTTAGTAACCGGGCCGAATCGGAAAAAACTATAAAGGAAAAAAGTGTTTCTTTTGACCCCAGGAATCTTCGGTTAAAATATATGTACAAGTCAAAGACTCACCCTGTATATTCGTTGAATTCATTTTCGGGATATTCCGTGTAGAAATAAATTTCATTTTTGATGGCGTGTTTATTTCAACGTTTCGACTACAATAACATGTGTCTTTATCAAGAATATATTTGATACTAATTAGGAGGTACCTTCCTGCGCCGCAGATTGTATCGCGGTTCGGTTTCCACATCTTCATTGGTGTTATCCCTTCCCTCTCTGTGATGCGCCGTGTTCTTATTTTCGTTAGACATTTTTGATGGCGTGTTCATTTCAACGTTTCTATCTAACCCCGATATGCGTGAACACGTATCGCCACTGCTCCGCTTATTTTTCAAATATTATTAGAAATATTCAAACTGACTAAGAATCTCATCCTAAATGGGTGGTACAAGACGAAACCCTGACACCCAGGATACTTCGAATACGATTATCCAAGAAAGGATGTCTAAAATGGAAATTAAATTTCAAGAGGGATTGGATAAACTACGTAAAGATTATATAGAACAGAATTCTTCCACCTTCGATCAGGGAATTCCTGCAAGCTTAGAAAAAAAACTCAAACAATTCGAGATCGAAATCAAGGAAGACATCAAAAACCTAAAAGAAGAACTTTTATCGATTCAATCCAGAATTCAAAAAAATGAACAACAAGTTGATAAAATTCAAAACAGTAGCAACAATAAAAAGCTTTTACTGAGGGGTGTTCCCGAGAAGGATAATTCCAGCGATATGACGAAGGAATTATTGAATATTTTCAACAAGAAAATGAATCTCAACATCCAACCAACAGAATTAGTCACCTGTTATCGCCTGAGAAAAAATGATAACAAACAGAAGGATAACAAGCCGTCACCTGTGATTGTCGAGTTCGTTACCCAGTGGCGTCGTGATGAAATTTTCTTCAGTAAGAGTCGACTAAAGGGATCCAATCTGTTGATATCTGAGGTGCTACGAAGGGATGAAATACAACTATTCCAAAAGGTGCGACAGGCTTTCGGAAATAATTCCTGGACGAAGAGAGGTAAAGTCTTCGCTTTGCATAATAACAAGAAAATTCATATTCAAGATGAAAATCACTTGAGTCTATTAATTAACTAACAGCGGAGTGGAATCATGAGTTTTGGGACACTGTTATTTTTCAAAACATTAGTTGAGAGAGTCGTGAAACTTTATAGTAAGTTTGCATCTGCGTTCACTATGTTTCTTATATTATTTTTGTAATAATATTTCAACTCCATACACATTAATCGCTGGAGATCTGATCACTAACATTCAAATATATTTAATGTAGGTTTTTTTTTACATTTTTTTTCTGTTCTATGTTATGAAAGCAAGTAGTTTAAAAATTGGTCATATAAATATAAGATCTCTAATTCCAAGTCTTGAAGAGTTCAAACAATTCATTACCTCGAATAATTTCGATGTTGTAGGTGTATCGGAAACATGGCTCAATAAAACAATTAACTACGAAAACATCATAATTGACGGATATAGGGGTATCTATCAAAGTAAAAATGGTAGAGGTGGAGGCGTGGGATTATTCATCAAGGTAGGTTTTAATATCACACGCATTGAAAATGAGTATACAAATAACTCTAGTTTTGAACAAGTCTGGATTCGAATGCGTCTAAGTAAGATGGATATTGTTCTAGGATGTATTTACAAACCACCGCAATACAGTCAATCTAGCTTTTTGACAGATTTTGATGATATTTTATCCTCATTAGCACCTCTTTCTGACAATATATGCTGCGTTGGTGATTTCAATTTAAACTACCTGAATTACTCCTCTAAGGAGGTGAGAGAGTTCAACCTTCTGCTCAGTTCCATGGGCCTGGCCCAAGTTTTTACCCATCCTACTAGAGTAACATTACAAAGCGAATCCCTAATTGATCTGATCATTATGTCTGATAATATGGAAGTGGTCAAGTGTGACACCCTGGCCTCAATGTTTTCAGATCACGAATTCATTTTTTGTGAAATTCAAATACCTACTCTAAGAAAAAAAACAGAATTCAAAGAATACAGAAACTACAAGAATATTGATATACAGCAGTTCGATCAGGACTTGCGCTCCATTCCTTGGCGGAATATTCTCGACATAGATAATGCTGACGGGAAAGTTGACTTTATCAACTCAAATATAAACGCGCTGCTTGATCTACATGCACCAATGAAAAAGATTAGATTGTCGAAGTCTAAAAGACAACCCTGGCTTGACAATGTTGGACACCTAATGAAACTGCGTGGCAAAGCCTTAAGTAAATATAAGAAAAATCGCACTGATGAGAACCGAGCCCACTATAAATCATTAAGGAACTTAGTTTCTTCGAAAATTGAACATGAAAAAAAACTGTTTCTACAAGAAAAATTTTCAACAAATAATAATCTTTGGCAAGAACTTAAATATTACTGCGGTGATTTCAAAGATGGCATCACCCCAATACCTGAAAACTTGAGAAATCCTGATGAAATCAATCGTTCCTTCATTTCATTAATCCCACAACCCGTAGTTGATCCGGAAGACACTATAAAATTCTACTCGCAAAACCGGAAAAGATCGTTAACCTCTCTCCTCAAGTTCACTACTGTATCAGAAATGGATGTGCTCAAAATAATCTCTCAGTTGAAATCTAAAGCCTGTGGAATAGATGGCATCAATATACACGTACTACATCTTTGTACCCCGTTTATTCTTCCATTTTTAACTCATCTCATAAATTACTGTATTTCCAACTCAGTTTATCCAACTACATGGAAAAAGGCACTTGTAATCCCAAAACCAAAAAAAACATCTCCTAAAGAATACAGGGACCTCAGACCTATAAGCATCCTCCCATGCTTATCGAAGATTCTTGAAAAAATAATTAACGAACAACTAATTAATCATATAGAAGCTAACAATATCCTTCCTGAAACACAATCTGGTTTTAGAAAATATCACAACTGTTCTACCACTCTAGCAGATATCACGGATGACATCTTTCGTGCCACAGATAATGGTAAAGCCACATTGCTTGTTCTCTTAGACTATAGTAGAGCCTTTGATACCCTTGATCGGTCTATATTGTTGGCAGCACTCCACTACATAGGTTTGGATGAAAGCGCGGTTGCCTTTTTCAAGAGTTATTTTGATGGGAGGACTCAAAGAGTCATGATAGACGGTGTTCTATCCGAGGAACTACCTGTGACTAGAGGTGTTGCACAGGGATCAATTCTGGGAGCAACTCTTTACATAGTGTACACCTCTGAGCAAGATTGCTCTTTTAATAAATGCAAAGCTCACTATTACGCAGACGATACTCAAGTATGTATATCCTTTGACAACACTGATGTCGTTGAAGCTTGTAACACGTTGAATCTCGAACTTGAAAAGCTTATGAATTTTTCAGCTCAACATCACCTTCACATCAATGCAGAAAAATGTACGGCACTACTTTTCGGTCCTAAAAATTGTAGAGATCAAACTGAAAAATTGGTGAATATAAAAATCGGTGATAAAAGTTTGAAGGTTGAAGACGGCAAACGTAATCTAGGAGTGATTTTTGATAATAATCTAAGATTTGATGATCATGTCTCGAACTGTATTCGTCGGGCATATTACAAATTAAGGCTGCTATATTGTAATCGGCACTATATCCCAGAGAAACAAAAAAAAATTTTATGTGACTCCCTTGTACTGTCAACTTTTAACTTTGGTGACATGATTTATGGGGAATGCTTAACTGCAATAGCCAGGGCGAGAATTCAGCGTGTCTCAGATTTATATTCGGCATAAGAAAATTCGACAGAATCTCTCATAAACTCAAAGAAATAGGTTGGTTGAACATGAATTTCCGCCGAAAATTACACTCAGCCTGCTTCTATCATAACATTGTGTTGAATAAAACTCCGAACTATCTTCATAGAAAAATAATATATAGAAGTCATGTTCATAATATAAATATAAGAAATAGAGGTCTAATAACACCACCTATTCATAGAACGACCTTTTTCGAAAGAAGTTTCACCTATAACATCGCAAAAGTCTATAATCCTATTCCATACACCTTCAAGACTTTGAACATAAAAGCGTTTAAAAATAAAATGTTTGAATTATACTTGAAAGAACAGAACGAGCCCTAGTTCTTCTATTTTTCTTGCACATTGTCTAACTGACTCCATTAGTGAACGCAGAACGCCTATGAAAAAAGTGTGAAAAAACAAATCAAAATTATTTTTTTGTTTTCTTGTTTATTATTTTTTTTCTGTAAGGGTTGAGTAGAGCAGAATATGCATGAGCATAACTGGACTCCGCCTTTTTTCACAATAAATGAAATTAGCTAATAACTAAAATAAGATAAGATAAGAATTATTGTAACTTTTTTGTGAGAATAAAGACATTATTATTATTATTATTATTATATATATAAAAGCATAAAACTGTACTCCTTCATACAAAAAAGTTATGAATTTTTATCTAGGAACGGCTCCTATAACAACCCTCTGAATGAAACAGAAATGTTCAAGAAATATCAAAAGTCAGTATTGCTTGATTCAAATAATAAATTACAATTCATTTCCATATTGAAAATCATAAATATACCATTTTTTGCTTGGACCCTACTATTGCCTCGGAGTGTACTTGTGGATGTGGATAACTTCACACCGGTATTAAAATAACTACAATGATTTGGATCAAAGTGGATAATTTTGTGATATTTTTTAAGATAGAGATTCAATTCTTATCCTGTTTATATGTTATTTTCCAAATATCAACTGTTCTTGATTAAGTATTTTCATTGCTTCCAGGTTGTAACTTTATGGTATCGTGCACCAGAAGTGCTCTTAGGATTGACCTATGCGACCCCAGTTGATATATGGTCTGTGGGTTGCATAATTGCTGAGTTATACAAACTGAGCCCATTATTTTGTGGCACTTCAGAGGGTGATCAATTGAATACAATTTTTAAGTGAGTTTATTTATCTAATCTTTCATTAATGTTATTATGCATTTATTCGGGTATAATTGAATTTTGGGAATGCAATAATTCAATTTTTTTGGTGAATATTAGTGACGCTCTTAGTATTCTTAGTCCTTCTGCAAACTTTCAAATTTCATTTGATTTTTGAGCTCTTGTTCTACGAACGTATCGCTCTATTATTTAGTCACAATTTCTTCAATCTCACTGAAAGACAATCTGTCTTCTATTCAGATTGTGTCCATCCGACCGTCTGTTTGGATCTCGGATCTGCCGCGGTTCGTTTATGGGCAAAATCCAACAAAGAGTTCTTCTATTTGAAATTTTGTTTTCTTTGTGATTTCATAATTGCATATTCGACAGCGATGAAAATTGGCATTTGGGTGTAAAATTTCTGCAAAATTTCATGTTGATCGCTTAAGCAGAACCATAGAAAATTCAAGAACAATATCGAAAAAAATTCAACCAATATTTCCCTACCACAAAACGTAGTACAAAACTGACGGAGTTGAAACTTGGGATGTCAATATGATGTCAAGCTCCATACAGATGTTTTAGTACTGAATATTTCCGTAACCAGATTCGATCGGTTTGAGATTTTGCAATACTAACGGGCAAATAAACTGCAACACTCAGAAGGAGCTGTTTAAATCAAATTTTTTCGTGAAGCAAGGAGTAAATGATTGAAATTTGGAGAAAAAACGAAGGGTTCACAATTTTTCTAATAAATTTGTTAATAATGTGTTTGTTTGTCCACCGCGATTATCTATACACCCCCCAAACACGTCTCGGCATTGATGCAATAAGATGGTCTTTTTCTTCTTGAGGGATACTATCCAAAGCTACCCGTACTTCATGTCTCAGAGCCGTCAAAGTCCGTGGGGGAGGGTGTAAATTTCCAAGCCTTCTACCCATGATGTCCCAAACATGCTATATGGGCGTAAAATAGGCGTATCTGGGAGGCCATGGCAAAAGTTCACATGAGTCGCTTCGAAAAAGTTTAAACTAACTCTGGCAACATGAGGTCGGGCATTATCTTGCTAAAATATTGGATTCTCGAGCCGGTTAAGGTAAGGGAGAACATATGGCTCCACTATTTCTTGAAGGTAACGCAGCGCTGTCAGGTTACCCTGAATAAAGACTAAAGGTGAACTATTTGCATGTGCAATAGCACCCCATACCATGACGCCTACTGTCCGGTGTACATGACGATCAACATCAAACTGAGGTTCACATCGTCTTACCCTTCTTCGATCATCATGTCCACCCAAGGAGAATCGAGATTTATCAGAAAAGACGACCTGATGCCATTCCACAGACGTTCTCTGCACCACTGTAATCGTTGCCGGTCACGCTCAACCGTCAGAGATAACACAAGATGGGGTCGATAATGCTGCAGCCCAAAATATCTTATCTGTCAGTAAACCTTTCGGACAGTTACAGGATGACCTTGTTCTCCTAACCACTCATCAGCCAAAGATCGAGTTGTCGCAAATCGGGTTCTGATGGCCATAAGTCGACCTTGAACTTCATTTGTGCTCCTTCGACGTCCGGTGCCTACTCTCTTTCGTTTTTGGGCACTAAAATGGCATCAAACCACGCTTGACAATATCTCATAACAGTAGTTGGTTTTCTGTTCGTTCCTTCAAATTCGCTTAACTGGCGATAAATTCCGCGTATAAGTGCTCTCGGCATTTCAACAACTAAACCTCGACTTTTATCTTCCTTCAAAAGTGAATATAACTTTATTTATCACTTTATGTCAGTAGTACAAAATTGCACTACTAGAATAACCTAGGAAATAAATATAGAAACCAAATAAAGGACAAATGGAGAAACTTTTGGCAATCCCAGCATTCCAAACTTAACCAGATTGATTCCTCAACAACCAACCTCCCACATATAGCCCTAAAAAGAAGAGACTTGGTAACTCTAAGAAGATTGAGAATTGGCCACACCCTAGCCACTCACCACCATTTGATAACGAAGGAAATCACACCGAAATGTACTATATGTGACACCACACTCACAGTTCAACATATATTAATGGACTGTCAAGCTTATCAGGCACAAAGAATTAATTTCAAAGTGAACAACACGATAAAAGGAGCCCTGTCTCAATACATTAAATTTCATCAAATCAATCAAAATAAAAAACTAAAATTTTATAATTGTAAATTATTGATGAACATCAAGCCGAAACATTGTATTTATTATGTCTTATTTTGTGTTAATAATGTTGTATGAATCAATGTACCAATACCGCTAATGACCCTGTTGTCGAAGCGGCAATTTATAATAATAATAATAAATTAAAAGAATGTTTTGAAATATTGAACAAATCTGCTACAATGATTTTTTTTTATGAAAAACAAATAGTTACTTCTTCTAGCACATTTATTCAAGATTTACCAGAAAACTATCTCTCGAGATAACTCAACAAGTCGATACAGTGTCTCACTTCCCTTCTAATATTATATCAGCAAACATCTAGTGACACTTATTCGATGGTATTGCGTCGTTTATAGTTACTAGAAAAGCGACTCAATAAAAATTCAACTCTTCGTGAGCATTATAAGGATTAAATGAAAGACCGGCGTGAACTTGGCAGCCACTTTTCAGCAGCCGATTTCATTCCAGCAGCCAAACGACCAGTGGCGTCGGTAGAATTTAAAATTAACGAATCGATTTGTTTTTGGGGTGCAACGCAAGAATTTGCTTTTTGAGTTTACTTGAACGACTTCAGTCAAGTTTTTATGACATTTCAATGCACAAAATAATATTATAGATGAACTTGAATTTTGAATTATGATGATCAATGAAACGACGGGGTATATACAAGTATTTTCACGAATGAAACCTTGAAAAACGTTTAGCCAAGTTGATTTTTGGAATACTTACTCTTCAATAGAAACAGAATAACATATTCGAAGCACATTGATTTGCAGGCCGTCTAAGGGGTAGTTTACACTTGTGAATTTTTCGAAATTTTCAGAATTGACCCAGTCAAAAATGTTTAGCCAAGTTCATATTTGGTATTATTACTCCTAAATAGCCAAAGAATAACATATCCGAAGGATTTTGATTTGCAGGCCGTCTAAGGGGTAGTTTACACTTGTGAATTTTTCAAAATGTTCAAAAATGACCCTGTCAAAAATGTTTAGCCAAGTTCATATTTGGTATTATTACTCCTAATTAGCTAAAGAATAACATATCCGGAGGATTTAGATTTGCAGGCCGTCTAAGGGGTAGTTTACACTTGTGAATTTTTCGAAATTTTCAGAATTGACCCAGTCAAAAATGTTTAGCCAAGTTAATATTTGGTATTATTACTCCTAATTAGCTAAAGAATAACATATCCGAAGGATTTTGATTTGCAGGCCGTCTAAGGGGTAGTTTACACTTGTGAATTTTTCGAAATTTTCAGAATTGACCCAGTCAAAAATGTTAAGCCAAGTTCATATTTGGTATTATTACTCCTAAATAGCTACAGAATAACATATCCGGAGCACATTGATTTCCAGGCCGTCTAAGGGGTAGTTTACACTTGTGAATTTTTCGAAATTTTCAAAAATGACCCTGTAAAGAATGTTTAGCCAAGTTCATATTTGGTATTATTACTCCTAAATAGCTAAAGAATAACATATCCGAAGCACATTGATTTGCAGGCCGTCTAAGGGGTAGTTTACGATTGTGAATTTTTCGAAATTTTCAGAATTGACCCTGTCAAAAATGTTTAGCCAAGTTCATATTTGGTATTATTACTCCTAAATAGCTAAAGAATAACATATCCGAAGGATTTTGATTTGCAGGCCGTCTAAGGGGTAGTTTACACTTGTGAATTTTTCAAAATGTTCAAAAATGACCCTGTCAAAAATGTTTAGCCAAGTTCATATTTGGTATTATTAGTCCTAAATAGCTAAAGAATAACATATCCGAAGGATTTTGATTTACAGGCCGTCTAAGGGGTAGTTTACACTTGTGAATTTTTCGAAATTTTCAGAATTGACCCAGTCAAAAATGGTTAGCCAAGTTCATATTTGGTATTATTACTCCTAAATAACTACAGAATAACATATCCGGAGCACATTGATTTGCAGGCCGTCTAAGGGGTAGTTTACACTTGTGAATTTTTCAAAATGTTCAAAAATGACCCTGTCAAAAATGTTAAGCCAAGTTCATATTTGGTATTATTACTCCTAATTAGCTAAAGAATAACATATCCGGAGGATTTTGATTTGCAGGCCGTCTAAGGGGTAGTTTACACTTGTGAATTTTTCGAAATTTTCAGAATTGACCCAGTCAAAAATGTTTAGCCAAGTTCATATTTGGTTTTATTACTCCTAAATAGCTACAGAATAACATTTCCGGAGCACATTGATTTGCAGGCCGTCTAAGGGGTAGTTTACACTTGTGAATTTTTCGAAATTTTCAGAATTGACCCAGTCAAAAATGTTAAGCCAAGTTCATATTTGGTATTATTACTCCTAAATAACTACAGAATAACATATCCGGAGCACATTGATTTGCAGGCCGTCTAAGGGGTAGTTTACACTTGTGAATTTTTCAAAATGTTCAAAAATGACCCTGTCAAAAATGTTAAGCCAAGTTCATATTTGGTATTATTACTCCTAATTAGCTAAAGAATAACATATCCGGAGGATTTTGATTTGCAGGCCGTCTAAGGGGTAGTTTACACTTGTGAATTTTTCGAAATTTTCAGAATTGACCCAGTCAAAAATGTTTAGCCAAGTTCATATTTGGTTTTATTACTCCTAAATAGCTACAGAATAACATTTCCGGAGCACATTGATTTGCAGGCCGTCTAAGGGGTAGTTTACACTTGTGAATTTTTCGAAATTTTCAAAAATGACACTGTAAAAAATGTTTAGCCAAGTTCATATTTGGTATTATTACTCCTAAATAGCTAAAGAATAACACATCCGAAGTACATTGATTTGCAGGCCGTCTAGGGGTTAGTTTACACCTGTGAATTTTTCGAAATTTTTGAGAATGACCCTATCAAAAATGTTTAGCCAAGTTCATATTTGGTATTATTACTCCTAAATAGCTAAAGAATAACATATCCGAAGCACATTGATTTGCAGGCCGTCTAAGGGGTAGTTTATACCTGTGAATATTTCAAAATTTTCAAAAATGACCCTGTCAAAAATGGTTAGTCAAGTTCATATTTGGTATTTTTACTCTTAAATAGCTACAAAATAACATATCCGAAGCACATTGATTCGCAGGCCGTCTAAGGGGTAGTTTACACTTGTGAATTTTTCGAAATTTTTGAGAATGACCCTTTCAGAAATTTTTAGCCATTATAATCTTTGATTGTGTTACCTTTATGTTTATCTCATATGGAATATAGATTCAAGTTAAGTAAACCCAAATAAGACTCTACAAGTTGCACAACAATGAGCCACAATAGCCCGCAATTATGCGGTGGGAAGACTGTCCACAATCCACAAGTGCAAACTACCTCTTAGACGGCCTGCAAATCAATGTGCTTCGGATATGTTATTCTCTAGCTGTTGTAGAATAACTTTGCGCAATATCAACTTGGCTGAACATTTTTGACAGGGTCATTCTCTGAAATTTCGAAAAATTCACTAGTGTAAACTACCCCTCAGACGGCCTGCAAATCAATGTGCTTCGGATATGTTATTTTGTAGCTATTGAGGAATAATAATACCGAAAATCAACTTGGCTAAACATTTTTGACAGGGTCATTTTGTAAAATTTCGAAAAATTCACAGGTGTAAACTACCCCTTAGACGGCCTGCAAATCAAAATTCTCCGGATATGTTATTCTGTAGCTATTTACGAGTAAGAATACCAAATATGAACTTGGCTAAACATTTTTGACAGGGTCATTTTTGAACATTTTGAAAAATTCACAATCGTAAACTACCTCTTAGACGGCCTGCAAATCAAAATCCTTCGGATATGTTATTCTTTAGCTATTTAGGAGTAATAATACCAAATATGAACTTGGCTAAACATTTTTGACAGGGTCATTTTTGAACATTTTGAAAAATTCACAAGTGTAAACTACCCCTTAGACGGCCTGCAAATCAATGTGCTCCGGATATGTTATTCTGTTGCTATTTAGGAGTTATAATACCAAATATGAACTTGGCTTAACATTTTTGACTGGGTCTATTCTGAAAATTTCGAAAAATTCACAAGTGTAAACTACCCCTTAGACGGCCTGCAAATCAATGTGCTCCGGAAATGTTATTCTGTAGCTATTTAGGAGTAATAATACCAAATATGAACTTGGCTAAACATTTTTTACAGGGTCATTTTTGAAAATTTCGAAAAATTCACATGTGTAAACTACCCCTTAGACGGCCTGCAAATCAATGTGCTCCGGATATGTTATTCTGTAGCTATTTAGGAGTAATAATACCAAATATGAACTTGGCTTAACATTTTTGACTGGGTCAATTCTGAAAATTTCGAAAAATTCACAAGTGTAAACTACCCCTTAGACGGCCTGCAAATCAATGTGCTCCGGAAATGTTATTCTGTAGCTATTTAGGAGTAATAATACCAAATATGAACTTGGCTAAACATTTTTGACTGGGTCAATTCTGAAAATATCGAAAAATTCACAAGTGTAAACTACCCCTTAGACGGCCTGCAAATCAAAATCTTTCGGATATGTTATTCTTTGGCTATTTAGGAGTAATAATACCAAATATGAACTTGGCTAAACATTTTTGACTGGGTCAATTCTGAAAATTTCGAAAAATTCACAAGTGTAAACTACCCCTTAGACGGCCTGCAAATCTAAATCCTCCGGATATGTTATTCTTTAGCTAATTAGGAGTAATAATACCAAATATGAACTTGGCTAAACATTCTTGACTGGGTCATTTTTGAACATTTTGAAAAATTCACAAGTGTAAACTACCCCTTAGACGGCCTGCAAATCAAAATCCTTCGGATATGTTATTCTGTGGCTATTTAGGAGTAATAATACCAAATATGAACTTGGCTAAACATTTTTGACTGGGTCAATTCTGAAAATTTCGAAAAATTCACAAGTGTAAACTACCCCTTAGACGGCCTGCAAATCAATGTGCTTCGAATATGTTATTCTGTTTCTATTGAAGAGTAAGTATTCCAAAAATCAACTTGGCTAAACGTTTTTCAAGGTTTCATTCGTGAAAATACTTGTATATACCCCGTCGTTTCATTGATCATCATAATTCAAGTTCATCTATAATATTATTTTGTGCATTGAAAAGTCATAAAAACTTGACTGAAGTCGTTCAAGTAAACTCAAAAAGCAAATTCTTGGGTTGCACCCCAAAAACAGATCGATTCGTTAATTTTAAATTCTACCGACGCCACTGGTCGTTTGGCTGCTGGAATGAAATCGGCTGCTGAAAAGTGGCTGCCAAGTTCACGCCGGTAAATGAAAGGATATTGATACTATTATTCTCCGATTTCGTTCACATAAGTTTGTTTTCACTGCCGATATACGACAAATATATCGCTAATTTATGATTCACTCAAGTCATTGTAAATAATTATCAGCAAATTCTCTGGAGATTTTCCTCCTCCGAATTGATAAGATGTTATGAGTTAAACACTGTTACCTATGGGTTGTCTGCAGCTCCTTTTTTTGGGACCGTATGCTTGACAAGTTATCCTTTTGACGTACACGTTTCAAGAACGAATGGTTCAAGTGCGACTTGTTTTTCAAAATGCAATTCTTGACAACCGTTCGTTTCATTAAATGTACACGTTCAGAAACTTGTATTTCCAAAAGCCCGCATCATTTTAAAATTTCACATCATCAATTTATGTTCCGTCAATTCAAATTTAAAACAAATTTTGATGAAAAATTGTTCACCAATACACAGGGTGTTTCACGAATGATGGCACAGGCTTTCAGGGCAGATGTGGGACATTTTGCTGAGTCTGAATCAGTGTTCGAAATATGTCCTAATTCGTTTAAGAGATATAGGCTGTTTTATGTATTTAATCAAAAACTTTCCATCGGCATAACTTTTGAACGCCTGCATCCTAATTTTCAAAAAGTGTAATTTTCCTCAGAATCTACAATAGAAAAATTTTAGAAATTAAAAAAAATTAAAAACTGGCTGAAATCAGACACACCCATACAAAACGAAATACTTTTCGATATCTTATCTTCACTTTCGCAAATAAATTCTTTTATACCCTTTCCTCCATCAAATTTTTTTTAAATTTCTAAAATTTTTCCCTTCGGTATGCTCGCATCCCCTTAGGAGGCTCCCCCACAGGTTAGAAATGCTGTCATTTTACTCAGAAATTAAATTCGGAAATACACAGGTCCGCGTTTACTATGAATCGAAAATGCCAGATATTCAATAGCTCATAAAATATTGAGGGGAAGTGTGCCATTATTTCAAATGAGCTTGTTTGAAAGAGTGTCCATCGTAGATTCTGAGGAAAATTTCACTTTTTGTAAATTCGATGTACAGGGTTGTTAAGTTTTGATCAGATTTCGGAGAACTGAGCGCCGCCATTGTCCAAAGATTCACCCCTGAAGTTAGTTGTAGATAATTCCGCGCACTTTATGAGTGCGCTGCTCGCAGTGGTCCTTATAATGACGGCTGGCTATAATGATATTTTAACTATGTCCGTTTTATCTATGACACTTCTATGTTCTTAACCCTTTTCTATGGTTCGACCAAAAAGTGAATCGGTGTCGAGATGGGGTAATAGATCGAATAGTCAAGTTCAGTAAATTCAACACACAGTCTAGTAAGTACAAGTCAAGTACAGTATAGTATAGTTCGTCGTTGCTCCTGCCCCTTGAGACACAGTGTTCAGCTTGCACATTTTAAGTTAGTTAAATATTGACCTTGTCGCCACGTGGTTAGAAAAGACCCTACAGTCGGTCATCGGTCACCAAAATCTTCGTTAGTACCCAAGTCGGTAAATTGTTATTGGATAAGTGAGTGGAACTGATTCATAGTTTTCGATAACTAGTTAAGCGAATCTTGTTAAGTGTACATTGTGTAATTGTATATATAGACCTACTTCAATAAATAGTGTGAAAAATCTCATGGTCCTTCGAACTTCATAACCCAGTACCTTACAGTCCAATTTATGTATGGATGTTCTACATCTAATAGCTACAAGGGTGTTTTACAAGATGTGGAATAAAAAATATAATTTTCTCAGTCCGGGCCTGCGCTATCGACAAGTCATCAGGTGTAAATATTAGGCATTGGCCTATTCTCATTTCCTCAAATTTTCATGAAGATCCATGCAGGCGTTCAAAAGTAATGCCGATTGAAAGTTTTCAATAAAATACATAGAACAGCCTGTATCTTTCAAACTCATATGGTTAGAACATGTTTCGAGCACTGATTCAGACTCATCAAAATGTCCTGCATCTGCCCTGAAAGCCTGTACAATCATTCGTGAAACACCCTGTATATTTAAACATGAGCGAAAAAAAGTCATGCAAGAGGAACAGGCGGCGGGCTTCCTATGGAAAACGAATTATCCAAAACGGAAATGAATATAATAGATATTTTTGTAATAGTATCTTTTGATCGACAGAAGGAGAGTTAGTTACTTTGTTTTTTGAATATTATTTTTATCCAGATATCCAGAAACATTCAAACAAATTGTTTCTCACTCCAATCATTGCCAATGTGATTGCCTTCGGGAAAGATATACGTATCGATGTTTAAATTGTGTTGTTTGGTCTCCGCGATGTCTATATCTATTTGTTGAACATCATCCAATATATCCATTATTAACAACTGTACTATCGTCTTACATTATCTCCGAGGAATAAATATGACTAATAAATATATCTCTATGAAATTAATATGGTCAAAGGATCAAAACGAATGCCAAAAAGCGCTCGAAGTAAATAGTCTAAGATCCCGATATAAAACTACCTTCACCGAGATGCTTATTTGATAGAACGTATTTTTTATTCAATTTAACATGTCAATAAATATATCACATATGGGTTGCCTAATAAATTTTAGTCCAGAGAAGGTTTAATTGATATTAAAAAAAAAAAAAATTTTTAAACATTTCACCGGTTTGATTATTAGATGAATTCAATACCAATCGAAAGTATGAAGCCTATAGAATGTGCAAACGTTAGGTTGCCTATTCTCTAAACTCAAAATTTTGCTTACTCATATCTCTGACTATTTGATACTTAACAGTTGACAGAAGTTTATCAATATTATCCAGATTAGAAAGTCCAGGAATATAACTCGATGATGGTTAACAGATTTTAGGAGAAGTTTACACTAGTCGAAGCGGTTACTGCAACTTATTATTGTTTATTTATTTATTAGTTTAATTTAATTTAATTCCTAATTTCGTGCTCGTTTAAGATTCCACCCAATATATGTTAATCTCATTTTCGCGTAACATATGCTGGAGGATATGACGGATGTCGAGAAGAAGTCAGTATTCACATGGCATTCGTCCGATGAACTACATAGATTTTCCCAAATTATTAATCATTGAGTTTTCGTGAATAATCCACGAAATTGAATATCGCGACTATTTCGCGAGTGAGTGTCTATACGAGGATTTCAGCCTTACTGTGAAGCCGCAGGTAGGCAGAAGTCGATACTCCAGCATTCGCTTTTCTTTTCTTTTCATTTTTCATATTTTATTTCTTTTCTTTAAGTTTCAAAGGCCCTTGTCGTGCCATTTTGGTCCTTTTCGAGCCACATTTTCGAACCGCGTTTTCAAAATTATTACGATCAAGCATTTCGGAATTTCATTCATTTCAATCATTCCATATTGATCTAGCCTCAAAAAACTGATAAGATATCGTGTGACGTGTCGACCTTGAGTAAGCCGGTCACAAGGCTTAAATTCGGCTCGCGACTACACTCATTGAAGATGGGAGTGAGTTCTTCAAAATTAGATGGAAGGTAATAATGGGCGCCAGGTAGAGATATGCCTGTCTTAAGAATAAATTGCGTACTCCTCTACCAGAGTAGCAGTGAAACAAATCACTCAAGTCAAACGTTTAATAAAATTAAAATTTATGCAGTGGTTGATAATAAAAAAATTAATGAAAAAGAATTCTCTAAATTACCAAGAGCCAGAAGGGCTTCCCAAAACTTTACCTAACACTAACAAATGCCAGAAGGGCTTCCTATAAACTATAATCAACAACAAATGCCAGAAGGGCTTCCTATAACCTATAATGCCTAAACTAATCCTCAAAACAGAAGCCTTATATCAGCCTATACTTGGCTTAGGCTAAACCTTAAATATCAGTACCGAAACTAACGTAAACGGAGTTCGACAAACTCCAACTAGACCAGATAATAAACCCCATACAAATTAACCAAGTTGAACAAGAAGATTGACCTAAACCACAGATCCAGAAGGAATATACAAATACAGTGGTTGTAATAACTGGCTGGTATAAAATAGCAGGTTGAATAAAGTAATAATAAATTCCAGTCACAAATCCTGAAGGGATACACAAGTATTATAGTTGTTAAAATAAATGGCCAGTTAGTGAAGTGCACCTCACCGCAAACTGTTTACAATTGCAACAGTGTATAATAAGCATGAAACAACCTTTATTCAATATAACTTATAACTTCAATACAACTATCAATGGATAGAAAATTAATAATAAAACCGTTAACTCCTATTCAAATAACTGATTTACTATCAGTACAATAAATCAAAACTAAATCTCAATACAATACTCTTAAAGCCAGTGCAAGCACCGGTTACCTGATACGAAATCAATATTGAAGGTTGACTTGACAGCAAATCTAACGGTGAGATCTCTATACGTAGAATGTACCATCTACTCGAGCTACACCATATGTCAGCAATATACTATGTACTCGAACTGTACCATATATCAGAATGTATCATACATCAGAACTGCACCAGAAATTCACCACCATACACCAGAAAATAAGTACCATAACCTCAAACCATACCATATACCAGACTCCAGAACGTAACCAGGCACTAGGATTCTCAACGTTACCCAGGCACTAGGATTCCAAACAATTATCCAGGCACTAGGATTTCAAATCCAACCAGGCACTAGGATTCCCAAAAATATCCAGGCACTAGGACCCTAATAAAAGACAATAAGATATTGTTCACAAAATGAAAAGGAATTTATACCTCTCAGATGTTGTTCGAGGGAAAAGGATCTTCTTGATATTCTTCGTGTAAGTTCAACAGGTGTTCGAACTTATAGCCGGGAAGTGAATCCTAATAAAACAGAAATTTCAGACAACATCTCAAGATATAGAAATGATATCATACCTCTCAGATCTTCAGAGTAAATTCAATATAAGAGATAGGCCTTGTGGAAGAAAACTTTTATAATCACGTATAAAACGTAGTTCCCAGAAATATTCACAATACCATAAACCAAACAGGGAATTACCCAAATTGAAGAAATAATCGCCTATAACAAGGATGATTCGAGATCATATATTCTCCAATTCAAGTCCAATTTTCTTCCAAAAAAATCTCTTTCAAAAAAATTCTCAAATCGCCGATAACCTCCATTTTGACAATCCATAACCACAGAATCTACCAGTTGTCAAACGAAACTTCCCACACAGAAGAAAAGTAATACAAGAAATCCAGAAACTATAAAATATTTCCCAACGGTAATGATATTCGACCTCACTTATCCGGAAATAACTGTTCCATAATAAATTCAAATTTATATTAATACGGAATATTCCGAGTTGAATTCACAATCAGCCTCCAGAGGGCGTAGTACCAACCGAAATATCCAATGGTGTAAATTGAACCGTTACAATCGAACTTGACTTTCATTATCTTAGACCATACACAGCTTCTGATTTGTTCTGATCTATGTTCATAACCTCATTTCAAAACATCAACAAAAATAAACTTGCATAATTTTGTTTGTATTTTATCATTTTCAATCCAATAAATTCAATCTAAGATTAACTTGATTCGTTTCAACAGGCTATTGAATTTTCTCTTTTTCAAAATTATTCAGATCGAAATTCATATTGTTTTCTGCAGTATACCTTGAATAATCAGTAATAATGACAACAAAATTGAAACAACTCAAAGCTCGTCGACAGATACTAAGTGACGATCTCGAGGAAATCTTGAGTCTAGCGCAATTCGCCGTTACTGACGAATGTCTCCACGTACGATTCAAATAAAGATTTGAAAAACTTGAGGAGATTTTCAGAATTTACACACGTCCATTGTGTCTATTATCGCATCTTCAGATGAACCTGAATTTGACGCTGAAAAGGTTACTCGAACGGCTTTTATGGATAATTATTACACCATTAAAACGATTTACATTAATTTATTTCCTTTAGTAAAACAAGAAAATAGTAGCCCGTCTCTCAGTTCCCATTTTCGATGGGAATTATAAAGAGTGGCCTACTTTCTTTGATATGTTCAAAAGCTTGGTGCATGAAAATTCCAACTTAAGTCAGATAGAAAAGTTTCAATACCTCCTTAGTTCACTTTCTTCTCATGCTTTAAGTCTATTAAAAAGGTTTCCATTGACTGCTGAAAACTATGAAAATGCTTTTGAGACATTAACAGGAAGATATCAGAATAAACGGCTTCTTGCTAATACATGTTGGAAGGAAATCTATAATGTTCCAAAGCTTCACAGTGATTCATCTATAGGCCTTAGGCGAATTCTAGAGGTTTTGCGGAGAATTTATCGGTATTAAAGAATTTAGGTTTACTCGTTGACCAATGGGACTTTGTTTTATTTCATATTCTCATTCAGAAATTAGAATCAGCATCCATCAAACGCTTTGAATTACAAGAATGTTCAACAGATATTCCTTCATTTGTCAATTTGCGAAATTTCCTGACAAATCAATGTATAGCATTGGAGTCAGCCGCTCTCTCTCTTCCTTCGAAAACTCATTTAGTTTCGAATTCTCAACTTTCGAAGTCCAGTTCTGTTTCAATGAATAAAAGAAATTCGGTGCTTCTCGTTCAAACGAAAAACGAATCAATCAAGAAACTTATAAACTGTAATTATTGCAAGTTAGCTCATAATATTTACAAATGTCCATCATTTTTAGAACAAACTGCGCAGGATCGTTTCAAAATTGTGAAAGACAAAAATTGGTGTATCAATTGCCTCCATTCTGGACATCAGATAAATAATTGTTCTTCAAAATCAAATTGTCGTACTTGCAACGGGAAACACCATACCCTGTTACACATACGCAGTAATGCGGATAATAATCCTTCAACAGAGAAGTTTCATTTCAATGCTGCAAATTCATTTGGTTCTAATACAGGCTCAGCTCAAGTTTTAACGAACGTTTCATCAAATTCTACCGTCCTCTTAGCAACCGCTCAGGTCGAAATTCGTGATGCTTGGGGTAGATATCAGAAGGTCCGAGTTCTGTTAGATGGGGGTTCTCAAATAAATGTTATAACTCAATCGTGTGTGGATAAATAACGCTTGAAAGTTTGTAATACTTCATTTTCGATAAATGGAATTGGGGAAAGCTCATCTTCTGCTAAGTGCAGCACTGAATGTACTATTCGTCCAGCAGGTCAAATAAATCCATCTTTTACATTCGATGCAGTCATAATTCCGAAGATTTGTTTGGAGATGCCAAGTTCTTTCGTAAACCATTCTTATTGGAATTGTGTCTATGAAAGGAGGTTGGCAGATCCGGACTTTTCCATACCGAAATCGATAGATCTCCTTCTTGGAGCGGAGATATTCTCTTTAATAATTCGGCAGGGTCGTATTGAGGGTAACGGTTTAGAACCGACAGCACTTGAGACAGTATTTGGTTGGGTTTTCATGGGGAAGATTCAATCACCTAACATATCAGTTAACAATTTTCATTTATCATTATCCGAATCATGTTTTAAATCTTCGTTGAAAAGATTCTGGGAGCTTGAAGAAGTTTCGGAGACTGTCATCGTATCGCCAGAAGATCAATTTTGTGAGACCTCATTCACTCAGAACTATTCTAGAAATGCTTCCGGACGGTACACTGTAGCGTTGCCATTTAAACCTGATCACTCAACAATTTCATTCGGTGACACATATTCTCTCGCATTACGTCGTTTTTTATGAGTCTTTGACTTGTACATATATTTTAACCCAAGATTCCTGAGGTCAAAAGAAACACTTTTTTCCTTTACCATTCTTTCTGATTCGGCCCGGTTAAAAAGATACAGGCTGTTGAAAATCGTTAAAAAAATGTGATTTTCGGCTATATCTCGTAAATGGTTCCATCGAAGGAAATGATTTTTGAAATATAGCATTTTTTTTTATGTGATACATCTTATCCGAACACAAGATTCCATACACATTCTTCTGTTTCTTTATTTTGAACATTATCCCATAAAAATACCAGAAATTCGAAGAAACCAACTCTTAAGAGTAATTTGAACGTTCATTGAAGAATATTTGGCTAATTTGAAAAATAAAAGTATTCTTCATGTTTTCTCGTACAAAGCGCCGTTTTCGAATACTTGATCTTAAAAAAAAAAAATTATCTGTGAAATTCAAAAAATTGGGTACTTTGGCTGAATGCAACTCTGTTCTGTTGTGGAAAAAAAAAACCACAGAAATGAATATTTACTATGATGTCATGTCTCAGATTTTAGAATTGAAGTACTAGCCAACTTAGTTTGAAAATGAAGTTATTTGAATAAGCTCACCTCAACTCCTCGATTTGATTACAAATTACCGAGCTTTGGCACAGCTCTGATAATAAGAAGATACTTCACTAAAATCAACATTCTTTTTGAAAAGTCCAGATTATTCATAAAGCCCATGTTTAAAAAAGTTTTCACAAAATAGTCCCATTATAATGACAACAATCAATATCCCACTAAAGACTGCTGCTATCGAACAATACTGTATTCTTCTTCGGCTCATTCAAACTCACATCGAAACATACCACTAGGACTAGGTACATACTAGACAAATTTTCATGTGATTGAGATTGAATACTTTTATTCTTTTGCTATTCCATAAATTCATCCTAAGAGCATATGATTGACATACTTCCAAAATGGCCATAATTGTTTTAATGTGAAAACAAATTAGGTGAGTTGAAAGAAACTGGATATTCTATTGTGGATATTTAAATTGAATACTTCTCATTTATTTTCAATGCCAAAATCAAGATGAATTAAGTAGTGAAGTTGGCTATAATGTAGGTACACATTAAGAACAAATTTGATTACAAGTGGAGTCTAACATTTTTCATTGATTACAGAGCCAGAATATTTTACATATTTCCATATTTTCATACTGATGGCTTCAAAAATATTGATGCATTTCAATATTTTTATGAGATAGTTGGAACAAATCAAATGCTTCATTTCATAACAAATATCTTATAACAATAACAGTGTAAACTGTAAATGAAAATTTTAGGTTAGAACATAGATTATTCGAACCGAACTGCTGTGTTTATATTTGGCATCACTCGAAATTTGAAAGTCAAACTTAAAACCACAGATTACTATAGTATGTGTTAGAACTTTCACAGATTAATATTATTTATTTGAGATTTTAAGGTTAAATGGCAATTCTTGTAAACAAAACGATATCATATAAATGAAATATAATGAATGAATGGTTATGAATTATGAGTATCAGAGCTAATATGGGTGGTAGCGAGCTTAATTCGTTATAATTATCGAAAATGAAATAGAAATCAAGAGAAGAATATTTAATCTTTAGCGTCAACGAAATTGGAATAACTCATTTATTTTATTATAAACACTACTTTGTTCAACAAATGGAATGTAAAACGTAAGTTTATGATGGTTTTTCTAATTTAGTAGCTTATTTCCAAGGTTCAAAAGGTATATCTTATGCTTGAGAAAACTTCAGTGTTCCGGTTTTCAGGGGTGAATTAGCTCATTTTGAAAATTTAAAATGGCTATATCTTTTTAACAGGGCCGAATCGGAAAAAATGGTAAATGAAAAAAGTATTTCTTTTGACCTCAGGAACCTTCGGTTAAAATATATGTACAAGTCAAAGACTCACCCTGTATATATTTATATATATATATATATATATATATATATATTTTTTTTTTTCACACATTTGTGATTTTTCAGAGTTACCCGGGCGTCAATGCGCCAAGAGCAACTCCTAATGAGGGTATATTATTTATATATATATTCATATATATATATATATATATAGTTATAAGTATGATAAGGGGTGTGGGAAAATTGATAAGTGTTATAATTTCACTCTTCTTTATTTCATTTAGTCGACGTTTCGATCCCGATGGGGACCTTCTTCAGGACTCTACAATAGCAATAGAAAACAGTCAAAAACATGGCAATCACAAAACATGTAAAAATAGTACATACCGAAATACAGAGTTGTAAAGATCTTATTTGAACACAAATCAATAGCTCTCAAGAAAGCAATGAACAAGAACATCAACAAATTTAGCGAAAAAAGATCTGATATTTCGTTAGCACAAGAGTAGAAATCAATTATCATATGTAAATAAGGTAAACAGAATAATCAACAAAATGAGAGGTTGTCAAAAATGTTGTCAACCAGACTTGCCACAGAATACACGCACATGACAAATGAAACATAGAATAGCATTAAATCACACTTGGTCGCAGTAATTCACTCTCACCGAACTCAGAACAAATGCGATTATTGAAAGACTCCATGAACCGAATCCAATCCCCTCTCACAGAAATAGTCCGGAACATAGATTTCACTATTACGTTATCCCGACTGTAGAACTTGTGGAAATATTCATTCCATTTGATCCATCCAATTCACTGCCACCAAACTGGTCATAATGAATCAAATAAGTATAGATGGAGCCAATATTGTTTACATCCCTTCTGTAATTCATAGAACAAGTGTGGCGTTTAATATGGTACATCTCTAAGAAACATCTTTTCTTTCCACTAACTGCACATTCAAGAATTTTGGTGGAATCATAATCCATTGGGTGATCTTTGTCCCGGGTATGGTCTGCTAGGGCACAAATCTTATTTGGATTCTTGATGTCGCTCTTGTGTTGAGCAATCCTTCTCTTCAAAAGCTGAGATGTCTGACCAATATACACCTCACTACATATTGAACATGGAATACAATACACCACACCACTCATATTATCAACAGTCATCCTATCTTTCACTCGACTGTATAGTCTGTCAATTTTAAAATAAGATTTCGGAATCAATTTAATTTGTGTGGTCTTTAGGAGGTTAATTAATGCATTAGTCATACCATTTATTAGGGGAATAGAAGAGTAAAGAATACTATCTACGTTCTCAGTGTCCACAGTGGTGGATGCGCCCCTCTCTCCATTCGTTGGCTGTCTCGAAGGAGTGGTATTGTATATCAATCTGGACAACAACCTCTTTGGGTATCCATTCTCTAGCATCAATTGTAACAATAACCTCAGATTCTGCTGCCTTAGACTTGGATGGGCAACTTTTTCGATGCGATTCTTCAATCCTAAAATCATGTTTACCTTTTGTCCATGTGGATGATTGGAAAAACAGTGTAAGTATCTCCCTGAACTTGTTGGCTTTCGGTACCAATCCAGAATCAGCCTATTTTCCGGTGTTCGAATCACCCTTGTATCCAGGAATGGGACACCACTCGCTGTTTCTTCCTCCAACGTAAACTGTATACTTTCATGTTCACTGTTAAACCTGTTTAGAACGAAAGCAACCTGGTCTTTAGGTACAGCACATATTAGATCATCAACATATTTCTTGATGAAAGGAATGTGAAAAGGAATGCTAACAAGAATGCAGTCCAGAAGGAAATCCATTACTACTTCAGCAATGGACGGACTGAAGTTGGAACCCATAGGGGAACCGAGCACCTGTTTGAAGAACCTACCATTAAAAAGAAAATAGTTAGAAGAAAACAGGAACTTAATGGCATATATGAATTCTTCTTTTGGTAGACTAGTGTGGTTTTTGATAGTATCCCACTTGTTCTCAACAGCTGAGACTGCCAACTCTACAGGAATGTTGGTGAAAAGAGATACAACGTCCAGGCTGATCAGGACATAATCAACAGGTAACTGGAAACCATTCACACATTGGGCAAAAGCAAAGGAATCTTCAATAAAATATCTACTTCTGGTGGAAGAAAGATATTTAGACAGGATGTCTGAAACAAAAACTGACAGTTTGGAAGTGGGGGTGTTGACAGATGATATTATTGGTCTCAAGGCAAGAATGGGTTTGTGGATTTTTGGTAAACCGTAGAATCTAGCGGGAACTGAATTATAAATGTACAGTAATTTACCTTGTACTTGTGTTATGTGGCCCCCACTGACCCATCGCTTAATCAATGCATTACATTTACCTTGTATTGTAATGGTTGGATCTCTGTTAGGAAGAAGTTGGTAATATTGTTCATTGAGCAAAATTGTGTTGGAGTGCTCTATGTACTGATCCTTATCCATCAATACCGTAACATTGCCTTTATCAGCCCGTAACACAAGCAATTCTTGATGTTGACTTAGGTACCTCTTACAGTGGTAAAATTCTCTCTGGAAAACATTATTAGTCCTTTTTCCAGGTTTGATGTAGTTGGTTATAATATTAGCAGCTTGGGAACGTTTGATGTTCTTCCCCTCATCTGACAGTCTATCATTAAGGTCTATAATGCTCTCTACATCTGCCAACAGTCCCGACATGGAAACCTCCTTCAAAGGAATATCAATGCCGAATCTGGGGCCCAGTGCTAGGAATTTCAATATTCTATCTGGTATAATCACAGAACTAACATTCCTAACCCACCCTTCTTGTGGTTCTACTCTCTTTAGAAGTTCATCCGATAGAGCTCTCACCTTCATCAGATTTCTCTCCTTGATAGCAGCAAATTCTCTTCTGTACCTTCTGGACTGGTAAGATTCAAAACGAATTAGCATCTCTGGTGGAAGCAACCCCTCCAAGATCTGCCACAACCTGGAAGACTCACACTCCATTCTTCCTATCCTGGTCACAGTCACAGTGATCTCAAATTGAAGAACGAGACGCCTTGATTTCTCCAACATAGCTTGAACCTGTCTGGACGAACCTGAATCACTTGCTGAGCTGAACAAATAATTCATATTGCTGGAAATATGTTTGGGAAGTAAACCCTGTCTTTTGCATTCCAAAAGGAACACTCTTCGGTTTCTATAAGATGCCAGTTTCATATTGTACGAAGACCATGACTTCAACGCCTCATATGCTACTCTTCCATAGTTGTTTCTTACTTCTGCATAAAACCCCATGCTTAAATATCAACAATTTTAATTCCCAATATACAACAATAGTTATAAGTATGATAAGGGGTGTGGGAAAATTGATAAGTGTTATAATTTCACTCTTCTTTATTTCATTTAGTCGACGTTTCGATCCCGATGGGGACCTTCTTCAGGACTCTACAATAGCAATAGAAAACAGTCAAAAACATGGCAATCACAAAACATGTAAAAATAGTACATACCGAAATACAGAGTTGTAAAGATCTTATTTGAACACAAATCAATAGCTCTCAAGAAAGCAATGAACAAGAACATCAACAAATTTAGCGAAAAAAGATCTGATATTTCGTTAGCACAAGAGTAGAAATCAATTATCATATGTAAATAAGGTAAACAGAATAATCAACAAAATGAGAGGTTGTCAAAAATGTTGTCAACCAGACTTGCCACAGAATACACGCACATGACAAATGAAACATAGAATAGCATTAAATCACACTTGGTCGCAGTAATTCACTCTCACCGAACTCAGAACAAATGCGATTATTGAAAGACTCCATGAACCGAATCCAATCCCCTCTCACAGAAATAGTCCGGAACATAGATTTCACTATTACGTTATCCCGACTGTAGAACTTGTGGAAATATTCATTCCATTTGATCCATCCAATTCATGTGGGGGCCACATAACACAAGTACAAGGTAAATTACTGTACATTTATAATTCAGTTCCCGCTAGATTCTACGGTTTACCAAAAATCCACAAACCCATTCTTGCCTTGAGACCAATAATATCATCTGTCAACACCCCCACTTCCAAACTGTCAGTTTTTGTTTCAGACATCCTGTCTAAATATCTTTCTTCCACCAGAAGTAGATATTTTATTGAAGATTCCTTTGCTTTTGCCCAATGTGTGAATGGTTTCCAGTTACCTGTTGATTATGTCCTGATCAGCCTGGACGTTGTATCTCTTTTCACCAACATTCCTGTAGAGTTGGCAGTCTCAGCTGTTGAGAACAAGTGGGATACTATCAAAAACCACACTAGTCTACCAAAAGAAGAATTCATATATGCCATTAAGTTCCTGTTTTCTTCTAACTATTTTCTTTTTAATGGTAGGTTCTTCAAACAGGTGCTCGGTTCCCCTATGGGTTCCAACTTCAGTCCGTCCATTGCTGAAGTAGTAATGGATTTCCTTCTGGACTGCATTCTTGTTAGCATTCCTTTTCACATTCCTTTCATCAAGAAATATGTTGATGATCTAATATGTGCTGTACCTAAAGACCAGGTTGCTTTCGTTCTAAACAGGTTTAACAGTGAACATGAAAGTATACAGTTTACGTTGGAGGAAGAAACAGCGAGTGGTGTCCCATTCCTGGATACAAGGGTGATTCGAACACCGGAAAATAGGATGATTCTGGATTGGTACCGAAAGCCAACAAGTTCAGGGAGATACTTACACTGTTTTTCCAATCATCCACATGGACAAAAGGTAAACATGATTTTAGGATTGAAGAATCGCATCGAAAAAGTTGCCCATCCAAGTCTAAGGCAGCAGAATCTGAGGTTATTGTTACAATTGATGCTAGAGAATGGATACCCAAAGAGGTTGTTGTCCAGATTGATATACAATACCACTCCTTCGAGACAGCCAACGAATGGAGAGAGGGGCGCATCCACCACTGTGGACACTGAGAACGTAGATAGTATTCTTTACTCTTCTATTCCCCTAATAAATGGTATGACTAATGCATTAATTAACCTCCTAAAGACCACACAAATTAAATTGATTCCGAAATCTTATTTTAAAATTGACAGACTATACAGTCGAGTGAAAGATAGGATGACTGTTGATAATATGAGTGGTGTGGTGTATTGTATTCCATGTTCAATATGTAGTGAGGTGTATATTGGTCAGACATCTCAGCTTTTGAAGAGAAGGATTGCTCAACACAAGAGCGACATCAAGAATCCAAATAAGATTTGTGCCCTAGCAGACCATACCCGGGACAAAGATCACCCAATGGATTATGATTCCACCAAAATTCTTGAATGTGCAGTTAGTGGAAAGAAAAGATGTTTCTTAGAGATGTACCATATTAAACGCCACACTTGTTCTATGAATTACAGAAGGGATGTAAACAATATTGGCTCCATCTATACTTATTTGATTCATTATGACCAGTTTGGTGGCAGTGAATTGGATGGATCAAATGGAATGAATATTTCCACAAGTTCTACAGTCGGGATAACGTAATAGTGAAATCTATGTTCCGGACTATTTCTGTGAGAGGGGATTGGATTCGGTTCATGGAGTCTTTCAATAATCGCATTTGTTCTGAGTTCGGTGAGAGTGAATTACTGCGACCAAGTGTGATTTAATGCTATTCTATGTTTCATTTGTCATGTGCGTGTATTCTGTGGCAAGTCTGGTTGACAACATTTTTGACAACCTCTCATTTTGTTGATTATTCTGTTTACCTTATTTACATATGATAATTGATTTCTACTCTTGTGCTAACGAAATATCAGATCTTTTTTCGCTAAATTTGTTGATGTTCTTGTTCATTGCTTTCTTGAGAGCTATTGATTTGTGTTCAAATAAGATCTTTACAACTCTGTATTTCGGTATGTACTATTTTTACATGTTTTGTGATTGCCATGTTTTTGACTGTTTTCTATTGCTATTGTAGAGTCCTGAAGAAGGTCCCCATCGGGATCGAAACGTCGACTAAATGAAATAAAGAAGAGTGAAATTATAACACTTATCAATTTTCCCACACCCCTTATCATACTTATAACTATTGTTGTATATTGGGAATTAAAATTGTTGATATATATATATATATATATATATATATATATATATATATATATATATATAATAAATTCGATTATTGGTGTTATTATCATTTATAATTAGCTCATATTACTGCTTATGTTAAATACAGTAAGTTTATATATATATATATATATATATATATATATATATATATATATATATATATATATATATATATATATATATATATATATATATATATATATATAAACTTACTGTATTTAACATAAGCAGTAATATGAGCTAATTATAAATGATAATAACACCAATAATCGAATTTTGAAGAGACACCCCACGTGTGCATCTTTGACATTTGTCACAGAGAATGTCGTTTATGTCACAGCGTTGCCAAGTTTGTATCGAAATGAAAACCGTTGGGTCCAAGGCAGCGGATTTGAAGTCAATTTTTTTCGTCTAAGAACCGACAACGTTGTAGGTTGTATCAAAAGTTGCCTATCATAAAAGGGTTTTTAATTTATTAGAATATGACGATCAAATCAAAATTTATGTTTAAAATGAAAAATACATCTAAATATTAACAATTGAACAAATTATGGTAAGGCTTTCTCTTACCCGCCACCTTGGGAGGCGCCCGATGGAGGACAAGCTCGAAGCACTATTATACAGTTCTCGTCACAGATCTGCCATAGAGTATGGTCCAACTATTTTTCGCTGTAAAGTTATTGAAGATTCTAATATTCAATAACGTTTCACAATTTTTCCACTGAAAACATAGCATAATTTGAAAATTTGATCTTGATCAAAATTCATTATAGACAATTGGAATGACCGGAATATTATCCTTAGCATAGAGTGGTGTCGCGGAGATTTTATTGAACTTAATCATGATGTTCACTTTCACATTGGGTAATTTTTCTTAATATTATCCGGTATTAATTGCTCAGCTACTGTAAGTTCCGAGTAGTTTCTGTGGAATTCTGTAAACAACCATTGTCAAATCATAATCATTATTAAGACATATTATTTTATCCAGTTTCTGCAACATTGAATTTTATTCTATTTTCCTTAGAATATTGGGAAAACCATCTAGAGATGAATGGCCAAAAGAAAATGTATGTGTTAAGTATGATTCTTTTGAGATTGTCGATGCCTCTGGATTAGCACAGATGATTCCTAATCTTTGTTCAAATGCAGAAGATCTTGTTTTGGTAAGTATTCATTCTTTACAAATTTTCTTCATTATCATGCTGTAAGAACAATGACGACGCGTTTTTCATTACGTTAGGATGACTGTAGGACCCAATTTGAAATCTATGTCAAAGAGAAAATACCGCGGCGCCCCCGAAGGCGGTGAAATTTCCCATTGAAATTCGCTCTACAAAATATATGAATCAATTTCGACATGATGGCGATGAAGAACTATCTGGAAACTCATACAGAATATCGATATTACCAGTGTTATGAAGTTTGAATTTTTTTTCATAAATCTGATTTCATTTCAAATAAATCTACATCGGTTTTTGTTTTTGTTCATTATTTGAATACGATAAACTTAATTCACACACACTTTTCAGAGAATAACCGCCGTTTCAAGAAGGTGTGTGCCCTTTTATTCAGACCACAAAAACACGTAACGTAACGTGTAATAGAAAGAACGTGAATGGCAGATACTAGCGTTTTTGTCTGTGATAAGAGGTATTGCAGGTGAAATAGTAAGTTACGTAACAAGTCCGGGCGTGTTGCGTACAATATTTTTTCGGCAACCGTGTAGAATAACACTATCGCTGCTGCTTTCCATATTTTATTGCTATTGCGATCAAAAAACATGCAAATTGTTGACAACTAAGTTCATATGAACTGTCAGCCGTTTTCTTGGTTGCTATGGTAATGATCAACTGCATTTATTAAAAAATATACCTATCAAGATTTTCATATTCACAATAACACAAACGACGTGATTCTTTTCAGACATAGTCCGGGAAGTACGTACTTTCCGGACTAGGCCGGGAAATGCTACTTTCTCAGAGAAAAAGCGTCCAGGAAGTGACGGTTGCCGAAAAAGGTTATTTTCCCTCAAAAATGTTCTAAAACTACTTTGTTTTTGAGGATAGAGGGGTCACATTCGCCGATTTCATTTTCTTTCTCTTCCCTAGCAGTTTATACAAAGTGTCCCGGAAAGAATACGAAAATCGGATACCATGAATGAATGAAGGTCATCATGGAACACTCGTATCAAAAGGTTTTAATCGCCTGAAAGCCTTCGTTTGGGAGTGATGTTCATCTTATGCGTAAAGTTCACTGTTAACTAATTCTTTAACTAATTGACCGAGTAATTACCAATTTTGAAGTTTTGTCACCCTTCACTATCGCCTTCCTTCAATATTTTAAGAATCGAATAAATCGGTCTAGGAAAATGTTAGACATTCTATTTTCGTGAATATTCGTCGTTTTCTCTAGTTATATTTATATTAAAGCGAGCGTAGACTATTCTTTCAAATGGTCGAAATAGCGAACTCCAGCAGGATAACTTTAAGTCGATGACAGGTGACATCTGGAGTGGCAGGATAATGATAACTATAAAATAAAAATCAAGTTCAGTTCAACTATATATATATATATATATATATATATATATATATACATAGATTGCTGTTTTTACAACTTTGTAATTTGTGTGATTTTTTTAGCATCCTGAAGAAGAACCGCATATTGGTTCGAAATATAGATGAATAGACTATAGACTGTTGATCTTTTCTAAATTGCCTAGATACCCAACCACACCTCCTTACTTTATTCGGCAAATAATTTATCTCACTGTATATATATATATATATATATATATATATATATATATATATATATATATATTAATATGGATCGTATATATTCAAGTTGAGATTATGTTGTTGTTGATTTGATTTAAATTGATTCGATCCAATAACTAAATTTGAAACTATATTTTTATGATTTTGCGCCGACTCTATATATCTCAGGAGGGTTCATTCAAATTCAATTTTGTTTAAAAATTTAATTAATATTTTCGAAATTCACTAACTATAAAGAAATTCTTATCTAATAACTAAATTTATATTAATCTAATCTTATATTTACGTATTTAAATCTTCATCGACCTCATCAGTGTTCTATGTTATGGTATGGTATCGTCTTCTATGCTCCTAACCTCGAATGGATTATAACCTTAATTCGTATTAATTCAGTTGCATTGTTTTGAATCCATTTTCCATTTAATATTGCTTCAACTTGCTTGAATCCAGGGAAATTTCTTCTTGAGATTGATTAAATAATTTTTCACTTCTTTTCACAATGATTTTCAGGTACGTATTTAACAATTTTAATATCTTGCAAATTTTCGTAAATAAATTCTTTCGTTTATCAATTATTTCAGGTATATTTCTTGAGTCAGGTGATGTGCTCTCAATAATGGTTTTTTACTGACTGATTAGCTGTCATTCGGCTGGGCTTTATATAGATTTTCAATTTTTTCTTGAAATCAAGATTGCCTTGGATGTCAAAAAATTTTCCAAATATGATGCTTTCGCAATTTTCTCTTTTGAGGTAAGTTTTCTCTCTTCAATCTTGATCTAGTTAATTTCTTCATTTAATTCCCCATCTTTTGGTACCACATATGTTGCATTCGGTCGATTCGAAGTTACAAAATTTTCAAATATTCTATATACAATTTTGAAATTTTTCTAATATTCACTTTCTTTGACCTAATATTCAAAGATTTCTATCTATAACTCCTAAAATCTACTACATATTTTTAAATTATACTATAATCTAATGAAATATATACATTTTTGTATGTTTGAGACATGAATTACTTTGGAATCCCTGATTTATCATTCGATATCCTATCCCTATCCTTTTCTTACAATTTTATTTGGAATTTCAGCTAATATTACATTTTTGAGATTGCATTTAGATGTAATTCACTAGATCACAAGCTATTTAATGAAAATTAACATAGGAAATATAAAATAAATGATTATTTTTTTATCATTTTGAATGAAAATTGAATATTCAGTCTTTTGACTCTTTTAACATTATTTACATGATATATAAATGGTTCCTGATACTTGAGTTGAATATCTTTTGTTGATTTTATCAAATTGAACTTGAATTTTATTAATATTTTCATTTTGTTTCAGATCCTGAGATGTTTTCAATGAATATTGATATAGTACTTTAGAAATATTGGATTTATGCTACTTTTATAATGTGCAAATGAATGGAATAAATGAATAAAGTTACTCTACTTTCTTTAAAATTATTGGATCATATCAAGTTAAAATTTATTATCTATTTGATGAATTTGCTGTAGTTTCCGAATGATAGAGTCTGGTAATGTATTCTCATTGATTTTATAAGTTGATAATACCATTCCATAACAATTCCCCAAATTTAATATTTGATAATTTTTATTTTCAATATAAAATTTAAAATATTTAAATTTCTCCAAAATTCTGAAATTTGATTGAAATTTAAATTAACTTTCATTCGTTGTCTGGATGAATTCATATAAATCATTAATATGAAAAATTCCTCTTATTCTTTCTGTTTCTAATTCTTTTAATACATAACTGTTCAAACCATTCTCATTATCTATTATATATGGTCCCTCGAATGGAGGTTTTAATTTCACACAAATCTTATTCCGCTTGTCTGTTACCCTGTGGGATCGTACAATAACCAAATCTCCTTTTTTTAAACTTCACATATTTCCTTTTATTCCTCCTCTCCATTTTGTTTCTGTATCTTTTTCTATTCTTTTTCAATCTTACTTTTACCTTCTTCATGATGTCTTCATTATTTATATGACTTGTTTTGTAACAATTTCTTTCTTGTTTCATTGAATATAAATTTGTTTCTTCTCTAACTGTATTATGCATTGTATTCAACAAAAATTCCACTCTGTTTAATTGTATATCCCATTTGTTTTGTTCTCTATTGACAAGTTTTCTTGAATATTTCACTACTTCTTGAATGTATCGTTCTGATGGGTTTGCTTGAGTATCACTTATACTGTTATAATTCAGAATTATCTCTTTATTTTCATAATATTTGTCTTCTATTGAATTTTGTGGATTTCCTAGCTCATATAGATTTTGGTCAATCTTGTTTTTATTTTCTGAAAATTCTATTAAAGGTGCTGTATACTGATTTATTAATTTTTCATTGAAATTCATGTTGATCTCTCCTAAAATTTTCAATTTTTCATTCGACTTCTCATTTTGAATTCTTGCAATTTTATACATCTCAATCTTATTGATTTCTAGTTGCTCATTTTGTTTTTTGATATCATTATATATAATACTCAGATTTCCTTCTGTTAGATTTTGAACTCCAGTTTCACAAATCTCCAAATTCTCTTCAAATATTTTTCTTTCTGTATCTGATTCAGCTGAAGATTCTTTTTGTACTTTATTTCTTTTAGTATATAACCTTTCCTTGCAAATCATTAATCTATCCCCAAGTTTTTTATCCATTTCAGTTATATTGTCTGCCAAATGAAATTTCTTTTCTTCTTTAATTTCTTTCAAATTTTTATCCAATATTTTTGACTGATCTTCAAATTTTTTACTCATATTTTCTTCTAAACTTTTCGAACAATCTTCAAATTTTTTACTCAAATTTTCTTCTAATCTTTTCGAACAATCTTCAAATTTTTTACTCCAATTTTCTTCTAATTTTTTTATTGCATTCATTATATCCCATAAATTCAGTTCTTTTCTATTTTCTTCATTTATTTCCATATTTCCTCTTGCATTTTCTTCTTCATCCCCTTTTTCTCCAATTTTCGTTTTACTTCTTGTTTCCATTTTTTTATTGAATAATCGATGATATGATTCCAACAATTATGTATTAATTTGAAATTTTTTTTAAAATAATGCTGTAATTGAATTAATATAATAATGCTGTAATTGAATTAATATAAGCCCCACGTTGGGCGCCAATTTGTTATGGATCGTATATATTCAAGTTGAGATTATGTTGTTGTTGATTTGATTTAAATTGATTCGATCCAATAACTAAATTTGAAACTATATTTTTATGATTTTGCGCCGACTCTATATATCTCAGGAGGGTTCATTCAAATTCAATTTTGTTTAAAAATTTAATTAATATTTTCGAAATTCACTAACTATAAAGAAATTCTTATCTAATAACTAAATTTATATTAATCTAATCTTATATTTACGTATTTAAATCTTCATCGACCTCATCAGTGTTCTATGTTATGGTATGGTATCGTCTTCTATGCTCCTAACCTCGAATGGATTATAACCTTAATTCGTATTAATTCAGTTGCATTGTTTTGAATCCATTTTCCATTTAATATTGCTTCAACTTGCTTGAATCCAGGGAAATTTCTTCTTGAGATTGATTAAATAATTTTTCACTTCTTCTCACAATGATTTTCAGGTACGTATTTAACAATTTTAATATCTTGCAAATTTTCGTAAATAAATTCTTTCGTTTATCAATTATTTCAGGTATATTTCTTGAGTCAGGTGATGTGCTCTCAACAATGGTTTTTTACTGACTGATTAGCTGTCATTCGGCTGGGCTTTATATAGATTTTCAATTTTTTCTTGAAATCAAGATTGCCTTGGATGTCAAAAAATTTTCCAAATATGATGCTTTCGCAATTTTCTCTTTTGAGGTAAGTTTTCTCTCTTCAATCTTGATCTAGTTAATTTCTTCATTTAATTCCCCATCTTTTGGTACCACATATGTTGCATTCGGTCGATTCGAAGTTACAAAATTTTCAAATATTCTATATACAATTTTGAAATTTTTCTAATATTCACTTTCTTTGACCTAATATTCAAAGATTTCTATCTATAACTCCTAAAATCTACTACATATTTTTAAATTATACTATAATCTAATGAAATATATACATTTTTGTATGTTTGAGACATGAATTACTTTGGAATCCCTGATTTATCATTCGATATCCTATCCCTATCCTTTTCTTACAATTTTATTTGGAATTTCAGCTAATATTACATTTTTGAGATTGCATTTAGATGTAATTCACTAGATCACAAGCTATTTAATGAAAATTAACATAGGAAATATAAAATAAATGATTATTTTTTTATCATTTTGAATGAAAATTGAATATTCAGTCTTTTGACTCTTTTAACATTATTTACATGATATATAAATGGTTCCTGATACTTGAGTTGAATATCTTTTGTTGATTTTATCAAATTGAACTTGAATTTTATTAATATTTTCATTTTGTTTCAGATCCTGAGATGTTTTCAATGAATATTGATATAGTACTTTAGAAATATTGGATTTATGCTACTTTTATAATGTGCAAATGAATGGAATAAATGAATAAAGTTACTCTACTTTCTTTAAAATTATTGGATCATATCAAGTTAAAATTTATTATCTATTTGATGAATTTGCTGTAGTTTCCGAATGATAGAGTCTGGTAATGTATTCTCATTGATTTTATAAGTTGATAATACCATTCCATAACAATATATATATATATATATATATATATATATATATATATATATATATATAAATATATATATATATATATATATATATATATATATATATATATATATATATATATATATATATATATATATATATATATATATATATATATATATATATATATATATATATATATATATATATATATATATATATATATATAAAGAACTGTATAGACTTACCCACATAATCATGATCTGGTCATCACTACGAATGGGCTGGTTGAGATGCATCTGACTGGGAACACAGCGAAACTTGGACTTCACGAAGACCTAATAGAGAAGGCGCAGAAGGAGGTGATCTTGTGGACCACGAGAATTGTGAGAAGTTTCCTCACTAGCAATTGAGTGTTGCCTTGTTCTGTGAGGAACCGGCAACCTCGAAGCCTTACCCAACAACGGTGATTGGAAAAAAAAAAAAAAAAAAAAAAAAAAAAAAAAAAAAAAAAATATATATATATATTGTCTCCAGATAACAGTCGTACTATAAATATCGTGAATCTTTAAGGGAATTCGACTGATAAGAAGGATTTCAGTTTTACTCTTTATTCATACCAAGCTTTCGGAACTGGTTAGTTCCTTCCTCAGGGTTACTACAATTTTAATTGTTAAAATTGTAGTAACCCTGAGGAAGGAACTAACCAGTTCCGAAAGCTTGGTATGAATAAAGAGTAAAACTGAAATCCTTCTTATCAGTCGAATTCCCTTAAAGATTCACGATATATATATATATATATATATACAGTGAGATAAATTATTTGCCGAATAAAGTAAGGAGGTGTGGTTGGGTATCTAGGCAATTTAGAAAAGATCAACAGTCTATAGTCTATTCATCTATATTTCGAACCAATATGCGGTTCTTCTTCAGGATGCTAAAAAAATCACACAAATTACAAAGTTGTAAAAACAGCAATCTATGTATATATATATATATATATATATATATATATATATATATATATATATATATATATATATATATATATATAACTTATATATATATATATATATATAGTCCGAAGTTTCCTGACCACCAGCTGATAAATGTCTTGATCCGACCGATCCGGCATTATCGACAGCCAAACCCTATTAAGGTGATTAAAAAAAAAAAAAAAAAAAAAAAATATATACAGTGAGATAAATTATTTGCCGAATAAAGTAAGGAGGTGTGGTTGGGTATCTAGGCAATTTAGAAAAGATCAACAGTCTATAGTCTATTCATCTATATTTCGAACCAATATGCGGTTCTTCTTCAGGATGCTAAAAAAATCACACAAATTACAAAGTTGTAAAAACAGCAATCTATGCTTACATCTGACTGGACAGTGTTATTTAAGATGATAAGTGCAGCTATAATAGGTCTTCTACTCATAAAATTCAATAAAAATACAATAATCGTAGAAATATCAGAAACGTTGCCGTAATGCATATGTCAATTTTAAAGGTTAAAACTCACAGAACAGGGGAACACAGAGAAAACAACAATTCACAAAGTGACATAAAGTCATGTTTGTCTAGATGGCCTACGATCTAAGGATAACAAATAACTATATACAACACTTAAATTCTTCAAGTCAGTCTTCTTATTTATATTATTTTCATTTTCATTTATAAAACACATTTCAAGGAAACTTCTTTTATTATAGTTAGAATTGGTACATAATATTTCAACTTCATCAAACTTAAAATGGTGGTCTAGAGAGGACGAATGGCTAGCTAATGCACATCTATCAGGTCGTAATCTGGCGTCACTCTTATGTATTGAGATACGTCTTTTCAAACATTGTGATGTCTGTCCAACATACACAGACTCACAGTTCTCACATGGAATGCGATAAACCACGTCAGATCTAGACATGGTGTGGATCCTATCTTTAGTTTGGCTGAAAAGAACGCCTACTACTAAAGGATTGTACTTCGCAATTTTTATGTTCTCAATTTCTTTTAGAATTTTGGTCAATTTACCTGTTAATGGTGGAATGAAGGGCAGGCTTACATATTTTTCATGTGTGACAGGTTCGACTAATGTCGATGTTCTTATTTGTGGGACCTCGTCGACTTGTTCAGAAGTTAGAGAATGCAGACATCTGTTCAAAAACATCCTAGGGTAACCATTGTTCTCAAAGATCTTAAGCAACTTTTCTTCACTGTTATGAAGAAAGTCTGGATGGCAGATTTTCTTAATTCTACGAAACATACCTTTAATTAAGTTAGTTTTCATAGCCCAAGAATGGTTGGAACTATAATGTATATAGCGACCTGAAGAGGTCGGTTTTTGGTACCAATCCAATTTTACAATGTTACCTGCACACCTGATAGCTTTGGTGTCAAGGAATGGGACACCATTTTCAGTTTCTTCTTCTGCAGTAAACTTAATGTGTGGGTCGTAGTTATTGAAAACTGCCAAAGTCGTAGCAGTCCTGTCTTCGGGAATAGCAAGGAGAAGGTCATCAACATATTGATAGGTAATCGGCACCTGGAAGGGCAGTAGAGGAATGCAATATTTCAAAAGCACTGACATGACTATATTAGCCAAAATGGGACTGATTTTACTCCCCATTGCACAGCCAAAGATTTGTGAAATGAAGGAACCCTTGAAAACGAAATAGCTGGACTCAAACAAAAACTTTATGATTATTAGAAAAAGTGATATATCTATGGTTGTGACCTGACTTACTCTGGACCATTCCTGTTGGATAATTTGTATAACTAGCTCTAGTGAAATATTCGTGAATAAACTGACAGCATCTAAGGAAACGAGTTTATACCCTTGGGGTAATATAAAGTTATTAATTTTGGAAGCAAATTGGAAAGAGTCAGCTATGGTATAATCATGGAAATCTGAGAATGCTTCTGTGAGAATCTGTGTCATAAATTGACTGAGTTCAACTGACGCTGAGCCAATTGTGGAGACGATGGGCCTCAATGGGATGTCTGCTTTGTGTACTTTAGGAAGTCCATATATTCTTGGTGGAATCGCATTCTCTAACTTCTGACCAAGTCGACGAGGTCCCACAAATAAGAACATCGACATTAGTCGAACCTGCCACACATGAAAAATATGTAAGCCTGCCCCTCATTCCACCATTAACAGGTAAATTGACCAAAATTCTAAAAGAAATTGAGAACATAAAAATTGCGAAGTACAATCCTTTAGTAGTAGGCGTTCTTTTCAGCCAAACTAAAGATAGGATCCACACCATGTCTAGATCTGACGTGGTTTATCGCATTCCATGTGAGAACTGTGAGTCTGTGTATGTTGGACAGACATCACAATGTTTGAAAAGACGTATCTCAATACATAAGAGTGACGCCAGATTACGACCTGATAGATGTGCATTAGCTAGCCATTCGTCCTCTCTAGACCACCATTTTAAGTTTGATGAAGTTGAAATATTATGTACCAATTCTAACTATAATAAAAGAAGTTTCCTTGAAATGTGTTTTATAAATGAAAATGAAAATAATATAAATAAGAAGACTGACTTGAAGAATTTAAGTGTTGTATATAGTTATTTGTTATCCTTAGATCGTAGGCCATCTAGACAAACATGACTTTATGTCACTTTGTGAATTGTTGTTTTCTCTGTGTTCCCCTGTTCTGTGAGTTTTAACCTTTAAAATTGACATATGCATTACGGCAACGTTTCTGATATTTCTACGATTATTGTATTTTTATTGAATTTTATGAGTAGAAGACCTATTATAGCTGCACTTATCATCTTAAATAACACTGTCCAGTCAGATGTAAGCATAGATTGCTGTTTTTACAACTTTGTAATTTGTGTGATTTTTTTAACATCCTGAAGAAGAACCGCATATTGGTTCGAAATATAGATGAATAGACTATAGACTGTTGATCTTTTCTAAATTGCCTAGATACCCAACCACACCTCCTATATATATATATATATATATATATATATATATATATCGAACTATTGACCTAATGATCAAAATTTTGCATTTGCATTTTGTTTGAGTGGGTTTCTTTTCTATGCTATTTCAACTTTACAATATCATATTTTGTTCGTACTTTTGTGTCTAAGAAAGGTGAAACACATTGCTCCAAATTTTCTACTTCCTAAGTTCTTGGAAGAAGAGTTGAAACACTCCAACGTATTCTGTATATGTGTTTTTGGATCAGTCAATTATAAGTCGTCTACGAATTTTTTTGAAATAGGTATATTAAATTGTAACTTTTCCACACATAATTTTACCAATTGATCCATGACATAATGGGCTATTCTTAGTTTTGAACCCATAGCACACCTAAATATTTGTAGGTTATATTTTTCTTAGAACATGCAATAGTTGTTTTTCAATATAAACAAAATAAGTTCCATGAACAACTCCATATTGATGTTTGCATGTTCTTCAATTATGTCCCATTTTCTTTTCAGGACTTCAATGATGTCATTTTTGTCTAGATTACCCAATGTATTTATGACATTTAGGGAGATAAGTGTGTAGTTTTCTGGTTATTTTGAATTGTTAAATTTTGTTGCAAAGTGGAATGTATCTTTGACATAATATTGGTTTTCTTCGTCATATGCGGATTTCAAAGAATAAGCAATGAATTTAGATAAGGCAGTGTTGAAGATGTTCTCATGTGTTAGATATAGTTTATCACATAGAGTGAATTCTGGAACAAAAACTAATCAACTGTCAAATTAATTAATGTAATAGGAATCTTTTCTGTCAGAACCTAAATACTTTTAATTGAATAAATCCTACAGAATTACATCGTTTCAATAGGCAGTACCATTATGACTTCATGCTTCGAGGGTTGTACATTTACTTCATGATGAGAGATTTAATATCATTCATAGACACTCATCGTAAATAAAAGCCAGAATCTTTTTTTAAAGTATATGATATATTAACTAAAACTATTTCGGGACTCAGCTACCCTGAGATTTCCTAAAAAATCACTCATTGGGAAATTTATTTAGTATAATTCATTTAATATCCCAGTAGTTTATATTCGATATTATGGGGCCCACAGACGACCAACTTAGTCGCCAACCAAGTTGACAACTAAGTTGGCAACTTGGATCATCAACCACCAACTTGCCCACACACGAGCAACTTAGTCGCCAACTTGAGAAGTTGTCAACTTGGTTGGCGACTTGCTCGTCTGTGAGCCTCATTACACCTAATCAGGAACACTATTGCCACAAACATATTGCCTTTCGAAGAAATGAATGTTTGTCATCTTCATGTTTATCTTAAATAACATGAATAATTCCACAACGAATATGACCTCGTCTAAAGTTTCCATTCACGACATGACTTCTACCAAACCACAAACGTAATCTTCAACATAGAAAGATTCATATCCCAACGCCATCAAAGCTACACCAATGGCGACATTCCCGAAAAAAGATCAAGCAATCCCGATTAACGGCATCGATTGTGGACTACAAACACACATTCGACGATTAATAACTCCCGCAAAAAAAATAATAGTATCGAAGGCATTCCCATCCATACCTTACATCGAATCGAAGATAAGATGAAAGAATTAGGCGCAAAACTGGTATCCAATCTGAATTTCCTAAGAACAGGTCATGAAGGAGAAGAATACTCCCACATACTGAGTTTCAGAAGGCAAATCTACATCAGTCCTCCAGAAGACGATAAATACGAGCTACATTCTTCCTTTCAGTTGGGACATGAGAATACAACGTACAGATTATTCCTGGCCTCAGATACCCCAATTTCCTCCAATTGTAAAGAGAGGGGCCACATTGCCACCTCTTGCCCGAAGAAAACTTCAACTGAACCGTCACAAGAACAAGACATTACCTCAGAATCCTTTGACGTAAATACTTAAATGGAACAGAATAGTGATACAAACAAAGAACAAATCAATACTAAGAAACGCCGCCCCTCAGCTAGCGCTCCAATCTCAGCTTATCAAGAAAACACCGTAAGTCTACTATCAGCATCAGAACAAATGTACTGTCAACAAGAATTCCTCAACTCATTCCACCTGAACATCCACAAGATTTATCAGAACAGGGAGGTCAATGTGATCATACAACTCAATTAGCCCGAGAATGTTTGGGAATCCCAAGGTTCATAAAGACAACTTTCCAATGCGACCAATTGTTTCTGATATACAGGGTCCCACAGTCGAATTGTCAAAATATATTGGACAGATATTGACTGAAGCATATGACCGAAACAATATTTATTATGAGAAGGATTATTTTGATTTTTCAACCAAAATTAATGGTTTCCGGATGCCTCCTGACTATGTGGTGATATCATTAGATGTTGTCAACTTGTTTGGGAATATACCCAAGGAACTGGTGCTTACGGTTATTGATTGTAATTGGAACAAGATTGAATCTTGTTGTAGTATGTCACGAGAGTATTTTAAAGAAGTAATTACATTCCTCCTGGATTCTGGCTTCTTCATGATTGATGGGAATTTTATTTGCAGATATTCGGCTGTATCATGGGATCTAAACTTAGCCCCATTTTGGCACTTTACGTTATGCTGGACATCTGCATACCTCAATTGACTTTTTCACTTGATTCATTGAAAAGTATGTTGACGATCTCATAATATTTTTACCGTCGGATGGAATTGAGGAGATCATAAAAGTGTTCAACAACTTTGACCAAAAATTGAAATTCACTGTTGAGAGAGGACCAGAATAATTCTTTTCCGTGTTTGGACACCAGAGTGTGCCGAATAGACAACACAGTAAGATAAAATAAAACGAAGTAATTTCCACTATGTTATTTAATTGTTAGCAACAATTGTTTCGCCACACTGTGGCTTCATCAGGCTACATTTCTGAACTGATAAGAGTACGAAGGTTTTCGGAATCTTATATAGGAACAAAATTGACACAAAAATATTCGAAAGGGTATAAATTACAAAGTTATATTGGACAATTTACCGCCTGGGATTTCCAAACTATCGGAAGAAATTCAATAAAGGGGATGAGTTTACATCCGTTTGTTCGTTCAACAGAATATTTTGGGTATTATACCTGTTTATTTCTAGGGATTCTAAGAGTGTTAGTCTTAAGCTCTTGTTTTCTAAATGAAGAATTTCAAAGTTATTATTGAAGGTATGGTCCCATTCTTTTGAGTGATTCGCGTAGGTTGAACACGAACTATCAGATGTACGCGAATCACTTAAAAGAATGGGACCATACCTTCAATAATAACTTTGAAATTCTTCATTTAGAAAACAAGAGCTTAAGACTAACACTCTTAGAATCCCTAGAAATAAACAGGTATAATACCCAAAATATTCTGTTGAACGAACAAACGGATGTAAACTCATCCCCTTTATTGAATTTCTTCCGATAGTTTGGAAATCCCAGGCGGTAAATTGTCCAATATAACTTTGTAATTTATACCCTTTCGAATATTTTTGTGTCAATTTTGTTCCTATATAAGATTCCGAAAACCTTTGTACTCTTATCAGTTCAGAAATGTAGCCTGATGAAGCCACAGTGTGGCGAAACAATTGTTGCTAACAATTAAATAACATAGTGGAAATTACTTCGTTTTATTTTATTTATAATGAATTTCCGCCAAGTAAGGACCGAATCCATTAAATAACACAGTAAGACTTGATTGGTATCAAAAGGCAACATCCTCGGGAAAATACTTACATTTTCTGACGGATCATCCAGTCAATATGAAGATCAATTTTATAAGCGAACAAAAGAACAGAATTCAGAGAATATGTGACCAAACATTTACAAACCAAAGTATCAGGAAGATTTATGGGTTATTAAATGAGAATTCCTACCCGAGAACAATGGTTACCAAACTTTTATTTTCCACATCAGATAACATTAGACGAGATGAGGGAACGTCCAGGGATAGAGATGCAGAAGAGGGGCAGATGGTATATCGTAGTTTGCCGAATATTTCTGGACTGACAAACAAGATCAAAGGTTGCTTCAGGGACCAGAAACAGGTGAAGAAAGTTTTTCAGTGTAAGAAGAAAGTATCTGATTTATACTCAAGGTTAAACCAGTATCAGAAAATCTGAAATCTAATGTAATTTATGAAATTGAATGTTCTGGATGCCATGAAACGTACATAGGCCAGACGTCCCAATGGCTGCAAAACCGAATGATTTTACATAAAAGTGACATTAGAAATAATAATACGAGGTGTGCACTTTCAGAGCATGCCAACCGTTTTTTCCACAATATTGATTTTGAAAATGTTAAGATCTTAGATATTAATTGTAATTATAAGAAAAGATGTATATTAGAGATGATAAACATAAAAATTCAAAACAGCAAAATTAACAAGAAAACAGACACAAAAAAATTGATTACAGTTTACGCATATTTGTTAGAATATTTCAACAATAGACCATTCTTCGATGGTCCAGTAGACGAATAGTAAATTCTATGTTTTGATGTGTTAACTGTAATTACTTGGGTTAACTTATTAATTTGAATAAGTTGATCCTTATATATTTTGTTCACAACTGCAGGAAGGTTGAAATAAATATCACGACGTTGCAGGTTGGAAGTTTAATTTGAAACTGAATCAACATTCTATCGATGCACCACCTGTGCAGTCAGATTAGTTTTTACATAAAAAACATAATAAACACCTAACACTTCCCTGCTTATTTTTTTTACATTATTACTACACTATTTATTATTCTACCTACATTTGTACATAGATATCTTCAAAACTAACTTAACTATATAAGTTAATCGATCTACCGGCTTCATTTGCCTTTTTGGTCTGATATTAGTTTCTCTTAAAGGACTACTATTAGATTTTGTTTCTGATTCATTTTTATTCGGATTTTCTTGGTTTAGTACTCTAATACTGACTTGATTTTTATCAGACTCTGAATTTACATCATTAGGAATAAAATTTTTCCATTTAAATTTTCTAATTTGGTTTACATGCTTTCTACAAGTAGTAAGTAAATCTGGTAAATTTACACTATACATACTCTTTCCTAATATACTGTCTATGATTCCTTTTACCCAGAATTCTTTATTATTTTTGTAATTCCGAACTAACACCTTCCCCCTTTACAAATGACATTTTATTTTTACCTCTGTAATATAATTTCTGATTGTTTTGTGATATTTGAACAGACTTTTCAATTCTATCAGAAATTGGAGGAGTTAGAAAATTAAATCTATGATTAACTTTATGTCTGAACATAAGTTCGGATGGTGCCACTCCAGTAGTGGTATGTGGTGAATTTCTGTAGTCGAACAGGAAATTCCATAAAATTAATTCTAAATTTTCAGTTTTTTTGTCGTGCAAACATTTTTCAACGTAGTTTTTACTATTTTTACGGAAGCCTGCGCTGCTCCGTTGGATTGTGGGTGATAAGGAGGAGAAAATATTAATTCAATCCTATTTTTATTCAAAAATGTTTTGAATTCCTTCGATTCAAACTGAGGTCCATTGTCACTGACTAATGTTTTTCGCAATCCGAATCTAGAAAATGTGTGTCGCAATACTTTAATCATTTCACTTGCCGTTATACTAGACATTGCAAAAACTTCTAACCATTTCGAATATGCATCTACCTCTATTAAAAAATACTTTCCTGGTAATGGGCCTGCAAAGTCAACATGAACTCTTTCCCAAGCCTTCTCAGGCCAACTCCAGGAACTTAGTTCGTTCCTATTTAGATTTCTACTATATACGTTACACGATTCACAATTTCTGACGAGGTTCACGATATCCTCATCAATTTGAGGCCACCAAAAATATGATCTGGCTATACCTTTCATTTTTGCTACCCCCAAAGTGTTTCGTGCAATTTTCCTAGAATTTGTTCACGTAACCCTCCTGGAATAATGATTCTAATATTTCCTTAGGGTGAATTTGACTCTATTGTCAATTCAAACCCTTTATTTAGGAAAGGTTTATACTTCGGCAATTTATGTGAACTATGATACTGATTAAACTTATTTAATCCGAATATAATCGCTAAACCTTCCTTTTCTATTTGCTTGTATTTTTGTTCACTTGTATTTAGCGTTCACGATGCCTAAGCTATCGGTTTTTCTTTACGGTTTTCAAAAACGTGACTGATTACTGCACCTACTCCGTAGTTTCAGGCATCTACGGTTAACTTTATTTGGAACATTGCTCTGAAAATGAGCCAATACCTGATCTGATGTTAATTTATGTTTGATTTCTTTAAAAGCCCTTCACATTGGTCAGACCAGTTCCACCTCACTCCTTTCTGCAATAATCTATATAGTGGATGCGCAATCGATGACAAATTTGTTATAAATTTACTTTAATAAGAAATAATTGAAATTATCGATTTTAATCGTGATATATATTTTTGGGTACTGGTGCGTTTTTAATGGCTTTAGTTTTTTCTGGATCAGGGTGAATCCCTTCGTTATCAATGATGTGACCCAGATACTTCACTGACTTCAACTAATTTCCCTATTAGGACCTGTAATTAACAAATCATCTATTGAAATAAATAGCTTCCTTTATCCCAGATAGCAGAGCTTCCATTTTTGATTGAATTTTACTTGTAGCAGATGAAATTCCGTAAACTAATCTATTATAAATAAATAATCCCTTGTGGGTAGATGTAGTGCACATTTTTTTTGGATCATCATCAATTAAAATTTGGTTATCAGCATTAGATGAATCTATCTTACTGAATTCTTCACCTCCTGCCAATTTGGCAGTTAACTCTTCTATTCTTGGCAAAGGATACTGACTACCTTCCAAGTGAGGATTTATAGTGACCTTGAAATCACCTTATGTTACCATCAGGTTTCACCACTGGTACTACTGGCGTGGCCCATTCACAATATTCAATCGGAGAAATAACCCCTCATTTGCTGGAGTCTTTTCAATTCGTCCTCTACTTTCCCCTTGAGTGCAAAAGGTATTTGTCTCGCCCTAAGAAATTTTGGAACGAGAGTATGGTCTTTTAATTTCAGTTTTGTGACAGTTTTATTAAAAGTGCCCAAACCTGGCGAGTAAACATTTTTGTATCTATTTTTAACAATATCTAGAATTGATTCTGTATTGACAAAATTAGAAAATTTTGATAAAAAATCACGTCCTAATAAAGGAGGTCCTCCATTTGTTATCACAAAAATCTTTATAATTTTTGATATTCCCTGGTACATTATATAAGTTTCAAAAAATCCTGAAATATGTATTCTATTTCCGTTATAAACACGTAATTCTTGTGGTGAAGGAATTAATTTGTGATTAAAAAAAATTTTTGATCATACAATTCTGATGAAATACATGATATACTTGATCCAGTATGTACTTGAAATGTGTACTGTTTACTTTTTATGAATACATCAATAACAAATTGTTTATTTTCATCGTTTTTTATTAATGAGAAAATTGAATTTTGTTCTTGTTTTAAATAATTGTTATCTGACTTGATATTTTTATTTTTTTTTTCTGAGAATTTTATTTTTCATTGAATTTATTCGAACATACTAGGGCTAAGTGTCGCTTTTGTTCACAATTATGACAAATACACTCACGGTATTGACATCTGAATGACTGATGATTTCGGATGATGATTTCGGGATTTCGGGCTTCAGAAGTACATCGATTCCGGAAGTGATTACCTCCGCGATACGCATGCATCATTATAATTCTTTTCGATTCATTACTCAAACACCTAGTCTAAATGAAAACCCTGACATAGCTTTTTTTTTTCAGAGTATGCTCACGTTTGACCCCACGAAGAGGATAAGAGCACTGGATGCTTTAAATCACTCATATTTCACTGAGGAACCATTGAATACATAATATTGTCGTATTTTATTTTTTTAATATTTATCAAGCACTACAGGCACTTGTAGATACCTCATTCATCACATATTTCATTTGAAATGCTGGTAATGAATATATATATATATATATATATATATATATATATATATATATATATATATATATATATATATATATATCTATATATATATATATATATATATATATAATATCTGAATCAACAAAGTTATATTTAAATTAATTGTTCTGTGGAATATTGGTTAATATACAGTTTTTCAATTTTTAGGATATTATATTGATGCTATTCATAAGAAACTAATTATCGACGTTAGGTATATTCTAATCATGGAAACTGACTGTAACTCAGTACTGTGTACTTAATTTTCTGTATTTTTTTTTCGATTCATATTGTACAGTTTATTGCTGCATCTTTAACTTTTCAAAGTTATAATTACTTTTGAATAATATTTTTTTTTCTTTCGAAAAATAATTGATATTAGGATATGATTATAAATGGCTTGTCTCCCCACCATAGTTTTTTTTTTGTCTAGATGCAAAGAGAAGCTCTACTAGCCTTAGGGATTCACGTCTTGACTTGATTTTCAAGCTACTTGGCTTGACTTGAAATCAAGTCAAGCTCAAGCCAAGTAATAGTTTTTCAATCTCAAGTCAAGTATTATTATCAAGTACTTGAATTCTATCAAACTACTTGGTTTTTGGCATTGTGTAGGATAATAAATTAGCCCAAAATTATAGCCAAAAATAAATCTAAAGTTTCAATCAAGTACTTGAATTCTATCAAACTACTTGATTTTTGGCATTGTGTAGGATAATAAATTAGCCCAAAATTATAGCCAAAAATAAATCTAAAGTTCCAAAGTGGTTATATTTACAAAAGCGAGATATCGCTGAAAAAGATTCACAAGATGAAATAATCAAATACAGAATTCTTTGAATATGACTGTTCAAGGTACTAGATATAAGATACTTTCGAAATTGGATCTGATATACTAAAAAATACGTATCTTATGAAAACGTTGTTTTAATTTTCAGATTCAGGATTAATCAAATCGATTCATGATTATCAATATTTTGATTGTTTTTTTTTCAATTTTATAATTAGTTCTTCACTTAAAATTCAGTAATTAAACATATGCGCTTATAGTCTTATATTACAATATAATATGAATCTGAATAATAATGATTGATTTGATTGGGAATGCAGAGATACGTAAAATTCCCTGTAAAATAGAGGTCATAAAAAAAGATTCTGTCATGTGAAATGAAAATCTATAAATCTGAAATATTGTGCCACTTTAATTTATCAATGAAGAGTACCGGATGATTTAATATTTTCTAATCTGTTTTTAATGAGATACCCTTCGTAGATTCACCCTTTGTAATTATTCTCAGCCGACAGTCACCAAAGATGTTTTATGATTTTATTTTGTTTGCGTGGATTGTTCTTGAATCACGCAGATCCTCAATGCACAATGAATTGATTCATGGGTACAGTGTAGGCATCCCAATTCCTAACCGTCTCGGCACCTCGGTTCCTCCGTCGCTAGAGCTTATACTCAAAACAAAAATGTTAGGTTTCTAAAACTACCAAAATCTACCGGCAGATATCTGCCTAATAAAAATTTCATAGAAATACGGGAAAATTATTAGAAAAGTCACACTTGCAATAGTAGGTGTAACGAGGGGGGTTATTGGTTGACTCGCTCTACTAGTCAATACCTCCTAGAAAACAGTCTAGTCTAGGAGGTATTGGCTCCGCCCCTTGGACCCCGTCACTATGCCGGTAGATTCTTCACTGGGTATCCGTCAAGAAAATAAAAGATTTCTTTCGAAATCCTTTTATTGTGAGCTGATTTTAGACGATTTACCCTGTACACAATGCTGATTCTAGGGGGGTATTCCATATTCTATATGCAAATATTTGACTCAAATAAATTTCCATTACGACAAATGGTTGGAAGAAAAAGTGCAGTGCCAAGCTTATTTCTGACCGAAACAGAATAATTTATTCCATCAGCAGAGGTTGGACCATCATGTGCTGCAAGAGGCAGAACTATGTCCTTCAACAAGCTCACGTAAGTGTTGTCTCTCTACATGTCAATTCTGCATTACCAAAATTGGTTATTATATTCAGTTGCTTTTATTGATATGAATTCAAATTTCAGAAGAAATATTGACAGCTCACAGCAAGCACCAGTAGTGGGGGAACACAAACGCAAAAGAGAAAAATTTGATTAGAATTCTATTTCTTCATAAGTCTTGAATTATTTTGTTTCGATAATCCTGTTTACACCACACTGCTTGGGAAGCAGAGGGGTCGCAACGTGAAGGGGCAAGAGCGGGTGGGCGTCGACTATCGTAGTAAAAATATCGAGACCGTATTAGGCCCTCAGCCCAGATAGAATGAATTTGTAACGCATTGGGATGATCTCGTTTCTTTCTCGAGTTCTACTAGTGCGTGTCGGAATATGCAGCCGCATTTTCGACATTTTGATGAAATGAAATGATTGTCAAATGGTGACCTATATGATTATGGTTGTAATTGTAAAGACGGTTTCTCTATAATAAGAACAGAGTTGAGAAACACGAACTGTTTTTTAAGTCTTGAAAAAGACTCTACTTTCCATAATTACTTGATATCGAATTGAGAATCCAAATACGCTTTGATATACCATTATCCTCATTTTTTGAATTGTTAAAAACCCTTATGAATTAAATGGAATGAATTTTGAAATATCTAATCCGAAATAAAAAAGTTTCATTGAGAATTTTGATGAACTCATTTCATAAATATCAACAGTTTTAAGGAAAAGTACTTTGTTATAATTGAAAAAAATCAGCTTGGTTCATAATGATATAATTCAAATCGCCTTCTGTTTTCTTCAATTTTTCTTATCCTGAAGATCTAGTTTGTATTGAGGATCCTTATTTTTAAGCCTCTATGTCTTAGGTCAATTATTACAGGTAAAACACAGTTCTAATGAAATTTTCCTTCGAAAAACTCTTCGTCGATGTTGACTTCGATGAATAAAGTGTCCTTCAAAGTTCACACGACAAAAGCATTTTTCTCTTTCAGCTATATTTAATTGTCCCTGAACTTGAAAATAATAATTCTGACTTTGTTTCAATCGATATTCCTGATCATCATTTTTTCCAAATATGTGATTTGTTTCCTTTCAAAAGCGTCCTTTATCATATTATTTCTTGCTGAAAAAGGGCATTTGATTTCAATTGAATGATTACTTTTTTCAAAAATGCCATCTAGAGAAGGACCTAGACCTTTTTTTTATTAATAAAAAGGCCACTGTTTGTGATCTTCGAGCACAATTCATTCTCTAATAGACGCTTCGCTCGATCTTCATTATTTTTTCCCAATCTATAGCTTTTGCAGGAAAATTTTTATATAAAATGCTTTCAACTGTTGAGCAATAACTTGACATAGGAGGCATTTTACATATTTTTCCAAATATTGAAGCCGTCAACAATTTCCTCCTCTGCTGATGCCAATCAGCGGAATCAGTTTGAAGCCGTGTTTTCAGCTCAATTTCTTCATGAGCTTCTTCTGTTTTGATTAAACCCCTCAAGAATTCAGTTCTATATAATTGGAATATTTCCTCATCCATGTCTGGGTTTTCACAATTTTCTCAATAATTATTATCTGGCCCTGCAGAGAACTGTAGCTTCCAGCCCCTTCTTCTTTTTCTTTTTGAAGACACTACTTCGTACCATTCTCTTCACCGTTTGTCCTGGACTACGACCTATCATATCTTTGTGTATAGCGTATAGCGGTTTTTTTTATTCTTTGCAACAACTACTGCCTAACAAGGACTTTGGTAGCATCTTCTCAAAGCGTAATTAATTCTTTTACCTCTTACTCTTTGATCATAGGATTGAATTGTTCCACAATGTTCGTTGTTACATTTTCTATGAGACTTCTGGCATGCAGTGCTAAATATCTCAACGCCTGCATAATTTTCTCCTCTATATCGAAATGTCACAAATCTTGCATATAGTTGTCGTGATCAGCTACTTTTTTCTCACAAAAGTAGCCTAATGTGGCACAATTCTTGAGTTCACCAAATATATGACTGACGCTATCAATAATACCCATCTTCAAAAAATTGATTTTATCTTCATGCGTTTTTTCCTTTTCTGAATTGTACAAATTTTAATATAGCCGTTCTGCATCGTGAAATATTTTTTCTGATCACATTCTTCAACGGCCCTAGAACACTACGTGCTTTCGAGAGTTCTCGTAATTTGTTACAGTAGTTCCTCAGTAAATGATTGGTACATTCTATTTTCTGAACTGTACAATGTTCATAAGTCTGATAATCAAGAATTTTTTGTAACAACTATTGTCCCCATCGGCAATCATTTTGTTGTACATAGGTGAACTGGAACAAAATCCTTCAGCTTCCATGGCGGTCGAAGATGAATTCCAATTTTCATAGCATGTATGCTCTGTTGGTGTGTCATTGTTAGTTTGAACTCTTTGACATATTATGCAATACTTTTTTTCACACCCAAATATAAAATTTTTCCAGTTCGCATCCCAACAATTGTAGGAACTCCGGAGAGTGAATTATAATTTCCCCAGTTTCGATAAGATCGTTTAGCCCAACTACCATCACAAAATACCGTTATTGAAGGTGTACCATTTATGTCGATACTTCCACATTCGATCGCTTAGTTCACTTCTTCTGCTGCGGCTTCTTCCATAGATTTCAACGCTATCTGTTCCCAGGCATTACATATTTCATTGTGTACTCTTTTATTTTGAAATTGTTATAGTTATGATCATTGTAAAAAATTTTGAATGATTTTCTGTTACCTACTTCTGAATAAACTTTCTTTCTTCTTCTTTCTTTCTCACAGTGAAAATGAAAAACAAGGGATATTCATATCATTCCTATTTTCTTCAGCTGTGCATAACCATCACCAGGATTCATGACACTACTGACGGCGGATGTGCTTATATCAAGTATTTCTGGATGTTCTGGACAAGTACATATTGTTTTCGAAGTTCTACACATCTCACGTACGAAAACTAATTTCGACTGAAACCCAATTTTTATATCCTTCACCAAACGCATATTAGATAAATTTCATTAAAAAAAAAAACGGAGTGATTAGAAAGTTCTTTCAGAGAATCTATGAATTGCAGAATATAAACAATTCGGAATTCATCCAAAGATATTTCCCAGCAAAAAAGGTTCGATTCAATACACATAAACAAAATTATAAGAAGAACTGCACAGGCCAAATAGATATGAAAACTTCTAGGAATAGGTACCTCAACCCCAAATTGAAAATACCATTCTAGAAATTTAATTTTGAAAATGCGTTATTTCAATGTCAGGTATAGTTAATATTCTTCATTTCTACATAAAATCATTGAGTAAGTAGAAATATATGTATCGGTACAAAAATAGACCATTTTGAATCTTTACTCCGAAATTGCCTTCTTTCAGGTACCTATGCAATGCTGAACCTACCTAGAAACTGTCAAATTGTCCAGCAATGAAATAATACGGTACACAAAAGAGTACCGAATAACCTTTATTTACAACTGATGTTTATCTAATGTGGCAATAAAATCGTGAAATAACTCAAATAAATTTACACGAAATCACTTCTTGTTAACTTCCAAAGTATTATCCTCAAGCACAATACCGAATCTAAGAGAGCTTCTGAACTTCCCAAATTTTGTATTATATGAAATATGGTAAAAACAAGGTAATTTGCCAGCCATCATTACATCCGAATCGCTTTCCTTCATAATAACAGACATTTATTTTTTCCCAAACTTACGAAACCTTCGGTCCGAAGTAATTAATTGACTATTGGATCCAATCCAAAACCTTCCATGAGGAATCCATTTTTTCATTCAAGAAAGTTACATGAAAATCGGTCGTATGGCTCTAAAGATAATCAATGCTGCAATAGAAACATGCAGGTATAAGCGGCAAAATATTTTTTTTGCTCGTGACAAATAATTCAGGTTTAGAAGAATGTATTTCCTAAAAGACGGTCCTGATAGCTACAAGCCACGCCCCTCAGGGAGGAGCAACGATTTTTAGTTCACAATTCTGGCACTTGAAACAGATTTACAACGTCACATAGAATTTTGAGTAACTATGATGTAATATATTTCTAATTGGTATCATTGGAAAGAAGAAGAAATAGGCTATGACCATGTTGTATTAGATTTTCGAATTCAGATCAACTGAAGCGACAATAAATTATTCAAAATTGGTATTGAAAATCGTACTTTCTACTTCAATAAAACAATTAATTTGCAACTTAAAGTGAAATTATTACCTAACGAACATACAAGGGATAAAGACCTTCCAATATTGTTTCGAATCATCTCGATAGCATTTACCGTTCCTGAGAAAATCAAGACCGAATTAGTTAAGAAAACGCCTGAATTTGCGCCGCGTGAACGGACTCTTAGAGCCCGTTCACATGACGAGCGGTTTACGCGCGGTTTGAAACCGCGCGTTTACAAGTACATGAATTTTCTTCGAAGCGTACACATGCCTCCGCGCGTTTTTATGGACCGCGCGTAGAGCGCGGTTCTAGAGCTTACCCGTAGTAACCGCGCGTTGGCGCACGGTTTGAGATCATAGGTTTCTAATGTAACCGTTCAGATGACCGCGCGGGCACGAGCTGATAGATGCCAGAGACGTATTTACGTATTTTCCTTCGATCCGTTCGGTCAGAAATATTTCAAAATGGAACCGGACGCTCCTAAATTATTCATAGATGAAATTGAGAATTTTCCTGTAATATGCGACATGACAAGTAGTGTATATTCAGATAAAAACTCAAGGAGACGGGCTTGGGAAGAACTCGTCATCATATCCTGTGAAGGAGATGCTAATGAAGAAAAAAAAATTATTATGTGACCACATAAAAATGATAATAGCTCTTTATTTAGAAATCATGAGATACACGTAGAACAAATACAAATGAAGAGAAATAGTATCAAAATAACATTCACCTACCACTTAATAGCAGAAATCTACTATACTAAGTATATGGTTCTAATTATAATTATTCAACAATAAATTAAATATTATATTCTTAAATGGTTTATAATTATTTATTTCTTTGATTTCATTAGGCAGTCTATTGAAAAATTTTAAACAACTGTATTCTAGCTGCTATTTGTGTTGAATTTAATTTACTTTTTTTTTTCTGTCGAGCCACGTGTCCTGCCCACTGCCACTTCAATTCTGCAACACGCGCTATAATATCTACGACTCTAGTTCTTTGTCGGATTTCTTCATTCCTTTTTCTGTCTCTAAGACAGACATTGAGCATAGTTCTTTCCATCGCTCTCTGCATCACACTCAGCTGGTTTGCGCCGTTTGCGGTCTTCTTAGTTATTGCCATAGTTTCCAGGCCATATGTCGCTACCGGTAATATGCAGGCATCGAAAACTTTCCTTTTAAGGTTTATTGGGATGTCGTTATTGCTGAATATATATTTCATCTTTCCAAAAGCCATCCAAGTTAGCCTGATTCTTCTTTTCATCTCTGCTGTTTGATTTTCTTTGCCGATTCTTATTGTGTCTTAAATATATATATTCTTTTACATTTTCAAGTTGTGTGCCGTCAATGTTTATGTGTTCTGTGGTGTTGTTGATAAGTTTGGTCTTCGAAACATTAATTTTCAAACCGTCTTTATTCAGAGCATCAAAAGTTGTTTTAACATCTCGCTCAATTCCTGCATGTTGCTACTTATTAGGACGATGTCATCGGCAAAACGAAGATGATTTAAGTAGGATCAGTTTTAATTGATGAATAATAGAAACTATTCGATCTATAATTACCTATCAAAACTTAAAAACGTTTAATTCTCACCTAAATCTGATACTGAATCCAGATTCAAACCAAAATGTAGAATTCAAACTGAATACGGGCCGTTACGGCAACGCGCGGTCACCGCTTGGCAACTGCGTTCCATGTGAACGGTATCCAATTATCCACCGCTCATTCAACCGCGCGTAGACCGCTTGTCATGTGAACGTGCTCTTAATGAATCTATGATTTCAGCAATACACGAACTGACAAACTGGAGAGTTCTGGGACTATTACCGAAAAAGGGTTACTCAACAAATAAAAATATTTCATAGCTACAGGTTTGTTAAATGTTACGTAATTTGAGTATTCTACAAGATTCATGTATTTTTTTTCTGTAAATTGATGAAATGTCGAATGTTGTAAAATTTCATTAGCTCAGGGAAAATTTATGCTGCCGAAAAATGACAATTTCACGTAAAATAACACCATATGAACTAACATGTATTCATTTAAAAAAATTATTTACAAGTTTAATGATAGCCGATTCATATTACTTGTATTTTAATTCATATTACTGATTTTTGAAAAGAATAATTGTCCCCTTATTTCACGTGAAATTATTTTTCTGGGCTGCATGAAGTCTTTTATTATATGAACCCGAACTCATCTTCCCTCCATTATAAACATTAAGTTTCATATATCTGCTTTGATACTCAATGCTGACATTCATTCTTGAAAATGAAATTTCTACAATATATAAATAAAAATGGCGACGATAACAAAGTCACAGTTGGTAAGCGAGTTAAGTAAATGGAAAAAGGATGAGTTGATTGAATACATAGTTAATAAAAGAGTGCCGACTAACGTTAAAACATACAATGTTTTATGTGCTGCACTCGATATGGAAAATACGGATACCTCAGATTCTTCTGAGTTCCCGGAACATCCTCCAGTGGCCTGGGATTCTTCCTAGGCCACTGGAGGATGTTCCGGGAACTGTCAAACACTAAAGGCGGAAAATGAAAAGATACGTCACTCTAATTTATTAATGCAAAAGCTTCAACATCAATTAGAGAAGAGAACCGAAGAGCAGGAGTTGCTAATAGGAATCCTTAGGAGACAGGTTTGCAATATATTCGATATAAGGTCTGATCAGTCTGAAAGTAAGGTTACCAAAACAAAAGCAAATACATCACTGTCACAACAGAAGGATAAAAATACTGTAACAGGTGACAGTAGTAGCACATATGTTCTAAATATTTCTAAGTCAACAAAAGAAATTGGAACTACCCAGATACTTCAATCAGTTTAGTCCTTATTTTATATAGTGACTGTACGAGTTTATTTCTATTTATATAGTGACTTCAATCAGTGGCGGCGGCTGAAAGTGATTGGAATGCGGACTGGAAACAAGTGATATCGAAAAGAAGTAAGAACAAGAAAGTTAGGAATAATTAAATCATAAGAGGAAAAGCAAAAATTGGAGAGGAAGGCAGCTTCAAGGGAGCCTACAGAAAAGCCTGGTTCTATGTTGGCAGAGCCTCAAATGACTCGAGTCTCGAATCCCACTAAATTGATTGACTATCTAGTTTCTTTGTTTCCAGGTGTAAAATTTGAGGTGGAGAAGTTACAGAAGCACTCTTCAAATATGAGTCAGAATAAGTCATTCAAGCTTGGATGTGACTATTCTATGTTGGATAAAATTAAAAAGCCTGAGACCTGGCCTGAAAATATTTGGTCCTTTTCGGTTTTTAAGTGGCACAAGGACTGAAGAGGCAGGTAAATTTCAATAGTAAAATTTTCAATGTCTTAAACTATAACATACAATCACTGCAGCATAAAATTGATCAACTGAATTTGCAAGTCATTGAACATAATATTGACATAATTTGCCTCACTGAAACCTGGTTGTGCGAGGGTCAATTGGAATTTTTGAATCTTCACAATTACAAAATTGGGGCACATTATTGTAGACATGTCAACAAACATGGGGGTGTATTAATAGCAACAAAAAGTAATTATAAATGTACTTCTTTGAAAAAATTAACGGAGCTATCAATTGAGAGAGATGCCGAATTTGCGGGTTTATATCTGGCAAATATTGATGCAGTCATACTTGGGTTATACAGATCACCAAAGGGTTCACTGGACATTTTTTTCGATCGGTTAGCTGAGGTTTTGAATTGTATTACGGATGATTTTTGTGATAAGAAAATAATAATAGCAGGGGACTTCAATATCAATTTCCTTGTAGATACAAGGCTGACCAAGTATATTACAGACCTATTCAGCTCTTATGGTTTATTTAAAGTTTTTCATGAAGCATCTAGAATTAGTAATAGCACAGAAACTTGTATAGACAATATGTTTTTGAATATCAACTATCAAAATTGTAAGACAGGGGAACTTCATATGTCTGATCACCTGGCACAATTTATGAGTTTGACCGTTTCTGCTGGATCACCTGAAATTAAAAAAAATTATTAGAAGAAAGGCTGCAACTCGAGAGGATATAAACTCGATGAAAAATAAATTTTCTGAGGTTTGTTGGGATAGTTTTTTTCACGGAAAAAGTGCACAGGAATCTTATTCGGCCTTTCATGAATACTTTCTTCATATTGTCGATCATCAGATACCTTTGAAAACAACTGGGGAAAAGAAACAGCAAAAAACTTATCTGGAGTAATGACCGAATTATTGAAATGAAAAAGACTTTAGATGCCTTGGACACAATTGCCAAGGTTAAAAAAGGCCCAGAGTCCTTATCAAGTTATAAATCTTTCAGAAAAATATACACTGAGGAAATAAACAGAGTTGTAAGAGAAAAAATGAGGAATACGTAAACAAATCTGAAAATAAATTGAAAGCATTATGGAAGGTAATTAAAAATCAAAACTCTAAACAAAAGGGGGAGCAAATTGAAACTAATCTTGACGCAAATACCATGAATAATTATTTCGCAAATATTGGCAGGAGAATCAATAAGGAACTAAAAACATCTCAGCAAAACTTCAAAATAACTGAAAACTTTGATTCGAATAACGAAAAATCTTGTTTCTTCTTTGATTGTACCGCAAATGAAATCAAACGAATAATATTATCTATTAAATCAAAAGAATCAACAGATGTTTATGAAGTCAACATTGAAATTTTGAAGAAACTCAGTGATGAAATAATTTATCCTATGTCGGTCTTAATAAATAAGTGTTTGCGGGAAGGCTGTTTTCCAGATGAATTGAAAATAGCGAAAATTATCCCAATCTATAAAAAAAAGGTGATAAAAATGATTACAATAACTACAGGCCAATTGCAATTTTACCTTGCATATCAAAAATTTTTGAAATTGTCATCAAAGATAAAATGATGAAATGGATGGACAAAAAGAACTTCTGGAATAAAAACCAGCACGGATATATAAAAGGAAGAAATACCACTACAGCTTTAATGGACATCGTCACGAAAATAATTGGGGCAATAGATAATGGTGATGCAGTTGAGATGATCAATTTTGATTTAAGCAAGGCTTTTGACGTGGTATCACATACAATTCTGTTTGATAAACTGACTTCATATGGTTTCAGGGGAATTGTGCTCAAGTTGCTGGAGTCTTATTTGATGAATAGATATCAGAAGGTTAACTGGAAGGATGAAATATCCGTTCTGCAAAAAATTGAGTGTGGAGTTCCTCAGGGGTCAATCTTGGGACCCTTACTATTTTTGTTATATATAAATGATATGAGCTTTCAACATTGCGACTGTTTGTTGTGATGACACCTCCATTTTCATTGTTTCAAAATGTATGGAAAACCTTCTTGAAAGGAAAGAACTTGCCCTAGGAGAGGTTGAAGAGTGGTTTCGTAAGAACCTACTAAAATTAAATACGGAAAAAACAACAAGTATGAATTTTGGTAGTAGATAGAATCGAGAGTATGCAAATTTTTTAGGCATAGTCTTGGATAATAGATTGGATTGGTTTTCATATGTAGATTTTGTATGTGCTAAATTATCTAAGATACTCTTTTTGTTGAGAAGATTGAAAAAAATGTGGTACTCACGAAATGGTAAGAACTGCCTATTTTGCTAATTTTCAGAGTGTGTTGCAGTATGGTATACTCTTATGGCGCAATGCTTCAGAGGCTTCCAGAGTTCACATCCTGCAAAAAAAGGCCATTCGCATTATGTATGGGATCAAAAGAAGAGACTCATGCAGACCAGTATATGTGAAGTATGGAATACTTACTTGGAATTTTTGTGTTATAATTTGTAAATACACTGATCAACAATTGCTAGGGATCACTTATGAACTTCTCTTCATTTGTATTTTTTTCAAGTTATCTCGTGAATATCTGTACATTATATGTTCTCTAAGGAAAAAACAAGATGTTTTGAGTTGATTATATCAAAGTCTTCCTCACTTCATCGGCTCTTGTTCACAAAATCGATTATTATCTGTAGGCTGTTACAGTTAGAGTGAAAAGCAATGTGGCATTTGTTATTAAATCTGTTTTTTTCTCTCGTTCAAACACATAAGGTGACAATAATTGAAGAAATGAGAACAATATCAGCTTATCAGTCATGCCGAGAAGACGTTTGACTCCTGTGCAACTGGACCAAATCATACGGTGGATACAGGAAGGTTTGTCCTAGCGAGAAGTGTCCCGGCGGTTGAATGTTTCGCAAAGTGTCGTGAGTCGGGCTTGGAATAGGTTCATCCAAAACGACTCAGTAGTTTATGTTCATGGGGGAGGTCGGCAGCGCAGTACAACAGCCGCCCAAGATCGTCTTTTGATCCTCAATGCTGGGAGAAATCCCAATTACCCGGCATCGCGGCTCAATAGATCACTGAGAGTTGCAACAGGAGTTCTAATTTCGAACCAGACTGTAAGACGACGACTACATGTTCGTGGTTTGAGAGCACGCAGGAGGGTACAACATCCCCGTTTGAATAGGGAACACCGGGTTCATCGACGGCAATGGGCTGAGGAGCACCGCAATTGGACACTTGAAGATTGGAGCCGATGTTTATTTACGGATGAGTCTAGATTTCGTTTGGTCAACTCCCATGGACGTATTCTTGCTTGGAGGGAAAGAGGTCGAAGGTATGCAGTACCGTTTATGGTACCCACAACAGCTTTTGGCGGAGGTTCTATATGTGTATGGGGAGGCATTTGTTTGAACCAACGCACAGAGTTGGTTGTTCTGCAGAACACCACCATGACCAGCCAGAGATATCACGATATGATTATTGAACCCATAATTGTTCCGTTTGCGGCTGCCGTGGGCGGGAATTTCATTTTAATTGACGATAATGCCCGTCCACACCGTAGTCGTCTGGTTAATGAAGCGCTAGAAACTCATGCTATTGATAGGATGGACTGGCCAGCTCTCTCTCCAGACATGAATTGCATCGAACATGTCTGGTCTGAGATGTCAACCTTAGAACGACCGATCAATAACCTGGAGGACCTTTCTAACGCTTTACGGGATATTTGGACGAATTTTCCCCAAAATTTTATAAATCGTAGTGTAGAATGCTTGAGACGAGCTCGTGGGGGACCAACTAGGTACCAGCTTAACCGAAACTTCAGCCTTCTTGTGGTTTCATCATAAAATTTTTATGTTATTCAAACACAGAATTTTGAGTGTTCCTAATAAAGTCCTTTTTTCTTTCTAACTTTCCATTTTTTCATTCTTTTCTCAAGTGAACCATATTATCAACTCAAAATACTCTGATATCTGACGAAATTTATAATCTTGGAGCGAATATTTCAGAAATAAATTTAGAACAAGTAAGTGATCCCTATCAATTGTTGAGCAGTGTATTAGAGCTATATTTTGACTAACCATGTAAATTATTGATGGAAATAAATTACTTATTACTCTACTACACCACTACTTACGTAAACTTGAGTCGGCCAAATGCGGAAACCTTATTGATCATCAATTTCAGGTCTTATGCTCCCTCCCTTGAGTTTTCTATACTCAAAGTTTTCAATAGACCATATCTCTGATAAAACCACAGAAATTTTGTAACTAGAAATGAAGCCGCGACTAGAGTTGAAGAACAGGTATACTGAAAACATTTCTGACCTGTTCTGTACCCAAGCTGGTAGTCTTTGGAGTGATAATGGTTTTTCCGATTATGTTGGTATAGCCGTAACGATTCCATCATACTCAAAGAAATTTACCAGGATATACAACAGGTATTCGGTGATTTCTACAGGAAATTCCCCTTATACAGGATGTTTCAAGTTCGAGGGCCTATTAGACGTTTCTGAAGAACGCGACCGATTTGAAATTAAGTTCCGTCACTTCTGGTTATACAAGAATTAAAAAAAAAAATTCAAAAAAAAAATTTTTTTTTCATTTTATGTTTCAGATATCATCAAGATTTCCATTCTTAATTACTATTCGCTAAAACTATTGCGTTAGTCCTCATAGTTTCCAAAATATTGAGAAAAACGAAAAAAAGAGAGAATTTGCATAGTCACAATTACGTGAATTATTTTTACTGTGAATATCCTATGCGTATACTCAATTGTGAACAAAATTTGATCATAACTTTCGATTTTCAAATTAGAACTCTATTTTTTTGTAATTTCGTTGGATTCTACGGTGAAAAATAAGGGTAGTGTCCAAACATGATTATGCTCTCAAATTCAATATTTCAAGAGTTATTCGAGATTTTATGAATTTATGTTATACGTAGGGTCAATTTCATTCAATCTGTTTCTAGAGTGCTTTTCAAATCAGTATTCTATGATCATAGAAATTAAAATATGCAATTATTTCAAAGTGACAGATGTACTCATTATTGATCAAGTAGATTATAATTTCACGGTATGAATCCCCATTATTATCTACTATCCAAAAATATGTAGCTGATAAATGTAAGACACAAATCGGTCAAATAGTTGTGAAATTGCTTGAAACTAAATATAAACACTCCGGATTCAGAAGCTTTATGGTGGGAGTTCCACTAGAATATAAGGAAGCAGTCTACAAAAATGATTTCTGGCCAGTGGATATCTCATTCGATAGATTCAATTTCATAAGAGGGCAGCATTTTTTAGAGTCATCGAAACAAAAACAAATAATACCAACAGAAACAACCACAATATAAGTAAGAAAAAAACAGAAATTTTCTCATTGTTCCACCAAAATGTGAGATCAATAGGAAATGCAATGTACGAGCTAGAAGAAATTGTGAAAGAAAATGAAGACATTGGTATTATGTGTATAACCGAACACTGGAAATCAGAGGATCAGCTGCTCAGTTATGCACTACCTAATTTTAAATTAATGGCAAAATTCTGTAGAAATGAAGGTGAACATGGAGGAGTGGCCATGTATGTACGAAATGATATTCAGGCAAAGGAAAGGAAGGAGATATGTAAAATCTCAAAGAAGGGCAAATTTGAATGTGCAGGCGTAGAATACAACTTAAAAGAAGCAACATTTGTCTGTATTACTATCTACAGTAACGGAGATACAGAACTATTAAAGGAAAAATTAAGCCCAATAATGGATGGACTAACAAGAGATCATATAGATATAATTGTTACTGGAGATTTCAATGTTAATATGATGGGAAATAATAGCAGAAAATCTGAGCTTTTGAACTTCTTTTCCACTTACAATATTAAACAAACAATCTTTGAGCCCACAAGAACTACTGAAACCAGCTCAACTTGCATCGATGGAATATACACCAGCATAGAGGTTCCATATTACACCCAAGTAATGAAAACACATATTTCTGATCACACAGCTCAGAAGATCTCTTTTCGATATGATACATCATGTGAATTCATACTGAGACGGATATTTTCTAAAGAAAATATACAAAAATTGAAGGAATACCTAATCAATCAAGACTGGTCACAAATTTACAACACTGATGGCAGTGATGTAAATCTACAATTTGAAAAATTCCATCGATTATATACTGATCACCTAAACAAAGCATGCCCATTAACAAAATTGCGAAATAGGAAAATAAATAGATTGGATAGGTCGAATCCAAAAATTAGAGAAATAAAGAACAGATTGGATATTCTACTGGTTTTAAAAGAAGGGAACAGTGAATTAAAAGAAGAATATAAACAGGTCAAGAAAGAATATGATTCAGCGTTAATTCAACAAAAACAGAAAGCACTTGAGGAAAAGATAAATAATGCAGACAATAAGAACAAAGCTACCTGGTCAATAATAAACTCCTTAAAAAATAAAAATAAATCAAGAGAACTCCCATTGAAGGGAAACCCGAAAAAAATTGCCAATGATATGAATAACTTCTTTGTGAACAATGCATCCCAGCTGACAAAATCCATAATAAAGAATAAGTTCAATAAAAACGAAGAGAACAAGGAACCAGAAAGGAAATTTCAACTGAATGCTCTGTCATCTGAAGAACTCAAATCAATAATTAAGAAGATGAAAAATAAACACAGTAGCGGAATAGATGGCATATCAAATAGTTTAATAAGGCAGACCTGTGATGAAATTATAGAACCTCTGAAATTCATAATAAACAATTCTATCAAAACAGGAGTTTTCCCAGACAGTCTTAAAACGGCAGTAATAGTCCCAATATATAAAGGAGGGGATGAGGCTTGTTACGGCAATTACAGACCTATCAGCGTGATAACCTCATTCTCCAAAATCTTTGAGATGGCCTTCTGCAGTCAGTTGATGGAGTTTCTTCTGGGAAGTGCTTTCTTTAAAAAGAGCCAGCATGGATACCTAAGAGGGCGGTCCATTCAGACAGCTATGTATCAGTTTGTCAAGAAAGTTACTGATGCCTTTGAGGATGGAGACTTGGCTTTTGGACTTTTTTTGGATCTCTCCAAGGCATATGACTGCCTGGACTCAAAGGTTCTGCTCAGAAAGCTCCAGTGTTGTGGAGTCGAGGGGACAGCACTTCAATGGATCACTTCATATCTACAAGGAAGAACTCAACTTGTGAGAATATGTATGAACGGCATGGAAGTTACATCGGATTTGAGGGATATCATCTTGGGTATTGCTCAGGGAGGGATCGCTGGTCCACTCCTCTTCCTGGTGTACCTGAATGACTATGGAATTGAAGTTGATTGGTTCGATGGAAAGATAATGAGCGTGCATTATGCTGATGACACGAATTTACTCGCTGTGGAAACACTATGGCCAGACCTTAAGCTCTTGGCATCGCAGGTAATGGAGTACACTGAAAAATGGTTTGGAGAGAATAACTTAATATTGAACAATGCCAAAACAAACTCAATTCTTTTCCATCCTACTATTGGGAGTCCAAGAGATATAACCTTGAATGGCTGCAAAGTTGCAGTATCTGAGCATGCAAAGTTTCTGGGAATTGTTATAGACCATCGACTTAACTGGAGCGCACACATAGACAGTCTCTGTGAAAGGTTGGGATCATCCATTTATGCACTTTTAACCTTATCTAAACACCTAAATGCAAGAGTAATGAAGACTATTTACCATGCTACCATTGAATCGAAAATCAGATTTGGCATAATATTTTATGGGTCAGGAAATATGTCGTCATTGTTTATCTTGCAGAAAAAAGCGATTCGAATTCTCAACAAAATGGAATACCGACAGTCTTGCAGAGGTTTCTTCAAGGGGAATGGCATCTTGACAGTGTATGCTATATATGCGCAGGAATGCCTACTATTTCTTCAGAAGAACAAATGTATGTTTGAACATTTCAAAAGTGACCACACACACATGACAAGAAACAATAACTATAATTACCCACTATGTAATCTCACAACAACTCAAAAACAGCTAGAGTTCAGATGCTTAAAACTTTATAATTCTCTACCTGACAACATAAAAAGGATCGAAGACACTAAATGCTTCAAAAAGAAATTATTTGTATATTTGTTGAACTTAGAGCCATACAGTATATCAGATTATATCAAGTAAATCTATTCAAGTTATGACTTATGACACTATTTCATTTCATTTTTCATGTACATGTACATATTTAATTTGATCTGAAATAAAGCACTATTATTATTATTATTATTATTATTATTATTATTCAAATAATGAAATTCTGGATCTATTCCATATCCACGGTGAATGCAACAGAATTTTTTCGAGAACTTGTCGAGCATTCAATCAGAAATATCCACATTCACCACCAATTGACGAGAAGACGAGAAACTTTCTGTTGCTCCCTTTTAATCACCACGCTGATTTTTTCCTGAATTCATAAAATGTATTCTACCGCTTTTTATATGAATAGAATTGGCACACAGGAGTCCTGCATGATTTTATCTCATTTGGTAGGTACTCCAGTATATTCATAAAGTATGAAACATCATTTCAAGAAGATGTGAAAATTTCTGATTTAAAATTCGATGAGTTCTACCAAAAATTCTATTGCATTCATCATGAATATGGAATAAGATATTCATAACACAAGTGCAGAAGTTATTAATATTCTTCCAAGAGTTCAAAATGAACGAGTGGTAGAATGAGCCTTCTGTACGAGTTTTAAACATAATTTTCCCGAATTCCTGGCTTTTTAATGAAATTAACGAAAATTTCCATAAATATCTATTAGTGATTTTTGCATTGAAAAATGTTGGTTGGCAGTTTTCTATATCACAAATTTGACAGATAATAGAAAAATCCGTCCCAGTCTATTTTGTTCCACGAGATGTGCCGGAATGAACTGATTTGCCACATAATTAGAGAAAAATATATCCAGAATTCTGTCATTTGAATATTGGAAATTCAATTCGTGACATCAAATTAGTGAAGCTTTGATAATGAAAACATCTGTCACATGTAAAGTAATTAGATATTTAAATTTCTATGGTCATAGAGTATTATTGCTAGTCTGTCTGGAAACAGATCGAATGAAATTGACCTTACGTATAATATAAATTCATAAAATCTCTAATAACTCTTGAATTATTGAATTTGAGAGCATAATCGTGTTCAGACACTACCCTTATTTTTTACCGTAAAATCCAACGAAGTCACAAAAAAATAGGGTTCTAATTTGAAAATCGAAAGTTATGATCAAATTCTGTTCACAATTTTTGGCACAATATTTGAAACACTCTGTGATGATATTTCTCAAGTTCAAGATATGCACGATATTCCTACATCATTCTTGTATGAGAAAGTGAATTGAGTATACGAATAGGATATTCACAGTAAAAATAATTCACGTAATAGTGACTATGAAAATAATGCTCTCTTTTTTTCGGTTTTTCCTTAATATTTTGAAAACTATGAGGACTAACGCAATAATTTTAGAGAAGAGTAATTGAAAATGGAAATCTTGATAATATTTAAGACATAAAATGAAAAAAAAAGTTTTTTTAGAATTTTTTTTTTTCAATTCTTGTATAACCGGAAGTGCAGGAACTTCGAAAATATTTTAGCTGAATAGGGCATCACGAACAATGTCATATTCCGAATTTTCAGATTTCAAATCGGCCCCGTTCTCCAGAAACGTCTAATAGGCCGTCGAACTTGAAACACCCTGTATAAGCGACAGCGGAATATTTGTTGATTTTACGTGACAATTCCGATTGTTTAATTCCTCTAGATATAACAAGTTTAAGATTAGTTAATGCAACCAAACTGCAGTTTGTCATTTTAACAGGAATATAATACTGTGATAAAAACCGAAATATGCATGACTTTTTATAGTATCGTTACATTCGGTTTAACTGGAATTTCCTGGTTAATAAAGAACAAACTAGATAGTTGTATTCCAAGCTTCGACCTTACTTATAAAGGAAATGTAGTATCGATTTAACAGGGATTCCGTTGAATTAAAGAAGATATCTAGTATTTAACTGTAATTTCATGCATTTTCTATTGAATTTTATAGTAGTTTTGGCAGTAATTTCCATGTGTAATTGACATTTGTTTCCATGAGAAGTTTCCGGTTAGTTCTACCGGAGAGCATTGTTGTAATTCAGGTAAATTTCTATCAGTATTCAAGTGCTATTTTGTAATGCATTCTGTCTGAAGAGTTACTTCACAAATAGAGGTGTCTGGAATCAGGGGAGAATTTTCCATATATTTATTATAATGGATATATGGAAAATTCTCCCCTGATTTCATACACCTCTATTCTCGAAGTTACTCTTAAGACAATATACATGCCCCACGGTAGAACTAACCGCAAACTGAATTTTTTTTATATAGCTAACCACCTCTGGGAGTGACCACTATTTCATTAAAGCAGACAATATATTGTTATAATCCCAAATCAGCAAAATAATACAAACCAACGGATAATATATAGATAGTTGGTCTTTATTTGAAGATCATTATCACAACAGGGCGAAGTCTAGCAAGCTTAACTTAATCCCTGAAGTGATAGAAAATACACAATAAATTTTCAAGACTTAAAAAACAATTAAAATCCATTTTCAGAACGTACAATATAGGTGTGACTAAGATATGTTCATATTTATCATACAATTTGTACAAAATAACAGAATCAATAATAATATATAATAATAATAAGACACATAACAGATTAAATACGTATCAACCTTCATTGACCCTATTATTACACATTAGAAAGTATTTGACTTTACTTCGGAACCTGGCTACAGAAAGATTTTTGTAATCAAGGGGCAATCCATTATAAAACTTCACAGCATTGTACACAAATGATTTCCGAAATAACGTTTTGGCAGGTCATTGTATAAATGTGGCGGAACGAATAACACGCACAACGTTAGAGCTCCCATTTAAAAACCAGCAAAAGTGATATTTTAAACATAAGCTTAAAGTATGAATTGATTATACGTATAATAATAGTGTGCCAATATCTATCTTAAACATGGCACCAAACAAGGCGGTTGACATAATAATAATAATAAGTCCTTTATTTCCAACAGGGTTGACCCCCAATTACAGGAAAACACAACTTTTTTAACAATATAACAATCATTACGAATGGCAATGTACATAATCATATAAAAAGAGAGATACACCAACCCAACCCAAGATCAGCTCACAGAGCTGTGAAAATAATAGGCCTCCACGATGGACCGAGGAGAATCGTGATGTATGTCACATATACTTGCGAGCGAGTTGAACAACTTACATGAAAAACAAATTGGTGATCTATGACTCGAATTTGTTCTCCCCGCTCCACAGTAGAACACCTCCTCACTCCTGGAACCCAAACGGGGAACCAGAAATGGCAAACTAGACAAAATCTCCGAACAATCAATTCCGCCATTAACTATTTTATAAAGAAACATCAATGCACACACGTTCACCCTATCTACAATGGACTGTGCACAGAATCTTGAAAGTAACAATTTATGATCACAACCTATAGGTGGGTAAACACCATCCTCCCTCCAAATTAAATATTTACAGTCCATTCAGGAATTATTGACATCGAAGTAGGCTATGAACGTCTAGTCGCGGCTTTATTTCTGGTTACAAAAATATCACTAAAAATTGCTATGGTTCATCATAGAAATAACCAGTTTAAATTATTTTCATCATTTTTGTATCCGAAAGATCCTGAATTTTCGAAATTACGATTATTACGAAGGGACGCATACAGTCATGATTTCATAAATTGAAATTCAGATTAGGTATATAACGTAAAAATATAGTGAAATGCTATCTCATTTCAAGGAAATACAATGAAGAGATATCTATTCATTTAAGAGTCGCCCATGAAAGATCCCATTGAATATCATTAAAATATGCATATTATTCCTTTTCACCAAAGGCTCTTCAAAAATTGTTGCATTACTGCATTACTGCATTACTGATGGACACTGGATACCAACCTGCTTGCAAAATTCTTATCAAATAACTCTTATGGATCATTTTAACTGTGGTGTCTAAACTGGTGAAGAAAACAGAAAAACTGGTTGATAAATTTAAATATTGTAGCTTAGTGAATGGAAGAGCCATATCATAATGAGACAGAAATAAAATTCAGAGAATCCATTCGGTATATGAAAAATTTTGACATCACAGTTGTACTGAACTTTCAAAATTGGAACCAATTTATCAGCCGATGTGTAAATTACTTTCTAAAGTCACTATTTATTGAAACTGTTCATGACATGAGTGATTGATTAAACTTGTATGAACAATATAGGTACTAATTGTACTCGAGTTTTCTGTTTTTTATTGAAATGCTTTTATACTAGTTTCTATTAAATAACATAAATTATTTTGCCTATAACAGCTTTAACTCACTCACTAAAAGCATTTCTGCATGGAATTATTTTCAATTTGTGAATTTTAAAATTTTATTGCATTCTATTATTATCTTCAAGTGGGTAAGAGGTGAAGAAATTCTTGAAGTTACTCTTCTGAATATATTTTTCGATTAAATACTCAGTAAAAATTCTATAAAGCAATTGGAATTTATTAGATTTTTGGATTACTCATTGAAGAACAAAAAACATACAATACTTAATTTCGATATATAAGCTATAGATGCAATGCCAAGACTTTGTTTAGCAATCCAATTATAAAAAAATTCTCTCTTCATAGATTTATATAATCCTCATGATCACCACTGTCAAAACAAAACATCCAGGTAAAAATCCAAATATCCAGCATTCAAAATAGTGCTCCTTCTACTTTTACCCTTGAATATACTTGAAAAACATTTTGTTTTCTTTCTAGAGTCCACTGTTGAATAATGCAGGCATTTTCAAATAACCAAGTTTCCTCCAGATAAATGAATTTCAAATTTTGTTCCAAATATTCTCTGTATTCACCATGAAATCGTACTCAACTTATTATATTTTTGTGTTTATCAATAAGAATTTTCCTTTTATTAACTGTTTTGAACTTGTAACCAATTAAGTTTATGTAATGTTGTCTTTGATTGATTAAAATCCAGATCCTTTTTGATCAAAATTCATTCAGGCTGATATAGTGGTTGCTTTTGGCTCGGCTTTTGGGAACTATCAAATCATTCAATGATTCTTTGAAGGTGAAATCGAATTGCACAGGTTTTCTTCCACTAATAATCCAGGTTGTAATGACTTGCCTTCTTCTTTTTTCAAACATTACTGTGAGAAATACTCAAATAAACTAATCAATGTGTGTTTGAAATTGAAACAACTTTTAAGTTTCAAAATTTCTTCGATCAAAACCAATAACACAAACAAACTGAAATCTAACCTCCAGTCAATGATATTTCCAATGCCAACCCGAAATCTTCAATTCAAAATGTTACTGAATGAGCCAGTACCAACTTAATTTCGATTTTCCAAAGCCACCCGGGATGTCAATAATTCCTGAATGGACTGTATAAAATTTTCTCTGAACTGACTCAATTCTTCTCCTGTGATATTCATATATAGGTCTCCAAACTATGTTACAGTATTCCAACCTACTTCTAATTGAACTATTAAATAGAGCTATCAAAGTTTTTGAACAACAGAAGTATTTTGTGTTTCTAACTATAAATCCATAAGTTTTATTGGCAGCAAGTATTAACTGATTTATATGTGGTACAAAAGAACAGGTAGAGTCACATAAAATCCCCAGATCCCTAATTTCTGCTACAAGAGTAAGTACTGAGCTGCTGATCCTATAATCATATTCAATCATTGTTTTCTTCTTTGTGTATGTCATAACGTAACATTTGGAGATATTCAAGCTTAGTATATTACTAGCGCACCACATTGATAGCCGATCAAGAGCCGACTGTAGTCTGATACAATCATTAAGGTTGAGTATCCTGAGATATATCTTCAAATCATCCGCGAACAACAGTACTGGTACATCTATAATATCGACGATATCATTTATGAATAATAGAAAAAGCAAGGCCCGAGGTTGGATCCCTGAGGAATTCCAGATAATGCACAGAACTCGATAGAGCAGCAATTCTCAACCTCAACAATACACATCCTATCTGCCAAATATGATTTTATCAGGTCAATCAATTTCGGTGCAAAACCAAACTTAGATCTTAATTTGTTCAACAAGATGTTATGATCGATCTTGTCAAAGGCTTTCTGAAAGACGGTATAAATTACGTCCACCTGACCGGATTCATCCAAAGTTTGTAGTACATGTTCAAAGAAACAAATAAGATTAGTTTTAGTTGACCTTTTGGGCATGAAACCATGCTGATTCGGTTTTATTTTGTTCTTGAGTGCAGGAAATATTGAATTATAAAGAATGATCTCATAGATCTTTGAAAAATTTGACAGGATGGAAATCGGACGATAATTCGCAACAACTGACTTATCACCTTTCTTAAAAACTGGTATGATTTTTGACCGCTTCCAAACGGAAGGAAATGTGCCCGAAGAAGCTGACAGATTGAAAATATGTGTCAGAGGTGCAGACAGAATACCTATGCAGTCTTTAACCAGAAAACTTGGGACTTCATCAAGCCCAGCGGTAAACTTATTCGACAACTTTTTCGATGCTTTTATAACGTCAGTTTCTGTAATCCTACCAATATTGATAATACTACTATCGCTATCATTCATATCAACTAAATCTTGACTGTTATAGGGCGCGTCATACACACTACAGAAGTGCTGGGCAAACGCATTAACAATATCCTGTGGTCTGCGCAACATTTTATGATATACGAGAATGACCTCTGCTCTCTTGCACAAAAGACCAAAAACTTGAAGGATCTGTCCGTAGTTTCTGTTCGGAGCTACTTAAATAATTTTTATAAGCTTTGTTTATTTTTGATTTGAGTAAACCTCTTAGTTTTTTATAGCGGAGATGATTGAAGTCATTATCAAATTTCCTATAGTTTTTTAAGGCAGTTTCTTTGAAAATAGTATCAATAATATCGGTTGTGTACCATGACGAAAAACGTCTCTTTCTCAAAACCTTAACTGGTACAGTGTTCAGAAAGATATGCTGTAGAAGTGAATAAAATTTGGCACAAGCCAAATCCGGATCATCTTCGTTCATAACAGGTGACCAGTCAGTTTCCCATATAAAGCGGTACATATCTACATAGTTTGCCTTTGAAAAATTAAACTTGGAACACGCGTAGACAGAGTCAGAAACTGAAAAATTTAAATTTCTTATGTTTTGTTCAGGAAACAAAAAAACCTCAACTGATGGATGACGAGAGTCCACTGATACAAGTGAATAGTCTGAGCCGGAAACACCACACTTAAAATTAGAAAATGACAAATCTAATAATACATCTCTACAATTTCGTACTTCATTATATTGATGAAGTTCAAGTGACTCAGAAAACGTGTTGATTATTAAAGTACGGTTATCAGACAAAGAATTTTCAGTATATTTAGGACAATTAAAGTCTCTCAGAACAATCAATCTACTATCTAGTAATGGACTGTGATCTTTCCAATGAGAAAATTCTCAAGGCGGTAGAGAACCAGAACGCAGGGCTCAAAACCTCCAGCTGGAGAGTCCTTCGAAGGGGACCATCAGGACCCATGCTCGAGATTGTCATCTCGGCTGATAGAACATCGGTCGAGAGACTTAGAGCAAAGAATTGGCAGATGAACTACTTTTTCGGCCAAACAAATCTTCGCCTTAAGGGACCAAAGACAATGGCCGAGAGGAGAGGAGCATCTCAGGCCCCAACCTCTGGTCCGGCGTCGAAAACGCCCAAAGGGGAGGTAAAGAAGAAGGTGGTGAAGCCTCCAGGAAATAAAGAGGCCAAAAAACCGACCACCAGGTCTGGGGGGAGGGCTGATCCGCAAGGGCGTGATAAGGGGGGCTCCGACGGAGAAAAACCGGCGGTCCCTTCCGAAAAGCCTAGCGGACATCCAACCTCATAAGGAGCAGATGTCTGACATGCCTTCAGATGAACCTCCAGCACTCGAAGGCAGCCTCTTGTGCCTTATGCTGGAGAACATCTAGAAGGCATGTTGACATAGGGCTAATACAAGAGCCCTGGATCAATGGAGGCCAAGTAAGAGGCCTACCAAACAAAGTATATAAGACGATATACTGCGATAAGGCAGTAAGTCCAAGAGCCCTAATAATACTCAGAAGGGGACTAACCTGTCTTCCACTTACAGAGTTCCTGACAAGGGATCTTGCTGCGGCATTGGTTGAGGTGCGAACTGAGAACATCAAGAGGCAGCTTGTTATCGCCTCAGGATATTTTCCAGGAGACGCCATCAGCCCACCACCGGAGGAAGTACAACGCCTCATCGAATGGTGCCGCATGAAGAAGAAACAACTGATTCTGGGCTGCGATGCGAACGCACACCACAAAGTATGGGGCAGCACAGATATAAATCATAGAGGTGAGGATTTGCTTGACTTTCTATTTTCTACTAACATAGAGATAGTAAATGTGGGTAATAGTCCAACCTTCATGAATGCGATCAGAAGGGAAGTAATTGACCTTACACTGGCGACACCTTTTATTGCGGAGATGGTCAAGAACTGGAGGGTCTCAGAAGAGCCATCCATGTCAGACCATATGGCAATAGAATTCAACGTTGAAGCAACTGCTCCAGCTGATGTTGAGTGCAGGATACCCAGGAAGACAGACTGGGAACTTTACATAGCCCACATGAGTTCTGATCTGAAGGGCCTGAAATACAACATCAGCTCCAATGAGAATCTGGAGAACGCCTCTGCTCACTTCACATCATGTCTGAAGAGGGCATTTGAAAACAGTTGTCCACTCAGGAAGAAAACGATCTCCAGAGACGTCCCCTGGTGGAACAATCATCTTGAAAACCTCAAGAAAATTGCTAGAAAAGCCTTCAATAAGGCTAAGCGAGAAGGCAGCTGGAATGCCTACAGACTAGCCCTGACCAACTACAACAAAGAGGTCAGGAAAGCCAAAAGGCAGTCCTGGAGAAGCTTCTGTGAGGGAATAGATAAAACGGCCCCAGCAGCTAGACTTCAAAAGGTACTATCTAAGGATCACTCAAACCCAATTGGCCAAATAAAGAAGCCATGTGGGGAATTTACGAATGATCCTCAAAAGAGCCTAAGAGCTCTACTAGAGACTCACTTTTCTGGCTCCAGGCAGATAACCAGTGAAGATGGGGCCCCCGCTGGGGAAGTATACAACCCCACCAGGTGGGATTCTCAGAAAGCTGGTAGACTATTCACACCAGAAAGAATTGAATGGGCGATAAAGAGCTTTCAGCCCTTCAAATCAGCAGGCATGGATGGTATTTTTCCAGCCATGCTTCAGAAAGGTGTTGAAGTGCTTATAGCCCCGATAACTGAGCTCTTCAAGGCCAGCTTTACAAGGGGCTATATCCCGAAATCATGGAGGGAGGCGAGGATAGTATTCATACCCAAAGAGGGTCGAAAAGGCTCCCCAGAGCCTAAATCCTATTGACCCATATGCCTCACCTCCTTTCTCCTGAAGACCATGGAGAAAATAATTGACAACAACATAAGAGGCAGTGTAAAACTCCACAGCAAACAGTTTGCTTATAGGGCGGGTAGATCTACTGTAGACGCCCTTCATCATCTTCTTAGAGAGGTGGAAGGCACCCTCAACGCAAAGGAGATTCTGCTTGCAATGTTTGGTGATATCGGAGGGGCCTTTGATAATACCCTACATACCTCCATATGCAATGCAGCCAAAGGGAAAGGGATAGAACCCTCCACTGTAAAGTGGATATCAGCTATGTCGAAAGGACGAACCGTTACAGCCTATCTGGGAGAAACCGAAGTGACTGTGCTGACGTGCAGGGGATGCCCTCAGGGAGGGGTTCTATCACCCCTGCTGTGGAGCTTGGTCATGGATGGCCTCTTGGAGAGGCTTACAACAGGCGGATTTAACATCCAGGCTTACGCCGACGACATAGTGGTGACAGTTAGAGGCAAGCATGGGGGCCCAATAAGTAGCCGAATGCAACTTGCTCTCAAAACTATTGAAAATTGGTGCGGGGAAGAGGGGCTTACTGTCAACCCCTCGAAAACATCAATAATCCCGTTCACTAGAAGAAGGAATCTCGACCTCAGAGCTCTGGTCTTAAATGGTCAGACTCTGCACTTCTCTAGTGAGTGTAAATATCTAGGTGTTATCCTGGACAGTAAACTGAACTGGGGGAAACATACAGATAAGACTCTTTCCAGAGCCACGGCGGATATGTGGGCATGCAAAAGACTCTTTGGAAAGACATGGGGAGTGAAACCGAAAATGGTACTGTGGTTATACACAGCGGTGGTACGCCCTTTTGTCACCTATGCATCTCTAGCATGGTGGACAAAAACCGAGGAGGTCACCACACGCATCAGGTTGCAGAAAATGCAAAGGCTGGCGTGTATTGGTGTCACAGGAGCTATGCGCACAGCTCCTACGGCAGCGCTGGAGGTCATACTAGACTTGCCTCCCTTACACCTACATGTAAGGAAATGTAGCCTGCTCGAAGCAATTAGGATTTCCCATAATGGAAAGCTCCTTCCTGGGAACTGGGTTGGACATATGAGGATACTGAATCAACTAGATTCAAACCTCCTCGCAAAACCATCAGATATTATGCCAACCACCTACGATTTTGAAACGCCCTTTGAAACGGTTATAAATGACCGTCATAGTGCAATAAGTTTCATAAATCGTCTGGACAAAAAGTCATCCATATGGTTTACAGATGGATCAAAAACAGAGAAGGGCACCGGCATTGGGATATATGGACCTAGATTGAGGATCTCTAAAGCCCTAGGATGTGAGCCCTCGATTCTACAGACCGCGATAATGGCTGTTTATGTATGCGCCCAGGAGTGTCTCAAAATGAACCTCAAAGGGGCGCATATCTACATCACCACGGACAGCCAAGCCACGCTGAGATCCCTGGAATCGTGCTGTCAGGGGTCTCTGCTGACTTGGGAGTGCCGTAACACCATAAAGCAACTGGCCAGAGGAAATAAGGTGACTCTACTATGGGTACCAGGGCACTGTGGGGTTGAAGGAAATGAGAGAGCGGACGAGCTTGCAAAAAGTGCATCAAGGTTTAGACCTGCTGGACCTGAGCCTTTCTGTGGGATAGGAAAAGACCAATACAAAGCTGCGGTCCAGCTATGGGAGTTGAACAGTAGGACAATCCACTGGACTAACACTCCTAGACTTGCTCAGGCAAAGAAATTCGTAAAGATTTCACCTACTTACACCAGAAAACTCCTGAAGCTGTCACGAGCGGAGCTTCGGGTGATGGTGGGACTGCTGACGGGGCACTGTCGGTACAAACATCATTTGTACCGTATGGGTAAGTCAGCAGACGAGATTTGCAGGCTCTGTGGATCGGAAGTAGAAACTTCTGAACACTTGATATGCAAGTGTCCAGAGCTGGCTGGCCTAAGAACCATTCACATGGGCAAGCAGGTCCTGGATACCAGAGAGGTAATGGCCAAGGCCCCTAGGGAGGTTGTCAATTTTATTAACGTCGTTGACGACCTCCCTGGATTTCTATGAATGAGTAGGGTAGTGAACAAAAGATCTGCATGGTCGCAGTTCCCGGAAGGCTTACCGAAGCAAAACGACCCCAGTTCAAAAAAAAAAATAATAATAGTAATGGACTGAATGAAGACAGTGAATCAAACAGTTGTTGATAAATTGCAATATCTGTGCGCGGTGGAACATACAACAGTACTACAATGAAAGAATGAGGTCCATACATGATCTTACAAGCTACTGCATCAATGGAAGGGGTTAGAGTTTTAAGCCCTGATAAATCTACTTCAACCGCACATAACTCACTGCGAACTGCCACCAGTACACCTCCGCCCGTTGACAAACCAGTGGTAATCAAGTTTCTATCACATCTGAAAACATTGTACTCAGCGGGAAACAATTCACCATCATACACACCATCCTTCAGCCATGTTTCGGCAAGACATACAACATCAAAATCACCACTTGCTACAGCAGACCTGAGTTCATGAGTTTTAGAATTGAGGCCACGTACGTTTTGATAGTACATAACGTGCTTCCTCGAATTGTAATTGGGGGAATTTAGTTTAAAAGTGTAATAACGGGAATGCCCTTCATGAACTTCAATTCGACATTCTCACCCGAAGATTTCCGTTGCTCTAATTCAATTTTGATTTTATTGAAATAATCTCTCTGTCTCGGAGTTCTATCAGATGAGACGAATACATTGAAATCCTCCCTAAACATCTTGGATTTTCCTAACACTCTACGTACGTGTTGACTATTATTCATAGTCAGCTTAAGAGGTCTTGACTTATCATTATCCCTCGACGGCTTGCCCAAACGCTTAAACTGTGATGGCTCTAGTGTGGGAAAATTAGGTACTATGGTTCGGAACATCTCATTAACAGCCTTGCAATCACTAGTATCCCTCTCATCATCATTCATTGCATCGGTTCCTTCTGGCAGCCCATGTATAATCAAATTATTTTTGCGTCAGCGAATTCCAACAGAACTTCTTCAAATTCTCCACCATCCAATTTCTTATCCGGTGGTTGTGAAGAGAGGGATTGAACTGAGACTTTAAGCTGTTGTATTTCCGCCTGTAGAGAAGCAATAACTGCCCTCAACGATGCAACATCACCACCCAAATTTTCACACTTGGGGCAATTCCATGCAATCGACTTCTTTGAATTAATCATACGAATTTCGGAGTTCGCTATACCAACATATGTACCTCCAAAGGTGTTCTTGCATATGACACATGATAAGACCTGATGATTCACGTATTGTTTATTACAACAATAACATACCTTGTTAGTCATATTGGTTCCCGGTTATCAATTTCAATATTTAGGCAATATGGTCCAATCTTCTTTGTATGTATCTCCTTCGATTCTTATCGGAATTATGTGCTCGATTTGGAATTAATTATTAAGAAAATATACTTTTCCACCTCACAATTTCCCCTCGCACCAAACCGACAAGAATAAGGGTCCGTAATTCACTATCTTGAGAAAAATCAGTTAGTGCATCATTCGCTTTATGCAAAAAAAAAAATCAAAACTTTGATAACGCACACCACATTCGCATGCTATCACGACGACTCTTGTTGAATTGAACATGAAATGACATGAAGAACTCAGTCATCTTTTTGTGCTCAACTCAAATAATCTCAGAGGACATACGTTAAAACTTTCATGTGAGAGATTATTTACCACCACCAGGCAGTACTTCATCTCCAACAGAGTACTCGAGGTTTGGAACAGATTGCCGACCGAGATAGTTTGTGCGCCTAGTGTGAACAGTTTCAAGAACAAATTTGACTTGTGAGCCTCACAGAATGCACTGTGTTTGTGAAATTGAATTCTTTTTTTTCATTCAATAGCTCGAATTTTGTTTTAATCCCTTTCTTCTTATAATTTTTTTTATATTTTTGTAATCTTGTAATTTGTGACAACATAACTTATTTTAACATATTTTAGAGTTCACAGGCTAAGCCTCAACTATGTATCACGTTATAATAATAATAATAATATCGTGTAAGAGACATTGAAGGAACTAATATGTGATGGTGAATTTCTTAACTGTTATCAAAAGTAATCAGTAAGATAACAGAGTTAGAAAAAGAGTCGGCAAGAAACGCAGATAAGGTGAAATAGCCGAAGAGTCAACTGGAGAATACCCAACAATCACTTAAAATAAATGATATTTGTGTTCATAATATGAACGAAGAGAAAAACGAAAAATTGCCTAATAAAATTATAGATCTGCTAAATGACAAAAAGGAGTTGAAGATAGACAGACAAGCTATCATAAAATGTTACCGAATTGGTATATCTAAGAAAAAACCCCGACCTGTGATCATTAGATTTGAAAAATTTTCAGAAAAAATGAATTGTGCTGAAGAAGGTCTCAAAACTGAAAAGAACTGGTATTGGAATTGCAGAAGACTTGAATAGATTAATACTATATAATAATTTGATGCAAAAGTATAATAAAAAATTTATTTTCACGCGCTTTGTCAATATTTTCGTTAGATTGGATGAAAATAAGCTTAAGATAATCTCTCGCACTGTGGTCATTGAATCACTTTTGGCCTGAAATTATAGATTATACTGAAAGAGAGCCAAACAGTCAAATTGTGTATCTTTTTTTTTGGAATATTTTGGGATTTTGAGGATAGTTTGTGGTTTGTTACATTTTATATTCCTTTATATATATATATATATATATATATATATATACATATATATATATATATATATATATATATATATATATATATATATATATATATATATATACAGATAATCTTTCCCCATTGACAACAGAAATTATTCATGGCCTTCCGGCTCGAATAATCACAATTGAACTACCACGCCTAGTGTTAATTAAAATATATATATATATATATATATATATATATATATATATATATATATATATATATATATATATAAAAAAAAAAAAAAAAAAAAAAAATATATATATATATATATATATATATATATATATATATATATATATATATATATATATATATATATATATATATATATATATTCGGTTCAATGTTATTTACCTGCTTTTTAATAGTTACTAAGGTTTCCTTTATTTGGATGTGTCAGGTTTTTAATGATGATATTTGTTTCATATAAGATATTTAATTAGACTTAAAAAACCAACACAACAAAAAGAAAAACACAAGACCTAAAACATGACACATATCAGGGAAGACTGACTGACATTCGTATTCCAACATTGTAATTTGACGAGAAATTGAAGGTGAGATACATTTTATTTCAATTAACTTATTTGTGATGTAAAATTATTATATATACTATTCTAAATATTTGTGTTCTTTTACAGGCTCAATTTTAATTAATTTGTATATTGTGAACAATCTAATTTTTATTATTATTACTGAAGAAGGAGAGACTCTCCGAAACGTCTAATTAAATATCTTATATGAAACAAATATCATCATTAAAAACCTGACACATCCAAATAAAGGAAACCTTAGTAACTATATATATATATATATATATATATATATATATATATATATATATATATATATATATATATATATATATATATATATATATATATATATATATATATATATATATATTCGGTTCAATGTTATTTACCTGCTTTTTAATAGTTACTATGGTTTCCTTTATTTGGATGTGTCAGGTTTTTAATGATGATATTTGTTTCATATAAGATATTTAATTAGACGTTTCCTTTACGACCAATAGTTTCTTGTGTCCAATCTCCATTATACCATCTTTCAAAATATTTAGCGGGAATACTAACACACACAACTGGAAATAATGAATACTACATAAAGAACTCAATACATCTGAAAGAACAATTAAATAAATTGAAAATTGACAAAAATAATAAACTATATTCACTTGATGTAGTATCTTTATATACAAATATCCCTAACGAGTTAGTAAAAGAAACGATAAAAGAAAGATGGCACCAACTAACATCACACACAGAAATACCTGAAGACGAATTCACGGAAACGACTCAACTAATAATTAATAACAGCTACTTTCAATATAGAGATGAATTTTACAAACAAGTAAAGGGAGTAGCCATGGGAACCCCAATTTCAAGTGTGATTGCACAGAGTGTAATGGAACACATAGAACAAAAAATTATGTCGAAATACAACAACAAAGCGTTCTTCAGAAGATATGTTGATGATTGTCTCCTAATTACCACACCAACAAGTATGCAACACATACTACAAGATTTCAACGGTGCTCATACACTATTACAATTTACAATTGAAGAAGAAAAAGACAGAACATTGGACTTCTTAGACATGACACTAATCAACAGAGACAACAAAATACTTACAAAATGGAAAAATAAAAAACAAAACTCCGACCGCATCCTGGACTATTATTCTAACCACCACACCGGACAAATACGAGGCACAATAATTGGCTATATTGACAGAGCACTTAAACTGACATCACCGGAATTGAGACCAAAAATAATAATAGAATTAAAAGAACGATTAATTAAGAACAATTACCCTACAAAGATGACTACACCTATAATAAACGAGAGAATACATAGACTTCACAACCTGAGAACAACTGAAGAAAATAAAGAACAAAAAACACGAATACCAATTCCCTACACCAAAAATTTGTCTCATAAAATCACAAAAATATTAAAACCTCATAACATTGAATTAGTCCACAAACCTCAAAACCAATTGAAGGAGATCTTCACAAAATTAAAAAATTCAACACCTAAATCTAAAAAGTCTAATGTTGTTTATAGTATTCCGTGCAAGGACTGTGATAAACAATATATCGGACAGACATCACAGAGATTACACGACAGACTCAACGCTCATAAATACACGAAAAACGCAACAACGGCACTAAACAAACATAAAAAAACAAAAAAACATGAATTCGACTATGACGAAACAAAAATACTAACAATTGAACCAAAACGAAAACAGAGAGAAATATGGGAGATGATACACATACAATCGAACTTAGAAACAACAGTAAACGATAGACAAGACGTAAAACAACTTAGTCAATTCTATGTACCACTTCTTAAAAAACCAACACAACAAAAAGAAAAACACAAGACCTAAAACATGACACATATCAGGGAAGACTGACTGACATTCGTATTCCAACATTGTAATTTGACGAGAAATTGAAGGTGAGATACATTTTATTTTAATTAACTTATTTGTGATGTAAAATTATTATATATACTATTCTAAATGTTTGTGTTCTTTTACAGGCTCAATTTTAATTAATTTGTATATTGTGAACAATCTAATTTTTATTATTATTACTGAAGAAGGAGAGACTCTCCGAAACGTCTAATTAAATATCTTATATGAAACAAATATCATCATTAAAAACCTGACACATCCAAATAAAGGAAACCATAGTAACTATATATATATATATATATATATATATATATATATATATATATATATATATCTATATATATATATATATATATATATATATATATATATATATATATATATATATATATAGATTGTTCTCAGGAGCTGGTCAAGAACCTCCTGACTATAATATCGGTGAACGGCTTGGTGGAGGCCCACATGCTGGAAAATACAAAGAGGCTGCAACTTGATACTTACTTGATTAGTCAGGCCCAAAAGCAAGTGATTTTGGGCTCTACGCGGATAGTCAGGAGGATCTTGACCAGCTCCTGAGAACAATCTATATATATATATATATATATATATATATATATATATATATATATATATATATATATATATATATATATATATATATACATATATATATATATATATATATATATATATATATATATATATATATATATATATATATATATATATATATATATATTTGAATTCATTCTTATCTAGTTCTTCATAACATGTAAAGGACTTATGCATTGGGCATCTAGGTTGAATTTGAATTTCGATGTTTATTGATTACAAACGTTTCGGCAAATCCGCCTTCTTCAGACTAAAATATCAATTAAAATGGACATTAAAATCTAAAAATTGCAATTTTTAGATCAGGTTTCTTTTGTTCTAGGCAGGTTCAACAGTGAACATGAGAGCATACAGTTTACGTTGGAGGAAGAAACAGCGACTGGTGTCCCATTCCTGGATACAAGGGTGATTCGAACACTGGAAAATAGGCTGATTCTGGATTGGTACCGAAAACCAACAAGTTCAGGGAGATACTTACACTATTTTTCTAATCATCCACATGGACAAAAGGTGAACATGATTTTAGGATTGAAGAATCGTATCGAAAAAGTTGCCCATCGAAGTCTAAGGCAGCAGAATCTGAAGTTATTGTTACAATTGATGCTGGAGAATGGATACATAAAAAGGTTGTTGTCCATATTAATTTACAATACAACTCCTTCGAGACAGCCAACGAATGGAGAGAGGGGCGCATCCACCACTGTGGACACTGAGAACGCAGATAGAATTTTTTACTCATCTATTCCCCTAATAAATGGTATGACTAATGCATTAATTAACCTCCTAAAGACCACAAAAATTAGATTGATTCAAAAATTTATTTTAAAATGGACAGATTATACAGTCGAGTGAAAAATAGGATGACTCTTGATAATATGAGTAGTGTGGTATATTGAATTCCTTGTTCAATATGTAGTGAGGTATATATTGGTCAGACGTCTCAGCTTTTGAAGAGAAGGATTGCTCAACACAAAAGTGACATCAAGAATCCAAACAAGATTTGTGCCCTAGCAGACCATACCCGGACAAAGACCATCCAATGTATTATGATTCCACCAAAATCCTTGAATGTGAAGTGAATGGAAACAAAAGATGTTTCTTAGAGATGTACCATATTAAACGCGAAACCTGTTGCAGTTACCTCGTAACTGTGGAACATTATCACAAATGATCGCAGAAGGAATGTGTTTCACCACATTTTCTGCGAAAGCTTTCCGTAACGGAAACAGGAGGGTGAATTTACTAAAACAGTCAGACACTGAAAGGATATATTGATAACCCTTTGGTATTCTTGGAAGTGGACTCACGCTTCTTTTTGGGGACCACTAACTTCCATGACTCATCTTCCGACATCTGGAAAACGAGAACGAACATTTTTATAAATGTTGTTGTTATCTATTCTCCATTGAGAATATTTTTGTGGATACTTTTGTACCAGGGACCTCATTTTCAGATACCAGGCATCCTTAACTTCAGCATCTGGCATAGGATCGAGGATGCTATACTTTCTTTCATTTTTATCCAACGACCTACTGAGGTAACTTATGACTCTCTCGCCTAATTCGGAATGAACTTGATATAAAACAGCACCTAAACGGAAATCTGAAGCATCCGTTTGTACATAAAAAGGAAGGGAGTAATCGGACACGATAACATAGGAGCGGAAACGAGACACTCTTCGACTGTATCCAATGCCCTAGTACAGGCATCAGTCCATTCAAATTTTTTATTCTTGTGGAGGAGGTTCGTAAGTGGACTTACCACAGATGAAAAATTTGGCACAAACCGGCGATACCAAGAAGCCAAACCTGAAACGCGGCGAACCTCGGAAACTGTCTTAGGTATTGAAATATTAAGGATAGCTTGAACTTTCTCGGGATCTACATGTAAGCCGTTCTCATTTACGAAATATCCCAAATACTTTAAATCTGGCCTACAAAATTGACATTTCTGTTGACTCAACGTCAGTCCAGCATCCTGCAGCCGTCGAAACACCTCCTTAAGTATTTCCAAATGCCTTTAGAAGCTGTCTGTTATGATGACAATGTCATCTGGATAAACAAAGACGTAAGGTTCCAGTGAAGGACCAATAATCCTATCAATGAGTCTTTGAAAAGTGGCAGGAGAATTCGAGAGACCCATCGGAAATCGCTTAAACTGAAACAGCCCTCGGTTCGGCACGCAGAAAGCAGTCAACGGTCGCGATTTTTTTGTCACCGGAACTTGAAAATAGGCAGATTCTATATCTAGGGAGGACAAATATCGAGCATTTCTGAGTTTGTCCAATGTAACCGAGACAAAAGGAATAGGATAAGCATCTTTGACTGCCACTTTATTCAACTTAAGATTTCTCTAGTTCTTTGTCGATGTGAGCCTGCATTACTGGATTCACAGGATAATGCCTTTGTTTAATTGTTTATCTCCCATCCTATCGAAAGCCTCAAAGATCACCAACTGCAGCTGGCGAGCCTGTGATACAAACAAATCTGTATTGGTGTGTAAAGCACTTACGGGTGCCAACACAGGGTCACATTCAGAAGCGAAATGCCATCCACCCCTGCGCAGGTCTAGGACGATACCCATGAGCTTCCAGAAATCAGCTTCAAATATCTAAGTATGCGGTAGAGAGGTAACAACCAACATACTCAAGATTCTCACCTTCCCCTGTAACTCGAAGGGAACACGTACAGAGCCCTGCGAAAGACATTTTTCTCCATTAGCCACCGTACAACTGATTGGTTTTTCTTCAGTCCACGGTAACCCCAGACTCTCGAGAACACTCCAACCCTTAATACCGATAATAGTACGAGAAGCACCGGAATCTAAAAGTCCCAACATTTTGACGTGCAAAATAGCGACGTCCAAGTATGGACGCTCATCTCCAACTGTGTTGGACAAAATGAAATCTAAGACAGCCTTTTGACTGTCCCAGATCCCACTCCCTTGGGTTTGGTTAATCGGAACAGATATGGCAACGCTGGCGGGAAGTAGCTGATTACCTACTGCATCCGCGGTCCGTTTCCTTGACTCTTACTACACTTAGGACAAGTCTTCACGGTATATCCACTCATGCCACACCGATAACAAAAAGAACTGGTCTGAGCTTGCGGACAAGCAGCTCTTAAATGACCAACTTCCTGACAATTCCAACAAACTAGAGCCGAAGCACCTTCACCCGTAGGTGCAATGGAACTACAAGAGGGCGAATTTTCCTTCACATAAGCGAGATCTGTCTCAATCCATTTCTTATCTCCAGGTGGTGGACTATATTTATCTATTGCTTCCTTACGAATCTCTAATTTGCGACACAAACCCAATAACTCTTTCACTGAGTTGACCGATACCAAACCTAACTGACTTTGAAAAAAAGGAAGAATGTTATTCATCAAAACCTGTACCCTAAGCTCCTTAACCGGATTAGTGAGTTTATCGAATATATTTTGCATTCGAGCGATATAGGTACCGATGGGTTCTTCCACCCCTTGCGTTCGAACAATTCCTCACCATAAAAAGGAGATTGAAATTGTTCCCTTAAAGCCTTCACCATTTCAGACCACGATTTTCTCTTTCCTAACCGAAAGATATCATTGATGGGCGTCATCAACGAAAAGATCCCCTGCAGAGCAAAGAAGTTCTGCATTGGAGACATTACGATTTACACAAAGCTCTTCAACTTTGTCTAAGAAGTCACTTAAAGACAGCGTATTCTTTTTGCCACTAAATTTCAGATGCCACTTGTAGACAGGAACCTACCTAACATATTTTTGCCTTGAAGATGAAGAGTTCTAATTCGTATTATCTAAAACATCATCTTCATCAGAATCTGATGACGACTCGAATGAGGAATTGGACTCTAAAGTTAACATAGATATGTCGCTTGGTATTACAGAACAATATGTTTGGCAACATGGCGAGCCACGACGATTATTTTAGTGGACTTAACAAATTAAATAAAAATAAGTTAATAGAAATCATTATGAACAAACGTGTCCCAGAAGGTGTTATAATGAGTGAGAACCTTCAGAAACATATAAATTCACAGCCTGAAGAGGGTTTATTTGACGTAACAGCTGATACAGACCAACCTAACCTAGAAAATAACATCCAGGTAATTGAGCTGAAGAGTGAAATTGAGATCCTTAAAACTAAACTGGACTCAGCTAAGTTAAGGACAAATGATTTACTGAACATAAATGAACACCAGAGAACAATAATTGAGCTGCAGGAATCAGTCCTGAATGTAAACAAAAGCAAGAGACCCTACAGTGTTGCCGATGGTGCTGAAAATTCAGTAAAAGCGACACTACCGGTAGATGAGGTTCCGAAAAAGGAAGTGAACTGTGTCTGAGCCGGCCAAAAAGGTCAAAAGTAGCATGGCGGGTACAAAAATTATTAAGGGCACCGATACAACATCCCCCTTGGCCAGTTATCCGAAAAAGGCGTGGATCTATGTGGGACGTGCGAAACTAGGCACAACTAGCGAAACAGTTATTAAGCATTTAGAAAACAAGTTTCCAACTAGAAAATTCACGGCTGAAGTGCTACCTGTGCGTGAATCGGCAAATAGCTGTTCATTCAAGGTAAGTGCAGATCTGGATATGCTGGACGAACTGCACAGAGAATAAAATTGGCCAGCAAATATCATTGTCAAGCGTTTTGTATTTTTTCGTTCGCAAAGAGGCCACAGATCAGGAGATTTCCAAAATTAAAAAAAAAAAGTAACAAAAATGAGTTTAAAATTTCTAACCTGAATTTACAATCAATCAATAATGAAATTGACGCATTTTCAAGTTTCTTGAATGAGAATAAAATTGATATCGCATGTATCACCGAGCATTGGAGCACTGATGAGATCTTACAAAGAATAAATTTGACAAAACTACACTGTCGCGGATAGTTTTTCCAGATATCGGGGTAAAAGTGGTGGATGCGCCATTGTTCTGAGGGAGGAAATTCAGTCCGAGATGATTACTGATGTCAAATCATTGTCAATTGAAAAACATGTCGAAATGAGTGCTCTAAGAGTGCCGAAGTTAAATATGGTTATAATGGTTGTGTATAGACCACCAAATGGTAATTTCAGTGAATTCCTGGCCCAATTGGAAAGTGGACTGGAGAAGATTTTTCAGCTACAGTCTGACCAGGTTTGTGTGGCTGGCGACTTTAATGTTCATTTTCTGGTCGAACATCGGCATGTGGTAGAGCTGATGAACTTGATGGGTTCATATGGCCTGTCTCACGTGTTTAATGGACCAAGTCGTATATATCTAGGCTAACGCAAACATACATTGATAACATCTTCATTAATGTTGAGAATTCCGGCTACATATCTCATACCATAGAACCCAATATATCAGATCATCGGGCTCAGTTTCTGCTTCTCGACATATTCAGATCTGAAACAAAAATGAATAGAGTAATCAAACACGATATCACACCTGAAAATATTTTTAAATTTCAGAATGAACTGTCAAGTATCGACTGGGAGGGACTGAGGCATGAAAGCGCGGAAGAATACTATGACAATTTCCATTCAAGCTTCCAAAAGGCTTTCAATGTTTCGTTTCCTTAAATCTACACCACAATCCATCCTAACATACAAGAAAAAACATTTTAAAAAATTTGAAAACTACAGACTGAAAAAGGCGGTAGAGGCTGCACAAACTATCTATGAAGTGAAGAAAAATGAAGCATCCTGGGATCTATTGGTGGTGCTGAAGAAGCATCTTAGAGAAAGTTACACAAGCATAAAGAAAAATTTAAATGCAAAGTATATTGCGGAGGCAGATTACAAAACAGTTGCTGTATGGAAACTTATTAGAAATGAAACCAGCCAAAAAAGGGTAAATGTGGAAACTGACAGCTCCTTAAAAGCGGATGAGCTAAATTCATTTTTTACAAGCATTGGCAACATGATTGTATCGGAGTGCTCTCTCTCGGAAGAACAAGCATTGACAATGCTACAAAAGTATAGATGCAATTCGCAGATTACTCCTCACTCAATGTATATCAGACCGGTCACTGTGGAGGAGATCAGTGAAATAGTTGGGAATCTCAAGAACAAACAATCGGTGGACATTTATGGCTTGAATACTAAGGTCTTCAAGCAGATTTACCCGATGATTGCTAGCACACTTTGTGACATTTTTAATTCCTGCATTGAGCAGGGTAAATTTCCGCGGACACTCAAAGTAGCAAAAGTGGTTCCGGTACATAAAAGGGACGACATCAATGATTGTGGAAATTTCCGCCCAGTTTCGGTATTGCCTATCATCTCCAAGGTTCTTGAAACAATCATTAAAATTCGACTGGTTTCCTTTTTGGACGAACATCTTATCCTTAATAATTCCCAACATGGCTCAAGGTCGAACATATCCACTATAACTGCTGCTATAGAGCTTATAGAGAGCATATCAGAAGCACTGGACCAACATCTACATCCAGAAGTTCTAGCTTTGGATTTGAGCAAGGCATTCGACTGTGTCATAAAGGAAATCTTGATGAGCAAACTCGAATATTACTGTAACGAATTCGCAAGCCCTACGCCACTGCCTCTTTCTAGAAGATACCGGACACACCGAGAGCTCGATAGAAAGATCAAGACACTTCTAGAGAGAGATGCGAGCGGTATATAAGCAATCGAAGCCGCAGAGCAGGGCAGTGCGACAGAATCGGCGGTCAGTGCCGTACACTCAATTAGATATAAGTTGTAGAAATAAATTAATGTAGTAGTGAAAATAAATTAGTGTAATAGTTCAAATAAATCATCTGTAAATAGTTATTCATAGTTGTGTACCTGAAATAAATTAGTGTTAGCCAGAAGTACCGATTTAATTAACCGAAAAACGTTACAATTGGTGTCAGGTGTGGGGTTCGCGTGTGTTTTCGAACCGAGAGTTAATTAAATCGTGAATATTTCTGTGGATATTTTTGTGGACATTATCGTGGACATTTTTTTTTTAGTGGACATTCTCGTGGGCATTTTTGTGGAAATTCTCGTGGAAATTTCTGAGGACAGTAGTGTGCATTTTTGTGACCATATTTTTGAATGCCATTTACGAGAATCGCAGTCAAGGAAAATGGATCAGACAACCTTGGATTTCTGTAAGCATGCTTTTGAACAACTGACCAAGCAAGTGCAGGACTTTAAAATAGAAATAAAGGAAAGCATCAAATCGTTGAGAAATGAAACGGAGGTTAATTGTAGAAGAATGATAGATAATACGAAAAGGTTAGAGAATACTAGGAATGAGGTTGAATCGAAGAAACTGGAGGATCATGAAAGGAACCAGAATAATCAGGAAGTGTCGAAAATGATGGATGCACCAGATAGGAAAAAAGAACGTTTGCAAATGACGGAAGCCAGAAGACTGAAACTGAAAGAATACAGGGCGTTTCAGGAATTCCTGAAGAATGTTTGCAGCGTGGAGATCTGGTTGAAACAAAAGCTTCAGATAGCGTCAGATGAGAGCTATAGGGAACCTCATAACCTGGAAAGTGAAATCCAGAAGCATTCTACATTTGAGGCAGAGGTTATGGACAGCGATGAAAGAGTGCAAAGCGTAATAAACGAGGGACAAGTGTTACTACATTCGAATCACTATGCCAAAGATGAAATAGTCATAAGGCTGGAAGAAATCAAAGACGATTGGAAGAGACTGTTGGAACTCAAGCAGATCAAACGGGAAAAGCTGAACGAGGCATATCAAGCACTGCTCTTCAGGAGGTCCATTGAAGAGTTTGAGGTTTGGCTAGGTGAAGTCGAGATTCAAGTTAGTAACGATTTCGGAAACGACTTGGCTTCAGACAACAACGTCCTAAGATGCCATCCCGCTTTGGAAAATGACTACCAACAGCACCTAGAGAACTACGAGAGCATCAACGAGATAGATGAGGAGGTACAGTGGTTGAGCGACAGGAAATCGCTGGCAGCGTCTTTGGACATGAGTATCAGTCTTACCGCGGTCCAGAGCTTACAGAAAAAGTATCGGACGCTGGAGGTCGAGCTGAACTCAAGGGAACACATCGTGAAAAGTTTGATGGATAGGGCGGTCAACATGATGAGATCCGGTCATGAGTTCTCCAATGATATCAGTGAGAAGGTGAAGGAATTGGAGAATCGATTTGTGATGGTGAGGGATATGGCCAGTCTGAAGATGTTGAGGTTGCAAGATGCCCTTGAATCGGAAAAGTTTTACGAGGAGAGTTCAGAAGCTGAGGCCTGGATTGATGACAAGTTGTTGGCTCTGGCAACAAGTGAGGTTGGTAGAGATGAGATTTCCATTCAGATGTTGCAGGGAGAGCTGAGTATAATAACTGCTGAAGTCAAAGCTTACCAGGAAACGATCGATAAATTATCCCAGAGATGTTGCCATCCTGTGGGAAGAGAGCACTACGATGCAGATAACATCAAGAAAAGAGAGAAAGAAATAGTGCACCAGTTCAAGAAGTTACGTCAGCTAGTAGCTCAGAGGGAAGTTTCCTTCTCTGAAGCCTTCCAGTATTTCGGGTTCCTCCAAGAGTGCACCAAGCTCCAAGAATGGATCAAGGACCAGATGACCAATTCCAAAATTGAAAAGCATGGAGTTGATGTCGATCATTTGGAACTTCTAATTCATGCCTTCGACACTTTTTACGCTAGTTTAATGAATAGCGAGGCAAGGCTCCAATCATGTTCAATCAGTGGAAATGCTCTGATAGAAGCTAAATGCAGATATAGCGCCAAAATCCAGGAGAAAATGATTGAGGTCCAGACTCAATGGAAGGATCTTTTGGAGCTGGTAAACGGTCTGAATGAACTCTTGGTCGGAGCAAAACAGGTGCATATATTCGATAGAAGAGCTGAGGAAATAATCACTTGGATAAGCGAGAGAGAGGTTGACTTGTGCTACGATACCAATAGTCAAGACTGGGAAAGTAACCAAGATTTGCTCAGAAAACCTCAGACTTTCGAAGGCGAGTTGAAAGTGATCGAGGACAAGGCGAACTTTAGAGAGCAAGAGGTCAAGAAACTTGTCGAGGAATTTTCAGAAACCAATGAGAACATTGACAGCAAGAGGGAAGATACGCTGGAAGCTTACAAATATCATGTTGTGTGCGCAGAGAGGAAGAAATATAACTTGCAACAATTGGAACTATCCCGAGGTTATATTAACCAAGACATTGCCGAGAAGTTCAAAATCCTGAAGCTTGAATTAGGGACTTGGAAGAAGCGAAAGGATATCTGCGATCAGAACTTGGACGTTCAGTTATTCAAGAAGGAGGTGTCCGTATTCGTGAATTGGCTGATAACGAGGGACGACGCTCTCAAGGAAGAGAAACTGGAAGATCTGATCGGGAGGTATTGCGACTTTGAGGAGAGGATCAAAGTTCAAGAGAATACTGTTAGGTGCTATTTCTGTGAACAAGGAAATTGCAGAAACCTAGAACCCTGTAGATTTAGCCACCGTGCCGGATATGTTCAGGGACTGAACATCCTAGGAAGGGGGCAGTGTAACGAATTCGCAAGCCCTACGCCACTGCCTCTTTCTAGAAGATACCGGACACACCGAGAGCTCGATAGAAAGATCAAGACACTTCTAGAGAGAGATGCGAGCGGTATATAAGCAATCGAAGCCGCAGAGCAGGGCAGTGCGACAGAATCGGCGGTCAGTGCCGTACACTCAATTAGATATAAGTTGTAGAAATAAATTAATGTAGTAGTGAAAATAAATTAGTGTAATAGTTCAAATAAATCATCTGTAAATAGTTATTCATAGTTGTGTACCTGAAATAAATTAGTGTTAGCCAGAAGTACCGATTTAATTAACCGAAAAACGTTACATTATGGAATAAGAGGTATTGCATATAAAATCATTGACCCTTATCTCAGTGACCGAATACAGATAGTAAAGTGGCAAGGTAGAAACTCTGATGAGAGAAACATTGATGTGGGAGTCCCACAGGGATCTATACTGGGACCGGTGCTCTTTTTGTTGTACGTGAACGACCTGCCTGCTGACGTTTCATGTCATAAATCCTTTATATATGCTGATGACACAACCATCATAAATTGGACCCGAAACTTTCTATAAGAAGTGTGCGAAAGAAGTGAAAACCTTCATAACATGCAACAATTGTAATAGTACATATCATTTCAGTTGTGTACTGAAAATTTGTGGAATTTTTGTAGACCAGGAGGAATGATTGGTTTGCTGTGATGACATAACCTCAAAACTGTGTCAAGCAGAGTTGGAAATCCAAAGTTTGCGGTCTCTAACGAAGTGTGTTTTGAGAATTCCGTCTCCCAGATTGAAAGTTTAACTGAAGTAGATGAAACAGTTGGGCTGAACAATATTCGTAAAACCCCATTGGAAAATGACGAAATCAAAAATAATATGGAATATCAATATTTGAACATAATTATTGAAAGTAAGGACAAACTGATTGAGGAACTACAGGATAAGATAAAAATACTGAAGAATTATAATTATGTCTTAGAAAAAATCGGAGAAAATCAAGAAAATTTTTCTGGTGAAAATTCACCTAGTATGGTGCCATCTACGAGATCTCCTACCGACTCTCATAAATCTGTGCAGAAGTCATTGTTACCGTCTCCTGTGTGTGGAAATGTAAGAAATTCAGATGAATCTGTGCATTCAGCCAAACAGGTGAATCAAGAAATAAACAAGGATAGCAGCGAAATTTCCGTCTCTTTATCTGAAGATAGAATCAAAACTAAAAATATGAAGTTTGGTAGTTCAAATGAATCAACGTCAACAAATAAACAAGGAAATACTGCCGTCAAACTTAGACAGATGTCAAAGAATGTCGTGAATCAACAAATACAAACAAACAAACCTGTTGTCAATTCGAAGACATCGAAGAATAAAAACAATAAATGGTCCATTATGGGAAAGGCAACAGATAGCAATATAAAGGCTATTCCTAAAAAAGTATCTCTTTTTGTTTCAAGGATCAATATACAAACAACATAATCGGATTTCATAGGCATGGTGAAGCAGAATTTTGAGGAGGCTGTATGTACCCAGTTGCAATCTAAACATCCTGAATACTATCATTCCTATAAAGTCTCTATTAATGCAGAAAATCTAGAAAAAGCCAAATCATGTGATATCTGGCCGAGTGATGCTTATGTGTCGATGTTTTTCCACAGGAAAACCGCACGGAAGGAACAAACATGACCAACAATAAAACTAAAGATGATACACACACCTTCCAAGTTTTACATTTGAATATTCAGGGACTGAGTCCCCATAAGGTAAATGAATGGGACCTGTTTCTCATGGAAAATAATATGTGTAATGCGATCTGTGTGACAGAGCACTGGATGCCATTGGGGGTTGCAGACACATACTGCTCTAGTGGTTGGCACGTAGCTTCCAATTTCTCAAGAACAAGAAATAAACGTGGAGGTACGATGATTTTAAGTAGAAACCATGAATACGAAGTCCTAGGAAAAATAGTGGAGTTATCAGTAGAAGTTGATTGTGAAGTAGCTGCTATAAAGAAACAGGGGTTAACCCTGATATCAGTTTATCGTTCACCTATAGGTAATTTTAATAATTTTATGAATATAATTGAAAATATTTTAAATTTTGTAAATAATAATGATGATCTTGCTATTGCAGGTGATTTTAATGTGTGTTTTAATATGAATAGCAATAATGTACTGGACAGGAACGTAGAAGTACTGTTGGAGGTCTTTCAATCGTACGGTTTGAAGCAAACAATATATGAGCCAACGAGGAACAATAACTGCATTGATAACATTTTTGTAAGGTTTTCAGGATCGAGCAGTTTTTTCCCCAAAATTTTGACAGTAGAGTTTTCGGATCACAAGGCACAATGATTTAATATCCCAAGACCCTTAGCACTGACTAACTATATTACCAAAAACAGATACAGACCCTTAACTCAGGTAGGCTTTTGTATGATGCACAATATATTGAGCGAACAAGATTGGACTTTTATATATGATGATTCATTGTCACCCAATGATTGTTTTGACGCTTTTCACAATCGGTTCATAGAAATTTTCCTCGAATCTTTTCCAGAGGTTGATATTAAAACCAGAACAAGCGACTCCGGGGTAAAATGGTTCTCTGGTAACATGGTAGCGATGAGGGAGAAAGTGAGACTTTACAATGACATGTATAATCACTTTAGAACTGATGACATAAAGATGGTGCGGAATAAAGTACGTAGTGAGTACAGAAAAGCTTTGCGCATGGCTCGAATGTCAGCAAATGATAATTTTATATTGAAATCAAGTAATCCTGGCAAAAACATGTGGAAAATAATAAACAGGAAGAGACATCCTGAGGCAATTCCATCTATCCCTATAAGCTCTCAGGATTTTAATTCTTATTTTATTTCCTTACCCCATGAACTTGTAGATAATTTGCCAAAAACGGGAATTACTGAACCTAGGTATTTTACAGATGCAAACTGTCAATATAAAAATGATTTTCGATTTCAGGAAGTGTAAGAGATGCAATATGTTCCCTAAAGGGTAGTAAATCGAGGGACTACTACGGATTATCAATATCACTCCTGAAAAGGAATATAAATCATATAGTGAGGCCTCTCACTAGAATGGTGAACCGTTGCATTGAGGAGGGAGTTTTTCCAGATTGTTTGAAGGTGGCAAAAGTAATCCCTATACACAAATAAGGTGATAAGAATGACAAAAAAAACTATCGACCGATTTCGCTACTTCCAATTTTCTCAAAAGTCTTCGAAAAAATAATCCATAATCAGGTAATGAACCATTTCGAGAGTGAAAATCTCTTATACAAAAATCAATTCGGATTTAGAAAGAAATCGATAACATGTGATGCTATATTACGTTTTGTTGAATATACACTCGACTGTTTTGAGAGGGGCTTGCTTTCACTATCAATATTTTTAGATCTGAGTCGAGCTTTCGACTGTGTTTCCCCGCAGGCTCTTCTAGACAAGCTGGCAAAGTATGGGTTCAATGAGATTAGTCTTAGACTAATTATGTCATATTTCACAGACAGGAAGCAGAAGGTCTTTTGCAATGGTACATGGTCTGCAAAGGGTCTGTTAAGTCTTGGGGTACCACAAGGTTCCATATTAGGACCCCTATTATTCATAAATTTTTATGAATGATTACTCCTACTTCATGGCTATGTATGAACACCTACTGTGGGCTGACGACTCTGGAATTACAGTGGGGCATCGAGAACTGCATGGGGTTGAGCTCTGCGGATCGTAAAAAGCGATCAAAGACCGTCCCCCCCACGACAAGGAACCCATGAATAATGGTGAATTTGAGGAATAGGAATATAGAGCCGCTGCCTGAGGTTCGTCAGGGCGTGTCTGGAGCCGGCGCTAGACATGACAGTATGCGGGACGTCGGTGGCAGAGTGCTAAGGAGACGGGCGTCTGTCGAACAAAATGCTACGCCTCCACAATCTCAACATTCTAGGAGAAGAATAACACGAGTTTCTCCGACCGCTGAAGGTGCTGCGCAGGATCCCCAACCAGCACTCATTCAAGCAGGTCTACCAAGAAGACGCATGAAATGGACAAGTTCGATAAATGAAACGATCATGCGCATATATTATGAAGTGACTAATATGGAAGAGCATAAAATAGGCTACCGGCAAAAATTATGTGCAGAATTCCACAGAAACTATCCCGAACTCCAAGTTTCTGAGCAAAGAGTAGCCGACCAATACCGGGTCATATTGAGAAATAAACTTGTACCCGATGAGAGACTTAACACCATAAAAATGAAGTTCAACTGAGGCTACAGATTTGAGACCTCACTAACAACGAAACGACAATTGAAGAAAACTACGATTGTGCTGAAAACCAACACAACATTAATGCACAAATGAACACTGAGGAACAAAACAACGTAGATGTGATAGCAATAAGTGATGCTCAACGACGGAATATATATGCTGCACCCGTCGAAAATCCAGAAGAAGACCAAGGAGAACTACTGGAGCGATTATCTGCCACAATGAATAGATGCGTTATAGATTTTGAGGGCACAGATCCATTGAGACGACCGATTCTATCAAGATTGAGGACATCCAAGAATCTATCTCATCTTCTGGTCATGACCAACAAGGAAATTATACCAAAGTATCTTTCTGACTACCATGATCTCGAATCATTACACCTCATCATATACTGTGCAGCATTTTCAATAGCAACAGTGCTAGGTGTGAAGCCAAAGCCTAAAAGTCAGTAACCAGCCAGAGAAAAACAACAAAATAAACCACATTGGCAAAAAAGGCTAGAAAATAAAGTTCATAGCGTCCGCCAAGATATTGGGAGGCTCACCCAATTTGCAAAAGGTTCGCCGTCTTGAAAATTTCAAAAAATGGTGAATATAATAATGGATCGTCACCGGCAACATACAACATATGATCCAAACAATGAAAATGCTCAACAAATTTTAGACACACTGAAACAAAAACTTAGTGAAAGACTCAGAAGATACAATGAGAGCTATAGAAGAAAACAGGATAATATGATTTTTGAAAACTCCGAAAGAAAATTCTAAAGAATGTTAAACAATAATATGTCAGCAACACCAGGAAGTTATCCAACCGTCGAGGATATTGAGAATTTTTGGACAGATCAACTGGCTACACCAACCCCCTACAACTCCCAGGCTGATTGGATAATAAGTGAAGAGAAATCCTGTGAGACAATAGAACACATGCCGCATAACGCAGTTTCTATAGAAGAATTCCATGAAATATTGAAAAACACACACAATTGGAAATTACCCGGCCCAGATGGAATCCACAAGTTTTGGTTGAAGAAATTTTGGTGTATACATGGCAGGCTAGTTGAAACCATAAATGGTGTTATAAGGAATCCAACGGAAATGCCCAAATTTCAACAACAGAGACCACTTACCTCTTACCGAAGAATCTGCAAAATACAGCGGATCCATCAAAATACAGACCAATTACATGTCTACCAACAATATATAAAATCATCACATCATGTATAGCATCTTGTATCTACAAACATTGCGAGACAAATAACATAATGACAGCACTGCAGAAAGGATGTTCCAAGAATGCACTAGGATCGAAGGAACTGCTGATAATAGATTCCATCATATGTAACCAAGCCTTCAAAAAACACAGAAATCTTTTTATGACATATTTTGACTATAAGAAGGCCTTTGACTCTATTCCACATGGGTGGCTGACAAAAATTTTGGAAATATACAAGATCGATCCAATTACAATAAACTTTCTGAAGTATGCAATGTGCAACTGGAGAACGATTATCGAACTCTCTACGGCGAACATAACTACTAAAGAGATTCCAATAAAAAGGGCAATTTTCCAAGGAGATTTATTGAGTCCCTTATGGTTCTGCTTGGCGCTGAACCCCCTTTCTAAACAACTGAATGCTACTGAAAAAGGTTTCAATGTCAAAGGAAATAGAAATACTATTGCACTCAATCATTTGCTATACATGGATGACCTAAAACTTATAACAGGCAACAAAAACCACTTTCGGATTGGACAAGTGTCGTACGATTAGCGTAGTGCGTGGAAAAATCCAAGATGAACCGATAGCTCTCTCCAATGGACAGGAGATAGAAGCAATGAAATCGGACGATCTTTATAAATACCAAGGAATGAAACAAAACCGAATAATAATAAACCATCAAAGAATGAAAGAAGACTTAACAACTGAGTTCATTAGGAGAATCAACAAAATTTTAAAAACAAACCTCACCAGCAAGAACATGACGAGAGCCATAAACACATATGCATGTTCAATTCTTACATACTCTTTCGGTATCATTCCATGGAGCAAAACAGATATGGAAAACCTGCAACGCAAAAGGAGAACCTTGATGACGAAAGCACACAAGCACCATCCGAAAAGTAGCATTGAGAGGACGACACTGCCGAGGAATAAAGGAGGCAGAGGTCTGCTAGACATCATGGAACTTGCCCATGGTCAAATTGAATGCCTACGAACATACTTCAAAGACAAATTAGGCACGTCAGAGATCTACAAAGTACTGTGTGAAGCAGACGATTCAACACCTTTACAACTTCACAAGGAGCAATTGTCATACAACCACCAGACAATCCAAGAAAAACTGCAAAGATGGAGAGAAAAGCCCCTACATGGACGACATTTCAACGAGGTGAACCAGGATCATGTCGACATTGAAGCGTCGAACTATTGGCTCACATCAGGTGCGATGTATCCAGAAACGGAAGGGTTTCTTTCAGCCATCCAAGATCAAGTGATCTCAACAAGAAATTACTGCAAGCATATCATAAAGGATCGAACTATTACTGACGATCGATGCCGTTATGGGTGTCCAACGAATGAGACAATCCAACATATCACGGGAGGATGTCAAATAATTGCAGGAAATGAATATAAAGAGAGACACGATGCAGTAGAAAAGATACTACACCAAGAAATGGCAACTAAATTAACACTAATTCATTCTGAAAACGTGCCATACTACAAATACCGACCGGAAACCATCCTGGAAAACGAACGCTATAAACTGTACTGGGATCGCACAGTTTTGACTGATAAAACAGTCCCTCACAACAGACCAGATATATTGCTAGTTGATAAACATCAAAAGGCAGCAATACTCATCGACGTAGCAATACCCGATAACAACAACATGCGTCAAAAAGAGGTCGAAAAAATTTCAAAATATAGGGACCTCGAATTTCAGATAAAGCGCCAGTGGGGAATGATATCAACGAGAACTATTCCAATTATCATCTCAACAACAGGAATAGTACCCAAAAATCTCAAGAGAAATATCAAGCAACTAGGACTTAGTCAGTATATATTTAATATAATACAAAAAGCTGTTCTTTTAGGTACTGCAAGGACGGTGAGAAAATTCCTAGGAAGCGAAGGACAGGTCCAAGGATCGCGTGTAAGAGGACCAGAAGTTCGACGAGAACCAGGGGGACCACAAGGACCGGACACGACCGAGCTCTGCCCTTCTGATATTTTAAATATCTGGGATTGAGTGAATGTTCCTCTTAGCGAGGAGTGAGAAGCCGACGGCTAGGAGAAATCCTACGCGTATGGGCAGAAGTCGGGGATTCAAATAAGCTTCCTTCGAGAAAAATACGGAAAATACCAGTTTCTCCAAAACGAAAAAAGGCTTGGATTGTGAATAATGCATAAAATACGATTATCGAAATAAATCCCACAATGGATGACTCTAAGTCAAGAATTCGAGAAATCGCAAATGATACCATCAGCTCCTAACCAAAATCTTCCATAATCACAGAGTCCCTGGCCCGTCAATTTTTCTCACTCGAATATCTATGATCGACAGTTGACACCGGTAGCGCTAATGCACGCAGTACGAAAAATAAACAACAACATTAACCTATAAATTACGGAAAATTCCAAAACAAATTTGAGCCCGTAACAAAATTAAGACGTGTTTCTGAAATTTCACATGAATCAGGTTTTAAATTGAGTCTCAACAAATGTCAGTTTTTTTCAGAAACAAGTTGAATATTTGGGATTCATAATCGATAAAAAAGGGTTACATCCTTGTCGAGACAAACTGGATGCGATAAAAATGCAGCCAGGCAGGAAAATATTAAGCAGTTAAAAAGTTTTTTTTCTACATTCATGCAAAAAGCAGAACTTTATTGAACTATATTTAGTGGAAAAAGAAGTTCTTTATTGCACTAGTGCAATAAAGTTTTTATTGCTGTTCGATATTGAATCGAATTTTCGCGGGTTGATTTTGAATTGACGGAGTACGAGGATTTGAGAGGAATTATCTCCATATTGAAATCCTTGCACACTTGGTTTTCCGCATCCACAACGGACGTTACGCACTGTAATATTCAATGGTTTTTCGCTAATCCTGAATAAGGAAAAAACCGCAGTTTCACACAAAAACTCAATTAGTTTTTAAGTTAGTTAACAGCTTCGTGAGAGGAAACATCATAGTTAAGTGAAGAAGATTGTTTAGTTTAAGTTTTCAAGGTGGAAAGTCAGAGAATCAACAGAGACCAGGTGAGTCCCTTTCCTGTTAGAATTTTCCTTCTTATTGCTGACTGTTCCGGGTGGTATTTCCTCTCAAATCTCAGAAATAAAGCGAATTTCATTTCCTTTGTATCGGATAATTCACAAACTTGTGTGGCGGAGCAATCCAATTAATAATTACATAAATAATACAGTCCACTAGAATAATTTTTAAATGTAATTTGGATTGATCCGTACAATTGCACTCATCTGTCATTCTACTTCAACGTGCTGTCATCATGACAAACATAAACATTCAAACCCACTACATATTTATCAGATATGCTGTGAGATTGGCAATACGTAAACAGTTACATATTTTATATTATTTTGTATTAATGTTAGCAGCCAGAGATAAACGAACAACGTTCGTAACGTATTAGTTCCTGTTTCAATGCAAATCGATATTAATAATAAAGTATTCAAGTTGCGCTTTTCATTTTCCTACACCTAGTGCCGCACCTCAATAAATCATTTTTTGCTTTTTGCATGGACGTAGAAAAAATGTTGTATGCAACTCGTGCAAAAATTGTTTATTGCACTCGTGTTGTCCAACTCGAGTGCAATAAACATTCACTTTTTGCACTTGTTGCATAAATAACTATAAGGCACTGTAAATTATTATGGAAAATTCATAAAAAGATTTGTCGTCATTATTATACCCATTATATCATTTGCTGGGGAAAAATGTGATATTTGATTGGAATAATGGCTGTGAAGATGCATTCAATAATGTCAAAAAGTCTACTGATGTTTTATATGTAGATTTACCCTTGAAATTAAGTGTCGATTCTAGTAATTATGGGATGGGGGCAGTGTTGACTCATGTATTCCCATCATGTATTGAAAAACCCATCGCATATGCTTCAAAAACCTTGAGTAATGCCCAACTAGCATATTCTCAGTTAGAAAAGGAAGCGTTTGCAATAATATTTGGAATTATCGAATGTCAACAATATTTGTACGGTAGACATTTCACATTGTGTACTGACCATCGTCCATTACTTTCCATTTTTAGCCCTAAAAAGGGAATTCCAGAGTACGCGGCTAATAGATTAAGACGGTGGGCTGTTATTTTATCGAACTATAATTACGAAATAGAATATATCAAATCTCAAGATAATCAAGCAGATTGGTTATCCAGGTTACCTACCGAATATAGTGCTTTGAACATTGAAGATAAGGAATACGATTGATGTTATTTTCCTCTAGATATTCGGATATGAAAATAAACTATTCTAATATAAAGGCGAAATCTGAAGAGGACGGTATTTTTAAGAAAATTAAGTTTTTTATTTAGAGTGGTTGGCCTAATCAATGTCCAGATGAAAAATTTAGAGATTATTTTTTCAGAAGATTCGAATTCGCTGTTCAAGATAATTGTATATTCTGGAATCATAGGATCGTAATACCAAAGTCATTGCGGAAATTTATTCATGATGAATTGCACAATACCCATATGGGAATTGTGAAAATGAAATTAATTGCACGCAAATATTTCTGGTGGCCAGGAATTGATATAGAAATAGTTACTCACAAAAAAATGTGAATCATGTAGTAAACATTTTGCTAGTCCAGGTAAAATAGCATTGCATAACTGGCGTTTTCTACAAGAACCTTGAGAACGTATACATGTGGATTACTTGGGGCCTTTCAGAAATAAATTTTACTTAGTTGTTATGGATGCCCACATTAAATGGCACTAAATGGTTAGAAGTTTGCGAAACGTATTCAACCAGTTCATTCACTACAATAGAAAATTTACGGAGAATATTTGCCATCTTTGGCCTACCGAAGTTTTCAGATTCTGATAACGGCACTTGTTTTACTTCCCAAGAGTTTTCAGAATTTGTCGAGAGAAACTGTATCTCCCATCTCACTTCACCGCTTTATAATCCAGCTATAATTGCGTTAAAGTAGTTAAAGGTGCCTTGATAAAGGCTCTTACTAAAGACCACAAGTCAACTACCAACCGGATTCTGTGCAGATTTCTGTTAGATTACAGAAATACACCTGACTGTACCACAGGAGTGAGTCCAGCTAACTTAATTTTTGGTAGTTCTTTGAGAACAAAATTTGATGTAATCAATTCTAATGCAAAATTTGTCATTGTAAATAGGAACCATGTAGTTGATAAGGTAGCTAGGAATCAAATTAAACAAAAAAACTATTTTAAGGGAAAGAGAAATGTAATGTTTTCTTTAGGTGAAGTAGTATTTATACGAGATTATAAAAATAGACCAAAAATTTCTTGGATTAAAGGCATTGTAGAGGGTGGGCAAATTTCGATGTTTTAGCACTACAACTTTTAAACCAGAAGTGATTGACAAAATCTGATACCCTATTCTCGGTCTCTTTTTCTGAGAAACTAACAAGGGTAGTATTCATTTTTGGCCACCTTCTTTTGTGTTCGAGTTATAAGCCAAAATTGGAAAAATGGCGATATCGTAAAACATTTATATCTCCGCTAATACTGATGATAGAACTTTGAAATTGAAACATTATACAGGCACTTTTTTACGTAGAATCCAGTGGCGTGCTTGTCTTCTCGAAAGAGTCTTTATTCACGAAGCTATGACCCAAAGTTATGTTTTTTCAAATGGGAACACTAGATTTCTGTGCTTTTTTTCGAAAGCTTAATTTTTTCTGATTTCAAAAATATATAACATCATATGGTTTGTATCAATATAATTAATAGATAACGGTCAAAAACCTTTTTTCATCTAAGAATCCCAATATTTCTATGGTTTCAACTGTTGATGAGCACAAAAAAATTGAGCTTTCTATAACAAGAGCAGTGCCCTTCCGTCAATCTGATTATTTCCATGCTTTTCACTAATTTCTACAAAATTCGAATCTAGATATGTTTCATAAATTTTTATCTGAAAATTGATTTGGAAATAACGAAAAGATACACAAGATCGAATGTTTCAATCGATAAAGTTGTAAAGACATGGATGTATCAGAAGATTATTTTCATAGGTCTCCAGAATGAATACGCACAAGTACCAATCCATTTTAAATAGCATATAAAACAACGCATATATAATTAAACTCAACGATATAATTACGAAGGGAACAAAACAAGAAATAATATTTAACCTAATAATGACAACAATTGCACAATGCACAGTGGACACATCTTCTCGATATTTCGCACCGAATTCAATAGATGAATATTGGAAACTATGTTTAAGCAACCTAGGAAAATTTCTCCGAGGTCATTATTATTTTCGAAACTATTTTTATAAAATATATCTAGATTCGAATTTTGTAGAAATGAGTAAGAAGCATAGAAATAATCAGATTGACAAAAGCGCACTGCTCTTGTTATAGAAAGATCAATTTTTCTGTGCTCATCAACAGTTGAAATCATAGAAATATTAGGACTCTTAGATACAAAAAGTTTTTGACCTTTTTCTATTATTTATATTGATACAAACCATATGATGTTATATATTTTTGAAATCGGGAAAAATTAAGCTTTCAAAAAAAGGCACAGAAATGTAGTGTTCTCATTAGAAAAAACATAACTTTGGGTCATAGCTTCGTAAATAAAGACTCTTTTGAAAAGACAAGCTCGCCACTGAATTCTACGTAAAAAAGTGCCTGTATAATGTTTTAATTTCAGAGTTCTATCATCAGTATTAGCGGCGATATAAATCTTTTTCGATATCGCCATTTTGCAATTTTGGCTAATAACTCGAAAACAAAAGAAGGTGATCAAAAATGAATACCACCCTTGTTAGTTTCTCAGAAAAAGAGACCGAGAAGGGGATTTTGTCTATCTCCTCTGGTTTGAAAGTTTTAGTGCTAAAACATCGAAATTTGCCCACCCTGTACATAAAAAGATAGGAAAATGTACTTATTTTATAGAAGTTCCTGAACTAAAATTGACTTGGAAACGTCACGCCAATCAAATTAGAAAAATCTTTCAACTGGAATCTTTTACTTCTGATATTATATCCAATACAAAAACTAATGCTTCAAAGGAAAATAGTGATCAAAATGTACCTAATCATACTGATAGAAAGGAAATCACACATGAAAATAGTGTAGTGCCAAGTGATAGCAATTCTGAATCACATGAAAATATAGTTTCTGTTTTAAGACCTAAAGGAACGATCAAACCAGTTGAGCGTTATGGTGTAGATTCTAATTTCACACATAAGCAGTTACCTGAAAATTGTAAATATCTAGTATATAAGATGTAAATAGGTATAGTATATCCAAAGTCACTTGGAGGAAGCCAGAATATTTCAATTATACAAGGGTTAACCAAATTGCAAATATTGATAACAATACTCTCGAATAAACCCCGGTATTTAGCAAATCGTCTCAGAAACAAGAATGTCCCCTGATTTGATTGAACTTATTGGCTGAATATTTACCCTCGTATTTCCCGTTCCACTTTGAAGGCGTTTTTGGTTACACTCATTGGCTGCATCTATCACTTCTTAATTACTTTCTAATAATTCGTAGTTTTAGCTCGTTGTGTGACTGATGATTTTAATGATTTCGTTTATGATGTTTGGCAAAATTCTTTGGCTTATGTAAAAAAAGATGAATATGTCGCAATCAAATCTATTCCTCCATTTACTTTCAAAGTCAGAATAGATATGAAGGGTTCTGAAGAAAACGATTTCGCATCCTAAATAGTATAAAATAGTTAAAATGAGATTAACCAACAAATTTTTCTGATTTTAGCAATTTTATTACTGGTTTGAGAAAACATGTAGAATAGGGAAATAATCTTGAGGCTCTCTAATTCAGTACGTCAAATTAGCAGCTACGTAGTCAGATCGAAAAATCAATCAAGTATTTTATAGAATGTAGAAATATTTCACTATTTCCTGCCATCAGTCGGGACAGTTCTTATAATAGGTTACCTATATCTTTGAATATTTATTCTGATTCTGAATACGAAAAATTTAAGTTATCGAGGAAAAACTTGAACTAAGGAAATACTACAATTTTTGACTCAGTGGAGTAGTCTATGACTTCCGGGAAACATAGGAACTAAAATCGAAATTTGGATAACTAAATTTGACATTTCACGAAATGTCATTAATTATTCATAATTGGCTCCTATTGGTTTATGGATTCTCAACCATCTTAACGAATAATTCATTACAATTCATAAAATTTCGACTTTTTAGTTTCTTTCTATATTTTCTGGAAGTCATAGACTACTCCATTCAATGAGAAATTGCAGTTTTCCTTAGTTCAAGTTTTTCTTCGATAACTCTTTAAGTATAAGATTTACTTGAAACCCCTCTCTTTTTATACCTACGTAAAATTGACTGAATGAATAAAAAATATAGGATTTTTCCAAAATAATTTTTCATAAGATATCTATAAGAATCTCATTAACTCAACAACCGTTGAGCTTACAAGTATTGCCATATTGCTGAAATTATCATCAACTAAGCTATCTGATAATGCAATAATATACTGGGTGTGCCGTTTGAAATAAGAAAATAGTACTTTGTAATAATAATAATAAACCTTTATTTCATATTGTAACATACAGTACATGAGTCACCATGGGCGCCCGCAGGGGGGGGCCAGGGGGGGCCATGGCCCCCCCTGAGATTTTGATTGCCTCATTTTTCAGCACAATAACCTCAATATTAAATAAAAAATAATAAATATAATAATAATAATAAATATAATAATAATAAATATAATAAAAAATAAAAAGCCACAGTGTGGCGAAACAATTGTTGCTAACAATTAAATAACATAGTGGAAATTACTTCGTTTTATTTTATTTATAATGAATTTCCGCCAAGTAAGGACCGAATCCATTAAATACCTCAATATTACTTTCTCAATCCAAAGGGCATGGAAAAAAGGAAAGTAATGGATTCTCAACAATTTTCCGGTTTTCAATGACAATCATGGACGCCTTATCGTTTTTCAATAATTTTCATTTTGCCCCCCCTGAGAAAAATTTCTGCGGGCGCCCATGTGAGTCACCACATAAAGAATTACAAACGAATGATGTCAAAATAAAATAAATTTCTCACCTATGCCTATCCAAGTATTCATTCAAAGAATACGGTTCTAATTCTAACAAAAATTCTTTGATATTTTGGACATACACCCTGTACGATCCAAAAACCTTCAAATGTTGAGGTAACTTATTAAATAATTTTTTGCACATATATTCTGGGTGTTTTTCTGTTAATTTTAGACGATGTAAAGGATAATGAAAGTCTCTGGACCTCACAGGGTATCTATCACTCACCTGTACAACATCAAATCTATTACGATTTTTAAACAAAAATTTCAATGATTCAAAAATATAAATTCCGATAACAGTTAATATTTTATTTTTCATGAATACACCCCGACACGAATCACGATTTCCCATTTTGTACATAATTCTCAATACTCTTTTTTGAATAAGAAATATTTCATTTATACCCCAGAATATTATGCCATAGCGAACTAGTGACTCAAAATTTGCAAAATAAACATTTGTGTAACATTCTCTTCCAACATCCAAGACTCTAATTCCAAAACAAACGGAACTCAACTTTTTAGTGAGCCACTCTATATGATGTGACCACTTCAGAAATTGATCAATAAATATTCCTAAAAATTTTGTACATTTTTCAAGAACAATTTTTTCATTTCCAATATCTAATTGGTTGAGTTTTTCTTTCCTACTCCTATTAGTTGTGAATGAAATGGCTGTTGTTTTATTACTGTTGAGGATGAGTTTATTCACAGTTAACCACTCCTTGACTTTAATATATATATCAGAAGCATTATCAACTACCCCCTGAACTGTTTCACCCCCAATCAGGATATTCGTATCATCAACAAAACCCACCAAATGTGCTGATCTGACCTTCAGGTAACCATGTTGCGATATTGAAAAAATGTTGCACTCTTCCATAAAACGCATTAATCTTCTGCACATAACATGCTCAAAAATTTTTGAGAAACTTGGCAAAATACTGATGAGGCGGTAGTTCTCAAATAGTTCATCATCACCTTTTTTATGAATTGGATGTATCAGTGCCAATTTTAGTTGCTCAGGAAATAAACCATATCTAAGCGAGTTGTTTTATATTATATATGAGAGTATATAGCTCAAATCCTCTGCATTAAGTTTAATGAGACTAACTGGTATTTCATCCTCACCATAAGAATGTTTACTTTTCAGATTTCTTATTATCCCCATTATTTCCTCTTCGGTGGTTGGTTGAAGAAACATAGATCTATTGTTTTCCTCAATACTGCATTTAAAGTTGACATTTTGAACATTCTCTAGAAGCTTTGGGATCAATTCTGAAATATAGGTGTTATAGTCATTTGTCAATTCATATGGATCACCTTCCTTGGGAAAATTATTATCTGTATTTGTTGGACCCCTCAGTTCATTGTATATGGCCCACATTGTTTTTTGTTTATTATCAGAGTCCTGAATCTTCTTTCGTAAAAACTGGATTTTGTCTTCATGAGTAATCGATCATAGTTATGTTTTTCAAGGGTGTACTGGTCATTGAACTCTTGATTTTTTTGTTTTAGGGTCAACAGAATATCAAGTTTTTTCTTACATTCGTTCAGCTCTTCATAATCATAGTGAAAGACAACTCTCTTGTTTGAATGTGTTAACTTACGTGGAAAGCACTCGTTGAATAATAGGCAGAATATATTCAGAAAATGTTTCCATTGTTCATCTACCCCATGTGGACTCACATCATATACTCTATCCCATTTTTCTACCCTAAGTTTCATCTTGAAGTTCGTCATGGCTTCTTTTCCCAAGAATCTACGATATGTTGATCAAACTTCATTTGTTTCAACCGCATTAAACATCAACTTCTGAGTGGTATGATCTGAAATACAACTGTTTATTACTTCCGCTTTATAATTTGTCAAGTTTGTGATGATATTATCTATAAAGCTTTCATGTTCAGCTGTTATCCTAGTGGGCTCTGAAATTGGGAGTGATAAATTGGATGAAGCCAGCATTGATAGAAATTCATTTCTGTGGTTATTGTATTCTACTTGTAATAGATCAATGTTGAAATCTCCTAGGATAATGACAGATCTGTTCTCATGAAAAACCATAGTAAGAACTTTATCTAACTGTTCAAGAAATGTTTTGAAATTATTGGATGAACTAGGTCTATACACAGCGATTACTAAGAATATGTTCCTTCCAATATTACACTGTACTCCTGCAGATTCGAAATCTTTTTTAATGGAAAACTCATTTATGTCGATACGCCTCTTACATATTATTCCTGTTTTGACGAAGATAGCCACTCCTCCATGTTCACCTTTTTCTCTACAGAAAAATGAAACCAATCTCATGTTATGAATATTCAAGTCTAGTTCCTCTTTTGACTTCCAGTGCTCTGTTAAGCAGAGAACATCACAGCTGCTTTGGCTTTGTCATAAATGTTGAAGGCGGTCTATTTTATTACTTGTTAATGAATTACTCAAGAACTGAATATTTTGATGGATTATACAGTGCTTGAAGTTTTCTATAAAAAATCATCGGATTTGCAATTTTTCTTGTAAACTTCAAAATCAAAACGTTCAATACCTACATTTCTAGGCCAACACTCAGTCTTATAGAGTTCATCTTTTCTTTGAATAGGGACCTTGACTAAAAAACTCTTGAGGTCACTCTTCTTTTTCAAAAAAGATAATTATTTCACTTCAACAGGATCCTCATTAAATCCAGGTTTCGACGTAATATATTTCACTATGTTTTCTTCTGTTACATGTGGATTTATTCTGTTGATGAAAAACCATGCTTTCCTTTCTTTTGCTGAAAAGTCCTTGTTGCTGATTCCTGTACCTAATCTTTTTGGTTTGTTTTGTTTTCTTTTGACAACAGTCGTCTATGTTACTTGTTCATTATTTTGTTTATTTCGATCTCCTTCTCCGTCTACTTCCTTGTCATATTGCTTATCTTCCGTTCGTTTGAAAACCTTTCGACGTACATCTGTTTGCGACATTTCACCTCTTAGTTCTTTTGTATCACTTCTTGAAGTAGATCTAACGTAACTACTCTTTGACGATGTATTTCCTTCTCTCTTTTCTTGAGTTTCTTGTATTTCAATCTTGTTTATGTTTTTTTCACTTGTGGAATTATGTTTTTTGTTTTTTATATTCATATTACTCCTGTCCGATTCCAGAAATTCAACTTTATCTTGCAGTAATTCACTGTTTTGAATCAGAATTCGGTTCATTTCTCTCAATTCTCGAACTAATTCTTTTAAGTATGTATTTTCAATGAAAAGTACTTTCAGATCTATCTCTTCTCCATTGTTATGATCCTTTTCACCTCTGGTTTCGTGTTTGCATTTTGCGGATTTTATTGATGCCGCCTTCACCATACATGACGGATGGAATGTTTCACAGCACTTAATGCACTTCGCTAATTCCATTACTATGTCTTTGCCACAATATGAGCACTTATTTTCACACAAATTCATATTTTTACCGGAGCGTTCTTCGACTACGTCTACACCGCTCGCCATCTTGATATATATGATATATCTGTTTCCGGTATAAAAGGAAATTGTATAAATTTTCAGCACAATTATTATTAGTTTACCATAAAGTCTAAAAGGCCATCGCGGTGAATCACCCTGTACATCATTAATTATGATTTAGCCTTCTGCTTCCACTGCGGGACATAAATTTCGCCTTACAATAACGAAGAAATAAAATTCAATTCGTCAACGTAGCTGCTAGTCTGACGTAGAAAATTGGATGTCATTTAAGGATCTCAAGACCATGCACTTATTCTACCCTAGTTTGTCTTATCTTCAGACATAACATTTCCGAATTCATCTCAAACATTTTCGTGCTCTTATAATTTTATGCAACGATCAGTTCATCATCGTTGATAATGTTCCTTGATGGTATATTACCGGTCGAGAATAAAGAATAATCAAATTATAACACCGTAGTCGTAGAATGACAGTATCATTTTTGATGTGACGGCAAAAGCTACTCACGTCACAAATTTTCTGAAAGAATCGACATCTGAGTCCCATACATACGCAAAAATATTATTTTCCTACATTTGCTATGGAAAGTAGCGTATTCTTCACAGCTTACTCAATTTCAAAACTATGTATTGCTCATACTGTTGAAGAGCAATGGAGACATGACGCAGCCCTGTCGGAACCTCTTTGAATATGGACACCTTTAGTGGTATTGCCGACTATTTTAATGTTGCCTTGTAACCTCTTCGTTACAACTCAAAATGCCCGAGAACAGTCGTTTGTTTGAGTCGTGGTTCAGATCTCTGAATCTACCAAATGGAAGGGACAAAAACCCAGGTCGATCAAACACCTCTTATAATTACATAAGTATTTCACAATCCGAATTTTTAAAATATCTGGTACCAGAAAAATTTACATACAATATTTTTAAAATGAAAATATATACAAGTGAATCCGAAATTTATAATTGTATAAAAAAAGAATGAAATTTTCTAAGATCCTAAATTACTTTCCTGAAGAGGTAAAAGTCCTAGCTCTATACTGAGCCAATCTTCCTCCACCGAAGTTGATAAGAACTTAGGTCTGGCAGTTCTTCAATTGTAAGGAGAGTAAATAATTTGACTTGTAAGTTGACAATTGACAATGATGGGCTGTCTTTAGACGAAGAACTCTCAATGTAATTATCCAACTTTCAACGTTTATCAAGAACCAATCAGGAATTCAGCAAAGAAAATATACCAAAAAAACTGAAAATCAGAGAACAGAAATTAATAAGAAGCCAAATTAAGGTGATGGCTTTTCTGTTTCTGAAACAACCAAAGTTTACATAAAAGATATTAATACTCATGTACTTATTTTATCGCTTGAACAAAATGACTGCCAAATGAGATAAGAAACTAAAAGGATGATCTCAAGGCAATCATATGTAGATTGTTTCAGAAAAGATCTCTTTCAAAAATGTAACAAACGAAAAATGTAAAAAATAATAGATACGAAAAACATCCTCTACATAAAAGTTTTGTGAAAATACTCATAAACTGAGTTATAACTTATTATGCTTCATTTAAGATAAAAATCCACGATAGTTAAAACGAAGTTACATTTAAACATCAATAATAGGTATTAAAAAATATTTGATTATAATAAATTATATTTAAATAAAGAATAAAAATTTTCATTTCACGTAAAATGATGAAATGTTAAAATGGCGGATGCATTCCTTTATCAAATTAAATCTGAATATCAAAAATTTTCATAGATATTACGTATACAACAATCAAATAATGACGATAAGAAAAATATACAACTTACCCCTTTTTTCAGGGTTTTATGAATGAACTAGAGAAAAACAATTATAACTATTTTGCAGCGATAATTATCGATATATGTACGTTCGAAGAAACTAGAAAAGAAAATGATATCATAATTTCGAAGTATCGAGTACATATGCACGAAGATACGCATTGGCGTACGCCCAGATTTCCATCAACTGTCTGACTCAGTTGAATATATAAAATTTGAAATGTAGCACGCTACACACTCCTCATTCCCCCCAAAAAAAAATGGTCTTTGCTCACAATGAGCTTTTTTTTTATCCACAAAGTAAACTGAACGAGAAAATGATGGGCGCCAGTGATCCAGGGATCACAAGGTATATCAAGGAAATTGACTTCATAGAGACATAGAACTGCATCTGAAAAGACACAAAAGACTCAGTTACTTCAAAACAACAAAACAGTTACACCAAAGATTTATGCAATGCACATTAGATACTGTATAACTGCACGTTGATTCGAACAGAGGTAGAAGCATATAATAAAGGCTGAAAAGTAATTATACTGGAGCAGAAAAGATAAAGATAATTGCAATGGCCAAGACTACTTTCCATTACAAGAAGATAATTGCTCGTAGTACAAAGAGAGATAAATAAGAGATAAAGATAAATGAGAGATAGAAATAAAGATAAGTGCCTTAAATGCTTCAATTTATAATTTTTGTCTCAATTCAATCAATTCAATCGAATACTGAAAAGGAAAGGATAAGAGGAAAGGAGGAATGAAAAACGGCATTTGTTATTCCAGGCGATACAAACCAATACCTAATACTAACAAAACACAAAACATTCAGGTCATTCGGATTGAACATCTGAGAAATCAGTAGGATCATCTTCTCTACTTAAATCGGGCTTAATGTCCTTGATATGGAAATTTCCGAGGTCTCTACCAGACAAATCAACGAGATTGTAGACAAGCGAAGAAATCGCCTTATTCACAATACATGGGACAAACCTTGGAGCAAGCTTGGCGGTGAAATTCTTAGAAGCATCAGAAAGCACAAAATTCCGCTTCCACACTCTATCTCCAACCTTCAGCCGTAAATCTCGTCTTCTGAGGTTGTATCTACGAGCGTTGATCTCGTAAGAATGCTTCAAACGTTTTCGAATGTCTTCATAAAGTTCAGGCAGTTGTTGAACAATATCGGAATCCAAAACTTTATTTCCTACAGTGACGGCGTTATTGGCATTATCAGAAATAAGACCATAAAATGATCCATCTGTAGCTACATTCCTTAGAAAAACTAAAAATGAGGGACTATATTTCAAAGTTTCACTCCTAGCAAGTCTAATTGCTTGAGCGATTTCCAGAATATTCTGGTCCCAAAGTTTATGATCACCATCAATATATGATCTGATGGCGGTGACGATCGTCTTGTTCACACGCTCTGTAGGATTGATTTGGGGATGGAAACGAGCATTATAGAAGATTTTCTGGACCTTATACTTTTTCATTAGGTTTTTAAATTCAGCAGAAACAAACTGTGAACCATTATCCACAGCAAAAATTTGAGGAACACCGAAAATCAGGAAAATTTGATTCTCGATAAATTTCACAATGGACCTGCTAGTGGCCTTAGAAAGTGGCTGAACAAAAACAAATTTGGTGAACCAGTCAGTTACAACTAAAACATACTGATTACCTGCTCTAGATCTTGTATAAGGTCCCAACAAATCGGCACTTAAGAACTGAAATGGGAAGTTAATATTCCGATACTTGCCCATTAATCCAGCCTGAGGTAGGTTTCCAGGTTTACAAGAAGCACATACCTTGCAACTCTTAACATACTTTACAATAGAGTTTTTCATCCTGGGCCAGTAATATAGAGACGAGACACGGTGTAATGTCTTGTAAACACCAAAATATCCAGCTGTTGGCTCGTCATGAAATTCCTTCATAATTTCCAACCGATGAGTAGTGGGCACAACAATTTTCCATTCGGGAGAGTCATTTACTAAGCGATACCTAGGCAAAATATGTTTATATAAGACACGATTTTCTATTTTAAATTCGGGATACAGATCTGGACTATTACTAACTTTTGTCAGCAAATTGCTATACCATTTATCAACCTTCAACTGAGAAAGATTCAAAATTGAAACCTGTATACTGTCAGTCGACATACGAGAGAGTGAATCAGCAACAGTGTTGAGGGATCCACTTCGATGCACTATTTTGAAACGATAAGAAGATAATCTCATAATCCATCTAGAGATTCGTTGATTTGGATTCTTCATCGAATTAAGCCACACCAACGAAGAGTGATCCGTTATGACAGTAAACTCGGTGCCTTCAATATATGGTCTGAATTTCTCAATAGACAGTACGATAGCCAGTAGTTCTTTCTCTGTGGTTGAGTAGTTACGTTGACTCTTATTCAAAACCTTACTGAAGTAGGCGACTGGATGTTCTAGTCCATCTTCCTCCTGAAACAAAACTGCTCCAACACCACTATCACTTGCATCACAAGCAAGACTAAATGGTCTTGAAAAATCTGGACTCGCCAAAATAGGGGCTGAAGTTAACAATGATTTTATCTTGAGGAAAGCATTATTTGCATCATCTGTCCACACAACTGGTTGACCTTTCTTCCTACCCTTTAATAAATCAGTTATTGGACTACACACTGAAGCAAAATCTCTTAAAAATCTGCGATAATAACCGATTAAACCAATCAACCGACGAATTTGTGTGGTATTTTTGGGAATGGGATAATCCAAAATATCTTGAACTTTAGATGGATCCGTTCTTAGACCATTCTCATCTACAACAAATCCCAAAAAATTTAATGAGGGTCTACAAAACTTACATTTATCAAAGTTTATTGTCAAATTTGCCTCTTTTAGACAGTGAAATAGTTTTCTGAGGACAGCGAGATGCATTTCAAAAGTAGGGGTACAAACGATTATGTCATCGACATAATAGAATACATAGGGCTCCAAAGAAGGTCCAATGACCATATCCATAAGTCTCACCATTGCTTGACAAGCACAATTTAAACCAAACGGTAATACATTGAAACAGAACAAGCCTCTGCCTGAAATAGCGAAAGTTGTTTTTATTTTGGATTCTTCATCCAACGGAATTTGGAAAAATGCTTGTTTTAAATCTATTGAGCTAAGATAACATGCATCACGTACCTTACTCAGAACAGAATCAATTGGAGGCATAGGATAACTGTCAGGTAGGGTGATGGAATTCAACTTCCTGGCATCAAATACAACCCTGTGTGTACCATCCTTCTTGGGGACCAACCAAAGTGGAGACAACCATGGGCTACACCCGGAGATAGGTTTGATAATGTTGAGCTCCAACATCTTATCAATTTCCACATTCAAAACTTTCTGCATTGCTGGAGAAAGTGGATACTGTCTTTGTCTAACTGGCTTGGCATCTCCTGTATCGATATGATGCCGATACAAATGAGTCCTACCTAATCTATCAGAGGGCGCAATTTGTTTAAATAAATCTATAACGAAGTCCAATTCGTACTTTTGAGGCTCTGTCAATGAATCAGATCCGAGTATAGCTCGAACCACAGCTACAGAGTTATCCGAAGATAAACAAGAGGAACCATAGGAAAAATCTCTGAAATCAAGAGTCAGATTAAAATCATGTATGAAATCCATACCCAAAATAAGGTCGTGAGTTATTGAGGGTACGACAAGTACCCTGAGTACCTTGGTCACCTCGTTCAAACTTATGGGAAGGTTGACATACCCCAAAGTATTCTGAGGCTTTCCATCGGCCGTTGTAAGGTTAACCGATACGTCGTAGTGGAGGCCTAGATTCATCTTCCGTAAAAGGTGAATAGAAGAAGAACCTAAAATTGTGACGTTGCTACCACTATCTACCAAGGAAGATATAAGCTCACCTCCTACCTGAACTGTTAGATAAGGACGATTGTCCTTCTGACGAAGTTCTAATAAGGGATTGGTCTCTCTCAAGACACTATGGTTCTTTTTAACCTTTCTTACCGCTTCAGGAACAGATAAATCGGAGTTCTCCATAACTATGGGTGACGAAGAAATTAATTCTTCTTCTGATTCGATTTCTGTTTCGGTTTTGGAGCAGGTTTTTGACTTGAGGGGCCTCCAATACCTGCGGGATTGTGGACCCTCTGTTCGTTTTTTTGAACACCGAGGACAGTTGGACTTGATAACGTTCCTCTGACCGCAACCAAAGCAGAAGCGCGTTCTCAACTTCCTACATTCGTTGTAACGATGGTTTTCCTCACCACAGTTCCAACATCTGACATTAGATCGAGTTTCAGACACCTGGAGCTCTCCCAACTGATTTGAAACGCTTAAACAGAGAGCATCCTCAACTCTCCTACAAAGAGATGTCAGCTGAGATACTGATGCAATATCCTGTAAAACAAGGGCTTTTACATAGTCAGGAAGTAAATTATTCCTTATAATATTAACCATTTCAATCTCTGAAGGACATTTATTTAATCTATAAAATTGTGCCTCCATAAAAGTGATATACAGCGCAACTGACTCTCGAGGATTCTGCTTACGAGATTTGATATCCTGCAATAACATTGAGTCATAATTACTATGCAAAAATGTGGATTTCAGGGCATCAACGAGTTCGTTCCAGTTCAGGAAACGATTCTTGATGTGGTTGTTATGCCACCAAGTCCACGCATCATTTTCAAACAAATCCCCAGCAGAGTCGAATAGGTCCGAATCTGTACAACCTCTAGAAACCTTAAGGGACTCAACCAACTCCAAGAATGGAATTAATGGTTCCTTTCCCGAAAACTTTTTTAAACCCCACTTATAAACAGGTATACATTTAGAATTAGTTGGAGCGTTGACAGGAGACAGAGGATGATGCAAACCTGCAGACTTCACAGGTGTTGAGGTAGAAGGAAAATGAGCTTCAGAAGGGGACACCTTTTCTGCTATATCAGACTCCAACATAAGGACTTCTTTATAAAGATTCTGTCTGATAGCAGATTCATCATCTTTATCAACCGATAGCCGTTGAATTCTACCAGTTACATGAGTTAAACGAGTGAGTATACGTTTGTGATCAATTTGAGGAGAATTTGAATTGAACTTAGCGCAAATCTCCTTCAAATCTGTTAAACTCTCTTTAATGCCTTCAACATTTTCTTTGAAGGAAAAAGGATCAGACAAGACAGTGAAACTACGATCTGAGGATTCTTGTGAAAGTAAACCTCTCAAAATTTTACGTTTGTCATCCACTGATGACGGGATCTCAATACCTCGAATCGCAATCTCATAAGCGAGTTCATTTTGTTTTAGATAATTTGGGTTGAGAGACATTTTCCACGATAGAAAATTCAATGGAATAAGATAAGGTAGAAGAGAAAAATTGAAAACTTATAAAAAAAAAACAAACAAAAAATAAATCCCGACTGAAAAATCAGATATAATTGCCGAGAGATGATCCCAAAAATAATAACCTGAACTATCCGGAACGAGGATAATGATCAACCCCAAATAAACAGTCACCCCCACCAGGCAAACTGAGAGATCTAGTGATCGAATGGCCAAAAAGACCTTAATGGCCCCACGTTGGGCGCCAAAATTATGTGTAACCTCTTCGTTACAACTCAAAATGCCCGAGAACAGTCGTTTGTTTGAGTCGTGGTTCAGATCTCTGAATCTACCAAATGGAAGGGACAAAAACCCAGGTCGATCAAACACCTCTTATAATTACATAAGTATTTCACAATCCGAATTTTTAAAATATCTGGTACCAGAAAAATTTACATACAATATTTTTAAAATGAAAATATATACAAGTGAATCCGAAATTTATAATTGTATAAAAAAAGAATGAAATTTTCTAAGATCCTAAATTACTTTCCTGAAGAGGTAAAAGTCCTAGCTCTATACTGAGCCAATCTTCCTCCACCGAAGTTGATAAGAACTTAGGTCTGGCAGTTCTTCAATTGTAAGGAGAGTAAATAATTTGACTTGTAAGTTGACAATTGACAATGATGGGCTGTCTTTAGACGAAGAACTCTCAATGTAATTATCCAACTTTCAACGTTTATCAAGAACCAATCAGGAATTCAGCAAAGAAAATATACCAAAAAAACTGAAAATCAGAGAACAGAAATTAATAAGAAGCCAAATTAAGGTGATGGCTTTTCTGTTTCTGAAACAACCAAAGTTTACATAAAAGATATTAATACTCATGTACTTATTTTATCGCTTGAACAAAATGACTGCCAAATGAGATAAGAAACTAAAAGGATGATCTCAAGGCAATCATATGTAGATTGTTTCAGAAAAGATCTCTTTCAAAAATGTAACAAACGAAAAATGTAAAAAATAATAGATACGAAAAACATCCTCTACATAAAAGTTTTGTGAAAATACTCATAAACTGAGTTATAACTTATTATGCTTCATTTAAGATAAAAATCCACGATAGTTAAAACGAAGTTACATTTAAACATCAATAATAGGTATTAAAAAATATTTGATTATAATAAATTATATTTAAATAAAGAATAAAAATTTTCATTTCACGTAAAATGATGAAATGTTAAAATGGCGGATGCATTCCTTTATCAAATTAAATCTGAATATCAAAAATTTTCATAGATATTACGTATACAACAATCAAATAATGACGATAAGAAAAATATACAACTTACCCCTTTTTTCAGGGTTTTATGAATGAACTAGAGAAAAACAATTATAACTATTTTGCAGCGATAATTATCGATATATGTACGTTCGAAGAAACTAGAAAAGAAAATGATATCATAATTTCGAAGTATCGAGTACATATGCACGAAGATACGCATTGGCGTACGCCCAGATTTCCATCAACTGTCTGACTCAGTTGAATATATAAAATTTGAAATGTAGCACGCTACAGCCTCTTGGTTCCAATATAGATTTTGGACTATGCGGAGATCTTTTCCATCTTACCTCATCTTCTGTAATTCATTAAATAGTTTTCCATGTTGCTCTCTATCAAAATTTTTTTTTTTATATGTATTTTATATATATATATATATATATATTTTGTTTTTTTCCACCGCGTCATCCGCGGGTACGAAACCATGGACGCCGGACCGTGGTCAAGGCGTGCACAGACAGATATATATAAATATATATATATATATATATATATATATATATATATATATATATATATATATATATATATATATATATATATATATATATATATATTCGAAGAGGAATTTTTCAAGGGGATAAATTGAGTACCCTATGGGTCTGCCTAGCGATAAACTTCTTGAGTAGGCTCCTAAATAAATCCAGCTATGGTTATGTCATTGAGAAACGAAACAACACGAAAATAAACCATCTCCTTTACATCGACGACCTGAAGCTTTTTGCTGCGAATGAAGATCAGCTCCTAAGGCAACTCAAAATTGTAACATCATTCACAAAAACCATAACAATGGAATTAGGACTAAAAAAATGTGCATGTAAAAAGGGGAAAAATATCCGGGGGAGACATGATGAGGATACAAGATGACTTGTCCATTAAAATTCTACAACCAGAGGACACATATCTAGGTATCCAACAGGGAATGGAAATTAGAACAACTGAAGCCAGGGAAGCATTCAAACATAAATTTTTCAACAGGTTAAAAAAAGTACTACAGGCCAAATTGAATGCCAAAGCTATGAACACGGCAATAAGCACCTGGGCAATACCATCCCTGTCTTATTCTTTTGGAATTGTGAAGTGGACAACAACAGGTCTCAGAGCACTGGACATTCAAGTGCGAGGGCTCCTCACCAGGCATGGAATGCACCATCCTCATGCCTCAGTAAATAGGCTTTACATACCGAGGAATAAAGGGGGTAGAGGTATGCAAAATATCGAAACCATACACCACAAAATAGTCAAGGATATGAGAGAGTACTTCAAATCAAAACACTTACCTTTCTATAAAGCTCGCTCCAGGGAAGATCAAGGCATTACGGCTCTGAACCTGGCTTCTGAACATCATCCGGCTGAACCTCCAACCATCGAGGAACTGTGCGAGGATTGGCATGGCAGGGCACTTCACGGAAGATATCCAACGGTCCTAAATAATAGAGATATAGATACAGAAAGATCGCTCTCATACCTAAAAGCTGGATACCTTTTTCCAGAAACGGAAGGTAGACTGTCAGCGATCCAGGATCAGGTGGTCCCTACAAGAGCGTATCAGAAAAACATAACGGGCAGAAATCTTCCTAGTGATAAATGCCGTAAATGCTCTCAGGCACCAGAAACAATTCAGCATGTCACATCATCTTGCCCCGCGCTCGCTCCCAGGGAATACACTGATCGGCACAATGCCATGGCAAAAGTATTCCACCAAGCCATCGCCCTGAAATATGGATTATTAAAAACAGAAAGAAAAATACATGAATACTTACCAAAACAAGTTCAGGAAAATGATGCTGTGAAGGTGTATTGGGACCATCCACTGATAACTGACAGGCCAATCGCGCACAACCGGCCTGATATTGTCATCCTTGAAAAGATGGAAAACCGAGCCACTATAGTTGACATCACCGTACCGGCCGACGACAACGCTGAAAAAGCGTACACTGAAAAGATAATTAAATATCACGATCTGGCATTTGAATTAAAAGAACTGTATAGACTTACCCACATAACGATACTTCCTCTAGTCATCACTACGAATGGGCTGGTTGAGATGCATCTAACTGGGAACACAGCCAAACTTGGACTTCACGAAGACCTAATAGAGAAGGCGCAGAAGGAGGTGATCTTGTGGACCACGAGAATTGTGAGAAGTTTCCTCACTAGCAATTGAGTGTTGCCTTGTTCTGTGAGGAACCGGCAACCTCGAAGCCTTACCCTACAACGGTGATTAAAAAAAAAAAAAAAATATATATATATATATATATATATATCGCAGGGTGGTCGCGAGGCCATCGGGGAGTGACGCCCCCGCGAACCCGAGTCTTCACAGCTCACCTGAGGTTAGCACCCTCTGTGGGTTTAAATCAAGTGGCTCCAATAACTAGAAGTTGTAGAATTCAGGGCGGCGAGGAGTCTCAGGTCGGCTCCTCTCGGAACCGTCCGGATGTTCGACCTGTTGGGGTAAGGTGTGGAGCAAGCGGCGCACCCCCCCGAGATGGCACCGCAAGGCCAAAGAGTAAGCTCGGTTAGCTTGGATGAGCATACCACTGTTCGTTCCGCTGGCTGCAGAATACATAGGGATGGGCGCACACGCTGGACTTTCGAGGATAATTGTATGGTGATGCGTGCGCACTTTATAGCGACGGACTTAGCGTTAACTTCTGGTAGAACCTACCGTCAACACCTTATGGAGATTTGGGAGAGTATTTGTCCAAGTCGACCCACCTACGCTCAACTCCTTTCAAACAGAGCGAGGTGGATTCTACAAAATCAAAAACTTTCCAGGGCCGAGTTGGAAAACATAAGGTCCAACTGTTATCCTCACGTATCCGCTGAACTGCAAAGACCTCATACGCAAGATCAGGAGACGCGGAGGAGATCATCCACCAGAATACGGAGAAGTGGATTATTTGTGAGAGAGGAGGGCGGAGACGTTGTCGAACGACGGTTTCTGGGCAACCTGATGAGGTTCTCAGGGATTGCACCCGAACTGCGTCCGAAGCTACCCCGCATGTAGCATTCTAAGGAGTTCTTTGCCACTTTGAAGCAATTGAACCTTATACTCCCAAAACATCTGGAGAACGTCGACTCACTAGGACCGATTGTTGACATTCTTTATGCGGGAGCTGTCACTGCATGCGAAATGCATGGTCGAGAGGTAGGGCAAGCCAACACGGTGAAACCAGGTACAGCACCACCATGGAAACTACGCTTGGAGAAAAAGATTAACACGATGAGAAAGAAAATCGGAAACCTCCATACTTACATCAACTCGAATAACCCGTCGGCGAGGGTGACCAGAGCTGTCAGAAGAATAGCATCCGAGTTCCGAATTAGGCACAGGGATCCTTCATTTATGGACAAGATCCTCTTGATGTCAGACACCCTAAAACAGAAGATAAGAGCATTGGGAAACAGGATCAGACGTTACAACGATAGAACAAAACGATACAGAAATAACAGGCTTTTCTTTTCGAACCAAAAGCAGTTCTTTCGTGATCTTGAAGGTGGCGAGGATGATGGGAAGACTCAGATTGAACCGGCAGTAGCTCACGAATTCTGGGCTAATATTTGGTCAGAGAATGCGAGCCATGACGATCGAGCGTACTGGATCGATGAGGCCGAGTCGAGAATCCCAAAGGTTCAAATGAGCAAAATCCGGATCGGAGAAGCTGACATAAGAGAAGCACTAAAGGGTTCAAACCACTGGTCCTCACCTGGCCCCGACAAAATTCATAATTACTGGTGGAAACATCTCACAAGTATACATAAAGCGCTTTCTATTGCACTCCAGAAGACCGTTGCCGACCCGGAGTTGAATTTTTCACATTGGGATTAACATATCTTCTGCCCAAAGACGGTGACCACCAAGACCCTAGAAGCTACCGTCCGATAACCTGTTTATCCACAGTCTACAAAATCCTCACTGCAGTGCTCACCCGACACATAAGTCAACTACTCAGAAATAATAACTTAATGGCTCGAGAACAGAACGGAGGCCGCATAAAAACTAAAGGCTGCAAAGAACTCCTGGTGATTGACAATATCGTTACCAAACAAGCTCGAAGAAAACTGAGGAACATCTCTGTGGCATGGGTGGACTATCGGAAAGCCTTTGACTCGGTCCCCCACACATGGCTGCTCAAAGTATTGAAAATGCATAGGATCGATGAAAAGGTAACAAATCGTCTTGAACATCTGATGGGAAAATGGAGGACTCAATTGGTGGTTAGATCAGGGGACCGTATGATTGAGTCAAATGTGATACCAATTAACCGGGGCATATTTCAGGGCGACACATTAAGTCCGATCTGGTTCTGCATGGCACTGAACCCTCTGAGCATGCTACTCAACAACACCAACTATGGCTATACCATTAGTAAAGGGAACAACATCCGCATTAACCACCAATTATTTATGGACGATTTGAAGCTCTACGCTGCTAATGCTGATCAACTGAAAAGGATGTTGGAAATCGTCTCGTCATTCAGTGATGCCATATGCATGCAAATGGGGGTGGAAAAGTGCGCGACTCTGGAGGTCAGGAGAGGAAGAATACAGGAAACAAGACAGACGACGGCGCTTATGAATCAGATGACGATCCCCAATTTGAACAAACACGACTCCTACAAGTATCTGGGAATAAATCAGGCGCTGGAAATCCGAACCTCTGAGATGAAGGAGCTCTTCAAACAAAAATTATATAAAAGGGTGAGTCTCCTCCTCAGGTCAAAACTCAACTCTAAATCTCTGTTCACGGCAATTAATATCTGGGCTGTGCCGAGCATAATGTATTCGTTCGGCATTCTGACCTGGTCCGTGACTGAACTGCGGGAAATTGACAGAGGCTTAAGGACTATGCTCACAAGGTACGGAGTGCACCATCCTCACTCTTCGACCATCCGTCTTTACCTCCCACGCCAACATGGAGGACGAGGGCTCCTTAACCTTGAGTCGGTTCATGAGAGAGACATCATATCGCTCAGAGCGTATTTCCTCGGGGACAACTCACCTTTATTTTCTGCCATCCGCGAAGCCGATGATAGGCTTTCGCCGCTGAGGTTGTCAGAGTCATCACATCAGGACACTAGACGTCCTCAGGAGGGGTTGATAGAGGAGTGGAGGAGCAAGGCCTTGCACGGCAGATACCCTGGTCTCCTGGAGAGTAGAGATGTCAATAAAGTGGAGTCTCTCACTTACCTGCGCGCGGGCTACCTTTTCCCCGAGACGGAGGGACAGCTCTTGGCGATCCAGGATCAGGTGATGCCGACAAGGATGTATCTAAAGCACATAGCTAGCAAAACATCCCCACCGACCGATGCCGCAAATGCTCCCAGGGACCGGAGTCGATTCAGCATCTTACCTCTTCGTGCCCGATCCTGGCCCCAAAAGACTACCTGGAGAGACATAATTCAATGGCGAAGATTTACCATCAGCAAATGGCGCTAAAACTCGGGCTTATCCAGGAGGAACTCCAGCAGCACTTATATGTGCCAAAAGCACTTCTGCAGAACGCCACCTATAAAATGTACTGGGACGGCACGTTGGTAACAGACAGAGCAGTTGCCCATAATAGGCCAGACATCACTCTATTCGACAAGGTGAGGAAAACATGTCTCTTGATAGAATTCACCATACCCGCGGACGATAACATCACAAGGGCCTACTCGGAGAAGGTCACCAAGTACACAGATCTGGCGTTCCAACTACGGGAAATGTACGCTCTTGAGTCGGTCAGTGTCCTGCCTATGATCATCTCGGTCAATGGTATGGTAGAGAGACACTTGATTGAGAATACCCAAAGACTCTGCCTGGATAAGGACATAATCTCCGCTTCGCAAAAGCAGGTCATCCTGCACACCACCAGGATAATTCGGAAGGTTCTGCAAGGACCGTAGCAGAGGCCTCTGCCTTGACAATCCGTCCGGCAGTTGCCGACTATTTCCCGTCATTGAGCGGTGAGAAGGAAAAAAAAGAAAAAAAAAATATATATATATATATATATATATATATATATATATATATATATATATATATGTCAACAAATGTGTTGGTGGAAAAACATCTGCTTGAGAACACGCTGAGACTGGGCTTAGATAGAGAGCTTGTAAGCACAGCGCAGAAAGAAGTAATCCTCGCAAACACGGGGCTTGTGAGGAAGTTCTTAACGTCCCTCTGAAGCGCTTTGGCAAAAAAAATGCCCGGCACTAGGAGTTACCTGCCCTATATGGTGATTGAGGAAAAAAAAAAAATATATATATATATATATATATATATATATATATATATATATATATATATATATATACATATATATATATATATATATATATATATATATATAAATATATATATATATATATATATATATATATATATATATATATATATACATATATATATATATATATTGATAGAATTATCAAAAAATTTCGCATCCACCGTTTCGTAGTTTAAACACCTGAAAATAATAAATAAAATCAAGAAAGTGAATATAATTCTGTGGAACCAAACAGTTGTCATTTATATCTCTCTTTGACGGATGGTGTCATGGTTTGTTTACCTTACATGAATTGATGTCTGACAGAATATATGAGTGTTATCAATAATATTATTTACTTGTTTAATCTTTATTACTGTGAGAGAGTAGTTGGGTTGAACTATTTTGTTTTTTGAATATTTTGAAATAAGATCAACAGGAAGGAATAAAACCACAATATATGTACGTTAGTTTTGTGAACTTGCTATTTGTAATGTTTATATTTAATATATATTGCAGATCCTTGAGAAAGGTAAGAAGTCTTACCGAAAGCTTGGATGATATAAAAGTGTATCACTGAATTTCCTAGATCGAAACATCCTAACATTGTTATCTATTAGATATATTGCGATCAATAATTTTCTTACGAAGTATATATATATATATATATATATATATATATATATAAATAAATATATATATATATATATATATTAGGGGTTTTATGTCCACCCTATATATGTATATATATATATATATATGTGTAGAGGATAATGAGGGTTTTTGTTCATAAAACAAAGCACAAAAGGATAAGGACAGTCCCTCACAGAGAAATGCTAACCGTAGACACGTGTTTCGGGCTTTCGGCCCTCATCAGTACGGTGAAAAAGTGTTAGGATGAGCAACACTTGAAACAAACAACAAACAAACAGAGTCAACAATAGAAGCCAGCCGTCCATTTGTGGTTTCAGCAGGAAGACCCAATGGGTTTTCGGGAAACAACCAACATCACCACGTAGGAAGCTATAGCTACCTGCGTGACATCCGAGTCCAGGGAAAATCACATGTGTAGAGGATAATGAGGGTTTTTGTTCATAAAACAAAGCACAAAAGGATAAGGACAGTCCCTCACAGAGAAATGCTAACCGTAGACACGTGTTTCGGGCTTTCGGCCCTCATCAGTACGGTGAAAAAGTGTTAGGATGAGCAACACTTGAAACAAACAACAAACGCAGGTAGCTATAGCTTCCTACGTGGTGATGTTGGTTGTTTCCCGAAAACCCATTGGGTCTTCCTGCTGAAACCACAAATGGACGGCTGGCTTCTATTGTTGACTCTGTTTGTTTGTTGTTTGTTTCAAGTGTTGCTCATCCTAACACTTTTTCACCGTACTGATGAGGGCCGAAAGCCCGAAACACGTGTCTACGGTTAGCATTTCTCTGTGAGGGACTGTCCTTATCCTTTTGTGCTATATATATATATATATATATATATATATATATATATATATATATATATATATATATATATATATATATATATATATATTTTGATCATGGTAATTACCTGCTTTTCAATAGTCAATAGTATTTCCTTTATTTGGAAGTGTCAGGTTTTTAATGAACTTGTTTATTTCATATAAAAAAATATATAATTATACGTTTCGGAGAGACTCTCCTTCTTCAGTAAAAATGATATTCATCTAATAGTTTACAATATAAAAATAATTAAAATTGAGCCTGCAAAAAAACACAAACATTTAAAATAGTATACACAATAATTTATTTCATAAAATAAGTTAATTAAAATAAAATGTATCCCACCTTCAATTTCTCGTCAATTCACAATATTGGAACGTGAATGTCAAAGTCAGTCACGTTCCAATATTGTGAATTGACGAGAAATTGAAGGTGGGATACATTTTATTTTAATTAACTTATTTTATGAAATAAATTATTGTGTATACTATTTTAAATGTTTGTGTTTTTTTGCAGGCTCAATTTTAATTATTTTTATATTGTAAACTATTAGATGAATATCATTTTTACTGAAGAAGGAGAGTCTCTCCGAAACGTATAATTATATATTTTTTTATATGAAATAAACAAGTTCATTAAAAACCTGACACTTCCAAATAAAGGAAATACTATTGACTATTGAAAAGCAGGTAATTACCATGATCAAAATATATATATATATATATATATATATATATATAAAATGTGATAATTTCCTAAAGTAATTAACAAACAATGGTTTAAGGGGTGTTGGAAAACTTCAATTGTTACTAACTTCTTTATTTCATCAGTCGACGTTTCGATCCTTGGTTGGGATCTTCTTCAGGACTTCTATAAAACAAACAACATACAAATATAACACAAACATTGCAGAAAAGACAACATGTTAAAACGCACCGAAATGCGAAGAGTTACCAGATCTTAAGTTGCACTGAATCTTATACAGATTTGGAGGAAAAATTATTAATTAACTTGAACACAAAATAGTCTCTAATACAATAACGTCTCTTTTTTATATCACACACTTCCTTATTCTCTTGAAAACTTATTTTTGAAAAACTTTCTTCATCCATCTGACAACTGCGTAAAAAACGAAAGGGGTTAGGTCGGGTTCATAGAACATCATAGATCTTCAACTGACATTGGAGAACATAGAACTTGAGATCAACAACTCACTCTCACTAAGTTGGTTTGAATGTATCAGATATGAATAAATGTTGCTAATGTTCTCTATATCCTTTCTGTAGTTCATGGAATTTTCATGTCGCTTAATGTGAATCATCTCCAGGAAACATCTTTTTCTCATATTCTCCTCGCACTCCAAGACTGTCACCGAATCATAGTCCATTCGATGGTCAACTGATCTTACATGTTCTGCCAGTGCACATATCTTTCTAGGATTCTTAATGTCGCTAATATGTTGGGTTATTCTTCTTTTAAGTTGTTGGGATGTTTGTCCGATATACACCTCATCACAATTTTGACAGGGTATTCTGTATACAACACAGCTTTTCTTATCAGTTTCTATCCTATCTTTCAAATTGCTATAAAGTCTCTTTAATTTAAATTCAGTTCTAGGTATCACTTTGATGTTATCAGTTTTTAATAAGTTTATTAAGGATTTTGTCATTACATTAATCAGTGGAATGGAAGTAAATATAATTCTCTGATCTAAATTGGTGGATGCGATTTCATCGTTATTCTGTGGCTGTCCAGAATTCGATGAATTGTGTATCAATTTCTTTAAAAGGTTCTTGGGGTAACCATTCTCAAGCATCAACTGATATAATAGTTTCATATTCTTCTCCTTCAGAGTGGGGTGTGATATTCTTTGTATACGATTCTTCAATCCTGTAACCATATTGATTTTTTGTCTCTGAGGGTGGTTGGAAAAATAATGCAAGTATCTACCTGAGCTAGAGGGCTTTCTATACCAATCAAGAATCAGTGTATTGTCAGGTCTTCTAATGACTAGGGTATCTAGGAAAGGCACACTATTGTTATTTTCTAATTCAATGGTAAATTTTATAGACTCACTCTGTCTGTTGAACCTTTCAAGAGTGTTATTAACTTGAACACAAAATAGTCTCTAATACAATAACGTCTCTTTTTTATATCACACACTTCCTTATTCTCTTGAAAACTTATTTTTGAAAAACTTTCTTCATCCATCTGACAACTGCGTAAAAAACGAAAGGGGTTAGGTCGGGTTCATAGAACATCATAGATCTTCAACTGACATTGGAGAACATAGAACTTGAGATCAACCACTCACTCTCACTAAGTTGGTTTGAATGTATCAGATATGAATAAATGTTGCTAATGTTCTCTATATCCTTTCTGTAGTTCATGGAATTTTCATGTCGCTTAATGTGAATCATCTCCAGGAAACATCTTTTTCTCATATTCTCCTCGCACTCCAAGACTGTCACCGAATCATAGTCCATTCGATGGTCAACTGATCTTACATGTTCTGCCAGTGCACATATCTTTCTAGGATTCTTAATGTCGCTAATATGTTGGGTTATTCTTCTTTTAAGTTGTTGGGATGTTTGTCCGATATACACCTCATCACAATTTTGACAGGGTATTCTGTATACAACACAGCTTTTCTTATCAGTTTCTATCCTATCTTTCAAATTGCTATAAAGTCTCTTTAATTTAAATTCAGTTCTAGGTATCACTTTGATGTTATCAGTTTTTAATAAGTTTATTAAGGATTTTGTCATTACATTAATCAGTGGAATGGAAGTAAATATAATTCTCTGATCTAAATTGGTGGATGCGATTTCAAGTTAATTAATAATTTTTCCTCCAAATCTGTATAAGATTCAGTGCAACTTAAGATCTGGTAACTCTTCGCATTTCGGTGCGTTTTAACATGTTGACTTTTCTGCAATGTTTGTGTTATATTTGTATGTTGTTTGTTTTATAGAAGTCCTGAAGAAGATCCCAACCAAGGATCGAAACGTCGACTGATGAAATAAAGAAGTTAGTAACAATTGAAGTTTTCCAACACCCCTTAAACCATTGTTTGTTAATTACTTTAGGAAATTATCACATTTTGTATATTAGCATGGGGTTTTATGCTGAAATCCGTGTACGGTATGGAAGGGAAATGTCATCGACCTTAAAATCTTGGTCATCTAATAACATCAAGTTGGCAGCATTGCGGAATCGCAGAGTGTTCCTGTTGGAGTGTAAAAGGCTTGGTTTACATCCTAAACACATGACCAATAACTTCTGTCAATTATATGGATCTGTGACAGACGAGGTGTCGTCCAGACAAGCTGTTAACATGGAGAACAAGGTACTTAACATGTTCTTAAAATTTGAAATTACAGTAACAATAACAAAAATGAAAAGAATAGAAAGAGAAGTTGAACGACTGAAACTACTCATTCAGCATGCACTTCCTGAGGATATTACTAACCATTTTTTCTCTTATCAGAATAACAAGTACAATAGACAATTTGCATTGACGAAACAGAAAAATCTGGATAAGGTGAGAGCTTTGACAGATGCACAATTGGGAAAAGTCAGATCACAAGAAAGGTGGGTTAAAAATATAAGTGGAACAAATATCCCAGATAGAGTTCTAAAATTCTTGTCGCTGGGTCCTAAATTCAGCATTGACATTCCTATGAAAGAAATCTCTATTCCGAAACTTTTATCTGATGTTGAGAATGTTATCAACCTCAATGACTCCTTATCTCCTGATGCCAAGAACATAAAACGCGCCATGGCCACCAACATTATAACTAATAATATCAAACCTAATAAAGTTGTCAGAAATGTAGTACAGAGAGAATTTTATAATTGTAAAAGATATCTCAAAGAACATCCAGACTTACAGGTATTACAATCAGACAAAGGAAACGTAACAGTTATTATGGACAAGTCACAATACATAGAACTATCTAATGGAATTCTCAATGATCTTGACTATTACAGAAGACTACCTAGAGACCCAACAACTACTATACAAACTAAAGGTAACACATTGATTAAAAAATTGGTAACAAGTGGTCATATTTCCCAAATGCAAGGAAAATCCTTGTACAGTTATAACTCCATTCCTGCAAGATTTTATGGACTACCTAAAGTCCATAAACCTGTTCTCTCCCTCAGACCCATCATCTCCTCTTTGAATACACCAACATCAAAGATATCAGGTTATATATCTGAAATAATCTCAAGTTATTAAAGTGTTTCTAGAGGCAGATATTACGTAGAAGATTCTTTCTCTTTTTCCACCTTCATTAGTGAATTCCAACTGCCAGAAGATTATGTCCTCATCAGCCTTGATGTAGTATCCCTCTTTACCAATATTTCATTAGAATTAGCTCTGTCTGCAATTCAACACAGATGGGAATCAATCAGTAGCCACACCACAATACCTAAGGAAGACTTCATCAACATCATCAGATTTCTTTTCAACTCCAACTATTTCATCTTCCAAGGTAATTTTTACAACCAAATACTAGGTTCCCCAATGGGGTCTAAATTCAGCCCTTCCATTGCAGAGGTAGTGATGGATTTCCTCCTAGATGGCATCCTAACAGATATCCCCTTTGAGATGCCTTTTATTAAAAAATATGTAGATGACATCATTTGTGCAGTTCCCAGTGATAAGACATCTTACACTCTTGAAAGGTTCAACAGACAGAGTGAGTCTATAAAATTTACCATTGAATTAGAAAATAACAATAGTGTGCCTTTCCTAGATACCCTAGTCATTAGAAGACCTGACAATACACTGATTCTTGATTGGTATAGAAAGCCCTCTAGCTCAGGTAGATACTTGCATTATTTTTCCAACCACCCTCAGAGACAAAAAATCAATATGGTTACAGGATTGAAGAATCGTATACAAAGAATATCACACCCCACTCTGAAGGAGAAGAATATGAAACTATTATATCAGTTGATGCTTGAGAATGGTTACCCCAAGAACCTTTTAAAGAAATTGATACACAATTCATCGAATTCTGGACAGCCACAGAATAACGATGAAATCGCATCCACCAATTTAGATCAGAGAATTATATTTACTTCCATTCCACTGATTAATGTAATGACAAAATCCTTAATAAACTTATTAAAAACTGATAACATCAAAGTGATACCTAGAACTGAATTTAAATTAAAGAGACTTTATAGCAATTTGAAAGATAGGATAGAAACTGATAAGAAAAGCTGTGTTGTATACAGAATACCCTGTCAAAATTGTGATGAGGTGTATATCGGACAAACATCCCAACAACTTAAAAGAAGAATAACCCAACATATTAGCGACATTAAGAATCCTAGAAAGATATGTGCACTGGCAGAACATGTAAGATCAGTTGACCATCGAATGGACTATGATTCGGTGACTGTCTTGGAGTGCGAGGAGAATATGAGAAAAAGATGTTTCCTGGAGATGATTCACATTAAGCGACATGGAAATTCCATGAACTACAGAAAGGATATAGAGAACATTAGCAACATTTATTGATATCTGATACATTCAAACCAACTTAGTGAGAGTGAGTTGTTGATCTCAAGTTCTATGTTCTCCAATGTCAGTTGAAGATCTATGATGTTCTATGAACCCGACCTAACCCCTTTCGTTTTTTACGCAGTTGTCAGATGGATGAAGAAAGTTTTTCAAAAATAAGTTTTCAAGAGAATAAGGAAGTGTGTGATATAAAAAAGAGACGTTATTGTATTAGAGACTATTTTGTGTTCAAGTTAATTAATAATTTTTCCTCCAAATCTGTATAAGATTCAGTGCAACTTAAGATCTGGTAACTCTTCGCATTTCGGTGCGTTTTAACATGTTGTCTTTTCTGCAATGTTTGTGTTATATTTGTATGTTGTTTGTTTTATAGAAGTCCTGAAGAAGATCCCAACCAAGGATCGAAACGTCGACTGATGAAATAAAGAAGTTAGTAACAATTGAAGTTTTCCAACACCCCTTAAACCATTGTTTGTTATATATATATATATATATATATATATATATATATATATATATATATATATATATATATATATATATATATATATATATATATATATAGGGTGGACATAAAACCCCTAATAATAAGTACGAACGGATTAGTCCACAAAAATTCGGTCAAACATCTGCGAGAACTGAAACTACCGGAAAGCACCATTACATGGATGCAAAAAGCTGTCATCTTGGGAACAGTGAATATAATAAGACAGGTTATATACCCCCATTGACGTAGGGAAGGCAGAAATGCTCTTGGCATTACGCCCGGGCATGTTCTGAGGAAACAACCCACAGTTACTGTGTGAATTATTAAAAAAAATATATATATATATATATATATCTTCTTCTGCTGGTCGAGGCATTTCTGAATTTGGGTTTGAGTTGTAAAGAGAGCCTCTCTGGTCCCTAAGGCCTTTCTCAATCCAAATTCTAAATTGAGAGTCACCTATGTCTATTTCACATTTTTTATAGATACGTTTCTGTATATTTTTGAATATTTTTAGGAAGTGACTCATCAAGCTAATGAGCCTGAATTCGTCGCATTTCCGGGAGTTAGCTTTGAATTCTGATTTAAGTCATTCCTTTGATATTACGCCACTTTCATAGATGTTATTGAAGAGGACTCTTAGTAGTTTTATGTTTCTATTTCGTCTGGGCCGCAAGCTTCCCTTTTTTGCATACTGTATCGCATGTTCAACTTCTATGTCTAGGATTGGGGGTTCCTCTGCTTCCCACGTCGGCGTCTGTTGTAATACGGGTCTGTTATCCGCGAAGGATTTTTCTATGAATTCCTCCCAGATTTGCATTCGTTCGCATTTTTCTGTAATAATTCTTCCTTTGTTGTCAGTTAGAATGGGTATCGTTTGTTTTTTGTCATTATAGAAGGCTTTTTTTAATTTTTTGTGGAGGTTGAAAATGTCATGTTTTCTGTCTAGATCTTCTATTTCGTCACACTTTTCATTTATCCACTTTTCCTTTGCTTCCTTGATTTTATTATCGATGGTTCTCTGAATGTCTCTGTATGATTGTGCATTATTTTTGTGTTTTCTTCTCTCCTACATAAGTTTCAAAAGGTCTTTCGTCATATATGCTTTCCGTTTTTTACTGACCATATGCATATTCCTTTTCACCAAATGCTCTTCAAAGATTGTTGCATTCATGATGGACACTGGATACCAACCTGCTTGCATAATTCTAATCATATAAGTCATATGGATCATTTAAACTGCGGTAGCTAAACTGGTGAAGAAAACAAAAAATAAAAGCTGGTTGATAAATATAAATACTGTAGCTAAGTGAATGGAAGAACCATATCAAAATAAGACAGAAATAAAATGTAAGGAGTCCATGTAGTATATGAAGAATTTTAACATTGCAGCTGTACTATAACTTTGAAAATTGGAAGCAATTCATCAGCCGATGTCTAAAATACTTTCAAAAGTTACTATTCATTAAAACTTTTCATGACATGAATGATTGATTAATCTTGTGTGAAGAACAATAATACTATTTGTTCACTCACTTACCTTTTATCCTATATGGAAATGCTTTAATACTATTTGCTATTAAATTAAATAGGTTTGGGGGTTCAAACCCCCCCCCCCCCAAAATGTTAAAGATGTGGGGGGAAGCTAATCGTCAAGTGTATGTCGAAACACCGTTAATCCAGAAAAACTGACTGTTTGGTGCGCTTTATGGGCTGGTGGAATCATTGGTCCGTACTTCTTCAAAAACGATGATGGCCAGAACGTTACAGTCAATGGTGATCGGTATAGAGCCATGATTACTAACTTTTTCATTCCTGAATTGAACAACCATGATGTCCAGACGCTGTGGTTTCAACAAGACGGCGCAACATGTCACACAGCTCGTGCCACAATCGATTTATTGGAAGACACGTTTGGTGACCGCCTAATTTCACGTTTTGGACCTGTGAATTGCCTCCAAGATCTTGTGATTTAACACCGCTAGACTACTTTCTGTGGGGCTATGTAAAGTCATTGGTCTATGCGGTTAAGCCACAAACCCTTGACCATTTGGAAGACAACATTAGCCGTGTTATTGCCGATATACGGCCACAAATGTTGGAAAAGTCATCGAAAATTGGACGTACAGATTGGACTACATCCGAGCCAGCCTTGTCGGTCATATGCCAGAAATCATATTCAAAATGTAATGCCACAAGATTTTTTTGGGTTCTGAATCCGAATCTGAGGTTTAGCACCAAAATTCTGTGACGGAACATTAAAAAAAAAATACAAAAAAATTTAATCTTCTGACGTTTTCTTCCATAAAATTTTTTGTCCGAAAAACCTGGCTCAAACGATAGTTCAAAATTTGCGTATTATATCTATCTCTGCTAAAACTCAGTTGATGGGGTAGTTTCAATTTCTTCGATTTATTATCTCTGTTTCTGGGGTATAGAATTCGAATCTGAAGTTTGCCACCAAAATTTCATGATAAAACATTGAAAAAAATGCAAAAAAGGTGATAACTATCATTTTTTACCGGTTTTTTGCATATAAACTTTCTACTCATAAATTTGAATTTGAGTACTCTGTTGTATAAATACTACGACGGTATTTTTTTTCCTAAATATATTTATAGGAATCGATGTAAAGAAATAAACTAAATTTCAAAAAGTGATTTTTAAAATGCTTTCTTTCTCAAAACATACTTGAAAAATAAAACTAGTGAAAATAGACTGAATGGGTTGGCTCTTTCAAAGTTGATATATTTTAAAAAAAAACATAAGATTTTTTTTATAATATGTAAACCCCCACCCCCCCGAAACTAAAACCTGGCTACGCCCGTATCAACAATATTTGATTTCGAAATAGAATATAAATAAACTATAGATGCAATGCCAAGACTTTTTTTACAGATCTTTTTTATATAGCTCGATATCATATAATGTCGGTCATTCTCCATAGAATTTTTGAAATTCATCATCTGAGCTATGAACACATTATTTCAATTATCTGCAGGAAACGTATTTATTTAAAAACCCAATTATGAAATAATTCTTCATTCATAGATTTATATAATCCTATGATCACCACTGTCAAAAGATTCAGGTAAAAATCCATCAATCAATAATTCAAAATAGTGTACCTTCCACCTTCACCCTTGAATATACTTGGCAAACTTTTTGGTTTTTCTTTCTAGAGTCCACTGCTGAATAAGGCTGGTTTTAGAGTCACGCTGACCGTCGGGGCTGACAGGCCAATATGTATGATTACTTATGAAGCGTTTTAGAAAAACGCTGACGGCTCAGCGCTGACCACCGTCAGCGCTGAGGAATCGAGCGCGTACGCGCCACGCGTCAGCGCCGCTGATCAGGCCACGCTGACGCGCTACCGAGCTCAGGGAGCGTTACTGTATTACGTAAAACGTACGCGCTGACGAGGACAGTCAACGCATCAATGAATCGCGATATTGTTACTGGTTTTTTGATTGAAGTTGTGGTTGGGCATGACTGTACCTCACGACGTTCAGCGTGACTCTGAAACGAGTTTCTAGTTGCTACGTGCTGAGCGCTACGCGCGTAGGCTTCAGCGCTGACGGTCAGCGTGACTCTAAAACCAGCCTAAGACTGCTATTTACAAATAACCAAGTTTCATCCAGATAAATGAAGATTACATTTTGTTGCAAATATTCTCTGTATTTACCATAAAATTGTACCCTACTTATTATATTTGTCTGTGTATCAATAAAAATTTTTCTCTTATTAACAGTTTTGAACTTGTAACCAATTAATTTTATGTAATGTTGTCTTTGTTTGATTAAAATCCAGATTCTTTTTGGTCAAATATTTTATTCAGACTGGTATATTCATTGCTTCTGATTACAATAAAATCATTCAATGATTCTTTGAAGGTGAAATCATATTGCACAGGTTTTCTTTCACTGATAATCTGACTTTCCTTCTTCTTTTTTCTAACAGTACTGGGAGAAATACTCGATCAAATTAACTAATCAATGTGTGTTCAAAATTGATACAACTTCAGATTTCAAATAGCCCCGTTTTCCAGAAACATCAAATAGGCAGTCGAACTGATATATAGAATCATTTTTGCCTTATGACATATACCTCGTTTTCGAAGCATAAGTGAGATACAGAGTATGCTACGTCATTTCTGACCAATATTTTATTGAGTGTGGTCGGTTATGTATAACCTTTGAAGTTACGATTTTTGGTCAAAATAGAATATTTTCAAGTACTCAATTTAGAAAAGGTAAAGAACCTTGAAAAAAAAATTCAAAATGGCGGAAAACCTGCAACATTTGAAATTTTTTTTCCTCGGTGGTTGGACATGCTCCACCATATATTGTTCGACAAACAGCCGTTCACTGTTATGATCTGTGGTATTATAGATGAGATTTTATCTCTTGCAGCTGGATATCAGCCTGATTAGTTGATTTCAGAAAGAGGTCATACTGGCCACAACCCGAGTTGTTCCTTACTAGCTCCTGAGAAAGCCTTGTCTACAGTGTGGACCGGCTGCTTAAGGGTGTTCAATACCTTGTTCATACCACTGCTATTTCAGTGCATTCCAATTCCAAAGTACAGGTCGGATTCATTTCATTTTCTGAGTGAACAATGACGTGATAGTGAACTTGAAGGTCTCGTCTCGATTTTCAAAAAAAAATCGATAGTATTCCGAAAATTGAACTTTGAAGAAATTAAACACTTTCTTTAAATGACTATTCAGCTTTAGAGAGACTTCTCCTTTCAAGTAACTCATCCACAAATGTTCAGTGATATTATGAGTTTTGAATTGGTGCAAGCATTTTTTTAAAATTGCTTGATTTGCTCTAATTGTAGATGTTTTTCAAATAGAATTATGCTTTTTGGAACGCCTCCCAAAGGTTTACGCCTTTTTGCAACATGAACGCCAATAGAATCTTGGACTGTATTTTATGGCTCGAGATGAATGACACTCTTATGATTTACGAGGGTAGGGTTTCTCTGATTGGCTAAAATTGTGTACATTACTAGTTTATGACAATATTGCACTGAAGAATAGGGATAGGTAGAAAACTTGTTATGAAATCATTGTTAGAATTACAAACGATACTGTTCCTAAAATATATATGCTAGCTGATTTTATTCGTAATGATGTCTGGAGAAGTACATTTTGAGCGCTTAGTATCATAAAGAAAATTTCAAAAGTCATAAAGAAATTAAGATGAAAAAAAGGTATCTGGATTTTTGCCGAAATATGGAAAATTATCAATATTTGAGAAATCTAAAAAAAAATTCTCAAAAAAAAAAAAATTCTTTTGAAAAACTCCCTATTCCCGAAACTCTATCTACAATATTTGTCATTTAATTTAACCCTAAAAATAGGCAATTCTTGATTAAGAAAATTTTCTCGTACTTCCTCCATTAATATTAACTTGAAAAAATTTATAGTAAACATTTTTCGCTTCGTGAAGCCATTCTTGTATACATACCTCCTTGAAAATTTCATGTCATAAAAGTTTAAGAAATTGCAAAATTTTTCTATAAATAATTTTTTTCGTTAACAAAAAATGAAAAAATTATGTAATGCAATGTAAAGTGATGTGCGTTTTTTCTTTTTCATCATCATATACCGTTTCTCCATCAGCGAATGACATCTTTTAATCCAAAAAAAATCTGCCGGACGCAATGGTTGCAGTCAAACGATCACATAAGACAGTTACACTCACAGAAAAGTCTAGCTATCAGGTGGATAAAGGAGAATAACCTTCCCCTTGAACATTTATAGCTTTTGAAAGGGCTTAAAGACAACGCAATTGATATAGATGCATCCAAAAAGGTCCAAACTAAAATTGATATGTATTTTTCAAGAAAGTAGAAGATATTTCATTTTGCATACATACATAATATGTATGTATACAATATTATAAATACCTACATGTACATATTTACATAACGTGTTACATGTACTTGAGTGTTTTGTTCAGTTTTGTTTTATTTTATGAGAAAATAATATTTTTTTTTGTGACCTGATTAATAAACCTTTTTTTGATCATTTATAAGTTGCTTCATTTCATAAATTAAAATCACTCCAGTAATCCGGACGCCACCATAATCCGGGCAGGTACCGGAACGAAATCTGCCCGGACTACTGAAGTTATACTGTACATGGCTGAGCGTAGCGTGGCTGGGAATTCAGCTAAGGTAGTCAATCACTACTTCGTCGCCTAGTAAAACAAATTATTGTGTGAATTTTATTTGGCAATAACCCTTTTCATCCGATTTCGATGAAACAAAGCTTGAATATTGAACTTAGATGAGCTGAATATATCTGTAAAAACCCAAAGTGACACCCGATAGACAGAACAAAATACAACTTTTCATTCCTATTCTGTTATTCTTTTCTTATTGCCCTCACTAATTTTTTTTCACGACTTATAATACGTGTCAAATGTCAAATAATCATTCGAATAATCATTCTGAATTTCAGGAGAATATCAAAAATTCTCATCTAGATAAAGAGACCGACAACAATAACCTAATAAATCGCATATCTTATATTCCTATACACAGTGTTGTGGCCTCCAAAGGCGCATAAAATGAGAACTCAAAAGCTTTTCGAATTTTTTCATTCTAGAAATCTCAATATCCAAATTTTTCTGATTTTCTCTGTGAAATCATACAACCAGAGATGATCATATATTTTTTCTCAATTCGAATAAATTGCTATTTCTATTATCCATACTCAAAATAAGTCCATGACAGTGGTTCATTGTCATTTCTAACTTCACAATATTTTCAGCGATTTTCTTATTTAGTATTATATACCTAAACAGTGGCGTACCCAGACATAAGCCTTGGAGGGGGGATAAAGGAAAAAATATCAAATTTTCCTTCTTTTGAAGAAGTTTTCCAAAGAATTTTGCTTACTCATAATAAGATTGTGATATATAAGGTTGTTACATATAATGGATATTCCTCCTGGGGGTATATATCCCTCTTATCCCCCCTAGGATACGCCACTGTATCTAAACTGAACTGAATTTCTAAAGTTTACAGAAGCACAAATTTACTCTTTGCTGGGCTTCATCGAGAGTTGAGATTTTATTAGGGGCAATAAATACCAAACAGGCGGTTCTTCAAGTTGAATGGGTGTGTCAGGTACAAATCTACCAAAAATTTTCGGGTAGCTCCATCTAGCGGAATTGCAGTTTCAGCGCAAAGTAGTCTACAACCTTAAGAACGGCCCGTTTGTCGGTGGTAAAAAAAAATCTATATCAATGGAAAGGAGAGGCATTTTTCTTTTCTATCGCATGTCTCACACGCAATTGAGTGTTTCGGGTTATTTAAAATGAGTAGTTGAATAAATATGATTTGATGGCTGAAAGTCGGAAAGCATTTAAATGAGTGACAATGGAAATATTTTTATTAACATGAGGTATGTTTTTTCATGCATATAAATCATTAATTTTAGTTACATTTCAATAATTCTTGGCTATTCGGGTCGAACAAGTCTCGAGATGATAGTCAATATTGAAACCCCAGGTTTTTGTGTGTTGAGTTTTATAAGTAGCAGCCGATATGAAATAAATGTGAAGAGGTCCAGGTGGAAAAACTGAAAAACAAAATCATTAGAATTTCTGAATTGAAATCTCAACATTTTTTATACATATATTAAAATCATTGTTATTATTCATGAAAATCGGGATGAAAGATAATCAAAGCGTCAATATATCATCAATTATGTTCATTTGGAACGAAGAGAAGTCCAGAAAAAAAGATAGATAATCAATATCGAAATCGCGGATTTTCCTTGCGCTGGTTATTAATGATAAGTTCTTTATGGAGGGATAAAGTTAAAAAAACTGAATGTGAAATCATCCAAATAAATCCTATTCTCAATTTGAATCGTAATTTCATCTGCTTGGGCCTTAGCTGCGTATTTGGGCAGAGAAAGACTAGGGTGGAATGCTGAGTTTTTCAAAACACTGAACAATCTGGCGGTAAAAGCCTTCAGATTCTCTGCATTGAAATCGAATATTGAAGTACCATTTCCTTGTCCACGAGATATTATCAATTATCATTTGACGCAAGTCTTGGTAACTTGTTTTCTTTATTGGTTACAAAAACATGCGAAATAGTAAGGGTACTACCATCACCTAATCGAATCTACAACAACTATTTTGTGCTCCTTTTTCACATATTCAATTAATTAAAGTGGCTTATCTGAGGCGAATACATAGGTATAGTATATCCAAAGTCACTTGAACTAGTCCATAAAAACGTTTGAACATAGATGTCCGGATGTCCCTTTGAAGTGGATACCGGGATTTATTTGAAAGTATTGTTAGGCATTAAATTCACTGGCCCCAAAGGAATTCCTGGAAACTTGGACAACCCTTGTATAATCGAAATATTCCACTTCCTTCAAGTGACTTTGGATGTACTATATCTGAATTTATTAATCCCTCTGATTTTAAAAACACACTCATTCCTGAATAAAATAGTTCAATCTTTCACGGTATCTCAATTTCATGTCTCAGAATTGAAGAAGTTAATATAAAAATTGACTAGGGCAGGGAGAGTACCTAGAGGCACGAGAAGAGATAAAATGGCGAATCGAATATCACATTGTATCTAAGAAAAGTTAAATACAGTAGAATATTTGAATCGCCTTGTCATCTCGTCGCATGCATTTACCCTCCCGAGATGAAACATCACAAAATTTGAAATTATGAGAATAAAAGCTCCTTCAAACCGACGCGGCGAATGCGAATATTCGTACCGCATCTGGCGTCTTGGTTTATGGGAGCCTTAGGGATGAAGATATAGTGGACCAGGAAGAATAAAGACACTCGGCGAGGTAAGAGAGTGATTCGAATATCGTACTGTTTATGAAGAGGAAACTAACTATATGGTATGCTTTTTTATTTCGAATACAGTAGAATATTTGAATAACCATATTTTTGTATTCGAAATATCAAAAAATAATTTTAACTGAAAGAACTATCGGCCATATTGCCATCTCTACAAACTCCTTACTGAAATCATTACTAACCGACTGACTCACAAGTTTTATTCTTACCAACCGATAGAGCAAGCAGTATATCGCAGGGGTTTCAGCACCATTGACTATCTTCAGAGTATTAAAACACTTATCGAAAAAACAACAGAATACAACGTGCCTCTACCTTTATCTTTCATAGATTTTCAAAAAACTTTTGATTGCATTGAATCGTGGGCACTTGTGAGAGCAACGGATGACGCGAGGATAGATTTTCGATTCACTGATCCTTTGCAATACATATACAAAAATTCCATTTTCCATGTCGAGTTAGGGGTGTATGTCAGGGTAATACGGTATCTCCCAAATTATTCACCCTTGCTTTAGAGAATATATTCAAATTACTACAGTGGGAAATGAAAGGTAGGTATCAACATCGGTGGAGCTCACTTGAATCATTTACGATTTGCGGACTACATTGTCCTGATTAGCAGCAACGTTGAGGAACTAACTGTGGGGAGGATATCTTTTTACACATAAAAAAGTTGGAGAACGTTGCGGAATAAATTTACCTTGGACACACAATAAGGTTGGGTAGAGAGAATCAGATAGCAGAACTGGACAGACGAATAATATTAACATGGTCAGCGTTTGGGAAAATTAAGTATACAGGGTGTTTCAAGTTCGACTGCCTGTTAGACGTTTCTGGAGAACGGGTCCTATTTGAAATCTGAAAATTCGGAATATAACATTGTTCATGATGTCCTATTCAGCTAAAACATTCACGAAGTTCAAGCACTTCCGGTTATACAAGAAATGAAAAATTTTTTTTCATTTTTTTTATTTTTTGTCTCAGATATTATCAAGATTTCCATTCTCAATTTCGCATTCCTAAAATTATTGCGTTAGTCCTTATAGTTTTCAAAATATTAAGAAAAACCCCAAAAAAGAGAGAAATTCCTTACAACAATCACGTTAATTTATTTTTACTGTGAATATCCTATGCGTATACTCAATTCACTTTCTCGAACTTGAATGATGTAGGAATATCGTGCATATCTTGAACTTGAGAAATATCATCACACGGCGTTTCAAATATTGTGCCAAAAATTGTGAACAAAATTCATAACTTTCGATTATCACATTAGAACCCTATTTTTTATGATTGCGTTGGATTCTACGGAGAAAAATAAGGGTAATTTCTAAAAATGATTATGCTCCCAAATTCAATAATTCAAGAGTTATTCGAGATTTTATGAATTTATGTTGCACATAGAGTCAATTTCATTCCATCTGTTTCCAGACAGACTAGCAATAATACTCTATGATCATAGAAATTTGAATGTTGATTTACAATACATGTGACAGGTGCTTTCGAAAGCTACACTAATTTGATTTCACTATTTCCGCTATTCAAATGACAAAATTCTGGATATACTTTTCTCTAGTTCTGTGACAAATCCGTTCATTCTGGCACATCTTGTGGAACAGAATAGAATAGAACGGATTTATCTATTATCTGTCAAATTTGTGATACACAACTGTTCTGCCAACCAACATTTCTCAATGCAAAAATCACTAAACGATATTTATGAAAATAATTCTATAATTTCAAATAGAATTCAGTGATTAGAGAAAATAATGTAAAATATTCGTACAGAACATTCTACCACTTGCTCATTTTGAACTTGTGGAAGAATATCAATACCTTCTGCACTTGTATTATAAATAACTTATATTATTGCATTCATCGTGAATATGGAATTCCATAGTCACGATGAATGCAATAGAATTATTGGTAGAACTCATCAAACATTAAATCAGATATTTTCTCATCTTCATCATTTGAATGAGAAGATGCAATATATCTTGAAAGGATGTTTCATACTTTGTAAATATCCATTATACTATATGATATGGAATCATGCAGCACTCATATGTGGTAAAGTTGATGAATATTCTATACATATAAAAAAGCGGTAGAATACATTTTATACTTTCGACATATATTCTCGTTAATTGGTGATAAATGTGGATATTTCTGATTGAATGCTCGATAAGTTCTCCAAACAATTCTGTTGAATTCACCGTGGATATGGAATAGATCCAGAATTTCATTATTTCAATAACGGGTTTTCATTTCGTGAAATCATAATCTACTAACTTCAATGATGAATACACCTGTCACTTTGAAATAATTGCATATTTTAATTTCTATGATCATAGAATCCTGCTTTGAAACGCATTCTAGAAACAGATTCAATGGAATTGACCCTACGTATACATAAATTCATAAAATTTCGAATAACACTTGAATTATTGAATTTGGGATCATAATCATGTTTGGGCACTACCCTTATTTTTCTCCGTAGAATCCAACGCAATCATAAAAAATAGGGTTCTAATTTGAAAATCGAAAGTTATGATGAAATTTTGTTCACAATTTTTGGCATAATATTCGAAACAACCTGTGTTGATATTTCTCAAGTTCAAGATATGCACGATATTTCTACATCATTCTAGTTCGAGAAAGTGAATAGAGTATACGCATAGAATATTCACAGTAAAAATAATTTACGAAATATAGAGACTATGGAAATTCTCCTTTTTTCTTCGGTTTTTTCTTAATATTTTGAAAACTATAAGAACTAACAAAAAATTTTAGTAGGGAGTAATTGAGAATGAAAATCTTGATTATATGTAATACATAAAATGGAAAAAAAAGTTTTTTTTGAAAAATTTATTTTCATTTCTTGTATAAACGGGAGTGCTGGAGCTTCGAAAATATTCAAGCTGAGTAGGGCATAATGAACAATGTCATATTCCGAATTTTCAGATTTCAAATAGGAACCGTTCTCCTGAAACGTCTAATAGGCAGTCGAACTTGAAACACCCTGTATATTTAAGAACAAGGATATCCCCATAAACCTGAAAAAAAAAGTTTATGACACCTGTGTATTGCCAGTGGTGACATATGGCCTCGAAACAATAACTCCGATAAAAAGTCAGCAAGCAAACTACGTGTAATGCAGAAAGCAATGGAGCGTGCGATGCTGGGTTTGAGTATCAGAGACAAAATACGAAATGAAGAAATACGGCGCAGAACAAATAAACAAATAATAATAATAATAATCTACTAGATACCCTCAAAATTTTACAGGGAGTGTCAAAGAATTGTATGATAATCTACATCATAATATGAAAAAATGTATAAATCAGACAATAGCTTATTAGCTATTGTCTGATTTATACTATTTATATTATATAAAATTTACAACAACCAATTATAAAACATACTATTACACATAGGTACGAACTGAAACACAGAAAGATAATGACTAGAACTGGTACCTCATAAATTCATCCATTGAATAAAATGCACATTTAGTGAGAATGGCTTTAACTTTCCGCTTGAATGTTTTATAATCCAGTGATGTTAGGGATTGTGGAAGTTTGTTTTTATTCCATTGAATATGTGCGTGTTATGAGTCTTCTTCACTCTATGTCTTGGGGCAATAAAGTTGTTCCTAAACCTGGTCTCATGATTCTGAACCGCTGAGTGTTTGTGGAAAGTATCATGATTTTTGTGTATATACATAAGACTCTCCAGTATATAGCAGCCTGATAAGGTAAGTATACCATATTTCTTGAAAAAAGGTCTACAGCTAGTGGTATAGTCCACTCCCGCTACCAACCTTACAGCTTTTTTCTGTTTCAGAAACACTCTTTCTGCCTCTGGAGATGCACCCCATAGAATGATGCTGTAGGTCATCCTACTATGAAAATGTGCGTGGTAAGTAAGTAACGCTTCTTTTTCGGTGAGCAGGTTCTTAATTCTTCTTATTGAGAATAATGCCGTAGAAAGTTTCTAACTTAATTCAGTGATGTGCAGATGAAGCAGATGAATAGTTTCCGGTTCATGACGTTTTGTGCTCACAACCAACTCCGAGTTTTCTCATCGTTCACTTTCATATCATTGGAATTGAACCATTGGATAGCATCTCTGACTGTTTCATGGGATTTATTCAGGAGTAGATTTTTTTCTTTGGCTCTGTTCAAAAATGTTGTATCATCAGCGAAGAGGATCTCATCATCTGCACCAACGTTACATATCAGATCATCGATATATATTAGAAATAGGATGGGCCCAAGCACCGATCCCTAGGGAACTCCTGCGGTAACCTTCATCCCCGAAGACCGTTTACCTTCCAAATCTACTATTTGGTATCTACCCTTGAGGAAAGACTCCAAAAAATTCAAAACTGGGCCTCTCATACCGATGTACTCCAATTTACTCAGGAGCTTATCATGGTTGACACGATCAAATGCTCTACTCAGATCCATGCAGGTCAGCATCACATCATCTGCATCATCCAATGCCTTCATGATGTATTCAATAATGTGGACCAAAGCCCTGGTAGTAGACCTTCCCTCTCTGAAACCATGCTTGAAACTGCCAAGCAACGAGTTTTCTTCCAGAAACGCGACCATTCTAGTTTTGAGGAGGGTCTCAAATATTTTTGAGACAACTGGCAGGATTGATATTGGTCTATAGTTCTCGTATAGCTCCTAATTACCGTTTTTGTGTACCGGTATTACTCTTCCGGAAAGAACTGATTGCTGGAAGCAATCGTTTATGAGGCAAGAGATGGGATCAGCAAGACAATCGATAACTTCCCTCAGCATCTTCACGGAGAAGCCATATACATCTTGCTAAGATTTATTCTTCATTTCTGAAAAAACCTTCAAAACTTCCTATGGTTTTGTGGGGGTCAGAGAGAAGGAGCGTGAAATTTTACACCTTTTATTTTTTGAAAGTTTTTCACTGGATTCTGGATTGGTGTTAGTTCCAGTTAAGTTTTCCGAAATAGTTGAAAAATACCGGTTGAATATTTTCTCTGACAGTGATGAAAGGTATACTTTTCCTGTCTCTGATTTTAATTTTGAGTTTATCACCTGCCATATCGCGCATATTTTTTGAGTCATTAATAAATTTCGAATTTTTATATTTGACGGTATCATTTAAAAGCTGTTTAAATTCATCTTTCAATCTCATGTATAATTTCTTGGAACTATCATCTCTCTTTACCTCATATATTGTATATGCTGCATCTAGTTTATTTTTAATAGCCTTTATTTCTGGTGTATCTGAGAATTTTTTGTAACATGAATTTACAACTTTCTTTTTTCTTTCAGGAAAGCACTGATTGAAATGATGTGTTATAATTAGGTGGAAGTTCCTGAAAGAATTTAGGGCTGAGCTCATCCGAACACATCCCCAATCAACGCAGCTGTTCACGAAAACGGTTAGTATTATTCTTATTTATAATACGCACCAACTTATACTTATGGTTTTCAGGGATTTTTGCCTGCTGTATGTCCAGTCTCTGCGCCAGATGGTCCGATAGGTGATAATTAATTGTGGCTGATGTATAAAAGGAACGATTTAAATTAGTGAAAACATTGTCGATACAATTTCTTGAAGTCTGTGTAACACGTGATGCCTGATCAAAGATAACATGTACTCCGTATGTATGAGTGTTTCTTTCACCTTTAGTTCATCACTGTTTAAAGTTTAAAGTTTATATTGAAATCGCCTGCTATCAATACATTATGATTTGGTTTACCGGCAATGATGTTCAGTGTTCCATCTAGCCGATCAAAAAACAAATCCAAATTTCCCTGAGGGGATCTGTAAACGCATAGATAATTTGTTTTTGTGGACTCTTCAAATATTCCACACATTTCGATATCCTTTTCAATTGATAAGTTATTTATTGTTTCCACTGGTTCAAATTGAAAATCCTCCCTTACCAGTATTACGCAACCGCCGTGCCTGAATGTACTACGCGCGAAGGCATTCGCCACTTTAAAATTGCGAATATTCACACCTTTTATTTGATCTTTGTTCATTCAATGTTTGGTTATACATGCCACTTTGTAGTTGTCAGTGTTCAATACATTCTCGATCATGTCAAGTTTATTGCCCAAGCACTGTATATTGATATTCAATATTGCGTCACACCCGAAATCAGTTGTGGTTGTAGCTATTTTCACTTCGTTTTTAATATTCCTTTTTTGTTGTTCCTCAAAAAAACCGAAAACGCTTTACTACCACGCCCATAGGCCAATTTTCGGGATTATAAAGATCTTTCACGAGTGATAAACTCGCTCCAATTTTGAAATACACGCTGTGTGCTGTGTCACGCTTTGGGAGTTTCTCGATAGAAAACTCCTCCCCTGGAAATTTTTCTCTCAAGTGATTCTCGATTTGGGACTCATTTACATTTTCATTTACACGCCCTACATACATCCAAGCACGTCTGGGTGTACCAATAAAATTTGATGAACCAGCACCAGCCCCTGTCACCTCCATTACTTTTTTCTTCACAACATGTTTGTCCCGACTGAACTTATTTTTTTGCGAATTCATATCTTCTATGTTTGATACAAAATTTCTATCAGCGTTTTCTGCTTGGTAAGTAGTACTCCTAACCGCCGCTGTACCCTTTTCCCCTTTTGAGATCGGCTCTGCAGATTTCTTCCTAATGACAGGAATAACGTCTTCAGCCACAAAAGTTTGCTTTGTAGATTGTTCATTCGGGATTGCTTTCATAGATGGTTCCGCCAAATTGGTTTTTTCTATTTTCTCGAGATGATATGTCTTATTACATTTAAAGCAAGAGATAACATTTTTTACTTCTTTGAGGCATTTATTGCACGTATTTTCAACACTGTTATTGTTTCTCGGTGCCATCTTTATTCTGATTTCAAAGGTCGTAGACATAATCCACCGTGTTGCAGATTTGAAATGGCGGTGGGTCGTACATGTGGCTCGTCAAGATCCTATTAGATGGACCAATAAAATTCATTGGCGTCCCAGACTAACAAAACGTAATGTGGAAGACCCCAAAAACGATGTCTAGACGAATTCAAAGAACGGTACAGGTACCGGTGAAAAGTTATCCACATCCACAAGTACACTCCGAGCCAAAAGTAGGGTCCAAGCAAAAAAAAGGTATATTTATGATTTTCATTGAGAAAATGGATAGTAATTTATTATTTGAATCCAGCAATACATACTTTTCATATTTTTTCCTATTCTTGATAATTTTTTACCTATTCAGAGGGTTGTTAATGTTGTTATAGAATAGCGTTTCTAGATAAAAATTCATAACTTTTTTTAAGGAAGGAGTACCGTTTTATGCTTTCAGTATTTGGTAAACAGAGGAAAACAGAAGCAAAACCTACCTCATATAGTTTGTCAGGCCTAGGGAGGGAGGAAACTGCGATTTTGGGGGTATTTTCTACTAAAAAATTCATAACTTTTTTGTTTGAAAGAGTACCGTTTTCTGCTTTCAGTATGTGATAAACAGAGGAAAACTGAATCGAATAGCATAGTTGATATAGTTTTGTCAGGCCTTGGGAGAGGGGAAACTGCGATTTTGGCGGTGTTTTCTAGATAAAATCCATAACTTTTTCAAATGAAGGAGTACCGTTTTCTGCTCTTAGTATGTGGTAAACAGAGGAAAACTGAATCAAATGACATACCTCATATAGTTTGTTAGGCCTCGGGGAGGGGGGGGAAATACGATTTTGGGGGTATTTGCACTATTTTTCATACAACAGTGAATGATTGGACGGTCCTGCTATTCAGGGAAATTTCTCATTGACCCCGAGATTCAAACTATCGTTCTACGGTTCTGTACCGCGGACCCTTATCACTGGACTAACCTGTAGAATCTAGAAACCAAATATGAATTGATAAAGGGAATAACTCACTTGATACTTCTTCGGCATTGCACCATTTGGAATTATCAGTTGCTTCTGGGGCGAAAATATAATCGGTTTCACAAGTTTTTGATGTCCCTGCATCTTCCTTGAGAGTCATATAAAGAGGGGTGAATCTGAAATTCATACGGAATGTTAATTGTGTTTGTTGTTTCTGATAACATAATACTCATCAATATTTACATACACATAACGTACCTATTGGTAATTTTGGACCCATTCCTACTTAATTATTGTGTATACGACTCTGATTTTAATGAAAATGGAACAATGAAAAGATAGCTATGGAAAGAAACATAGATGCTCGACTATTTCACCCATGTCAACTCCGGCGTTTTCCTATGTGTTTTCAGATCTAATCTAATAAAATTCCATTTTGAAGTGTTGATTATAAAGTTAAAGGAAAAGTATATGAAACACTTCTGTTGGTGGAACCTTGTATATTTAATCATCTGGTAACATATATCGGCATATTCGCCATTATCATACCAAAGATTCTGAAAAAGTTTATACTCTTAAGCACAAAATCTCAAGTTGAGCAAAAAACTTGAAGAAAAGGTGAAAAAGGTGGACAACATAATGCTACAGTTTGGTTAATTGCTCACTGAAACTTACGATTTTTAAGATTCCAAAGTCATATGGTAAAACATCGATTAAAATATATACAAGTCACAAAGTGAAAAATAAAGATCAAAAATACCAAGGTCAAAAAGGCATAATGTGACTAGTCAAATAATATAAAATGACAAACATATACAAAACAAAACTGACGTTAATGCTGACGGATTTTTCTTCTTCCAATCAAGGTTGACTCAGGTGTTGACTTTCCTTACGATGCAGTAGCGTCCTCGAGGAGCATCAATATAAAATTTTATGTGTCTTTAAAATTGTTTGATAACATAGCATTTAGTGTCTTGTATTATGTGTTCTTGATATGTTCAAAAATTTACACCTCCTCTAGAATGTCTTGTTTGTAGCCAAATTCGCAGTGATGAATTAGTTTAGTGTTGTCTTTCATATCAAAGTTATGTCTTCTTCCCTTAAATGACAACCGAAGATAAATTTATCATTGTTTGGGTTCCTTGTCCTCGTCCGAATGGATCTACCACTTCTTCCCACATAGACTACATTGCAGCCTGGTTCGCCGCACTCCAATCAGTAGACGCCACGTTTGTCTAGATTCAATTAGATAGATTGAAAACTCTAAAGTAACGTTTAAATCAGGTTACATCTTGAGTCAATTTATAATAAAGAATAAGTTCCCTATCGATAACCTAGGCAAACCTGGTGTCTACAGATCGGAGTGCGGTGAACCAGGCTGCAATGTAATCTATGTGGGAAGAAGTGGTAGATCCATTCGGACGAGGACAAGGGAACATCTAACTAGCGCCAGGAACCCAAACAATGATAAATCTATCTTCGGTTGTCACTTAAGGGAAGAAGAACATAAGTTTAATATGAAAGACAAAATTCATCACTGCGAATTTGACTACAAACAAGAAATTCTAGAGAAGGTAGAAATTTTTAAACATATCAAGAACACAGAAAAACGAAAAAGTTTCAGTGAGCAATTAATCAAACTGTAGCATTATGTTCTCCACCTTTTTTTTCTTTTCTTTAAGTTTTTCCCTCAACTTGATATTTTGTGCTTGAGAGTATAATTTTTTTCAGAATCTTTGGTATGATAATGGCGAATACGCCGAAACATGTAACCAGATGATTTAATATACAAGGTTCCACCAAGAGAAGTGTTTTATAGACTTTTCCTTCAACTTTGTTTTCAGATCTGTTTGTGTGATGTGAAAGTTACATTACACAAATCATGTTGGAAAACATCAAGAACAAAGAAATGAGCTTGTTGCAACCATGTTGAGAAGATGTAAATCAAGGATTCCGAAGAAGCGGTTTCAAATCAGGAATATGGAATTGAGGCTGAGAATGAGTTCTTAAAAATTCAATTAAAATTACTAACCGCCCTAATGGAGGAGATAAAGAACAAGAATCAGATCCTGATGATGAACAATCAACTACTTCTAGAAAATATGAAGGTTATGGGTGATAAACCACAAAATAACGCATGTAAACAAACCGAATTTAAAAATCGAATGAATACAAAGGCTCATGTTCCTTTGACAGCTAACGCAGAAACTCCGTTATTGAATTCTGTGTCAATGTCACTGTCAGAAAATCTGTCACTATCAGATAAAGTGGTAACAAAAACAATGCGAATACAAATGATCCCGCCAACAAAATTGATAAGCCTCAAGAGAGAAATTTCAGTGGAAAATGGTGAATAATAAGAGATCAAAAAAAAAAAAAAATGATGATAACTCAACTGTAAACATTACAAGAAGAAAACCCAAAGTATAACCTGCACAGGAAATAACACAAAGAATGGTAAGATCAAGGGAGCCATAAAGAAAAAATGATTATACATTGAAAGAATTGCAGGGAATGACATAACAGAATCAGACATAAGAAACTTTCTATCTGATCTTCTCATAGTATAGGATCCCGATATAAAACGACCTTCACCGAGATGCTTATTTGATAAAACGTATTTTATATTTAATTTAACATGTCAATAAATATATCGCATATGGGTTGCCTAACAAATTTTAGTCCAGAGTAGGTTTAATTAATAATTAAAAAAAAATTTTTTTTCGAACTTTGCACCGGTTTGCTTATTAGATAAATTCTATACCAATCGAAAGTATGAAGCCCATAGAATGTGCAAACGTTAGGTTGCCTATTTTTTTCCGGTCACAACTCTCGGGTTGCCAGGTATAAACAGGTCAATCTATACTAGCATTTTGCAACGGTCTGACTATTTAATCAAAATCAATAAAATTAAAGATTATTTCATTATGAACACGGTGGTATAGGGTTGCCTGCGAAAAATCAGTCCAGAATCCCGGTTGTCGAATTTTAAAAAGTTAAATATTGCTGCGAGAGAGGACACAGCATAGCAGCTGTTTGAAGTCCGTCCAGTGAAAGAAAGAGAGTGCGCATGCTATTTCGTTAAATCTAGTCACAGAGTCAGAGAGTGTTAGCGCCATCTATTGTGATGTGGTTGACCTAATAATGAACAAAAATAATAAAATAAGTGATTAATATCAGAAATAAAATGAAGATAATTTTAGTATAATTTATCATAATAGTATAGCTAACACAACGCTGTTGTGGTCGACTGAAGTTTTAGTAGTTTTAATTTGTTGTCGGTGTAAATTTTCATAGTTTCCGATTGTTCACATTCTTGTTGCCATGTGTTTTACAGATATCTATTTTAAGATATTTGAGTTGTGAATTTTACCATTTTTGACATTTTTAAGATTTTAATGATATGACTAGGAAGTTTTGTTATGAGGTAACTCTCATTTTTATGGTTCTGCCTAATTTTGCATTGTTAGGTTCAGATTAATTGTAAGTCCAGATTTAGTTAACTAATGAGTTTTTATATATTTTTTCGTATTGTGAAGAAAAAAAATTGTTTCCAGTGCTCTGAAGATGGTCATATAAATGACCGAAAGCTAGGCCAAGTTTAATAGAGAAATTAATAAGATCCTTAAGTGACTTTATACCCAATACATTATTCATTCGATATTGTTACAAAGTCGATAATTCTATTCTTGCAAATCAGCACTGTTAGATCTGACTCACTTAGATATCTCGTATTCAACACCATTAACTATACTTTCTTTTTAACCAGATTTATCGAAAAACACGTGAGTTACATCCACCACTTTCAGTCATCGACCCTAGTATGGAAAAACACGTAACGGCCGTCAACCGTCCCTTTACCTTCCTTGACCACCAGATGGACTAATTGTCCTCTATAGGAGTTTGTCTATAGGCCGCTAGAAGGACTCATCGTCCTTCATACGCTAGTTCGTCTATTCACCGCTAGATGTACCAATTGTCCTCTATAATCTAGTTCATCTAGCTGCCGCTAGATGGACTAATCGATTTGTTGTAGCCATGTTTAAAAAAAAATTACACAGGGTGAACTCTAACACCCCCTCCCATGCCGACAAGGTAAAAGAGAGAACATTCATTAAAATCGTTTTTTTTTCTTTCTTTTTTTTTTTTTTTTAATCCGAATTTTCGCTTCAGAATACTATTTCGCTGCAAATCGAGTTGGTTCTTTATTTGAAAAGACAAAAACCTTATAAGTTTCAGCTATAGTAAAGTACGGTTTCATTTTGTTCTTAATAATTAATAATAATTGTTCAGGTTCCAAGTACCTAAAAAACTTTCATTTTTCTTTCTTTAATTTCAGACTTAAATTTATTTTAGTTAATTTTGGTTTGTGGAATGAGAATGTTTTGTTGGAAGAAATTCAAGTTTTATTTCAATTTTTAGCGCGCATGTGTTGGTCAAATTTAATACCATACCTGCAGCGAACACATGTGGAGAAACCAGAGGGAGAAGTTTTCAGTTTTGGGTTTTCGATGTGCTGCAGAGAGAAAATATAAAATTTCTACAATTACCAGTGATTTCGACATTGTTAATGATCAGGATTGTGCCTTAAAATAGCAGGATAATTGAGGTTTACAAACAATCAGTGAAGGTAGGTCGATTTGACCAGTACTCGATTTATTTTCATTATTTTTTATACAGTCCATTAAATTCATAAATACGCCTCAGTCGGCGACATTGGTCCTTCGAGCCGGATTTTCTTTTAACCCTTCAAAGGCGGAATTATTATTTTTTCAAGAGAGCAAATTTAGCGATTCTATTGAGTGAATTCCATTTATCAGTGTTGGGTAGAATAAGAATTATGCATTTTTTTCCTTTATTTTTCTCAAAAAAATGGCGTAACCATATGGTCACACTAGCCCAATATGAATACAGAAATGTCGAACAAATTATTTAATGTGAAATATATAAAAACATTCCACACATAGTCCCAAATCACATTTATTGCACTGTGTTCGACCAACAGAGGAGCATCCTTCTCCGGCACATCTTCTCCTCTTGTTATTTGGAACTGGAACAACTAAGTGGTCCTTATGGTCATACCTGATATCATCCGAAATCCTATTCATGGAGACACTATTTCTACTCGTTGTTGGTCTTCCATATCTTTTTGGGGCAGTTTTAAACCTATTTAGGTATACCTTTACAATTTCTCTTCTGAAATTCAGATTAGTAATTGAATTACCTGCACTTTTATACTGTATCCATGCATTGTGTAATGCGGTATCTATAAGCCAAGTAAGTAACGGCCAATACCATTTCTTACTTCTGATACCTATTCTATGGCGCGCAATATCTTCGTCCATCCGATCTGTCCCACCCATATATTTATTATAGGCATTTATAAGACGTGGCTGGGGAATTTGAATAATTTTCTTCTCGGACTGTGAATATCTTTTCACCAAAGAAGTGGGTTCAATTCCATAAGAAGTTGAAGCCATGGTAACAGGGGCATTGTCAGTCCAACGCACTAGTATCACACCTTCATCTTTTGAAATTTTAGACTCGATAGAACCTCTTTTTTTTTTCTTCATGTCTAATTTAGAAGTTATTGGGCAGTCCTTTGGAACCCTATTTTCTCTAACGGTTCCTGTAACTCCATAGCCTCTTTGCTTTAGCTCCGTCAAAAGATTGAAACTCGTAAACAAATTGTCTGTATAAATTTGATAACGAAGATTTCTATCTGGCAAGGAGTCTAGCATTATTAGTAATGGAGAAGTAGCTTTTCCAAATTTATTGTCATATTCAGTAACCGACTTCGGATTACTTCCCTGATATATATCGAAGTTGATTAGGTAGCCGTTTTCGGCATTCAAACTCCATACTTTATAGCCAAATCTTATCGGTTTTCCGCGAATAAACTGTTTGCAGCTGTGTCTGCCATAGTATTTCACCATACATTCGTCGTAACTCATATTTTCTGTCGGCTTAAAATATTTCAAATAATTTTTTTGAAGTTTTTCAATGAGCGGCCTAAGTTTCCACATTTTGTCTTTGTAATTGGGTTTGGTATTATCGGCACAATGTAAAAAACGCATTATCTGTCGAAATCTGTCCCTACGCATTGCTTCCTTTACTAATTGATTTCCCATGTCCGATTCTGAATCCCAGTAAAAACATTTTCCGGGAAGAGAGTTATACCCGGTCAAAATAAGTATACCGATGAAACACTTCATTTCATCAGATTCTATTTTCGGATCTGGATGGTTTAGGAAGAGCGCATATTTATTTGATTCTTCTACTAACATACGAACAATGTCGTCGTCGAAAAACAATTCAAATAAATCTGTTGGGGATTTTCCTATAAAATTGGTATAGTCTGGCTGTGGAAATACTGCTGTCGTTTTTAGAAGATCGCCCTCGATCCAAGTTCTTTTGAGTGTTTCTTTCACTTTCTTCTGCGGCTTCTTCGTTGAATTCGTCTTTTTGGTGCTCTTGTTTGAACTAGTGCTTGGACCACATTTTTCAATCTGACTAACTTCACTTTCTAATAAACTATTGTCTCCTTCACTGCCTTCTTCATTTGAAACATCTTCGAAGCCAGTTATGCGCGAATTGTCAGAAAGTCGGATTTCTGCTGCAGTTGATAATTGGCCACGTGATAAATTATCCATTTCCCCGCCTTCTTCATCACCCGAATCTTCATCTGTCAGTACATTTGGTTCCGGCGGTGATATGTAAATGTCACACACACCATTGCTATCTTCTTCGTCGTTATATACTATATCTAAGGCTTCTTTGAGAGAGAAACCTCGCCTGAAACAAAAAATATCAATTTCTGCCAGATTCGGCTAGTGTCACCATGCGGTCACAGTCAAGTTTGCATCAAAGTTGATTTTGAACAGAGAAGAGATATTCAAATCTAATATATTCTTGAAATTCCTCACACATTTCACCAACTATTGAAACAAATATAATTAAAAGATATTCAGTTTGAAATAGAAATTTGATACTTACACAAATTTGGGATCCATTTTATTGCGAATACCTAACAAACACGGCAGTTCACCTCTATTACGAATGAGAAATCAGTGGAATAACAATGCGACACGTTCACACTACAAAGTTCCTAAGTCAACTGAATAAATATCATCGCTTCCTCACGTATACTAAGATATACGTACATATGTCAGCTGATTTTGTGCAGCGCTGTAGGTGTGACCATATGGTCACGGTAGCCTTTGAAGGGTTAATAGACGTTCTCATTTCAAAATTCCATCGTTTCAAATTGAAAATATTCATTTAATTTTGTTTTGCATTTGATAAGCAGCGGAAAGAGCATCAGAACTCTGTCCCATATTTCTCTTATCATAACTGCACATCTGTTTCATGTTATCTTGAATATTTTCATGCTCGTCGTCAGTACGAGAATTTTACGTTTGTTTTCATCCGGAAAATAAATTGTTTTTCATTTTTCAGACAATTTAATTTTATTTGCATACAAATATTTTGGTGAAGAATAAATATATTGAGGATAGACTCATTATATTATTGTTTTCTTTTTTTATTATCACGTCTTTGCAGAATATCGAATTTTATTCATTCATTTCGATAAAATGAGTGTCAATAAATTGAAACAAGCAAAAGCCTTGCGCCAACTTCAAATAGATGAAATCTTGGAAATACTAGCGCTCGCCCAACTTGCTGTAACTGATCAAAGTTTGCACGTTCGATTTAATTTGCGGTGTTCCAATTTAGATGATATTCTCGAAGAATTTAAAACAATGCATAATTCGATTATCTCCATTTTGTCAACAATCGAAAATCCAGATATGATCGCTGAAAAGGAGATAAAAACTAGCTTTATGGATAATTTCTTTACTGTCAAGACCATTTACACTAATTTATTCAACGAAGAAACCTCCTCGAATATTGATACAACGTCAACAACGCCAAATGTCAAGCTTCCAAAAATTTCTTTACCGACATTTGATGGAAGTTATAAGAATTGGCCTACTTTTTTCGACATTTTTAATAGTTTGATTCACACAAATTCCACCTTATCAGATATTGATAAATTTCAATATTTACTCAGTTCGTTGTCTTCTGAAACGAGAAATCTTCTGAAGGGATATCAGTTAACAAAAGAAAATTATCAATTAGCTTTCGAAACGTTAACTGAAAGATATCAAAACAAGAGGCTTTTAGCAAATTCTTTTTGGAAGGAAATATGTAACGCACCTAAACTAACCAATGAGTCAGTGGATGGTCTGAGAAATTTATTAGCAATATTTTCGGAGAATTTAACAGCTTTGAAAAATCTTAATTTGCCTATTGAAGATTGGGATTTTATTCTATTTCATTCGCTCATACAGAAATTAGATATAGCAACAATTAAGAGATTTGAGCTGCAAGAATGTTCCACAAAAATTCCTTCGTATCGTGCTCTTTATAAATTTCTCAAAAATCAATGTATTTCTTTAGAGTCACTTAAGTTCTCGGTTTCACAACGCGTGAATGCATCATCAAGTGATAAGCCTTATAAAAAAAGTTCAACATTTCTTACTCAGTCAAATTCGCCGAACAAATTTTCATGCAGCTATTGTAATGCTAACCATTCAATTTATAAATGCTCTTCTTTTCTCAATGAACCTCCATCAGCAAGATTGCAAATCGTTAAAGACAAAAATTGGTGTATTAACTGCCTTCATTCGGGACATAGAGTATCGGGGTGTTCGTCGAAATCTACTTGCCGTCATTGTCATAAGAGTCATCACACATTGTTGCATTTAGGGACAATTGATCCATCTCCTGAAACAATTGATCCTTGTAATGAAATTCCATCTACTTCCATGGTATGCACCTCTCAAGTGTTAACAAACATATCTGCATCGCCAGCTACTGTGTTGCTAGCTACTGCGCGGGTTGAAGTCTTAGATGCTCGAGGTCAATATCAAAATATTCGCATTCTTTTAGATCCAGGCTCCCAAACGAATATAATCACACAAAAATGCGTAAAAAGGTTAGGACTTGAATGTTTTAAAACCCCTCTTGCTATCTTTGGCCTTGGTGAAACATCAGCATCTGTTTCTGATTCCATAACATGTACAATTCGTCCGATAGGGTCCATAAATCCATCTTACACTATTGATGCAGTCGTATTGCCGAAGATTTGTTCTAATATGCCTAACAACTTTCTACCCTACCATGAGTGGTATTCTCTTTCTAATATCAAACTGGCTGACCCAACCTTTCATTCTCCTGGTCCAGTTGATATGCTAGTAGGAGCAGCTATCTTTCCTCTCATTCTGAGAACAGGTCGTTTGCCAGGTAATCTGAAACAACCTTCTGCGTTACAAACTGTATTCGGTTGGATATTGATGGGAAACACCTCTAGTCCATCAGCTAGCATCAGCTCTTTTCACTTAACAGCTAATTCTGTAATTGACTCAACGCTTAGACAATTTTGGGAAATTGAAGAAATTCCTAAATCTGAAATTTCTTCACCAGATGATGCCCTGTGTGAGAAGATATTTGACGATAATTACTCTCGTGATTCAACGGGTCGTTACACGGTTATGTTACCCTTCAAAGAAGGGATAAACAAATCCTTTGGAGATACATATACCATGGCCTTGCGACGTCTGTTTTCACTGGAACGAAGATTCAAAACCTCTCCTGATTTCTATAACGAGTACAAGATGTTCATGAAAGATTACCTCGATTGTGGTCACATAACTTTACTCCCAAATGCCAGTCCATCTGTTGACGAATATTATATACCACATCATGCTGTTATCAACCGAAATAGTCCTTCTGCAAAACTTAGAGTAGTGTTTGACTCCTCAGCGAAGGTTTCAGGCAATTTGTCCCTGAATGAGATTCTTTTGACCGGTTCAAAGCTCCAGAAAGATGTGATGGCTCTTCTGCTCAATTTTCGGTTTTATAAGGTTGTTTTCACTGCTGACATCAAACAAATGTACAGGGTGGGCAAATTTCGATGTTTTAGCACTACAACTTTTGAACCAGAGGAGATAGACAAAATCTGATACCCACTTCTCGATCTCTTTTTCTGAGAAACTAACAAGGGTAGTATTCATTTTTGGCCACCTTCTTTTGTTTTCGAGTTATAAGCGAAAATTGGAAAAATGGCGATATCGAAAAACTTTTATATCTCCACTAATACTGATGCTAGAGCTCTGAAATTAAAACATTATACAGGCACTTTTTCACGTAGAATCCAGTGGCGTGCTCGTATTCTCAAAAGGGTTTTTAATTACGAAGCTATGACCCAAAGTTATGTTTTTTTAAATGGGAACACTAGATTTTTGTGCCATTTTCTGAAAGCTTAATTTTTCCTGATTTCAAAAATATATGACATCGTATGATTCGTATCAAAATATTCAACAGAAAATGGTCAAAAACCTTTTTTTACTTAAGAGTCTCAATATTTCTATGGTTTCAACTGTTGATGAGCCTTTCTATAACAAGAGCAGTGTCTTTCCGTCAATCTGAGTATTTCTATGCTTTTCACTTATTTCTACAAAATTCGAATCTATATTTATTTCATACAAATAATTTCGAAAAGATGAACGAACTTGAAAAAAGTTTCCTAGGTAGCTCGAACACAGTTTCAAATATTCATCTATTGAAATATCGAGAAGAGGTGTCGACTGTGCATTGTGCAATTGTTGTGAATATTAGGTTAAATATTATTTCTTGTTTGTCCATTCGTAATTAAAATGTTGAGTCCAATCATATATGCATTGTTTCATATGCTGTTTAAACTGGATTGGTACTTGTGCGTATTGATTCTGGAGACCTATGTAAATAATCTCCTGATACATGCATCTCAATACAACTCTTTCGATTGAAAAATTCGATCTTGTGGTTTCTCCGTTATTTCCAAATCAATTTTTAGATAAAAAATTTATAAAACATATCTAGATTCGAATTTTGTAGAAATAAGTGAAAAGCATAGAAATAATCAGATTGACGGAAGGACACTGGTCTTGTTATAGAAAGCTCAATTTTTCTGTGTTCATCAACAGTTGAAACCATAGAAATATTGAGACTCTTAGGTGAAAAGAGGTTTTTGGCCATTTTCTATTATTTATATTGATCCGAATCATACGATGTTATATATTTTTGAAATCAAGAAAAATCAAGCTTTCAGATAATGACACAAAAATCTAGTGATCCTATTTGAAAAAACATAACTTTGGGTCATAGCTTCGTAATTAAAAACCCTTTTTAAAATACGAGCACGCCACTGGATTCTACGTAAAAAAGTGCCTGTATAATGTTTTAATTTCAGAGCTCTATCATCAGTATTAGCGGAGATATAAATGTTTTTCGATATCGCCATTTTTCCAATTTTCGCTTATAACTCGAAAACAAAAGAAGGTGGCCAAAAATGAATACTACCCTTGTTAGTTACTCAGAAAAAGAGATCGAGAAGTGGGTATCAGATTTTGTCTATCTACTCTGGTTCAAAAGTTGTAGTGCTAAAACATCGAAATTTGCCCACCCTGTACAGGCAGATTCTCGTTCACCCATCACATAGACGATTTCAGCGAATTCTTTTCAGATTCTCTCTCTCAGATCCAGTTCGAGTATACGAGTTGAACACTGTTACGTATGGTGTTGCTTCATCTCCCTATATCGCTCTTCGGACGTTGAAACAATTATCTTCTGATGAGGCGATGGCTTTTCCTTCAGCGGTGAGCGTTTTACGGTCCGAAACATATGTAGATGACATCTTATCAGGTGGAGATAGCTTGGAGGAGGCTCGAGGTTTGCAGGACGAGTTGATTTCTTTATTGAGGCGTGGTGGATTTGAACTCAGAAAATGGTCCAGTAACAGAACTGAGCTAATAGGTCATTTTCCTCCAGATCATCGACATCAAGAATCGTTGAATTTCGATGATTCTGTATTGAAAATTCTGGGACTCAGGTGGTTTCCAGCCGGAGATCATTTCTCCTATGTTATAGATTCTACCGAAAGACCAGTTACAAAACGAACAATTCTTTCAGACTTGGCACGAATCTTTGACCCAATTGGTTTTCTGACACCATTCACTTTCCTGGCCAAACATCTCATCCAACACCTTTGGACTCTAGGTCTGCAGTGGGACGATGTTCCTCCATCGGAACTAACGGATCGTTGGAATCAATGTAAATCCGAGTTGCAGGTTCTTTCCACTCTGCGAATACCACGCAGAATCTTCACTCAATCATTTACTAAATGTGAAGCCCACGGATTTGGGGACAGCAGCGAGAAGGGGTATGCCGCTGTTGTTTACTTCCGATTTATCAATCCAGATGGTTCAATAAATATTTCTTCGATTGGCGCAAAGTCTCGGGTTTCACCAATCAAACGCATTTCTTTACCTAAGTTGGAGTTATGTGCCGCTCTTCTCCTTTCAAAATTACTTTCCTTCATAATAAAATCATATGGACCCTCATTGAAAGTGGATGAAATATTCGCATGGTCAGACTCCACCGTGGTTCTTCATTGGATCAAGTCATCGCCCTATCGCTGGAAGAGTTTCGTGAGCAATCGTACCTCCCAAATTCAGGAATTAGTTCCTCCTGATCGATGGTATTATGTGAAGTCTCAAGATAATCCGGCAGATTGTGCCTCTAGAGGCATGTCTCCGTCTGGTTTACTCGACCATTCCTTATGGTGGGCGGGACCTCCAAGGATCCAATAGGAAAACCTGGTGATCCAAAAATTGAAGAAATGCTAACTGGAGAAGAACGGCAGGTTGTTTTATCAACCTTCGCCTCATCCGACGTATTTGACGATCTTATAATGAGATATTCCTCTTTCTTTAAACTTCAACAGGTTGTAATTTATCTATTTCGTTTTTCCTTCAATCTCAGAAGTCCTCACTCCAAACGAATCGGTAGTATCTTATCCGTGGAAAGAAAACAAGCTCTCAATTTTCTCATCAAATGTGTTCAGCAAAGAGTTTTTGGTGAGGAAATTCAAAATCTTCGATTAAACCGTCCTATTACCGTGAAATATCTTCAAAAACTCAATCTCTTCATTGGAGATGATGACATTTTGAGAGTGGGTGGTCGATTAACGTTTTCTGGCCTTCAGTATGACCATAAATTTCCAGCATTATTGCCTAATAAACATTTGTTCACGGATATATTCATTCAACATTTTCATCGGTTGTACCTTCATCCCGGTTCACAAACGTTACAGTTTCTTCTATCCCAGCAAGTTTGGATTTTGTCTGCAAGAAAGGCTATTCGTAGAGTTACTTCCAAATGTCTCGTTTGCTTCCGCTCCAACCCCAAACCTCTACAGCCCTTGATGGGCAATCTTCCATCGTACCGCGTCAATCAATTAAAGCCCTTTCAATGTGTAGGAGTCGATTTTGGCGGTCCTTTTCTTGTTACGATGTCAAAAGGTCGGGGCATCAAATCAACTAAAGCGTATATTTGCCTCTTTGTGTGCTTTTCGACAAAAGCTCTGCATTTAGAACTAGTGTCAGATTTGACTAGTGAGGCATTTCTGGCTGCTTTAAAACGGTTCATTGCGCGCAGAGGTAGGTGCACTAGAATTTTCAGTGACGGTGGCAGTAATTTCAAGGGTGCTCAGAGAGAACTCATTTCATACATGAAGTGCGCTGTGGAAGCAGAGAAAATAGACTGGGATTTCAATCCTCCTTCAGCTCCTCATTTTGGAGGGTTGTAGAAAATCGGTATTAAATCTGTTAAATCACATCTATACAAACTGATTGGTGATCAAATTCTTTCTTATGAGGAGATGTATACCGTGCTGGTTCAAATCGAGGCGGTCTTGAACTCCCGACCACTTTGTCCTCTCAGTACAGATCCAAATGACTTATCGGTACTCACTCCGGGACATTTTCTCACACTGGCTCCTATTTCCGATATTCCTGAGCCTGACTTATCCAATGTGTCCCTCAATAGATTGTCTAGGAGGCAGTTGATCACTCGGTTGCATCAAGATTTCTGGAAAAGGTGGCATGTCGAATATTTGAATACGTTGCAACAACGGACCAAATGGTTCACACCACGAGATTCCCAATTATCTGTGGGACAACTTGTGTTGATCAGGGATGAGCAACTGCCTCCTCGACGTTGGCGCATGGCTCGCGTGATTGATGTCCATTTGGGCAAGGACGGTATAGCACGAGTGGCTACCGTTCGCACTGTTAGCGGTATTCTGCAAAGACCTGTAGTAAAATTGTGCCCTCTACCGGGGCAAGCATGAGCATATAAAATAATGCTATTTTAGGTGGGCGGAATGTTCAGGTTCCAAGTACCTAAAAAACTTTCATTTTTCTTTCTTTAATTTCAGACTTAAATTTATTTTAGTTAATATTGGTTTGTGGAATGTGTTTTGTTGGAAGAAATTCAAGTTTTATTTCAATTTTTCGCGCGCATGTGTTGGTCAAATTTAATACCATACCTGCAGCGAACACATGTGGAGAAACCAGAGGGAGAAGTTTTCAGTTTTGGGTTTTCGATGTGCTGCAGAGAGAAAATATAGAATTTCTACAATTACCAGTGATTTCGACATTGTTAATGATCAGGATTGTGCCTTAAAATAGCAGAATAATTGAGGTTTACAAACAATCAGTGAAGGTAGGTCGATTTGACCAGTACTCGATTTATTTTCATTATTTTTTATACAGTCCATTAAATCCATAAATACGCCTCAGTCGGCGACAATAATAATTCTAGAAACATAGTTTCAGATAGCTCGAATAGTCAATCAAGTGGTAGCTTTCTCGAAACAGAGTTTCAGATATCTCGAATAGTCAATCAAGTGGTAGCTTTCTCGAAACAGAGTTTCAGATAGCTCGAATAGTCAATCAAGTGGTAGCTTTCTCGAAACAGAGTTTCAGATAGCTCGAATAGACAATCAAGTGGTAGCTTTCTCGAAACAGAGTTTCAGGTAGCTCGAATAGTCAATCAAGTGGTAGCTTTCTCGAAACAGAGTTTCAGATAGCTCGAATAGTCAATCTTGTCAACTTCGATATTTATGATACGTCGAATGAGAGAAATAGTTGACCAAACAACAGCTAAGCAAACCTACTACTGTGCCTTCCATAGTTTGGCAGTCTATGGAATAATTCTTTGGGGACACAGTAGTCATGCCGAAAGAGTCCTCCTGAAACAGAAGAAAGCTTTGAGAACCTTGTATGATATGCGAAGCACAGAGAGCTGCAGGGAAACTTTTAAAAAAGAAGGCATACTTACCATAACCTCCGTGTTCATATTGGCTTGTGTAGATTATATTCACGCAAACAAGGAGAAGTACACAAAGCACTCGTATTATCACACCTACAATACTCGAGAGAAACATAAATATACATTACCCCGTCTAAAAATGAGGAAGGAGGAACTTGGTCCAAATTTCTGGGGACTCAAATTCTACAACAAGCTTCCAGATGAAGTGAAGAGCCTGGGAAGATTGCGGTTTCATAAACGAGTAAAGAGTTTGTTGCTGCAGAACACTATATATTTTTTACATGAGTTCCTTGGCTGATTCGTTAGTACTTGCATTGTTTTAGATTATGTATAGTGCCAAATTTGTGTTTATATTTTTTTTATCATAGTTAATTATGTATATCGTACCAAATTTGTGTTTGTATTTTTTATCGCAGATTATTGCATTGTAGCGAGAATTTATATATACATATTATATTCATAAGTATTTACATAATTGTGAAAAGTTCTGATTGACATGTCATGTAATTCATTGATGACGTTAATATATATTACTATTACTATTACTATTACTAAGTGGTAGCTTTCTCGAAACAGAGTTTCAGATAGTTTGAATAGTCAATCAAGTGGTAGCTTTCTCGAAACAGAGTTTCGGATAGCTCGAATAGTCAATCAAGTGGTAGCTTTTTCGAAACAGAGTTTCAGATAGCTCGAATAGTCAATCAAGTGGTAGCTTTCTCAAAACAGAGTTTCAGATAGCTCGAATAGTCAATCAAGTGGTAGCTTTCTCGAAACAGAATTTCAGATAGCTCGAATAGTCAATCAAGTGGTAGCTTTCTCGAAACAGAGTTTCAGATAGCTCGAATAGTCAATCAAGTGGTAGCTTTCTCGAAACAGAGTTTCAGATAGCTCGAATAGTCAATCAAGTGGTAGCTTTCTCGAAACAGAGTTTCAGATAGCTCGAATAGTCAATCAAGTGGTAGCTTTCTCGAAACAGATTTTCAGATAGCTCGAATAGTCAATCAAGTGGTAGCTTTCTCGAAACAGAGTTTCAGATAGCTCGAATAGTCAATCAAGTGGTAGCTTTCTCGAAACAGAGTTTCAGATATCTCGAATAGTCAATCAAGTGGTAGCTTTCTCGAAACAGAGTTTCAGATAGCTCGAATAGTCAATCAAGTGGTAGCTTTCTCGAAACAGAGTTTCAGACAGCTCGAATAATCAATCAAGTGGTTGCTTTCTCGAAACAGAGTTTCAGATAGCTAGAATAGTCAATCAAGTGGTAGCTTTCTAGAAACAGAGTTTCAGATAGCTCGAATAATCAATCAAGTGCTAGATTTCTCTGAAAAGACAACTTATAATTATTTTTATTCCTATTTATCAATAAACTCACCTACTTACTCACTTATAAGTTTCAGCCCTAATAAAAAACAGTTTCATATTGCATCCAATAATATCTAAAATAGTTATGTTAACATTACTGATTTGAGGTCAGAGAATTAAGATTATTATTATATAAGGGTAATTTTGGGCAATGAAGTACATCAACATAAACAGTGCTTTAATGAAGTAAGTAAATTGCTCTTGTTAAAAGGGGTTTTGTTGTACAAATAAGTTGCGCATTGTGTAGCTTGGCCCCAAAAAGATAGTGAAAATCCTGAACTTACAAGTAAAGCTCGAATGCGTTCTTCTAAAGTGCGCTTCAATCTTTCAATTGTACCATTATGTTCTGAGTATATGGTTCAGCTGTTTGTAATTCAATATTATACTTATCAAGTACTAATGTAGTCACATTCCTGTGAATTCTATTCCATTGTGACATCTTATAAGTTTAAATGAATATTTCTCAGAAAACATTGATTTTAAAGTTCTTAAACTTTGCTCTAAACACTCAGGTACTTGTATTTTGGATTTTAATACAAAAATTTGCAAAAAGCAAGTATAATTATCAAGAAAGGTTAGAATATATTTATTCTTGTTAACAAATGTGGCTGGTGTGATTAGACCAATCAAATCTGTGTAAATTATTTCATATGATCTATTTGACCCATTTCTGGCTTTGTTTATCGTTTTCCTAGTTAATTGCGATAGAGAGCATGTGGAGGATTTTTCCATTGCTTTTTTTTTTTTGTAAATAAATTCCGTCATACCTGTTGACACATTCCGTAATTTATTCAAGTAAGTGAAGGAAATGTGAGCACACCTTTCATGCCACAATTCCCCCTCCGATTCTAACAATTCTACTGTTCGAGTCACTATCATACATTATAAATCCTTCTCATACTTACTTTCTTTACTTTTTTTTTTTGTGTCCAAACCTATAGCCTATAGCAGATTTTCCCTGGATAGGGACATACATTTTGAGTGTGGAAGTAGGTACCACACTTCTCACCTTGGTTTTTTTTTTAATTCTATAGGTATCCATTTTTCTATTTCTTCTTTGGAGTATAAATCAGTCGTGCATATTCTTTTCTTGAAATCAATATTTCTTCTTTGGTTCTGATTTTCATTATGCTTCATTTCCTTCATTGGGGTTGTGTGTTTACTTCTCTTCCATGTTTAACTTTCTTCACTCTCATTTCTCCTTTTTCGGATGCGAGTATTGAAGTTTCTCAGGTGTTCTGGCAAGCTTCTCATCATATTTTAATAAATAGAATATAGATTTCCAGATTCATATCAATTCTCAATTTTAATTTTCCCAAGAATCTAGCAATCAATAGATCTTCAAATACTGTTCCCAGTTTTCTGTATTCTTCTATACTGTTTCGAAATTCTGTCACGAATTTTATAGGACAGTCATAATCACGAGAATACAACTTATTATAGTCTTCTTCAATAACAATAAATTCTTGAAGTTTTTGACCAAAAAACATTTCTAGGATCTGCTTATATTTACTATTAGCAGATTTTACTTTTCAACAGACTTTTTGCAATCCCCTTAGATAGTGTTGATATTAAATATTGCATTGCTTGAGCATCATGAAGAACTCTATTACCAAAAGGCATATTGTGAGACCAACTTCCATATTCTTCAGTTAGGAAATCTAGTAGATTCAATGAACGAAGTCCCAGTTAAAGTCTAACCCTCCATTGGCAAGAGTTTCATTTACTTGCTGTTTTATTAAAGTAGCCAAATCTGTATTATTCACTGCCTCTTCTTGGTGTGGAGATGTAATCCTCCAATCAAAGTCTTCAATTTGAGCTTCTGTATTGTTGGGAACGTCATATTCTTGGTTGTTGTCCATTTTATTATATGGGATTTATTTCAATTATTTCACAATGATATCGACAAAAATACTGTTGTCAAAAATTAATTTGTTGACAGCATGGAGGATGTGATCGGACCAACTCAGTTTATCGGTCACTATAACACCCAAATCACAATGGCTGCTGGGAACAGGGATGACAATTCCATTGAGATAGTACCTCTGGCGTGGATTGTGGGGACCCATGTGGAGGACGACGCACTTCCTGCCGTTGAGTGTCAGTTGTCATTCTTCACACCACCGCGAAATGGAGTCGAGGTCATCTTGAATAGTGTAGGCGCTACTGGAGGGACCAAATATCTTGGTGTCATCGGCGAACTGTGAGAAGTGGGAGATGACATGATGTGACAAGTCAGAAACGTAGAGTAGAAAAAGAATTGAACCCAAGACAGTGCCCTGTGGTACTCCACTCGTAACAACTCTCGGTGAAGAGACAGAATCGCCTACACGAACCTGGAAGATGCGATTCGAAAGAAATAATTCCGCATCAGGATCTGTCGTAGAACGGCCTCAGATGTGTACACTGCCAATTTGTTATTGGTTACACTAGCGGCTTATGGGAACCAATAGGCCCGGCCCTGTATACTTGCCGGACAAGGACGACTATCGGGAACCCCCTCTAAGCCGTCCACCGCCACCTAATGGTGGTTACACAAGCAGGAACCAGTAACTACTGACCCTTATATCTTCTCGCCAGACAAGCAACACCCTCAACAGGCTCAAGCAGGTCGATTCTGACTTACCATAACAAGTTTTCACTCCTGTACTATCGCAGAAGGCACGATCATCAGTGAACTACAACTAGATGGGATCTTAACCCGGCCATGAACAAGGCCATCCGAAGATGCCGACCGGTCACCAGTGTACCTTGCGGCGTCGCCTGGTTGCACCTCGAATCGGATACTAGAAGGCTGTGCGCACACCTTCCGACACTTCAAACATCTGAATCGTTACACTGGTGCGGATTGGAGGATGTCTCAACGAACTTCACCTGACAAAGGAATGTATGCAGCAGCTCCAACTTTCTGGATATAAAACTGTAAGCTATTTTTGGCGTTCTCGGGCATGAGGTGGTTCTGCAATATTTGCGCGTTCTGATCTTGCAGATGATTGTAAATCGTTGCCGTATCTTAATTAATTTGCATCTGAGTTTGTTTTAGAATGTTCGTGTATTGTTTTTAAATGTAGAGTATGTATCATTAGATTGTATCGATCACCTGTATCTGAAGACTACGGAGATTTAATCGAGGCATTCTCCTCGTTGGTGAGTGGGGCTGTCGGATTGTTCGATATGTGGTTATTGCTGGCGATTTTAACATTGACAGATTCAAACAGAATCGCCAATATTATATTTTTAAAGATATATTAGAGTCTTATAACATGAAATCGCTAATCAATGACTATTCGAGAATATGTAAATATGGCAGTATAGTGACAAGTTCTAGTATAGACTATATTGTGTCCAATATACCTCAAATAAGTTATGACAATTTCGATCCGGGTGTATCGGATCATCATGTTCTGATTTCTCACCTTAGCGCGGAAGTTATCGAATGTAGGAGTAAAATTCGGGATGAGTCCGTATTCAAAAAACGAAGATTTTTCAGCGAAAATAATATACATGAATTTAGAACTCATATGAGAAAATTTTGTCCAAATTCGAGTGCGAACTCTCCTGGTTTATTCGATGAATTTTGGAACCATATTATATGGTGCTTTAACGTTTCCTTTCCTCTAATGTCGATTAAAGTTAAGAACTATCGGTATGATAGAATTAAATATTCAGATGACCTAAGAAGGGAAATTGACAATTTAATGATAATTAATGAAATAAAGAACAAATTTGGTACCACTGAACTAGTAGACAATTTCAAGCGGAATAAAAAAAAGTAATCGCAAATATAAAACATGAAAAGACTGAAAAAACTCAGGCAATTATACATCAGGCGCATAATAAGAAAAGTGTTATATGGAACATGGTGAAAAAGCAGCAAGGTAAACAAAGCGGAATTATTGTTGAAACAAATTAATTAAAACCAGATGACTTTTGATTACATTTCTCATCGTATGTGGAGAATAAACTTCACGTAGTCCAGGAGGAATCGGCGAATGAGTACCGAAAACTATTCCACCTCAATTTTTTTATGTGATCCTCTTCAAATTGTCCTACTGATAATATAAATGCATGTTGCCATGGGGCAACCTCGGGCCATATTGTTTAAACCGAAATTGTTTAAACAATTGCAAGGAATTGTTATTTTTCAACCGGACAAATTTTTTTTATATTCTGTATTGAAATAAAAATAAAAAAGGCCCTTTGACCTTTTACGATAAGGTTATAATTTTTAAGATATGAATTTTTAAAGGTTCGAAAAATCTCAAATTTGGGTACTTTCGACCCATGAAAAATATATAAAAAAAAATATATATATATTAACAATATTTGACAATAAATGACAACGTGTACTAAATCTGGCTTCATTCATTCGAATTCAATGTGTTTCTCTCCTGTTACATCAGATGAAATTATTAAAATTATAAATTCGTTAAAGAACAAATTTTCTACTACATACGATGATGTTCCAATAAGACTGTTAAAAGAATGTAAATACGAAATGTCATCCCTTCTGGCGACGGCAATTAACAACTCAATTTATGCAGGAAAAATTCCAGAAGTGTTAAAAACCTCGAAAGTCGTTCCCGTACGCAAAAAATTAGACACTGATAGTGTCGACGGTTATCGCACGATATCTCTTTTGCCGAGAATATCGAAAGTTTTTGAGAGAGTTTTGTACGATCGGATTATGTCGTTTTTTGAGAAATTTAGGTTGCTCACTTCAAGCCAGTACGGTTTCAGGCCAGGACTCTCAACAGAACACAATGTATTGGATTTCGTTAAGTTCGTACATATAGGACTTGATGGTGGGGAGTATGTGATGTGCCTCTTTTTCGATTTGGCGCGCGCCTTCGATTGCTTGAGCAGAGTGTTTGTTGCGAAAAAATGGACTGCTTAGGTATCATGGGATTCTTGAATGAAACCATGTACTCATTTTTGAATAATCGTAATTTCAGGGTTAGGTTCAACAATGATCTTTCGCAGAACTTCAGTTCATCTTATGGTACTCCCCAAGGTAGTATCTTGGGGCCATTAATTTTTTCAATGTACATTAATGATCTCCCATTATCCATAAAGGATGGGAAAGTATTCCTTTATGCGGACGATGCATGTATAGTTGTCCATGACGTGTCTGCGAGTATGTTGAAGTCTATGGTGAGGGCGGTGTTGCATCAATTTCAATCCTGGTGCACCCTGAACAATCTCATTATAAATGTAGATAAGATGGTTATGATGGATTTAAGCAGACCAAAGATTCACATCGAGGTAAAATTCGACAAAATTTTGCTCAGAAGCTCAGAAGAAACTAAGTTTCTTGGCGTCATAATAGACGAACATTTGAACTGGAATGCACAAGTTGATGGAATCTGCAAAAGGCTTAACGGAGCATGTTACGCAATTAGTGTACTGAACAATTATTTTCAGTCTAACGTACTAATAGAAGTTTATTACGTGTATGTTCATTCTATCTTGAGCTATGCAATAACATTCTGGGGTCAGGCAACCGACAGACAAAGAGTTTTCATCGCCCCAAAGAGAGCCATCCGATTAGTTTCTGATCTCCAGTATAGACAGCCATGTAGACCTTATTTCAAGAAGTATGGTATCCTAACCCTTATCTCTATATATATATATATATATATATATATATATATATATATATATATAAATTATTGTCCCACATCCATGACAAAAAAAGTTCCCTTAAAGTTTGCAGTGATGTACACACCTACTCTACTAGACAAAATAGCAATTTTGCGCTGCCGCGACCGAAACGAGAAATGTACAAAAAATCTCCCATGTATGAGGGAATGTCCCTTTATAATCTGTTACCATCTAATATAAAAGACTCTAGGACATTTTCACTTTTTAGAACAAAAATAAAGTCACTCCTAGCTGAAAATGCTTTTTATTCCATTGAAGAATTTCGTGATTACTGTTCGCATATTTGAAATATCATGTTGTATGTTATTAGTTTAAGAAAATGTTTGCTATTTGATGTACTGTTAATTTTGTTGAAAACTTTGTATATAATATTATGTTTATTATATATTGTATTTGACCATATTGACTGTACATATGAAATTATTTTTTTATAATCCAATTCTCTATTACATTTTAATTATACTTTTATGACGTGTCAAGACTCTTGTATTGAGTGAATGACGAATAAATCATCTATCTATCTATCTACAGCAGGCGTCTCGGATATTAGGTTACATCGTTATCCCCGACACCTCAAACGACACATGCCCGCTCCTCTCCACTCATGAAAGGGCGATTTTACACATAAAAGTATCCGATATGATCGAGTTTGGACAGGAGACGTCTATGAGGCACACGGTCGAAGGCTCGGGAGAAGTCAAGGTAAATGACATCAACCGGGTCGTCCTTATCAAGGGACATCGATCAGGAGTTGACACATTGGAGGAGGTTTGTGATGACCGAGCGCCCCGGGAGGAAGCCGTGTTGACAACCAGGTATTATGCCGTGTCCGAGAGAAAATTTTAGAACTATTTCCAATATAACCCTCTCACAAATTTTCGCTATGACCGGGACCAGGCTGATGGGGCGAAAGTTGTCAGAACAACGCTTATCTCCCTTCTTGAAAATTGGAGTAACACGTGCACTCCGCCAAGAGGAAGGAAGGGAGAAAGTCTCGAATGAGCGAGTGAAGATCAGAGAAAGGGGGAGCGCTAGAGAATTGTTACATTCCTTAAGGAGCCTTGCAGAAAATCCGTCAGCACCAGGTGCAGACTGGACATTTAGGGCAGAAAGTTTGGCCTTCACGATGGACGGAGAAAAAGTTATGTCTTTGAGCTCAGTTGTAACCCGAGGAATGATTATCGCGGGAGGTGAACCAGTTTCTTGGGTGAAAGAAGATGAAAAAGAATCAGCTAAAATGTTTGCAGACTCTTCAGGATCAGAACACGGCCTGCCGTTCCGATCATAAACCAATGGAACTTCTACTTTGGTGTTCAATGTAGACCTAACGTATTTGTGGAAACCCTTGCGATCACTAGATCGTGTTAGCTTTAGTTCATAGTCCTATTTGGCTTTAGCGATTGTAGAGGATAGAAAATTCGAGAAACTTCTATGGGCATCGTAGTCCCTTTGTTCTTTTCGACTTGTATAGCGCCGCCACAATGTTTTTTATGACGAATTAACTTGAGGATATCTCCATTGATCCATGGTTTTAATGGAATAAAAGTGGCTCTACTAGTTGATGTGCAATTGTCGACTAGCCCTTGTAGTGTTTCAGCGAAAATGCTCCACATAAGCTCCACATCAGCAGCTGTCTGTAGCAGAGATACCCAGTCGACCGCCTCTGCCAAACCATCAAGCCGACATTACCTGAGACTTGCATACGCTATTTTTTCTACACCCGATAGATAATGAAAACTATAAATTCTACTTGTATTTATTCAGTCCATAAGCCGTTGATATAGGTTTTCGTACATTTTCTTAGATTTTTGGGTAAAATATTTCGTAATGCATTTTCTGCTTCCTCCAATATGTGTGGAAGAGTCGATTGTAACTCTTCTATATCGCTGTTATCAAACATTTTGATGATATAATAATCGAAGTTCAGCTATTCTCTATGAAAATGTTATATGAATAGATTTTGACAAATGAAACAATTAGATAGAACTCTAGAAGAAGTGTCAAATGCACAGCATGCTTGATTAAAAATTTAAGGGTTTCTATTGGTTGACATTTCATTATGAAACGGGATTATTATTATTATAATATGCATGTAGAAGAAAAAAAATTACTCACCTCACTCCACAAACACTCGGATATCTCTTGAATGCAATAGCGTAAGCCAAACTGTTGATATATACATTGGAATTCTTCGAATAATCTATTGATTTATCAGAAGAGATATTCTCGTCGAGTCCGAAGGATCTGAAGTTACCAGACATGTGTGTGAAATATTGGATAGCTCCAAGGGGTGCTGAGGAGAAGCAAAATATTTATTTTTTATTCAGCTGGTGAGCCGCGAATTAATAATAATAATTAATCGATATCATGGATTCTTTCAATTGAATTTTGTTTAACTGGGAATAATATTGAGCAACAAATATCGTTTATCAGTCAAATCAACTTATTTACTTATTGATAATTCTATTTTAATATTGGTGAACGGATTACAATTTGCAACCGGTCAGTATCATCCATTTCTCCATTTACACAAGGAATTGATGAATTACTATCATCTTCCAGTGAATTGAATATAATGTGAGTTACAACTTCGATGTGAAATTGTAACTAAGGACAAAATTTCAAAAACATCTGAACCAGTGGCGACGCTAGGGGGGAAGCAGGGTATCCCCCCCCCTAACTCATCATAAAAAAAACATACAAAGGCTAAAATAATTGAAACATTAGCAGAATCATAATTTCGATCTACTTTGGCCCCCCCAAAAAAAAAAAAAACTGGCCATCCATTGGCCACCTCTGTTTTTGAAAGCTGGCGTCGCCATTGATATGAACGGATACCATGAACTAAGGTCATCATGGAGGACTAGTATCAAAAGGTTTCAATGGCCTGATTGCCTTCGGTTGGGATATACTGGCTGATGTTCATAAGATATACGTGCACATAATGATTTTTTCTCTATTTCAGTATCGTAATGAGTTCATTACAGTTCTAAAAACAGTGCTGTAATGAACTCATTACAGCATTGTTTTTAGTTATATTTTTCGTTCTGTGGTTGTCTACACAGACGTCAGACTTCCAATCCTATCAAAATTCAACAGACGTCAATTATTATCGGTATAATATAATTTGGATTCAGTGAAATGATTTGCGGCATTATTCGCAATTTCTCTTAATTCTGTTGGTGTTAAATCGATTTCGTCAGACATAATTCACGAATTTAATGCGTAATTATAAATTATTTTAAAATTCAAAACGTACGAATCAAATTGAAATTCCGTAATCTGTTAATTTTCGTAGCAGTCACACGAACTACCAAGATACAATACAAATGTCACTAGGATGTATGATCTGAATTTTTCGTTGAATTTCGACAATATTTCACAAAACTTGACTGAAATAGAGAAAATATCGTCTAATACTCGTTGCAGAAGGCAATTCCAACACTCATGCGTTCCAAAACTCGCTCTTTCGTCGCTCGTTTTCGAATTTCGCATTCGTGTTGGAATAGGAGCCCATTCTGTAACTTGTTTTAGAATATACTATTTCCGTTTTCGTAACAAAAAGAATCAATTCATAATAGAAATTCTAAATCTCTGCTTGGCACCGTCATCATCATCATCACTCAGCTCTCTGCGTCCACTGCTGCACATAAGCCTCCCCCATTTTGCCCATTCCTTCCTGTCTTGAGAGTGATTAATTAACAAACATTCCATTGCGAGTGGAATTTTTTCAGTTCAATAACTCTTCAACAAATCCACCGAATAATTTAAATTTACGAAGTTTTGTCACCCTTTACTATCATCTTCCTTCAATAATACTGAAATCGAGTAAATCAGATCTGGACTAGGAAAATTTCAGACTATTTCTATTTTCGAGAATATTGGATCGCACTCTACGTGAATATTATGATTATTTTCGTAAGCACAAAGAATTATTTTATTATAACAATTTCAAATCTCTGCTTAACCGTCATACAGGCCGACCAATAAAAAATTCCTTATGAAAGAAATTTCATAGTTAAAGAAATCTCGAATTTATCGGAAGAATTATTTCGAAAATTGCAGTTTTTCCAACCTTTACGAATGCTTCCTTCAATATTTCTGAAATTGAATAAATCAAATTCCAGACTTTTTCTATTTTCATGAATATTGGATCACCCTGTACGTGAACAACTCATTGTTCATTGTCAATTTTTTCTTGTTTTCGTAACCACAAGAAAATAATGAACTGATTACATCGCTCAGTGCACGATATTAATTATAATTCTAAAAATTAATCTACGAGATATACATTAAATAACTCAGAAAAAGGAAATGAAAATGAAGAAGGAAAATCATGAGCGGGAATATGTCCAATCAAGTATTAGCATTTTATATGCCAGTTTTTAATGAAATGTCCAATCAGATGAATAGATTCAGGTTATCAGATACCATCAGGTCCATCTACGTATTGAATTACTGTCTGTATGTTTCCTATTAGTTATTTTCTATTAAATTTTTCATTTGAAGTCTTGTGTTAATACTGTAACGTTTTTCTAATCGGTAATTCCTACTAACACTAATTTATTTCATATACACAGCCATAAATAGGTATTTCTGATGCAAATGAATTTTATCATTATTATTATAAACAACTATTTAATAATTTATTTCAACTATTACATTAATTTATTTCTACTCCTTTATATCTATTGAGTGTACTATACTGACAGCTGTTTACATCGACATTGTCCTCCTCTGCCATTGATTTATATACCGCTGGTATCTTTCTCTAAAAGGGACTTAATCTCTCTAGCAAGCTCTCGGCGCGTCCGGTACCTTCTATAAAAACGCAGTGGCGTAGGGCCTGCAAGTTCGTTACACTGCCCCCTTTCTAGGCTGTTCAGTCGCTGAACATATCCGACTAGGTGGCTTAATCTACAGGATTCTCCGTTTCTGCAATTTCCTTGTTCACAGGAATATCACCCAACGGCCTCCTCTTGAACGTTGAACCTCTCCTCAAAGTTGCAATGCTTCCTGATTAGATCTTTCACTTGCTAGATATTATCTCCCAGTTTCTTGTCTTTGAGAGCGCCCTTCCTCATTATCAACCAATTCTCCAATTCTTCTCGCCTTCTTTTTGAACAGCTGAGCGCCCATGTTATAATTGTAGATATCCTTTCGCTTCTCCCAAGTCCCTAATCCAAGCTTTAGGATTTCGATTTTGTCGACGATGTATTAGTCTTTGAAGAGGTTTCCTTTGATGCAGTCCTCGCCGGTCTCGTAGAACTTTCTTTGTGCTTCTTTTCGCTATGTTTTTTCATAAATAACTTCACCTCCCCCACTTTTTGAGAGAGTTCGAAAGATGTTACTCTAACCTACATCTCGTTGATCGAAGACAGTACATCTTGATCTATATAAACTTGGGATGTTTCTAATTGCTGCAAGTTATATTTCCTACTCTGCGCACAAAACAAGATATTTGTAAGCTTCCACAGTATCTTGCCTTTTATCGTTAATGTGCTCTTTGATTTCTGGGCATTCTTCGACAAGTTTCTTGGCCTCTTGCTTTATATAGTTCACTGTGTCCTCGATCACTTTCGACTCGCCTTGAAAGTCTGGTGTTTCCTGAGCAAATCTTGAATAATTTCCAAGTCTTGACCATTGATATCGTAGTACGTAGTACCAACCTCTTTCTCGTTTATCCAAGAGATTAAATTATTATTATATACAGATGCGTTGTCGTGAGTAGACGGGTTTGATTGTGCTCTGCGAGATACGCCTTGAAACGACAAATCTTTCAAGATATCACTGTATATTAGTTTGTTTCTGAATAATTGTCCAGAGATGTCCACCAACAAAAAACCGAGTTCGAAAAATCATTGATTGAGGTTTTGAAATCTGACAATGTTATCAAGGAGATCTCCAATGGTATCATCAATTCTATCACCAAATGATTTGCCCAGAAATTCAAAGTTTATAATGCTAAAATAACAACTTTGGAGACAGAAATTCAATTGCAGAAAGCTAATTCCGATAACATTGATAACAACTGCAATGATAGTGCTCATAAAAATATGGAACAAAAAGTAGACATTCTCGAACAGAAGTTGAAAAATAATAACATCCGTCTCATCGGAGTCAAGGAAGTACACGGAGAAGATGTTTTCTCCCAAGTCAAGAATATATTTACCGATAAATTAAATATCCCGGTCACTGATGAGATTGCCTCGGTATACAGATTTGGTAAGAAAAATAAGGAAAAATCTCGACATATTATTGTTTCTTTCAAGGAAGTGAATTTCAAGAACATCATTTTTGGAAAAAAAAAACTCTTGAAGGGAACGCGCATTATAATGAAAGAAGATTTGACGAATGAAAGATGGAAATTGGTTCGTGAATCGCCCGATATATATGGATTCAAGAATGTGTTCACATTCAATGGGGCTGTTTTCGTTAAATCTGGGACAAGTGTTTGAAAACTCATTTCTGGTGTGTGATTCATTTATTTGAAAAAAAATTTTTTTTGTTGTTGTTTTTATGGCAGTGTCTTCGAGCACATATTCCCTCAGAGCGTATTTGTGGGATATTTACTTCGGGTCATTTGAATGTGCAATCGTTAATACCTAAGTTGAATGAATTAAAGATATTTAACGAACATAATAAATTTGATTTACTTGCTCTATCGGAGACTTGGTTGAATAATTCTGTTGATTCCGGCAGTATAATGATTTCCAACTTTAATGTAAGAAGACGAGATAGAAATAATGGGGCAAGAGGTGGTGGGGTTTTGTTTTATGTAAATAATAGACTTCAGTTCGAGATCATTGATGTACCGAATATTTCAAATATAGAAAAGCTGTTCATAAAAATACAGTACAAAGGAGTTTCGTTTGTTATTGGTGTAGTATATAAACCACCACACATATAAACTTTTTAGTGACGCTTTGGAATCTAGTTTGAGTTATTCTTTATTATTGTGCCTAAATGTTGTCTGTGTTAGTGACATCAATATTAATTTTCTTGAAAAAAATACACCTTCGGTCAGGTACTTTGCTTCTATGCTATCTACTATCGGCATGCAACAGCTCATTCGGGGGCCAACTCATATCACGGCTAAATCTGAAACTTTGATTGATGTTATTTTGTGCAATAATAATGCTTCCATTGATTCGACTGTTAGTTGCCCATATAATTTTTCTTTGTCTGAATGCATTGGTTGCACAATAAAAATTGAAAAACCTTCAATTAAGCCACGAATTTTCACAATTTGATGAGAAGTTGTTGTATGACGATATTCTTAATTCCGATTTATCGAAAATATTTCATACATAAGATGTGGATGAGAAGGTCAAGATCCTTACCGATACTTTAGTGAATATGTTTGATGAACATTTTCCTCCGAGAGCTATACGAATTTCGAAAAGACATGCGCCGTGGATAACCGAAGAGATAGGGAGGTTGATGAAGGGTAGGGATAAGGCAAAGGGGACACATAGGAGAGTCAAGACTAAAGAAGCGTGGGAGGAATTCAAACGGTTGCGGAATGCTTTGAATCATACCATAACAAAAGAAAAACGTTTATATTTTCAATATGTTACGGAACACACTTCTAATAAAAATCTGTGGAAAGAAATAAAATCATTGGGAATTTCGAATGAACCACATGTCGATATCGAACAGAAATATAAAAACCCTGATCAGGTGAATGACTATTTTCTGAGTTTTTCGAATGGTAAAACTGACCTTTCAGTAATCGATGACTATGAGAACAATCCTATATGTTCGGATCATTTTTATTTTCGACTGATAGATGAAGAAACTATACTAATTATCTGAAAAAATTCAAGAACAGTGTTCCAAGTTTCCCAGCTCTTGGAAACATGCAAAAATCGCTCCTATTCCGAAAACCAATATTCCTAAAGAACTATCAGATCTTCGACCAATAAGTATTTTGTCAGGATTGTTTAGACAATCCTGACATTCTCATTAGATTCAAGATATTCCGCGAGTTGAACCGCCATAATCATTCATTAGTTTAGACTAATGAATGATTATGGCGGTTCAACTCGCTGAATATCTTGAATCTAATGAGATTCTTCGTGATGCTCTGTCTGGTTTTCGACCGGGTTACAGTTCCACTACTACTCTCCTTGATGTAACTGATGACATCCTGCAGTCAGTTGATGACTCTAAATGTGCGGCTTCACTTTTGCTCGACATTCTTCTTGCCATGTTGAGTTCTTGTGGAGTACGGGGGGATGCACTCAAACTATTCGAGTCGTATCTCTGTGATCGCTAGCAAATTATTAAATTGGGTGATAGAGTTTCTAATGCCAGATTCGTGTTGAATGGAGTTCCTCAGGGCTCGGTTCTCGAGCCAATACTCTTTATCTTGTATTCCATCCAATTTGTTAAATTCATTCACCACTGCAAAGTGCAGATGTACGCTGATGATTTCCAACTCTTTATTGATTTCTTCATTGATCAATTGAATATTGTAGATATTAAATTGAATAAGGATTTGAATCGATTATGGGATATTGCTAGGAAACATGGTCTGAATCTGAATCCTAATATCATATTTCGCATATGTTGTTTGAGCTGAGTTGGCTTCCGATAAGGCTCCGTTTTGAACATAATGCTCTCTGCACTTTCCACAATATAATAATTAAGAGAAGTCCGCCCTTTATATCCAACAAGCTGAATTATAGATTTGACGTCCACAATGTCAACATAAGATATAGAAATTTGCTATCATGTCCTCACCATAGAACATCAACATTTCTGAGAAGTCTCAGATATAACATATGTAGATTGTACAATGTAATCTCTGATGAATTAAAACAACTTTAAATTGATTACCTTTTCAGCTGCCTCTGACTAAATATACTGATTGTCTCCGAGAAGGTAGAATAATATATATTTTTTTTTTCTCTGTATGCTCCATTATGTTCGTGCATGGGTATATCCAAATATGTGTGTTTTTTTATTTCTGTATTTCTGACTATATTTTGCACTTGATATTAATTTTGCAACAAGGGTTAAGTGGTAGAACACCTATGGGTGAACTTCCCCTTGGAATTCCTGAATAAAGACCTTTATTATTATTATTATTTCTTCAGTTGTTCTATCGAACATATGCACCTCTTGTGCTCCGACCAAGAGTTCATTCGGAACGGTTACCAGCATCAAAAGATCCTTTCATTGAGTCTGGATCTCAATCATCTTCTCCTGGATCTTGACGCTGTAGCTGCATTTGGCTTCTATCAGAACATTTCCGCTGACTAAACATGCTTGGAGCCTTGCCTTGCTATTCATTATAAGAGCATGAAAAGTGACGAAGGCTCGAATCAAAAGTTCCATATGCTCAACATCAACTCCATGCTCTTCAATTTTGGACTTGTTCATCTGGTCCTTGATCCGTTCCTGGAGGTCGGTGCACTCCTAGAGGAACCCGAAATAGTGGAGGACTTCACAGAGGAAAACCTCCCTCTGAGCCACTAGCTGACGTAATTTCTTGAATTCGTGTACCATTTGTTCCCCTCTTTTCTTGATGTTATCTGCATCGTAGTGCTCTCTTTCTACAATATTGCTATAGCTCTGGGATAATTTATCGTTCGTTTCCTGGTGAGCTTTAACTTCAGCAACTATTATATCCAACTTTACCTGCAACATCCGAATGGAAATCATCTCTCTAGCAACCTCAACTGTTGCCATAGCTGAAAACTTGTCATGAATCCAGGCCTCAGCTTCTGAACTCTCCTCAATCGTTAGAGCTAACTTGAATCCCGATTTCACCTAGCCAAAATCTCCGACCTGCTGAAGAGCAATGCTTGATATGCCTCATTCAGCTTCTCGCGTTCGATCTGCTAGAGTTCCAACAGTCTCTTCCAATCCTCTTTGATTTCTTGCAGCCTTACGATTATCTCATCTTTGGCATAGTGATTCGAATGTAGCAACTCTTGTCTCTCGTTTATTACGCTTTGCACTCTTTCATCGCTGGCCATAACCTCTGCCTCGAACGTAGAATGCTTCTGTTTTTACTTTTCAGTTTATGAGGTTCCCTATAGCTCTCATCTGCCGCTGTCTGAAGCTTTTGGTTCAACCAGATCTCCACGCTGCAAACATTCTTCAGGAATTTCTGAAGGGACCTGTATTCTTACAGTTTCAGTCTTCTGGCTTCCGTCATTTGCAAACGTTCTTTTTTCCTATCTGGTATAGCGTTCATCATTTTTGACACTTCCCGATTATTCTGGTTACTTTTTTGATCCTCCAATTTTTCGATACAACCTCATTCCAAGTATTCTCTAGAGAATTCATGTTATCCACCATTTCTCTACTATTATCCTTCATTTCATTTCGTAAAGTTTGAAAGCTTTTCCTCGTTGTATTTTGTAAGGATTTAATGTTATCCTTCATTTCATTTTGTAAGGTTTTAAAGCTTTCCTTCATTGCTGTATGGTTATCCTGCACTTGCTTCTCTAAGGATTTAATGTTAGTGGTCAGTTTCTCAAAAACTGGCTTAAGAAATTCCAAGCTTGCCTGATCTGTTTATGTGATCTCGACATTGGCATTCAAAAAAAGGGCCACGTGAAAGAGAGCTTCAGAGCCACTTTGATTTTTTCAGAGTCTAATGAGGACTTGGAACAGGTATGGATAAGGTGCAGATTGGGGAATGAAATTTATGCTTTCGGTGTGATCTATAGACAGCCCAGATCCAATCTTTCTAACTCCATGCGCTTGATTCAGGTCGCGTTGTCTCAGATTTTCCTGATGTTGTTTGCATGGGCAATTTCAATCTGAATTTTGAGGATCCTAATGTTTTGCAAGTCGAGCGGTTTTGTCATTCAATGGGTAGTTTTGATCTCAGACCTTGCATCCATGAGGCTTTTAGAATAAGTAATTCATCATCAACTATAATCGATCAGTTTTTTGTATCAACTCCTATCAGTGTAGTATCTTTTGGAACGCTAGATTCTGAATATATTTCGGATCACAGATTGACATTTTCTAATATACTCGAGAAATATGTTATTTTCAGGGATTTTCATTATTTTTCAGAGGATAATTTCAACCGGGATCTCAGGCTTGTTGATTGGCACCCTCTTTTCTCAAGTGATTCTACCGATTACAAAGTCAGTTATTTAACAGCCCAGGTGATCACTTTGTTCAACCGACATGCTCCAATGAGGAGAGTGCGGGTGACTAAAAAGAAAGCACCCTGGTTGACTGACGTTATCAAAATATTGATGTCCGAGAGAGAGAGGACGTTTAATCACTATGAGGTCACTGGATTGATGAGGGATTTTGAAGCTTACAGAAAACTTAGAAATTTCACAAAAGCGCAATTAAAAGGGAGAAAAAGGCATATTTGAATTTTATTTCTGGACCTGGTACTGACTCAAGAACCTTGTGGAGGCGGCTTAGAAGTTTGAATGTTGCACCTAACAATTTTAATACTATACCATCTGACTTGTTAGTGGATTTTGAAGAAATTTATGAAAATTTGTTGTCGGAGGCTGATAAACTTAATGAGGTCTGTTCACTAACATATTTTTATGAAAACGCTGTTTTTCGTGACGATATTGGATCGTTCTCTAGTTTTTCATTCGCTAGTTCTGAGGATGTTTTTAAATATAATTTGTTACATTAGATCCAATGCAGTGGGTGATGATGGAATTTCTAGAGTTATGATTCAGTATTGTTTACCTGATTTGTTACCACCAATTACAAACATCATCAATAGCTGCTTGGAACTTGGTTCATATCCTGCCTCTTGGAATATAGCAGTCGTTTGTTCACTCCCTAAAGTATCCTAACCAAATTCTATAGATATACTCCGAATCAATAATTATTTTACCATTTCTATCGAATATATAAGAGTCTGGATTCAGAGCAAATCACAGCGTTGGTACAGCACTCACCCATATACTCGACGACGTCTTGCGTGACTAGGACATTGGTATAGTTACTGCACAGGTACTTTTAGACTTTACTAAAGCCTTCGACTCAATCAATCATGAGCTGCTTCTGGCCAAGCTGGAGTATTATCAACTTTCCGGAATTGTTTTGAATTTTTCGAAACATTTCTGTGTAATAGAAGTCAATATGTGAGAGTTGAGAGAGGTAGATCATCGTGTGTTCATATCACAGAGGGAGTACCTCAGGGTTCGATTCTGAGTCCACTCATGTTTCTGATCTATACTGCTGATATGTGTGAGACTGTTAAATTTTGCCGTTTTCATGCTTTTGCTGATGATATTCAGATTAACATTGGTTTCAAACCAGATCAGGCTGCAGTGACATGGTCTCAGATAAATGAAGATCTAAATTCCTTGGCATTGAAGGGGAGGAATCATAATCTACAGTTGATTCTTGAAAAGTCTAATTTTTTTATAATTGAAAGCGCTAACTCTTTTTTCAAGCTTGGTGCTTTTTCTGTCAGGATTCTAAAAAAAGTTTTAAAGCCATCGAAATCAGTTAATAATCTTGGGTTGTATGCTGATTCACCATTGAAATTCTCAGCTCAAGTCTCTGCTCACATCAAGAGAGCCTATTTATCTCTCAGGCTTATTTATAATAGTCGAAAATTTCTTCAGGAACGTATGAGAATGATGGTCTGTGATCAACTCATCTTATCATATTTCAATCTCTGTGATGTTGTTTATGACCTCTGGCTACATAAATTTTATAGGTTGGATCAACATGAGGAATCGCCGTAAATTTCATCTATCATGTTTCATTCATAAAATCATTCAGCTGAGGCAACCCCCATATCTGTAGCAGAAAATCATATATAGACGAAATGTGCACAGTGTCAATGTCCGCAGTTCGTCAGGTATCAGTATCTCACGTCACATTACATCTAAATTTAAGAGTTCCTTCTCATATCAGGCCCCTTTCATTTACAAGATATCGATCATAATATAAAAGCAAGTTCATTGAATTGTTTCAAGTCAAAAATTAAAAAATCACTTATATTCAGCCAGGGATCAACTGCTTCATAAATGCCAGTATATAATTTTCTTTTCTTCTTGTTAATCATAAATGTTTTTTTTTGTTTAGGATTAAGATATATATTGTTAAATTGTGAGCTAAACTTCGCCCAATAAAGACGATTATTATTATTATTATTAAAAATGTTCACAATAGTGTCAACAGAAATTTCCACGAGAATATCCACAAAAATGTCCACGAGAATGATTACAAAAAAAAATGGCCACGATAATGACCACAAAAATATCCACAGAAATGTCCACGATTTGTTTAACTCCCGATTCGAAAACACGCTAATCCCACTTCTGACACTAATCGTAACGTTTTTCTGTCAATTAAAACCGTAATTCTTACTAACATTAATTTATTTCATATACACAGCCACAAACAACTATTTACAGATAATTTATTTCAAATATTACTCTAATTTATTTATATCTACTTGAGTGTACAGCACTGGTTTTTATATCGCTGGCATCTCTCTCTAGAAGAGACTTGATCTTTCTAGCGGCGCTTCCAGTACCTTCTAGAAAGACGCAGTGGCGTAGGGCTTGCGAGTTCGTTACAATACTCATCCAAGCTTTCAGTTGTCTGTTGAACAAATTTATATTCATATTTTTTTAGTTTTCCGGAAAAAAGTTATAAATTTTGGGTGCAAGATAGTTTTAGCATCGCTGGCCAATTGGCTTCATACATTTGGGTGTTTGGTGATTATGATCTCTGTTCCTGGTTGTGTAATCATGTTGCAGGGCGTTCACTATTACCTTATTGAACAGGATGTTAGATAGTTCTGTAATAGCGTATAATTGCCTTACATCATGAACTTCAGCTAGCTCAAATAACTCATGACTCGGGAAAGTACGTGGTTCTCTGTGAATCAGTTTCAGGACCCACTTTTGAATAACCCAGCCCACCCAATAATGCCATAGCTGATTTGTGATTGTGCTTAGGCTTTAAAGAATATTTTCAATGGAATGGAATCAACAATTCCCTTAATTTTCACGTATTGAGAGATTATTTGAGATAAATTTTTGTTGCGGTATCTACAACAATCGTTTTATTTGCCCTAATAATTTTGAAAATTGGTAGTCGAAATTCAGGAAAATTTTCAGAAACATAATTGTACTTTTTAGAAAACATTCCAATAGATTGTATTGTGATTGCAAAATCATGGAGCTAATGCGCACTAACTAAAAAAAGTACGAGAATATTTGACTGAGACTCACTGTTTTCGAGATCAAATACTTACAATTTTTTGCTGTTTTATCCAGTTTGTTGATTGAAAGTTTTCTTTCAATTTGAGGAACATTTAGGAAAGACCTTCGGAAAGGGTGAAAAAACTGCAATTTTCGGAATAATTCTACCGATAAATTCAAGATTTCTTGAATTATGAAATTTCCTTCATGAGGAAATGTTTATTATTCACCCTGTATGACGGTGCCAAGCAGAGATTTAAACTTTTTATAGTGAAATAATTTTTTTGTGGTTACGAGAACGAAAAGAAATCATGATATTAAGGTACAAGGTGAACCAATATTCACGAAAATAGAAAAACTATAAAATTTTCTAGTCCGTATCTGATTTATTTGATTTGAGAAATATTGAAGGAAGGCGATAGTAAAGGGTGACAAAACTTCAAATATTGAAATTATTCCGTGGATTAATTGAGAAGTAATTGAACTGAAAAAATTTCACTATTAAGGGAATGTTTTTTGATCACTCTGTATGACCGTGCCAAGCAGAGATTTAAAATTTTTATTATGAATTAATTATTTTTGGTTACGAAAACGGATAAAAATTATAATGTTCACGCTTGAAAATTTTATAGTTCGGATCTGATTTACCGGATTTCAGTTATATTGAGGGGAGGCGATAGTAAAGGATGACAAAACTGCGAAATTTGAAATTATTCACTCATATGATGAACATCACCCTGTATATCCCAAACGCACTCAGGCGATTCAAACCTTTTGATACGAGTCCTCCATGATGACCTTCATTCATGGTATCCGTTTGTCGCATTCTTCCGCGACACTCTGTATACTCATAGGCGGCAATCGAATAATGAATAAACCGGTATAGAAGATAGATAAATCTCAAAACTACGATCATATCGGCCCAGAAAGACTCAATCGGAGCATAGGCCAATAGAAGGAAGAATCAGTGGATGACCGATGATATCTTGCTACTAATGCAGGAAAAACGAAAACATATGCACCGAAACCATAAGATATAAGAAAATTAGAGTCAGATTCGACCTGGAGAAGAAACACGACCATTCCAACATTCACAAACTTGTGAGGGAAACTACTGGACGAATAAAACATCCGAACCTGATGAGAATTAGCTATGTTAATGATGTAGTGATCACAAACCCTGATAAAAAACTGAATGATTTGACAAAACATATTGAAAAATTACTCAAAGAACACGAGCCAAAAATAAGTGATTAACAATATAAAAGCGAAAAGTCACCGAGTGGATCTGAGTTAGATCTGAAATTATACGGACGATAAAACGTAGCGAAACAGGCAGAGCACCCGACCCAGACGAAGTGTACACAGAAATCATAAAACTCTTCGAAGATGATTGTAACGACCATATGGAAAGATTATTTAATGCCGTTTACACGACTGGCCAGATGACCAGTGACTGGCTTCAATCCGCCTTCATTCCCACCAGTAAAAAGGCGAACGCTATCAAATGCGACCAATTTTATCATGTCTGCTGAGCCATACTTTCAAGATATTTCTGGAAATGAAACGGACGAGAATACACAAAAAATGCGAAGACGACATGTTATGTTGCCAATTCGGATTTCGACAAGGATTTGGTACTAGAGAAGCGCTCTTCTGTCTCACAGTACTCCCCCAAAAATGATAAATGTAAAGATATTACGAACAGACGAAGCGTTGCTGAATATAAGCACCATAATTATCCAATTCATAATAATCTTGATTGGTGGCGACTCTTTGCAAGCTCGAAAAATGGCACTGTACGCTGCATAATTCTACAGTGACTATATTTACTACAGTGACGACAACTTCGGCCATCCGCCATTAAAAGTCGGCGGGAAAAGATAGATTCAAACGTTAATCGGTAATTCAAGATTCAGAGTATCGACTTCGCACGGGCGAAGGTTGGTCGACCGCTCATTTCTTTTGATGAAATCTTCACATTTTGGGGGGTTTGAACCCCCTAAACCAGTCACAATCACTAACAAGTTGAACAAGAATGCTTCAAAGCATGTGAAACAGCCCGGAACTCGAATGTAAATAGTGAAAATCAGAAATCTCTGTTGAAAGTTCGACCTTTGATGGCGGACAGGGCTCCAACCAATCAAAACGCTGACGAGCCGTATCGTCACTCAAGTATAATATACAGTCACTGTACATAATTCTAGGCAGAAGGAAACCACTTGCGACATGAACCCAATCGTTATGCGGCAAACATAGTCACCACGCTCCGCTATGGAAATGAAATGTGTAAATGACAGGGACCATCGAGTTGTCATATTGATCATTCCATCAGTTATATCAGGATGAAACATTGCAACTAAAATGTCTAAAAACATGGTGTATGCACTCGTCAATTTTTGGATGCTATGACCATCGAGATCGAATAGAAGGAGGCGCTATGAGCTGTTATTGTGCTAGAAAAAAAGTGACCAGTAGGCGGGGCTAACTCTATTACTGAAATTGGAGAAAGATCAGGGTCGGATTAAGTGAACTTTCACGAAGGAATACAAAAATGAACCGTGTTCATCACTTTTTAAACAGTTTAAGCATTGTTCACAAACAATTTTTTGTTTCGAATAAGATAGAACCTATTCTGCCATATAAATTCGAATATATTTAGAGTATGGTGAAGATATGCAAGAATTGTGAATACGGATCTGTTCACTACTATAAAATGTTATTGGTCAAAAGTTGACTGAGAGCTATATCTAAAATGGCGAAGTGGTACCGCTTTGAGTCACGTGATGTCGTCTCCTCTCTATTCTATCTCGATGGCTATGACATTCGACCAAATTGAGAATATTAGTTTTATTTCGTGGCGGCGCCGCAATGTCATACTTGTCATTTCGATCTTCTCTCCTTTGATTTCGATAGGATACATCAATTAAAACACTATCCTGGCCAATCAGAAGCGATGTGTAACCGAGTATGATGGTGCAAAGTCGTGAAACAAAACACAAAACTCACTAGAATGAATTCAAATATGTATTTGAAATAGAGAGAGTTCATTGGAGATGAGTTGTTTTGACAATTCCAAGAAATGCTTACACAGGTCATAACGATAATGCAAGATATATAGGTACAAAATTTCATAAAACTCATAAATAATAAATAACAAGAATCTGTCATTATTTGTTTATAGCGCTACCTAAAGTTGACTCAACGAAACTTAACTTATAGTAAAGGAGCTAGCAACGTTTTCGAGAAAGAATTTTAGGTCAGCTGATTTTGTGATATATGTCGTTCTTCTTGCACTTTCGGTTATAATCTGGGCTATCTGGCTGGCGGTAGCGGTTGCGTTCATTAGTGCGCATCCTACCTATCCCGGTAATAATCCTAGATTTTAAAAACATTTTAGAAGGCGTAATTTTTGATTTTTTGTTTTTAAATAAATCTACCTGACATACTTTTTTATTGCGAGACATTTTTGACAATGCTAACTATGTGCCAAACGCGATTTTTTGTTTTTTATAAGAATTTCAAAGTATTTTATAATGTCTGTAATTTTAATATTATGTTATTTAAATATAAGAAAAACTTAAAATAAATTTGCCAGACATTAATTCGATTGTTAAGTCTTGAATTAAAATTGAAAAGTCATGAAAAGTATTGTAGTATAATGCTAGTAGTCCGAGAGAGACAGTTGCAGAATAAGTCGAGAATGATACAGAGAACCATTACGAAAGTAAATTAGTTTTCACTGTGCATATAATAATAATCTGCCAGAATATCAAAACAAAAAAATTTCGTTACCACCATCAGCGAGCACAGATTTAATACCAAATGAAGTGTTATCGGAACTGCTCAATTCTTATGAAAGGTACGTAGAAAATTCCAGACAAGGCAACCACGGAAAAACAGCACAATTTTATATGATATACTTCGAGTTAATTAGTCACTACATGAACCTGTCGAGAAGCATACGTATGGGTGACTTTGAAAAGTTTAAGTACGTGATTCCGAAAATGGCAAATTTATTTTTTATTGTAAATAAGCCTAACTACGCTCGATATTGTGTAAAATATTCGGAAAATTTGAATAATTTCAATAAAACCCACCCTGGACTAGAAGATGATTTTTATAAAGGATGTTTCGGAATTAAAAGAACCGATATACCATTCTCACGAATACCGATAGATCTCACTCTGGAACAAACAATAAATGCTGATGCAGCTAAACGATTGAGTGGTATTGCTCACTTTACTCATTCTATAGCTGCACGACAACGCTGGTCAAAAAGTCACATCATAAGAGCAGCATTGATATCACATGTCTTGGATGTTTGTGGCTTAAGGTACTTAGAAGATGTAACAGCAGAATTACAACCGAACAGAATTAAAATCTATGGAAAACAAATTGCTGATTTTATTGAAATTCTCAAAGCAAATTGCAATCCATTCAATCCACAATTAGATAAAGAAAATCTGTACAACATTGCTACTTCAAAGCCTGCTTCTCCTGAAGTTGCTGACTTTTTATTGAATATTCACGAGAATGGTGAGGAATTAAGGAACCAATTTATCAATGAATGCGCTAATGATGAGAGTAGATTTGATGAAGCAATAAAAAAATGAAGTTTTTCATTTTGCTGAAGCACCAAAAATAACATCATTAACATTGGAACAATTTTTAACTCCATACATTTGACAAATAAATTTCTCCAGCGTTACAAACTTAGTTTCAAGTACTTCTTCGTCATCCGTAATTATATTATCAAAAGCTAACTGGTATTCTTTAGAATTTTCTAATATTTTAAAAGGCTTAACTTTGCCTTTTCTAAAAACAGCTGGCGTGTAATCACATCCGGTTATTGCGTGGAAGCATGGTAAAGCTTTGCATAAAGAGTCACCAAGAATTCGGTGTAATTCATTGATGTTTATGTAACGATTTCCAACACCTATATTTATCCAAATTTTCAAGGATGCTTTCAGGTGATCCAGATTTCCCAGAAGTATAATTAAAATATCAGAATCAGAACAGCGTATAACAACGTCAGCGTCAAAATCGATTTGGCAAATATGAAAAATAATCCTAGAATCAGCTTCTTCGTGTTCTTCACACGAAGAAGCTGATTCTAGAATAGTTTTAATTACTTTGTTATTTATCACTTTGTATGAATAACATTTATTGAAACTTACGTGAATGTTTTTATTACCAATGAAAGGCAACATGTCTTCACTACCACAGTGATCAATGAAAAAGTTAACCAAAGCTTCTTTAAATTGCACATTTTTAAGTTCAGCTGCGAAATGATGGGGCCGAATTTGGTTAGGACCGATTGAGAAAGGGCTGGGACCGTATTCTCGACAAGTGATTTTTCAAAACGTATACGCACATTCAATGAGCAGAGCTCTGAAAGAACGTATACGTTTTGAAAGATCACTTGTCGAGAATACGGTCCCTGGTTGCTTCTTCTCGCCGTAAACGTTCACAATCTTTGATAGAAGGCGAAAAATATTGGTCGAAGACAATATCAATTCGAGCAGATTTCATTTGGGAGATAGTACTTAGAAACACCGTCATAGGTTTGTGGCACAACTTTCATCAGATGCAAAAAAAAAAAATCTTTTTTTTTTTTGGTGCTTCAGCAAAATTAAAAACTCAATTTTTTTTATTGCTTTATTAAATCTTCTCCCATCATCAGCACATTCATTGATAAATTGGTTCCTTATATTCTCACCATTCTCGTGAATATTCAATAAAAAGTTAGCAACTTCAGGAGAAGCAGGCTTTGAAATAGCAATGTTGTACAGATTTTCTTTATCTAATTGTGAATTGAATTAATTGCAATTTGTTTTGAGAATTTCAATAAAATCAGCAATTTGTTTTCCATAGATTTTAATTCTGTTCGGTTGTAATTGTGCTGTTACATCTTGTAAGTACCTTAAGCCACAAACATCCAAGACGTGTGATATCAATGCTGCTCTTATGCTGTGACTTTTTGACCAGCGTTGTCGTGCAGCTATAGAATTAGTAAAAAGAGCAATACCACTCAATCGTTTAGCTGCATCAGCATTTATTGTTTGTTCCAGAGTGAGATCTATCGGTATTCGTGAGAATGGTATATCGGTTTTTTTAACTCCGAAACTTCCTTTATAAAAATCATCTTCTAGTCCAGGGTGGGTTTTATTGATATTATTCAAATTTTCCGAATATTTTACACAATATCGAGCGTAGTTAGGCTGATTGACAATAAAAAATAAATTTACTATTTTCTGAATCACGTACTTAAACATTTCAAAGTCAGCCATACGTATCCTTCTCGACAGGTTTATTTTATATGAATAAAATTGTGCTGTTTTTGCGTGGTTGCCTTGTCTGGAATTTTCTACGTACCTTTTATAAGAATTGAGCAGTTCCGATAACACTTTATTTGGTATTAAATCTGTGCTCGCTGATGGTGGTAACGAAATTATTTTGTTTTGATATTTTGGCAGATTATTATTATATGCACAGTGAAAAGTAATTTACTTTCGTAATGGTTCTCTGTATCATTTTCCACTTATTCTGCAACTGTCTCTCTCGGACTACTATCATTATACTGCAATACTCTTCATGACTATTTAATTTTAATTCAAGACTTAGCAATCGAATTAATGTCTGGAAAATTTATTTTAAGTTTTTCTTATATTTAAATAACATAATATTAAAATTACAGACATTATAAAATACTTTGCAATTTTTATAAAAAACAAAAAATCGCGTTTGGCACATAGTTAGCATTGTCAAAAATGTCTGGCAATAAAAAAAGTATGTCAGGTAGACTTATTTAAAAATTAAAAATTACGGCTTCTAAAATGTTTTCAAAATCCAGGATTATTACCTGGATAGTAGGATGCGCACTAATGAACGCAACCGCTATCGCCAGCCAGATAGCCCGGATTATAACCGAAAGTGCAAGAGGGACGACATATCACAAAATCAGCTGACCTAAAATTCTTACTTTTCAAACGTTGCTAGCTCCCGTACTATTATATCACCAAAATTGAAAAACAAAATCTAATCAGTTCATACACCAGGTTGTTAGACACCTTAACCACAACCCTCCCTATGAGGGAGGGTGGATGCTCATTAAAAGTTGGATGAAAACGCTTCTCAAGTTTCTAAATCCCCTTATTGAGCTTGATTATATTTATTTGTATATTGCAAAATAACAACTCAGAAATAATACAGAAAAGGTTTACATCAAGCCATCTAATTCGCCTATTGTTTCATTGAATGCTGCTTAATTTTTTAATTTCCAAACTTTTCATAGGAAAAAGTAGAGAAGTACCAATTCATCAAAAAATTCTAATGCATGAGTAATGTGTTAGTATAGTACTAGTACGCGCCGCAGATCTACCTTGTAGGTAGATCTATATTGCCCATAAATTCATATTGTCTATAGAACTGCATTGGCCGCAGATCTATTATCTATCTATGTTCTTGTTTCTTATAGAAGAACCGAAATATAGAGTATGGGCCAATCTGAAAAGTATAATAGATAAAGCGAGATACTAAGGTGTCACTAATTCCATTTATACGCATGACAAACGCACAACCTATATATAATTTAGGGATTGGAATAATATCGAATAATTTTAATCAAGTGACAATCAAGTCTACATGAAACATCGTGTATATGAATTTTTGTTGAAACACAAAGAAGCCACCAAAAATTCCAAAGAACATGCCCGACTCATTATTCGAACACCTTCAAGAATTACGCAATGGCAGAATGAGAAATTTTCAGATTCCATACGGACTCAATTTCTTCAATTTCTATTTTCCAGGAATGTAATATTCGTACCCCAAATTTGTACACTCAATATAATTTTTAAACAATTATTATATATTTCCTCAATGATTTCCTGTATTATAAAGAATGAACGTGTAATTGCCATTCAAAAACAATACACCCTGTATATAATCGTCAATCACTTACTGTATACCTTCAAGAATTATGCAATGAAATAATGACCTGGAGCTAACATCTGAAATATAAAATTTCAAAAGGATTCAGTTCTCCAGAGTCATCCAATTGGATCTCGGAAATTGTGCACTTTATATAAAAATACTCATCGCACGTATATCTTCGCAAATTATGCAAGAGAAACTAACCTGAAGCTCTTATTCCAATTTTCAGATTTCAATCGATTTTCCAGCAATGTATAATTGACTCTGGAAAATTGTACACCCTGTATGAAATGGGAATGTGGAAACCCCTATTATTTTAAAATCATCATTACTTTTATTTGATTCATTTCACTATTCCAAAGCATTCACTGCCAAATAATATAAAAATTAATAACTGGCGGAAAAATAAAGAAAAATATATTGACCGGCTGAATTTCGAACTTGCAGCGCATAGAGGATTCAGTTCAAACGTCCGCATCCCTAACCGTCCGGCTACAATCCCTTTACGAAACTTGATGCATTTGTGCTTCTTATAGGAAACATGTCAAAATTACATGTTACAAAGATTCTATAAATAATATGAATAATTTTCATGATTTTCGTCTAAAAAACAGTTAAATATGAAGGAAATCGAATATTCATATCTGTACCTACCGATTTACTTGGCCTTGAATGCTGTTCTCTGTACAAAATGAAATATTCACGTCTTTCCTTGACAACTTACATGAAACGGAATGCTATAAGATTTGACCAATTTCCATGAAAATCTCAACAAAACATCAATCAACATTAGTTGCTTGAATATCTCGTTGAAAACACCTCAAATAACCAAAATAACTCCTGTAGAAACTTCAGCAAACGAATGTATTCGACTGACACAAAACGATTCTGTTCGAAAATATCATCAAATATACCTCGAAAAACGGATCTGAATCAAATCTGAATCATCGTTTCTTGAATATTCCCTCCGACGTTTCTCATTTCCATTCACATCGTTTCTATTCTGAATGCCATCGATGGATGATATCGGCGAACACAAATTTTAGAGAAACGTCAAAATGTTACTAAAATTACACATCTGGTGTGAATTTTTCGAGAAAACAAAGACGAATATCGAAAAAAGGGCTCCGTTACTTTTTCAGTTCATCTTTCGTGCATCAGATTGAGCAGAAAAACATCTCGTCCCGACGATATCCTACGCCCGATCTCGTTTCTGAAAATTTTCACCTTTCGACGAAAATCGATTTTTTCGTCGAGTTTGAGAAAAGTTATAAAATAATCGGGATACTTGTGCCGAAAAACACCGGTACCGTAAGAAAATTCCGTCTTTCCCCTTTCGAAACGTATTATCGCGTCCCTTCCTACTCCGCTCTGAACAGTCGAAAAAAGTCTAATCTTTCAGGACCTTTTGAAAAAACGCGTTTCTTTCCCCTTGCAACCCCCCCCCCCCCCCTAGTACTGTTTTGTCGATTAGTATATAGAAATATTTTATTATAATTGAAGTATTAGTAAAGTAATCATTTTATAGGAATATACCACCTTGCATCAGTAAGTCCTTCCTTGGGAATTCTTCGTTATGGTGAAATATATCCATTTTTGCATCACACTCCAATTGTGTAACTTTGATATTCCACGAAGGATTGGTGATCTTGCGTTGCTCATTGAAATTGCCTGTGTAAGTCAAGGAGATACTTAGTCTGACAGCGTTATCAATCGATCTGTTCAGATGGATATAAGCTGAAAGAAAAAATTTTCGATAATTAATTCATTTTATAATAATTTAGAGTGTTATTTTGATGTAAATAATAATAATAATAATGATTAAAACCAACGACATTTGAAGGAAATCACCATTGTGATGAAAATCAGCACAACACCAAGACATAAATGAACCTTGGGCAACCAAACAACGCAGATGGGATACCAGTTAGAGATGCGCAATAACGGAATATATATTCTGCATTCGTCGAAAATTCAGAAGAAAACCAATTAGAACTACTGGAGCGATTATATGCCACAATGAATAGATGCGTTATAGATTTTGGTGGCACAGATTCATTGAGGTGACCGATGCTGCCAAGATTGAGGACATCCAAGAAACTTTTGGTAATGACCACTAAAGAGATTACCTATACTCTGCCATCAAAATCACGAATCATTGCACCTTATCTTCTGTGCAGCTGTTTCGATAACAATACTGCTAGATGTGAAGCCAAAACCTAAAAGTTAGCAACCAGCCAGGGAAAATCAAAAAAAAAAACTCATTGGCAAAAAACGCTAAAAAGCAAAGTTCATATCATTCGACAAGGTAGTGGGAGGCTCTCTCAATTTGCAAAAGGTTCGCCGTATAGAAATCTTTAAAAAATGTTGAATACAATAATGCATCGTCACCGACAACATACAACGTATAATCCAAACAACGAAAATGCTCAACAAATTTTAGACACACTGAAACAAAAACTCAGTGTGTACTTCGAAAGACTGATAACATATAATGAGAGCTATAGATAAAAACGAGATAATATGGTTTTTGAATATACCAAAAAAAAAAATTCTACAGAATATTAAAGGATAATATGTCAGCAACATCCGGAAGTTATTCAAGCGTCGAGAATATTGAGGATTTATATTTATATAACATTTTTTAGATATATTTTATAAAAAAGCAGGCAAGACTGTGAAAAAAAGTTTTCAGAAATTGATCATAGACAACGTCAAACGTGAAGTATAGATGGAATGAGAAAAGGGAAAAAAATAGAAAAATTGAAACCAGAAAACTAGAAAATGGCTTTCTCTCAAGTACTAAAATGGATGAAAGGGCAAAGCATGAAAGAGGACAAGAGAATGCTAAATCGAGGAAATTGAAATCTGAGTCAGTATGAAAGATAGCAACTTGTAATGTGAAGATGTAACAAAAAAAGGATTGAAGAATTGAAGGCCGAATTGGAGGATATGGGACTGTTGGGAATTGTTGGCAATAACAGAAACGAAGAAAACAGGAGAAAGATCAATAAGAACAAAAAATAATCAACTATCAGATATACATCTGTCGCGTACGGTTGAAAAACGCACGGCTGTGTTATTGAGAAATTAATTGTTATTTTAAATTCTTAGAATTTATCATAAAAAAAGTTCGTCGCAAACGGAAGAGAAACATTGATCTCTCCCATATAACTAGGCCCCAATAAAAAAAATATCGCTATCCAAAAAAGAAAATCAACAAACTATAGTACGATGCGATTATTGTACACATATGAATTCAACAAGAAATGATTAAACATCTGATAGAAATTCCCACACAAGTAATCGAAGAATATCTTACACATATACATACACTTCCAAACACAAATGTTTCTACTGATAGAGACAAATCCACAAACACTGCAACCAAAAAAAACTATTCTACAAAAATGAGAGAAATTACAAACAAACAGTACATATTACTATACTACATCCAAATAACTGAGAACTTATTACGTAAAGATCTTTCTGACATATGGAATCAAGAGCATCCAGACAGCGATGATATAATTTTATCAACGAAGCAGGGTTTTCTATTAAAAACGAATACGAGTAAAGCAATCAAAAAAAGAACACTCAACAAACTGTCGAAGAAAAGAAAATCAATAGCTCCAAAGAAACTCAACCTTCACATTCTCCTCCACCACCAGGCCCAAGAGACTATAGACCCTCATATAGTGTGGTAATTGGATCAGTGGAACACGAAATTCCCGAAGAGGACATCAGTCGATACCTAAAAGACATACAAGTGGACCAACGCTATTGCAAACGCATAATATCCAGAGCAACGAACCAACCAACTCTTATGATCCGAATAATAACATTATGCATGAATTCCTCTGAGAAATTACTAAAAGAAGGACTCTTTTATAAGCATAGGCTATACCCAGTTTATCCAAACAATCCGCCTGCACCAATACCCCAACCGTGTGCCCGCTCTCACTCATATACTCACACTCATGAACATTGCAACAACTCCATAAAATGCACCAAATGTGGCGATTCTCACCATTACAGTAAGTGTAACAGTCAGCTTTTATCAAAATGTGCAACTTGTGGATGTGAAGATCACGCAGCATGGTCTCTCAAATGCCCCCGGAGACCTATTAAACCTATTGGAGGAATACCAAATATTCAGATTAAGCCCCTCAATCTAGGGATTTCGACCCAAACATAATCAAAAACACAAAATTACATTCTCCAATAACAATCCTCGACATGATTATAGATACATATACAGAGTGCCAATTTTTTAATGGGATTGTATTGGTAACTTTAAAACCATAAGAGTTAGAAAGTCGGTCAAATGAAGAAAAAGTTGCATGCATAGAAGCATTATCAAGCATTTCAAACAAATCGCGATTATCAGGGCCGGTTATGGAGATATCATAAGAAAGGTAAATTACAGGAAATTAATTAATTAAAGCAATTAAATTAAAGCAATTAAAGGAATTCATGAACAGTTTTCGGAAACGTGCCTCTCAGATACACCGCGCCCGAAGTAGGTAGAATTCGAGGCGCGCCCGACGGAGGATTAATACGGCAATACAAAGAACACAAGTGGATTCAGGTTTGCAATAACATGAATGGAAGTAAGGGCAAAAACTATTGGCAGCAAGTTAGAAAATTATCAGGTTTTAAAGAAAAACTTATCCCTGAATCAATTGAAGAGAACTACATCATATACTCAACAGATGAAGAAAAAGCAGAACTATTTGCGTCATACTATCATAAAACATTTAGTGAAGACCAGAACTCACAATTCAATCAAGAAAAATACGACCACGTTTGTAATTGGTATGATGAATATTTTCTAAATAAAGGCAAGAGCGCAACACCTGGACCCGACAATGTTCCTAAAGACATTCTACCCAATTCAAATGAAAGATGCCATAAATACTTGATTCAAGTATATGAATTCTGCTTAAACCGACACTATTTCCCACCCGAATGGAAGCGCGGGATAGTTATCACAATACCAGAGTCCAAAAACCAATAAACAAAATGTTAAAAACTACCGCCCCATCACCTTGCTGTCTGTGGTAGAAAAGCAATTCGAACAGATAAGACGCTAGAAATATGGCGGCGAATGAGGAGGATGATGAAACTCGCTCCAACAAAAGTGACAAAAATAAGGACATAAAATGTTCACAGTGCAAAAGGAAGGTGGTTAATGTAGTGAAGTGTTCGAAGTGTGAAGAATCCTTCCATTTAAGGTGCTTTTCACTGTCAGCAAACCGAAAAGAATCAGTTTGTAAACGCGAAATACAAACTGGAGAACCGGAATCAGAGGAAAATATAAGACTCCAAATAAAAATTTTGAATATCGAGAATACTTATTTAAGAGAACTTCTCAAAGCATCAGAGGAGAAAAATCAAATCTCAATAGTAAACAGTCTATCTATCTATCAATGATTTATTGATGGAAAAGGTCAAATTCATGGATGAAAAAATGTATGTAAATAAAATATCATATTCAGGTATGGTAAAAGTTCCCCAAAAAAATTTAAAAGATAATGAAAAAAACAAACAACAAACAAGGGAAGATGTAGATACAATGATAAAATCAGAACTACTGAACCACATACAGGTGAACTACAAGTGACATAAAACAAGGTACGTCAACGTCATAACCCTAACCCAACTTTTAGTAAATTCATAAAGCAGAATAAACAAGAGTCAATCACATCCATGTCAAAAAATGATAATTCAGAACATCATAATAATAAATTCTTTGAAACCAATGTAAATGAGGGTGATAATATGAATAATGAAGAATTTCAAAAAGTCAGATATAAACGGCAGTCAAAACTTAAAAAGGCCAATGTTGAAACTGGTACTTTTTTCAGTGAGAATTCAACATTCCATTCGATAAAGCCGGTAATTCTTTACAAAAACGCCCCCTCGTATTTTTCACTTTTTTATTATTTTTCATTGAAAATGAGCATTTTACAATAATTCTTGATGGTTTTCAATGATGACAAACAAGTAATTTTGCTGATTTGTTGAACGGGGGCACTGCCCTGAATGTATTTTAGAAAGCATAATTACAGATAATAAATATTTGAAAATTGTATGCACCAGTGAGCATTGGAAATCTCAGATTCAACTAAGTACTTTTAGACTCAAAAATTTCAATATAAAGGCGAAATTCTGCAGAGATGAGGGGGAGCATGGAGGAGTAGTTATTTACGTACGAAATGATTCAATAGCTAAGGAGAAAACAGACATTTCTGACATGTCTGTGAAAGGAATTTGTGAAATTGCGGGAATTGAATATAGAATCCAAGGGAAAAAACATATCTGTATTGCTCTTTACAATAATGAAACATATGAGACAATGATAAATATACTAGATGAACTAATGTCTTAACTCAGTAACTGTTACATAACCGTTCTAGGTGACTTTAATATTAATATGATGGAAAATTCTGCAGAAAAGTCTGAGCTTTTACATATTTTTAGTTGCTACAACATCAAGCAAACTACTTTCAGACCCACACGCATAAGAGTCTCTAGCTTAACATGTAATTTTCACAAACTTGGATATACCATATAGTACTGGAATTTGGGAAACACATATATCTGATCACTTAGCCCAATACCTTACTTACACAGAAATGAAATCTAAACCTTCGTATACTTGGAAACGTTTGTACAAAAAAGAAAATATTGAAAAACTCAAGATCTTACTGAAACAACAAGATCGGACTTCACTGTACAGGGTGGGTAAATTTCGATTACAACTTTTAAACCAGAGGAGATGAACAAAATCAGATAGCCCCTTCTCTGTCTCTTTTTCTGAGAAACTAACAAGGGTAGTATTCATTTTGGCCACCTCCTTTTGTTTTCGAGTTTCAATCTTCCTAGGAAAATTTGGTTTATTTTAAATCGACTTAGAACTGGTCATAGTCGTTGTAATAGTACCCTCTTCAAATGGCATTCTATTGATAACCCACTATGTGAGTGTGGTGTAGAAGAAACTATTGACCACTTGGTGAATAATTGTCCGATTTATAAATTTCATGGTGGTTTCCAAGCTGTCCATTCAGTTTCAGATTCTTTTTTAGAATGGGTAGTTAACTTCGAATCAATATAATGAAAACTAATATTTAGCACTCCTTTCTGCTTCTTTTTTTTTGTTTTAGGATCCAATTGGAAATTATAGAGTCGTCAACCGATGAAGAAAAATTTTGTTCTGGTTGAAGAGGAAGTCCTTCAATATAAATTATGTCAGCTTATTCTGTAAACGTTTACACAAACCAATCACTACACCGATACGGGGAGACCGAGTTTCTGCTGAGGTTTTTATCTGTTCTCTTGTATCATACGTCGAAATGTATGATGCCCCGTTACATTTCCTCTGCTTATACTGAGATTCATCGACACATATGCTTGATTTTGAAATTAATAATTTGTATTGTTCTTTTTCAAAAATATATATATATATATATATATATATATATATATATATATATATATATATATATATATATATATATATATATATATATATTTTTTTTTTTTTCTAATCACCATAATGGGTTAGCTCCGTAGAAAAGAGCCGGGTCGACTCCCGACCAAGGCTCTCCTAGGTTGTTGTCAAAACCATCCTGACAACCCTTGTTGTCCACAATGGTGAAATATCTCTATTTTCTATGGAATACTTGATTGATTTTCGATCTGGCTACGTAGCTGCTATTTGACGTTGCAAATTAGAGAGGCTCAAAGGTCATATTCCTATTCCAAAGTACTTATACCAAATAAGGCCACGTTCCTAATAAGGCCAATGTTGTTTTTTGGTAAAAGTACACACACTAATTATAATTTTATTAACTCAGTCGTAAAGGAATCTGCAACAATAATTCGAAGAATAATTTAAGCTTACACGCTCAACCGCTAGATGCTGTACCCCCTTGTTCATGTTTTGTTCGATGAACGCTATAAAATTAACCTAACAAAAACGATTGTGTAGTGAAACCACGTTTTCATTTCGGCAGCCGGTGCACCCTGTTATTATTGCTTCTCTAACAAGTATAGAATTAACCAGGTATGAGAATTTGGTTCCATTTTGCTTCTTTTTGATGTTGAAGTCATTTATGTGCGAGGGTGCTTGGTTCTCAATAAGGCCACGTGGTAATTTTGTGGGTGGCCTTATTAGGATCAGTGGCCTTATTTGGAGCCCTTACATTTTTTGTTATAGGCTCCGCATTTCTTACAGAAAAATTCTGAGCCAATTATGACAAAACGAGCTCAGTGGACTGAGGATAAAATGCGAAGGGCTTCAGAAGAAGTCCAAAACGGAAACCCGGTGCTTACAGTGTCGAAAAAGTATGGCATTCCTAGGCGTACCCAAGGAACCATATTGCCACGGGCAACCCAAGCAGAAAATTAGGGACTCGACCTCTTTTAAATGTTGACCAGGAAAAAGATTTGTGCAGAAGGATATTCCGATTGGCAAAGGTTGGAATGCCTCTAACTCCTAAAGTTTTAAGAAGAAGTGTCTTCACGTTCATCGAGGAAAATGGTTTGAAGCATCCTTTTTCTCCACAGATAAGGCTGGCAGGAAGGAAATGGATGGCACTGTTCTATAAGCGACATCCTGAAGTTGCACGGAGGAAGTCACAGATGCTAAACCCTGCAAGGGCACGAAAATTAAATAGGCACATCGTACAGGAATACTTCAAGAAACTCGAAGAAGTTTTGACAGATTTGAATCTATTCAACCAGCCACAGCTTATCTACAACATGGACGAAAAATGTTGTCGCCTGACTCTTCACCACCAGCAGCACGTTCTGAGTAGAAAAGGAGCAAAAAGAGTACATCTGATAGCACCAGAGCACGCTGAAAGTGCCAAAGTAGTAGCTTGTGGAAATGCTTTGGGTCAGTGCATTCCGCCTATGATATTGTTCAAAGGCAAACGGCAAAAGCCAGAATGGATTGATTCGATGCCACCTGGCCATCAATAAAAATGACTGCGAAGGGCAGTATGACTGCTGTGACCTTGACCAGTTGGTTGGATCACTTTGCGAAATTCAGATCCCCTGGAAGATGCTTACTGATATTCGACGGTGCGCGTTCACATCTGGACGCTAACATCGTGGATGTGGCTGAAGCTCATGGCATAACGCTTCTCTGCCTTCCATCAAACACTACCCATGAGCTTCAGCCACTTGATAAGAGCGTTTTTCGAGCTTTTGAGCATTATTGGGACGAGGAAGTTCTAAACTACTGGACACGGAAACCCGAAAGGAGAATAACTAGAGCCCGATTTGGCCACATTCTGAGCATTGTATGGCCCAGGGCCATGTCACAGACTAATTTAATGGCTGGATTTCGAGCCACGGGGATATACCCCTATAATCAAGATGCTATCCCCGATATTCCTTATGCACCCAGCAGCCTTACAGAAAGACCCTTGGTCGAAATAACAAGTAATGTTGTTAGCGAACAACACTTTGAATCTGGAAGTGATTCTGAGTCCGATTGGTCAGATTCTGACAATGTGCTGCTCTCAGCCTTGCGGGAAAACCTAGCATCAATTCCACCAGCATTGCCATCTCAGCCAAGATGTCAGCAAACCTCACCTGAACCATCATATTCATACAAGAAACAGATTATACCTGAGCATGCGCAAAATTCTTCACCAGAGAAACATGACATGATGGACACTACCTTCACTGAAATACTCCCTACACCAGAAATGAAGACGTCATCGAAGCCAAGACAGAAGGCAATGAATTTATCTGTACTAATTGTAACTAAAGACCTGTTTGAACGAAAGAAGGAGTGTAAGAAATCGGCAGTGCAGATGCCGATGGAAATTAGAACAATACCAAGAAAACCTAAAGCATGCGCAAAAGGAAAAGCTAAGACTGAGACAGAATCTTAGTACTGTTTTATCTGCAACGCAGATAAAATTTTAGATATGCGGAGATGTGTGGAATGTGCAGTTTATGTCCACGAAGAATGTGTGGGCCTTACAAAGGCCGATAAACAGCTATTTCTGTGTCCTAACTGCTTGCCATAATTTTTGCGACTTTTTTTAAAAGAGTTATTTTTGAAAGTATTCATGTATTTACAAGAATGCATTTTATGTTAACTTATTTTGAAGAATAAATATTTGTTCCCTTCTATTCATACAAAAATTTTAAACTTTAACAGCTGTGGCTTTATTATGAACACCCTGTGCCTATTAAGACCACTGAACACCATACTAGTTTTTCTTTCCTAGAATTGTTTTATATAAGGGTAGGGCTAAGATAAAAAATAACACTTTTACTGAATGATATAGCTGTACGGTAAACCAAGGATCGATTCTCTATTTTGAAAATTGACTGTTAAAAAAATTATTGAACCCTTAAGGTGGCCTTATTTGGTACATGTACCTTACATGATTACTCAAACTAGTAATAACATTGATAAAATCAGAAAATCAAATGAAAAATTTGTTGGTTAGTCTCACTTAGTCCTTTTCGTATTTCACCAAAATTTTTTCCTCAGTGGTATAAAGATCTTTAGGATGCGAAATCATTTTCTTCAGAACTCGTCATAAAAATTCTGACTTTGAAAGTAAATAGAGGAATAGATTTGAATGCGAAATATTAATTTTTTTGCTATATAATTCATAGAATTTTGCTAAACATCATAGTCAAAATCATTAAAAACATCAGTCACATAACTAACTAAAAGTACGTAAAAATGCATTTCAATACCCCTATGGACCACACTGGTCTATGCGAATCATTAGAAAGTAATTGAGAGGTGATAGATGCAGCCAATGAGTGTAACCAAAAAAAAAAAAAAAACATCCCCCAAGTGGAACGGGGAATACTGAGCCAATGAGAAGAATCAAATCGGCACATTCTTGTTTCCAAGACGATTTGCTATATACCGGGGTTTATTTGAGAGTATTGTTAGCAATATTTTCATAAATTCCAAAGGAATTTCTGAAAACTTGGACAACCCTTGTATAATTGAAATATTCTGGCTTCCTACAAGTGACTTTGGATATACTATATGCGCGTAGTTAGAAAAATGTTGCTGAAATATTATGTTACTGAAAGTATTTATTGTATGGTAATGAACTTGAAGTAATGATTGAATTAATTATAATGAATAGCTCTTCATTATGGCATTTTTTTAACCAATTTTTGGGTCGATAATGTCCACCTTGTCTATACCCACGCTTTGATACTGGTTTTGCCTTCGTAAGTTTTACTATTTTCGGACCGGACGGACCAAATTAAATTTGATCACGGATTCGTCATCACCCATCTCACAATATCAAGAAGACGTCAGTTGTTTTTTACAAACTGATTCGTAAATCAATCTACGAATTTGATCAGTTGATTCAGAACTTAACTAGTTGTATTGTGTTTCATGTCCTTATATTAGCAAAAATAATTAAATTTCTCGACTGAAAACAGATATCAATACTTATACAATTTGACCAAATTTATAATTTGACAGATTGGATAAGTTTTCTGCTTTGAATTTTGAATGAAATGAATCAAACTTACCATGTTGCTTGTTATTATTACCACAAAGTATTGGTATATTGTAATAATTTGGTGAAACGGTCAATGAATCAATGGTGCATTTGTAGACGGATTTCGAATTCCAAGTAGGTGGGTTCAACACAAAATGTATGAAGTCCAACCTGAAATATTAATAAATTGTTTAAAAAGATTCCATATACTCATTGAATAATAAGTAAATAATAAGACTTCCTAGGTGTAGTTTAAATACTTTCAAAAGAGTTTTGCACATCATTCTACAAGAAAAACAATGCAAATTTTGCACTATGGATAATTTTTTCACATCACGATTTATTTCCAAATATTACTCTAGCGAATAGGTTACTAATGTGCGAGTTTTCAGGACAAGCCGAATGGAGTGACGCTCTTAAAAGCAAAACCAGAAAATCATTTTGCTTTTTTCTTTTAAAGTTCGAAATTAATAATACACTATTCAATAATTTCAATAAAAACATTGAGAATGTCCAATCTCTGAATTGTAGATTAGATTGTAGATTCTAGACCTCACAATATGATGTTTCCGCCCAACATGCTTCATATATATATTGCTTGTTTTCGATATATCGGTTGATTAAATTCTGTGTATAGCTTTTGATTTTCCAAATAATATTTTTTTTCACAGTTTTCATTTGAAAAATGCCGATTTAAACAAGTAATGTAATGAAGCCAATTGGCCAGCCAATTCGTCAATAGTTCATCGAAAAGTTTCTGCATCGGTAGATTGATTGTGGCAAAAAGATTGCTTTAACACCTCAAACCGATGATTTCAATCATTTAAATTTTTCAACTTGGTCGGTCGAAAAAAATGAGATTGATAACAAATGATTCATTGTTATTATCGTCGACTTTATCCTAACCGTGTAGGAGAGAAAACTACCCTAGCAGTCGGTTTTCTCACTCCCAGCTCAGGGGAACATTCACTGAATACTGGCTATAATATCAGACTGATGGAGCTCGGTAATGTCCGTTCATTTTGATCCGTCAAGCCCTCGTCGAGCTTTGTCAAACTATTGTTATTATTATTTTACAGGATTACGACGGAAGCTACGAATGTAATTAAAAATTATTGACAAGACCAAGGTTATTGGATATTGAGAGATCTTTGTGGAAACCGATCTTAGGGTACGGCCATGGTGAGCCGCTTCTCGCGTCTCGCTTTATCGCGTCTTGCTAGCGGGTAATAAACATACGAAGAAATGATCTGGTATGGACATAGTGCACCTGCTCGCCCGCTTCCGAGTGCTCAGCCAGCTTCTTCTCGCTTTTACCGGAATGAATTACTAATTCTTTTCTCGCTTGCCGGTAAGCCCGCTCGATTGATTTCATAAAGGAATTTGGACGTAGTAGTGAATGAATATCGATAGAATGGACATTAATAAAGAAAATTTGATTTCTAAAGTGTTATATTTTTCTATATTTATATTTTATATTATTATTTGCCCTAGATTTTTTTCTGTTACTTATATTTTTGTATATTTTTATTTTATATTTTTATTTGCCAATGATTTTTTTATGATCCTTTTATTTTTCTGTATTGTTATTTTATAAAATTTTTTTTACTTATTCAATATAATTTTTTTAAGAGAAAATTTGATGTTTCAATCACAAGAAATTCATCTACATCTTTCAGTCGGTGGAAATTATATGAGTCGATATATGGCAAATGAAATAAACAAATATACTCAGGGTACTGAACCAATGAACAAAAATATGAAGAGAATTACCATACCTCAGAGTTACCATAAGACGTTCTTCCGGCGGAATTCTTTGTTGATGAAAGTTGCACCACTGTTTTTTTAAACGATTTTCTATTAGATTCAAAATATACTTAAATGTCAATTCTTGCATGCGGAAATATCCGAAAAATTTTTCTGGATGGGCCGTCAGCTGTGAAAACAAGGTATGATATTCACCAACTTTTTGGCGATATCTATTTATTTCATGAACGTCAGTAGACCTTCCATGTTTTAGTTTCAAAGAAACATTATCACTAGCTATTAAGATAGCCAAAAGATCCTCACGGCATAAATTCATGATGAAAAATGAATTATGCTGCAGCGGCAAACACAACGAGACGTTTTGACGAGCGGTGCACTATGACCACCACCTGCTACAATCTAGCAGGTTCACCAGTCGCCGAGCGCTAGTCTAATCAGCCGCGATAAAGCGAGACGCGAGAAGCGGCTCACCATGGCCGTACCCATAGAGTGTAGGACTCGCTCTGCTCGCCGAAGGGGCTCCGCCCCTTGGACCCTGTCACTATGCCGGTAGATCCTTCACTGGGTACCCGTCTAGAAAATAAAAGATTTTTTTCGGAAACCTTGTATCGTTAGCTGATTTTTCCTAGAACATACCGTTTCGTCCTTGCTCACATGAAAATAATTGATGAAAATAACTTTCCATGACGACAAATAAAGGGCGGTCCTAGCCTTAAATTTTGAGGAGGTTTGCCGTTATGGGCTTTGAGTATTTCTATGGGACCAAATCCCAGATTATACCGATATCAAGCCTTACCTCTCAAAGATATTTATATTTAGATATTCATATGAATATTTATATAAGGCGTACAACTTTGCGTCCGCCGTTTTGCAATAGATGGCTGTAACGGTAAGTGGTATTAGAAATCAATATATCGTAGATGTGATACAATAAGTTTAGGTATTTGTGAACATAACGCCATTGACATGTTAGTCGATTTGTGTCTGCAGCATAAAGTTATTCACGATTGACCATGTTAGCTTACAAGCCCAATTCTCGTCATTTGCGGGAGGTTTCAATTTTCTACTAAAATATGAAGAAATCCGCGGCTGAGGTTCATCAAATGCTTTCAAATACTTATAGTTAGAACGATATTGGTGGAAGAACGTACCAACGATATTGTTTATGTCTAGGTTTGGTTATTTTCTGGTACATCTGTAAAATGGCTTGTTCCGTTTGATTAAATGAATAAATTAATAGGAGAGTGGTTTCAACGCTTCAAGAATGGTGATAGATGTCGAAGACCAGCATCGTGGTGGAAGAGAGAAGTTTTTTGAAGATGCAGAATTGGAGGCAATAATTGATCAAGACTCATGTCAAACACATCAATAATTGTAGGATCAATAGGGGTGACACTGAAAGCCATTTAAAAACGCCTGAAAGTCATAGGAATGACTCAGAAACAAGAAAATTGGGTGCGGTACGAGTTGAAGCCGCGAGGTGTTTGAACGGCGTTCATTTACTTGTGAACAGCTGCTTGCAAGACAAAGACGGAAGGGGTTCCTGCATCGGATTGGGACTGGAGACGAAAAATGGGTTCATTACGATAATCCCAAGCGCATAAAATCATGAGGATATCCCGACCATGCTTCCACATCGACGGCCAAACCGAATATTCACGGTTCTAAGGTCATGCTCAGTATTTGGTGGGACCAGCTCGGCGTAGTGTATTATGACTGAAAGAATCACAGGCGATCGTAATCGAACGCAATTAATGCGTTTGCACCGAGCATTGAAAGACAAACGACCGCAATACAACGAGAGAGAAGATGAAATGATTTTACTGCATGACAATGCTCGACCCCATGTTGCGAAAGTAGTCAAGATATACTTGGAAACGTTAAAATGGAAATTCCTACCCCACAACCCTACCCGACGTATTCTCCAGACGTTGCTCCCACGGACTATCACTTGTTTCAATCAATAGCACACGGCCTGGTTGACCAACACTTCCGATCTTATGAAGAAGTAAAAACTTGGATCGAATCGTGGATCGCTTCAAAAGATGACCAGTTTTTTCAATTCGTACTCTGTCCGAAAGATGGGAGAAAGTAGTGACCAGCGATGAGAATACTTTGAATTATAAATGTATAACCAGTTTTTTACAATAAAGCCTCGAATTTCGCAAAAAAAGTTGTACCCTTATGTATTTGTTGTGTTATAATATCATTATTTACTTATCAGGGTTTTAACCATTCAGGTAGAAATTAAAAAAATAATTAAATAGTAAATCGATTGTTTAATATAAGAAAAAAGAAAATTGGCAACTACAACACAAAATCTAATTTGGTCTTTAAAACTTTGAACCCTTTGAAAACTTTGTAATCACAGCGTCCTCGTCAACATCAATGTCCCTATGAATGTTCAGGAGGATAAAATACTCCATAAAAATGGAAGTTTATTTAATAGTTGTAATACACAATTATTAGCACATTATCCTCCGAATTTCAACTTTGGAAGAAAATTTGTCATTTTATGTCTTGCCGATGAAAATATTGAAGTCAATTCAAAATGAATAATAGAGATATTTTGAGAGCTATCATTTTATTGGATAATTACTTGTTTGCCCTGAAATGAAGTTACAATTGAATCAATGATAGAAATAAACTGATCAACAATTGCTAGGGATCCCTTATGAACTTCTCTTCATTTGTATTTTTTTCAAGTTATCTCATGAATATCTGTACATTATATGTTCTCTAAGGAAAAAGTAAGATGTTTTGAGTTGATTATATCAAAGTCTTCCTCACTTCATCGGCTCTTGTTCACAAAATCGATTATTATCTGTAGGCTGTTACAGGTGGAGTGAAAAGCAATGTGGTATTTGTTATTAAATCTGTTTTTTTCTCTCGTTCAAACACATGAGGTGACAATAATTGAAGAAATGAGAACAATATCCGCTTATCAGTCATGCCGAGAAGACGTTAGGCTCCTGTGCAACTGGACCAAATCATACGGTGGATACAGGAAGGTTTGTCCCAGCGAGAAGTGTCCTGGCGGTTGAATGTTTCGCAAAGTGTCGTAAGTCGGGCTTGGAATAGGTTCATCCAAAACGACTCAGTAGCTTATGTTCATGGGGGAGGTCGGCAGCGCAGTACAACAGCTGCCCAAGATCGTCTTTTAATCCTCAATGCTAGGAGAAATCCCACGTACCCGGCGTCGCGGCTCAATAGATCACTAAGAGTTGCAACAGGAGTTCTAATTTCGAACCAGACTGTAAGACGACGACTACATGTTCGTGGTTTGAGAGCACGTAGGAGGGTACAACATCCCCGTTTGAATAGGGAACACCGGGTTCATCGACGGCAATGGGCTGAGGAGCACCGCAATTGGACACTTGAAGATTGGAGCCGATGTTCATTTACGGATGAGTCTGGATTTCGTTTGGTCAACTCCGATGGACGTATTCTTGCTTGGATGGAAAGAGGTCGAAGGTATGCATATATGCATGCATGCATATATGCATATATGGATTCAATAATCATATCGTGATATCTCTGGCTGGTCATGGTGGTGTTCTGCAGAACAACCAACTCTGTGCGTTGGTTCAAACAAATGCCTCCCCATACACATATAGAACAACAGCTTTTGGCGGAGGTTCTATATGTGTATGCAGAACACCACCATGACCAACCAGAAATATCACGATATGATTATTGAACCCATAATTGTTCCGTTTGCGGCTGCCGTGGGCGAGAATTTCATTTTAATTGACGATAATGCCGTCCACACCGTAGTCGTCTGGTTAATGAAGCGCTAGAAACTCATGCTATTGATAGGATGGACTGGCCAGCTCGCTCTCCAGACATGAATTGCATCGAACATGTCTGGTCTGAGATGTCTAGACAATTGTCAACCTTAGAACAACCGATCAATAACCTGGAGGACCTTTCTAACGCTTCACGGGATATTTGGACGAATTTGCCCCAAAATTTTATGAATCGTTTGATCGAAAGTATGCCTCATAGAGTAGAATGCTTGGGATGAGCTCGTGGGGGACCAACTAGGTACTAGCTTAACCGAAACTTCAGCCTTCTTGTGGTTTCATCATAAAATTTTCATGTTATTCAAACACAGAATTTTGAGTTTTCCTAATAAAGTATTTTTTTTCTCTCCAACTTTCCATTTTTCATTCTTTTCTCAAGTGAACCATATTATCAACTGAAAATACTCTGATATCTGACTTAATTTATAATCTTGGAGCGAATATTTCAGAAATAAATTTAGAACCTGTTAGGTTTTCATGTTATTCAAACACAGAATTTTGAGTTTTCCTAATAAAGTATTTTTTTCTCTCCAACTTTCCATTTTTTCATTCTTTTCTCAAGTGAACCATATTATCAACTGAAAATACTCTGATATCTGACTAAATTTATAATCTTGGAGCGAATATTTCAGAAATAAATTTAGAACCTAACAGGTGGACGAATAAGCTAACACACTGGCGACCAAGACAGACAAAACGCAGTGTAGGAAGACCGCAACGGAGATGGTTAGACGACATTAAGGCTCGAGCTGGGAATGGATGGCATCGGGTGGCACAGAACAGATCGGAGTGGAGTCATTTGAAGGAGGCCTACGTCCAGGAGTGGATGAAGAATGGCTGAGGAAGAAGAAGAAGAAGAAATTCAGAACAAGTAAGTGATCCCTATCAATTGCTGAACAGTGTACTTCAAACCTATTATTTTCAGTTTTGATAATTATTGAATTCACATAATTATTCGATAAGATCTATGAAAAGACCTACAGTAAAATTTTTGTTTTAGGAATATTCAGTATAGCTATAATAAACTGCAAAGAGGCAGAATGAATAGATCTACATATCAAAAACCCATGGCTTATGTTGCCTCACAAGCAATCGTAATATCATATCTAGGTGTAATATCTTTGAGAAATCAGGTTATAAGAAGTCCCTCATTTCCAAGGTTCATCAATATTTTTTTCAGTTGAGCAACAAATTATTCTTCTATTCCATAATTTATTAAGAAATACAATATATGATCAACAATTATATAGGGTGTATATATTTAGAATACAAGGAAGGACACCTTTTGAAATCTAAAAATTTGGTTAATAGTAGGTTATTTTTCATAATTTATAAAATAATACAATATATAATTCGCAATTATATAGGTTGAATAGATTCAGAATACCAAATAGTGATTTCTAGGGAGAGCCCCCTATTGAACGCCGGTAAGGTTAGCTCCCGGCCGGCCAGATCCACGGGAACCATTCATTCCACCACGGTCAAACACACTTTCGTCATTTTCGATTTAATTTTTAGATGCGTGAACGTAATAAAATAAGGTTCATCTTATAGAGAAATGAAAGATCTAGGGAGTAGTAATTTTTCGTTTACATAGGTTACATTTAGGGATCCATTTCAGGATGGAATTGAAGAATTTCATGCCGGCCGAAGAGATTTTCGTGATTTTTATATTTTCCGAATGAGCGACCAAGAATGAATTTGAGTTCATATCATAGAGTAATAAGAAGGCTATAAATAATAAGTTTATAGTACACATTGGTTACCCATTAGAGCCCAATTCCACGTTTTTCGAATGAGCGGCCAAAGATGATATTTAGTCCATCTTACGGATAATTGAAAAAGCCATAAATATTGAAATTTTTGTTCACATTGGTTAACCCTAAAGGCCCAGCTCCACGACCTGAACTGTATGATATCATGCCGGAAGGATAGTTTCTCGTGATTTTCATGTTTTTCGAATGAGCAGCCAAAGATGAAATTTAGTCCATGTTATGAAGGATTGAAAAAGCCATAAATATGGTTTTTTTCGTTCACATTGGGTACCTCTAAAGCCCCAGCTCCACGATCTGAATAGTATGATATCGTGCCGGCCGGATAGTTTTTCGTGATTTTCATGTTTTTCGAAGGACCGCTCCACGACCGGAATGATATCATACAATTCAGGTCGTGGAGCTGGGCCCTTAGAGGTACCCAATGTAAACGAAAATTTCAATATTTTCAGCTCTTTCAATCCTTCATAACATGGATTAAATTTCATCTTTGGCCGCTTATTCGAAAATCAAGAAAATCCCGAAAAACTATCCGGCCGGCACGATATCATACAATTCGGGTCGTGGAGCTAGGCACGAATGGGTAACCAATGTGTTCTATAAATTTATTATTTACAGCCTTCTCATTGCTCTATGATATGAACTCAAATTCATTCTTGGCCGCTCATTCGGAAAATATAAAAATCACAAAAATCTCTTCGGCCGGCATGAAATTCTTCAATTCCATCCTGAAATTGATCACTAAATGTAGCCTATGTAAACGAAAAATGACTACTGGCTAGATCTTTCATTTCTCTATACTACTCTACTCTATATATTTCTCATTACGTTCTCGCATCTAGAAATTGAATCAAAATATCGAAAATGAGGAAAGTGTGTTTGACCGTGTTGGAATGAATGGTTTCCGTGGAGCTGGCCGGCCATGAGCTAACCTTACCGGCGTCCCTATTGAATAGAAGGTACTCTTCATAATTTATAAACGAATACACTATACAATTAATAATTGCAACAATTCGAAAGACCAATTGGACATTCCTGAAGAACTAAGGCGTTTTTAGAATCTGAAAATTGTATCAATGTATTTTGCATACTCTTCTGTTGCATATTTCTTGTAGGTATATGGACAAAAATAATTTTTGTGGGTTCTGGTGAACGATCGAAGGGATACAGAATACAGGTAACAATGCCATTAATACCAGTCGAGATGTAGTTATCATAGAAAATGATATAGAAGAAGCTAGTGATGAAATGAATGATGGTAATGACTATATATCAGATGTCCAAATACCAGTACTAATCAGGAATTGAGAAGATCGAAATGAGGATCAAAGACAAAGAAAGTTCAAGATCACATAACGTACATATATGTTTCAGAAAATTGAGAAGATAGGAGATACATTGAAGATCTAGTTACTGTTGACGAAGCCTTATCTAGATGGGACGGAGAACAATGGAAGGTAACGATGGAGGAAGAATATGATTCGTTCATCAGGAATAATGCCTGGGAAATTGCAGAACTTTCTGAAATGTATTGGACTATAACTGGGTGTTTAAGAAAAAGCTTAATAGTGATGGTTCGCTACGTTATAGAGCAAGCTTGTAGCTCTGGGTTTTACTCAGAAGTAAATTGAACAGGGCAATTTATGTCTTATATAATAAATTAAATTTTGACAGATAGTAGTTACAAAAGATCAACAATTGAGCATTGTATTTACATAAAATCAAAAAATAACTTGCTAACTGTTGTTGCATTGTACGTGGATGACTTTTTTGTTTTAACTGATGTTAATTCTGAAGGAATATAATATCTGATAGAAAATTCAAGTGATAATTTTATCATAAAGAATTAAGGGAAAGCTAAAAATGTTTAGGGATGAATATCACTAGAAATTATGAGAAAGGTAGTATAGTAATTGTTTATATTCTTCAAATATGTATTGCAATAATTGAACATGTCTGATTGTAAACATATGAAAACTCCTTCGAAAACAAAATTTAAATTTGATTCAACAAAAGAGAGTTGAAATGATGAACCATATAAGAAATCAATAGGTTCATTAAGGTCTGAGCAATATTAACCAGTCCTGATATAGCATACTCTGTTAATCTCTTGAGTCAATTTAATAATTATCTCATTATTAAACACTGGAAAAGTGCAAAACTCATTTCAAGATGCAAGTAAAAAAAGATCATTGTTCAATTTTCACTTCAGTCAGGACTGTTCAGTATTTGGAAAGACTGCCTCGGTACTAAAATTGTATCAGCCAATACTATTGACCCATGTTAGTGGGTTCGATAACTACACTGATATATTATTGTCAAATGTTAACTTTGGATTTGAATCAATTAATAATTTAATTTTCACCAAAATTAAAAGCAATGAATAAATCAGTAGAATAGGATTTTCGAACTGGCCATAGAGCACCTATTCCTATAACGATTAAAAGATTGGAAACTTTAGTGAAAAAATAGGTATATACTGTTATGGATCGTATATGTAAGCTGCTCTTACTTTTTTGGTGATTTGATTTAAATTTTAATTGATTCGATCCAATAACTGAAAATTAGATACTATATTTCTAATTTTTTTCATATCGACTCTTACTCAGGTGGGTTCAATTTAAATTCAATTTCATTTAAAATTTTAATTAATATTCGAAAAAATTTAACCATCCAAAATTCCTATTTAATAACTAAATTCTAATTAATCTAATATAATATTTACTTATCTAAAACTTCATCGATTTCATCCTTGTTCTCTGATATCGTCCTCTATGCTCCTAACCTCAAATTGTAACCTTAATCTTCATAAGTTTGTTTGGGTTTGGAATTATTTTCCATAAATAATACTGCTTCACACTCTTGCTTGAAACCAGGGAACTTTCTTCTTGAAATTGATTAATCGTTTTTTAACTTCCTTACATAATGGTTATTTTTCAGGTACGTATTTGGATTATTTATGTTTTCTTTCAGCTTACGTAAATAACTTTGTTTATAACTTTCCAATTGTTTCAGGTATATTTTCTTGATTCAAGTGATGTGCTCTTTGCAATGGTTTTCACTGAATGAATGGCTGCCGTTCGGCTGGTCTATTTTTAGTTTTTCTAATTTTTCTTGAAATCAGCATTGCCTTGGATGTCAAAAAATTTTCCAAATATTGTAATAATCGGGAATTTGAGATTCTCGATTATTGGGTCTGGACGTCGCCAACGTGCGGTAGGTAGACCAGACCCTTGTTAGGTCAGGCACTTGACATCAGACTTGGTGGAGACTAATAAAGTGTGAACTTTATCGGTTCCCTATTTGTCCTATTTGTCAAATCTGGATGATGGAAATCTTTTTGTACAAGTCGATACTTAAGTGCAGTCTCGACCTCAGCCGATAAGAATGTAAGTTTTAGGGTGTTAAAAATTAATTTATCGAAGTTTGTTGAGTGATCTCCTTATGGGAACATGCAATCCGTGGGAAGAGAAAAACTTGGCAACAACGGAAAAAATCCAAGACGTTATTTTTGAAGGTACGCCCATCGGGGGGCGGGAAAATAAGTAACCTTAGGCCAAAGCAGAGAAAAATTAAGCAGTTAGTGACGAGTAAGTTTCGGGAAACGGTTAGTTTCGGGGAGTTCAGGGAACTCAAGAATCAGTTCGGGAATTAGGAAGTTTAGAGTTGAAGGTAGAAGTTAGTCGATATAAAGGTTTTGGTAGATTAGGTTTGAAACGTAGTTTGAAATAATAATATATTTGAATTTTTTTTTTGGTTTCGTCACGGGTCGACAATAGATTCAGTAGAGTTAAAGATTAGTCATAACGGTATCGGTTCGCCAAAGTTTCCGTGAGGTTCGAGATACGTTTCGCGAGAGTGGACTGGATGTGAAGGATTATCCATCGAAGGAATTGACAGGTAGCAAGTGAGAAATTCAAAAGTTTAATTTTTGTTTTTTTTTTGTTTTGTTTGGTTGTTCTGTCCAATGTTCTGAAATCTCCAGTTAGTTTATGTAAAAGTTTAAGGCAAGTCCTCCGAAGATCAGTTCTGGCTCAAGCTTGATTTTTGTTAAATTTTTTTTTTGTGTTATTAAAATTATAAAAGAGCTTATGCCTTTTAGTTATCTCTAGATCTGTTTCCAAAGAAAAAATCCAGTTTAACACTAAGTCCTGTCCCTAGTGCGACAGGCCTTACCCACACTTTCTCCCTTAATAAAGGAGAAATTTTATTCAACATCTTTATAACACTACCACCACCTTGATCAGAGGAAAGCCGCTCTTCCAATGATCACAAGAGGCGGTGGATTAGTACAAATGGTGACAGCCGGTGCGATGTGTTAATTTTTTTTTCTTTTTGGAACAATATAGTCGATTTTTTTTTTTTTTCCGAAAGAATTTTGGATTTTTGAAGAGGTAGATATTTTGAATAAATCTTGGAAGAAGAAAATTTTTAAGTTGTTGGACATATAGCCGATTCAATTTGAGTGGAATTATTCTGACAATTTTATTCGTGATAAATAATAGTTGAATACTAGAGATAGAGATCATAGATATTGGAATAAACTGAGAGATTTCTGGACGAAGGAATTAATGATATTGAGTGATTGAAGAATTAATCATACGTTGTGACAGTTTCAGCTAGATAATTTTATTCAGGGAAATACTTTAGGAGAAAGCCGTTAAGGAGTACGAGATCGGGTAACTAAATTAGTTGAGTTGTATGAATTTTTTTTTGGTAATATTTGGGTGAATATTTTATTACTCAGGACTTATTTCGTACCTTAATAAATCAATTATTTATTTAGACAGTAATTTAAGGAAAAACGCTGACAATGTTGCCGACGGCTAGTACTAACTCTACTGCGAATACAAGTAGTTCATCGCAAATTCCATTTAGATACCCTTTAGGAATGATCGCAACAACACTAGATAATTTTTCAGGCAAGGACGCAACTAGGTATTTCGAAAAATTTGAACTTAGGTCGCAATTAGACGGGTGGAGTGAATATGAGACGTTGACATTGCTTAAATTCAAACTTGTAGGGGACGCGTATAATTTTTTTAAATCTGATATTGCCCTAAGTTCTTTATCATATGCGGAATTAAAAGCAAGATACCTTCAAAAATTCACTCCAGTTAGGTTACCTTGGGAAAATCAGTGGAATTTGAATAATTGTTTTCAGAGACATGATGAAGACGTTTCATCTTTTTGCACTAGATTGAGAATTATAGGGGCGGAACTATTAAGTGAGGATTTGTCCGGGGCAACGAAAGATGAGGAATCGGGTATTAGGAAGAAAAATAGGGACTTGATTTTGAATCAATTCAAAATTGGACTACGTAAAGAAGTTATGAGGGAAGTCGGTATTCTTTTATTGCGCGAGGAACATTTGGATTTAGAAAAAGCAGAGGAACTAGTAAGATTGCAGGAAACGACTCATGAAATGTTGCAAGGGAGATTATCTACTAGAAATATATCGGAAATTAAATTCGGAGTAATATGTCAATTTTGCAGGGAAGTAGGTCATTCGGCAAAAGAGTGTAGAAGTACTTGGGCAAATTGGAGGAACGTTCAACAAAACTTCAAAAATGGGTGTTATTCTTGTGGCCAACAGGGTCATTTCGCGAGGGAATGTCGGACGTACAGGAGATCAGAAAAAAGAAATAGTGAAGTATGTTATTCCTGCAATCAGATAGGACACTGGTCGAGAGAGTGCCCAACGAAAAATTGGAGAGAAACCCAATCTCGTAATAATTCTCATTATCGACCATGTTCAGTTAGTAATGAGTTCAAAATCGGAAATATCAGAAAAGTTTACCTAGGTGAAAATAAGTCTGAAGGATTAGCGGAAAAGAAAATGACGGATATTCAGGAGGATGAATCGCGAATTGAGAAAAGGAACATACAATCGGTCGAAAAACAGATGAAAAGTCACATGAATAATAATATTTTTCCAAAAGTAAATAAAGTTAGGGAACTTGAAGTCGAGACGCAGTACAAAGACATTAACAATTCAAATATGATAAAAGAAAGGGTTAGCGGTATTAAACGAGAGATTATAAGGGATAACGAGGAACACGGATTGACGGTTAGGAAAATGATGAAATGTGAAAATTTGAGGGACTTAGACGGTAGGAGAGATGATTCGGTCACAACGGCAAAGAAAATTAGAAAACCTGATACCACTTTGGAATCAGGGGTTGTAAAATTAAAGAACAATACAGAAAGAAAGAACTTACTCGGTGAAAAATTGAAAGTAGGTACAAGACAAATTCACGAGATAGCTGATCAAAATAACCAGGCAGAAAGGGTGACTAGAGTTGATAAGAAAATAGTAGACCCTCAATTCAAGTTGGCGGATTTAGTATATGTGAGGGAAATGAGCGCAAAAAGGGGATTATCAAAAAGATTATTGAAAAACTGGGCTGGACCGTATAGAGTAACCGAAATAATTGATCCCGTGACGTGTAGGGTAAGAAAATGCGGACGAAGAGATGAAAAAGTTGTTCATGTCAATAGATTAAAACCGTACACTCCACGAGTTAATGAAATGGGGAAAAAATTAGAAAAACGCGTGAGATCGGGATATACGGACTTGGATACTGATTCAGACGAAGAACAGGAGGAGTTAGGAAAATTCCCCCCGTTTTTGATCCCCACTTGGGAAAACCAGGATGAAGATCAGGGGGAAAGCGACGAAGAATCGGTAGAAGAAGTTGAAATTCCTGTTCGACGTTCAAATAGAATAAGGCGCCCACCGGATCGTTGGGGCTACTACTAATCGCGAAAGACAGCCTCAGATAACGCGGGAATGGTAATTTCATATGGATTTTTTTCTTTATTGTGGTTTTCTTTTTTTTTTAAGTTTAATGTAGGATTAATTAAGTAAGATAGATAGTAGAAGATAGGGTAATATAGCGTAACGTCGCGATGGGTAACGTGAGGAAAATTTTATAGATATGACCTTCAGGAGATGTGAATCGGCTCCTGCCCTTTTCGTAGATTCCAGGGACTCGCTAACTCGGAAAACGAGAATCTGTTTGATATTTTAGATAATTCAAGTAGTATTCATCGTTTGTTTGGTTTAACATTTTATTGGAAAAAACATTGTGGTCGCTGAAGGACATCCCTCGCCTGCAGTTCATAGGTGAGCACAATGTTTTGTTGAATAGTGGCAATGGGTGGAATGTTCTATTGTATGTATAATATTTTGTGTGTGTTTTGTTTTAATTTAGATATTATGTATTTTAATGAACCTCTTAGAAATGTTTTTGGTCTAATATATAGCTCCTAAGTTGTTCAACTTGCTTCCTGGAGAATATAAATCTTCCGTACACCACCCTAATTTCAAGAGAAAAGTGGGGAAATGGCTTCAATGTTCAGACAGAAATATTATTAACAACAAATAACTTGTGCTCAAAATTTTGAGGAGATATATTGATTATAGGATATTGTGATACTGTTATGAGTCTGAATTTTGTAAAATTGTTTTTCGTTCTTTTTTTATTGTTATTTTTGATCAGCATTGTTGTGACCTCGTTGATATGTAGAAGTGAAAGAACATCACTTACAAGTAGCAACGCTACTTCTGTGATCTATGTTTATTTTCATATTATTTTCATGTAATTTATATAGGTAGTACGAGGAAGGAGAAACCAACCGTCGTGAAGAAGGACCAAATTGTAGCTAAGGGAATAACCTTCCTCCCAATCGTGTGTGTCTACCGCGAATAGTATATGTGCGGATAAGAACACTTAATTAATGTGATGTCCCGGTGTGTCCAAGCGACACTATACTACAGTTCGCGCCTGCGAAGCGTAGACAGTTTCGTTGAGCGACCAGGCGAAAGGGTCAAGTTGGAGGTTATGGATGAAGTTACTCAGTTGTTCATTTGCGAGATATAAGTATGGAGAAATGAAGAGAAGAAAGTCAGCGAGAAACTGAGGATGCAGAAGAAGTTTACACAAACCGTAACTTCGCACAAATCCGATCATGTTATACACTGCGGATACAGAGGAAGATATCAACGATTTTTAATAAGAACAACACTTCATCGTACTTTAACTATAACCTAATGTATGGAGGAGCAGACTACCAGTCTTGCGAAAAAACGCTCAAAAAGTGAATCGCGAATTACAAACGATATGCGTAAAATAGTCCAACTATAGACTTATCTCACGATCGTTGTGTAACGTTGAGGACAAGTGACACTATGCCCCCTTTCCCTATCCTTGGAGGTTATTCCTGAAGCGAAGTCTGGGTCCAGGAGAAAACGAAATATCGTCCTGAATGAAAACACTAGATGCCGTCATGACGAGACCAGGATGTGCCGCGAAAGTGTACTAGAATTGCGAAAGTGAACTCATAGAACTCCATGTTGGAGCAGTGAAGTGGTTAAGAAGAGATATTTGAAAGAATGTTTGACGAATTTTGTTTTTCTTTTTAGACTGAAGATTTTTTTTTTTTTTTATTTAATTTTTTTTTTGGTTGAAAATTTTTGGAATTGATCATGTAGTAAGAAAAAAGAACATACCACCTTAGTAATAATAGTTTTTTTTGAGGGATTGAGTTTAAATAAGTCAATTCAAATTTTTTTTTGGTTTGATATGTTTTGATATGAATGCTTGATTGGTTATTGCATTATTTTATATACTTTGGTTACATGTGTTTGGGAGATGATGAACTATTGGACAGAAGACAAGGAGGATAAGAGAAAAGTTATGGCAACCGATGTCATAACTTTTTCGAAGAGGGATGTATCTGTAATAATCGGGAATTTGAGATTCTCGATTATTGGGTCTGGACGTCGCCAACGTGCGGTAGGTAGACCAGACCCTTGTTAGGTCAGGCACTTGACATCAGACTTGGTGGAGACTAATAAAGTGTGAACTTTATTGGTTCCCTATTTGTCCTATTTGTCAAATCTGGATGATGGAAATCTTTTTGTACAAGTCGATACTTAAGTGCAGTCTCGACCTCAGCCGATAAGAATGTAAGTTTTAGGGTGTTAAAAATTAATTTATCGAAGTTTGTTGAGTGATCTCCTTATGGGAACATGCAATCCGTGGGAAGAGAAAAACTTGGCAACAACGGAAAAAATCCAAGACGTTATTTTTGAAGGTACGCCCATCGGGGGGCGGGAAAATAAGTAACCTTAGGCCAAAGCAGAGAAAAATTAAGCAGTTAGTGACGAGTAAGTTTCGGGAAACGGTTAGTTTCGGGGAGTTCAGGGAACTCAAGAATCAGTTCGGGAATTAGGAAGTTTAGAGTTGAAGGTAGAAGTTAGTCGATATAAAGGTTTTGGTAGATTAGGTTTGAAACGTAGTTTGAAATAATAATATATTTGAATTTTTTTTTTGGTTTCGTCACGGGTCGACAATAGATTCAGTAGAGTTAAAGATTAGTCATAACGGTATCGGTTCGCCAAAGTTTCCGTGAGGTTCGAGATACGTTTCGCGAGAGTGGACTGGATGTGAAGGATTATCCATCGAAGGAATTGACAGGTAGCAAGTGAGAAATTCAAAAGTTTAATTTTTGTTTTTTTTTTTGTTTTGTTTGGTTGTTCTGTCCAATGTTCTGAAATCTCCAGTTAGTTTATGTAAAAGTTTAAGGCAAGTCCTCCGAAGATCAGTTCTGGCTCAAGCTTGATTTTTGTTAAATTTTTTTTTTGTGTTATTAAAATTATAAAAGAGCTTATGCCTTTTAGTTATCTCTAGATCTGTTTCCAAAGAAAAAATCCAGTTTAACACTAAGTCCTGTCCCTAGTGCGACAGGCCTTACCCACACTTTCTCCCTTAATAAAGGAGAAATTTTATTCAACATCTTTATAACACTACCACCACCTTGATCAGAGGAAAGCCGCTCTTCCAATGATCACAAGAGGCGGTGGATTAGTACAATATTATGCTTTCGCAATTTTCTCTTTTGAGGTAAGTTTTCCTTCTTCAATCTTGATCTAGTTAATTTCTTCATTTTTTACCCATCTTTTGATACCAAATATGTTGCATTCGGTCGATTCTAAGTTACAAAATTCTCAAATATTCTATATACAATTTGGAAATTTTTCTAATATTCACTTTCTTTGGCCTAATATTCAAAGATTTCTATCTATAGCTCCTAAAATCTACTAAATATTTTCAAATTATACTATAATCTAATGAATTATATACATTTTTGTATGTTTGATAATGTCTCAAACATACAAAAATGTATATAATTCATTAGATTAACTCCAGAACGCCTGAAGCTATCGCTTTGCGACCTTTTGGTTTTTCAAACAAATTTGATGGAATTTCTGTTTCTGTCAGAACCTAAAGACACAATTTGGTTTTTCGCAGTGCATCAGTTGAAGAATATCTTCTTTCGGCCATAACTTCAGAACGCCTGAAATTATCGCTTTACGACCATTAGATTTTTTCATGCAAATTTGATGGAATTTCTGTTTCTGTTGAGAAAATCCTATCATTACATTTGAAATTTCAGAGTAAAATGAACAAAACAATGAACTTCTGACTTAGCGCCCCCTATCGAAAGCAGCAAAAACAAATTTATCATGACTATATTCTGTTCCTAATCAACAAGATATTATCTTTCAGACGAGATCTAATTTGCTCAAAAATGTTGAGCCAAACTGAATTTACAGGCGTTTCAATCAGTCAGATTATCCCTCTCACCTACCCTTATTTGATGTCGTAAAATCGAAAGTGACAATTCAAAAAGATAGAGAATTTTACAAGGATTACTGTGATGATATTTTTTCTTCAACTTCATATGAAACATTTTCGAGTAAAATTCATTTTTCTACTCGACAGTAGCTATTACGCCCCCTAGCGGTAGAAGTATGAACTTCAAATCAATTTCTAGTGTGTTCTCTTGTTCACTTTAGTGGTAAAAATTTTTACCGCAAGTCTCTACGATGAGTGGATCCAGAGATATAGCCGCTTACCTCGCTTATTTGTCCACCCTATACATGTATTTCATTCAAAGCGTACACATGCCAACACATGTTTCTATTAAGCACGCGTTGAAAGCTACGAATAAAATGCATGTACTTGTAAACGCGCGTTGAAGCGCTTGTCATTTGGACCTGCTGTATCTGTTGGGGAAATATCTATATCTACCGACGGAGTACCGATTAATTGCAAAGGCGTATTCTCGGCATTGGCTAGACGTTAAACCGACGTATTCGTAGACAGTCGGATCATCGCTGGCATTGCGATTTCCAGACTCGGCGATACATCGGTTATTAGTCCGTCTGGCGGCTGTCGGCCGATCGGACACTATTCAATACACCGGCTCTAAAGATTGTAGGCAAGCCGACACAAATGAACCGTTATGTCAGCATTTCGCCAACGTTGGGCCGAGCTTATTTTGTTTGTTGGGATAATTCAACTTGTAATGAATCTATCAAATAAAATCTGTTGTAATAGTTGTGAATAAATAACATTCAAATAAGAGCTTTATTATTAAAAAATATATATTTCTCTCAGTATATTTTAATCATTCCTTCTAATATTTTCTTGTTATCTCTACGATCCACGCTAGTGTTCTGATCTAACAGCAGATTTAAACAGAATTCCTGTAAATCCAACAATTCCATCTGCTATTCTGTGGTACTGCGTCGGCGCGTCCGCAAGCCTAGAGGCATTAGTGTTGGTTGTTGTTAACGCATATCTGATATTCGCCATTTTTTTGTGCAAGTGCATTTTGTGAATTGTGAAATATATCAGAAAGATGTCGGCGTCAAGTGCAAGTTCTGAGTATTTGAACCCTATCATCTTAGACTTTGATGAAAGCTAATATGGTGAACCGACCGAAACGATACGATGGAAGTAGCAGCCAGCGACGATGATGTCGCCGGCTATTTAAGGTTTAGCCTATTGAGCCGAAATAATCGAAAGTAAGAAAAGTTTATAATTTTAATTTGTTTGTGAAGTGACTGTCACTAAAACAATGTATTTCGAATAAGCACAAACACGTGACTGCATAGTACTATTATAGAGATATTTCTTCTTACAAACCACCTATTTTTATGGAGTTTCATTTCTTTAAACATTTATATGTATCCAAGAATGTCAATATTTTTAACTAGTTAATGAAATAAACCAAAAAAAAAAAATTTGCCAACATTTCGTGTTTCGCAAAAAGATTGATCTTATGGACTTCTTGAATGCACAGATTTATTTTGAGAATATTCGTAAAGGGAAAAATCTCTCATTGGGTGTGGCACTATGCTTTCTCATCTTTCACTGATAAATAATCAGTAAATTATTCTCGGTCTGGTAACATTATTAACTACCAAAATCATATAATTTTCTCATGCTAATTTGCTCGGTATATCCAAAATAATCTTTGAAATGTTTTCGAAATTGTTTTGAAAGATCAAAAATATTTTGCGAAAAATGCTCACACCAATGTTATTAAACTCTTAAACTTCTTTTTTATTTTTAGGTTCTTCTCTGATAATCAAATGAAACAAATGGTGCTAATTAAATTGTCATGCTTATATATAATAATTCAGAATACTTTTTGGTAAGTCACAACTGCTTCATTGAAATATAGTTGAGTTAGGCAAATTACTGATTTCTCTATATTATTAATGATAATTTTTGTTTGTTAAACTAAATTTTTTTTTATTCTCCTCAAATACTAACCGATGAACGAAAAAACCAAACAAAAAGATTCAATCTTCGGTCATTTCTAACTTTTCAAGATATATAGTAATGATTTGTTAATGTTATCATCTTCTTTTTAGTTGCTGGCTGACTTCAATGTTATAACTCAGACCATACAGAGGCACTAACTAGGACTTTTTCCCTGACAAAAAAAAAGTTGTTAAATATCATAAAGACTCGGATAGACTCATCCTCAGTAGCCGACATGAAGGCCAATTTGAAGGAGCTGCTATAGCTTGGAGAAGTTATTTTTTTATCACTCCCACAAATAAGCTATTTTGTACGTATGTCATAATTTATTTTTTATATCGTTTTCAGACGGAGAAAAACGATGCAACATAGCACCATTCCTTTCTATAGCGTATCTACTTAATTTGAATTACGTAAGAGGGAGCAAAAAAAAAGTTACAACCTGAAGGCCAATTTGATTAGAATCAATGGAGAAAATATAAATAGTAGACGATATCAAATGGCAGGTTTGAAGTTACATTTGCAGCCGTTTATCTTCAGTTTAGATTTATAATGTACCTCTCCCTTGTATATTTATTTTGAATTGTCTGATGTACATTAAGGATAACATTTCGCATATGTCAAAGTTTTTGGCATAATTATGGTACCAGGATTGATAATATGTTGTGCTGCCCCAGGCATAGAACTACCAAGTTCGAGAATTTCCCACTTCACCAGGGCACTAAGTTTTATAATAACCTTCCAAAAATGTTAAATGCCTGGACTCTCGAAGGTTCAAGAAAACTATTAAGTCAATGCTTTTAAAGAAATGTTTTTATAGTGTTGCCGAATTTCTGACAACCTGTCCTGATGTGTAAATTTTCTGAATTTTCTTTTTTGTATTTGTATTTATACTGTATGTATATTTTATTTATATATACCTACTTATTTATTAGTGCCAGTATGTGTCAGATTATTTTGTATTTAATTCACTCATCTCATACATATTTGCTATGTCCTAAGTGATTCAATAAATAATTATTATCATGTACTTTTAGTCAAAGATGTATTCCGTTATGACCTTGCAATGTTTCTTATATTAATATAAAACATATTTGTGATTATAAAATAGGAATTACGGTATGCATACAAAATCATCTTTTTGTATTTATCTTTAAAAAAAATTGTTTTTTCAATGAATAAATTTGAACTTGAGCATTCTGAATTTCTCTTCTTTTATACCAAATCTATATTAGAAGTGCATACTCTGCTTGATGGGTATTGAACTATGGAACTATTAGATATCTTTCATTGTGATTGTAATGTAATCTTCCTGGGTTACTCCTTGGTTTGTGTTCTTCCGCTAATTTGGGATTAAAACAATATATTGTCTGCCTTAATGAAATAGTGGGCACCCCTAGAGGTGATTAGCTACATTGTAACGAGGTCTGATTATTCCAATAGGAATGATCAGGCTCCGTCAAAAGAATATTTCATTATTTTCCGTTCCAATTAATCATTCTGATATATTCCGTAAAAATTGGAATTAATTTATTAATTGTTCACCGCGATAATGAAAAAATCCATGCCTCATGTTTTTTAACCGACCAGGATCTCGAATTATCGGATTGAAATAAAATAAGAAATTATTGATTTCGGCTTTTTGGCCACCGATATAATTTTTTCCAGATGTTAAATTGCGTTCCGCCGAGAGCATTTTCTCGGAAAACGAGGTTTTTGTCGACATGAGGAGTCACGTGGACTGAATTCTTTCACCATCCCACACCGAAATTATAAAAGGGTGTAACCGGCCGAAAATCGGCATTCATATTCAGATTGTAGTAGGAGTTCAGATCAAGATTTCAGGAGTTAGAGGGTTATTCAGATTCATTCAGATTTAGTCATATTCAGCAATAAATTCAGATAGTTTTCAGTATTAATTCAGAGTTAGTTCAGTATTTAGATATAGTTGCCTTCAGTTTTCAGTATTCAGAATAGTAAAGACATTGCGTTTAAAAAAAGTGAAATCCAGCGATTTAGAAGTGGTGAAATTGGTAATTGCACACTAATAGTCTCAAATTCGTTTCTGAGGCCAACATTCAGGGAAAAATTCTCCATGAGAATTATTTCGCCGTGAAATATTCAAAGTTGTTCATTCAAGTAATTTCACTTCTTCAAACTAAGATCATGTTCTTCATTGTGAAGAGTAAAAGTCCCGAGAAATATTTCCGACCGGGGATTTTGTTTCTACCCTTCGCACTGGGGAACGGTGATTTGTTCAACTTCGCAGTGATTCCGCCATTTTCGTCAATCAACTTACTTGTTAGTCATTTGCTGGGTAGTTTGCTAATTTTCCTTGTGGATTTTCTCACGAGTGAACATTCAAGGGATTTTATTTGATAGAGACATCGAGAGGGTGTACCGGTAGTTTTCAACGCGTAAGGATTAGTTTTCATTCCTTCCCGACTCCGCATATCCACGTACTCATCTCCATATCATACCCCGGCTCCCGGATCCGACTAACTTGTTAAACGGTTCTGACTGATATTAAATTGGTGAGGTAAGGACACAGTAGTTGTAGACAGTACAAATTATCTCAGTAACCGAATTCAAGTATACATATTGATACAGTCTTTACTTTTTCTGATTTACCGTTTTGCTGAGATTTTCTGTATTGTAAAATTGAATCAGTGAACTTATTATTAATTCTTTTGCGTTGTTTGTTACTTGGTCACCGCAACCATCCTAGGTGACACCGAATCTTGTCTTCAATAAGCTACCCTGGTAAGGTTTGTTAATTTCTCCCTAAAATTGGCTGGCGCTCGAGATAATATTGCGAGGTGCTGAAGGGCATTAGCAGAGGCGAGCCGTGACGCGAAAAGGCGTTACAACATAAAATAATTTCAATTTGCGGTTAGTTCTACCGTGGAGCATTGTTGTAATTCAGAGTATTTCCTGTCAGTATTTGAGTGCTATTTTGTAATGTATTTTGTCTTCACAAATAGATGTGTCTGAAATCAAGGGATAGTTTTCCATAGATATATTCTTTATAAATAAATATATGGAAATTCTCCCCCGATTCCAGGCACCTCTATTTGCAAAGTCACTCTTTGGATATAATACATGACAAAATAGCACTTGAATGCTGATAGAAAGTACCCTGAATTACAACAATGCTCCACGGTAGAACTAACCGGAAATTTCCAGTAAAATTTCATGGAAACAAATGTCAACTACACATGGAAATTACTGCCAAAACTACAATAATATTCAATAGAAAATGCAAGAAATTCTAGTTGAATACTAGGTAACTTCTTTAAATCAACGTAAAATTCTTGTTAAATCGATACTAGAGTTTCGTTATAACTAAGGTCGAAATAGGAATACAACTATCTAGTTTGTTCATTAACCAGGAAATTCCTGTTGAACCGAATGTAACGATGCTGTAAATAGCCATACATATTCTGGTTTTTGTCACAGTATTATATTCTTGTTGAAATGACAAACTGCCTTACTATCCATTCCTTATACTATGATATTAGATACTATTGTATTTGCTTTCTTAGATACATTTGATTTGATGAGGTATCAGTACCACTATTATAATCAACATCCATCTTAAAAATAATTTATAATTGAAACTGCGAGCGCGCGCAGTCAAACAATCAACCACGTCGCGTGTCAACAAACCGTATAATTTTAAATAGTTATAAAGATACATACCTAACTTGACACGAATTAGGTAAAAGATTGACCTTAAACGTGCACATATTAGACTGAATAATGTTCTTAATTTCTTCATAGCTTCCACTGAAATATGACACTTTCTCATTTGTTTCTTTGTTGCATCCTCTTTCATCTGGAAAAAATTCAGGAATTAGTCAAATATCGGCCTTCTTGAAGAACTTCATGTTCATGGTCTCATCAAAATCATAAAAAATTCAAGCATGACATTGAAACCATCTTAGTGAAAAGCGACATAATACAAAAACGTATTGGACAAGTCAATAAAAAAACATATACTGAGTGTTTCATGAATGATTGTACAGGCTTTCAGGGCTGATGCAGGACATTTTGGTGAGTCTGAATCAGTGCTCGAAACATGTCCTAACTATATTAGTTCAAGAAATATTTATGTATTTTAACAAAAACTTTCAATCGGCATAACTTTTGAAGGCCTGCATGGATCTTCATGAAAATTTGAAGGAATGCCTAATATTTGCACCTGATGACTTGTCGATAGCGCAGGTCCGGAAGTAGAAAATTATATTCTTTTTCCACAGCTTGTAAAACACCCTGTACATCGAATTTTCGAGAAGTGAAATTTTCTTCAGAATCTACAATGGATACTCTTTCAATCAAGCTCATTTGAAATAATCGCATCAATATTTTATGAGCTATTGAATATCTGCAATTTTTGATTCATGGTAAACGTGGACCTGCGTTTTTCCGAATAATGCGTTAATTCATATCGAATGAATTTAATTTCTCATTATCATGACTTAAAGCAGCATTTCTAACCTGTGGGGGCACTGCCTAAGGAGATGCGAGCATACCGAAGGGAAAAAAATTAGATATTCACAAAAATTAATAACTGGCTGAAATCAGACATACACATACAAGAAGAAATACTTTTCGAATTCGTATTTACATTTTCGCAAATAAATTCTTCTATGCCCCTTCCCCAATCAATTTTCATATATGTATTGTTCTCGAAAATTTCCTCTTGGAATATTGCTTCCATCATTCAAAAGCCCTAGCAAATGCTCGATTAAAAATGTTAGATATGTCAATCCATTCAGCCTGTGTGGAAAGATATATGGTCCGATAAGGCGATTATTGTAAATTCCACACCAAATATTGCAGAAAAACGATGTTGTGAATTGCGTTTCCTAGTATGAGCCACTTAATTTCTTCTGTGATCTTTCACATAGCGTTGAATATAAATGATATATTAAGGGCCAGTTGCATTAATTGCCTTAACATTGATTAAAATTTAAACATTGATTAATTACTGATTTCTCTTGAGAAATCATAGAGTAATCAACGTTTAAATTTTTAATCAATGTTTAGGCAAATGGTGCAACTGGCCCTAAGCTTCAGATCGATTCAAGCAGCATGTTAGAAGATAAATAGTGGATTCAATACAAGAGCTAGCAGGTGTCAAAAAAAGGGACTTTTCGAGAACAAAACACATACGAAAATCGATGGGGAAAGGGATATAAAAGAATTTATTTGCGAAAGTATAAATAAGATGTCTAAAAGTATTCCGTTTCGTATACGTGTGTCTGATTTCAGCCAGTTTTTAATTATTTTGAATTTCTAAAATTTTCCCTTCGGTATGCTTTCATCCCCTTAGGAGGCTCTCCTTCAGTTTAAAAATGCTGCCTTAAGTCATTTCACTCAGAAATTAAATCAATTCAATATGAATTAACGCATTATTCGGAAAAACACAGGTCCGCGATTACTTTGAATCGAAAATTCCAGAATATTCAATAGCTCATAAAATATTGATGCGAAGTGTATCATTATTACAAATGAGCTCGTTTGAAAGAGTATCCATTGTAGATTCTGAGGAAAATTGCACTTTTCGAAAATTCGATGTACAGGGTGTTTTACAAGATGTGGAATAAAGAATATAATCTGTTTTTATTAAAGAATATAATTTTCTCAGTCCGGACCTGCGCTACAGACAAGTCATTAGGTGCAAATATTAGGCATTGGCCTATACTCATTCCCTCAATTTTCATGAAGATCCATGCAGGCGTTCAAAAGTTATGCCGATTGAAAGTTTTTGATAAAATACATAAAATAATCTGTATCTCTCAAACGAATATAGCTAGGACATATTCCGAGCACTGATTCAGACTCATCAAATGCCCCGCATCTGCCCTGAAAGCCTCTACAATCATTCGTGAAACACCCTGAAGAATGAAAAAATTTACATACTAGTCATTATATCTGCTTCCTAACCTGATATTCTTACAGCAATCATAATATTCAGTTAGGTTTCGAAAAATTGAGGTATTACGGAATCGTTAACTGTCCTTCTTAAACTTTGAAAACCTTCAATATCCCTATAGTTCTTTGGGAGATAATGGAACAACTTAATTCCCATATATCTGGGAGACCTCTTATATTCCACCAGGTTTGGCATAGTATGATAAGTAGCGAGGAGTGTATTGTTGAGTAATTATGATTAAAATAAACACGCAGAAATAAACGATCATTAGTTTTTACATATATCACAAATGAATTGAGATACTATAGGTAAAATGAAGAATTTTTTTAAAAGACCTCTACATGATGTTCCCAAAGGAACTTCAGCCATCCTCTCTTTTGAACAAGAAAGACTGGATTCAGCGCGGCGGATGTCCTCCAGAAGTCAAGTTCATAAATTATCCTTGACTTGAATAGAGCATTTTAATAACAATAATAGTCTTTATTCAGCAAATTCTACTCAACCCCCCAACAAAATACAAATTAATAAAAAAACCAAAAATAAAAATTAATGGAAGGAAATACAACATAAATAATATACATCATGAATATCACCAAAAATGAAACTTATCTACGAAATCTGTAACTGACTCAAAAATAAAACATTCTTCAATTCTATTCTCAATGAGTTCAAAGAAGAACTCCCAAATGCAATTAACATCTCATTATGCAATTTCACCGCATTAAAGGTGAAAGAGCGCTGAAACATGGCTGAACCTAATCGAGACAGCATGAGCCTCCGCTTATGCCTTAACGCAACATGGTGAACATCTCGTCTGTAGACCAACTTCGATATACAGTATAATACTCATCTGAAGCCGAAAAATATTTTCGTCCCTGAGCCACGCTAACCCATTTATTGCATCACTGATCCCACTATCGTATTTTCTCAAACCTAAAACGTAGCGGCAGCACGAATACTGCACTTTTTGCAACCTATATCTCTCGATAGAATCTAGGCAAGGATAAAAAACTGTAAATCCATAACTCAGCTTGGACAGCACAAGAGTTTCGCAGGGATACTTACGTGAATGAAAATCTAAAAACTGTCTCTGGCGATACAAATAACGTAGTGCCAAAAAAAAATTCTCAACAGCATCGAGACATGCTTCCTAAATCTCAGTTGATAATCGAAAAATACTCAAGGTTCCTACAGCAGGGGGAGCATGGAATCTTCTCAACACCTATCATAACCTCAACCTCGGCATTATACTTTCTCGGAAAGAAGGGTATATAGAAACATTTTTTAACGTTTATTTTCAGATTGTTTCTTCTGCAATGCAGCACAATGCTTGACAAGTCTTCATTCAACCGTCCGATAGCTATAGAAATGGCAGAGGGGAGGAAAGAGAGAGTGTCATCGCAATAAAAATAGATGTCAACAAACTTAACAACCTTATACAAATCAGCTATATATACAAGGAATAGCAGAGGACCAAAAATGGAACCTTGATGAATAGCCGAAGTTATCAGGCAGTACTCCGAAAATGCATCACGTAATTTAACGCAGGGATATATATCTCTACCAAAGAGATCTAAAAATTTTAAAAGAATCGAAACCGTAATAACTTCATTTAGCACAGAGCAACTCATGGTCTAAGGTATCAAATGCCTTTGCGAAATCTAATAGGGTAAGAATTGCAGCATACCCCCATCCAAAGAGTGCAGGATGTCATCTGCTACATTCGAAAGAACCCGACTGATGAACAGTAAGGATTTCGCTCTCGAAAACATAGTCATAAATCTGAGAAAAAAGTACTTTCTCGAAAATCTTCGACATGGCTGGTAATATACTTATCAGGAATCTTAGATAAAGGATTCACAATAGAGCACTTCCAGACACTCGAATAATACCCAGGCTCGATTGAAAAATTCAGGCCTACTCGAACAAATCATATCAAGAAGAGTATGGGATGTGGCCGTTATGTGTATTGGTTCATCTATTAGTTGTTTCAGACCATAAGATACAATGCAATCAGTGAAATTACTCACGAACAGTTGATTTTCGTTTATGTCTCCAGCGATAATTACTTGATCATATCTCGAGGATATCATTGATAAAAAAATCATCCAAATGGTGAATAAAATTTGAAATACCCCACGCGGATGTTCGATAAATACATCCCAGCAAAAGAGCTTCCTTGCCCAATCTCACCACGACCCAAATAAGTTCCAAAGTCGAGTCAAAGTCACCGAATACTCTCCTCGATGATAGTGAGTCCCTCACATAGAATCCAACTCCCCCCCCAATACGCCCAACTCGATCACAACGTAAAACACGAAAACCAGAAATCAAAATACTTTCATCTGGAATGCAAATTTCTATATTGGTTATAGATTTCAACCTATAAAGAGCATAACAAACAGAAGACAACTTCTTACATAAATATTCTATATGCTGATGCCAGTTGAGGCTATCATCAATAATTATACCTATAAATCAATTGACCTATGTTGCACCCTTACAGAAAATTTTTAATTTTATGTTTCACGGAGTTCTTAAGACTTAAACAAATAAAAAGTGTTTCAGAAGAATTCAAAAACAATTTGTTCGATTCTTCAATATGTTGCCAAATGATAAAGACGTCGACGCTAGTCACTTTTTAATAATATATAGGGTTAAAGTTTGTAAGTTTGTACGATTTCAAGTAACAAAAATTATTTTGATAATTATATTTGACTTCAATAGTCTTTCTGAATTCTCAATGAATTCGATTCATGATTATCAAGACTGCCGTTTGAATTGAGAAGTGCGTGCGTATCTAAAAAAAATCACTTTTGAGATATTGAAATTTAAATACTTTCATTTCTGCCATCCACAGATTGAATTAAATTAACATGCATTATCATGTATTTCTCTTTCATATTAATTCAATTGAATCTGTGGATCAAATGAAAGTCTTCAAAGACAAATATCTCAAATGTGCTTTTTTGCAGATACGGCCTCCTCAATTGAAACGGCAGTATATTTTTGATGCTCTTTTTTATGTGCTTTCAAAAATTGAACACTTGCTTCCATAGCCACATATTATAAAATAATATGAATCTAAATAATTGAAATGATTAGAAATACAAAAATATATCTTCGTAAAAATTCTCTATAAAATAAATTTTATTTTGTTTGTTTGATTTTGTTATGTGAAATGAATATATTTAAATCTGAAATATTCAGCCAATCAAATTTGTCAATGAAATTCCAGTTCCAACAATTTTTTTTTCACTAAATAGAATACCAAATGTGAGATAATGGTATTCTCAACTGAAGTTTAAACACCATCTGTTTTTAATGAGGTACCCTTGGGATATTCCATCATTCTTTGTTTTTATTTTCAGCCGACAGCCACCAAAGAAGTTTTATGATTTTATTATGTTCAAGTACTTAGGTACGTTCTTCTAGATTAATGTAGAACGTAGAGCCTCAATGAATAATGCATTGATTCATCGGAACATTCTAGATTCTAGACATTTCCAACCGTCTCGGTTAGATTTTTTAAACCTACTAAAATCTACCAAATGATTTCTTCCTACTAAAAACTTCATGAAAATACGAAAAATTTACTAAAAAAGTAGATTTCTACTGAATCTAGTCACACTGCGCCTGAGTGCCTCAGTTTGAGATATACAGGGTGATGTTCATCTCATAAATGAAATTTGACAGTTCGATAACTCTTTAACTAATCCATCGAATAATTCCAATTTTTGAATTCTTGTCACCCTTTACTATCGCCTATCAGATCCCTACTAGGAAAATTTCAGACTTTTTCTGTTTTTGTGTTTATTATTGAGGGAAGGCATTCGTAAAGGGCGACAAAACTGCAATTTTCGAAATAATTCTACAGTTAAATTCAAGATTTCTTGACCTATGAAATTTCTTCCATAAGGGAATGTTTATTGATCACCCTGTATCAACATGCCAAGCAGAGATTCAGAATGGTTATTATGAGTTAAATCTTTGTGGTTACGAAAACAAAAAAAATCATTATGTTAACGTACAGGGTGATCCAATATTCACGAAAAGAGAAAAAGTCTGAAATTTCCCTAATACAGATCTGATTTATATGATTTCAGAAATATTGAAGGAAGGCGGTAGTAAAGGGTGACAAAACATCAGAAATTGAAATTATTCGGTGGATTAGTTGAAGAGTTATTGAACTGAAAAAATTTCTCTCATAAGGGAATGCTCATTGATCACCCTGTATGACCGTGCCAAAGAGAGATTTAGAATTTTCATTATGAATTATTTCTTTGTGGTTATTAAAACAAAAAAAAATTATAAAGTTCACGTACTGTGTGATCCAATATGTCAAAAAATAGGAAAAGTCTGCAATTTCCCTAGTTCGGATCTGATTTACTCGATTGCAGAAGTATCGAAGGAAGGCGTTAGTAAAGGGTGACAAAACTTCCAAATTTGAAATTATTCGGTCGATTAGTTAAAGAGTAATTGAACTGTGAAATTTCACACATAAGATGGATATCACCCTGTATATCCCAAACGAAGGCACTCAGGAGATTGAAACCTCTCGATACGAGTCCTCCATGATGTCCTTAACTGATGGTATCCATTTGTCGCATTCTTCCCGGGACACCCTGTATAATCATATATTTTATGTTTGGAATCGCAAAATGTTCGAAATTATCTTATTTCAAGAAATCAGAATAACTTCATTAAAATATGAAAATAATTTTCATGAAAAAACTGAAAAGGTAAAATATAGGTATTATATTTCTTTGTATAACACAACACAAGTATAAAAAGTAAGGATATAGTTTATGTAGATAAAGGAATTGTGACCAAGTATTATAAAATTTCCGATTTATAGTTCACATTCTGGCTAATTACGCTGTATTGATTAAACTCTAATAGACTTTCCTCAATCATGGAAATATTAAAATTCTTATTGATATTTTTCGATTAGAAACATATCGTCTCTGTTGGAAAAAAAAAAAAATGCTACTTTTCCTATTACCTTCAAGATTTGTAATGAAATGTAATATGTCAAAATCATGATAATAATGATTTAAAATTCAATTTCATATTCCACTTTTTCTCAACAAATGAATTGATTTATTATTTTTATGATATATATTAATTAAACAAATATAAATATAATACGTATTTATTTATTTGTATGTTTTAAGGTGAATATTAAAAATTATATGATCTATACAACTGTGCATTAAATTCACACAGAAGTGCCAGCTTCAGATGTTTGTTGGTGTATTGAATTCAGTACAGTAATATTGATCGTTTTACATCATCTGATTAGTCTTTGATCGTCTTGAAAATTCAAGACGATCAAATACTAATCAGACGATCAAAGGGTCGGCGCATATTCGTGTTATGACAAAAATTCGGAAGTGCTTAGTGCTTAGTATTCAGAGCTGTGACGAACACTGAAAAAAAGTGCTTGAGCACTAAGCACTCGAAAAAAAAGGCTTCGAGCACCAAGCACTAAACACCTATTTTCACAAAAGACTCGCGTCTTTTAACTTAATAGAAGCGAACTGTTTCAAAATAGTAAATTTTTGAAAATAATAAAATGAGGTTACTATTTTCAAACTTGATAATATAAACAGGATTATCAAAATAAAAAAGAATGGGTAAAATGGAAATGAAAAAAAATTAAGTTCAAATTATTCAAATATGATTTTGAATTTTTAACAATTCAATTTTTATTTGTTGAAAAATGTTTGACGATATTTCAATGGAAGTAAAAATTCAATCGTCACAATAATGAATGATACTATTAACCAACATATAGATTGAATATCAAATAGCAGGAACCTGCATGAAAAGGAAAAATGTTATGAGTTATTATTCCATACTTGAAAACTTATGATCATATATTTCTGAGACGTTGTTCAGCTTTATTATTTCGTCATAATGTCTGTTATTTATGAATTTTGTGCCAGAGATGTTCAAAAACAAGGAGGTTTGACTCACTGATGATCAATCCATCCTGAAATTCGATTCGGTTCGTCTGGCCGAAAAAATGATAATTCTCGGAGAGAATTATCATTTGAAAATTTTCAGGTTATATTCGAGTATCGAATGTTGCTGTTTAGTTAGTCAAAATCTGACAAGTAATTCCGTAGATATGCCGTTCGAATTTTTTTTCTGAAGATTTCGAAACTTTCGATTCAATCTGAATAAAATGTTGCCTTTTTTTTTATAATAACAATAATAATATTTATTTGCTCCATCAAATATGTTACATGGAATGTCAGGATATATATAGACAATAATATATAACACGAGTTAAATATACACAACAAACACTGTTACAAGTTTAACAAACAATGAAAATAAACATTTAAAAAGTACGATCAAGGAATTCTCGCACAGAATAAAAACAATTATCCTTCAAAAAAGCTTTCAATGAATGCAAGAACTCTCTCCCTCTCAGATCTTTCAGACAGTCTGGTAACCTATTGTATATCTTGGCACACATATAATTTGTGCTTGATTGGGTTCTCGTGAGACGATGATGTTTAATCAGTAGATGGTCCCTGTGCCTCGTTTCATAACAATGAAAACTTCCGAGAGTTTTAAAGTCCGAATCATTCTCTACCACATATTTCATACATGCGAGGATGTAAGCAGACGGCACAGTCAGTATTCGCTCCTGTTTAAACAAATGTCTGCAATTTGTTCTGGTTGAGACTCCACACAAAGCGCGAAGAGCCTCTTTCTGTCTCAAAAAAATCCTATGTGCAGCAGAAGAACATCCCCACAGAAGTATACCGTAGGTGGCCACGGATTCTACAGACATCAGCCGAGGAGACTGCTCTCATCCGCCTTATCGTATATATGGCCGTAGACAACCTTCTTGATAATTCAGACATATAGGGTTTCCATGAGAGATTTCTGTCGAATATTATACCTAGTAATTTAATCTGTTCTGCATCGTGATCCCCGTGGCCTCCGAATCTCAGAATCTGGGTTTTATTTATATTTAATTTCAAACCATTTGCAGAAAACCATCCCTGTGCAGCCAGCATAGACATTGAAGACGCATCTCTCAGTAACTCCACAGAATCGGCTCTGTTGAACAAATTCGTATCATCAGCATAGCGTACAGTCGCACTGACAGGGACATTCAGAGGGAGATCGTTCGTGTATATATTAAATAATACTGGTCCCAAAATTGAGCCCTGTGGAACCCCACGCTCTGTAGTATAGGTTGTTTTTTGACCCTTCCAGTCAACAATATTCATTCTTCCCTGAAGGAATGACTGAAAGATAGAGAGTGCCGTGCCACGAATTCCATAATACTTCATCTTGTTCAGTAGGATCTCCCCCACCACACTGTCAAATGCCCTCGAGAGGTCACAACTCAGCACTTCGCATTGATCTTTATCATCTAGGGCCGTTGTTATTGATTCTAATAAGCTAGTCAATGCAGTAGTAGTCGATTTTCCAGAAGAAAAACCATGCTGATCCTCACTTAGGACATTTTTACTCTTTAAAAATGCTATTAGCCTTCTTTTTAGGAGTTCTTCGAGGATTTTCGAGAAGACGGGCAGAATGGAAATGGGCCTGTAGTTGTCCGCATCATCGGCATCTCCTTTTTTGTGGAGTGGTACAACTCTGGCCATTTTTAAATTCTCTGGAAATATTCCCTGTTGCAGACACTGATTGAAAATTTTATTCATAATATCTGCCACATATGGAAAAATCCTTTTTAATAGCAAGGTGTTCATGCCATAAATGTCTTGCGTTAATTTTCCCTTGAGACCTTTCACAATACTCTGGAGTTCAGCCACGTCAGTTGGAAAAATGAACATTGAGTGGTCGTTAATCTTCTTTCTCGACATGTAGTTCTTGAATAGAATGGAGTGGTCGGGATCCGATCCATGGAGAATCTGATTTCCACTATCTCCAATATCAGAGAAAGATCCTGCCATATCATCAGAGGACAACTGGGACTGCCCGGTCCCAGTGCCTCTTCTTCCCGTCTCTCGTTTTATAACCTTCCATACAGCTCTCGATTTATTTTCTGCACCACTAATGAATTCGCTGTTATATTTTTGTTTTTGTCTAGTGTAGCTTTCTCTTAGACATTGCTTGAGGTGTTTTAAGAGATGTTTGGAGCATTCGTCCCTCCTGACCCAGTTGATGGTTTCCGCTGAGTCAATGGCTGATTTCAAGGTTTTACTTTCATCCGACTCCATATATCTCTTTCTATGCGTGTTATTCGAACAGTATTTGATTTCTATCTCAGGAAATGAAGCGCTAAAGCACCGTTGAAAGGCCTCATGAAATTTATTGTAACTCTTCTCAGCCTCAGTATCCATCGTATTATCCCACTGAGTCGCCGCAATTTGATTTTCGAACCTTGACATATTTTCGTCATTGATGAGGAATTTTATTTTTTTAGAATCTTTCGATGTTAAATAACAATTTCAAGAGTAGTAATGAATATTATGTAGATAGCTCAACCAAAAACATTGAAATTTCAAACAAAATATCTTGAAAAAATTATCCAATATTATCTAGATCACAAAACCGACGAGTTTGGCTTAACCCTAACTAGGCTTCGGATGAATATGCATTTGCATAACTGCATATTCCAATGAATGTTCGAGTTAAAGTTCATATTTTAATTATTTTCCATTTTTAATGCATATTTGCAAGATAAAATTTGTTTTTCAAGAAGAACAAATCTAATAGAATCATTCTTTGGCAAATCCAAAACAGCTTTTATGACTTTTTATGACCTACCCAACCCGCAAAGAATGCAGTATTCAAAAAAAATATTTATCCCAAATAATGACATTAACAATAACTGGTAATAAATATAGTATACCTAAATAAAAATTCATTTTGAACCATCAAACTAACTCAAATTATGAACGGCTTGAACGGCTTAAATAATATTTGATTTCTAACTACGGCACGCAGCAGCGTGACCAGATTGGCATATGGTAAATATACTAAATTTTCCGCAGAAATCTAACAAAAATTTACCAACATCGTTCTGAAAAGTACCAAATATTAACCAACAAAATTTCACAGATGATGCATCATTAAATTTTCTCATTATTCGTAAAATCGTCGTAAAAATCGTTTCTGTCATTGTTTTTTAAGTGCCTACTGAAATATTTCTTTGGGCAAGTATCAGATCAATGAGAATTTGAATGAAAATATTAATTTCACCATGGAAGAATCCTAATGGAACTTTTTTGCGTATCAATTTCTTGACCCTGATACGTATTTATTCTTATTATTTGAATTTTCACTGTCCATTACCGAACTCTGTAAATAATACTATTGTTTTTTAATCGACTATTGTGATACCTACTAATCTAAACAAATTTTAAGATTTTATTCTTCACGACGTTTATATGCTTCCTTATGTATTTTGTCCAAACAAATACTTCATTATTTTCAACTATAGTATAAAACGAGGAACCAACGATCACATAAGTGGAATTTTTGTTCGATCAGAAAGATTTTACCGATTTGTGTTTCTTTTCCAGAAATTACTCATCTCCATAAAAGTTCTTTTCCCAATTAACTTTAAATATTGCCAAAATCATGCAATCACTGACAATGACCCCAAACACTGACAAAATACCCAAAGAAATATAACCAATACAAAATTCTTTGAACATCAGTGTTCGAGGCACGTTTCGACATTGAATCTTAAAGAATTATAAAAAAATAATGATAAACATGATAAATAAGGTTCAAGTTTATAAGTACGATTTCAAGTAACAAAAATTATTTCAATAATTATATTTGATTTCAATCGTAACTCTCAGAATTAGAATTGATCAATTCGAATCAAGATTTTCAAAATGTTTGAATGGTTTTTTTAATTTCCTTTCAACAGTTGGACATATGCTCCCATCGTCTCATATTACAAAATTAATTTAAACAATTTAATTGATTGAGAATACAAAGAAACGTAAAAATTCTCTATAAAATAATGTTCATAAAAAAACGATTCTGTAATGGTAAATGAATATCTATAAATCTAAAATATTCACTTCAATTTGTCAATGAAATTCTAGTTACTCATTCTTTTTTTGCTTGATAGAATACCTGAATTGAGATGATGGTATATTTTCAACTGAAGATTTTACACCTCTCGTTACACCATCTGTTTTAAATGAGGTACCCTTCGGAAATTCCGTTAATGTAGAACGTAGAACCTCGATGAACAATGAATTGATTCATCTGAACAATCTAGGTATCCCAATTCTCAACCGTCTCGGTCAGATTTCTAAAACTTATGAAATCTACCAAAATCTCCCAACTGATTTCTCCCTACAAAAAATTTCATGAAAATGCGAAAAATCTGCTGAAAAAGTAGCTTTCTACTAAATATGTTCACACTGGTACAAAGCTTTAGACATTGATTCGTTTGGTCATAAAAATGATCTACGAACCGTCCGGAGTTGCTTCTTTTCCGAGATATGACGAGCGAAGAAGTTTTGAAAACGGAACCTAGTTATTTATGAATTAACCTGCTTATTTTTCTGTAGTTTCTTATTTTTCAGATTGAATAACTAAAAATGAAATTTTTCGGTATCCTGTATTGTCTTCATATCAAGCTTCGTTATAGAGAAAAAAAAAATAGTTCAACTCATTCTGAAAACTATTCACGGTGTCTATGATATGCAACAGAGTGAATTCAATTTTTTTTTCTCGAAAACGAAGCTAGCTGTGAAGGATAAACAGGAACGAAAAAGTTGTTCAATCTTCAAATATTTCTAGAAAAACAACAAACAATTCAGTTGCGTACTCTTTGTCCTCAATATTGTTGACTGTTGTGTCCACTCAGACACCTCTGGACCTAAATAATTCAATTTAGTAAGAGCTAAATAAGCGCCTTATTACTTTCAATGACTTTACTAAATTTCAACTATTCTTTTGTTCACTACCCTACTCATTCATAGAAACCCAGGGAGGTCGTCAACGACGTTAATAAAATTGACAACCTCCCTAGGGGCCTTGGCCATTACCTCTCTGGTATCCAGGACCGGCTTGCCCATGTGAATGGTTCTTAGGTAAATTTCAACTAAATTTATTCAAATACCCAAGTACACCCCCGTTAAGCTAGCAGAATCACTTTCTAATTTTCAATTTTTTTTATCATAATTTTAGGCTCATTTCAGGCTATTTTATTACCCTATTCAAAAATTTTTTGCTCCTGAATTGTCGGAGAAATCGCGGGTTCTGCTAGCTTAACGTTAAGCTAGCAGAACCACCAAGCTAATCGATATCTTATTGAAAATCTAATTACACCATAATTCAAATCTTTTTAAGCTCACGTTTGAACCCGTTACTAAATTTCTGAATTTACGTTTTTTTTTTTAAACCCTGGGTTCTGCTAGCTTAACGGTCAACCTAGCAGAAACCAATTGTGAATAAACTCCTCAGAATAATTTGAATAACATAATAATTTTAGGCTCTATTCAAAATAATCAATTACCTTATTCCGGAATTTTTTGCTCCTCAGATTACCGAGAAGTCATGAGCACTTCTACTGCATTCATTCCATTACGGCAGTACGTGAAAAATGCAAATCTTATATGAATATGAAAAAAATTATTAGGGCATAATTTTAGGCTCTATTCAAAGTAATTAATTACCCTATTCCGGAATTTTTTGCTCCCCAGATTACTGAGATCTCATGAGTACTTCTACTGAATTCATCCCATTCCGGCAGTAGGTACGTGAAAACTGCAAATCCCATATGAATATGGAGAAAATTATTATGGCATAATTTTAGGCTCTATTCAAACTAATTAATTACCCCATTCTGGAATTTTTTGCTCCTCAGATTACCGAGATCACATGAGTACTTCTACTGCATTCATCCCATTCCGGCAGTAGGTACGTGAAAACTGCAAATCTGATATGAATATGGAAAAAATTATTTTGGCATAATTTTAAGCTCTATTCAAACTAATTAATCACCCTATTCCGAAATTTTTTGCTGCTCAGATTACCGAGAACTCATGAGTTCTACTACTACATTCATCCCATTCCGGCAGTACGTGAAAACTGCAAATCTCATAAAAATTATTACGGCAAAATTTTAGGATCTATTCAAACTAATTAATTACCCTATATAGGAATTTTTTGCTTTTCAGATTACCGAGATCTCATTAGTACTTCTACTGCTTTCATCACATTCCGGCAGTACGTACGTCAAAACTGCAAATCTGATATGAATATGGAAAAAATTATTATGGCATGGTTTAATAATTAATAAATAAGAAATTAAAATTATTATTCGTGATATAATCATAACGAGTAATAAATTAGCCTAAAATTATTATTATTATTTCCATAAATAAAGGCCTTTATTATTATTATTATTATTAAAAAAAAATCGAAAATTCGAAAGTGGTTCTGCTAGATTAACAGGGGTCCCAAGTACCCAATATTTAATATTTCGTGGATCCTTCAGAATACCAATTTGTTGGTACTTACTACTATTTTCTTCACAGTTTGAACACAATTTGATGATGAGTAAACAGGTAAAATCTATATTCGACAGGAAGGCTTTCCAGATTAGAATTAATGAAAATTTGAAGAGTTTTCTTAACTACAAGAACAATTGTACAGGGTGGGCAAATTTCGATGTTTTACCACTAGAACTTCTAAACCAGAGGAGATAGACAAAATCTGATACCCCAATGTCGTTCTCTTTTTCTGAGAAACTAACAAGGGTAGTTTTCATTTTTGGCGACCTTCTTTTGTTTTCGAGTTATAAGCGAAAATTGGAAAAATGGCGATATCGAAAAACATTTATATCTCCGCCAATACTGATGATAGGGCTCTGATATTAAAACATCATACAGACACTTTTTTACGTGAAATCCAGTGCTGTGCTCGTCTTTTCAAAAGGGTTTTCAATTACGAAGCTATGACCCAAGTTATGTTTTTTAAATGGGAACACTATATTTCTGTGCCATTTTTTGAAAGCTTAATTCTTCCTGATTTCAAAAATATATAACATCGTAGGGTTTGCATCAGAGTATATAACAGAAAATGGTTAAAAACCTTTTTTTATCTAACCATCCCAATATTTCTATGGTTTCAACTGTTGATGATCACAAAAAATTGAGCTTTCTATAACAAGAGCAGTGTCCTTCTGTCAATCTGATTACTTCTATGCTTCTCACTTATCTCTACAAAATTCAAATCTCGATATATTTCATAAAAATAGTTTCGAAAATATAAATGAACTCGGAGAAATTTTCCTAGGTTGTTTGAACACAGTTTCCAATATTCATCTATTGAATTCGGTGCGAAATATCGAGAAGATGTGTCGACTGTGCATTGTGCAATTGTTGTCATTATTAGGTTAAATATTATTTCTTGTTTGTTCCCTTCGTAATTAAATTGTTGAGTTCAATCATATATACGTTGTTTCATATGCTATTTAAAATGGATTGGTACTTGTGCGTATTCATTCTGGAGACCTATGAAAATAATCTTCTGAAATATCCATCTCATTACAACTCTTTCGATTGAAACATTCGATCTTGTGGATCTTTTCGTTATTTCCAAGTCAAGTTTCAGATAAAAAATTTATAAAACATATCTAGATTTGAGTTCTGTAGAAATAAGTGAAAAGCAGAGAAATAATCAGATTGATGGAAGGACACTGCTCTTGTAGATAGATAGATAGATAGATATTTTATTGGTGAGTTATAATAGAATTGTTTTCACAAGTCGAGAAATGAGTATAAACAGACAAAGTCATACAATACAGTGGGAACGTATACATAGGTTAAAAAGCAAACAAATATATATACAGGTAAAAAAAGCTAATAAATATATAAATATATAGGTTAAAAGGCAAATAAACATACACACATATAAGGTACATGCCTACTAAATAAATATGACCATATGATCATAAAAAATCTTTGTTGTCCATTGTCATCTTATTAAATTCGTCAAGTGAATAAAAAGCTCTTGTCGTTAAAATCTTTATCAGCTTGAACTTTAGCTGCTTCGTTGGCAGGTTCTTGGCCCCACCCGGAAGTTTGTTATAAAGGGAAATTCCCCAGTACTCTGGCCCTTGCTGTGATCTTTTTAGTCTAAAAAAGTCTTTTCTAATAAGGGACTTATCTCTTGTGTCATGATCGTGTATATCCGATTGGACACGGAAATCATCCTTTTTTTGTGAATATACATTATATTTTCTAAAATGAAAATTGATGGAAATGTTAGGAGATTCAATTTTCTGAAGGTATCCCTGCAGCAATCGCGATAGGAAAGACCGCCCAGAATCCTGACTGCACGCCTCTGTAATCGGAAAATGGCGCTGGCATGGGAGCTGTTTCCCCACACCAGTATACCATATCGCATGTGCGTCTCAACTAAAGCCAATTATACCGACCTGAGTACATTCCTCGAAAGAAAGCGGGACATAGTTCTCAGCGCAAAAATCGAGCTACTTAATTTGGCAGATAAAAAGTTTACATGGTCTGCCCAAGAGAGCTTGGAATCTAAATAAACTTCAAGGAATTTAACAGAACTCAGCTTATTACTCCCCATGATATCCCTCAGGCTAAACACAAGTTCTTGAGTGTTTTCCCTATTTATAGAAAGGCCATTTAGAGAGAACCACTCAGTAGCCTTCAATCGCGTCATACGTGATCGCAACAGCAAGGAATCGATATCCGAGTCATCAATGTTAAACGTGGTGTCGTCGACAAAAAGCAGTGTTCTGGCCTCAGAAACGAACTCGGGAAGGTGGTTTATGGTTATCAAGAACAGAACTGGTCCCAGTGTGGATCCCTGAATTATACATGTCCGAATGGGTCTTAATCCGGAGAATTTGCCGTTCATATATACCACTTGAGATCTTTCTTTTAAAAATGAATCGATTAAACTGATCGCGGATCCACCAAATCCATAATTTTCGAGTTTAATCAGGAGCTTGTCGTGAGCGACGCAGTCGAAGGCGTTAGATCAACGAACGATACCGAGCAATGACTTCCACGCTCGAAACAATCAACTTCATAACTGACAAACTCGACTATAGCATCAGTTGTAGCTCTTCCCTTTCTATAACCAAACTGCGAGGCGGAAAACAGTTTATTGCTCTCGAAGAAATGCACTATCTGTCCCGATATTATTTTCTCGAATATTTTCGAGAATACCGGTACCAAGGATATTGGCCTATAATTATTGGGATCATCGGCATTTCCTTTCTTGTGGACCGGAATAACTTTCGAACTTTTGTTATAGAAAGCTCAATTTTTTTGTGCTCATCAACAGTTGAAACCCTAGAAATATTGGGACGGTTAGATAAAAAAAGGTTTTTGACTATTTTCTGTTATTTATTTTGATGAAAACCCTACGATGTTATATATTTTTGAAATCAGGAAAGATTAAGCTTTCAAAAAATGGCACAGAAATCTAGTGTTCCCATTTAAAAAAACATAAATTTGGGTCATAGCTTCGTAATTAAAAACCCCTTTGAAAAGACGAGCACGCCACTGGATTCAACGTAAAAAAGTGCCTGTATAATGTTTTAATTTCAGAGCTCTATCATTAGTATTAGCGGAGATATAAATGTTTTTCGATATCGCCATTTTTTCAATTTTCGCTTATAACTCGAAAACAAAAGAAGGTGGCTAAAAATGTTAGTTTCTCAGAACAAAAAAACAGAGAATGGGGTATCAGATTTTGTCTATCTCCTCTGGTTCAAAAGTTGTAGTGCTAAAACATCGAAATTTGCCCACCCTGTATGTACATATTTCAATCCCTTATTAGAATGTGGACATACGTTGAACCATAATATTGAAATTCTACAGACAGAAATTAAAAGTTGATGCTTGAAATTCCTAGAACAACTAGATATACCTAGATAGTCTTAACAAAATTATTAAGCTCTGAAATTTCGTAATGAATGAATTTATTTGAATGAGATTTCGAAGAAAATCATTTAGAACTCTACTGGGTGTTCGAAATAATAAAATTCATTGATGACGCATTCAAAAGTTAATATTGGACTATTTCCACTGGTACACTCTATAATTTATTTTCTCATTCAGTAGACAACTTTTCAAATTTGCTGCTACTAAAATTTGCTACCTAATAAGAAAATATAACACATGTTATGTCATTTGAAATAAGCCCAATAATAACGTTTGAATGAGTCATCAATGAATTGTCCCAGTAGAATTCCCAATGATTATCAAAAAGTAAGTACCTACCTACTAACTTCCATTTGTGTTGAATTCAATTTGAAAACCTCATCTAAATGAATTCATTCATTTTGAAAACGTCAGTTTTTCCAAAGCCTGTTCCCTTTATGAAAAATCGAAATATTTGAAAAAAGGAAGTTTTAAGCATATAAAATCTTGGGTTAATTTATTCCATTCAATCTGGAAATTCAATAAAAATAGGTGTTCTAAAAAAAAAACATTTTGTTTATTCATTTACACATTGTTCATACACCTTATGTATTTTGAAACAATTAGATAATGTAGCTGTAATGGAGCCTAATGATACTGTGAAAATTTGAATATTTCAGCGTTTAACCGTAATAGACCATCGCAGTCGCGCCAATGGTGAAACAGTCTGTATGGAAAAACTGTCCCATTCAATTCATAAGATATGAGCCATTGATTTATTTCTAGGATTCTCCAACAAAGCTTAATAATTTTTGTGTTAGCAAAATAAACTAGGATATATTTTGCAGACGTGCCTTATCGGCATTGGAAACAGGCCTGATTAAAATAAAACATTTTATTCATTCATTTACACATTTTGTACACCCTATGTTTTTCGAAACAATTATATAATGTAGCTCTAATGAAGCCTAATGATACTTTGAAATTTCAGCCCTTCACCGTAAAGAGCATCGTCATCGCGCCAATGGTGGAACAGCCTGTCTCATTTCAATTCATAAGAAATAAGCCATCGTTTTATTCTTATGATTCTCCAAGAAAGCTCAATAATTTTTGTGTTAGCAAAATAAAATAGGATATACATTTTGCAGACGTGCATCGGAAAAATGCCTGATTTTCTTCAAACAATTAATTTAATAATTGTCTATTTTTAATGCCTTCCATTCCCAGAGTATGCATAATAAATATTGGATTCAGTAACTGAATCCATCGTTAGGCCCGAATAACATAAATGTATTCCTCGCATATAACTTGGTGAAACATTCTTTCAATATTAATAAGAGAAAATAAATAAAAACACTCGACAATACGTTTCGTTCTTCATAATTTGTAAATAAAATATATGAAATCTTGTTGACATGCATGTTTCGGGTTTCATCCCATTCTCAAAACTGAATAAAATAATATACACAAGTACATATAGATGACTAGGTGACAGATGTTAAAAGTGGAGACAGGCGGAAATCTAATTGATCATTTACAATTGGGTGAATTTGTTTGTGCACTGAGGATATTCCTAAAAACTCCAAGAGGTCTAAACGTTTTCCTTTAATACCTTTGTGTAACATTTTTTGTCTTAGTAAAATATATAAAATGATTAGAGGTGATGCAGAGTGATTAGAAAAACCGGTTGTAGATATATTTTGAAGAAAGTTGAGTTTGATTACCTGGATTTTATCAGAGAAAAAGTAAGGATTTTAGGACATAATCAATATCTAAGTCAATTTAAAAACTAGTGGGTCTGTTGAACAACATGAAAAGGTGTAAGAATAGTTCATCATCATCGGTGAGTGGAGTGTATATTATTTTATTCAGTTTTGAGAATGAAATGAAACCCGAAACATGCATGTCAATAAGATTTTATATATTTTATTAATAAATTGTGAAACGTATTGTCGAGTGTTTTTATTTTTTTTTTATTAATACCGAATAACAGAGTTAGATAATGTTAAGAGGTTTAAACGTTAAATAAATTCTCGACGTCTTATGATGTTTCATGAGGTAAGTGAGAAAAAATTCACTCGGGAATTTTGTGTGTATGTATCTATATTTCGGGATTCTAAAAATACAATCCCGGATGAAATAAACCTGTTTCGCATCTCGGAGAAACTTCAGTCTTCAGATAGAAACAATCCTAGAAGAATTTTTGCACCCGGGTTTACCAATAACAAAGAGGGGTAATAAAACTATCAAAGGTGCCGACAGGCAACAGGCGGACAGCCGTATTTACATCTGAAATGCAGTTGAAATATTTTTACCTATACTAAAGTGAAGATAGAAACTTCTTAAGATGGCAATTTTTCGGAGTAATAAATGTAATAATAGATGAATTGAAAAAATTTTCATATTCATCAATATATTATATCTAAATCATTCTTATTTTTGAAATCCTGAACGTAAAATCAAATCAATATATGAATTTATGCATTTTCGGACTTCAAAAATTTCATCAAAGGTTGTTTGAAATATCAGGTCAAACACTGTAAAAAATTCATATTATTATTTCTATGAAGACATAGAACTATTTTCGGAATTAATTTTATGAAATATATTTCAATGAAAATACTTGCAAGACATCTATTATTCATATATAATCAAATATTTCATGTTTGGAATCGCAAAATGTTCAAAAATATGATATTTCAAGAGAACAAAATAACTTCATTAAAATATGAAAATAAAGTACATAAAAAACTGAAAGGTGAAATATAGGTATTATATTTCTTTGTTTAATACAAAGTTCAATACTTGTGACCAAGTATTATATAATTCCCGAAACATTCTGACTAACTACGTATTGATCGAACTCTAATAGACTTTCTTCGATCATGCAAATATTAAAATTCTTATTGATATTTTTCGATTACAATTCTGTAATTGAATGTAAAATTTCAAAAGCATGATAATTATGATTTAAAATTCAATTTCATATTCTCCTTTTTCCAAACAAATGAATTGATTTTCTATAGAATCAAATAAATATAAACATAATACTTATTCATTCATATATTTATGTGTATGTTTCAAGGAACATTATAAATCTGATCTGATCTATACAAATGTGCATTGAATTCACACTTAAGTGCCAGCGTCAGATGTTTGTAACTGTATTGAATTTCAAGACGATCAAAGACTAATCAGATTATGTGTGCTTAGTAATCCGCCAAAGTGCTCGGGAGCCCTTTTGAGATTACTAAGAACTAAGCCTTTTGTGAAAGTTCTTCTATTACTAAGCACTAATCACTGATTTTAAAAAGTGCTCGGGAGTACAGTGCTCGAGAGCACAAAAAGATTGCAAGTGCTTTCGAAAGCACTAAGCACAATGCTTTGGCAGAGCTCTGTTAGTAATCCGTCAAAGTGCTCGCGAGCACTGCAGTTCTCGGTGAGGAAATTTCTAGGCAACGGACAGCTCCAAGGATCGGCGGGATCGCGAGAAAGAGGACCAGAGGGACTACAACGTTCGGTCACGTCCGAATTATCCCGGGGATAGTTTATTCTGAAAAATCAGTTATAAACATGAATCGCTTATGTGCAAGCTATTATGTATGTGAACAGAATTTGTTTTCCAGTTAAATCATTTTATAGCTCAATTATTAAATCAACAGAAAATAAAAAAACCTTACAGATGCAGCAAGTGCCTCCTAAACCACAAATTCCATTAGCGGTTCCTCCAGTCAACACGCACTTTGTTGCATGTATACATTTGCCCTCCATTTTTTCTCCATCCTTATTCACCACTGAACAAATACCCCCGGTTTTGAATGACTCTGAAAAAATATTCACAATTAGTAATATTTAATATAAATATGTAAAATGTAACAAAACGTATTAACGAGTGCACGTATTTTCTTCTACGCTCGCGAGTTGTTGAATTGTTTCGATGTGTTTCGTTTGTTTCCTGGTTTCCGCTGATTTTGGACACTATCTCAGTGAATTGTGATCAGGGTGGTTTCCTATTGAGCTTAAAATACTTCATTTGTGAAAAATTTGTAGAATCTACGACCATTCTAAGCGTGTACTTTATCTTTTCATTCGAGTTAACAGCTGTCCATCCATAGGCGTCGACGATACAATTTCTATAATGGCTTCATAGGAGACCGAAAGCGAATGCACATATTGTGATAGAAAGGTGGTTAATTTCGACAGCTGTGTTGAGTGTGGAGCTCAATTCCATCCCTCTTGTTCAAGTAAGGCTCGAGTGGTTGGATCAGACGGCGTAATAACAAGCTGCAAATCAAGTCACTCTTCTAGAGACACCGACCAGTTGTTGAATCGGCTATCACTATTCCTCCAGAACCAATTCGAAGGCTTTGGGAGGGAAATGGAAATTCAATATTTATCACAAGTTGCTGAATTCCAAAAAAGAGATGACTTGCATGTCCACCAGGCTGATATCACAGGAGGCTGAATTAAGTTCACTGAAGAATGAACTATCTGCTCTCAAATCTAATGACCTGTCCAAGCCAATGGACTTGAATTTCTCATCCGAGGATTTCGTTTCTGAACTGGAAGATCGTAAGCTGCGACCTAAAAATTTCATGTTCTATAATATTTCTGATAGTGGCTCACTACTTGACAGTAGAAAACTGATCCAAGGTATGATCTCCAGCGTGTTTCCTGAAGTGAAGGTTGTCGGAAAGAAGAGTAATGTTGGACATGTACCTTTAAAGGGGATTATAGACCTTTCTGAATCTGAGCTGAAGATCCTTAAAAACAGAAATAAATTTCTGCCAGTTCAGATGCAGACTGACCTCACTCCAAGCCAGAGAAAATATTTATTGAAACTTCGGAAGGAGCTGGCCAGCAGAAGAGAACTGAACACTGCGGTATGTTCGTGGTACACCTAGGATTGTTCAACTCTCGAGGAACAACCGTTCGGCATCCAGAGGTGGGCGAAACCAACCAAATTTCTAAATGTGTACTACTAGAATGTAAGGGGCTTACGCACAAAGATTGTTGATTTTGTTCGTAATATGACTGTCTCAGACTACGATATAATTTTGCTCACCGAGACATGGTTGGATGACTCCATTGATGATACTGAACTGGTGGACTTTGAGCTTTTTAGGGCAGATCGCACGTCTTCAACTAGTGAAAGAAACAGAGGTGGTGGGTGTATGATTGCTGTGAAAAAAACTTTTTGAGTACATAGAATGCCACGTGTTCATGTCTCGGTTGAGAATCTGTTAGTGTCGTGAGGATTGGTCAGCTGGAGTATCTATTTGTTACAGCCTATATACCACCTCAAGCTATCGTTGGCCCTAATGAAAAACACTGTGAAAATGTTGAACAAGCAGTTGAAAGATTTGAACCTGACGGGATATTCATTCTTCATGAAGATAGCTTGATTGGAGGCGATAATGAAGTCGACGTGGAAGAAAACGAAAGAAGTCCTAGTGGATATGGTGTCCAAGAAGATTCAGAGGATGAAGAAGATAATTTGCCCCTCTCTTCTTTTTTGCCATTGGGAGGAACAGAGCAATCTGTGGAAAAGGACATACTTTGGAAATCGAAGTTATTGATTCCAAATGAAGATCAACTACGTTTTCATAGAGATGTAGAAGTTTCGGGACAAATTACGGCATTGGAACGCCCAGTTCAGTTTTTCAACTACTTTTTTTCGTGTGAGTTAGTGAAGAAAATTTCAGAAGAAACCACTATATATACGGTTCAAACTAAACCTGAGAGACCACCCTCTTTTACTGAAAACGACATAATGAAGTTTCTTGGCATACTAATATATACATCATTGGGGATATGCCCAATGTGAGGTCAATGTGGAATGATGAATTGAGATTTGCACCGGTAGCTTATGTGATGCCAATAAACAAGACAGACTATGAGAAGGTTTATACATTTCAACAACAATGACACATTTATACCACGTGTTCGAGCAGGCCACGATAGGCTTCAAAAAATCAGACCCGTTGTTGATTTTCTGAATGATGAATTTTCGTCGGTTGCCTTGGAGCAAAATCTGAGTATAGACGAGAAAATGTGCTCCACTAAGGTAAGGCATTATATGAAGCAATATATGCCGATGAAGCTCCATGAGTGGGGTTTCAAATTCTTTGTTATATAAGGTTTTTCTGGATTTGCCTATAAATTTGAAATTTATGCTAGCCAAGAAAAGAAAAATGTGCCCAACATGTGGCGAACCTGACCTTGGAGTAACATCTAATTTGGTTTTACGTTTAGCCAGCATTATTCAACGACAAAAAAATTACAGACTTTATCACGACAACTATTATAAATCAATTCCTCTTTGGTACAAATGTACCATGTACCTTTGCTAAATAGCAAGGGAGGGAATTTATTCCTTAGGTACCATACGCAGAAATAAGGAGCCAAATTGTAAATTACCCACAGAATCAACATTGAAAAATGTTGAGTGAGGAACAAGTTATGAATTTATGGCAACAATTGATGGTGTAGATGTTTCATCTGTGATCTGGAAGGGCAATACATATGCAACATTAGTAATTTCGAAAGTAAGAAGATATTATAGAAAGGTGAAGAAAATCATAGAAGTTTATTGTCCTTATATTATAACTGAGTACAACAGACATTTATGGGAGCTGTAAATCTGATGGATAGTTTTATGGGATGATATCAAATATACATGAAGAGTCGCAAGTGGTACATCAGATGAAACTAACAATGAGTACAATATTTAGTACAATTTCCAAACGAATAATATCATCGTATGATATTAATTATCTATCTGGTTATCTAATGTATCAGCAATATAAATTGCCATCAACATAAACCATTGTCAGACAGAAGGTCTCCACGCCATTACATAGGAATCATAATCGAAAGTAACCCAAGGAGAATGTTTGTCATCAAGGGAGGATAGCGATATACCGGTTTCACCCTTATTAGGGATCATCGGAATCAGAATCAGAAAAACATTTATTAAACATTAAAATATATACAATACACACAATATACATAATTGTTTTCATATTTTCTTATACAATGATAGTTCCTACATAAGATGTTTACCTATCTTTCTTTTTATGTGGTATTATATTACCTTACAATAGTTGAAATTTCATACAAGTCGAGTATTCTTTTATAAATTTAAGTTTTCATTGTTTTTACAGGGAAATAAAATAAGAAAAAACCTGCTTTAATTTGTTCAATATAAATTATTGATGTGGGGTTTTAAGTTTTACCTTTCGGGGTTTTATGACTATTTTTTAGAATATTGTTTATATTCTTCGTAGAAAATTGGTAGGTGTTCATAGGGAAGAACATGCCGACCATTTCGATTCTTATCACAGAATCGTATTTTTGTTATCCGACTAACCGGATCGCTCACATAACAGGATTTTTCATAAAATTTGGAGGCTATGCCATCTATGTATTCCTTCAGAGTTTCAATTCCTGAGGCGTCATGGAGTGTTGTCACCCTTGTATACCTATTTTTCTTCAAAACCATCCTCAGTATTTGGTTTTGGAATTTTTGTAGTGGGCTTAATGGTGTAGGTTTTAAATGACACCAAGTAGGTGCTGCGTATGTAATAATTGGGCGGATCAGTGCAGTATAAATCAGTTTCTTGTTTTCTGTATTTACTAAACTGTTTTTGTGCAACAGAGAATGTAGGGTCCTTTTAACGGCGTACGCTTTTCTTAATGTATTATCGATGTGTTTGTGGAAGTTTAATCTTGAATCTAGTGTTAATCCTAGATATTTCACAGACTCTTTCTGTTTGATGATGTGATTATTAAAAGTGAGAGGCGAAACTAAATTTCTATCATTAATTTTCCTACTGAAAACGATCATTTCGGTTTTATTTCCATTTACTTTAATTTTCCACCTATTATAGTAATCCATCAATATTCGTAAATGGTATTGTAATAATTTCGAAGCCACTATTGCACTGAAAGAATGAGCGTAAATCGCGGTATCATCCGCAAAAAGTGCAGTTTTCGTATTGGGAAATGGTGGGAGATCGTGTATATACAAGTTGAATAGTTTGGGCCCAAGGACGGAGCCTTGAGGTACACCTGCCGAAATTGTGATTGGATTTGATAATGTTTGGTTCAATTTGACCATGAATTTTCTCTCTAATAGATAAGAATTAATTAATTTTATGATGAATGTGGGGAGTTTAAGGTTGATCATTTTGTATAGTAGTCCTTGGATCCAAACTCGATCAAACGCTTTTTCTATGTCTAATAGTACCATCACTGTGTTCTGTTTTTTATTGAATGCATTGATGGTGTCGGTTATGATTCTTGCTAATTGGTGGGTTGAACTGTGCTTTTCCTTGAATCCGAATTGAAATGGGTCTCGCATTTCCGACCTCTCAAGCGTTTTTTTGAGTATGTTAAAAATTACTTTTTCTGTAAGTTTACTCAACATCGGCAACAAACTAATAGGCCTGTAGCTTAAAGGCGAGTGTTTGTCTTTACCTGCTTTATGAATAGGTATCACCATTGCGGTTTTCCATATTCTGGGCCAATAACTCAATTTTATGATAGCGTTCACTATATAGGTCAATTGTACCAAAGCTTTTTTAGAAAGATTTTTTATTAATTTGTTGTCGATGTCATCGAGTCCTGGGGATTTATTGGGTGGGAGGGTTTTAATTAGTTCTTGAAGATCTGAGGGATTTGTTAGGTATTTATTGGATTCGGTGTTACTTTGGTTGGAATTCCGTAAAAAGTCAGACACGGTATTTTCTATGAGACGATCAGTATCAGAATGATCTAAATTGTGAATTTTTTCGAAGGTTTTGGCCATTAACTCGGCTTTCTGCCCGTCTGTGACAAAGAAATTTGAATCGTGATTCAATTGGGGTATGGTAGTATCTTTTTTCTTCAGAGTCTTTGTTACTTTCCACAAGGAACCGTCCGATGGATTGAGTTTTTGAAGTTTATTATTCCATTCTTGATTTTTATAAATTTGGATTTCTCTTTTTATCATTGCGGAAAGTGATTCAGAATTGATTTTTTCTAGGGGATCACGAAAGCGTTGCCAACGTTTGCGAGTTCTATTCCTAAGTCTAATTAAGTCAACAATATATGAGGGGAGTGATTCGGCGAATGGATAGATTCTTTTGGATTTTGTCGTACGGTTCCGTGCGTAAGTGAGACACTCTGAAAATTTCAATAGTTCTTGCTCTAAACATTCAGCAGAGTTAACGGCATTATTTATGACTATTTTTTCATTGAGAATTCTCCGAAATTCCTTCCAGTTTGTAGTTGAATAGTCAAAGATGTTTTTGGAAGTATTGTTACGAAAGTTTCCGAATATTTCAAACTTTATGACATTATGGTCTGAATTTAACTCAGGTAAAGATTCGAGTTCACTAATACGGGTAAAGGATTTTGCTAATAAAATATCTATTATTGAGGGAGTGGTGCTGTTATACGGAAATAGGGTAGGACTGGGTGAGTAATGTAGATTACAGTCTGGATTTTTTTCCAAGAATTTCAACAGGGTTCTTCCGTTTGTATTATTATTGAGATTTCCCCAAACACGATGTTTGGCATTTAGGTCTCCAATTACAAGAGTTTCTCTGTTATATAAAAGACTTTCTAAGCAGGTTTCTCTGAATTTATTCGAAGGGCTATTATAACACAAATTATTTTAGGACCATTTTCCACTTGTATACCTACATTCTCTATTGAACAACTAGTACTAGGTAAAATTTTATATGGAATTGAAGTATGTACGAGAATGGCAACACCTCCGTAGTGAGTATTATTTGAACGATCCATTCTAGCCACGTGGAAGCCTTTTATTTTAAAATAATCCGATGATGTTAACCTTGTTTCGTTTATAAGAAAAATTTTGATGGAATGTTGTTTTAAGAAATACGAAATTTCGTACTCCTTATCACGAACTCCGTTGGCGTTCCAGGAAGCTAAATTAAGTCTATGTGCTGGTTTACTAGTCATTATATGCTATCAAGAAAAGAATGAAAAGTTTGGAATTTTTCATAGCCAGATTCGCATCTAGCCAATTTTTCGTTTAAAGTTCTAATTTTTTGCAGAAAGTCTGAGATATTGATGAAGTTATTCAATTTGTTGAATTCATTTTTGAGTTCTGTAAATGTACCGAATTCACCTGTGGGTTGTTTTGGAATTTTGGGTTCTTCTATTTCTTTTGAACTATTTTGACGGATGTTCTCTTTCTCCTCCCGTCTTCTCAGGCGTTCCTCCCAAGGGTTCTCTTTCGGCAAAGGCGCTGGTATATATTTTTTTGGTTCTTCTTTCTTCTTGTTGGAGGTTTTGTGCAGTTTCTCCAAAACGTTTATATATACCTCACACTTTATGGAATTTGCTGGATGATCCCCACCGCAGTTCGCACATTTCGCAGGTGTGTCCATTGTTTTCGTACAATCTTTCGTCGGATGTCCCTCTGCACATTTCAGACATTGATAGGATCTGAAACAATTTGAGGTAGCATGGCCCCAATTTTGACATCTCCTACACTGCGTGATCTTTCTGTTAGAGTAATGTCGTTCCCATGATACGACGGTGTAGTTGACAATCCTGACATGTTGTTTCAGGTATCGAAGTGTGGTTTTTTGGTCGGTTATGACCAAGTACGCTGGATTTCTGGTTCCTTTCATTTTGAAGATGTCTTTTATATTTAGGTTACTCTCCGACAGATCTGTTCTCAGGTCTTCAAGGTTTTGGTCATCGTTTAGGCCTCGTACGACGAATGCATGGGATTTTTTGTCTCTCCTGGTAAATGAGTGGAATTCCAGGTCGTCGGATAAGAAATATTTTTTTTAAGTTGTTGAACGCCTCTTCGGTTTCCACAAAGACGTTCGATGTATTTTTCCCATATCGGATATGGAATTTTGTCTCTTCGCCAATAATTTTTTTGATTATTTTCACCGTTTCGGAGTGTTTTTCAAAAACCCCATCTACAACTATTGGGGGTATTCTCAATTTAGGTTTTGTAGGGACTGACGGTTCGGGAATGTCGTTTCCTAGGGGTTCGAAACGATTTTTCAATGTTATGCGCGGGGGACTTGAAATTTCCATTGGTAGTGGCGGAAATTGTCCTCCTGGGTGCGTCTGGTTAGGATTCTCCTCATCGCGGAGTTTAACTTTTTTCCTCTTCGTAGGGCTCACACTCATTTTTTATTGGCTGGTTTCGAAAAACTTAAACACTTAAGTCTTTGTTTCTTACTCACAACACTACACTTACGGCGCTGACACTAATTGAAGTCTAGGCAATAGAACCAAACTTACAAATCACATTACTCACTGACACTATTAGGGATCATCAGAATCAGAATCAGAAATCAGAAAAACATTTATTAAACATTAAAATATATACAATACACACAATATACATAATTGTTTTCATATTTTCTTATACAATGATAGTTCCTACATAAGATGTTTACCTATCTTTCTTTTTATGTGGTATTATATTACCTTACAATAATTGAAATTTCATACAAGTCGAGTATTCTTTTATAAATTTAAGTTTTCATTGTTTTTACAGGGAAATAAAATAAGAATAAACCTGCTTTAATTTGTTCAATATAAATTATTGATGTGGGGTTTTAAGTTTTACCTTTCGGGGTTTTATGACTATTTTTTAGAATACTGTTTATATTCTTCGTAGAAAATTGGTAGGTGTTCATAGGGAAGAACATGCCGACCATTTCGATTCTTATCACAGAATCGAATTTTTGTTATCCGACTAACCGGATCGCTCACATAACAGGATTTTTCATAAAATTTGGAGGCTATGCCATCTATGTATTCCTTCAGAGTTTCAATTCCTGAGGCATCATGGAGTGTTGTCACCCTTGTATACCTGTTTTTCTTCAAAACCATCCTCAGTATTTGGTTTTGGAATTTTTGTAGTGGGCTTAATGGTGTAGGTTTTAAATGACACCAAGTAGGTGCTGCGTATGTAATAATTGGGCGGATCAGTGCAGTATAAATCAGTTTCTTGTTTTCTGTATTTACTAAACTGTTTTTGTGCAACAGAGAATGTAGGGTCCTTTTAACGGCGTACGCTTTTCTTAATGTATTATCGATGTGTTTGTGGAAGTTTAATCTTGAATCTAGTGTTAATCCTAGATATTTCACAGACTCTTTCTGTTTGATGATGTGATTATTAAAAGTGAGAGGCGAAACTAAATTTCTATCATTAATTTTCCTACTGAAAACGATCATTTCGGTTTTATTTCCATTTACTTTAATTTTCCACCTATTATAGTAATCCATCAATATTCGTAAATGGTATTGTAATAATTTCGAAGCCACTATTGCACTGAAAGAATGAGCGTAAATCGCGGTATCATCCGCAAAAAGTGCAGTTTTCGTATTGGGAAATGGTGGGAGATCGTGTATATACAAGTTGAATAGTTTGGGCCCAAGGACGGAGCCTTGAGGTACACCTGCCGAAATTGTGATTGGATTTGATAATGTTTGGTTCAATTTGACCATGAATTTTCTCTCTAATAGATAAGAATTAATTAATTTTATGATGAATGTGGGGAGTTTAAGTTTGATCATTTTGAATAGTAGTCCTTGGATCCAAACTCGATCAAACGCTTTTTCTATGTCTAATAGTACCATCACTGTATTCTGTTTTTTATTGAATGCATTGATGGTGTCGGTTATGATTCTTGCTAATTGGTGGGTTGAACTGTGCTTTTCTTTGAATCCGAATTGAAATGGGTCTCGCATTTCCGACCTCTCAAGCGTTTTTTTGAGTATGTTAAAAATTACTTTTTCTGTAAGTTTACTCAACATCGGCAACAAACTAATAGGCCTGTAGCTTAAAGGCGAGTGTTTGTCTTTACCTGCTTTATGAATAGGTATCACCATTGCGGTTTTCCATATTCTGGGCCAATAACTCAATTTTATGATAGCGTTCACTATATAGGTCAATTGTACCAAAGCTTTTTTAGAAAGATTTTTTATTAATTTGTTGTCGATGTCATCGAGTCCTGGGGATTTATTGGGTGGGAGGGTTTTAATTAGTTCTTGAAGATCTGAGGGATTTGTTAGGTATTTATTGGATTCGGTGTTACTTTGGTTGGAATTCCGTAAAAAGTCAGACACGGTATTTTCTATGAGACGATCAGTATCAGAATGATCTAAATTGTGAATTTTTTCGAAGGTTTTGGCCATTAACTCGGCTTTCTGTCCGTCTGTGACAAAGAAATTTGAATCGTGATTCAATTGGGGTATGGTAGTATCTTTTTTCTTCAGAGTCTTTGTTACTTTCCACAAGGAACCGTCCGATGGATTGAGTTTTTGAAGTTTATTATTCCATTCTTGATTTTTATAAATTTGGATTTCTCTTTTTATCATTGCGGAAAGTGATTCAGAATTGATTTTTTCTAGGGGATCACGAAAGCGTTGCCAACGTTTGCGAGTTCTATTCCTAAGTCTAATTAAGTCAACAATATATGAGGGGAGTGATTCGGCGAATGGATAGATTCTTTTGGATTTTGTCGTACGGTTCCGTGCGTAAGTGAGACACTCTGAAAATTTCAATAGTTCTTGCTCTAAACATTCAGCAGAGTTAACGGCATTATTTATGACTATTTTTTCATTGAGAATTCTCCGAAATTCCTTCCAGTTTGTAGTTGAATAGTCAAAGATGTTTTTGGAAGTATTGTTACGAAAGTTTCCGAATATTTCAAACTTTATGACATTATGGTCTGAATTTAACTCAGGTAAAGATTCGAGTTCACTAATACGGGTAAAGGATTTTGCTAATAAAATATCTATTGTTGAGGGAGTGGTGCTGTTATACGGAAATAGGGTAGGACTGGGTGAGTAATGTAGATTACAGTCTGGATTTTTTTCCAAGAATTTCAGCAGGGTTCTTCCGTTTGTATTATTATTGAGATTTCCCCAAACACGATGTTTGGCATTTAGGTCTCCAATTACAAGAGTTTCTCTGTTATTTAAGAGACTTTCTAAGCAGGTTTCTCTGAATTTATTCGAAGGGCTATTATAAACACAAATTATTTTAGGACCATTTTCCACTTGTATACCTACATTCTCTATTGAACAACTAGTACTAGGTAAAATTTTATATGGAATTGAAGTATGTACGAGAATGGCAACACCTCCGTAGTGAGTATTATTTGAACGATCCATTCTAGCCACGTGGAAGCCTTTTATTTTAAAATTATCCGATGATGTTAACCTTGTTTCGTTTATAAGAAAAATTTTGATGGAATGTTGTTTTAAGAAATACGAAATTTCGTACTCCCTATCACGAACTCCGTTGGCGTTCCAGGAAGCTAAATTAAGTCTATGTGCTGGTTTACTAGTCATTATATGCTATCAAGAAAAGAATGAAAAGTTTGGAATTTTTCATAGCCAGATTCGCATCTAGCCAATTTTTCGTTTAAAGTTCTAATTTTTTGCAGAAAGTCTGAGATATTGATGAAGTTATTCAATTTGTTGAATTCATTTTTGAGTTCTGTAAATGTACCGAATTCACCTGTGGGTTGTTTTGGAATTTTGCGTTCTTCTATTTCTTTTGAACTATTTTGACGGATGTTCTCTTTCTCCTCCCGTCTTCTCAGGCGTTCCTCCCAGGGGTTCTCTTTCGGCAAAGGCGCTGGTATATATTTTTTTGGTTCTTCTTTCTTCTTGTTGGAGGTTTTGTGCAGTTTCTCCAAAAGGTTTATATATACCTCACACTTTATGGAATTTGCTGGATGATCCCCACCGCAGTTCGCACATTTCGCAGGTGTGTCCATTGTTTTCGTACAGTCTTTCGTCAGATGTCCCTCTGCACATTTCAGACATTGATAGGATCTGAAACAATTTGAGGTAGCATGGCCCCAATTTTGACATCTCCTACACTGCGTGATCTTTCTGTTAGAGTAATGTCGTTCCCATGATACGACGGTGTAGTTGACAATCCTGACATGTTGTTTCAGGTATCGAAGTGTGGTTTTTTGGTCGGTTATGACCAAGTACGCTGGATTTCTGGTTCCTTTCATTTTGAAGATGTCTTTTATATTTAGGTTACTCTCCGACAGATCTGATCTCAGGTCTTCAAGGTTTTGGTCATCGTTTAGGCCTCGTACGACGAATGCATGAGATTTTTTGTCTCTCCTGGTAAATGAGTGGAATTCCAGGTCGTCGGATAAGAAATATTTTTTTAAGTTGTTGAACGCCTCTTCGGTTTCCACAAAGACGTTCGATGTATTTTTTCCATATCGGATATGGAATTTTGTCTCTTCGCCAATAATTTTTTTGATTATATTCACCGTTTCGGAGTGTTTTTCAAAAACCCCATCTACAACTATTGGGGGTATTCTCAATTTAGGTTTTGTAGGGACTGACGATTCGGGAATGTCGTTTCCTAGGGGTTCGAAACGATTTTTCAATGTTATGCGCGGGGGACTTGAAATTTCCATTGGTAGTGGCGGAAATTGTCCTCCTGGGTGCGTCTGGTTAGGATTCTCCTCATCGCGGAGTTTAACTTTTTTCCTCTTCGTAGGGCTCACACTCATTTTTTATTGGCTGGTTTCGAAAAACTTAAACACTTAAGTCTTTGTTTCTCACTCACAACACTACACTTACGGCGCTGACACTAATTGAAGTCTAGGCAATAGAACCAAACTTTTAAATCACATTACTCACTGACACTATTAGGGATCATCAGAATCAGAAAAACATTTATTAAACATTAAAATATATACAATACACACAATATACATAATTGTTTTCATATTTTCTTATACAATGATAGTTCCTACATAAGATGTTTACCTATCTTTCTTTTTATGTGGTATTATATTACCTTACAATATTTGAAATTTCATACAAGTCGAGTATTCTTTTATAAATTTAAGTTTTCATTGTTTTTACAGGGAAATAAAATAAGAAAAAACCTGCTTTAATTTGTTCAATATAAATTATTGATGTGGGGTTTTAAGTTTTACCTTTCGGGGTTTTATGACTATTTTTTAGAATACTGTTTATATTCTTCGTAGAAAATTGGTAGGTGTTCATAGGGAAGAACATGCCGACCATTTCGATTCTTATCACAGAATCGAATTTTTGTTATCCGACTAACCGGATCGCTCACATAACAGGATTTTTCATAAAATTTGGAGGCTATGCCATCTATGTATTCCTTCAGAGTTTCAATTCCTGAGGCGTCATGGAGTGTTGTCACCCTTGTATACCTATTTTTCTTCAAAACCATCCTCAGTATTTGGTTTTGGAATTTTTGTAGTGGGCTTAATGGTGTAGGTTTTAAATGACACCAAGTAGGTGCTGCGTATGTAATAATTGGGCGGATCAGTGCAGTATAAATCAGTTTCTTGTTTTCTGTATTTACTAAACTGTTTTTGTGCAACAGAGAATGTAGGGTCCTTTTAACGGCGTACGCTTTTCTTAATGTATTATCGATGTGTTTGTGGAAGTTTAATCTTGAATCTAGTGTTAATCCTAGATATTTCACAGACTCTTTCTGTTTGATGATGTGATCATTAAAAGTGAGAGGCGAAACTAAATTTCTATCATTAATTTTCCTACTGAAAACGATCATTTCGGTTTTATTTCCATTTACTTTAATTTTCCACCTAATATAGTAATCCATCAATATTCGTAAATGGTATTGTAATAATTTCGAAGCCACTATTGCACTGAAAGAATGAGCGTAAATCGCGGTATCATCCGCAAAAAGTGCAGTTTTCGTATTGGGAAATGGTGGGAGATCGTGTATATACAAGTTGAATAGTTTGGGCCCAAGGACGGAGCCTTGAGGTACACCTGCCGAAATTGTGATTGGATTTGATAATGTTTGGTTCAATTTGACCATGAATTTTCTCTCTAATAGATAAGAATTAATTAATTTTATGATGAATGTGGGGAGCTTAAGGTTGATCATTTTGTATAGTAGTCCTTGGATCCAAACTCGATCAAACGCTTTTTCTATGTCTAATAGTACCATCACTGTGTTCTGTTTTTTATTGAATGCATTGATGGTGTCGGTTATGATTCTTGCTAATTGGTGGGTTGAACTGTGCTTTTCTTTGAATCCGAATTGAAATGGGTCTCGCATTTCCGACCTCTCAAGCGTTTTTTTGAGTATGTTAAAAATTACTTTTTCTGTAAGTTTACTCAACATCGGCAACAAACTAATAGGCCTGTAGCTTAAAGGCGAGTGTTTGTCTTTACCTGCTTTATGAATAGGTATCACCATTGCGGTTTTCCATATTCTGGGCCAATAACTCAATTTTATGATAGCGTTCACTATATAGGTCAATTGTACCAAAGCTTTTTTAGAAAGATTTTTTATTAATTTGTTGTCGATGTCATCGAGTCCTGGGGATTTATTGGGTGGGAGGGTTTTAATTAGTTCTTGAAGATCTGAGGGATTTGTTAGGTATTTATTGGGTTCGGTGTTACTTTGGTTGGAATTCCGTAAAAAGTCAGACACGGTATTTTCTATGAGACGATCAGTATCAGAATGATCTAAATTGTGAATTTTTTCGAAGGTTTTGGCCATTAACTCGGCTTTCTGCCCGTCTGTGACAAAGAAATTTGAATCGTGATTCAATTGGGGTATGGTAGTATCTTTTTTCTTCAGAGTCTTTGTTACTTTCCACAAGGAACCGTCCGATGGATTGAGTTTTTGAAGTTTATTATTCCATTCTTGATTTTTATAAATTTGGATTTCTCTTTTTATCATTGCGGAAAGTGATTCAGAATTGATTTTTTCTAGGGGATCACGAAAGCGTTGCCAACGTTTGCGAGTTCTATTCCTAAGTCTAATTAAGTCAACAATATATGAGGGGAGTGATTCGGCGAATGGATAGATTCTTTTGGATTTTGTCGTACGGTTCCGTGCGTAAGTGAGACACTCTGAAAATTTCAATAGTTCTTGCTCTAAACATTCAGCAGAGTTAACGGCATTATTTATGACTATTTTTTCATTGAGAATTCTCCGAAATTCCTTCCAGTTTGTAGTTGAATAGTCAAAGATGTTTTTGGAAGTATTGTTACGAAAGTTTCCGAATATTTCAAACTTTATGACATTATGGTCTGAATTTAACTCAGGTAAAGATTCGAGTTCACTAATACGGGTAAAGGATTTTGCGAATAAAATATCTATTGTTGAGGGAGTGGTGCTGTTATACGGAAATAGGGTAGGACTGGGTGAGTAATGTAGATTACAGTCTGGATTTTTTTCCAAGAATTTCAACAGGGTTCTTCCGTTTGTATTATTATTGAGATTTCCCCAAACACGATGTTTGGCATTTAGGTCTCCAATTACAAGAGTTTCTCTGTTATTTAAAAGACTTTCTAAGCAGGTTTCTCTGAATTTATTCGAAGGGCTATTATAAACACAAATTATTTTAGGACCATTTTCCACTTGTATACCTACATTCTCTATTGAACAACTAGTACTAGGTAAAATTTTATATGGAATTGAAGTATGTACGAGAATGGCAACACCTCCGTAGTGAGTATTATTTGAACGATCCATTCTAGCCACGTGGAAGCCTTTCATTTTAAAATTATCCGATGATGTTAACCTTGTTTCGTTTATAAGAAAAATTTTGATGGAATGTTGTTTTAAGAAATACGAAATTTCGTACTCCTTATCACGAACTCCGTTGGCGTTCCAGGAAGCTAAATTAAGTCTATGTGCTGGTTTACTAGTCATTATATGCTATCAAGAAAAGAATGAAAAGTTTGGAATTTTTCATAGCCAGATTCGCATCTAGCCAATTTTTCGTTTAAAGTTCTAATTTTTTGCAGAAAGTCTGAGATATTGATGAAGTTATTCAATTTGTTGAATTCATTTTTGAGTTCTGTAAATGTACCGAATTCACCTGTGGGTTGTTTTGGAATTTTGCGTTCTTCTATTTCTTTTGAACTATTTTGACGGATGTTCTCTTTCTCCTCCCGTCTTCTCAGGCGTTCCTCCCAAGGGTTCTCTTTCGGCAAAGGCGCTGGTATATATTTTTTTGGTTCTTCTTTCTTCTTGTTGGAGGTTTTGTGCAGTTTCTCCAAAAGGTTTATATATACCTCACACTTTATGGAATTTGCTGGATGATCCCCACCGCAGTTCGCACATTTCACAGGTGTGTCCATTGTTTTCGTACAGTCTTTCGTCAGATGTCCCTCTGCACATTTCAGACATTGATAGGATCTGAAACAATTTGAGGTAGCATGGCCCCAATTTTGACATCTCCTACACTGCGTGATCTTTCTGTTAGAGTAATGTCGTTCCCATGATACGACGGTGTAGTTGACAATCCTGACATGTTGTTTCAGGTATCGAAGTGTGGTTTTTTGGTCGGTTATGACCAAGTACGCTGGATTTCTGGTTCCTTTCATTTTGAAGATGTCTTTTATATTTAGGTTACTCTCCGACAGATCTGTTCTCAGGTCTTCAAGGTTTTGGTCATCGTTTAGGCCTCGTACGACGAATGCATGGGATTTTTTGTCTCTCCTGGTAAATGAGTGGAATTCCAGGTCGTCGGATAAGAAATATTTTTTTAAGTTGTTGAACGCCTCTTCGGTTTCCACAAAGACGTTCGATGTATTTTTCCCATATCGGATATGGAATTTTGTCTCTTCGCCAATAATTTTTTTGATTATTTTCACCGTTTCGGAGTGTTTTTCAAAAACCCCATCTACAACTATTGGGGGTATTCTCAATTTAGGTTTTGCTGTAGGGACTGACGGTTCGAGAATGTCGTTTCCTAGGGGTTCGAAACGATTCTTCAATGTTATGCGCGGGGGACTTGAAATTTCCATTGGTAGTGGCGGAAAAACTCCTCCTGGGTGCGTTTGGTTAGGATTCTCCTCATCGCGGAGTTTAACTTTTTTCCTCTTCGTAGGGCTCACACTCATTTTGTATTGGCTGGTTACGAAAAACTTAAACACTTAAGTCTTTGTTTCTTACTCACAACACTACACTTACGGCGCTGACACTAATTGAAGTCTAGGCAATAGAACCAAACTTTCAAATCACATTACTCACTGACACTATTAGGGATCATCAGTACCGCATAACCCTACCCAAGATTATTAGGGATCATCAGTACCGCATAACCCTACCCAAGATGACAAACAAACGAAATAGCAGGCATCTTATTGAACGCTGGCAGTCGCTAGTCAGTATGAATTTCTGCAGAGCGCCATCCAGCGGACAAACAACCTAACTACCTCCTCCATGAATACTTCGAAAAAGCAGAATCCCACGTCAGCAAGGAACATCTTCTGTAATTAGCTTAAGCGACTTTCATCGTAAATAATAATAATAAATAAACATTTTGGAAATAAGTGATGAAACTAACAATGAGTACAATATTTAGTACAATTTCCAAACGAATAATATGATCGTATGATATTAATTATCTATCTGGTTATCTAAATATTGTACTCATTGTTAGTTTCATCACTTATTTCCAAAATGTTTATTTATTATTATTATTTACGATGAAAGTCGCTTAAGCTAATTACAGAAGATTTTCCTTGCTGACGTGGGATTCTGCTTTTTCGAAATATTCATGGAGGAGGTAGTTAGGTTGTTTGTCCGCTGGATGGCGCTCTGCAGTAATTCATACTGACTAGCGACTGCCAGCGTTCAATAAGATGCCTGCTATTTCGTTTGTTTGTCATCTTGGGTAGGGTTATGCGGTTCTGATGATCCCTAATGATCTTGGGTAGGGTTATGCGGTACTGATGATCCCTAATAGTGTCAGTGAGTAATGTGATTTAAAAGTTTGGTTCTATTGCCTAGACTTCAATTAGTGTCAGCGCCGTAAGTGTAGTGTTGTGAGTGAGAAACAAAGACTTAAGTGTTTAAGTTTTTCGAAACCAGCCAATAAAAAATGAGTGTGAGCCCTACGAAGAGGAAAAAAGTTAAACTCCGCGATGAGGAGAATCCTAACCAGACGCACCCAGGAGGACAATTTCCGCCACTACCAATGGAAATTTCAAGTCCCCCGCGCATAACATTGAAAAATCGTTTCGAACCCCTAGGAAACGACATTCCCGAACCGTCAGTCCCTACAAAACCTAAATTGAGAATACCCCCAATAGTTGTAGATGGGGTTTTTGAAAAACACTCCGAAACGGTGAAAATAATCAAAAAAATTATTGGCGAAGAGACAAAATTCCATATCCGATATGGGAAAAATACATCGAACGTCTTTGTGGAAACCGAAGAGGCGTTCAACAATCTAAAAAAATATTTCTTATCCGACGACCTGGAATTCCACTCATTTACCAGGAGGGACAAAAAATCCCATGCATTCGTCGTACGAGGCCTAAACGATGACCAAAACCTTGAAGACCTGAGAACAGATCTGTCGGAGAGTAACATAAATGTAAAAGACATCTTCAAAATGAAAGGAACCAGAAATCCAGCGTACTTGGTCATAACCGACCAAAAAACCACACTTCGATACCTGAAACAACATGTCAGGATTGTCAACTACACCGTCGTATCATGGGAACGACATTACTCTAACAGAAAGATCACGCAGTGTAGGAGATGTCAAAATTGGGGCCATGCTACCTCAAATTGTTTCAGATCCTATCAATGTCTGAAATGTGCAGAGGGACATCTGACGAAAGACTGTACGAAAACAATGGACACACCTGCGAAATGTGCGAACTGCGGTGGGGATCATCCAGCAAATTCCATAAAGTGTGAGGTATATATAAACCTTTTGGAGAAACTGCACAAAACCTCCAACAAGAAGAAAGAAGAACCAAAAAAATATATACCAGCGCCTTTGCCGAAAGAGAACCCTTGGGAGGAACGCCTGAGAAGACGGGAGGAGAAAGAGAACATCCGTCAAAATAGTTCAAAAGAAATAGAAGAACGCAAAATTCCAAAACAACCCACAGGTGAATTCGGTACATTTACAGAACTCAAAAATGAATTCAACAAATTGAATAACTTCATCAATATCTCAGACTTTCTGCAAAAAATTAGAACTTTAAACGAAAAATTGGCTAGATGCGAATCTGGCTATGAAAAATTCCAAACTTTTCATTCTTTTCTTGATAGCATATAATGACTAGTAAACCAGCACATAGACTTAATTTAGCTTCCTGGAACGCCAACGGAGTTCGTGATAAGGAGTACGAAATTTCGTATTTCTTAAAACAACATTCCATCAAAATTTTTCTTATAAACGAAACAAGGTTAACATCATCGGATTATTTTAAAATAAAAGGCTTCCACGTGGCTAGAATGGATCGTTCAAATAATACTCACTACGGAGGTGTTGCCATTCTCGTACATACTTCAATTCCATATAAAATTTTACCTAGTACTAGTTGTTCAATAGAGAATGTAGGTATACAAGTGGAAAATGGTCCTAAAATAATTTGTGTTATAATAGCCCTTCGAATAAATTCAGAGAAACCTGCTTAGAAAGTCTTTTAAATAACAGAGAAACTCTTGTAATTGGAGACCTAAATGCCAAACATCGTGTTTGGGGAAATCTCAATAATAATACAAACGGAAGAACCCTGTTGAAATTCTTGGAAAAAAATCCAGACTGTAATCTACATTACTCACCCAGTCCTACCCTATTTCCGTATAACAGCACCACTCCCTCAATAATAGATATTTTATTAGCAAAATCCTTTACCCGTATTAGTGAACTCGAATCTTTACCTGAGTTAAATTCAGACCATAATGTCATAAAGTTTGAAATATTCGGAAACTTTCGTAACAATACTTCCAAAAACATCTTTGACTATTCAACTACAAACTGGAAGGAATTTCGGAGAATTCTCAATGAAAAAATAGTCATAAATAATGCCGTTAACTCTGCTGAATGTTTAGAGCAAGAACTATTGAAATTTTCAGAGTGTCTCACTTACGCACGGAACCGTACGACAAAATCCAAAAGAATCTATCCATTCGCCGAATCACTCCCCTCATATATTGTTGACTTAATTAGACTTAGGAATAGAACTCGCAAACGTTGGCAACGCTTTCGTGATCCCCTAGAAAAAATCAATTCTGAATCACTTTCCGCAATGATAAAAAGAGAAATCCAAATTTATAAAAATCAAGAATGGAATAATAAACTTCAAAAACTCAATCCATCGGACGGTTCCTTGTGGAAAGTAACAAAGACTCTGAAGAAAAAAGATACTACCATACCCCAATTGAATCACGATTCAAATTTCTTTGTCACAGACGGGCAGAAAGCCGAGTTAATGGCCAAAACCTTCGAAAAAATTCACAATTTAGATCATTCTGATACTGATCGTCTCATAGAAAATACCGTGTCTGACTTTTTACGAAATTCCAACCAAAGTGACACCGAATCCAATAAATACCTAACAAATCCCTCAGATCTTCAAGAACTAATTAAAACCTTCCCACCCAATAAATCCCCAGGACTCGATGACATCGACAACAAATTAATAAAAAATCTTTCTAAAAAAGCTTTGGTACAATTGACCTATATAGTGAACGCTATCATAAAATTGAGTTATTGGCCCAGAATATGGAAAACCGCAATGGTGATACCTATTCATAAAGCAGGTAAAGACAAACACTCGCCTTTAAGCTACAGGCCTATTAGTTTGTTGCCGATGTTGAGTAAACTTACAGAAAAAGTAATTTTTAACATACTCAAAAAAACGCTTGAGAGGTCGGAAATGCGAGACCCATTTCAATTCGGATTCAAGGAAAAGCACAGTTCAACCCACCAATTAGCAAGAATCATAACCGACACCATCAATGCATTCAATAAAAAACAGAACACAGTGATGGTACTATTAGACATAGAAAAAGCGTTTGATCGAGTTTGGATCCAAGGACTACTATACAAAATGATCAACCTTAAACTCCCCACATTCATCATAAAATTAATTAATTCTTATCTATTAGAGAGAAAATTCATGGTCAAATTGAACCAAACATTATCAAATCCAATCACAATTTCGGCAGGTGTACCTCAAGGCTCCGTCCTTGGGCCCAAACTATTCAACTTGTATATACACGATCTCCCACCATTTCCCAATACGAAAACTGCACCTACGCAGCACCTACTTGGTGTCATTTAAAACCTACACCATTAAGCCCACTACAAAAATTCCAAAACCAAATACTGAGGATGGTTTTGAAGAAAAATAGGTATACAAGGGTGACAACACTCCATGACGCCTCAGGAATTGAAACTCTGAAGGAATACATAGATGGCATAGCCTCCAAATTTTATGAAAAATCCTGTTATGTGAGCGATCCGGTTAGTCGGATAACAAAAATTCGATTCTGTGATAAGAATCGAAATGGTCGGCATGTTCTTCCCTATGAACACCTACCAATTTTCTACGAAGAATATAAACAGTATTCTAAAAAATAGTCATAAAACCCCGAAAGGTAAAACTTAAAACCCCACATCAATAATTTATATTGAACAAATTAAAGCAGGTTTTTTCTTATTTTATTTCCCTGTAAAAACAATGAAAACTTAAATTTATAAAAGAATACTCGACTTGTATGAAATTTCAACTATTGTAAGGTAATATAATACCACATAAAAAGAAAGATAGGTAAACATCTTATGTAGGAACTATCATTGTATAAGAAAATATGAAAACAATTATGTATATTGTGTGTATTGTATATATTTTAATGTTTAATAAATGTTTTTCTGATCTGATCTGATGATCCCTAATAAGGGTGAAACCGGTATATCGCTATCCTCCCTTGATGACAAACATTCTCCTTGGGTTACTTTCGATTATGATTCCTATGTAATGGCGTGGAGACCTTCTGTCTGACAATGGTTTATGTTGATGGCAATTTATATTGCTGATACATTAGATAACCAGATAGATAATTAATATCATACGATGATATTATTCGTTTGGAAATTGTACTAAATATTGTACTCATTGTTAGTTTCATCACTTATTTCCAAAATGTTTATTTATTATTAATGGTACATCAGAATTTTCTACCATCTTTTATATCTAAGTTTGGTCAACTCCTGGTTATTTTACAAAAGAGTGCATTCTAAAAAGCAACCAGGGTGCAAGTTATTGCACCAAGCACAATTTCGTGCAGAAGTGGCTCATACTTTATGAAATATGAGATCAGTTGCTAAGAAAAGTGGCCGTCCGAATATAAATTTAGAAGAAGAAACTGAAAAAAAACAAAAAGAGGGCCAATGAAGCATCTACCTCCATCAGAAGTTAGAGCAGACTAAACTGGGCATTGGCCTAGTATTGAAGATCAAAAAATTCGATTCAAGCTCCCTAACTGCAAAGGATTCACTCATACTAAATGTGAGAAGTGTGTAGTAGGATGAAGTCCCAATAAAAATAATAATTGTTTCAAGCAATTCCACATGTAATGTAACTTGATTCTATATAGTTAATGCATGATGTTGCGTTTTAACTAAAAACACTTTTTTTTTCGATAAAGATGTCAAAATGAAATAATCAATTATTTTCATCATTTTTCCGTGTAAGATCGGATTGATCTTATCATGTTTTCAATTTTTCTTTCCGAAAAAAAATAAGCATTTAAGAGTTAAGCAAAAAATTTTTGAACCAGTACACGGAGTATCGACTCGTTGTGTATCGACCAATTGTTATTGTGAAAAAGAAAAACGGTAATTTACGCATATGTTCAGATCCTCTGGACTTGAATGAATCTATTAGAAGAGAATTTTTCAAGTTACCTACAATTGAAGAATTAATTTCGAAATTAATAGGAGCCTGCTATTTTTCGGTGCTAGATGCAACTAATGGATTCTGGAACATCCCCTTAGATGAAGCTAGTAGCGAATTATGTACGTTTGGTACCCCATCTGGTCGTTTCTAATTTTTGAGAAAGCCGTATGGACTTGAGTCATCTCCTGAAATTTTTCATAATAGATTCAGAGAGATTTTTATGGCGTAGGTACCAAAATATATATCGATGATATATTTATTCTTGGACGTACTAGAAAGGAACATGATTCGAGGTTGAAAAAAGTTTTGGATATTGCTCGTAAAGAAGGTATTGAATTCAATTTTTCATCCTTTTGTATAAAAATATCATAATTTCAGAATGAAATAACTGAAGCAAATGGTTTAATTTTCGAAAATCAAAAAGTGATAATTTAATTTTTTGTAGTTTACTATCCAAAAATGAAAGCAGGAATTAATGATAAATAAATGCTGAGTATGTCAAAAATATGATAATTCTAATACTAGAGAACCCCTCATTACCCAATCAATACCAAGACGACGGTGGTCAAAATAAGGCATTGATATCTTTGAAGTAGATGGTAAAAGATATTTAATCGTAGTAGTTTATTACTCTGAAATTTTCGAACTGGAATGTCTAAATAAAAGTATGACAGCCGATATTCTTTCAACTAAATTAAAACGAATTTTCAGAACGCACGGAATTTCGTTTAGTATTGTATCTGATGAGTGATGGTGGTCCTCAGTTTTCTGGTTCATTTTTTGCTAAGTTCGCATCAGATTGGAATATAAAACACATTATAGTTTCTCCTCATCCTCAACAATCAAATGGATTGGCACCGAACAATCAGACGGTTAAAAAAAACAATTGAAATACTCCCATTTATCACGATATAAGTCCTTCTGAAATATTGATGTCACAACATTTACGTGATAATTTGATTGTGAATGAAAGTATTCTGGAACCTAAGGTAGTCAATGAAAATATTGTGAATCATAAAACTAATGAAGACCAATTTAATTCCAAATCCTACTACAATAAAAAATCAAAGAATTTACGTGAATTGAAATCATTTGAAAATGTGAAATATCAAGATTATCCTAAATCTGTTTGGAAATTTCAGAAAATAGTAAACATATTACGTATAAGGACTTATAGAATTAAAAGGGAACACGGATCAACTCTGATCAGAAATAGAGTACATTTAAAACCTACTTTGATTTCACTAAACAAAGATTCCGAATCTTCTAATGGTGATACTTTTGACAGAGTTTTAACTCTGATCTTTTATTGCAAACAAAATATAGTGGCTGTAATGATAATAAGATATTGTTTCTGTTTTTTCTAGACTAATTTCAAGTTTATTGAATGATCGGTATTGATATCAATATTTATAATATTATTTCATTTTGGTCTTCAAGTAATGCATTTCAATCCACTTTTGTCTTATGACCTAAATAATTGGGCATCTACCAAAATCAAATTGAATAAATATAACAAGTTCCCATCATTTTTTTTCCTAGCGGCCCTCTCTACGGAGATAAGATAATGCTTACATTTTTAACACCCTGTATGATAGTGAGTAGAAAAAAACAAATTTGGATAGCTTAAACATTAGGCTAAAAAAAAGGTAGGTACTCTTGTTTATCGTCGATAACATGAACCGTTTTTGAAAAATAAAATAAAGAAGGAATTAATTTTTTTATTTCTATTAAAACCAACTTTGCTTTCACCAAACAAAGATCCGAATCTTCTAATGGTGATATTTTTGACAGAGTTTCAACAGATTGTTCATTGCATATAAAATATAGTGACTGTAATGATAGACTCCGTGACACCAGTCAAGGGTTAAACAAGATCAAATCCGACGATTTCATAACATAAGCTGGAAGCTTTTCTACTGAAAAAATTAACAAAAATCGATTGAAATATCTCATGTTTATAACTGAATACAAGAGCAGCACATCAGTCGAATATAAAATATACCTACATTTTTTGATGGGTCAATTGACAGTTATTTTAGAGAGAACGAAAATGTACAGTGGATTTTAGATCTATTGAATATTCCATAGGCAAGAACGATTATCTTCAACAATTCAATTCATTATCGAATTAATACTTTTCGAATTAAAACGGTAAAACTCACGTTTTGTGTTCCAGAAAAGTGCCAGGGGATCATCAACTTCTGTCAAATCAAAGAAACCGCAATCACCCCATGAAACAATACAAAATAAAATGAAATATCTCAACATTGCAATACTAGAGCGACCCATCAGACCAAATATAAATGCGTAACCTCCATCCAATAGATTATTTTAAACCTTTTCTAAATCAAATATAACAGTCTTTCTTCGAATGATCAATATTGCATCTTAAACTGGCTTTTGAATACTTAACGGATGATTTAATGGCTCCACAAATATTTTCTTTCACTTTTGTGCTTCAAATTTCGAATTGATCCTAAACAAACAAAAGCAACAAAAATATCGCTGGATGGAATCTTCGTTCTGATAATAACTCGATTTCCAGGAGAGTTCCTTTACGTAGGTAGGTACACCATTAATCATGAAAATCTCAAATTACTCAGAAATTACAGTATTCATTTGTAAATACTTTCATTATCTCTCCTAACAGAATTTAAAACAAGGGTCTAATATGAAAAACCAGTTATGGTTGACATTTGTTCACCATTTTCGACGCAATATTTAAAGGATGATTTATTTCAAATACAAAATATGCACGACATTTTCACATTCTTCGACTTCTAACCAGAGCAGCACATCAGTCGACTGATGCACACATATTCGACTGATGTGCTGCTCTGGTTAGAAGTCGAAGAATGTGAAAATGTTGTGCATATTTTGTATTTGAAATAAATCATCCTTTAAATAAAGCGTCGAAAATGGTGAACAAAATTCAACACATCAGCAGCACTCAGTCGAATATGTGCATCAGTCGACTGATGTGCTGCTCTGGTTAGAAGTCGAAGAATGTGAAAATGTCGTCCATATTTTGTATTTGAAATAAATTATCCTTTAAATAATGCATCGAAAATGGTGAACAAATGTCAACCATAACTGGTTTTATATTCACCAAAAAAAAAAGGGTTTCGAGCACTAAGCACCGAATTTGAAAAAAAAATCGCGAATATTAAGCACTTTCTAAAAGCAATTCGATATTTCGAGCAATAAGCACTTTAGTAGGATATGTTGAAAGTGAAGTTTTTTAATCGGAATAAATATTGTTCCTATAAACATATGTGAGATTATGGACGAGTTAGAGAAGAAATGATTCAGAATAGTAAATTTTTGCGATAAAAAAATGAAGTAATTATTTTCCGAAGTTGACAATATAAACAGGATTACCAAAATAAAAAAGAATGGGCAAAATGAAGATAAAAGAGAACAAGTTTGAATCCTTAAAATATGGATTTTGAACTTTTAACACTCCAATTTTTATTTGTAGAAAAATGTTTGACGATATACAGAGTGGCCACTTTTTTAAGGGGATTGTATTGGTAACTTCAAAACCAAAAGAATTAGAAGGTCGGTCGAATGGAGAAAAAATTGCATACATAGAAGCATTGTCAAGCAGTTCAAACAAATCGAGATTATCATGGCCAGTTATTGAGATATCATAAGAAAAGTAAATTATGTCATTTTGAAATTTCTTTTTTTCCCACCTTAATTCAAATATCGAAAAAATTTCACAATAATTTTTTATTCGACAGTAAATTATCCTCAATTTTTCATTTTTCAATTTGGTATCCAACGTTTCGGTCTCTCTTGACCACCCTCAACCCCCTTTTTTTTCAATACGGACCTGCATATTTCATGACACTTTTCGAAATAACTTTTAACGCTGAATTCAACGATAATAAATCATTCAAAGTTGACTTTCAGGTGATTTTGACACTTATCCAAATTTACTGGTGTGTATGTATGAAAAAACAAGTATATCAATATATTAATGTTCTGACCCAAATTCAACTGAACCCAGAAAAAAAAATCGAGAATTGTGGTTAGTGAATGGACTTTATCAAAAACTGCTGTTAATTAAATAGTCAAGATACGCGAATACAATGATTTTAAATTTGAATCCAAGCCTTGCAAAAATTATATCGTAGTGATCTCAAAATTATTCGATTCTATAATTTGTTTCAATGGAACAACTGACAAATCCATCAATAGTGATTCCTGGCGAGAAGATTGAGAATGTATTGGAAGGTAATCAAGGAGACGAAACAAGCAAATGTATAAGTATGGGTTCCAGAAACGTAAAGTGCATTTTACAAAATGGTGTACATTTCGAACACTTACTTCATTCATTTTCATTTACTTTCGAATAATCATTTGATTTTTTTTCATTAGATGATACTTTCGTTTAATTATTATGAATTGAAATATGTAAATAATTATTATTTATTATTATTATTACATTTAGTTCAAGATGAGTAAGTTGATTCTCTTATCGAAATGTATTGCTTGTTGTTAATTAAACTAAAGGTACCTAAATGTAATTACAGATCCGACCCAACGAAAATTGGATAAGGGTCAAAATCACCTGAAAATCAACTTTGAAGGTTGTATGATATATCGTTGAATTCAGCGTTAAAAGTTATTTCGAAAAGTGTCATAAAATATGCAGGTCCGTATTGAAAAAAAATGAGGTTGACGGTGGCCCAGAGAGTACAAAATTTTGGATACGAAATCTGATTACTTCAAATTGAGGATAATTTACTGTCGAATAAAAAATTCCTGTAACATTTTTTGATAATATTTGAAATAAAGTGGGAAAAAAAGAAAAATCAAAATGACAGATTTTACTTTTCTTATGATATCTCAATAACCGGCCCTGATAATCTCGATTTGTTCGAACTGCTTGATAATGCTTCTATGCATGCAACTTTTTCTCCCTTTGACCGACCTTCTAACTCTTATGGTTTAAAAGTTACCAATACAATCCCACAAAAAAGTGGCCACTCTGTATAAAAGAAAGTAAAAATTGAATCGTCACAATAATGAATGATACTAGTTAACCAACATATAGATTGAATATTGAATAGCAGGAATCTGCATGGAAGAAACAAATGTGATGAATTATTATTTCATATTGAACTCTTATGACTATTTATTTTTAAACTGTCGTTGAGCTTTATAATTTCTATTCCCAGATATTGTATAATAGCTTGGGAGGTTGCCACAGGAATGACTTTGGTCCCGAAGAGAAGACGCAAAATAATATTTTCAGGATTATTTTGAAGAAAAAGCGTCTCCACCCGACCAACTTACTATACAAGGAAGCTTATATTTTCACTATTAGAAAGATTTTGTTATACAGGTCGATACTCTGGACTAGAAAAAATTTTGTTGTAGACGGTTGTTTTCCCGGTGCAACAAGAAAAGCAAATCTTTTGGTGGTTCCCCTTTGTAGAACCAATTTCTCTCAGAGGAACATTTTTTATTATGGCCTAAAATTCTATAGACTCCTGCCTAGAAATATTTTAAATGAAAAAAGTTTGTCGTCTTTCAAAGCGCAGTCGGAGAAGTACATTTCAATATGTGCGGAAGTTTTTTTGAAGTATTTTCATACTTAGTTGTATTTTATTTTTCTTTTTTTCTCTGAATAGGACGATATAATTGGTCTCGGTCTCTCGGTTTCTATTGCTTTCAATTCAATCGAAATATTGACTTCATATTGCATTTCAAAAGTCGTAATGAATATTATGTGGATCACCCAACCAGAACTATACAAATTCAAACAAAATATCTTGATAAAATTATCTAATATTTCTTTGATCACAAAACCGACAAGGTTGGCATAATCATAACTGAGCTTCAGATAGATATGCATTTGCATAACTGCATATTCCAATGCATACTCAAATTGAAGTTCATATTTCAATCATTTTCAATTTTAAATGCAAATTTTCAAAATTTGTTCTCAAACAAGAACAAATCTAATAGAACTGTACTTCGAAAATATTTTTGGCAAATCCCAAACAGCTTTTATGACCTACCCAACCAGCATAGAATGGAGTATTTGGAGAAAATATTTATCCCAAATAATGACATAAAAAACATCTGGTAAGAAAGAGACCATGGGCGTCGCCAAGGGGGGGCCACTGCCCCCTCCTAGAGACTCGACTCTTTTTTCAAAACCTTAAAAAAATGAATAGGAAATAACTGCACCTCATATTTAGAAAGTACTGATATTTCACTGAGTTTTGAATCGAGACTTATGATAACACAGATTGATGTTTGAGAAATCTATTACTCATTCGGAAATTTTTAAGTCAGAAAATATTGAAAGGAGAAATGATAGTGGCCGAAGTGGTTAGCTGGGATCAAAAACAGAATGAATGAATGAATGGAAAATAAACAGAAGTTGAAAGGTTTATAGATTATGATCTGACAGCAAAGGAAAGACAAGTTCAAAAACAGATTCTTGAGAGAAGAAGAGTAGGAAAAAGTAAGGGGAAAAGAGTGCGAGTTGGGTATAAGAAGATATCAATAGAAGGAAAGCTATTTGTTTGGGATGACAACGAACAAGGAGTGAAAGAGAAAGGAGAAACGAGCACATATAGGGGGTCATTCATCAAAAAATCAGTGGAGGTAGAAGAGGAAGGATAAACGATCATAGCGAAGACAAGGCGTGGGAAGGAATCCGAGTTTGGAAAAATACATAGGACAAAACAACGAAAACGAGGTATGAATGTGGGAGAAACAGAACAGGAGATGAACCAACGGAAAAAGCATTCAAGATAGGAAAGAAAAAGAACAGGTGAGTGTGGAGGATTGGGACATGGAATGTGAGGGGCAGACTTGAAGTTATGTGATATTTTCAGTTTTGATTATAATTATATTTTCAATGAGTTTTTCAATCAAGTACCCACTCACAATATCTATTTCACTCACACATTCTTATTTTTTCAGATGATTTCAGTTCTGAGACAAATTCTAAGAATATTTATTTCATTCAACTAGTTGTAACTAAGAATTAGATTATTCCAGTTATCGATATAACATTTATATCAATGATTTTATTTTGATTTATTCTTCTTAGTTTCGATATTCCTATGAATTCCACAAAAAAGTTCAATATTTCCTCATAACACTATACCAATCTATTGTATTCTTCCTTAACACTCCTAATTGATTGAATTCAAACCGTTCTTTTGATGATTGTCCATCATTTCCAACATCGTTTCGATTGTGAAGCATGGTTCTTATTCGGTTCATTTATATATTTTTTCCATTGTTTATATATGTCACTGACAAAACAATATAAATAAAGTTATATCATTGGTAGTCATAAATCATTAAACTTGATTCTATACTCATCATGGCTGCGCCCGACAGAATCGATTTTGAACGAAAATTACTCATCAATTATTCGAATTCAATTGCTTGATAAATTTTTTTTTTTCCAAAATCCGAAGATCAAAGTCTTTTGAGAAGAATGATCGCATGCAGCTCTCCTGTAACAAGCAGCAAAAACATGCTGCACTACACAATAACTCAAGTTCTATACAGGGTGATTCCAAATCAGACTTGAACCGTGGAGAATAAGTTGGTATGACTCATTTGCGGTCGTTCGAGTCATATTTATTGATAACCCTAAATCCACAGTTTCCGTGTAATTTGAGTTCTTTTGATTCTTGAAAGATTTTCTACCTTAGTTCATTTTTCGTCTTTATTTTCCACGTTGATCCCAATTCGATAATTATTTCGCTTTGAAGTTATCTGAATAGTATATGTTTGGCATGCAACTTTTGATTTGTCAGAAATATTTTCGAATCTGGCCAATTTACTTCTTTTTTTCTCAAGATGAAGTTCCGCATTCACTTGTTTCGTGAAATCAGAGGCAGGAAAATTATGAAGAATTTTCGGAAACAGATATTTTTGAACGAATTGCTTCTTTATCGAAGGATACATATCGTCGGCTAAGACTAATAAGAGAGTTTATTCATGGAAATACATTCAATAGAGTTTATTGAATGTATTTTCATGAATAAACTCTCTTTTTATTATTATTATAACACTGTACTGTACGGTTTTTTTGGTCTCCTGTAAAATTGTTCATTATGGACATAGCAGATTTACAATCTTAGCCGACGATATGACAGAACTTGTTTCGTGCCCAGTGAGAAGTACTGCTCCATCAACTTCGGATTTTTACGTTTGGGACAGATTTGAAAAAATGGTAGATGAAAGAACCTCTTACGTTCACGTATATGTTTCATTTGAGTTAATAAGAAAATTTGTACAACTCATAAAATTTTTCATGTAACTCTGTTCCCTTGAGCAGAATTTCAAGTTCTCTAAAAGAAAGCATTTATCACAACGACTACCTATGGAAAAATACTATTAGTATTTATAAGTTCTTCAAGTATGACTGCTAGGTTCATAATCGAAAGGATCACTATTCAATTCTCATGACGTCGATTTAATGTACCGGGTTTGTATAAGCTTCAAATCGTATGGTTTTTAGATGTATATTTCAGAAAAATGGAATATCCGATTTACGAGCTCTATAAGAACAAATAAAAAATGATTTCTATCGACGTCGGTCCTATATACCGGGTTTGTATAAGCAGTGCGGAGTGTGAGGTTTGAGTTTATATACAATCTACAGCGTTGTTATATATAAATATATATATATATATATATAATAAAAAATTATTGATCGCAATATATATATATATATATATATATATATATATATATATATATATATATATATATATATATATATATATATATATATATATATATATATATATAGTCAATAGTATTTCCTTTATTTGGAAGTGTCAGGTTTTTAATGAACTTGTTTATTTCATATAAAACAGGCTCAATTTTAATTATTTTTATATTGTAAACTATTAGATGAATATCATTTTTACTGAAGAAGGAGAGTCTCTCCGAAACGTATGATTATATATTTTTTTATATGAAATAAACAAGTTCATTAAAAACCTGACACTTCCAAATAAAGGAAATACTATTGACTATTGAAAAGCAGGTTATTACCATGATCAAAATATATATATATATATATATATATATATACAGGGTGGCCACTTTTTCAATGGGATTGTATTGGTAACTTTTAAACCATAAGAGTTAGAAGGTCGGTCAAATTGAGAAAAAGTTGCATGCATAGAAGCATTATCAAGCAAATCAAACAAATCGAGATTATCAGGGCCGGTTTTCGAGATATCATAAGAAAAGTAAATTATGTCATTTTGATTTTTCTTTTTTTCCCACTTCATTTCAAATATCATCAAAAAATGTTACAGGAATTTTTTATTCGACAGTAAATTATCCTCAATTTGACGTAATCATATTTCGTATCCAACGTTTCGTACTCTCTGGGCCACCCTCAACCTCATTTTTTTCAATACGAACCTGCATATTTTATGACATTTTTCGAAATAACTTTCAACGCTGAATTCAACGATATATCATACAATGTCATTCAAAGTAAATTTTCAGGTGATTTTGACCCTTTTCCAATTTTCTTTGGGTCGGATCTGTATTACCTTCATTTAGTTTAATTAACAACATGCAATATGCAATAAATTTCGATAAGAAAATCAACTTACCCATCTTGAACTAAATGGAACATATTAGAATCAAAGCAAGAAACCAGTATACTGGTTTCTTGGTTCTTCTTTTATAATAATCATTTAAATATTTCAATTCATAATAATTAAACGAAAGTATCATTTGATGAAAGAAAAATCAAATGATTATTCGAATGTAAATGAAAATTAATGAAGTAAGTGTTCGAAATGTCCACCATTTTGTAAATTGCACTTTACGGTTCTGGAACCCATACTTCTTATACAGTTGCTTGTTTGGTCTACTTGAATACCTTCCAAAACATTCTCCATTTTCTCGCGAGGTATCACTATTGTTGTATTTGTCATTTGAATCGTTGAAACAAATTACAGAATCGAACTTTATTTTGAGATCATTACGATATAATTTTTGCAAGGCTTGGTATTCAAATTTAAAATCATTGTATTCGCGTCTCTTGACTATTTTATTAACAGCAGTTTTCGAAAAAATTCATTCACTGGCCACAGTTCTCGATTTTTTTCTGGGTTCAATTGAATTTGGGTCAGAACATTGATATCGTTAATAGACTTGTTTTTTCTTACATACTCACCATTAAATTTGGATAAGGGTCAAAATCACCTAAAATCAACTTTGAATGACATTGTATGATATATCGTTGAATCCAGCGTTAAAAGTTATTTCGAAAAATGTCATAAAATATGCAGGTCCGTATTGAAAAACATGAGGTTGAGGATGGCCCAGAGAGTACGAAACGTTGGATACGAAATCTGATTACGTCAAATTGAAGATAATTTACTGTCGAATAAAAAATTCCTGTAACATTTTTTGATAATATTTGAAATAAAGTCGGAAAAAAAGAAAAATTAAAATGACATAATTTACTTTTCTTATGATATCTCGAAAACCGGCCCTGATAATCTCGATTTGTTTGATTTGCTTGATAATGCTTCTATGCATGCAACTTTTTCTCAATTTGACCGACCTTCTAACTCTTATGGTTTAAAAGTTACCAATACAATCCCATTGAAAAAGTGGCCACCCTGTATATATATATATATATATATATATATATATATATATATATATATATATATTTCACTATATATATTCTTTCACTAGCTCAATAGGGATATTTGTGTATAGAGATACTACATCAAGTGAATATAATTTATCATTTTTGTTTATTTTTAATTTATTTAATTGTTCTTTTAGCTCTATTGAGTTTTTTATGTAGTATTCATTGTTACCGGTTGTACGTGTTAGTATTTCCGCTAGGTATTTTGATAGATGGTATAAAGGTGATTGGACACAAGACACTATTGGACGTAAAGGATTTCCTTCTTTGTGGATTTTAGGTAATCCGTATATTTTTGGTGTTTTGCTGTTGTGTATGATCAAAGTTTTGTAATCAATTTCTGATATGAATCCTTTCTCTTTCCAATTCTTTATTATTTTGTTGTTTTCTTTTTCTAATGTTAGCGTCATGTCTCGTTTAGTTTTTATGTATGTAGTATTATCTTTCAACAAAATGCTCATTTTTTCTTCGTATTCCGTGTTTGTCATGATTACTGTCTTGTTTCCTTTGTCTGCTCTTGTAATTAGTAATTCGTTGTGTTCTTTGAAAAATTTTTTTGTTTTGGTAAAGTTAGTCAAATGTTTGTTGTGTCTCTGTTTTTGTCCCTTTATGTTTTTTATATGTGAACTTAGTGTTTGTGATACTTTCATTCGTATGTCATTCTGTTCGTCTGTTGGTAATTTTGTGATTCCTCCTTCAATATGTGCCAATATTTGGTGTGTTGGGACTTTTCCGATGTTATTGTCTTCTATGGCAAATTTTGCTCCCAATTTGAGAGTATCAATTACATATGGGGGGAGTGTTGCTTGTGTGATGTTCTCTATTGTATCGTCTGTCAAATATTTTGTGTCCATTTGTATGTTTGTTCTCCTAGTCAGTGTTTCTAGTTTTTTGTTGTAGGTTTTTGTACATTCTGTTATTATGTATGTCTGTCTTCTATGTATTTGATTCGTGAGTTCCTGTATTGTTTCTTCTGTTTCACTGTTCTGAATGTTCTTGATAAGATTGTTCATTTCTTTACCCATTGTATTAAATACGACAAATACGAGGCACAATAATTGGATACATTGACAGAGCCCTAAAACTTACATCACCGGAATTGAGACCAAAAATTATAAAAGAATTGAAAGACCGACTTATTAAGAACAACTACCCTACAAAGATGACTACACCACTAATAAACCAAAGAATACATAGACTGTACAACACGATAATAACTGAGGAAAAAAAAGAACAAAAAACACGAATACCAATTCCCTACACAAAAAACTTATCACATAAAATAACGAAGATATTAAAACCCCACAACATCGAATTAGTCCATAAACCTCAAAATCAAATAAAGGAGATTTTCACTAAATTAAAAACTTCAACACCCAAATCTAAGAAGTCTAATTCAGTTTACAGTATTCCGTGCAAAAACTGTGACAAGCAATACATTGGACAAACATCACAGAGATTACACGACAGACTCAACGCTCATAAATACACAAAAAACGCAACAACGGCACTGAACAAACATAAAAAGACAAAAAAACACGAATTCGACTATGACGAGACAAAAATACTAACAATAGAGCCAAAACGAAAACAGAGAGAAATATGGGAGATGATACACATACAATCAAACTTGGAAAAAACAGTAAATGATAGACAAGACGTAAAACAACTCAGTCAATTTTATGTACCACTCCTTAAAAAACCGACACAACAAAAAGAAGAAGACAAGACCAAAAACGTGACACATACCAAAGAAGACTGACTTTGACATTCACGTTCCAATATTGTGAAATGACGAGAAATTGAAGGTGGGATACATTTATTTTAATTAACTCATTTTGTGAAGTAAACTATTGTGTATACTATTTTAAATGTTTGTGTTTTTTTACAGGCTCAATTTTAATTAATATTTCATATTGTAAACTATCAGATGAGTTATTTTTACTGAAGAAGGAGAGTGTTCTCCGAAACGTATAATTATATTTTTTTATATGAACTAAACGACTTCATTAAAAACCTGACACTTCCAAATAAAGAAAATACTATTGATATATATATATATATATATATATATATATATATATATATATATATATATATATATGTATATATATATATATATATATATTTTTTTTTTAAATTCACACTTATTAGTGGGTTTCGTAGAGTTATCCGGACGCCAAGGCATCAAGGATAACCCTCTTTTTGATCAATGGGGGTATACGACCTTCCGTAAGATATTCACGGTTCCCAAAATCACAGCCTTCTGCATCCATGTGATCGTGTTCTTAGGCAGATTCAGCTCCTTGAGATGTTGAGTGCTCTTAGGGTGAACGAGATCATTCACAGTTATGACCAGGGGCTTAATTATTACGCTTTTAAGCTTCCACATACATATCTTTCATCTGATGTGCTAGTGCCTCATATTTCCTTATCTTTTCTGCGTAGGTCTTCGCCAAGTTGTTGTCTTGGGGAACCGCGAAGTCTATTATGGTGGCGGTTTTGTTCAATTTGTCCCACACCACCATATCTGGACGGTTATGCTCAACCCCTCTATCCGTTATGAGCGTTAGGTCCCAGTAAACTTTGGAATGTTGGTTTTTCAGTACAGTTTTTGGAGTGTACACGTGGTGTGGTGTAAAGTGCTGGATGAGGTCTTTCTGAAGACACAACAGCTGGTGTACAACCTTCCCCATATTGTTATGGCGAGCCAGATATTTCGTATTCGCTATGGTTGAGCATCCTGATGATAAATGTTGCACCGACTTCTCCGCAACATTGCACAGTCTACATTTAGTGCTTTCCACCTGCTGTTGTAGAATATATTTCAGATATGTTCTAGTCGGGACAACCTGATCTTGTATGGCCAGGAATGTTCCTTCTGTCTGCGGAAAGAGGTAGCCTTGCATCAGGTATGTATTCGAGCTCGCCACGTCAACCTCTGGTTGGTGTAGGCTGGCATGGAATCTTCCGTGTAGAGCTTTTGATTTTCAGCTTTCTCTCAGTTTTTCAGATGGATCTTCGTGTGCGTCTAGATCTTGGTTCCCTCCAGCAGTCGCACAGGAGCGTCGGTGAGCTGCAACCCATCGATGAACAGGTAAGTTGCTATTCTCGAAGAATGTTGTTATTTGTTTTTGTTCTTTTTTGCAGGTAAGTTGCTCAGGCCGCGTCCTCCTTCTTTACGGGGTAAGTAAAGTCGTTCTATGGCAGAATTAGGATGCAGCATACCATGTTTAGTCAAGGAAGTTCTTATTTTCCTGTCTAGTCCTTCTAAGTCCGTCTTAGACCAGGTTAGCACTCCAGCAGTGTACAATAAAGTTGGGATGGCCCAGGTATTAATGGCCACTATTTTGTTCTTCGCTGAGAGTTGGGTATTCAGTATTTTGCGCACCCTCCTGATAAGTTCTAATTCCGCAGTTTTTTTGTTTTCCTGATGGTTTATTTCAAATGACTGTTGAATTCCTAGGTATTTGTATCTCTCCTCTATTTTCATGCTCTGCATCACCTTACCCTCAGAAACCTTGATGTCATCTGTTTCTATAAATTTCCCTCTTTTCACTTCCACAAGCGCGCACTTTTCCAGACCAAACTTCATCCCGATATCCTCACTGAACCTCCTAACCAATTCGAGTTCCCCTTCCAACTGTTTCTTTCCTCCAGCGAACAGCTTCAGATCGTCCATGTAGAATAGGTGTGTAAGTTTGATCAGTTCGTCGATCTTGTAGCCATATTCAGATCTGTTAAGCATGCTGCTAAGTGGATTCAGAGCTAGACAGAACAACAGCGGACTCAGGCTATCTCCTTGAAATATACCGTTCTGTATTTTTACTTCTTCTGTGTTGTATTTTGTTGTTCCCGTGTGAACGGTTATCTTTGTGCGCCAAGTTTTCATTAGGCTTTTAATCAGCCCGATCACCTGTTTGTCCACTTTATAGATCTCCAATACCTCCAGCAACCAGGAGTGCGGTACCGAATCGTACGCTTTCTGGTAATCGATCCAGGCCATCGATACATTCTTTAGTTTCTTTTTCGCCTGTTTTGTCAGTAAATTATCGATTATCAGAAGTTCTTTGGCTCCTCTTCCTTTGTCCTTACACCTATTCTGTTCCCAGGCCATTATATGGTTGTTTTTCAGGTGGATCTTGATTTTGTGGCCTATAGTTGAAGTAATCAGTTTATAAATCGATGGTAGACAGGTTATTGGTCTATAGTTGCTGGGTTGGGTTAGGTCTCCTCTTTTGGGTGTCATGAGTGTGGTGCCCTGCGTAAAATATTCTGGGATGGTGCGAGGATCCTCTATAGCTTCTCTTATGAGGCGGGCTAGTGTTTTTTGAGTGTTTGTGAATGACTTCCACCAATAATTGTGGATGCTATCAATGCCCGGTGTTGACCAGTTTTTTGTTCTCTTTATCGTCGTTCTAACATCTTCTTCTGTTACAACTATAGCAGTCATTCCTCGCAGGTTCTTGTTTTCCTCTTTCTCTCGCTCTATCCATGTTGCTGCTTTGTTGTGCTCGTTTTTCTTCGACCAGATATTTGACCAATATTTCCTCATTTCAACCGGAGCTGGGGTCTCTGCTCTGTTTTTGTCCTTCTCTTCGTCTATATTCCTAAAGAACTGCCTTTGATTGTATGTGAAAAGATTGTTTTCTCTGTATCGTTGTGTTCTTTTGTGATATCTCCTCATCCTATTTCCCAATGCCGCGATTTTTTGTTTTAGATTCTCTGCGTGTGTTCTCAAACTTTCCTTATACTGCGTTAATTTGTTTTTCAATTTCAATTTTTTGGTGTATGTTTGCAGCTTCTTTTCAACTTTCTTGCTGGGATTTGGATTATTCAGAAATGTATGCAGGACGCCTATCTCTTTTCTCAGATTCGATATCTTCTTTTCTAATCTCTCCTCCCAAGGTGGTTTTTGTTGTTTATGGTTTTCTTGTGTTGGGGTCTCTTTTCTAGTCTTTAATATGGTGTTAGTAATTAGGGCAGCGCAATATACTATGTGACATAGATCTGCGAAGTTAGTAGAGTTATCGAACACTGATTTCATTGCCTTGTTGATGGCTTGGATGGTTTCTTTCGTGTCTATGTTCTGAGTGAGTTTGGAAATCTTGGGCCTAGCTTCCATGTTTACTCCATTCCAATTTTGGCTGATTTGCTGGAAGAGTGTTGTTATCTCTTTGTGGGTCTCGTCCAGCTCGTGTTGTGTTGTGTGCGGTTCTTCAATGTTTTGTTCATTTTCTACATCTTGTTGTGGTGTTATGCTCCTTCTATGCAGACTTCTTCTTATTGTTTCAAGCAGTTGTATTTGTTGACCTTCTTGTGAAATTAGCTTTCAGCATGTCAATTTCATCCGGAGCGAGGAGCTTCCGCGTTTTGATGTTTTTAATTTGTGCAATCAGGTGTTTTCCGGCAAATTGTTTGTCTGGGTATCTTTCAGACCAGAGTTCCTCCAGTTTAGCCGCATATTTTCTTCTGTTAGTTTCCCCTTCTGTCGCTTCGAAGTATGCATTGATAAGACTGGTGTTCATATCCCTAGTCCAATGCTGCCTCTTTCTCCTTTGGCCAACAGCGGGACTGCCAGGAAGTGACATGTCCAAGCTATTAACCAACCTTGTCCTATTTGAGCTGCTAGGCCTTGTGGTACCAGTTCGTAGGGAAGCGCCACTTGCCTCACTTTCCACTAATAGAGACTGTATCGATCTTCCCCCTGGCGCAATCCCTACACCGGAGGCAGTATCCGAGGCTTCGTTATTTATATCGAAAGCAAAATGATTGTCACAGCGAAGGGGCTGCTGACCCTCTTCGCTGGGCAACTCGGGTACGCGGGGTCGTCAATCCCCGAAGGCTCGAGGCCCCCCTGCGTATAATATATATAATATATATATATATATATATATATATATATATATAAATATATATATATATATATATATATATATATATATATATATATATATATATATAGTATAGTTATATCTTAAATCTGGAAAGATACTATTTATTAATTCATCTTTGGTAGCCATCATGTTGCAAAAGTTCTCTGGAAATTTAATAAATTGGGTATCTTCATACAGTTGAATTTTACCGTTGCCAATGTCTAACAATTGTTCAGAGAATCCTGACGCTAATGGATCATTTTGTAGTTGAACGCGCATATTGATAGTAAGGCTCAATTTACTGACACTCCGCCATAGATAAGATTCCTTCAAACATGCGTTTACTTCGTCTGCATATGTCGCACGTGGAATTACTGGCAATGTTTGCCTGAAATCACCAGACAGTAGCAGTAGAGCACCACCGAAAAGCCTAGTATTATCTTTGATATCCTTCAGGGACCTGTCGAGAGCTTCAAGCGAATGCTTGTGTGTGGGCCATTGTACATTCATGCGCGCAAGTATCAGTGAGATGAGAAAGGTTTTACCAGTGCCACCTGGTGCATTCAAAAAAAAGAATCCACCTTGTTGTGCTGCAACTGATACGTTAATTTGATCATATACATTTCGTTGTTCAGCTGTAAGCAATTTTTCATTATTAGCAACAAAAGTAGCCAACGAAGTCTCATCAAACTGGTGTTCACGTTGAACATCACTGTTGATGATATCTACTGCTGGGCGGTTCGGCGCCGGCATGCCAAAATGGATGAGTGGCATGTTTGAAATAAGAATACAAATATCCTCAATCATAATTAAAGCCTCATTGTATATTTCTGCGGAGAATTGAATATCAGGATTTTGATTAGTAATTCTAATCCGATGCAAAATATCTTCACTCATTGAGTCTTTATATATTTGTTCCAGAGAGCAGATGCTTCAGACGGAAAACACGTTGTTAATATTATTGAAAATAATTGACGAATTTGTTGTGGAGATGAGCTCAGTGCTGCATCTGCAAGTGTGAAATCCCAATGGTTATCATCCTCCAATAAATGTAACTCACGACACGCATCGAAGAAAGTGTCGTATAAAATACCATTGACTTTTCGTAAATATTGGAAGGATGTCGGTCCAAGAACATTAACCAATAACAAACGCAAAAAAAAACATTCGCGTTGCTTAGGATGAACTACACAAATAAACTTGAAGGTTATGTTGGTTGTTAATAAACGCACGTGTAAATTAAAAAAGATAATTTATAAAAAATATACTCACTTCGATTCCGCACTAAATTTACAAAATGTATAAGTTATTTATATACACTTCAGAACTCTTCGAAAACTAATGACATTAAATATTTTAATTAGCAACTTCACTTGAATAACACAATTATAACACAAAATAACGAAATACTTTTTCAAATTGATCGTAGCACTATCTGTCGGGACAAACTAAAATTAAAATAGAATAATATTGAATGCGATGATAGCGCCATCCGTCGAATCTGATGTAAAACATTGCAAAATCAAAAACTCCTTACAAATAAAAATTAATTAAAAAAACATCTGAATTCACAAAATTATTTATACACACTTCAAAACTCTTTAAAAAATAATTACATTTAATATTTTAATCAGCACATGAATCGAATAACAAAATATTTTTCAAATTAATCGTAGCACCATCTGTCGGGACAAACTAAAATTGAAATAGAATAATATTGAATGCGATGATAGCGCCGTCCGCCGGATCTAATGTAAAACATTCCAAAATCAACAACTCCTTATAAATAAGAAATTAATTGAAAAAACATTTTCCAGTAGACCAAACTGTAAATCTAAACCATTCTCGAATCTCCACGAACACACACAAAAAATTTCATCAAAATTGGTCCAGTCGTTTAGGAGGAGTTCAGTCACATACACACGCATACAAGAAATATATATATATATATATATATATATATATATATATATATATATATATATATATATATATATATATATAGGAGGAGTTCAGTCACATACACACGCATACAAGAAATATATATATATATATATTGTCTCCTGATAACAGTCGTACTATAAATATCGTGAATCTATTAAGGGAATTCGACTGATAAGAAGGATTTCAGTTTTACTCTTTATTCATACCAAGCTTTCGGAACTGGTTAGTTCCTTCCTCAGGGTTACTACAATTTTAACAATTAAAATTAAAATTACATATACAAAAAGAACTATCCCAAATCTTTAAAAACAGTCACTTACAGAATTTGAGGTTGTCTCCTTAATAAGTTAAAATTCATCAATTAACGCAAATTTTTAAGTAAATTAGTCTCAAATACTCTATCAGTTGGATTAATCTTTCTTTGTCAATTGGATGTGAAGTATAAACAGTGTGTCTAACCTAACTTAATTATTTTCTTTGGTACATATCACAGAATCGCATCGCGTCAACTTTGGTTTACTTTTTCTTCTTATTTTTATTCGTCTAGTGGTCCATCATAGAATCGTTCCCGGTTTGGATATGTTAACAGGAACGTGTAAACATTGCTTAATCTTTGTACGTCAGTTTTTTTATTTATTGGATTTTCTTGATTTCTTATGTTGATCATTTCTTGTATCAGTCTTTTATTATATTTACCTTCCGTACATAATACTTCTGTATTTTCAAAATCAATTTTATGATCCTTTTTCATTGAGTGTACAGCTAAAGCACATCGTGGGTTCATTGTCCGGATATCACTCTTATGTAACGTTAATCGACTCTTTAACCATTGAGATGTTTGTCCCACATAGGTGCCTTCACATTCGGAACATTTAATTTTATACACTACATTAGATTTCAGTGGGTTTGGTGTTGTATCTTTCAATTTACTGTATAACATCTTGATAGTTTTCGTGTTGTATGTACTTATTTTTACTTTTTCATCTTTAAAACAATTTTTAATTTTGCTGGTTAGATTTCCTATGTTGGGAAGGCTGCCATATTTTATTACAGGATCATCTTGAACTATATTTTCAATTTGTTCAGGTTTTCGTCGAGATTCTGTTATGGAGACTCTGTCAGTTTCATACATTAGTTTGTCGAGCATTTGTTTTGGATAGGAATTTTGCCGGAAGATCTCATGTAATTTCTTTATGTTCGCATCCACCATATCTGGATGGCAGATTCTTTGTATCCTGTTTTTCATTTCTTTGATACAATTTATTTTCATGTTTATCGGATGTTCTGATTTGAAATGTATGAATTTGTTTGAATTTGTTTCTTTTTGATACCAGTCCAGTTTAATTATGTTATTTATTCTGCAAACCTTTGTATCCAGGAATGGAACAGAATTATTTTCATCTTCTCTTTCACTTGTAAATTGGATGTTCAAGTCAAAACTGTTAAATACCTGAATTATCTCCTCTAAGCCTGTTTTTGGTATTGCAAGTATCAAATCATCTACAAATTTTTTTATGAAAAACACCTTGAAGGACAACTTTGGAATGGAAATGTCCAAAACATAATCCATAACATAAAGGGACAGTACCGGGCTAAGTTTGGAACCCATAGCACAGCCAAATGTCTGTACATAAAATTTCCCTTCAAACATGAAATAGTTGTTATCGAGTATGAACTCAACGATCTCCATAAAAGCTTGGTATGAATAAAGAGTAAAACTGAAATCCTTCTTATCAGTCGAATTCCCTTAATAGATTCACGATATATATATATATATATATATATATATATATATATATATATATATATATATATATATATATATATATATATATATATATATATATATATATATATATATATATATATATATATATATATATATATATATATATATATATTTCTTGTATGCGTGTGTATGTGACTGAACTCCTCCTAAACGACTGGACCAATTTTGATGAAATTTTTTGTGTGTGTTCGGTTCAAAACAAGATATATATATATATATATATATATATATATATATATATATCTTGTTTTGAACCGATATATATATATATATATATATATATATATATATATATATATATATATATATATATATATATATATATATATATATATATATAATATAAATATATGATATATCGGTTCAAAACATGCGACGACGTTGTACGATGCCTAGAATCCATTGTTTGCGATCTTCCTATTGTCCTGCTTGTAAGTTTCGATCTCTCATTGCTTTTCGTATTCCCTCCATCCAGTTCTTTCTTGGTCTCCCTCTTCGTCTTCTCATGGTTGGTATCCACTCCATTGTTATTTTTGGCAGTCGTGATTGTCCCATTCGTTGAACATGTCCATACCAGATCAGCTGTTTTCTCTCTACCTATATCATCCATGATTGTGCCTTCTACTCCCATTTGATTACGTACTGGTTTCTTATTTTTTGCATTCTAGATATTCTAGCCGATCTCCTCAACGCATCCATCTCTGCTACCTCTATCCTTCTCTTATTTCTTTCTGCCAGTCTCCATGTCTCAGATCCATATTGTTGGAGAAACAAACCTAGATTTTCATAATACGCATTAAATCATATGGTATCAGGAATCTAGTTTGTTATCCCCCCCTCATCAAAAAGACAATTCGTCAGTCATAAAAGACAATCGCTATAGTATACATGTATCGCCGCTTATATTTTTCTGCTTTCGTTTTCGCTTCTGCTTTACTATTGTAATTTCGCTGAAACTAGTGCAAGTGCTGTGCTGCTGTGCACAATAGGAATTCAACTCTGAGTTACTATCAAATTTATTGATAGTCTGTCATCCAGTGAAATATACTCCGCTCTTTTGTTGCTTGTCAAGTTCACCCAACATAAGTATTTTGCTCAGGAATATGAAGGCAAAAAGTTTTCGGTTCCTCTTCGAAAATTGCACGCATTCATTGATTCTGAGAGTGTTTTACGAGTGGGAGGACGAATCAAGCACGCTCATCTGCCACATGACGCGAAGTTTCCGATGCTCCTGCCGCGTCAGAGCCGCTTAACTTTTTTGATCGTAGATCATTACCATAAAATCTATTTGCATGCTGGGTGCCGCACCACCCAATACTTAATCTCTCAAAAATTCTGGATTCTAGCTAGCAAACGCGCCATCAATTCAGCAATTTCAAAATGCGTTCGTTGCTGGAAAATTGCTCCTAAACCTTATCAACCCCCTATGGCTTCACTACCTGAAAATCGAGTTACGCAAGCTAAACCATTTCTTAATTCTGCAGTTGATTTCGGAGGTCCTTATTACATAACTTTGACCCGTCATCGTGGTGTCAAAGCTTGCAAAGCTTATATATATGTTTTTGTATGCCTTGTTACAAAAGCTGTGCATTTAGAGCTGGCTAGCGATCTATCGTCGGAGACGTTTCTTTCTGCTTTGCAGCGTTTCATTGCAAGGAGAGGAAGAATTCAGACAATTTTTTGTGACAACGCCACTAACTTCGTCGGAGCAAGTAAACAATTAAAGCTGATGCAAACTGCAGCTCAACAAGAATTTATCAATTTTAAGTTTTCACCACCCTCTGGTCCCCATTTCAACGGACTAGCAGAGGCAGGTATCAAATCCGTGAAACTCCATTTAACGAAAGTAATTAGCGATCAAGTGCTTTCGTACGAAGAATTCAACACCATTTTGACGTTGGTCGAATCCAGTTTGAATTCGCGTCCGCTGACACCGCTGTCCTCAGACATTGAAAGTGTTGATATTTTGACGCCCGGACACTTTCTCATGATGGAACCGCCATCTGCAGTTCCCACTCCAGAGTTTTCTGAAATACCTCTAAACCGTTTATCGAGATGGCAACTTCTACAACGCATTCATCAAGATTTTTTGCGTCGTTGGCGTCAAGAGTATTTACATACGCTTCAACAGCGTTCCAAGTGGCTAAACCCACTTTCACCCCCTAAAATTGGCACAATGGTCTTAATAAAAGACGATAATTTTCCACCAGGCAAATGGAATTTAGGAAGAATCCTTGATTTGCACCCTGGTGACGATAAAGTTGCTCGCGTCGCCACCATTAAAACCTCTACAGGTTTACTAAAGCGCCCGCTTGTAAAACTTTGCCCACTTCCCAGTGAGCCATCTTAGGAATAATTGCATCAAATATGTTATTTTTTTTTGCTAAATTTCTTATTTTGTATGAAGTGATTTTCTCTCTTTGCGCATCTGCGATCAACGATCAAATTTTTTGTTTTTTTGTTTTCTCTAACTCAAATTTAACTAATTTTTTTTTTATTAAGTAGTTTCAAAATTCATTCTTTATTTTCCCGGGGCAGGATGTTGGAGAAACAAACCTAGATTTTCATAATACGCATTAAATCATATGGTATCAGGAATCTAGTTCGTTATCCCCTCCTCATCAAAAAGACAATTCGTCAGTCATAAAAGACAATCGCTATAGTATACATGTATCGCCGCTTATATTTTTCTGCTTTCGTTTTCGCTTCTGCTTTACTATTGTAATTTCGCTGAAACTAGTGCAAGTGCTGTGCTGCTGTGCACAATAGGAATTCAACTCTGAGTTACTATAGACTTGAGGAAGAATCAAATCACCCTCTATCACCCTTGAATATTTGGAACTACACCATCCAGGTAAGACTTCTGATACCATTGCTTTTTAAATACAGTCCACTTTATCTCTCAGCTTAAGAGCTATCGTTTTCGCCAACACATACGTTAATTGGCTTTTGATCATTGTATTGTAGATTTTGAACTTTCGTGATCTGGTTATATTTTTACTCCATTTAAACTATACAATACTATGACCAAAAATATTAAGATAGTATAGTATATCCAAAGTCACTTGGAGGAAGCTAAATATTTCAATTATACAAGGCTTGTCCTTCTCCAATTTACAAGAAATTCCTTTGGGGCCAGTGAATTTATTGCCTTACAATACTTTCAAATAAACCCCGGTATTTAGCGGATGACGGTATCCACTTCAAAGGAAAATCTATAACCAAGCATTTTTATGGACTAGTTCAAGTGACTTTGGATATACTATACCAAAATCAGTGATGCTTGACGTCTACCTACTATTGCTTGGTATTTAAATATAATGTGATAAAATATTAGTTTGAGTATAAATTTTAAATGAATCATGTGTGAGTTTATATTCATAAGTTTTTTGATATTCAATATTCAAAAGCAACTTTTGAGTAAATGAAATCCACCACAAATAAAAATTCAATTTATTTAGTGAAACATTTATCAGGTATATGGACATTCATCTATTTACTTTTTCTGTCTACTTGCTTCCACCTTCTTCCACTGATCAATGAAATAACTGATTAAAATAATATTTCAATTGAATAGTAAGTTATTTTGAGTCGTAAATGATGAACTAACTGCTTTTGTGAGTATATATTAAACAGGAAATATGTTCCTAAACTTTTGCGAATCGGTGCCCTGATACGGAACTCAAAACAAAACCGGAGTGCAATGTAGCCAACTGATTTTGATAATTTGAATAGTTTCTTGATTTGACTTCGAGCGCGTTTTGGCAGGTCTAGAAGTTGGTTTTATTGATTTCCTGATTTTCTCCACTGCACTTGTTGAACCTTTTTCTTCGTTCTGTCGTTAGGAGGTTCAACCTGGTTTTTGATATAATAGATCTACTTTCAGCTTATATTATCTTCTTATATAATCTTAGCTTATCTATGGTAAGAAGCGAACATACCTACCTACAGTGTTTTCTGCTAATATTGTAATATAAATATAAGCAACATTTCGTGAGACCATGATTTGCATTATCGACAAAACAGGTATAATCGCATCTAACATTCCAAATTACAGTAAAACACATTTAGTTTTTCAAAATATATTATTGCAAATACATTTCATAAGAAAAAGTCAGATAAACAAATCCATATTGTTTTCACATATATTTTGTGTTGAATAAACAATAATTTGATTGATTTATTTGGTCAAATACGACAAAATGCATATTCTTATATACGCTGAATTAGAAAATTATCAGATCGATCCTTGAAACTAAAATATCGATTTTCACAGAAATCTACGGTTTCTTCTAATTTCGGGACTAGTATTGTAGAAGGTACTCACATCTCCATAGACAGGTTCATTTCGGCCTGCACATGGTGTACAAGGACAATTTGGAGGATGAGCTGAATTAGTGTTGATTGAATAGTTGCCGATCGCTGCACAACTTGGACTAGCAGTTCTTCCTAAGAATTGAAAGTAATTAGTTCATCAATTGATCTGAAAGGACTACATAATAAGGTAATTTTGTTTAAAGTACACAAAACATATCCAGCATTTTACTCTGAGAATTATTTTTTCTTTCTCAAAGTGGAGAAATTGCAGTTGCAGTTGAAAATAATCGAATACTTAAAGGAATCCAATAGATGACGCCATCGTCGGTTCTCTATTATATATTTGAAAGTAATTTAATTCCTAGTTTATATACCTCATTATATTTTCTTCCTCTGATGAGGTTTTCTAATGTTAATATCATAATTTGTATTAATTTGTATAATTATAGATAAGTTTTCTTCATTGGTTATATTCGTGAATTCTATGCGTAACTTTCTATGGTTAAATTTAACCTTCCGAGAGCATGAGGAATTTTCTAACCCTCTTTCTCTGTTCTTGTGTCAGATGTAAAAACAACATAACCAACCCAAGGTAATGTTTGTAACAGTGTAAAAATAAACCGCTAATTCAGTGCTAAAAAGATTTCCATGGTCCTAGCAAAGTTTTAAGAAGTCTCCAGAAGAATACTATCTTCGTGTGAAAGAAGAAGCCAATCTTTGGAAATCAAGAAAGAGCCCAAGGAATCCATCTGTTAAATATCTTTTTTATCCTGCCAATACTATTTGAGTCAACAAAGTTAATTTACTTATATATATTTTTTTTTGCATTTCACACTTTCTTGGTTATATAGGATCAACCGGGTGGGAGCACCAAGGTAAATCCTGTCGTCACCTTCATATATATATATATGGACCTCGTAGAGTTGAAATTTCACAGGGATCTCATGATAACATTTTCGAAGTATATATAATTATATATATATACTCGCTCTGCTCGCCGAAGGGGCTCCGCCCCTTGGAACCCGTCACTATGCCGGTAGATCCTTCACTGGGTATCCCTCTAGAAAATAAAAGATTTTTTTCGGAAACCTTGTATCGCTAGCTGATTTTAGACGATTCACTCGGTATCCTAAGCTGATTCTAGGGTAGAATTCTATATGACTTCTTTCCTAGAACATACCATTTCGCCCTTGCTCACATGAGAATATTTGATGCAAATAACTTTCCATGACGACAAATCAAGGGCGGTCCTAGCCTTAAGTTTGAGGGGGTTCGCCGTTAAAGGTTTCGAGTTTTTCTATGGTACCAAATCCCAGATTACACCGATATCGAGCTTAACCTCTCAAAAATATTTATATTTAGATATTTATATGAATATTTATACAGGGTGTTTCAAGTTCGAAGGCCTATTAGACGTTTCTGGAGAACGGGGCTGATTTGAAATCTGAAAATTCAGAATATGACATTGTTCATGATGCCCTATTCAGCTAAAATATTTTAGAAGTTCTGGCACTTCCGGTTATACAAGAATTAAAAAAAAATTCTTCGAAAAAAATATTTTTTTTCATTTTATGTTTCAGATATTATCAAGATCTTCATTCTCAAATACTCTCTGCTAAAATTATTGCGTTAGTTCTCATAGTTTTCAAAATATCAAGAAAAAAACGTAAAAAAGAGAGAATTTCAATAGTCACTATCACGTGAATTATTTTCACTGTGAATATCCTATGCGTATACTCAATTCATTTTCACAAACTAGAATGATGTTGGAATATCGTGCATATCTTGAATTTGAAAAATATAATCACAGGGTGTTTCAAATATTGTGCCAAAAATTGTGAACAAAATTTGATCATAACTTTCGATTTTCAAATCAGAACCCTATTTTTTTGTGATTTCGTTGAATTCTACGGTAAAAATAAGGGTAGTGTTCAAACATGATTATGCTCTCAAATTCAATAATTCAAGAGTTATTCCAGATTTTATGAATTTATGTTATACGTAGGGTCAATTTCATTCAATCTGTTTCTAGAGTGCGTTTCAAATATTCAATTATTTCAAAGTGACAGGTGTACTCATTATTGAATAAAGTAGATTATAATTTGACGATATGAATCCCCGTTATTCAAATAATGAAATTCTGGATCTATTCCATATCCACGGTGAATGCAACAGAATTGTTTCGAGAACTTGTCGAACATTCAATCAGAAATATCCACATTCACCACCAATTGACGAGAAGATAATTCGGAAGGATGTTTCATACTTTCTGTTACTCCCTTTTCATCACCACGCTGATTTTTTCCTGAATTCATAAAATGTATTCTACCGCTTTTTCATATGAATAGAATTGGCACACAGGAGTCCTGCATGATTTTATTTCATTTGGTAGGTAGAGGTTTTTTTCTTCTAGGTAGGTACTCCATCCAGTATAATGGATATTCATGAAGTATGCAACATCCTTTCAAGAAGATGAGGAAATTTCTGATTTAAAATTTGATGAATTCTACCAATAATTCTAATGCATTCATCGTGAATATGGAATTAGATATTTATAATACAAGTGCAGAACTTATTGATATTCTTCCAAGAGTTCAAAATGACCGAGTGGTAGAATGAGCCTTCTGTACGAGTTTTAAAGATTATGTTCCCGAATTCACTGCCTTTTTATTGAAATTGACGGAAATTTCCATAAATATCTATTAGTGATTTTTGCATTGAAAAATGTTGGTTGGTAGAACAGTTTTCTGTATCACAAATTTGACAAATAGTAGATAAATCCGTTCCAGTCTATTTTGTTCCACAAAATGTGCCGGAAAGAACTGATTTGACACATAATTAGAGAAAAGTATATCCAGAATTTTGTCATTTGTCATAGAGTATTATTGCTAGTCTGTCTGGAAACAGATCGAATAAAATTGACCCTACGTATAACATAAATTCATAAAATCTCAAATAACTCTTGAATTATTGAATTTGAGAGCATAATCACGTTTGGACACTACCCTTATTTTTTACCGTAGAATCCAGCGAAATCACAAAAAAATAGGGTTCTGATTCGAAAATCGAAAGTTATGATCAAATTTTGTTCACAATTTTTGGCACCCTGTGATGATATTTCTCAAATTCAAGATATGCACGATGTTCCAACATCATTTTAGTTTGAGAAAGTGAATTGAAATAGGCATAGGATATTCACAGTAAAAATAATTCAGGTAATTGTGACTACGGAAATTCTCTCTTTTTTACGGTTTTTCCTTGATATTTTGAAAACTATGAGGACTAACACAATAATTTTAGCAAAGAGTAATTGAGAATGGAAATCTCGATAATATCTGAGACATAAAATGAAAAAAAAGTTTGTTTTGAAAAAAATTTTTTTAATTCTTATAAAACCGGAAGCGCCTGAACTTCGAAAATATTTTTAACAATGTCATATTCCGAAATTTTAGATTTAGGCGTACAACTTTGCTCCTGCCGTTTTGCAATAGCTGGCTGTAACCGTAAGTGATAGTCGAAATAAATATATCGTAGATGTCATACAATAAGTTTAGTTATTTGTGAACATAACGCCATCGACATGTTAGTCGATTTGTGTCTGCATCATAAAGTTATTCACGATTAACCATGTCAGCTTTCGAGTCAAATTCTCGTCATTTGAGGGAGGTTTTAATTTTCTACTGAAATATGAATAAATCTGCGGCTGAGGCTCATCGAATGCTCTCAAATACCTATGGTGAGGCCGCTATTAGTGAAAGAACGTGCCGAGAGTGGTTTCAACGCTTCAAGAATGGTGATTTTGATGTCGAAGACCAGCATCGCGGTGGAAGAGAGAAGGTTTTTGAAGATGCAGAATTGGAGGCAATACTTGATCAAGACTCATTTCAAACGCAACAATAATTGACAAGATCATTAGGACTACAAGCCATTTCAAAACGCCTGAAAGTCATAGGAATGATTCAGAAACAAGAAAAGTGGGTGCCGTACGAGTTGAAGCCGGGAGGTGTTTGAACGGAGTTTGTTTGTTTGTGAACAGCTGCTTTCGAGGCAAAGACGGAAGGAATTTCTGCATCGGATTGGGACTGGAGACGAAAAACGGGTTCCTTACGATAATCCCAAGCACATAAAATCATGTGAATATCCCGGCCATGCTTCCACGTCGACGGCTAAACCGAATATTCTCGGTTCTAAGGTCATGCTCAGTATTTGGTGGTACCAGCTCGGCGTAGTGTATTATGAGTTGTTAAAACCGACTGAAACGATCACAGGCGATCGTTATCGAACGCAATCAATGCGTTTGTGTCGAGCATTGAGAGACAAACCGCCGCAATACGACGAGAGAGTAGATGAATGGATTTTACTGCATGACAATGCTCGACTCCATGTTGCGAAAGTCAAGATATACTTGAAAAAGTTGAAATGGGAATTCCTACCCCACCCGACGTATTCTCCAGACGTTGCTCCCTCGGACTATCACTTGTTTCGATCAATAGCACACAGCCTGGCTGACCAGCACTTCCTATCTTATGAAGAATTAAAAACTTGGATCGATTCGTGGATCGCTTCAAAAGATGACCAGTTTTTTCAATTCGTACGCTGCCCGAAAGATGTGAGAAAGTATAGTGACCAGCGATGGGCAATATTTCGAATCATAAATGTATAACCAGTGTTTTACAATAAAGCCTCAAATTTCGGTAAAAAAATTTGTACGCTTATGTATTTGTTATATTATAATATATTTATTTACTTATCACGGTTTTAGCCATTCAGGTAGAAATTTAAAAAAAAAAAAATAGTAAATCTATTGTTTCATATGAAAAAAAAAAGACAATTGGCAAGTATAACACAAAATCTAATTTGGTCTGTGAACCCTTTGAAAACCTTGTAATCACACTAATCACAGCGTCCTCGTCAACATCAATGTCCCTGTATATGTTCAGGAGGACTAAACGGAATCCGATACCAATATCGAAAAAACCAGAATAACACCATATGAACTACCATGTATTCATTTCGAAAATAAACTTGCCCAATTTTCTGCTCGAATAGCTGTGCGAAAATTATGAGTTTCCATACAGTTTTATAATAGGTCATAATCTCAAACAATCTATTAACATGAATTTCCACCAAGTAAAAAACCGATCCCATCAAGAAGATCTGGCATACAGGCAACGTTGCAGATTATTTAGCATCTGACAGACGTTACGTATTAAACATGATGGCCGCCGCCATATATAAACAATCGATAAAACCTTGAGCTTGAAATGTGATTAATTAATCATTTCTAACGAGAATCAGTTAATAAAATACAAGAAAACTAGCTATTAATGTGGATAACCTCACCTTCATTAGGCCAATTTCACAATTAAAAAAAAAAACTAGCTGGATTGAGGAATTTATGATAGCGGATTCGTGATCTAAGACCCAAAATAAGTAAGTCTGCAAAATTTCATCACTTTTGAATCATTATTTAAATTAATTCTATATGGTAAACATTGTTTTTCTTTTCAGAAGATGGATTATTTTCGTTTGGATGGATAATTATACAGGATATTTATTTGTCGAATATCAATTAGAAGTATCTAGAGATGTTGGACCAATTCAAGTCTGAAAATTGAGATTAAAGCTTCAAATTATTAACTAATTTGTAAAGAAATACACAATATTTGATCAACAATTATATAGGGTGTATATATATTTGAAGTAGTAATTAGACATTTTGAAATCTGAAATTCTCATTTCTCTAGAAATGGCAATTTCTTTCTTCTTTAAAAAATTTGGGAAAATGTAGAATCAAAATGTGAGAGTTATTATCAGTCAATAGAAACACTACCTGAAAAAGAAACTGCATTCAATGTTTATTTTCAGTTTTGACAAATATTGAATTTACATAATCCTTCGATAAGATCTATGAAAAGACCTACAGTGAAATTTTGTTTTAGGAATATTCAGTATAGCTATAATAAACTGAAAAGAGGCAGAATGAATAGATCTACCTTTCAAAAACCCATGGCTAATGTTGCCTTACAAGCAATCGTAATAATATCAGTAACATCTTTGAGAAATCAGGTTATAAGAAGTCCCTCATTTCCGAGGTTCATCAATACTTTTTTCAGTTGAGCAACAAATTATTCTTCTATTTCATAATTTATTAAGAAATACAATATTCGATCAACAATTATATAGGGTGTATATATTTAGAATACAAGGAAGGACACCTTTTGAAATCTAAAAATTTGGTTAATAGTAGGTTATTTTCCATAATTTATAATATTGAAAGACCAATTGGACATTCCTGAAGAACTAAGGCGTTTTTAGAATCTGAAAATTGTATCGATGAATTTTGCATACTCTTCTGTTGCATATTTCTTGAAGGTATATGGACAAAAATGATTTTTGTGGGTTCTGGTGAATGATCAAAGGGATACAGGTAACAATTTCATTAATACCAGTCAAGATATAGTTATCATAGATAAGGGATGATATAGAAATTTCACTAGATAATTCTGATTCAGTGGAGGACAGCTGAATTAAAGCTTAATCGTGATGGTTCGTTACGTTATAGAGCAAGCTTGTAGCTCTGGGTTTTACTCAGAAGTAAATTGAACAGGGCAATATATATAGTAAATAAATTTTGACAGATATTAGTTAAAAAAGATCAACAATTGAGCATTGTATTTACATAAAATCAAAAAATAACTTGCTAACTGTTGTTGCATTGTACGTGGATGACTTTTTTGTTTTAACAAATGTTAATTCTGAATGAATATATCTGATAGAAAATTTAAGTGATAATTTTATCATAAAGGATTTAGGGAAAGCTAAAAAATGTTTAGGGCTGAATATCACTAGAAATTATGAAAAAGGTAGTATAGTAATTGTTTATATTCTTCAAATATGTATTGCAATAATCAACATGTCTGATTGTAACCATATGAAAACTTAATTGAAATTTGATTCAACAAAAGAGAGTTGTAATGATGAACCATATAAGAAATTAATAGATTTATTAACGTCTTTAGCAGTATTAACTAATCCTGATAAAGCATACTCTGTTTATCTCCTGAGTCAATTTAATAATTATCTCATTATTGAACACTGAAAAAATGCAAAATTCATTTCAAGATGCAAGTAAAAAAAGATCATTGTTCAAGTTTTACTTCAGTCAGAAGATGTGTTCAGTATTTCAAATGACTGCCTCGGTACTAAAATTGTATCAGCCAATACTATTGACCCATGTTAGTGGGTTCAATAACTACATTGACTTGATTTTTTTCAAATGTTAACTTTGGATCTGAATCAATTAATAATTTAATTTTTACCAAAATTAAAAGCAATGAATAAATCAGTAGGATAGCATTTTCGAACTGGCCATAGAGCAACAATTCCTATAACGATTGAAAACTTTAGTGAAATAGGTATCTACATGTTTATACGAGTTTAATCATTCATTCATGAAATGGAAAGTTTTGATATAGTTACTTTTTAAAGTATTTTATACCTACATTGGATTGCTGGAAAATTGATACCAATTTCAAAAGTAACTGCCATGTTGAAATTCTTCATATACTGAATGATCCTTTGAATTTTATTTCTGTCGTAACATTTTGACTAGTATTTCAACTGATTTTTTATATGTATATCCTAGTATAGCTCAGGTTATACGTTTGAGAGTCTCTAATTTCCAAGGTTTATTAATACATGTTTCAGTTGAGCGGCAAATAATATAACAGATAACAGACTTATTCATTATAAATTCAACAGCACTGCACTCAAATTCTTCAAAAACGGATTGATCATTTATATTTTTGCACTCTTCTGTCGTAAAAGTGTATATTTTAGATATTCAAAAAACACATGGAAATTTCTGAATGTCATCTGACTAACTTGGCTCTTTTTCCAGTAATAAAGCCAATTGTGAATTATCTATAAGGAGTTTTTCTATGTGTTTAATACATGATCAGATGAAGCTTCTGTTCTCTTTTGTAGTTCCATCTTCTGTCGCAATAGATTCAAATTCTCACGAAAGAGAATATAGTTTTATAGTTTGTGGAAAATAAACGAAAAATTCCTGAAATGAAGTAACATTCATATCCAATTGAATGATTACAAACACTTAAAACAAACCTGAATTGAGGAAAATGCATTCGATGATATAAATGTTCATTTCCAAATTTTGACAAAGGTCCTCCAAGGATGGGGGTTTGGGCGTTGGGCCAGCAACCCAACACCAGTAAAATGGATCAAAGCGCTACTAATACATTCAACAAGCCTCGGAATAGGAATGGAAATATACGGCGACGACTTGCAAGTAAAAGGACTACGAGAATGGTAACTTGGAACGTTCAAGGAATATCGAATAAAATGCCTGAAGTTCTGTTCGCATTAAGTGAAAACAATACAGATCTTGCTGTGCTAACGGAAACAGAGAAGAAAGGTAAAGGTAATGAGGACCTAGATAACTACGTACATCTGTGGACGGGCGTGAACAATCCCAGAGAGCGGCGGATGGAGTCTCTATTCTCCTCAAAAAATGTCATAAGAAATTTATCAAGACATATGAATACGTGACGGAACGGATCATGACTTTGACGCTATCGATATATGGCCACGATACCACAATAATAGCTGTTTATGCACCCACAGACGATTCGGCACAACAACTTAAAGACAACTTCTATGGTGGTCTGACAGAGGTGATGGATGCGCTTCCTCATCACCATGAGATTATAATTACTGGGGACCTGAACGCAAGAGTTGGATCAAGAATAGAGCATGAAGTGGTGGGACAGTTCGGAGAAATTTGTATCAACAGCTTGTGGATTTCTGTGCCCAAAATTCATTGAAAATCTGGAATGGTTTTTTTGAACACAAACAAATTCATAGATACACATGGGAGAGACCATCACTAAATCAGAAATCCATTCTAGATTATTTCATAGGTAAACAAAGAAGCCGGTTCAAATGGCAGGATTGTAGAATGAGGAGAAGTCCAAACTGCGGATCGGATCATTATATGGTGGAGACGAAGATAATATGCCCTTTTCAAAAGAAACAAATGAAGAGACCCCAAGAAATCGGAGACCTGCAAACCTTACCTGAAAATCAAAATTATAAGCTATACCTTCTAAAACAGGAAAGTATCAGCATACTCCCAGCAAACCATGTTGTTATATGCGCCTTCCCGTTACATAACATCCCTAAGAAATGAGGTATATACCTGATACATCTCAAAACTAATGTATCTGATACATAACATTTCATATATCCATGAAATTATTTGACTTATTCATATATCATATATGTAACATTGTTATATTACTGAAGTTACGTATATGATACATCTTCCAGCATCCCTAAAAACAATATTACTCTGATAACTACTAGTGTGTAATATAGTTACATATCATATATGTAACATTCGCAATATATATTTTACATTGCTAATATTATGTAAAAGCTATGTAAATATAGCATATTCATGATATATTACTCAGATCTATACAAGTACTCTTATAATACATAACCTTTATTAAAGTTGAACTGTTTAGAGATTTTTGCCAGGACTAGTGCAGTGAAAAGTGATATTATGCATTTTCTAACTTTTGATTGTTAGTTAGAAGTGATGAACTATAATAATAATAATATTCAATATTCTTTGATTTTTCATCAATTCCGGATTACTTTCATCGTGGAAATATGTGAGATAAGAAGTGAAAAACTGTAATAATAATATTCAACATTCGATGATTTTTCACCAATTCCAGATTAGTTTCATAGTGAAAATATGTGAGGTAAGTGTATACTTCGACAACGTAACTACATTTAGATATATACAGGGTGAGTCTTTGACTTGTACATATATTTCAACCGAAGATTCCTGAGGTCAAAAGAAACACTTTTTTCCTTTATAGTTTTTTCCGATTCGGCCCGGTTACAAAGATACAGGCTGTTGAAAATCGATAAAAAAATGTGATTTTCAGCTATATCTCGTAAATGGTTCTATTGAAGGAAATGATTTTTGGAATATAGCTTTTCCTTGATGTGAGACATCTTCTCCGAACACAAGATTCCCTACACATCTTTCAGTTTCTTCATTATGAACATTACATCACATAAAAATACCAGAAATTCGAAGAACCCAACTCTTGAAAGTAATTTGAACGTTCATTGAACAATATTTGGCTAATTTGGAAAATAAAAGTATTCTTTATATTTTCTCCTACAAAGCGCCGTTTTCGAGTAACTTGATCTTAAAAAAAAAAAATTATCTGTGAAATTCGAAAAATTGGGTACTTTGGCTGAATGCAACTCTGTTCTGTTGTGGAAAAAAAACCACAGAAATGAATATTTACTAAGATGTCATGTCTCAGATTTTAGAATTGAAGTACTAGCCAACTTAGTTTGAAAATGAAGTTATTTGAATAAGCTCACCTCAACTCATCTATTTGATTACAAATTACTGAGCTTTGACACAGCTCTTATAATAAGAAGATACTTCATTAAAATCAACATTCTATTTTGAAAAGTCCAGATTTCCCATAAAGCCCATATTTGAAAAAGTTTTCACAAAATAGTCCCATTATAATGACAACAGTCAAAATCCCACTAAAGACTGCTGCTGTCGAACAATACTGTATTCTTCGAGGGTCATTCAAACTCACATCGAAACATACCACTAAGTACATACTGGACAAATTTTCATGTGATTGAGATTAAATACTTTTATTCTTTTGCTATTCCATAAATTTATCCTAGAGCATATGATTGACATACTTCCAAGAGTGCCATAATTGTTTTAATATGAAAACAAATGGGTGAGTTGAAAGAAACAGGATATGCAACTGTGGATATTATTGAATACTTCTCATTTATTTTCAATGGCAAAATCAAGAAGAATCATGTAGTAGAGTTGGCTATAATGTAGGTACATATTATAGAACAAATTTGATTACAAGTGGAGTCTAACATTTTCCATTGATTACAGAGCCATAAATCTTCATTTCCATATTTTCACACTGATGGCTCAAAAAATATTGAAGCAGATCATTACTTTTATTTTTATGAGATAGTTGGAACAAATCAAATGCTTCATTTCATAAAGGAATTACTTTCTATCAGAATGCACACTTATTTATTTTGTATCCACATAATTATTTTGGAAATTGTTTTTAAATTTCTTGAAAATATGTATGGAACTTCAATATTCTGTTGGGATTCTTCAAATCTTCGATGATTTTCATTTAATGTAACATAATATCAAATATCATAATATCAACAACAGTGTAAATGAATATTTTAGGTTAGAACATAGATTATTCGAACTGCTGTGTTTAAATTTGCAACACTCCAAATTTGAGGTTCAAACTTAAAACTGTGGTTTTAAGTTTGAACTACTAGTCTGTGTTAGAACTTTTACAGATTTATTTGAGAATGTGAGTGTAATGTATCGATAAAAAGAAGTTTTATTTCTGTGTAATAGCACAACATTCTATGTTCATGTAAAATAACATAACCTGTAAAAGATCATCTGTTAAACTCACTCTTCTTAAGCCTTCAAGAACGCAAGTTCCAAAACCATACCAAATTGTAAGTTGTACAAAGTTATATTATATATATTAAATAAAATTAAAAGTAACCCAGTGTTAATCATTGAAAAACATTATATTGGCGACGAGGACAAAAATTGGTTAAAAACGTTATACTTGTGCAAATCGAAGAAAAATATCAATCTCCACGTGCTTTATCAAGATCAAGAATGGCAGAAACTCAAGTAATTTATAGAGCTACAATCGGTTCAATCGCAGAATACAGTTCTGATGATGATTGGAGTTTATGGGCTGAACGTTTAGAGCAGTACTTCTCTGCAAATGATATTGATCAAGAAAAGAGAGTACCAGTGCTATTAACCCTAATAGGTGATAAAGCCTATAAAACCCTGAGGGATCTCTGCGATCCAGCTTTGCCAAAAGATAAGACATACAAGGAATTGAGGGATATACTAACGGCACAGTTTTCGAAGAAGGTATCTATATTCAAGGAGCGGATAGAATTTTACAATTTGAAGCAGATGGAACGTGAGGCAGTACGATCATGGTATGTGTAGCTATTAGATGAGAACATCCATACATAAATTGGACTGTTAGGTGCTGGGTTGTTGAAGTTCGAAGGACCATGAAATTTTCCACACTATTTATTGAAGTAGGTTTATATATACAATTACACAATGTACACTTTACAAGATTCGCTTAACTAGTTATCGAAAACTATGAATCAGTTCCACGCACTTATCCAATTACAATTTACCGACTAGGGTACTAACGAAGATTTTGACCGACTGAAGGGTCTTTTTTAACCACGTGGCGACTAGGCCAATATTTAACTAACTTGAAATGTGCAAGCTGAACACTGTGTCTCAAGGGGTGAGAGCAACGACGAACTATACTAAACTGTACTTGACTTGTACTTACTAGACTGTGTGTTGAATATTCTGAACTGACTTGAGCTCGAATCGATTGAAGTGACGGTTCGATTTCTTACCCCACCTCGACCCTTTTTGTCGAACCATCGAAAAGGGTCAAGAACATAGAAGTGCTACAGATCAAACGGACATAGTTAAATTATCATTATAGCCAGCCGTCATTATAAGGACGACTGCGCGCAGCACACAAATAAAGTGCGCGGAATTATCTATAACCAACTTCAGGGGTGAATCTTTGGACAATGGCGGCGCTGAGTTCTACGAACCTTGATCAAAACTTAACATACTCCCCGGGCTGAACCGTCCAGGTTAAGGATAAAATTGAAAGTGAATAAAATAAAAAAAAAATAAAAAAATTGATGTAGTGATAAGGAAAATAATTTCTTGGAACAAATAAAATAAACAAAAAATAAATAAAAAATAAAAGAAGTAAAGAAAGAAAGAGTTATATTGATAATCATACTTGATTGTCAATGTTTTCCGTGCAGAATGGAAGTGGACATATCTTAGTGATTGTTCTAGTGAATGTTCCTCCTTGAGTTCTAACACGAACAATGCGAACGCGTGAATCTTTTCCGGGAATCAATTCTACTACACGGGCTAAAGGCCATTTAAGCGGCGGTGTTAGATCTAGATTTGATTGAAGGAGAAAATCGGGACCCTGCCACCATAAATCTGAGACAAGTAATCGTGATGGCAATGATCCTCTCGAAAGTATATCTGCAGGATTCAGGTGCGATCGAATATGTCGCCAAGTAGCATCTTTGAAATTGTTCTGAATTTGCACAATTCTTTTTGAAACAAATACAGACCAACTTGATGGATGTGATCGAATCCATGCTAATACTATTTCCGAATCAGACCATAGAATTATAGAATGTATATTTCGTAAGTGAATTGGTACTAAAGTTGATATTTTTGAAACAAGGGTAGACAGAAGTAGTGCACTTATTAGTTCGTGCTTGGGTATAGTAAGAATTTTCAAAGGTAACGTACGAAACCGATATAAATCGAAAAAGTCGGGTCGTACTATATAACCTTTGATAGAAAAGACCGATGAAGATTTCATTGAACCGTCGAAAACTACTCGAAGTTGAGTTGTGAGGCTTTGCTCACGCATTATACAATGATGAGGGAAGAAATATTTTGCATGCCCTAGGGATATATAATTCTTTATGAATTCCGAACGCTGATGTTTCAGTTCCTGATTATTTTGTAGTCTTCTTTCGAGATTCAAGAATCTTTTCTTCGCTTGCGAATATGAATCACCTAATTTAAATGGTTCATTTGGAGTTTTGAATGACAGGTCAAGTTGAAACCTACCCGATGGTAACCGAATGGTTTTGTTTTTGAATATCCGTTCAGCATTCTCTTCTGCTGAAGGTAAAATATGTTTAGATTGATTAGATATCTCTTCAATTTCCCAGAACTTAGTCAGAATATTATTGAGTGTATCTTCTTGATTTACAATTGACTTTGAAGATTCAATTGAATTTTGGGAAGATTGTGCCAATGCTAAGTGAGTAGCGCGAGACATGTGAGCCGACTGTGGGACTTTTCCTGCAATTAGATATCCTAAGTGGGAATTTTGAAGAACAGGTCGACCAGGACCTAATTTGATAATGCCATCCGTAATAATTTCAAAATAGATATCTGCACCTAAGAGAATATCAATATTGGAAGGAATATTGAATTTGATATCCGCTAATTTAATGCCAGTAGGAATGGGGAGAGAACACGAGTTGATATATGACTGCGGTTGTTGGCATGTTATATTTTTGAGGATAGCACAGGAAACCTTAAACTTTCGATGAGGGTATACTAATGAATGAATTGTTACATCTATCATTCTATTTGACATAGAACAACTTTGTGAGATGCCAGAAATTTTAATAGTTTGATTATAAGGTTGGAAATGAAGTCTGTTGACCAGATCTTCAGTTATGAAAGATGTTTGACTTGCGGAGTCAGTCAAACAACGAGCAATAACTTGCTTGTTGTGTGAATCATATAATTTGACACAGGCAGTAGCTAAAAGGACTTGATTATTAGAAGATAAAGATGAAAGACTAGACACGTTTTGACCTATACTAATATTTTCATTACGAGTTGTAATGATTGGTTGAGCACTAGTGGACAAATGAGAAACTGCTTGAGATTCATTCTGCATTTGTGATAGATTATTTGATCTGGATACTTCGTTGTTGGATCTTGGATTAGGAACTTCATTAGAATAATGGCGAGTTGAAGTCCTATTGAAATGGAGCAAACTATGATGCTTTCTATGGCAATTGAAACATGTGTGTTGACTAGAACACGATTGTACACTATGACCCAACGTAAGACAATTCAGACAAGCATTTTTTTCTTTCACTAGACTGTGACGATCGTTAGGAGACAAATTCATGAATTTCCTACACGAATATATCTTATGTTCATCCGTATTACACATAAGACATTTGAAAAATTTATTTTTGTTAGTTCTGTTCGACGTGTTAGCATGATAAGAATTAGTATGGACATATTTAGGGGAAGTTTTGAATTTTGAGTGACCTGTTTGTTCGGTTGAACCTAAATTTTCGAGTACCTTATATTTCTTTTCTAAGAAAGCAATAAATTCTGGGAGCGTTGGAAAATCTGAAGTATTCTTTTCTTCTTCAAATTCTTTTTTCAGAGTGAAATCCAATTTCTGGGTGAAAATTTGTATGAGAATCAAATCCGTTAATTTCTCCGATAAATTATAAGTTTTCAAGGCAGCGATATTTGTCTTGATTTGCGTAATAAAATCTCTTAACGCGTGTTCATTACTTTTCGTCAAGGAGGGAACATTCAATAGTTTAAGAGTTGACAATAAGATATGGATTATCATATCTGTCTTTCAAAGTGTTAATAGCTATGTTGAAATTCAAACCTACAACTTCCAAGTTTTCAATAAGTTGTAACGGTTCTTTTGATAATGCTGATTTTAAGTACATCAACCGTTGGATGTCAGACAAATTTTCGTTGTCTGTTATGAGGGCGTTGAATAGTTCGAAGAAACTCGGCCATTGTTTAATATCACCCGAGAAGTTAGGAATCGAAATTTCCGGTAACTTTATGCTAGAATGAGTAGTGGGCTTATTAGATTTTTGACTTGGCGAGTTTTCGAACTGATTCATAGTTCTCGTTGCCATAGATATAACCTTAAAATACTTAGTTTCTACAATATCTCTGTCCTCTTCATATGAGGCAGAGTCAATTAACTCCAACTGAGTTTGAACATGTTCATAGTCTTTGAAGATTTGCTCTAACTGACATTTACGAGCACTACATTCTTCTCTATCTTTATTATTATCTTGGCCGAACCAATTGGCCATTCTAGTTAGTTTACTCTTAAGTATGGTTCTTTGTTTAATCAAATTATCGATATTAGACATTTTGAACCAAAGAAATAATTAAGGAAATATATAAAATGAATAGAAATTCTAAAGTTAACTTATCACTCTCCAAATTTGCTTGCACTGGAACCAAAATGGATTCTGGACAGGAACGATACGTCGTAGACAGCGACCTCTTGTTGCGAAAGAATTCACCACACTTTGCGCATGCGTTGATAAAGTTAACCTCTAAGTTAACCAATATGTCTGCTTCAGGCACGTGGGTGATACTTCAATTGTGGAAGTTGATCATTTCTTCAGGGATATCTCCAATTTATATACGGCTCCAAGGATCAAATTTATATCCGGCTCGAAGGACCAAATTATGTAGCTATTAGATGAGGACATCCATACATAAATTGGACTGTTAGGTGCTGGTTTATGAAGTTCGAAGGACCATGAAATTTTCCACACTATTTATTGAAGTAGGTTTATATATACAATTACACAATGTACACTTTACAAGATTCGCTTAACTAGTTATCGAAAACTATGAATCAGTTCCACGCACTTATCCAATTACAATTTACCGACTAGGGTACTAACGAAGATTTTGACCGACTGAAGGGTCTTTTTTAACCACGTGGCGACTAGGCCAATATTTAACTAACTTGAAATGTGCAAGCTGAACACTGTGTGAGAGAGCAACGACGAACTATACTAAACTGTACTTGACTTGTACTTACTAGACTGTGTGTTGAATATTCTGAACTGACTTGAGCTCGAATCGATTGAAGTGACGGTTCGATTTCTTACCCCACCTCGACCCTTTTTGTCGAACCATCGAAAAGGGTCAAGAACATAGAAGTGCTACAGATCAAACGGACATAGTTAAATTATCATTATAGCCAGCCGTCATTATAAGGACGACTGCGCGCAGCACACAAATAAAGTGCGCGGAATTATCTATAACCAACTTCAGGGGTGAATCTTTGGACAATGGCGGCGCTGAGTTCTACGAACCTTGATCAAAACTTAACAGTATGTAAGGATAAAAAATAAAGCCAGTGCCTGTAAATTTGGAGCAAATCTGAATGAAATTCTAAAGGACAAGTTCGTAGCTGGAATGTGCAAGAGCCCTATACTAGATAGATTCTGCGAGGAGGATCATACCAAAAGCTTGGCACAAGTCCTGGAAGTAGCAGTTAACAAAGAAGCAGCACTAGGATCCGATTACCAAACTCTGCATCAGTTGAAGACAAAGAAAGGGCAAGAGCAGAAGTCAAACACATGGAAGAGTAACAAAAATGGACCACAACACTCCAAGGGGGAAATAAAGCATGGTGAAACGGCACAGAAATGCAAGTGTTGTGGGTTAGGGAACCATGTAAAGAAGAACTGTAAGTACCTTAAATATAAGTGCAAAATTTGTAATCTTACGGGTCATCTAGCTAAAGTATGTTATAAACGCCAAGTACATCAGGTGGAAACACATGAATCCAATTTAGATTATGTTGAAATGTACCATTTGAAGTGTGATAACTATGTGGCATCACCACAAATTTCATTATTAGTGAATGAGAACCTTATTAATATGGAACTTGATTCAGGTGCTAGCATTTCAGTAGTCCCCGAGAGCTGTTTCAATAATTATTTCAAGGAATCTAAATTGAAGAGTACCAATATAAGATTAAAATGTTATGATGAGACCTGAAGGTGAATTCCATACCACAATAAACTATAAGGGTCAAGTTTTTGAATTTTGTAGATTTTTAGTAGTTAAGAAAGGTTCAGTTCCTTTGCTTGGCCGAGATTTAATAAAACGCCTTAACATTAAAATTGATCTTGCTGATCCAAGGTATCCAACTATAAATTCATTGAAAGGAAAGGACGATTTGAAAATTTTGTTAAGTAGGTTTGAAGAATTATTCAAAGATGAACTCGGTACTTATAGGCATGAAAAGATAGAGCTAAATATTATGCCAGATGTGAAACCCACCTTCTGTAAACCCAGACCAGTCCCGTTCCTCTTCAAGGAAAAAATCAATAGTGAACTAGAAAAATTAGAAGCTAAGGGGGTCATTTCAAAAGTAGAAACTTCAGAGTGGGGAACACCGTTAGTTCCTGTAATGAAAGAGAGCGGGGAAATAAGATTGTGTGCGGATTATAAGGTCACGGTGAACAAATATTTGATAGATGTAAAGCATCCATTGCCAAGGATAGATGAACTGTTTTCTCAGCTTCATGGAGAATTTTTCTCAAAATTAGATTTTTCCTGTGCGTATAATCAGTTAGAATTAGAGGAAAATACAAAAAATTTATTAGCGTGGAGTACACATAAAGATATTTATAAAGTAAATCGATTACCCTTTGGCACTAAACCGGCTTGTTCTATTTTCCAAAAAATTGTTGAAAAAGTTTTGCAAGGTGTGAATGGAACGGTTATATTTTTGGACGATATCGTTGTGACTGGAAAAAAACAGGGAAGAGCATATAAAAAATTTGGAAGAAGTTTTTGATACGTTGAGTAAAGCGGGATTCAGATTGAATTTGAAAAAGTGCGAATTTTTCGTACCAGAAGTGAAGTATTTAGGTCATTACATAAACAAAAATGGTCTTCATAAAGATTTCGATAAAGTCAGAGCGATTACTGAGATGCCAACACCAACTGACCAGGGACAAGTGAAATCGTTTGTAGGAATGGTAAATTACTATGGACGATTTGTACCAAATTTATCGACCCTGTTGAGTCCTCTGTACAAATTGTTGCGCAAAGATTTTAAGTTCAACTGGTCTCAAGAATGTGATAAATCATTCAAAAGGGTCAAAGAGGCATTAACGTCAGATCAAACTTTAGTTTTCTTTGATAGGGATATTCCATTAAAGTTAATATGTGATTCATCACAGGTCGGAATCGGTTGTGTCCTGGTACATGTGTTTCCAGATGGTACTGAAAGACCCATAAGTTTTGCGTCCAGGAAATTGAACAAGGCAGAATTAAATTATTCAGTCATACATAAGGAGGCTCTAGCTATTTATTGGGGAGTGCAGAAACATTATCAGTACTTATTAGGAAATTCGTTTACTCTGTGTTCAGACCACAAACCGCTGTTAGCCCTATTCGGGGAAAATAAAGGCATCCCTCAGATGGCTGCGGGACGTTTACAACGATGGGCGCTTTTCCTCAGTGGATTTAATTACCATTTCCAATATATTAAAGGCTCTGAAAATGGAGGAGCCGACGGTCTTTCTAGATTTCCGATTGAATCGAAGGAAAAGGGTGAAATATTGGTTGATTATTTTCATTTTTTATTAGAAGATAAAATTCCGATAAGCGCCAAAGAAATACGTAATAACACAAGAATTGACAATGTTTTGAGCAAGGTTTACCTATTCGTTAAAGAGGGCTGGCCTGATAATACTTCAGAAGAGTTGTTACCTCATAAACGGAGAAAGTTAGAACTTGGTATTGAAGGTGGAATTTTACTTTGGGGATTTAGAGTGGTAATTCCAAGTAAGTTCAGAAGACAAATATTGGAGGAATTACATGGTGCTCATAACGGAATGGTTAAAATGAAAGCTTTGGCGAGGCAATATTTATGGTGGCCTAATTTAGACGCAGATATTGAGAAATATGTAAAAAATTGTAGTCCTTGTATGACATTGGCAAAAAATCCAAATAAAGCGGTTTTAACGAAGTTTGCGGAAGGAAAACACGTTTTCGACAGAATCCATATAGATTTTCTGGGGCCAATACAAGGAAGAAATTTCTTGATCATTATAGACGCTTATTCCAAGTGGCCCGAAGTATATGAAATGGGTAAAATGGACTCACGATCCACCATAGATATGCTAAGGGACTGCTTCGCACGATTTGGTTTACCAAATATTATCTTTTCGGATAACGGGGCTCAATTAACAAGTTCAGATTTTGAAGAGTTCTGTAGATTTAACGGTATTAAACATTCCACTTCACCACCCTTCCATCCTGAAACGAATGGTGCAGCGGAGAATAGCGTGAAATCTTTTAAAAATGCAATAAAAACATTACTTATTGACGTTAGAGAGAAAGGTTCATCTCTCAAATCCATGATAAATAAGTATTTGTTTTCTTATCGTAATACTCCTCATTGCACAACTGGGGAAACTCCATCAAAACTGATGTTCGGGAGACAGGTCAAGACAAGACTTGATTTTTTAACAAAGTCAGAAGCAAATTTGAATAGGGAGAGACAAATAAAGTTTCATCATGGGAATAGGGAAGTTGAATTTGAAGAAGGGGAAGAAATTTATACCAAAGATTATAGAGACATAACTAGAACAAAATGGGTTAGGGCAATCATTTGCAATAAATTGGGTAGAAGAATATATATATATGTACACCTGTAGATAATAAAAAATTAAGATGGAAAAGACATTTAGATCAGTTAATTAAAATAGGAAGATTTTATGATGACTTAGAAATAGACAATTCTGATAAAATTGAAAATGTGAAGCCAATAATCGAAAATGTAGATTCTTGGTTAGATTCAAATGTTGTAAAACAAAAGTGTAATGATATTTTAAATAAGGAAACTACTCAAAATATTGAAGAAAGAAATGATAGTGATGAGGAAATAAAAAATTGTGTTAGTGATGAGAAAATTAAAATTTGTGATAATAATGAGAAAATTAAAAATAGTGTTAGTAGAGACAAAATTGTATCATCACCAATTTCCAGGCCTAAGAGGAACATAAAGGCTCCTGATAGGTTGAATTTGTAAAAGTATTTAATTTTTCTATTTTTTATCTTAGGATGGAGGAAATGTAATGTATCGATAAAAAGAAGTTTTATTTCTGTGTAATAGCACAACATTCTATGTTCATGTAAAATAACATAACCTGTAAAAGATCATCTGTTAAACTCACTCTTCTTAAGCCTTCAAGAACGCAAGTTCCAAAACCATACCAAATTGTAAGTTGTACAAAGTTATATTATATATATTAAATAAAATTAAAAGTAACCCAGTGTTAATCATTGAAAGACATTATAGTGAGGTTAAATGACAATTCTTGTACGATATATTATAAATGCGATATAATAAATTAATGGATATGAATTATGAGTATCAGAGCTAAGCTAATATGGGTGGTAGCGAGCTCAATTCGTTATGATTATCGAAAATGAAATAGAAAATCAAGAGAAAAATATTTAATCTTTATCGTCAATGAAATTGGGATAACTCATTTATTGTATTATAAATACGACTTTGTTCAACAAATGGAATGTTAAAAGTGAGTTTATGATGGTTTTTCCAATCTAGTAGCTTATTTCCAAGGTTCAAATTGTATATTTTATACTTGCGAACACTTCAGTGTTCCGGTTACCAGGGGTGAATTAGCTCATTATGAAAATTTAAAATGGCTATATCTTTTTAACAGGGCCGAATCGAAAAAATGGTAAATGAAAAAAGTGTTTCTTTTGACCTCAAGAATCTTCGGTTAAAATATATGTACAAGTCAAAGACTCACCCTGTAAATGCTGTTGTATGTGCCTTTCATTTTGCTTTTGTACTTGCATGCCTGTTAATAGCATAGGTATATTTGCTGCATGTTTTTGTGGATCGTTAATGGAATGTGTGCATGGTTTCTGTCTTCTTCATTCAAATTATATGCATTTTGATATTTTTCCTTTTTATGGTAATTTGCATTTGGGTGTATATAGTTCTGAAGTAATACCACAATTGTTTTATCATCTAAATAAGAAGTATCTGAATAGTGCGCTAGTTTTTACTATTTAGACTATTTTTCTGCTATATTTTATTTATGTTTGTGATGTATATACCTATGTTATTCTCTGCTATTCGTGAAATTGAAATATCTAGATTTCATATATGCACAATACACTTTTCTTCCATCATTATTAATGACCAATGTCAGATCACATAAGGATGCTTTTTGAGAAATAGATTCTGATAAGTTTAATCAAATGTTTGATATAAATAATTTTGCTGTTTCAGAGTGAGGAATCACCTCCTGAAGTTTACTCATGTATTCAAAACTTTCATAACTTTATATTATGTAAGAAATTTGTTATTTATCCAATCAGGAAACCTCGTTACTGAGAATTTTAATTGTAAATACCATTTTTTAATAACATTCCAATATGTTTAGGTTTTGCATCTCAATCTTTTATCCAATGTGCAGACTTTGAGAAGATAGATATCAGCCGAGTGGATAAGGCTGGCCACATTGAGGATTGTTTTAGCCCTTTTTAAGTTATTATAATGTTTAGTTTTGGCAACGTCGCAGATTCTGGGAAATCGAGACGTATGTATTGTCAGATCAGAAATAGGTTCATCGGCGGTCGGAAAGAAAAGTTAAGGTTTGGTAATATAAAGTTTTTCGGTGTTTAATATAACGGTTTCGGTTCAATTCACGGACATTTTAAATATATTAGGATTACAGTTCATTAGAAGGTCAGTTTGCATTGTATAAGTCCCATTTTGTTCCATTTCAATCCTTATACCCTGTTCCTTTACATCCTTATACAGTGCGGTGCTGTGTGAGAGCAGAGAGCAGTTTATATTGGTAAGATTATTATAACATCATTATTTTTATTGGTTCAAATATAGGGAAAATGCAACATTTTTTGGTTCTTCGAGCACGGGTTTTTTGAACTTTAATTCAAGTTTCGGTTACATTTATTTAGGTTTCAATCGGTATACAGAGTTTCGGAACTCATTTTCATTTCATTCCTAATTGTATTCGGAAATATTAATTCAGTTTATTTCGTTCGTTCATAAGGTATTGAGCGAAGTAAAAACGTGCGGTAGTTTTTGTATTTTTTCAGCGGTTATCAAATACGATTCGAGTCCCAGAGTAAGCCTTGTTGCCAAGCGTACACAAAAGTATTCAATTCACAGTTTAAACTCGCGGGGTTAGTTTTCGAGTATTCTGCGCACTTGACTTTCAACAATGGGTGGAACGTCAACTGAACGGAAAATTAAGATGCTTATTGCTAAGAAAGAATCTTTATTTTCGATACTGCAGAATTTATTGGATTTATCAAAATCATTAACAAGTGAAGTAGCTAAAACTAAATTTTTAACAATGGTCAGTTCAATTAATTCAACAAAGAATGACCTGCTGAAAATAATAGATAATATAACAGAGCTCAGTTTTGAAATTAATGATGAGTTCGAACCAGACTTCAATATATTTAGAACCATTGATGAAATGTGTTGTCATATTCAATTTTCAGCGGCTAAATTGGAAAGCGAACAAATTCAGAAAGATGTTTCTTCGGTTAATGTTGAACCTCAGGGAAGTTTGATACGTAATCTTCCTACACTACCGAAGATTGAATTGCCGGAATTTTCGGGAAATTAGAGAATGGGAAACCTTTTATTCAATATTCAAGAGTTTGATACATGAAAATAAGTTACTTACGGATACTGATAAAGTGAATTATTTAGTAGGTCGTTTGAAAGGATCTGCGTTGACTATTTGTTCTTCATTAGCTCCTACTGGAGAAAATTATGAAATCATCTGGAATTCGCTTGTAGAAAAATATCAGGATAATCGCGCTCTTGCAACTAATTATCTACGCCAAATTTTAGAGTTCAAATCGATACAGGGTGAGTCATCTAAGGGTCTCAATATATTTTTGGAAAAATTTGATTGTGCGGTACAGGCTTTGAAAAAGCTTAAATTAGATGATATGTCGGACTTCATTTTAATGCATCAGGCCCTTTCTAAGCTTGATTCTGATACGGTGAGATCGTTTGAAATGACTATTAGGGGTAATGGAATACCTACATATGAAAATGTGATTAAGTTTGTGAAGGAACAATCGAAAATTTTGGCTCTAAATCAGCAATCAACCATTAGTAGAGGTGATAGCTATAAAACTCGTAATTCGAAATCCTTTTTTGTACATCAAAATAATTCTTGTGTAGGAATGGATCGGTCGAATATATGTATTTTTTGTAATCGGAAAAATCATTCGTTGAGTAAATGTGATAAATTTAAACAAATGTCGCCATCTAAACGATATGCTACAGTACGGGATAACAACTGGTGCTATAATTGCTTATCGCCAAATCACGGGGTAAGAGACTGTCCTTCAGACAAATTATGTTCAGAGTGTTCCAGAAAACACCACTTCCTACTACATTTGGGACGTATACAGGGTGAACTAGAAAAATATCCAAATTCGAAATCAGATTCGAATACAAATACGTTAGTTTCAACAAATAACAATTTTTGTGCTACTGCTTTGGGTGATCGGGATACTCATACGGTTTTATTGTCGACGGTTGTGGTAAATGTTTTGAACGGTTCGGGTAGTTTGAAAAAAGCTAGGTTTTTAGTAGATAGTGGCAGTCAGGTTAACTTACTTACTTATAGGTGTTGTAAGAAATTAGGATTGAAGTTTTCACAATGTTCAACGTCAATTCATGGGGTTGGATTCAGTTCAAATTCAATTAAAGGTTATACAAGTATTATTGTTTCGTCTAGGTATGATTTTAATAAGAAATATTCTATTGAGGCATTTTTAGTAGATAAAATTACGGATAAACTTCCAATAGCCAAAATTGATCGCGGTGTTTTAAAGAATTTTGGAAATATACAATTGGCAGATGAAAAATTTGACGAACCGGCTGAAGTTCATGGTATTTTGGGGGCGGATCTTTTCGCGATTATTGTGGGTAATTCGGTACCCTCAGCATCGGGATCTCCAGTGGCGGTACAAACGGTATTTGGTCATATGATTATGGGAAAGGTTCGTAAGTTAGAGTCAAAGGGGCAGTTCGGTGTATTCTTCAGTTTAAGGGAGGAGTGTCGGTTGAATGACTTGGTTTGTAAATTTTGGGAGATGGAACAAGTTCCAAAGAAAATTTTGCCGGACCCAGCAGAAGAAATATGCGAAAATTTGTTTTCTACATCTTTTAGTAGAGATTGTGAGGGACGTTTCACGGTAGCGCTTCCTTTTAAGAATTCTCCGAATACTTTGGGTAATTCTAAGACAACGGCATTGATTCGGCTCTATTCATTAGAAAGAAGGTTAGCGAAATGTCCGGAGTTTCGTTTGAGTTATAATGAGATAATGAAAGAAGCAATTCAGTTAGGATATATGCATTTGGTTGAGGATGAATATTTAAAAGATTCAGATTCTGCATATTACATTCCTCATCATGCTATTGTTAAGCAAGGTAGTTCGAGTACGCCAATTCGTGTGGTTTTAGATGCTAGTACATCATCCGATAATGATGTTTCGTTGAACGACATTTTACATGGTGGTCCAAAACTACAAACAGATCTATTTTCTTTATTGCTGAATTTTAGGTTTTTTCGAATAGCAATTACAGCGGATATTCGACGAATGTATCATCAAATAAAATTAGTTGATTATCAATGGAGGTTTCAAAGATTGCTTTGGCGTTTCAGTCCTGATGATCCGGTTCAGGTATTTGAATTTAATCGTTTAGCATTTGGGGTGAAATCAAGTCCATATTTAGCTCTTCGTACTATAAAGCAATTGATAACAGAAAATGGATGTAGTTATCCTTTAGCAACGAAAATAGTTTCGAAAGATGTTTACATAGATGATTTGGTTTGCAGCATTCCTTCGGAAGAGGAAGCGTTTAATTTGTATTCACAATCAGTGTCATTATTCGCAGAAGGAAAATTCGAGTTAGTTAAGTGGTCTCCTAACTCTTTCGATCTATTGAAGTTAATTCCTAATGATTAACAACTTGTAAATTCGGTAACATTTGGAGCGGAGACAAAAACTGGGTGTTATGTATCTATTCGGAATGTAGCGAATGAATCGCTTTATACAATGTTTTCGAGAGTTTCGTCTTGGATTTCTATTTTGCGGATTACGGTTTGGTTACTTAGATTTTTGAAGAAGCCTCCCAAGAGAAAGTTCATTATAGCAGATGATTTGAAAGAGGCGGAGATCGTATTGATAAAAATTGTTCAGAATAAAGCATTCGGATCGGAAATAAGGTTATTGAATTCAGAAAAAGAGATCTATGGAAAATTACGCAAATTGACTCCCTTCATCAAAGATGGAGTACTCAGGGTGGGGGGGCGATTAGAAAATTCTTCGCTCAAGTTTACTAGCCAACACCCTATTTTACTTCCAGGCAAAGATCCTTCTACAGTCAAATTAATTCGATACTATCATAAAATAAATCTCCATACTGGTTCATTTCTTTTGGAAGCGTTGTTGAGACAAAAATATTGGATAGTAGGTGGTCGTAATGTTATACGACAGCAGATACATGCCTGTAATCGTTGTTTTAGGGTAAAGCCTAGAAATAATTATCCTCTGATGGCGAATTTGCCTGCTTCAAGAGTGAATCCTAAAAAACTGTTTTCTCAAACGGGGGTAGATTACTTTGGACCATTCGAAATATCACTCGGTAAAAATAGAAAAACTCAAGTATATAAGGGATATGTTTGTTTGTTTATATGTATGAGCGTAAAAGCAGTTCATTTGGAACTCGTCAGTTCCTTATCTACAGATCATTTTTTGCAAGCCTTCAAACGGTTTTTATCTCGAAGGGGTACTTGTAATGTTCTGTATTCAGATAGGGGCACTAACTTTGTGGGTGATGAAAAGGTTCTTCGCGAAATTAATGAATTTATTAATTCGGATCAATTTATAACTTCTTTTGAAAATGAATTATGTTTGAATGGTATTGAGTGGAAATTTAATACGGCCGGGGCACCCCACATGGGCGGCTTGTGGGAGAGCAACGTCAAATCGGCTAAGAATCTGATCTATAAGGTAATAGGTACTCAGATACTAACTTTTGAAGAGTTCAGCACTCTTCGGAACAAATGCTCAAATATTGAAGTTGGCACGGTTGTCATATTTAAGTGTGAAAATTCGCCATCACTGCATTGGCCATTGGCGTTAGTCACAGCGGTCCATCCCGGAAAAGATGGTATAGTTCGTAATGTAACACTGAAAACGAGTAAAGGTACCTATACACGACCTGTAGTAAAGGTATGTCCTTTACCGACCCAGTAGTCAGAAGAGTTGACTACTATATATATTTTTTTTTGGTAGGTTAGTTTTTGTTTCTTTTTTTTGGTGAATTTTGTTCTAAGAGGGGATGATTTTGACAAGTTCATTCATGATAGGTATTTGATTTCAAGGTGTCTGAAATTGAGTTTTCAGGGCGGGGGGTATGTTTTAGCCCTTTTTAAGTTATTATAATGTTTAGTTTTGGCAACGTCGCAGATTCTGGGAAATCGAGACGTATGTATTGTCAGATCAGAAATAAGATGTATCGGTTCATCGGCGGTCGGAAAGAAAAGTTAAGGTTTGGTAATATAAAGTTTTTCGGTGTTTAATATAACGGTTTCGGTTCAATTCACGGACATTTTAAATATATTAGGATTACAGTTCATTAGAAGGTCAGTTTGCATTGTATAAGTCCCATTTTGTTCCATTTCAATCCTTATACCCTGTTCCTTTACATCCTTATACAGTGCGGTGCTGTGTGAGAGCAGAGAGCAGTTTATATTGGTAAGATTATTATAACATCATTATTTTTATTGGTTCAAATATAGGGAAAATGCAACAAGGATCAAGGGACAAAAATAAGTTTTGGTTGATGTAGGTACTTTGATTACATTAAAAATTTTCAATAATTCTATGATCTTTCATTTAACAAACACCCAATTGTTAAATTATTAAATCCTGTTTTACTATTCATAAATTATTTGTAATATTTCAAATGTGGTGCATACCAAACGTAGGAATCTGGCTTGTTGAATTTTCTAGGTTCAAAATAATAATATTGTTGACTAAAAAATATCTTTCTAGCAGAAAATGAAAGATGGAGTTTAAATATATATTTTTGGAATGCACCTTAATTCATAAGTATCTCTTTTCATGTAATTTATAAGTGATATATCTCTTATTAATTGATGTTGACTAGATACCAGCAGTTTTAGTTTCAATTGGTATTGTGTATCATTTGTTATATTTTTTTTGGAAGGTATTGAAAAAAATTCCAACAAATTCACTAAAACATAATTTGTGTGGTGTCGGCATATTTAGATTTTTTATATGTAGTTTGATTAGTTTTTCCTCCAGAAAGAATTGTACAGGTATGTATTGTTTTTGAATTGCATAGAGAATTTACTTCTGAGTACCTATATGTAATATAAACATTCAGATAACTATTACATTTTTCTCTTGTCTCTTGTTTGTAGCAGATATATTTCTTTTGGTTATATCACATAGAACGGATAAAATTTTTTATATTGCATGCGCATGGTGAACTTTTTACTGAGTATATATTATGTAATATAACCATATACAGGTTGGCCCAGTTCTTGTAGAGTAACTTGGTGTATTCACTTTTAGGATGAAAGCGTCATAGTCACTTTATAGGTCAATAAATTCACAAAAACATAAGGAGGTTATTGACATCAGGTTGTTCAAAATTAAAGATTTTATTGATAAATCTGGTAACTTGAACAACCTCGATATAACTTCCTTATGATGAAATTATGACCCATATTCATATTATGTTTTCATCTTAAAAACTGAAAACTCTCACAACTGTTATTCTACAAAAAACTGAGCCAGCCTGTATATATTTATATTACATAAAACCTCAGTAAAAAATTCTCCATGCAATATAAAACAATATCTCAGTTCTGTGTGAGATATATTAGAGATATATATCAGCTACAAACATGATACATAAAAGTAACATAACAGATATCTGAATGTTATATGAAAGGTACGTATTATTATATAACAGCAATATATCAGCTACGTAAATGATACATAAAGGATATTACAGATGTAATGTACCAGCAATATCTTTCAATGTATCATGTAAGGTACATCATCTATACAGAAATGTAACAGCTACGTATATGATACATAAAGGATGTACCATAAATATTACAGATGTAATATACCAGCGATGTATCATGCATGTTACATGATCTGTACATGATACATGGCAATTTTGTTACATGTTATGTAACGGAAGGCGGACATAGAGCGGTCGTTGAGCGGTACGAGAAAGGCGCGAGTTTGTTACATTGTTATGTAACATAGATCGTTGTAATATATATGTTATGTCTATGATACGTATTTGTGTTTGCTGGGCTTTATCAAAACCGACTGACAGAAGAACTCAGATCCAGACCACTAAACAGCAATATAGATACTGAACATGAAAACATCAAATCAGCAATACAATCGGCTGCAATGCAACCTCTGGGCCCAATGCCAACCAGTAAGAAGAGCAAAAAACCTCCATGGTTCACAGATAAAATATTAAATTTAATACAGGAAAAGAACATATTATTCAGTAAGTAGCTGACAAAAAAAGACCAAACAAGTCGAGAAATATATAAGAACAAAAGCAGGGAACTGAAAAAGAAAATCAAATCAACCAAAGATCGGTTCTGGGAGGAATAGTGCTACCAAATTGAGAATTATGTTGGGGGAGCGCAATCTACAGAGGTATGGAGAACGATTAGGTCACTGAAAACCAACCAGACGAATAGGGCACTGAATCTGATAGCCATGAACGACTGGGAAGATCACTATAGACTACTGTTGACTGAATCCAGAGACTACACAGGGGTGAAGAAGAAGAAATATGTAGGGATGAACCGGAAAACCATATATTAATAACCATGGAAGAACTCAAACGACAATTACAAAGAATGAAAAATGGAAGGTCGCCTGGCCCCGGTAATGTACCGATAGAATTGGTTAAGCATGGAGGAGCGGCACTAATCCACAGACTAACAACTCTGATGAACCAATGCATCGAAACGGTAGCAACCCCCAACGAGTGGAAACAAGCATACTTAGTGTCGATATTCAAGAAAGGGGATAGGAAAGATCCCAATTGCTACAGAGGCCTCAGTGTTACCAGCAGCTTGAGCCGCCTGTATGGTAAGATATTGAACTCCAAACTCAACGAGCAGCTGTACCATGAAATAAGTGAAGAACAATCGAGATTTGTGGCGGGACGATCATGTGTGGATAACCTTTTCGTTCTACAACAGCTGGCGGAGAAAAGAATATCGACGGGACAAGAATTGCATATGGCTTTTATAGATCTGGAGAAGGCATATGATACTATTCCAAGGCAAAAACTTTGGGAAGCTTTGAACATTTTAAAGATCAACACGAAAATGTTGCGCCTTATCCAAGAACTTTACAAAGATAATGCTGCATATATTAAAATTTGGTAAACAGCTATCGAAACCAATTTATACATCAAAAGGACTACGGCAGGGATGTAGCATGTCCCCTCTATTATTTAACCTTTATGTCGAAGTGGTGCTGACCAGATGGAGGAGAAGTTGTGGCGAGATGGGGATACCTATAGGCGATCATACAATATTCACACTGAGCTTTGCAGATGATCAGGTCATTTTTGCACAAGATTCGTTTGACATCGAATACATGATGAGAAAACTATACTCAGAGTACGAACAATGGGGCTTGAGTGTGAGTATGAAGAAGACCGAATACCTTGTGGTAAATAGCGAGGCGAACTTTGAGGTACTCATCGATGATGACACGACCATGAAACAAGTAGAACAATTCAAATACTTGGGGGCGATTGTGGATAAAAATGGTATTGGTGGAACGGAGATCAAACGAAGAATACAAGAAGCTAGAAAGATCATTGGCTGCCTTAACTCCCTGTGGTGGGATAAAAATATTTCCAACGTGAGGAAAAAACGCATAGGAAAAACTATGGTGGAATCAGCACTCTGCTATGGGTCTGAAATATGGACCATTAACGCTGATCTAAAACGTAGACTAAATGCAGTCGAAATGGACTATTTGAGACGGAGTGCCAGAACGTCACGGCTAGATCATGTGACGAATGAAGTGATCAGAGATCGTCTTCATGCTAGGGAGTCTGTAATTGACCGGATCGAACTTAGAGATCTAAGGTGGTTTGGCCACTTGATGAGAATGCCTGAACATCGATGGCCTAGGCGTCTGTTTGAATGGGTTCCGCCAGGACTAATATAAATCCAGGACCGCCAGGACTAATATAAATGACTGGCAACACGTAAGAACGCAAGATAACCCAGCGTACGTTATCTCCAGAGGCATAAACCCTGATCAGTTAAGCGACGGCACGGACCTGATATTTTATCAGGAAACGGAGAAAATCATACGAATAGAAATTATGACTGGGAAGGTATCGAAAATATTCCAGAAATCAAATTATCCACAACTACAATTAATTCAAGTTCAAAAAATCATTTTGATTTGGATATATTTGATAGATATTCATCTCTGCGAAAATTGCAAAACGTCATAGCTTACTGCATCCGATTCAAACGAAACACTATAGACAAGTTATGTTTAAAAGCAACTCTAACCATAGAAGAACGCGATTATGCATTGAACTTATTAATACGGCTCGCACAAAAGGCAGAATTCTCACAAGAACTGCACAACCTCGAATTGTCTCGGCCAATACATTCAAGTAGCAAACTTGTTAGTCTCAATCCATTTGTAGATAAAATTGGTTTAATGAGAGTAGGTGGCAGATTGAGACATTCTGGTTTGGAAGAACACCAGAAGCACCCTATAATACTGCCAAAGGCTCATAAACTTACTAAACTGATCGTAGATCAACAACATTCAAAACACCTACACGCAGGGGTTCAAAATCTTCTCTCCTTGATAAGATTGACATATTGGCCCATTGACGGTAAAAACTTAGTAAAACGAGTGGTGAATTCCTGTATAACGTGCTTCAGGGCGAGACCCCCACCCACAAAATTCATCATGGGAGAACTTCCTCGGGCAAGAGTTACTCCAAGTAGGCCATTTTCAAAATGTGGAGTGGACTACGCAGGACTTATCATGATAAAAGAAGGCACATTGGGACGCTCGAAATTAGTAAAAGCTTACATAAGCATTTTCGTGTGTTTGTCAACACGTGCGGTTCATATAGATTTAGCAACTGATAGTTTCCTGAATGCACTCAAAAGATTGATTTCTAGAAGAGGTAAACCTACGGAAATTTTCTCAGATAATGGTTCTTATTTCGTAGGAGCAAACAATCATTTCATTGAGTTGCACAATTTGTTAAAAACTAAAGGTCACAAAGATAAGGTTGAAAATTTACTCGCATCAGACGGAATTAAATGGTCTTTCATTCCCTCAAGGTCTCCACATATGGGCGGAATATGGGAAGCAGCGGTCAAATCAACGAAATTTCACCTTTGTAGAATATTAGTAGTGCAGACGTTATCGCGATCGTTCTCATTCCGTTTAGTTATTTTGGTGGCTTATACACCTTGAATTTCTGTTTCTTGTTAACTGAGGTGGCAAGTACAATATTACTTATTTGTTGATCTAATTTTTGTATATCACTGTTGATTGTTTTTGATTTGATTTAATTGGAGATTTTATTTTGTTTCATTCATAATTCGGCAATAATTTTCATACATGTGTACTATCTGCTACATGTGTGGCATTTCTTGCTTGTGTATTCGAGTTGAATATCATAAGTATATACGAGGGTCATTCATTTGAAGTGATTACGAAATTGTTTTGTTGGTGTGCTGGTGGATACCCATCCTGTTATTTTCATCTGTTCTCCCGCGGCCCTCTTGTGTGTCTGTTAGTCACCGGCTATCGGCCCGGCCGTTGTGAAAAGTATCACTGTCTTATCCTAATTACATCAGTACACTAACTCAAACATCTACATTTATATTTCCAGTCATGTATTGTATTAAGTGTGGCGTGGTGGTGAATGAGGGAGATTGTAAATTTCTCAGATGCGATGGATGTAACAGACCATGCATGCTCTGAGCTTACTGCAGCGGAACTTAAATGCTTTGAGTTGCGTCCTAATAATAAACGAGAATAAAATATATATGCATTGAATGTGAACAGGGACTCCATCAGATTCCGAATATATTGAAGCTTATCAATGATCTAAAAGAAGAAATACGCGAGTTGAAAGAGACCAGGGTTGATAAACCATGTGTGGTTGCTCATGCTCCCGATTCGTACAACCAGGTGATGGCCAATGAGCAAATGATCGCCGAGATGCTCGAAAGGTCTAAACGTTCTTGCAACATTATTATTCATGGCGGTGTTGAGGCTGGCAATACGAGGCAGGATCAGATTCGCCAGGATGCAGTTCTGGTTCAGGCTATATTGCGTGAGTGTGAGATTGCGGACCATGATGTGAAACCAATAAGGCTTGGAAAGTTTGACCCCACAAGAGAAAAAAGCTCTCGTCCAATAAGGATGCGTCTATCATCATCCGAATGTATTCCCGTCATTCTCCGTAAGTTTAAAAAGCTTAAATCCTGTGGTAAGTTCAAGCAGCTGTCGCTCTCTCCTAATAGGACACCACAGCAAGTGTCCGTTTATAAAAGTGTCAAAATGGAGCTGGAACGACGCTTGAGTGACGGTGAGAAGAATCTGCGAATAAAATACTTTAATGGGTTACCGACAATAATTCAATCTAAATCGGAAAACTAGTTTATACCAACAGGTTTGATATGGGTGATATGGCTGTCTGATTTAGTTCTTCGTTGTGTGTTTCGTTGTACTATCAGAATGCTAGAGGACTCAATACTAAGTTACCCCAGTTTTTTAAATCAGTATGTGATTACAATTATGATATAGTTTGTGTGAGCGAGACATGGCTTGGTGAATCTGTTTTTGATGGGGAAGTTGTACCGTCGGGTTATACCATAATTCGTTGTGACAGACGGTTTCATGATGTTGGTAGATCTCGCGGTGGTGGTGTTTTCGTTGCATTTTCTGATAGCATTAGCTACAGGGTTCTGGATAATACGTTCCTGAGGGATTTAGTTCCTCTTAGAGATGTCGTACGTTGCAGCTGCACCAAACTTTTTCCCTTCATTATTTGTCTTGTATACATTCCACCTGATGTACCTGCTTTTCAGCTAGAAGTCTTCACGTCTGCCCTAGAACAGAGTCTTTTGAATAAAACAGTTTTAATGTTGGGGGATTTTAATATTCCTAATTTTGGTGACGGTTCCTCGAGCTGTCCAAGAGCGGTGGAGCTACGCGATTTCTGCAATCTCCTTGGATTTAGTCAGCATAATTCAGTGTTGAATGATAATAACAGAATCTTGGATTTAGTATTTGCCTGTGATGATGATATCGATGTCTTTGTTGACCGCTCTGATCTGCCATTCGTTCGTGAAGATCCATACCACCCTGCTCTAAATATAATGCTGAAGAAGTCCTACAAACGTCAGGCAAATTTTCCAATAGCGAATTATGTATTCTATAACTTCAAGAGAGCGAACATGGAAAGCTTACTTTCATCTATTGATAGTTTCAATTGGGACGAACTGAAGAGTTTTGATCATGTAGATGATGCGCTGGACTTCTTCTATGAAAAGCTCTTTCAAATGATTGAAGATCATGTTCCAAAGAAAAAATACACTCCTGTCAATAACCGTTTTCCTGTGTGGTTTACTGCGTCCATCAAGCGTAACATCCGCTTAAAAAATTTTTATCGTTCAAAATGGCTGCGGACTCGAAATCAAAATTGTCGTGCTCAGTTTGTACGACTGAGAGCATTGATCAAGTCTGAGATTTCTTCGGCTTATGATGATTATGTCACATCCATCATGGAAAAGATGAAGTTGGATCCGAAAATTTTCTGGAAATTCATCAACCAGAAGAAGAATTGCTCTAGAATACCAGGAGTGATGTATGTCGATGAATCCTCAGGAAGTTGTTAATATTTTTGCTGAACATTTTTCCGAATTGAACGTTGAAGCTGCATATGACCCGGAGAAGATTCGGTACACCTATGCTGATCAGTATCCTCCTGTAATTGTACCTGAAATCTCTGAAGATGAAATAAAATCAATTATGTCCAATTTTCACAACAAAACAACATCTGGAGATGACGGTATCCCATCGTTTTTCTTAAGAAATTACAGTGCTGTTCTTGCTAAACCGTTGACTGTTGTTATCAACTTCAGTCTGAAGAATTGCATTTTTCCTTCTCAATGGAAGAGAGCACGTGTAGTTCCGATTTTCAAGAAGGGGAATAATGCACATGTCCATAACTACAGGCCAATATCTATCCTGTCAAATTTTGCGAAGGTGTACGAGGAGGTGTTATACAAGGACATATATTTTAGTGTTCATTCATATTTGTCCACACAACAGCACGGATTCATTCGAGAAAGATCTACCGTAACTAACCTGGCAACAATTTCACAATACATCACGGAGTGCTTGGACGAGGGTGGTCAAGTTGATGTTATCTACACTGACCTATCTAGAGAGTTTGATACTGTTGACCATAATATTCTGCTGAGGAAATTAACATCACTGGGTTTCGGTCCAGCATATGTGAGGCTTCTACGATCGTATCTCAGGAGAAGAATGAATTATGTTTTTTACAATGGTTTCAAATCGTTTGAGTATGCTTTTTCATGTGGCGTTTCCCAGGGATCAAATTTGGGGCCATTGTTGTTTGTTATATACATCAATGATCTTCTCACCTCACTTAGATGTCCAGCATTGGCTTTCGCAGATGACTTTAAGCTCTACTTGAGAATCCGTGATGTGGTTGATTTGCTGTTTCTCCAGTCGTGCTTGGAATATGTTCATGGTTGGTGCTTATGTAACAGGCTTGTGTTAAATATTGGACAAATGTTTCAAGGTCACATACACTAGAAAGTTAACTCCTCTATCGTATGGCTATCATATTGCTGAGAGATTTCTAAGCAATAAAGATGAAATATGTATCCTAGGAGTTTTATTTGATTCCTCATTCAGCTTTATCCCGCATATAGATCAGCTTTGTGCATCAGCTAGTCGAGCTTTAGGCTTTGTTTTTAGATGCAGCAGTGAGTTCGGGGATTGGTCGATATTGAGAAATCTCTATTTCGCGCTGGTTGTCAGTAAGTTGGAGTATGCTCACTTGGTGTGGTTCCCTATTTATGACTGTCATCTGTCGCGATTGGAGCGTATTCATAGGAGATTTTTTAAATACGTGTTTTTCAAGAGAACAGGGCGGTATCCTGAGCGTGGTGCAGACCTTTCTGATGTTATGGAGGAGTTGAGGATATCCTCTTTACTTGATAGACATGAAGAACAATGTGCCAGGTTTGCCCGTGGATTATTAGCCAACAGGATAGACTCACCATATCTTCTGTCCAAGATGTCTTTCAATGTGCCGAGACTAGCAGCGAGGTCGACACCAGTTTTCTATTAACCTACGGCTCGGACTAATATTTCTGAACGATCTCCAGTTAACCGTATTTGTAAAAGTGCTGATAAACTAAATGTTAATGTTTTTGGTTGAGTTTCGGGAAGTGAATTTTCGAGTGGATAATGCATCATGTTGATGTGTTGAATTCTTTTTGTGTATTCTGCAATGTATATGGTATATTATTTTTACCCTGTAACTGGGATATTCCTGTTGGGTAATAAAGAAATGTTATTATTATTATTATTAGGAATGGCTTCTGTGACGTACGAGGAAACCTACACGATTTTAGTTCAAATCGAGGCCTGCCTCAATTCCAGACCCTTAACTTCTCTCTCCTCAGATCCAAACGATCTTATACCCCTCACTTCAGCTCACTTTTTAATTGGGAAATCTCTCGCTGCTGCTCCTCAGTATAATGTTCAAGATGTGAAAATCACCAAACTTTGTCTTTACTTAAGAATGCAACAACTAGTTCAGCAATTCTGGGCTCGCTGGACAAAGGACTATCTTACCCAATTACAGCAGAGATCCAGATGGCAGACAGCATCAACACCTTGAAAATAAACGATTTGGTCGTTTTGAAAAATGAAAATCTTCCACCATTTCGATGGCCAATGGCTCGAATAGTCCAACTTCATCCAGGAGCGGATCAAGTGATTCGTGTTGTGTCAGTGAAGGTGTCAACCGATAATATTTTCAGACGCTCAATTAGCAAAATATGTGTGTTACCAATTGATGATGACTTAAAGTCAGAAGAATATTAATTTTATTGTAAATATGTACTATTCCAAGACTCAAACATGTATCCAATGTATATCCATTTTTATATTTCTTATGTTGAAAGATAATCTTTCAAGGTGGGCGGCATATGTTCAATTCATTTACAATAATTACGAAAATTCAAGGAATTCATTTTTATCATGAAAGGGCAACAGTGGCAACATTGCATGTACGAGCAGGTACTACGCCAGCTCTCAAAGGGCTTAACCCAAGAAAAAGTAGGTCACGTAGTTGAGTTACGATTTCACGCTCGCCCACGACGTATGTAAAGTTTAAATCATTATACAGTTCAAAGTTCAAACCTCGTATCATTTCAATCCCTAGCAAAGGCTGGTCCTTCAAGCAAACCACGTAACACGGGTTACACAGTTGTTGATATCGACTTCAGTGAAGTATCTTCTGAACTTGATTTTGAATGCTGTGCAGTAAAATTTAAAATCGAAAAAACAACATATTGTCTTGTTTGTGCTTATAGATCATCGTGTGGTAGCTTTACTTCATTTGTTGATGGTTCGTATGACCTTTTAACATATTTTAATAGACAGGATCATCATTTGATCTACTGTGGTGATTTTAACGTTATTATTCTGATAACGAAGAGAAAAAATCTCTTATAGACATGTTCAATAGTTTTAATTTGAAGATTACGTCTGAGAAAGCATCGTGAGTATATTTCGACAGTGGGGACGTCAAGAGAGAACAAAAACTAGATTACATGGTGACCGACGCTGTTGTTACTGAAACTCGCATGAAGCATCCGAACTTGGGGGACCACCTTGCACAAATATGTTCAATTAGAGTTCCGCGATCCAATGATATAGGTGAAACAAAATTTAACGACAAAAAAACGGTTTTAAGTTCAGATATGCCGAAGGCCTCTATAAAACGTGACACATTCGATGATGTGTACAATGCTGCAAATGCAGATGAGAAATATAATAACTTAAAAAATACGTTAGATTGGCTGATTAAAAGTAATTATGAACTGAAGACGAGAGTATATATACCAAATAATTGTATTTCGCAAGAAGTCGTGCGCAGGGGTCGTGAACTTAAAGATTATTTTTGGCTCTTGAAAAATATTCCAAACCAAGAATTGGTAGAAAATTATAAAGAACAAAAGAAACAATAAAATAAATTTCTCCTTGATACAAAACTTGATCACAATAAAAACCTCATAACGAACAGCACAAATAAACAAAAAACTATTTGGCATCTAGTGAATACGGATATAGGTAATGAAATTAAAAAAACTGAAATTACACTAACTCACAATAACATCTTCATATCGGAGCCGAGAGATATTGCTTCCGCTTTCGTAGAATATTTTACGAGCGTTACTAGGAACTCACTTCATGCTAAATATGGCAAAAAACCTTCGGTTAACTGCACACTGACTAAAAAAACTATCTCAAATAGTTTTTTCATAAACTTTGCCGAAGAGACGGAAATTGTAGATATAATAAATAAAATGAAAAATGAGAAAAGTTTCGGAACAGATGTATTCACTGTCAGAACGATTAAATACCTGAGCGATGAAATAATGAAAGCGATAACAGACATTGTAAACTCTATTCTTGAAACATGTGAATTTCCCGATGCGTTGAAGACCGGACTTGTGATTCCAATCCATAAAAAGGGTAGCAAGGAACTAATAGAAAATTATAGGCGCATAATATTAATGAATATTTTTAGTAAAATAGTTGAGCGACTTATTTATGATAACGTTCATCTCTCGGGGGAGCTTGAAACCCCTAGAGGGCGCGTCCCCAGGTGGCGGATAGGGGGAAGCCCTAACCGACTCGCTTAGGCGTGGCGGCGGGTAGGTGGGAAATAAAATACAACCCGTGGACCAAATAAGCAGAGTAGGTAGAACTCTCAGCTATGGTGTCAGCAATCTGCCTAAGAGAAGGATACTCTGAAATCAAACCCTGGTCCTCCAAGTTGGGGGTTGAGGCATCGGGCCAACCCCTCGTTACTCGGAAAAACAAAAAAAAGGTTAAAAATTCCAGCAACATGCCTCGGATAGGACGGATTCAACGGAAACGACTAAAGCTACGAAAAAGGATTGTGAATATCGGTACATGGAACGTTCAGGGTCTTTCGCTGAAGTTGAGTGATGTTATACATGAAATGAAAAACTCAAACATGGACATCGTAGGATTGACAGAAACGACGAAAAAAGGACAAGGGGCGGAAAAGTTGAGATTTTATGATAAGCACAGATAAAGAGCTCAACAAGGCGTGTCGATAATAATCCGGAAAGATCTAAGAAGATGCATTTCATCCTAGGAGCCAATAAATCAAAGTATGATCAAATTGAATTTAAATCTAATGGGAACCAAGATCACGATTCTGGGAGTATACGGGGTGAATGACGATGCTCTTGTGAAGGATAAGGATGAATTCTACGAAAAGCTGTCTTATGAAATCTCCAATACAGGAACATCCAGGGAAATAATTCTACTAGGCGATTTGAATGCCAGAACAGGTGCAAAGTTACAAGATAATATTGTCGGCCAATTTGGCGAAGACATTCTGAATGGCAATGGAACCAGACTCATAGACATATGTGGACATAATAGCCTAAAGATACTTAACGGGTTTTTCCTACGCCGCGCCGTTCAATTCATAAGTATACCTGGATTCAACCCACTAGAGATCTTAGGTCCATCATAGACTATGTGATTGTGCGACAACAAACTAGGATGAAAATTCAAGACGTTCGTGTTTACAGAGGAGTTACTTGTGAAAGTGATCACTACCTTGTCAAGGCTAAGATTGTTCCATTCGAATTGAAAAAGACAAAGCCTATATTGCCGGAAGCGGACGAACAAGAGATTAAGGAAGTCAGATTTAATCTTGAGAGTTTTGATGACGAAAGTATTAAACAACTTTATCGATCCAGGTTGGATGAGAAACTAACAAGAAGACACTTTGACACCACCGAACAACTTTATGATCATATCAAGGTTTGTCTAAAGGAAGCAGCGCTAGAGGCATTAGGGGAACAAGAGAAGAAGGCCGTAATGGTGGGATGAGGAGATCCAGGAGATAATTGAATTGAAAAAGGATAAATACATAAATTATCTGAATACACAAACAATTCAGAGTAGAATGGAATACAGAGGAGCCCAAAAAAGAGTTCATAGGGCAATTAGAGAGAAGAAGAATGAAAGTTGGGAAAGGACTTGTACTAGAATAAATACGTACATAGGAGGTACAAGGAGTACACAAATCTGGAAAACCATAAGATCTCTCCGACAGCGAAATAATAAAGACATTATTTCAAAAATATCTCTCCAAAAACGGGATGATTATTTCAGCGAACTCCTGACAGAAAAAGAACAGAATATAAACAACAAAATACCAGTGATCAGATAACAACTATTTCATCTCCCATCATACACAAAGAACAGGTCAGAAAATTATGCCATGGACAAGAAATCACCAGGCCCGGGACACATCCCCCCCGAACTCCTCAAATAGGGAACAGACAAACTGTTCGAACAACTTGCAGATCTTTTCCAAAGGTGTCTTAGCGGGAGAAAGATCCCGGAAGAATGGAAGACCTCATACATAACAACCATACATAAGAAAAGTAGTAAGGAAGTATTTGACAATTTTCGAGGTGTAGCCGTACTAAGCACGATTTTCAAGGTGTATGGTAAATTATTGAAAGAAAAGATCGAAGCTGAGTATTGTGATATGGAAGCCGAAGAACAGGCGGGCTTCAGAGCGAGTAGATCAACCACCGATCACCTGTTTACTCTAACACAGGTAATTGAAAAAAAAGATTGCTCTGAATCAAGAAATCCATCTTCTCTTTGTGGACCTCAAAAAGGTTTATGATAGTGTACCCCAACAAAAACTGTGGGACAATTTGGAAAGAACCAATATAAGTGTAAACCTCATAAAGGCGATACAAGAGGTATATAAGGACAATTGGTGTCAAGTGAGGAGAGGAAAGAGGTTGTCTGGAGGTTTCAGCGTGGATAAAGGTCTAAAGCAGGATTGTTGTCTGTCACCCACCTTGTTTAAAATATACCTTGAGAAAGCCCTTAAAACATGGAAGAGGAAATGCCGAGGTATGGGCATACCATTGAACGAATCCATCCTTTTCACATTATGTTTCGCCGACGATCAGGTGGTTTTGGCACAGGATTACGAAAACCTTGCAAACATGACACGTAAACTTGTTGAAGAATATGAGATTTGGGGCCTAGAGGTTAACATCAGCAAAACAGAATATATGTGTATTGGCGGAGAACAACCGGATTTGGTACTAGAACAACAGGTCGTAAGGAAATGTATTGAGTACAAATATCTGGGAGTACACATCACGAACAACGGAAGTATGGACGACGACATAAAACGCCGTAATAACCTAGGCAGAATAGCAATCAGACAGCTCAACAGCATTCTATGGGACAAATCCATCTCCAAAGACAACAAACACAGGGTCTATGATTCTATAGTTAAGAGCGTTGTAACCTATGGCAGTGAAATATGGCCATTAAAACAGAAATCGCTGAGGTTGCTCGAGGCCACAGGGATGGATTTCTGGCGACGAGCTGCCGGAAAATCAAGATTGGACAGACTAAGAAATGGGAGAATTCTGAACCTAATGAGAGTAAGTCATCGAATAACGGAAGACATCAGAGAAAAGCAACTCCGGTGGTATGGACACGTCTAGAGAATGAGAGACGATAGGCTCCCGAAACAGGTGCTTGAGTGGACGCCACATGGAAGAAGAAGAAGGGGAAGACCCAGACTGAGCTAGAGAGAAGGAATAACCAACGATATGCTGTCAAAAGGTATAGAAGATAATCTTTGGGAAGACCGAGAAAAATAGAGGCTGGAAATCAGAAGACGTCGAAGAACGTTATAAACTGATTTATATAGATATGATTAAGTTCATGGATAATATTAAGATCTTAACGAAATGCATGGGTTCTATAAAGTTAGATCGACGGAGAATGCGGCCTTAGGACTATTTGAGTTCATCTACAATAAAATGGATGATGGCCAATGTGTAGCGGCTCTTTTTTTTTATCTGTCTAGAGCTTTCGACAGTTTGGATTGGGATTTGTTGATTGAAAAAATAAAATGTTACAATTTCAGAGGTAAGATATCCAAGCTGTTGAAATCATTTTTGAAAAATAGGAAAATATGTGTTATAGTGGGTGAATCCATTTCTGAAGCTCTAGTTATAGATATAGGAGCTCCGCATGGTTCTGTTCTGGGACCGCTTTTATTTTTTTCATTTGTCAACGAAGTGCTAGAGTATCTGATTACTGGACTTATCATTATGTTTGCTGATGATACATCGGTGGTGGTCTCAGCACGGACTCCTGCGAATCTGGAAACTAAACTGAAAATAGCTATAAATGCCTTTGTTGAATGGTGTAGGTTGAACAACATAATTATAAATTTGAATAAAACGCTGTGTAGGAATTTTCGTTCTAGTCAACCCAAATACACCATAAACTTACCTACAGTTAACTTGTCGGAACAAACAACTTTTCTGGGTTTGCGTATTGATGGAATGGTAAACTGGAAAGATCATTGTGACCACGTATGTGGCATGCTCAGTGTCGGTTACCATGTATTAAATAAGCTGAAACGGCTTCATGACATGCAGACTCTCTTGACAGTCTATCATTCACTGGTCCTCAGTCATTTGAATGATAATGTTGTTCTTTGGGGAAACAGTGTACATTGGATGAAGGTTTTAATAAAATAGAAAAGGGTCATTAGATTATTGTTAAGCTTGAGAAAACAAGAGTCCTGCAGACCATATCTCAAAAAAAAAAAAAATGGATTGTTAACTATTCCATGTTATATGTATAAGGTGTTGACCCATATCAAACTGACCGAACTCCAGTACCCTAAAAATTCAGATTTTCATCCTTAACCAGAGGATCGAATGATTACGTTCTTGATGTACATAAATCGACAAAATTTGAATATTCGCCATTGTACACTGGGAAAAACTGATGAACAAACTACCAACAAGTATTAAGAATTTACCGTTAAAAGCTTTCAAAAAAGAAATTAAAAATATTTTTTTTGGACAGATGCTACTACCCGATGGCGGAGTACTTGATGTAAATTTTGATTTCTGTTTAATTTTGTGTTGCTTATATTTGTTTGTCTTGTCACATATACATCTAATTGTTGATGAGATTTATATTTCTGGATTGACGTGTATATCCATTTTGTAATGCCTGTTTTACGAATAAATTATTATTATTATTATTCTTGCACGCCACTGGTGTTCTCCGAAAATCGAAAATATCTTCATAAAATAGCCTTTAGGAAGTAGGGTAGGCATGCAAAATTTAATTCAACCTTTTTTATGGGAGCTATTGCATAAAAATGATTTTTTCTAGTAAACTACAACATCCTGTATCTCTCTTAGGGATCGAGATAGAGGTATATAATATAAAGTTTTCCGAATCAGGACAACGAGGAGGATATACCATTAAATTTTTAACGATTAAAACTGATACACCCTGTATATGAAAACATTTGATATTTAGATTAACTCTGACAAAGAAATGCGTTCTCCATTTTAACATTCCATCATTTTATGTGAAATAAAAATTTTCATTCATTATTTAAATAATTTATTACAGACAATTTTAAATACTTATTATTGATGTTTCGTTTTTACTATTGTGAATTTCTGTCATCAGTGATAACTTATTTATGACTTTTTTCACAAAATTTTCATGTTTTTTCTGTTATATTTTTCGGTTCTTGTATTTTGAAAGAGATCTTTTCTGAAACAATCTACATATGATTGCCTTGAGATCCCCCATTTAGTTTCTTATCTCATTTGGCAGTCATTTCGTTCAACGATAAAATAAATACATGAGTATTGATATATATGATGTAAACTCTGGTTGTTTCAAAAACAGAAAAGCCATCACCTTAATTTGGCTTATTATTAATTTATGTTCTCTGATTATCAGTTTTTTTTTTTGGTATTTTTTCTTCACTAATTTCCTGTTTGGTCTGCCTGATAAACGCTGAGAGTTTGATTATTACGTTGAGAGTACTTCGTCAAAAGACAGTTCAACGATAAAATAAATACATGAGTATTGATATATATTATGTAAACTCTGGTTGTTTCAGAAACAGAAAAGCCATCACCTCAATTTGGCTTATTATTAATTTATGTTCTTTGATTTTCAGTTTTTTTTTTGGTATTTTTTCTTCACTAAATTCCTGATTGGTCTACCTGATAAACGCTGAAAGTTTGATTATTACATTGAGAGTACTTCGTCAACACCATTGTCAATTGTCAGCTTAAAAGCCGCAGTATTACTCTCCCTACTATTGAAGAACTGTCAGACCTAAGTTCTTATCAACTTCGGTGGAGGAAGATTGGCTCAGTCTAGAGATAGGACTTTTAACTTTCATCACTTCAGGGAAGTAATTTGTGAATTTCAAAAATTACATTCTTTATTTTGTACATTTATAAATTTCGGATTCACTCATATATATTTCCATTTTGTAAAATATTCTATATCAATTTTTCTGGTATCAGATATTTGAAAGATTCAGATTGTGAAATACTTGTGTTTGATCGACCTAGGTTTTTGTCCCTTCCACGGGCGTAGCCAGGTTTCAGTTTCGGGGGGGGTTCTACATATTATAAAAAAATATTATGTTTTTCTTTTTAAATATATCAACTTTAGAAGAGCCAACCCATTCAGTCTATGTTTTGAGGAAAAAAGCATTTTCGAAATCACTTTTTGAAATTTAGTTAACTTCTTTACATCGATTCCTATGAATATATTCAGGAAAAAAATTCCGTCGTAATATTTATACAGCAGAGTACTCAAATTCAAATTTATGAGTAGAAAGTTCATATGGAAAAAACCGGTAAAAAATGATAGTTATCACCTTTTTTGCATTTTTTCAATGTTTTATCATGAAATTTTGGTGGCAAACTTCAGAATCGAATTCTGTACCCCAGAAACAGAGATAATAAATCGAAGAAATTAAAACTATCCCATCAACTGAGTTTTAGCAGAGATAGATTAATACGCCAATTTTGAACTATCGTTTGAGCCAGGTTTTTCGGACAAAAAACTTTATGGAAGAAAACGTCAGAAGATTAATTTTTTTTTGTATTTTTTTTTATATTCCGTCACAGAATTTTGGTGCTAAACCTCAGATTCGGATTCAGAACCCAAAAAAATAAAGGGTGTTTTTTTTAGAGCTATAGAACTTTAAATTGCAATAAAACAACGATGGATTATTCGATTGATATGAATTTGATTTATCCGCAAGATAATCTTGTGGCATTACATTTTAAATATGATTTCTGGCATATGACCGACAAGGCTGGCTCGGTTGTAGTCCAATCTGGACGTCCAATTTTCAATGACTTTTCCAACATTTGTGGCCGTATATCGGCAATAACACGGCGAATGTTGTCTTCCAAATGGTCAAGGGTTTGTGGCTTATCCGCATAGACCAATGACTTTACATAGCTCCACAGAAAGTAGTCTAGCGGTGTTAAATCACAAGATCTTGGAGGCCAATTGGTCCAAAACGTGAAATTAGGCGGTCACCAAACGTGTCTTCCACAGCTCCTGGACATCATGGTTGTTCAATTCAAGAATGAAAAAGTTAGTAATCATGGCTCTATACCGATCACCATTGGCTGTAACGTTCTGGCCATCATCGTTTTTGAAGAAGTACGTACCAATGATTCCACCAGCCCATAAAGCGCACCAAACAGTCAGTTTTTCTGGATGTAACGGTGTTTCGACATACACTTGAGGATTAGCTTCACTCCAAATGCGGCAGTTTTGTTTGTTGACGTAGCCATTCAACCAGAAGTGCGCTTCATCGCTAATGGACGTAGAGCGCGATACGTATTCCGCACAGAACCATTATTTTCGAAATAAAATTGCACTATTTTCAAGCGTTGTTCAGGCGTGAGTCTATTCATGATGAATTGCCAAACCGAACTGAGAATAAATCACTTGACAGCTGTTAAATCCGTCGCCATCTTGAACAGTAATGCCAACTTAAAGTTATATACCTCGAAAAAAAAACACCCGTTACATACGATCGAAAAAATCAAACTAACCCATAACTTTTCTTTGAGGGGCACATGTGAGCACAAATTGACTGGATTACGTAGAGGTAATTTAATTCGAATTCCATATTACAAATTCATTGAACTGAGAGTGATAATTTCATTCACTTTTTACAAATTCCATTAAAAAATATTTTCGAGATTTTGAAAAAAAAATAAGTTTTTTTGACATCTTTAACATTTCGGGGGGGTTTGAACACCGAACCCCCCCCCTGGCTACGCCCGTGGTCCCTTCCATTTGGTGAATTCAGAGATCAGAACCACGACTCAAAACAAACGACTGTTCTCGGGCATTTTGAGTTGTAACAAAGGGGTTACAGATGAAAACATCATCTCTGGCTCGCGCTTGACCTTGCATTAGGTCATATATGACTATACGCGGAGCACTCTTCGCGTTATACCGCAAAAACGGTTGATCGTAGGAAATAAAGTTCATAATAAATGCAAATCTCATTTAAGCAATAAAAAGCGAGATATTCGCGAAAACTCATTTTATGACCTTTGACCTTTAATATTTTAAGACGCGGACACGATAGCACTTGTGACTTTTGAGACAACATTAAGAACGACAAAACAAAGCTACACACCAATTCTCAGCTTATTATCTTATTATTTTATTTCAAATGTGCCTCTGCGATTTGTTTATGTCACAATGAACTATTATTATTATTATTATTATTATTCCGACGTTAACGCCTTCTTTTACCTGATATGACTGGGCTATTATACAAATTCATCTCTTGACCTAACAGGAATTTATTATGAAAAAATGGAATGAAATGAAGGAACATACAGACCTACCAAAATCAGAACTTATAAAAGCAATTGAATTGTTCTTTTCATGTTCGTATTTTCAATTCAAAAACGAATTCTATAGCCAAATTAATGGATGTGGCATGGTAGTTCCATGCCAACAAAAAACAGTCTTTCATTTTAAAATCATCTCCTCAACGTCAGGAGAACCACATACAGGGTGTTCTGATTTGTTTCCGACAAACTGAAATGGTTGATAGATCACATCATTCTAAGCAAAAAAGTTTCAATGAACATGGGTCCGGAAATGCTTCGTTTCCGAGATACAGGGTGTTAAAGATGAAAAAATAATTCGCGTTTTCTTTAATATGTTTTGACTGCTTCGAAATCCTTTCATGAAATTATTCCAATTCAAATATTGAATTCAAATTCAATTTGAAAATTTCTAAGGCGAAACGCATGCGGATTTTCTATTGCCCACTAATAAGTAGAAGTGGTATGCTATGTAATTGTTGTTTTTAAGTGTTCTGAATATTCTGTTTCCTGAAATATTGAGTTGTTGGGATGCTTCACGAATATTGAGTTTTTTATTTTCATCGAAGGTCTGTAAAATCCTATTTCTCTGTAGATGATTTCTTCTTTGTATGCTTCGTTCGGGCCTCTGGTAACCAATACCAATTTCCTGTATTCGTTGATAAGCTATTAACTTAGTTAACTATAATTATAATTAATGACATCTAAACCTAACACACTTTAAATCTGTCATTGTGTATAGTCATTTTAAATCTATTGTGCTTGCCATGGAAAACCAGAATAATCATGTTAGATTTAGATGTCATTAATTATAATTATAGTTAACTCATAACTTAATACAGTTTTACTAATTTAATACAATTTTTGAAATACCTTTTGTGTATAGTAATGTTGAATATGCAGACATAATTTTTGTTTATGGTTTCTGTAATGGAAATGCAAGAGCTGCTGCACGTTAATATGCAACACGTTTTCCAAATCGTCGGCATCCCAATCATGAAGCATTTCAAGCAGCTTATCAACAAATACGGGAAAATGGTATTGGTGACCGAAGGCACGAACGAGGCCTACAAAGAAGAAATCATCTACAGAGAAATAGGATTTTACAGACCTTCGAAGAGAATAAAAAACTCAGTATTCGTAAAGCATCCCAACAACTCAATATTTCAGGAAACAGAATATTCCGAACACTTGAAAACAACAATTACAAAGCCTACCACTTAACTCCTGTTCAAGCCCTCCATACTGGTGACGAAATGAGAAGGGAGCAATTTTTCAGATTTATTATTGCAAGAAATGAACAAGAGCCGGATTTTTTAGAAAAAGTAATTTGGACTGATGAGTCCACTTTTACTCGAAGGAAATAGTTAATTTTCACAATTTGCATGAGTGGGCGATAGAAAATCCGCATGTATTTCTCCCAAGAAATTTTCAAAATGAATTTAAATTAAATATTTGGATGGGAATAATTTTTGAAGAAGTTTTGGGACCCTTTGAGCTATCCAATATTGTGAATGGTAAAATATTTTTGAATATTTTAATTGAGAACCACCCCACATTTGTTGAAAATCTGCCACTAAATATTAGAGATGATGTATTTTTCCAGTTGGATGGGTCTCCAGTCCATTATTTTCGACCAGTCAGAAATTGGCTAAATGCATCTTATGAAGACAGATGGATTGGGAGAGGTGGCCCTGTAGAATGGCAACCGCGCTCCCCTGATTTAAATCCTGTTGATTTTTTGTTTGGGGGACAATAAAAAATCAAGTGTATGCTACCCCAGTTAACACCCGGGAAGAATTACTCTTAAGAATTCGAAATGCAGCAAATGTGATTACGCCACAACAATTGTTGAATGTAAAACAATCAATCATTCAAAGATGTCATTTGTGCATTCAACAGAACGGTGGACATTTCGAACACCTTCTTTAAAAATTATGATGTTATTTTGTTTTGTTCTAAATTGTTACTTCTAAAAAATATTCAATTTGAAATTATTACAAATTTGTTTTTACATGTTTTAGAGATTACAAAAATATGGATTTGGCTTTAAATGCGTTTTTCTCTGAAACGGTTGCCCCTAGCAACTTACATGAGATATACCTTTTTCAACTAGAAAAGTCAGGGGAATCGATTTTTTTAGTCCAGAATGACGTACAGGGTAGCACAGAAAAGTTGCAACGGTTTAAAGGAGACGAAATGATTGCCAGTGGCGCCCTCTAGAAAATACAACGAAATCGACCACAAATTTGAATTTCTCACCTCAAAAAACCCTATGTACTAACTTTCATGCGATTATTTGGAATCAGTCGAAAGATATTAGAGAAAACGCGAATTATTTTTTCAACTTTAACACACTGTATCTCGAAAACGAAGTATTTCCGGACCCATGTTCATAGGAACTTTTTTGCTCAAAATGATGTGATCTATCACCCGTTTCAGTTTGTCGGAAACAAATCAGAACACCCTGTATAAGTTTGATTACAATTCTACAAAAGGAAGAGTAGATGCAATTAATTTTCATTCGAAATTTTTCTGCAGTCGTAGCTCCCGTCGGTGGCTACTCACGATATTTTGTTGACTCTTCGAAATAAGCACTGTCAATTCTTTCATTTTATATAACTGTTATCCCGAAAATTTACAGATTGATAAATTTGAACCATGAATGAAGGTCATCATGAAGGTTAAAGTTATTCTGAAATTTTCTTTGGTTGGTTATTCATTTTGTCATTTTTAGAATTGGAATTGAATTTCAAGACAAAAAAACCAAATATATCATAAATATATATTATTGTGGAGGGATTGGACTCAAGGTCAATTTTTTGAATGAATTATTGCACGGAGGAAGAGTTTCACAGAATTATCATACTCTCGACGCCTCTGCATTTGACTACGCTATTTATTCTGTTGAAATAAATTAAATATTCAAATAATTTCAGCTTGAAAAAGAAATCTTTTCGAAACTTTGCTGTATGAAAAAGTTTTTAATACGAACACTGACGGAAAACTTGGATTATTGAGAAATTTAGGGAAGATTCATTCAATATAACAGTAATTTCATTCAATAATTGTTTGTATGTTAATCAATTTTGGTGACAAGTGTTAAATCGATAGTTTTTGAAAAAGAAAATTTTGTACTTTAACTTAAGATTCGGTTCGAATAGTTAAAAATTGAACATACCTGTCGACATAGAACGCCCTTCAACCAGATTCACATTCACAACAGGCTGTAGGTATCTTGAATAAGCTGAAAACGAATAATTATAAAAAAAATGTGTACAGATATCATTGTAATAATATTTATTTTCACTTTGTATGAAACTATTGAAAATAAGAAAATAAAGAACAATACAAATTTCCACTGAAAAAAAGGCCTATCTTTGAAAAGAGCTTGTCAGGTTTGAAACATGAGCCTGGTATCATTACTTCCAAAGATAGACTCCAGTGAATTAACCACCTTATAATATCGAAATTACCGTAAGTCAATAACACTCAGTATTATTATTATTAATATACATACATAATTTCAAGCTTGACAAAAAAAGAAACGTGATAAACGCAACTTGATCTTGCATGGCTGGCATTTGTGGACATTACAAGCACGTATCTGCCGCAGCCCACAGTGTTCTGAATTGATTAAGAGGATTCATCCTCTGAAACAAATGGACCTTTTTCTTGGAAAGAGCGCTATGTTCCAAAAATAGTAAATGCTGAATATATGAAGGGGCAGAAGTTCTCGGATAAATTTGGTGTATTGAAGCGGATCAATGTATATTCTCCAGTTGAATCAACTGCAAAAATGATTACACGTTCTCCCACTTCCATACCCTCCTGAACAGGAAGAGCTTCAACGAGTAGCAAGCCTTCTATAAAAATATGCAGATATATACAAGGATGTATAAATACAATTTGAAAGAGCCTGAATCGAAGCCTAGTCATTTTGAGCATATAATTTCTTTTTTATTAGTCCTTCTTGCTGTGGTCTTTTTGTATTTGTGTCAGGACATTTAAAATTACGAAATTACAAGTTCGTCGAGTCTATTACTCATTGAATTTCAATTGGATAATCGCATCTTCCACCTCGTAGGTCACATTACACCCCGGTGACAAAACTATACTGAATAAACTGTCGAACGATGTGAAATCACAATCACAAATGAAGAAAAGGCAGAAATGTTTGCAGAATCTCTGGAACATCAATTTGAGCCGAATCCAAAAATCAATGACGACCAATTCAACCAATCAGTCGAAATACGCGGAAATAACAAAGATCACAATGAAATGGAAGAAGAACAGAACATTAAAAAATAGAAAAGCACCCGGAATAGACGGAATACTCAATCAAGCTATTTAAAACTTACCAGGAGGAGCTCGACATGAAATCTTTGAAGTGGCCAGATTCATACTGAAAACAGGATATTATCCAAACAAATGGAAAACGGCAGATACAATATTAATTCGGAAGAAAGGAAAAGACAAAAAAACCAACGAATTTTCGACCCCTAAGCCTATTATCGGTAATAAGTAAAGTGGTAGAGAAATTAATCCACAGAAGACTGACAGATTTCGTAAAAGAACAGAATATAATTCCAAAACACCAGTTTGGGTTTCGTAAAGATCATTAAACGATTCATCAACTGGTACGACTAACGGAAAACATTATGGAGCAAATGAACCTCCCTACAGATACCGGTGCAATTTTCTTGGATATAGAAAAGGCACTTGATAAAAGGTGGCATCGAGGTCTGAGGAAGTTGATGAAATTTCCAATCAAACTTACGAGATTGATACAATCGTACCTTGCAAAAAGAAAATTTAGGGTGAATATCGATTAGAGAAATAGAAGCCGAAGTTCCCCAAGGATCAGTGAAAGGACCGCTGCTGTTCAACTTATACATGACTGACATACCGAAAATGAATAGATGCAAGATAGCTCAGTTTGCAGATGACACTGCCATATACTATCACAGTAGAATGCGGAAAACAATCTTATTGCCGATAATAGGCTTATGGGTCGAAAATTCGTTGGGTCTTTTTTGTCTTCTCCTTTCTTCTTTTTTCCTTTCTTCTAAAAATAATAACCGTGAACTTCCAAGGAGGATGTTCCTGGACGGCGTTAGTGCGGATACGGGTGAGGGTATTAGCGAGCTTTTTGTCAACTGTTTCAGAAGTGCTTATACCGAAAAACAGATTTCTTCGCGTAGCGAAAATGAAATTGGTGTAACTAACCAACAATACCTATTGAATTTCATCCAGTACACAGAAGAAGACGTAGAATGTGCGCTCCAGAATCTTAAGGTCGATAAGGGTCCTAGACCTGAATCAATTCCACCTTTTTTCGTTAGAGAAAAGCACTGCTGTGCTACAGTGATTCAGGTCCCACTTGAAGAACAGAGGTCACTTTGTTGTGGTTCAGAGTTTCTGTTCAGAACGCTTTAGTGCCACATCGGGTGTGTCTCAAGGGTCTCATTAGGTTCAGTTGCTTTTTGTGATAATAGGATAATAGGATCTGATAGGATAGGATAATAATAGTAATAAAGAATCTTTATTTCAGAAGGTCAATTAGAGAATCAAACAAACGAAATAGTGTCAGAACAAATGAAAAAAATTTGAAACAGAAAGGTTATCGCAGTCTAGCCTCCATAGATTACGTCACCTCCTCCTTAAAAATTCTTATCCTGCTAGACTTTTGAATAAATGTTTGTTTAACAACCCTGGTCGCATTACAGAATCTGGCTCAAGAGTGATACATGATAACCTTGACCATGATAACTGAGATTTCTCAGTTACGGGTCAGGTCTCATGACCCAAAAAGGTGATCCTGACAACTATTCTATTAGACAAAAGCATTTTAATGTGGTCAGTTTGGAATATCGCAGAACTTCAAATGATGTATTGATGCTCCAAAAACTTTTGAATGGCTCATTGGAGCCAGAATGGAGCATTTAGCATATCAATATAAAAGAAGCAGCACACCGCCATTAAATCAGTTGAGACCTTTCATCCGATCAGTTCCGATCTTTCTTCCCAGTATTTCAGATCTGATCTTTCCGCCGAGTAGATAGTCTACGTCGTTTAGACTTATCTTAATAAATATCGTTCTTAATATTTTGTATTCTTCCTTAACAAGTGCATTTCCTAAAAAGCCCCAATAAGTGAAATCTAAAGTGTAACTATAAAGTGAACTCAACCCATCATCGCATCTGCCCTCAGCAACCTCTTCTCTTCTCATCTTATCAAGTTTTAAGGAGCTGCCCTGGTGACAATCCTGCTATTCTTTCTTCTACATCGTGCATTATTCCAAAGAGGAATACAACACGAAATTTGGTGACAAAGCGTTGGGATAGCCACAATTTTGGAAATAATTAAATATCTTCAAAGTGACGAAGCCTAGGTGAGAGGACAACACCTGACCATATGTGTAACTGAATCAGTCGATTCACCGGACAATAGGGAGTCAACGCACAGAGTATTGGACCAGGATTCCTCCACTTCAGCACAGCTGTTCATAGGTCGTACCCTTTACGCAACCCTCCAAAACCACCCTGCTACTCCACTTCTGTTACTGGGTCTGAAGATCCACCGGACCATCGGGTGTCTACGCAGAAGCAACCCACTGTGTTACTGAGTCTGAAGATTCACCGGACCATCGGGGTCTACGCACAGCTTTTTCTCTTCAAATAAACAGACGACAAGTAAGTCAATTTGCTATATTATCGTATTCTCAAAAAATTGTTCTCATATAATTCCTATATAAATCCTTTAAAATGTCTGTTCATACAACAAATAATGATAATATTTCGGAAGAAGGTGATGATTTAAATCTTCCAACTGCACTCTTATTCAAATTCATTAAGCCATTTTCTGGGTAAAGATCTGAACTCAATACATTCATTCAAAACACAAATTCTGCATTTCAATTAGCAAGCCCACAACAAACTCCAACTCTCTTTTTATAAGTAGTTTCACAATTATCTACCGAAGTAATTAATGAATTAGAATTATCTGATATTGAATCTTGGCATGATTTAAAAATAGTTTCAAAACAATTTTATGGTCAAACAAAACATTTGGTTCAAATTCATGAAGAATTAGAAACAATCCAACAATATTTCTCTGAATCAATAACTGATTTCTTTAAAAGGTTAGAAAAAATTAAAAATGAATGCATTCAAGCAGAAATTCCAAACACTTATTCAGATAGAGAAATTCCAGGATTGAAAAAAGCAATTCAACAAACTGCACTTCGTAGATTCATTATTCATTGTAAACCTGAAATTAGTCAAATGTTAAGGGCACGTAATATTAGTGATTTGAATGAAGCGTATTCAATAGCTCTTCAGGAAGAAAAATTTATTAATTATACGAAATCAAAAATAATTCCAAAGAATAATAATTTTCATCGTGGAACGCACTCCAATCAAAGAAACTTTAATCAAAGAAATTTTAATCAAAATAATTTTTTATTGTTCTGCAGAACAACCGACTCTGTGCGTTGGTTCAAACAAATGCCTCCCCATACACATATAGAACCTCCGCCAAAAGCTGTTGTGGGTACCATAAACTGTTCTGCATACCTTCGACCTCTTTCCCTCCAAGCAAGAATACGTCTATCGGAGTTGACCAAACGAATTCTAGACTCATCCGTAAATAAACATCGGCTCCAATCTTCAAGTGTCCAATTGCGGTGCTCCTCAGCCCATTGCCGTCGATGAACCCGGTGTTCCCTATTCAAACGGGGATGTTGTACCCTCCTACGTGCTCTCAAACCACGAACATGTAGTCGTCGTCTTACAGTCTGGTTCGAAATTAGAACTCATGTTGCAACTCTCAGTGATCTATTGAGCCGCGACGCCGGGTAAGTGGGATTTCTCCTAGCATTGAGGATCAAAAGACGATCTTGGGCAGCTGTTGTACTGCGCTGCCGACCTCCCCCATGAACATAAGCTACTGAGTCGTTTTGGATGAACCTATTCCAAGCCTCACGACACTTTGCGAAACATTCAACCGCCGGGACACTTCTCGCTGGGACAAACCTTCCTGTATCCACCGTATGATTTGGTCCAGTTGCACAGGAGCCAAACGTCTTCTCGGCATGACTGATAAGCTGATATTGTTCTCATTTCTTCAATTATTGTCACCTTATGTGTTTGAACGAGAGAAAAAAACAGATTTAATAACAAATACCACATTGCTTTTCACTCCACCTGTGACAGCCTACAGGTAATAATCTATTTTGTGAACAAAAGCCGATGAAGTGAGGAAGACTTTGATATAATCAACTCAAAACATCTTACTTTTTCCTTAGAGAACATATAATGTACAGATATTCACGAGATAACTTGGAAAAAATACAAATGAAGAGAAGTTCATAAGTGATCCCTGGCAATTGTTGATCAGTGTATATATATATATATATATATATATATATATATATATATATATATATATATATATATATATATATATATATATATATATATATATATATATATATATATATATATATATATATATATATATTTGTAAACATGGCCGCGGCCGAAGAAGACGTGTCAGATCGCGATCTCGAAGAAATTTCGTCGCAGCCGGAATTATCGGGTCCAAAATTGTTCAAATGCTGCTCAAAGCAAAACAAAGTTTGTGTGTGCAAAAACTGTTTAAAAATTTACCACAATAGTTGCTCTAAAAGAATAAAAAATGCGAACTATGTAAATGATGGCATCATCGAGTGTTGCAGTGCTCAAAACCCGTTGGGACCATCAGAAAACAGTAAAGAAATATCAATCCTCTTAAATAAGGTGAAAGCGGAAAATGACCAACTAAAAATGGAGATTGCATATTTGAAACTACTTAACGAAGAAATGAAAGACAAAAACAAAATCCTGAATTTAAACAACTCATTATTGATGGAGAAATTAGATGAATCCAGAAAAAATCATAATAAAAATGCCGATAAAAAACAGATGACAACAAACGGTGGAAATAATCCTCGGGATTCAAAAGTTATATCCTGCGCAAGAGCAACAACGATTTCGACATCAAATGAAAATGACAGTAGTAAGGAAAACAGAAATGGGACGCAGATGAACTACTCACAAGCAGTACTCGGTAACTACATGTCTGACATATCAAGACAGCCGTCAACCTCAAAATCCAGTAAACAAACGCCAAATCAAATCGAATTTACAAACATAAAACCAAAACCACAATCAAATGGAGCAAATCAAGACAATGAAGGTACATTCAAGGAGGTAAATTATCGACGAAATAGATTAACGTCAACTAACAAGCAACCTAGGAAAAATTTGGGAACAGCTAAATTAAACGAAAATGACAGAAGTGCCGGATTCGCCGGAGTAGAAAGAAGAGTGTGGATGTACCTATACCGTATTAAAAATCATGTGAAGGCAGAAACCATAAAAGAATATATTCAGAAACATGAAGATTTTCATAATTGTAAGATAGATGTACACGAACTAGAAGGAGATCCAAATTACAACAAAAGATTCTTAGTAACAGCACCAATAGATAAAAAAGACTCCCTATATGATACGTCCTTTTGGCCAGAAGGAGTGGGAATCAAGAGATTCGACTTCAGAAGGCACAAAGAATTCTTGAAAAAGAATTTTTTATAGAGTACAATCAGGGGCACAACACCTACCCAAATAGATACTTCTCCATCTTGCACCAAAATGTCCAGTCCCTATCCAACTCAATAAATATAATAGAGGATACAATAAAAGATCTTGAAGTTCTTAACGCACTTTGCTTAACTGAACATTGGAGAGACAAACAACAACTCAGCAATCATGGTATCCAAGACTTCATACTTGCAAGCTCCTTCTGCAGATCCCTAAATAAACATGGAGGTAGTGCAATCTACCTAAGAAGAGGCACAGCTTACCAAGAAAGACAAGATATAGTAAAAATGTCAATAGAAAAGGTTATGGAAATATCATCAGTTGAGATCAGGACCCACTCGGGAAACATAATACTGCTATCCATCTATTCCCCTCCAAATGAAACCAGACTATTCCTCAAGAAAATAGAAGAAGTACTTGATATGATATCCTGGACAAAGAACACAGTTATTATTGCAGGAGACTTTAACATCAACATACTTGATAAGGAAAATAGGAACACAAAGGACTTTCTCGAGCTCCTAAACTCGTATGGCATAATACCAACAATAGAAGTACCGACAAGAACCACATCTACCAGTAGCACATGCATAGACAACATAGCTACAAACCATAAAAACTATACAGCAAAAACAATACGAACAAACATTTCAGACCACGATACAGCTCAAATTTTAACAATAAAACACCAAATAGAGGATACTAATAAATATAAATACAAAAGAATTATGACACCGCATAGCATACAGGAGCTGAAAGAAAGATTGGAACAAGTAGATTGGGAAATTTTGAAGGATATCCCAGAGCAGGAGGTAGATCAACAATGGGCAACCTTTTCGAATATATTTAAACTCGAGATGGATTTTTCATGTCCCATGAAGAAATCAGTACTGAAGACCACCAAAAAATCAAAGCCTAAGAGCGAAAAACTAAGGAACTGTAAATCAAGACTGGACATACTACATACCTGCAAAATATACAACCCAGCATTTCAAGAACCGTACAAAGAAGCAAAAAGAGAATATGATCTTATTATCCAAGAGGAAAAACGCCAGAACTATAGAAAACAAATACTTGAATCGGACAACAAAACCAAAGCCCTGTGGAACACAGTTAAGAAAATTAAAGGTAGCACACACCAAAATACCGATATAACAGGAAATCCAAAAGAAATGGCAAATGAGTTCAACAGCTACTTCTCATCCATAACAACCAATAAAACCAACTGCAAAAAAAATTTAGAACCCCACTGTAAGATCCCAGGCGCTACATCTAACCTCAAACTTCGATCAATATCTGAAGAAGAAACCATGAAAATAATAAGTATGTTGAAGAACAAAAATAGCTGTGGCACTGATGGTATCCCAATGAAGCTTGCAAAAGAGTGCACAAGACAGATTGCAGGTCCTCTCACATATCTCATAAACACGTCTATGAAAAATGGCATATTCCCAGAGATTTTCAAGACGGCACTGATTAAGCCGATATACAAAAAAGGGGAATTAAATAAACCAGAGAGCTATAGACCGATAAGTATCCTCCCAACATTTTCGAAAATATTAGAAATGGCCATCTGTATGCAACTAACTTCATACCTGATAGAAGAGGATATCTTGACGTCCTGCCAACATGGATACCTAAAAGGAAAATCAACACAGACTGCAGTATTTGAGTTTATCACTGAGGTTTTGAGTGCTCTGGAGGACTCCCAGATCATGATTACATTAATGCTGGACTTGTCGAAGGCATTTGATAGCCTATCCCATGATCTCATCTTTGATAAACTTCAGTCATATGGTATAAAGGGAACAGAACTAAACTGGTTTAAGTCCTACCTGACAAATCGTAGACACAGAGTGGTAATTTTCCAGAACAACGAGGAAACATTGTCAGATGTAGCACCTACTGAGCTGGGCGTGCCACAGGGAAGTATATTGGGCCCCATACTCTTTATCATCTTCCTTAACGATCTGTCCATGATAACTGACTCTAAACCATATATAAAGATGATAAATTATGCAGATGACACCGATTTGAGTATAAAAGCAGATACTTTTCCAGAAACAGCCAACTTAGTGAAGACAACATTAGCTCAAGCAAGTGAATGGTTCAAAGACAACAACCTACAAATGAATACGGAGAAGACAAAAGCAATCCTTTTCAAGACTACACATGCAGGCTTTCAGACGCCAACAAACATCCAAATGACAAACTCCACTGTACACCTGCAGAAATCTGGACATTTCTTAGGCCTTCACATAGATGAATCCCTCAATTGGAACGAACATATCTCGGAACTACGAACAAATCTGAGCTCTATCTGCTACACATTGGGAGTCCTCAGGAAACATCTTGACTCCACATCTTTGAAAACGATATACCAGGCGGTCTTTGAGTCAAGGATGAGGTATGGGATCTTGTTCTACGGAAGCTCCAGCAACATGACAGCCATATTAAAGATGCAAAAGAGAGCCATTCGGGTGATGTTTGGTATGAGGAGAATTGAATCCTGCAGGGGGATATTTCGGGAAAATGGCCTCCTAACTGCACCTGCAATCCATATCCAGGAGTGCCTACTTTTCGTGTTCAAAAATAGGCATTACTTCAAGGAGAAAACAGCTAGTCAATATGAAACGAGAACGACCACACTAAAATACCCAAAGCACAGGTTAACCCTAACTGAGAAAGGACCAGAGTACAGATGTATACGTTATTACAACAAAATTGCGAACTACATAAGAGAAGAATCATCCCTGAAACATCTAAAGAAACTCGTATACAAGCTCCTGCTGAAGATTGAACCCTACACGATTGAGGAATTCTTGAACTATGCAATCTGAGTGCAAGCCTTCTATGACACTATTTCATGTCGAGTGAGTTCATTCGAGAATGTATTTTTCCTTTACATGAAATAAAGCATATTATTATTATTATTATTATTATTATTATATATATATACAGAAGGTACAGAAGAGAATTTGCTGCTATCAAGGAGAGAAATCTGATGAAGGTGAGAGCTCTATCGGATGAACTTCTAAAGAATGTTAGTTCTGTTATTATACCAGATAGAATATTGAAATTCCTAGCACTGGGCCCCAGATTCGGCATTGATATTCCTTTGAAGGAGGTTACCATGTCGGGACTGTTGGCAGATGTGGAGAGCATTATAGACCTAAATGATAGACTGTCAGATGAGGGGAAGAACATCAAACGTTCCCAAGCTGCTAAGAGGTACCTAAGTGAACATCAAGAATTGCTTGTGTTACGGGCTGATAAAGGCAATGTTACGGTATTGATGGATAAGGATCAGTACATAGAGCTCTCCAACACAATTTTGCTCAATGAACAATATTACCAACTTCTTCCAAACAGAGATCCAACCATTACAATACAAGGTAAATGTAATGCATTGATTAAGCGATGGGTCAGTGGAGGCCACATAACACAAGTACAAGGTAAATTACTGTACATTTACAATTCAGTTCCCGCTAGATTCTACGGTTTACCAAAAATCCACAAACCCATTCTTGCCTTGAGACCAATAATATCATCTGTCAACACCCCCACTTCCAAACTGTCAGTTTTTGTTTCAGACATCCTGTCTAAATATATTTCTTCCACCAGAAGTAGATATTTTATTGAAGATATGTAGATATGTTACCGAGGCGTTTCCAGTGACGAAGGGCTTAAGGCAGGGATGTTGCATTTCACCGACCCTCTTCAAAATATACATATCCAAAGCTTTGAATAGATGGAAGAGAAAGGTTCAAAGTATGGGCACTCCAATTTGCCAATGACCAGGTCGTTTTAGCTAACGATAGAGAAGACATGGAGTACATGATGCGAAAACTAGTGGAAGAATACAATAATTGAGGACTGTCAGTCAACATCAATAAAACCCAGTATCTGTGTGTGGGAGGCGATGGTGCAAGCTTGGATCTTGAGGATGGACAGAAGATATCCCACTGTCAGGAATACGTATATTTGGGTGTAACGTTCGACGAGACCGGAACGGATACGAAAGAGATCGATAAACGTATTGTTCAGGCAAAGAAGATCGTTGGTTGCCTGAATGGGGTATTTTGGAGTAAGGAAATAGGAAAAAAACAGAAATTTAGAATATATGACACAATGGTAAAGAGCACCTTATTATACGGGGCAGAAACATTGCGAATCACGAAAATATATAGAGAGAGAGTAGAAGTGGTCGAAATGGATGCGATGAGGAGGTCTTTATGTATTTGAAGGAAAGATCATATAATAAATGATGTTATAAAACAGCGGATGGGTATTGAAGGCAGCATAACAGATGAAATAGAATCAAAACAACTTATATGGTATGGACATATTCAACCCATGCCTGAAACAAGATTGCCTAGACAAATTCTAGAATGGCAACCCGCTGCAAGAAAGAAAAGGGGACGTCCCAAACAAGAATGGCAGAAGACAGTGGAAAAGTCCATGAGTGAAAGACACTTGAACAGCGAAGATTGTAGAGACAGAGAGAAGTGACGATTAGACGATTAGGCGTCGGACAACGTCGAAAGACGTTCTAAACCGACTTATATATATATATATATATATATATATATATATATATATATATATATATATATATATATATATATATATATATAAATGATGAGAGGAAGAATTGTTGTTGAGGTAAGTTGGTTTATTTCCTTCAGCTCAATATATATATATATATATATATATATATATATATATATATATATATATATATATATATATATATATATATATATATATATATATATATACCCCACTGATCATTACCACCAACGGATTGGTGGAAAGTCACCTTCCAGACAATATAAAACTCCTTGATCTAGACCTTGAGTTGATCAGCACAGCTCAGAAGGAGGTAATACTGTGGACAACAAGGATTGTCAGGATGGTTTTGACAACAACCTAGGAGAGCCTTGGTCGTGAGTCGACCCGGCTCTTTTCTACGGAGCTAACCCATTATGGTGAAAAAAAAAAAAAAAAAAAAAAAAAAAAAATATATATATATATATATATACCTTTCCTTTTTGCCTTCACACTTTCGTGGTGGTTATCCGTACAACTCGGGTGTCAGAACACCAAGAGTTGTCCAGTACAGCTAACGTGGATAAAGAACACTGCTATATATATATATATATATATATATATATATATATATATATATATATAGTTATAAGTATGATAAGGGGTGTGGGAATTATATTCCCACACCCCTTATCATACTTATAACTATTGTTGTATATTGGGAATTAAAATTGTTGATATATATATATATATATATATATATATATATATATATATATATATATATATATATATATATATATATATATATATATATATATATATATATATATATATATATATATATATATATATATATATATATATATATATATATATAATATATACTATATAAGGGATATCGATCAGTAATTAACGAGATATATTCACTCTTTATTCATGTAAAGCCTAGCTTTCGAAGCTTTTTTTGCTTCTTCCTCAGGGCAACTGTAAAATACAACAAAACACATCATCAACAATAAAACAAAAAACAGAGTACAACAACTTACTGAATGCGAGGTTAATCTCTAAGTCTAAGAAATGTACAAAAGTAGACACAAGCATCAAACAGGGTAACATCAAATGATTATCAATTAAGAAACGCAATATCATAATACGCAATAAACAAAGTTAGGTTGAATGTCATTCATCAACTGGACCATCGAAAAATGGTCTGTTAGAAAATTCTATGAGATATGCATATATTGGACTTAATCTCTGCGTGTCCGTTTTTTTGTTAATTTTACTTTTTTGAGTTTGTATGTGGATCATTTCTAGTATACATCTTTTTTTATAATTTACATTTACATCTAAAATTTTTACGTCATTAAAATCAATACTGTGTGAGTACTTATTAGCATGAACAGATAATGCACATCTCAGGTTACTTGTTCTAATATCACTTTTATGTAAGTTCATGCGATTTCTAAGCCACTGAGAGGTTTGACCTACGTAGGTTTCATGACAGTCAGTACATTCCAGTTCGTACACCACATTCGATTTTATTTCTTTTGGTATAGGGTCCTTCAGTTTTGAATATAAATTTGCCACTTTCTTTTTGCACTGTGCTACTATTTTTACTTTTTTATTTTTTTTTTTTTACTTAGCACAGTGCAAAAAGAAAGTGGCAAATTTATATTCAAAACTGAAGGACCCTATACCAAAAGAAATAAAATCGAATGTGGTGTACGAACTGGAATGTACTGACTGTCATGAAACCTACGTAGGTCAAACCTCTCAGTGGCTTAGAAATCGCATGAACTTACATAAAAGTGATATTAGAACAAGTAACCTGAGATGTGCATTATCTGTTCATGCTAATAAGTACTCACACAGTATTGATTTTAATGACGTAAAAATTTTAGATGTAAATGTAAATTATAAAAAAAGATGTATACTAGAAATGATCCACATACAAACTCAAAAAAGTAAAATTAACATAAAAACGGACACGCAGAGATTAAGTCCAATATATGCATATCTCATAGAATTTTCTAACAGACCATTTTTCGATGGTCCAGTTGATGAATGACATTTAACCTAACTTTGTTTATTGCGTATTATGATATTGCGTTTCTTAATTGATAATCATTTGATGTTACCCTGTTTGATGCTTGTGTCTACTTTTGCACATTTCTTAGACTTAGAGATTAACCTCGCATTCAGTAAGTTGTTGTACTCTGTTTTTTGTTTTATTGTTGATGATGTGTTTTGTTGTATTTTACAGTTGCCCTGAGGAAGAAGCAAAAAAAGCTTCGAAAGCTAGGCTTTACATGAATAAAGAGTGAATATATCTCGTTAATTACTGATCGATATCCCTTATATAGTATATATTATCATTTTCAACGATCATTATCTTGAACATTATATATATATATATATATATATATATATATATCGTGAATCGATTAAGGGAATTCGACTGATAAGAAGGATTTCGGTTTTACTCTTTATTCATACCAAGCTTTCGGAACTGATTGGTTCCTTCCTCAGGGTTACTACAATTTCAGACAATATATATATATATATATATATATATATATATATATATATATATATATATATATATATATATATATATATATTTATTTATTTTTTTCACCATTTAGGGTATGGCTGTTCATGGAAATGCCGGGTTAGGTTCACCAAGGCATTCTCTCATTCACTGGTTAAGAACCCGCGTATTATACGTGTTGTCCACAAGATGACCTCTCGTTGTGCATCGCTGATTAACCTTTCTTCCAGTCCAAGGCGGTTAGTATTTTCAACCAAGTGCTTCTCAACAAGACCGTTCGTAGTGATTATAAGTGGTATAATTGAAGTGCTGGGGAGTTTATATATTTCTTTGAGTTCAAATGCTAAGTCGTGATATTTTGTTATTTTTTCAGTATAAGCTCTCTCAGCATTGTCGTCCGCCGGGATAGTGACATCGATTATGGTGGCTCTGTTCCCCGCCTTTTCGAAGATAACTATATCAGGTCTATTGTGTGGAATAGATCTATCAGTGATGAGTGGAGAGTCCCAATATAGCTTCAGTTCATCATTCTCAAGTAGTTCCTGGGGTGAGTATTCATGGATTTTCTTGAAACTCTTTATTAATCCTGTCTTGATGGCTATGGCTTGGTGGTATACTTTAGCCATGGCATTGTGACGGTCTGTATATTCCCTGGGTGCAAGCACTGGACAGGAGGACGTAACGTGTTGTACTGTTTCAGTTGCACGTGAGCATTTCCTGCATTTATCTGTGAATATGTTCTTACCCACTATATTTTTCAGATAGGCTCTGGTGGGGACCACCTGATCCTGAATGGCCGCCAATCTGCCCTCCGTTTCCGGGAAGAGGTATCCAGCCTTAAGGTAAGAAACTGATTTTTCTTTGTTAAATGTATTTCGTCTCAGGGCAGTAGGATACCTGCCATGGAGTGCTTTACCGTGCCATTCTTCGGACAGACTTGTTATTGTGGAAGGCTCAGCTGGTTGATTAGTTGAGGCCAGGTTTAATGGTGTGATGTTTTCATCCACTTTAAAGAGGGTTATGAAGAAAGTGGTGTTCTTCTTGAGGAAGTATTGCCTCATTTCTGTAACTGCTTTGTAGTGGGCTGTTTCGATGTTTTGCAGTCCTCTCCCTCCGTCATTTCTAGGAATGTATAATCTGTTTACAGATGCACGTGGGTGATGTATTCCATGTTTTGTTAATAGTGCTCTCACTTGGATGTCAATAGCTTTCAAATCGGTAGGTGACCACTTGATAACTCCGAAGGAGTAAGTTAGAACGGGCATCGCCCACGTATTTATGGATGTGAACATGGCTCTGGCATTTAATTTGCTTTGTAGAACTTTTTTTATTCTAGTAAGAAATTTGTTCTTGAATGTGGTCTTTGCCTCTGTGGTGTTTATGTCTAATCCTTGTTGTATACCTAAATATTTGTATGTTTCTCCTGGGTTTAGCGTTTGAATTGTAACCTCATCCTGTGCCAGCACATGCTCCCCACTCACAATTTTTCATTTTTCCTCTTTTCACGTGTAATATGGCGCAAAAAAAAAAAAAAATATATATATATATATATATATATATATATATATATATATATATATATATATATATATATATATATATATATATATATATAATAACTATTGTTGTAAGAGCCAAAATAAATATATTGAATGAAATTTAAGGGTCTTTATGCTCGGGTTTTGGGAGTAAATGATTGACTACTCTTTATTCTATGCCAAGCTTTCGCATTAATTTAATGGTTCTTCAGGGCTTCTGCAAAAGATCAATAAAATACAATTAATAAATAACAAATTTTAGAAAACAAACAAATTTACTCACTGAATGTGAGGTTTTACATGGATAACATCTGCCACAAACGTTGTAACTAATAAAAACAAAAAGTTATATTTTGATTTCATAGGAATTCTCCAAAAACTAAATCAACTAAATCTATTTCACAATTTAAAAACTCTTCCGGTTGATAATCTTATTTATACACAATTTAGTAACTCTCATCTAAGATAACACAATAATGACATTTGATGGTTATGTTTCTGTTTTTATAGAAAACTAGTCTCTCACTCCTCTATGTTCCCTGTCTTCTTTATTCATCTATTGGGCCGTCATAAAAAGGTTCCATTTTTATCCTTTCTAACAAATAACTGTATATAGAGCTTATTTTGTTCGTATCTGTCTTCTTATTTATGGTTTCATCTTCTTTGTTTATGTTAATCATTTCGTGAATCAATCTTTTTTGATAATTTCTCAAAACAGAGAGAAAATATCAAAAAAGATTAATATAATATAATATAAAAATATTAATCATGGTGAGTTTCATCAACACAATACCAGAAATAGCGATAAATTTCGTCCCAAGAAAGTAAATTCTGAACTGAGCAGAAGATCTGTTTATTCAAGTATGGAATACAAAACCTTACCAATATCTTTGAGACAGTGTGGTTATTTGAAATTTATTAAGTGTATTAAATCTTATATTCTACGGGATCAACTCAGTTGATTTGTAGATTTAATGTTATAATAAATGAATTAATATAACGTCTTATTAAACATAAGAAGAATTATTTCCAAAATTTCAGATAACTAATTTCATCAATAACCTACAGATATATTGTGAGATACCTATCTGAATTTTCTGAATTTTCTAATTTATTTACAGAAACAAACAAAATTTATATTTGGTTCAGAGTCCATTCGAATATATTTAACGCGTAATGGATACGAATCTGAAATTTCAGAATTTTCATTTCACTATTCATCCTTATACATATAAACCTAAAATCTCATCGACATCTGACAGATAGAAGTTTTTTGATATTTCTAATTTTATCTATTATTTATTCTTGATTAACTAGCGGAATGATTCATATCCAATCTGGATATTTCATCGATCCATTGCATTGCAAGTGATTTCCAAGTTTCAATTTATTGGATTTTTATTCATACAAATAAGAGTTGAAATTATTCAATCAACATATTTCATGAAATAGTACGCTTTACCATCGAAAAAAGAACATTATTCAATTTCCTTGTTGAGCTCTCAACTCCACTTATACAATATAACAATAGCGTATTTCCAATAGACGCGATAAGTCCCAATGATCTAACAACAGCGCTGAGATCGACAAGGTAGCCGTACATGTCAGCCGAGTACTCGGCCGAGTTTATGTGGGAATGAAAAGTCGGTGGAACGTATCGGGTCTCAAAAAGAGAATCGAATATATAACTTTTCTGAATGGAGGAATTTTTTTCCCATACTTGGATGTCTAAAGAGTAAATTTTCAAACAGCTGACTTTTCATATACAGGATGTCTTGTAAATATACGTCAACCTACGCATGCTGATAGCTTAGGTCATGCCCGACCAGAATATTCAGATTTGATTTTAGTAAGAGTGTCTTAGTTTTCGAGACACGAGTATCAACAGTTTTATGAGAATCGACAAAATCTACAACTCAGACATTGTTCTGTGTGCTACAGCTACGAATGTTGTTATTTTGCTATTCTTCATTCGATCGAAAATTACAAGCGGGTCAGCCTACCCAACATGACCAGAGATTTTCCCAAGGTGCTATGGTATGCTCAGAAAAAGTGAGTGTTTCCAACTTTTTATATTTTTCAAATTTCGTCATCCGACTTTGATCGTTTCTGCTATGAAAATATATATCAGACTTACTCGGCATGTTATGCCAAAAATCAGCATTTCAAGTGAAATTTTCGATAAAATATCATTTTCTGCTTGACCCAACGAGGAAAAAAGAATATTGCCCTTTCAATGAAAAGGAACATCATTATGTGATGTTCATTTCTAAACTTATTATCATTGTGTTAATATTGTTGAATTGAATGTTAGAATTGCTTGTCAATGATTTGAATGCAACATGACATATTTCCAAAAATGATCGCTTTCTTAGTAGTGCGCATCTGGAGGCATTCAGTTTAGTTTTCAGTATTGAGCGGTTTGTAATACATCTTTCTGTACGGAGTACAACTTGAAACAACGCGGCGATACGTTTACTTAGACAGAGACAAAAATAGCCAACTAGATCACTCCAAAAGGATCAAAAAAGGAATTAAAATCGCTAGGGCGGGTTTCTGTGACCTGTGAAAGTTTTTATGTAACCCAAAATTATCAATGGCGATGAGGTTAAGGACGCTCAAATGTTACGTTTAGTCTCTACTGCTATACTGTGTTGTGAAACATGGACAGTAAAACAAGATAATATGAAGAGGTTGGATGCTTTTGAAATGTGGATGTACCGCCGATTGCTTAGGATAAGCTGGACCTCTAGAATGACTAACAGCGAAGTATTAACAAGAATGAACACCTGCGCATACCTGACTGGAAAAATGAGGAAAACAGCCTACCTCGGACACATAATGCGACATGATGAGTATGCACAACTGCAGCTCATCATGGAAGGCAATATTGAGGTGTTCCAATGGTAAATAAATATATTATTCATCCGGTGATAGCTTCTTTATTATTATAAAACATCCGTGTACATCAACTACAATATGTATGTTTTTCCGTATACTACTCAATTAAGATTGACTGCTAATACGATTGATTTTGTACAAGTCATATGTCATGACGTCATACCACAATTTCCTCCTTTCTAAAGATAGCTTCACAAATTGAATTTGATCCCTATTTCGCAATAAAATTTTTGCATTTACTATTTTAGAATTTTTTTTATATAATTTTAATCATAAACTAATAACCTACAACTCAGAATTAATATTATACATTTGTAAAGTTATATTTATACAATTATGATCATTATACAAATTAATTAAAAACCTTTCTTCAATTAATTCTTTAATCTTTCAGATCGTCTGAAATTACTATTATTTAATCCTCTATTCATTTTATTGTCATCACACATATTTGAATTATAAAATCTTATCATTTGATTAACATGTCTTTTCATGAACAAATTATTCTCAATAAGTTTGACTCTGTAAGTGACTGGTGAAAGTTTTTTTTCAATTATAGCTTGAACTCTATCCTTTTTGTTTGTTTTACATCTATCATAACACTATCTCCTACCTCATAATCATTTTTCCTACTGATTTTCATATCATCGTTTTTATTATGTTGTTTGAAATATACACTACTAGTTAAGTTTGAACGTAACAAATGAAAACGTGACTTTATTTCTCTTTTGAATATTAATTCCGCTGGTGTCCCTTCCGTTAATGAATGAGCCATTGTCCTATAATCAAATAAAAATAGGTTAACAGCTGAATTTAAGGATCTACCTGATTCTACTATTTTCTTTACTTTATCTTTAAAAGTTTGAACGAAGTTCTCAGCTGCCCCATTTGTTGCTGGGTGATAATGCTTTAATATATTCTTTATATTCATCACTTGTGTTCTGAGGACCATTATCAGAAACTAAATGATTGCATAATCCGAAACGAGCGAAAACTGAGTCAAAAACTTCAATTGTTTTTTTTGATGTAGTATTATTTTTCATATTTATTACTTCAGGCCATTTACTGTGAGCGTCAATAATTACAATGAGCATATGTCCGTAAAAAGGTCCTAAAAAATCGGTATGAATTCTTGACCATGGCTCAGATGGATAAGGCCACTGTATGGTACTTACTTTATTTAACTTTACTCTATTTTTTACACATAGTTCGCAAGAGTCGACTAATTTCTCAATTTCTGTGTCTAAACCAGGCCACCAAAAGAATGAACGAGCAATCTGTTTCATTTTCACAATTCCAAAATGACTTTCATGAAGTTGTTGTAAAATTGGTTCTCTCAATTTTTTCGGTATTACTACTCTTAAACCCCATAGAATACAATTACTTTCTAAACTCAGTTCATCTCTTTTTCCATAATACACTCTTTCCTCCACTTTTAATTCCGAAATATTCTCATTCCAACCGAATAAAAGTTTACGTTTTATTAAGTATCTTATCTTCATGAGTGAATTTCTGTACCATTTTAATATCTATCAGTTTACAATCATTTCGAATGAAATTTAAATTATTGATTTCCGAGTCGAAAACCCTAGTAGTATCTGAAATAGGCAATCTAGATAAAGCATCTGAATTTCCATTCTTAGATGACGGAACTAATTCTATTGTATAACGAAATCCTGACAGAAAATATGACCATCTTAACAAACGATGTTGAACTATTTTAGTTATTTTTTTAGAATCTTCAAAAATATATTTCAATGCCTGATTATCTGTTTTCAAAATAATTTCGTTACCAATCAAAAAATGATAAAACTTTTTAAATCCGAATACTATCGCTGCCGCTTCCTTATCTAATGTTGATCTATGTAACTCATTTTCGGGTATAATTTTAGACGCAAAAGCTATAGGCTTCTCATCTCCATTCGGAAAACTTGAGAGACCTACAAAACTAGCATCACAAGAAAGAACTAATGGAACTCCCCGTTGAAAAGGAACTAAAATCTCACCTGATGTAAGCATTCTTTTGACCCAATCTATCGCTTTATCGCACCTATCGTTCCAATAAAATTGATTATTTTTCAAACAGTCATATAAAATTTTCAAATTATCTGCTCTGCTTTTGAGAAATGGTTCATAAAAATTAACCAAAAACGCCTGCAGTTTTTTTTTAATTAGGAACTGGTAAATTTAATATAGCTTTAACTTTTTCTGGTGAAGGTTTAAGCCAATTTTCATCCAAAAGATACCCCAATATCTCTATCTTAGATCTGAAATTTTCACATTTTCTTTCATTCACCCGAAGTCCTGCATTATTCAAACATTCAAAAATTTTTTCAAGTATATTCAAATGTTCACTATCTGACGTACCTGTACAGTAAATATCATCGATATACACAACTGTATGTGGAATACCTTTTAAAATATCTTTTATTATTTCTTGACATTCAGCTGGACTTGATGCTATACCTTCTGATAACTTTGTGTACCTGAAAAGTCCATTTTCTGTAATGATAGTTAAAAGGTCTCTACTTTCTTCTGATACCTCGAATTGCATAAATGCATGTCTCAAATCAATTTGAGACCATTTTATACCCACGTTTAATATTTGAAAAACTTCCTCCTTCAGAGGTACAGGATATCGTTTGATAATCAATTGAGGGTTAACTGTTAACTTAAAATTTCCGCTTAATCTCACACCCTGACCTTTAACCACTGGAATAACTGGAGTAGACCATGCACTGGAAGTAACTGGCTCCAAATTACCTATTTTAACTAGTCTTTTTATCTCAGCATTAACCTTTTCTTTCAATGCAAATGGAACATGATAAGGTTTAAATTGAACTGGTTTAACCTCACTTTTAAAATTTAATTTTATCAATTTGCCATTTGTACATGTCTGGTGGTGGACAATGCATTATTATATACTACGTGATTATGGGTACATAGCATGACTGCTGAGCCCAAATAACATAGAAAAAAAAGAATTGCCATTATACTTGCCTTGATCATTAGACAAAACTTTTGGAAACTTATTCTTAAAATGAGAAACGGCTATTTCATGATAATTAATGGTATTAATATTATGACAATTCAAATTGATACTAAGAGGCCATAATTCAATAATTCACTGTCTTCCTATTAAATTTTTTCCGTTACCTGGCATAACGTAGGCTATCATTAAATGCTCTTTATTTTTAAAATTAACCCTTAAATCTTTCATCTTACCACCTACCTGTAATCTGGATCCATCATAACTAGAAAGCATAATGTCAGTTTCTTGAATAAACTTATTTTTGAAATTCATTTTGACTGTAAATTCTGATTAAACTGTGACAAATGACCCTGTATCAACTTCAGAATTTATCATTTTATTTTCAATTGCAATTCGCATGCAGATAGGTTCAGCTTTAATATTATTAATCTGTGCATCTGAACATGTCTCATTCATAACGAAAAATTCACCATCAGAATTTTCTTGTTCATTATCATTATTTCCATCTATAATGTTTACTCGATTCTTTCTCAAACAAGCTGATTCAATATGTCCTTTAATTTTACAAAAATTACAAATCTTAAATCTAAACCTATTCCCTCGCATAATGATTTGGTTTATGACAACAAAAACAATAAACTTTATTTTTAGAGGTTACATTTAACTCTTGATTATTTCCGTGATTACCTGCAATAACTTTTGTTTCCTTTTTCATTCCACCATCATTCCGTATATGCTCTCCTCGTCTTGTTCTTCTGTTAGTGTGATATTCTCTCTCCACTCTGGCGCTTGCATTCTTCCTTCTAGTTTGGTCCATTTTCCACTTTTCATTATCACCTCTCCTTCTCTCTCCCATGAAGTAGACTGAGTTATAATCTTCTTTCTTCGTCTTACTTGAGTCCTTTATGGCAGTTTCTCGAGCTGTCGCTAAGTCAACGGCACTTTGAAATGTTAGATCTTTTTCTCGAAATTGTAATTCAATTTTTGTTTCTTCACTCATAAGTCCGAATACAAACTGGTCTCGAAGAGCTGTATCGATATCTTTAAAATCGCAATTTGAAGATTTTTCTTTCAATTTCGCAACGAAATCAGAAACGCTCTCGTTAGAATTTTGTTTTGTTTCATGGAATTTATTACTTTCTGATATTTCGGATGGTTATGATCAGTCATGATTTTCACTAATTGTTTGTATGAAAATTCCTTCGGTTTGCGTGGCGCACATAAATTTCGAAATAATATGTACGTATTTTGACAAACTCTAGTCAGCATTTCAGCCTTGAATTTTTCCGGCGAAATATCATGTGAATCGAAACATAGTTCCAGTCTCTCCACAAAAATGTTCCATTTATCCCGATTAAAAATAAATATTATTTTGTTATTGTCTGAAGATAAACACATTTTAACTGTTTTTTGTTGCGATATCGACGGAACTGTTATCACTTGCTCTTTTTTGATGTGTCCTTGAGAGTTTTTACTGGTTGTTCTTCATACAATTCACGCCACTCATTCACTAGAAGTTTACGTAAATTTTCTACACTCTCACTACCATCAACGTCAACATTTAGGTGTTTTAATTGTTCTAATAATTGTATTTTATTCAGTTCATAGATCCACGACACTCTGCCTTGAACACTCTCACTTGACATAACCTAGGTCTTATTGTAGAAAGAAATTGAATATTTTCAATTTTTATCCTCATCGCCAATCTGAGGTGTTCCGATGGTAGATAAATAAATATATTATTCATCCGGTGATAGCTTTTTTATTATTATAAAACATCCGTGTACATCAACTACGATATGTATGTTTCTCCGTATACTACTCAATTAAGACTGACTGCTAATACGATTGATTTTGTACAAGTCATATGTCATGACGTCATACCACATCGACGGTAAACGTGGTGTAGGAAGGACAAAGAAGTCATGGCTGAGAAATATAAGAGACTGGACTCACACCGACGGAAACAACCTTTTGTACCAAGCCCTGGTCAGAGATGCATATGCCATGTTGACCGCCAACCTCACATAAGAAAGGCACTTGGGAGGAGGAGAATACATCTTCTCCTTTATTCAACCACAGAAGAAAACATCTAATGGATTCAAATCTGGTGACCTAGGAGGCTTCAGAATGGGGAGGAGGTGAAATTCCAACATTGTAATTTGACGAGAAATTGAAGGTTAAATATTAATCAATTTTTTATTGTAAACTATCAAATTTATTATTTTCACTGAAGAAAGAGGATCTCTCCGGAACGTCTAATCAAATATTTTCATACGAAACAAACAGAAAGCTGATTACTTCGGTGAATCCAAAACCAAGTGTCAATACTCACCATAAAAAGAAGTGAAGAATATAACCAGCATCGAACATATAATCGCTAAACTATGTCTGTATTTGTGCAAAAAAGCCATTATTGGAGCTTGTTTTGCCAGACATGCTTCACCCATACTAAAACCTGATTTGACTTTAACTAGAACCTAAAATATGATAGTGATTAGGTATATTTTTCTATTCGGATGATACTATTGTATACTTACAGGAAAAGTCTGGTTTGTCAATCTAGATACGATTATAATACTCATTGCATCTGATACATCAGCAAGTCTCCAATGGTAATCCAGAACTTGTATATCATGAATAACTCTATACCCATCTGTTTTACCATTACTTACGTACAATATACTTGAGTCGGAAGGAAAGACCTGAAATAAATTTCATTTTTTTTATTCATTGAATTAGTATTGTGAGAATATATTAAGGTTTTCTGGAATCATCATTTCCCACTGCAATATTCATTAGATGCTAACACTATATTATCTATTTTTTTATGTGTTATATTGTCCAACCTGTATATGTTATATTCATAGGATATGTATTATGTTGTATCAACACATTTTTATGTTATGTTATGAAATAAATCATAATCAATTAAAATCTCGTATGAGTCGTATGGATATGGCATATCCGAAAGTTATCACAGTGGTGACGAGGATGGGATAAAATTATTATAAGAAATTGAATCTGAAGTAAACTAAATTCAAGGTTTCAGAGAAGAACTGGAATACGTACATAACTCGTATCCAAGAGTATTTCAAGGCGAATAAAACGGAAGCGGAACTTAAAACACCAATTCTCATCACTGTCATGAGGGATGAAGCTTTCAACATTACTGACCGAACTTTGCGCTCCAGAGTCGCCAGAAAATAAGAACTTCGAAGATTTAGTGGAAATGATGCACGAACATTTGGAACCAAAACCATCTGAAATTGCAAAAATATACAAATTTAGACAAAGGAAGCAACAAATGCAGCAGTCAATTCAAGACTACAAAATTTTGTAATTTCGTAATTTCTCTGGAAACTAACCTAAGGGATCAGTTAGTCTTCGGTCGACAGCGACCTGTCACGGAAACTACTCTCACATACAAATCAACCATGAATATAGTCGTCAACATGGAAACTGCAGAAAAATTCGGGATTGATAGAGGGAAATGCTTTGAATAAAATGGACAAAAGTCTCCAGGGTCTGAGTCATCTTTATCAGAAGCACCAATTTTGTTCTTTATAACGAGGATCACATCAAAAATCAAGCAGTTGCAGCCATTGTGGAAAAGCCAACCACCTGTCCGGAAAGTGCTATTTTGAAGATGCGCAGTGTCTTAAGTGCGGCAAATCAAGTCATGTGACTAACTTTTAAATTGAAGACGTTGATATTTCTCGAATCATGATTGACGAGGATTCTTCTGAATGTTTATTTGATATGAATGATAAATTTAGTAATCCTTTTAAATTAAATGTATTGATAAATTCTGGAATTATACAAATAGAAATTGATACCGGATCAGCTATTTCCGAAACATGTTATGTATCTAATTTTCATGAGTAAGGTATACTTACCTTACTCATGCCAAATATTGCCATGCTAACACAAATTATTTTTTATAAAACTCAAATTAGGTCATATTGGTCTGAAATTTCATTTGAGAAATGATGAATATATCCATATTCTGAAACATAACCAGAAATAAGGTTACCGGAAGAAAATGGCGTTTTGGTTTTATTTGGAAGTTGCAAACTCACAATATTTGGAACCTTTAATCTAAATATTGCCACAGTACTGGCAATAAAAGGAACATGTATTTAAAAACAAAAGCAAGTAATAAAATTGGAAAATTAAAATTTAACTCTCAACATTTTACTATTCATTTAGAACAATTCGGACATGTAAATGCAATTGCCAATGCTTCTTCACTTCATTACGAAATATTGAAAGAAACCAGTTTCAATACAAAGTTGAGAGTCATATTCGACGGCAATCAAAGATCTAGCGGATGGTCGGTGAACGATCTACAGTATGTCGGTCCAAAGGTTCAAAATAACATCTTTGATATCTTGTGGAGGTTTAGAATATATTCGTTCGTAGTTTCAGTCAATATTTCTATGATGTACCGTCAAATTCTGATTCGACCAGAGCATAGATCATTACAGCAAATTTTATTATGTTAGATAGTTTATTGGGCTTTCCATCATCTATGGATGATGGAAATAGCCCAATAAAATATACTATCCTCAATATTCATACAAAAATCAGCAAATTTCATGGCGTGAAAAACCTTAGATATATTTTCTGTATACCAACTAAATGCAGTGACATATGGGACACGAGAAATGTATCCATAAATTGGCACAAGATTGTTTCCTCAGAATTTTTAGTTACCATCAATTCATTCAGGATTTTCGGTAGACCAGTGATGCTTAGCTGTCCAATTCCGTTCTCATTCAAATTTATTTCTGACGGCGCCCATACTCCAGGTAAAAACGGTACTTTCAGTTTGTGTGAGACAATATCTGGATCATCCAAACTCATGGCAAATATATAAACGGCTGTTTCCAAGACACTAGCTTCTGATTGATTTTTTCCCAAACTCATCACCTCACAAGCATATTGTCCTGCAAATAAATTCATTGATTGAGATATTATTCGAAGAAGAAAATTACTTATTAGAGGTAGTAAAAGCAAATTACAGATATTTGGAAAAATGTTTCTCTATTCTACTGAAACCATCTCGAAAAAATTTTTGAATTAATATTGAAATATGTGCTTTGTTTTTCGAATATTTTGTTTTGCAGTATTCAGTCAATTATTTTGTTATCCATATTTTCTTCTATAGTTTCTCCGAAAGATTTTCAATATTTTGTATTATAGCTATTTCTCTCTGCATAAAAAACTCGAAAATCCAATAGATTGTGGGTGACACATTAGTTTTTAGCAAGAAAACATCTTTCAAAAAACATTTTCTCGTCAAGAACCATCAGAATGAAAATAGGATATTGTACAAAAAATGGTGAACTTTTCTCACGACTTTTCCTACATCTTGCACAGTATACTATTTCGTACAACTGCACAAATTGAAACAATACAAGTTATGTACCTGACTCAATTCAAAATGTGCTTCGTTGACAGTTGAAGCATTTTTTGCGTTTCCATAGAAACGGCTCTTCAAAAGCCCAAGTTCTTTGATCTATCAAGCGTGGTGTGGACAAAGTGCCACAAGGATTAATATTTCTTTCAGTATGGGCAATACATGTGATATACAGTAAGCTATAGGAAATAAGTATATTGAGCAATAAGTGAGGAAATTTCCGTATTCGTAACCGAATTCATAATAAAAATTCTGAATCTCTGCTTGGCATGGTCATACAGGGTGATCAATAAACATTTTCAATATTTTTAGTTCAATAACTCTTTAACTAATCGACCGAATAATTTCAAATTTTGAAGTTTTGTCACCCTTTGTACAGTCAAGCCACGGTGTATAGAAATTATACCGTGGTCAAACATGACTATTAGATGCGGCGCCACTGTGTGCAACATGGCAGCCTGGCAAACCCCCCACCCTGTCTCAACAATGACACCCTTAGTAGCAGAGACTGAGAGAGTCCTTCGTTCTCTTTGGTCCCAACCATAGACAAATAAAGAGAAGACTGACGACTGCGAAGAGTCGTTTGAAATGTTGATGCTAGCGACCCGAGGGACAGGGTTAGGAACTAATGTATCGCTATTTCACACAAAAACATATTTCATCCTTATCTACTGTAAATGATGAAATGTTTTCGGCGTAAATTCCAACCTCTCTTTTGTGTTTCAGTTCTCTCCTGATTCTTATTTTCTCGCAGGTTCAAGTTTGTTAATAATAATAACAATCTTTATTTCAGAAGGTTCTCATTTACAAAAAAAGAACAAATGAAACATGTCAAAAACTCTTTACATAAAAAATTCCTAAATTTTAGAGGGTTCCAGTTGAATTAAATGATCATGTAGGTATGTATTTTTCGTATTTTTTGAAATTTTCCTCCGTTTGAATATTTGCTGGCAACGCATTGAAGAATCTTAGGCATATATCTTCTAGTTTTTTCGTATGTATGATAATTATAAATATAAAGCACCTTTTGTAATAACTGATCAGCATTTTATCATATCATATCATGTTGCATCCCAAATTGTCAGGGGTTCAACCACGAACAAGTACTGTTTCAGACCTCCAACTAGAATTTTTGAATGGGATAAACCAATTGAAACTGTTCTATCCAGCAAATATTAATATGAGTATGAGTAAAATAAGTGGGGACCATATCAGTGAGGACAATTTTTTCAAAACACCTAAATCAAGACTTTTACCTTCATCCCTGCCAGATTTTCCAAATTATGCACTGCTTTAAGATCAGAATAATTTAATTAATTGTGTGCCGAGTACTAGTTTAACAGATTCAAGTTCAGATAGGATCAGAAATAACCAACCGAATACTGATACTGTTTTCCTTTTTGTGAAGAAAAGACCAGGCATTTTAAATCAAATTAATATCAAGAAAAAGAGTCATTTAACAAAGAGACATTTTTTTTATTAGTACCTAAATGTCTAAGGGAGCAGTTGTGACGATTTAAGAAAACGGAGCTATATTTTCACTTCATATTGTTCTATTGCTATCACCTTATATACTTTCAATAAAAGTCTCTTCAGGATCACCATCAATTTTTCACTTTGTTCCAGGTTTCAAAAGGCTTACGTTGGAGTTCTGCCAAAGAATTGAAGATTTCATTCAATCCTTCGATTTCCTGGATATTTGTCAGTAATCACAAAAATAATTATTTTATTGTCAATCTTCAAATGAAATGTTTCCTTCTTTAATATTTAAGTGGTACAATACGATATATATAATTTGATTCAATTATTTCATTAATTTCTGTTCACAAATATCAATTTGTATAATTATGTGCAATAAAAAGTATGGTAAAATTCGTTGAGTATTATCACTTGTAAAAATTAAGTTGGATGCAAAACCTCACTGAAATATTGAAAAAACTGTAATTGATATTACAGTTTTTTCACAATTTTCGGTGCAGGTTTTCATTCAAATTGTGAGTTCTTTCGAATTATGAAATAATAAGGCGCCAAATGCGCAGAATCAACATCGTTAGTTCCAATCCCTGCCCATAAGGCCGCCACAATCACGCTTATTTATTTTACCGCCGAGTCGTCACTCTTTTCCTCCTTTCTCTATGGTCCCAACCGTCAACTGATCAACACGTCTCGTAAGTAACCACGCGCAGCCCACCGCAGTTGTAAACCTTGTAACCAAGCAAAATATACACGTAAACCCGATACAGTCTATTTCTCGTTCCCGAAAGGGTGGTCCTTCATGCACGCATATTCAAGGTCCAATCGAGCCACATATAAAAAAGAACCAGTATCTCGCCACGTGCATTTCTAGTTTTCTCGTATTTCAAGTATTTTCGCGACCCAAAAAGTGCAAAACAGTTCGGCATATTCGTCGTCAAGATTGCAGCTGTGGCGTAATAAGGCAGAAGAAGGAGAAATTCAATTGCAGAGAAGACAGTTTGGTGCCAGCAACCGACAAGGAATTCCACGAACCAATCCTGAAGTCAAGAAGGGTAAAAGTGAGTCACCAGGTAAACATCTTTCTCTCATTATTGTGTACACTTCTCAATTTTTCACGATGGAAGCAATAAGCAATAAGAAATTAAAGAACTAAAACAGACTCGCGGTAAACTTAGAGCTCAACTTACACGTTTTCAGACATATTTAAAATCCGGGGTAGACACCATAGAAATAGAGGTCAGATTGAAAAAGATTAAATCGTGTTTTGATGAATTCGAGATTGTCCAATCACGACTTGAAATGTTGGATTCGCAAGAAGAAGGACAACGGGAGGAATTAGAAACGAACTTTTTCAAAACTATAGCACTCGCAAAAGGCATTCTCGCAACGGATACAAGTAGTCACTCGCAGAGCATTTCCGAAAGTAGTAATCCTAGTAGTCAATTAAAACTGCCGACCATAAACTTACCTCATTTTTCGGGCAACTACGAAGAGTGGATAAACTTTCACGACACGTTTTCACATTTGTTACATAACAATAGCAATTTGTCTAGCATTCAAAAATTCTATTATCTGAAATCTTGTTTAGAACACGATGCATCTCGATTAATTCACTCATTAGAGGTCTCGGATAATAATTACTCTGTTGCATGGGATTGTTTGGTCAATAGGTATCAGAATGAAAGAATCATAGTAAACAGCCATGTTAGAGCGATATTCGATCTTCCTTCGATGGCAAAGGAATCTGCAAGTTCATTAAGGAGTCTCACAGATAATTTGCAAAATCATATTGGAGCGCTACAAAATCTCAAATTGCCAACGGATTCTTGGGACATTCTTCTAATTCATATAATTATATCAAAACTAGATCACGTCACCAGCAAAGAATGGGAAATCTCATCAGACAACGAAAAACTACCTACATATAAACAATTGATAGATTTTTTAAGCAAAAAATGTATAACTTTAGAAACCATAGCCGAAAATAACAAAAAACATCTAAATTTTGAACATAAATTCGCGAAGAATCAGAGTCAAAGACAACATTCACAAATGCAAACGTCCAGATATAAAGCTCACGATTATGCGTTAACTGTAACTGGTCAAAGAGAAATGCATCCACATGTCCTTTCTGCAATAAGGTACATCATTTTATTTATAACTGTACCGATTTCATTAAACTAACTCTACAAGAAAAATATGATGAGGTGAGAAGATTGCGTTTATGCGGTAATTGTTTAAGACCTGGACATTTCAAGTGGAATTGTCGATCTGGAAAATGTAAAAAATGCCACTTGAATCACAACACATTACTGCACAACGCGAATAATAATCAATCAAATATAGGCACCGATCGAGTAGAAACACCGCCGACTCAGACAGTGGCTTCAAGCCAATATTCGAGTAATTATCCGGTTTCCCAGAATAATAATCAAATGGTTCTTTTGTCAACTGCCCAGATACTAATATCTGATATACAAGGCAGAACTCACGTGTGTAAGGCTTTATTGGATTCCGGCAGTCAAAGTAATTTAATAACACGAGATTTATGCAAAAAACTGAAACTTCCTCTAGAAAGAAGCAAGATAGCACTTGCCGGCATAAATCCAAAATCAATCACGATCTCGGAAAAGGTAAACGCAAAAATTAACTCGCGAACATCTACATTTGAGGCAAATATTACATTATTAGTTTTACCGTCAATAGTAGAGAAAATTCCGAATACGCAGTTCTGTACACGTCTATTTAGGTTACCAGCCGACAAAAAATTGGCTGATCCGAAATTCAATAAACCCGAGAAAATAGACATTTTATTAGGCGCGAACATATTCTACGATTTATTAGGTCCCAATAAATTAAAATTAGGAACGGGATTACCAATCCTACAAGAATCAACATTAGGATGGTTGGTGACGGGTTCAATAAGTTTGAGTAGTCCACACAACAATATTTTCTCTTGTAATTTCTCGCACGATATAACAAACAGAATGTTGGATGAATCATTGACAAAATTCTGGAAAACCGAAGAAGTTCCTAGTAAGATAAGACACACACAAACTGAAGAATATTGTGAAAATTTCTTTGAAAAATGTACACTTCGAACAAATTATGGTAAATTTATGGTCAGAGTGCCCTTTTCAAGGCAAATTTCCGACTTCGGCGATTCTTACTCAACCGCGATAAAGATTGTTAACATTTTAGTTCAGAGCAACATAGTGAGCGGTGTTTCTCCATCTTTCCCTGTGTGTTCTGTATTTCCTGGTTGGAGAGTGTGGTAAAATATACTTGCTGACGGTTTTTGAAGTTACCTACTTCATTAACTAAGTTAATTTTTGGATTGAAATAATTCGTAAGTTTTCATTCGCTGCATTAGCGTTCACCTTATCTAGATTTTTTTCTCTCCTTTTTTCTGCTCGATTGTTGTTTTTCCTACTTGTTGACAACGTGTACAAGTACGACGTTGGAATTTGGTTGGTATGAGTATCAACAGCCCCGGGGTTTCACCCCGGGAGTTTGTTCTTTTATCTCCTAGATCTCAACGTGCTATCGAAAAAATTCTAATAAATTCACTGAATAATAAATTGGACTTCACGTTGATTAAAGATGAAATAAAGGCAATCATAAATAGGGCTTCTTCTGAGAACGACTCATTGTTGATTGAGGAGTGCACCAATTTTATGAAAGTGGTACAAGAAAAATTTGAGGTTAGTTACTATGAGAAATTTGTTCAAAACAACTATAAGACTACGGATAAAGGTCCATTCCTTGTCCTGGTAGAAAGACAAAAACATTGGGAATCTCAACCCTATTAGTCTAGGAAAGTTGTTATACTCATCCCCTACTAGAGATTTCAAAATATCGAACATATGCCGAAAAGGGTTAAAAAGGGTTGGAGTTTATTTCGACTCTGCTGATAATGCTAATAATTTTAAGAATGATAATGGTTTAGATAAAAATAAATATTTAGTATATATTCCATCGAGAATGATATCGACTATGGGTGTTGTTAGGGATGTTGGGTTGGACATTGATGAGGATGACCTAATAGAATACGGTAAGGGATTGAATCCTCCTTGTAAGGTTAGTAAGATGCGTAGATTGAACAGACGGGTAAAAATTAATGATGTAGTTTCATATGTTCCCACTACAACATGTGTTGTAACGTTTGAGGGCAATTCCCTCCCGAAGGAACTAATCCTCTTCAATACCAGGTCTCCAGTTGCTATGTACATACAACCAGTAATTCAATGCATGAAATGTTTAAGGTATGGACACGTTAAAGCTCTTTGTAGGGGTAATTTCAGGTGACACAAGTGTGGGGAATCACATTCCAATGGAATGGCATGCGATGGCCCTGCCAATCGTCTTTATTGCTCAGAACCTCACTTTGCAAATGATAGATCTTTTAAAGAATATACCCGTCAGAAAAGAATCAGAGAATGTATGGCTATATATAATATGTCATTTTTTGAAGCGGATAAAAGTTCTAAAAATCCGGCGGCACCAACTCCCACTGACTTCCCAGTTCTTAGAGGAGCTTCTACTGACGCCAAGTCACCTGTCCCACTCAATAATAGTACTCAAAGATCCTTTTCATCGGTGTTAGGTAAAAATTTTTCATCTTCCAGAACGTTCACCCCTTCTAAGTCTTCGAAACCTGATATTCAGAAGAGGAAGGTTCCTGTCCGCCCAGGATATGACTTTGAGGCTCATAAAGAGTGTTTATTCAACTATAAACCTTCTTTTAATATGGGTTCTGCTTCTTCTTCCCAAGTATTCTCACAACCCTCTCAAACATCTTTGGAGGATCTATCGCCCCCAAAAAAATTAGTCACATCGGCCGAAATTCACCACAGCGCAAATAGTCCATTTACACCACTTAGTCTAAAAGTTACACATGCGAATCAAGGTAGAACGGAAGGGGAATCTATGGAGGAGGACGGTTGTGTACTTTCTTCCTCTGATTTCTAATTGCTCATTTTCTTTTATTTTTATCTATGAGTGAGTAAACATTAGTCATCTCACTATTGTTCAATGGAACATAAGATCTGTTAAGTCTAACTTTGGTAATTTGCAGGTTATCATTAGAGAAACGGACCCTGATATTATTGCATTATCTGAGACCTTCCTTCGATTCGAACAAAGGTTTCATATTCCTGGTTACAGGATTGTTCGCGAAGAAAGGACCGATGGTTATGGAGGCATAGCCATTGCTATCAAATCCTACATTCCAACTGAAGCTTTGTCCATTAACTCGTCCCTTCTTCCTGATCGTTGCCAAACCTTGGGAATTACTGTTGGGGGTAAGATATCTATAATTCTTAGTTATTTTCCGCCGGATGTTGCTATTCAGGGTTCCCTATGGGATTGTTTTTTGCCGTTTTTGGATGGGCGGACACTCTGGTTGGGTGATTTCAATGCGCAGCATACAATGTGGGGCTCTCAGGCATCCAACTTGAGAGGTATCACTTTTAGTAATTTTTTGTGTGAGAATGATTTGGTTATTTTAAATACATCTAGCCCCACTAGACTCACGGGTCCCAATCAAAATCGCAGTGCCCCGGACCTTTCTATTGCGTCACCTGGTATTGCTGTGAGATGCTCCTGGGAAGTTCATTCTGATCCAGGATTTAGTGATCACTTTCCTATTGTGGTTAAGATTAATGATAATAGGCTTAATTTTCCCAAACCTTATGTTTTTTCTTCTCATAGGTTCAATCTGAAAAAGGCCGATTGGACCAGATATCAGACAAATCTCCTTGTACAGTCTAGGAGAAGGGAAATTTCTACAGCAAGTGACTTAATTGAGGCAATGGTGGAGGGAGCTGAGAATGCAATTCCCCAAACAGCTAAAGCGGATTCAGGCAGGTTCAGAGTTCATTGGTGGAACAAGGAAATTGCCGAGGTTGTAAAATTGAGGAGGGAGGCTGTTAAAAGGTACATTAGGTACCCTACAATGGAGAATTGGATCGAGGCTAATCGCCTCAGGGCTGTTGCTAGGAACATGATTAGAAGAACAAGAAAGGATTCCTTCAGAACTTTCTGCCAGAATCTGAGTTTTTCTAACACACAGAACTCGTGGAGATTTATCGAGAAGATCTCCGGCAGAGCTCAAACTTCTAAGACACCTCCTATTCCAGATGAATTGTCCCTTAATATAATTGGCAGTTTTCAGCAGCTTCCATGCTGCCTCGATCTGTCAACTTGCGTTCCAACGGTGGAGTTTTCGTTGGGTGAGTTAGAACTAGTTTTGGGATCTCTCAAAAATTCAGCTCCAGGTCTTGATGGTTTGGGTTACCCCCTATATAGAAATCTCCCACCTTCATTTAAAGACAAACTTTTGGATATCCTTAATAATGTTCTAAAGACTGGGTGTATACCTGGGGAGTTCACTAAGTGCAGAATTATACCCTTTCTTAAGCAAAATAAACCTACTGATCTTGCGTCTAGTTATCGCCCCATATCACTGGCCCCTTGTATAACAAAAATCCTTGAAAGATTGATCAAGAACAGAATTGAACCGCTCATTGAAAATAAGTTGGGTAATAAAATGATGTTTGGCTTCCGGAAGGGCAGATCGGTGTATGATGCCATCACGGCTTTCACGTCCATAGTGTATGGGGCGTTTCATAAAAAAAAAATGGTGATGGCTGTGTTTCTTGATGTAAGGGCTGCCTATGATCATGTCAGGCTTGATATTCTCAAACAAGATATGGCATCTTGCTCTTTCCCCCCTCAGATAATTAAAGTTATCTGCGAACTTTTCTCGAGGAGAGAACTTTTTATTTCTAGTTCTATTTCAGGTAAACTGCTGGGCCCGCACAGGCCTTGTGGAGGTCTCCCGCAAGGATCGGTCCTTAGTCCCATTTTGTTTAACGTTTATGTTCTGCTCCCAGGATATCTTTTCCCAGTTAATGTTGTTTGTATCCAATTTGCCGATGATATCGTCATTTTAATTATAGGTGTGAATGTGGAATTGATGAGGGTATCACTTAATACTGCTTTGACTAACTTGTCACAATGGCTTAATGAGAGAAATCTCCATATTTCCCCAGAAAAATCTACGGCTATGATTCTGGCCAAATCTAGAGTACCTGAGTTCCCGGAACCCTTAATGCTGAACGATGTGGTGATTCCTTGGAGATGTAATGTGAGGTATTTGGGCGTTATCATCGATTCGAAACTGAAATGGAAGCCTCAGATTGAGTCTGCCTGCGCAAAGGCGATGAAGGCGCTTAATGTAATCAAATTTGTTACAGGAATTTATTGGGGTTCACACACTAGCGTACTGTTGCTCCTCTATAAGGCTATTGTCCGTCCACATTTGGATTACGCGTCCTTGGTTTATGGAAGGTGTGCAAAGGCAACTCTTGCAAAACTTGACAGGGTACAATATACGTCGCTGAGGCTTGTTCTGGGAGTGATGCGTTCAACCCCTACCAATGTTCTCCTTTTTAGAAAGTGGAGAGTTACCCCTCCAGGCGAGGAGGAAATGGCTAGCTTATAAATTCATTTCAAAAGCTATGCGTATTGTTGACCATCCAACAATATCACTGATGTAGGATATAGAATCATGGAACAACTTATGGTTTAGTGGAACAATACCACCATATATTGAGGCATTCCTAAGTTTGGCTGCTTGTAGAGACCTTATCTGGCAGGGACCTTGTCTACCGTTTTTTAGGTTGACCGTTCCTGTTAGAACTAACCCCATTCCAGTTTTTACATCGGGCCTTCCTAAGGCCTCTCTGGATAATGACGCCCTTTTTCAGGAGTTGGTTCACTCAAAATTCCCTGATTATAGCTGCATTTTCACAGATGCTTCGAAAACTAGGGAGAATCCTTCAGTGGGGTACGGTGTATTTTGCCCTATTGAATTAGTTGGAAAGTTGCCTAATCATTGGTCTATTTACCTAGCCGAAGTTTATGCTATTAGTGAAGCGCTTAATTTTATAATACCAAACAAAATCAAGAGATCGCTCCTTATTTCTGACTCCAAGAGTGCCTTAGATTTTATTAAATTTAAAAGATTTGATTCAGGTGTTGACATCATCACTGTGAAAATGTTGGAGAAATTTCTTGTGGCAAGGAACCTAGGACTGAGAATCGCCTGCATTTGGGTGCCCAGTCATTCGCACATTCGCGGGAATGATACGGCTGACGAATTGGCAAATGAGGGAAGGATGTTATTGAGGCACGTAGGATTGAGAGCAGGTCCGAAGCAACTCTGGCCTGCATATAAGTTAGAAATTAAGAAACAATGGGTATTGGAGTTTCGTAGGGTGAGTGAGGACAAGGGAAGAGTTTATGCGCAGGGTATTAATTTTGCTCCTTATGTGGCTCGTAGTTGGTTTAGAGGGGTGGACCGTCCCAGAAAGTTCATTTCAACCTTTTGTAGACTGAGGTCGGGACACTGCACTGTCCCAAGTCATTTATATAGACTGGGAATACTGGATTCCCCATTATGTGGCTGCGGTGAAGACTTTGACTTTTTTCATATGTTTTTTTCATGCGAGAATAATTTGATGAAATCCTGTCAGCTTTACGAGGGTCTTTCTCAGATGAAATTTGCCTTGCCCATTAATATTTTTGAGGTTATATTCTCTGTTAACTTGGCCGCGTATGATATTGTTTTTTCTTTTTTGACTTCTTGCGGAATAAAAGTTTGAGATGAAGGTTGGATGCTAATGCATTTTTTTTTTTTTGTGCTTTGGTAGACAGTAGCTTGCTTTGATTGATTTTGGAGCAATAGTCAGCATGTATATGTCCCAATGTTTTTTCTTTCCCCTGTGTTTTTGATCCTGCACTGCTGTTGCTTTATTTGCCTGATGCGATTAACTTTGTTATTTAATAATGACTAAACTAATATGTGGGATGATATAGGTACATCCTAGACTCCACAGTCCCGGGAATCATCCCACTTAATGAAGAGGTCACTGTAGCTGAATTCAAATACACTGATTTTGGGTACATAGCTTTATTGCTGAGCCCATTTCCCACAGTGGTGACTGGCAAGGGAACTGATTGTGGCCCGCTGTTGAAATTTGTTGAAGAGAAGAAGAAGAAGAACCGCGATAAAACGCCTGCATTCTCTTGAACGTAGATTTAAACGAGATAAAGAACTAAAAACGGAGTATTCTGATTTCATGAAAGAGTATGAAACGTTGAATCATATGAAGGTAATCGAAAATTATGACAGTAGAACGGAACAAAATTCCTTCATATTACCACATCACGCGGTTATTAAAAAGGAAAGTACCACGACACGTTGCCGAGTAGTGTTTGACGGATCCGCGAAAACAAACACAGGTATTTCGCTCAATGATGTTTTGCTCGTAGGCCCAAACATTCAAGATGATCTATTTTCCATTATAACGCGGTTCAGACTTCATAGATTTGTTCTGAGAGCCGATATAAAAATGATGTTCAGACAAATTCTAATGCATCCAGAAGACAGAAAATACCAACGTATAATTTGGCGATATGACGAATCTGAGACAGTACGTCTCTTCGAATTAAGCACAATAACATACGGAACAGCGTCTGTAAGTTATCTGGCCACAAAGGTGCTACAGAAACTAGCCGCCGAATTCGCGGACAGGTATCCACGCACCTGCCAAATCATACTTAACTCCTTTTATATGGATGATTTTCTAGCAGGCTTTGATACAATCGAGGAAGCCTTAACTGTTTATGAAGAAATCACGTTAATATTAAATAGCGCCAAACTTCCGCTGAGAAAATGGTGCTCCAATGAAGGTACAATTTTAGACTTCATACTGGGTGACAAAACGAATGCGGACAAACTAATTCAATTCCACAATGACAAGGAGTCGAAAACATTGGGAATTTCATGGAACCCAACAAGAGACTCTTTCGGTTATTTGGTCGACCTAAGTTCCGAGAATCGACTGATGACGAAGCGATCAATTCTAGAGACAATTTCCAGAATTTTTGACCCACTAGGTCTAGTCGGACCAGCTACGATACAGGCAAAATTGTTCATGCGACAATTATGGCAAAGACAAATCACGTGGGATGAACCCTTACCTGCGAACATGAACCAAGAATGGTCAGCCTTTCTTAAGGGGATTACCTCAATAAACGATATCAATATCGAAAGGCAAGCGCGGTGCAACAACGCAATATCGGCAGAATTACACGGTTTCAGCGATGCGTAGGAAAAGGCATATGGCGCATGTATTTATTTAGTTTCTGAAAACGATAGGAGTGAAATCGCATCAAAATTGCTATATGTTAAATCGAAGGTAGTTCCCCAAGGCAAACACACTTTACCGAGACTAGAGCTACTAGCGGCTACTCTACTGGCAGACCTTATGAAAGTCATTAAGAGTACTTTAGATATCGATATATGATCCACGTTTTATTACTCCGATTCAACGATAGTACTCGCATGGTTAAGAATGGACCCAGGAAAACTAAAAACCTTCGTTGCCAATCGTGTTTCAAAAATAACAGAAATCTCACCCGCGGAGCAATGGAGACACGTCCGATCAAAGGATAAGTCTGCGGACGTAATCTCAAGAGGAATACAACCTCATGAACTAAAGGATCTAAAAATATGGTGGATCGGACCAGAGTTTCTAACTCAGCCACAAAACATTGAGTACAATTCGAATGACACGCGTGAACCAAACGAAATTCCCGAAATTAAAGTCGTGACAATTACCATGAAGATTATCGATTGTATTATTTTCGATAGGTTTTCAACCCTCGCGAAATTACAGCGTGTTATACTGCCTCCGATTCAAGGAAATAGCCTTACATAAGAAGAAGGTAAGACCCAATTTAACGATTAGTGAGTTAGAACACTCTCTGAGAGTCATAATAAAACTTGCGCAAGCTGCCGATTTTCAACAAGAAATTCACTTGCTCAAGTTAGCTCGACCGGTGCATTCCAGCAGCAGACTAATCAGTCTCAACCCTTTTTTAGACGCCCATCATATACTCAGAGTCGGAGGTAGATTGAGTCATTCTGACATACCATTCTCACAAAGGCACCCGATAATCTTGCCAAAGCAACACCAGTTAACTAAATTAATTGTAAAATCTGAGCATATAAAGCATTTACATGCAGGAGTCCAAAACTTACTGTCGCTGATTAGATTAAATTATTGGCCAATCGATGGAAAGAATTTGGTAAAAAGAGTAGTAAGGGAATGTATTAAATGCTTCAGAGCTAATCCAAAAACCACGAGATTTCTAATGGGTGAATTACCTAGCGCTAGGGTCACACCCAGCAGACCATTCTCGCACTGCGGAGTTGATTATGCAGGCCCAATAATAATTAAAGAAGGAACACTTCGCAGAACCAAATTCGTGAAGGCATACATATGCATTTTTGTATGCTTCTCAACACGTGCTATTCACATCGAACTCGTGAAAGATTTATCCACCGAGAGTTTCCTCAACGCGTTGAATAGATTTATAGCAAGAAGAGGAAAACCATCAAAAATATATTCGGATAACGGCTCCAATTTTGAGGGAGCCCGTAATTATTTTCTAGAATTGCATGTTTGTTAACGAAGAAGGTCCACAATAAAAAATTAATTAACTTCCTTACGCCACACTCGATTGAGTGGTCGTTTATACCTACGAAATCCCCACATATGGGAGGTATTTGGGAGGCAGCCGTAAAATCGACAAAGTACCATTTAAAACGAATTTTAGGCATCGCTTCAATAACGTATGAGGAAATGTACACAATTTTGACGCAGATTGAGTCGTGCCTCAACTCGAGACCACCTTCCCCCCTGTCGTCCGACCCAGACGACTACCTACCTCTAACCCAAGCGCATTTTTTAATTGGCGACTCTTTAGCCGCTCCTCCACAGAAAGATGTCCGAGACATCAATCTAAATAAATTGTCTCGTTACCAACGTACTCAGCAGCTTACGCAGCATTTTTGGTCACGATGGTCCAAGGAATACTTGACACAGCTGCAACAGAGGCATAAGTGGAGGACACCAGATGCTACACCCAAGATAGGCGACTTAGTCGTTCTGAAGGAGGACAACATTCCACCACCTCGCTGGCTCATGGGACGTATAGTCGACATCCACCCAGGAGCTGATAAGGTGCCCCGTGTTGTGTCCGTAAGACTATCCAATGGTAGTGTGTTCAAACGTTCCACGAACAAGGTGTGTGCGCTCCCGACAGACAAAAATGACTAGTTGTATTCATGAAGTGTGAACTCTCGAAAACATTTGTACATATCTTCTAATCAATAATTATTATTGAGTGATTTCAATTGTATATTAAGTTCATGTAATGTTTCTCTAGATTTAATATTTGAAAGCGATTCTTTCAAGGTGGGCGGCCTATGTACAGTCAAGCCACGGTGTATAGAAATTATACCGTGGTCAAACATGACTATTAGATGCGGCGCCACTGTGCACAACATGGCAGCCTGGCAAACCCCCCACCCTGTCTCAACAATGACACCCTTAGTAGCAGAGACTGAGAGAGTCCTTCGTTCGTTCTCTTTGGTCTCAACCGTCAACTGATCAACACGTCTCGTAAGTAACCACGCGCAGCCCACCACAGTTGTAAACCTTGTAACCAAGCAAAATATACACGTAAACCCGATACAGTCTATTTCTCGTTCCCGAAAGGGTGGTCCTTCATCCACGCAATATTCACCCTTTACTATCGCCTTCATTCAATATTTCTGAAATCGAGAAAATCAGATCAGGACTATGGAAATTTTCGTCTTTTCGTATTGTTGCGAATATTGGATCACACTGCACATGAACATTATGTTTTTTTTCTGTTTTCGTAACCACAAAGAAAAATAAAAATTCTAAATCTCTGCTTGGCACGGTCATACAGGGTGATCAATAAACATTTCCCTATGGTGAAATATTTTTATTTCAATAACTCTTCAAATAATCCACCGAATATTTTCAATACTTGAAGTTTTGTCACCCTTTATTATCGCCTTCCTTCAAAATTTCTTAAATCGAGTAAATCAGATCCGAACTAAGAAAAATTTCAGACTTTTTCTATTGTTGTGAATATTGGATCACACTACGTGAACATTAAGATTTTTTCCGTATTCGTAACCACACAGAATTCATAATAAAAATTCTAAATCTCTGCTTGGCACGGTCATACAGGGTGATCAATAAACATTTTCAATATTTGTAGTTCAATAACTTTTCAACTAATGCACCGAATATTTCCAATATTTGAAGTTTTTTCACCCTTTACCATCGCCTTCCTTCAATATTTCTGAAATCGAATAAATTTGATCCGAAATAGGAAACCTGTGGACTCTCTCTATTTTCGTGAATATTGGATCACCCTATACGTCAATATTATGTTTTTTTCGTTTTCGTAACCAAAAATAATGGATACATAATCAAAATTTCAAAACTCTGCCTTGGCACCGTCATACAGGGTGAAACAATTTCCTCGTGAAAGAAATTTCATAGGTAAAGAAATCTCGAATTTATAGGTATAATTATTTCGAAAATTGCAATTTTTTCACACTTTACAATGCCTTCCTTCAATATTTCTGAATAAATCAATTCTGGACTGGGAAAATTTTAGACTTTTTTATTTTCATGAATATTGGACGTGATCAATTGAATTTTTTTTCGTTTTCGCAACTACAAAGAATTAATTCTTCATAAAATTCTAAATCTTCTGCTTAGCATCGACATAGAGGATGATTTAGATACTTGCACATGTTCAGAAATTCATTCTAGATTCAATTCGTTTAAAACAACGTTGTCATATATCATCATTCCACAAATAACCAGAAACATTCCCGAAATCTCATTCGACACTAAATCTATAAAAATACCGTCAAACATAACATTAGCAGATTCTCATTTCAACATTAGTAGCCCTTTATATTTACTCATAGTTAATGAACTCTTTTACGCTCTATTGTGTAGGGGGCAGGTAAAATTGGGAGCTAATCTACCTGTACTGCAGAAAACATGTTTCGGTTGGGTTATTTCGGGGCCTTTATATCTCGATAAATAATTTCAAAATTCTCTTTGTAATATGAGACGTGTATCTTCTAAGAATCTTAATGATCAAATTGAAAGATTTTGAAAAATCGAGGAATTCTCAATTGAAACATTATTTTCGCCAGAAGAATCGTTCTGTAAAGAACACTTTGAAAATAATGCTTCACGAGATAATTCAGGTAAATTCATAGTAAGTATTCCCATGAAAGAACCGATTTCAAAATTAGGTGATTCACTAAGGGCAGCTGAGAAAAGATTTTATTATTAGAAAATAAATTGGCAAAAAATAACGATCTAAAAAACCAATAAACGAAGTTCATGGATGAATATATCAAACTCAATCACATGACAAAATTAGATAGTATTTCTGAGGATGGATTTTATTTTCCGCAGCAAAAACAATTAAATCACTATAAATCATAACAAAATAGAAAATAATTAAAAAATAAACTTTTTCAATATGGAGAAAACTCCAAACTTTGCTTGATTTCACAATTTTACATCCAGGATCTGAGACACATGAGCAATTTTATAGATTTGTCGCCTAACCTATTGCGGGTTTTTGTAACTGTAAGAGCAGCTCTGGAAAATTGTCTTTCAACAGGAGCTGAAGATGCTGGCGTTGATAAAAAATCTTTGTCTGGCTAAAGTTGAAGATATTTCTGAAACTACCTATATCTACCAATAGATTTCATAGAAATGTGAGAGAACTACTAATGAAGTCACACTGGCGAATGCTTCAGTCTCTCGGCGCTCGGAGAAACCCCTTATTGACTATATTAGCCGTCGGTCCTACAATTCCTACAATACATGACGACTTGATATCCGTGATAGAGCGTTTCCGTATTCATAATATTGTTCTCACAGGAGACATCGAAAAAATGTATCGACAGGCCTTAGTTAAAAAAGAAAAGAGAAAATATCAGAGAATTCTATGGTGTTCTGATCCCACTCAAGTGCTTTCGGCATACGAACTAAATAGCGCCACTTACGGCAGTTCATCTTTCTATGCATTTGTGCATTGCACGAGGTTGCAAATCATATCAAAGATGAAGATCCCATAATAAGCTTTATAATAAAACGTGATTACTATGTGGAGGACCTAATTACCGGCGGTAAAACTGTGAAGGAAGTCTTAGATTTGAAAAACAAAATCTCTAATACTCTTATTGATTATGGATTTCCACTGAGAAAATGAGTATCTAATAATGATCAAATAGGTCATAAATCAGGGTCTGTTCACGACGATCACATAAACCTTGGAAATAGCGAACACTCGAAAACGTTAGGTCTCTTTTGGAACCCAAGTTCAGACGCATTAGAATATCTAGTCAAATTCGATAAATAATAATAATAATAATAGAAATTTATTCTCAAAAACACATCAAATATGTATAGAGAACACGTCAAAAACAAAAGAAAATTTTTTTTCACTAGAATATTACAACATTAACAAATGAAGCAATGAACGTTTAGATCATGTTGCAAGGAATTCTTGAACAGTATAGGGTTCAATATCTATAAGCAACCTGTTAAGTTTTGATCAAGGTTCATAGAACTGAGCGCCGCCATTGTCCAAAGATTCACCCCTGAAGTTAGTTATAGATAATTCCGCGCACTTTATGAGTGCGCTGCGCGTAGTCGTCCCTTTAATGACGGCTGGCTATAATGATATTTTAACTATGTCCGTTTTATCTGTAGCACTTCTATGTTCTTAACATTTTTCTATGGTTCGACAAAAAGGTCGAGGTGGGGTAACAGATCGAATAGAGAGTTCAAGACAGTTCAGTAATATTAAACACACAGTCTAGTAAGTACAAGTCAAGTACAGTATAGTATAGTTCGTCGTTGCTCTCTCCCCTTGAGACACAGTGTTCAGCTTGCACATTTCAAGTTAGTTAAATATTGGCCTTGTCACCACGTGGTTAAAAAAGACCCTACAGTCGGTCATCTTCGTTAGTACCCAAGTCGGTAAATTGTTATTGGATAAGTGCGTGGAACTGATTCATAGTTTTCGATAACTAGTTAAGCGAATCTTGTAAAGTGTACATTGTGTAATTGTATATATAAACCTACTCCAATAAATAGTGTGGAAAATCTCATGGTCCTTCGAACTTCATAACCCAGTACTTTACAGTCCAATTTATGTATGGATGTTCTACATCTAATAGTTACACAACCTATTCAATTTGGATTTAAAGATGTGAAATATATCAATTGCTTGTAGTTCTCTAGGTATTTTATTGAAAAATGTGATGCACATGTATTCAACATTCCTTTCAGTGAGTGTAAGAGAGTGCGTGGGATAAAATAATGGAAGTCTACGTCTGGTATTATTTGTATTTTCGTGTTGTTTGAAATATTCATGTCTTTTTTGGTGGAAAAATAAAAGGCATCTAAAGATGTAAAGGCCTGCTAAAGTTAAGAAGTTATTCTTCCTGAACAAACCTCTGCATGATTGTCTATATGGTAATCCAAAAATGATTCTTATAGCGGACTTTTGCATTACAAATATCCGCTCAATACCAGAACAATCTCCCCAAGCAATTATTCCATAATTCAAATGTGATTGAAAGTTGGCGAAATAAAGAACTTTCATCACACTTGTTGAGATAACACCCGAAATGAATATATGACCGATGTTAATTTTTGTTTGAGGCTTGTTAGAAGATGTTCGCCCCAGTTCAGAAAACTATCCAAAGTAATTCCGAGATATTTTGTGCTAGCCGATATCTGAATGTTGTGACCTAGTAAATGCAATGAAGTTGGGTCATTAGGCTTTTTGGAAGCTGAAAAAATCAAGCACTCGGTTTTGGTTGCGTTAATTTTCAGACCATTTTTTCGGCACCACTCGGATACCGTCATTGCTGCAGACTTTGCAGATGAAATTGCAGAGTTAATATTTTCTTCGGAAGCAATGATGTTCGTGTCATCTGCGTACATGATAACCAATACACCATCCTGTAACACAAGTGGAAGGTCATTTATATATATATATATATATATATATATATATATATATATATATATATATATATATATATATATATATATATATATATATATATATATATATATATATATATATATATATATATATATATATATATATATATATATATATATATATATATATATATATATATATATATATATATATATATATATATATATATATATCAAGAAAAGGAGCGGCCCGAGAATATTACCCTGTACCACCCCGTTGCGCAATAATGCGTCATATGATATGTATTTATTTCCGTTGATTTCAATTAACACTCTCTGGACCCGATCTCTCGAAATTACAGATAATCTCAAGTTGTTTATCTCTTATTCCGTAAGCATGTAATTTTTTCAAGAGTAAATCATGATCAACAGTATCGAATGACTTCGAGAGATCCAAAAAAACACCTACAGGAACGTCACCATTCTCCAGTGATTTAATTACAGACCGTGTCAACTCGAATATAGCGGTTTCGGTATTTCTACTTTTAGAATAACCATGTTGGTGGTTACATAAAATTTGATGTTTCTGAAAAAATTTGAGCAAACGAATCCCCAGTACCTTCTCGAAATCTTTGAAAATTATATTAATAAACTGATTGGCCGATAATTATCCAAATCGTTTGTATTACCTTTTTTTAGAGAGGTTTAACTATAGCTATTTCAAGGCTTCTAGGGAAGATTCCATCTCTAAAGCAATTATAGATAATGCGAGCTAGTGGCTTCGCAATGAAATGAATCTTCTTTTTATGACTGACATCGGAATATCATCATAACCACTCGACCATGTATTTTTGAGAGATTTCACAACATTAACTATCTCTTTGTCATCTGTCAAATATGTAAAATGACTTCGGATACGTACTGATTTTCTGACTGAATCTATTACTTGGGGTAGCATTTTGATTACAGGAACCAACGTTGGAAAAATGCCTGTTGAAAGAATTCACGAGAATTTGTGGATCAATATTATCATTGTTGTATTTCGATTTCTCGTTACTATTTCCCGTGAAACGATCGACTAGTTGCCAGACTGTTCTAGATTTATTATCAGAGTTCATAATTTTATCGCGGACATATTTTTGCTTGGCACTTCGAAGTTCTCTCTCGTATTTTATTTTTTCCTTTTTGTATTCCCTTAGATATTCTGGTCTACATCTAGATATGGTGTACAGTACGTCTAATCTTTTCTTCGCGATATTAACTAGTGGGTAATCTTTATTCACATCTGAAACCTTAGATTTATTAACTGTTCTCATCACCAGCGGAAAAGATCGATCAAAAACACGCTTATAACGAGTAAAGAAACTATCCCAGAGTATTTCCAAATCACCTGCATTTGCGTTCAAAATATCGTCCCAGTTTTCTTTCGATAGTTCATTTGAAAACTGATCAATTTTGGTGTCATTTATAAGGCGAACCTGTCTCCGTGTAATATTTGATTGTTCTCTCACAGGAAAAGAGAATTTTTTAGCTGTATAATCCGATAAGTTTGAGGAAATAACACTAGCATTACCTTGTTCTAAGTTGGTAATTATATTATCAATACAAGTGGACGAAGTCGGTGTTATACGTGTGGGTTCCCGAATCATGAATTTTCCGCCGTAACTCTCCACCAGCGAGACAAACCGTAGTGTATCAGAATTTAATAAAAATAAATTTATATTGAAATCTCCGGTTATGATGAAATTTGTCTTTTTATTCAGAATACTTCCAAGTAATTCATTCATTTTATCTAAGGAAACGTCAATATTTGCATGTGGCCCAGTACAGGGACGATAAACACAAACAACGAGCACATTACGATGTTCTGTTTTTACTTCAACCGCTGAGCATTCGAAAACATGAGAAACACTCATTCTTGCCAGATCTAAACGTTCCTTGCAATTAATATTTTGTTTACAGTAAATTGCGGAACCGCCGTAAAGCGACGATTCCCTACAAAATTTGGAAATTAAGTTATAGCTCTGCATTTTATACATTTCTATTTCTTCGGATTTTTTCCAGTGCTCTGTTACGGTAACAATATTGGCGTTATTATTATGTGCAAACAATTCAAGTCCATTAAGGCTGTTGCCTATGGATTGGATATTCTGATGGATCACTACATATTCTTTCAAGAGTTTCTTCTTTTTCTTGATAGGTGTAATAAAAATTGTTAATTCTACTACCTTCAGGCCAAATGTCCGGGTTCTTCAATGAATCAAATTCATCAACGGGGACGCCTATTTTAAAAGAGGAATATTCATCCGGTCTCCTTGAATCCAATTTCTTACACTTGACATCGGTAAAACCATTCGTCAACAAATGTTTGAATTGAAAAGTGCGTGCCTATCTACAAAAAATCACTTTTGGAATATTGAACTTCAAATACTGTCATTTGTGCCATCCACAGATTATATTTAATTACATGCATTGTCATGTATTTCTTTTTCATATTAATTCAATTGAATATCTCAAATGTGCTTTTCTGCAGATACGACCTTTTCAATTGAAACGGCAGTTTATTTTTCATGGTCTATTTTATGTGCTTTCAACAATTGAACATTTGCTCTCATACCACATATTATAAAATAATATCAATCTAAATAATCGAATTGATTGGAAATACAAAGATATAATATTATAATATCCTTTATTTGATCAAATATCAACAGATGTAGATCACGTCAATACATATGAACACTATAATGAAACAAAATCCTTCTTCGTAAAAATTCTCTATAAAATAAAGGTAATCAAAAAAATGATTTTTTCATGTGCAATGAATTTATTCAAATCTGAAATATTCAGCCTCTCAAATTTGTCAATGAAATCCCGGTCACAACAATTTTTTTTCACTTAATAGAGTACCAAATGTGAGATAATGGTATATTTTCAACTGAAGTTTGAACACCATCTGTTTTACCCTTCGCATATTCCATGATTCTTTGTATTTATTTTCAGCCGACTGCCACCAAAGAAGTTTTATGATTTTATTATGTTTAAGTAGGTTCCTTCTTCCAGATTCACGTGGAAGGTAAAACCCCAATGAACAAATGAATTGATTCATCGGAGCATTCTAGAGTCTAGACATTCCCAACCATCTCGGTTATAATTTTTAAAACTACTAAAATCTACCAAATGATTTCTTCCTACTAAAAATTTCATGAAAATGCGAAAAATCTACTGAAAAAGTAGATTTCTATTAAATCTGAGTTTCATTATATTTTCATTTTATCATAAACATTAATCCCAGAGGCTTTAGAGCCTGTACGCGATATTATTGTAAGGTGAAATTTGATTTCAGGGTTATACTGATATTCAGTATAACCCATCTGATTTATAGGTACTTATATAATATACAGGGTGATTACTTACTAGGGGAGGAAACTTCATAACCACCACCATAGAAATTGTCAGGTGAATAAAACGAAAAAATGCAAATTGAAGTTTTCATTGTTATGAAGATATGAATTTAAATATTTTTTTCCGAAATGTAAACAATTGTTTATATGATTTCGACTAATAATTTGATTTTGACGAAAACAGTCAAAAATTTTTTGATTGTTGTGAAATCCTGCCTTGAAAAAAGGATTATGCGCGGGAGAAATATATGTCGGATTGAAATTTTCTTTATAAAATAAAAAGTTATAGTCACGTCAGTGATGTTCTCATTTTTCTTCGAAATAATTCGAATTTATCAGATGTTCCTGAAAAAATTGGGTTTAGAGAAATTTTTCAATCATTATATTGAAACCATGGATATAGTACTTGATGATGTACAAAACAATATTGAAAATTTTTGAATGTTTCCATTAGCCTTCAATAAGACTAAATTTTCAAAATTATTGTCACTCAAGGCATGACGTCTTGGTGCATTTACAATGGAAGCAAATGAAAACATTCTCTCTACTGGTGCACTCGATGGAAGAGGAGTGTTATATTTCAGAAATAATTTTTTAATTGATGGAAATTCTTCCAATACAGCCAAATCTGTTCTTGGATCTTCCAAATATCGCAAGATTTCTAAACTAGACACAGGAGTGTATGGTTAACCTGTAATTATTGCCAAAAAGTATATATAGGGCAAACAGGCAGATTTTTTGGAATCAGAATTAATGAACATCTGAGAAGTTTCCTCAACAGTAAGAATAATTCTACATATCCCAATCACTTGTTAGAATTAGGACATACGTTTAACCATAATTTCCAAATTCTACAAATTGAGATTAAAAATTATGGTTCAACCTTCCTAGAAATGTTAGAAATAAACCGATACAAATAAGTTGGAATTATGTTGAACGATCCAATTGACATTAACAACTTGCCTCTTTTGAATACCCTTCTGCAACCATTCATTGCGGGAATTCCCAAGATCCATTGTCAATACCTTGTACCTACCTAACTACCCTATATTTATCTATAAAGAGTGATTCACCGCGAAGACCTATTAATTGTTATGGAGAACTAATCATAATTTTGTGCTAAAAATTTGCACATTAGGGTTTGAAAGAATGATCTTTCTCCCTAAAATACTTTCAGATCTCTTCAACTTATGGTTATAACGCAATTTCAGCATTACGCCACGCCTTGGGAAAAAACTCAACGGTTCACAGTGCCGTATCTAGAGCGTGGCAAAGGTGGCACTAGCCACGGGCGTAAGGCCCACAGGGGAGCCCAAAAATATCAAAAGAAAAAAATATTGAAGCTCCAGGCGGAATAATTCCAAAGATCACAACTCGTTTATGTATACGCCCAGCAACGAATAATGCCGAGGAATCTGGAAACATTCAAAATATTGCTAGCCTTCAAAAGAATTTGTGTACTAAGCCTAAAATGATCTCGGGATCAAGAAAACTCTAGTTTAAGGGTGTTCAATACCTTGTTCATACCACTGCTATTTCAGTGCTAATTTCAGTGCATTCCAATTCCAAAGTACAGGTCGGATTCATTTCATTTTTTGAGTGCACAATGACGTGATAGTGAACTTGAAGGTCTCGTCTCGATTTTCAAAAAAAAATCGATAGTATTCCGAAAATTGAACTTTGAAATTAAACACTTTCTTTTAATGACTATTCAGCTTTAGATAGACTTCTCATTTCAAGTAACTCATCCACAAATGTTCAGTGATATTATGAGTTTTGAATTGGTGCAAGCATTTTTTTAAAATTGCTTGATTTGCTCTAATTGTAGATGTTTTTCAAATAGAATCATGCTTTTTGGAACGCCTCCCAAAGGTTTACGCCTTTTTGCAACATGAACGCCAATAGAATCTTGGACTGTATTTTATGGCTCGAGATGAATGACACTATTATGATTTACGAGGGTAGGGTTTCTCTGATTGGCTAAAATTGTGTACATTACTAGTTTATGACAATATTGCACTGAAGAATAGGGATAGGTAGAAAACTTGTTATGAAATCATTGTTAGAATTACAAACGATACTGTTCCTAAAATATATATGCTAGCTGATTTTATTCGTAATGATGTCTGGAGAAGTACATTTTGAGTGCTTAGAAAATTTCAAAAGTCATAAAGAAATTAAGATGAAAAAAAGGTATCTGGATTTTTGCCGAAATATGGAAAATTATTAATATTTGAGAAATCTGAAAAAAAATTCTCGAAAAAAAAAAATTTCTTTTGAAAAACTCCCTATTCCCGAAACTCTATCTACAATATTTGTCATTTAATTTAACCCTAAAAACAGGCAATTCTTGATTAAGAAAATTTTCTCGTACTTCCTTCATTAATATTAACTTGAAAAAATTTATAGTAAACATTTTTCGCTTCGTGAAGCCATTCTTGTATACATACCTCCTTGAAAATTTCATGTCATAAAAGTTTAAGAAATTGCAAATTTTTTTTATAAATAATTTTTTTCGTTAACAAAAAATGAAAAAATTATGTAATACAATGTAAAGTGATGTGCGTTTTTTCTTTTTCATCATCATATACCGTTTCTCCATCAGCGAATGACATCTTTTAATCCAAAAAAAATCCGCCATTTGTGTAATTGAATTTCAATAATATGAAATTCTAACAGTATTGAAATATTCCATTTTTTTCTCGAGTTAATAGATGCCTTCGTTGATGAAGGAAGGATCATAACATATTGAATTGAAAAAAATTCACACATTACATTTTTCGTTTCTTTAGATTTCTTAAATGTTGATAGTTTCCGAGATATCACTTCGCCACAATGGCCGTACTTTTCGAATTTTGTGACAGGAATGGTCTCCAACGATAGTGTTTGACTCACCGATGACGAATCCGTCCTCAAATTCGATTATGGTCAGTCCGTCAGGCCGTCCTATACGTGACAAATATATGATATGCAGCCCTTTCTCACTATCTATAAATTCAATTTCAATGAATTTATAAATCAAACTAGAACTTTATGAATCGTTATTTCTTAGAATATATAAGAAAAGATATTTGTAGATAATTCAATTTTGAAGGCATAACTTATTCCATTTATGAAAAGGAACTGTGTAATTAGTATATTTTCTATATGATGAGTACCTATATATTCGAATGGATGATACAAAAAATATTAGTTTAAGCTATTCAGAAAACGTGTGAATAACAGTGCATTTATTTTTGATATTTTTTATATTATTATTATTTTGTACCTCAATTATGGCGAAGCGCCCTAATTCATCAAGATTGCATAACGAGTAGGGCTTCCCCTTGCACACCAAAAAAGTTCTTGAAATTTGTAAAATATTTTTCCTCCGATTGACAACAAATATTAATTTTGCAGACACATATCAATCAGTAAAGTATTACTATTCCTTCCTAGGCAGCAAAGTAAGTAGTTTCATGAATAGGCATCATCAGAAATGATTAATGGAAATAAAACATTCCAAAAAGTTGTCAAACTATAATTATTATGGACATATACATTTCCATAGCAACCAACCATACCAACAATTGCAATTTGTATCAAATTTTATTTTAATTCATCGCTACAAAATAAATGAAGCTTCGTTTCATAGAAATCGGATGAAAATAGTTATTGTCAAATAAAAAATACTTTCAATAGTTATTTATTTTACTATAGGTAGCAAAGTAGTAGATAGATTGCCGCGGCTGATAGTTCAAAGCCGAGTCATATTATAAAAAATACTAATACAGTACAACTTCGATAGTTCGGATAGTCGCTAGCCCGGACACTCCAGTATTCCGGACAATGCTGGGATTCGGGCATTTTGAAATTTTTGCCTCTGAAATCCGGGCGCGAAAATATTCATTATGCAAAATAATAGCATTTTCCTGTCTATACATGTAAAAAACGGTAACATGTCGGTTGGAAACAGCGTGGCGGCAGCATCTTTCATTCTGCACAGTGTTTTTGAGCGTGCCGGACGCAATGGTTGCAGTCAAACGATCACATAAGACACTTACACTCACAGAAAAGTCTAGCTATCAGGTGGACAAAGGAGAATAACCTTCCCCTTGAACATTTATAGCTTTTGAAAAGGCTTAAAGACAACGCAATTGATATAGATGCATCCAAAAAGGTCCAAACTAAAATTGATATGTATTTTTCAAAAAAGTAGAAGATATTTCATTTTGCATACATACATAATATGTATGTATACAATATTATAAATACCTACATGTACAGTGCATCCCATTTTGGGTGAGACAGCCATGCTTCTCGCTTGTTATTTAAGATAGAGCCTTGCGGTTTTCACGTTCCTGTCCTACTTTTTCGTGAAACTCAAGTTGGTCTAATCAGATTCTGTATAACTGTTTCCGTTCAAAAGATACAGGGGGATTTTGGAAATTGATACTTTTCGGACTCCTTCTTTATCTCCGGAATTATTGGAAATAATGCTGAGCTGAAAACTACGCCTGAATCAGAATTCTGCGTAGAATCCAGTGGCGTACTCAATATTTTTTTTCGGGGTATGGTTTTGAAGATTCAACACAAACCAATTTTTTTTTAATGGAACACCCTATATATCATTACTTCGTTGAATTCGTTATTTTTTTCCCTTCAAAATGATATATGACACTATGTAGGTAGGAAGTTCAGAAATGTTAAAAAAACACTAAAACGTCAAATAATGATGATTTTTTGTAAATGGGCCATGAATTTTCTATGTTTCAATAAGAGGATTATTACTTTCGATTTTTAAAAGTAGTAGGTCATTGATGACACAAACATCCTTGTTGTTATTATGGCTACTATGCATTTGGGAGCATTGTTTTATCAAGTAGGCATTGGAGGGAAAAAACCAATCTGATCTAGCTGTCATCGCTATAAATTATTGTTATCATTTTTTATTCTTCTTTTCTATGGGAAATCCATTGCCCATTAACAAAAAATCATCATCATTTGATGTTTTAGTGTTTTCTTAACATTTCTGAACATCCTACCTACATAGTGTCATATATCATTTTGAAGGGAAAAAAATAACGAATTCAACGAAGTAATGATACACATAGTGTTCCATTTAAAAAAACATAAGTTTGTGTTGAATCTTCTAAACCATACCCCGAAAAAAAATAATGAGTACGCCACTGGATTCTACGCAGAATTCTGATTCAGAAGTAGTTTTTACCTCAGCATTATTTCTAATAACTTCGGAGATAAAGAAGGGGTCCGAAAAGTATCAATTTCCAAAATCACCCTGTATCTTTTGAACGGAAACAGTTATGCACAATCTGATTAGACCAACTTGAGTTTCACGAAAAAGTAGGACAGGAACGTGAAAACCGCAAGGCTCTATCTTAAATAACAAGAGAGAAACCTGGCTGTCTCACCCAAAATGGGATGCACTGTACATATTTACATAACGTGTTACATGTACTTGAGTGTTTTGTTCAGTTTTGTTTTATTTTATGAGAAAATAATATTTTTTTTTGTGACTTGATTAATAAACCTTATTTTGATAATTTATAAGTTGCTTAATTTCATAAATTAAAATCACCCCAGTAATCCGGACGCCTTCATAATTCGGGCAGGTACCGGAACGAAATCTGCCCGGACTACTGAAGTTATACTGTACATGGCTGAGCGTAGTGTGGCTGGGAATTCAGCTAAGGTAGTCAATCACTACTTTGTCGCCTAGTAAAACTAATTATTGTGTGAATTTTATTTGGCAATAACCCTCTTCATCCGAGAATGAGAACTCAAAAGCTTTTCGAATTTCACATTCTAGAAATCTCAATATCCAAATTTTTCTGATTTTCTCTGTGAAATCAATGAAATCATACAACCAGAGATGATCATTTATTTTTTCTCAATTCGAATAAATTGCTATTTCTATTATCCATACTCAAAATAAGTCCATGACAGTGGTTCATTGTCATTTCTAACTTCACAATATTTTCAGCGATTTTCTTATTTAGTATTATATACCTAAACAGTGGCGTACCCAGACATAAGCCTTGGAGGGGGGATAAAGGAAAAAAAATCAAATTTTCCTTCTTTTGAAGAAGTTTTCCAAAGAATTTTGCTTACTCATAATAAGATTGTGATATATAAGGTTGTTACATATAATGGATATTCCTCCTGGGGGTATATATCCCCCTTATCCTCCCCTAGGATACGCCACTGTATCTAAACTGAACTGAATTTCTAAAGTTTACAGAAACACAAATTTACTCTTTGCTGGGCTTCATCGAGAGTTGAGATTTTATTAGGGGCAATAAATACCAAACAGGCGGTTCTTAAAGTTGAATGGGTGTGTCAGGTACCAATCTACCAAAAATTTTCGGGTAGCTCCATCTAGCGGAATTGCAGTTTCAGCGCAAAGTAGTCTACAACCTTAAGAGTCTGTTTACAACACACTGCTTGGGAAGCAGAGGGGTCGCAACGTGAAGGGGCAAGTGCGGGTGGGCGTCGACTATCGTAGTAAAAATATAGAGAACGTATTAGGCCCTCAGCCCAGATTGAATGAATTTGTAACGCATTGGGATGATCTCGTTTCTTTCTCGAGTTCTACTACTGCGTGTCGGAATATGCAGCCACATTTTCGACATTTTGATGAAATGAAATGATTGTCAAATGGTCACCTATGATTATGATTGTAAAGACGGTTTCTTTATAATGAGAACAGAGTTGAGGAACACGAACTGTTTTTTAGGTTTTGAAAAAGACTCTACTTTTCATAATTACTTGATATCGAATTGAGAATCCAAATACGCTTTGATATACCATTATCTTCATTTTTTGAAAAACCCTTATGATTTAATGGAATGAATTTTGAAATATCTAGTCCGAAATAAAATAGTTTCATTGAGAATTTTGATGAATTCATTTCATAAATATCTACAGTTTTAAGGAATAGTACTTTGTTATAATTAAAAAAAAATCAGCTTGGTTCATAATGATATATTTCTAATTGCCTTCTGTTTTCTTCAATTTTTCTTATCCTGAAGATCTAGTTTGTATTGAGGATCCTTATTTTTAAGCCTCTATGTCTTAGGTCAATTATTACAGGTTAAACACAGTTCTAATGAAATTTTCCTTCGAAAAACTCTTCATCGATGTTGACTTCGATGAATAAAGTGTCCTCCAAAGTTCACACGACAAAAGCATTTTTCTCTTTCAGCTATATTTAATTGTTCCTGAACTTGAAAATAATAATTCTGACTTTGTTTCAATCGATATTCCTGATCATCATTCTTTCCAAATATGTGATTTGTTTCCTTTCAATAGCGTCCTTAATCATATTATTTCTTGCTGAAAAGGGAATTTTATTTTAATTTTTTCAAAAATGCCATCTGGAGAAGGACGTAGACCTTTTTTTATTAATAAAAAGGCAACTGTTTGTGATCTTCCAGCACAATTCATTCTCTAATAGATGCTTCGCTCGATCTTCATTATTTTTCCCCAATCTATAGCTTTTGCAGAAAAATGTTTATATAAAATGCTCAGCGGAATTTCTTTATGACCTTCTTCTGTTTTGATTAAACCCCTCAAGAATTCAGCCCTATATAATTGGAATATTTCCTCATCCATGTCTGAGTTTTCACAATTTTCTCAATATTTCTAATCTGGCCCTGCAGAGAACTGTAGCTTCCAGCCCCTTCTTCTTTTTCATATTGTTTTCGAAATTCTACACATATCACGTATGAAAACTAATTTCGACTGAAACCCAATTTTTATTTCCTCCACCAAACGCATATTAGATAAATTTCATCAAAAAAAACGGAGTGATTAGAAAGTTCTTTCAGAGAATCTATGAATTGCAGAATATAAACAATTCGGAATTCATCCAAAGATATTTCCCAGCAAAAAAGGTTCGATTCAATACAAATAAACAAAATTATAAGAAGAACTGCACAGGCCAAATAGATATGAAAACTTCTAGTAATACCTCAACACCAAATTGAAAATACCATTCTCGAAATTTCAGTTTGAAAATGCGTTATTTTAATGTCAGGTATAGTTAATATTCTTCATTTCTACATAAAATCATTGAGTAAGTAGAAATATACGTATCGGTACAAAAATAGACCATTTTAAATCTTTACTCCGAAATTGCCTTCTTTCAGGTACCTATGCAATGCTGAACCTACCTAGAAACTGTCAAACTGTCCAGCAATTAAATAATACGGTACACAAAAGAGTACCGAATAACCCTTATTTACAACTGATGTTTATCTTTTGTGGCAATAAAATCGTGAAATAACTAAAATAAATTTAAACGGAATCACTTCTTGTTAACTTCCAAAGTATTATCCTCAAGCACAATACCGAATCTAAGAGAGCTTCTGAACTTCCCAAATTTTGTATTATATGAAATATGGTGAAAACCAGGTAATTTGCCAGCCATCATTACATCCGAATCGCTTTCCTTCATAATAACAGACATTTACTTTGTCCCAAACTTACGAAACCTTCGGTCCGAAGTTATTAATTGACTATTGGATCCAATCCAAAACTTTCCCTGAGGAATCCATTTTTTCATTCGAGAAAGTTACATGAAAATCGGTCGTATGGCTCTAAAGATAATCAATGCTGCAATAGGAACATGCAGCTATAAGCGACAAAATATTTTTTTTGTTCGTGACAAATAATTCAGGTTTTCAAGAATATATTTCCTAAAAGACGGTCCTGATAGCTACAAGCCACGCCCCTCAGGGAGGAGCAACGATTTTTAGTTCACAATTCTGGCACTTGAAACAGATTTACAACGTCACATAGAATTTTGCGTAACTATGATGTAATATATTTCTAATTGGTATCATTGGAAAGAAGAAGAAATAGGCTATGACCATGTTGTATTAGATTTTCGAATTTAGGTCAACTGAAGCGACAATAAATTATTCAAAATTGGTATTGAAAATCGTACTTTCTACGTCAATAAAAAAATTAATTTGCAACTTGAAGTGAAATTATTACCTAACGAACATACAAGGGATAAAGACCTTCCAATATGGTCTTGAATCATCTCGATAGCGTTTACCGTTCCTGAGGAAATCAAGACCGAATTAGTTAAGAAAACGCCTGAATTTGCGCCGCGTGAACGGACTCTTAAGGGAAGAAATAATATAAATAGGGCTATGTCCAAGCGTGCCGTAATCTAGTCATAAATATTTTTGTTGAGCGTCGGCATGCTCAAATGCCCGCCACTCACGAAGCGTTTTTTCGAGCGTTTGGTAGCAAGCGACCAAGTAGCTTACGTCGAAATGGTAGCTAGTCTGCCATCCCTTGCTGCCGTCTAAACCTGCCACTCGAGAGGTTGTTTTATTGAGTATCCGGGTCGGATTTCAGATGATCACAGACAGCTGGCAATTTATCAGGTACCGTCGGAACTTCGTAGCGTACCAAATTCTTGTGCAAAATGAAAGAATTTTTGATAGGTTTCATCGAAATATTTAGGCAGACAACCTGTCGATGGAAAATGAATAGTTCAGCATACGCAAACAGGAATATCAAAAATAAAGTCTATGGGGAACTAGTAGAATATTCCAAAGGAAAATTACAGAATGAAAGAGAAGATGTAAATTTCTATTTGGTCGATATCGTTTTCCATCGTTATTGACAAATCTTCCTCTACATTGAAATAAACATTCATTAATTTCTATTAAAATATACTCCGAACTACTCGAATTGAATCGGCGGCACCCCTGGATCCTGATAATTATTTCTCCAATATTTTACGACCTTAAAGTAAATGAATAATCTCATCTAATATCTAATTGTCCCTTTTTCACACAGATTCTCTTTTTCAATTCTTTGGATTTCAGTACTTTCCTACTGCGTTAACGTCACATTTACTACGATAGGTCAATAGGTTTAGTATATTCTATTGATGAGTTTGAGTTGGATAACGTGAAATTTTTCTATTATTTCTCTATTATACCCCGTGTTCAACTTTTAATGTGAGTTGCATGATTCCGAAATTAAAAATCTTATTATGAGTAAGTAAAACTTCTTCAAAAGTAGGAGAATTGATGCGGGTGAATCTCTTCTCAGAAGTTTTCCAAGTTTGAATACAACAGCCGACAATTCGACAGGTGGATATCAATCTCAAGAAGTGTCTGTAAATTCAAAGGACAACCAATAACCAATATCTCTCTTTACTAACCCAAACACCCTCCAGGGCTTATGTCTGGGTAAGCCACTGGAGAAGGGTATCGACGTGAAATAAATGTTCGACGTCTTACGTTTCATGAGAATAGTGGAAAAAATTCACTCAGGAATTTTGTTGTGTCTGCATCTATATAACCAGATTTTGAAAATACAAACCCGGCTAAACTGAACTTGGTTCGATTCTCGGAAAAAACTTCAGATAGAAAAAATTCTGAAAAAATGTGTTCACCCGGGCAGTAACAAAAATGGGTAATAAAATCATTAAACGTGCCGACAGTAATAGCGGACAGCCGTAATCACTTCTGAAATTCGGTTGAAATATCCTCACTTATACCTACTGAAGATAGAAATAATAAAACGAAGGAATTTTTACAAATCTCTTACTATTTGCAATAATTATTGCGATAGAGCTTATATAAGGGACATAAATATGAGCATTGCCTGAAGAAACAAGAATACTAAATAGGACCTAATAAATTTTAAAGGTGTGTTAGACGTTCACCACACCTGGAATTTCCAAACTATTGAAGAAATTCTATAATGAACAAACAGATGAAAACTCATTCCCATTATTGCATTTGTTCGAATAGTTTGGAAATTCCAGGCGGCAAATGTCCAATAAAACTGTAAAGTTTGTTATGTCCAATTTAGTATTTCATTAAGGTTGTTCGAAATATCATGTTAAACACTGTAAAAAATATTTCAGATCATATATTTATTTTATGGAAACACATCACAGAAATATTTTCGGACTTTATTCCTTGAAATACAATATATTAGCAAGAGGTTGACATCTAGCATCCATAAATAATCAAATATATCGTTTTTGGAATCACAAAATCGAAGTTTCAGAAAAGGTCTTATTTCACGAGATCAGAATAGCTTCATTAAAATATGGAAATAAGGTTCATATTGAAAACTAACAAGCAAGATATGAAAACCAAATTTACTTGTAGAATAAAACGCAAGCATAAAAATAGAGATATGATTAAAAGAAGGAATTTTGATTAGTGAGAATTGTCGACGCAAATAATTCATATTTTCAGAAAATAATTCAATATATCGTTCACATTCTGGCTAACTACTTGATTGAACTTTGTTAGACTTCCTTCATCCATGCAAATATTTAAATTCTTTTTGTTGAAAAAAAAAAAAGGGATGGTAATTGTAATAACTTACTCCTTTACCTATAAGATTAGTAATGAAATATAAAATTTCAAAATATCATAATAGTACTGTTTATTCTTTATTTTATAAGAAATATCCTGTGATATATTTGAAAATTCAATTTCATATTCTCCTTCTGCCTATCAAATTAATTGGTTTTTTATTAAATTAAACTCATCTGATTCATAAATGCGCACTGAATTCACACAAAAGAGCCAGCGTCAGATTAGTGTGTATTAAATTTCAATACACGATCAAAGACTAATCAGTTCATGTAAAACGATCATCAAGGCGTCGGCGCATATTCGTGTTATGACAAAAATTCGGAAGGGCTCAGTGCTTAGTAATCCGCCAAAGTGCTCGCGAGCACTTCATTGCTCGGGAGCACTTTTGGGATTACTAAGCACTAAGCCTTTTGTCAGAGTGCTTCGATTACTAAGCACTAAGCACCGATTTTTAAAAGTGCTCGGGAGCACAAAAAAGCTTCAAGTGCTTTCGAAAGCACTAAGCACAATGCTTTGGCACAGCTCTGTATATATAATATACACAAGTACATAAAGATTACTAGGGACAGATGTTAAAAGTGGAGACCGGCGGAAATCTAATTAATCGTTTACAATTGGAAGATTTTGTTTGTGAACTGAGGGTATTTCCAAAAACTCTAAAAGGTCTAAACGTTTGCCTTCAACACCTTTGTAAAATTTTTGTTTCATTAAAATATATGAAATGATTGGAAGTGATACAATGATTAGAAAAACCAGTTAATGATTTATTTTAAAGAATAGATCTTTTATGTTCTTCATTTATAATTCCGAGAGATCGACCGGTTTGACCTAAAGGAAATGCAGGACATCCGTCACAAAACAGTTTATAAACACCACTCAAGTGTGAAATATTGAGTCGACTCTTATCACTAAAAAACCTTGAATTTCTCTTATTGGTACATATAACATAAATATCATTTTGTCTAATTCTTCTACAAACTTTATCCCTAATAGATGGAATATAAAATATAATTGATGTTTACACATTTTTAATTTGATCTATAGATTGAGGTGGATAGACTCAAGTTAACATTTTATTTTGTTGTTTTTTTGAATATCAATTTGTCAATTATTTCAGGAGAGTATCCATTGTTCTTATCTAATCTTTTTAGGATTGAATTAACTTTTTCAAGTTAATTCCAGACAATGGAATTAAATATTTTATCAAAATTGTGAAACGTCAAGTCAAGTGTTTCATTTTATCTTCTTTTATTAACTTATAGGGATAATTAAATAACGCAAAAGAAGTCACAAAATGTTTTTGTTGTTATTACTAAAAAAATACCAAGTATGTGCTATCGTTGTATTCCAAATGAATGACACGCAATTTTCACTGACAATATACGGGGGTGCCATTTGAAAATAAAAAGTGAGAGGTAACTACCACAGGGCTGCCAAATGTAAGAATTTTTTTGATATTTTATTGAAAAGGTACTTTGATGTTACTCAATGCAATTTTTTAATTTTTTTTCTATCTTGTCAAATAAGCTAGATATTGCCCCTATACGATAACTTGGGACACTCGGTATATAGTAGACATTTCCTTGTACATCCACGACTTCAAAATTTCCAGGATTATTTGAATCAATATACGACTTTTCGAATAGTGATTCATTAATACTTGATATTCTCGTTTTTAATTAAATTATTTCATCATCTTTCATTTACATTCACACTTCTGTTGATCTTCACAGAAAATAACAGTAAGTTTCGAGTTCACAGAAGTACCAGGTATTTTCAATACACAGCTAGGGTGAATTTTACGTGTGCATTTTTTGCACGATACATCCGATACATGAAACAGTATGCAATTCTTACCGACTCTCCCGTTCAATGAACTTTAAATTACCCTAGATGGTATTGGGGTTAAATTTAGGCGAATAAAATCCTCCTCAAAAAAAGAGCTAATCAAGATCCTCAATTTAACAATGAAATCTTGATTATTTTCTAGACGAGAAGCTTAAATCCCTTTCGGTATGCAATGAATGCTAAATATGTTTCTGTCTCGATCAGCCGAAATCAAACGAACTCGCGTCTCCACAAGAGTTTAAATAATGGAAGGGAAAATTAAGAAAAAATTCACATCGTTTCCACTTGAGTCAAAAATTACTCCAAGCTTAGGTAGATATTCGGAGCATACTCTTACTTCTTATTTTTTCAACTTTCTGTTTTAACTCATTTATTTTATTATAACTAGTATTGAGCTGTTATTATCTGTACACGTGCAAATTGGAAAAAGAACTAACCTTTCTTGTTTCGAAGCTGTTCGATATTCTGTGGTCATAGAATCTTGCCACAGAATATCCTTATCTTTTGGCAATGTAGAACATACAAAATATAATGTGTGTTCATTCAAATTCGTAGTCAAGAGTGCTGTGGAGAAATAAGAGTTGATTTTGTGTGATTACAAGAAGCGCTTGGCTTGTACCATATTCTTTCCAGATTCGAAGTATGTGATTATATGTTAATGATATGTATGGAAAATTTAGTCTGATTTCTCCACAGCACTCTCGACCATGAATTTAAATGAACGCTCGTTACAACAACCGATATTACTGTCAGCAACCTACAAGGAGCACAATTTGATCAATTATCAGAAGAACTAGTTCTTGAATCCTTACTAATTGAAGACGAAACTAAATTTCCAGTATTCTTCGAATTTATCCATCAAAATCAGTCTATAGAAAAAGCCTACAGAAAACATCAGACTAAAAAATTTTTTTCAATTCCTTCCAAAGGAATTATTATTTGCATTATGTGTGATTTTAAATTAATGACCAGATTGGCCCTATCATTACCATGTATTCTATTACGTTAAGTAAAAAAGCTTTTTATTTACATCCTCCATTTTGAGTCCTTTGAATTCGATTCTCAGATAGAAGATTATAGAAGGAAGGATACTATCAGTGTAGATTTTCTGAAGTTGTGAATCTCAAGATCTTACCTGTAGATGGTAAAAATATACTCCTCACTTTGAAAAGATCATTTGCTTTGATTGTTTTTGATCTATTGGTGAAAGCTATGTGACAGGAAAACGGGTAATCTGTGATCATTTTGCTGACATGGTCATGACAAGGAAATCCAGCAATCTGAAGTTAATAATGTTTTTTAGTCATAATTCCTTTGAATTATTTGTTTTCCTCACCAAATTGCTGAATTTGATATCGACGCTCAATTCACTATGCAAAACTACGTGTGTTCTGAACACAGTATTCACTTCTGAATTTGTGATTATGGTTCCTTGCTCTGCAGGCGTTAAAACAATGTCTCTCACTGGTAAAACTTGGAGGTGTTTAGGTGCAGATGGATGCAACGAATTGGTTAGAACAACCATCCCCTCCCTGTTTCCAGAAACAATAGCTATATCTTCAGCGCCATCTATGAAGCTCACTAGAGTTTTATCACTGGATAACCAATGACCGTGATAACCTCGTGAAACAAGAGGACTGAATAAACAAACTATATCTCCTCTCGTCAAATGGGTCTGAAATTAAAAGGATGATATTAGCTACTGTTCAGATATATATTATTGAGAAAAATACATCTTGAGTACATATTTAATGTAAGTTCTTTTCGAAAATTCTATAGTTTTCAAATATCATCATGATTAGGATTTCATTAATCCTGAACTCGTCTGGGAAAGGAGTAGTAACAATTGCGTTCTGGATCATTATTTGCTGAAACGTGGGAATTGTTGAAATTAAATATTCGAGACAGTTTCGGTTCAGAATATTCGTTCTTAATTCCCTTATTATTATTGGTGTCTACGCAATATCAGATGATGAGTCGGTTTCAAGGTAGGATGAATTTTACAACAAATTGAGTGCTGTAATACAGAGAGTGGGAAGAAGCAAAGAAGTAATCCTTATGGGAGATTTCAATAGTAGGACAGGTAACAAGAAAGACGATCCTGTAGTTGGACCATTTGGAGAAGACAGATGCAACGATAATGGAGAACGATTAATTGATTGCTGTCGAACATACGACCTGAAAATTGCAAATGGATTCTGCAAACATAAGCCCATCCACAAGTTTACTTGGATTCAACACACGAAGAACTTGAAATCAATCATTGACTACATCATAACACGACAGCACACTGAACTTCAGGTCAATGATGTAAGGGCGTATAGAGGGATCTTGTGTGATTCTGACCACTACTTTGTCAGAGCAAAAATATTCTTTCCTTGGCATCACGACAAATCCCAAACAAATCATACTCAAATGGAAAAAGTCGTCAATAAATCAGATGGAATTAACAATAAGCGGTGGAATCTGAGTAACCTTCAGGACGATAACATAAAACAAAGATACCAGACAAGGCTCGATGAGTATTTGACAGCCATCGAAGACATCGACACTGAAAGCATGTATGAAAAAATTAAGGAAGCTTTACAGAACTCAGCCACTGAAGTATTGGGAGAACTCTCAAGTCGAAAGAGCAAAGCATTATGGTGGAATAATGAAATAGAAAAACTGGTAAATCAGAAAAACAAAGCTTACTTAAAATGGCTAACAACAAAAGAACAAAGAGATAGGGAATCATATCTGGAGGCGAAAAGTAAGACAAGAAGAAAAGTTAATAATGCGAAGAGAAGTATGTGGGATAGAAAATGCAAGGAGATTGGCTCCCTTTTGGGAGGTAGAAAGACAGCAGAATCTTGGCGATTCATTAATGCGCTGAAAAGTCCGAGCAAAAACTCAGCGAACATTGACACAATTCCCATGAACAACTGGGTTACACATTACAAACAACTTTTGACAGAAACAAGACAAGAATTTCTGGCACCAAGTATATCATCACATATAGACATTGAGGGTGAAACAGTTTCTGTAGATGTTGAAAGAGTGAGAAAGGCAGTATTCAGGTTGAAAAATGGTAAATCCCCAGGTCCCGGAGGAGTACCCGCAGAGCTGATCAAACATGGTACACATAATCTATTCCAGGCTGTTACAGATTTGATAAATAAGTGCTTGAGCGGACAACCAGTACCCAAAGAATGGAAAACAGCATATATTTCGTCGATATACAAAAAGGGAGATAAAAATCAATGCGCAAATTATTATAGAGGTATATCAGTGACTAGCACATTTAGCAGAATATATGGAAGAATTCTACGAGACCTCATTGAAATTGAATACAGCGCGGAATAAGAAGAAGAGCAATCAGGATTTAGAGCGGGCAGATCTTGTACAGACAATGTTTTTTGTCTGAAGCAGATAATAGAGAAAAAACTAAATACTAACCAAGAAGTCCACCTAATGTATGTCGACCTGAAGAAAGCATATGACAGTGTACCTCTGAAGAAACTTTGGGAAATTCTACAAGAAACGAACATCAACCAAACATTAATAACGGCACTCAAAAATTTGTACCGGATTCTACATCGCGGATCAAATCGGGAAAGAATCTCTCACAAGAATTCACCGTGAATAAGGGCTTGCGACAGGGATGCTGCGTTTCACCTACTTTGTTCAAAGTGTATGTATCTAGAGCTCTTCGAAAGTGGAAAAAGAAATGTGGGCCAATGGGAATAGAATTGGATGATAATAGCTACCTCTACTCCCTCCAGTTCGCGGATGACCAAGTTATAATGGCCAATGATAAGGACGACCTGGAGTATATGGCCAGAAAACTCCAGGAGGAATATGAAATTTGGGGACTAGAGATGAATACCAAGAAGACTGAGTACCTCCCAGTAGGAACCCAAAATGCCACGAAAATCATGCTGGAAAATAATCAGGAAGTAGAAGTGGTATCGGAGTATACATACTTAGGTGTTAAGTTTGACTCAAGTGGAAGCGACAACAGAGAGATCAGACACAGAATAAATCATGCGAAAAAGATCATAGGATGTTTGAACAGCATATTCTGGAATACCTTCATTGGGAAAAAGAGTGTGGCGGCTTCTCATAAAGCCTTTATGTTTGGAGGAAAGTATTTTACACAGGTGTTGGGATGCACAATGGGATCGAAATTAAGCCCAATAATGGCTCTTTATGCCGTGGATTATTTGTTGATGAAAAGTTCACCTAAGCTATCTTTCAGACCACCAATCATAAAAAAAAATTGTAGATGACCTACTTATGGCTATACCTAGCACACAGAAAGAAAATGTTCTCCATGTGTTCAACAGCTACGATAAACACATCCAATTCACTATTGAAGTTGAGGACGACTTGCAGTCTGTACCCTTCTTGGACACAAGAGTACATAGAATTGAAAATACCATCAAACTGGACTGCTACACAAAGGAAACTTCATCAGATAGGTACATTCACTATTTATCAGATCATGCCACACAAGTAAAGATAAATTTCATCAAAGAAAAAGTAAATAGAATAAAAAATATATGCCACCCCGATTTTGTGACCAAAAACATAAAAAAATTGAAAAATATTTCATTAGAAAACTCATACCCACAAGGAATGATTAATAAGCTATTGTTTTCCAGTACAAACCCAGTAAGACAGATAATGATGGACGGAGAGGATAATGAACGAGAACACCATGAGAGGAAGTTGAGATCAAGTACTGTACAGTGCATCCCATTTTGGGTGAGACAGCCAGGTTTCTCGCTTGTTATTTAAGATAGAGCCTTGCGGTTTTCACGTTCCTGTCCTACTTTTTCGTGAAACTCAAGTTGGTCTAATCAGATTCTGCATAACTGTTTCCCTTCAAAAGATACAGGGTGATTTTGGAAATTGATACTTTTCGGACCCCTTATTTATCTCCGAAGTTATTAGAAATAATGCTGAGGTAAAAACTACGTCTGAATCAGAATTCTGCGTAGAATCCAGTGGCGTACTCAATATTTTTTTTCGGGGTATGGTTTTGAAGATTCAACACAAACTTATGTTTTTTTTAATGGAACACCATGTGTATCATTACTTCGTTGAATTCGTTATTTTTTTCCCTTCGAAATGATATATGACACTATGTAGGTAGGATGTTCAGAAATGTTAAAAAAAACACTAAAACATCAAATAATGATGATTTTTTGTTAATGGGCAATGGATTTCCCATAGAAAAGAAGAATCAATAATGATAACAATAATTTATAGCGATGACAGCTAGATCAGATTGGTTTTTTCCCTCCAATGCCTACTTGATAAAACAAGGCTCCCAAATGCATAGTAGCCATAATAACAACAAGGATGTTTGTGTCATCAATGACCTACTACTTTTAAAAATCGAAAGTAATAATCCTCTTATTGGAACATAGAAAATTCAGGGTCCATTTACAAAAAATCATCATTATTTGACGTTTTAGTGTTTTTTTAACATTTTTGAACATCCTACCTACATAGTATCATATATCATTTTGAAGGGAAAAAAATAACGAATTCAACGAAGTAATGATATATAGGGTGTTCCATTAAAAAAAATATAGGTTTGTGTTGAATCTTCAAAACCATACCCCGAAAAAAAATATTGAGTACGCCACTGGATTCTACGCAGAATTCTGATTCAGACGTAGTTTTCAGCTCAGCATTATTTCTAATAATTTCGGAGATAAAGGAGGGGTCCGAAAAGTATCAATTTCCAAAATCACCCTGTATCTTTTGAACGGAAACAGTTATACAGAATCTGATTAGACCAACTTGAGTTTCACGAAAAAGTAGGAAAGGAACGTGAAAACCGCAAGGCTCTATTTTAAATAACAAGCGAGAAACCTGGCTGTCTCACCCAAAATGGGATGCACTGTACTATACCAAACATCAAAACACTCTCGACAAAAACTAAGAGATGTTTTAACAACCAAGAAAACATCAAAGTAATCATTAAAAACCACATATCTGTGGCCAACCTATACTCCAAACTCAAGGATCCTATACCAAAAAACTTAAGAACTAATATAATTTACCAGATAAGATGTATGGACTGCAACCAAACATACGTGGGACAAACTTCGCAGTGGTTAAAGAATAGGATCACACTTCATAGGAGTGATATCAAATTAAACAACCAAAGATGTGCTTTATCAATACATGCGAACGAGAACGATCACAGGATCAGGGTGGGAGCCCTGAAGAAGGAACAAACTAGATTCCGAAAGCTTGGCAAATGAATAAAGAGTAACAACTTAATGTGCATATTACAACATTTTTCAGTTTTGGTTGGAAAATTCTCTCTGAGCGGGAAAATTCGAAAAAAAAATCGAAAATAGAGCTCCGCTGAATCAAGAATAACTTCGAGGTTTTTGGATGGAAAATTTTCATTTTTGGGATTTTTCAAGATGTAAGATTGATGTATCCACTTTGAAAATCGAAATCGCGATTCATGATACAGGGGGTGAAAAAATCGCTTTCAAAGTTAGGGATGACAAAATCGTGAAAAATCAATTTTTTCAAATTAGAACCCCATTTTTTTATGGCAGATATTGAATCTACGTTAAAAAATAATGTGAGTGTATGCATCACACCCTTGCCCTAAAATGGATATTTTCTTAGTTATTCACAAAAAACTGTTTTTCGTCTTGAATTTTCAGCTATTTCTTTTCCCTTCACACCAAAAAGATGAAATTTTCAGGAACTGTTATTTGAACCATGCTGTAGATTTTTCACCCCTTCTTGAAACCGACTTCAAGTTACTATTGGCAAACTCTCGCAGTTATAACTAGAGAAGATGCTCAAAGTTTTGACCGTTAATTTCTAGACATTTATTTATACGTCTCAGGAATGCTTCGTGCGTTGCTCTTCTTATTTCATCGGGAGGAAGAGATCTGCAAAAGTGTTTAAAAACCAAATTGAGTTTCAAAACTATGAATCTAAAAATCTAAACAAACCTGAACGCATTTCTGACTCGTTCTATGCAGTCCTCTTTATCAGTCAGGGGAGTTGAGTAGACAATATTTTTTATCCTAACCCAAACATAATAGTCTAAAGGAGTTAAATCGGGAGAACGTGGTGGCCAAAGATGTGGACCATTGTTCGCCAACCATCGATCTTCAAATAGCCTATAGAGGATATTTGACACATTGAGTGAATTGTGTGGAGGCGCGCCATCTTGTTGATACCATAAGTCATTATGGTTCTGTACTAGCGGCTCAATTATTTGAGTCAATATGTCAGAATATCTATCTCCTAAGGGAGAACATTCTTTAAATAATGCAAACATGTGTAGTCTTCTATCTTACCAGTTAAAGTCCCATTATAAATGTGAACATCGAGAATTGCATTATTTTTGATGGCGCAAAAAACATTGAAACTCCAGGTCTCTTGAAAGTTCCATTGTCTGAAGTGGTGGTTGTTCTCTTCATCCCGATAATGACTGTTATGCCTATTGAAAGAACCATTATACAGTCCAAAAAGTTTTCATTCTCTTGAAATCGAATCATCATAGCTTCGCAAAACTCTGTTCTCCTGACGAAATCAGTTGCCTTCAAATGCTGTACCCTATTGAATTTATATGGGTGCATTTTATGTTTTTTTAATATTCTCCAAACACTCGATTGAGATAATCCCAGATCAATTTCGGCATCTTCGAGAGAATTTTGAGGATTCACACGAAAATATGCAAGAACTGTAATTTCGTTGTTCCCATCTTCTACTACACTTTTTTCTCTGTGTATAGTTTTCTTAACGAAAGATCCGACATTTCTCAAGTTTGTCATGGTTCTGTTAATGGTATCTCTCGTTGGTCTGGGTCGGTCAGGAAACCTCTCAATGAACAGTCGAATCGTTCTATCTACAACTTTATTACATTCTCCATGAAGTAGAATGAGATTTAAATAATCTTCATTGGTAAAATTAGGCATAGTGATCGATTTTATCACTTAATACGAATTATCACCAAATTAATATAATAGTAAACACAAAATGCTACTGAATAAAGAGGAATTTGGCAGATGTAATTAATGATGTCTATCATTAAAAAAAAAGAATGTAAAACATGGTAAGTTTTTGCATATGGTTCATAAGGAATTATTTATTTATCACTGGATAGAAAACCGATGGCCGATTAGTTGAAATAAAGAGGTTTCCGATACAAATTCGAATCAAAATTCGCCATCTATTTAGGAACAACCTGTAACTTTTTTCTCTTGCATATTAGGGTAGTAAAATCTAAAACATGGTTTAAGTAACAGTTCCTGAAAATTTCATCTTTTTGGCGTGAAGGGAAAAGAAATAGCTGAAAATTCAAGACGAAAAACAGTTTTTTGTGAATAACTCAGAAAATATCCACTTTAGGGCAAGGGTGTGATGCATACACTCACATTATTTTTTAACGTAGATTCAATATCTGCCATAACAAAAATGGGGTTCTAATTTGAAAAAATTGATTTTTCACGATTTTGTCATCCCTAACTTTGAAAGCGATTTTTTCACCCCCTGTATCATGAATCGCGATTTCGATTTTTAAAGTGGATACATCAATCTTACATCTTGAAAAATCCCAAAAATGAAAATTTTCCATCCAAAAACCTCGAAGTTATTCTTGTTTCAGCGGAGCTCTATTTTCGATTTTTATCTCGAATTTTCCCGCTCAGAGAGAATTTTCCAACCAAAACTGAAAAATGTTACATCAAAATAACTTGAAATTTTCTAAGGAATCTATTTCTGCAATAAAAAAATGGTGTTCTAATTTGAAAAACGGAAGTTGACGTCATTTCCGGAAAAACCGGAGGTGCTCATGCCTTGAAAATATTTTAGATTTCATCAGCATCGTGAAATGCTGAATTTCATGAAAATACGTTCAGTAGTTTCCCGTATAAATATGGGTGAGGTTCCTCGTGAAAGACCCTGTATACTGGCATTTATGATGTAGTAGAACCCTGGCTGAATATAAGTGATTTTTTAATTTTTGACTTGAAAACATTCAATGATGTTGCTTTCAAATCATGATCGATATCATTATTGACATATTATGCTATTTCGAGCTGGGGGGCAGCATATTATGTGCATATAGAAAGATTGAATATCGTTCAGAAGTGTATACTGAAGATAATTTGCGGTCATAAAATGCTATTTCCTAGTGACGAGATATACAGAGTCGCACATGTGCTGGATTTGAGGCAACTGTATTTCATGAAGATTGCAGCACTCATAAAGAGAAGAAAATTTGAACTTCGGGCAATCGATCATAACTACTCCACTAGACACAAACTCGACCACTATAAAGAGAGTAAAACGACGAAAACGATAGGTCAGAGATCTTGCGCATATTTAGCTCCCAAAATATATGGAACAATCCCAATTACGTTGAGAGCTTTGAGAGACCCTGTGAGATTCAAGAAGGAAGTGATTCAGTGGCTACTTGGTTTGAATAGAAAAACTATACATAACGTCCTTAATAACAGAATATGACGAAGATAAAATATAGGAGATTAGTTTGCTATTCGTTTTCTGAAGTGACAAATTCCCTAAAGTCTCATTTATTCATGTATTATTATTCATGTTAACATTCCCTAAAGTGACAATTATTGCCAGAGTTGACTTAAGTGCGTTTGTTGTGCAGTTCCACACGGTGTATCCTGATATATTTAAGTTTCGATGTATATGATGTCCATTTGGGCCAGAGAATTTTTTTTTATTTTTTCCATTTTTGTAGTGGCTGTCTTTGAATCGTACTTCTGTTGTGAGACTAACAGGTGAGCTTCTTAGAAGTGAGCCTCTGTCTCTTTATTTCAGTTTATTTGTAGAATATTATTTGAAGTGTTCATTTTGTTTTTATCGTCAAATAAACTTTATTATTATTATTATTGTAAATAAAAGGGGCCTGATATGAGAAGGAACTCTTAAATTTAGATGTTATGTGGCGTGGGATACTGATACCTGACGAACTGCGGATTATTATTTTAAAATAAGGTAAATAAAAATCAAAAATCGACGCCATTATTTCTTAAAATGGTCTGTTTAGCTAAAAATGAATTTGTTCCATACTTTACGGACACAGTATATACAACATAAAAGGTGGCTTCCACTGCAATCTGATCATACAATATTCTCTTTTATTTCCTCAAATCTTTATTGTTCAATCTACTGTTAGAATATTACTTCATCCGAACAGATTACGAGAGAGACAACCAACCCTACACTTGAAAGTACTAGTTCATGTTGTGCGGTGGCGCTACGAGTCTGCGAGTGGCGAGGCCATCGAGGGCCATCGAGAGAAAAAACAAGAATGGACCTTCGATGGTCGAGAGCGAACGTCAGGGACAAAACTTTAGAGTGACAGTCTCTTCCAACCTGACTTCTGTCAGGTCCTTCCGTTCTGCCTTGTGAACTGTATTTGCTTTTGAGATAGAGTTAGACTTACTGAGTGTCTTGAGAATAAACGATTAATATCATCATCTGTGTATTAGTGAATACTCTGTATTTATATAACCCAAATATATAATCCAATAGGTAATGGGCTACAGGGCACGCTTTAAACTGCGCGACAAGGTAAACACTTATTCTGAAAATATGTTGTGTAAACAACGAGAAAAACATTGAGGTAAGTTGAATTTCAACTTAATTATGAGGCTAGAGATATTTTAGTTAGTTCGGTGGATGGAAATGATTCATTTCATATTCATTCCTGAAATAGAGAATTCCTGTTATACAGTATATACTATATTTGGTTAATGTGTTTACCTATCTATTAGACAAGGAATCAACTTTGATTCTTAACGGTTATTGACAGTTGATGTTTAGAGAAACGAGATATTTTGCTATACACAAGTTTTATAGATTTAAATGATAGATTCAGATTAGAGAAATGAGATATTTTGCTATACACAAGTTTTATAGATTTAAATGATAGATTCAGATTAGAGAAATGAGATATTTTGCTATACACATGTTTTATAGATTTAGATGATTCAGATTAGAGAAATGATATATTTTGCTATACACATGTTTTATAGATTCAGATGATAGAGATTCAGATTAGAGAAATGAGATATTTTAATATACACATGTTTTATAGATTTAGATTATGCAGATATAGATTCTGCATACTCATTGTATCAAATTGATTTAGATGTTTGTAAATTTAGAGATTTCACATTCATCATTTGAGAAAGTAATATTATGTGAATTTAGAGTATTTTTCAGAGTCATAATTTGAGAGATGTACATACATCATTCGAGAGGTTTACATGAGGAAATTTTAGAGTGTTTATTTAAACCTTTCAGAGCCTGAGATTATGTAAACTTTAGAAATTGTGCTAACATACTTTCTGTTTTAGATTGGATAATTTTATAGAATTTACATACCACACCTAGAGAATTGGATCATGTAGATTTGAAGATTCTACATACATTGCTTGGAGCATGTAAAATTGGATGTTTCACATTCCATAAACATAATCCAGAGATGGAGATATTTTGAGACTATACAGGGTGAGTCTTTGACTTGTACATATATTTTAACCAAAGATTCCTGAAGTCAAAAGAAACACTTTTTTCCTTTATAATTTTTTCCGATTCGGCCTGGTTACAAAGATACAGGCTGTTGAAAATCGATTAAAATATTTGATTTTCGGCTATATCTCGTAAATGGTTCTATCGAAGGAAATGATTTTTGGAATATAGCTATTCCTTGATGTGATACATCTTTTCCGAACACAAGATGCCCTACACATCTTTCAGTTTCTTCATTTTGATCATTACATCCCATAAAAATACCAGAAATTCAAAGAACCCAACTCTCAAAATTAATTTGAACGTTCATTGAAGAATATTTGGCTAATTTGAAAAATAAAAGTATTCTTCATATTTTCTTGTACAAAGCGCCGTTTTCGAGTAACTTGATCTTAAAAAAAAAAATTATCTGTGAAATTGAAAAAATTGGGTACTTTGGCTAAATGCAACCCTGTTCTGTTGTGGAAAAAAATCCACAGAAATGAATATTTACTATGATGTCATGTCTCAGGTTTTAGAATTGAAGTACTAGCCAACTTAGTTTGAAAATGAAGTTATTTGAATAAGCTCACCTCAACTCCTCAATTTGATTACAAATTACTGAGCTTTGGCACAGCTCTGATAATAAGAAGATACTTCATTAAAATCAACATTCTTTTTGAAAAGTCCAGATTACCCATAAAGCCCATGTTTAAGAAAGTTTTCACAAAAAAGTCCCTCTAAAGACTGCTGCTATCGAACAACACTATATTCTTCTTCGGGCCATTCAAACTTACATCAAAACATAGCACTAGGTACATACTAGACAAATTTTCAATTGATTGAGATTGAATACTTTTATTCTTTTGCTTTTCCATAAATTCATCCTAGAGCATATGATTGACATACTTCCAAGAGTGCCATAAATGTTTTAATGTGAAAACAAATAGTTGAGTTGAAAGAAACAGGCAACAGAAATTGTGGATATTTATATTGAATATTTCTCGTTTATTTTCAATGGCAAAATCAAGATGAATCATGTAGTAGGGTTGGCTATAATGTAGGTACATATTATAGTACAAATTTGATTACAAGTGGAGTTCAACATTTTCCATTGATTACAGAGCCATAAAACTTTATTTCCATATTTTCACACTGATGGCTTCAAAAATATTGATGCAGATCAATATTTTTATGAGATAGTTGGAACAAATCAAATGCTTCATTTCATAAAGGAATTGCTTTCTATCAGAATGCACACTTATTTATTTTGTATCCACACAATTATTTTGTAAATTGTTATCAAATTTCTTGAAAATATGTAAGGAGCTTCAATATTCTGTTAGGTTTCTTCAAATCTTCGATGATTTTCATTTTATGAAAACATAATATCAAATATCATATCACAATAACAGTGAAATGAAAATGAATATTTTAGGTTAGAACATAGATTATTCGAACTGCTGTGTTTAAATTTGCAACACTCGAAATTTGAGGTTCAAACTTAAAAGCACAGACTAATAGTCTGTAGTTAGAATTTTCACAGATGAATATTATTCATTTGATAATGTAAGGTTAAATGACAATTCTTTTACGAAATGAAATAAACGACGATATATTATAAATGCGATATAATAAATGAATGGATATGAATTATGAATATCAGAGCTGAGCCAATATGGGTGGTAGCGAGCTCAATTCGTTATGATTATCGAAAATGAAATAGAAAATCAAGAGAAAAATATTTAATCTTCATCGTCAATGAAATTGGGATAACTCATTTATTGTAATATAAATACTACTTTGTTCAACAAATGGAATGTTAAAAGTGAGTTTATGATGGTTTTTCCAATTTAGTAGCTTATTTCCAAGGTTCAAATGGTATATCTTATACTTGCAAAAAATTCAGTGTTCTGGTTTCCAGGGGTGAATTAGCTCATTATGAAAATTTAAAATGGCTGTATCTTTTTAACCGGGCCGAATCGGAAAAAATGGCAAATGAAAAAAGTGTTTCTTTTGACCTCAAGAATCTTCGGTTAAAATATATGTACAAGTCAAAGACTCACCCTGTATATATTGATGAAAAATTTGGGGAATTATTTATTTCACTAAACTACAAAAACTGCAGTATGGTAAGATTAGTGATAACTATTATTTCAGGGCTTCTTTCATACAATGCTTGCTGTGCTGTGTTGTTTGTTTGTAAGCTAGGGATATTATAGGATTCAAGTATTCATCCCGTATTTGTAAAATGGCCATACCTAACTCAACAGGTTTTCATTGCAGTGCGTGATACCGCTTTTGTAGTAAGGTTTACAGGTACGAGGTGGTGTTGCTCGAAAACTTAAATAGTCCTGTTTCGGATTGTATCAGATTGCTGTGCGTCTGAGGCAATTCAGAAGCACGAAACAAAATTTTATATCTTATACCTGGTAGTAGATGTACTAAGAGAGCATATAATGCACAAAAATCTTAAGATACATAATATAAATATTTTGTTTCATAAATCCTGAAATAGATGGCAACCAAAGGAAATCAAGGAAAACCATTGGTGGATTATCACAGCGATTCCACCATTTCCGTAAGTGCAGAAGATATAGGTTTCATGCATTACGAGGAAAGAGAGAATTGTCAGAACCAATGTAAGTTTTTCATGCAATTAATAATTGCCCATTTCCTTGATTTTAGCTGACTAGAGCAGTATCAACGAGTGATACGTAAGAGACTAGATGAGAGATGCTAGAGAAATTTTAGAGTCATTACACAAAACCCCTTTTGAGATATTAGAGATTTAGAGATTTGAGAGAGTAGAAATTGTCGACAATAGAGTAGAGTAGAGTAGAGAATATTAGAGATTAGAGTGCGAGAAAACCCAGGTATATAAAAATTTATTCATGTTACAGAGGTAATTAGAGTTATGAGAATATTTTTGAGATTAAATCTTAGAGATTTAAGAGTTTGAGAAAACCCAGCTGTATTTAATAAAAATTAATTCATTTCACAGAGGTGATTAGAGTTAAGAGAATAATTTTTGGGGTTAAATTCTAGAATATTAGAAAACCCAGGTATTTAAAATTAATCTATGTTGCAGAGCAGAATTCAAATTTTAAGATCTGGATGGACAGTCTATGATCAGAGCTTTTTGACAAACGATTTGTTGGACGTCATAGAGCCAAGTACGAGTAACCAAACTTTTTCAGAGGCTAACAAATCCAAGAGAAGTAATTGAGTATGAGATATTATCATAAACATAATTGAGGAGAATTATTAAAAGAAAACTTTCAATATCCTAAGACCCTGTTGAAGTAAGTAGAGGTTTGAGGTTCTCCAGGAAGTGCAAGTCAAATGCGACACACACACTTCAGGTAAGAGCTCACTCGTACTCCACTAAAATGGAGAAACACGAATCGGTCGATGATTTCTGTGAAAGATTCGACTCGATAGTATGAGAGTATGAAGCTTTCGAGGTGTGATTGAGCTAACTGCTCAAAAAGATAAGATCTGCACTTTATCAGGCTGCATTACCAGTCATATCCGAGTTACGAAATGCAGATCTGACCAGGAGACAGACCCCAAACCAAGAAGGTAATTTAGACGAGATCAGAGAGATTAGAGGTTGAGAAGAGGTCTGAAATTGAAGAGGAGATTCCAAAAGTTCAACGGGTACATAAATGAAAATGCTTCCGTTGTAACAAAGAGAGACACTGGTCAACTGATTCCAATTTGAGGCCTCAGAGTAAGTAAGTGATTCTGCTTCGGTTGTGGGACAATCAAGTAAGAGGATTGCATTAACAATGGTGGCACGAACGAAACGTTCAATTTAGAGGATCGAGTAGAGGTAGGATGAACAAGCCACGTCTCAACATCAAGAGACGGAGTCATGTAAACCAGAGGAGAATGAGAGAGAGTAAGAGATTCAACAAAGAGGGTCGCTCCAAGGCAAGAAGGGTTGGAAGTATAGAGCATAGAGAAACTAAAACAGGTAAACTTGATCCAATCATTAACTTCTTTGCAGATTCTGTAGCAACAGACCATATCGTAAAGGATTGTCTGACTTGAGAAACTTTGAGAGATGTCAAAATATGAGTATAGAGAGCGAATAAAACGAGATAGCAGTCATTGTAATCGATAGTAAGGGTGAGTTAATCTTATATTTAGATTCTAGGAATGAGAATACTAAGAAATTGCAAAACGTATTTGCAGAGAAAGAGATTTCTGAGAATTTACTTCCCTTACGTAAACTCGCAGACTCTGGGTTCAATATTTACTTAGATGTCCAAGTCCTAAAAGTTTACAATAAGGTTAATAATGAATTTGTTTTAGAGAACAAGTCCTAAGAGTTTACAATGAGGTTAATAATGAAATTGTTTCAGAGGACAATTCAAAATCCTAAGATTTTACAATGAGGTTAATAATGAGATTGTTTTAGAGAGTCAAGCAACGATAAGCAAGAAGATGAGATGAGCTTGCAATCGCAGAAACATTCCAATAACGAGTTATTAGGTTCGGAGGGAGAACCGGAATCTGCGATTGGGAGGGAGAAGTAATATAATCTCATCTTTTCACCTAAAGAGAAAGTTCACAAGTTTCAACTGACAAAACACATGAAACACAATCTGAGCAACAAGAAAAATTGGGATTGCAGTCATATCAGTAGAGAGGTAATTCAGATCGATAACTTGGAATCACTCCAAAACTTAGAACGTGAAGTATGTATCATATCGACAATGGAAAAATTACATTTTAAAGAGACAGAATGAGAGCTGAGAAACAACAAGTTGACACACACTGACACGATGGAACTTATTAAACCACCATCTCATCCAGGTCAGTAAAGATTCATTAATGTCTACATAGAAGACTATTGGAGACTTGCTATAGCATATCCATTAAAACAGAAGATGAGTTGGCTGAAGCATTAGAGAAATTCTTAATATCAACAAGAAACTTGTTGTAGAAAAATGAGAAGGTATGTTATATCAGGTCAGATCAAGGTACAGAATTTACCGAAAGGAAACTCCTAGAAGTACTGAGTAGAGAAAATATAGAGAATGAGGGAGCGGAGAGGTTTAACTTGACGATCCAAAAGAAGGTTCGTACATACATTTTTGATTCCAGACTACCTAAGAGTATGTGGGAGATTGGTATTGATGCATCTATAGATGTGTACAACAGAACACACAAGTCTATCAGATATCAAACACCGTTGACAAAGTTTGCACCAAATGCAAAATGCCACTTTGATCAAATTGAGAGATTTGGATGTATTGGAAGTATTTGTAAGTATTATTATGTATTGTGATGTTCGCATACATTAAGATTCCAAAACCCAGCTTGAAATTTGGATAATGTGCCCTGAGAGCTGTTCTAGTGGGTTATACCGCTACAGGATACTTGATGTGGCATTCAAGCTCGATCTACATGTGAGATTTAACAAGAAACTTGCCTACAAAGATGTTTATAGAAATAAACAACTTGATGACACTAAAGAAAAATTACAGACCCAGGAAAATATAATCGACTGGGATTGGATGAAAAACTCGAAAGAGCCAAAATAAGGGAACTGCCGATCAAAAGGCCAATACCCTGCTACACTTAAAGAAAATCGTAAAGGACGTAAGCTATGCAAGGTTTCTTAATTACTCAGAGAATAATATTTTAGAAATTGGGCTGAACGACCTCGGTCGATTGCCTTTGGATAACTAGTTATCAATAAAGATCAGCTATTAATATTATTATTTTAGGTAAATACGAGAAAATCAATAAAGAAGAAGATGTGAGGCTTTGTCTTATTTCTTCATTAAATAGAGAACCGATAAAATTCAAGGAAGCTATAAATTCTAGAGAAGGCCACCTATGGAAGAAAGCTATAAAAGGAAGAAATTGATTCCATGATACAAAATAAGGTTTGGATTTTGGTAGATAAAAGGAATCTTCAAATATCTGGAAAACGGGCAAACATTATAGACTCGAAATGGTATTCGAGAGAAAATAAGAGGCAAATGGTCTTATACGATACAAAGTAAGATTAGTCATACGAGGGTTTAAGGTCAAAAATATCTATGACATCAGACTTCCAGTAATTAGAGCTACATTTGCAATCAATAAGTATGATTTACATGCTTGTCAATAAGAAGTAAAAACCTGCCTTTTTAAATGGCACTAGAGAGATCTATATGAAGATTCTTGATGGAGTAGACATTGACAATGAGATCAAACGATCTTATGTATATAAACTCCGGAAGTCCAAAGAGATGTAATAAGAGATTCACTGAAGAGATCCAGAAACTTGGTTCAGAGAATGATATACATGAACCTTGTTTGTATACATGGAGGAAAAATGATATAAATATAAAGAGAAACCGAGAAGAGAGGTATATAAATCAATCAATCAAATTATACCATAAATATATTAGATAGACTAAATATGAATGACTGCAATGCTCAAAATACTCCTATGGTAACCAGACAGGTAGAAAACAGGATTAAGAGAAATCAATCGGAGAATCTACAAGATGACTCAGATAAACTAAAGATGAAAAGAGTTCCTTATAGAGATGAAAAGAGTTCCTTATAGAGATGAAAAGAGTTCCTTATAGAGAAGCTATTGGTAGCTTAATGTATCCATCAAATGGTAGACACTACGTTTGCTGTTAACTAATTAACGAGAAAACAAATGAAGCCGACCGAAGCTGATTGGAAAGGTGTAAAGAGAATCTTCAAGTATTTGAAAGGTACTGTGAATTTAAGTCTTAAATTCACCGCTCAAACTGAATACTAAGAGGCATATACCGATGCAACATTTGGAGACCATACCGACTTTTCTTCAACTGAAAGGTATGTTATTAGATTGTTTGGAGATGTAATGAGCCATAATCGAACCTATGTCACATTGTCCAATTGTAGAGCCGAATAGCTAGCCATGAATAATGCATATCAAGAATTAATAACTCTTGACAAGGTACTTAGATTTGTGATAGGAAAACTGATGTTTCCTATAACAGTCTGGTGTGATAACAAATCCGCTGGAGACTGCACCAAGAGAGACGGTGATCACAAACTAAAGGTATTTGATGATCGTTTAGATGACGACCTAATACATAGAGAGAAATCTGGACTTAGAAGACATATGGCTGAAACACATGGTGATTTCATAAAACAATGTGTTGAAGCAAAGAGAATCACAGTGAGATGGATTCCAACCAAGGAGAATGTGAATGACAAAATGATAAAACCTTTACCATCAGACGGTCATAAGAGATTAACTCAAAAACTAATGATTTAATACTAACTCATTGAATTTTTGTTTTCAGAGTATTTCTAGGGACTAGAGTATAAACTAATTGAGTTCTGTTTATAGATTAGACTTGGAGTGGAGAATGCTGGTTGCAGTTCGATGAAGGGAGGGAGTGTTAGAATATTACTTCATCCGAACAGATTACGAGAGAGACAACCAACCATACACTTTAAAGTACTAGTTCATGTTGTGCGGTGGCGCTACGAGTCTGCGAGTGGCGAGGCCATCGAGGGCCATCGAGAGAGAAAACAAGAATGGACCTTCGATGGTCGAGAGCGAACGTCAGGGACAAAACTTTAGAGTGACAGTCTCTTCCAACCTGACTTCTGTCAGGTCCTTCCGTTCTGCCTTGTGAACTGTACTTGCTTTTTAGATAGAGTTAGACTTACTGAGTGTCTTGAGAATAAACGATTAATATCATCATCTGTGTATTAGTGAATACTCTGTATTTATATAACCCAAATATATAATCCAATATCTACAAATACTTATAATAATAATAACGATAAACAACTTCTATCACACATTCGCACCATTTGCATAAGATTGGTCTCAAGAGGAAACTCGATTTATGGGTATCTTAAGAGTTAAAGCAAAAAAACCTTATGGACCGAATTTCCAACAGCAAATCGCAACAGAATCCCGGAATTCAACCCATTTTTGAAGCGGTATAAGAATAAAATTAAATAAGAATATCGATATATTATAGAAAATTGTCTTACCAATGTCGGTTTGATACATAACTCCACATGTAATTTTACGTAAAAAGCTGTGTTCTTGATACCATCTGCCCACATTTTCAATACAGTATGCCCAAGCTTCTTTGTCGAAATATGGACTGAGCTATTTGTTGATCCTGTTTTCACACGTACCAGATCACATCTACTATTACGTATTTGAACATTCACTGGACCAGCATCGAATTTATTTCCAATATTGTCATAATAAGCGGCTTGCAATTCAAATTCGACGCCTCCTGGTAAGTATCTTAAGTTCTTTGTTGCAGGAGAATACCAATCAGATTTCACCTCAAACATCATATAGTGTACCTCTTTTACCTGCATCAAAAAAATCATAATCTTATTATGGTATTTTTTTTTTAAGGAAACACAAACCTCAACAATTATAAGCAATTCTTGTTTTAGTCCGTATTCATCTCTAGCTGTTACAATAATAAGAGAGGTTCCAAGAGAGTCATATGTTACAATATTCCCAGTTTTAGAGAGCCCAACGATACCATTGAATGCAATTATTTCTTTTTCCTTTTCTAATATTCTTTCTTTCATAGAAAATTGCCCTTGTAATCTAAAAGAAATATAAATGAGAAATGCTGAACCACAAGATGATCATGAGAAACGTCAGCCATTATAAAGTCGTCCCTACCCGATCAACGATTATGAGGTGGATTTAATGTTTTAGAATCACCGGCAAAAGGATGAGGAAAAAAACCATTAAGTTGAGCATGACAACGGGAAACACTCAGATATCGAGAACAGCAATGATTAATCCCGTATCACCCCTAAGCTTTGTTCGTAACAGCGCCTGCTTAAAATTCGCATACGTTCATCCCTATTTTTGACGCTTGAGACGACCCTGGATTTATAAACTAGATGTTGTCGTTGACCAAGAGATATATACTGTACCTGATAGTAACGGAGTATACTATTCAAGATTTTTTTGAAATATTCGAGTTACATTCTTCGACCTAAACTATAATTATAAAAAAAATGTCTAGAACTTTTCAGGTCTTATATGTGAATCCTATTATTAGGAACATTCAGTTCAACTACAGGCAGTTGCGTTAATGTTATATATGGTTGTGACTCTGTCAGTAGAATTTTCAGGAAATTTCCAATTTCATCAATAAAAGATTTTATGTGCGGGAGTTGAAAGAAACCAAAGAGTTGGATGCAAATTCTTCTTCACGATAAATTAGATACTCTAGTTATCTTTTTCAATGAAGCCAATTTCCATCTACAACAGAGCCACTGCTCACTGAGAAAATGTATTATTATTATTATTATTAAAGAAATTACAGAGTAGAGACAAAAGCCTATGAACTCAAAGAAAGGTGAAAAAATAGTTGAACATACTATATATACAGACAACAGTAATAGAACCAAGAACCAGTAACAAACACAAAATTAAGAGCATAAACAGAATGTTCAGATGCGGAACTCATTTTCAAACCAGGCGTCAAGTCTGTTCTTGAAGGTATTTACGGAAGGTGCATTCACGACGTCACCGGGGAGTCTATTCCATACACTGAACACTCTATTAGAAATGAAATATTCGCGGCACTTTGCACGAAAACTTTCAGAGTTTTAAACTGTGACCACGTAGGTTGTTTGTGTTCAGTTGGTATAAATGCGAGATATCGGTACCGAACATTCCATGGAGCGCACGAAAGGTGGATGAACTTTTTCCAAATCATGTGGTTCTGAAATATAGAGACAAGTGGCATATTCCCACAAAGATTTTGTATAAGTGAAGAACTTTTTTTCTAAATGTAATGGTTTCTCTAGGTCACCCATTAATAATAAATCAAAAAAGAACGTACTTATATGAAATACTAGGTGTGTCATCAAAATTTGTTTCCAATCTCAAATGAGAATGAGGAGCAATAAGAATCCAAGATTTAATAAATCTATTGGGTACTGTGAGTTTCAAATCATCAAACACTTCTATGTCCATAAAAGTTGAGAACATAACAAAACTTTTTCCATCCAAATCGGTTGAATTGCCAGGTAATGTGGCATTCAAAATAACTTTAGTACGACCTGGGACAAGGCCAGTCAATTTCACAGCAATACGATCTTGCTTTTTATAAAGAATACCTGAAAATAGCCAGAAATTAACTCAGTTCTTTCTCAAGAATATATTGAAACTCACCAACTTCTTCGAACTGGTATTCTAATTTAGCAATTTGCTGATCTTCTAGATACCAATCAAACTGAATCGCTGGATCTGCTACAGTTCCTAGAACCATCGGAGAGAGACTTTCTGGAATACCACTTATCCAAAGTGGAACCTCAGCACCTACTTTAAAACGGCTTAGGGGGGCAGAAATTTTGATGGAAGGTAAAATAATTACTCGCAAAGATGTTTTGTCTTCTGAATATACAACTTTTTTACCAGTGGTAGGATGTAATCCGATAGATTTACAATTAATTTTTGTTTCACCAACAGCTTTTCCTGTAATGATGCCTTTATTGGTTACAGTGGCAATATCTGAGGGTTCCACAATATATTCTAAAGAAAGATGAGGTATAGGGCCACCCCTTGTAGTTATTTGAATAGAAGACCCAACTAAAAGAGATCCATTTTTGGGATAGATTTCTAAGGGTTCAAACACTTGTATTTCTATTGGAGCACTCTGTACCTCTAGGAAACCATTATTGACTAAAAATGTCAATTTTGTTTTGCCAACTTCTATTCCAGTTACTAAATAATGCACTTCACCAGGAGGCCAGCTTTCACCTTCATCATATAACAACCTTTGGAGTGTTACTATTTCTTTTGTTTGCATATAGTTTAAGGCAATTATACTAATACTTTCCAACATAATGAGATTATCATGTTCATCATAAAGCCTAACGGTAGAATGTATACATTTTCCAACTTCAATTTTATCAGACATTTCAACCCTTATTATACCAACAGCAATTATATTGATAACTGCGGTAACAGGGGCTGTAGGTAAACATAAATCAACAACTTGAACAATAAGTTCTCCAGTCTCTACAGGAACAATTTCAATTTGATGAGTTTTCTCTAAATATTTAACTCGAGCAATAGAATCTGAACTTAAGTGTAACTGGTAATACCCAGAGCCATGAAGAATGTCAATCATTTCTTTATTACCAGGATTATTGTATAGAGTAGATTCATTAGGACTCAATGTTATATCCTCAACAAGCGTTAGTTGAAGTTTAGTTGAAATGGGAGGAAGTGCATCATTTAGTCGATCGTCTTGGGTCATAAATTCTGGCCATTCTGGTATAATACCAAGTGGTTCCAAATAAGACATATTATAGCTTTTGATACTCGCAGAAACATCAATTGTTCCTTTATCTATTTTAGGTTTTACTACTTGATAGCTTCTGTGGGGTATAAGAACACTACCAAATGTATGAGGTCTCAAATACACTGCCATAGTTCCTAACTCTGCATTTGAATCAACCCTCCAATCAAATAAGAAACTTGAAATATTAAGAAATCTACGTCCCATATGATCCAACACAATGACATCTAATTCAATATCCCTATTGCTTTGAACCATAACATTTTCAGCAGTTATATCAAGAGGGCAAGTGTGTACATCTACAACTTGTATTTCTGGAGTTAACTGAATACTTCTTGGTTTACTACAGTATATTTTGACACTTGCGCTGCCTGGGGACGTTCCACAATTAGGCATTATTGGACTATTACTTATTTTCAATAATAAGTCAGTTTCACCTAGTTTTAGACAAATAACTTTAATAACAGTAAAATCCTCAATCAACATGGAATGAGGATTGGTTATATCTTTCACTGAGGCTATTTCTGGATTGGATGTGGTTACAACTCGATAATGTTCCATTGGTTTTGAAAGAACTGGCTGAGGACCTCCAGTGAAAACCAGTCGACCTAATGAACCAACAGCCAATACTACATCAGCTGTTGGTTGTTCAAGTTTAATGGGTTTATACGCATAAATTGTGGCTGAATCTTCTAGAAGTTTTCCATTGACCATGTAAGATATTGTTACCTTAGTAGAACCATGTGAAAAACCTACTAAAGCCATATTTGCACAAGAAACTCCTACAGGCTCTATTATATCAGAGCGATTTTGCCTAAATCTATCATTAGACAATTTGAGTTTAAATGGGAGTTCCTGACATCTTGTAAAAGGTATATATACCCCCCTTTCAAGTTCTGTAAGTGGTTTATCCGCGTAAAGAGCAATATGTATGTGAATAGGATATCCAACTTCAACTTCCATATCATGCTCAATTATTTCTAGTTTGGCAGGCCTGAGAATGCCAAATTTGACAGTTTCCCGATTGTGATGATTCCTCATCATAGCTGCCGAAATTTCAAATGAACCATCACCCAGAGTTCTTACATGACCATGCTGGGAAACAACACCTCTTGTATGATCACTCGTTGACCATAAATACTTGCCATCGCCTCCTTTTGCCACAAGGTCTATATCGAATCTGAAAAAAATTAAATAAAAAATATAAGAATATGTTTTTTTCTAGAATATAGAATAATATTCACGTCCTTATCAGCTATAAAAACGATTAAGGGTAATGGGAATAGGACAGCCTTTTGAAAACAACTTCTTAATAAAGCGACGTTTCGTCTGTATATTCAGACTACTTCACTGTCATCAAATTTCAAGTATAACTGAAATATTTCAAATATCTCAGTTGGTTTCATAGTTTCAAAGGTATTATTTGGTTTCATACATTATATTCAGATTTACAAATATATATAATTACATAATACGACCCAATTCTGATCATACGACATATTTTCGAATCTTCATTTGTTACTTTATATTTCATGATAGAATATTGTTAACTCATCAATTTCAAACACGAGATAATGTGGGTGGAATAAATGCCCATTGTAACTATAATACGCTCTTTGTTCTTACAATGTATTTTTGTTATTTTAGCTATTCTTTGTGTGACGCTCTGGATCACGCCACATTTTGCATTAAAGATAAGTAATGTTATAAATTCTCAGATGCATTGTTTCTTAGTCAGTCAATAATAGATCAGTCAATTATCAGTTCATGACAGATAGTTTTTATTGTACCTTTTGTCCTTTCTTGTAAATAAAGTTTTTTAAGAACAAGCTTTTCCATCTCAAAAACATAATTGGCGACGAGGATGGGATGCTAAAATTTTTTCGATATTGAAATATTTTGAATGATAAAATATTTTTAATACGGTTTTTCGTTATCGAGTTCGAACAAGAAGAGTGCGACGCAACTCATCGAAAACCGAAATTCGAAAAAAGTGCCGGTCGTGAAAGTACGGAAAACTTTCAAGACTTTCAGTTTCAACTGTTAAGGTGAGAAGCAACCCTGAGAAGGAAGCCAAGAAGCCCTGAGCTTTGGAGTAGCGCCCAAGACGACTTCACTGCAAGGAATACGAAACAAAAAAGGTTAGCAATCCTACCCGTTATTGACTCCCAGTTTACCCTATTCTGGACAAAAAATAGTCACCCTTTTTCCCAAAGTTTGGAGTGTAAAACTTGTAGAACAGTTTTTCCTAGTGTTATATATTTGAAATTTATTATTAATTATTAGTCTATGGAACGCCTTATCCAACACATGTTCCTCATCCTATATGTACGATGTAGATCATTTCATTTATCAGTATTGAATAAAAAACTGAATGGCACACATCGAGTTTTACTTGAAATTATTTCGCGATATTCCAAATATCTAACAAATTGGCGACGAGTCTGTTTTGTGATCAGTTTTTGTGACATTATACATTATCAAAAATGCCAGAAACCGACGCAATGAACCTACAAGCTACCACGTTAATTGGACATCTGCGTGAATTTGACGTTCACAATAACGAATGGTCAATTTTCAAACCACGTATGAAAAATTTCTTCGAGGCGAATTCAATAAGAGATGACAAACAGAAGAGGTCAGTGTTTTTGAACATATTGTCGGAAGATTCGTACAAACTATTGTTCAATCTATGTCTACCTGTGAATTTTCCACGGAACTTCAAGTAATGCTGAGAGATCGGTTCAACATGGGACTAGAAAAAAGACCTGTAAGAGATCGTCTTTTCGAAGAAACAAATTTAATTTCATTCGAAGATGCAATAAGAATTGCAATCAGCAAGGAGTCATTTCAGGTGAAGCAAGAAAGTTCCGGTACGCCATCTTTTTCTAAGCAAGAAAATCAAATATTTCATAACGTCATCGAATACGTCACCCAAGCCGACGTCAGAGGATCAGCATGCAGAATCTGTGGCAGAAAGAATCACGCAACTGCGCAATGCCGTTACAGTAATTGTTGTTGTCACCTATGTAATAAGAAAGGTCATATTGCACCTATGTGCCCAACTAAAGGTAACAGCCAAAATAAGATAAAAGGTTATCATAATTTTCTTGATGATAATTTCAATACTCTGTTTTCATTGAATGAGCATCATCATTCAGAACCATTTATTATAAATATTGTTATCTATGGAAAATCACATGCATTTCAATTAGATACTGGAGCTAGTATTTCCGCTATATCAAGAAGATATTATGAAGCATATTTTTCTGATTTCAAATTGAATAAATGTAGTATAATTTTACACGTATACAATGGCGATCAACTGAAGCCACAGGGTTATATTGAACCGGTAATTTCCTTTAAAAATTTAAATAGGAAATTAAAATTAGTTGTAATTGAAAATGGTGGTCCTCCAATTTTAGGAAGAAGATTTCTTTCAGTTTTCAATTTGAATATGAATAATTTTATATTCAGCATTAATAATATCGAATCTAAATTAATTCAAATGTATAAACCAGGACTAGGCGCTTTCAATAAGTCTAAAGTAAAACTTATTTTGAAAGATCCCGAAAACGTTCAACCAAAATTTTATAGAGCTTGGCCAATGCCTTATGCTATGAAAGAAAAGATAGAATATGAATTAGAACGTCTTAGCAAGGTGTTATTGCTCCGATAGTTGTTCCAATTTTAAAGAAATACGGCAGTATAAGATGTCATGTCCATAAGAAAACTACGTTTGGTGATTTACAAATTTATTCGATATACAATTTCTCAATCTCGACTACTAACATAAAATCTTTCCGAATACTGAACTTATAAACGATATTTCATTGTCCAGCTATGACAGAACAAAGTTGAATGTAATGGGTATGTTGACTGATCTTAAGGTGCATTTCGAAGGGGTTGAAGCAAATTTGAAAGCTTACGTTTTGGCAGGTAACGGGAAAAATTTAATAGGAAGGCAATGGCTTCAAGCCTTGGGTATGTGGCCGATAAATTTTAAACCTCAGTTTGCGTTGAATTGCTTGAATGATCATAACAGTATTATTTCACATTTTAAATCAAAATATCCCCAATTGTTCGACAACAGCCCAGGTAAATATAAAGGTAAATCTATTAAACTAACTTTCAAAAAAGATTATCAACCAATTCAATGTAAACCTTATCATGTCCCCTTCGCTTTGAAAGACAAAGTAGATGCAGAAATCGATCGTTTGGTAAGAATAGGTAATTTGGAACAAGTTGAGGTGAGTGAATGGGCTACTCCAGTAGTTCCTGTGGTGAAAGGCGAAGGAGTTCGTTTATGCGGAAATTTTAAATTAACAGTGAATCCTCAAATAATTGTTAAAAGATATCCATTACCCTTAAAAGAAAAAGTGTTGGAAGTGTTACAGATTGGAACCAAATGGTCCCAAATTGATTTAAAACATGCATTTATGCAATTTGAAGTTGCTGAAGATTGTAGAGATCCATTGACAATAATCACACAGAAAGGTTTGTTTAGGTACAAAAAATTGCCAGAGGGTGTAGCCTCCAGCCCAGCAGAATGTCAAGATATTATTACTGATATTTTGAAAGGTATTCCGAATATTGAAATTTACATAGATAATATTTATTGCACAGGAAAGAATGATTCAGAGCATCTCGATAATTTAGAAAAAATATTTTATAAGTTAAATGAAGCAGGAAGTAAACGAATCAAAATGTGAATTTTTCAGGTCTGAAATAGAGATATTAGGATTCAAATTGGACAAAAAGGGTTTATCACCATCTCCTATTCCTATATATTCCTAGCAGAATTCATTCAATTGTGAATATGCCTTCTCCAAAAACTAAAAAAGAACTTCAAGCATTTTTAGGGTTAGTAAATTTTTACGAGTCATTTTTGTATAAGCGAGCTGATCAACTAAAGGTATTGTACGATGTTTTGAAAGCGAGCAAATTTTATTGGAATTCTAATTGTGATCAAGCAGTTAATTGAGTAAAGAAGGAATTAGCATCGGATAAAGTTTTGGTTCCATATCAGCAAGATATTACTTTAGTATTGGCTACAGACGCAAGTTACTCAGGGTTGTCAGCTATTTTGTCTCACAGATTTTCAGACGGTACACAGAGACCAATTGCCTTTGCTTCTAAATTAATACCTCATAATGAGTTACATCGATCTATTCTAGATAAAGAGGCAGCAGCTCTAATTTTCGGGTTTAGAAAATGTTATCATTATATTGTTGGTAATGAAATTATTCTCAAAACTGATAATCAACCTTTAAAGATTATATTTGGTAATTCGAAGAAATTGAATGTTACAATTCAGAATAGATTGTTAAGATGGATATATTTTTTATGGGGTTTCAAATACAAGATTGAATTGATTTCATCATCTAAAAACAGTAATTGTGATGCGCTTTCCAGGTTAGCAGTACGAGATAAGATGGCTGTGTTTGATTCTGAATTAGATGTTATAAACTTTATTGAAAATGAAAGTAATTTGATTGATTTAAATTTGATTAAGCAAGAAACAAAAAAAGATAAGGTTTTATGTGATGTGAAAAGAAAGTTAATGTTTGGATGGGTAGAAAATTCAAATGATATTTCTTTGGAAGAGAAAATGTATTTCGATAAGAAAACAGAATTAAGTATTGAGAATGAATGTCTTGTTCGAGGTTCTAGACTAATAATACCAAAAGCATTGCGAAAAACTTTATTGAAACCACTTCACCAGTCTCATTTTGGTATTGTTAGAATGAAACAAGTAGCTCGTTCGTTTTTTTGGTGGCCGGGTTTGGACGATGATATAGAAAAATTAGCAAATAGTTGTGAGTTATGTGTGAAAAATAGAAAACAAAATAACAAAATCAGTACTTTTCAATGGCCATTTCCATCTAACCCATGGTCCAGGTTACACACTGATTTTTTAGGACCTATTCAAGGAAATATGTTTTTAGTCATAGTTGATGCACACAGTAAATGGCCTGAAGCTATAAATATGAAAAATAACACCTCAGCTAGTAAATTGATTGAAGTTTTTGATTCTATTCTTTCAAGGTTTGGATTATGTGATCATTTAGTCTCAGACAATGGTCCACAATTTGCAAGTGAAGAGTTTAATGAATTTTTGAAATCGTTAGGTATACGGCACACATATTCTCCACCCTATCACCCAGCAACTAATGGAGCAGCAGAAAATTTTGTAGGTACATTTAAAAATAAGGTTTTGAAAATTACAGGAGATGGTAAGTCATTAAATTTTGCTGTGAATTCATTTTTGTTTGATTATCGTCCAATGAAGCATTCGACAACGGGAAAATCACCATCAGATATTATTTTCAAAAGGGAGATTAAAACGAGGTTTCATATTTTAAGAGAAAATTTAGTTAGTGAAACATCTTTTAAACAATTCAATATGTCAGATAAAAATAAAATAAGTAAAATTGATTTCAAGTTGGGAGATGTGGTTTTAGTAGATGTTTACAACAATAATAAGAGGCACCGAGTTCAAGCAAAAATCGTTGAAAAATTATCACCAGTTATCATTTAACTTGTTATGTGATGGAGGACGAATTATAAAAAGTCATGTTAATCAAATGTTGAAATTTTTAAATAATGACAATGATATAAATAAAGACTTGAAAGATGATATAAGTATAAGGAGATCTGAACGCTTGAAAAATTTGAATAAATGAAATTAAGATCCAGAATTTCTGTTTATATGTATATTGTAATTAGTTCTATATTGCATAATAATTGTATAGTAATGATAATTGATTATATATTGTATAATAATAAGTCTATTAATTAATTGTTTCTATATGACATAATGAAAAATAAAAATAAAATTTATGATTGTAAATTATTATATTGGAATCATATTGTTAAATTGATTTTGATCGTATTTGTGAATTTTGGATATTAACAGAAAAACAAAAAAAAAATTATAAAATTTGAAAAATTAAAATATATGAATTCTTAGATTAAGATATAATTGTAATTTCTGATTGAATCAAATTGTACTTATTTAAATGGGGGAGATTGTAATATATTGTGTGCGCATGATTGATTAAGTATCTAGGTTTCCACATGCGTTTATAAGTTCAGTATTCGGAAAGATTTTATGTTAGTAGTCGAGATTGAGAAGTTGTATATCGAATAAATTTGTAAATCACCAAACGTAGTTTTCTTATGGACATGACAGAAGATTATGTGGAAATTTTAAAATCACAATAAATCCATTTTTGGAACAGGATGAATATCCATTACCAATTGCTCAGAAATTTTTTGATAAGCTTGGGGGAGGTCAAGAATTTTCTAAGATTGATCTTTCTAATGCTTACTTGCAATTAGTTTTAGATGATGAATCTACAAAACTTGTAGTTATATCTACACATAAAGGTTTGTTCAAATATCTCAAGTTACCGTTCGGTGTATCACCAGCGTCAAAAATATTTCAGAAGAAAATTGAATAATTATTATATTGAAGGTGTTGTGGTATTACAAGATGATATTGCAATTACAGGCAGGAATAGAAAAGAACATTCAGATAGACTAGAAAAGCTTTTAAGATTATTGGAAAGTTCAGGTTTAAAAATTGCTAAAGAGAAATGTAAATTTTTTGAGCCTTCGATCGAATACTTAGGGCATATCATTGACAGTAAAGGAATCAGACCTAGTCATTCAAAAGTCGAAGCCATCAGAAGATTTGCAATTCCTAACAATGTAACAAAACTCAAATCATTTCTTGGTTTGATCAACTATTATTGTAAATTTATTCATAATTTATCATCCATATTACATCCATTATATTCATTATTGAAAAAAAATGTCAAGTTTAAATGGACAGACGAATGCCAATTCGCATTCGATAGGGTGAAAAGTTTGCTCACTTCAAATATGCATATAATCCCTCATTACCTTCAAAATTGTCCGTAGATTCCTCAGAGTATGGTATTGGTGCTATTTTGAGCCATATTATGGCAGATAAAACTGAAAAGCCATTAGCTTATGCATCACGTTTACTCAAGCAAGCAGAAAAAAAAACTCACAATTCGAAAAAGAAGGATTAGCAATTATATTTGGTCTTTGCAAATTCAATCAGTATTTGAAAGGTAATAAATTTATTGTTGCAGGTGATCACAAACCGTTAATTCACATATTTAATCACCAAAGAAATTTACCACAATATGCCGCTAACCGAATATGTAGATGGGCTGCAAGTTTGTCTAATTATGAATATAAAATAGAATACGTCCGAACTGATGAAAATCCAGCAGATTGTTTATCACGTTTACCCTTACCACATGAAATAAATTCCTCAAGTGTAGATTTTAAGATCATTAATTTTATTGATAAATCTGAATTAAATATAAATTTCAGTCAAATTAGAGATGCAACTAAAAATGATAAATTTCTTCAAGAAATAAAAAAATTCGTTGAGACTAACAAATGGCCAGCTAGAGTCCATAGAAATGAACGATACAAACCATTTTTAAATAAAAGATTCGAATTGTCAGTAGAATCTGAATGTTTACTTTGGAATAATCGCATTGTTGTACCTGATAAATTACAAGGGAAAATTTTAAATCTAATTCATGCAACACATTTAGGCATCGTTAAATTAAAATGTATAGCAAGAACATATTTTTGGTTCCCGACCATAAATACAAAAATAGAATAGAATAGAATAGAATTAGTAAATCGATGTGAAATATGCGAATTAACTAGTGCAAGTCCACCAAAATCAGAGTTGCAATCGTGGCCATATCCTCAGAAGGCATGGGACCGTTTGCACTTGGATTTTTTGGGACCGTTCAAAGGAAAATTTTTTCTAATAATTGTAGATGCTCATACGAAATGGTTGGAAGTTTTTCCAATGAATAATATTGCATCAGTAGCTACTATTTCGATATTGAGATCTACATTTGCACGTTTTGGTTCACCAAAATTGATTGTCACAGACCAAGGACGACAATTTCAATCAAATAAATTCGAAGAATTCTTAAATAAAAATAATATCAAACATATCGATGTTCCAGCTTATCATCAAAGTTCTAATGGACAAGCTGAGTCATCAGTAAAAATTGTGAAAAATCATTTAAAAAAAGTTTTGAATTCTGCAACTTCAAATGACACTATATTAGCTAGATTTTTATTTGATTATAGAAATTCTGTTCACACAACTACTGGAGTTAAACCATCCGAATTAATGTTCAGGCACAAAATAAATGACAGATTTTGTTCAATTTTACCTACAATAAGTTCATCTGAAAAAGTTGTTCGAAAACAGGCAGAGGAAAAATATTATTATAAAGGTAAAAGAAATTTAGAATTTTCACCAGGAGACAAAGTTCTAATAAAATCTTATAAACATAATAAAGAATTCTGGGAAAAAGGAACTATCAAAGGAAAAATAGGAAAGGTTGTTTATGAAGTTTATATTAACGGAAAGAAGTACTGTATTAAAAACCATGTTGATCAATTGAAACTTGATTATTTAGACAATAATTCATTACCGTTATCAAATGATGATATAAATGATTCACCGTTGATTAAAAAGTGTTTGAGTTTACCATTAGCATTAAGGAAAGAAAAACGAAATATAAAACCTATAGAAAGATTTGGAATTGAATAATAAAAAAATCTAAACTGTTAAAAAAATTAAATTGTAATTATATTTTTATAATTTATTGCATATCATGTATGTATAAAAATTGTATATGTATATATACTTGAAGTTGTATATTATGTACAGGGTGGGCAAATTTCGATGTTTTAGCACTACAACTTTTAAACTAGAGGAGATAGACAAAATCTGATACCCTATTCTCGGTCTCTTTTTCTGAGAAACTAACAAGGGTAGTATTCATTTTTGGCCACCTTCTTTTGTTTTCGAGTTATAAGCGAAAATTGGAAAAATGGCGATATCGAAAAACATTTATATCTCCGCTAATACGCTAATACTGATGATAGAGTTCTGAAATTAAAACATTATACAGGCACTTTTTCACCTAGAATCCAGTGGCGTACTCGTATTTTCAAAAGGGTTTTTTGATTAAGGAAGCTATGACCCAAAGTTATGTTTTTTCAAATGAGAACACTAGATTTTTGAGCCATTTTCTGAAAGCTTAATTTTTCCTGATTTCAAAAATATATAACATCGTATGATTCGTATTAAAATAAATAACAGAAAATGGTCAAAAACGTTTTTTTACTTAAGAGTCTCAATATTTCTATGGTTTCAACTGTTGATGAGCCTTTCTATAACAAGAGCAGTGTCCTTCCGTCAATCTGATTATTTCTATGCTTTTCACTTATTTCTACAAAATTCGAATCTATATTTATTTTATACAAATAGTTTCGAAAAGATAAACGAACTTGGAAAAAGTTTCCTAGGTAGCTTGAACATAGTTTCAAATATTCATCTATTGAAATACCGAGAAGAGGTGTCGACTGTGCATTGTGCAATTGTTGTCATTATTAGGTTAAATATTATTTCTTGTTTGTCCCTTCGTAATTAAAATGTTGAGTTCAATCATATATGCATTGTTTCATATGATGTTTAAAATGGATTGGTACTTGTGCGTATTGATTCTGGAGCCTTAGTAAATAATCTCCTGATACATGCATCTCAATACAACTCTTTCCATTGAAAAATTCGATCTTGTGGTTTCTCCGTTATTTCCAAATCAATTTTTAGATAAAAAATTTATTCGAAAATTCATTTTAGATATAAGTTTGAATTTTTTAAGGGAGAAAATGTTATACAGTCCATTCAGGAATTATTGACATCCCGGGTGGCTTTGGAAAATCGAAATTAAGTTGGTACTGGCTCATTCAGTAACATTTTGAATTGCAGATTTCGGGTTGGCATTGGAAATGTCATTGACAGGAGGTTAGATTTCAGTTTGTATGTGTTATTGGTTTTGATCGAAGAAATTTTTAAACTTATAAGTTGTATCAATTCCAAACACACATTGATTAGTTTATTTGAGTATTTCTCACAGTACTGTTTGAAAAAAGAAGAAGGCAAGTCATTACAACCTAGATTATTAGTGGAAGAAAACCTGTGCAATACGATTTCACCTTCAAAGAATCATTGAATGATTTTATTGTTACCAGAAGCCGAGCCAAAACCAACCAATATATCAGCCTGGATGAAATTTGACCAAAAAGCATCTGGATTTTAATCAATCAAAGAGAACATTACATAAACCTAATTGGTTACAAGTTCAAAACAGTTAATAAAAGGAAAATTCTTCTTGATAAACAGAAAAATATATTAAGTTGAGTACGATTTAATGGTGAATACGGAGAATATTTGCTACAAAATGTGAAATTCATTTATCTGGAGGAATCTTGGTTATTTGAAAATGCCAGCATTATTCAACAGTGGAATCTAGAAAGAAAACAAAATGTTTTTCAAGTATATTCAAGGGTAAAAGTAGAAGGAGTACTATTTTGAATGCTGGATATTTGGATTTTTACCTGGATGTTTTGTTTTGACAGTGGTGATCATGAGGATTATATAAATCTATGAAGAGAGAATTATTTTATAATTGGATTGCTTAACAAAGTCTTGGCATTGCATCTATAGTTTATTTATATTCTATATTGAAATTAAGTATTATTATATCTGTTTTTTGTTCTTCAATGAGTAATCCAAAAATCTAATGAATTCCAATTGCTTTATTGAATTTTTACTGAGTATTTAATCGAAAAATATATTCAGAAGAGTAACTTCAAGAATTTCTTCACCTCTTACCCACTTGAAGATAATAATAGAATGCAATAAAATTTTAAAATTCACAAATTAAAAATAATTTCATGCAAAAATGCTTTTAGTGAGTGAGTTAAAGCTGTTATGGGCAAAATAATTCATGTAATTTAATAGAAACTAGTATAAAAGCATTCCAATAAAAAACAGAAAACTCGAGTACAAATAGTACCTATATTTTTCATACAAGTTTAATCAATCATTCATGTCATGAACAGTTTCAATAAATAGTGACTTTAGAAAGTAATTTACACATCGGCTGATAAATTGGTTCCAATTTTGAAAGTTACAGTACAACTGTGATGTCAAAATTTTTCATATACTAAATGGATTCTTTGAATTTTATTATGATATGGCTCTCCCATTCACTAAGCTACACTATTTAAATTTATCAACCAGATTTTTCTGTTTTCTTCACCAGTTTAGACACCACAGTTAAAATGATCCATAAGAGTTATTTGATAAGAATTTTGCAAGCAGGTTGGTATCTAGTTTCCATCAGTAATGCAACAGTTTTTGAAGAGCCTTTGGTGAAAAGGAATATGCATATTTTAATGATCTTCAATGGGATCTTTCATAGGCGACTCTCAAATGAATAGATATCTCTTCATTGGATTTCCTTGAAATGAGATAGCATTTCTCTATATTTTTACGTTATATAATCTGAATTTCAATTTATGAAATCATGACTGTATGCGTCCCTTCGTGATAATCGTAATTTCGAAAATTCAGGATCTTTCGGGTACGAAAATGATGAAAATAATTCAAACTGATTATTTCTATGATGAACCATAGCAATTTTTAGTGATATTTTTGTAACCAGAAATAAAGCCGCGACTAAACGTTCATGGCCTACTTCGATGTCAATAATTCCTGAATGGACTGTATATTTGAAATTTATTATTAATTATTAGTCTATGGAACGCCTTATCCAACACATGTTCCTCATCCTATATGTACGATGTAGATAATTTCATTTATCAGTATTGAATAAAAAGCTGAATGGCACACATCGAGTTTTACTTAAAATTATTTCGCGATATTCCAAATATCTAACACCTAGGTTTCTTTAAAAAACCGACATATGAGTTTTTTCGAGGTTACTCATTTAAAACACCGATTACCAATTTTGATTCAAGATTACGTCTATGAAACATTTTAAAGGCCGTAAAGCGCAAACAGTAAAAATGGAGTTAGAAAATATAAACTTAACATTACCAGAAAAGTTCGGGATGCTTTTGCCAAGATTTTCAGGAGTGGAGAATGAATTACATTCTTTCATAAAAAGTACAGAAGATTATTTAAGGATGTTCACAAATGAACAAAATATAGTAAAAAGTTATTGTTCATCAGTTGTTGGTTGTAGACTACTTTGCGCTGAAACTGCAATTCCGCTAGATGGAGCTACCCGAAAATTTTTGGTAGATTTGTACCTGACACACCCATTCAATTTGAAGAACCGCCTGTTTGGTATTTATTGGCCCTAATAAAATCTCAACTCTCGATGAAGCCCAGCAAAGAGTAAATTTGTGTTTCTGTAAACTTTAGAAATTCAGTTCAGTTTAGATACAGTGGCGTATCCTAGGGGGGGATAAGGGGGATATATACCCCCAGGAGGAATATCGATTATATGTAACAACCTTATATATCACAATCTTATTATGAGTAAGCAAAATTCTTTGGAAAACTTCTTCAAAAGAAGGAAAATTTGATTTTTTTTCCTTTATCCCCCCTCCAAGGCTTATGTCTGGGTACGCCACTGTTTAGGTATATAATACCACAGATTACTACAGATGTTTCACTCTATGCATTTACAAAGGAAATCGTCACCGCCGTTTCGTTGACCTCGAATTCGCCCTACTCGTATTTATGAATGAGTTCGGGGTGATTCGGGGTGACCAATCAGAGAGCTAGATTGATTCTTTCGACTAATCGCAGCGATAGTTCAATTTGAATCGTGGATTTTGCGTTCGCTTAGGTTATGTTATTGAAAATGACGGTTCTAAGAAAATAAATTTTATTTTGTTCTTGCTTGATTTAAAATATTAATCGCAAATAATTCTACATTCAAATATTTCTCTCAATGTAGGATCGCTGCTCGAGCTCTCCAATCATAGTCTGCCGTAAACAGAGGAGTCATTCGTCAGTAAGACGAAAAAGATTTTTTGAATCTCAGAGATACCAAGCAACCCTTAGAACATTAATGAGATTCTAAGAAGCAACCAATAGACGTTTTTTTTTAGAATTCCAAGGAATTTCATTTTTGATACATACTTTCACACTAAGTTATTTTAGTGTATTGTTAGAAGTGTGGTGTAATTTTTAATTCTTGAGGTGTGATAAATTTAGCTTGGTATTCAATATTCAAAGAGAATAGGAGTTGAATATAAGCAGTCGGGTGAATTCAAAAATTTGAATGGGTTAATCTGACAAATCACATGCGTTTTGAACCTTTTAGAAAGAGTGGTAAGTTCGGTTATCTTTGTCATTTTTTACTACAGTAGTTCATTGTGAAATTCAAGGTCAACGAAACGCCGTGCCTAAAAACGGCAGAGTGAATTGTCTGGTTAGTCTGTGATAATACTAAATGAGAAAATCGCTGAAAATATTGTGAAGTTAGAAATGACAATGAACCACTGTCATGGACTTATTTTGAGTATGGATAATAGAAATAGCAATTTATTCGAATTGAGAAAAAATATATGATCATCTCTGGTTGTATGATTTCACAGAGAAAATCAGAAAAATTTGGATATTGAGATTTCTAGAATGTAAAATTCGAAAAGCTTTTGAGTTCTCATTTTATGCGCCTTTGGAGGCCACAACACTGTGTATAGGAATATGAGATATGCGATTTATTAGGTTATTGTTGTCGGTCTCTTTATCTAGATGAGAATTTTTGATATTCTCCTGAAATTCAGAATGATTATTCAAATGATTATTTGACATTTGACACGTATTATAAGTCGTGAAAAAAAATTAGTGAGGGCAATAAGAAAAGAGTAACAGAATAGGAATGAAAAGTTGTATTTTGTTCTGTCTATCGGGTGTCACTTTGGGTTTTTACAGATATATTCAGCTCATCTAAGTTCAATATTCAAGCTTTGTTTCATCGAAATCGGATGAAAATGGTTATTGCCAAATAAAATTCACACAATTATTTGTTTTACTAGGCGACAAAGTAGTGATTGACTACCTTAGCTGAATTCCCAGCCACGCTACGCTCAGCCATGTACAGTATAACTTCAGTAGATTTCGTTCCGGTACCTGCCCGGATTATGGAGGCGTCCGGATTACTGGAGTGATTTTAATTTATGAAATGAAGCAACTTATAAATTATCAAAATAAGGCTTATTAATCAAGTCACAAAAAAAAATATTATTTTCTCATAAAATAAAACAAAACTGAACAAAACACTCAAGTACATGTAACACGTTATGTAAATATGTACATGTAGGTATTTATAATATTGTATACATACATATTATGTATGTATGCAAAATGAAATATCTTCTACTTTCTTGAAAAATACATATCAATTTTAGTTTGGACCTTTTTGGATGCATCTATATCAATTGCGTTGTCTTTAAGCCTTTTCAAAAGCTATAAATGTTCAAGGGGAAGGTATTCTCCTTTGTCCACCTGATAGCTAGACTTTTCTGTGAGTGTGAGTGTAAGTGTCTTATGTGATCGTTTGACTGCAACCATTGCGTCCGGCACGCTCAAAAACAAAGTGCAGAATGAAAGATGCTGCCGCCACGCTGTTTCCAACCGACATGTTACCGTTTTTTACATGTATAGACAGGAAAATGCTATTATTTTGCATAATGAATATTTTCGCGCCCGGATTTCAGAGGCAAAAATTTCAAAATGCCCGAATCCCAGCAGTGTCCGGAATACTGGAGTGTCCGGGCTAGCGACTATCCGAACTATCGAAGTTGTACTGTATTAGTATTTTTTATAATATGACTCGGCTTTGAACTATCAGCCGCGGCAATCTATCTACTACTTTGCTACCTATAGTAAAATAAATAACTATTGAAAGTATTTTTTATTTGACAATAATTATTTTCATCCGATTTCTATGAAACGAAGCTTCATTTATTTTGTAGTGATAAATTAAAATAAAATTCGATACAAATTGCAATTGTTGGTATGGTTGGTTGCTATGGAAATGTATATGTCCATAATAATTATAGTTTGACAACTTTTTGGAATGTTTTATTTCCATTAATCATTTCTGATGATGCCTATTCATGAAACTACTTACTTTGCTGCCTAGGCAGGACAAGTAATACTTTACTGATTGATATGTGTCTGTAAAATTAATATTTGTTGTCAATAATAATATAAAAAATACCACAAATCAATGCACTGTTATTCACACATTTTCCGAATAGCTTAAACTAATATTTTTTGTATCATCCATTCGAATATATAGGTACTCATCATATAGAAAATATACTAATTACACAGTTCCTTTTCATAAATGGAATAAGTTATGCCTTCAAAATTGAATTATCTACAAATATCTTTTCTTATGTATTCTAAGAAATAACGATTCATAAGGTTCTAGTTTGATTTATAAATTCATTGAAATTGAATATATAGATAGAGAGAAAGGGCTGCATATCATATATTTGTCACGTATAGGACGGCCTGACGGACTGACCAGAATCGAATTTGAGGACGGATTCGTCATCGGTGAGTCAAACACTATCGTTGGAGACCATTCCCGTCACAAAATTCGAAAAATACGGCCATTGTGGCGAAGTGATATCTCGGAAACTATCAACATTTAAGAAATCTAAAGAAACAAAAAATGTAATGTGTGAATTTTTTCAATTCAATATGTTATGATCCTTCCTTCATCAACGAAGGCATCTATTAACTCGAGAAAAAATGGAATATTTCAATACTGTTAGAATTTCATATTATTGAAATTCAATTACACAAATGGCGGATTTTTTTTGGATTAAAAGATGTCATTCGCTGATGGAGAAACGGTATATGATGATGAAAAAGAAAAAACGCACATCACTTTACATTGCATTACATAAATTTTTCATTTTTTGTTAACGAAAAAAATTATTTATAAAAAAATTTTGCAATTTCTTAAACTTTTATGACATGAAATTTTCAAGGAGGTATGTATACAAGAATGGCTTCACGAAGCGAAAAATGTTTACTATAAATTTTTTCAAGTTAATATTAATGAAGGAAGTACGAGAAAATTTTCTTAATTAAGAATTGCCTATTTTTAGGGTTGAATTAAATGACAAATATTGTAGATAGAGTTTCGGGAATAGGGAGTTTTTCAAAAGAATTTTTTTTTTTTTTGAGAATTTTTTTTCAGATTTCTCAAATATTGATAATTTTCCATATTTCGGCAAAAATCCAGATACCTTTTTTTCATCTTAATTTCTTTATGACTTTTGAAATTTTCTTTATGATACTAAGCGCTCAAAATGTACTTCTCCAGACATCATTACGAATAAAATCAGCTAGCATATATATTTTAGGAACAGTATCGTTTGTAATTCTAACAATGATTTCATAACAAGTTTTCTACCTATCCCTATTCTCCAGTGCAATATTGTCATAAACTAGTAATGTACACAATTTTAGCCAATCAGAGAAACCCTACCCTCGTAAATCATAAAAGTGTCATTCATCTCGAGCCATAAAATACAGTCCAAGATTCTATTGGCGTTCATGTTGCAAAAAGGCGTAAACCTTTGGGAGGCGTTCCAAAAAGCATAATTCTATTTGAAAAACATCTACAATTAGAGCAAATCAAGCAATTTCAAAAAAATGCTTGCACCAATTCAAAACTCATAATATCACTGAACATTTGTGGATGAGTTACTTGAAATGAGAAGTCTCTCTAAAGCTGAATAGTCATTTGAAGAAAGTGTTTAATTTCAAAGTTCAATTTTCGGAATACTATCTTTTTTTTTTGGAAAATCGAGACGAGATCTTCAAGTTCACTATCACGTCATTGTTCACTCAAAAAATGAAATGAATCCGACCTGTACTTTGGAATTGGAATGCACTGAAATTAGCACTGAAATAGCAGTGGTATGAACAAGGTATTGAACACCCTTAAAGATAAGAATAAATTATAGAATAGACGCGGATCCCATGCCAGATCCAGAAAAACAATTATATAAAACAAATATTTCAAAGATTTGTAAAACAGTTCTAATATCAAATGCCCCAATAGAATTGAGGACTTATTTGATAACAAATAATGCTTTAAATTTTGACGGAACCGTAAATGCAGTTAAAGATTATATATCGAATCTAGCTCAATATGATTTACTCGATAAGAGCAGAAGACAAAAATTTACGAATGCCATTCGGATTGAAAAATGCCCCTGCTTCTTTTCAAAGACTAATGAATATAGTATTGAGAAATTATATTGGAAAAAATTGTTATGTTTATATGGATGATGTTATTTTCTCAGATTCGATAGAACAACACTTAGCAGACATCCATAATATTCTTGAAGTGTTTAAAGAAGATAATCTAAAAATACAATTGGACAAATGTCAATTTCTCAGAACAGAAATAGAATTTCTAGGTAATATTATAACCCCAGAAGGAATTAAGCCTAACCCTAATGAATGAACTGCTGTGAGTAAATTCCCAATTCCAAAAAATCAAAAAAAAATCTAATCATTTCTTGGTTTAGTCGGATATTATAGGAAATTTATACCTAACTCTGCAAAAATTACCAAACCCCTTACAAATTGCTTGAAGAAAAATTCCAAAATCAATATAGATGATCCAAAATATGTTGAAGCCTTTGAAGTATGTAAACGAAATTCATTAAACCATCCTATATTGCGATATCCTGATTTCAATGAACCCTTTGTTTTAACTACAGATGCATCCGGATATGCAGTAGGTTCGGTATTGTCTCAAGGTCAACCGCCCAATGACCTTCCGATTGCTTTCGCGAGTAGAACTTTAAATGAAGCTGACTCCCGATACAGTGTGATCGAAAAAGAATTATTATCGATTGTATGGTCGTGTAAACATTTCAGGCCATATTTGTACGGAAGAAAATTTACAATTTATACAGATCATAAACCTTTAATTCGGCTATTTTCTCTAAAAGAACCTAATTCGAGACTAATGAGATGGCGAATAAAACTTGAAGAATTTGATTACGAAATAAAATATAGAAAAGGCTCGCAGAACAATGCAGATGCATTAAGTAGAATTGTTATAGAAGATTACCTAACTTACAAAAATTTTATAAAGGCGCAAGAAAATAACGATATCAAAGATTCAGCGAACATTAAAGAAAAGGAAGGAAATTTATTCAATTCTCCAAAAAATTTTGCATTAGCACATTGTGTTTCACGAGATTTCCATATGAATAAAGGAATAGCTTTGAGTTTCAAAAATAAATATGGCGAAATTGAAAATTTAAAATCTCAAAATAAATCTATAGGCGAAGTTGCCGCGATCCGAAAGAATAATCAGAATATTTACTATTTAATCACAAAAGAATTTTATCATGATAAACCCAAGTATGAAGATGTATTTCAAGCGATTTTGAATCTCGAAATATTATGTAAACAGAATAATGAAAAATGTTTAGCATTACCGCGCATTGCCAGCGGCTTGGACCGATTAAAATGTTCAACGATATTCATAAAGTATATTTTTTTCAATTCAAATATGAAAGTGATTGTATATTATTAACCCAGAGAAGATAATAATGAAATAAATCAAATTGAAACATGAAATTGCCAAATGAATGATTTTAATGGTATTGAAGATTTAAATGGTATTGAAGATGATTTAGAGAAGAAATCTTGGGATAAATTTCATTTCTACCCGAACTCATTTCCAATTGTATCCTATTTCCCAGATTCTAGAACTGCTAGATTGAAATCACGCAAACCTTTATAGACTAATACCTTCCTTCAATCGAATGAAAGTGACAAGGAAATTTGGCGTTCGGGAGGACTTCTTCTAACGTCTTCAACAAAAGTCTTATCGTTGATCCTTCAGAAAAAGTTCTAGGTTTCAATCTTCCTAGGAAAATTTGGTGTATTTTAAATCGACTTAGAACTGGTCATGGTCGTTGTAATAGTACCCTCTTCAAATGGCATTCTATTGATAGCCCACTATGTGAGTGTGGTGTAGAAGAAACTATTGAACACTTGGTGAATAATTGTCCGATTTATAAATTTCATGGTGGTTTCCAAGCTATCCATTCAGTTTCAGATTATTCTTTAGAATTGGTAGTTAACTTCAAATCGATATAACGAAAACTAAATATAAGTCCTTACTATAAATTATGTCAGCTTATTTTGTAAACGTTTACACAAACCAGTCACTACACTGATACGGGGAGACAGAGTTTTTGCTGAGGTTTTTATCTTGTCACTTGTATCATACGTTGAAATGTATGATGCCCCGTTACATTTCTTCTGCTAATACTGAGATTCATCGACACATATGCTTGATGGTTTGAAATTAATAATTTGTATTGCTCTTTCTCAAAAGAATATATACAGGGTGAGTCTTTGACTTGTACATATATTTTAACCGAAGATTCTTGAGGTCAAAAGAAACACTTTTTTCATTTACCATTTTTTCCGATTCGGCCCTGTTAAAAAGATATAGCCATTTTAAATTTTCATAATGAGCTAATTCACCCCTGGTAACCGGAACACTGAAGTTTTCGCAAGTATAAGATATACAATTTGAACCTTGGAAATAAAATACTAGATTGGAAAAACCATCATAAACTCACTTTTAACATTCCATTTGTTGAACAAAGTAGTATTTATAATACAATTATCCCAATTTCATTGACGATAAAGATTAAATATTTTTCTCTTGATTTTCTATTTCATTTTCGATAATCATAACGAATTGAGCTCGCTACCACCCATATTAGCTTAGCTCTGATATTCATAATTCATATCCATTCATTTATTATATCGCATTTATAATATATCGTTGTTTATTTGATTTCGTACAATTTAACCTTACATTCTCAAATAAATTATATTCATCTGTGACAGTTCTAACACAGACTAGTAGTCTGTGGTTTTAAGTTTGAACCTCAAATTTCGAGTGTTGCAAATTTAAACACAGCAGTTCGTATAATCTATGTTCCAACTTCTAACCTAAAATATTCATTTAAAGTTTACACTGTTATTGTCTTATGATATTTGATATTATATTTGCATAAAATGAAAATCACCGAAGATTTGAAGACACCCATCAGAATATTGAAGTTCCATACATATTTTCAAGAAATTTAAAATCAATTTCAGAAATAATTGTGTGGATACAAAATGAATAAGTATGCATTCTGATAGAGAGTAATTCCTTTATGAAATGAAGCATTTGATTTGTCCCAACTCTCATAAAAATAATGATCTGCATCAATATTTTTGAAGCCATTAGTGTGAAAATATGGAAATGAAGTTTTATGGCTCTAATCAATGGAAAATGTTAGACTCCACTTGTAATGAAATTTGTTCTATAATATGTACCTACATTATAGCCAACTCTACTTGATTCATCTTGATTTTGACATTGAAAAGAAATTAAGAATATTCAATATAAATATCCACAATTGAATATCCTGTTTCTTTCAACTCACCTATTTGTTTTCATATTAAAACAATTATGGCACTCTTGGGAGTATGTCAATCATATGCTCTAGGATGAATTTATGGAGTAGCGAAAGAATAAAAGTATTTAATCTCAATCACATGAAAATTTGTCTAGTATGTACTTAGTGGTATGTTTCGATGTTTGAATGACCCTCGAAGAATACAGTATTGTTCGATAGCAGCAGTCTTTAGTGTGATATTGATTGTTGTCATTAAAATGGGACTATTTTGTGAAAACTTTTAAACATGGGCTTTATGGGAAATCTGGACTTTTCAAAATAGAATGTTGATTTTAATGAAGTATCTTATTATAAGAGCTGTGTCAAAGCTCAATAATTTGTAATCAAATAGAAGAGTTGAGGTGAGCTTATTCAAATAACTTCATTTTCAAACTAAGTTGGCTAGTACTTCAATTCTAAAATCTGAGACATGACATCATATAGTAAATATTCATTTCTGTGGTTTTTTTTCCACAACAGAACAGAGTTGCATTTAGCCAAAGTACCCAATTTTTTGAATTTCACAGATGATTTTTTTTTTTTAAGATCAAGTTACTCGAAAACGGCGCTTTGTACGAGAAAATATGAAGAATACTTTTATTTTTCAAATTAGCCAAATATTGTTCAATGAACGTTCAAATTAATTTTAAGAGTTGGGTTCTTAGATTTTCTGGTATTTTTATGTGATGTAATGTTCATAATGAAGAAACTGAAAGATGTGTAGGGAATTTTGTGTTCGGAGAAGATGTATCACATCAAGGAAAAGCTATATTCCAAAAATCATTTCCTTCAATAGAATCATTTACGAGATATAGCCGAAAATCAAATTTTTTTATCGATTTTCAACAGCCTGTATCTTAGTAACCGGGCCGAATCGGAAAAAACTATAAAGGAAAAAAGTGTTTCTTTTGACCTCAGGAATCTTTGGTTAAAATATATGTATATATACAGGGTGAGTCTTTGACTTGTACATATATTTCAACCGAAGATTCCTGAGGTCAAAAGAAACACTTTTTTCCTTTATGGTTTTTTCCGATTCGGCCCGGTTACAAAGATACAGGCTGTTGAAAATCGATAAAAAAAATGTGATTTCCAGCTATATCTCGTAAATGGTTCTATTGAAGGAAATGATTTTTGGAAAATAGCTTTTCCTTGATTTGATATATCTTCTCCGAACACAAGATTCCCTACACATCTTTCAGTTTCTTCATTATGAACTTACATCACATAAAAATACCAGAAATACGAAGAACCCAACTCTTAAAAGTAATTTGAACGTTCATTGAACAATATTTGGCTTATTTGAAAAATTAAAGTATTCTTCATATTTTCTCCTACAAAGCGCCGTTTTCGAGTAACTTGATCTCAAAAAAAAAAATTATCTGTGAAACTCGAAAAATTAGGTACTTTGGCTAAATGCAACTCTGTTCTGTGGTGGAAAAAAAACCACAGAAATGAATATTTACTATGATGTCATGTCTCAGATTTTAGAATTGAAGTACTAGCCAACTTAGTTTGAAAATGAAGTTATTTGAATAAGCTCACCTCAACTCTTCTATTTGATTACAAATTACTGAGCTTTGACACAGCTCTTATAATAAGAAGATACTTCATTAAAATCAACATTCTTTTTGAAAAGTCCAGATTTCCCATAAAGCCCATTTTCAAAAAAGTTTTCACAAAATAGTCCCATTTTAATGACAACAGTCAATATCCCACTAAAGACTGCTGCTATCGAACAATACTGTATTCTTCGAGGGTCATTCAAACTCACATCGAAACATACCTCTTAGTACATACTAGACAAATTTTCATGTGATTGAGATTAAATACTTTTATTCTTTTGCTATTCCATAAATTCATCCTAGAGCATATGATTGACATACTTCCAAGAGTGCCATAATTGTTTTAATATGACAACAAATAGGTGAGTTGAAAGAAACAGGATATTCAACTGTGGATATTTATATTGAATACTTCTCATTTATTTTCAATGGCAAAATCAAGATGAATCAAGTAGTAGAGTTGGCTATAATGTAGGTACATATTATAGAACAAATTTGATTACAAGTGGAGTCTAACATTTTCCATTGATTACAGAGCTATAAAACTTCATTTCCATATTTCCACACTGATGGCTCCAAAAATATTGAAGCAGATCATTATTTTTATTTTTATGAGATAGTTGGAACAGATCAAATGCTTCAGTTCATAAAGGAATTACTTTCTATCAGAATGCACACTTATTTATTTTGTATCCACACAATTATTTCGGAAATTGTTTTTAAATTTCTCGAAAATATGTATGGAACTTCAATATTCTGTTGGGATTCTTCAAATTTCGATGATTTTTATTTCATGCTAACATAATATCAAAAATCATAATAACAACAACAGTGTAATCTGTAAATGAATATTTTAGGTTAGAACATAGATAATTCGAACTTCTGTGTTTAAATTTGCAACACTCGAAATTTGAGGTTCAAACTTAAAACCACATACTACTAGTCTGTGTTAGATCTTTTACAGATGAATATTATTTATTTGAGAATGTGAGGTTAAATGGCAATTTCTGTACGAAATGAAATAAACAACGATATATTATAAATGCGATATAATAAATGAATGGATATGAATTATGAGTATCAGAGCTAAGCTAATATGGGTGGTCGCGAGCTCAATTCGTTATAATTATCGAAAAGGAAATAGAAAATCAAGAGAAAAATTTAATCTTTATCGTCAATGAAATTGGGATAATTGTATTATAAATACTATTTTGTTCAACAAATGGAATGTTTGAAGTGAGTTTATGATGGTTTTTCCAATCTAGTAGCTTATTTCCAAGGTTCAAATTGTATATCTTATACTTGCGAAAACTTCAGTGTTCCGGTTACCAGGGGTGAATTAGCTCATTATGAAAATTTAAAATGGCTATATCTTTTTAACAGGGCCGAATCGGAAAAAATGGTAAATGAAAAAAGTGTTTCTTTTGACCTCAAGAACCTTCGGTTAAAATATATGTACAAGTCAAAGACTCACCCTGTATATATATATATATATATATATATATATATATATATATATATATATATATATATATATATATATATATATATTTACGAGATATAGCCGAAAATCACATTTTTTTAACGATTTTCAACAGCCTGTATCTTTTTAACCGGGCCGAATCGGAAAAAATGGTAAAGGAAAAAAGTGTTTCTTTTGACCTCAGGAATCTTTGGTTAAAATATATGTATATATACAGGGTGAGTCTTTGACTTGTACATATATTTTAACCCAAGATTCCTGAGGTCAAAAGAAACACTTTTTTCCTTTACCATTTTTTCCGATTCGGCCCGGTTAAAAAGATACAGGCTGTTGAAAATCGTTAAAAAAATGTGATTTTCGGCTATATCTCGTAAATGGTTGTATCGAAGGAAATGATTTTTGAAATATAGCTTTTTTTTGATGTGATACATCTTCTCCGAACACCAGATTCCATACACATTCTTCTGTTTCTTTGTTATGAACATAACATACCATAAAAATACCAGAAATTCGAAGAAACCAACTCTTAATAGTAATTTGAACGTTCATTGAAGAATATTTGGCTAATTTGAAAAATAAAAGTATTCTTCAAATTTTCTCGTACAAAGTGCCGTTTTCGAATAACTTGATCTTAAAAAAAAAAATTATCTGTGAAATTCAAAAAATTGGGTACTTTGGCTGAATGCAACTCTGTTCTATTGTGGAAAAAAAAACCACAGAAATGAATATTTACTATGAAGTCATGTCTCAGATTTAAGAATTGAAGTACTAGCCAACTTAGTTTGAAAATGAAGTTATTTGAATAAGCTCACCTCAACTCCTCGATTTGATTAAAAATCACTGAGCTTTGGCACAGCTCTGATAATAAGAAGATACTTCACTAAAATCAACATTCTTTTTGAAAAGTCCAGATTATTCATAAAACCCATGTTTAAAAAAGTTTTCACAAAATAGTCCCATTATAATGACAACAATCAATATCCCACTAAAGACTGCTGCTATCGAACAATACTGTATTCTTCTTCGGCTCATTCAAACTCACATCGAAACATATCACTAGGACTAGGTACATACTAGACAAATTTTCATGTGATTGAGATTGAATACTTTTATTCTTTTGCTATTCCATAAATTCATCCTAAGAGCTTATGATTGACATACTTCCAAGAGGGCCATAATTGTTTTAATGTGAAAACAAATTAGGTGAGTTGAAAGAAACCAAATATTCTATTGTGGATATTTACATTGAATACTTCTCATTTATTTTCAATGCCAAAATCAAGATGAATTAAGTAGTAAAGTTGGCTATAATGTAGGTACACATCAACAACAAATTTGATTACAAGTGGAGTCTAACATTTTCCATTGATTACAGAGCCAGAATATTTTACATATTTCCATATTTTCATACTGATGGCTTCAAAAATATTGATGCATTTCAATATTTTTATGAGATAGTTGGAACAAATCAAATGCTTCATTTCATAACAAATATCTTATAACAATAACAGTGTAAACTGTAAATGAAAATTTTAGGTTAGAACTTAGAACATAGATTATTCGAACCGAACTGCTGTGTTTATATTTGGCATCACTCGAAATTTGAAATTCAAACTTAAAACCACAGATTACTATAGTCTGTGTTAGATCTTTCATAGATGAATATTATTTATTTGAGATTTTAAGGTTAATTCTTGCACGAAAAATAAACAACGATATCATATAAATGAAATATAATGAATGAATGGATATGAGTATCAGAGCTAATATGGGTGGTAGCGAGCTCAATTCGTTATAATTATCGAAAATGAAATAGAAATCAAGAGAAGAATATTTAATCTTTAGCGTCAACGAAATTGGAATAACTCATTTATTTGATTATAAACACTACTTTGTTCAACAAATGGAATGTTAAACGTGAGTTTATGATGGTTTTTCTAATTCAGTAGCTTATTTCCAAGGTTCAAGAGGTATATCTCATGCTTGAGAAAACTTCAGTGTTCCGGTTTTCAGGGGTGAATTAGCTCATTTTGAAAATTTAAAATGGCTATATCTTTTTAACAGGGCCGAATCGGAAAAAATGGTAAATGAAAAAAGTGTTTCTTTTGACCTCAAGAACCTTCGGTTAAAATATATGTACAAGTCAAAGACTCACCCTGTATATATATATATATATATATATATATATATATATATATATATATATCTACAATTAGATACTTACCTGATTAGCCAAGCACAGAAAGAGGTCATCCTAGGTACCACGCGGACAGTCAGAAGATTTCTTACTAGCTCCTGAGTACAACCTTGGTCGCTGTGGTGACCCGGTTGTCTTAGATCCATCCCGCTTGTCGGTGAATTAAAAAAAAAATATATATATATATATATATATATATATATATATATATATATACAGTGGAACTCCCCTAACTAGAACTTCCCTATCTCGAAGAATTCTTCAAGTCGAATTTTCTTGAGAAGCAAAAACGTTTCGACAACATCGCCATGTATTTTTCCCTATAAGTCGAATTTCCATAACTCGAATATTTCTGAAACTCGAACTGAAATTCAGCAGTAACCGAGGCGGCAACCAAGCATAACTCGAATTTTTTGGAGAAACGCTCACTGCAACTTCGGGGAATTACCGAGCGGAGAGTCGCCGACAGATCCAAACTTGTTTTTCTTAGTTTCCTTACGAACGTTGAGTCGCGCACGCGCTCTATAAAATATCAGTTCTGATAAGTTACGTTGTGAAATTTAAAAAGGGTTTGTGTTGGGTATCAGTGGTGAACTAAAATGACATCGAAGCGAAACTTTAAGTGTTTGACGCTGAAGGAGAAATTAAAATTAATTGCTGAAGTAGAAAGAGGCGAAAAGAAACAGAAAGTTATTGCCCAACAATTTGGGATTCCCCCAAACACGTTATCAACCATTTTGAAAAAAAAAGATAAACTTTTAGAAAAACAAGGTAGCTATGATTCTAACTCCGAACGGAAAAGGCTTACAACTTGTGTGAATATTGGTGTTGATGAAGCTATGCTTAAGTGGGTTACTACACTTTGACCACACCTCGCTTGGTAGACCAATGAAATTGTGCTTTTGAGTCGTTTCTATGGAAATGCAATAAATTAGCACATAATTTCAACGAAGGCCATTTTGATTTGAATCAAGTCCATTACTTGAATTATCGAAATTTGTGCAGTTGTAGGAAAAGTATAGTGTGCAACATGAGGAGAAAGTCCTTTTCTCGCTCATGTGTTTTCCACACTCGCGAGAAAAGTTGGACTTTCTCCACTTGTTGCACAATGTACTATTCTCTAATTCAAAGAATTCTATTTGAAATTATAAAATTATTTCCATAATTATCGCTCAGTGATTTTTGCATTGAAAAATGTTGCTTGGCACAACAGTTTTCTGTATCACAAATTTGACATATGATTGATAAATCCGTTCTAATCTATTTTGTTCCACAAGATGTGCCAGAATGAAAGGATTTGCCACAGAATTAGAGAAAAGTATATCCAGAATTTTGTCATTTGAATAGCGGAAATATTGGAATCAAATTAGTGTAGCTTTGATAATGAAAGCACATGTTAAGGTATTAGAGATCTAAATTTCTATGATCATAGGGTATTATTGCTAGTCTATCCGGAAACCGATGGAATGAAATTGACTCTAAGTGTAACATTTTTTTTTTATATCCTTTATTGAAATTTACAATCTACTATACACAAGTATTAAGTAAATGTGATGAATTTAAAATGACATGTAGAAGTTATCAAACATTTTGACACTTCTTATTCACAAAACTTCAATTGAAGTCAATTGGCCAAGTTTTCTGTAGTCTCCTTCTGTTAAATGGGTTTTCTGCTAGTTGGTCTATTATGCTGTTTTCATGCCCTTCCAGATTTTGTTTATATTTTATTGATCGTTTTTTGATTTCCTCATTAATAAATTAGATTTTCAAATAATTATGTATCGTCAAATTGGAAACGTACCAAGGTGCATCTGTTAACGATCGAAGTATTTTGGATTGCAATCTCTGTATTATTTGGATATTTGAGACCTTGGCACATCCCCAGAATTGAATACCGTATGTCCATATTGGTTTAATTATGGCTTTGTAAATGAGTACCTTGTTTTGGAGGGATAACTTGGATTTTCTGCCTATTAGCCAGTACATTTGCCGGAATTTAATATTTATTTGCGCCTTTTTAGCTTGAATGTGTTGTTTCCAGGTGAGGCGTTGGTCTAAGTGGATTCCTAGGTATTTGGCTTCTGTTTTAACTGGGATTTGATTTCCATTCATTTTAACGGGTGGACATATGTTTCTTTTGTTGGTGAAAGTTACTTGGACTGATTTAGTTTCATTGATGGTTAGACGCCATTGTCGATACCATTTCTCCAGTTCATTCAGATGTTCTTGGAGCTTTTCAGAAGCTGTAGCTGCATTTTCATGGGTTGTGAGTGTTGCTATGTCATCTGCAAATGATTCTTTTGTAGTGTTCTGATTCTCTGGAATGTCGGATGTATATATGAGATAAAGCAGTGGTCCTAGTATACTTCCTTGTGGTACTCCTGCTTTTATTTCAATTGGTTCAGATAGAGCATCACCCTGTTTCACAGCAAAATATCGATTGGTGAGATATGATTTTAGAATTAGATAGTATGGCTGAGGAAGAAGATTTTTCAATTCATAGAGTAGGCCATTATGCCAAACCTTGTCGAACGCCTGCGATGAATCCAGGAATACAGCAGTACAATATTTTTTGTCTTCGAGACTTCTTGATATGGTGTTTATCACACGATGTATTTGATGGCTTGCCGAATGGTTTTCCCTAAATCCAAGTTGATGGTTGGGTAGTATTGTATAAAGGTCTATATCTTTCTTCAATCTCTTGAGTAGAAGTTTTTCAAACAATTTGGCTAGAATTGGTAAAAGACTTATGGGTCTATAAGATCTCACGTCGTATTCAGGTTTGTTTGGCTTGGATATCATTATTATCTCAGCATATTTCCAGATGGTCGGGACATAGGAAAGGCTCATCATACGGTTGAATATAATATTGAGTAATAATATAGCCTTTTGTGGCAGTTTTTTCAGAATTTCTGCAGTTATCAAATCGAAACCGGGTGCTTTCTTATTTTTTAGCTTTCTAATTTCCTGAAGAACTTCCTTGGGTCTGAAAGGTTTTATGGGAAGAGACATCTGGCACGCAATATCAAGAAAAGACTCAACCTCTGTATCATTGTAGCCTGGATGTGGATCATCCGGTCTCAGTACTCGTGACAAGTGTAAAGCGAAGATTTTTGATTTTTCCTCATCAGAGTTGGCCCATTCCCCAGTTGTCTTACGGATTGGAGGTTTTCGTGTTATAGGTCTCTTATATTTCTTCGTGGCTTTCCAAATATTGTGTTCACTGTTGTTGTCTATATTTTGAATGTGGTGTTGAAATTGCGAGTTGGAATAATCTTTAAGACTTTCTTGAAGTTTTCTACCCAAGAGGTTATAAACTGTTTTATCCGCTGGGTTACGGGATCTTTGCCATCTACCTCTAGCTTGTCGTTTAGCAATTACTAGTTGTCGAATTTGCAATGGTAATTTTGTTTCAATATCATCCTCTTTTAATGGGGTTGGTGTGGATTCCCAGGCTGCTCTCTGAATTACTTCTGTAGTATACCTTGCAGCTTCGTCCAATTCTTCAATTTCATTGAGATCAATATCTAGTCTTATCCTGTCACTTAATGATTCTTGAAATAGTTTCCAGTTGGTTTTGTGAGTGTACTTTTTTTCTCCCGGAACTTGGCGGTACTAAGAGTCGTCAAAATCGGTGAGTGGTCCGATGATAGGTCTTGAGTTGATTCTGTCGGTATATAATTGCTGTTTATACCATTTGTGACGAAGAAGTCTAGGATGTCTGGGATTTTGTTCGTATCAGTTGGCCAGTATGTTGGTGTTCCGGAACAAACAACATGAAGATTTCTGCTTGTTATAACCTTCATCAAGTTACGTCCTTTAGGATTTATTAATCGTGATCCCCAGTGGTTATGCTTCGCATTCCAATCTCCTCCAATTATGAATCTTCGCTGGAAGTTCTGAAAAAACTCCATATATTGGTTTTCGGTTATATTATGTGGTGGTGAGTAAACTGCTGATAAATCGAAGCTCCACGTTTCCGTCTGTACTGTTATATTTGTAGCTTGTATTTCTTCAGTCACAAAATTTGGCAGTGTATGGTGCTTGAGGTTCTTCCGAGTAAGTATAGCTGACCCACCCTGTGCTCTACCATTTGGATGTTCGGCGGAATATGTACTATAGTGTGGGAGTTGGAAAAATGTTCTTTCAGTGAAGTGGGTTTCTGAAATCAGCATTATATCTATTTTATATAAATTAATAAAAGTTTTTAACTCTTCTTTGTGGTTTGGAAGGCCGTTCGCATTCCATGAAGCTATACGTATGAAGCTGTTGAATTTTAATGCAGTTCATTCACAAGTGTTGTTAGCAGATTTAGCATAATCTGATTCTGGTTCATCATCTGTGTGATCATTGATTTTAAGTCCGAGAGGAAACTTGTCATCATATTTTCTAAAGAATTCGTGTGTTGTGTCTGAGTTGGGAGATCTTCATTTACTTTATTTCTCTGGAGTGCTTGGGTGTATGACATTCTATTTGGTTGAGGTATAGTTTTAACGGGCTGCTGTTCTATTTCGTAAATTTTCTCTGGAATGTTTTGTTGTCTGTCATATTGTAAGTGGTTTTTATTGTTGTTTCTTGTTTTTGAAAGGAGTTTATATACTTGGCTTCCTTTGTAGTTGGACGGATGATTAGCTCCACATAAGGCACATTTTGCTGGGGTCCTTTTTGGTTTTTGGCAAGTTTTGGAATCATGCTGATTACCACATTTTACGCACATGAATGGTCTGTTACAGTAGGATGTCGAGTGTCCATATTCTTGGCATCTGGTGCATTGTATAATTCCTTTTTTCTTTTTGGTGGTTCGATGCTTATGTTCTGATTCAGAATGAACTGCAATTGATATATGTCTTTATGGTTTTCATTTGGTTCTAAGTCCACATAAAACAGCGGAAGTGGGTTTTTCATTCGATCTCTGATGATACTTATGTTCCTAACTTTATGTCCGTGTTTTTCTATATCTGTTTTGATGTCAATTGTTGGAATACTGGGGTGAAGATGTCTGATAACTATTCTGTAGGCTCTATCTTGTTTAACTTGGTAAGTATGAAAAATTATATCTTTTTCCCTTAAAAATCTTACTAGTTTTCTGTAGGTTTCTGGAGTTGTTATGTTAATCTTAACACAATTGTTGGTAAGTGTTTTTGAATAATATTGTTCATCAGCCATAGCGGTTGATAAAGGTTCAGTCATTTGTGGGAAGTCTGTAACTCCGTATATAAAAATGAGCGGTGGTCTTGGTATTTTAGGTGGTATTTCATCAATCTCGTTTTCAATGTTGAGATATTGGAATTTATTGCTGGTTTCAATTGTTGGATTTTCATTTATTTCTGGCAAAAGGTTTGAGAATTTTCTTTTTTTCACTGTTTGCCATGGAATGCTGGTAGCCATAATCTTATTGTTTTAGTCGCCCTAGAGACGACTAGTATATTTGAAATTTTTGAATTCGGTGTTTATTTATTATTTTTACAGTGGATATTCAATATTCATCTACGTACGTTTGTATAACATATGACTTGGAAGATAATATGTATCGCTAATGACACACGTGTACTCCCGAGCACTGCTAAAACGCATTTAAGTATAACATGAAAACATAAAATCTCGAATAACTCTTGAATTATTGAATTTGGGAGCATAATCATGTTTGGACATTACCCTTATTTTTCTCCGTAGAATCCAAGGCAATAATAAAAAAATAGGGTTCTAATTGAAAATCGAAAGTTTTGATCAAATTTTGTTCACAATTTTTGGCACAATATTTGAAACACTCTTCGAGTATATTTCTCAAGTTCAAGATATGCACGATATTCCTACATCATTCTAGTTTGAGGAAGTGAATCGAGTATAGACATGGGATGTTCACAGTAAAAAAAATTCATGTAATTGTGACTAAGGAAATCCTCTTTTTTTCAGTTTTTTCTTAATATTTTGAAAACTATAAGGACTAACGCAATAATTTTAGGAAAGAGTAATTGAAAATGGAAATGTTGATAATATCTAAGAAATAAAATGAAAAAAGAATTTTTTTCGGAATTTTTTTTTTAAATTCTTGTATAACCGGAAGTGCCGGAACTTCGAAAATATTTCAGCTGAATCATAAACAATGTCATATTCCGAATTTTCATATTTCAAATCGGCCCCGTTCTCCAGAAACATCTAATAGGCAGTAGAACTTGAAACACCCTGTATATCACCTACTATTTCTAAATTTGAATATAATGTATGAAACCAAATAATATCTTTGAAACTATGAAACCAACTGAGATATTTCAATTATTTCAGTTTTACTTGAAATTTGATGACTATAAATTTTTGATCGAGAAATCCATACAATATATCGGAGCCAGTTGAATAAAAGCGAATTCTCAGCTGCATTAATAAAGTATCAATAATTGAATTCTTGAACAAAGGAGACTTACTTTGGTTTGACACTCTCGTCCCAAGGTAACATTACTTCTGGCGGAGTTATTTTAATTCGAGGAAATATCATCATTTCACCTCTGCTTTGTATAGGCCTATCCATTTTGAAACTCCCATAAACTGGATTTGCTACCGTTTGTAGAGTAGCATCTATTATTGCAACCCCTTTCTTTGCACACCAACCACTTATCCAAGTACCATTTTTCGATTTTTCTTCCACTTGAAAATGGCTACTGAATAACATATCAACTTGAACTCCAAGACCTAAAGTCAGTTTGTGCTCCGTTCTAAAAAAAATTGGAATCGATAAAAAAAAGGTAAAAGTTTTGTCTTTTACATAGTTCTGTATATGTTTATAATAAATAAATATATATATATATATATATATATATATATATATATATATATATATATATATATATATATATGTGTGAACTTTGTGTGTTCCGGATTGGACCGCGTCTAATATTTTGTCGTGTTCGACGTTTCGGCTCCGATTTTGGAGCCATTTTCAAGAACCGTTGACTTTACGCCGGTGTCTCAATCTGCCTACTCCCCAGGTATCATCAACAAGAGTATTCTCGTAGGTGTGGCTATCTTCCGTCCTTCGAGGCAACTGAATGTTAACCACGAGAGGTTCTGTATTTAAAGTAGAAGGGGGTGACCCACGTGATGGAGGTTGCGCAGGAGCAGGTTGCGTAGTTGTTAGGCAGCCTCCAGTCATTGATCGAGTTGTTATTGATCGAGTTGTTGTCGATCGGTTTGTTGTCGATCGAGTTGTTATCGATTGTGCAGGAACCGGTGGTGTTGTTGTCACGTGACTTCGAGTCATCGATCGGGATGTTATCGAACGGGTGGTACCTGGGAGCCTGGTACGGGTGGTATGAGGCTGAACCGTCGATCGGGTTGTTGTCGGGGGCTGAGTTATCGATCGATGTGTTGCCATGAGACGGGAAATCAAAGGTTTCCCAGTGTTGGGTAATCTTTGACCATCATCCCGTTTGTTGAGGCAATGGGGTCGTTTTTCGATCTCGAGTGCTTCACGGATTATCCTACATGTGAGGGTTCTCTCTGCAGAGATGGTCTTACATCCCTCAAAATCAACGTTATGTCCTGTTTCAGAGTAGTGTTTGAATAGGGCAGATGTTGGATCTCCTTGGCATATTGCGGGTTGGTGCTCATAGACTCTGTTAGTTATACGTCTGTTGGTTTGTCCTATGTATGTTCTAGGATATGCGGAACATGGTATCTCGTATACACCTTGAGACTCGTTATCGATCGTATCCTTTGGTGTTGGAAGAAATTTGGAAATTTTGTTATCGGCTGTGTAAACTGTTTTTATATCTTGTTTTCGTAGTATGCGACTGATTTTGTCAGTGACACCTTTGATAAAAGGTAGAAAAGCTTTACGAGGGAAATTTTCTGGAGGATTTTTGGGTTTTTGTGTATGGGTCTGATGTCGGTTGATGGCTTTCTGAACTTGTTGACTGTTGTAGCCATTCTGTTGTAGGGCGGTTTGAAGGATGTTGATTTCTTTTGGAATGTGTAGGCTATCTGTCAGTTTTATGGATCTTTGGATTAAGGAGTTCAATACGGAGTTGATTTGAGACGGATGACGGTGTGAATTTGCATTCAGATAGCGGTTTGTGTGGGTTGGTTGTCTGTAAATCGTGTGTGTGAAGGAATCGTTGGATTTCGCTACGAGGACATCAAGAAAAGGGAGTGAGTTGTTGGTTTCAACTTCCATAGTGAATTTGATATGAATATTTATATTATTCAGATGATCAAAGAAGTCTTGGACAGTTTCGGGTCCATGTGGCCATATGACGAGGACATCGTCCACATATCGAAGCCAGCAAGTAGGTTTCAGGTGGAACGATTCGATGGCGTTGGTTTCAAAATCTTCCATGTAAATATCAGCGAGAAAGTGGAGATCCCATGGGTGCACCTTTCACCTGTTTGTAAAATGTACCTTGAAAGAGGAAGTACGTGTTCGACATGCAATGGTTTATAAGGGTCAATGTATCCTGGGGTATGTGATGTTTGGTCTCCAGTATTTCAAGGGACTCTTTGAGTGGAATATTGGTGAAGAGTGATACGACGTCAAAACTGACAAGAATGTCTGACTCATGGATTTGATACGTTCTTAAGGTTTCGATGAAGTGGAAAGAATTCTTCACATGCGATGATGATTCTTCAGCTAGTGGTTGAAGTGTAGAAGCTAAGTATTTAGCAAGATGATGAGTTGGGGATCTAAAGGCACTGACGATTGGACGAAGAGGGATGTCTGGTTTGTGAACTTTAGGCAATCCGTAGGTTCGAGGGATTCGAGAAGATTTTTCCCTTGGGATGAGAGATTTTCTGATTTCTATCGGAAGCTTCGAGGCAGTGATGAGAGCTTTGGTTTTCTTTTCGAGATAGGTTGTAGGGTCCTGCGGGGTGGTTTTGTATTCTGAAGACTTCAGTAGGGATGAAATCTTCTCCACGTAGTCAGAAGTGTTGAGAATAACCGTACCGACACCCTTGTCGGCTGGAAGGACAATGATATCGGTATTATTATGGAGATTTCTGAGGCATATTCTTTCAGAACGTGAGATGTTTGATGGAGGAAGTTTGGCTCTCCTTAGGGTGCTGGCAATGTCCTGACGTGTTTCCTCGGCTTCGGTTGGGGGGAGGTGCGATATGGCGGATTCCACCTGAGTAATGATAGTTTCGGTCGGTAGTTTGTGTGGGGTGATACAAAAATTGAATCCTTTAGATAAAAGCTCTCGAGTGGTTTGATCGAAGGGGGTATCGGAGAGATTGTGTATCAGGACAGGGAGGTTGGATGTTTGTTTGGGTGGGATTATGTGTTGGAGAAGGAAAAACAGTTTTTTCTTCTGGGTATCGGTCTTTTTTGCACTTATATGATCTGCCTTTTCGATAGAGATTCTAAGATAAGTGTCCCAGATAATAGCATGGACGCTAGCAAGTGATAAAATTCCAAAGTGATGATAAAGTGACGAGTTGGTTGTATAGAGAGTTCGTCTGATGTTGTGGATGGTTTTTCGGATTAAGGCATGACTGCACTTTGCGAGGATGTTCACGGTTGAAGGTGAACCGTCTGGGTGTTTTAATCGAAAATTTGTAGGAATGACCTTGTTGTCTCGGCATGACTTGAGGAATGTTAAGTCACAAAGAAGTTTGGATCTGCGAATTAGAAGGGATGAATACATTCTGGAAGATTTCAAAATGTCCTCTCCGTAGAGGCGTGAAATATGTTCGGAAAGGTTTCCGCGGTAGGAAATATTTGAAATTTGTGTGTTCCGGATTGGACCGCGTCTAATATTTTGTCGTGTTCGACGTTTCGGCTCCGATTTTGGAGCCATTCTCAAGAACCGTTGACTTTACGCCGGGGTCTCAATCTGCCTACTCCCCAGGTATCATCAACAAGAGTATTCTCGTAGGTGTGGTTATCTTCCGTCCTTCGAGGCAACTGAACGTTAAGTACGAGAGGTCCTGCATTTACTAGAAGGAGGTGACCCACGTGATGGAGGCCGCGCAGGAGCCGGCTTAATCCGGAAAACCATCCACAACATCAGACGAAATCTCGATACAACCAACTCGTCACTTTATCATCACGAAGGTCCCCATCGGGATCGAAACGTCGACTAAATGAAATAAAGAAGAGTGAAATTATAACACTTATCAATTTTCCCACACCCCTTATCATACTTATAACTATTGTTGTATATTGGGAATTAAAATTGTTGATATATATATATATATATATAATAACTATTGTTGTAAGAGCCAAAATAAATATATTGAATGAAATTTAAGGGTCTTTAGGCTCGGGTTTTGGGAGTAAATGATTGACTACTCTTTATTCTATGCCAAGCTTTCGCATTAATTTAATGCTTCTTCAGGGCTTCTGCAAAAGATCAATAAAATACAATTAATAAATAACAAATTTTAGAAAACAAACAAATTTACTCACTGAATGTGAGGTTTTACATGGATAACATCTGCCACAAACGTTGTAACTAATAAAAACAAAAAGTTATATTTTAATTTCATAGGAATTCTCCAAAAACACGTCAACTAAATCTATTTCACAAATTTAAAAACTCTTCCGGTTGATAATCTTATTTATACGCAATTTAGTAACTCTCATCTAGTTTTCTATAATAACAGAAACATAACCATCAAATGTCATTATTGTGTTATCTTAGATGAGAGTTACTAAATTGCGTATAAATAAGATTATCAACCGGAAGAGTTTTTAAATTTGTGAAATAGATTTAGTTGACGTGTTTTTGGAGAATTCCTATGAAATTAAAATATAACTTTTTGTTTTTATTAGTTACAACGTTTGTGGCAGATGTTATCCATGTAAAACCTCACATTCAGTGAGTAAATTTGTTTGTTTTCTAAAATTTGTTATTTATTAATTGTATTTTATTGATCTTTTGCAGAAGCCCTGAAGAAGCATTAAATTAATGCGAAAGCTTGGCATAGAATAAAGAGTAGTCAATCATTTACTCCCAAAACCCGAGCCTAAAGACCCTTAAATTTCATTCAATATATATATATATATATATATATATATATATATATATATATATATATATATATCAACAATTTTAATTCCCAATATATATATATATATATAGTCGACGTTTAGTCGACGTTTCGATCCCGATGGGGACCTTCTTCAGGACTCTACAATAGCAATAGAAAACAGTCAAAAACATGGCAACCACAAAACATGTAAAAATAGCACATACCGAAATACAGAGTTGTAAAGATCTTATTTGAACACAAATCAATAGCTCTCAAGAAAGCAATGAACAAGAACATCAACAAATTTAGCGAAAAAAGATCTGATATTTCGTTAGCACAAGAGTAGAAATCAATTATCATAATATGTAAATAAGGTAAACAGAATAATCAACAAAATGAGAGGTTGTCAAAAATGTTGTCAACCAGACTTGCCACAGAATACACGCACATGACAAATGAAACATAGAATAGCATTAAATCACACTTGGTCGCAGTAATTCACTCTCACCGAACTCAGAACAAATGCTATTATTGAAAGACTCCATGAACCGAATCCAATCCCCTCTCACAGAAATAGTCCGGAACACAGATTTCATTATTACGTTATCCCGACTGTAGAACTTGTGGAAATATTCATTCCATTTGATCCATCCAATTCACTGCCACCAAACTGGTCATAATGAATCAAATAAGTATAGATGGAGCTAATATTGTTTACATCCCTTCTGTAATTCATAGAACAAGTGTGGCGTTTAATATGGTACATCTCTAAGAAACATCATTTTTTTATATATATATATACAGGGTGTTCCATCATAAACTGGACAAACATATATATTCGTGTAGAGGACATCGAGAGAATCATTTTTGCCTTTTACAATATATCCCGTTTTCGACGCATAAGCGAGATACAGGGTGTTAAACGTCAATTTTAAGCAATATTCTTATGGGTGTGGTCAGTTTTGTATAACACTCAAAGAAACGGTTTTTGGTCAAATCTCAGTATTTTTGGGTCCTCTATTCAGAAAAGTTGATGAAATCCGAAAAAAGAATTACAAAATGGCGGAAAACCTGCAACGTTCCTAATTTTTTTTTTCTGGTGGTCGAATTGAATTTTAGTTTCTGAATGAACACAATTTTCTAAGAATTTCTGTGCAAAAATTTTTTCAAAAATCGAACACAAATTTTTTTTTACATGTCTACAGCGATAAAAAAAATTTCACCCGAAATGGATGAAATTTTGTACAATTGTACTCCTCTAATTATCAATCACGAATATGAAAACAGAATTGTAAAATATTAAACAGTTTCGTAACTACAACCATTCAAATGTTTCGTTCAAACCTCCAAAAAAAATTTAGAATGGCTTCTTAGAGTCAAAATTATTAAATTATTGCTATTTCCAAAAATTCCAACGTAAGTATTAATGAAGAAATTAAGACAGTTCTAAGGATATTAATATTCGTTGCTAAGCAACGGAAGTTCGTAGCTCATAGAATTCTACTGGTTATTTGAATTTCACTGAATATAATTTCGCAAGTATCGTGACACGAATTTGTTTGGAAACGAAAATGAAATATTCTCTTTTGGAAAAAAATGATATTGTGCAGGCTTATTATGAAGCGAATTGCTCAGGCAGAAAAGCATGGGAAATTTACTCCCGCAGATTTCCAAGCAGAACTTTGCCAAACTTCACAACTTCTTATGAAACAGTACGCAAATTACGTGAAGAAGGAAGTTTGCACCGGAAAAAGAAGAAAACAATAAGAACAAACGGTGATCGCATCCTTAATTTAGTAGGAGATAACCCAATGAATTCAACAAGAACTCTTTCGAACCACCCTCCAGTGAATAAAAGTAAAACTACTGTTTGGAGAGTACTCAGACGGAACAGCTTCCATCCGTTCCATTTCCAACTTTGCCAAACTTTAGAAGACGGTGATTTTCATAGAAGAAAATAATTCTGTCAGTTTATTTTGAGAAGAGTACGTGAAAATAGGGATTTTCTCCATCAAATTTTATTTACGGATGAAGCTACTTTTCATAGGGATGGTTTCTTCAACAGAAAAAATAATATTTTATGGCATAGAGAAAATCCGCATGCCACGGTATCAAAAAATAGCCAGAAGAGGTTTTCAGTTAATGTTTGGGCGGGAATAAAAAATAAATTCATTATCGGACCATACATTCTTCCTCAAACATTGACTGGAAACGGCTATTATCACCTCCTGACGGAGATTCTGCCAGATCTTCTTGAAGATATTCCGCTGAGTCAGATTATATTCAGTGAAATTCAAATAACCAGTAGAATTCTATGAGCTACGAACTTCCGTTGCTTAGCAACGAATATTAATATCCTTAGAACTGTCTTAATTTCTTCATTAATACTTACGTTGGAATCGAGGGTTCGACTCCCAACTAAGTTTCACCGATTTTTTTTTGTATAAATACATTTTAGCATCCGGAATTTTTGGAAATAGCAATAATTCAATAATTTTGACTCTAAGAAGCCATTCTAAATTTTTTTTGGAGGTTTGAACGAAACATTTGAATGGTTGTAGTTACGAAACTGTTTAATATTTTACAATTCTGTTTTCATATTCGTGATTGATAATTGAAGGAGTACAATTGTACAAAATTTCATCCATTTCGAGTGAGATTTTTTCATTGCTGTAGAAATGTAAAAAAAAATTTGTGTTCGATTTTTGAAAAAAATTTTTGCACAGAAATTCTTAGAAAATTGTGTTCATTCAGAAACTAAAATTCAATTTGACCACCAGAAAAAAAAATTTGGAACGTTGCAGGTTTTCCGCCATTTTGTAATTCTTTTTTCGGATTTCATCAACTTTTCTGAATAGAGGACCCAAAAATACTGAGATTTGACCAAAAACCGTTTCTTTGAGTGTTATACAAAACTGACCACACCCAGAAGAATATTGCTCAAAATTGACGTTTAACACCTTGTATCTCGCTTATGCGTCGAAAACGGGATATATTGTATAAGGCAAGGTATATATATATATATATATATATATAAGAGATAAAACCCTTGGTCATCAGCAGCAATGGGCTGGTCCACCGAAAAACGACAGAGCACCTCCGAGAAATGAATCTGCCCTCGAACACAATTCTATGGATGCAGAAGGCGGTTATACTGGGGACGGTCGACATCATACGCCAGGCAATCTTCCCTCACTGACAAAATGACTATTCTTGGCCAGCCGGCCCGAATAGTCATACATATCCCACGTTCGTGTGAAAGAAAAAAAAAATATATATATATATAAGTGATGATAAAGTGATTAAAAGTTGTTGATATATATATATATATATATATATATATATATATATATATATATATATATATATATATATTTATCCTGCTATCTTCAGAGCGTCCATACATTGACAATTTACCGCCTACCAAGCGTCCGGTGCCTACCAAGCGTCCATATATGGACGCTTGGAAGTCTGCTTATGTTAAACCATTCCTAGTAGTCCTACGATCTCGTACACAAAAATTTTTGGGGACGCTTAGAAGATAGTGGGACGTAAATTTCAATATTCAGCTAGTATATTATGGTTCAGCGTGTCCGCCGCTTGGGGCGCTCACTACAACTTCTGTATATTCCTCCACAGTATATACTGCTTTCACCTTACCGATTTCTGGGCGTCCTCGATGTCGAGGCAAACTGGCAACGCTGGTTTCTCGTGATTATTCATAATATTTCCCAAGTAGAGCGTTACCCCTGTTTTGATTGTTATGAATAATCACTTTTCTCGATAGCGGCGATTTTGTTCAATTCAGGGATAGTTCGCGCTTCCATAAAGACATCTGTTCGGATGAAATATTGATTTAGTGAATGTGCTCAATCTGTATATAGTTTCTGGAATCCAGATCTGTATCAGTTGTAATAATATTATATTTGAATTTAGGCTGGTCAATATAGTAAACAATTCTAGAAAAGCACTGACGTGAAGTCAGGAACTTTCACGCGCATGTTAATATTCGTGTGGGATTGTTCTGAAGAAGCGGTCATCATGCAACTCTGCACAAAATTCTGTACTAGCAATTTTCAACTAGTAACTAAGTTTTTTCATGATAGGATTTTGAGTTTGAATCTTTAAAGGCTCCTCCTCTATATCTCAGAAACTACTCATGTGATCGAATTTAAACTTGTACTTACTTGTAGAATACTGGCGCCCAAAATTTTGTTGAGGTCGTATTGTTACTGAAATCTTAAAAGAATATTTTTCGAAAATATTTCTAATAATTTTTTTTCATCAGAAGCTACCAATCAGATTTCAGTGCATTTTTGCACACGCATTATTGTCAATATTTCACAATAGTGTACAAAATTTCAGTTTGTTCCGTTTTCAACTATCGGAGATATTGAGAGAAAAATTGTCAAAGGTCGCGTTTTTCTTAGGTTTCGTTCTTATTTCCAGAATAAGTCAAGAAATACTGATTCGATAATATCCAAAATGCGCAATTAGTAGAATACCGACGCACTTGCTCTTGCAACGATTTGTTAGAATCTTAATGTTTGTAAATTCAGAAAAAAACTATTTTCCTGACTTTTGTTGAAAAATTTTTTTTCGGTGTCTGTACATCATATTTCGATGAAAATCTGCATGGACCTTGAAGTTAATATTCAACAACAGTGGTGCAAATTTAAGTTAGATCTGATTTCAGTTTTAATAGAAAGTGGGAAAATTTCATGTTTTTTTCTCGGTATTGTTTGTTATTTACGGAATAATTCGGATTCAATCATGACAACATGTTCATTAATTGCAGAATACGAACGCACAATGGCCTACAAAATTAAGTTGGTATCGTTTCCTCAGTATATAAAAAAAAATATATAAAAGAACTGACGTGAAGTCAGGAGCTTTTGCGCGCATGTTAGAATTCCTTGGTGATTGTTTCGATGACACGATCATCAGGAAAGTTTGAACAGAATTTTGTATTAGCATTTGCTAACTATAGTCCAAGTTTCGTCATCATCGGATTGGTATAATTTGATTTATTTCGGAAATAACTACGAAATCGAGAAATAAACAAGAAATTCGACATACTTTTGCCGTGAATCTCCGGGAAATGGAATCGAATCTGACTGAAATTTGGCACACTGATGGAGAATATTAATCTCAAGGTTTGTGTGGAATATTGTTTGAATCTGATGAATAGATTCTCGAAAAGAAATTTTTTACATCAAAAATTGGGAAAATTTTCCATAATTTTTTTTTGGTGTACTAACACAACGATATCGACGAATTTCTGCGAGCTAATGCACGTTAGTAATTCCTTCAGATTCATATTTCTGGAGTAATTCCAGAAATAATAACCTTATCAAGGAAAATATCACAAAATTCGACTTATTCTTTTTGCAATGTCTCCCAAAATTAAAATCGGATAAAATTAAAATTATGTGTACTGTTGAAAATATTGATATCAAAACATGTGCAAACACTAATTGGAAATCTGATGACTCCTTTCTGAAAAAAAAATTTTTTTCAAAAAAATTGCGAAAATTCTCGAAAAACAAATTTTTTTAAATTTACCAAACATACGATCTCATTGAAAAATTTTAAAAGTTGCGTGTCAGTACTCCCCATTCACGTACTACGTTTGAATACGATCGCACATTTAGTTCCTAATATATTAATAACATAACCTCAAAATTTCAAATGATTCAAAACTCCGAAACCGCTCGACCGATGTAGCTGGTTAATGAACTCAACCGTCGCATTCTGATGCGCAAACTATTCCGAAAATCTAGATAGATGTCTTCGTTTTCCCGCAATCGTGACAACGTACGGAAGGTCGGCTGACCGGACAGAATTCATTTTAAAGACGGATTCTTCACCAGTGAGTCCAACCTAGCCGTTTGAGACCATTTTAGCGAAAAAATTTCATAAAGACAGACATCGTGACAAAACGATAGCACGCTGTTTCCCTAGAACATGCGCGCAAAAACGCGAAATTTGACAAGTTTTTCCCTTTATCTCCTGAACTTGAAATCCAATCAAATTGAAATGCAGCTCACTGTTGAAGAATACGGAGCTTAGGTTCCCTAAAGTATTTCATTGGAATCTGAAGAATGGCAATTTTTTTTCAACAAAAATATGGAAAAATTTCTGAAAATATTTTTTTAAGAAGTCACTAACCAAACGATACCAACAAAATTTAGCGAGCAAACTGCGCGTTGATATTCTGAATCTAACCTCCTAATTTAATCATCATCGGGTATGAAATTTTCTAAAATGATTTGATTTTGACTTTACTAAATAATAAGATCAATACAATATTTTTCAAGTGGATATTCTTCAACCAATTGTCCAGTTCGGTTACAACAGGATCAATATTTTTGGGTAATCTCGGAGATAACAACGAAACCGAGGAACAAATTCTAGAAAAGCACTGACGTGAAATTATCGCTTGCGAACAAAAGATTAACTCTTCTTTCATTTTTTGCGCGCATGTTCAAGGGGAACAGCGTGCTATAATTTCGTCACAATGTCAGTCTTTTCGAATTTCCTCGCGAAAATGGTTTTAAACCACTAAGTTCGACTCACTGATGAAGAATCCGTTGTCAAAATCGATTCTGTCCGGCCGACCGTCCGTAGGCACGATTACAGAAAAACGCAGGTAGAAATCAATCTGAAATTTTTTAGAGAAGGTTCCGAGTCAAAATGCCGCGGCTATGTTCGATATCCAGCCAAATCGGTCGAGCGGTTTCGGAGTTATAGTCATTTGAATTTTTGAGGTTATGTGATTAATATCGCATGAACTAATGGTGCGATCGCCTTCGAACTTGGTACATTAATGGAGAGTACTGACGCGCAACTTTTCTGATTTTTTTCAATGAGATCGAATTCTTGGAAATTTAAAAAAAATATATTTGGAAAATTTTTGCAATTTGTTCTGAAAAAATTTTTTTTTCGAAAAGTACTCATCAGATTTCTGATTTATTTTTGCACGTGTTTTGACGTCGACATTTTCCAAGAGTAAACATAATTTCAATTTTACTCGATTTCAATGTTCGGAGATATTGCGAAAAGAATATGTCAAATTTCGTTATTTTTTATTTTTTTCGTTTTATTTTTTATTTCTGGAATAACTCAAGAGATGTTAATCTGATCATAATGAAACTTGAATGTCAAATGTGAGTGCATAAGCTAGTAGTTGATATAATACCGTTTCTAGACCAGAAAGTGAGCTGTAGTTCCCGCCGTTTACCCGCGCTTGATTGAAATTCTTCACGATACCATTCAGATGGAATTTTTCTAGGTGCTGTTGGAAAAAAAAATTTGGAAAGCACTGACGTGAAGTCATCAGCTTTTGCGCGCATGTTCACTTGGTGGTCTGCTTTGAACATGCGCGCAAAAGCTGATGACTTCACGTCAATGATTTTCCAATTTTCTTTTAATTTACTATTGATACGATACCGACAAAATTTCGCGACCAAATGCGTGTAAGTGATTCGCATTTAACCATTAAGTGCTATCGTGATCGGATTCATATTTGTTGAGTTATTTCAGAAATAATAACCGTACCAAGGAAAAATATCACAATATTTTACATATTTTTTCTCCCTATATCTCCGAAAGTTGAAAACTTGAAAAATGCTGAAATTTCAGCATCAAAACATGTGCTAGAACTCATTGGAATCTGATAATTTTTTTTTAATTAACTATCGATACTATCTCGAAAAAATTCGGCCCGAAGTTGCACGTTGGTACCCACCAAGTTTGAGTGCGATTGCATTATAATTCCCTGAGATATTGGCTTTAACTCAAAAATTCAAATGACCATAACTTCTAAACCCCTCGAGCGATTCGGCCCATCAACGAACCTGGCCGAACGAAATTTCATGTCGATACCTCTTTTCGTTTTCAAGTTATCGTGGAAACGAGACCATTTTCGCTCGAAAATTCGAAAATTATAGACAGTGGGGCAAACGATAGCACGCTGTTCCGCTAGAATATGCGCGCAAAAACGAATTTCATTGGAATCTGAAGAAAAGGAAATGTTTTTCAACAAAAATAAGGAACATTTTAGAAACCTTTTTTTTCAAGAATTCACTAACCAAATGGTGCCAACAAAATTTTGTGAGAAATTGCGTTCGTACAAAATTTTGTGAGGATCTTGATATTATATTCTTCAGTGGTTCAATGATTTGTGTCAGAAAATGTCGATGTTAGGATGATACTAACTAACCCGCCCCCTTTTGGCACGGAGACATAAAGAATCGAGGAATTACGTCTAATTTTCCATCTCTTCTTTCAATTTGATATGAAACCTCATCGAATTATTTCATTCCGATTATATATCAGTTTTTCAAAATTTCAAGAAAAAAAAAACTCATACATACGCACTACCAAACATAGGTTGTGAAATTTTCAAAGAGTTATACAAAAAAAACAAAACCAGGAGCTTCTAAGCCATGTCCTCACGAGGTTCTGTAAAATGATTAACGCCGTAATTTTTTAACCAAGTAGCAGATTTCAATCCGGACAAATCGAAATTACAATTTCGAATGGATATATCTACGGAATCAAGTAATCTCAAATCCTGCTCTACAAATATCGAGTCTCTAAGTCTTTTCTTTCAGAAGTTATTGTATTTACGGTCGACCTATCGGAAACTGATAGTTATTGCAATAACTTACGAAAGAAACATTTTAGAATCTCGAAAGATGAATTCGTAAGAGGGCGAACTCCATCCAATGATACCGCAGATATACAAAAATCAGAAATTTTATTCTAGAAGAGCACTGACGTGAATCAAGGAGCTGATTTCAGGTTGAGTTATATAAAATTCAAATAGTCGAATCTATTCGACAGTTAGTTTTTGTTCGGAGGTTGAAGAACGTTGACATTCTCACTCAAATTCAGGAAGCCATGATTCCTGCAAACGATTTAGTGATTTGTCTCGCTGTTTTGTGATCACGTTCTGTTTGGCATTAAGAATTTGCTAAATGACAAATAGAAATCTCAGAATTATACGAAATACGGAGAGACGAAAAAGAATCAGAAAATAATAAATGCATACATAAATTCTTTTCTTTTCGATATGTACCATCGTATATTGGCAACGGATCATGTTTAAAGAGTATTCTGAAATATATTTTAAAATTTTTCCACCGACGTCCACATACTTCTCTTAATTCACGGATTGAAAAAAAAACTACACGTTTCTCTTTTCCGCCCTATGTTGGACAGCAATCGGAATTTTTATCATGCATCTTTGTATCCACATAGTTGCATTTCTCTGTTCTTGTCTAAGTATCTGGAATGAACCCTTAAAATACAAACAACACACGGTCCAAAAGTTTTTATTTATGACCTTCTGTGGTTTGAGAACTCATCAAATCAGAGGTTTCAATTTTCTTTTCACTTGAAATACCTCTAAAGATGAGATTTCATAGAACTCATTTTACAGATGCCCGCCATATAGACACAAAATTTCAACACCATGTGACAAACAGGTTCTGAAATATCCAAGTTTTGAAAATTCGTTTCATATTATATTCCAATCCAATCCCCATTTATTAATATCAAGGCTAAGCCTAGCGAGGTCAACGCTTGAAGCAAAAGTTTCAAACGCCGAACTCGGTCGAGATTCATTTATTGGAACGCTGCGAGTGCAGCTGTTGTGATTTTTTTCTAAGATTAATGACGCATGAATGATCGTAAATCAGTCGGCAGAGTCTGTTCTTGTTTGTTTCTAGAGAAGCCTCGGTCTTGCCGACAGTGCCCTAACTGGCAACATAGCCTGGACGCCTAGTAATCGGCAAGGTGAAAGTTTTGTTGTATATTTTGGACGCTCTAGGAAGGTTTCTTAAAATGACGCTCGGAAATCGTTAGAATGAGAGTTGATAAAATAGATATTGACCAAAGTAAGTTTGCGGACATCTAACGACCTCTTCTGTTCAGTGATGAAAAGTATATATTCGATAAGTTAGGGATTGTGCGAGAAATTCGCCACGGACGCTCAGAGACTGTTTTTCGAATGGACGCTTTGAAGATAGCGGGATGTATATATATATATATATATATATATATATATATATATTTGTGTTCAAATAAGATCTTTACAACTCTGTATTTCGGTATGTACTATTTTTACATGTTTTGTGATTGCCTTATTTTGACTGTTTTATATATATATATATATATATATATATATATAAACAATGGTTTAAGGGGTGTTGGAAAACTTCAATTGTTACTATCTTCTTTATTTCATCGGTCGACGTTTCGATCCTTGGTTGGGATCTTCTTCAGGACTTCTATAAAACAAACAACATACAAATATAACACAAACATTGCAGAAAAGACAACATGTTAAAACGCACCGAAATGCGAAGAGTTACCAGATCTTAAGTTGCACTGAATCTTATACAGATTTGGAGGAAAAATTATAAATTATCTTGAATACGAAATAGTCTCTAATACAATAACGTCTTTTTTTATCACACACTTCCTTATTCTCTTGAAAACTTCTTTTTAAAAAACTTTCTTCATCCATCTGACAACTGCGTAAAAAACGAAAGGGGTTAGGTCGGGTTCATAGAACATCATAGATCTTCAACTGACATTCGAGAACATAGAACTTGAGATCAACAACTCACTCTCACTAAGTTGGTTTGAATGTATCAGATATGAATAAATGTTGCTTATATTCTCTATATCCTTTCTGTAGTTCATGGAATTTTCATGTCGCTTAATGTGAATCATCTCCAGGAAACATCTTTTTCTCATATTCTCCTCGCACTCCAAGACTGTCACCGAATCATAGTCCATTCGATGGTCAACTGATCTTACATGTTCTGCCAGTGCACATATCTTTCTAGGATTCTTAATGTCGCTAATATGTTGGGTTATTCTTCTTTTAAGTTGTTGGGATGTTTGTCCGATATACACCTCATCACAATTTTGACAGGGTATTCTGTATACAACACAGCTTTTCTTTTATATTATATTATATTTACTTCCATTCCACTGATTAATGTAATGACAAAATCCTTAATAAACTTATTAAAAACTGATAATATCAAAGTGATACCTAGAACTGAATTTAAATTAAAGAGACTTTATAGTAATTTGAAAGATAGGATAGAAACTGAAAAGAAAAGCTGTGTTGTATACAGAATACCCTGTCAAAATTGTGATGAGGTGTATATCGGACAAACATCCCAACAACTTAAAAGAAGAATAACCCAACATATTAGCGACATTAAGAATCCTAGAAAGATATGTGCACTGGCAGAACATGTAAGATCAGTTGACCATCGAATGGACTATGATTCGGTGACAGTCTTGGAGTGCGAGGAGAATATGAGAAAAAGATGTTTCCTGGAGATGATTCACATTAAGCGACATGAAAATTCCATGAACTACAGAAAGGATATAGAGAATATAAGCAACATTTATTCATATCTGATACATTCAAACCAACTTAGTGAGAGTGAGTTGTTGATCTCAAGTTCTATGTTCTCGAATGTCAGTTGAAGATCTATGATGTTCTATGAACCCGACCTAACCCCTTTCGTTTTTTACGCAGTTGTCAGATGGATGAAGAAAGTTTTCTAAAAAGAAGTTTTCAAGAGAATAAGGAAGTGTGTGATAAAAAAAGACGTTATTGTATTAGAGACTATTTTGTATTCAAGATAATTTATAATTTTTCCTCCAAATCTGTATAAGATTCAGTGCAACTTAAGATCTGGTAACTCTTCGCATTTCGGTGCGTTTTAACATGTTGTCTTTTCTGCAATGTTTGTATTATATTTGTATGTTGTTTGTTTTATAGAAGTCCTGAAGAAGATCCCAACCAAGGATCGAAACGTCGACTGATGAAATAAAGAAGATAGTAACAATTGAAGTTTTCCAACACCCCTTAAACCATTGTTTATTAATTACTTTAGGAAATTATCACATTCTGTATATTAGCATGGGGTTTTATGCTGAAATCCGTGTACGGTATGGAAGGGAAATGTCATCGACCTTAAAATCATGGTCATCTAATAACATCAAGTTGGCATCATTGCGGAATCGCAGAGTGTTCCTGTTGGAGTGTAAAAGGCTAGGTTTACATCCTAAACACATGACCAATAACTTCTGTCAATTATATGGATCTGTGACAGACGAGGTGTCGTCCAGACAAGCAGTGAACATGGAAAACAAGGTACTTAACATGTTCTTAAAATTTGAAATTACAGTAACAATAACAAAAATGAAAAGAATAGAAAGAGAAGTTGAACGACTGAAACTACTCATTCAGCATGCACTTCCTGAGGATATTACTAACCATTTTTTCTCTTATCAGAACAACAAGTACAATAGACAATTTGCATTGACGAAACAGAAAAATCTGGATAAGGTGAGAGCTTTGACAGATGCACAATTGGGGGAAGTCAGATCACAAGAAAGGTGGGTTAAAAATATAAGTGGAACAAATGTCCCAGATAGAGTTCTAAAATTCTTGTCGCTGGGTCCTAAATTCAGCATTGACATTCCTATGAAAGAAATCTCTATTCCGAAACTTTTATCTGATGTTGAGAATGTTATCAACCTCAATGACTCCTTATCTCCTGATGCCAAAGAACATAAAACGCGCCATGGCCACCAACATTATAACTAATAATATCAAACCTAATAAAGTTGTCAGAAATGTAGTACAGAGAGAATTTTATAATTGTAAAAGATATCTCAAAGAACATCCAGACTTACAGGTATTACAATCAGACAAAGGAAACGTAACAGTTATTATGGACAAGTCACAATACATAGAACTATCTAATGGAATTCTCAATGATCTTGACTATTACAGAAGACTACCTAGAGACCCAACAACTACTATACAAACTAAAGGTAACACATTGATTAAAAAATTGGTAACAAGTGGTCATATTTCCCAAATGCAAGGAAAATCCTTGTACAGTTATAACTCCATTCCTGCAAGATTTTATGGACTACCTAAAGTCCATAAACCTGTTCTCTCCCTCAGACCCATCATCTCCTCTTTGAATACACCAACATCTAAGATATCAGGTTATATATCTGAAATAATTTCAAGTTATTTAAGTGTTTCTAGAGGCAGATATTACGTAGAAGATTCTTTCTCTTTTTCCACCTTCATTAGTGAATTCCAACTGCCAGAAGATTATGTCCTCATCAGCCTTGATGTAGTATCCCTCTTTACCAATATTTCATTAGAATTAGCTCTGTCAGCAATTCAACACAGATGGGAATCCATCAGTAGCCACACCACGATACCAAAGGAAGACTTCATCAACATCATCAGATTTCTTTTCAACTCAAACTATTTCATCTTCCAAGGTAATTTTTACAACCAAATACTAGGTTCCCCAATGGGGTCTAAATTCAGCCCTTCCATTGCAGAGATAGTGATGGATTTCCTCCTAGATGGCATCCTAACAGATATCCCCTTTGAGATGCCTTCTATTAAAAAATATGTAGATGACATCATTTGTGCAGTTCCCAGTGATGAGACATCTTACACTCTTGAAAGGTTCAACAGACAGAGTGAGTCTAAAAAATTCACCATAGAATTAGAAAATAACAATAGTGTGCCCTTCCTAGATACCCTAGTCATTAGAAGACCTGACAATACACTGATTCTTGATTGGTATAGAAAGCCCTCTAGCTCAGGTAGATACTTGCATTATTTTTCCAACCACCCTCAGAGACAAAAAATCAATATGGTTACAGGATTGAAGAATCGTATACAAAGAATATCACACCCCACTCTGAAGGAGAAGAATATGAAACTATTATATCAGTTGATGCTTGAGAATGGTTACCCCAAGAACCTTTTAAAGAAATTGATACACAATTCATCGAATTCTGGACAGCCACAGAATAACGATGAAATCGCATCCACCAATTTAGATCAGAGAATTATATTTACTTCCATTCCACTGATTAATGTAATGACAAAATCCTTAATAAACTTATTAAAAACTGATAATATCAAAGTGATACCTAGAACTGAATTTAAATTAAAGAGACTTTATAGTAATTTGAAAGATAGGATAGAAACTGAAAAGAAAAGCTGTGTTGTATACAGAATACCCTGTCAAAATTGTGATGAGGTGTATATCGGACAAACATCCCAACAACTTAAAAGAAGAATAACCCAACATATTAGCGACATTAAGAATCCTAGAAAGATATGTGCACTGGCAGAACATGTAAGATCAGTTGACCATCGAATGGACTATGATTCGGTGACAGTCTTGGAGTGCGAGGAGAATATGAGAAAAAGATGTTTCCTGGAGATGATTCACTTTAAGCGACATGAAAATTCCATGAACTACAGAAAGGATATAGAGAATATAAGCAACATTTATTCATATCTGATACATTCAAACCAACTTAGTGAGAGTGAGTTGTTGATCTCAAGTTCTATGTTCTCGAATGTCAGTTGAAGATCTATGATGTTCTATGAACCCGACCTAACCCCTTTCGTTTTTTACGCAGTTGTCAGATGGATGAAGAAAGTTTTCTAAAAAGAAGTTTTCAAGAGAATAAGGAAGTGTGTGATAAAAAAAGACGTTATTGTATTAGAGACTATTTTGTATTCAAGATAATTTATAATTTTCCCTCCAAATCTGTATAAGATTCAGTGCAACTTAAGATCTGGTAACTCTTCGCATTTCGGTGCGTTTTAACATGTTGTCTTTTTTGCAATGTTTGTGTTATATTTGTATGTTGTTTGTTTTATAGAAGTCCTGAAGAAGATCCCAACCAAGGATCGAAACGTCGACTGATGAAATAAAGAAGATAGTAACAATTGAAGTTTTCCAACACCCCTTAAACCATTGTTTATTAATTACTTTAGGAAATTATCACATTCTGTATATATATATATATATATATATATATATATATATACAACAACCTAGGAGAGCCTTGGTCGTGAGTCGACCTGGCTCTTTTCTACGGAGCTAACCCATTATGGTGAAAAAAAAAAAAAATATATATATATATATATATATATATATCAACAACTAATTCCCAATATACAACAATAGTTGTAAGTCTGATATTTTCCCACACCCCTTATCATGGGTGTGGGAAAATTGATAAGTGTTATAATTTATATTAATATATATATTTATATATATTATTAGCAGCTTGGGAACGTTTGATGTTCTTTCCCTCATCTGACAGTGTTCAGGGAGATACTTACACTATTTTTCTAATCATCCACATGGGCAAAAGGTGAACATGATTTTAGGATTGAAGAATCGTATTGAAAAAGTTGCCCATCCCAGTCTAAGGCAGCAGAATCTGAGGTTATTGTTACAGTTGATGCTAGAGAATGAATACCCAAAAAGGTTGTTGTCCAGATTTATTTATAATACCACTCCTTCGAGACAGCCAACGAATGGAGAGAGGGGCGCATTCACCACTGTGGACACTGAGAACGCAGATAGAATTTTTTACTTATCTATTCCCCTAATAAATGGTATGACTAATGCATTAATTAACCTCCTGAAGACCACAAAAATCAGATTGATTCAGAAATCTTATTTTAAAATTGACAGATAATACAGTCGAGTGAAAGATAGGATGACTGTTGATAATATGAGTGGTATGGTATATTGTATTCCTTGTTCAATATGTAGTGAGGTGTATATTGGTCAGACGTCTCAGCTTTTGAAGAGAAGGATTGCTCAACACAAAAGCGACATCAAGAATCCAAACAAGATTTGTGCCCTAGCGGACCATACCCGGGACAAAGACCATCCAATGAATTATGATTCCACCAAAATTCTTGAATGTGAAGTGAATGGAAAGAAAAGATGTTTCTTAGAGATGTACCATATCAAACGCGAAACCTGTTCGATGAATTACAGAAGAGATGTAAACAATATTAGCTCCATCTATTCTTATTTGATTCATTATAACCAGTTTAGTGGGAGTGAATTGAATGAATCACATTCCACAAGTTCTGCAGTCGTAGAGATCACGTGATTGATTCCTATGTTCTGGACCAGTTTAGTGAGAGTAGATTGGTGTTTGGTTCATCGCATCTTTTAACAATCGCATTTGTTCTGAGTTCGGTGAGAGTGAATTACTGGGACCAATGTGATTTAATGCTACTCTATGTTTCATTTGTCATGTGCGTGTATTCTGTGGCAAGTCTGGTTGACAACATTTTTGACAACCTCTCATTTGATTATTCTGTTTACTTTGTTTACATGATTAAAATTGATTTCTACTCCTTTGCTAACGAAATATCAGATCTTTTTTCGCTGAAGTTGTTGATGTTTTTGTTCGTTGCTTTCTTGAGAGCTATTGATTTGTGTTCAAATAAGATCTTTATAACTCTGTATCTCGGTATGTACTATTTGTATTATTATTTTTATATATTTTACATACTTGTGATGTATCATGTTTTGACTGTTTTCTATTGCTATTGTAGAGTCCTGAAGAAGGTCTCCATCGGGATCGAAACGTCGACTAAATGGAATAAATAAGAGTGACATTATAACACTCATCAATTTTCCCACACCCCTTATCAAATTTACTACTATTGTTGTATATTGGGAATTCAAATTGTTGATATATATATATATATATATATATATATATATATATATATATATATATATATATATATATATATATATTGTTATGGATCGTATATATATTCAAGTTGAAGATTATGTTGTTGTTGATTTGATTTAAATTGATTCGATCCAATAACTAAATTTGATACTATATCTTTTATAATTTTTAATTTTTGCGCCGACTATATATATCTCAGGAGGGTTCATTCAAATTCAATTATATATTTTTTTTAATTTAATTAATATTTTCGAAATTCACTAACTATAAAGAAATTCTTATCTAATAACTAAATTTATATTAATCTAATCTTATATTTACGTATTTAAATCTTCATCGACCTCATCAGTGTTCTATGTTATGTTATGGTATCGTCTTCTATGCTCCTAACCTCGAATGGATTATAACCTTAATTCGTATTAATTCAGTTGCATTGTTTTGAATCCATTTTCCATTTGATATTGCTTCAACTTGCTTGAATCCAGGGAAATTTCTTCTTGAAATTGATTAAATAATTTTCCACTTCTTCTCACAATGATATTCAGGTACGTATTTAACAATTTTAATATCTTGCAAATTTTCGTAAATAAATTCTTTCGTTTATCAATTATTTCAGGTAAATTTCTTGAGTCAGGTGACGTGCTCTCTACAATGGTTTTTTACTGACTGATTAGCTGTCATTCGGCTGGGCTTTATATAGATTTTCAATTTTTTCTTGAAATCAAGATTGCCTTGGATGTCAAAAAATTTTCCAAATATGATGCTTTCGCAATTTTCTCTTTTGAGGTAAGTTTTCCTTCTTCAATCTTGATCTAATTAATTTCTTCATTTTTTTCCGCATCTTTTGGTACCACATATATTGCATTCGGTCGATTTGAAGTTACAAAATTTTCAAATATTCTATATACAATTTGGAAATTTTTCTAATATTCACTTTCTTTGGCCTAATATTCAAAGATTTCTATCTATAACTCCTAAAATCTACTACATATTTTTAAATTATACTATAATCTAATGAATTATATACATTTTTGTATGTTTGAGACATTAATTACTTTGGAATACCTGATTTATCATTCGATATCCTATCCCTATCCATTTTTTACAATTTTATTAGGAATTTCAGCTAATATCACATTTTTGAGATTGCATCTAGATGTAATTCACTAGATCACAAGCTATTTCATGAAAATTAACATAGGAAATATAAAATAAATGATTATTTTTAATCATTTTGAATGAAAATTGAATATTCAGTCTTTTGACTCTTTTAACATTATTTACATGATATATAAATGGTTCCTGATACTTGAGTTGAATATCTTTTGTTGATTTTATCAAATTGAACTTGAATTTTATTCATATTTTCATTTTGTTTCAGATCCTGAGATGTTTTAAATGAATATTGATATAGTACTTGAGAAATATTGGATTTATGCTACTTTTATAATGTGCAATTGAATGGAATAAATGAATAAAGTTACTCTACTTTCTTTAAAATTATTGGATCATATCAAGTTAAAATTTATTATCTATTTGATGAATTTACTGTAGTTTCCGAAGGATAGAGTCTGGTAATGTATTCTCATTGATTTTATAAGTTGATAATACCATTCCATAACAATTCCCCAAATTTAATATTTGATAATTTTTATTTTCAATATAAAATTTAAAATATTAAAATTTCTCCAAAATTTTGAAATTTGATTGAAATTTAAATTAACTTTCATTCGTTGTCTGGATGAATTCATATAAATCATTAATATGAAAAATTCCTCTTATTCTTTCTGTTTCTAATTCTTTTAATACATAACTGTTCAAACCATTCTCATTATCTATTATATATGGTCCCTCGAATGGAGTTTTTAATTTCGCACAAATCTTATTCTGCTTGTCTGTTACCCTGTGGGATCGTACAATAACCAAATCTCCTTTTTTAAACTTCACATGTTTCCTTATTTTCTTATTCTCCATCCTTTTAATATATTTTTCACCTTTTTTAAGTAATTTTTCTCTCACTTCTTCCCTAATCTTTTCATAATTTGTCCTTTCTGGACTATTCCAATGTCTCTCTGGATTTTCTTGTTTCATTAAATATAATGGTGTTTCTTCTGTAACTGTATTAGGTATTGTGTTCAAAAAAAAATTCCACTTTGTTTAATTTTAAATCCCATTCATCATGTTCTCCATTAACGAGTACCCTTAGGAACTTAATAACTTCCTGTATGTATCTTTCTGCTGGATTTGCTTGAGGATGTCGGATGCTGATATAATTTAGTTTTATATTATTTTTGTTACAGTATTCCTGGAAACGTTTGTTTTGAAAATAAGTCGCATTGTCTAATATACAATTTTTTGGATGTCCTATGTCTTCTATAAATTGGTCAATTTTCTCTTTTATTGTGACTACTTTTGTGTTTTGACATGGATATAATTTAATATATTTTGAGAATATGTCTACAATTATTAAAATAAACTTATTTCCTCTTTCTGTAATTATTAGTTCTCCTATAAAATCAATAGCAATCATGTCCAATTTTTCTTCGGCATAAATATTTCTTGCTTGATTATAATTAATATAATTTTTGGTTTTATTTAGTTGACATATTTCACATTTTCTTGTTACGTCTTTGCTTAAACTATAATCTTTTTTTGTTATATAATTTTCACGGAAAATCATCCATATTTTTCTACTTCCTGAATGCCCATTTTCTTCATGCAATGTTCTCAAAATTTCTCTTGCCAATCCTCCACCAATTACATACAATTCCATTTCACCCAATTTTTTAATATAAATATCATCTACTTTTAAACACTTTTCTTTTTCTTCTGATGACATATTTTGTTGGTCTTCCATTATCTTTCGTTTTGAAAAAATCCCTTCTTCTTCTTTTAATATATTAGCACCTATTCGTACTGTTTTTCTTTCCTTTTCTCCCTTTTCTTCATTTCTTGTTAATGTATCTGCCACAATATTATCTTTTCCTTTTATGTACCTTATTTCAAAATCATATTCTTGCAATAATAATGATCCCCTATATATTCTATTATTTAATATTTTACTTTTCATGATGTTCAATAATGATTGATGATCAGTTTCTATTATAAATTTTGATCCCAATAAATAAAATCTTAATTTTTTTACACAATAAATTATACTTGCAAATTCTAATTCTGTTATACTATATTTTTTTTCATAGTTTTTTGTTACTCTAGATATAAAACATATTGGTACTTCTATTCCATTCTGCTCTTGCAATAATACTCCTGCAAATTTGTTCAGTGAAGCATCTGTTCTCAATATAAAAGGTTTATTATTTTCAGGATGATATACTCGCAAATTTTTTGAAAATTCTTCTTTTATTTTGAGCATTGCTTGTTCTTGTGCTTCAGTCCATTTCCATTGATTTCCTTTTTTAAGCAATTGTATTAATGGAATTTCTTTTTCACTTAAATCTGGCATAAGTTTTTTAAAATAATTCACTAATCCTAAGAATCCCCTCAATGATTTTAAATTTTCAGGTCTCTTATAATCCTGTATTATTTTAACTCTTTCCTCATCCATTGTTACACCTTCACTATCCAACTTGTATCCTAAATATTTTACACTTTTTTGGAAAAATTGACATTTTTTTGAATTGATTTTCAAACCTGCTCCATCTAATTCTTCTAATAATATTTTAATATGTTTTAGATGACTATTTTCATCCTTAGAAAATACCAAAATATCATCTATATAATGCAAAATGAAATCATCATATTTATTTAAAATAGAGTGAAGTGCTCTAACTAAGGCTGAACATGAACTTTGCAGTCCAAATGGAACTACTTTGAAACGATATACTACTCCATCGATTATAAATCCAGTATAGTCTCTACTTTTTCTTTCCAATGGAATTAACCAAAAACTATGTTTCAAATCTACTTTAGAAAATATGTTTGATTCTGTTATTCTACCAAAAATTGCCTCTGTGCTCATTGGCATTTCATATTGCGGGATTGTATATTGATTTATATTCCTAGCATCTAAGCACAGTCTCAATTCTCCATTACTTTTTTTAACAACAACTATTGGGTTTATATATCTTGAATTACATTTTTCAATTATTCCATTTTCCAACATTTTATTAATTTCTAATGATACCTCCTTTTTGTATTTATATGGAATTGGGTAGGTTTTTGATCGAAAGTTTTCTATTCCTCTTACGTCTATACTATGCACATAATTTTTAGCAGTTCTATTTTCGTTTGTAATGAGATCTTCATGTTGCATCATTAAATTTATAACTTCATTTTTCCATCTCAAATCACATACAATATCTTCCATTATTTCAAATTTTTGAACATTCATTATATTTTTGACCAAATTATCACCTTCATTTATCTCGTTTTCTATTCCATTAAGGTTATTTTTTTCAAATGTGATAATTTCTGCTCCTATTTGTACATGTCCATTTTTATAATCTATTATCATATTATTTCTATCTAATTCGTCAGTCCCCAGTATTGCATCATATTCCATATTTTCAAATATAAAAAATTGTATTTGATATTGAATTTCTTTGAAGATTATTTGTACTATTATTCCTTTCATGACTTCCCCCAACTTTTTATTGCTTGCACCTATTAAATTTGTTTTTGGTATTTTATAACAATATTGCTCCCATTTTAATTCTTGAATTATTTTATAATTAATTAATGAAATTTCTGATCCTGTATCTACTAATATTTTAATTGGTTTAGATTGTAATTTCGCTTTTAAAAAAATTAATCCTTTAATATCTTCATATTCAAAATTTCCCTTTAATTTGATAAATTCCCTCGGATGTTGATAAACAATAACATTTTTAATAGGTGCTTCATTTAAAAATTTCCTTCTTGTTCATTCATAATTTCCTGAGACTCGCTTCTTCTGTTCATGTTATTCACTCTTCTGTTTTCCCCACTTTGATGATTGTTTCTATTTTCCATTGATCTTCCATTTTGATTTTCATGTCTCCAGGAATTCCTATTGTTTTAATTCTGTCCTCTATTATAATTTTGATTCTGATGATAATTATTTATATGTTGTTGATTTCTTTGATATGATCTATTAGAATTATAATTATTCCCATTATTGATTTGTTGGTTTTGATTGTTGGCATATTGATTCAAAGTTTGTCTTTGACAATTTCTCCTGAGTCTGTATTCTTGACTCATGAGAAATTGACACAATTTATCCATTTCTTTGAAATCATATAATAATAAGACATCTTCTAATTCCTTATCGAAATGTTGAATGATCAAACTTACAAGATATTCTTCAGTAAAATCAGCATCTAAGTACTGTGCTACACTGTATATTTGCATTGCATATCTGTGATAAGTTGTTCCCATATTTGGATTAAATTTTCCACTGAACAACTCATTTTTAATTACCTTCTGCTGAGATGGACCCCAGAAATATGACAAAAATTTTGTTTTGAAAGTTTCGAAATCGTTCAATTCAACATCCTTATTATTTATCCATAGCAGTGCTTCTTCAGTTAATTGACTCCTGATATATTCTTTAAATGTTATGAATGATGTGAAATATTTTTGTCTATTTTCTAAAAATTTCATGAAAGGCACTGGGTGTTGTTTTTTTATCTTTCCATTGAAATTCATTTTATTGTCTCCAAGATTAATAATTCCAGATGTACAATTTTCATTACTAAGAATTTTTTTTAATTTTTCATTCTGCTCTTCAATTTTTTCATTTTGAATTTTGGCATTTTTATACATCTCAATTTTATTGTTTTCTAGTTGCTCTAGTTGTTTTTCCATATCATTCTGCATAATACTTAGGTTCCTTTCTATAATATTGTGACATTCTGTCTTGATTCTATTTTCACTAATTTCTAAATTCTTTTTACATATTTTGCTTTTCTCTTGTAATTTTGAAGTAAATTCTTCTTCAACTTGATTTATTCTGGCATTAAACATATCATTGACTGCCATTAAACTATTCACAAGTTTTTTATCCATTTCAGTTATATTATCTGTCAATTCTTCTTTAAATTCTTTAAAATTTTCATCCAATTTTTTTGACTGATCTTCCAATTTTTTTGACTGATCTTCCAATTTTTTTGACTGATCTTCCAATTTTTTTGACTGATCTTCCAATTTTTTTGACTGATCTTCCAATTTTTTTTTTTATATTTTCTTCAAAATTTTTCATTGCATTCATTATATCCAAGAAATTCAGTTCTTTTCTATTTTCTTCATCTATTTCCATATTTCCTCTTGCATTTTCTTCTTCATCCCCTTTTTCTCCAATTTTCGTTTTACTTCTTGTTTCCATTTTTTTATTGAATAATCGATGATATGATTCCAACAATTATGTATTAATTTGAAATTTTTTTAAAATAATGCTGTAATTGAATTAATATAATAATGCTGTAATTGAATTAATATAATAATGCTGTAATTGAATTAATATAAGAATGCTGTAATTGAATTAATATAAGCCACGCGTTGGGCGCCAATTGTTATGGATCGTATATATATTCAAGTTGAAGATTATGTTGTTGTTGATTTGATTTAAATTGATTCGATCCAATAACTAAATTTGATACTATATCTTTTATAATTTTTAATTTTTGCGCCGACTATATATATCTCAGGAGGGTTCATTCAAATTCAATTATATATTTTTTTTAATTTAATTAATATTTTCGAAATTCACTAACTATAAAGAAATTCTTATCTAATAACTAAATTTATATTAATCTAATCTTATATTTACGTATTTAAATCTTCATCGACCTCATCAGTGTTCTATGTTATGTTATGGTATCGTCTTCTATGCTCCTAACCTCGAATGGATTATAACCTTAATTCGTATTAATTCAGTTGCATTGTTTTGAATCCATTTTCCATTTGATATTGCTTCAACTTGCTTGAATCCAGGGAAATTTCTTCTTGAAATTGATTAAATAATTTTCCACTTCTTCTCACAATGATATTCAGGTACGTATTTAACAATTTTAATATCTTGCAAATTTTCGTAAATAAATTCTTTCGTTTATCAATTATTTCAGGTAAATTTCTTGAGTCAGGTGACGTGCTCTCTACAATGGTTTTTTACTGACTGATTAGCTGTCATTCGGCTGGGCTTTATATAGATTTTCAATTTTTTCTTGAAATCAAGATTGCCTTGGATGTCAAAAAATTTTCCAAATATGATGCTTTCGCAATTTTCTCTTTTGAGGTAAGTTTTCCTTCTTCAATCTTGATCTAATTAATTTCTTCATTTTTTTCCGCATCTTTTGGTACCACATATATTGCATTCGGTCGATTTGAAGTTACAAAATTTTCAAATATTCTATATACAATTTGGAAATTTTTCTAATATTCACTTTCTTTGGCCTAATATTCAAAGATTTCTATCTATAACTCCTAAAATCTACTACATATTTTTAAATTATACTATAATCTAATGAATTATATACATTTTTGTATGTTTGAGACATTAATTACTTTGGAATACCTGATTTATCATTCGATATCCTATCCCTATCCATTTTTTACAATTTTATTAGGAATTTCAGCTAATATCACATTTTTGAGATTGCATCTAGATGTAATTCACTAGATCACAAGCTATTTCATGAAAATTAACATAGGAAATATAAAATAAATGATTATTTTTAATCATTTTGAATGAAAATTGAATATTCAGTCTTTTGACTCTTTTAACATTATTTACATGATATATAAATGGTTCCTGATACTTGAGTTGAATATCTTTTGTTGATTTTATCAAATTGAACTTGAATTTTATTCATATTTTCATTTTGTTTCAGATCCTGAGATGTTTTAAATGAATATTGATATAGTACTTGAGAAATATTGGATTTATGCTACTTTTATAATGTGCAATTGAATGGAATAAATGAATAAAGTTACTCTACTTTCTTTAAAATTATTGGATCATATCAAGTTAAAATTTATTATCTATTTGATGAATTTACTGTAGTTTCCGAAGGATAGAGTCTGGTAATGTATTCTCATTGATTTTATAAGTTGATAATACCATTCCATAACAATATATATACAGGGTGTCCCATAAGTGGCACGTCACAGTGACACCGGAGGTAGGTCAGCTAAAGAGGGACCTAACCAGCCTAACATGACCCCAGTAAAAGTTGCATGGTTTTCGAGTTATTACCAAATTACGTTTTTTAGTGAATTTTCACCTTTTTTAACATTGTCAGGGTCAGAATGCTGCTGGAAAGCTCTCGAAGCTTATTTTTTTTGTTGTAATGGAATCTTAAATAGTTATTTAAGATGACATGAGTATGATTCTGTCAAAAAGTTATGTGGATTTCCGTAAATTAATGGATAAATCTTGATTTCAATTGCTAGCAAAACGAGAACTTCGACTTTGGACACCTGCTGTGAAAAAAAATCCTTGAAACAAAACGAGCAAGTAACATCAAAAAATTGGGCATTTTAGACAGATTTAGAAATGGTACAATACACGAATCTTATGCCCATAAAACTAGGTATTTTCATCATTTTACCGATGCCCTACTTAACTAAGTTGAAACTAGGAACCCCGCTATCAGGTAATTTTGCCGCTTGCTATGACATTACATTTGACACCGGGCTTTGTTATTATTTGTTAAAGTCACAATAGGGAAAAAGATGGATTAGGGGAAGCGAAAAAGGAATATTATTGAAAAAAAAGGTAAATTAATGAAAAACAGACTTAACTTTCGATTATTTATTGAATTCTTAAATCTAACTTACAGTAAATGTTCAAACTGTTTCCCTCGGACTCTAATGCATAAATGACACCGTTTCATAAAATTACGATTCGATTTTCTTAAACTAATTTCCGATATGGTCCGGGCTGCGTCGAATACGCGTTCACGCAATTCTTCCTCGCTTCTTATTGGTTTTGCATACACTTTGTCCTTTAAACATCCCCAATAAAAAAAATCCAGTGGATTCAAATCCGGGGATCGCGGTGGCCACAGTATGGGTCCTAATCGCCCAATCCACCTGTCGGGGAATGTGTTGCTGAGGTGCTCGCGAACCCGCCGAACGTAGTGTGCCGGGCAGCCATCTTGCTGGAACCACATCCTCTGCCTGAGTGCCAACTCTTACAATAATCCTGGCAGGTCATTTTGAAGCATTTCCAGGTAGTTTGCCCCGTTTAAAATAGCTGGCAACTCGACCGGTCCTATTATTTGGCCGTTAAAAATTCCCGTCCACAAATTGATTTTGAATTGGTATTGGGACCGGTCTTCTCTTGTTTCGTGCGGGTTTTCTAGTTGCCACCTATGGATATTATATAAGTTGGTGTATCCGTCCCTTCTGCAGGCCGATTCATCGCTCCACAACACTTCATTAAAAAAGTTGGGATTTTCTCTCCACTTTTGTATCATTTTTCGACAAAATTCAACACGCGGTGCATAATCAGTCGGCTGTAGAGTTTGTACGCGTTGAATGTGAAAGGGATGGTATTTGTTCCTGTTCAAAATTCGTTGTGCCGAGGATTTGGGGACTCCAGTACGGCGTTCAATATTTCGCACTGAAGTTCCTGGCTCCGCTCGCACTTCTTCTAAAACGACGTTGTCGTCAATCGTTCGAGGTCTTCCAGATCGGCTATTCGTCCCTGGTAGTCTGCCCTCGCGATAAGCATTTGCAGTTCTCAAAATGACTTCGTAGTTGGTAGGATTACGATTCGGATATCGTTCCAAGTACAACCTTGCAGCCAATCTTGCATTGTAACTCACATTGCCTCGATTTGAAACACGCCTGGTTTCGCCGTAGATTAAATGCATGTCAGCGTACTCACTATGAGTAAACTTGTGATTCGCCATGGTTGCATACACAAAACAGTGTCCGATAGAGTGCCGAGTTGTCACTTTATTCCACAAATAAAGAGAAAATCAGAGTCCAGAGAAATGCCAAGTCGATTTTAGTTAAGGAACACACGAAAACAGAGACACGGAGAACACGGGGATCGCACGAAACGCAAGGTAACGAACTGATTTGGTTTGCAGGGCCATCGCTGCTCGTGCTACATGATCGAACAAAGCACTCTATCCATCCCTTTCTTTACCAAGTAGATAAAGAGAGACAGAACAAGTCTCTCTCTCTAGGGACGGCTAACGAGGTGCATAGTTTTAAATTAGTTACATAGGGCATCGGTAAAATGATGAAAATACCTAGTTTTATGGGCATAAGATTCGTGTATTGTACCATTTCTAAATCTGTCTAAAATGCCCAATTTTTTGATGTTACTTGCTCGTTTTGTTTCAAGGATTTTTTTTCACAGCAGGTGTCCAAAGTCGAAGTTCTCGTTTTGCTAGCAATTGAAATCAAGATTTATCCATTAATTTACGGAAATCCACATAACTTTTTGACAGAATCATACTCATGTCATCTTAAATAACTATTTAAGATTCCATTACAACAAAAAAAATAAGCTTCGAGAGCTTTCCAGCAGCATTCTGACCCTGACAATGTTAAAAAAGGTGAAAATTCACTAAAAAACGTAATTTGGTAATAACTCGAAAACCATGCAACTTTTACTGGGGTCATGTTAGGCTGGTTAGGTCCCTCTTTAGCTGACCTACCTCCGGTGTCACTGTGACGTGCCACTTATGGGACACCCTGTATATCTCGAAAACGAAGCACATTAGGATATATGTTTATATGAATTTTTTTTTTCATGAAAACAGTTGTTCTATCCGACACCTAAGATATTTAACTAAAATCTGAATAAATACTCAAAGCAATATACTAATTCTTACTTTGTGAACACTTCAGCAACTACGTCATGTTTTTCTCCAATAAAAACATTCCAATTTCTGTATGGTAATACGGCCAGAGTCATGTGGTAGGGCACAACAACATGAACAACAGCAGAAGGAGGTTTAAGAAAAGAATCATCAGTAGAAGGCAGGTTTTTATCTATTAAATAAACTTCAGTTGTTCCCAAATCCATGGCGTATACCAAACCGTGAGTTCTTGAAACTTTGGCAACCTTGTAATCTCTAGTATCTATTTGATATTTTTGATTTTGACTTGGTAAAGGTATTTGTTCCATTTCGCCATTTTTAATCTGTGGAAAAGAGATCAAATCAAATTTCACAATAATTATGTTCTTCATTGTTTAACATTCAACTGCAATTATATTTTTCTCTAATTCTGTGGTTATTCAGTTCATTCTTCCACATCTTGTAGAACAAAATCGTGCGAGAATTTATCAGAAACGCACAGTTTTCATGGTTATATTTTATTATTATATGTTGGTACTACGAACATTCCGCCACGGCTTTATCTGTCAATTCATCAATTTCCCTTAAAGAAATCAGTTGTGCCAACCAACATTTTTCAATGCAAAAATCACTAAATGATATTTATGGAAATATTTCATAAATTTCGATAAAAATGAAATGAATTAGAGAAAATAATGTATAATACTCGTACAGAAGGCTCATTCTACCACTCGTTCCTTCAAAAACTCGCCACTTCGTGGCTCGTTTTTGAATTTTGAACTCGTGGAAGAATATCAATGCCTTCTACACTTGTATTATAAATAACTATTCTAACAATCATACAATATTCTAGATTCAAAAATAGGATTACCTTCAAAGCTTTCACAAAACCTTATAGTTAATGGCCCTGAAAATACTTAGAGCACTTTTGTGCTCTAAGTGACAGCAAAGGCCAGTGAAAAAATTGAGCTGATTTTTCTTTGTTTACTATCCGTGCATACTTATTTCATGAATACATTTTAATTATTTGTGAGATTACGAGGACCTGAATTCAATTTAATTTCTTTTACTTCATGACAATGGTACTGATGGTGCTCGATATTGAATCGAATTTTCGCGGGTTGTTTTTGAATTGACGGAGAGCAAGGATTTGAGAGGAATTATTTCCATATGAAATCCTTTCTCAGATCCTGACTTTCCCATCCCCTCCTCAATTTTAGCACACTTGGTTCACCGTATCCACAACGGACGTTACGCACAGTCATTTTTAATGGTTCATCGCTAATCCTGAATAAGGAAAAATCGCAGTTTCGCATAAAAACTAAATTAGTTCTTAAGTTCGTTTACAGCTACGTGAGAGGACACATCGCTAGTTAAGTGATGAAAATTGTTTTGTTTGAGTTTGAAAGGTGGAAAGTCAGAGTGTCAACGGAGACCAGGTGAGTCCCTTTTCTGTTAGAATCTTCCTTTTTATTGCTGACTGTTCCGGGTGGTATTTCCTCTCAAATCTCAGAAATTAAGAGAATTTCATTTCTTTTGCATCGGGTTATTCACAACCTTGTAGCAGAGCAATTCAATTAACAATTTAATACATAATACAGTCCACTATAATAACTTCAAAATAGAATTTGGATTGATCCGTAACATAATTGATCCATTCGGGCCAGATTTATATTCAGGGGTCTTCAGAAAAGGGTTAAATTGTTTTTTTTTCTCACGGGGAACATGACGGCATGAAATAAGTCCGTCAGATTTGTTGAAATATTTACCCAGTACATAAGTAATATAAGTTGTCTTGTAGTATTTTTATGCGCGGCATGCGCAGTCGTATATTTATTCTGTGTAATTGTAAGATAGGCTATGTGAAAGCTATGCTCGCTCCCTTTTCTCGTTGGCCGTTGTTGAAGAGTATTATTGTATATTTGTCAGTGTGTTTACTACACAGTTATTTCCTATATTTTATTAAAGACTTTTAATTATTAGACAGTGCGTTTAATTTATAACAGGTTATGTGCCCACGTGCGTTCTCATCGCGTGCAATCTAGACTTTTTATAATAGTTTATCGGTCTGGAACGTTCCACTACGTAAGTACATTTATATATATTGTGAAATAGTGTTGTGAAACAGACGAACAATAATTCAAGATGGCAGCAGTTAATCATTTCGCCAGTGTGCCAAAGCTAAGCGGACGCGAAAATTACCAGGAATGGGTATTCGCCATTGAAAACGTGCTAGTACTCGAAGGGCTGGATGAGTGCGTTGATGGCAGTGAATTGGACTCCGTTTTATTAGCCAAAGCAAAGGTAAAATTAATATTGACAATGGAACCATCGCTTTACACCCACGTGAGAGATGCAATAACTCCTAAAAAAGTATGGACGAAACTTAAAAATCTGTACGACGATAGCGGTTTTACCAGAAAGATCGGGCTTTTAAGGACTTTAATATCAGCCAGATTGGAGAACCATGATTCTATGGAGAGTTACATAACTCAAGTCGTCGAAACATCGCAAAAGTTGTAAAGAACGGGCTTCAACATTGATGATGAATGGGTCGGATCATTACTCTTGGCAGGCTTACCCCCGAAATATTCACCGATGATTATGGCTGTTGAACACTCTGGTATTAAAATAACAACAGATGCCATTAAATCGAAATTGCTCGATATGCACGCAGATGGCGGTAGCCAGGGGCATGGAGAAGCGTTTTCTGCTAAAAGTAACGCACGAAAAGGGAAACAGTTCCAGAGGTGGTCCAGAGATGGCGGAAGAAGCAGCGATTCGAACAGTAGGTCGTACGTCAATGAGAATAACCAAAGATTTGAGAATAACGTAAACAAAAAGGATCGTAGTAATATCACATGCTTCAAATGTAAGGAAAAAGGACATTATGTGTCGCAGTGTCTAAACAAAAAAGGAAATTACGCTTTGAGTGCCGTGTTTGCTAATGGTTCTTTTAGCAACACTGACTGGTATATTGATAGCGATGCCAGTTTTCACCTTACAGCAAGTGATAACGATCTCATTGACAAACGGAAGCCAGAATTAAGAGAAATATTATGTGCGAATGAGGCCAAACTTGCAGTCGAAAGTGCAGGTGATATCAGAATGGAAACTATGGTGAGAGGAAAAAGTGTTAATGTACTTTTACAAAACGTACACTTCATTCCAGGACTAACCACGAATCTGGTCTCTGTTAGCCAATTAATTAGAAACGGAGCCAGAGTAAATTTCCATGACACAGGATGTGAAATTTTTAATAAAAATAACGTTCTTGTTGGAGTAGCTGATTTGAAGAACAATGTATACAAGCTGAGATTGAATAACAAGAATTCAACAGCATTGTTGGCCGCTCCAATGGTAACACCAGATCTATGGCACAGGAGACTAGGGCACATCAACTCGGATTTCTTAATAAAAATGCCAGAAGTAGTTGAAGGTATACCACCGTTCAAACTTGGAGAAAAAATACAGACATCTAATTGTGAGGTATGTTGCGAGGCAAAACAAAATAGATTACCGTTCCCAGCAAAAGGAAGTAGAGCCAGTGACGTATTGGAGATTATTCATAGTGATGTCTGTGGACCTCATGAAAAATTATCTATAGGAGGCTCAAGGTATTTTCTCACATTCATAAATGATTACTCAAGAATGTGTTTCATCTATTTTTTAAAATCGAAGGATGAAGTTTCAGAGAAGTTTCACCAGTTCAGATGCCTAGTAGAAAAACAGAGGAATAAACGAATAAAAATTCTGAGAACAGACAATGGAGGGGAGTACATTGGTAGAGATTTCCAAAATTATCTCAAAAACAATGGTATTGTTCATCAAAGGACAAACAGTTATACTCCAGAGCAGAATGGTATGGCAGAGAGGTTCAATAGGACGATTGTAGAAAGAGCAAGATGTTTACTCTTCGACCAAAACCTAGGTAAGCAATTTTGGGCTGAAGCGAGTAAAACTGCTTGCCACCTAATCAATCGTTCAGTTACCTCTAGTATTTCAAAAACTCCATATGAAATGTGGCATAACAAAAAGCCAGACATTAGTAGCATACGAGTATTTGGAAGTACCGCAATGTCTCATGTTCCAAAAGAGAATAGGCAGAAAGGGAATAAAAAGGCCGTCAAATGCATCCTTGTAGGATTTGATGATCACACCAAAGGATACCGACTTTATAACCCAAACAGCCGAAAAGTTTTCATCAGTCAAGATGTCACAATAATGGAGAAGATAAAGAAGAGTGTTGCTCTAAACATCGAAGAACCAGTTCAAGAGGTGACAGATTCAGTGGGGGTCTCCGCATCAAAAATGGAAGATTTCAAAGAAAATGGTCAACCAACAGATGAACTGGACGACAGTGAACCTGAAACTACTTCAGGTTTATCAAACGATCAACCTAGAAGATCTCAAAGACAGAGAAAAAAAAAGGTGGATCCAGACTTCGTAACATATGCATGTGGTGGACATAACAGTGCAATAGGTAATCCGAAATCTGTTTCAGAGGCTTTATCCAGTCCTGATAGTATTTTTTGGAAAAGTGCCATCGAAGAGGAACTACAGTCTTTTGAAGAGAATCAGGTATGGGAATTAGTTGAAACGGAGAGAGATGTCACTGTTGTCGATTCAAGATGGGTTTTCAAGAGGAAGTCCAGTGCTGATGGAGAAGTGAAATATCGAGCAAGGTTAGTCGCAAAGGGATTTACACAAAAGTACGGAATTGATTACAATGAGACTTTCTCTCCTGTAGTCAGATATTCCACTCTTAGAATTTTATTTGCATGAACAGTCAAATTGAATTTAGACATAAGGCATTTAGACTAAAAACAGCCTTTCTAAATGGAAATTTGTCAGAAAAAGTTTTTATGAAAATACCTGAAGGTTTTATATGCTCAGAATCTGATAAATGTAAAGTTTTGAAGCTTAATAAGGCAATTTATGGTCTTAAGCAGTCAGCTAAGTGTTGGAATGATAGAATTAATTCAGTATTATTAGAATTGGGATATACTAAATCTCAATATGAATCTTGTCTTTTTTCCAAAAAGGTTGAAAATAGCTTTATAGTCATAACTTTATATGTGGATGTTTTTTTCATTTTTTCCAATGATGTAATGGAAACTAATAATTTAAAAGACGAATTAAGCAAAATATTCAAAGTAAAAGATTTGGGTGTTGTCAGAGAATGTCTTGGTATGAATGTTAATTATGATAAGGAACAGGGTATTTTAACATTGAATCAGGAATCTTACATTGACCAAATTTTGAATGAATTTAATATGTCAGAATGTAATATTATAAAAACACCTATGGAATGCAATATTAGTCTAGAAAATGGTGATCAAGATCAACTTTCCATGTACCCTTATCAGAATTTAATAGGGAGTCTTATGTATTTGGCAGTTATAGCTAGGCCAGACATTGCATTTAGTGTAAGCTACTTGAGCCAATTCAATCCGTCATATAGTCAACTACATTGGAAGCATGCTAAACGCATATTAAAATGTTTAAAGGGTACTAAACACTATTGCTTGCGATTTTCAAAGGAAAACATGGAACTAGTAGGCTTTGTAGATGCCGATTGGGGCAACAATTCTATTGATAGGAAATCATACACAGGGTATGCTTTCAAATTTTGTGGTTCCGTGGTTTCCTGGCAAAGTTGCAAACAAAAAACAGTTGCGCTTTCTAGTACCGAGGCAGAGTACATGGCTATCTCTGAAGCGGTAAAGGAGGCTATTTATTTAAAAGGTTTATTGTACGAGCTAATGGGAACAGCTCTTTGTGTGAATTTGTTCAGTGATAATCAAGGTGCAGTTAAATTATCTGCGAATGATACCTATCATAAAAGGTCAAAGCATATTGACATCAGACATCATTTTGTTCGACAAGTTATTGCAGAAAAGCAAATTGTATTGAAACATTTACCGACACATGAAATGCCAGCTGATATTTTAACGAAAAGTTTACCTGCTGTTAAACATAATTATTTTTCAAAAATGTTGGGCATTCATGATATGTAGTAGTTCATAAGTTTCATCATGTGATTTTGTTTTTATTTGTACTGTGTAAGTGGGGGTGTTGAAATATTTACCCAGTACATAAGTAATATAAGTTGTCTTGTAGTATTTCTATGCGCGGCATGCGCAGTCGTATATTTATTCTGTGTAATTGTAAGATAGGCTATGTGAAAGCTATGCTCGCTCCCTTTTCTCGTTGGCCGTTGTTGAAGAGTATTATTGTATATTTGTCAGTGTGTTTACTACACAGTTATTTCCTATATTTTATTAAAGACTTTTAATTATTAAACAGTGCATTTAATTTATAACAAGATTTTATCACTCGGTGATATAGCAATCGACGTATTGTATCGATTCACTTGCCTACTTGTAGCGGGGATTGTTTATAAACAAACATAAAGAGGTTAGAGTTTCTTTCAGTTGTTTTCAATAATTTCAATAATGGGAAAGAAAACAGGAAAAAAATCAGAATCTAAGGCACCGGCACCAAGCGCGGAGGATATTCTTGTTTTCACACAGGCAAAAGGGCGTTTGGATAGAATGTGGGTAAGGGTACAACAAACGTACGATTTAATTGGAATACATCCTTCTTCTCTGAATTCGTTTATGATTCCTTCCGAAAAGATCGAACAAACAGCTGAGGAATATGAAAGTTGTCTTTCCGAGTTGGACGCGAACGGTACACGTCATCGAGATTTAAGGAAGGATACGAGCGGATTATCAAAGGCATTCGATGATTTATATTACAAAATATGAGAGGTTAGAGCTGCTCACCTAATTCAATATTCAACTGCTCAGGGTTCGGATGAAAAACCGGCTTCCAAATCCTTACCAAACAATATGCCGCAAATTCAATTACCACGATCCAATGGTAAACTCGAAAGTTTTCCGGGTTTTTATTGCACTTTATGGTAAAGTGATCCATACCAATAAGGATTTGTCTGACATCGAAAAATTTGCATTTTTACTATCGTATTTAGATGGAAGAGCCTTAACTCTTGCACAAACGGTAGTTTTTGATCCGAATAACTACGAAACCGTATATGATCTCCTCAAAAACGAGTTTTCCAATGTTAGAGTTGTGGCATCTCACTACTTGAATCAGATATTTTCATTGCAACCAATCAAATCAGGCTAATGTCAATTGTTTGAATAAACTCAAAATCTCAGATTTGGGACAGTTTATGCTGTTATTTTGGAGTTTGAAACTTCTTGATTCCGATACACGTCGGGACTTTGAAACAAGATTTCTGAATACGGATTTTCCAAAATTTACTGATCTGATTGAGTTTCTCAGAGATCGTTGCGCGGTAAATGACTTGAGTTCAGATAAACTCAAAGCCAAAATTCAAGCTAACTCTCCGGTAACAATTAAAAATAAGAGGGTTCTAGTTACTACACGGGAAGAATCCACTTCTACACCGAATGAACAAAATTATTCATTGTGTTCGTGTTGTGAGGGTCGACATAAATTTGCACATTGTCCTGAATTTTTGCAATCTTCGCTTGATACACGGAAAAGGTTCATCATCATCATCGTCGTTTATTCACACAAAATATAATAACAAGAATACCAAGACAACATTATGTAAATAAACATTAGAAAACCCACAGACGCAACAAATGCTGCTGTTACGTGGTGAAAAATATGAAATGCGTTTGACGAACTCGTACAACTACATAGAAGATGTTATTCAAGTTTAGATCGGCATTCAATTGCGAATTGTTATTCTGAAAATTTTGTCGCAAATGCGGAAATAGAAAACATAATACGTTGATATGTTTTCAGAAATCGAATATCGAGGGTGTTTTATTTTCCGGAAATAGTTCACGAGGGAAGGTCCAAGTTGACCTGGTTCAAAAAATTGATACACCTTCCACTTCGAAAGGTCTAAAAATTGTAAATACTTATTCTTATTCGGCTATGGATACAACTTGTCTTCTTGGAAAGGCTCGCGATAGGGTTCGAGATATAAACGGAATATGGCAAACCTGTAGGTTGGTCTTGGATCCTGGTAGTCAGATTAATTTCGTCACCTCAAATTTTGCATTGAGGATTGGAATAGCGAGAAAAAAGTGTAAACTTCAGATTTCTGGGGTTGGTAAGAGCCCGCTCTCTTCTGTCCGCGGTTCGATTTACTTACTTCGATGTTCAATGAGGATACATTAGTCTGTTTTGAAGCGGTTATTGTGGACAAGATAACTTCGGATCTTCCGACAGGGAATCTCCCACCTACAATGAGAGATCGCTTTTCTAATCTACGATTCGCCGATCCTGAATTTGGTTATCCTGCTCCGGTTGATATCTTACTGGTGGTTCAATCATATTTCGATATTCTGACGGATTGTAGTATGTATCAGTATGAAGAACCTGTATATTTTCATACTTGAGACGACAAGGTCCGTATAACCAAACACCATCTTAAAATATAAATATATTTACTATGTTTAACCTTGTCGATCGTGTTGTATTTATCAACTCGCAAGGTTGTTGTGAATATACAATATAAATACTAAATATATATCATGTCGCTAGATACATAAAGTAGTAATAATGATCTTATTCAGTAGTATTCTGTAATTCATTCATTTCCATGCTTACACTCCTAAATTACATCATGTGAGATATCATCTGTGATCAGTTCAGTGTGGAGTAAGAAATAAATACCCTTTGATGAGTCTGCAGAGTATTAATTGATCATTCCTTCAACTGTATAACGATTGACCGAACCTACCCTAGCTGGGTACATCACATGGCGATCCTGCCAGTCCTATGCAGATAGAGATCACAGGACGAACCGCAGCATATAATCGGTAAACCAAGTGTGATATCCACGAGATTAGGCTGGGTTATAATGGGAGATATGACGTCGGCGGTTTCCCAAATTGTTCAGTCATTGTTTGTGATATACGAGGAAGAGTCACTCGATGACTTTTGCTATGAAGGTTATTCTTCAAACAGATTGGTGGTGTAGGATCAGAGAAACAGGAAAATGATACTCTGTTAGTTCGCCAAAGATTCGGAAAAATTTATTTTCATCCTCTGGACTCTACAAAATTTACGGAAAACATCATTTGCAACATTGATGAAGGTGTTTACAAAATAAAGGTGAGGTAAAGATGAGCATTACTAAAAGTTATTGACTAGAAAATATCGCAGAAAAGATGGTCTGGTATAATTTAGATATACAAAGAAACATTATAAAATTCAAAACATTTTTAGTTCGAAATAAGAGTAAAAATAAAAAGTAATATACACACATATAGGTACAAACAAAGTACTTACAAGCTAGACAAATGTATCTTCCCAAAATCATCTTATTAAAATTCGAATCAACTCTCCAATATTTCACGTATAAAGAAATCATAATATATTAAAAAGCGGAGACAAACAATGCGACCGATGCATAGATAGTACGCCGACAGACGGAGGTGAAATCAAAGGAACAGCGGACTCGAAACAAATTAGGGTAAAAAAACTTAGACGTATGTATGTGATGCGCTGAAGTAATGAAGTCGATAGGGGCTAGAAATCTTTATTTTATTTTATTATTATTCCGTAGTTGGATATTTGTTTTTAATAAGGAATAATAAAACCGCCTGTGGAGTTGCTGGGTGGATTGAGTAGCTCAGTGGCTCCAGTGCCGGTCCCAAGCCCGGATAAAGGAGGAGGGTCATTAGGTCAGGCCAGCAACCTACCGGTGGAAACTTCATATACTCACAGACTTAAACAAGCCTCGGAAAACGGATGGAACCCTGGATACACGACCACAGCAAGGAATAGGACAAGAGAAAGGACAATGAAAAGGACGATGAAATGGAAAGAAAGAACAATAAGAATTGGAACGTGGAATGTTATGTCATGGCAAGCAAAAGATCAAGAAATCATAAGTGAACTGAAAAATAATAAAATCGACATTTGCTCCCTGTCGGAGGTGAAAAAGAAGGGAAAAGGGAAGATGGAAGAAGGCAATTATGTTTTCATATATAGTGGAGTAGGCAGAGACAAGAGAGCACGCTCAGGGGTAGGAATACTGATAGACAAAAAGTATAAACATGTCATAGAAGATGAGAAGTACATTAGCGATAGAATATTATTGACCACATTAAACGTAGATGGAAATAAAACTCAACTCATAAGTGTTTATGCCCCAGATATAAATAAATCCAAAGAAGAAAGAGAACAATTTTACGTAGAGTTACAGGAGGTAATCGACGGGATAAGACCAACAGACAAAATAGTGATCATGGGCGATCTCAATGCGAGAGTCGGAAACGAAGCACTCACAGGCATAACACAAAGATTCAATGAGGAAGAGGTAAATGAGAATGGAGAACTTCTGAAGAGTTTATGCGCCGCCAACACACTAAGAATAAATAACACCTTCTTTGAACATGACATGAAATACAAGTACACATGGCAAAACACACGAGGTCAACAATCTGTTATAGACTACTTCATAACAAATAGAGCAATCACACCGCAGATGATACTGGACATCAGAACACTGAATGCAGCCAATGAAGGAAGTGACCACAAGCTAGTGCTATGTAAACTCCGACTGTCCCTTCCTAGTAAGCCAAAACCCAAGCCTCAATATGTTCATAAATTCAATATAGAATCACTTGAAGATCAAAGCACACAACAACTATACTGCAAGCGACTAACAGAAAAGATCGAACAGAACCCAATTATTGAAATGAACCATGTAGATCACCAATGGGAAACTTTGAAGGATAATATCCTTAGTGCAGCTCGGGAGTCCATAGGAGAACGGGAAGTGGATATCAATGGAGAGAATAAAACTCCATGGTTCACACCGGAAATAAAAGAGTTAGCAAACCAGAAGAAAAATGCCTACATAAATTATATCCGTGACAGAAACCGTGAAAACTGGACTCTGTATACCAAAGTGCGAAATCGAGTGAATGCAAAAATAAGAAACATCAAGGAAAATTATTGGGAAGGATTCACGAAGGGAATGGAAAGGGACTTGTACGGAAGCCAGAGAAAGATTTGGGGAATGTTGAGGAGAAACAAACTGGAGATACAGGACACTGTTGAAACAAACAAAATATCGATGACGGAATGGGAAGAATACTTCAGAACAGCCTATAGTGGAGAAGAGAATCTCCTTCAAGCAAAAGACAATGAGGAAACTGATGAGATCAACATCGAAACAGAGGCCATCGAAAATATCTTGAAGTCTCTGAAAAATCGAAAAAGTCCCGGTCCCGACGGAATAACTAACGAATTGCTAAAATCCGGAGGAGCAAAGCTGCAAAATGAAATGAAAAATCTTTTCGAACACATTCTGAAGCAGAGAAGAATCCCGAACGAATGGAAGAAGAGCACCACAATTCCCATTTTCAAGAAAGGGAGAAAAACATCACCAGAAAACTACCGCGGTATCACCCTACTTAATAGCGTGCTCAAGGCGTTCACCAAATTTATTTCAGAACAACTCTGCAAAACCGTACAACTGAGAGAGGAACAACAGGGATTTCGCAAAAACAGGTCGACCATCGACGCAATATTCATTATCAGACAAATAGCCGAGAAATCTAGAGAATTCAACAAGCCAGCTTAAATGTGTTTTGTGGATATGACCGGGTTCGACTCTGTGATGTCGTCGATATACTAAGGGAGAAAGGAGTTAATCCCTTACTAATTGAAATTATCCTTGACATAAACCAAAACTGCACAACGAACATCAGAACAGGTGGACTTCTATCCAGTGATATAAAGATGAATAAAGGTGTAAGACAAGGTGACTCACTAAGCCCTCTCATATTTAATTTGATTATGGACAGAATAACAGAAAAACTGCCAAGAACAGCGGGATACAAGATGGGGAATATGTATTTTCATGTTGTCTCCTACGCCGATGACGCCGTATTGATTTCTGACTCAGAAGACGATCTACAGAGAATACTTCACGCTTTCAACCAGGAAGCCAAATCATTGAATATGCTCATAAACACAACCAAAACAAAGTGTATGGTAACATCTAAAGAACCCATAAGATGTAAACTGGAGATTGATGGAAGGATGGTGGAACAGGTGAGAGAGTTCACATACTTAGGAGCAGACATCACTAGCGACGGAGATCTAAAGCGGGAAGTAAGAAATCAGACAATGAAAACGTTGAGGATATCAGGTTGTCTTCAAGATATTGTATGGCGCAATAAATATCTAAACATAAACAGCAAAGTTAGAATATATAAGACAGCCATCCGACCCATCATTACTTATGCTGCGGAGACAAGACCAGATACGGCAAGGACAACACAGATGATGAGTACGACAGAGATGAGGATAATAAGGAGAATACATGGAAAGACTTTACTGGACAGGGTGAGAAACGAGGAACTAAGGGAACGAAGCGGGATTCAAGACGTGGGAAAGTTTGTGAGGCAGAGGAGAAAATACTGGAATAAGCACCTAGAGAGAATGTCGGACAACAGACTGGTGAAAGGAGCAAGGCAGAACAAACCCACGGGGAAGAGAACCCAGGGAAGACCACCGAAACGTTGGAAAGAATGCTGGACGTCTACTTCGGAAGAGGCTGATTAATTATTAACAGGCAGACGCCTACCTTTATGAACTACCAGCTCATATAAGCAAGATGTTTATTGGTTGAATCGTTCAACTGTAATTCTATTATATTGGGATAATGAAACACCGGATTTCTTAACTACTATAATGAATTTGGCTGTACAAGTTATATGTTTGCAAGTTAACAGCTACAAGCGTACTGGTGTATGATGCCCAATTTTCTGGGGATGTTAATCGTCGCCTTGGATTCTGCATACCAAAGCGCCATCCAGGTCCCTGATTGGTCCACGTCCTCATTCCTTTGTTCCTACGATGTGACTTCAGGATGACCATATGTGGCTCCTGGCGCCAAGGAAGTTCCAGTTCTATTTTTAGCCCTTGCTGTACCTGCGGGGGTTGGCTTTTCGACCCAAATGCGTCTTTGTGAATATTCAACTGTCCGTAAAGTTTGTGTGAAATTCACTTGACGCAACATACCACCCCCCTTGAAAGCTCTGCCTTTCAATAACGTCCGAAACTGCAGGCAGAGTACCCTAACACTCAAAAAAATGTCAATTTTCGACCGGTAAAACACAAAGTCCCGATAGCGGTCGTTTGAATAATCCTTTAGCGGTTCTCACTGTCACTACACGCACTATACTGTCCTTACAATGGTGCGTTTCGGTGATTCCGGCTAATTCCCAATTTTGAGGAGGTGTGTTGTCCTCCTTCAATGATACCATTGTCCCTGGTTGCTGGTTCCCAAACTCGATCGTCACCTGAAGAGACTTCTTGATTCGATTTGTAGTCTCGAATCGTAGATCTTCTTGCGGTGTTGATACACGAAAATGACCTGATGTGAGGACATTCAGGACCAAAGGATCATAGGATAGAGGTTTTTAAAGGTCGAGAGTTTAAGCACTCCTCTACCTGTACAATGACTGTCTGAAACTCATCATAAAATAGCCTCTCATTACCTAAAATTTCTTTGATATAAAATTTGGTTGACCTTACTGCCGCTTCACACAGACCGCCAAAGTGCGGTGCTCGTGGTGATATAAAATGCCATTGTGTCATATGTCTTGAAAAATACTCCGAAAATTTAGCCTGATTTTTGTACGATTTCAGAAAATCATCTAATTTCAAGAGTTCCCGCTTTGCTCCAATAAAATTCGCCCCGTTATTCGAATATATGTTTTGAATCAAACCTCTCTTGCAATAAATCGCCTGAAACAATTCATGAATGATTCCCTGCTCAAGTTCGGAGCTAGTTCCAAATGAACTGCCTTTGTCGAAATGCAAGCAAATGAATATGAATATGAATTCACGTATTTTTTCCCTGATAGATCGCCCATAATGTAATTCGATCTTGAAGGTTTGATGCAAAAACAAGTTAGAGATTTATGTCTCTGTCTCTTTCTGACCGTAGCGTGTCCTGATAACACCCTATATTTTATTCGTATCGATGAAAGAAGAAATTGCGCTCCCAGATGCATATTCCCGCTATGCTCATTCTTGAAGTTAAGTTTTGTTAAATGCTTAACCGAATGACCGAATTCCTCAGGTTCACAAATTTGTTGAATTCGCTTTTCTAAAACAACATTAGTTGAAAAATTGCAAACCACTTTATTCGTCCTTGAATTCCCCCCTTTTCCATTTATTTGCCCTGCTATGATCCATCCCAACCTAGTTTTTTGTAAGGTTGGTTTCCCCCTACCAAAATTGATCTGACCCGCACAGATTAAATTCCAAAATACAGAGCCACCCAATATCCCATCGATTTTATCGGGTTCTGCAAACGACTCATCTGCCAAGTTGACATGTTTCGGAATATTAAATCGGCTTGTATCGATTTTTCTTGTTGGAATACTGTCAGATATTTCTTCTATAACTAGAAATGTAGAATTAAATTTAAAATTCTTGAACCTTGAATGAACCGACATGGTAACGGAAGATCTTGTATGAGACATTACGTTTCCAATACCAACAACTGGTATATTTATCCGATTCCGTGACAGGTTTAGTTTTTTAGCGAATTCTCTCGTTACAAAATTCGACTGGCTTCCTGAATCTAAAAGGATCCTACCCCGATGTAGATTTCCGTCCGAACCCGCAAAGTAAATAATTGCCGTTGACAATAGAACGTCTGATCCTTGTCTGACCGTGAAATTGTGTACCGACTCTTCCTTAACGACTTTCGGAACTCTTTGACCATCTGTATTTTTAAGAACCCGAGTTGAGGGATGCCTTACCGTCACACATGAATAATTGTGAGAGGTACCCCCTGAAGTTTCCATTGCCGGAATATCTTCACTTTGTTGTGATTCTTGTGGTTGAGTAATTGCATGCAACAATGTGTTGTGCTTATTTCCGCAGTGCCTGTAACCACCGCGTTTGCAGGCTTGCGCCCTATGTCCCTGTTGGAGACAGTTCCAACAAGAATTTGACCGTTTGACTTCATTTTGCCGTTCATTTATTGAAAGTTCCAAGAATTTCTTGCAAATGAATAAAGAATGGTTTTCCTTACATATTGTACATGACCTTGAAAGATGACATGAAGGCCTTCGAAGTTCCTTCAAACCCTGGTTTATCGCTTTGTACCCCTGTTCTATTTGACTCTATTGTTTCAAGAAGAACGCACCTTTCCTCTAAAAATTGTAAAAACTCTTCCATGCTCGCGAATTTATTTACTTTACCCGATTTTTGCCATTCCCTTCTTGTGACAGGATCTAGTTTTGCCTCGAGAGTAAAAATTAGTAAAGTATCACAATGATCTACCGGTTGACCCAATGAACCTGAGAGCCCTTAAATCCCTTCTAATTTCATCCAAAAATTTCCTGATTTGACCATATGATTCCTTCATTATGGGCGGAAATTTATAAAGAGATTCTATGTGATTTAATGCGATCATCTTTTTGTTCTCAAATCTGGTCTTGAGCAATGACCAGGCCTCGTTATAGTTGTCAGACGAAACTTCTAAAGACCGAATGACTTCCGCAGCTTCGCCTTTAAGAGTATTCTTCAAATAATAGAATTTTTGAATGTCTGTTAAACCTTTGTTTGAATGAATTAGCGCATTGAAACTATCGTAGAACTCTAACCAGTTTTTGTAAGAACCTTGAAACTCTGGAATTTGCATTGTGGGCAATTTGACATTTCTTTCCGCTATTGAATTTTCACTTGAGCAAAGTGAACCCTTCATGAATTGCGAGATCTTTGTATCCGCGAGAGCAATTGATTCAAAATACGCATCCTGAAACTCGATTCTTTCTTGTTCCTGCAAGTCAGGATGATTGATGTCGAGTTCTTCAATTTGTATTTGCAAATTTTCAAACTCGTTCCACAACTCTTTGCATTTTTCTAACCGTGCCGGGATTTGGCCTGCCTTTTCTGACTCGATAGTCTTCAAAAAGGATTCAAATCGAGTTAATTGAGCTTTAACTACACCTCTGCGTTTAATTAAAACACTCGCTCTGCTCGCCGAAGGGGCTCCGCCCCTTGGACCCCGTCACTATGCCGGTAGATCCTTCACTGGGTATCCCTCTAGAAAATAAAAGATTTTTTTCGGAAACCTTGTATCGTTAGCTGATTTCAGACGATTCACTCGGTATACTATGCTGATTCTAGGGTGGAATTCTGTATGATTTTTTTTCCTAGAACATACCGTTTGGCCCTTGTTCACATGAAAATATTTGATGCAAATAACTTTCCATGACGACAAATCAAGGGCGGTCCTAGCCTTAAATTTTGAGGGGGTTCGCCGTTATGGGCTTCGAGTATTTCTATGGGACCAAATCCCAGATTATACCGATATCAAGCCTTACCTCTCAAAAATATTTATATTTAGATATTCATATGAATATTTATATAAGGCGTACAACTTTGCGTCCGCCGTTTTGCAATAGATGGCTGTAACGGTAAGTGGTAGTAGAATAGTTATTTATAATACAAGTGCAGAAGGCATTGATATTCTTCCAAGAGTTCAAAATTCAAAAACGAGCCACGAAGTGGCGAGTTTTTGAATGAACGAGTGGTAGAATGAGCCTTCTGAACGAGTATTATACATTATTTTCTCTAATTAATTGCATTTTTGTTGAAATTAATGAAATATTTCCATAAATATCATTTAGTGATTTTTGCATTGAAAAATGTTGGTTGGCAGAACTGATTTCTTTAAGGCAAATTGATGAATTGACAGATAAAACCGTGGCGGAAAGTTCGGAGTACCAACATATATTAATAAAATATAACCATGAAAACTGTGCGTTTCTGATATATTCTCGCACGATTTTGTTCTACAAGATGTGGAAGAATGAACGGAATAACCACAGAATTAGAGAAATAAATATATCGTAGATGTCATACAATAAGTTTAGGTATTTGTGAACATAACGCCATTGACATGTTAGTCGATTTGTGTCTGCATCATAAAGTTATTCACGACTAACCATGTTAGCTTACGAGCCAAATTCTCGTCATTTGCGGGAGGTTTCAATTTTCTACTAAAATATGAAAAAATCCGCGGCTGAGGTTCATCGAATGCTTTCAAATACCTATAGTAAGAACGATATTGGTGGAAGAACGTACCAACGATATTGTTTATGTCTAGGTTTAGTTATTTTCTGGTACATCTGTAAAATGGCTTGTTCCGTTTGATTAAATAAATAAAGAAATAGATGAGTGGTTTCAACGCTTCAAAAATGGTGATTTTGATTTCGAAGACCAGCATCGCGGTGGAAGAGAGAAGTTTTTTGAAGATGCAGAATTGGAGGCAATAATTGATCAAGATTCATGTCAAACGCAACAATAATTGTAGGATCAATAGGAGTGACACTAAAAGCCATTTCAAAACGCCTGAAAGTCATAGGAATTACTCAGAAACAAGGAAATTGGGTGCGGTACGAGTTGAAGCCGCGAGGTGTTTGAACGACGTTTATTTACTTGTGAACAGCTGCTTGCAAGACAAAGACGGAAGGGGTTTCTGCATCGGATTGGGACTGGAGACGAAAAATGGGTTCATTACGATAATCCCAAGCGCATGAAATCATGAGGATATCCTGACAATGCTTCCACATCGACGGCCAAACCGAATATTCACGATTCTAAGGTCATGCTCAGTATTTGGTGGGACCAGCTCGGCGTAGTGTATTATGACTGAAAGAATCACAGGCGATCGTTATCGAACGCAATTAATGCGTTTGTACCGAGCATTGAAAGATAAACCGCCGCAATACAACGAGAGAGAAGATGAATTGATTTTACTGCATGACAATGCTCGACCCCATGTTGCGAAAGTAATCAAGATATACTTGGAAACGTTAAAATGGGAATTCCTACCCCACGACCCTACCCGACGTATTCTCCAGACGTTGCTCCCACGGACTATCACTTGTTTCAATCAATAGCACATGGCCTGGCTGAACAACACTTCCGATCTTATGAAGAAGTAATAACTTGGATCGATTCGTGGATCGCTTCAAAAGACGACCAGTTTTTTCAATTCGTACGCTGTCCGAGAGATGGGAGAAAGTAGTGACCAGCGATGGGCAATACTTTGAATTATAAATGTATAACCAGTTTTTTACAATAGAGCCTCGAATTTCGCAAAAAAGTTTTACCCTTATGTATTTGTTGTATTATAATACCTTTATTTACTTATCAGGGTTTTAACCATTCAGGTAGAAATTAAAAAAAAAATAGATTGTTTAATATGAAAAAAAGAAGACAATTGGCAACTACACATCACAAAATCTAATTTGGTCTTCAAAACTTTGAACCCTTTGAGAACCTTGTAATCACAGCGTCCTCGTCAACATCAATGTCCCTATGAATGTTCAGGAGGACAAAATACTCCATAAAAATGGAAGCAAACTACTAAATATGTCGTTTTCCACTGTATCTTATTATTATCCTCTATGATAGAAAAACTTTATTCAAATCAACAGAATTTTCTCACACCAAAATATCACAGCGATATATATCGATATTTTACTCTTACATATTTCGATACATTTCGATAGTGTCAGAAAATATCGATACAATATATAGATATCGATAGTTTTCTGGCCTTTGCCCATCCCTAGTGTGGATTTGCCGAACGCAGTCATAACCATAAACAAAGATTTCTCTATGACCATAATTGTCAGTCAAACTCAGACGCATGTCTTAAAATTTTGTTCGAATATAAATCGTATATTGTATTCTTTAATAATGAATAAAAAATAACCGATATCAACCAAATTCTCAGATCCCATTTTTCCAGAAATGGCAATTTCTTTCTTTGAAGAATTTGGGAGAAATGAATAATCAAAATGTGAGCGTCAGTCTTTCAAGAAAGTTATTCATGCTTATAGGTTTGTAAAAAATTTTTAGAGAATATTGAATAATAATATAATCCCAACATTAAGATTTTAAATTAGCACATTTCTTCTTTATAGAGACATGTATGATGCATAAGTCCAAATTTAATTGATGATTGGGTGGGAAAAATTGACAAAAAAAGTTTATGTTTGTTAGTTAAGTTGTAATCCTTTTTATGGTCCTTTTTTTTTGTTTATTTAATAGTTACAATAGACAATTATTAGCATATTCTTCTCTGAATTTGAACTTCGAAAGAAAATTTGTCATTTTATGTCTTGCCGATGAAAATATTGATAAGTCAATTCAAAATGAATACAACCGTTTTCCACCCCGAAGGGCAAGAAAACGGATATTTTAGGTCTTGCCGAGGCTTGACCTTTCGGAGATTACCCCGCTGATTTCTTTCATGAACATGTGACTATACTTACCCCTCTTACGCGCGGAAGCTACGCCAGAGAGGAGAACTCTCCCCTCCGTACCATTTCTCCTTTGCCGGCTAGGAGTGGCGCTGTAATCCACAGTGCCCGCGTTTCTTCAGTACCTTCTCTTAAAATGACGGCAAGGCATTACTCAGGTCAAGCCTCGGCAAGACCTAAAATATCCGTTTTCTTGCCCTTCGGGGTGGAAAACGGTTGTATTTTAGCTCTGTGCCTTCGGCTTGACCTTTCGGAGAAGTGTTTGGCATCTGCCGGCATCCAGCGTACTGTGACTATCAGATTAAGAGTATGGAATAAAACCTCCTCTTTACTCAAAGTATATAATGTTAAAAAAAAAAAATAAATAAATAAATAAAATATTTCTCTAGATTCACAAACAAAAAACAAAACTCAACTCTGTAACAATGTATATATAACTATGAAATATATATATATATATATATATGTATATATGTAGGAAAGATATATATATATATATATATATATATATATATATATATAAAGGTTTGAAAGAAAAACATTTCATACAATGACCAAGAAATCTGTCCAATGATATCACATGAGAAATCACAGCATCGAGTTTGATGGATCATACTGAACTGAAGGAACTTCGTAAATTAAGTCTTTTAAATTCTCTTGGTCTTTCAACATTCTTGCAATAGTGCTTGAAAAAGTTATTTGAACCTCGTCAATTACCCTTCTCCAAGATGGAGTCTATTGAAACATTATTTTGAAAATCAAAAGATGCTACTGCGGAACGGATAGACCCGGGACCCATTTCAATTCTCAAATCCTTGAAAGGTTCTTTGAGCCGTCCTGCTATTATTGTCCTTGTTGCTGCTCTAACTGCCCCTCTGGTTGTGATAAAAAGAGGGAAAAGATTTTTCTTAGCCCTCCTTCTCTGCTCAGACACTTTAATTAGGAGATTAACCCATTTGACCAGGTCTAAGAGTTCATCTCCCGAACTTCTTAGCTCCCAACCGGATTGGCGATATTTGGTTCGATCCGTTTTAGACCCAAACATAGGCCAGAATATGATCGTAGAATTCGAAAGCTGGCAGTGATCTTTATCCAGGCTGATGAGTGTAAGATCATGAATCCTACGACCTGAGGCCAATAGCAACAAGATGGCTGTGTGTCGTGATACTTGAAAAAAACTATTCTGATCCGGGGGATGTGACTTCAACCAGTTGACTAGATCTAGGATATTCCAAATGGTTGACTTATGCGTAAGACATGCCGAGGTCTTGAGGCCTATGGCTTTCAACATCGTTTTAATCAATGGATGCCCTGACAGTCGTTCCGCGCCCTCGGGTGAAGAGAGAGTTATCACCACAGACTTATGGACCAGGATCGTCGACAGAGCTAACTTTTTAACTCTGAACAAAAACGACAGATATGCACAAATATCTGATGCGCTTGGTCCATTGGATCTTACACCCGACCTTTCGCACCAAGACCTCCATTGTTTCCAGGCCGAGTGATAGGTTCGTAAAGTTGAATCTCTCCAAGCACCCTGAAGAAGTGCGACATCATCTGGTGATAGACATGACATTAACGGAGTCCACCCCGTACCTTCCAAACTTCCAAACGAAGGTCCTCTGATCTGGGCGGAGGAAGATCGGTCGAAAGATCGATAAGAGCGTGGGACAAATTCCTTAGAATTATTGGAGCTTCTAGAGCTCTGTGTTTGAGGTCTGCCCTCCAGAATACCTTCTCCCAACGTGGGACTACTAGAATGAAAGTTCCTTGGGATTTGTTCAAATTTTGCAGAACTCTGGGAATTAGTGGAGGTGGTGGGAATATCCAGGCGAGCCTGAACACCCAGGGTCTGCTGAACGCGTTTATGAACACTGCTCGCGTGTCTCTCGCATCTATCGTTACATATTCTGGAACTACTCTCGATCGGTTCGTCGCAAACAAATCTATTTCCGGGATTCCCCATTTGGAAAAAATCATCGATGTCACCTCCGCTTTTATATGCCAATCGGGAAGAATCAGACCCCTTGACAGGCAATCTGCCATTGTGTTGCAATATCCGGGAAGGTAGTAGGGAAATATGGCTATCCGAAACTCGTGTGTTATGGAAAGTATCTCTCTCGTTAGTTCCAAAAGAGCCTTTGATTTCGTCCCCCCTTGATTTCTCAAGTAGGCCACAACAGTTCTGTTGTCTGACTGTATCATCAGGGATTTTTCCACCAATGATTTCTTCAATTTCTTCACGGCTATAAGCACGGTGAACAATTCCTTCCTGTTGATGTGCCAGGCTTTCTGAGTCTGTGTCCACGTCCCCGACATCTGCGTCTCGCTCATTTGAAAGCCCCAACCCATGTCCGATGCGTCTGTTGACAAAAACATTGTCGGCTCGGAGATGAAAATCCTTCCGGGAGTGGAAAGGTTCTGTAACCACCATCGACAATCGGCTAGAGCCTCCTTGGGACACGGAAATTTCTTTCTCGGTTGGATCTCTGGCAACCATTTGCTTGCCCGTTGAAGCCTTCTCGTAAAGAGGCGACCCATAGGGGTAACCAGAGACGCAAAACCTAGCCTGCCTATCAAGGATTTTCCCGACTCCCAGCTCCAAGTACCCTTGCTCACCAACTGGTGTAAGCTCTCTCGAATTCGTTGAGTCTTCTTGGAGGGTAAGGTCTTTCTGTTCTGTTCGGTGTCCCAAATTATACCCAAAAACTCCACTGATTTCAGTGCCTCCAAATTGGACTTCTCTAGGTTTACTTTCCAGCCTAGGCTCTGAAAAAGATCTACTGCGTATTCCAACTGTCTCATTAGTGTTGTTGAATCTTGGTGTGCAAGAAGAAAATCGTCCAGATAAACGATTACCCGAATACCCTTTGCACGAAGGATACTCGCTAACCAATTGCTTATTCGAGAGAAAATCAGAGGAGCACTGGACAGACCGAATGGTAAGCATGTCATTTGAAATACTCTCCTTTTGTAAGCGAAGGAGAGGTACCTGCGATGCTCTTCCTTTACTGGAATGTGGAAGTATGCTTGTGATAGGTCCAGTTTCCCTACAAAGTCGCCTTCTTGAAGAAACCCTGGTACTTTGTTTTGATTTACCAGACGAAAAGGCTTGGGATTTAAATACCCATTGAGACGCCGAAGATTGAAAATCTGCCTCATCTTCCCGTCTTGTTTCGGGACTAAAAATAGTTGAGATAAGAACCCGGTCTTTGCCACCGATGGTTCCACCACTTGTTGATTTATTAGAGTATTGATTTCTTTTGACATAGTTTCTGAAACTTTTGTGGAAAATTTTTTTATAAGAGCACCTGTCAACGGAACAGAAGGAGGTTTCTTTACAAAGGGGATGGAATAACCTTTTATTGCTTTCATCACGTATGTTGGAGCGCCTAGCTTTTTCCAGATGCTCGAGTACCCTTTGATCTGACCTGCTACAAAGGGCGCGTCAAAGACGCCTCTTGCCTTCTGGACGACGCGGCTTGTTGGTTCTTCCTACGTGACCACCCCTTGTTTCTCGACGATTTCTATATGAAGCAACTGCAGTAGAATGAGGACTCGAACGATTTCGCCAAGATGAGCTCTTAGATTTCGATGGCTGAAATTTAGACGGTCTCTTGTGCTCTAACCGAGACTTTTTTTGAGGGACAGAATATGTTCTGTTCCCGGATCTATCTGACTGCTTGTAAAAAACATTGAAAAAACCTCCTTGTTCTTTTAAAAAATATGTTAATTTTTCTTCATCGAAAATGTGCGTCGAAGAAGGGGGAATTTGGTTCAATTTGACTGTTTGAAAGTCCGATTTCGTTTTATATGCTTGACGTCTAAATTTAATGGTTTCTGCTCTATGAGCATATACAAATTGTAAAAGATCATCTGAATAGTTCTTAAAATTAGAATTGGTATCAATTAGGACCGACTTTAGGTCGTCGACAATATCAGGGTGCTTAGCGGTAAGGCCTTTCAAAACCTCAGCTAATGCTTTTCTTTGGTTTAAAAGGCCACGGCAGATAGTGCCTAATGTATCATCAAATGTTACTAGTAGGTCCGAGGCGAAAGACCTAGTCGCTAAACTTCCCAACTGCGAATTAACTTTGAGAGCCCCAAAAACTGGCGCCGCCTGCAAGCGTTTCTGAACTTCTTTATATCTAATTTTGTTCCACGATTCTGAACCAAAACGTTGGCAGGCAATACCTTCTGCCTTTATGATTGGACTGGGCTCCGGAATGTCCGGAGCAGCTTCCTTTACATCAGGTAAAAAATCTAGATCTAGGTTATCTGTGAAATCAATAGCTGGCGCTTGCCAAGTTTGGGAGCTCTCTTGATCAGAATTATAAGGTAACTCATCTTCCTCTTCGGCCGATGACTCGACCCCTGTAGATTGAGTTTTTGCTAATCATCCAGGCGGGCGCAGATTGAAGCAAACATTGTATCCACCTTATTTTCAAGAAGGGCGACTCGATCAAGCCTTGGTCTCTTCACAACTTGCTCCTTTGAAGAATATCTTCGACGTTTACCATGGGAGTCTTCAGACATTTCTTCTTCTGAACCAGCTTCTGACTTCTCACCCAACTGGCCTGAAGCTTCTTGCCTGGATATTAGCAAAGGTTTCATATCTCTAACCGCCTGATTGAAGATTTCGGATTGGGCGGCCGAACCTCTTATTCGATTGGAAACAAATGGGGGACTCATAATCAGGGCCCTGCAGAAGGCCCATTCTAACATAGACATTTTGATGTCCCTGTAGGTTTTTTCCGACAGATGATCCGCTTCTGGAGAAAAAGCCCTCACTACTCCCAGAGTAGGAAGTGCAAACCTGATTTTGTTGAGGACCAGGGGATCCACTGGATTTCCTAGCACCTGTTCTTTCGTCAGCTGGGCCACCTTCCACTCGGTCCAACCCTCTGGCAAGTTTTCCTGAGCCAAAAGTTTCAGCCTTTCCAAAATCAGATTATCATTTTCTGTCTCTGCAGATTCTTCAAGCAGTTCACCGATTTTAATGAAGTGGGTTGGTAGTGCCATCTGGAGAATAGAGAGTTAATTTAGAAAGTATGAAAAGTTCAAGACCAAATAGTCCTTCTCAGCTAACCCTGAGAGAGTGGTACAGATATTCAGCTGAACAGCCGATCGACTGCCTCAGTAAAACAGAGTTTTTTGGCTGCGTTTGCAGAGCCTTTCGGCTGCGTTTCTGGAGCCTTTCGGCTGCTTTTGTGGAGCCTTTCGGCTGCATGAGCAGAGCCTTTCGGCTGCATTTGTGGAGCCTTTCGGCTGCTTTTGTGGAGCCTTTCGGCTGCGTTTGTGGAGCCTTTCGGCTGCATGAACAGAGCCTGTCGGCTGCATGAGTGGAGCCTTTTGGCTGCATGAGCAGAGCCTTTCGGCTGCGTTTGCGGAGCCTTTCGGCTGCATAAGCAGAGCCTTTCGACTGCATTTGTGGAGCCTTTCGGCTGCATGAGCAGAGCCTTTCGGCTGCGTTTGTGGAGCCCTGTCGGCTGCATAAGCAGAGCCTTTCGGCTGCATTTGTGGAGCCTTTCGGCTGCATGAGCAGAGCCTTTCGGCTGCTTTTGTGGAGCCTTTAGGCTGCATGAGCAGAGCCTTTCGGCTGCATTTGTGGAGCCTTTAGGCTGCATGAGCAGAGCCTTTCGGCTGCATTTGTGGAGCCTTTCGGCTGCGTCTGCGGGGCCTTTCGGCTGCGTCTTCGGAGACGGACGGCTGCGGTTGAGGAGGCAATCGGCTGATCTTAGTAGAACGTAGCTTCCTACAACGAAAAAAGGGATAATTCATAAACTTACCTTTCCAATGGGACCCCTAGGCACCGGAAAGATAATTTCACAATTCCGAACACTACACAGTGTTAAACGATCGTAATAACAACGAACGCTTTTATTTCACTTGTTCACTAGTCGAGAATCAACAGCGTACTGAAGAAACGCGGGCACTGTGGATTACAGCGCCACTCCTAGCCGGCAAAGGAGAAATGGTACGGAGGGGAGAGTTCTCCTCTCTGGCGTAGCTTCCGCGCGTAAGAGGGGTAAGTATAGTCACATGTTCATGAAAGAAATCAGCGGGGTAATCTCCGAAAGGTCAAGCCGAAGGCACAGAGCTAAAATAATAGATATATTTTAAAGGCTATCATTCCATTGGATATTTACTTGTGAGCCCTAAAATGAAGTTACATTTATTCAATTGACTCATTAATAGAAATACTACCTGAAATAAAGAAATTGCATTCAATGTTTATTTTCAGTTTTGACAATTATTGAATTTACATAATCGTTCGATAAGATCTATGAAAAGACCTACAGTGAGATTTTTGTTTTAGGAATATTCAGTATAGCTGTAATAAACAAACTGAAAAGAGGCAGAATGAATAATAGATCTACCTTTCGGATACCCATATCTGAGAAATCAGGTTATAAGAAGTCCCTCATTTCCAAGGTTTATCAATACATTTTTCAGTTGTGCAGCAAATTATTTTCTATTCCATATTTTGTGAAGAAATACAATATAATTGCAACAATTTGAAGGACCTATTGGAAATTCCTGACGAACTAAGGAGTTTTTTAGTATCTGAAGATTGTATTGATGCTATGTTATAGAACGAGACTTGTGGCTCTGGGTTTTACTAAGAAGTGAATTAAACAGGGCAATTTATGTCCTATATAGTAAATAAAATTTTGATAGATATAAGTTTCAAAAGATCAACAACTGATCATAGTATTTACATAAATCAAAAAATAACTGGCTTACTATTGTTGCATTGTACGTGGATGACTTTTTTGTTTTAACTAATGTTAATTCTGAATGAATTTTCTGATAGAAAATTTTATGATAAAGAAATTAGGGGAAGCTAAAAAATGATTAGGGATGAATATTACTAGAAATTATGGAAAAGGTACTAACGCTATCGATTATATTCTTCAAATATGTATTGCAATAATTCAACATGTCTGATTGTGAACATGTGAAAACTAAATGGAATTTTAATTCAACAAAAGAGAGTTGTAATGATGAACCATATAAGAAATTAATAGGTTTATTAACATCTTTAGCAGTATTAACTAGTCCTGATATAGCATACTCTGTTAATTTCTTGAGTCAATTTAATAATTATCTCATTGTTGAACACTAGAAAAGTGCAAAACTCATTTCAAGATACAAAGATCATTGTTCAATTTTTACTTCAGTCAAAAGGAACTGAGTATTTGAAATCGGTACTAAAATTGTATCGGCCAATACTATTGACCTATATTAATGGGTTCGATTTCTACACTGACTTGATTTTTTCAAATGTTAACTTTGGATCTGAATCAATGAATAATTTAATTTCTACCAAAATGAAAAGCAATGAATAAATCAGTAGGATAGCATTTTTGAAATGGCCATATAGCACCTATTTCCATAACGATTAAAAGATTGGAAACTTTAGTGAACAAATAGGTAGGTATCTACATTTTTATACAAATTTGATCATTCATTCATGACATGGAAATTTTCAATAAATAGTCTGCTTTTTAAAGTATTTTATACCTTCATTGAATTGCTGGAAAATTGATACCAATTTCGAAAGTGACTGCCATTTTAAAATTTTTCATTTACTGAATGATCCTTCAGAATTTATTTCTGTCGTAACATTTTGACTAGTATTTCAACTGATATATTCCATACGTTATTGAAATCGATATCTTCAAAGTACTATTCAAAAGACTTATAATGGAATTTAGAAGAATATATCTTTCTCAATTTCATAGTCATATATGATGCATAAGTCCAAATTTAATTAATTCACATCTAAAGTGAATGTTATTTTTAGAAATATTCAGTATAGCTATAATAAACCAACTAAAAAGAGACATAACGAATAGACTTGCCTTTCAAATACCCATGGCCTATGTTACCTCATAAGCAATTACCTATAATATCTTATCTTGGTGAAACCTTTTTGAGAAATCAGGTTATAAGTTTGAGAGTCTCTAATTTCCAAGGTTTATTAATACATGTTTCAGTTGAGCGGAAAATAATATAACAGGGTATATATAGTTGAAATTATTAGTATGAAAGATTTGACTTATTCATTATAAATTCAACAGCACTGCACTCAAATTCTTCAAAAACGGAGTGGTCACTTATATTTTTGCACTCCTCTGTCGTAAAAGTGTATATTTTAGATATTCAAAAAACACATGGAAACTTTTGAATGTTATCTGACTAACTTGGCTCTTTTTTTCCAGTAATAAAGCCAATTGTGAATTATCTATAAGGAGTTTTTCTATCTGTTTAATACTGTTTTATAGTAGCATAACTTTTACTCCAATCCAAGACTGAATTGATGAATGAAGCTTCTGTTCTCTTTGGAAGTTCCATCTTCTGTCGCAATAAATTCAAATTTTCACGAAAGGGAATGTAGTTTTATAGTTTGTGGAAAATAAACGAAAAATTCCTGAAATAAAGTAACATTCATCCAATTAATTCCAAATAATACAAACACTTAAAACAAACCTGAATTGAGGAAAATGCATTCGATGATATAAATGTTCATTTCTAAATTTTGACAAATATCTATCGAATTTTCGATTCGCCGAAGACTTTGCATTTTATCTGTCGGCATTTATTTAAATATTGAATAACAATTTTGGAAACTGCAAACTTTTTCAGGAACTTTCATATATCGAAATGGAATATTTATTATTAACATGACACTGACAGCCAAATTGTCCACAGATACCACAGAAATATGGGACTCGAAATGTCAAAATGATCCGAAACACCCCGTATACTCGAAAACCGCGGGGAGAATCGAAGGTTTGGGATTTTTCCCGGGATCTCCAGATGATTTTGAGGGGGGTCTTATTCTTGTCATTTTTGCTCTAGATGGTCCCGTTTGGGCTGTGATTTTACGTTTAAAGTTTGACGTAAATGTGCAAGCGGTTTTATATATACTTAGATAGATTCAATTCCGACATTTTGTGAGAAATAATGAGAGTCTAATTTATTTAATAATTTCAACCAGTCAATGCACTGATAAATCGTACCCAAGTGAATGAGGAGGGAAAGGAAAATGTACTCACAATCCGTCCTTTTTCTGTACCTTGAGTGATTATAGCTAGCTACCAATCTGCTGCTGGGTAACCAGTAATCCTATGTATCCGTTTGTATTGTCCCCAGGTGGAACTCCTACAAATGCCTTGAAATCGCCTTTATTGTAAGTTTTTTGTTGCTGTGTCGTCCCCCTAGTGGAACTCCAAAAAACTTCCTTGATTATGCTTGATTGTGTTGCTGTGTTCTCCCCAAATGGAACACCAAAATGCCTTGAATACGCTGAACTCTGCTACCGTTTGCACTTGTACACCTTAGCGTTGTTTCCCGATTTTACAACACTACCCGTCGAAATCTTTCGCAATGTTCACTATCCGGCTCGAAGGACCAATGTTTATTGGTTGAATCGATCAACTATAATTCTATTAAATTGGGATAATGAAACACCGGATTTCTTAACTACTATAATGAATTTGGCTGTACAAGTTATATGTTTACAAGGTAACAGCTACAAGCGTACTGGTGTATGATGCCCCAATTTTCTGGGGATGTTAATCGTCGCCTTGGATTCTGCATACCAAAGCGCCATCCAGGTCCCTGATTGGTCCACGTCCTCATTCCTTTGTTCCTACGATGTGACTTCAGGATGACCATATGTGGCTCCTGGCGCCAAGGAAGTTCCAGTTCTATTTTTAGCCCTTGCTGTACCTGCGGGGGTTGGCTTTTCGACCCAAATGCGTCTTTGTGGATATTCAACTGTCCGTAAAGTTTGTGTGAAATTCACTTGACGCAACACAAGAAGAAGAAGAAGAAGTTGTTGGATGTCAGCTCTAGAATTTACTGAGTCATGGATACTTATTTGTAACATCTCAAAAATTAGCCGATTGGTCAAGTATGGCTCCCTATTTAATATGTTGACGTCCTCAAAATTAAAGTTGTGACTTTCGTTCAGGCAATGTTCGTCCAAGGCTGTTTTAGGGTAGGAGATCGGCAAACGGACAGACCTAATATGTTCCTGTATTCTGGATTTCAGATATCGGCCCGTCTGGCCTATGTAAACGCGAGAACAATTTAGACAGCTGATTTTATAAACAACATTGGAGTTCAGAAGAGTTGGTGTCGGGTTTTTGACAATACTGAAAAAATTCTTGCCTAAGGTATTTGAACTTTTGAAAGACACCCTGAAGTTCTCCTTTTGAATAATCTTGGATAGTCTCTCTGAGAGGCCTTTGATATATATGAGTTCGTTATAATATAAAATTGTACTCGAAGGTCCCTCAGATGAAATGATCTGTGGTGGAGAGGGTTTGAGAGACTCCCCTAATATTTTGCTTATGAGATGCGCCGGATAGCTGTTGTTAAGTAAAATGGATCTGATCTTTTTCAGGTTTTTTTCATGATACCTTTTGTCAGAGAGGTTCAAGGCTCTGAACTTGAGATTTCGTATGATATTAACTTTATGTATCATGGCATGATGGGAGTGAAAACCTATAAACCTGCCAGAAAAAGTAGGTTTATGATACCAATCAACGTACAAGACATTATCATCCATGCGTTCAACTCTCATGTCAAGGAAATTCAGAGCGCTTTTTGATTCCAATTCTAAAGTGAACTGTAATTTTGGGTGGAAAGAGTTGAAAGTGTCCAACACGAGTTGTTCAGTGTTAACAGGAACGGAAGTGAAAATATCATCGACATAACGTTTGAAAATTGGTACACTGAAAGGTAAGCGAGAGAGACAATAATCTTGAAGCTTTACCACTTGGATCACCACTTCAGATCTTGTTATTCTTCAAAGGCTTTGTTTGCTGAAGACAGAATGGGATGATTGGATTCTTCCGGGTTTTTGCTGATAGGGGGCAGGTTAAAAAAAGCCAGCCTTCCTTATCACACGAAACATCCTTATTTTATTCCTCGGGATTCTCACTTAGCTCGGTTATTGTGTGAGTACTATCACATTTTTTCCTGTCATGGTGGTCCAAAGTTGGTGCAGTCTCTCCTACAGAGAGAATATTATATTCCTTCGGCAAGGAGTCTCATTCGAAATAGAATATTCCGCTGCTTGCCGTGTTACAAGTTCCAGGCGGTTCCCTTACAGCCTCCGATGGCTGATCTTCCATCATCGCGTGTTACACCCTCAAGGTGTTTTATGCAATGCGGTGTAGATGTCGGTGGTCCTTTCCTTACGAAATATAACAATAATAATAACAATAATTTATTCATATTTTAGCCATTACAAGAACAGATATATACGTCAGAAGGACAATAATTAATAAACATTTAGAGACATTCAAATTAATCTTGGTAAAGCTCATTAACGAATAGTAACATTTATTCAACAATAATTTTTTTACTTTCACTTTGAATCTTTGATATGTCATATTTTTTATGGCTTCCGGGAGTGTATTGATAGGTTTTTTTCCAACATATTCTGGAGAGTGTTCAAACTTAGATGTTCTATGCGCGTCCAACACGTATTTCTTCGCATTTCTGGTGCTATAATGATGGTTATCTGAATTTCTCACGTAGCGCGATTGTGTCTGCTTCATATGAAGTAATATTTTATATATAAATACATGGAAATGGTGAAATACCAAATTTCTTGAAATACGGTCTACATGAATCAGTTATTTTTAAATTGAACATCAGTCTGATTATTCTCTCTTGACTGATAAAGACCCTCAGCCATTGGACACTATTGCCCCATAGTACTATATTATTTCGGTGATCTTTAACAGGTTTCTAGGTCAGGGATGTATTCACAAAACCAACTTTCTGTAAAAAAGGCCAACTAGTTTCGCCTTTATTCCAAAGTCTTCATCAGGGCTCTGAAATGGAACAACAAGAACTGCAATCAAATACAGATGCACGAAATTACAACATTAAAAGTTAAAATCTTATTTTTAAAATCTTTACACACAAATAAATTCAGAAAGTGAGGAAAAATGTTAGAAAAAAATATCGTGTTTTGACTAGAGTTGTCGACTTACATTTTCACTTTGTGTGGTTCCGTTGTCAATAATTAAAATGTTGGAAATGATAACAACTGCTTGCATAAAGGACTTTTTAAAACTGAGGTTAGCATATCAGTTGTTTATGGAGTGAGCGCGTTTAATCTTGGTTGGACAACATCTTCTATCAATCTTTCATTTTTCCTATTAAATAATAGTACGCGGTATTCAGATTTTCTATGTAATTTCTCTTCTTCTTCTTCTCAATGGATTGAGGATGTTAAGGGAGTCTCTTTTGTGTTCAGAAATTCGGTCCTTAAGGTACCGACCAGTCCTATATATGTGGCTGGACAGTCTTTACAAGATATTTTATAGATGATGTTACTGAGTAATTCTGTGAGGGTTGCACACTTAGTTTTTGTGAAGAATTTTTTTATAGTATTATCAGATTTGAACGCTATATTGATGTTTAATTTGGTGAATATATTTTTGATTTGCTCTCCTAGATTTTCAACGTAAGTTACTTTGAAATACTTTTTGTTTTCCTCTTCTTCTTGTGGCCTGTGGTGCTCAGGATCTTTTCTGTTAAGAATTTTATTTATGAATTTAGCGGGATAGTTATTTTTTTCCAGAATTGATTTTATTTTAATGATATTTTGTTCGTGAAATTCGTTGTTAGAAAGTTTGAGAGCTCTATGTTTTAAATTATCAATGATGTTAATTTTCTGTGCCATATTGTGTTTTGAGTTGAAATTAAGTATTCTCCCGGAAAATGTTGGTTTTCGGTACCAGTCTGTTATTATCCTATTATTTCGTCTAATCAACAATGTATCTAAAAAAGGTAGTGTATTATCTCGTGATTCTAATTCAATAGTGAATTTTAAGCGGGGATGAATGCTATTGAATGCTGCAAGGATTTCATCCTTTTTATCGAAAGGAATACACGTGAAAATATCATCAACATATCTCTTGAAAAATGGTATCTCAAAACTCAATTTTTCAATGGCTGAATTCTGAACCTCCACCATAACTATGTCAGATGTAACCGGTGCCAAATTATTTTCCATACCCAGTCCAAAGATTTGCTTGAAATATGTGTCATTAAACATAAAATAACTATTTTCGATGCAAAAAGTGAAGAGTTGTAAAAAATCATTAATTGATAAAGTTGTATGAGGCTCAATTTTTCCCAACTTTTTTTGATTATTGCTATTGTCAAGTCAAGTGGAACATTAGTATAAAGTGATACTACATCTAGTGAAATCAGTATGTAGTTGTCTGGAATTGTGACAGTTTTCAAATATTCTACCAACTCGAAGGAATTTCTCGTGTATCTATCGTCCTTCTCAAAAGCATGGTTTAAAAGTTGGGCTAAATATTTACTAAGGTTATATAAGAGGCTTCCGGTGTATGAGACAATTGGTCTTAATGGGTTATTTATCTTATGAATTTTAGGTAAGAAATAGATCCTAGGACATAAACCATTAGTACAATTCACGAGTTTGTAAGTGCTATCTCCAATCTTTTTATCCTTGTATAACTTTGATATAATTTTATTTAGTTTAGATTGAATAGTTTTGGTTGGATCATCATTAAGTTGGCAGTAGGTTGTCTTATCATTCAAAATATCTGAAGCTTTTTTGTCGTATTCTTCCTTGTATATGGCTACAGTTGTTTTACTTTTATCCGCTTTAGTAAGAATTATATTTTCGTTGGCTTTAAGGAACTGTTTTGTATCCATAATCCACTTCATCAATATGCTATTTAATTTGTCTGTGTTGTTGTTTTTTGATCTAATAAAATTAGTGATGGTATTGATCAAAGAATTGCGTGCTAAGTTGGTGTTATCTTCATCATTACATGAGGAAAGGATATATTCTATATCAATAATTATTTCTTTTAAGGGATGTATCGGACTTGAATACGGCAAATTGAACTTATCACCTAAGCTAAGCAAATATTTGATATTTGCTGGGAACTCTATATTTGTCAAATTCACGAACCAAAGTAACTTACGTTGAAAATCTAGGAGATTAATCAAAAATATATTCACCAAATTAAACATCAATATAGCATTCAAATCTGATAATACTATAAAAAAATTCTTCACAAAAACTAAGTGTGCAACCCCCACAGAATTACTCAGTAACATCATCTATAAAATATCTTGTAGAGACTGTCCAGCCACATATATAGGACAAACTGGTCGGTACCTTAAGGACCGAATTTCTGAACACAAAAGAGACTCCCTTAACATCCTCAATCCATTGAAGAATAAAAAAGAAAATAATACTGCATTAGCGGAGCACGTAAGAAATCTCCTTCATTCATTTAATTTCGATCCGGGCTCAGTAGGAATATTAGGTAGGCAGACAAATTTAAAGAAACGGTTATTACATGAGATGATATCCATAAAACAGGACAAAAATTCCATCAATAAGAGAAATCACATAGAAAATCTGAATACCGCGTACTATTATTTAATAGGAAAAATGAAAGATAGATAGAAGATGTTGTCCAACCAAGATTAAACGCGCACACTCCATAAACAACTGATATGCTAACCTCAGTTTTTAAAAAGTCCTTTATGCAAGCAGTTGTTATCATTTCCAACATTTTAATTATTGACAACGGAACCACACAAAGTGAAAATGTAAGTCGACAACTCTAGTCAAAACACTATATTTTTCTAACATTTTTCCTCACTTTCTGAATTTATTTGTTTGTAAAGATTTTAAAAATAAGATTTTAACAATTAGATTTTAACTTTTAATGTTGTAATTTCGTGCATCTGTATTTGATTGTAGTTCTTGTTGTTCCATTTCAGAGCCCTGATGAAGACTTTGGAATGAAGTCGAAACTAGTTGGCCTTTTTTACAGAAAGATGGTTTTGTGAATAAATCCCTGACCTAGAAACCTGTTAAAGATCACCGAATTAATATACATAGGTCTTATCATCATTCATCGTACTATATTATAGGTGAGGTAGGTATATATAAACGAGTAGTAAACTGTGAACAAGGTTTGCTGATCAAATGACCTCTTCAACCTATTCAAGTCTACCACAGACATAGTCAACATGACTCTTTCAGTCAACCATTCCGTCAACTCTTAGCCCAAGAAAAGTAGTCTCCATTGACATTTTTAAATCATGCAGGCTGATAGTCTCCCTGGATATACCTGCTCGAAAATTGACGCATACCGTTTTATTTTTATTTTATTTTTTTATTATGAATAATATTGTTCCTCCTACACCAGAATTCAAAAACCTCCTTCACTCGCTCCAGTTTGAGTTTCAGTTCCGCAGTGTTCCCTGCGGAGACCACCACCGAAGTGTCATCTGCAAACATAATAGTACGCCCTTCACTCAAATAATCTGGAACTTCGTTAACAAACAACAGAAACAGAAGAGGTCCCAACACAGATCCTTGCGGGACGCCTATATCTATATCATGCCTCCGAAACCGATTCATCCATCCTCACACACAATCGTCTGTCAGACAAATATGACTCCAACAGTGTAAACATATGTCCTCTGAAGCCATAGAACTGCAATTTTCTGAGTAAGAATCCCCTATCTAAACTATCGAAAGCTTTGGACAAATCAAAGAAAAGAGCAGCGACATAATCGCCCTCATCCAATTTAAGATAAATGTATTCAAACATTTCAACGGCCGCTGTCTCTGTCGATCTTCCCTTGCAAAATGGAACCTTGTCAATATTTTATTCGTCTCCATAAATAAAATCATTCGATCGTAAATCAATCATTCGATAATTTTTCCGATCACGTTCAGGCCTACGTTATTGGCCTATAATTATCGCATATTTCAGGATCATCCTTCTTGTGAATGGGGACCACAAGACCAACCTTAAGTGCCTTCTAGATACTTCCTGTATCTATAATCGAGTTTATTATGTGCGTTAAAGGAGCTATTAATTCTTCTCGGAGGTACTTAATTAGTTCTATTGTTATCCCATCTTTTCCGACACTACTTTTGTTTTTCATCTTCAAAATTATATCTGAAACTTCATTTTCACTTGCTTCCGTAATAAAAAAAGGTATTCATTTTGCCAGCTTTCGGTACTGTACAGGTGTCTGAAATGTTATTTCCGTGCCTGAACCAATTCATCTGGACTCGAAATACTTTTGTTGTTATAGTTCAGTGTTATCTTAGGTTTCACGATTTCCCTGTTTAAATCTATTTTGACCAAGCTCCAAACTAATTTTTGTTTATTAGCACTACTTGATATTAATGATCTATAGTAATTCTGTTTTGACCTCGAAATAAGTTTGAAATATTCTTTTTTTTGAGATTTGTATAATTCAATTAAATCTGATGTCGGCATATTTTTAGTAAGCCAAAATATATCCCTTACTTAATTTTTCCCCTCTCACCTCATGTGTAATCCAATTTTTTTCTGCAATTTTTATTTTGTGGGAAGTGGTTTAGTTTTAATCATCACAGTCGATGCTAATTCCTTATACTTTTCGTCAATACTGGCGGCATTGTAAACATCATTAAAAGTATCATATCTTATCGAAGCCTTTATCATATTAAATTCTAAAACACGTTTTGATTGACTCGGCTTAGTCACTGACCGATATTCCGTTTTCTTCAATACACATATTTGCGCCAGATGGTCACCCAGGTTTGGTAGGACTACGTATGCATCTACAAATTCTGAGTCAGTTACCAGATAATCGAGTTTTTGCTCCCGTTGAACAGAATCCCTGCAAAAGTGGATTCTCGTAGGTAAATCCGAAGTGATTTTGAGGTTGAAACTGTTGAACAAATCAATAATATTTCTTCGTTCCTCATTATGAATAAAACATTTTACATTGAAGTCACAAAATACTAGGCGATCACTCATCCTACTACAGTGTGTTAAAACTTCATACGATTTATCAAGAAATACATTGAACTTATTTGTTATACACTGAACATTAACTTGGCTAACTCGAATGAAGCAAAATTCTGTCATATCCTTGGTTGCATCACTGTGCGTCGTTTCGGTCTTTCCGAAAAAACTGAAATCTCTTTACCGCAATTCCTTTTGGCCAGATAGATGAATTCATCAACTCTGATAACAGTGTGTAATTTGCACCAACTTTGAAGGAACTACTGGTAGCTTCTTGATGCGAGGGTAATTTTTTAACAATAAAGTTATGGTTTTCAAATTTGTTCTTGAGGTATGTTCTTGCCATTTCGTTTAGTTTTTTAGGGAATTCACATGTATTTTCTTTAAGTTGATGTAATCACCACTAACGGCACTAACCTTTGTAGATGTTGCGGTTATGTCATCAGTTTGCTTTGTCGCAGCAACAGAATAACTCCGACTTAGTTTATTCTCACTATCTCTCGCACTATCTTCTTATTCATATCATACTTCTTAGATGGAACGGCAACCTTGCTTTTATTGACATCAGCATTGTTGGATACTAAGAATTTCCCTTCGTTTTTCAATAATGAAATTATCATATTTTTATCATCAATCATTGCTTTAAAATTTTTATTTAATTTTTCCAAATATTCTGCCTGTACTCTCGCCACTTTTAGGTCACTTTCTGTATTGTCTTTGATAATTGTCTCTTTTAGGTTATGTTTTGATTGGTCAATTGAGTCCGCAAATAACCCCGTTTCATCACTAAGTTCACCTCCTTCTATATGTAGTTTCAACTCACTCGATATTGACACCCCATCCGGCACTTTTTTTTCAATAATTATAGCTATTAGCACCTCTTTTTTCAATTTACTTAACTCCGCATTTAAAACACTCTGCTCGCTTACGCTCGTCATGTTGCCATTGGAGAGATGCTAAAACGGAGAAAACATACATAGTTTTGTTCGTATGCTTCGCCACGCGCGCAGTTCACATTGAGGTAGTCGTGAGTCTATCCATGGCCGCTTTTTTAGCTTCTCTTGACCGATTTATCGCTCGCAGAGGTATTCCTTCATGTATATAGTCGGATCAGTGTCGAAACTTCCGTGGCGCAGCACGGGAGATTTCAGAGTTGACGCACTTTCTTCAATCGAAAAATTATCAAAAAAAGAGTCATTTGGCTCAGAGATCAATACAGTGGATCTTCAATCCACCTTATACTCCGAACTTCGGCGGCATTTGGGAGGCCGGCATAAAGTCGGTAAAACATCATCTCAAAAGACTAATTAGCTCTCAGATTCTTTCCTCTTGAGGAGTTTCAAACGGAACTCCGCCTGTGGCCTCTAAGGGGTGGATTGAGTAGCTCTAAAGAGGCCACTGCCGGTCCCAAGCCCGGATAAAGGAGGAGGGTTGGGGCGATAGGCCAGCTCCTTATCCCCTGTAAAAAAATCTAAATGCTAAAAAACCTAACCAAAAGCCTCGGAATCGAAAAAAAAAGGGACAAGGATCTGAAAGCATGGGACATACATTACGACCATTTCTACAGTGGAGTAATGAAAGATCGAAGAGCTCAGCAGGGAATATCCATACTGATAAGAAGAAATCTTAGAAAATGCATACAATCCTGGGAAGCCGTTAGTGAAAGAATAATTAAAATGAACTTAACAATATATGGACACCAAACAACTCTTATAGGAGTGTAAGGAGTAAATGATGACTTCTTGGTGAGCACAAAAGACAAATTCTTCGAAGATCTGAACAACGAAATTATAAAAGTGGGAAAGACAAGAGAAATTATCATCCAGAGTGGGAAAAATAAAAACAGCCAAATAGTGGGTCCATATGGAGAAAACACAAAAAACGATAACGGAAACCGATTAATAACTATATGCGAACAGAATGATCTGAAAATATTGAATGGCTTCTACCAACACCGAGATATACACAAATTCACGTGGATATAACCTACAAGAAATCTTAAATCAATTATCGATTATACAATTGTGAGGAAGGAAACAAAGTGGAATATATAGGTACAAGATGTCAGGGTTCACAGAGGTGAAAGGAGCCACTTGTGGTAGTGACCATCATCTCCTCAGAACTATAGTAGTACACAAAACAAGAAGAGAACACCGTGAATCAGATCATAAACAACAAATAATCCACAAACCAAAAAGATTTAAGATTGATAGCCTAGATCATGAAAGTACAAGAAAACTCTACAAGAAACGTCTAAACGAAAAATTAACAGAAAAGAGATTTCCAAACCCAGAGGAATATTATGAATACAATCAAAACGTGTATCCAATCAGCCGCATACGAAGCACTTGGTGTGTATGAACCCATTCAAAATAGAAAACCTTATTGGTGGGCTCCAGACATAGAAAACGATATAAAGGAAAAGCGAGACAAATATCAGAGATTCCTTAATACAAAAAATTAAAACGATAAAGCGGAATATAAACGAGCTCAAAATCTAGTTCGCAAGAAAATAACCGAAATGAAAAATAAATCCTGGGAAAGAAACTGTTCAAAAATCAACATGTATTTGGGTGGAACGAAGAGTACAGAGAGCTGGAGGTTGATGAAACAACTTAGAAAAAACCAAAAGAAGGACATAATTTCAACAATAACGATGGACAGATGGGAGACATATTTCAAAACACTACTCACAGAAAATAGAGCAGAATTTAAAACCAATAACAAAAATGAAGAACAGATAAGAGTAATGACATCTCCATTAAGAATAACGGTGAGAGAAGTAAAGGAAATATGTAAAACTCTAAAAAACGGAAAAGCCGCTGGACCAGGAGAAATACCAGGAGAGCTCATAAAGTACGGAACGGAACAACTTTACCGCCATTTAACAACACTATTCCAGATGTGCATAGATGGGGCAACCACACCAAGATATTGGAGAACATCCTATATTTCGACCATTTTCAAGAAAGGAAATAGAGAGAATTGCTAAAATAACAGAGGATTGGCAGTAACAAGTACCCTGAGTCGAATATATGGAAAATTATTGAAAAGAAAAATAGAAGCAGAGTACAATGACATAGAAATGGAGGAGCAAGCGGGATTCAGAGCTGGAAGATTGACTGTGAATCACTTATATAAGGTGACACAGTTATTAGAGAAAAAAACAGCAAGAAATCATGAAATTCATCTTCTTTACATAGATCTCCAAAAAGCATACGACAGCATACCTCTGGAAAAATTATGGGAGACCATACAACAAACGAACATCAATGCAAATGTGATAAAAGATGTTAAGAACCTTTATGAAGATATAACCGCTCAAGTCAAAATACGTGACACACTTTCTGAAAATATACCAATTACAAAGGGTCTTAAACAGGGATGCTGCCTCTCCACTATGTTATTTAAGATATACCTACAGCAAGCACTCAAAAAATTGATGAATAGTTGCAAGGGAATAGAAATACCAATAGCAGACGAAAATACATTATATACGCTATTTTTTGCGGATGATCAAATAATTCTAGCCCAGGATCATGATGACCTAGATATATGGCGAGAAAGCTGGTGGAGGAGTACAAAATATGGGGTTTGGAGATTAACATTGAGAAGACCCAAAATATGACGATAGGAGGGACACCGGAGAATATAAAGTTAGAAGATGGACGAGTTATAGGAGACTGCCGGGAGTATAAATACCTGGGACTAAAGATGACACGGGACGGAACACTAGATGAGGGTATCAAGGAAAGAATAATACAGACGAGGAGAGCGATAGCCATGTTGAATGGAATTTTGTGGGACCCAAGCATCTCAAAATCAAACAAAAAGACCACATATAATACTGTGATAAAGATCATAATTACTTATGGATGTGAGGTATGGCCGCTGAAAAAAAGAACACAAAGCATGCTACTGGCAACCGAGATGGACTACTGGAGGAGATCCGCTGGAAAATCAAGGATGGAAAGGATTACAAATTCGAGGATTAGAGAGATAATGGGTATCGAGCATACGATCCTTGACGATATCAAAACTAGACAACTCATATGGTTTGGACATGTACAGAGTGGGCAAATAAGCGAGGTAAGCGGCTATATCTCAGGATCCACTCATCGTAGAGACTTGCGGTAAAAAGTTTTACCACTAAAGTGTACAAGATGACACACTGGAAATTCTTTCGAAGTTCATACCTCTACCGCTAGGGGGCGTAATAGCTACAATCGAGAAGAAAAATGAATTCTACTCGAAAATGTTTCATATGAAGTTGAAGAAAAAATATCATCACTGTGATCCTTGGAAAATTCTCTATTTTTTCGAATTGTCACTTTCGATTTTACGACATCAAATAAGGGTAGGTGAAAGGGAGAAATCTGACTGATTGAAATGCCTGTAACTTCAGTTTGGCTCAACATTTTTGAGCAAATTAGATCTCGTCTGAAAGATAATATCTTGTTGATTGAGGACAAAATATACTCATGATAAATTTGTTTCTGCTGCTTTCGATAGGGGGCGCTAAGTCAGAAGTTCATTGTTTTGTTCATTTTAGTCCGAAATTTCAAATGTAATGATAGGATTTTCTCAACAGAAATTCCATCAAATTTGCATGAAAAAACCTGAAGGTCGCAAAGCGATAGTTTCAGGCGTTCTGAAGTTATGGCCGAAAGAAGATATTCTTCATGTGATGCACTGCGAAAAACCAAATTGAGTCTTTAAGTTCTGACAGAAACAGAAATCCCATCAAGCGATAGCTTCGGGCGTTCTGGAGTTATGGCCGAAAGAAGACACAATTTAGTTTTTCAGTAGAAGATTATCTTTTTTCGGCCATAACTCCAGAACGCCTAAAGCTATCGCTTTGCGACTTCTTGGTTTTTTCATACAAATTTGATGGGATTTCTGATTCTGTCAGAACTTAACGACACAATTTGGTTTTTCGCAGTGCATCAGTTGAAGAATATCTTCTTTCGGCCATAACTTCAGAACGCCTGAAACTAACGCTTAGCGACCAACGGGGTTTTTCATGCAAATTTGATGGAATTTCTGCTTCTGTTGAGAAAATCCAATCATTACATTTGAAATTTCGGACTAAAATGAACAAAACAATGAACTTCTGACTTAGCGCCCCCTATCGAAAGCAGCAAAAACAAATTTATCATGAGTATATTTTGTCCTCAATCAACAAGATTTCAGACGAGATCTAATTTGCTCAAAAATGTTCAGCCAAACTGAAGTTACAGGCATTTCAATCAGTCAGATTTCTCCCTTTCACCTACCCTTATTTGATGTCGTAAAATCGAAAGTGACAATTCGAAAAAATAGAGAATTTTCCAAGGATCACAGTGATGATATTTTTTCTTCAACTTCATATGAAACATTTTCAAGTAAAATTCATTTTTCTTCTCGATGGTAGCTATTACACCCCCTAGCGGTAGAGGTATGAACTTCGAAAGAATTTCCAGTGTGTTCTCTTGTACACTTTAGTGGTAAAAATTTTTACCGCAAGTCTCTACGATGAGTGGATCCTGAGATATAACTGCTTACCTCGCTTATTTGCCCACTCCAACGAATGCCCGAAAATCGAATACCAAAACAGATATTACTGTGCACACCGCAAGGGAAAAAAGGGGAGACTCAGGACAAGCTGGCAGGAAGGAATAGATAAGGAACTGGGGGAGAGAGAACTACCAGATGAATTATGGTTGAATAGAGAGGAGTGGAGGTTAGGTGTCGGAAAACGGTGTAGGACGTTCTAAACCGACATTCATTGTTGAATTACCAATAATTTCTTACTATGTCGTCAATGATTATTCGTAAACTATATTCTGATATATAACTATGCATATAAGCCAATGTAGGCAGTTCCATGAGAGATGTGCTAGAGAGTTCTAGATTAGGCATTATTGTTCTTCACGCGATAACTTGTGTATCTCGTGTAATGTACAACTTGGTGATACTATGAATAAACCTCGTCTGATACTCCCTTGAGTGTGTGTCTTATTTCACCCTGCATGTACGATAAGACTGGGACCTAGTTTGTTTGGGCAATTGTTCATTTCTCTTCAGAATTTCAAATTCTTCCAGAAAACCTTCTTTTTGACATTCTTGAATCCATAATAATTGAGCATGTTTGATATCTTCAACAAAAATATCTTTATTGCATGATTTCAGACGAATATTACCCAGCCATATTTTTGCAGATGAGTGTCCTTGAAAGTTGAAAGTTTTTTGAATCTCGAAAATCTATCAATACTCGGTAAGATTGGATTTTTTCAAATTATATAGTGGTTAACAGAATGATTCCTTCAGAAGTCTTATTTTAGGAGATATATTTCCTTGGCCAATTCGATTCGTCTCTTGTTGATAAAAACTAGGTTCCAGAGAACCAATCAGGAAAGCTCACCTTATTTGTTTCATCTTCATTATTACTCCGGATAACACTGTCTGCCGCGTTCATTTCAGACAGAATCCAGTGCCAGTCAGAAGGATCAGTCAGTTCCAATATCTCACCAACTCTATGAGCTTAAAATTTTCATTTTTCCAATATACAGGGTTAGAACTATCAGAGGGGCACTACAGGGATATCGAAAACCGTTAGAGATACAGGATGGCTTAAATTATAAAAAAAGTTGCGTTATTTAGGGTTTAGTGTGTTGGTATTAACAGTTCCAAAATATCCTCGATGGTTCTCAAGATATCTCGAAAAAACTAAAAATCTAGATTTTCAATCTTTACATGTCCCCAACATGGTCAGATCACGTTGTCGGATTGTGATATATTTCAAAATCCACAATTTTACAATATCGTTATGAATGTATTTATTAAATTGAATGAAATATATTTATTTGCGTGATAAAATATGCAAATTTGAACATTTGGAATCGGATAATCGGATATTTTCCTAATTGTCAAATTTTTAGTAAGCAGAATATTTCTTATTTTCTGTATATACCTGCTGTGATCCGAGGTTTGGCAACTATTGCGCGCCTACTGTGATCGGTTGTTTCACGTCGTTTGGCGAGGTTGAAATTCGTAGAATGGAATATGGAATTGAGTGGAATATACTGCTCCACTAAAGTTAAGGAAGAGAATTTTGTGATCGTTTCAAAAGTACCCGATTCTTGTCCGACAAATGTTCATTTATTAGAAATAAATGTTAACTTTCTTTTATCTGAATGGTTTTTTGCTCCTCGTTTGATAACTTCCTCGGTTTCAGGCATGTTCTTGTCGCTGGCGTTTCAAATTACAAATTTTAGATCAATTGTTTTACGTTCTCACAATCAACTTTGATTCAAAATCTGAAAATTTGTTTTGCAATAATGCCTTAACGTAAACTTAGTGCAGATGAAGCGAATAGGGCTAATCAGAGAGATGTTGCGAATTTCTTTCAAGTTAATGAAAGCATAGTTTCCCGACTCAACCATCGATATCGAGAAACTGGTCGAAAGACCAAGATCTACCATTCATGCACAAAATCGGTTTCTGACTGTATCTACGTAGAGATCCTTTGTGTACTAGTCGAATCATGCAACAGCGGCTTTTGAACGGTGCTGGTGTTTTTGTTTCGATCGAAACAGCTCGTCAAAGACAATATACATTCACAACAATTTTGAAAAGGATTTAATTAATTCAAAATCATATACGACTGCGATTGGAATGGGCCATTGAGCACGTGAATTGGAACAATCATTGGTCTGCATTGTCCACAGATGAGTCGAGATATGGATGATTTTTGGATAGTCGGCGAGTTCGCGTATAGGCCCCATCCTCTGGTGCCCAGAAATCGCATATCGGTTCAAGAAATTCATCCGTCCAGAGGTGGTACGGCATAGAACAAGTCGGTTCTAGTAAGGTTGGAAGTCATCCAGTACTACCGATGCCAGTTATACGGACATTCACAGAGCTTTTGCCATGCAGCATACAAATGTATGAAGTGCGAAGAAGGACACGTGACAGCGGAGTGCCCCAAACCGATCACAACACAGCTGAAATGTGCGAATTGTGGAGGAGACCATATTTCGACATTCATCAAATGTATCAAAAATCCTAACGATCCTAGTATACAGAAACCCAAATACAAAGATGCACCACTACCTAAAGAAAATGCGTGGACTAAAATAATAGAAAACAGAAAAAGCATGGATGCCAAAAAGAAGAAGCTAAAAAGGATGGAGAAAAAATCCCAGAAAGCAAAGAGGAACAGCAACCTAAAGAAGGGAAAAAATCTATTACAAACGATGACAATCTAGCAGCCATTCTAGGAAGAATGACTACTATTTTGCGCTACCAATGCGACAATGAAGCAAACGATCCCCTTCTAATATTAGAAGAGCAGGAAAAACGGATTAAGCTCTTCGAGAAGAAATGAGCCACACCGATAAAAAAAGTCTTACAATTGCCTTGTGGAACGCAAATTCAGTCTTCCAAAAAGACAGGAATTAACTAACAATAAAATTGATATACTTCTCTTGGGTGAAACCTATTTGAAGCCAACAAAAGAATTTAAAATAAGAAATTATGAAGTATATAGAAAAGACAGAGAACAAGGTAGAGGAGGAGGTACAGCTGTCTCAATGAAAAGAGGAATTGTACATCACGAACTACCAGAAGTTCTAAGTGCAAATATCAAAGAAAAAGGGGTAAGTGTTGAAACGAAGGCAGGTGAAATAAACATTTACTCTGTGTACCGTTCCCCAAACAATGGATTAGAAGAAGCTGATATAAAAAACTTCTTCCGAAATAAAAAACCTACGATAATAGCGGGAGACTTAAATGCGAAGCATCCTGATTAGAATAGCAGGAAGACAAATCCCTAAGCTGAGAGCTATAGCAGACAAATGTAATCTGTTAGTACTAGGGCAAGAAGATCCCACTCATATCCACGAAACCACAGGTACGATGGAGGTACTGGACATAGCATTAATGAAAAATGAATCAGCGAATTATGAAATAGAAACCAAGATGGATCTCTCATCAGATCACAGCCCAGTGATCTTGACATTAGAAATCGGAACAGACAGACTACCCACGTACCGAAAATCGATTAATTGGGCAAACTTCAAAGAAATATTTCAAACAGAACATGTGAAGATAGAAAACAAAGAACAGCTAGACGAAGCAATCGAGGATCAAGAAAAAAGAATAATCGAAGCTGAAATACAATCCAACGGAAAATATTAAGGAGCAAATGAACCTCTCTACAGATACCGGTTCTTGGATATAGAAAAGGCATTTGATAAAATATGGCATCAAGGTCTGATTTGCAAAATGAAGTTGATGAAATTTCCAATCAAACTTACGAGATTGATACAATCGTACCTGGCAAATAAAAAATTTAGGGTGAATATCGATAATACCAGGTCAACGATTAGAGAAATAGAAGCCGGAGTTCCCCACGGATCGGTTATAGGACCGCTGCTGTTCAACTTATACATGGCAGACATACCGAAAATGAATAGATGCAAGATAGCACAGTTTGCAGATGACACTGTCAAATACTATCACAGTACAATGCGGAAATCAAACACTAGGCAGTTACAGATAGACCTAAACTGATGGAATACTTCAAGAAATATAGATTCAAAGTGAATACATCGAAAACAGTTGCGATCTACTTCAGAGGAACAACAGTGAAGAAAGAGAAAGCAGGAAACGTCAAAATAGAAAACCAGACGATAGAATGGAAAAAGGAACCAAAATATCTGGGAGTAATACTGGACGAAAGAATGAATTCTAACAAACAGATAGAAGAAAACAGAAAAATGACAAGGCAATTGCACGGCAGACTGTATCCGCTGCTCAACCCTAAAAGTAAACTTTCTTTAGAAAACAAGCTGAATATAAGTAAAATAGTGCTAATACCAAGCATGACGTATGCAGGAGTTACCTGGTACAATACCAAAGACAAGAATAATGATCAGTTGCAAAGTACTCTAAATTCAGTAATAAGAACAGTGATTGGCGCCCCATGGTATATAACTAACCAACAAATAAGAGAAAAACTGAAAATTGAAACTATTGAGGAAATAGTCAATAAACAAAAAAAGAAGACAATAGAGACGCTGAAAGAGCAAGAGAATAAGGAATTAAGAAAGATACTACAAATCCAAATAAGAATGACAGATAAGAGGAAATACCTCTTTCAAACAACTAAATAAAAGAAAAAAAGTAACATGAAGTAGGGAGGAAAACCTTCCGTTCAGACAACAGCAGAAAATAGAAGAAATGAAATTAGAGGCATAGGGAATGTAAATTCCGGACCTTAAACAACAAGAAGATCTGAGGCAACAGGGTTACCTCTCACAATGGTTGAAAGAGAGTGTCTTGGGCATAGATTGCTGTATAGCCCAACTGAAGAGACCACCAGCGATCTCGGGACGAAACACCAAACCCCTTGTAACTTGGCTCTCGAGAAAGACTCTCCAAAAAACATTCGGCAAATTGTCAAAAGGAGGTTATCGGTGACTTGAACTAAATTGGAGAATATACCACCATTTCTGGTGCAGTTCTGGTGGATGGTACATTCCAAGCATTGAGATCTCACCGTTAAAATTGCTGTCAATCTTCAATATTGGTTTTGATTCAGGTAACCAGCAATGGCATTAATGAGTATTGTGCTAAAACTTTAACTTTGGAAGTAACAATTTAGTGTACTGATAGTAAATCAGTTATTTGAATATACATTAACAGTTTTTATTACTATTTTTTTTCTATTGATAGACATTGATAAAAAATATTGAACCAAGGTTGACTTATGCTTATTATATATATATATACATTGTGAAAATTGAAGCAGTTTGCTGGAAGTTGCACTTCACTAACTGGCCATTTTTTTACTTCATTACCCGAGTATCCCTTCAGGATTTATGACTTGATTTTATTTCACTTATTTAACCAACCACTGTTTTTGTGTATCCCTTCAGGATATCTAGTTTGAAGTCAATCTAAAGGTTTATCTTGATTAATCAAAATCTGGTGTAGTTGGAGTTTGTCGCAGTTCATTTATTTTTTTGTTTTGATAATTAAGTTAGAGGTTTGGCCTAAGCCAAGTAAGGCTTATGTTTTAGAATTGGGATAGGGAGTTCAATTGGTAGGAAACCCTTCTGACATTTAGTAAATGTTAGGTATAGTTTTTAGGAAACCCTTCTGGCCTTTGGTAACTATGAAATTCTGTTTCAATAAAAAACGTATAAATAATTGTTGTCTAGATATTGATGATGGACTATATGTTAGTTTATTGGGCTCCTTCTATCATCTGTGCAGTTTATATCTGCCTTTCTGCCTCTTAGTGGGAGTTTTACTCTGTGACCTTAGTCAGGTTAGGTTACAGACTCTGGCAAGGTGTAAAAACGTTAGGTGGTTAGTTTCTATGGCAAGTTTAATTGAGGTTTCCTCATATTTCCTGACCTCTTGATATAATTCAGGCCCATAACGAATTTCTAACTGTTGTCTAGATATTGATGATGGACTATTTGTTAGATAGTTTATTGGGCTATTTCAATCATCTGTACTGTGACCGCACAGATGACACTGCATAAATTTTAATTTTAAATATACGTTTGACATTGAGTAATTTTTTTTATTGCTACTATGGTAGAGGAGTACGCAATTTTTTCTTAAGCCAATCATCTCTTCACCTGGCACCCATTATTAATTTCCACCTAATTTTAAAAGAACTCACTCTAATCTTCACTAAGTGAAGTCGCGAGCCGGAATTTACCCTGCTTACACGAGGTCGACACGTCACACATCATATGTTCTTGTTCCATACGTTCATCATTCATTCTATGAATAATAATAATAATAATAATAAAGTTTATTCATGATTCAATACAGTAACATTAATAAACATGTTTACCACAGAGGTAATAATTTATTTCTAAAAAATTACCTGTGCGTGGTGCCTATATTCATTCGAACTCAAAACTTATTCTAATATACATGAACAATTATTATTTACATAAATTAAATATTTGTTATTCTTGTGCACTCTGCTATAATTAGAATCCTGCCAATATGTGTAACCATTTTTTTTATCTGTTGTTTCAAGTTCTTTCTTTAATAGGTTTCAGATCCTTAAATAGTGAAAATAGTGTCATCATCGTGTTTTAGTCCCAATCGGTGAGTTTTAAAAATTTTTCACTTTTATTTTCTTCTCAGGTAAGTTCCCTTTTTCAATTTCATTATTTCTTAACTAATTAATCAATTTATTAACTTAATTTATCTTTATTAGATCTTTGTTTTATAATTTTTCATAACTAATCTATTATTGTTTTTATCAAATCTTTGTTTTCAGTGATCCATATTTTAAGTTTTATTTTGAAGGTCCTTGTTTTGTCAATAATTCTCAGATCATCAGGTAAACGTTTATATAACCTTGGCGCCAAATACATGAAACTTCTTTGTCCTATTCTCTTCTGACTCCTGTCTGTCCTATAATTTCTTTCCCTATTTCGCGTATTGTGTTCATGTTCCGGCAATTTGATTTCAATTTTGTTCATAAACACACGATGTAAAATCTTCTGAGTATATAATTGTCTAGGATCAAACACACCCGACAAGGAATATATCTGCTCAGTTGGAAAAGTTAGTTTCTTCTTGAATATAATTTTTAAAATCCATTTTTGCACAACTTGAAGCTTCTGCAGGTGACTACTATAAACACCGCCCCATCCAATGATCCCGTAATTTATCTGCGATTCTACCAAAGCACAATATATCATCTTAAGGTGCTTCGTACTCGTCACATATCTAGCCATTATTTTAAACTGATATAGAAACCCCCGGAGTTTCTTTACTAGGTTATTTATATGTTCTTTCCATTTCAGGTGTCCATCTATTTCTATACCAAGGTATTTTATTGTATGAACGTTTCCGTTATAGAATCAGCATCATTTTTTTCATACATCCGAAGCCATGTTTCACCTGCCAATTTTGTCTTCAACGAGTCATAATCAATGAATTCTTTGCTTCTAAGATTTGAGTTTTCTTTTTTTATTTTTGTTTTCATATTCAAAGTAAGGACTATCGGGTAGTGATCAGTAATCAAATACTGTAAAATATAACCATTTAAATCAATATTTCCACCCTGTCTCCAGTTTCTGATAAAAAAGTGGTCTAAACAGCTTCCACTTTCTGGACGAGTGCAACCATTTATCACCGACATGAAACCGAAAGTACTCAATATGTTTTTATATTCTTCAACAAATGAATCCTCGGACAAGAGGTCAAGATTTATATCCCCTGTGATGATATGATGGCTCTGTATATTTTCATTTTTTTTTAAATATTCTAAAAGACCAACATTGAAGACATTTGGACAACTATGTGGAGACCTGTAAATAGCCGTAATTTTAAGTTTTTCTTTCTCGCAAATATCTATGTCCAGCACCTTCGTATCAGCTATTTGCACTGTTTTAGCATTAAACTTCATATATTGTCTCAAATACACCACAACACCATCATTCTTATTGTAGTCTCCCTCATTGTAGATAATCGTATATCCGTCAATATGAAACATTTCCAAGCTTGCGACTTTGTATGTTTCCGTCAAGACTATTACATCGAATTTCACTGCCATATACAAGAGATACAGACGAAACTCCTCAAAATTCATCGACATACTTCTCACATTCATATGCATAACACTGAAATCGTTTTCTAAAATACATTTCCCGAAATCTTTTGTGATCTGTATTAGCTTAGTATCGAAATACTCGCTCTCGTATTCCCTAATAAAGCGATCCATATCTTATGGATTATTATACCAATTCATCGCACAAATCATCAAAACCATGACCACATGTAAGATATAATACCATATATACACTACACTAAACCCTTATCCACTATTTTGACAGCAACAAAACAAACAAGGTAAAGGACAATACGTATCCCACAATTATTTTTTTTGTGAATTTGAGCGCAGCCGTGTGTTCTTTCCTATATTTATATCTTTATCGAGACCTTTATCAACCTTTGGTGTATTTTCAGCTATTTTTGTATTCGCTATCGGCGTATTGTTCAGTGGACCAACTTCCGAAATAACCGGCCGTGCCTCAGCCCGGTGAACTCGGATCTGCCCCTCTGTTTTTTCCGGCCGCACAACAAGGGCTTGCGTAGGTGTCGCCGGAGTACTACTGATTTTGTTGTCTTCACCTTGGGATTGCTGCAGTTCTTGAATAGTAAACTCCTCACCGTTGACCACCAGTTTAGCGCCTTTTATGTAGCACGTCCTACCCTTCTTCCTTTCCTCAATTAAAAATTTCCTTAACACCTGATATTGGTTACGCTGTTTTTCTGTTAAATCATTCGCAATTGTAATGCCAGTTCCTTTAAGTTTTTTAGTATTTTTTATAATATCAATTTTCCTGAGGTATGATACGAACTCCACTTTCACCGGTCGCCCTGATTTATTACCCAAACAGAAGAAATCGTTTATATCTATGCCGTGAACTTCAACCCCCAGTAGCCTATTGAGTTCAGTACAAATGAAGTCCGAATTGATATCCTCATTTGACGCAGTCCATCCAAAAACAATGATGTTATTTTTTCTAGATTTCCTTTCTAACTGTTCAATGCTATCTTTTAGATGTTCATTCTCGGTCTCGAGCTGACGAAATCGGAACTTCAAATCCTCGAACTCTAATAATATGTTAGCTTCGGTTGCCTGAATTATGTTTTTCAATTCGATCTTCACGTTATTTATTTTTTCCTGAAAACTGTTTTTTAATTCGTTCTTTACTTTATCAATTTTTTCCAATATGTGCTTAACTGCTTTTTCATCCATAGTACTTAATAAATATTTATCCAAAAATTGACTCTGTGATCAACCGCACCGCTGTAACACCCCCAACACAAAAAGAAGGATATCAGGAGGACAAACTTCACTTCCTTGGGCCCTTAAGGAAGACTCAAGACAGACAAGGAAGGCCACGGGTTAGGCGGAATCGGGAAATTCGGTATGAACGAAAGGTCAAATTATAACAGCCTCCTTCTGAGAATGAGTCACGCGGTAAATGTGTTCAATGCTCCACCTGGGGAACGTACGATGCTCGCTGTTATCGACGAAAAAAGAAGCGATATCAATGTATACAAATAAGTAATAATGACTTTTCAGCGGAATCGAATGGACTAAATCATCTCAAACACATACCTGTGTATGCAATAAACTCAAAAGTTCTATCCCTCAAAAATTCAATCTTAAGAACGGCCAATGACCCACCAAAATTTCACAATCAAAACGGAGCGCCAGATAACACGACTTCACTCACCAATTTTCAATATCATTTATAATATGAATATAAAAATATGAAAAATGAATATAAAAACATATTCAATTCCTTACATATAAACTCGTTTGTTTTTCTTTTCATTGTTGATTCTGAAATGATTCAAATTTATGTTCAATTTCTTTCAGAAGTTCCGCTGTCAATATATATTCTGGGCTGTCAATATTAAGGTCAAATAAAGTTCGTTCATTATTTTCCCTCCATTCAATTCATTACAACTTACATTTTACATTTATAATTTCATCAATTATTCTCCTAGATCAAAATTGTCAAGGGATATTGGCTGATTGAGCACTATTGACTCAAGCAATGCCTCATTTCTATGTTCAAAAATAAACCTTTGCTTGAAAGTATGAAAATAAGAAGACATGCTGTGAAACTAGGACCGTAAAGGCGTGATCTTACTATTTTGCAGAATCAGGCTGGATATAGAACATTACAGCTTCTCAAGCTTGGAGCAATTATATCATGCATATGTTGATTCTGTGCTAAAAGCAGAAAACAGTACTTCTTTATTTAAAATAGCCATGAATTTTTATCGAGAAATTGCCCTTATATTGCCTCAAAAATGAGGAAGAAAAAATATCATTCTGTATAGCATTTTTTGCTTGCACCCTACTTTACCTGGACTATACTTGTGGTTTTGGGTAATTTCACACTTTATCTTAGGTAGCTCATAAAACATCCAAAAGACAGGCGTTCTATGAAAGAATTTTTGGATATATCACTACTCTCTCCTAAATGATGCTGTTGAACATCAAATCTAATTTGAACAATGTTTTTTTTAGGAGATACTATGCATACAATTGTTTCATACTGAGCACTCATGTGTTGAAGCCAAATTTCATTGCTTGCCATGTAATAAATAATAAAAGTTCTTACTATGTGGACTGTATATTGAATATAGTCCCCAGCCATCAAAAACACTTCGGAGGGTTGTAGAATGATATTTGCAGCAACCGTCATAGGAACTTCCAATGGAGCCAAAAATGCATATTCTACATATGATAAGGTCACAATGACCTGCAAAAAAAAAATTAATTCATTTGGTCTGCAGATATAAATAAAATATAACATTTGCAGCTCCAGTTTGAACCCCTTCTAATACTGCCATATTGCCTTTCTTATTTTGAGCTTCTAATTGTGTTATATCATCAGGAGCCTCATAATCATATACACTAAATGGCAAACATCTGATTATTTCAGCATCCTTAACTCTACCCATAGTCTGAATCCTCCAGTTAAATTCCACACCTTGCAATGATGAGAATTCATTTCCTAAAAGTATTTTTGAGTTGAACTCAATGATAACATGGTATGTTATTTCTATTACCTTGAGAATCTAAGGCTCTTATTTCAAATACTTCTGGTGCTTCTGTTAAATATAATTCTCTGGTTTTAGATACAACAGACAGTGAGGTGATATGATCAAATGTAACAACACATCTCAAAGAGTTGTCACTGTTAATATCTTCTGCTATAACGATAGCTATAGTCTTAACACTCACTTTCCCAGTAGCAGTGACAATTATTTTCTTTGAACATTTCAAGAATGGGTCTTCCTCAAGAGGTATCAATTTCAAAGCTTCTGGTAGAGTTGTTTTCCTACAATATGCAGAAATGTAATATCTCCAGAAATTATGGAATTTTGAATCATAACCTACCATTTAAAACAACTATCATCTTCTTCCGTTGCTTCTAGAGTGAAATTGGGATTGAAATCCTTGAAAATTGGAAGTAAAACACGTGGAACATTCAATTTTGAAGATTCAACAAACGTATAGGCTAAGACGATACAAAAAATTATTGTCAGTATACTAGTTTCTCTGATAATTCCCATAATTTTCAATCTCAGTAAAATTCCGAAAATTTAAAACATTTGATTTATAAGGTTAAGTTTGAATTAAGATCATAGAACTAATAATGTATATTAGGCCTACGATTAAGATACAATAGGTACATAGAAACCCTGGTGTGTGCACATAGACCTAATATCAAAATCAAATTATGATATTAGGTCTATGTGTGTGCACTGATTCCATTTAGTTACAGACTTTTTGAAACAGTCCACCTGTTGCTTTGTTGTTTACTTACCATTGTTCTGCAAGGTGGCGCTCTTCAGAATTGTTCGAATTCCTGATTTTTGTCTGGCGGCGTTTAAAAATGAAATTATGACAGAGACATTCAATGAGACTGTCACCTCCTTCAATAAATTTATCCGATTTTGCCTTCGTCATACTAGATCGCATAAAGCGCGAATCAAGATAAGCGCTACGCCACCTGGTGACAATCAGAGTAACTATAAATGTTGCCATGGTTTGCTATGGCTCTTACCTGAGAGGTAGTCAGTAGGGATGTGTGGTTCGTTCAATTTCGACGACCCGGGTCGAACCAGATCAATAGCTCTGACGACCCGGTTCAAAAGACCCGTTCAATTGACCCAATGGTTCTTTTCAGCTCACTAGCTCAGATCGAACCATGCACGATTTGCGCATGATTCAAAGATCCGTAGATCTGGTTCTTTCGTTCCTTCTTTTCTTTACCTGGTCAAGTTAAGGTTAAGAATGTTTTTGTTAAGTTAAGATCACCTTTGTATTTGTGGATCGGTATGTTTTTAATAGGATCGAGAATTCGTGATAATGATATATTCGAGACATGATAATAAACATAAAGGAGATAATCCATTATCAAGAAGTTATAAGTTACCGAATTGGCCGAATATAATGAATTGAGTTAATTGAGTTGAGATCTGATCCATGTAATGATTATGAAAAAATTTCATAAACCAATTTATGTCTCGTTCAAATTGAATGATTGCGGACTATTCGAGGTTTTAGCTACTAATAAATCATGAATGTATAGTTTTAACTAAACTACATTCATGTTTCTGAAAAATTTTTATCGAAAAATAATAAACAATATACATTAACACATTTTCAAGATATCATAATTGGTAATAATCATGAGAGGGAGCCATTACAGACAGTTACTATCTATCATTTTTGTTCAAAACCGGGTGCCGACTGCCGAGCCGATGATTCATCTGCGAAATTGATGTATTTTATTACTACCAGATGTTTCTTTGCGGTCAACCCATCCGAAATAGTCTACCTAGACTAGAAAAACGAACCATTCCATGGATCTTTCGATCTTTGGGACCTAAAAGATCCACAGATTGAATGAACTGAACGTGAAAGTTTGACTCATCTGGATCGGTTCGAACGAACGAATCATTTTCAGCGAGACGACCCGATCGAACCATTCGTTTTGAAGACCCGGGTCTTTTGATCCGTTCGTTCGTGAACGACACATCCCTAGTAGTCAGTCCTTTTCATTCCTCTGAGGTTCTTGCATTCTGCCGTGTGTTTGTGTGATATTCTACAAATATACATTTCATAAGTGAAATATTTTCAATTGAATTCACATTATTTTTGATGATTCATTAGTCAAGCAATAATATAATTGGATAAATAGGTATCAATATGAGTAGTTTTAAGTTACCTAGTTGTATAAGCTTATTTTTAGAAACATTTTATGTAAATTGAGTTATCTCTTAATGAATAAATAAAGATGGATATGTGACTTTCAGTAGTATTCCTAAAAATATTCAATACATTAGCAATTGTAATATTTTGTTGGGACTGTATAATTAAAGGGTGATGTGAAATGATCAATTCGGATAAGTAAAAAAACCTTTCACCTAAAGTTTATTAGTCATGCAAATAACATGTAACATTTTTTCAAAAAATTTTTCTTTGTCACTGTTAATAATTTTTTTGCAAATTCATAATTGAAATCTATTTTCAATATTTCTACACTCTTATCAAAAGAAGCATATAATATAAAATAACAAGTAGATACATTCAATAATGCCATGCCCAACTGAATTTGACCATAATATTTCTGTTTTTCTTTTAAAAAATATTTATTTCCTGTTTTTCCAATGAATTTCGTGTTTTGCAGCACTTCATTTATGGTCCTGGTAGAACCTGAAAAATAAAATTTCTATACTGAAGATTTCAATCAATGAAATAATTGCATTCAACATAAATTTTAGAGAATAACTTATGTTAATCTCTTCATTATTTTCAAACAATTAAATTATTTGAAAGTGGAAATATAAAAAAAATTATGTCTAAACAATAGGTTTTAATTCCAATTCATGAAAATTCTTAGGGAAATTACCTTCATATAAACAGTCCACCTCCAGTAGAGCAACAGGCCTGTTGTCCTCAAAAATGACACCAACTGGAGAATAACCCAGCCATGGATTTGAGTGTGAAACAACCATACCACAATCCACAACTTGTAAGGATGTTTGCGCAATAAAAGCCTCTTTAGCATCACCTTCGTACTTGACTCCATGTTTGGTGAACTTATTACTGAAGCCTTTACCATAAAAATACCTAGACGCTTTGTTATCCCACCCAGTTTTGGAGTATGTATATAACTCATATATTCGTGAACCTACAAATAAATATAGTTTTAAACAAAGGTATTTAAGTTATATAAAACTTTACCTGTTACTCTATATTTCCTCTGTTCATGCCACTCTTGAGAATGTTGGCAAATGCTGATTATTGTATCAGAAACCTCACTGAACAGTTCTGAATACAATATCTTACAACACTCATTTTCATTAGTGACTGGTACAATTGAAGTTTCCAACATGATAACAGACTGACATGCATTGTCCAAAATTGCTAGAACATCATTATTTTCAGGTCCAACTTTTTTTTTCAGAATTTTGTTACTGAAACTTCGTCTTCCAATGCTAAAATACAATGTTTTAGTTTTACCAGCCAAACCTAATATGATCTAGGCTTTATTATAGAGCAACCTACCTATGTTTAGAAATTGCAGATTCAGGTAATTGGCTGATGAAAAAATTATACATCTTATCATCATCTACTTCCAACTCACATTGCTCAATTTTATTTTGAAAACACGGCATGTCTTTTATAGGAACAGCTTTATATTTTTCATTCGTTAGGTGTTTTTGAGCTGACCAAACACATTTCATTTCTGTTTGAGAAATTATCTCAAGATCTTCAAGATTTTCCCTAAAACAAAACAAAAAAAACAGCAGAAAAAGAACAAAGACAATAAGCACATAATTCATTCTTATTAAAAATCAACTTGGCACGATTACGCCTTTTTGAATTAGTAAAATGATACACCTTGTACACTTGATTAAAACATCAGAAATGTGTTTACATCTACCGCTATTCCCAGCTTTACATGAACACAACATAGTTTTAATTTCAATGCTCCCTTTCCCTGAGTTACAATGAAGTTCTCCTCGAATGTGATGAGAGTCTGCATTGAGTGCGCTACTCTGAAGACACAAAGCACAGATCATGATTTTAGTAGAAGTGGAAGAATTTAACTTTCCGCATAATATTATGTGACCAGCATTTAATACTTCTTCACCTTCATAAACACTTCTAGAAGTGTTTGTGCCTTTAATATAACGCAAGTATTCTACTAAACTCAGTCTTGCCATTTGGACCTAAAAATGGTACTATTAGAATCCTGTAGTATAATAATGTTAACTGAACCGTTCACATATTATATGCACACGATTTTTATTTATTTATCGAAGTCTTCCATCCTTGCATAACTTTCAATATCACTAGACTGAACTGAAATAGTTTGTGTGAAGTTATCCACGCATTTCCAGCAACGGTTTATGACGTGGGGACTGTCGAAAGTCGGCAAGAGCGAAATTCAACTGCAGTGTTGCCAAACTTCGAAATAATCTCTAGCAAAGATTTCCTTTCATTTCAGTCAACTAAATCGTAACAAATGATTGTATAATGCCGTGAATACTAAAATTCAGTAAAAAAAATGGATGTATAGTAGAATAAATCCGCTAAGCAAGAAAAGAGGATACATTAAATTGACGCGATATACGAAGCTTTACGATATTTCTGCGCTTTCCATGGCGTTACGTGTTCGTAGAATATACGGGGGTTCGTAAAAAAAAATTATATCCATCGTCGATGGAGGGAGGTTGATGTAATATTATTATCACTATGTATTTATTAAAATTTGGAAAATATATGAGGATTCGAAAAAAACTTGTTTCAGAATTTGTGAGGCGTTAATAGAACGAGCAACGTTTCGGCAAATCCCCCTATATTTTCCAAACTATTGCGTGTTCGTTGATGGATTTTTCATTGGTGCGTGGAAAAACATGTGAGGATTCGAAAAAACCATGTTTCAGAATTTGTACCACCGTAGGAGGAGGGAGGGAGGGGTTAATAGAACGAGCGATGTTTCGCTATATCACCCTGTATTTTTTAAACTATTGCGTGTTCGTTGATGGATTTTTCATTGATTCGTTTAAGAACATGTGAGGATTCGAAAAAACCATGTTTCAGAATTTGTACCAACGTAGGAGGAGGGAGGGAGGGGTTAATAGAACAAGCCACGTTTCGACAAATCACCCTGTATTTCCTAAACTATTGCGTGTTCGTTGATGGATTTTTCATTGATTCATTGAAAAACATGTGAGAATTCGAAAAAACCATGTTTCAGAATTTGTACCACCGTAGGAGGAGGGAGGGAGGGGTTAATAGAACGAGCGATGTTTCGCTATATCACCCTGTATTTTCTAAACTATTGCGTGTTCGTTGATGGATTTTTCATTGATTCGTTGAAAAACATGAGAGGATTCGAAAAAACCATGTTTCAGAATTTGTACCACCGTAGGAGGAGGGAGGGAGGGGTTAATAAAACGAGCAACGTTTCGACAAATCACCCTGTATTTCCTAAACTATTGCGTGTTCGTTGATGGATTTTTCATTGATTCGTTGAAAAACATGTGAGAATTCGAAAAAACCATGTTTCAGAATTTGTACCACCGTAGGAGGAGGGAGGGAGGCGTTAATATAACGAGCGATGTTTCGCTATATCACCCTGTATTTTCTAAACTATTGCGTGTTCGTTGATGGATTTTTCATTGATTCGTTGAAAAACATGAGAAGATTCGAAAAAACCATGTTTCAGAATTTGTACCACCGTAGGAGGAGGGAGGGAGGGGTTAATAAAACGAGCAACCTTTCGACAAATCACCCTGTATTTCCTAAACTATTGCGTGTTCGTTGATGGATTTTTCATTCATTCCTTGAAAAACATGTGAGAATTCGAAAAAACCATGTTTCAGAATTTGTACCACCGTAGGAGGAGGAAGGGAGGCGTTAATAGAACGAGCGATGTTTCGCTATATCACCCTGTATTTTCTACACTATTGCGTGTTAGTTGATGGATTTTTCATTGATTCCTTGAAAAACATGTGAGGATTCGAAAAACCATGTTTCAGAATTTGTACCACCGTAGGAGGAGGGAGGAAGGGGTTAAAATAAAGAGCCACGTTTCGACAAATCACCCTGTATTTCCTAAACTATTGCGTGTTCGTTGATGGATTTTTCATTATTTCTTTTGAGAACATGTGAGGATTCGAAAAAACCATGTTTCAGAATTTGTACCACCGTAGGAGGAGGGAGGGAGGGGTTAATAGAACGAGCGATGTTTCGCTATATCACCCTGTATTTTTTCAAGTTCCCTAACTTTATTTACTTTTGGAAAAATATCATTATTTATGTGACTTCTCATCTGTTTTTCGACCGATTGTATGTTCCTTTTCTCAATTCGCGATTCATCCTCCTGAATTTCCGTCATTTTCTTTTCCGCTAATCCTTCATACTTATTTTCACTGAGGTAAACTTTTCTGATATTTCCGATTTTGAACTCATTACTAACTGAACATGGTCGATAATGAGAATTATTACGAAATTGGGTTACTCTCCAATTTTTCGTTGGGCACTCTCTCGACCAGTGTCCTATCTGATTGCAGGAATAACATACTTCACTATTTCTTCTTACTGATCTCCGGCATTCCCTCGCGAAATGACCCTGTTGACCACAAGAATAACAGCCTTTTTTGACGTTTTGTTGAATGTTCCCCCAATTTGCCCAAGTACTTCTACACTCTTTTGCCGAATGACCTAGGTACTTCTCTGCAAAATTGACATATTACTCCGAATTTAATTTCCGATATATTTCTAGTAGATAATCTCCCTTGCAACATTTCATGAGTCGTTTCCTGCAATCTTACTAGTTCCTCTGCTTTTTCTTAATCCAAATTTTCCTCGCGCCATAAAAAAATACCGACTTCCCTCATAACTTCTTTACGTAGTCCAATTTTGAATTGATTTAGAATCAAATCCCTATTTTTCTTCCTAATACCCGATTCCTCATCTTTCGTTGCCCCGGACAAATCCTCACTTAATAGTTCCGCCCCTATAATTCTCAATCTAGTGCAAAAAGATGAAACGTTTTCATCCTGTCTCTGAAAACAATTATTTAAATTCCACTGATTTTCCCAAGGTAACCTAACTGGAGTGAATTTTTAAAGGTATCTTGCTTTTAATTCCGCATATGATAAAGAATTTAGGGCAATATCAGATTTAAAAAAATTATACGCGTCCCCTACTAGTTTGAATTTAAGCAATGTCAACGTCTCATGTTCACTCCACCCGTCTAATTGCGACCTAAGTTCAAATTTTTCGAAATATCTGGTTACGTCCTTGCCTGAAAAATCATGCAATACCTCTTTGGTGGTGTGGAAATTTGGTGCTATACTATCTAAGCTTATTTTGTGAAATTATTACTATAGCTTTGTTTTGGTTCCGAAATGCGAACTATCTCACGACATTTTCAGAATTGCGGAGGATTGATGCGCTGTAGACACCCGATTCCGAACTGTTCCAGATCAATCCTGAAAACTGTGAAACCAAAACAGGAATTAAATCCCGATTTTATCCAATATTTACATCGAATTCAAAATATATCAAAATCAACTTTTAAATTTCTATATTGAAAAAAATAAGATAAATTTACGAAAAAAAGTAACGTAAGGAATTAATGAAAGGATTAGACAAAATAGAATATATAATATAAAAAATGAAACTCATACAAAATGTTGTCTGCAAGATCCTTTGTCCGCATACTCCTGTATGCGTATTCCTGCGAGTTCGAGGATGGTTTAGATTTATAACTCAGTTAACTGGAATGCGTTTATTTCAATTATTTCACAAAATGAAGAGAACATTTTCAATATTTTTGGAATACATAAATTATATTTATCGTACTGATGTCAAAAAGCGCGAGCAGCAGTAAGTGAATTACATATACAGGGTGTTTCCTAAACATGCGGCAAAAATTCAGGGGGTTGTTCCTTGGACTATTTTAAGCATGTTTTGTCCTTGGATGATTTTTGAAAAACCTTTTTGTTTCGAAGATACAGGGCGAACAACATTTTTCATATTTTTAAAATTAATAATAGTTTAAATAAAAATGCGTACCGCACTGTGTTTACTAAGTAGGTACAATTTATTTTTAAATTTGTTAAACAACATTCCAATTACTAAAAACGGCCAGTTTTTTTACTAAAAATTGATAAGTGCAGATGGCAAAGGAATACAGATTAAACACGGTTTTCATTTGAATTCGTTTTGTGATGTATTAGCAATTAATATATTTATTTTTTTTTTATTTTTATTGGATGCTTGTATGCTGGCTAGAGGTGGTCATTTTCAACAGTTTTTGTAGGTTGAGTTGAATTTTCATGTAATTTTTCATAATAAAATGTTATTATCTGAAATTTTGTTTCCCCTATATCTTCGAAACAAATAGGTTTTTCAAAAATCATCAAAGGACAAAATATTCTTAGAATAGTCCAAGGAACAACCCCCTGAATTTTTGCCGCATGTTTAGGAAACACCCTGTATAATACAATTACAATCAGCCACTTTAACATTAACCCCTCTCTCCTCCTACGGTGGTACAAATTCTGAAACATGGTTTTTTCGAATCTTCACATGTTTTTCAACGTACCAATGAAAAATCCATCAACCAACACGCAATAGTTTAGGAAATACAGGGTGATTTGTCGAAACGTTGCTCGTTTTATTAACCCCTCCCTCCCTCCTCCTACGGTGGTACAAATTCTGAAACATGGTTTTTTCGAATCCTCTCATGTTTTTCAACGAATCAATGAAAAATCCATCAACGAACACGCAATAGTTTAGAAAATACAGGGTGATATAGCGAAACATCGCTCGTTCTATTAACGCCTCCCTCCCTCCTCCTACGGTGATACAAATTCTGAAACATGGTTTTTTCGAATCCTCACATGTTCTCAAAAGAAATAATGAAAAATCCATCAACGAACACGCAATAGTTTAGGAAATACAGGGTGATTTGTCGAAACGTGGCTCATTCTATTAACCCCTCCCTCCCTCCTCCTACGGTGGTACAAATTCTGAAACATGGTTTTTTCGAATCCTCACATGTTTTTCAACGAATCAATGAAAAATCCATCAACGAACACGCAATAGTTTAGAAAATAACAGGGTGATATAGCGAAACATCGCTCGTTCTATTAACGCCTCCCTTCCTCCTCCTACGGTGGTACAAATTCTGAAACATGGTTTTTTCGAATTCTCACATGTTTTTCAACGAATCAATGAAAAATCCATCAACGAACACGCAATAGTTTAGGAAATACAGGGTGATTTGTCGAAACGTTGCTCGTTTCAACCCCCCCTTCCTCCCTCCTCCTACGGGGGTACAAATTCTGAAACATGGTTTTTTCGAATCCTCACATGTTCTTAAACGAATCAATGAAAAATCCATCAACGAACACGCAATAGTTTAAAAAATACAGGGTGATATAGCGAAACATCGCTCGTTCTATTAACCCCTCCCTCCCTCCTCCTACGGTGGTACAAATTCTGAAACATGGTTTTTTCGAATCCTCACATGTTTTTCCACGCACCAATGAAAAATCCATCAACGAACACGCAATAGTTTGGAAAATATAGGGGGATTTGTCGAAACGTTCCTCGTTCTATTAACGCCTCACAAATTCTGAAACAAGTTTTTTCGAATCCTCATATATTTTCCAAATTTTAATAAATACATAGTGATAATAATATTACATCAACCTCCCTCCATCGACGATGGATATAATTTTTTTTTACGAACCCCCGTACATTCTACGAACACGTAACGCCATGGAAAGCGCAGAAATATCGTAAAGCTTCGTATATCGCGTCAATTTAATGTATCCTCTTTTCTTGCTTAGCGGATTTATTCTACTACTCGCTCTGCTCGCCGAAGGGGCTCCGCCCCTTAGACCCCGTCACTATGCCGGTAGATCCTTCACTGGGTATCCCTCTAGAAAATAAAAGATTTTTTTCTGTGACGGGAAAAAAATTTGACATTTTATCTCTGTTGACAGGTAACAAAATTTGACTTTTCACGAAATTACTTTTTTCCCCGGGAAAAAAGTGAGTACTTTTTTCCCGGATATATATATCTACATATAGATAAAGGAAGATATTTTATTTCAGAATCTTTTATTGAACATTAGTTACATTTCCTTTATATCAAAAGTACAATTATTAAATGTGCATTGCGTAAATGACATGTTCCTTGAACTATTCGGTACAACAGACGAATTTTCTTGTGTTGAAATAATATTTTTCTCTGACATGGACACAACTGTTGTTGATGTACCTGGTCGCAAATCGGGTGTTATTTCAGAACTGCCACACGTTCTGAACACTTTATTAGCAATTTCTGTTCTGTGTGCCACTGATTCATCAACATACCCTTCAGCGACCGTTGATGATTTCCAACCGCCATGTTTCTTTAGTGTCATCAAGTCTCCCCCAGATTCAACTAAAAGTGTAGCAGACGATCTTCGAAATGAATGACCTGTATATGAGTGAGCATTTTCAAGTTGAAGAAAATTAGCTACTGTTTCAGGTACCTTATAAAACTGATTTTTACCCACAACCTGATTGATACATTTTCCATTGCGATATGCATAAAACAGGCGGCGATCTTTTGCTGCTGCTGGACGAAGGGCTATGTACATTCGGTAATACTTGATATATTCTTCAGTAACTACGAATCTTCTGTTTACATCATTCTTTGTTTGCTTCAGTTTCACAATTAATAACTTTCCCGAATCTTCAATATCATCCAATGTTACCTGGCTGATTTCACAAATTCGACAAGCACCTGCAATCCCAAATACAACAACAACCTTGGCCATTAAATAAACTTCATCCGGTGCATTATTTAAAAAATCACTAATTTGCGTACTCGTAAAAATCGCAGCTTTCTTGGGCGTGTATCCTTTCCCATTTTGTTTCAGAAATGTAATTAGTTTGAAATATTTTGAAATGTCTACATTATTATTGGATCGTAACAAACTTTTAATCATTGAATAATTCGACCACACTGTTGATGGCTTTTGTTGTTGTGCCAGTTCCGAAAAGTAAGCCAATAACACTGTCTCCGAGAATGAACTGCATTTCTTTTTCATTTTCCAATCCATAAATCTTGAATACGCGGTTTCGTATATTTTCCGTGATTTAGCTGGCAATAATTTTCGTGACGCTTCTTGCGCGGCTTCTATCAACTCCGGTGGAGTCAGAGAAAACTCGGAATCAGACATTTTTAACTTTAAATTATTCAACAAGATAACTACTAAACAATTAATACCGAGTTCGCAATTTTTGAATCAAATCACAAAATTAAATTGACAGATATTTGATTACTTTGAAGTTTTCCATAGCAACGCTGGTCTAATTGCAGCCCACTAGTTTAAAAATTCTGACTCTAATGCATTGTAATATTATGTTCTTTCACTATTAAATTGTCGTTTTTCCCATCACAGAAAAAAATAGTGTATTATACACGGGAAAAATATTAGATTTTAGCTCTCGGTTTTTTGTCTCCCTCCGTTTCGCGTCGGGAGACAACATAACCTCGAGCTAAAATCTAATACTTTTTTCCCTTGTATAATAAATAACTATTTTTCGGAAACCATGTATCGTTAGCTGATTTTAGACGATTCACTCGGTATCATATGCTGATTCTAGGGTAGAATTCTATAAGACTTCTTTCCTAGAACATACCGGTTCGCCCTTGCTCACATGAAAATATTTGATGCAAATAACTTTCCATGACGACAAACCAATGGCGGTCCTAGCCTTAAATTTTGAGGGGGTTCGCCGTTAAGGGTTTCGAGTTTTTCTATTATAATTTGATGATATGAATCCCCGTTATTCAAATAATGAAATTCTGGATCTATTCCATATCCACGGTGAATGCAACAGAATTGTTTCGAGAACTTGTCGAGCATTCAATCAGAAATATCCACATTTACCACCAATTGACGAGAAGATAATTCGGAAGGATGTTTCAAACTTTCTGTTACTCCCTTTTCATCACCACGCTGATTTTTTCCTGAATTCATAAAATGTATTCTACCGCTTTTTCATATGAATAGAATTGGCACACAGGAGTCCTGCATGATTTTATTTCATTTGGTAGGTAGAGGTTTTTTTCTTCTAGGTAGGTACTCCATCCAGTATAATGGATATTCATGAAGTATGCAACATCCTTTCAAGTAGATGAGGAAATTTCTGATTTAAAATTTGATGAGTTCTACCAATAATTCTATTGCATTCATCGTGAATATGGAATTAGATATTTATAATACAAGTGCAGAACTTATTGATATTCTTCCAAGAGTTCAGAATGACCGAGTGGTAGAATGAGCCTTCTGTACGAGTTTTAAACATTATGTTCCCGAATTCACTGTCTTTTTATTGAAATTGACGGAAACTTCCATAAATATCTATAAGTGATTTTTGCATTGAAAAATGTTGGTTGGTAGAACAGTTTTCTGTATCACAAATTTGACAAATAATAGATAAATCCGTTCCAGTCTATTTTGTTCCACAAAATGTGCCGGAAAGAACTGATTTGCCACATAATTAGAGAAAAGTATATCCAGAATTTTGTCATTTGAATATCGGAAATTCAATTCGTGAAATCAAATTAGTGAAGCTTTGATAATGAAAATACCTGTCACATGTAAAGTAATTAGATATTTAAATTTCTATGGTCATAGAGTATTATTGCTAGTCTGTCTGGAAACAGATCGAATAAAATTGACCCTACGTATAACATAAATTCATAAAATCTCAAATAACTCTTGAATTATTGAATTTGAGAGCATAATCACGTTTGGACACTACTCTTATTTTTTACCGTAGAATCCAGCGAAATCACAAAAAAAAGGGTTCTGATTTGAAAATCGAAAGTTATGATCAAATTTTGTTCACAATTTTTGGCACCCTGTAATGATATTTCTCAAATTCAAGATATGCACGATGTTCCAACATCATTTTAGTTTGAGAAAGTGAATTGAAATAGGCATAGGATATTCACAGTAAAAATAATTCAGGTAATTGTGACTAAGGAAATTCTCTCTTTTTTACGGTTTTTCCTTGATATTTTGAAAACTATGAGGACTAACACAATAATTTTAGCAAAGAGTAATTGAGAATGGAAATCTCGATAATATCTGAGACATAAAATGAAAAAAAAGTTTGTTTTGAAAAAAATTTTTTTAATTCTTATATAACCGGAAGCGCCTGAACTTCGAAAATATTTTAGCTGAACAATGTCATATTCCGAAATTTTAGATTTAGGCGTACAACTTTGCTCTTGCCGTTTTGCAATAGCTGGCTGTAACGGTAAGTGGTAGTCGAAATAAATATATCGTAGATGTCATACAATAAGTTTAGTTATTTGTGAACATAACGCCATCGACATGTTAGTCGATTTGTGTCTGCATCATAAAGTTATTCACGATTAACCATGTCAGCTTACGAGTCAAATTCTCGTCATTTGAGGGAGGTTTTAATTTTCTACTGAAATATGAATAAATCTGCGGCTGAGGCTCATCGAATGCTCTCAAATACCTATGGTGAGGCCGCTATTAGTGAAAGAACGTGCCGAGAGTGGTTTGAACGCTTCAAGAATGGTGATTTTGATGTCGAAGACCAGCATCGCGGTGGAAGAGAGAAGGTTTTTGAAGATGCAGAATTGGAGGCAATACTTGATCAAGACTCATTTCAAACGCAACAATAATTGACAGGATCATTAGGACTACAAGCCATTTCAAAACGCCTGAAAGTCATAGGAATGATTCAGAAACAAGAAAAGTGGGTGCCGTACGAGTTGAAGCCGGGAGGTGTTTGAACGGAGTTTGTTTGTTTGTGAACAGCTGCTTTCGAGGCAAAGACGGAAGGAATTTCTGCATCGGATTGGGACTGGAGACGAAAAACGGGTTCATTACGATAATCCCAAGCACATAAAATCATGTGGATATCCCGGCCATGCTTTCACGTCGACGGCTAAACCGAATATTCTCGGTTCTAAGGTCATGCTCAGTATTTGGTGGGACCAGCTCGGCGTAGTGTATTATGAGTTGTTAAAACCGACTGAAACGATCACAGGCGATCGTTATCGAACGCAATCAATGCATTTGTGTCGAGCATTGAGAGACAAACCGCCGCAATACGACGAGAGAGTAGATGAATGGATTTTACTGCATGACAATGCTCGACTCCATGTTGCGAAAGTCAAGATATACTTGAAAAAGTTGAAATGGGAATTCCTACCCCACCCGACGTATTCTCCAGACGTTGTTTCCTCGGACTATCACTTGTTTCGATCAATAGCACACAGCCTGGCTGACCAGCACTTCCTATCTTATGAAGAATTAAAAACTTGGATCGATTCGTGGTTCGCTTCAAAAGATGACCAGTTTTTTCAATTCGTACGCTGCTTGAAAGATGTGAGAAAGTAAAGTGACCAGCGATGGGCAATATTTCGAATCATAAATGTATAACCAAATGTATATTTACAATAAAGCCTCAAATTTCGGTAAAAAAATTTGTACGCTTATGTATTTGTTATATTATAATATATTCATTTACTTATCACGGTTTTAGCTATTCAGGTAGAAATTAAAAAAAAAATAGTAAATCTATTGTTTCATATGAAAAAAAAAGAAGACAATTGGCAAGTATAACACAACATCTAATTTGGTCTGTGAACCTTTGAAAACCTTGTAATCACAGCGTTCTCGTCAACATCAATGTCCCTGTATATGTTCAGGAGTACTAAACTGAATCCGATGCCAATATCGAAAAAACCAGAATAACACCATATGAACTACCATTTATTCATTTCGAAAATAAACTTGCCGAATTTTCTGCTCGAATAGCTGTGCGAAAATTATGAGTTTCCATACAGTTTATCTATTAATATGAATTTCCACCAAGTAAAAAACCGATCCCATCAAGAAGATCTGGCATACAGGCAACGTTGCAGATTATTAGACCTAATATTAGGTCTATGCATCTGACAGACGTTACGTATTAAACATGATGGCCGCCGCCATATATAAACAATAGATAAAACCATCGATTTTTACGAAAAAAAGGCATTTTTATTTCAGGGAAAGCTTGAAATGTGATTAATTAATCATTTCTAACGAGAATCAGTTAATAAAATACAAGAAAACTAGCTATTAATGTGGATAACCTCACCTTCATTAGGCCAATTTCACAATTGAAAAAAAACTAGCTGAATTAATAAATTTATGACAGCGGATTCGTAATCTAAGACCCAAAATAAGTAAGTCTGCAAAATTTCATCACTTTTGAATCATTATTAAAATTAATTCTATATAGTAAACATTGTTTTTCTTTTCAGAAGATGGATTATTGTCGTTTGGATGGATAATTATAGAGGATATTTATTTGTCGAATATCAATTAGAAGTATCTAGAGATGTTGGACCAATTTGAGTCTGAAAATTGAGATTAAAGCTTCAAATTATTAACTAATTTGTAAAGAAATACACAATATTTGATCAACAATTATATAGGGTGTATATATATTTGAAGTAGTAATTAGACATTTTGAAATCTGAAATTCTCATTTCTCTAGAAATGGCAATTTCTTTCTTCTTTAAAAAATTTGGGAAAAATGCATAAGCAAAATGTGAGAGTTATTATCAGTCAATAGAAATACTACCTGAAAAAGAAACTGCATTCAATGTTTATTTTCAGTTTTGACAAATATTGAATTTTCTTAATCATTCGATAAGATCTATGAAAAGACCTACAGTGAAATTTTTGTTTTAGGAATATTCAGTATAGCTATAATAAACTGAAAAGCAGCAGAATGAATAGATCTACCTTCCAAAAACCCATGGCTTATGTTGCCTCACAAGCAATCGTAACATTTTTGAGAAATCAGGTTATAAGAAGTCCCTCATTTCCAAGGTTCATCAATACTTTTTTCAGTTGAGCAACAAATTATTCTTCTATTCCATAATTTATTAAGAAATACAATATATGATCAACAATTATATAGGGTGTATATATTTAGAATACAAGGAAGGACACCTTTTGAAATCTAAAAATTTGGTTAATAGTAGGTTATTTTTCATAATTTATAAACTAATACAATATATAATTTGCAATTATAAAGGTAGGTTGCATAGATTTAGAATACCAAATAGTGATTTCTATTTTGCTTACTCTTCTGTTGCATATTTCTTGAAGGTATATGGACAAAAATGATTCTTGTGGGTTCTGGTGAACGATCAAAAGGATACAGAATACAGGTTACAATGTCATCAGTCGAGATGTAGTTATCATAGATAAGGGATGATATAGAAATTTCACTAGATAATTCTCATTCAGTGGAGGACAGCTTGTAGCTCTGGGTTTTACTCAGAAGTAAATTGAACAGGGCAATTTATGTCCTATATAGTAAATAAAATTTTGACAGATATTAGTAGAAAAAGATCAACAATTGAGCATTGTATTTACAATCCAAAAATAACTTGCTAACTGTTGTTGCATTGTACGTGGATGATTTCTTTGTTTTAACTAATGTTTATTCTGAATGAATATATCTGATAGAAAATTTAAGTGATAATTTTATCATAAAGAATTAAGGGAACGCTAAAAAATGTTTAGGGATGAATATCCCTAGAAATTATGAAAAAAGTAGTATAGTAATTGTTTATATTCTTCAAATATATATTGTAATAATTCAACATGTCTGATTGTAAACACATGAAAACTCCTTTGAAAACTTAATTGAAAATTGATTCAACATAAGAGAGTTGTAATGATGAACCATATAAAAAATTTATAGGTTTATCAACGTCTTTAGCAGTATTAACTAATCCTGATAAAGCACACTTTGTTAATCTCTTGATTCAATTTAATAATTATCTCATTATTGAACACAGGAAAAGTGCAAAACTCATTTCAAGATGCAAGTAAAAAAAGATCATCGTTCAATGTTTACTTCAGGACCTGTGTTCAGTATTTGAAATGACTGCCTCGGTACTAAAATTGTATCAGCCAATACTATTGACCCATGTTAGTGGGTTCGATAACTACACTGACTTGATTTTTTCAAATGTTAACTTTGGATCTGAATCAATGAATAATTTAATTTTTACCAAAATGAAAAGCAATTACTAAATCAGTAGGATAGCATTTTTGAACTGGCCATATAGCATCTATTCCTATAACGATTAAAAGATTGGAAATTTTAGTGAACAAATAGGTATATACATTTTTATAAAAGTTTAATCATTCATTCATGACATGGCAAGTATTAATAAATAGTCTATTTACTATATTAAACTCGTAAGCGCTCCTCCCACCGAAAATCGAACGATTTTGGACCGATTTTGCGGTCGAGTGTTCTCGGCTCTGGGAGAGATACGAGAAAAACTAAAAGTACGGGAAGAAAGAGAAAATGTCGAATTAACTCCCGCGGATATTCCCGTTTCCCGATTTTTCGGGATTACCTGGGAATGAACGGATAAAGTTTGGGAAATTTCCCGACGAATTTCCAGATTCACGTCGACGTGAACGACCAATAGGAAAATACTACGATGTCCTTGGGTAGCAACGGGCCTAGCAACGTCCGCGGCAATTGACGTTTCTAGAATATTTAGGTTTTATATTATTTTTACTGTGTCCATTAGAGGGCTCTCGATGAATAGAACTATTTGAAATATGAATAACTGTATAATAAAATCAAGGATCAATCTAATAATCTATTCAAAATATTCTGACGTTTTAACCAATTCTGTGCTCATTCATGAAATCGTCGAAATACAGAATGAAAATGGGAAACGTCAGATGATATTTTAATGGAAATGTTGAAATTTGGACGAATCGAGAAAAAATATGCAAGAAAAGATGAATCAGATGCGATTTATATCCCTTTTTCCATGTATATTTTATGATATTTTCAAGCGGAATCGTTTTGTGTCAGTGGAAAGCTTGGTTTGCCAGAACCCTCTACAGGAGTCATTTGGTTATTTGAAAAGTTTTTAACGAGAAATTTGAAGAAATAATAGACTACACCTGTATGTACCGCCCTTTTATGATGGTATTTTTGCGTTTTGTTGATATTTTCATGGAAATTGGTCAAGTCTTGAAGCATTCCGTTTCATGTGAATTGTCAAGGTAAATATATCATTTTGGAAAGATATCAGCATTTGAGGCGAAGAAAACTGGTAGGTAGAGATATTTTAATTCGATTTCCTTTATATTTAACGATTTTTTAAACGAAATTCATGAAAATTCATCAATTTATAGAATCTCTGTGTCACCAGTTATTTTGACATTATTCCTATAAGAAGCACAAATGCACCTAATTATGCAAAGGCATTGTGGCCGGGTCGTTAGGGATGCCGTCGTACAATCTGAGGTCTCTTTTGGGATGCGAGTTCAAATCTTGCAGCAGGTGATAATTTTTTTTTTCTTAATTTTTCGCCAGTTATTAATTTTTATATTATTTGGCGGTGAATGCTTCGGATTATTGAAATGGATCAATTTTTTGTTTAGTCTATTGTGTGAATGATTTCGTAGTATACACATATAATTATGTTTTTCCGATTTTCAAAGTACATATAAGAATAACGATTATACATTGTTTTTTTTCAAGTTGCCTATTGGAGGTTTTTCGATAAATTGACCATATTATACAGGGTGTACAATTTTCGAGCGCCAATTATGCTTTTCTGTAAAATTGAAAACTTATGAAATCTGAAAATTGAAATTTCAAGTTAGATTTCTCTCACATAATTTGCGAAGATATACGTGCGATGAATAACGTTTATACAGAGTGTACAATTTCCGAGATGTCTCTGGAGAAGTGAAAACTGTTCTTATAGTTGTCATGTTAGCTCTATAGGTTATCATTCAATTGCATAATTCTTGAAGGTATACAGGTGGGGATTGACGATTATATACAGGGTGTACAATTTTCAAGCGCCAATTATACATTTCTGGAAAATCGAGACCTTATGAAATCTGGAAATTGGAATAAGAGCTTTAGATTTGTTTTCTCTTGCATAATTTGCGAAGATATACGTGCGATGAATATTTTTTATACAGTGCGATATCGATTTTACAGGAGATATGGAAGTATTTATGAATGAATTAAAATATGGATCTATGGGCTATATTGATCAACCTAAAAGGTAGATCTATGGGCTATGATGATCTACCTACAAGGTAGATCTATGGACAACATTGATCTACCTACAAGGTAGATCTGTGGGCAACATTGAGCTACCTACAAGGTAGATCTATGGACAACATTGATCTACCTATTAAGTAGATCTACAGGATATATTGATCTACCTACAAGGTAGATCTATGGGCGTACTAGTCTATACTATATTAAACTCGTAAGCGCTCCTCCCACCGAAAATCGAACGATTTCGGACCGATTTTGCGGTCGAGTGTTCTCGGCTCTGGGAGAGATACGAGAAAAACTAAAAGTACGGGAAGAAAGAGAAAATGTCGAATTAACTCCCGCGGATATTCCCGTTTCCCGATTTTTCGGGATTACCTGGGAATGAACGGATAAAGTTTGGGAAATTTCCCGACGAATTTCCAGATTCACGTCGACGTGAACGACCAATAGGAAAATACTACGATGTCCTTGGGTAGCAACGGGCCTAGCAACGTCCGCGGCAATTGACGTTTCTAGAATATTTAGGTTTTATATTATTTTTACTGTGTCCATTAGAGGGCTCTTGATGAATAGAACTATTTGAAATATGAATAACTGTATAATAAAATCAAGGATCAATCTAATAATCTATTCAAAATATTCTGACGTTTTAACCAATTCTGTGCTCATTCATGAAATCGTCGAAATACAGAATGAAAATGGGAAACGTCAGATGATATTTTAATGGAAATGTTGAAATTTGGACGAATCGAGAGGAAATATGCAGGAAAAGATGAATCAGATGCGATTTAAATCCCTTTTTCCATGTATATTTTATGATATTTTCAAGCGGAATCGTTTTGTGTCAGTGGAAAGCTTGGTTTGCCAGAAGCCTCTACAGGAGTCATTTGGTTATTTGAAGTTTTTAACGAGAAATTTGAGGAAATAATAGACTACACCTGTATGTACCGCCCTTTTATGATGGTATTTTTGCGTTTTGTTGATATTTTCATGGAAATTGGTCAAATCTTGAAGCATTCCGTTTCATGTGAATTGTCAAGGTAAATATATCATTTTGGAAAGATATCAGCATTTGAGGTGAAGAAAACTGGTAGGTAGAGATATTTTAATTCGATTTCCTTTATATTTAACGATTTTTTAAACGAAATTCATGAAAATTCATCAATTTATAGAATCTCTGTCAACAGTTATTTTGACATTTCTATAAGAAGCACAAATGCACCTAATTATGCAAAGGCATTGTGGCTGGGTCGTTAGGGATGCGGTCGTACAATCTGAGGTCTCTTTTGGGATGCGAGTTCAAATCTTGCAGCAGGTGATAATTTTTTTTTCTTAATTTTTCGCCAGTTATTAATTTTTATATTATTTGGCGGTGAATGCTTCGGATTATTGAAATGGATCAATTTTTTGTTTAGTCTATTGTGTGAATGATTTCGTAGTATACAAATATAATTATGTTTTTCCGATTTTCAAAGTACATATAAGAATAACGATTATACATTGTTTTTTTTCAAGTTGCCTATTGAAGGTTTTTCGATAAATTGACCATATTATACAGGGTGTGCAATTTTCGAGCGCCAATTATGCTTTTCTGTAAAATTGAAAACTTATGAAATCTGAAAATTGAAATTTCAAGTTAGATTTCTCTCACATAATTTGCGAAGATATACGTGCGATGAATAACGTTTATACAGAGTGTACAATTTCCGAAATGTCTCTGGAGAACTGAAAACTTTTCTTATAGTTGTCATGTTAGCTCTATAGGTTATCATTCAATTGCATAATTCTTGAAGGTATACAGGTGGGGATTGACGATTATATACAGGGTGTACAATTTTCAAGCGCCAATTATACATTTCTGGAAAATCGAGACCTTATGAAATCTGGAAATTGGAATAAGAGCTTTAGATTTGTTTTCTCTTGCATAATTTGCGAAGATATACGTGCGATGAATATTTTTTATACAGTGCGATATCGATTTTACAGGAGATATGGAAGTATTTATGAATGAATTAAAATATGGATCTATGGGCTATATTGATCAACCTAAAAGGTAGATCTATGGGCTATGATGATCTACCTACAAGGTAGATCTATGGACAACATTGATCTACCTACAAGGTAGATCTGTGGGCAACATTGATCTACCTACAAGGTAGATCTATGGACAACATTGATCTACCTATTAGGTAGATCTACAGGATATATTGATCTACCTACAAGGTAGATCTATGGGCGTACTAGTTACCTTTTAAAGTATTTTATACCTACATTGAATTGCTGGAAAATTTATACCAATTTCGAAAGTAACTGCCATGTCAAAATTCTTCATATACTGAATGATCCTTCAAATGTTATTTCTGTCGTAACATTTTGACTAGTAATTCAAGTGAAAAATTTGAACTGATTTTATATATGTATACTCGCTCTGCTCGCCGAAGGGGCTCCGCCCCTTGGACCCCGTCACTATGCCGGTAGATCCTTCACTGGGTATCCCTCTAGAAAATAAAAGATTTTTTTCGGGAACCATGTATCGTTAGCTGATTTTAGACGATTCACTCGGTATCCTATGCTGATTCTAGGGTAGAATTCTATAAAACTTCTTTCCTAGATCATACCGGTTCGCCCTTGCTCACATGAAAATATTTGATGCAAATAACTTTCCATGACGACAAACCAAGGGCGGTCCTAGCCTTAAATTTTGAGGGGGTTCGCCGTTAAGGGTTTCGAGTTTTTCTATGGGAACAAATCCCAGATTACACCGATATCGAGCTTAACCTCTCAAAAATATTTATATTTAGATATTTATATGAATATTTATACAGGGTGTTTCAAGTTCGAAGGCCTATTAGACGTTTCTGGAGAACGGGGCCGATTTGAAATCTGAAGGTCAGAATATGACATTGTTCATGATGCCCTATTCAGCTAAAATATTTTAGAAGTTCTGGCATTTCCGGTTATACAAGAATTAAAAAAAAATTCTTCGAAAAAAACATTTTTTTTCATTTTGTGTCTCAGATATTATAAAAATTTCCATTCTCAATTACTCTCTGCTGAAATTATTGCGTTAGTTCTCATAGTTTTCAAAATATTAAGAAAAATCGTAAAAAAGAGAGAATTTCCATAGTCACTATCACGTGAATTATTTTCACTGTGAATATCCTATGCGTATACTCAATTCACTTTCACAAACTAGAATGATGTTGGAATATCGTGCATATCTTGAATTTGAAAAATATCATCACAGGGTGTTTCAAATATTGTGCCAAAAATTGTGAACAAAATTTGATCATAACTTTCGATTTTCAAATCAGAACCCTATTTTTTTGTGATTTCGTTGAATTCTACGGTAAAAATAAGGGTAGTGTTCAAACATGATTATGCTCTCAAATTCAATAATTCAAGAGTTATTCCAGATTTTATGAATTTATGTTATACGTAGGGTCAATTTCATTCAATCTGTTTCTAGAGTGCGTTTCAAATATTCAATTATTTCAAAGTGACAGGTGTACTCATTATTGAATCTAGTAGATTATAATTTGATGATATGAATCCCCGTTATTCAAATAATGAAATTCTGGATCTATTCCATATCCACGGTGAATGCAACAGAATTGTTTCGAGAACTTGTCGAGCATTCAATCAGAAATATCCACATTTACCACCAATTGACGAGAAGATAATTCGGAAGGATGTTTCAAACTTTCTGTTACTCCCTTTTCATCACCACGCTGATTTTTTCCTGAATTCATAAAATGTATTCTACCGCTTTTTCATATGAATAGAATTGGCACACAGGAGTCCTGCATGATTTTATTTCATTTGGTAGGTAGAGGTTTTTTTCTTCTAGGTAGGTACTCCATCCAGTATAATGGATATTCATGAAGTATGCAACATCCTTTCAAGTAGATGAGGAAATTTCTGATTTAAAATTTGATGAGTTCTACCAATAATTCTATTGCATTCATCGTGAATATGGAATTAGATATTTATAATACAAGTGCAGAACTTATTGATATTCTTCCAAGAGTTCAGAATGACCGAGTGGTAGAATGAGCCTTCTGTACGAGTTTTAAACATTATGTTCCCGAATTCACTGTCTTTTTATTGAAATTGACGGAAACTTCCATAAATATCTATAAGTGATTTTTGCATTGAAAAATGTTGGTTGGTAGAACAGTTTTCTGTATCACAAATTTGACAAATAATAGATAAATCCGTTCCAGTCTATTTTGTTCCACAAAATGTGCCGGAAAGAACTGATTTGCCACATAATTAGAGAAAAGTATATCCAGAATTTTGTCATTTGAATATCGGAAATTCAATTCGTGAAATCAAATTAGTGAAGCTTTGATAATGAAAATACCTGTCACATGTAAAGTAATTAGATATTTAAATTTCTATGGTCATAGAGTATTATTGCTAGTCTGTCTGGAAACAGATCGAATAAAATTGACCCTACGTATAACATAAATTCATAAAATCTCAAATAACTCTTGAATTATTGAATTTGAGAGCATAATCACGTTTGGACACTACTCTTATTTTTTACCGTAGAATCCAGCGAAATCACAAAAAAATAGGGTTCTGATTTGAAAATCGAAAGTTATGATCAAATTTTGTTCACAATTTTTGGCACCCTGTGATGATATTTCTCAAATTCAAGATATGCACGATGTTCCAACATCATTTTAGTTTGAGAAAGTGAATTGAAATAGGCATAGGATATTCACAGTAAAAATAATTCAGGTAATTGTGACTAAGGAAATTCTCTCTTTTTTACGGTTTTTCCTTGATATTTTGAAAACTATGAGGACTAACACAATAATTTTAGCAAAGAGTAATTGAGAATGGAAATCTCGATAATATCTGAGACATAAAATGAAAAAAAAGTTTGTTTTGAAAAAAAATTTTTTAATTCTTATATAACCGGAAGCGCCTGAACTTCGAAAATATTTTAGCTGAACAATGTCATATTCCGAAGTTTTAGATTTAGGCGTACAACTTTGCTCTTGCCGTTTTGCAATAGCTGGCTATAACGGTAAGTGGTAGTCGAAATAAATATATCGTAGATGTCATACAATAAGTTTAGTTATTTGTGAACATAACGCCATCGACATGTTAGTCGATTTGTGTCTGCATCATAAAGTTATTCACGATTAACCATGTCAGCTTACGAGTCAAATTCTCGTCATTTGAGGGAGGTTTTAATTTTCTACTGAAATATGAATAAATCTGCGGCTGAGGCTCATCGAATGCTCTCAAATACCTATGGTGAGGCCGCTATTAGTGAAAGAACGTGCCGAGAGTGGTTTCAACGCTTCAAGAATGGTGATTTTGATGTCGAAGACCAGCATCGCGGTGGAAGAGAGAAGGTTTTTGAAGATGCAGAATTGGAGGCAATACTTGATCAAGACTCATTTCAAACGCGACAATAATTGACAGGATCATTATTACTACAAGCCATTTCAAAACGCCTGAAAGTCATAGGAATGATTCAGAAACAAGAAAAGTGGGTGCCGTACGAGTTGAAGCCGGGAGGTGTTTGAACGGAGTTTGTTTGTTTGTGAACAGCTGCTTTCGAGGCAAAGACGGAAGGAATTTCTGCATCGGATTGGGACTGGAGACGAAAAACGGGTTCATTACGATAATCCCAAGCACATAAAATCATGTGGATATCCCGGCCATGCTTCCACGTCGACGGCTAAACCGAATATTCTCGGTTCTAAGGTCATGCTCAGTATTTGGTGGTACCTGCTCGGCGTAGTGTATTATGAGTTGTTAAAACCGACTGAAACGATCACAGGCGATCGTTATCGAACGCAATCAATGCGTTTGTGTCGAGCATTGAGATACAAACCGCCGCAATACGACGAGAGAGTAGATGAATGGATTTTACTGCATGACAATGCTCGACTCCATGTTGCGAAAGTCAAGATATACTTGAAAAAGTTGAAATGGGAATTCCTACCCCACCCGACGTATTCTCCAGACGTTGCTCCCTCGGACTATCACTTGTTTCGATCAATAGCACACAGCCTGGCTGACCAGCACTTCCTACCTTATGAAGAATTAAAAACTTGGATCGATTCGTGGATCGCTTCAAAAGATGACCAGTTTTTTCAATTCGTACGCTGATCGAAAGATGTGAGAAAGTGAAGTGACCAGCGATGGGCAATATTTCGAATCATAAATGTATAACCAGTGTTTTACAATAAAGCCTCAAATTTCGGTAAAAAAATTTGTACGCTTATGTATTTGTTATATTATAATATATTTATTTACTTATCACGGTTTTAGCTATTCAGGTAGAAATTAAAAAAAAAATATAAAGTAAATCTATTGTTTCATATGAAAAAAAAAGAAGACAATTGGCAAGTATAACACAACATCTAATTTGGTCTGTGAACCCTTTGAAAACCTTGTAATCACAGCGTCCTCGTCAACATCAATGTCCCTGTATATGTTCAGGAGTACTAAACTGAATCCGATGCCAATATCGAAAAAACCAGAATAACACCATATGAACTACCATTTATTCATTTCGAAAATAAACTTGCCGAATTTTCTGCTCGAATAGCTGTGCGAAAATTATGAGTTTCCATACAGTTTTATAATACGTCATAATCTCAAACAATCTATTAATATGAATTTCCACCAAGTAAAAAACCGATCCCATCAAGAAGATCTGGCATACAGGCAACGTTGCAGATTATTAGATTATTAGACCTAATATTAGGTCAATGCATCTGACAGACGTTACGTATTAAACATGATGGCCGCCGCAATCGATAAAACCATCGATTTTGACGAAAAAAAGGCATTTTTATTTCAGGGAAAGCTTGAAATGTGATTAATTAATCATTTCTAACGAGAATCAGTTAATAAAATACAAGAAAACTAGCTATTAATGTGGATAACCTCACCTTCATTAGGCCAATTTCACAATTGAAAAAAAACTAGCTGAATTAATAAATTTATGACAGCGGATTCGTAATCTAAGACCCAAAATAAGTAAGTCTGCAAAATTTCATCACTTTTGAATCATTATTAAAATTAATTCTATATAGTAAACATTGTTTTTCTTTTCAGAAGATGGATTATTCTCGTTTGGATGGATAATTATACAGGATATTTATTTGTCGAATATCAATTAGAAGTATCTAGAGATGTTGGACCAATTTAAGTCTGAAAATTGAGATTAAAGCTTCAAATTATTAACTAATTTGTAACGAAATACACAATATTTGATCAACAATTATATAGGGTGTATATATATTTGAAGTAGTGATTAGACATTTTGAAATCTGAAATTCTCATTTCTCTAGAAATGGCAATTTCTTTCTTCTTTAAAAAATTTGGGAAAAATGCATAAGCAAAATGTGGGAGTTATTATCAGTCAATAGAAATACTACCTGAAAAAGAAACTGCATTCAATGTTTATTTTCAGTTTTGACAAATATTGAATTTTCCTAATCATTCGATAAGATCTATGAAAAGACCTACAGTGAAATTTTTGTTTTAGGAATATTCAGTATAGCTATAATAAACTGAAAAGCAGCAGAATGAATAGATCTACCTTCCAAAAACCCATGGCTTATGTTGCCTCACAAGCAATCGTAACATTTTTGAGAAATCAGGTTATAAGAAGTCCCTCATTTCCAAGGTTCATCAATACTTTTTTCAGTTGAGCAACAAATTATTCTTCTATTCCATAATTTATTAAGAAATACAATATATGATCAACAATTATATAGGGTGTATATATTTAGAATACAAGGAAGGACACCTTTTGAAATCTAAAAATTTGGTTAATAGTAGGTTATTTTTCATAATTTATAAACTAATACAATATATAATTTGCAATTATAAAGGTAGGTTGCATAGATTTAGAATACCAAATAGTGATTCCTATTTTGCTTACTCTTCTGTTGCATATTTCTTGAAGGTATATGGACAAAAATGATTCTTGTGGGTTCTGGTGAACGATCAAAGGGATACAGAATACAGGTAACAATGTCATCAGTCGAGATGTAGTTATCATAGATAAGGGATGATATAGAAATTTCACTAGATAATTCTCATTCAGTGGAGGACAGCTTGTAGCTCTGGGTTTTACTCAGAAGTAAATTGAACAGGGCAATTTATGTCCTATATAGTAAATAAAATTTTGACAGATATTAGTAGAAAAAGATCAACAATTGAGCATTGTATTTACAATCCAAAAATAACTTGCTAACTGTTGTTGCATTGTACGTGGATGATTTCTTTGTTTTAACTAATGTTTATTCTGAATGAATATATCTGATAGAAAATTTAAGTGATAATTTTATCATAAAGAATTAAGGGAACGCTAAAAAATGTTTAGGGATGAATATCCCTAGAAATTATGAAAAAGGTAGTATAGTAATTGTTTATATTCTTCAAATATGTGTTGTAATAATTCAACATGTCTGATTGTAAACACATGAAAACTCCTTTGAAAACTTAATTGAAAATTGATTCAACATAAGAGAGTTGTAATGATGAACCATATAAAAAATTAATAGGTTTATTAACGTCTTTAGCAGTATTAACTAATCCTGATAAAGCACACTTTGTTAATCTCTTGATTCAATTTAATAATTATCTCATTATTGAACACAGGAAAAGTGCAAAACTCATTTCAAGATGCAAGTAAAAAAAGATCATCGTTCAATGTTTACTTCAGGACCTGTGTTCAGTATTTGAAATGACTGCCTCGGTACTAAAATTGTATCAGCCAATACTATTGACCCATGTTAGTAGGTTCGATGATAACTACACTGACTTGATTTTTTCAAATGTTAACTTTGGATCTGAATCAATGAATAATTTAATTTTTACCAAAATGAAAAGCAATTACTAAATCAGTAGGATAGCATTTTTGAACTGGCCATATAGCACCTATTCCTATAACGATTAAAAGATTGGAAACTTTAGTGAACAAATAGGTATATACATTTTTATAAAAGTTTAATCATTCATTCATGACATGGCAAGTATTAATGAATAGTTACCTTTTAAAGTATTTTATACCTACATTGAATTGCTGGAAAATTTATACCAATTTCGAAAGTAACTGCCATGTCAAAGTTCTTCATATACTGAAGGATCCTTCAAATTTTATTTCTGTCGTAACATTTTGACTAGTAATTCAAGTGAAAAATTTGAACTGATTTTATATATGTATAGCTATAAATGAACAACCTGAAAAGAGAAAGAATGAATAGACTTGCCTTTCGAATACCCATGGCTTATGTTACCTCATAAGCAAATTTAATATCTAGATAGAACCTTTTTGAGAAATCAGGTTATAAGTTTGAGAGTCTCTTAATTTCCAAGGTTTCAGTTGAACGACAAATAATATTATGATAATATAACAGGGTATATATGGTTGAAATTATTCGTATGAAATATTTCACAACGATTTGATTTCTTCATTATAAATTCAACAGCACTGCACTCAAATTCTTCAAAAACTGATAGGTCACTTATATTTTTGCACTCTTCAGTCGTAAAAGTGTATATTTTAGATATTCAAAAATCACATGGAAATTTTTGAATGTCATCTGACTAACTTCGCTCTTTTTCCAGTAATAAAGCCAATTGTGAATTATCTATAAGGAGTTTTTCTATCTGTTTAATACTGTTTCATGGTAGTACAACTTTTACTCCAATCCAAGACTGAATTGACTGGGTGATTCATGTTTATTAAAAGTTTACAATTTACGAATATCGGTATTCCTATTGATGATCAGATGAAACTTCTGTTCTCTTTTGTAGTTCCATCTTCTGTCGCAATAGCTTCAAATTCTCACGAAAGACAATGTAGTTTTATAGTTTGTGGAAAATAAACTAAAAATTCCTGAAATGAAGTAACATTCATCCAATTGAATCAATATTACGAAATTGAAGGAATTGAGGAAAATGCATTCGATGATATCAATGTTCATTTTCAAATTTTGACAAATATCTATCGAATTTTCGATTCGCCGAAGACTTTGCATTTTATCTGTCGGCATTTATTTAAATATTGAACAACAATTTTGGAAACTGCAAACTTTTTCAACAACTTTCATATATCGAAATGGAATATTTATTATTAACATGACACTGACAGCCAAATTGTCCACAGAAACCACAGAAATATGGGACTTGAAATGTCAAAATGATCCGAAACACCCCGTATACTCGAAAACCGCGAGGAGAATCGAAGGTTTGGGATTTTTCCCGGGATCTCCAGACGATTTTGAGGGGGGTCTTATTCTTGTCATTTTTGCTCTAGATGGTCCCGTTTGGGCTGTGATTTTACGTTTAAAGTTTGACGTAAATGTGCAAGCGGTTTTATATATACTTAGACTCGCTCTGCTCGCCGAAGGGGCTCCGCCCCTTGGACCCCGTCACTATGCCGGTAGATCCTTCACTGGGTATCCCTCTAAAAAATAAAAGATTTTTTTCGGAAACCTTGTATCGTTAGCTGATTTCAGACGATTTACTCGGTATACTATGCTGATTCTAGGGTGGAATTCTGTATGATTTTTTTTCCTAGAACATACCGTTTGGCCCTTGTTCACATGAAAATATTTGATGCAAATAACTTTCCATGACGACAAATCAAGGGCGGTCCTAGCCTTAAATTTTGAAGGGGTTCGCCGTTATGGGCTTCGAGTATTTCTATGGTACCAAATCCCAGATTATACCGATATCAAGCCTTACCTCTCAAAAATATTTATATTTAGATATTCATATGAATATTTATATAAGGCGTACAACTTTGCGTCCGCCGTTTTGCAATAGATGGCTGTAACGGTAAGTGGTAGTAGAATAGTTATTTATAATACAAGTGCAGAAGGCATTGATATTCTTCCACGAGTTCAAAATTCAAAAACGAGCCACGTAGTGGCGAGTTTTTGAATGAACGAGTGGTAGAATGAGCCTTCTGTTCGAGTATTATATATTATTTTCTCTAATTCATTGCATTCTTATTGAAATTAATGAAATATTTCCATAAATATCATTTAGTGATGTTTGGCTTGAAAAATGTTGGTTGGCAGAACTGATTTTTTTAAGGCAAATTGATGAATTGGCGGATAAAGCCGTGGCGGAAAGTTCGGAGTACCAACATATAATAATGAAATATAACCATGAAAACTGTGCTTTTCTGATATATTCTCGCACGATTTTGTTCCACAAGATGTGGAAGAATGAACGGAGTAACCACAGAATTAGAGAAATAACTATATCGTAGATGTCATACAATAAGTTTAGGTATTTGTGAACATAACGCCATTGACATGTTAGTCGATTTGTGTCTGCATCATAAAGTTATTCACGACTAACCATGTTAGCTTACGAGCCAAATTCTCGTCATTTGCGGGAGGTTTCAATTTTCTACTAAAATATGAAAAAATCCGCGGCTGAGGTTCATCGAATGCTTTCAAATACCTATAGTGAGAACGATATTGGTGGAAGAACGTACCAACGATATTGTTTATGTCTAGGTTTAGTTATTTTCTGGTACATCTGTAAAATGGCTTGTTTCGTTTGATTAAATAAATAAAGAAATAGATGAGTGGTTTCAACGCTTCAAGAATGGTGATTTTGATTTCGAAGACCAGCATCGCGGTGGAAGAGAGAAGTTTTTTGAAGATGCAGAATTGGAGGCAATAATTGATCAAGATTCATGTCAAACGCAACAATAATTGTAGGATCAATAGGAGTGACACTAACAGCCATTTCAAAACGCCTGAAAGTCATAGGAATGACTCAGAAACAAGGAAATTGGGTGTGGTACGAGTTGAAGCCGCGAGGTGTTTGAACGACGTTTATTTACTTGTGAACAGCTGCTTGCAAGACAAAGACGGAAGGGGTTTCTGCATCGGATTGGGACTGGAGACGAAAAATGGGTTCATTACGATAATCCCAACCCAGCTAGCACACGACGTTTTTTTGACGACAATTTAAAGTCATTTCTCGTCTCAGACGTCAGATGACCTGTTTTGTACGTACTATTGACGTTATGATTTAGGACGTTGTTATGACGTGAAACTTTGATGTGATAATGACGTCTTTTTGAAGTCGTAAAAACTGCATAATATTTATAAAAATGTTATTAATATTTACAAATGTAAAAAAACCAGAAAGTTCATAGCGATGTTCTCATTCTGTAATACATATAATTCACGTTATTCGAAATATTCATTCATAAACACCCCCTTATAAATCTATTCGACTTTTTATTACACATCACGGAGGTTAGGAATGCTTTTTCTGATGGAATAATGCGATGTGTTACATGTTATTAAAAGTGCGATATGTTATTATGATATATATGGAGCTCTTGAAAAATTGCTAATATTTTATGTAAATTTAAAACTCGCGCCAACAAATTGCTTGCAGCGCAGGCGTTAACTTTCGACTAAGCCCGGGAAATCGTCGCGTCCGCGTCGTACCCAGAGACTCTCTCTGTCCATAGTGTCGTACCATTCGTAGATTCGTACGTGGTGATACGTTAAAATACGTTAAAATGGCGTTCTGTATCGTGGAATTTCGTGATAATGAAAATGACGCCAATTCAGTGGCGGCAATACATAGTTCGTGGCTTACACCACTGAAAAGAGAAGCTTTCTGGCCGCCTTTTAAAGAGCAACACCGGTTTGATAAAGCCTTGCGATCTGGCGAAAGTGTAGACACGAGTAGGTGGCAGTTATGCTCAGTATCGCGAATTTTTTATACAACTGGTAAGTGTTAACTAACATTAAATCCTGTTGAGTTGGCTTTTTCGAATTATTTTATTTTCCTTCAATTTCAGATGATCTGCTCAAAGCAAGGCAAAAGTTAAAAGTAGCAGAATTATCTTCCAATTTAGAAAGTGATGAATTGGATGGGGAAGATTTTAGTCGATCGAAAAGAAGAAAGAAAGTTGCAAAAAAACTTTATGTTAGTTCTGATGACGAAAGTGGTCAATCAGAAGATAATGAAAATACTTTAACAAGGCCTCCAGCCATCAAAAGCAAGAAGGTGTTCAACAAGAAAATACAAGATTCTGAACTATTCCCAGTATCACAATTTCCTAATGGTATGCTTATATAACTTTCATCTTCAAACGTGACATTAATTTTGTTCCTATTCTGTTCCGTATAGAATATACTCAGTTATCGCAAGCATCACTAGGACGTCAATCATTGCACCAGAGTTCTAGTACGTTGTTGAAGTCGCCCAATTCTTCTGCACCATCTCTTGGAAGCAGAGTGGATTGCATCTCTACACCGGTTTTTGAACAGTACACCTTCAGCTAGCCATTTAAGTGTGACAGGTTTGTTTGAAACATATAAGTAAATTAAAATGATATAGTGAGTCATTTTAACTTTCAGACAAGCTTATAAAATTAGTGTCGCATGTTAAGCAACAGAATTATCACATATTAGCATGGATTGCTAAACAAAATATCAACACCACAAGTGTTATGACCCCTGATGACCTCCCTTTTTCATTTCCACTTGAAAGTTTTGATGAGCTGAATGAATTTGATGAGTATATAAGGAATAATATTGACAAGTTCAAAGCATTGGTATGTTTTATTATAAAGTAATCATTCAGAATGACTAAAGGATTTTTTTTATCCTTAGGAATCATACTTATCGACATTAGGGGGAAATAGCATTACTTCTATAACAAATCGAATCATTAAACATCTTTTATCAGATGTTTTAACAGTTGAGTTCAATTATTTTGGACAGAGATCTCTTAAAAGGCCATTTTGTGACTTGACGTTGAAAAATTTGATAGTGGGTAAGAAATTTCTCATCTTGCACTTGAAATCAATTTACACATATGTATTCATATTTTAGGAGCTATCAAAAAGAGCCATCCCAATTCAACAAACAAAGAAATTGAAGATGTAATCAAAGTGTGGTTGAAACATGCTCAGGAACGTCTGAAGAGGAGAAGTAAACATGCCAAACAAAATTAAACGGAGACTGAAATTACTTGTGGGTAAGCGACAATTTCTTCGCAGAGTTGCTCAGACTGTTCAAGAAACAAATCAATCATGTAGTTTAATCAACAAAATTGTTCCAATTGAGTCTGAAACCCCAACCAATTCTCTGTATCCGAGCAATAAAAATTTGGATTCATTTTCATCAGTTGCAGTGTATAATGATTTTGACGTTGAAAATATGGAACATGATCTTGGCAACTGTTCAGATGAAGATTTAACTTTCGATATTCAAACTTTTGTCCTAGCTAATTTGAATCCTAAACTTGAATTATGCCCTATGAATGAAGTAGCTTCCAAATGCATAGTATTGTTTTCAAAAGATCAAAATAACAAGTGTGCAATATCATTCCCAATTATACATACCTGCGAAGAAATTTGAGCTAACTGCAAAAAATTTATGTATAATACTTAGTTTTTCTTGAGTATATAAAGATTGTATTTTCAGTGTGCAGAGATTTCAATTGTTTTATATGTATTTTTAAATTACGATGTATTTGTTCTATTTTTAAAAATTACATCAAATATTTCAGAAATAGTTACATTGGCACAAGATTTTTGTTATTTATCAAGAGTAATTTATTATTTTCAAAGGAATACATAACTCAATGGATATCAAAAATAATTTTTTTTTTACAAATTTTTAGTGATGTTATTTATTTTCCTACTTGCTAATTTTTTTGTGTGTGTCGTAATACAGATATTTTATTTTAATAATCAATAGATACAATGAAAAAGTCTTTGTGACGGTAAGGCAGGCCGCACAGCGGACATACAATTTCATCAAAGAAACATCTCAGTGCTTTGCTATGTATACGCACACCAAACAACATTAATGCATCTTTGGTGTACGTATAAATAGTAAAGCATTGAAATGTGTCTTTGATACAAATATATGTGCGGTGTACGCCGTGGCTTACTATTCAATGAATCACAGTTTCTTTCATATATGTATTATAGGTAGTGTCATAACCATGTCAACTTAAGACGTCATTTCGCCTATTAGTTGTGTCGTCTTTAAAACGTCATTTTTATCGTCCAAGTAACGTCATTTTTTATATGAAACAAGACGTCATTTTGCCTGTGACAATAGGTCGTCAATTTAGGGTTAATTTGTCGTCATTCTGAGCGTCTCTGAGACGTAATTGGTCAAAAAGTTGAACGTTATAGTGACGTTAATTTCACGACAGTGTGCTACCTGGGAAGCGCATGAAATCATGAGGATATCCTGACAATGCTTCCACATCGACGGCCAAACCGAATATTCACGGTTCTAAGGTCATGCTCAGTATTTGGTGGGACCAGCTCGGCGTAGTGTATCATGACTGAAAGAATCACAGGCGATTGTTATCGAACGCAATTAATGCGTTTGTACCGAGCATTGAAAGATAAACCGCCGCAATACAACGAGAGAGAAGATGAATTGATTTTACTGCATGACAATGCTCGACCCCATGTTGCGAAAGTAATCAAGATATACTTGGAAACGTTAAAATGGGAATTCCTACCCCACAACCCTACCCGACGTATTCTCCAGACGTTGCTTCCACGGACTATCACTTGTTTCAATCAATAGCACATGGCCTGGCTGAACAACACTTCCGATCTTATGAAGAAGTAAAAAATTGGATCGATTCGTGAATCGCTTCAAAAGATGACCAGTTTTTTCAATTCGTACGCTGTCCGAAAGATGGGAGAAAGTAGTGACCAGCGATGGGCAATACTTTGAATTATAAATGTATAACCAGTTTTTTACAATAGAGCCTCGAATTTCGCAAAAAAAGTTTTACCCCTATGTATTTGTTGTATTATAATACCATTATTTACTTATCAGGGTTTTAACCATTCAGGTAGAAATTTAAAAAAAATTAGATTGTTTAATATCAAAAAAAAGAAAACAATTGGCAACTACATCACAAAATCTAATTTGGTCTTTAAAACTTTGAACCCTTTGAGAACCTTGTAATCACAGCGTCCTCGTCAACATCAATGTCCCTATGAATGTTCAGGAGGACAAAATACTCCATAAAAATGGAAGCAAACTACTAAATATGTCGTTTTCCACTGAATCTTATTATTATCCTCTATGATAGAAAAACTTTATTCAAATCAACAGAATTTTCTCACACCAAAATATCACAGCGATATATATTCATATACATTCATACATTCATTGTTCATCTGTCGATGTGTATGTAGCTCATCTGGGATCGTTCCGCATTCACGATTATTAGACGTTATAATTTTGAGAGGAAGAATACCGAAATTCGTTTTCTTTTTGTTTTTTTCTCTTCTAAAGTAATATTTAGTAAATTTAAAATGCCTACTAGAGGAACGAAAACTCAAAAGGGTGATAGTGATGAGCTCAATTCTCGTGTCAACAAGATGGAAGAAGCACTTCAATCTGAACTGAGGACGCTGAGACATGAAGTCACTGCTATGCTGAAGAATTCTAACCCAGACTCTTCTGTTCCTGCTTCTGATTGTATAACTCAGGTGATGAGTAAAATAAATGGATTTGAAGATGCAATGAAAAACAATTTGAACACCCTTAAAGAACACATTGAGACAATAAATTCTCAAATGGAACATGAAAGGCAAGAGAGATATAATAGTCAACTAATTCTCCACGGGATCAAGGAAGAAGGAAATGAAAATTTATATGATAAGGTAATTGGGATAATAAACAATAAAATCCTCAAAAACTCCGCCTATCAGTTGACAGCAGATGACCTGCATGTTTGTTATCGAGCAGGAGGAAAAAGTAAAAACCGAGGGAATTCCCCACCTGTCACAATTCATTTTGTTCATCGATGGAAACGTGATATTGTTTTTAACAAAAAACGCAATCTTAAGGGCTCTGGTGTTGTGGTTAGTGAAAGACTTCTTCCAAGTAAACTCGATCTGTTTAAGAAAGTACGTGCTAAATATAGTTCATCACCTTGTTGGACTTCTAGAGGTAATATTTTCATTGTATATAATGATGAAGTGAGAAAGGTTATGTCTGAGAACGATTTAAATAAAATGTAAGTCTGAAGTTTGTATTTATATTATTGTTTGTGATGCGGAGCAGATCTTCGTATTACTTTTCCGCTTTTTTCGTGGTGATTCCGCTCTTTTTACTTGTGTATTGAATTTTATTTTCACTCAGATATTGACAGATTTTCTCTTTCTGTAGCTGCATTTGCTCACTCACTGTTAATTTTTGCTGCATATATCACTTTTTTTTATATATTTTTCACATAAAATCTCAATTTTTATTGTTTCTTTGCTGTCATTAAAAGTTAGTTGAATATATTTATAAATGTTCTCATCAATTTAAATTATGGGTCAGAAGAGGAAAGCTTTGCTGAATATTGCCCATCTCAATGTACGCTCCCTAATTTCACATTTTGATGATATCAGAGATATCATGATAACTAATGACTTTGATGTTTTCTGCCTGAGTGAAACATGGCTAAGTGATCGAATTCCTAATGCCCTTCTTGCTATTGATGGATTTAAGTTCATTCGTGCTGATAGAGGTAGTCGGGGCGGAGGAGTCGGAATTTATTTGAAAAATAATATAAATTTCAAGCTATTGAAATTTAATGTTGAGATTGAGCAGATTGTGTTGAGTTTAGAATTTGGAGGTTTGAGAGTAGTCGTTTGTACTTTATACAGGCCACCATCATATGATTATAAGCTTTTCATGGATAGATTTGAATCATTGATCTCAGATATGATAATGTCTGCAGATTACGTACTTTGCCTAGGGGATTTCAATATGAATTTTTTAGATAAAACTAGGGTTGAAATAAAATTGTTAATGAGGGTTTTAGAAAGTTTTGGCCTTGTACAAATGGTAGAAGAGGCTACAAGAACTACAATTAACTCCATTACGTTAATTGATTATATGCTCACAACTGCTCCCGATTCCGTACAAAAATGTGCTGTTTTGCCAGTTCCTCAGATTAGCGATCATGATCTTGTACATTGCATTTTTGATTTGCCATTTCGAAAGCCTGGTCCAATTTTTAAGACTTCTAGGGATTTCAAAAATCTCAACTACTCCCAATTCAAATGTGATCTTATGTCCATACCCTGGGATAACATTTATGATCAGGCTACGATTGATGATAAAGTTCACATCCTCTCCTCGAATATAATAACTCTACTAGATCTACACGCTCCTTTCAAAACTATTAAAATATCTAAAAATTATTCGCCGTGGCTAACTGATACCTTACGTGATATGATCAGAACTAGAAACCAATTGCTATCTAAATTTAAGAGATCAGGTGAGATTGTCGACTGGAATGTATATAAACAACTCAGAAATTCCATCAATACTGCAATAAAAAAAGAAAAAAGGGCCTACTATGATAAATACACCAATCAAACCGGTAATCTGAAGACATCTTGGGCATATCTGAAGAGAATGGGTATAATTAATAATAATGGTAAAAATACGGATCTTAGCTCAACATTTGGTAATGTTGATCGTGTGAATGAACATTTCTTGAATTCAGTGCCCGACCTGCCCCCTGACAATGATCTTTTGTCTTTTTATGCCAACCATAATAACTGCATTGTTACTTCTAAATTCAAATTCCGTACTGTTGATGAGATCGAAGTTTTGGAATCTATAAAGTCTATTAAGAGTAGATCAATTGGTTGTGATGGCATAAACATATTGACCATCCAATTGTGTGTTCCCCACATTCTTCCCCATATAACCCATATTATAAATTTTTGCCTTCTTCATTCTGTTTTTCCAAAACAATGGAAAAAAGCTGTAGTTATACCTATACCAAAAGTATCTAATCCAAAGGACCTGAACAATTTGCGGCCTATAAGTATTTTACCTACCTTGTCAAAAATCTTAGAAAAAATTATATGTAAACAAATTTGGTCCCATTTGAATTCTAATAAAATTATTCCGCCAACACAATCAGGATTTCGGAAAAATCACGGCTGCACTACGGCTCTGTTACATATAACTGATGATGTTATTAGGGCAACGGATCAGGGTAAACTTACCTTGCTCACACTTTTGGACTATTCGAAAGCATTCGATTGTCTCAACCACAAACTGTTTGAGACCATATTAGTGCATCTTGGATTTTGTCAAGATTCTATTTTACTTCTCTCTTCTTATCTTACTGAACGGTTTCAGGCGGTTTTTTGTGATGGTAAGATGTCATCTTTTCTTGGAATATTGCGGGGGGTACCGCAAGGGTCAATTTTGGGGCCTATTCTTTTTATTATGTATATTTCTCAGTTTCTTAGGTTCATTTCTTCTTGTTCGATGCACAATTATGCAGATGATAGTCAGCTCTATATCTCCTTTTTTTTGGATGAGTCTGCTCAGGCTATAGCAGCATTGAATTTTGACTTGAATATAATCTATGATATATCCACTAAGCATTGTTTGCAGTTAAATAAAAATAAGACTGTTGCCATGTTATTCGGCAGGAGAGGTGACAGAATCAAATTTTTAGAAGAAGGTAATGCCATTAAAGTCGGATCGGATGTTGTTGGGATGTGTGACAAGGTTAAAAATTTGGGAGTTTGGATAGATGTTGACTTGCGTTTCACAGACCATGTATCTGCCTGTTTACAAAAGGCCTATGGCATGTTAAGGGTTCTTTATAGAAATAGAAAAGCATTAAACCATAAAGTTAAAGTATTGCTATGTGAATCGGTAGTTCTGTCTCATCTTAACTATGCCGATTGTGTTTACGGACCATGTCTGAACTTTTCTGATAAGCAACGGGTACAAAAACTACAGAACTCTTGTCTGCGCCTGATCTTTGGGATCAGAAAATTTGAAAGAATAAGTCATACCTTACGCGTTGTGGATTGGCTCAACATGGAAAGAAGAAGATCTCTTCATGCTTCATTATTGTTCATGAAATTATTAATCAACCGAACTCCTCCGTACCTATATAATAAGATAACTTTTCGTTCTGATGTCCATAATTTGAACATACGTTTTAAAGGTACCCTTACACCGCCTGTATGTATTTACAACGCATGTATTTACAACGCAATTATTCCGTAGATCTTTTTCATATTATATCACGCTTTGTATAAATAGTTTATCTGTGGACATCAGAGGAGTTAGTAACATAAGACGTCTACGGGCCTTAATATTCAGCAAGCTTAAGGATGAGCAGATGGCTATTCTATCTGTTTGATATTTGTGAGGATATATATTTGTACTTTTGGGTGTTCATATATTTTGATTTTTCATTCAATTGTGATAAGATTTTCTGTCTTGTTTTGGGTGGTTAGAATATATTTGAGGGTTTTGTATGAGCTTAGTTGTTAAGATGAATTTTTCTATATTTTTTTTTTGTCAATGAATCAGGGGGTTAGATTGAACAGTACGCTCGATGCAGTGTGCTGGATCTCGCCCTTTCAATTGTCTCTATAGTTGTAAGAGTTTTGTTATTGTTTTTCATGAAATAATTGAATAAAGACCTTTATTATTATTATTATTATTATTATTATTATATCGATATTTTACTCTTACATATTTCGATACATTTCGATAGTGTCAGAAATATCGATACAATATATAGATATCGATAGTTTTCTGACCTTTGCCCATCCCTAGTGTGGATTTGCCGAACGCAGTCATAACCATAAACAAAGATTTCTCTATGACCATAATTGTCAGTCAAACTCAGACGCATGTCTTAAAATTTTGTTCGAATATAAATCCTATACTGTATTCTTTAATAATGAATAAAAAATAACCGATATCGACCAAATTCTCAGATCTCATTTTTCCAGAAATGGCAATTTCTTTCTTTGAAGAATTTGGGAGAAATGAATAATCAAAATGTGAGCGTCAGTCTTTCAAGGAAGTTATTCATGCTTATAGGTTTGTAAAATTTTTTTAGAGAATATTGAATAATAATATAATCCCAACATTAAGATTTTAAATTAGCACATTTCTTCTTTATAGAGACATGTATGATGCATAAGTCCAAATTGATGATTGGGTGGGAAAAATTGACAAAAAAAGTTTATGTTTGTTAGTTAAGTTGTAATCCTTTTTATGGTCCTTTTTTTTGTTTATTTAATAGTTACAATAGACAATTATTAGCATATTTTTCTCTGAATTTCAACTTTGAAAGAAAATTTGTCATTTTATGTCTTGCCGATGAAAATATTGATATTCTTGTAAGTCAATTCAAAATGAATAATAGATATATTTTAAGGGCTATCATTCCATTGGATATTTACTTGTGAGCCCTAAAATGAAGTTACATTTATTCAATTGACTCATTAATAGAAATACTACCTGAAATAAAGAAATTGCATTCAATGTTTATTTTCAGTTTTGACAAATATTGAATTTACATAATCGTTCGATAAGATCTATGAAAAGACCTACAGTGAGATTTTTGTTTTAGGAATATTCAGTATAGCTGTAATAAACAAACTGAAAAGAGGCAGAATGAATAATAGATCTACCTTTCGGATACCCATATCTGAGAAATCAGGTTATAAGAAGTCCCTCATTTCCAAGGTTTATCAATACATATTTCAGTTGAGCAGCAAATTATTCTTCTATTCCATATTTTGTGAAGAAATACAATATAATTGCAACAATTTGAAGGACCTATTGGAAATTCCTGACGAACTAAGGAGTTTTTTAGTATCTGAAGATTGTATTGATGCTTTGTTATAGAACGAGACTTGTGGCTCTGGGTTTTACTCAGAAGTGAATTAAACAGGGCAATTTATGTCCTATATAGTAAATAAAATTTTGATAGATATAAGTTTCAAAAGATCAACAACTGATCATAGTATTTACATAAATCAAAAAATAACTGGCTTACTATTGTTGCATTGTACGTGGATGACTTTTTTGTTTTAACTAATGTTAATTCTGAATGAATTTTCTGATAGAAAATTTTATGATAAAGAAATTAGGGGAAGCTAAAAAATGATTAGGGATGAATATTACTAGAAATTATGAAAAAGGTAGTAACGCTATCGATTATATTCTTCAAATATGTATTGCAATAATTCAACATGTCTGATTGTGAACATGTGAAAACTAAATGGAATTTTAATTCAACAAAAGAGAGTTGTAATGATGAACCATATAAGAAATTAATAGGTTTATTAACATCTTTAGCAGTATTAAATAGTCCTGATATAGCATACTCTGTTAATTTCTTGAGTCAATTTAATAATTATCTCATTGTTGAACACTAGAAAAGTGCAAAACTCATTTCAAGATACAAAGATCATTGTTCAATTTTCAATTTCAACTTTGGATCTGAATCAATGAATAATTTAATTTTTACCAAAATGAAAAGCAATGAATAAATCAGTAGGATAGCATTTTTGAAATGGCGATATAGCACCTATTTCCATAACGATTAAAAGATTGGAAACTTTAGTGAACAAATAGGTAGGTATCTACATTTTTATACAAATTTGATCATTCATTCATGACATGGAAATTTTCAATAAATAGTCTGCTTTTTAAAATATTTTATACCTTCTTTGAATTGCTGGAAAATTGATACCAATTTCGAAAGTGACTGCCATTTTAAAATTTTTCATATACTGAATGATCCTTCAAAATTTATTTCTGTCGTAACATTTTGACTAGTATTTCAACTGATATATTCCATACGTTATTGAAATCAATATCTTCAAAGTACTATTCAAAAGACTTATAATGGAATTTAGAAGAATATATCTTTCTCAATTTCATAGTCATATATGATATGATGCATAAGTCCAAATTTAATTAATTCACATCTAAAGTGAATGTTATTTTTAGAAATATTCAGTATAGCTATAATAAACCAACTAAAAAGAGACATAATGAATAGACTTGCCTTTCAAATACCCATGGCCCATGTTACCTCATAAGAAATTACCTATAATATCTTATCTTGGTGAAACCTTTTTGAGAAATCAGGTTATAAGTTTGAGAATCTCTAATTTCCAAGGTTTATTAATACATGTTTCAGTTGAGCGGAAAATAATATAACAGGGTATATATAGTTGAAATTATTAGTATGAAAGATTTGACTTATTCATTATAAATTCAACAGCACTGCACTCAAATTCTTCAAAAACGGAGTGGTCACTTATATTTTTGCACTCCTCTGTCGTAAAAGTGTATATTTTAGATATTCAAAAAACACATGGAAACTTTTGAATGTTATCTGACTAACTTGGCTCTTTTTTTCCAGTAATAAAGCCAATTGTGAATTATCTATAAGGAGTTTTTCTATCTGTTTAATACTGTTTCATAGTAGCACAACTTTTACTCCAATCCAAGACTGAATTGATGAATGAAGCTTCTGTTCTCTTTGGTAGTTCCATCTTCTGTCGCAATAAATTCAAATTTTCACGAAAGGGAATGTAGTTTTATAGTTTGTGGAAAATAAACGAAAAATTCCTGAAATAAAGTAACATTCATCCAATGGAATCAATAATTATACAAACCCTTCAAACGAACCTGAACTGAAAATGCATTCGATGATATCAATGTTCATTTCCAAATTTTGACAAATATCTATCGAATTTTCGATTCGCCGAAGACTTTGCATTTTATCTGTCGGCATTTATTTAAATATTGAATAACAATTTTGGAAACTGCAAACTTTTTCAAGAACTTTCATATATCGAAATGGAATATTTATTATTAACATGACACTGACAGCCAAATTGTCCACAGATACCACAGAAATATGGGACTTGAAATGTCAAAATGATCCGAAACACCCCGTATACTCGAAAACCGCGGGGAGAATCGAAGGTTTGAGATTTTTCCCGGGATCTCCAGACGATTTTGAGGGGGGTCTTATTCTTGTCATTTTTGCTCTAGATGGTCCCGTTTGGGCTGTGATTTTACGTTTAAAGTTTGACGTATATGTGCAAGCGGTTTTATATATACTTAGATATACTATAAATGAACAACCTGAAAAGAGACAGAATGAATAGACTTGCCTTTCGAATACCCATGGCTTATGTTACCTCATAAGCAAATTTAATATCTAGATAGAACCTTTTTGAGAAATCAGGTTATAAGTTTGAGAGTCTCTTAATTTCCAAGGTTTCAGTTGAACGACAAATAATATTATGATAATATAACAGGGTATATATGGTTGAAATTATTCGTATGAAAGATTTCACAACGATTTGATTTCTTCATTATAAATTCAACAGCACTGCACTCAAATTCTTCAAAAACTGATAGGTCACTTATATTTTTGCACTCTTCAGTCGTAAAAGTGTATATTTTAGATATTCAAAAATCACATGGAAATTTTTGAATGTCATCTGACTAACTTCGCTCTTTTTCCAGTAATAAAGCCAATTGTGAATTATCTATAAGGAGTTTTTCTATCTGTTTCATGGTAGTACAACTTTTACTCCAATCCAAGACTGAATTGACTGGGTGATTCATGTTTATTAAAAGTTTACAATTTACGAATATCGGTATTCCTATTGATGATCAGATGAAACTTTTGTTCTCTTTTGTAGTTCCATCTTCTGTCGCAATAGATTCAAATTCTCACGAAAGAGAATGTAGTTTTATAGTTTGTGGAAAATAAACTAAAAATTCCTGAAATGAAGTAACATTCATCCAATTGAATCAATATTACGAACCTGAATTGAGGAAAATGCATTCGATGATATCAATGTTCATTTCCAAATTTTGACAAATATCTATCGAATTTTCGATTCGCCGAAGACTTTGCATTTTATCTGTCGGCATTTATTTAAATATTGAACAACAATTTTGGAAACTGCAAACTTTTTCAAGAACTTTCATATATCGAAATGGAATATTTATTATTAACATGACACTGACAGCCAAATTGTCCACAGATACCACAGAAATATGGGACTTGAAATGTCAAAATGATCCGAAACACCCCGTATACTCGAAAACCGCGAGGAGAATCGAAGGTTTGGGATTTTTCCCGGGATCTCCAGACGATTTTGAGGGGGGTCTTATTCTTGTCATTTTTGCTCTAGATGGTCCCGTTTGGGCTGTGATTTTACGTTTAAAGTTTGACGTAAATGTGCAAGCGGTTTTATATATACTTAGATTATATATACTTAGATACATCCATTTTTTTACTGAATTTTAGTATTCACGGCATTATACAATCATTTGTTACGATTTAGTTGACTGAAATGAAAGGAAATCTTTGCTAGAGATTATTTCGAAGTTTGGCAACACTGCAGTTGAATTTCGCTCTTGCCGACTTTCGACAGTCCCCACGTCATAAACCGTTGCTGGAAATGCGTGGATAACTTCACACAAACACTGAAATAAATGATGATACCTATCGCCTTTACCTAAAATGAAAATATTATATACACAGTAACACACTTGTTCACTATAGAAGTCTAAAAAGTTTTTATATTTATTGTAAAATCAAATTTTAATAACGCAAATACACACACAACTAATACAACCCTCAGAGGAAAGAAAAGATAGAGGTGCCTTATAGCATTTGTTGACATCGCTATAACATTTTTGTTTACAAACACTTATAATGTACTGCGTTGCCATTCTGAGGAAGAAGTAATCTTTTCTCCGTTTTGTGGCATAGATGTTTTGCGAATATTCTGAGGATTTAGCAACACGGTTCTGTTGTTGTTATTGCACGTGTCAACTAGAGGTGCGTTAAGGGTTAACTGTTCATTTTAATTTCACGTTTGTAATCGGCGTTATTTCATACAAGTTTGTGAATTTTAAGTTACATATTGTTAATTTTAATCATGGTAAATACTCGAAAAACATGTATAGTGTGTAAAACATCGGAAATGAAAACCTAACCTATCAAAGGTTAGTTCACGTTTTGAGTCCATAGGCGTAGAATATATCTCGTCTATGGCGTAGTATTTGTGAGATATCGAAAACTTAATTCAATGCTAACATTTGTAGGTTTCCTTCAAATAGAGAATTTAGCAAAATATTGTGCCACGTATTAATATTGCAAATGAACAATTTGCCGAAATATGCATATGTTTGTTCCAAACATTTCAGCACCGAAAACTTAATAAGAGGCAGTAAGAGAACCATTGACTACGCCACTGAAATGTTTACCGCCCCCATAGACCTAATATCAAATGTGATATAACTGCCCCTCTAGTTGTCAATTTTGCAGGTTTTTTGTTGTCCTATCTCACTTTATCATCATGCTGTTGCAATTGATTACAATACAACGCTATTTACTTCTAAGGGCACCTCTATCTTTTCTTTCCTCTGAGATACAACCCATAGAGTAAGTATATATAAGTAAGTAAGTAAGTATACATACTTGTTCTATGATACAACCAAACACTCCAATGGCAACATTTATAGTTCTACGTTTGCTCACCTTGTCGCTGCATTCTTAATCTCAGATGCTTATAGGCATCTGAAAATAAGAATGCAGCGCCAAGGTGAGCAGACGTAAAACTATAAATGTTGACATTGGAGTGTTTTGTTGTATTAGTTGTGTGTGTATTTGCGTTATTAAAATTTAATTTTACAAAAAATATAAAAACTTTTCAGACTTCTATAGTGAACAAGTGTGTTACTGTGTATATAATATTTTCATTTTAGGTAAAGGCGGTATGTATCAAAATTTGTTTCAGTTCAGTCTAGTGATATTGAAAGTTATGCGAGGATGGAACACTTCGAAAAATGACGAGTAACAATCGTGTGCATATAATATGTGAACGGTTCAATCAACATTATTATACTACAGGATTCTAAAAGTTCCTTTTTTAGGTCCAAATGGCAAGACTGAGTTTAATAGAAAACTTGTGGTATCTTAAAGGCACAAACACTTCTAGAAGTGTTTATAAAGGTGAAGAAGTTTCAAATGCTGGTCACATAATAAAAATGTTACATGTTATTTGCATGACTAATAAACTTTAGTTGAAAGGTTTTTTTACTTATCCGAATTGATCATTTCACGTTACCTTTCAATTATACAGTCCCAACAAAATATTACAAATGCTAATGTATTGAATATTTTTAGGAATACTTCAGAAAGTCACATATCCATTTTTATTTATTCGTTAAGAGATAACTCAATTCACATAAAATGTTTCTAAAAATAAATGTATATAACTAGGTTACTTGAAACTACTCATATTGATACCTATTTATCCAATTATATTATTGCTTGACTAATGAATCATCAAAAATAATAAGAATTCAATTGAAAATATTTCATTTCTGAAATGTATTTATTTTGAAAATATATTCGGCATATTATACGACTATTCTAAAATAATTGAAATGTGATAAAGAAGTATCATCAGTGTGCCCTGAAAAAAATATATAGAATTTCAGTTTACATGTCCAAATATTTCTAAGGAATTTTTCCAATATTGTGTAAAGGTACCTTAGATTTGAAGACAATGTATCTTTGGTACAATTCTTGTGAAATGCCAAATAAAACAGATAATGTCACATATGAAAGATCACATTTCAATTTTATTAAAACTAAAACAATACGCTGCTTGATTGTTAAACGATGTGATCTTTGATCACTGTAAATAAATTGTACTGCTTTTACTATTGTATCTGATAGTTTCATATTATTGAGACCAGTAAAACTGTTTAGAACACTATCTGTTGTTATCAGGTCACACAAAGAAGATACTTTAGGATTATTCACTTGCACTCCGAAATCCTTGAAAGTTTTAGTCCCATTATAATCAGGCTGACCCTGAAGAAGCTGTAATAGACCTTGTGCAGCTTCGATTTAATCTTGGGAAGTAGATTGTAGAACAGGTTCGATTTCTTCACAAGAGCATTCTTCAGCAACAAGTTTTTCTTTGTTGATATTTATTTGTTTCAATCTTTCAGATCTACTACTAGAACATTCAGGTTCTTCCTTTGTGGTAGTAGATCCAACAGGAAGATTTCTGGAAGACACAGCAGTCTTTATCAAACATTTTTTCTGTGTAAAACTGGGATCTGTAAACGATTACTATCATTATTATTATCCCGATAAATATAATCTAAAATTTCATGTGCTATCAGTGCTTACCTCGATAAAAATAATCATCATTGATAAAATGCAGGGAACATACATTCATATTTCTTGTCACTGGGTTATCGATTTTGAATTTCAGTTGCCAAGCTTTTTGTCGATCCATCAGCACTTTACTCCCCAATTTCCCTTCCACCCAAACACGATATTTATTACTAGTTTGAGGGAAAGCATGGAACTTGATATTTGAACTTTTTTTTTCCCAGGAAGAACACTGAGGAACTGAACAATAGCGATTCGAACAACTCATAACTATTGAAATGATTAAAAAATATATATATATATATTTGTAGAATATCACACAAAAACAAAGCAGAAAGCAAGAACCTCAGAGGAATGAAAAGGAAAGGACTGACTACCTCTGATCTGAGGCAAGAACCATGTCAACATTTATAGTTACTCTGATTGTCACCAGGTGGCGTAGCGCTTATGTTGATTCGCCTATAAATCCATTCAGGAATTATTGACATCCCGGGTGGCTGTGGAAAATCGAAATTAAGTTGGTAATGGCTCATTCAGTAATAGCGCATTCGACTGAACAGCACTCGCTCGGTGCTGGGGCGTTTTAGCACCCCTCTGATTCGAACTAGGAGCATGCAGGTAATGCGAACTTCTGTGGCACTGTACTTGCACAATAGGGATGTGTGGTTCGTTCAATTTTGACGAACCGGGTCGAACCAGATCTATGGCTGAGACGACCCGGTTCAAAAGACCCGTTCAATTGACCCAATGGTTCTTTTCAGCTCAATAGCTCAGATCGAATCAGGTACGATTTGCGCATGATTCAAAGATCCGTAGCTCTGGTTCTTTCGTTCTTTGTTTTTTTTCTTGGTACAGAATGTTAAGTTAATATCAGCTTTCTTTCGGTATGTTTTTAATCGGATCGTGAATTTGTGATAATGATTTTTTTGAGACATTATCATAAACATATAAGGGAGATTATCCATTATCATAAAGTTATAAGTTACTGAGATGGTAGAATATAATGAATTGATATCTGGTTCATGAGATGATTATGGATCTTTCGAAAAAATTTCAAAATCTAATATATATTCCTCGTTCAAATTGATGATATTGGAATATTTTAATGACTAATGAAGAAGTAGAAGTAGATCATGAATGTACTTTGTACAGAACACTAAATTCACGAGGTCTTGAGTTATTAATTTTAACGAAAACTACCTAATGATCATTACCTGTATCTATTCCAACCAAATAAATACAGAAGATCTGAAATCCCTTAAACTGATATTAACCCTAATTGATATAATTTGTTCCCGAAAAATATTCATTTACATCAACTTTACAAAGTTAGGTTTGAATATACAGGGTGAGTCTTTGACTTGTACATATATTTCAACCGAAGATTCCTGAGGTCAATAGAAACCCTTTTTTCATTTACCATTTTTTCCGATTCGGCCTGGTTAAAAAGATACAGGCTGTTGAAAATCGATAAAAAATGACATTTTCCGTTATATCTCGGAAATGGTTGTATAGAAAAAAATGAATTTCGGGATATAGTTTTTCATGTATGTGATGAATCTTCTCCGTACACAAAATTTTATCCACATCTCCCCGTTTCTTCATTATGAACACTTCATCCTATAAAAATACCAGAAATTCAAAGAACCGAACTCTTAAAAGTAACTAGGACGTTCATTGAAGGATATTTAGCTAATTTGAAAAATAAAAGTATTCTTCATATTTTCTCGTATATTGAGCCGTTTTCGAGTAATATGTGTTTAAAGAAAAAAAAAATCTGTGAAATTCAAAAAATTGGGTACTTTGGCTAATTGCAACTCTGATAGAAAAGACTCACAGAAATGAATATTTGCTACGTTGTCAGGTCAAAAATCATGGATTGAAACACTGAATTTGCATTGACAAGTGAGGGAACCAGCCGACTTAGTTTGAAAATAAAGTGATTTGAATAAGCTCACCCATTGAGAAAATTCAATTCCATGATCACGCAATCTTTGAACAATCCTTACGAAAGTACTCTTATTTGGCTGTCTCCTATTTGGAAACAGCCTTCCATAAGCTTCTTTAGCTCTTCTCGCTATTTTTCCATTTGTGAAATAGCATTCCAACATATCTACCATCTCCTGGTTAGAATACATTCTGCTAATTTCCACTTAACACACTTCACAAACAAACACTTTACACTAAACAGACACCTTACACTAAACAAACTAAACACACTTAACACTTAACAAGTTAAATGGACTTAGGTATCACTTAACAAACTAAATACACTTAATACTTATCATTTACATTAAACAGAGCACTGAAATCATGATACCATAAATTCGAATTTCAATTGTTTTCGGATCATTCTATGCGCATGACCGGTCAACATAGAAGAATCTCGAATAATTTTTTAAACAAACCATCAAATTTATGAATTAATAAATTTATTTTATTATGAATTTCATTAAATGTAATAATTAGTATCATCCGAAATGTTAAATCGAATTTTGTATAATAAAATAAGTCATAATATGCTAGATTACCGTATGTTATGAACTATTGCGCATGGCCTCAGAGATTATTACTCTATGCGCATGGCCAAACTGAAAATTTGAGAAATCTCGAAGAAGTGTGGTTATGTTTGGCAAACAAATGGAATAATTCGATATTTGATTCGAAAATATTTTATGTTTCAATAAGAAACAACATAGTTCGGCGTAAGTAAGTTACTAAGTTATATAATATAAATAATATATTGAATAATTATTGTATTTTTTCAGATCTCCTAATAATTCATCGAATCATTCAGAAAAACACCATAATGAATTTAATTGGACGACGATTTTCCTTCGTGATTTATCTCGTGAAGATGATTGCCCACTAGATACAGAGAAGTTTCAGATGACCTGTATTTAAAGAGAATCTTGAACCCCTTCAAATCAAATCCAACCGGAAACAGTTTGCTGTGAGGTGCTCATGATTTCATAAGGATAATTCTTCCATATAATGAATGGAAAAGTAAATTGATTAATTGAAATAACCAAAAATCTACAATACAATGATTCTGTTGATAAATTCAACTACTTGAATAAGTGAAGCACTAGTTCTGTAATGAATACTTATTCAAACTTCATACTCATTGATGTACTGAAAAATAATTTAAAAGTCACTGATTTCACCATTAACCCAGATCCTATCCTATTATCTAGTACATGTACTGATCCAATCCATATGTTTCAGAATCAATAGCTATTGATATTTTAAGGCATACACATAGTTTGTAGTTACTGTCCTTGGTTTATAGATATTATAATAATATAATTTCATGTGCTATCAGTGCTTACCTCGATAAAAATAATCATCATTGATAAAATGCAGGGAACATACATTCATATTTCTTGTCACTGGGTTATCGATTTTGAATTTCAGTTGCCAAGCTTTTTGTCGATCCATCAGCACTTTACTCCCCAATTTCCCTTCCACCCAAACACGATATTTATTACTAGTTTGAGGGAAAGCATGGAACTTGATATTTGAACTTTTTTTTTCCCAGGAAGAACACTGAGGAACTGAACAATAGCGATTCGAACAACTCATAACTATTGAAATGATTAAAAAATATATATATATATATATTTGTAGAATATCACACAAAAACAAAGCAGAAAGCAAGAACCTCAGAGGAATGAAAAGGAAAGGACTGACTACCTCTGATCTGAGGCAAGAACCATGTCAACATTTATAGTTACTCTGATTGTCACCAGGTGGCGTAGCGCTTATGTTGATTCGCCTATAAATCCATTCAGGAATTATTGACATCCCGGGTGGCTGTGGAAAATCGAAATTAAGTTGGTAATGGCTCATTCAGTAATAGCGCATTCGACTGAACAGCACTCGCTCGGTGCTGGGGCGTTTTAGCACCCCTCTGATTCGAACTAGGAGCATGCAGGTAATGCGAACTTCTGTGGCACTGTACTTGCACAATAGGGATGTGTGGTTCGTTCAATTTTGACGAACCGGGTCGAACCAGATCTATGGCTGAGACGACCCGGTTCAAAAGACCCGTTCAATTGACCCAATGGTTCTTTTCAGCTCAATAGCTCAGATCGAATCAGGTACGATTTGCGCATGATTCAAAGATCCGTAGCTCTGGTTCTTTCGTTCTTTGTTTTTTTTCTTGGTACAGAATGTTAAGTTAATATCAGCTTTCTTTCGGTATGTTTTTAATCGGATCGTGAATTTGTGATAATGATTTTTTTGAGACATTATCATAAACATATAAGGGAGATTATCCATTATCATAAAGTTATAAGTTACTGAGATGGTAGAATATAATGAATTGATATCTGGTTCATGAGATGATTATGGATCTTTCGAAAAAATTTCAAAATCTAATATATATTCCTCGTTCAAATTGATGATATTGGAATATTTTAATGACTAATGAAGAAGTAGAAGTAGATCATGAATGTACTTTGTACAGAACACTAAATTCACGAGGTCTTGAGTTATTAATTTTAACGAAAACTACCTAATGATCATTACCTGTATCTATTCCAACCAAATAAATACAGAAGATCTGAAATCCCTTAAACTGATATTAACCCTAATTGATATAATTTGTTCCCGAAAAATATTCATTTACATCAACTTTACAAAGTTAGGTTTGAATATACAGGGTGAGTCTTTGACTTGTACATATATTTCAACCGAAGATTCCTGAGGTCAATAGAAACCCTTTTTTCATTTACCATTTTTTCCGATTCGGCCTGGTTAAAAAGATACAGGCTGTTGAAAATCGATAAAAAATGACATTTTCCGTTATATCTCGGAAATGGTTGTATAGAAAAAAATGAATTTCGGGATATAGTTTTTCATGTATGTGATGAATCTTCTCCGTACACAAAATTTTATCCACATCTCCCCGTTTCTTCATTATGAACACTTCATCCTATAAAAATACCAGAAATTCAAAGAACCGAACTCTTAAAAGTAACTAGGACGTTCATTGAAGGATATTTAGCTAATTTGAAAAATAAAAGTATTCTTCATATTTTCTCGTATATTGAGCCGTTTTCGAGTAATATGTGTTTAAAGAAAAAAAAAATCTGTGAAATTCAAAAAATTGGGTACTTTGGCTAATTGCAACTCTGATAGAAAAGACTCACAGAAATGAATATTTGCTACGTTGTCAGGTCAAAAATCATGGATTGAAACACTGAATTTGCATTGACAAGTGAGGGAACCAGCCGACTTAGTTTGAAAATAAAGTGATTTGAATAAGCTCACCCATTGAGAAAATTCAATTCCATGATCACGCAATCTTTGAACAATCCTTACGAAAGTACTCTTATTTGGCTGTCTCCTATTTGGAAACAGCCTTCCATAAGCTTCTTTAGCTCTTCTCGCTATTTTTCCATTTGTGAAATAGCATTCCAACATATCTACCATCTCCTGGTTAGAATACATTCTGCTAATTTCCACTTAACACACTTCACAAACAAACACTTTACACTAAACAGACACCTTACACTAAACAAACTAAACACACTTAACACTTAACAAGTTAAATGGACTTAGGTATCACTTAACAAACTAAATACACTTAATACTTATCATTTACATTAAACAGAGCACTGAAATCATGATACCATAAATTCGAATTTCAATTGTTTTCGGATCATTCTATGCGCATGACCGGTCAACATAGAAGAATCTCGAATAATTTTTTAAACAAACCATCAAATTTATGAATTAATAAATTTATTTTATTATGAATTTCATTAAATGTAATAATTAGTATCATCCGAAATGTTAAATCGAATTTTGTATAATAAAATAAGTCATAATATGCTAGATTACCGTATGTTATGAACTATTGCGCATGGCCTCAGAGATTATTACTCTATGCGCATGGCCAAACTGAAAATTTGAGAAATCTCGAAGAAGTGTGGTTATGTTTGGCAAACAAATGGAATAATTCGATATTTGATTCGAAAATATTTTATGTTTCAATAAGAAACAACATAGTTCGGCGTAAGTAAGTTACTAAGTTATATAATATAAATAATATATTGAATAATTATTGTATTTTTTCAGATCTCCTAATAATTCATCGAATCATTCAGAAAAACACCATAATGAATTTAATTGGACGACGATTTTCCTTCGTGATTTATCTCGTGAAGATGATTGCCCACTAGATACAGAGAAGTTTCAGATGACCTGTATTTAAAGAGAATCTTGAACCCCTTCAAATCAAATCCAACCGGAAACAGTTTGCTGTGAGGTGCTCATGATTTCATAAGGATAATTCTTCCATATAATGAATGGAAAAGTAAATTGATTAATTGAAATAACCAAAAATCTACAATACAATGATTCTGTTGATAAATTCAACTACTTGAATAAGTGAAGCACTAGTTCTGTAATGAATACTTATTCAAACTTCATACTCATTGATGTACTGAAAAATAATTTAAAAGTCACTGATTTCACCATTAACCCAGATCCTATCCTATTATCTAGTACATGTACTGATCCAATCCATATGTTTCAGAATCAATAGCTATTGATATTTTAAGGCATACACATAGTTTGTAGTTACTGTCCTTGGTTTATAGATATTATAATAATATAATGAATACATCTGAGATCAGGAATCATTGAGAATAAACTCGAATAATGGCAGGCCTAATTTAATAATTATTGGCTAAATATTGAATGTTTTTTATTTCGCACAATACATCTGCTAAATGAATCTACGTAAGAAGTTTAAGAGTAAAAAATGTTAAACCTGGTTATTTATAAATTAAATGAAAATAAAGACAATTTATTATTATGGTAGTTTGTACTTCAATTCTTGTTTTTTGATATGCATTTTTTTGTTTCAGTAATGAAAAATGTTTATTTCAAATTGCTTTGAATGTTGTATACCTACTGTGGGGCACTGGATTTATAGTAAAAGAGTGGATTTGGCAATAATACATGATTTCAAGTCACTGTTAATCTTTCGATAAGTTTATCAAGAGCTTCAGTTTATTGAGTACTTTTGAAAAAAAGGTATACCTTACAAGAATTCAAAATTTATTTTACATGTAGTTGATATGTGAAAACAAAAAAAAAAGATTACCTACATAATTGTTGGGAAGTTTCATAATATTTTCAGTTTATCTGTTCGATAACAAACAAGTAAATTTACTTGTACGTTGTACTTCCTTTTTTCTAGCCGAATACCATTTTACCATCTTCAGGAAAATAAAATTTTCGAAGATGTTGATTATAACATTGATAATATTAAGGAAAGACTAATTGCTTCTTTATTATCGAAAGTACTCGAGAGCATTTTTTGGAGTTACCTATTGGGTATCAAATTTTCAGACAGAATATTGGCATTAGTGAACACTAAGAACAAAAGGATTTCAAATATTTTCATGATAACAAATTACTGAGCTTTGGCACAGCCCTATAATATGAAGATATTTCATTAAAGTTAATATTCTATTTTGAATTATTCTGATCGAAACTCATTTTCAAGTGAATTTTGACAAACTAGGCTCCTTATAAAATAACACCAATCAAGATATGAAATCCCATTAAAAACTGCTGCTGCCAAACATTACTATAATCTTCTTCAAGTCTTCTGAGCTTTCATTGATACATAACAATACATCCTAAAATTTCATTTTTACGTGATTGAATACTTCTATCCATTTGCTATTCGATAATTTCATCCTAGAACATTTGATTGACATACTTTTAAGAGGGCCAAAATTGTTTTAACGTGAAAATAAATAAAAAACTTCAGTGAGTTGAAAGAAGCAGAATATTCAATAGTGGATATTCATATTGAATACCACCATTTCATTTTTAATACAAAAATCAAGATCAATAATTAATCAATAATGGAATATTGAAGATTCATGAAACTTATAAGCTTCTAGGATGAAAAAGGAAAAAAATTCATTTCCTTCTGGAAATTATTTATTCCTTCTCATACTACTGTTATTTTTAACAAGATAAAATCGGAATTTTTCCATCACAAAATTACCTCTGTGTGATACAGAGGTGATTCCATCTTCCACATAAATCCATTCATGAAACTGCCTTTTCATTTTCGAGCTAAGTTATTGTGTAGGTACTTAGATAAAGTATTCTGGGTTCATTCAATCCAAAATGCAAGCGTTCTTACACTTCTTGCTACCCTAAAAATTTTAAAAACTTTTCTCACTGATTTCATGATAATAAGAATTCAAATTGAACACTGGTTTGAATACCATCTTTTTGCTGACCTCTAGATAACAAAATATACTCAATTAGCCCAAATTTCTAGTAATGTACAAAACTTCAACCGTTTGTTGGGTTTCTTGAATTTTATTGACAAAACATAACATAACCTTTAAACATAACATTACAGATGCGAGATGATTAGTATTCATATGTACATAGATTTAGCTTATTATTCTGTAGGTTTTTTGTCATTATAGTGTTTTGTGACTGTAAACTTGGCAACGTGGAAAGTCCACAGATGATTATCATTTATGTTTATTTACCTTTATGAAAATTAAAGGTTATATGAATTGTTAACTCTTGTACGAAAAGAGGTGAAAAAGCGAAAATAAATGATTGGATATGAATATCAGATTTAATATGAGTGGTTGCAAGCTGAATTTTTTATTATTATCGAATATAAAATAGAAATCAAGAGAAAAATAATCAACATATTTATCTCCCACGAAATTGCTATAACTCATTTATTATATTGAAAATAATACTTCGGTCACCAAAGGGAATGGAAAAAGTGAGTTTATGCTTGTTTTGCTAATATAGTAACCCATTTCCAAAGTTCAAATGGTATAAATTTATGCTTGGAAAAACTTCAGTGGGCTTTCCAGGTTCGGCATAGCTCATTATGAAAACTTAAAATGGCCATATCTTTTCAACCGAGCCGAATCGGAAAAAATGGTAAATGAAAAAAGTGTTTCTTTTGACCTCAAGAATCTACGGTTAAAATATATGTACAAGTCAAAGACTCACCCTGTATAGTTAAAAAAATTCTCATATGAACAATATTTAAGACCATAACATTTTCAAGAAATAATAATTGGAGCATCTAAGAGAGTGCAATTACAGAGTCCAGTTTCTTATACTATCTATCATCTTTCTTCAAAACCGGGTGCCAAGTGCCGAGCCGATGATTCATTTGCGGAATGTATGTATTTTATTACTACCATAATTATATTCCTTTAAGGTCAGTCCAAACCGAAACCCATCTACCTAGGCTCGGATAACGAACCATTCTATAGATCTTTGGGTCCTAAAAGATCCTCAGATTGAATGAACTGAATGTGAAAGTTTGGCTCATTCGGATCGGTTCGAACGAACGAATCATTTTCAGAGAGACGACCCGATCGGACCATTCGTTCTGAAGACCCGGGTCTTTTGATTCGTTCGTTCGTGAACGACACATCCCTATTCCCGATTCAAGGGTAGGCAGCGCCTTCTTCAGCATACTTTTTCGGCTAAAGGTAAGATATTGTAAACAAAAATATTTTGAGTGTTATTTGTGAAGAAAGAAATATGATGGACAAAGAAAATAGTGTATTCCTCAGTTTAATTGAATATTTCCGGTATTTGGAAGCAATTCCAAATAATAGGAATGTGATAGAAGGTGAATTCATTCTAATTTAAGAATAATCGTCCATTATCTAAAAAACAAACAAAAAAAATATATTGAGTAAATGTTACACCATATTTGTAATGAATAATTGAAAAATTAATATATTTTTTGAAATAAAATTACAGTTATTCTATTTCCACTTATTTATCATTTAAATAACAACTAACCCATACACCGAAAGGTAACAAATGGGATACAGATTATATATATATATATATATATATATAGATATATATATATATATATATATATAGTTATAAGTTAGATAAGGGGTGTGGGAAAATTGATAAGTGAGACCTTCTTCAGGACTCTACAATAGCAATAGAAAACAGTCAAAATAAGGCAATCACAAAACATGTAAAAATAGTACATACCGAAATACAGAGTTGTAAAGATCTTATTTGAACACAAATCAATAGCTCTCAAGAAAGCAACTAACAAGAACATCAACAACTTCAGCGAAAAAAGATCTGATACTTCGTTAGTAAAGGAGTAGAAATCAATTATAATAAGTAAATAAATAAGGTAAACAGAATAATCAACAAAATGAGAGGTTGTCAAAAATGTTGTCAACCAGACTTGCCACAGAATACACGCACATGACAGATGAAACATAGAGTAGCATTAAATCACATTGGTCGCAGTAATTCACTCTCACCGAACTTAGAACAAATGCGATTTTTTTTTTTTTTTTTTTGAAAGATTCCATGAACCGAAACCAATCCCCTCTCACAGAAATGGCCTAGAACACAGAATTCATTTTCACGTTATCCCTACGACTGCTGAACTTGTTGAAATTCTTTCTGTATGTGATCCATTTTTGACAACCTCTCATTTTGTTGATTATTCTGTTTACCTTATTTATTTACTTATTATAATTGATTTCTACTCCTTTACTAACGAAGTATCAGATTTTTTTCCCTGAAGTTGTTGATGTTCTTGTTAGTTGCTTTCTTGAGAGCTATTGATTTGTGTTCAAATAAGATCTTTACAACTCTGTATTTCGGTATGTACTATTTTTACATGTTTTGTGATTGCCTTATTTTGACTGTTTTCTATTGCTATTGTAGAGTCCTGAAGAAGGTCCCCATCGGGATCGAAACGTCGACTAGATGAAATAAAGAAGAGTGACATTATAACACTTATCAATTTTCCCACACCCCTTATCTAACTTATAACTATTGTTGTATATTGGGAATTAAAATTGTTGATATATATATATATATATATATATATATATATATATATATATATATATATATATATATATATATATATAAATAACAACTGTTTCGCTACACAGAAGCTTTAGATTTAACATCTATATTGCTACTTGAAATAAAGGCAAAATACAAAAATATTCAGAAATTATCTTCAGAAAAAATGGGGCTGGACAGGTTTACAATCGCACAACATATAATCATTATTTCTTCTATTTAAGGAACCAGGTTCCACGGTAAAACATTACTCAAAATTTTTATTCTCTGGTTCACACGTTTGATCGTTTGATATGGACTCTTGCTCTAGCTATGAATATATTTTGTTCAACCTCCTGAAGAGACATTTGTTTTCTGTTTCGCATGAATGGTGGGCGAATCAGTTTTATTCCGTTTTCCGGAAAAATTTCATCAATTAGAAAACTTCGATCCACCATAATGGCATCCTCATTAGGCTTCAGGGAGGATATGAGACCACTCTGCTCAAAAATTATTTTGTCAGATGCTCTTCCACCATAAGCTTCACTGACAAAACTGATCAATCCTGCAGGCGTCATGGCCACCATGAATTTTACAGTGTTATTCCCTTTATAGTTAGAATAACATCTTACTCTACAACGCAGGCATTTAGTTCTCTGAACAGAGATTTCTGTACAATCAAGAATGACTGTCACATCAGTAAATTGCTCAAAGTGTTGTGGCAAATTATTACGAATTTCCTCAATAGGTGGAAGATAGCTCGCAGGTTTCAATACTGTCGCTAACACAGTTAACATGTCATAAAAAATTTCTTTTATACTTTGGGAACTGATGTTTCCAAAGAGTAAAGACAATACAACATAGCTCGTGTCATTCTTTAGTTTTGTAAATGTATTTTTTCCCTAATATTGAGGGATGAAACAAAATTTTCTCTTTTTATTCTTAATACTAAAATTTCAATAGTTTTCAGCATTTTGAAAGAATTCAACCCTGTCAAGCTGTTAAGCTTTTGATTTGTAGTAATATTGTCACAAATTGTCCTTATTGATGAAAGCACATAGAGCTTCAGCAGCCAACAATTCATCAGGCCTGTGAATCATTTCCTGAAATTTCAATATCATCATTTGATTCAACTAGAATATCTCAATACTTTACCTGAGCATGAAGTTCACTTTCATCTTGATTTTGTGTCATTACTTCACAGTCAGATTTCAACTGAAAATTTTGTAAATATTAGATTTATTTTCATTTAAAAGGATCATTATATAATTACAATTGGTTGTTATACAGGATCATATCTAGTTAAATTCCGTCTTTCTTTCTTCTTTATGTTCTCATGAGTACCTGTAGGAAGGTTTTTTGTTGGGACTGCATTTCTTTTCAAATTTCGGCGTCTCAAGTTAGTTTTTCTCGGTCTCAAACACAAATCTGCGTGTCTCAGCTCCTTACCTGAATATTGAAAAATATTACTACACATGGAGCTCCATTGATACTGATATTTTTACAACTTACTTTGTGTATGAAAATCAGACTCTTCAAAATGCTTTGAACAAACTTTCATATATATTATAACTCCTCGAACACTGAAATATAAAAATTTAACCTGCAGAAATGCACGCCGTCAAAGCTTTCACTCCTACCGTACCTTAAGCCGATATTACAGTTTCTTCCGATAGGTGGCTTGGAGATGAACTTGAATCGCTAATTGACCATATTCACCGTCGCCATATTGTTATGCGACAATACCAACTATTGAGTTTACTAGAAAAATTCCACAATATAAAGTTTATAATTGTGGTTTATGTGTAAATTCCGGAGTACCTTTTCTGGCTGCTACGCCAGATAGGCTTGTTTGGGACAATATTTCGCAAAAATTTCACCTTTTGGAAATAAAAACATTAGTGAAAGGTAGTTTTATATACAAATTAACTGTGGCCGAGTGTATAAATGAAGGTTTCGCTCTATTTTTGGAAATAGTTAGTGGAAGAATAATCTCTTTGACTGATAGTATTTTTGATATAAGCGGTATTTCTCTAGTAAACTCAATATTTCTCCGTTGGGAACACTGGGTCGTTGGTATTGTCGCAGAACAATATGGCGACGGTGAATATGGTCAATTGCACAATGCTAATGCAAAGTGTTCTGTGGTCATTTGCTGTCATTCGACTAGATTTGAATTTGAAATTCGAATTGCTTTTCAAAGTAACACGAATATTATTTAATTATGAATGTTATATTCAAAGAATTCGTTTACGATCAGAATAATAAATTGCGAGAAAATGAAAAAAAAAAGTGCGTTATCAGCGATGTAGGTAGGTTTTCTCAATATTCAAATAACATGTCAGTTTTCATAATACAATTACTATTGAAGGGAAAGATGAAATTGCTTGCTTGGATAAAAAAACTTTATTCAAGTACAACATATTACCTAGAGAGGAAAATATTGGTGCGCCAGCCGTGGCGGTCATATGCCAGAAATCATATTTAAAATGTAATGCCACAAGATTATCTTGCGGATAAATAAAATTCATGTCAATCGAATAATCCATCGTTGTTTTATTGCAATTTAAAGTTCTATAGCTCTAAAAAAAACACCCTTCATAATCAAGTGTTTTATTTTATTTTCTTTTAGTAATATTCGTGCAGAATTTAGTGTGGATCGAGCAATTAGAATATTCAAAAAACAGATATTTTGTGGGCAAAGCAGCGTTGAGCAAGTTCAGTACATGAATATCCATGTAGGTACTGAACCTCGAAATTTTTCTGGCTATGGTCATGCGCGCAAAAGCTCCTGACTTAACGTAAGTGCTTTATTAGGTTTAAACACTGAAAGAAATGATTCAATGAGAAAGGTTTACCAAAATTATTCTTACTAGGGCTGATTTATTTCTTACTCTCCAGTTAAAACAGCCCTATAGACATAGTAAATTGAGTTGCTATAGTTGTTAAATCAATTTTACTAGGTTTTTCTTACTAAACCAATGAATGTGTTTTATTGTCACATTCAAATGTCGAATTGCCGCAGTAAACCTAAGTTGCCTGACCGTCGCCCAATACCCATAACAATTCAGCATTACTATGAGAGATATCTTCGTTCCATAAATTTACTACCACAGTCGCACTTGTCTCTGCCACAGTTAATATTGTTTCATTAAATCAGTCGAATATATGCGATAATGATCGAATGAAGGGTTTCGCGCCACCCGATTCGCCCGCTCACACGATCGTCAACGAAAACGAAATCAGCGTATCTTCTGCTTTCTGTCCAACTAAGCGTTCTCTAATCGTCTTTAGGCAGTCGAGCAAATAAAACCAAAGTGATTGAACGAATTTAATTTAATTCAAAAGCATATCCTCATAGTGTTGTTAAAAGTGTCCATTTGAATATTCCGGAATATTTGTTGTGCTTGCCATCAATCCTGATTCCTGGGACAGTGGGACATATTCGAACAGGTGTTTGTGCAGCGCATTTTGAATCTGAGACTTCCCAATGGAGAATTCACGCTTTGCAAATTTATTACAAAGTTGCGGTCTAGAAGATTACATCGAAAAATTTACAGGTAAGTTAGGTATATTCGTAAATATTATTAGACCATCAATTAGAATTCACTAACCGTTGAGTTTTCATAATAGGTAGCAATGTTGGCCGTTGGATCTTGAAAATATGGCGGATATGCGTTTGGGATTAATACAAGGGAGTGGATGCTAGTTAATAACTTAATATTTTATAATTTCTATTGATCTCATCGCATTTTGGCTTGATAGCCCGTGATAATTTAATTCTATTCGAAAGGCTAAATAATTAATTATTGAAAGATCGAATATCAAAATCAAACGCTAATATGCATGTTCTTTCGTACTGAACAAAGTAATTCAAGTAACTAAAAACCGAGCTAAAAACAGATGAATTAGTACTGGACTGAACGAAGTGATTTTATGTAACTTAAAACAGTTCGAAAGATTATCCCTAAATTAGGGATATATATTAGAGTTGCAAAATATTAATAATGCATAACAAACATTCTAAACAAGAATAAATTTGGATATAATGTATTTGGATTTGTGAGTTAAATATTTCTACACATTGTCCCATATAGTGTACCTTATATAAAAAAAGATATTAAAACAAAATTTTCACGAATTTGATATTTTCAATTCAATGCTCTATTTCAGCTTAAAATCAGAGGTATTTACCAGAGCATCCCAAGAAATTTCAAGGCTCTTCCCCAATGAAGCACAGGAGGTTTATTTTACGCCATATACCAAGTCTAGTTCCAATCTGAGGAAACAAGCACCAAGGGGAAAACTCTGGTCGAGATATATTCATGTTAAAGCTGGCCTGAGATTGGCCGAAAAATTTTCAAATAATTATAAATCAGAAGAACATGCATCATTATTGACAGAACCTTCTGAAGAAGTTATTTCAAGTTTGAAATTATTAGAATCAGACGCAACTGATTTCCCAAGATTGTTGCTGGCGTGGAAAGCAACTTTCGAAGAGAGAAGGGATTTCATTCTTAAAGAAGATATACTGAATATACTTATAAAGTATCCAATATTGAGAACCCAGAACGGTATTCAGTTGGTAAGTTTCAATATTTTAAATTCAGCATGCAGAATAATGTTTCTATCCATTTATATAAATGACATAAATTTTGAAGTGAATGTAAAAGATGTCTACTTATTACAGTTCGAATCTGACTTCGATAGACAAAACCCTGGAGAAATAGACATTGTATACAAAGAATGGCCTAAAGTAGCGGAAGCTATTATTGACGAGTGCAAAGATAGGAAAATTGATATTGGATCCGAATTACATGGTGAGTGCAAATTTAGTTAATCATATTGTATCAAGAAGAAATGAACTGAACTAACTAAATTTTCTTCTTAATTATTTCAGATAGATCCACAAAAGCATTACTGAAGCTGCCATATCTTTAACCTGGAGACCAACAAGACTCGAGTGCCAGGAAAGTTTTTTTGTCAGTGTAGAGGTATGTTGACTATATGAACAAGTTGAATCTCAGGATTTATTTGTCGCTATATTATGAAATAATTTATTTGTTAGTTCATGTTTGAAATATTCTTTCAGAGAAAAAATGTGATAATTAGCAACAATAAAATATCTTGTTATAATATTATTTATTTTATTAGTATTTCCACCAAATAATGTTGAAGTAGTCATTGGAGATAATATTCTTCTTATGAAATGAATTCAATACTGCTGATTTAATACATAAAGCGCAAAAAATTATTGGAAATTTAGTGCATTACAGTTTACAAAGCAATTGCACAATTTCCAGGTAATTGAAATTCTGTTATTAACAATTCGAGTTAATTAAATAAAGTTCCAGTGTTAGTTATGTCAATTTAGGTCATTTTTACATCATGGTTCATTGATCAATATGATAGAATCACAATTTGAAAATAGAGTTGATATATGTTTTGCAGGTTGGTTTTAATGTTCGACAATGGTCTGTCACGCATCCGTGAATTGTTTATATCTGTGAATCCGTAGATGTTTCATCACAGAATAAACTATATTTTTATCATTTATGCACTCTCATATATTATGGTTAAACTCATCCGACTGCCTTTGTCAACTTCCGCTCTTAGTTAATTTATTTAACTGCAATGGCCCTGACTGCACCAATGTGACAGAAAAAATTTAATTGGTCAATGTTTTCTGTTACATTGAATCATTCTACCATGGCAGTTAAGAATTAATTAAAATGGCAAATGAAGCTGATAAAGGCATTCAGATGAGATAACAAGGACTACAAAATAGGTTTACTACGGCAGTAAAAGGTAGATATCCAATGTTACTATGATAGTGAGAAAAAGTTACAAGTGCAGTTATACTAGATAACTAAGATAGTAATACACACTCACAAACGCAGTTATTTAAGTCTACTGAGATAGTGAAATCAGTTTCAAAACCAGTTATATAAAATGACTAACGTAGTGAAACGGTGTTACAAACACAGTCATATGAGGATACTGAGTTAATGAGAAAAAGTTACTGAGGCAATTGAGAACTTAACAGAAGCAAGTAAACGGGTTTACAACCACAATGAAATAATGTAATAATAGTAGTAAAACTAGAAGTACAACTGCGGTCTGATCACTTTAATACTTGTGGTAAAACGGTCTTATTCCTGTTATGAAGAGTTAAATCATATAGCCATTATTAACTAAATCGCAGTAAACCAAGATGAACTCTGAGAATTAGAATGTTTTGTTGAGGCATATAGTATATGAATTTTCTCATTGCTGGTATTATATTTTTCTTTCAGTGAATGATTAGTACCTCGGCATCAGAATATTTTTCAATAATTTCCAGGTATTCTCGAATTTTAGGTTTGAATATTTTTATATTTATAGATTTTATAAACTTTAATCAATCTTCATCGCTTTCGACCTCGCTGTCATTGCTACTTGAAGATAAAAGAAAATCAACGGCCATGGCTAGTGATTTATCGATATCCATTTCAACAATTTTCGATCGCAAAATTTGAACTTAACTTTGACACAACCAATGAATTATGACAGGACCCCGTACTGTCGAAATGTACAATGCTAAAAATTCGAATTGACAGCGAGCGCCATTACCAGTCGAATAGACATTTGCTCTGCCCTGAAATTGTACATGACCTGCCGAACATAGATTTAGACTGTATTTTTTACGTTCACTACGAGTCGAACATGAATTAGCACGAACAAAATTCGAATTAATTCGCACTGGTGCAGCCAAATGCTATGTACTGTCCACACTGTTATACGGAGTTGAGGGGTGGACGCTGAAGGCGCGGACCATGTCACGTTTGGACTCTTTTGAGATGTGGTTATACCGACGGATACTAAAGATATCATGGACCGAACGAGTAACAAATGATAGGGTACTCGAAAGAATGGATAAAGAACAGGACCTTTTAACAACAGTAAAGCGAAGAAAAGCAGCTTATTTCGGCCATATTTTTAGGAACAGCAAGTACAGTTTTCTGCAACTAATCGTTGAGGGAAAGATCGAAGGACGAAGAGGCGTCGGGCGTAAAAGATTCTCTTGGCTGCGAAATCTACGCCAGTGGTTTGATATAAGAGAGGCCAGTACGATCATCCATTTGGCACGAGACAGAGAGGAATTCCAGTTGATGGTCGCCAACCTTCGTTGAGGAGACGGCACTTAAAGAAGAAAAAGAAGGTGCAGCCAGTCGAATACGCTATAACATTTTGAATTGCAGATTTCGGGTTGGCATCATAGAGTAAGTATATACATACTTGTTCTATGGTTGGCATTGGTAAGTCATTGATGGGAGGTTAGATCACAGATTACTACAGATGTTTCACTCTATGCATTTACGAAGGAAATCGTCACCGGCGTTTCGTTGACCTCGAATTCGCTCTACTCGTATTTATGAATGAGTTCGGGGTGACCAATCAGAGAGCTAGATTGATTATTTCGACTAATCGCAGCGATAGTTCAATTTGAATCGTGGATTTTGCGTTCGCTTAGGTTATGTTATTGAAAATGACGGTTCTAAGAAAATAAATTTTATTTTGTTCTTGCTTGATTTAAAATATTAATCGCAAATATTTCTACATTCAAATATTTCTCTCAATGTAGGATCGCTGCTCGAGCTCTCCTTGCAATCATAGTCTGGCGTAAACAGTCATTCATCAGTAAGACGAAAAAGATTTTTTGAATCTCAGAGATACCAAGCAACCCTTAGAACATTAATAAGATTCTAAGAAGCAACCAATAGACGTTTTTTTTAGTAATCATGCTAGTATTCCAAGGAATTTCAGTTTTGATACATACTTTCACACTCAGTTATTTTAGTGTATTGTTAGAAGTGTGGTGTAATTTTTAATTCTTGAGGTGTACCTTTTTAAAGCTCTCAGAAATACTCTTGTTTTTTGAAAGTGTCTAAAATGAAATGTTAAGTATGTGCTTTTCATTTCTGAAAATTATGAGGAATCCATATTAGTTTTCATTAGATATATTGCAATCTCTATCATTGATTTGATTGCAACATTTCAAATTAATTATCAATTGTGCAGTGTTCCTCATCAGAGCTAGTAGCAGGCTCAATGAAAATCTATACCAATTTGAATCAGTATCGAATAGAAATTGATTTTTAATATATGTTGTTTTGTTTAGTATCTAGTTGTTGATCTGTTGTGCATTTAGATATTGATTGAAAAATTCGATGAGCCTGAATGTGTTATGTATGTTTTCGAAAGAAATATTTGTCAAAAAAAAATCATTAAATATGCTAAGAAATACAACACTAATGAATGAATCCTGTTTATTTGCTTTTTTTTATTTGATACAATTCCTTTCCATTCATATCAAATTTAGTACATTTATCAGTTACAGCTAAATTTTTTGAAAATGCAACAAAGTTAGAGCCCAAATCAGACACTAGGACTCTTGCATCAAGTCCTATTTCAACCATTTTGTCGATGCAATCTCCAATAATAATAATAATCTCCAATAATAATAACCAGTTCCTTTCTGAATATTCTCTGTCATTCTTCTCAATGTAGATACTGATGGAAAATTATATATGGCAACCATTCTTTTATAAATTTTAGGCCCGGAATAATATAATGAAAGGGCATGCTGTTTAAATTCCTTGGTATATCTTCTTCCTTTTAGATTTTTATCATTGAGATCACTGATTATTTTGGATATATTTCCAAAACTATTTGGCAGATGAATATCACAAGCCTTTTTGAATTTGTCTTTAGATAGTTGTGTCTTACAAGGATCTATTTCCTGAATAGACTGTTCGAGGTTGAATGTCTTGAATTTCATTTTCCTTTGACTGAAAAATAAGGTTTTTTTTATTGACTATATATTCTCCAAATTTAACTAAATATTACCTCAATTAGATGCCTCAACTTTCTTTTTCTTGGTGTTTGGTGAGATAATTCTTTGGTTGTTTGAGTTTCCATATGTGCAACTCGTTTTCCTTCGGTTCCCATTTTATCTTCTGTTTGGGTTTGAACATCTATTCCTCTTGGTTTTCGGAACAGATTCAATGTTGGAATTGCATTTTTCGATAAACGGTGATTTGTCATTAGGTTGCATCAAAGTGGATACTGCATATTCTGTTATTTGAATTTAACAGCATTGCATCTTTGTTCATTATTATGTCATCACTACAAGCCAATTTCCATAGCATCACTCGGTCCTTATAAACTGGATTAGGAAATCTGAAGAATCTTATGGAATTCGTAGAAATCCCTTGATATCTTGCACTATTACAATTTTTAACAGAACACTTCGTACTTTTTTTACCTTGACCGGCTTCCATATTTACTAATTCCAAATATATTATAAATAATAAAATATTTAGTTCCTTTGTTGTTTTAATTCAAAGAAATATACGTATTTAATGTTTTAAAAAAAAACAGGTATTTTGAATACTTTGATGAATTTTGCTTGGTATTCAATATTCAAAGAGAATAGGAGTTGAATATAAGCAGTCGGGTGAATTCAAAAATTTGAATGGGTTAATCTGACAAATCACATGCATTTTGAACCTTTTAGAAAGACTGGGAAGTTCGGTTATCTTTGTCATTTTTTACTACAGTAGTTCATAGTGAAACTCAAGGTCAACGAAACGCCGTGCCTAAAAACGGCAGGGTGAATTGTCTGGTTAGTCTGTGGTTAGATTGTTCATTTTGTTTGTGTTATTGGTTTTGATCCAAGAAATTTTGAAACTAAAAAGTTGTATCGATTTCAAACGCACATTAATTAGTGTATTTCCCAAAGTACTCTTTGAAAGAATAAGAAGGCAAGTCATTACAGCCTGGATTATTAGTGGAAGAAAACCCGTGCAATACGATTTCACCTTCAAAGAATCATTGAATGATTTGATTGTTACCAAAAGCAACCAATACATCAGTCTGGATGAAATTTGACCAGAAAGCATCTGGATTTTAATCAATCAACGTCAACATTACAGAAACTTAATTGATAACAAGTTCAGAACAGTTAATAAAAGGAAAATTCTTATTGATAAACAGAAAAATATAATAAGTTGAGTACAATTTTATGGTGAATACAGAGAATATTTTAACAAAATGTGAAATTCATTCATCTGGAGGAAACTTGTTTATTTGAAAATGGCAGTCTTATTCTAATTAGGAATGCTGATTATGTGCATGGCATAAATGAAGTCATTCGCAATCGATAGGAATCAATACACTACATATTGTACTTATTCTTCTTTTCATCAATTATTTACAAGTATCAGCCGTTTTATCCTTGTGGTCCCCCTGGTTCTCGTCGAACTTCTCTTACACGCGATCCTTGGACCTGTCCTTCGCTTCCTAGGAATTTTCTCACCGTCCTTGCAGTACCTAAAAGAACAGCTTTTTGCATTATATTACATATATACTCAATAAGTCCTAGTTGCTTGATATTTTTCTTGAGATTTTTGGGTACTATTCCTGTTGTTGAGATGATAATTGGAATAGTTCTCGTTGATATCATTCCCCATTGGCGCTTTATCTGAAATTCGAGGTCCCTATATTTTGAAATTTTTTCGACCTCTTTTTGACGCATGTTGTTGTATTGCTACGTCGATGAGTATTGCTGACTTTTGATGTTTATCAACTAGCAATATATCTGGCCTGTTATGAGGGACTGTTTTATCAGTCAAAACTGTGCGATCCCAGTACAGTTTATAGCGTTCGTTTTCCAGGATGGTTTCCGGTCGGTACTTGTAGTATGGCACTTTTTCAGAATGAATTAGTGTTAATTTAGTTGCCATTTCTTGGTGTAGTATCTTTCCTACTGCATCGTGTCTCTCTTTATATTCATTTCCTGCAAACATTTGACATCCTCCAGTGATATGTTGGATTGTCTCATTCGTTGGACACCCATAACGGCATCGATCATCAGTAATAGTTCGATCCTTTATGATAGATAGATAGATAGATAATTTATTGATGCTCCTTTACAAAAATTCATTGTATTGCACACGTCACAGGATTCGATAAAAAGTACAACTTCGAAATGATATAAATCATTTCTCATCATTGTCAGAATATAAAAATAATAGAGATAACTTAATATAGTTATACAATTCTTAAATGATACAAAGCATCATTGTCAAAATATAAAGGCATTACTCAATAAAGTAATAACTTCGAAATTGTATAGAGCATTTCTCATCAATGTCAGAATATAAAATTGGTTGGAATAACTCAATAAAGTTATACAATTCTTAAATGATACAGAGTATCATTGTCAAAATATAAAATATAAATGCATTACTCAATAAAGTAATACGACTATGAATGATATAGAATACCATTCCTCATTACAAACATTACAACACAAAGAATAAATTAATTTAAAAGAGATTAAAATTGGAATAACTCAATAAAGTTATACAATTCTTAAATGATACATAGTATCAATGTCAAAATATAAAAGCATTACTCAATAAAGTAATACGACTATGAATGATATAAAATACCATTCCTCATTACAAACATTACAACACAAAGAATAAATTAATTTAAAAGAGATTAAAATTCAAACTACTGGACAGGAACTCTTGGACACTCCAGAAAGCATGCTGCCGCAAAAATTCACCGACAGTTTGCTTATACTTTTTGAGACTGAGCCTTTTCACCTCTTCAGGTATCTTATTAAAAAGTTTATGTGAAATGAAATTAGGTCCATTCTTGGATTTTTCTAATCGCATATACTTAGATTTAATGTTGTTTCTATATCGTGTGTAATAATCATGGGTATCACCAAACTTCGGAAGATCCCTGCTAGTATTATAAGCATAAACAAGACATTCATAAATATAGATAGAGGGAAATGTCAAGATTTTAAGTTTTTTGAAGGCGTCTACGCAATCATCCCTGTAGTTTAATCCAGCAACTATTCTAACTGCTCTTCTTTGTAATCTGAAAATACCCTCCCTACTAGAACAGTTACCCCAGATCAGTACACAGTATCTCAGATGTGACTCGACCAGACTATGATAAGCAACCTTGATAACATCTTTTGACACAATGTTGGCCAAGTTACGGAGCAGGAAGGTATTTTTTATTATTTTGGATGCTATTTCATTGGCATGGGAGATCCAGGTGAGACTTGGATCTAGGTAAACTCCCAGAAACCTGACCGATTCACTGGTAGTATGATTTGAAATCCCTCTCAAATTGAACAACATAGTTTCTGTCTTTTCTGCATTGCAAACTAGCATATTTGATACGAACCATTCCTTGGCTCTCAGCTCTGCCACTCTCGCAAGCTGTTCAACCCCATGCAGTTCTCGATGCCCCACTGTAATTCCAGAGTCGTCAGCCCACAGTAGGTGTTCATACATAGCCATGAAGTAGGAGAAATCATTCATAAAAATTATGAATAATAGGGGCCCTAATATGGAACCTTGTAGTACCCCAAGACTTAACAGACCCTCTGCAGACCATGTACCATTGCAAAAGACCTTCTGCTTCCTGTCTGTGAAATATGACATAATTAGTGTCTAAGACTAATCTCATCGAACCCATACTTTGCCAGCTTGTCTAGAAGAGCCTGCGGGGAAACACAGTCGAAAGCTCGACTCAGATCTAAAAATATTGATAGTGAAAGCAAACCCTTCTCAAAACAGTCAAGCGTATATTCAACAAAACGTATTATAGCATCACATGTTCTCGATTTCTTTCTAAATCCGAATTGATTTTTGTATAAGAGATTTTCACTCTCAAAATGGTTCATTACCTGATTATGGATTATTTTCTCGAAGACTTTTGAGAAAATTGGAAGTAGCGAAATCGGTCGATAGTTTTTTTTGTCATTCTTATCACTTTTTTTGTGTATAGGGATTACTTTTGCCACCTTCAAAAAATCGGGAAAAACTCCCTCCTCAATGCAATGGTTCACCATTCTAGTGAGGGGCCTCACTATATGATTTATATTCCTTTTCAGGAGTGATATTGATAACCCGTAGTAGTCCCTCGATTTACTACCCTTTAGGGAACATATTGCATCTCTTACATTATTGAAAGACACTTCCTGAAATCGAAAACCATTTTTATATTGATAGTTTGTATCTGTAAAATTCTTAGGTTCAGTAATTCCCGTTTTTGGCAAATTATCTACAAGTTCATGGGGTAAGGAAATAAAATAAGGATTAAAATCCTGAGAGCTTATAGGGATAGATGGAATTGCCTCAGGATGTCTCTTCCTGTTTATTATTTTCCACATGTTTTTGCCAGGATTATTCGATTTCAATATGAAATTATCATTTGCTGACATTCGAGCCATGCGCAAAGCTTTTCTGTACTCACAACGTACTTTATTCCGCACCATCTTTATGTCATCAGTTCTAAAGTGATTATACATGTCATTGTAAAGTCTCACTTTCTCCCTCATCGCTACCATGTTACCAGAGAACCATTTTACCCCGGAGTCGCTTGTTCTGGTTTTAATATCAACCTCTGGAAAAGATTCGAGGAAAATTTATATGAACCGATTGTGAAAAGCGTCAAAACAATCATTGGGTGACAATAAATCATCATATAGGGATTTTAATATAAACTTGATGGAAGATACTGAAACAAAACGAAACTTTTTGGATCTGTTTCAATCCAACAATAAACGAACCTACCAGAATCACAAGGACAAGTGAAACATTAATCGACAATATATTTACTAACATTGATGAGTATAAAAATAACACTAATATAAATTCACTCTTATCTGATCACATGACTCAAGTTATTACACTGAAAGTTAGCAACGTTTCTCATCAAAGAACTTTTGAGAAGAAAAGACTGTTTACTCACACCAAAATGCAACAGTTTTTTCACAGCTTGCAAGAGGCATCGTGGCAGAGTGTGTTGGAGGAAATGGACCCAGATAAGTCATACAACTGTTTTTCCGAAATAATGAAAATGTATCTAAATTTGATGTTTCCACAGAAAAAATGCACAGTTAAAGGGATTACGCAGGCATGGATAACCAATGGAATAAAAACATCAAGTAAAAGAAAAAGAATAATCTGGAAAGAAGTGCAGGAAGGTAAAACAACATTGGATTATTATAAGCGGTACTGTCATATACTCAAACAGATTATCAAGCAAGCTAAACTACTCAGTAATAGGAAATATATAATGGAAGCTGAAAACAAAAGCAAAGCTACTTGGAATCTAGTAAAAAGTGCAACAAATAAACGTAGTACACATGATACTATTTTCAACTCATTTCCTGAAGAAAACGAAGAAGTTTTACTGGACAGAATTAATTCATTTTTCATTAACTCAAATGCCAAGAATAATAACATCAAGACTAATATTAAGAACATTAAGCCTTGCAGTAAAACTATTTTTCTGAGTCCAGTCGTGGAACAAGAAGTATATCAATACATCATGAAACTGAAAAATAAAAAATCGGTTGGATATGATGAAATACCTGTGGAAATCCTCAAAAAATGTGCAACAGTTATAACAATACCCTTAACACATATAATTAACCAAACCATCCAAACAGGAATATATCCACAAAAGTTGAAAGAAGCGCTCATAATACCTATACATAAGAAAGGCAAGAAGGAAGTATTTGATAACTATAGACCTATATCACTTCTATCTAATATCAATAAAATTTTCGAAAGAATAATATTCGACAAATTTATCAAATTTTTTGAAGATAATAACATACTGGTAAAACAACAATGTGGTTTTAGGAAAGGTCGGTCTACTATAAATGCAATATACCAGGCATTGAAAACCATCATCAAATCATTGAATCAGCAACATACCACAGCGGCCTTATGCTTATATTTGTCAAAAGCTTTCGATATGGTTAATCATCAGAGGTTGCTAGCGAAAATGGAAAAATATGGAATAAGAGGTGTGGCACTAACCCTAATGAAAAATTATCTAACCAACCGAACTCAAAGGACAATAAGCAGGAGTAAAGATGGAGAGATCAAAACATCTAAGTTAAAACAAGTAGAAAGCGGAGTCCCCCAAGGTTCTATTCTGGGACCACTACTTTATATACTATATACGAATGATCTAGTTCAAACCACAGACAACGATATGGTTATGTTTGCAGATGATACCACAATAGTATGTGAAGCTGAGGATGGAAAAGAGTGTCAATTAAGTCTTGAGAACGACATGAAGAACATTAACAAATGGTTTAGCAACAACAACTTAATGCTTAATTTAAAGAAAACTAAACTTGTTTTATTCAGAGGAAGGAATGATCAAGTCAATCTGAAACATCAAGACACTAAAATTGAAACAGTTTTTAGTACACCCTTCTTGGGAATAATTATTGATCGAAATCTAGGCTGGAAAGATCAGATAGACAAGACTGCAACAACTATAGCACGCCCTGCTATGCCCTAAGGATTGTCCGAGATACAGTGGGAACAGATGCTGCATTAACCTCTTACCATGCATACATCCATTCAACAATTAGATATGGAATAATCTTCTGGGCAAGATCTACAGAAAGTGAAAGGATATTCAGATTACAAAAAAGGAGTATAGGAGTAATTTTTGGAATGCGACAAATGGAGACCTGTAGGACAGTGTTTAAAAATCATGGTATACTAACCCTATATAGTATGTATATATATGAATCCGTAATATTCGTAATCAATAACATCAGCGAATTTAAAAATTTAGAACATCCATATAATACCAGAGGGAAAAACTATCTCATTGAAGAAAAGGCTAATTTTACATACTTACAGAGAAACGTAACATATAGCCTACTAGCAATCTGGAATAAGCTACCTGAAAATTTTAAAAATCGAACACTCAATGCACAGAAGAGTGGACTCAAACGTTTTCTCATGAAAAAATGCTACTACAGTGTAGATGAGTTTCTTCAGGACAGTAACTTCGAGGAGCTGTAAACTCTGATGTAAAATGAATTATATATTTTTTTTTTCTTTGTATTTCTTTGTAAGTTGACAAGGTCAACACTGTATAGTTTAAGACTGAATAAACTTTTCTCTCTCTCTCTCTCTATATATAAAAGACCAATCTTGTTCGCTCAATATATTGTGCATCATACAAAAGCCTACCTGAGTTAAGGGTCGGTATCTGTTTTTGGTAATATAGTTAGTGAGTGCTAAGGGTCTTGGGATATTAATGCACTGTGCCTTGTGATCCGAAAACTCTACTGTTAAAATTTTGGGAAAAAAACTGCTCGATCCTGAATACCTTACAAAAATGTTATCAATGCAGTTATTGTTCCTCGTTGGCTCATATATTGTTTGCTTCAAACCGTACGATTGAAAGACCTCCAACAGTACTTCTGCGTTCCTGTCCAGTACATTATTGCTATTCATATTAAAACACACATTAAAATCACCTGCAATAGCAAGATCATCATTAATATTTACAAAATTTAAAACATTTTCAATTATATTCATAAAATTATTAAAATTACCTACAGGTGAACGATAAACTGATATCAGGGTTAACCCCTGTTTCTTTATAGCAGCTACTTCACAATCAACTTCTACTGATAATTCCACTATTTTTCCTAGGACTTCGTATTCATGGTTTCTACTTAAAATCATCGTACCTCCACGTTTATTTCTTGTTCTTGAGAAATTGGAAGCTACGTGCCAACCACTTGAGCAGTATGTGTCTGCAACCCCCAATGGCAGCCAGTGCTCTGTCACACAGATCGCATCACACATATTATTTTCCATGAGAAACAGGTCCCATTCATTTACCTTATGGGGACTCATTCAGTCCCTGAATATTCAAATGTAAAACTTGGAAGGTGTGTGTATCATCTTTAGTTTTATTGTTGGTCATGTTTATTCCTTCCGTGTGGTTTCCTGTGGAAAAACATCGACACATAAGCATCACTCGGCCAGATATCACATGATTTGGCTTTTTCTAGATTTTCTGCATTAATAGAGACTTTATAGGAATGATAGTATTCAGGATGTTTAGATTGCAACTGGGTACATACAGCCTCCTCAAAATTCTGCTTCACCATGCTTATGAAATCCGATGATGTTGTTTGTGTATTGATCCTTGAAACAAAAAGAGAAACTTTTTTAGGAATACCTTTATATTGCTATCTGTTGCCTTTCCCATAATGGACCATTTATTGTTTTTATTCTTTGATGTCTTCGAATTGACAACAGGTTTTGTTTAATGTGAATTAAACATTGAGGAATATTCAGAGGAAATCACATTTAAATTCAAATTCCATGGAAAATTATTAGGGAGCAGTTATCGACCTCATGAACTCAATACCATATCTAGGCCGAATATTGTGCGAAATTTGCAGATTCCAGCAACTCCGAAAGGCGGTCAGTGACGAAAATTGTGTGTCGTCACAACTTATATAAAAACCATACTCATTGTAATTATCATCAACATTCTTTGTTCAAAGTTTCACGTTAATAAAACATTTTAACTCCACCGCGAGTTTTACGTGGTTTGTAGTGGATTTACAACCCTCTACTCACCACAACTACTCACTGCTACTTCAACGGAGTTACGAAACGTTGAAGAAAGTAGACACATATCTTTAGAGGATATCCTCTAAAGATACATGGTCCTTCGAGCCGGATTCAACCCAACATTGGTCCTGCGAGCTGACACCAACTACCAGGGACTTTGAAACCACAACCACTGCACCCCAGAACAACAAGTCATTGGATTTACGACCCATTGGCACCAACTACCAGGGACTTTGGAACCACAACCACTGCACCCCATAACCAACAATCACCAGTAATTATCTTTCCTATCACATTTCATCATTCTTTCGAACCGATCCTGTAACCTTGTTGACAAGCTGTGGAATTAAGACTGCCCTTGAACTTCTGAGCCTGGTTGTTCAGTTTGTCGAACAAAATTCCTTCTCATTCGAACCGATCCTTCAACCTTATAAATCAATCCTCATATAACTAGACTTGACTAGACTTAGACTACTTACCTAATTCAAAATGGAAAACATCGTCGCAGATCAGATCAAAACGGCAGAAGCCATCAAAAGAATGCATACCAACATGAAGAAGGACTCCCCCTCAAGGAAAAATGCAGAATACTGCCAGAACAAAATGTGCCAACTGAAGGAAGAATGGAATGCATTCAATGAAGCGCACAAATATTTAATAGAACACATACCAGAAACTAATGAATATTTCACGAAAGACATATACGGGCAAGCAGAAAAGATATACAATCAAGCATTGTCCCACATTATAAAAATACAGGAAAAACTTCGAGACGACCAAGGAATTACAGAAGAAAAAGAAACGATGAACCAGCGACCTATGGATACGTTACGAAACAAACTGGAACTTCAAATTGCGGAATTTTATAAGCAACTAGCCAAGATTTGGACCCAGTACGAAGCCAATCAAAAACCCTACCGCTTTCAGAGAGAAGCAGTCCAGGCTCAATGGAAAATCATCTCGGAGTCCTTTCAAGAAATCCAATTAAATAATATCGACATGAGCCAAGATCCTTTGTTTCAAGAAACTTATTCAACTGTACATGACGAATACGAAGAAATTATGAAGAAATTCGAAGACGATGAACAACCAGACAGAACTTCATTACAAGGACGTCCCAATCTTCCAACATTGCCTACAGTATCAATACCAATATTTTATGGGAACTACGAAGCATGGCCAGCATTCAGAGACATATTTCTGCAACTCATACACTACAATAAATCAATTGGGGATGCTGAGAAAATCCAACATCTAAAATCCAACGTTCAAGGTGAAGCCGGTAAATTAATTCAACATCTTTCGAACACTGCGGCGAACTATGCAGGAGCATGGTCAATAATTCAGGAGCGATATGAAAACGAAAGAATTCTATTTCGCAAATGCATGGATGCCATATTATCCCAGCCCATCCTCCAGCAGGAATCAGTACAAGGACTAAAGTTACTTCACGACGTGACAAAGGAAAATCTGAACGCAATCGAAAACATGGGAATCAACGTTCAAGAATGGGGTCCGATGATAACGCATCTCCTAGAATCCAAAATGGACCCTGAATCCCGCCGTGTGTATGAGACCACCTTAAAGGAACCAAAGAAAATACAGAAGCTAGAAAATGTACTGTCTTTCATAGAACGACGATTCCAAGCGTTAGAAGGAGGCAAAACACCAGCAAAAAAATGGGAACCGATTAGAAAGCACCATCCTTTCGAATCAAGAAAGTCATGGTCAGCTAACACAGCTCACCTACAAACAACCAAATGCCCATTATGCCAAGCAGGTCATGCACTGCGAGCCTGCCAGAACTACTAAGCAATGACCGTGAAGGAAAGACTAGACTACATAATTCAAAGCAAAAGATGTCACAATTGTCTAGGACCACACCGAACAAGTTCTTGTTTAAGCAAAGTAACGTGTTTCAAATGCAGGAAGTATCATCATACAACACTTCACATATCTACTACTGGCAGCCAAAGTCGTAAAACAAACAACAAGGGTGATCAATCAAACTGGAAAACTACAGCAGCCACTTTTCGCCCACAACAGAGTACCCAATCCGAATCGACACAATTTACAACACAGAGGAACATCAGCAACAATGGACAAAATAGTTCCAATATGCAAATGGTACGAAACGAAACCATAGGGACGATCAACGGAAATAATGCCTATATCACTACAGGAAATAGAGAATCTCCGAAAAGGCAATTGCATTCAGTTGCTCTGCTTGCTACAGCATACGTCAGAGTTAAATCAAGAAATGGGGCACTACAAACAATACGATGTCTAATTGACCCAGGATCTGAAGCATCGTTCATATCAACAAACGCGGTGCAGATACTCAAGTTACAGAAACACAAGAACGAAGCACAAATCATTGGCATAGGTCAGTCTCAATCAGGGTCATCGCAACACATGGTATTCTGCGAGCTCAGACCAAGGTTCCAGAGTTCATTTATGATAAACGCAGCGTTGCATGTACTTCCACGAATTTCCAACTCAATTCCGAAAGAAAAAATTCACAACAGTCTCATTACGGAATGGAATGATATACAATTCGCCGATCCACATTTCTCAAATCCTGGACCAATCGACATGCTTTTAGGAGTTGATATATACAAGGATATCATTTTGGATGGAGTAAGAAGATCAAGCAATGGGATAACAGCGCAAAATAGCGAAATTGGATGGTTACTATACGGAAATGTGAAGAATATAAGTCCATCACTTCAGATAACTAGTTTAACTATCACTATCAATGATGAGCAGTCACTATCAAGATTTTGGGAATTGGAAGAAGCTGCAGACGAACGACGCTGTTCACCTGAGCATGAGCTTTGTGAGAGACATTACCAAAGCACTCATACACGAAATCGAGATGGATCATACACAGTCAGACTTCCCTTCAAAAGTGATGCTGAAAATTTGGGATTGTCCAAAAAACAAGCGGTAGCGCGCCTGCTGCAAATCGAGAGGAAATTCGAAACCAATCCAAGCATGGAACAGAACTACAAGGAATTCATACGCGAATACATAAAATTAGGTCACATGAAAACAGCAGAAGCTCAACCCCTCAATGGCATTCAAGTTTTTCTACCACATCAGTGCGTTATAAAGGCAGACAGCACTACTACTTCCACAAGAGTTGTTTTCGATGGATCGGCAAAAACAAGCACAGGATATAGTCTAAACGATGTTTTACACTCAGGTCCTAAGATACAACAGGATCTCACTGACATTCTCTTCAGATGGAGAAAACATCGAGTCGCCCTCACTGCCGATATCGAAAAGATGTACAGGCAAATCAAAATAGCCGAGGAAGATCAACCATACCACAAAATAGTCTGGAGATTCTCAAAGGATGAACCAATACAGGAATTTCAGTTAACCACTTCAACTTATGGCACGGTCCCAGCAGCATATCTGGCAATACGCACCCTACATCAATTAGCTGAAGACGAAGAGAAAAATTTTCCAAGAGTCGCTCAGATCGCTAAAAAGGATTTCTACGTAGACGATTTACTCACAGGGGCGGACAGCGTCGAGGTAGCTGAGCAATTGTAGAAAGAAATTACTGAACTAATGAAAAAGGGAAACTTCAATCTTCGAAAATGGAAAATGAGCAAATACCCACAAAATGGGACGGATGAATTTATTCTAGGTGACAAATATGAACAGAATATTACGAAAACACTAGGCATTGTATGGAATACAAATAACGATAGTCTGCTCTATAACATCAAATCACCTGAAATTGAAGCGATCACCAAAAGACGCATGCTTTCCCAGATTGCTGCAATATTCGACCCACTTGGTATGATATCACCAATAATTATACGTGCCAAACTACTGATGCAAGAAATATGGAAATCTGGACAAGATTGGGATGTTACTCTTCCGGAAGAAATTCGCAAGGAATGGGCGAAACTGACTCAAGAACTTCCAACGCTTCGTGAAATATGCATACCAAGATGGATACAACACAAAAAGGGTTCAAAGATGGAAATTCACGCTTTTTGTGATGCTTCTTTGAAAGCATACGGTGCTGTGGTTTACTCCAAAACTATCGATGACAGCGGGCAGATCCACGTCAGTCTCTTAGTATCCAAATCCAAGGTGGCCCCCATAAAAAACAAGAAAACTCTTCCAAAGCTAGAATTATGTGGAGCCGTTCTATTAGCGAAGCTCGTACACAGAACGATCAAAGCCCTGGACATTCAAGAAATCCCTGTGCATGCATATTCCGATTCGACGATTACACTAGCTTGGATAAATGCTGATGCCGCAAGGTTACCTGCGTTTGTTGACAACAAAGTTCGAGAGATAAAACAATTAATTGGCAAGGTCAAATGGTATCACGTTCGGTCTGAAAACAATCCCGCTGATTTAATAACCCGAGGAATAACGGCATCAAAACTAATTAGTCACAAATTATGGTGGAATGGTCCAGATCAACTAAGTCAAAATCCCACAAATATTCAGGAAATGATACAAAGCTCAACATCCGCTAACGCACTAGACACCTCAAAAAGTATAAATAGTTTGACTACAACCACCATTGAAGAAAATCCATGCATCCAAGATACTTTGGATATCTTATTACAGAAATTTGAATCATGGGAGAAAACCATAAGAGTAACAGCCTACTGCCTGAGGTTCAGCAACAAATGCCAGAAACAACACAACGCTACAGTATTTCTGTCAAGAGACGAACTACAAAAAGCAACACTAATACTTCTACGAAAAATCCAATACAACGAATATTCGTCCGAATTTAAGGATTTAAGCAACGATCGACCTCTGAGTAAAAAAAGTAGTATCTTGAGTCTAAACCCCTTCCTGGATAACCAACAATTGATGCGGGTAGGAAGGAGGACGTCTGCAAAATTCAGCGCTAAGATACGACGAGAAGCATCCTATCATTATACCCAATAGTAGCCCAGCAACAGAGAAAATAATAAGAAATGCCCATCATACTACGCTTCATGGTGGAATTCAGCTAACCCTCGCATACATTAGACAGCAGTACTGGATTCCCCGAGGAAAAGATAAAATAAGGAAGATAATACGAGAGTGCAGCATCTGTTTGAGGCAGCAAGCACAAAGTCATATTCAATTAATGGGATCACTCCCAGAGCCAAGAGTCACACCAACTAGCCCCTTTACTCACACGGGGGTAGACTATGCTGGACCCATAGCAATTCGAATGTCTAAGGGAAGAGGAAATAAGTCTTACAAAGGGTACATCGCCATCTTCATCTGCTTGACCACTAAAGCCATTCATATTGAAGCAGTTAGTGACCTGACGACAGACGCATTCATCGCCGCATTCAGACGATTTACAGCTAGGCGAGGTCTCTGCAAAAACTTGTACAGTGACAATGGCACTACATTCATTGGGGCAAAAAACAAACTCGAAAAATTGTTTCGGCAAGAAATTCCCGAGAAGGATATTGAGCAAACGCTGTCCAGAGAATTCATCAAATGGCACTGCATTCCTCCCCTGAGTCCACATCACGGGGGATTGTGGGAAGCCGGAGTAAAATCTATAAAGTTCCACCTTAAGAGGGTCATAGGCGAGAATACTCTCACTTTCGAAGAAATAACGACAGTCCTGTATCAGATAGAAGCTTGCCTGAACTCCAGACCTTTGATCCCAATCGAGGAAAAAACGTCTGAAAGCGAAATTCTAACTCCAGGTCACTTTCTCATCGGAAGACCACTACTCTCTCTGCCAACATCCAACACACTCGAGGAAGATAGTTTTCCCCATAGTTATACCAATAAATGGAAAACCATTCAGAAAATCAAATACGACTTCTGGAAGAGATGGTCCAGCGAATATTTGTCACGACTCCAGCAACGTACTAAATGGAAAAAAGTAGAGGACAACTTGGTAAATGGAGACATAGTGCTACTTAAACAAGAAGATATCAACCCAAATAAGTGGCCCCTAGCGAAAATAACAGAATGTCACCCTGGAAGTGATGGATTGGTACGAGTAGTGACAGTGACGACTGCGGAAAAGAAGAAATTCAAACGGCCCATCACCAAAATATGCAAATTACCCGTTCGACAGGAAGAAAACTGCCAAGGGTCATCAGATAAGAAGAAAGAAAACAGGAGCTCTCTGCGCATAAGCACTCTTCTCACTACTCTGCTTATTTGTAGCAATATTGCGGTGACACAAGCAAACTACACCATACAGCAACTCAAACCTGGATTATATATCGAACACTTGGGGCATGGCTACACAAACGGAGGAAAATTCAGACTCGAGCTGAAATTCCCATACGCTCAAATGGAAAAGGATCGACAGAACGTAAATCGTACCGTAGAAGAATTCAACAAATTGTGTGCGCTTACAAAGGGCATATCAGAAAGCGCACATTGTCCAGAATTCACTCACCATCTTCTAGAAATGAAAAGAGAAATCACAATGGCCATGGATAGCTTAGAAAACTCCCCCAGACTGAAACGAGGATTATTCGGTCAATTTATGACGTCAGTGTTCGGGGTGAACGATGAAGTCTACAGAGACATAAACTCCCTGGACGAAAATCAACACAGACTTATTCATCAACAATCCAAGCTGATGATATCGAGTGTGGCCACTATTGAGGAAACAGAAAAAAGGATTAATCTGAAACTCGAAAGTTTTCGGAGGAAGTTCAACGAAGGGCTGAAAGTAGTGAATCAAATGAATGCATGGTTTCACTCTACTGACCACCACGATCTAAACATACACTCACTAACCATATTACAACTCGCTCAGAATTACCTTCAGGAGTTGCAGCTCAAGTACAAGAAACTAATGGACGTCCAGGTTCACAAAAGTACCATTTCTGAATTTTTGAGCACTAGTGAAATCCGAAGAGAAATACAAAAGGCAGCGGCGAAACTACCATCCCAGCTCACCATTATAGAACAGCCAACGGCAAACTTGAGGATGTCCCGTTCACAGAATGAAATGAATATTCAAGTATTTTTCCATATTATCTACAGCCAAAATTTCGACGTAGTTCAGACTACAGCTGTCCCAAGAAAAATCACCAACGATACGTTCATTGAGATCTACATAAGCCACCCATACCTAGCGATGGAGTACAATGTGCAAAAGTATTTCGAGCTCAGCAGCGAACAGTTCGAACAAGCTATACGCATCAGCCAAAATGAATATATTCTCAACCCGTCCATAATTAGAGACATGGAAAATGATCCGAATTGCATAATTGACGAAATCTACAATCGCACGGACAAGTCAACGTGCAGAAAAACCAATATACAAGTTAGTGACATAAAATGGAAAGAATTACGCAAGGAAAATACCTGGCTTTTTGTAGCCAATAATCCCCGAAGAATTGCCGTAATATGCGACGGAAAACGAGAGGACACAACCTTGAATGGAACTGGAGTTATTCATTCTACATCAGGATGTACTATTCAAACCAAGAAAAGCACCCTGCACGCCCACACGAGAGATGAAACATCCATAATAACCACGTTCAACAAAGAGGTGCCCCCTAACATTCTTTCATTCAAAAATGAAAAGGACAACCCGGACATAGCACTCGAGCCTTCTTGGAAAGCCCCGGATATGCTGGATCAACTTCTCATTGACCGGAACGATTTAGATAGCCAATCCGAAACTCCCTGGAAGAGCGTAACTCTTCATACGTCCATTACAAGCTTTGCAACTACACTTGCTGTCATACTTATAGCAATCACTATTTACGTAGGGATGAAAAAATTCACAGCACGCTACGAAAAAACCAGCAAGGAGGAATCACCGACCAGGGAAATACCTCAACCAGCACCGAGAAGCCAAAGGCCTGCCGAAAGTGCATCGCGTTTTGAACTTGAACCTATTCAATCACTTCAAGGGCCCCCCGGAGTATGTTTAATGTGAATTAAACATTGAGGAATATTCAGAGGAAATCACATTTAAATTCAAATTCCATGGAAAATTATTAGGGAGCAGTTATCGACCTCATGAACTCAATACCATATCTAGGCCGAATATTGTGCGAAATTTGCAGATTCCAGCAACTCCGAAAGGCGGTCAGTGACGAAAATTGTGTGTCGTCACAACTTATATAAAAACCATACTCATTGTAATTATCATCAACATTCTTTGTTCAAAGTTTCACGTTAATAAAACATTTTAACTCCACCGCGAGTTTTACGTGGTTTGTAGTGGATTTACAACCCTCTACTCACCACAACTACTCACTGCTACTTCAACGGAGTTACGAAACGTTGAAGAAAGTAGACACATATCTTTAGAGGATATCCTCTAAAGATACAGGTTTGTTTGTTTGTATTTGTTGATTCACTACATTCTTTGACATCTGTCTAAGTTTGACGGCAGTATTTCCTTGTTTATTTGTTGACGTTGATTCATTTGAACTACCAAACTTCATATTTTTAGTTTTTATTCTATCTTCAGATAAAGAAACGGAAATTTCGCTGCTATCGTTGTTCATTTCTTGATTCACCTGTTTGGCTGAATGCACAGATTCATCTGAATTTTTTACATTTCCACACACAAGAGACGGTAACAATGACTTCTGCACAGATTTATGAGAGTCGGTAGGAGATCTCGTAGATGGCACCATACTAGGTGAATTTTCACCAGAAAAATTTCCTTGATTTTCTCCGATTTTTTCTAAGACATAATTATAATTCTTCAGTATTTTTATCTTATCCTGTAGTTCCTCAATCAGTTTGTCCTTACTTTCAATAATTATGTTCAAATATTGATATTCCATATTATTATTTTTGATTTCGTCATTTTGCAATGGGGTTTTACGAATATTGTTCAGCCCAACTGTTTCATCTACTTCAGTTAAACTTTCAATCTGGGAGACGGAATTCTCAAAACACACTTCGTTAAGATTAATAAGACGAGACCGCAAACTTTGGATTTCCAATTCTGCTTGACACAGTTTTGAGGTTATGTCATCACAGCAAACCAAACTTCTATCCTGGTCTACAAAAATTCCACAAATTTTCAGTACACAACTGAAATGATATGTACTATTACAATTGTTGCATGTTATGAAGGTTTTCACTTCTTTCACACACTTCTTACAGAAAGTTTCCGCACTATTATTAATACGTGGTGCCATGTTGAGCGACATATAGATAAATTATATGATATGCTTGCAGTAATTTTTTGTTGAGATCACTTGATCTTGGATGGCTAAAAGAAATCCTTCCGTTTCTGGATACATCGCACCTGATGTGAGCTACTAGTTCGACGCTTCAATGTCGACATGATCCTGGATCACCTCGTTGAAATGTCGTCCATGTAGGGGCTTTTCTCTCCATCTTTGCAGTTTTTCTTGGATTGTCTGGTGGTTGTATGACAATTGTTCCTTGTGCAGTTGTAAAGGTGTTGATTCGTCTGCTTCACATAGTACTTTGTAGATCTCTGACATGCCTGATTTGTCTTTGAAGTATGTTCGTAGGCATTAAATTTGCCCATGGGCAAGTTCCATGATGTCTAGTAGACCTCTGCCTCCTTTATTCCTCGGCAGTGTCGTCCTCTCAATGCTACTTTTCGGATGGTGCTTGTGTGCTTTCGTCATCAAGGTTCTCATTTTGCGTTGCAGGTTTTCTATATCTGTTTTGGTCCATGGAATGATACCGAAAGAGTATGTAAGAATTGAACATGCATATGTATTGATAGCTCTCGTCATGTTCTTGCTGTTGAGGTTTGTTTTTAAAATTTTGTTGATTCTCCTAATGAACTCAGTTGTTAAGTCTTCCTTCATTCTTTAAATAGTTTATTCGTCGGTTTTGTTTCATTCCTAGGTATTCATAAAGATCGTCCGATTTCATTGCTTCTATCTCCTGTCCATTGGAGAGAGCTATCGGTTCATCTTGGATTTTTCCACGCACTACACTAATAGTACGACACTTGTCCAATCCGAATTTCATCCCCCCGTCTTCCGAAAAATTTTCCACCAGTTTGACCATAATTTGCAAGTGGTTTTTGTTGCCTGTTATAAGTTTTAGGTCATACATGTATAGCAAATGATTGAGTGCAATAGTATTTCTGTTTCCTTTGACATTGAAACCTTTTTCAGTAGCATTCAGTTGTTTAGAAAGGGGGTTCAGCGCCAAGCAGAACCATAAGGGGCTCAACGAATCTCCTTGGAAAATTCCCCTTTTTATTGGAATATCTTTAGTAGTTATGTTCGCCGTAGAGAGTTCGATATTCGTTCTCCAGTTGCACATTGCATACTTCAGAAAGTTTATTGTAATTGGATCGATCTTGTATATTTCCAAAATTTTTGTCAGCCACCCATGTGGAATAGAGTCGAAGGCCTTCTTATAGTCAAAATATGTCATAAAAAGATTTCTGTGTTTTTTGAAGGCTTGGTTGCATATGATGGAATCTATTATCAGAACTTCCTTCGATCCTAGTGCATTCTTGGAACATCCTTTCTGCTGTGCTGTCATTATATTATTTGTCTCGCAATGTTTGTAGATACGAGATGCTATACATGATGTGATGATTTTATATATTGTTGGTAGACATGTAATTGGTCTGTATTTTGATGGATCCGCTGTGTGTTGCATATCCTTTATGGTTTCAACTAGCCTGCCGTGTATACACCAAAATTTTTTCAACCAAAAGTTGTGGATTCCATCTGGGCCGGGTGATTTCCAATTGTGTGTGTTTTTCAATATTTCATGGAATTCTTCTATGGAAACTGCGTTATGCGACATTTGTTCTATTGTCTCACAGAATTTCTCTTCACTTCTTATCCAATCAGCCTGGGAGTTGTAGGGGGTTGGTGTAGCCAGTTGATCTGTCCAAAAATTCTCAATATCCTCGACGGTTGGATAACTTCCTGGTGTTGCTGACATATTATTGTTTAACATTGTATAGAATTTTCTTTCGGAGTTTTCAAAAATCATATTATCCTGTTTTCTTTTATAGCTCTCATTGTATCTTCTGAGTCTTTCGGAGTACACACTAAGTTTTTGTTTCAGTGTGTCTAAAATTTGTTGAGCATTTTCATTGTTTGGATCATACGTTGTATGTTGCCGGTGACGATCCATTATTATATTCACCATTTTTTGTAATCTTCTAGACGGCGAACCTTTTGCAAATTGGGTGAGCCTCCCAATATCTTGGCGGATGCTATGAACTTTGTCTTCTAGCCTTTTTTGCCAATGTGGTTTATTTTGTTGTTCTTCTCTGGCTGGTTGCTGACTTTTAGGTTTTGGCTTCACACCTAGCACTGTTGCTATTGAAAATGCTGCACAGTATATGATGAGGTGTAATGATTAGAGATCATGGTAGTCAGAAAGATACTTGGGTATAATCTCCTTGTTGGTCATGACCAGAAGATGAGATAGTTTCTTGGATGTCCTCAATCTTGGCAGAATCGGTCGTCTCAATGGATCTGTGCCCTCAAAATCTATAACGCATCTATTCATTGTGGCAAATAATCGCTCCAGTAGTTCTCTTTGGTCTTCTTCTGGATTTTCGACGGGTGCAGCATATACAGGGTGTTTCCTAAACATGAGGCAAAAATTCAGGGTGTTGTTCCTTGGACTATTTTAAGCATGTTTTGTCCTTGGATGATTTTTGAAAAACCTCTTTGTTTCGAAGATACAGGGCGAACAACATTTTTCATATTTTTAAAATTAATAATAGTTTAAATAAAAACTAGTACGCCCATAGATCTACCTTGTAGGTAGATCAATATATCCTGTAGATCTACCTAATAGGTAGATCAATGTTGTCCATAGATCTACCTTGTAGGTAGATCATCATAGCCCATAGATCTACCTTTTAGGTTGATCAATATAGCCCATAGATCCATATTTTAATTCATTCATAAATACTTCCATATCTCCTGTAAAATCGATATCGCACTGTATAAAAAATATTCATTGCACGTATATCTTCGCAAATTATGCAAGAGAAAACAAATCTAAAGCTCTTATTCCAATTTCCAGATTTCATAAGGTCTCGATGTTCCAGAAATGTATAATTGGCGCTTGAAAATTGTACACCCTGTATATAATCGTCAATCCCCACCTGTATACCTTCAAGAATTATGCAATTGAATGATAACCTATAGAGCTAACATGGCAACTATAAGAAAAGTTTTCAGTTCTCCAGAGACATCTCGGAAATTGTACACTCTGTATAAACGTTATTCATCGCACGTATATCTTCGCAAATTATGTGAGAGAAATCTAACTTGAAATTTCAATTTTCAGATTTCATAAGTTTTCAATTTTACAGAAAAGCATAATTGGCGCTCGGAAATTGTACACCCTGTATAATATGGTCAATTTATCGAAAAACCTCCAATAGGCAACTTGAAAAAAAACAATGTATAATCGTTATTCTTATATGTACTTTGAAAAACATAATTATATGTGTATACTACGAAATCATTCACACAATAGACTAAACAAAAAATTGATCCATTTCAATAATCCGAAGCATTCACCGCCAAATAATATAAAAATTAATAACTGGCGAAAAATTAAGAAAAAAAAAATTATCACCTGCTGCAAGATTTGAACTCGCATCCCAAAAGAGACCTCAGATTGTACGACCGCATCCCTAACGACCCGGCCACAATGCCTTTGCATAATTATGTGCATTTGTGCTTCTTATAGGAATAATGTCAAAATAACTGGTGACAGATTCTATAAATTGATAAATTTTCATGAATTTCGTTTAAAAAATCGTTAAATATAAAGGAAATCGAATTAAAATATCTCTACCTACCAGTTTTCTTCGCCTCAAATGCTGATATCTTTCCAAAATGATATATTTACCTTGACAATTCACATGAAACGGAATGCTTCAAGATTTGACCAATTTCCATGAAAATATCAACAAAACGCAAAAATACCATCATAAAAGGGCGGTACATACAGGTGTAGTCTATTATTTCCTCAAATTTCTCGTTAAAAACTTTTCAAATAACCAAATGACTCCTGTAGAGGCTTCTGGCAAACCAAGCTTTCCACTGACACAAAACGATTCCGCTTGAAAATATCATAAAATATACATGGAAAAAGGGATATAAATCGCATCTGATTCATCTTTTCTTGCATATTTCCTCTCGATTCGTCCAAATTTCAACATTTCCATTAAAATATCATCTGACGTTTCCCATTTTCATTCTGTATTTCGACGATTTCATGAATGAGCACAGAATTGGTTAAAACGTCAGAATATTTTGAATAGATTATTAGATTGATCCTTGATTTTATTATACAGTTATTCATATTTCAAATAGTTCTATTCATCAAGAGCCCTCTAATGGACACAGTAAAAATAATATAAAACCTAAATATTCTAGAAACGTCAATTGCCGCGGACGTTGCTAGGCCCGTTGCTACCCAAGGACATCGTAGTATTTTCCTATTGGTCGTTCACGTCGACGTGAATCTGGAAATTCGTCGGGAAATTTCCCAAACTTTATCCGTTCATTCCCGGGTAATCCCGAAAAATCGGGAAACGGGAATATCCGCGGGAGTTAATTCGACATTTTCTCTTTCTTCCCGTACTTTTAGTTTTTCTCGTATCTCTCCCAGAGCCGAGAACACTCGACCGCAAAATCGGTCCAAAATCGTTCGATTTTCGGTGGGAGGAGCGCTTACGAGTTTAATATAGTATATGAGTACCGCACTGTGTTTACTAAGTAAGTACAATTTATTTTTAAATTTGTTTAACAACATTCCAATTACTAAAAACGGCCAGTTTTTTGACTAAAAATTGATAAGTGCAGATGGTAAAGGAATACAGATTAAACACGGTTTTCATTTGAATTCGTTTTGTGATGTATTAGCAATTAACATTTTATCTTTGACTATTATGAATCGCTATACAAACACCGAGATGACTGACATGCATTTCATTTATGGACTTGCTGATGGAAATTATTAAAAGCTAGGAGGTTGTACATTGAACGATTTCCTGGGCGTAATATTCCTGACAGAAAATTGTTTCAAAATATTCATCAACGTCTGCATGAAACAGGCGCATTGAAAAAAATGGGGGGACCAGGAAAACCAAACACAGTAAGAACGGTGGAACTGGAAGAGAATGTGCTGGACATGATCGAAGAAGACCCTAGTACTTCTACTCGAAAAATTTCCAATACTTTGAATGTGACTAATAAGACTGTTTGGAAAATTCTTAAAGACAATTTGTTATACCCATACCATATGCAACGCGTTCAGGCACTTATTCCTACTGATTTTCCCCCACGTATTGCATTTTGTCAATGGCTTTTAACCACATTAGTTCAAATTCCTCAATTACTGACGCTGATTCTTTTCACCGATGAAGCGAATTTCTCAAGAAATTCAATAAGAAATTTTCATAACAACCATGTATGGGCCGACGAAAATCCACATGAGGTAATTGAAGATCGTTTTCAACATCAGTTCTCATTGAATGTTTGGGTTGGTATTGTGGGTGACTGCCTAATAGGGCCGATATTTTTACCAGAAAGACTTACCGGGGACGTGTATCGAAACTTTTTAGAACAAACGTTACCTCTGTTTTTGGAGGATGTACCATTGGCAATAAGACATGCAATGTGGTTTATGCACGATGGTGCACCAGCGCATTTTAGTTTGGTTGCTCGTGAGTTTTTAACATTAACATACGGAGATCGCTGGATTGGAAGAGGTGGACCTCATTTATGGCCTGCTCGTTCCCCGGACTTAAACCCCTTAGATTATTTCCTATGGGGCCATCTAAAATCATTAGTCTATACCACTCCAGTAGAAAATGTGGAAGACTTGTGAAATCGGATCATTGCTGGGTGTAACTTAATAAGAAATGATCCTGGTGTTTTTGAAAGGGTTCGGCAGTCAATGAGGAGAAAATTGGATGCTTGTATGCTGGCTAGAGGTGGTCATTTTCAACAGTTTTTGTAGGTTGAGTTGAATTTTCATGTAATTTTTCATAATAAAATGTTATTATCTGAAATTTTGTTTCCCCTATATCTTCGAAACAAATAGGTTTTTCAAAAATCATCAAAGGACAAAATATTCTTAGAATAGTCCAAGGAACAACCCCCTGAATTTTTGCCGCATGTTTAGGAAACACCCTGTATATTCCGTCGTTGAGCATCACTTATTTCTATCACATCTGCGTTGTTTTGTTCCTCAGAGTTCATTTGTGTATTGATGTTGTCTTGGATTTCAGCACAATCGTAGTTTTCTTCAGTTGTCGTTTCGTTGTTAGTGAGGTTCCTATTCTGTAGCCTCAGTTGGACTTCATTTTTTATGGTGTTAAGTCTCTCATCGGGTATAAGTTTATTTCTCAATATGACCCGGTATTGGTCGGCTACTCTTTGCTCAGAAACTTGAAGTTCGGGATAGTTTCTGTGGAATTCTGCAAATAATTTTTGACGGTAGCCTATTTTATCCTCTTCCATATTAGTCACTTCATTATATATGCGCATGATCGTTTCATTTATCGAACTTGTCCATTTCATGCGTCTTCTTGGTAGACCTGCTTGGGTGAGTGCTGGTTGGGGATCCTGCGCAGCACCTTCAGCGGTGGGAGAAACTCGTGTTATTCTTCTCCTAGAATGTTGAGATTGTGGAGGCGTAGCATTTTGTTCGACAGACGCCCGTCTCCTTAGCACTCTGTCACCGACGTCCCGCATACTGTCATGTCCAGCGCCGGCTCCAGACACGCCCTGACGAACCTCAGGCAGCGGCTCTATATTTCTATTCCTTAAATTCACCATCATTCATGGGTTCCTCCGTGTCGTGGGGAAGACGGCCTTTGATCGCTTTTTACGATCCGCAGAGCTACGGTGGGAGAATTCTTGAGCTGCTCTCCACACGGCTTCGTCCGTTACCCTGGACAGGGACCCTTCGACAGGTTTCAGCTTCCCGGGTCAGGGAGCTCCTGGAATCTGCGGTGGGCGGGAGTCGATTCAACTCTCCTGATAGGTGAATCACTAGAGATTCACCTACCGCTACCCTAATATTATTATTATTATTATTATTATTTTTCCCCGATTTTAGCCTATACGCGTAGGAGAAACTCCTCCCCGTTGGATTTCTCACTCCCCGCTAAGAGGAACATTCACTCAATCCCAGATATTTAAGATATCAGAAGGGTAGAGCTTGGTCGTGTCCGGTCCTTGTGGTCTCCCTGGTTCTCGTCAAACTTCTGGTCCTCTTACACGCGATCCTTGGATCTGTCCTGGCTGAGCTGATTCCAAAAATGTATCACATGTTGATTCCAATTGGTACAAGATGGACAAAAATACAATAGTTTTGTGTGTTCTCATAAAGTAACGCGTAACATTCTTTATTAGTTGAATTAACAATATTATCAAAAATACATGTCTAGCGGCAATTGGTTTAAATGTAATACACTGTAATTTTTTTCATTTTTAGATTAATAAAAATGAGCTGTTTCCAAACATGTTTGGTACTTGTGGTCTAGTAGACAGAATATGAAAGAAATTATTTCTTATTTTGATACATTTTTATCAATCTGAAAATGTAACAACTACAGGGGTATTACATTCAAACCAATTGCCGCTAGACAATAAGTATTTTTGATAATATTGTTAATTTATCTAATGAAGAATGTTAAGCGTTACTTTATGAGCACACACAAAACTATTGTATTTTAGTCCACCCTGTACCAATTGGAATCAACATGTGATACATTTTTGGATTCAGCTCAGCTAGAGTAATTGGAAAATTAAGACAAAATGTTGCATTGAAAAAAATTACGGTGACGTCATTACTCGAAAGTAATTCACCCTGCATATTAGATTATTATTTTAAAATACGGTAAATTAAAATACAAAATCGACATTTTTCAGGATTATTCCTTAAAATGGTCTGTTTAGCTAAAAATGAATTTGTTCCATACTTTACGGACACAGTGTATACTCGCTAAGTCCCAGTTGCTTGATATTCCTCTTGAGATTTTTGGGCACTATTCCTGTTGTTGACATGATAATTGAAATAGTTTTCGTTGATAGCATTCCCCATTGACCCTTTATCTGGAATTCGAGGTCCCTATATTTTAAAATTTTTTCGACCTCCTTTTGACGCAGGTTGTTGTTATTTGGTATTGCTACGTCGATGAGTAATGCTGTCTTTTGATTTTTATCGACTAGTTATATATCTGGTCTGTTCTCTGTTGTTAGGGATTGTTTTATCAGTCAAAACTGTACGATCCCAGTAGAGCTTAAAGCGTTCGTTTTCCAGGATGGTCTCCGGTCGGTACTTGTAATATGGCTTTTTTCAGAATGAATTAGTTTTAATATGTCTTTCTTCAACATGTCGTCAAGCAAGATAGTCGGTGCGAGCGAGTCTCTAAAAGTTATTATTCCTGAATGCGGTTATTGTAAGCGAACAATAGTAAAAAGTGGTGCAAAGTGTAACATTTGTACCAATGTTCACCATCCAAGTTGTGCTAATAAAGCAAAGAAGTGCTGCACAGAATATTTATCAACTTCAGGTGATTTAAACTCTGCTGATATATCTCCAATGTCTGACAGTATCAATAAAATGATAAGTAGCGAGTCCACCCATAATGAACTCCTTCTCAAAATTATTTTCGAATTAGAATCGAAAAACTCAATACTGATGGAAAACAATTCACTTCTAAGATTTAAGATTTCTACTCTCGAAGCTGAAATAAATAATAAAAACAAAGTAGTCAACAACCCATATTTGAAAAATGATAAGAACATAAATACAAATACACGAGTAGATAAGCGAAATAAACATGTGAACATCGTCATGTCCGAGGAATCGCGAAGTAATGTTGTTGTTGGGGATCCTGAAACTGCTGCTTCTGCGAATTCGTCATCAACCGGAGATCCAAAGAGAAGGCTGTCTGAAGCGCGAACATCTGTCGTTTCGAATGAATCCTCGGTTGCCTCGTCTAGTAGCGGAAATAATATTGGACTGATTTCTAACGAAGCTGTAGTCGTTTCCCCAATGGTAGATGTGAAGAAGAAATCTGAATCTGAATGGAATGTTGTCACCCGAAGGAAGTTGAATAAAAAACCTAATAAAATACAGATCATTGGATGTACTTATTGAAGTACATCCAATGATCTGTATTTTATTAGGTTTTTTATTCAACTTCCTTCGGGTGACAACATTCCATTCAGATTCAGATTTCTTCTTCACATCTACCATTGGGGAAACGACTACAGCTTCGTTAGAAATCAGTCCAATATTATTTCCGCTACTAGACGAGGCAACCGAGGATTCAATTCAATTTTTCAATTCCTTCAACGAGAGAATCCATTGGGATTCTCTCGTTGAAGGAATTGAAAAATTTAGGCCATTCCATGTTTCTAATCTTAAACCCGAAATTACGGCCGATAATCTCCAAAGTTTCTTAAGTAAAAATTTCTCTAATGTCAAATGCGAGAAACTTGTTTTTCAAGATATCCTGAGAGTTACTCGTCGTTTAAAGTTCTTTTGCCTAGCTCAGATTATGAAAAAGCTATGGACTCATCCAATTGGCCAAAAAGGGCTAGTGTCCACCGTTTTTTCAGCCGAAACCTATGAAGAACCGTGTTTCATAAATAACACAACATCTGGTCTGCCTGCTGTTACTAAGGAAAAATTGAAAATCACACAACTGAATGTACAGTGCGTCTCAAATAAATTGGATGCACTTGAATTATTTTTAACTGATGAAAAGCCTGATGTCTTAAGTCTTGCTGAGCACTGGTGTAATCCCTATAGTGTAAAAACTATGACTCTTCCTGGTTACATCCTAGCAGATTACTACTGCCGCCCCTCGAGAGCTCACTGAGGATCCATGGTCTACATTAGAGCTGGTCTATCTGTGAGGAATCTAAGTGTATCGCGTTTTTCCGAAGAAATGGAGTGTGAAATTAGTGGAATTCTAGTGGTTGCATGTGATGTTAAAATAGCCATAGTCACTGGCCACACATCAATCTCCAAAGTTGACTATGTTTTAACAAATGCAAATTTACTTGATTGTAATGTTAAAGTTTATGAACCTCATATTAGTGATCATCGGGCTATTACACTCGAGTTTCAAATAAATTTGCCCCTAAAAAATCATGATGTATCGAAGTTAGTTAGAGACCTTTGTCCCCAAAATCTGAAGGATTTTGAATATTGTATTTCAAATTGTGATTTCCAGGAAATTTATAAATATCCACATGTTGATGAATGCTTTGAAGTGTTTGTTAATTTGATTCAGAGTTCTTTTGAAACTTGTTGTCCTATCAAAAGATATGTCAACAATGCCAATGTTCTCAAAAAATTCACTTCTCCAGAAATTATCTCGGCGAAACGAGACCTGAAAAATCTTCACTGGTTACATATCAATATCAGGAGTGAATCTACCTATAATTTGTATAAAACAGCCAAAAATTCTTATAATAATCTGTTAAGAAATGCTAAATTAGATTTCCACCGTAATCTTATTGATAAATCTACTAATAAAAATAGAACTGTGTGGAATCGGGTGAATACTGTGACCGGACGAAAAAGCAATGATCAAAGAACCATAGAGCTTGTTGTTGAAGGTGTTTTGTTCGATGAGGCCAAAACTGTAGCTGAGATGTTTGCCAACCATTTTACAACGGTTGCGGAGATAAGCCTTAACCGTTACTATAATAATTCATTGTCCACTTCATGTACTACTTCATGTATGCTGAATAATAACTTTTTCTTTCATCCAGTTATGGATCATGAGGTAGCTGACGTATTGAAATCTCTTAAGAATGACTCAGGTGTTGATTTTGTCTCTGCGCGAATCTTGAAGATGATAGGTCCTGATATCAGTCGACATTTCGCCTATTTGGTTAACATGTCGGTTACCACAGGAGTTTTTCCTGATCTCCTCAAAAAGGCCACTATTATTCCAGTTCATAAAAAAGGTGATGTATATGATATTAGTAATTATAGACCTATTTCTGTTCTCGGTTGTCTTTCCAACGATTTGAACGATTAGTGTTCAATAGAATGATGAAATTCCTTGATAAGTTTCAACTGCTTACCTCTCGCAGCACGGTTTCAGATCAGGTCGGTCAACTCAAACTGGAGTTTTGGAATTTGTTGAATTTGTATGCGACTGCCTCGATAATGGCTCATATGTTGCCGGATTATTTTTTTATCTTTCTAAAGCATTTGATAGTATCTCCTTTCAATTCATATTAGACAAATGTTACAATCTTGGATTTAGGGGAGTATTTCATGACTGGATTCGAAGTTATCTTGAGGGCAGAGTTGCATCCGTCAGAGTTCAGAATTCTTCATCCAGTAAACATAATTTGAAGTTAGGTGTGCCTCAGGGCTCTGTCTTGGAACCACTCTTGTTTTTGATATTTATCAACGATCTGCCTGAGAATTTGTTGAGGTTGTTTATTAAGTCTAAAACTTGTCCAGATCTGATGAAGATACTAAGAGCAATCTTGTTTGCTGATGATTTTTCATTAGCCGTTACTGCGGATACTTTGGAGGAGCTACAGGGGTTGTGCGATTTATTGGTTCATTGCTTCGTTGAATGGTGCTATGTTAATGCTATCATGATAAATGTGAACAAGACTGAATGCGTTTACTTCTCAATTTCGAATAATGATAGTACCTTTGTAGTTCGACATTCAGATTCTATTATTACATCAAAGAACTGCACGAGGTTCCTAGGTATCTATATCGATAGGCACTTAAGTGGAATTCACACGTTGATGAAGTATGTAAAAAGCTGTACAGTTCTTATTATGCTTTAAGTCGAGTCAGGTATCTACTTCCCTTGTGCTCACTTATGAATGTATACTATAGTTTAGTATTTAGTCACCTATCGTATAATATCATGGTATGGGGTAATTCGACAGAAACTGATAGAGTCTTTATTATTCAAAAAAGAATTTTACGTATGATATTCAACGTATCTCCACGATCCTCTTGTAGACCAGTTTTCTTAGAAAATAGGATATTGACACTGGCTTCCATTTTCATATTGAGATGTTTGGTTTTTGCAAAGGAAAATGAGGAAAGTTTTGTAAAATTGTAAAGCTTTCATTCCCATAACACTAGGAATAAGAAAATATTGTCAATTCCCAAACATAAGACATCAAAATTTGAAATGTCATCTAAGTACCAGTGTATTAAGTTATTTAACCATCTACCTAGTAACATTAAATCGCTCAATTTATTTAAGTTCAAGAAAGTTGTTAAGTCTTTACTTCTAAAGGAGTGTTTTTATAGTGTTAATGAGTACTATAATGATAGCTTAGAAAATGTCTGAATTGTTATTATTTTTGCATTTGTGACTTGTCCTATACATACCTTGTTTGTCTAAAAGGATCAATGAACTATCATATTATTATTATTATTATGGTTGCCAATTCTTGGTGTAGTATCTTTCCTACTGCATAGTGTCTCTCTTTATATTCATTTCCTGCAAACATTTGACATCCTCCCGTGATATGTTGGATTGTTTCATTTGTTGGAAGTTGTAATAGTTCGATCCTTTATGGTATGCGTGCAGTAATTCCTCGTTGAGATCACTTTATCTTGGAGATAGGCTAAAAGAAAAACTTCCGTTTCTGGATACATTGCACCTGATGTGAGCCAATAGTTCGACGCTTCAATGTCAACATGATCCTGGTTCACCTCGTTGAAATGTTTTCCATGCAGGGCCTTCTTTCTCCATCTTTGCAGTTTTTCTTGGTTTGTCTGGTGGTTGTATGAAAATTGCTCTTTGTGAAGTTGTAAAGGTGTTGATTCGTCTGCTTCACACAGTATTTTGAAGAACTCTGATGTACTTGCTTGATCTCTGAAGTATTCCCGTAGGCTTCTATCTGCCCACTAGAAAGTTCCATGATGTCCGTTAGACCCCTGCCCCCTGCCTCCTCTATTTTTCGGCAGTATAGTACTCTCAATGCTGCTTTTCGGATGGTGCTTGTTTTTGCTTTTGTTATCAACGTTCTCATTTTACGTTGCAAGTTTTCGATGTCTGTTTTGCTCCATGGAACTATACCGAAAGAGTATGTTAGAATTGAAGATGCATATGTGTTGATGGCTCTCGTCATGTTCCTGCTGTTGAGGTTTGTTTTTGAGATTTTTTTGGTTCTCCTAATGAACTCAGTCGTTAAGTCTTGCTCCATTCTTTGGCGATTGATCCGTCGGTTCTGTTTCATTCCAAGGTATTTAAAAGATCATCCGACTTCATTGCTTCTATTTGCTGTCCATTCACGAGAGTGATCGGAGTACGACATTTGTCCAATCCGAATTCCATACCTACATCTTTCGAAAAATATTCCACTAGTTTGATCATAATTTCTAGGTGGTTCTTATTACCTGTTATCGGTTTCAAATCATCCATGTACAGCAAATGATTGAGGGTGGTGGTATTATTATTTCCCCTTATGTTGAAACCCTTTTCAGTAGTGTTCAGCTGTTTAGAGAGTGGGTTCAGCGCAAAGCAGAACCATAAAGGGCTCGAGGAGTCTCCTTGGAAAATTCCCTTCTTATTGGAATCAATCTGGTTTTTATGTTTGCCCTGGAAAGCTCGATGTTCGTTTTCCAATTGTCAGGCAGCAACTCTATATTCCTATTCCTCAAATTCACCATCATTTATGGGTTCCTCTGTTTTGGACGTTTATTTTCTCGATTAGTTATAAACAGGGTTCTGCGTATACAGGGTGTTTCAAGTTCGACGGCCTATTAGACGTTTCTGGAGAACGGGGCCGATTTGCAATCTGAAAATTCGGAATATGATATTGTTCATGATGTCCTATTCAGCTAAAATATTTTCGAAGTTCCAGCACTTCCGATTATACAAGAATTAAAAAAAAAATAAAAAAAAATTTTTTTTTTTGATTTTATGTCCTAGATATTATCAAGATTTCCATTTTCAATTACTCTCTCCTAAAATTATTGCATTAGTCCTTATAATTTTCAAAATATCAAAAAAAGCGGTAGAATATATTTTATGAATTCAGGAAAAAATCAGCGTGGTGATGAAAATGGAGTAACAGAAAGCTCGAAACATACTTCCAAAATATCTTCTCGTCAATTAGTGGTGAATGTGGATAATTCTGATTGAATGCTCGACAAGTTCTCGAAACAATTCTGTTGCATGGAGTAGATCCAGAATTTCATTATTTGAATAACGGGGATTCATATCGTGAAATAATAATCTACTAGCTTCAAAAATGAGTACAACTGTCACCATGAAATAATTGCATATTTTAATATCTATGATCATAGAATACTGATTTGAAACGCACTCAAGAAACAGATTGAATGAAATTGACTCTACGTATAACATAAATTCATAAAATCTCGAATAACTCTTGAATTCTTGAATTTAGGAGCGTAATCATGTTTGGACACTACCTTTATTTCTTACGGTAGAATCCAACGAAATCACAAAAAAATAGGGTTCTAATTTGAAAATCGAAAGTTATGATCAAATTTCGTTCACAATTTTTGGCACAATATTTGAAATACCCTGTGATGATATTCCTCAAATTCAAGATATGCACGATATTCCAACATCATTTTAGTTTGAGAAAGTGAATTGAGTATACGCATAGGATATTCACAGTAAAAATAATTCACGTAATTGTGACTGAGGAAATTCTCTCTCTTTTACGGGTTTTTCTTAATATTTTGAAAACTATGAGGAATAACGCAATAATTTTAGCAAAGAGTAATTGAGATAGGAAATTTTGATAACATCTGAGACATGAAATGAAAAAAGAGTTTTTTTGAAATTTTTTTTTTTATTTTTGTATAACCGGAAGTGCTGGAACTTCGAAAAAATTTAAGCTGAATAGGGCATCATAACCAATGTCATATTCCGAATTTTCAGATTTCAAATTGGCCCCGTTCTTCAGAAACTTCTAATAGGCCGTCGAACTTGAAACACGCTGTAGACCTCATATCAATTTGATATTAGGTCTTTAGTTCTGCGCAACAAAACGTCGAAACATATGACTCATTACATAACCATAAATATTTTTTTTTATGGATATAAGCTGTTGTGTGACATTGTGCGTTTCTGTGTTTGGTTTTGTAAGGAACTTCGAAATTGAAATATGGATTCAGATTCGGATCGTGAATTACCATTCAATGATAATTTATAATTAAAATTTATAATTTATGTTAACTTTGTGACCACAAGAACAGAGAATATTATAATTTCATTTTTCTACTATAGTAGAAAAATGAAATTCCTGATTTCTTTATGATCACTGTCGATATTTTGAGATGTTGCCAAACATATCTCCTGTTTGGCTAAACATCAATTATTATCAAACAGTGCAATCGGTAGAAATTATCATCATCGATTGGTACTAAACATTGATTACGGATTAATTTTTTGAATGTTGCAATTAGACATAAAATAATCTTAAATTGTTAATTACTGTCATCTGAACTCATTCATGTTCTGTGGTTGAAAAAGTACTAGATTTTACTTGATTTCTTCATAACCGTACTACATATAGCGAATTCGACTGGTAGCACCAGTGCGAGCTAATTATTTGATTAGCACGACAAAAATTCGAATTAATTCGCACTGGTGCAGCCAGTCGAAAACGCTATTAGATTAGGTACTACTAGATCTAGTATGGAAGTATTGATAGGAAAAACGCTGCAATGTGCTCAATAATTATTTCACTCGAAACTCATGTAGAATAGGATTTTTCACCATATGATGTATGAAATTTATACTAGAATTTATATCTGTCGAACACAGATTTCATGACTGATCACAAGATATAAGTTGGGAAATCGAAAGGCGGCATATTTCGAAATGAAGTATGTTACCTAGTAACCAAAGTTGTTTAGAAAAAATTGTATACATTTGTTAAACTTGGTTCCCCTTTTGAAGGAAAAAAAGAAGTCAAAATAGAAAATGCGAGAAATCGTACACATACAAGCAGGTCAATGTGGTAATCAAATAGGAGCAAAGGTATGAATATCTGTTTCACTTTATTTATTTGTCACGCAATTTTGGTGTCATGAAAAAAATACATTTTCGTATTTTGTATTATAATACCTGGAAGTCTTCAGTTCAATTTTCATATATATTTTCAGCTGTTACTTGAGCATTTATAAAACATTTATCACTATTATGCTATGATTATTGGGGTCAAACAAAATATAGAGTGATGATCTCGAGGAAATGTTACTTTAGGCACAATTTGCTGTAACTGACGAAAATCTAGACGTTAGATTTAAGTGAAGATTTCAAAAGGCGAAGGAAATTTTCGATCGATTTAAGAATTTTCACAATTTCATTATATCTATCAAAGCGACATATGAAGAACTTGATCAATATGCTGGAAACCAGTTCGAAAGAGTTTCTATGGACGAATATTTCACTATTATGATAATATACGTTAATGTATTTGTTGCTAAAAAGATATGGCACCAAGTGTTATACAGGTTGTCTACTTCCAAAAGTTTCTAACTTCAAGGGGGATCTTACAAGTTGTTTGCAACAAGAATGTCATATAACACATGGTCGAAATGGTTATTGTTCAATTTAACATTTCTTGAAATATTTCAAGTTTTTCTATAAAGAAAATTATACTTCAGTTATCCCTGTAGCCTCATCAAATTAGCTACAAGCTATGAAGTTCTGTATGGCAAAAAACTTATTGCTGCCATGGTAACGTATGAATAACACGATTCTGAATTCAACAAAATCAGTCATTTTTTTCAATGGTTTCATCGATGAAAAATCATTTATTATTATGGAATATTTCTTCTCAGCAAAAAATTCCTCATTTAGTGTGCTTTGAAATAACCTATCAACTTTTGTACTAGCTGCTTGTCCTCTGCCATGATATCATGACTAACATAATAATAACGAAAATTTGAAATGTTCCAAACCTGAATTTGCTCTATCTTGAAGCTCTCTATGATTTAATATTGAAGTAATTCTAATGGAAATCATGAATTTCACTGTTTAATCCAAATAGTTCCAACGAATAAACTAAATTTTAATGATACAGATTTTATGAAAAAATGTAAAGAAAACAGACAACTCCTACATATAACAATTGTTCGAAATGTCCATTGCCTTATTCAATACGTTTTGCATGTCGTTTTCGCACTGACGTTCACAACTGTTCTGAAGCATTTCTGCACACGAAATTTTGTTCTTTCTATCACATCCTGTTTGTCTTAACACTAATTTAATATACATTTTCCAAACATAAAATCCAAAGGCGTAAGGTCGGGGCTCCTTGGTGGCCATCTTAGCGGACCGCGTATTCATGATTCCGTGTATACCAAAGACAGTGGCGGATTAAGAACACTGGGGGCCCGAAGCGCGAGGTAAATCTGGGGCCCTTTTACATACTTCAAAATATGTTCGAACGCAATGATAAAGTGCTTTCAATTAATATATGTATAATCAACATAAAATTTAATAATATAAGAAATTAAAAAAAAAAATAACTGATAATCTAACATCACTAGTTGCAAGGATGAATTCATCAACAAGAAATATGCTTTCTTATCTGGGTCTGTCTGAAGTCCTACCTATTTGCCTGACATATTGGAAGCATTGTCATATGTTTGGCCTCTACATAGTTGGATATCAATATTTGTAAAACAGTATTTCCTAGATATTCATTATCATACTGATCTATACCGAAAAATCCCAAAAATGTCTCCTTTATTCCACCTCCTCTGCTTACATACCTCAAAATGAACGTAAGCTGATTGGATGGCCATTCATTTGAAAATAGACATTTTGTCTGTTAGCCTATTAGCCCCGTTAGCATTTCATCCAATATGTTTGTTAAGTAGCTTTGGAAGTAATGTTATCTTGAAGCGATCAGAAACTATTACTGGTTCAACTCTCATGATTCCCAACCTCACTTTAACGCTTAACTCATGTTGGAAATCAGAAACAACATGGGTATTTTTCCATGCATGGCTATTTCACAAATTCATTCTACCGTCATATCATATCAATGGTATTGAGAGTGTGTGCATTGACGGTTATTCTTTTGTTGTTAGGTTAGATCAGAAAGCTAGGGCGGGAGTTGTCGGTATTTTCGTGAGAGATCATTTTTCTTAAAGGGTAATTTTGAGCGAGAGTAGGGAATTCATAGAGCATCTCTAGATAGTAGTAGTTGGTAGTTGGTAGTGATATGTGTTAATAGACCTCCAACTGCATATTTACTTTTTTTATTTCACCCAAACAGACGATACAAGTCTTTTTACATGGATAACTTATTCCCTAATTGACTCGTACAAAATAATTTGAAGATGAAGAAAGCATTTTCAAATATTTGGAGGGAAGTGTGACGGATGTGTTTGCTTCTTTCGGAAATATCATATATTTGGTGACTTTAATATAAACATATTATATTGTTAAGGTTCCAAATTTCTCACTGCATATAAACGCTCTTTCCCCAAAACACCTCTTTCCATTCTATGACCGTTTTCCGGGATCAATTAACAACAGAATAGTGTCAAACAGAAATATATTTCGCAAGAATCAATAACAGTAAGATTCGAACACAGGTGTCGGGCAATCTCCAAGTACCTAGCTCTTTATTTTTATCGCGTCGGCGTACTAAATAACCATCATTCCAGATTATTCATTCTTGATATTGATATCGACCTGAGAAGCGATTTGAGATAATCAAGATTGAAGTTGAAGAATATTTCGTATCTTAGGTACTATTTATCAAATTATGAATAAACCCTTTTCATCTAAAGGTGAGTTTTCTTGAGCCAAAATGATTGAAATAACTTTCCAACAATTTCAGTGCCGTTTGTTACATATCTGAAAACAAAATTCTAGGCTTTTTTTTTTAACGGAAGAATATACAGGGTCCTGCAATAGTGCGTTAGACTTCCATAGCTGCCAAACCAGACAGACATTTTAGGAATTTAGTTGAAAAGCATTCCCTTTGTACTTTCAATGCTGCATCTCAGGAAATTATTTTGTGATATACAGGGTGTTCCCAAATAAATTTTCTCAACAAATGGGTGATTTTTTAAATGGAACACCCCTTATATTATCTGATGTACCCCTGATTACTCCTTATATTTTTGCATATTTTCAATGCTCATCAAAACCTCTATCATGATGCAAAATATTAGGGATATTTTTCCAACGGTTTCCAACTGCAAAATTTCGACGAAACAGTAGTTCGGTAAAAGCCCTTTACCAATTTCCAGAAGCGATAGAAACATGAATTCGATCAGAATTTCTGTTAACTTAAGAATTTGCCTAGTCATCGTTCCTAAATGATCAACCTCTCTTATACAAGGTATCCGTTATCAATGTCGAAATATATAACTTCAAATTGTTTTTTTTCGATTTTTTCGAATATAACACCCTGCATTTTTTTCCATGATGATGTACACAGTTTAAAACCTTACAATTTTTCCGGAAGTAACCTTAGAATTATTTCAACTCCTGTGTCCAGCACTCTGTATAAGAGAGGTTGATCATTTAGGAACGATGACTAGGCAAATTCTTAAGTTAAAAGAAATTCTAATCAAATTCATGTTTCTATCGCTTCTGGAAATCGGTTAAGGGCTTTTACCGAACTACTGTTTCGTAGAAATTTTGTAGTTTTTTCTGAATAAGATCCGTACCGTTGGAAAAATATCCCTAATATTTTGCGTCATGATAAAGGTTTTGAAGAGCATTCAAATTATGCGAAAATATAAGGGATGTTCATTTTAAAAATCACTCATTTGTTGATTAATTGCATTTGGAACATCCTGTATATTAGAAAATAATTTCAGGAGATGCAGAAATGAAAGTAGAAAAGGGAATGCTTTTCAACTAAATTTCTAAAACGTCTGACACTTCTGGCAGCAATGGAAGCCTAACGCACTATTGCAGGACCCTGTATTATATTGCTGTTCCTACTGCAAGTTTAAGTATTATTGTTTCCCGGAAGCTTGAGTGTATCTTTGGTTGATGGAATTTAGATTTTTGTTCCCATAAAAGGGGTTTTCGAGCACACTCACCTGAATTACGTCAATCATCACCATCATCGTATAAAAAACTTTTCAAGTTCCATTTTGTATACAGCTTTTCCGTTGGCTCTTCCAACAGGGCAAGAATCAATATGAATTGTTCTCCCTATAATCTCTGTATTCCTGAACATCAAGGAACATCGAGCTACTTTTGAAGAATAAAGACATTCTCTCCAACGCATTTTTACAGAATTGTCAAAGAATTACTAATTAATAATTATAGTAATACTGTTGTTTTCTCGATTCACGATCATTTGAATCATTTATATATATATACCTATCTACAGGGTGAGTCGGGAGTAACGGGCCAAACTCCAGGAGCACGTGAAAATAATTCAAAAAACTCATATATTCTTATACGATTCTCATTTGTTTTCGAGATACTTGGATCGGTGGTTATTCATTTTATAAAATGAAAGAACTATTAAATCAACTAACTCGGGTTCCTGAGGATTCTACTGAATTGAAATATATTCGTGTATGTCTTATTCCACACCATAAAGCAAATGGCCAGAGGAAATCAGGTGACTCTACTATGGGTACCAGGGCACTGTGGGGTTGAAAGAAATGAAAGAGCTGATGAACTTGCAAAAAGTGCATCAAGGTTAACACCTGCTGGACCTGAGCCTTTCTGTGGGCTAGGAAAAGACCAATATAAAGCTGCGGTCCAGCTATGGGAGTTGAACAGCAGGACAATCCACTGGACTAACACTACTAGACTTGTTCAGGAAAAGAAATTCGTGAAGATTTCACCTACCTACGCCAAAAAGCTCCTGAAGCTGTCGCGAGCCGATCTTCGGGTGATGGTGGGACTGCTGACGGGGCACTGTCGGTACAAACATCATTTGTACCGTATGGGAAAGTCAGCAGACAAGATTTGCAGGCTCTGTGGATCGGAAGCAGCAACAACCGAACACTTGGTATGCAAGTGTCCGGAGCTGGCTGGCCTAAGAACCATTCACATGGGTAAGCCTGTCCTGGATACCAGAGAGGTAATGGTCAAGGCCCCTAAGGAGGTTGTTAGTTTTATTAACGTCATTGACGACCTCCCTGGGTTTTTTATGAATGAGTAGAGTAGAGAACAAAAGATCTGCATGGTCGCAGTTCCCGGAAGGCTTACTGAACCAAAACGAGCCAAGTTCAAATAATAATAATGTCTTATTCCAGAATATCGAAAGGCTATTGCGATGGTCGAAATATCATGTGTTTCCGAACTAGTTGAACGTTTAGTAGATGAAAGTTATTTAGAACTTGGAACCTTTCCCTCATCACGTTCATGAAAACTATTCGCGGGAAAATCATTCCAGCTTTAGGAATCCTTCGGTCGTTTAGAATATCTCTAAAAATTGTTCAAATTCACTTAGATTGTCGGCAATAGACGAACAAAATAATAACATTTCAAATTGTAGAACGGATACAAGATAGTTTTTATGAACGTGATGAGGGAAAAGTTCCAGTGATTCATCAGGTTCTAAATAACTTTCATCAACTGAACGTTCAACTAGTTAGGAAACACATGACATTTCAACCATCGTAATAGCCTTTCGATATTCTTAACCACAACAGTGACAAAATTAAGATTTACGCGATCTACATTCAGCATAAATATGTTCCTACTTATAAGCAGGAAGTTGTGGTTAAGATAATTTAACAGTGAATAATTGCTCACGATGTTCAAAGAACTAATACATGAGGCGCATTTTGACGACCAAGAATTGTCCTAGTTATTCATGCTTAGGGCCTCCCCTTCAAAATGTAGGTAATAATTTCAAAAGAGGCGAAAATTTTCAGAACTTCTCTCCTGTTGGATTAGACGATAGACCCCCCTTAAAAGTCAAAGTATAAGACCACCTATAGTAGGTTTATTGGATTCCGGTTCTAACGACCCTAATTATTTTGGGTAAATGAGGCATAGAACTAATGAAATGTATAAATTTAAGAATTTTCAAGTCAAAAAATTAATTTTTACATACCACGGATGATAACAAACAACAGATAACAGGTCTCTTTTACTTACTTATTATTATAAATAGTGAATGCCATGTCATTGAAGATCTAGTTGTTTCCAGCCTTAAGCACGATTTGATTGTCGGAAACGACTGTTAAAGATTCACTATAAAAATAGATGTTATCTTGAGGCATCGTTTTATGTCTCACCTCGATGTGAAGTAGTTTTAGCTGTTTTTTGCGATGCATCAGAGAAGGCTTAAGCAGCCGCTGTGTACCTTTCGGCATCTATAAATGGTTGCATCTCATCACATTTATGTATATTTAGCTCCACACATCAACTTAAAACTTTTGTCGTGAATCGTGTTATCGCCATACACGATTATGTTGCCGATGCGTCCTGGTATCAAGTCAAATCCTGCTGATTTACTATCACAGGGTTTAACACATCAACAATTCAAAGTTCGTGAAACGCAAGAATTTTGGATGAATGGTCCTGCATTCTTGAGTACTCCTCTTTCTAATTGGCCTATTTCCTCTGCTGAGTTCAACAAAATTTCGCCCCTGCCCGAACTTAAAAGTCATATTATCATTACAACCACAAAGCAGGAACCTAAAAATCAGTTATTAGTAGTAAATAGAAGATTTCTCAAATTTGAACAAACTGAAAAGAGTGTTGGCTTATACATATACAGATATTCATTTTCAATTGCCGTTCCAACTTGAAATCGAAATTGCGTTTATCTGGTCCCATTTCACAAGATGAATTAAACAATGCTCTTCACTCAATCTCATTAATCACGCAAAATCATTACTTTTCCGGATTCCGTAAAAATTTTGAAGAACATGACCTTATCGAAAAGGGTTTGAGTGGCTCAAACCCTTTTGATGCTTTAGGATTAATCGGTGTGGGCGGTAGATTGTAGTTTTCTTCCTTATCCCAGGCAGCTAAGCATCCAATTTCACTGAAGAAAAGGGCTGCTTTACCGCGATTAATATGTAAACATTTTCATTTGACTGCACTGCATTCTGGACCCAATACCACAATGTGTTTTATCCGACAGTATTTCTGGATACTTTCTCTAAGAAGTTTGGTAAGGGCAAATATTAGAAAATGTTTTACCTGTACCAAATTTAGAGGTAGAACATTTCAGTATCTGATGGCACCACTTCCTGTACCTAGGGTGAATATATCACGTCCTTTCAGTAAAGTAGGCGTAGACTTTGCGGGACCATTTTCATATCGTTCGAATAATGCTCGAAAACCGACAATTTTGAAAGATTACCTTCCATTATTCGTTCGTCTGGTTAACAAAGCCGTGCATTTGGAAGTAGTTTCCTCTCTTAACGTTCACGCCTTTATTTCAACTTTAGATCGCTTTATTTCTAGAAGAGGTCTGCCAAAAGAAATTTGGTCGGACAATGGCCGTAATGGTGCTGCGCGATATCTCACTGAAGTCTCTTAATTTTTAGAGAAAAATAATAGCGAAATCCACAATAATTTATCGAACAAATGCATTACATGGAAATTTATTCCTCTATATTCACCACATTTTGGAGGAATATGTGAAACGGGTATTAAATCTGCCAAACTATTGCTCAACAAAATGATGTACTCTACCGCCTGCACTTTTGAAGAACTTACCACCCTTTTTGCTCGATTGAACAGCCGACCCATGGCCCACCTTCCTTAGATCCTTCTGAATCCGCGGATTGTTTAACCCCCGGACATTTTCTGGTGGGAGCACCGCTATTATCCACAACGGAAATTATATACGGGGATGAGAAAACACATCTTAAATGATTGGAAAAAACTTCGCAGATTGTTTCAACAATTCTGGACAAAATGGTCCAGAGAATATCTACATACCCTAATGCAACGTGGAAAATGGCAAAACGACAAGCTATGTCCGTCGGTGGGAGATATTGTCTTCATAAAAGATTTAAACTCGAGCCCTGCCACTTGGCCTATCGGACGAATTGAAAAATTATTTTTCGGCAACCGTCCGGGAAGGGCTCACTTCCTGGACGCTTTTTCTCTATGAAAGTAGCATTTCCCGGCCTAGTCCGGAAAGTATGTACTTCCCGGACTAGGCAGGAGAAGAATCACGTCGGGAGACAACATAACCTCGAGCTAAAATCTAATACTTTTTTCCCTTGTCATTGTGAATATGAAAATTTTGGTAGGTATATTTTTAATAAATGCAGTTGATCATTACCTTAGCAACCGAGATAACGGCTGACAGTACATATGAAATTAGTTGTCAAAAGTTTGCATGCTTTTTGATCGCAATCACAATAAAATATAGAAAGCTGCAGCGATAGTGTTATTCTACACGGTTGCCGAAAAAATATTGTACTCAACACGCCCGAAAATGTTTTTTTTGGACTCACAGACTTCCAGGACTCGCTTACGCTCGTCCTGGAATTTTGTCTATTCGTCCAAAAAAACCCTATTTTCCGGACTTGTTACGTAAATTACTATTCCCGTACCTGACGGTATTGCTCGAGTTGCATCCATCAAGACTTCAACAGGTCAATATACGAGGTCACTAACAAAGTTGGTACCTCCCGACGATTAATATCATAAAATTTTGTTTTTCTTGTTTATTTTAATTCTTCAAGGTATATTTTGTTTCCGTAAAATTACATTAATTTTGGGTGGGCGGTTTTGTTCACGCCAGGTGAACGCAGAGAAAATTTCAGTATTTTCACTAGTAATACCACTATAGGTCAAATTATATCTAGAAATTTTTTCAAGCTCAAGAATATTTTGAACAAATAAAAATTAGATTGTCAAAAAAATATTCTGTCATTATAAACGTAAAAAATTTCCAGTGAATTTTCCATTCAATAATTTAAAATATACACTTATTCATTTTCGGTTCAAAGCGACCGAATTAATATTAATAACAGCTGTGAGATGTATTACCCCTCACCTCTCCTAATAAAGATTGAAAAAACGCACGTATGTTTCAATCTCAATAATTCAATATGCATCTTTACGTAAAGAACGGAAGATTGTCATATGCGTCCATAGTTTCCAATTACGAAATTCTCAAATTTGTGATCAAAATTAAATTCAAAACTGGTGGAGTTTTTTTTGCCTTCGTCAGTGACGTGAATGGTGAATACCACAAGGACAATTGATTATTGTTCAATAACTAGTTTGCAGCATTTCATCACAAGGATCTTCCACCTCCGATCAAGTTGTTGAGCTCGATATATCTGCTTCTGGGGCTTGAGTACTGCTAAGATCTCTTTTCTTCAAGTTCAACAACCTATGGGTAAGCAACCACTTTTATTAATGATAATTTCATTTGTCCTTATTCGTGAAGTGTTGGGACTCTCTATTTTCGCAAATTGAATATATACAGTCCACTATTTTCATAAATCTAAAGGGTGTTTTTTTTTTAGAGCTATAGAACTTTAAATTGCAATAAAACAACGATGATTATTCGATTGACATGAATTTTATTTATCCGCAAGATAATCTTGTGGCATTACATTTTAAATATGATTTCTGGCATATGACCGCCACAGCTGGGTCGGATGTAGTCCAATCTGGACGTCCAATTTTCGATGACTCTTTCCAACATTTGTGGCCATATATCGGCAATAACACGGCGAATGTTGTCTTCCAAATGGTCAAGGGTTTGTGGCTTATCCGCATAGACCAATGACTTCACATAGCCCTACAGAAAGTAGTCTAGCGGTGTTCAATCACAAGATCTTGGAGTCCAATTCACAGGTCCAAAACGTGAAATTAGGCGGTCAGCAAACGTGTCTTTCAATAAATCGATTGTGTCACGAGCTGGAACCACAGCTCTTGGACATCATGGTTGTTCATTTCAGGAATGAAAAGGTTAGAAATCATGGCTCTATACCGATCACCATTGACTGTAACGTTCTGGCCATCATCGTTTTTGAAGAAGTACGGACCAATGATTCCAGCAGCCCATAAAGCGCACCAAACAGTCAGTTTTTCTGGATGTAACGGTGTTTTTACATACACTTGAGGATTAGCTTCACTCCAAATGCGGCAGTTTTGTTCGTTGACGTAGCCATTCAACCAGAAGTGCGCTTCATCACTAATGGACGTAGTGCGCGATACGTATTCCGCACAGAACCATTATTTTCGAAATGAAATTGCACTTTTTGCAAGCGTTGTTCAGACGTGAGTCTATTCATGATGAATTGCCAAACCCAACTGAGAATAAATCACTTGACAGCTCTTAAATCGGTCGCCATCTTGAACAGTAATGCCAACTTAAAGTTATATACCTCGAAAAAAAACAACTTATATTGCAACTTTATTTTCGAATAATGTTGAACCACTTTCAGTTCTTCCAAGTGAATTTTCCCCAACAGTACCTGTAGATAAGCATTTGAAGCACGAGCAATATCATTGTTGGAGGTTGGCTCATCCTATATCTTATCTTCAAATTCTAAACGATCTTTCTCATCTTCTGTGCTTTAGCGATTAGGAAATGCGAAAATCTATCTAAAACATGAGGTAGACGTGACTGCTGTCCTAAAAGCTGAATTTTCCTTATTACCCCCAAATTCAATAATATATGAGTTGTGTTATGGACACTGATTAATTGCACTCTGTTCAGTATCAAATGAAGAGTAGGATCAACCAGCTAAGTATTTTGCACAGTTTTTGGACGTTGAAGTAACCTACCTAAAATCTTCCTCTTTTTATTATGTCCCCTATACTAGATACAATGCCCCTAATTCTTGATTCATAGTTGAGTTCATTTATCGTTAAATGCGATGGTTTAATCTCGTTATTCATTGTTCAAAACAAGGATGAAAATCGCAATAAGCAAATATTTTGTAAATATAGAGGTTATCCATCATACACAAAAAAAAGGAAAAGTTTAGTGCATCACAAATATCAGTCATACCTCAATACCTAAAAATCAAAACAATGAATGTAATATTACAAAAGTTATAAGTAAAAAAACTATTTTTTTTTTCAAACTTTAACACCCTGTATCTCTAAAACGAAGCTTGTTAGGATATATGTTTATATGAACTTTTTTTCATAAAAACAGTTGTTCTGTCCGACGCCAAAGATATTGAACTAAAATCTGGAGTTCTAACTATATTCTAAGCGTGAGAGTCAGTGGATGGCAGACCCTACATATTTAAAGAAAGACTAAAATTTCCTCAGTGAGTCTGTTGTACCTACCAACCATGATATAGCGAGTGATATGGGGGCTAGCTAAGCGCTGTTGCAGAGGCCTCAGCTACACACGGAAGCAACAGGTGTGAACATTTTATAAAATAAAAATTATTTCACTCAATACGCTCTTATAAGCTATTCAAAGAAAAAGCAGACGATTATCGTGATTCTGAAGTGGTGTCAGAAATTTTCGAAATATTTTTCTTCAAAAGTATTTTAGGAAACTTGAAATTGACAAACTACAACCCGAAAATATTCCTTTCAATTTTAAATATAAGGTAAATATAAAAATAAAACATGATTTTATTTATTTTCAACATAATTGAGATATTTCAATATAATTTGGTTGTTCAAGGTGTACTTTTCTTCAAATATTCATAAAAACATGGGCTGATATTTCGGTTAGAAAAAATTATTACAGTCGAATAATATCTTATTGCCACTAAATTCCTCATCCTGTATAAATTTCATTTATTGAATTTATTGAATTATTATTTATAATTAATTGCTAAAGCTTCCCATGTGGTGATGTTTATTGTTGCTCGAAAGCCATTGGGTTTTATTCATCCAATTTTCAGATTTCATTGTGTCTAATTTTTCACAAATATCAAATTGTTATCCCAATTTTCTACTCCCTGTATAATTGTTAATTAATTATTATATATTTCCTCAATGATTTTCTCTATGATAAAGAAGAATAAACGTCTAAAAGCCACTCGAAAATAATACACTCTGTATATAATCGTCAATCCCCTCCTTTATACCTTCAAGAATTATGCAATGAAATGATAACCTAGAGCTAACATGTCAACTATAAGAAAAGTTTTCAGTTCTCCAGAGACATCTCGGAAATTGGTACTCGGAAATTGTACACTCTGTATAAACGTTATTCATCGCACGTATATCTTCGCAAATTATGTGAAATCTAACTTGAAATTTCAATTTTCAGATTTCATAAGTTTTCAATTTTACAGAAAAGCATAATTGGCGCTCGAAAATTGTACATCCTGTATAATATGGCAATGTAGGAATCCCTTTCATTTTAAAATTTCAAATCGGTCAATTTATCGAAAAACCTCCAATAGGCAACTTGAAAAAAAACAATATATAATCGTCATTCTTATATGTACTTTGAAAATCGGAAAAACATAATTATATGTGTATACTACGAAATCATTCACACAATAGACCAAAAAAAAAAAAATTGATCCATTTCAATATTCCGAAGCATTCGCCGCCAAATAATATAAAAATTAATAACTGGCGAAAAAATAAGAAAAAAATTATGACCTGCTGCAAGATTTGAACTCGCAACCCATAGTCCTCAGTTTGTACGACTGCATCCCTAACGATCCGGCCACAATACCTTTGCATTTGTGCTTCTTATAGGAATAATGTCAAAATAAATGGTGACAGATTCTATAAGTTGATGAATTTTCATGATTTTTGTTTAAAAAATCGTTAAATATAAAGGATATTTAATTAAAATATCTCTACATACCGGCTTACTTCAGGTTGGATGCTAATATCTGTCCGAAATGATATATTTACGTATGTCCTAGACAATACACATGAAACGGAATGCTTCAAGATTTGACGATTTTCCATGATAATTGATACCAATTTCAAAAGTAACTGCCATGTTGGAATTCTTCATATACTGAATGATCCTTTAAATTTTATTTCTGTCTTAACATTTTGACTAGTATTTCAACTGATTTTTTATATGTATATCCTAGTATATATAGTTGAAATTATTCGTATGGAAGATTTCACAACGATTTGACTTATTCATTATAAATTCAATAGCACTGCACTCAAATTCTTCAAAAACGGATTGATCATTTATATTTTTGCACTCTTCTGTCGTAAAAGTGTATATTTTAGATATTCCAAAAACACATGAAAATTTTTGAATGTCATCTGACTAACTTGGCTCTTTTTCCAGTAATGAAGCCAATTGTTAATTATCTATAAGGAGTTTTTCTATCTGTTTAATACATGATCAGATGAAGCTTCTGTTCTCTTTTGTACCTAGTTCCATCTTCTGTCGCAATAGATTCAAATTCTCACGAAAGAGAATGTAGTTTTATAGTTTGTGGAAAATAAACGAAAAATTTCTGAAATGAAGTAACATTCATCCAATTGAATCAATATAATTATACAAACCCTTCAAACGAACCTTAATTGAGGAAAATGCATTCGATGATATCAATGTTCATTTCCAAATTTTGACAAATATCTATCGAATTTTCGATTCGCCGAAGACTTTGCATTTTATCTGTCGGCATTTATTTAAATATTGAATAACAATTTTGGAAACTGCAAACTTTTTCAAGAACTTTCATATATCGAAATGGAATATTTATTATTAACATGACACTGACAGCCAAATTGTCCACAGATACCACAGAAATATGGGACTTCAAATGTCAAAATAATCCGAAACACCCCGTATACATGATATATATATATATATATATATATATATATATATATATATATATATATATATTAGTCCGATATCGATAATACAGGAGATATGCAGTATTTGAATGAATTTTATATAGGGTGTACATCTAGATCTGTGGCCAATGCAGATCTATGGACAATGTGGATCTATGGACAAAGAGGATCTATGGGCTATGTAGATCTACCTACAAGGTGTATCTACGGGCAAAGCAGATCTGTGGGCAACATTGATCTACCTACCTATTGATCTATGGCCTACATTGATCAACCTACCTATTGATCTATGGCCTACATTGATCAATCCGTTTTTGAAGAATTTGAGTGCAGTGCTGTTGAATTTATAATGAATAAGTCAAATCGTTGTAAAATCTTCCATACGAATAATTTCAACTATATATACTAGGATATATACGGTTTTATATTGTTCATGTGTTCCGCAGATAAACATCACCGAATTGTGCTCCGTAGTATTTCTCAAATTTCATAGTGAAAAGTGGGAATTAAAAATTTAAAAACTGTAGTACTGATTTCCTGTTGTGAAAGTTACTGTTTATCAAAAGGAAAAAGTTTCTTCTAGTCAAGAATTATTAATGAAATCTGAAAATCAGTTGAAAATTAACAAAGGTTAAATAGACAATAAACATAAAAACTGTAAAAACACCTGCAGAATCGAGATTGACCTAAAGAGGAACACACACGTTCGCACTCAATTTGTGATGTCGCTGGATGATACTACTTCAGATTCTACCAAGGACATCACCCTGAAACGGTTGTATGAGGAAATCATTAAGAGCAAGAACGAGGTGAAGAGCTCAATTTCTGCTACAGAAGCTAGGCTTTTGCTGGAAATCCATTCGCTGAAAACTAGAGTAGACCAGTTGGAGAGAGAAAACTCTACCCTAGAGCAGAAGTTTGAATATGCAGATCGAGTGAACAGAAAGAATAACATAATTCTTTTTGGATTTGATAAACTGAGAGACAACGCTACTCCGAAGTTAATTTGCGAGGAATTGAATCACTTATTGGAGGTTGAAATCAGTGAGAGTGACATCAGCGACTGCTACAAGTTGGGAAAAACAAAAAATCTCCTATCAAGGTAGAACTAGTTTCAAACCTGAAGAAAAAAGTTATATTTTCAAAGGTTAAAAAATTGAAGGGCACAAACCAGAGTATAGCTAACGATCTGACTTTGAAGCAGCGAAATGAATCCAAGATACTAAGAACTAATCTTATCCAGGCAAGAGCTAATACATCTTGCAAGTCATTCATTCGAGGTAATCGTCTTGTAATTGGCACCAAACAGTATACAGTGGAGGACTTGGTGAGCATTCAGCCAGAGAGAAAGCCTCACAGTGCACCCTCCACACCTTCAACCTCTTCTTGTCCGACCAAAGTACGAAAAAATCTACAGGACGAGGAAAGTCAAGATAGTAGTGAAGCGGGCTGGGAAACTACAGATGACTATGCTGAAACGAGTAGGGCACTAATGAAAAAACCACTCAACTCCAACGAGTCACCTGGAATTCCGAGAATCCAGAAACCCTCGAAAAAAAAGTCACCACATAAAAAGGAATCCAAGTTGGGTATGAAGTTAAGAACGGGCTCAGCAAAATCTTAAGGCTCAAGGATGAATCAATTTATTGGGGAGTATCAGGAAGGTAAATATGAAACAGAAATTGTAGAAAATATCAAATCATTTAAACATCTTGAAAGGCAACATGCATTTAAAGTATTTCACATGAATGTTAGAAGCATTAATAAAAACTTCGATGAATTAGTAATATTTCTGGACTGTCTATCATTTAAGTTCGACATTATAGTATTAACGGAAACCTTCCAGATATCTAACCCGGAAGTTTTCAATATTGAAGGATATCAGGCAATTTATAATGAAGGTACCAAAAACAAAAATGATGGTGTCTTAGTTTACCTTAGAAGAAATATACAATTTACACATAAAGTAATAACTATAGGTGAGAGTAAATCTCTAGAAATAAATGTTATCGACAAAAATGGCCTTACCTTAACGGCTATATATAGATCTCCCCAAACCTGTGTGAATACCTTTAATAAAGATCTCTTCAGTTATTTGGAAACAATGCACCAGGCTGAAACACATGTGTTGGTCGGAGATATGAATATCAATTTATTATCAGATAACGATTTTGTTGAAGATTATAAGAATATTATGTATACATTCGGGTTCATGTCAATTATAAACGAATATACGAGACCAGCTGGAAAAAGTTGTATCGATCACATATTTTTGAAGAAATCAAACCTTGAAAATCAATTGGACAACATAAAAGGATACATATTGCATTATCTCATAACTGATCATTTTCCGGTCATACTTGCTCTCAATTTATTTGATGAATTGAAGGTAGATAAGAATAATGATAGGAAAGTGAAAAAATATATAAACTACACAAATTTAAGAATGGATTTGCGAAATGAATCATGGATGCGTATGTATGAACAGAATGATGTTGACGCTATGGCCAATTCTTTTACTGAAATATTGACAAATCATATTGAAAATAACACACATTCTATTAAATTCAATAAAAAGGAAACTATTCGCAAAAAATGGATTACACCAGCCCTATTAAAAGCAATCAACAAAAAAAATAATCTCTATAAACAGTTGAGGGAAAATCCAAACAATAATACTCTTCATTCTGAATATACTCAGTTTAAAAATAAACTTCAAATATTAATAAATAATTCAAAAAAAATATATCTACAAAAAATAATAAATTCAAATCAATCTGAATCCAAAGCTATATGGAAATGTATGAAAGAAATATGCGGAAATACCAAAATATCGAAAGCAAAAATAAAACATATTGATTACAACGGCGTTGAAATTCACGATGAAAAGGAAGTAGCCAATATGTTCAATCAACATTATTCCAACATAGGAAAGGTGTTAGCAGACAAAATCGAGTGTCCCGAGGAATACAACGTAGCGGGTAGTAGGCAATCTAGCTCTTTCTTCTTGGCTCCTGTTGACCCCACAGAAATACAGGATATTATAGGGCAACTCAAATCAGGCAAAGCTACAGGTCATGATTCAATTAAATCTGAAACGCTTAAAGAAATTAGGACAGAAATATCGACACCCTTGGCTTATGTGATAAACAGTTGTTTCGAAATGGGTTGCTTTCCCGATACCTTCAAACTAGGTATAATTAAACCAGTTTACAAAAGCGGCGATCGTTCACGAGTGAATAACTACAGGCCTATATCTTTAATATCTAATTTGGCAAAAATAATTGAAAAAGCTCTGAAAAAGCGGATGACCAGCTATCTTAAGAAATACGACATTATTGATGAAAAGCAATACGGATTTATGGAGGGCAAATCCACGGAGGATGCAATAAGAGTATTGACAGGGAGATTATACGAAAGTCTAGATGAAAAAATTCCTTCCTTGTGTATATTCATCGATTTGTGTAAAGCATTCGACACTGTCTGTCATACTCGCTTACTTGGAAAGCTAGAAAAATATGGATTTAGGGGACCTATTTGTGAATTACTAAAAAGTTATTTGTCCAACAGGAGACAAGTTGTAGAAATAGAACAGACCAGAAGTTCTTCGGAGACCGTGACATATGGAGTTCCACAAGGGACTGTATTGGGACCTATCCTTTTTCTCATATTCGTGAATGATCTTCTGAAAATGAAGGAGTCTGAGGACGCTATTTGTTTTGCCGACGATGCAGTCGTCCAGTATCGAGCGAATACATGGGAGGAATTGAAGGAAAAGGCACAAACAATGTTTTTAGAAATAAAAAAATGGTTCAGGAATAATAAACTCACCCTCAACGTCGATAAAACGAAATATATGGTCTTCAGTTCTTACACTACAAATCTGCCAGAGATGGGAAATCTAGAAATTGACTGTGACACATCGATTGAAAGGACAAAGAATATCAAATATTTAGGAATCACCATTGATCAACAGCTAAGATGGGATGAGCACATAAAAAACCTTGTCAATAAGATAAGGGGTCTACTCTTCAAGTTTAAGCGATTACGTAAAAACATTAGTGACACGAAGCATTTAAGAGTTTTTTACCAAGCCTTAGTTGAATCCCAAATTTGCTATGGTATAGTATATAGTTGGATGGGGTGGTGCCTATCAGAACCAGATAAAACCTCTGGAAGTCATTCAAAAATGGATCTTGAAAATCATCTACAAGAAAAAGCGCACATTTCCTAGCCAACAGTTATTTGATATAGCAGGAGTCCAAGATGTAAGATAGCTGTATGCTCTTAAACTTCTTTCTAACATCATCTCAGGAAAGACAACCTTAAATACTTTACAGCATCAATATTCGACAAGAGGAAGAGATCATACTTACCAACCACCCAGATGCAATAAAAGTATAGGCCAGAGAAATCACACCTACCTAGGAACAAAAATTTACAATGTCCTTCCTGATCAACTCAAGAACTTGAAAAATCTAAGAACATTCAAAAAGCGTTTAAAAGCTTGGTTGGATGGTAAGAACAGAAAGGTAATCAGTGACTTGATAAATAATAGTTGAGATCCCAAATACAAGACTGAAATATATACGACTGGCCAGAATTTTCGAAACCGAATAAAGAAATACACTCACCAATTTATGACAGATTATGCAACGATGACGACTTCAATAATAACCTGATTGAGACAGTATAATACAATTAATTATAAATATCGGATGTGAAATAACTTTTTACATTGTGCTTATGAATGGTTTTTGTTTTTCTCCTGGTATTGTAATTATTTTTTTTTTTTTGAATTATCTCATGGAACATTTATTTCAGAAATCTTAATTAAGTTAATATCACATACAGGTCATACCTCATGTACCTCCGTGATGTAAAGTGTTTATTTATGAAATAAACTTTATTATTATTATTATTATTATTATATACATATAAAAAATCAGTTGAAATACTAGTCAAAATGTTACGACAGAAATAAAATTTAAAGGATCATTCAGTATATGAAGAATTCCAACATGGCAGTTACTTTTGAAATTGGTATCAATTTTCCAGCAATTCAATGTAGGTATAAAATACTTTAAGAAGTAACTATTCATTAAAACTTTCCATTTCATGAATGAATGATTAAACTCGTATAAACATGTAGATACCAATTTCACTAAAGTTTTCAATCGTTATAGGAATAGTTGCTCTATGGCCAGTTCGAAAATGCTATCCTACTGATTTATTCATTGCTCTCAATTTTGGTAAAAATTAAATTATCAATTGATTCAGATCCAAAGTTATCGAACTCACTAACATGGGTCAATAGTATTGGCTGAGACAATTTTAGTACCGAGGCAGTCATTTCAAATACTGAACACATCTTCTGAATCTTAAGAATAGAATTAAACAACGAGTCAAATCTTAAAAGACATATGAACGAATAATGTCAAAGGTTAAAAACATAGAAAAACACAAAGACAAGAGACACAGAGAGGAATGAGTAATGACACCTTGCATTCTACCTTCTGGGTGGTGAACATGAGTACTAATATGAATTTTCTTAAATCCTAAAAACGTTGAAGAAACAATCCCAAGGGAAGTCAATCATTTTTTCAGTTTATTCACATCGTTAATAGTAATCTACATGCTAAATATGGTTATACTCCGACGTCTGTTTCCGAAAATACGAATTTTCGGAATTTAAAAGTTGGAAAAACTACATCTGGATCCCTAGGGAAGTCAATGATTTTCTAACAAATTATTCACATCGCTAATAATAATCTACATTCCATATATGGTTATGCTCCGACGCGTATTTCCGAAGATACGAATTTTCGGAATTTAAGGGTTGAAAAAAGTACCCCTGAATTCTTAGGGAAGTCAATGATTTTTTCACGGTTTATTTACATAGCTGATAATAATCTACATTCTGAATATGGTTATGCTCCGACGCATATTTCTGAAGATACGAATTTTAGAAACTTAAGGGTTGAAAAAACTACTCCTGGATATTTAGGGAAGTCAATGATTTTTCTACAGTTTATTGACATCGCTAAAAGTAATTTACATTCCAAATATGGTTATGCTCGGACGCTTACTTTCGAAGATAGGAATTTTCAGAATTTGAGGGTTGGAAAAACAACCCATGGATCCCAAGGAGAGTCAATAATTTTTTCACAGTTCATTCACATCGCTAAAAGTAATCTACATTTTAGATATGGTTAAGCTCCGACGCGTACTTTTGGAGATACAAATTTTCGAAATTTAATGCATGAAAAAACTATCCCATGGATCCCTAGGTAAGACAATTATTTATTCAGAGTTTATTCATTTCGCTAATAGTAATCTACATGCCAAATATGGTCATGCTTCGACACGTACTTTCGGAGATATGAATTTTTCAAATTAGACGGATGATGATTTGAATAAAAACGTTGCTAAATTATATCCCGAGGTCTATGGGAAATAAATATTTCCTTCAACGTATATTCTCAATACTATACGGAACCCACTTCCGAAATTTATATCCGATCTAGTGAATATTTCCATAAGAAATCGTTATTTTGCCGCACGCCACTGGTCACCGCCTACAGGTGTTTCCATCAAACACTCTGCTGGAAACGGTCTGCTAAGTTCACACCGGTAAAGATTAGCTCTACCTCCGGTTAACGTATGTACAAAATGGGACTTATACAATGCAAACTGACCTTGTAATGAACTGTAATCCTAATATATTCAAAATGTCCGTGAATGTAATCAAAACCGTTTTATTAAACACCGAAAACCTTATACTAACAAACTTTAACTTTTCTTTCCGATAACTGATACATCTCATTACTATCTGACAAAACATACGACTCGATATTCCTAGAATTCGCGACGTTGCCAAAACTAAACATTATAATAACTTAAAAAGGGCTAAAACACCTGGGAAATTGCAGAACTTCCTGAAGTGTATTGGACTATAACTGGGTGTTTAAGAAAAAGCTTAATAGTGATGGTTCGCTACGTTATAGAGCAAGCTTGTAGCTCTGGTTTTTATTCAGAAGTAAATTGAACAGGGCAATGTATGTCCTATACAGGGTCTTTCACGAGGAACCTCACCCATATTTATACGGGAAACTACTGAACGTATTTTCATGAAATTCAGCACTTGTAAGTATTTCACGATGCTGATGAAATCTAAAATATTTTCAAGGCATGAGCACCTCCGGTTTTTCCGGAAATGACGTCAACTTCCGTTTTTCAAATTAGAACACCATTTTTTTATTGCAGAAATAGATTCCTTAGAAAATTTCAAGTTATTTTGATGTAACATTTTTCAGTTTTGGTTGGAAAATTCTCTCTGAGCGGGAAAATTCGAAAAAAAAATCGAAAATAGAACTCCGCTGACACAAGAATAACTTCGAGGTTTTTGAATGGAAAATTTTCATTTTTGGGATTTTTCAAGATATAAGATTGATGTATCCACTTTAAAAATCGAAATCGCGATTCATGATACAGGGGGTGAAAAAATCGCTTTCAAAGTTAGGGATGACAAAATCGTGAAAAATCAATTTTTTCAAATTAGAACCCCATTTTTTTATGGCAGATATTGAATTTACGTTAAAAAATAATGTGAGTGTATGCATCACACCTTTGCCCTAAAATGTATATTTTCTGAGTTATTCACAAAAAACTGTTTTTCGTCTTGAATTTTCAGCTATTTCTTTTCCCTTCACGCCAAAAAGATGAAATTTTCAGGAACTGTTATTTGAACCATGCTGTAGATTTTTCACCCCTTCTTGAAACCGACTTCAAGTTACTATTAAGAGAACCATGGCAAACTCTCGCAGTTATATCTAGAGAAGATGCTCAAAGTTTTGACCGTTAATTTCTAGACATTTATTTATACGTCTCAGGAATGCTTCGTGCGTTGCTCTTCTTATTTCATCGGGAGGAAGAGATCTGCAAAAGTGTTTAAAAACCAAATTGGGTTTCAAAACTATGAATCTAAAAATCTAAACAAACCTGAACGCATTTCTGACTCGTTCTATGCAGTCCTCTTTATCAGTCAGGGGAGTTGAGTAGACAATATTTTTTATCCTACCCCAAACATAATAGTCTAAAGGAGTTAAATCGGGAGAACGTGGTGGCCAAAGATGTGGACCATTGTTCGCCAAACATCGATCTTCAAATAGCCTGTAGAGGATATTTGACACATTGAGTGAATTGTGTGGAGGCGCGCCATCTTGTTGATACCATAAGTCATTATGGTTCTGTACTAGCGGCTCAATATGTCAGAATATCTATCTCCTAAGGGAGAACATTCTTTAAATAATGCAAACATGTGTAGTGTTCTATCTTACCAGTTAAAGTCCCATCATAAATGTGAACATCGAGAATTGTATTATTTTTGATGGCGCAAAAAACATTGAAACTCCAGGTCTCTTGAAAGTTCCATTGTCTGAAGTGGTGGTTGTTCTCTTCATCCCAATAATGACTGTTATGCCTATTGAAAGAACCATTCTTTGTGAATTTAGATTCATCTGTCCAAATTATACAGTCCAAAAAGTTTTCAATGTTTTCATTCTCTTGAAATCGAATCATCATAGCTTCGCAAAACTCTGTTCTCCTGACGAAATCAGTTTCCTTCAAATGCTGTACCCTATTGAATTTATATGGGTGCATTTTATGTTTTTTTAATATTCTCCAAACACTCGATTGAGGTAATCCCAGATCAATCTCGGCATCTTTGAGAGAATTTTGAGGATTCACACGAAAATATGCAAGAACTGTAATTTCGTTGTTCTCATCTCCTACTACACTTTTTTCTCTGTGTATAGTTTTCTTAACGAAAGATCCGATATTTCTCAAGTTTGTCATGGTTCTGTTAATGGTATCTCTCGTTGGTCTGGGTCGGTCAGGAAACCTCTCAATGAACAGTCGAATCGTTCTATCTACAACTTTATTACAATCTCCATGAAGTAGAATGAGATTTAAATAATCTTCATTGATTAAATTAGGCATAGTGATCGATTTTATAACTTAATACGAATTATCACCAAATTAATAGTAAACACAAAATGCTACTGAATAAAGAGGAATTTGGCAGATGTAATTAATGATATCTATCATTGAAAAAAAAAGAATGTAAAACATGGTAAGTTTTTGCATATGGTTCATAAGGAATTATTTATTTATCACTGGAGAGAAAACCGATGGCCGGTTAGTTGAAATAAAGAGGTTTCCGATACAAATTCGAATCAAAATTCGCCATCTATTTAGGAACAACCTGTAACTTTTTTCTCTTGCATATTAGGGTTGTAAAATCTAAAACATAAAATTCAAGACGAAAAACAGTTTTTTGTGAATAACTCAGAAAATATCCACTTTAGGGCACGGGTGTGATGCATACACTCACATTATTTTTCAACGTAGATTCAATATCTGCCATAAAAAAATGGGGTTCTAATTTGAAAAAATTGATTTTTCACGATTTTGTCATCCCTAACTTTGAAAGCGATTTTTTCACCCCCTGTATCATGAATCGCGATATCGATTTTTAAAGTAGATACATCAATCTTACATCTTGAAAAATCCCAAAAATGAAAATTTTCCGACCAAAAACCTCGAAGTTATTCTTGTTTCAGCGGAGCTCTATTTTAGATTTTTTTTTCGAATTTTCCCGCTCAGAGAGAATTTTACAATCAAAACTGAAAAATGTTACAACAAAATAACTTGAAATTTTCTAAGGAATCTATTTCTGCAATAAAAAAATGGTGTTCTAATTTGAAAAACGGAAGTTGACGTCATTTCCGGAAAAACCGGAGGTGCTCATGCCTTGAAAATATTTTAGATTTCATCAGCATCGTGAAATACTTATAAGTGCTGAATTTCATGACAATACGTTCAGTAGTTTCTCGTATAAATATGGGTGAGGTTCCTTGTGAAAGACCCTGTATAGTAAATAAAATTCTGACAGATATTAGTTACGAAAGATCAACAATTGAGCAAAAATAACTTGCTAACTGTTGTTGCATTGTACGTGGATGACTTTTTTGTTTTAACTAATGTTAATTCTGAATTAATATAATATCTGATAGAAAATTCGAGTGATAATTTTATCATGAAGAATTTAGGGAAAGCTAAAAAATGTTTAGGGATGAATATCACTAGAAATTATGAAAAAGGTAGTATAGTCATTGTTTATATTCTTCAAATATGTATAGCAATAATTGAAAATGTCTGATTGTAAACAATGTAAACATATGAAAACTCCTTTGAAAACTAAATTGAAATTTGATTCAACAAAAGAGAGTTGTAATGATGAACCATATAAGACATTAATAGGTTTATTAAGGTCTTTAGCAATATTAACTAGTCCTGATATAGCATACTCTGTTAATCTCTTGAGTCAATTTGATAATTATCTCATTACTGAACACTGGAGAACTACAAAACTCATTTCAAGACAGTGACGGCTCGTGCCCTCGAGATGTGGGTCGGCCACACTCCGGAAAATTACGAACGTATATATCAAATTTATTAAAATTCATTAGTTCCAAAAAATGAAGTGATGAAATGTCTTTAAACCTTATTTCAATTTGAGTTATAATTAAATCCAGAATTTCACAAAAAAGCCGTTTCATTGAGGAATTATCCGTGAGCTGAATTTCGGAATCTATTTTACGTTTTCGACGTCTAGCACTCGGTGGCATTACTTCTGGGAGTTTTTCTACTTCTGAATATAAGCGAATGAAATACTCATCTTCTGTGCGAAATTTTTTCAGAGTCGATAATAAAGAAGTGATTCTGGCGTTGCAATAAGTTATATCTGATAACTTAAGCTGGATTATAGAAAAAACGGGATCTGTGTATGTAAAAATCAAATTAAAAGAGTGGAGAATGAACAAAAATTCGAAATCATTCAACATTTTCTTCAGACCGGTAGCTTCACGTATTGTAATATCATCCCATTCATCTAAATTGTCGCTGATATGATCAAAAACTTCAATTAATTCTTCTCTCTTATCGAATATTGTTTTTACAGCGCGAGATTTGAAATTCCAACGAGTTTCCGAGCTAGAGGGTAATTTTTTTTTGCAAATTTCGTCTAGAATATTAGTGCGTTTACTTGATTTAGTGAAAAACGACGAAAATCCTGAAAGATTCGAAAAAAACACGCGACACTCATTGATTTTCTTGGTCGAATCTTGTAACACTAAATTCAATTTATGTGCATAACAGTGCGTGAATAGTGCTTGAGGAGCAATTGTTTTTATTCGCGCTTGTAACCCATTAATTTCCCCCGCCATCACAGCTGCCCCGTCATATGTTTGACCTACTAATTTAGTCGCTAAATTCAAATCTTTAAAATTGTCCAACAAGGTATTGAAAATATCATTCGCGGTTCGACCTTTACTAACATCGAAAAAACCCCAAAATCGTTCGGATATTTTTACCTTCTCGAACGAAGCGGAAAATTACTGACATCTGACAAAAATATTTAACATCCGTTGTTTCGTCTATTTCCCAAGAAAAGCACGCAGAATTATTCATTTCCTCGCGAATTTTCTCCCTCGAAATTACAGAACTTTTGAAATCAGGATGTTTTCAAAGTTAGGAATATATTAATTATATTTTCATGATCAGACAATCAATACCTAAATACTATCGAACGGCATAAATAAGTTCTTTTCTGATTAAGACGTAATATCCCATAATTAACCATTCATTGAATATATTAATTATATTTTCATGATCTGAAAATCAATAGCTACTATCGAACGGCATAAATAAGTTCTTTTCTGATTAAGACATAATGTCTCATAATTTAATAAAAATATAAATAAATACATAAATTAACCATTCATTGAATTATCAAATATTTGAAATAAACTGTGAAAAGTTGCTGCTTGACGCTCTGCAATAGGATAACCGGCCAGCCGACCCTGTGTATTGGGAAGCGACCTTACATCGAGTTGTTGTGCCGTTCTATTGAGTGGTCGTATTCTGGGCGTATGTCGTAGTATCTTTTCCTTTACGTAGCGCTCTCGGTAGCGCTGGTTCCGCCATCGGCTCTTGGCCGACCTAACGTGATGAGATGCTTTCAGTGACATTCCAGGGGTTGCAATTGTATAATTGTAACATTTGTGTTACATTTCAGACCAAATGTTACGGTGTTACGTACAATTCTGGAATAACCTGTTTGGGGTGATGTTACGAAAAGTAACCATTCACGATTGTGGTTTGTTACAATTTATGAAAGGGAATAACAACGCTGGATGCTTTGGAAATCGAATATTAGGTGGGTCCGAAAGAAAAAATCGGCCGGTATAAGTTATATTTTCCTGTTCTGAGTGGAAATATTCATTACCGAGGGAATTTGGATATCGAAATCGATAACTCCGATTGAGTTTGAATGAATTGAATATCTAGAATTATTTTCTATTTCCCGATAATTTTTGGGTCGGCCCGGCCGACCCTGCCGACCCTGACGAGCCGTCACTGTTTCAAGATGCAAGTAAAAAAAGATCATTGTTCAATTTTCACTTCAGTCAGAAGGCCCTGTGTTTGAAAGAACTGCCTCGGTACTAAAATTGTATCAGCCAATACTATTGACCCATGTTAATGGGTTCGATAACTACACTGATTTGATTTTTTTCAAATGTTAACTTTGTTGAAGATGTTCTCAAGTGTTAGATATAGTTTATCACATAGAGTAAACTTTGGAACAAAAACTAATCAACTGTCAAATTGATAAATGTAATAAGAATCTTTTCTGTCAGAACCTAGATACTTTTAATTGAATAAATCCTACAGAATTACATCGTTTCAATAGGTTATAGGTACCAGGACGCTTCTGGAGTGTTTTCTATAGATGGTGAGTGAATTAAAAGTGTAAGAAATGGATCTTATTCGCCACATCAAACATTTGAATGGAAAACTGATTGGCCTATATGGAAATATAAAATAAGAGACTTACTGGACTATCATGAAGGAGCTCTAGAAGTTATAGATGGAAAATTAGTAAAACCAGTTCATCCAGGATTTGACGCCGAATCGGAAGAACTGAAGATATACAAAGAAAAAGCAGATTTGTATAGAAAAGCAAACAGTTATGCAAAATCGATGATAACAATTGCTGTGAGTGATGTGGTATCAGAAAATTATGGACAAAGAGAGTGAATCAGCAATTTGAGGCAACGGCTCAAGATTAACTATTTCATTTATGTACGGAATTCTTCTCATTCAAGTGGACCAATAGTGAAGATGTTTCCACACATATTGCCAAGTTGAAACGCATATTCAATGACCTTAATAATGGTTTGAGAACCAAAGGAGAAAATGTTCTTCCTGACCTTATGTTTATCATTTATTGAGAGCATACCGAGAGGGTACCGGCAGAATGCGTTATCTTAAAGTTGTTCGCAGGCGTTTCAAGAATGGATTCAAGGAAGGTGGCAAAATTACCAAAACTAAATATGCGTGGCGAGTAGACGTGCGAATGCTGGGCTCCAGTTAAATAGTGGAATTTTACTATCACGAACAACTCAGAGTTGAAAACTTTCATCAACATAACACAAAAATTGTCCAAGTAATACGGAAAATGGTTATAACACGGGAAATGAGGGATGAATTAGAATCGGCTGTGAATAACGCTGTCCATAAATGCCTCCTTACCAGTGATGCAGTCATAAAAACGATTGTAAACAACGTGTCCGAAGCGATAATGAAAACAATGGAAACGAAGTTAGCTGAAATGGAAAAATCCGTCAACACTATACACGATAAATTATCGAGTATGAAAGAGGAATATGATTATAAAATTTCTGAACTGAAAACCGAAACTGAAATTGCCAAGTCAGAAAAAAACACTTTACAAAAGAAGTTCGATCAAATGGATCAATTCTCAAGGAGGTCAAACCTTAGAATTTTGAATTTCGAAGAAAATCCGAGTGAACAAATCAGGGAAGAAGTAATAAAGTTGATGAATACAAAAGTGGCTATCAATCTAACCCGTAAAGACATCGAAATATGTTACAGAGTGGGAAATAAAAAGGAAGGAAAGGCAAGAGGAGTCTTCATCAAACTACATGACTATATGGTTAAGCACAAAATCTACAACAAAAAGAGAATGCTGAAAGGGACTGGAATCATTATAAGGGAGGATTTAACAGGTCCTAGAATGGAATTGCTGGGCATGGCTATTGAAAAATATGGTATGCGAAACGTCTGGACTTATTCTGGTAGAATATTTATAAATAAGGATAATAAGTTACACAAGATAATATCTAAAGATGAGTTAATGAACTTACTGTAATTTTTTGTAATTTCTTGTACTGAGGAGGGCACTTATGTAAAGTAAAGTAAAAAAGATATTGTGTTTTCTGTTCCCTGAGATTAGATGTATTTCTTTTATTTCTCATATTTTGCTGGAGTTTAGTAGGTACTATTCGCTCCAGAAACAATTGAATTTTGATATTTTTTCTAATTTTTTGTTTTTTGAGGGATGTTGGACATTTTGGATACATTGGATAGTTATGAGGAAGTTATTACAAAGACAAGTCCTAGTTTACACGATTATTTTGCGGGAGGAGACAGCGGGGTGGCGGGTGAATTGGGTATTATACATTTTAATATTCGGAGTCTGAGGAAACATTTCGATGAATTGCTCGTATACTTGGAGAGAAACTTGAATAACTTGGATGTCATAGTCCTGTCTGAAACGTGGAATCTTGATTCGGTAAGTGAGTTCACAATACCAAATTATACGATTTATTACAACGAATCGAAAGCAAATCAAAATGATGGTCTTGTGGTTTATATAAGGAACTCCTTAACATCAAATGTTCAAATTGTCTCTTTAACTGAAACTAAGCTCCTGAGAATAACTTTCGATATCAATGATAGAAATAAACAGACGAAATATGGAGTTACAGCATCTTATCGCCCCCCATCAATTGATGTACAAACCTACTTAGATGATTTAGATAGATATTTCTCTACTTTGGAATGGGCACCGATTGAGTTGTTTTTAGGGGACATTAATATAAATTTGCTAGACAAAGTTTCTATAAATACAAATGGTTATAAAAACATAATGAGCCAAAATGGATTCGTTTCAACCATCAATAAACCAACGAGGGAAACGAACGACTCGGTATCAATAATTGACCATATTTTTATCAGACAAGCTAACTATCTGCTGAACAAGATTGAACTCGACCCACTCGTTGTACATAGTAGTATAACAGATCATTATTCGACACTCATTATGCTATCATGACTAACCACAGCTAATCTTACACCCAATATAACACACAAATACAATATAATCAATTATAATAAACTGAGATCAATTTTGGAAGTGGAAAGATGGAGCGAGATTTTATCGTGTAAAGAGACACAGAGAGGTTATAGTATCTTTGTTGACATGTTAGGGAAATATATTGCTGAGTCAACTGAAACAATGCTACCCAAGAAAGGTAGAACCAAGCTGAAGCCGTGGATAGCAGAGGGGTTGGTAAAGTCGATTAATACCAGGGATCAGATGAAGAGGAAATTTCTGAGGTCTCCTACACCTGAACTCGAAATGGAGTTTAAAAAATATAGGAATAAACTCAATAAATAGTCTAATAAAATTCACGAAAAATAATTATTATAAAAATAAACTGGATGCATGTGATAACTGTGGGCAATCCTGGAAAATAATTAATGAAATTTCAAATTATAAACCAAAAAGAAATAATAATGTTGAGAATGTTTCTTTACTAGAGCATTGTGATAAAGTCATTACAGATAATGAGGAAAAAGCGAATTATTTCAATAATTACTTCATCAATATTGGAAAAAAAATGGCCAACAGAATTGAAAAGTGTGAGTTACCTGAAAATTTTTTAAAAAAAGCTACAGTGGCCTCATCGTTGTTCCTTCGACCTGTTGATGAGAACGAAATAATTGTGGCAATATCGAAACTCAAAAATAATTGTGCACCGGGCCCTGACGGAATCACTACAACCGTCATAAAAAGCATTCATGAATACATAGTAACACCACTAACACATATCATTAACCTATGCTACACAAATGGCAATATGCCAACACAGTGGAAAGAGTCTAATGTAACGCCTATTTACAAGGCTGGAAATCGAAATAATGTTGAAAATTATCAACCAATATCAGTGATTAACAGCTTTGCAAAAATTTTTGAACAGACCATCAAAGTGAGGTTGATCGAATTTTTTGATAAACATCATGTAATCAGTCCACAGCAATTTGGATTTGTCAACGGTTCCAGTACGGAAGATGCTGTTTTAGATTTCATAAAACATACCGTTGAGGCCTTGGATGAGTCGTTGAAGTGCTTGGCTGTATTCGTGGACCTGGCGAAGGCCTTCGACACTGTGTCACACTCTCTCCTGTTAAATAAACTTTCTGATTGTGGTGTAAGGAGCCATACATTGAAACTATTTGAAGATTATTTGTTCCAAAGAAAGCAGAGGGTAAAAATTGGAGATAAATTCAGCACATCATCTTTTGTCACTGGTGGAGTACCACAGGGGACAGTTTTAGGCCCCATCTTATTTCTGGTTTACATCAATAGCCTTACTCAGATAGTGAATTTCCAAGGACATATTGTATGTTATGCAGATGATACAGCCATAGTATTCAAGGGAAAATCTTGGAAAGAAGTACATAATAATGCAGAGACTAATATGCAGAAATTTCAATGCTGGTTGAATAATGGCCTGTTAAGTATGAATATGGATAAAACAAAGTACATGAAATTTTCTCTGATATCTAGCGAACATCCTACTGAGATGAAATTTCACATACATAAGAATACTTGTAATAACAAAAATGGAAATAATTGCTCCTGTCCTTCTATAGAAAAAGCTGAAACTTTTAGGTATCTGGGAATTTTGATTGATCATCACTTGCGATGGGATAAACAGACTTCCAATGTTGCTGAAAGATTGCGACTTCTCCTCTATAAATTCTATAGGCTAAGAGATATTCTTTCTAGAAAAAACTTATTAATTGTATACAAAGCTCTGGCTGAGTCAATTATACAATATTGCATTATGGTGTGGGGTGGTACTTTCAACAACTCATTAAGGCATTTACAAACAACCCAGAATTCAATAATTAAAATCATATTTAGGAAAGAGAGGCTTTTTCCAACTGACCAACTGTACCTAGAGACAGGGATACTCAATGTGAGATCTATATATAGTTATCAATGCTTAAAATGGATGTTCTAGAATATGAATAAGTACAACATTATCACAGTTAAAACAACCAGATCTACTGAAAACCGAAATGTTGGTATTATCCCCCTCTTCAGAAAGGCACATACAGCGTTTCCTCTTTTACTTTGGTCCAAAGCTATATAACCTGCTTCCTGCACATCTGAGAAATGTGAGCAACTTCAGGCAGATCAAAACTGACCTCAAAAGCTATATCATAAGTAATCCTTCGATTTTTGATATTTTCTAGACGATCGTGATGAACTTTCTTTCTTTTCTCTTTTACACCCACCCCTCCTTTCTGCTGTCTCTTCTATTCTTCTAAATTGTTGAAAAGTAGTTGTTTTCTTTTTTTTTTTTTATAAAAATATGCCACTCTCTCAATGTATTTAATGCAGCTCATCCAAGGGCGAGTGAGGGGCACAATCAAAATCTGAAAATCAGGAAACAAAAGAAAATTTACAAGAAGCTCTAGTTTTCAACGCAAACAAGAAAAGCCAAGAAAAAAAAACTGCACAAGGTAAGAAAGAATTCATGAAGAATAGTTTCTGCAACTATTGTAAGAAGAAAGGCCACTGGGTTAAAGTATGCAGAAAATGGATTGCCGATGGTAAACCACCGAAAAATAAGCATTCCAACACTACCTCCACAGAAGGTCACACTTCAGTAAATGTAAGCATGTTCACATCTGATGAGGCATATATTGCTGAAGAAGACGGTAATACTTGGTGGATAGACAATGGCGCCACTAGACATGTAGCTAATTCACTGGAATATTTCATGGAGTACGAAGAATTTGAATGTGTTCAACAAATAAGAGCAGCTGGTGAAGAAGTTCTCAAAGCTTTAGGAAAAGGCAGTATAAAAGCTAACTCGAATGTTGGTTCGACGAAAGCAATTACTTTGCATGACGTATGGTATGTGCCAAATATTTCCAGAAATTTATTTTCAGTTCTTGCAGCGCAAGATAAAGAACTTGAATAGTATTTTTGAATCAACTGCTACACATCGTTCACTGAAAATAAATGATGAAATAATGGTTTCTGGAGAACGATCCATAGGAGGTGGCTTATTCAAAAGCTCAATTAACCCTGTAAAGAAAATTCCTGGTAGTGAAAATAATGTGAATTTAGCAATTTCTGATAATTCTACTCTACAGTTATATCACGAACGATGGGGACATCAGGATATTCGCCATGTACAAGCAAAACTCAAGAAAGAATTGAATATAAATGTTAAAAATGAAAAAGTCACTTGCGAACCTTGCATATTTGGAAAAGCTCCATCGTTTGCCTTTTGGTACAAGAAACAAAGTGAATGAAGCAGGTGAACTTATTGTAGCAGACATTTGTGGACCATTTGACAAATCAGCAGAAAAGGTACCTGCTTGTCATTAAGGATGTTTATACACAATATCGGTATGGATATTTCCTGAAAGAAAAATCTGAGGCAAAAACTGCCTTAACAGAGATGTTATCACATTACAGGACCTTGAATCACACAATTAAGGAAATGTTGAGTGACAATGGAGGAGAATTTGATAACCAAAAAGTGAGAGTCATTTTGAAACAGAGAGGAATTGTTCAAAGACTCACTGCACCATACTCTCCTCAGCAGAATGGAAGCGCAGAGAGGGAAAATCGGACAATAATAGAGATGGCCAGGACGCTGAAAAACTCGAATCCTGAAGCTGATTTTCATCCTAGTCTCTGGGCTGAATTTGTTAACACTTCAATTCATATTCTCAATAGAACTGGAAAGTCATCAGTAGATGATAGTCCATATGAATTATGGCATGGTAAAAAACCGAGAATAAAACATTTGAGAATAATAGGTTCGAACTGTTATGCTCTTGTTCCTGCACAAAAGAAGTGTAAAATGGATAACAAGGCAGTTGAAGGAAATTTAGTGGGTTATGATGGAGGCGAAAGATACAGAATTTGGTTGAAGAAAGAGCTGAAGGTAATTCTTTCGAGAGATGTTACTTTTGATGAAGAATTGAGTATATGTAACCAAGTTAACAGTCCTCCTGAAGAAATAATTCAAGAAAATAACGCAGAAAAAAAGGATAGTGCTTCAGAATATATACAAAGAAGCAGCCTGAATGATTCAGAAGGAACCATAGAAGATCGAGACAAAGATTTTCAAGCTGATATTGAAGAAGATATTAACGAAAGAAATGAAGAGAGTGAAGATGAAGAAAAAAGATATAATCTCAGGAGCAGAAGTTCTATCTAGATAATCTCAGGAGCAGAAGTGACCGGAGTTCAAACTCCGTCATATTTAGGAGATTACGTCTTATATGCTGAAGAAATATTTCAAGCAGTTGGTACCCCCGAAACATATCAAGCAGCATTAGCGAGAGATGATCATGAAAAATGGATAGAAGCAATGAGTAGTGAGTTAAATTCATTGAAATAAAATAATACTTTGGAATTAGTTGAATTGCCCAAAGGTAGGACGGCACTACCTTGTAGATGGATATATGGGATCAAGATGAATCCGGATGGAAGTGTGGAAGGATTCAAAGCCAGATTGGTAATTGAAGGGTATAATCAGCGGCAAGGCATAGACTACAAGACCTTCAGCCCAGTAACAAGACTAACTACTGTGAGATCGATTCTCAGTATTGTAGCAAGTGAGAAAATGCACTTGAGACAATTCGATGTTTCAACTGCCTTCTTATACGGAGAATTAGAAGAAAATATATACATGAAACAACCTGAGGGCTTCCATGATAGATCCGATAGGGTATGTAAATTAAAACGTAGTCTTTATGGCCTGAAGCAAGCACCTCGCTGTTGGTATAACCGATTGAATCTATATTTGAGACGTTTGGGTTTCAAAAATAATGACGCAGATTCTTGCTTATATATTCGTGCAGTAGACAATCGAAAAATACTACTAGATTTATATGTCGACGATGGACTTGTTGCTGCATCATCAAAAAAGGATTTGGACCAATTTATGGATGAATTGAAGCAGGAATTCAAAATAACCTACAAGCCAGCCAACTTTTTCTTGGGACTAATAATCACAACTGATCCAGAGGGAGTCATAAGTCAGCAAGCATATGCAAAGAAAATTTTGGAGAGGTTTAATTTCTCTAATTGCAGACCTGTTTCGACTCCAATAGAAACAGATTCGGAGATCCTCAAATCAGGGAAAGTTACTGAAGGTACAAACTTTCCCTACAGACAAGCAGTAGGTGCATTGATGTACCTCATGGTTGGTACTAGACCAGATTTGGCAAATGCAATTGGTTTTCTGTCGAGAAGTCTGGAACACCCAACTAATGATCATGTAGTGAAACTGAAAAGGGTTTTCAGATATATTTCTGGAACAATTAATTTTGGAATTGCATATAAATCAGGTCTAGCTAAAGAATTGGAATGCTATAGTGATGCTGATTTTGGTGGATGCACAAACTGGCAGATCCACTTCAGGAGTTGTTATTAATTTTGCTGGTGGAATAATATCCTGGTCTAGTCAAAGACAGAGTATTGTTGCTACTTCAACAACTGAAGCGAAACTTGTTGCTGTGAATGAAGCCACAAAAGAAGTGATATGGTTGAATAGACTATTCTCAGCTATTATCAAACTAGATCAAATTCCAGTACTGCAAATAGATAACTCTGCAGCAGTAAGATTAGCGCAAAATCCAGAGTTTCATCACAGAACGAAGCATATTGACATAAAACATTTTTTCATAAGAGAAAAAGTTTTGGAAGAAAAGTTAGCTGTTTGTTCTCAAGAACAAATTGCTGATGTTCTTACTAAACCTTTGCCCCGAACAAGATTGTTAATAATGTGTTCAAGGATGGGACTTTCTTAATTTTTGTTTTGTCAGTTATACAGGGTGTCCCGTAAAGACCACGTCAAACCGAGGGAGAATGCAGATCAAAGGATAAACCACCTGCTATGACAAAATTTCCATTATAAAAGTCTTACCGCTTTCGAGATATTTTTTTTGTTTGAAAATAATGAATTTTTGCACCTTTCAATAGTTTTGTTCTTACGGTTGGTACAATTTTACATCTTTTTGGTTAATTTTTTCAGTAAAATATTGCTGAAGAATGATTTCAACGTTTACATTAAAAACATCCTCCGAACATTTTAAAGGGGGGCTATGAGAAATATTTTTATTGGAAATTTCGGTAGTGGATTATTATGTTCATAAAGTTTAGCCCATCGTAGTGGAAAGAAAATGTACAGAGCTACTGCTGCACATTACACCAATAAATTGTCTATTTTATAGTGATTTCAAAGAGGTATCACACAAGTCATTTGTTATTCAAAGAAAAAAGATATGGCTGTTTTTATCCAAATGGGTACGTTTGTGACAAAATCAAGTTTGTCAATTCTTCTTTCTTGCAAATCTTCGATATTGCATTACTTAGTGAACAATGGCAATTGTTTACGTGCGAAAATATTACTCGCATAATTATTCACCTCAACGAAATTCAATTTTGCCGGCAAATTTTGCGAAAACATCATGCAGATCCAGATTTTTTCAATAAGATCATTTGGAGCGAAGAGTCTCCCTCTACCAAGGATGGGTACATGAAGACCTAAATCCTCTGGACTTTTAATATTGGGGCTGCCTAAAAGACAAAGTATACGCAACACCCATACGTGATGAAGCCGAATTGCGGATGCGTTCTCTCAATTCGGCTTCATCACGCATGGGTGTTGTGTATACTTTGTCTCTTAGGCAGCCCCAATAATAAAAGTCCATAGGATTTAGGTCAGGTGAACGAGGAGGCCACAAAATTTCACCTTCTCTTCCAATCCACCGGTGGGGATAAGTTCTATTTAAATGAGCGGTAACTTCGAGTCCGTAATGTTTTGGGCATCCATCATGTTGAAACCACAGACTACGTCGCAGCGCCAGTGGCACATCTTCCAATGAAATGGGCAGCTGGTTGGTTGAAAATTCCAAAAAATTGTTTGCGTTCATTGATGACGGCAGTTCGATCGGGCCCACAATTGCACCATTAAATATTCCAGTCCATAATCTTGAATCGATATTGTGATATATCTTCTCTCACCTCGTGTGGATTTATGATATTCCAGCCATGCAAATTGTGGAGATTCATGTACCCATCCTTGGTAAAGGAAGACTCGTCGCTCCTTATGATCTTATTGAAAAAATCTGGATCTGCATGATGTTTTCGCAAAATTTTCCGGCAAAATTGAATTTCGTTGAGGTGAATAATTATGCGTGTTAAGGCTTACAGAGGAAGAAGAAGAATCCTGTGATTCTACTCGATGCTTTCTCCCACCATGGTCCCACCACGAGAGAGGGCTTTCAGTTATTCACTATTCACCAGTTAGTATTCACTCACATAATATTCAGTCACTCATTAACCCAGTATTCATCATAATAAATATTCAAGTATTCAATCACTTGTTATTCTCAAGTTATTACTATTATAACATTATAATTATATACAGTGTTTGTGTTAACATATTAAACAAGTAAAAATCATAGGTATTTTCCTTCATCCAAAATCAAGCATAAACACCACAAGGTCCTTCGAAGTAGGGATGTGTCGTTCACGAACGAACGAATCAAAAGACCCGGGTCTTCAGAACGAATGGTTCGATCGGGTCGTCTCTCTGAAAATGATTCGTTCGTTTGAACCGATCCGAATGAGCCAAACTTTCACATTCAGTTCATTCAATTTGAGGATCTTTTAGGACCTAAAGATCCATAGAATGGTTCGTTATCCGAGCCTAGGAAGATGGGTTTCGGTTTGGACTGACCTTAAAGGAATATAATTATGGTAGTAATAAAATACATACATTCCGCAAATGAATCATCGGTTCGGCACTTGGCACCCGGTTTTGAAGAAAGATGATAGATAATAAAAGAAACTGGGCTCTGTAATTGCACTCTCTTAGATGCACCAATTATTATTTCTTGAAAATGTTATGGTTTTAAATATTGTTCATTATTTTTTGGGAATTTTTTTAACTATACATTCAAACCTAACTTTGTAAAGTTGATCAAAATGAATATTTTTCGGGAACAAAATATATTAATTAGGGTTAATATCAGTTTGAGGGATTTCAGATCTTCTGTATTCATTTGATTGGAATAGATACAGGTAATGATCATTAGGTAGTTTTCGTTAAAATTAATAATTCAAGACCTCGTGAATTTAGTGTTCTGTACGAAGTACATTCGTGATTTACTTCTACTTCTTCATTAGTCATTTAAATATTCCAAAATCATCAATTTGAACGAGGAATATATATCAGATTTTGAAATTTTTTCGAAAGGTCCATAATCATCTCATGAACCAGATATCAATTTAATATATTCTGCCATCTCAGTAACTTATAACTTTATGATAATGGATAATCTCCTTTATGTTTATGATTATGTCTCAAAAAAATCATTATCACAAATTCACGATCCGATTAAAAACATACCGACTAATAAATACAAAGCTGATATTAACTTAACATTCTTTACCAAGAAAAAAAAACAAAGAACGAAAGAACCAGATCTACGGATCTTTGAATCATGTGCAAATCGTACATGATTCGATCTGAGCTAGTGAGCTGAAAAGAACCATTGGGTCAATTGAACGGGTCTTTTGAACCGGGTCGTCTCAGCCATAGATCTGGTTCGACCCGGTTCGTCGAAATTGAACGAACCACACATCCCTACTTCGAAGCCGAATTTAAATATATCAAGCATACAATCGTTCATGGTCCTTCCGAAGCCGAATTTATACGAATTATTATAGTTATTATACGAATCAAGCAACCACATACCCGTTCAATGAGAGTAATATTTTCGCACGTGAACAATTGCCATTGTTCACTAAGTAATGCAATATCGAAGATTTCTTAACAGAATTGACAAACTTGATTTTGTCAGAAACGTACCCCTTTGGATAAAAACAGCCTTATCTTTTTTCTTTGAATAACAAATGACTTGTATGATACCTCTTTGAAATCACTATAAAATAGACAATTTATTGGTGTAATGTGCAGCAGTAGCTCTGTACATTTTTTTTCCACTACGATGGGCTAAACTTCATGAACAAAATAATACACTACCAAAATTTCCAATAAAAATATTTCTCATAGCCCCCCTTTGAAATGTTCGGAGGATGTTTTTAATGTAAACGTTAAAATCATTCTTCAGCAATATTTAACTGAAAAAATTAACCAAAAAGATTTAAAATTGTACCAACCGTAAGGACAAAACTATTGAAGGGGCAAAAATTCATTATTTTCAACAAAAAAAAAATATCTCGAAAACGGTAAGACTTTTATGATGGAAATTTTGTCATAGCAGGTGGGTTATCCTTTGATCTACATTCTCCCTCGGTTTGACGTGGTCTTTACGGGACAACCTGTATATCAATGAACAGTTTGCTTTTGATTATTGCCTGTTTGAAATTCAACTTTTCAATTTGATTTTGATTATAATTAGCGCCATTTTGAACTTGAAAAGGTTTAATTATTTATATGATTGTTGGCAGTGAGTCAAGACTCCAAGGTGGAATCGTTCTTCCTTTAAATAATCGATTGAAATATATTATAGGAAAAGTTTCAAGACAGATTAAGACTAAGGATCAAATAATAAAATGAACAAAAACAGAAATAATGAACAAGAAATATTTTTTTTTCAAGAAACCCTAGCAGGCATAAAATACAAACAAAATTAAAATCTGAATATCATTCTATCTGAATTAAATTCTAAAATATTTGAATAAATAAAAATTTTTACCTATAACAATTTTTTCTTACTTTGAATCTTTCCAGTCTGTTAGAACTGATTCTTGGTAAATTTGCAACATTTTCCAAAAAAATATTAAAAAAAGCTTCTTGTATGTCGCCTATCTGGTTCAAATTAATATTCCCTTCGAAGATTTCCTCGTTATCGTGTAGATCATCAAGTCATCAACTGATGTGAAATCACATAGGTCGTCTCTATATAGTTTATAATTTATTACTAAGTTACAGTCAGTTCTACCACAGTCCGATTCACAGTTCCTTCTAAATATTTCATCTCTGCTACGTCCGTCATCGATCTTGGCTGTTGAGTAATATTTATTTTGTCAGCAAAACGATTAAATCTGCGTCCTAGCTCACCCACATTGAACACATTCCATCCATGCCTAGTTTTTTCTACCGCAGTTACAACAATCATTGTATCTGCATCCTCAAGGGCCGGTCTAACTTGAATGCCTGCATTTATAAACATCGAAATTAGGCATATCTTTTTGTTTTCGTTGGCAAGGAATCGTTCTTTCGGCATCGTTGCGGTCATTGATTCATTGAACATCACAAAAGGAGATGACCTGGTTCGAGCTCTACGGGCTTGTTATATTTTCCCTATTTGAACCAATAAAATGATGTTATAATAGACTTACCAATACTGCTCTCTGCTTCCACACAGCACCGCACTGTATAAGGATGTAAGGGAACAGGTTAAAGCATTGAAATGGAACAAAATGGGATTCATACAGTGCAAACTGCCCTCCTAATAAACTGTAATCTTAATATATTTAAAAATGTCCGTGAATGAAACCAAAAACTTTATATAAAACAACGAAAACTTTATATTACCAAACTTCAACTTTTCTTTCCGATAACCTAATAAGTAATAATCTAACAAAACATACTTTTCGATATTCCCAAAATACGCGACGTTGACAAAACTAAACATCACAATAATTCTAAAAGGGCTACAACAGAGCTCGTTAAGCCGACTTGGTGCTTTTTTTGTTAGTCTCAGGGTACCCATTAAAGACAATACAACAATTATCCAAAATTCCCAGTAACGTAAATCAAGTACTTTGTAATGACTGTCGAAAACTTTTCCCCGGTGTTCCAGACAACACGGTGTAATAAGAAACCATCATTCACAACAAAATCCGAATCTTTTGATAATACAACTATGGTTGGAAGAAAAAGTTTGTAGATATCTGATTTCTGTGTCTTCCACATCATTTCATTCTCATCGAAGAGCGCTACTGAATAGGGGACTAATTCAAATAATAAATAGGATTCCAGCTTCTGTAGTGATTTCATATTGAAAGGGATTCTGCGGAACATGGTATCTGAACTAATAGGAACACTTTCACCATTTATTATTACCTTCGAGTCCTTCGACCTCACTGCTTTAAAAGGCAGCATTTTATTCTTTCGGAGAAGTTTTGTCTTTGCGGAATTAATGCGCTACAAACTCTTTCGGTTTAAAATTCATATCTCAGCACTGGAGCAAATGAATTTCCAATTTCAAGAATTGTCTGATTCACAATTAAATTTCATACACGTTTGTTTTATGGCAATTTTCAGTCGGTGATGTCCTTTTCGACCTACAGGAGTCAGAAGATTGTCAACTTCAAGGCTGAGTTGGAAAATTCATCTATCTTTGACGATCAATTGTGGCTGAACGGCTCAACAGATTTCAATGTTTCAAACGCCATCAGACGCTTAATTCAATGTTTTTCGAAGAGGAACAGCGTAAATTTCATGTAAGATGTGTGTTTTTCGAGTTATAACCAGTATACTGAAAAAAGTACGAAAATTTCGCGGTTTTTTGGCTCTCATCTGAAGTACAACCTAGAAACCGTCGCAAACTCAGATACTCATTACTCAAGAACTCCAAAAGGGGTTTAAATGATTTCCAGCTCTTGAGCAATATTTAGGGGCTAGGCCCTTTTTCAGCACTAACGTTCCTGGGCTATACCCCCTCGGTTATAACCCTCTTCAAAAAAATAAGCTGGTAGATACTCTTCCTAGACTTAGATATGAAATAATATCAAAAATCTATATGATAACTGCTGAATATAAGACGATCTCAAAGTAAACTGCCGTCCAACGTTAGACGTTGTTTTCGAAAGTCATCCCGACGGCAACGACACTACGCCAGTAGCATGGCGTCACTAACGCTTTGTCGTAGAAGTCTGGTTCGAAAGTCTATGTACAGGGTATTTCACGTAAGCGGGTCACTGGATTTTGTGGCTTATTCTTCAAGCAAAATTGAAAAGTGACCCATCAATATGATATACAGGTTGTGGCTTAATTAATGGATAATCCTGTACTGGCGAATAGGGAATAAAAATATCATAGTTTTCGAGATATCGGACAATTTCATTTTTTTTCTAAAAAGTGCACCTTTACTCACTAATTTCAATGCTGTGATCACAAATCTTGTTATTTCCTTGGGCATTGTTTTTTATTTCACTCTCAAATAGCTGTACTATGAGGTAAACTACCAAATTCCTACTATCTTGCATAATTCATAAAAAAAAGTAGGATAATCCTCATGTTTGCAAATTCACTTACTTTTTTCTTTAAGTTTCAGTCGTTATGGAGAAGAAAAAATGTATTGAGACCTTTGTGAACATTTTATAAATGAATTGTCTATTTTATTGCCGTTCTGAAATGGTATAATACATGTTATTATTTCATTGCGTGCTCGGACTTCGTTTTATTATTACAATTGAGGTAGTTATTTCAGTGAAAGAGAGTTTCAGGGATTTTTGATGATACCTAATAATGGTTAAATAAAACACAGTAATATTTTCACTATTTATTTTAAATTACAGTGAGTACTCGAAATTTCCGCCTTCTGCACGAATGCAGGAGACGGATGTGGCTGCAACATGATGGCTGCCCTGCACATTTCGCACGACAGGTAAGTGATTACTTAAATGAAAACTTCCCGAGAAGATGGATTGGACGAATGGGACAATTTCTTGGCCACCACGATCTCCTGATCTAAATCCATTAGATTTTTTCTTTTGGGGATGTCTCAAAGAGAAGGTGACAAGCCGATAAATTCAGTTGAGGAATTACGCACACGCATTAACGAAGCAGCTCGAAATATTGATCAAGTCGGATATGCGCGACGAATCAAACGATCTTTTATTAGAAGATGTTTAGCGTGCATTCGTGCAGAAGGCGGACATTTCGAGCACTTACTGTAATTTAAAATAAATAGTGAAAATATTACTGTGTTTTATTTAACCATTAATTAGGTATCATCAAAAATCCCTAAAACTCTCTTTCACTGAGATAACTACCTCAATTGTAATAATAAAACTAAGTCCGAGCACGCAATAAGATAATAACATGTATTATACCATTTCAGAACCGCAATAAAATGGACAATTCATTTATGAAATGTTCACAAAGGTCTCAATACATTTTTTCTTCTCCATAACGACTGAATCTTAAAGAAAAAAGTAAGTGAATTTGCAAACATGAGGATTATCCTACTTTTTTTTTCTAAATTATGCAAGATGGTAGGAATTTGGTAGTTTATCTCATAGTACAGCTATTCGAGAGTAAAATAAAAAACAATGCCCAAAGAAATGACAAGATTTGTGATCACAGCATTGAAATTAGTGAGTAAAGGTGCACTTTTTAGAAAAAAATGAAATTGTCCGATATCTCGAAAACTATGATATTTTTACTGAACATTACTTTACACTTTCTGGTCGGCCATGACCTCCACTATTCGCCAGTAAAGAATTATCCATTAATTACGCCACACCCTGTATATTTTTCACAGTCTATCCAAATATGTTATTTGAAAAACTATCGAACCCAGGCATGGAAAATGATTGTGTAAAAACCGTTTTTACAAAGAAATTTTTTGTTGCAACTTTGATTGGTTTTCAAAATTTAAGGTTCTTGGGTCAATTTCTCACCAATTGTTCCTTCATTTAAACTTCCGGTTTTCTAGAAAAGGGAATTTTTTTTTTGCAAAATATACTGCATTGAATTTTTTTCATATTTTTTGAATGCTCATTCGATTCTGAATCCAATTATATGAGTATTATAGAGAATATAAAGCTACAATTTTCTTGTGAAGCTCTCAATATGTTTTTTCTCGAAGAAAGAAGTGTTATTTTGGAAATATTCATTGAAAGTAACAAAAACTGTTGAAAGTGCCTGCCTCTCACTTCTTAGCACTTTCTGAGACCACGCATTACTCGGTTCGTGACATCCAAATTTCTTCATTATTCAATCTAGTTATTTCGTTTCTTATTCTTTGGTCAGTTTCATTCGCATCTCTGGGGCGAATTTAATAAACAACCCAACAATTTTTTTTTAAGGTTTGTCCATACCATTCCTGTATTTCTCCATTGCTCATAAAGTTTATGAAATAACTTTCTATGCGAAATATTTTGTCGAGCTGGATGCAGTGTAATACATATAGTCCTGTATTTGTTGTATTTGATATATTTCCAAAATATCATATCTTTCTTCAAGAGTAAACATATTGAGAGCTTTGAATGAAAGTTCAGGCTTTATATTTTAGCTTTTATTTTAATCGGGATCAAAAATTTGACAATCAAATAATTATTGAACCATAGACAAGATGGATGTATTTTCTGAATCCATATTATATAAAACCGCTTGCAACATTACGTCATTACCTGAATGCTCTAGTAGTAGATCTGAAAGATTGAATCAAAGAAATATCAACAAAGAAAAACTTATTGCTGAAGAATGCTCTTGTGAAGAAATCGAACCTGCTCTACAATCTACTTCCCAAGATGAAATCGAAGCTGCACAAGGTCTATTACAGCTTCTTCAGGGTCAGCCTGATTATAATGGGACTAAAACTTTCAAGGATTTCGAAGTGCAAGTGAATACTCCGAAAGTATCTTCTTTGTGTGACCTGATAAGAAGAGATAGTGCTCTGAACAGTTTTACTGGTCTCAATAATATGAAACTATAAGATGCAATAGTCGAAGCAGTACAATCTATTAACAGTGATCAAAGATCAGATCGTTTAACATTCAAGCAGTATATTGTTTTAGTTTTAACAAAATTGAAATGTGATCTTTCATATGTGACATTATCTGTTTTATTTGGCATTTCACAAGAATTGTGCCAAAGATATATTGTCTTCAAATCTAAGGTACCTTTACACAATATTGGAAAAATTCTTCTGAAATATTTGGACATGTACATGTACATGTACATGTACTCTGAAATTCTATATATTTTTTTTTCAGGGCACACTGATGATACTTCTCTATCACATTTCAATTATTTCAAAATAGTCGTATAATATGCCGAATATATTTTCAAAATAAATACATTTCATAAGTGGAATATTTTCAATTGAATTCTCATTATTTTTTGGTGATTCATTAGTCAAGCAATAATTTAATTCGATAAATAGGTATCGATATGAGTAGTTTTGAGTAACCTAGTAATATAAATTTATTTTTACATTTTTATTATGTGACCAGCATTTAAAACTTATTCACCTTTATAAACACTTCTAGAAGTGTTTGTACCTTTAATATACCCCAAGTATTCTACTAAACTCAGTCTCTTGCCATTTGGACCTAAAAAAGGTACTATTAGAATCCTGTAGTGTATTAATGTTGATTGAACCGTTCACATATTATATGCACACGGTTGTTACTAGTCATTTTTCGAAATCTTCCATCCTTGCATAACTTTCAATATCACTAGACTGAACTGAAACAAATGCTGATACCTACCGCCTTTACCTAAAATGAAAATATTATATACACAGTAACACACTTGTTCACTGTAGAAGTCTGAAAAGTTTTATATTTATTGTAAAATCAAATTTTAATAACGCAAATACACACACAACTAATACAACAAAATACTCCAATGTCAACATTTATAGTTCTACGTTTGCTCACCTTGGCGCTGCATTCTTAATCTCAGATGCATATTGCAACGCACAAATAAGCGATCTTTTATTAAAGGATCCTGTAATAAAGGACCCTCTATCGTGGTCCGTGGACGTTGAAAGTGAACTATTGCAAGGTGCTTTTAACGAAAGTCAGTAAAGTGACAGATCTTTAAATTTGACATATTTATATTTTGTCACCTTTATTTTGTATTCTGATAAATAAAATAATTCATTTGGTAAAAGTTCAAAATCGAAAATGAAAGAACAAATAGCGTTAGCAATTTTAGCTGGGACCATTATTGAGGAATTGATTTTTCATAATAGATACAGTTGGTGTAGAAAATATATCAAAACCAATTCAAACAAATCGACTAGTTGACTTGGAAAATTTTTACTACAAGTATCGCAATCATTATCGAAGTTTATTTGGTAAATGTTTACTATATTAATTAATTTTAATAATGATTCAAAAGTGATGAAATTTTGCTTACTTACTAATTTTGGGTATTAGATCACTAATCCGGTGACATAAATTCCTCAATCCTGCTAGGTTTTTTTTTTTTAAATTTGTAAAATTGGCTTGATGAAGGTGAGGTTATCCACATTAATAGCTAGTTTTCTTGTATTTTATCAACTGATTCTCGTTAGAAATGATTAATTAATCACATTTCAAGCTTTTCCCAAAAAAAAATGGCTTTTTTTTGTCAAAAACTACTATTTTATTCATTGTTTATGTCCGGTGGCGGCCATTATGTTCAATACGTAACGTCTGTCATATGCGAAATAATCTGCACCGTTGCCAGTATGCCCAGATCTTCTTGATGGGATCGGATTTGTAGTTGAATGAGATTATGAAATATTAACAGGGATCGAATTTTCGCGGCCCTTTTGGGATTGAAAAATTGGCAAGTGCAGTATATGTGAAGATCTTTGTTAATTGGTTTCAACTATCTATGGTTTTCATTGAACAAGTATTCCCGCTCTTTTTGAGCAATCATTCCCGCTCTTTTCAACAAGTATTCCCGCTCTTTTGATCAATACTGAACTTTCAGGGGGACCGGGCAAAATTGTGGAAATAGATGAAGCGAAATTTGGTCGGAGAAAATATAATCGAGGTAGAATTATAAAGAGGCAGTGGATTTTTGGGGGAATCGAACGAGAATCCAAGAAAGTATTCATGGTTCCAGTTGCCGATAGGAGTCAGGATACTTTGTTGGAATTAATCAAGGAGTGGATTCTTCCAGAAACCACTGTTATGTCCGATTGTTGGAGATCCTATGATTGTTTGGAAAATGAGGGTTTCCAACATCTGAAGGTTAACCACTCGTTAAACTTTGTGGACCCTGACACTGGAGCTCATACCCAGAATGTTGAGAGGCTTTGGAGGGATATCAGGTATGATATTCCTAGATTTGGAAGGCGCTCGGACAATTTTGTTTATTACTTGGCCGAGCATTATTTTCATCGGAAAGGACCCCGCACGTTTAGTAGGGAAAATGGCTTTCCGTGAATTTGGCTGAATTTTTGATATGTTGTAGTTCTTGATGAACTGATCAGAAAAGACCCCAGCCATAAAGCTCAAAAATGGACAGTTTTCGAGATATGGAGCTTTGAAAATGGTTTTTTTGCAATTTTCGGGGTTTTTACTCATCAATCAGGGAGCTATCATTTCTGGTTTTTATGGAATTTGGATGTTCGGCGGCCAGAACCCGACTGAGAAATGGTCTTCCTTGGTTATATTAGGCACCGCCATCGATAATTTTTTTATACACTGCTCCACATTGGCTATGAAATGAGATACAAAATCCAAGATCTTCCATACATCTTTCCATGCCACAAGATGACGCCAGAATAATTCACATGACCGAGAAACGACATATTGTGAGATTTTTTTAAGATTTTTTTGATAACTGAATCCTCATATATTTGATAATCCAATAATATCAGATATGTTAGCCGAAATGTTCATAACCAGGCATCGCGAGCTGTAATGGGGGAAAATGGGAAAATCATTATCATATATCCTCAGGGATAACAATTGTGATCACTATTGATGTCATATACATATGATATATGATTTGTTTCTCACAAATCTCGATAATCTGACAATGGGGTACCAAGACATTTTCCTCAGAATGTCTCGAAATTGATGATAGCATCTCACAGAGAAACGAATCCGTGAAAATGTCTGCAGTTTTGATACAATATAGTACTATCCTGGTAGAATATAGAAATCCAAGTGTTGGAAGCAAACTATGAATGGAACTTCCGATATTAACCCACGAATTCTTGAAAATATTTTTTTTTCTATGAACTTTTTGAACTTCACACATACGAATGAATATTATCATTATTGTTATTATTGTTATGAATCTTACTCTCATTATTATATTGTTTTTGATTGATCTACTCATTCATTTTGCCAACGATCATATTATTAGATAGTATTCATTCGTATGTGTGAAGTTCAAAAAGTTCATAGAAAAAAAATATATTTTCAAGAATTCGTGGGTTAATATCGGAAGTTCCATTCATAGTTTGCTTCTAACACTTGGATTTCTATATTCTACCAGGATAGTACTATATTGTATCAAAACTGCAGACATTTTCACGGATTCGTTTGTCTGTGAGATGCTATCATCAATTTCGAGACATTCTGAGGAAAAAGTCTTGGTACCCCATTGTCAGATTATCGAGATTTGTGAGAAACAAATCATATATCATATGTATATGACATCAAAAGTGATCACAATTGTTATCCCTGAGGATATATGATAATGATTTTCCCATTTTCCCCCATTACAGCTCGCGATGCCTGGTTATGAACATTTCGGCTAACATATTTGATATTATTGGATTATCAGATATATGAGGATTCAGTTATTAAAAAAATCTCACAATATGTCGTTTCTCGGTCATGTGAATTATTCTGGCGTCATCTTGTGGCATGGAAAGATGTATGGAAGATCTTTGATTTTGTATCTCATTTCATAGCCAATGTGGAGCAGTGTATAAAAAATTATCGATGGCGGTGCCTAATATAGCCAAGGAAGATCATTTCTCAGTCGGGTTCTGGCCGCCGAACATCCAAATTCCATAAAAACCAGAAATGATAGCTCCCTGATTGATGAGCAAAAACCCCGAAAATTGCAAAAAAACCATTTTCAAAGCTCCATATCTCGAAAACTGTCCATTTTTGAGCTTTATGGCTGAGGACTTTTCTGATCAGTTCATCAAGAACTACAACATATCAAAAATTCAGCCAAATTCACGGAAAGCCATTTTTCCTACTAAACGTGCGGGGTCCTTTCCTAAATTCACCGATAGGTTCCATGAATTCTTTAAATATATTTCCGGAGTATATCCCCCCACAGACACTCAACATGAAGGGGAGGGTACCAGTAGTTAGTTTTATTTTGATTATATATTTCCATCTAAAGATTAGCTTCATCAACGTATATTTCACTTCTATATTTCACTGTAATTTACTATTTTTCACTTTATTTTACTATATTCTACTTCTATTCATGTTGTTCTTGCTCGTTCCAAATTTTTCCTATTTTTTTTCCAAAACCCAAGTTTTCCTCATTTCCATTATCCTTTTCTGGCAAAGGTGGCCTACACTCCTCGTGGTCTTTGCTGGATAGCTTTTCCAACCATATCATAGTAGGAATATGTTGGAACAAGTTAATAAAGATGGGCCAAAATACTTATTTTCGCAATAAATAAACCTTAAAATCAGTTCGTAATATATAAATGATAATAAACTTGCCGAATTTTCTATTCAAATAGGTGCGCGAAAATTGTGAGTTTCCATACAGTTTTATAATACGTCATAATCTCAAACAATTTATTAATATGAATTTCTACCAAGTAAAGACCGATCCCATCAAGAAGATCTGGGCATACTGGCAACGTTGCAGATTATTTCGCATTTGACAGACGTTACGTATTGAACATAATGGCCGCCACCGGATATAAACAATGAATAAAATAGTAGTTTTTGACGAAAAAAAGCCATTTTTTTTAGGGAAAAGCTTGAAATGTGATTAATTAATCATTTCTAACGAGAATCAGTTGATAAAATACAAGAAAACTAGCTATTAATGTGGATAACCTCACCTTCATCAAGCCAATTTTACAAATTAAAAAAAAAAAACTAGCAGGATTGAGGAATTTATGTCACCGGATTCGTGATCTAATACCCAAAATTAGTAAGTAAGCAAAATTTCATCACTTTTAAATCATTATTAAAATTAATTAATATAGTAAACATTTACCATATATTATATTACCTCAATTCGTTTTTAGTCTAACAATTCGTAATATGGGAGGAGCTGTACCAAACTACTGGGGTTTTATCGATGGAACTATTAGAGAAATTTGTTGACGAAGAATCATCACTATGTAAAATATCAGTCTACTTTATGTACCTGTTTGAATGGAAGTCAATCAAGTATTTCTTTTTATGTGAAACCACCAGTATTGGAAGATTATTTTGTTTAACTGAATTATGTTATGTATTTTTGTACTTTTTCCTACAATAATTTTGAAAAAAGTGTATAATTTTATAATAACATTACTGATAATAAATTTGGTTCTGCATTGTGATTTGCTTTTTTTATGCTATGTTGATCCAATATATAAAAGAGTACTTAGGTAACAAGTTTATTACTTTTCTTTCAAAACAATCCTATTGGTGTGTCCATATTACAGAATGAATTATTTATATTCAATATATAAAAAATATTATTCAATATGCAGTAGCATTCTATAACAATACTACATTATACATATAGGTAAATTCTTATTGATTTGCGGAAGGCGTATGATACAGTTCCCGTTCAAATGTTATGGAAAGCACGAGAGGAAACAAATATCAGTTATACTTTAATAAAAGCACTGAAAAATCTCTATGATGGATCGACATCACGAATAAAAATTGGTAACAACGTGTCAAGGAAGTTTAACGTAGATAGAGGTTTACGCCAGGGATGTTGCATCTCCCCGACACTATTTAAGATATATGTAGCAAGAGCACTGAAGCAATGGAAGAAAAAGTGCAGCGGAATGGGGATCGATTTGGGAGAAAAATGCTTATACACTCTCCAGTTTGCAGACGACCAGGTCCTCATAGCGAATGAAAAAGATGATCTGGAATATATGGCTCGAAAACTGCACGATGAGTATAAAATGTGGGGTCTAGATATGAACACCGAAAAAACGAAATACCTGCCAATAGGAGCTCCGCCACAGAATATTCAGTTAGAAAAAGAAGAAATTGAAACATGTACCGAGTATACTTACTTGGGGGTTGAATTTGACTCAACAGGAAAAGACGACAAGGAAATTAAGAAAAGAATAACCCAAGCCAGACGAACCATAGGCTGTTTGAATGGAATATGGTGGAGCTCTGATATTGGTAGAAAACAGAAATACACCATCTATGAGACCTTTGTCAAGAGCGCTCTAATATATGGCGCAGAAACATGGAGAATAACGGAAAACAACAGGAGGAAGCTCGAAGCGACTGAGATGGATGTTTTTAGACGATCTGTAAGAGTATCCCGAAGAGATAGGGTCAGAAACGAAGACATCAGGCGGCGTATGGGAGTGGATGGATCATTAACAACAGATATTGAAAGAAAACAGCTAGTGTGGTATGGACATGTACAGAGGATGAATGTGGACAGACTGCCAAGGATGACCATGCACTGGATACCACCAAACCGCAGGAAGCGAGGAAGACCCAAGAAATCATGAAAGGAAGGAATAACCAAGGCTATGAGTGATAGGAATCTAAGAGAGGACCAATGGAACGATAGGAACGAGTGGAAGTTAGGCATCGGACAACGTCGCCGCACGTTTTAAAACCGATTATATATATAAATTCTTATTTCTAATAAAATTCAGGATTTATCAGTATATTTTTAATTCTTTTAGTAGGTTCAAATTAAATATGTTTCGTTGAGAATCGTATAAGTTCTTCAAAAATTCGTTATTGAGAGCACATTTTTTTTCTCGAATGAAATGGTTCCCACAGATGCCCAAAATCAAGAAATAAAATGCAAATTTCTCAAAAAGTTTACTTCATTAATTTGTTTACCTAAACAGCTACAAATATTTATAGGTTAGTTCTTGCTGAATAACGACGGCAAATATTCGGCATAAACAGATATCTGTCAAAATAAAAGATCCTTAAATAAAAGTTGGTCGCCTGTATATAAATAAAGTAATCCTTAATATCTGACTCAATGCGCAGGCGTACATGTCAAAATAAGAGATCCTGTAATAAAAGATCGCTTAGGGGTTGTCCGTTAATCACGTGAGGCTTGAAAGGGGGGGGGTTTGATAAAAATCACGAAAATATCACAAGGGGAGGGGGTGTAGTAAGATATCACGTGTATTTATTTTTTCGTCAAACGCGCGATTTTTAAACAAATATTAAGCGGCACGGCGCGGCGTGTAGTGACCTTGACTACATTAAATATATTCATGTACTAGTACAATAGGGGTTGTCCATTAATCACGTGAGGCTTGAAAGGGGGGGGAGGGGTTTGATAAAAATCACGAAAATATCACAAGGGGGAGGGGGGGTGTAGTAAGATATCACGTGTATTTATTTTTTCGTCAAACGGGCGATTTTTAAACAAATATTAAGCGGCACCCGCGGCGTGTAGTGACCTTGACTACATTAAATATATTCATGTACTAGTACAATACATGTTTTTCCTATGATTACACTCTTCGTTTATTATTATTGTTATGGCAATCAAAAAAAACTTACAACCTGGTGTAGACATTTTTATTATGGTCCTTAATTTCAGAATACAATAAGATTATAGTTTATACCTGTATTTAAATCAAGATAATATTCAGAAAATTTCAAGATTCGTTGTAGGTACTAAAAATACACGTGATTTTGAGAAGGGGGAGGGGGGGTGGTCTTAAACCTCACTACGTATCACCAATGGGGGAGGGGGGGTTAAAAAATGCTAAAAAAAGATCACGTGATTAATGGACAACCCCATACATGTTTTTCCTATGATTACACTCTTCGTTTATTATTATTGTTATGGCAATCAAAAAAAACTTGCAACCTGGTGTAGACATTTTTATTATGGTCCTTAATTTCAGAATAAAATAAGATTATAGTTTATACCTGTATTTAAATTAAGATAATATTCAGAAAATTTCAAGATTCGTTGTAGGTACTAAAAATACACGTGATGTTGAGAAGGGGGAGGGGGGGTGGTCTTAAACCTCACTACGTATCACCAATGGGGGAGGGGGGGTTAAAAAATGCTAAAAAAAGATCACGTGATTAATGGATAACCCCTTATTTGTGTGTTGCAATAACTCTCTACTGACTGCGTTCGGCAAGTCCACACTAGGGATGGGCAAAGGTCAGAAAACTATCGATATCTATATATTGTATCGATATTTTCTGACACTATCGAAATGTATCGAAATATGTAAGAGTAAAATATCGATATATATCGCTGTGATATTTTGGTGTGAGAAAATTCTGTTGATTTGAATAAAGTTTTTCTATCATAGAGGAGAATAATAACATTCAGATGACAAGATTCAGTGGAAAACGACATATTTAGTAGTTTGCTTCCATTTTTATGGAGTATTTTGTCCTCCTGAACATTCATAGAGATATTGATGTTGACGAGGACGCTGTGATTACAAGGTTTTCAAAGGGTCCAAAGTTTTAAAGTCCAAATTAGATTTTGTGATGTAGTTGCCAATTGTCTTCTTTTTTTCATATTAAACAATCTAATTTATTTTAAATTTCTACCTGAATGGTTAAAACCCTGATAAGTAAATAATGGTATTATAATACAACAAATACATAAGGGTACAACTTTTTTTGCGAAATTCGAGGCTTTATTGTGAAAAACTGGTTATACATTTATAATTCAAAGTATTGCCCATCGCTGGTCACTACTTTCTCCCATCTTTCAGACAGCGTACTAATTGAAAAAACTGGTCTTCTTTTGAAGCGATCCACGAATCGATTCAAGTTTTTACTTCTTCATAAGATCGGAAGTGTTGGTCAGCCAGGCCGTGTGCTATTAGTTGAAACAAGTGATAGTCCGTGGGAGCAACGTCTGGAGAATACGTCAGGTAGGGTTGTGGGGTAGGAATTCCCATTTTAACGTTTCCGAGTATATCTTGACTACTTTCGCAACATGGTGTCGAGCATTGTCATGCATTAAAATCAATTCATCTTCTCTTTCGTTGTATTGCGACGGTTTGTTTTTCAATGCTCGGTACAAACGCATTAATTGCGTTCGATAACGATCGCCTGTGATTATTTCAGTCATAAGAGCCCGTTCACATGACGAGCGGTTTCCGCGCGGTTTGAAACCGCGCGTTTACAAGTACATCAATTTTCTTCGAAGCGTACACATGCCTCCGCGCGGTTTTATGGACCGCGCGTAGAGCGCGGTTCTAGAGCTTGCCCGTAGTAACCGCGCGTTGGCGCGCGGTTTGAGATCATAGGTTTCTAATGTAACCGTTCAGATGACCGCGCGGGCACGAGCTGATAGATGCCAGAGACGTATTTACGTATTTTCCTTCGATCCGTTCGGTCAGAAATATTTCAAAATGGAACCGGACGCTCCTAAATTATTCATAGATGAAATTGAGAATTTTACTGTAATATGCGACATAACAAGTAGTGTTTATTCGGATAAAAACTCAAGGAGACGGGCTTGGGAAGAACTCGTCATCATATCCTGTGAAGGAGATGCTAATGAAGAAAAAAAATTTATTATGTGACCATATAAAAATGATAATAGCTCTTTATTTAGAAATCATGAGATACACGTAGAACAAATACAAATGAAGAGAAATAGTATCAAAATAACATTCACCTACCACTTAACAGCAGAAATCGACTATACTAAGTATATGGTTCTAATTATAATTATTCAACAATAAACTAAAAATTATATTCTTAAATGGTTTATAATTATTTATTTCTTTGATTTCATTAGGCAGTCTATTGAAAAACTTTAAACAACTGTATTCTAGCTGCTATTTGTCTTGAATTTAGTTTACTTTTTTTTTTCTGTCGAGCCACGTGTCCTGCCCACTGCCACTTCAATTCTGCAACACGCGCTATAATATCTACGACTCTAGTTCTTTGTCGGATTTCTTCATTCCTTTTTCTGTCTCTGAGACTGACATTGAGCATAGTTCTTTCCATCGCTCTCTGCATCACCCTCAGCTGGTTTGCGGTCTTCTTAGTTATTGCCATAGTTTCCAGGCCATATGTCGCTACCGGTAATATGCAGGCATCGAAAACTTTCCTTTTAAGGTTTATGGGATGTCGTTATTCCTGAATATATATTTCATCTTTCCAAAAGTCATCCAAGTTAGCCTGATTCTTCTTTTTATCTCTGCTGTTTGATTTTCTTTGCCGATTCTTATTGAGTGTCTTGAATATTATATATTCTTCTACATTTTCAAATTGTGTGCCGTCAATGTTTATGTGTTCTGTGGTGTTGTTGATAAGTTTGGTCTTCGAAACATTAATTTTCAAACCTACTTTTTCCAGAGCATCACTAAGTTGTTTTAACATCTCGCTCAATTCCTGCATGTTGCTACTTATTATGACGATGTCATCGGCAAAACGAAGATGATTTAAGTAGGATCAGTTTTAATTGATGAATAATAGAAACTATTTGATCTATAATTACCTATCAAAACTCAAAAAAGTTTAATTTTCACCTAAATCTGATACTGAATCCAGATTCAAACCAAAATGTAGAATTCAAACTGAATACGGGCCGTTACGGCAACGCGCGGTCACCGCTTGGCAACCGCGTTCCATGTGAACGGTATCCAATTATCAACCGCTCATTCAACCGCGCGTAGACCGCTTGTCATGTGAACGTGCTCTAATACACTACGCCGAGCTGGTCCCACCAAATACTGAGCATGACCTTAGAACCGTAAATATTCGGTTTGGCCGTCGATGTGGAAGCATGGTCGGGATATCCTCATGATTTTATGCGTTTGAGATTATCGTAATGAACCCATTTTTCGTCTCCAGTCCCAATCCGACGCAGACACCCTTCCGTCTTTGTCTTGCAAGCAGCTGTTCACCAGTAAATAAACGCCGTTCAAACACCTCGCGGCTTCAACTCGTACCGCACCCAATTTCCTTGTTTCTGAGTCATTCCCATGACTTTCAGGCGTTTTGAATTGGCTTTTAGTGTCACTCCTATTGATCCTACAATTATTGTTGCGTTTGACATGAGTCTTGATCAATTATTGCATCCAATTCTGCATCTTCAAAAAACTTCTCTCTTCCACCGCGATGCTGGTCTTCGACATCAAAATCACCATTTTTGAAGCGTTGAAACCACTCTTCTATTTATTTATCCATATGGAACAAGCCATTTTACAGATGTACCAGAAAATAACTAAACCTAGACATAAACAATATCTTTGGTACGTTCTTCCGCCAATATCGTTCTCACTATAGGTATTTGAAAGCATTCGATGAACATCAGCCGCGGATTTCTTCATATTTCAGTAGAAAATTAAAACATCCCGCAAATGACGAGAATTTGACTCGTAAGCTAACATGGTTAATCGTGAATAACTTTATGATGCAGACACAAATCGACTAACATGTCAATGGCGTTATGTTCACAAATACCTAAACTTATTGTATGACATCTACGATATATTTATTTCTACTGCCACTTAACGATACAGCCATCTATTGCAAAACGGCGGACGCAAAGTTGTACGCCTTATATAAATATTCATATGAATATCTAAATATAAATATTTTTGAGAGGTGAGGCTTGATATCGGTATAATCTGGGATTTTGTCCCATAGAAATACTCTAAGCCTATAACGGCGAACCCCCTCAAAATTTAAGGCTAGGACCGCCCTTTATTTGTCGTCATGGAAAGTTATTTGCATCAAATATTTTCATGTGAGCAAGGGCCAAACGGTATGTTCTAGGAAAAAAAATCATACAGAATTCCACCCTAGAATCAGCATAGTATACCGAGTGAATCGTCTGAAATCAGCTAACGATACAAGGTTTCCGAAAAAAATCTTTTATTTTCTAGACGGATACCCAGTGAAGGATCTACCGGCATAGTGACGGGGTCCAAGGGTCGGAGCCCCTTCGGCGAGCAGAGTGAGTCTTACATATATAAAACCGCTTGTAACATTTCGGCAAATTTTAAACTTAAAATCACAGCCCAAACGGGACCATCTAGAGCAAAAATGACAAGAATTAGACCCCCCTCAAAATCGTCTGGAGTCCCTGGAAAAATCCCAAACCTTCGATTCTCCTCGCGGTTTTCGAGTATACGGGGTGTTTTGGATTATTTTGACATTTCAAGTCCCATATTTCTGTGGTATCTGTGGACAATTTGACTGTCAGTGTCATGTTAATAATAAATATTCCATTTCGATATATGAAAGTTCTTGAGAAAGTTTGCAGTTTCCAAAATTGTTGTTTAATATTTAAATAAATGCCGACAGATAAAATGCAAAGTCTTCGGCGAATCGAAAATTCGATAGATAATTGTCAAAATTTGGAAATGAACATTGATATCATCATCATCGAATGCCTTTTCCTCAGTTCAGGTTCGTTTGAAGGGTTTGTATTATTTGGAATTAATTGGATGAATGTTACTTTATTTCAAGAATTTTTCGTTTATTTTCCACAAACTATAAAACTACATTCCCTTTCGTGAGAATTTGAATTTATTGCGACAGAAGATGGAACTACCAAAGAGAACAGAAGCTTCATTCATCAATTCAGTCTTGGATTGGAGTAAAAGTTGTGCTACTATGAAACAGTATTAAACAGATGGAAAAACTCCTTATAGATAATTCACAATTGGCTTTATTACTTGAAAAAAGAGCCAAGTTAGTCAGATTACATTCAAAAGTTTCCATGTGTTTTTTGAATATCTAAAATATACACTTTTACGACAGAGGAGTGCAAAAATATAAGTGACCACTCCGTTTTTGAAGAATTTGAGTGCAGTGCTGTTGAATTTATAATGAATAAGTCAAATCTTTCATACTAATAATTTCAACTATATATACCCTGTTATATTATTTGCCGCTCAACTGAAACATGTAATTAATAAACCTTGGAAATTAGAGACTCTCAAACTTATAACCTGATTTCTCAAAAAGGTTTCACCAAGATAAGATATTATAATTGCTTATGAGGTAACATAGCCCATGGGTATTTGAAAGGCAAGTCTATTCATTATGTCTCTTTTTACTTTGTTTATTCTAGCTATACTGAATATTTCTAAAAATAACATTTACTTTAGATGTGAATTAATTAAATTTGGACTTAGCATAATATCATATATGTCTATGAAATTGAGAAAGACATATTCTTCTAAATTCCATTATAAGTCTTTTGAATAGTACTTTGAAGATATTGATTTCAATAACGTATCACTTGAATTACTAGTCAAAATGTTACGACAGAAATAAATTTTGAAGGATCATTCAGTATATGAAGAATTTTAAGATGGCAGTCACTTTCGAAATTGGTATCAATTTCCCAGCAATTCAATGAAGGTATAAAATACTTTAAAAAGCAACTATTCATTGAAAATTTCCATGTCATGAATGGATGATCAAATTTGTATAAAAATGTAGATACCTAAATGTTCACTGAAGTTTCCAATCTTTTAATCGTTAGAGGAATAGGTGCTATATGGCCATTTCAAAAATGCTATCCTACTGATTTAATCATTGCTTTTCATTTTGGTAAAAATTAAATTATTCATTGATTCAGATCCAAAGTTAACATTTGAAAAAATCAAGTCAGTGTAGTTATCGAACCCACTAATATGGCTCAATAGTATTGGCCGATACAATTTTAGTACCGATTTCAAATACTCAGTTCCTTTTGACTGAAGTAAAAATTGAACAATGATCTTTGTATCTTGAAATGAGTTTTGCACTTTTCCAGTGTTCAACAATGAGATAATTATTAAATTGACTCAAGAAATTAACAGAGTATGCTATATCAGGACTAGTTAATACTGCTAAAGATGTTAATAAACCTATTAATTTCTTATATGGGTTATCATTAAACTCTCTTTTGTTGAATCAAAATTCAATTTGGTTTTCACATGTTCACAATCAGACATGTTGAATTATTGCAATACATATGTGAAGCATATAATCGATAGCTTTACTACCTTTTCCATAATTTCTAGTAATATTCATCCCTAATCATTTTTCAGCTTCCCCTAATTTCTTTATCATTAAATTTTCACTTAAATTTTCTATCAGAAAATTCATTCAAAATTAACATTAGTTAAAACAAAAAAGTCATCCACGTACAATGCAGTAAGCAAGTTATTTATTGATTTATGTAAATACTATGTGAAATTGTTGATCTTTTGAAATTTATATCTATCAAAATTTTATTTACTATATAGGACATAAATTGCCCTGTTTAATTCACTTCTGAGTAAAACCCAGAGCCACAAGTCTCGTTCTATAACACAGCATCAATACAATCTTCAGATACTAAAAAACTCCTTAGTTCGTCAGGAATTTCCAATAGGTCCTTCAAATTGTTGCAATTATATTGTATTTCTTTACAAAATATGGAATAGAAGAATAATTTGCTGCTCAACTGAAAAATGTATTGATAAACCTTGGACATGAGGGACTTCTTATAACCTGATTTCTCAAAGATGTTACACCTATTATTATTTGAACTGGGGTCGTTTTGCTTCGGTAAGCCTTCCGGGAACTGCGACCATGCAGATCTTTTGTTCACTACCCTACTCATTCATAGAAACCCAGGGAGGTCGTCAACGACGTTAATAAAATTGACAACCTCCCTAGGGGCCTTGGCCATTACCTCTCTGGTATGCAGGACCGGCTTGCCCATGTGAATGGTTCTTAGGCCAGCCAGCTCTGGACACTTGCATATCAAGTGTTCAGCCGTTTCTACTTCCGATCCACAGAGCCTGCAAATCTCGTCTGCTGACTTACCCATACGGTACAAATGATGTTTGTACCGACAGTGCCCCGTCAGCAGTCCCACCATCACCCGAAGCTCCGCTCGTGACAGCTTCAGGAGCTTTCTGGTGTAAGTAGGTGAAATCTTCACGAATTTCTTTGCCTGAGCAAGTCTAGGAGTGTTAGTCCAGTGGATTGTCCTACTGTTCAACTCCCATAGCTGGACCGCAGCTTTGTATTGGTCTTTTCCTATCCCACAGAAAGGCTCAGGTCCAGCAGGTCTTAACCTTGATGCACTTTTTGCAAGCTCATCCGCTCTCTCATTTCCTTCAACCCCACAGTGCCCTGGTACCCATAGTAGAGTCACCTTATTTCCTCTGGCCAGTTGCTTTATGGTGTTACGGCACTCCCAAGACAGCAGAGACCCCTGACAGCACGATTCCAGGGATCTCAGCGTGGTTTGGCTGTCCGTGGTGATGTAGATATGGGCACCTTTGAGGTTCATTTTGAGACACTCCTGGGCGCATACATAAACAGCCATTATCTCGGTCTGTAGAATCGAGGGCTCACTTCCCAGGGCTTTAGAGATCCTCAGTCTAGGTCCATATATCCCAATGCCGGTGCCCTTCTCTGTTTTTGATCCATTTGTAAACCATATGGATGACTTTTTGTCCAGACGATTTATGAAACTTATTGCACTATGACGGTCATTTATAACCGTTTCAAAGGACGTTTCAAAATCGTAGGTGGTTGGCATAATATCTGATGGTTTTGCGAGGAGATTTGAATCTAGTTGATTCAGTATCCTCATATGTCCAACCCAGTTCCCAGGAAGGAGCTTTCCATTATGGGAAATCCTTATTGCTTCGAGCAGGCTACATTTCCTCACATGTAGGTGTAAGGGAGGCAAGTCTAGTATGACCTCCAGCGCTGCCGTGGGAGCTGTGCGCATAGCTCCTGTGACACCAATACACACCAGCCTTTGCATTTTCTGCAACCTGATGCGTGTGGTGACCTCCTCGGTTTTTGTCCACCATGCTAGAGATGCATAGGTGACAATAGGGCGTACCACCGATGTGTATAACCACAGTACCATTTTCGGTTTCACTCCCCATGTCTTTCCAAAGAGTCTTTTGCATGCCCACATAGCCGCCATGGCTCTGGAAAGAGTCTTATCTATATGTTTCCCCCAGTTCAGTTTACTGTCCAGGATAACACCTAGATATTTACACTCACTAGAGAAGTGCAGAGTCTGACCATTTAAGACTAGAGCTCTGAGGTCGAGATTCCTTCTTCTAGTGAACGGGATTATTGATGTTTTCGAGGGGTTGACAGTAAGCCCCTCTTCCCCGCACCAATTTTCAATAGTTTTGAGAGCAAGTTGCATTCGGCTACTTATTCGGCCCCCATGCTTGCCTCTAACCGTCACCACTATGTCGTCGGCGTAAGCCTGGACGTTAAATCCGCCTGTTGTAAGCCTCTCCAAGAGGCCATCCATGACCAAGCTCCACAGCAGGGGTGATAGAACCCCTCTCTGAGGGCATCCCCTGCACGTCAGCACAGTCACTTCGGTTTCTCCCAGATAGGCTGTAACGGTTCGTCCTTTCAACATAGCTGATATCCACTTAACAGTGGAGGGTTCTATCCCTTTCTTTTTGGCTGCATTGCATATGGAGGTATGTAGGGTATTGTCAAAGGCCCCTCCGATATCACCGAACCTTGCAAGCAGAATCTACTTTGCGTTGAGGGTGCCTTCCACCTCTCTAAGAAGATGATGAAGGGCGTCGACAGTAGATCTACCCGCCCTATAAGCAAACTGTTTGCTGTGGAGTTTTAAACTGCCCCTTATGTTTTTGTCAATTATTTTCTCCATGGTCTTCAGGAGAAAGGAGGTGAGGCATATGGGTCGGTAGGATTTAGGCTCTGGGGTGCCTTTTCGACCCTCTTTGGGTATGAATACCACCCTCACCTCCCTCTATGATTGCGGGATATAGCCCCTTGTAAAGCTGGCCTTAAAGAGCTCAGTTATCGGGGCTATAAGCACTTCAACACCTTTCTGAAGCATGGCTGGAAAAATACCATCCATGCCTGCTGATTTGAAGGGCTGAAAGCTCTTTATCGCCCATTCAATTCTTTCTGGTGTGAATAGTCTACCAGCTTTCCCACCTGGTGGGGTTGTATACTTCCCCAGCGGGGGCCCCATCTTCACTGGTAATCTGCCTGGAGCCAGGAAAGTGAGTCTCTAGTAGAGCTCTTAGGCTCTCTTGAGGATCATTCGTAAATTCCCCACATGGCTTCTTTATTTGGCCAATTGGGTTTGAGTGATCCTTAGATAGTACCTTTTGAAGTCTAGCTGCTGGGGCCATTTTATCTATTCCCTCACAGAAGCTTCTCCAGGACTGCCTTTTGGCTTTCCTGACCTTTTTGTTGTAGTTGGTCAGGGCTAGTCTGTGGGCATTCCAGCTGCCTTCTCGCTTAGCCTTATTGAAGGCTTTTCTAGCAGTTTTCTTGAGGTTTTCAAGATGATTGTTCCTCCAGGGGACGTCTCTGGAGATCGTTTTCTTCCTGAGTGGACAACTGTTTTCAAATGCCCTCTTCAGACATGATGTGAAGTGAGCAGAGGCGTTCTCCAGATCCTCATTGGAGCTGATGTTGTATTTCAGGCCTTTCAGATCAGAACTCATGTGGGCTATGTAAATTTCCCAGTCTGTCTTCCTGGGTATCCTGCACTCAACATCAGCTGAAGCAGTTGCTTCAACGTTGAATTCTATTGCGATATGGTCTGACATGGATGGCTCTTCTGAGACCCTCCAGTTCTTGACCATCCCCGCAATAAAAGGTGTCGCCAGTGTAAGGTCAATTACTTCCCTTCTGATCGCATTCATGAAGGTTGGACTATTACCCACATTTACTATCTCTATGTTAATACAAAATAGAAAGTCAATCAAATCCTCATCTCTATGATTTATATCTGTGCTGCCCCATACTTTGTGGTGTGCGTTCGCATCGCAGCCCAGAATCAGTTGTTCTTCTCCATGCGGCACCATTCGATGAGGCGTTGTACTTCCTTCGGTGGTGGGCTGATGGCGTCTCCTGGAAAATATCCTGAGGCGATAACAACCTACCTCTTGATGTTCTCAGTTCGCACCTCAACCAATGCCGCAGCAAGATCCCTTGTCAGGAACTCTGTAAGTGGAAGACAGGTTAGTCCCCTTCTGAGTATTATTAGGGCTCTTGGACTTACTGCCTTATCGCAGTATATCGTCTGATATACTTTGTTTGGTAGGCCTCTTACTTGGCCTCCATTGCTCCAGGGCTCTTGTATCAGCCCTATGTCAACATGCCTTCTAGATGTTCTCCAGCACAAGGCACTAGAGGCTGCCTTCGAGTGCTGGAGATTTATCTGAAGGCATGTCAGACATCTGCTCCTTATGAGGTTGGATATCCGCTAGGCTTTTCGGAAGGGACCACCGGTTTTTCTCCGTCGAACCCCCCTTATCACGCCCTTGCGGATAAGCCCTCCCCCCAGAGCTGGTGGTCGGTTTTATGGCCTCTTCATTTCCTGGAGGTTCCACCACCTTCTTCTTTTCCTCCCCTTTGGGCCTTTTCGACGCCGGACCAGAGGTTGGGGCCTGAGATGCTCCTCTCCTCTCGGCCATTGTCTTTGGTCGAAGATTTGTTTGGCCGAAAAAGTAGTTTATCCGCCAATTCTTCGCTCTAAGTCTCCCGACCGATGTTCTATCAGCCGAGATGACAATCTCGAGCATGGGTCCTGATGGTCCTCTTCGAAGGACTCTCCAGCTGTGTTACACCTAGATATGATATTACGGTGCAACATCAGATATGGGTATCCGAAAGGTAGATCTATTATTCATTCTGCCTCTTTTCAGTTTGTTTATTACAGCTATACTGAATATTCCAAAAACAAAATCTCACTGTAGGTCTTTGCATAGATCTTATCGAACGATTATGTAAATTCAATATTTGTCAAAACTGAAAATAAACATTGAATGCAATTTCTTTATTTCAGGTAGTATTTCTATTAATGATTGATTCAATTGAATAAATGTAACTTCATTTCAGGGCTCACAAGTAAATATCCAATGGAATGATAGCCCTAAAAATATATCTATTATTCATTTTGAATTGACTTGCAAGAATATCAATATTTTCATCGGCAAGACATAAAATGACAACTTTTCTTTCAAAGTTGAAATTCAGAGAAAAATATGCTGATAATTGTCTATTGTAACTATTAAATAAACAAAAAAAAGGACTATAAAAAGGATTACAACTTAACTAACAAACATAAACTTTTTTTGTCAATTTTTCCCACCCAATCATCAATTAAATTTGGACTTATGCATCATACATGTCTCTATAAAGAAGAAATGTGCTAATTTAAAATCTTAATGTTGGGATTATATTATTATTCAATATTTTCTAAAAATTTTTTACTCACCTATAAGCATGAATAACTTTCTTGAAAGACTGACACTCACATTTTGATTATTCATTTCTCCCAAATTCTTCAAAGAAAGAAATTGCCATTTCTGGAAAAATGAGATCTGAGAATTTGGTTGATATCGGTTATTTTTTATTCATTATTAAAGAATAGAATATATGATTTATATTTCAACAAAATTTTAAGACATGCGTCTGACTGACAATTATGATCATAGAGAAATCTTTGTTTATGGTTATGATCAGCGTTGCCAGGTCGACAAGCCTAAAATATCGTACCGCGTGTTTAAAATTATCGTATTTTATCGTACATATTATCGTATCCCACAGATTTTTATCGTACACATTCGAAATAAAGGAAATTTTTGCGAGAATATGACAATTTGTGGAAAAGGATGAAAAAACAAGCAATGTATCGAATAAGTAATATATTTCTTATTTAGACGAAACGGTTAATGAATAATTAATTAATTATCAGACAAGATCAGAGAACCTGTATTTTCCTATTCACAGATTGTCGGTATTTTGACTTTATTCAGAATACACCTTATTCTCTTATGGTTGAATTTTACTTCATGAATAGGATAGATAGTAGAGATGCGTACAGATTCGAAAATAAAACAAGAAATTTTTCAAGGAAATCGTGAAAGAATGGATCGAATTTTACTTATAACATCGTGAAAATTATTTCTGTTATTTTTGTTTTTTTTTTCAGAAATTACTCATTTCCATACAAGTTCTTTTCCCAAATAACTTAGAATATTGCAAAAAACATGCAATCGTCGAGAAAGATGTAAAAGAAACCGAATAAAAAATAGCCAAATACAAAATTCTTTGAATATGGGTGTTCGAGGTACTAGATACGTTTCGAAATTGAATCTGAAATACTAATGAAAAATACGTTTTTCGGAAATAATTCAAGGATCCTATTATTTAATGATACCTATAATACATATGCTTAGGGTTGAAGTTTGTAAGTACGATTTCAAGTAACAAATTTATTTTGATAATTATATTTGACTTCAATGGTCTTTCTGAATTAAAATTAATGAATTCAATTAACATGCATTGTCATGTATTTCTTTTTCATATTAATTCAATTAAATATCTCTAGTGTGCTTTTTTGCAGATACGCCCTTTTCAATTGAAATGGCAGTATATTTTTGATAGTCTTTGTTATGTGCTTTCAACAATTGAACATTTGCTCCCATATCCACATATTATAAAATAATATGAATCTAAATACTTGAATTGATTGGAAATACGAAGAAATATCTTCGTAAAAATTCTCTATAAAATAAGGGTCATCAAAAAAACGATTTTGTTGTGTGAAATGAATATATTAAAATCTGAAATATTCAGCCACTCAAATATGTCAATGAGATACCCTTCGGATATTCCATGATTCTTTGTATTTATTTTCAGCCGACAGCCAGCAAAGAAGTTTTACGATTTTATTATGTTTAAGTAGGTTCGCTCTTCTAGATCCACGTAGAACGTAGAACCCCAATGAACTATGAATTGATTCATCGGAACATTCTAAAGTCTAGACATTCCCAACCGTCTCGGTTAGGTTTTTTAAAACTACTAAAATCTACCAAATGATTTCTTCCTACTAAAAACTTCATGAAAATGCGAAAAATCTACTGAAAAGAAGATTTCTACTAAATCTGGCGATACTCAGTTTCATTATATTTTTAGTATCTATGGAAATTTCAACTCAAATGATAGGTACACTGAAATTATCGTACAAAACGCTATTATCGTACATGCGGTATCGTACATAGTACCGAGCAGCAAATTATCGTACGAACGGCAACGCTGGTTATGATGAAATCGTTACGCTTACTGACTGCGTTCGGCAAATCCACACTAGGGATGGGCAAAGGTCAGAAAACTATCGATATCTATATATTGTATCGATATTTTCTGACACTATCGAAATGTATCGAAATATGTAAGAGTAAAATATCGATATATATCGCTGTGATATTTTGGTGTGAGAAAATTCTGTTGATTTGAATAAAGTTTTTCTATCATAGAGGATAATAATAAGATTCAGATGACAAGATTCAGTGGAAAACGACATATTTAGTAGTTTGCTTCCATTTTATGGAGTATTTTGTCCTCCTGAACATTCATAGGGACATTGATGTTGACGAGGACGCTGTGGTTTTCAAAGGGTTCAAAGTTTTAAATACCAAATTAGATTTTGTGATGTAGTTGCCAATTGTCTCCTTTTTTTCATATTGAACAATCTAATTTTTTTTTAATTTCTACCTGAATGGTTAAAACCCTGATAAGTAAATAATGGTATTATAATACAACAAATGGTCTTCTTTTGAAGCGATCCACGAATCGATTCAAGTTTTTACTTCTTCATAAGTGACATCGGAGTGTTGGTCAGCCAGGCCGTGTGCTATTAGTTGAAACAAGTGATAGTCCGTGGGAGCAACGTCTGGAGAATACGTCGGGTAGGGTTGTGGGGTAGGAATTCCCATTTTAACGTTTCCAAGTATATCTTGACTACTTTCGCAACATGGTGTCGAGCATTGTCATGCATTAAAATCAATTCATCTTCTCTTTCGTTGTATTGCGACGGTTTGTTTTTCAATGCTCGGTACAAACGCATTAATTGCGTTCGATAACGATCGCCTGTGATTCTTTCAGTCATATTACACTACGCCGAGCTGGTCCCACCAAATACTGAGCATGACCTTAGAACCGTAAATATTCGGTTTGGCCGTCGATGTGGAAGCATGGTCGGGATATCCTCATGATTTTATGCGTTTGGGATTATCGTAATGAATCCATTTTTCGTCTCCAGTCCCAATCCGATGCAGAAACCTCTTCCGTCTTTGTCTTGCAAGCAGCTGTTCACCAGTAAATAAACGCCGTTCAAACACCTCGCGGCTTCAACTCGTACCGCACCCAATTTCCTTGTTTCTGAGTCATTCCCATGACTTTCAGGCGTTTTGAAATGGCTTTTAGTGTCACTCCTATTGATCCTACAATTATTGTTGCGTTTGACATGAGTCTTGATCAATTATTGCCTCCAATTCTGCATCTTCAAAAAACTTCTCTCTTCCACCGCGATGCTGGTCTTCGACATCAAAATCACCATTCTTGAAGCGTTGAAACTACTCTTCTATTTATTTATTAATTTAATCAAACGGAACAAGCCATTTTACAGATGTACCAGAAAATAACTAAACCTAGACATAAGCAATATCGTTCGTACGTTCTTCCACCAATATCGTTCTCACTATAGGTATTTGAAAGCATTCGATGAACCTCAGCCGCGGATTTCTTCATATTTTAGTAGAAAATTGAAACCTCCCGCAAATGACGCGAATTTGGCTCGTAAGCTAACATGGTGAATCGTGAATAACTTTATGATGCTGACACAAATCGACTAACATGTCAATGGCGTTATGTTCACAAATACCTAAACTTATTGTATGACATCTACGATATATTTATTTCTACTACCACTTAACCTTACAGCCATCTATTGCAAAACGGCGGACGCAAAGTTGTACGCCTTATATAAATATTCATATGAATATCTAAATATAAATATTTTTGAGAGGTAAGGCTTGATATCGGTATAATCTGAGATTTGGTCCCATAGATATACTCGAAGCCCATAACGGCGAACCCCCTCAAAATTTAAGGCTAGGACCGCCCTTGATTTGTCGTCATGGAAAGTTAGGAACGGTATGTTCTAGGAAAAAAAAATCATATAGAATTCCACCCTAGAATCAGCATAGTATACCGAGTGATCCGTCGGAAATCAGCTAACGATACAAGGTTTCCGAAAAAAATCTTTTATTTTCTAGACGGATACCCAGTGAAGGATCTACCGGCATAGTGACGGGGTCCAAGGGGCGGAACCCCTTCGGCGAGCAGAGCGAGTACCTATGTCTGAATTCCTTCAGTTGATTTGAAATCGAATTGCTTGAAATAAATAAAAAACCACCACTACATTTACAAAATTTACATATTCGGATTCAGAATCGATTGAACATTCAAAAAATATGGGAAAATATTATTGAGTATCTTTCAAGAAAAAATCTCCTGTTTCTCAGAAAACCGGAACTTAAAATGAAGAAACATTTAGTGAAAAATTGTATCTAGATCTTATTTTGAAAAACTTTCAGAATTTTTTTTTAAAGAACGGTTTTCCTCAATAATTTTCCATGCCTTGGTTTTGAAGTTAACATTTTTTTAAACTGATATAAAAACCCTTAACTTAACTTAACACTTTATTTACAATATTTACATATTCGGATTCAGAATCGATTGAACATTCAAAAAATATTGGAAAATATTATTGAGTATCTTTTGTAAGAAAAAATTTCCTGTTTCTCAGAAAACCGGAAGTTCAAATGAAGAAACAAACATTCAGTGAGAAATTGTCTCTAGACCTCATTTTGAAAAACTTTCAGAATTTTTTTTTGAAAACGGTTTTTCCTCAATAATTTTCCATGCCTTGGTTCTATAGTTTTTTCAATAACATATCTGGATAGCCCGTGAAAAATACTATCATTGTGATGCGTCACTTTTCAATATTGCTAAATGAATAAGCCACAAAATCCAGTGACCCGCTTCAGTTAGCATTAAATTAAGAACGAATTTTATACAAATGTTTCAGACATTCCTTATTATACTATAGAATGAAAAATAAGGTTGTACTCATGGATTGTTAAGAATATATTTAAAATCAACTCGACATGTTTCGCCTCATCGGCATCCTCAGGAGTTATAGAAGATACAATTTCATGAAATAATTACAAACATTTTAAACATTATCTAACTTACTTGTCAAAGGTTATTTCTGTTTTTCAATCATTAATAGAAGGATATACACATTTAATAATATCTAATATGCAGTTTTTAATTTTAAAATTATATTATGATATTATACTGTTGCCCATTATCGCCAATTATCACTCTTGGTAAGCCAAATATCAAAAACACATTCTCCTCTAGAACATTGCAAATTATTGCCGAGGTAGCTTTTGTCATAGGGATCTGAGACAGAATTTGCTTGAAATAATCTGTAACAACAAAGATGTAAGAGTTACCTTTCTCAGATTTTGGAAGCGGTCCTATTAAATCAGAACTTATAATTTCCCAAGGCCTAGGAGCCTCAGGGTAATGAGATGCCATCAAACTCGCTAGTTTTTTGGATCAGTCTTTATATCCGTTATAGAGATTCTAATGAATAGTAGATTTTTTTTTATGGACGTTATATTATCGGATGCTAAAAACTATGAATTCAACAATGTATAACACACTACAATGATATCAAGTCTAGCTACGCAAATTTGAACTTTTTTTTGTTTGGGTAGTAAGCTGGTGCTAGAATTGTCAAATAACGTGTTACTTCGTTCAATTGTTATGTGGAACTATCACACAATTTTTGTAAAAACCTATATCCTGTTTGGATAGTAATGTCCTATTAATTGATCTTACTGATACCAACACTCTACATAGCGTACAACTGGCAATGTATGTAGAAATTTTTCTACATGAGTTGAAAAACTCAAGTGATGGTCTCACATACCAATTGCCTGGCCTCACATACCAATTGCCGAGGCCTGGCAGATGTCTGTAAGATGTATGTTGAAAAAAATATACGAGGTTGAATCAAATATAAACGAGACTTAATTTTTTTTTAATTTTTTTTTATTTTAAATTCAAAAAAGAATATAGTTTATTTTTCTACATAATCTCCTGATTTGGAAACACATTTTTCCCAGCGGATAGGCAGCTTTCCAATTCCTTCCACGTAGAAAGATGCAGGCCGTGTCTGCAGCCAATTGCGCACGTAGGTTTTAACCTCAGCATCACTATCAAATCTTTGGCCTCCCAAAGCTTCCTTGAGAGGGCCAAACACATGAAAGTCACAGGGTGACAGGTCTAGACTGTAAGGAGAGTGTACCATTATTTCCCACCCCAGTTGCTTCAATTTTTCCCTAGTCAAGGGGTCTGTATGGGGGCGAGCATTGTCATGGAAAAGAACCTATTCTCTGATCGCTAGGTCTCGTCTTTTGCTGCGATATGCAAGTCGGGCCTCACTCAAAACGTCACAGTAGAAGGCCGCATTAATTGTCCTGCGCTCGTGCAAAAAATCGAGATACGGCAATCCACGCTGGTCAAAAAAAAAACGGTAGCCAAAACCTTGCTTGCCGACAAACGTGACTTGGCTTTCACTGGTCCAGGTTCTCCTTGTTTTCTCCTCTCCATACTCGCTTGTTTAGACTCTGGGGTGTAGTGGTGCACCCATGTTTCATCACAGGTGATGATGTGAGTGAGAAATTGATCTCTTTGTTCCTGAAATCGTGTAAGAAGACGCCAATACACCTGAAGAACTTGACTACAACACTGCGCAATTGACGGAGGTACCTCTTCCTCCGACATCGTCACGGTGGACAATGAGTAGGTCGAGGAGTTAAGCCCACGTGCTTACCCTACTCCTGACAAACCTACCCAACAACAAACAAAGCAGGAACGTTCTTCCTTCTTCTATCGTGCCTGAATGGCGAAAAGTCTCGTTTATATTTGATTTAATATTAGTAAAAAAGTTATTGATCTGTGAAATTTCACCCAAAAGGTGAACTCTATGTATCTCAAACGAAGGCACTCAGGCGATTGAAACCTCTTGATACGAGTCCTCCATGATGTCCTTAATTCATGACATTCGTTCTTCCCGGGACACCCTGTATATGCTTTTCCAATTCATATAGGATAAAAATCTAGTAACAATCTGAAATCGTCATTTCAATGAAATAAAATAATTGATGAATGATATATTTTTCAGTTCTGGGAAGTTATTTCTGATGAACATGGAATTGATCCAACTGGAACCTATCATGGGGATTCCGACTTACAACTCGAACGCATAAACGTTTACTACAACGAAGCCACCGGAGGAAAATACGTCCCCAGAGCCGTACTTGTTGATTTGGAACCAGGCACCATGGATTCTGTTAGGTCGGGTCCTTTCGGTCAAATATTCCGACCAGATAACTTTGTTTTTGGACAAAGTGGAGCTGGAAACAACTGGGCAAAAGGACATTATACAGAAGGAGCAGAGTTGGTTGATTCAGTTCTGGATGTTGTTCGAAAAGAAGCAGAAGGCTGTGATTGTATGCAAGGGTTTCAATTGACCCATTCTCTGGGAGGAGGTACAGGGTCTGGTCTAGGTACTCTACTTATTTCTAAGATTCGTGAAGAATATCCTGATAGGATTATGAATACTTTCTCTGTAGTACCTTCACCTAAAGTATCAGATACTGTTGTTGAGCCATATAATGCTACACTTTCCGTTCATCAACTAGTGGAAAATACTGACGAAACGTACTGTATCGATAATGAAGCTCTATATGATATTTGCTTCAGAACTCTCAAGTTAACTACCCCTACTTATGGTGATTTGAATCATCTAGTCTCTGCTACAATGTCTGGTGTGACCACTTGCTTGCGTTTTCCTGGGCAACTCAATTCAGATTTGCGTAAATTGGCTGTTAATATGGTCCCTTTTCCTCGTCTGCACTTTTTTATGCCTGGATTTGCTCCACTAACTTCACGTGGCAGTCAACAATACAGGGCACTTACAGTTCCAGAACTGGTACTTCAAATGTTTGATGCCAAAAATATGATGGCTGCTTGTGATCCTCGGCATGGAAGATATTTAACCGTGGCGGCTATTTTTAGAGGACGAATGTCAATGAAAGAAGTCGATGAACAGATGTTGAATATTCAAAACAAAAATAGTAGTTACTTCGTCGAATGGATTCCTAATAATGTCAAAACGGCAGTATGTGACATTCCGCCTAGAGGTTTGAAAATGTCTTCCACTTTCATTGGAAATTCTACTTGTATTCAAGAATTATTCAAAAGAATTTCCGAACAATTTACTGCTATGTTCAGAAGGAAAGCTTTTTTACATTGGTATACTGGAGAAGGAATGGATGAAATGGAATTTACAGAAGCTGAAAGCAACATGAATGATTTAGTATCAGAGTATCAGCAATACCAAGAAGCCACAGCTGAAGAAGAAGGTGAATTTGATGAGGAGGAAGAAGCAGATGAGGGTGAATGAATGACAAGTGAAGTTTAGAAAAATTTTAAATTTTTTTGCAAAATACCCAGTATTTGTTCGGTTGTGTGATTTTAAAACGTGAATTTTCTCTTCATTGGCAATATTTGGCAATAAAAATGATTTTATTTATACATTTGAAAAAGCACGTTTGGCCTTTCTAATATATTGTTCATTTTATTGTATATTGAAATGTGAATAAACATTTGGTTTTTAATAACTGTAATTGAACAATACTACGGAATTCTCAAACGTAACTATATACGTAGATACTGAATGAACCGATTTACTGCTCGTTGAGTATCTAACTTGATTTTATTGAAATATAATCCAATAGAATTTGAGCGTAAAATTGATAGGTGGTAAATCAAACCTCTTATCAGACGAAAGACAATTAGTATAAGTGCTACAGTTAAATTACAGTACAGAAAGTACATATACTATTAGGAAAAATATAAAATAAATCAAGAAACAACAGCACAGGTAAAATTTTTTACAAGGGTAAGTAACACTTCACTCAATAAATACCGGACCCCTAATAGCAAATACTTTTTTTCTCAAAATTAAAAATGACTTTATTCGTCAACTAAGTGACTTTCAAGAATGACGCCTGTACTTCGAAGCTCTCCTAACTTTTCAATACCTTTTTCGTAGAAAAATTTATTGACTTTCGAAATAGGCTTCAATCTTAGCAATTATTTCTTCGTTAGCGCCAAATTTGAAATTAGAATACCACCTTTTAACCTTGCTTTGCTCGAACATTTTTCCCATCAAATAGTTTTATCAATACACGAAACTCCATTTCTCAAACAACAACAAATGCGGCATTATTCAACCACAACATCTCATTCCAGATATAACTCTATGTTCAAAAATTTTGACAAGCATGATTTAAAGATAATGAGAAAAAAGTTGAATGGCGGTGCCATATGTGCACCAGGCCTCTTATTTATTGAGTGACGTGTTAGTAGGTATAGATAAGTAGGTAACTATAGTTATATTTTATTCTTCTCACTAAAATATCCAAAAGAATTTAAATTAATGGATTAACAATTTTCGGTACCTATACAAGGTTAGAACTATTTATCTGGACCAACCTGAATTGTTATACTCGGGGGGGAGAAAGATTTTACTGTCTGTCAGGTCGACGGAGCTGACGTACCGGTCTGCCTTTAGAATTTTAAACTTCTGAAATAAGAATTATATTTATGAATTTCAAGTTTCCTAAAATACTTCTGGAAATTTTTTTTGTATTTTGAAAATTTCTGCACCACTTCATCACCGTGATAATCGCCGTTTTGTTTTTGAATAGCTATAAGAGTGTATTTTGACATCTCCAATCTCTTCAGTTCATGAAATTTTCACTCCTGTTGCTCCTGATGAGCAAAGAGAAGAGAGAAAAGAGTTTCTTCAAGTGGAATTTTATATTTGATTCGATCTATGTTAGAAAATTTTCAAAATTCAATTCGAAGAGATCCGTAATAATTGGCGCCCAATGTGGGTCTGAAATGAAATTTTAGCCTTACCAAATTTCCATATGATATTTCAATAAGTTTTGATAATTTTTTTCAGTTATTATTTTTACCTAATTCAAACATAATAAATAGCTCATAAAATGGAATTGAAAACCAAACATCATGAAGAAGGTAAGGCACTCAATGAAAATCAGGAGAGTGAAAAGATGGAGACTTCAAAAAAATATAAACCAATCAAAATTGATATGTTTCTGGCAATGGTCGAAAATTTGATAAGGCAGCATACCAATGAATTAAAACTCGAAATCAAAGAACATTCAAAACAAATCGACAAAAAATAGAAGTAAATGAAATAGTAACGGAGAATAATTTTATTGAAGTTGAAGATGAGTATTATAAAAAATAGAGTTACAACGTAAAAGAAGAATTAATATTGACCTGAAAATTGAAAAAAACAAGAAAAGTTAAAATTTTTTGATAAAACGATGCAGAAATTGAAGGATGAAATGGAGAGTTGTAAAGAAAATATAATGAAAATTGAACAATTTCATACAGAACAGGAATACAAAGATACAAAAGCCAAGTGATTTATTGAATGCAGATTATATACAAGAATTTGGCAGGAATAGTAGAACATTTTATACAGAAGTTTTCGTAAAATCTTCTTCTTGATAGTGCCAATCCGTTATCGGATATTGGAGACCATTCTGCCTTATTTCGTAAAATATTTGTGGGAAAAATTTCAACGGAATAATAATATTGGAGAAAAAAGATGGAGGATGAAGAAATACAAAAGGAGTTTGATGAAAGAAAGAAATGAGTACAAAGCAGAAAGAAGAAAAAAACGGAAAGAAGATAAAATTTGTTTCCATTGCCAACATTTTTTCAAATTTTGTCAAGTGTCAACAAATTTGGGGGATTTTGTTATGGATTTTCACAATCAAAATTTTATAGTCATCAAAGTTTCAGTAGAAATAAAAATAATTCAAATCTCAAATAGATATTATTTCCTTCCATACATTAATAATAAATTTGACACCCCCAGGCCCAGAATGGAATTCACAACTTCTGGTTGAAGATGTCTGCACGGCAAGCTAGTCGAATCCATATATAGCACAATACATAATCCAAGAGAAATTGCCAACATTTTTAACAACAGGTATCATTCACCTAATACCGAAATATTTTCAAAACACTGGATCCATCAAAATACAGACCTATAACATGCCTACCAACAATATACAAAATTATCATATCATGTTTATCATCTCGTATCCACAAACATTTAGAAAAAAATAAAATAATAACTACACAGCAGAAAGGATGTTCGAAGAACGCACAAGGATCGCAAGAACATATGGTAAAAGAGATTCCATCATATGCAACCAAGCCTTCAAGAAACATAGGAACCTTTTCATGACTTATTTCGATTATAAAAATGCTTTCGACTCACTTCCACATGGCTGGCTGACGAAAATTTTGGAAATATACAAGATCGATCCAATTATAACAAATTTTTTAAAGCTTGCAATGGTCAATTGGAAAACGAACATCGAGTTTTCCACGGAAAACTTAAAAATCAGGCTGATTACAATTAAGGAGACTCATTGAGCACTTTATGGTTCAGCTTGCCGCTGAACCCACTCTCTAAACAGCAGAACGCTACTGAAAAGGGTTTCAACATTAGAGGCAATAATAATATTGTAACGAATTCGCAAGCCCTACGCCACTGCCTCTTTCTAGAAGGTACCGGAAGCACCGAGAACTGGATAGAAAGATCAAGACGCTTCTAGAGAGAGATGCGAGCGGTATATAACCAATCGAAGCCGCAGAGCAGGGCAGTGCGATAGAAACAGCGGTCAGTGCCGTACACTCAATTAGATATAAGTTGTAGAAATAAATTAATGTAGTAGTGAAAATAAATTAGTGTAATAGTTGAAATAAATCATCTGTAAATAGTTATTTATAGTTGTGTACCTGAAATAAATTAGTGTTAGCCAGAAGTACCGATGTAATTAACCGAAAAACGTTACAATTGGTGTCAGGTGTGGGGTTCGCGTGTGTTTTCGAACCGAGAGTTAATTAAATCGTGAACATTTCTGTGGACATTATCGTGGACATTTGTTTAGTGGACATTCTCGTCAAAATATCTGTGGACAGTAGTGTGAACATTTTTGTGACCATATTTTTGAATGCCATTTATGAGAATCGCAGTCAAGGATAATGGATCAGACAACCTTGGATTTCTTTAAGCAAGCTTTTGAACAACTGACCAAGGAAGTGCAGGACTATACCACAGAAATAAAGGAAAGTTTCAAATCGTGTAGAAATGAAATAAAGGATAATTGTAGAAGAATGATGGATAACACGAAAAGGTTAGAGAATACTAGGAATGAGGTTGAATCCAAGGAACTGGAGGACCATGAAAGGAACCAGAATAATCAGGAAGTGTCAAAAATGATGGAAGCTATACCAGATAGAAAAAAAGAACGTTTGCAAATGACGGGAGCCAGAAGACTGAAACTAGAAGAATACAGGGCTTTTCAGAAATTCCTGAAGAATGTTTGCAGCGTGGAGATCTGGTTGAATAAAAAGCTTCATATAGCGGCAGATGAGAGCTATAGGGAACCTCATAACCTGGAAAGTGAAATCCAGAAGCATTCTTCATTCGAGGCAGAGGTTATGGACAGCGATGAAAGAGTGCAAAGCGTAATAAACGAGGGAGAACAGTTACTACATTCGAATCACTATGCCAAAGATGAAATAGTCATAAGGCTGGAAGAAATCAAAGAGGATTGGAAGAGACTGTTGGAACTCAAGCAGATCAAACGGGAAAAGCTGAACGAGGCATATCAAGCACTGCTCTTCAGGAGGTCCGTCGAAGAGTTTGAGGTTTGGCTAGGTGAAGTCGAGATTCAAGTTAGTAACGATTTCGGAAACGACTTGGCTTCAGACAACAACATCCTAAGATGCCACCCCGCTCTGGAAAATGACTACCAACATCGCCTAGAGAAGTACGAGAGCATCAACGAGATAGACGGAGAGGTACAGTGGTTCAGCGACAGGAAATCGCTGGCAGCGTCTTTGGACCTGGATATCAGTCTTACCGTGGTCCAGAGCTTACAGAAAAAGTATCGGACGCTGGAGGTCGAGCTGAACTCGAGGGAACACATCGTAAAGAGTTTGATGGATAGGGCGGTCAACATGATGAGATCCGGTCATGAGTTCTCCAATGATATCAGTGTGAAGGTGAAGGAATTGGAGAATCGATTTGTGATGGTAAAGGATATGGCCAGTCTGAAGATGTTGAGGTTGCAAGATGCCCTGGAATCGGAAAAGTTTTACGAGGAGAGTTCAGAAGCTGAGGCCTGGATTGATGACAAGTTGTCGGCGTTGGCAACAAGTGAGGTTGGTAGAGATGAGATTTCCATTCAGATGTTGCAGGGAGAGCTGAGTATAATAACTGCTGAAGTTGAAGCTTACCAGGAAACGATCGATAAATTATCTCAGAGGTGTAGCAATCTTGTGAAAAGAGAGCACTACGATGCAGATAACATCAAGAAAAGAGAGGAAGAAATAGTGCAAGAGTACAAGAAGTTACGTCAGCTAGTGGCTCAGAGTGAAGTATCCCTCTCTGAAGCCTTCCAGTATTTCGGATTCCTCCAAGAGTGCACCAAGCTCCAAGAATGGATCAAGGACCAGATGACCAATTCCAAAATTGAAAAGCATGGAGTTGATGTCGAGCATGCGGAACTTCTAATTCATGCCTTCGACACTTTTTACGCTAGTTTAATGAATAGCGAGGCAAGGCTCCAATCATGTTTAATCAGTGGAAATGCTCTGATAGAAGCTAAATGCAGATATAGCGCCAAGATCCAGGAGAAGATGATTGGGGTCCAGACTCAATGGAAGGATCTCTTGGAGCTGGTAAACGGTCTGAATGAACTCTTGGTCGGAGCAAAACAGGTGCATATGTTCGATAGAAGAGCTGAAGAAATAATCTCTTGGATAAGCGAGAAAGAGGTTGACTTGTGCTACGATACCATTAGCCAAGACCCGGAAAGTAACCAAGATTTGCTCAGAAAACCTCAGACTTTCGAAGACGAGTTGGAAGTGATCGAGGACAAGGCGAACTTTAGAGAGCAAGAAGCCAAGAAACTTGTCGAGGAATTCCCAGAAACCAATGAGCACATTGACAGCAAGAGGGAAGATACGCTGGAAGCTTACAAATATCTTGTTGTGTGCGCAGAGAGGAAGAAATATAACTTGCAGCAATTGGAACCATCCCGAGGTTATTTTAACCAAGAAATTGCCGAGAAGTTAAAAATCCTGAAGCTTGGATTAGGGACTTGGAAGAAGCGAAAGGATATCTGCGATCAGAACCTGGACGTTCAGTTATTCAAGAAGGAGGTGTCCGTATTCGTGAATTGGCTGATAACGAGGGACGACGCTCTCAAGGAAGAGAAACTGGAAGATCTGATCGGGAGGTATTGCGACTTTGAGGAGAGGTTCAAAGTTCAAGAGAAGACTGTTAGGTGCTATTTCTGTGAACAAGGAAATTGCAGAAACGGAGAATCCTGTAGATTTAGCCACTGCGCCGGATATGTTCAGGGACTGAACATCCTAGGAAGGGGGCAGTGTAACGAATTCGCAAGCCCTACGCCACTGCCTCTTTCTAGAAGGTACCGGAAGCACCGAGAACTGGATAGAAAGATCAAGACGCTTCTAGAGAGAGATGCGAGCGGTATATAACCAATCGAAGCCGCAGAGCAGGGCAGTGCGATAGAAACAGCGGTCAGTGCCGTACACTCAATTAGATATAAGTTGTAGAAATAAATTAATGTAGTAGTGAAAATAAATTAGTGTAATAGTTGAAATAAATCATCTGTAAATAGTTATTTATAGTTGTGTACCTGAAATAAATTAGTGTTAGCCAGAAGTACCGATTTAATTAGCCGAAAAACGTTACAATATTACCACCCTCAACTCAATATTTGCGGGCGGCCCGCATACTTGTTTTGTTTTTGATAATGACTTATCAGACCATCGTGCAATCTTACTCGAGCCTACAGGTGACACTCAGAATAAAAAGTGGTCAATAAATGAAGTTAGAAGATTGTTTTCCGAATCCAATATAAGTAGTTTTCGGGAGGCATTGCAGAAGGAAAATTGGACTGGGGTCTATCATGTTGATTGTTTTGAGGAGGCATTTAACGAATTTTATGATATCTTACTTTATAATTTTGACTTGTGTTTTCCAATGCAGAAATACTACGTTGAACAAAACGACAAAGGATGGATGAATTCAGACATCAAAGAATCTAGCGCCCTATTAAAGCGGTTGTTCGATTTGAAGAAGGTTGATGTTTCTTTGGCGGATGTTTATAAAAAGGCAAAAAAAGATCATGTGAAATCACTCAAGAATTCCAAAAGAAGATACTACCAGAATAGAATCGCAAATGCTGAAAATAATTCTAAAGCCCTATGGAATGTTGTATCCGAGATAACGAATGAAAGAAATGAACAAAAAAATATAACTATTACTAGAGAAGGTGAGTTGATTGATCAGCCTCAGGCTGTCGTTGATAATTTCAGTTCCTATTTTATAGAAAGTTCAAAACTTCTTGTGTCACATATTGACGCCTCCGATGACTCAGTTGTGGTGCCTATAAATGATTTCAACTGTCACTCTATGTTTCTGCAACCTTTTAGCGAAACTGAACTTTATAATACACTAATAACAAAAATTAAGAGTAGAAAATCTTCAGGTATGGATGAAATACCGGCTTTTGTAATAAAAAATATTCTAGACATAATCATAAAACCAGTAACTTACCTCGTAAATATGTCATTCGAATGTGGTGTTTTTCCTTCAAAATTGAAGTTGGGAAAAGTTACACCTATTCAAAAAATAAAAGAATGAACACAATTGAGAATTTCTGACCTGTCACCGTACCACAAACTTTGTTAAAGATTTTTGAATATGCTTTTTTGGAACGAATGTTAGACTTCATAAACAAACATCATATTATAAATTCCACACAACATGGTTTTCGCAGTGGTAAGTCCACTCAGTCGGCTTTATTGCATTTTTATAATACACTTGTCGATTTTCTCAATAATGGCGAGTGCCCTGCTGCAATTTTATGTGACTTAAACAGGGCTTTCGACTGTGTGAACCATCAGAAATTATTGAATATTTTAGAATCTTACGGTTTCAGAGGGCGGCCTTATAACTGGTTGAGGACTTTTCTTGAAAATCGAAGCCAGTATGTTGTTTTGAGGTTTAAGGTTGATGGTTTGATATCACTGGTGACGTCGAAGAAGGAATCGGTGTGTATGGGTGTGCCTCAGGGGTCCATATTGGGGCCGATTCTCTTTTTGTTATATATAAATAGATTTGGAGCCAGTATAGTCTCCACGATTTTGTTGCGTATGCGGACGATATATTCTTTTTAAAGTCTTCGACAAATGCGTTGTTCTTAAGAGAAGAAGTCGAGAAATTGTTGTACGCCGCTTGCAGGTTTTTCAGCAACCACGATCTATATTTAAATGCTAAGAAGACCCAAGTCATTCGTTTTCATAACTATAAACAACAGTCTGTTGAGTTACTACTTGATCTCGGTGATACACTCCTGTCCAATATGAATACGGTCAAATTTCTTGGTGTTGAATTTGATGAACACGTCAACTGGGTGTCGCACTGTGAGGGTCTGGCTTCGAAGTTGCACTCTTACTATTACATGTTTAGAAACTTAAGGGCGGTGCTGGATGTTGACCAGCTTGTGAGTATCTATTATGCACAAGTGGAATCTCGTCTTCGATATGGAATCTGCTTGTGGGGCATCTCAACCAAATCAAAGGATGTATTTGTTGCACAGAAAGCAATTTTGAGGTGCATTTTTAACATCCCTAGAAGAGAAACCTGCACACTGGCTTTTAGGTCCGGCAATATTTTGACGCTTGCCAGTTTATATATTTTTGAAATTTCGTGTTATATTTATAGCAACATAAGCTCTTTCAAACGTAACGAAGAGATTCATAACATGAATACACGCCGAAAAGGATTGATTCACAGGCAGGTTGCAAAATACAGGATTGCTCAGAGTGCACCTAACTATCTAGGACCACGTATTTTCAATCATTTATCGGAAAATATTAGGTCCAGTTCAACACTTAAGATGTTTAGGACGCGTCTCAAAGCATTTTTGATGCGGAATACTTTTCATACTGTGCAAGATTTTTGTAACTGTCCTGTACATTAATATGAGTTTTATATATGTTTATATAATTGTTTTTGATTTCTATGTTGAAGTTTGTTGATATTTCTATATTTTAAAATTTTTGACGTTTCCGATACAATGTAATAATTGTCTTATGGAAATAAAGATTTGATTGATTGATTGATTGAATCATTTGCTGTACATGGATGATTTGAAACTAAACTCAGACAATTAGAACCACCTAGAAATAATGGTTAAACTAGTGGAGAAGAGAGTCGAAAGATGTAGGTATGGAATTCGGATTGGACAAGTGTTGTATGCCACATAGTGAAATAACGTCTGAGGCAGGGGTCTAACGGACATCGTGGATCTTGCTAATGGGCAGATAGAAAGCCTACGGGAATACAGAGATCGGGCAACAAGTACATCAGAGGTCTACAAAATACTGTGTGGAGCAGACGAATCAACACCTTTACAACTTCACAAGGAGCAATTTTCATACAACCATCAGACAAGCCAAGAAAAACTAAAAAGATGGAGAGAGAAGCCCCTGCATGGAAGACATTTCAACGAGGTGAACCAGGATTAAAGCGACATTGAAGCGCGAAGAATTGGCAACCATATTGAAACTAATTCATTCTGACAAAGTGCCATACTACAAGTACCAATCGGAGACCAGATATACTACGAGTAGATAAACATAAAAATACAGCAATACTCATCGACGTAGCAATACCAATTCCCCAGTCGTTTGGTACAGCTCCTCCCATATTACGAATTGGTAGACTAAAAACGAATTGAGGTAATATAATATATAATTTAAGTTAAATTCAGCTAATAGCTTACCTGTACATATAGCTGATAACTATTTCTATAAAACCACTTATGTGCATTCAAATTATCTTAGAAGTGTCCATGATTTTCCACAATGAAGATTGCAGTTATAAAAATAAACTTCGATAATGATTGCGATACTTGTAGTAAAAATTTTCCAAGTCAACTAGTCGATTTGTTTGAATTGGTTTTGATATATTTTCTTCACCAACTGTATCTATTATGAAAAATCAATTCCTCAATAATGGTCCCAGCTAAAATTGCTAACGCTATTTGTTCTTTCATTTTCGATTTTGAACTTTTACCAAATGAATTATTTCATTTATCAGAATACAAAATAAAGGTGACAAAATATAAATATGTCAAATTTAAAGATCTGTCACTTTACTGACTTTCGTTAAAAGCACCTTGCAATAGTTCACATTTAACGTCCACGATAGAGGATCCTTTATTACAGGATCCTTTAATAAAAGATCGCTTATTTGTGCGTTGCAATAACTCTCTAATATCAAATGGACAGGCCCTTGGAGAGAAATTCAGGATACGCTAAAACGGACCAAATATTTGGACCCGAAGCTCATGAGTTACGGGTACTCCCAAAGATCCTAAATGAAAAGTAACTGTCATGCGCGAGAACGCCGAGAATTCCCTTCAAATACGATTTTGACGTTGATGTTATTTTGTTCCAAACAACAACAAAATTTACGTTTTCTGTTGTTTCCCATTTTAATTGCAGAGTGGAATGAAACGGTATATATGTAGAATTTTCCAAAATTCGTCTTTAATTGAGCTTTCTTTGTAGATGAAATTTGGTATTATTATATCAACAGCTACAAAAATATACAAAATCTTCTGCAGACCAATTTTTGAATATAAACACACTATACAGAACTGAACTAGTGCCAATAAGGAAAAGACTGCAAAAATTTCCAAGGAAAGTCTTCTAAAGGCTACACAACATAGAACTAATGTGACCATTGATGCGAATATGATAGAAGTTGTTTATTATCATTATATTCATTTGTAGGTTGATCAATTAATGTGATTTGATAATATGAAAGAGAATTTTGTATGATGAGATTGAATTGAAAGTGCCCTTTTGTTACTATGAATAAGTATTCAAATTAAAGCTTCTTAATTATTTTATGCGAATTAAGAAATTTATTGTTGGTAATAATGGAAAGAATTTCAAGAAATTACATTAAAACATCTAGAAATGGATTTTTAAAAGTACTACTAGCTTGTTTCATATTAGGATTAGTTTGACATTTCACCTTGATAATAATTTCAAAATTTAAATCAATGTGTTATGTGAAGGATCAGGGCAAGAAAAAGATTATTTCAGATTGTAGCATCCCTTATATTATTATAGATAGATTATTCAGAAACCACTCATGAATCTCAAAAAAGATTTCTCTTGGGTTTTCAATACAGAATAGGGTAATATCATTCAGTGAGTCTGTTTACACCACACTGCTTGGGAAGCAGGGGGGTCGCAACGTGAAGGGGCAAGAGCGGGTGGGCGTCGACTATCGAGGTAAAAATATCGAGAACGTATTAGGCCCTTAGCCCAGATTGAATGAATTTGTAACGCATTGGGATGATCTCGTTTCTTTCTCGAGTTCTACAAGTGCGTGTCGGAATATGCAGACGGCATTTTTGACATTTTGATGAAATGAAATGATTGTCAAATGGTCACCTATGATTATGGTTGTAAAGACGGATTCTTTATAATAAGAGCAGAGTTGAGAAATATGAACTCTTTTTTAGGTTTTGAAAAAGACTCTCTACTTTCCATAATTAACTTGATATCGAATTGAGAATCCAAATATGCTTTGATATACCATTATCCTCATTTTTTGAATTGTTGAAAACCCTTATGAATTAAATGGAATAAAAAAGTTTTGATTAAACCCCTCAAGAATTCAGCCCTATATAATTGGAATGTTTCCTCATCCATGTCTGGTTTTTCACAATTTTCTCAATAATTATTATCTGGCCCTGCAGAGCCCCTTCTTCTTTTCCTCTTTGGAGACATTCTACTTCGTTCCATTCTCTTCACCGTTTGTCCTGGACTACGACCTATCATATATTTGTGTATAGCGTATTGTGTTTTTTCTAATTCTTTGCAACAACTGCTGATAACAACGACTTTGGTAGCATCTTCTCAAAGCCTAATTAATTATTTTACCTCCTACTCTTTGATCATAGCATTGAATTGTTCCACAATGTTCGTTGTTACATTTTCTATGAGACTTCTGGCATGTAGTGCTAAATATCTCACCGCCTGCATAATTTTCTCCTCTATATCAAACTGTCACAAATCTTGCATATAGCTGTCTTAATCGGCTACTTTTTTCTCACAAAACTACAATTCTTATGTTCACCAAATATATGACTGACGCTATCAATAAGGCCGGCCATCCACGTACAGTTGAAACTGTCAGTTTCGACTGAACAGTTAAAACTGTCAGTCGAAACTCTACGTGAGTGGGTATTTCAGTCTCAGTTCAACTCGAATTTTTCAACTGAACAGTTCAACTGAGAGAAATGAAATTGTTCATATTTTTAACTGAAAGGTTTAACTGAACTGACAGTGTGTGGGGGTTCAACTGTGGAGTTCTCAGTTGATTTCGTGTCGAGCAAGGGTGCGCATCACAATGTCGCGTAAACATAACCAGGTTATAGTCGATTTTATCGAACTATATAGGTCGGCTTGAGGAGATATTCTTGTAGAAAATTTCAGGCACTCATACGAGCGTCCTGTGGCTAAAAATCTCAGAGTAGCAGCTAATCTTTTATGTGGAGATATTGCAGTTCTCATGACCAAATAATAGTAATTTTTGGTACACTGTTTCAGTCATGCGCAAATAATTGAGAAAATCTAATGGATCTTCTCCTAATTCTCTCAATAAATTTATGTGTGAAGATAAATTTCTTTTTTGTAGCCACTGCTTGCACCACTGTTTATACTTTCTCTTCTTTATTCTTGGTAAAATTGCAAAAATTAAACCGAGGACCGCCAGATCGTCGGACCTTCTCGAATCCATCATGGAACAAACTGAAGCTTTGAACTGCACATGTGTGCACATCTCAGTTCACAGTTGAAACTGACAGTTTTAACTGTTCAGTCGAAACTGACAGTTTCAACTGTACGTGGATGGCCGGCCTTAGATCCATCTTCAAAAAATTGATTTTCTCTTCATACGTTTCTTCCTTTTCTATATTGTACAGATTTTAATATACCCGATCTGCATCGTAAAATATTTTTGCTGATCACATTCTTCAACGGCCCTAGAACAATACGTGCTTTCGAGAGTTCTCATTATTTATTACAGTAGTTCCTCAGTAAATGATTGGTACGTTCTATTTTCTGAACTGTATAATGTTTATAAGGTCTACTATCAAGAATTTTTTTGTAACAACTACTGTCCCAATTGGCAATCATTTTGCTGTATCAAGTTGTACATAGGTAAACTGGAACAAAATCCTTCAGCTTCCATGGCTGTCGAAGATAATTTCCAATTTTTATAGCATGTATTTGGTATTTCATTTCTAGTTTCAGCTCTTTGACATATTATGCAATACTTATTTTTCACACCCAAGTATAAAATTTTTCCAGTTTGCATCACAACAATTGTAGCAACTCCGGATAGTAAATTATAATTTCCCCAGTTTCGATATGATCGTTTAGCGTTTAGCCCAACTACGATCACAAACTACCGTTATTGAAGGTGTATGCGGCTTCGTCCATAGATTTCAGCGCTATCTGTTCCCAGGCATTACATTCTTCATTGTGTACTCTTTTATTCTGAAATTATTATAGTTATGATCATTGTGAAAAATTTTGAATGATTTTTCTGTTACCTACTTCTGAATGAACTTTCTTTCTTTATACAGTGAAAATGAAGAACAAGAACTGACGGTGGATGTGTTTATAACAAATATTTCTGGACAAGTAGATATTGTTTTCGAAATTCTACACATATCACGTACGAAAACTAATTTCGACTGAAACCCAATTTTTATTTCCTTCACGAAACGCATATTAGATGAATTTCATTCAAAAATAACGGAGTGACTGGAAAGTTCTTTCAGAGAATCTATGAATTGCCGAATATAAAAAATTCGGAATTCATCCGAAGATATTTGCCAGCAAAAAAGGTTCAATTCAATACACAAAAACAAAATTATAAAGAGAACTGCACAGGCCAAATAGATATAAAAACTTCTAGTAATGTCTCAACCCCAAATTGAGAATACCATTCTATAGGAATTTCAGTTTGAAAATGCGTTATTTCAATGTCAGGTATAGTTAATATTATTCATTTCTACATAAAATCAGTGAGTAAGTAGAAATATAGGTATTAGTACAAAAATAGACCCTTTTAAATCCTTACTTCGACATTGAATTCTTTCAGGTACCAATGCAATGCTGAACCGACCTAGAAACTGTCAAATTGTCCAGCAATGAAATAATACGTACACAAAAGAGTACCGAATAACCCTTATTTACAACTGATGTTTATCTAATGGGTCAATAAAATCTTGATATAAATCAAATAAATTTACACGAAATCACTTCTTGCTAACTTTCAAAGTACAATACCTAATCTAAGATAATAAAATTGTTTAAAAAAAAAGAGAGGTTCAGAACTACCTTAATTCTGTATTATATGAAATATGGTAAAAACAAGATAATTTACCTGACATCATTAAATCCAAATCGCTTTCCTTCAATAACAAATATTTCCTTTTTCTCAAACTTACGAAACCTTCGGTCCGAAGTAATAAGTTGACGATTGGATCCAAAACCTTCCACGAGGAATAAATTTTTTCATTCAAAAAAGTAACATGGAAATCAGTCGTATGGCTTTTGTCAAACGACAAAATATTTTTTTTTGTTCGTGACAAATAATTCAGGTTTTCAAGAATATATTTCCTAAAAGACGGTCCTGATAGCTACAAGCCACGCCCCTCAGGGAGGAGCAACGATTTTTAGTTCACAATTCTGGCACTTGAAATAGATTTACAACGTCACATAGAATTTTGAGTAACTATGATGTAATATATTTCTTATTGGTATCATTGGAATGAAGAAGAAATAGGCTATGACCATGTTGTATTAGATTTTCGAATTTAGGTCAACTGAAGCGATAATAATTTATTCAAAATTGGTATTGAAAATCGTACTTTCTACGTCATTAAAACAATTAATTTGCACCTTAAAGTGAAATTATTACCTAACGAACATACAAGGGATAAAGACCTTCCATTATTGTTTTGAATCATCTTGATAGCGTTTACCGTTTCTGAGAAAATCAAGACCGAATTACAGTCCATTCAGGAATTATTGACATCCCGGGTGGCTTTGCAAAATCGAAATTAAGTTGGTACTGTTGAATTGCAGATTTCGGGTTGGCATTGGAAATGTCATGGACAGGAGGTTAGATTTCAGTTTGTTTGTGTTATTGGTTTTGATCGAAGAAATTTTGAAACTTAGAGTTGTATCAATTTCAAACACACATTGATTAGTTTATTTGAGTATTTCTCACAGTACTGTTTGAAAAAAGAAGAAGGCAAGTCATTACAACCTGAATTATTAGTGGAAGAAAACATGTGCAATACGATTTCACCTTCAAAGAATCATTGAATGATTTGATTGTTACCAAAAGCCGAGCCAAAAGCAACCAATATATCAGACTGGATGAAATTTGACATCTGGATTTTAATCAATCAAAGATAACATTACATAAACTTAATAGGTTACAAGTTCAAAACAGTTAATAAAAGGAAAATTTTTATTGATAAACAGAAAAATATAATAAGTTGAGTACGATTCAATGGTGAATACAGAGAATATTTGCAACAAAATGTAAAATTCATTTATCTGGAGGAAACTTGGTTATTTGAAAATGCCAGCATTATTCAACTGTGGACTCTAGAAAGAAAACAAAATGTTTTTCAAGTATATTCAAGGGTAAAAGTAGAAGGAGCACTATTTTGAATGCTGGATATTTGGATTTTTACCTGGATCTTTGTTTTGACAGTGGTGATCATGAAGATTATATAAATCTATGAAGAGAGAATTATTTTATAATTAGATTGCTAAACAAAGTCTTGGAATTGCATCTATAGTTCATTTATATTCCATATTGAAATTAAGTATTGTTATACCTGTTTTTTGTTCTTCAATAAGTAATCCAAAAATCTAATAAATTCCAATTGCTTTATAGAATTTTTACTGATTATTTAATCGAAAAATATATTCAGAAGAGTAACTTCAAGAATTTCTTCACCTCTTACCCACTTAACGATAATAATAGAATGCAATAAAATTTTAAAATTCACAAATTAAAAATAATTTCATGCAAAAATGCTTTTAGTGAGTGAGTTAAAGCTGTTATGGGCAAAATAATTTATGTAATTTAATATATAATAAGTTTATTCACCAAAAATATGTTTTACATAGATAACAAAAGAATGGAAACTAGTATAAAGGCATTTCAATTAAAAACAGAAAACTCGAGTACAAATAGTACCTATATTTTTCATACCAGTTTAATCAATCATTCATGTCATGAACAGTTTCAATAAATAGTGACTTTAGAAAGTAATTTACACATCGGCTGATAAATTGGTTCCAATTTTGAAAGTTACAGTACAACTGTGATGTCAAAATTTTTCATATACTGAATGGATTCTTTGAATTTTATTTCTGTCTTATTATGATATGGCTCTTCCATTCACTAAGCTACACTATTTAAATTTATCAACCAGTTTTTTCTGTTTTCTTTACCAGTTTAGACACCACAGTTAAAATGATCCATAAGAGAACCAGAAATAAAGCCCCGACTAGACGTTCATGGCCTACTTCGATGTCAATAATTCCTGAATGGACTGTAGTTGGTAAGGTTGGTAAGGGCTACTATCGAAATATTTACCGACCTGGAAAGACATAAGATGATCAAAAAGAAGACCAAATCATGGGTTCATCCAGCAGATGAGACAGTGTTCAGGCAATTCATCGATGATAAAATGGAGAACATACCGGCTACAACTGACATAAATGAATTAAACAGCAAAATAGTCATAACCATCAGACAGGCAAAAAACAAATTCTGTCCGAAAAGTGAAAAAGAGCAGAGAATAGGTCCAGAAACTAAGAAAAAAATGGAAGAACGGAGAAAGAAGGCTAGCGACATTAACACGGAACCACATGAGATGAAGGCCATCAATAGGGATATATCGAAAGCTATTCGGAAGGACATAAGACAATACAAAAATAAACAAATACTTCGAACAATTGAGGAAAACAAGAGTATGAAAGTCATGAGGAGAAAATTCACAAATGGCAAGAAGGAAATATTTCAGCTTAAGGACGAGAAAGGTAGTATAGTAACGGATAGAGATAAACTAGTACAAATAGTAGAAGAATTCTACACTGCCCTATATAAGTCCCAAATAAATCAGGCAAGAGAAGAGCCACTACAAAAGATTCAAAACCAAGGCTCCGAAGAAATACCCGATATATCCCGTGATGAATTTTACTACGCACTTCATAAAATGAAGAATAACAGGGCTCCTGGACAGGATGAGGTGGAAACGCAGGCTATAAAGCTGGGAGGACCAATTTTGATAAAGAAGATCCTAGAACTTTTCAATCTATGCCTACAAAATCAGAAAATCCCAATCTCATGGAACGACTCTCTTAAGATATTGCTCTATAAAAAAGGAGACAAAACAAGTCTAGAAAACTACAGGCCAATCAGCTTGCTTGATCACCTCTACAAGTTGTACACCAGAATTCTTACAAATAGATTAGAATCGAAATTTGAGCTCTACCAACCAAGAGAGCAGGCTGGATTTCGAGCTCGTTATGGCACCAACGACCACCTACAGTGCTTGAAAACCTTAATAGGAAAAACTATTGAATATAATAGACCTTTAGTCCTGACATTTGTTGATTTCCACAAAGCGTTTGATACAGTAGAATTAACAGCCATTATAAAAGCATTAAATGAATGCCGAATCGACCATCGATACACAAATGTCATCAAAAATATATACAACAACGCCACAACAACTATCAACCTTCACTCCCAGACAAAGAAAATTAAAATAGGAAGAGGCGTAAGACAAGGTGATACTTTATCACCTAAACTATTCATCACTGTCCTAGAGTATGCGCTCAAAAGGTTGGAATGGGAAAACAAGGGCATCAGTATCGATGGGGAAAGACTCAATCATCTTAGATTCGCCGACGATATCGTGCTCATCTCTGATAATCTAGGAGAGGCCGCTATTATGATCCAAGAACTAAAAAACGCAATACAGGTGGTCGGACTGAGGATAAATCTCGAAAAAACAAAGATGATGACCAATCTAGTCCCTAATAAGCTATTAAGTGTAGACAACAATCAGATAGAAATGGTCCATAGTTACATATATCTGGGGCATCAAGTGAGGATTGGTAGAGACAACCAAACAGCAGAACTGCTCAGAAGAACAACTTTAGGATGGGCAGCATATGGCAAACTTCGTGATGTCTTCAAGAGCGATATTCCAACCAAGCTGAAGAGAAAGGCTTTCAACATGTGTGTTCTACCCGTTCTAACCTACGGTGCAGAGACCTTAACCCTGACCAAAGCATCGGCAAGAAAACTGCAGAAAACGCAGCGCAGGATGGAACGATCGATGCTGGGAATAAGTCTAAGAGACAGAATTCGAAACGAGGAGATTCGCAGAAGGACGGGTGTGGATGATGTTTTGGAGAGAGTGACGAGAGCTAAATGGAGGTGGGCAGGACATGTTGCAAGATCTAACGACGGAAGATGGACGAGGAAAATTCTGGAATGGCGACCAAGAGCAGACAAGCGAAGCCGAGGCCGACCTCCAACGAGATGGACCGATGACTTGAAAAGAATCCACACCAACTGGATGGAAGCCGCACAGAATAGAGAAAGATGGAAATGCCTTGGGGAGGCCTATGTCCATCAGTGGACGGTTTAGGGCTGAATGATGATGATGATGATGGACTGTAGTAAAGAAAACGCCTGAATTTGCGCCGCGTGAACGGACTCTTAATATCTAAGTGTCCATGTGATATGTGTGATCTAAGTGTCCATGCAGGGTTGCCGTTCGTACGATAATTATCGTTTTGTACGATAATTTGCTGCTCAATACTATGTACGATACCGCATGTACGATAATAGCGTTTTGTACGATAATTTCAGTGTACCTATCATTTGAGCTAAAGTGTCCATAGATACTCAAAATATAATGAAACTCAGTATGACCAGATTTAGTAAATATCCAATTTTTCAGTAGATTATTGCATTTTCAGGAAGTTTTTAGTAGGAAGAAATCATTTGATAGATTTTAGTAGTTTTAAAAAATCTAACCGAGACGGTTGGGAATGTCTAAACTCAAGGATGTTCCGATGAATCAATTCATTGTTCATTGGGGTTCTACGTTCTACGTGAATCTAGGAGAACGAACCTACTTAAACATAATAAAATCATAAAACTTCTTTGGTGACTGTCGGCTGAAAATAAATACAAAGAATCATGGAATATCCGAACTCCGGAGGGACGAAGGGTCCTCATTAAAAACAGATGGTGTTCAAAATTCAGTTGAAAATATATCAATTACCATTATCTCTCATTTGGTATTCTGTTTAGTGAAAAACAATTGTTGTAACTGGAATTTCATTGACAAATTTGTGTGGCTGAATATTTCAGATTTGAATATATTCATTTCATATAAGAAAATCGTTTTTTTGATGACATTTATTTTATAGAGAATTTTTACGAAGATATATCTCTGTATTTCCAATCAATTCAATTATTTAGATTCATATTATTTTATATGTGGTTATGGGAGCAAATGTTCAATTGTTAATTTTTTAATTTTTTGCAAGTTCATTGTACAATCTTATGTACATATTAGAATTATAAGATGGATGTTTTTCCGTCACCGACAGTCTGTGAATAGGATAATGCAAGTTGTCTGATCTTGCCTAATAATTAATTAATTATTCATTTACCGTTTTGTTTAAATAAAAAATATATTACTTATTCGATATATTGCTTGTTTATTCATCCTTGTCCACAAATTATCATATTCTCGCAAAAATTTCCTTTATTTCGAATGTGTACGATAAAAATCAGTGGGATACGATAATATGTACGATAATGTACGATAATTTTGAACACGCGGTACGATATTTTCGGCTTGTCCGCCTGGCAACGCTGTGTCCATGTGATATAAGGTCTATGCATAGACCTAATATCCTAATATATATTAGGTCTATGGGTCTATGGGATTTATTTGTCTATGACTCTAAGCATCTGACAGACGTTACTTACTAAACATAATGGCCGCCACCGTATATAAACAATGAATAAAATCGTCGTTTTTTACGAAAAAAGACATTTTCTTTTCAGGATGAGCTTGAAATGTGATTAATTCATCATTTCTTACCCTAACGAGAATAAGTTGATAAATTACAAGAAAACTAGCTATTTATGTGGATAACCTTACTGTCATTAGGCCAACTTTACAATTAAAAAAAAAACTAACAGGATTGAAGAATTTTCGTCACCGGATTCCTGATTTAGGGCCCCAGTCTGCAAAATTTCATCACGTTTGAATCATTATTTAAATTAATTCTATATAGTTAACATTTACCCAAACCATTTCAATGCAGACGATATTGGAACTAAATCAAATAAAATTCCTTAAACCAGATGTTCCATTAACTTATAATACAACATTCGAGGTTTCAAATGAAAGGTGATAAGATTTGAAAATAATATGGTTAATTCATTGTGATAATAATATAATATAAATAGTAACAATTTTAAACATACCTACATTAAGCAATAGTGCAACTGATTATTTTTAACCATTCGGAAATATTTTTCAGTTTAGGCACAGTATCCAAACAATTCTGATTTTAACCGTTGGTTCAGGAGTAAAAATAAAATTTGCAGAAAATGGGACAAATTTTATGGAAGATGAAGAGTATTTGCCTTTCATGATGAAAACAAAAAATGCCTCAGAGGAATATAATTCCCTAAGACCGACAGTATGGGATCAAATTGTTTTTCGTTATATTTGTTTACTTCAATAAACTTATTTATATATATGTAAATACCATATATTGAAGATATTGTTGCATATATCTGGATTTGTAGTAAGAGCAGCCAACTACAGAGACAATGTGAGTTTTTAAGACAAAACTAATGTGTTATTAAAAATTGTACCTTGCTTTCATATCTCAACCTCAAACAGTGTTTTTTAGATGTGCTTGAACTCTAATGATCAATTGCTTCTCGATAATTTTTTATTTACTTGCTTTTTTTAGGTTGTTTGAATTGAAATGTAACCTGAATGATGTCGAAGGTCTGTCTGAAAGTTCATCATCTCCAGCAACTTTTACTGCTTCATCTTCAGGTACCCTCACTGCCTCATAGTTTGAAAGTAAGTAAGTAAGTAAAAGTTTATTCATGCTTTACAATCAATTGCTTGCACACGTCATATAAAATTGGAATAATTTAACAAATTGGTAGATATAAAATAACATACATATATATATATAAAACATTCAATAAATTAAATATCATAGCCCACAAGGTTGGAGTCTAAAAATTCCTCGATACTATAGAATGCATTCTTTGATAAAAAATGTTATTCTTTTCTTGAAACTATTTACAGGCAAGTTCTTTGTTTGAGAAGGGATATTATTATATAGTTTAACCGACATATGAAATGGTCCTTTTTGAGATGAAGTTAATCTGCAGAAATTTGCCCTGATGAAATCCCTTCCCCTAGTAGGATACTCATGGTAACCTCCATTCTGATTAAAATAATTTTTATGTGCATGAGCATAGATTAATGCATCAAAAATATAGAGATAAGGGAAAGTCAATATTTTATAATTGATGAATGCAGTTCTGCAATTTTCCCTATATGACAATCCTGCAACTATTCTAATAGCCCTTCTTTGCAAAGCAAATTCTACCACTTGAAGAGCAATTTCCCCAAGCCAAGAGTCCGTAACGCAGTACAGCCTCAACCAAAGAGAAATAAACCACTTTTAAAACTTCATTTGATAATCTTCGAGACATTGATCTCAATAAAAAAATATTCCTCGAAACCTTGGTAGCCAGCTGGCAAACGTTGAAATCCCAGCGGAGACAAGAATCGACAGTTAGTCCCAAAAACCTTGTACTGCCCATATAGACTGGATCAATCTTCTTAAGTGAGAAGAGCATCTTAACAGTCTTCTGGTCATTTGCAACTAGTCCATTCGAAGTAAACCAGTCAAAAGCGTCGTCTAGTGCAGCAGCCCCTCCCTCAAGCTCGGTAGCCAAGTCATCAGATGCCACAGAGACAGTAGTGTCATCCGCAAAGAGGATAGTGGTATACTTTCTGAGAAAATAAGGAAGGTCATTAATGAAAATTGAAAATAACACAGGGCCCAAAACAGAACCTTGTGGTACACCCAGTGAAATTTTTTCCTTATCAGACCAGCTATTGTTATAATACACACTTTGAAATCTGTTAGATAGATAGGATGAAATGAGAGCACAACTATCCCTGGAACACCCATATGCCTCAAGCTTCCCCAGCAATACACGACAAAGGCCTTCGCCAAGTCCATAAAAAGCGAATATGACCAATGGCCCCTCTCAAAACATTGAAGAACGTGATCTACAAACTCCATGATAGCGCCCAGAGTGTTTCTCCCCCTTCTAAAGCCGAATTGATTTGTATTGAATAGATTATTCACCTCGAAATACTGAACTAATTGATGACAAATTATTTTTTCGAACAACTTCGATAAGACAGGCACTAAAGAAATTGGCCTATAGTTTCTCAATTCTCCCATGTCTCCTTACTTAAATAAAGGTATAACCTTAGACACCTTGAGGCAATAATAATAATAATAATAATAACCATCTTTATTCCAAATCACCCTGTTACAATATATAATTGATCAAATGAAATGGTACAGTGTCAAGGAAAATAAAAATAAATTCATATGCAACAAAAATCATCCATTGAGTATGGTTCCATTTCAAGCAGAAACTTGAAGACTTCCTTCTTGAAATTTTTGATGTTGTTTATTTTTTGAATAGTAATCGGTAGTGAGTTGAATAACTTTAATGTTCTATATCTAGCCTGCTTCTGCGAAGTAGTAAGATCATGCCTGAGATATAGGTACTTCAAATTTCTAGTTTCATAGTATGCCTTCTTATTTTCATATTCTTCAAATAGATGTTTATTTTTGAACATAAAAATGAGGCATTGCTGGATGTATATGCCATATAATGTGAGAATCCCATTTTCTTTGAAGAGACCTCTGCAAGACTGGCTATAACTGGTTTTACATAGTAGTCTTAGGGCTTTTTTTTGTATCTTGAATAATGATGTTATATTTCCTGATCCATAAAACATAATTCCATATCGTAGTTTTGCTTCTATAGTTGAATAGTATAAAATTTTAAGTATGTTACTATTCAAATATTTGGTCATAATTCTGAGGCAGTAAATGGATGATCCCAAGTTACTCCCTAATCTTTGAATATGCTCTTTCCAATCAAGATGTTGATCTATATATACTCTCAGGAATTTGGTTGATTCTGACATAGTAAAATTTTTTCCTAAAAAGATTATGTCTGGGTTTTCGATTCTTGAATTAGTAGGGTGGAAAAGAATTACTTTAGTTTTGTCCTTATTCATTATCAAGTTGTTATTTAGGAACCATGATTCAGTCAATTGCAGTGTTTGGAGTGAGATCTGCTTCAATTCTGGCCACTGATGTTCAACTGCTGATATATTTGTGTCATCTGCATAGTTTACAACATTTATATTTTCATGTTTCCAATGTTCTTCGAGAAAAAATTCATTCAAATATATAATGAAAAACAAGGGTCCAGCTATACTTCCCTGTGGAATCCCCATTTTTATTGTTCTCATCTCTGATCTTGCTTCCTGATCATCTGTCCTGATCTGAACAAGCTGCTTCCTGTCTTGAAAATACGACTTCACCCATTGAACGGCTGGGCCTCTCACACCATAAGACTGTAACTTCATACAGAGCTTCTCTGCATCAAGGCAATCATAAGCCTTAGATAGGTCCAGAAAGAGTCCCAAAGCCAAAGATTTTCCTTCAAAAGCTGATACAATATTACTTGTGAACTGATAAATTGCAGTCTCCACTGATTTTCCCTTCATGTATCCATGTTGATTTCTTGATATCACCGCATTCTTCAACAAGAATTCCATCAATTGTTCACAAAAAACCAACTCAAAAATTTTTGAAAAAGATGGCAAAATGCTTATTGGTCTATAATTACTATAATCCTTGGTATCACCCTTCTTATAGATGGGTATCACCAAAGCTATTTTCAATATATCTGGGAAAATTCCAGTCCTAAGAGAGTTGCTCAACATATATGTAAGTGGAATTACTATTTCAGAAACCGTCTGTTTTATAATACTGTTAGAAACACCATCCACTCCAGCACTGTGCTTATTTTTCAAGGATTTTATTATCTTTGCTACTTGATCTGTTGATACCTGTTTCAAATATAATGATTCATTCAAATCTTTTTGACCACTCTTGTCACCGTTGTAAGTTGTCAAATTTTTCGTGAGTTCTGGAGCAATATTAATGAAGTATTCATTGAGTTCATTTGCTATTTTGAAGGGATTTTCTTTAATGGGGAAATTCTTGTTGGTATTTCCTTCTTTAAACGAATTTATGATAGACCAGACAGTTTTACTTTTGTTATCAGAGGTTTGTATCAGATTTTCAAAGTTTTTGGCTTTATTTCTGTTCAATAATCTATCATATTCTATCTTTGTTTCCTTATATGTCTGCAAGAATTTATTATCATATTCACTTAATACGAGTAATATATCAAGCTTGTTCTTCATTACTTTCACTGCCGAATCATTCTCCTTTGTTTTCTTTCCAATATTTTTAACAGTTATTCTTTTTAATGGACACGAATTATTGAAGTGTTGCAAATATATTCTCTCAAATTCTACAATCCGGATAAGTATTAGAAGCAATACATAAATTGAAAAGTTTAGTCAAAGGAGCTACTAAGTTATTTATGTTCTTTTTTATTAGCACAGAAGACAAACCATAATAATCTGTACTAGTAGTAGTAGTAGTAGAAAACAAACTTTCTCAGTTAACTTTTGTTGAACTATCATACCAAAATATTCCAAGATAGAAAAGGTAGGAAGGTATTCTAGAAAGTTTCTTGATTCAAGGAAAATTTCCACAATAATTCGATAATATGAATTTATCATCTCATCATATGCATTTTGAAGAATCAGAATTGACTTCATTTTATTCTTTACAGAAAGAGGTGATATTTTGGTGATATGTCAAGCAGTGATTTCTTGACTCCAGAGAAGCGACTCTGATACTTTACCAGAAGCCAGAAATATTAGTTTTTATGTTAGTATGCATTAATGGTTCATGAAAGGTGCCTGTTGATTACTTCTTATTGAATGGATTATCAGCAGTGGAAAAATCAGAATTAGTGAAAAAATGCCATGAATTCATCGATGAAAGGGAAATCACAGTTACATCAATTACATTTGATGGCACTGTAAAAAAAGTTTAATGGTACAGAAATCGGGCGCAGATTTTAGTAATCATTCTGTTCTCAAAACTTGCTCTATAGACCCTATCACATAAAATGATATTTTCATTTTTTCAGATGCTAGTTTGCTATATTAATTATTCAAAATATCATTTCAAAAGTAATGTGAGAAGTTTTTAGTTTATCCATTTTCAATTGGATATCTATTCTTGATTCTTATTATAGGTTTATTGAATGTCATAATTTTCTATTCATTGAATGAAAACTTGTTATAAGGAAATATTCATCGAGAGAAGTCAATAGAAGAAAACAATATCAGAATTATATGTATATTAAAATTCAATTCTGTTTTAGTTCAAAATAATTAATTGTTCCTTGAAAAAACAAATTACTTGTTTGAAAGCTATATCTACTGAAGCATATGAATGTGCCATATCTGAAACAATTCAGTTTGTTCATTCATAATTTCAAAACTATTTCTGTTCAATAACTTATAAATTTCAATGGATTCTAAATAGTTGAGTCTCCTGCCTTTTGATTCCACAGGGTGAGTCTTTGACTTGTACATATATTTTAAACAAAGATTCTTGTGGTCAAAAGAAACACTTTTCATTTACCATTTTTTCTGATTCAGCCCGGTTAAAAAGATATAGCCATTTTAAATTTTCATAATGAGCTAATTCACCCCTGGAAACCGAAACACTGAACTAGAAAAATCATCATAAACTTGATTGATAGGCATTCTAGTAATTTGATATGAAATATGAACAAGACGAGACTTCGCTTCTTTGAAAATCGAATCATTTTCCGTTCCTTCGAAATCTTCAACCCATAGTTTAATTGATATTAATGTTTTATTTATATCTTCTGTTGTTTATATGTTCTGTTGCGGAATTATATTCGGGATCTGGCAAATTTTGAGCTAATTTTTCTTTTGTCAAAGTCTAGATAATATCTTACGCTTTTCGTCTTGTGCTCGAAATGTAACACTTCTTTTGCGCAATTCATAGTTCAGTTCTTCAAGAAGTAAGTGCACAGATTTGAATTGATCATCATAAAAGAAAAACCAGGAGATATAAAATTATAAAACTAATATCCTAATGAAGAGAAATCATAAAAAACGAAGCTACCACTGTGTTTCGATAAACAACATTTGTGTTTCACAAATCAATATAATAATAATTTTCAAATTCGCTTTAAGAGAAGTTAAAAATGCATAGAAATTATGAAGATATTATAACTTCAATAATTTCACAGCGCAATGTTATTGCGAAAAAAACTTGTCATAAGGTATATAGAGTTTTATCAATTAAATTTGCATTAAGAACTAAATCAAAACTATGAAGCGGAAAATATTCAAATCAAAGAAATCTGAATCGAATAAAATTTCAGAAAATTTACCAATACCTCCTTATAAACTATAAATTTTTAGGGAATACCTATATTCCTTACACAAGATATTAATTTTGGATTATGAAAAACCAGGAAAATAATCGAAATAGTAATAATGAATAAGCCTAACGAATTTTCTGCCTCCAACGTTGACCGTCACTTTATAAAACTTTTTTTTTTATTTTCGTATATATTTTTTTGAGTGAGGTTATAGGCTTTGCGACAGGCAGCTCTTATGTCCTTGATGAGCAAGGTTGTGGATTCAATTAAATAGGCTTAATATAAAAGATGTTCTGGGCGCAACCCCAAATTTATGTACACTGCCTTTATTTTTGTATTTCATAAAAGGCAAAAATTACAAAAGAATAGTGTGAAATTCAAGAAAGCCTTCTCCCACTTAATGTTAAAAATATGCTTACATCTGAATTCAATTATTTACAGTGTTAATTGATTGATGGTACAAATCTCGTCCAATTAAAACGTTATAAAGTTTGAATCAGATCTGACCTTTCTGTGAGTCCTTCCAAAATTTCAAAGAGGATAGAAAACTGATGAAGTTTGCTCCTTATCAGTTGAAAAAATCAATTTCCTAGATAGTTTGGTATTAAGTATAAACCCGTAACTGGTATGGTACAGTTTCTGGAACAACTTTGGTAAGATGGGCTAAGCCAGACCCCAACCTTAATTCCTTAAAATATATGTGTTCACATTAACTTATTGTGTTCTCAAAAGGTTCTTAATCAAATCTGAATCATAGTTGAACCGATAGTGTGAAATAAATAGACAAAACTCTCATATACTTGATAATTTAATTCAAAAAATATAAATATTGCTAATAAAAAAACGTAAAAAAGAGAAAATTTTAAAATGCATACAACTAAGGAAAATCCTAATGATATGATTTCCCCAAAATTCTGAACATAAAATATACTTTTCAATATTAGGTACTAAAAAGCCGAATGGAATGATATTTCTGTGATATGTACTAGAAAACTACAAGCGTTCTTCTGAGCAATCTTCGCCGACGGTTGGCGCACAGGTGCCACATACTGGAAGATGCTAAACACCACATGATACCTTTGTTTTTTTGTCTTGCTTGCATGGACACTTGATGAGATATTTTCCTTCAGCTTCCGGAACGTCCCTTCTCCCTTCTAGAATAGAAAGAATGTTCTGTTTTAGACTCCTAGGAAGGCGCTTATTTTATATTATTCTTTCCATGTGGGGAAGAACAAGTTGCCTGGCCAGAGATTTAATGTATTTATATCTCGAAACTTGCGGATTATTTGGAAGAGAAGAGAAAATGATTCACTAAGGAAACATCCAGAATTTCATAGAATATCGTCATTGGCCATCGTCTGGAACGGCTGTAGCACCCGTAGACATGTACATTTTTTATCCAACGCATCAATTGCGCTCTTGGTTTTGTAAAAAAATTCAATAATTTTTGGCTTATTTGCCTCATTTACATTGGCTTTTCCAACTTTGGGGACATACGATGCTAATGCCATTCTGTTGGTATATCCGAACAACGAAGTATGTACATTTCGATTTCTCGACGGTAAAAATCATCGACGGAAATCACTTTCCAGGTCATCCAAATTATTTAGTATCCATTATTCAAACTGTGGATCACCTGTTTCCTTCGTTTTCGTGATTGCAACTTCCAAAATAAGACAACTTCTAGCACAAAATAATTATACTATTGGTAAGGTGGGGTCTCACATACCCCAAGCGAAGAAACACTATCAACAGAATCGTGCTAACTAAAAATATAGGCAGATGTGTAACACTGTATTGCACAAGACACATAGACTGAAAGGTACAGGAACAGATAGCGCTATCGATCAAAAAAGATTTGAGCTATAGAGAAAAATAAATGCGCTGGGGTCTGGTGGACCCCACCTTACCAGTTACGGGTTAAGTATTGAGACTCAAGACTTCTGACGTCTAAATTGACAAAATGTCAAAATGAATTCATTAAAGAGAAATAAATTCAAAACATTAACATTTGAAAGAAAAAGAAACTTGCACCTTATTTCGGAGGAAGAAATTACACGAAACTAAGTAAACAGGTATACAATGTCTTGAATAATTCAAGTTGAACGTAATTAGGTAGATACGAAAATTGCATGATATAATAATAATAACCGTCTTTATATACCAGCACATACGGCGTGAATCAAATCTGAGGGAATGAAAAATTTCATCTCGTCATGAATTTGCGAAATTTGACGCAGAAGCAGTGATTTAAAATTCGACTTGCAACATTTTTGAATGTTACAAGATCTAAGATGTATCTTTTCTGTTCATTATTCTCATCTGTGACTGTTACCTTTTCCACTTATGTACCTATAGTTTTGTCTTCAGTAAATAGTGGTCGCTACCACATGTTGGTTCCCTACAAGCTCTTATACCCAAGAATTGTATATTGGATTTTTGTTCGGCTGTGCAGTAATCAATAATGGATTTCTGAATTGTGGTTTCGTTTTTCCAGGTAAACTAATGTATTTCTTTATGGTGGAAGAAACCATTTTGGATTTTCATATCGTTCTGTTCGCATATTGAGATTAATCTTTCTCCGTTATCAACTATCACTTCTTTTGTTGTCTAGATATTGATGATGGACTATACTTAAGTATGTCAACATAGATAGTTTATTGGGCTGTTTCCATCATCTGTGCAGTTGGTTGTTTTCGACGTTTCGGCAGACAAAAGCTTGTCATGAGGCTGGTTGGTGTGTCTGGACTTGTACGCACCATACTTTTTTCGAGTTCGTATGATAGTAGACCGGCCGCGTATTGGCATTGTTTACTATGCTGCAACGCATACATGGTGTTGCAACGCGGTAAATAATGACTGAACCAATGCTCTCTCTATCCAGACATATCTTACCACGACTCAGCACAGGAAGGTGTTCAGACGTAGTAACTATTGTATCATGGATATGCACCCATTCTTGAGGCATTGTTTACCGCGTTCCAACTCAACATTGAGCTCTGCTTACACGGCCGCACCAACTTGTACCAGTCACCGTACCTTGCTGCTAATGTCTCTGTTGAAAGAATCGACGAAAATACTTTTTTAGTTTCTTCGGAGACCGATGAGTTTTCGGACTGGGTGGAAGGTATTGTAAGCACCTTTGTGCCATACAAAATATGTTTGGAATCACTTTTCGGACCTGTATGCAAATAAACACTGATGACAGAAAATAATTAGCACAATTAGCTCTAGGAGAAAACACATCCTTAGAATTTTATGATGACATGTCATTTGATGTGGGTATAGAAAATGACTTGCCAACTAGTACAGAACAACAAAGCAATGATTTTACCCAACAGGCTAATTTTTCTATAGGAACAATTAACACTGTCGAGAATGCCAATGAAACAAATTTAGGCGAAGAACATTCCGCAGCTGTAACAAAAATAAAACGGTTGATATGGTTAATGCTATGAAGAAATTTAATAAAACCCTAAACAAAATTATAACACCCTCTGACTTATTCAATTTCATTCACGTATCAAAAAATATCTCACTAAAAAAGAACATTTCTGTTCAGCCAACATCAGTGAGCCGAAGAAAAATTAGACTTGGTTTATCATGCGGCGCAAAACGTATTCAAGCTGGTAGGCCATCCAACGAAGAAATGCCAAACAATCGTAAAAGGCAAAGATCTTTAAAGAAAAATATTGATCTTAATAGACCAAATGCAAAATCACATGGAAGGCACTCTATGATTAAACCATAGTGTATTTTGCATTTAATGTAGTTTTTTCAAAACTGTGGATTTATAAACTCTTTACAGTGATACTCACTGTATTTATACTATTGTTATTTTTTTTGTGTATTAGTATTCTTTACTATGTATTATTCTTTTTCATTTTAGGGTAGTTTAATAAACGATTTTTGACGATAGTATATTATTGTTATTCTTATTAACGCCGATTGCAAAATTGCGAAAGGCAGTAAATTTGAACGTGGTTGGAACTGCAACGCGGTAAACAATGCCTCAAGAATGGGCGCGTATCCATAATACAATAGTTACTATGTATGTCTGAACACCTTCCTGTGCTGAGTCGTGGTGAGATATGTCTGGGTTGAGCCATTCTTTACCGCGTTGCAACACCATGTATGCGTTGCAGCATAGTAAACAATGCCAATACGCAGACCGACCACATCTCTTCTGTATACCTTCAATAGGTATGGATATGTTCAGGGCATTGTGTAGATCACGAAACTGCTTGTTGTTTCAAAATTGACGAGGGGATAGCAGTGACGTCATAAAAATGGCCGCCGACGGTTTTGACATAAATCTTACCCATTCATGCTGTTAACCAAACGTACTTTCTTCTTTCTTCAACAGGTAGGTAAGGATGTGTTCAGGGCGTTGTGTAGATCACAAAAATGTTCGTTTTAATTTTTTTTTAGTGGAGGAGGGGATAGTAATGACGTCATTTAAATGGTCGCCCACTGTTTTTGTTTTTTTGTAAAGTACATTGCACCTATTAGTTCTTTTTGCTTCTGTATGGTGTTGTTTGAAGACTTATTAATTGTTCTTCAATTAATTACCAGTCATCCGAAGCGTATCTCTTATATTCAAAAAAATGTTCATGCATGTGCTTTTTGATCGATGATTGATATCTATTGTAGATCAAAATCAAGTTGTGGGCGGTCTATGAGATTATTGGGATTTGAACTCAGTTGTATCGGTTGCCATCCCTTTACTCTCACCACTAGTCTACAGATGCAGTTGCTAGTTAGTAATCTATATGCATTAAGCTTGATTTAAGTTACATCTCACTTCCGGTATGCGCAGTTGGGATGCGCACTAGTCAAATTTTTAGGGTTGCGCAGATGGCGTGCGCAGTTTTCCGTCCGAATTCTGAATCCTTTCTAAAGTTATGAACAGATCGACGCGGGACTGTGGGAGCGGGAGCTGGAAAGAATCTTTTGCTCGATGAAAATCAACGGCGTTGAGCATTAAAACTTCTTCTTTCGAATAACTGTTAATTTCATATATAATTTTAGATTCATACTAATAATAGTGTTTCATTATTTTCGCGTAGCTGTGCAAACTATGCAATCTGTCCGATGCCGCAACTAACGCATCGTTCCCGTTTTTGCTCCTGCTCCCGCAATCCCGCTTTGGTCTGTTCATACCCTAATTTAGTGGTGTCGAGATGCTACCGACCTGGTACTTTCATATGAGTTTTTCATAACAACAATTTATCAAATTTTTTGAATATTTTTGTGGGTGTGCCACACGGTTCAATTCTGGACCAATTTTATTTATCATTTATGTCTCCCAATTCATAAGATTTATCATTTCTTGCTCAGCACACTGTTACGCAGATGGATGGAAAGTTTTATATATCGTTTTACCCTGCTGAAGTCAATCAGGCTTTTGCTGCATTAAACTATGATTTGAACACAATACTCGATATATCTAGAAAACACTGTTTGCAGCTCAACGCTAGGAAAAGTTTTGCTATGGTTTTCGGAAGAAAACAGATTGAGGTTTGAAACTTGTAACGGGCTAGTGACGATTGGTAACGAGAATGTAAAATTCTCTAAGAAGGTTAAAAACCTGGGTATGTGGCAATCCACGCACCCAGGTTTGCTTTTGTAAGCAAGCAGTGACATGATCAGTAAATCTCAAATCCTGATCAATATCAGGGTGTGAGAGATCAATAGAGTGTAAGAACAGCATTCCAAACAAAAAACACTGTCAGGTGAAACCTGACAAAAAAATCAAACAACAAAAAATTGCGTATACAAAATACCATGCGAATGCAGCTGAACTCACATTTGAGAGACCAAACACCCCCTGAACACAAGAGACAAAGAGCACCAAAAATTTGCTCAACTGGGGGAAACAGATAAATCCAGTGTTGAACATACCCACCTGCTAATTCTATGGTCAACATAGTATATGACATTTGAATATATGCATGTCTGTGACTTAACCAACAATAAGTTGTAGCAGTTGTACAAGTTGTTGTCGTAATACGTTGTGTGGTGCTAAAATAAAAGAGTTTGATTTTAAACACAGTTTTACTCAAGTTATAACAAAAATATTCCGAATCCTAAATATAATTTAACATCCAGGCTAGTCCAACATGGTTGGGATGAAGACCATAGGATCAAATGGGATGAAGCTTTCATAATATCAAAGGAAGAAAGATCAAAACGGAGGAATCTCAAAGAAGCAGCCTTCATGGCCATCACTCCGAATCCCCTAAAAATGCCGCCTCTGGAGATCTGCGCACCAATCATAAGATCCAATCTGAGGAAATTGAACTCTGTCCAGGTCGGTAGCATCTCGACACCACCAAATCAGAAAGAAATCGGACGAAAAACTGCGCACACCATCTGCGCAACCCGAAAATTCGACTAGTGCGCATCCCAACTGCTACCGGAAGTGAGGTGTACTAACTCCTTCTGTAGACTAGTGGTAAGAGTGAAGGGATTGCAACCGCTACGACTAAAGCGCAAACCCTGATTAACTCATACAAACTCGAAAAAAATAAGGTGGGTACAAGTCCAGATAGACCAATATTGGCAAACGGTTCTTCTCAGAACCAAACAATTGGTCCTTCTCAGGACCAACACCCAGAAGACGGCAGGCGAAACGTCGGAAACAACCAACCGCACAGATGATGGAAATAGCCCAATAAACTATCTAACATATCACTTCTTCGTGTTTCACTATCGCTTTATCATTATCTCTATTTCCCGTTCTTGCGTTGAAGTCTCCAAGTAATATCACTTCTCTAGAGCTTCGTGCTCTAACAATTTCGTCATTTAGTTGTTTTTAGAATGCATTCTTGTCATTCACAGATTCGTCTTCATTAACTCCATCTTATTATCGTTGTCTTAGTTCCAAAAAAGGCTTATGTTCACTCTTATAATCCTCTCATTTACGGCCTCCCATGATGTAAAGTATTTCCTCCAACGTTGTATGTATGTATCAAAATCGAGATCCCTCTTTTCGCTCTCATTTCCTTGGGTGCACCACAAAAAAATTGATCATACTCCCCTTTGTTTTCCGAATCCTTTCTTTTTTTCTTGGTCTCCGTCGTTACCTCAAGGTCCATTTTTAGATGTTTCAGCTTGTCGTGTATTACTTCATCCATCTTTCTTCCTATTCCCTGAACGTTCCATGTACCAATAGTCAATATTATTTTTTGTTGCTTAGTTCGTATCCGATATCCAGTCCTGTTCCAAGGCTTTGATCGGGCGTTTTAACAATACTTTTTCTACGAGAGTGGATTGCCGGCCTATTGCTCAACCCTCCTCCTCTATCCGGGCTTGGGATCGACAGTGGCAATCGACAATCGACAGGCTACTCAATCCACCCATCGATTAACCCAGGCGGAGTTACATTGATTAGTTGATTTAAGTATTTCTCCCAGTACTGGTAGAAAAAAGAAGGAGGCAAGTCATTACAGCCTGGATTATTAGTGGAAGAAAACCTGTGCAATATGATTTCACCTTCAAAGAATTACTGAATGATTCGATTGTTACCAAAACCAAAAGCAACGAATATACCAGTCTGGATAGCATTCGACCAAAAAGCATCTGCGTTTTAATCAATCAAAGACAACATTACATGAAATTAATTGGTTACAAGTTCAAAACAGTTAATAAAAGGAAAATTCTTATTGATAAACAAAAAATTATAATAAGTAGAGTAGAAGTCTATGGTATATACAGAGAATATTTACAAAAAATATGAAATTAATTTTTTTGGATTACACTTTGTTATTTGAAATGGCAGTCTCATTCAACAGTGGACTCTAGAAAGAAAACAAAAAGTTAGCCAAGTAACGAGCGCTCATTAAAATTCGTGGTCAAGAGTGCTGTAGAAAAATTACATTTGATTTTCTGTGATTACAAGTAGCGCTTAGCTTGTATCATATTCTTATTCTTCCCAGATTAGAAGTATCTAAACAAAATGCTAGTGATATGATACAAGATAAGCGCTACTCGTTGTCACAGAAAATCAACTCTAATTTCTTTCACAGCACTCTTCACCAAGAATTTAAATGAACGGTCGTTAAGGTCGTCAAGGGTAAAGGTAGAAGGAGCACCATTTTGAATGCTGGATTTATGGATTTTTACCTGGATATTGTGACAGTGGTTAATCATAAGGATATTATATGAATCTATGAATGGGGAATTATTTGATAATTGGGTTGTTAAATCAATACCTTTTCTGCAAATAATTGGAATAATATTTTGCAGCTCAGATGATGAATTTCAAAAATGCAATAAAATTCGAAAATTCACAAACAAAACATAATTCAATGCAAAAATGCTTTAAGTAAGTAAATCAAAGCTGTTATGGGCAAAAACTCTATGTAATTTAATAGTAAATAGTATAACGCATTTGAATAAAAGAAGAAAACTTGAGGGTACAAATAGTATCTATATTTTTCATTCAAGTTCAATCAATCATTCCTGTCACGAACAGTTTCAATGAATAGTGACTTTAAAAAGTAATTTACACATCTGCTGATAAATTGGTACCAATTTTGAAGGTAACTGTACAACTGCGATGTTAAAATTCTTCATATACTAAATGGATTCTTCAAATTTTATTTCTGTATCATTATATAATTATAATAATATTGTTCATTGAGAATAAACATAAAAAATTACAAAAGTTTTTATTTTGCGAAATATTTACCTGTGCGTAACTATAAATAAAAAGCTTTTCTAAAATATTTGAAGGAATATACATTTTTTAATGGTAAGGTAGTAATGAATTATTTCCATCCAGACAATATCACGTTCTAGTTTATATCACTTCCGGGTAAAAGTCCAATCAGGTAGACTTCCAAGATCCATTCAAGGGTGAACATCATTTCAGGGTTAAAGGTAGGGATGGGCAATAAGGGGCAGAAAACTATCTATATATATATATAGGTATATATATATATATATATATATATAGGTATATATATATATATATATATATATATATATATATATATATATATATATATATAAATAAATAATAATATAAGAAAATACTAGACGTTTGAAGTTAGATTCTAGCCTCATTAGTCGAGCTCAGAAGGAGGTTGTACTGGCCACAACCCGAGCTGTCCGGAAGTTCCTTACCAGCTCCTGAGGACACCTTGTCTGCAGAGTAGACCGGTGCTCCCAGCGAACCGACCCGTCTATCGGTGGATTAAAAAAAAAAAAAAAAAAAAAAAATATATATATATATATATATATATATATATATATATATATATATATATATATATATATATATATATAGAGTATCAATATATTCTGACACTATCGAAATGTATCGAAATATGTTAGAGTAAAAATATCGATATACAGGGTGTCCCGTAAAGACCACGTCAAACCGAGGGAGAATGTAGATCAAAGGATAACCCACCTGCTATGACAAAATTCCCATTATAAAAGTCTTACCGTTTTTGAGATATTTTGTTTTTTTTTTAATAATGAATTATTGCCCCTTTCAATAGTTTTGTCTTTACGGTTGGTACAATTTTACACCTTTTTGGTTAATTTTTCCAGTAAAATATTGCTGAAGAATGATTTTAACGTTTACATTAAAAACATTCTCCGAACATTTTAAAGGGGGGCTGTGAGAAATATTTTTATTGAAAATTTTGGTAGTGGATTCTTTCGTTCATGAAGGTTAGTTCATCTTAGTGGAACAAAAATGTACTGAGCTACTGCTGTACATTACACCAATAAATTGTCTATTTTATAGTGATTTCAATAAGGTATCACACAAGTCATTTGTTATTCAAAGAAAAAAGATATGGCCGTTTTTATCCAAATGGGTAAGTTTCTGACAAAATCAAGTTTGTCAATTCTGGTCTAAGAAATCTTCGATGTTGCATTACCCCCATAATACTTTCATCATTCCTAGTTTCTGCCCAGTGGATGGTATATGGAGTCCTCTTAGGAGATCCATATGTGCAAATTCCAAACTTTCTTGGATGTGTTCTCACAGGGTTCCAACTATGTTTATTTTATTGTTTTGCACAAGGTTCAAAGGGTTATTCAAGTGAACTGATATAAATGAGTATTATTCGTTGTTGAAAATGAAGTATAAATAAAAGAGGTTGCCAATTTTTTTGTACCTAGTGAACAATGGCAATTGTTTACGTGAAAAAATATTAGTCGCATAATTCTTCCCCCCAACGAAATTAAATTTTTCCGGCGGACCGACGAGTCTTCTTGTACCAAGGATGGGTACATGAATCCCCACAATTTGTATAGCTGGAGTATCATAAATCCACACGAGGTGAGAGAAGATAGAAGATAGAAAAAAGATATGGCTGTTTCTATCCAACAGGGTGCGTTTCTGACTATAATTTGACGGTTATTATTTAGGGTAGATACTAGTATTTTTAATGACATGAAAATCATTTATAATCATTACAGAACATATTCAAAATGGCGATCTCCTTCGCGTATACAGGCTCTGCATCGACTGAGAAACGACCTTTTCACTGCCCTCAAATGGATGTCGGATATTTCCGCTGCAGCAACTCGGATGCGTTCTCTCAATTCGGCTTCATCACGTATGGATGTTGCGTATACTTTGGCTTTGGCAGCCCCAATAATAAAAGTCCAGAGGATTTAGATCAGGTGAACGAGGAGGCCACAAAATTTCACCTCCTCGTTCAATTCCCCGGTGGGGATAAGTTCTATTCAAATGTGCGGTAACTTCGCGTCCGTAATGCCCGCCACTCAGGAGGCATGTTCTCGAGCATCTAGAAGCCAGGCACCCAAAAGATTCCAGTCGGGCAGTCAAGTTCATTCTCTGATTTACAGTCGTGCGGCCGTGTCTCGAGCTGCCCGACTGTAAAATGATCCGAACGCTCGACCATGGGTGCCTCGTGAGTGGCCGCCTTAAGGTGCTGGGCATCCATCATGTTGAAACCACAGACTAAGTCGCAGCGCCAGTAAAATGGGCAGCTGGTCGGTAAAAATTCCAAATAATTGTTTGCATTCAGTGATGGCGGCAGTTCGATCGGGCCAAAAATTGCACCATAAAATATTCCAGTACATAAATTGACCTTTAATCGATATTGTGATCTATCTTCTCTCACCTCGTGTGGATTTATGATATTCCAGCTATGCAAATTGTGGAGATTCATGTACCCATCCTTGGTACAGCAAGACTCGTCGCTCCAAATGATCTTATTAAAAAAATCTGGATCTGCATGATGTTTTTGCAACATTTGCCGGAAAAACTTAATTTCGCTTGGGTGAAGAATTATGCGACTAATATTTCCGCACGTAAACAATTGCCATTGTTCACTAGGTAATACAACATCGAAGATTTCTTAGCAGAATTGACAAACTTGATTTTGTCAGAAACGTACCCATTTGGATAAAAACGGCCATATCTTTCTTTGAATAACAAATGACTTGTGTGATACCTTTTTGAAATCATTTTAAAATAGACAATTTATTGGTGTAATGTGCAGCAGTAGCTCAGTACATTTTGGTTCCACTACGATGAGCTAAACTTCATGAACGAAAGAATCCACTACCAAAATTTCCAATAAAAATATTTCTCACAGCCCCCCCTTTAAAATATTCGGAGAATGTTTTTAATGTAAACGTTAAAATCATTCTTCAGCAATATTTTACTGAGAAACTTAACCAAAAAAGGGTAAAATTGTACCAACCGTAAAGACAAAACTATTGAAAGGGGCAAAAATTCATTATTTCAAAAAAAAAATATTTCGAAAACGGTAAGACTTTTATAATGGGAATTTTGTCATAGCAGGTGGGTTATCCTTTGATCTACATTCTACCTCGGTTTGACGTGGTCTTTACGGGACACCCTGTAATATTCTGGTGTGGGAAAATTCTGTTGAATTCAATAAAGTTTTTCTATATCATAGAGGAGAAAAATAAGATTCAGATGACGAGATTCAGTTGAAAACGACATATTTAGTAGTTTTCAATATTTCGCATTATGATTTCGACCTCACTAAACATATTTTGATCTAGGTACTTCCATTAGTCGAAAATCCGGATTTTTAGAAGTTTGCTCCCATTTCATGGAATATTTTCGATAAGCAGAATTTCAGTTTTGCGATTCTACATTTCGATATTTAGGTATTTCAGAGTTTCAAATCTGATATTTTTCAATATTTCGCATTATGATTTTTACCACACAAAACTTATTATGATCTAGTTATTTTAGTTGCATTAGTCAAAAATTTTGATTTATCGTGACCAGATTCAGTTGAAAACACACATATTTAGTAGTTTGCTTCCATTTTTATAGAATATTTTCAAAATGAAGTAGGTACTTTAGTTCTGAAATTCTACATATCGAAAATACTGGATATTTATTTGAAATGTCAAATTCGATATTTTTTAATATTTTGCATTATGATTTCGATCACACGAAACATATTATGCCCTAGTTCGTTTAGACGAAAATCCAGATTCATCGTGACCAGATTCAGTTGAGAAGAACATATTTAGTAGTTTGCATATTTTCAATATGTAGAATTTCAAAACTGAAAATACATTTTTCCTACAACTGCTATGAAAAGTAGCGTATTCTGCATAGTTTACTCAATTGCAAAACTATGTATTGCGCATACTGTGGGAAATATTATTCCCCACGGCACTCTGCCCACACCTCCCTTGGTAGACCCATGAAATTGGGCTTTTGAGTCGTTTCTATGGAAACGCAATAAATTAGCACATACTGTCAACGAAGGTCATTTTGATTTGAATCAAGTCCATTACTTGAATTATTGAAATTTGTGCAGTTGTAGGATAAGTATAGTGTGCAACATGTGGAGAAAGTCCTTTTCTCGCTCGTGTGTTTGCGGCACTCGCCTTTCAGGCACGTGCCACAAACTTCCACACTCGCGAGAATAGTTGGACTTTCCCCACTTGTTGCACAATATACTATTATTTTATGGGTTAATTAGTGCCTCTAATTCTTTTTCAAGTCCGAGCTTTTCGGTGTTATTAAAGGCAACTTTCATTATTTCCTGAGTTAATTGTTCTGTATCATCAAGGTTCCTTTCGATCATTTGCAAAAATTTTTTCATGTGCTCTGAAGCCCTGAATATATCCAGGTATACGGAGAACATTCACCACCGGCTATTACAGAGCGGAGTATATTGCTTTCAGAACAAGGCAAATAATAAAAGCACCTTTTGAAGCAGCGGCGTGGAGCTGGAAAGCATTCTTCCGTTTGGCATTATTTTCATCTCGGGATAAAGTTTCTAGAGCCTCCATTATCGTCGGGAAATTTTCTTCCGAAATTTTGATGGTTTTGTGTTTTTCATTCCATCTTGTTCCACAGGGTTGTGAAATATGTTTTTTTTCATAAAACTGATTCTCAAAAAAAAAAAATACTTTGGTGGTTTCTATTTTGCTCCGGATATCAGAGCATTGAGATCGTTAATCATTAGGTCCAGTTCATGTGACGCACAATGGAAAAATAAAGCTTCGGTATATTTTTGACGGAGGATTGCTTGTACTCTGCCTTCCTTCCCAGACATCGTCGAAAAGCCGTCGAATCCAAGGACAACGCACTTTTCTGGATCGAGTTCTTTGGACACAAACTGATCAATTGCCTTTGCGATAGACTTCGCGCCTAGACCTCCTGATTCGACAAAACCAACAAAATCTTCTTATATCTACTAGCTCTGTAACACTTTGCATCAAAATATCGTATTCTAATAGATAATTGTTTTTTTTCCTGAAATGTCTGTCGTTTAATCTGCTTGTACACTATTGCTCTAAGCTCCTGCCTCTTTCACTTTATCCATAATATCCGTTTCCAGCACTTCTCCATAAATATAAATGATTTTATTTTGAATAGACACTGATCGGTAGCTCACGTATTTCCTGCCGTGTTCGATATGGTTTTTGAAAACTATGTCACCAGTGTCGATTCTCATTTCATACAAGTCCTCCAGTATTCCTTCTCCACTGTTTAGCGCAATGCCATGTCATGGGACACACTAAATAAAATAAAATCATAATAATGAGTTCATTGTTGAAAAATTGATAAATAAAAACAATTAGTCGCAAATTCAAATATCTCAACAAATACAATAAACAATAGAAAAAAAAATGGTAAATACAATTTCACAAATATTGAAAACTTAACAGCCTTAAATTTGTGCTGAATTTACACTGAAAAAAATGCAAAGATCCGATTTTGTCCAAATATATATATATATGGAATCATATAACAGGTGCACACTTCATGATACAAATCATCCAAACATATAACACTACATATTTCCTATGGAAAGGAAATTGCTTGTGTATGGGAATAAAAAATATTCTAAAAACCAACAGTTGTGCAGAGCACTGTTTTATTTACTATGATCGATGAAAAAAAACCATTTAGGCGCGTGAAGGAAACTAATTAAGTACAAACTTGGAACTTTCTTTTTTCTCTTCTTATACATGTATTACATAGATTTTTTATGGACATTTTTGAGATCTATAAATCCCGCCACATGGGACCGGGGAAGGAGAGATATCCATTCTTTCACAGATTTACTGAACATATTGAGGGAATTAAAACTCTTAATAGAAGGAGAGAGCCAAAAATGTTGCATATCGCTGTCCCGCTGTGTTGTGTACGAACGGTACAGTATAACTTTGTATGGTTTGTCTAGTATTGTGACCGTAGGAAATTAAAATTTTGTTGTTAGTAGTTCAGAAGTATTCTCCAGCAATATATAACTGCCTCGGGTCAAAGATGTTAGCTTCCGCGTAAAGGGATTCGGAGGGGTAAGTTAAACTTTTAGATAATATAACCTTTAAAATTCTCTTCTGTAAAGTTTCTAATTTTTTCAAGTGAACATTCTGCACTTCACCCCAAACAGATATTCCATAAATTAGAACTAACTGAACTAGAGAAAAATAGATACAAACGAAGGATAGGCAACAGACGTCTGAGTTTTTTTAAAGTTATATCTACATGATGTTGTCATCTTACATGGGAGTCCAGTATTACTCCTAGATATTTTGTTTTCAATACTCTATTAATACTGACAATATCCTCCCCAAAATGAAAGTCAAGTTGTATTCTAGCAAATTGCTAGCATAACTACAAAGGGGCATAAAGTGTGTCTTGTTTGGATTGAATGTGAGGGGTTTGCTATTTTAAAAATCTACAATGACAGCGAAATCATTCTCCACTTTTTCTTTCAAAGATAACCAGTCAAGGTCCTTGTAAAACACAACTGTATCATCTGCGAAACCTATAATGTCGCCAGATATTGGCAAGTGCAACATTTATATATATTCAAAACAAAAATGGCCCCAAGACAGTACCCTGAGGAACACCACATTGCACGTTTTTTTTGCTCTTCGACACCTCTCCATTTCTACAATCTGATCTCTACCCCTCAAATAATTCTCTAATAATAAATAATCTTCACCTCTAATTCCAATATTCTCTACGTTATCCAACAGCTTGCAGTGAGAGACAGTGTCGAAAGCTTTTTGCAAATCAACAAAAATACAGAGTGATGGTAAACTCTGATCAATCGCTTCATAAATATTATCAAATAGTTTTAACATTGCATCCTCCGTTGAAAGACCCTTCTTGAAACCGAATTGCCTATCAGATATCAATTTGAACTTTTCCAAAAACTCATCTATTCTATGCTTAAGGAGATTTTCAAAAACTTTACCAAAAACTGATATGAACGATATGGGCCTATAATTAGAACATATCGTACATTTCTATCACCCGAACACTTTAGGAAATTGACTCTCCCTGATACATTTATTCAAGATAACTGTTAATGGTTCAGATATTAAGTCCACAATTTGTTTCAGTGTTTCCGACTTCACTCCGTCCACTCCCGGACACTTTCCGTTTTTTAAGTTCCCAATCGCACTTTCAACCTCAAACTTATTCGTTTAGATGAAATCAAATGAACTGGCGTTTCGCTTATTACCCGGTATTAATCTGTCTATTTTTTTCACCTTTTAAGCCAGCTTTTCTCCCACCTCCGCAAAGAACGTAATTAATTAATCCAGAACCGTCTGATGACCAATCGACCGAGTAGAGGCATCCGGAACTTCATAGGTATTTTTTTCTCCACTAATCTCCTTCACGGTACTCCAGAGAGCCTTCGTATTATTGACATCCATTAGCTTCTCTCTTGAGTAGTTATTGTTTGTTATATTTATCATACTATTCAACGTGTTTCTGTACCTTCTATACGTTTCTCTCAAGCCGTCATCGGTCATATTGCTCTTATATCTTTTGTACAATTCGTTCTTCGTTTTTATCGAATTTAAAAGTCCGTTGGTTACCCATGATTTGCGCCTTACTTCATGATTTTTGAGCTTTATTTCAGAATTACATTGGTGTATGTACCCACAAATTTTAGAAATAAATTCTTCAGCAAGTTTATCCACGTTACGATCTCAACTGTAGAAATTGTTCCAATCCTCATCCTGCAACTTAGTTCTTAATTTCTTATAGTTAATGATCTTTCTATACCTGTTACAGATCTTAGATGTTGCATCTCTTATCCCTTGGGAGTTCTCCACAGTCAAAAAAACTGGATAATGGTCCGTAATATCTACCTTCCAGATCATTGAATTGAAACATCTCAACGGAAGTTTTGTCTTCACAAAAATGTGATCGATTCAAGAACCCATTCCGAACTGATCTGGTCTTGTACAGCCGTAGATCGCAGGAATCTAACTCTCCTCAGCCAGTATATCGAGATAGTCATTCACCCCATCGTCCCCTGAGTCCTGGATGATAATATTCATCACCAACAATTACCAACATGGAATATTTTTCATGGTTTGATTCAAGTTGTCTCAAATTGCTCTTAAAATCTGCTACATTCAGGGATGGACTCCTATATAAGGATAACACTTGAATTGACATATCTTCCATCCTGATAATAAGTTGAATCACATTTATCTGTCCTATTCGAATAATTTTGTGGTTCCATGTGCAACCATCCTCAATAAACACAAGTGTTCCATAATTTTTGTTTAAATTGCCCTCGTTGTAAATACTTACATAGCCATTCATTGTGAAAACGTTAGGATTTTCTAACCGGTGAGTTTCAGTTAGGACTATACAATCGATGATGCCCTTCAACCCAGAAAGAGTAGCAACAAGTGCATCAAAGTTTTTGGTGACACTTCGAATTTGTGCGAAGGATGGAAAAACCGCCATCTCTGCTTAATCTTAAGTAATGACCGAGGTTAAAGGGATCGTCAATTGAATGCTCTCGGTCGCAGTTCCTGTACATAAGTATTCATCTTGGGACGACTCGATTTTCGTGTAGTACACTTGTTCCCAGAGCGCAACTTTGTTCATCCGTGTCCTGCTTCTGTTTATCCTGTATCTGATCTACTGCATCCAACCTTACTTTATGAGCTTTCAGATCTTCAAACGTGTACACTTTGCCCCCAATAAGAAGCAAATTACCCTTAATGCGATCTTTTTCACCCTTAGCATTGGATGATTTCAAATAAGGAAGAAGAGCAGCTCTTTCCTTCCTCTCTTCAAGGGTCAGATCACAAGAAACCGATATACCAGAATCCTTCAGCTTATAAGCGTGTTTTAAAATTTCGACCTTTTTTTTGAAGGATGAAAGCTCGACGAGAATTAGACCCTTCTCACTCTTGCCTAACTTATACACGTCCTCAAAGTCGTTTGTTGTCACGTCCAACTTTATAATATTCCTCAGGATATGAAGGGCGGATTCTTCTGGCTGAGAGCCCTTACGATCATGCAAATCGATGTTATTCTTCCTTGTCCCACGATGAAGATACTCCAGTTGAGATTTCAGTTTTGAATTCTCCCTCTCGAGAGCACCAATTCTATCTTCGTAAGATAAATCCTATAATTTTTCAGTTTTCTTCAATAACGCTTTGTTAATATCTATTGACCTAAACATCTACTGGCAAATATCCATTGAACGACTCAGCAGCTTTTACTGCATCCTAATAAAAGTGGGTTTCCACATGATTTCTGCAACTCTCGTGTATAGTCTTGTATTTGCAGAACAGTTAGACGATAAACGAACCAAGAACTCCTTTTACGCTTTTACAGAACTCATATTTGACTCGAACGCTTGTTTATACGCATTATTTTTTGTTATAAATAAATCATACATGAAAGTAACTTTCGAAGCCATTTATTTCCTTAAATCATTGAATTCGGGAATATGTTACCTTTTATATGGCAAATGAGCTAATAAGCCTGTATATGCCATTGAAATATTAATATATTGTTTTTGATACCCTTCTTGATTTTCGATGATTCTAGTTATACTATTCGCACGAAATTTTGCCTGAAGCTTAAAATGATCATTCTATATTATAGGTATACAAAAAAAAATTCAACTCGATCTGATCTATAGTTACGGAAATATTAGGTGATTTTTCCAAAATTCTTCTTGAATTGTATATGGTTCATTTTCTATGGTTCTGATATGTGATTAGCTTGAAATTTTGCATGAAACTCGCAATTCGCATTTCATATCTCAAGACCAAAATTAACTTCGTTCTTCGTCTGTTGTGTGGTTACGGAAATATTGGTCAATTTTCTTGATTATTCTTCAATTTGCTATGGTTCTGATTGCACGAGGCTCAAAATTGTAATTTTGCATCCAATTTCAAATTTTAATGTGGATCTGAGGTGTAGTTTCGAAATTAATAAAAATTGAAAAAAAAAATTGAAAATTTCACGGAAACCCATCAACAAACTTAACTGCAGCATTCGAAATCTGGACCTAGCCTGAAAATTTCAAGTTTCTAGTTTTTTTCGTTCAGCAGTTATCTTGTTTACGGACGGACCGATTCGAATTTGAGGAGGAATTCGAATTCGTGAGTCCAATCAGTGACCCTCTAGAGGAGCTAGTGACACCCCTTGCATACCCCCTAGCGACGCTTATGAAAAGATTGAAAATGTATCCATAGATATCTCCACAGTCGAGAAGTACCTGCATCCAAGTTTCTGTTGGTAGCAATATGAACGTAACTCTGTTTATATTACCGAATTTTGAATACTATGACCGCATTGACCAGTCTAACAGTAACCTCTGATTTTTAAATTCGAATTTGAGGATTTGAGGAAAGAAGTTCAGTAAACGTTTCGTAGCCAACTGAAATGTTATTTACCCCACTCCTACTATTTCATTCATAGTTATTTCTCAAGTTCTGCATCGTCTGCTATCTCTATCGCACGCAGACAGTTTGCATCTGTTCGGAGTATTGTGTCTTGTGAAAACTAAGGATATAATATTATTTGACAGTGACTGTTCTTGTTTGTTGGGCTCTTGAATAAGTTTGTGGTGTGTTTTCAGCATCTATTTTTGTGTAGTTTATTTTAATTGAAATAGTTGCATAGGACTAGTGACTTAATTCTTGGATATTGTTTCTCGTGTGAAATTTTTAGGTTAATTATCAAAGGTAAGAATTTTCTCACACAGAAATAGGGTTAGGTATATACATAGCTCATAGTTATATTGCTCCGTTTCTAACAAAATCAGATCCCAAGGAACTATTCATTTATTTATTCATTTAATTCGAATCTGATGATTCTTCTCTAATAATATACGTTTGATAGAAATAATGCCTTCAATCGAACATTTAATGAAATATATGTAGTTTATAATGGAAAATTAATATTTATTTCCTTATAAAACAGCAGTTACTGTGAATTCATTCAGATTATATTAATTTCTATTCACATTCATGTATCTGAGTCGGCAGTTCACATTTCGTTATTTTACAGGAGAATTATGAGTGTAGGAAACAATTTGTAATTATAATGAAAATCCATCGGTCACGATAAATCAATCTAGAAACTGATTTATTTGCATTGCTTCATTAATCATGGCTTGAATGAAATATCGTAGGAATTTCATATCTGTCATGATCTATTTATTGCTCATGTAAAAAAATGATTTGTTTCTAAAAATTCTACTAGTGTCAGATTATATTATGTGGACCAATATTCAATAGAGATATGAACTATCTTTTGGATATGACCGTAAATAATGTATACTCTTCACCTTAACAATTGCTTGTGTATTGAATTTATTGAAATTTCAATCACGTAAGAGTCGTAAGTACCTTCATTTCGACTCCCAAGGACAAGGGATCTACCCATCCAGTGCCGTAGTAACTGGGTGTTCCATAATCACGTGGCTGGGACGAACCAGGTTTTTAACTTTTACCCACAAAATTAAATTATATTATTTTAATATTGCGATTGGGATGCAAACTTGCTTTTATTAGGAAACCTTGCAATTTAGATATAGGAATATATCGTTTGACAAAAAATTTTGATTTCATTACATATTATGATATGTGCAGGTCATTTCATTTGAAATACGCACTTCTTCTCATTTAAATGAGTCAATTTGAAGCCTGTGATTTTGAACAACCCTATATGATAAGGGACGTTATTTATTTCACTTACCTAAATGATACAAGGAATATTGGTAATTCATATCAGAAATTTGAGCTTCTAACATTCCAAGTACCGAAGTGATGAAGGTTTAATTGAACCCCTAATAGAACCTATGTTTTGCACAGAAATAGAAGTAAATCAATCAATGACTCGAAAACCGCTAGAGATAGAGACAAGAAAGGTAATATCATAGTATAAGAAATCCATATACTATGGTAATACATAAATAACCAAGACGCTACGATAAACCGAAAAAAGTAAAAATATGTATATAGATAGAGCAGTGGTTCCCGCCCAAGAAACAAAATATTCAATTAAATCGTACCTTCTCTTCTCCACAAAAGTCCAGGGTACCATCGACAGATGGCCACCCTGTATATATATCGTTATATGTTATCGAAGTAGAATCGGTGGAATCGAACAAATCACCCTGTAAAGTCTCAATTGGGACTCCCAACAATTAACCAAACATTGTTTCGAAACTGTCTTGAGTAGTGTATATTTCTCCTAGAATCTGACGGTCTTCGGAAACACCCTGTTTATATATATATATATATATATATATATATATATATATATATATATATATATATATATATATATATATATATTGTCTCCAGATAACAGTCGTACTATAAATATCGTGAATCTATTAAGGGAATTCGACTGATAAGAAGGATTTCGGTTTTACTCTTTATTCATACCAAGCTTTCGGAACTGATTGGTTCCTTCCTCAGGGTTACTACAATTTCAACAATTAAAATCAAAATTACATATACAAAAAGAACTATCACAAATCTTTAAAAACAGTCACTTACAGAATTTGAGGTTATCTCCTTAATAAGTTAAAATTCATCAATTAACGCAAATTTTCAAGTAAATTAGTCTCAAATACTCTATCAGTTGGATTAATCTTTCTTTGTCAATTGGATGTGAAGTATAAAAAGTGTGTCTAACCTAACTTGATTATTTTCTTTGGTACATATCACAGAATCGCGTCGCGTCAACTTTGGTTTACTTTTTCTTCTTATTTTTATTCGTCTAGTGGTCCATCATAGAATCGTTCCCGGTTTGGATATGTTAACAGGAACGTGTAAACATTGCTTAATCTTTGTACGTCGGTTTTTTTATTTATTGGATTTTCTTGATTTCTTATGTTGATCATTTCTTGTATCAGTCTTTTATTATATTTACCTTCCGTACATAATACTTCTGTATTTTCAAAATCAATTTTGTGATCCTTTTTCATCGTGGGTTCATTGTCCGGATATCACTCTTATGTAACGTTAATCGACTCTTTAACCATTGAGATGTCTGTCCCACATAGGTGCCATCACATTCGAAACATTTAATTTTATACACTACATTAGATTTCAGTGGGTTTGGTGTTTTATCTTTCAATTTACTGTATAACATCTTGATAGTTTTCGTGTTGTATGTACTTATTTTTACTTTTTCATCTTTAAAACAATTCTTAATTTTGCTGGTTAGATTTCCTATGTTGGGAAGGCTGCCATATTTTATTACAGGATCATCTTGAACTATATTTTCAATTTGTTCAGGTTTTCGTCGAGGTTCTGTTAAGGAGACTCTGTCAGTTTCATACATTAGTTTGTCGAGCATTTGTTTTGGATAGGAATTTTGCCGAAAGATCTCATGTAATTTCTTTATGTTCGCATCCACCATATCTGGATGGCAGATTCTTTGTATCCTGTTTTTCATTTCTTTGATACAATTTATTTTCATGTTTATCGGATGTTCTGATTTGAAATGTATGAATTTGTTTCTTTTTCAAAAAGAAACAAACAAAAACTTTACCTTTAAGATTTAAAAGGATGTCCGGATTCTTTAATATATGTGCAAGGTTTCCAAAAGCTGCCCACATTAGCGATACTCTCCTAGTGACCTCTGCTCGCTGATTATCCTTTCCCAAAGTGATATTGTGTCCCAAATATATGCAGGGTGAGTCTTTGACTTGTACATATATTTCAACCGAAGATTCCTGAGGTAAAAAGAAACACTTTTTTCCTTTATAGTTTTTTCCGATTCGGCCCGGTTACAAAGATACAGGCTGTTGAAAATCCATAAAAAAATGTGATTTTCAGCTATATCTCGTAAATGGTTCTATTGAAGGAAATGATTTTTGGAATATACCTTGATGTGATACATCTTCTGCGAACACAAGATTCCCTACACATCTTTCAGTTTCTTCATTATGAACATTACATCACATAAAAATACCAGAAATTCGAAGAACCCAACTCTTAAAAGTAATTTGAACGTTCATTGAAGAATATTTGGCTAATTTGGAAAATAAAAGTATTCTTCATATTTTCTCCTACAAAGCGCCGTTTTCGAGTAACTTGATCTTAAAAAAAAAATTTTCTGTGAAATTCGAAAAATTGGGTACTTTGGCTAAATGCAACTCTGTTCTGTTGTGGAAAAAACCACAGAAATGAATATTTACTATGATGTCATGTCTCAGATTTTAGAATTGAAGTACTAGCCAACTTAGTTTGAAAATGAAGTTATTTGAATAAGCTCACCTCAACTCATCTATTTGATTACAAATTACTGAGCTTTGACACAGCTCTTATAATAAGAAGATACTTCATTAAAATCAATATTTTATTTTGAAAAGTCCAGATTTCCCATAAAGCCCATGTTTAAAAAAGTTTTCACAAAATAGTCCCATTATAATGACAACAGTCAATATCCCACTAAAGACTGCTGCTATCGAACAATACTGTATTCTTCGAGGGTCATTCAAACTCACATCGAAACATACCACTAAGTACATACTGGACAAATTTTCATGTGACTGAGGTTAAATACTTTTATTCTTTTGCTATTCCATAAATTCATCCTAGAGCATATGATTGACATACTTCCAAGAGTGCCATAATTGTTTTAATATGAAAACAAATAGGTGAGTTGAAAGAAACAGGATATTCAACTGTGGATATTATTAAATACTTCTCATTTATTTTCAATGGCAAAATCAAGAAGAATCAAGTATTAGAGTTGGCTATAATGTAGGTACATATTATAGAACAAATTTGATTACAAGTGGAGTCTAACATTTTCCATTGAGCCATAAATCTTCATTTCCATATTTTCACACTGATGGCTACAAAAATATTGAAGCAGATCATTATTTTTATTTTAATGAGATAGTTGGAACAAATCAAATGCTTCATCATTTCATAAAGGAATTATTTCTATCAGAATGCACACTTATTAATTATTTTGGAGATTGTTTTTAAATTTCTCGAAAATATGTATAGAACTTCAATATTCTGTTGGGATTCTTCAAATCTTCGATGATTTTCATTTCATGCTGACATCAAATATCATAATAACAACAACAGTGTAAATGAATATTTAAGGTTAGAACATAGATTATTCGAACTGCTGTGTTTAAATTTGCAACACTCGAAATTTGAGGTTCAAACTTAAAACCACAGACTACTAGTCTGTGTTAGAACTTTTACATATTTATTTGAGACTGTGAGGTTAAATGACAATTCTTGTACGATATATTATAAATGCGATATAATAAATGAATGGATATGAATTATGAGTATCAGAGCTAAGCTAATATGGGTGGTAGCGAGCTCAATTCGTTATGATTATCGAAAATGAAATAGAAAATCAAGAGAAAAATATTCAATCTTTATCGTCAATGAAATTGGGATAACTCATTTATTGTAATAAATACTACTTTGTTCAACAAATGGAATGTTAGAAATGAGTTTATGATGGTTTTTCCAATCTAGTAGCTCATTTCCAAGGTTCAAATTGTATATCTTATACTTGCGAAAACTTCAGTGTTCCGGTTACCAGGGGTGAATTAGCTCATTATGAAAATTTAAAATAGCTATATCTTTTTAACAGGGCCGAATCGGAAAAAATGGTAAATGAAAAAAGTGTTTCTTTTGACCTCAAGAATCTTCGGTTAAAATATATGTACAAGTCAAAGACTCACCCTGTATATAATGAGAAACATTTTCTATTTGTTGCTGGTCTATCGTGATGGCAACATTTTCCCCGCTCATAATTTAGGTCTTCTGGATGTTCATCTTCAGACCAACTTGTTTTGATGCACGATTAAATTCACTTATTATCTTCTCCAATTCATGAATATCACTGGAAAACAAGACAATGTCCTCAGCGAATCGCAGGTGGTTGAGAATTGAGCCGTCAACTTTGATGCCTTTCATTTACCAATTAAGTTTTTTGAATACATCTTCAAGTAGTTTAGTATAAATTTCTGTAATTTTGTATAATTATTAATGTGATATCTGAGCTTGCGTCTTCTTTACGAGTTCGAGTAGTTCGACTATCCTAGGACTAATATTACTTACTTAAAGCTACACGCCAATTGTTTTTAATTAATAACAAAACAGAAAATCGTTCTTCTTACAAATAAGCCGTTAAAAAAACCATAAAATAGCGCAAGGCGATTTCTTCAAGTTTGGTATAAAAACAATCATATACATATACATATATATACAAAACATATATACATATATTTCAAAAATTTATCAAAACAAAGGGACTTTGGACCATAAAAAGTTGGGAACTAATGATATAGCTTTTGAGAAATTTTATTGGAACTTACGACATAAGGAAGAATACAAACAGAAACTTTCCCTATTTTCACTCAATCAGTAAGAAAAAAATATCAATTGAATATTCTTCAAATAAATTCAATTGCAAATTTGATATTCCATGAAATGGAGTTTATTCGAATCATAAATCCTGAAATGACACAGAGATATATTTTCTTGACGACTGGTGGTTTATTTTATGTTAACTTTTCATTGTACTTGTATATCCAAGGATTATAAATTTAGGCAGGTTGTCTCGTAACTTTCAACCAATCAGCGTCAACCATTCGTGACGTGACGTCAGTTTCCACATTCAAATAAATAACATTAGATTGCGATGAAATCGTTGGTTTTCACGGATTTTCTTATTAGTTTAATCTCGTACATCGTTTGTAGCCTATCCTAAATAGTCTTTAATATCTAAGTATATATAAAACCGCTTGCACATATACGTCAAACTTTAAACGTAAAATCACAGCCCAAACGGGACCATCTAGAGCAAAAATGACAAGAATAAGACCCCCCTCAAAATCGTCTGGAGATCCCGGGAAAAATCCCAAACCTTCGATTCTCCTCGCGGTTTTCGAGTATACGGGGTGTTTCGGATCATTTTGACATTTCAAGTCCCATAATTCTGTGGTATCTGTGGACAATTTGGCTGTCAGTGTCATGTTAATAATAAATATTCCATTTCCATATATGAAAGTTCTTGAAAAAGTTTGCGGTTTCCAAAATTGTTATTCAATATTTAAATGAATGCCGACAGATAAAATGCAAAGTCTCCGGCGAATCGAAAATTCGATAGATATTTGTCAAAATTTGGAAATGAACATTTATATCATCGAATGCATTTTCCTCAATTCAGGTTTGTTTTAAGTGTTTGTATCATTCAATTGGATATGAATGTTACTTTATTTCAGGAATTTTTCGTTTATTTTCCACAAACTATAAAACTACATTCTCTTTCGTGAGAATTTGAATCTATTGCGACAGAAGATGGAACTACAAAAGAGAACAGAAGCTTCATCTGATCATGTATTAAACAGATAGAAAAATTCACAATTGGCTTTATTACTGGAAAAAGAGCCAAGTTAGTCAGATGACATTCAAAAATTTCCATGTGTTTTTGGAATATCTAAAATATACACTTTTACGACAGAAGAGTGCAAAAATATAAATGATCAATCCGTTTTTGAAGAATTTGAGTGCAGTGCTGTTGAATTTATAATGAATAAGTCAAATCGTTGTGAAATCTTCCATACGAATAATTTCAACTATATATTATCTATTATATTATTTGCCACTCAACTGAAACATGTATTAATAAACCTTGGAAATTAGAGACTCAAACTTTTTACCTGATTTCTCAAAAAGGTTCCACCAAGATATTAAAATTTCTTATGAGGTAACATAAGCCATGTGTATTTGAAAGGCAAGTCTATTCATTCTGTCTCTTTTTAGTTTGTTTATTAAAGCTATACTAGGATATACATATAAAAAATCAGTTGAAATACTAGTTAAATTTAAAGGATCATTCAGTATATGAAGAATTTCAACATGGCAGTTACTTTTGAAATTGGTATCAATTTTCCAGCAATTCAATGTAGGTATAAAATACTTTGAAAAGTAACTATTCATCAAAACTTTCCATTTCATGAATGAATGATTAAACTTGTATAAACATGTAGATACCTATTTCACTAAAGTTTTCAATCGTTATAGGAATAGTTGCTCTATGGCCAGTTCAAAAATGCTATCCAACTGATTTATTCATTGCTTTTCATTTTGGTAAAAATTAAATTATTAATTGATTCAGATCCAAAGTTAACATTTGAAAAAAATCAAGTCAGTAGTTATCGAACCCACTAACATGGGTCAATAGTATTGGCTGATACAATTTTAGTACCGAGGCAGTCATTTCAAATACTCAACACATCTTCTGACTGAAGTAAAACTTGAACAATGATCTTTTTTTACTTGCATCTTGAAATGAATTTTGCACTTTTTCAGTGTTCAATAATGAGATAATTATTAAATTGACTCAAGAGATTAACAATATGCTTTATCAGGATTAGTTAATACTGCTAAAGACGTTAATAAACCTATTAATTTCTTATATGGTTCATCATTACAACTCTCTTTTGTTGAATCAAATTTCAATTAAGTTTTCAAAGGAGTGATATTCAGCCCTAAACATTTTTTAGCTTTCCCTGAATTCTTTATGATAAAATTATCATTTGAATTTTCTATCAGATATTATATTCATTCAGAATTAACATTAGTTAAAACGAAAAAGTCATCCACGTACAATGCAACAACAGTTAGTAAGTTATTTTTTTATTTTATGTAGATACAATGCTCAATTGTTGATCTTTTTTAACTAATATCTATCAAAATTTTATTTACTATATATATTGTCCTGTTCAATTTACTTCTGAGTAAAACCCAGAACTACAAGCTTGCTCTATAACGTAGCGAACCATCATTCAGCTGTCCTCCACTAAATCAGAATTATCTAGTGAAATTTCTGTATCATCCCTTATCTATGATAACTACATCTCGACTGGTATTAGTGAAATTGTTACCTGTATCCCTTTGATCATTCACCAGAACCCATAAAAATCATTTTTGTCCCTATACCTTCAAGAAATATGCAAAATTCATCGATACAATTCATCGATACAAGATTGCCATTTCTAGAGAAATGAGAATTTCAGATTTCAAAATGTCTAATTACTACTTCAAATATATATACACCCTATATAATTGTTGATCAAATATTGTGTATTTCTTTACAAATTAGTTAATAATTTGAAGCTTTAATCTCAATTTTCAGACTTGAATTGGTCCAACATCTCTAGATACTTCTAATTGATATTCGACAAATAAATATCCTGTATAATTATCCATCCAAACGAAAATAATCCATCTTCTGAAAAGAAAAACAATTTTTTCTATATAGAATTAATTTAAATAATGATTCAAAAGTGATGAAATTTTGCAGACTCACTTATTTTGGGTCTTAGATCACGAATCCGCTATCATAAATTCCTTAATCCAGCTAGTTTTTTTTTTAATTGTGAAATTGGCCTAATGAAGGTGAGGTTATCCACATTAATAGCTAGTTTTCTTGTATTTTATTAACTGATTCTCGTTAGAAATGATTAATTAATCACATTTCAAGCTTTCCCTGAAATAAAAATGCCTTTTTTTCGTCAAAATCGATGGTTTTATCGATTGTTTATATATGGCGGCGGCCATCATGTTTAATACGTAACGTCTGTCGACTGTCGGTCTGTCAGATGCTAAATAATCTGCAACGTTGCCTGTATGCCAGATCTTCTTGATGGGATCGGTTTTTTACTTGGTGGAAATTCATGTTAATAGATTGTTTGAGATTATGACATATTATAAAACTGTATGGAAACTCATAATTTTCGCACAGCTATTCGAGCAGAAAATTCGGCAAGTTTATTTTCGAAATGAATAAATGGTAGTTCATATGGTGTTATTCTGGTTTTTTCGATATTGGCATCGGATTCAGTTTAGTCCTCCTGAACATATACAGGGACATTGATGTTGACGAGGACGCTGTGATTACAAGGTTTTCAAAGGGTTCACAGACCAAATTAGATTTTGTGTTATACTTGCCAATTTTCTTTTTTTTTTCATATGAAACAATAGATTCACTATTTTTTTTTTATTTTTATCTGAATGACTAAAACCGTGATAAGTAAATAAATATATTATAATATAACAAATACATAAGCGTACAAATTTTTTTACCGAAATTTGAGGCTTTATTGTAAAACACTGGTTATACATTTATGATTCGAAATATTGCCCATCGCTGGTCACTATACTTTCTCACATCTTTCGGGCAGCGTACGAATTGAAAAAACTGGTCATCTTTTGAAGCGATCCACGAATCGATCCAAGTTTTTAATTCTTCATAAGATAAGAAGTGCTGGTGATTGATCGAAACAAGTGATAGTCCGAGGGAGCAACGTCTGGAGAATACGTCGGGTGGGGTAGAAATTCCCATTTCAACTTTTTCAAATATATCTTGACTTTCGCAACATGGAGTCGAGCGTTGTCATGCAGTAAAATCCATTTATCTACTCTCTCGTCGTATTGCGGCGGTTTGTCTCTCAATGCTCGACACAAACGCATTGATTGCGTTCGATAACGATCGCCTGTGATCGTTTCAGTCGGTTTTAACAACTCATAATACACTACGCCGAGCTGGTACCACCAAATACTGAGCATGACCTTAGAACCGAGAATATTCGGTTTAGCCGTCGACGTGGAAGCATGGCCGGGATATCCACATGATTTTATGTGCTTGGGATTATCGTAATGAACCCGTTTTTCGTCTCCAGTCCCAATCCGATGCAGAAATTCCTTCCGTCTTTGCCTCGAAAGCAGCTGTTCACAAACAAACAAACTCCGTTCAAACACCTCCCGGCTTCAACTCGTACGGCACCCACTTTTCTTGTTTCTGAATCATTTCTATGACTTTCAGGCGTTTTGAAATGGCTTGTAGTCCTAATGATCTTGTCAATTATTGTTGCGTTTGAAATGAGTCTTGATCAAGTATTGCCTCCAATTCTGCATATTCAAAAACCTTCTCTCTTCCACCGCGATGCTGGTCTTCGACATCAAAATCACCATTCTTGAAGCGTTGAAACCACTCTCGGCACGTTCTTTCACTAATAGCGGCCTCACCATAGGTATTTGAGAGCATTCGATGAGCCTCAGCCGCAGATTTATTCATATTTCAGTAGAAAATTAAAACCTCCCTCAAATGACGAGAATTTGACTCGTAAGCTGACATGGTTAATCGTGAATAACTTTATGATGCAGACACAAATCGACTAACATGTCGATGGCGTTATGTTCACAAATAACTAAACTTATTGTATGACATCTACGATATATTTATTTCGACTATCACTTACCGTTACAGCCAGCTATTGCAAAACGGCAGGAGCAAAGTTGTACGCCTAAATCTAAAATTTCGGAATATGACAGTGTTCAGCTAAAATATTTTCGAAGTTCAGGCGCTTCCGGTTTTATAAGAATTAAAAAATTTTTTTTCAAAACAAACTTTTTTTTCATTTTATGTCTCAGATATTATCGAGATTTCCATTCTCAATTACTCTTTGCTAAAATTATTGTGTTAGTCCTCATAGTTTTCTAAATATCAAGGAAAAACCGTAAAAAAGAGAGAATTTCCTTAGTCACAATTACCTGAATTATTTTCACTGTGAATATCCTATGCCTATTTCAATTCACTTTCTCAAACAAAAATGATGTTGGAACATCGGGCATACCTTGAATTCGAGAAATATCATCACAGGGTGCCAAAAATTGTGAACAAAATTTGATCATAACTTTCGATTTTCAAATCAGAACCCTATTTTTTTGTGATTTCGCTGGATTCTACGGTAAAAAATAAGGGTAGTGTCCAAACGTGATTATGCTCTCAAATTCAATAATTCAAGAGTTATTTGAGATTTTATGAATTTATGTTATACGTAGGGTCAATTTTATTCGATCTGTTTCCAGACAGACTAGCAATAATACTCTATGACCATATATATTTAAATATCTAATTACTTTACATGTGACAGGTATTTTCATTATCAAAGCTTCACTAATTTGATTTCACGAATTGAATTTCCGATATTCAAATGACAAAATTCTGGATATACTTTTCTCTAATTATGTGGCAAATCAGTTCTTTCCGGCACATTTTGTGGAACAAAATAGACTGGAACGGATTTATCTATTATTTGTCAAATTTGTGATACAGAAAACTGTTCTACCAACCAACATTTTTCAATGCAAAAATCACTAATAGATATTTATGGAAATTTCCGTCAATTTCAATAAAAAGGCAGTGAATTCGGGAACATAATGTTTAAAACTCGTACAGAAGGCTCATTCTACCACTCGGTCATTTTGAACTCTTGGAAGAATATCAATAAGTTCTGCACTTGTATTATAAATATCTAATTCCATATTCACGATGAATGCATTAGAATTATTGGTAGAACTCATCAAATTTTAAATCAGAAATTTCCTCATCTTCTTGAAAGGATGTTGCATACTTCATGAATATCCATTATACTGGATGGAGTACCTACCTAGAAGAAAAAAACCTCTACCTACCAAATGAAATAAAATCATGCAGGACTCCTGTGTGCCAATTCTGTTCATATGAAAAAGCGGTAGAATACATTTTATGAATTCAGGAAAAAATCAGCGTGGTGATGAAAAGGGAGTAACAGAAAGTTTGAAACATCCTTCCGAATTATCTTCTCGTCAATTGGTGGTAAATGTGGATATTTCTGATTGAATGTTTGACAAGTTCTCGAAACAATTCTGTTGCATTCACCGTGGATATGGAATAGATCCAGAATTTCATTATTTGAATAACGGGGATTCATATCGTCAAATTATAATCTACTTTATTCAATAATGAGTACACCTGTCACTTTGAAATAATTGAATATTTGAAACGCACTCTAGAAACAGATTGAATGAAATTGACCCTACGTATAACATAAATCCATAAAATCTGGAATAACTCTTGAATTATTGAATTTGAGAGCATAATCATGTTTGAACACTACCCTTATTTTTACCGTAGAATTCAACGAAATCACAAAAAAATAGGGTTCTGATTTGAAAATCGAAAGTTATGATCAAATTTTTTTCACAATTTTTGGCACAATATTTGAAACACCTTGTGATGATATTTTTCAAATTCAAGATATGCACGATATTCCAACATCATTCTAGTTTGTGGAAATGAATTGAGTATACGCATAGGATATTCACAGTGAAAATAATTCACGTGATAGTGACTATGGAAATTCTCTCTTTTTCACGTTTTTTTCTTAATATTTTGAAAACTATGAGAACTAACGCAATAATTTTAGCAGAGAGTATTTGAGAATGGAAATCTTGATAATATCTGAAACATAAAATGAAAAAAAATATTTTTTTCGAAGAATTTTTTTTTAATTCTTGTATAACCGGAAGTGCCAGAACTTCTAAAATATTTTAGCTGAATAGGGCATCATGAACAATGTCATATTCTGAATTTTCAGATTTCAAATCGGCCCCGTTCTCCAGAAACGTCTAATACGCCTTCGAACTTGAAACACCCTGTATAAATATTCATATAAATATCTAAATATAAATATTTTTGAGAGGTTAAGCTCGATATCGGTGTAATCTGGGATTTGGTACCATAGAAAAACTCGAAACCCTTAACGGCGAACCCCCTCAAACTTGAAGCTAGGACCGCCCTTGATTTGTCGTCATGGAAAGTTATTTGCATCAAATATTTTCATGTGAGCAAGGGCGAAATGGTATGTTCTAGGAAAGAAGTCATATAGAATTCTACTCTAGAATCAGCATAGGATACCGAGTGAATCGTCTAAAATCAGCTAACGATACAAGGTTTCCGAAAAAAATCTTTCATTTTCTAGAGGGATACCCAGTGAAGGATCTACCGGCATAGTGACGGGGTCCAAGGGGCGGAGCCCCTTCGGCGAGCAGAGCGAGTCTTCAATCATAAAATAGCTACGATAAAAATAGTAATAGATATGTTAATATACAATATTTTATTCAAATTCGAAATATGATGAATCGAATCAATCATTGCATAAAGTTGCAATTTTTGGAAAGTAAAAACGAACATTTTTATACAGGGGTGTCATATTATTACATACAGTAATAACTGTAATAAGGAAAAATTGTAACTTACTGTGATTTCTGAGAATATTTTTATTAGAGCCACTTTAGGTATTTTTTGACTTCTCGAAATAAAAACAAAATTTTTGCAATTTTGAAATTGATTTCTAGCCACCGTGTATCAAGCATCCCATCTTAGATATTAGTAGCATATAATATAATTTTTTTTTTATAGATATTAGGGATATTGGATAGTGGGGGAGAAATGTACAATTCTATTTTATGAAAATATATATTTTTTACGAAATAATGAACACACAATTATTATTTATTCTGTTAATTGTTTTACAAAATGTTCCTTGCAGAAAGTAGTTGAAACAATCAAATTTTGAACTGGATATTCAACAAATGATAAATAATTATTATAACAACCATTTATTTATTCTTTATCTTCGAGCAATGATAAAAATGTGCAATAGGAAAATTTTTAATATAGGCAGTATTTATTGGAGAACTACAGAAATTCAAAAGAAATCCTTGTTATAAACGAAAATATAGGAAAACTGGTAAAGAAAACATGGTAGTAAGAATTTTCAAATATGTACATACATAAATCAACTAATTGACAATTTTTTTCATTTTTTTTTGAAACATGACTTTTCAATATATTTGAAGCTTTTCTTTTTAAATTTTTCTGTTCTTCCGTAGTTGCATTGAGGTATTTTATGCGAATGAACACTCTTTGGCGACAAAAGGATTTCACCAATTCCTTAGGAACATCTCTGTTTTTTTTTGCTAGGTATTCTGTTGTTCTTTTAACGATCTCTTTTAGATCAGAAAACTCATCCTTATGCATTTTTTGGAAATATTTGTCCATTTTAATCACTTGTTGAGACCATTCTTCTGACGGCTGTGTTAAGCATCCAAAGGATAGATTTTGTATCCATGAGGGAATACAGTAGTTATGTGCAGTGTCCTTCTTATATGAATAGTCTCCTAGATATGGGTATTTTTCCTTATGCTTTTTAGCTAAATACCTAGCTATGTATGACAACCCATCTTTCTCCCATTGATGCTTTTCCGATAAATAAGAACTCATGCTACTAGAAGAGGTGGTACTTTCACTCTCCATTGTGTCATTCAGGTTTTTTGATGGTTCTACAGCAGCTATTTTCAAATCACCTATTTTGGCTTGCTTTAATGCTGCTGCGAGTACATAATAATTATCCTCTATGCCTGGAGAAGTTTCCACATTAGCATGGCAATGTACAATACCGGGATTTTTTCCTAGAAGGAGCATTCAATGGAGATGGGTGGTCAATTAATCCTCCTGGAGTTCTTATCTGAAATTAAAAAAGGTGTGAGTTTACCATCAAATTATTACTTAATTATCATTATAAATACCTGCGAGAAAAAATTTTCCAGAAGGTCCCGATTCAATCTATGAATCAATATATATATTACATCATAATCCTTCTTCATTCTTTCGAACAGGCTCTTCACAGATTTTATGGACATTATTATGCCTTTTTGGAAAACTTGGAGAAACGGTTTACCAATACATTTCATTGAAGTAATAGTTATCAACATCTTGTTCAATGTTTCATTCTGCATCTCCAAGTTAGTTACATATGGTTTTTTTTGTAGGGATGGATATTGATGGAGTATAAGAATTCATTATATCGAACCATTTACCATCTGAAAAAACTCTCATTTCCTTTATTCCATCCTCTGTCGAATATTGTCTTAGGGCTGTGGCTGTTGTATTCGAAAACAACTGAGCCGCTAATTTAACATTTTGCCTCTGCGTTTTCTCACAATTCAAATGATTAGCCGTTAATTTGAAACAAGAATTAATTTCTGACCTGTTGCTTTCGATTAATCTTCTCAAAGGATTCTGATTTATTTTTTATCTCCTGGTAAAATAAAACCAGTGTCTGAAAACCAATTCCTGAGTAACTTTAGAAGATGAGGGACATCAGCAAAAAAATTAATTGGTTCCTTCGAAACAGAATGCTCGGCAGTTGGGTTATTCATACTAATTCCCATTGATTTCCAATGTCCTTGATTCCCACTTCCACTATCAGAAACATAAGCCACAACATTATAATTTATTTGATATCACTTTGACATGACTGTTTCTAATATTTCTTTGGTTACTTTTTGATCAAAGCTTATACAAACTGGTTGCTTCCATTGATCAAAAAGAACCCTGGCCATAATTTATATTTGCAGCCCACCGCTGTAAGGTGGACAATCCAGGTAAGGGATAATGTAAAGATTCTCTTACATAAATGTATGCTCTCTTGCTCAAATACCTAAGAGTAAAGGCTATTGATAATTCTTCTGTGGTCCAACGACCCTAAGATTTTTTTTTAAAGCAATTTCCACTTGATTGGTTGTAAGAAAATCCTTGAAAGCAATCATTACCTTCTATTCGAACTGAAGTTGATCTCCTTTTATTGTTCCTTCCAATTCCAAAATTTTTGCTTTTAATAAAATTTCCTTCTCACTAAATTCCTCAATTTGTTTTCTGAGGATAGCATTTTCACGCTCTGCATCTTCCCATTTTTTTCCAAATGTCAGAATCATTTTTCGTCCTTTTGGATGGAATATCAGAACTATTGAGTCTCTGATTGGCCTTCAAGAACAAAAGGTAATTTTGAGTGGTCTTGAGGTAAGTTTTCTAAGTGTGCCTCTCTCTCATTCTTGAGTATCTGTTGATCATGTTCACTGACAGGGTTATCAGGGGAGGATGATAAAAATAATTATGGTATAGCTGAAAAAAAGGAATTATTACTTACAGTTACTTATGGGTTCACACCCATAATGTACATGCCGATATACACAAGGTTAACATTTCAACACCTACCATCAATTTTCAATTTCTTAGGTTTGATATTCATCAATCTAGCCTTCATTTCATCCTCATAATCATCTAACTTAAAATGTAAACTGCAAATTCTTTTATGATTAGGATTCCATTCATCTTTTTTTGCACATTTTCTAACCCATTCTTTTTGAATTTTAAAGTCCTTTGGGAATCTGAGAAACATAAGATTTTCACCCGTTTCTTTTGCCTTAATGCTGTTGTTTCGACATGTAGCCACACTGCATGATACTCCTGGCATATTTCTCATATTTGATACCTATAATTACAACAGATAATATTTTAACAATTACTAAACCTGAATATCTTAAAACACTTACCTTACAAAATGTATCGCAAATTCAAAACCTCTTTTGGGAAGCTATTAGTTCTAGAATTAAACTGAAAAGATAACACGTCAAAAGGAGACTTCTAAAAGAAACACCCATAGAGAAATGAAATTATTTGTCTACGGAAACACCACAACCAAAAAAATTAACCGTTTGAGCTTTAAACACGGTAAACAAAACACCATGGCGATGTCTGTCAATGACGACCAATAGCGATACAGAAACTGGATGACGTGTTACCCCACTCTTCAACCTAAGTTATGAGACAACCTGTGTAATCTATAGACCTTGTTGTATATCATAATAGGTACACGCCATTGGTGTAAATGGATAAAAAAATTCATATTATAGGGTAGATGATATATTAAAGACGATCTATGGATATTGGTACAATGTAAGGGCATCTCGCTCAAATGACAGCACGAAATTGGATAACATTACTGTCATGAGAAGGTTTATACAACAAAATTTTTTCGAAAAAATCGTAAGAAAAGAAAAAAAGGTTTTCTTTTTTACTCCGACAGAGTGAACAATCATAGAATATAATTTGATATTTCGAAGGATGTATTTTGGGTTGCCTGACAACCGGCGTGAACTTGGCAGCCACTTTTCAGCTGCCGATTCATTCCGGCAACGATTCGTTTTTGGGGTGCAACGCAAGAATTTGATTCTTGAGCATGGGCGCCCGCAGAAATTTTTCTCAGGGGGGGCAAAATGAAAATTATTGAAAAACGATAAGGAGTCCATGATTGTCATAGGCGACATTAGTATTCCGTTTCTTTCTATTTCTGTATTTATATTTATCACCAGCGTCTACTCTGAATTTCAAAAGATCACTTGAATTGGTACAGGGTGGACAAAAATACAATAGTTTCGTGTGTGCTCATAAAGTAACGCGTAACATTCTTTATCAGTTAAATTAACAATGCGAGCGCCCATGTTCTTGAGTACACTTGAATAATTTTAATCAAGTATTTATGGCATTTCAATGCACAAAATCATATCATACATGAACGTGCATAATGCAGATCATTAAAACGACGAGGTACATTTCAGTATTTTCACTAATGACCCTGTAAAAATGTTTAGCTAAGTATATCAACTTGGTTGAACTTTTTTGACATGGTCATCCGTAGAAATTTCGAAAAATTCACAAGTGTAAACTACCCCTCAGACTGCCTGCGAATCAATGTGCTTCGGATATGTTATTCTGTAGCTATTGAAAAGTTACAATACCAAATATCAACTTGGAAAAACATTTTTGACATGGACATCCGTAGAAATTTCGAAAAATCCACAGGTGTAAACTACCCCTTAGACGGCCTGCAAATAAATGTGCTTCGGATATGTTATTCTGTAGCTATTGAAGAGTTACAATACCAAATATCAACCCAGTAAAATATTTTCGACATGGACATCCGTAGAAATTTCGAAAAATTCACAAGTATAAACTACCCCTTGGACGGCCTGCAAATCAATGTGCTTCGGATATATTATTTCCTAAATGTTGAAAAGTAACTATGCCAAATATCAACTTGACTGAACATTTTTGACATGGTCATCCGTAGAAATTTCGAATAATTCACAAGTGTAAACTATCCCTTAGACGGCCTGCAAATCTAGAACCCATTCAGGAATTATTGACATCGAAGTAGGCCTTGAACGTCTAGTCCCGGCTTTATTTCTGGTTACAAAAATATCACTAATTGCTATGGTTCATCATAGAAATAACCAGTTTAAATTATTTTCATCATTTTTGTATTCGAAAGATCCTGAATTTTTGAAATTACGATTATTACGAAGGGACGCATACATTCATGATTTCATAAATTGAAATTCAGATTATATAACGTAAAAATATAGTGAAATGCTATCTCATTTCAAGGACAAGGAAATCCAATGAAGAGATATCTATTCATTTAAGAGTCGCCCATGAAAGATCCCATTGAAGATCATTAAAATATGCATATTCCTTTTCACCAAGGCTCTTCAAAAATTGTTGCATTCCCGATGGGCAGTTCAGATGGTCGCGCGTAAACGCGCGATCCACAAACCGCGCGACTAAAGATACAGAGGAGTCCTATACAAATGTTCATATGGTCGCGCGACATCGCGCGTATGACTCGCGCGTAAATGCGCAATCTACAAACCGCGCGACTAAAGATACACAGGAGTCATATACAATGTTCATATGGTCGCGCGACATCACGCGTATGACTCCTTTGTAATTTCAGTCGCCCGGTTGTAGATCGCGCGTTTACGCGCGACCATCTGAACTTAGCCTTACCCTATCCCTATGTCCTACGTGAGCGACTAATGTTACGACGCGAGCGACGCCAATTTTATGTACTACGCGAGCGATGTGAGCAGCGCGACTTTTTTTGTCCTACGTTGAAATCTACAAACGCGACACGACGCGACATAAATATGGTTGGGTTGGGATTGTGCATTGCGGAAGATCAGTCCGTTGTCATACGCTTGTAGAGAAACAGTTATAATGAGGTGGTCAAGAAAACGTAAATTATTCATAAATATGTAAAAATGTGGCTTTAAAAATGCTAATTGTAAGACGCAGAAAAATAGGAAGAAAGAGAAATCCAACAAATAAATTTTTTTTGGAACGAATGAATTTTGGAGAGTTTCACCACTTATATGAACAATTAAGGACTTCTTCAAATTTATTCCACAGTTATTATAGATTGCTTCCTACAACATTCGACTATATAGTGAACATTTGACTATATAGAAACAACAAAAAAAAAAAAATCTAAGAAATACGTTAACCTTTACTGAATTGAAATATTGCATGGATACATATTACATATAAATAAGGTTTATATATTATTACTCAATGATATACCTTTTAACCTCAACTATATTTATTTCCTTCAAATGGATATTTCTTCAGCATTCTCAATATAAGTTATGCGTAAATAAATGAAGTGTAATAATAAATGATGATTATTGGTGGGATTTCAAATAAATTATTTATTTCCATGAAACTAATATTTGTTTGACCATAGATCCAATAAATGATTCATTAACTATAATGCATTTTCGATAATATCAAATAAACACTTTTCTCAGTGTATATAATGCTATAGTTAATTCGTCAATCTTACTTGTTTCCCCTAGTTCATCGGCAATTCTACTCCATTCTCTATCCACCAACAGTCGATTATGATATATTTTATCAGTCTTGTCCCAGAGTATACTGGAATTTCTAATAGCCAGTATTAAAACTTCGTTTAAATCATTCATTGTAGAGCGGTCGAAGTAAACGTGCCTGCATCAACAAGAAGTTCGCGCGAATTCCGCTTGGAAATATCAAATAATTTGATCGCCGACAGAGCGCGAAATTCGGCTGAAACAGTTTTACGACCGATACGACTGCACGTAGGACAGCGCTATTATATTCCAAGGTTTGATATATCGCGTTTGGTCGCGTCGCTCTAATCGCTCGCAATAATTCGCTCACGTAGGACACAGCGTATGTCCTACGTGAGCGACTAATGTTACGACGCGAGCGACGCCAATTTTATGTACTACGCGAGCGATGTGAGCAGCGCGACTTTTTTTGTCCTACGTTGAAATCTACAAACGCGACACGACGCGACATAAATATGGTTGGGTTGGGATTGTGCATTGCGGAAGATCAGTTCGTTGTCATACGCTTGTAGAGAAACAGTTATAATGAGGTGGTCAAGAAAACGTAAATTATTCATATGTAAAAATGTGGCTTTAAAAATGCTAATTGTAAGACGCAGAAAAATGGGAAGAAAGAGAAATGCAACAAATAAAATTCTTTTGGAACGAATGAATTTTGGAGAGTTTCACCACTTATATAAACAATTAAGGACTTCTTCAAATTTATTCCACAGTTATTATAGATTGCTTCCTACAACATTTGACTATATGTATAGTGAACATTTGACTATATAGAAACAACCAAAAAAAAAAAAATCTAAGAAATACGTTAACCTTTACTGAATTGAAATATTGCATGGATACATATTACATATAAATAAGGTTTATTTATTATTACTCAATGATATATTAACCTCAACTATATTTATTTCCTTCAAATGGATATTTCTTCAGCATTCTCAATATAAGTTATGCGTAAATAAATGAAGTGTAATAATAAATGATGATTATTGGTGGGATTTCAAATAAATTATTTATTTCCATGAAACTTATATTTGTTTGACCATAGATCCAATAAATGATTCATTAACAATAATGCATTTTCGATAATATCAAATAAACACTTCTCTCAGTGTATATAATACTATAGTTAATTCGTCAATCTTACTTGTTTCCCCCAGTTCATCGGCAATTCTACTCCATTCTCTATCCACCAACAGTCGATTATGATATATTTTATCAGTCTTGTCCCAGAGTATACTGGAATTTCTAATAGCCAGTATTAAAACTTCGTTTAAATCATTCATTGTAGAGCGGTCGAAGTAAAAGTGCCTGCATCAACAAGAACTACTGAAGTTCGCGCGAATTCCGCTTGGAAATATCAAATAATTTGATCGCCGACAGAGCGCGAAATTCGGCTGAAACAGTTTTACGATCGATACGACTGCACGTAGGACAGCGCTATTATATTCCAAGGTTTGTATATCGCGTTTGGTCGCGTCGCTCTAATCGCTCGCAATAATTCGCTCACGTAGGACACAGCGTTAGTCGCGCGGTTTGTGATCGCGCGTTTACGCGCGATCATCTTAACCCCAGCCTAATGGATCATTTTAACTGTGGTGTCTAAACTGGTGAAGAAAACAGAAAAAACTGGTTGATAAATTTAAATAATGTAGCTTAGTGCATGGAAGAGTCATATCATAATAAGACAGAAATAAAATTCAAAGAATCCATTTAGTATATGAAAAATTTTCAAAATTGGAACCAATTTATCAGCCGATGTGTAAATTACTTTCTTAAGTCACTTTTCATTGAAACTGTTCATTACATGAATGATTGATTAAACTTGTATGAAAAATATAGGTACTATTTGTACGCAAGTTTTCTGTTTTTTATTGAAATGCTTTTATAAATCAAATAATTCGACACCTTTGCGTCTAATCCTTCACAATAATATATCTATATGATATATTTAGTTTACTTTTGTCTTGGAATATATTCCAATTCTAAAAATGACAAATTTAATAATCAACCAAAAGAAAATTCAAAATTACTAAAAATGTATCAATTAAGTAAACGGTTAACTAATTAAACAACTACATCAACATAAAGACAGACGTACGTTTCGGAATTTTTGTATTTAATAATACACTTTTTCCTCATCAGTGTCTTATAGTTCAACGAAAATTATTAAATTTGCAAACTCACCACGTGTACAATACTCCATCAAAACTGCAAGCTAGAAACTACAGACTAACTAAACGTACCAGTTACTCTAGTGAGGATTCATAGAGAAAACCATTAGTAGTCATAGATTTCTATCTTGTTATTTTTTTGAAGTACATATACAAATCGACATTTAACATTGAATAAACAATTCCAGGAAATTTAAATTTATCAATTGGTTGGTAATGACTCTTTAATCAATAAATGATTACATCAAATTATAAAAGTTTAAACTTTTATGAAATGCTTTTATACTAGTTACTATTAAATTACAAAAAGTATTTTGCTTTAACTCACTCACTAAAAGCATTTTTGCATGAAATTATTTTTAATTTGTGAATTTTAAAATTTTATTTCATTCTATTATTATCTTCAAGTAAATAAGAGGTGAAAAAATTCTTGAAGTTACTCTTTTGAATATATTTTTCGATTAAATACTCAGTAAAATTCTATAAAGCAATTGGAATTCCATAAAGACGATGCTTTATATTTAGTTCACTAAAATATACCAAAAAACATTCCTTGTAAACGATGAATTAATGTTGGTACTGCTACACCAATCTTGAAAATTTTTGTAAACTCTTTTATATTTTTTCGGGCAAGTAATTTTGTATGGTAATAACGTTGTTTGTTAATAGATACTATTAATTGCTCAAAAGCAGTTGAATAATGAATATATAATTCAATAGGAGTAGATAAATATATTAGTACTTCAAATCAACACAGATTTTTTCTGAGGGTTCTACATTCTACACGGACCAATTTTATCGAAGTACGACTTGAGTACCTCTAGATCAACAAATTCGAATAAACCATTACACTGTCCTACTATCTTTTCCTTAAACTAGGCTAATAATAAGACGTTATTTCCTTGGTGAAAAATGTATATATATACAGGGTGTTCCGAAGATAGTCAGATTCTAGGAGAAATTTACACTACTCAAGACAGTTTCGAAACAATGTTCGGTTAATTGTTGGGAGTCTCAATTGAGATTTTACAGGGTGATTTGTTCGATTCCACCGATTCTACTTCGATAACTTTGGTATGGCCCATTCAATTTTGATGAAAATTTCAGTGTAGTACAATATGAATGGGTATATTGAATAATTTTTCAGAATATGGGGTTGTTATTGTTATTATTATACTACTCATGTTCTGACGAACCAATAGAATCCGTAAATTTCCTATAGTTACGGCGTATTGACAAGTGAATAAACTACTTGACGACGTGGTATAATCGTTTTGGTGTTTCGCCTTCTGCCATATTGTGATCATTTCCATAGTAACATTCTTGGACGTTCGCCGAAAAATTTGAGTCAAGTCAAAGTGAAATGTGCAATTGTTCGTTATACAGGGTGTTTCATTGGGAAACGGAATTACTTCACAGGTGCATAGGTGGCACCAAGGCGGTTCTGGAGATATCCCATTTATTTGGGTCTTCTTCGTAGCCGAGATATAGGGTGTTTTATGAATTTTGCTCGTTTCTTTCTGAGGCCATATCAAACGAACCACCCGGTATATTTTCTCCATATTTGGCAAATATGTTCCTAATTGAGAGTCCAAACGTATCATGCAATAACCGCCTTGAAAATCCAGGTCCGGGTTTACAAAAAATTATGAATCGTTTGAATCCTCGAAACAACACCCTGTATATCGGAATTTTGAAAATCTGTTTTAATATTCGGAAACATCACTAAAAAATAAACTGAGACGTGTACTTCAAATTTTCGCGCAGACAGTTTTACTGCACAAATTTTCAACGTAAACTGAAGTTTTTGAGAACTTTGATACCTGAAAGTGGTTTGAAGTGACTTTTAACAATGAATTATCAAAAATATTGAATCCATAATTATTTCAACATTACTTTGTAATTCATTTTCACATATTTGATATATTATTTGATGCAATTTGGAATTTCCAATAATTTATTTGAAGATGTTCAAAGCAGCGACTTATTTACATCTGCTTGGGAATTCAACCAAATCTGTCTAGAATTGAATCGTTAATCATTAATTGAAATCTGTGGAAATTAAAAAGTGCTTATATCTATATCTACAGGGTGAGTCTTTGACTTGTACATATATTTTAACCGAAGATTCCTGAGGTCAAAAGAAACACTTTTTTCCTTTATAGTTTTTTCCGATTCGGCCCGGTTACTAAGATACAGGCTGTTGAAAATCGATAAAAAAATGTGATTTTCGGCTATATCTCGTAAATGGTTCTATTGAAGGAAATGATTTTTGGAATATAGCTTTTCCTTGATGTGATACATCTTCTCCGAACACAAGATTCCCTACACATCTTTCAGTTTCTTCATTATGAACATTACATCACATAAAAATACCAGAAAATCTAAGAACCAAACTCTTAAAATTAATTTGAACGTTCATTGAAGAATATTTGGCTAATTTGAAAAATAAAAGTATTCCTCATATTTTCTCGTACAAAGCGCCGTTTTCGAGTAACTTGATCTTAAAAAAAAAAAAATTATCTGTGAAATTCAAAAAATTGGGTACTTTGGCTAAATGCAACTCTGTTCTGTTGTGGAAAAAAAACCACAGAAATGAATATTTACTATGATGTCATGTCTCAGATTTTAGAATTGAAGTACTAGCCAACTTAGTTTGAAAATGAAGTTATTTGAATAAGCTCACCTCAACTCTTCTATTTGATTACAAATTATTGAGCTTTGACACAGCTCAGATAATAAGATACTTCATTAAAATCAACATTCTATTTTGAAAAGTCCAGATTTACCATAAAGCCCATGTTTAAAAAAGTTTTCACAAAATAGTCCCATTTTAATGACAACAATCAATATCACACTAAAGACTGCCATCGAACAATACTGTATTCTTCTTGTGGTCATTCAAACTCACATCGAAACATACCACTAAGTACATACTAGACAAATTTTCATGTGATTGAGATTAAATACTTTTATTCTTTTGCTACTCCATAAATTCATCCTAAAGCATATGATTGACATACTTCCAAGAGTGCCATAATTGTTTTAATATGAAAATAAATAGGTGAGTTGAAAGAAACAGGATATTCAATTGTGGATATTTATGTTAATTACTTCTCATTTATTTTCAATGGCGAAATCAAGATGAATCAAGTAGAGTTGGCTATAATGCAGGTACATATTATAGAACAAATTTCATAACAAGTAGAGTCTAACATTTTCCATTGATTACAGGGCCATAAAACTTCATTTCCATATTTTCACACTAATGGCTTCAAAAATATTGATGCAGATCATTATTTTTATGAGATAGTTGGCACAAATCAAATGCTTCATTTCATAAAGGAATTACTCTCTATCAGAATGCATACTTATTTATTTTGTATCCACACCATTATTTTGGAAATTGTTTTTAAATTTCTTGAAAATATGTATGGAACTTCAATATTCTGTTGGGTTTCTTCAAATCTTCGATGATTTTCATTTTATGCAAATATAATATCAAATATCATAAGACAATAACAGTGTAAACTTCAAATGAATATTTTAGATTTTAGGTTAGAAGTTAGAACATAGATTATTCGAACTGTTGTGTTTAAATTTGCAACACTCGAAATTTGAGGTTCAAACTTAAAACCACAGACTACTAGTCTGTGTAAGAACTGTCACAGATGAATATTATTTATTTGAGAATGTAAGGTTAAATTGCAATTCTAGTACGAAATCAAATAAACAACGATATATTATAAATGCGATATAATAAATGAATGGATATGAATTATGAATACCAGAGCTAAGCTAATATGGGTGGTAGCGAGCTCACGAAAATGAAATAGAAAATCAAGAGAAAAATATTTAATCTTTATCGTCAGTGAAATTGGGATAACTCATTTATTGTATTAAAAATACTACTTTGTTCAACAAATGGAATGTTAAAAGTGAGTTTATGATGGTTTTTTCAATTTAGTAGCTTATTTCCAAGGTTCAAATTGTATATCTTATACTTGCGAAAACTTCAGTGTTCCGGTTACCAGGGGTGAATTAGGTCATTATGAAAATTTAAAATGGCTATATCTTTTTAACAGAGCCGAATCGGAAAAAATGGTAAATGAAAAAAGTGTTTCTTTTGACCCCAAGAATCTTCGGTTAAAATATATGTACAAGTCAAAGACTCACCCTGTATATATAATTATATAAAACCGCTTGCACATTTACGTCAAACTTTAAACGTAAAATCACAGCCCAAACGGGACCATCTAGAGCAAAAATGACAAGAATAAGACCCCCCCTCAAAATCGTCTGGAGATCCCGGGAAAAATCCCAAACCTTCGATTCTCCTCGCGGTTTTCGAGTATACGGGGTGTTTCGGATCATTTTGACATTTCAAGTCCCATATTTCTGTGGTATCTGTGGACAATTTGACTGTCAGTGTCATGCTAATAATAAATATTCCATTTCGATATATGAAAGTTCTTGAAAAAGTTTGCAGTTTCCAAAAGTGTTATTCAATATTTAAATAAATGCCGACAGATAAAATGCAAAGTCTTCGGCGAATCGAAAATTCGATAGATATTTGTCAAAATTTGGAAATGAACATTGATATCATCAAATGCATTTTCAGTTCAGGTTCGTTTGAAAGGTTTGTATAATTATTGATTCCATTGGATGAATGTTACTTCATTTCAGGAATTTTTCGTTTATTTTCCACAAACTATAAAACTACATTCTCTTTCGTGAGAATTTGAATCTATTGCGACAGAAGATGGAACTACAAAAGAGAACAGAAGCTTCATCTGATCATGTATTAAACAGATAGAAAAACTCCTTATAGATAATTCACAATTGGCTTTATTACTGGAAAAAAAGCCAAGTTAGTCAGATGACATTCAAAAATTTACATGTGTTTTTGGAATATCTAAAATATACACTTTTACGACAGAAGAGTGCAAAAATATAAATGATCAATCCGTTTTTGAAGAATTTGAGTGCAGTGCTGTTGAATTTATAATGAATAAGTCAAATCGTTGTGAAATCTTCCATACGAATAATTTCAACTATATATACTAGGATATACATATAAAAAATCAGTTGAAATACTAGTCAAAATGTTACGACAGAAATAAAATTTGAAGGATAATTCAGTATATGAAGAATTCCAACATGGCAGTTACTTTTGCAATTGGTATCAATTTTCCAGCAATTCAATGTGTGTATAAAATACTTTAAAAAGTAACTTTTCTTTAAAACTTTCCATTTCATGAATGAATGATTAAACTCGTATAAACATGTAGTTACCTATTTCACTAAAGTTTTCAATCGTTATAGGAAAAGTTGCTCTATGGCCAGTTCGAAAATGCTATCCTACTGATTTATTCATTGCTTTTGATTTTGGTAAAAATTAAATTATTAATTGATTCAGATCCTAAGTTAACATTCGAAAAAAATCAAGTCAGTGTAGTTATCGAACTCACTAACATGGGTCAATAGTATTGGCTGATACAATTTTAGTACCGTGGCAGTCATTTCAAATACTGAACACATCTTCTGACTGAAGTAAAACTTGAACAATGATCTTTTTTAACTTGCATCTTGCAATGAATTTTGCACTTTTTCAGTGTTCAATAATGACATAATTATTAAATTGACTCAAGAGATTAACAGAGTATGCTTTATCAGGATTAGTTAATACTGCTAAAGACGTTAATAAACCTATTAATTTCTTATAGGTTCATCATTACAACTCTCTTTTGTTGAATCAAATTTCAATTAAGTTTTCAAAGGAGTTTTCATATGTTTACAATTAGACATGTTGAATTATTGCAATACATATTTGAAGAATATAAACGATTACTATACTACCTTTTTCATAATTTCTAGTGATATTCAGCCCTAAACATTTTTTAGCTTTCTCTAAATTATTTATGATAAAATTATCACTTAAATTTTCTTTCAGATATATTCATTCAGAATTAACATATGTTAAAACTAAGTCATCCACGTATAATGCAACAACAGTTAGCAAGTTATTTTTTGATTTTATGTAAATACAATGCTCAATTATTGATCTTTTTTAACTAATATCTGTCAAAATTTTATTTACTATATATATTGCCCTGTTCAATTTACTTCTGAGTAAAACCCAGAGCTACAAGCTTGCTCTTCAACGTAGCGAACCATTATCCAGCTGTCCTCCACTGAATCAGAATTATCTAGTGAGATTTCTATATCATCCCTTATCTATGATAACTACATCTCGACTGGTATTAATGAAATTGTTACCTGTATCCCTTTGATCATTCATCAGAACCCATAAAAATCATTTTTGTCCATATACATGGCAGTCACTTTCGAAATTGGTATCAATTTTCCAGCAATTCAATGAAGGTATAAAATACTGTAAGAAGCAACTATTTATTGAAAATTTCCATGTCTTGAATGAATGATCAAATTTGTATAAAAATGTAGATACCTATTTGTTCACTAAAGTTTCCAATCTTTTAATCGTTATAGGAAGAGGTGCTATATGGCCAGTTCAAAAATGCTATCCTACTGATTTATTAATTGCTTTTCATTTTGGTAAAAATTAAATTATTCATTGATTCAGATCCAAAGTTAACATTTGAAAAAATCAAGTCAGTGTAGTTATCGAACCCACTAATATGGGTCAATAGTATTGGCCGATACATTTTTAGTACCGATTTCAAATACTCAGTTCCTTTTGACTGAAGTAAAAATTGAACAATGATCTTTGTATCTTGAAATGAGTTTTGCACTTTTCCAGTGTTCAACAATGAGAAAATTATTAAATTGACTCAAGAAATTAACAGAGTATGCTATATCAGGACTAGTTAATACTGTTAAAGATGTTAATAAATCTATTAATTTCTTATATGGTTCATCATTACAAGTCTCTTTTGTTGAATCAAAATTCAATTTAGTTTTCACATGTTCACAATCAGACATGTTGAATTATTGCAATACATATTTGAAGAATATAATCGATAGCTTTACTACCTTTTCCATAATTACTAGTAATATTCACCCCTAATCATTTTTTAGCTTCCCCTAATTTCTTTATCATAAAATATTCACTTAAATTTTCTATCAGAAAATTCATTCAGAATTAACATTAGTTAAAACAAAAAAGTCATCCACGTACAATGCAACAATAGTAAGCAAGTTATTTTTTGATTTATGTGAATACTATGATCAATTGTTGATCTTTTGAAACTTATATCTATCAAAATTTTATTCACTATATAGGACATAAATTGCCCTGTTTAATTCACTTCTGAGTAAAACCCAGAGCCACAAGTCTCGTTCTATAACATAGCATCAATACAATCTTCAGATACTAAAAAACTCCTTAGTTCGTCAGGAATTTCCAATAGGTCCTTCAAATTGTTGCTATTATATTGTATTTCTTTACAAATATGGAAAAGAAGAATAATTTGCTGCTCAACTGAAAAATGTATTGATAAACCTTGGAAATGAGGGACTTCTTATAACCTGATTTCTCAAAGATGTTACACTTAGATATAATATTACGATGCAACATCAGATATGGGTATCCGAAAGGTAGATCTATTATTCATTCTGCCTCTTTTCAGTTTGTTTATTACAGCTATACTGAATATTCCTAAAACAAAAATCTCACTGTAGGTCTTTTCATAGATCTTATCGAACGATTATGTAAATTCAATATTTGTCAAAACTGAAAATAAACATTGAATGCAATTTCTTTATTTCAGGTAGTATTTCTAATAATGATTCAATTGAATAAATGTAACTTCATTTCAGGGCTCACAAGTAAATATCCAATGGAATGATAGCCCTTAAAATATATCTATTATTCATTTTGAATTGACTTACAAGAATATCAATATTTTCATCGGCAAGACATAAAATGACAAATTTTCTTTCAAAGTTGAAATTCAGAGAAAAATATGCTAAGAATTGTCTATTGTAACTATAAAATAAACAAAAAAAGGACCACAAAAAGGATTAGAACTTAACTAACAAACATAAACTTTTTTGTCAATTTTTCCCACCCAATCATCAATTAAATTTGGACTTATTCTTATACATGTCCCTATAAAGAAGAAATGTGCTAATTTAAAATCTTAATGTTGGGATTATATTATTATTCAATATTCTCCAAAAATTTTTTACAAACCTATAAGCATGAATAACTTTCTTGAAAGACTGACGCTCACATTTTGATTATTCATTTCTCCCAAATTCTTCAAAGAAAGAAATTGCCATTTCTGGAAAAATGAGATCTGAGAATTTGGTTGATATCGGTTATTTTTTATTCATTATTAAAGAATACAATATACGATTTATATTTCAACAAAATTTTAAGACATGCGTTTGACTGACAATTATGATCATAGAGAAATCTTTGTTTATGTTTATGACTGCGTTCGGCAAATCCACACTAGGGATGGGCAAAGGTCAGAAAACTATCTGTATATTGTATCGATATTTTCTGACACTATCAAAATGTATCGAAATATGTAAGAGTAAAATATCGACATATATCGCTGTGATATTTTGGTGTGAGAAAATTCTGTTGATTTGAATAAAGTTTTTCTATCATAGAGGATAATAATAAGATTCAGGTGACAAGATTCAGTGGAAAACGACATATTTAGTATTTGATTGTCTCGGTCTTTACTTGTCGGAAATTCATCTTGATGATTAAAAAGTAAAATAACTTATTTCCGCTTTATATATTTATTTTCACAACATGCTCACCTGACGAAGTCATGTTATCATGACGAAACAATTGTTGTGAAAATAAATATATAAAGCGGAAATAAGTTATTTTACTTTTTAATCATCAACATATTTAGTAGTTTGCTTCCATTTTTATGGAGTATTTTGTCCTCCTGAACATTCATAGGGACATTGATGTTGACGAGGACGCTGTGATTACAAAACCTTGTAAAGGGTTCAAAGTTTTAAAGACCAAATAAGATTTTGTGATGTAGTTGCCAATTGTCTTCTTTTGTTCATATTAAACAAACTAGTTTTTTTTAAATTTCTACCTGAATGGTTAAAACCCTGATAAGTAAATGATGGTATTATAATACAACAAATACATAAGGGTACAACTTTTTTTGCGAAATTTGGGGCTTTATTGTAAAAAACTGGTTATACATTTATAATTCAAAGTATTGCCCATCGCTGGTCACTACTTTCTCCCATCTTTCGAACAGCGTACGAATTGAAAAAACTGGTCATCTTTTGAAGCGATCCACGAATCGATTCAAGTGTTTACTTCTTCATAAGATCGGAAGTGTTGGTCAGCCAGGCCGTGTGCTATTAATTGAAACAAGTGATAGTCCGTGGGAGCAACGTCTGGAGAATACGTCAGGTAGGGTTGTGGGGTAGGAATTCCCATTTCAACGTTTCCAAGTATATCTTGACTACTTTCGCAACATGGGGTCGAGCATTGTCATGCAGTAAAATCAATTCATCTTCTCTCTCGTTGTATTGCGACGGTTTGTTTTTCAATGCTCGGTACAAACGCATTAATTGCGTTCGATAACGCTCGCCTGTGATTCTTTCAGTCATAATACACTACGCCGAGCTGGTCCCACCAAATACTGAGCATGACCTTAGAACCGTGAATATTCGGTTTGGCCGTCGATGTGGAAGCATGGTCGGGATATCCTCATGATTTTATGCGCTTGGGATTATCGTAATGAACCCATTTTTCGTCTCCAGTCCCAATCCGATGCAGAAACCCCTTCCGTCTTTGTCTTGCAAGCAGCTGTTCACAAGTAAATAAACGCCGTTCAAACACCTCGCGGCTTCAACTCGTACCGCACCCAATTTCCTTGTTTCTGAGTCATTCCTATGACTTTCAGGCGTTTTGAAATGGCTTTTAGTGTCACTCCTATTGATCCTTCAATTCCTGTTGCGTTTGACATGAGTCTTGATCAATTATTGCCTCCAATTCTGCATCTTCAAAAAACTTCTCTCTTCCACCGCGATGCTGGTCTTCGACATCAAAATCACCATTCTTGAAGCGTTGAAACCACTCTTCTATTTATTTATTTATTTAATCAAACGGAACAAGCCATTTTACAGATGTTCCAGAAAATAACTAAACCTAGACATAAACAATATCGTTGGTACGTTCTTCCACCAATATCGTTCTCACTATAGGTATTTGAAAGCATTCGATGAACCTCAGCCGCGGATTTCTTCATATTTTAGTAGAAAATTGAAACCTCCCGCAAATGACGAGAATTTGGCTCGTAAGCTAACATGGTTAATCGTGAATAACTTTATGATACAGACACAAATCGACTAACATGTCAATGGCGTTATGTTCACAAATACCTAAACTTATTGTATGACATCTACGATATATTTATTTCTACTACCACTTACCGTTACAGCCATCTATTGCAAAACGGCGGACGCAAAGTTGTACGCCTTATATAAATATTCATATGAATATCTAAATATAAATATTTTTGAGAGGTGAGGCTTGATATCGGTTTAATCTGGGATTTGGTCCCATAGAAATACTCGAAGCCCATAACGGCGAACCCCCTCAAAATTTAAGGCTAGGACCGCCCTTGATTTGTCGTCATGGAAAGTTATTTGCATCAAATATTTTCATGTGAGCAAAGGCCAAACGGTATGTTCTAGGAAAAAAAATCATATAGAATTCCACCCTAGAATCAGCATAGTACCTATACCGAGTGAATCGTCTGAAATCAGCTAACGATACAAGGTTTCCGAAAAAAATCTCTTATTTTCTAGACGGATACCCAGTGAAGGATCTACCGGCATAGTGACGGGGTCCAAGGGGCGGAGTCCCTTCGGCGAGCAGAGCGAGTCTAAGTATATATAAAACCGCTTGCACATTTACGTCAAACTTTAAACGTAAAATCACAGCCCAAACGGGACCATCTAGAGCAAAAATGACAAGAATAAGACCCCTCTCAAAATCGTCTGGAGATCCCGAGAAAAATCCCAAACCTTCGATTCTCCTCGCGGTTTTCGAGTCTAAGTATATATAAAACCGCTTGCACATATACGTCAAACTTTAAACGTAAAATCACAGCCCAAACGGGACCATCTAGAGCAAAAATGACAAGAATAAGACCCCCCCTCAAAATCGTCTGGAGATCCCGGGAAAAATCCCAAACCTTTGATTCTCCTCGCGGTTTTCGAGTATACGGGGTGTTTCGGAACATTTTGACATTTCAAGTCCCATATTTCTGTGGTATCTGTGGACAATTTGACTGTCAGTGTCATGTTAATAATAAATATTCCATTTCGATATATGAAAGTTCTTGAAAAAGTTTGCAGTTTCCAAAATTGTTATTCAATATTTAAATAAATGCCGACAGATAAAATGCAAAGTCTTCGGCGAATCGAAAATTTGATAGATATTTGTGAAAATTTGGAAATGAATATTGATATCATCGAATGCATTTTCAGTTCAGGTTCGTTTGAAGGGTTTGTATAATTATTGATTCAATTGGATGAATGTTACTTTATTTCAGGAATTTTTCGTTTATTTTCCACAAACTATAAAACTACATTCTCTTTCGTGAGAATTTGAATCTATTGCGACAGAAGATGGAACTACAAAAGAGAACAGAAGTTTCATCTGATCATGTATTAAACAGATAGAAAAACTCCTTATAGATAATTCACAATTGGCTTTATTACTGGAAAAAGAGCCAAGTTAGTCAGATGACATTCAAAAATTTCCATGTGTTTTTTGAATATCTGAAATATACACTTTTACGACAGGAGAGTGCAAAAATATAAATGACCCATCCGTTTTTGAAGAATTTGTGTGCAGTGCTGTTGAATTTATAATGAATAAGTCAAGTCGTTGTGAAATCTTCCATACGAATAATTTCAACTATATATTATCTATTATATTATTTGCTGCTCAACTGAAACATGTATCAATAAACCTTGGAAATTAGAGACTCAAACTTTTTACCTGATTTCTCAAAAAGGTTCCACCAAGATAAGAAATTAAAATTTCTTATGAGGTAACATAAGCCATGGGTATTTGAAAGGCAAGTCTATTCATTCTGTCTCTTTTTAGTTTGTTTATTAAAGCTATACTAGGATATACATATAAAAAATCAGTTGAAATACTAGTCAAAATGTTACGACAGAAATAAAATTTAAAGGATCATTCAGTATATGAAGAATTTCAACATGGCAGTTACTTTTGAAATTGGTATCAATTTTCCAGCAATTCAATGTAGGTATAAAATACTTTAAAAAGTAACTATTCATCAAAACTTTCCATTTCATGAATGAATGATTAAACATGTAGATACCTATTTCACTAAAGTTTTCAATCGTTATAGGAATAGTTGCTCTATGGCCAGTTCGAAAATGCTATCCTACTGATTTATTCATTGCTTTTGATTTTGGTGAAAATTAAATTATTAATTGATTCAGATCCAAAGTAAACATTTGAAAAAAATCAACCCACTAACATGGGTCAATAGTATTGGCTTATACAATTTTAGTACCGAGGCAGTCATTTCAAACACTGAACACATCTTCTGACTGAAGTAAAACTTGAACAATGACCTTTTTTTACTTGCAACTTGGAATGAATTTTGCACTTTTTCAGTGTTCAATAATGAGATAATTATTAAATTGACTCAAGAAATTAACAGTATGCTTTATCAGGATTAGTTAATACTGCTAAAGACGTTAATAAACCTATTAATTTCTTATATGGTTCATCATTACAACTCTCTTTTGTTGAATCAAATTTCAATTGAGTTTTCAAAGGAGTGATATTCAGCCCTAAACATTTTTTAGCTTTCCATAAATTCTTTATGATAAAATTATCATTTGAATTTTCTATCAGATATTATATTCATTCAGAATTAACATTAGTTAAAACGAAAAAGTCATCCACGTACAATGCAACAACAGTTAGCAAGTTATTTTTTGATTTTATGTAGATACAATGCTCAATTGTTGATCTTTTTTAACTAATATCTATCAAAATTTTATTTACTATATATATTGCCCTGTTCAATTTACTTCTGAGTAAAACCCAGAGCTACAAGCTTACTCTATAACGTAGCGAACCATCATTCAGATGTCCTCCACTAAATCAGAATTATCTAGTGAAATTTCTATATCATACCTTATCTATGATAACTACATTTCGACTGGTATTAATGAAATTGTTACCTGTATCCCTTTGATTATTCACCAGAACCCATAAAAATCATTTTTGTCCCTATACCTTCAAGAAATATGCAACAGAAGAGTATGCAAAATTCATCAATACAATAATCAGATTCTAAAAACGCCTTAGTTCTTCAGGAATGTCCAATTGGTCTTTCGATATTATAAATTATTGAAAATAACCTACTATTAACCAAATTTTTAGATTTCAAAAGGTGTCCTTCCTTATATTCTAAATATATACACCCTATATAATTGTTGATCATATATTGTATTTCTTAATAAATTATGGAATAGAAGAATAATTTGTTGCTCAACTGAAAAAAGTATTGATGAACCTTGGAAATGAGGGACTTCTTATAACCTGATTTCTCAAAGATGTTACACCTAAATAATATGATTGCTTGTAAGGCAACATAAGCCATGGGTTTTTGAAAGGTAGATCTATTCATTCTGCCTCTTTTCAGTTCATTATAGCTATACTGAATATTCCTAAAACAAAATTTCACTGTAGGTCTTTTCATAGATCTTATCGAATGATTATGTAAATTCAATATTTGTCAAAACTGAAAATAAACATTGAATGCAGTTTCTTTATTTCAGGTGGTATTTTGTTTTGAATGTAGACTAATCATGAAATAAACATTATTACTATTATTACATTACTATTTCTATTGACTGATAGTAACTCTCACATTTTGATTATGCATTTTTCCCAAATTTTTTAAAGAAGAAAGAAATTGCCATTTCTAGAGAAATGAGAATTTCAGATTTCAAAATGTCTAATTACTACTTCAAATATATATACACCTTATATAATTGTTGATCAAATATTGTGTATTTCTTTACAAATTAGTTAATAATTTGAAGTTTTAATCTCAATTTTCAGACTTGAATTGGTCCAACATCTCTAGATACTTCTAATTGATATTCGACAAATAAGTATCCTGTATAATTATCCATACAAACGAAAATAATCCATCTTCTGAAAAGAAAAACAATGTTTACTATATAGAATTAATTTTAATAATGATTCAAAAGTGATGAAATTTTGCAGACTTACTTATTTTGGGTCTTAGATCACGAATCCGCTGTCATAAATTCCTTAATCCAGCTATTTTTTTTTTTTATTGTGTTTTTTTTTTAATTGTGAAATTGGCCTAATGAAGGTGAGGTTATCCACATTAATAGCTAGTTTTCTTGTATTTTATTAACTGATTCTCGTTAGAAATGATTAATTAATCACATTTCAAGCTTTCCCTGACATAAAAATGCCTTTTTTTCGTCAAAATCGATGGTTTTATCGATTGTTTATATATGGCGGCGGCCATCATGTTTAATACGTAACGTTTGTCAGATGCATAGACCTAATATCCTAATACGGATATTAGGTCTATGGTCAGATGCGAAATAATCTGCGACGTTGCCTGTATGCCAGATCTTCTTGATGGGATCGGTTTTTTACTTGGTGGAAATTCATATTAATAGATTGTTTGAGATTATGACGTATTATAAAACTGTATGGAAACTCATAATTTTCGCACAGCTATTTGAGCAGAAAATTCGGCAAATTTATTTTCGAAATGAATAAATGGTAGTTCATATGGTGTTATTCTGGTTTTTTCGATATTGGCATCGGATTCAGTTTAGTCCTCCTGAACATATACAGGGCCATTGATGTTGACGAGGACGCTGTGATTACAAGGTTTTCAAAGGGTTCACACACCAAATTAGATTTTGTGTTATACTTGCCAATTGTCTTCTTTTTTTTTCATATGAAACAATAGATTTACTATTTTTTTTTTAATTTCTACCTGAATGGCTAAAACCGTGATAAGTAAATAAATATATTATAATATAACAAATACATAAGCGTACAAATTTTTTTACTGAAATTTGAGGCTTTATTGTAAAACACTGGTTATACATTTATGATTCGAAATATTGCCCATCGCTGGTCACTATACTTTCTCACATCTTTCGGGCAGCGTACGAATTGAAAAAACTGGTCATCTTTTGAAGCGATCCACGAATCGATCCAAGTTTTTAATTCTTCATAAGATAGGAAGTGCTGGTCAGCCAGGCTGTGTGCTATTGATCGAAACAAGTGATAGTCCGAGGGAGCAACGTCTGGAGAATACGTCGGGTGGGGTAGGAATTCTCATTTCAACTTTTTCAAGTATATCTTGACTTTCGCAACATGGAGTCGAGCAATGTCATGCAGTAAAATCCATTCATCTACTCTCTCGTCGTATTGCGGCGGTTTGTCTCTCAATGCTCGACACAAACGCATTGATTGCGTTCGATAACGATCGCCTGTGATCGTTTCAGTTAACAACTCATAATACACTACGCCGAGCTGTTCCCACCAAATACTGAGCATGACCTTAGAACCGAGAATATTCGGTTTAGCAGTCGACGTGGAAGCATGGCCGGGATATCCACATGATTTTATGTGCTTGGGATTATCGTAATGAACCCGTTTTTCGTCTCCAGTCCCAATCCGATGCAGAAATTCCTTCCGTCTTTGCCTCGAAAGCAGCTGTTCACAAACAAACAAACTCCGTTCGAACACCTCCCGGCTTCAACTCGTACGGCACCCACTTTTCTTGTTTCTGAATCATTCCTATGACTTTCAGGCGTTTTGAAATGGCTTGTAGTCCTAATGATCCTGTCAATTATTTGAATTTGAGAGCATAATTATGTTTGAACACTACCCTTATTTTTACCGTAAAATTCAACGAAATTACAAAAAAAATAGGGTTCTGATTTGAAAATCGAAAGTTATGATCAAATTTTGTTCACAATTTTTGGCACAATATTTGAAACACCCTGTGATGATATTTTTCAAATTCAAGATATGCACGATATTCCAACATCATTCTAGTTTGTGAAAGTGAATTGAGTATACGCATAGGATATTCACAGTGAAAATAATTCACGTGATAGTGACTATGGAAATTCTCTCTTCTTTACGGTTTTTTCTTAATATTTTGAAAACTATGAGAACTAACGCAATAATTTTAGCAGAGAGTAATTGAGAATGGAAATCTTTCTTGTATAACCGGAAGTGCCAGAACTTCTAAAATATTTTAGCTGAATAGGGCATCATGAACAATGTCATATTCTGAATATTCAGATTTCAAATCGGCCCCGTTCTCCAGAAACGTCTAATAGGCCTTCGAACTTGAAACACCCTGTATAAATATTCATATAAATATCTAAATATAAATATTTTTGAGAGGTTAAGCTCGATATCGGTATAATCTGGGATTTGGTACCATAGAAAAACTCGAAACCCTTAACGGCGAACCCCCTCAAACTTAAGGCTAGGACCGCCCTTGATTTGTCGTCATGGAAAGTTATTTGCATCAAATATTTTCATGTGAGCAAGGGCGAAATGGTATGTTCTAGGAAAGAAGTCATATAGAATTCTACCCTAGAATCAGCATAGGATACCGAGTGAATCGTCTAAAATCAGCTAACGATACAAGGATTCCGAAAAAAATATTTTATTTTCTAGAGGGATACCCAGTGAAGGATCTACCGGCATAGTGACGGGGTCCAAGGGGCGGAGCCCCTTCGGCGAGCAGAGCGAGTCTATATTATATAAAACCGCTTGCACATTTACGTCAAACTTTAGACGTAAAATCACAGCCCAAACGGGACCATCTAGAGCAAAAATGACAAGAATAAGACCCCCCTCAAAATCATCTGGAGATCCCGGGAAAAATCCCAAACCTTCGATTCTCTTCGCGGTTTTCGAGTATACGGGGTGTTTCGGATCATGTTGACATTTCAAGTCCCATATTTCTGTGATATCTGTGGACAATTTGACTGTCAGTGTCATGTTAATAATAAATATTCCATTTCGATATATGAAAGTTCTTGAAAAAGTTTGCAGTTTCCAAAATTGTTATTCAATATTCAAATAAATGCCGACAGATAAAATGCAAAGTCTTCGGCGAATCGAAAATTCGATAGATATTTGTCAAAATTTGGAAATGAACATTTATATCATCGAATGCATTTTCCTCAATTCAGGTTTGTTTTAAGTGTTTGTATCATTCAATTGGATATGAATGTTACTTCATTTCAGGAATTTTTCGTTTATTTTCCACAAACTATAAAACCACATTATCTTTCGTGAGAATTTGAATCTATTGCGACAGAAGATGGAACTACAAAAGAGAACAGAAGCTTCATCTGATCATGTATTAAACAGATAGAAAAACTCCTTATAGATAATTCACAATTGGCTTTATTACTGGAAAAAGAGCCAAGTTAGTCAGATGACATTCAAAAATTTACATGTGTTTTTTGAATATCTAAAATATGCACTTTTACGACAGAAGAGTGCAAAAATATAAATGACGAATCCGTTTTTGAAGAATTTGAGTGCAGTGCTGTTGAATTTATAATGAATAAGTCAAATCTTTCATATTAATAATTTCAACTATATATACCCTGTTATATTATTTTCCGCTCAACTGAAACATGTATTAATAAACCTTGGAAATTAGAGACTCTCAAACTTATAACCTGATTTCTCGAAAAGGTTTCACCAAGATAAGATATTATAGGTAATTGCTCATGAGGTAACATAGGCCATGGGTATTTGAAAGGCAAGTCTATTCATTATGTCTCTTTTTAGTTGGTTTATTATAGCTATACTGAATATTTCTAAAAATAACATTCACTTTAGATGTGAATTAATTAAATTTGGACTTATGCATCATATCATATATGACTATGAAATTGAGAAAGACATATTGTTCCAAATTCCATTATAAGTCTGTTGCATTTTCCCTATATTTGAACCAATAAAATGATGTTATAAATTGTCTTACCAATATAAACTGCTCTCTTGCTTTCACACAGCACCGCACTGTATAAGGATGTAAGGGAACAGGGTATAAGGATTGAAATGGAACAAAATGGGACTTATACAATGCAAACTGACCTTCTAATGAACTATAATCCTAATATATTTGAAATGTCCGTGAATATAATCAAAACCGTTTTGATTAACACCGAAAACTTTATACTAACAACCTTTAACTATTCTTTCCGACAACCGATACATCTTATTTCTATCTAACAAAACATACGTCTCGATTTCCCAGAATGCGCGACGTTGCCAAAACTAAAATCATAATAACTTAAAAAGGGCTAAAACATACCCCCCGCCCTGAAAACTCAATTTCAGTCACTTTGAAATCAAATACCTTTCATAAATGAACTTGTCAAAATCATCCACTGTTAAAAAAAAATTCACCAAAAAAAGAAACAAAAACTAACCTACCAAAAAAAAATATATATAGTAGTCAACTCTTCTGACTACTGGGTCGGTAAAGGACATACCTTTACTACAGGTCGTGTATAGGTACCTTTACTCGTTTTCAGCGTTACATTACGGACTATACCATCTTTTCCGGGATGGACATCTGTGACCAACGCCAATGGCCAATGCAGTGGTGGCGAATTTTCACATTTTAATATGACAACCGTGCCAACTTCAATATTTGAGCATTTCAAATGCCATTTCTCCCGAGTTTGTAAAGTCGTTAAATACTCTAATTTCCAGCGCTTCCAGAAATCCTGAACCATCCGGTCAATCAGTTGAAAACGATCAAGCCTATTCAACTTGATATCTGACAAATCATGCGATGGAATACATTTTAATGGTGACATTGTCAAAAAATGTGAAGGTGTTAATGCTTCCGGTGCACTTGAATCTGATGACAGACGACAAAGAGGACGTGAATTCAATAAAGCTTCCACCTGCGTAAGAAGAGTGCTGAACTCTTCAAAAGTTAGAATTTGAGTACCTATTACCTTATAAATCAGATTCTTAGCCGATTTAACATTGCTCTCCCACAAACCGCCCATGTGGGGTGCCCCGGCTGTATTAAATTTCCACTCAATACCATTCAAAGCTAATTCATTTTGAAAAGAAGTTATGAATTGATCCGAATTAATAAATTCATTAATTTCGCGAAGAACTTTTTTAGCACCCACAAAGTTAGTGCCCCTATCTGAATACAGAACATTACAAGTACCCCTTCGAGATATAAACCGTTTGAAGGCTTGCAAAAAATGATCCGTAGATAATGAACTGACGAGTTCCAAATGAACTGCCTTTACGCTCATACATATAAACAAACAAACATATCCCTTATATACTTGATTTTTTCTATTTTTACCGAGTGATATTTCAAACGGTCCAAAGTAATCTACCCCCGTTTGAGAAAACACTTTAGTAGGATTCACCCTCGAAGCAGGCAAATTCGCCATCAGAGGATAATTATTTCTGGGCTTCAACCTAAAACAATGATTACAGGCATGTATTTGCTGTCGTATAACATTACGACCACCCACTATCCAATATTTTTGTCTCAACAACGCTTCCAAAAGAAATGAACCAGTATGGAGATTTATTTTATGATAGTATTGAATTAATTTTACTGTAAAAGGATCTTTGCCTGGAAGTAGAATAGGGTGTTGGCTAGTAAACTTGAGTGAAGAATTTTCTAATCGTCCCCCCAACCTGAGAACTCCATCTTGGATGAAAGGAGTCAATTTGCGCAATTTTCCATAGATCTCTTTTTCTGAATTCAATAACCTTATTTCCGATCCGAATGCTTTATTCTGAACAATTTTTATCAATAGGATGTCCGCTTTTTTCGAATCATCTGCTATAATAAATTTTCTCTTGGAAGGCTTCTTCAAAAATCTAAGTAACCAAACCGTAATCCGCAAAATAGAAATCCAAGACGAAACTCTAGAAAATATTGTATAAAACGATTCATTCGCTACATTCCGAACAGACACGTAACACCCAGTTCTTGTCTCCGCTCCAAATGTTACCGAAATTACAAGTTGTTGATCATTAGGAATTAACTTCAATAGATCGAAAGAGTTAGAAGACCACTTAACTAACTCGAATTTTCCTTCTGCGAATAATGACACTGATTGTGAATACAAATTAAATGCTTCCTCTTCCGAAGGAATGCTGCAAACCAAATCATCTATGTGAACATCTGTCGAAACTATTTTCGTTGCTAAAGGATAACTACATCCATTTTCTTTTATCAATTGCTTTATAGTACGAAGAGCCAAATATGGACTTGATTTTACCCAAAATGCTAAACGATTGAATTCAAATACCCGAACCGGATCATCAGGACTGAAACGCCAAAGCAATCTTTGAAACCTCCATTGATAATAATCAACTAATTTTATTTGATGATACATTCGTCGAATATCCGCTGTAATCGCTATTCTAAACAACCTAAAATTCAGCAATAAAGAAAATAGATCGGTTTGTAGTTTTGGACCACCATGTAAAATGTCGTTCAACGAAACATCATTATCGGATGATGTACTAGCATCTAAAACCACACGAATTGGCGTACTCGAACTACCTTGCTTAACAATAGCATGATGAGGAATGTAATACGCAAGTTCTGAATCTTTTAAATATTCATCCTGAACCAAATGCATATATCCTAACTGAATTGCTTCTTTCATTATCTCATTATAACTCAAACGAAATTCCGGTAATTTCGCCAAACTTCTTTCTAATGAATAGAGCCGAATCAATGCCGTTGTCTTAGAATTACCCAAAGTATTCGGAGAATTCTTAAAAGGAAGCGCTACCGTGAAACGTCCCCCATAATCTCTACTAAAAGATGTGGAAAACAAATTTTCGCATATTTCTTCTGCTGGGTCCGGCAAAATATTCTTTGGAACTTGTTCCATCTCCCAAAATTTACAAACCAAGTCATTTAACCGACACTCCTCCCTTAAACTGAAGAATACACCGAACTCCCCCTTTGACTCTAACTTACGAACCTTTCCCATAATCATATGACCAAATACCGTTTGTACCGCCACTGGAGATCCCGATGCTGATGGTACCGAATTACCCACAATAATCGCGAAAAGATCCGCCCCCAAAATGCCATCAACTTCAGCCGGTTCGTCAAATTGTTCATCTGCCAATTGGATATTTCCAAAATTCTTTAAAACACCGCGATCAATTTTGGCTATTGGAAGTTTATCCGTAATTTTATCTACTAAAAATGCCTCAATAGAATATTTCTTAGTAAAATCATACCTAGACGAAACAATAATACTTGTAACACCTTTGATTGAATTTAAATTAGATCCAACCCCATGAATTGACGTTGAACATTGTGAAAATTTCAATCCTAATTTCTTACAACACCTATAAGTAAGTAAGTTAACCTGACTGCCACTATCTACTAAAAACCTAGCTGTTTTCAAACCACCCGAACCGTTTAAAACATTTACCACAACCGTCGACAATAAAACCGTATGAGTATCCCGATCACCCAAAGCAGTAGCACAAAAATTGTTATCTGTTGAGACCAACGTATTTGTATTCGAATCCGATTTCGAATTTGGATATTTTTCCAGTTCACCCTGTATACGTCCCAAATGTAATAGGAAGTGGTGTTTTCTGGAACACTCTGAACATAATTTGTCTGAAGGACAGTCTCTTACTCCGTGATTTGGCGATAAGCAATTATAGCACCAGTTGTTATCCCGTACTGTAGCATATCGTTTAGATGGCGACAGTTGTTTAAATTTATCACATCTACTCAACGAATGATTTTTCCGATTACAAAAAATACATATATTCGACCGATCCATTCCTAAACAAGAATTATTTTGATGTACAAAAAACGATTTCGAATTACGAGTTTTATAGCTATCACCTCTACTAATGATTGATTGCTGATTTAGAGCCAAAATTTTCGATTGTTCCTTCACAAACTTAATCACATTTTCATGGGTAGGTATCCCATTACCCCTAACAGTCATTTCAAACGATCTCACCGTATCAGAATCAAGCTTAGAAAGGGCCTGATGCATTAAAATGAAGTCCGACATATCATCTAATTTAAGCTTTTTCACTGCCTGTACCGCACAATCAAATTTTTCCAAAAATATATTGAGACCCTTAGATGACTCACCCTGTATCGATTTGAACTCTAAAATTTGGCGTAGATAATTAGTTGCAAGAGCGCGCTTATCCTGATATTTTTCCACAAGCGAATTCCAAATGATTTCATAATTTTCTCCAGTAGGAGCTAATGAAGAACAAATAGTCAACGCAGATCCTTTCAAACGACCTACCAAATAATTCACTTTATCAGTATCCGTAAGTAACTTATTTTCATGTATCAAACTCTTGAATATTGAATAAAAGGTTTCCCATTCTCTAATATTTCCCGAAAATTCCGGCAATTCAATCTTCGGTAGTGTAGGAAGATTACGTATCAATCCCTGAGGTTCAACATTAACCGAAGAAACATCTTTCTGAATTTGTTCTCGTTCCAATTTAGCCGCTGAAACTTGAATGTGACAACACATTTCATCAATAGTTCTAAATATATTAAAGTCTGGTTCGAACTCATCATTAATTTCAAAACTGAGCTCTGTTATATCGTCTATTATTTTCAGTAGGTCATTCTTTGTTGAATTGATTGAACTGACCATTGTTAAAAATTTAGTTTTAGCTACTTCACTTGTTAATGATTTTGACAAATCCAATAAATTCTGCAGTATCGAAAATAAAGATTCTTTCTTAGCAATAAGCATCTTCATTTTCCGTTCAGTTGACGTTACACCCATTGAGTTGAAAGTCAAGTGCGCAGAATACTCGAAAACTAACCCCGCGAGTCTAAACTGTGAATTGAATACTTTTGTGTACACTTGGCAACAAGGCTTACTCTGGGACCCGAATTTGATAACCGCTGACCAAATACAAAAAACTACCGCACGTTTTTACTTCGCTCAATACCGTATGAACGAACAAAATAAACTGAATTAATATTTCCGAATACAATTAGGAATGAAATGAAAATGAGTTCCGAAACTCTGTATACCGATTGAAACTAAAATAAATGTAACCGAAACTTGAATTAAAGTTCAAAAAACCCGTGCTCGAAGAACCAAAAAATGTTGCATTTTCCCTATATTTGAACCAATAAAATGATGTTATAAATTGTCTTACCAATATAAACTGCTCTCTTGCTTTCACACAGCACCGCACTGTATAAGGATGTAAGGGAACAGGGTATAAGGATTGAAATGGAACAAAATGGGACTTATACAATGCAAACTGACCTTCTAATGAACTATAATCCTAATATATTTGAAATGTCCGTGAATATAATCAAAACCGTTTTGATTAACACCGAAAACTTTATACTAACAACCTTTAACTATTCTTTCCGACAACCGATACATCTTATTTCTATCTAACAAAACATACGTCTCGATTTCCCAGAATGCGCGACGTTGCCAAAACTAAAATCATAATAACTTAAAAAGGGCTAAAACAAAGTCTTTTGAAAAGTACTTTGAAGATATTGATTTCAATAACGTATGGAATATATCAGTTGAAATACTAGTCAAAATGTTACGACAGAAATAAATTTTGAAGGATCATTCAGTATATGAAGAATTTTAACATGGCAGTCACTTTCGAAATTGGTATCAATTTTCCAACAATTCAATGAAGGTATAAAATACTTTAAAAAGCAACTATTAATTGAAAATTTCCATGTCATGAATGATCAAATTTGTATAAAAATGTAGATACCTACCTATTTGTTCACTAAAGTTTCCAATCTTTTAATCGTTATAGGAATAGGTGCTATATGGCCATTTCATAAATGCTATCCTACTGATTTATTCATTGCTTTTCATTTTGGTAAAAATTAAATTTTTCATTGATTCAGATCCAAAGTTAACATTTGAAAAAATCAAGTCAGTGTAGTTATCGAACCCACTAACATGGGTAATAGTAGATATTGGCTGATACAACTTGACTCAAGATTGACAGAGTATGCTATATCAGGATTAGTTAATACTCCTAAACCTATTAATTTCTTATATGGTTCATCATTACAACTCTTTTTTGTTGAATCAAATTTCAATTTAGTTTTCACAGGTTTACAATCAGACATGTTGAATTATTGCAATACAATGGCTATAATACCTTTTTCATAATTTCTAGTGATATTCATCACTAAACATTTTTTAGCTTTCCCTAAATTCTTTATCATAAAATTATCACTTAAATTCCCTATCTGATATATTCATTCAGAATTAACATTAGTTAAAACAAAAAAGTCATCTATGTACAATACAACAACAGTAAGCAAGTTATTTTTTGATTTTATGCAAATACAATGCTCAATTGTTGATCTTTTGTAACTTATATCTGTCAAAATTTTATTTATTATATAGGACATAAATTCACTTTACTTATATAATATACGATCTTCCCTAGTTGAATGTTTCTGATATACAGGGTGTCCCGTAAAGGCCACGTCAAACCGAGGAAGAATGTAGATCAAAGGATAACCCACCTGCTATGACAAAATTCCCATTATAAAAGTCTTACCGTTTTCGAGATATTTTTTTTTTGAAAATAATGAATTTTTGCCCCTTTCAATAGTTTTGGCCTTACGGTTGGTACAATTTTACATCTTTCTGGTTAATTTTTTCTGTAAAATATTGCCGAAGAATGATTTTAACGTTTACATTGAAAACATCATCCGAAAATTTTAAAGGGGGGCTATGAGAAATATTTTTATTGGAAATTTTGGTAGTGGATTATTTTGTTCATGAAGTTTAGCCCATCGTAGTGGAAAAAATGTACCGAGCTACTGCTGCACATTACATCAATAAATTGTCTATTTTATAGTGATTTCAAAGAGGTATCACACAAGTCATTTGTTATTCAAAGAAAAAAGATATGGCTGTTTTTATCCAAATAGGTACGTTTCTGACTAAATCAAGTTTGTCAATTCTGTTAAGAAATCTTCGATGTTGCATTACTTAGTGAACAATGGCAATTGTTTACGTGCGAAAATATTACTCGCATAATTATTCACCTCAACAAAATTCAATTTTGCCGGCAAATTTTGGAAAACATCATGCAGATCCAGATTTTTTCAATAAGATCATTTGGAGCGACGAGTCTTCCTGTACCAAGGATGGGTACATGAAGACCTAAATCCTCTGGACTCTGAAGCTGAATTGCGGATGCGTTCTCTCAATTCGGCTTCATCATGTATGGGTGTTGCGTATACTTTGTCTTTTAGGCAGCCCCAATAATAAAAGTCCATAGGATTTAGGTCAGGTGAACGAGGAGGCCACAAAATTTCACCTTCTCTTCCAATCCACCGGTGGGGATAAGTTCTATTCAAATGTGCGGTAACTTCTAGTGTTCGAGTCCGTAATGTGCTGGGCATCCATCATGTTGAAAACACAGACTACGTCGCAGCGCCAGTGGCACATCTTCCAATAAAATGGGCAGCTGGTTGGTTAAAAATTCCAAATAATTATTTGCGTTCAGTGATGGCGGCAGTTCGATCGGGCCCAAAATTGCACCATTAAATATTCCAGTCCATAAATTGATCTTGAATCGATATTGTGATCTATCTTCTCTCACCTCGTGTGGATTTATGATATTCCAGCTATGCCAATTGTGAAGGTTCATGTACCCATCCTTGGTACAGGAAGACTCATCGCTCCAAATGATCATATTAAAAAAATCTGGATCTGCATGATGTTTTCCAAAATTTGCCGGCAAAATTGAATTTCGTTGAGGTGAATAATTATGCGAGTAATATTTTCGCACGTAAACAATTGCCATTGTTCACTAAGTAATGCAACATCGAAGATTTCTTAACAGAGTTGACAAACTTGGTTTTGTCAGAAACGTACCCATTTGGATAAAAACAGCCATATCTTTTTTCTTTGAATAACAAATGACTTGTGTGATACCGCTTTGAAATCACTATAAAATAGACAATTTATTGGTGTAATGTGCAGCAGTAGCTCGGTACATTTTTTTTCCACTACGATGGGCTAAACTTCATGAACAAAATAATCCACTACCAAAATTTCCAATAAAAATATTTCTCATAGCCCCCTTTAAAATTTTCGGATGATGTTTTCAATGTAAACGTTAAAATCATTCTTCAGCAATATTTTACAGAAAAAATTAACCAGAAAGATGTAAAATTGTACCAACCGTAAGGCCAAAACTATTGAAAGGGGCAAAAATTCATTATTTTCAAAAAAAAAAAAATATCTCGAAAACGGTAAGACTTTTATAATGGGAATTTTGTCATAGCAGGTGGGTTATCCTTTGATCTACATTCTCCATCGGTTTGACGTGGTCTTTACGGGACACCCTGTATATAAATTATATTATAAGTAGCAAACTGCAATATTTTTTTATAGCTCCATTCAACAGACCCTCTTCAAATTTGTTTTTCTAACTACAGCCTTCACTATCACTGAGTTATCCTCAATGCATTACTAAAAATGTTGATAAGCATATTTCATTTTCAGATTAGATCTCGGATTAGAAATACATATAATGGAAGAAGTCGGATAACGCTTTGACCCGATACTTATATATAAATACATATAATGGAAATGTAATAAAGTTTATATAAAATTCTTTACAGTAAAGTGAATTCTAACTTCAATATAGTTCAGAGTACAATATTATTGAGTTGTTCTCAATCCATATAATGCAAACTTCGATATAACTATGGAAAATAAGATCATATATGTAATGTAAATATCAATAAAGGAAGCAGTTTATTGTGAGAAAGCTTATAGTTTGAAATTATATATAATTCATTCATTTTATTAATTTATTTCCCATAAAGCCCATGTTTAAAAAAGTTTTCACGAAATAGTCCCATTATAATGACAACAGTCAATATCACACTAAAGACTGCTGTTATCGAACAACACTGTATTCTTCGAGGGTGATTCAAACTCACATCGAAACACTAAGTACATACTGGACAAATTTTCATGTGATTGAGATTAAATACTTTTATTCTTTTGCTATTCCATAAATTCATCCTAGAGCATGTGATTGACATACTTCCAAGAGTGCCATAATTGTTTTAATATGAAAACAAATAGGTGAGTTGAAAGAAACAGGATATTCAACTGTGGATATTATTGAATACTTCTCATTTATTTTCAATGGCAAAATCAAGAAGAATCAAGTAGTAGAGTTGGATATAATGTAGGTACATATTATAGAACAAATTTGATTACAAGTGGAGTCTAACATTTTCCATTGATTACAGAGTCATAAATCTTCATTTCCATATTTTCACACTGATGGCTCCAAAAATATTGAAGCAGATCATTATTTTTATTTTTATGAGATAGTTGGAAATCAAATTTCGTAAAGGAATTACTTTCTATCAGAATGCACACTCATTTATTTTGTATCCACACAATTATTTTGGAAATTGTTTTTAAATTTCTCGAAAATATGTATGGAATTTCAATATTCTGTTGGGATTCTTCAAATCTTCGATGATTTTCATTTCATGCTAACATAATATCAAATATCCTTAGAACATTAATATCTATCTATATTCTAAGCAAATATCATAAAAACAACAGTGTAAATGAATATTTTAGGTTAGAACATAGATTATTCGAACTGCTGTGTTTAAATTTGCAACACTCGAAATTTGAGGTTCAAACTTCAAACCACAGACTACTAGTCTGTGTTAGAACTTTTACAGATTTATTTGTGAATGTGAGGTTAAATGACAATTCTTGTACGATATATTATAAATGCGATGTAATAAATGAATGGATATGAATTATGAGTATTAGAGCTAAGCTAATATGGGTGGTAGCGAGCTCAATTCGTTATGATTATCGAAAATGAAATAGAAAATCAAGAGAAAAATATTTAATCTTTATCGTCAAAGAAATTGGGATAACTCATTTATTGTATTATAAATACTACTTTGTTCAACAAATGGAATGTTGAAAGTGAGTTTATGATGGTTTTTCCAATTTAGTAGCTTATTTCCAAGGTTCAAATTGTATATCTTATACTTGCGAAAACTTCAGTGTTCCGGTTACCAGGGGTGAATTAGCTCATTATGAAAATTTAAAATGGCTATATATTTTTAACAGGGCCGAATCGGAAAAAATGGTAAATGAAAAAAATGTTTCTTTTGACCTCAAGAATCTTCGGTTAAAATATATGTACAAGTCAAAGACTCACCCTGTATAGGACATAAATTGCCTTGTTCAATTCACTTCTGAGTAAAACCCAGAGCTACAAGCTTGCTCTATAACGTAGGGAACCATCACTATTAAGCTTTTTATTAAACACCAAGTTATAGTCCAATACACTTCATGAAGTTCTGCAATTTTCCAGGCATCTCTTGATTTTCTATTTCATTTTCGATAATCATAACGAATTGAGCTCGCTACCACCCAAATTAGCTTAGTTCTGATATTCATAATTCATATCCATTCATTTATTATATCGCATTTATAATATATCGTTGTTTATTTCATTTCCTACAGAATTGCCATTTAACCTCACATTCTCAAATAAATAATCACAGACTAACTAGCAGACTAACTAGTAATCTGTGAAATAATATTTATCTGTGAAAGTTCTAACACAGACTAGTAATCTGTGGTTTTAAGTTTGAACTTCAAATTTCGAGTGTTGCAAATTTAAACACAGCTGTTCTAATAATTTATGTTCTAACCTAAAATATTCATTTACAGTTCACACTGTTGTTGTTATTATGATATTTGATAATATTATGTTAGCATGAAATGAAAATCATCGAAGATTTGAAGAATCTCATCAGAATATTGAAGTTCCATACATATTTTCGAGAAATTTAAGAACAATTTGCAAAATAATTGTGTAGATACTGAGTAAATCACTGCATTCTGATAGGAAGCAATTTCTTTATGGAATGAATCATTTGATTTGTTCCAACTATCTCATAAAAATATTGAACTGCATCAATATTTTTGAAGCCATCAGTATGAAAATATTGGAATGAAATGTTATGGATCTGTAATCAATGGAAAATGTAATCAAATTTGTTTATAATATGTACCTACATTATAGTCAACTCTACTACTTGATTCATCTTGATTTTGCCATTGACAATAAATGAGAAGTATTCAATATAAATATCCATAATTGAATATCCTGTTTCTTTCAACTCACCTAATTTGTTTTCACATTAAAACAATTATGGCACTCTTGGAAGTATGTCAATCATATGCTCTAGGATGAATTTATGGAATAGCAAAAGAATAAATGTATTCAATCTCAATCACATGAATATTTGTCTAGTATGTACCTAGTGGTATGTTTCGATGTGAGTTTGAATGACCTGAAGAATACAGTAATGTTCGATAGCAGCTGTCTTTAGTGGGATATTGATTGTTGTCATTATAATGGGACTATTTTGTAAAAACTTTTTTAAACATGGGCTTCATGGGTGATCTGGACTTTTCAAAATAGAATGTTGATTTTAATGAAGTATCTTTTTATTATCAGAGCTGTGTCAAAGCTCAGTAATTTGTAATCAAATAAAGGAATTGAGGTGAGCTTATTCAAATGACTTCATTTTCAAACTAAGTTGGCTAGTACTTCAATTCTAAAATCTGAGACATGACATCATAGTAAATATTCATTTCTGTGGTTTTTTTCCACAACAGAACAGAGTTGCATTCAGCCAAAGTACGTAATTTTTTTAATTTCACAGATAATTTTTTTTTTTTAAATCAAGTTACTCGAAAACGGCGCTTTGTAGGAGGAAATATGAAGAATACTTTTATTTTTCAAATTAGCCAAATATTTTTGAATAAACGTTCAAATTACTTTTAAAAGTTGGGTTCTTCGAATTTCTGGTATTTTTATGGTATGTTATTTCCTAATGAAGAAACTGAAATATGTGTATGGAATCTTGTGTTCGGAAAAGATGTGTCATGTCAAGGAAGAGCTATATTCCAAAAATCATTTCCTTCAATAGAACCATTTACGAGATATAGCCGAAAATCACATTTTTTTATCGATTTTCAACAGCCTGTATCTTTTTAAATGGGCCGAATCGGAAAAAAACGGTAAAGGAAAAAAGTGTTTCTTTTGACCTCAGGAATCTTCGGTTAAAATATATGTACAAGTCAAAGACTCACCTTTATAACGCTGAGATATTTTGGTGTGAGAAATAATAAGATTCAGATGACAAGATTCAGTGGAAAACGACATATTTAGTAGTTTGCTTCCATTTTTATGGAGTATTTTGTCCTCCTGAACATTCATAGGGACATTGATGTTGACGAGGTCGCTGTGATTACTAAGGTTTTCAAAGGGTTCAAAGTTTTAAAGACCAAATTAGATTTTGTGTTGTAGTTGCCAATTTTCTTCTTTTTTTTCATATTAAACAATCGATTTACTATTTAATTATTTTTTAATTTCTACCTGAATGGTTAAAACCCTGATAAGTAAATAATGATATTATAATACAACAAATACATAAGGGTACAACTTTTTTTGCGAAATTCGAGGCTTTATTGTAAAAAACTGGTTATACATTTATAATTCAAACTATTGCCCATCGCTGGTCATTACTTTCTCCCATCTTTCGGACAGCGTACGAATTGAAAAAACTGGTCATCTTTTGAAGCGATCCACGAATCGATCCAAGTTTTTGCTTCTTCATAAGATCGGAAGTGTTGGTCAGCCAGGCCGTGTGTTATTGATCGAAACAAGTGATAGTCCGTGGGAGCAACGTCTGGAGAATACGTCGGGTGGGGTAGGAATTCCCATTTCAACGTTTCCAAGTATATCTTGACTACTTTCGCAACATGGGGTCGAGCATTGTCATGCAGTAAAATCAATTGATCTTCTCTCTCGTTGTATTGCGGCTGTTTGTCTTTCAATGCTCGGTATAAACGCATTAATTGCGTTCGATAACGATCGCCTGTGATTCTTTCAGTCATAATACACTACGCCGAGCTGGTCCCACCAAATACTGAGCATGACCTTAGAACCGTGAATATTCGGTTTGGCCGTCGTTGTGGAAGCATGGTCGGGATATCCTCATGATTTTATGCGCTTGGGATTATCGTAATGAACCCATTTTTCGTATCCAATCCCAATCCTATGCAGAAACCCTTCCGTCTTTGCCTTGCAAGCAGCTGTTCACAAGAAAATAAACGACGTTCAAACACCTTGCGGCTTCAACTCGTACCACACCCAATTTCCTTGTTTCTGAATCATTCCTATGATTTTCAGGCGTTTTGAAATGGCTTTTAGTGTCACTCCTATTGATCCTGCCAATTATGGTTGCGTTCGACATAAGTCTTGATCAATTATTGCCTCCAATTCTGTATCTTCAAAAACCTTCTCTTTTCCACCGCGATGCTGGTCTTCGACATCAAAATCGTCATTCTTGAAGCGTTGAAACCACTCTTGTTACGTTCTTCCACAAATATCGTTCTCACTATAGGTATTTGAAAGCATTCGATGAACCTCAGCCGCAGATTTCTTCATATTTTAGTAGAAAATTGAAACCTCCCGCAAATGACGAGAATTTGGCTCGTAAGCTGACATGGTTAATCGTGAATAACTTTATGATGCAGACACAAATTGACTAACATGTCGATGGAGTTATGTTCACAAATACCTAAACTTATTGTATGACATCTACGATATATTTATTTCTACTACCACTTACCGTTACAGCCATCTATTGCAAAACGGCGGAAGCAAAGTTGTACGCCTTATATAAATATTCATATGAATATCTAAATATAAATATTTTTGAGAGGTTAGGCTTGATATCGGTGTAATCTGGGATTTGGTCCCATAGAAAAACTCGAAGCCCATAATGGCGAACCCCCTCAAAATTTAAGGCTAGGACCGCCCTTGATTTGTCGTCATGGAAAGTTATTTGCATCAAATATTTTCATGTGAGTAAGGGCGAAACGGTATATTCTAGGAAAAAAATCATATAGAATTCCACCCTAGAATCAGCATAGTATACCGAGTGAATCGTCTGAAATCAGCTAACGATACAAGGTTTCGAAAAAAAAGCTTTTATTTTCTAGCCGGATACCCAGTGAAGGATCTACCGACATAGTGACGGGGTCCAAGAGGCGGAGCCCCTTCGGCGTGCAGAGCGAGTTTATTTTATTAAATCAATATGAATTTTTATCAAGTAAGGACTGAATCCATTAAATACCTAAATTGCAAGGTTTCCTAATAAAAGCAAGTTTTCATCCCAATCGCAATATGTATTAAAATACATATAATTTAATTTTGTCGGTAAAAGTTGAAAACCTGGTTCGTCTCAGCCACGTGATGATGGATCACCCTGTTATTACGGCACTGGATGGGTAGATCCCTTGTCCTTGAGAGTCGAAATGTAACGGGTGTTTTTTTCGAGGTATATAACTTTAAGTTGGCAATGTTGGCATTACTGTTCAAGATGGCTTCTTCTTCCACTCTTTCTTAAGACTATTGCCTTGTTATTTTCTGTTTATCCAGCCTCCGGTGACGTAGATGTTCAAGATGGCGATCGATTTAACAGCTGTCAAGTGATTTATTGTCAGTTTGGTTTGGCAATTCATCATGAATAGACTCACGCCTGAACAACGCTTGCAAATAGTTTTTTTTATTTCGGAAATAATGGTTCCGTGCGGAATACGTATCGCGCACTACGTCCATTTTATCGTCGACACAATCGTCCATCAGAGCAGTTAATTCGATTAACCATGGAACGTTTTCGCACCACGTTTACGCTTATTGATAACTTGATAACTCGCATACCCAGAGACGCCGTACAGAAGAAGCTATTGCTGCTGTAGAGCGTAGCATTGAGGAAGACCCGAATGAGTTTATCCGCCATCGAGCACAAGAATTGGATCTGTGTCCATCCACTTTATGGAAGATTTTACGGAAGGATCTTGGTTTACGTGCTTACAAAATCCAACCCGTGCATGAATTGAAGCCAAACGATCATCAAGTAAGGCGTAGATTCGTCGAATGGGCCCAAAATGAGATTGCCGTTGATCCCGATTTTCATAAGCGAATTTTGTTTAGCGATGAAGCGCACTTCTGGTTGAATGGCTACGTCAACAAACAAAACTGCCGCATTTGGAGTGAAGCTAATCCTCAAGTGTATGTCGAAACACCGTTACACCCAGAAAAACTGACTGTTTGGTGCGCTTTATGGGCTGGTGGAATCATTGGTCCGTACTTCTTCAAAAACGATGATGGCCAGAACGTTACAGTCAATGGTGATCGGTAAAGAGCCATAATTACTAACTTTTTCATTCCTGAATTGAACAACCATGATGTCCAGGAGCTGTGGTTCCAACAAGACGACGCAACATGTCACACAACTCGTGCCACAATCTATTTTTGAAAGACACATTTTGGTGACCGCCTAATTTCACGTTTTGGACCTGTGAATTGGCCTCCAAGATCTTGTGATTTAACACCGTTAGACTACTTTCTGTGGAGCTATGTAAAGTCATTGGTCTATGCCGATAAGCCACAAACCCTTGACCATTTGGAAGACAATATTCGCCGTGTTATTACCGATATACGGCCACAAATGTTGGAAAAAGTCATCGAAAATTGGAGGTCCAGATTGGACTACATCCGAGCCAGCCGTGGTGGTCATATGCCAGAAATCATATTTAAAATGTAATGCCACAAGATTATCTTGCGGATAAATAAAATTCATGTCAATCGAATAATCGTTGTTTTATTGCAATTTAAAGTTCTATAGCTCTAAAAAGAAACACTCTTTATTCTTACGACTCTTGTCGTGATTAAAATTTCAATAAATTCAATGCACAAGTAATTCTTAAGAGTATACATTATTCTACGGTCAAACCCAGAAGATAATTCATATTTCTATTGAATATTGGTTCAAATAATATAATCTGACAGTATAAGAATTTTTAGAAACAAATCATTTTTCTTACGTGAGCACCGGGGTCCACAATTTGAAAATTTATTCTGAATAAAAGTTTCCTTATGTACAGGGTGTTCCAAATTCGATGCTCACTGAAAGCATCTCAAAAACTATAAGATTAATGAAAAAATCTTCAAGAACCCCCGAGCTCTTTTTTCGAAATAATAAGGTGTCAGAAATGAGGTCATAGATATCTCGATTGTTGTCGAGTTATGGGGCGTTTCAATTATTTCGCTATATCTTGGTTTCTGTTCGAGATATTAAAAAAATTCACTAAATACAATGCGAATATCATTTTTAACAACATTTATAGAAAGGAACTGTACACTGTACAGTGCATCCCATTTTGGGCGAGACAGCCAGGTTTCTCGCTTGTTATTTAAGATAGAGCCTTGCGGTTTTCACGTTCCTTTCCTACTTTTTCGTGAAACTCAAGTTGGTCTAATCAGATTTTGTTCAACTGTTTCCGTTCAAGAGATGCAGGGCGATTTTGGAAATTGATACTTTTCGGACCCCTCCTTTATCTCCGAAGTTATTAGAAATAATGCTGAGGTAAAAACTACGTCTGAATCAGAATTCTGCGTAGAATCCAGTGGCGTACTCGATATTTTTTTTCGGGTTATGGTTTTGAAGATTCAACACAAACTTATATTTTTTTTAATGGAACACCATGTATATCGTTACTTCGTTGAATTCGTAATTTTTTTCCCTTCTAAATGATGTATGATACTATGTAGGTAGGATGTTCAGAAATTTCAAAAAACACTAAAACATCAAATAATGATGATTTTTTGTTAATGGGCAATGGATTTCCTATATGAACAAAGAATCAATAATAATAACAATAATTCATAGCGATGACAGCTAGATCAGATTGGTTTTTTTCTCTCCAATGCCTACTTTATAAAACAATGCTCCCAAATGCATAGTAGCCATAATAACAACAAGGATCTTTGTATCATCAATGACCTACTGCTTTTAAAAATCAAAAGTAATAATCCTCTTATTGAAACTTAGGAAATTCATGGCCCATTTACAAAAAATCATCATTATTTGGTGTTTTAGTGCTTTTTTCAACATTTCTAAACATCCTACCTACATAGTATCATACATCATTTAGAAGGGAAAAAAATAAAGAATTCAACGAAGTAATGATATACAGAGTGTTCCATTAAAAAAAATATAGGTTTGTGTTGAATCTTCAAAACCATAACCCGAAAAAAAAATTGAGGACGCCACTGGATTCTACGCAGAATTCTGATTCAGACGTAGTTTTTACCTCAGCATTATTTCCAGTAACTTCGGAGATAGGGGAGGGGTCCGAAAAGTATCAATTTCCAAAATCACCCTGTATCTCTTGAACGGAAACAGTTATTCAAAATCTGATTAGACCAACTTGAGTTTCACGAAAAAGTAGGACAGGAACGTGAAAACCGCAAGGCTCTATCTTAAACAACAAGCGAGAAACCTGGCTGTCTCACCCAAAATGGGATGCACTGTACAGTAACAAGTGTTTCCCTACGAACATTAGTGAACGTATTCATATAAATTTTGCTATTTTGTTTATCATGAGGAATACCAGGGGTGGCCCCTTTCCTTTGGGACACCCTGCACCGTGGTACCTCGGTGTACCAAATTTCATAAATTTAATGTACTAATATACTTCACCAGTTTTTGTTGTTACCGAATACGTAATTTTTGACAATATCCTATTTTTCATGTATAATGCACTTGAACAAATGAAAATAAGGTATTATTTGCAGATGGACCTGGAATCTCTTGATAGTTCCTTCGACTATGGCTTAGAAGAGCAAGATTTTTATGAACCAATCAAAAAGCGACGAGTTACTTTCAACCCGGAGATTTATTCAAAGGTGAGTTCAGTAAAGATTCATTTTAGGTATCGCTTGTACACATAAAATAAAAAAAAATGAGCTTTCAAAAAGTGACCAGAAATCCTGTGCTTCCATTTAACCGAACATAACTTTGGGCCATAGCTTCGTTATTGAAAATCCTGCTTAAAAGACGAGCACGTCACTGTATTTTACGTAAAAAAGTATATAATGCATATATCATATATCAGCAGACACAACAGTTGTGGAACAGTTGTCAATATTTTTCGATTTTTCTGCTGAACGCAATCTATCAGTTTTCGCTAGGAGCGGTCGCCATTTTTGGTAGCGAATTTGTTTTACGCTATTTTTTTGTAACGTGTTGAGTAACTGACATCAGTGACAGTTGTTGTGGGACGAAATTTGAATTTGTGATAGCAAACATGGAAACCGTAACATATACAATCAATAATTTAACTTATAATGTGACACACAACCAGGATATAACGAAGAAAACCAAAAAGCATATATATGAAAGTATGGTCCAGAGTGTCACCCTATACGGATCAGAGGTTTGGGACATATCCGGTGCGAATAGAAAGAAACTAGTGGCAACGGAGATGGATTTCCTGAGGAGGAGCTGTAGACGGTCAAGACTGGACAGAATCAGGAACGATGTTATAAGAGCTGAAATCAATGTAAGCCGAACAATATTAGAAGAGCTGGAAAGAAGACAATTGACATGGTTTGGACATGTCAAGAGAATGACAGATGAAAGATGGCTCAAGAAGGTATTAGAATGGATACCGGCAGAGAGAAGAAAAAGAGGGCGGCCTCGAAGAAGCTGGCGAGATGAGATTGATGAAGCCATGACAAGGAATCAAGGAATGATTGCTACGAGAGGAGAAATTGGAAGTTGGGGACGGAGAGACGGCGACAGCTGTAGAAATCCGATATATATATATATATATATATATATATATATATATATATATATATATATACAGGGTGGCCACTTTTTCAATGGGATTGTATTGGTAACTTTTAAACCATAAGAGTTAGAAGGTCGGTCAAATGGAGAAAAAGTTGCATGCATAGAAGCATTATCAAGCAGTTCAAACAAATCGAGATTATCAGGGCCGGATTTCGAGATATCATAAGAAAAGTAAATTATGTCATTTTGATTTTTCTTTTTTTCTCACTTCATTTCAAATATTATCAAAAAATGTTACAGGAACTTTTTATTCGACAGTAAATTATCCTCAATTTGACGTAACCAGATTTCGTATCCAACGTTTCGTACTCTCTGGGCCACCCTCAACCTCATTTTTTTCAATACGGACCTGCATATTTTATGACATTTTTCGAAATAACTTTTAACGCTGAATTCAACGATATATCATACTATGTCATTCGAAGTAGATTTTCAGGTGATTTTGACCCTTATCCAATTTTCTTCGGGTCGGATCTGTATCACCTTCATTTAGTTTAATTAACAACATGCAATATGCAATAAATTTCGATAAGAAAATCCACTTACCCATCTTGAACTAAATGGAACATATTAGAATCAAAGCAAGAAACCAGTATACTGGTTTCTTGGTTCTTCTTTTATAATAATCATTTGAAAATTTCAATTCATAATAATTAAACGAAAGTATCATTTAATGAAAGAAAAATCGAATGATTATTCGAAAGTAAATGAAAATTAATGAAGTAAGTGTTCGAAAAGTCCACCATTTTGTAAAATGCACTTTACGGTTCTGGAACCCATACTTCTTATACATTTGCTTGTTTGGTCTCCTTGAATACCTTCCAAAACATTCTCAATTTTCTCGCGAGGTATCACTATTGTTGTATTTGTCATTTGAATCGTTGAAACAAATTACAGAATCGAACTTTATTTTGAGATCATTACGATATAATTTTTGCAAGGCTTGGTATTCAAATTTAAAATCATTGTATTCGCGTCTCTTGACTATTTTATTACAAGCAGTTTTTTAAAAATTCCATTCACTGGCCACAGTCCTCGATTTTTTTTCTGGGTTCGATTGAATTTGGGTCAGAACATTGATATCGTTAATAGACTTGTTTTTTCTTACATAAACACCATTAAATTTGGATAAGGGTCAAAATCACCTGAAAATCAACTTTGAATGACATTGTATGATATATCGTTGAATTCAGCGTTAAAAGTTATTTCGAAAAATGTCATAAAATATGCAGGTCCGTATTGAAAAAAATGAGGTTGAGGGTGGCCCAGAGAGTACGAAACGTTGGATACGAAATCTGATTACGTCAAATTGAGGATAATTTACTGTCGAATAAAAAATTCCTGTGACATTTTTTGATAATATTCGAAATAAAGTGGGAAAAAAAGAAAAATCAAAATGACATAATTTACTTTTCTTATGATATCTCGAATTCCGGCCCTGATAATCTCGATTTGTTTGAACTGCTTGATAATGCTTCTATGCATGCAACTTTTTCTCCATTTGACCGACCTTCTAACTCTTATGGTTTAAAAGTTACCAATACAATCCCATTGAAAAAGTGGCCACCCTGTATATATATATATATATATATATATATATATATATATATATGTATATATATATATATATATATATATATATATATATATATATATATATATATATATATATATATTTTTTTTATATATATTTATATATTTATTTTTTATTTATATTTTATATATACAGGGTGTCCCGTAAAGACCACGTCAAACGGAGGGAGAATGTAGATCAAAGGATAACCCACCTGCTATGACAAAATTTCCATTATAAAAGTCTTACCGTTTTCGAGATATATTTTTTTTTTGAAAATAATGAATTTTTGCCCCTTTCAATAGTTTTGCCCTTACGGTTGGTACAATTTTACATCTTTCTGGTTAATTTTTTCAGTAAAATATTGCTGAAGAATGATTTTAACGTTTTCATTAAAAACATCCTCCGAAAATTTTAAAGGGGGGCTATGAGAAATATTTTTATTGGAAATTTTTGGTAATGGATTATTTTGTTCATGAAGTTTAGCCCATCGTAGTGGGAAAAAAATGTACCGAGCTACTGCTGCACATTACACCAATGAATTGTCTATTTTATAGTGATTTCAAAGAGGTATCACACAAGTCATTTGTTATTAAAAAAAAAAAAAGATATGGCTGTTTTCATCCAAATGGGTACGTTTCTGACAAATTCAGGTTTGTCAATTTTGTTAAGAAATCTTCGATGTTGCATTACTTTATGAACAATGGCAATTGTTAACGTGCGAAAATATTACTCGCATAATTATTCACCTCAACGAAATTCAATTTTGCCGGCAAATTTTGGAAAACATCATGCAGATCCAGATTTTTTTAATAAGATCATTTGGAGCGACAAGTCTTCCTGTACCATGGATGGGTACATGAACCTCCACAATTTGCATAGCTGGAATATCATAAATCCACACGAGGTGAGAGAAGGTTGATCACAATATCGATTCAAGATCAATTTATGGACTGGAATATTTATGGTGCAATTTTGGGCCCGATCGAACTGCCGCCATCACTGAACGCAAACAATTATTTGGAATTTTTAACCAACCAGCTGCCCATTTTATTGGAAGATGTGCCACTGGCGCTGCGACGTAGTCTGTGTTTTCAACATGATGGATGCGCAGCACATTACGTACTCGAAGGTACCGAACATTTGAATAGAACTTATCCCCACCGGTGGATTGGAAGAGGAGGTGAAATTTTGTGGCCTCCTCGTTCACCTGACCTAAATCCTATAGACTTTTATTATTGGGGCTGCCTAAAAGACAAAGTATACGCAACACCCATACGTGATGAAGCCGAATTGAGAGAACGCATCCGCAATTCGGCTTCATCATGTATGGGTGTTGCGTATACTTTGTCTTTTAGGCAGCCCCAATATTAAAAGTCCAGAGGATTTAGGTCTTCATGTACCCATCCTTGGTACAGGAAGACTCGTCGCTCCAAATGATCTTATTAAAAAAATCTGGATCTGCATAATGTTTTCCAAAATTTGCCGGCAAAATTGAATTTCGTTGAGGTTAATAATTATGCGAGTAATATTTTCGCACGTTAACAATTGCCATTGTTCACTAAGTAATGCAACATCGAAGATTTCTTAATAAAATTGACAAACTTGAATTTGTCAGAAACGTACCCATTTGGATAAAAACAGCCATATCTTTTTTTTTTTTTAATAACAAATGACTTGTGTGATACCTCTTTGAAATCACTATAAAATAGACAATTTATTGGTGTAATGTGCAGCAGTAGCTCAGTACATTTTTTCCCACTACGATGGGCTAAACTTCATGAACAAAATAATCCATTACCAAAATTTCCAATAAAAATATTTCTCATAGCCCCCCTTTAAAATGTTCGGAGGATGTTTTTGATGTAAACGTTAAAATCATTCTTCAGCAATATTTTACTGAAAAAATTAACCAGAAAGATGTAAAATTGTACCAACCGTAAGGGCAAAACTATTGAAAGGGGCAAAAATTCATTATTTTCAAAAAAAAAATATATCTCGAAAACGGTAAGACTTTTATAAAGGAAATTTTGTCATAGCAGGTGGGTTATCCTTTGATCTACATTCTCCCTCCGTTTGACGTGGTCTTTACGGGACACCCTGTATATAAATATATATATATATATACAGGATGTCCTCTTTACGGGACACCCTGTATATATATATATATATATATATATATATATACTATACTAAACAGACATACTATTAGCGTTTTCAGCTTGTTGCACTGCGCACTATAGTGCTGCACCGTTCGGGTGTATCGTTTTCCGCTTACCTTTTCGGTGCGCACTTATTCAGTATTTGCGTTTTCTGCTTATGCCTGTCTAGATCGCTCTCAGTGCGCACCTAAGGCAACCATTTCTGCACTGTCTCTGGGAGTTCCAGACTTCCAGTTTCGTTAACCTATGGTTCCAGTACAAATATGGCGGATAACACCAAGATGTTTACTTTTTGTAAAGAGTTTTTAGAATCATCTTCATCTATTGATGAAGATGAATTACAATTTTCGACTGAAGAAAAAGTCGAAAAAAAACTACGAATAGAGCCCTAACGGTCTAATTTTAGATGCATTGACTGATATTAAATTGCACACTTGCACTGGTGAAGCAGAAAACGCTGCCTCAACATTTTCTTCACTCTCACTATCTTTCATAATAATGTAATTATGCAGAACGCATGCAGCGAATATAATATCACAACCTTTCTGTTCTGTTTCTTCTGGTTCTGGTTTCCCTATATCCAAATATTTCAATTTCCTAAATTTGCCTTTAAGTGGCCCAGATGCTCATTCTATCATTGCTCTAGCAGTACTATGCCTTATGTTATAATTCGTTTTAATATCTCAGATCTCAGATGGCCATTATTAGTGAATTGAGTCATAACATTCATTGCATATGCAGAATCTGCAAAAGTATGCGAATTTGGTGCCATGTGCTGAATATGATTAAAAATAGGACTATTTCCAAAAACACGGGCATCATGAACCAGGAACCCCAATGTATACACCCAAGAATTTCATGCTTGAATCACATATTCTTAAAAATATTCTTGTTGTAAAGAGCATAAAACGCCAATTCCACTTGAAACATACCTTGGAGAATTATAGAATGTTAACTCAATCTATTATAATATCGTGGGTATTTCCTGTAGGCTGCCTTATACCAATATGACTACCATCTATAGCACCAACAACTCCTGGTATTTGATACCTTCTATAAAATTCCTAAAAAATATAAGAATTAAACATATCGTAGAAAAAGGAAGAAGAAGAACATCCCTCTTCCACTCTTCCATTAGGCCAAGTTATATAAGGGACTGTCAATCCTGATATCAAATTGATCATTTCTTTGAATACGACATGAGCTGTACGCTTGGAAATTCCAAAGCAGTCACCAGTAGCTAAAAAGCATTTCTGCTTTGCTATCATCCAAAGGGTGAATAATTTTTTTTTTCCAAAGGAATTTAATGTGGACCTCTCGAACTAAAACGGGAAAGATCCTAGAATATCAACAATTATAATATCATATAAAGCACCTTTACTTACCTCATAAGCTGTTCGGGACATTCTGAAATGTTCTCTGAATAGATCTCCCATGTATAGAGAATTGTATCTTAAAAAAAATAATTTTTTGGAATAACTGCTTTACTTTCCAAGTTAGGCAAGGGTTCAGCCAATTCTAGAACATGTCCAATGATTGTATTGATTATACAACTCATGTTCTGATGAACCAATAGAATCCGTAAATTTCCTATAGTTACGGCGTGTTGATAAGTGAATATACTACTTGACGACGTGGTATAATCGTTTTGGTGTTTCGCCTCCTGCCATATTGTGATCATTTCCATAGTAACATTCTTTGACGTTCGCCAAAAAATAAAGGTCAAACTCCGGGAAATGTCATTGAATTATCAGAATGCAGTGCTTTGGTTATAGTTATTGAAATTATTCTTTATATAATCGTAACGAATACCACTCGAGCATAGACAATATATTCCGATTATGCGAACCTCTTCACTCGACGTAGTTCGCGAATCGGTGTATAATCGAATATTGTCTATGCTCTTGTGTAATTATAACTGATTATATCTTCGTCGTCATCAAAAACGAATAGAATAATTCTCATATCCATGATCAATGTTTCGAAGGTGTCGAAATGAAAGAGTAATACTACGAAATCGAACTTGAAAATTGAAATCAATTATAACACAAAATTCTGTCATCACAACTTAACCTTCAAGAAGGACCCACAGAACATGCTGTCATAGCCTCATACATTTATCATCTCTATAGACGTCATAATGTAACCCGTCCAGCAGAGAAAATTAACGTTACCAAACTGATACCTATCAGTAGCGGAGCTACTTACGCTACCGATCTTTCTGCAGAACGCGCCCAATGTTTTAATTTCAGAGATCTATCATCAGTAATAAAGGAGAAATATTTTTTTTTTTTTTTATATCACTACTTTTCCAATTTTCGTTTATAACTCAAAAATAAAAGAAGGTGGCCAAAAGTGAATACTACTCTTATTAGTTTCTCAGAGAAAGTGAATGGGTTACTAGATTTCGTCTATCTCCTCTGGTTTGAAAGGTGTAGTGCTAAAACATCGAAATTTGCCCACCCTGTACATACGGATTGACTTTAAAAAGTTCATTTCTGCTTTTCCTCAGAAAGCTATAGAGTGAGTTTTCATATTCATCAGAACCAAATTTATCGACCGAATTCATTGAAACTTATGATTGGCACATGCCGAGGTCGAATCAGAGAGATATTCATTATACCAATATTAAAATTGAAAAATATTAAAAATATCACTTTGTATTTCGAATTTAAAATCATTGTTTAGATTTCCAAAAAACACTTCAGCCAACAAAATAATTTATTCCAAGTTATATTGCCAGTAAGTCAGTTGTTGTTTTCTTACCATGTATTTTGAAAACCCGATTTGATTTTCTGACCCCCCACCATAGCCACAAGACATTTACTTAGGTCTGGAACAGGTCGTTTTACTTCTTTATGTATAAATTTATCGTCGAAAAATATTGCTGATTTATTGAAAAATTTACAAAATCACAACCACTTAGAATATTTTCATTTAGCTTGGTAATTTGAGACGACTCACTCGATTCCGCTAAATCCATTTCGCCTTCTGGTAGTTATTAAGTCGATTAACAAAATGAAAAAATTCACACTTACACTGAGGCAATTTTTACCAGATAGTCGGGACAGAGAAAATCACAACAGAGCGAAAACTAACCTGATTTCCCGCTTCCCGAATAGTGCAGAATAATTGCAGTTCGCCCTGCAGCATCGGCATACCTCAAATCTATTTTTAGAAGCCGCCTTCAAATTCGTAGGAATATTTTAGAGTTCTCGTCGCACCGATGTACATGAGACGCTAGACAAGGAAGCTCATTAGGCACGCCGCAGACCGTTTACTTCTTAAAAAGGAAAAGTGAGATGGATATATAGTCCATTCAGGAATTATTGACATCGAAGTAGGCCTTGAACGTCTCGTCGCGGCTTTATTTCTGGTTACAAAAATATCACTAAGAAATGCTATGGTTCATCATAAAAATAACCAGTTTAAATTATTTTCATCATTTTTGTATCCCAAAGATCCTGAATTTTCGAAATTACGATTATTACGAAGGGACGCATATAGTCATGATTTCATAAATTGAAATTCAGATTATATAACGTAAAAATATAGCGAAATGCTATCTCATTTCAAGGAAATCCAATGAAGAGATATCTATTCATTTAAGAGTCGCCCATGAAAGATCCCATTGAAGATCATTAAAATATGCATATTCCTTTTCATCAAAAGTTCTTCAAAAATTGTTGCATTACTGATGGACACTGGATACCAACCTGCTTGCAAAGTTCTTATTAAATAACTCTTATGGATCATTTTGACATCACAGTCGTACTGTAACTTTCAAAATTGGAACCAATTTATCATCCGATGTGTGAATTACTTTCTAGTCACTATTTATTGAAACTGTTCATGACATGAATGATTGATAATTATTGTATGAAAAATATAGGTACTATTTGTACCCAAGTTTTCTGTTTTTTATTGAAATGCTCTTAATCTAGTAACTATTAAATTACATAGAGTATTTTGCCCATAACAGCTTTAACTTACTCACTAAAAGCATTTTTGCATAAAATCGTTTTTAATTTGTGAATTTTAAAATTTTATTGCATTCTATTATTATCTTCAAGTGGGTAAGAGGTGAAGAAATTCTTGGAAGTTACTCTTCTGAATATATTTTTCGATTTAATACTCAGTAAAAATTCTATGAAGCAATTGGAATTTATTAGATTTTTGGATTACTCATTGATGAACAAAAAACAGATATAACAATGCTTAATTTCAATATAGAATATAAATAAACTAGAGATGCAATGCCGAGACTTCGTTTAGCAACCCAATTATAAAATAATTCTCCCTTCATAGATTTATGTCTGTCACTGTCAAAACAAAACATCCAGGTAAAAATCCAAATATCCAGCATTCAAAATAGTGCTCCTTCTACTTTTACCCTTGAGTATACTTGAACAACATTTTGTTTTCTTTCTAGAGTCCACTGTTGAATAATGCTGCCATTTTCAAATAACCAAGTTTCCTCCAGATAAATGAATTTCACATTTTGTTGCAAATATTCTCTGTATTCACCATAAAATCGTACTCAACTTATTATATTTTTCTGTTCATCAATAAGAATTTTCCTTTTATTAACTGTTTTGAACTTGTTACCAATTAAGTTTATGTAATGTTGACGTTGATTGATGAATATCTATAATAATAATAATAATAGTATTGTTTATTTCCAGAATTATTAGCATACAGACAATAGAATGGAAACAAGTCATATTGGCACATTATTGCCTAAAATCATTATGTATGTATCATGTATGTATCACAGAATACCTTGAATTCATACGTAGAATAAGGTTCACATTTCAATATAAATTGAGATAGGGCTTTTCGAAAGGCTTTGATATCTTTAATGATCTTAATTGCTCTAGGAAGATAACTAAATAATTTAATTCCCATATACATTGCACTGCGTTCAGTAAGTGAGTATTTATGCGCAGGAAAAAAATATGAGAACATTCTTCTAGTATTATTACAATTCCTGTATGCATCCCAGTAATTATTATTTTTGATGAAGAATAACAAAACTCTGAATATATAAAGTCCTGGAAGTGTCATTATGTTATTGCTCCTAAATATGCCCCTGCATGTAGACCTGAATTTCATTCCAAACATGGTTCTTAATGCTAACTTCTGAACAATAAATATACCTTCTGCTTGTGAGCTACCACCCCAGAATATAATTCCGTAGGACATCAGTGATTGGAAATTCGAATAATATAAGGTTTTTAATGTCGTAGTGTCAATTTGATATTTCAGGACTTTAAGAGAGTAAATCGCGATATTTAGTCTTTTTATAAGGGCATCACAGTGTGGACCCCAATTGAGGTTTTTATCAATCATAATGCCCAGTACTCTTGTTTGTGGGCTTACTTGTATAGTCTGATCGTGGTAAATATATGATTCGGACAAACTATGTTCGATCGTATGTTGTTGAAAAACACGATATTAGTTTTCGATGTATTAAGCACAGAGCACCAGTTCTCTATCCCACTCATGGTCTTCGTTATTTTGTTAGATACACTCACTACGTCATTTCCACTTACTATGACGTTAGTATCATCTGCGTATATGTAGGATTCTATTACACCCCCAGCTAATCCGTCATTCTCGACATGTTCTCCCAATTCCTGAAAAATATCCGGCAAGTCATTAATATAAACTAGAAACAAAATTGGCCCTAGTATAGTTCCTTGAGGTACTCCTGAAGTGATTTCGCATTCTGAGGATAGAAACTTTGAATTTACCCCATCCAACATCACTCTTTGCTTTCTATCAGATAAATAGCTTTTCAATAAATCCAGTGTTGTTCCCCTAATTCCACATTTATTCAGTTTCAATAATAAAGTTTTATGGTCTACTCTATCGAAAGCTTTAGAAAGATCTACAAAAAGCCCAGCGGGTATCTTATCATTTTCGATTGAATCAATGATCATCTGTAATAACTCAAATACTGCTGTTTCAGTGCTACGACCGAGAATGAAACCGTGTTGTCTGCACGAAAGTATCTTAAACTTGGTGAAAAACTTTATTAGACGATTCGCTAAGATTTTTTCGAATATCTTAGCGAAAGCTGTTATTAAACTAATTGGTCTATAGCTTGAAAAATCGTCAATATCTCCCTTTTTAAAACATGGCTTCACTATGGCAAGTTTCAACATGTCCGGAAAAATTCCAGTTTTAAAAGCACTATTAATAATATAACAGATTGGATGGACTATTTTTGTTATATGCTTTTTAATAACTTTGATGGGAATGTCGTCGTGTCCGCATGAATTCTTATTTTTCAATCTACCAACAACCGAGACAATCTCCGTTTCCGAAACCTCAAACAAGTAGAAAGATTTAGTGGAAATTTTCAAATTTTCCTGCCTAGTAACACCAGATCTTGCAAAGTTTCCTGTTGCAATATTTGCGAAAAAACAATTGAAATCATCTGCCAATTTGCACATTTCATATTGGTCAGACTCGTCCCAGAATTTTGTAGGGAGTTTTCTTCTGGGATTCATGTTATTTCCTGATAATTGACCAATTATTCTCCAAGTAACTGCCGATTTATTTTCCGCCTTATCTATGATCGTTCTATAAAAAGCTTGTTTACCCGATATTAGGGCAGAATCATAACGTCGTTTAACATCATTATAAATTTTACAGAATTCAGGTCTACATCTAGAGACAACAAATAATTAATCTAATATTTTTTTTAAATTTTCGATTTCAGGGGATGAATTAATTTTACATTTTTTAGCTACATTCAAATTTTGAATTGGAAAAGCCGAATTGAAACATAAGTCAATATTCTTAGAAAAAAACGCCCACATATCATTAACTCTATTCTCAGGAATATCAAAAATAACAGACCAATCAACATTATCGAGCAGATTTTCGAATAGTTGATGATTACTTTCGTTATATATTCTAACATTTCTAATTAATCTAGATTCATTACGCTTCACATCAGCTTGAAAGACGAATTTTTGTCCTGAATGATCAGACAGGTGTTCTTCAACTATGGTTACCTTACCTTCTATACTTGAAATAATATTGTAGCTGAGTTTGTGGTTATTCTAGTTGGTTCCTTGATTTTCAATTCCAGGTTATAAGTTTCAATAATTGATAAAAACATTTTCGCATCCTTTGAGTGAGATAGGATGTCAATATTAAAATCACCTGAAATTACCAAATCTACACCCTGTAAAAAACATTGATCAAGTACAAGAGAGAATTTTTCAAAAAAGAGAAATACATCAGCCAAAGGCTGCGAGTTGGGGCGGTAAACACACACTATTAGATACTTCTTATACTGTATTTCAATTTGGCAGGCACAACACTCGATTACACCTGGTACACTAAGTGACTTGATATCCGGTCTTTCCAGGCACTCAATCCCTTGCTTGATAAAGATTGCACATCCACCATGATGTCCCTTATCTCTCCAGTAGGAAGAAGCAAGAAAAAAATCTTCTGGAGTATAGATTCCTATCTCCTCTTCTGACCTCCAGTGCTCAGTCAGACACAATATATCTACTTCATGATCAAGGAGGGCTTGCTGTAATCGCAAAAAAGAATTACAAATTGATTGTATATTTTGATGTAATATACATATATGCTTGCTTTTCTTGTAGAAATTTTTATTGTTGAATTCGTTGTGTACGAAAAAAATTTGAGAAGTTGAATTCTCTCAACGTAACACCTGCCGGCCAGAAAGTTGGGTTCTGTAATTTTTCGAGAAGGACATCGTCTGGAATCCCGATACTGAAAGCGGAATTTGTTCCCCTTGTTGGAAGTTTTTTCACTTCTATCGTATCATGATTTGGTAACTTTGACATATACTGTTTTATGTCTTCAGCATGAACGTCATCTCCTTTTATCCTGCCTACGTATATCCACTTTTTTCTAACTGCTCCTTTAATTTTGGAAGATGGATCAACATCCCCCGTACAAAAGGTTGTTGTTCTAGACTTTTTCTCAGAAATATTTTTCGAGATTGATTGTGGTCTCTTAGTAGTCTTCACCAAATTAAATTTATCATTGTTCCTTTTCTTTACAACAGTGGTCCATGAATTATCATTTGCATTCTTTTCTTGTGTATTATTGTCATTAGTACCATTATCTTTGTTTATATCGGCTTGCTCTGGAGTTGGAATATTCAACAGTTGTTGACGGCGCATGTTCGCGTTTTCAGAACTACTCGATGTCGACGTCTGTCGTGAAATTTTACGTTTCCCCGACAGTACTTCATCATCACACGGAGTAGGTACCAATTCTGTAGGTAACTTGTTTTCAGTTACCTTGATCGATAGACTTGGCTGACAAGAGTGACAAGAAGAACCTTGTTTACCTTTTTTTAACCTGGTAATTTCACTCTCAAGATTTTTTATCTTATCAGAAAGCAATTCGCTATTTTCCAATAGAACCAAATTTTTGCTTCGTACTTCATCGAGCAATTCACTCAGTAATTTCACCTGAATACTTAGATATTGTTTCACTGGGTCATCTTCAAGTTTATTCAATTGTATTGATCCACTTGATATTTCATCGGGAATTTGAACACTTACATGGTAACATGAAGAAGTATTCTTAGAGTTTGAAGTCTTCCAGCAGGAAGGATGTAAAACTGCGCTGCATTTGGTACACTTCATAGCACCAACCACTTTTCTATTACAGTGACTGCATAAATTCGAATTAATTTCACTAATATTCGATTTTTTCGCTCAGCTATCGCTCTCTTCACCTTCACTTGACGCCATCTTGCGCAGATATATGCTTTCTGGTCAAATTTTATCCAGACTGATATATTGGTTGCTTTTGTTAACAATCAAATTATTCAATGATTCTTTGAAGGTGAAATCGTATTGCACAGGTTTTCTTCCACTAATAATCCAGGTTGTAATGACTTGCCTTCTTCTTTTTTCAAACAGTTATGTGAGAAATACTCAGATAAACTAATCATTGTGTGTTTGAAATTGATAAAACTTTTAAGTTTCGATCAAAACCAATAACACAAACAAACTGAAATCTAACCTCCTGTCAATGACATTTCCAATGCCAACCCGAAATCTGCAATTCAAAATGTAACTGAATGAGCCAGTACCAACTTAATTCCGATTTCCCAAAGCCACCCGGTATGTCAATAATTCCTGAATGGACTATACAAGAATCAGTTTCAATAAAAAAATCCCCCAACACCGTTTTTAGAAGAAAAGTCTCCATTTGTTCACGAAAATGCTTAGAGTATTTGGAATGGAATGCATAGAATTTATGGAATATTTTGAGGATCACAAATTTTTATTGAAAATAGATTTCAGTACAAAAATCGTCAACGACATCATTTTCGCATGATTTTGGAACTTAGGTTATTGGTTTTAGGGTTATTATAGTATCAGAAATTATTTATTTTTAGGATAAAGTGGATTAGGTATTTATTCATCGATTATTTTTACAAAATATTGATATTATGGCAACACAATACATAAAATCGGTGCTAGAAACCATTGTTGTTTTCATACCTGTTTCGACGATCAAAGTCTGTCGAATGTTGGGTAAATTATTAGTTCAGGCATAAGGAGTAATGATGGCTAATCAGTGAAGCCAGTCGACTAGATTAATTTGGTACCGGAAGAAGAGGAAAATATATATGATGTCACCTCCATAAGCCCGGAAGTGTGTTCATTGGAATAAGCTACGGGGGGGGGGGGAAAGGCACTCATAAATAGACTCTAACTTTAATTTATATTTTGATATAGGGTGTACAAGCCAAATTAATATCAATAAATACATTAGTTCAGTAGACACAGCGAAAAAAAGGATCTGCTGGAAAAAAATTCGAAGTTAGAGAAACTTCTACAGGTTGTTCGGGGGTGCTGTGGGATCACTCTGTCAAGTTATCCAAGGCTGGTTTTAGAGTCACGCTGACCGTCGGCGCTGACAGGCCAATATGTATGATTACTTATGAAGCGTTTTAGAATAACGCTGACGGCTCAGCGCTGACCACCGTCAGCGCTGAGGAATCGAGCGTGTACTCGCCACGCGTCAGCGCCGCTGACCAGGCCACGCTGACGCGTTACCGAGCTCAGGGAGCGTTACTGTGTACTACGTAAAACGTACGCGCTGACAGGGACAGTCAACGCAACAATGAATCGCGATATTGATACTGGTTTTTTTATTGAAGTTGTGGTTGGGCATGACTGTACCTCACGACGTTCAGCGTGACTCTGAAACGAGTTGCTAGTTGCTACGCACTGAGCGGTACGCGCGTAGGCTTCAGCGCTGACGGTCGGCGTGACTCTAAAACCAGACCAACACGAGGATCCTGATTTGGAAAAGGCCGAAGAACCTCAAGTTTCTCAGACTTCTATCGGTTTTTTGCTCATAACTTTTAAACTAAATAGTTTTCGTCCAAAGCGTTCGTTCTCAAAGTTTTAGAAAATTATACAGGGTGATTCACCGGGATGGCCTATTAGACGTTTATGGAAAACTAATCATAATTTTGAGCTGAAAATTGGCATATTGGGGTTTGAGACAATGATCTTTCTCCCTAAAATATTTTCAGATCTCTCATCAAAAAAGTTATATAATGACGTAATTAGATTAAGGATGTGCCATCTGAAATAAGGAAGTAGTAGTCTGTTTTCGGTATAACCGAAAGTTGTAGAGATCTGGAAATATTCTAGGGGGAAAGAGCATTGTCTCAAACCCCTAATTGCAAATTTTCAGCTCAAGATTATGATTAGTTTTCCATAAACGTCAAATAGGATATCCCGGGGAATCACCCTGTATTGTCTACAATTTTGTATGCATGAACTTTTTCCTTAACTTAATATAAATGGAGATACAGTCGATCAATATTAGAGGAATTTTCTCATAATGTCAAAAACGAAGGTTTTGAATCCAGTGGTGGTACACCTAGTTGTGCACATGCAGCGTTCTAGGCAGATCAGCTGTTCTGGTGCAACATCTCGATTGGTAATATTCCATCCCCAAGCAGATGACAGTAATCGTAGTAATCTGGACTTGTTTGTAAGTCCTAAACTTAGAATATAGATAAAAGGAAAGAAAAGTAAACATTTGCGCTCGATTCCGAATATAAGACAGATGGAAGTTTAGTGTCACCAATCACAATCGAGCTAGCCGGTTGTATGTGCGAGCCATAGGCGTGGAAAATCCTGATTTGATTGTTGAATGCTTTATTAAGAATTCATTTTTCATAACTTCACAATAGCTAAATCATTAAACTGAGAAAAGCATTGACCCTTTTGAAAGAAGAAATTTTTTTTATGAATAAAGTACATTGTAAACTTTTTTGAGCATGAATTAACAATTTCGAAATTAATCAAATAATGTTACGCTACTGCTATAGTGTTCCGTCAGACAAGGAGTGACGAATGTTGGCATCAAAACAAATGTATCAGTAACAAGGAGATTTCCGTTCCTCTTATTAATGTTCTAAGGTCCTTAATGATAGGTATCTACTTAGCGGCATTTTTGGTTGATGTCAATCTGGCAAGTTGGCATTTTGATTGTGGAAAGTGGTAAAAATGCGGTATCTCATGTCATCGAGGTTGTTACGTTCAATGTTCCATCCATACAGTTTCAACAAGAAATACTCTTAAATGTCAGCAACTTAGGCTATAGAAGATGGTTATATAACCACCTTCTTCCGAATACCAAAAAGTGCTGAGGTGTGGTCGCACTCACTTGTAGCGTGCAGAAAAAGTATGTCTTGGGGCCCGTGTTTGGAAGAGTGGGAAATATAAAGGACTGTTGGCTTATACTTTACCCTTGCCACTTTTCTGGCAGTGAACTTTTTTTCTTTGAAAATCCCAAAGCATTCAGCAGCACTAAAAGATCAATGTCTTCTCCCCTAATGACTACACTATCGTTCTCAAAGAATCAGCGTCTTCTACTGCCTGATTGACTTGGATACTTTTGGTTTTCAGTTCACCCTTCAGATGCCTCGCATCGATTGAGAAATGATCTTTCAAAGTATCCAATTTTTTTCCGCTATTTTGGCTGCAGAAATACGAATACGGTTCCTTAGTTCCTGTTTTAGCCCTTTTTGAATTATTATAATGTTAAGTTTTGGCAACGTTGCGGATTCTTGTAAATCGAGACGTATGTTTTGTCAGATGAAGTAATGAGATGTATCGGTTGTCGGAAAGAATAGTTAAAGGTTGTTAGTATAAAGTTTTCGGTGTTTATTATAACGGTTTTTGGTTTAATTAACGGACATTTTAAATATATTAGGATAACAGTTCATTAGAAGGTCAGTTTGCATTGTATAAGTCCCATTTTGTTCCATTTCAATCCTTATACCCTGCTCCTTTACATCTTCATACAGTGCGGTGCTGTGGGGAAGCAGAGAGCAGTTTATATTGGTAAGATTATTATAACATCATTTTATTGGTTCAAATATAGGGAAAATGCAACAGTTCCGCTTCATCTCTTATAAAGAATTTCATTCATTCATTTCATTTTTTAAATGACCCCAACAAAGAAATCCAAAGGATTCAGATCTGGTGAACGGGGAGGCCACAATATTTCACCGCCCCTTCCGATCCACCGGTGAGGATATGCGTGGCTCAAATATTTTTCAACATGACGACTAAAGTGTTATGGAGCTGGGCATCCGTCATGTTGAAACCACAGATTACGTCGCATTTCCAATGGTATATCTTCCAAGATTAAGGTTACATTCAGCCCTATTCTGTAACTTCAAATCGAATAGAAATGCACCAGAATCGTTTCCAATTTGTATTCTTCAACTCTACTCTTTTTTGATTAGGACGTTTCCATTCCTTTTTCTAGGTATTTGAGCTCGTACGCACAGTTCATCACAAATAGTAATATCAGTAAGTAAATTGACACCTAAATAACATTTTATTGATGAACTGATTGATCATTTCCATCAGGGCGTGCAAAATGAAACATTATGAGGAAAAGGTGACAAAATCAGTTTTTCTCAGAAATGTTCCATATTCGATCTTTTTTTTTAATAAGGTTATTAACTGTATTTCACCTTTTTGAAATCCTCACAGAATAGGTAAATTTTCAACTTAATATGCAGAAAAGGTCCATTGCTTTTTTTACAACACCTCAGATAAATTCGGTACAAAAAAACACTTTCTCTAAAACGTGAATTTAAATTTTTTTTTTCAGAATCCCTGTATAATATTTTGTGCTATTTTTCAGTGCTAAATTGAAGCAATCATTCAACAATATTAATGGAAGAAAACTGATTCGAAAAGTATTTTCCCTACAACTGCTATGAAAAGTAGCGTATTCTGCATAGTTTACTCAATTGCAAAACTATATATTGCGCATACTGTGGGAAATATTATTCCCCACGGCACTTTGCCCACACCTCCCTTGGTAGACCAATGAAATTGGGTTTTTGAGTCGTTTCTATGGAAACGCAATAAATTAGCACATACTGTCAACGAAGGTCATTTTGATTTGAATCAAGTCCATTACTTGAATTATTGAAATTTGTGCAGTTGTAGGAAAAGTATAGTGTGCAACATGTGGAGAAAGTCCTTTTTTCGCTCGTGTGTTTGCGGCACTCGCCTTTCAGGCTCGTGCCACAAACTTCCACACTCGCGAGAAAAGTTGGACTTTCCCCACTTGTTGCACAATATACTATTTCCTACAACTGCTATGGAAAGTAGCGTATTATTCATAGCTTACTCAATTTCAAAACCATGTATTGCTCATACTGTGGGAAATATTATTCCCCACGGCACTTTGCCAATACCTCGCTTGGTAGAACAATGAAATTGGGCTTTTGAGTCGTTTCTATGGAAATGCAATAAATTAGCACATACTGTCAAGGAAGGTCATTTTGATTTGAATCAAGTCCATTACTTGAATTATTGAAATTAGTACAGTTGTAGGAAAAGTATAGTTTGCAACATGTGGAGAAAGTCCTTTTTTCGCTCGTGTGTTTGCGCCTTTCAGGCTCGTGCCACAAACTTCCACACTCGCGAGAAAAGTTGGACTTTCCCCACTTGTTGCACAATATACTATTATTCTACCTATGGCATGCGAAAAGTATTTATTGAAAAATATTCATTATTTTCATGAAACTTCAAATATCTTTAAAACTGTGAGACCTTCATAGAAACGATTTTTTCACATGAGGTAGGGCACATTCTAATCTACATTCCGTTTTCGTCTGACGTGGTCTTTTTCGAGCAACCTGTATAATATTTCAACAAGCTCTGCCGATTAGGTAAATAAAATACAGGGTGTTCAAAAAATACCTGTTGTAACTAAACTGTACGTCACAGCGAACGTCTACAATCACGTATGACAATCCACGATACGATCCAACCCACAAAGCGCCACAGTAGGAAGTAGGACTACCGCAACAGCAGTGTCTGTATATTGCTCGGTAGTTCGCGACGAAATTGTGGCAGGTGATCAGATATCACGAATCAGGATCATAGACTGGAAAAGGAAAAGACTGACGACTGCGCAGAGTCGTTTGAAATGTTGATGCTAGCATCCCGAGGGGGCAGGGTTTGGAACTAATTAATGTATGGCTATTCCGCACTGAAACATATTTAATCCTTTTTACTGAAATGTGTTTTTGGCGTAAATTCCAACCTCTATTGTGTTGCAGTTCAGTCTTGATACATAGTATTTGCAGGTTCAATTTTGTTATCTTCTAGTTTTTTCGTATAAGTTATAAGTATGGTAAGTGTAAATCTAAAGCATCTTTTGTCATAATTTATCAGCATGTCATCATATCATTATTCATGTTGTATCCCAAATTATGCGAATATACAGGGTGAGTCTTTGACTTGTACATATATTTTAACCGAAGATTCTTGAGGTCAAAAGAACACTTTTTTCATTTACTATTTTTTCCGATTCGGCCCTGTTGAAAAGATATAGCCATTTTAAATTTTCATAATGAGCTAATTCACCCCTGGTAACCGGAACACTGAAGTTTTCGCAAGTATAAAATATACAATTTGGACCTTGGAAATAAGCTACTAGATTGGAAAAACCATCATAAACTCACTTTTAACATTCCATTTGTTGAACAAAGTAGTATTTATAATACAATAAATGAGTTATCCCAATTTCAATGACGATAAAGATTAAATATTTTTCTCTTGATTTTCTATTTCATTTTCGATAATCATAACGAATTGAGCTCGCTACCACCCATATTAGCTTAGCTCTGATACTCATAATTCATATCCATTCATTTATTATATCGCATTTATAACATATCGTTGTTTATTTTATTTCGTACAATTTAACCTCACATTCTCATTCATCTGTAAAAGTTCTAACACAGACTAGTAGTCTGTGGTTTTAAGTTTGAACCTCAAACTTCGAGTGTTGCAAATTTAAACACAGCAGTTCGAATAATCTATGTTCTAACCTAAAATATTCATTTACAGATTACACTGTTGTTATTATGATATTTGATATTATCTTAACATGAAATAAAAATAATAATATTGAGGATTTGAAAATCCCAACAAAATATTGAAGTTCCATACATATTTTCGAGAAATGTAAAAACAATTTCCAAAATAATTGTGTGGATACAAAATAAATAAGTGTGCATTCTGATAGAAAGTATTTCCTTTATGAAATGAAGCAATTGATTTGTTCCAACTATCTCATAAAAATAATGATCTGCTTCAATATTTTTGGAGCCATCAGTGTGAAAATATGGAAATGAAGTTTTATGGCTCTGCAATCAATGGAAAATGTTAGGCTCCACTTGTAATCAAATTTGTTCTATAATATGTATCTACATTATAGCCAACTCTACTACTTGAATCTTCTTGATTTTGCCATTGAAAATAAATGAGAAGTTTTCAATATAAATATCCACAGTTGAATATCCTGTTTCTTTCAACTCACCTATTTGTTTTCATATTAAAACAATTATGGCACTCTTGGAAGTATGTCAATCATATGCTCTAGGATGAATTTATGGAATAGCAAAAGAATAAAAGTATTTAATCTCAATCACATGAAAATTTGTCTAGTATGTACCTAGTCGTAGTGGTATGTTTCGATGTGAGTTTGATTGACCCTCGAAGAATACAGTATTGTTCGATAGCAGCAGTCTTTAGTGGGATATTGACTGTTGTCAGTATAATGGGACTATTTTGTGAAAACTTTTTTAAACATGGGCTTTATGGGAAATCTGGACTTTTCAAAATAGAATGTTGATTTTAATGAAGTATCTTCTTATTATAAGAGCTGTGTCAAAGCAAGTTTGTAATCAAATAGAAGAGTTGAGGTGAGCTTATTCAAATAACTTCATTTTCAAACTAAGTTGGCTAGTACTTCAATTCTAAAATCTGAGACATGACATCATAGTAAATATTCATTTCTGTGGTTTTTTTTCCACAACAGAACAGAGTTGCATTTAGCCAAAGTACCCAATTTTTCGAATTTCACAGATAATTTTTTTTTTTTTAAGATCAAGTTACTCGAAAACGGCGCTTTGTAGGAGGAAATATGAAGAATACTTGTATTTTCCAAAATAGCCAAATATTGTTCAATGAACGTTCAAATTACTTTTAAGAGTTGGGTTCTTCGAATTTCTGGTATTTTTATGTGATGTAATGTTCATAATGAAGAAACTGTAAGATGTGTAGGGAATCTTGTGTTCGGAGAAGATGTATCACAACAAGGAAAAGCTCTATTCCAAAAATCATTTCCTTCAATAAAACCATTTACGAGATATAGCTGAAAATCACATTTTTTTATCGATTTTCAACAGCCTGTATCTTTGTAACCGGGCCGAATCGGAAAAAACTATAAAGGAAAAAAGTGTTTCTTTTGACGTCAGGAATCTTCGGTTGAAATATATGTACAAGTCAAAGACTCACCCTGTATATTACAGGAGTTCAACCACGAACAAGCACTTTTTTCGACCTCCTCCAACTAGAAGTTAAGAATGGGATAATGCAATCAAAGCTGTTTATTCCAGCTGTAATATTAATATAAACAGTAGAATATGTGAGGACCATTTCAGTGAAGACAATTTTTTCAAAACACTTAAAACAAGACTTTTACCTTCAGTTCTGCCAGATCTTCCAAATTATGCACTGTTTTCAGATCAGAATAATTCAATTAATTGTGTGCCGAGTACAAGTGTAACAGATTCAAGTTCAGATTTCAGAAATAACCAACCGAGTACTGTGACTGTTTCCTTTTTTGTGGAGAAAAGATCAGGCATTTTAAATCAAATTAATATCAAGGAGGAAAGTCTATTAACATATAGAGAGAAATTTTTTTTATATTAGTAAATGTCGAAGACAGCAGTTGTCTAAATTGAAGAAAACAGGGCTAAGTATATTTTCACTTCATATTATTTTATTGTTATCACACTTACAATGAAAATCTCTTCAGGATCACCATTAATTTTTCACTTTGTTCCAGGTTTCGAACGGCTTACGTGGGAGTTCTGCCAAATAATTGGAGATTCCAATTCTAAATCAACCCTTCGATTTCCAGTTTTTTTGTCAGTAATCATAAAAATTATTATGTTATTATCAATCTTCAAATGAAATGTTTCCTTCGTCAATAGTTAAGTAAACAATACAATATATCTAATTTGATTCAATTATTTAATCAATTTCTGTTGACAAATATCAATTTGTATAATTATTATGTGTAATAAAAAGTATTTCAATTTTTGTTGAGTTTTATTACTTAAAATCAACTTGGATGCAAAACCTCACTGAAATATTGAACAAACTGTAATATCAATTACAGTTTGTTCAGAATTTTCTGTGTAGGTTTTTATTCAAATTGGAAAATTGTTTCGAATTATGATTTAAGTCACCAAATGCGCAGAATCAGCATCGTTCATTCCATACCCTGCCCATGAGGGCGGCACAATCACGCTTATTTATTTTACCACTGGGCTGTAACTCTTTTCTACTCATTTCTCTATGATCAGGATACTCTCAGCCTGGTTGCGCTAGCCCCATAAGAAACGAAAAAATGCGAACAGGCGTATCAGAACCATGCAATCTAAGATTAATCTTGAAAATAAACAATTAAACGAAGAAAGAACGATGAATTCATTGCTGTTCCCTCACTCGAGATACTAATTCCTATCAGCATAAAATTACAATAACAAAAAAACAAAATTTTCTCAGTGCTCATTGAAGACTATGACTAAATAAATAAATAATAAACAAATAAATAAACTTTATTGATCCATTGAGACCCTACAGTATAGGACAAGTCAAATACAAAAATGATTCAAAGAAAAGCAACAAAATAGAAAGAGAAGAAAAGCAAATAATTAATAATTAGTGATTACAAGACCACAACACCAACTCGGAATCACTCAAATATTCAGAAATTGAAAAGTAACTCTTGCTAAATAGCAAACTTTTTATCGTATTTTTGAAACGGATATGTTTCAGATTTTTAATGCTTATGGGTAGATGATTGTATATTCGTATACTCTGGTATAAAGGCGAATGTTCAAACCTGGTTGTCCTATGTGCCGGCACAACGAGAACATCTCCATTCCTCGTTGGATATCGATGACAACTAGATAGTTTTGTAAAAGATTTTTCATTGGATATATATATATATATCTATTTTTTTTTCTAATCACCATAATGGGTTAGCTCCGTAGAAAGGAGCCGGGTCGACTCACGACCAAGGCTCTCCTAGGTTGTTGTATATATATATAAATATATATATATATATATATATATATATATATATATATATATATATATATATATATATATATACAGGGTGTCCCATAAGTGGCACGTCACAGTGACACCGGAGGTAGGTCAGCTATTTAATTCTTAATACCAAATTAGCAAAGTTAGCTTGTAGAAGGAACTTCTTGCTCCATTGCAGAACGACAGATGATGCCGAAGACAATAGAAAGAACCGATCATGCAAGACAGTGTTTTCCAACAACAGGAAGCTTCTGGAAAAAAGGTTCCTTGCACCAAAGAAACACAAAATCCAGTCCATCCAAATCAGAGATGAATGGCTTTGCAATCTCACTATTACACAAATTTCCATCCAAGTTAAGGTTATCTTAAGTCTGAGACCAAAATTTGAAATGTGTTTCATAAACAAAAATGAGAATAATATTAATAAGAAGATTGACTTAAAGAATTTAAGTGTTGTATATAGTTATTTATTATCCTTAGATCGTAGGCCATCTAGACAAACATGACTTTATGTCACTTCGTGCATTGTTGTTTTCTCTGTGTTCCCTTGTCTGTGAATGTTAACCTATAAATTTGACAAATGCATTGTGACACCGTTTCTGTTCTTTTTTCTATTTGGTTTATTGTAATTTTTATGAGCAGAAGACCTTTTGTGGCTATACTTATCAGCTTTGATAATTCTGTCTTGTCGGATGTAAGCATGAATTGTTTTTGCAACTTTCCAACTCTGATTTTGTAATTTGTGTGATTTAAGCATCCTGAAGAAGAGCCGCATCTTGGTTCGAAATATAGATGAAAAGACGATAGATAGTTGATCATTTCAAATTGCCTAGATACCCAAATCACCCCTACCTATATATATATATATATATATATATATATATATATATATATATATATATATATATATATATATATATATATAATAATTAAGCCCCTGGTCATAACTGTGAATGGTCTCGTCCACCGTAAGAGCACTCAACATCTCAAGGAACTGAATCTGCCTAAGAACACGATCACATGGATGCAGAAGGCTGTGATTTTGTGAACCGTGAATATCTTACGGAAGGTCGTATACCCCCATTGATCAAGAAGAGGGTTATCCTTGATGCCTTGGCGTCCGGATAACTCTACGAAACCCACTAATAAGTGTGAATTTAAAAATATATATATATATATATATATATATATATATATATATATATATATATTATTATGAGATCCACATCGACCGAAACAGCACAAGTCAACATAATAGAAGAAGCTCGGCCAACGCCGTTCTTGGAAATGTGCGCGATAGTGCAGAAGTGCAAATTCTCTCTGTGAACTCATAAAGCTTTCTTTTTAGATTTCAGGACAGACTTTAGTTAGTTATGAATCAGACTTAGAACATCAAGCTTCGTTTTGTAACTCACGTTTTTCCCAAATCTTAATCTGTAGAATTATTAATTATTTATCCAAGTGTTGTAATTTTTAATTCAAAATAGAATAAATCCTTTTTAAAAACAGACTTTAAGATACGGAAAACATAATTGGCGCTGCGAACAGGATATCGCAACGGGGTTTTAGTTCGAAACTGAAATAAATGTCCGCTACGGATTGTGTTCAAGGAACTCCCGTTGAGTTTCAACTCTTGATGTGATATCCAGAACCATCATCAACCACCCCTTCAACCCAGAAGGAAGCCAACCGCTTCGATCCAGAAGCAAGCACCACCCCTTCAACACAGAAGGAAGCCAACCACTTCGATCCAGAAGGAAGGACCAACCACTATAGGATGCAAATCTTGGTGATACCAATGATCCTCCTGATACAGACCCAAATCAACCAGGCCCTTCAGGTCAACAAAATAATCAGTAATGGATACTTTGAAGAACCCTTAAGTCAGGCAAAAATTCTTGATCATTACCATAATTTTCTCTTTTTTATAAACATCACGAATTTACAAATCAATTATGATCAACTTAATTACAACTTTAATGCACTGCAGAAAAATCGAACTATTGATGAATTATCTCATAGAATTTACCTTCAATTAAAATCGAATTTAGCCCAAATTGAACAAATACTACATAAATTCATTAACAAAAAAGTTAAAAGAGGTTTGGCTAATTTTATTGGCAAAGGCATAAAATTTATCACAGGAAATCTAGACGACGATGATCTGAAAACTATTAACGAGAACATAGAAAGTCTCCATCAAATTAAAAACTCCGAAATTGAAAGAATTAATAAATTAACTTCTTTTGCAAATCATTTAACACAAAGGTACTCAGAAGATTTAGCTTTATTGAATGATAATATTCAACATACTAAATTACTTTTTCAAAACATAAAATCAACGGAACAATTCAGAATGACTGTTGAATATCAAATACTTCAAGCAGAAGATCTATTGAATACTTTCTTGATGCTTGAAAGAACTATCAGTTTTGCAATGTAAGGAATACCAAATTTAGAACTCATAAAAATCGATGAACTTCTTTTGATTGGAAAGTATCTCGAAAAAATTTATAAACCACAACAATTATCTCCAATCGATCACGTTCATCTCTATAAAACTATAGAGTTTGCTAAAATATCTGTCATAGGAACGGATGAATCCATCACCTTTCTCCTCAAAATTCCTATTTTCAAACAGATCACCACAAACTATTCTCGAGTGTACCCTTTACCTAACCACCAAGATATTGCTGTAATACCTCCGAAAAAGTATTTGGTCAGAATCAACTACGAAGAATACTGGACCAATGAAGCCTGTATTTCCACATTAGGCAGTTCCATTGTCTTATGTCTTCAACCACCAGTCAAAGAAGCCTGCATCCTGTCATCACCAGACCAGTGTCAAAAAGTGCTCATCAAAAACAACTATAAGATAATCCATACACTTCAGAACAAACAGCTTCTCACCCTGTTTAAGAATACGCAGACAATACTAGAAGATTGCCATGGTATAATTATGAAAAAATCCATACAAGGAATAAACCTGCTACATTCAGATTGTACCATCATCATCGACAATTCAATATTTGACAACACTGAACCAATTTTTGAGATGAAATTTGAAAACATTTCGAAACTCCTATTGAATTACGATTATAAAATGGAACTTCAGTTAAAACACTTAAGAGAACCTACATCAATCCTGCAAGAAGCTGAGAAACTTCAAAATCAACCAATTTATCTACACCCAATAACTCAGCTCACGCATAAGCGGAATTTTACTCTGTTTCATAATCATTGGAACAATCACTGTCATGATAAACAGAGTAAGAATTAGAGACCTGTTATACAATCCGAGGAAAATCATTCGCATCGACCTCGAGAACAACCCAGGTGATCCCACTGAGGACGTTATCTGAACTAAGGGGGAAGGTATTATGAGATCCACATCGACCGAAACAGCACAAGTCAACATAATAGAAGAAGCTCGGCCAACGCCGTTCTTGGAAATGTGCGCGATAGTGCAGAAGTGCAAATTCTCTCTGTGAACTCATGAAGCTTTCTTTTTAGATTTCAGGACAGACTTTAGTTAGTTATGAATCAGACTTAGAACATCAAGCTTCGTTTTGTAACTCACGTTTTTCCCAAATCTTAATCTGTAGTTTTATTAATTATTTATCCAAGTGTTGTAATTCTTAATTCAAAATAGAATAAATCCTTTTTAAAAACAGACTTTAAGATACGGAAAACATAATTATATATATATATATATATATATATATATATATATATATATATATATATATATATATATAATATATGTAAAGGACTTATTCATTGGGTATCTAGGTTGAAATTTAATTTCGATGTTTATTGTTTACAAAAGTTTCGGCAAAACCGCCTTCTTCAGTGTAAAGTATCAATTAAAATGGATATTACAATAAATTGTCATCTTTGTTATATATATATATATATATATATAACGGGGGGTCATCCCTTATAATATCTTCCGAATCTATTTTGTTAAACTGAGGTCTATGAACTTGAACACTAAGTATAATTATATTATTGTTACGAGATGATATGATATCAGATTCTTGTGTTTGAGTTAGGTCATTTATTATTTAGTCATACCCTGCGATTGAAGATGTCTCCATTTCTAATTGTTCCCTATAACCAATATAGTAGTCGGGTTTATGTTCAAATAAGCATTTTTTAATTTCATCTCGATCATAAGCTGGTCTTTATGGCGCTATCCTTTTTCTAGGAAAAATGGTAGTAATTTTATGTGGTGTATTTCTGTTTTCATCTTTCCTGTTTTTGATTTTCTCTGCATAAGAATTTCTGTTGACTGTTGCTGGTAATGGTGTACTTGTCTCATTCATTTGGTTCGAATGATTGGGCAGATTTGGAAATGCGTTATTAGGAAAAAAATTTTTTGTCTTCTGAAAATGAAGTTCGCTTCGTAAAAAGTGTATTTATGTACCGCCATTGCTTCTTTAATTAATTTTTGTCGTTCAAACTCCGGGCAGGTTTTATTCACTGCCGTATGATTGTTTCCGCAATAAATACATTTCTTTTCATTAGTGCATGTGTTACTGTCATGGTTTTCTCCGCAATTTTTACATCTTTTATTGCCTCTGCACAAATGTGTCGTATGTCCGAATCTCAAACAATTTAAACACTGTATAACCGGATAGATATATTGCTTCACCTCTAAGTAGTTATGGTAAAGGGTTATGTAGCTTGGAAGGGTTGTACTCTTAAAAGTAACCACACACGACTTAGTCTTTCTGTATTGAACTTCTCCATCTACGGTTGTTTTTTTGTTTAATCTTCGAACGCTTATTATTTCATAGTTACATTTACCATAATTAATTATCTCTTCCTCTGTGTTGTCTGTATCTATGCCGAATATCACCCCCTTACTGTTATATATAGAGCTGGAATATATGTATTATAATCCGCGAAAGTTTCATCAGATATGAATTTGTTTGCATCCGCTTGGGAGCCTAATTCTATTCCTATCCTATTTCTCCCCTTTCTTGATATCTTAATAACATTGTATTTGAAATTATCATTTTCAAAAAATATTTTCCAGATCGTGAGTGGATTTAAATTACCTATATTACCAGTTTTGCTTTCCATGAAAACAAGATATGGACCTTTATCAGTATCTTCGTATTGAAATGAATGTTTACTTTTATTAACTTCTTTTTTTGATGCTAAAGATGATGATAACAAGTCAACTTCTAATTCTAATTCCTTGTCTTCATCTAATATCGCTTGTTTTTTAAGATTATTTACTTCTTTTTTCAACAATATCAAATCCTCATAGGAAAATTGTTCGCTATTTCTTCGAATGTTTTCTATAGTATTTTTGGATTTAGGTGTTATTGACTGTTCAATCAATCCGGGGATAAATCCCCGGACTGTTGTTTGCCATTGTTTTCCCCTATTGCTGAGGTTTTCTGAATCTCTAAGATAGATTTTTGACGGTAAGAAGAAAGAAAAAAATTGTTATGATAACAAAAATATAAAAGGAAAAATCAAATTCCCAACAACTAAATGATTAATTTTATTTAATATCCCAATAAAGATTGAAATGAAACCTGTTAAATGATATATATTTTCTCACCACTTCAGGAGGAAAAATTTCACACACAAGGAATCACTGCCCTAACCTCCGACCTATTCGCATCTTCCTTCGATATCTTAGACCTTTGTCATTCGCTCTAGATCATTGAAGATCTATTCATGTTCTTTCTCTCGATAGTCTCGATGGCCATTCCCTCCCTTCATCGAACTTCAACCAGCATTATCCACTCTAAGTCTAATCTATAAACAGAACTCAATTAGTTTGTTTTGTACTCTAGTCTCTAAGAAGAATCTGAAAAACAAAAATTCAATGAGTTTGTATTCTTAGATTATTAAGTTTTTTTTTTGACTTAATCTCTTTTGACGGTCTGATGGTTAAGGTTTTGTCATTATGTCTGACACATTCTCTTTGGTTGGAGTCCATCTCACTGTGGTTCTCTTATATTCAACACATTGTTTGAAATCACCATGTGTTTCAACCATATGTCGTCTAAGTACATATTTCTCCCTATCTAGTAGGTCGTACTCTTAACGATCATCGAATACCTTTAGTTTGTGACTACCATCTCTCTTGGTGCAGTCTCCAGCGGATTTGTTTTCACACCAGACTGTTACAGGAAACATCGTTTTTCCTTTCACAAATCTAAGTGCCTTGTCAAGAGATATTAATTCTTGACAGGCATCACTCATAGCTAGGTATTCGGCTAGACAATGTGACAAAGGTTTGATTATGGCTTCTCCAAGCTATTACATCTCCAAACAATCTAATAACATACCCTCCAGTTGATGAAAAATCTGTATGGTCTCTAAAGGTTGAATCGGTAAATACCTCTAAGTCTTCAGTTTGAGCAGTGAATTTAAGACTTTAATTCACAGTACCTCTCAAATTCCTGAAGATTCTCTTTACACCTTTCCAATCAGCTTCGATGGCTTTATTTGTTTTCTCGCTAAATAGTTAATAGCATACGTAATATCTACCATTTGAGGGATACATTAAGCTACCAATCGCTTCTCTATAAGTACCTCTTTTCATCTCTAGTTTATCTGAGTCATCTTGTAGATTTTCTGATTGATTTCTCTCAATCCTATTTTCAACCTGTCTGATTTCCATAGGAGTATTTTGGGCATTGCAATCATTCATATTTAATCTCTCTAATATATTAATGGTATAATTCGATTCATCGATTTTTATACCTCTATTCTCGGTTTCTCTCTATATTTATACCACTTCATCATTTCTCCTCCAAGTATATAAACAAGGGTCATGTAGATCATGCTTTGAACCAAATTTCTTGATCTCTTCAGTGAATCTCTTATTACATCTCTCTGGACTTATCTTCAGTCCATAGAGGGCTTTCCGGAGTTTACATACATAAGATCGTTTGATATCATTGTCGATGTCTACTCCATCCAGAATATTCATATAGATTTTCTTCTCTATAATAATAATAATAATAGTAACTTATTTCAAACAGCCACATTTACAACAACTGTACAGTGGGTTGAAAAACGTCATAAAAAACTTAACTAAATAAGCACCTAAAAATTAACAATTGAAGTTTAAATATTCCTCTAAATTATAGGGTTCAATACCAACAAGAAAATTAAATATCTGTCTCTTAAAAACTTTTAAACAATCCATAATTCTCATTTGTACAGGCAGCTTATTGAAAAACTTCAAACTCGCATAATATGGCCCTTTTTCATATCTACTTAACCTATGTATAGGCAGTGAATACAAATTGACATTACAGGTACTGTACGAATGACTTGATGCAGATCTTGAAAATTTTTGTTTATACTTAAACATAAAAACTAAACACTCGTATATATAACTAGCATATACTGTTAATAAACAATTACTTCTAAAAATTCTTCTACACGATTCCCTTGAATTTATGTTGTAAATTATACGCAAAACCTGCTTCTGAACTACAAATATCCTATCTACATCATGATTTCTTCCACCACCCCAAAACAATATACCGAATATAAGTTTTCCTACAAAACAAGAAAAATAAACAGCTTTCAACGACTTCAAGGACAAATATTTTTTTGATGTTCTTATGCTATAATTCACGCTATTCAGTTTTTTCCTGAGTTCATCAATATGTGATTCCCAATTCAAATGTCTATCAACTATCACACCCAAAAATTTGGTGTTATTTTGAATATCTTCTTCCTGATCATTGATACTGATTTTCCTATGGTCCGTATTCTTGTTGATACTGAATAATATGTATTTTGTTTTATTCTTGTTGATTACAAGTTGATTCTGCTGCATCCAGGTAAGTACCTTATTCAGAGCATCTGTTGCATTTATTTTTAACTCATTGCAATTGTTTGCAGTTATCAATATATTAGTGTCAGGAGCATAATTCACTATTCTTTGTCCACTACCATCCAGTACATTGCAAAGGTCGTTGATGAAAATGCAAATAATAATAATAATCTTTATTCATTCCCTTCAGACATATAACAAGTATGTATGGGACAAGTCAAAATACAGTAAACAAAGAGATACATTATACAAAAATAAAGAAAAAAAATGTTATCTTAGCTATCAGTTTTAAAAATTATCATCAAAATATTCCTTAAGACTATAATAAGCTTTGGTATATAATAGTTTTTTTATGTGCTTTTTAAAGGCAGAATACTCGGGCATTCGCATCTCTATTGGTAGATGATTATAAAGTTTAATCCCCTGATAATATGGGGAGCTCTCATATTTAGAAGTTCTATGCCGAGGAATAGAGAGAATACATTGTTTCCTGGTGTTATGTTTTGTACCATCAGATAACTTTATGAAGTTGCTGAAGTTTTCCTTTACATAAAGAAGACATTTATATATGTAGATGCAAGGAACTGTCATAATTTTATAATTTACAAAATAAGGTCCACAAGAATCAGGCACGTTCACCTGAAATATCGCTCTGAGTACCCGCTTTTGGGCAATTAAAATTCTGAGTTCACTCACCGAATTACCCCACAATAATATGTTGTAATTCAAATGTGAGTGAAACAAGCCATAGTAGATATTTAGAACAGATTGAATGGGAAATGTGTCTTTAACTCTACTGATCGCATAGTACGCCTTATTTAGTTTTTTACTCAAGTGTTCGATTTGAGTATTCCAACTTAGCAGTTTATCAACATAAATTCCTAAAAATTTCACAAATGGCTTTGAAGTGAAAATAATTTTATTATATATCAAAGTTGATGAAGAATTCTGAGATCTCAACTTGAGAAATATCCACTCAAGATTAACAATTAGGGCATTCTGACGACACCAGTCATTGAAACTTTGCATCAAGAAGGCACACTTTCTCAATCATTCATCTTGGTTTAGAGCCGATATAGCAAAGGAGGTGTCATCGGCAAACATAGCGATCAAATCTGCTATTACATTGATGATCAAATCTGCAGATCATTGATGAACAGAATGAAGATGAGCGGTCCCAGTATTGATCCCTGCGGAACACCCAAAAATATGTTGAACAATTCAGAACAGCAATCACAGATTTTAACAGTCATAGCTCTGTCAGTTAGGAACGAGTGTATCCATTCCAGGAAAACACCCCTGAAGCCTAAATTGTATAGTTGATTCGCCACAAATTCAATGTTGAGGCAATCGAAGGCGCGTGAGAGGTCGAAGAAAAGGCCGGCAACACATAAACCATCATCTAAACACCGATAAACATAATCGACAAATGAAAGTGCAGCTGTCTGTGTTGAATGTACCCTGCGAAAACCATGATGACTGTTTTTTAATAGCTTGTGTTTATCAAGGAAGTTTACAATTCGATTATACACTAGTCTTTCAATCACCTTGGAGAAGACCTTAAGTAAAGAAATAGGTCTATAGTTATTAATATCCGCAGGATCATTCTTTTTGAAAATAGGAATCACCGTGGACAATTTAAGTGAAGAAGGAAACACTCCACTAGTAACTGAAAGGTTCACAATGTGAGCCAGGTGGGGAGATATAGGTTCCGCTATAATCTTTAATAATTTCATTGGTATATGCTCTGTATTACTACTTTTACGATCCTTCATTGAAATTACGATATGTCGCGCACGTTTGCGAATACAGTATATACTGTATAACAGGAATTCTCTATTTCAGCAATGAATATGAAATAAATCATTTCCATTCACTGAACTAAATAAAATATCTCTAGCCTCGTAATTAAGTTGAAATTCAACTTACCTCAAATGATATTTTTCTCGTTGTGTATATAACAGATTTTCAGAATAAGTGTTTACCTCGTTGCGCAGTAAAGCGTGCACTGGAGCCTATAACCTGTTAGATTTATAGGTTTAGCATAGGATTCACTAATACACAGTTAAAGTTTTAATAGTTTAACTCGCTCTGCTCGCCGAAGGGGCTCCGCCCCTTGGACCCCGTCACTATGCCGGTAGATCCTTCACTGGGTATCCCTCTAGAAAATAAAAGATTTTTTTCGGAAACCTTGTATCGTTAGCTGATTTCAAACGATTCACTCGGTATACTATGCTGATTCTAGGGTGGAATTCTATATGATTTTTTTTCCTAGAACATACCGTTTTGCCCTTGCTCACATGAAAATATTTGATGCAAATAACTTTCCATGACGACAAATCAAGGGCGGTCCTAGCCTTAAATTTTGAGGGGGTTCGCCGTTATGAGCTTCGAGTATTTCTATGGGACCAAATCCCAGATTATACCGATATCAAGCCTTACCTCTCAAAAATATTTATATTTAGATATTCATATGAATATTTATATAAGGCGTACAACTTTGCGTCCGCCGTTTTGCAATAGATGGCTGTAACGGTAAGTGGTAATAGAAATAAATATATCGTAGATGTCATACAATCAGTTTAGCTATTTGTGAACATAACGCCATTGACATGTTAGTCGATTTGTGTCTGCATCATAAAGTTATTCGCGATCAACCATGTTAGCTTACGAGCCAAATTCTCGTCATTTGCGGGAGGTTTCAATTTTCTACTAAAATATATAGTCAGAACGATATTGGTGGAAGAACGTACCAACGATATTGTTTATGTTTAGGTTTACTTATTTTCTGGTACATCAGTAAAATGGCTTGTTCCATTTGATCAAATGAATAAAGAAATAGATGAGTGGTTTCAACGCTTCAAGAATGGTGATTTTGATGTCGAAGACCAGCATCGCGGTGAAAGAGAGAAGTTTTTTGAAGATGCAGAATTGGAGGCAATAATTGATCAAGACTCATGTCAAACGCAACAATAATTGTAGGATCAATAGGAGTGTCACTAAAAGCCATTTCAAAACGCCTGAAAGTCATAGGAATGACTCAGAAACAAGGAAATTGGGTGCGGTACGAGTTAAAGCCGCGAGGTGTTTGAACGACGTTTATTTACTTGTGAACAGCTGCTTGCAAGACAATAACGGAAGGGGTTTCTGCATCGGATTGGGACTGGAGACGAAAAATGGATTCATAACGATAATCCCAAGCGCATAAAATCATGAGGATATCCTGACAATGCTTCCACATCGACGGCCAAATCGAATATTCACGGGTCTAAGGTCATGCTCAGTATTTGGTGGGACCAGCTCGGCGTAGTGTATTATGACTGAAAGAATCACAGGCGATCGTTATCGAACGCAATTAATGCGTTTGTACCGAGCATTGAAAAACAAACCGTCGCAATACAACGAGAGAGAAGATGAATTGATTTCACTGCATGACAATGCTCGACCCCATGTTGCGAAAGTAGTCAAGATATACTTGGAAACGTTGAAATGGGAATTCCTACCCCACAACCCTACCCGACGTATTCTCCAGACGTTGCTCCCACGGACTATCACTTGTTTCAATTAATAGCACACGGCCTGGCTGACCAACACTTCCGATCTTATGAAGAAGTAAAAACTTGAATCGATTCGTGGATCGCTTCAAAAGATGACCAGTTTTTTCAATTCGTACGCTGTCCGAAAGATGGGAGAAAGTAGTGACCAGCGATGGGCAATACTTTGAATTATAAATGTATAATCAGTTTTTTACAATAAAGCCTCGAATTTCGCAAAAAAAGTTGTACCCTTATGTATTTGTTGTATTATAATACCATTATTTACTTATCAGGGTTTCAACCATTCAGGTAGAAATTTAAAAAAAATTACATTGTTTAATAAGAAAAAAAGAAGACAATTGGCAACTACATCACAAAATCTAATTTGGTCTTTAAAACTTTGAACCCTTTGAAAACCTTGTAATCACGGCGTCCTCGTCAACATCAATGTCCCTATAAATGTTCAGGAGGACAAAATACTCCATAAAAATGGAAGCAAACTACTGAATCTTATTATTATCCTCTATGATAGAAAAACTTTATTCAAATCAACAGAATTTTCTCACACCAAAATATCACAGCGATATATATCGATATTTTACTCTTACATATTTCGATAGTGTCAGAAAATATCGATACAATATATAGATATCGATTATCGATAGTTTTCTGACCTTTGCCCATCCCTAGTGTGGATTTGCCGAACGCAGTCATAACCATAAACAAAGATTTCTCTATGATCATAATTGTCAGTCACACGCATGTCTTAAAATTTTGTTGAAATATGAATCGTATATTGTATTTTTTAATAATGAATAAAAAATAACCGATATCAACCAAATTCTCAGATCTCATTTTTCCAGAAATGGCAATTTCTTTCTTTGAAGCATTTGGGAGAAATGAATAATCAAAATGTGAGCGTCAGTCTTTCAAGAAAGTTATTCATGCTTATAGGTTTGTAAAAAATTTTTAGAGAATATTGAATAATAATATAATTCCAACATTAAGATTTCAAATTAGCACATTTCTTCTTTATAGAGACATGTATGATGCATAAGTCCAAATTTAATTGATGATTAGGTGGGAAAAATTGACAAAAAAAGTTTATGTTTGTTAGTTAAGTTGTAATCCTTTTTATGGTCCTTTTTTTGTTTATTTAATAGTTACAATAGACAATTATTAGCATATTTTTCTCTGAATTTCAACTTTGAAAGAAAATTTGTCGTTTTATGTCTTGCCGATGAAAATATTGATATTCTTGTAAGTCAATTCAAAATGAATAATAGATATATTTTAAGGGCTATCATTCCATTAGATATTTACTTGTGGGCCCTAATATGAAGTTACATTTATTCAATTGACTCATTAATAGAAATACTACCTGAAATAAAGAAATTGCATTCAATGTTTATTTTCAGTTTGACAAATATTGAATTTACATAATCGTTCGATAAGATCTATGAAAAGACCTACAGTTAGATTTTTGTTTTAGGAATATTCAGTATAGCTGTAATAAACAAACTGAAAAGAGGCAGAATGAATAATAGATCTACCTTTCGGATACCCATATCTGAGAAATCAGGTTATAAGAAGTCCCTCATTTCCAAGGTTTATCAATACATTTTTCTGTTGAGCAGCAAATTATTCTTCTATTCCATATTTTGTGAAGAAATACAATATAATTGCAACAATTTGAAGGACCTATTGGAAATTCCTGACGAACTAAGGAGTTTTTTAGTATCTGAAGATTGTATTGATGCTATGTTATAGAACGAGACTTGTGGCTCTGGGTTTTACTCAGAAGTGAATTAAACAGGGCAATTTATGTCCTATATAGTAAATAAAATTTTGATAGATAAAAGTTTCAAAAGATCAACAATTGATCATAGTATTTACATAAATCAAAAAATAACTGGCTTACTATTGTTGCATTGTACATGGATGACTTTTTTGTTTTAACTAATGTTAATTCTGAATGAATTTTCTGATAGAAAATTTTATGATAAAGAAATTAGGGGAAGCTAAAAAATGATAAGGGATGAATATTACTAGAAATTATGGAAAAGGTAGTAAAGCTATCGATTATATTCTTCAAATATGTATTGCAATAATTCAACATGTCTGATTGTGAACATCTGAAAACTAAATTGAATTTTGATTCAACAAAAGAGAGTTGTAATGATGAACCATATAAGAAATTAATAGGTTTATTAATATCTTCAGCAGTATTAACTAGTCCTGATATAGCATACTCTGTTAATTTCTTGAGTCAATTTAATAATTATCTCATTGTTGAACACTGGAAAAGTGCAAAACTCATTTCAAGATACAAAGATCATTGTTCAATTTTTACTTCAGTCAAAAGGAACTGAGTATTTGAAATCGGTACTAAAATTGTATCGGCCAATACTATTGACCCATATGGGTCAATAACTACATTGACTTGATTTTTTCAAATGTTAACTTTGGATCTGAAACAATGAATAATTTAATTCTTACCAAAATGAAAAGCAATGAATAAATCAGTAGGATAGCATTTTTGAAATGGCCATATAGCACCTATTCCTATAACGATTAAAAGATTGGAAACTTTAGTGAACAAATAGGTAGGTATCAACATTTTTATACAAATTTGATCATTCATTCATGACATGGAAATTTTCAATAAATAGTTGCTTTTTAAAGTATTTTATACCTTCATTGAATTGCTGGAAAATTGATACCAATTTCGAAAGTGACTGCCATGTTAAATTCTTCATATACTGAATGATCCTTCAAAATTTATTTCTGTCTTAACATTTTGACTAGTATTTCAACTGATATATTCCATACGTCATTGAAATCAATATCTTCAAAGTACTATTCGAAAGACTTATAATGGAATTTAGAAAAATATGTCTTTCTCAATTTCATAGTCATATATGATATGATGCATAAGTCCAAATTTAATTAATTCACATCTAAAGTGAATGTTATTTTTAGAAATATTCAGTATAGCTATAATAAACCAAATAAAAAGAGACATAATGAATAGACTTGCCTTTCAAATACCCATGGCCTATGTTACCTCATAAGCAATTACCTACAATATCTTATCTTGGTGAAACCTTTTTGAGAAATCAGGTGATAAGTTTGAGAGTCTCCAATTTCCAAGGCTTATTAATACATGTTTCAGTTGAGCGGAATATAATATAACGGTATATATAGTTGAAATTATTAGTATGAAAGATTTGACTTATTCATTATAAATTCAACAGCACTGCACTCAAATTCTTCAAAAACGGAGTGGTCACTTATATTTTTGCACTCCTCTGTCGTAAAAGTGTATATTTTAGATATTCAAAAAACTCATGGAAACTTTTGACTGTTATCTGACTAACTTGGCTCTTTTTTTCCAGTAATAAAGCCAATTGTGAATTATCTATAAGGAGTCTTTCTATCTGTTTAATACTGTTTCATAGTAGCATAACTTTTACTCCAATCCAAGACTGAATTGATGAATGAAGCTTCTGTTCTCTTTGGTAGTTCCATCTTCTGTCGCAATAAATTCAAATTCTCACGAAAGGAAATGTAGTTTTATAGATTGTGGAAAATAAACGAAAAATTCCTGAAATAAAGTAACATTCATCCAATTAATTCCAAATAATACAAACTCTTCAAACAAACCTGAATTGAGGAAAATGCATTCGATGATATAAATGTTCATTTCTAAATTTTGACAAATATCTATCGAATTTTTGATTCGCCGAAGACTTTGCATTTTATCTGTCGGCATTTATTTAAATATTGAATAACAATTTTGGAAACTGCAAACTTTTTCAAGAACTTTCATATATCGAAATGGAATATTTATTATTAACATGACACTGACAGCCAAATTGTCCACAGATACCACAGAAATATGGGACTTGAAATGTCAAAATGATCCGAAACACCCCGTATACTCGAAAACCGCGGGGAGAATCGAAGGTTTGGGATTTTTCCCGGGATCTCCAGACGATTTTGAGGGGGGTCTTATTCTTGTCATTTTTGCTCTAGATGGTCCCGTTTGGGCTGTGATTTTACGTTTAAAGTTTGACGTATATGTGCAAGCGGTTTTATATATACTTAGATTTAATATCTAGAATGCCTATCTCCGAGCAAGCTCGATGTCGAATAGACCCATCTCTTAGGTTAGACATCTGTCATTCGCTCTAGATCATTGAAGATCTATTTTTATTCTTTCTCTCGATAGCTTCGATGGCCTCGTCACTCGCATAACGCTCGCCGCGCCGCGGTGACGAGAAGAAGTAATACTACAAGTGGGTAGGATGTAATGCTATGGGGGTAAGTTTTGGAATGGAAACCCCTGATTTTTATAGCAAATTCGTTCAACGGAAAAAATACAGAAGTTTTGTAGGAACCATTTTTCACGAATCGTCACAAATGGCTCTTATTTGAGTTTGAATTTTCCATCTGAACGTCCTAAACGTACCCGTTCCATTAATTATTCACATGAAATTTCGACGTTTTCTGCTGAACTGTTTGTTTTCAGTACGTGTACTGTCATTGATCATTTGAAAATGGCGAAATTATTTGTTTTTGTTTTAAAATATTTAATTAAAAAGGATGTACCTGAATCGATTGAAAGAAGTTTATTGGAATCAAGTAGAAATCTTTGTCAAGCCGTCTATCTTTATGTGCAGAACCTTTTCCATTGTTTCAACGAATAGTTGGACAATTCACGATTTAAATTTCATATAAATGACTAATGGAACACATACATTAGTCTTTTTTAGACGGAAAATTCAAACTCAATTACAGAGTCATCCTAGAGTTCGTACCTCAACTTTTTTATTTTGTGTCGTAAAATACTTCAATCTTCAAAAAAAATAGTGGTTCCTATTTGAAATTCCAAAGTTGACCCCTTGAATGGAAGACGTTTTGGCATAAGTGAACTTTTCCCTTATATACACCTTATAATTGTAACATTTTTTCGTAGATGTTTCCTTTCGGAGATTTTTGACTGATTCAACATAAAAAATTACTCGGTATATACTCAATCCACAAAACTGATCTGTTGTCATACATTGTGCTCGAGGAATACACAATTTCTATTAGACCTTCGTCGGTTATTTTTTCACAGAAATGGAAAATAACTCGAGAACAACTCAAGATAGCTTAGGAAATGTGCACCAAATGATCGTATGAATATTTGAGAAGATACCTCTGAATTTGCAATTAACTAAAAGATTCAATTTGGGAAAGTTGATAGTATTTTCGGTGAAATTGGAACCCTGTATTTTTAAAACATTTCGGGAGTGTCCGGACTCCAACGGACCAACACCCCACCCCCCTTTGGCTACGGCCTTGAACTCGATCACAGGTTGGGTACCAAGATGGCTGGCGTTTGAACATATGACGTGGCATTATCAGATAATCGGATAAAACGCTATTCAATTATTGTCATTTGTCTAATATTGTGTTGCCTATCACTAACGAAGAAGCCAATGAGTTCACGCCCACTACACCAGAACGAAGGACAAATATGTGCCAGAATTTCATCGCCTGAAAATACTCAGAGTATGTACATATTGAACGAAACATATTCTTTCATTAAAAAATTTGAATACAAATAATATTTTATTTCCGCTATTTTCATTTCCACGTTAATTTTTTCGTCATACCATGACTTCATCAGGTGTATGATTGGATATGGGAATCCAATCCCGCACCAAAATATCAATCCGGCAAATCCGCGGGATAAAAATTATCAATCCCGCGGATCCGCAAGAATGCGGGATTGCTAACAATGCTCGTAATGATTATTATACATTGAACGTTTGTGATTGGTGGAAACTCCGACCCTCTACTTATAGAGGGTTGGATTTTCCAAGTATGTACCCGTACTCCTATTCTCACTGCATTGAAAAAGAGTAATTTCATGTTTTAATAACTGGCCGCCTTTTCATATCTAAAAAAATATAGTCTTGATTCTTAAAGATAATATGAGGTTGATCCGCTCCGCTGAGTTTATCAATATTCCCACTCCCTGCAATAAAATCTCCAAACCGACTTTAGTAAGCCGCCTGTTCAATAAATCACACATGGCATCCTCACCAATATAAGAAGAATTGCCTATTGCCCTTATTGAAAGAAGGAATAAGTGTATTTCACAAAGATGAAAAACAACATTATCTTCGCTTTCGAATTATGTTGAAGTTTGCATTCGGAACTAGTTACTGTTAAATAGTGTTGGGCATAATCGGATGTTTTCAATGATTGGTTATTCGATAACCGAGCATTTCAAAAATAGGATGTTTATTCGAATAAAAATCCTCGTATGCGATATGACCTTCAATGCGTTTAAAATGTTTAAATATCGTCGGCAATAGACAAAGATTCCCGAATACGTTGCGCTAAGTAATAAACTACACATTTTATAACTTGGCAGACATTTGGATCATTCAGTCACCGGGAACAATTCATTACTCAGCTGAATATGCGTCTTCGGGAAATCTCTCTGATGCCTGAGATTTATGTCATTCATGAAATCTTCAAATTTTTTATTCCATTCAGACCAATAATTAGGGAATACTTGAGTTTCTATTCCAAATTTATTTGAAACTCGAGTTGAAGTTTCATAAATTGTAAATAATATGCATTTGGCATGTCAGAGTGATCTCAATAAAATAATACATTTTCTGAATTGAAGGCAGAAAAGTACGAAGCCATTAATGAATTATTATAAACCCTTATTCCTATAGAATAAAAGGGGATATGCTCTCACACATTTCAGTTTCTTTCAGTTCGAATGTTCCAACGAAAGTAAATATTTCCGAAAATAAAAAGGCGTCCTGGAGTCAAAAAGTCCTTTGTTTGGAAAATCCTTCAGCAAAGTTGATAATCAAGTGGATGTGTCTATTTTGTGAAAAAAATTTCAAATATTTTGGAGGAACAACTAATCTTCATTTTTCCGTTTCAGTTTCTACCATTCAACGCCAATAAATTCAAATATACTACACCTCAGTTTTCAGTAAGGTACTGCGAAATATTCCAAAAAAAAAGATCACCCACACACATATTCTTTGCTGATCAAGTCCAAGTTATTTTGTTATTCGTTATTCCTAAATCCTAATTCTTTCTTATCCCATTCGATTCTTATGATCAACACGATTTAATTTACAAGCACGAGAATCGTAAATTAAATAATCGGAAACGTAGACGAGGATTCCTTGTCGAGTACGAGTAGATACATCATATGAATAACGAAATCAAACGAAGACTTTCGAGATGCGAGTCTCCGCACCGTAGATTGAGTGCCGAGTATTTAGCGATGCGAACATTTCGATGCTCGGATGTCACCGAGCATTTTGAAAATCGGTTAACCGAGTATTTCTATCCGAGGATGTCCATCACAACTGTTAAATGCCAAATGTTTTCAGAGGAATACATGTTTTTAATCCCATTTTGTTTTCTAAGCCTTGCATGCCCTACCGCCCTTTGTATCTTGTATGCCGTAACTTATGTGTGGTTTATTTATTGCTTTCTTGGGCGTTTCGGAAGACGTTTGCGCTCTTATTTTCTAATATGCAATTTTAATATTGAATCCCGCAGATCCCGCATGAAAAATCCCGCAGTCCTGATCCCGAAGAATTTCAAAGGGATCCCGCATTCGTGGGATTGGATATAGTATCCAGTTGTACTCTCCTCAAGAAGTCATGGTATGATCAAAAAATTCAAGTGGAAATGAAAATAGTAAAAAGTTGTTTTTATTCAATTTTTTTTTAAACTTTCGTCAAATAAAGACCGAAACAATTATTTTCATTTATTTTCGCCTGTATGCCCACAGTAGACAACTTAGTCTCTCGGCTAGTTTCAGTCGGATATAAGCGTTTGATTTCTTTCAAATACATATACGCCTGCGCATACATGATCTCGAAATTTTGCGTTCTATTGGTCCAATTATCTAACAATTTACTCAGATTGAGTTATTTTGATGGAGTTCGGTATGAATTTGTATGATTAAAAAGTAATATAGTTTTGCTCTAAGTAAAAAAAATATTAAAATAATTAGCAGCGCGCGTGATACTCGTTGAATTCTATTTTGGAGCGAAGGACAAGAAAACAGTGGTCAGACTTTTATGTATATAATATTTTCATCGAACTTATTCTATTTGACTGACACACAATGTATAAACATTTTTGAGAATATGCGGTAGTTGAATAATAGGTATCTATTGAATGAAAACTTGATATAAATGGTGAGAGCATCACTTGTTTCACTTGAGTCAATGTTGAATATAACATAAGGAAGTCATTTCCATTAGTGCAATTATCACTGATCGATTTCTCTAGGTAGTGACGATTCAAATTAAGAATACCAATGAGTATATAGTAACTGTAATGTAGCGAATGATATAAGGCACCCAACTTCAAAAATTTATTTTTCTTTCAATTTTCAGAATGAAGACCCTGGATTCATGCCATTCTTATCCTCCATGAAACAAGAAATAATTGACCGTCAAGATGATAGTGACGACGCTTCTGCTCCTACTGCAACAAGTTCTATTCAGAAGGTTCCCTCTATAAGTGACCTATCTGACCCTGAAGAATCTCTTGGTAAGTTGAACAAATTGAGCTGCAAAGTAGTCGAGATGCCGCGATAGTTCTCTACCCGATAGGCAGAATACGGAGACGAAAACTCGATAACTATCGGCGTCCCAACTCCAATACTCCAACGTATTTTAGTCCACCAGATTGAAAACTATCGCAGCGTCTTCATTTCCTTCCAATAAGGCTGCCATAAATGTTGGAATATCGACCGGTACAAGTGGCACAGAAATAGGTTAACATAGCACTCAAAAATTCAAAACTCATCGGGGAAGTACCTATTCATTTAATAATCATGCTAGGTTTCTAAGATTATTGAATTTTTTCACTGGGTATTCGAATTATAAGACATTCCCCAATCAAATGAGACTCATTTATTCTGACATACCCACTTGAATAATTTATAAAGAACAAAAACAAATTTAACTCGTAATAAAAACAACATGAAGTCTCAACAATAAATAAGTAGGGAGGTACCCTTTTTTAAGGCTTGTTCCTCGATGCCACTTTTCTTTGCCCATTTATATATTTCATTTCTCAAGTAATTTTTTTTACATAGATAATTATAAAATTCTAAGTATGTCATTTCATAATTATAAATAACTTGAATTATGCTCTCCACTATGCTTACTGCACTTGATGCATTTCGTTCTTTAGTCCACTGCCGAGATCTCATAAAAAACACCCGTCCCACATGAGAATTGTGTGTCGGAATTACGGAATAGTTATTTGTGCAACTAGTTGGGAAAAGCATAATTTTTCGTAATGAGCGTATTACGCGATTTACGAAAAATGTGTTTCCCAAAGTGTTTCAGATAATATTTCTTCTAATTTGGAATAGGATGTCAATTTAAAAGTATCGAAACGTCCCTATTAGCGTCTAGTGAATTCGCATATATTTATTTTTTACTTCGTTCCTATAAGTAGCGTTAGTGTTATATTTCGTTATTGTTTGTCTATTATTTTATTGTTTGTATCGTAATGAGCTCATTACAGTCTAAAAACAGTGCTGTAATGAAATTATTACAGCATCGTTTTCAGTTATTTTTTTTTGTGGTTGTCTCTACTGACTTCCAATCCTATCAAATTTTAACAAACGCCAATAATTGTCAATATAATATAATTTGGATATAGTGAAATGATTTGCAACATTATTCGCAATTTCTCTCAATTCTGGTGGTGTTAAAATCGATTTCATCAGACATAATTCACAAATTTAATGCGTAATTATAAATTATTTCGAAATTCGAATGTACGATTCAAATTCCCTAATCTGTCAATTTTCACAACAGTCACACCAACTGCCAAGATACAATACAAAGATCACTAGGATATAAAATCTGAATTTTTCATTGAATTTCTACAATTTTTCACAAAACTTGACTGCAATAGAGAAAATATCGTCTAATACTCGTTGCAGAAGGAATTTCCAACACTCTTGCGTTCGGAAACTCTCTCCTTCGTCGCTCGTTTCGCATTCGTGTTGGAATAGGATCCCATTCTGCAACTTGTTTTAGAATATACTATTTTCTTTTGGCAAATAATTCCTTGAATTTTTTCAAAGTAGAAGAATATATACTGTAATGTCCGATTCAGAGAACGACGTACCAAGCGACATTGAGGAAGTGGTTCAATCTGTGTTATCTTCAATTATTCCTACGAAGTCGAGGAGCAAATATGATTGGTCCTATGCCCGATTTATAGTTTATGGTATAAACACAAACAGATTACCCATTTGAACGAGAATGTTTTGCTAGTGTCTTTTTAAAAAAAAAGGGAATGACGAATACAACCTTGTGGAGCTTATATTCGATGTTAAGAACCGAATTGTGTTTGAAATGAAATATTGACATCAAGAAGTATACAAATATACTGACGTTTTTGAAACGACTTTTATGACATATATGTAGGCAAAGAAGAACATAGTTCAAGTATAGTTTAGTTTTACATTGATTCTGTATTTTTCACGATTAATGGCCAAATTTACTTCTCATCAACAGTTGCGAAATATTTTACTTTTCGTAACCAGTTGCGAAAAGTGAAACGCTTCAAAACGTCGACGACTTTTGAAAAGTGTCACTTCATATGTCAAAATTAGAAAAATATGTTTGCACATTTTGATAAGAATCACCTTTATTCCATGTGTCCCTGGTTTATTGAAAAATGATATTCATTTATCGTGTATGTTTTTAGCTTTCCACTCATCTGATATTTCTGCATTAATGAAAGAATTCAAAAATAAGTACATAAATTCTTCATGAAAGGAATCTTCAAGCATAAGAGCACGTTCACATGACAAGCGCTCGATGCGCGTTGAATAAGCGCTGGAAAATTGGATACCGTTCACATGGTACGCGCTTGCCAAGCGCTGAACGCGCGTTGCCGCAACGGCCCGTATTCAGTTTGAATTCTACATTTTGGTTTGGATCTTGATTCAGTATCAGATTTAGGTGAAAATTAAACAACTTTTTCAAGTTTTGATAGGTAATTATATATCGAATAGTTTCTGTTATTCATCAAATAAAACTGAAGAACTGGCTTTTTACTGAGCCGTATTTGAAAAACAATTGAAAACATGTATTTCAGTGACAAAACATTCATTTCATGGAAATAGAACTGGGGTAATTTTTTCTAGTTCTAGCATATCTTTCAAGACAGAAAAAATCCAGCATCCGTTTGCATCTTCGTCGACTTTCTTTGTAGCGTAGTGTTCAACTACTGAATTAGTACCTAAAAGGTGGTGGAAAAAACCCATGGATCCCTAGGGAAGTCAATGATTTTTTACAGTTTATTCACTTCGCTAAAAGTAATCTACATTCTTAATATGGTTATGCTCGGACGCGTACTTCCGGAAATACGAATTTTCGAAGTTTAAGGGTTGAAAAAACTACCCCTGGATCCCAAGGGAAGTCAATAATTTTTTCACAGTTTATTAAATCGCTAATAGTAATCTACATGCCAAATATGGTTATGCTCCGACTCGTATTTCCGGAGATACGAATTTTTCAAATAAGACAGATGATAATTTGAATAAAAACGTTGCTAAAATATCCCGATTTCTCTAGAAAATCAATATTTCCTCCAACGGATACTCTGGATACAGTTGTTTAAAGTTCTTCAATAGACTGCCTAATGAAATCAAAGTAATAAATAATTATAAACCATTCAAGACAAAGATATTTAATTTATTGTTAAATTTAGAACCATATAGTATAGAAGATTTCTGCTGTTAAGTGGTAGGTGAATGTTATTTTGATACTATTTCTCTTCATTTGTATTTGTTCTACGTGTATCTCATGATTCCTAAATAAAGAGCTTTTATCATTTTTATGTGTTCACATAATACATTTTTTTCTTCATTATAGCATCTCCTTCACAGGATATGGTGACGAGTTCTTCCCAAGCCCGTCTCCTTGAGTTTTTATCTGAATATACACTACTTGTCATGTCGCATATTACAGGACAATTCTCAATTTCGTCTATGAATAATAATAATAATAACAACATTTATTTCAAAATATGTACAGATAAGGCCATACATAAAAGAAACAGTGTCAAGAAAATTGTCTTTAACAACCAAAATATCACACAGTTATCAACAGATAATCATCCAGAGAATAAGGTTCTAAATTAACAAGATACTCTCTAACATTTGTCTTAAAAATCTTAAAACTATTTATACATTCAATTTCATTTGGTAACTTATTAAAAATTCTTATACACATATAAGAAGGATGCTTTTCAGATATCGATAATCTGTGTATCGGATAATGCAGTTCTAGTGATCTTAAGGGGTAGTTAGTTCTACTTGTATGAACAGAAAATGTCTCTTTATTTTTGAAGAAAAAAATCAAGCATTCATATATATAAAGGGCAAATATAGTCATAATTTTGTTTTTTCTGAAAACATTTCTACAGGATTCCATGTAAGTCATTTTGAATAATTCAGTATTAGGACCGTCCGGTTCCATTTTGAAATATTTCTGACCGAACGGATCGAAGGAAAATACGTAAATACGTCTCTGGCATCTATCAGCTCTTTCAAGCGCGCTCATCTGAACGGTTACATTAGAAACCTATGATCTCAAAGCGCGAGCCAACGCGCGCTTACTACGGTCAAGCGCTAGAACAGCGCTCTACGCGCGCTCCATAAAAACGCGCGTAGGCATGTGTACGCTTCGAAGAAAATTCATGTACTTGTAAACGCGCGTTGAGCGCTTGTCATGTGAACGGGCTCTAATACATTTTCTATTCACTTGGATTAACGAACGTATTACGTTAATTCAACGTACGAATTCGTTGAATCAATGTACGATGTTTATTATTGAAATGAGTTCGTTGGCCCAATGAATGGGTTTCGTTGTCGGAATGAAATTTGTTCATTGGATTAACTAACTTGGTACGTTTATTCAACGTACGTATTCATTGAATCAATACTAATCGGTTTTGCAAAAAGTTGAGAAAATCGTCATCAAAGGTTCATACTCCTTTTATTTTGAATGAAATTATTGGTTTATAATTTCATCCAAAATCAATCAATGTTATTTATTTTACCAAATTTAGTACAATAATTTTCAAGAAATACTGTCAATTAAACCAATGGTTTGTGCCTGACAAACAATCTTTATATCTAAACAGTTTCAAAATCAACAAATATACATGAACCCATTTTAGTATTCTCATTTCACTAGCTTATAATTATATACACATATTCTCTTATTTACTATTTCCCTTTTTTATTATTTTCTCCCCATTTTATTGATTTCCCCCCTATTTTTGTTCTTTCCCTTATCGACAGAGATGAATGCAGCACAGTACAACTCAAGAATTAAGAATTGTGCTTTTTATTTTTCTGACAAAATGTCTGAGGTCACCTACACGCTTTATCTCCTGAGGTAAGGCGTTGTATAATCGTATACCCACGTGTGAGGCATGTTTTTGAGAAATTGTTTTCTGTATTTTCGGCGTTTTTATTTGATTTTGGGATTGACTTCTTGTGCCATAAGTATGCTCATACCTTACATAATCTACACGGTGTTTATATATCATCAACAGAGCATTTTTGTGGAATAATTGTCCAATTGTGTACACTTTAGCTTCATTGAATAGAGAGTGAGAGGAGTATAAACGATCTTTTTTCATTATTATCCTCAGAATGAATTTCTGAGTGGTTTCCAAACTTTCGAGATGAGTTCTATAAGCTGCACCCCAACCAACTATACCATATTCCAAAATTGACTGCGCTTACGCAAAATAAATTGTAAATATTATTCGTTGTGATAATATATTGACTAACAGTTTGAATTTTGGTAATGTACACCTAAGTAATTTTAATATATGTTTAATATGCTCATCCCATCGTAGCAATCGGTCTATGTACACGCCCAAGTATTTTATCTTACTGGCTTCTTCGATAAAATTCCGACAATCGCAATTATGGTTACAGTTCTTTTTCTTATGTATTTTAATGGTTTTTATATTTGGATAAGTAGACTCCGTCAACGTAAAAGTGATAAATTTCGTTTTCTGAATATTTAAAGTTAACAAAATATTTTCCATTTCCCTACAAATAACTGCCAACCCCTCCTCAGCTTTTTTAGTGACTGACTCCCACGTATCATCCACGAATATAAATGAGGTATCATCGGCATAGGCCACAACCTTGGTATCCGAACCAAATTTTAACGTAAGTATTTAATTCATTTTCAAAAGTTCTTATGAACATGGGTCCGGAAATGCTTCGTTTCCGAGATACAGGGTCTTAAAGTTGAAAAAATAATTCGCGTTTTCTTTGATATGTTTTGACTGCTTCGAAATCCTTTCATGAAATTATTCCTATTCAAATATTAAATTTAAATTCATTTTGAAAATTTCTAAGGCGAAATGCATGCGGATTTTCTATTGCCCACTAATAAGTAGAAGTGGTATGCTATGTAATTGTTGTTTTTAAGTGTTCTGAATATTCTGTTTCCTGAAATATTGCGTTGTTGGATGATTTACGAATACTGAGTTTTTATTTTCTTCGAAGGTCTGTAAAATCCTATTTCTCTGTAGATGATTTCTTCTTTGTATGCTTCGTTCGGGCCTTTGGTAACCAATACCATTTTCCTGTATTTGTTGATAAGCTATTAACTTAGTTAACTATAATTATAATTAATGACATCTGAACCTAACACACTTTAAATCTGTCATTGTGTATAGCCATTTTAAATCTATTGCCAGAACAATTGTTGAATGTAAAACAATCAATCAATTGAAGATGTCATTTGTGCATTGAACAGAACGGTGGACATTTCGAACACCTTCTTTAAAAATTATTATGGTATTTTGTTTTGTTCTAAATTGTTACTTCTAAAAAGTATTTAATTTAAAATTATTACAAATTTGTTTCTACATGTTTTAGAGATTACAAAAATATGGATTTGGCTTTAAATGCGTTTTTCTCTGAAACGGTTGCCCCTAGCAACTTAAATGAGGTATACCTTTTTTAACAAGTAAAGTCAGGGGAATCGATTTTTTTAGTCCAGAATGACATACAGGGTAGCACAGACAAGTTGCAACGGTTTAAAGGGGACGAAATGATTGCCAGTGGCGCCCTCTAGAAAATACAACCAAATCGACCACAAATTCGAATTTATCACCTCAAAAAGCCCTATGTACCAACTTTCATGCAATTATTTGGAATCAGTCGAAAGATATTTAAGAAAACGCGAATTATTTTTTCAACTTTAACACCTTGTATCTCGGAAACGAAGCATTTCCGGACCCATGTTCATAAGAACTTTTTTGCTTAAAATTATGTGATCTATCACCCGTTTCAGTTTGTCGGAAACAAATCAGAACACCCTGTATATCGGGTGTCCCAAACTCGATGGCCTATTAGACGTTTCTGGAAAACTAATCATAATTTTGAGCTGAAAATTTGCATTTAGGGGTTTGAGACAATGATCTTTCTCCCTAAAATATTTTCAGATCTCTACAACTTCCGGTTATACCGGAAACAGACTACTACTTCCTTATTTCAAATGGCACACCCAGTATATTATTGCATCATTAGATAGCTTTTTTGATGGCAATTTCGGCAATATGCCATACCTTGGGTAAAAATTCAACGGCTCATGAGTTATTGGAATTCTTATGAAAAAAAAGGTGGCGATGAGGACTCACATCTTTTTGAATATTTCAGCAGAAAAAGCCTTTTTCGAAAAAAATTTGTTTTTTTTTTCGTTTACGCAAATACGTAGTATTATAAGACTGCTTTCGGCTTGGACCAAAAATGTACAGGGTGTTTATAAGAGGATCATGAACTTGGACAACTCAAATTCATCAAAACTCAAGATTTTCAAATTAGAACCTATATTTTTTATTATTTCAGTCGATTCTACGTACAAAAATAGTGGGGGTTACTTCAGCAAACCCTATACCTAAAATGAATACTTCAAGAGTTATCGGGGAAGAACTTCAAATGAGGAAAAACCGCTATTTATAACTGTGGGAATAACTTTACTGTCTGTTACTTCCGTAAAACATAGAAAGAAAATAAAATTCGATGTTTCCATAACTAAATTTGACATATCAAGAATTGTAATGAATTATTCGCAATTGAAAATTGTATTGGTTTATGGATTTCTCAACAATACCAACGAAAAATTAATTAAAATTCATGAAGTGTAAAATTTAGTTATCCAAACATCGAATTTTATTTTCTTTCTGGGTTTTACGGAAATAACAGACAGTTATTCCCACAGTTATAAATAGCGGTTTTTCCTCATTTGAAGTTCTTCCCCGATAACTCTTGAAGTATTCATTTTAGGTATAGGGTTTGCTGAAGTAACCCCCACTATTTTTGTACGTAGAATCGACAGAAATAATAAAAAATATAGGTTCTAATTTGAAAATCTTGAGTTTTGATGAATTTGAGTTGTTCAAGTTCATGATCCTCTTATAAACACCCTGTACATTTTTGGTCCAAGCCGAAAACAGTCTTATAATACTACGTATTTGCGTAAACGAAACAAAACAAATTTTTTTCGAAGAAGGCTTTTTCTGCTGAAATATTCATAAAGATGTGAGTCCTCATCGCCACCTTTTTTTTCATAAGAATCCCAATAACTCATGAACCGTTGAATTCTTACCCAAGGTATGGCATATTGCCGAAATTGCCATCAAAAAAGCTATATAATGATGCAATAATATACTGGGTGTGCCATTTGAAATAAGGAAGTAGTAGTCTGTTTCCGGTATAACCGGAAGCTGTAGAGATCTGAAAATATTTTAGGGAGAAAGATCATTGTCTCAAACCCCAATATGTAAATTTTCAGCTCTAAATTATGATTAGTTTTCCAGAAACGTCTAATAGGCCATCGAGTTTGGGACACCTGATATATACAGGGTGAGTCTTTGACTTGTACATATATTTCAACCGAAGATTCCTGAGGTCAATAGAAACCTTTTTTTCATTTACCATTTTTTCCGATTCGGCCCGGTTAAAAAGATACAGGCTGTTGAAAATCCATAAAAAAATGTCATTTTCCGTTATATCTCGGAAATGGTTGTATAAAAAAAAATGAATTTCGGCACATAGTTTTCCATGTATGTGATGAATCTTCTCCGTACACAAAATTTTATCCACATCTCCCCGTTTCTTCATTATGAACACTTCATCCTATAAAAATACCAGAAATTCAAAGAACCGAACTCTTAAAAGTAACTAGGACGTTCATTGAAGGATATTTAGCTAATTTGAAAAATAAAAGTATTCTTCATATTTTCTTGTATATTAAGCTGTTTTCGAGTAATATGTGTTTAAAAAAAAAACTGTGAAATTAAAAAAATTGGGTACTTTGGCTAATTGCAACTCTGATAGAAAAGACTCACAGAAATGAATATTTGCTACGTTGTCAGGTCAAAAATCATGGATTGAAACACTGAATTTGCATTGACAAGTGAGGGAACCAGCCGACTTAGTTTGAAAATAAAGTGATTTTGTTTTTTTTATGTTATATCGCAATGCGAGACGTCTCGTACTTGTTTCGGGGTGCTGTTGTACGTCATCTAGAACATCATCCATTGTCTCATCCATTGCTCTTGATCGCATTCGGCCATTATCCACCATGTTGCTAGCGAGGGTTCCATGACCACGCAATCTTTGAACAATCCTTACGAAAGTTCTCTCATTTGCCTGTCTCCTATTTGGAAACAGCCTTCCATAAGCTTCTTTAGCTCTTCTCGCTATTTTTCCATTTGTGAAATAGCATTCCAACATATCTACCATCTCCTGGTTAGAATACATTCTGCTAATTTCCACTTAATACACTTAAAGAACTTCACAAACAAACACTTAACAAGTTAAACGCACTTAGGTAACACTTAACAAACTAAATACACTTAATACTTATCATTTACATTAAACAAAGCAACAGAAATCATGATACCATAAATTCGAATTTCAATTGTTTTCGGATCATTCTATGCGCATGACCGATCAACATAGAAGAATCTCGAATAATTTTTTAAACAAACCATCAAATTTATGAATTAATAAATTTATTTCATTATGAATTTCATTAAATGTAATAATTAGTATCATCCGAAATGTTAAATCGAATTTTGTATAATAAAATAAGTCATAATATGCTAGATTACCGTATGTTATGAACGATTTGAACTATTGCGCATGGCCTCAGAGTTTATTACTCTATGCGCATGGCCAAACTGAAAATTTCAGAAATCTCGAAAAATTGTGGTTATGTTTGGCAAACAAATGCAATAATTCGATATTTGATTCGAAAATATTTTATGTTTCAATAAGAAACAACATAGCTCGGCGTAAGTAAGTTACTAAGTTATATAATATAAATAATATATTGAATAATTATTGTATTTTTTCAGATCTCCTAATAATTCATCAAATCATTCAGAAAAACAGAATAATGAATTTAATTGGACGACGATTTTCCTTCGTGATTTATTTCGTGAAGATGATTGCCCACTAGATACAGAGAAGTTTCAGATGACCTGTATTTAAAGAGAATCTTGAACCCTTCTTCTTCTTCTTCTACATATTTTAAGCCAGTGGCTTGTATTTCCCAATTATTTATGCCTCCTGGGAGATTGACGTCCACGAGTCCTTCCACCGTTTAGGCGGTCTTCCCAGCGGTCGACGTGATCCTGGATTTTCATCCCTTACTAATCTGGAAATTCTTTCCTCATCCATCCTTTCCACATGGGCATTCCAAAATCTTCTTCTATTGCGACCCCATCGAACTATATCTGGAACTTCACACTCGTTGCGGATGTCTTCATTTTTCTTTTTATCTCGTAATGTGAAGCCTAGGATGTTTCTGAGTACTTTCATTTCGGTAGTTCGGAGTGCATTCTTCATCACCTTGGTGTCTGCTCTCGTTTCTATTGCGTACGTCATCATTGGTCTCACAATAGTTTTATATATTCTGGATTTAGAATCTTTCCGCATGTGTTTGTTGTTCCATACAATGTCTCTGAGAGCACTCGATATCCTTGCTGCCTTGTTTGTTTGGTCTTTAATTTCTTTGGTTCTGTCCTGATTAGCTGTTATTTGCACGCCCAAGTAAGCAACCGACATCACCTGTTCAATTGGTCGATCCTCCAACACAAGTTTACATCTAATTGGTTCTTTTGAAGCCACGAGTGATTTCGTTTTCGCAGTCGATATTTCCATGTTCAATGTTTTGGCTTTTGTGTAAAATTTAAATAGGAGCCGTTGTAAATCGTCCTCGCTCTCAGCTACAATCACGGCATCATCGGCATAACAAATAATCTTGATCTCACCGGTTGTCAACCTGTAACCTCTTGTTGTCTTCTTCACTTCTTCTATTATTTCGTCCATTATCAAATTGAACAAATGAGGACTCAAGGAATCCCCCTGCCTTATTCCTATCGGTGTTGTTATTTCTTCTGTTAAGCCGCTGTTCGTCACTATTTTAGTGGATGTTTGGTGATTTAGGTCCCTTATTATCTTAACGATATTGTCAGGAACATTTTTGAATCCCCCTGCCTTATTCCTATCGGTGTTGTTATTTCTTCTGTTAAGCCGCTGTTCGTCACTATTTTAGTGGATGTTTGGTGATTTAGGTCCCTTATTATCTTAACGATATTGTCAGGAACATTTTTTCTCTTCAGGATACGAGTAATATCTTTCAGTTGAACTTGATCAAAAGCCTTCGTCAGATCAATGAAACAAATGTACATGGGCTTGTTATATTCTATAGACTTTTCTACCAGCTGTCGTACTATATACTAATAATTTTTTCTTTTTATACTAATAATATATATAGCGTCTATGGTTGATCGGTTTTTCCTGAATCCTTGTTGTTCTTCAGAGATGCTTGTGTAGTTCTCTATCATTTCCGTCAAGATTTTGGTGAACAGTTTCATGGTAGAGTTCAGCAGGGTGATACCTCTATAGTTTTCAGGCTTCCTTTTGTCTCCCTTCTTGAATATGGGTATTGTCAAACTCTTCTTCCATTCATCAGGAACCCTTCCTGTATCAATAATTGTGTTGAAGAAAGTTTTCAGTTCTTTGGCAAGCTGGGATCCACCATATTTGAGAAGTTCATTTGGTATTCCGCCTGGACCTGGAGATTTACGATTCTTTAGTTTGCCCAGTGCTTGTTTCACCACCTCGACTGTGATTTCAGATGTCCCTGTATTTTCTGCTTCTTCTCTATATTGACCATCATCATGCTCTTCATTTGAACAATGCAAATTCCTGAAGTGATCTTCCCACGCATTCTTATCTATCTGTGCTGTTCTCGTGTATTCCGCCAGTTCCATTCTTCTATTTCTCAGCATACCCCATATCTTTTTCTGAGCCCCATAAAGATCGTGTTCCATCTCAGAGGTAAATTGTTCCCAGTATTTCCGCTTTATGTCTCTTATCGCTGCGTTAGTTCTGTTTCTCACCTCTGTATACCGACTCCTCTCTTCCGGTGTTTTTCTGCTTCTGTATCTTATGTAGGCTTTTCTTTTTTCTTTGGTCAACTCTTTTATTTCTGGACAATACCATTCTTTGTTTTTTGATCTGTCTACTGTTCTCACCTGTCTTTGACCAATTGCTTCTACCGCCGCTGTTTCGATGTTATTTTTGATCTTGTTCCAGCTTATTTCTACGCCATCTGTTTCTAATACTCCGTTTATCTCAATCTTTTGTTGAAGACGAGATTGGTAAAGGATTTTGGTTGATGCGTTGGCTAGTGATTCTGTGTTATATTTTGTCTTTGTAACAGATTTTTTGTCTTGCCTCTTTCTTTGCATGTTCATACGTAGCTTACCTAACACAAGATTGTGATCTGAGCCGATATTTGCTTATGTTACACTTCGTACATCTAAGATCTGGGATGGATGTATGGCCCTATTTGATAGGACAAAATCTATCATTGATTGCTGACCTCGGGAATTTTGCCATGTTATTTTGTGCTGGAGTTTGTGTGGAAAAAAGGTATTGTTTATCCTTAGAGAGTAACGTGCACAGAAATCGATAAGTATTTCACCATTATCATTGATTTGTTCTTCATTGAATCGATTCATTATCCCAGGCAACACATTGTTGCCCACTCGGGCATTAAGATCTCCCAAGATTATCACTTTTTCAGTTGACGGTATTCTTCTTACTTCTGCCTCAACCCTTTCATAGAAAGCGTCTGTTTCTTCCTTTTTCCGACTACTATCTGGGGCATAGACACTTATGATATGTGTTTTTCCGCATTCTGTGTTTAAAGACAGCACAAGTATTCTCTCGTCAATGTATTGGATGTTATCGATAAATGGCTCATATTTCTCTGCGACCAGGGTCCCTACACCAGCTGACGCTCTCTTACACTGGTCTACACCACTATAAACGAAGATGGATCCCGGCAATTTCACAGTACCCTTGCCTTTCCGTTTGGTCTCGGATAGTGCACAGATGTCCACCTTGTGTTCTCTGATCTCCAACAATAACTCATGGGATTTCGTGTTCCAGGACATGATATTCCAGCAGGCCACTCTCAAAGTTTTCTTCCTCCATCTGTTCTTCTTCTCTCTCAAAACCGTATTCGTTATCCTATTCAAAGCTATGTTCGTCACCGTTGTATCCGTCGTAGTCCGAGGTTAAATATTGGTTCTGTGAGCAGAATACTTTTTATGCCAGGTAGGATGCTACCCTCGCCTGATAACCCTCCTCCTTTATCCGGGCTTGGGACCGGCAGTGACACCTGGTAGCTACTCAATCCACCACCAGACGTCACAGACGGAGTTATCTTGTTATCTTGAACCCCTTCGAATCAAATCCAACCGGAAACAGTTTGCTGTGAGGTGATGATTTCATAAGGATAATTTTTCCATATAATGAATGGAAAAGTAAATTGATTGATTGAAATAACCAAAAATCTACAAAATACAATGATTCTGTTGATAAATTCAACTACTTCAATAAGTGAAACACTAGTTCTGTAATGAATATTTATTCAAACTTCATACTCATCGATATACTGAAAAATAATTTCAAAGTCACTGATTTCACCATTAACGCAGATCCTATCCTATTATCTAGTACATGTACTGATCCAATCCATATATTTCAGAATCAATAGCTATTGATATTTTAAGGCATATACATAGTTTGTAGTTACTGTCCTTGGTTAATAGATATTATAATAATATAATGAATACATCTGATATCAGGAATCATTGAGAATTAATTCGAATAATGGCAGGCCTAATTTAATAATTATTGGCTAAATATTGAATGTTTTTTATTTCGCACAATCTATCTGAGGCTAAATGAATCTACGTAAGAAGTATAAGAGCAAAAAATGTTAAACCTGGTTATTTATAAATTAAATGAAAATAAAGACAATTTATTATTATGGTAGTTTGTACTTCAATTCCTGTTTTTTGATATGCATTTTTTGTTTCAGTTATGAAAAATCTTTATTTCAAATTGCTTTGAATGTTGAATACCTACTGTGGGGCACAAGAGAAATATTTTTCTATTTTGATTTGAATACTGGATTTATAGTAAAAAAGTGGATTTGGCAATAATACATGATTTCAAGTCACTGTTAATCTTTCGATAAGTTTATCAAAAGCTTCAGTTCATTGAGTACTGTTGAAGAAAAGGTATACCTTACAAGAATTCAAAATTTATTTTACATGTAGTTGATATGTGAAAACAAAAAAAAAAGATTACATAATTGTTTGGAAGTTTCATAATATTTTCAGTTTATCTGTTCGATAACAAACAAGTAAATTTACTTGTATGTTGTACTTCCTTTTTCTAGCCGAATACCATTTTACCATCTTCAGGAAAATAAAATTTTCGAAGATGTTGATTATAACATTGATAATATTAGGAAAAGGCTAATTGCTTCTTTATTATCGAAAGTACTCGAGAGCATTTTTTGGAGTTACCTATTGGGTATCAAATTTTCAGACAGAATATTGGCATTAGTGAACACTAAGAAGAAAAGGATTTCAAATATTTTCATGATAACAAATTACTGAGCTTTAGCACAGCCCTATAATATGAAGATATTTCATTAAAGTTAATATTCTATTTTGAATTATTCTGATCGAAACTCATTTTCAAATGAATTTTCACAAACTAGGCTCCTTATAAAATAACACCAATCAAGATCTGAAATCCCATTAAAAACTGCTGCTACCAAACATTACTATAATCTTCTTCCAGTCTTCTGAGCTTTCATCGATACATAACAATACATCCTAAAATTTCATTTTTACGTGATTGAATACTTCTATCCATTTGCTATTCGATAATTTCATCCTAGAACATTTGATTGACAAACTTTTGAGAGGGCCAAAATTGTGAAACGTGAAAACGTGAAAATAAATGAAAAAAACTTCAGTGAGTTGAAAGAAGCAGAATATTGAATAGTGGATATTCATATTGAATACCACCATTTCATTTTTAATACAAAAATCAAGATCAATGATGGAATATTGAAGATTCATGAAACTTATAAGCTTCTAGGATGAAAAAGAAAAAAATTCAATTCCTTCTGGAAATTATTTATTCCTCCTCATACTACTGTTATTTTCAACAAGATAAAATCGGAATTGTTTCATCACAAAATGACCTCTGTGTGATACAGAGGCGATTCCATCTTCCACATAAATCCATTCATGAAACTGCCTTTTCATTTTCGAGCTGAGTTATTGTGTAGGTACTTAGATAAAGTATTCTGGGTTCATTCAATCCAAAAAGCAAGCGTTCTTACACTTTTTGCTACCTTAAAAATTTGAAACTTTTCTCACTGATTCCATGATAATAAGAATTCAAATTGAACACTGGTTTGAATCCCACTTTTTTGCTGACCTCCAGATAACAAAATATACTCAATCAGTCCAAATTTCTAGTAATGTACAAAACTTCAACCGTTTGTTGGGTTTCTTGAATTTTATTGACAAAACATAACATAATCTTTACTATCTGGGTTCGATCTTTCAAATATGTTCTGATTAGGTCAGCAGCTATACCTGTAACACCGTTCTGCTCAAGTTTCTCAAGTAAAATGTCGTGAGAGACCGTATCGAATGCCTTTTCTAAGTCTACAAACATTGCGATTACCTTCTTGTTTCTATCGATAGACTCGTATACAGTTTTTGTGACTTCAAAGATGGCGTCATTGGTACTAACTCCAGTCCTGAAACCGAATTGTCTATCTGATAGTATTTTATGTTTATCAAAGAATTCAGTAATCCTTGTTTCGAGACATTTTTCAAAAACCTTATGATACCTATTACAGATATGGGTCGATAATTTCCGACATCAACCTTAGATCCCTTTTAAAAAATTGGAGAAACAATGCTCGGCTTGAATACTATCGGAAATTCGCCCTTCATCATAGACAAATTCAAGATATATTCTAGGGGTTTCAAAATTTGAGAGGCTATTTGGCTGAATAGAATCTGGGCCTGGGGCGGCATTGGCTCTGAGCGATTGAATTTGATTAAATATCTCTCTTTCAGTTATTGGCGACAAAAATAATGAACGTTTGACCCTTTTACGTTTGATATTTGAGTATGTTAATTTATTAGATTTTTGAATTTTTTCGGCCATATTTGCTCCAATACCACAAAAATAAGTATTAAAATGGTTTGAAATATCAAAATGGTCAATAATTTCGTCTCCGTCATTGTTTACCACTTTTTCTTTCTTCATTTCTCTTTTACTTTCTCTACCTGTTGCCTGATTCACAATCCGCCACAATTTTCCGACATTGTTAAAACTTTCACTTAATTGGCTTTTATAATAAAAATTTTTTTGCATTTCTAATTAACACATTCAACATATTTCTATATTTCCTCAATTTCTCCTTCAGTTCCAGATTGTTAATATCCCGACTATATTCTCGATACATTTTTTCACGTTTTCTTATCGAGACTACAAGATCGAAAGACATCCAGGGTTTAAGTGACCTAAGTTTTTTTTTTATCGTGACTTTTTTTGTAATTGTGGAATCATTGATATGTTTCAATAAGATCGACAAGAAAATCTCCGTTAAATCATTAACTGACTCATTTTTATGTAAACACTCCCAGTTTTGAGAGTTCAGTTTAGAACGCAATGATTCATAATTAATCTTCTTAACTATTTTATGTTCCGGTAAAAGTTCATGCGTGTCCTGCAAATCGCTCCCATAAAGGTTCAAAAATATGGGAAAATGATCAGTAATATGATATTTAAGAACAGCAAATTCGATTTTATCACAACTGTCACTGGAACATTTTACAAAAAAGTGATCCAGGCACGCATTACCCCTAGTGGGTGTGGAAAGATAGTAAACAAAATTGTACGTATGCAAGATGTTTAAATAGTGATTTGTGTCCGATGAAAGAGGGTCGAGTATGTTGATGTTAATATCCCCCGTGAAAATAATATTGTTACTCTTCTGTAGGTGTTCTCGTAGAACCTCCGATAAGTCGGCAAAAAACAAATCTATATCTGTTGATGGAGGTCTGTATAGAGCAAAAATATCATAATTTAATGATTTTTTGGAATAGGATATTTTCATGAAAACTATCTGTTGTTTTTTGATCAATGTAACCGTATGTGAAATATTTTCTTTGATAAATGCGATAGTACCATCGTTTTGGTTATATTTTGAACCACTATAATAAACAATATATCCTGGTACACTTAAAACATTCAAATCATCCACCTCCCAAGTTTCCGATAGAATTAAAATATCATATCTGGATTTTATTTGTTTCAGTAATATGAGAAAATCGTCAAGATTTTTCGATACACTCCTTATTATTTAACTGACATACACTTATATAACAGGCCTCATCCGACAAAACATTCCCATTCAATTCATCAACCGAATCAAGCTCAAAAGTGACCGTGCTACACTCATTCTCTGTCAAAATTTCAACTTCCTCAATATTCACAATGCAGTTGTATTCTCCCAATGAACTAAAAAAAAAAGAAAAAATGTTCATACCCATATGGGCATCCTGAAAACGAATTCTATAATAAATGATAAAAAGAAAATGGTTCACTCAAAATAATCAAATGTTCAATTGACAAAATATTTATGACATGTTTGTTCGTTCTAACAAATACTCTGCTATTCTTTGTCCAAGTTTTGGCAAAAGAAAATTTTTTTCCAGCTTCCTCTAATATCTTGACTCTTGTATTGGTGAGATCTTCCTTGATAACTATTCCTGATCCCTTTAAATTTCTCTTGGCGTTGAAAATTTCCATTCTTTTTCTGTGATCGTGCAACTTCAAAAATATACCCCTCGATTTTCCATTCTTTCCATTTCCCACTCTGTGGCATGTTTCTATATCTTCGGGTTTTAAAGTTTTCTTCATTTTTTCCCCAATCAGTGATATAATAGTTTGCTTAGTGTTTTCATTGGCGATTTCCTTCACATTGAAAACTCTCAGATTATTCCTTCTTGATTGTTGGTCTAATAATTCATACCGTCTCTCAATGTTCTGTATGGCTTTTGAAAGCCCTTCAATTTTTTCCTCAATCAAGTCCGATTTAGTAGAAAATTTTACCTGGTTTTCATTCATATTTGTCTTCAGTGATTTAACCTCCTTTATTACCTTCGAAATTTTGTTTTCATGAGTTGATAACGTTTCATTCACGATGCTTAGAATTGTTGTCGACACCTGTTGAGTTATGGTTTTTATAAAGGAGTCTTCTTGCAACAGCTGTTTTATATTTACGCTCACAAGCCTGTTTATTTCTTCAACTTGATCTCTTTTTTGCATTTTGTATTAAATCGAAGTTATATTATACCTCTTTTATGGAGTTTTCTACACAAAGTAATTTGATGTATATTTCTAGAGCGTCCTTTATAGTATAAGATGACCACTTTTTGAATTTGAATTCGCTTTCTGATAGCAAAAAACTGACAATATCTCGGGAGCACAATCAATACGACTACTCGCTCATGTGTATTACAACGTGTATGAGCTAAAATGAAATAAAAGTAGTAGGAGCCTTTGACTGCGATTTCCAAGACTTCTCGCAAAACGGAATTATAATAGTAGATAGTTTCATTGATTCAATGAAAATTCAAACTTTTTTATTTTTGGATTTGTGGAAACATAACAAAACATAGATATTTATTAAATAATTTATACCATACATCGTATAAAATAAACCCTCATAACAACATGAAACAACAAAAATTTTAACACAATTTTTTTTATATGTATAATATATAACAATATATATATATATATATATATATATATATATAAACAATATTATGTTTATATTTTGTACACCTCTATTTCTTCTGATAAAATATACACACTAGAAAATGCTTAAAAGGTTTGGAGCTTATGAAAATAAGATCAAACCATTAATGATTTTCTAGAAAAATCTAGGTAAAACATATAATTTTGACGCAAATATCAACCACTCTGGAAAAAAAAATGGAATTCGAATTTTCTGTCATTAAAATATACAAACAATTCATTTATAAATTTTATATCATCTCCGATGCAATGCCTTTTGTAAATGGCAAATAGATTCTTCCACTTCCTGAATCTACCTTCCAACAAACAGGAATGATCCCTGAGAATCTTCAATTCTATATTTGGTTGTGTTTTTGTCCAGTAATGGCATCCATCTTAGGCAACAAATAAGCTCCAAACAATTGAAGCATCTTGTCCATCTATAAAACAATGAAGTATAAGAACTCCGAGAAAATCAGAAATAGGTATAATTTGAATCGTACAGGTATTTTGATTTGAAGAAAATCTTACTTTCACTGAAATTTCCTTCCCTAACAGTGTCCAGAAGTTCTCTCACAGTTTTTTCTTTCTTGTTTTTCTCTTTCATGAGGAATGTGATGATGTTTTGATAGCACCTCTCCCAATCTGTGAAAAGAAGGTTTGATTTACTAAAAACAATTTGGAAATTCATGTCAGCCTGAAAATAATGTATTATTGAAAGAGCTTTTGAACACCGCACAACTTAAATTTTCTTACCAAATGTTTTTCCAGAGAGTGTTTTCGAGCATTTTTAAGGTTCTTCTTTGTGTTTCATTCATTGATGTGCTTGGAAATTGTACAATTAATTGATTTTTTCATATTTGAGCACTTGTTGTTGAGTCTTCCCTGTTGAGTCGTTCAATGAAATTCCTGGAATTAGATAATTTTAATTGTTTATTTAATTTTGTAATGAATAGAATCTCACCAATTTTTCAGTAGAAAATCGTTCCAATATTTTTTTTCAATATTGGGCAATCACTGAAATTAATAATATTATTCTTGAAATTTTCCAAATTTTGTATAATATTCATAGAGCATTATTCCTTTTGGAGTTTCTTTGAGGATATTGGATAAATGTATTAAACTGCTTTCATCAGATGTTATCGCTCTTGAATACAGTGTATAACTACAGGAGGAATAGGACGAAACTTCAGAAGGTACTCGTGATGAGTGCTATAAGTTCAACAATTCATATACAATGAAATTCATGCGGAATGGTAATAGATTGGCTGACCAATAGACTTTCGCTAAACTCCTAGCTTCTGCTGGAACCTTATTTGTGAGCCCATATCACATATAACTTTTACTTATTACTGTTAGGTCATCAACAAATATTTTTTGCAGCTGGAAAATATTGAATTCCTAGAATAATTCTGTGCATAGAGAAATATTCAACTCACCTAAGAGATGATCATATGATGATTCCATACTACTTTCCTCCTGAATAGTGCCTAATTATTCCTAATTCTTGAATTGTTACAGAGGATGATTTACTATTTGAAGAATCAAAGGTAAATTTGTTCTACTTTTGGGGAGCCTCAGTAAAATACTGAATACACCAAAAAAATCCCATTTGAACACCATACAACTTGAATTTTTCTACCAAATGTTTTCTCAGAGAGTGTTTCCAAGTATTTCGAAGGTTCTTTCTCATATACATATACGTATATAATTTTCGTTCATTGATATGATTGGAAAATGTACAATTTATTGTTTTTTTCATATTTCAGCACTTGTAGAGTTTTTCCATTTTACATGTTCGATAAAATTCCTGGAATTTGAAAATTTTAATTGTTTGTTCATATTAATATAAATAGATTCTTACCAATTTTTCAGTAGGAAATCATTCCAATATTTCTTCATTCATACATTTCGCTGATGATCAGGTAGTAATCTGCCAGGATCAAGATGATTTGTGATTGATTGATTACGTCGCACTCGATGTGTATTTAGGTTTTCTTACTAGCGTAAAAAATTGAATACGATTTCCACTATTAAATATTCATAATATATACACTTTGCAATCTCAAGAAACTAAGCGAAAATTCAAGAGTGATTCTTTCATCATCAAAATTTAACCGGTAAAATATTCTAACCTTAATGCTGGTTAAAATGGCGGTATATTTGAGAATGACAATCCATCAAATCGCAGAACTATTAGTTGGTCTGATGAATATTGAAATTGAATAAAATGCTACGAATAAATGCTATTTATTAATTATTAATGAATAATACATAACACTCAGCTATATTTATTTCAATCGACCACATATAGATTCAGCATCATTAAATTAAATTATGTAGTGCATCGACCTAAAATCTGATATTAGGTCTATGATGTAGTGTGATATTGACTGAGGATTGTTGGTGGGGTTCCAAATAAATTCTTTATTTTCATGAAATGAATATTTGTCCATACGGCCTATCAATTATAACGCATTTTCGATAAAATCAAGTGAAAACTTCTTTCAGTGAGAGAATTATTTACGAATAATTTCATTCAATAATGCTTAATATAGTTTTCGATTAAAATGAATATAGCTGAGTGTTAACTGTTGATATAGTATTGAGTAATAATTAATAAATATCATTAATTTGGAACATTTCATTCAATTTCAGTATTCACTAATTAAATATCAATAAAGCTTGTTAGTATTAATTTTTCATTTGATAATTAATGATAAGCATTATTTATAATTCAATGTAGCATGAAGATAATATTTCAATTCAGTAATGAATAACGTATTTGTTTGATAGTTATTTGGGCTGTTTCTTCAATTTGATTGTTTGGTTGTGAGAAAAACCGTTTGCCAAACTAGGTCGTTCTGGCCTATTTTTTAGACTTCGTATATGGTATTGGGGTTTGAACCTTAGTCATCACGGTTGCATCCATTCATTGGTCAATAAACATTACTCATCACTAAGCAAGTACAAACGATCTAAACCCAAAATTCAGTACAGATGGGCTCAGCAATATTCAATAAGCCCAAAGTAACACAAATTTTTAGTTCGAAAAGGAAATAATGAGAGGAATTGTGTGTATACACGGATTTTAAGCATGTAAAAGAAGGATGTTCATCTATGTGATCGCTAGAATTATTTTAGTTTGTTAATTATTAATAAATCCGATATTTTTAGTGAATATATTACCTACTAAAGTAAGAGTTTATTCATATATAGCAAATGTTTGTTAACTACCGGTTGAAAATTTATTGACAATGAATTTATGTTATGTAAGTTCATAAAAATTAGTTATGTTATTACATAAATACCTCGTAAATAAATGTTTATTCTCTATTAATAAACTTTTTTCAATGCATGATTTACCTATTAATGAATATAAATTTGCTGTAATAGATGTGAATAAATATCCTTCAAATAATTGCTTTATAAAAAAAAGATGGATTTCTCTCAGTGGAAAGCAGTAAATTAATATTTCCAATCGAAAAACCAAACATTTCCAATTCGGCAATTCGGATCGGTTTTTTTATTTACGCGAGTCACGTGATCTGTTAGCAGGAGGTCGGCTATGTTGATCAAATTCATTGAGCCAACGTATCAAGTTCATTGAATTTCAGCTTAAACGAATTTGTTCGTTGGCATAATGAAAAGTACATCGTATCAACGTACTTAAGGTCGATGAACGGCATTCATTGATATTAAGAACAATATTTCTTTCAGTGTATAGATCAATTTTTACTTTAATAACAGTAGTCAATGGTTTTTCAATCTTTTCACACGGCTTTTCCATCAGAAATGCTTGACCCTATAGAAATAGAGTATAAAGTTCTGATAACGAGTTATAAAAAAGTCGGTTATAGCTTTTGAGGCCCTTTCTTCAGCTACGAAATTTTTTTCAATAGCACTCATAGCTTCAGCAACTGTTCAATAGTTGGAAGTAGTGAAAGCCAAAGCCATCGAATTCCAGAATGAGAGAGTACATTACTGTAAGTTGTTTCTGCATATATTCAATGGATTCTCTCCTTACTTGATGGAAATTCATATTGATTTGGTTGAAATAAATAGAAGTACTTTTTAATTTCCGCAGATCAAGGTTACATTGCACTTTGGAATCTAACCTTGATGAAGCCGCTTAGTCTGCGAAACAATTGTCGGAAATAATTGAAATCAGTGGAAATTAAAAAGTGCTTTTATTTATTTCTACCAAATGTGTCTAATTTTAATAATTTTATTTTCATACAGTGGTTTCTGGAAAATAATGTATGAGCAACGGAAACAGCTAGGACAGACCTTCCTTACAACTCACGTGCTCCGGGCATTAATACGTTTAAAAAATCTATTTGTTTATGTTTGCTATCCAGATATATTATACTCACTGATGGATCATCTGCTTTCAATCTATTTAATTACATGGCAGATTCAAACTGTGTGATTTTTTTTCGTGATTTTTTATGACCATGCCCCACCAGCTCCAATCCAATCGAATTTTGTGAATTTGGTAATCATTTGAAATAATTAAATTGAGTATACAATTTTCATAAGGTGATGAATTTTTGTTGCTATAACCATCACTAAAACGGGGAGAGTACCATATTAATCAATATGTCCCGAGTCTGAAACACAGATGGCACCGCTGGCATCATACAAGTTTCTTTTCTCGTAAGCACCAAGCTTCCAAAGATACGTGTCGAAACTTCGGAACATATGGTTAAGTGGCGCTACTCACGCTATACCCTCACTATTTTTTGACGGTAAAAATGTATGCGTTAGAAATCATTGTCTTAATAATAAGAGCCATCCATACTCTGATTTGACTATAGTCATCCGTGGATGTGAAATCAGCGACAATGCTGAACGCTCCGACTGCTCTGGTCGACCCAATGCTATCTATGCGAATGAAATAGTCGTATCGGTAGTCTCGGCCGTTCGCATTATTTTTTTTTTGAACTACAACATATTGTTGAATCTTCGTATTCGAATTGACCGGTATGAACTTAGCGGACCGTTTGATGGAAACACCCGAAAAAGGTCACCAGTGGCGCACTATATCAAGCCAAAATTTATATTGGAATAATGTTACACCGTGCAATAGAGAACAAAGGGATCTCGGAGTTGATGAAATGGAATACAGAAAAATCAATTATTGAAATCATTTCGGATAATTGATGCAGTTATCATTTTTGAATATCTGTATTTCAGAAAGTACTCGTCGGAACATAAAAATATTGAGTATGTGAAATCGTTACTCGCAAAGGGATTCAGAGGGTGATTTTTCACCCCCTATTGTTTCTGAATTTGGTGTTACGAAATTTTGAAATATGTATTAGATATGAAAAATTACCTCTTGTATCCCTTCACGGGTCGCTAAGTTTCGTTCTTGTTAATCGCATCGGACCAACGATTTCGCAAGCCAAATATGGTTATGCTCTGGCGAACAGTTTTCGTGCTATGAAATTATGAAATAAAAGAGATGAAAAATCACTTCTTGTATCCCTTTGCGAGTCAATAATTTTTTAATGTGGTTAATCATATTGGTAAAACGTTGGCATTTATTTTTCTATAGTGTCTTCTCATTTTTTATTATTTTAATGATGCTAACAGAACGAAACTTCGCAAAATTTCGGATCACTGAAATATTAGGTTTTTTTTTAAGATATTTTTCTATTATGGTTCTGATGTCGCTATGATAATGAAATTTTGCACGAATTTGAACATGGTTATTCCAGATATTACATGAGAAATCTGAACTCATTCATCATATTTCTTTACCAATATTTTTCTATTTTTTTTTAAATTTTAATATCTCTCTGACAGGGTATGAATAATCATACTACATCTACGTGGAAACGTTCATCTCTATCGAATTTGCATTTCTGTGAATAACAAAAAAAAAATCCCAAAGGTGATATTCTAGCCGGAAGTGTTAATTATTGAACTTAACCATGTCAGTCGAGATCCGAAATTTCCGATAAAATTTCAAATTTTTAGGCCTTTTCAATAAAAAGTTATCGTGCAAACCGGCCGATTGGACAGACTGACAGAATCGAATTTGAGTACGAATTCGTCGAACCTTATCGATTGCGACCATTACCACCTCAAAAATCGAAAATACAAACATTGTGACGGAATAATAGTGTTAAAAGGTAGTTAGTATTATGTTTATTATTTTTATTCTCAATATCCTAAGCGTGAATGTGGAAATACTCGTATCATACGATCAACTTTCGAATTTGAGAAATATCATCACAAAGTGTTTCGAATTTGAGATATATCATCACAAAGTGTTTCGAATGTTGTATTGAAAATTGTGAACAAATTCTACCATAACTTATAGAACCCTATACATATTCTCATGTTTGCATTGGAATATGCGAATAAAAATAATGATATCCTCCGAACATGATCTTGTTCATGAAGTGCTATTTATTTTTAATTCCAGTTTTTGCTGCTTGAGTATCTATGAATGATGGGCGCTCAGCATTCCAAATTTTTTTTTAAGGCTGTTAATATATATTCGGTGATTCAAAGCCTCTGTTTAAGGTCTGGTTATTATACAGACGAGAAAATTTTATATTCTTTAAGGTCTTAATGAAGTGTGAAGCTATAACATAGAGATTATAATGACATTTTCGAATAATTCCAGATAACCTATACGTATCGTTCGTCTTATTGCTCAAAAGATCCTATTAAACGTCCATGTATGAAAAATTGTGCAATTATTCTCGTTATCTGAACGAACTCGAGTGAACACTCAATGAAAAAGAGCGCCTCACATCCGCGGGAAAACTTGTTTGAGCAACGACCTATACCAAGCAGGTGCAATTCACGTAATCCAATGACGACTAGTCGTCTTGTGGCTAAGGATTTTAAGAGTGGAGGCTTTACTGGAAGTTGTGAAGATGTTCAACTCAAGAAATCAAAAACCTAATTCAATGAGTTCCGCCGGACGGTACGCCTGGCGGCCCTCGAATCTAACAGTATATTAGTTTTTTCGAAATGAAGTGCATATTATGTGGTATAATATATTATACAGGGTGTTCCAAATTAAGTCGGCACCATTGCCAAAACTCCGTTATTATTGATGCTACCATTTCAGTTAAATGGGCATTTTTAGTGGCCTTCTCGATGCCGAAAACAAACAAAAAATTGACAGTCGCGTTGTCATAATATTTCATGAAATGATATTTTTTCAATGGAACACTCTATATTTTTTCATGCATCTCGATTCGCAATAACATTCTCAACAGCAAAGCTCATTTGACTTTTTTTCGTAAAGGTGAAAATAAGACAGTTGTATTAATAGGAAATATTTATAACAAACGGATATGATAAAGCGCTATAAAATATCGAGTAAATGTTCAAAACACCGCCTTCTTGATGAACACATATTTGGGCCCTTCTATTGATACTACGCGAGGCATTCAACGCAGTTCGGCCATCAATTCTATTAATTATAGTTTCAATATAATTTTGCAGTTCATCTACATTATTATGTTTTATTTTGTATACCTCGTTCTTCAAAAATTCCCAAAAATAAAAAACTAGAAATATAAGCTTCTGAAACTTCAAAGAATAATATACCTAAATTTCTAGTTTCCTAACGTTTAAAAAAAAATTATTTAGAAAATTTCTGCCACCACTTCGCCACCGTTTTGTTTTTGAATGGCTATAAGAGTGTATTTTGACATATTAAATCGGCAGCTTTTCTAAAATACATTTTTTGTTCATGAAATTTTCCCACCTGACCAATACCTCCTAGAATATATAGAATATCTTATCTAGGAGGTATTGACCTGACGCTCTTCACTACAGTTGAGCCCACCGCAACCGCTCCCAGCAAACCCCCATTTCATTGTCGTTAGGTAAAAAAAAATCACTCAACTCAACTCAAATTTTGGGGGAAAATCGTTTTTTGTTTGCACCCTACTTTTACCTCGGAATGTACTTGCAGATGTGGATAACTTCAGAGCGGTCAACTTATGCATGCATCAGAATGTTCAATAAACTCTATCTTAAATAACAAGCGAGAAACCTGGCTGTCTCACCCAAAATGGGATGCATTGTACAAGTATTAAAATTTTCAAAAAGAACTTGAAAGATATGTTGATAATTCTGAAACTCTATTCTATTAATTATTTGGGTAGATCTGATGTCAAGTGTCTAAATTTTTGCTTTTGACGTTGTTCCATTCAATTTAATGTATGCTTACCATAGTAGATCTATATGATGTGTGACATTCTCTGAAATAAACATTATTATTGTACCCGACTTTACACTATCAACGAAGAAGAGAAAACTCCCTTCGTACTCGTATTTCTGACTCTCCGCTAAGGGGAACATTCACTCAATCCTGGATAGTTAAAATATCAGAAAGAAAGAGCACGGTCATATCCAGTTCTTTTGGTCCCTCTGGTTAGCAGTGCTGCTTTTTGGTTGGTTCTCCTAATGAACTCAGTCGTTAAGTCTTCCTTCATTCTTTTTGGTTAATACGTCGGTTCTGTTTCATTTCAAGGTATTTGTAAAGATCGTCGACTTCATTGATTCCTCTTCGATGGCAAGAGTAATCAGTTCGTCCTAAATTTTCCCTTGCACTAAGCTGAGGGTACGACAAGCCTTGTCCAATCCTTCGAAAACTTTTCCACTAGTTTGACCATATCTTCTAGGTGGTTCTTATTGCCTGTTATTAGATTTGAATCATTCATGTACAGCAGATGATTGAGGGTGTTAATATTATTGCCGCTGATGTTGAAAACTTACTCACTAGCGTTCAGTTGTTTAGAGAGGGGGTTCAGCGCTAGGCAGAACTATAAAGGGCTCAAGGAATCACCTTGGAAAATTCCCTTCCTCATTGAGGTCTGCTTAGTTGTTATCTTTGCCGTTAAAAGCTCGATGTTCGTGCCTATCGAAAACTTCAGAATAGTATATGTGCAACAAGTGGAGAAAGTCCAAACTTTCTCACGAGTGTGGAAGTTTGTGGCAGAAGCCTGAAGCGAGTGTGAAAATGACTTTCTCCACATGTTGCAGACTATACTTTTCCTACAACTACACAAATTTAAATAATTAAAGTATTATAAATCAAAATAGTCCAATATCATTGGTCTACCAAGAGAGGTGTGGGTAAAGTGCCGTGTGGAATAATATTTCTCACAGTATAAGTAATACATAGTTTTGAGATTTAGTAAGCTTTGCAGAATACGCTGCTTTCCATAGCAGTTGTAGGAAAAATTAATTATAAGTGTAAGATCTTGTATATTTCCAGAAGTTTCATCTGCTAGCTATGGGGAAGTGAGTCGAAGGACTTCTTATAATCCAAATATGTTATAAAATTATTTATATTGTTCTTGTAGGCTTGTTTTCATATGATGGAATCTATTACCTTTCAACAGTTCCTTCGATCTTTGTGCATTTTTAGGACATCATTTCTGCTATGTAGTCATTTTATTATTTTTCTCGCAATGCTTATAAAGCACGAGTGCGAGATGCTAAACATGGGTTGATAATTTTGTCTATTGTTGGTAGGTATGTTATTGGTCTGTTTTTTGTTGGATTCATGGTGTTTTGAAAACTTTCGGTATGAGGTAAGAGATAGATACCTGTTGTCAAAAAAGTTGACATTTCCACTGGATTGTGTATTATACCAATTATGGATCCGACCAGTCTGCCGTGCAGACCCCTTCGTCTCATCCAATTAACTCGGAAGTTACAAAGGGTGGGTATTACCAGTGGATCTAACCAAATAATGTCTATATCTTCAGTGCTTAGATAACTTCCCCGATTTTGCTGAAGTTTGGTCATTCAGCATTCTATAAAATTTCTCTTTCGAATTTTCAAAATTATTATTATCAACTCTGAGGAAAACAAAAAATAACAAAGCCCCTGGAGAGGACTGTGTGGTTGCCGATGCAGTTAAGATAGGGTGTCACTGTCTACTCAAGAAAATAGCGAAGCTTTTTAATCTCTGTCTCTTCAACAGCACCATACCAGAGAAGTGGTACAACGCCATCGTGATCTTGATTAACAAGAAAGGAGTCTCAGTGGAACCGGAAAACTATCGACCAATAAGCTTACTCAGCCATCTTTATAAACTCTTCTCGAGAATTATTACTGCACGCTTAGAGAACAAATTAGATTTTTATCAGCCCATAGAACAGGCTGGGTTCCGCAGAGGTTTGGAACCAATGACCAAGTTCAGGGCATCAAAACTGTGACCGAGAAATCCATAGAATATAATAGGCCGCTAGTCATTGCCTTTGTGGACTTCCACAAGGCCTTTGATACTGTTGAGTTGAGTGCAGTCTTGGACTCTTTAGAAAAGTGCAGGGTGGACTATCGTTATACAAAACTAATATATAGAATATATATAAAAATGCTACCATGATGGTTAGATTGCACGAAAACACCAACCCCATAAGAATCGGTAGAGGAGTACGACAGGGGGATACTATGTCACCCAAATTATTTATCACTGTTTTGGAGAGCGCCTTCAAGATGCTTTAATGGAGCGGAAAGGGTTTAAATATAGATGGCTTGAACTTAACAGATCTGCGCTTCGCGGATGATATAGCTCTGTTCGCTGACAACCTACAAGATATCAGGAAAATGTTGGAAGATCTTCGGGAAGTTTGTGCTCAGGTCGGGCTGAAAATTAATATTTCCAAGACAAAATTCATGACGAATCTGGTCCCTAGTGCAAATATTGCCATTGGTGACCATGATGTGGATTTGGTGGATAGATACATATATCTGAGTCATGAAATACCAATCTCGGGAGACAACCAAACATGCGGGTTGAAAAGAAGAATAACGCATTCTTGGGCTGCGTATGGCAGACTTGGCGGTGTGTTTAAGAGTAACCTCCCGGTTTGTCTGAAGCGAAGGGTATTTGATCAGTGTATTTTGCCGGTTATGACCTACGGCGCCGAAACCTTAACTCTAACTTTCACATCTGCTGAGAAGCTCAGAGTTGCGCAACGTAAGATGGAAAGATCGATGCTCGGTGTGTCACTTCGTGACCAGGTTAGAAATGAAGACTTACGGGTGAGAACGGGAGTCACAGATGTTATTTATCAGATAGCCAGGCTCAAGTGGAACTGGGCTAGGCATGTAGCACGGATGGTAGATGGACGATGAACAAAGAGGCTGCTCGAGTGGAGACCAAGAGCCGACAAAAGAAACAGGGGAAGACCTCCCACGCGATGGACTGACGACATCAAGAGGATGACCACAAACTGGATGCAGAGTGCACAGAATAGAGGACAGTGGGCAGAAATGAGGGGGGCCTATATCCAGCAGTGGATGCAAAGGGCTGGTTGATGATGATGATTATTATCAACTAAGTTTCTGAGATTTTCATTGTTTAATGCAAATATTAATGTAAACCGAGAATCCTAACAATTTTCAGCAATGAATTGAATTATAATTCACAAATTCAGCTAGTAATAACCGTAATATAAAACGACGTACGTCTTTTTAATGAAAATCTTGATTGATTTTCCAGAAGATTCTTTCAGTCCTTCTCTCTAGCTACGAGTACCTGTAAACCCTTCCATCGGCCACCAATCACGTATGACGAATCGGTAAATTACCCCGCTTTTGCAAATTCCAGTAGCGTAACATAAATAGGGGGTGTACAATAGCGTAGCTATTCAAACTGAACCACATCAAAGTAAAAATATATAAAAAACCCTTAACTCTTCATCCACTTACTAAATTTTTATCATGTATTATATCTCATATAATTAAATACACATAAAAAACTAATAACTACACTTTCAGATAAGTTAGGAATTCTGGACTACCATTTTGAGAAATGAGAATATATGATTTATATTGCCCGAACTTTCTTACATCAAGGGATCTCAGATCTTCAGAACATAAATTTGAAAAAAAAATAAAATTTTTAAATAATATCCCAGAAGAATATTGCTCTAAATGCATTCAAAAATTGAAATCAATCTGCACTAGCAAAGAAATAGGCAGTAGTAATCAAATAGAGAAATGTTGTATTACGCAATGCAATGAAAAAAAATCAATGAAACAAATTTGTATATAGGATTGAAAATATCCGATGAATTAGGAAAAATACCCACAAGAAAGTGATAACAGCCCCGATACATATATTGAATTATAGTTCAGCCTAATAAATTTATCACCTGACATGAAAACAAAAATAATTCGTTTTCGGATAATAAACTGAAAAAACATAAAATATTCAAGCAATATCTTGTGACAAATTCGATCTAATATCATAAAAATTTTAACCAGATAAAATTGCATCCAAATCTGACCTCGATTTCAAAGAATATACTTCATTATTTAGTAGAAATTTTACTATTCCTTGCATATTCCAAACATTCTTATATCCATACTTTTCAAGAGCACCTTTGAACAGTTTCAGTCTCTTCCTTGTTAAGTCTTCCTAAATTTTTGATCCATTCTTCGCCAAATCTTTCCTCGATAACAAGAATTTGATCCTCTGAGATTCCTGCATAAATGACAAAAATACAGGAAGATTTCTATTGTTCGCTCTCCTTCTCAAGCGATGACATTCATATATGGATTGCTCGGTAATATCAACTCCCTCATCTCCACATATTGACTGCGCCTGGAAAACCATTGATGCAAACACAGGATCTTAGTAAGGTGAACAAGAAGAAGTGGACATCGTGTTTTATCCTTTCAAAAACTTTTTCTACCAGTTTATCCACGTACCTGTCAAATACTTCGATTAAAGTTTGCTTGACCAACTCCTTAATTTCCATTTTAATTTTCACGAGTGAAACCCATTTCAATTAAAACAACAATAAGTATAAATTTTTTTCTGAATGAACAGATAAAATGCAGCTGAGTGACTATTCATTCAATCAAATATACTAGAGTCGTGAAATCACGTCTACTCGCTAGGTAACTTACGCAACGAATACGTCGTCTTAATTGGTTTTTCTATGTGAGACTAACTTCATTGATAACATCGAGTTAGTGCCTTTCGCAAATGATAAAGTCTTTTGAAAAGTTCTCAAGGAACTTCAGAATAATGGTTAGTATCTTTAAGTTAACGGCGTATAATTTGAAGAATTGCTTTTGACTAAACCAAACCCAATTCAGGACAGAAATCCATCTTGAATTGAATTGAGTTTAATTATATAGGTATATTATGTCAAGGTAGCAAATCCAAATTTATTTCGATTCAGTTTTTGAACTCACGAATCAGCGTAACTTTCCTATTTCGAAGTGATTTTAAATACGACAGAATGAGGAAACAGTGCGAGTTCCCTGGAAAATTTTCATAACGAAATGATATTCCGACAGGATCAAGTCAATCGAAACTCAGTTCTGTTCCAGATTTCGATATAAACAATAGAGATCGACTTAAGTTACAGAATATCAATTTGGCATCATTCCGATGCGACCTGCTCAACGAAGGAAATTCAGAATAAGGTCAAATAATTTCGGAGTTGAACAACGGTTTGAACACAACTGGCGATCCCAGCGAGTATCAATGTAATTAGTGTCCCTAACGTACATATTTAGTAACTTTTTGTAACCTAACCTATAATGAAAAAATATCGCACCCAAGAATTTTTTTTGCCTTCGTTCGTAACTATTTGTAACACAAAAAATTTGATTTGTAACCTAAACTATGATACAAAAATAGCATCACCTCTTAACTGCGTTTGGGAGCTTATTAGAAATCACTTACCAGGAACAGTCTAGGAAACTGCATTATCTACCATCTGCCACAGAAATGATGGAGCGCTAATTGAACAATGATATGACAAAAAAAATTTAGATAGTAACAAACACAGTGATGCTTGGCGTCTACCTACTATTGTACAGTAATTGAATATAATGTTATAACAAAATATTATTTTGAGAATAAATTTTAATAAACGATGTGGAAGTTTATATTCAAAAGTTATTTTATAATCAATATTCAACTTGGGTAGATGAAATCTACCACAAACCAAAATTCAATTGATTTAGTGAAAGAATTATCAGGTATAAGGATATTCTTCCTTACCTGTTAATTCTTTCACTGACCAATGAAATGGCTGGTAATTTTAATATCCATGATCAATAATAGTACTGTAATGAAGAAAAATAAGAGACTACAAAAATTCAGGGTTTGTATCCACCTTGTATGAATGAACCTTACATGATTTGTATCATTGAGTAGGTAATTGAAGGACCTTCAAATTGAGGTGTCACATGACATACTTTCCCATAAAAAAAATCAGCCGATGACGTCATCAAGACCATACCAATGACGTCATCTCTCTCGCTGATTTTTTTTTACCACTTCATCGTTCATTTTCATTTCTGCTCAGAAGTCAAGTCGTGAACAATAACAATATCTACTCTTCACCTAGTAATATCGTAATTCCTGGAACTTGCCTAAATAGTAATACAGGGTGTCACGGGAAGAATGCTACAAACGAATACCATGAATTGAAGTAATCATGGAGGACCCGTATCAAGAGGTTTCAATCGCCTGAGTGCCTTCGTTTGGGCATAGTATAAGCAATGGATAGTAAGCCAACCGCCGTTTGACGGCAAGGAACTGGTCACTTGGGGTCGCTACTGTAGTTGGATCCGGGTGTTTTACGGGTTGCATATATCGAACACTATTGACTACCCAAAGTGGAGAAGTAACTCGATAATAGATGGCGCTGAATCATGAGCTATAGATGGCGCAGAAATAATACGATAATTCATTCAGTGGCGTGGTTGAAAAGGGTTCGCATGACATTGCCAACAATTTTTATGTTATTATTAAGTTACCACTACATTTGAATATTCATTGAATATTTATTCGAATAATTGCGTTTTGCATTACGATGAAAGTTTGAATGATCACTCAACTCTCTATTCAGGAATAATTAAAACAAATTGATAGATACAATTGAATTAAAATTATTCATATAATAGTAGAAAGTGGTTTCATCCGAAGAAATATGAATATAATTGGGATATTATCAATGAAAAAAATATAAAAATTGAATATAAGATTCAAACATATGAATTTAGCAATAAAGAGTTCTAAAAATAATAATATAGGATTCCACATTCGAAATGTAATGCCGTCTTTTAAATCGTTGGCAAAGTTTTTTCATTTGAAACCTTGCTTTTCTGTTTCCTATGCATTGTGATTTTTAGACATTTCTCTATTTCAGTGGTCAAATATTTTTTTATTCCGAATTGAGAACCGACGAATCTTTCTATTTTTTTAAACCTGGGGTCTTGAAATGTACACACATCCTACTCTAACTAAACTGAATCAGAAAAACAAAGTGTTTTGAATCATTCATAGAATTGAGCACGAAGTGTATTCTTGGAGGATTTAATGTTCTCAAAATCCGCTAGATCATTCTTTTTGTATCTGTATACCTGTAATGAGAATGAATTTATTTATGTGTCCCAGCGTAGGATTACTGCGTCTACATAAGGATCTATAATTGTATTTTGAACGTTTTCATGTAATGAAAATTATTTATGGATTTCCAAAATGAGATTTTTATTTTAAAAATATGACAATACAGTCGTACATAAATTAATTTATTTATGGCATTTTTAATACGTCCCGGATAATCTGGGCTTAATCCTTAATGTGTCATATAGATTACCGAAAGTTAACAATTTTAACAAATTTCATGTTTAAACGTATCTGCAAACTGAACTTTCCATATATCTGTTGAAGATATCGAAGCAACAAATAAGGTCATCCAAATACCTGCACCAATAAATACAATTTTTATTTGAAGGGTTTTAGAGAATTCTACTTTCTGAATAATCCATGAATATTTCTATTAAGTGTGTACTGTTTTTGATTGAGAATTAGACTCGAAAATTAGCTCCGCTCCTTTCCTTATACTATGGTTTGGGATATACAGGGTGATGTTCATCTTATGAGTGAAATTTCACAGTTCGATAACTCTTTAACTAATCGACCGAATAATTTCAAATTTTGAAGGTTTGTCACCCTTTCCTATCGCCTTCCTTCAATATTTCTGAATTCGAGTAACTCAGATCCGGACTAGGAAAATTTCAGATTTTTCCTATTTTAGTGAATATTGGATCACCCTGTACGTGAACATTATGATTTTTTTCCATTTTCGAAACCACGAAGAATCAATTCATTATATAAATTCTAAATCTCTGCTTGGCACGGTCATACAGGGTGATCAATAAACATTTCCTTATGAGTGAAATTTTTTTAGTTCAATAACTCTTCAACAAATCCACCGAATAATTTCAATTTTTCAAGTTTTGTCTCCCTTTACTATCGCCTTTCAGCAATATTTCTGAAATCGAGTAAATCAGAGGCGGACTAGGAAAATTCCAGACTTTTCCTATTTTCGTGAATATTGGATCAACCAGTACGTGAATCAAGCAAAATCATTAAATTTCGTATAGTTACTATTCACAATTATTTTACAGAATATGTCAGAAGAATTGTCGAACTCTCCAGGGTATAAAAATCGAGAATACAATGTAGTACAATTCACACATACGTATTTATAGATTTAATAACTGCATTGGATTGAAATAACTAAAAATATTTTTGATGAAGAATATTGTTTACAATGTTTTCTTTACAGATATGAACAAGCCAAGATTTCAGCAATTTCCACACTGAACGAAAAGAGTACGTAAATACAATGAAAGAGTACATTGGGACAATTTATTCATTCATCAAAATTGTCCCAATGAACGCGTCCATTGGCCTAATGAATTATCGTACATTGGGAGTACGTTCCGAATGTGCGTAAATATTACTACTATGATACATCACGACAACGTATGATAATTCATCAACCGAATGAATCAGTTTCGTTGTCCCAATGAAATGTGTTAATTGAATTTACGAACGTTGTACGTTAATTCAACGTACGAATTCGTTGAATCAATGTACGATGTTTATTATTGGAACGAACGAGTTCGTTGACCCAATGAATGGGTTTCGTTGTCGGAATGATATTTGTTCATTGGATTAACTAACTTGGTACGTTCATTCAACGTACGTATTCATTGAATCAATACTATTCGGTTTTGCAAAAAGTTGAGAAAATCGTCATCAAAGGTTCATACTCCTTTTATTTTGAATAAAATTATTGGTTTATAATTTTATTCAAAATAAAAGTATTAGGAACCTTACACTGCGATTTCCTAGACTTCTCGCAAAACGGATTTATAATAGTAGATAGTTTCATTGATTCAATGAAAATTCAAACTTTATTTTTGGATTTGTGGAAACATAACAAAACATAGTTTAAAGATATTTATTAAATAATTTATACCATATATCGTATAAAATAAACCCTCATAAAAACAAAGAACAAAAATTCAACTCATATTTTTTTTATATGTATAATATATAATAATACATAATATTATGTTTATATTTTGTACATTTTTATTTTTTCTCATAAAATATACACACTAGAAAATGCTAAAGAGGTTGGGAGCTTGTGAAAATAAGACCAAACCATTAAGGATTCTCTAGAAAAATCTAGGTGCAATATATAATTTTGAAGCAAATATCAACCACTCTAAAAAATACTATGGAATTTGAATCTTCTGTCATCAAAATATACATACAAATTCATTCATAAATTTTATATCATCTCCGATGCAATGACTTTTACAAATGGCTGTATGGGGTTGTTCATTTTGTTTTTTCCAATACTCTATATGACCTTTCACTTCCTGCATCTACCTTCCAACAAACAGGAATGATCCCTGAGAATCTTCAATTCTATATTTGGTTGTGTTTTTGTCCAGTAATGGCATCCATCGTAGGACCAAATAAGCTCCAAACAATTGAAGCATCTTGTCCATCTATAAAACAATTAAGTATAAGAACTCCGAGAAAATCAGAAATAGGTACAATTTAAATCGTACAGGTATTTTGATTTGAAAAGAATCTTACTTTCACTGAAATTTCCTTCACTAACAGTGCCCAGAAGATCTCTCACAGTTTTTTCTTTCTCGTTTTTCTCGTTCATGAGGAATGTGATGATGTTTTGATAACACCTCTCCCAATCTGTGAAAAGGGAGTTTAATTTACCACAAACCATTTGGAAATTCATGTCAGCCTGAAAATAATGTATTATTGAATGTGTCGAACCAATTCCGTAAGCTTATGAACACCGCACAACTTAAATTTTCTTACCAAATGTTTTCTCAGAGAGTGTTTTCGAGCATTTTGAAGATTTTCCTTTGTGTTTCATTCATTGATATGCTTGGAAATTGTACAATTAATTGATTTTTTCATATTTGAGCACTGGTTGTAGTCTTCCTGTTTATTCGTTCGATAAAATTCCTGGAATTAGAAAATTTTAATTGTTTATTTAATTTCATGAATAAAGTCTCACCAATTTTTCAGTAGGAAATCGTTCCAATATTTCTTTTTCAAGATAGTAACTCGAAGATGAAGACATGGGAATGGCTTTCTCCTCGAAATATTGGGCAATTGTTGAAATAAATAATGTTATTTGATCATCTTGAAATTTTCCAAATTTTGTATAATATTCATAAAGCATTATTTTTTTTGGAGTTTCATTGAGGATATGGGATAAATGAATTACTTTGCTTTCATCAGGTGTTATCGCTCTTGAATATGTGTATAACTATAGGAGGAATGGCACGAAACTTCAGAAGGCACTGGGGATGAGTGTCTGCTAGTAGTCCAACAATTCTTACACAATGAAATTCGTGCAGAATGGTAATATATTGGCTGACCAATAGATTGTCGCCAAACTGCTAGCTTCTGCTGGAACCTAATTTGTGAGCCCATATCACATATAACGTTTACTTATTACTCTGAGGTGATCAACAAATATTTTTTCAGCTGGAAAAGATATTGAATTGCTAGAATAATTCATCACATAGAAAACATTCAACTCACCTAAGAGATGATCATATAATGATTCCATATTTCAGTCATTTAGGAGCTTATGGAGTTCAAGCGATTCCTACTGAATAGTGCCTAATTCTCGAATGGTTCCTAATTCTTGAATTGTTACAGTGAATGATGTACTACAATTATAGATAAGCTGAATTATTTTATCAAATCATGAATCTTTAAAAATATAATAATGTACTATTTGAAGAAATAAAGGTAAATTTGTTCTATTTTAGGAGTGCCTTAGTGCTATAATGAATGCACCAAACATATCCCATTTGAACACCATACAACTTGAATTTTCTTAATAAATGTTTTCTCACAGAGTGTTTCCAAGTATTTCGGAGGTTCTTTCTCATATATATTTCATTTATATGATTGGAAATTGTACAATTCATTGATTTCTTCATATTTGAGCAGAGTTTTTCCATTTTACACGTTCGATAAAATTCCTGGAATTTGAAAATTTTAATTGTTGGTTCATATTAATATGAATAGATTCTTACCAATTTTTCAGTAGGAAATCGTTCCAATATTTCTTTATTTATATATTTCGCTGATGATCAGTTAGTAGTCCCAGGATCAAGGTGATTTGTGATTGATTGATTACGTCGCACTCGATGTGTATTTACGTTTTCTCACTAGCGTAAAAAATTGAATACGTTTTCCACTATTAAATATTCATAATATATACACTTTGCAAGTGTAAGAAACTTAGGAACTAAGCGAAAATCTACTTATCTATGTCGAAAATCTAATGATTTCTTTTCATCAGCAAAATTTAACCTGTAAAATACCCTAACCTTGCAAATGGCGGTATATTTGAGAATGACAGTGCATCATCATCAAATCACAGAACTATGAGTTTGCGTCATGTCAATATTGAAATTGAATAAAATGCTACAAATTAATGCTATTTATTAAGTATTAATAAATTATATATAACATTCAGCTATATTTATTTCAATCGACAACATATATTTTCAGCATTATTAAATTAAATTATGGGTAAATAAATGACCTTAACTCATGATTATTGATGGGGGTTCCGATCAAAATAAATATAGATGTATATATTGAGTAATAGTTGATAAATATCATTAATTTGGAGCATTTTATTCAATTTCAGTATTCAAATATATCAAATCAAATATATTTCAATATATATAGTCTGTACAAAATTTTATAATTATAATAACTAAATTAGATTTAAATTTCCATGGACAGGCGAAAATCACCTAGGCAATGCCTGTTTTGTGTCCTTCTCACCCGTCTGTAATGGAGTGAAAATAATAGTACAGACCTGTGCAAAAAAACAAATAGTACTCCTTAGTGCACCCAAAAACATAGTAAACGAGAGATCATGAACAGCGATGAGGAGGAGACGAACAACAATAGAAAAAAAAACAAAAATTCAAATGGGAAGGTGAAAATAACATGTTCAACGGCTAATGCATACACACCACGACTTCATCTAGTAGATATCAAAATCAGAACCATACTCGCTTATATATTCCTTAATTTCTCTCTTGAGTTTTTCGATCCTACTGATATTTTTTAATCGAATTGGGAGTAGATTATATAATTTTGGCCCATGAAAAAACAAACCTTTGCGTATGGCTTTTTTGAAAAAGAGGTAATATAAGCTGTGAACTTTCAGCAAATCTAGTTTTAACTGTCGGAGGAGCTGTGATATAATTTTTTCTATTTGAAAACATCCACACAAGACAATGATACGTATATAAACATCTCAAACTAAACAGCCCGGTCTCCGAGTACAACTGAAGAGTCGGAAATCGCCTATCCCTTTTTGAAACAATCCTGATCAAGGTGTTTTGGGCCACTTGTAAGTGATACAAGCTGTTATGAAAAGCGCCCCCCCATACGACAATGCAATATCTAATTATAGATTTTGCTAGCGACTTATATACCAGAAGTAAATTATCGCGAGAAAGGATATCTCTGAGAGTATAAAATCTATACATTAAGAGTCTTATCCTCTTCAAAACAAACTCCGCCTGGCTGTCCCATCTCAAATGCTGGTCAATTATCAGGCCCAAGTACTTAATAGTGGAGGTCTTCTCAATTGAATTACACTGACACAATGAATTGTGAGTGCAGGTGGATTCATGTATTTTTAAAGTACCTACAGGCTGATCACTTGATAGAAGAGAAAATGCAACATATCTAGTCTTATCCACATTCAAGCTTAAAAGATTATTGCTCAACCAAATATGCAGCCTTCGAAGATCCTCTTCAGCAGCGCGGTAAACACTCTGCCAGTCCCTTCCCGTGACACAAAGTACTGTATCATCAGCTTAACACACGATACTTCCCTTTAAATTTCTTATTCTAGCTATATCGTTTATACATACACCAGAAATAAGATGGGACCTAAGATAGTTCCCTGGGGTACTCCAATGTCCACCACTGAAGCAGCACTCCGATCTCGACCAACTTTCACCCTTTGAGTTCTGTCACACAGGTAACTCCGCATAAGTTTCAAAGCATGTCCTCGAATGCCGCATTTGAACAATTTAGCCAACAAGATGTCATGAGATACAGTGTCAAAAGCCTTCGCCAAATCCAGGAAAACGGACAAGCACTTCTCAGAAACATCGAGAGCTTTAAAGATTTTTTCAGTAAGATCTAAAATCGCGTTTTCCGTACTAGATTTTTTTATGAAGCCGAATTGACGGTCTGTTATAATATGACATTTATCGAAGAAAGAAGTCATTCTTGTTTTCAGAGACTGTTCAAAAATCTTAGCAAAGGCCTTGATCACAGATATTGGCCTATAAATTATTCAAGTTACCTCGACAACCGCCCTTAAAAACCGGAGTAACGCTGGATTCCTTCCACTGGTGAGGTATAGTACCCTGACTAAAACATATCTCACCATTAATCCTGCTAAAGGAGGTGCCCTCCAGGGTGTTAACAGATGGATCATTACCTGAAATATCATTTATTATCCTCCAAGTTTGTTCAATGTTACCTCTAGCTAAGTTTAGTTTATTCCTGTAATATTCATTTTTTGTAAACCTTATCAAATGATTAAGGCGATTTCTAAAACATTTATATTGATCTTCAAGTTCCTTCGAATATTTTTTTATGAGTTTTCTTTTCGAAGTATCTCTTGTTCTGATAGAATTTATCAATCCAAACGTAATCCAAGGTTTCAACTTAGTAATCCTCTTATTAAATAATTTATAATTCACGGTTGCGCTTTTAACATGTCCCAATAAATTAGATATAAACACATTATAAGATCTTTGACTATCATCATTTGAGAGAACCTCCTCCCATTCTTCTGATCTGAGAATTGTTTTAAGTTTACTGAAATCGATTCTTTTAAATGTTTGACATCTATCCTGCCTAGGTTTCGACAATTTAAACTGGGCCACGCCCAAAAGCACCGGAAAATGATCTGTGGTATTGATATTAATGACGTAGGGTTTAAGTTCTATTTTATCATTCAATCAAATTTCCTTTCTGATGAAAATATGGTCGAGTATAGAAGTTGAGCCATTGACACTTCTCGTTACCTCATTTATATACGAAGAAAAACCATTCTCCGCCATCAAATTTTGATACTGATTTGTGTGTTGAGAATTCAAATTCAACATTTATATTTATATCACCCATAAATAGCTCTAACGTTTTTTTTATTGAAATGCTGAAAGAAACTCTCTAAATCCCGTAGATAAATCCCACAATCGGTAGAAGGAGGTCGATAGGAAGCTGTTATGCCAATATCACAATTTTTCTCAAAGAGGCCTACGTGGAATGTTATTCTTAATAGATTCGTTTCAGTCATACTCACAATCTGAACATCAGCGTCTATAGAGCTCCTCACATATACAACCAGGCCATCGTTTTGAGTATGTTTCGATTCATTGTAGTAAACAAGAAAATTGGGAATACTGAAGTCACTCACCCTTTCCACCTTCCAAGTTTCTGACAGAATAATTACGTCTAAATTATCAATATTATCTTGTCAATGTAGAAGTTCATCAAAATTTTTTCTGAGACTACGCACATTGAAATGGATCACTCCCAGACAACACAATTTCTGGGTATTCCAGCCACCGAAACATTCATCTAAATTATTACAAACTACCGTCTTAACCCCCTCATCGCCATCCAATACATCCAAAATATCCAACACAATCCTGGGAACTCATTCCCCGATCCGAAATCCCTAAAAATTAAAATAAATTCAAAATTTGAAATCATGTCAGATACAGAAAATTAACAAATCAAAATTTGATAAAATCGAATTCCCATGACAAAAGAATGGGAAATTCTCAATTATTCATTGGAAAAAAATAGAATTGAGATCGTCTAGAGATCTTACAAAAATTTTCTTCTTATCTTTAAAGATGTACACCTTCCCAGAGTCCGTCCAAACATTCTTCATACCAGCTTTTTCCACACATTTGGAGAACAGTTCAACTCCATGACTAGTGGGATCTTCTCTTATCACAACACCAGTGCCCTTCAGCAGCCGTTTCTTGCGATAAATTTGATTCTTTAAGTTGAAATTATTAAACTTGATAAAAACAGCCCTTGACTTCGCGCCACCTTTTCTTCCAACTCTATAGCACACTTCCATATCGTCTTTAGTTAATTTCATAGACATCTTCGAGTTTAAAAAGGATATTATGCTCTCCCCTGTTTGTTCATTCGGTCGCTCTTCAAAACCAAAAATCCTCAAGTTGCATTTCCTCGAATATCGGTCGATTCGATAATATTTCCTCTCCATTATTGTCTTGTAATGCAAAAAATCATTCGTATGCCTATCTACCTTCTTAACTATGACCTTGTTTTCATCCCCGAATGTTTGTAACGTCAGCTTGCATATTTGTTATTGTTGTTTCGATCTGCGACAGTTTCAATTCGACTGTTTTGATTATCGCGTTTGACACATTGTCCGCTATAGTTTTTAAGAATGATTCATTGCTCAAGTAGTTCTTCAGCGCTTTGTTTACCTCGGATGCAATTTCATCTCGGATTTCTCTTGTTATCACCATTTTCTTGAGATTTATATCAAATATACTCAGTAGTAGAAATCAAACAATGGAATGAACCGTAAATCTTCAGTGAATTTATCCGATATACCAATAAACTCTTACAGATTTGTGGGAGCTCGGATCTTGTGACGGTTACATGCGCACCATGCTATCGAATGTTCATTAGTTCATTAATGAAATATCAATGAAGCTTGTTAATATTAATTTTTCAATTGGTAATTAATGATAAGCATTATTTGTAATTCAATGTAGAATGAAGATAATATTTCAATTCAGTAATGAATAACGTATTTTTTTTTATAGTTATTTGGGCTGTTTCATCAATTTGATTGTTTGGTTGTTAGAAGAACCGTTTGCCAAACTAGGTCGGTCTGGCCTATTTTTTTAGACTTCGTATAGGGTATTAGGCAGGTACAAACGATCTAAAAAAAATTCAGTACAGATGGGCTCAGCAATATTCAATAAGCCCAAAGTAACACAAATTTTTAGTTTGAAAAGGAAATAATGAGGGTAATTGTGTGTATACACGAATTTTGAGTATGTAAAAAAAGGCTGTTCATCTATGTGATCGCTAGAAATATTTTAGTTTGTTGATTATTAATAAATCCCATATTTTTAGTCAATATATTATCTAGTGAAGTAAGAGTTTATTCATAAATAGCAAATGTTTGTTAACTACCGGTTGAAAATTTGTTGACAATGAATTTATGTTATGTAAGTTCATATAAATTAGTTATGTTATTACATAAATACTTCGTAAACAAATATTTATTCCCTATTAATAAAGTTTTTTCAATGCATGATGTACCTATTAATGAATAAGTATATCAATTATAAATTTCCTGTAATAGTTGTGAATAAATATCCTTCAAATAATTGCTTTATAAAAAAAAAGATGGATTTCTCTCAGTATAATGCAGTAAATTAATATTTCCAATCGAACCACCAAACTTTTCCAATCCGGATCGGTTATTCTTTTATTTACGTGAGTCACGTGATCTGTTAGCAGGTGGTCGACTATGTTGAACAAAATCATTGAGCCAACGTACCAAGTTCATTGGGGGGATGAATATCTTTCATTGAGTTGATGTACTGTGTACATTCCTATAATGAACTGTTAATCCAAAAGCCGAGTTAGCACTAAAACCGTCAACGAACGCCTGTTCATTGGGACAACGAAACTGTACGTAACATGAACTTCAACTTAAACGAATTTGTTCGTTAGCATAATGAAAAGTACATTGTATCAACGTACGTAAGGTCGATGAATGGCATTCATTGATATTACGAACAATATTTCTTTCAGTGCAGTTTTTTCTGTGCTGAAGCTACTACATAGCTTTCAGCAACAGAGAGCTCCTCCATCCTCTATGTCATTTTAAGGGTATTATATATTCTCCTTCATTTGCTTGGTGTGAGGCAGATGATTATTTATAGTCATGCTGCTCAATTTGTTTCTTCTGCATGCAACAGAATATCTGATAATTAATATTATTTGCAATTTTGTTCCAAAATTATCTACATGTCCTGCCAAATTTCAGATAAGAAAAAAAATAAGATGCCTCCGCCGGAGGGAATAGTATTTTGTACAACAAGTGTGGAAAGTCCAACCTTTTTCGCAAGTTTGTGGCACGAGCCTGAAAGGTGAGTGCCGCAAACACAAGAGCGAGAAAAGGACTTTTCCTACAACTGCTATGAAAAGTAGCGTATTCTTCATAGCTTACTCAATTTCAAAACTATGTGTTGCTCGTACTGTGGGAAATATTATTTCTCTCGGCACTTTGCCCACACCTCGCTTGGTAGACCAATGAAATTGGGCTTTTGAGTCGTTTCTATATAAACGCAATAAATTGTAGGAAAAGTATAGTGTGCAACATGTGGAGAAAGTCCTTTTCTCGCTCTTGCTGCACAATATACTATTCTCCAAATGTTGCTCACTATACTTTTCCTACAACTGCACAAATTTCAATAATTCAAGTAATGGACTCAAATCAAAATGGCCTTCCTTGACAGTATGTGCCAATTTATTGCGTTTCTATAGAAACGTCTCAAAAGCCCAATTTCATTGGTCTACCAAGCGAGGTGTGGGCAAAGTGCCGTGAGAAATAATATTTGCCACAGTATGAGCAATATAGTTTTGAAATTGAGTAAGCTGAAGAATACGCTACTTCTCATAGCAGTTGTAGGAAAAAGTAGTTTTTCCTCCGGCGGAGGAAAAGTGGAACTTTTCGATGATCCTGTCAATCGAGATATGACGTTGTTATTGTACGTTTGAAAAAAAAAATCTGCATCAAAATCGCTCGTTTATTTTTTGTATTCTGAATACATAAATGGTATTCCAGAAAATATCGTCAGTTTTCCCATCCCCGAGTGATATATCGTTCAATTTTTGTCTATAAATTCCATGAGTGAAACAGTACTGATGCACTGATTGCCTTACTCGCTGTGTACGACGCAACGGAAGTAGCTCGTAAAATCAAGAATGGACCATACGAGGGGGGAACAACGGGGGCGTTCCCAGATGTTCGAAACCTGGAAAATACGACATTGGTGTTGGAGCGGCCGGCATGATGTCACATCCGGTGTAATGAACTCTCATGTGGTCTAGGTAAGATATCTAATTCGTCTCAAGTCAAAAATTCTCAAATAATTTTTGCATTCGTATTTCACACAAATGCACATGAGTATTTAACAAGATCTAGAAATGAATTTTGTAGAAAATCACAAATAATATTGAATGTTCCACAAAATTTGAGGGAATTGATTTCTAGATCTTGTTAAATACTTATGTACAGGGTGGGCAAATAAGCGAGGTAAGCGGCTATATCTCAGGAACCACTCATCGTAGAGACTTGCGGTAAAAAATTTTACCACTAAAGTAAACAAAAGAAAACACTGGAAATTATTTTGGACTTCATATCTCTACCGCTAGGGGGCGTAATAGCTATCGTCGAGTAGAAAAATGCATTTTACTCGAAAAATTTTCATATTAAGTTGGAAAAAAACATCATCACTGTAATCCTTGGAAAATTCTCTATCTGTTTGAATTGTCACTTTCGATTTTGCGACATCGAATAAGGGTGGGGGAAAGATAGAAATCTGACTGATTGAAATGTCTGTAACTTCAGTTTGGCTCAACATTGTTGAGCAAATTAGATCTTATTTGAGAGACAACATCTTGTTGATTAAGGAAAAAATATACTCATGATGAATTTGATTCAGCTGCTTCCGATAGGGAGCGCTTAGTAAGAAGTTCATTGTTTTCTTCATTTTTCTCTGAAATTTCAAATGTAATGATAGGATTTTCTTAACAGAAACAAAAATTTCATTGAATTTGCATGAAAAAACCTTCAGGTCCCAAAGCGATAATTTCAGGCGTTCTGAAGTTATGGCCGAAAGAAGATATTCTTCAACTGATGCACTGCGAAAAACCAAATTGAGTCTTCAAATTCTAACAGAAACAGAAATCCCATCAAATTTGTATGAAAAAACCAAAAGGTCGCAAAGCGATAGCTTCAGGGGTTCTGGAGTTATGGACGAAAAAAGATATTCTTCAACTGATGCACTGAAAAACTAAATTGTGTCTTCTTTCGGCCATAACTCCAGAACGCCTGAAGCTATCGCTTTGCGACCTTTTGGTTTTTTCATACAAATTTGATGGGATTTCTGTTTCTGTTAGAACTTGAAGACTCAATTTGGTTTTTCGCAGTGCATCAGTTGAAGAATATCTTCTTTGGGCCATAACTTCAGAACGCCTGAAATTATCGCTTTGCGACCTTCAGGTTTTTTCATGCGAATTCAATGAAATTTTTGTTTCTGTTAAGAAAATCCTATCATTACATTTGAAATTTCAGAGAAAAATGAACAAAACAATGAACTCCTGACTTAGCGCTCCCTATCGGAAGCAGCTGAATCAAATTCATCATGAGTATATTTTTTCCTTAATCAACAAGATGTTGTCTCTCAAATAAGATCTAATTTGCTCAAAAATGTTGAGCCAAACTGAAGTTACAGACATTTCAATCAGTCAGATTTCTATCTTTCCCCCACCCTTATTCGATGTCGCAAAATCGAAAGTGACAATTCAAACAGATAGAGAATTTTCCAAGGAGTACAGTGATGATATTTTTTTTCCAACTTAATATGAAAATTTTTCGAGTAAAATGCATTTTTCTACTCGACGATAGCTATTACGCCCCCTAGCGGTAGAGGTATGAAGTCCAAAATAATTTCCAGTGTTTTCTTTTGTTTACTTTAGTGGTAAAATTTTTTACCGCAAGCCTCTACGATGAGTGGTTCCTGAGATATAGCCGCTTACCTCGCTTATTTGCCCACCCTGTACATTTGAATGAAATACGAATGAAAAAATTATTTGAGAATTTTTGACTTGAGACTTAATCATCTTACCTAGACCACCTCAGGCTTCATCACACCGGAAATTTATACTGACAGAGAAACTGCAACACCCAGAAGGAGCTAGAATTAATTTTTTTTCATAATACATATATAGCAAGGAGTAAATTAATGAATTTGGAGAAAAAAATCGTGAGGGTTATTTCATGTAAATAATTTTTTTTACTTAAATATTGTAGTCGTTTTTTGCAAGTTTTTTAAATTTTACAACAAACCAGCTGTTCGAGGAGATCCAAAGTCGATGCTTAGTTGTTGTTGAAATGCCTAGAGCACGTGTACGCGGAATTAATCGCCAGCTAAGTGAATTTGAAAGAGGTCGAGTTATTGGTCTATGGGAGGCGGGGTTGTCATTTGGAGAAATCGCTACGAAAAAAAATCCAACTACTGTTATTAGATGTTGTCAAGCGTGGTTTGATAATGCCCAAAATCGAAAAAGAGTAAGCACCGGATGTCGAAGGGGCACAAATGAAGTTCAAGATCGACGTCTAAGACTTATAGCCCTTAGATACCGATTTGCGACAACTCGATCTTTGGCTGATGAGTGGTTAGGAGAACAAGGCCATCCTGTGACTGTCTGAACGATTTACCGACGGATAAGGTCTTTTGGGCTGCAGCATTATCGACCCCATCTTGTGTTACCTCAGACGGTTGAGCATCGCCAGCAACGATTACACTGGTGCAGAGAACGTCAACATTGGAATGTGGAATGGCATCAGGTCGTCTTTTCTGATGAATCTCGATTCTCCTTGGGTGCACATGATGGCCGAAGAAGGGTTAGACGACATCGGGGAAAAAGACGTGAACGTCAGTTTGATGTTGAGCATCATGCATACCGGACAGTAGGCATTATGGTATCAGGTTAGAGCACCTGCAAGAGGATCACCTTCAGTTTTAATTCGAGGTAACATGACAGCGCTGCGTTACATTCAAGAAATAGTGGAGCTATATGTTCTCCCATTCCTTAACTGGCTCGGGAATCCAATATGTCAGCAAGATAATGCCCGACCTCATGTTGCCAGAGTTAGTTAAAACCTTCTCGAAGCGTCCCATGTGAATCTTTTGCCATGACCGCCCAGATTTCGCTTGAGAGATAGCATCTTTTTGGTTGAGGAAAAAATATACTCATGGTAAATTTGTTTTTAGTGCTTCCGATAGGGGGCGCTAAGTCGAAAGTTCATTGTTTTGTTCATTTTTTCCCGAAATTTTAAATGTAATGATAAAATTTCCTCAATAGAAACATAAATTTCATTGAATTTGCATGATAAAACTAGAAGGTCGCAAAGCGATAGATTCAGGTGTTCTGGAGTTATGACGAAAAGAAGATATTTTTCAACATATGCACTGAAAAACTAAATTGTGTGTTTAGGTTATATAGCCACACATACCAGACTCAAGAAAATCAAATACGAAATTCCAATTCATTGTCTCCAATGTTCAAACTGTCTTCTGTCTTGTTGCACACAATATTCCTATCACAGAAGAAATTATTTATGTTTTTTTTGTAATAATTTTTTTATTATATTGGAATTTTTCATCCTTAATACAAACTTTTCTGGACCGACGAATCTACCATTCGTAGTGATGGGGGAGTCAACTTACATTTTTGGTCTGCTAAAGAGAAAAAAATTGAGCATTCGTTTCCGATGTCGTTTGAATTTACAGACACTTTTTGAGATTCACTATAGAACCTCATCAATTTTTACCGAATTGTTTATTTTTATTATCAATTTGGAATTTTCAGCATTGAATGGCGTAAATAAATAATGATTATGCCGACGGCAGTCAGATCAGAAGCCATTTGATATAACATCTGGTTGATGATTTCGTTGTTTAAATTTTCACACAATTTAATAATGGAGCATTGTGACTTATAATGGATATTTGACCTGGGGGGATATACCCCGCTTATCCTCCCTCCCTTGCGTACGCCACTGTCTAACGTATCTCGATTTTTATTTAACAGCTAGCAGCGGCCGAAATCGGAGCGGCTGTTCTGTCCTCTCAACAAAGATTATAATAATGTGTGTATACAAGACGGAAGACAAATCGAACACTTGAGACAGTAAATTTTGCCATCGTTATTCAGGTCATTCATATACTCCATTATATCTTATTTTTGGTTTACCTTTTTTTCTTGAACCCTGACATGCGTGACATCGGATACCAATTATTAACTATTCAAATTTGCATATTTAATTGAGAATCACTCAAATGAATATATTTCATTCAATATAATATACATTCATGACGATATAGTTAAATTGTGGATTTGAAAATATATCAGAATCCGACAACGTAATCTAATTATGTTGGGGACATGTGAAAATTGCGTATACTCCCTCTATCTATGTTTATTACTCTATGGGCGAGGGGAAGGGGGAGGTACCGTTCATTATATTATTATATATATGTTATTGTTATCTTATCAATCGATAACAAGTTTTGCCTCAGATCCTGGAAATTACACCTTTTCGAATACTCAACGCATACACTACAACTGGATAAGCTGAAATTAATATGGTCCATCATATATACTTTGAATAATTATAGTTCCATACCCAAAACATTTACTCAGGTGTTAACTTAATAATCATAAAAATTGTTGGCAATGTAATGCGACCACTTTTCAACCACGCCACTGAACGAATCTCGTTATATTTTTGCGCCATCTGTAGGTGATGTTTCACCGCTATCTGCTATCGAGGTACTTCTCAAGTTCTCCGGGCATTCAATAGTGTTCGATATACGCAACCTGTATTATCCTAAAATCAGACTACAGTAGCGACCTCTAATCCTAAAATTCATACCGTCAAACGACCTTTGGCTTACTATCCATTTTCTATACTAATAGTGTAAAGAATGTTATGTCATACATAAATATGACCACACTCAATAGAATATTCATCTGAAATAATGTTGAACGCTCGCTTATGCTTCAAAAACGAGGCAAAAATGATTCTACCAGAGTCATCTGCACGACTATATATGTTTGCCCAGTTTATAATTAAACACCCTTTAATTTGGAACCTGAAGATTTGATTGGAATGAACTATTGCACCGGGATATGAGATGAAAATTCCATGTTGATCGCGCCGCCAGAACCAGAGAAAATTTAAGAAGAATATCAAGCAAAAACCTTGATCCTTGAGCGCAAAACCGACCTTTCTAAGATTCTGCGTATAAATAAACGATTGGAGGTTAAATTTTATATGTAATATCGTTATTATTGAATGATTTTCATTAAGTACAAATATTTCTTGATGAAAATCATTCTGATTTAAGAGGGCCAAATAGAACAATGTTATTTTATTTCCACTTTTAATTGAAAGTGGAAATATTTAGTGAAATACAGACTCGAAAACTTTTGTTAAGTTTAAACATTTGCCATTATATAATTTTTGATGCTAATCCTGAAAGTAGATCATTTGAATAAATATTACCCTATATCCCATACGAGATAGGCAAAGTCATAACTTTGATTAGCTTTGAGGACTAGATTAGAGACTAGACTGATGTATTGTTGTTGTATTAGGCCAATTAAAAATTCCCCGTTCTGACGCACAGATGGAGGTGCTAGTTTTAAATCAATATGATTTTTAGTTAGTACCAATCTTCAAACTATACGTGTCGAAATTTGACAGCAGTCCGACCATTAATTTGTGAGATATTGCGCGTTGTGAGTGTAGCTACTATTGTTTTTTGAAAAAAGATTTAAAAAAGAAAAGAATTTCGTGTGCTGATTAAATATTGCTTTTTGAAGGGAAAAAATACCGTTGAAGCAAAATCTTGGGTTGATGAAGAGTTTCCGGGGTCTGCACCAGGAAAATCAACCATCATTGATTGAAATGCTAAGTTTAAACGTGGTGAAATGAGCACCGAAGACGGCGAACGCAGTGAACGCCCAAAAAAGGCTGTCACCGACGAAAAAAACAAAAAGTTCACAATATAATTTTGAATGACCAAAATGTTGATCGAGTTGACAAAGTTGTATGCAAAATGGGTGCCGCGCGAGCTCACAATCGATCAAAAGCAACAACGTGTTAATGATTCTGAGCAGTGTTTGAAGCTGTTTAAGTGCAATAATCTTGAATTTTTACGTCGATATGTGGCAATGGATGAAACGTGGCTCTATCATTTCACTCCGGAGTCTAATCGACAATCAGCTGAGCGGACTGCACACGATGAACCGAATCCAAAGCGAGGAAAAACACAAGTCAGCTGGCAAGGTTTTGGAATCAGTATTCTGGGATGCGCAAGGTATAATATTCATTGATAACCTCCAAAAGGGCGCAGACCATCAACAGCGATTATTATATAGCGTTATTGTATCGTTTAAATGATGAAATCGTTGAAAGACGGTCCCATTTGAAGGAAAAAAACTGTTTTTTCTTCAAGACAATGCGCCGTGTCACAAATCAATGAAAACAACGGCAAAATTGCATCTGTTGGGCTTCGAATTGCTTCTGCATCCACCGTATTCGACAGATCTGGCCCCCATCGACTTTTTCCTGTTCTCAGACCTCAAAAGAATTCTCGCTGGAAAGAAATTCAGCGCAAATGAAAAAGTAATCGCCGAAAATGAAGCCTATTTTGAAGCGAAAGACACATCGTACTACAAAAATGATTGGAAAATCGCTATAATCGCTGTATCGTCTTCGAAGGCAACTTTGTTGAATAATGAAGTCGAATTTTGCCAAAAAAAAATGTGTTTTACTATGGTAGACCGTGGACTTTTGAATTGACCTGTTAGACTTCGCCCCTGAGCAGAATGCATCTATCCAATAAAGGCGTTTATTATTACTTTTATTATAGTTTCTGCCATTTGGATCATATTTTTAAAAATACGTTTGATCAAGTAACTTCCATAAAATGGATTGCATATTTCTTGAGCAAAAATGTACAAAATGTATTTAATTGATTCAGTCCTTACTTGGTGGAAAATCATATTGATTTGGTAAAAAATAAATGTAAACACTTACTACTTTCCACAGATTTTAATTATTTACGACAATTGTTTCGCCGTCTAAGCGGCTTCATCAGGGTTACATTGCATAGTGTTGCACTTGCAATGTAATGTTGCACTTTGCAATGTAACCCTGATGAAGCAGCTTAGACGGCGAAACAATTGTCGTAAATAATTAAAATCTGTGGAAAGTAGTAAGTGTTAACATTTATTTTTCACCAAAAAAAAAAAAAGAAATGTACAAAATGTTCATGATAATTATATTCGAACCACCTCATCTTTCACTTCTTAATTTGATATGATATCGTGTTCCTCCACAGAAGGTACAGTATTTAGGAATAGGAATAGTGGTTCACGAAAAGCTTTTTTTTTAAGACAACGTTTACTAAGGTTTGATAACGAGGATTGAACTGAAATTACTTGAAATGATAGCATTTTTTTATTCAATTGTTCATACCATTCGATTGTTCCTAAATTGGAGGTACGAAGAAAAATTAAAAATTCCTTGAATAATTTTAAGAATAGATTGTCCTATACATTGGTCTGCAAATGCTTGGTTTTCGAGATACAGGGTGTTTCTTGGAGACCTACTACTTTGAGATGCATTCGACAGTTTATCGAATCTCTATTGATATTCTCTACAGATTGGGTAAATGAGAACCATAACTTTAGATTAATTATTCATTCATCACAGCACAGCTCACTGCGTCTTATAATAATTTTAGTTTTCCTGAGGATTACTGAAGAATTTCTTGACAGGAACCGACAAGAAACCATAAAGTGTAGTACTGAACCAGAGTTTATGTTTTTCTAAACTACCAGTGGTTCACCAAAAAAAAGTTCTGTTGGGAAGAAGCAGGCACTCTTCCAGAAAAAATATCACCCTGTAGATTTGCATTCAAAATTAGCATATCACATGAAAAAACATAAAATTGGAATATATATGCCAAATTAAGTTTGATATCTTGGGAAGGGAAGGTGCTTCGAGAAAAAAACTTTAATATTTTTATCTCGATAACAACCCGTTTCCGGACCCGTGTTATAGGACTTAATTTCTTAAATTGATCCGAGGAATCTGTTTTTTTCGTTTGTACCTCCAATATAGTTAATTCAAAACTGATGTCTTCACAAATAAATTGCAATTTGAATGAAACATATTGAGTTGTAAAACACAGCACAGACAATTTTCTGAAGAGAAAATTGTTCAGTTCTTTGATTACTTCAAAATTTTGTTTTGGTTGAAGAGGAAGTCCTTCAATATAAATTTGTCAGCTCATTCTGTAAACGTTTACACAAACCAGTCACTACACCGATACGGGGAGACAGAGTTTTTGCTGAGGTTTTTATCTGTTCTCTTGTATCATACGTTGAAATGTATGATGCCCCGTTACATTTCCTCTGCTAATACTGAGATTCATCGACACATATGCTTGATTGTTTGAAATTAATATTTTGTATTGCTCTTTCTCAAAAGAATATATATATATATATATATATATATATATATATATATATATATATATATATATATTACTGCACCGAAAACAACGAGTTTACCGATGACGAATGCAAAAATCACAGATGGCAAAATAAGGGAAGGGGGACGCCGAGTACCGACAAAACGGGTAAATAAAGAAAAATAATAAACCTCCGACATGGACGTGCTCGCAGTGCAATAAAAGTAATCATCTTGAAAGCGATAATAAACTCATAAACCGTAAAAGGGTCCGATTTGTTGCTGCCGTGTCGATTTAAAAAAAAGTAAAAAGAGTATTGGTTCATTTCATGCGAGAATTTTCCTTCTTTTACTTTGAGATAATTCTGAAATTTTATATTCTGGAAATCTGGGGGGTATAATTACCCCCCAATACCCATACCCTTGTTTGAAACTTTGGTTGAGCAAAACTGACATTTAGTTCAAGTTGGAGCATTTAACCTCTAAACTTTAGGCCAATGTTTAGAGAAAGCTGTATTATGGCTTACATTACAAAAAAATATTCAGAGAAGAAAATATCTGTAGTAACAGGAGTGAAAAAACCGTCATAGATATTGGCTTGACGTCGACTTCTATTTTATTCCATAATGTTAAAGTTGATCAATTTAAATTGGAAACTCGCTCTTATGACGGTTACTTCAGGTAATGAGCCAACTTTAAACGAGGGTAATAAAATTTCTGCGTGTCCATTTCTGATACCTCTTAGAGTATATTTGCGTCTTTCGTTAAAATTGGATAATCGTCGAATAAAAACTATGTTTCCGGTCCTTTGTTTCGGATGAAGGATTTGAACTTTTGGCCGTTTGTTGCTGAACAGCTAAATTAAATGGCCTTCATTCGAACTAGTTGCAGTGGTTTCGCTCGTCACAATTATACCTTTATCGTTGGAACCAATTAAAACGAGAGATTATCTTTCTGCAGATATCTACACATGTTATAAACCCGAGGAATGAAAGCAACTTTGCATTAGCTACCTTAATTGTATTTAATATCATGAAGCTTATTCGACTCAATAATTAAATCTAGGCATGGCGAATTCCACCATGTATTGGTTTATTATTTGTACTAATGAACCTTCGGAATCGTTTGAGAAAGAATTTTTAATACCCTAGAAATTTTCAGTTAACTTTTAGGAATGTGTAGAATCCAAAAATCGAGTAAACAATACGTCAATCCAGAACTCTCCTCGGCAACTATTGGAGCTTGGACGTTCGCTAAAAATAAAAGTCAAACTCAGTGAAATGTCATTGAATTATCAAAATGCAGTGCTTTGGTTATAATTATTGGAAATAACCAATTCAACATTTATTACCTACTGCCTACTCATAAACATAGTTCTTTTTTGGTTCAAGATTCATACTTATGAATCTTGAAAGATATCAAAATGAAAAATATAAACAATAAAACAGTTACTTAACTGTTTGAATCTTATTGTAATGTCCATGAAGTAAGGACTTTTTTCAGAGAGTGTTAAGCGGTGTATAAAAAGTCATTTCTTCTCGGATTATATCAATGATTTGATTCAACAAATCTTTGTTTTTTCTAGAATACAAAAACTATGGTTTCAAATTTACAGGGTGTCTCATTCAAAAGCGTCCACCCTCAAAAACTCAACAACAAATCAGAATTTTTGAAAACACTCAGACAGGTCGATTTTTTATGACAGGTGGACATGATCTAGGATACAAAGCTTATTTATACTAGGAACCCCCTGGAGAGGGTTACAACCCCTTCAGAAATTTGAATAGGGAAAGTGAGTAGTTTTGTAGCACAAATGTATGCATGGATTCAAATTTGTATAAACCTGCAGTTTGTGTTCTATGAAGTGAATATTCACAAAGTTAAAAGGTGTTTTTTATGGAATTATGATACCGATAAAACTAAATGAAACAGAAATGTTCTAATTGATCGTATAATTTATAATGAAAGAAAAATATTTTTAACAAACAGTATTTGTAAAAATTTACCACACATTTCTCACCATTAAATTGCAGCGATAAAAGCCTGATTATCTTTTGGTCGAAGACGGAGCAGAAATAAACAATAAGGTTTATTGTAATTGATGTGAGTTGAAATTTGATAGGATAGTCTGTGTTGACAACAAAAAATATAACGGAAAACAATGCTGTAATGGGAGCATTACAGCACTATTTTTGGTACTGTAGTGAACTCGTTACGATACTGAAATAGAGAAAAAAAAACCACACCATGTACTTAGTGCGATTATGCCTCAAGATGTGTGCTTAGTGTTGGTTTGGATACAGAGAAATCACAACATTTTAATGAGAATGATAAAAGCTATACAGTTTATGATTGTCCATAATAGACACGAACAAGCCAAGACCCTGGGTGATACTAGGCTTATAATATTCAATGTCCCAAAGGGAGTTTTCATTGAAATTAATTAATAAAACCAAGATCTTGAATCAACAACATTCCCACTTACTTCCTCTACACAATTTCATTGTGAAACATACATTCGAGATTTATTCAACTCTAGGCACTCAAATTTGCTTTTCGTTTCCATAAATATATAATGATTCAACAACATCGACAATTCCTCTCTCTCTGTTTACAAATGTTTGTAGGAATATTGCTTCGATGAATTCAAGTATTTATATCAAAAAACCACATCCTTCCTTCACTTAATTTCTCCGATAACAGAAAAGTTTATGCTGATAAAGAATCAGAAACCTGATTTTTCATGTTATTAATTTCCTGTAGTTCGACTTACGTTGGTATAGATTTTCCTAGTCATTCATAGAATTCAATATTTTCTCAGTGAAAAGTTAGATTGCATTACGTTCGATCGGTTGATTTAAGCTTCTGTGAAACACGCTTACGAGAGTTGTTAGTGTTATATGGACTATCAGCTCGAGCGGGATGTCCTGTTTTATAGTTCAATGCGATAACGATGGATGATAACCAATTATGCCAAATTTCCAGAATAAAATTTTGTGGGTATGTTAATGTTCGCATTATTTCGCCGTTATTCCTTCTGTATGGATGTTATATTTGTGATGTTTTCTCCTTCAAATACATTAAATTAATTTAAAAATTGACAAAAATTATAATGAGTAGTACCTATATTCGAAGAGAATAAATGCATAGAAACACTTCCTTCCAGTTATCTAATAATTATAACATTGAATCGGAAAAGATACTCACTTTTTTAAATTGTTGGTTGAATAACCTCAGCTGACGACGGCTATGGGCATTGTCATACGTATGCACATAAATGCATTTGTTACCTGTACAACCCCTTGATTTCGGGTAGGGATGAAAGGTGTTGTGATACCTCATTTTGAAGATCTTATCGAGTACTATGTGATCCTAAAATTTCGCTTCAAAATTTTCATCGGTAACGAAATGACAGGTAAAATAGTGGAAGTACTCAACTGAAAATGCCTTTGAAATGTGTCGGATACGAATAATATTCTCGAGATTAATTTCACATTGACTCTTTCACTATTTTAGCTGTTATTTTATCATCCATGGATATTATGAAGCGACATTTTAGGGTCAAATAATCCTCGATACTATTTTCAAGATTAGTTATCGCAACACTCATTCAAAATCAAGGGGTTGTGCTCACCCCTGTTAGGGAATTGTAGTTACGGGGATGTAAAAAGTGAAAAAGTTGTTTTCCCTCGAATCAGAAATTGACGGATCCGAGCGATTTTCTACCTCTTCATTTGAAAGTCGGAAAACCGGGTGTTAAGTTTTCTTTGGACCACTCTGTATATTTTGTAGAATACTCTGAAGTTATATCAAAAGCGTCAGACGCTCTCCATAGACCAAAACTTCAGTTAGGAGCTTTGAAGCTCTACAAACAAATAAACTCCACTTATTTTCAAATAGCCATCATATGGATTGCTTAGACTAGAAGTCCTTACACTAAATCACTTCAACACTTTTTTCAGGAGGTGAATTATAAGATCCTCCACCTGTCCACTGTCCCATGAATTCTATAAGAATGTGCAAGTAGACACTCGATAAGATCAAAAATCAAACAAAACATATGTATCTTTCAAATACTTATTCTCGCTATAGTATATAGTATATTTTCTTTTGAGAAAGAGCAATACAAAGTATTAATTTTAAACAATGAAGCTTATGTGTCTATGAATCTCAGTATTAGCAGAGGAAATGTAAGACTTATTCACTAATGAATGGTTTCAGTTTAATCCTGAATACAGTAACAAGTTCTCTTATTCCCGCCACTCACGAATCGTTTTTTCGAGCGTTTGGTAGCAAGCGCCGAAGAGATTCCAGTCAGACAGCTCGGGACACGGCCGTACGAGTGTAAATCAGAGTATGAACTTGACTGCCCGACTGGAATCTCTTCGACGCTTGCTACCCAACGCTCGAAAAAACGCTTCGTGAGTGGCGGGCATTAACGAAACAGGATGATGGTTATACAACCTTATACTCTGTAATTGAGGAGAACGCTCATATTTGGACATTCTATGAGCAGGAACAAATAGAGTTGATACATTCCTTGTATTGAAGTGATGACAGAAAGATTTGGTAGTCTTCTGTTATTTTCTTTCACATAAATCAAACACTCATAAATATATAGTGAAGGCTCAGTCAAGATCTGTTTATTAGCAAAAAGTCTCTTAAATGGAGCGCAGAAGTTCAAACCGAAAATTAAACGTGAAATTATTTTCTGAGATATTAAAATTGTTTCCAAACCCACCGAATTACCCCATAATGAAATATTGTAACTCAAATGAGAGTGAAAAAGGCGGCACTATACAGGGTGAGTCTTTGACTTGTACATATATTTCAACCGAAGATTCCTGAGGTCAATAGAAACCCTTTTTTCATTTACCATTTTTTCCGATTCGGCCCGGTTAAAAAGATACAGGCTGTTGAAAATCGATAAAAAAATGTCATTTTCCGTTATATCTCGGAAATGGTTGTATAGAAAAAAATGAATTTCGGGATATAGTTTTTCATGTATGTGATGAATCTTCTCCGTACACAAAATTTTATCCACATCTCCCCGTTTCTTCATTATGAACACTTCATCCCATAAAAATACCAGAAATTCAAAGAACCGAACTCTTAAAAGTAACTAGGACGTTCATTGAAGGATATTTAGCTAATTTGAAAAATAAAAGTATTCTTCACATTTTCTCGTATATTGAGCCGTTTTCGAGTAATATGTGTTTAAAAAAAAAAAAAAATCTGTGAAATTCAAAAAATTGGGTACTTTGGCTAATTGCAACTCTGATAGAAATGACTCACAGAAATGAATATTTGCTACGTTGTCAGGTCAAAAATCATGGATTGAAACACTGAATTTGCATTGACAAGTCAGGGAACCAGCCGACTTAGTTTGAAAATAAAGTGATTTGAATAATCTCACCCATTGATAAAATTCAATTCTTTTTGGTAAATCCGTCGGCAATAAAGCTTGTACCTTTTGAATATGGTATGGGTACAATCCTTGATCTCTCAAGCTGCGATCCACCGTAGATTGCGATATGTTATATCGCAATGCGAGACGTCTCGTACTTGTTTTGGGGTGCTGTTGCACGTCATCTAGAACATCATCCATTGTCTCATGATAGCATTCGGCCATTATCCACCATGTTGATAGCGAGGGTTCCATGATCACGCAATCTTTGAACAATCCTTACGAAAGTTCTCTCATTTGGCTGTCTCCTATTTGGAAACAGCCTTCCATAAGCTTATTTAGCTCTTCTCGCTATTTTTCCATTTGTGAAATAGCATTCCAACATATCTACCATCTCCTGGTTAGATTACATTCTGCTAATTTCCACTTAACACACTTAAAGAACTTCACAAACAAACACTTTACACTAAACAAACTAAACACACTTAACACTTAACAAGTTAAACGCACTTAGGTAACACTTAACAAACTAAATACACTTAATACTTATCATTTACATTAAACAAAGCAACAGAAATCATGATACCATAAATTCGAATTTCAATTGTTTTCGGATCATTCTATGCGCATGACCGGTCAACATAGAAGAATCTCGAATAATTTTTTGAACAAACCATCAAATTTATGAATTAATAAATTTATTATATTATGAATTTCATTAAATGTAATAATTAGTATCATCCAAAATGTTAAATCGAATTTTGTATAATAAAATAAGTCATAATATGCTAGATTACCGTATGTTATGAACGATTTGAACTATTGCGCATGGCCTCAGAGTTTATTACTCTATGCGCATGGCCAAACTGAAAATTTGAGAAATGTCGAAGAATTGTGGTTATGTTTGGCAAACAAATGGAATTCGATATTTGATTCGAAAATATTTTGTGTTTCAATAAGAAACAACATAGTTCGGCGTAAGTAAGTTACTAAGTTATATAATATAAATAATATATTGAATAATTATTGTATTTTTTCAGATCTCCTAATAATTCATCGAATCATTCAGAAAAACACCATAATGAATTTAATTGGACGACGATTTTCCTTCGTGATTTATTTCGTGAAGATGATTGCCCACTAGATACAGAGAAGTTTCAGATGACCTGTATTTAAAGAGAATCTTGAAGCCCTTCAAATTAAATCCAACAGGAAACAGTTTGCTGTGAGGTGTTCATGATTTCATAAGGATAATTTTTCCATATAATGAATGGAAAAGTAAATTGATTAATTGAAATAACCAATAATCTACAATACAATGATTCTGTTGATAAATTCAACTACTTGAATAAGTGAAGCACTAGTTCTGTAATGAATATTTATTCAAACTTCATACTCATCGATGTACTGAAAAATAATTTAAGTCACTGATTTCACCATTAACGCAGATCCTATCCAATTATCTAGTACATGTACTGATCCAATCCATATGTTTCAGAATCAATAGCTATTGATATTTTAAGGCATATACCTACATAGTTTGTAGTTACTGTCCTTGGTTTATAGATATTATAATAATGTAATGAATACATCTGAGATCAGGAATCATTGAGAATTCATTCGAATAATGGCAGGCCTAATTTAATAATTATTGGCTAAATATTGAATGTTTTTCATTTCGCACAATCCATCTGAGGCTAAATGAATCTACATAAGAAGTATAAGAGTAAAAAATGTTAAACCTGGTTATTTATAAATTAAATGAAAATAAAGACAATTTATTATTATGGTAGTTTGTACTTCAATTCCTGTTTTTTGATATGCATTTTTTTGTTTCAGTAATGAAAAATCTTTATTTCAAATTGCTTTGAATCTTGTTTACCTACTGTATGGCACAAGAGAAATATTTTTCTATTTTGATTTGAATCCTGGATTTATAGTAAAAAAGTGGATTTGGCAATAATACATGATTTCAAGTCACTGTTAATCTTTCGATAAGTTTATCAAAAGCTTCAGTTTATTGAGTACTTTTGAAAAAAAGGTATCCCTTACAAGAATTCAAAATTTATTTTACATGTAGTTGATATGTGAAAACAAAAAAAAAGATTACATAATTGTTGGGAAGTTTCATAATATTTTCAGTTTATCTGTTCGATAACAAACAAGTAAATTTACTCGTACGTTGTACTTCCTTTTTTCTAGCCGAATACCATTTTACCATCTTCAGGAAAATAAAATTTTCGAAGATGTTGATTATAACATTGATAATAATAAGGAAAGACTAATTGCTTCTTTATTATCGAAAGTACTCGAGAGCATTTTTTGGATTTACCTATTGGGTATCAAATTTTCAGACAGAATATTGGCATTAGTGAACACTAAGAAGAAAAGGATTTCAAATATTTTCATGATAACAAATTACTGAGCTTTGGCACAGCCCTATAATATGAAGATATTTCATTAAAGTTAATATTCTATTTTGAATAATTCTGATCGAAACTCATTTTCAAGTGAATTTTCACAAACTAGGCTCCTTATAAAATAACACCAATCAAGATATGAAATCCCATTAAAAACTGCTGCTGCCAAACATTACTATAATCTTCTTCCAGTCTTCTGAGCTTTCATCGATACATAACAATACATCCTAAAATTTCATTTTTACGTGATTGAATACTTCTATCCATTTGCTATTCGATAATTTCATCCTAGAACATTTGATTGATATACTTTTAAGAGGGCCAAAATTGTTTTAACGTGAAAATAAATAAAAAACTTCAGTGAGTTGAAAGAAGCAGAATATTCAATAGTGGATATTCATATTGAATACCACCATTTCATTTTAATACAAAAATCAAGATCAATAATTAATCAATAATGGAATATTGAAGATTCATGAACCTTATAAGCTTCTAGGATGAAAAAGGAAAAAAATTCATTTCCTTCTGGAAATTACTTATTCCTTCTCATACTACTGTTATTTTTAACAAGATAAAATCGGAATTTTTCCATCACAAAATTACCTCTGTGTGATACAGAGGTGATTCCATCTTCCACATAAATCCATTCATGAAACTGCCTTTTCATTTTCGAGCTAAGTTATTGTGTAGGTACTTAGATAAAGTATTCTGGGTTCATTCTATCCAAAATGCAAGCGTTCTTACACTTCTTGCTACCCTAAAAATTTAAAACTTTTCTCACTGATTCCATGATAATAAGAATTCAAATTGAACACTGGTTTGAATACCACTTTTTTGCTGACCTCTAGATAACAAAATATACTCAATTAGCCCAAATTTCTAGTAATGTACAAAACTTCAACCGTTTGTTGGGTTTCTTGAATTTTATTGACAAAACATAACATAACCTTTAAACATAACATTACAGATGCGAGATGATTAGTATTCATAGGTACATAGATTTAGCTTATTATTCTGTAGGTTTTTTGTCATTATACAGTTTTGTGACTGTAAACTTGGCAACGTGGAAAGTCCACAGATGATTATCATTTATGTTTATTTACCTTTATGAAAATTAAAGGTTATATGAATTGTTAACTCTTGTACCTACGAAAAGAGGTGAAAAAGCGAAAATAAATGATTGGATATGAATATCAGATTTAATATGGTTGGTTGCAAGCTGAATTTTTTATTATTATCGAATATAAAATAGAAATCAAGAGAAAAATAATCAACATATTTATCTCCCACGAAATTGCTATAACTCATTTATTATACTGAAAATAATACTTCGGTCACCAAAGGGAATGGAAAAAGTGAGTTTATGCTTGTGTTGCTAATATAGTAACCCATTTCCAAAGTTCAAATGGTATAAATTTATGCTTGGAAAAACTTCAGTGGGCTGATTTCCAGGTTCGGCATAGCTCATTATGAAAACTTAAAATGGCCATATCTTTTCAACCGAGCCGAATCGGAAAAAATGGTAAATGAAAAAAGTGTTTCTTTTGACCTCAAGAATCTACGGTTAAAATATATGTACAAGTCAAAGACTCACCCTGTATACCTATCAAATATTTCAGATATCCTTACCGGCGTGAACTTGGCAGCCACTTTTCAGCAGCCAAACGACCAGTGGCGTCGGTAGAAATTGAAACTAACGAATCAATCTGTATTTGAGGTGCAACGCAAGAATTTGATTTTTGAGTACACTTGAACGACTTCAATCAAGTAATTATGACATTTCAATGCATAAAATAATATTATAGATGAACTTGAATAGCTATAGATAAATGAATTTTACTCTGAAATGTTTCATATCAAGTTGATGTCGAAATATCATCACTGTAATCCTTGAAAAATTATGTATCTTCTTATAATAATAATAATAATCTTTATTCATGAAAATTTCACAAATTGAGAGGAAATGGTGTCAATACATGATATTACAAAAAAGGAAGAAAACAGAATTGTCACTTTTGATTTTACGACATCAAATAAAGGTAGGGGAAAAGGGAGAAATTTGAAAGATTGAAATGTCTGTAATTTCAGTTTGGCTCAACATTTTTGAGCAAGTTAGATCTCGCTTGAGTGATAACATCTTGTTGATTGAGGAAAACATATACTCATGATAAATTTGTTTTTGCTGCTTCCGATAGGGGGCGCTGAGTCGAAAGTTCATTGTTTTGTTCATTTTACTCCGAAATTTCAAATGTAATGATAGGATTTTCTTAACAGAAACACAAGTTCCTTCAAATTTGCATGAAAAAACCTGAAGGTCGCAAAGCGATAGTTTCAGGCGTTCTGGAGTTATGGCCGAAAGAAGATATTCTCCAACTGATGCACTGAAAAACTGTCTTTAAGTTCTGACAGAAACAGAAATCCCATCAAATTTGTAAGAAAAAACCAAAAGGTCGCATAGCGATAGCTTCAGACGTTCTGGAGTTTTTTCATCTCCATATCGTAGAACGTATAACTTCCTTCTCTTTTGCAGTTAGGCTATTAGCCTTTTACTGCTCCATCTCAATATAATTCACCACTGGTGAATCTGCTCTAGCAGGTGGCAATATTCCACTCAGAAAGTTTGTATAATCATTACACAATCTCTGTGCCAGTAAGGGTTTGGCTTTAACACACACTTCCTAGGGAAGTGCCATCTTCGGTCGTTTGTGTTTCCTAGGAGCTTTTTCATCTTAGTCGCAAGCCTTCCTCATAAGAGGATTTGCGTGATTTTCCATTTCGATGAAGGTCTTCACGCTCAGATCTTTTAGATGGTGATTTAGGAATGTTATTTGCAGCTCTTCATGTATCCGCACCCGAACGTTGCTGACAAACCATGGTGCATTTACGGCTCGTCTCAGGATCTATTGTACGACTTGAAGTCTCTGCAGATGCGTCTTTGCGGCGTATCCCCAAGCCGGGCATGCGTAAAACATGACCGGCCGAATGGTGGACTTACAGAGAAGAAGCTTGTTGGAAAGAGACATTTTGCTGCTTTTGCAAAGTAGTGGTTGCAACACTGCTGCTGCTGCCTTTCCCTTGCTCACAGCTGATGTGACGTGGTCATTCCAAGTGAGCTTCTTGTCAACTATCACTACCAGATACTTGCCTCGTTTTTCCATTCGATCCTCTTACCGAACATTACGTGTCCTTGGGGATATTTTTTCTTTCTGCTGAAAAGAACGGCTTCGCTCTTCTCAGGGTCGTCTTGATATCGTAGAATGGTTGGGTTTATATTCCAAGCGGTTCCGATCTTCGGATAGCTAGCAAATTCTTCTCAATCTTCGATTTTGCTGAGAAAAGAATGCAATTTCACTATCGATTGAATTAATAAAATTTTTCACCGAAATTTTCGATAAGTTAAATGACGTGCGTGACTAAAATCTACTGGTCCCCTGTGAAAATTATCTGCTCCTTCCGAATATTTCGATCGAATTCCAATATTCCAATATGAAGTGTGTTGAATATCACACTTATGTGTAATTAACACTAGCACAAATTAATGTAAAATACATATTTATGAAGATTTACAATGCCGTACCCAAACAGTTTCATTCAATAAAGAAAATTCATAAGTTTGAAGAATTTTCACTTAACTAGAACACCCTGAACCTAGTACTAGTAGATATGTTTATGTTTCTAATATTTTTGTCATTGAAAATAATTCATAAATTAAACGATTTAAAAATGATAAAGCAAATGACTTGAATACTAACAATAATATTAGTTTCTCTATTTCAATATCGTAATGTGTTCATTACAGTTCTTAAAGCAGTGCTGTAATGAACTCATTACAGCATCGTTTTCAGTTATATTTTTCGTTTTGTAGTTGTCTATATTGATTTCCAATCCTATAAAATTTCAACAAACCTCAATATAATATGTTGGATATTGTGAAATGATTTGCAACATTATTCGCAATTTCTCTTAATTCTGGCGGTGTTAAATGGTCGCCGCCGCTATGGTCTTCTGGTTTTTTGATGGGACCATTTCGTACATTGTCTGCTTGAAACGCATAATAAGTGCGAATTTCACATTCGTGTTGGAATAGGAGCCCATTATGAAACTTGTTTTAGAATATACTATTATTCTGAAAAATCAGTTAAAACCAATCGCTGAGGCGCAAGCCAGTATGTATGCGATAACTATGACTACGTACTCTTCAAATTACGGGTGACATTCCGGATGATCATATCGTTGGCAGGGTTGGTGAGTTCAAATCCCAGTTTGGTTAGTGGTGTTGTATTTCGTTCATAATAACATTGACTATTATAGATATGCATATATTAATTTGATGATAACTTAATCAAAAAGAGGCAAGGGCAGCAACAAAAGGGAAGATATTTAATCTGATACAGTACCACATGTTGATATCTTCAACAGATGAAAATAATAGTAGAATTATTTAATCAAAAAAATGTATCTGGAAGTTAATTCAAGAAATTAAATTATTTCATGATTCATAAGTTTTTTTTCTGTATATCTATTGACCTAATTTTTTTTTTTACAGGTAAGTTCTTGGATGGATAAATTAGGGAAATTTCTGTAATGAATAAGTTCTGCAGAAAAAGATTGGAGTGAGTATTACTTTCAAGTCTGAATACCTTTGATGAATCATTTATATCTTGAATAACTTGTGAATTACACTGAAAAGAAAATTAAACATACATGTCACGTAGGTAAAGTATACACTGAGTCCGTAAAGTATGGAACAAATTCATTTTTAGCTGAACAGACCATTTTGAGAAATAATCCTGAAACATGTCGATTTTTGATTTTACCGTATTTTAAAATAATAATCTAATTTACAGGGTGAATTACTTTCGAGTAATGACGTCACCGTCATTTTTTTTTAATGGAAACCCTATTTGTCTTAATTTTCCGATTACTCTAGCTGAGCTGATTCCAAAAATGTATCACATGTTAAGTACACGACTATGTTTTTTTTCAATTGATAAGAAATAATTTCTTTCATATTCTGTCTGCTAAATCACAAGTACCAAACATGTTTGGAAACAGCTCATTTTTATTAATCTAAAAATGTAACAGGGTGTTACATTCAAATCAATTGCCGCTAGACAATAAGTATTTTTGATAATATTGTTAATTCAACTAATAAAGAATGTTACGCGTTACATTATGAGCAGACACAATACTATTTTATTTTTGTCCACCCTGTACCAATTGGAATCAACATGTGATACATAATCGAAAAATTGAGACAAAATAGGAGTGTTCCATTGAAAAAAAATGATGGTGACGTCATTACTCGAAAGTAATTCACCCTGTATATTAGATTATTATTTGAAAATACGGTAAATTAAAATAAAAAATCGACGTGTTTCAGGATTATTTCTTGAAATGGTCTGTTTAGCTAAAAATGAATTTGTTCCATACTTTAAGGACACAGTGTATATGATTTCATCAGAAATGAAATTCCATAATAACAGTGTCGGTGATATAGAGTATGGACACCAGAGTCTAGACTTATATTGAAGGAACTGCACTTCATTCAGCATCCTTGTCATCATGGATAGTGGTGAAACTATCCCAGCAATAACTGCAAGCATTTTACCTTTAGGTCTTGCAGTAGAGAATATTATTCATTAATCACTTCTTAGCGACACCTGCCAAAGAACTGTGTACCGTCCCGTTTCCCACACGGCAACGCAATATGAACTACAGTGGACACACGTGTCTATTGCAGCCGTTTCTCCAAGACTTCACTATCTGGTAGTAATGATGCGTGAAGAACAAACTACCCAATTATTATATTCTTCGTTATGGTTGACTTATTTAATAGATTGCCATTTTTATTGGCGTTTTAATTAATCTAATTGGTCATCAACTAGAGTGATCAATCGTTACTTCATCAACAAATATATGAAATTTTTTTGTGAGCTTTTAGACCAACAGAATTTCCGAATGTTCCCCGAACAGAGCGCTATACCATTTCGTCACGATGTCTGTATGGGGTGCCCCAAATTCATTGTCAAGTGAGGGAAAACTCAGAATCCATTTTGGCTAGAAAAAAATTGATAGCACATTTTCCGGCTCGAGAATTAGTCTAATGGTTTTATAATCGAGCCCAAAAATGTGTCATTCATTTTCTCTAACTCAAAGGGATTTCGAAATCCCATCCCTATATAGGTACAACGAATTTGGGGCACTCGATACTTATAGATGACGAATCAATTGTGTTGGCTCGTGAAAATATCTAATTCAGTGAAAATATTCAGATCTAAGGTAAAAGATATAAGAAAAAATTTGCATAGGTTGAGGACATCGTCATCTGTTGTAGTCTATAACATCAACAAATTGTAGATGTTATTTCTCATCCATTTCGAAACTTAGATGGTCTACAAGCGAGAACAAAATGACAGAAAAATTTTAATCTTCTCCTTCTTTCATTCTTCCGTATTGGAAATAGAGCTAGCAATGTTTTCAAATATGCTAGATCAATTGTGATTGGCGACATAAACTTTCATCTTTCTTGTATCCGGGATATAGTACAAATGTTTACTCTCCGTTCCTTCTATCTTCTAAGGTTTGGCCATAGATAAACGAAGTATATACGAGGTCTGCCTATTGAATAACGAGACTGCGCGCCTAAAGGGCGCCGTAAAAGGGTTGGGGAAAAAACGAGTAGTGCTTTGGTTGGGTATATACATATCTTGTCTATGCACGTACCAAAACGAAAACGATCGTTTTCAGCATGAGAAAAAAAAACGTTCGTTTCAAATCACTACTGCACAAATAAAATAATAGTGATGAGAACGTGTTTTGGTACGTGCATAGACAAGGTATGTAGATGCCCAAAGCACTACTCATTTTCCCCCAACCCTTTTACGGCGCCTTCTAGGCGCGCAGTTTCGTTATTCAATAGCCAGACCTCGTAGATATGACACTTCTCTTGTAAATCCGGAGAACTGTTTTTAACGCCATCTGCTCGGTGCTATGGAAAGCATCACATGAAAATATTTTGGAAACCTGCTTCATCGACATTTGGCGCGAAATTAAAACTACCATAATTTGCAGACATCGAATGGAAATACTTTTTCAATAAAAGGTATGTGAACGATTGTTTCAGATTTATACAAATTTTCATTCCTCTCAGAATTTCAAGAAAAAAATAACGTTTCCATTAAAATTTAGGGGATAGGTGTAAAAATACACAAATTGGACTTTAAGTATACCAGGAGAGTTGTCATTTTTTGAGAAAGATCGTACAGCAGCAGCACTTGGAAGAGTTATTTTTACAGGTCTTAGCTTACTTGCAGTTCTATAGGGCTTACCAAGTCGCGTTACTCTTAGGCTACTCACGTTGAAAATATTTTTCGATAAATGGGTTATGCGTTATAAACGAAAAACATATTCGTTATTCGTTTCCAATGTCCTCCGAATTTACAGCCACTTTGAGATCGATTTTCACCTGTCGAATTGTCAGCTGTTGTACGAGTATTCAAACGCGAAAAACTCGAAGATTCGCCTGCATCAATTTTCCTTCTTTTGAAGAAGTTTTCTTAAGAAGTTCGCTTACTCATAATAATATTATAGGAAAATTTCACGGCATCCACCCCAAACTAATCAACAGAATATACTAAATCTACTGACCCCATCTTTGTGAGTGAAAAGGTTAACACAGTAATGGAATCCGAAGTGCCGACAAAGAGATTCTATGTGACAAAGGGATAAGTAGATATAATATGAAATTATATATTAACTTCAGAGTCCTAAAAAAAATAGAGAAATTGCTATCTGGGGTGCCGCCAATCCAATTCGAGAATTTCCGAACTCCTACTTCAGGATCTAATTAATTTTTACGCGATTTTTCATCATTAATTTGGCACGTATACTGGGTGTCTCGAGCAGAATGCGAAAATGCGTATCAAGAGGTTTCAATCGCCTGAGTGCCTTCGTTTGGGATATACAGGGTGATGTTCATCTCATGAGTGAAATTTCACAGTTCAATAACTCTTTAACTAATCGACCGAAAAATTTAAAATTTTGAAGTTTTGTCACCCTTTACTATCGCATTCTTTCAATATTCCTGAAATCGAATAAATCAGATCCGGACCAGGAAAATTTTAGACCTTTTTTATTTCCGTGAATATATTTTTTTTTATTTTCATAACCACTTAGAACTAATTCATAATAAAAAATTCTCTGTGCTTGCCACTGTCTTACAGAGTTATCAATAAACATTGCCTGTTTAAAGACATTTCATAGTTCAAAAAATCTTGAATTCATCGGAAGAAATATTTCTAAAATTGCAGTTTTTTCACCTTTTTCGAATACCTCCCCTAAATTTTTCCCAAATTATTTAAGAAAACTTTTAATCAAAATATTGGATAAGGAATAGAACAAAAACAGCAAATAAATTGAAAATATTTGAACTTGAAAACAATAAATCGAAAACAAAATTAATAAAATATTTTCAGTTCAGCAGGAATTGTTCGAAATGGTATCCCTCCATTTCAATACACTTTTGAGCACGTTGATAGTTTTTTCACAGATTTCGCTATCGTATTCGATTTAATGATATCGCAAACAGCAATAATTCTTCGTAGCAGTTGTTCCCTACGGGTTAGTCTGTACCGAATAGACCTCCCCATCCAAGGGAGGTCAGATGAAGGGATCGAGGAGCCCAAGCCACATTTACACCTCTGCCAATCCATCTATTTTCAAAAGTCTCAGTCAAATATTCGCGCACTTTTTTCGGTTAGTGCGCATTAGCTCCATCATGTTGTAAACACAATGTTTTCATTGGAATGTTTTCTAACAATAGTAATTTACGTAACAAGTCCGGAAAATAGGGTTTTCTTGGACGAATAGACAAAATTCCAGGACGAGCGTAAGCTCGTCCTGGAAGTCTGTGAGTCCAAAAAAACCATTTTCGGGCGTGTTGCGTACAATATTTTTTCGGCAACCATGTAAAATAACACTATCGCTGCTGCTTTCCATATTTTATTACGATTGCGATCAAAAAACATGCAAATTTTTGACAACTAATTTCATATGAACTGTCAGCCGTTATCTCGGTTGTTATGGATTCTATGATTCTTTTGCGGCCTAGTCCGGGAAGTACGTACTTTCCGGACTAGGCCGGGAAATGCTACTTTCTAAGAGAAAAAGCGTCCGGGAAGTGAGCACTTCCCGGACGGTTGCCGAAAAAAAATATTATGGTTCTAAAAATTTTCATAAATTTCTCTTGCCTACCTATTTTCCAAAATGTTGGGGCAAATCAAATGATTGTTGTAGATAACGCATCAAATATTTATGGAGAATCTCACTTGGGAATTTTTATTAATCATGGTTATGGATTATTCTGAGCCCATACGTAAAAATTACGGGAAAATGTTGATTCCATTCTTAATGAATGATGAACCGCAAAATTCGAAATAATTTTTCCGGCAAGTTCAAAATTTATTGAACTATGAAATTCCACTCATGAGGGAATGTTTATTGATCACCCTGTATGAGGGTGCCAAGCAGGAGATTTAGAATTTTTATAATGAATCGATATTTTGTGATCACGAAAACGAAAAAAAAATCTTATTGTTCAGGTACAAGGTGATCAAGATTCTTGAAAATAGAAAGTCTAAAATTTTCCTAGTCCGGATCTGATTTATTTGATTTCAGAAATATTGAAAGAAGGCATTCGAAAAGTGTGAAACTGTAAATTTCGAAATAATTCTATCGATAAATTCAAGATTTCTTGAACGATGAAATTTATTTCATGAGGAAATGTTAATTGATCACGTCACCAAGTATTATGGTTCCAAGCAGAGATTAAGAATTTTTATTACGAATTAACCCTACACCATTTTCATGGTAATTGGGTTTTTTGATAATATATATATATATATATATATATATATATATATATATATATATATATATATTACGAATTAATTCTTTGTGGTCACGAAAACGGAAAAAAAATCATAATGTTCACGTATAGGGTGATCCAATATTCACGAAAATAGAAAATGTCTGAAATTTTCCTAATCCGGATCCGATTTCAGAAATATTGAAAGAATGCGATAGTAAAGGGTGACAAAACTTCAAAATTTGAAATTCTTCGGTCAATTAGTTAAAGAGTTATTGAACTGTGGAATTTCACTCATGAGATGAACATCACCCTGAAATCATCCCAAACGAAGGCACTCAGGCGATTGAAACCTCTTGATACTAGGCCTCCATGATGACCTTAATTCATGGTATCCGTTTGTCTGATTCTTTCCGAGACGCCCTGTATATTTTTGAAAAAAGAAGCTATTTTTATGGTTTACATTTAAAAAACACAACATTGTATTATGACTTCAAAACGAGCTTCAAAACTAATTGCAATAGAGAAACAAATGATTACACCAATGGATTTCACTGTGAAAAATGCCTCTTAAATGTTTTTGTTTCATGTCAATCAATAACACCAGTAATGAAGAGGTTATAGGAACCCCTACATTTCACGCGGTTTTTCACAGTTGAATTTATAATAAAGGTTGGCGGTTTTCACCAAATTCTCAGGAATCGGTTCCGAAAATGTGCCATTAATTTTTTCTAGCTCGAAGGGGATCCGGATTTGTGGCAGCCCAATGTACGAATATCCGTATGTTGGGTTGCATAAGCTTCGCACCTCGGTTCAAATGTGATTTGCTTTAGATACAGGGGCGGATACAGGGGGGCCATGGGGGTCATGCCCCTCCCCTTGCGGACCTAATAAATATAAAAATGTATCCTGAAAAATCGAAAAATATGCGTGGGCACTCACAAGGGTGAAAGATTGGATATGAAATAGAATGGTTGAAGACAGGTTGAATGTATTGGCATTAATGCATATACATAGAACTATTTGCAGCAGTCTTAATGTTGAAAGATACGATAGTCAAAAAAATACGAGACTAGAATTTGTTATCAAATTTTTAATATATTATCATATGTCTTAATTTAATAGGTGTAGTAAAAAGGAATTCATTATTTGTCCAATAGATGGCTTTAGTTATCTGTATCTTGCGTTGTACAAGTCCGATCGGGTTGCACTATATGGCGTTAAAAAGATGAGATTTCGCACTACAAAAACATTCTGACAGTTTTGTGATGAGTTGACTCAGTTAAGTTTGAGCGCCCCACAATGATGGACACTAGCAAAAAGAAAATACCCTATATTTTATAGTTTTTCTTAGATAAAGACAAAAATACCAGTCAGGTGGTTGAAAATGTGTAAATAGTGTTTTTGCTGTTATACTGTAATAGCCAATCACGTGCAGTTTTGGTTTCGTCGATTCCGTTCCGGTAATTTCGATGTCAAAGATGCACCTCGCACTGAAAGGCCACTGGCCAATTGTCGAAAATATCGATAATAGCATGGATATTGTCGAATCCTGTTTCGATGGCTCAAGATCTTAAGAATCCTCAATAAACCGTTTGGAACACTATTTGCATAAGGCTGATCTCAAGAAGGTGCTAGATGTATGGATATCACATGAGCTAACCAAAAAACCACATGGACCGAATTTTCACTGCGAATCACTGGAGAATCGCAACAAAATCGCCCTATTTTTGAAACGTTTGGTACCTGGTGATGAAAAGTGGATCATTTATGACAACGTCAAGCAAAAACGGTCGTGGTCGAAACGCGGTGAGCCTATGGTAATTGAAGCCTTGTTCTTTATGCAATAATAATGGTTTTCTTTTTACTACACCTTATACTTTCTTGCGCCTGGGTTTTCTTATGAAATAAATTTAAGAAATATATTAATGGAATATGAGAAATTTTTCCTTGTTTTTGTCCTACAAACATTTTGGAAACTGAATATGATATGATTTACTAAAATCCTTTTTTCTATAAAAAAAAAACACTTGACCGGGTAGGTACCAACAAAAAATTCCGCTATTTTGCTTACCTATATGAGGCGTGACTTTGATGGCCCCCCCTCAAACATCGTCTGGATCCGCCCCTGTTTAGATATGAAAAGGGATTTTGGTTTTTGCTCAGAAAAACTTGTTTCCAAAGAACAGACATTGTTAATGAGAAGATTGACGTTTTACAGGTATGGCACGCATTTTCCTTGTGAATTATCGAACATTTTCTTCGTTTCAACACGAAATCGCATTTACGCTTCATTTTACTTCCTATATTGAGAAGTTTCGCTATTTATCAGTTTGAGATAAAATGCAATGACATTGAATTTAAGTTAGTGTTAAGAGAAAGAAACCAAGTGAAAAGAGATACTGAACTGGTTAATGGTGGAGGACAGGGATTCCTGCAGGCCGTGTATGGAATGCTTGGTGGCACCAACCATGATAATTGCACCAACTTGGTGCAATTATCAGGCAGACTTGTTTATCGTTAAAATCTTATCTATTCATATTCTGATGATAATGGGGTTCACTAAATGAATGCTCACATGGGAAAAACAGTCCTAACAAGTCCTAAAAGCTATTTCTGAAAATAGCAGAAATAATTCGCTACAAAGGGATTCTGAGATCCCCTCACGAGACAACAAATTTGGGACACACGATATATTAGACCGGCCACAACCAATACCTCCTAGAAAGTTTAGGAGGTATTGCCACAACCCGATTCTGAAACATCTCGTCGGTATGAATGTATTCAGGGCATTGTGTAGACCACGAAACTGCTTGTTGTAATGATTCAAAATGGTGGAGGGGAAGCAGTTACGTCATTAAAATGATCGTTTTTGTTAATAACATCGCAACCATAAAGTCTATTTCCTTGTATATGATGTCGTTTGAAAGCGTATTAAATGTTTTACAATTTATTTCCAGACACCTAAAGCGTATCTTTTATATTCAAAAAAATATTCGACAAAATATAATTTTTTTTTCAAGGCGATTTCAAAATTATTCTTGTTTTACTAAGAATCCGATGAGTTGACGTTAAATGTGTTCGATGTAAAAATTATGCAGAATTCTATTACTTATTTAAAAATGTCAGTTTCATTGAAATAGAACTCAAACAATTGAACTATCTCCAATTTTGTGGTGCAAAGTGACATGGCGTATTGAATTATGTCACATAAATCTTACCCATTCATGCTGTTAAACAAATGAGCTTTGTTCAACAGGAATGGATGTGGTGTTTAGGGCGTTGTGAAGATCACGAAACTGCTTGTTGTAATGTTTTTTAGTGGTGAATGGAATAGCAGTGACGTCATGAACATGGTCGTCGACGGTTTTTATTTTTTTATTGACATCGCACCCATCAGGCCTATTTGCTTCTGTATGGTGTCGTTTGAAAGCTTATCAAATGTTTTTCAATTTCTTCCCAGTCACCTAAACCGTATTTGCTATATTCAAAAAAAATATTCGATAAAATATTTTTTTGAAGCGATTAAAAAAAAAATTTTTACTGAGAAACCATTCAACTTACAGGGCAAATTTGTTAAATGTAGTTAAAACTTATGCTGAATTTCATTACTTATTTATAAACGTCAGTTTCATCAAAATATGAATCGAAACGGTTGATATATGTCCAACCTGTGGCCTAAGGAGCCATGATGTATTTCAATGATGTCAGATAAACCTTAGCCCTTTTCAAGAAACCTTGATAAACATCAAGATTACTGATGTTGAAAATCATTACCCCCCTTAGATTGTCAATGTCATCCATGTCTCGCTCTTTAGTGCCATATCGATATCAACATAAGAAATAAAAATTATTATTATTATCTGAATTTAGTTCTGCTTCAGTTTCTAGAGATCGTAATTCTCGGTAAAAATTTTCCATGTACTCTTTTTTGTGATTCCTGATAATGAACTCTTTGTGTCGCAGCCCGTCAGAGCATTGTACCCCAATAAACTTTTGTTTTTTGGTCCGAGAGCTTCGGCAATTTTGCGAACTTTGACATATTTCGGCTTCGCGGATGATCTTCGTTGGTAACTTCTTGAAAAAGTGAACCATTAATGATAATACGTCAGTATCTCTGATGTTAACTATTAGTGTCTCGAAGCCCCTTTCAGCAGAATCTGTCCTGTGCATATTCCAGAATATCGGTAGAATTGTTGTCGGCCTCTTCATGATTTCCTAATTTTTAAATAAAGGACAGATCTGTTAATTTGTCGTTACTAAAATCCACCAGCATCACAATTTTCCTTTACTTACTTTGGTCGCTTAGTCGTAAATGTATTTTGAAAGAAATAAAAGATTTGATTTATTGGCCGGAAGAAGTATGAGGCGATCCGAAATGGAGTAGTAGCGCCCATTATTTTATATTCCACAGAACCGACTCCTTTTTTCTCTTATCCTGGATTGTATGAAATTTTCAATGTATCGATCAAAAAGCACATGCACGCTTTTACATTTATCTCTTTTTATTGCGATATGATCTTCCAAAAAATGACTGCGAAATTTCGAAAGATTTTTGGCATATTTTGGTTTACCTATATTTTGGATTAGCGCCTGACTTCATTTTGCAGTTTTTGGTTGTCGTGTAAAATGAAAGCCAAAATTGATTTGTATTAGGTCAATTGAATAGTCCTCGGTCTGATGCTCAGATGACGGTGCTAGAGTTAAATCCATATAATTTTTAGTTAGTACCAACCTTCAAACGATACGTATCAAAATTTGACAGATGGAAAAAAAGAAACAAATAATAAGGTTCAAGTAGGAAGTTTTTTATTAAATAAAAAAAGGGCTGTTTATTCTTAGTTCATTTATTAGGTAACTAGTTTCGCTCAAAAACGTTCGAGCATCACCAGACCAGTCCCACTAAAGTTACAAATGAACTAGGAAGAAACAGCCCTCTTTTTATGGAAGAAAAAGAATTTCGTGTGCTGATAAAAATTGCTTTTTGAAGGGAAAAAACAATTGAAGCAAAATCTCGGCTTAACCAAGGGTTTTCGGGGTCTGCACCAGGAAAATCAACCATCATTGATTGGTATGCTAAGTTTTAACGTGGTGAAATGAGCACCGAAGACGGTGAACGCAGTGGACGCCCAAAAGAGGCTGTCTCCGACGAAAAAATCGAAAAAGTTCAAATATTAATAGATGAATAATGGTTTCACGTCTGTATATTAATAACATATCAAATTAATTTCACGGCATTCAGACAATTTTTCAATTCTGGAAAAAGTACCTCCCAGAGCAGAGTACTTTTTCCAGAAAGGAAAAATTGTCTGAATGCCGTGGAATTAATTTGATATGTTCACAAATTAATTTTGAGTGACCGTGAAGTGAAGTTGATCGAAATAGCTGACATTGTGATCATACGAACGTGTACATCATATCATTCACGAATATTTGTTTATGAGAAAACTGTTTGCAAAATGGTTGCCGCCCGAGCACACAATCGATCAAAAGCAACAACGTATTAATGATTCTGAGCAGTGTCTGAAGCTGTTTAAGTTCAACAAACCAGAATTTTTGCGTCGATATGTGACAATGGATGAAACATGGCTCTATCATTTCACTCCGGAGTTCAATCGACAGTCAGCTGAGTGGACTGCACACGATGAACCGAATACGAAGCGAGGAAAAATACAACAGTCAGTTGGCAAGGTAATGGCATCAGTATTCTGGGATGCGCGAGGTATAATATTCATTGATTACCTCCAAAAGTGCCAGACCTTCAACAGCGATTATTATATAGCGTTATTAGGCCGTTTAAAGGATGAAATCGGTAAAAAACGTCCCCATTCGAAGAAAAAACAGGTACTGTTTCATCAAGACCATGCTCCGTGTCACAAATCAATGAAAACAACGTCGAAATTGCATAAATTGGGCTTCGAATTGCTTCTGCATCCATTGTATTCGCCAGATCTGGCTCCCAGCGACTTTTTTCTGTTCTCAGACCTCAAAAGAATGATCGTTGGAAAGAAATTCAGCGCCTATGAAGAAGTAATCGCCGGAACTGAGGCCTATTTTGAATCGAAAGACAAATCATACTACAAAAATGGTATCGAAAAGTTGGAAGGTCGCTTTAATCGCTTTATCGCCCTCGAAGGCAAATATGTTGCATTATAAAATCGAATTTTGCCAAAAAAATGTGTTTTACTATGGTAGATCGGGGACTTTTCAATTGGCCTGTTACATAACATTTTTTATGTTGAAATTAATGACTAATAAAGCAAACCAAATTCTAAGCTAGCAGTTACGTCGCATCGATAAAGATTTCAAGCGAAAATTACGTGAAATATCTTAATTACTGAAAATGTGGAATTGTCATCGGGACCCCTGTGTTTAATAAAGCGTGTCCTTGTAACAACAGGTGGCTGTAATTGTGGGAAACTTCAACAGGTGTGTAACTCACAATAACTCAGTGGGGTGAATGAGAATATTTTCATAGGAAGCAATGATAACCTCACTGTGAAATTCAATGAGAATAAATGATATTTTGAGTTTCTTTTCACTTCTATACAGGGTGAGTCTTTGACTTGTACATATATTTTAACCGAAGGTTCCTGAGGTCAAAAGAAATACTTTTTTCATTTACCATTTTTTCCGATTCGGCCCTGTTAAAAAGATATAGCCATTTTAAATTTTCAAAATGAGCTAATTCACCCCTGAAAACCGGAACACTGAAGTTTTCTCAAGCATAAGATATACCTTTTGAACCTTGGAAATAAGCTACTAAATTAGAAAAACCATCATAAACTCACGTTTAACATTCCATTTGTTGAACAAAGTAGTGTTTATAATAAAATAAATGAGTTATTCCAATTTCGTTGACGCTAAAGATTAAATATTCTTCTCTTGATTTCTATTTCATTTTCGATAATTATAACGAATTGAGCTCGCTACCACCCATATTAGCTCTGATACTCATATCCATTCATTCATTATATTTCATTTATATGATATCGTTGTTTACAAGAATTGTCATTTAACCTTAAAATCTCAAATAAATAATATTCATCTATGAAAGTTCTAACACAGACTATAGTAGTCTGTGGTTTTAAGTTTGAATTTCAAATTTCGAGTGATTTCAAATATAAACACAGCAGTTCTTTTCGAATAATCTATGTTCTAACCTAAAATTTTCATTTACAGTTTACACTGTTATTGTTATAAGATATTTGTTATGAAATGAAGCATTTGATTTGTTCCAACTATCTCATAAAAATATTGAAATGCATCATTTTTGAAGCCATCAGTATGAAAATATGGAAATATGTAAAATATTCTGGCTCTGTAATCAATGGAAAATGTTAGACTCCACTTGTAATCAAATTTGTTCCTAATGTGTACCTACATTATAGCCAACTTTTCTACTTAATTCATCTTGATTTTGGCATTGAAAATAAATGAGAAGTATTCAATTTAAATATCCACAATAGAATATCCAGTTTCTTTCAACTCACCTAATTTGTTTTCACATTAAAACAATTATGGCTCTCTTGGAAGTATGTATATCATATGCTCTTAGGATGAATATATGGAATAGCAAAAGAATAAAAGTATTCAATCTCAATCACATGAAAATTTGTCTAGTATGTACCTAGTCCTAGTGGTATGTTTCGATGTGAGTTTGAATGAGCCGAAGAAGAATACAGTATTGTTCGATAGCAGCAGTCTTTAGTGGGATATTGATTGTTGTCATTATAATGGGACTATTTTGTGAAAACTTTTTTAAACATGGGCTTTATGAATAATCTGGACTTTTCAAAAAGAATGTTGATTTTAGTGAAGTATCTTCTTATTATCAGAGCTGTGCCAAAGCTGAGTAATTTTTAATTAAATCGAGGAGTTTAGGTGAGCTTATTCACTTTTACAACTTCATTTTCAAACTAAGTTGGCTATTCAATTCTAAATTCTGAGACATGACATCATAGTAAATATTCAGTTCTGTGGTTTTTTTTCCACAACAGAACAGAGTTGCATTCAGCCAAAGTACCCAATTTTTTGAATTTCACTGATAATTTTTTTTTAAGATCAACTTATTCGAAAACGGCCCTTTGTACGAGAAAACATGAAGAATACTTTTATTTTTCAAATTAGCCAAATATTCTTCAATGAACGTTCAAATTACTTTTAAGAGTTGGTTTCTTCGAATTTCTGGTATTTGTATGGGATGTAATGTTCATAATAAAGAAACAGAAGAATGTGTATGGAATCTTGTGTTCGGAGAAGATGTATCACATAAAAAAAAGCTATATTTCAAAAATCATTTGCTTCGATAGAACCATTCACGAGATATAGCCGAAAATCACATTTTTTTAACGATTTTCAACAGCCTGTATCTTTTTAACCGGGCCGAATCGTAAAAAATGGTAAAGGAAAAAAGTGTTTCTTTTGACCTCAGGAATCTTGGGTTAAAATATATGTACAAGTCAAAGACTCACCCTGTATATTGTTGTGTCTATATCGGGTGTCCCAAGGTGAGTGGCCTATTAGATTATTATGGAAACTATTGATGGTAAAAATTTCAAATTTTGTGGAAAGATATTTGGCCATGTTAGGTACATTTTTAAAATAATTTCACATTTCCAGTGTTGCCGGATGTACCACAATTTGGCAACAATTTTGTTATTTTGAATAGGACATCCGGTATTTCTATTTTTTTTATGATACTCCATAAAATATTAAATCTATTCACTCTTACTTGTCCATCCCTATCTTCAACGGTTTTTGAGTTATTAATTATTTTTCGAAATTTTTGATCAAATTGGCGTATTAGGAAAATGACTCTAGTTCGTTCAATATTTGAGATTTAAGTCAGAAATTTTGCAAGTCGTTAGATATTGATCTGATCTGTGTCACTGCTCTTGAATTAGGGTTGTCAATGATACAGGACGGACCAAAAAAAATCATCATTTGCCAAGTTACAAAATTGTAAAAAAGTCTATTTTTTCAAATTAGACACCTAGTATATTTTTCAATTTTTGGAATCAGTACAACACACTCTACAATTTTTCTATTCACGTCCCTATACCTATCTCAACTGGATTCCGAGTTATATGCGTTTATTAGATTTCACATTGATTCAATAAGTGTTAATATCTTTTGTATTGTTATGTTCTCTATGTGGTTCATAGATCGATATATCAATGAATCAGTTCAATCCATAAATGTCAAAATAAACAATAATTGCCTAACAGGTGTTTTGTTCCGAGGTTTTTCTATAAATAATGGCTCAAGAAAGATATACACATATAACGCATATAACTCGGAATACAGTTGAGATAGGTATAGGGACGTGAATAGAAAAATTGTAGAGTGTATTGTACTGATTCCAAAAATTGAAAAATATACTAGGTGTCTAATTTGAAAAAATAGACTTTTTTACACTTTTTTGTAACTTGGCAAATGATGATTTTTTTTGGTCCGTCCTGTATCATTGACAACCATAATTCAAGAGCAGTGACACAGATCAGATCAATATCTAACGACTTGCAAAATTTCTGACTTAAATCTCAAATATTGAACGAACTAGAGTCATTTTCGTAATACGCCAATTTGATAAAAAATTTCGAAAAATAATTAATAACTCAAAAACCGTTGAAGATAGGGATGGACAAGTAAGAGTGAATAGATTCAATATTTTATGGAGTATCATAAAAAAAATATAAATACCGGATGTCCTATTCAAAATAACAAAGTTGTTGCCAAATTGTCGTACATCCGGCAACACTGGAAATGTGAAATTATTTTAAAAATGTACCTTACATGGCCAAATATCTATCCACAAAATTTGAAATCTTTACCATCAATAGTTTCCATAATAATCTAATAGGCCACTCACCTTGGGACACCCGATATACATGTAAAAGTGAAACTCACATTTCCTTAGACGAGGAATCTAAGTGAACATGTTATGGAAAACTGATCACAATATGTTCTGTTTGTCCGGTTTATAATGAAACGCCCTGTATATATACAGAGTAACTCACCGCGATGGCCTATTACACGTTTATGCAAAACTAATCATAATTTTGTTATTGAAAATTTGCATGTTGTTGTTTGCGACAATGATCTTTCTCCCTAAAATATTTTCAGATCGAACTTCCGGTTATATCGATCACAGACTACTATTTCCTTATTTCAACCAATATATTATTGCATCATTAGATAACTTGTTTAATGACAATTTCAACAATATGTCAAAAATTACAACCTCTCTATCAAAATTTCTCAAAGTTGGAATGTGATATCCGAATAATGTAGAAAAAACTAAAGGGAGCAAAGTATTTCTCGAACTTTTGCATGCGATTTTGATACGCAATATATCCAATCAAACCTGAAAATTCAGTTCAGACAACACAGTATTGCAAATTTCAAAAATATGAAATTTCATTCGGTATTTATTAATTTTAGCAGTTTAATTGAATTTTTTGGGTCACAAAATTGATACACGATGAAATGCAAAGGTTTGCAGAGGTTTGGAAAAAGTAAAAAGGTGAAACCTGTAATGATTTCAATTAGTGTAATCACCACCGAAAACGATAACATCGGGTATAAAATGTATTTATTGAATATCTAAATTAGAAATAAACAATAAATGAGTCCTGAAAATATAACATCTTCATAAAAAACCTTAATGCTATAAAAAAGCCTTTGAATCAGAGTCAAAAAGTTTTACAAAAAATCGCCGAAAATGGCTACCTTTCTGCTCAATGCATTTCTGTGCTCTTTTGATTAGAGATGTTGATTTTCTAATAATTTCTTGATTATATCAATATGTTGCAACCGATCTCGATTCTCTGAAGAAGTTGCATTCTAACGTTTATTCGTATCGAGTGAACTTGATTTTAAGTGACCTCAAACAAAATAATCGAAAGAATTCATGTCGGTGCTCCTTTCAGTCCATAATGAGGTCCACTGTTTCCTATTCAACGATTCAAAAAATATTCGTTCAAGAATTTTGGTCATAATGGGCCTGAGATATTCCTATATTTTGAATTCTTTCAGAAGTAGGTACCTATAGCATGTTTTCGGTTATCAAATCACTTGAAATCATCACAGATTTATTCACATACAAATCTGTTCAATTGTTTTGTTTCAAGTTTGTGGTCGAAAAAATAAGGGCCTGCGCCTGATAAGAGGCTGAAGATTCAATTAGTCGAAAAATTTAATATTCACTGAATGAAATTCAGAGTAAATGAAATTTTTTTTGGATTTTTGGGGTTTTGAAATACAGAGTATTCACTAATACACAGATAATGGTTTTAATCGTTTATTCTCAAAACACTCTCGTAAGTCTCACTTTTTCTCTAAGCAAGTTCTAGAAGGCTAAACGAAAGGGAACCCTAACCCAGAAGTGAGCTCGACCCAGTTCAGCTGTCTGAACGCAAGGGAGCCCAACTCAGAAGGGGGCTCGACCCAGTTCAGCTGTCTGAACGCAAGGGAGTTCAACTCAGAAGGGGCTCAACCCAGTTCAGCTGTCTGAACAGAAGACGTGACAGAAGAACTAAAACACACAGGTTATGTCACTGACGTTTGCTCTCGATCATCGAAGATCTATATTTGTTTTCTCTCTCGATGGCCCTCGATGGCCGCGCCACGTGCAGACTCGCAGCGCCACCTACGACGTTGAAGTAAAACTTCAAGTGTATGGTTGGTTGTCTCTCTCGAAACAAGTTCGGATGAAGTAATATTCTAACACTCCCTCCCTTCATCGAACTACAAGCAGCATTCTCCACTCTAAGTCTAATCTATAAACAGAACTCAATTAGTTTATACTCTAGTCTCTAGAAATACTCTGAAAACAAAAATTCAATGGGTTAGTATTCCAAGATTATTAAATCATTAGTTTTTGAGTTAATCTCTTATGACTGTCTGATGGTATCTCTGACACATTCTCTTTCGTTGGAGTCCACCTCACTGTGGTTCTCTTATACTCAACACATTGTTTGAAATCACCATGTGTCTTAACCATCTATCTTCTAAGTCCAGATTTCTCTCTATGTAGTAGGTCGTCATTTATTACCTCTAAATGATCATCAAATACTTTTAGTTTGTGACTACCATCTTTCTTGGTGCAGTCTCCAGCGGATTTGTTATCACACCAGACTGTTATAGGAAACATCAGTTTACCTACCACAAATCTAAGTGCCTTATCAAGAGATATTAATTCTTGACAAGCATCACTCATAGCTAGATATTCGGATTGACAAGTGGACAATGTGACATATGTTTGTTTATGGCTTCTCCAAGCTATTACATCTCCAAACAATCTAATAACATACCTTTCAGTTGATGAATAGTCGGAATGGTCTCTAAATGTTGCATCGGTAAATGCTTTTAAGTATTAAGTTTGAGCGGTGAATTTAAGACTTAAATTCACAGTACCTTTCAAATACCTGAATATTCTCTTTACATCTTTCCAATCAGCTTCATTTGTTTTTTCGTTAAACAGTTAACAGCAAACGTAGTGTCTACCATTTGATGGATACATTAAACTACCAATCGCTTCTCTATAAGGAACTCTTTTCATCTCTATAAGGAACTCTTTTCATCTCTCTAAGGAACTCTTCTCATCTCTATAAGGAACTCTTCTCATCTCTATAAGGAACTCTTCTCATCTCTATAAGGAACTCTTTTCATCTCTAGTTTATCTGAGTCATCTTGTAGATTCTCCGATTGATTTCTCTTAATCTTGTTTTCTACCTGTCTGGTTACCATAGGAGTATTTTGAGCATTGCAGTCATTCATATTCAATCTATCTAACATATTCATGGTATAATTTGATTGATTGATTTATATACCTCTCTTCTCGGTTTCTCTTTATATTTATATCATTTCTCCTCCAAGTATATAAACAAGGTCTATGTATATCATTCTCTGAACCAAGTTTCTGGATCTCTTCAGTGAATTTCTTATTACATCTCTTTGGACTTATCTTCAGTCCATATAGGGCTTTCCGGAGTTTATATACATAAGATCGTTTGATCTCATTGTCAATGTCTACTCCATCAAGAATCTCCATATAGATCTCCTCTATAGTGCCATTTAAAAAGCAGGTTTTTACTTCTGATTGACAAGTATGTAAATCATACTTATTGATTATTGCAAATGTAGCTCTAATTACTGGAAGTCTGGTACATATGTCTCCTTTCAATGTCATAGATATTTTCGACCTTAAAGCCTTGTATGACTGATCTTACTTTGTATCGTATAAGACCATTTGCCTCTAATTTTCTCTCGAATACCATTTTGGGTCTATAATATTTGCCCGTTTTCCAGATATTTGAGGATACTTTTTATCTACCAATATCCAAACCTTATTTTGTATCATGGAATCAATTTCTTCTTTTATATCTTTCCTCCATAAGTGGCCTTCTCTAGAATTTATAGCTTCCTCGAATTTTATCGGTTTTCTCATATTCACCTAAAATAATAATATTAATAGTTGATCTTTATTGATAACTAGTTATCCAAAGGCAATCGACCGAGGTCGTTCAGCATACTTTCTAAAATACTATTCTCTGAATAATTAAAAAACCTTGCATAGCTTACGTCCTCTACAGTTTTCTCTAAGTGTAGCAGGGTACTGGCCTTTTTATCGACAGTTCCCTTATTTTGGCTCTTTCGAGTTTTTCATCCAATCCCAGTCAATTATATTTTCCTGGGTCTCTAATTTTTTCTAGTGTCATCAAGTTTTTTATTTCTATAAACATCTTTGTAGGCAAGTTTCTTGTTAAATCTCACATGTTGAGATTCAAGGGACTTTTTCCGAGCTTGAATGCTACGTCAAGTATCCACGGTATAACCCACTGGGACATCTTTCAGGGCACATTCTCCAAATTTCAAGCTGGATTTTGGAATCTTAATGTATGCGAACATCACAATACATAATAATACTTACAAGCTGGATTTTGGAATCTTAATGTATGCGAACATCACAATACATAATAATACTTACAAGCTGGATTTTGGAATCTTAATGTATGCGAACATCACAATACATAATAATACTTACAACAATACATTCAATACATCCACATCTCTCAATTTGATCAAAGTGGCATTTTGCATTTGGTGCAAACTTTGTCAATGGTGTTTGATATCTGATAGACTTGTGTGTTCTGTTGTACACATCTATGAATGCATCAACATCAATCTCCCACATACTCTTAGGTAGTCTGGAATCAAACATGTATGTACAAACCTTCTTTTGGATCGTTGAGTCAATCCTCTCCGCTCTCTCGTTCTCTATATTTTCTCTACTCAGTACTTCTGGGAATTTCCTTTCGGTAAATCTGTACCTTGATCTGACCTGATATAATATACCTTCTCATTTTTCTCCAACAAGTTTCTTGTTGATATTAAGAATTTCTTTAATGCTTCAGCCAACTCATCTTCTGTTTTAATGAATATGCTTTAGCAAGTCTCCAATAGTCTTCTATGTAGACATTAATTAATCTTTACTGACCTGGATGAGATGGTGGTTTAATAAGTCCCATCGTGTCAGTGTGTGTCAATTCGTTGTTTCTCAGCTCTCATTCTGTCTCTTTAAAGTGTAATTTTTCCATTGTCGATATGATACATACTTCACGTTCTAAGTTTTGGATTGATTCCGAGTTATCGATCTAAATTACCTCTCTATTGATATGACTGCAATCCCAATATTTTCTTGTTGCTCAGATTGTGTTTCATCTGTTTTGTCAGTTGAAACTTGTGAACTTTCTCTTTAGGTGAAAAGATGAGATCATACTCTTTCTCCCTCCCAATCGCAGATTCCGGTTCTCCCTCCGAACCTAATAACTCGTTATTGGACTGTGTCTGCGATTGCAAGCTCATCTCATCTTCTTCGCTTATCGTTGCTTGACTCTCTAACACAATCTCATTATTAACCTTATTGTAAACTCTTAGGATTTGGAATTGTCCTCATCGATTACAATGACTGCTATCTCGTTTTATTCGCTCTCTATCCTCATATTTTGACATCTCTCAAAGTTTCTCAAAATCAGACAACCATTTACGATATGGTCTGTTGCTCCAGAATCTGCAAAGAAGTTAATGATTGCATCAAGTTTACCTGTTTTAGTTTCTCTATGCCCTATACTTCCAACCCTTCTTGCCTTGGAGTGACCTTCTTTGTCGAATCTCTTACTCTCTCTCATTCTCCTCTGGTCTACGTGGCTCTGTCTCTCAGTGTTGAAACTTGGCGTGTTCAACCTAACTCTACTCGATCCTCTAAATTTAACGGGCCTAGTCTCGTTCGTGCCACCATTGTTAATGCAATCCTCTAACTTGATTGTCCTACAACCGAAGCAGAATCACTTACTTACTCTGTTGCCTCAAATTTCAATCAGTTGACCAGTGTCCCTCTTTGTTACAACGGAAGCATTTTAATTTATGTACCCGTTGAACTTTTGGAATCTCCTCTTCAATTTCAGACCTCTTCTCAACCTCCAATCTCTCTGGTCTCTCTCTCTCTCTCTGATGAAGTTCTTGATCTTGTCTAAATTACCTTCTTGGTTTAGGGTCTGTCTCCTGGTCAGATCTGCATCTCGTAACTTGGATATGACTGGTAATACAGCCTGATAAAGTGCAGATCTTATCTTTTGAGCAGTTAGCTCAATCACACCTCACATGCTCTTACCTGAAGTGTGTGTCGCATTTGACTTGCACTTCCTGGAGAACCTCAAACCTCTACTTACTTCAACAGGGTCTCGGATATTCAAAATTTTCTTTCAATAGTTCTCCTCAATTCTGTTTATGATAATGTCTCATACTTAATTACTTCTCTTGGATTTGTTGGTCTCTGAAAAAGTTTGGTTACTCGTACTTGGCTCTATGACGTCCAACAAATCATTTGTCAAAAAGCTCTGATCATAGACTGTCCATCCAGATCTTAAATTTGAATTCTGTTCTGTAACATGGATTAATTTTAAATACCTGGGTTTTCTAAGCTCTAGAATTTAACCCCAAAAATTATTCTCTTAACTATAATCACCTCTGTAAAATGAATTAATTTTTGAATACCTGGGTTTTCTCAAATTCTAAAATTTAACCTCAAAAATATTCTCATATCTCTAATGACCTCTGTGACATGAATAAATTTTAAATATAGCTGGGTTTTTCTCGTACTCCAAAATCTCTAAAATTCAACCTCAAAAATATTTTCATAACTCTAATTACCTAACATGGATTAATTTATATATACCTGGGTTTTCTCATACTCTAAAATTCTCTTCTCTACTCTCTCTATTGTACTCTCTCCATTGTCGACAATTTCTCCTCTCTCAGATCTCTAATTTCTCAAAAGGGGGTTTTGTGTAATGACTCTAAAATTTCTCTAGCATCTCTCATCTACGTATCACTCGTTGATACTTTTCTAGTCAGCTAAGATCAAGGAAATGGGCAATTATTAATTGCATGAAAAACTTACATTGGTTTTGACAATTCTCTCTTTCCTCGTAATGCATGAAACCTATATCTTCTGCACTTACGGAAATGGTGGAATCGCTATGATAATCCACCAACGGTTTTCCTTGATTTCCTTTGGCTGCCATCTATTTCAGGATTTATGAAACAAAATATTTATATTATGTATTTTAAGATTTTTGTGCATTATATGCTCTCTTAGTACATTTACTACCAGGTATAAGATATAAAATTTTGTTTCGTGCTTCTGAATTGCCTCAGATGCACAGCAATCTGATACAATTCGAAACATGGCTATTAAAGTTTTCGAGCATCACCACCACGTATATATACACCTTACTACAAAGCGGTATCACGCACTGCAATGAAAACCTGTTGAGTTAGGTATGGCCATTTGTACATTATACGGGATGAATACTTGAATCCTATAATATCCCTAGCTTACAAACGAACAACACAGCACAGCAAGCATTGTACGAAAGAAGCCCTGAAATATTGATTATCACTAATCTTACCATACTGCAGTTTTTGTAGTTTAGTGAAATAAATAATTCCCCAAATTTTTCATCAATATATATACTCTCAAAATATCTCAATCTCTGGATTATGTTTATGGAATATGAAACATCCAATTTTACATGCTCCAAGCAATGTATGTAGAATCTTTAAATCTACATGCTCCAATTCTCTAGGTGTGGTATGTAAATTCTCTAAAATTATCCAATCTAAAACAGAAAGTATGTTAGCAAAGTCTCTGAAATTTTCTCATCGATACCTCTCGAATGATGTATGTACATCTCTCAAATTATGACTCTGAAAAACTCTAAATTCACATAATATAATTTTCTCAAATGATGAATGTGAAATCTCTGAATTCATGAACATCTAAGTCAATTTGATACAACGAGTATGCAGAATCTCTACATCTGCATAATCAAAATCTATATGACATGTGTATAGTAAAATATGTCATTTCTCTTAACATCAACGTTCAATAACCGTTAAGAATCAGATTTGCAAGGTCTCTACACTTGAAATCAACTTCCTAGGTTGGGAACATGATTTAACTCTATCAAAACCTGTGTATAGTAAAATATCTCATTTCTTTAAACATCAACGTTCAATAACCGTTAAGAATCAGATTTGCAAGATCTCTACACTTGAAATCAACTTCCTAGGTTGTGAACATGATTTAACTCTAATAGATAGGTAAACACATTATTTCCAAATACAATATACATATACTGTATAACAGGAATTCTCTATTTCAGCAATGAATATGAAATAAATCATTTCCATTCACTGAACTCAATAAAATATCTCCTCTAACCTCGTTAATTAAGTTGAAATTTCAACTTACCTCAATATTTTTCTCGTGTGAGATTTTCAGAATAATTGTTTACCTCGTCGCGCAGTTTGAAGCTTGCTGGTTCCATAACCTTTTGGATTTTTGGGGTTTTGAAATACAGAGTATTCACTAATACACAGATAATGGTTTTAATCGTTTATTCTCAAAACACTCTCGTAAGTCTCACTTTTTCTCTAAGCAAGTTCTAGAAGGCTAAACGAAAGGGAACCCTAACCCAGAAGTGAGCTCGACCCAGTTCAGCTGTCTGAACGCAAGGGAGCCCAACTCAGAAGGGGGCTCGACCCAGTTCAGCTGTCTGAACGCAAGGGAGTTCAACTCAGAAGGGGCTCAACCCAGTTCAGCTGTCTGAACAGAAGACGTGACAGAAGAACTAAAACACACAGGTTATGTCACTGACGTTTGCTCTCGATCATCGAAGATCTATATTTGTTTTCTCTCTCGATGGCCCTCGATGGCCGCGCCACGTGCAGACTCGCAGCGCCACCTACGACGTTGAAGTAAAACTTCAAGTGTATGGTTGGTTGTCTCTCTCGAAACAAGTTCGGATGAAGTAATATTCTAACAATTTTTCACTCTCCAGCAATAAGTCCACCATCTTCTATTTCTCGTTAAGTCTCCAGTTCTTTACGATCAAAGTAAGTTTGCAGAGTATACTAATCAAAGTTCTTGGGTATCCATTCTGGTGTAAAATGAAATTTCTTGAGAATCGTATAATTGGGAGATTTTGTTAAAATTTATTCTCGGAACCTATCTTTCCGATTTTTCTGAAAGGTTTTGTGAATATAAGCTTTATTGATAAAATGAGTCCCAAAACAATTTCACAAGAAGAAATTATCATTTTTATTATTTTTCTAATCTGATAACAATCCGAATCAATGAATATGTTTCAGAGAACAAATTGATACATTTATACTAATGTTTTGCACTATTTCAAGGGAAGTCGAAGGAAAATTTAAATACAGCACGGTATCAAAAAATTGTAAATTTCAATGACGACATATATTTCATCCGACATGGACAAATTAAAATACGAAATGTCCTTGTTTCACGATTTGATGCCGATATTCAATGGCATATTCAAGTTATACATTATTTTCATAGGCTCTTTCGCTCACTCAAAAATGTATTCCAAAATGTGGCAGTTGACATCGGGTTCAAAGTACCACGTCATTCTTTGTTGTCATGACATATCACTGACCAGTAACTTTTGAGTTCAGAACATTATGAATATTGAAGCAAAAATGGACATGCAAAATTTTCTGAAAAAATAACATGAATAGGAATTTGAACATGTGCTCTGAAGCTTTTGAGTCGTTTTTTCATTATATTCGAATACCGCCATTGACCTCTAATAGTATCAAGCATGGCTAAAGGTTAAAGCAAGGATCTCCATTGTAGGCTCGTCATGCTCTGTTGCCCTCAACACACAAGCATCGGCCTGTTTCTGTCCTCGACAATAGCGACGTGAATGTGCAATAAAAATTGAGATCGACCTGGCTATGTGATTCACAGTACAAAATCCATTGTTTATATTATTCGGAGATTGCAAGGTTGGCTGATCATGATATTAATTAGTGCAAATCGCTATCTTCATCTTATGTAGGGTACATATTTTGAATGAATAATAAATTTTTGAATGCTAATTCTAGAGTTTCATAATATATTTCGAATTCTGCCAATTCGAAGGATGAAATTTCTCTGAATTCAAGTAATTGTTTTAGAATTCGGATCTTATGGAACAAAAGATGGCTCATGTGAACCATCTCTTGATTTCTCACTGAAAGAACTAATGACAGCACTGAAAGTTGTACAGAAGTTCAAGCATTAGGGTACTCTTCTCCGGGAAATCTACTGGAATTTATATGAAACAGTTCAGTGAAAAGTCGTTACTTTTGAGGACCAATAGTGGTTGAAAGAATCAATTGCGTTTTATGTAGTCGCACCACCACCTTTTTGTTTATCTCAGTGATGAAAATTTGCATTAGGATGTAGAATAACAATTCAAACTTTCCGTAGAATTCGTGTTCAAAATAAATTCTTTCCGGCTGGCCTGCCATAAGATTCACGATGTCTCTCGGAAGGAATTTTCGAAAAACTTGCAAGATAGGTATCATTTGAGTTCGTTAATGGGCAGAATCTGTTTCGTTGGTCCTGAAATTATAACTCTATAATATTAAAAAAATGTTTTCTTAATATTTCTAAAAATTTTCCGATCGAATTGATATTTACGAATCGGTGAAAATAGTGGAACTAATGTTTATACAATATTTGATGAGAATCGTAGATATCATTAGTAACCTTTCCATAAAACTCAAAATTTGTATGTTTATTAAGTTCATTGATGAAATTACCTATCCAAAAAAAGACGTTGCTTCTATAAACAAAAATTATGCAATCAAGATAATTGGTTTTTCTGATTTGATACGAGAAAATCTCTTTGGGATTTTTTTGGGTTATTTTCAGGAAGAAGGTCAAAAAATACAGGAAGAGTTGATTTCATGGCATTGAAAAAATAATAAATTCAGTGATCGATTTGAGTAGATCGATTCAATCCGAAATAGTCGAATTTGAATGAAAAAGTTCTCCTCTGACGATGGCATTACCGAAAAGGGAAAAATCGAATCTTTTAAGCATGCATTCATAGTTTTGATTTATATTCCCAATTATAACAGGTGTTTGCACATTTTTTTATTGGTCCTATTGAAATGTTTAGGATTCTATTCAAGAGTGTTTCAGTGCTTTCACCAATTCTGAGAGTCCGAAATAATTTCTTATATACTGTATAAATTGGAGTTAGGTATATTTCATAATATTCTAAAACTGACATTATCTTCTTGAGGAACCAAAAACCTAAAAACTGCATAGATTCCAGAAATTTTCTGATTATAATGGAATAATAGGTATGATTCATTCATAGATATCTTACGGGTGGAGTCATGCGCATCGTTCGTGATTTACTCCACTTAGAAATTAAGAATAAGATAAGGAAATGAATAAGTTTTCGCAAACAATAACGGTTAAAACAAGAAAACTCTTTGAAAATTTGGAGGTATATTAATTTTAAGTTCTAGTAAGCGTCACGAATTATTACTTTCCAGATTATTATTGGATAATCGTTTCAAGTCTCGTTTCTATTCCTCCACTTTTTTCAAATTCTTTCTAATTTCCCATTGCATTGTATTCTTTCTGAAGTTTAATTTCCTGTGGAATTCACTCAATTTATATTACCTGTAAAAACAGGTTGAAATTCATGTTTGCAATGTTCAACAAAATTTGTGGAGGCTTACTGAAACATAATATAGGAGTTCGTTCGTTTTGCTTTTTATTAGCTTTAATACCTTACCTTATCCACCCTCTTATAAATTTTTTTTTGCAACTAATGAAATTTTACAATCAAATATTTAAAATTGTTCAGTAGAACAACATAGTATCAAGAATATCTATGAATCAATCATATTGTCAACTTTATGGTTATAAGAAAATATACTAATACATTATTATTATAAATCATAAAATTGCATAAGGAACTAATTTTATTTTTGAAATATTGGTAATTCCTATTTCAAATGATGTACAGGGTGTTTCATGAGTAATTCCACATCTGATCATATCGTCAGAAACATAAAATTATCAAGAAGAATATCAGTTCTCTGACAACACCCTTACAGCAGGTGAAAGAAGATAATTGTTTGCTACCCGTTTTTCCATATGCCCAATATGAATACCCATCAAGAACGATGAGAATCAAAATGAAATCCAAGGAACTCGTCTCTATACTCCTCAAGCTGAAATACTCCTTTTTAGTTTTTCCCTTGGTTCATTTCATACTGACTCCATTCAATCAGAACCAGTTATCTCAGATAAAACTTCCAATTGAGCCGGATTGTTTAAGGACATAAGGGATTCATTATGGGTCCTTTACTTTTGTTATATGAATGATTTTCTGGAATATTCAATGCGAATAGGTCATATTTCCTTTGAAGATGATTCAAATCTTCGAAGGAAATATGACCTATTCGCATTGAATATTCCAGAAAATCATTCATATAACAAAAGTGAAGGACCCATAATGAATCCCTGAGGAATACCCCTTCTTACATTAAACTTTCGTGAAAAATTTCTATTACTATAGAATAGACTTACTGACTACGATCACTCAAATAAAATGTGATAAGCTTGATACTTCCTCCATATCTCCTTAGCTTACTCATTGGTGGCGCATGCATGAATATGAATGACGTCTCATTCTCTTTTCATTTTTTTTTCGAGAATAGGCTTGAATTTTTTATGCCTCTGACGCTAAACAGGAAATTTTCCATGAAGCTTGGAATTGTTATTCTATTATCATAGTCAAATGCTCAACTCAGTCGGATCTGCTCTAATTTTCTATGCTTCCGATGACGCTTCAACATGAAATTTATTGGTCTGATGAAACCATTGAAACAAAATTTAAACACTGTTTTGGATAGTATTGTCCACAGAAGTCTTAATATGTCAAAAATTGGAATCTTGTATCCGAGGAGGTCGGCAAACGATTAAGGAGCGTATTCGAGCCCAGCCAGCAAGCATCTGAAAAATTGTTGTATGTAATTACGTACAACAATTTTTCAGAGGCGACTTTCACTTAGCCGACTCCGCTAAGCACAGCTTAAGTTCGCTTGACTTTGCCTTCGATGGCGGGTTATTCTTACCGTTATCTCCTTAGATTAACATTTGTTTATTCTCCACGTGACGTCACAGCAATTGACTTGACCTGCGTAAGATCTTATTTTATTTCCTTTGTATCATGGTGGTCGCAGTTTCCTACCGAGTCGTGTTCTCAATATATACGTGCGGACTAAAATCGAATCTGACAACTGTTATTGCGATTTTATGAACTCTGTCAAAAATTTTATAGAAATCCACCTGAAGTATTCTCGGATGTTTTTGAATTATTCTATTTAAATAAGAGTATTCTCACAATTATGTGTTTTGAAAATGAAAAGTCATACAATCCGATTTTTTTGGATAATTTTTCTCTATATACAGGGTGATTCACTGGGATGGCCTATTAGACGTTTATGGAAAACTAATCATAATTTTGTGCTAAAAAATTTGCATATTGGGGTTTGAGACATTGATATTTCTCCCTAAAATATCTTCAGATCTCTACAACTTCCGATTATATCGGCAATAGACTACTACTTCCTTATTTCAAATGGCACACAGTATATTATTGCATCATTAGATAGATTTTTTTATGACAATTTCGACAATATACCATACCTTGGGTAAAAACTCAACGGTTCATGAGATTCTGATAAAAAAAATGGTGGCGATGAGGAATCAATTTTTTTTTGATATTTTGGAGAAAAAGCTTTTTTCGAAAAAAAATTTTTTTTCGATTCTGTAAATATGTAAAGCTATAAGACTGTTTGCGATCATGAAGATCATGAACTTGGACAACTCAAATTCATCAAAACTCAAGATTTTCGAATTAGAACCAATTTTTTTATTGTTTCAGTCGATTCTACTTACAAAAATAGTGAGGGATTACTCAAGCAAACCCTATACCTTAAATGAATATTTTAAGAGTTATCGATGAAGGACTTTAAATGAGGAAAAAACACAATTTATAACTGTGCGGAGTAGTCTGTGAATTACGGAAAACACAGAAAGAATCTAAAATTCGATGTTTCTATAACTAAATTCGACATTTCAAGAATTGTAATAAATTTTTCGATGGGATTGTTGTAACCAATACAATTTTCAATTACGAATAATTCATTGCAATTCTTGAAATCTCAAATTTAGTTATGGAAACATCGAATTTTAGTTTCTGTCTGTGTTTTCAAGAAATCACAGACTACTCCATACAGTTATAAATTGCGGTTTTCCTCATTTGGAGTTCTGCATCGATAACTCTTGAAGTTTTTTTTTGAGGATTTGCTTAAGGGACCCCCACTGTTTTGTTCGTAGAATCGACTGAAATAATAAAAAATGTAGGTTCTAATTCGAAAATTTTGAGTTTTGATGAATTTGAGTTGTCCAAGTTCATAATTTTTTTATAATCACCCTGTACATTTTTGGTCCGAACATTTTTATAATACTACGTAATTGCAGAAACAAAAAAAAAAAAGAAATTTTTCGAAAAAAGCTTTTTCTGCCGAGATGTTCTAAAAAATGCGAGATCACAACGCCACCATTTTTTTCATAAGAATCCTATTAACTCATGAACCGTTGAGTTTTCACCCAAGGTATGGCATATTGCCGAAATTGTCTCAAAAAAGCCATCTAATGATGCAATCGCATACAGGCTCAGGCCTCTGCGATCAATGTTTATGTTTAATAAACATTTTTATTATTATTAATAATATACGAGGTGTGCCATTTGAAGTAAGGAAGTAGTAGCCTGTCTTCGGTATAACCGGGGTTGTAGAGAACTGAAAATATTTTAGAGAGAAAGATCATTGTCTCGAACCCCAATATGCAAATTTTCACCCCAAAATTATGATTAGTTTTCCATAAACGTCTCATAGGCCATGCCGTTAATCACCCTGTATAATGTATGTATATAAAGTAAATAGACCAAAACATACTCCAAGATCATCTGATCGATATAAGCCATATATTTTTTTATTTTTATACTCAATCAACTACTAAAAGAGTTGTTCACTCTTCAAGTCGCTAATGATTCGAGTTGACAGTATTGTGGTGGTGTTTTTGTAGCGTTACTATATTTTCGCTGATTCTTTATGTAATGAGATGTTTAAAATTGCATTCCTGCATTGAAATACTCGTACATTCCTGAAATATTCGACAAGTCAATTTAAGATTCCATTTCGCTCTTCAAGTTTATATTATTATTGAAAATTGTTCAATAATTATGAATTTGCTATGCCATTCATATCAATCCAATGAATGAAAATGGTAGAGTTGGTTATTATCTACCTAGGGATTCACGGCTTGGCGATTTTCAAGCTACTTGGCTTGAGCTTGACTGGATTTCAAGTCAAGCTTAGTGCAACAGCTCATGGCTTTACGTAGGTACTTTGTTATTTTTTTTTTATAAATTTGAAATTTTACGAGCCGGATGTTGGTTTAAACGTTGTTCGTTGAATTATGAAGCAAAGTTCCTTCTTCATGAGAAATATATCAACGCTGGTCGAAGCCTTTCAGGTTTTCTATTGGTTCAATGCTTTTGGATAATTACTTAAAAAAGAAATACTTCCTCCTACATTTCCAAATGTAGGTGATAATTTCTATCCAATCCTCGAATTAAGTCGCAGATCTTCCTCAATTTCGAATTCTTAATTGAAAGCGTTTTCTCATGAAGGAGTTGAGTACCCTTGTTCGTTTTCGGTTGCTATAAGTAGACATCGTTGACTAAGAACTACAAAAGTCTTTACAGGTTTAGAACTATTTAGAGGGGCACTACAGGGATATCGAAAATCGTCAGAGATACAGGGTGGCTTAAATTACAAAAAAGTTGCGTTATTTAGGGATGAGTGAGTTGGTGTGAACAAATCTAAAATATATCCAATGGTTCACGAAATATCTTGAAAAAACTAAAAATCGAGATTTTCCTTTTTTCTGTATAACTCATTTGTTTCTGGAGATGACTTCACGAGATTCGGTTTGTAGCCATTATCCAGAAATAGTTTCAGAGACGCGAAAATCATTTTTTTCTTACGGACGCCATATTCTCCTTATAAGGTGATAAAGGAAAAAATTACGAATTCAACAATGTAATCACCTCATAAGGAGAGATTGTAGTATTGCTGAATAGACTAAGTTCGTACTTGTTTAAACACGTATGGTGTGAAAGTATAATTATGGACAGTTATTATGCTATAGAGTATTGTTTTATTTTGGAGGATAACGTTCGATCAGACAGCATTCCCTTCTCTCCGAAATGCTTAATTTTCATTCTTGCTTTTGAAATAAATTGGAGTATCCCTCCTCCACATAAACAAAGCAAACAGTCTTACGCTATTAACAAGCAACCGTTTATAGTGGATACACGTCTTACACACGAACGATCTTTTGGGTTAAATTGGAATAGTCTTTGAATGTGTCCCAACAAATTGATTGCTAAGAGGAGAAATGAACTTTGATCTGTCTTCTCCCTCATCGGCAAATATATGAATCGCTCTTTTATTAGTTTCAGCCCCTCTGTGGTTAATTGCTTGAAGGCTGAGCTGACCTTTTGTCTTTAATTCATCTGTTTCTCCGGATATATGCATCTCGCAGAATTAAATTTATTCTGGGATCTCACTATTTCTATGTGATTTATATTGAAATAAAGAGATAAATACCGACATATTCAATGATGTGCTAATTAATATTTTTGATCTTAATATATAAAGTGAATTATCCTGTAGCATTGTTGTCGAATAGAAAAGTATATTAAGTATCGAAGGCATATTTTACTGATAATTTTTTTAAAGGAAAGGCAACCCTTGTTCCTGTATGAGATCGTCAGGTACATCTTAAAATTAGTTTTGCTGGACCCTATTATTTTTTCCTCGATTATAAAGCTCCACCTTACTACTGAAAAATCAATAATGACGTTTATATAAAAGTGTTATTTCTGCAATATACCAGTTTCAGTGAATACTAATCAATACCGGGTGTTTCATTGGGAAACGGAAATACTTCACAGGTGCTTAGGTGGCACCAAGGCGGTTCTGGAGATCCCCATTTATTGGGTCTTTCTGTCTTCGTAGCCGAGATATTTTATGAATTTTGCCCGTTTCTTTCTGAGGCCATATCAAACGAGCCACCTGGTATGTTTTCTTCATATTTGGCAAATATGTTCCTAATTGGGAGCCTAAACGTATCATGCAATAACCGCTTTGAAAATCCAGATCCGGGTTAACAAAAAATTATGAATCGTTTGAATCCTCGAAACAACACCCTGTACATCTAAATTTTGAAAATCTGTTTTAATATTCGGAAACACAACTAAAAACTAAACTGAGACGTGTACTTCAAATATTCGCGCAGACAGTTTTACTGCACAAATATTCAGCGTAAAAGTGAAGTTTTTAAGAACTTGGATACCTGAAAGTGGTTTGAAGCGACTTTTAACAATGAATTATCAAAAATATTGAATCCATAATTATATCAACATTACTTTGTAATCCATTCATATGTTTTATTATTGTGATTAAATAGGGCGCGATTTTCGAATTATACATATGTACAGGGTGGGCAAATAAGCGAGGTAAGCGGCTATATCTCAGGATCCACTCATCGTAGAGACTTGCGGTGAAAAATTTTACCACTAAAGTAAACAAGAGAACACACTGGAAATTGTTTTGAAGTTCATACTTCTACCGCTAGGGGGCGTAATAGCTACCGTCGAGTAGAAAATGAATTTTCCTCGAAAATGTTTCATATGAAGTTGAAGGGAAAATATCATCACTGTAATCCTTGGAAAGTTCTCTATCTTTTTAAATTGTCACTTTCGATTTTACGACATCAAATAAGGGTAGGTGAAAGGGAGAAATCTGACTGATTGAAACGCCTGTAACTTCAGTTTGGCTCAAAAGATAATGTCTTGTCAATTGAGGACAAAAAATACTCATGATGAATTTGTTTTTGCTGCTTTCGATAGGGGGCGCTAAGTCAGAAGTTCATTGTTTTATTCATTTTACTCCGAAATTTCAAATGTCATGATAAGATTTTCTTAACAGAAACAGAAGTTCCATCAAATTTGCATGAAAAACCTCAAGGCCGCAAAGCGATAATTTCATTTCGTGTATAACCGAAGTGCCGAAGTTTCGAAAATATTTCAGCTGAATAAGGCATCATGAACAATGTCATACGTCTATTAAGCAGTAGAACTTGAAACACCCTGTATATTGCTGAGGTCCACCGTAACCCGTAAAGGTATATAAGGAGTTGGCGAGAAAAAAAATTTGGAACCACTGGTGTGTTCCATCAGTAAAAAAGAGAATATTGAAAAATTCAGAATTCCGAAACTAATTGAAGTAGAACTTTGTGGTGAAAAATATGGTATTCAGTACGACAGAAGATTTGTGAACAATTTTGAAGAAATTGTGTCCCCCTATCGAACACTCCTCTGGATTGGGATTTTTTCCGTGTCCTCGTGTAGTCTGATGCAGTCGGTAGATGTAGATATACCTATTTCAATAAATTGGTGTACCGGTGATCTATTCGGCAGCTCCTAGCATTTCTTTGTGGTATATTGTATCGAAGGCCCTTTCATAATCAACGAATACCAGTACCAAGGATCTATTATATTCTTCCGATTTTTCAATCAAACTTTTCAATGTTTGGAGATGATCATTCTTTCTATAGTCTTTCCGGAATCCAGATTGTTTTCTTGGTTGGTATTGTTCTAGTTAAGAACATAATCTGTTTGCGATGATCTTGGTGAAATGTGCGATAGTGGGCTAATAGGCCTGTAGTTACCGCTATTGGTGGTATCGCCTTATCTATGTATAAGGACTACATACGTGTTAGTCATTTGTTTAAAATATTTCAATAATACATTATTTCTTCTTTCGTGACTGATTTGATTCTTACTGTAATATGAAAACTATTGTGTAACTTGTTAAGTGGAGAATTGTTGTTTTCGGTGATGAACTACATTTCGAGTGGAGTAAATCCTTATATTTATATCTTGCTGTCCATTTTAACACCGATGTTAACTTAGCAGACTGTTTGACGGAAACACACGAAGGCGGTGACCAATGGCGTGCGGTAAAATAACGATTTCTTATAGAAATATTCACTAGATCGGATATAAATTTCGGAAGTGAGTTCCGTGTAGTATTGAGAGTATACGTTGGAGGTAATATCGATTTCCTATAGACCTCGGGATATTTTTATTCAAATTATATAATTTGAGAAAGTCATATCTCTGGAAATATGCGTCGGAACATAACCATATTTGCATGAAGATTACTATTAGCGATGTGAATGAACTGTGAGAAAATGATTGACTTCCCTGGGGATCCAAGGGTAGTTTTTTCAACTCTAAAATTACGAAAATTTCTATCTCCGGAAATACTCGTTGGAGCATAACCATATTTGGAACGTAGTTTACTATTAGCAATGTGAATGAACTGTGAAAAAATCATTGACTTCCCTGAGGATCCAGGGGTATTTTATAGTGATCAACAAGCCAAATATGATTATACGTCGACGCGAACTTTCGGAGATTTTCGAAATTTAAGGGTTGAATAAACTACCTCTGGATCCCCAGGGAAATTAATGATTTTTTCACAGTTAATTACACCACCAATCGTAATCTACATCCCAAATATGGTTATGCTCCGACGTGGACTTTCTAAGATACAATTTTTCTGAATTTAAGGTTTGAAAAAACAATCCCTGGATCCCTAGGGAAGTCGATCATTTTTTCACAGTTTATTAACATCGCTAATAATAATCTACATTCCAAATATGATTAGGCTCTGGCGCGTATTTCCAAAGATACGAATTTTCGGAATTTAAGGGTTGAAAAAACTACCCCTGTACGCGTCGGATCATAACCATATTTCGGATGTATATTACTATTAGCGATGTGAATAAACTCTTAAGAAATGATTGACTTCCCTAGGGCTCCAAGGAATTTCAATGATTTTTTCAGTTCATTCACATCGCTAATAGTAATCTACATCCAAAATATAGTTATGCTCCGACGCGTTTTTCAGAAGATAAGGATTCTCGAAATTTAAAGGTTGAAAAACTACCCCTGGATTCCTAGGGAAGAAAATTTTTTCACAGTTCACTCACATCGTTGATAGTAATCTTCATGTCAAATATGGTTATGCTCCGACGAGTACTTTCGGAGATATGAATTTTTCAAATTTGACGTATGATAATTTGAATAAAAACGTGGCTAAAATATCCCTAGGTTTATAGAAAATCCTTTGCGTTTATTCGAGTCAACTCGGAAGAAACCATACGATTCGGTAAATCGTGAATTCCCGTTCGTTGCAGTTCGAGCTGTGGCAGGGAGAAGTGATCTCTCAAAAAGTATACGTTCATTCAGTGTTCAGAGCACTGTAAGTACGTAGACGCTTTGAAAGATCACATATCGACAATACGGTCCCTGGCCCGAGTTGGATTCGATTTTACGAGTATACGACGTAAACCGAATCAAGCCGTCGCGTCGTGTGGTTGGTGGTAGGATGAAGCGACCGCCGAGTTAAACCTTTCTTCACCGAACTGAACTCGGTTCAACCGAGTTTCAACGTTTCAACTCGTCGACTGAGTTGAACTCGGGTGAACCGAGTTCAACTCGGCTGCAGTCGAAGTCGACGCGATGAGCCTTCACTCAGTGCGGTGAACGCATCGAGTTATTCGGTCGGTTGCGGCCGACTCGAGTCAACTCGACTTTCAAACCGAGTTGGCCATCGATTCAACTCGAGTAGATCGAGTTGAGACTCATACGACTCGTCCCGTCGCTATACAGAACCCACTTCCGAAATTTATATCCAATCTAGTGAATATTTCCATGAGAAATCGTTATTTGGCCGCCACTGGTCACCGCCTTCGGGTCTTTCCGTCAAACAGTTTGCTGCAAACGGTCTGCTAAGTTCACATCGGTTATTTTAACAACCTACTACGAATTAAGTGCTTAATCTATTGAAATTATCGGCTTCATCGGTATTTCAGGTTTTAACCTTATTTTTTCATCAACTTTTAATACCGCTCACGTGAGGCTCTCTAAGAGTAGATTTTTCTTGTTTTTAGCATTCTGATGAAGGAGCAAATTGTATGCACCGAAATATATAGATAAACATGACCAAAGGTTGTTTTTAGTTGAATAACCCTTTTTCTACCTAGTAACCAATTAGGAGCTTATTAGTTTAGAATTTATGGCAATACTCCGAGTAGATATAAACAATAAATGCATGCAGAAGCTGACTCCGTCAAGTATCAAATCAAGTTCCACCGTGGAGTACTCTCATCCCGTATAAACAATGCCTTACTTCTCTTCCTTTTTCCTTTTTTTCATTTTTTTTATTGAACCATAAATTCAACTTAGAACCTACTGTTCTTGCCTACATGGACGAGTACATTTTACAAGATTTGAAGTTACAAAGTAAAAGTTTTAGGATAATTTTGAAGAGTTTAAATTCCACAGAAATATGGGAATGGAATAAGTTGTTTAGGCTAAATCTAAATTTTTTGTTCAGTACAATCAATGGAGCTCGTAATTGTGTAAAAAGTTTATAACCAACCAACACATGTCCGATCATTTAGTTGTCCTTGGCTCTGAAATATCGCATATATCGAAACAACATCCTGTGCGTCCAATTTCATCATAGGTTGATGGTAAGATAATTGGACTCTTAAGGTTGTATTTTTACAGAATTGAACCGGTAATCTACTTGTTGATTATTGTTATCATCTTAGTCAATTATTAGTAATTGCAGCTGAAAGAATGTTCATAGAAGCTTGCTTCTCATATCAACTATTTTTGTTCTCAACTTGAAATAAATAATAACAGCAGCGACTCGTATTCTGTAAGGTGCCTTCTAAGAATTAGAGTTGAACCTTTATTGGCAATGAATAAAATATAAAAGTATGTATGTAGGTATTAGTAGTTACTAATGAGAAATTAACATAAGGGGTGAACTGTATTTTTAATTTTTCTTCCTCCACTGAGTGACTCAGAAGTGTTTGAAATATATGCAGTCGTTTTATCGTTCCATTGTGGTATATCAATTCAAAAATAAATCAAGTCTACAATCTCTGACACATCAATATGACACGAGGAACCATGGCACTTGCTACAAAACTCCATTTTCAGCTAAAACAGTTGGCCAACGCAGTTTTGCTTATTTGGCACCGAGAATGTATCAGATTCTACCCAAAAGTCTAAGAGAACTTCATAATCTACGCCTCTTCAGGAAAAAATTGAATGAATTTATTGCAAAGTACCCGAGAAATGAACTCGTCAAAATAATAGACATGAGAAAATAAACATTTGTGACACTGTATTATGTTGGTACTTCTTATATCTTGCGTTTTATATTGTATATATATATATGCCTTCATTAGTGCACATTTGATCTATACCATTTTATCTGTGCACGCTTTGTAGGTGTGCAATGTTTTGTTTGTACATTTTATTTATATAAGTATTATACATTTTTATCTACATTGTATCTGTTCCTTGTCTACATTTTGTTTATACACATTTTTTAAAATAGAATTAGTATTAGTATAGCAGCCAATATCTTAAATCCTGACAACTCACGCACAGGCAATCTGCCTTAGTGAGTTTTTTGCGGTTTATTGAAACAATATTTCAAATGTTATTGATTTTTTATACAAATTGTACTTTTTCAATAAACTATATATTATTATTATTATTATTATATATATATATATATATATATATATATATATATATATATATATATATATATATATATATATTATCAAAAACCCAATTACAACAGAGTGGTGTAGGGTATTACCACAGACTGGTGTAAGATATCTGAAGTAAATCCAAATAACAAGTTATTCAATGAAAAATTTGTTTTTTATTATGTTATATCCATATTTGTGGTTTTTTGAGTGGGTAATTATAAAAATGTTCACAAGCAAAATTTTAAATTGTGTGGTAACAAAAATTAGAGTTCGTGATAAAAATTTCTGCCTAGTTTATTTGAAGAAAATTTATGTGGATTTGCTGATAATTTGTAGGTAGTCTAGTACTGCCACATTGCAGCGCTTTTGTGTTTGATCATACTCGATCATTTTCAATGAAAACTCATAACGTGAAAAATATGGAAATTTTTTTATGTTATCTATGCTTCTCAGGGTACCCTTACTAAGTTTTTATTAAAAACTAATGCTGGGGGTTGTTGAGGGTAAATTCCTACCCGACAAAATATCAAGTTAGATTTTCCTTAGAAAGTACCCTGTAATACATTCATTCCATTAAAAATCCCCATCCACTTCAATTTTTGATTGAAAACGAATGGTGGGATTGTAGGTGGTGAATTCTTGCGCGAGAAAATATGGGGTTATGTCTTTCTTAGAAAGTGTACTGAGGGTCACCTATTCCATGAAAAACAATTTAGCGAAGTGATTTTCCTTCGAAATGAGCTGATGCATCCCATGATTTTTTTTTATCTGAATCTCATTGAAGGCGTTAGTTACACGGTTCACACCAAGTTGTATCGAACATTTTTTGAGACGCTCTGTAATTACCAACTAACTGCAGAGTATAGATCAGTGGACCAAAGCTTTCGATAGTGTTATTCCCACTGATATCATCTACTTCGACTTTTCATCGTCTCCTTTGCAAGCTTGAGCATTTTGGAATCAGAGTACATTCGTTGCAGTGGGTTATGAGAAGGAGTTTCTAATTTAATAATAACAAATTATTTTATTCAAATATAATAAGTACAAACTCAAATTATTCTCAGTTATAATGTTAGGGTATATAACAGTGTTTTTTCACCTACACCTGTGACCAGAGGTGTGCTTCAGAGGACAGTTCTGGGTCTCCTCCTCCTCCTATTGGTCTACACTGCCGATTTTCCCCGAAATTTGAGGTCACCCTGCTTACAATTTTCGGACGATTCAAATCTTTTTAACAACCCAATCTCTGATTATGAACTCCCCCAGGCTGACCTGAATATTATCTTCCAAGAATTTTTAACTTCCACTGAATTGGCAAGCAGAACCCGAAGAATCACTACTTACTCGATGGACATCAAATAGTTACGACGAAGTCACATAAGGACCTAGGAATGACCATCACACCTGATTTGCTTGGTATCTTCATGTAAATGGGGTAACACCAAGGGCAAGAAGCCTCGTCTTTGTGGTCTCAAAGTGTTGCAGTGGTTGTTTTACTGTTTCACACGAAATACTTATAACTTACAACTTATACACATGTATAAGTTGAAAAAAGAAAACTTCACGCCTACCCAGCGACCAAATTTTCTATCTAATAGATTTTTTTCAACCTAGAACAGATGCCTGTGGATGTTGTTTGTGTTCCCCAAGTGTGAACGCCTACAAGAACAGATTTGATTCGCATGAATTTCGCACACTTGTTACTTTCCTCATTGAATGCTTGAATTTGTTTGTATTTTTTCACATTATTACTTACGTGCTGTATTTATTTTTCATTTCTGAGCTTCAAAGGCTTAGCCTCAGTTCATGTCGTTCAATTAATTATAATAATATAACACATCGCTCTATTATTTAATCACGATATCTGTCATTTTCTATGTTTGCTTCAGAAATGGTTCCGAACGATAAGTGTAATCAAATATGTTATGTTTGATATTTGGGTTGCTGGTTTTTATTTTTATGATTGACTCTAGTGGACTGTAATAAGAATAATTGCTTACCTGGTTAAATCATTTCAATAAATCCCTTTGTTTCTCTCGAATGTATAATTGGAAATTTTTTTTCAGAATATTAAAACGGAATGACATGTTGCCAAATCGAAATTTAAATAATTAAATTTCAGTATATTCTTAACAATAAGGTTTCACTCATTTCATATCTATATCACTTACATCATCCTCAAATTCAATTCTGTCCGGCAGTCTCTAAACACGATAACTTTCGAACAGAAAGAACTTAAGTCTTGAGATTTTAAGGGTCTGTTTAGGTCTCGAACGATTATGTTTGTTAATGAAAGAAATTTGAATAGGGGTTTGCGTGTAGGTATGTAATGCATAATATAAAATAGCAATTTGAAGTATGATGCCAATTACCATGTGGATCGCGTTGCAAGAAAGATAAGAAATATAAAAAAAAATAATCCAAAAACTTTCCGTAACAAGAGATCTGACTATGTTGAAATTAAGTTTGTGAAATAATCACTGTTCATGTTGAAATTCAGGAGTATCGTATAATCAGATAAATTATACAGGGTGAGTCTTTGACTTGTACATATATTTTAACCGAAGGTTCCTGAGGTCAAAAGAAATACTTTATTCATTTACCATTTTTTCCGATTCGGCCCTGTTAAAAAGATATAGCCATTTTAAATTTTCAAAATGAGCAAATTCACCCCTGAAAACCGGAACACTGAAGTTTTCTCAAGCATATATACCTTTTGAACCTTGGAAATAAGCTACTAAATTAGAAAAACCATCATAAACTCACGTTTAACATTCCATTTGTTGAACAAAGTAGTGTTTATAATAAAATAAATGAGTTATTCCAAATTCGTTGACGCTAAAGATTAAATATTTTTCTCCTGATTTCTATTTCATTTTCGATAATTATAACGAATTGAGCTCGCTACCACCCATATTAGCTCTGATACTCATAATTCATGTCCATTCATTCATTATATTTCATTTATATGATATCGTTTTGTTTACAAGAATTGCCATTTAACCTTAAAATCTCAAATAAATAATATTGATCTGTGAAAGTTCTAACACAGACTATAGTAATCTGTGGTTTTAAGTTTGACTTACAAATTTCGAGTGATGCCAAATATAAACACAGCAGTTCGGTTCGAATAATCTAGGTTCTAACCTAAAATTTTCATTTCAGTTTACACTGTTATTGTTATAAGATATTTGTTATGAAATGAAGCATTTGATTTGTTCCAACTATCTCATAAAAATATTGAAATGCATCAATATTTTTGAAGCCATCAGTATGAAAATATGGAAATATGTAAAATATTCTGGCTCTGTAATCAATGGAAAATGTTAGACTCCACTTGTAATCAAATTTGTTCTTAATGTGTACCTACATTATAGCCAACTTTACTACTTAATTCATCTTGATTTTGGCATTGAAAATAAATGAGAAGTATTCAATTTAAATATCCACAATAGAATATCCAGTTTCTTTCAACTCACCTAATTTGTTTTCACATTAAAACAATTATGTCCCTTTTGGAAGTATGTCAATCATATGCTCTTAGGATGAATTTATGGAATAGCAAAAGAATAAAAGTATTCAATCTCAATCACATGAAAATTTGTCTAGTTTGTACCTAGTCCTAGTGGTATGTTTCGATGTGAGTTTGAATGAGCCGAAGAAGAATACAGTATTGTTCGATAGCAGCAGTCTTTAGTGGGATATTGATTGTTGTCATTATAATGGGACTATTTTGTGAAAACTTTTTTAAACATGGGCTTCATGAATAATCTGGACTTTTCAAAAAGAATGTTGATTTTAGTGAAGTATCTTCTTATTATCAGAGCTGTGCCAAAGCTCAGTAATTTGTTATCAAATCGAGGAGTTGAGGTGAGCTTATTCAAATAACTTCATTTTCAAACTAAGTTGGCTAGTACTTCAATTCTAAAATCTGAGACATGACATCATAGTAAATATTCATTTCTGTGGTTTTTTTTTCCACAACAGAACAGAGTTGCATTCAGCCAAAGTACCCAATTTTTTGAATTTCACAGATAATTTTTTTTTTTTAAGATCAAGTTATTCGAAAACGGCGCTTTGTACGAGAAAACATGAAGAATACTTTTATTTTTCAAATTAGCCAAATATTCTTCAATGAACGTTCAAATTACTCTTAAGAGTTGGTTTCTTCGAATTTCTGGTATTTTTATGGGATGTAATGTTCATAATAAAGAAACAGAAGAATGTGTATGGAATCTTGTGTTCGGATAAGATGTATCACATAAAGAAAAAGCTATATTTCAAAAATCATTTCCTTCGATAGAACCATTTACGAGATATAGCTGAAAATCACATTTTTTTAACGATTTTCAACAGCCTGTATCTTTTTAACCGGGCCGAATCAGAAAAAATGGTAAAGGAAAAAAGTGTTTCTTTTGACCTCAGGAATCTTGGGTTAAAATATATGTACAAGTCAAAGACTCACCCTGTATATCTATATACAGTTGTGATCTCCAAAAAGCTCCTGACGCTAAGTCAGCGCTTTTCTCGAATTTTTCCGTATTTTATAAAATTGTAACACAATTGTTGATAGCTACGTTTTTTTCCTGCGAAACTCTACCTGGTCGTGTCGAGGTTTTCAAATAATAGGACAATAATGCACGGGGTCAGGGTAAGTCAATCCAAACAATGAACGCCTCCTGAATAATTATGCGGTTCCACATTATATGTATATTACTGAGATTAACATAGCTGCCACTTGTTTTGGTTTATTATTGAAAATAATAAACCTTTGGAATCGTTCAAAAAAGTCAAAGTTAACATTTTGGAATGTATACAATCCAAATATTGAATAAAGATATGAGGCAACTTTCCCCGTACTTTTGGATTATTCAAGAAATTAGTCAAAAAAATTAAAATTGTTATTTTTCATATAGATGCTATAAGGTCACAAAACGAATCGAAATGGATGAAAAAATATACGGTGTTCCATTAAAAAAAATATCATTTTATGAAATATTAGATATGACAACGCGACTGTCAATACTTTTTTGTTTTCGGCATCGAGAAGGCCACTAAAAATACTACCAGTTAATAAAATCCAATTTTGCCAAAAAAATGTGTTTTACTGTGGTAGACCGGGGAGTTTTCAATTGGCCTGTTACATAAATCAGATATTATTGAATTTAGACATAATCATGGTAGAATACCTACTATACTTATTTCTCCTCGCAGACATCAAGGCAATAATAAAAACATGACGAATTTTTCGCTATGGTTTATTTTACACTGTGTCCGTAAAGTATGGAACAAACCTCGGAACAAACTCATTTTTAGCTAAACAGGCCATTCTAAGAAATAATCCTGAAACACGATTTTTTATTTTAATTTACCGTATTTTAAAATAATCTAATATTTATATATCGGGTGTCCCAAGTTGAGTGGCCTATTAGATTATTATGGAAACTATTGATGGTAAAGATTTCAAATTTTGTGGATAGATATTTGGCCATGTAAGGTACATTTTTAAAATAATTTCACATTTCCAGTTTTGCCGGATGTACGACCATTTGGCAACAACTTTGTTATTTTAAATGGGACATCAGGTATTTCTATTTTTTTTATGATACTCCATAAAATATTAAATCTACTCACTCTTACTTTTCCATCCCTATCTTTAACGGTATTTGAGTTATTAATTATTTTTCGAAATTTTAGATCAAATTGGCGTATTACGAAAATGACTCTAGTTCGCTCAATATTTGAGATTTAAGTCAGAAATTTTGCAAGTCGTTAGATATTGATCTGATCTGTGTCACTGCTTTTGAATTATGGTTGTCAATAATACAGGACGGACCAAAAAAATTATCATTTGCCAAGTTACAAAATTGTAAAAAAGTCTATTTTTTCAAATTAGACACCTAGTATATTTTTCAATTTTTGGAATCAGTTCAACACACTCTACAATTTCTTTATTCACGTCCCTATACCTATCTCAACTGGATTCCAAGTTATATGCGTTATATGTGTATATCTTTCTTGAGCCATTATTTATAGAAAAACCTCGGAACAAAACACCTGTTAGGTAATAATTATTTATTTTGACATTTATGGATTGAACTGATTCATTGATATATGAACGACATCGAGAAAATAACAATACAAAAGAAATTAACGCTTATTGAATCAATGTGAAATCTAATAAACGCATATAACTCGGAATCCAGTTGAGATAGGTATAGGTACGTGAATAGAAAAATTGTAGAGTGTGTTATACTGATTCCAAAAATTGAAAAATATACTAGGTGTCTAATTTGAAAAAATAGACTTTTTTACAATTTTGTAATTTGGCAAATGATGATTTTTTTGGTCCGTCCTGTATTATTGACAACCATAATTCAAAAGCAGTGACACAGATCAGATCAATATCTAACGACTTGCAAAATTTCTGACTTAAATCTCAAATATTGAGCGAACTAGAGTCATTTTCGCAATACGCCAATTTGATCTAAAATTTCGAAAAATAATTAATAACTCAAAAACCGTTAAAGATAGGGATGAAAAAGTAAGATTGAATAGATTTAATATTTTATGGAGTATCATAAAAAAAATAGAAATACCGGATGTCCCATTTAAAATAACAAAGTTGTTGCCAAATTTTCGTACTTTCGGCAACACTGGAAATGTGCAATTATTTCAAAAATGTACCTTACATGGCCAAATATCTATCCACAAAATTTGAAATCTTTAACATCAATAGTTTCCATAATAATCTAATAGTCCACTCACCTTGGGACACCCGATATATTATAATAATAATAATTACGTTACCGTAATTTTTTTTAATGGAACACCCCCATTTTGTCTCAATTTTCCGATTACTCTAACTGAGCTGATTCAAAAAATGTATCACATGTTGATTCCAATTGGTACAGGATGGACAAAAATACAATAGCTTTGTGTGTGCTCATAGTAACGCGTAACATTCTTTATTAGTCAAATCAACAATATTATCAAAAATATTATTGTCTAGTGGCAATAAACAAATAATTACAATTCACAAAAAACTAGACGACTAGGTTTTTTTTTTAATTGATAAGAAATAATCTCTTTCATATTCTGTCTGCTAGACCACAAGTACGAAACATGTTTGGAAACAGCTCATTTTTATGAATATAAAAATGTAACAAACTACAGGGTGTTACATTCGAACCAATTGCCGCTAGACAATAAGTATTTTTGATACTATTGTTAATTTAAATAATAAAGAATCTTACGCGTTACTTTATGAGCACACACAAAACTATTATATTTTTGTCCACCCTGTACCAATTGGAATCAACATGTGATACATTTTTAGAATCAGCTCAGCTAGAGTAATCGGAAAATTGAGCAAAATGGGGGTGTTCTATAGAAAAAAAAAGACGGTGACGTCATTACTCGAAAGTAATTCACCCTGTATATTAGATTATTATTTTAAAATACGGTAAATTAAAATGAAAAATCGACGTGTTTCAGGATTATTTCTTAAAATGGTCTCTTTAGCGAAAAATGAATTTGTTCCATACTTTACGGACACAGTGTATATCTACTCTTTCATTGAAAAACATCGCGACTCATGAGAAAAAAAAATAATTAAAATTCGGAAATCAGAATGAAAATTTTTAAAAATTCATACTAGAACAATCATCAGAGCTGAAATTTTGGGTAAAGAAATATGATATTATCTGGAAACATCCTTGGAATACATATTTCCCATGTCAAAAGCTCTCAAGAGCTCCTTACGCCAAGTGGATTTCTTTCCCGATTATACATTCATTTATATACCAATTTTTATAAGTAGGTTCTTTATGACTTGGGTATGATAGGTACATTTTTTCTAGGATTTATTTCTAAAAAATACAAATCGAAAACAAACACTTGAATATTGGATTGGAAAAAACTTTCAGCGATGATGCTTATAAGCAAGGTTTGTTGCAAAAATGTAACATTTTTTATTTCCCCAATCCATTCTAATGCAATAATGGAGCAATCAAATCAAATTAATCGACTTCATAAATAATTCAATATTGTTGACTAGGTGTAAAGGGAATGATTTTCGATAATCCTTGAAACCTTTTATAATTCATTTATACTTTAAAGTTCACTCTGTAAGAATTAGACTGAATATTCGAAGCTCAGTCTCAACCGTGTGATGTTTTCTTACTTGCGACAAAGAACAGTTAACGTAGAGAGACGGTGATTTGGAAGAAATCATAATCATTGAAAGTAGAACAACCTGAAAATGAGAATTCTCTCGCAGGATGTTGCTCATTAACGTGAAGTAACTTATTTGATTATTCAATATTTTCCTCTTCCTGTCCACATTTGTTTTTTCAGCTAGATTCCTCTTCATTCATGAAGCTGAGATGAATGGACTCTATACTATCTCTATCGAATGAAGTGTAGAATCAAGAAGCGGTTTCCTTCATTAATTAGTTTATCGTGAGCTTATCGGTTCCAGGTAGGCATTTGATGATTGTAGAATACATTCTAGCTTCATTGATGTATATTAGATAGATTCAATTAATTAAATGAAAATGTTAGAATGAATATTACAATGTTACAATGACTGTACAACATATACAATATTATGGTTGAACATTTATTTACATTGTCGAAAGAAATGAAGTAAAACTTTTTCGTTCATTCTGAATATCATTGTTTTTATTAAATAACATAAATCAAGTGATTATTTATTAGGATGAATTTTCCACTGAAGGAAATATGTTCACTTTAATCTCACTTTAGATTTTAAGTCGATCCACGCTCATGCGTACAAAATGAGATGCTATGTACAGGGTGGGCAAATAAGCGAGGTAAACGGCTATATCTCAGGATCCACTCAAGAGAACAAGAGAACACACTGGAAATTGTTTAGAAGTACCTCTACCGCTAGGGGGCGTAATAGCTACCGTCGAGTAGAAAAATGAATTTTCCTCGAAAACGTTTCATATGAAGTTGAAGAAAAAATATCATCACTGTAATCCTTGGAAAATTCTCTATGTTTTTAAATTGTAACTTTCAATTTTACGACATCAAATAAGGGTAGGTGAAAGGGAGAAATCTGACTGATTGAAACGCCTGTAACTTCAGTTTGGCTCAACATTTTTGAGCAAATTATATCTCGTCTGAAAGATAATGTCTTGTCGATTGAGGACAAAAAATACTCATGATAAATTTATTTTTGCTGCTTTCGATAGGGGGCGCTAAGTCAAAAGTTCCCCCCATTTTCGAAGATTTTTTTCATCGATTATATTTTCTAATAGTATTTTTTTGTTCATATTAAGTCATATATTTTGTGATTATTTTATGCTTAGTACGCAAATTCTAGGGAAGGCTAGCAATATTTTCAATGTTTCCAGCAAGGGCGTAGAAATGGGTGGTAATCATCCCCCCCCCCCAAGATTTCCAAAATATAACATTTCAGAATTCTCGCAAAGACGAAAAACGAAAATTTTTCCATAAAAAGAACCAATAATCATTTTACTTTCCTCTGAAATCGACACGCAGTACAAAATCGGACCCTTTTACTGTTTATGAGTTCATTATCGCTTTCAAGATGAGTACTTTTACTGCACTACGAGCACATCTATGTCCGAGGTTTATTATTTTCCTATATCTAACCGCTTTGTCGGGGTCGCCCCTTATTTGCCATCTGTAATTTTTGCATTCGTAATCGGTATGCACTTACTCGTTGTTTTCGGTTTTTTGTTTCATTCTCGTCACAAAATTTCAATACTGTAGTTATCAAAGTACTGAACTGAGTAATTCGCATCGAAAAATTGTCTGGTCCGTGTTATACGATTTATTGTGATTCATTTGAATTGCAATTTAATTGTGCAGATATCAGTTTTGAATTGATTATATCTAAACGGTGTTCCTAATGTGTACCAATGAAAATGACAGATTTCTCGGATCATTTTGAGCAAAAAGTCCAATAACATGAATCTGCAAACGCTTTGGTTTTGAGAGGGTGATATTTTTTCTAGAAGGGTACCTGTTTCTTTCCAACAGAACTATTTTTAGGTGAAGCACTGGTTCTATAGCAAAATGTGAAAAGAACTCTGGTCTAGTACAACACTTTTTGGTTTGTTGTAGTTTTGTCGTATCTGCTATCGATTTCGAAAAAAAAATTCAAACAACTCTCTGGTAATCCTCAGGAAAATCCAAATTATTATAAAAATCCTGTTAGTAAGCCGTAATGAATAAATAATTATTCATCACTTATGGTACTTATCAACAAATTCTGTAGCGAAGATTAATAAAGATTCGATAAACTAATAAATATAAGCATCACTGAAAAGTATGACTATACAAGAAACCCCCTGTATCTCGAAAACAAAGCGTTTGCGGGCTCATGTTTATGGCACTTTTCTTTCTAAAAATTATCCAAGGAATATTTTCCTCCGTAACTCCGTTTTAGGAAAACCCAGTATAAGGTGATAACAATCGAATTGGTAATAAAAAAAATTTTGAGTAATTAAGTTCCAACTTCGTTATCAAACCTCTTTTTCTCACATTACAGATATGAGTAAACGTTGTTGTGAAAAAAAGTTTTTTTCGAGAACCCCCCCCCCAAGTAAAAAGAAAGATCTCCATCCTTGGTTTCCAGATTCCTCGGCATTGCTCGTTGCGAGGCGTATATATGAAAACCGAGTTGTGATCTTTCGAATTTTTTTCTCTTGATATTTTCGGGCGCCCCTGCAGACCTTGCGCCTGTGGCAAGTGCCACCTTTGCCACGCCCTAGATACGGCACTGAATATAAGGCCCATTATCGTACCAACTTAGATTAGGATAATCTCTTTTTTGAGAAAAATAAATACAGGCATATTTCCCAGATATACCCTAGTCTCCATGTGAAGGAGAAATTAACAGATTTGTGAATGATATATTATTTGTAAAATGTATAATGAAAATTCATAAAAAACTTAATATGTAAAATAATCCTTTATATCTTCATGCGGTATTTTATGGGGATCATATCATCGAACCCCTCACCCTAGACACCCAAATGAGCGACAACAATTAAAAATGACATCTTATATATTATACAGTTCTGTGGTCTCCAAGGGCGCAATTGGTTTATGAATTAACGAATGCTAAAATGCTCTTGACTGCACGTCAGCGCTGTTATCGAATTTCTTCATGTCTATTTCATCACTAACTTTTGTGCATTACAAGATTGTTGCATAAGATCAAGCCGTAAATCCGTCCGTGTATTTCAATTAAACTTGAGACCTGAAGAGAGTTTGTAAGAAGCGCTGACCCGTGCAGCAATTGGTGGTTATTGGTGCTGTAATTATTAGAGAGGTGCTTCCTGTTCAATGCAGATATCCCGCATCCGGTCCGTACCATCGCCTACTCACAACATGAATGTTTTTAGGATTCAATGCTGCTACTGGATGATAGAAGTTGATCACGCTCGGTATTACTCACTAGTAATTATTTTAATTGCACTGCTTTGCTGGAGGCCAAGTACATATTTACAATCAAATTGATTTTCTGAAATCGCTACTTCTATCGATTCAATACAGGAATGATAAATAAAATAAAACAAAATAATTTCTACTGGATTATTTATGTGTTTGTTTAATTGTTTCGCCACACTGTCGCTTCATCAGGCTACATTTCTGACTGATAAGAGTACAGAGTTTTTCGGAAACTTGTATAGGAACAAAAATTGGCAGTGAAGTATTTTCGTTCCTATATAAGTTTTCGAAAAACTCTGTACTCTTTTCAATCAGAAATGTAGTCTGATGCAGCCACAGTGTGGCGAAACAATTGTTGCTAATGAAATAATCCTGTGGAAATTATTTTGTTTTATTTTATTCTTAATGAATTTCCGCCGAGTAAAGACCCAATACATTTTTATACATGAATGATATATTACATAAAAGCATCTTGAAACGGAAAAACGCAAACAAATGAATGAAAAGCTCAATTTGATCACTTTTAATACCAGAGAGAAACTTTCATCGGATCTTGATACTAGAGAATTGTAATCAATAAAAATAGCATGTTTTTTTCAATAATAAACTAGTTCGGGTGCCATTTAATTATTTCTTACTGTCCCACTCAAGTATCAATAGTATTAGTTGTTTTTGAGCGCTTGTTCCCCGAACAAAGCACTATATAATTTCGACACGATGTCTGTGTTTTCCGAATTTGAGCCAAGAACGGCCTCAAACAATAAGGATCAATCAACTGAAGAATCTGTGGTCATATTCAATTCAGTCTGTCGGGCCGGTAGAATCCGGCCGTCCGTAAACACGATAAATCTCGAACGGAACAACCTAGAAACTTTTCAGGCTTGGTTTGAACCTCCAATGTAAAGGGGGGATTCTGCCAAAATTTGAATTTTGATGTTCGCTGTCAATCCTATTTTAGGTCCGAAAGAATCCGCAATTCTCGGTATTGAGTGCACCCATTTAATTTGGATCACTTTCTGAATAACAACACTCAATTCAAAATGATCCCCTAAAACAGTTGTTTATGCAAAAAGAATTATGAACATATTTCTATTTTCCTTATTTTAATTTTGTATTCATTTATATCATTTATGCTTGATTGTTTGAAATTAATATTTTGTATTGCTCTTTCTCAAAAGAATATATATATATATATATATATATATATATATATATATATATATATCTTCTACATTGAATCAAACTTGAATTAGCTTAACAGGCATAATTGATGGAGTCTGTCACATGTTAGTATTTAGGATCTCCCATGATAGCCTCCACACTTGTTTCAATAATTTTTTGCAATTTTGTAAATGAATTATTAGTTTAATCTATTTCTGAAAACCTCCTTGTGGTAGGTCTGGGTTTATTTAGTAGCAATTATTTGTATCGTAAAGATATAAAGATGTTAGGTGGTCTCAGTTTCCTAATGATGAAGTTTCATTATAGAAGAAAGTTATCCCAAGAAACAATTTCATTCATAACCTATCTAGGTACTCAGTTAGCGAAAAAATTTTTGAAAAAGATGACGTAACCATAAGAATAATAATTATTTACAATCGAATAGAACTATCCAAATGATATCAAGATACCCAAAATTAAAATAGAACTCTATTCCTCCAAATTTATATAAAGTAGGTACCCAGGTATCTTTCGAATTCAGCTCCAAAATTCGCTAATAAATAAATACGGCTATACAAAAGGTATGAGATCATTTCTTGACAGAATAATGAAATATCTATAATACGAGTGCATTTCATTAATAAGGACAGAAAAAGAACTGTGGAAAATAAAATATTTCGACTATATCGAGAAGCGATTTGTGAAATGCCACCGAATGGATTTTGGAATATATTTTTTAATAATCAATCAATTTTATTTAAATTTTGACGCAGTCCAAATCAAATAACGATTTTAAGTGAACCACCTAGGGCAATGAATTCGAATTGTCAGACTAAGATTTTATGTTTACCTACAGGGTGTCCCATAAGTGGCACGTCACAGTGACACCGGAGGTAGGTCAGCTAAAGAGGGACCTAACCAGCCTAACATGACCCCAGTAAAAGTTGCATGGTTTTCGAGTTATTACCAAATTACGTTTTTTAGTGAATTTTCACCTTTTTTAACATTGTCAGGGTCAGAATTCTGCTGGAAAGCTCTCGAAGCTTATTTTTGTTGTTGTAATGGAATCTTAAATAGTTATTTAAGATGACATGAGTATGATTCTGTCAAAAAGTTATGTGGATTTCCGTAAATTAATGGATAAATCTTGATTTCAATTGCTAGCAAAACGAGAACTTCGACTTTGGACACCTGCTGTGAAAAAAAAATCCTTGAAACAAAACGAGCAAGTAACATCAAAAAATTGGGCATTTTAGACAGATTTAGAAATGGTACAATACACGAATCTTATGCCCATAAAACTAGGTATTTTCATCATTTTACCGATGCCCTACTTAACTAAGTTGAAACTAGGAACCCCGCTATCAGGTAATTTTGCCGCTTGCTATAACACTACATTTGATACCAGGCTTTGTTATTATTTGTTGAAGTCACAATAGGGAAAAATATGGATTGGGGGAAGCGAAAAAGGAATATTATTGAAAAAAAAGGTAAATTAATTAAAAACAGACTTAACTTTCGATTATTTATTTAATTCTTAAATCTAACTTACAGTAAATGTTCAAACTGTTTCCCTCGGACTCTAATGCATAAATGACAACGTTTTATAAAATTACGATTCAATTTTCTATCCGCTTTCTCGGCATCGCCCCTTATTTGCCTTCTGTGATTTTTGTATTCATGATCGGTATACACTTACCCGTTTTTTGTTTCATTCTCGTTCATTCATTCCAATTATTAGTTATCAAAAAACTGAACTGAGTAATTCGCATCGAAAAAATGTCTGGGCTGTGTTGTACAATTTATTGTGTTTCATTCAAACTGCAATTTATTTGTGAAGACATCAGTTTTGAATTGACATCTGCAAGGTTTTCCCTAAAGGTACAAATGAAAATGACAGATTTCTCGGATCATTTCAAGAAAAAAAGTCCTATAACACTTTGTTCATGAGATACAGCTGTTAAAGTTCAAATTTTTCTCTCATAGCACCTTCCCTTCACAAGATATTTAATTTGAATTGGCATAGATATTCCAATTTAAAGTTTTCATCCTGTGATATCCTAATTTTGAATGCAAATCTACAGAGTGATTTTTTCTGGAATGGTGCCCGCTCCTTTCCTCCAGAATTATTTTTTTGTGTACCACTGGTAGTAAAATTTAAATAGAAACTCTGGTTCAGATCTACACTTTTTGGTTTGTTATAGTTTTGTGGTATCTGCAATCAAATTCCAGAAAAAAATCCAAACAGCTCTCTATAGTAATTCTCAGGAACATCCAAATTATTATAAAGATCTAGTTAGGTAAATGTGATAAATAAATTAATTATACGTTTTGGTACTCATTTACCAACTCTGTAGCGAAGATTAATAAAGATTCGATAAACTGGTTAAGCATTACAAGAAAGTAGGACTACAAGAAACACTCTGTATCTCGAAAACAAAGCGTTTACGGGCTAATATTTATTTTTTAAATTATCCAAAGATCTCTCATTTTCAATCGTAACTCAGGAACACCCAGTATAAAATAAGAACTATAAAAAAATATTTCGTGTAATTTGGTTCAAACTTCGTCATCAAACCACTTTTTCTCACATTATAGATATGAGTAAACATTGTCAAAAAAAATTTTTTTTCGATCAATCAATATCAATAATATAAAAAAATAGATAATAAAAATGGGAGCCACGTAGTTTATCGAAACTAGGGAAATCACTTCATTCAACTCTGACTAAATTACGAAAATCAAAGCCAAGTGGGCAGAGAAGGTAAAAATAGAATTTGCTGACCCTCGTACACATTTATTAACCAGTTCAAAAATAAAAGATCAGAAAAGATGAAACATTAAGGTAGTAAATAGATATAATATCAGGTATTCTAAAACTGAACCAATTCTAGTGCAAAATAATCTCAAAGATCGAACACATGAACATAGGCTATTCTTATTCTCAAGCCTCGAAACATTATCCGGGAAATATGAAAAAAAATTACCAATAAACTTCGTACGACCTGATTTTCAAAGTCGCAAAGTCCGACGAATACCGGAAAATGTCCCCAACGGCGGTCGTCGTCCCGGCAGGTGAATGAATGTATCTCGCTCGGGCTTATTATGGGAAAATATCTGCACCGACTTCAGGCTTGGAAGTACTCGTTGAATCCAGATTTCACCCTCAGGTTGTTCCAGGGGTTTACCAATCAATGCGATGGTAGATTTAATCATCAAATCAAATCAAATCATCAAAAATGTAACTTAAATAGTGTTCTTATTGTGGAGAGATTCAATTTTCAATTCTTATTTAATTCCGTCGACTACAATTCTCAAACTGGTTTCGCATCATCCTCTCCACCATATCAGTGGACGAAAACATCCAAACATGTTTTTTTTATGAAAACCCGAGTTTCCATTACGTTCGCTCGACTTCGGAAATTCGCGACATTAAATATATACAGGGTCAATCTATTGATAAAAAAAAACAAAATAAAATTCGATTAAACACTCAAGCGAAAAGTGAATATAACAACCTATATACAGTTGTGCTATCTAAGAGAGCAATTGGTGCATAAATGAACTGTCAAATATTCTGACTTCACGTGAGTGCTCTCTTCTCTTTTTATATTATCATATTGAAGATTTAGTCATCATATGGGCGTATCAATCTCGAATGGATAAAGTTTGAACCACTTTTACAAAATTAATATTTTTACAACAGGAATATATAATTTTGAGTTACATCGAATTTTAAATACCCATGCTTTTAGGGATATTTGCATGACCTGTTAGGAAATGATGCATAAATATTCCAATATATTCTGTTTAGATTCAGAAAAGTACACAATGGGCCTACATCGAATGGTATTATTTTGAGCGAATCCTTTTGTTTGATATTTTCTTTGCCATACTTCCAAGATCAAGAACACAAAGAAGATATTCGTTCCATTCACCCTCGCAGGCCCAGCTCTACACTACCGAAGTGTGGGGTGTCGTAGTAAAGCCTCTCACGGGGTCCCTTGCTACTTCCGGAGAAGGCAGCGGGGTATATACCTTCCAATATTGTTTCCGGGGAAGGTGAGCCCCTTAAAATATTTGAGTTGCTATCGCTTCGAATGTCTTGCCTGGGGCTGGGTTTTTGGAACAATCTACTTGGAACAATTTAACCGAAAGCTGATTGAGATAAAAGAAAACACTTGGGATATTTACTGCATGTTCTATTCGAAATTAACAAACATTATGGATATATTTTATAATGGATAATTTTGCTCAATTTTTATTCATTTTCATTTGAATGAATTAATATAATCTCTTCCTTTATACTGTTCCGATGATATTATCCGTTTCATATTAAAAACTATAAAGACGAATGTATTATGCCATGTGCAATACATGTGTACATAATAGTACAGGCTATCCCAAATTCGATGCTTACTGAAAGTATCTCGAGAACTGTAAGAGAAAAAACTCCAAGAATCCCTGATCTCTTCATTCGAAATGATAAGATATCAAAAACAGATCATAGATAGGTACCTTCAATGGTTCTCGAGCTATAAGACGTTTCTGAAAAATGACCGTTTCAAATATTTTGATATATCGTGGTTTCAATTCGAGATATTCAAAAAATTCTATAACTTTTTTTCAGTGATTTTTATTGTTTATTTGAAACTCCAAACAGATCATAGAAATTAATTATCGTTTTAAAGATACAGAGGCAAGTTGGTGTTTTTTAAATGGGACACCCTATATTTCTCAACGCAATTTTTTAGCCATAGATTTATCGAAAAGCATCCCATTTTTGCTTTTCAAAAATGTAATCCGTTTCCAAGTTATTGCATTTTTCGTCGTCCCTTTTATGGGACCTCTTATATATGATTATTTTATATTTATTTTCATTTATTGGAGTTTTAATTCAGATTGTGTCCATTGTAATATTTCAATATTCAAGTCTTATAATTCACGTGATGCTTTCAGTCATTTCAGTAAGCATCGAAATTGGGATACCATGTACATATATAATTCCACCTTAACTCATCGTTCGAAAAACGTATATTTGTGTTATGTGGTAATTAATGCTATATAGTTCTAAAATTAAGAACTTCATATGAGAGAACAGTTTTTGAACATTTTGCTTCTAATTGCAAATTTGTTTATTTCGATTCGACAGCGGATTTCTCGAATGATGGTCCGGTAAGCATGCTATGAACCTCAGTTACAGTAACACCAATGGTCATGTTATTCTTGGGAGCGACAGTTACAGCATCGCGGAAGGACGGTTTTTTTACATGCGAATAAACAGATCTATTCCTTCCTAATAACAGATTTTATTCGTAGATGAAACCTGCGCTGTATGAATGAGTTTATTTCACTATTTCAGTATCGTAATGAGTTCATTACATTACTAAAAACAGTGCTGTAATGAACTCATTTCAGCGTTGTTTTCAGTTATATTTTTCGTTTTGTGGTAGTCTACACTGACTTCCGATCCTATCAAATTTCAACACACTTCAATTATCAATATAATATAATTTGGATATATTGAAATGATTTCCAACTTTATTCGCAATTTCTCATGATTCTGATGGTGTTGAATCGAATTCTTCAGATATAATTCACGAATTCAATGCATAATTCTAAATTATTTCAAAACCCGAATCGTACGATTCAAATTCAGTAATCTGTCAATTTTCGTAACAGTCACACCAACTGCTAAGATAAAGGGTGTTTTTTTCGAGGTATATAACTTTAAGTTGGCATTACTGTTCAAGATGGCGACCGATCTAACAGCTGTCAAGTGATTTATTCTCAGTTTAGTTTGGCAATTCATCTTGAATAGACTCACCCCTGAACAATGCTTGCAAATAGTGCAATTTTATATCGAAAATAATGGTTCTGTGCGGAATACGTATCGCGCACTACGTCCATGTGCGATGAAGCGCACTTCTGGTTGAATGGCTTCGTCAACAAACAAAGTTCAGATTGGACTACATCCAAGCCAGCCGTGGCGGTCATATGCCAGAAATCATATTTAAAATGTAATGCCACAAGATTATCTTGCAGATAAATAAAATTCATGTCAATCGAATCATCCATCGTTGTTTTATTGCAATTTGAAGTTCTTAAGCTCTAAAAAAACACCCTTTATAATACAAAAGTCTCTAGGATGTATAATTTGAATTTTTCATCGAATTTCGACAATATTTCACGAAACTTGACTGAAATAGAGAAAATATCGTCTAATACCTTTTGCAAAAGGCAATTCTAACACTCATGCGTTCGAAAACTCGCTCCTTCGTTGCTTGTTTTCGAATTCCGAATTCGTGTTGGAATGGGAGCCCATTCTGCAACTTGTTTTAGAATATACTATCATTCGAATGTCAAAAAATCGCCCCTAATTGTAATCTCTAGATTGAATCCTGCCGTACTTATTGTATCGATAACATGTTTCCCCTTTTTTATTTCTTTTTTCAGTTAGATATAGTGAAATTCAGCCAGCTCTCATTGGAGTGAGATAATTTTTCTATCTCAACAATTGAGAGTTATCAGAAAGTAATTTGTTTTTGTCTGCCATATCGGAAATAATTTTTATCAGTAGATCTTGAGTTAATGAGTCTTTCGTTACTAATATTTCATCAGTTTCATTTTGAGTATCAGGTATTGAAATTGTAATTTTATCTTCATTCATTATTATTTCGCCTGAATCATAAAGGTGAAATCAAGAAATCATTATCACAACATTTTCTAATTCGTCATCCAGCATTTCTGCTGTGAAATACTTCGTTACACTTAGGGCATTTAAAACTGTTTTTAGCAATATTCTTCTTGTACTGAGCCTATTTATTGATATTGGCAAGCGGACTGCGGAGCATCAACTTCTTCTTCATCATCGAAGACATATTGCCGAATTGCGAATAATGTTATAATTTTTTTCATCGCAGCCATGACTATCAAAAAGAGTATTTATCACAGCTTTATCATAATACTGAATAATTTGTTTTTGGCTGAAAGCTTAAATGTACTCCAATGGTTTTCTTTATATTGAATGTTTTATTTTGTTTTGTTGAATCTTTCATTATACGATAAAATCAAACGCAACTCTCCTATTTTCGGTCGAGTTGAGGATATCCGTAACCGTTCACTTCCTGAGAGAAACTGGTAGAAAATGAACACAGAGGTCAAGAGTTTTAGATCTCAAACTAGTTTTAATTTATTCGATATGTAGAGAACACTAATTAATCCGGTTCCGATATTTGTTGATCTACCTCTGTCAGATGACCAGACGAACTTATCGCATAGAGATCTCGATAATTTGGTTCGGCTATTTGGACGGCGCAATTCCGTTAGGAGGTAGAAAAAACCGGTAGCCGAAGACTTGAATCAGTCGAATTTTTAGGCGCCGTACATAAATAAAAGCGATAACACCGCGGTTGGCCCTTCTAGAACATGTAAGACCAAATTAACAAATTACCAACTAACTGATTTAAATTGATTAGGATCTTTTGTAGGCAATATCAGGAACCATCAAGAAAAACAATATTCTTATAATGCAATGAATAAATTCAATATTTTAATTAATTTGAAATCGATTCAAATATTCATATAAAATCAAAATTGATCAAATTTATTTGAATCATAGAGATTCTAATTTTAAAAACAAAATTAGCTTCTCTCAGCCACTTTTTTCCAACCTGAATTGTTAGATCATCCACTAAACGTAGATGTGGCCTCCTAGACAATAAGCCGTAAATTAGATAATTAATTTTTTTCGTGCTCTTTTTCCAGGGAAACAGCAAGTTAACATTTCATCAAATATTTATTTTAGAATTTTTAGCCGATATTGGTCTTGATGCGGCTCTACTCAATGACAAGAATTCCAGGGGCAAAATCAATTATGTCCTTCCGGACAGCCAACCGATCACCATGTATACGATAATCCTCGAATGAATATGATAGATACATGAAATTTTCAGATTAAGTTCAGTTGGTTGTGTTTGTTAATGGACAAAATCCGTTTGATGATTCGTGAGTTATATCCACATGAAATTTTGTTTTCTTGAATGAACGACTACTTTAAAATCTCCACCTACGACAGCTAGTTCATTTTCTTAAATTATTTCAATTTCAAACTTGTAAATGCATTGATATTCCTATTTTGTAATTTGTATGTCTTTTTGAGAGTTATTCTGCATCCTCTCTCAGGTTGTGTATGTAAGATAATGATTATTAATGGATTAAATGAAAACGGAAAATCAATACTTCCAAGCATGCATTTATTATTTTCATATATGCCTTCTCCTTTCCTCGAGAACATTGATCCGAAAATAATGAATAACATCGTGGTGGCATGACACTTTGCGAGTTAATTAGTAGGTTATCGTATTCTAAAGTTTTGATTCAACTTTTTGTTAAGAAAACTGAATATGTATGTTTTGAATTCATGTTAAATCTCCTGAAAATATTGCATGAATACAAAATCGGAATAGTACGCAAAAGCTCCTGACTTCTCTATCGATGATAATTGATATTTTATGTAATTTTCCGCTAGAAAATTAATTCTTATATGATTCTGGCTGTGCGAATTAAAGATTAACAAAATTATTTATTTGCCTTAATTCATCATCGGACTATCACTAGATAGACGAATACTAAATAAAATAAAATCATCAGACTGAAATAATACTTCATGTGATGATGAATGTGGTTATAATTCTTTCTATGAAACACCTTTTCTTCAGTTCAGTTCATGATTCTCCATGTTCACCAACATTTTCACATGAGCTGCAAGTATCATTTTTATGAGATAATACAGGTATGTACATCCATCGTTCGAGATTAATTATCTTGAATTAAATTTTTCCGTTCAATTTGATTTTTGTTTGTTTTTTTTCGCCGAATCTATCTTTCATATTTCAAGGCTTTCATGGAATAACCATGACAATTGTTAAATTAAATCCTTGAGAAAAATTATTCATTATAAGTAAATGCTAATAACATCGGTCAAACTCTTCGGTTGCGAGTCTTTGATGTTCGAAAAATTTTGAGAAATGTACATACAAAAGAGTTTCAATATGACTGATTAAATCTCAAACTTTTCTTTCTGCTTATTTGCTCCCGAAAACGGTTTTCCACGTTTTCAAAAGTCCTTGCATTCTCATCAAATAAAATTAAAGTTCAGTATCTTCGTTTTCATGAGAAGTTGGAATCGACATAATTCCTCACATTACTATCAAGAAATACGTCAGATCCGGTGTATGAGGCTGAAAACAACCATAGGATGGTAAAAACGCGTACCCTGTAGCGAGGCTATTCATTCATAACTTGCCGACCGGTGGTAATGGAGGGGGACACAGACAGAGAGCACACTCAGTGTTAGAATGTGCGACGAGACCAAACTATTGAAGGCTCTCTATACATTCACAGGTGCTTGATCTCTTTCAGTACTATAATCATTGAAATCAGAGTGTTTCCGATCGTTGTCAATTGATTACTATCGACTATTATTTTATCTCCTATAGTGGTAGTCCTGAAGTGATCACCAGCAGTTCTTCATATTTCGTTTTCGTCGAATTTCATAGTATCTAGCTTCAACAAAAAGTGAGAGTGGTTCAGGTTTTTCATTCATAAAATCAACGTTTGTCAGCGAGTATTACATGAACACAGAGCCTCGGATAAGTGAGTGAGTCGGACCAATTTCTGTGTTGTGTTTTGCGAAACTCTATTTTGAGTGCGCGTCCAGGAATAACTCAGTGACAGTACTCAAATCCTTCCAATCATAGAATAAAATAATAACTGCCTTTCATGAATGATTTAATCTTTCCCATAATGGCGAACGTTGACTATAAACGCAAAAAATCTTACTAGTGACTATGTTAACTCCTCAGTGTTACGTTGTTATTTATTGTTGTGATAAAGTTTGAAGTTTTTATTCTAGTCAATGTACATAGACACTTGGACAACATTCGTAGGCATGGGAATTAAAACCATGAAAGCGTATAGTAGGCAAAAAGGTAAGAACTTAATGAACAACTGAATGAACATATAAATCAACGTGGATGCTAAAAACACACCTTGCTTTCTCAAACCTTCCAGTTTCAGAGATATTGCAAACAAACAAAAGCATTTTAGTTTTTTTTAATGTTAGTTTTATGCTAGTTTTTATCATAAGGAAATACGAAAATTATTTTATTATTGTACTTTTTCTTTTACGGCGTTCTGAATATTTGATCAAAAATTTTTTCATTTACTGCTTATATTTATAAATGACAGAACTTTTAAGTAGGGTTGAACATTTAAGTCTATAGAAACTGTCAAATGATGGAATGAATAAAAGTACAGAAATGAGCTATCTTTTATAAAAACATAGAATCCGATTTTAAAAGATGGGATATCAGAAGAGTTCTTGTTTCGATTCAAGGTAAAAACGAAAATATCAAGTTTCATATTGCATGAATATTCTAGTACTTAGCAACTACTTATCTATAAGGATGCCTCTATGATGACTATGAGTAGAATATCCTGAGGTGAAAATATACAAAAATACCTATAAATCAGTAATTATGAAATTATTTTGCTTTAACTTGAAAAATTATTCACATAATACTTATCATTCACCTGTTTCGAATACATTTTTTTTATAAATATTATCAATAATCCTGAATTATTCAGAAATTCCTCATAGTATTTTTTTTTTGACTAGAGTAAATACGTACACTAATAATCGAATAACTATACAATTAATAGTAATAACAATTACAGATCCAAATGAGAAATTTAATAATCATACTCTTATCTATTATATTTTTTCGGATTGATAAACATCATTATTTAACATTCTAGTAATTCATTACTGATCATTGCTTATGAATAAACTCTCCTCCAAATTTACAAAACATCATGAAGTATTCTATTAAAAATTAGAATTATGTGGAAATAATCTCTTTGTTGCAATAAATATGCTTTAATCGATACCAAGAAATACTTCTTATGTTCAATTAAAGTTGGTATGGTTATTAAACTAATTGAGTGATACCAGGATGTCAGGAAATTTTAAATTGAATTGTGGGTTAATTGTGCATTCTGCATGAATTTCTGAGCTTGTTGAATTCGTATCTCTCAAACCTCGTAACTTCTGAGCACTTTTTTATTACCTTGTCTTCTGGGGTCACAAGAGAAGCACAAGTTTTAAAACTTAATAACCATATCCTAATTTTTTATGTTTGACTGATGAAGCAATTAAGAAAAAAATTCGGACGAAATTTGATATTGTCGTTCACTATAACCATGCAAAATCTCAACTCGATCTGTTGTGTATTTTTTCCGATATTCTTTTGTAATTTTCCCCGGTTCTGTGGACGTAGTCAATAGCGTATTTCAATTTAAATCACTATTTCAGAATCTCTAGTTAAAAGTGAAAGAAAATTTGGAAAGTCCATATTTAAGGAACCCTTGGTTCGATTTTGCCCGCTAACCAACTTATTTAAATGACATTCGAATCCCAAACCTACCCTGAAAATTTCAAGTTTCTAGGTTCTTTTCGTTCGAAAATGTTTGTGTTGCGGGCATTTCAGATCAAACGAATAGAATTGACTATGGCTTCGCCAATCAAGAAAAAGAAATATCACAAAAATTCTGGATACAGACAGTGGTACATTCGACGAAAAACAATCTAATTTTTGCGATAATGTGACAATATATCTCAATTATCAACAAAATTTTATTTGATGCAAGAGATATTCAATTTCGCATTATCCTCATTTTCCACATATTTCCCATATCATCTCGCAGTAAGTAATATAATAATGTAACTACTAGGTACTCAATTGCGTCGTATCTTAGTTATCAGTATCGAATTTTTTTTCATTATTATTAACTCAATATTAGCAATTCCATGATATTATACCTGAATTTCAACTAAACTGTTGTTCTTCAAAATATACAATATCATGAATGAAAATAGTCTGCGAATCGTTCCCCATATTTGAGGATCTAATAGCTTTGAGGAGGTTTGGTGCTTCGATAATAAGAAACAAAATTATCTTATGCCGGGTTGAACCGTTTTTCAAGATGTTGCATGTGTTGAACATATGGTGGGGATCTTTCCGTTAGGGGATTCTCTCGCTTGACATGAAGGTTGTTGTGAATCATTTTTCGATGGAAATGCAATATTTGAAATATACTACTCAGCAAATGAAGTGGTTAGTATGACAATATTGAAATAATATGAATATTTCAATATTTGAAATGAAATAACGAGTAACTTGAAAGTATACGATATAGAATTCAAATCGACGGTTTTGAATTCTATATCGTATGCGAATGATGATATCGAAAGTATATGGATAAACTTGGCCATAGGCTCAAAAAATATCAGTGTGGGTGCAATTTACTGACTTATTTAAGTCAGTAAATTTGTTGAAGAGCTTAACGATATACTCGCATGCGTATTCCCTACTGCTGATGAATTGATTTGTCTTGGCGACTTTAATGTCAACTTCTCAAATGCGGGAAATCCAGTTTTAACTTGTACTGATTCATTCGGCTTAGTGCAACTCATTGAGACTCCTACAAGGGTGATGAAACATAGTTCCTCCTTATTGGATCCTATATTAATTTCAAATAAAGAGCTGGTTATTAGTAATGGTGTTGTTGGGACTAACTTGAGCGACCATAGTTTGACCTACTGCGAGGTGAACTTAAAGGTCAACCAAAAGCAGGAAAGAATAGTTGAGCTTCGTGATTTCCAAAGTTTTGAGCAAGTTGATTTTCAAAGAGATTGGAGAAAATTTCTTTATGAACCAGATATAGATACAAAGGTTGCCATTCTGTCTGAATATGTTTTATACTATTTTGACAAACATGATCCTCTGAAAAAAATCAAAATAACTAAACCAAGAGCATCGTGGCTCACCCAAAATACTCGTCTCCTAATGAGGGAAAGAGATACCGCCTTACGGAAGTACAAGAAATCACAATCTTCTGAAGATTGGAATTATTATAAGTGTTCGAGAAATACTACGGTTTCCACACTCAGAGCGGAAAAGAAAGCATACATTCAGTCTATTTCGAATGATAATTTGAATTCAAAAAAACTTTGGACATGCTTGGGAGATATAGGAGCTAAGCAAAATAATAAATATAAAATTCCACCAAATCTAAAAGATCCTAATAAAATATGTTCTTTTTTTTCCAATGTAAGTAAGGGTGGGAGAAATAACAACAAGATCATCAAGGCCTATCAAAATCGATTAAGAAACCCGAATCATTCTTTTAAGTTCACCATGATCGATTCAGTCGAACTATCTGAAATTATTCGGGAAATAAAAAGCACGGCACGTGGTATTGATAATATATCAATTTCCATGTTGAAATTTGGTACACCAGTCATTGATAAATACCTCGTTCATGTGATCAACTCATGTATCGAAAAATCCAAATTTCCTAGCGCCTGGAAAACTTCTCTAACTATCCCAGTTCCAAAAATTAGCAATCCGACCTCTCTCAATGATTTGAGACCAATAAGTTTACTCTGTACATTATTAAAAATCTTCGAAAGAGTAATTTATTAACAACTTATTCGTTATATCAAAGATAATGACTTATTACCTGAAAAACAATCTGGTTTCAGAAGATCTCATAGTTCAGGTACAGCTTTGGCAGATGTAGTAGGGGATATAATATCTTTGAGGGACAAGGGTTTTGCGGTGGCTCTTGTACTTCTAGACTTCAGCAAAGCTTTCGATACTATTGATCATCAGCTACTGTTAGCGAAACTAAAATATTATGGTCTGGAAGTGAGCGCAATTGAGGTGTTTCGTGATTACCTCACTGAGAGAAAACAGATAGTCAAGGTGGATGATAAGCTCTCTGACAGGTTTGATATGAAAGCTGAAGTTCCGCAGGGCTCAATACTGGACCTCTTTTATTTATATTGTATACAGCAGACATTTTCAATACTGTGGAATACTCCCAATTACATTGCTTTGCCGACGATACTCAAATTTATTTAGCTTTCGAGCCAACTAACTACTTGAATGCAATGGCTAAGATGAACGCTGATTTACAGAAAGTCTTGAACTGGTCTAGGGAACATAATTTAGAACTTAATTCTTCTAAGTGTAAATACATGATATTTGGTCCATCAAATTCCTTGAATCTGCTCAATATTTCCTTGAGAATTTGCATGGGCGACGAAGAACTTGAAAGAGTTGATAATAGTAGGAATTTGGGAGTGATAATAGATAATAAATTGAAATTCACTCTGCACGTCAATAAACTGCTCCAGCGATCATTTTTTGCACTAAAGCTCCTGTACGTCAATAGAAAAGTTCTCGATGCGAATCTTCGCAAGCGCCTATGTGAGAGCCTGGTGCTATCTAACTTTAATTAGGGAATTTATGTATATGGGACTTGTCTTGATAGTTCTGATCGCTTTCGAGTCCAAAAGTTGCAGAATAGATGTTGTCGATTTGTTCTTAATCTCCCCAAGTACTCGCGCGGTATTTCTGATGATATCAGTCGATTGGGTTGGCTCAACATGGGCAGATGAATTGAATCTGGCGTTCTGACACTTACGCATATCTTACTCACCGGCCTATCCGGATATCTCAGGAAACATTTCATTATGAGAAGTCAACTATCGGGAAACCCCCACCTAAGGGATCATGATAATCTTCACCTGCCAAAATATAGCACAACGCTATTTAGAAAATCATTTGTATACAATGCTGTAAAGTTTTATAATAGATTGCCCCTTGATTACAAAAATCTTCCTGTTGCCAGGTTCCGAACTAAAGTCAAATACTTTCTGATGTGTAATAATAGGATCAATGATTGTTAATATTGTTTAATCTGTTATATGACTTGTGTTGATTCTGTTATTTTGTCCAAATTCTATGATAAGTATTAACATATCTTAGTCACACCTGTATTGTACATTCCGAAAATGGATTTTGGTTGTTTTTTAAGTTTTGGAAAATTTATTGTGTATTTTCTATCACTTCAGGGATTAAGTTGAATAGCTTGCTAGACTTCGCCCTGCTGTGATAATGATCTGCAAATAAAGACCAACTATCTATCTATCTATACCTCTTCACACTATTGAAAAAGGCTAGAAAAATGAATTTCTAACGAAAGGAGTTGTTCTTCAGACAAATTGAAATATTCGAGGAATTTTTTCATAGTTCTAACGAAAATACTGTATCTATATAAATAACTTATAGGTCTACACCGAGGTCTACTCCCTGTTTAGTGATAGGACAGTTTACTTAAATTGAAATGTATCCATCCGATCAAAGTGAAATTGCAAATCAATGAAACAAGTGCAGAATTTTATTAGGATAGTATTGTTTGGAGAAAAAGAATTCCGTAAAATTTCGATATCTCGATATTGAAATGGCCTCTGTCTTCATAGCCCCATCTTCCATCTATGTCAGTTGAGATCTTGTTTTTGATTTGATCATTTCTCAGTTTCGTATTTTAGTTCATTTGGCTACTTATGGGACTAACAGATTTTCTTGAGTTTTCGAAATGTCGTATGTATATATGATGGTCCTAAAACTGAGTCTTGAGACTTTTCTGATTCTACTTGCCTAATCGTTGAAACTGCTTTATTTATTTTGACGAAGAAATTTCTGTCTCTCAGGTAGGTTCTTTTTATCTTGCAGGTTTTGCCATCCTCATCTTGTAGGCTAGTCTTTCGTGCCAAACTCGGTCGAAGGCGCTATCAAAATCTAATAGTACTAGGCTTGTTTGTTCTAAAATACTTCAGTATAGTATATCCAAAGTCACTTGAACTAGTCCATAAGTCCATCTTGGCCAGTTGTCCTTTTGAAGTGGATACGGCGATCCGCTAAGTACCGGGGTTCTTTGAAAGTATTTTAAGGCAATAAATTCAATGGCCCCAAAGGAATTTCTGGAAACTTTGACAACCCTTGTACAATCGAAATATTATGGTTTCCTCCAAGTGACTTTGGATATACTATAACATATTCGATAAGCCTCAATAGTGAAATTAGCTGTTCTCTCGGCTCTTCTGAATCGGAATTGCTAGGTTGTTATCAGATTCAGTGCTTCTGTTTCATCGTTTAGTCCTCTTCCCTAAACGATTTTCGAATTCTGACAGACCTATTGGCTTGTGGTTTTGTGGGAATCTTTTCCTGACTTATTGAAAATTATAATTGCAGTTTTCCATCTTTTTAAATAGTCTTCTGTTGTCATCACTCCATTGGCTATATTAGTAAGCGCTGTTATTCCTTCTCTGGCAGCTTCTGTAACATGATATTTGATAATTTATCCTGACTGGGCTTTTCTGATTTTCACTTTCTTGATGCTCATTAATCTCTGTTTGTGTTGTTGAATTTGGGATGTTATCGATTTTCTTTGGTTTCAACATCAAGTCTTCATTTTATTCTAGTTCTTATTCCAACTCTTTATTTTCATAGTCTTCTCTGTAGTTAAATAAAGCTTCTATTTCTATTGCATAAGCCAGAGCTGCGACTTATTCAAGCTTTGAATATGCCATCTCAGTATAACGGGAATTACAATTTTCTTATACTGTAAGAACTTTTGCATCTTCCATGCTGAATGGTCTATGGTGTTCAACTCTCTAATCCTCTGTATCCGTCAGTCAGTCTTTTCAGTGCATTTTTCAGCACTTGGCTGTGTCAATTCACCTTCCCTAGATTTTCGACTTTTGATCTTCATGTGTTCTTATCAGTAGCTTTTAGTGAATTTCTCCAGTAATGTTTCTTTGTACCTTTGCCAGTCTGTGAAGTATTTTGTTTGAAATTGTTTTGTTTTTGGACCATATTCCAACCTGAGTTCTATTTGCTCTAATACGCCATTGTGTCTAGCGTGAACTCTTAGGTAATGTCTTCCATTATGACAATATCTCATACGTATTGAAGTCTATTACTTCTGGGCAGTTTTGTTGGAATTTCAGGTCCTAATACTATGGCATTCTGCTTTTCGGCGTACACCTGAAACTTCTTCCCATTTTCGTATTCTGTTCAGCTGTTCCATTCACTTGATTTGTAGTTATTAGCAACAATAAATTGTTTCCTTCCAGCATCTTCTCCAGATATTCTTCATTTAGAAATTTCATGTTGAGATGGTTTTTATGCTGATGCAATTCTCATGTGTTCTTGATTTATTATATTCGAATTATATATGTAATAATCGAGACACTTCCTTTTTGCCGATTACTTGGTACATCGTCAAAATTTGTTCCTTTTGACTATTCGCTCCTCCTGTTCTGTTTGATCTGTCATTCCTATATACTTCATAGTTGGGAATGAAATCTATTTTTCTGATAGATAGTCTCATCTATAGATAGGCTATAATATCTGGTAGCTTTTCAGATATTGCCTCTTTTAGTTCAGGTCTGCGAGCTCGTAGATTTATTATGGGTTATTGAAATTAATAAACCAAAAGAGGTATGGGCGGTCATCTAGAAAAGGGAATATTATGGATTGTTCATGATTATGGATTGTAATTTTCCATCAACATCGCGTTACTTTCAAACTGTCGCTTGATGGTCTCTAGGTACGAGTCGGTTAACCAGGTGATCTTATTCATGCTCCCCTATATGCCTCTTTCGCACCCGGCAAATGCATTACCGCTATTGCAAAATTGCTCTGGAAGGTTGAGTTTTTCAGTTCTCGTTCCCAGAATTGTGCCCGGTATCATTTTGCCAGGTTGTCATTTCTATCACCAAGCCGTTCGGCCATGAACACTTTCGAAAATAAACTTTCGAAAGGAAAACCTAGTAGCTTGAAATTTCCATGGTGGGTGTGAATCTCGAATACCACGGATGAGTTTGTTAATGAACAAAAAAATCTCACTAGGGCTTCTATCTAAATGAAATTTTGCATTTTTATGCAAAATGGTAATTTCAAGCTCTTTGTTTAATTTCATTTTGATCTCTTCACCAAAACCAGAGAATATTCAAAAAATTTTAAACTTGATCAAAAAATTTGGGTGTACCTATTAGTCATCAGAACCCAAAAAAATTCAAGCAAAATAGTGAGAAAAAAATGGTTCCATGACATAACAACTAACTAAGAGGTAAAAATAACAAATTCCAGCTTAATGCGAAATATCGAGTTTATCGTTTCACCAGAACTAGAGAAAATATAGATTCCCGAGGTCAAAAGAAACAGTTTTTTTTAATACATGAAATATTTTGTTCTTGCAATAGGCACATGAATATGCAATATATATAATTAATATATATATATATATATATATATATATATATATATATATATATATATTGCATATTTATGTATCTACTTCAAGGACAAAATACATATTTAAAAATTTAAGTTAGCCGGCCAATCTGTACATTTCTCAGATATGAGCAGATTGAGCTTGTGCTCAAAAACTGTTCTTTAATTGCATAATCCTCACAGCCAAGACATAGAGATTTGGAGATTTATTTCTTTACAATGCAATTTAAAAAATCAATGCTCATTCCTCGAAAATCTTACAATGAGAGTATCATATGAAAGACAGGTTAAGCTCTAACCACGCTTGATTGTATACTTCTTCTTTCTACTGAAATTGACGCATATAAAGGGGCTGTGTGTATTATTGCAGTTGAAGCCTCCCCTTAAAATGTTATCATGTAGAGAATATTATTCTGTAATACCAGCATAGATTTGGTACGTTGTCGTTAATTGAGGTTAAATTGCTCCTTCGTTCGGAATCATTATTAGTTGAATTACTGACAGATAATGGGGAGAGCAAATTTTGAAAAGATTCAGATTTAACATTAAACTCAAGGTCTTCACAGGCCCGTATGCACTTGACGAATGAGTAGTTGACAAAGTATATATGTTTCACTGAGTACGTGTGTGAATCTCGCCATACTCTAGTAATAGTTGCTTTTAAATTTCCCAGAAGTATTTTGGACCAATGATTGCGTAATAAGAATAATAACACATTTATTTTCAAAATTGCTACAAGTAACAAAGGGAAAAAAGTCAAGTATTCCCAATTCAAACGAAAAAGATAGAAAAAAACGAACAATCCTTCAAACGAATTGTTTCATAAAACATTCATTTCGAATGATTATTAAAGATCTATTCAAGAATGAAAATATGTATAATCAAACTAAATTGAATTGGTCGGACCCTTTGAATTCATTATTTTCAATTATAAATATTTAAAAGAGTTCGAAAATAAAATTATACATCATATAAAACGTCATGAATAAACATTATCATTATCATAAATTTTCAGTTTAGCCCCAGGTACGTAAAGAGAATCCTATAATAGAAAAGAATCGCTACAAATATTACACACAATGATCCATTTTTTTACAGAATATTTCAGCATTGCAAAATGGTTCATTTCCTCTAATATCTTATATGATATCAAATAATATTATAAGAATATTAAAATATTTCGAATGATAAAATGAATATACATTATATCATTCCCAAAAAATTTCATTAACGAACGAACAGATGGTAACTAATCCTCTTTCCTGTATATCTTCAATTAATTGGGCAATAGGTACCTTTGGGCAAATGCCCAATGGTCTTCCAATTTGTACCTAATGAAAGTTTAGTGTCAATTCCTATTTTGTTATCAGTTGAAATGAAAATACCTAATGAAGCCACATGGTACCGAATCATTTATGGTTGTTATGAACGAATATTTCAATTTGTACATTATTCGAGTGATCACTTATCATATTGATCGAATTCGAGATTCAGGAGTTTTTGAGTTCTCTTTAATTCATACGCCAATTATGCCCTTAGAGACCACATAATTGTATATATGATTTATAATGATGTGTATGTTGTCGGTTGTTGAGGGATTTCTTATGATACGATCCACCCTCGGATACACTTGAAATTCTGCATGAGCATGATAGTAATTATTTGATATTGGAATCGGATACTAGTCGGATCTGTTGTTACGCAAATATTGGGTAATTTTTGTCGATATTGACTCGAATTTTCTATACATAGTTTGAATGATATTTTGCATAAGTTTGAAATAGTTATTATACATGGTGTTTCACCTTGATTTCTCATTTGACATTCATGGAAAACTAATCATAATTTTGTGCTGAAAATTTTAAAATATCTTCAGATATCTACAACTTCCGGTTATACCGGAAACAGACTACTACTTTCTTATTTCGAATGTATATTATTGCATCATTAGATAGCTTATTTGATGACAATTTCAGCAATATTCCTTAACTTGAGTAAAAACTCAACAGTTCATAAGTTAATGGAATTCTTATAAAAGAAATTGTGGCGACGAGGACTCGAATTTTTTGGAATATTTCACATTAACTATCCTGTCAATACGTTATATTATAAGAGCGGTTTGGACCAAAAATGTAAAGGGTGTTTATGGGAAGATCATGAACTTGGACAACAATGAAACTCAAGATTTTCAAATTACAACCTATATTTTTTGTTCTTTCAGTCAATTCTACGACCTACGTATATGAAGAGGAGATGAAATGTCAAACTTTGTTATAGGAACACCGGTTTTGAGTTTTTTTCTGTGTATTCCAGAAGTCACAGACAACTTCCACTCAATTCGAAATAGCGATTTTTCCTTACTTCAAGTTCTTTCTTGAAAACTCTTGAAGCTTTCATTTTAGGTACCTATAGGATTTACTTGAGTAACCCTACCCTTTTTTATACGTAGAATTGACTGAAAGAATAAAAAATGAAGGTTGTTATTTGAAAATCTTTGAAAATCTTTTGATGAATTTGAGTTATTCAACTTCACGATCTTACCATAAACACCCTGTACATTTTTGGTCCAAACCGCAAAGAGTCTTATAATACTGCGTATTGTAAGGATCGAAATGTGAATCCTTGTCGTCACCATTTTTTTATAAGTAGGTACATATTCCAGTATCTTAACATCCATAACTTGACAAATTATGAAGCGTTGATGTTTTACCCAAGTTATGGCAATAGGCTGGAATTGTCATCAAATAAGTCATCTAATGATGCAATAATATACTAGGTGTGCCGTTTGGAATAAGAAAGTAGTAGTCTCTTTCTGGTATAACCGGGAGTTGTAGAGATCTGAAAATATTTTTGGGAGAAAGATTAATGTTTCAAACCTCAGCATGCTAATTTTCAGCACAAAATTATTATTTTTCCATAAACGTCTAATAGGCCATCGCGGCGAATTAACCTGTATATTTCGTAAAATTTCAACTTGGTCAGTCATTGTGATATTATTTTTTTTTCTTTTCTGCTTGGAGTAATTTTATGGCAAATTACAAGAAATTTTGCATCAAACTCGAATTGTTATTTTATATATAAAATTGAAATCTCATCAAGGTCTGATATGTATTACTGAAATATCGAGTTTTTTTTTATTTTTCTCTGGATCAGGTTACGCGATCGACATAATATTGAATGAAGATTATTCACTTTCATCACCACATCTGGTTCAATTTCCGAAAAATAAAGACATCTTGACGAAATTATATAGTGCTCTGTTCGGTAAACGAGAGCTCAAAAACACTCACATTACTTTACTTACATTACTGGACGAGTATCATACTGCTTCACAATGTATGGCTGCTATAATGAACAATGAAATAAATTCAATGAAATAATTTGAGTTGCCTAAATACTACTTCCGTCTGTTCACGTTTATTTCTGGCTCAGTAGTTCAGTACGAAGGACATAAAGAGAGTGCAAATTAAAAGATTCCTATTCGTCATTTTTACCTCAGATTGAAATAATAATTCACTTCTCACATATTAAATAGAACAGACTGAGCATAATATTCGAACTCAATTAGACATATTTTTTGTTTGCCTGAATAAATATATTATTTTCGGTTCCATTCAGTAGGAAAATAAGGTACAAAAATGTTTATAGTTATATGAGTGTTCCGATAATAACATTTATATGAAACATTTTCTAGAAAAATGCAAAAATAAATTTGATTATGGAGGTTATTGTTTCTATTTCTGCAACTTCAATTCCAGGAGTAGGTACAAGCAATTCTGAATTGTCCCCAACATGGTTGTCTCATATCTAGACGTTGCCGAGTTGAAATTACTTTTCAAATAAACAATTATATTATGTACAGGTTGTCCCGGGAGTAACTAAGAAGTATATACAGTTACTCCCGGGACACTCTGTATATTATTGAAAATGTCTATTATATTGAATGAAATCCTTTGATTTGAATATTTTTCAGTTGAATATGAAATTTTGAACAATCTACCTTTTATATTTTCCTTCATTTTCGAATTTGTGGAAAAAAGAATATTTGCTATTTTCTTGTATCTACCTGTTTAAACCAGAACTTTGGCATCTAGAGGTTACATTCTTTTTCGAGACCTGTCATCGTTTGTTTTGTGAGTTTGTATTGTATACTCGATTTCATATTTCTTATTATTTATTCAATTTTTCTTTGAGTGAATTCAATCAATCGCAGGTTAGTCCTTGAAATATGTTTGGGTTCCGCTCCATCAATCAAATAAGTTAGACAATATTCGCTTACTGAAAATGACGTATGCTCCCTCTATCTATTATTACTCCAAGCTGCTATTGAAGTCACCAGTATTAACAACCTTATTTCTTGAACTCATTAGCTAGTTTATTTTATTGGTATATATGGGACTCTGATGGGCGATGGCCGTTATAATAGTTTATGATCGTTATATCATTAAATAGTATTACCTGTAATTCAGAATCAGCAGTATAAAGTGGTATTCCAATAGGTTTTTTGTATTAAATAATAAAATATCCGCCTGTAGTTTTGATTTATTTAACAGTAGAAATTTCGAATTTTTGGTAGTTTTCTTTTTTCTAATATAATTAGATTTATTTCTAATTCGTAAAAATACGTATTGGAAATTGAAAACAAGAAAAACAAACTATTGTTCTTCAGGATCAATTACAGCACTACACGGCATCTGATTGAACTATTCGAACCAAGTAAAATCAAATAAAGATGAGCATTCAATGTACTAACTTACCTTTGGTTTTGATGAACGATTATAATGTTAACGCGATGATAGTTATTATATCCGTTTCTCCAATATTTTTAAGACTAAATAAGTGGGAAATCGGTCAGTTGTACCTATTCTCATACAGTGGTTAGGCAGATCAACTCCGCATAAAAAATGGCTTTTAGTTTTGAAGTTCGCCGGTCTTGTAAGTTCGGGCAACTAAACTTAACAACGATTTACTATGCGCCTTCGAATAATTTTCATTTCGTTAAGAAATGTTTAAGTATGGAACGTATTTATAAACTTTGAATTTGATGAGAATAAGGATTAATATTCAGCATTACATTGAAATTCATGAAAAATATTAATAAGTTAATGGTTAGGTTAGGTTAGTACGTAGGTACTATTGAAAAATTTGAAAACAAAAGAGGAATATGAAATTCACGAAAACATAGGTGCTAACTTCACAGTTTAGGGATTTTATTTTTCTATTATAGTTTAGGTTGGGTCAGGTTAATTTTTCACTAGCTTACAACTTGATGAAATATCCCTGTTCAATATGAAGGGTGTTTTATTTTCGAGGTATATAACTTTAAGTTGGCATTACTGTTCAAAATGGCGACCGATTCAACATCTGTCAAGTGATTTATTCTCAGTTTGGTTTGGCAATTCATCAGGAATAGACTCACGCCTGAACAACGCTTGCAAATAGTGCAATTTTATTTCGAAAATAATGGTTCTGTGCGGAATACGTATCGCGCACTACGTCCATTTTATCGTCGACACAATCGTCCATCAGAGCAGTTAATTCGATTAACCATGGAACGTTTTCGCACCACGTTTACTCTTATTGATAACATGATAACTCACATCCCTGTACGGTGCGTACAGAAGAAGCTATTGCTGCTGTAGAGCGTAGCATTGAGGAAGACCCGAATGAGTTTATCCGCCATGGAGCACAGGAATTGGATCTGTGTCCATCTACTTTATGGAAGATTTTGCGGAAGGATCTTGGTTTGCGTGCTTACAAAATCCAACTCGTGCAAGAATTGAAGCCAAACGATCATCAAGTAAGGCGTAGATTCGTCGAATGGACCCAAAATGAGATCGCTGTTCCCGATTTTCATAAGCGAATTTTGTTTAGCGATGAAGCGCACTTCTGGTTGAATGGCTATCAATAAACAAAACTGCCGCATTTGGAGTAAAGCTAATCCTCAAGTGTATGTCGAAACACCGTTTAATCTAGAAAAACTGACTGTTTGGTGCGCTTTATGGGCTGGTGGAATCATTGGTCCGTAATTCTTCAAAAACGATGATGGCCAGAACGTTAAAGTCAATGGTGATCGGTATAGAGCCATGATTACTAACTTTTTCATTCCTGAATTGAACAACCATGATGTCCAGGAGCTGTGGTTCCAACAAGACGGCGCAACATGTCACACAGCTCGTGCCGCAAACGATTTAATGAAAGACACGTTTGGTGACCGCCTAATTTCACGTTTTGGACCTGTGAATTGGCCTCCAAGATCTTGTGATTTAACACCGCTAGACTACTTTCTGTGGGGCTATGTAAAGTAATTGGTATATGCGGATAAGCCACAAACCCTTGTGGAATACCATTTGGAAGACAACATTCGCCGTGTTATTGCCGATATACGGCCACAAATGTTGGAAAAAGTAATCGAAAATTGGACGTCCAGATTGGACTACATCCGAGCCAGACGTGGCGGTCATATGCCAGAAATCATATTCAAAATGTAATGCCACAAGATTATCTTGCGGATAAATAAAATTCATGTCAATCGAATCATCCATCGTTGTTTTATTGCAATTTAAAGTTGTATAGCTCTAAAAAAAAACATCCTTTACATAGAGAGCAGAGCTGTGCAACCACTGTAGCCAGGTCTGTTTGTTGTTTTTGTTAAACCTTCTGTAACGCTTGAATCATTCATCTCTCAAACTGATTTATCTTCCCCAAAGATTCCTTGAACGAGGGCGCATATCTTTTGTAATTCTTACTTGGTGAAAAGGAGCATGCAGATCTAATGAAGTTTTTAGATTTTGATTGACAAAATCAAATTTTCAAGATCGAAGAATGTTTCCAGAGTATATATTGTAAATGAGAATTCAATTATTGTTCATAATCAATTTCCTGAAGTCTCTAGCGGCTTTGAAAATGGGCCTTTTTCAAATAACTTACTGAATAAAAGTTCTAGTGAAAACATAGTACAAAATAGAAAATAAAGCTGCATAATGGACTTATTAATTATTTATTTATTAATAAAAAAAGGACTAATTTCGACTTTTTGATGGAGGCGTTACCTGACAAAATTTATTTTTAAAATTTTTGTTTTTAACACTTTCCTTTTCAACTTTCAGATTTGAGGATTTCCTTCAGAAAAAATCTTGACATCATGTATTCATGAATTTCCTATCCGAAAAGTATAATCTAATGTTTACAGACCCATACCTAATCATTTATATTTTATCTGATTTTTTACTCATTTTCCTCCATTCAATATAATAATCTTTTTCAGTTTTTTAAATTTGGTACTCACTTTTGAATAACCTATGAAAAAATTTTTAGGCAAAGTCATGTGTCAATCTCCATTCTCAGAAAGTATGTACCTTATGTCTTATTGGATAATAATATTCCTCATTCTGAAAAATGATATTTTAATAATGCGCCAAACCGTATTATTTGTTATATTTACTCAATCTCCATTTCTATTTTCAATCTATTTAGTTACTTCATGTATTCTTCTTTTTTTTATTAAGTTTTATTTCTGTAAAAACAGAACAATATTCGATAATTGAATAAATACGCTGAAATACGTCTAACGTCTTCTGGATAAACGTCAATCCGTCTCTTGCGACTCGTGACTACCTCTCAATTTGCTGGACCGCAACACCACCCGAATGCTAATCTGCGCATTGGACATTGTTGCTAAAGTGAACAGAGCTAATCAACAGACATGTCGCATTATACATTGGAATGTATAATATTGTCGATACCGCAGTCCCAATGTCGAGTCCATGATGAATTGACTATCCGAACATGTTTAGAGTAACAATTGTCTCATAATATTGGATGTAACCTGTACTATAACGAACTGTGTGATATTTCAAACAAAATAATTCAAAAATATAATTATCTCAATTGTTATCTTGATTCATTGAAATTATTTCGTTTGAGAATTGATCTACATATATGATCATTAATGCACTGTAGATTTCAAAGAAAATTGGTTTCTACCAAATTACCTTTTTTTAATTCCAATATGTTGTATGTTCTGATTTTTTCAATCCCTAAGATGAAATTCATTTCTTTTAATTATGAAGTGGATTCTCGAGCTAGGGGATAGCAACTCAATTATTCTTTATGCGAAGAGAGCATTAGAGAGCAATCTCAGTTAAATTACTATTCAAAATACAAGTTCAAAATTGGTGGTTTGATCAATTATTTTTAACATACTCTACAAAAAATAGAACATATTAAGTATTACATCAAGGTTTATTATTAACTGCTTCAACTCAAAATATCTTGACACGTTTGCTGTTTTCATTTCTATTTTCGAGATCAATCTAAAACAAGTGGATAAATTTTCCCATCGTGTTCTTTCAATCAATTGGAATTTTTTTTTCAATTTGTGATATTTACATGACTAGTTGTCTCTGAATGAAGACTATATTTCCAGAAGAAATAAAACAAAAAAACTTTCAAATAATTCAAGTTTATATCGGAATTTTTCAATTTTTTTTTATTACAACTGAATAATATAGGTACAAATGATTTATTTCTACAACTGTTAATGAAAACTTTTATTATGTGTTCAATGGTAATTTTGGAACACAGTTCGTTGTTTCATTCTAATTCATATACATTTTCATTATGCTCCAATGACAAAAGTTATTTAATTACAATTACAAAATTCTTATTGTGCACGGTAACAAGGTGATGGAAATAAAAAAAAATATATATGATAATAAAATTATAATTGCTAATACAATGATAATTTTATTATCATAGATTTTGTTCATACAATAATAATTTTATTCCAAAAACAAAGAAAACTATTACTAATCCCATTTTATGCAACAGTAACAGTAGAAAAAATGTGTAGTGTAAAACTGAAGGAACTGCAGGAATTCCCTGCTATTCCTTTGAAAACGTGATCAGAAAATACCTGCCGTTTCATACTCGTAAAATATACTATTTTGGATCTTGAACACTAATACATAATTCTGAAAGAATAAATAAATGATAAAATGTTCAACCTGTTGAAACATGACAAATTAATATTGTAGGACTTTCTTTTCAGATTTACCGACGCAGGTACCACCACTGACGCCTGGTACTAACAAGACCATGACGGAGGCGCTCAAAGCGTCTTTCGCGTCGTGGGAAAAGGAGCAGTTAAGATTAAATATCACCAAAGGTAAGATTTATAATTTAATTAAATACAGAACTATGAAAAATGAACATTTAATATTTTTTTTAAAGAACCACAAATTGAAAATAACATTTTATTAATTAGAGTGATAAGTTTTTTTTTTCCAAAAAGTTCGTTACGAATCAGAAGAACTTGTTTGGTTAACAACGAAATATAAAACATTCTTCGATTCAATCGTAGTTGGTTGCTGGTGTTCACATCACTGAACTCCAAGGTTAAGTCCTTATATTATTACTTCTCCATCTCTGCTAAATTTTGATGATTACCGAAGGTCCATAACCCTATTCGCTCTTCCATTCACACTCCAACTTCAAAGATATCAGGTTCTCTTTCTGAGATACTTCAGATACTTGGCCACATCTGAAAACAGATAGTATTGAGAAGTCCCTTTTGTCAACTTTCTAACCTTCATTTACCTGAAAATGTCCTCGCCAGCTTTGATATAGTTTTCCTATTTATCAGCATGTCATTTGAGTTAGCTTTAAGTCCTACTATTAAGGAATAGCTTACAAATAATACATTTTGAATATTGTTTATGATCAAGTTCACTCAAGCAGAATATGATATTTTTCTCATAATTTGATTGATACTTCTTGTTCCTCAAATATATAACTCTACTAAATTAAGGTATGTATGTCTTTGTTTCGTTTCATATGGTTGTGTGTTGTGTCTCCTCGCAACACAAGTTTTCATCATATTTATAGGTTCAACTTCTCTTATATCGAAGCGTACAATGCATCCTAGATTCTTATGACTCTAGTTGTCAACTTCAATGATGAACGATGTTATTTATACGAAAGCTGAAATTAGATGTTAAAATTTAAAAGAATTTTGAAAAAGTAAATTTCAGTTACTCCGTGCCTGCATTCACGTTCTAGTGCTTGTCTGGCAAATTAAATATTTGTAGGCGTTTGCACAACACTCCGACGGGCCGACGGGCGTGCTATAGGACACCTTACTTCGTTATTTCCATATCGGCAATCGGTCTCGCACGTTAACACTTACATTTAAAATCAAACAAATCTTTCCACAGCATGTTTGACTATATTGAGCACAAAAGTTCAAAGGGACCGCCCGTTCTCCTTTGTGTATTCATCAGTTCTTTTAGTTGAGACAATTATTATTTTCAGATTTACACAGTTTAGTTAGTTTTTTGTGTTTGTTAAAATTTCAATGTGTAATACTGATGTTGTTTTATTTCTGTTTGATATCGACTAAACGATTCAAATATTTATTATCGATGTTTCATTGAAAGGATTTACTGTGAACTGATTGATAAATATGAAGTGAAGGTTTTGCAAGAAATAAAAATCCTCGATATCATTTCATTGAAACATTTGAAACTAATAGCTGTATGTCGAATAAGAATGATTTTTAATTGGAAGTTCAGTTTTGTTGCAAATTTCAATTGAACTTAGATCATGGTTGAAAATACGAGTAGCATTATTGATGAGATATTCTCATGGTTTTATTTTCATAGGCCACAATAAAACTATAGTTATGTCATTCCATCGAAAAAAGTACTGACTTGGCATCGCGTGTTTTTTAGCACTCATTGATTCATGCCACGTTGGAGACCTTATAACTGTATATAGAATAACCAAAATTGAATTTTAATGCTCATTATTCCCAATATACATACTGTATAGAAAATCCAAACATTACATAGGTAACTCTCAATCCATTTTATAAAGGTCGAATATATATCGGTATGTTTTATCAATGGAACTTCCTGAAAATACACTGTTTCAAAAAAGTTATGAGACATAAAACAAATAATTTTGCAACTTGAATGTTCACAATTGGTCTTTGTACACAAATATGTACATTTGCTCTAATATGAAGAAAAAAAAAAGAAAAATTCGGTTAGTGATTCGAAGTCGAGAAAAATTGACAGTTTCCTAAGAAGTACTGTAACGCTCACTTTTTACCGGTCAAAAACAAGTGAAATAGCGAATACAGAAAAACCTATTCATAATAAACATGGACGCTCCTACCTAATATCGCTGATATTATACGGAGTATAGTAATTTTGGCATTTATTACACTTGCTTATAAGGAGGGGGATACTAACGTCCACAACTGTTGCTTTTGGGCAGATGTGTATCATTCTGAAACGCTATTTCGTGTCATGTTTTGAAACGTACTCAAATGTTGTAATACCACTGAAATATCAAATAAGGCATTTAATGACAATTGATTTTCGAAATTTGGATGGTTAACCGGATGTAGCCAAGTACATGTAGGTTAGGGCTGCCATAAATGTTGGAACATCGACCGGGACAAGTGGCACAAAAATAGGTTAAAATACCACACAAAAATTAAAACCTCATCTGAGAGGTATTCATTTATTAATAATCCTATATTATATTTTATAGTTTCTATAGGATTATTGAGTTTTTTGCACTTAGTAGTTGAATTATAACACATTCCTCAAAAATAAGATTTATTCAGACATATCCACGGAAAAAATGTATAAAGAACAGAAATAATATCAACTCGCAATAAAAACAACATGAAGTCGCAACAATAAACAAATAGGTATGGTACCCTTTTTTTAGGCTTGATCCTCGGTGCCATTTTTTTTAGCCCATTTATATATTTCAAAGTTTTGGCCTTTCCAATTAATTTTTTTTGTCACATAAATGTAAAATTCTACGTTTGTCATTTCATACTGTAAGTTGTTTCTGCGTACTCATGGAAACCTTTCATCATTCGACCCTTTTAGATAATATCGAAAAATATTTGAAAATTTTAATACCAATAGACTGCACAGAAATTGACATCATATCGGCGGAAGTGGAAGAAGTTTTGTGCAGTATGTGCGCTGGACAACCGATAATTATGATGTCTTTGGAAAAAATTTCTTCTAATAAAAAAAACTCGCCTTTATTTTACTTCGAAGTAAGTACCTAGGATTTGAGTTATTCGCACTGACAGCGAAAATATTTCTTATAGCAATATTAAGTTCCTCTAAAGATTCAATACAAAATAAAGTGATTGTATAAGACAATTCATTTGGCCATGTGTCCAATTGTAATAATTTTATTTTCAATCCTTCAGTTTCAGAAAAATAATGTTTGAGCAACGGAAACAGTATTTCAGCTTTATGATTACTGAAATCCGTTGAGATTCCATAAAAACAAATTTTGTCTCACCTACCCTATATAAGGAAATATGAATCACAAAACGGTCAAACTACTGACCGGGACACGGGGACTTGATGATCCAAACCGGGACATGGCGTACCGGGACGTATGGCAGCCCTAATGTAGGTACATGTACAATTCTTGGACCCTTCTTGCAAGAAGAGTCTAAGAAATGATAACATGCTAAAAGGAATAACCACGGAATTTTCATGGGTTGTTGAGTTTATGACAAAAATGCCCAGAATAAATGTTTTGAAAATTCGTTCACTTCAATGAAAAGATTAATTTTATTCGTAATAGAATACACAAATTTGAATGCGGAAAGTCCTTCTTCCATGATTTGGTAGATTACCTATAAGATCACAGCTTTGCACCGTTCGAAACGGAAACTATTGGATGTTTTCGAAAAAGTTTTGTAAAAAAATTATTTTTATTCTATAAATATTTATCGCAATGGTGTTTTCAACAGAATATAAGTGTGCCAGCTTTATTTAAAGCTGAATATAAAAATTAAGTTTAGTGTTGTGGATTTTGGACAAGCAAACGGAATTCACAAAAACAGGCTACTTATCCCGTATCGATCATGAAATACAACACGTCATTATTGAAAATTATTCAACGGATGCTGCATCGTTCTGCGCTAACAATTTTCAATAGGAATGGAAACTTTCGCTGGCCCGCTCCTATCTGTTCGTTTCCGGTACACATAGTGTTCTACTTTTTGTTCGGTCCCCCACTCTCCTGGCTTGTAGCAATCTAGTGCTTTATCTACAAGCCTTTGTTTCATTTGTGCAAAAAGGGTAATGATTTTTTAAATGATCTTGTGTAGATGGTCATGCAAACATAATTCATGACATTTCCTCTTATTTCTACAACCCCTTCTCGTTTCACCATGTCCATATTTTATGTCCCCGTACAGCCAATGGACCATCGTTTACGGTTTTCTGAGAATTTGTCCAAAGTAAAATGATATACCTGATGTCGAAAGTTTTAAAACTCGAGTTGAAACCTGGATTGTTCTTAAGATTTGGAGAATTTCGGACTCTTTAAACATGTTATAGCCGGTTTTCCACCTTCAACTACGATAAGTTTTCTAGTCGTAGATTATCGCGCTTTTTCGCAAACGGTACAGTACGTGTGGATGCTATTAATCGGCGATTTCAATGAATGGCACATTTTCGGGATCGATTTTTGAAAGAATTATTCTGGTGAAAATCGCAATCTCACAATTTCAACTTTTTTCAAACTATAAAAGAAAATTGGAAAATGGCGTGAAATGAACAGAACAAAAACATCCTACAGCCATTTTATCAGTAAAATCCATTGGTGTTATGACTTATTTTTTATTGCCATTAGATGTTATAATACAAACTTGTGTTTTCTAAAATGTAAACCATAACAATTTCTGTAACGAATAAAATCGCTACATTTCAAAAATATATAACATGATATTATGTATATGAATATTTGCGAAAAATTCAAGGAGTGATTCCTTGTCGAGAAATAGAGTGGGTCTTTCATATATCCTTTGATTTGCAGGCCTTCCTTGCTTAGTTACAGCCCCCTTAAGATGGGAAGTGAAAAGTTGCTTTCAATTTTCTCTTTAAAACCCAAAAAAATCACAAAAACGAAATTAACTGGCATTTTATGAGGGCGAGTAGGCATTCAAAAAATTTCTGGTGATGTTCCTCTATCATTCCAAGGGATAGAAATAGCCACCTCTCACATTTGTTTCGATCTAATTTTATCTATATTCATATTCCACCATAAGAAAATTAATTTTGGATAGACTAATCCATTCTTAACAAATAAGGTCTTTTGTATTTTTTGCTAAAATTCACAGTTTGTGAAGGTTGGAACTATTTTCGAACTTAATTTTATCTAATAAGTGGAATTCAAACGAATATTTCCCTCCTGTCAAAAATTCTATGTATATGGAGAACAATTATCGAAAATTACAGCGAATATTTCCCTCCTGTCAAAAATTCTATGTATCTGGAGAACAATTATCGAAAATTACAGCGAATATTTCCCTCCTGTCAAAAATTCTATGTATCTGGAGAACAATTATCGAAAATTACAGTTTTTTTTTCAAATATTCATATATAGTGCCTATCCGAAATAATCTGTGAACTTCAGATAATTGAAATATTCGGTGGCCGCCAAGGTTTCTGGATTCAACACCAACACCAACGGTTTCTGGATGTTTACAGTTGAACATCGTGCGGGGAAAATCCATGCAAATGCTGACGCAATGCCCAGAAGACCATGGCCTTTAGATTGTAAACATTGCACCAGGGCATAGGAAAAGATGCAGTTGGTGTTAGTTGACGATCTTCTGAAAATATTTCTAGAGAGTAACGATGGTACGAAAACGGGATATCAATTGATAGTCCAAAAATTACTGAAAAAGTTACATTATTTGACATCTTGTGCACATTTAGCATCAAGAAGACATTGGGAATGGTCAGAGAACGTTTCTTCTGGACCAATTTTAAGGATGACTTGAGGGAATAGTGCCGCAAGTGCAAATTATGTGCTTCAGCGAATGGACTAAGGTAGATTCTGCTAGCAAAGATTCTAAACCACACTACACACATATTCATAAACATTAACTTCTGTCGTAGCTGCCTTATCAAGGGTCTATCTAGAAAATGAAGAGACATATCTGGCCATATATAAATATTTTTTTGTTTTGAGATAGAGCAATACAAAAATTATCAACTTCAAACGACAATGCATGTATAGATGTAATTTGAGTATTAGCAGAGGAAATGTAAACGGGACATCATACATTTCAAAGTATGATACAAGAGAACGGATAAGAACCTCAGCAAAAACTCTGTCTCCCCGTATCGGTGTAGTGACTGGTTTACAGAATAAGCTGACATGATTTATATTGAAGAGCTTTCTCTTCAACCAGAACAAAATTTTCTCCATCCTCTCTTTCCACCAACGGTTGACGACTCTAGAATTGCCAATTGGATCCTAAAACAAAAAAAAAGAACCAGAAACGAGTACTAAATATTAGTTTCCATTATATTGATTTGAACTTAGCGACCCATGCTAAAAAAAGAATCTGAAACTGAATGGATAGCTTGGAAACCAACATGAAATTTATAAATTGGACAAGTAGTCACCAAGTGGTCAATGGTTTCTTCTACGCCACACTCATATAGTGAGCTATCAATTGAATGCCATGTGAAGAGCGTACCTACTATTACAACGACCATGACCAGTCCTAAGTCGATTTAAAATACACCAAATTTTCCTTGGAAGATTGAAACCTAGAACTTTTTCTGAAGGATCAACGATAAGACTTTTGTTGAATACGTCATGAAAGTGTTAATTTTCTTTGATTCCGACGGTGCTGTTCGATCAAGCATTGCCCAGTTCGAAATCGGACGACACAATATATTCAGATGCATATTGACACAATGCAACTGATTATTCGTCGTACGATTTCGAACATGTCCGTAACGCTGCTTGGAGGGGTCTATTTATGTGCTCGATCTTGAGCTGACTTCACATTAGGACGGCTGGAATCGTACAACTCGTGTTTCGTTACGTTCGATTCCTCCCAAAATCAAATGCGTCCACATAATGATAATCGTAAGTGGGGCGTGTCAATTGACACTGATTGAACGACACGCCTTCCCAATGTGGACGCAACGTACTTATGTGTCGATCGAGAGTTGGAAGGTCAGTAGACTGCCAAAAGATAACAGTCAAATCTCCGATGATAATATCAGCTCCAATGATCAGTGGCAGCTGAAAACAATTTTCTCTAGAATCTTGCCAATTTTGGTTAACAGTTTCATAAATGATGATGATCTATGGCGTATTAACAGATTTGCAACCTCTGAATTTATTTTGATATCTTCACAATTATCACTTATATTTTCGATCAATAAAATTCTAACTTTATGATTTTGGCTTCATCATTCTCGTTCCATCAACTTATCCCGGATGGTTAGTATTATTGAGAACTAAGATACCTAGTCAAATCCTTGATTGTTTTCATAACAAAGAATGATCAAAACAAATTATTTTGAGCAAAGAATATCTCAATCATGTACAACTTTTAAAGTAAACTACACAATACTTACACAATATAAATAAAGCTCACCCTGAAAAAATACATTCGGCGTAGGTTGATAAATATTTTTTTCACATATTTACATAGTTCTGAAACAATACAATAAATTTCCTTTTTCGATTATTTGTTATTATTACAATTTAAGTTAAATTATAAAAGCATTACATTCAAATTCGCAAAATCATTAATTAAATCATCGTATATGAAATCTTTTTCATTATTATATTTTATGAAGCATTAAGCAATTGTTCATGTAGAAATCTTGAAATATTGAGTATTTGGCTCTGTATATTGGACTATATTTTGATTTATCTCCAATTTTCGAAATTCTTACTTTGTGTGTGTATAATTTTAATTTGTTTTTAATTATGAAATTGGTGTATGATGTGTAGGGGGAACACTTACTTAAGCTTTTCATACTGAATTTAATGAGAAATTAATCGTATTATTGTGAATATTTTGGTTCTTAAACGTACTTGAAGACAATATTCCCTAAAAATTTCAATTGATTCGCGGTAACCGTTCAAAAGTTATGACAGATCGAAGTTTGAGAAAAAAATATTTTTTCTCTCTGAAATTGATGAAAGAGATAATGTCCTCAAATAAACACCCATATTCTTTTAGGATGGGGAACTATTCCATATTATTCTCAGATTATTAACAGCACCAACACCGACAGCTCTAAAAAATTGGAGTAAGTGCCTCCATGGAGATGTACACATCTCGATGAACGATTTAGTGTATATACACAGCTAATACATACGCTATCTGGCAGGCAAGTCTACACTGCCTTATATGCACGAACACGAGAAACTTGATCGCCACCGACTGAGTGAACACCCCTAACACTCCAGAACTAATTTAAAAAGAAGAAAGAATTTAAAGAATTCGCGACATTGGTTATCGAAAACTCCGGAAGGGAAATTATCTTTGTTTTGGTCCAAGTTCAAGTGGGAGTACCCGGAAATGAACTCGCCGATATTCTGCAAAAAATGGCATCTGCTAATCCTCGAGATGATGGCATCATAGTGGCTATGATAAAATTGATATACCTACACTACGCCGAGAATTTCAGAACGGTTTCTAGCGGTTTTCAGTTTTGAGCATCGGATGCTATGAAACATGTTCCTAAACAATAATCTGAAAATTAAAATGACAAGACGACTGGGAGGAGTTACCGGACTTCATCAGAATAAAAGTACGGTTGCCCTGGTGACAGATAACTCACCGAAGTTTGAAGAATTAGTCACCGCTTTTCGAGGAATTTGATATACATATACGGACCGCCAACTTACTAACCAAAGCAACCCAGCATATATACGGACTATACTTACCCTTAGTCGAACACCACCATAGCGTTTGTTCTGCAATGCCCCTTCGAGATCATATCAAAATTCCAAACTTCAATACTAAAGATGCCCTTGAAGACTATTACGTACCTTAGAACAAAAAAAGTATAAATAAGTCAATAATTATAAATGAATTAGAAAAAGGTTAGAGACAATAATATAAGACAGAATCCCTTATTATCAAACCCAGTGTTCAAACCCCTTCCCACCCGCGGTCACGTGTTTCGTTTGACCAAAGCCGCCCAAAAGATCACCTGTGGCATGAAGCGTGTGACATTGTTGACTTTCTGTACTAGTATAAACTCAAAGACGAAAAGGGAAGTGGGTAAATGACATTGAAGTCAAGACCGATGTGGTATTTAACAAATTACCAATATATCTAATTTCGTCTTATTAAATTTCCATAACTCAATTTCATGTTAGAGAAAAGATGGACAATATTTCTGTTTTGTAAATACAATTAGAATGAAAATATTGCCAAGAAAAAATAGCCACCATTAGTGATTACTTGCTGACAATATCAACTTTTTTTGCCTATCAAATTGATTGAGACATATGCAAAAAAATGTCAAATAGATGAGTGTATTTTCAATATCGTCTTGATCCAAGAAAATTATGAGAGTAAATCGAAATTTTAGAGAGAACGAAATATAGCTTAATTCTCATAAATTAAATAATTCTGAAATACAAAGACTTGAATTTATTGGATAATATTTTTTCCCTATTTCAGTATCATGAGATCATTACAGTACTAAAAACAGTGTTGAAATGAACTCATTACAGCATTGTTTTCAGTTATATTTTTTGTTTGGTAGTTGTCTATATCGAATACCTATCAAATTTCAACAAACGTCAATAATTGTCAATATAATATAATTTGGATATTATGAAATTATTTGCAACATTATTCGCAATTTCTCTTAATTCTGGTGATGTTAAATCGATTTCGTCACACATAATTCACGAATTTAATGCGTAATTGTAAATTATTTCAAAATTCGAAACGTACGATTCATATTCAAATTCCGTAATCTGTCAATTTTCGTAACGGTCACACCAACTGCCAAGATACAAAAGTCACTAGAATTTATAATCTGAACTTCTCGTGGAATTTCAACAATATTCCACAGAACTCAACTGAAATAGAGAAAATATCATCTAATACTCGTTGCAGAAGGCAATTCCAACACTCATGCGTTTGAAAACTCGCTCCTTCGTCGCTCGTTTTCAAATTTCGCATTCGTGTTGGAAAAAGAGCCCATTCTGCAACTTGTTTTAGAATACACTATTTTCTGCAAAAGAGTATGTTTCTTAATTTTTGTTAGATTATATTATTACTTTGGGGACTTATCTCTCTTTTCTTCGCATATATGTTTATTATCCAAAATTCTTTCCGCATTGCAACATTTTTATATTGTCTTTATAAATATAAACAGGTATTCGATATAAAACACCGAAAAACAGACTCTGTTCCAATCATTTGGGCGCAAGTGACACTGAATTATCCCCGTGTTCATCTGAGAGTATGCAAGACAAATGCTATGAATACTTCGAAGTAATTTGTGCTAGGCGATCGTTACCAGATTCATATCTCCTTCAAATAACATACTCGCTTTCCAATTAGCTCCTCCAGAAGTTGTGCACGACGTAAACACAAATTATAAAACAATCATAAAGGACAGGCTATTCCTTACTAAATGTTACAACTACAGATCTGACTTGATGCAAAGTTTTCAATGATGGCTAAGCTCCACTTTATTCTGTTTACTGCGTCAAGCATTTCAACTCCTTCCAGAGTAAAACCAGTAGTCCACTCCTTCCACTTGGTGTACTGAAATTATTATAATCATACGTCTTGCTCTGAGTATGGAGTATTGAGACGATGAGAAAGAACCTCGATGAATCAATTAGTTTTAAGGGAATAAGAGAATTATAAATTAGCTAATGTGCTGTATTACTGGCTGAGAGCAATTGTATGTGGAGCTCACTCTTCCATGAAATTAAAATATTGGGCATTAGTCATTCAGATACAAAAGTCAATTTTAGATTATAAATTTGAAAATATTATAGGTTACTATCCAATTCACAATATATGTTACGAGTATACAAAAGTATACCGGATGTCCCAAGTTATCGTATACAAGCGATATCTCACTTATTCCAAGATAATAAAAAATAAAAAAATTGCTTTAAATAACATCAGAGTACCTTCCCAATGATGTATAAAAAAGGTTCTTACATTTGACAGCCCTTCAGTAGCTACCCCTCTCTTCTTATTTTCAAATGACACCCCCTATATATTTTCAGTGGTAATTGCGTGTCATTCTATTTGGCATACAACGATAGCACATACTTGGTTTTTTTTCAGTGATAACAACAAAAACATTAATTTTTTTGTGACTTCTTTTAAGTTATTTTATTATCCTCATAAAAATGAAATACCTCCACCCACGTTTGTACAAACTTCACATATGAGAAGTAGATGAATTGTTAGTAAATATTGTTTCAAAAAACCGATATTTTTATAACAAAAATTCGCTTTAAATATTTCTTCGTTTTTTGAATTGCATAATAGATATTTTGGTTGGTTAAAGTTTTTTTTCTTGAAAAAACATCGGTTTTTTAAAATAAAATCTACTAACAATTCATCTACTTCTCATATGTGAAGTTTGTACAAACATGGGTGGAGGCATTTCATTATTCTAATTATAATTGAATAACGTAAAAGAAGTTACAAAATATCAATGTTTTTGTTGTTATTACTGAAAAAACCAAGTATATACTATCGTTGTATTTCAAATAGAATGACACACAATTTTCACTGACAATATACAGGGGGTGCCATTTCAAAATAAAATGTGAGGGGTAGCTACCACAAGGCTGCCAAATGTAGGAACCTTTTTTATACATCATTGGGAAGGTTCTTTGATGTTATTCAAAGCAATTTTTTTATTACCTTGCCAAATGAGCGAGATATTGCCTGTATACGATAACTTGGGACAACCGTTATAAAGCAATAGATACGAATTTCAGTTTTTCTCAATATACGGAACTATTGGAAGAGTATTTTTTCTAACAATGTCTTAGCTATTGATCTCCATAAACAACATCCACCGAATAAATGACAGATGTGAGGTTTGTAAAGAAATGATATATAGAAGATACTCACACCCTGTTTCTAGAGTACTCAGGCTGTGCTTTTGTGGACAATCGGTAGTAGCAGCAATATTTATTGCGTATGTCAAAATTTTCCTGAAAATTGTTTATTTGTAACGCTCACGGCCTGTCAGCGAGATGGTTCAACTTCGTCGTGAAACTTTATGAATTCCTTTTTATTCCCAGTTAACTTTTCAATGCTCAATAATATTTTTTCATTTCAGATCCGCAACAGTGGACGGAAAGCCATGTGGCACATTGGCTTCAGTGGGCAACCAAAGAATTTTCATTGGAAGGTATCGCCCTCAATCAGTTCAGAATGAAGGGTAAAGATATCTGTACGATGGGAAAAGATGCTTTTGCTGCAAGGGCACCTTCATTCGTAGGCGATATTCTGTGGGAGCATTTGGAATTACTCCAGAAAGGTTAGTGATGAATCGATACCAATATACCTAGTTGGATATTGAATCAACACACCATAGTTTCAACCCTTGATATCACTCAAAGTCAATGGTATACAATACCACTTTTATTCTGTATGGGTGTGTTTTCATTTTTCAATAATATTGAAATTTTTATCGTTTGTGTTCTCACGAGTGACTTGAACCACGAATTCTCGTAATATTAAAAAAAGGAGCTTATCCGCTCATCAATTCAAACTCATGAAATGTAAATATTCTTAATGATAAAATATTCTTGGCTTGTGCGAAAAGATTGAAGACATTCGAATTCATTTATTTTAGATAATGTGAGTAACACCAAAATCTGCGGAGCACTTCTTGAATTCATATCTCGACATCTATTTAATCCAGTTTTTTTTCATCTTCGAATAAAAGCTCAATGTTCTTGAGAAGGACATGGAGGGTGAAGAACTTCCTTCCATGGGAAACGAAGCTGGTTTTTAGACATTCCCGCCTTCGTGGGAGCCTCGTTACGCTGAAGGTTCTCGCAAAAACATACATAGACTTAATAATAATGGAGACACCCATAGCGTATCTTTTGTTCACTGGCTGTGAAACTCGGTTAATATATCTGTATGCCAGTAGTTTAAAATTTGAACCAGTGAACGCCAATTACTAGTGCAATATACAATTGTAGACTTTTTTGGCAAATAATGAAAATGACACAGCGAGTGAGAGTTTAAAACATCATTTGTATAAGGATAGTTTACTAGTGGAAAGTACTAACGCACTTCAACTAAAATGACGAGAAATTTTGGTGTTTCTATTGATATTAATATTAACACTTCCATGAATTTTTGGATATTTAATAGACTGATGTAATTTTTCAAATAAAGGTTTTATGCATCAAATATTACTAATTCAAAAGCACTCAATTTTTCAATTATTTCACTTCAAATATTGTGATGTTCTTAGGCCTATGCTATATACGTATCAGTGACAAAATGAGGCATTTGTCTTGGAAAATTTATAAAAATCGATAGCCTTGGATTTACTTGAGCACAAATTGTAATAAAAAAGCTTTATTTTATACTACTTCATAGTAATTTATTAAAATCATAATCATATATGCATACACCTAAAAAACCCTCGGCTCGATACAAAATTCGTTTAGTAGTTTGGTGGCTTACACCCAGTTGCAGGAACGTTCATTAAGATTTAATGCCGCACTTAAATTCTAATCGACCATTAAACTGTGCAGATAGCTAATAAGCTCCTGGTATTTAAGGAATAAAATTTTAATGCGGAATTAGATTTTAATGAACGTTCCTGCAACTGGGTGTTAGTCTCCTAGGGATTCTTGGTTTCACCAATCGTGTTCCGTCTACTTCTAAAATTTGCTTGCTAGCAAGTATAAATGGCACTTCCTTGCGGTTAACACAAGGAGATTTTAACGGCTATCTCAGAGTAAGCAAATTTTGTCCCCAACATGAACTATCAAATTTGACATGAAGCGCGCAGAAATTTCACTCGATTCGCGAGTTTCTCCACGAAGAACGGACTTCTTTTGCCCCTTGTGAATCAAAGTTTCATATTAACTCAAAATATATTGATATGAATACCTAAATATATCAGAAATTCAGAAAACAAACTGCGCGCTCAACGACGTGAACAATATAGGAGAGCAATAGTTGCCAAACCTCGGATTTCAGCAGGTAGATACAGAAAATAATAAATATTCTGCATACTATAACTTCGAGAATTAGGGAAAATATCGTATTTCAAATATTCAAATTTGCATATTCAACTGAGAATCACTCCAATAAATATATTTCATTCAATATAATATACATTCATAACGATATAGTAAAATTGTGGATTTGAAAATCACAATCCGACAACGTAATCTAACCATGATGGGGACTTCCGCCAGTCAACTTGCCAAAAGTAAATGACAATTTAGTCAAAATCCTGCACAGATAATTTTAGTGGAATATGGAATACATCTGTTACTCGTAAGTTTGAATTAATGATCGGAATAATTGCGATGAGTGAAACATTCATTACGATTCAAGGAAATAATATCAATTCAACCTACAATAACTACTAATCTTCATATCTTTTAAATACTATTACTTATTAGTATAGTATAGTGACGAACACTGGGTTCCATTAATAACTTAACGAGTAATCAAAAGGCGCCTTGAACGTTATGAGATATACATATTTCTATAGAAAAGTGTCATAATTCTATTCAAAACATCAAACAATAAAATGAATTTTTCAATTCAAAGATACACATATTTTTTTTCAGATGTGGAAAAAGAAAGAGCTCTTTCGGGTAACGTATCGTCGAATATTTATGACGCCATGTGTGTTCCGGAACTGAACGCTTACATCGATTATAGTCAAGCCGCCCTTGTGTCTGGGGAGGACCGGAAACCTGTGGTGACACCTGTATCGAATAGCCATACCAACGCAAACTTATCAAACAACAACTTCCTCCACGAAGGTGAGTAGCTCGAGAATGTGATACCAAATCATGCCTAGCATGAACCCTGTATGCCTTTTTCGTATCTATTTTGACTCCCGTTTTTATTTCCATTTTGGGTTAATTTCTCACAGATATCTAGAATTATTCTACTATTATTTTTGAATCTTGTTCCAGGCTAATTTCGGGGCAGCAAAACTTAATTTTTTTGCAGATTAATTTACATTTTTTCAAGCAACAAAATTTTATGTGAAAAATGATAAGCGTTTCCTATAACAATGGCTTTCTACTTTCAATGATGGCACATCAAACTGAAAAAAATTGTGTTGGTTGACTTGCGATTTCACATTTCAGGGAAAAAAGTTCGGTTGAACTTCAAGCCTGACTTAAGGCGTCAAAATGCGCATGCGCATTTCAAGCACCGACCGGCCGGCTCAGAAATAAGCACGAAGAAGGCCTAGTGTAATATGACATGAATGAATAATGATTGAATATTTTGTAATATAAGTTATCAACTAGGTATATTTTATGGTTCTATCAGATTTTTTGCAAAAGCTATTCACATCCTTCTATCTATTTGTCGAAAATCTCCATGGTCATTCCACAAACGAACTACTGGTAAAAATGTACTTATAATATCCAGATATCTAAAATATCTCCATTTTTAGATAATTATTTCCAGTAATGATCCTTCGGAATCGTAAAAGTAAAATAAATTTCAACCTCCTGAAATTCCCAAACTAGATTTTGTGATGTGTAGAACCCAAAAGTCGAATGAAAAAATTCGTCTGTTCGCCGTCCAGAGATTCCCTCAGTCACTAAATTGAAATTCGCTATCTTTAAGCGAAAGGGGTACAAATGGGCTGTTCAAAATTGTTCGATCTAGATTTTCTGAATTCTGAGTTATGTAGTATTTTGAAACGGAACGAGGTTAATGTACAGGGTGGGCAAATAAGCGAGGTAAGCGGCTATATCTCAGGATCCACTCATCGTAGAGACTTGCGGTAAAAAAATTTACCACTAAAGTGAACAAGGGAACACACTGGAAATTATTTTGAAGTTCATACCTCTACCGCTAGGGGGCCTTATAGCTACCGTCGAGTAGAAAAATTAATTTTACTCGAAAATGTTCCATATGAAGTTTAAGAAAAAATATCATCACTGTTATCCTTGGAAAATTGGTGTTACCAAGTTCACTAAGTCGAATATTTGTATCCTAAGCTGAATGAACGAGAGCAATCGGGATCTGACCCTATTCCAAAATTTCAAGTTTTTAGGTCCTTGCGTTCGAAAGTTATCTTGTGTACGAAGTACGAACGATTAGCCGGACAGAATTGAATTTGAGGAAGCATTCATCATCGGTGAGTTGAACCCTTTCGTTTTATACCAGTGTCAGATCGAAATTGGAAAATTACAGGCATTGTGGCGAAATTATAGTGATCGAATTCAAATCAGATTTCCGATGATAACTGATAACCCTTATTGAATATCCCAAGCTTTTTCAATCAGTAAGTTTCAAGCCGATTTATTGCTGAAATTCTTTTGTACTTATAACTTAACTATTTGACGTCGAAAAAGTTAACCCATCTTAGTGAAGAAATTAACCTAGATTGAGCAACAATTCGCTTTCAAATTTTCAAACCGTGACGATATGTATTCACTTTTCAAATTATGCAATTTTAATAGGTCTGAATGATTATGAATACAAGACAAACGTTAGTAATAAGTGGTGGCTCTGCGTTTGTTGTTGTTTGGGTTAATTTAAAATTTCGACAATAGCTCAGTTCTCCTTATAGTTCAACCTCAACAAATAGGTTTTCGAAATATAAATCATTGATATCCTTTCTATGATAGTGATTACAAAATTGAGTATATGTTTATAAATATATATTTTCCTCACACATGTGGTTTCCGCTAATGTATATATACATCCAAAGTGGAAATTCTTGGCATGACAGCATGACATTTTACTCTCATAATCAGGACAGAGAGCGCAGGTTATCACAATTTTTTTATTCTTGGAAAACTTAAAAAATACTTTCAGGAGTCGAGATTAATTCCACTCTTCTTTTAAAAACTAGGCTTTTGTATAAGTATATTAAAGATTTTCAGGTCTTGGTGGGCACGATGAGAAGTCAGGAAATTTCTTCAAGGTCCGAAACGGCAGCATATGTTTTGGCTAAAACCTAGTAGTGCAAGTTTCCACCCATTAAAAAAGTGAAAAAGTTCGTTAAAAATTAGGGATGGTGATTAATTTTTATTATAATTTCGTATTACTATCGGGGTCGTTCGGATAAGCCTTAAATCACAATTACGGTCATCGAAGGCCAACCAGCTCTCGCAAATGAAATTAAGTTAGAGTTCCGAACCAGATTTTAGAAGGCTTCAATCCGATTGATATTTTTGAGCGATTGATTGCCGAGAAGATCGCTCTAACATAACGCCACAATGTCTGTAATTTTCGAACTTTGAGCTTAGTATGATCTCAAACTATAGGTCTCGACTCACTGATGATGAATCCGTCTTCAAATTTGATTCTTTCCATTCTTATGTTAACACAAGGATATCGAAAAAAAATAAACCAATATTTCTTTGATCACAGAATCGACGGAGTTTAATTTTTGTAACTATGTCGATATATGAATTAAAAATTTCAAGCTCTGGGAAAAACTTCAAGTTGATCACATCATCAGAATCAGAGAAAAGCATAGAATATTGGAAAAGAATAACCCAATATTTACCTGATTGAAGATCCGATCAGGTTGAAATTTTGCCCTATTCAGAGTGAGTCTTTGGCTTGAATTTATTTTATATACAGGGTGGGCCTTTGACTTGAACATATATTTTATATATTATATATTTCATACCATATATTTCGATGATTCCTTAAAAAACACTTTTTTCCTACACTATTTTTTCCGATTCGATTTGTTCTCTCACTTAATATAGCATTTGGAGTTTCATTTTTTTTCTGTTTCCTTATTCGTGTTCAGGATTTAAGATAGTAGGTGTAACCTTGCAACATAAGCAAGGAAATCAGGTATATTCAAATCATTAAATCTAATTTGCTAACTGAGAATAAAAATTCTGAAAATTCTGCAACTTATTTGAATTCAACACCCAAAAATACTTACAACAAACCGTTATTTCAAATGTGGCTTCTAAAATGGTTTTTTTGTCACAGAACAAAAATTTTTCTGTTGATGTCATCTACACGACTATATATGATTTTCTAGTTACGGTGAAAAACCCTGTAATTAGATACATATTATAATGAAACAAAATCATCAATAAATTACCATGGAGTTTCTTTGTCTTCTGACGAAATCAAATTCCCCCATTAGGATTCTTAAACTGAGGTAATTTCATAATGGAAAGTAGGAATATTTAAAAAATTCATAACATTTGTCCATGGTTATATGCGGCCAACCGTGATAAGAACTGAACGCAAGACGGCACTAAACACAAATATTAGCACATAGTAAACAATCTTATGGGTTGCAAAAACGTAGAAAATGAAGAATAAACCTGAATGTGGTGTTTGGGGACTGGATGCCCAATTGTAAGTATATTTCATACCAACCTTGCGATTGGATTGGTTAGATGGTGAAAGTGAAGATAAACTCAGTATATACAGGGTATTGCACATCAACTTGAAACATCGTTCTTTCGGATATGCTTGGTTTCTAACAATACGAAATATCCATTCTTTTTTCGCCTTCTACTTCCAGTTTGACCGATATCATAGGATTCTCAGTCACTTCACTTGTCTTGAAACTAAGTAATGCATAACTACTTGGTAGATGTTCTACGCGTTTGAAGTTTGTTCACAGTGACATGTTCCTATATTCAGATAGTGTCAATAACTAATTTGGACTATTACTCAAATGACTTCTCTCATATTCAGAGGTTTGTAGCTAATATTTCTTCTTCATTTTTCGATCTGCCTCATTTAATCTCTAGATTTACAATGAAAATTAAATATAGGATATCGTGCAGTATCAATTATTATTTTTTAGTTTTTTGTACCTTTCAAGAGTTGGTTGTAAAATCAGGTTTTTATTTTTGAAAAATTTTGTGGTGTCGGAAGAACTCAAAACACAAGTTTAGCACTCTTCACTCAAATTTTGATAATTCAAATATAATTGTTTTGAGTGTAGTTGTAATTTGGAATTACTATCCAACCATGAAACCTATCATCGATTTCCGTATGGATTTATTATAGAACTAAAAATTACGCCAATATCTCTCCTACCTCTACATACTTTGGCTATCGATTGCTATTGATACACATTATGTGAATCTTTCTCTACAAGTTATAATCATTATTCACCATAAATTTAATATATTTGATTTAATTAATGAAGATATTTTTGGTCAGAATATTTGATTGAAGTTTTTCCTAGTTCACATATTAGTGATCATCATGTTATTACATAGTCTTCATCAAATGAATATTGAGTAACCATTGATGCTCAACAAATAATATACCTACAAAAGGAAAATATCTTTCGAATAACACAGGTTTGAATTTTAATTTAGGGATATCAATCAAATAATAGGTATATTAACATGCACTAATAAAAAGGTACTCAATTCAGGTATCCAGCTTTCTGTTGTGACATCATTAGCAGTAGCATCTCATCGAACCTCCATAAGATTACCATGTCAAAAAATTTAAATATTCATTTTTTGCCAAAGAAATGCTTCTAATTTCACTATTATCTTCTCGGAATGGGGTAAATGAATTCGATCAATAATTTCAATTTACAATTCTTAGTTTAGCACAGTTACACGTGTCTTGATAATTTCAATCAATCAATCATTTAATTAATCAATATATTAATCATCAATTTAATTATGGTTATAAAAATGGTTTTGCTTATTATTATTTTATTAATAATGATTTGAAGAAAAAAGCTGAGTAGAAAAGAATAATTTTTGGTTTATATTAATCATATTAGTAAATTGAGGATAGAATTAGATAGATAAAATTAATCAGTAATTTAGTCATGTTTGTTTTTACTACCAAAAATGTTGTCAGTTGAAACTTATAAGGTATGGATCCTGTATTAATACAAATCTATAATTAATTAATTTTGTTCTAATTGTAATTTGTATTTTCTCATAAATATTATTGGTTTATAATCATTTTGAATGAATTTATTTTGGTTTAATTTGAAGGAATTGATTCCAAATTTTACGATTGATGATATAAGAGTTTTGAACAAGATAATATTATAAATATTTTGCAGTCAGTTTGTTATTGATTCATGAAGAATAAATGAACAAAATGATTATTTTGTTAACTATACAGGGTGTGTCGGGGGAACGCACCAAACTCCAAATTTTCTATACGATTCTCATTTGTTTTACAATTATAGCGTAATTCAAATAGTTAACCGTTTCTTATCACAAATGCTGCAGGTACCGATTTTTTGGTCCGTTCTGACATGTGTTAGTGTCAGTGTTTGACGCGTTTATTTTCGAGTTTGTACGATGAAAGTTTCAAAAACCATGTTTATGTAGGAAATTTTGTTTGTAATTACTTCAAAAACAAATAAGAATCGTATAAGAACATATGGGTTTTCAAAAATTTTTTCGTGTACACAACTGGTGTATGGTTCTAAACTTGTGTAGTGTCAAAAAACTTCTTGACTGAAGTCGCTCTAAAATTTTACGCTTTTTTCAGACTACATATGCCCACACTTAAAAGTGCAAATTATAATAGTATATTCTAAAAAAAAAGTTGCAGAATGGGCTCCTATTCCAACACGTATGCGAAATTCGAAAACGATCGACGAAGGAGCGATCAGTCAAGATTTGTGAAATATTGTCCAATATCAATGAAAAATTCAGATTATACATCCTAGTGACATTTGTATTGTATCTTGGCAGTTGGTGTGACTGCTACGAAAATTGACAGATTATTATTAAATTCGTGAATTATGTCTGACGAAATCGATTTAACACCAGAAAAATCAAGAGAAATTGCGAAGAATGTCGCAAAACATTTCACTAACTCCAAATCATATTATATTGATACTTGACGTGTTTCGAATTTTGATAGGATCGGAAGTCAGTGTAGACAACTACAAAACGAGAAATATAACAAAGTTATGCTGTAATGAGTTCATTACAGCACTGTTTTTAGAACTGTAATGAACTCATTACGATACTGAAATTAAGAAAATTAGTTTCAATAATAATCTATTGCTTTGATGTGAGTACGTCTAGTTGAGAATCCAATTCATCAATTGTAAGAGCCAAATAATCCTGAAAATTATCAAAATAAAAAATTGGAAATTTCAACCATTTTATATTATTATGATGTTATATGTTTAAGAATTAGAATCCAAATTCTTATACCATCTACCAAAGTTCCTATATTATGAAATTCTTTGAAGTTATTAGGAATGAAATAACTAGGTACTCTCTCATATTAACATATCACCTTTTCAATCCCATTACATATGATGAAAGCGAAAATTAAACAAATTATTTTCTAAAAATGAAAAATTCTCAGCAAAAGGATACATCGATCCGATATTTATTAACACGATTGTATGTCCAATAATAATTGGGTGATTTAAGAGAGGATGTGTTGGATTTCTTCATGAGAGAAATTCATTGAGCATGCGTATCGAGTTTTCTGAATCGACAAAATCTCACGTTAGTCATCTCTTCACCGGATGTCTTTAAATAATATCGGCCGCGGACAAAACTTGACCGGACGGAATCCATCCAACCATTACCGTTGCGTCCGATTCCGGTCATCATTCAACACCTACCTGACTGCTTTTGACCGAGCAAATGTTTAACATTTAAACACACTTTATTAATTCATAATGAATTCGAAATATATCTACGGTTTAAACTCTAGAAGAAAATTATATGAAACCGTCTCACATTTCGAAATTACCAATAATCATACAGTTCAAACAAATTTTTCACATACCAATTTTATGGTTTATTATGGAATGAAGTATGTACAGGATGGGCAAATTTCGATGTTTTAGCACTACAAATTTCGAACCATAGGATAGACAAAATCTAGCGGCAATTGGTTTGAATGTAACACCCTGTTGTTTGTTACATTTTTAGATTAATAAAAATGTATAAAAATAAGACACAATTTCTTTCATATCCTGTCAGTTAGACCACAAGTACCAAACATGTTTGGAAACAGCTCATTTTTATCAATCTAAAAATGTAATAAACTACTATGTGTTACATTCAAACCAATTTCCGCTAGACAATAAGTATTTTTGATAATATGGTTAATTTAACTAATAAACAATGTTACGCGTTACTTTATGATCACACAAAAAACTATTGTATTTTTGTCCACCCTGTATCAATTGGAATCAACCTGTGATACATTTTTGGAATCAGCTCAGCTAGAGTAATCAGAAAATTGAGACAAAATGGGGGTGATCCATTTAAAAAAAATTACGGTGACGTTATTACTCGAAAGTAATTCACCCTGCATATTAGATTATTATTTTAAATTACGGTAAATTAAAACAAAAAATCGACGTGTTTCAGGATTATTTCTTAAAATGGTCTGTTCAGCTAAAAATGAATTTGTTCCATACTTTACGGACATAGTGTATATGATTGAACTCAACAAATTCAATTACGAAAGGAACAAACAAGAAATAATATTAAACCTAATAGTGACAATTGCACAATGCACAGTCGAAACATCCTCTCGATACGCACCGAATTCAATAGATGATTATTGGAAACTGTGTTCAAGCAACCTAGGAAATTTTCTACGAGTTCATTTATATTTTCGTTACTTTTTTTATAAAATATATGTAGATTCGAATTTTGTAGAAATTAGTAGAAAGCATAGAGATAGTCGGATTGACAGAAGGACACTGCTCTTGTTATAGGAAGCTCAATTTTTCTGTGTTCATCAATAGTTGAAACCATAGGAAAATTGAGATTCTTTGGCAAAAAAAGATTTTTGACCATTTTCTACTATTTGTATTGATACAAACCATACGATGTTATATATTTTTTAAATCGGGAAAAATTAAGCCCTCAAAAGATGCCACAGGAATGTATTGTTTCCATTCGAAAATACATAACTTTGGGTCATAGCTTCGTAATTAAAAACTCCGTTGTAGAAATGAGTACGCCACTAGATGTCTGTCTTAATTTCAGAGCTCTATCATCAGTATTAGCGGACATATACATTTTTTTCGATATCGCCATTTTTCCAATTTTCGCTTTCAACTCGAAAACAAAGAAGGTGCCAAAAATGAATACAAGGTACTCTTGTTAGTTTCTCAGAAAAAGAAAACGAGAATGGGGTATCAGATTTTGTCTACCCTGTACACAGGGTGGGCAAATTTTGATGTTTTAGCACTACAACTTTTAAACCATAGGATCGACAAAATCTGATACCCCATTTTGGTTCTCTTTCTCTAAAAAACTAACAAGAGTAGTATTCATTTTGGGCCACCTTCTTTTGTTTTTGAGCAAATTGGAAAAATGACGATATCGAAAAACATTTATATCTCCGCTAAAACGTGATAGAGCTCTGAAATTAAAACACCATACAGGCACTTTTTTACGTAGAATCCAGTGGCGTGCTCGTCTTCTTAACCGGAGTTTTTCATTACGGAGCTATGATACAAAATTTTGTTTTTTCAAATAGGAGCACATTTCTGCGTAATTTTTTGAAAGCTTAATTTTTCTCGATTTCAAAAATATATATCATCGTATGGTTTGTATCGATATAAATAATAGAAAATGATCAAAAACCTTTTTTTATCCAAGAGTCCCAATATTTCTATGGTTTCAACTGTTGCTGAGCACAGAAAAATAGAGCTTCCTACAACAAGAGCAGTGTTCTTTCGTCTTTCTATGCTTCAAAAGTGTCTAACTTAACCCATCCTGTATATCCTTCACTTCACATATATTTTCATATTCTGTTATCAATTGAAAATCATGAAAAGCTATGGTGAAGAGATTAGGGCGTAATTGTTGAAAACAATGTCACCTGCCAGCTTTCAACTACCGGCGCCGAGTTTTAGATAACAAAGCCGCATATAGATATGCAGTAATCTAACAAAGCTCACTCGAAGACTACCTCTCGAAAATTGCGGCAACTGGAACTGCACATACAACCAATATTATAATAAATGTTACATTCCTAGGTTCACGTGCGCTCGTAACTTGATCAAGAGGGAGCAAGTATAAGACCTGAAAATTGCCCTGCCCACTTCATATTCTCCTAATTGAAAAGACGCTGGATTCAACCCTAGAAAGGAGAGGAAGTGGCCTAAATGGTGTTGGATATCAGGGGTATATACCAGAACACGTGCGCGATTATCAAGAGCACCCTACTTCGAATATCTTACGTTGTCGGATGTTTTGGAACTTGTTTTTTGGGACGCGTTATTCGTTCATAAAATTTAAAATGGCTCCTTCCTTTTTTTCCCTCAAGAGGGGTTGAAGAAGGGTAGTGGAGGGTTGAAATGTCTTATGGAGCATTGTAAGTTTTTGATTGGATTATGATCAGGGAATTATTTTATCAAATCAACGTCTTTGTTCTTGTGTAACTTATCTTGGAATATAAGATCCATATTCTATATTGTCAGAAATGAAAAATTCAACTATTTGTGGAATTTCAGTTTCTGTTTGGTAAAAAATGTATATGTAAATGTATTAATTGGCGATGGTAAACATTAACAAAGTATTCACAGAATACAACTGAGTTTCTAGAATGTCACATAAGCATAGGAGGTAAGAGGCTTGGTATCAAAAACATCGAAACAATCATTATTTCCAATTATACAGCTTTGGAATGGCGCGAGGAAAAATACCTATAATACAGATAAAGGAAAGATTTGGTCTTATACACTGTAATGTTGAACTCTTTATTGTTAATTAATTAGGCTGACATTGTTTGGCAAAATTTGTCGAAGATTTTTGACAAATTTTGGTTTACGAAAATTAATTTAAACACATAATTTACATTTTGTTATAACGATTCCGATGGTTTATTTTTCAATATTTTTATCATTTTATGAAAAGTTAAATACATATTTGGATAAGAACTCAAATGACGTTATGGCTTTGAAAATGGAAAATTGTGCCGGAACATGTCAGCCTAATTAATTAACAAAAAAGAGTTCAACATTATAGTGTATAAGACCTAATCTTTACTTTATCATTAAAAGTACACTATGGGTTTTCCTGAAATTATAAACTATAATACCTCTGAAATGTTATTTGTTCCCTCTGGTTTTTCGGCCGTTATCGTTTATTTATTCTCGACGTTTCGCCAGTGTCCCTCATCTTTAGGAGTTATCTTTGAGACGATCAGGCAACTCGTGTCAGCGATAACTCCTGAAGATGCCTGGAACTGGCGAAACGTCGAGAATAAATAAACAATGATGGCCGAAACACCCAAAGGAATAAGTAACATTTCAGAGGGTAATATACTTTTTCCTCGAACCATTCCAAAGCGGAAACGATGGCCGCGAAAGCTTCAAACAATTCACTATGAAATTTATGTTCCGGGTGTGTATAATTCGAAAATCAAATTGAACCAGTCCGTCCGCAGTCCATAATTTTTGTCGAAAACTATGCTATTCAAAAATCCGTTGATATACCTAATAAATTGATACTCCTAGCTCAAAAACATGACCTCGGTCAGTTTTGTGGTCACGGAAATACTGAGTAATATTTTTTAATATTCTTCAATTTTCTATGCTTCTGGTTATGACACCAACATGAAATTTAGCAAGAATCTTGGAATTGTCATTTTACTTCCAAACGCAAATTTGCCCCTTGATCTGTGATTTTGATATAATGCATCTGGAAAAAAAATTCGAACGTCCATATATACAGAACCGCTATATCCGAATTATGTCTATTAATTCCAATTCTCTAACTCTTTGAGACTGACCACGAATTAGTCATTAGTGAGTCAAACCTTATCGTTTGAAACCATGTTCGGCTCAAAATTCGAAAATGTCTTATATTATAACGAAATGAACGAATTCAAAAAAACTCGGAGATTTCTACATCTATTGATATCTAGGGAACAAATAGGTTATGAGAAAGTTAACGAGTCATAGAGCCTGATCCTACCTATCCAAATCTCTCATCAGCGAATCCTGCTTGTGACGAAATAATCAGGAAAGTGAGCATCGTAAAGAACTTTACTACCATGTTGAGAAGGAACTGAGAATAGGAACTACTATTGAATGGTACATTAGATGGCTCAAAAACCACAACAGTACTCTTATACAACCTTATATTTCCATGACAACAGATTTCATTCTCTCCAAAGCAGTGTCCTTCTGTCAATCTGATTATTTCTATGCTTTTCACTAATTTCTACAAAATCCGAATCAAGATATGTTTTATGAATTTCTCATCTAAAAATTGATTTGGAAATAACGAGAAGATCCACAAGGTCGAATGTTTCGATCGGAAGTGTTGTATTGGGATCGATGTATCAGGAGATTATTTACATAGGTCCCCAGAATGAATACGCACAAGTACCAATCCATTTTGAATAGCTTATAAAACAACGCATAAGTATATGATTGAACTGAACAATTTAATTACGAAGGGAACAAACAAGAAATAATATTCAACCTAATAATGACCACTTTTCACAATGCACTTCTTCTCGATATTTCGCACCGAATTCAATGGATGAATATTTGAAACTGTGTTCAAGGTACCCAGGAAATTTTTTCCGAGATCATTTATATTTTTCGAAACTATTTTTATAAAATAAATCTAGATTCGAATTTTGTTGGAATTAGTAAAAAGCATAGAAATAATCAGATTAATGGAAGGACACTACTCTTGTTATAGAAAGCTCACTTTTTCTGTGCTCATCAACAGTTGAAACCATAGAAATATTGAGACTCTTAGGTGTAAAAAGGTTTTTGACCATTTTCTGTTATTTATTTCAATACAAACCATACGATGTTATATATTTTTGAAATCAGGAAAAATTAAGCTTTCAGAAAATGGCACAGAAATCTAGTTTTCCATTTGAAAAAACATAACTTTTGGTCATAGCTTCGTAATTAAAAACCCTTTTGAAAATACGAGCACGCCACTGGATTCTACGTAAAAAAATGCCTGTATAATGTTTTAATTTCAGAGCTCTATAATCAATATTAGCGGAGATATAAATGTTTTTCGATATCGCCATTTTTCCAATTTTCGCTTTTAACTCGAAAACAAGAGAGGAGGGCCAAAAATGAATACTACCCTTGTTAGTTTCTCAGAAAAAGAGACCGAGAATGGGGTATCAGATTTTGTCTATCTCCTCTGGTTTAAAAGTTGTAGTGCTAAAACATCGAAATTTGCCCACCCTGTACATAATTGATACAGTGTTTCATTGTTATTTAAAAGACCGAACAAATTGAACAAAAACTTCGACGACATTTGTACCAAGCGATAAAGTGTGGTGAAAATTTCAAATCTGTGGCTTCTTATCGGTTTCTGTGCGATGCGAATAACCACAACTGCTCGTTTCCCCACAATCCCACTACTGATTAAACTTCTAATTAAATTCACTTCACATGATCTAAATTTTTATCGCATTTCCGGTCCCGAGCTAGGAAAAACTGAAGTTAGATTACAATAACACTTGTGTTTAGTTTGTTTAAGATAGTAGTTTTGAATCTGGATTGGATAAAAATATTGATGTTATGTCCCTTTCAAGCAGATACATCATATTTGCTGGCTATTGCTCTTTCAGTGCCACTGATTCAAACATCCTGAAGAATATATTCGAACACCATGTGAAAACATCAATTTCAATGAAAATTTCAACTATAATTTGTTTGAATCAGTTGCACTGAAAGATCAATAACCAGAAAATATTATGTATTGGGTTTAATGGAAAATATCAATATTTTATCCAATCAAGATTCAAAACTTTTATCTTGAACAAACTATACATAATTTTAAATGAAATCTCTAAATTTTGATATTGATTGATATTCATTTATTGTTATAAGTTTTCTAAATAAAACATAGTTGTGCCCAATCTACTTTAAGATAGGTAACGTGAAAATTACTTGAAGTAATTCCGGGATAATAGGTTTTTTATTTCTTACCCTGGAAGGCATTTTCAGTGTTCTTAATTCATTCCTAGTTATAACTAGAAAGTTTAGCTTCCATATTCATTTTTGGCTAGTAGCTCTTGATGTTTGATAGATTATCTGCCTTCAATTAGTTACATGCACTCAATTATTGTGAGGTTCATATTGAACCATATCAAATAGCATATTACATACCGAGTGGGGACGTGATCTATTACGGCCAAGCGGCAAGGTAGCATACTGAGGAGCGAAGCGCCAAGGTATGCTGCAGACATGCAGACGCGAGGCTGGAATGATTTTCCTCGAGGTGTGTACACTATCTATCATATCAATAATCAGATTTTGATAACGATTATTACTTGTATTGATTCTCATAATGCTATTACAAAATATTTTGAAGCTGCTTGTGAGATCGTTGCTATAGAAGACATAAAAAGTTAGTTGATTCAACCTTAGATTGGATCGCACAAAATGGCTATGATCATAGATAAGGTGGGTGATAATGGTGGCAATAATCTGTGCAGGTACGAAAAGTGATATATGCTAACCGGGAAAATGACACTTGCTAGCCAGGAAAGTGATATTTGCTAGCCAGAAAAGTATCATATGAAGTATGTAATGATTCCAAATTGCTTTGAAGGTTAGAAAGCCATAGATTACCTACCGATTGTGAGTAAATGTTAGCATGGCATGCAAGAAGCATGAAAAATTATTATATAATAATTCTTAGCATTATCGTATAATAATTCCTCATCCATTTGTAGAGACATACTTGCGAACCTGTATATAATTATTTGAATACCTCGCTTGGAGGGAGGATAGTGTGCACCCTGTGTGGGGTTCCTATTTAAGCTTGATATTTAACACATTTCGTGTGTCTTTTTTGGAGGCTATATGAAAAATATTAGCAGTGAACTCTTTGTGAAAAATGTTGAAGAACAACAATTGAATTTTCCCCCTATATTGGCTATGGTCAATTTTATTCGAAAATTGGGCATATCTAGTAGGTATAAATTGGAGATCACAGGAACTGTTTTATTTGTGCACACCTGGGACCAATCTTCTCTTACAATCCCTTATAAACCTTCAGTCCTGTATCTGAACTTCGATTAATTATTTATCATATATTGATCGACAACTCTCATTGCAATATTATGATTCGTTAATCGTACTTTTCCTCTCATTTCATAGTAATATATAAATGATATTATTCCAAATCAATATTTTCAAATTTGACTGACTAACCATAATAAAATAAATAACTGAATATCAGTTATCATTCTCATTCACAATGCCCTGGAAAACGGAAGGGATCTCAGATAATACTTCTCTTTTATCTAAATTGAAGGAAGTTATGACTTTCGCAACGTATATGAAAAACAGCTACGAAAACTAGTATGGATATCTGATATGGAGGGAATGAAAATTAAACCAATAGACTAAACTACCCATCAGAGTATTATCAATTGTATTCCTGAGGAGTTTGAATGTGATACAACCTAACACTTTCTTCTATCCTCAACCATCTCTGATCTTCTGGGTAATTCGAATATCTGCAGTCCAAATATGAGTTGGTAGTACCAGTTTTGTACCAGTTTTATCTAAGTATCAGTTGAATATCGAAATAATCATCAAATGTGATAAGGTTTTTCTCATCTGAAATTTCAAAAACTGGATTTCATAAAATGCTGATCTAACTATATCATCGAGACGTACTCAACAAACTTCAAGTCCTCATCGAACCGATCACTCAAGTTTCCATCACTATCACATACTTTCAACCTTATCATCAATTTGAAGATGTGGCAGGTCTTTATAAAGTCACTATTTCTATTGCCATCATACAAAATATATTTGCTCTTGGGAACATTCTCAGCCAAATTTTGCGAGCGAAAAAATATTCGATAGATAGATTCTAAATCTTGATTCAACCTAGCATAAATGAAGTGGCATTCAGTTTTCAGAACCATTTACCTACAGGGTTCAGTTTCGAAAATCTTCCAAAGAAATAGCATAGAGAAATCTTGCATTATACCATCACCATTCCATCTATTCGCACGCAAAACGGATATTACCTCATTCGGATGAATTATGAATAGTTTACCAATAGGGTTCTATTTCGAAAATCAACTTTGGAAATAGCATTTTTATCCGCAACTAGATGTTGAAACAAATGTAAAATCATTCGATTCATGAGTTAATTCATTCATTTAGTATTTGATCAATTAATATTATAATAATAACGTCTTTATTTCACTAGAAATAATAATATAATGTCACTCGATTTTGCTCTTTACTATAGTCTCGATTAGAGAATCCAATCCCGTACCAAAATATCAATACCGCGGATCTGCTCTAGTACTATTTGTACTAAACCTATTAAACATGGCCATAAAAAGGCCTATGCTATTTAAACATACTGTAGTCTAAAAGTGATTTCATGGCAACAGATGTCACGTTTTGCCGCGGGTAAACTCGAAAAATCTGATGACAAGTGCCGTCTTACAGTTTTTCCAACTAGAAACCATTTGTTATTTAAAATTGGGTGTTGATGATTGGTGTAAATTAAGTCGAGGGTCGGAGTTGTAAACAGCTTCCAAGTATGTACCCGCACCCCTATTCCGTCTGCATTCAAAAAGGGTCATTTCATGTTTTAATGACTGGTCAAGTAATGTTCGTACTCGTGCTCGTACTATTAGCATCATTAGTTTGCTCAGCAAACTTCCAATAACTTATCTCTTACAACTTGTTAATTTTCGGATATTCTATTCATCACTTATAGACTTAGGTGATGAATAGAATATCAGTCAGAGAAATTCCAGTCGTAAAGTACGCCTCACATGACATAAAATTTAAAACAAAACTATTTACACTGATTCTAAATTTTTAACTAGAATGTAGGAATATTTCCGGTTAAAAGCTTTTTACGACTTTACCTATGAGGAAGTGATCCATTACTTCACAATCTAGTCAAGCGGTAAAATTGTAAACTGAGATGCTACGTTAGAAAAAACTCGTACGTAGGTTCTTCACTTCTGAATGAATGTTTGGATCGGGGTGGGAGTGTTCCGTAAAGAGGGAGAGTTATAGTGTAGTCGCGGCGAGTCAGTTGCGGACGAGCTTGCTGTTGGATGTAGAGCAATAGCGAGTAGTAGATCGTGCGTGAATACTGAGATCAGTCGCCGGTAGTGACGTACACGGTACTACAACGGAGACGGCCAAGGGCAGAATGGTGCTACAGGTGTTAGATCTAGTCAATTCGACCAGCGAACCCTACTACGGGGACTGTCCGGTCCAGACGTACACTAACCTGGAGGTTAACGCTTCGGAACACACCACCTGCACTGTGGTACCTCAAGGTACCTCCAATTAATAGTACATATTTTTTTTCATTGTAATTCGTTTTTGCTTTGGGTGTTGGATCTGTCTTTTATTCCAATAACAATTGTTTTTTACAAGTAGTAGAATAAAATTCGTTTGACTTACGTAATTTGATCTCATATACAGGCTGGGCTACGGTCAATGGTACCCTAGACTTTTTCGATTACGATTTTATTAAAAATTTAGTTTCTTGGGTTGGAACCGCTGCTCTATCGATCTTAAATATTTTCATCGCTGCGTGTTGCCGCCTATATCAAACAGTACTATAAGCTTTGATATCTCAAATAGAATACCGCGTATATTATTACTTTTTTCAAAATTTCCTTCCACACGTCATGTTCCTATACCTAAAGTGTAAGGTTGCCTAATTAAGAGCAAGTTTTCATCCCAATGGCAATATTTGTTTTAGATGTTCGTCAAATATCATAGAACTTGTGAATTATGATAATTTGACGCTCATCGATACGAAAAAAGTTCTTACAAATTGAATACCCATTGTGTATCCGTACTTAGTTCGAGTACCGAGTATCGATTATGTGAACAGGCATAAATAGGTATTTTGAATAATATTGGAAAATAAACAGAAAAATTAGTTTTCCGATGTAATGGAAATCAAGAACCATTACCCATTAGCATTCATTTGAGAGAGTTTTAATATTGATAAAAAATGTTCAAATTTTGTTACCATGATCCCCCTATGTTTCTGTGATATCTTTGAGGGCATAAACTCAGAGTAACTTATAAATATTGGCTCTATGACAATATGATGAAATTCATAATTACATTGTATATCGATATTTGCGATCATGTTAAAGGTATGTTTCAGTTTTTTTGAATGATAATGGTTGTATCTAGTATTTGTTCATCATACCCCCTTCACATATACATAATCGATGTTTCCTCGTTACAATTTGTATCAACTTCCAAAAATAAAATTGAATAGAAATATTTCTTTTTAAGAGAAAATTATTAAGTGTTTTCCATTTAATTTCATACCTACTCTATATAAAGAACTCGATTTTAAATTGTTTTAAGTGTAGTCTTTTAATCCTTGATTAATGCAGTTCCGAAATCCATAGATGTGACATATTATTTCCTCTCTTTTCATCTCGCTTTTCATCAATCATTTTCTCTGTCATCAAACTGTAATTCTTGAGTTTTCATGAAGAAATAAGTATGATATGTGTACATTCCTACATAAGTAGAAAATATATACGAAATGTAACTTAACTCACTATATGGGACTAGAAGAAACTATCCTCAAAATAAGCATGATTACACAAGTGGAAAACACTGATTTACAACTCATTTGCTTAGTGAATTCACATCGTTATCATATTACGGTCTGACGATTAACTAGTATATGCTATTCAATTTTGATAGTTTATCAATATAAACTGTCAAAATTGAATAGCATATACTCGTTAATATTTGCACAAAATGTAATAATAATAACGGCTTTGTTATCGAAATTATTCTTTGAACATTGATACTATCCTAGTTCAATTATTATTTGAAACGTTTCGAATATGAAGACGAAAAAGTATTTTCGACTAGTTTTCTCTTAACGTACGACAACGATGTTATCTTATTGATAGGACATCTTGCGCCCATTATGGTTATTACACTTATGTCTAGCTATATTCCGAACAAATTTGTGCTCATAGCATAATAGTATATTGTGCAACAAGTAGGGAAAGTCCAACTTTTCTCGCGAGTGTGGAAGTTTGTGGCACGAGCCTGAAAGGCGAGTGCCGCAAACACACGAGCGAGAAAAGGACTTTCTCCACATGTTGCACACTATACTTTTCCTACAACTGCACAAATTTCAATAATTCAAGTAATGGACATGATTCAAATCAAAATGACCTTCGTTGACAGTATGTGCTAATTTATTGCGTTTCCATAGAAACGACTCAAAAACCCAATTTCTTTGGTCTACCAAGGGAGGTGTGGGCAAAGTGCCGTGGGGAATAATATTTCCCACAGTATGCGCAATATATAGTTTTGCAATTGAGTAAACTATACAGAATACGCTACTTTTCATAGCAGTTGTAGGAAAAAAAGATTTAATTTCTACATTTATTCCATGTGAAAATATTGGCCACTTCGATTAATATACTTGTTTTGCATGAAATGGTTATATGTATCGACGATCATGTGGTTCCAAAATACCTACTGAATGTGACATGTTTAAATACACATCATTCCTGAATTGGGGATAGGTAATGTATGTAGTATGAATTCAAATTCGAAAGGAGTTATTCTTTTTTAGCATTGTTTTGACACTGCTGTTACATAAATATTTTTGAGTTCACGATCGAGATGAAAGCGATAGAGTTTGTTTATTATTAGGTGCGAAAGTAAAGAAAATCAATTTCAATTCCACGATTACGATCTTTTTAAAAAAGGTAGAGGAGACATTTCTCGAGGTAAAATTTTGTTTGTGTCATTAACTATTCATATCGCATATTCACACCTTCTTGATGAACTCCTGACTATTCATTTAGTCTGTCGCTGTCGCTTTTCGTGGAAGGTCGGAAGATAAGTCTAGAATGACGAGAATTATGAGAGGGTGAATAATAGCGTGATCACTATCTCTATTCCTCTTCATAAATAGCAAAGATGTCTGGAGTTCGTTAAAAGTTTTGAGTAAATATCACCACTTAGTCACTTTAAGAACAAAAAGAATTTTCGAAAGTTGAAGTGGGATGGTATAATCTGTTATTTTCATAACCTAGAATGCAAGTAATTTTTGTACAAGCGGGAATGTAGATACTGACGCCAAGTCATAAGCTTTGATGCCCCTATTCGATAATATTCGAATAATTTACACTGATTAGTTGAATATCACTATTACCATCTAAATTATAAGGTTCTCAGGTAGCGTATTTGCTTTTCTGTTAGGTTCAAATTAAATAAATCTAAATCAATTCAAAATACCTACCTTCATTTACTCCCTCAAAATCAGATCCGCGTCTGGGGTGGGCCACCCGGTATAATCGCAATGTCGAATTGTAAACAACAGTTGAACTAAAAGTTATAATTTTTCTTAGTTGGTTCATACTTTGAAGAAAAATAATTATGTATCTTATCATTTATATAAACAACACATATACTGAGATGAAGAACTAACTGAAGAGATTAAACAAATTGAAAAAACTTGACCTAAAACTTAACCGACACTTGGTACATTTAGGACTACAAATGCTTGCATATAAAGCTTTCATCAAAACTATAATTTCACAATTTTGCACACCAAAGCGGAAAATGTTTTGATTTTGATTTTGAATAAAATTACCTAATACAAGTCTATTGATATACTGATGAGAAAAGGTGACAATTCAATGGAATCTTTCTTGTTCTGGTGGTTATATTCTCATTCAGAACTCAAAAGTACTTTGACTCTGTTTAAAGTTTTTTTTGTGAAATGATAATGATTACTGGCGGAAGGGCGGCAAACAAGAATGAGTGCGTAAAAAATTAATATGAATGAAGGAACTCTGTGAGCCTGATTAATGATTGAAATTAAGTTAATTATACTATAGTCCATGGGATTTTTATTTGCGTTTGACGCTTTTTAAGCGACATGTTATCACTCGAAAAACCAAATAAAACCAGTAACCCTTAGAAATAATGAAATTATTTCTCTTCCCGAATTTATAGAGGTACTTGCTTTGATGAACTCTTTAGTTCGTATGAAGTCTGGACACCAATATTGGATACCATCATTCTTTCACTTCTTGTCCAACATGCGATCAGATGAATAATTATATTTTTCACATTTGTCTTCTCAACAATAGTGGGAAGGTGTTATTAGAGTACAAAGGAATATAAAGTAGATGCCATCAATTATGGAAAATCTTCTTTGTTATTCTCCTTTACAAACATATTATGCCTCATTAAATTGAGTTTCAATAAACTTATGGTGATGAATCACCGTCGGAGATATCTGATTAATATGATAAATTCAATAGATTAAAAAAAGCAGAATTTAACAGAAAACATTGCTTTTCTGACACTCGTAATGAAATTTTCGTAGGGTTCAACTTATAAAGATCAGAAGATACTCTTGTATTATATTATGTGAGATGTGATTCATTATGAATTCATTGTTGTCGGTAATTATATCTACATGAGCAGTTCAGATGAAACAATCCTACAGATATGTTTGTCATAAACATTCGAATGATCTTTTTACTGATACAAACTGAATTTCAACCTAGTCAGATCTATTGTTATGGAAATATTGTGCAAATTTTGCTTGAATTTTCTATGATTCAAGAGGCGCGATCGATATGAAATTCAACCAGTTTAGAATAATAGAATTGTTATTACAACTGGTGAGAATGTGTTGTCACCGAAATCTAGTTTTTTTTTTATATTTTGCTTGAATTTTTTTTTATGGTTCTGATTTTGCGATATGCACACAGTTTATGTCAGAAAACTTGAAATTGTTATTTTATATATAGAGGCACAAATCTCAACTCGGTTGACTATTTTCTATATTCCTCTAGTTATGATGATCAACTTCATTATTAACATTATTTTAATTCAAAATTTAATGTCGATCAAACCTGTGTTTTCAAACATACAGAAAGATTTCAAATGTCCATATTTATGCAACTTCTAATCGGACTTTACTTAGTCGCGGCATTCGAGATCCGAACCTAACCTCAAAATTTGGGTCTTCTTTGTTCAAGGAAGGAGCTCTCAAAAACAGTTTTAAGCGCTTGTTTCCCGTGCAGAGCGCTTTATCACACAAGAAGACTTATGTCTCATCTTCACGCTGATAGTCACTATCGCGATATTACTTTCGTGATAGTGTGACAGCACTTTCGCACTATCATGATAGTAACTATCGAGTAGTTCACATGGTTACAGTTGCTGCAATAGATGCTATCTCTATCATACTATCGTAATATAGTTTAATATAATTAATATAATTTAATAAGAGTCAGTGGACGGACCACACATATTTTAGGAAAGCCCAAAATTTTCTCAGTGTTGTACCTACCGACCATGAAATAGGGGTTAGCTAAGCGCAGTTGCGGTGCCCTCAGCTGTAGTGAAGAGCGACAGGTGGGAAAATGTCATGAACAAAAAACATATTTTAGATAAGCTGCCGATTCAATATGTCAAAACACACTCTTATAGCTATTCAAAAACGAAACGGCAGAAGATTTTTGTGATGGCGAAGTCGTGGCAGAAATTTTCAAAATAAAAAAAAATTTTTAAACGTATTCTCGATTATCTGAAAAATGGTACATTCTATAAAAGAAATCAGGATAATTTTCAGTAAAACCCTGTTGATTTCAGAAATGAAATATTTTTCCCTAAAAAATGACAGTGGTGTAGATTTTCAATAGGAAAAGAATCATGGCACCCCTATATCTACGCCACTGGATAATTTTGGCCGAAAACACTCTCCTTATTCGAAACATTACATTATCTAGACCTCGAAACCTAAAAATCATAACAATGAATGTAATATTACAAGAGTTATAAGTAAAAAACTAATTTTTTTTCAAACTTCAACACCCTGTATCTCTAAAACGAAGCTTATTAGGATATATGTTTATATGAACTTTTTTTCATAAAAACAGTTGTTCTATCCGTCGCCGAAGTTATTGAACTAAAATCTGGACAAACCTGCATTTTTATACTCGCGGGGGGGACAGATTTTCTTGGCTGCCAGGTCGAAGGAACCGACGAACCGGTCTGCCTTTGAAAATATAAGCTTCTGAAACTTCAAAGAATGAAATACCTAAATTTCAAGTTTCCTAAAATCCGTAAAAAAAAATTTTTTTTTTATTGAAAATTTCTGCCACCGCGATAATCGTCTAACGTTTCGTTTTTGAATAACTATAAGAGTATATTTTGATATATTAAATCGGCAGCTTTCCTAAAATATGTTTTTTGTTCATGAAATTTTCCCACCTGTCTCTTCACTACAGCTGAGGGCACCGCAACCGCGCTTAGCTAACCCCCATATCATGATCTGTAGACTCACTAAGGAAATTTTGGACTTTCCTAAAATATATTTGGTCTACCGTCCACTGGCTCTTGTCATAGAATTTCAGATCTTCTTCAGATGGTTAAATATTTTTAGTGTTGTGAACTTTAAGAACAAAAGGTAATTCTTTAGAAACGCCTTGCATATTGTCAACGAATTAAAACTCTTCCGTATATTTCATTATTTCAAAAAAATTCGAACATCCTTTTTTTCGAAATTGTTTCCGTATTCCAAAATACGAGTAGGTATCTATACATATACTTATTCAATTACTTCTTTGATATAAGCAATAAAGAGTAATGTTTCTTTATAATCTTATTTTTATATTGACCATTTAACTCGTGTTACGATCGAAAATATTTGTTATTTCTGCGGAGTAGATCAGACCGAGGGAATTTGGGGGCGTCGGGCACCTGTCTAGAAATTCCCCGGACTGCAGCTGACTCCCTGATCACAAAATTCACTGGAGAGTCCTCAACTCCTATATACCTTATGTCTTGACACATGTTGAACGATGACACGTGCCGATTCACCAAAATAGTCTAATACTTTAGATTAGATCTCAATGCGGACGTTATTCCTTCCAAATTAATAATCTAGAACCCTTATGGAATCTGAAGGGATGGTTCACAGTAACCGCTGAACTATAGTTATAGGGAATGGCTGTAATAATGACTAACTAGAAGAAAGTTTGATGAACTCATTAACATTCATACTACTTATATTGAAACATAAATAAAGAAAGCACCGATGTCAAATTTTCAGCGCTCATTCATTCATGCGCCAAATTTGACCTTGGAGACCACAGAACTCTGTACAGGGTGTTTCCTAATTGAATATCAATATTTATGGGGGTGATTTTTGGGTCTATTTTAAGAATAAAACTTCATATGAACATATGTCTTAGACGTCTTACCTTTTGAGATACAAGGTGGTAAAGTTTTCAAAAATTAATTATTTATTATTAATATCTACAATACTATACTTCAGATATTGTAATGAAATTTGTCATACATGTACTACGAATCAAGAGGCATTTTTAATGTATCACTTTTTTTTTAATTTCCACCAGTGGCGTTCGTACGTAATTTGACCCGCCTTCTTTGGCAGACATTGATGATACGCCACATATTTTTCCTGAAATTGAAATTATTTTTGAAATTCTAAATCATTTCTTACCAAAGTTGATCACTTGACTTTTTTCAATCCGATGCACGGTTTTCGCTCAAAAAAATAAGAACCGTTTCTCTGCATGATCATAACAATATCGTTAATACATACATATGACAATATCACCATAGGAGACATAGATTTTATTTTTTTTGGATGAAATCCGTTCGTCGAACTAAAAACATTCAAGAGATCAAATTTGCTCATAATTGAATACAAATTTCATTTTTTTTAATTTTGAAAACTTTACCATTCTGTATCTCAAAAGGTAAGACGTTTAGGACATATCTTTATATGAATTTTTTTCTTGAAATGGGCACAGAAATCACCCCCATAAATGTTGACAATCAATTAGGAAACACCCTGTATAAGAAAACTTGGTCTGGAAGGACACAATTCACGCTTGAATAAACGTGTATTCAAAAGTACTTCTGGTCAGTGTTTTTCTTAAGAAGCTATAAACACTAAGTTTACGTATACCTATACCTATATGCAAAATCGCATGATAATCGGAATTTTAGGTATTTCTTATCCAATATTCTTCCTAATTTTTTTATGATTCTGGTGATCGTTTTGAATTTGTGCACGGAGCTTGAAATTGTTATGTTAAATCAACAACTAAAATCTCAACTACGTCGGTTTTGTGATCACACAATTTTATAATTTCGAAAGGATATATTTTCAAAACCTCTAGTGAGATTTTAACCATAACCAACCTACCCTGAACATTTCAAGTATGTGCTTATTTCCATTGTATTTACGGCTGGGCAGACAGAACCGAATTCGGGGACTAATCAGTTATTGGAGCCTTATCGTTTGAGACCATTCTTGGCTCAAAATTTGAAAACTACAGACTTTGTGACAATATGAACAATTCGAAGACGAGCGCTCAAAAAGGGTAATCTTCATTATTTCTTTACGCCCAAATATAGAGCTTTTCTTATGTAGTTATATTTATTTAGAATTGCATATTTCTTTGATATCCACTATTTTCTATTCGAAGGAGAATTTCAAAATTTTTGCACTTCGATTTAAGAAATTTTACTGACTTTTTATTACCCCCTAGCATTATGTCATAGCTGATATAATTCTTGTGCCTTGATAATTAATCGAGAACACGTGTGAAATAATAATTTAATAATAATTAATTTAATCGATATGAATATTCAAACGCTCTTCAGAAATAGTTCTTGAGCTCTCGTTCTCTAGACTGCTCGCTTATTATATCACAATTTCGAGCCGAGAATGGTCTAAAACTTTATGGTTCAACTCATCGATGATGAATTCTTCCTCATATTCGATTCTGTCCGGTCGTCCGTATACACATGTGACAAAGAAGGTAAATTTCCAACAGAATGACCTACAAACTTGAAATCATGAATGAAGTTCTGCTTATCTTGTAATTATTTTAGCCTTAGTATATCAAATTTTAGGGGGGGGGGGTTAAGCCCCTCTACCCCCCCCACTTAGCGTCGCCACTGCAAATGGGCAAAATGTAAGAAGGAGTTCCGTTGTTTTCTTATTCATTTTAAAACTTCATATACGATCGAGATGAAATTTGCATTTTAATGTAAGTGTAAATGACAAAATTTGAAGTCTTGTGTGGAATGTCATGTTGATCACATAACCAGAACCAGAATTTCAAGCCTTTTGCAGAATTTCGTACGGAAGGGGTCATCATGATGATAAAAAAGTAAGAAAAATATCGAAAAAAAATAGGGAAGCACTGACGTAAAATCATCTCTAAAAAGCTTCGGACTACATCAGGACTTTCCTCATTTTTTCCCTTTTCTTTATGTGAATTCTCATTAATATTATTTATTTATATCGGAGAAAATAGCCTATTTACCTGACCACGTGGCTTTTATTATTTCATAACGTGAAATTCGAATTGTATGTTTTTGCAAGATCGTCTCAAAATTCGCGATAAGATGACTAGTCAAAGTGGACATTACGAGTCAACAATAGAACAATAAACAATGAACATCAGTGGAATATAAACTTGCTGCTGTTGTCATGAAGACATCACTAGATATTTAATATTCTGATTTACGAACTCAATACTGAAATACAATAGAATTCCAGATCTCTCTATAGTTAGTAGATATAAAGGCATATTATAATCGAGCGCATGGATACTTAATTCAACAATTCTGATTTTTACAAAAAATTAACCAAACCTAAAGAACTGCACCACACCTAGACGTTCCTTCAAATTCGTATTCCTGTAATTTTTCTCAAAATTTCTCAGGTATTTTGTTTTAATATACTCAACTAATTATTCCGAACACAAATCTGAAGTAAAATTTTCCTGACCTGTGACATGCCATGAAAACAGAGAATAACCTCGAATTCTTAATCACTGAATCGGGAACACTATCGGGTCAAAATATAAAAATTACAGACGTTTGAGAAAAACTTCAGTTTGCTGACCCCGAGCACACCAAAAGAAACCCAAACGAATAATAACAATAATGTAAAGAGAATCGTATTGGAATCGTTGACAGAGACATAGTCAGTCGGTAATCAGGAACGTTTTTTAGCAGCTTTTTTCAGGTGTATTAAAGGTCTATTGATTTTTCAGCATGAGAATTTCCAGTTTTCTTTCGAACTTACGAATATTTCTAATCTTTCTCAGGTTAGAAAGTAGAAATGTATTTAATTTTAAGCCTTTGGTCTTACGGCTGTATAACTATTTTAAAATGTTAGAACATTCATTCGGTTCGAACTCGTGAACCTAATTATTACTATCAATTGAGTAGCTGTAAAGGATGGGTCAGATGAAAATATAGTCGATATTCGAAAACACCCATCTAAGACCTTGATACCCTTTTGGAGACTCGGCCTATCATTTTATGAGAAATTTCTTTTTCTTGTTGAAAGGTTTCAATAATCTTTAAGTTCGGGGAATGAAATTTTTACACTTACTATAGCTAGTTAAAAAAATTGTTTTCCTTGGCTTTTCGGATAAATAATTTGAAATAATTTGTTATATAAAAATAACATTTTCAAATTATTTATCGAAAAACCCTAGGAATAATAATATGTGAACTAGTTCAGGTCAATATCGTTCCAATAAGTGTATGAATTTTATTTCACAGACGAGAGACTTGAGTCTTGGGAGTACAGCAGTAAAAGTCGAAGAGGTCTTGCTAAGCAGCAGGTGTATAGAACCGTGCAAGCATGCACCTGTCTCACACCAGTTATATTTTCAACTGAAACTTCCAAGAGCAGTAACCCATGATCTTTAACCAGTGGCGCCCAACTGATACCTAGAAGACGTTTTCAAATGAATATAATATTTATTATGTTGCTTGACCATTCATGTTTCAGAGCTCCTTCACTTTTAATGCGGTGAAGGTTAGCATATAATAATCTCGATAATAATTATTTGAATTCCACTTTGAGCTCACTCAGCAAGATCTCTAAAATAAGTTAATAAAGCACTAAATATAGGTTTCAGATGTATGTATCTATGTTGTTAATTTCTTTGAATTCATAAATTTACTCTCTTTTTTGGGCAGTCCTTCCTCGAAGAGATCGCGTATTGTCACGATGTCTGCAATTTTCGAATTTTGTGCATAGAATGGTCTCAAACTACAAAGCTCGAGACTCGCTCATAACGAATTCAATTCTTTCCATATTGCCTGCTGTCCATTCGTAAACACGTTTACTATCCAATGGAGAGACCTAGAAACAAGATTATCCCATCGCCAGATACAACGAAAATTCAAGAGAGATAATTTTACTATCACAAAATAGGCGTTGTTGAGATTTTCGGTATTGATATCAAATAACAATTTCAAGCTCTGTGCAAAATTTTAAGCTTATCACATCAGACATTTATTCCGCGCATAGCAAGCAAACTGATTTTTATTTTAAATTTCAATATAATCAATGTGTTCAAAATTCAAATACTGATGTTCGTTCTGATTTCAATGATTTATAGAGCCTCATAGGATTTGAAGATTACATGAAATTGAATTCATTTGTAGATACATAATTATATAATATTTGTCAAAAGAAGCAATCCTGAAATATATACCTACTATTGTTCTTTCTGATATCAATGGAATAATGCTCTATAAAATCACCATTTTATTCATAAATTCCTGGAAATTGAATAATTTTTTATTTTTATTTCAATAGAAGCAACGGGAATAAGAATATCGCTCAAAATTAAATTACTGATGTTCTTTCTGATATCAAGCAAATATCGCTCGATGAAAATCTTCTTCGATTTATAGATCCCTCGAAACTGAATACTTTTGTAATTATATTCCAATATAATGAATCTGTTCAAAATTCAAATGCGGATGTTCCTTCTAATATCATTGATATAATGCTCTACAAAAGCACCTTTCGATTATTATGTTTCTTGTATAATAGTCCTGTATGTAAACATATAATTATATAATAATAAATTTCAAAATTCAAATACCGAATTTCCTTGATATCGATTTACTATAATACTCATTAAATTTGAATATTTTTGTCTTAGCAAACTTCCTTTTGCCGATTAACTTAAAGAAATTTCAGAATAAAATAGAAAATCGTAAACAAAGGTTTATAGAAATTTCAACCAAGTCTTTAGTTATAAATAACAGGTTGTAATTTCAGTGGTTCTAAGTTCTAAGTGCAGAAATGAAGTGTTAACCATTGGAAGGCGGAGAAATAAAATAACTCGAATTATTATTGATTGAAACCCCGAACACATTAGGGAATATTGAGTTTTTTATGCAGTAGTTCAAAGAATGACTGAGGTTCAGTTAATAGAAATAAGAACTTTCTCTAAGACACCATGTGCGGAATTTTATTGGCTGTTTTTTGAAATTATGAACCTACATAGGTATCTTAAATTAACATTCATACATTAATTTACACTCAAAAAATGAAATGAATCAGACCTATATAGTCAGTGCCAGTAAGTATGCGTGAGGTTCTTATTGACAAATGTGTACACTTGTGAAATAATTTAAACAATTTAGTGATCAAGACATATTTATTATTCTTTGTTCCGATCTTTTGTAACTGTTCTATGGTCAAGAATGTAGAGTGAATAACAATGGAATTTTCAATATAATAGATATTATCTACCTACTTTAATGTTTGTCTTGTCATTAAATGCTTGTATTTTGGAAGCCTTGCAAATCATATCGACCTGTTATACATAATTATTTTTCATCTTGAAATCATTCGTAATTCGTCTACTATACGCCAAGTTTTTAGGTAAATAGATATTATAACTATTTAATTTTACAATAAGGGAATAATAATAATAATAATAATAATAATTTATTCATCCATAGCGACATATTACAAATACGTATTGGATAAGTCAATAAAACAACAATATAATGAAAAATTTCACATACTAGCCATTATTTAAAACATATTAAGTATATCAACTTCCTAACCTGATATGCTTACAACAATCATAATATTCAGTTAGGGTATAGAAACATTGAGACATTAAGAAATCATTAACTGCCCTTCTGAAACTTTGTACACTTTCAATATCTCTATAGCTCTTTGGAAGGGAATTGAACAACTTAATTCCCATATATCTGGGAGACCTCTCATATCCCACCAGAGTGTGACGTGGTATGATTAGTAGCGAAGAGTGTGTTGTAGAGTAAGTATGATTGTAATTCATACGCAGAAATGAACCGTCATTAGTTTTTACATATGTTACAATTTCCAAGATGAACTGAGATACCACTGGCAAAACACCGAATTTTTTGAAAAGCCCTCTACATGATGTTCTCATAGGAACTCCAGCCATATTTCGTAATGCTCTCTTTTGAAGAAGAAAGACTCGATTTAGTGCGTGAGAAGTCCCCCAGAATACAAGGCCATAAATTATCCTCGACTTGAATTGAGCATTGTAATAAGCCATGCAAATTTCCATATTGGTTATAGTTTTTAACCTATAAAGAGCATAACAAACAGAAGACAACTTTTTACATAAACATTCAATATGCTGATACCAGTTGAGGCTGTCATCAATGATTATACCTAAAAATTTTGTGATGGTAGCATGCTCAATTGACCTATGTTTCACCCTTAACAGAAAACTTTTATTTTTATGTTCTAAGTAGTTCTTAAGCCTAAAACAAACAAAAAGCGTTTTAGAAGTATTTAGAAACAACTTGTTTGATTCAAACCAATCACAAAATAAATTTATGTGCCTCTGTGCTTTACATAAAACGTCACTGAGCGAGGTTCCCGAGCATAAGTATGTAATGTCATCTGCGAACAATGTTAGATCCTCAGCATTCTCAACAATATCTGGCAAGTCGTTGATATATAATAAAAAAAAAGCAAGGGTCCAAGCACGGAACCTTGGGGAACACCCGAGGAAATGTTCAATATGGACGACTTACAACCATTGACCTCCACTAATTGCATTCTATTGCTTAGGTAAGATTTCAAAAGTTGGTTTATTTTACCGCGAAGACCTAATCTATCCACTTTTTCAAGAAGCAAGTCATGTGATACAACATCAAATGCTTTACTCAAATCCATGTATAATGCTATGTTCCATTTACCTTCATTTATATTATCATAGAGTTTATTGATGAAATTGAATATCGCTGTTTGGGTTGACCGACCTTTTCTGAAACCATGTTGACACGATGACAAGATTTCAAAATGATTTAAAAATTTATTGATTTTTTCACATATTACTCGCTCAAGAATTTTTGACAAAGTCGACAAAAGTGAAATTGGGCGATAATTTTCAATGACTTTAGGATCACCCTTCTTATGTATCATTATGACACGTGCCAGTTTGAGGATATCAGGAAATATTCCATCGAGCAGTGATTTATTTATTAAATAAGTCAATATGGGAGTTATTATCAAAGCCATGTTCTTGAGTATATTAGATGTTATGTTATCATTACCATGAGAATTGGAGTTTCGAAGACTATGAATCAAATTGAAAATCTCTGTTTCCGTAACTGATGTTATAAACATGGTATTCACATTTTTAATCAAGTTGGGAGTTTTTTGGTTAACCAAGATCTGTGTTATTCCATTATGCAATTTCAGAGGTTGTTCTATAAGAAATTCGTTAAAATAACGCGAGATCTCCAATGGATCATCAACTAATTTGTTATCTATTAAAATTTCTTGTGTTTTGCTAACCATGTTTGATCCTATATTATCATTGATAAGGGTCCAGACTGCTTTTGATTTGTTATCAGCTCTATTATAAATATCATTGTTGTAGTGTCTTTTTGCAGCTAGAATTAACTTCCTGTAGATTTTTTGATACTTTTTATGAAAACTAACTGCATTAGGATGTTGTGTGGCTTTAGCTAGAGCATATAGATGTTTTAACATTATAGATGACACTTTAATACCTTTAGTTATCCATGGTTTCTTACGTTCTTTATTATTTAATATTTGTCGAATTAAAGGAAATGATATGTCTATATAATATGACAGACTGTGAATAAAATTTTCAAATGAATCATGAATGGATTTTGACTTATATTCCGCTTGCCAAGTTTCCTTTGAAAGATGAAATGCAAGGGTTTCATAATTTTCTGTGCTATATATTCTAGAATATTTATAATTTTTCATTTTAGAATCATGGTTCAATTTAATTGTCAGCAATTGAGAAGTATGATCAGAGATTCCGCTATCAATAACAACAGACTCAACTAGATCAGCATTCTCGATGTTCGTGCATATGTAATCAATGGAACTATTTTTTGTTTTACCAAATCTTGTAGGTCCATCAACCACGACTTCAATATTATGAGACGTTAATATGTCTTTAAGTTCTAATTTGAACACACTGGTATCATCAGAATAATCAATATTGAAATCACCACATAAAACTACAGTACATTTTTCTGAACATAATTTATCCAAAACATATAATATAATTGCATGCATTCCATTATATTATTATTAGATATATGTGATATAATGGCATGCATTCAATTATATTATTCCCTCATTTTTGCAGACGTTAAAACTATTATTTCTAATTCAATTTTACAATTAATTCTAAGTACAAGTAGAAACAATCCCACAATTAATTCAACAAACGCACTGATTACAGAATGGAAATGTATCGTACAATGTGATTTGAATAAATATCCATTCTCTATGTTTACCTTTCAGAAAATCTACCATTACCGTCTTTTACAATAATATGGATTTAGTTTTTTGATAACGCATAATTGTTGAATCAAATATGAAAATAGCAGTATCAATTGATCTTGACTCTTCCCGAATCAAAATGAAATGTCGGAATTCTTACAATGCGACCGTGATATCTTAGGTGTCACCTGGAATATCCTGGGATCTACAAAAAAGTTGTTCTTGTACAAACGATTGACTTGATAATTTCAGCAACGACTTGTCGTTGCCTCTCTTTGTGTCCTACAAGCAAGCGGTTCTTCACTTCGAATATCTAATCTACTGCAGATACAACACGATTTTCGTTCATTCATTGAATCTAATTCATGAGATTAGATATGGCTTTTTTAGACACGAATAAAAACTTCAAATCTTCTCAAATTCTCGTTCTAATATTTCATTTCTTGAATCTAATCATTTGTGGAAAAAATTATATTATATATTTTCTACCTGAATATTGTATTAACGTTTTATGAGAAAATGGTATTTAAGCCGCTGTATAGGGTGTCCCAAATTCGTTGTCTACTGAAGGGATCTCAGAATCCTTTGAGCTAGAAAAAAATGAATAGCACATTTTTGGGCTTGATTTTTGAGAGAATTAATTTGGCGAAAACCGCAGCCTTCATAAATTCAACTGTTTTCAAGCTATAACAGAAAATTTAAAAATGACGTAAAAAGAAAAGTTCTCATAACTCTTTTATTCCTGGTGGTATCAACATGAAATAAAAACATTATACAATTAAATATATTCGCTGAATGAAGTTTTAATGTTTTTTCTGATTTAATGGCCTTAAAAATTCATAAATCGTATTATTGAGCTAGGAGGATCAATGCGGTATAGCAATTGGACGGTTTTTCTTATTAAAATAAAATAAATAAAGTTTCTTTTTGTTGTAATTCGGGATTTATCAAGCCTAGTAGCTTGACATTTTAACCAACTAGGTACCTACTTGACTTGAAAACCAAGCTCGTGAAGAATTTACATACATACTTAAGCTTGACTTGACTTAATTTTAGATATTTATTGCTTGACTTCATATCAGGCTACTTGATATTATTTGACCTTAAAATGCACGCGTAACACGGCATATATTTCTGCAATCTCGTCCGCGCATAGACTAAATAAGGGGCTCCTCGAGCGTCGAGAGACTGAAGCATTCGGCAGTGTGACTTTATTAGTAGTTTTTTCACACTTCTATGAAATCTATTGGTAGATTTTGGTAGTTTCACGAATATCTTTCCAAACTTGGCCAAAATGGCCAAGGATTCTTTATCAGCGGCAGCTCCTGTTGGAAGACAATTTTCCAGAGCTGCTCTTACAGTTACAAAAACCTACAATAGGTTAGGCGAGAAATCTTTAAGATGCCTCATGTTTTTTTGATCCTGGATGGAAAATTATGAAATCAAACAACTGGAAATTTCTCGATGTTAAGAAACTTAATTTTTTTGTTATTTTTAATTTGTTATGATTTAATTTATGTTTATCTTTTCAAAAAAGTTTATATTTTCGATTTTTTAATACAAGTTTAAAAATTATTTTTGCAATTCCTTCTCATTTCATCATTTTTTATTGATGTGACACTACACAATAAAACTGCAAAAAATCAAGTAGCTTGATATGATTCAAGTACTTGATAAATAAATACTTGACTTGAGCTTCCCCCCTAGTTTGAAACCCTAGTTATAATATTTTTATGGACGGTTGCTACCGACTTAAAAAACAATAATGCTTCATTTATGAGAAGCAACTATACAAGACAGTGTTATAGAAATCCGGATTCCTGTATCGCTGAAACTCGCAGTCGCAAAGATTTATCTTCCTATCGGATGTATGTAGTTTATCGATATCGTCTCCGCTTATTATCCAATTATTCGATCGAAAATCGCAGGAATTGGATACGGAGCGAAACACTCGCGCCCGGATTAATAGGACAACCATGGAATGAGTAATGATGTCCACATTTCACGTTTTTTTGCTCGTATCGAATACCCAGCAGCTGCTCTGATAGATAAATTCTTTGGAATGAAAAGTAGATCTGCAGACTAGAGTGGTAGATCTATGCATTCAATTGAAATGCAGATAAACACCTGACTCGATTAGCTTGCAATTTTGGATTGCTCGTCTCAGATCGCTTTACCATTATGTCTATAATTTTTATATTTAGAGCCGGAAATGTTCTCCAACGATAACGTTCGACAAATCTGTTATAGGATGCTTCTGTCCGTCCGGCCGTTAACACGAATACTCCCGAACGAAAAAAGCTTGATACTTAAAATGTTCAGGCTTGGTCCGTATCTCGAATGAAGCAGTTGAGTTCGTTAATTCGCCCTTCGAAATTTTGTATTCCTGTTTATTACGAAGCTGCAGATTCGATGGATATGAGAACTTGCTATTTCAAATGTCGTGAAAATTTTATATTATCGCGGAACCAGAGTCTTAGAAGAATAAACCGCACAAAACCGACGAATATGGAATTTTGGGTGTTGCTATCTAACCAAGGACGTAGGAATGGGGAGGTACTGGGGCTAATTAACCCCCTCCCCCAAGATTCCCAGAATATAAAATTTCAGAATTCTCTCAAAGAACGAAAGTTTTTCCATAAAATAATAATAATAATAATAAAATGGTTTATTCTGCAAGCTACAGGGTATAAACATATAATCACAGAGGCGTGAGCCTGTACGTAACTTCTAAATGAACAAAATATAATACAATAGAACCGATACACTTAAAATCGACGCGACAACAAAAAATCGGACGCTTTTACGGTTTATGAGTTTATTTTCGCTTTCAAAATGATTACTTTTATTGCACTACGAGCACGTCTATATCCGAGGTTTTTTATTTTTTTATCTACCCGTTTTGTCGGCGTCTCCCTAGTTTGGCCATCTGTAATTTTTTGATTCGTCATCGGTATACCCATTGTTTTCGGTTTTTTGTATAATTTTCCTCAAAAAAATATTAATACTGTAGTTATAAAAGAACTGAACAGAGTTTCACAATTTTATGTGTTTAATTCAAATTTCAATTACAGGATGTTCCTAATTTGGAGGTACAAACGAAAATGACATGACTCGGATCATTTTAAGAAATAATGTCCTATAACATGGGTCTGGAAACGATTTGTTATCGAGATGCAAATGTTTAAGTTCAAGTTTTTTTCTCATAGCACCTTCCTTTCACAAGATATTCAACTTAAATTTGCCATAGATACTCCAATTTAAAGAGTGCCCACTTCTTTGTACCAGAACTACACTTTATGGTTTCTTGTCAGTTCTTGTCAAACAATTCTCAGTAAAATTCAATTATTTTAAGATCATGTGAGCTGTGATGAATAAATAATTAATTTAAAGTTTTGGTACGCATTTACCCAATCTGCAGAGAAGATCAATAAAGATTCGATAAACTGTTATTTGCATCACCTAAAAGTAGGACCACAAGAAACACCCTGAATTTCGAAAACGAATCATTTGCGGGCCCATGTATAGCACATTCAATTCTTTAATTTTTTCATTTTTCTTCGTACCTACTCATTTCGTACAATTAAGGAACAAACGAATGGTATGAAGTTCATACTATGAACAATCGAATCAAAAAAATGCTATTATTTCGAATAATTTTTGGTTCAAACTTCGTTATCACACCTTTCTTTCTCATATTACAGCTATGAGTGTAGATTATCTTAAAAAAAGTTTTTCGATTACCCCCTGAAAAAAAAAAAGATATATTCCCTTGTATCTAACAACAATTTCAAGTTGATCACATCATCATAACCATCATAGAGAAATCAAGAAAAATATTGGAAAACAATACCTACATAATATTTCCGAGATCTGCCTCCAAAATTGATTCCAATTCGGAATACCCTTTAACTATAACACATCAAATTATCTTATACGAAATAGAATTTGTGATAAATAGGTACAAACGAGTTTTATGTTTCATGAAGATTTAAAGTGATTTAAAACAGTCGAAACATATTTTGAAAAATGAAGTGCTAGCGGAAATCAGAAAAAAAAATATTCACGAATTACCCAGTCATAAAAAAAGGTACGCAGCTTTTCAACAAGAGAAATTATTTGAATGGGCTTCAATAGGTCCGAAATCGAGGACTTATAAATGCTTTCTGAAGAATAACTAATATCCACCTCGTTTAATATTCTTCGTCGATAGGGCACCGGACATCCGCCTCACAGAAACAGATTCTAAATAGAAATTCAGATGATCTTATGAGATTTTATATCTTTCTTTATCTATAAATAAATATATGCTTTCACTAGAAGACCGTTCTTCAAAAAAAATACAAGTTGAACTTGATGAATTTGCATCCCTATATGTATAATTGAAGGGATGCAAATTGTTGAATTAAAGCATTTTTTTAATTCAGTTTCATTATTAGTTGTAATCTTCTTTGGTATAGGTACCGTAATTCAAAAACTGTCGTCTCAGAAATTCTATAATTTCAACATCTTTCATATATATTTTTGATACGATACTTTTCGAGTCATAGTTTTTCACTGATAAAATTCTGTTCGAAGATTAATCAACTACTTTGCTTGAAAATCAAGCTCGTGAACAATTACATACTTGAGCTTGACTTGACTTGATTTTAGATATTTATTGCTTGACTTGATATCAAGGTACATGATATCACTTGAGCTTGATATGCACGAGTCGCACGGCATATATTTCTGCAATCTCGTGCGCGCTTAGACTAAATGAGGAGATTCCTCCAGCGCTGAGAGACTGAAGCATTTGCCAGTGTGAGTTTATAAGTAGTTTTCTCACATTTCTATGAAATATATTGGTAGATTTTGGTAGTTTCAGAATTATCTTTCCAAACTTAACCAAAATGGCCAAGAATTTTTTATCAACGCCAGCATTTTCAGCTCCTGTTGAAAGACAATTTTCCTGAGCTGCTCTTACAGTTACAAAAACCCGCAATAGGTAATGCGACAAATCTATAAGATGCCTGATGTCTCTTAGATCCTGGATGGAAAATATGAAATCAAACTAAGCCTGGAGGTTTCTCAAGATTGAGAATCTTTATTATTTTTCATTTTGTTATGATTTAATTTATGTTTCTATTACAAAAAAGTTGATATTTTCGGTTCCTTGAACAATGAGTTCAATAAATAGAAGTACACATTTTTGCAAGGTCCCTCCTCATTTCATCATTTTTTTTTTGATGTGATGCTACAAAATAATAAAGCTGCTAAAAATTAAGTAGCTTGATAGGTATGATTCAAGTAGTTGATAAATAAATACCTGACTTGACCTGAGGTTGAAAAACTACCACTTGTTTTGAGCTTGACTTGAAATCAAGTCAAGTTCAAGCCAAGTAGCTTGAAGATCAAGCCAAGCCGTGAATCATCAGATTAGATAGGTCGAGTCGCGAAGATTCGATTTGCTCGGACATTCCGTCGACCTTCACGTCTAGGCCGTCCGCTGTCGAGGATAGCGCTTGCCGACCGAAATGGTTTGCTAGAATTAAGAGGACTGCGACTGATTTGTTGGTAGGCTACATATGCATGTGCGGTGCAGCCGACCACGTCAGTACCTTGGACCGTTGTTCTAGACACGCTCAACTGCACGAAGCCGTTGTGACCTAACCTCATCAGATTAGAAGGGTCGAACCCAGTGTGACCATCTCTCAAAAAGCGAATCTACTTCTACTCTAATCTATAGCTTTGGGGAACATGAACAAATTTCTACTATAATTTTTTGAACTATTCAAATATCTGACACAAATCTAAACCCCACAAAAACCGTGGATAACAGAGATCTAGGGTGACTGTGGCTCCTACTTTTAATATTATGTAATTCTTGGAGCATGTTCTCATGACAAGCGCTCAACGCTCGTTGAACTTGCGATGAATTTCAGCATATGTTACATGATGCGCGCTTGCCAAGTGTATTTTACATAGGCCGTTGGATGTTAACATCCGTTTTGCAGAAAACACTACCCAATACGTTCTATTAGTGTTACGTCACACACCGCCATTTTTGGTTCTCCTGTCAGTGTTCGGAATCCAAACAAATAAATTGTCATTCAAATTAGTACAGTGTCGTTTGTAGGAATTGGCTTATTTTCATAAATAAGAGTATTTGAGGAACGATTTCAGTATTAATTGATAGACAGAAGGAACGAGGTTAATACCAGTAAGTTTGAATCCTGTATCATTCCCCAGATTTTGTAAAAAGTCGTGTTTATTAGTTGAACTTCAAGTTCGAACTCACTGGCATTAATCTCGTGCCTTCTGTCTATCAATTAATAGTAAAATCGTTCCTTAAATAATCTTATTTATCAAAATAAGCCAATTTCTTCAATGACAACGTACTAATTTGAATGACAATTTGTTTGTTTGGATTCCAAACATTGACAGGAGAACTAAAATGGCGGTGTGTGACGTCATCACTAATAGAGCGTATTATGTCGGAATGAGAGATGAGTATGAAGATAGACTTCATACTTAACCACTGAAAATTAAAGTTTCAGATTATACCGAACGTCCCATTCAACAGGCGAGTACATTTAACACATTACTTCATCAGTGAAGGAAATGTTGATTGGCTAGAACGCAATATTTATTTTATAACATAGACTGATTTAAAATATAAATAATATTCTCGTATAATAATTTCTTCTTTTCTTCATTGTCATTTCCTTACTTCCCAAGCTCGTCTCCTTAAGTTCTTGTCTGAATAAACACTATCTGTCATATTCCGTATCTCAGGACGTTTCTCGTTCCTCTATTTCATCTATCATATATGAATAATTCCGTATTGAAAGCGTCTGTTTCAATTTTGAACGATTTCTGACCGAAGAAAATTACGTCTATGTCGTCTATCAGCTCTTGCAAGCGCGCTCAACTGAACGGTTACATTAGAAACCTATAATCTCAAAGCCCGCGTTAACGCCCGCTGACAACGCTCGAGCGCTGGCGCAGCGTTGAACGCGCGCTTCATAAAAACGCGCGTTGGCATGTGTACGTTTCCCAAACTCGTGACTAGCGCGAATTGACAACGCGCATTCACAAGTACTTGCATTTGAATAAAATGCAAGTACTTGCGCGTTGTCAATTCGCGCTAGTCACGAGTTTGGGAAGTTATTTTGAAAATGAGGTATTTAGAAAATGAGGCTGAGGCATATATCCTGGTTTTACTCTATTTTTATTATTTCGTATGTTTATTGGAAATATATTCATATTTTACTTTTGTCGTATGAGAATTTTTATATGCATTACCACTTCTCCCCTTACACAGTACCTAGGTACTCGGGATCTGCCACTGTCGACCAGTTCCAGGTCCAGTGGCGTAGCTGTATCAAAATTTGTTGGTGCTCTCAATGACGGATAAAGGGTTTTCTTATTTAAAGAAACAAATTGAAATAAAATGTGTTAATGATATTCGCGGTGGTTTCCCTTGTTTTGCCCAAACGATGCAATAACTGCAGATGTCTCGCTACTTGGATTTATCGTCCTGTATTGTCAAGTTTTGGGCGCTTGCCTAACTCGGAGGAGAAAGCATTCCTTTTTATGAGTGTAATTAATTTCTTCTAATGATTACTCTGAATTAGGTATACCTATAGAAATTGATTTTTTTATGAAACTATAGGTCCTTCAGTTACCCTCAAAATTTTCACCTTTAAATTCATAAAATATTGATTTCCCCTCGGCCCTCATCCAACACTTCCAGGGCTATTTACAAGTCACTCAATAAGTCCTGAGATTGATGGTGCATAGCAGACGCTGCCAATGACATATTACCCTTTTTTCAAAATATGCGTATCAAAATTTCACCCGAAGTCAAGTTATATTGTGGATAAGATTTTGCAAATTTTTGCGTTCGCAGTCCATGTAGACTGGGGGCCCCTTATCTTTGACACGGTGGTAGCTAAGCTGCTATATCGTCATTATGGGAACTAGGGAATCCAATCCCGCACCAAAATATCAATCCCGCAGATCCTCTAGAATGCGGGATGGTTAACATTGTCAACAATATATTTACTTCTTCGTACTCAACCTATTAAACATGCTCATAAAAAGGTCTTATGCTATTAAAAGAATACTATATATATGAAATCGAAAAATCTGCCGATAAGTGCTGTGTCACAGTTTTTCCAACTAGAAACCATTTGTTATTCAAAATTTATTGTAATTGGTGTAAATCAAGTCGAGGGTCGGAGTTGTAAACAGCTTCCAAGTATGTACCCGTACCCCTATTCCATCTGCATTAAAAAAAAGATCATTTCATGTTTTAATAACTGGTCAAGTGTTGTTCGTATACTCGTGCTCGTACATAGATAGAAGCCTTTGATTCTGGTACCCACGCAGTACGAATAGGTTCTATGATTCGATTCCTCTTCTAAATTCAAAGGCGATGGTTCACGTCTCGTTGCTAGATTAGATAAAGGTACTTTATCCTCAACAACATGAATGAAATGGTCTTCGGTTTGGGATTCTAATGATTTCTCTATATGCAGGCTGTCAGTCAAACTCTTAATTTCATTTCGTAATGTTGATTTGCTATGAAGTACCTACAAATGTATCTTCTTGGCCATTTGTAGACATTGACTGGTATTCCAGAAATTCTAGATATTTGCCTGGGTTTTCTGAATACGGTACCATATTTATCATTAATGAACAGCGCACTTTTATTCTAGAAAATAAAGCTTCAACCATGGCTTTACTCAATGTCTAGTTATAATTACTTACTTTTCAATTTTCTGATCATGAATAGTAGTGTAGTTTCAGTAGTAACTAGTGTTGCATCTTCGACCGTAACTTATTAGTGGTTTATTGCTTTCTGGAATGTTTCAAAAAACGTTTGCGCTTTTATTGTCTAATATGCAATTTTAATATTGAATCCCGCAGATCCCCCATGGGAAATCCCGCAGAATTTCAGAAGGACCCCGCATTTGCGAGATTTGATTCCGTAATGTGAACCCAATATAGGTACTTGAATCCAACCATATTTAATATACATACCTATATGAACTCGTAAAATTGATTTTTTATTATTTATAACCTTATCATTGGAATTTAAGAATAATAGGGAGGTATGTACCGAAATTTTGAAAAATTGTTTAAAACTTTTCGTATCTTTTAGAACGATTTTGTTTTGAATATAGGTATTAGTAGTAGTAGTAACTGTTATTTATTGTTAAACAAATGGCCATCGTATATATATATATATATATATATACCTATAATATATTCAAACGGAGATATTTCGTCACAATCCACCTGACATTCATTTCTTAGCTTCCCATTTAATTGCGTCCTTGCGGAAATGAAATACGTAAACATAATGGCGTATTAGTTCAAGCTATGGCCTATTTAATTCATGGTCTATAACACCATTGGTTCGAGAGTTCATATTCGCGAAGTTTATGACATTATCTACGTTTCTACGTCGCAGGGAGTCTGCGATCTAGCCAGCAGTCACCATACCGTTGAGCAACATATCTAGAGGATTGGTCGGATGAGATCCGCCTCTCCTCTAAACTAGCTAATTGTACGTCTGTATCCCGCCCACGATCCGCCGTTGGTTGAAATGTAATGGAATATCTCAGATGAATTGATTACATATCAAATATAGTCGAATCCGTCCAATAGACTGGATGCATTCGTTTATATTGATTTGTGACTGATATAATTTCAGGTAGTTAAGGCCATCAAACTGAAAGGACTTGATTTATTCGTTCAAACTATGGATATTTATGATGTATTCAATCAGTGTTTTTCGAGAGTACTAAGTAAAAATGAAATCTGAAAATACGTGCATCATAAAGGAATAAACCTACCAACTAATCCTATTCATATACATTCCTACTTATAATTTTCGGTGGAAGTATGACAGTTCTAAATGCTTGAAATTTGTAGGTATTTACCTTTTGCTGAAAGAGTAGGCATGGTATATTTCTTCCAATTTTACTTGAGAACTTGAATTAGTGCAAAATGCTAATAATGCTTGTCCAGTTCATTTTATCTCATGCCGCAAACGTCATAAACCAGAGATGCATCACGATTTTGGAACCCTAGAGTTGAAAATAATATTTACGCGATCGCAGATATTGAATTCTAATTTCGATTATTTCAGATAATTCACAATTTGAATAGCATTTTTTGTCATGTCACGTCATTAATGCTACTATGTTATTATTCTGTGTTGTAATTTAATTATTCTATAGTGACCTACCTACTAATTCGCGAACTGTAATATATGAACATTATCATCTCTTCATCCTATGATGATAATTGTATTATAAAATTATAAGGGCACAAAAGTGTTTTAGATGAACTTGGAAATGTTCTGTCTGAAGTTTGCAAAATATTCACCTTCAGTTTTTTAACATGTGCCAAAAAAATTAGAGAAATCCTTAAAACCTCCCTCAATTTCTCGATGACTGTAGAATCCTTCGTCGGTGTTTGACCAAGTTTTTTTAAACGGCTCTCGATAACCCCCCAAATCAGTTATATTGATGAAATATAGAAAGATGAACACTACTCCCACCAATAAGAGTAATCAAATTGTCACATGGCAGCATTTGTTTTATCCGCATTTCCCCTACTATTTCGGCAATGAAAGTGATCAAAGCGACACATAAGTATTTTGTACCTATATTCTTTCAATAATTTTCAATCCTCTCGAGTAATTTAGAGATGCAATGGATGAAGGTCTCACAAATTTGGTTGCTTTTATTTGTCGAATTAAACACGTGGATCGCGTGCCAAATTCTATCCAATGGAAGCAACCAAAGTCAAAGTAAAAGTCGATCTAAAGGAGGACTATGATAACAAGACCCCATTAAATTGGATTGCGTTCGTTGAATAATATAGTATTTTTTATTTTGAAAATTGTTTGGTATATAAGTACCATTTTCTGAACTTTAATTCACTACTAACTGCATTCAGGGGGATATGTACCTAATTTGTACACAAAGATACACAAAAACGATATCAACAAGTAATAAATGGCTTAAATTTATGGTACACTGAATCATCATAAGAATACCAATAAATTCCATACATATAGGTACCTACCTATTTATTGTAGTTAGGTATAGATGAACATGATGAGCGAATTATTCTACAATAATACATAAGTATGCTAATCCTGTAGGTTTATGTCTATCAAAAACATAAAAAATTAGACGATTTTGTTCAAACGCATTTTCAGACGGTAGGTAATGTATGATGCACCTACTTAGGTATATCTCTACCTAAAAGAAATTTAGCGCCTACACTTGATCATTCACCCTAAGTGGGGAGGCTACCTCCCGAACGATAGCCTTTTAACCCTGTTAATAATTGCATAATTGGATCGATTTCAGGGGCGGATGCAGGGGACGCACCCATGGATCCGCCCCTGATCGAGTTTGGCTAAAATAGGTGTAGACTTTTAGGGAAATTCACATCTGCTTCGAAATATGTTAACAGTAAAACTTATTCTTACAATACTTATAGATATTTTTTTATGAATTTTTTGTTGAATTCTCCTCTTCCATAATGATTTTATTTTGAAGGAAATTATGGTCAGTTGAGGAGCCCTGCGTGTTCTCCCTCTGAAGAAATGAGAGATGAAGGATCACCAACTCCTGGACCTCCTTCATTCTTGCATATTCACAAGAGTTCTCCTTATCATCAAATAAAAGATGGTAAGCTTTTTGTAGTTTTCGGTTTGGGTGAACATGAATAAATGACTAGGTATTCCACTCAAAAAATTTCAACCAATCATTTTACCGCATATGATACGAATCACTTAGCAACGAACCAATATTTTTGTATATTGGTTGCATGCATGAAAATATCCTGGTATTAACACGTGTGCTTTAGGTGAATATTTTTGTGACGTTTTCGGCATTTTGTGGCGTGTTTTCGATAGTTTGAACTACTGAGAACATTCGAGGGATTGTCAAATAGGTACCAATCGGACATTTAATTTCTCCAGTGAAAAAATAAAAAAAAAATGTAAAGTAATATTTTTTTAACAATAAGACTTCGTGCAGGTGCACTCATGCTTCTTGTTGAAATATTATGTATCAACGTGTTTTTTCGATTTTTTTCGGAAAAAATGCATTTTTGTAATCTATTACTCACGATAAAACCTAGTTCTTAAGTATCAAAAATGAACAACAATATTTTGCATGAACAGGGGTTTCGCTGTTTTTAGAACAACATGCCTATTTTCCTCGATTATCGAGCAACCAAGTTTCATACGAGCTTAAAACTAATTTGGTTTTGCCCATTTCGAACGAACTTAACTAAGATATTTGAACTCGATTTAAATTTCGAGTTCTTCATAGTACGTCGAACCTCTCCGTTCGAGACAGCTCAAAATTGCAGACATTTGGGCTCAATGATAGCCCGTTGTTCCCTTGGAACATGCTCTCAAAAAACAGATATCGAGATCCATGGGCGCCCGCAGAAATTTTTCTCAGGGGGGGGCAAAATGAAAATTATTGAAAAACGATAAGGCGTCCATGATTGTCATTGAAAACCGGAAAATTGTTGAGAATCCATTACTTCCCTTTTTTCCATGCCTTTTGGATTGAGAAAGTAATATTGAGGGTGTTGTGCTGAAAAATGCGGCAATCAAAATCTCAGGGGGGACCATTTTAGTTTTTCCTCAATGGTCAAAACTACCTTCTTCCTCTTTGAATTCATGTTCGTATCAGATCGTTATCTACAGCAGAATTCTAGAGTTGACTATTGCACACATATGTTCATAATGTTTCCTGCCGACAGAAGCACACGTTACGTTGATGTACTTCCCCCGACGCCCGATTATTACTATGGCGCATGCGTAATGAATTGAATACCGGATAATCGAGTGGATGTCTGCTCGTGGGAACGGATGAGTGAAAATGTCGACGAGCAGGGATTACAGAGTGAAACGGATAATAGGAGAACGGATAATCGAGGTTCTACTGTAGCTATATACCTAGTAGATAATGATATGTAGTGATAGTTTTGTTTTTTCATGCGAATTTTGTAAAAATTTATTATATATTTGCTGGAGAATTCATTTTACAATTCATGAGCAACCACCTTGCAATTAATTTTTCGGATTATAGAGATTGTATTTTAACATTTGTTTCAGGTTACAAAAGTTCGTGTCCGCCGAGTGAATCAGGAACTTACAGCGGCTTGGACAACCTTCAGTCATTAAACAGTAGTGGTGGAGGGGGTGGGAGCGATCAACAGAACCCTTCTCACCTTTTCCCAACGTCTCATTACTCCCCTGAAGAACATAGCGACTATCAGGCGCTGGAAGCGAGTCAACATCAGCACTATCTAGCTGAACATTCTCCTGAATTCTATGCTGCCAATAGTTTGTTAGATTCCAAGTACCACCAACAATATGTAAAAAACTTCGTCAGATCAGGTAAATACATCTCTAAATCAAAATCTCAAATTCTTCGCACGGAGAACTGTAATTAATACATACATACGTATTAATCGATCAAAATTCGAGAAAAATTGGAAATCTATAAATCATCCTTAAGAGATTTTTTATGAGAATCCCATTAACATGAACCGTTGAGCTTTTACCCAAGGTATGGCTGAAATTGTCATCAAAAAAGCTATCTAATGATGCAATACTATATTAGCCATTTGAAATAAGGAAATAGTAGTCTGTTTCCGGTATAACCGGAAGTTGTAGAGGTCTGAAAATATTTCAGAAATAATATTATTGTTTCAAACGCCAACATTCAAATATTCTGCACAAAATTATGATTATTATTATTAAATTATGAATTAATTATACTTAATTCATGATATGTAAAATTTAGTTATGGAAACATCGAATTTTACTTTCTTTCTGCCTTTTCCGGAAGTCATAGACTACTCCACACAGTTATAAACTCCGGTTTTTCCTCATTGAACGCTCTTCCTCAATAACTCTTGAAGTATTCATTTTAGGTAGATATAGGGTTTGCTTAAGTAACCCCATTATTTTTGTAAGTTGAATCCACTAAAATAATAAAAAAAATAGGTTCTAATTTAAAAATCTTGAGTATTGATGAATTTGAGTTGTCTAAGTTCATAATCTTCTTATAAACACCCTGTACCATTTTGATCCAAACCGTAAACAGTCTTATAATTCTACGTATTTGCAGAATAGAAAAAGAAACAATTTTTTCGAAAAAAACTTTTTTGACGAAATATTTTTTTATAAGAATCTCATTAACTCATGAACCGTTGAGTTTTTACCCAAGGTATGGCATATTGCCAAAATTGTCATCAAAAAAGCTATCTAATGATGCAATAATATACTGGGTGTACCATTTGAAATAAGGAAGTAGTAGTCTGTGTCCGGTATAACCGGGAGTTGTAGAGATCTGAAAATATTTGTGTCAAACCACAATATGCAAATTTACTGCTCAAAATTATGATTAGTTTTCCATAAACGTCTAATAGGACATCCCGGTGAATCACCCTGTATATGAAAACCATGAAACATGAGTGCACCTAATTGGCGAATGAATGACCCTTACTCAAAAGCTCCTGACTTCACGTCGGTGCCTGCATTTTTCTTCATATTTTCAATAAAATGTTTTTCACAGGGTGTGATAATTCTCAATCATAAAACGAAGTATGGCCTTCATTTTCAAACTTTCATATTAAAACTCAATTAGGTGGCTCCTAATTTTTTCTCTTCGAACATTTTGAGCAATGTTAATAACCTTTAATCGGAATTAATATTCAGACCTTCGTTGACGGCAACTGAGTCACGCAAATACGAGCCTTATTTGATTCATTAACTGATCGTGACTGCCATTCAATAAATTTATGCTGTTTACTATTAAGTATATGGTTTGAAAGGAATTCTGAGAAGGTAGTTGTTAAACGTCATAAGTTTTAGGAACGTCTCCTGCTTTAACGGACTCGAAAGTCCCGATGGCTCGATAGAGAAACGAAAATGATTCAAATGTTCTTTGGATTCAACAAATTATTCTTTCAATCAAGCTTTTCCCAAAGATCACCTTACCCATAGACAAGGGCGGATTCAGGGGACCTTATTAATATAAAAATTTATACTGAAAAATATGCGTGGACAGTCAGAAGGGTGAAAGATTGGATAATATCCAGAATGTTTGAAGACAGGTTGAATGTATTGGTATTAGGCCCGGTGCACACATCCGACTTTTGCAGTTACGACACCGTTGCTGTGTCGTACTTGCGGCCTGTGGTACAAAGAATCAAATGGGAGCATGCACACTACCCGCCGTGCAGTTGCGACGTCGTAACTGCCAGCATACGATCGTTTTTTCGTAGCATGTCCCTCTAGGCCGCAACTGGGCCGCAGTCGTACATGCGATCTCTTAGTACTCTTTTCTATATTGGCCTGTGCACACATACGACTTTTGTCGTGAGTTCGCACAATGGCAGAGAGGGAATTGGATATCGATTTCTTCATTGAAGAAACTTCAATGAGATGATGTCATCAGAAAAATTTATTGGGTAGTAGTATGTTGTTCTCATCAATTCTTCGAACAACAGGATTTTCAACAATTCATCTCTATTTCTCATGATCGGTGAGTCCGCTGGTAGCCTATATATTTTCTTCCGAACGATTTTATAATTGTCTATAGTTATTGCGAAAGTAATAAAGTGTCTTATTCAAACTCTTATTGATAAAAATTTAAATTCAATTTTTGAAACAGCTAGAGATTTCAAGATCATATGAGTGACAGTTTCGTAGAAATCATGAAAAACTGAAAAAGTTTTAAATTTTTATGATCCAACAAATACAATGCGCACTAGTTTCCCATTCAGCCTTGTGAATGTAATACTTTCTGGACTTATTTGATTATAATCAAATAAGTCCAGAAGGTATTACATTCACGATGCTGAATGGGAAACTAGTGCACATTGAATTGATCCGGCTCCGCAACCACGCCGGTGTAGTATGTAGTGTGCATTGAATAGGTACGACACCGCAACGGGTGTCGTAACTGCAAAAGTCGGATGTGTGCACCGGGCCTTAATGCCTATACACAGGACCATTTGCAGCGGTCTAAATGTTGAAAATATTATACAAAGATATGCTTGTCAAAAAATAGGAGACCAGAATTTGTTATTAAGTTTTTAATATTTGATCATAGGTTTTTATTTAATAGGTGTAGTAAAAAGAAATCCATTATTTTTCTAATAGATGCCTGCAGTTATCTGTGTCTCGCGTTGTTTTGTCCGATCGGGTTTCACTATATGGCGTTAGAAATATGAGATTTCGCACTACAAAATCATTCTGACAGTTTTGTAATGAGTTGACTCTGTTAAGTTTGAGTGCGCCACAAAGATGGACACTAGCAAAAAGAAAATACACTATATTTCATTATTTTTCTTAGATAGAGACAAAAATACAAGCCAGTCGGCTGAAAATGTAAATACTGTTTTTGGACCTGATACTGTAATAGCCCATAACGTGCAAAAAACCGCATGGACCAAATTTCCACAAATCACTGCAAAATTGCAACATAATCGCCCCATTTTTGAAACGCTTGTTAACTGGTGATGAACAGTGGACCACTTACGACGACGTCAAGTAAAAACGGTCGTGATCGAAAGGCGGTGAGCCTTCGGAAACGGCTAGGAAGGTTTAGCTGTGTGTTTAGTGAGATTGGCAGGGAATTATCTACGGGGAGCTGTTCCCCTAAAGCATAACTGTTAACTTGGAACTGTAGTTATCGAACGAAACAGCACATATTTGATTTGATTCAAATTCTTCAAATAAATTGGATCATTCTAACTATGATAATTGAAGCCTTGTTCTTCATTAAAAAATAATGATTTTCTTTTTACTACACCTTAAACTTTCTTGCGCCTGAGTTTTCTTATGAAATAAATTTACATATATTTATGAATTATGTGAAATTTTTCAAACTTGTTTTTGTCCTACAAAAATTTCGGAAATTGAATATGATATGATTTACTTAAATCCATCATTCTATAAAAAAAATACTTGACCCAGTAGGTACCAACAAAAAATTTCCACTATTTTGCTTACCTATGATATATGAGCCGTGACTTTCTATGGCCCCCCCTCAAACATCGCCTGGATCCGCCCCTGCCCCTAGATCTAGCTGGCACACAGTTGTATTTAGCCAACGGATCACCCTGATAGCTGATAACCCTACGTGATTTTCAAATCTACCTAAACTTTAGATCCTTCTTGAAATAAATGAAGATAATTGAGATTTATTTAAGACATTTTTCCCAACAAAAATCTGAATTTTGTTAATTTCCGATACTTAGACATACTGGAATAATCAATGTTTAAAGGTTGTAGGCAAACTTCTCTGTTCCATTAGTAGACGTTTTGATCCTTTGATTGAACCTTCTTCTGACTCTAAAATAATGAAATTATGTAATAAAAACATCACAATAATAGTTTACATTCTAAAACGCACCGAAATGCGAAGAGTTTGGGTGCACCAACTGTATGTAAATGTCCAAGAATGGGTAGCACAGAGATCAATCACATAAACGTTTCTTATAATCTGAAGCTCATTTTTTCGCAATTTGTATTTATAATCAATCAGTTTATAGCAAAAAAGGAATTAAATGACAACCGCATTTGATCAGTCATGTTTCCGATTAATCAATTTACAATTCAAAAAAGGTTGCTAAAATCAGCCGAAGGGTTCAATAGAAAATGAACTACAACTTCATTGAAATTTCGTCTGTTCCCCTTATTTTACCGATGTATACTCGTATCCATTCTTATATTATTTATATTTTTTGCTAGGAATATCGGATTATTTAGTAATACCTAGCAATATTTCGGATTTTCTTTGAATTCATATGTATATTGTAAGCAAAATGATCTCTCCAATAAGTTCCAAAAATAGTGAATACCTCGAGCGCAACAAAATAATAAATTTCAGCTCAGCATGAGACATTCAGAATAACATAGAGATAAGCCTGACCACATACATATTCCATTTAATTTTGAACCGTTGAACGTTTTTCTTTGAATGCTTAATTTATTCGGGTAGATAGGTGTGTAATTCACCATCAACGAAGGTATTAATAGGGAGTTCTTTCCCACGAAACAATCATCACTATGGAGGACTCTAGACATGCATGGCTTACGATTCGTATCGTTTGAATGTTCGGTGGACATGGTACTTAATTTTTATGGCCCCTATAGCAAATATCCCCTTCCTAGCACAGGTGTAAACTGTGAAACAGCTAGTTGTTTTAATAAAAATTCGAGAAAAACGAGGAGTTGGAATTCGGCAAGAGCTTTCGAGTAAAAAATAATTTTTTTCATAGATTTTCAACAGCCTGTATCTTTTCAACCGAGTCGAATTGGAAACATGGTAAAGAAAAAAGAGTTTCTTTTGACCTCAGGAAACTGCTGTTAAAATAAATGTACCTACTATTCAGAGACTCACCCTGTAGGTATAATATAGACTAGAGAATATACCTACTGGTTACTACCTACAGTACATAACTTGTAGTTTCTGATGATTACAATTTCCTTGTGGTAACGAGCATCATGAAATATTTAAAAATCTCGTGGTTACTTCAGCTTTCAAGAACACAAACATTTTTCTGGAAATGTTGAAAAAGTCAAATTTTTTATCTTTGGTTTATAATGTTGAAGTTTGATTACACAGACTATGTCGCCTTTCGAACAACACAGATAATCGTTTTATTAGTTACAAAAATCAACTAATCAGTTAACTTTCCCTGTTCATTTCACGTCACGTTTACCACTTTTTTTCCGTTCCTTATTTTTCCAAAAAGTTGTTTTTTGCGCAAAAATGTCGACTTTTTCACTTTCAGTCATGAGCGTACAAAAAATGCAAATTCAATTAATTTCCTCGTTAATTCTTTACATTACGTTTCTTTGCCAACAAAATTATTCTCTTTATTTTTTGATTTCTGATAGACTACAATATTTAAACAATCTTGATTATGAACACGACTTTGTCCTTAGTGAGCCGAATGTAATCGTTTGTGACCATTTCCGGTTCAAACTTCGAAAATTACAGACATTTTGACGGAATAGCAGAGCGATATCTTTACTATTTTTGGAAGTAATAAGTTCCATTTAATTTTGTGAGTTTGACTTTAACTTAAGTGGCTTTGAATATTTGTCCTAATAGTTCATGAGTTCCATTTTATTTTTGTTATTTTGAGTTTATGGGTAAAAACCCCATTTTCTTTTGTTATCTAATAATAATAATATGTTCGGGGAAGTAACATTCAAAAACTTAAAAGTAAAGGGTTATGATTTTCAACCCCTAAATAATTTTACTCAATATCTGTTAAATCTGTATGATACTAATTTCATTGAAAAGGTTTGGTCCTCGAAAAGTTTTATTTCCTTAGACAATGGTCACAGAATCTGTACCGATCATCGATTTCTTCCTCAATGGATAATGTAAAAGAATTCATTCAGATTTAATAATTCCCAAATTTAAATGAAGATTTCCAATTTTATTGAAGTACTTTAACAAATATTGATTGAAAAATATACAGAGATTTCAATTTATATAAAGTTAGAATAAGTTGAGGATTCTAAACTTCTAAGTGTTGGGAATATCAGTTCATTAATTGATGAACATTGATAAAATAATTTTTTCCAGGTGCTGGTAGATATAACGAAACTTACGAGTCGTATGGCTCCCCATATGACGGCACGCCATTCCAGACAGTTCCCAGTGGAACGAGTAACGTAACCGACCAATGGACGCACAATGATCTTAGTTCGATAGTGCACGCACATCAACATACGCATCCCGCTTTTCTTCCAGCAGGAATGTCGGGAAGGGAATCCATGAACCCGATGAGTTCAGATACTAAACCTATGCTCCAGAATGGAATGATGGGTGGTTACCCCAGTAACACTTCTGCGGGAGGTCCATGCTTCACAGGTACGTAGTATTTTAATCGGTTGAAAACTTTTTGTCATCATAAACCAAATCAAAGTATTGAATAGTTGAAAGTATATGGATGGATCCCCATGGAGGGGCAGCAGTAATTGCATTTCACTTGAACTTGTAGCAGGGATGTGTTTTCTCATTAACCTTTCCTAACCTAACCTTTTTTTTTTAATGGAGGAAAATCCACCTTATGGACACCCAACAAATCTCGGCAAGTGTAAAACACCTGTCGGCACCTGTTGGGTAGTGTGAAGCACTCCTGAAGGGCATACTTACTAAAAACTTCCTTTACACCTCCGGCGAACCCGTATAGAAAGGTTCCAAGGACGTCAACCTTCCTCTTACGCGTTCAGTCTCAGTGCGGCGGCTCACCAAGGGTTTGGTACTGTACGGCGGAATGTCCGTCTTTGTGAGACGCCATCCTGCCCTAGGAGTTTGAGATAGGACAGAAGGAATTCTTTTTCGGTGATGTCATTCAATAGGTAGCCTAACAAGCGTGAGGCAACTACCCATCGATGAGCTTCCTCGTTTCGTGGTTTCCCCCATAGCTCTGATTACGGCATTTAAGCCTGAGGTGGTTCCCCCGCAGGGACTTGGTCGGCAAGCCTCCTCGCTTCGAACTTAATCCAGCTAGCATAAATAACGCAAATCCTAAGTCCTCACAGCATAGGATTCACCTATGTTTGTGCCGGGAAGTTGTGAGAGGGGAGCTTTTTATTTTTTCATTGGATTTGGCATCTTCTTGCTTCCTTCTCGGCCTCTTGTGTCTCGTTCTGCCAGACCTGTCAATGATTTCCACCTACCATTATGGCCTCTGTCTAGTCGGTTCTGCGCCTCTATCTCCTCTTCAGTGGACCCCTTCTCTTCTCGTGTTGCTCGTTCTGCTGAAACCCATCGCTTGGAAGAGTAGAGATTAGAGGATGTTCTTAGGAGTGGGCGAGGTATTGGCAGGTGTGTGGTGCTTGGGGAACATGGAATTGTTGAAGTATGAGGAATATAGCAGGCTAGGATTAGCCCACCACATTTTCTGGTCAGTCTTAGTTTCACTGTCTAGTTCACAGCAGGCTGTTTCTACAAGCCCTTCCACCACGACAAGGTGCTGATCTCGGAAGAGAACCTAACCTAACCTTTCTGTGTGCAGTTTTATTCAGATATGTGTACTCTATATGCTGGCGTTTATTTATAATTTAATTTATTCATAGGTTTATTTCTATAACATCAAATGTCCACACATACATGTTCTTCTGTTCATGTTCTGTTAAGTGTTTTATTGCGATTATCTCCTTGTAAAGTTCATTTGTATTCGTAACATAGATGGTATAGTCACTTATCTCAAAGATATTTTTCAACTGAACGGCTTATGACCTTAGCAGTCGATGCTATATTTCTTAAAAACATCAATTTTGAAGATCGAGAAAGACCTATTGAATTAATGTATAATCTTTCTCCCAAATGTATATTTCAAAATCATTTTCTTTCAGGATCGGGACCTATCCAGTTATGGCAATTTCTACTGGAATTGTTGACTGATAAAACATGTCAAGGGTTCATATCGTGGACAGGCGATGGCTGGGAATTCAAATTAACAGATCCTGATGAAGTTGCCCGTCGTTGGGGAATAAGAAAGAATAAACCAAAAATGAATTATGAAAAATTATCACGGGGTCTAAGATATTATTATGATAAAAATATAATACATAAGACTGCTGGAAAACGTTACGTATACCGTTTCGTCTGCGATTTACAAAATTTACTTGGGTAAGTATTGATTGAAATTTGGTTTGGTAATTCTATTCAAAAAATCTTGTGTGTAATATTGAAATCAAATGATTCGTAAGAACTGAGGCTGAAATAAAATATTTCGCAAACTTGGCAGTGAATGAAGAGTCTCTCTGAGTTTTGTATTTTTACCTCAGATAGACTTCGACAATAATTAGTCATATATTGATAATTGATTTTTATTTCTGGGTACTACAGGAATATCAAAAACCGTTAGAAATATAGGCCAGAAATATGGCGTCCCTAAGGAAAAAATTGACTATCGCGTTTCTGTAACAATGGAAAACAGACAAAATTTGAAGACACCATTAGAATCTTTATATAGGATAATGGCTACAAACCGAATTTCGTGAAGTTATCTCCAGAAACAAATGAATATACAGAAAAAAAAAAAAGAAAATCTCAATTTTTAGTTTTTTCGAGATATCTCGGGAGCCATTGTAGATATTTTGGATCTGTTTATACCAACACACTCATCCCTAAATAACGCAACTTTTTCGTAATTTAAGCCACCATGTATTTCTAACGATTTTCGATATACTTGTAGTACCCCACTAAATAGTTCTAACCCTGTATATAGTCAGTGTAGTTTCGGGGACTTTCTTAGGATAGAGAGTATTTGATGAAGTTTATGTACAATTTTTGTTAACAAATATTTTTTTACAGCTATAGCGCTGAAGAATTACACGCTATGGTGGATCTCAAGCCCGAGAAGAAAGATGAAGACTAATTTCTTGATCAGATGAAAGGAAGAGTCTATTACAGTGACAATATTTTTCTCATTCATTTGTGCCTGGAATATTTATAAATAATTAGGAACACATAATCATTCATATTATTATTATGAATAATTATGAACATTTATTCTTCAAAGAATTGAAAAATTTTAAATTTTGATCCTCTTCATTTTGATATTTCTCTTATACAAATCAGAGACTGTTATTGTTAAAAATTGTGCAAATATAGTATCAGATTAATTATCATAAAGGATGCAATAGGTAATATTTTCGAGTCAAGATTCCACAATATGTAGTTAAGGAGTGAAGAATCCATATAAATGTGATTCATGTTGTGATTATGAATTTCATATTTGATTTTTCAGATAGTTTAATATTTTGAAAGTAATGTTTTTAGAAATTATTGATGTTCATTGTTCTTTAATTTAATTGAATGTGTTGCTAAGGTTATATTGCATCCACGCAAAAACTATTTGGAAATTATTGATTATAACTATCAGATTCATCAAAATTGAAAACAACAAATAATAATTTGTTGTTGTCACATAATGATGTGATTTCTGAATTGATTAAGATAATAATTAGATATTGTATAAAGCTAAGGTTCAAAATAGCTCTCTATATTTTTAATTTGAGAATGACAGATCAGTGATTTGATGATCACACAATTTGTATATATCATTATTGTGATAAGAATGATGAAATTTAAGTGAATTGGAATATGTATCTTTAATGATGCTAATGGCTGTTGGAATTCTTGTACCAAAAATGTTGTCTGAAATCATATCATATTTTTATACGATACAGAAATTTAATAATGATGTTTTTAGTTGATTCTATTTGAATTCTACTTTCTATTTACAAAATGATAATATGAAATGGTGAAAAATACAAACAGTTCATCTTTAAATTTCATTGAACTCTTAACTGTCAGTTCTTTACGAATTAATCTAAAATTGTGTTTTGTCAGCAAATAATTTTTGGCAGCTCAAAAATAAATATAACACCAAATATTGTTCAGTGACATTCAGAGATTTGCTCAATATCTTCCACCTTTCAATTTTCAATGGAAAATTGGATGATGAAATGCTAGGAGCTGCTGTTTTTCCATTTGTTGAAACACTTTTTGATATGCAATGGGCTGTGCTTTGATAAATTAAAGCATAACTTCATTATGGTCTCATTCTCTAAAGTACATGTAAGTTAATTATTATAACATTTGACATACTGAAAATATAGTGTTAATCTCGTTTAAGGGATTATTATTTCCTGTAATTGTTTGATGTCTTGATAATTCATATAAAACTATGTAGTTTTAAAAAAACATGGTCTCACCTTTAAAAAGTATTTTCTTTATCCTTAATGTGTACCTCATCATGTGTCGCTTGTCGCAGAATTAATACTTGTATTGATGCTCCCTTGGAGATTGTCACAAACCAGCAAAAAATCAAAGTTAAAACTCTAAGCAGTTGAACGTAAACATAAACATAAGTGGTGAATAAGGGTTGTTACTATTTAGATCGGGAAGTTTGAAAAAAATATCCAGAAATTTTATAACATAAATAATTAACGGTCACAATTCATTAAAAAAAAATTCACAAATCCTCATCGCAACCTATAGCTGTGAGTTGTAAATTGATAAAGGGTTCCACAAAGTTACGGAAATTCAGGGTAGAATGTCTAAAGTGGCGACAAAAGAAACTTCAACAAGGCAGATACTAGATGAGATAATAAAAAATAGAAGAGAACTGTTGAACAGTATAATGGCCTCAGAAACTAGGCTTATTTGAAAATTCAGGACCTAAAAAACAGGCTGAACTGTCTAGCACGAGAAAACCTGGAGATAAAAAAATAATTAGAACTTTCTAAACGCCAAGAGAATAAAAACAACATAATTATTTTTGGATTGAAGATGAAAAATGAAGAAGTAACTACAGCATTTGTTTGCGAGGAACTCATCCAACTGTTGAAAATTAGGTTGGTGGAATCTGATATAGGGGACTCTTATCCTCTCAGAAAAACGGAAAATTGTCCCGTAAAAATTGAACTGATTTCCGATATGAAAAAGAAGCTCATTATTAAAAATACGAAAAATTCGAAAGAAACCGGTGTAATCATAGCAAATGACCTAACCTTGCAGAAACAAGAGCAAACATTGAATCAATTCCTCAAAAATGCAAGACAAGAAGCATTAATCAGGGGTAATAAGTTAGAAATTGGGAGGAACATATTTACTTCAGAAGACCTTAAAACCCTGGAGAGTAGGTCAAATCAAGTAGTGCACTCCATACACCTTTAAGAGACCAAAAGCAGAGTGCCTGTGAAGGAGAGAGCAGCGATTCCACAATGAAAGAAGTAAACAGATCATCTAACAAAATTCTATCAGTATACGAGAAAGCAATCAGTTGACCCATAAAAAGATCTATACATCCAAAAAAAAAATCAGAGAAAGTGGGTGCAGCTGAAATGATGAAACTTCGAACTAGACCAATGCCTGAAAATTAAACTATGAGTAGCATAATGTGTCTTTCTTTTCATTCGTTTTCCATCGAGATGTGTGACATAGACTTTCAAAACTGTATATGTCGGTATATCACCCGCCTACAGGGTGATTCACCGCGATGGCCTGTTAGACGTTTATAAAAAACTAATCATAATTATGTGATTAAAATTTGCATGTCGGGGTTTTGAGACAATAATCTTTCTCCCTAAAATATTTTCAGATCTCTAAAACTTCCTGTTATACCGGAAACATACTACTACACCCTTATTTCAAATGGCACACCCAGTATATTATTGCATCATTAGATAGCATTTTTGATGACAATTTCAGCAATATGCCATATCTTTGGTAAAAAATCAATGGATCATGAGTTAATGGGATTGTTATGAAAAAAGTGGTGGCGAGGGGGATTCACATTTTTTTAATATTTCTGCAGAAAATTTTTTTTCGAAAACACATTTTTCATTTTCGATTCTCCAAATATGTAGTATTATAACACTGTTTGCAGTATGGATCATGGTTGTACAGGATGTTTAATGAAGATCATGAACTTGGACAACTCAAATCAAATCCATTTTTTTTCAGATTTATTCTGATTCCAATTACTTGGTTCCTATGTACAAGTACATAACATAACTAAATTATAACATTACACTGGATATCATCATCGACGATAGGAAACTCATCTAAGCGCAATGCGCTTGTATTATGTAGTCCCCGCTCCCCGACGAAATTAAGCACCAAACCTATCTGAACAGAAAGTAAAAAAAAACAAAAAATAAAGTAATTGGTGTGGACGGTTCAGGAGGAAAGATCGACATTTCAAAGAAATTCGCTCAATTTCACCGTTATCGCGAATCATTGAAAAAATCACGAGATCAACGAGTCAAAGGCAAGTCGGCCCTCTAATATGAGCACTTTCACTTCCGATTTGAATATATTTAGCTGATGAGTGGTAAGGAGAACAAGGCCATCCTGCAACTGTCGGAACGGTTTACTGCCGGATAAGGTCTTTTGGACTGTAGCATTATCGATCGATCCCATCTTATGTTACCTCTGACGGTTGAGCATCGAAGCAACGATTACAGTGGTGCAAAGAACGTCAACATTGGAATGTGGTTAGACGACGTCGGGGAGAAAGAAGTGAACCTCAGTTTGATGTTGAGCGTCATGTACAACAGACAGTAGGCGTTATGGTTTGGGGTACTATTGCACATGCAAGTAGGTCACATTTAGTCTTTATTCTAGGTAACATGACAGCGCTGCGTTACCTTCAAGAAAAAGTGGAGCCATATATTCGCCCTTACCTTAACCGGCTCGAGAATCCAATATCTCAGCAAAATAATGCCCCACCTCATGCTGCCAGAGTTACTTAAAACTTTTTCGAAGCGACCCATTTGAATATTTTGCCATGTACGCCCAGATTCCCTGATCTTTCGCCCATGGAGCACGTTTGGGACATCATGGGTAGAAGGTTTGGAAATTTACCCCAGCCCCCACAGATTTTGGCGCCTCTGAAACACGAAGTACAGGTAACTTAGGATAGTAAACCTCAAGAAGAAATAGTCCAACTTATTGCATCAATGCCGAGACGTGTTGGGAGAGTACAGATAATCGCAGTGGACAAACACATTATTAACAAATTTATAGAAAAAATCGTAAATCCTTCGTTTTTTTCTCCAAATTTCAATCATTTACTCCTTGCTATACTATCTATGTTTTACCAAAAATAAATCAAAATTTAAACAGCTTCTTCTGGGTGTTGGAGTTTCTTTGTCAGTTAGTATATTTCCCCGACAGACTCATTGTCATAATACTATCCTCTGCAATCATTTAAATCTCTTTCGAAGTTATTTAAGAGGTCTGTGATCATTTTTGCCAAATACTTTCCTTCATGATGCGAATCCAAAGAAGTTTTCTTTAATTTCCCCAGCCGTATTCACAAACCTCAGAATAATTAATAGTGAGTTGATCTACATGAGTTAATCTGGCGTAGATTTGATGATAATAAAGTAGTACATAGCTTCTTTAACTTGGGTAAGTAAATGATTACCAACATTCTCTCTCAGGATCTGAATAAACTGCTCACACACATGATGAGATAGGTAATTAACATGCCCTTTTCCTGTTTTAGAGAAGCGCTCAGTGCGTCGTTTATCGATTTTGGGGTTCGTTTGACGTGATGTTCGATTCATATATTCTGTCTAGTCTAGTTGCTAACAGGGATTCGAAAATTTTCAGGAAACAAGAGGTGAGCGCTATAGGCCGATAGTTGTTGGGATCGTGAGAAGGTTTTTCAGGTTTGCAAAGGGGAATTATTATAGTTTCTTTGAGAGATGATGGGATAATAGGATGTTCGATCAACTTATTGTAAACTTGAAGCAGAGTATGCTTAGCTTCTATGGGTAGATGCTTCAGCATGGAATAAGTTATCGCGTCCTTGCCTGGTGTAGAGTCTTTTTTCTTGTGGATGATTTTTAATAGCTCGCACAGAGTGAACGGTGGAAATATGGTCAATCAGATGCTGGGAGAAACTTCATTACAGCCTAGAGGGGTTAGGTCAGAGTTCTGTGGAGTTAGCTGAAGGGGTGGACAGAGTCTGGCTAGAATTTATTTGCCACATGATGGAGGAGCTCTTCCCTGTGGGGGCGGAAAGAAGCCGGATCGAAATCTTTCAATATCTTTTCATAGACTTCTGCTGTCCTTTATTGACAGATTTTGACAAAATTCCCTAAAGGATGCTTTCTTCTTTTCTTTTATTTTTCTTTTGGCAATTGCTTGCATCCTTTTGGCATTTAATAGTTGGACGTTGTGGGGTTGTGTCGGAAGCATCTGTAGGCTTCTGACCTATCTTTCATATGTGCGACAAGTTCATCATCTCACCAGGGGACTCGGTATTTGGGGTGTTTTCTAGAATGTTTTTTAACTGGTAAAGATCGGTCAGCCGCTGACATAATTATTCTCTGGAATTCTCCAAGAATTAATATGTATCCATCTGATGAATTGTACAGTGCATCCCATTTTGGGTGAGACTGCCAGGTTTCTCGCTTGTTATTTAAGATAGAGCCTTGCGGTTTTCACGTTCCTGTCCTACTTTTTCGTGAAACTCAAGTTCGTCTAATCAGGTTTTGCATAACTGTTTCCGTTCAAGAGATACAGGGCGATTTTGGAAATTGATACTTTTCGGACCCCTCCTTTATCTCCGAAGTTATCAGAAATAATGCTGAGGTAAAAACTACGTCTCAATCAGAATTCTGCGTAGAATCCAGTGGCGTACTCAATTTTTTTTTCGGGGTATAGTTTTGAAGATTCAACACAAACCTATACTTTTTTTAATAGAACACCCTATATATCATTACTTCGTTGAATTCGTCATTTTTTCCCCTTCAAAATGATGTATGATACTATGTAGGTAGGATGTTCAGAAATGTTGAAAAAACACTAAAACATCAAATAATGATAATTTTTTGTTAAATAGCAATGGATTATCCATATGAAAAAAAGGATCAATCGGATAATTTTCATTTGTGATTTTTATTTATAGTAGAGTAAGCAAACGAAGATAATACACTCATCACTTACATGAAAAACAAAACGTAGGTACTTACCTAATAGCAACAAATAAATAATACAAAAATTCATAAACATTGTTTACTATCTTACAGATTAAACTGTTCAAATTGCTGTCCATTTGCCCTAATACATAAAATATACTACAGTAAAAGACACAACATTCTCGAAGAACTTCGTGCATCAACAGAGGCAGTTTTTCAGGATTTACAAAACCACCCTTTTATAATATTAAATGCACCCAGGCGTATTGAAAAGTTTTGTCAATTATGTATTAGGGAAGAATGGACAGCAATTTAAACAGTTTAATCTGTAAGATATTATGCAATGTTTATGAATTTTGTATTATTTATTTGTTGCTATTAGTAGGTAGGTACCTACGTTTTTCATGTTAGTGATGAGTGTATTATCTTTGTTTGCTTACTCTACTATAAATAAAAATCACAAATGAAAATTATCTAATTGATCCTTTTTTTCATATGGATAATCCATTGCTCATTAACAAAAAATCATCATTATTTGATGTTTTAGTGTTTTTTCAACATTTCTGAACATCCTACCTATATAGTATCATACATCATTTCGAAGGAAAAAAAAATAACGAATTCAACGAAGTAATGATATATAGGGTGTTCCATTAAAAAATATAGGTTTGTGTTGAATCTTCAAAACCATACCCCGAAAAAAAAATTTGAGTACGCCACTGGATTCTACGCAGAATTCTGATTGAGACGTAGTTTTTACATCAGCATTATTTCTAATAACTTCGGAGATAAGGGAGGGGTCCGAAAAGTATCAATTTCCAAAATCACCCTGTATCTTTTGAACGGAAACAGTTATGCAAAATCTGATTAGGCCAACTTGAGTTTCACGAAAAAGTAGGACAGGAACGTGAAAACCGCAAGGCTCTTTCTTAAATAACAAGCGAGAAACCTGGCTGTCTCACCCAAAATGGGATGCACTGTACAGGGAATCGGGAATCGTCGATGTAAAACAGCTTTTACTTTCTCAAATCAGTAATTTGTACTTTTAGTAAGAAAATAGACTTTCATTTTGTTGATCATCACCACAACACACGATCTAAAGTGAATGAGATATTTCGAACCCAATATACCTCAAACACGGGTAGACTTTATAATTTTCTTCCGGTGGATGAATTCGGTTTCTGCGCCGATATTCAAGAAAAAAGTGAAGCTTTTTTTGATGTACCAACCTAGGCACAGAATATCTGACCTTTTCAAATTCGCTTAACTCTTTGTTAATACATCTTCGTTTGTCTTGTTAGAACTTGCCTTCCCAATACGCTTGAAAGAATGGTAAAAAAAGGAAAAATTTTTTTTTTTTGTTCAATTGTGTGTCGCATATATTGGCTTTGTTATTTTGCACTGTTCATAAAATTGAGGAGAAAATTTAGTTTGGTTGTTCACCCCACGGACAGGCCTAGCCTTTGTGGGAATTTTGTTTATTTGTAGATTGTATAATATTTCTACAAATAAATTTATTATTATAATAATTCGTATGTCTTGACTTACAAGGTCCTGGGTAATAAGATCCTGAAACAGCAACGAGTCAGCTTTCTTGGTATTATATTATGAGGTCGAGAAGTAGGATCTGGGCAATTCATTTAGGTTGCTGATAAGAATCTTGGTCAAAATAGGGTTGTGGTCGCTTCCACCGGGATCTGGAAGAACCTCCCACGAAGCATCGATTCGAATATCTGAAGAGCACAAGATGATATCCGGCGCACTGGATTTATCTGGGGCAGTGACTGTAGTGCTGGAGCCGTCGTTGAGTAGACAGGGGTCCCTCGTTTGAAAGTATTGATCTAGGATATTTCCATTTCTATTAGCTGTATGAGAGCCCCATAAGGGATTTTGGGCATTGATATCTCCATAGATGGTGTATGGAGAGGAGAGGTTGAGGATTGAACTGACCCAGAATTTCATGGGGAGGATAGTGTTTGGAGGGCAGAAGATACTTAAAATTGATAAATTGTTTATTTTAAACCCATGTATATTGACTCTATCTGGGGGCGTCAACTTCAGAATTATTTCATTGAACAACAAATTGACACTTATGAGCGAGGCTATACCACCTCCTCGAGTATTTCTATTTTGTCTCAGGGTGTTAAAGCCTGATATCCTAAAATTTTGGTCATCTTTTAACCAGGTTGCTGAAAGGTGTACTATGTACTCATAAAGTATCTAAGGTTATCTCTATTGGAAAATATAGATCTAATATTCCACCGTAGGATTTTGAGCATTGAAGTTAAAATGGAAGACTAAACTAATAAAACAAGTGTTAATAGAGTATTTTATAGCTAAATATACAGGGTGTTTCCTAAACATGCGGCAAAAATTCAGGGGGTTGTTCCTTGGACTATTTTAAGCATTGTTGTCCTTGGATGATTTTTGAAAAACCTCTTTGTTTCGAAGATACAGGGCGAACAACATTTTTCATATTTTTAAAATTAATAATAGTTTAAATAACATTAACATACGGAGATCGCTGGATTGGAAGAGGTGGACCTCATTTATGGCCTGCTCGTTCCCCGGACTTAAACCCCTTAGATTATTTCCTATGGGGCCATCTAAAATCATTAGTTTATACCACTCCAGTAGAAAATGTGGAAGACTTGCGAAATCGGATCATTGCTGGGTGTAACTTAATAAGAAATGATCCTGGTGTTTTTGAAAGGGTTCGGCAGTCAATGAGGAGAAGATTGGATGCTTGTATGCTGGCTAGAGGTGGTCATTTTCAACAGTTTTTGTAGGTTGAGTTGAATTTTCATGTAATTTTTCATAATAAAATGTTATTATCTGAAATTTTGTTTCCCCTATATCTTCGAAACAAATAGGTTTTTCAAAAATCATCAAAGGACAAAATATTCTTAGAATAGTCCAAGGAACAACCCCCTGAATTTTTGCCGCATGTTTAGGAAACACCCTGTATTTATAACCTATTTATTAGGGAACATAGACAAAACATTATCATTGGGTTTACTTTTACTGTGGGAAGGACTGGAAACTAAACCAGAAATTAATTAATTATTCATTAAAAAATCCGTAATGCTCTTAACAAACTCAGAGTCGATTTTTAGAGACTCGCTGAGAGATTAAGTTGATACAATCTTCATCGGTTAAATGGTTGCTATGGTGGGGGATAGGGGAGGAAGATGGTCTTCGAGATGAAATTGGGGAGAGGGAAAGGGACAAATGAAGAAGCTGGTCTTTATGTGCTTCCCTATTGTATAACCTGGAGATCGGGGCAGTTTTCTTCTTTTTGTTTGTAATGCATAAGAGTTCTTCGGTTGGCGAGATTGCAGGAGTGAGGAGAGATTCTCCGTTTTCAACTGAGATAAGGGTAGCGTTTTGAGGAGAATTGTACCGGTTGTCATGTCGGACCAAGGGAGGAGAAGAAGATGGGCAGGAAATTGGCTTTATGGCCTCTTCGTTATGTGGGTTGCTAGCATATGATTTTGTTACAATTTTCACGGCTTCATAGTATGATATATTTCCAGAGCAATTAAGTTGTTAATTTGTTTCAGGGCAGATTCTATCTGTCGAGGCATCATTACCATGGCAGAACAGACATTTGGGGTAAGATGAGTTGGGGCATTTCAGGTCATCATGTTTTTCTCCGCAATTTCTGCACCTTCTGGAGAGTTACAATTAGTTTTAGTGTGTCCATATCTCAAGCAGTTGTAACACTGCACAACTGGATCAACATAAAGCGACACATGTCTGACCACGCCTGCAAAAATGGCTATTTTATCCGGAAGAGTTTTACCATGAAAGGTGAGGACCCAGGAATTCGATGGTATATAATAATAACCTTTATTTCAACAATTACGAAAAATAGTGTTTCACAATAAAATAAAATGAATGAACAAAGTTAACTAGCATAAATATAAAAAGTCAGTAAAAATCATTACATAAAAGCATACTTATAAATAGTACCTAAAAATAGAAATGACAAAAACATTCCCACAAATAATAAACAACAGAAATAAAATAAATACAAAATATGAATAACTATAATAAGTTTCTCCCTGTTTATGCAAGCAGTACACTGCAACATACCATGCGAATAGGATTTGTTCAGCTAATGTATGGGCGCCCGCAGAAATTTTTCTCAGAGGGGGTAAAAGGGAAATTATTGTAAAACGATAAGGCGTTCATGATTGTCGTAGGCGACATCAGTATTCCGTTTCTTCCTCTTTCTGTATTTATATTCATAAGTGGGGAGGGCTATGCAAAATAAAAATTATGAAGTTTAATCTCATAAAATCCCATTTTGAAGTGTTGAGTATATTATGAAGTTTTTCACCTCAACATTTTTTTATAACGTCAACAACATAAGGTGATGTAAAATAATGCGGTAACTCTTTTAGAAACAAATCACATTCAATGAAACAATATTTACAAAAAAATAAAATATAAAAAATATGGAGAACGGAATGAAATAATTATTATAATTGCTAATAAATAAAGAAAAATCAACGAGTAATAACAAAATAAAAAATATATACATTCAAGCTCGATAAAACAATGTTTATAAAAATAATAAATGAATAATAATAAATCTTGAAATATACACTGAATGACGCAAACAATAAATTGCTCCAGATTGTAAAAACAACAAATAAGTATATTATCAAAATTAACAAATTATAAATTGCAAAAAACATAAGTCATAAAAGCAATATTAATTCTGAAAACAAAATACTTAATCGCAATACAAAAGAGTAGGCATATTTTATTCTAAACTAAAAACCAGTCTTCTGTTACTCTTACAAAATTCGCCTAATATTGAATTTGGAAAATTAGAATTATCCGATTTCGATGCATAATCAACAATGCTTAACCAACAAGTAGGTCTTGTCCCATTGTAGCTCTTATCCAGGTTTTAATTCTGCGCAAAGTGCTGAAACTATGCTCTATAGTAGGTACAAGTAGTACCTGTGCAAACCACTATTAGAATTGTGTGGTGCACATAAAGAAATTTTCTTGATTATTTGAAATATAATGAAAATATTTTTATAAAGTTTTGGTAGTTTATTCGCTGAGTGTATATTACAATTAAAATGAAAATGATTCTATGTACATACGTTGTGCAGGCACATATGCGCTCTGCATGGTGATATTCATTACCATATATAGTATGGTTGAAAATATATTATTATGTATGTATAGGCTGGTCTATACAGTACCTATATGGAAATGTGCTAAGGCATAATAGGAATAAGGCATTCTTCGACAGCAGGAAAAAATTTACTCTGTCGGATAAGATCTTCAATTTTTATGTTTTCATTCATTTGTGATTTAGATAAATACTCATTCCAAATGTTCAATTCACTTTCTAAATTTTCAATGTTATACATATTGCCGACCTTAGATGCGAAAGATTCAATATCTAGTAATTTTGAATTCTTTGGCAAAATATTGAACAAAGAAAAAACATGTTCTTTCAAGAATCTCGTTTCAAGAGCTGAAATCAAATCTAAATATGGGATGAATATAGATTTTTTAAAGTAATCTTCAGCTGAATCTGCTTCATAATTAAATCTGTACATTTGTCTACCGCAAATTCGTGGTTTTCCAATCTCTATATTGACACTCTGAGCAATAGATGATGCTTTGGATAAATTTCTGTGAAGCATGCATCATCGGAGCGATGGTTTCCACATATTTCTATAATTAAATTTATATGACGGTGAAAATCTACAAAATTAATATAAATACCTTATAGTGTAGGTATTTGCTATTGGTTTCAATATATTTGAATATTTACTTGCTACCGTCAAACAAACCACAAAAGTGAAAGATTTTATTGCAGCCCATAACTGAGTAGCTCTTTTTGTTGTTGAAGAATTTATTGAAATTTTTCCAGATTTTATAGCGAAAAGAGTTCTGAATATAGTATTAACAATTTCAGTGAAAACTCGCAAAGATTTATATTTAGCTGACCAACGAGTTCCACAAAACAAAGGAATATTTGGAATTAGATTTATTCATAAAGTATTCTCTCGAAAAAAAGACTATAATGTCCTTAACGGTGCCAATGCTATTACGAATTTCAGTTATTTTACTGATGTCATTTATAACTAAATTCAACCTATGGAAGCCACAATGGAAATGAATTGCTCTTTTGTATTTATCTCTGATGATCTAATATTTCATGATTATTAAGGACTTTCCAAAATGACGAACTCTTTAAAATGAATAATAGTGAAAACCTCGTATAAATCGATGGTCCCTAGGATGAATTAAACCGTTTCCATTTTTGAACTGACCGCTGAAACGTTATAGAGTATAGACCCCGCTTAAGTTTATCTATTTGAAAATTTATATTGAAAGTAAAAGGAAGAATATAACAGTCTGTAAAAAGCAAGTGCTTTTTTTTGTTGAACTATGTATATACTGTCAAATGTGGATAACACAGTTGAGTATACATAGATATAGCTCATGAAAAGCGTTCGGTGACAATGACGCGAGTTTCATGATTTTTGTTCACCCAAAAAGTGTGAAAAGTTTTCACTTCAAAATACGAGAGGCGTCTAACTGAAAAATCAGCTTTGTAATTAATTATAAAACTCACCTATAATAACACAATATAATGTCACAGACACTAAAAACACTCTCAACGTGGTTCCGAATTCGAATACTTATTGTTTATCTAGAATATGAATACAAATGAAAAGATTCCATATTTCTCCCCTTCCTTACTCCTTCTCGAAAAAAATATTTTGATTGGAGAATGGACAATATCACATCAAGAAGCCGCCTAAAAAGAAGCCGCCCATAAAACGATCATCTGGTGACGTTCAAAGAGAATGCCGATTGCCGACACGCATGGAGAGTATATATAAGATGAATTTAGAAAAAAATTGACACGCATGGAGTGCGTTCGGTTCCATGATTTTTCTTCACCCAAGAAGTGCTCAACGCGCTTAAGAATGTTTTCAATTCAATAAATACCTACCTCTGCTGATTATGTATTATATGTATAGTAATTCCTTAGAATCCATTAATTTCCTTTTTTCCTTGCCCTTTGGGTTGAGAAAGTAATATTGAGGGTGTTGTGTTGAAAATGAGGCAATCAAAATCTCAGAGGCGGATATGGCTTTTCACTAGTGTGTAGTAGATATAGTATTTTTAGGTGGTGGATTGGTAAAAAGTTTTTAAGGTATTTGAATCTGTATAAGATAGTTTGTAGTTTGTTATATAATGGTAAAGTTAATGTGAGAGTCCCACCTTAAGTGTGAATCAATGATGACTCCTAGATATTTAATTTCATTAAGCGGTGAAATATGATAGGGCTTGTCATCTATAATTATAGTTAAGCTATCGAAGATCGGCAATCCAGTCCTGCTATAGCTAAAAGGCACGTAGTTCGTTTTTTCCTTAGAATATAGATAATTATTGTTATTATATTATATTATTAATGTTCTAAGGTTTTTTCCAAGTTCACTGTGAGTAATTTGCTATTTAAAAAGGATTTTATTTTTCTGAAATCTTTTTGTGATTTTTCTTTTAGTGCTTCCCAGATGTCAGCTTATAAATATCCGTAAGCTTATAAAGATCCGTAAAACATCTTAATTGGGCCACATCTTGGGAAACGACAAATACCGATACGGTCAACTCATTATAAAGGGAAAAATCGAGGGAAGGCGCGGGCTGGGAAGAAAAAAACTGTCATGGTTGAGAAATATACGACAGTGGACTGGTCTAAATTTCGAACAACTCATACGGCCGCCAAAAGCAGAGAGGAATATGCCATGGTGATATCCAACCTTCATTGACGGAGAAGGCACATTAAGAAGAAGAAGAAGAAGGTGTCAGCAGTATATAGTATCGCCGTATCATCAGCAAAACCAAGAACGAATCCATCACTTTCAATTCATTCACATAAATATTGAAAAGAATCGGCCCTAAGACTGTACCTTGTGGTATTCCGAATTCAATCCTTCTTGTTTCGCCAACGACTTCGTCGAGTTTTACTCGCTGGCTTTAACTTGATGAGTAATTTTCGAATAGCTTCAGACTTTGTCCTCTCACACCTATGTTTTCAAGTGATTTCAAAAGCAGATTATGGTGAACCGTGTCGAATGCTCTGGAAATATCTATAAAAACGCAAAGACACGGTTTACTATAACCATAGTATAAGGAAAGGATAGTAAGCCAGTGTAGTGCTTTTTTCGATTTTGTTGATGTTGAGCGCCATCTAGTTGTACTCACGTAAAGTGGAGCCCTCTGAAAAAATCGGTGTTATTTTGAAGAACTAAAATATTTGAAATAGAGTGGTCAGAAGATTTCTATATTTTGATATTTTTTCTGCTCTGTAATAAGCATTTACGCCAGTGGCGTGTATTTGTGATAACTTAATAATAACATAAAAATTGTTGGCAATGTCATGCGACCCCTTTTTAACCACGCCACTGAATGAATTATCGTATTATTTCTGCGCCATCTATAGCTCATGATTCAGTGCCATCTATTATCGAGTTACTTCTCCAAATCCAAATCCAACTACAGTAGTGACCCCTGGTGACTATTTCCTTGCCGTCAAACGGCGGTTGGCTTACTATCCTTTCCTTAAGGGCTGTGGTTATTCTCGATGTCAAGGTTAATATCGCATCTTCGGTAGATTTCTTTTCTCTAAAGCCGAATTGATTGTTAGAAATTATATTATATTTTTTCAGGAAAGAATCTAAACGATATTTTAAAGCCTTTTCAAAAATTTTAAAAATGTGTGTTATCAGCGAAATAGGGCGGTAATTTGTAGTTGTGGTTGGGTCTCCTTTTTTGTATAGTGGGATAATGAGCGACCCTTTAAAGTCCGACGGCCATATCCCTGATTTGAAACATCTGTTGATAAGGTTTTTTAAGGGTTTCAGAATATAATTTGCAATTGATTTGATGTTGGTGTTTTGCTTATCCTGCCTGCCAGTGTTTTTCCAATGGATGCAAACACTCTGTTGAATTCATTGGTAATATCTTTTTTGTCGGTTATGAGTTGGCCAGTATTATCTTCAACAGCGTCAATATTTCGTTGTAATTTATTATTTTTGCTGATTTTTTTCACTACATCCCATAATTTTTTTGAGTCGTTGTTGTTGTCTTCTATAATAATAATAATAATAATGTCTTTATTTTCACAACAAAGTTACAGTAGATAATTCTTATCTTATCTTATTTTAGTTATTAGCTAATTTGATTTATTGTGAAAAAAGGCGTCCAGTTATGCTCAAGCATATTCTGCTCTACTCAACCCTTACAGAAGAAAAAAACAATAAATAAAAAAAACAAAAATAATCTTGATTTGTTTTTTTTACACTTTTTTTATAGGCGTTCTGCGTTCACTAATGGAGTCAGTTAGAAAATCAGCAAGAAAATAGAAGAACTAGTGCTCGTTCTGTTCTTTCAAGTATAATTCTAAAGATTTTATTTTTAAATGCTTTTATGTTCAACGTCTTGAAGGTGTATGGAATAGGATTATAGACTTTATAGCAGGGGCGGATCCAGACGATGTTTGAGGGGGGGCCATAGAAAGTCACGGCTCATATAGGTTAGCAAAATAGCGGAATTTTTTGTTGGTACCTACCGGGTCAAGTGTTTTTTTATAGAAAAATGGATTTAAGTAAATCATATCATATTCAGTTCCCAAAACTTTTGTAGGACAAAAACAAGGAAAAATTTCACATATTCCATAAATATATTCCGTAAATTTATTTCATAAGAAAACCCAGGCGCAAGAAAGTATAAGGTGTAGTAAAAAGAAAACCATTATTATTGCATAAAGAACAAGGCTTCAATTACCATAGTTAACACAGTTGTGCTTTAGGTGAACAGCTCTTGGTAGATAATTCCCTGCCAATCTCACTAAACTCACAGCAAAACTTTCCTGGCCGTTTCCGAAGGCTCACCGCGTTTCGACCACGACCGTTTTTGCTTGACGTTGTCATAAATGATACACTTTTCATCACCAGGTACCAAGGGTTTCAAAAATAGGGCGATTTTGTTGCGATTCCCCAGTGATTCGCAGTGGAAATTCGGTCCATTCGGTTAGCTCATGTGATATCCATACATCTAGCACCTTCTTGAGATCAGCCTTATGCAAATAGTGTTCCAAACGGTTTATTGTGGACTCTTAAGAGTCCGTTCACGCGGCGCAAATTCAGGCGTTTTCTTAACTAATTCGGTCTTGATTTTCTCAGGAACGGTAAACGCTATCGAGATGATTCAAAACAATATTGGAAGGTCTAAATCCCTTGTATGTTCGTTAGGTAATAATTTCACTTTAAGTTGCAAATTAATTGTTTTATTGAAGTAGAAAGTATGATTTTCAATACCAATTTTGAATGATTTATTGTCGCTTCAGTTGACCTAAATTCGAAAATCTAATACAAATTGGTCATAGCCTATTTCTTCTTCTTTCCAATGATACCAATTAGAAATATATTACATCATAGTTACTCAAAATTCTCTGAGACGTTGTAAATCTGTTTCGAGTGCCAGAATTGTGAACTAAAAATCGTTGCTCCTCCCTGAGGGGCGTGGCTTGTAGCTATCAGGACCGTCTCTTAGGAAATATATTCTTGAAAACCTGAATTATTTGTCGCGAACAAAAAAACATATTTTGTCGTTTAAAAAAAGATAGTCGACGCCCACCCGCTCTTGCCCCTTCACGTTGCGACCCCTGTGCTTCCCAAGCAGTGTGGTGTAAACAGACTCTTAAGCTCTTGAGCAATCGAAACAGGACTCGACAATATCCATGCTTTTATCGATATTTTCGACAATTGGCCAGTGGCCTTTCAGTGCGTGGTGCATCTTTGACAATGAAATTATCGGAACGAAATCGACGAAACCAAAACTGCATGTGATTGGCTATTACAGTATAAGGGCAAAAACACTATTTACATTTTCAGCCGCCTGACTGGTATTTTTGTCTTTATCTAAGAAAAACTATGAAATATAGGGTATTTTTTTTTGCTAGTGTCCATCATTGTGGCGTGCTCAAGTTAAACTGAGTCAACTCATTACAAAACAGAATGTTTTTGTAGTGCGAAATATCATCTTTTTAACGCCATATAGTGCAACCCGATCGGACTTGTACAACGCAAGATACAGATAACTAAAGCCTTATATTGGACAAATAATGAACTCCTTTTTACTACACCTATTAAATTAAGACATATGATCAAATATTAAAAATTTAATAACAAATTCTAGTCTCGTATTTTTTTGACTATAGTATCTTTCAATATTAAGACTGCTGCAAATGGTTCTATGTATATGCATTAATGCCAATACATTCAACTTGTCTTCAACCATTCTAGTTCATATCCAATCTTTCACCCTTGTGAGTGCCCACGCATATTTTTCGATTTTTCAGGATACATTTTTATATTTATAAGTATCCGCCCCTACTTTATAGATTATAGATGTTGTAGGTGAAACTTCTTTCGAAAAAGGTCATTCTATGAACAGGTGGTGTTATAAGAACTCTATTTCTTATATTTATATTATGGACATGACTTCAATATATTATTTTTCTATGAAGATAGTTCGGAGTTTTATTCAACACAATGTTGTAATAGAAGCAGGCTGTGTGTAATTTTCGGTGGAATTTCATGTTCAACCATATTTCTTTGAGTTTGTGAGAGATTCTGTCGAATTTTCTTATGCCGAATATAGGTACATCTCAGACATGAATTTTGGACACGCTGAATTCTTGCCCTAACTATTGCAGTTAAGCATTCCCCATAAATAAATCACGTCACCAAAGTTAAAAGTTGACAATTTTCTGAATCCAATGATACCACATAAGTGACATTTAAAACGTCAAAATTTTTTATAATTTAATTTTTAGTTTTCCATTTAAGTGTGCCATGATGGTTCCGATTTATTCCAATTGATCCGTCTAATACTAGAAAAATCGAAATCCCGTCAAAACTATTAAATTGCGTTTTTTATGAGCAAATATAATAATAATAATAATAATGTTTATTCATTCCGAAATACAAAAAAATAATAAACATAAATAAATTCTACCTTAATTAATGAATGAACAAACATAAATCTCCCACAAAAGTATGACACTTGTGCGTGGGTTGTGATTCAAATTAACAATAATTCCATGGACAGACGAACACACAACTAAACAAACTTATTCCTGCTCGTGAATGTATCCCAAAAGGACTTAGGTTTGCTCTTGATCCAGGTTTTAACTCTTCTATTGAACGTTCTGTTATTTCTTGTTTCTTTGATATCTACTGGAAGTTGATTATAAAGGAATGGTGCGAGATATAGGAATGATCTTTGTGCAACTGTTTTTTTTATTTTCGGTAATTGAAGATGATTTCCTCTTATTTCCATATAATTCTTTGGAGGTATCCCTTGATTGTGTTGGTAACTTAATAAAGCACGTCCATGGAGCTGTCTTACGGAGTATAGGTACTCTTGATAGTTCATATAATTTTTCTGTTGGGTAGGTGATTGGCTTTCCGTAAATGATTTTTATTATCCATTTTTGTATTACTTCCACTTGTTCGTAGCAAAAATCCGCCATTCCGCCCCATACCAGTACACCATAGCGCTTTCTGATGTCCGATTTTTTAATTTTTATTGTTTTGGTGCAATTTTCAATTATTTCTTGCAGTCTGTTCGTGAATAGTGTCCACGCTACATCAACCTCACAGGTATTATATAACACATCCCAGCTTTCTTCTTCTAGATTTTTCTTCATATTTTTGTAATTTATGTATTTCTTCTTCCAAGGTGGTTCCTTTTCATAGTCATTTATACTTGCTCCTGAAGCAAATTCTATGAAGGTTATGTAATGGTCAGTAATGCTGGTTTGTAATATCCCGGATTTATACATTTCTAGGTCGAAGTTAGTTTTAACAAAAATGTGATCCAGACATGATTTTGAGATCGTTGTTACCCTAGTATAATCGTTTATCATTGACTCGTACCCATATTCACTCATAACGTTAAGATATTCTTCCGCCTCTGAATTCCCACCTAAGATATCCACATTAATATCCCCAACAAAAAAAGACATATCATATTTCTTCTTCTTCCTGCAAGTATCCAATAATATCCCAAGATCTTCATTAAACTTCGCTATAGAACCACTTGGAGATCTATATAAAGCTATTACTTGTATTTGAATATTGTATTTTGTTATATCCACAACAACTACCCCAATCTCTCCCATCCGGATCACTTCAAAATCGAACCGCAAATCCCCATTAACAAATGCTATTACACCATCATTTTTATTAAAAGTTCCGTTGTTATATATTACACAGTAACCGTCTAAACAATATTTATTTACATCTGATATTTTCCACGTTTCTGACAATATTATGCAGTCAGGTTTGAAATTGAGCTGAGACAAAACCATATTTAGTTCGTCGAAGTTTTTATCAATACTTCTAATGTTGTTTGCAGGATTCTGAATTTACTCAAATCTGAGTCGACAAGTTTAATTCATCTGTAGTTTGAAAATTTTGACTGTACACTTGATTGTTTTGGAAATTTCTAACATATTGGCTCATAATTGACAGAACAAAACGGGAATTCTTTATTATATATTAAGGACAATCAATTTGATTCTATTGTGTTTTGAGTTGTTCAATATGGTTGGTATTTCTAATTAGTAATATTTTACTGTACTCACTTTTTCTGCAAAACACCTTGTTCTCTTTTGTCCAGACGTACCTGTAACCTGAGCCTCTTAGTTCTTTCGCTTTCTTCAACAAATCTTGGACTTCCCTTGGTAAGTCCTCGTTGATATATATTCTTCTTTTTTCCCCTTCCAGTTCCAAACTATCTGAAATCAATCTTCTTGCGATTTTCCATAACTAGATTTCTCGTTTTTTCATCTTCAAAGGAAACCAATATCAATTTCAAGATTTTGGAAGATCTTTTTTATTTCCTTCTTTCTATTGACTCCCACCACGATGACATTTTTTTTCTTTCCTGGGCATTGGATGCCGCCTCATTCAATGAAGCCTGTTCTTTCAGATTATTCATCTCCTTTTCCATTTCCACTATTGTTGCTTTCATTTTCTCTTGTTCCCTTCTCATGGCCTTATTACCTCTTCTAAGCTCCTCCATAACATCCTTCATTCCATCAATCAAGTCACTATTGAATGTCAATGTTTCTTCAAGAGTTTCTATTTTTTTAAGGATCTTTCTGAACATTTCTTCTATATTATCTCCTTCATCTGTCTTCCTGATTTTATCCAAGCTTTTTCTCCTCTCAATTTTCTCTATCAACTTCTCTAGAGTATAATCATCAGAGTCCGCATTTTTGTCCGTTTTCTTACAATCCCGGCATATCCATTCTATCTTCTTTTTTTCGACTATATCTTCCTTTTTAATATCTGTACACCCCAAATGAGCCCAACCGTTGCATCTTCCACTACAGTGGATCTTGTACACACTTTTCCCAATATTCTTACTGCAAACTATACACACGGAGTTTCCTGCCATTTTCCTTCGCCTCCTCGAATAAAACAGCCTCAGTTCTTCGCCTCTCAATCTGTTCACTGAATTTTTATACACAGATGTTTTCTCATTTCCACTGGTTTTTCTCTCCTGGAATTGATTAGTAATTTAACCAAGATTCACCTGATTCCTTGATTTTTTCCAGTTCAATATTATATTTGCACAAAACTATATTTTCATTAGATCCACCGTCTCTTTGCACTCACACAGGTCTAACTTTCATCAATATTCTCAAAAATTTACGTGTTCTTAAGCCGTCACTATACAGAGCAAATTTATTCGCGTGTTTAACTTTACTCTTCAGATGATAAATAAAAAGTTCATCGTAATCGTTTTTGGGGTAAAACTCAATTTTTTTCAAATGGAACCATATTGGTACCGTGGTACCATTTATTAGTACTATTAATAAGGAATTTACCCATACCTGGTGATAAACTGTGCGATTAATACAATCAAAATTACAGCTGAAAGAAAATGAGAAAAAACATTCATTTTGTTCTACTTTAATATTAAGAAGTTACTAAGAATGCAATTCTACATATTTTGTTTTATTGAAATGAACTGAATTATATGTCTTGTACTTTTTTCCTGCATCAGAAAAAAATCTATTCACGACAAGAATTGCAATATTTCATTATCTTTTCGAATATTGCGCCTTCGCTATTAAGGGAATAATTCAAAAAAGGTCAATTTTGTGTTAGTAATGGTATTGAACTCAGTAAGTTTCCCTTTTTGTACGTGCAATATCGGAATAACTCTAGTTGGCCATTCCGCCACATAAAAAGCGCTGTTTCTTTATTCTATGGATGGGGAAAATGGTTATTGTCCAGGAAAGAAAGGGACAACTCAGTAGTATCCACGCCTTTAGACAAAGTGCAGGTGATTTCGTTTTGTAACTTTTTTTCGCGGACAAATTCGTAGAGGCCTCGGAATTGTGATTGTTTTTCCCGGACCATTATCTACATAGTTTCATATGCTCTTCATAATGATCAACCGTGCTAGTCGAATTTTACAATTAGTTTCAAAACCTATAGAAGGACAATCAATTTGCTGCCGCAATGGAACAAGAAAGCGAACAAAATAGTGTACAGGTTCCAGTCAAAGAACACGCTTCCTGGAATGGTCAACTGAGGATTGATGGAAATGTTTGGCTACCTATTTCTCATGAAAATGTGACTTTATTTCCTCTCATTAGTAGGGAAAAAATTGATAGACTGCACGAAGAATTCCAGGTATATTCAACTTTGAACATTGATAATACCAACTCTTCCAAACTCATTCCACCTGAATTTGATGGCAACTCAACACAATTATATCTTCAAGATCTTGATGCAGAGATTTTTACCGATGGAGCTTCTGGGCGTGTATCTAAAACATTAGGTATTATTCAAGATCCTTCGAACAGAATTCAAAATAACGAATGATCCAGTTACTGCAGTACTTGAAGATACTTCTGACAACTTGGCTGTCCCTTCCTCTACTCACTGTGATGTTTCATATTCATCGTCTTCTGGTTCGTCAACATGCTCTAGAGTCTAGATCATCATGTTTCTGTTCAACGAAAGATGGCTCAGTTGGTTCTTCTCCAGCATCTCCGTTTCGTCATGATCCTACTGCTTCTTCCACTCATTCGTTATCAAAAGGTGTTTCTTACACAATGACACAGATTCTGACCCTAATTACGAAAACTCACTCCACAAGTGGTAACAATGAGTGCTCTTCATCTGGGGGGGAAGAAAATGTTCGAAAGAAAAGTCGAAAAAGGAGGCCCTACAAAAATGAATGGAAGGAAAATATAGCAAAAAAAAGAGAAATCTTGGACAATCGTATCAATCTAAATTCACCAAAAGAAGTATTACAAAACGGAAAATGAGGCCTGCTTGTTCCGAAAAATGTAGTCATAAATGCTCAACAAAACTTAATGATCATCAAAGGTTCAGGATATTTCGCAGGTTTTGGGGCTTAGGAGATATTGCTTAGCAACGTGAATTTATAACTAGAAGGACGAGCGAAATAATGCCTCAGTATCAATATCAAAAGGAAGGAAGCACAAGGAAAACAAATCTTGCTTACTACTTCCTTGTAGATGGGAGTAAAATCCGAGTCTGCCGAACGTTTTTCATAGCAACCCTTGACATAAGTGTGAAAATGTTAACAACTGCAAGAGAGAAAATCATTGATGGTATATCAAGTGAAGATAAACGAGGTAAACACGGCAACCATAAAAAACTACCCGAAAACCTAAAGCAAGACATTCGCGCACATATTGAATCTAAACCGAGGATTCCTTCACATTATCTTAGGGCGCAAACTGAGCGTGAATATATTGAAAAAATCTATAGAGATTATGTCGAAAATTATAAGAAGGAAGGAAAACAGTTTGGAGGACGCACGGTATTCTTTGATATCTTCAACAAATATAATATTTCGTGTTTCCTTCCAAAAAAGGACCAGTGTGAGCTATGTGTATGCTACGAAAATTCTGATCGGCAAGAAAGGTCAGAAGAGTTCGCTACGCAATTGATAGAGAAAGAATTATCTAGAGCTGAAAATCAGGATAATCCCAAAAAATCCGTAATTGTATGCACCTATGATCTTCAGGCGGCTCTACCCACTCCGAAGGGTGAAGTGTCAGTGTTTTACTATCGAAGTAAACTTTCCACATACAACCTGACCATCTATGACTTGAAAGAAAACGTCGCAACATGCGATGTATGGCACGAAGGTGAAGGGAATCGGGGTGCAATGGACAAGTTTTCATTTTTTTGTTAAGGATTAATTCTAATTAATTTAAGTAAAATGAAACAGAAATGTAGGAGAATCATTGAAATATCTCTAGAAATGAAACAGTTATGGGACTTTGAAGTTGCGCTTGGAAGAATAATTTCATAGTTCGCAGCGTCTAGTGTGTGACGTCACGGCACCTACACGCGGCTACTGGTATTAGCAGAGTGCTTACGAATTCATTAGTGTACAATCACTTATGCCGTTCGTGTCATGTTTTGTTCGTTACACGATGGCTGAAATCATAATCTCCAACGCCGAAAACCCCCACATACCAATTTTGAATCGAATCGGATCATAATCACAAAACTTGCCTCATTATTATTATTATAATTTTTTATATAGATTAACTCAAAAATCATAACCACAAATTTCATCAAAACATATTGTTTATTATTATTATTATTATTATTATTACTCAAGATGGCCGTTACGTGCAGCAAGTGTTTTAAAGCTATTAGTCGTTGTGACGAATCTATACCATGTTCTAATAATGGTGCCCACTTCTTTCATACACAGTGTGTTGATATAACCATTGACAAACTGGAAACTATGAAGAAATCAGGAGCTATCAAATCTTGGTTGTGTGTTGAATGTTCATCATTGGACATAACCTCAAAGACAGAAAACATTGAGAAAAGTTTATCGGATGCGAGAAAACTTCTATCGATGAATCACTCGGCAGTATGGAAGATATAATTGCTAAGTCCTTCAGAAGTTTATTTTTACCTTTGTTCGAAAGTTTAAAATCTGAAATTTCTAATCTTCATGACGAAATTTTGAGTCTAAGATCTGTCAATACCAAACTTCTGAAATATATTGAAAACTCCAATATCAAGGTTCCACCCTCATTTTCCGAAGTGATTAAATCAAGTGTGGATAGTAGCGTGAAACACAATAAAACTAAAAGAGATGATTCTAAAGTCAAAATTAATAAACAAACTCAACATATCAAACCGCCCTCGAAATCAAGGGAAACTACAATCCAAGTGGAGACGGATGTAGGTTCTTTTCCAAATGTGATCGAGTCAGCAGGTGAAAAGGAGAAAGAATTTATTCTTGTTAAAAACAAAAAATCCAGACGTAGTGACAGAACTATTGTTGGAAGTGGGAAAGCTGAAGAAATGTCTATTAAAGGTGTTCCAAAATATGGATATTTACACGTTTGTAAATTGGATCCTACACTGAAATCCGAAATGATTATAAAACATCTCAATAAAAAAGGTTTCACTGGTATTTTATGCGAGAAGTTGGAGTCCAAAAGACCTGGCGAGTACTCATCCTTCAAGATTACGGTTCCAGCTGATAAGTTCGAAGCATTAAAAAGTCCAGATCTATGGCCTGAAGGTAGTAGACTGAATCATTTTTTATTCCGTCTCAACAGAGGCAAAATACCGAATACAATACAAAATGCATAATTTTGCATCAAAATGTTCAATCTTTAAGAAATTGTTTACTTAGGTTAGAACAGTTTGTAAACAATCATAACGCATGCTTCGTAGCTGTCACAGAACATTGGCAGAGTTACTCTGAACTCGATGTACTCCATATGACAGGATATAAATTAGTATCTAAATACTGCAGAGCGATTGGAAGTCATGGTGGATGCGCAATTTATTGTAAAAATGAATTTGTCTGCAAGGAGCGCGCAGATCTTGTTAGGTGGAGTGTGCCTTATGTTTTTGAGTGTTCTGCTATTGAGGCTTCTATCCGTAATAGTTATTTATAATACAAGTGCAGAAGGCATTGATATTCTTCCACGAGTTCAAAATTCAAAAACGAGCCACGAAGTGGCGAGTTTTGGAATGAACGAGTGGTAGAATGAGCCTTCTGTACGAGTATTATACATTATTTTCTCTGATTCATTGCATTTTCATTGAAATTAATGAAATATTTCCATAAATATATTTTAGTGATTTTTGCATTGAAAAATGTTGGTTGGCAGAACTGATTTCTTTAAGGCAAATTGATGAATTGACAGATAAAGCCGTGGCGGAAAGTTCGGAGTACCAACATAGAATAATAAAATATAACCATGAAAACTGTGCGTTTCTGATATATTCTCGCACGATTTTGTTCTACAAGATGTGGAAGAATGAACGGAATAACCACAGAATTAGAGAAAGAAAATTATGTGATTTTGTCGATTTATAGACCAAATACTTATCCCAGGTGTGATATTGATTTATTCTTTGAAAGAATGAATTTAATTCTTCAAAAACTCACGTCTGAAAATAGTCAGTATATTATCACTGGTGATTTTAATATCAATATACTTTCTTGTAATTTAGAAACACAAAAATTCATTTCACTTCTGGAAGGTTATAATGCCAGTCTAACTATTTTTGAACCAACTCGTATAACACCAATTTCTTCGACCTGCATTGATAATGTAATCACAAATTTGAAAGACTACGAAACTGCTGTAATCCAATCTCATTTGTCTGACCACACCTCCCAACAATTTTCATTCACAATTCCAGATACTGCTTCTAAAATTAACTCAAAACAAATTCGATTGATCAATGAACTTACTATGCAAAAGTTCCTGGAATTGCTTTCTGCCGAAAATTGGAACGATCACTCAATTATTCAAAACAATATTAATGTGGATTATCTTTGGGATAGATTTTTCGAAAGATATGTATCTATATTCGATAGAGCTTTTCCCCTTGTTAACATCAAAGTTAAGAATTTCCACAAAAGATATGTTGATAGATCTCCAGAGATAATGAATATCAAACACCGACTAGACTATCTATACACAGTGTCTCTGTTTCGCCAAGAATATTCAGGTCTATATAGAGAAACTAAGAAATTGTATGACAAAAGCCTCAAAATTAATAAGACTAATTTTATCAGAGATCAAATAATAAATTCAAGAAATAAAAATAAAACAGTTTGGAATCTAATCAACCAAATAACTGGCCGCAAAACTAAAAGTAATGGACATATAACATCTGACAATCCTCAACATCTTTCTGAATCATTCAACAAATATTTCATAGATATATCTAAGACGTTGAAAACTCAGAGTTCCACTAATTTCACTTCTGTTTCAGAAATTCGTCCGATTAGTAAAAACTTACGATCCTTTTATCTGTTCGAAATTTCTGCAGAAGAGGTTATCAAAACTGTCAGTAAAATGGAAAATAAAAGCTCCTTTGGCTATGACGGAATACCGATGACTGTCATAAAAAAATCCATCAGGATCATCGCGGAGCCCTTAGCTCATATAATTTACATGGCGTTTAAAGAAGGTGTGTTTCCACAATCTCTGAAAATAGCAGTGGTGAAGCCTTTTTACAAGAAAGGAAACAGTGAAGACCTTGAAAATTATCGTCCGATAAGTTTGTTGACTTCTTTCTCCAAAGTATTTGAAAGAATACTAGTAGATAGACTTTTGAATTTTTTTCATAAGTCTCACATATTTTCGAAATATCAGCATGGGTTTTTGAGGACCAAGAGTACAGAAACTGCGATCTTTGAACTAACGCGCTCAATTCTCCAAGCCGTGGAGAGAGGTGGTGTCCCGGTGGGGCTGTTCATCGACTTTTCTAGGGCTTTCGACTGCGTGGTACATAATAATTTGCTTCGTAAGCTACAACAATATGGAATAAGAGACAAACAGTTAAATCTAATGAGGAGTTACTTAGAAAACCGGCGTCAAAGAGTGTCCATTGAGGTAAACGGAATTATCTACGAGTCATCTGATGAGTTGTTGGAGGTTGGTGTTCCCCAGGGAAGTATCATGGGGCCTCTCCTCTTTCTGATTTATATCAATGACTTGCCGGAGAACGTTATGACACATGAAAAAGTTCAACGGGATGTTCCTTCCATCGCACCAATCGTCGAAGAGTGCTACATGTACGCAGACGATACGAACCTACTGATCACCGCACCTAATATTGCTGAGAGTTACGAGGTGGCCCGAAGATCTTTTTCCACAGTCTCAAATTGGTGTCTACAAAACCAACTCTACATAAATTCTGCTAAGACGCAGTGTGTGATTTTTGGTACATCGCATTCAAAAATCATAAAACCAGAAGTTATTGAACTTATGGGAAAGTCCATAAACGTATCTACCAGTACCAATTTTCTGGGAGTAATATTAGACCATCAGTTGTGTTGGTCAGAACACATAATTTCTATACGGAGTAAATTAAACTCTGTTCTCTATACACTGCGAATTTTGAAACAACAAGCAGACTATGATTTACTCAAAACAGTGTATTTTTCCAATTTTCAGTCTGTACTGTCTTATGGAATTATCATGTGGGGCAATAGCTCTGACATCATAAAAATTTTTGTTATTCAGAAGAGAGCCTTGAGAACCATGCTCGGTTTATCCGCCAAAACATCTTGTCGAGGGCATTTCAAAAGCCAAGGAATCCTAACAACCACGGGACTTTATATCTTCAAATGTATCCTTTTCCTGAAGAAATATGATCACTACTTCGAGGGCTATAGAAATCTGAATAATACACGACGAATTTTTCCTTTCCATTTTCCCATGTGCTCTCTTGTGTTAACTCAAAAAAATGTTGAATATATGTGCCTCAAATTCTTCAATAAGCTACCAAAAAAATTGCAAACGTTATCTGATTTCAGAGAGTTTAAGAATGCTACTCGAAAGCTACTACTGAACCTTGAACCGTACTCTATAAGTGAGTACCTGGATAACGACCTCCATATTTGAGACTTACTTCTGTAATTTTTTTTTTCTGTTTCATCCTTAAGGTCTTTTTGTACTTTGACTTGTTTTCTATTCGGAATGTACTTTGATTATGAAAATAAATTTATATTATTATTATTATTATTATTATTATTATTATTATCCCGACTTTTGCCTATACGCGTGGGATTTCTCCTCGCCGTCGGCTTCTCACTCCTCGCTAAGAGGAACATTCACTCAGTCCCAGATATTTAAAATATCAGAAGGCTAGAGCTCGGTCGTATCCGGTCCTTGTGGTCCCCCTGGTTCTCGTCGAACTTCTGGTCCTCTTACACGCGATCGTTGGACCTGTCCTTCGCATCCTAGGAATTTTCTCACCGTCCTTGCAGTACCTAAAAAAACAGCTTTTTGCATTATATTACATATATACTCACTAAGTCCTAGTTGCTTGATATTTCTCTTGAGATTTTTGGGTACTATTCCTATTGTTGAGATGATAATTGGAATAGTTCTCGTTGATATCATTCCCCACTGACGCTTTATCTGAAATTCGAGGTCCCTATATTTTGAAATTTTTTCGACCTCTTTTTGACGCATGTTGTTGTAATTAGGTATTGCTACGTCGATGAGTATTGCTGCCTTCTGATGTTTATCAACTAGCAATATATCTGGCCTGTTGTGAGGGACTGTTTTATCAGTCAAAACTGTACGATCCCAGTACAGTTTATAGCGTTCGTTTTCCAGGATGGTTTCCGGTCGGTACTTGTAGTATGGCACTTTTTCAGAATGAATTAGCGTTAATTTAGTTGCCATTACTTGGTGTAGTATCTTTCCTACTGCATCGTGTCGCTCTTTATATTCATTTCCTGCAAACATTTGACATCCTCCCGTGATATGTTGGATTGTCTCATTCGTTGGACATCCATAACGGCATCGATCGTCAGTAATAGTTCGATCCTTTATGATATGCTTGCAGTAATTTTTTGTTGAGATCACTTGATCTTGGATGGCTAAAAGAAATCCTTCCGTTTCTGGATACATCGCACCTGATGTGAGCCAATAGTTCGACGCTTCAATGTCGACGTGATCCTGGTTCACCTCGTTGAAATGTCGTCCATGTAGGGGCTTTTCTCTCCATCTTTGCAGTTTTTCTTGGATTGTCTGGTGGTTGTATGACAATTGCTCCTTGTGCAGTTGTAAAGGTGTTGATTCGTCTGCTTCACACAGTACTTTGTAGATCTTTGACATGCCTGATTTGTCTTTGAAGTATGTTCGTAGGCATTCAATTTGCCCATGGGCAAGTTCCATGATGTCTAGCAGACCTCTGCCTCCTTTATTCCTCGGCAGTGTCGTCCTCTCAATGCTACTTTTCGGATGGTGCTTGTGTGCTTTCGTCATCAAAGTTCTCATTTTGCGTTTATATCATTATTTTAATTATCATTATTAGGATTATTTATTATTATCATCATTATGATTATTATTATTCATTTATTAGCCATTATTTATTAATTATCATTATTAATATCATTATTATTATTATTTGTGTAAAATCACGTTGTCTCAGGAAAGACACCTATTTAGATCGTTCCGAACCCTTACCGACAATATTTAAATATTTAAATTCACACACAAAAAACAACATACTACACCACTGACATTGCGAACTATCTCCCTCATGTTTTAAAACATAAAATACATAAACATAAAATGTTTATGATAAAATAAACTACATTATTATTATTATTCGACTTTTGCCTATACGCGTAGGATTTTTCCTCGCCGTCGGCTTCTCACTCCTCGCTAAGAGGAACATTCACTCAATCCCAGATATTTAAAATATCAGAAGGGCTGAGCTCGGTCGTGTCCGGTCCTTGTGGTCCCACTGGTTCTCGTCGAACTTCTGGTCCTCTTACATGCGATCCTTGGACCTGTCCTTCGCTTCCTAGGAATTTTCTCACCGTCCTTGCAGTACCTAAAAGAACAGCTTTTTGCATTATATTACACATACACTCACCAAGTCCTAGTTGCTTGATATTTCTCTTGAGATTTTTGGGTACTATTCCTGTTGTTGAGATGATAATTGGAATAGTTCTCGTTGATATCATTCCCCACTGGCGCTTTATCTGAAATTCGAGGTCCCTATATTTTGAAATTTTTTCGACCTCTTTTTGACGCATGTTGTTGTTATTAGGTATTGCTACGTCGATGAGTATTGCTGCCCTTTGTTGTTTATCAACTAGCAATATATCTGGCCTGTTGTGAGGGACTGTTTTATCAGTCAAAACTGTACGATCCCAGTACAGTTTATAGCGTTCGTTTTCCAGGATGGTTTCCGGTCGGTACTTGTAGTATGGCACTTTTTCAGAATTAATTAGTGTTAATTTAGTTGCCATTTCTTGGTGTAGTATCTTTCCTACTGCATCGTGTCTCTCTTTATATTCATTTCCTGCAAACATTTGACATCCTCCCGTGATATGTTGGATTGTCTCGTTCGTTGGACACCCATAACGGCATCGATCGTCAGTAATAGTTCGATCCTTTATGATATGTTTGCAGTAATTTTTTGTTGAGATCACTTGATCTTGGATGGCTAAAAGAAATCCTTCCGTTTCTGGATACATCGCACCTGATGTGAGCCAATAGTTCGACGCTTCAATGTCGACATGATCCTGGTTCACCTCGTTGAAATGTCGTCCATGTAGGGGCTTTTCTCTCCATCTTTGCAGTTTTTCTTGGATTGTCTGGTGGTTGTATGACAATTGCTCCTTGTGCAGTTGTAAAGGTGTTGATTCGTCTGCTTCACACAGTACTTTGTAGATCTCTGACGTGCCTGATTTGTCTTTGAAGTATGTTCGTAGGCATTCAATTTGACCATGGGCAAGTTCCATGATGTCTAGCAGACCTCTGCCTCCTTTATTCCTCGGCAGTGTCGTCCTCTCAATGCTACTTTTCGGATGGTGCTTGTGTGCTTTCGTCATCAAGGTTCTCATTTTGCGTTGCAGGTTTTCCATATCTGTTTTGGTCCATGGAATGATACCGAAAGAGTATGTAAGAATTGAACATGCATATGTATTGATAGCTCTCGTCATGTTCTTGCTGTTGAGGTTTGTTTTCAAAATTTTGTTGATTCTCCTAATGAACTCAGTTGTTAAGTCTTCCTTCATTCTTTGATGGTTTATTCGTCGGTTTTGTTTCATTCCTAGGTATTTATAAAGATCGTCCGATTTCATTGCCTCTATCTCCTGTCCATTGGAGAGAGCTATCGGTTCATCTTGGATTTTTCCACGCATTACGCTAATAGTACGACACTTGTCCAATCCGAATTTCATCCCCACGTCTTCCGAAAAATTTTCCACCAGTTTGACCATAATTTGCAAGTGGTTTTTGTTGCCTGTTATAAGTTTGAGGTCATCCATGTATATTTTTATTTTATTTTATTTTATTTTGAAAATAATACATCCAACAGGCCATAAAGCCCAATTACAGGTGTACATAATTAAACTATCTATTAAATTATACAATAATTATACTATCAAAAAAAAAAGAAAAGAAATAAATCATGATAAGCCTACTACAAAAGTTTTTAAAAAATATAATTCAATTCTGAAGTGCACTGAACAATAAGTGCTTAAATTGGTATAAAGACAAGAAGAATATATCTACATTCTGAAGATTATTATAACTCCTGCACATTGACGTAAGTGGACAATAAAAATGATGCTGAGTATTAGGTACATCAATATGGAAAGTTAAATGTGATCTGGATGTAAAACGAGGAACATTCAAACATATTGACGAAAGAAGAATTGTCGAATCGATACGTCCGTGAATTATTTTATAAAGGAAAACCAAATCATTAATTTCGCGGACCTTTCTGAGCGAAATGAAATTGAACTCATCCAAAAGAGAGTCGTAACTGTATCCTCTATCGGGATAAAAACCATGTTTTCTCCGAAAACCGAATTTGAGAAACCTCCTCTGTACACCCTCAATGCAAGTTACATATTTTGCCTGGCAAGGATTCCACACTGAACTGCAATATGTCAATTTACTCCTCACCAAAGCTTGGTACACAGAGGAAATTGCTTCAAAGGATGAAAATTCTCTACAATTACGAATCACAAAACCCATCATCCTCATAGCACTTGCCGTTATATCTCCAATATGGGAAGAAAATGTGAGTTTCGGATCAAAAACAATACCCAGGTCCCTTGACTCATTTACTTTTCGTAATAGCGTGTTATTAAGGTGGTAATCATAAGCAATAGGGGATGGCCTCCTAGTGAACGTCATAGTTTTACATTTACTTATGTTTAGGAATAACTTATTCTCCACACACCATGTATGCAATCTGTCGAGGTCACCTTGCAACAATAAACAATCCCGGCGATCCCCAACCTCCCTGTAAATCTTTAAATCATCCGCAAAAAGTAATTTTTGAGAACAAAAAATATCCGAAATGTCATTGATGAACAGGAGAAACAACAGTGGTCCTAAATTAGAACCCTGTGGTACGCCTGAGGTCGGAACAAATGAAAACGACCTTACTCCCTCATATTCTACAAATTGTTTCCGATCTCTTAGATAAGATTCCAGCAGAGACAAGAGAGCACCCGCAATACCAAAGTTGGATAGTTTCCTCAGCAGTTGTTGATGCGAGACACGATCGAACGCCTTGCTAAAGTCCGTATAGATCACATCTACCTGTTTTCGAGAATCTAGTGACTTGGAAACATATTGAGTGAATATACATAGATTCGATGCAGTGCTCCGAGACCTGACAAAACCGTGTTGATACTCAGATAATGATGTTCGAACGTGGTCATAAATTATATCAGACAAAACTATCTCGATCAACTTAGAAAAAACTGATATAAGAGCAATTGGCCTGTAATTAACAATCTCGGAATTCTTCCCCGACTTTAAAATTGGGCAAATGCGCGAAATTTTCCAGATATTCGGAAAAATGCCGGATTTTATCATCAAATTGTATATGATGCATAGAGGTCGGGCGAACAAATCTATATGTGACTTTACGAGTCTAACCGGGATACCATCTGGTCCCACAGTCAGTCTGTTTTTAAGCCGTTTGGATGCTGATATGACAAGGTCCTCGGAAACGTTAGAAATATTAAAAAAACTGTTGGAGTTAACAAGTTCCTCATTTCCACCGTTGATATCTGACAGATTTTTATCGTCATTCATGACGTATACACTTCTAAAATTTTTTGCAAAATGATTGAGTGCAATATTATTTCTGTTTCCTTTCACATTGAAACCTTTTTCAGTAGCATTCAGTTGTTTAGAAAGGGGGTTCAGCGCCAAGCAGAACCATAAAGGACTCAACGAATCTCCTTGGAAAATTCCCTTTTTTATGGGAATATCTTTAGTAGTTATGTTCGCTGTAGAGAGTTCGATATTCGTTCTCCAGTTGCACATTGCATATTTCAGAAAGTTTATTGTAATTGGATCGATCTTGTATATTTCCAAAATTTTTGTCAGCCACCCATGTGGAATAGAGTCGAAGGCCTTCTTATAGTCAAAATATGTCATATTATTATTATTATTATTATTATTATCCGACTTTTGCCTATACGCGTAGGATTTCTCCTCGCCGTCGGCTTCTCACTCCTCGCTAAGAGGAACATTCACTCAATCCCAGACATTTAAAATATCAGAAGGGTAGAGCTCGGTCGTGTCCGGTCCTTGTGGTCCCCCTGGTTGTCGTCGAACTTCTGGTCCTCTTACACGCGATCCTTGGACCTGTCCTTCGCTTCCTAGGAATTTTCTCACCGTCCTTGCAGTACCTAAAAGAACAGCTTTTTGCATTACATTACATATATACTCACTAAGCCCTAGTTGCTTGATATTTCTCTTGAGATTTTTGGGTACTATTCCTGTTGTTGAGATGATAATTGGAATAGTTCTCGTTGATATCATTCCCCACTGGCGCTTTATCTGAAATTCGAGGTCCCTATATTTTGAAATTTTTTCGACCTCTTTTTGACGCATGTTGTTGTTATTAGGTATTGCTACGTCGATGAGTATAGCTGCCTTTTGATGTTTATCAACTAGCAATATATCTGGCCTGTTGTGAGGGACTGTTTTATCAGTCAAAACTGTACGATCCCAGTACAGTTTATAGCGTTCGTTTTCCAGGATGGTCTCCGGTCGGTACTTGTAGTATGGTACTTTTTCAGATTGAATTAGTGTTAATTTAGTTGCCATTTCTTGGTGTAATATCTTCCCCACTGCATCGTGTCTCTCTTTATATTCATTTCCTGCAAACATCTGACATCCACCCGTGATATGTTGTATTGTCTCATTTGTTGGACACCCATATCGGCATCGATCGTCGGTAATAGTTCGATCCTTTATGATATGTCTGCAGTAATTTCTAGTTGAGATCACTTGATCTTGGATGGCTAAGAGAAAACCTTCTGTTTCTGGGTACATTGCACCTGATGTGAGCCAATAGTTCGACGCTTCAATGTCGACATGATCCTGGTTCACCTCGTTGAAATGTCTTCCATGCAGGGGCTTCTCTCTCCATCTATCCAGTTTTTCTTGGTTTGTCTGGTGGTTGTATGAAAATTGCTCCTTGTGAAGTTGTAAAGGTGTTGATTCGTCTGCTTCACACAGTATTTTGTAGAACTCTGATGTACTTGCTTGATCTCTGAAGTATTCCCGTAGGCTTTCTATCTGCCCACCAGCAAGTTCCATGATGTCCGTAAGACCCCTGCCTCCTTTATTTCTCGGCAGTGTAGTCCTCTCAATGCTGCTTTTCGGATGGTGCTTGTTTGCTTTTGTCATCAACGTTCTCATTTTACGTTGCAAGTTTTCGATGTCTGTTTTGCTCCATGGAACTATACCGAATGAGTATGTTAGAATTGAACATGCATATGTGTTGATGGCTCTCGTCATGTTCCTGCTGTTGAGGTTTGTTTTTAAGATTTTTTTGGTTCTCCTAATGAACTCAGTCGTTAAGTCTTGCTTCATTCTTTGGTGGTTGATTCGTCTATTCTGTTTCATTCCAAGATATTTATAAAGATCGTCCGACTTCATTGCTTCTATTTGCTGTCCATTTGCGAGAGTGATCGGTTCATCTTGTATTCTTCCTCTCACTACGCTGAGAGTACGACATTTGTCCAATCCGAATTCCATACCTACATCTTTCGAAAAATGTTCCACTAGTTTGACCATAATTTCTAGGTGGTTCTTATTGCCTGTTATCAGTTTCAAATCATCCATGTACAGCAAATGATTGAGGGTGGTAGTACTATTATTTCCTTTTTTTTATTATTATTATTATTATTATTATTATTATAAACAAGACGATATGACGCACGTCAATATCAAGTCCTCATACCGGATTTTATACGGGCAGTAAACATTACTTTTTTCTCTTTTTACTTTTTACTCCTCACATAAATATGTTTTGCCATTGATAATGAATAGACTTCAACAACCAGTACTCAACTACAAACTGTTTATGAAACGTTTTTTAAATAAATCATCGTTATAAGTTGAACCACGATGAAGCAAACTCAAAAGTAGATACTTACTTGAAAAGTTTAACTCCTTTTATTTCAGCACTGACATAAGATGGATTTGAAGAAAAAAACTCCATCTCTGCAAATATATCTATTTTAGGCAAATTGTCACTTTGTCCTTTCACAAAGCCTTCTTCCATTATGGTGACATTAAAACAAAACTCGAGTTAAAACTACACTGTACAACTACAAACGGCGCGAAAGTCTTGGCGCGGCTAAATAAATAACCGTAATTTATGGTGTAGCGATCACAGGCCAGTGCCGTGACGTCACAGACGTGTCGAAGACCAAAGCAATCCGCGCTAAAATACGTAAATTTAAATAATCTGTTTCTCAGTCATATATTGAGGGATTTTCAAAATTTTTTCACTGATTTATCAGTTTTGCTCTATATTTTAATTATATCGTGTCAAATATAGTATTATCAACATCACTAAACTTGTCCATTGAATTAGCGACATCAGTTTTCAAATTCATTCAAGAAAAAGCTTCGGAATCGATTGAGGGTATTGAATTTATTTTTTCCAGTGACAATTGTGTCGGTCAACAGAAGAACAAATTTGTAGTTATGATGTACATGTATGCTTTGTATGTCTTCCAAAATGTTGAAGGAATTCAGCATAAATTCCTCATAAAACGGCACACTCAAAACGAAGGAGACTCTGTTCATTCGACAATAGAAAAAGAAATTTCAAGAGCCCTAAAAGCTGGTCCTATTTATGTGCCTTCCCAATATTATCAGCTCATGAGGACAGCTAAAAAAAAAGCACCCTATCACATTGTTAATGAACTTAATCAAAAGGACTTTATTGATTTCAAATTTTTGGAAAATCTAATTGGAAACAATATTACTCTCACCAAAAAAACGAAACATTCCATTTTAGTGAAATGAAAATAATTAAACTATGCCGAGAAACCCCTTTCGTTTTTCAATATAAAACGTCATATCAACAAGAAGCCTTCGACTTTGTTGACACCAACCGCTACAAAAAGAACAAAATCACCAGACGATCATTGACACTCGGTGATGAGGAACGTAAATTGTGGACTATAAAAAAAGCATACGACTCGCCATTAACCATACCAGAGAATAAAAAAAAAGATCTCATGTATTTGGTGGACAAAAAATATATAAAACCAGTTTATGCTGACTTTTATAAAACGTTGAAATAATATTCAGTTAATTCTTTTCAAACAATATTGTGTATTTATGTATTTATCTTTCTTATCTTTGTTATTTTTTCTTGTTCCTTAACTCTTTCAATCCTTCCATTATTGTATTTATTATACTGAGGACTGGGTTCTTAGAATGACTGATTTTTTTTAGAAATTGTTTTTATTTCAGATTTTTTAGGTTATAGAAGTTCTTGTTGCTTTTCATTCAATTAAATGATAATTATTTGAACTTGATTTTCTTGGGAGTTTATTTGTGATAACATTTTTTATTCTGAATTCAGACCTATAAGGTTGATTTCAAGTAAAGAGGAAAATTACTGAATAAAAAAAGACATAACTTGTGTTCGACATTTCACTTATGTTCATAGGAAAATACTTCCATAATATGAAAAATTCCTTTTGTCATGATAACATCATAAATTTTCGTGTTTTCTTCTTATATTCTTGTCCTTCGGACAAGCATCTTGCTTCCCATATATGAATCACTGAGGAAGATAATTGAGAAAAATGATGCAAACGTCCGTGAAAAAAATTTTTGAAACTGTTCATGAAAAAAGGTAACATTTCAAATTTTTCGAAAAAACAGCAGAATATTCCACCATATCAGGAGAAAAATTGCATCAATTGACTATAAGGTGCTAGAGTTATAATGTTTAAATGGATTGCTGCAGGAATTAATGATGTTCAGCGTGTTTAATTGAGTAAGTAGACAAAAGTATAGAACAAAAACTTCAAATACGATTTCCCAACAAAACCAATTTTTGAATTGTACTCTTATTCTACGACGGGTGCGATATATATTCGTTGTAAACCAGAAAGAGCCAGTCAAATGTTTTCTTTAACATGAGCGCATGAAAAATATCCAATTTTCTGAGTTATTTCAAATAATATATGCTTCTATGAACTAGCGGATATTTTTCCGATGACGCGGATTTTTCCGGATATTTTTACATAGAATTCGGATTTTTCAGTGAAGTAGCATTGGTAACACTGAATTGCAATATGATGATCGTTGGCCTCCATACATGTGTATTTAACCAGATCATTTTTGTCGTTGACAGATGAAGTTTGATTCTGTCCCTGATTTCTGTGTTTGCTATTTGGTTGTCTATGGACTCTATGGATAAATTTTGTTGTATCGCCCGCGTCCCTGTTTCTATAATAACTCAACGTGAATTAGAATTAAAAAAATTAAATTGTGAGATATTATCGCAATGGCGTTATAATTTTTATATTTTGCCATAGGAATTATATAGTCGGTTATAGTTACAACAATATCGACTGCTGTTCAATGAAGTTTTGCAAACAGTGCTTTTGATGAACTGGTAAATATTTGTACCAAATATGCTCAATTTAATTCATTCAAAAGTTTTTTTATCATCAATTGCAGCTTAAATATAATAGATTGAGTTAACTTTGTCGTTTGTAAGATGCATCTTATTTTTGACAAAAATTAAAAGCAATTTTTTATTATTGCAGGTATTAACATGTCTGAAATAGTATATCCACCAGGGTGTAGACCTATAGCTGACGATTTAGGGTCTGATGAACTAATTCGTCGGCTCAAGACATTAGCGCATACCCTACAAGCTATGGGACAAGATGAAGGAGCTTACCAACAATATATACCATTAGCCCTACATTTAGCTCAGGATTATTTCTTATCCCATCCATCAAGAGATGTACAACTTCTTATAGCATGTTGTATAGCAGATGTTCTGAGGGTCTATGCCCCAGAAGCACCCTATAAAGATCAGGAACAAGTTAAAACCATATTTTTATTTTTGATCACACAATTATCTGGGTTGAAAGATCCAAAAGATGCTGCCTTCAAAAGATATTTCTACTTACTAGAGAACCTTGCCTACGTTAAATCATTCAACATGTGTTTTGAACTCGAAGATTGCCAGGAAATATTTTGTGCTCTGTTCTTACTTATGTTCAAAATTGTCAATGATGAACATTCTGGAAGAGTGAAAAGTTTCATGCTTGATGTTCTCTGTCCATTAATAACTGAAAGTGATATTGTGAGTAATGATTTATTAGATATTATTCTGATGAATATTGTGGAACCAAGCAAATCTCAACGGAAAAATTCATATTTACTTGCTAAGGAATTGATAATTAAGACTTCTGATACATTAGAACCATATATCCAAGCTTTTTTCAACCATGTACTGATACTAGGTAAAGAAGATAAGAATTTGAAGATTTGTGAAAAAGTATATGATCTGATATATGAATTGAATCATATATGTCCTCAAATACTGGTATCTGTTTTACCGCAACTTGAATGTAAACTACGCTCTCCTTTAGAAGAAGAGAGATTAGGAGCTGTAGCACTATTAGCACGTATGTTTAGTGAAAAAGATTCAGAACTGGCCAAAAGATTTGGAGGATTGTGGAGAGCTTTCTTAGGTCGATTCAATGATATATCTCTTGCAATCAGAATAAAATGTGTTCAGTATTCTATGCATTTCCTAGTGAACCATCCAGAACTACGAAAAGATATAACTGACACTTTGAAACTGAGGCAACATGATTCAGAAGAGAATGTTCGTTATGAAGTGGTGATGGCAATTGTGACAACAGCAAAAAAAGACTTTCAGGTTGTATCCGACTCTGAAGACCTTCTTGAATTTGTTAAAGAAAGAACTTTAGATAAAAAATTTAAAATACGTAAAGAAGCTATGTCAGGATTAGCATTAATTTATAGAAAACATTTAAGTGATCCTGATGTACCAAATGCAACCAAAAAAGCTGTAACTTGGATAAAAGATAAAATACTTCATGGTTATTATATGTCTGGTATGGAAGATAGGTTGTTGGTAGAAAGACTTTTGAATACTTGTTTGGTACCTTACCAACTACCTGCAGTAGAAAGAATGAAAAAATTATATCATCTTCTTGGGACTGTAGATGATCATGCTATTAAGGCTTTTATGGAATTACAGAAAAATCAATTATGTGTTAGAAAATTAGTGCTAGAATGGTTAGAAATACATCGTAGACAAAATTCTATTGATGTTTCCAAAGAAATAGGACTTAAGGTGAGCAATGTATTTCAAATAGAGAATTACAAAAATAATCAAAGCTTTTTATCCATAATTGTTGCCATTTTGCTTTTTTCCATAACATAATTTGTTTATATATTGTGATGTTAACAAAGCCATCATGTGAACTTAAATGAAGTAGTTCATAATTCATAAAATGAAGAATATTTTATGTGTTGCTTCTCTCATAATGAAAAACTAATTGTTATGCTAATAAAATTCTACCTAACTAAAGTAAATTCAAATAATCTTTCTTAACCTTTAATGTAGAAAGGTTGTTAAAGGTGAAAGACAATTTTTTCCTAGAAAGCAATGATCTTCTATGGAGAATAACTTTATATCAGCTCTGGAGTGATAATAACATTCTTCTTCTTGGAGTGCCTATTCGCGACGAATGTTGGCGACCAACATGGCTATCTTCACTTTATCTGCGGCGGCACGAAAGAGTCCTGTTGTTGTTAAGGAGAATCACTGTCTAAGATTCTGTAGCCAAGAGTTTCTTCTTCTTCCTGGGTCTCGCTTTCCGTAAATTTTGCCTTGTAAAATTAGCTGCATAATAACATTAACAGTTGATTTTCATTTGACCTTTTTTTGTTCGGTGGTTGATCATCCGACCACTGACTCATGACTCTGATCGGTTAAATTTATCATCACTTCTACTATAGTGTAGACTAATTCTTCTATGTTGAAATAATAAAAACTACATACATTTGGTTTTTGCAATAACTATTTCATGCAGAAATTACTATTTCTCAAAAATGAATGGTATATTTGCTTATGATGAAAATCAATCATTCTGCCAAATTACTTCTAAGGCGTGAATTAATGGATCTTATTTGAGTTATTCATCACTGATTGTGAATACATTAGGAAGGTATATATCAGGTGAAAAAATAATTTTTCTCTTTATGATGATATGCTCTGCTCCTACAGAAATTGGAAATATGAGAAACATTATACTAAAGAAAATGTATCCAAAAGACATTATAAAATCTCTGTAAAACATACAATGATATAGACTTATTACTCATCTTGGACAACTGAAAAGGTAGGCAAATCAACTTGACAACTAATAATTCGAAAAATTCTATGTATTCTGATTGGGCACATTTTGTATGATACTTGTTGGGTCTCTTGGATTTCCTTCAAAATAATCTGAGTTGATTAATGTATACATTTTTTGTTGATATTCTTCTTTCTTCATCATCACTGCCACTGACCCTTTATCGGTATCGAGTACTATCAAATTTGGATTTTCTCAGAATTTTTTTTGTCTCATATATTTCATCAGTTGGAAATGTTATATTATTATAAGTAGATGGTTTATCATGATGTTTGTCACTCTATTTCTAAGCAGGTCTCTTCCACTTTCAAGTGCTTTTTCCACAATGTCCTCCAATTCTGTTATGAGTCTATTAATTGGAATCTCTTTATTTGATACAGGCATACTAAATTTATTTCCAATTACAAAGTTGTTATCACATTCTTCTTGAACCATCCATCTTGTGTATCAATGTTGATGTTCCAACATTCATGTAGTCTAACTCAATTTGTTTCTCAAATGGAAATGTCTTCTGTAACTTATCCACTATTAAATTCATCTATGATTTAATTGGGTGGTACCTCTGATATATTCTTGATAATTGAATTATTCATCTTTTTCATAACTTTGTTTTTGTAATTTGCATGACTTATTTTTAGCCGAAGAATCTTCTCTAAATATTTCAAGCTTCCTATTAAACTTGGTACTCGCTCCAATCTCAAATAACCTCTGAATATTATTGGTATTCATGCCTATATGGTTGAGAGTCAGATGTCTTCTCTTACATTCCAGTAAGAATAGTCTCCTATTCAACGCTGAAGCCAATTTGATGTTTGAACTCATGTTTTCATTTGTGCTGCTGTTCCTGCACCATATTTTTATTTTATTTATTATATCTTGTAACAACTTAATGTTTCAATGGTTGTACTTTCTGATACTGGAAAATTGTAAGGGATATTGACCAAACTCTGGTATCATTAAAATTTCTTTATTCTATGCGGAGTTTTTGGAATCATTAATTCCATCCTCAGGGCTACTAAAATATTTGAATTAAAATTTATATGAATTTTTTTTTCATAATTAACCTAAAGAACTTAAAGAGGTAACCATAAAGTCATCAATGATTATAAAGTGTCTGAATCTACAAAGATAACCAAAACTCTACTTTAAAGGCAACAATCTAACAGGACTGGGGGTCTCAATAATAAAATCATGAAATATATCTCATCTTAATATCAGGTACAATTCAACATTCATCAAAATATATATCACAACTATCGCATTCAACTTGTCATTACTTTAGACATAATATTCACTAAGTACACAATCTAATATAACAAATTATACACCCTAGCAACATATGTTCCAGTTGCAACATTTAAAAAGGTACAAAAACAGAATGTTGATGCTGGTTCTGAAAAAAATATATATAAAATTGGAGTATAATTTGAGAAGTAGAGGTTACTAAAAAAAAAAGGTTATTCGTTCAGATTCTCTTACTTTGAAGACGCTCATTCTTATTATTTAATTATTAAAAAAATTAGATTTTGTTCTCTAGTATGTAACATGAAATATAGCTCAACTTTAACGTGGTGAACTCGCCTTCTGTTCAGGTCATCAGTCGAGCTTTGGCTTTTGCGAACCCATTTTTTCAAACCGTCACTTTCCAACTTTTCTTATAGTTTCATCCTAAAAGAATACATTCTTTTATCTACTACTATTGAATTATACAGGGTGTTTCATTGGTAACCAGAAATACTTGAACAGTGAATTTAGATATACCCCATTTATTGGGTCTCACTTCCTTGGTTACCGAGATACAGGGTGATTCATGAATTGTGCTCATTTATTTTCGAGGTTATAACAAGCGAACAACCCTTTATATTTGGCTTACATTTGAACTTAAGTGAATTACTTAACGATTACAAGAAAAATCCAGGTCCGGTTTAACAGAACAATTATGAAACGATTGTATCCTTGAAACAATACCCTGTATATCATTAGAAAAGAAAATGGAAGACACACTTATTTATATAATTGTATTCTAAGACAATCAATTTCGACACTAGGCCATCATCAGGTCAGCGTCAAAGAAATAAGTATTTTTTAAAAAAGACATCAAATGTATTATAATTTTACTGAGAAATTGTTTCCATGTATACATATATATCTAAGTGTTAAACGTAATAAGTGTGTCTTCCATTTTCTTTTCTTATTCATCACCAGACACACTAATGGAGTTTTTCGTTAAGAAAACCTGTATATCATATCAAAACCCAAAATCTCAACTCCGTCCGTTCTGTGGTCACGAAAATAATGTTTATTTTTTTGTTATTCTTCTATGATTCTGGTTATGCGATAAACATGGAAGTGCTTTAAATCATCAACCTACGGCCTCATGCAAATTTTCATCTCGAAGTTTTGAAATAACAAAATTTTGAACTGCCATATTCAAGGAACTCCTAGTCCCTTAACAAACAAGCATGACATTAAAGATCCAAACCTACCCTGAAAATTGCTGTCCTTTTGTTCGAAAGTGTATACGGACGGCCGGTCGGACGAACAGAATAGAATTTGAAAACTGATTCATCATCAATGAGGCTTTGGTAGATTTACAGTTGCACTCTATTTTATTATAAGTCGGCGTTCTGGTTCAATTTTGAACTTTTTCAGGACGATTCATAAGTGGAGTAAACTCATTCATTTCAGCGATCAGATCAAAAGTTAGTACTCTTTATTTACGCTAGACTATGGATTTATATGAGGCTTTCACCATTATTCATTTCTAAGTGTTCGTCAAAGTTCGGGAAGTACTTATTCCTTAATTTTTTTGTAATGGAAAAAAAGGATTAGAGCAATTTTTTTGTTGAAGAATAAATATATGCATGATACAACTTTCTGAACAAATATTTATTTCTTTATGAACTTTCAAATTAAAATATTATACAAAAAGTCTTGTCGATGGCTGAAAATGCGATTTTTATAAAATTGAAAATAAAGACGTAAAAACGTATTTTGAATGGTAGAAAAGGACGGTATATCAGAGGAACTTTTGAGATTGCTTCATTCATCCTGAAAAGTGGTGGGATCTCAAAAACGCCGAGGAGAGAGGAGTACTGAAACTTTCAAAGATCAGGAGAATGCCACGTGGTGTAAACCCCCTCTTAAGCAATAAACAAAAAAAGTATATAGATTTTGTTACAAGACTAATCATTGATTTTTCATAATTTCAGGTACAAGCTTTGTCAAGGTGCCTTCCAGAACCAGTTAAAGCTCATGAATTTCTTACTAAATTCAGTGCCCATTTGAAACGAGATAACAGTTTATTAGAGCTAATGGAAATTGTTGCAAGGCCAACTGTCAGTTGTACTCAATGTTCTGAAGCAACTGCTGCGGTACTGAAGAAGTTGGGTCAACCTGTAATGGTCAATCTTTATTATAACACTGTCAAAATGTTGTTAGAAAGAATAAGTTCTGTCATGATTGACCATGAATCAGTCAAGCTTTTGGTGGGCTATGTAGAAGATTGCTTGAAAGGAGGGAATACAATAGAAGAAATTGGATTGCATCCAGCTACAGCAGGTGACAGAGGACTAAAGTTATTGGTTATGTTATCAGTCGTATTTCCATCACATTTCCATCATACTGATGTATTGGAACATCTTTTGGAATTGCTGAAGATAGATGACGAGTTCATAGCTCCGTTAGTGCTCTCTGTCTTCACATTTTTAGGCAAATATAAATGTTTATGTAAGTAAAAATTGATAATGTTGGCATAAAACTAATCTACATATACATAGTATTTCAATGGTTCTATAAAATTTTTGAATATGTTATATTCAACATTTCTGAATTAATTTTTTATTGGTTCATTTTGTCATATCTTGCCATTACAATTTTTTGAAGAAATCTTTGAATGATGAACCAGTTTTGGATTTGAAATAATGAACTCATTTTAAACTCTATCTCTAAATACAGGGTGTTTCCTAAACATGCGGCAAAAATTCAGGGGGTTGTTCCTTGGACTATTCTAAGAATATTTTGTCCTTTGATGATTTTTGAAAAACCTATTTGTTTCGAAGATATAGGGGAAACAAAATTTCAGATAATAACATTTTATTATGAAAAATTACATGAAAATTCAACTCAACCTACAAAAACTGTTGAAAATGACCACCTCTAGCCAGCATACAAGCATCCAATCTTCTCCTCATTGACTGCCGAACCCTTTCAAAAACACCAGGATCATTTCTTATTAAGTTACACCCAGCAATGATCCGATTTCGCAAGTCTTCCACATTTTCTACTGGAGTGGTATAAACTTATCAATTTTTAGTCAAAAAACTGGCCGTTTTTAGTAATTGGAATGTTGTTAAACAAATTTAAAAATAAATTGTACCTACTTAGTAAACACAGTGCAGTACGCATTTTTATTTAAACTATTATTAATTTTAAAAATATGAAAAATGTTGTTCGCCCTGTATCTTCGAAACGAAGAGGTTTTTCAAAAATCATCCAAGGACAAAACATGCTTAAAATAGTCCAAGGAACAACCCCCTGAATTTTTGCCGCATGTTTAGGAAACACCCTGTATAGTTGAGTCTTGATACCTGATTTGCACCAAAAATAATATGGAATCTTAGATCAGATAATGTTATACAGGATGATTTATTAGCTCACTCAAAAACTTTGCCACATGAAAGGTCATGTAATTTCAACAAAAAGACAATATGGGAATATATGTCCGATTTCAATGATTTCAAAAATAAATGGCATTAATAATAACAAAAATGTATGCTTGGAAACAAGCATAAATACACTTGTCAGTTCATTGTAAGTATTCTAATTATTGTTGTATTCTGTTACAATAAAATTGGAACAGAAAGTTAGGACTTGGTACTGAGTTAAAATATACACTTATATAATAATGAATCACCCTGGAGAAGGGGTGATAAGTCCATGATAACCTTGCAATCACTTTGACCTAAAGATCTATTGTTCTAATTCGCAGTTTACCAGTAAGGGCAGCTGAGTTTTTGTACAATAACTTGAAAGAACACAGTGGCGACAATACATTCAAATTTAGCCTAAAAATGGCGAATGGGGCAAGAATACTCTTGATTTAACTGAACTGACACTTCATCAAAATTGAAATTATTAGGCCTGATAGGTTTGTATATATAGGATGTTTATAATTAAGTCGGCACCATTGCCAACTCCGTTATTATTGATGCTATGATATTGGTTAAATGGGCAAACTGATAGCATTTTTAGAGGTCTTCTCGATGTCGAAAACAAGAAAAAATGGACAGTCGCGTTGTCATAATATTTCATAAAATTATATTTTTTTCAATGGAACACCCCATATTTTTTCATGCATTTCGATTCGTAATAACATTCTCAACATCAAAGGTCATGTTACTTTCTTTCGTAAAGGTGAAAATGAGACAGTTGTATTAATTGGAAACATTTATAACAAACGGATTTGATAAAGCGCTATACAATTTTGAGTAAATGTTCAAAAACACTGCCTTCTTGTTGAACACATATTTGGGCCCTTCTATTGACACTATTGATTCACAAATTGAATGCAGCTAGCGAAATGGCTTCAAGAAGGAAATTATTGTTTTGTATATTACTACCAAATATCTTAGTTGTGTCAATTGAGTGGTGCGACATGATGATCATGGGTTTCATGAGTTCACATCCCAACACAATTTTTCTTTTTACTGTCTTATTTTGCTATTAGTTACGAAATATTGTCATTCGTATAAGTACAAAAAAATGGGTGTTTGGACAATCATGAGGTATTATTCATCAAAACAAATAAATTTTTTGTACTAGTGAAAGAAATAAATATTTCAAAATGAGTCGCTCATTTTCCATTTTAGGAAGAAAAGTAATATGAGCTTTGTTGTTGAGAATGTTATTACGAATCGAAATGCATGAAAAAATATAGGGTGTTCCATTAAACATAGGAAATTAGGGTATGAGGAATGCGGCAAAGGCTGGACTTGGCCGTGCCACAATTCTTGCCCGGCGGTATGCTTGGGTTTTCTTGTTAAAAAAAAATATATTTTCATGAACTATTATGACAACGCGACTGTCAATTTTTTCTTGTTTTCGGCATCGAGGAGGCCACTAAAAATGCTATCAGTTTGCCCATTTAACCAATATCTTAGAGTCGGCAATGGTGCCAGCTTAATTTGGAACACCTTGTAGAACAAATTTATTCAACTGAAGAATACCTACTACAGTGACTTAATACAATGGGTCTTCATTTTGAATAAATGCCAAAATTCAGGTTAACCCAAAATGTAAACAATAAGTTGCTATATTTAGGCTCAAAAACCGTCAGCCAATCAAAGACGAGACTACTTGTGTTGCTACTGTGTTTGTCATTTTAAGTTTTGGTAAACTTCAATATCAGATGCTACATCCATTACTTGTTCCGATTTTAAAAACTATGAGCCAAGGTGATATAACCTTTTTCTATGTATAGCTTCAAAATCGCAAAATAAGTGTTCAGCTGTCTCAGTGGCATCTCTATAGAAGCGACATGTCTAGAAACTCTAGTGTTTTGCAGATAATAGTTCACAGGATGATGTCCTGTGAGTGAACCCGTCACTTCCCTCAACACTAGTTTACTGAGTGAGAAGGGAAACTTCTTGGTCCAGCTTGTCAAGTAGGGAAGGAATAACTTGGCATGCCTCTGTCTACTTAGGTACTATTCGCCAGAACCCTAGTTTCCTCTTTTGTTTTCATTCCTTAATTGCCATCAACTGATGGCTAGCTGGGAAACCATAGAAAGGTTTTGTACCCGGCAGTGACCAGGCACCCAATGTAGGAGTATGTTGAGTGACATTCTACACTCACAGTTTAGCTTTGACCTAACACGCTAATAGGGCTACTCTGTTAGCGGGTTCTATGTATATTTTCTTTTTTTTTTATTAACCAAGATCTTTGTGTGGTTTGTGGTGGGTTGTGGCGATTTCGTCCATTCTTTATTCATTCATCCATTTAAATATATTTCTCTTGATAAATTGCATTAATATCATCTTTTTAGGATACCCTCTCAGAGTCATACTTGCTCCTAACCCATTATCGCAAGATTATGTGCGTCTTCGAAATCAATTAATGCACATGGGGCATTTTTTTGTGTGCTAGTCTTATAATGTTTCCTGTTAAGTGCAGAAATTGAGGTTTTTATCAGCTTGGTATGCATGTTTATCTTTGTGCAGAGGAAACTTGGATAGTAGTCCCGATTTAATATCCTGATCAATTATCTCCTCCATCATTTTCAGAAGAAAGGAGTAGAGGCTAATAGAATGAAAAAAGATTTTGCATCAGTCCCTTGCTACATACTAGTCTTGGGAATGAAACTTGCATTCAATTTCCCAAAGCCCTCAGGCAAATGTCCCCAAATAAACCTTCGACGAAATACAGAAACGTCTTGGGTCTGTTGAAACTAGTAGATTTCATTAAACAGCATTTTTTTCAAGTAATTACCTATTTTCTTCATGTAAACGACACAATATTAATTACTTGGTGCCCAATTAACAATATTACTTCTCATAGTTGACTGAAGATTTCAATACTCATTATTTCCACAAATATTTCTATCTGTCATTTGCAGATTGATGGGTTTCCATAAATTATTCCACTCTATTAGAACTCCCTTGCAGAAAATTTCCAACATGCACTTTACTATAAAAACTAAAAACTTCCCAAATTAAAATTCCTTAATTATATATTTTTTTCTTCCCTTTTCTTTCAGACCTATATTGTAAATACACTTAAAAATACTATAAATTTTATTATTGACTGAGGGACTTAGGTCGATGGCCATTTGATCATATCAATAAAAACGTATCTATTTCACTCAAGTTGAACGATTACCTTCTCATAAGTTGACAGTTTGTGAAAATGACCTAGCATACATGGGAATATTAATGTACAATACTCTACCAGATGACCTAAAGAATCAGAATATGCATACTTTCAAGAAAGCCGTGAAGTTGTTACTTTTAAAAAAAGGATATTATAGTGTTGAGGAATTTTTAGATGATGAATTTCTTTAAAATAATGGAGGAATGTTGTTTATTTTGACTTATCCTATATTGTTTTATACTATCTATGGGTTAATGAATTTATTATTATTATAGACAGGCGATGGAAAAGGAATAATGCTCATTTTTCAAAATATGTATGTTTATTAAAAGAAATCTAAACAACATTCTGTATATCAACGAAAAAAGATATCTTTTGTTTTTTCTCATTAGTCATCTCGAATGAAATTCGCTTTCTAAAGTGGCTTATTGCACTATAGGGAAGAAATATAAATATTTACCATTTTTCGAAAAAAGGAAAACTTATGAATTTCATCATATGGTATGTTTAAAGAAATTTGTCAACCTGTGTTTACGCATTTTATGAATCAATAATGTGCAGAAGATATTTGGCTAAATATTTTTCATACCCTGTATATCACAGGTCCATTTCAGATTTACCGTTCGAAAAAGTAACTTACATATTATATTTAACCAAAAATAAATTTCAAGAGGACTTACCATAACTTGGAAATATCAAATATTCTGAGCGACTGGGAAAAGAACATGTCATGCTCTCGAAAACTATAAAGTACATATCTTTTATTTTTCATGTAGAAAAAGCTTGTATATCTGGCTGTCAACTATATTCAACAAACATGTCAAAAAATATATTAAGAGCAAAAAACTTTTAGTATAAAACAAACTGCAAATAAAAAAAATATTGAAATCCTTATTTTCTAGCTATATCTTGGAGAAATTGATATATTGAAATACTTGAATAATGCCAACTTGATTTATTATTATAAAAATAAAACACTGGAGTCATTTCAAAACCAAATTTTCAGAACTCCAAAAAAGGGTTATTTAGTATTATAATGAACATTTGTACATCTTTAAATGTTGTTTCATGCTATAATATGTGATAAATAAATTCACTCAATTATTTTGTTGTTTTCAGATGATTCTTTTCCGCATATTATGGATCAGTTGGCTCCAGTATGTAAAAATTATGCCATTACTGGTACTCCAAAACAAGCCAAAGGAGCAATTCACTGCATATATAAAAATATGCCAAATTTACATGATTCTCTTTTCCCAAACATACTAGATGGCATAAAAAACAATTTGAATGCTGAGTCTCCCCACTATAGGACTGCAATTGTAACTCTTGGTCATATAGCATTCAATGTTCCAGAACGTTATAAAGTACAAATAAAAAATATTGTGTCTAGGAAGGTGAGTACAAATTTAAATCAACGCTTTAAGTGCACCACATTTTATAAACATATAAAACTCATTCAGGAAAGTAAAGAGACATTTTTATTGATTAGATTATCTGGTTAAATTCGTACCAGCTATAATGAAAGTTATAATTAATCCTTTTATTATTTTCCCGTAAATGAAAGTGAGGTAATTGGTGTGGTCAATAAAATGAAGAGTAAAACCGCTTGTGGCTATGATGATATAACTGCTATAACTGTTATTAAAAACTCGATTCATATAATTGCCACACCTCTATCACATATCATCAATCGAGCTTTTACGGAGGGTTTATTTCTATCGGCCCTCAAATCAGCTGTAATCAAAGCTCTATATAAAAAAGGAGATCCAAATGATATTCACAACTATCGTCCCATGTTGACTGCATTTTCAAAAATTTTCGAGAAAATCTTAGTGAACCGGTTATTGAACTTCTTTCATAAATTCGGGATATTTTCGAAAAATCAACATGGTTACTTGCGCTGTAAAGGCACCACCACGACTCTCTATGAACTAACATTGGGTATTATTGAGGCAATTGAACAAGGTGAGATGCCCATCGGACTTTTTATAGATCTCTCTAGGGCTTTTGATTGTGTAAATCACCAGAGACTTCTGAATAAATTTGAATTTTATGGTGTTCGCGACAACCAACTTGATCTTCTGCGTAGTTACCTAACTAATAGAATGCAAAGAGTTTCTGTTGGCACGGGTGACAAAGTTCACATGTCCAAAGAAGAAGTGGTTAATGTAGGTGTACCGCAAGGGAGTGTTTTGGGACCCCCTTCTTTTTCTTCTTTATATTAATAATCTGCCTTCATCTATATCATCTATACAATCAATTATCAATATACTTTTATTTGTTGACGATGCAAATGCACTCATTAAAAATTAAGACCTCAAAACTTGCATCGAACAGACGAAAACAGCTTTTGATCAAATGAATATTTGCTGTAGTCAGAACGGGCTCCATCTAAATGTTGATAAAACTGAATGCGTCATGTTCAGGACTAATAGATCTGAAGAAAATTTCCCGAAAACAATAATGTTCAGCAATACCGCAGTAGAAATATCACAAACCACTTAAATTTTTGGGAGTTTATGTGGACAATCAATTGAATTGGTGCGAACATATTCATCATCTATGCAAGAGACTCAATCAGGCTATTTATATGATAAGGGTGTTATCTCGATGGGTAGATAAGCAACTTGTAAGATTAATTTATTTTGCGAATTTTGATTCTATACTCAGGTACGGAATTGTGATTTGAGGTAGTGGTTCCGATTGCAGTAAACTGTTTGTACTTCAAAAGTCTGCTTTAAGATCTATGATTGGTCTAAAATATAGAGAATCATGCAGAGGGCACTTCAGACAGAATAGAATTTTCACTTTCTTTGGGATGTTTGTTTTAGAGTGCGTTCTTTTTGTGAAAACAAGTCCCCATTATTTCGAGGATCTCAAAAATATTAATAACACAAGATGTACCTTTCACTTTCCGATACATAAAATGTCATTAACTGAAAAAGGTACCAAGTATATGTGTATTAAATTTTATAATAATCTACCCAAAAATGTACTAGACATAGTTGATATTAGGAAATTCAAGAAAAATCTCACAGACTTGATTATCAATGTGTGGAACCTTATTCTATTTCAGAATTTTTGAATTATTGTGGTATAGATTCTAGGTTATAGTTTGATTTTTTTTTCTGTTATTGACGGTTTTCCATTTCTTTGTATATTTGGGTACAGGATTCAGGGAATAAAGCTATTTTTATTGTTATTTGCCATTCAAATGAATTCAATGTCTTCCAATTTACTTGAGATAAAAGCAGTTTACACTTAATTCAGAACTATTAAGTCAACTTTACTGCTTCTGAATTTACAGGAAATAGTGGAGGCATTTCAGGCATTGTGACCACTTTTGGCATAAAAAAAGTGTTTAGTCTCCGATATCAAAATTTCTATTTGCAGAATGCATTTCAGACCTTTCCATACAACTTTGATTTCGTGTCTGTCTCTCAGTTTGTGTGTCAGCATATCCTTGTAACAGCCTCCTACAATTTTCATCCAAGTTCAATTAATGAAATTCGGTGGGTGTGGGTATTCAATTTTGGCTTTAGATGATCCCATAAAAATTCCCACTTTAATGGATATAGGCTCCGTGTGACCTTAATATTTCGCGTTTTACTGTTGTGATTTTGATGAAATTTGGTATGGGTACAGTAGACAGACCATTAGGTTGCAGTACACTGCAACAATCATTGGCAGTGACAAACAATAAGTGAAAGTACTAAAAGCATTACTTCTGTTATGCTATTGCTATTATATTTTTCCTTTTCGAAATGCTCTTTTTCTGAGGAAGGACCAGAAATTTATTGATGTATTCAAAACTATCTGTTTTATTTACGAAAACTGTGCGATAAGTTTACCGTGCATATTAAGCTATTTACTGAGGCTGTGTACGTAAAATCAAATGCTACCAACACTCGTTCCATTTATAGTTGGACATTTTCTCAACACTAATGCGAAAAACTGGAAATAACATTCCCTATTCACGACTGAAAGGTATACAAAGAAATCTAACTTGAAACACATGACTGGGGACCATATGTTTGACAATGACAAGTGTTTTTTTTTTTAATATTTTTTGATATTGTCAAAATGATATCCATTGAGGGTCATAAAGAGATTTGTGAATCTGAAGTGAACTTCGATTTTGATAATTCACAGGGGAACAAGAAATTGAAAATAAAGTTTCGGAAGAACCACCACATCAGGGAAATGCGGAGCAAGTTCCAACGAAAAAACAATAAAACGGACTCTAGATGCCGTTTCTAGTTCTTAAGACGGAATGAATGCTAAAATAGCATTAAAAAAATATATTATGATGAAAAAATAGAATCATTAAAAAGAATTGCTAGTGCCAAGGAAAAAAAGCAGAAGCTGCGGAAAGAGCTGCTTCTGCGAAAGAAAGAATTGCCAATGCGTTGGAAGCAATTGCTGAAGGCATATTATGATAATTTATAAATTTATATTCCTTTTGTTTCTTTTTTTTGAAGATTTCTATATTAATCTCACAACTAGGTATAGTGTTATTAATGTTATATTATTGTTATGTTGAACTTATTTCCTTTTCTTTGTTTAATATTGTTATTATCAACAGATATGTTTCATGTTTTGCATTTGGTTCATTTACTTGTCATTTATTGAAATGTTTTTCGAATAAGTTTTTCATAAAAGTATGTTCATGTTAATTGGGACAAACGAAATAATAATAATTTATTAAGAATTCATAAGTAGTTACATTTTACACCAAAGTATATTTTATTGATAATTTGGTTGCTTGGGTAGAAACCACTTGCTCTATTGACCTAAAATATTTTCAGCGTTTCGGTGTTGCCGTTTATATTAGAAAGTACCAAGAACATCGATATTTCAAATAGAATACCATGTATATTGTTGTTTTTTTCGGTTTGTCATAGCCTCTTGATTATTTATATATCTTGTATCATGTAACTTTCTTGTTAGAAAAACGAAATAATTTTGTTTACTATCACTACCTTTATTTAAATTACAGTTACTCAAGTTTCATAGTACTGCAATTTAAATAAAGTTAGTGACACTGAACAAAGTAATTTCATTTTTCTAATTGAAATGATCTATCACAAAGTAACAGATTACTATATCCAATATTTAACTTTCTTTTCCCTACATCTAGCGGTTTTGAGTAATTGATTGATTTACTTCTTTTTTCATGCAAAACAGCTTCACTTAAACATTCATCAATTTGGTACATACTTAGAAATTTTGGAATCCTAAAAAGCTGAAATTTCCGGTATGAATTACTACTATCCCATCATTTTAGTTTAATAAAATACTTCCCTAATCAATCAGGGTTATTCAAAATCACAGGCTTCTTTCTACGAGACATAGTGAAATGATGAAAAAGGCTTTTTTTCGAATGGAATGACCTGCATATCATGAGATCTATTGAAAGATAATAAAATTTCCGTTCAGACGACCTAATTAAAAGCTATTTTTCATCCCAATGTCAATATTAAGGTACATTTGTTTTATATATTAATGAAATGTTATAAAAATTTCGGAGGTGTTGGGGGTATGGAATAACATCCTGTATCGCCGAAAAATTTTCAAATTTTAAGTGACAAATGACTTATTTTTAGGCCGTTTCTAACTTCAAATTAACTAGAGTTAGCGTCCAGAGAACAGTGGTTTGACTCTGAAATGTTAACTAAAAAATTAACTATTTTTAAGACATCAGAATGTTCTTGCATTAACATATCATATCTTGGCTCTTCGAGAATAAGAGAAGTTGAAAGCTTATTAGTTTTTAATTTTGTGTAAAGGAATACTTTCCATGTTCACTTAGTTTTCTGTGAAAATATACACAAAGACAATACAAATACTTGAATAGTTGAGCATAACGTGTATTTGTATCCTTAAAGAACTGTACAATAATATTACAAAATCAGTTCTTGTGTTCTTTTTTCTAACGAATTCGTCTATTGAGATTAGTGGATGGTTTCCGTGGCCTAAATCAAGAGAGCCAGTCCATTTCGTCTGTCTTGTCGACACGCGTTTTTCAGGTCTTCAATCCTCTAAAAGTAGAGAATGTCCTCCCAGCTGTTGAAGTGATCAGTGGCTAAGAAGGAAATATTTTTAAGACTGTGAATATGTTAGGCAAAAGTTCTCTATTTTTATGGATATTAAGTGAATGAGAAAAGGTTTTTAAAATGTTTTTACTTTTAAGAATTACAGACCAACTTTTCGTTATTTGAAAGGAGAAAGGAACCAGACAGGACCACTTTTTTCTAAAAAAAAAAAACCTTTCGGTGATTACAGATCCGACCCGGATAAAATTTCGAAAGTGAAAAAAATAACAATTGCTCTATTTCTCAAACGATTCCAAAGATTTATTACTGGAAATGATAAACCGAAATCTACCAGTATTATAGGAACTATTCGGATAAAATTCGCACTATAAATTTTGCACAATGGTTTATTTTTTACTTTTGTTATCTCAAAGTATCTCAATGAGTATGAAAAAATTTATATTTCAAAATTTGTTTTCTTTATTTTGACTTCTGTTTCACAATCAACTATCCTGTGGTGAAATCGTAGTAATTTTTTATATATTGATTAGTTAATAATCGATAATAAATCAGTAGGATCTACAATCATAGAATTCAATGTAAAGATTGCTTCATAAACTTTTTTATATTGAAAGGAAGTCTCTGAGAGAAGAGTTTACTCTGAATTCATTTCTGTATTGTTTTCTCATCACTCAATATTTTAAGAGAAGATAAAATTAACTATAGATCAAAACCTAGGATGAATGAAAATGTTTTGGACGTTTGTTACAGATAGTCAAGGAACTTCTAGTTAAAGAAGTGAAGGATATTGAACCAGACACTCGCATAAATGACTCATGGTGTAGTGAGGATGAATTACCTGAAGATACAAGATGCAAAATAGAAGGACTAAAAGCTATGGCAAGGTGGCTCTTGGGCTTGAAACAGGATATAGCTTCCGCTCAAAAAACGTTTAGAATGTTGAATGCTTTTATCTTGCATAAAGGTGACCTTTTACAATCAGGAAAGATTTCAAAGGCGGAGATGTCTTGGCTTAGGCTCACAGCTGGCTGTGCAATGTTGAAAGTTTGCGAACAAAAAGGAGTAGGGGATCAATATACTGCAGAACAGTTTTATAATTTGTCACTTTTGATGTCTGATGAAGTGAAACAGGTTAGTATAAATCTTTATAATCTGATTCAGCTTCTTAAAAGAGCAGCGATGCCTCCATTTTCATGTCATTTCTCTACATTTTTGTCTAAATACAACTATGAGTTTAATTCAAAACTATTGGATAAAGTCTTAAAGGAATTTAGTTGGTAGATGCATAGGTAATTGCATTTGATGTAACAAATTTAAATGCATGTTTCAGCCATTGATGGCTTCTCTACCTTCTTCGAGAGTTCGGTCATTGGCTTTATACCTGTATACGTAAAGCGACCAAAGGCTTGCTCAACAAAATTTTAGGCTCTAGTGGAGCTAACATTTTTGCTTACGTTGAACAGTTTTGACGAATTGTCGAATCCGTCCTAGTCCGTGAATTCTATTCCATGAATTTTGGAGAAAAAGGTTGAATGAATACCTTCATATGACTATTAAATGCAATAAGTGCCATAGGTAATTCAGTTATTATAAAGGGATTATCCTCCAATTCTGCCTATTGGGCGAATTGTTAATTTATTTCCAGGGCACAAAGGTCTCATTCGAGATTCATTGTAAAAACCTCTACAGTTTAATATAGAGAACCAAAGCTGAGTTAATATCCCTAAACATAATATTCTTGCATACCCATATCTGTTCGTGGTTTTTTTCCATTAGTTTCGTTCCATTGTTTCTTTCTGATGGTTACCATATTTTCTTTCTCTTTAATTGATTTAACTTTAGAAGGGAGATTAGTAACTATAGGGAGGAGAAGGGAAGATACCAATTATCAAACGATATAAATAGAAATTATTAATTTCAACAATTACCACAGTAAACTATGGAGTCCGATTGCACTATAGAAAACTGCATTCAGTTTTCTCTATCGCACTTGTTCGGTGAATCGGATAAATATAAGGATGCACTCTTCTTGTGTTCTGTATATAAACAGTCCTTAGACCGTCTTAATTCCATATCCTCCATGGCAGGATTGCCGATAGGTCAGTCTATATAATGTTCTCAAAGCCCACTTTTGGGTACCGAAAATCTGGTTGATGAAAGGAGAATTTCCCCAGGAAATGATGCCATCAGGGTCGGATACATGGCTAAGTCGATTCCATTCCGGTAATTTCGATGTCAAAGATGCACCACGCATTGGAAGGCCAATTAGGGCCGCCGCCTGGAGCGGCATATCGGACATTTTGTGAGAGAGAACGAAGACCGTTACTTAGCATAAAGTACGAGACAGCTGGTTTGTTTACGTTGAACTTGACAGTTTCGTTTTGGCGCGTTCCACTCATAGCAAGGGCTCGAAGCTCTAGTGCGCCGAGCCCCGGGGTGACACGCATCTGTCTGGAAAGCAGCTTTTGTTTGAGTTGAGCCTTTTTCTAATATATTCGATATGTGGTAGCCAATTCATGTTCCTGTCCATTACATCTCCTAAAAATTTCACTGCACTATTAATCGTGACTTCAGTGTTCTGAAAAATGAATTTCTCGGTGCAATTTCTGCTTATTCTTGCAATATCGAAGAACATGCTCTTCGTTTGTGACCATTCCCGGCTCAATATTCGAAAATTTCCGACATCGTGACTCAATGATAGAGCAATCTGTTCTGGAAACCACTGCTCTCAAGGCCTAGTGTAATAAGGGGTTAATCCCTTTCGGCGTTTAGGATTCGAACTGTTATGGGGTGGGTAGTACTACTCATAGTTTTTTTTTCAAAGCCGAATTGGAAATTTGGAATATTGGGATCAAATCTTAATTAATCAATTTTCCAAAAATGTTCTTGAAAAATTATTGATTTAATGCATAATGACGGTAGTATTGATTGTTTTTTCAGGTACGCGAAATATTTTCTGGAAAGCTTCATAAAGGACTTAGCAAAGGTCTGCCAAGCAAGTGTTTACCATTAGATTTTATGGGATACTATGCCTTAGCAGGTAAAGAAACAGAATCCCGCTTGAAAAATACAATAAGGGGTTATATGACTACGGATATCAACAAAAGACGAGATTACGTCAAAACACTCACCATGGGCACTCAAACTGATAAGGTAATAACAATCTTTCATATTAAATCTATTTTATTCATTTTTATTTCTGTACTCTTTAATTTAAATGCTAATTCCATATTTAGGCACTAAACAAATGAAATCAATTAGTTACTTTTTTGATATACTTAAAATCAAGGAATCCAATTTTAAAAATAATGAAATACATTAATAATTATATATTCAAATACATATTTTTAAGAAATACTTTGTAGAAGTCCTTGCACAGTTGGTTACGATATTTTTTGAAATTACAGAATTTGAGCAAATAATATTTCTCCAGAAGATGTAGTGTAGGTGATTTTCTGAAGAAACAATCTTCTTTGAGAACAATTGAGTTTGAGCGTGAAATTATTACTTGATATCTCTAATTATCATTTTTGGTATATAATAACATATGAACTATTCAATCTGAAGAAAAAAATGAGTGACTTAAAGTCAGGAGCTTTTTAGCTCTCGTCTTCCATACGTCATTTGTTTTATTAGGATCATTTAAACACATAATATAGAAGTTCCATTTGCTGTTCTATTTTATTCGAGAATCTTGGAAATATTATTATAATAAAACATTTCAATATTTTTCATTTCCTAGAATTTAGTTTTTTTTATGCACAATTGCAAGATTCTTTATCAGAAGAAGACAGTTCCATATTACCATCCGAGCAGGTGATGATTTCGTTTTTTTTTTTTGAGAGATTAATGTTTTCCATGATATGTTACGTAACGGATCAAAAAAATTTACTGACTTGGTAGGTCGAGAATTTCCCTTCATAATTCAGCGGTATGTGTGCAAATAAATGCCTAATGTAGATGAACAAAGACATCGATTCAATCTTCTGAAGTGTTTGATAATATTATTTTTTTTTAGGCTTTAAACCAGCTTCCTCATATTTTACCCGATTACATGCTAGTATTTGCCGTTCCAATATTGGCACACGATCCAGCATTCACGAAATGGGATGAAGTAGAAGAACTGAAAGTTGCTAAGCAATGTCTTTGGTTCATTCTTGAACCTCTTGTTACTAAAAGTGATTATTTCAGTTATGGATTCTATAAAACGTTGATCGAGCGAATGAAAAATCATAGAGATGCTATTCGGCCCGAAGATGATTCACTAAATTATGTAAGTATTATAAGAAATGAAATTCCGATCATTCTCTTTTCTTTGAATCATAGAAATCTTTTAGATTGCTACTTCACCGATTTCTATCTGAAATTAAAAACAAACCGACAAAAAATATCATATGAACGATATAGCACAATTTTGAATATTAGAGAATTATCGCACGAAATTGTGGAGGAAAAACTACTCTTATCAATTAATCTTCAAATTAATTTAAATGAGATATGATTATGATCCAAAGTTCAACTACTCCCGTCTCCTCAGCGTTTTTGAGATCTCACCACTTTTCAGGTTGAGTAAAGCAATTTCAAACGTTCCTCTGATTTACCGTCTTTTCTAACACATGCATGAATCCAGAATACGTTGCTACGTCTTTATTTTCAATTTTAGAAAAAACGCATTTTTAGCCTTCCACAAGACTTTTTGTATAATATTGTTACGTGAAAATTCATTAAAAACTAATGTTTGTTGGGAAAGTTATATCATGTATATATTTATTCTTCAAAAAAAAGATTATCTAATTATATTTTTTCCATTCCATAAAAATTTATAAAAAAGGACTTTCCGCAATGACGAACTTTTTAAAATGAATAATAGTGAAAACCTTATATAAATCGATGGTCTTTAAAAATAAATCGTACTAATTTTTGAACTGATCGTTGAAGCGATATAAACCCTTTTTAAATATCAGCATGATTATGTAATTGAAAGGACGTTACTTTTCAAACAGGATTCAGGTTTTTACAAAACTCAAAGCAACAAGTTATTTGACAATTCTAGCACCAACCTACTACTTGAACAAAAATATAAAAGGGAAGTTCAAATTTGCGTAGCTAGACAATTTTTTACGATTCGGCCTAGACAAAAAGATATAGCCATTTTAAATCTTCATAATGAGCTATGCCACCTCTGGAAACACAAAAGTTTTTCTCCACCTTGGAGATGAGCTATTATATTAGAAAAACAGAGTTGCATTCAGCCAAAGTACCCAATTCTTGAATTTCACAGATAATTTTTGTTAATATCAAATTATTCAAAAAAGGCGCATTATACGAGAAAATAAGTGAAATAGTTTTATTTTTCTAATTGGTCAAATATTATCTAAGAAGCATTCAAATGACTTTCAAGAGTTTGATTCTTTGAGCTTCCAGCATTTTTATGGATTGTTATGGTCATAAGACTTATACTTTGTAAAATAAGACTTTGTATATGGGCAGGAAGACCTAGGTCGCTAGCCCTTTGAAACATTGTTTCAATAAAGTTTTTCTTCTCTCTCTCTAAGAAAGAAACTGGAAGATTTGGATGGAATTTTGTGTTGAGATTAGATTCATCATATCAATGAAAAACTATCCAAAAACTATTTCATTCACTATGTATATTCTATTTATATTTGCAGAAAATTTGGGCTCTATGTGATCTTGCAATGGGGTTGCTTGTTTCTAAAACTACAAATTACGACCTCAAGGATTTTCCATCTGATACCAGAATACCGATCATGTATTTCTCACCTCAAGCAGACTTTTCCAATACCAGAGTTTTCTTACCACCTGAACTGCAATATCAACCAAATGTGAAAGCTACAATAAATATATCAATGTTGAATAACGACCGAAATAAAAGACCAAAAAACAAAATTAAATTGGAGGGCTGTGGTCCTTTGGGAAATGATGTCCAAGTAAGTTTTCAAACAAATATCAATTTTTCAATAAATATAAACTAAGCTTATTTGTAGTTAATCTACTATTAACTGTTATTTTTTATGCTTAGCATTCTTTTTCTGATGGGATTGATGCTCAGGTAGGTTAATAATTTATCTATTTTATTCAACTGAATATCTGGGATTCCGTTGGAATCCAAGTGAATTGTGCTGGACTGCTAATGAATATTACAATGGTGTTCTTTGAAATTATTAATATTTTCTAGGTTATATAGCGGCTAGTTTTTGAAGTGTCAGAATAAATTATTTAGTTGATAAAACCAATCGATGAAATTGCGGTAGATCATGGTGGCTTGAACCTGATCTATTTAGATCCAATTTTAAGATTACCAAATCTATTTGTAGCATCTCTTTTTCTAGTACTAAAATAACCGTTAGTGCTACTTGCTAGGAAATCAAAGTAAAGTCTTACAAATGGTTTATTTATCGAGGTTTTTATTTTTATTTGCTTAAACTGGATACAGTTATACGTGAGGACTTTTTTATGGTATTAAGTCTCACTCATTGGGTACAAGTTTATTTCTCAATATGACCCGGTATTGGTAGTACTCTTTGTTCAGAAACTTGAAGTTCGGGATAGTTTCTGTGGAATTCTGCAAACAACTTTTGCCGGTAGTCTATTTTATCCTCTTCCATTTTTGTCACTTCATAGTAAATGCGCATGATCGTTTCATTTATAGAAATTGTTCATTTCATGCGTCTACTTGGTAGAACTACTTGGGTTTTCTCATAGAATTTTGAGATTGTAGCATTGTGTTCGATAGATGCCGGTCTCCTTAGCACTCTGCCACCGACGTCCCACATACTGTCATGTCCAACACCGGCTCGAAACACGCCCTGACAAACCTCACACAGCGACTCTATATTCCTATTCCTTAAATTCACCATCATTCATGGGTTTCTCCTTGTCGTGGAGGTGATGGCGTTTGATCGCTTTTTCTATCCGTAGAGCTGCAGTGGAATAATTATTGAGCTGCTTTCCACAACGCTTCGCCCGTTACCCTTGGCAGAGACCCTTTGACAGGTTTCAGCTTCCCGGGTCAGGGAGCACTTGGAATCTGCGGTGGGCAGGAGTAGATTCAACTCTCCTGAAAGGTGAAGCTCTAGGGATTTCTTCTTTTTCTTCCAGTGTCATGACCGTTGCGATCGTTGACTATGATGATGATGTTAAGTTCGCAAGTAGATTAGCTATTATCACTTTATCCACTGCAGCGCGAAAAAGTTGTGCTGTTGATTTGCCGAACCACGCTCTAAGATTTTTCAGCCACGAAGTTGTTTTCCTACCTACGCTTTTTTTCCCCTTTATCTTTCCTTGGATGATCAGATGAATCAATGAATATTTTTCTGGATGTCTCATAATGTGCCCGAAATATTCAAGTTTACGGCTTTTTATGGTATTGATCAGTTCAGTCGGTTTATTGAGTCGTCGTAGTCACTCTGTCTATCCAGCTTATTTTCAGAATCCTTCTATAGGCCCACATTTCAAAGGATTCTATTTTCTTTAATAGAGTATCTTTTAATGTCCACGATTCAACTCCATACATGAGTACAGGGAAAACATAACATCTCAGCATTCTTATTCTTAGAGCGATATTAAGGTCGTGTGTGCAGAACGCGTTTTTCATATTCGTGAAAGTTGTTTGTGCTTTACCTATTCGGCTCCTTATTTCTTTACTCGGATCCCATTTGTTGTTAATAACACTCCCTAGGTACGTTATTTTATTTACCCGTTCGAGTTGAACACCATTCACATAAATTCCTTTATTCTGACAGTTGCCGTTTTTATTTATTATCATATATTTGGTGTTGTTGGTGTTCAATGTTAGGCCGTATATATGAAACTGATTTTGATTGTCATTTTTATCTGTCAGGCAAGAAAATGGTTGCTATCCTTCTGGAGGAAAGAAACCATTTCTCGTCCTTTCTTTAGGGGGTCCAAAAAGGAAGATTTGTAGTTGGGTAGTAGAAAAAATATTTTTCTTTCATCATTTCCTTGAAATGAATAATAATTTTCATATATTTCCATGGACGTGATAAATGATCAAGGAAATTGTAAAATTCGTATTCTAAAAACACGAAAAGATCCATGTTCACACGACACGTTGTTACACCAAAAATAGTCCAACAAAATAATATTGAAATATGTTATCTATTCTCGTTCACGCTCATTCAAGATACACTGACACAATGACAATGGCGCCTACTTAGGGGGAGACGGAAAAAAAATCAATTATTATATTAATAACAAATGAAACAAACAATATTCTGCATATACTGCTGAAGCTGATTCGGCTCCAAACTATGAATATTTCGACGAGGCTGGGTGTAACCAGCCCCTAGCAAAGGCGAGGATAAGGTATTCTCAAAGTTAACTCACTGATTAATCAACAGTGTCTTAAGCATAAAACGGGGCAAGTGGGCATAAGAGACTAGGTGAGAGAGAACTTGGTGACGAAGTGAAATTAAATAGAATATTTCACGTCGTCACCAAGTGATACTCCCAATGCAGTATCACGTTGATCGAAATACGTTACTTTCACCAATTCAAGTGGAAATATAAGATACCGAGGAAATAACTTGATATCGAAATTGATAATTTAGAATGATTTCAATGAAGAAAAATTTTGATTTTATCTCTATATATATTTTTCGTCGGTTCGACCGAACCTAATGAGCTGTCACTGGCGCTGATTGGAGCAAGTTTTCATTGGTTTTGCATATTGCTCCAATCAATACTATTTTGATTGACATTCAAAGTAATTTATTCTCTCCAACATGTGCACGTGACCTGAATAATTTGGTCTTGTTGGTGTTCAATGTTAGGCCGTATATATGAAACTGATTTTCTATTTTTCTCTATTATTACCTCCGAATCATAGAAGAACATCCTTCATTTAAATTAGACTACTTCGAATTAAATAGAATTTTTTATTGAATTATTAAGAATAATTTCTGTGTCTTCTTGCCATGCACTCTACAACCCACGAAAACATTGCCTTGTATCTTTTGCATCTTGTCATTTCTTTGACCCTGCCTGTAAATAACCGAAAGTTTAAAAAAAAATCATTCTGTACTCAAAATATATTGATTATTTGTTTCCTTCTAGTATTTTATTCACCCAAAAATTACATAAATAATAATTTCCCCATTTGAAAAAATTCACCACACAAAATAAATAATTTATCATTCCAGAAATTTTTATATTTCTACAACATTGGACACGTTCAGCAGACTCAACAGTTGTGGAACAGTTGTCAATACTGTATGAATTTTTTATCAGTTTCCGCTACGGAACGGTCGCCATCTTTGGTAGCGAATTTATTTTATGCTACTTTTTGATAACATGTGGAGTAACTGACATTAGTGACAATTGTGATATAGCAATAATGGAAATTGAAACATATACTTTTATTAACATTCTGAATTTTGCACTGAATAAATTTCCGATATATTGAAGAATAAAAAAGTCATAATACCGAAAGCAAACTTTGAAATAAAAATCGATTTTATAACAGGAAATTGTCTCTCATCATAACGAAACCTTCAAAAAGGACCCACAGAACCTATTGTTGTCAAGAAAAGAAGCCACCCAGCGTTGCCAGGCGGACAAGCCGAAAATATCGTACCGCGTGTTCAAAATTATCGTACATTATCGTACATATTATCGTATCCCACTGATTTTTATCGTACACATTCGAAATAAAGGAAATTTTTGCGAGAATATGATAATTTGTGGACAAGGATGAATAAACAAGCAATATATCGAATAAGTAATATATTTTTTATTTAAACAAAACGGTAAATGAATAATTAATTAATTATTAGGCAAGATCAGACAACCTGCATTATCCTATTCACAGACTGTCGGTGACGGAAAAACATCCATCTTATAATTCTAATATGTACATAAGATTGTACAATGAACTTGCAAAAAATTAAAAAATTAACAATTGAACATTTGCTCCCATAACCACATATAAAATAATATGAATCTAAATAATTGAATTGATTGGAAATACAGAGATATATCTTCGTAAAAATTCTCTATAAAATAAATGTCATCAAAAAAACGATTTTCTTATATGAAATGAATATATTCAAATCTGAAATATTCAGCCACACAAATTTGTCAATGAAATTCCAGTTACAACAATTGTTTTTCACTAAACAGAATACCAAATGAGAGATAATGGTAATTGATATATTTTCAACTGAATTTTGAACACCATCTGTTTTTAATGAGGACCCTTCGTCCTTCCGAAATTCGGATATTCCATGATTCTTTGTATTTATTTTCAGCCGACAGTCACCAAAGAAGTTTTATGATTTTATTATGTTTAAGTAGGTTCGTTCTCCTAGATTCACGTAGAACGTAGAACCCCAATGAACAATGAATTGATTCATCGGAACATCCTTGAGTTTAGACATTCCCAACCGTCTCGGTTAGATTTTTTAAAACTACTAAAATCTATCAAATGATTTCTTCCTACTAAAAACTTCCTGAAAATGCAATAATCTACTGAAAAATTGGATATTTACTAAATCTGGTCATATATTTTATATATTTTTTTTTCATTATATTTTGAGTATCTATGGACACTTTAGCTCAAATGATAGGTACACTGAAATTATCGTACAAAACGCTATTATCGTACATGCGGTATCGTACATAGTATTGAGCAGCAAATTATCGTACAAAACGATAATTATCGTACGAACGGCAACCTTGAAGCCACCCTTCCGGCAGAGAATAATAACATAACCAAACTGATACCTATCAGTAGCGGAGCTATTTACGCTACCGATCTTTCTGCTGGATATTTTTTTCAATATTTTGCTCAATTTTCTATGGATTTGACGTTGCTATGATACGAAATTTTTCACGAACCTTATTCTTATTGTATATACAACACGTAGAATTTCAAACTTATCGTATCTGTTGCCACGGAAATATTGAGTATTTCATTTCAAGTTTTTTATTTTTCTGTGGTTCTAAGGTTGTGATCTGGGGTCTGTTGCACCAAACTTCTTTGCAAGTTTTCATTTTGAATTATGCAAAATCATCAAAGTGAAAATAATACAATATTCGTTCAGCAATGCACTATTTTGCAACTTTTTCTTGACTTTTCAATTCTGAATGTTTTCGTGCAACGTAATTCATTTGAAAGGTGCAAAGAGGAAAGTTGGTAAGTATTTTGATCAAGAGACCCCAGCTTGAAATTTTTTACAAAAGTTGAAATTTCAACTGCGGTTTAATGGTTACAGAAATATTGGGTATTTTTTCAATATTCTTCTGAATTTTCTGTAGTGTTGGTGATGCGATTAACATGAAATTATGCTTAAAGCTTAAAATAGCTGTCACATCCATATGCATCACTTCATTTCGATCGGATTGAAATTTTTTCCTCAAAAATTCGAATGGCCATGTTCACGGAGACCCTAGTCAGATTATGCACATTAACGAAATTAAACAACCAACTCTGATAAAATTTGTTAGATCTTTCCTTTCTAGAGTCATGGTTTTTTATGCCCGATCGGACGGACGAACAGAATTGAATTTGAGGACGGACTATTATCAATGAGTGAAACATTTTCTTTTGAGACCATTCCCTGGCTTAAAATTCTAAAATTTAATTTCGATTGAATGAATTTTTTCATTTCAGAACTGGTTTTCCCCCCTTAAGCCCATTAAAATACTGAATTAACTCTTTTCACTGAATTTTTTGAAGTATTTACTTGTGGCTAGAATAAAATAAATGAAAAACTCTAAATGAATTGTATTATTTTATTACAGCCGTCTGAAGCTTCTGAAACAAAAATTCAACTGCCTGGTTTAGAAGATGACGAGGACTCTCTTGACGAACCGCCGGCGAAACGGCCAAGAGAAAGAATGAAAATTGGATCCAATGAATGAATTGAAGAAAATTGTAAATAGTGCGTGAAATTTAATTTTCAAATGGAGAAGATAAATAGTATCAATAAAAATTGGACAATTACTCATTGATTTTTTTCAACTCGGAGAAGTGAGTATCATAACAAAATTGTTCCTAACTCTGTATCAAAAATATTGAGTATAGAAATGTTATTGAATTTTTTCCCATTCTCAAAACTGCTTGCTGAGAAAAAATATTAATTCAGGCTGATTCGATGTTGAACTTTAAAGGTGAAGATCATTTTTTAAATCATGATAGTATTGGAAAAAGTAAATTATTTTTATACACTTACCTCACATTCAGGAAATTGAAGTTTGGGTTTTTCGTGCATGTTTATAAATCAATGTAATATTAATGCATGTTTATTTATTCAACCATAAATACCAAATTTTTGTTCTTCATTAACTTGAATACAATAATAGGTTTGTATGGATATTGAACACTGAATATAGTTTGATTGACAATGAGAATTTATCTGCCACATTTTTAATGTCTTGCATATATTTGCTCACGTATTCATGTAGTTATAATATGAAAAAATTCAATGAATATAATTTTCAATACTATTTTTGAGATCATATCCCTATTTATCATTTGAGTAAAAATCAGACACATGTTTAAATCACAAATAATTTTTTGTGGAATAGCCAGTACAAAAGAAAACTAGACCAGACTTCATTCTAAAATAAACCAATAATAAGATAATGAAAGACATGTGCTTTTGATGTCAATTTCTTACATCAGAAGTTTCAATTTCGATCATATAATCTTAAAATGTTTTTGAAATTATGTAAAGTAGATTTGAAGAATAACTGGCTTTTTCATCCAGTTTTGCTTTTTTTTACTCTCAAGATTATTTATTTATTTTATATTGTCTCCACCCAAGGGATTCTGGCTATTTTTTTTTTAATATTTTGCAAAGATGTAAAATTTTATTATTATGTAGTTTTGCAATTTCACTCGGAATATCTTTGACTTATTCATAAGTTTTCTACTGTAAAAATTAGTTTAGAATAAAATGTTGTCTATGAATTGTTTTTTTTTTAATTCCTTATGTTATGAAATCTTCTGGTTATTCAAGTGACATGTATACTCAGAGTTGTGATTATATAATAATAACATTATTTTAATTAGTTTAGTAAGTTTAATTAGTAAAACTGAATGAAAACTGAAATCTATAGGCAACACATTAATCTTCGCCGGCGTAAAATTCACCAGCCATACATATGTTTATCAGATTAAAAAAATCATTAATTTCGTTTGTGACAATTGTTATTTACAATTTTTTCTTGCGCTGATTATCATCAGCAAATAATTGAAATATTTTATATTCATCTAAGAAAATATTCTTTCATTATATGTTTTATATCATCATTAAATAAACCAAGTATAAAGACATTGTGAGTGAATTCTTGTTTGGACAATTCCATCATCTTCTGAATTGGATCGTAAGTAATATTCTTATCAAGATTTAAAGCTGGGAATTCCACAATGAAGCCTAGCTGTCCCTCTGTTTTTCGTGATGTATCTGAACGACTTTGAGTTAAGAAATACAGACAAACTTGAGAACACAACTACCGTACACTATGCTGATGATACAAACCTTTTAGCCATTGGTACATTATGAACAGAACTGAAGAAGCTTGTGGAAAAGATGCTTAAACACACAGAAGAATGGTTTACTGAGACAATAATATGATAATAAATAAGAACAAAACTAAATTGATAATGTTTCATCCCGTAAACTCAGGAATAATAACACCTACTGATACTATATTAAATGATGAGAAATATAAAATAGCAAGCAGTATGGTATATCCAAAGTCACTTGGAGGAAGCTGAATATTTCGATTATACAAGGGTGTCCAAGTTTACAGAAATTCCTTTGGGGCCAGTTAATTTATTGCCTAACAATACTTTCAAATAAACTCTGGTATTCAGCGGATCGCGGTAACCACTTCAAAGGGACATCTATGGCCAAGCGTTTATATGGACTAGTTCAAGTGACTTTGGATATATTATACCAAGTTCTTAGGCGTTGTAATAGATTCAAGACTCAACTGAAATGCTCATGTAGTAGATCTTTGCAAGAGGGTAAGATCAGCCTTGTATGCTTTCAGAGTCGTATCGAAATATAGAAATTCTCACACAATAAATACAGTCTATTATGCGACCATAGAATCAAAGCTTAGATTTGGAATAACCTTTTGTGGTTCAGAAAATATGTCACCATTATTATGTTGAAAATGGGATACACACAATCATGTCGTGGATTGTTCAAGAAATCTGGACTCCTTACAATATATGGAATATATATTCAGGAATGCTTATCGTTCCTAAACTAGTATAAACAGTACTTTGATAAGCATCAAGTTGAAAATAATTACCCATCAAGAAATTTAAATTTTGTACTACCTAGGCTGAATCTTACAACATCACAAAAGCAAATGGGATATATATGCCTGAAGTATTTCAATGAACTGCCACCGCAGGTTCAGAAAATTGAGAGCAAGAAAATGTTCAGAAAAGCTGTTTTTAAATAGTTATTAGCATTAGAACCATACTCAATTGTAGATTTCTGTGAATAGGACATCCTTGTTTTTTGACACTATTTCATTCTGTTTTTATGAAACAATTTCAAAATAAAGATCCTGTTGGGTCTTCCTGTTGAAACCACAAATGGACGGCTGGCTTCTGTTGTTGACTCCGTTTATTGTTTTCCTTCAAGTATTGCTCATCCTAATACTTTTTACTGTACCGTACTGATGAGGGCCGAAAGCCCGAAACACGTGTCTACGGTTAGCATTTCTCCTTGAGGGTATGTCTCTATTCTTTTTCCTCATTTTATGAACAATCCCCTCTTTTTTTCGATTTAATGAGGTAAATTTACAAGGTGTTCCACCATTGACGCGAAGTCTTAGTACGATTAAATGCTGAAATTTTCGTTTTTTTTTCGACACATTAACGTTAGGCTCCATTAGAGCTACATTCTCAAATTGTTTGGAAATACTGCTTGAAACTTACCGTTTTTGAGATATTTCGATTTTCATAAATTGAAAAATCTTAGGAAAAACCTATTAACTTCGAGATGAATGAATTTATATTTGAATCACATTTTGAAAGTGAATACTAGAAGAACGGAGGTGAGTACTAATGTTTTTTGATAATCATTGAGAACTGTATTTGTAATGAGACAATTCATTGATGACTTACTCAACCGTTAATACTGGGCTTACCCCAAATGGCACACCCATATGGTGGAGATAATAAAAATTTGCTATCTAACAAGAGATAGAATACATGGTATCCCATTTGGAATAAGCCCAATATTAACACCCAGTAGAGTTATCAATGATAATCAAAAAGTCATCAGTACTTACCTCCGTTCTTCTAGCATACACTTTCAAAATCTCATTCAAATAAATGAGTTTAAATTTATTAGGTTCTCCAGAGATCCTTCAATTTATGAAATATCGAAAAATCTCAGATTTGCATTGAATATTCGAACAAAATTGGATTCATTTATTTAATTCAATCTGAAATTTCAATGAAAAACATGGTGTTTCCTAAAAAAAATTTGGTCATTCACACTGTTCAGGTACAATCTGTGTATTTCCGAACATTTTGATGATGTAGCTCTAATGAAGTCTAATGGAACTGTGTCAAAAAAAAATTCGAAAATTTTAGCGCTTAATCGTAATAGAGCCGAGTCGATGGTGGACACCCCTTTATATTTTAGCGCTTTTGAATTCCGGATTCTTGAATTTTCTTTGAAGGAGCTTCTGTTATTCCTCTAAGGCATCTTTTCAGTTTCATATGAATACTAATTTTTGAACTAAAAATCACCTTGACAAATTTATCAAAGGACTTTTTGTAGATTTCATCAAAAACTCTTGGAAATTTTTTAATCCTAATACAAAGAGTGGCATCACTGAGAAAAAATTTTTGTGTCAAAAATAATGTCTTGATTTGTTAACTGACTTTGCGCCCCTGTAATTTGGCGCCCCGGCAAAATGTTCGGTATGCCGGTCCTAGCGGCGGCCCTGCACATAGAAAAAGCGTTGGAACAATTTTATTCCAAGGAGTAATATCTCAAGTTTATTCCCACTTCTGTGTATACCTAATTATAAATGAATATTTGATAATACCACAAAGTATGACATGTAAATGCAATATATAATTTACAGTTAAAGTCACCTTTAGTCTTTCCCACTAAGTCCACTACAGTTTTACGTCTCTTACCTCTTTTGCGATATGACGGCTCTACTCCTCTTATCAAAAAAGAATATATAACTTTGTAGTCCCTGTCGCTGAATTTTTTTCGTACTCTTCAAAATAATAATTGAGAGATAGGAAACCATTCGATCTAGATTCAATAGCAACATAATAAGCTGTGCTATAATCAGGGCCGCCGCCAGAAATTTTAAAGGACGTTTTGTCAATGTCATAAAAAAAATCCTGCATTACGAGGCTCCATAAGTCAGTAAAAAGACTACGTAGTATTTAAAGGTGTATTTTCATAACTATAGTTGAGAGCGCCAATTCGATTCAAAAATTTGGCTGTTGGCAATTTTATTATTTTACTACAAAGAGTGGTATTTCCACTAAGAAAACTTTTTTTTGTCAAAAAGAATGTCCGCTCCATCGGTTAATGATTTGTTAATAGATTCAATAAAATAGGAATGATAATTCTATTGTGAAATGGCATATTTGATTCACAAATTATAGATTTATGAAATCATTTTGCATTATATTTTTGCCAGAAATTTCGATTTTGGATTGTATGGGGTGGTGCCTATCAGAACCAGATAAAACCTCTGGTCATTCAAAAATGGATCTTGAAAATCATCTACAAGAAAAAGCGCACATTTCCTAGCCAACAGTTATTTGATATGCCAGGAGTCCAAGATGTAAGACAGCTGTATGCTCTTAAACTTCTTTCTAACATCATCTCAGGAAAGACAACCTTAAATACGTTACAGCATCAATATTCGACGAGAGGAAGAGATCATACTTACCAACCACCCAGATGCAATAAAAGTATAGGCCAGAGAAATCACACCTACCTAGGAACAAAAATTTAGAATGTCCTTCCTGATCAACTCAAAAACTTGAAAAATCTAAGGACATTCAAAAAGCGTTTAAAAGCTTGGTTGGATGGTAAGAACAGAAAGATAATCAGTGACTTGATAAATAATAGTTGAGATCCCAAATACAAGACCGAAATATATAAGACTGGCCAGAATTTTTGAAATCAAATAAAGAAATGCACTCACCAATTTATGAAAGATTATGCAACGATGACGACTTTAATAATTACCTGATTGAGGCAGTATAATACAATTAATTATAAATATCGGATGTGAAATAACTTTTTACATTGCGCTTATGAATGATATTTGTTTTTCTCCTGGTATTGTAATTATTTTCTTTTGAATCATCTTAATGGAACATTTATTTCAGAAATCTTAATTAAGTTAATATCACATACAGGTCATACCTCATGTACCTCCGTGATTTAAAGTATTTATTTATGAAATAAACTTTATTATTATTATTGTGAGATCATTTATTGATAATAAACGTCATAGTATAGCTGTAAAATGATTGATTGACTCAAAAAAAGGAATATTATTACACGGCGGAAGAAAAAATTGAATTTTTGGACCTTGTTCAATAGTGAGGGCCGGTTTTTTCACATGTCAATGAATAAATGTATCCTACAGAGTAAGTTATATTCGTAGAATTAGAGAAATGACCATCTTTTCACCATTAGCTAGAGTTATTATTTGAATAAAAAATACTTTTTCCAAGAGAAACTTATTCGGTACTAGTCCAGTCAACTTTGTAGTTAACCTTGAAATTTGAGATACCCAGCTAGAAACTTGTATAAAAAACGCATTCCATTCATTATTTCTGCCTGAAATAAATTTCATTGGAATTCTTTAAAAATGTACAAGGAAATAACATATATTTGAACGATAAAAGAGAAGCGGATTTTTTTTGAGCCAAGAAATTTTTAATACATTTCATAATCTATTAATATTAGTGAACTGTAACTTTATACATCTTACATAATATGATGTTAGTTATAAAAAGAGTAAAACTAAATTATATCACAAGAATATTGGCTTTTAGAGAATATTAGAGGGACGTCTGAAGAATTTGATTATTTGTATTCACATTTCCGCTAATCGTGTTGACATGATTATGAATACTCATAGAAGCCACTTTGGCACGCTGATAAGCACTAAGCGTGTTCTGCCCCAGAAATCTGTAAAAAAAATATCATTAAAATAAATTCGAGTAATATATCAAAATTGATATAATTCAATTAACGAGGCAAGATTTCAAGTAAATGAAAAATATTCTTGTAGCTCCTACCTAACATTTGTCCTACAAGAAAGAATGTTATGTATGTTATTTCCTGTCCTGTTCACCTATACAGGTGAACTTAAGATTTACCGTTTTATGCTCAAATTTAGTTAGGGGAAAAAAGAAATTAAACCATTTTCAGTCAAATGAACCTGATGATAATAATAACATTCAATGTCATTCAGCACCCAAAAACTAGGAAATTCTTTCAAAATAGAAGAAAAATTGAACATCAGTAGAAGGAATTTCAATATATTTTTCATTTAAATTTTTCCTTCATATTTTCTTTTCACCCCAGTTGAAATTGAATAAGACATTTCACGTCCTCCATGTATAGAGGTTAACAGGGTGCATTGTTAGCAGAAGTGAAGTTTTTCTTTGCTTAGTTCTTTCCTTCGTAAGCTCTGCGTACTAAGCGAGTAATTTGGTATTTTATCAGAAAAGTTTTCCAGAAGTTTGACAAATTTTTGATCTTATAGATTTCCAAGAACTCTTTCCGAATTTCAACATTGATACCTCGAATCTCTGCAGCTCGAGCCGCCATCTAAGAAAAAAGCCGCCCAAAATCAGTTTTTGGATAATATCTCCTTTCCGACTCATTATTTAATGAAAAAACAATTACATACAATATTAAGCAAGAGGAAAATACTGAATATCATCAATTAATGAATTTTGCTTATGAGCTAGTTATTCGGTACGAAAAAGGGGTGGTTACCTCGATTATTTTTTTACATGTCAAAATCTGACATTTTGGTGGTTTCAACTAATAGCAATGCATTATTCCAGCCAATCACTCGGGATTATACTGATAATACTAAGATGCATAGAAAACCTGGTGTGTCTTCTTATACCTGTAAAACTTTCAGAAAAAACGGGTGATTTTTCAGATTTATAACTACTTGATTTCGTGAGATTGCATTAGTTTCAGATGGCGCATATAGCGTTTATATTTGACATTTCTCGTGATTCTCGACTCTCATCACCTATAGACGCTCGTCACCTATAGTTTAGAGCAATAATATTTTATATTCTATGCTTGTAACAATGTTCTATAATGCGAGACAAGACAAGAGTATAATCTGTCATTATATTACTTTCATTTCATTAAAAATTCGATTTTGTATTACATTTCAGTTTTTGGTATTGTACCAAATTTCGCTAATCACTTGATTTTATTTTTTTCTATTTTGATTTTTGCAATAAAAATGGAAATGATAGAATTTTTTAATAGAGAACGAAGAGATCTTTAGCGATTTTCCATAAATATTTACAGTAACCGAGATAATGAATTCACTCCATTTGGTTTCTCCACTCTGTATGTATTTACTGAGATAATTACCTACCTTATGCATATATACACAACCAATAGTGCAATACTAGCACTCATCATTCTGATGTAGGAATTGTCATACAATTGAATTGTGATCCATGCTCCAGCAACAACCAGGCAGAGAGAGGTAACGATGACTGCAGTGTAACCCCAATGCTGAGGGGTGAAACCTCTTTCCCAATCCAATTTCGATGTACTTGCTACATCATATGGATAATTGCAGACTTTGCATCGAAGAGATTCCTGCAATAAAAATTGATTTAGATTTTACTATAAAATAGATATACATAGACTTGTTGAATTATCAACGTTTCGATCCCAAGTTATGATCTTTTTCCAAGACCGAAAGTACTGGAAAAAGACAATTATGGCCTAGATGCACATACATAAATATATTCAGAGAAAAAGTAAGGAGAAAATCAATTGACAATCATTAGAAAAATACCGAAGTTGCTCTGGTTTGGAATTACATACTACTGATTATTTGAAAAATCTATTCGATATTTCGCAATTGAAAACTTATCGTGATTTCATAGACATAAAATCTGTAACACCGTATAATTAATATGACAAATATTATACGAAAATATATGAATGAAAAATATGAAATATGAAAAAAAAAATAAACGAATGGAATTGTTTTTTCGGAAATAATGTTATAACAATGGGCGAGTTCGGGAAGTCAGCGCTGACGAGTGCGCATTAAGCGCTGTATCAACATCGCGTTCGTAAATTACCGATGGTTCAGCGTACGATCGGGTTCTTAAACATTTCTTGAATTCAGCGCTGGATCGATTGCAGCGAAATGAAAAGCTGATGTTTCTGCTGAATGAGAGAGAAAGAGAATGTTTATGCAGTCATTTCTAGGGGTTGTTTTGTCAGTTGTCACTGAAGTTAAGTTTAGATGGGTTTATTATTATTAATATTATTTGATTATTGATTATTCTACATTTAACGGCTGTATATTTGAATAATATTGAATTATGGTATTATAGAACTAATAGATGGAAGAAATGATTAAATGAACAGAATTGTTTAATTAACAATTAATTATTAATAATGATGTATGTTATTTATTATTAATAGTCATTAAAAAAATATTTCCTGAACAAATATCATTGTATGAAAAGATTGTTCAAGGAAATTGTTTTCATAAAACAATAAATAAATATATTTTTCAAATAATTATGTATTTGCTTTTTGATGCAATAAATAAAGATATTTTTATGTGAGAAAATAAAATAGATTAACGATCAAACTAATTATTCATTTGAACATAACATCACGGCATGCAGACAATTTTTTTTTCTTAAATTAATTCACAGACATTGAAACCATTATTTCGTTGAAGAAACGTTCGTAAACTCATTCAGCATAGAATGCAGCGCTCTTTCTCTAGCATTTTGCTGGTTCAGCGCTGTCAAGCGCATCTCTTTCAGCGCATTCAACAACGCTGACTTTCCGAACTCGCCCAAATGTTATGACAACTTAAATGAGAAAAAATATTTGCAGATGTCAAAAGAATGACGATTTCTAAGAAATTAGGTTTCAGCAGTTTGTATGCCCTGCTCAAAATGCACTTCTAGTTCAGGAATTTCAAACAGAACTTTCCTGGACGGCTCATTCGCACTAGACAAGGCATTCAACTTCATTCGACTTTTTTTGGTGGCTTTACTTAGATTGAAAGATTTCATGAGGAGCCTGAAATTTGAAAGAACTGAGCATAAAAATATTTGACAAAGTATACTCGGTAACTAGGGATTCACGGCTTGGCTTAATACTCAAGCTAGTTGACTCAAGCTCAAGTAGCTTGAGCTTGACTTGAAATCAACTCAATTTCAAGTCAAGTATTCATTGATTTAGAACTTGACTTAACATTAAAAAACTACTATTTGGCTTGAAATTGAGTTGATTTCAAGTCAAGCTCAAGCTACTTGAACTTGAGTCAAGTAGCTTGAATATCAAACCAAGTCGTGAATCCCTATCGGTAACACCAGTAGTGTTGTCGAATATGAGGGCGGAATTTTATAATCGTCTAGTCTCGGCTCAAGGAGAACTTGTTTTTGAAAACATACGCTTAAACTTGCTTTTAATTAATTTATTTTTAATTTTCAGAATATTATTTTTATGATGTGTTTTTAGAATAAAGATTTTCATTCAGCTTTAAGAGTTTAAGACTATCAATATTCAACATTTTCATTTCGCTCCAATTACGTCCAATTACGATTATGATGTCACTATGAAAACATTGCAAAATAAAAATTTGATAATACGTTATTGTCGTTTCCTAAAAAATACTAACTCAGACTTTAAATAATCTAGACCGAATCATTTCGAACAAATTGAACACGCCAACTTGTGATTATTTTCCCTCAAAGGGATGTTGGAAGGGAATTGTTTGAAGAAACGCAAAATGTTATCTTTAGTCAACTATGCTTGAGTGAACAATGACATAAGTGAATGAGACATAATTGAATAGTGGATGGGCCTTAGACCTGGGCAGGGGTTTCCAAACTATTTTGGACCAGAGACCCCTTGTCCAACATGACCTCATATCACCGACCGAAGAAGGGGGTAATTTTAAGGCAAAATCAAATTCTATATCACCAAATATGTAATGCGCTTAAATACATTAAACAAACATGTATTTAGCTGTACTTAACAGTTTTAAAGTAAATAGTTAATAATGGTATGAACTACGAATAATACGAGTATCTTCCCCAAATCAGTGAGGAGGAAGGATCAGTATCTGAATACATCGTTTATAAGTCAATTATGCTAACCACACACCGCAACAAAGAGCTTTCTTTGAATTTATTGAATTTTTTATATGTTGTAGAACTCGTGATGCTGATCAAATGTGTTCATTGCATCACTGCTCCAAATTGAACTGTTACGAATATGTGAACCAAATCAAATTGTATCGATTGTTCATACAACTGATTAAAATCCACAATAGAGAAAAATTATTTCTTCAGGCACAGAAGATATATAGGTACAGGTTAAGTCCAAAGATATCAAGTTCTTCAGGGATTTCCAAAAGAATTGGACGGTGGAATTTTATTCATTTTCTGATATTTTGTGGGATATCAATATCAATTGCCATTGATGATATAAATATCTCCTGAACTAAACTAAGATATCTATTATGTATGTATTTTAAATTAAATAGTCTTACTTAGCATATCGTTGCTTTCCTATTAATCCATGTATTGTTTGGGAATACGCATTTCAACAGAAATATATTAATCCGTAGATAAAACTGTGGTTAGTTCAACCTCAAGTATGAAATTTCTTGAATTCTTAGTGCTATAATCGTTTGTTGCCATTTATACTTGAATTTCATTGATAATTTAAAAAACTTTATGAGAAAAAAAATATTTTTTGTGTTCGGAAAATGTTAAATATGTTTATTTTTCCGATTAAAGATTCAATTAAATTTGTTAATCCTCCTTTTTTAAGCCATTAATCGCATGTGAAATTAGTTATTAGGTTTAAAGAATGGAAATTCACTTACTTGGCTGCATGCAGAGCTCTCCACAAGCCATCTTCTGAGACAGTCGTGATGTACACTTGAAACGTCTCCTGTGCAAGCACATGGCTCAATGAGCGGATCGGGTTTGTCACTATCGTAGCAAATCCAACATTCTCTTTTGTTAATAAATGCTTCTCCGTCAAATTCTGACAATTCCTTTCCGTGAGTGATCTTGCCATCCTTGGACTATAAAAATTACTTCAATATAATTTCATCAGAATTAAAATTTAAATAAATAAAATAAATAAAATTATTCTGATACAATGAGATGTTTCATTAAGATATCTCAAGATTGATAATAAAGCCCTTGAAGTACTTCTACATCAAAATATTACACTTAAAAGGGTATTGATTAAACTTGGTGGATCTTATTTGGCTTATGCAATTATACAAAAATTACTACACTTGGATAAAGAAATTAGAAATCAGAATGGAAATAGCTGCTGTATAGTAAATTAAGGAAAAATATAAAATTTGAAAAGGAAACTAACGATCTGAAACTATTATAAATTTTTCCACAATTGAGAGAAAAAATGCTTTGTTAGGTTACTTTTTTGTGTGAATCATTTAAGAGATTATCACTCATCCAATGCAAAAGTTGTTTTCAAAAATAAAATGATATTATACTTAATATCAGTTCATCCTTTCATGAGAAGTTATTTGGTTCATACGAGTTTATTTTCTATCACAAATAATTAATTCCTTCCTTTCACCGAATCACCGATTCTTAGAAGAATCCCTAACCAAACTTCTGAAATGCCTAACGAATATATTATGCCATGTAGAATTTTTTACCAGAACAAAATTGATTCTATTCAGGAATAATAAATGAATCTAAGAAAGAATTGTATGCATGAGAAATAAGAAAATTATGAAAAAATGTCTTCAACAATTAGGTAATACATATTTCACTTTTTTAACGGCATTAAAGACGTTATTTATTTATTTATTTATTTTATTTATTATTGCATTCAAAATATATTATATGAAATGCGCAGAAAGAAATATTTCCTGTTTCACAATAATAATAATAATAATAAACCGACTTTATTCAACAAATGTACAGACATTTGCCCCGAAAAGGCGAAGATTAGCTGAAGCTACTCTTAAACTCTTAACCTTTTCAGTTTACAAGATAAAAAAAAACAAAATAAAACAAAAATAATATAAAAAATAACATTTTACAATTTCAATAATATTGATTTGATTATCAGCAGAGGAGAAAAAAAAACAAATAAACTAGTAAGTACCATAATACAAAAATACAATGCGACAACAATGTGTCTAGTCTTGCTGATCCAGCAGTTCATTTTTAATGACTTTTCTAAATTTGGTTATTGGTATTGATAATTCCGGTTTGAAGAAGTTAAAAAGTTTAACTGCATTGTAAGTAAAACTGCGTTCAAATAGAGCTGTCGAATGACGAGGCATGTTAAGTATCTGTGAATGTCTGGTGTTGCGATTGTGTATATTATTTCTGAAAACGAGCTTGTCATGAAGATAGCGCGGAATTTGAGTATTAAACAATCCATGCAAAAAAATAAGGAAATGGTATTTAAACATACTAGACACTCTGAGCCACTTCAACTGCAGAATGCATTGAGAAATGTGATCATATTTCCTCAAATTAAATATAAATCTACAACAAGTATTTTGCACACGTTGAAGTCGATATTGAGTGACTTAATCAAGACATGGGTAATAGACAATGTTACAATAATTAAGAAGAGTTAAAACCAAAGATTCTGACAGTTTTTTTCTTGTTCTGAAATTTAAAATATGCCTATTACCAAAAAGTAACCGAGTGCGCATATAACATTTACGTAATAAGACATTCACATGATTCTTGAATCTAAGAGAAGTATCCATAGTTAACCCTAAATTTTTTGCACTATCAGATATAATTAAATATGTGTTGTTAAGTTTGATATTCATATTATTCACGATGTTAGGTCTTAATTTTTTATTTCCAAATAAAAGGACTACAGTTTGAGTAGGATTGATTGATAAGTTGTGTTGATCAGAATAGTCAACAATCCGTTGAAGGTCTCTATTTACAGTTTCCGATGCTATATTGTATGATGTAGGTTCAAAATAATGGATTAACTGTGTATCATCCGCATAAAGTTGTATTTCACTTGTGTTTAAAATTTTCGGTAGGTCTGATGTATATAATAGGAATAATAAAGGTCCTAGGATAGATCCCTTCAGAGACAATTTTTTTCGGGTCAGAGTATTTATTATCAACGCATACTCGTTGTGTGCGATTCCACAAATATGATTTAAAAAAAGATAGTGCAGTTATATTAAAACCATAATATGTTGATTTGGAGATTAGTAAATTATGATTTATTAAATCGAATGCCTTGGAACCTTCTTAAATTTCTTCTTTGTCCATACTATTATTAATAGTGACGATTTTTATTCTTGGTTTTTTCAACTGGGACATCTGTATTTGATACTTGTTACTAAGATTCTGTTTTCGTGCCACTTCAACCAATTTGATTGCTTCTTTATGAGAATTACATTTTATTATCAAATTTCCATTATACCCTGTTTTGACAGAGTTTATTAAGACCTGGAGAGCCTTTGGATTGATTTTAGCTTGTATTTCGGATTTGGTTAATTCAGCATTTTGAGGTTTGTTTGGTTTCACTATTACCACTGGAAAATTTTTTGGTTGTTGTCTAGACGTAGTAGTCTGAGTAATATCGTTTGTGGCTGCGGCAACACTTGCATATGTTTTTGTTTCCTGTAGATTTATCACTTCATCTTGAAGCATTTTTATTATAGTGGTTTTGTCTTCAATTATTGTTTCCTTGTCTCTTATTGTATTTTTAAGACAATCTGTGAAGTCATTGTCCCTACATTTTGTGCAGAAGTATTTCAATGTGCGTTTTAAAAGAGGCATACATTTTATTTCGGAGCTGGTCAGCTCTGAGCATTCTCCACAGTAATTGCATTTACAGGAGTCACATGGAAAAACTATTATTTTTTCTTTAACATTCGATTTCTTATTACACTGAATGCATTCGGGTGAACTGATTTTGTAAACATCATATTATCACTTGGCAGGTATGTATGATACGCCCCTGGATGGTCAGTAGTTTTATCAACAGTAGAAGAAACAAGGTCTGGCTGATTTGTTTTGAAATAAAAACTCCCAATCTCACTGAATAATTGCAGATGCAAAGTGCACTGATTTCTTGGGTATCACTGCAGAGTTTTCACTTTCAATTTTCTTTGTCAACCAAAGATTTCTTCAGCTACACATTGATATGAAAAATAACTTTTTATATTGATTATTTTCCACTGAAATTTCGATTTTAGGCAGAGTACATCCGCTTCGAACACGCCACGACGAGTTCGTCAGTAATATATCTATCATATATCACGTCAGTATATACAATCAAGAAAAATACATCGTTCTGCCCAAGAATATTCATTCAATGATAAATAAGCCAAATCCACGAAATCAAGATTAAAACAAATCCCTGATATTCAATTAGAAGGCTAGAAGAATGGAACTTCAAGCCTTCAAGATGAACATTGTTTTAATTTAACTATTAATAGTTTTCATCATATTACTTTTTTTAATATATGGAAAGTAATGTATATAAAAAAGTTACACCGCATTAAGGTCATATCTTTCTGTAAAAAGGGGAGGAATTATGGCTCTATTCTAATTACACGAAGTATTTTCAGTGTTCCATTCAATTGTACATTTGATATATAATGTATAGGAAATAATGTAATGGCATGCAGACAATGTTTAATTTTTCCGGAATTAAACATCGTCTGCGTGCCATTACATTATTTATATATTTATATTCATTTATAATTAATTACAAGCGTCAAAAACATTATTTTCTATTATATAATGTATCACGGTTTAAGCTGACTTTTGCTATTTTATTCATGGCTGCTGTCTAATCAAGCTGTATACTTAAGAGGGGTCTATACCTTTTCAGCGATCAGTTCAAAAATTAGTACGATTTTTTTTACATTAGAGACCTTCGATTAATATGACTTTAGATAGATAGATAGATAAGGTTTATTCATTTCATAGTATACATAATATGTAATACATAGAAAAAATGTCAAAATACATTCAACTCAATCATAGACAGTAGCCATTATTACATATACTCCTCCTCCTCTTATCTTTTAACCATGTGCTTGGCTAGTCGCCATCGACACATTAAACAATCTGCAAAACAAATTACAAAAAATCTCAACAATCACAAACTACTTCTACAATTTCAACTTCACAAACGCTTTAATTTTATTTTCAAAAAGACTCTTTCAAATTATGGAGCTCCAAAATGGGACGTGAGGAAAAGTAGTCTTCTCACCGTGACGACCATTTTGGACACATATACTCCTGTACATTATACGGTTCACAGCTCATGATAAATGAATACAAATCTTTAATAACTAATTATTATTGAATAATCTTTTTCACTATTATTCATTTTGAAGGGAACGTCATTGCGGAAAGTCCTTATTTATTAATTTTTTTGAAATAGAAAGAAAAGAATTAGATGAATTAATAAATAATAATAATAAATAAATAAATAAATTCCATATTGAAAGAAAAATATATGCATGATTATAACTTACCGACAAAACATTTAATTTTTCAAGAATTTTCACATAAAAATATTATACAAAAGTCTTATCAAAGGCAGAAAAAACGGTTCTCCTAAATTTAAAAATGAAGACTTAAAAACGTATTTTGAATTCTTGCATGTGGTAGAAAAGGACGGTAAATCAGAGGAACGTTTCAATTGACTCCAATCATCCTGAAAAGTGGTGGAATATCAAAAACGCTGAGTAGTTAAACTTTGGTAGATCACGAGAATGTCACGTGGTATAAACCCCTTTTAAAAAGAGATGATAAAAAAGATGACATGTATTGTTATTTGAAGTCAGTAAATAAAAATTCTAATTGGAAATTTCAGTACAATACGAGCTATTGAATCTTTTGATGATCTACCTGTACTCTTTGTGAATAAATTCGTTTCTATAAACGTGATTTTTATTCGTAAAAACGTAATTAAAAAAATAATAGAGGTGGGATGAAACTATAGTAATTGCTCGATGTAGGTTATGATTATAATATTACGTTTTCATTTCGAGGTATAATTTTTTTCCATTACTCACCTGATTACCAGGATTCACGAGCAATTTCTTCGGGTTGAGGATCCATAGCTCTCCAGGCTGCATACAATTCCATAAGACAGCAGGAAACCAGATTGCCACTCCAATCTCTACAGTACGAAATACAACATCATGCCAATTCCTTGAATTTATTGGTACTTTAGTCTTCCAAAATTCCGATAGCGTTTCCGAAAATAAAAAACCAACTATAATGATGAGCATGAATGCTTGACTCAATAAACCAATCCGGGATTGATGTAATTGTGATGCGTTTACAGGAGGTCGCAAATGGGCTTCGTGATAAGCCCAAAGCGGTTCATTTTCACGTCTGCCGGCCAATTGAAGAGGTTCACTGATAAAACCCCCGCGAACCTAGAATATAGATAAAATAATTATCAGTTTACATTATTTCCTCATGAAACAATCGTTTATGAAATAGAGTCGAAAAAACTAAATTAACGAGTATTTAACTCGATATCCGGAATATTATTTATCAGTTCATTCGATAAGAATTCGAGGGGAGAACAGGTACTTCAAATTTCTACAATGACTTCCCACGACTTCCTATGATTTTCCAAGGTTATAATTAACCTTAGTTTTGGTTGATATCAGAATATATTTATTTTTTAAGATCAGATTTTAGTAAAAAAATGAAAAATGAATAGTAAAAATTATTTTTAAAAATAACCCTTTGATGCACTATTTTACCTGTAATTTGGAAAAAATACTGATACCAAGTGTCGTGAAAGGCTAATTTGAACAGAGAGAAGTCATATTTGCAACAAATCGAAAACCTTATTGAAAATAACGCAATGTATGATTTTTGTGAAAGCAGTTATTATTCTTGTTGGGACATATGTCCTAATTTAAACCATTTTATGTGAAAAAGTGAAGGGCATTTGAGAAATTTATATCTTTGTCTATCTTGATTATAGATTAGCTAAAGTGATTGAATATCTAGCCGCACATTCTTGGAGGGTAATATGTGGAGTAGTTGATGATCTTTTCTTTTTATTAAAAATTTTTCTTTTCAAATCCGACGCGAAGAGAATGCCTATAGAGGAGTCAGGAATTGACAAGTGTCATATCAATAGCATGATAGAATAATCGCATGTACCATTTTGACTTTATTTTGATATGGTGACGCCCAGTTAGGCTGTTCTGTTCATCAGTTCAACATATGTAGTATATATGTTATATTATTCTAGAACGAAATTGGGACAGTCAATAGTGTCAATTTTTCTGTCATATCTTTCAATTTTTTGTTTAAATTCTCGTCTGGGGTATTACTTTGACATTTGGAATTGAAATGATCGATGATTCAGATGATTTGTGGACATGATTGCATAATTTTAATAAAGGGACTTATCATTGAAAAACATAGATTTTCTTATGACAACGAACTATTCCAATAACTACGACAATGAAACATACGTATACCAGGGACATATACAAATGCCTAGATACTTATGGACATACAGGGTATTTCAAGTTCGACTGCCTATTAGACGTTTGTGGAGAACGGGGCCTATTTGAAATCTGAAAATTCGGAATATGACATTGTTCATGATGCCCTATTCAGCTAAAATATTTTCGAACCTCCGGCACTTCCGGTTACACAAAAAATTTTTTTGAAAATTTTTGTTTCATTTCTTGTATAACCGGAAGTGCCGGAGGTTCAAAAATATTTTAGGTGAATGGAAAAAACAGAATTTCCATAGTCACTATTATGTGAATTATATTTTCTGTGAATGTCCTATGCGTATACTCGATTATTCTCGAACTAAAATGATGTAGGAGTATCATGCATATCTTGAACTTGAGAAATATCATCACAGGGTTTTCAAATATTGTGCCAAAAATCGTGAACAAAATTTGATCGTAACTTTCCCTATTTTTTTATGATTGCGCTGGATTCTACGGAGAAAAATAAGGGTAACGTCCAAACATGATTATGCTCCCAAATTCAATAATTCAAGAGTTATTCGAGATTTTATGAATTTATGTATACGTAGGGTCAATTTCATTCAATCTGTTTCTAGAGTGCGTTTCAAAGCAATCTTCTATGATCATTGAAATTAAAATATGCAATTATTTCAAAGTGACAGGTATATTCATTATTGGAGCTAGTAGATTTTAATTTCACGAAATGAATCCCCGATATTCAAATAATGAAATTCTGGATCTATTCCATATCTAAAGTGAATGCAACAGAATTGTTTCGAGAACTTGTCGAGCATTCAATCAGAAATATCCACATTTACCACCATTAACGAGAAGATATTTCGGAAGTATAAAATGTATTCTACCACCTTTTTATATTTATAGAATATTCATCGGCACACAGGAGTGCTGCATGATTCTATCTCATATGGTACAGATTTTTTTTTCTAGGTAGGAACTCCAGTATAATGGATATTCACAAAGTATGAAACATTCTTTTCAAAATATGTATCTTCTCATTTAAATGATGAAGATGAGGAAATTTCTGATTTAATGTTAGTTATTTATAATACAAGTGCAGAAGGTATTGATATTCTTCCACAAGTTCAAAATGAACAAGTGGTAGAATGAGCCTTCTGTACGAGTATTATACATTATTTTCTCTAATTCACTGAATTTTATTTGAAGAAATTATAGAATTAGACAGTTATTGCAACGCACAAATAAGCGATCTTTTATTACAGGATCTCTTATTTTTACATGTACGCATGCGCATTGAGTCAGATATCAAGGATTGTTTAAATCTAAAATACAGGCCTACCTTACTTTATTTAAATACAGGCGACCGTCTTTTATTTGAAGATCCCTTATTTTGACATATGTCTTATTATTATGTCGAATATTTGCCGCCAATATTCAACAAGAACTAACCAACAATACTTTTTTTCTACATTCATGCAAAAAGCAAAACTTTATTGAACTATATTTAGTGGAAAAATAAGTTCTTTATTGCACTAGTGCAATAAAGTTTTTATTGCACTCATCTGTCATTCTACTTCAACCTGCTGTCATCATGACAAACAAATATTTCAGCCTGAAGGAAATAACGATGTACAGTTACCAAGTACTAGTACGTTTACAGCAGTAACAAATCAAGAAGTGGATTTAAAAAGTACTTCACTATGAAATATTCATATTGAAAATTGCACCAATTGTTCATTCACTTTCAACATTGAGGGTAAAAATAAAGTTTGAGTTAAATTGTTCGTAACGTATTAGTTCCTGTTTCAATGCAAATCGATATTAATAATAAAGTATTCAAGTTGCGCTTTTCATTTTCCTACACCTAGTGCCGCACCTCAATAAATCATTTTTTGCTTTTTGCATGAACGTAGAAAAAATGTTGTATGCAACTCGTGCAAAAATTGTTTATTGCACTCGACGTGTTGTGCAACTCGGCCTAACGGCCTCGTCGGACAATTTCACGTCGAGTGCAATAAACATTCACTTTTTGCACTTGTTGCATAAATAACTATTTAAATATAATAACGTGCATAGCTGTAGAGATTTTCAAAATAAATTTGAGAAATTTGTATTTTACGATTTTTAATTATAATAAATAGATTTTGAGCCTTTATCATCCATTAATTATTGTGTTCAAAAAACTGAATCCAATTTTTTTGAGGTGAATTTGATTGTGTCTTTTACACTATATATCTAATTTTCAAAAAAATTATAGGAAAAAATGAATGCAGATAAAGGAAAAAAGCGATTGAGATTCACATTTGACGAAGACGTGATTGTATTGCGAGAAGTAGTCTCGCTGAATCCTTTCGCTAATACTGAAGAGGTCCAAAAGAATGTGGTATTGATGACAAAAAAAAAAATTTTTGTAAAATCTATAAAACAGCACGTCAAAATACTATTAGATTTGTGGATAAAAAAAGATAACAATAATGAAAAAAGGTATCTAAAAACTCTCCTTGAATTTAATAGATAACAATTGAATTTTACAGTTCAGGCATTGAAGAAACATACTCAGAAAAATATTCTTTTACAAGTGGTAAAGGAGCTTATCGAACTACATAAAGATGAAAAGGCCCATAAACAAAAAATAACTATAGGAGAAAATATTAAAACAGAATTAGGGAAAAAGGGAAGAATAGAAGCAGCGGTTAATTTTCATAATATAAATGCAATGGTGATCATGATTATAATGGAGATTTTCTTATCGAAGATGGTATTACAGGTATTAAGTTGACTGTCTATGTAATACTATATAACTAAGATAGCTTGCAAATTATAATTTACAGTATCTTATAAATATTTTATTACAAGAGAAGTTCCATCAGAAGAACATGATATTTCTAATTTAAACATATCCATAATACCATAGTTAGAACAGGAAACTCCAGATAATGATAAAGAAGAAATAAACATGAAATCTTGTAAGAAAAATTCCGCCACAAGTTCTAAAAATGTACTAGGTGATTATTTTTTGTCTATTCATAACAAAATTTCAGCATTTCACAATATAATTTGAAATAATGATTTAATTCTTTGATATATGTGGTCTTTATATATGCTTTTAGGCCCAATAAGAACAAAAACGAACTACATACATGAGAAGAAGTGGTTTAGACTATTTAAAAGAAAAACACCAAAAAGAAAAAAGAAATAGACTTGGAAGAGAAAAGGCTGATTTTGGAGGAGAGGCGAATAGATGTTTCAGAAAGGACAGTAGCATTAGAGGAAAACAAATTCGCCCTCAAGACAGAGTTTTATAAAAACGTGTATGAATCTCAACAACAGATAATACGTGATCTAATAAATTTAGTGAAAGAATTAAAAAATTTAGTAGATATGTCTACTAAAATTCAGGTTTCATCAGAATGAATTACTGTGATATTTTTTATAGAATAGTATTCTTTTTTATATGCAGTACATTATTTTTTTTTATATACAGAATATTATTTTTTTTATATACATAACATTATTTCTTTTTATATACAGAGTATTATTTTTTTATATTATTAAGTCACTTATTCAATTATTATTATTATAATTCTCTCCGCATGTGTCGTCGCGATTAGATCGCATTTCATTGCTCCGATAACTAGTTTTCCGCATTCGAATAATAATCGATAGAAATCTTCAAAAATGGGTTTAACTAGAGGAAATATAGAAGAATTGAAAGAAATCGTTAAAGAGACAGTAGTGGCCGTATTGGATTGCTATTTAGATACCATTACTGAGAAAATAATGCTCAAGATTAAGGACAGAATGGAGGAGGAGTTTGAACAGCTGAAGTTTCGATTGCAAAATGTTGAGTTTCCTTCTACTGATCGAAATTTGGAAGAACTAAAATCAAGGCTTCACAAGACCGAGTCTAATTTGGAACATTTACAACAAGAAAGTAAAAGAAACAATGTTATTGTTTTTGGAATTCCGGAATGTGATAATTCGGATCTGAAGAAAAAACTTATAGCCATGTGTCAAGATAAAATGGTAAACATTGATGCACGATTTATAAAATCCTGCTACCGTTTAGGAAAAGGAGTTAAAAACAAAATACGTCCGATTATTGTCAAATTTTTAGATGAATCTTATCGTAATGAATTTTACTCATCAAGAAAACTTTTTGTGGGATCAAAGGTCTTTGTGAAAGAAGATCTAATCAGAAAAAGAATCGATATATTCAAGTATGCCATAGCGAAATTTCCCAAGAATGTGTGGACTGTTGATGGTATAATTAAGGTTAGAACTGAAAAAGGTGTAATTTCAGTTAATGATAAACAGGACGTAGATTCCTTAGTTTAAATGAGTTGATAATGATTGAATTGAATTGTATTATTATGTTGTATGATGTAGGTGATTTCTATATAGGTTTAGTTCTTATACGCTTATCGGGGTAGTTTCACTGTATATACTGCCTACAATTGTTGTAGAGTTTGATCGTGGAATTTTTTTTTACTATATTTTTACTATTCTTTTGCTATTGTAGTTGTATAATGGATTGCTTCGAATCAGAATTGGATGACACAGAGAAAAAATATTTTGGTGTTGATGATGCTAGAAAGGAGATTGAATTCGATATGTCTATCGAATATGAATATGGTAAATTTTAATATACGTAGTATACGAAAAAATTGTGATGATTTGATGTTATACTTAAATGCCTTGGAATTTGATAAGGAAAATTTTATAACCTCATCTCCCAAGAACTTAAATCAAAAACCAATGTAAAAAGTAAAATTTTCGGGTATCATCTCCGAATTTATGTATTTGTTAATTCTGATAGGTTCGAAGCCACCCTATCGACATAATTTTTTGTTTTCTGTTGTTTTTTTTTACATTTCTTTGGTTTGTTATGCCTTTCAATTGGTAATCTACATTTTTGTTGTTTCTCTTTCAATAAATGTATTGATTTTTTGTATAACTGGGGAGAATGTTCATCAGTTGTAGAAGCAGATAATGACAGCATACAAGCTTGCTTAGGCTGTATATTTCTGCAAGTGAAATTTTTGTCTGATGTATATTTATACCTATTGATGAATAAATTGAAATTGAAAAATTGAATTCTGTGATATAAATATATCTTGTGAAAAATTATGTGTTTTGAAGAAAAATAAAAAACCCGAGTCCTCATTTAAAAATACCCTGGAGAGACATAACATGAAAAAACAGTAGAGCACAAAGTAGAACCGAAATAATTGCACTTAAGTTCACTTTTTCAAAATTATTTTTGGAAAAAAAATAACAAAATGATTCTGTTAACCAATATAATATTCCAACACCGATGGGGTTACATCAAAATAAATACTTGACTGACTACCATTCAAACAGGTATGACAAATTATCAAAATGACTGCACATTTGTATAATGCTTCAATATCAGTTAATAGGAGTTTTTGATTTTTTTTTTAAATCTAAAAAGGCAAATTGGGTTACTAGTTTTTGGAAACCCCATTCTACAGCAACTCTCAGCACCTCCATACTATTGTTTAAAGCAATTTCATGTTCTAATAAATTCACAGGCTGCCCTGAAAATGGGGATAAAAGTAATTGTTTAACCCCATATGCCTGATCTCCATAAATTACATAATTTTCATTATTAGAAAAAATACAGTTTTGTTCCAATTGATTATAGATATTAGTTTCCCTTAGTATTCCAGAGTCATGGCGTCTTCCTGGAAATGCTCCTTTTAGGTTGATAATTATTCCATCAGGGCATAAAATAGATTGATATTTGACACAATGCACTCTCTTGTGCCCAGAGTAGTAATCTTCTTGATGGATACTTGGCCGACAAATTTTGTCTAACAGTTCCATCAATAAAACCCCAGCAGTTTGGTACTGCTCCTCCCATATTGCGAATTGACTAAAAACAAGTTAATATATAAGTTTATAATAGAAACTACAATTCAGGTAATAGCTCACCAGTGCATATAGCTGATATCTATTTCTATCAAGCCACTGATGTGCACTCAAATTGTCTAACAAATGTCCATGGTTTTCCATGATGAAATTTGCAGTTGCAGTAATAATCTGGGATAATGACTGAGATTCGTAATTGAAAAAACTTTCCAAGTCAATTAGTCGATTTGGATAACTCAGCCGTTTCAGAAGTATGCACAGTGCTAGTTGTCCTACAAATTTTAAAAATGTTAATTGATGTCTGATGGAATCAGAACTCTATTTACCATCCACTGTATTTCTTGTTTCGGTAACTATTTTTTGGGGAATTCTCAGCACATGTCTGAGTCTTCGCAGATCTTTTTTTGTGAAACGAAAGTTATTCACATAAAACTGCTCGTCTATTATATTGTCGAAATCAAAAACAGGTTCAATTGGTTTAGATGAATTTTCGACCCCAACGACATTATGAAGAATCAATTCTTCCATATCCTCATCACTGGCCCCAGCTAAAATTGCTAATTCTAATTGATCTTCCATACTCAATTTTGAATTGAAAAAATATTTTATGAGACTTCAAATAGATTAAGAAATTAGTTATTACTCTGTGATAACAAACTATGTTTGATTTACAGTTTTATATTCTAATAAATAAATAAATAAATATCGGGATACTTACCCCGATATTTATTTATTTATTAGAATATAAAACTGTAAATCAAACATAGTTTGTTATCACAGAGTAATAACTAATTTCTTAATCTATTTGAAGTCTCATAAAATATTTTTTCAATTCAAAATTGAGTTAAACTCAATTGTAATTGTAGATGACATCAACTTGAATCTTCTTGAGGATAGTCATAAAATAGATAATTATAAAGTTATTCTGTATATGAATAATTGTGTTCTACAAAATATTGAGAATAAATTAAAATTTACCCGAAAAACTACTGTAGTCACAGGAACTGTTATAGACCATGTAATAAGCTCGAAACAAATAAAGTGCAAAATGAAACCAATAAGTGTCCCTATATCAGATCACAAAATATTCCATTGCTCATTCAAAACACCTAAAACTTCAAGAAATAATACTCGAATGAAAACACATAAGTTTACTGACTACGAAAAACTTAATCTATATTTGACAGACAGACTGGAAAGATTAGAAAGTTTCTCCGACCTAATGGAAATTATTAAAAATGGCAAACTTCTATGTACTTCAACAAATCAGATAAAAATAATGAATGACAAAAACTGGTTCAACCAAAATTATTCAACAAAATGAACAAACGTGATAAATACTATAAAAAAATGATAAAACATCCTAATAACCACAATCTGAAAGAAAAGTTCAAATCTTTAAAAAATGAAACAAATGCACTCATTAAAAAAGAAAAGATGAAATTCTTTCACAAAAATCTAATTGAATCTGGAAACAATATAATAAATATATGGAAAACTATAAACAGCACATTGAATGTACAGACCAACAAAAATGAGACACATATAACTAATTTAAATATTAACGGAGGAACAATTACTTCTGAAGATATGATATCAAATCATATGAACAACTACTTTACTAATATTGCAAGTGAACTGCATAAAAAATTAGACCATACCATCAAAAATAAAAATAAACTCTCATACAGAAATGCTTCTATTTACTTAAAAAAATGTACGGAGGAAGAGCTAAAAGAAATAATTTTCTCCAGCAACAAGAAACGTAGTCAAGGTGATGACAACATTACAATGGAGGACTTTCAAAATATCTATGAAACAATAACGACGATGAAGTACTGCGTGCCCAGGTGTAAGTCCGATATATTCTCCACATATAAAACATACACTAATGGTCCAGGGACTGGCCCCTGTGGGACACCAAACCTCACAATTCTTTCTGAGCTTTTATTGCCATTTACATAAGTATACCTACTGTTTTCTCCCCTGGATATAGCTTTTTGTGAGGTCAAATGCCGGTCCACGTGCACCCATGTTATGAAGTTTCTCCAATAGTTTTTTATGGTCAACAGTGTCGAATGCCTTCTGTAAATCAGCGAACAGGGAGGGCTACTACATGTCTTCCACTTTCCATATTTTTTATTACAGCTTCCACCAGATCACAAGCTGCTCCTAAGGTTGCACTACCTTTCTGAAACCCATATTGATTTTCATGGATTGGAAAAAAACCTTCAAATCTATTTTTTATTACTTTCTCCAGTATCTTAGATAAGGTATTCACTACCGTTATGGGACGATAATTTCCTGGTTCATCTCTTCTCCCTTTTTTGTGGATAGGAAAGACTTTTGCAGTCTTTGCACAGTCAGGAAACTTTCCCTCCTTAAGCATCTTATTTATCAACTCTAGCAGTTTGGTCGTTATTGTTTCATAGATATTTTGAAAGTCCTCCATTGTAATGTTGTCATCACCTTGACTACGTTTCTTGTTGCTGGAGAAAATTATTTCTTTTAGCTCTTCCTCCGTACATTTTTTTAAGTAAATAGAAGCATTTCTGTATGAGAGTTTATTTTTATTTTTGATGGTATGGTCTAATTTTTTATGCAGTTCACTTGCAATATTAGTAAAGTAGTTGTTCATATGATTTGATATCATATCTTCAGAAGTAATTGTTCCTCCGTTAATATTTAAATTAGTTATATGTGTCTCATTTTTGTTGGTCTGTACATTCAATGTGCTGTTTATAGTTTTCCATATATTTATTATATTGTTTCCAGATTCAATTAGATTTTTGTGAAAGAATTTCATCTTTTCTTTTTTAATGAGTGCATTTGTTTCATTTTTTAAAGATTTGAACTTTTCTTTCAGATTGTGGTTATTAGGATGTTTTATCATTTTTTTATAGTATTTATCACGTTTGTTCATTTTGTTGAATAATTTTGGTTGAACCAGTTTTTGTCATTCATTATTTTTATCTGATTTGTTGAAGTACATAGAAGTTTGCCATTTTTAATAATTTCCATTAGGTCGGAGAAACTTTCTAATCTTTCCAGTCTGTCTGTCAAATATAGATTAAGTTTTTCGTAGTCAGTAAACGTATGTGTTTTCATTCGAGTATTATTTCTTGAAGTTTTAGGTGTTTTGAATGAGCAATGGAATATTTTGTGATCTGATATAGGGACACTTATTGGTTTCATTTTGCACTTTATTTGTTTCAAGCTTATTACATGGTCTATAACAGTTCCTGTGACTACAGTAGTTTTTCGGGTAAATTTTAATTTATTCTTAATATTTTGTAGAACACAATTATTCATATACAGAATATCTTTATAATTATCTATTTTATGACTATCCTCAAGAAGATTCAAGTTAATGTCATCTACAATTATTACTTTTTTATTATTGTACACCAACTGCTCCAAAAAATTTCCAAACGATTTCAAATTACTCTTTGGAGCCCTATAGATCCCATAGATACTACAATTGGTTTCCTTCAGTTTTATACCTACTGCGTTTACTTTATCAGGTACACTTAATATGATTTCTTCGCGTTTGAGATCCCTTCTGACGTATAGACTTACACCTCTTCCCCTATTTTGCCTACAGTTATGATATGCCTCATAGTTTTGTAATGAATAAAATTTAGTCTCATTTTCACTCAACCAAGTTTCAGATAAAAACAACAAATCTGGATTATTGTATTTTTTCACGTACAAATTGATATAATCTAATTTGAATTTCTTACGAACCGATCTGACATTTAGGTACAAACAAGAGAGCCCCCACATATTATTATCATCCATTAGTTTTTTAAGTTTTCAAGAGTTTTCAGTGACCTGATATGAATGGCTTTGCTATTTTCTTGTTCTCTTAGGTAAATTTTTCCATATGAATACCATGCGTATTTGTAGTTATTTTCCCTTTTGTAATCACGTACTTTTTTGAATAATTCCTGGTTTTCATAAGTCATATCATGATTTATAAATATATTTGTGCTTTCATTGTAGCCTATGTCATAAGTTCAATGGAAATCTCCCTTTTTGCTTTCATTATCTACTCTTTTTTTTCGCTTTCGAATATCACCTTCGAATGTTTCTTATTTTCCTTTCCTATTGCCACACATTGAAATACCTCATTTTCCATGGATACTTCAAGTTTTTCAGCAATCCTTTGAAACTTTGATTTCAGTTGTTTGTTTTTTTTCCCCTTTAATTGGAAGACCACTCACAACAATATTATTTTTCAAACCATCGTCAACGTTACGCCGCTTATCATCCTTGAACGAATCAATCTCCTGACGCATTTATGCTTGTTCCTGTTTCATTTCTTCCATCTTCTTTTTTAGTTGTTTTGTTTCCAATTCTTGTTTTTCCAACCTTTGAAACAGCCTCCGATTCTCTACCTGCATATTTTCCAGCTTAATCATAACATCACGCAAGGAGTATTCTCTACCACCAGCACTCCGCCTGCTCGGGCCTGCCTGACTTCCCCTAGAGTCGCCTACCTCATCCTCAGTATCAGACTTATCCCCAAATGAAGATCCATCCTCCCCCCGCATCCCCGATTATTCCCGGTTATTCGATTAATCAAATTACAGATCAAGATGTCAAATGCCAATTAAAAGATCTGTCACATTACTGACTCGTTAAAAGGAACTTGCAATAGTTCACTTTTAACGTCCACGATAGAGGATCCTTTAATAAAAGATCGCTTATTTGTGCGTTGCAATAACTCTCTATTATTTCCATAAATATTGTTTAGTGATTTTTCCATTAAGAAATGTTGGTTGGCAAAACAGTTTCCTGTATCACAAATTTGACAGATAATAGATAAATATAAATCCGTTCTATTCAATTTTGTTTCACAAGATGTGCCAGAATGAACGGATTCGCCACATAATTGAAGAAAAGTATATCCAGAATGTTGTCATTTGAATAGCGGAAATAGTGAAATCGAATTAGTGTATCTTAGATAATGAAAGCACCTGTCACATATAATGTAATTAGACTTATGGCGTGTTCGGCTGGCTGCACCAGTTCGATTTAATTCGAATTTTTGTAGAGCTATTTAATTAAGCTCTACAAAAATTAGCTCGAATTTATTCGCACTGGTACAGCCAGTCGAATACGCTATAAGGTGTCTAAAAACATGGTGAATGCACTCGTCAATTTTTGAATGGAATGACATTCGACCAAATTGAAAATATTAGTTTTATTTCGTGGCGGCGCCGCAATGTCATACCTTTCATTTCGATCTTTTTTCTCTTGATTTTGACAGGATACATCAATTAAAATCCGATCCTAGCCAATCAGAAGCTTAAACTAATATTCTCAAAATTGGCAAAACAAAAGCTAATCAGTCCATACACTAGGTTTTTAGACATTTTAAATTGTACATTTAAATTTCGATTATCATAGAGTATTATTGCTAGTCTGTTTGTAAACAGATGGAATGAAATTGACTCTACGTATAACATTAATTCATAAAATCTCGAATAACTATTGAATTTGGGAGCATAATTATGTTTGGACATAACCCTTATTTTTCTCCGTAGAATCCAACGCAATTATAAGAAAATAGGGTTCTAATTTGAAAATCGAAAGTTATGATCTAATTTTGTTCACAATTTTTGGCACAATATTTGAAACATCCTGTGATTATTCTCAAGTTCAAGATATGCACGATATTCCTATATCATTCTAGTTTGAGAAAATGAATTGAGTATAAGCATAGGATATTCACAGTAAAAATAATTCACGTAATTGTGACTAAGGAAATTCTCTCTTTTTTTTCGTTTTTTTCTTAATATTTTGAAGACTATAAGGACTAATGCAATAATCTCAAGACTTAAAAGAAAAAAAAAAAGTTTTTTTTTGAAAAGTGCCGAAGCTTCGAAAATAATTTAGCTGAATAGGGCAACATAAACAATGTCATATTCCGAATTTTCAGATTTCGAATAGGCCCCGTTCTCCAGAAAGGTCTAATAGGCAGTCGAACTTGAAACACCCTGTATATTATTTGGCAGTAGACTACTCCCAGTAAAAGTTTCCGCAGCGTCATCCATTTTCAATTTTTTTCTGAGTCTGAGTTTTTCTGACTAACATCAGGGTTTAATTTTTTCCTTCTGACTGCTCAGTTCAAAATCATCGCCGTTGTTTCAGAAATTTACTGCAATCTCTTCCAAGTTACATCACTGAATGTTTTATACATAATTCCCTTTCTAGAAACCGCTATTGTATATCAGGTTCAAGACAACAAAAAACAAGATCGCTTTAGCTCGTATTAATTTTATATATTGATGAACTAATTTCTTCATTTCGCATCGATGGTCTACACGATGGTCTAAATTATGCGCGTGAATAGCTAGGGCACACCGTTCTTTATATTTTGTTATGTCCGATTTATGTATCGCAATTCTATTTTTGACACATTGTGAGGTTTGTTGCGATACATAAATCGGACATAACAAAATATAAAGAACGGTGTGCCCTAGCTATTCACGCGCATAATTTAGACCATCATGTAGATTTTGGTAGTGTAAAGGTATTGAAATCTGAACCAAATTATCATAAACGACTGATACATGAAATGATCCACATCAATAAAACAGAAAAGGTGATAAATAAAAAAACGGACACCAATAATTTGAGTTCAATATATAGTTATTTGTTGGAAATATCAAAATACAAGAACTTTTACGATGGCCCTGTAGATGAATAATGAACCAGGAAGATTTGGGAACACAAAGTAAAGATCTAAATCCACAGAGAGCTGTAACATAACCTGTAATTATTTCGTAAACAAAGCATCAATAACAAATTTATCAATCATTTATTTCTATAAACTGCGATGCGGCTAATTTACATTGATAATTGTATTTATATTGTTTTGTCTAGTCTGAAGTTTTATTTAATGACGAATGTTTGAGCATGATGCTAGTGACTTTAAAAATCTCACATTTGGTAAGATCAATGTGTAAAAAAATATTTTAAATTGTTCATTGTGAAAATTATTGTACTTTCTTTTAGAAGCCCTGAAGAAGCATTAAAGAAATGCGAAAGCTTGGCACAGAAGAAAGAGTACATCTTTTTATTTATTCCTCCAAACATTGAGTCGATAAACCCTTATCTCATTGATCTAAATATACCTGAGACTCTTAACTTCACTTATAATATATATATATATATATATATATATATATATATATAAATAATAAATATATATATATATATATATATATATATCAAGCCATCGTGTTGTTGGGACGCCGAGTTAAACCTTCCTTCACCGAACTGAACTCGGTTCAACCGAGTTTCAACGTTCCAACTCATCGACCGAGTTCGAATCGATAGACGGCGGCAGTCGAAGTCGACGCGATGAGCTTCCACTCGGTGCGGTGAACGCATCGAGTTATTCGAGTTGGCCCGGATGCGGCCGACTCGAGTAAACTCGACTTTCAAACCGAGTTGGCCATCGATTCAACTCGAGTAGATCGAGTTAAGAATTATACGACTCGTCCCATTACTAGTTCCAGACATGAAATTCTTGAGGCTTCTGAACTTTTGCGATCTTGTGCGATTAACTATCCTTCTAATTTGATAGTTAAATTTTTTTAGTGGCTTGGGGTGTACTCTTTAGATTCGATACATTAGTTCATTAGACTTAATGTAAGAATTCAATAATTATACTTTGAGAAAGATAGTCTTTTTCAAGGAATAATTCTTCATGGTCTTTCATTATCATCAAATTATTATTAAAATATGCCAAGCATCTGACTCGATGTATAGTTGTCACAATAAAATGATTAATTAATTAAAACCTTACCTTGAAGTATACTTCAACACCATATATCAAGAAGAAGATAACTACTATAAATAAAAGAACAGCATAACATCCATTGAATAGATGACTGTAAAAATCAGGATCATGTTCTGGGGGTGGAAAGAGTTGAGTGGTCACAATCTCAGCTAGTAAAAGACTGTAACTGATGATATTGAAAGTAACGAAACCAAGAAAAGACTTTGAAATGAACTGTGGCTTTTCCCAGCGTATATTCCTCAAGTGGAAAACCTGAAAAAAAAATTATTTTTAGAAAACGAAATCATTCAAAGTTGCAGCCAAAACTAAAGTTTGGTCATGAAAATTAACTAACAACAAGTCTGTGGCTCATTTAGAATACAGTAAATCAATATAATACTAGTTGGATATTGAATTTAATTGTATCAGTATTCATTGTTGAATACTGGATGGAGTCCATCACTTTGTGTTAGTCCATAATGAAATAAATAATACAACAAGAGAGTTGAATGTTTACACATGAGAAAAATTATTTTCATTGAATAAATACACTTTCAGAACTCACGTTTTGTATACCCAATTCTATTCCATCTTTATGAGGATATTAATGATCAAATGAGATCAAAGGTATCATTTTTATTGATAGTTGCTAGAGCACTGATTATTTCATTGCTTACAATTTCCAATAAATTTGAATATAGAAAGAAGTTTTTGAAGAAATTCTGATTAGATATTCAAAAAAATTATGAGCAGTGGAGGAAAAATTCCCCTTGCACTGGACTTTCTCACTTAGGGAACATTCAATAATCAAATATTTGAAATATGAGAAAGATTTAGAAAGTAGGAACATAGAGTTTCAACTCTTTTCTATTATTTGGAATACTGGAGTCATTCCAAATCACAATGCTCGTTTTAGCATTTCTCATCAAACTAGGATTATATACAGATATAAGATTTACTTACCTCGGCCCAGAAGCACACAATTAATGAAGCACTTGACATCAATAAGGGATAGTAAGATGATAGAAGACTGGCTGACCAATTATTGTACTCAAACGAACCCTGAAAAGAATTGAATGATATTTTGAAACTGTTAACTTCACTTGGCAGCTTTTAACAAGAACGTAGACATATAAGTCTAGGTACAGACTCATTTTCTCATAGTAAATTCTTTTACAGGTAAAAATTAGTACTCATAGACAAATTTTAAAAATGTATTGTTGAGTCCGGTATTGAATGTGTGATCTCATCATATCACCAAGCAGCAAAATTTATGAGTGGACAGGAAGGACCCAACGCACAACCTAGGTTTCTGTGGGTCCACCTGTTTATTCGTGAAAATCATTTTATGATGCTGATATTCGTTAATATGATGCAGGAGCAATGAATATTGTTGGTGTTATATTGTGTTGTTGATATTGTATTGTCTAAATTAGGTGTTTTCTTCATTTACGTCATCATCGTTGTTCCTGAAATTCTGTGGAGATCAGTTTTTTCAATTGTTGTTATACTTTTTAAATTTACTTTTCTACCCACGCACAAGTTTTACTTTTGTGGGTCTTCTTATATTTATTCACCATTTATTATATATATTGTATACTTAATTTCAAATTTTTGGCAAATAAATATTATTATTATTATTATTATTATTTATCACTATCAGTTCAAGCTATTTGAATATTTTCGTTTAAAACTACATAAATCATATTAGCTCGAGTATGTGCAATCAATCTAGAATCCTTTTTATGTGAAAGATATCAAGCAACTTGAATGAGTACAGTACAGAATTACCAAAATTCCTGCCTACTGAACTCAAAAAATTTTCTTATGACAAGAGAGGTTATCTCTGCTAAATCTCACCACATTGAAAGACCCTAGGGGACCTTAGTGAAGCCCTAAGCAATTCTAAGTGAACATTATGCCTGCTATGTAAGTAGAATATATCTCATAAGTCATAACATAAATTTCAGAGAAATAACGAGAAACTTTCAAAGAAAAAGTGCAAAGGGAGTAACTTGGGAGTAACTCTTTGACAAATAGGGTAGTATATCAACAGAACTTATCATACAATTGCACTGACAAGTTGACTTTTTAATCAGTTCAAAAACCATTTGAACTATGGATGGAAACACTGTAAATATGTGTTGTTGCATTACTCCTTGTAAAATCACCATCTGGAGCAAAGTTTATTGTATGTTTATTGATTGGTATGATATTTGAACTGAATGAGATTGTGAACTCACAAACTTGAAACAGTTATTCAAAAGTCCCAGTATTCTTATCAAAATCAGATTCATAAAGTGCTTTCCAACCACCGTTAGGAGCTCCTCAGTACAGCTCCGGAGCGTACCTGTGCGCACTTGTACTGTTCCAGTAAACAGGGCGTTGAGCCCTCTCATTACCTTCCCCTTTCCCCTGACGCATCCCCCGTATTTACGGGGCGTCGAGCCCTGAAAGGAGTGAGAGAGAAAGAGGACTGTTACTTAGCATTAAGAACGAGACAGCTGTAGAACTCTGGTTTGTTCCACTCATAGCAAGGGCTCAACTCTCTAGTGCGCCGAGCCCAGGGGTGACACACACCTGACTGTGAAGCTGCTATAATATTCATGCTTATATGGAGAAGTATAATTAAAAACAAATAAACTCACCAGTGAAATGAAATATGCCCCACGTATCAAACTTGCTAAACATATAACAATGTATATATATTTTTGTGTAGTAACCCTACAAGCTTTCAAAACAGTTGGCGTTTTCAATCTGTAATACTCTGATAATATGCACATGATGAGTTGAACAGCGCAGACAAAGGCCACCATGAAAAAAACACCCCCAATTCCAGCATGATATGGTAAATTAGGATCATCACATATATCGCCAGTGTATCTTATTTCACAGAGACAAGTTCCATTATAGCATTCTCCGCGACCAGAGCAGTCGTTATTGCAACTACCTAGACCTGACATTAGTATAAAAGACTGAAGCATTCCCAAATTATTTCTGAAAGAAGAACAATAAAAAAGATATTAGGTATAATTTCACCCAAAAGATTGCAATACCTATCAGTCCATCTGCATTTGAAATGATATTTTAAAGCGTTCAACACATATTACAAAACAAAGCATTATCAATGGTCAAGATTTTTTGTTTTTCGAAAGCTAATTATTTATATTTTTGCGTCTATACTCATCTCAACTGACAAAAATGTCACTAAAAACAAGAAGTGACATTACTCAATACTGACAATTGACAACAGGACAGGAAAACACAAGGGGAGGGTTCAACATTTCGATTTTCTTGTCATCAGATCGGCTGGTGGACATGAAGGATTTATGGATCATGTACAAAAAAAAAATATGTGTGTGTGTGTACTGTCTCAAATATACTAGATTTTTTCGAAAAAAACAAAAACAGGGGGGCCACTTTTAGTGACGTATTAGCACAGATTACTAGTAAGTAGGTATGGGACGGTATTTCAATACCGCTATTTTGGAACGGTATTTTTGAGTAACGTAGTCGCGCGTTCCACAAACGTAAAGTAACCGGTTCCAAAGTAACGATAGTTACGGCGTACCGGCACCGGACTTCAAATAATAACATCGAAAAAAAAATAGTACGCCAGTGCCTTTTACAAAACTAAATTCATTTATGATCACCCAAAAACTCCTGCTGTCAGTGCTTTTAATTTTTTTTCATTCATTTGCGCCATGTTCAACGAGGAGAAATTACTTTACCTTCCTGTAACTTCGTGAAAATCGTTTTTGCCATTGTGTTTTCAGTGCCTAATGGAATATATTTGATTTCCATAGTATTTTCCAGAATTAGAACTAAACAATTCGATTAATGATTTCAATATTTTCGATGTTTTTTTTTAAATATTTTTTGATTATTTTTTCGATAAAAATTGGTTGTAGCAAATGTAAATTAGTTAGTCCGAGATTACTTTCAACAATTGAACCTTATTTTCAATCGGAAATGCAAATATAGTTGAAAATTCTCTGTAAAATAACGGTAAACAAAAAATCGATTCTAGATATTACTATATGTGAAATAAGTTTCTATCAATTTGTAATATTCAATTTGCCAATGAAATTCCAGATATAATTTCTTTCACGTAATACCTAGATTACCCGATGATGGTATATTCCCACTGGAGTTTACACCATCTGTTTTTAATGAGGTGCCCTTCGAAGATTCTAACCTTTGTTGTTATTCTGAGCCACCAAAACATTTTTATAGTTTTATGATTTTGTTATGCTTGCATACGTTCTTCTAAAATTACGTAGAAACTCAATGAACAATGAATTATTATTCAACAGGACAGTCCACAAATAGTCTAGGTATACCAACGGTCTCGTTTCCTTCGTTCCTCCGTCGCTGGTACTCAACTTAGTTGCAAGCGCCTGCGGTTTTGTTACCTGTAACCACAGTTACAAAATCGCGGTATTTTGGAGCGGTATTTTTCTGGAGCGGTCGCGAATGTAACGCGACTGGTGAGTAACCGGTATTCCCATCCCTACTAGTAAGTCTGTGGTATTCATAGACAAATAAAGAGAAGACTGACGACTGCGTGCAGTCGTTTGAAATGTTGATGCTAGCGACCCGAGGGACAGGGTTAGGAACTAATGTATCGCTATTTCACACAAAAACATATTTCATCCTTATCTACTGTATCTACTGATGATGTTTTCGGCGTAAATTCCAACCTCTCTTTTGTGTTTCATTTCAGTTCTCTCATGATTCTTATTTTCTTGCAGGTACAAGTTTGTTAATAATAATAACAATCTTTATTTCAGAAGGTTCTCATTTACAAAAAAATAACAAATGAATCAATGTCAAAAACTCTTTACATAAAAAAATCCTAAATTTTAGAGGGTTCCAGTTGAAATAAATGATCATGTAGGTATGTATTTTTCGTATTTTTTGAAATTTTCCTCCGTTTGAATATTTGATGGCATTGAAGAATCTTAGGCATATATCTTCTAGTTTTTTCGTATAAGGATGATAATTATAAATATAAAGCACCTTTTGTCATAACAGATCAGCATTTCATCATATCATTATCTATTCATGTTGCATCCAAACTTGTCAGGGGTTCAACCACCAACAAGCACTGTTTTAGACCTCCAACTAGAATTTTTGAATGGGATAAATCAATTGAAGCTGTTCTATCCAGCAAATATTAATATGAGTATGAGTAAAATATGTGGGGACCATATCAGTGAGGACAATTTTTTCAATACACCTAAAACAAGACTTTTACTTTCATCCCTGCCAGATTTTCCAAATTATGCACTGCCTTAAGATCAGAATAATTCAATTAATTATGTGCCGAGTACTAGTTTAACAGATTCAAGTTCAGATAGGATCAGAAATTACCAACCGAATACTGATACTGTTTCCCTTTTTGTGAAGAAAAGACCAGGCATTTTAAATCCAATTAATATCAAGAAAAAGAGTCATTTAACAAAAAGAATTTTTTTTTATATTAGTACCTAAATGTCGAAGGGAGCAGTTGTGTCGATTTAAGAAAAGGGAGCTATATTTTCACTTCATATTGTTCTATTGCTATCACCTTATATACTTTCAATAAAAGTCTCTTCAGGATCACCATCAATTTTTCACTTTGTTCCAGGTTTCAAAAGGCTTACGTTGGAGTTCTGCCAAAGAATTGAAGATTCCAATTCTCAATCAATCCTTCGATTTCCTGGATATTTGTCAGTAATCACAAAAATAATTATTTTATCTTCAAATGAAATGTTTCCTTCTTTAATATTTAAGTGGTACAATACGATATATATATAATTTGATTCAATTATTTCATTAATTTCTGTTCACAAATATCAATTTGTATAATTATGTGCAATAAAAAGTATGTCAAAATTCGTTGAGTATTATTACTTAAGTAAAAATTAAGTTGGATGCAAAACCTCACTGAAATATTGAAAAAACTGTAATTGATATTACAGTTTTTTCACAATTTTCGGTGCAGGTTTTCATTCAAATTTTGAGTTGTTTGGAATTATGAAATAATAAGGAGCCAAATGCGCAGAATCAACATCATTAGTTCCAATCCCTGCCCATAAGGTCGCCACAATCACGCTTATTTATTTTACCGCTGAGTCGTCACTCTTTTCCTCCTTTCTCTATGGTGGTATTAGAGTGTCCCGCACAGGGTACCGATTCATAAAGATCCCTAGGGAGCTAGGGAGAAGGAGCCACGCCCACTCTGCTCAAGCCCCCGATATAAATGCAAAATTACCATAATTTGTTCAATTGTTGATATTTAGATGTATATTTCATTTTAAACATAAATTTTGATTCAAACGTCATATTCTAATAAATTAAAAACCATTTTATGATAGGCAACTTTTGATACAACCTACAACGTTGTCGGTTCTTAGACGAAAAAAATTGACTTCAAATCCGCTGCCTTGGACCCAGCGGTTTTCATTGCGATACAAACTTGGCAACGCTGTGACATAAACGACATTCTCTGTGACAAATGTCAAAGATGCACACGTGGGGTGTCTCTTCAAAATTCGATTATTGGTGTTATTATAATTTATAATTAGCTCATTCTACTGCTTATGTTAAATACAGTAAGTTTATATATATCATTCATGGTTTATTATGGAAAATCGAAATAAATGTATTGAATTGAAAAATAGATCCAATGTAATATGTACATTTGGCAATGGTGGAATTATTGTATGACAGTAAAAGTGACCTCGAATTACTATCAAAATATAATTTAAAGCTTTAGTTATTGTTATCCATTTGTTTTTTCCATATTTATAGGTGCTAGATTTATTTTAGATTGAGATAGACATAAAAAATAGAAATTATTTATTTTTCTGTTAATGTCACAGAAAAATAGTTCAAAGTTCGCCCTTCAATTTGGCAACGTCGATCCCCCTTCTTCCTACTTTAATTAGGGCGGAGCCTAAAATTTGGCTCCTTCTCCCTAGCTCCCTAGGGATCTTTATGAATCGGTACCCAGATTACGGTTATCCGTAATCTGTGGTGTCCCGTGTCGATACTTCGAATATATTTAGTATTCTGTGCTTCGAACTAGGGATGTGTCGTTCCTGAACGAACAAAAAGACCGAGTAACATCAGAAACATTGGTTCATTCGGGTCTTCACTCAGAAAATGTTTCGTCGTTCAAATGAGACAAACTTCCACATTCATCTTCAGATCTTGAGCTACGTCAACATTAGCGAAACTACCTCACGAACACTAAGTCACTCGGGTGGAATTTACTGCCCTATTGACCATATTCACCGTCGCCATATTGTTTTGCGACAATACCAACTACCCAGTGTTCCAAACGGAGAAATATTGAGTTTACTAGAAAAATACTGCTAATATCAAAAATATTATCAGCCATAGAGATTATTTTTCCTCTGACTATTTCCAAAAATGGAGCGAAGCCTTCATTTATACACTCGGCCAGAGTTAATTTGTTCATAAAACCACCTTTCACTAATGTTTTTATTTTCAAAAGGTGAAATTTTTGCGAAATATTGTCCCAAACAAGCCTATCTGGCGTAGCAGCCAGAAAAGGTACACATAAACTTCGCTTATAAACTTTATATTGTGGAATTTTTCTAGTAAACTCAATATTTCTCCGTTGGGAACACTGGGTAGTTGGTATTGTCGCAAAACAATATGGCGACGGTGAATATGGTCAATTCACTTCGAGTTAAATTTGTCACTACCTAAACAAAATAGAGCGCAATTCAGAACGAAAAATACCGTATGACAAGGAGCGACGAATGTTGGAATCAAAACAAATGCGTCAGTTTCAAGGCGATTTCCGTTCCTCTTATTAATGTTCTAAGCTCATGTTAATTAAAGAAAGTCTAAAAGGTCCATTCAGGAATTATTGACATCGAAGTTGAACGTCCAGTCACGGCTTTATTTCTGGTTACAAAAATATCACTAAAATTTGCTATGTTTCCATCATAGAAAAAAGAGAATATATTATTATTTTCATAATTTTATTATTATTACTATCCCACTGATTATCTGTAATCTGTGTATTATCCCAAAGATCGAATTCAGGTTCTATAACGTAATTACACAGACTAAATGTGGTAATTACATACTTTCACTTTGGCGAGGCCACTGAACTCTTGGAGATAGTTATTATTCTTATTAATGTTCTTAGGTGATACTGATATCAGACTGTAGTCTGTGTTGATATCCGATTCCACTTGGCATATTAGTATTCTGTGCTTGGCATGAAGTCGAAGAATGAAGATGATACCTAAGATGCATAGAATACCTGGTGTGTCTACTTATACCTGTAAAACTTTCAGACAAAACGGGAGATTTTTACCTACTTGATTTCGAGGGATCGCGGGCTTTTCAGATGGCGCATACATCGTTTACATTTGACATTTCTCTCAATTCTCGACTCTTGTGAACCAAGGGCGTAGATCTTTTTTTCTTGGGGAGGGATAATCGAAAAAAAATTTTTTGACGACAACTTTTATTCATATCTGTAATGTTAAAAAAAGAAGTTTGATAATGAAGTTTGAACCAAATTACTCGAAATAATTTTTGTTGTTACTAATTCGGTTGTTCTTACCTTGTTCTCAAATAAGAGTTACGAAGGAAAATGAGAAATTACTTGGATAATTTTGAGAAAAAAAGTTTCATGAATATGAGCCCACAAAGGCTTTGCTTTCAATATACAGGTTGTTTCTAGTGTGTCGTACAGTTTATCAAATACTTATTAATCTTCGCTACAGATTAGGTAAATAAATACCAAAACTTATAATTAATGCATTCATTAGAGCTTACTAGCTGGATCTTAAAAATAATTTGGATTTTCCTGAGGATTACTAGAGATTTTTCTCGAAATCGATAGCAGATACGACAAAACTATAACAAACCAAAAAGTGTAGTACAGGACCAGAGTTTTTTTTCTATATTTTTCTAAACTAACAGCCATTCACCAAAATATAGATTTGGAGGAAGGAAGCAGGCATCCTTCCAGAAAATATATCACCCTGTAGATTTGCATTCAAAATTAGCATATCACATAGTGGAAACTTTAAACTGGAATATCTATGGCCAATTCATATTAAATATCTTGTGAAGGGAAGGTTATACGAGAAAATAACTTGAACTTCAACACATGTATCTCAAAACAAAATGTATGGGGACTCATGTTATAGGACTTTTTTTCTTAAAATGATCCGGAAATCTGTCATTTTCATTTGTATCCCCAATTTAGGAGCACCGTGTAATTACCTCCAGTATCCCCCTATTTCTACGCTCTTGTCGTGAACTTTGAGTATAGAACAATAATATTTTATATTCTATGATGGTCTGTCATTATATTCCATTCATTTGAGTACAAATTCGATATGAACTGAATTGTAATTTATTGTGAATGTTTGCAGTGTCTAAAATCAGTATTTCCTTTTTAAACGGCACCAGGCAGATGCGGGAATTCGAAAAATTTTAAAGAGCGCCACCTTACAGCACTCTGGTGAAGCACACCACCAAAGCAACAGGTGGGTCTCTCGAAAAGTCTGAAACAAAATCGAATCAGTAAACACACCAGGTATTCTATGCATCTTAATGATACCTAACAGATTACTAAATATGTTCATATTGACAGATAAAAATACATTCAGTTCAGTATTTTTCTGCTAAAAGTAAGTTCGCAACAAAAATGTTATAACTTCATATTTATATAAGTAATCTTAACTAGTTCCTAAATTGAACATACTGAGGATGCATTTCTATTTTATGTATTTTACAGATTTCGAATGTGATTAATAAATCACTTTTCAATAATTGAAATTTGATTATTCGGTAAGTTTTTGTTTGTTTTTCCATACCGTCTTTCCAGAAAACCCTTGAAACTCTGACTATTGTACCCCATTCAAAAAATTGAGGAAGGAATAAATGTTATAATATATAGATATAGTACAAACCATGATTGCTGCAAGGCATAGTGATTTTTCTAACTCTGGTCAAGAAATTCAGAATAACTATTACTTCAATTATATTGACTACAATATTTTTTACCCCATAGTCCTAACAGCAGTAATTCATAATTTAGTGAGTTAATTAATAATTCTGGGTTAGAAGCTTAAACTTTAATATAATATATAATTTTTTCCACTGCGGTTAGGATATTCAGAAACGTAGAAGGTAATTATTTATTTATTTATTAAAATGGAACCTATCATTTTACAATATAAGGATAGAACTTAAACCATGTATTCTTAATAAATGGTAGTTTGAAATTTTCAGTTTGTTTTATTGAAATATTACTAATATTGCTGTTTTCAGGTCACCTAATGACTCTCTCCATTGCACTTCTGCATGAAAAGCCACAATTTTTAAAAGAATGTTGTGAACTACTTAATGAAGAATGGCAAAGAAGTGAATCTGCTCGAATGAGAACCTTTGAAAATTCATGTAACAATCTTCCAACTAACATAATTCTATTGGAGAATGAACTTTTAATAGGGCATTTGAAATTATCTAGAATTCCTTCTATTATAGAGGGATGTTTTATAGAATCCGTTGTAATTAAGAAACAATTACGAGGCAGAGGATATGGAACAAAAATAATGAAGATGGCCGAAGATTATTGCAAATATTTTTTGAATCTGAAAAAAATTTATTTGTCAACAAAAGATCAAGTAAAATTTTATAGCAAATTAGGATATGAAGAGTGCCCTCCAATTTCAATTTATGGTTGCCATTCAAATTTAATTGGAAATAGTCGTTTATATTCAGACAAAATGGAGTCCGGAAGTTATTCTAATGCTAAACAATCTGGGAAAACATATATGACAAAACTTTTATGAGATGTGATGGTAATTTTCAACTGATTGAGAATTTTCATGTTGGGAGTTCATTAGTTATTATCACAGTGTGAAATAGTTTTGCTATGAAGTAAATTTTAAATAATGAAATCCATAAAACAGCAATGCTACGAGTTCAATCAAAGTATTATGATTTTTCTATCAAATAATTCGAAGTTATTTCCCTTGGGATCACTGTTGGGGTGTTACATAGTTTAAGTCAACTATATTTATCGATTTGATATAACTTCAAAAGTTGGTGGTATTGGGCTGTTTGTTCAAAATTTTTTTTAATCTTTGTCACTTAATCTAACGGGGATATATCTTTAATTAAAAATGCTTTACCTCAGATTCCCACAATATAGTTGGACCTATGAGCATGGATAATTAAAATATCGATTTTGAATTAATTGAAAGCAATCATGTTAACAGTTGTGTAGTGTGACGGCTAGTTTCAACCCAAATCTTGTATCAATTGGCCAACTAGGATAATAAATAATTCATTGACTACTGACCAAGCATCAGATTTTTATTCTAGCTCTTTTGATGTTGAATCTTGTGGTACAGGGGGGCCGAAGGTCACAAGTTGTCATGATTTTCATGTTATGAAATCTTTAACCTACAACTTGATTCACAAAATGAAATATGAAAGGATAAACCCTCATTTTATTGTTGTTTTTGTGCACTTTTTTCAGTGGGGCAATAGTCGATCATTTTGTCTGTAATTTGTGAATGATATCTGAGTCTTGGTCCCAGTTTCTTGATCAAGAGATTTAAAAAAAGTAGTATCAGAATTCATAAACCAAAAATGAAATAGGATAACAGGAAATATCCATCAAATTATTAATACATATTTCAAATCCATAACATCGGGAAGATAAGTTTCTTCTGTAGGAATGATGCTACCTAAAAATATTTGTAATAAGCACCATCTCTTGAGATCATTGGAAGAGTGGTTTTCCACTGATCAAGAAGTATTACTTTTTTTTAGCGTTGTTAATTAATTCTTTCTCCTTCAATAAGGGAAATAGTGTAGGTTAGGCTTGTCAAACAAGGAGCAGAACTTAGTGTTATAAAATAATTTTCCTTTGGGATCAGGTCTAACAGTGATTGAAAGTCATTAAAAAAATTTACTAAAAAAAACTGCCTTGTCCCTTTTATCCTTTCGATAATTGATATATGTATAAACTTGTCAAGAAAGAAAATATCAAATCAACTAACAGTTTCTTCTTCCCGATCTATCAAAATTTCTTCAACTTAGATAATTGAAAAAAATTGTAGTAAACAATGAACTCTGGACCTCGGCCCAATTAACTTTGCAGTTCAATTTACAGTGTTAGAACCAGGGTCAGCGTTAGGGGTGAAACACCATTTGTGAGGCGGCAATTCGGCCAAGTTTGCTGTCCGCCTTTTCATATTTCATCCTTGGCGCTAGCCAAACTGCTGCTCTAGGCAGAGTCTCAATTTGCCGCCCTAACAGAAGCCAACTCTGCAGAATATCGTGGTCTTCTACCTATCGATGAAAAAAATTGAAGGCATCTATTTGAAAAATTTTGATAGTAACATAGGGGAAATATTCATTTACAAGAAACCAACTCTTTCAAACCTGTACAAAAAAGTGAATTCATTCATAATATTCCTGAGTATAGATTACAACGTACATCTGCGGACCAATCAGAGCTTAGAACATTAATAATTATTCTAAGAATCAGAGACTACTTCATCCGAACGCTCTTCTTCGGTCGATATCGTTCGTAATCGTGAAATTCAAATGTCGCGTCATAACTCCGATTTGATCCAACTTTTTTCATCGGTCAATTATTCCTTTATACCTCTCCAATAATTTCTAAATATTCAAGACCTTATTCTAAAATAATACATCGTAAACAAAATTCAGAATGGATATCAAAGTTTTGGTGACAAATAACAATGAATTAATAAGTAATAAGAGGTAGAAACCAATCCTTAAATTATTATTCATGCAGTACAGATAAACTAAATTTTAAATAAATAATATGATACTGCTCCTGTTATATTGATAACAAAATTTTTGGACCAGTTCTACTACAGACATAATCCACATCTCTGTTCGATTGATCTCTAGGGTTTTCCAATCTAAAAAGTCTTCAAAGTTTCAATTAATTTCAAATTTAAAGATTCTATCTTCAATTATCATTTAAATGTCTCACAAGATATTTCTACAAAAATGACAAATAAATGTCTTGCGTCAAGTGAATTTCACGCAAACTTTACGGGCAGTTGAATATTCAGAGAGACGCATTTAGGTCGAAAAACCAACCCCAGCAGATACAGCGAGGGCTAAAAATAGAACAAGAGCATCCTTGGAGCTACATATGGTCATCCTGAAGTCACATCTTAGGGCAAGGAGCGAAGACCTGGACCAATCCGGGACTTGGATTGCGCTTTGGTATGCAAAATCCAAAGCGACACTTAAGATCCCCAGGAAATTGGGGTACCATATTCAGTACGCTACGCTCGTAGCTGTTACCTTGTAAATACATAACTTGTACAGCCAAATTCAATATATTGGACCTGAAATCTGGTGTTTTATTATCCCAATTTAATAGAATTACAGTTGACCGATTCAACATAAAACAAAATGTTTCCTTCGTTTATTTTCAAGATTAATCTCAGGCAGTGGCGTACCCAAGTGGAGGAATAAGGGGGATATATCCCCCCCCCCCCTATCACAATCTTATTAGCAAATTTCTTCGTGAAACTTCTTCAAAAGAAAGAAAATGAATGCAGGCGAATCTTAAAGTTTTTCGCTTTTGAATACAACAGCTGACATTTCGATGGGTAAAAATCAATCTCAAGAAATGTCTGTACTTGAATGGACAACGGAAATGAATAACCAATTTTTTTTTTTATAAATCGCCCCCTCCCCCAAGCTTTATGTCTAGGTACGCCACTGATCATGTGATATCCTAATTTTGAATGCAAATATATACGGTGATTTTTTTCTGGAAGGATGCCCGCTTCTTTCCTCCAAAATTATTTTTTTTGTGAACCACTGGTAGTTTAGAAAAATATCAGATTACATATATCATCCCTTTATCGGCACTTTTGACTTACTGCCTCAACATTTTCACTCACAAAGGTAGGTCATCAGTATAGGTTCAGTTTATTCTGTTGATTAGTTTGAGGTGGATGATGAGAAATTCTGTATTATATTCTCTATTATAACCCGTGTTCAACTTTTAATGTGTGTTGCATGATCTCAAAACTAATCAAAATCTCATTTATGAGTCAGTAAACTTCTTCAAAAAAAGGAAAATTGATGCAGGCGAATCCTCAAGTTTTTCTCGTTTGAATAAAACAGCTGACACTTCGACAGGTGAAAATCAATCTCAAGAAGTGGATGTAAATTCAAAAGACATTGGAAACGAATCACCAATTTTTTTTCATTTATAAATCTTTGTCCCCCCAAGGCTTATGTCTGGGTACGCAACTGTTGCTATACAAGAATGATTCAAAACCGAGTTCAAAACTAATAACAGACAACGAAAACCACTTGAAAATTATGGTCAATCTAGTGGAAAACATCGTGTGAAGCAGATGAATTAATACTTTTACAATTGCACAAGCAGCAATTTTCACATAACCACCAAATAATCAAAAAAAAAAACTACAAAGATAGAGAGAGAAGCCCCTACATGGACGACATTTCAGCGAGGTGAACCAGGATCATGTCGACATTGGAGCGTCGAACTATTGGCTCACATCAGGTGCAATTACTCCAGAACGGAAGGTTTTTTTCTAGCCATCCAAGATCAAGAGATCCTAACGAGAAACTATTGCAAGCATCATAGATGAGTAGATGGCAAGCATATCATTAAGGATCGAACTATCACTGATGATCGAAGCCGATATGTAACGTTATTCCAATATAATTTTAGCTTTCGTCAGTGCGACACTGGTCACCGCCTTCGGATAGTTCACACCAGTTACAACAACATTTATTTAGATTTAAAAAAATTCACTTTCAACAGTTCGTTATAAAGTGTTTAGTGCTCGAAGTATCGAATTAGGTACTTCTACAAAGTGATTAGTATTCTTGAGTCTTTTGTGGAATTGATGCTCGTTTTTTCAAGTGCTTAGTGCTCGAAGCACTATTATACAGTGCATGTCATAGATCTGATAGGAAAATTTTTCGAGGACCAAGTGATATATAGTCATTTTTACAGAATTTTTTTTTACTTATATCATTATACTTATACAAAAAAAAAACAATGTCCTATGATATTAATGTATTATGAGGCCAATTCAAGGTATGGTTTTTTGAAACATCCTTTTCTTTTTTTTTTTGGACTCGGTCCTTACTTGATAGAAATACATTATATATAAAAGATAAAATAATAAAACAAAGTAATTTCCATTAATCGTTCAATCTTGCGAAAATTGTTTCGCCAACATGGCTTGACTGATTTTCGTCAAAATAACCTGATGAAGCTATAGTTATGGCGACATGATTGTAACAAAATTTAAAGATCAGTAGTAACTTACAATTGTTTCGCCAACACTATGGCTTCATCAAGAAATAGTTTGTTTGATGTTCAATAGCGGAGCTAGAATTTTGTTTTGGGGGGCCGAACATAGAACGTATTAGGTGACAGCGCGGGGGGTGGGGAGATGAAGGTTGTCAGTTGTATGAAAAAATTAAATATGAAAAATCATTCTATAATCGGAAATTTGATCTGAAGGAAGACGTAAATACATTGGACTCTCGTTAACTCGAACCTCAAAACTCGAATTAGGTACAGTGGACTCTCGTTAACTCGAACCTCGATAACTCGAATTATTTTTAATCACCTTGGAAAAACCTGTCTAAGCCGAAAAAATTTCCGTGCATAACTCGAAACGATTTTACGGATATATTCAGTATAGTCGAGTTACGAATAGTTCGACAGTCGAACTATTCGTAACTCGACGAAAAATCTTGGTCCCGTGGTGTTTCGAGTTAACGAGAGTCCACTGTATATTCAAATCCCCTTGGAAAAACTTTCCAAGTCGAAAGAATTTTCATGCATAACTGGAAATGACTTTATGTATGTATTTCACACCTATAAGTCGAAGACACACAAAATGACCTCTATAACTCGAAGTCGGTGGTTAATTCCAAACCCCGCATGCAAGTCGAAACGTGTCGGTGAATCGCGTATTCAATTATGCAATAATTGCATCGTGAGATTTTATAGAGTTTAGTTTTTTTGTTTAGTGTTGTGAAGGCTGTAGAAAATACATTTTTTGTTTAATGTTTTTTATCCTGAATCTCCTAAGCCTGTGAGACCTCTCATCAGAAGATTTACGAAAAACTTATTTAGAGTTTTCACTCTCTATTGCTGAAACAAGCTTAAAAAATTTGAATAAATTGCTCCTGCGCATATAATTGCAATAATTTGTCAGGAGTTATAAAGTTGAAAAAAAAGTTGCCTTAAAAGAAAAGAACAATAACACTTTGAATAAATTAACTTTTTTGAGGTTCTGGAATCTGAATCAGACTCCTTCTTATTCAGACAAACTATTAAAATATTCAAAGTTTGTCAATTGGCATTTGTAAAACAAAGGAGTCATTGGTCTATTGGGTCTATTTCATTATGAAATTTTCTATTGTCAATTAATTTTTCAGTAAATTCATCAAATATGTATACGATCTACTCCTAATATATGGAATAGATATCACTATTCTTAAATTCTTTACCTCTACAATTTGAATTTCATTTGTTTTAACTCTATATCTCATTACCTCTGTAAGTCGTATTTAATCAAGAATGACCTGTATAACTCGAACTACGCCTCTATGTCGAGCTATACGTAACTCGACGAAAAATCTTGGTCCCGTGGTGTTTCGAGTCAACGAGAGTCCACTGTACTTGAAAATAATAAATACGTTTTTCTTCGATCAATCAGCAAAGTATTAGTTTTTCTGCCTAGGCAGCAAAATTATTATTCTCAATGGAAATAAAACATTCGACATTTTCTGTCAATCAATATTTCTTGCCACCTCCATTATTCCTGAAGGAGTATGTAGGTATAGTATATCAAAAGTCACTTGAACTAATCTATAAAAACGCTTGACCAGAGATAATTGCAAAACAGTCATAAACCATAGGCGCACACTTTTCAAACCCTTGAGTTGAAAATAATATTTTTGCGTATGTATGGGACTCAGATGTCGATATTTTCAGAAAATTTGTGACGTGAGTAGCTTTTGCTGTTACATCAAAAATGATACTATGTCATTTTACGGTGTTATAATTTGATTATTCTTTATTATCGACCTGTAATATACTATCAAGGAACGTTATCTACGATGATGAACTGATCGTTGCATAGAATTATAAGAGCACGAAAACATGAATTCGTAAATGTTCTGTCTGAAGATAAGACAAACTAGGGTAAAATAGGTGCATGACCTTGAGATCCTTGAATGACATCCAATTTTCTAGGTCAAATTAGCAGCTACGTTGCCGAATTGAATTTTATTCTTCGTTATTGTAAGGCGAAATTTATGTTTCTCAGTGGAAGCAGAAGGCTAAATGATAATAATGTACAGGGTGATTCACCACGATGGCCTATTAGACGTTTATGGAAAACTAATAATAATTTTGCGCTGAAAATTTATACAATTTTCTTTTATACCGGAAACAGAGTACTACTTTCTTATTTCAAACGGCACACCCAGTATATCATTGCATTATCAGATAGCTTGGTTGATGATAATTTCAGCAATATGGCAATACTTGAGTATAAGCTCAACGATTCATAAGTTAAAGAGATTCCTATAGATATCTTATGAAAAGTTTTTTGGAAAAAACCTATATTTTTTATTCATTCAGTCAATTTTACGTAAGTATAAAAAGAGAGGGGTCTCAAGCAAATCCTATACTTAAAGAGTTATCGAGGAAAAACTCCATTTTTTCAACTAAGTAAAACTGCAATTTCTCATTGAATGGAGTAGTCTATGACTTCCAGAAAACATAAAAAGAAACTTAAAAGTCGAAATTTCATGAATTGTAATAAATTATTCGTTAAGATGGTTGAAAACCAATAAAATTTTCAATAACGAATAATTAATGACATTTCATGAAATGTCAAATTTAGTTATCCAAATTTCGATTTTAGTTTCTATGTAGTCCGGAAGTCATAGGCCGAGTCATTGACTACTCCACTCAGTTAGAAATTGTAGTATTTCCTCAGTTCAAGTTTTTCCTAGATAATTCTTAAATTTTTCGTATACAGAATCAGAATAAATATTCGAAGATATATGTAACCTATTTTTTTTTTTTACTTTGAATGAAGGCATCGACTGCTATTGTCATTAGCCTGATATGTAACCTATTATTAAAACTGTCCCGACTGATGTCAGGAAATGGTGAAATATTTCTATTTTCTATAAAATACTTGATTGATTTTTCGATCTGGCTACGTAGCTGCTAATTTGACCTACCTAGAGCCTATTCTACATGGTTTCTCAAACCAGTAATAACATTGCTAAAATTAGAAAATGTAATGAAAATTTTGTTGGTTAATCTCATTTTAATCCTTATTTCAAAACTTATTGCATATTTTCACCTGTGTTTTTGATCCTGTGTTTCCTTTCATCCTTTTTTCAACCTAGGCCCACCTTGTACGTTAATTTAAGTCTCACCGATCGGCCTCGGCTGAGTGAAGCGTGTATCCTCTGTTTTTCATCCGTTTTTTGTTTTTATTGCGTGAAGTTCGATCATCTCAATAATGTCCAACCAGCAGAGCAATAATCCCCGTCCGGACATGGTTTTATCCAGATTGTCTGTCCTTGACGGGATTGCTGGAGATATTTCCGAGATCAAGCGGGCACAGAAAGAGCTTTCAGATAAGCTGAGCAGCTGTTTAAGAAGTGTGGAGGCACATGGCAAAATGTTGAAGCAGCATGCATCATCATTGCAGCAATGCAGTGGTGAGCTCAGTGTCCTTAAAGCTTCCAATCAGTTTTGAGGGAGGACGTCTCGGTGCTGAGTAATCAGTTGGGGTCAGTTGATGTTGTGGCGTTGGAGAAACTAGCCTTATATTGAAGAGAGAGGTGTCGAACTTGAAGGATATCGCTGGTTCTTCCACCTCGGCGGCGTCGTCTGGTGCCGATGGCTCTGAGTCTTCTTTATGCGTCAATCCAGTAGAGTTATTGGAGCGTGTTAAGCGAGCTAACAATATCATTATCCGAAATGTTCTGAATCTGAAGATGTCACAACAGATAAAGATTTAATTGCCGGTCCTGTTTGGCACCCCTGGCTCAGAGACGATCTGATGCTCTTGGAAGGGTTTCAGCGCAGAGTGACTCGTCTGCCTTATGGTGTCTTGAGACCATCGTATCCGGAGAGGTTGGAGAGGATGGGGCTGTCTTCACTGGAAGATCGACGGCTGCGCGGGGATTTGATCATCACCTTTCGTGCGCTCCATGGAATGTTCGGTACCGATATCTCGCATTTGTACCAACTGAACACAAACAAAATCTACGTGGTCACAGTTTAAAACTCAAGCGTGAAAGTTTTCGTGCAAAGTGCCGCGAATATTTCATTTCTAATAGAGTGTTCAGTGTATGGAATAGACTCCCCGGTGATGTCGTGAATGCACCTTCCGTAAACACCTTCAAGAACAGACTTGACGCCTGGTTTGAAAATGGGTTTGTTTGAAAATGGGTTTCGCATCTGAACATTCGGTTTATGGTTTATGCTCTTAATTTTGTGTTTGTTACTGGTTCTTGGTTCTATTACTGTTGTCTGTATATATAGTATGTTCAACTATTTTTTCACCTTTCTTTGAGTTCATAGGCTTTTGCCTCTACTCTGTAATTTCTTTAATAATAATAATAATAATAATAAATTATTGATATTATTTCGAAGATCAGGGACGGCTCAGCCGGCGATGTGGTCGCGGCCAGAAGACTCGGCAGTTTGCGGCAGGGGGTGCACAGACCTGTTAAGGTAGAGTTTTCGAACCCGGCCATACCTGCCAATATCCTGCGTCATAAACGGGTCCTTGCTGCGTTTGAAAACTACAGGAGGATTTCGGTGGATGACGATAAGACACCTCTGCAGATTAAGCAGCTTCAGGACCTTTGTAAGGAACTTGACAGAAGACGTTCTTCTGGGGAGGCTGATCTGACTATCAAATACAAAAAAGGAACCCCTTCAATAATTAAAATAGCGCCATCAAAAAACTGAAATCTAACTTAATTACGTTGCCACTCATTTATACAAACCTTGCTTCTCTGAACTCCAAATTCGATGAGCTATCTGTCCTCGTTTGTGATCGTGAACCTGTGTTTGTTTTTCTTGCGGAAACGTGGCTTCACCCCAGGATGTCTGATCGTCAATTTGCGGTACCAGGTTATACATTATATCATTGCGATAGTGTTACAACGCCTGGTCATGCTGGTGTTTGCGTTTATGTTCGTGACGATGTAATACACTCATCCACGATTGCTCACTACTCAATCGCTACCCCTGGTATCGACAACCTGTTTTTCGATGTAAAATCAAACGACCTGGAGCTGTCCCTGGGCTATATCGTCCCAGAAGTTGTGTTCACGATCAAGATCTATTTAATCATCTAGAACAACTATCGAATTCGAGAAAGAACTTGTTAATCGTTGGCGACTTCAACTTTGGAGATATTCGTGTCTGGCCTATTACTCAGCTGCCATCGGGTGGTTCCCCTTCCTTCCCTTTCGCGGAGATGTTACAGAGGTCCAGTTTGACTCAGGTCATGGATAAGCCTACTCAATTCAGACTGAATCAGCATCCAACAACACCTGACCTCCTCCTCACCAATGACGAGGATCTTATCTCAGATATTGAGTATCTTCCCCCTTTGGGAAGGTCAGATCATGTAGTGTTGGGCACAAGCATTCAGATACATGCATCCAGGCATCCAAAAAATGTGAAGAGGGTGATAAAGTCTGTGGATTATGAGAAGGTGGATGCTGCGCTTTTTGACGTTGGTTGGAGTTCGGTGCTTGATGGTCCTGATATTGAGGAGGTGTGGAATCGGTTTTCTCACACTTTGACGCAGATTCTTCAGGTTAACACTAGAATGAGAATAGTTAAACAGAGCCCGACTAAACCTTGGATCACTGGTAGTTTGTATGATGACATCCGCAGGAAGAAGAGTCTCTGGCAAAGGTTTCGTAGGAGTCGTTCGACACAGGATTTTTTGCGCCATAGAAAGTTCTCCGAATACCTCTCAGCCGTAATTAAACAATCCAGAACAACTTACGAGCAGAATATGACCAGGCCTGAAAACAAAGCAAAGTTTTTCAAGTATATACGATCTAAGTTTAATATCATAGTAAAGTCTCGATTCCTATAGTTGTTGATGAACATGGTACCGTAGCGAGTAATGAGTCCGAGTCAGCTGAGATTCTTGCCAACTCTTTTTTCTCCTCCTCCACGACTGAACCAGATGGTTCAATGCCAGTTATCAACTGTCCCAGAAAAGCGGAATCATTGGAGAGCATAACAGTTACTGATTCCATGTTGCAGAAGTATCTTCATGGATTGGATGTTTCTTCTGCCCCTGGTCCTGATGGATTTTCGCCAGGTTTTCTCAGGGCGTGTTCAAGCTCTCTCAGTGGACCATTGTGTACGATTATGAATCGTGTACTATCTATGGGTTATTTACCTTCAGCATGGCGACAATCGACGGTAACGCCAATTTTCAAGAAGGGCGATAAACTTAAGGCCGAAAACTACAGACCCATAAGTCTCACTTCTGTTGTGGTCAAAGTTCTTGAGAGGGTAATATCCAAACAGGTGCTTCAGTTCGCATTGCGGGAGTCCATTATTCCACCCCAACAGCATGGCTTCGTTCCAGGAAGATCAATTATCACCAATCTTTTGACTTGCCTGAATGACTGGACTAAGTCATTGGATGCTGGGATTCCGATGGATGTGGTGTATCTTGACTTCGCAAAAGCATTTGATCGAGTACCAAGGAGAAGACTACTTCATAAATTGGAGCATTTTGCTATTCGAGGTTCTCTACTCAAGTTCATTGATTCATTCTTAACAGATCGTTCATTTTTTGTTAGGGTCGGTAATATGTCATCTTCTATGAAATCAGTGCTGAGCGGTGTACCACAGGGATCAGTTCTTGGGCCCCTTCTGTTCATTCTATATGCGTCCGATCTACAGCTTTTATTAAGCTCCCCTTCCGCATCTTACGCAGATGATATAAAGCTGTACAATACGTCAGAGTGTCATCGATCTCTGCAGAGTGAGCTAGATTTCCTGGTAAAGTGGTGTCTTGACTGGTTGCTTCCATTGAATATACCTAAGTGTCGTGTCCTATATTTAGGCAACAATAATCCGAGACGACCTTATTTCATTGATGGTGTTGCCCTGGATGGGTGTCTGAGCCACATCGATCTGGGTGTTGTTGTGAGTGGTGACCTATCTTGGAGTCCCCACATTCTTTATATTTGTAATAAAGCCAAACAACGGCTTTATATGATCCAGCAGTGTTTTAGGGGTGGCCATCCGGATGTCGTTGCTGCACTTTACAAGGCATACATCCGCCCAATCCTGGAGTTTGCTGGTCCAGTCTGGCATCCATGGCTTCAAAGAGATGCTCAAATGCTCGAGTTTCTGCAGCGACGTGTCACACGGTTGCCATACGGGGTGCAGAGACCTTCTTATCAAGATCGCTTGAGTATCATGTGTCTCGACACATTTGCGGATCGTAAGCACCGTGGAAACATGATTGTGACGTTTAGAGCGTTGAATGGTTTCTTCGGCTCAGATGTATCGCATCTCTTTGAGTTGAACACCAATCATCTAAGAGGGCATAACTTGAAATTGGCGAGGGAGAGATTCCATACGAGATCCCGTGAAAATTTTCTGAGCAACCGAGTTTTCGTCTGTTGGAATCAACTTACACATGATGTTGTTGGAGCTCCGTCGGTGAACGTGTTCAAAAATAGGTTCGACGTCTGGAGGTCAAGGGTTCTTGAAAGTTAATTATTTTTTCATAAGTTGGATATTTCAGTATTTTTGTTTTTCTCAAATTGCATTCATGTTATTTTTCTCATTAGGGTTTTATTGAAATTTTTGTTTATTAAGAGTTTTATAGTTACATACTCAACTCTGTATCTAACGTAAAAATAATAATAATAATAATAATAATAATCATTTCTTCCTTCAGTGAAATGAAGATATTTAGGATGCGAAATCATTTTTTTCAGAACCCGTCATATATCAATTCTGACTTTGAAAGTAAATGGAGGAATAGATTTGATTGCGAAATATTAATCTTTTTTTACACAAGCCATAGAATTGTGCCAAACATCATAGTCGAAATCATTAAAAGCATCAGTCACACAACGCACTGTAACTACGTAAAAATGCACTTCAATAATACCCCTATGGACCACACTGGTCTATGCGAATTATTAGAAAGTATTGAAGTAATTAAGGAGTGATAGATGCAGCCAATGAGTGTAACCAAAAATGCTCTCAAAGTGGAAAGGGGAATACGAGGGGAAATATTCAGCCAATAAGATCAATCAAATCGGGACATTCTTGTTTCCAAGACGATTTGCTAAATACTGGGGTTTATTTGAGAGTATTGATAGCAATATTTCAGGGGCGGATCCAGGGGGGCATGGGGGCCATGCCCCCCCCCCTCGCAGACCTTAAAAATATAAAAGTGTATCCTGAATTACCGAAAAATACGCATTTAGTTTTTAATATTCTTTTTTCAATAGGTAGCTTTAGTTATCTGTACTTCGCGTTTAAAAAGTTCGATCGGGTTCCACTAAATAGCATTAGAAAGATGAAATTTCGTACTACATAATCTTTTGCGACAGTTTTGTGATTAGTTTACTCAGTTTAGTTCGAGCGCGCGTTAAAGATGGACATTAAAACAAAGAAAATATACGTTATATTAGAGTTTTTCTTCGATAAAGGCTAAAATGCGAGCCAAGCGGCTAAAAATTTTAAATTATGGTCTTCATACTGTAATAGTCAATTACGCGCAATTTTGGTTCCGTCGATTCCGTTCCGGTAATTTCTATGACAAAGATGCATCACGCGCTGGAGACCAATTGTCGACAATATAGACAAAATCATAGACATTTTCGGGTCCTGTTTCCATTGCTTAAGATTTGAAGATTGAACAAAAAACCGTTTGGAACCATTTGCATAAGGCTGTTCTCAAGAAGAAGCTAGATGTATGGGTACCACACGAGTTAATTCAAAAAAGCTCTTGGTCCGAATTTCCATCTGCGAATCGCTGCTGAATCGCAACAAAATAAACCCATTTTGGAAACGGTTGGTGACTGGTGATGAAAAGTGGATGACTTACGACAACGTCAAGCGAAAACGGTCCTAGTCGGAAACGGTCAGGAAGGTTTTGCTGTGTATTTGGTGGGATTGGCAGGGAATTATCTACATAACCTGCTCCCCTAAGGCACAAATATTGACTTGAAACTGTACTGTCAACATTTGGACCTTCTGAAGGAAGCAATCGCCCAGAAGCAACTAATAGGAGAGGAATTTTGTTCCATGAGGGACAACGTGAGGCCACACACATCGATAGTGACTCGCCAGAGGTTCTTACGCATCCACCTTATAGTCCGGACCTGGCCCCAAGTGATTACCATCTCTTGCTGTCCTTGGCAAACAATTTTGCTGATGAAAAATTCGTTTCAACAGAGGCTTGTGAAATTCGACTGTCTCAATTTTTTGCCAATAGCGACTAGGGCTTCAATGATAAGGCATACACAAACATTCAACATAGCAACAAGTTATAGAACAAAACGGCGCATATTCGACCTGAATCGGATCATTCTAACTGTGGTAATTGAAGTCTTGATTTTTATGCAAAAATAATGATTTTTTTCTATACCTCATACTTTCTTGTGCCCGTGTTTTCTCATGAAATAAATACATATATTCATGAAATTGTTTGAACTTGTTTTTGTACTACAAAAATTTTGGAAACTGAATATGATATAATTCACTAAAATACATCTTTCTATAAAAAAAACACTTGTCTCGATAGGCACCAACAAAAAATTCCGCTATTTTGCTAATTGATATGAGCCGTGACTTTATATGGCCCCCCCTCAGACATCGCCTGGATCCGCCCCTGCAATATTTTCATAATTTCCAAAGGAATTTCTGAAAACTTGGACAACCCTTGTAGAATTGAAATATTCAGGCTTCCTCCAAGTGACTTTGGATATACCATACTTCTAAATCGCTATCACTGCCCATAATACAAACATATCCGATATTTTCCTATATTTGTCAGAAATTTCATGAGCATGTCAAACTATGATTATTATGGACATAATTAAGTATACATTTTCATAGCAACCAACCATCTGGAGGAGTACCTACTTCCAAGCCGCTGTCACTGTCCATAATATGAATATATTCCAAAAAAACTGTCAGATATTTTATAAATTGTCAAACAAACGAACGTTTGTGGTCTAGTGTACTGTACCAATCTATTGCGCTCAACTTAATTGTACACAAAACTTCAACTTGTCACAGCACTCTTGATCATAATTTATTTGAACGCTCGTTATATAATTATTATGGACTAAGATGCATAGAAACCCTGGTGTGTGCACTGATTCGATTTTGTTTCAGAATTTTTGAGATAGTCCACCTGTTGCTTTGGTTACCAGAGTTCTTTCTGTAAGGTGGCGCTTTTCAGAATAGTTCGAATTCTCGCTATCTGTCTGGCGCCGTTTAACAACCAAATAATGATTTGAGACACTGCGAACTTTTACAATTAATCACAATTCAGTTCATATATAATTTCTGATGAATTGAACGGAATATAATGACAGACGGCTACTGGTCTATTCAGAATATAGAAGATTGTCGGAATTGTAATAATTTACAAATACAATATCCTACATATATCATTATAAACAATCGAAGAGAAAATGTCTGCAGACCCAAGATCTCGCAAGTGGAAGTTACTTTGTTTCATCATTTCAACCTTTTTTTTTGAGGAAGATGATAACCATTCAGAGTTGTCATACAGACGCTCTTTTCACATTGAAATTTGTCATTAAAACAGTATGAGAAGGATGATAGCTAGTATTCAATAATAATTCTCTATTGTCCCCATGATTCAAGCCCAAACAATTACATGAACAAACCGATATTTGATCAATTTCAGATTCTTCCATGTAAGCATGTCCTGCTAAGAGTTTTCCATTCACAGCCATGACCTCCCCATCAAGCGTGAGAACATGATGAGATGAGGATTGGAGATCTTGTTCATCCCTGCGAATATCCTCAGCATTCCTAATTAAAAAAATAAATAAATAATTTCATTTTTTTCACTGTTTGATTCACTATTTCTGAGTAAATATTTTAACGTTTTCATTTCAATCAAACCTAACAACGGATATCTATTGCATATGTGTTGTTGTTCAAGAGCGCAGGGTTTTTGCAATTACTAATTCCAACACATTTTCTAATATTTTTATACTATTTTCAGTATATAAATAATCAAAATAGTGGATTAAATAATGAAAAAGTTAATGATTAAATTAGTAGAACTGATTTCAAATTTAAGTGATGTGTTTTTAGAGTTACCTACATTTCATAACTATCTATATTGATGGTGATATAAGAGTATAGATAAACTTTTGTTTAAATACTGCAAAACACACCAATTTAATTTTTTTCGGATTGTTAGAAATAACGTTTCGTGTTACGAAAGTTCCTCCATATTATAAATATTATTTTTCAGTACTCACATAGTCATAAAACGTAGAACAAGCAAATTTATACTAGCAGCAACAACTGCTAAGCCGAATAGTATGAATACCAAGCTCAATGCAACATATCCTGGTTTGTCCTTCAAGGCATTGTCATTCTGAAAAATAATTCAATGGTTCTATTTCGTCGAGTAAAAAATAAGTAATTTACCTGAAGAGCTACATAATCTCCAAATCCTATTGTAGTTAAAGTGACAAAGCAATAATAGAAACTATCAAAATATGTCCATCCTTCATATCGGGAGAAGACTGCAGCACCCGTAGTGATTATTATCGACGAAAGCATTCCAGTTGCAAACATTAGATTCATTTCTGTTGCTTCTATTTTAACACAATTCAGATACTTTTTTATTTGGCGAATAACAATTGAAGCAAATTTATTGAGTCGTTCTCCTATACTTTGAAACATGACCAATCCCAAAGGAATGCCAACCTAAAATAAAGTAAAACTCTCACACTGTATATAGTTTGAGAAGTACAAACATTGGCTTTGATACATGGAGAACTTCAAATGGATCGACATACAGAATTTTGTTTTAAGATATAGATACAGAGTGCCTTTTAAGCGGTTTTTATAGAACTGGGTCATTTTGAATTGAGATATGTAATGATATTATTCGATACTTTTACTGAGATGAAAAATTTTAGCGACCTAATTATATATCCTGTTATACAGAGAATAAAAATAATTTGTTCTGAAAAAATTTTTTCTTTTCTTATATGATTGAGTAGTCAATTCGGAACTATTTTTGTTTCAACTCTCACTTTATTCCGAATAGTTTACAAAATATTAGTGAAGAAAGTGAAAATTGAAATATGCGTACCAAGTCAGTTAGATATTTGAGTTGCAATAGATATGAAGAATTATTCAACAGGGAAGACAATAATTATATTGACAATCAATCAATGACAAAAAGCTTATGTTACAGGGTTCAATAAAATACTTCAGAATTGGTGTATCAGAATATTCAGTTTTGACACTCCTTCTTTATAAATTATACAGCGATCTTCTGAAGTTGATGATAAACCCATAGCTTCAACACAGAACCCCAGTTTCGGTAATGGCTTTGTTTCAAACCATATAAGGTTATTGCTTCGGTATAAACACTGGCTACTGGCCCAAAATATTATCAGGTTTGAGAATTATTTCTTTATCAGATCACTTTATTAGGTGTCATATCCTTGAATAACTTCGTGGATTAACAGTTGATCAATTTTACTGAAGTATTGAGAGCTTCAGCCCAAAAACGATAATCACAGGGTGATTCTTGCATCATTGTGATCTAGTTTTATCCATAATGGTTCTAGTCATTCTTTCCACAACACCGTTTTCTTCAAGAAGTTTGATCGCTGGTTAGCCTAACTGAAGAGTCCACCAGCGATCTCGGGACAAAACACGGTAATCCCTTGAGAAGAGGCTCACCTACATAAACTTGGCTCGAGATCAACTCTCCAAACTTCGAAGGTGATATCGTATTGCACTGGATTTGTTCCAGGCTGTAATGATTTGCCTTCTTCTTTTTTCTAACAGTACTCAGAGAAATACTCAAATTAACAAATCGATAGGTGTTCAAAACTGATACAATTATTTTCACAATTTCTTGGATCAAAACAAGCAAACTTAACTAAATTCAATCTTCTGTTAATGACAATTTGAACATCAACCCGAATTCTACAATTCAAAATATTACTGATAGAGCCATTAATAACTCAATTTCGATTTCCCACAGCCGCCTGGGATGTCATAATTCATGAATGGACTACTTCCGATTTCTGGAAATAAAAACTTGCTAAGTTCGCTTTACTTTGGCCCCCCAAAAAATCCGGCCCCTCTTGGCCACCCCTGTTTTTGAAAGCTGGCGTCGCTACTAGATTATAGTTTCAGATTCGACGAAAGAACACATTTAAATTAGGTACTTGTCATTTTTCTTCCTCTTTATAGATTCAAAAATATTCGTTTGAGTGTTTGCGGGTTATATTTTCAGTTAAAACTATTTATTTTCTAGTTAGCATCTCATTTTGAAGGTTAGAAAATGAATTAACAGGCAGATATTGATCTTTCTGTCGATCTCTGTGTCCGGTACCTTCTAGAAAGAGGCAGTGGCGTAGGGCTTACGAGTTCGTCAGAATATATTCATGGATCCACCATTGAGATTAAGTTCCAGTAGTTGTAGTCATGATTATGGTAGTGATACTTATTTAATTTTAAGTAATGAAGATGCACCAAGAGAAATGCATGAACAATCAATTTTTTGAAATTACTGTACCTTCCTACTCAGAAGAATTTTATAAAAAGCATTTCAGGATGTACACAGCATATATAAACGATTTAATGAAAAATTGTCTAAAATTCGTATTATTGTTGAACATTCCGTTGGCGCAGACTGCAGAATTTTAATAATAATTCTAAAGAATTAATTGTTGCTTTAGTAACTTCTGCATCTGTTTCACATAATTTGTGCATTTTCTCAAATGATGAAGGGGAAGATTTTTATTTTGAAGAACCTGAACCATGGCCTGAAATGAATTAGATGAACCAGCTGGAAATTTAACCAGAAGAGATGAAATTTTTAATATGGTAATTGATTGTGTTTTTAAACGTGGGTTTAGTGGATCGAATAACTGTTTTAACACTTTTATAATATAAGTTTTATTCTTAAACAGAACAGGAGAACAACGGCTTCCAAGTTTTTTTTTTTTTTTCAACTTATGACGTACTACTCATAGACAAGACAAGACTATATGCGGCTGCGCAATACATGTCATTGATACAATCATAGAATATGATCAGTGTTACCACTAGGATAAATTAACTTGCCATTGTTCCCTAAACATAATAACAACACTCCCCCTCAATGGTAAGTTACCCAAAAAAATTTCTTAAAATACATTGCAGTTGATTGTAAAATTATTGAATGAACTTAGAGACAGCGGTTTCGTGAACAAATCTGCGAGTTGCAGTTTGGTTGGAATATACTTTAGTGAAACTGTTTTATCATTTATTTTGTCTCGAATGAAATGATAACGAATATCAATATGTTTGAGTCTCTTGTGGAACTCTGGGTTCCTACACACTTTGATAGCCGATTGATTATCTTCATAAATCATGACATTTAAACTATCACAAATTTTTAAATCACTAATTAAACTCTTAAGCCAACAAGCTTCACTTATGGCTAAGCTTAAAGCTATATATTCCGCTTCTGTTGAAGACAGAGCTACGGATGATTGTTTTCTAGAGCACCAACTGACTGTGCACCCAAAAACTTTAAATACATAACCAGACGTAGATTTCCTGTCTGTTCTATCCCCAGCCCAATCTGCATCAGCATATCCTTCAATTTCATTCTGAAAATCAGTTTTTCTAAAAACTAAACTTAAATTTTGTGTTTTTTGAACATATCTTAAAACTCGTTTAATCGATTGCCAAAGTTGTGAACTTGCAGTTGATTGATATCTACTTAGGATACTTATGCTTATACATAGATCTGGGCGAGAGCATAACATGGCATACATTATAGAACCTATTGCTGCTCTACATCTTTCTTCAATTTCTATACTTTCAGAATTTTTGCGTTTAAGATCATCATGTCTAAAATTTGGTTCCATAGGGGTATTACAAGGTTTACAGTTTTCCATTTTAAAAATTTTCAACATTTTCTTTAGATATAAAGTTTGGTTGATTATGATTTCATTTTTCAATACATTTTGTGTGATGTGCATACCCAAAAAATAACTGATACCTCCTAAGTCTTTCATTTTAAAGTGTTGATTCAAAGTAACTTTTAGATCATCAACCTCTTTTTCATCTGATCCGGCAATTAATAGATCATCAACATAGATCAATACAAAAATCTTTGAACAGCCTGAAATTTTGTAGTAAATACAGTATTCATTTTGAGATCTTACAAAGTTCAATGTCATCATTAAATCATTAAATTTTTTATACCAATTTTTTGGTGAGGATCGTAATCCATATAAGGACTTCCTTAGCTTTGCAAATTTTCCTGTGTCAGTATTAAAACCTTTAGGTAATAAAATATATACATCATCATCTATTTCTCCATTTAAAAAAGCACTACATACATCAAGTTGATGTATCCTGAAATTTAAATTATTGCATATAGCTAAGAAAATTCTTACAGAAGTTAATTTCGCTACTGGACTATAAATATCGCCGTTTAATGGAATTGTCTGTTGAAAACCTTTTGCAACAAGTCTTGCTTTGAATTTCGTGACACTACCGAACTCGTCTTTCTTCCTCTTATACACCCATTTGCACTCTATGACAGGCCTTTTAACATCACTATCACACACTACTTCAAACGATTCATTTTCTTGCAACGATTTTACTTCCTCCTCCATTGCCTTCCTCCATTGCTCAGCCTCAACGCTTTTCATAGCATCTTCATAGCATGTTGGTTCGTCATCTTCTGTAACTGTCAACAACAAACTATCCAAATCCATTTCAAAATCTTCAAACCTTGGGTTTCCTCTTAAGTTTCTTCTCAGGTTATATCTTCCATTCACTATTTCTTCACTGATTTCTGGATCCAACTCTTCTTCATCGGTAATTGTCTCTTCATCGTGTACAATATTATCAATTTGGGTATCTTCTAACTCCAAGTCTTGATTTTCTTCAATATTACAGAATTCAGTTATTTTACCTTTTGTTTCTTGAACTTTTTCTGGTAGGAATATTACATCCCTCTGTATGACAACCTTGTTTTTATCAGGTAAATACACTCTAAATCCCTTTGTGTCTTCTCCATAACCAAGGAAGTATCCTTGTTCATTTTTTGTGTCCCACTTCAATCTATTTTCCTTAGGTACTAGTACTGAAACTCTACTTCCAAAAATATTAAAATTTTCCATCTTATATTCCTTTTGATTCCATAATTCAAAAGGAGTTTTAAACTGAACAATGCTTGGACCAGAGCGATTCAGAACATATGTAGCGGTATTTATTGCTTCTGCCCAAAACATTTTTGTCAAATTTTTATTGCTATGTAACATTGTCCTGGCTGCTTCAACCAATGTTCGGTTTTCTCGTTCCGCCCTTCCATTTTGTTGGGGAGTATATACCACTGTGCGTTGGTGGCATATACCTCTGCTTTGCAGACATTCCGTTACCTGTTTGTTCACAAATTCTAAACCATTGTCTGTCCTCAAAACTTTCATCTTTGCACCAGTTTGCCTTTCTGCCATAGATATATAATTTTCAATTGCTTTTGCTACTTCAGATTTCTGCTTTAGGAAATAAACATGTCTATATGAGGTGTAGTCATCTTTAAATAATAAAAAATATCGAGCTCCTCCTAACGAAGGTGTTTCCATAGGACCACACACATCTGCATGAACTAGCTCTAAAGGTACAGTAGCTCGTGATTCACTATGTTGAAATTTTAATTTATGTTGTTTGCCCGATAAACAGTATTCACAAATAAATTCATTGTTTATATACTCAACATTCATTTTTTTAAGGAAATCTTTGATGTACTTAATATTTTGATGTGCTAATCTGTGATGCCAAGTCTCTAAATTTTCTATATTTTTAACTGTCATACATTCAGAAATATTATTAGTTAATTCATTTTCTATTTTGTTTTCATACATTTCCTTCTTGAACTGCATTTTATATAATTTATTCTGTCTTAGTGCCTGGGCTCTAATATTTCCATATTTATCAAAAAACTTACATGATGAATTATCAGATGACATGAAATATCCCTTATCAAGAGCACATCCAGCCGAGAATAAATTAAATTTTAGGTCAGGTATATACAAAACATTCGATAATGACGTTTCAATGAATTTTCTTCCATTATAGGACCACATTTTAATATTTCCATATCCTCTTACCTCCAATGTTTGCCCATTTCCAACTTGCACCATCCTAGGGGTTCGATCCTCGAACATTTTCTCGAACAAGCTTCTATCCCATGTCATATGTTCAGTGGCTCCCGAGTCAAGGTACCAATCACCTGATTTTACACCATCTGAATATACCATAAAAGCGTTGTGTTCCACTTCTTCTTTGACAGGATTCTTATTCGACGGTTCTTCCTTTTTCTTCTTGATCCAACAAGTCTGAACTAGATGTCCTTGTTTTCGGCAGTAACTGCAAAATTTATTTGTTTTATCAGCCTTATCATTCTTAGAGTTCTTAGTTCGAAAGTAACAGTTCTTTGCTATGTGACCAGCTTTTGCACAGATGTAGCATTTTTTGGTTGGATTATTCTGAGAACTCGTTTTGCTTACTAGTGCTGTTGTCGACTCTACTGTTTTGCATCTTTCTTCTTCAAGCAATAATCTAGAGGTTAACTCTTCCAATGTTTGATTTTTATCTGGAACTGACTCCCATGCTGATCTGAAGTGTTTAAAATGTTCTGGCAAGGTCATCAAGATTTTAGTAATTATCATTTTATCTGACAGAACTTCACCTGCAGTCTTTAATTTGGTTTTTATTTCCTCAATTTTGGATATAAATGTATTCACAGAGGAATCAAAGTCGAGCATGAAAAACCTTTGTTGTAGCAAATGCACACTTACAACTGATTCTTTATCATATACCGTTTTTAATTTGGTCCACATTTCTTTCGCAGATTCACATGACAGTAAGTGAGTTAGAGGACCTTCTTCCATACGTGTAACCAACAATTCTTGAGTTTTTGCGTCGTCCTTGAGCCATTTGTTAAGTTCATCTCCTGAACTGGGTTTTATTCTTGAACCATCCGCGATCTCGAAAAGACCTCGTCCTTTTAATATAATACTGGTTTGAAACTTCCATATGGGCCAATTATCACCATTTAATTTTAATGTCGTCGTGGTCGTGTTATCTGCCATTTTACACCACACGTGGTTTTTTCGATTTTACTTTTCACACACTCGAAAAACGTATCGTTAAATTGTTTTTATTCCAGTTGCACGACTGGGCACATAACCTGTTTTTAAACGTGGGTTTAGTGGATCGAATAACTGTTTTAACACTTTTATAATATAAGTTTTATTCTTAAACAGAACAGGAGAACAACGGCTTCCAAGTTTTTTTTTTTTTTCAACTTATGACGTACTACTCATAGACAAGACAAGACTATATGCGGCTGCGCAATACATGTCATTGATACAATCATAGAATATGATCAGTGTTACCACTAGGATAAATTAACTTGCCATTGTTCCCTAAACATAATAACAACAGATTGAACATGTTTTTTATATTTGACTTTCGATATAAATAAGAATCTATGTACTCTTCAAAAATTTATTGCAACAAATAATGTAAAAATAATCCAAAAAATCCGATAATAAATAATATAAAAAATCTTCTATGTTAACATAACTAGAATAAATATGTCAAATCAAATCAAATTTATTGAAATGTATATACAAATATACCGAAAAATCCCACAAAAATCTTCTATAACATAATTAGACAAATAGGTACTTCTGAAGTATTATTTTTAGGTTATTTGTTCTAATTCTATTAGCTTGTCCTACTTTTTTTTCGATATTCCGATAAATGCGACAAAATTAATATTGAAAAAAAAACATATATGCATGATAACATAACTAGGAGAAATAGGTACTTTGGGAGTAATTTCACATTGTTTTTAGTTATTTTGTGTTATTTGAAGCAGTTCAATTTTTTTTGTTCTGATTCTAATAACGAGCGTTCATTAAAATTCATGGTCAAGAGTGCTGTGGAGAAAGTAGATTTGATTTCTGTGACAACGAGTAGCGCTTAGCTGGTACCATATAACGATATGGTTTGAGCTAAGCGCTACTTGTAATCACAGAAAGTCAACTCTAATTTCTCCACCGCAGTCTTGACCACAAATTTTAATGAACGCTCGTTAGCTTACACTCCCTTTCTTCTCTTCGTTCTTGTCTCTATCCCTAATTTCAAAAATTTGAGAGGTATATGGGAAAATCCATGATATTCTAAAAAAAGAGACCAAGGTTGATAGTATAAAAGGCCCAAGTAGAATCCAAGAGAAGAGCAGTAACAAGAACATTATCCCAATCTTTCGGACATCATCCAGTATGTGAATTTGAGCCAGCGCCGTAGGAACACTGTGCCCACTCCTAAAACCAGATTGGTGGATTGGTAGTATATTAAGAGATGTGCTGTACTCATAGAGTTTCTTGTACACTCATTTCACCAAAATTTTCGACAAGAAAAGAAGGATACTAGTTGGTTGGAGATCACTAATAGATTTTGGTTGAGTAACCTTTGCTAGGGGACCTGTTACCACCGTTTTCCAAGATGAAGGATAGTAACCGAGTTCTAAACAAGTATTAACGAGGTGTACATTATCTGCGGCATACACAATCGAGTCATATTCCCAGATTCGCCACCAACAACATTAGATATCAATTTATAAATTATTTTAGTGATATCTTGTGAACTGGGAAGACGAAATTCAAAATAACCTTCGAAATTGTATTTGGTGTTTTCATAATGAGATGTCATCTCAGTACAATCCTCGTTCAAGCTGACAGTAATCGAAAGGAAATGTTTGTTCATTTCTTCAACATTATTATTAAACTCAGGTGGAAGAGTATTCATTCCATTTGGTACAGTATTAAGGTTTTTGAGTTGCTTCCATCCTTCCATAAGGTTCACGAATTACCAGTGGATCTAGAGATGAAATAAATATGTGCCTTTTTTCCTCTACGAATAACACTCAATGTGTAATTCCTCAAATTTTTGTGCCTTCCTTCTTTCATAATTTGAATGACGTCAGTCAACCAAGGCGCTCTTTTTCGGTGACTCGGACCATCTGGTGTGTATTGATTAAATAAAGAGGTGATTTTTGTGGTGAAATAAGTGATTTTATAATCGACAGAATTATTCGAATAAAATAGATTCCAGTCCAATAAATTGAGCTCTCTCTTGATGTCATCCTCCAAAAACAACAAAAATCTTTGAACGTTACAAATTTCTCAACTTTCTAACACGAATTCAGCAGAACAACAATCTTTGATCTGATATACCCTCCGCATCCATCGTACCAGCTCAAGAGAGCCTGAAATAAACACATGATCAATGAGAGTTGAAGAGCGACTGGTTAACCTGGTAGGTTCATCAATATGATGCCTCAGCCCTAAACTCTCCATCACATTAAACGACTGCTCAAAAGAAATACTTTGCCCTTTGGAGAAGTTCATATTAAAATCACCCAGTCACACAATTCCATCAACTTCCGGAAAATCCTGTGACAAAGCTTGATTGGTCTGATATATTGATTCAAAAATAAAAAAATCCAGGATGTCTATAATGGCGAGAGATTTATTATACTTCACCCAAACTTGCTCCGATCAATGTTAGAATAAGCATAAACCAAAGAAGATTTGTGGAAATTTTTCACATATAGAGCTACGCCACCTCCCCTAGAATCGCGCGTCGATATCATTGATATTCCCTTTAAACCCACTATGTTATCAGAAATAGAGTTATTCAGCCAAGTTTTCGTCACATTCACTATAAAAAAGTCATTGAAACAAATAAAATGACCAAAATCAGAAAACTCAGACAAAAATGATCGTACATCGCTATTTTCAAAGAAGCTATGAAATCGAAATAAACAATTTTGCAATGAATTAATTAAATATTCCAAGTATACAGAAATATATCAAAATAAACAAGATTTACGATGTATGAATATAAGAAACAAATCGAATATTCACAGTATGCAAATAGAAAATCCATAAAAAGTAGCATATAACCTTGCAATGATAACAATGAGTAAATAATGATAAGCTTTATACAAAATAAAAATGAAATATAAATACATAATAACTTATAAACAATGTAAACATGAAATATAAAAAAACATAAATAAAGATCAAATATAGATAAATAAAAGTGAACTATAAGCAGAAACAAAATATATCAAACAAACCAGCAATACAAAGACGCAGGAGAACCAGAAATTCAGTGCTACAAAAAAAAATTCTAATTGGAATTGTTTAGTGTTATTGATCTGTTTTCGAGCGGGTCTTGGCAGATATAGTAGCTGCTTCAATTAGTTTCTGGGTCTCCTTCACTGCTCTCGCGGAAAGCGTTGAGTCCTCCTTCGATCTAACCCTGGGAGGTTCAATTTGCTCCAGGTACAAGTTGTAATTGATTTCTTGGATAAGGGGTGGTTGGTGCGCTATTTGGCCCCACGATTGGTTCCTGTTGACTACTTTCGCAATCAAGAAACTGATAATTTAATATAAGGGATGAAAAATTACCCCCTGTATCCCGTTGCGAGTTGCTGATTTATTGTAGTTAAGCACATTGGTGTAACAATGCAACTTTCCAAATATGGTTATGATTCGATGAATACTTTCTGAAATAGGGAAATACAGATATTCAGGAACAAAAACTTCATCAATTCCCTGAAATAATTTTCATGAATTCCATTTCATTGCTTCGCTTCAATTTTTTGCGAGAGGCCTTTCGGGTGTTCCTGTCAAACGGTCTGCCAAGTTCACACCGGTAAAATTTCAAATCTATCTGTACTGAATAAAACATTCTCCCCTGCAAGGTTCTAGCTCAATTAGTTTTGGAGTTATGAATTTTTCAATATACCTCTTTGAATGTAATGCTGATATTCATCTGCATCAAAACCACTATCACCATCACACTCGATTAGTCTAGCCGTAGAGGTTTACGATTCTTCCTACAGATTTCCAGTCAGAGGTTCAATTCCAAAGCAATTAGTTCTTTATTTTTTTTCATTCCATAATTTGCATTTTCTTTTAATAACCCATGGATTTGGAATATTTCTTGAGCAAAAGGAAATATTACCAAGCCTAAAATTTGTAGTGTTTTTTATATCATTTTGTAGCCTGGAGACATTGGAAGACAAAACAACCCAAACAAGGTCTTCTGAAGAGATATACTTGTTCCTTTGATTGCAACCATCTGATTTGAATTGATTGAGAAAGGAAAAATCCAAACAAATGGTCTTTTATTAGATTATTCTGTAGACCATTCTTGAGTGGAGTGCAATATTTCACTCCAATTTAAAGCAGTTTATTTATATCAATAGTGTAGATTAAGTATCTATTCAACTATAACAATAAGAAATGGGCAGTAGAGTATATTTTTTTCGGCTTGCAGAATAGTTTATTCCTCAAAATCATATAGATGTAATATTGTTGCTAGTAACCATTGCTGTTTTTGCAGTGGCACTTAATTCTATTCTGAAGTTAATTCTTATGAATTCTTGACAAAATCTTCACATCCAAGATAAAATAGTAGAATTTAAAGAAACTTCTCCAAATGTTGAAGTTGTTAAGACAATATTTGTTCACTAAATGTTTATCAATAGGTGCAGGTAATGCCAATGAGAATGGGAAATGAATTACAGACAACAATGTCACAAAAACAACTCATTGTAGTGATGCATATCATAAGAATACTGGGAATCATGATGAGATTATCATAAATGTGGTATCGATATAATTTCAGTGATTTTTATTTCTAGGATATCATGTTATTCAGTCATGGCTCTAAAGGGGGACAATATAGAAGAATTCTACTGGATTCCAGAACTAAAAGATTCAAAACTTAAATAAAATTATTCACATGTTATATTACCCAGACCAGATTGATAAATAAACAACAAATACCTTATCAATTATATTATAGAATATCTAAAGTTTACCATTGCATATCCCATACAAAAAGCTTTTCCTCCAGCAGTTACTGGGGTTGAATGTCCATATCCTATCATAGCCAAAACAACGGTTGCAAAATAGAAGGCACCTGCAAACTTCCATTGTGGACCAGCTTTATGTGGTTTATATTCTGTTATCACCAATTCTATCATTCTATAATCCTCTTCAGAAATATTATATTTCTTTCTAAGGGAGTTAGAGGAAACTGAAATTTTTTTTTTCAAAAATCAGCAGTTTCTTCAATTAAGGATTACCTTTAAGTAATTCATCCCTTTTACTTTCTTCTTTCGACTCTAATGCATCAAAAACAGCTGCACCAATTAATAAATAAGTAAATGTACAAACTACCAGCGACAATGTTCGCACATTTTGTTTCTTCATTTTCGTGATACGTACATGAAAATAAGTTTAATTATTCAATTAATTCTAGAAATGTTTGGATTATTGTTCATTCCTTCTCTATTGATTTTTAAAATACATTACATTGAATATTCCATAGAAATATAGAATAACCATAGATTAACGAAGTATAGAAAATAACTGAAAATTAGTAAATCTGTGACTTATCTATGCTACGGATATATCACTATACTGTGGAATATTCTAAGATACATTCTATTCTATATTCTATTTTAAGATATAATTAGTGCTCTGTGTTATGGACCCTGCAGTATCCGTGATTTAAGGGTAGGGTGCGCCATCTATAAAAAAACAAATTCGTAAATGGGTGAAATGAGCATAGTTCCGATTCATAGTCATCCCTCAAAACCAGATATGCCGTTCTTACAGCTTCTTATAAAATTAGGTTTGTTAGTTGAGTACATTTTGCCACGATTTGTCTTATGGATGGTTTTTTGAAAAAACCTTCAATCAACAAAGAATTTATGCACTATTTACCTTTTCGCCATTAGTGAATTTATTTGTCGTTTTATTCACGATTATATTCTTTTTTTAAATCAAATCCAACAATAGAAGCTGATTCGATCCCCAACATCGAAAACGATTAACTTTTCTCTTCTTCCTTTTTCACTATCACAGGTTTTTCTCCACCACGAAAACTTTCTTTTAAAATTATCATATTATCTGAAATTCATTTACATCTTCTTCGTTCTCTTGTTCTCCAGCTTAAAAAGTGAAAAATGGTAATAATTTATCTTTTCAAGTACGAAATACTCAAAAAATGGTAGGCTCACATTTAAAATTGCAAAAACAATCAAAATTAGTAGTAAACAATAGTAAGGTAACTAAGCAAAATTAAATCCTTGAGATATGCGAACTAGATGAAATGATGAAAGTGTATTATGCGTTAGTTGAAACTCATAAGCTATGGTGTACTGGTATGGGGTGGAATAGCGACTTCTTTTACTACAAAAAAGTGGAAATTTTACAAAAGTGGATAATAAAAAACATTTACGGAAAGCCACTCACCTACCCAACAGAAAAGTTATATGAACTATCAAGAGTATGCTCTGTAAGATAGCTCTATGGATTGATGTGCCTTTTTTAAAGTACCAACACAATCTTGGGATACCTCCAAAGAATTATAGAAATAAAAGGAAATCATCTTCACATGTCGAAAATGAAAAAAACAGTTCCACAAAGATCATTCATTACATACATTATATCTCGCACCTCTACTTTATAGCCAACTTCCACTAGATATCATAGAGAAAAGAAATAACAGAAGGTAATAAATAATATATACACAGGGTGTCCCGGGAAGAATGCGACAAACGGATACCATGAATAAAGGTCATCATGGAGGACTAGTATCAAAAGGTTTCAATTGCCTGAGTGCCTTCGTTTGCAGTGACGGCTCGTGCCCTCGAGATGTGGGTCGGCCACACTCCGGAAAATTACGAACGTATATATCAAATTTATTAAAATTCATCAGTTCCAAAAAATGAAGTGATGAAATGTCTTTAAACCTTATTTCAATTTGAGTTATAATTAAATCCAGAATTTCACAAAAAAGCCGTTTCATTGAGGAATTATCCGTGAGCTGAATTTCGGAATCTATTTTACGTTTTCGACGTCTAGCACTCGGTGGAATTACTTCTGGGAGTTTTTCTACTTCTGAATATAAGCGAAAGAAATACTTATCTTCTGTGCGAAATTTTTTCAGAGTCGATAATAAAGAAGTTATTCTGGCGTTGCAATAAGTTATATCTGATAACTTATGCTGGATTATAGAGAAAACGGGATCTGTGTATGTAAAAATCAAATTAAAAGAGTGGAGAATGAACAAAAATTCGAAATCATTCAACATTTTCGTCAGACCGGTAGCTTCACGTATTGTAATATCATCCCATTCATCTAAATTGTCGCTGATATGATCAAAAACTTCAATTAATTCTTCTCTCTTATCGAATATTGTTTTTACAGCGCGAGATTTGAAATTCCAACGAGTTTCCGAGCTAGAGGGTAATCTTTTTTTGCAAATTTTGTCTAGAATATTAGTGCGTTTACTTGATTTAGTTAAAAACGACGAAAATCCTGAAAGATTCGAAAAAAACACGCGACACTCATTGATTTTCTTGGTCGAATCTTGTAACACTAAATTCAATTTATGTGCATAACAGTGCGTGAATAGTGCTTGAGGAGCAATTGCTTTTATTCGCGCTTGTAACCCATTAATTTCCCCCGCCATCACAGCTGCCCCGTCATATGTTTGACCTACTAATTTAGTCGCTAAATTGAAATCTTCAAAATTGTCCAACAAGGTATCGAAAATATCATTCGCGGTTCGACCTTTACTAACATCGAAAAAACCCCAAAATCGTTCGGATATTTTACCTTCTCGAACGAAGCGGAAAATTACTGACATCTGACAAAAATATTTAACATCCGTTGTTTCGTCTATTTCCCAAGAAAAGCACGCAGAATTATTTATTTCCTCGCGAATTTTCTCCCTCGAAATTACAGAACTTTTGAAATCAGGATGTTTTCAAAGTTAGGAATATATTAATTATATTTTCATGATCAGACAATCAATACCTAACTGCTATCGAACGGCATAAATAAGTTCTTTTCTGATTAAGACGTAATATCCCATAATTAACCATTCATTTGAATATATTAATTATATTTTCATGATCTGAAAATCAATAGCTACCATCGAACGGCATAAATAAGTTCTTTTCTGATTAAGACATAATGTCTCATAATTTAATAAAAATATAAATAAATACATAAATTAACCATTCATTTAATTATCAAATATTTGAAATAAACTGTGAAAAGTTGCTGCTTGACGCTCTGCAATAGGATAACCGGCCAGCCGACCCTGTGTATTAGGAAGCGACCTTACATCGAGTTGTTGTGCCGTTCTATTGAGTGGTCGTATTCTGGGCGTATGTCGTAGTATCTTTTCCTTTACGTAGCGCTCTCGGTAGCGCTGGTTCCGCCATCGGCTCATGGCCGACCTAACGTGATGACATGTTTTCAGTGACATTCCAGGGGTTGCAATTGTATAATTGTAACATTTGTGTTACATTTCAGACCTAATGTTACGGTGTTACGTACAATTCTGGAATAACCTGTTTGGGGTGATGTTACGAAAAGTAACCATTTACGATTGTGGTTTGTTACAATTTATGAAAGGGAATAACAACGCTGGATGCTTTGGAAATCGAATATTAGGTGGGTCCGAAAGAAAATATTGGCCGGTATAAGTTATATTTTCCTGTTCTGAGTGGAAATATTCATTACCCAGGGAATTTGGATATCGAAATCGATAACTCCGATTGAGTTTGAATGAATTGAATATCTAGAATTATTTTCTATTTCCCGATAATTTTTGGGTCGGCCCGGCCGACCCTGCCGACCCTGACGAGCCGTCACTGTTCGTTTGAGATATACAGGGTGATCATCGTATGACTGAAATTTCACAGTTCAATAACTCTTTAACTAATAGACTAAATAATTTCAAATTTTGAAGTTTTGTCAGCCTTTACTATCGACTTCCTTCAATATCTCTGAAATCGAGTAAATCAGATCCGGACTAGGAAAATTTCAGGCTTTTCCTATTTTCGTGAATATTGGATCACCCTGTACGTGAACATAATGATTTTTTTTCGTTTCTGCATACACAAAGAATTGATTCACAATAAAAATTCTAAATCTCTGCTTGGCACGGTCATACAGGGCGAACAATAAACATTCCCTTAAGAGTGATTTTTTTTTAGTTCAATAACTCTTCAACTAATCCACCGAATATAACTTCAAATTTTGAAGGTTTGTCACCCTTTACTATCGCCCTCTTTCAGAATTTTTGAAATCTAATAAATCAGGTCCGGACTAGGAAAATTTAAGACTTTTTCTATTTTCGTGAATAATGGACCACCCTGTAGGTTAAAATCATAATTTTTCTCGTTTTCGTAACCACAAAGAATTAATTCATGATTCTAAATTTCCTGCTTATACAGGATGATCAGTTCGTAAACATTCCCTTACGAGCGGAATTTTGCAGTTCACAAGGAATGAAATCAACAATTCCCGTTAATTTCACATATGGACTCAAAATAATTCAAAATCAGTTATTTATAAAAATTCCCAAGTTAGATTCTCGATAAATGTTAGGTGCGGTATCTGCAACAACAATTTGATTTGCCCCAAAAAATTTTTAAATAGGTAAACATAAGATATTTATGAAAATTTTCAGACATAATTTTGTTTGTTAGAAAACATTTTAATGGAAACATTGTGGTTGCCACAAAACTGATCTAAAAAATGCGCAAATATTTGACCGAGACTTTTGAAAACAGATGGATTGGCAGTCTGGCAATATGTCTTGGCCTCTTCGATCCCTTTATCTGACACCCTTGGATTATTTATTATGGGAAGATTGGGAAGGTCTATGAGGTACAGACTAACAGTAGGGAGCAACTGCTACAAAAAGTTATTGATGTTTGCGATATTATTCAATCTCAACCGAATACGATAGCGAAATCTGTGGCACAACTATATCAACATGCTCAAAAATGTATTTAAATGGAAGGACACCATTTTGAACAATTTCTGCTGAACTGAAATATTTTGTTTTTGATTCATTGTTTTCAAGTTCAAATATTTTCAATTTATTTGCTGTTTATGTTCTACTCTTCATCCAGTTTGTGGATTAAAAGTTTTCTCAAATAATTTGAGAAAAAGTAAGGGAAGGCATTCATAAATGGTTAAGAAACTGCAATCTTCGAAATAATTCTACCGATAAATACAGGATATTATCTTGAACTATGAAATTTCTTTCATAATGAAATGTTTATTGATCACCCTGTATGACGGTACTAAGCAGAGATTCAGAATTTTCATTATGAAATCATTCTTTGTGATTACGAAAACGAAAAAAATCATGATATCAACGTACAGGGTGATTCAATATTCAAGAAAAGAGAAGAGGTCTAAAATTTTCTTAGTCGGAATTTGATTTATTCGATTTCAAAAATTCTGAAGGAAGGCGATAGTAAACGGTGACAAAAGTTCAAAATTTGAAGTTATTCGGTGGATTAGTTGAAGAATTATTGAACTCTAAAAAAATTCACTCTTAAGGGAATGTTTATTGTTCACCCTGTATGACCGTGCCAAGCTGAGATTTAGAATTTTTATTGTGAATCAAATCTTTGTGTATGCAGAAACGAAAAAAAATCAAAATGTTCACGTGCAGGGTGATCCAATATTCATGAAAATAGGAAAAGTCTGAAATTCTCCTAGTCCGGATCTGATTTACTTGGTTTCAGAGATATTGAAGGAAGTCGATAGTAAAGGATGACAAAACTTCAAAATTTGAAATTATTTGGTCTATTAGTTAAAGAGTTATTGAACTGTGAAATTTCAGTCATACGATGAACATCACCCTGGATATCCCAAACGAAGGCACTCAGGCAATTGAAACCTTTTGATACTAGTCCTCCATGATGACCTTTATTCATGGTATCCGTTTGTCGCATTCTTCCCGGGGCACCTTGTATAATAATAAACCTAAGTCTTTTTGAGATACATTCACAAATATAAATAAGTTTATTTAATTAGGGGTTTATCTGTCCATAGAATTATTGTTAATATGAATTACAACCCATCCACAAGTGTTATACTTTTGTGGGAGATCAATGTTTGTTCATTCATTAATTAAGTTAGAATTTATGTACATTATTTTTTGTATTTCGGAATGAATAAACGGTATTATTGTTATTCTGTAAGAGCCTTTCACAAAATTCATGAATTTTTTTCATGGAATTATGTAATTAAAATACTCGACTCCAATAGTGGCACAAAAATTTTACACTTTCTGGTAACGACTTCATGAAAACAATGTCACTTAAATCCTGATATAAGGAATGTTTTGGATTAAAATAGAAAAGAACGAGTGAAAAAAAAAAGTTTTCATCCAGAGTAGAAACAATAAGACACTGGGCAATAATTAGCATTAAAAACCACCAATGACTATTGAACAATATCAATCAATGATAAAGTACCTCCTTTAAATGATGGTAATTTTTGTGTTCTTTTGAGGATGAGACTCAAGTTTAAAGATATAAAAAAATTTTGAATTTTCTTAATCTAATAGGCCAAAAAATGATATGGTAATGAAAAAGCATTCTGATGTCTTGAAAATCATATCATTTTTTAGTGAACATCACAAAGTCCCCTGACCTATAATCTCATAATAATTTAAAGGTTAAAAGGGTTTAAAAATGAGTCATTTGACACTTAAATTTATTTTCACTATTTTGAGGGTATTTATTAACTTACATGCACCTCAAAACTTTTTCTTGGGTAAGGCCTTGCATAACTATATACAAACGTCCTTATAACTAATATAGATAATTCTTGCTTTATGCAGAAGAACTGTTTTATCCTTTCTAGTCTGTAAAAAATAATATCTTGAAGAAATTTTTAATATCTACTATGAATTCCCTCATTCAATCATTTGATAACTTTTCATGATAGAATTTACAAATTCCAAAAAATGGACTAGACAGTATTGATATAAATCTTCTTTATTGTGGATCATAATTATAACTGCATATACCTATAAGTCACCGACACATTGAATTAAAAGTACTTCATAAGAATCAAGATCTACTTATAATTTGAGTATGTAAAAATGTTCAAACTGTAGGGAATCTAACAACTCGCCAAAAAACTAAATAGTAAATATAACTTTCAAAATCTTATTTTGGAATATCCTATAATCTTTTCCATCAAAGAAAAGAAAATAGGAAACTTGTGTCTTATTATACTTGTAGAAAAATCTTAATACTAAAAAAAATTCATTACTAATAAGTTTACAATAAGAATCTCACATCTTCAAAAAAAATATATGGAAAAACTATAATTCCTACTGGAAAAGAATGACAATTTAATGAGAATCAAATTTCAAAATTTTCTTGTGTTCTACATACGATTCCAAGTCATCTAAATTGTCCCACCATAATTTCAATCGATGTTTTAGAATAAGATTGAACCAAGGTGTTAATGGTCCACTAAGAGTAGGAATATAATTATCTACTTCAGTTCTTGGTACATAACTTATTTCAGATATTTCATTAGGATTTGGTTTTAATTTATAATCTCCTTTTAAAAATAAGATGTAGTCTATTTCATGTTCACCCCATTTGCCGTTACCTTCATCTTTATATATTATTCTGGTAAGATAGGTAAAATCCTCCACTTTCATGGAATCTAATGGAATTCCTAACTCAAAGTTCAATCTCCTGATAGCTGCCCTTTTTACTCCTAATGCATTTTCTTCAACTTCTTCTCCAGGAATATCAGCTATAGGATGACTGCAGCATGAATTTGTGTAGTGATCAGGATAAGTAATCTATAAATACATTTTTTAATATGAAACGATAATTATATTGATAAAAGCCATTTATCATACCTTTTCTGAAGAACGTTTTTGTAAAAGTAAATCTCCGTGACTGTTGAATAGAAAAACGCTTAATGCTCTATGAAGTAATATATTTCCATTTGCTTGTACTTTATGACAATCTCTTTTACTTGCCGTGCCTATGACTTTATCTTGTCTAGAAACCAAAAAGCAGTTTTCCGACATCGCTTTTTCTTGTACTTCACTGATTTCTTTAGTCATTTTAGAGGTAGTTGATATGTTCTTCAATAAAGGTAAGCTTATTACCCTTTTCAATGCCGATATCAACATATCCAATAAGAGAATATTAGCACTTGGAGAATTCCAAAATTCTATGAAAACTCTTTTCTATATGACTTTCAATCTAACCTTCAAATCATTTATTGCCATTGAAATTTATATTGTGATTGTAGTTCTGGCAATGATAAATTTTATAGTGTCATAAAATCTAAAAATAATGAAATGTTGAAGACTGTATTATTTTATATATAAAAATATATAATTGTCCATGCCTTACTATATCTGAGCGTAGGCTACGAATTATCGATGTCAACTATCATCTATGGCGTTATGATTCTCAACAAACATGGAGGAAAACTAGTAATTATTTCGATATGCATGTTGTGTTAGTGATAAGTGAGTTTTTATTAATATTTTTATTTTAGGTGATTACTTTCAATTAATCTATAAATTGTGTAGTGTATTTAATGTAGGTATGCGAATAAAAAGTTTTTTAAGTTTCAATTACATCGAAATCGAAAATTAATCGAAAGAAAAAATGGAATATTATTTGAATTCGACCATTCGACGAGCATTATTAGTAAACTAGATGATTTTGAAATTCCCTCAAAAAAAAAAACTCATCCCGGCAATATAAACTCAAGCTTTGATGCAAATTATGCTATTTTTTTCTATTAATTTGCGTCAGCTTATGATGAGATATAAAAGTGAACATTTCCATAATCTATGATTGTGTGTTTGCTTATTGAAGACAGTCAACAAAATATACTGGGTTCTAGTTCATGTTCAATAGGTGAGCCCTATCATTTCCTAAAAAAAGATAAAAAAAATATCTAACCTAACATTTCATTGAATCTATAATAAACGAAAAAATCAACAGAGTATGACGTTTCTTGATGAATTAAAACTGCATCTTAGTGATGTTTAAATTCATTATTGTCATCGAGTGAAAATTAATACTAAGGGGACCAAACCTGTCATAGTTACTCCCTTTTCATTGTACAGGGTGGGCAAATTTCGATGTTTTAGCACTACAACTTTTAAACCAGAGGAAAAAGACAAAATCTGATACCCCATTCTCGGTCTCTTTTCTGATTTTCATTTTTGGCCACCTTCTTTTGTTTTCGAGTTATAAGCGAAAATTGGAGAAATGGCGATATCGAAAAACATTTATATCTCCGCTAATACTGATTATAGAGCTCTGAAATTAAAACATTAGCCAGGTACTTTTTTAAGTAGAATCCAGTGGCTTGCTTGTATTTTCAAAAGGGTCTTTAATCACGAAGCTATGACCCAAAATTATGTTTTTTCAAATGGAAACACTAGATTTCTGTGCCATTTTTCGAAAGCTTATTTTTTCCTGATTTCAAAAATATATAACATTGTATGGTTTGTATCAAAATAAATAGCAAAAAATGGTCAAAAACCATTTTTTACCTAAGAGTCTCAATATTTTAATGGTTTCAACTGTTGTTGAGCACAGAAAAATTGAGCTTTCTATAATAAGAGCAGTGTCCTTTCTCCTTTCGTGTTTAGGTCTGTTGAATTTGTTTTGTTCACTTGGTTTCTGAATTGCTTCTGGGGAGTGTCATTACAATATTCGTTGTTTTTTTAATGTATTCTTGTTGGTACTGTTATGACGTAATGATATGTATAAGTTCAAATATAGATATTAGTTTTTTTTTGAAATTATGCTTCAATATCATAAAAAATATGTATCGGACAAAATGACATACTATCCTGATGGACAAAACGACAGTGTATGTCATTTCGTCCGATACATGTCAAGAAAGTATATTTTTGAAAATAATATGGAATTTTGTTGATTGATATTCACGTGAAACTAATGAGCTCATTTGCATGTTGTTTTGTACTCATTTTGCACGTACAATACGCGATATAACGTGAAATTCTAGTATGTATCTAGTAAAAAATACGATACCCTTTCCTATTGAAATTTTTTCACCACTTCCCCAGAGACAAGGCATAAGAAAGCCAAAAGCTCACAAGTCACAAATGCAATTGTCACTTAACGTTGACGCCTTATTTTGACAAAATTAAGGCTAAATCTGCTGCGACCAATCCACCCAAGAAGAAGAAGAAACGAGAAATTACTGAAACGTTGAAAAATAAAAAAGTTGTTGACGATGAAGAATTTGACACTGAACCGTTTCAAATCGAAAATAAAATTGAAGATGACGATGACTGTCCCTGCATTTATTGCAATGACGTTTTTTTTCGTTTCATACCTGGTAAGCAGTGGCTGCGTTGCATGCGGTGTTTTCACTGGGCTTATAACTCGTATGCTTCTGTTTCGAGAACCAAAACCTACATATTTTCGAACTTTGCATTCGAATATTATGTTTGTCATTATGTCTATTACTAGTATGTCATTTTGTCCTTAGTATACGGACAAAATGGATTTTGTTAGAAGTCAAAATAATTTCTTATATCTTTCATAAGTTCAATTCACTTTTCAGCTTATAATACTTAAAAACATGTATTTAGCACCAAAATGGGAGTATTATTGCAATAACTGAAAATATATGATTGAAAAACAAAACAGTATGTCATTTTGTCCGCATTTCCCCAACAGTTATTGATGCAACATCCAAACATCCTGTACGACGAGGTCGCTATTTTTTGTTTTTCAAACATAGCAGGTTAGGAAGGTTCAGGTTATTGAACTATTTTCTTGACAGGGTTGAAGGTCAGGTTGTTGGAACAAAAACCATTTATGGTTTATTTATTAGTGTTTTAAAAAAAAAAACTTGTAATTTATTATAGAGCCCTGAAGAAGATTTTAGAATAAAGTCGAAACATGTCGGCAATGGTCTGAGAGGTGGTTTTTGTTCCAACAACCTGACCTTCAACCCTGTCAAGAAAATAGTTCATCATTAAAAAAGGTCTCAAACCAATAACTCGTTCAGGTTATTCTTCTAGTGCATAATTTGTACAAAAATACAGCAGAGACGTCTCTGGAAAAATGAGATTATTTGAAGTCTCAGAAGTTTGAAAATTGGGGTTATAGCTTCTGATTAGCCTTTTTCTCCATAATTTGCAGATATATACAATATATGAATAACGTTTATACGGGATGTACAATTGACATCATAGTTTAAGGTTACACTTCTATTGCATAATTTCCTCAAAGAAATACAGGAAAGTCGATCATTGAGTACCTACCTACTAATTGGAAAATTTGAATTCTGAAAATTCGGATTATATTATTCTTTATATGGTAACCAGATCTACAGGCAATGTGGATATACCACAAATGTGGATCTATGGACAATGTGGATTTACTTGTGAGGCGTACAAGTGTTCTCTAATTATGATAATAATGAATTATTTTCCAATGATTTTTATTGCTCTAACATTAAATTCAATGCGAGTATTATTTATTCTACAAAACAGATTACATAATATATTCATGTCTATGGTTGATGAAGAAATAATTAATTCGATAACAGCGCAATGTAAATAAATAAATGTAATTGTTTTTTAATTTTTATACATATCACACAAAACTTTCTCCATAGGTGTATTTCCGATAGTTTTTTGAAAAAAAACAGCCTCTACTCGAGAGGGTGGTACTATCCGTAAAAGAGGTAACATTAGGAGAAGTCTTCCAAATCTGGCAACTTGCCCTGGAAGTTGAGTTCTGCAATGTTGCCACAACATTACTTGAGCTTGATCTTGAAGATTTTCTATCTGACTTGGATCCTTCAGACCCCTTGTTTCTGAAAAATTACATTACATTACAAATTTTCATGAATATAAAAATTTTTTCGCAGTCTCCTACCTGCTCTGAAAAGAACAATGGCTTTCAAACAGGCAAATTCAGCCGGGTCCACGTGAACAGCTTTGAATCGGATTAATGTATCTGCTAGATATCTCACATCGGTAACACTATTTCCGTATTTAGTGTGTTCACTGATGTTGAACAAGGGACACACTGCAACATCAATTGGCATGCACCACTGAATTGCGTTCAATAAGAATAATTCACTCCAGGATTCTTCGAGGAGTATGACCTAAAATAATTCATTCCAACGATTATAATGTTGAACATGTTTAAAACCCAATTATTTACATTACCTGGTCTCTAAAAGGCAAACTAGCAAAACTTGGCAAATTTTTAGCCCATTTGACTGCCATGAAAAGAAGTCTTGCTGAAGTTTCATAAATGGTCTCATGCGTTCCTGGATAAATTCCGGACAAGTTGCCTAGGTTTTGTGGCTCTGGTCTCAGTGGCCCACTACTAGAAGAAACACCGCATCCTGAAGTTGGGGCATCATCTTCTTCATTCGTGACGTCAATACTCTCTTCTACAAAATAGATAGTCTATTAGTAGATTAGTGGTTTAAGTATAAAATTTTCAAAATTAATAGAGGGGTGTTCTACACAAGAATTGTTCTATTGATCAAAAAATGTTTCAAACGAATTAGTTTCCATAAAAATTTATTTTAGTAATTCAGTTGCCACAAATGACTACAATTTCCTTGTACTATCCAAATCATGTGGCGTATTTTTCTCCATTTATCAATATAAGATCAACCATTATATTAGGTACTGAAAAAATACCAAGTATGTGCTATCGATGCGATCGATCAAATAGAATGACACACAATTTTTACTACCAATGCACTGGGGGTGCCATTTGAAAATAAAAAATGAGGGGTAGCTACCACAGGGCTGTCAAATGTAAGAACCTTTTTTATGCATCATTGGAAAGGTACTTTTGATGTTTTTCAAAGCAATGCTTTTAATCTTGTCAAATAAGCTAGACACTGCCTGTATACGATAATTGGGACACCTAGTATATGAGACGTTAGTGAAATCCAGTTTACTGAGAATTGGAGACTAATAGAGAAATATAAGAAACGATTGGAATGAACGCCAAAAAGTCACTATGGTTTTTAGAAGGGAACAAATCAGAAATGAAACACCTTTTGCAGAATGGGCATTTCTACACAAGTTATGCTTCAAAATGAGTTAAGAGACTTAAAATACACAGAGGGAACACCATTAAGAAAATTTTCGTCAATATCATCTCTGAGTTAAAGGCTCCAGGTGGAGAACTTGATCTAATATCCTGCTTCACCTCGTTGAAATGTCGTCCATGTTAGGGCTATTCTCTCCATCTTTGCAGTTTTATTTTTTTTTTGGATCTGGTGGTTGTATGAAAATCGCTCTCTGTGCAGTTGTAAGGTGATGATTCGTTTGCTTCGCACATTATTTGGTAGAACTCTGATGTACTTGCTTGATCTCTGAAGAATTCTCCTAGGCTCTTTATCTACCCACGAGCAAGTTCCATGATGTCCTTCAGGCCCCTGCCTCCATTATTTCTCGGAAGTATCGTCCTCTCAATGCTGCTTTTCGGATGGCGCTTGTTTGCTTTTGTTATCAGCGTTTGCAAGTTTTCGATGTCTGTTTTGCACCATGGAACTATACCGAATGAGTATGTTAGAATTGAACATGCATATGTATTGCAGATGTGAGCCAATAGTTCGAAGCTTCAATGTCGACATGATCTTGGTTCACTTCGTTAAAATGTCGTCCATGCTTTTCTCTTCATCTTTGCAGTATTTCTTGGAAGATCTGGTGGTTGTATGAAAATTGCTATACCGAAAAAGTATATTAGATTTGAACATGCATATGTAGTGATGGCTCTCGTCATGTTTTTGCTGTTGAGGTTTGTTTGTAACATTTTGTTGGTTCTCCTAATAAACTCAGTTATTAAGTCTTCATTCTTGATTCGTCGGTTTTATTTCATTCCAAGGTATTTGTAAAGATCGTCCGATTTCATTGCTTCTATCTCCTGTCTATTGGAAAGAACGATCGGTTCATCTTGAATTCTCCCTCGCACATCAATTACTGAATTTATATTCAGTTCAATTACTGAATTTATAGGGAAGAAGTAATCACAAAAGCAAAAAAAAAAACATTAAAAATATTGATAATCGTGAATCGAATTGATTAATTCTAAATAAGAAAATTAAAAAAACGTTTTCATAAGATACGGATTTTTTATTTAGTATTTCAAATCCCATTTCGAAAACTATCTTGTATCTAGTACCTCGAACACTCATGTTCAAAGAATTCTGTTTTCTTTCATCTTCATTTTGCCAATTCTTTTTATTTTGGTAATCCTGTTTATATTGTCAACTTTGAAAAATAAAAACCTTTTTTTTTATTCGAAAATATTTACTATTTTGAATCAGTTCGCTGTACTTCTTCTCTTACCCGTTCATAATCTTCCTACTTAAGAGCTTAGTGCTCGAAATATCGAATTACTTTTACTAAGTTCTAAGTAATCGTGAGTCTTTTGTGAAAATTGGTGCTCAGTGCTTAGTGCTCGAAGCCCTTTTTTTCGAGTGCTTGCTTAGTGCTCGACGCGCTATTTTTCAGTGCTAGTCACAGCTCTGATTGGGAAAATATAAGCTTTTTACGTTTCTAAATTAAAGCCTTATACAAAACCTTTGAAGATTTTCATTTTACGTAGTGAGTGTCAAAAAGAAAAAAAATTCAACAAACTAGTCCAAGGTCCAAGATCAACATCTAAAATTAAAATAGGGAACAGATTGTCACGTCCATTTTATGTAAATAAGGGATTACGACAGGGATGCACTATATCACCCACTTTATTTAAAATCTATATAAAGCATGCTTTAATGCAATGGAAACGAAAATGTTCTGGGATGGGCATACCTTTGAATGATACGAACATCTACACCCTACAGTTTGCGGATGACCAGGTAATAATCGCAGGAGACAAAGAAGATCTATAATACATGACACGTAAACTGAAAGATACATATGAGTATTGGGGATTGGAAATGAATCTGGAAAAGACTAAATATCTTTGTATAGGAGATCAATTGAGTGAACTGGATATTGATACAGAAAGCATACAACCTTGCAAAGAATACAAGTATTTGGGAGTGAAGTTCGACACAAGCGGTACAGATGAAAATGAGATAAGATCACGAGTAACAGAGGCAAGAAAAGTTCAACATCTACAATACAATGATCAAAAGCCAATTAACGTATGGATCTGCGACATGGAGACTGACAGAAAGAAATAAGAGGAGGATAAAGGCTGCAGAGATGGATGGGTTGAGGAGATCGGCTAGAATATCAAGAATGCAAAGAATAAGAAACCAGGAAGTACCTAATCAAATGGGAGTAGAAGGCACAATCATGGATGATATAGAGAGAAAACAGCTGATCTGGTATGGACATGTTCAACGAATGGGACAATCACGACTGCCAAAAATAACAGTGGAGTGGATACCAAACATGAGAAGACGAAGAGGGAGACCAAGAAAGAACTGGATGGAGGGAATACGAAAAGCAATGAGAGATCGAAACTTACAAGCAGGGCAATGGGAAGATCGCAAAAAATGGATTCTAGGCATCGGACAACGTCGTCGCACGTTTTAAACCGATATATAAATATATATATATATATATATATATATATATATATATACTAGTCCAAGGATGAAAGATTGATTATTTGTTCGAAGAAAGAACAATTGAAATTTTTTTCAATTCCACAAATGAAAAACTGCTTCTCTAGTGCCATCCTATATTCACATACGAGTACACCCTGTATAATTACGAAAGCTTTATTGGAATTTTACCCACTAATGAACCTAATCGCGGCAAGTTTTGTTTTTTCGTTTCGTAGTTATTGTGTTTACTGCCGGTCGGAAGGACGAACTGAATCGATTTTCAAAACTGATTGATCTTCAGTAAATTTGAGACTTTTCCTTGCTCAAAATTCTAAAACTACGGACATTGTGCCGAAATGATGTAACGACCGCTCGGAGAACGAGCGCTCAAAAAATCATCGAATACGTTACCACTCTTTCATTAATGACGTAATCATTTTAAAATTTTCAACAAAAGTTGGGCACTTAAAGTGAATAGTTGAGCAGATTTGATTCTATTTTAGTTACTCATTTCAGTGAACAAAAAGAATCTGCGTCTTTGCGCAGGCCTCATTAGCTTTGCGAGCACCTGAGGTTTTGTGCCCTAACTCTAGCGAGAATCGATGCCAGCTCGCAAGGGGAAATAAAGTTTGATTTGATTAGATCATTTGAATAAAAACGGGGGAGTGTGTTGAATGATGTTTTATTCGAGGCATTATGGGTAGCGATTTAAGTAGCTTGAGCGATAAAAGTGACATAATGCTAAAGAGGGAAGCGGACCTTTATTCGAGGTGAAGTGATTTTCGAATTACTGGTTGGGAAGAGGCTTTTAATGCGTATGTGGAAGAGAATTTCATTACATCGAATTGGATTGAATATAATGTGATTTATGTGAATGTAAAATTGCAATTGTGTCCTATTTTATATGTACTTAATTCAAAAATGAAAATGAAGGGTGATATAAGTCGGTGAATTTTGAGTTTTCAAATTCTTCTGATGATGTAGAGTAAAAATGGTACCCATACCTTTTTAGGGTGTAGTGTAGTATTCCCTATGGAGAAAATTTGTTCTGATTTATAATAATATTGATAATCATGGTAATGTATCAGATATGTCCGATCATGATGATATGAATTTTGAAAACTCAATTAATAATGCTATTGAATGCTGAATAAACAAATATCAGCAACATGAGGAAATTATCCTAACGTTGAAAACATTTATATTTGAATATATCATCTAATTTGAAATACAAAATCTTCAAATATATCAAGAATCAAAAATCAAGAAAAGGAAGACACCAACAGAAAAATCGACAAAGAGTAAGTGGTGACTTAATATACATAGCACAATGAGTTCGTATTGTGTTCAGCAGGTTCTAGTAGTCGTCAGTGAATAGGCTAGACACCGGTTTTTGAAACCCTTCCTTATAAAGGAATACATCTACTATTTTCTGAAAAACCTTATTTCGGGAATAATAATAATCTCAAGTTTAAAGGCAAAATAAACTACTCTTCTCGATATAATTTGAGATTAACGTGTTCACACATAAGACAGACAGATTGATAGACAGACAGACAAAACTAAAACAAGAGTTTTTTCATAAGAAAAGGGTTATAAACTCGATAATGCTCTGTTTTAGTTTTCAGAAATACATGCAGTAGTTTATATTACTTCATTATAAATATATTGTTATTGTTATAACATATTTTGAGTGGATATGTTTTTTAGCGTGAATAATTTTTTATACTATCCCCAGCAGATTCACCCTTTGAATAAAGCTGATTATCTTGCTGAAGAGTTGTTTTTCAGTTGGTTTCGGTTCAACGTTGCAACAGAATTAATTCTGCTGGCCCATAGAGCTTGCCATGAGGAAGAATTGTAAGTGAAAAATGCTAGAAAAGCACTGACCTCGTGTTGAAAGCTTTTGAGTGCTATTTCATTAATTCGTCTACTGCGCCCTTGGTGATCACAGTCATGTATATATTTATGTGTTTATTTATATACTATCAAGCCATTCTTGACGTCTAGATGAAGACTACCCTCAGTTCAAGGCAGCTGCATCGAAGAAACATCAATACTTTTTCTCTGCACAGACCACCCAACAGTGACCCTGAAGAAAAAGAAATAACCCCCTTCTTCACCGACAAGATCATAGCAGGATACCTGAAATCGAAGCAACTCAACTGATACATCAGTGCAATAAAAATTAAAAATTAGGGGAAATCCATAATCTTATCTTTGTAAGACATGATGACACAACACACACGTGCGGAAAGAAGAACTAATTTCAAATCATTGCTTCGGTTTCAAAAGAGAGCATGCTTCAATAGTACGGCAACTCTTGATGGAGAGATAATTTTTTTATTCTTGTTAAAATACTAAAACTTCCTATAATCAGCGAATAAATCTTCATACCTGCAGAGTAGTTTTCCATGAAAAGTTCTGCTAAAAAGTCGATATTCTCATTTTTTATAATTGAAAATTGTCTCAAGAAGGGAAAGAAACCTTATTTGAAAGTATCTTTCCTGAAAGTTCTACTTGTATTCATACTAACTCATAGTTTCACTTCAAAATGAACAGCATTTTTTTCAAAATGAAACTAGGTTCACTCAGCATAAAAAAACGGAATGGATTGAATGGCACTGCAAATAATAAAATGAGAGAACAGTAATTTCAATTTATAACATGAAATATATAACCAATCGGTTCATTCCTATGATTCTCAAATAAAGTTAAATGCATGGGGTTTGCTTAAGGAACCTCAGAATTTTAGTACGTAAAATCGAATGAAATAATAAAAAATATAGGTTCTAATTTGAAAATCTCGAGTTTTGATGGATTTGAGTTGTCTAAGTTCATGATCTTCTAATGAACACCCTGTACATTTTTGGTCGAAACCGCAAACAGTCTTATAATACTAGGTATTTGCAGAATCGAAACAAATTTTTTTTTCCGAAAAAAGCTTTTTCTGACGAAAAATTCAAAAACATTGTGAGTCCTCATCGCCTCCATTTTCTTTATAAAAATTCCATTATCTCATGAACCATTGAGTTTTCAACCAAGGTATGGCATATTGCCAAAATTGTCGTCAAAAAAGCTATCTAATGATGCAATAATATACAGGGTATGCCATTTGAAATAACAAAGTACCTACTACTTTTTGATATAAGCGGCAACACCGCAGCACTGAAAATATTTCAGATCGATAGAGCAGTTGTTCTTGTCTAAGAAACCAACTTTTCGATGAATTCTTGCTTTCCGTTCTTCGTAAATGTCTAACGTACCATCGACCGTGATACACCCTGTATATTAGACCCAAAGACGTCTTATGATGTTTGTTGAGATGATCATGAATTTTTGTTGTAAGTGAATAAACAATCATTGGTTTCGAAACAAATGTATTATGCGATCAAACAATATCATAAAATTTCGCTGATAAAAAAATATTGCCTACCGTCATTGTCACTACTCTCCTTTGGTGGTGAGGGTGCTCTAGTTGAAAGTGATGGGGGAGGTACACCGGGTAACAAATTTTGTGTATACCTACTTGGAGAAAGTGCCATACTTAGTGATACTGGTGGCCTGTAAAAAATAAGGTAGTTCGAGATTATGTATGGCGAGTTATAGAGTTATCTGATCGAATTGAATCATTTCAGATGATATTCACTACTCAGTCATCGATGATGAGTAGCAATAGTGCTACTCATAATGGATGACAGCACTTTCTGTGGTTAACTGTAACCTTAATTGCAGCCACCATTATGTTTATATTCGAATATGAAAATCGACTAAATTTTTGGTTTCTAAAAAATGTGGTAAGTTTATATAAACTCCTCTTCTTGGAAACATTCACATATTATTTATTGTATATCTGACCTGATCCTTTATGAATACTTTCTTGAAATTTCTTATTCTTCATTCATATAATTTGATGAATTGATTGATAAGTGCTGGACACGGAATTATTATGGTTTACTAGTCCAGTCAGTATGGATTTTTGACAGGAATGTTTTGGGGAAATTTTGATTTCTTCGATTTTATACATATGTTTTTCTGCATATAACTTGTAAAATATCAATTTTTCATGAATGGCCTTTCATACAAAAACAAAGTAAATAAAATTCCAACTAATTCCTTTCATTAAGGTTTTTTGTCCGATAAATCGTTCTGGCTCAAACCATAGTTGAAAATTGGCGTATTTTATCTGGTTCTACAAAAACCAATTTTTTATACTTTAGAACTGAAATTCATTATAAATGGGAAGTGTTCTACTCAATATTTCACCGAAACTTTTCCATAAGGGGCCTTGATATAGCAAATTGACTATACCTACGTCGAAGCGCCGACTCTAGAGCACGTCTACTCTCAAGGAACCCGCAGAACACATCCAATCAGTGTTCATTTGCGAATAAAAGGAGCCACTTAACTATCTGGAGAAACCAGACCACAGTCTTAACAACACACCAAAGATTTAAGAGACATGTCTTGAGGATTCAAGTTCAGTATCGCATTCTATATTACGGACACGAATACTTGCGACAAGTTTGCAGTGTCGTCGTTTTAAGAGCAATTTTCTACTGAATAGGATAGAACTAGAATCTTCAAAATCCTTTTTTTTTCAATTTCAATACGTCCATTTTTAACGAAAATACAGCCATTTGAAAATCCGTTAAAAACAGTTTTTTGATACTTTTTTTTTCCAGTAATGTAAATATTGGCGAAGCAGATCCAACACATTTACTTTTATTTTAGTTTTCTTTCATCTTTTTTATTCTTTATATTAATGGTCTATTTCATCTCAACTGGAGGAAGGCAATATAGTTTTGGTTCGTAATAAAATAAACTATGCTGTAAATGTGTTCTTGTGTTTTATGAAATCTTGGGGACTATTATATTTTTATTTTGTATACTCCTTGTGTTATGACCATGTTCAACGATACTTTTTTTTCTAAATTGGTATATTAAAGTTTCATAAATATATATTTGTTTGATATTAAGTTGTTTTGTCTCGTTGTTTAATCTATTAGTATATTAGTATTGAATAGTCTTCCAACTTCAAGAATGATCTTTAGTATAGTATGTTGGAAAATTTCCAAGTGTTTTAAATGAGTACGAAACATACCACCCCATTCTATTTTCTAGAATGCCGAACGTTTTAGCAATATTAATATTGATACTAATATTAGCAATAATAAAAAATTATCTCCGTGTTTGTTCGGTTCAATCAAGAGTTGCCGGACTATCTACTCTATGCTTGGAATCAGGTTTAGCCCAAAAAATTGATTTCTCCTCTAATATCCATTTATCGATATTGTTCATTATCGTGTCCTTTGCTGCAGCCAAGTTAAAAAAAGTCCAATTTCAATAGCCACTTGTATATTGTGACAAAAGTAAAAATAGTCTATATCCACATCCTTCAAAAAATAAACATTGTTTCCATAATCAATGTTTAGTATTAACCAATGTTTAGCAAGACACGAGATATGTTTGGCAACATTGCAAAATCTCGACGGTGATCATAGAGTAATCAGTAATTTAAATTTTCTAGTATAATGTTCTCCGATTTTGTGGTGGAAAAGTTAATATAAATTATTATTACAAATTGTCATTAAATGATAATTCACGATCTGAATCTGAATCCATATTTCAATTTCGAATTTTCTCACGAAACCAAACACAAAAAAACAATGTGACACAATCAAGTTATGTCCATACAGAAAAAATGTTTATGGTTATTTAATAATTATATTTAATTTAATAATATTTAATAATTTTTATAAGTAAGATGTCTAAAAACATGGTGTATGCACCCGTCAATTTTTGAAAGGAATCACATTCGACCAAATTGAACATATTAGTTTTATTTCGTGGCGGCGCCGCAATGTCATACTTTTCATTTCGATCTTTTTTCCTTTAATTTTGACAGGATACATTAATTAAAACCCGATCCTAGCCAATCAGAAGCTTAACTAATATTCTCAAAATTGGCAAAACCAAATCTAATCAGTCCATACACCTGGTTTTTAGACATCTTAGTTATAAGTCATATGTTCCGACGTTTTGAGTTGCACAGAACCATGTTTGAAACTAATCGGCAAGATAAACGTCCAAATTTTCCTGTTTAGTGCAACCGATGATTGGGCCACATTAAACGTCATTTAAAAGATGATGCAAGAGAAATCAGAAAGTTATCAATGTTTAAATTTTTAATCAATGTTTAGGCAAACGGTGCAACTGGACATTCGGGATGCAAATGAAAAGGATCGTGTTTTCAGTAGATATCAAGTTGTGTATCGAAAGAAGATAAATATGTACTACGTAATACATTTTGATACATCTCAAAAAATAACCGCGGATAAAGCATAAAATTCACTATTCAAAAGGTGGAGAAGAATAGTCCGACTCAAAATGGCGAAAGCGCCGGGGACCCGCATTTTCTCTTTCCTCCAGACCCGTTACTCCTGCCAACGACAAATTATTATTGCATTATTCTTCTCAAATAACACCGGGTATGCTTCGACGGTAATTTTGATGAAAGACATCAAATTGGTTGAAATATTAGGTACGTAAAGTGTATTTGGTAAATTAATTTTCTTCAACTGTAAATATCAACGTGACTTCACCTTTTTCGTATTTGTGTTGTTTGATCTTCTGTTGTTAATTTTAAAATATCTTTTTTGGAATTGTGATTGATTTCTCAGATCTGGATCCAATATATAGGTGCCGACTATTTATATTTACTTTTTTATTTTCACTATAGATTGGTGGTGTAGGATCAGAGAAACAGGAAAATGATACTCTGTTAGTTCGCCGACGTTTCGGAAAAATTTATTTATCATCAAGCACCGTTATGAGCCCTGAGGATGGAAATAAATTTTTCCGAAACGTCGGCGAACTAACAGAGTATCATTTTCCAGTTTCTCTGATCCTACACCACCAATCTATAGTGAAATTAAATTTTGGATCACCACTTCAGATCTTGTGAAATAATTTATGGTTATTTTTTGACAACATCATCTCTAATATGGGTTTTATGGAGGACATCAAGCACCGTTATGAGCCCTGAGGATGGAAATAAATTTTTCCGAAACGTCGGCGAACTAACAGAGTATCATTTTCCTGTTTCTCTGATCCTACACCACCAATCTATAGTGAAATTAAATTTTGGATCACCACTTCAGATCTTGTGAAATAATTTATGGTTATTTTTTGACAACATCATCTGTAATATGGGTTTTATGGAGGACATCAAGCACCGTTATGAGCCCTGAGGATGGAAATAAATTTTTCCGAAACGTCGGCGAACTAACAGAGTATCATTTTCCTGTTTCTCTGATCCTACACCACCAATCTATAGTGAAATTAAATTTTGGATCACCACTTCAGATCTTGTTTACTTTTTATTTCCAATTGCTGAATAAATTTTTATTTTTAGCCCTGAGTTCTAAAGTCCTATGGTTGAAACTACCACAATTTCCACAGTTTGATTTTATTTCCTTATCTGAAAGTTTCTTCTTATAGAAAGTCTATTTTATGTTCCAAAACTGTTGAGCCCTTTATTGTGATATTTACTGTTTTTTCAAGATGTGCTTATTCTCCATCACTCTTACTTGATAAGTTTTATTTTTGATTTCATCTAGAATTCTCTGGATTCTATAGCTATTCTTAAATTTTCATATGACATAGGAAGGGAGTATTACATTATGATCAGTAAATCTTTGTCAATTCAAATTCCAAGTTCAGATAATGCATCTCATCTTCCTCTATCAGCCGATTTATTGAGATGTTCTCGAATACCGCTTTCATTCATGTTTTTTAAAATCCTATTTAATAAAGTAGCAGGTCCTTTGAATTGATTGATTTTGCTTAATGTATCTTTTTTGGATAACATCAAAATTAATACCTACTGATCTTGCATTTGAATCACAATGGGCGCTTTCAGCAGAAAGATCGGTAGCGTAAGTAGCTCCGCTACTGATAGGTATCAGTTTGGTAACGTTGATTTTCTCTGCTGGACGGGTTGCTCCTTTTCTTGACAATTCTGTTCTGTGGGTTCTTCTTGAAGGTTATGTTATGATTACAGAATTTTGGGTTATAATTGATTTTAATTTCTAAGTTTAACTTCGCCTTTCGGTATTATTACTTTTTCATTTCGACACCTTCGAAATATTGATCATGGATATGAGAGTTATTCCATTCGTTTTTGATGGCAGAATCCCTGTTTTGAATTTAAATGTGCGAATATACTTATTGTATAAAACCGAAAATAAGATTCATCAACGAAAAAATATAAATTTGTTTTCAAAACATTTATTTCAGACTATAAAACTGGCACCAAGACTTTTAGCTAATACATGCTAAAATATCAACAACAAAAAATAACTCAATAAATTATTCTTAACATTAAGTCAATTATCTGTTCTTGAAATGTTCATTGAAAAAAAAATAACACAAGCAATTTCATTTTTACTAGTCATCAGAGGATTTTGAGGCAATTCATATCCAAATCTAATCAAGAGTGATTAGATTTAGATATGAATTGCCTCAAAATCTCATTCCTTTCTGCCAATAATCTGTTGTGCTCTTTTAATTCATTTGTAATTTCGGCGAGTTGATTTAATCGCCTAACCTATATGTTACGGTTTCAAGTTCAAATTCAAATTTCGTCCCAAACCACTGTCACTTGTCAGTTACTCAACATGTTCCCAAAAAGTAGCCTAAAATAAATTCGCTACCTAAAATGGCGACTGCTCCGTAGCATACGCTCCCTAGCGGAAACTGATAAATTGCGTTCAGCAGAAAAATCATAGAATATTGACAACTGTTCCACAACTGTTGTGTCTGCTGAACGCGGCCAAAGAATCCACTTATTTTGGGTTTGTTCTCAGGGCCGTCGCTAGCCAAACTGCCGCCCTAGGCAGAGACAAAATTTGTCGCCCTAACAGAAGTTTTACAGAATGCTAAAACTGAATTCTTATGGATAAATGATGAAATATATGAATTGAATTCAGGTTTCAGATTCTTCTGCTGAGTTTCGACTTCATAAAACACTCGAATATTAATTTTTTTCTTCAATATGATTAAATGAACCATTATTTTTAATTCGAATATATGTTGCAGACATTCTTGATTGAAAAACTTTTAAGATTAGTGAATTTGACGAAAAAAATCGTTTGTGATATTCGTTGAAATTAAAAAAAAAATTTATTTGATTCATTTTTTCAGTATTCTAGTTTTCATGAAAAAAGTTGATAATGCCGCCCTCCGTTATTTGCCGTCCCTCTAGAAACCCTGCGGTTCAGGTTCTTCTGCTCAGTTTCGACTTCATAAAAAGCTTTAACATTTTGTTTCCTTTTCTTCAAGGTTATCGAGCAAAACAATCGGATGAACCATCATTTTGAATTCGAATGCGCCCACGCCCAGCACTAGTTAATTTGATATAAAAAATGAAAAATATCAAAATACAATGGAATGCTTTACAAAATAATAAAACTCCTTATATTTCTTAAGAAGAATAGGCTTTGAATGGTGAAATGAAATCGTTTTTCGTATATTTTGCTTTCCATTCTGTGCAATCAACATTCTGATTATTGAAGAATTGAAAACAAAAATAATCCAGAAGCCGCCCCAAATGGCAATAAATTCGAGAATGTTTATTAGCAAATCGAACGCCGACAAAGTGATGAATGCGTGGGTTTTTTTAGCGTCAACTTGTAAACAACACTATGAGGGGATAACGTAACATCTGGTTATTTATGATTATAATGTGGCACCTTTGATGGTTTTTGATTATTATTTGTCGGTATTTTTCCTGTTGTTGCTGACCGAATCAAATCTCATTCGGTACTTTCCATTTCTACACATGTGATATTTGTTGACCGAGCTTGAAATGCCGCCCTTGAAATTTGGCGCCCTAGGCGACCGCCTACCCTGCCTACCCCCTAGCGACGGCCCTGTTTGTTCTTATGCTGTGTCACCAAGTTTGAATTCTTTCCAGGTACATTATCCAATAAACTCTGTTATATTTTTTGCTCGTGCTTGAAACATCGACGTATCATAATTATAATTAATCAATAGATCTTTTCTGTAACTTGTTGATATCTGAGTCAGTTACCTCCATCTATTGTATGATATTTCAATTTGTCGATTTGTGTTTTACATTCTTCAAATTCAACACTTGGAAAACTTTGATCCTTTCCGCCAAACTTGTCGTGAAGTATACACTATATCTCAAAGTTTGAGACATAGTGGTTTTGAGTTATTTTGATTGAAATAAAAACGCTTGTCAAATCATAATAAATATTCAACAGAGCGCGTCCAGTCAATCTCTCTCTTTCCATTGTACTTCTTGAATACATTTTCAGTCTCTTGACTCTGATCATACAGATACGGGGGTAATGAAAAATTATGTATTAATAATTGTGTCTTTCTCATGATATTTCTTCAACTCCCTCTTCAACTATTGAGAATTTTAATACATTATTTTGATATTTGAGCTCTTGGAATATCTCCTTCACTTGATGAAACTTGGGCTGAAAAGCAAATTGATAACCGATACAGTAAATGAACACTGTTTCATGATTGATTTCCCATTATTCTTGATACAATCCGTGACAGGTGAACGATCAAATCATTTCCTCCTGGAGAAACTGATGAAGTGTGAGGAATGACACTTTGATGTTTTTTTACGTCCTGCACTCCCTTTCGAATCAGTAGGTGATATGGTTCTATGTGATCAATCTACCGGTATAATAGGGCGAGTTTTCGACCTCAAGTCACCGAGTGAAAAAGTATTATGAATTATTCACAGATGCTTGAGAACTGAATCGTGGAACGAAGAGCATGAACATTGACATCACTGCCTGAAATTGTTGATAATGTCTCTTTACGAAAATCTATTTCGAGGTTTAATGGCAGTGGCGACGCCAGCTTTCAAAAACAGAGGTGGCCAAGAAGGGGCCGGATTTTTTTTGGGGTGGGGGCAAAGTAAAGCGGAACTATCGTTCTGCTAATATTTTAGCCTCATTTTTATAATATCAGGCATTAGATTCTTTGCGTTATAGAGTAATCATATTCAATTTAAGGACAGATTCGTAATCAGCGAGTTGAACCCTACCTTGAAACATTATTCACAGCTTTCCTGATAATATCAGGGTTGTTTGATCCATGCAGCATCAATTATTTCATTTATCCACTCATATTGAATTATATTTTCAACTGCTTTTGAGCAATTAATAGTATCTATTAACAAACAGCGTGAGTTATAATAACTCACTGCTATAACTCACTATAATAAATCGGAAAAGATGGCTCTGTGCTTCTATACTTCTGTGCTTCTATTCGGTTGGCCGAAAAGGAACATTCTATTATTGTTATTGAGGGGAGGAATGTCACCATAAACTTCAATTTTGACGTTCATAGATTACTTTTGGGGTTTGCCAATAACGTTCATTCTCTATTCTTGTATTTTAGTATTTATTGTTATAGTCGTAGATGAAGTATAGTATTCAACTTGCGATAATGGTCATAACTCACTGGATGAATTACAAAACGAGCCCCAGGCGAGTGCTGCAAACTTCAAACAGTTAGTGACTTTGCTTGACTTTATAATGTTATGAATTTCCTGAAAGGATGCGATATCGATCTTTAAAGTTTCCACATTTTCCTCTAGAATATATAATTCCTTGCATATCATGAATCAATCTGAGCGCAGTGCTTTCGCCGTTCGCCAAATACTGTTGTCTTTCTTTAAAAAGTGAGATTAGTTGCTCTTCCCTGCTATTATTAAGGACTTTACTGAGAATTTTCTTGACTCCATCATTGGGCTGATTGAACATTCGACGGTCCTCAGGAATGAACGTGTTCTGAGCTTCAAGTCTTGTCTTGCTTCTCCCTGATAAAGCCCTTGATATCTTCAGCGATCGAGTTTTTCGGTTAGACCTTGCATCGAAGCGTCCGATGACGTTTTAATCTTCTTCGATAATGATTCCACGGATGAGTCCTGTTCCTTGGGGGTCAGATATAAGCTTATCGGACGCATAATGTTTATAGTAAATAAACATTATATTATTATATTCCTCGACATTTGGTTCTCGAAAACCTACCAATCGGTCCATGACTTTGTTGTCATTCGATCTTCATTGAATTCGTTCCCTAGATGAATGAAAAGAGTATTGTGCTCCAAACCAAGCTCAGATAGGGCTGTTATCCGATGAACTAGTGGAATATTCTTCAACATCGCGATGTATTGGCGCGGACGACCTATCAACCCGTAGTTAGATGGCGCATTCGGTGTGTCTACAACAATTTCTGGGTATTGTCCGCAATATTAGTAAGAATTTTTTCATTTGAGTTGATGATTCTGCTATGCCATGTTGGATGCTTGCGATAATGGGCAGTGTTCTGGGATCGAAAATACTCCTCAAGTCCCCATTGAGTAGTTGCTGTCCTAGCCTGGAAATTAGTCTTTTTTCACCAGAGTTGGTGAACACAGTAATTTCTTTGGCATCTTATCACTCGAGATACTCGTATTTGAAACTATTTACAAACAGTCAATTTTTCATATTATGTGCTTTCTTCAATATCAAGTTCAAATTAAATTTCTGGAATACAGGAAAAACTTTTTACAAGATCTATGATAAAATACTTTCTCTCGAATGACTGAAAATGTTGTGGAACGCATCATGCGGACAATAACGAATCCTCGAAGAAAACAACTTTTGTCGATCACGTTTTCTGACTAATTTTTTAATGGCTGTGATATGCGGAGTTTCCTTGTTTTCACTATTTTTTTTGTTATATTGACTAATTAATTATTTTATTTTTGTGATACGTTATTTTTATCTTCTATGAACAGGGTGGTCCAGATTTTAGTTCTATAACTTTGGCGTCAGATAGAACAACTCGATTCATGAAAAAAAGTTCATAGAAATATATATCCTAAGAAACATGCTTTATTTTACAGATACGGGGTGTTCAATTTGAAAAAAATCAGTTTTTCACTTATAAGAAGTCACTGACTACTCCAGAATGTTATAAATTGCGGTTTTTCCTCATTTAAAAATCTTCCTGGATTACTCTCAAAGTATTCATTTTAGGTATAGGGTTTGCTTTAGTAACCCCCACTATTTTTGTTCGTAGAATCAATTGAAATAATTAAAAATATAGGTCCTAGATTGAAAATCTTGAGTTTGGATGAATTTGAGTTGTCCAAGTTCATGACCTTCTTATAAACACCCTATACATTTTTTTTTTCATAAGAATGGTAAGAGGTATAGCATATTGCCGAAATTTTTGTCAAAAAAAGCTATCTAATGATGCAATAATATACTGGGTGTGCTATTTGAAATAAGGAAGTAGTAGTCTGTTTCCGGTATAACCGGAGTTGTAGAGATATGAAGATATTTTAGGGAGAAAGACCATTGTCTCAAACCCCAATATGCAAATTTTCAGCTCAAGATTATTATTAGTTTTCCATAAACGTCTAATAGGCTATCCCGGTCAACCACCCTGTATATGCCTCCAAAATGCACTCCCATAATTAATTTTTTTTTATGTTAACTCGAACGATTCTGGTAATCGTTTGAATTTATGTCATTATAAATATCAATACAATGAGAACAAAGTAAATACCACAAATAATTACTTCATTTTATTCTATTCATAATGAATTTCCGCCAAGTAGGATCCGAATACATAAAACAAATATCAGTAATGATTTGTTTCCATGCAAGTATAATAAATCTTCAAAACCACAAGGGACAGTCCCTAGCACTTAATATTCAGAAACTTTTTTTTGTTAATAGAAATCGTCAAAATTTCTGCTAGATCCACTGCAGAGGCGTGAAAAAAGGTGATTGTAAGAGCAACCCACGTTAGGCGTCTTTTTCTTATTGAAGTCGGAGCAAAGGAGTCGAGGGATCAAAAACCCATATTTTAAATAATGTGAAAAATATAATATATTGTAGCCTACCCGAAAACTCCAACTGCCACTGCTGCTTCTCGTAGAGCTCTTTCTTGTTCTGCACTCATGTCTCTCAATGTTTCTGGACGAATGGTTGCTGTATTCCTTGGCTGTCTTTCATTTTGGACAGCTGAAAACAAAACTTTATCTGAACAGGTTTTTCATGTCAAATGTTAAGACTGTCGATGGTGAAATAATGTAGGATACATGTTCAAATAGATACCAATACTGTAATAAATAAGTATTCAAAAAATTCAATGACATACTAGTCTAAGTGTTGGCATCTGAGTCTATTCATTTCACAAGTCAAAGTCAAAAATATTCCTTTGAATTCCACAGACGTTGATACAACCAAAACGTAATCTTGCGTATAACCACCGATCTATGTAGCTAAAACCAACCTGCAATCGTACAGAAATTTAAGAATTAGGAAAACTCCTCAAAATAAACATTACAGTGGGTTATATAAAATACCCACCAGCATAATCAAACAAGCTCTGCCTGAAGTAATTGAGATCCTAGCGCACATGATCAATCTGTCTTTTGAGATAAGAGACTTCCAAGAACTAAAAAAAAACCGGCAAATATCGAACCGATACTGAAAAAATGGAATCCTAAAGACATGGGTAACTACTGGCCTATCAGTATTCTTCTAAGCTTCTCAAAAATGTTTGAATTGATAATGTGCTCAAGAATGGCAGAATTTCTGAATAGTTATGACTTCACCAGCACCAGCACATCACATGGTTTTTTGAAAGGAAAATCCACACAAACGGCAAACTAAGAAATTAGCTCTGGCAATGTTTCTGAATATGTCAAAAGCATATGATTCCATTAACCAAAATATCTGCTCAATAAACATCAAGCTCATGGAATAAGAGGAAGGGCATTAAAGTGGATCGAAATCTTATCTGTGTAAGAGAAAACAAAAGGTAAAAATCAGTGAAAATGGTTAGAACGCTGAATTTGAAGAACTTTTAAACGATAGAGGTTGAGCACAAAGAGGAATCCTAGGGCCTCTTCTGTTTTTCATTTTTCTCAACGACCTAGAGAACATCTTGGAGGAAGAAAGTCATTGATAAGCTACGCAGACGACACCAACTTACTGGTTGGGACAAAAGAAAAAATGACTTAGTCAGAGTAGAAACCAACTTCATATATAGGACACAAGAATGGTTAAAAAATAATTAATTAATAATACATCGAATTTACAATCTTTTAATTTTTAGCACCAACAAGAATGATAGATGCAAACCTATAGGCATGACATTGGGAAATGAGAATGTTCTACACAATTTCTGGGTATTTTCATAGACTATTTTCTGCCCTTCAGAGCACATGCAGAATACTTGAGTCACACACTAAGGCAAATCAACTTTTCTATCAGAATATTTAAAAAGTATTTGAATGATAAATCATTGAAAATAAAGTCATATTATCATGCGAATTTCAAATCTAGGCTCAGATATGGTATAATGATCAGGGGTGGTATTGATCCAAATTTGAGATAAATGTTTCTGCCACAGAAGAGACTAAGAATAATTTATAATCTAAAGTTTAGGAAGACATGTAGGAATTAGTTCGAAGGAAACAATATATTCACTGTGTACGGTTTATATATTTATGAATATGCTGTATTCATTCATAGGAACAATGATAAATTCATTGCACATATCACTAGTAATATAGGTACAATACTAGAACACAAAATTTACAATACACAGATGAATTTTGAATGAAAAACATCCCGCATATGGTGGTATAAGAATTTTCAATAAGGTAGGTACCTAATAGTTTTATATAAGTATAGCCTAAAATTTTTTAAAAATGAAACCATGGATTATAACCCTATGAATTAGGAGTTTTTTTCAATACCAAATTCAGTTGATTATGTTTGATTGTAGGACACTATTTCATTTCAGATTGTCATCTTGATGAATCTTGAAATAAAGAAATATTTTTATTACCAATTTGGATTCAGAGAATGTCAGCTGAGGGTGCCATCGAAGAATTGGCCAAAAAGGCTCTGTATGCGTTGAATGACAATAAGAAAATGTTAGCAGTATTTTTAGACTAAGCTAAGGCATTCGGCACGGTCTCTTATGGTTTATTGCTTCGAAGATTCGAACAGAGTGATGTTAGAGGATCGTGTTTGAGATTATTCGGAAGCTACCTATACAAGAGAATACAGTTTGTGTAGGTTGTTGGAAAACTTGAGTCTACCTCGAATTACACATACTGGTATGCCGCAAGGTACGATATTCGGACCGATATTGTTGCTGGGCTTCATAGACAGTTTTTTAAGTCTTCCAAATCTTGATATTATTTCTTATGCGGACGGCTCTGTTATTGTTTTTTTTTAGGTAACTTATTGTATGAAGTGTATGCTGCGTTAAGGAAGGAATGACTGTCATCAGGGAATGGTGGTCAGATAATAATTTGGCCATTTCATGACATATTCTCTCAAATCGGATGATTAGCCTGAATTTACTTATATAACTATAGCCTTTCAGCTGATTGCGGCTATTCGTCTGTATTAAAGGTTGATCGCATTGAATGTGTGCATATTCTTTGACCAATATTTGATATAGGATGTACAGATTGATTTACTTATTAAGAGGCTGAAGAAGTTATTTCATGTATTCTATAATTCTCGTGGAGTGCTGAGCCGCACAGGAATGTTGAGAGTATATGAATCTCTTGTGGTTTCAATATTGAGGTATGGAATTGTTGGTTAAGAAGGAGTTTCAATTTATCTTCGAAGTACCTATCCTAAAAGTACCAAAAAGACATAACACAAATAGCCTATATCTAGATACTTAACATCGTAAAACAATTATATCTTTATGAGAATCTCCTCAGCAAGTTCAGAGCAGAGAAATCGTTGGTTGATCAAGGAGAGACGTGTTCTTAATCAGGCGGTAATGATACCTAGACTGAACAGAACCCATATTAACCATAGTTGGCTGTATTTTCAACCTAAGTTCTTTATTATTCTTCTTTTGTATCTTGGAAAAAAAATTAAAGTAAGGAATAAGAAACACAACAACTAGCTCAAACGGTGTTAAATTCCTAATCATAATGAATTTATTCTGTAATGCAAGGGTCAAGTTATACGCCGCAGGTTTTGGATACTCCATGGGTGGATATCTCATAGTTAGTTTTGATTGCAAAATGGATGTAAATGAGTTTTTGTTCCATTTCGATTGGATCATCACAAATCGATTGGATTTATCACAAAAAAAATTTCACTGTAATTTGAATAAATATGTGTTGGGAGTCGAACTTGCGACTTTGAGATATACCCTGTGGAATGTAAATTTGAAGTAATCCAAGGATATTAATGGCTTCAATAAAAGAACCTTTTCATATTTTTCGGTTCTGTTTTCTTATTCATGTTAAGTATAAAAAATTTCAATTGTGATACATTTCAACAATTTCGGATGAATTTCTTTTTCGCTGTACCATCAAGGGCGGCCCTAACCTTAATTTTTGGGGGAGTCACCGTTATGGGATTCAAGATTTTTGATGGGACCATTTCGTAACTTGTCTGCTTGAAACGCATATTAAGTGTTAGGTGGTTCCATTTTGGTGGGGGGAGGGGAGTCATGACCCCCTTGACCCCCTAGGACATCGTTTATATACCATGACATGTAAAAAAGAATTTTCGATTTATGGAAATATTTTTTCATAGAAATTCTTAGAAAATTGAGTTCAGAAAATGAATTTCAATTTGGAAACCGAGAAAAAAATCCCTAACGTTGTAGGTTTCCCGCCATTTTGAATTTTTTGTTAGAGTTCATCTCTTTTTCCGACCACACTCAACAAAATATTGCTAAATGACGTTCTACACCCTGTGTCGCTCATGAGCGACACAGGGTGTAGAACGTCATGCTTGGAAAACGAGGTATGTATGTGTCTGTCATTGGGCAAAAATTATTCTCCCAGTTTCATCTACCTACATGACTATATATGTTTGTCCAGTTTATAATGAAACACCCTGTATATCAAGTCGTCAAATGTATGTTCACTTCTAAATATGTCGTAAGTATGTGAAATTTTGAATTTTATCAATTCATTAAAACATGAGTTGGCAAATATTTTTCTTGGTCCACTACCTTAAATAAATGCTTCCCGCAGTAAAAAAAGGTTTTTCCTGTAAAAACGTATGGTACCTTTTACGTTATTCCGGCCAAGATGTATCGATATGATCATTGTTATACCGTATTTATTCTGGAGAGCCTCTGATACATAAAATACGAATTACATATTGTTCATATTGTAATAAAAATATTTGAACTCGAAAACCTTGGTGGATGTTTGTTAAGGGAGTTGTCAATGCTTAAAAACTGATAATAATGACACTCTCATAGCCACTCTGCTACCCCAAAGCATCATCGTCGCATTATTTGAAAAACCACGCTCAATTACTGCAAGGGCGTTTTGAATGTGTTCTCATTAAGTCACGTGCTTGCGTGTCTATGAAGGGTTAATGTCGCAAATGGGCTCCCCACCGAGTTTGTTCAATCCGTGTAACTGTTATTCTTTTCGAACTGTAACATTGGCTGACATGTACGTAAGAAAAGTTTTCTCAAGTATCTACAACATAAATTGCTAAGAATCATAGACAAAAATATTTCAATGAGTTACTTGTGAATTATATATTGGGGTAACTTATCTACTATGAACACAGATGATTGTTATGAAACAGATTTTATTAATTTGACTGCGCACGACAAAAATCAAGAGAATTCTAAATAACTCTCTAATTATTGAATATAAGAGCATAAACATGCTAGATCATCTAATAGGCACTCGAGCTTTGGACACAATGTCTCAAATGGTTAAGGGGTTGGAAAAACACAATTATTGATTTCTTCCTTATTTCATAAGTTGACGTATCGGTCCTCGGTTGGGACCTACTTCATTACTTCTACAATAAAATAACATATCTAAAATTACATTCACAGAAGTGATATGTTAAAACGCACCGAAACGCGAAGAGTTACCATTTCATAAGTTGACTACACTTAGAAGGTAGTTGCACTGAAAGTCATACAATTTTGGTGGAAAAATAGCATAAAGTGTCTTTATCATAAGCTCAATATCCACTGTTATTCACTCTCAAAACTTTCAATCAAAAAAGGTTTAGCTAGCTCCTGAATCATCTGACAACTGAGTAAAAACGAAAAAGGAAAAAGTCGGGTTCATAGAATGACACTTCACTACAATTGACATTCGAGAACATGAAACTTATGTCCGACAATTCACTCTCATTGAATTGGTTTAAATATATTAGAAATGAATAAATGTTACTTATGATGTTCCCAATATCTTTTCTGTATATCTTTCACAATCCAAAACTCTCACTGAATCATAGTCCATCCGATCATCGATTGACATAATGTTCAGGTTATGCACAAACCTTTCTAGGATTCTTTATATCACTTTCATTCTGGGCTATTCTCTCTTCATTTGTTAGTCTTTAGTATAAACCTCATCACAGTTCAGACAAGGCATACCTATTGGATACCTATACTACGCAACTTTTCTTTTTTTCCTCTTTTCTCTATTTCATATTTTTAGTTGCTATAAAGTTTGTTAAGCTCAGTTCTTGGTATCGCTAGTATACCGGTTCTCTCCGGCACCAACCCGGTAACACGGTGATAATTAAAAAAACTTATATATGAATAAATATTTTATATAGTGTGTACATAATATAAGGAATAAACTCATTATGCAGAAAACGAAAAATTTCATTCGCATCTTTTGACGTTTTAGTCGCATTGATGGCGTCATTAATGTTTCGGCTATATAGTTATTGTCGCTAGCCAAACTGCCGCCCTAGGCAGAGACCCAATTTGCCGCCCTAACCAGAAGCTTACTCTGCAGAATGCTGAAAATTAATATTGGATAATCGGGATACAGGGCTAAAATACAAGGCTTTGTACAAACTAAGCAAAGGTTATTGGTGAATATGTAATCAGAGATTTTGTGTGGAAAACTCCACACTTTTTCGATATGATTGAATTTAACAAGCGGATGATGCGGGTGAATCATTATTTTTAATTCGAATAAAAGTTTCAGACAATGCAAAGATCTTTCAGATTAGTTAATCAGCAATGAAATTCAGTGAAATTTAAAAAAAAACTATTCAATACATTTTTCTAGGAATCCAGATCTTTCAGAAAAAGAAGATATTGCAGACCTCCATTTTTTTCCGCCCTTCTAGAGTGGGCTCTTCAGTTTCAGGTTCTTCTGTTCAGTTTCGACTTCATAAGAAGCTTGAAAATTATGTTGTTTTTTTTTTAAAGGGGTCTCTAATGTTTCAGCGGTCAGTTCAAAATTAAGAACACTTTATTCTATGCTAGAGAGCGTCGATTTATATGAAGTTTTCACTATTATTTATTTCAAAGAGTTCGTCATTGTGGAAAGAGAAAAGTCCTTATTCATCAATTTTTTGGAATGAAAAAAAAAATTAGATGAATTTTTTATTGAAGAGTAAATATATGCATAATATAACTTTCTAAACAAACATTTCCTTTATTATGAATATTCACATAAAAATATAATACAAAAAGTACCTATTGTCAAAGGCAGATTATGCAGTTTTTATAAAATTAAAAATAAAGACGTAAATACGTATTTTCAATTCTCACAAGCGGTAGAAAAGGTCGGGAATTCAGGGGAACGTTGGGATTGCTTCAATCGTCCTGAAGAGTGGTGGGATCTCAAAAACGCTGAGGGGAGAAGAGTAGTAAAACTTTGGCAGATCACGCAAATGCCACGTGGTATGAACCCTTCTTGAGATTATCGAGTAAAACAATCGGATGAACCATTATTTGCATATTCTAATGCGCCCCCGCCCAACACTAGTTAATTTGATATAAAAATGAAAAATATTTTCATATAATGGAATGTGGCATGAAATGAAAAAACTTCTTATTTTTTAAGAAGGATAAGTTGAAAATGATGAAATTAAATCGTTTCTCCCTATGAGCCGGGTTACGCGACATCTGGATATTATGAGTATAATAGATAATGCGGCACCTTTGATGGTTTTTGATGTTAATTAAATTTATCGGTCTTCCTTCCTGTTATTGTTGACCGAATTAAATCTCATTTGGTACTTTGAATTTCTACACTAGGATTTTTGTTGATCAAGCTTGAAATGCCGACCTTGAATTTTGACGCCATAGGCGACCGCATACCTTACCACCCCCTTAGCGACAGCCCTGCATTCGTAAGAACATATTTTTCTCCACTAGCACATCAAAAGTTTTGTCATGCTAATTAATTAATAAGGGAATTTTCGAGAAAAATAATGTTATATTGATTATACACTTTTCTAGGCTTCATTCTAACTAATTTATCAAATAATTTATAGCTGATGACGATTTGAATTTTCAATTTCAAATTTCAATTTTCCTTGAATTTTTTACAAATCTTTTTTTTAATTGTTATTTACAATTTTAATTTATTTCTTCTTAACAATGGGTGGGGTGTTATGTAACCAATAATCGTATCGCTAAGGTCACAGATGCTCTGAAATCTTTGATTTGTTTGAACAATTTATACAGGGTATATGGGCCGATGGTACCCTAGACTTTTAATGAAACGAAAGATTTTTAGGATTTCTATTGAAAAATTGGTTATATCGAAAACTACTAACAACATTGTTGAATAGAACACCCAGTATATTATTACTTTTATCATTTTGCCGTAGTTTCTTGATTATTTCTGTTTCAATTTCCTTGTCCCAATGTCCAGCGGTTTTTGAGTAAATGATTGATTTCCTTCTTGTTTGTGCTAAATATAGTTTCAATTAATAAACATCCATCATTTCGGTACTTTGAATCCTAGAATGCTGACATTACGGTTACGGATTACCAATATCCCATGTATCATTTACGTTAATAAAATACAGGGTAATTCGAAGTCACATCCTTCAACGAAACATACTAAAATGATAAACCATAAAGAGTAAGTTTTTTCAAATGCACCTGCATATCATAAGAGGCATCGAAAGAAAATGAAAATTTCCTTTCACTCGATATAACATGTTCCTATACCATAGGTACAATTGTTTTAGATATCCATATTTTTATATTAATTCCTTATAATGACGCATCGTTCTTTGAAGACCATCTAGTTTTCTAGTAGGACATATTCTTTTGAGGGTAAATTTATATTTTTCAAATGAATCATTAATCAACAGTGAAAAATTATCAAAAAAACTCAAAAACTTTAGAAGCCCGCTTCGCAGCATCGATTACAATCAAATTTAATGCGTGTGCTGCACAATGAACGTAATCTGCATTCGAAGTAGGCTCTTTTATAAGAGCTTGGACCCCTCCATATATCTATACCCGACATAACATTTGCTCTATCGAAACCCTACCCCATTTGGTGAAATCCATTGCATATTTTTTATGGTAATTCGAATTTAGTCTGAAGTCCTTCTGCACTACAATCGGATACTGATGTGAATTCCAAAAAGGAATGGCAGATTTTTTTTAGGTACAAGATAATCATTTTCTGCTATCGAGTTATAACGAAAAACTACAGAAAGTTGGTAAATTTTAGACAACTCTCGTGTTGTATCCAAAGTAACAGCCAGAAATGAAGCTTCCTTGAATTCATAAGCAATACCACAGAGTAATAAACACTGCGATAGAGGGAGCATTCGCCATTTTCAGTAATAATAAATTTTGCCCTACATAGACTATTGAATTTCATATAAAGAGGAAAATGAAACCCATATCAGTGATACGATATTTCACTCAATACGCTGGTTTCCCTGAAAATAAGAACTTCTTATTCTATAGCGAATCAAAGTTTCATATTAACTCAAAATATATTGAGATAATTATATCGAGCTCACCAAACGACGTGAAAGAACCGATGACTCTAGGAGTAAAACAGTTTGGCACCTAGCTTGGATATCAGCAGGTAGATGCAGAAAATAATAAATAATATTCTTACTATAAATTCTATAATTAGTTGAATTATCGAATTCAAATTTTCATAATTAATCGGGGATGAACCATATAAATATATTTCTTTTTTTTCACAAATAATACTTAATCAATAAACACAAGCAAGAACCTTAACCAGCTGATTATTTATGTTGCTCTTTTCGTGACTACACTGTACGGATGGACATAGGTTCAAGTTGACCAAAATTTTCTGATTTTCTACTTAAAAATACATCAGGAACAAAAGTTAATACTTTCAGTCCAAGAAATTTTACTGGTTATTTCAGAAAGACAAAATATAGTTGTTTGATTCTATAGTGAATTCGAAAGATATTAAAGTTTTTTTTTAATGAATCAGTTATTGGTTCGAAAAAACCTTCATTAAAACAAAATTAAATGGGGATTTCGGAAAATGTTATGTGCGAACTTCTCCTTATTGATAATGGTTTAATGAGTCTACTTTATTAAGGATATTCAATATAAATATCAAAAAATTGACCACTTCGTGACTATTCCTTCACAATAATACATCGTTATGATATATTTAGTTTATTTTTGTTTTGGAATATAATTCCAATTCTAAAAATGATAAAATATATAACCAATCAAAAGAAAATCAAAATAACTAAAACTTTACCTACAAATTGAGTGAACGATTAACAAATTGAATAAGTAAATTAACATAAAGACAGACGTACGTTTCGGAATTTTTGTATTTAATATTACAGTTTTTCATCATCAGTGTCTTATAGCATAGTATACGAAAAGGATTCCTCATCTTATACTATGCTTATAGTTCAACAAAATTACTGAATTTACCAACTCACCAGCTGTACCTATATCTACTTCACAAAAATTACAATTGAGGAACTTCAAACTAACTAAACGTAACTGTTTCTCTAGTAAGTATTCACAAAGAAAGCAATTACTTCAGGTACTCGTAGATTGTTTTCTTGTTATTCTCTTAGTAATACTTATGTATATTGAGGAAATAAAGTCATTATTATTATATACAAATCGACATTTACAATTGAAAAAACAACTTGATGAGGGATATTCAATATAAATATAAAAAAATTGACAACTTTGTGTCTATTCCTTCACGATAATATTATCTTTATGATATATTTGGTTAATTTTTGTCTTGGAATATAATTCCAATTCTATTGATGTTGAGTTAGTGATCCGGATCTGGACATATCTATCGTGCTTTGGAATAACATTAAACGCAGTAAATTTCATAGATTGCTTCATTATTTCCCCTTTTTTCTATAAATACCTCAATTCGAAAGAAAAATCTCATACCTAATAATTATCAAAGTGTAGAGTTAGAACAAAGGAGCAATATATTCGGAAAAAATTTGTCCAAAACATCAATGAAAATAAGAATTTTGAATATTTCTGAGGGAAATGAAAATTATTTCGGAGAATCCTAAATCCATACTAATAAAGTGTAGAATTCCACATTCATTCCGTAAGATTCTGGGTAAAAGATTCGGTAGAAAATTCGGTTAGGTAGGGGTCTGTCAAAGTCAATGCACTCTATACAGAGGATCTGGTATTCGTCCCAAAATCCAGGCCTATTCACTTGACGCGATTCGGCAATGGGGTGGGGAAATGGAAAATGGAACAGCAGACACTGCGCCAGTGTAACGAACATCCATAGCCGGGATTTAGGAGACGCTGATTAATGGGATTCGAAGCCGGTTAATTCCCACCAAAGGCTCCACCAAAACTCCCGGGACTGGAAGCTCGGTATGTGACCAACCTGACACGAAGGTCGGAGCTACAGAACATTCTAATCCGCATCTGAGAAATCGCATGCGTCGACTTTGTCAAGTTTTATTGGAATATCGAATATAGGGAGGGTTGCTATTCGGTTCGATACCGTATTTAATGTGACTTTCCTATTCTTTACTACTTCTACATATTTTTACTAGGAAAACAAAGAAAATGAAGAATATCTTTCGGAATAATAAATGATCTCTACTCTATTTCATATTACATATAAAGATTTGGTTATGATGAAAACTTATAGTTAAAATTTTTGGGAACATATACAGACAACCGAATTTAGAATATTCGATCACAAATATTCTAAATGAAATGAACTAGTGGATAAAATTAAAGGATCAAAATAAAATTAAAATTTTTCAGCGGAATTTCAAACGGCTGTATTTTTGATAAAAATGGTCGTATATCAATTTGGAAAAAAACTTTTTGAAGCTTGAAGTTTATAGTTTAGAGATCTCATGATGAAGAAATTCTTCAAGCAACGTTTACTGTTCAATACTAATAAAAACAGTAAATAAAATTTCTGTGGAATTTTTCCAGTTTCTATTTTTGGCATACAACTTAACCACTATATGGATGAGAAAACTTGTTCACTCTGCTTAAAATTCCTTCTTTCAAAACTTCGATACGAGCACTTCTCGCTGAAATATCGAACTTTGAATTGAAAAGGACCTTTTTGTCCTTCATCAATATCATCAATATCTCCTCAACCAATGTCTGCACAGAAAATTTGAGGGATGTTTCGGAATCTTGAAAGATTCCGCTACGAGAAGGTACCATTGATTCTTCGACAAAAATTTTTTTCGTTCTCTACATTGATTTGAAGAGTTGAGGAAAAAGGGCTTTCGGAGGTTAATCGGAGCCGAATTGAAAATTCGGACAAACCACCAATGTGAAGTATGCGTTTTACAATTCAATATCACCTCAAGAAGCCCACAGAATATCAATTTAATCCATGGAGCGGTTTCTTTGTTTCATTCGATCAAATTTTCAATAAAAATGAAGGATAACGATTTTTGATTTGAATGTTCATAATCTCCCATAAAATGAAGAAATGAAATGTTTATTTTTTTTGCATTTTCATCAATAACAGTGTTTAAATTCATGAAATTTTTTTTCACTTGAGATTCTTTTTTTTTTATTGACTACAAATAATTCAAGGCAACATGTTATTATCATTTCTGTATAAGTTGACATATTCAGATTGAAGGGCTTCTTCTTCATCCAAATAAAATCTTTACCATCCTTCCTTTGCTCCAAAAGTTGACGACGCATGTATTATAATTAAATCTGAAACCAAAAAAAAAACAGAAAAGGAATACTAAATCTTATAGTTTCTATTATATTGATTTGAAGTAACCGACCTATTCTAAAAAAGAATACTGAATGGATAGCTTAGTAATCACCATGAAATTTAAATATTGAACAAGTATTCACCAAGTGAATTCATTCACTGGTTTCATTCAAAGTTTATTTTCTACTTTTTTCTACTATTGCAATGACCACGACCAGTCCTGAGTCGATTTAAAATACATCAAATTTTAACCTAACCTAACCGACCTATTCTAAAAAGGAATTTGATACTGAATGGATATATCTTAGTGATCACCATGAAATTTAAATATTGGACAAGCATTCACCAAGTGAATTCATTCACTGGTTTCATTCAATAACAATAATAATAATAATAATAATTTATTCATCCATAGCGACATATTACAAATACGTATTGGACAAGTCAATAAAACAACAATAGAATGAAAAATTTCACATACTAGCTATTATTTAAAACATATTAAGTATATCAACTTCCTAACCTGATATGCTTACAACAATCGTAATATTCAGTTAGGGTATAGAAACATTGAGACATTAAGAAATCATTAACTGCCCTTTTTCAATATCCCTATTGTTCTTTGGAAGGGAATTGAACAACTTAATTCCCATATATCTGGGAGACCTCTCATATCCCACCAGAGTGTGACGTGGTATTATTAGTATCGAAGAGTGTGTTGTTAAGTAAGTATGATTGTAATTCATACGCAGAAATGAACCGTCATTAGTTTTTACATATGTTACAATTTCCATGATGAACTGAGATACCACTGGCAAAACACCGAATTTTTTGAAAAGCCCTCCCTCTACATGATGTTCTCATAGGAACTCCAGCCATATGTCGTAATGCTCTCTTTTGAAGAAGAAAGACTCGATTTAGTGCGTGAGAAGTCCCCCAGAATACAAGGCCATAAATTATCCTTGACTTGAATTGAGCATTGTAATGAGCCATGCAAATTTCCATATTGGTTATAGATTTGAACCTATAAAGAGCATAACAAACAGAAGACAACTTTTAACATAAACATTCAATATCCAGTTGATGCTGTCATCAATGATTATACCTAAAAATTTTGTGATGGTAGCATGCTCAATTGACCTATGTTTCACCCTTAACAGAAAACTTTTATTTTTATGTTCTAAGTAGTTCTTAAGCCTAAAACAAACAAAAAGCGTCTTAGAAGAATTAACAAACAACTTGTTCGATTCAAACCAATCACAAAATAAATGTATGTGCCTCTGTGCTTTACATGAAACGTCAGTGAGCGAGGTTCCCGAGCATAAGTATGTAATGTCATCTGCGAACAATGTTAGATCCTCAGCATTCTCAACAATATCTGGCAAGTCGTTGATATATAATAAAAAAAGCAAGGGTCCAAGCACGGAGCCTTGGGGAACACCCGAGGAAATGTTCAGAATGGACGACTTACAACTATTGACCTCCACTAATTGCATTCTATTACTTAGGTATAAGATTTCAAAAGTTTATTTTACCGCGAAGACCTAATCTATCCACTTTTTCAAGAAGCAAGTCATGTGATACAACATCAAATGCTTTACTCAAATCCATGTATAATGCTATGTTCCATTTACCTTCATTTATATTATCATAGAGTTTATTGATGAAATTGAATATCGCTGTTTGGGTTGACCGACCTTTTCTGAAACCATGTTGACACGATGACAAGATTTCAAAACGATTCAAAAATTTATTGATTTTTTCACATATTACTCGCTCAAGAATTTTAGACAAAGTCGACAAAAGTGAAATTGGGCGATAATTTTCAATAACTTTAGGATCACCCTTCTTATGTATCATTATGACACGTGCTAGTTTGAGGATAGGTATCAGGAAAAATTTCCTGTAGATTTTTTGGTACTTTTTATGAAAACTAACTGCATTAGGATGTTTTGTGGCTTTAGCTAGAGCATATAGATGTTTTAACATTATAGAAGACATTTAATACCTTTAGTTATCCATGGTTTCTTACGTTCTTTATTATTTAATATTTGTCGAATTAAAGGAAATGATATGTCTATATAATTTATTTATTTTACCGATATATAACCAAGCCATTTTAGGCTTTGCACTACCTATCGATAAGCCCTTCGATCTATCAATTGTGGATTTACTAACAATAGGCTTATATATGGAATTTTTATCAACATTTGGTCGTTTCTTCCGTGAAGACTGCGTTCTCTTAAAACTCGGGCCGCCGGGATCCTTAGTTGCAGAAGATTTAATTGAAGCAAGATCACTTACTACACCTTCTGTTACCGCTGCATACCTATGTTTTAGTGGATTTCTTGCGCTCTTTTATTGTTACAGGCTGTTCATTACTATTAATCATCTGTGTATTTACATTTTTTGAGGATCGATTATCTTTCACTCGTGAGACTTCATGATTTTCATTTCTTAACATTGATATTTCAGTTTTTAATGCCATAACTTCATCTTTTAGTTTCATGATTTCATTATTGGCAATTTCAAGTTTATTACATACCTCTGTCTTTAGTAGTTCACCCACATTTGCAATGACTAATTGTGACAGCAATGTATGAATTTCCTTATTACTTAATACATCACTCAGAATTGCTTTTAGGTCCGAGGAACTTCTTGTTTTGGTTCCAATCACTGCTGAGTGATATCAGCAGGATGTTACACACAATAGTTTTTAATTAGAATATCGTTCTCACAAAGAAATTACTCAATTTTTACGCACGATTCCATAACGGGTCTAACTCAAGCGATGTCCGTACGACAATGATTCTTTTATAGAATATATTTTTTTATATATATATAGTTTGTTTTATACTTTCTTTCTACTATTGCAATGACCACGACCAGTCCTGAGTCGATTAAAATACACCAAATTTTCCTAGGAATAATGAAACCTGGACTTTCTCTGAAGGATCAGCGAATAGTCTTTTATTGAAGGCATTTCAAGAACTCCATTCAGAACGCCAATTATCCTTTTCACTTCCATTAGATTGAAACGAAGTATTAGTCCATAAAGATTTACATGACTTTTATCTTGCAGTTCTAGTATCTGGCAAGTATGATACGATTGGAAATAAGTTGGGGTAGACATGAAATTCATTCCAAAATTTCTTGACTGCAACTTGACTACGAAACCGAGGCGGAAGTATATGTGATAGCACTGATAACCAATGATAAAAGTGTTGATCTAATAGTTCCACTGATAATTCTTATGAAAACGTTAAGCTGTGCATCAATTTCATGACCATGCACTATTGAACCAAACAGAACAACAGTATTGAGCAGCAGAAAAAAACAAGGCCAAAGCAGCCGTACGAAGAGTATTGGCATCAGCAACCCATGAAGAACCAGCTAATTATTGAAAAATATCATTCTTCAAATTTATTTTCATACGCAAATTTCCCAAGGGAATCTTGAAATTCAAAAAAGAATGAAGTCCAACTTCAAGATTTTATGTAGTATAATCATGATTCGAGATTAAATGTGACTAAACGCTAATCAAAAATAGTTTTCCATAATTTTTGAATCTTCATTTAAAGTATTTTCAATAAATTGGAGATGAGAATGAAGAAACACAAGAGCAATATCATAAGAACAGATGAATTACTCAAATAAGGTGATAAATTCGAGGTTTCAATATAGGATATTATCGATTATGAATTCTCTAATCTAATTGAAAGATAGCAAAGGCTGCTTGAAACATCAACATCCATTATCCATTTCTGTAAAGGAAAATATTTTCATTTTAAAAATTTTATCTTAATATAAGGGACCCGAGATTTCGATATATTTTCTTACTTTTGCGGCTTTATAAATGATATATTTCTGTCAACATTTTTTAACATGATGAAGGACAAAATTGACAAGCAATCGATATCATATCTCAATTCCCTGAAAGTTTCCGAAGTAAATCGGGGTACCTACTTTTTTCGGTTATTAAATGATGAAAAGGAAAACCAGAGGATAATAATAGAGGGACTTAACTTTATATCTTATGCAAATCCGTCGCTCCTGCTTTGCCACACCCTTGGGTGATTGGCTTCGTTTGAGTTCATTATCGGTTGGTGAGGCGTTCTCGACTAGTTGTGCACGTTTTGTTATTTGATGATGTGCTTTGTTTCACCTCCGCGCGGTTAACGCAGGATAAACTAGGAATAATTGTAAAGGGGGTGTCAGTATATTGTTGAGTCTAAGACTGAAAGACCATATACCGAAAGCATTCCCGTTAAGTTAAATTCCATTTTCCATAGTTAAAATGAGGTGAATATAAAATATATGAAATGAAGATAAAGATAATATGAGTATTATACGCCTTACAATATCTCTTTATAAGAAGAAAGCTAATTGCATTGAATTTGATTTAAAATCATTTTAAAATGATAAAAAAAGGTTTCGAAAAAATGATTGAAATGAATGAATTTCTGACTAATCTATGTAACTGAGGTTAGGTACTCTTGTATTCATTATGTATTCAATTGGAAAGATCGTGAAAATGAAAGCCGAGAATTATAAGAAACAATTTTACATTTCAGATTTTATACGTTATACAATTATCGGTCCTTCAAAAACTTGTATCAGTATTACTTTCAAACTGTAAAAATGTGCCATTATTGTAAGTTTTATTTATTCGAAAGAGTTAATAACACAACTAAAGCTTAAATCGAATTTAAATCATTTACTTGAATACCTCTCGAGATATATCTCTTAAAATCATGATTATTTTTAATGAAATAATTCTGACACCAATTTTTATGCAATATGCCATACCTTGGGTGAAAACTCAACTGTTCATGAATTAATAGGATTATTATAGAAAATAGTGGCGATAAGGACTCACATTTTTTTAAAATATTTCGGCAGCACAAGCTTTTTTCGGAAATATTTTTTTTTTCGATTCTGCAAATAAATAGTATTATAAGACTGTTTGTGGTCTGGACCAAAAATGTACAGAGTGGTTATAAGATCTTGAACAACTTATATTCATCAAATTAGATTACTTTTTATAGTTTCAGTCGAATCAATGTACAAAAATAGGGGCTGTTACTGAAGCAAACCCTATATCTAAAATGAATACTTCAAGAGTTATCGATGAAGAACTTTAAATGAGGAAAAACCGCAATTTATTACTGTGTGGAGTAGTTTGTGCCTTCTGGAAAATATAGAAAGAAACTAAAATTCGATGTCTCCATAACTAAATTTGACATTTCAAGAATTGTAATGAATTATTCGTAATTGAAAATTGTATTGGTTAATTGATCCAAACGAAAACTCAATTATAATTCATGAAATGTAAAATTTAGTTAGCCAAAAATCGAATTTTAGTTTCTTTCTGTGTTTTCCGGAAGTCACAGACTAGGTACTCTGCGGAAAAATGTAGGCACAAGAAGAATTTCTAATAAAAGTAGAAGAGAAAACTGGAATATGTGAAAGTTTGGAGATTTGTGAAACAAGAAAGAAGATAGAAGTTCACAATATGAAAGAAAGATGAAATAATAATTAACTGAAAACTATAAAAACACAAAAAGAGTAAGAAAATATTGATGAACAATGGAAAAATCGGGGGATGGAATAAAGATTTGCAAAAAAAATATAATGAATATTGAACGACAGGAGACAAATTCCACAAAGAATGTTAGAGAAGCAGTACTAGAAGAATTGAACAGAAATGTTAAAATACAAATACCAAATAATTTATTGGATGCAGACTGTATACAAAAGTTTTGAAAGAATATTAGAATATTTCATCCAAAAATTTTCAAAGAATTTTTCTGGAAGGAAATTCAACAGAATAAAGTAAGAAAACAAAGGAGGAGGATAAAGAAAGAAAGAAACGAGTAAAGGAGCAGAGAAAAAATGGAAAATAAGTTAAAAATTTGTATCCATTTGCGGAAATTTTTTTTTTTTTATTTTTCAAATTTAAACAAATTTTGGGGGATTTTGTTATAGATTTTTTATTATTCAAAAAATAGTTTGAAAAGAAAAAGATTCTATTGGTTTGATCGATTTCAAAATTGGGCGACAGTGCCATAGACATTTCACAGACGAAATGCATCGAATTGAGAAAGAAAGATTAAGGACTAGTTGCACCATTTGCCTATACATTGATTAAAATTTAAACATTGATTAATTTCTGATTTCTCTTGAAAAATCATAGATTAATCAACGTTTAAATTTTTAATCAATGTTTAGGCAAATGGTGCAACTGGCCATTAAAATCCAGGATAGGGAGAAAAACATTTGATAGAGTTTCGCATAATTTTTATTAGAATATTAAAAAGTCAAAAATTCATATTTTGTTATTGGATCGGATTATCAAATAATATCGACGATCCAAAACAATACCTATGTTATTACCAATACAATTCTTGAATTCAAACTGAAAATTATACTTATACATGACATTTAATATGAAAATAGAATGCTATATTGTAGTGGTACGTCAAGTCCGAAAATATGATTCATAATTTATATTGATAAACATCAAGCATCATATTGGAAAAGTCAGATTTAAATCATTATAAAATATATTTCCGCCGAGAGTATTATGGTCTTAAAAGTATGTATTGAATTTTTGAATATTTTATTTTGATTTGGGAACGAATACTTTTCATATCGAATCTACAGGGTGTAACATGGGTGGTTGGCCTTAACCTATAGTGATGTATACTGGTCATATGAAATTCAAAATCTCATCTGATAACATCAATTATTATCATGAAAGAAATAAAAACAGGACCGTAATTTAAAAAAAGTTACATTAAACATGAATTCTTTTGTTTGCAACACTTTCGAAAAAAATGTGCCATTTAAAGTAAAATTTGAATTCATTACACTGAATTTTCTTTTGTTTCATGGTACCAATGACATTCCTCTAAAAAGTATAAAAATATAGATTTCGAAGTCTGAAAGAAAAAACTCAATAATCTGAGTCCGGCCCTGGAAATACTGAAATAACATGAAACGTTATGTATAAAGTGAACAAACCCATAAAATTTGAACAAAAATGAACTGCTGATTTCCGTATGCCAAAAACTAACAGTATTAGGATACACATCAATCTGCATTCACCACTACAAGCTGGACCGTCGCTAGCCAAACTGCCGCCCTAGGCAGAGACCCATTTTGCCGCCCTAACAGAAGCTTACTCTGCAGAATGCTAAAAATTAATATTGGATAATCGGGGTCCAGCGCCTGCTCGAGCGTTTTTACCGTCCCGGCAAAAATACAAATAGGAACCCTTTCAGGTTTGGGATTTTTTACTAAGCAGCGGGGAGGGTGGAGTTTGGGTTGGATGTTGGTTTGGTGAATTTGTTTTCAAAGATTCAGTGTGTGAAAGTGTGAAAAACTCCACACTTTTTCATAGAAAGTATTTTAGGGAGGAAAAAATTTATTTTAAGTGTAATTTTTTTATGGATTCAAATTTTAATCCAATAGATGATTCAGGATAAGTGGAATGCAAAAAACAATAAACTTGCTCAACTGAATTCTAATTAATGAATGATAAAATATATGTATTGAATTTAGGTTTCAGATCCGTCTGCTGAGTTTTGACTACATATAACGCTTGAACTTTTCATTTTTTTTTCTTTGATATGATGGAATTGAACAATCAGATGATGCGAATGAACAATTATTTTAAATTCGAATAGATGTTACAGATATTCAGATATGTTTAAGATTAGCAAATTTGATAAATAAAAAAAATTATTTAATTCGTTCTTCCAGTAATCCAGATTTCCCAGAAAAAGCAGATAATGCCGCCCTTCCTTAGTTGCCGCCCCTCTAGAGTGGACCCAGCAGTTTCAGGTTTCTAGGTCAGTTTCGGTTTTAGAAAAAGCTTGAAAATTTGTTTGTTTTTTATTTATTTATTTTTATTTATTATTGAGTAAAATAATCGGATGATGCGGATGAACCATTATTTAATTCGAACGCGCTCACGCCCAACACTAGATAATTTGATATAAAAAATGAAGAATATTATAAAATAATGCAATGAAATAATGAAACTTCTTATATTTTTTATGAAGGATCAGTTGGAAGTGATGAAATGGAATTGTTTTCTTATATATTGCATTCCATTCTGAGAAATCAACATTTTGATTAGAGAATTGAAAAGATAAGAATCCAGAATCCCAAGTAGCAATAAAATTCGGCAAAGTAACGCGACAAACCTGATGAATGCATGTGTTTTTTTAGTGTCAATAACTCGTAAACAGTACTATGAGGGAATCACGCCACATCTGGAAATTTATGAGTATAATGTATAATGCGGCACCTTTAATGGTTTTTGATGTTAATTGAATTTGTTGGTATGCCTTCCTGTTGTTGCTGACTGAATTAAATCTCATTTGGTACTTTGAATTTCTACACATGTGATTTTTGATGCCGCCGCAGATGAAGTGAAGATAGCCATGTTGGTCGCCAACATTCGTCGTGAATAGGCACTCCAAGAAGAAGAAGATTTTTGATGATCAAACTTGAAATGCCGCCCTAGGCAACTGCCTACCTTGCCTACCCCCTAGCGACGGCCTTAATTCGAGTATGCTATTCTATGGGCAATGGCTGACTCATTTTACACATTACACCCTGTATATCGTGGTTTCTCCATAGCAGTTGATATATTTTATTATGTAACAGTAATCAAGAAACTTAATTGTAAAATTTGGAAATTTTGTTTGATTCTCAATAGTTTTCATAGAATTTTGGGAAGGCTAAGGCACCTAGCGATAATTTTGGATTCACTTTTTGTCAGCGTGCATATGACTGCAAGCAAATATCAGTTCATATCCTGTGGAAACGAGGTTTAAGGTTCATAATCCCCACTTTTATCAAATTATCACGAATAGCGGAGATGAAAGCAATCGAAGTTCGATGAGTGGATACTGGAGACAAGGGGGAAGGGGAATTTCAATTGCACGGCATTCATCCAATATGAGCCAACAGAAATCCTCGATGAAGAGAACGTCTCCTGAAGTTGTTCATTCCACGGCTGGAGTTGAATACTGACGAGCCTTGGGAATTTGTTGTTCGCCAACTCCAACAACGGGGATTTAGGAAGCCGATAAAGTTTCGATGTAAGAATATGCTACAACTAAGAAGAAACTGAAAATGCCGAAAAAAGTAAAATATATTGTTAACGTACTAAATTCAAATAGTGGAAAATCTCTATCCTCAATTTCATGTTTCAGTTCTAATTTGATTTGTCAATTTCTTTATGTTGTTCTTTTTGATCTGTGGATAACAGTGGCCTACCCAGACATAAACCTTGGGGGGATTAAAGAGTTATGAACGAAAAAAAAAATTGGTTATTCGTTTCAATGTTGAAATTCTGAATTTCAACATTGTAATTTGACGAGAGATTGAAGGCTCAATTTTAATTAATTTCAATACCATTTTATGACTGCAAAACTGAGTGCAAAACACAGTTGTTTTAAGAATAGTAGGCATTGTTTGTAGAATTGCCTTTCCATACAAGGAGACAGGATTGCTTTGGCGTTTACGCCCGGCTGATTATCGGTTCGAACACAATTAGGAAATAATTATTTCTCAAGAACACTCAAAATCTCGACATCATTTTGTCACGAAGTCTGTATTTTCTGAATTTCATAGAAAGTGGTCTCAATTACAACATTTGTCATGCGAGGTCACACTTGGGTCGGCCACTGGAAATGATATTTTCTTGATAATTTCGAAATTCCTAATTCGAACGAGATGAAGTTTCGCAGTTTGATGAAAAATAAAATTTGAAACTTGTAGAGCACCATACTGAGAAAAATCCCAATGTATAAAATCTCAATTCCTTGTGTGATGAAAATTGTTTCATATAAGTACACAATTGTGTACTAAATGTGTAAATCAACAGTTTCCGAGATATTTGAGTTCTTGTTTTTAAAAAGATTTCATACCTTACTTCTTTCTCGTCAATTTTTTCTATGTGGACCAAGTTTAATTCAAATTTTTTATTATTTTCATCAGAAAAGGATATGTATGAAAAAAACAAAACTGTGCTGTATTAGATGTTGAATGAGAATAAGTAAATATGATTTGAATTTGGTATATGAAGTAAAGAATAGTAAATTTCTAATATAAATTTGCCTGCAACTTTCGAATTCCACAATTTTTGTATGACAAAATTATTTTGAAAAACTAGCCAAATTCCTTCTTTATTTCCTAAAAGAGTTTTCATTAGAATGCCGGCACTAGGTTTGTTCAGGGAGATTTTGATTTGAAAGGGGAAAGTAGCAAATAATGGAAAGTAAGGAATTCAGTATTTTTTTTGCAGTTATACTAAAAATTTCAGGTGAAAATGTATTGTATTATTAAATCTTTTTTTTCTTGTGAACAACTACGCAACCGGCTCCTGCGCAACCTCCATCACGTGGGTCACCCCCTTCTACTATAAATACAGGACCTCTCGTGGTTGACATTCAGTTGCCTCGAAGGACGGAAGATAACCACACCTACTAGAATACTATTGTTGATGATACCTGGGGAGTAGGCAGATTGAGACCCCGGCGTAAAGTCAACGGTTCTTGAGAATGGCTCCAAAATCGGAGCCGAAACGTCGAACACGACAAAATATTAGATGCGGTCCAATCCGGAACACACAGTTGCCTCGAAGGACGGAAGATAACCAGACCTACGAGAATACTCTTGTTGATGGTACCTGGGGAGTAGGCAGATTGAGACCCCGGCGTAAAGTCAACGGTTCTTGAGAATGGCTCCAAAATCGGAGCCGAAACGTCGAACACGACAAAATATTAGACGCGGTCCAATCCGGAACACACAAAGTTCAAATATTTCCTACCGCGGAAACCTATCCGAACATATATATATATATATATATATATATATATATATATATATATATATATATATATATATATATATATATATATATATATATATATATATATATATATATATATATATATATATATATATATATATATATATATATATATATATATATATATAATTCTAATTTATATACTAGACTGGTGAGGAAGTTCCTTACATCCCTCTGAGCAGCCTTGGCACAAACTGTCCGGCTGTTCAGGGTTTACCTACCCTTTATGGTGATATTAAAAAAAAAAAAAAAAAAAAAAAAAAAAAAAAAAAAAAAAAAAAAAAAAAAAATATATATATATTATATTTAGTATTACCGCCTTCTGCATCCACATTATTGTATTGTGCGGCAAGTTCAGTTCTTTGATGTGTTGAGCTCTTCTATAATAACTGACAACAATCAAAATATAATATATCACTCAAAAGATCCTGTCACCTAGACAGGGTCTTTTTTCCTTTGAAGATTCGTATTCCGTTATAGCGACATTAAAAACGACTTCTTCTGTGAACCCTTGTAGAGTGTGCAGATAATTTGAGCAATTTTATGACGACCCAAAGCTCTACTGAATTAGAATGAGTAATGAGCAAAGGAAGCTTAAAAGTTGTTTGTTGGGTTTCCTTTGATATGCGAAATGCCCAAAGGATGGTGCAACAAACCGTGCTTTCAGAGACGGATGAGATGAATGAATTTCCCGAACATATAAGAGAAAATAGGAGGCCGCATTAATCTTCGAAACGAAAAATTTTGCTTCATGAACGGAAAGGACTTCATCAGAAGAAATTCTGTAAAATGATATTCGAATATCTACAGATGCATGCCGTAGGTCAATAATTTCTGATATATGATTTTCTTTTCTTTAGAAATAAAAAATTTAAAACATCCTAGAATTTGCGCAGTTTTCATTATAGGATGTGCTAAATCCAAATATCGAAAAAAATTCGTCCCTCCGCCAGTGCCGTACAGAGCTTTTCTCGAAATGTATAATAGTTATTCCCACGAAATTTGCTAGAAATCAGCAGAACACGATAAATAACGAGCGTTCATCAAAATTCGTGGTCAAGAGTGCTATGGAGAAATTAGAGTTGATTTTCTGTGATTACAAGTAGCGCTTAGCTTCTTCCCACATTCGAAGTATGTAAACAAAATGTTAGAGATATGGTATATGATATCCAAAGTCACTTGAATTAGCCCATAAAAACGCTTGGCCAGATGCTTAGAATATTAATGTTCTAGGGCCAGATGTCTCTTCGAGTTTGAAGTGGATACCGCGATCCGCTAAATACCAGGGTCTATTTGAAAGTATTGTTAGGCAATAAATTCACTGGCCCCAAAGGAATTTCTGAAAACTTGGACAACCTCTTTCAATCGAAATATTCTGGTTTCCTCCAAGTGACTTTGGATATACTATACAAGCTAAGCGCTACTCGTTGTCACAGAAAATCAATTCTAACTTCTCCACAGCACTCTTGACCACGAATTTAAATGAACGCTCGTTAGATTTCAAAAGCAAACATTGATGTCATAAATTTTCTATGATTCTGAAGACGTGATCAACAAGAAATTTTGCATAGAGCTAGGAAAGATAAACTATACGATTTCAGAGCCTATCAGCGTAAAAGAATAAACAAACCTCACCTATGCTTTTTCAACCTCCTAAAGCGGGAATATTAGAATAGAATAGAAAAGCCTTTATTGGTGATATTGCATAACAATATAGTGAACTAATTAACTCGTTAACTCATCCTGAATATTTAAATTATATCTCAGAACAATAGAGCTCGATCATGTCCGATCCTCGTCATCTCTCTTGTCCTCGTCCACGAGATCCTGTCCATCTTTGGGCTTGTCCGTAGCCTTCTGAGAATTTTTCCCACAGCCTAAGATCTACCTAAAAGTAGAGCTATCTGCGTTAACATACATATATGTACTCACTAAGTCTTAGTTCTTTGATAATTACAGTGCGCGTCAAAATCATGGAACAAATTTATTTTCTTAGAAGAAAAATATTTGGCAACAAAATCCTAAAACAGGTCAATTTTTGTTTCACTTTTACCAAATTTTTATGCATTTTTGAAGGATTTTTGTTGCACCCTGTGCCATCCTCATCAACCCTCTAAATTTTTTGAATAAGGAAAGTGGGTCATGTAGTACTTTTTTGGCATGGTCTTTGTATCTTCTTTACAGGCGTGCAGAAATTTTCAAGAAAAAAATGTTTTTTTTTTGAAAAATTAGTCAGTTCAAAGAGGTTATCAGTATGTGCACTTTGTCATGGCTCGTTTACTTAGAGACGATAGTACCTGATGAAATTTGTCACAGAATGAAAGTTGGCCATTACAGTTTTGTTCATGCACAACTTTCCGTGATATGCTGAATTGTTTCGTTAGTTGGACATCCATATCGGCATTGATCATCAGTAATAGTTCGATCCTTTATGATATGTTTGCAGAGTTTGTCGTTGAGATCACTCAATCTTGTATAGCTAGAACATTCTTTCTCTAATTCTGTGGTTATTCCGTTCATTCTTCCACATCTTGTAGAACAAAATCGTGCGAGAATATATCAGAAACGCACAGTTTTCATAGTTATATTTTATTATTCTATGTTGGTACTCCGAACTTTCCGCCACGGCTTTATCTGTCAATTCATCAATTTGCCTTGAAGAAATCAGTTCTGCCAAGCAACATTTTTCAATGCAAAAATCACTAAATTATATTTATGGAAATATTTCATTAATTTCAATGAAAATGCATTGAATTAGAGAAAATAATGTATAATACTCGTACAGAAGGCTCATTCTACCACTCGTTCATTCCAAAACTCGCCACTTCGTGGCTCGTTTTTGAATTTTGAACTCGTGGAAGAATATCAATGCCTTCTGCACTTGTATTATAAATAACTATTCTGGATACATTCCATCTAATGTGAGCCAATAGTTCGACTCTTCAATGTTGACAATGAGGTATCATAAGTCAAGCAATTGTCATTTTTACTGTGTATTTTATAGTGTTTTTTTAACGAGAAACAAGCCGTTTAAATCTATGGGAGATGATTTTTTCATCTATCTATCTATCTATCTATCTATCTATCTATCTATCAATATTTGGGCCCTGTAGCGATCCTGATACACCCGAGTATTTGAATTAATTTAGTTAATGGAACGACGTCAGTGACCTTTTCCAGTTCCCAAGATCGACGAACAATATCGGCTAAACATTCGCCAGATAGACTGGTGTCAGATCGAGGTCTGGGGCGATATTTCATGATTGGTCTCGAGACTGTGAGATATAGTATCCAATGAAGTTGTCACCACTGGTGGTTGAATGCAATGAACAAGGAAAGATTATATGGTGGCGGCGAGATAGAGGCAGATGAAGTTGGAGAAGAAGAACTTCTGCAGATGCTGGATTTGGCGATCAAGGATCTAAGCGGAGGGCGACAAGTACTGGCGTCAATAGTGTCAGGCGAGAAGGAGACGTGTTTGGAGGGTCCGAATAGGACCCAACCTAATGTGGTGGATAAAGCTCCAGGGAGCTCAGATGTTGGACGTCGAATTTCGGGTAGTATTAACGCGGGAAGGTTGTCTGAACCAAGCAACAATTTAATATCACGAGGACGATCAAATATGTAATCTACCAAGTGGAGACTTGTCAATTCGAGCTATCTAAAATGAAATGATCTGGACGGAATTAGGTCCATTATTCCGAAGTGATATGGGTATGTTGACTACCGGAGTCCAAGAGTGCGCGTGTGAAAACGTTTTTTATGGGCTGTTATCAAGCCGTAGGCATTAGATAATCGGTTTCGATTTTTTGAGTTGAAAAAGATCGAGGTCTAGGGAAAAAGAGGCGAGAAGAAGAGGTCAGATGGCAAGATGATGGTTTCCGCAAAAGTCATTCAGACTGTTCTTCATAGGACCTGAATGAACGGCGTTCTGATGTTGAGAACAGCGTTCTGATGCACAACTGCAACTCGTAAGGATTTCGAAGAAGTAGATGCGGAGGAGTTTGAGCATGCAGGTGATACAACACGAACTGGAGAAGATACCGATAGAGTGTCTGAAGATGATGAGGGTGTTGGATGTTGTAACCAAGGTTCTTCTTGCCACGTAGCTGATGAAGATGCAAGATTGTATGATTACAAGATTGGGAAGATTTTAGCAGTCTATGAGTTCTGAACAAAGTTGTTATTATCTCATAAAAATTATATTCAAGAGAGTTGTGGCTAGCTTCATAGGATGCCCATCCAATACAGGCATTCGCTTGAAGTAACAATAAATAAGGAATCAGGTAGGGTAGTTTGCTATTTCATCAAGACTAATTATTCTACTTGACTCGAAATAGCCGACTACCTCCGCCTAATTCCTTATTTATTGGTACGTTCTCAAGAGACCAGACGACTCTTAGTATTGAAACTAGTACGCGTCGCTGATCTACCTTGAAGGTAGATCTACATAGTCCATAGGTCCTATTTGCCCATAGATCTGCATGGACCACAGACATACACTAACCACAAATCAAAATTGCTAGTATATCAACTATGAAGGTACTTTGTCTCTGATAAACGTACCAATTTTGATAGTATAATCGATATCGGACTGGTATGAAGCGATATACTGTTTCAATAATTTCATAAATAGGTATGAGCAACGTCCAGCCTGTATATAATTTGGGTATTGGAATAATATTGAATTATTTTAATCAAGTGACAATCAAGTTGACAATAGTATATTTTCCATGAAACATCCTTGTTGAAACACAAATAAGAAACAAAAAATGCCAATCTATATGTGTGATCCGTTATTGAATTGGAAAAATAAGCAAAAGTTATGATCTCAATTTTCAGATTTCATGTCTCAATTTCTCTCTGTTTTCCTAATTCCTTATTTATTGGTACGTTCTCAAGAGACTAGTCGACTTTTAGTGTTGAAATCAGTGGCAAGAGCCTCACGGCTCTTTGAACAGGAATTCGCAAAAGTATTGACCAATGTGTTAGCAGCATCTCACAATACCCCAACAATAGAAATAGTGGTGATAGATATACTTGAAGAATTTTTCCAATATATGTTGGGAACTTATCTAAGTAGTTCCGAAAATCTTCTTAGACTATTTAACGAAGAGTAAAAGTATATTTGAAAACCTTCGGTGGGCCACAAAGTCCACTATCCTTCTTGTCCACAGGATAACTGCATTTTGTGCAAGTAGAGCAAATGCAAATTATCATCTCGATCGTATAGACAATTTTGAAATTGATACAAAAATTAAAACTCGAACATCCATATTTATGGGAACCTTCGTCGTATTATACCCATTAACGAACTTAAGCGTGGCATTTCAAATCTGAAGCTACCCTGAAAATTTTAATATTCCAGCGTTTTGTTCGGGAATTATCGTGTTGACGACAGGACGAGAAGACATTCTTAAATTGTATCACTAATTCGTCTTTAAACAATAGAATCTTTTCATTCGAGACCGTTCCTGGTTCAAAACTCTAAAATTACAGGCATTGTGAGGAAAAACTGTCACTACAGATTCGACTAAAATAAAATGTATTTTGTATTTGTGAAATGACAACCGGAATGTTCATGCCAAATTTCAGGAGGATCGTATTATGAAATGCTCTTATCTAAATAAACTAACCGACAATAAGAATCACATCTCATATATACTCAGGTACATACAGTTCTGTGATCTCCAAAGTACTTTTTGGCGATTAAATGAATGAGCGTTCAAACACCAAATGTGAAAAACATTGTCCTTTTTATGATAATTTGGATATACTATGCTATATGAGATAAAAAGGAATAATAAACCATGTGTAAAATTTTGAAGTCGATTCACGAGAAGTGTTAAATTGACAGACCTGATGATAAACTCATTAAAACCATACAATTTCTTCATTTATCAATTAACATTAAAATTGTCGTTATCTTTATGTGATTTAGCAGTTTGCTGGCGGAAAATTATGGGTGTTTTCTGCTCCGAGAAGCTGAAACCAATCGAAGAGTCCCTGTGTTGCGTTATGGACGAAACCGTGTGAGAATCAGGTCAAGAATTCTACCACTGTTGCTCAGCGGTTCGTGAAAAGCGATCAAAGGCCGTCTGGGAGATGATAAGAAGGAGAAATAGAAACATAGAGCCGCTACCTAAATTTCATCAGGCAGTGTCTGGAGCCAGCGTTGTACATAACAGCATGTGTACAGTTTTTTCGGTCAGTCCATCGACTGTTGCGTCACGGTGTCAACCGTAGCGTTTCGACGACTTTATCCAACCAATGGGATCAATGGCACCGTTTTATAGCAACCGCGCAGCTGGACAGCGCCTGGACGTTCCGCTGACTAGCGTAACTTCTTCTTCTTCATACGTTAGGACAAAGTCCTGTGTTTTCTACAATATTCCTCATTCCTGGGATACAGAGGTCCAACTTTCATACCAGCGCTTTGGTGGTCTCCCTGGAAGTCTTGCGGTGTTAGGCCTTTCCGTTTTTGCTATTTTGGGCATTCGGTTATCATGCATCCTATCCACATGGTCTCTCCAATTTATGCGCCTTATCCTTGCCCATCTCAGTACATCTTGAATCCCGCAGATATCTCTGATCTCTTCATTTCTCTTATGGTCGAGTAATGAATAGCCTGCTATATGTCTCAGCACTCTCATCTCAGTTGTTCTTAGTTGTCTCTTGGTTTCGCCATTTTTGGCTCTTGTTTCAATACCATACGTCATGATTGGCCTAACACAAGTCTTGTATATTCTGACCTAGATAGGCTCATATATTTGTTCCTCCATATTATGTCGATATCAACGAGGCTTTTGTAATTTGGCTGTTCACCTCCTCTTTCAGATTTCTTCTACTTGTTATATTAGAACCAAGGTATGTGTATGACATAACCTGCTCTATGCTTTTATTATATACCACTAGCTTGCATCTTCTTGGTTCCCTGGATATAGAGAGGCATTGGGTTTTTTGGTGGAAATAATCAGCCGCACTTTTGAAGGCGTAGAGGAGTCTCTGGAGGTTATCTTCATCTTCTGAAATTATGACGGCATCGTCCGCATAACACAAAATTTTAATTTCTTCATTTCCCATTCTATATCCTCGGCCTTTGATCTTAACCTGTCCTATGATTTCGTCCATAATAATGTTAAATAATATTGGACTTGTTACGATTGGTATTTCCTTCGTCATTCCTGAGTCTGTCTTGATGAATGTTGACGCATCAGTATTAAACTCGCTAACGACCCTAATTATGTTTCGATCTACTTTTCGTTGTTTCAGTAGCCTTACTATGTCGATTAGACGTACTCTATCGAACGCCTGGGTAAGGTCAATAAAACACATAAATGCCGTTTTGTTGAATTCTATGGCTTTTTCAGTGATCTGCCTAATGGTAAATATCGCGTCGATTGTCGATCTGTTATTTCTAAAGCCTTGCTGTTCCTCGGATATTCCTGTTGATGCTATCTCCTCTGATATAATTTTTGTAAAGACCTTGGATACTGAGCTAAGAAGGCTTATACCACGTTAGTTTTCAGGACAGGCCTTTTCTCCTTTTTTGAATATGGGGATCGTGATGCTTTGTTTTTACTGTCCTGATATTTTTCTTGTTGTGATTACTTTGTTGAACAACATATAGAGTTCTTGGATACAGTTGTCCCCTCCGTATCTGAGCAATTCATTAGTTATCTCGTCTAACCCAGGTGACTTTCTATTCTGTAGTGTTCCGAAAGTTTGCCGTATTTTATCTTGTGGTATGGAATAGTTTCCATTCTCGTCTGCATCATAATTTTCATTTACAGCTGCGCTTGATCCGCCATACAAGCGATGGAAGTGTTGTTCCCAGGCTTCTGATGAGATTTTTGTTATCTTTAGGTGTTCGTTAATTGTTTTTTTCTGTTTCACGGCATGTTCCAGACCTTTTTCTGAGCACCATATAGATCATGCTCCATATCCGAAGAGAACGCCCGACTTGGCTCTCTCGTGTTTCTCTTTACCGCTATAGATAAAAATGAAGTCTTCGTATTTAGTGTTTCCTTTTCCTTTCTTTTTTGTTTCTGAGAGAGCACATATGTCAATTTTGTGTCTTTTGATCTCCATCAGGATTTCTTGGTCCTTATTGTTTAAATATGTTATATTTCAGCATCCTATCCGTAGAATAGTCCTTAATCGTTTTTTCCTTTTTCGCGCCGGGTCGTTATCCGATTGATCAATCATATCATCCGAGGCAATATTGTTGATTCTAGGAGCGATAGTGATTTTTTACCACAAGCAGGCTGCTAACCTCACTTGTAAACCCTCCTCCTTTATCCGGGCTTGGGACCGGCAGTGCCCTGATGAGCAACTCAATCCGCCCATCAGGAACCACTGGTGCAACTTGATCTTTGTAATCTGATGACTTTAGGTTGGAGCGGCATCGTGCAGTTGTGCGTCCAGTGTTGTAAGGCGAATAGTTTAAAGAAAACTACAAAATAAATATAAAATTCTCATCAGAAGATGATGAAGTCCTAATAGATTCAGTGAGACAACATAAACCTTCATATAATGTTGGATGCAGAAGTTATAAAGGTTTGGTAGACAAGAATAATATTTGGAAAGAAATAAGGGAGACAATGGAAAGAACCGGTGAATATATTTATTGTTATTCAATTAGAACATCACAATTGATCCAATTATAAATTAATGTGCAAATTGATGCGTGAAATTTGACATCCGAATTGGTTGAAACCAATTTTTTTTCGATCTTTTTTGGGCCTATACAGTGCTTTTTGTTCAAAAATCCGGGGGCGTTCATTCAGATCAGGATGCAAATTCAAATTCATATTCTGATACTGAGGTGCTTAGTGATTTTTCTCGTTGAATCGATTGAGCCCAACAGATTTTGGGTGCAAAAGAGCCTTATACGAGATAAGAGGCCCAACTTTGAAATTTCAAATGCAAAGCCATCTTTTTTATAGCAGATTTCAAAGTTGAGCCTCTTATCTCGTATAAGGCCCTTTTGCACCCAAAATCTGATGGGCTCATTCGATTCAACGAGAAAAATTACTACTGGTAATCAGTATCAGTATATGAATTTTTGCATCCTGATCTGAATAAAACCCCCGGATTTTTGAACAAAAAAGGGCCCAAAAATGGTAGAAAAAATTTTAGTTTCGACCAATTCGGATGTAAAATTTCCCGCTGAATCCGAAACGGCAATAAAAAAGATGGGTTTGCATTTATATTTCAAATTTGGGTCTCATATCTCGTATAAGGCCCTTTTGGGTCCAAAATCTGATGGACCTATTCGATTCCTCGGGAGAAATTACTAAAGACCCCAGTATCAGAATTCCAATTTTCCAACTGTGCGCGAAATAAATTCACCGTTTCCAGACTTTTGAACCACCCGGTATATACTGAACTATATTTTATTAAGGAATTCATGGAATATTCGTTCAGGGCTTGATAATTGATTAATTTGTTACATTTTTGACTGCTTTCTTTTTTCATTTGTGTGTTTTACATTAATTAAATAAAGATTATTGTTATTTCTTCATTCATTCTTCTCTGTCATTACAACAATTCCCATAATTCTAGAACATCCGGTAATAATTGTTAAACGTATCGAACAAATTCTGTTGAGACTTTGCCTTTATTCATATAAGTACCTAAATGAGAATATAAATGTTACTCTTCCATCGACGAAGTTTACATGCAAACGACTTTTTCATTTCTTATACAAAAATTGAATTCAAAAGCATATATGACTTACCGTCTTTGTTCATTCCCATGGTAAGACATTTTTTCAATCTGCATGCTTGACATTGATTTCTATGTGCCTTGTCAACAATGCATCTTCCTGTCCCAGCTTGGCATCTGGAACAATTTTTCCAATTGTATCACATTAAATTATGAAAACGTGGAAGCAGCCATTTTTAATTTGAAAGTTGAATATTTCCGAATGAATATAATGTTTAAAAATTTTACATCCCGAACTGCGGAAAATTATGCTTTCCACATGCGATTCCGTTGCGGTAAAGACATGTACGAATGACATTGCAACATCATTTTTTCTACAACCCCAAATAAATTTTTTTCTGAAATGCAATACTTCATATTATGTAAATCTACCCATTATGAATATCAGTTTTCAAAACAAGTTTGCTTGGATACTGAAAATGAAGTACTACAGTCAGTCTCACAGAATTTGTTGGTGCTGGCTGCTCATAGTATGACTGGTAGATTGTGAATAAGAGATAGAAAAATCGGTTATAAATTGAAATTACATGAAAACAAAACAGTGTGTTGAGTCCACTTTGTTCCTGAGATATATAGCGATACATTATGATAGTCAATAGTCAGGCAGCAATCCTTCGATAAGTGAGCTCAGTGCTTTTACTGAGCTCACATATCATCGATTCTAAGATGGTAATGGAGTGTCTTAGAAAAATCAATGAAATAGGCAAGAATAACATGGTATTTTCAGTCAGGATAATGAAAAAACCGAAACAGAAATATTCGGGTAGAATCTTCCTGGGTTGGATCATTCCAAAAACTTTTACACTGCGAGATTCGAGAAGTATACAGGGTCTTTCACGAGGAACCTCACCCATATTTATACGGGAAACTACTGAACGTATTTTCATGAAATTCAGCACTTATAAGTATTTCACGATGCTGATGAAATCTAAAATATTTTCAAGGCATGAGCACCTCCGGTTTTTCCGGAAATGACGTCAACTTCCGTTTTTCAAATTAGAACACCATTTTTTTATTGCAGAAATAGATTCCTTAGAAAATTTCAAGTTATTTTGATGTAACATTTTTCAGTTTTGGTTGGAAAATTCTCTCTGAGCGGGAAAATTCTAAAAAAAAATCGAAAATAGAGCTCCGCTGAAACAAGAATAACTTCGAGGTTTTTGGATGGAAAATTTTGATTTTTGGGATTTTTGAAGATGTAAGATTGATGTATCCACTTTAGAAATCGAAATCGCGATTCATGATACAGGGGGTGAAAAAATCGCTTTCAAAGTTAGGGATGACAAAATCGTGAAAAATCAATTTTTTCAAATTAGAACCCCATTTTTTTATGGCAGATATTGAATCTACGTTCAAAAATAATGTGAGTGTATGCATCACACCCTTGCCCTAAAGTGGATATTTTCTGAGTTATTCACAAAAAACTGTTTTGCGTCTTGAATTTTCAGCTATTTCTTTTCCCTTCACGCCAAAAAGATGAAATTTTCAGGAACTGTTACTTAAACCATGTTTTAGATTTTACTACCCTTATATGCAAGAGAAAAAAGTTACAGGTTGTTCCTAAATAGATGGCGAATTTTGATTCGAATTTGTATCGGAAACCTCTTTATTTCAACTAATCGGCCATCGGTTTTCTCTCCAGTGATAAATAAATAATTCCTTATGAACCATATGCAAAAACTTACCATGTTTTACATTTTTTTTTTTAATGATAGATATCATTAATTACATCTGCCAAATTCCTCTTTATTCAGTAGCATTTTGTGTGTACTATTAATTTGGTGATAATTCGTATTAAGTTATAAAATCGATCACTATGCCTAATTTTACCAATGAAGATTATTTAAATCTCATTCTACTTCATGGAGAATGTAATAAAGTTGTAGATAGAACGATTCGACTGTTCATTGAGAGGTTTCCTGACCGACCCAGACCAACGAGAGATACCATTAACAGAACCATGACAAACTTGAGAAATGTCGGATCTTTCGTTAAGAAAACTATACACAGAGAAAAAAGTGTAGTAGAAGATGAGAACAACGAAATTACAGTTCTTGCATATTTTCGTGTGAATCCTCAAAATTCTCTCAAAGATGCCGAGATTGATCTGGGATTATCTCAATCGAGTGTTTGGAGAATATTAAAAAAAACATAAAATGCACCCATATAAATTCAATAGGGTACAGCATTTGAAGGAAACTGATTTCGTCAGGAGAACAGAGTTTTGCGAAGCTATGATGATTCGATTTCAAAAGAATGAAAACTTTTTGGACTGTATAATTTGGACAGATGAATCTAAATTCACAAGGAATGGTTCTTTCAATAGGCATAACAGTCATTATTGGGATGAAGAGAACAACCACCACTTCAGACAATGGAACTTTCAAGAGACCTGGAGTTTCAATGTTTTTTGCGCCATCAAAAATAATGCAATTCTCGATGTTCACATTTATGATGGGACTTTAACTGGTAAGATAGAACACTACACATGTTTGCATTATTTAAAGAGTGTTCTCCCTTAGGAGATAGATATTCTGACATATTGACTCAAATAATTGAGCCGCTAGTACAGAACCATAATGACTTATGGTATCAACAAGATGGCGCGCCTCCACACAATCCACTCAATGTGTCAAATATCCTCTACAGGCTATTTGAAGATCGATGGTTGGCGGACAATGGTCCACATCTTTGGCCACCACGTTCTCCCGATTTAACTCCTTTAGACTATTATGTTTGTGGTAGGATAAAAAATATTGTCTACTCAACTCCCCTGACTGATAAAGAGGACTGCATAGAACGAGTCAGAAATGCGTTCAGGTTTGTTTAGATTTTTAGATTCATAGTTTTGAAACTCAATTTGGTTTTTAAACACTTTTGCAGATCTCTTCCTCCCGATGAAATAAGAAGAGCAACGCACGAAGCATTCCTGGGACGTACAAATAAATGTCTAGAAATTAACGGTCAAAACTTTGAGCACCTTCTCTAGTTATAACTGCGAGAGTTTGCCATGGTTCTCCTAATAGTAACTTGAAGTCGGTTTCAAGGAGGGGTGAAAAATCTACAGCATGGTTCAAATAACAGTTCCTGAAAATTTCATCTTTTTGGCGTGAAGGGAAAAGAAATAGCTGAAAATTCAAGACGAAAAACAGTTTTTTGTGAATAACTCAGAAAATATCCATTTTAGGGCAAGGGTGTGATGCATACACTCGCATTATTTTTTAACGTAGATTCAATATCTGCCATAAAAAAATGGGGTTCTAATTTGAAAAAATTGATTTTTCACGATTTTGTCATCCCTAACTTTGAAAGCGATTTTTTCACCCCCTGTATCATGAATCGCGATTTCGATTTTCAAAGTGGATACATCAATCTTACATCTTGTAAAATCCGAAAAATGAAAATTTTCCATCCAAAAACCTCGAAGTTATTCTTGTTTCAGCGGAGTTCTATTTTCGATTTTTTTTTCGAATTTTCACGCTCAAAGAGAATTTTCCAACCAAAACTGAAAAATGTTACATCAAAATAACTTGAAATTTTCTAAGGAATCTATTTCTGCAATAAAAAATGGTGTTCTAATTTGAAAAACGGAAGTTGACGTCATTTCCGGAAAAACCGGAGGTGCTCATGCCTTGAAAATATTTTAGATTTCATCAGCATCGTGAAATACTTATAAGTGCTGAATTTCATGAAAATACGTTCAGTAGTTTCTCGTATAAATATGGGTGAGGTTCCTCGTGAAAGACCCTGTATATCTAAGCAAGAACATACACCTCCTCACTGTATTCCTTCTAGGGCATTGTCACCTTATACGTCATGAGAATGACAAATGCAGATGATGTGGGAAGGAGAAAGAAATTCCGGATCACCAGGTGATCCCAAAATCTGCTTTGGACGAGAAACTTGTAGATGTAAGAAAGTAGCCTTTTTGTAGCCATCGCAAGTACAGAGTTCATTAGAACTCTGCAACTGGAAGATGAGCAGTAAATTACGTTATGGCGAGAATAGCTATGATGGGGGACACAATAGACCATTAGGTCGCTGTGTAACGGAACCCCTTTAATTTAATCTTAATCTCAAGTCTACTTTTCATGAATGGATTAAGTTGTATTACAATAACCAAAGATAATGCCACAATTTTATAAGTTAATAAAAGGTGCTTACGTGTTACGTGCAAAATTTTTTCAGCAAAAAATAACAACTTGGTCAGAGCAATCAGTTGATGTTATCTGATTTTGAAATCTCATCAACTCATGAACCGTTGAGTTTATACCCAAGTTATGGCATAGATACTGCTGAAATTGTCATGAAATATTATTTGAACTGGGGTCGTTGTGGCTCGGTAAGCCTTCCGGGAACTGCGATCATGTAGATCTTTTGTTATCTAACCACTCATTCGAAGTGGTCGTCAATGCCGTTGATAAAACTGACAACCTTCTCAGGGGCCTTGGCCATTACCTCACGGGTATCCAGGACCGGCTTCCCCATAATAATGGTTCTTAGGCCAGCCAGCTCTGGACACTTGCATACCATGTATTCAACCGTTTCTGCTTCTGTTCCACAGAGCCTGAAAATCTCATCTGATGTCTTTCCCATACGGTACAAATGATGTTTGTACGCCAGTGCCCCGTCAGCAGTCTCACCATCACCCGAAGCTCAGCTCGTGACAGCTTCAAGAGCTTTCTGGCATAGGTAGGTGAAATCATCACGAATTTCTTGGCCTTAGTAAGTCCAGGAGTGTTTTTCTAGTGGATTATCCTGTTATGTAACTTCCATTGCTGGACCGCTTCCTTATATTGGTCTTTTCCTCGCCCATAGAAAGGCTCAGGTCCAGCAAGTGTTAACCTTGATGCACTTTTTGCAAGTTCATCGGCTTTTTCATTTCCTTCAACACCACAGTGCCCTGATACCCATAGTAGTGTCAATTCATTGCTTCTGGCCAGTTGCTTCATGGTGTTAACGCCCTCCCAGGCCAACAGAGCTCTGGCAGTACGATTCCAGGAACCTCCCTCAGCGTGGTCTAGCTGTCCTAGGTGATGTGGACATGCGCCCCTTGAGGTTCATTTTAAGATACCCTGAGCGCATACATAAACAGCCAGTATATCGGTCTGTAAAGTAAAGGGCTCACTTCCCAGTGCTTTAGAGGTCCTCAGTTTAGGTCCAGATACCCCAATGCCAGTACCTCTCACTGATTTTGAGATAGGTGTCAAGAAATAAGCAATCTAATGATGTAATAATATGTACTTCGTGGGCCATTTGAAATAAGAAAGTAGTAGTCTGTTTCGGGTATAACCGGAAGTTGTAGAGATTTGATAATATTTTAGGGAGATAGATCATTGTCTCAAACCCAAATATGAAAATTTTCATCACGTCTAATATGTCATAGCGGTGAATAACCCTGTACAGAATTTGCGGAAGGAACGCACAGCAAAATACAAACTGTCAACATGAGAAATTATAGACGAAATCCCCATTCGATGAACGAACGCCAAAAAATTATTGGAATTAGCATTTCAGTGATGGCGTGAACACACCTGACTTGTCGTCAGTTATTTTTCCAAATTTTTTCAATTCAATTTTCGAGTTTGATAAATGTAAACTGTGTTTTTTCAATGACAAAGGATATCAATAGAAATAATAAACCGAAAGAGTAGAGTTAGTATTTCCAGCTATTGAAGAGAGAAGGAGGATGACCGAAAAATGCGATGGTTCATTCTGATACTCTGATGCTGAGTGGTACATAGTGATTTCTGCACATATTGATTTCGACTGACCATAGGAACCTGTAACAGGATTAAGGCACTGATTTAGGGCTCCGGTAAATTGAATACGGCGGCAGGAGAGGATAACGTTCGATCTGCCTGCTGCGGGAGTGCTCTGTCATTCAATATCCGAAAGCTAAACCGATTACCAGTTGGCGATTAAATGCGCCAGACTGACGCCGGTATCGACCATGTTTGCGACTTGATTACGCGAGTTTTCTGTGAATTTGCTAGTGATACATGCTTAGACGAAATCCCTTTTCGATTATCAGAAGAAAAGAATCCGAAGATTCTGCAGCTATTTTTGATAATTTCAACCGTTTTCTCTTTCTATGTGAAAAATCTCATAGCGAGTAATCGCATAAAAATATAGAAACATTTTTTCAATACATTCTCAGATTTGCCATTATCCATAAATATCCATTTCAGTCCAATTATTTATTGGATCAAATTTCAAATCAATTTTAATTAGGCTTCATTTAGTTTTAGTTTGCTTACTTTATAAGAGAATGAAAGCACTGGAAATATCTCCGCATGGATTATTGTTCCTCTTTTCTCATAAAATATACCAAAATATTGAAAAAGCTCCTTTTAATAATATCTATAATTTGGAACATGAAACTGTAAACTGTGACCTACCCATTCGACTATTGTAACGTGTATGTAAAATGTAGTTATTATGTTCATAGCACACACACACACACATAAGTGAATATGGCCATATATATTTCATATGGTATTTATTACCTGCTCTTTGATGATTAATAAAATTTTCCTTCTTTCCTCAGTAATGATTAAAATGAAAATTGAGTATGAAAGAATACAACCATTTAGTAATGCTACATATATACTTCACTAACATAAGTTAATTAAAATAACATGTATCTCACCTTAAATGTCTCATTATTTATGACAAAATCAGTATATTCAATATAAGAGATCTAAAAACCTGGTGTATGGACTGATTAGATTTTATTTTGCCAATTTTGAGAATATAAGTTAATTTTCGTTGTCAATTGTAGGTAGCGCTTTTAACAAATTTTGTCAGATTCTTGTTATTTATTATTTATGAATTTTGTGATATTTTGAAGCTATGTATCTTTCATTATAGTTATGACCTGTGTAAGCAATTTTTGAAATTGTAAGAACACCAATAAACTCTCTCTATATTTCAAATATTTGAATTCATTCTAGTAAACATTTTGTGTTTTGTTTCACGACTTTGCATAATCATACTCGCTTACACATCGCTTCTGATTGGCTAGGATCAGGTTTTAATTAATCTATCCTTCAAAATCAAAGGAAAAAAGAACGATATAACAAGAAGCTATGTTATTGTACAAGTTTTATTTCGTGGCCCACGAAACTAATATTTTCAATTTGGTCGAATGCCATTCCATTAAAAAATTCACGAGTGCATACACCATGTTTTTAGACATCTTAATCAATATCAATCAATATATGTTTATGATATATTTGGTTTATTTTTGTCTTGGAATATAATTCCAATTCTAAAAATGACAAAATTAATAACCAACCAAAAGAAAATTCGAAATAACTAAAACTGTACAAATTGAGTAAACGGTTAACAATTGAATAACTAAATTAACATAGAGGCAGACGTACGTTTCTGAATTTTTGTATTTAATAATACAATTTTTCCTCATCAGTGCCTTTAGTTCAACAACTACCAACCCATCACTTTATATCTACATACTTCACAAAATATGGTGAGTTGGTAGATTCAGTAATTTTGTTGAACTATAAGGCACTGATGAGGAAAAATTGAACAAAAATCCCGAAACGTACGTCTATCTTTATGTTAATTTAGTCAATTTGTTAACCGTTTACTCAATTTGTACAGATTTGGTTATTTTAAATTTCTTTTGGTTGTTTATTAGAATTGGAATTATATTCAAAGACAAAAATAAACCAAATATAACATAAAGATATATTATGGTTAAGTTATAGACATAAAGTTGTCAATTTTTTGATATTTCGTATTTTTTTATGTGTCATGTTTTAGGATTTGTCTTCTTTTTTTTTGTTGTGTTGAATTTTTGCAGAAAGGTACATGAAATTGACTCAGTTGTTGTCTGGCATTTACCGTTTTATTTAATTTTGATTGTATCTCTATCATTTCCCATAATTCTCTCTGTTGTCGATCAAGTTTTATTTTGTATTTTGTCTCTTCAAATTCATGTTTCTTTGGTTTTTTATGTTTATTGAGTGCCGTTGTTGCGTTTTTCGTGATTGTTGAGTCTGTCGTGTAGAATCTTTGTGATGTCTGTTCGATGTATTGCTTTTATTTGTACGAAATACTGTTAATTAAATTAGTCCTCTTTGATTTGGCTGCTGAAGTATTTAGTCTGCTAAGAATCTCCTTTATTTGATTTTGTATTTGATTCGTATCCACACAAAGGTTTGGAAAGATGTACTAAATTATCCCAAATATCTTAAAATCATATTGAGGAAATTCAATATTTTGTTGGGTTTCTTCAGATCTTTGACCGTTCTGTATTTTTCAACTTGGCAACGTTCGAAGTTTGAAGGTTCACAGATAAATATCATTTATTTATCCTTATAAAAGTGAAAAGTAAAATGGATAACTCTTGCACGAAATGAGATAAACAACGATAATAAATGATTGAAGATGAATATCAAAGTTTATTGAAAAAGTGAGTTTATGTTGGCTTTCATAATAAAATAGCTCATTTTGAGGGTTAAAATGGTATATCTTATGGTTGGAAAAACTTTAGTGTGATTTTCAAATAATTCATTGATAATAATTCATCTAAGATATATTTTAATATATAAAATATAGTCAACTATGAATATGTGAATAGTCAAACAGTGGAATAGCCGATAATGTGGACATTAGTGTTTCAATTTTACCTTCTAGCACGTCAAGCGACTTATGAAAAAGTCTCTCTTAGATTATTGAATTACATACTTGTTTCCATTTTTTCTCTTTGTTCTGTTTTCCTCTGCACTGTATTTTCTTGTGTAAATTCTTTAGGAAAGACAACCTTCGGCTTGGTTTGTCTAATAACTAACTCATTTTGTTTTCCGAATGAAAATAAAGACGATATATTATTATTACTCGTATATATACCCGGTGATTTTTTTGTGCTGAATCAGTCAAAAATCTCGTAAAGAAAAAATGTTTCAAATAAAAGTTTGATGGTTTTGAGGGGAAGCCCACTTATGTCAGAACCTCTTACATTCAATTCCGCCTTGTGAGGGTATGGGGGTTCACTTTTAATGAATGTAACATTTTTTGAAGTTGAATATGAGTATTGTAACGTTCTTTCAAAAATCTAAACATCAATAAGTTCTGCATTCTCCTTGGAAATTATACTTTTTTACTATTATCAAGGATATGTTATATAACAACAAAATAGAATTGTTGGGAATACTTCATGTACCTAATAACCGAATATTTATGCATTTATTCATTATCAAATAGAATCAAATAAATTTCCATTTCATGGATTTTTCTGTCAACTTTAGAATTTTGTTACCATATGAGTTGGTCTACAAGCTCTATTTTGCATCAGTGAAAATGTAAATTTACCTGAAGAAGCCACAGTGTTGGTAAAGCAATTATAAATATTAAAATATTTGAATATTCCGAATGTACGAAACAGATAAACAGTTTCCACGCCATTCTATAAAATCCCAAGAGACGTTTGCCGTCTGGTGATTCAGGATTCAGGAACGATGTGGAGTTACCCTTCAGTAAATGTTTTAGGGCTCAGGTGGTCAGGCCTGACGGGCTCTGTCACCCTGCTATTTAGGGTCTGATACCACCCATTGGTGGCATATTGTTGGAGAGAATCAGACTATAAAGATTTCACTTTGCTTTAATGTGCTTTTGATGGATAGGGATCAATGATTGATTGCCGTTTGATGATAAAATTCCACCAACTCTCTCTAGTATAATTTTTGCATCTAAATAAGAAAATTAGTGTTCTGCACATAGAAATAAATCACACCGACTTTCGTTTAATACTGCCGTAGAACTTTATTTGAACATCAAAGAATATGATAATCAGATAATGACAAAACTTATTCTGTAATAGTTCGTGGATTTTATCAAAAACAATAACAAAAGATAAATTGCAAACTATATACAGGGTGTTTCCTAAACATGCGGCAAAAATTCAGGGGGTTGTTCCTTGGACTATTTTAAGCATGTTTTGTCCTTGGATGATTTTTGAAAAACCTCTTTGTTTCGAACAACATTTTTCATATTTTTAAAATTAATAATAGTTTAAATAAAATTGCGTACCGCACTGTGTTTACTAAGTAGGCACAATTTATTTTTAAATTTGTTTAACAACATTCCAATTACTAAACCCCTTAGATTATTTCCTATGGGGCCATCTAAAATCATTAGTTTATACCACTCCAGTAGAAAATGTGGAAGACTTACGAAATCGGATCATTGCTGGGTGTAACTTAATAAGAAATGATCCTGGTGTTTTTGAAAGGGTTCGGCAGTCAATGAGGAGAAGATTGGATGCTTGTATGCTGGCTAGAGGTGGTCATTTTCAACAGTTTTTGTAGGTTGAGTTGAATTTTCATGTAATTTTTCATAATAAAATGTTATTATCTGAAATTTTGTTTCCCCTATATCTTCGAAACAAATAGGTTTTTCAAAAATCATCAAGGGACAAAATATTCTTAGAATAGTCCAAGGAACAACCCCCTGAATTTTTGCCACATGTTTAGGAAACACCCTGTATATGGTTCGTTCAGTAATTTTGACATCCCGGGCAGCTAAGGAATATCTAAATTAAGTTGGTAATGGCTCATTCAGTAATATTTCGGATGCAGAATTCGGGTTGGTATTGGAAATATCTGGATAGTATTTGACCAAGAAAACAACAACAGAAAATTACATAAAATTAATTGGTTACAAGTTCAAAACAGTTGATCAAAGGAAAATTCTTATTAATGAACAGAAAAATGTAATGAGTAGAGTACCATATGGTAAATAGGTAAAGAGAATATTTGCAAGAAAATGTGGAATTCGATATTTGAAAATGGCAGTCTTATTCAACAAGACTCTAGAAAGAAACCAAAAGGTTTGCCAAGTCTATTCAAGGGTGAAGGTAGAAGCCAGAAGGTACACTATTTTGAAGGAAGATAACCAACAAAGCTGATATCAAGCTACGAGTATATGAATAATATCTGTGAACAAGGTCTTGTCATTTCATTTATAGTTTATTTATATTCTACTTTGAAATTGAATATTTTCATATCCGTTTTGGTTCTCCAATAAGAAAAAATCTGATAGATTCAAATTTTTTTCATGGAATTTTATTAATTATTCAATCGAAAAATGTATTCATAAGAGTAAATTGAAGAATTTCTTTAGCTCTTTACCACTTAAAGATAATAACAAAATACAAAAAATTTAAATTCACAAGAATTATTTCAAAGCAAAAATTCTTCAAGTGGCTGGAGGGTGAGTCAAAGCAGTTATGGGCAAAATACTAAGGATATGTAAGTAATATTAATAGCAAATAGTATAAAAACATTCTCATAGGTAACCGATAAAACATAGGAAACTTGGTAGAACAAATATGTATCTATATTTTTCATAACAGTTTAATCAATTAATCATGTCATGTACACTTTAGTGGTAAAATTTTTTACCGCAAGTCTCTACGATGAGTGGATCCTGAGATATAGCCGCTTACCTCGCTTATTTGCCCACCCTGTACAGTTTCAATGTGTAGTGACTTTTGAAAGTATTTCACACATTGGCTTGGCTGATAAATTGGTTTCAATTTGGAAAGTTACAGTACATCTGCATTGTTGATATTCTTCATATACTAAATGGATCCTTTAAAATTTATTTCTACCTTATGGTATGGCACTTTCATTCAAACTCATCAACCAGTTTTTTCTGTTTTTTTTTCACCAGTACGGCTACCACAAATGAATAATTGGCCGTAGATCCTGGGATAGTGCTCAAGTACTAGTACCTCAGTGGAATTATCGAGATTAATAAAGCAGGTAGCATTTTCAAGACAAAAATTTCACTGGATAATATTATAACTATAACAATTTTCGTCTGCAAAAAAGTTTTCGCATCGAATATGAATGTTGCGCTTCAAAAACTTGACCACTCAATATGTTAACAAAGATAAATCATGTGCCATTTCTATGTTCAGAACACGGAGAATGTCTTTCCTCAGAATTTCAGCGTGAGCCCATAAAAGTAATGGATTCCGATTGAATTGGTTTCGTACTTTGGCAGGATTGGAAAACTTTTAACGAATAGGCCCTTGAGAAAATGATAAAATCACGGAGAAGCTCATACGTTTTCGTAAAAAAAAATGAATTTTATTACATCACCAAACCAACCCAGCTCCACTAAAATTTATGTCTGTGACTATGAATCCGATGGAATTAATCAGGCAAACATTCAATAAAATGAAAAATTTGCGATAAATATTGTCTTTATGCGTTTGCAACATTTTCGCTCATGACTTATGATTTCTTATATACAAGATAAGGTCGAATAGAAAGCAGTATTTAACGTCACAAGTTCATAGTCAACATTCGATTATACCTCGAGTCACGAGACGTAGATCGAGAAACATCACGAGAGCTCTAGGAGATCGAGTAGTATTTCGCGAGTGTTTCTATTTCTGAGATTGAACTAAGGTCGAATTAAATACTAAAGATAATAAAAATAAATAATATTGAATATTCAGTTTTCTTTCAGAAGTTTCTAGGATATCTGATACATTCAATATTAAAATCATAATAAATATTCAACAGAGCGAGTCCAGTCTCTGACTTCCCATTGTACTTCTTATATACGTTTTCAGTCTCTTGAGGGTAGAATAAGTTCTTTCTGACGTGTCCGACAATACTGGTAATGTACAAAATATCTTGCATAACATGGATATGTTAGGAAATAACTGTACAGTGCATCCCATTTTGGGTGAGACTGCCAGGTTTCTCGCTTGTTATTTAAGATAGAGCCTTGCGGTTTTCACGTTCCTGTCCTACTTTTTCGTGAAACTCAAGTTGGTTTAATCAGATTTTGCATAACTGTTTCCGTTCAAAAGATACAGGGCGATTTTGGAAATTGATACTTTTCGGACCCCTCCTTCATCTCCGAAGTTATTAGGAATAATGCTGAGGTGAAAACTACATCTGATTCAGAATTCTGCGTAGAATCCAGTGGCGTACTCAATTTTTTTTCTCGGGGTATGGTTTTGAAGATTCAATACAAACCTATATTTTTTTTAATGGAACACCCTATATATCATTACTTCGTTGAATTCGTTATTTTTTTTCCTTCAAAATGATATATAATACTATATAGGTAGGATGGTCAGAAATGTTAAAAAATACTAAAACATATAAATAATAAAGACCTTTATTATTATTATTATTATCCCCCGACTTTTGCCTATACGCGTAGGATTTCACCTCGCCGTCGGCTTCTCACTCCTCGTTAAGAGGAATATTCACTCAATCCCAGATATTTAAAATATCAGAAGGGCAGAGCTCGGTCGTGTCCGGTCCTTGTGGTCCCCCTGGTTCTCGTCGAACTTCTGGTCCTCTTACAAGCGATCCTTGGACCTGTCCTTCGCTTCCTAGGAATTTTCTTACCGTCCTTGCAGTACCTAAAAGAACAGCTTTTTGCATTATATTATATATATACTCACTAAGTCCTAGTTGCTTGATATTTCTCTTGAGATTTTTGGGTACTATTCCTGTGGTTGAGATGATAATTGGAATAGTTCTCGTTGATATCATTCCCCACTGGCGCTTTATCTGAAATTCGAGGTCCCTATATTTTGAAATTTTTTCGACCTCTTTTTGACGCATGTTGTTGTTATTGGGTATTGCTACGTCGATGAGTATTGCTGCCTTTTGATGTTTATCAACTAGCAATATATCTGGCCTGTTGTGAGGGACTGTTTTATCAGTCAAAACTGTACGATCCCAGTACAGTTTATAGCGTTCGTTTTCCAGGATGGTTTCCGGTCGGTATTTGTAGTATGGCACTTTTTCAGAATGAATTAGTGTTAATTTAGTTGCCATTTCTTGGTGTAGTATCTTTCCTACTGCATCGTGTCTCTCTTTATATTCATTTCCTGCAAACATTTGACATCCTCCCGTGATATGTTGGATTGTCTCATTCGTTGGACACCCATAACGGCATCGATCGTCAGTAATAGTTCGATCCTTTATGATATGCTTGCAGTAATTTCTTGTTGAGATCACTTGATCTTGGATGGCTAAAAGAAATCCTTCCGTTTCTGGATACATCGCACCTGATGTGAGCCAATAGTTCGACGCTTCAATGTCGACATGATCCTGGTTCACCTCGTTGAAATGTCGTCCATGTAGGGGCTTTTCTCTCCATCTTTGCAGTTTTTCTTGGATTGTCTGGTGGTTGTATGACAATTGCTCCTTGTGCAGTTGCAAAGGTGTTGATTCGTCTGCTTCACACAGTACTTTGTAGATCTCTGACGTGCCTGATTTGTGTTTGAAGTATGTTCGTAGGCATTCAATTTGACCATGGGCAAGTTCCATGATGTCTAGCAGACCTCTGCCTCCTTTATTCCTCGGCAGTGTCGTCCTCTCAATGCTACTTTTCGGATGGTGCTTGTGTGCTTTCGTCATCAAGGTTCTCATTTTGCGTTTCAGGTTTTCCATATCTGTTTTGCTCCATGGAATGATACCGAAAGAGTATGTGAGAATTGAACATGCATATGTGTTGATGGCTCTCGTCATGTTCTTGCTGTTGAGGTTTGTTTTTAAAATTTTGTTGATTCTCCTAATGAACTCAGTTGTTAAGTCTTCCTTCATTCTTTGATGGTTTATTCGTCGGTTTTGTTTCATTCCTAAGTATTTATAAAGATCGTCCGATTTCATTGCTTCTATCTCCTGTCCATTGGAGAGAGCTATCGGTTCATCTTGGATTTTTCCACGCACTACGCTAATCGTACGACACTTGTCCAATCCGAATTTCATCCCCACGTCTTTCGAAAAATTTTCCACTAGTTTGACCATAATTTGCAAGTGGTTTCTGTTGCCTGTTATAAGTTTTAGGTCATCCATGTATAGCAAATGATTGAGTGCAATGGTATTTCTATTTCCTTTGACATTGAAACCTCTTTCAGTAGCATTCAGTTGTTTAGAAAGGGGGTTCAGCGCCAAGCAGAACCATAAGAGACTCAATGAATCTCCTTGGAAAATTCCCCTTTTTATTGGAATCTCTTTAGTAGTTATGTTCGCCGTAGAGAGTTCGATATTCGTTCTCCAGTTGCACATTGCATACTTCAGAAAGTTTATTGTAATTGGATCGATCTTGTATATTTCCAAAATTTTTGTCAGCCATCCATGTGGAATAGAGTCGAAGGCCTTCTTATAGTCAAAATATGTCATAAAAAGATTTCTGTGTTTTTTGAAGGCTTGGTTACATCTGATGGAATCTATGATCAGCAGTTCCTTCGATCCTAGTGCATTCTTGGAACATCCTTTCTGCTGTGCTGTCATTATGTTATTTGTCTCGCAATGTTTGTAGATACGAGATGCTATACATGATGTGATGATTTTATATATTGTTGGTAGACATGTAATGGGTCTGTATTTCGATGGATCCGCTGTGTGTTGCAGATCCTTCGGTAGGAGATAAGTGGTTCCTGTTGTTAGAAATTTGGGCATTTCCGTTGGATTCCTCATAACCTCATTTATGGTTTCAACTAGCCTGCCGTGTATACACCAAAATTTCTTCAACCAAAAGTTGTGGATTCCATCTGGGCCGGGTGATTTCCAATTGTGTGCGTTTTTCAATATTTCATGGAATTCTTCTACAGAAACTGCGTTATGCGGCATGTGTTCTATTGTCTCACAGGATTTCTCTTCACTTCTTATCCAATCAGCCTGGGAGTTGTAGGGGGTTGGTGAAGCCAATTGATCTGTCCAAAAATTCTCAATATCCTCGACGGTTGGATAACTTCCTGGTGTTGCTGACATATTGTTGTTTAACATTCTATAGAATTTTCTTTCGGAGTTTTCAAAAATCATATTATCCTGTTTTCTTCTATAGCTCTCATTGTATCTTCTGAGTCTTTCGGAGTACACACTAAGTTTTTGTTTCAGTGTGTCTAAAATTTGTTGAGCATTTTCATTGTTTGGATCATATGTTGTATGTTGCCGGTGACGATCCATTATTATATTCACCATTTTTTGTAATTTTCTAGACGGCGAACCTTTTGCAAATTGGGTGAGCCTCCCAATATCTTGGCGGATGCTATGCACTTTATTTTCTAGCCTTTTTTGCCAATGTGGTTTATTTTGTTGTTTTTCTCTGGCTGGTTGCTGACTTTTAGGTTTTGGCTTCACACCTAGCACTGTTGCTATTGAAAATGCTGCACAGTATATGATGAGGTGTAATGATTCGAGATCATGGTAGTCAGAAAGATACTTTGGTATAATCTCCTTGTTGGTCATGACCAGAAGATGAGATAGTTTCTTGGATGTCCTCAATCTTGGTAGAATCGGTCGTCTCAATGGATTTGTGCCCTCAAAATCTATAACGCATCTATTCATTGTGGCAGATAATCGCTCCAGTAGTTCTCTTTGGTCTTCTTCTGGATTTTCGACGGGTGCAACATATATATTCCGTCGTTGAGCATCACTTATTGCTATCACATCTGCGTTGTTTTGTTCCTCAGTGTTCATTTGTGCATTGATGTTCTGTTGGTTTTCAGCACAATCGTAGTTTTCTTCAATTGTCGTTTCGTTGTTAGTGAGGTCTCTATTCTGTAGCCTCAGTTGGACTTCATTTTTTATGGTGTTAAGTCTCTCATCGGGTACAAGTTTATTTCTCAATATGACCCGGTATTGGTCGGCTACTCTTTGCTCAGAAACTTGGAGTTCGGGATAGTTTCTGTGGAATTCTGCAAATAATTTTTGCCGGTAGCCTATTTTATCCTCTTCCATATTAGTCACTTCATAGTATATGCGCATGATCGTTTCATTTATCGAACTTGTCCATTTCATGCGTCTTCTTGGTAGACCTGCTTGGGTGAGTGCTGGTTGGGGATCCTGCGCAGCACCTTCAGTGGTCGGAGAAACTCGTGTTATTCTTCTCCTAGAATGTTGAGATTGTGGAGGCGTAGCATTTTGTTCGACAGACGCCCGTCTCCTAAGCACTCTGTCACCGACGTCCCGCATACTGTCATGTCCAGCGCCGGCTCCAGACACGCCCTGACGAACCTCAGGCAGCGGCTCTATATTCCTATTCCTCAAATTCACCATCATTCATGGGTTCCCCCGTGTCGTGGGGGAGACGGCCTTTGATCGCTTTTTACGATCCGCAGAGCTACGGTGGGAGAATTCTTGAGCTGCTTTCCACACGGCTTCGTCCGTTACCCTGGACAGGGACCCTTCGACAGGTTTCAGCTTTCCGGGTCAGGGAGCTCCTGGAATCTGCGGTGGGCAGGAGTCGATTCAACTCTCCTGATAGGTGAATCGCTAGGAATTCACCTACCGCTACCCGCTTATTATTATTATTATTATTATAATGATGATTTTTTGTGAATGAGCAATGGATTTCCCATATGAAAAAAAGGATCAATTGGATAATTTTCATTTGTGATGTTTATTTATGGTAGAGTAAGCAAACAAAGATAATACACTCATCACTAACATGAAAAACAAAACGTAGGTACCTACCTCATAGCAACAAATGAATAATACAAAAATTCATAAACATTGCATAATATCTTTCAGATTAAACTGTTCAAATTGCTGTCCATTTTCCCTAATACATATAATATACTACAGTAAAAGACATAACAGTCCCGAATAACTTCCTGCATCAACAGAGGTAGTTTTCCAGGATTTACAAAACCGCCCTTTTATAATATTAAATGCACTCAGGCGTATTGAAAAATTTTGTCAATTATGTATTAGAGAAAAATGGACAGTAATTTGAACAGTTTAATCTGTAAGATTTTCAATTATGCAATGTTTATGAATTTTTGTATTATTTATTTGTTGCTATTAGGTAGGTACCTACGTTTTGTTCTTCATATTAGTGATGAGTATATTATTTTTGTTTGCCTAGTCTACTATAAATGAAAATCACAAATGAAAATTATCCAATTGATCCTTTTTTTATATGGAAAATCCATTGCTCATTAACAAAAAATCATCATTATTTGATGTTTTAGTATTTTTTAACATTTCTGACCATCCTACCTATATAGTATCATATATCATTTTGAAGGGAAAAAAATATCGAAATCAACGAAGTAATGATATATAGGGTGTTCCATTAAAAAAAATATAGGTTTGTATTGAATCTTCAAAACCATACCCCGAGAAAAAAAATTGAGTACGCCACTGGATTCTACGCAGAATTCTGAATCAGATGTAGTTTTTACCTCAGCATTATTCCTAATAACTTCGGAGATGAAGGAGGGGTCCGAAAAGTATCAATTTCCAAAATCGCCCTGTATCTTTTGAACGGAAACAGTTATGCAAAATCTGATTAAACCAACTTGAGTTTCACGAAAAAGTAGGACAGGAACGTGAAAACCGCAAGGCTCTATCTTAAATAACAAGCGAGAAACCTGGCAGTCTCACCCAAAATGGGATGCACTGTACAGGGTGGGCAAATAAGCGAGGTAAGCGGCTATATCTCAGGATCCACTCATCGTAGAGACTTGCGGTGAAAAATTTTACCACTAAAGAGAACAAGAGAACACACTGGAAATTGTTTGGAAATTCATTCCTCTACCGCTAGGGGGCGTAATAGCTACCGTCGAGTAGAAAAATGAATTTTACTCGAAAATGTTTCATATGAAGTTGAAGAAAAAATATCATCACTGTAATCCTTGGAAAATTCTCTATCTTTTTAAATTATCACTTTCGATTTTACGACATCAAATAAGGGTAGGTGAAAGGGAGAAATCTGACTGATTGAAATGCCTGTAACTTCAGTTTGGCTCAACATTTTTGAGCAAATTAGATCTCGTCTGAAAGATAATATCTTGTTGATTGAGGACAAAATATACTCATGATAAATTTGTTTTTGCTGCTTTCGATAGGGGGCGCTAGGTCAGAAGTTCATTGTTTTGTTCATTTTACTCCGAAATTTCAAATGTAATGATAGGATTTTTTTAACAGAAACGGAAATTCCATCAAATTTGCATGAAAAAACCTGAAGGTCGCAAAGTGATAATTTCCGGCGTTCTGAAGTTATGGCCGAAAGAAGATATTCTTCAACTGATGCACTGCGAAAAACCAAATTGTGTCTTTAGGTTCTGACAGAAACAGAAATCCCATCAAATTTGTATGAAAAAGCCAGAAGGTTGCAAAGCGATAGCTTCAGGCGTTCTGGAGTTATGGCCGAAAGAAGACACAATTTAGTTTTTCAGTGCATCAGATGAAGCATATCTTTTTTCGGCCATAACTCCAGAACGCCTGAAGCTATCGCTTTGCGACCTTCTGGTTTTTTCATACAAATTTGATGGGATTTCTGTTTCTGTCAGCACCTAAAGACACAATTTGGTTTTTCGCTGTGCATCAGTTGAAGAATATCTTCTTTCGGCCATAACTTCAGAACGCCGGAAATTATCGCTTTGCGACCTTCAGGTTTTTTCATGCAAATTTGATGGAATTTCCGTTTCTGTTAAGAAAATCCTATCATTACATTTGAAATTTCGGAGTAAAATGAACAAAACAATGAACTTCTGACCTAGCGCCCCCTATCGAAAGCAGCAAAAACAAATTTATCATGAGTATATTTTGTCCTGAATCAACAAGATATTATCTTTCAGACGAGATCTAATTTGCTCAAAAATGTTAAGCCAAACTGAAGTTACAGGCGTTTCAATCAGTCAGATTTCTCCCTTTCACCTACCCTTATTTGATGTCGTAAAATCGAAAGTGATAATTTAAAAAGATAGAGAATTTTCCAAGGATTACAGTAATGATATTTTTTCTTCAACTTCATATGAAACATTTTCGAGTAAAATTCATTTTTCTACTCGACGGTAGCTATTACGCCCCCTAGCGGTAGAGGTATGAACTTCAAAACAATTTCCAGAGTGTTCTCTTGTTCTCTTTAGTGGTAAAATTTTTCACCGCAAGTCTCTACGATGAGTGGATCCTGAGATATAGCCGCTTACCTCGCTTATTTGCCCACCCTGTACATGGTTGAAAGTAGCGATATTGCATTAAGTTTGCAATAGAGAATTCTTGATAATTCCTTCTTCCATATCTTGCATAAGTTGCGAATAATTAATGAAAGACTATACAAAGAACTAGATAGTATATAAAACTGGGTATCATAGATTTAACTTCAATACATATAATCTTTGTAGGTATAATGTAGGTATGCAATTGAATTTGATGAAGCTATCGATAAAGTTCAACATGGCAAGATATCAACAAATATTTGAAGATACGTGAGTCGAAAACAAATACTTAGGAGATTGAATTTCAGTGGAGATTTCAGGAGAGGCTCTGGGTAGTTAATTTTCATTTACTCGTAGAAAAATTCTTCAAAAAAACTTCAAAAGACAAAAATATGATTATAAATGGGGAAACACGTCTACTACATATTATGATTATTCAAAAAAAAATGATTAATGACCTTCAAAATGATGGTTTCTGGTCAGTATTTTCAAATATGTTACGCAAATTTGAAGAAAAAATTCACCAATTCTGAAAACCTGTTTAGTTCACGATTCACATTTGTGGTCGTCAAATTTATTTCTTTATTCAACTATCTATTCGATTTACGATATCTGTGAAAAAAGTTACAATAATCAAACAATTGTCTACAGGGAATAAATATTCATTATTTGTTGAAATTTTACATGGTTAAACTATTGTCCAACCTGAACACGTATATGAAAACGGAATAAACAATTGTCGTTTTTTTTCAATTAAGATTATTTTTGATGCTGAGATGAGATCATTTCAAAGGTCTCGAAACTTTATTAAAATAAAGATTGCGGGACAATAAGGACTTTTTTTTCAGAATTCAAAGAAATTAAATAACTTCATGTAATAATCCGGGTTTTTCCGTCAGTTCTAAATGAACATTTTGGCAGTCGTAGGCCAACCAGTTTTAAAAAACTCAGTTTGAGTTAGACCTGGAATCTTACACCATATCTGAATTGAGTACCAGAAAATCTCCCATAGTCAACAAAATACTGAAAAAAACATCTCGCTTATGCTTTCAAAACGGGGTATATTATGTCATAAAGCCAAAATGATTCTCCTGATATGATTTTCACGAATATAAATCTTTTGATTATAATCGAGAGGTGTAAAGAAACTTTTTACGAACTCTTTTTAAAAAGTAAAATAATAACATGAACCATATACGGAATTCACATTTGTTCGATATCATTAATTCATTAAAAATATTTGGATGATTAAGAACCACATTTCTTTCTTGACACTGTTTCATTCTTCTTTTTTGTAACTTGAATTGTTTTGAAATAAAGATTATTTATTATTATTATTATTTATTATTATTTCACCCATATACTAAATACCTAGAAATATCCAGATAGGTATCAGAAAAAGGAACAGATCTGTTGCATCAAATCAATTCCATTTCAAGAGTTCTGTCACGGGAGGGATGGAATGAGAAATAACATCCAAATATCCCTTGGGGTTTCTCGCATGCATTGGGCAAAAATATCTAACTTTAATTGAATCTTAGGAGGGATTTATTTTTGCGATTCCTTAGTAATACTTTATGATTGCTGGCATGAAAAATCTGCATGGGGGTGCTTTGGTTACACCACAGAGATTTAAAATACCCTTGACAATAAATTATTTCGATAAAATCTAATCGTTCTGAAGAGGAAAATATATCACAATATTCAGTACTGATTCATACCTTGGAAAGTTATGTTTTATGAATTCCAGAATACTCTAATGCAATATCACCACATTTTCATTTTGATTAATCCCTTATCGTTGATGATATCCAGTATAATGTTATACATCAACTTAATTGTACAGGGTGTTTCAAGTAAGCGGGTCATGGAATTTTGTCGCTTATTCATTGAGCAATATTGTAAAGTGACCCATCACATTGACATTTTTTTTCAGGGGCTATCCGAAAAACTATCGAACCAAGGCATGGAAAGTTATCGAGGAAAAAAAATTTTTCCAAAACATTATTTTTTGCAAATTTCACTGGTTTTTCAGAATAAAAAGATCTAGGGACCATTTCTCACCAATCATTTATTCATTTGAACCGGTTTTCTAGAAAATAGAAAATTTTTCCTTGCAAAATATACTTCCAAATACTTTCCTGTATTTTCTGCCCAACCGATTCTGAATCCGAATATATAATTATAGTAGTAGTTTTTTTATTCATTTCAAGCAATTCAAGTCAAAATTGACTTGATTAAATTCAGATTTAATATTAGGAAAATATAGCCATGTATCTATGGTTCTATAAATATTTGATAGTCAAATTCTAAAGTGTAGATTATAATAGAAGCGAAAATTTTGAATCTAAATTTTCATTCGAAGCTCTCCATATGTTAACTCTCGAAGAGAGAAGTGTTATTTCGGAAATAGTTCTCCAAGAGAAAACAAATTGAAATTCTTTCTATCATATTGTGAACTTCTATCTTCTCTCTTGTTTCACAAATCCCCAAATTTTTACATATTTCCCTTTTTTCTTCTACTTTTATTACAAATTCTATTTGTACTTCATTTTTCCTTGTATTCAACATTTCATTAAATTCCATAAGTTTATCCCCAAGTTTCTTATTCATGTTAGTTAAATTATTTTCCATTTTCTTCATATCTTCATTTCTTCCTTAATTTCCTTCCAAATTCTTCATCAAATTTTCTTCCAAATTTTTCGTAAAATTTTTTTTCCATATTTTTCGCATGAAAGGTTAATTGAATTTTCATATCTTCCTTAAAATCTTTCATTGCATTTATTAAATCCAAAAGATTCGGTTCATTTCTATTTTCTTCAACAATTTCCAAATTACCTCTTGTATTTTCTTCATTCTCCTTTTCCCTAATCTTCGTTTTACTTTATGTTTCCATTTTTTTAATAGATTGATGATATAACAAATTGATAATTTGCCCCACGTTGGGCGCCAATTGTAATGAATAACAAAAATATGAATTTTAGACTTTTTAATATTCTGATGAAAATTATGCGAAACTCTGTCTCAGTTGGGTTCACAACTTCTACCTTTCATTTCATTTTTCTTCTTGACGTATTGTTCTAATATTCTCGCAAAACTTTTGTATACACTCTGCATACACATACAGGGTGTTCTGATTTGTTTCCGACAAACTGAAATGGGTGATAGATCACATCATTTTAAGCAAAAAAGTTCCTATGAACATGGGTCCGGAAATGCTTCGTTTCCGAGATACAGGGTGTTAGAGTTGAAAAAATAATTCGCGTTTTCTTTAATATGTTTTGACTACTTCGAAATCCTTTCATGAAATTATTTCCATTCAAATATTAAATTTAAATTCATTTTGAAAATTTCTAAGGCGAAATGCATGCGGATTTTCTATTGCCCACTAATGAGTAGAAGTGGTATGCTATGTAATTGTTGTTTTTAAGTGTTCTGAATATTCTGTTTCCTGAAATATTGCGTTGTTGGGATGCTTTACGAATACTGAGTTTTTATTTTCTTCGAAGGTCTGTAAAATCCTATTTCTCTGTAGATGATTTCTTCTTTGTATGCTTCGTTCGGGCCTTTGGTAACCAATACCATTTTCCTGTATTTGTTGATAAGCTATTAACTTAGTTAACTATAATTATAATTAATGACATCTGCACCTAACACCCTTTAAATCTGTCATTGTGTATAGCCATTTTAAATCTATTGCCGCAACAATTGTTGAATGTAAAACAATCAATCATTCGAAGATGTCATACATTCAACAGAACGGTGGACATTTCGAAGACCTTCTTTAAAAATTATTATGTTATTTTGTTTTGTTCTAAATTGTAACTTCTAAATAATATTTAATCTAAAATTATTACAAATTTGTTTCTACATGTTTTAGAGATTACAAAAATATGGATTTGGCTTTAAATGCATTGCCCCTAGCAACTTGAATGAGTTATACCTTTTTTAACTAGAAAAGTCAGGGGAATCAATTTTTTTAGTCCAGTATGACGTACAGGGTAGCACAGAAAAGTTGCAACGGTTTAAAGGGGACGAAATGATTGCCAGTGGCGCCCTCTAGAAAATACAACCAAATCGACCACAAATTTGAATTTCTCACCTCAAAAAACCCTATGTACCAACTATCATGCAATTATTTGGTATCAGTCGAAAGATATTTAAGAAAACGCGAATTATTTTTTCAACTTTAACACCCTCTATCTCGGAAACGAAGCATATCCGGACCCATGTTCATAAAAACTTTTTTGCTTAAAATGATGTGATCTATCACCCATTTCAGTTTGTTGGAAACAAATCAGAACACCCTGTAGATATTTTTCAGAGGAAAAGACCTTAGGCGGCACAACGATAAAACATACCACCACGAACATATTGTAGTTCCTATACTCACTAGCAGGTGTGTGAGAAAATTCATTTGCTGTTCTTGAACTACCCTTTTCCCCCTGGCTACGCCCGAGGGTTCTACTAAGTCGAAAAACACAATGTACTCCCTAAGAGTTCAAGATTTTGTTGAAGTAGGTTGACTTGATTCGCGGTTCAAGCTATGTATATTTTTTAAAAGGTTTTGATATTATTCCCACTTGTTATGGACAATTAAAGAACTGCATCATTTGAAACAATTAGTAAAAACGTCCAACATTGTCTGGTAGGGTACACTTCAATCGATCAAAAAATTTAACTGATTTACGAATATCTAATTCACCCAATATTCATATAATTTTCATGAGTCAACTCAAATTGAATCATGAATGCATGTTGATATCGAAGTCAATAAATGGAGATACGTCATATAATGATAATTCAAACGAAAACAAAGATTTTATAGTTTTCATCTCTGAAAAATCAGGATTGCGCTGTAAAACGGGAAGTGCGAGGCAAAAGGGTCCCTTGGGAGCTCATCAAATCTAATAGGATACACTTCAACCCCAACGCCAGATGAGACCGCAAAGACGATCTGACGATATATTCTTTGATAGAATCTGCCGCCTACAACTGAAGTAGCGTTTTCTTGATTTTAAGGAGTAGGAATTGCGTTTGCAATTTTGAATTATATTTCATTCAAGTTATTAATGAAAAACGAAAGTATATTGTCATTCATTTTCATTTCACTGGAACTAAAATGTATAATTGGCAGAATCCTAAAACTAGAACCTATATGTAATCTGAAGAAATCAAGCTCGATACTCGAGAATAATACCATTATGGTTGGTTTCCGAATCGACGAAGATCTTTCTTTTTGTTTTTCCGATGTAATATAACAATTTGTTCACACTGTTTTCGAATATGCTGCATTCGGTGATGTGATCGTAGACATATTTCGTATAAAAAAAAATTTTGTTAACGTATCTTCTGTTATTTTTTCTACCAGTTTATTAAAATTTTATGCGATTATAAATTATTTTTCAATTTGAAAACTGTTAATTATAATCTCAGTTTTATTTGTGCTCCTTTTTTTTTTGGTTAATACATTTAATTCGACCAGAGATTTTTATGAACATGTTCAATGTTTCTGTTGAATGAATATTTTGAAATGATGGTAAATTATTTGTTTTTTAATTTAGAAATGAAAAAAAAATGTGTTTCTACAATTCGTTACTATCGCTTGAGTATGTGAAACACCGTACTAAAATAAAGCATATCACAAATCTAATCTAAGTATCATCAGTCCATAGTACTCGATCGATCGATAACTATCGAACAATTTGGGTTAGAAAAATGATTCAAATTTTGGCTACATCGTCTCAACTCAGCGCATGAGCGCAGATTTTTTGACTCTATATAGGCTGATTTGAAGCGTAGTGGAACACGATACCACCAGGTTTTTTTTTCAAATGAGAATACACATTTGTCATATCACATTCAGAACCTCCATAAAATTCCTTTCACGAAACTCCCCAATTCTCATAATTTATAAATCTTAATTTTTTAAGTAAGACACCTTTTTGACCAAGTCAATTTTATCACCGGTATATAATTTTGTTTTCATTGAATGTATACATTCAATGTGATCTTAGAGTTTGATTTTTTCAAGGTCAAGTAGATTTTTCGAATAGGGAATATATATTTACTTTGCAGTAAAACTAGGACCATTTTGTATTCCTTGTTTTTGCCATGAAATGAACCGTTTTGGGGATAAATGAAATGTTTTACGCATATAATGGTTATAATCTTTCGCACACAAACTATTGAGCATATTTTGAACAAGTGAGTGTTAATGGAGAGATGAATAACAAATCAAAAATTGATTTTTAATCGGAAGAACCAAACAGAAATTAAAATGTTTGGACATTTCACCTAATTGAATTTTTTGAACGCTTCTATTGATTTGTTATACTGATGATATTTTCTTCCCACAGAAAGTTTTAGGGGTAGTTTTCCCAAACCAATTGAGGAGTAATGCATAAAACTCCCGATTACTATTTTTCTGACATCCGAGGAAAATTTCGATATTTTTTTCCAAAATCTGATAAATTTTACGTGGAAAATATACTAAATGACAAATAAACTGCAACACCCAGAAGGAGCTGTTTAAATTTTTTTCTGGCAAAACATAGATAGTAGGTATAGCAGTGAATGATTGAAATTTGGAGAAAAAAACGAAGGGTTTACATTTTTTTTTCAATAAATTCGTTAATAATGTGTTTGTTCACCGCGATTATGTATACACTCCCCAATACGTCTCGGCATTGATGCAATAAGATGGTCTATTTCTTCTTGAGGGACACTATCCCAAGCCAAGCTACCTGTAGCTACCTATCGTTCAAGTCTCAGAGCCGTCAAAGTCCGTGAGGGCGGGTCAAATTTCCAAGCCTTCTACCCATGATGTCCCAAACATGCTCTATGGGCGAAAGATCGGGGCAACTGACGTTCACGTCTTTGTTGATGTTATGTTATCTATGTTTTACCAAAGAAATTCAAAATTTAAACAGCTCCTTCTGGGTGTTGCAGTTTCTTTGTCGGTTAGTATATATTCTGTGTTTTATGATGAGCTGTTCTCGACATATAGGTTTCTGAAAACGCTAACCTATATCACGAGAACGGGTCATTCTATGGAAAAAACACAAGATAAATTTTTACGTAAAATTGATCTGATATTTAGAAAGACCTGTCGAAAGTTGTCTCGGATGTAAGAATAGTAAACTGGAATTTTATGCATTACCTCTTAATTTTTTTGCGAAAACTACGCCCAAAACTCCTAAAAATTGAGATGATAAAAAAAGTAATTATACATATATACTGTATGTATTGCATCTGTTCAATTTTCAGTCATAACTTACCTATAGATGAGTTTTCTTCTCACACTCCTTTTGAAGAATCCAGAACAACCATTGCAAGCTAAAATTCCATAATGTTTACCACTGCTTGTATCACCACAAACAACGCATATCAATCCAGGGGTTCCTTTCTTTGTTGGAAGGGTCCAAGGTGGAGGGGGTGTTCGGGAAGCCTGAACTAATGTTTGTGAACTGGGCAAACACAAGGCTAGAGGATGATCGGACCCTTCAGTAGAGAAACAGTCGACACTTGACGGTCTATTCCCAATATCTGTGAAAATGTCTTCTCTCATGAACTGTATCAGTTACTAATTGAATTTATGATAATATTCTCTTATTCTTACAGATACTATTTAAGAAGCAGTCACATAGTAGGTTCTCAAGTTCTGACGTAATACTTATTTATTTATTTATAAATTTTCGCTTCGACACCTGGGTCATTAGCGATTTTGGTACAATAAAATTTACATTTCATTTACAAAAGTTTAGTTAAAATATTGTACTGTTATATGTTGATACCAATTTTTCTAACAAATAATATTGTGTTGAAGAAAGCCTCTGGTCTGTTGAAGTTAAGGGCATCTTCCATTTTGGAGCTTGACAGTTACTTGGACATTACATGAAGTGCACTGTGGTGGGGGTTCTTTCTTCAGTAAGTATGAGTGGGTAAATCGTGTATGACCAATTCTATGTCTTCTCAGAATTACAAGTTGATTTCTTTTCGTCATGATGGGATGGGATTTGGCGTTAGAACGTTCAATGAATAAGAGTTTCGATCTTCGTTCATGAAGTAATGTAGCCCATTTCTGTTTTATTTCGTTCTTATATTTAGTGCTTAGGTTATATGTAGTCGTGATTTCCACAGGTTGTCCTTCGTATATAGCTCTTTTTGCGAATTTGTCGGCTTGCTCGATACCCTCGATTCCTGTATGAGATGGTATCCAAACCAGGGTTATTTTTGTTGGTGCCTGGTGTTGGTTCATCAAGTCTGAGATGTTAATGACGATTGGATTTTTGGAGTATATGTTCATTACTGCCTGAATTGAGCTCAAAGAATCGGTGCAAACAAGTGGGTTTCGAAGGTTTTGAGAGACTGCATATTCAATAGCTTTTTGTATTGATATAAGTTCGGCCGTGAAGATGGTAAACTTCCAGAAGATTGGGAGTTTATACATCTGAAATGATGCCGTTGAATAATAAGCGCATCCAATTCCATCCGGCGATTTAGCTGCATCCGTGTATATCATTAGACAGTTTTTATAATATAAAACCATCTGCCTGAAGTGTTGTTGTAGAATTTCTCTTGGAGTTTCTCTTTTACGGTACTCTGTAAGATGTAGGTTGACGCTGAGTTTCTTATTGATCCAGGGTGGATGAGTAGGTTCTTTATATGTAATTGTAGGGGGGAAGTAAGAGATCAATGAATTGTTCACCAGGTAATATAACGGAGGTTTATTTTCATTTTCATTGTTTTAGTACAAGTGTTTATATTTCTGGGTGACTATTAGATTCTGGTTTGGGTTTTGGGTGTTATCAGAAATTCTTGCAGAGTACGCTAGCTGTAGCATTTGTCGGTGTAATGATAAGGGTAGCTCACCTGTTTCCTTGCATAGGCTATCTGAAGGGCTGGTAATATGTGCACCTAATGCTAGCCGAAGTGCAGTGTTCTGTATAACGTTTAGCTTTTTTAATGGTTTTGCTAGCTTTTTCCATTCAGCATTTTCATGACTAAGATGAGACTTAAGACTTGCAGAAAAATGAATCTCATGTAACAGTCTAGATATCCGATTGAGTGCTATCGTGCATATATTGAACGATATTCGCCATAAGTCGACTGGATATCTGAGCTGTTACCTCTGAATATGCAGGTATATAAAGGTTGGCTGACCGTCGGTTGAGTTCAACCGAGCGTCAACTACCAAAATTCGTTTTATAAACGTCAAATCGTAGGTTGAGCTCGGACTCAACTGGAAGTTGACCCAACTGGTGGAGGTTTTGCCTCGAAGCGACGGTTGAGGGTATTGACTGTTGAGGAAGATAAGGATATAACCTTACTTTCTATGTTTATTGTTCATTTCTAGGTGATCCCTAGAAACTAGAAGGAAACAAAACAACAAACGTAATCATGATAAAATTTTAAATGAAATTATAGCATTCCAGTATTTTTCTTCTATATGTCTTTTTGATTATGTATTCAAATCATAAAATATATAAGTACATATAAACTGTACCTATATGAATTTTACATTTACTATGAATGTTTTGTTATTTTGGTTCAAAAACAGAAATAAGTAAAATAATATAATATAAATTATTATACAGGGTGATTGCGGAGGAGACCGTAAGATTTTAGGAAAAGTTTACACTAGTCAAGGCAGTTTCGAAACAATGTTTAGTTTATGGTTGGGGGCCTTTATTGAGAGTCTACAGGGTGATTTGTCCGATTCGACCGATTTTTCTATTATTCAAAACTTTGGTATGGCTTGAACAATATTGATGGAATTTTCAGTGTAGAACACTATAATTGTCCACTTTGAATAATTTCAACACTTTCTCAGAAATACAGTGTGGGAGTCATGATAAGTTCAGATTAAATTTGCAGGTTTAAAAAACACCCTGTAAATTCCGTTTTCAAAAATTCGTTACCTGCTTCAGATTTTACCATAAGTTTACATTACTGGAGCGTTTTCATTTTTTATGGCACACGTCAAGGTTTCCTAGAAAAAATTTTTAAAGATGAACATTATCGTTATTTCGCTGCAAGGCACTGAGAATATTCTGAACTAGATAGTAAAGCAGTATCGTTCAATGATACAAAACTCTTGCGAATTCCATTCTTAGTAAACATAGCCTCGTCGATGAGGCCACTGTAATGACTTACTTGTGTTCATTCTACCCAGGATTTTGATAATTTTTGCTGAAGATAGGTCAACTGTCGTATCTGCTGTTTAAGGAAGATCTAAAGAACCAGCTGAAACATCGCTTTCAGGTGTTTGTGGAATGGTGTAGAAAGAATGCACTGATGGTTAATATAGGAAAAACTAAATGAGTCCAATTCAAAACTAAGAGTTCCCATGATAGTGTGTTTTGTGTTTTCAGTTTAAGGTCTTCAACATCCAATCTCTGGACTGCACAAAATTTTTGGGAATTTTCGTGGATCGCCATCTGAGATGGGAGCAGCAGTTAGATGCTCTCTGTAGAAAGGTGAATTGTTTCCGTCCCGCTATTTCGCGCCTAAAGCAATTCATGCCAAAGTTAGCAATATTGTCAGTTTATTACGGCTTAGTATACTGCCACCTTTCATACAATGTGGTATTTTTGAGGATTCTGCGCACAGTGAGAGAATGTTCATTGGACAAAAGAAGGTAATGCGCACTTTGTTCAGCATACCCCATAGAGAGTCTTGAAAACCTTTTTTTTGCGGCCCACATGATTTTTATAGAGATTGGTTTGTACAACAATTATCTATTGCAGACAACACCGAAAAAGTATCCAGAACGTCCCATATGCAGGATCCACTTCTAAATCAAATACAGGAAATGACTGAAAATCATATTGAATAACAACTTTTCATAACCCAATTTAAAAAAAATTTATAAAGGATAAACGAGTCTACTCGATTGACAACTTTGTGTCTCTTCCTTCACAATAATTTATCTTCATGATATATTTGGTTTATTTTCGTCTTGGAACATAATTCCAGTAGAAATGACAAAATTGATAACCAACCAAAAGATCAAAATAACTAAAACTGTACAAATTGGTTAAACGGTTAACAAATTGAATGACTAAATTAACATAAAGACAGACGTACGTTTCGGAATTTTTGAACTTAATAATACAACTTTTCCCCTTCAGTGCCTTATAGTTCAACAAAATTACTGAATTTACTAACTCACCACGTGTATATCTACTTAACAAAAATTGCAATTAAGGAACTTCGAACTAACTAAAGGTAACTGCTTATCTAGTAAGGATTCACAGAGAAAGAAAGTAATGGTCGCGCCTAAGCAGGAGTAAAAGCGATGAAAAGCCTTGTCCTGGAATGCATGGATGACGGATTTTTAGATGGAAATGAATACCCCAGTGACTCATAAGAAAGGGAGAGTGCTCCAAAAGCTGATGGTTTCTCAGCTGCATAAAGATTATATGGTCGTCCTCTCAGAGCATTGATTCCTGCACATGCAAATTCATTTTCATTGTAAGAAGTGTCTACGTTGTATGTATGGGGCGTCTCCTGATACAAAACCATCATGCTCCTAGTATTGAATGACGGAACATAAGAATTAAACCTTTACAACAATTCAGGACAATAAATCATGCCATTCAACAGCTTGAAAACAGACAACAAATCCAAATAAGAACTCCTAGATTCTGAAGAAGGCAACCGCAGAAAGGACCTTACCGGATCATTTCTGAGATGAAATACCCAGTCTAAAAGCACGCCTACATAGAAACCTATTCTGAATTCTCTAGAGATAGGCGATGTGAGTGACATACGACGGCGACCGCACAACAAAGGAATACTCATCAATAATTCTAATGAATATGCAATATAATAATTTTAAAGTTTCAACCGTAAAAAAATTTCCATTTCGAGCATTTCCAAATAATCACACCCCTCTTCTTCTACATATGATTGCAAAAACTCAATACACCGAAGTCAGTAACTTCACTCACCCTCAGCAAACAACGAGTTGTCGATTCATATAATATTCAGGACTCGGCCACGATGAAAGAATATAATATGACATTTATCAATGTTTAAAGAAGATCTGTTCAGTTCACACCAAATGCAAAATAAGTCATGCTGCAAAGCGAGGGCATCGTCAGTTGTAGATATGGACCTGAAAATCTTCATAATCAGCAAACAGCAAGAACGGACAACTCGAGAAAACAGCAGCGACATCATTAACAAATAAAGGAAATAGTATGGGCCCAAATGACTACCCTGAGGTACCCCAGAAAGAGAAAAAAGGAATGAAGAAACGGAGATCGCGCAAGAAGTCCTCGATCGATACCATAAGGTTGAGCTTATTCACATCAAAGAATTATGATTAACCCTATCGAACACTTTCCGAAAATCTGTATAAATACAATCGACACTGCCTCCACCTCTCTGCTATTGAGCAGACGTAACACAATCAACAAACAATAACATATAGTAGCAATGAATCTTGACTTCACAAAACCTTGCTGTTCACTAACAATTGTGTTTTTTCAAAGTTAGATAAGAACAAACCAACTTATCGATTATCTTTAATCGATAGCTTATTAAAAATAATAAATATTTAATATTTAAAACCAGTGTGTTTTTCTTTTCATATTAAATTAGATAGTATACAAATTCCCCTGTAGTTCGATGATAAAAACTTCTCCAAAAAATTGGGCGAAAAGTTCAGAAATCTCCTCACTGTTCAAACTCTCTACTCTGTTGAAACTCATTTTATCAGGAAGATTGGTAGTTCCCGTAAGTCAATTTAGGTATGTGGTTCCAAGAAAAAATAGAATTAGACTATATTCTAGACTCAAGGAATAAACAATAAAAATCAAAACACTTTTTACTCTCCATCTTACACTGATTGCGTTAATCAAAGCGTGCCCGAGCATTCATCTTTGCTGTGATCAAATGTATTTATTATTATTTATTTACATCATCAAACCAAGAGCATAAATATTTATAATCAGAATTCGAAAAATCTCAAGCCAATCCCAACCGGCAGCAGAGTTAGATACTAAACGTTGGGATCAAATCAGACGAATGGTTTAGAATTAATTATAAGGGTAAGTATACCATCAAAATCCCAAGTGGAGGAACTTACGGGCAGGGGCGGATATGGGGGCCATGCCCCCCCTCGCTGACCTTATAAATATAAAAATATATCCTGAAAAATAGAAAAATATGCGTGGGCACTCAGAAGGGTGAAAGATTGGATATGATCTAGAATGGTTGAAGACAGGTTGAATGTATTGGCATTAATGCATATACATAGAACCATTTGCAGCAGTCTTAATGTTGTAAATATCATACAAAGATACGCTGATCAAAAAAATAGGAGACTAGAATTTGTCATTAAGTTTGTAAAATTTCATCATATTTTTTTATTTAATATGTGTAGTAAAAAGGAATCCATTATTTTTCTAATAGATGGCTTCATTCGCTATATTTTATAGTTTTTCTTAGATAAAGACAAAAATTAAAGCCAGGCGGCTGAAAATGTAAATAGTGTTCATGGACCTGATACTTTAATAGCCAATCAGGTGCAATTTTGGTTTCGTCGATTCCGTTCCGGTAATTTCGATGTCAAAGATGCAACGCGCACTGAAAGGCGGCCACTGGCCAATTGTCGAAAATAGCGATAAAAGCATGGAAATTATCGAGTCCTGTTTCGATTGCTCAAGAGATTAAGAGTGCACAATAAACTGTTTGAAACACTATTTGCATAAGGCTGATCTCAAGAAGATGCTAGATGTATGGATACCACACGAGTTAACGCAACAAAATCGCCCTATTTTTGAAACGCTAGGTACCTGCTGATGAAAAATGGATTATTTATGACAACGTCAAGCAAAAACGGTGGTGGTGAGCCTTCGGAAAAGGCCAGGAAGGTTTTGCTGTTTGTTTAGTTAGATTGGCAGGGAATTATCTACGAAGAGCGGTTCCCCTATGACACAATTGTTAACTTGGAACTGTAGTTATCGAACGAAACAGCGCATAGGTATTTGACCCGAATTGGATCATTCTATAACTATGGTAATTGAAGCTTTGTTCTTCATGCAAAAATAATTGTTTTCTTTTTACGACACCTTATACTTTCTTGCACCTGAGTTTTCTTATGAAATAAATTCACATATATTTATGAAATATGTTAAATTTTTTTTGAACTCGTTTTTCTCCTACAAAAATTCCGGAAATTGAATATGATATGATTTACTAAAATTCATCTTTCTATAAAAAAAAACACTTGACCCAGTAGGTACCATCAAAAATTTCCGCTATTTTGCTATATGAGCCGTGACTTTCTGTGGCCCCCCCTCAAACATCTTCTGGATCCGCCCCTGCTTACGGGAGAAACAAAAGAGTAATCTGCCAATATTGATTTAAAAACAAAAAAAGGTGAAAGAGGGGATGAAGGATGTTAAAAACTAAAAAGAGGACATGTGACGCACTGGATATAGTGACATAGTGACAGAGATAATTGTCAAGTGGATAGTTGTCCATTAGTTGAGATGTGCCGACAAAGATATTATTCGAAATATTAAAAAACCTAATTTTCTGGAAAATTCAACATCTTGAAAACTAAGCATTTTAGGACCTATAGACAATTAGTTTAGCAAAATATTTTAACAATCGATTACTTCACACTTTGCCGCCTCCTTTGTTAACTTAACAGCATATATATTTTTCACTGTTGAGGATTTTGCATTACTGGAAAAAGCAAATTACTTCAATTTTTCTTCTTTTTATTTCAGATACTTATTTCATTTAATTGACTTTGCATTCTTGAATATTTGTTTTGATTGAGGTCAAGTTGAATAGCTTCATCTACACTTTAGTTCAATATAATTATTGTTATGTCGTAAATAAAAGGCTCTTCATTAACTATCATTAATAATATCAAATCTACGCCATGAATAATCTCGGTTTGATGTGTTCAATTTGCACCAGTATTACTCTCGTAATAGATTTTTAATTTGCCCACCACATGTCACTAATTTCACCCCATATACGTAGTGTGTAAGATTCGATCGACCCCTGTCAAAAGTTCCTATTATAGCTACCCACTTAATCCCCCTATAATACAAATTAATTCACTGGTCCCAGCTAGTAACATTTTGTAATCCTTTTTCATTGTGCCCACTTTGAGACCTAAGGCAAGGATCATGGGGTTCGATAAAGTTAGATAAATTAGTTTATCGTTCATTTGAAGGATAGATCTTCTATCTCAAATGTCTGCAATAACCAAATACATACATTCCATTGAAAATATGCACTTTTTATCATTGTAGAATGTCTCGTTGAAGCCTGTAATTTTGAACAACAATTGATAAGGGGCGTATTTTATTACCTACACATAAATGATACACGGGATATTGGTAATCTATACCCGAAATTTCTATGGTTTTAAGTACCGAAGTGATGAATATTTATTTGAAGCTGTTTTGAACAAAAAAAAAATTAATCAATTATTCAAAAACCACAGATAGGAACAAAGTTATGATATACAGGGTGTTCTATTTGCAATATCAAAGTTGTTAGTACTGTATGATACAAGCGGCAACATCACAGTGCTGAAAACAGTGGTTTTGATTGTCATAAAATTATCTCATCTATTCAATGTCCTAAGGATATTACTACTGATAATTTGAATTTTCACGAAATCGGTAGAATATACGACAAAACTACAAGAAACCAAAAAGTTTAGTATCAGATTACTGTTTCTCTTAAATTTTTTCAAATTACCAGTGATTCACCAAAAAATGTTTTACAGGAAAAGAACGGGCACTGTTACAAAAAATATATCACTCCTTAGGTTTTAATCAAAATGGGCATATCACATGATATAAACTCTAAATTAGAATAACTATGCCAAATTCCTGTTAAATATTTTGTATTTTGTAGATGATGCTAACTTTGTTAGATTTTGAAGAAAGAATGAATCAATCGAATTGAAATATAATTATTACATTCGAACAAATTTTCAACCTAAATAAACTGAGAACTTGACAAAGTATACTAATTAATATATCTGTTAGTTATATTAATTTCAATAAAATTTTCAAATTGTTGAAAAATCGATAAATCATAAAGATAACAAATTAATTTAATTCCTAATAATTGGTATATAACAATGTGCTCCAATTTCGCTCGTTCTATAATTAGTAATTATTACCTTGTCCTTCCTTCATATTGTGCAGATCAACATTTGACAACTCAATATAGTCAGAATCAAGAATCTAGAAAGTCAGCCAAATTTTTTCAGTAATGATCAAATATATAGTGAACAATCTTATGTCTGTTAAAATAAAAATTAACCCCAATAAATTTACAAATATCAGATAACCGAAACCTAATTATCCATCAAGATGTGACATCATGTGACTATACAAAACAGTTCCATTTTTTATTTGGATAAGGGTAGCCTTTTCATGTAATTTTCTTAGCTTCATCGTATGCTTCTATTTTTTCACCAAAACGAATACAACGAAAGGAGTTGCCCCAAAAAAAATCATGACTCTCCCTCCAAAAACAGCCTTTATGAGAAAATCAAAAATGTAGGAGTGTAATAAAAAAAATTATTTCAACAACATAAATTTATGCACGAAATTTCAATCGGTGGCATTCACCAGAGAATTTTTTTTTTAATTTTAGCAACTTTTGAAGGATATATCTTCGTTAATATGCCATAATGGACCATAAGTTCATTTATCAAATTAAACTTATTTTTCAAAGTATCACCCCCAGAAAACTCGGTAGACATTTTCAACTAACCTTGTATACTGGTCACTGTTTTCAGCATACATCGGATATGGTATTTCAGTATCTAGATGCAGGAGGCGATCTGTCAAGACTAAGACTCAAGAGATGAGAATCTTTTAAATTAGTAGGGGAATGTATAGAAAATTTTATGCGAAATCGGATTAATATGCAAATGAGTTAATCTCTAGTTCTATATTGGACATATCCTCAACCTCGGATGCTGTATTCGGTGCCTAGTGAAGGGATCTCAGAACTCCTCTGAGCTAGAAAAAAATTAATGGCACATTTTCGGCCTCGATTTTTGAGATAATTAATTTGGTGAAAACCGCAACCTCATAAAAAAAAAACTGTTTTTCGGCAACCGTCCGGGAAGAGCTCACTTCCCGGACGCTTTTTCTCTGAGAAAGTAGCATTTCCCGGCCTAGTCCGGAAAGTACGTACTTTCCGGACTAGGCCGGAAAAGAATCATAGAATCCATAGCAACCGAGATAAAGGCTGACAGTTCATATGAAATTAGTTGTCAAAAATTTGCATGTCTTTTGATCGCAATCGCAATAAAATATGGAAAGCAGCAGCGTTAGTGTTATTTTACATGGTTGCCGAAAAAATATTGTACGCAACACGCCCGAAAATGGTTTTTTTGGTCTCACAGACTTCCAGGACTCGCTTACGCTCATCCTGGAATTTTGTCTATTCGTCCAAAAAAAACCCAATTTTACGGACTTGTTACGTAAATTACTATTTTCGGCATCCGTCAGGGAAGTGAGCACTTCCCGGACGCTTTTTCTCTGAGAAAGTAGCATTTCTCGGCCTAGTCCGGAAAGTACGTACTTCCCGGACTAGGCCGGAAAAGAATCACGTCGTTTGTATCATTGTGATTATGAAAATCTTGTTAGGTATTTAGGTATATTTTCAATGAATGCAGTTGATCATTACCATAGCAACCGAGAAAACGGCTCACAGTTCATATGAAATTAGTTGTCAACAATTTGCATGTATTTGATCGCAATCGCGCAATAAAATATGGAAAGCAGCGATAGTGTTATTCTACAAGGTTTCCGAAAAAATATTGTACGAAACACACACGAAAATGGCTTTTTTGGACTCACAGACTTCCAGGACGAGCGTAAGCGAGTTGTCTGTTCGTCCAAAAAAACCCTATTTTCCGGACTTGTTACGTAAATTACTATTTCAAATGAGAGTGATTTGGAAAATGGCGTGAAATGAAAAGTTCTCATAACATCTTCATTATTGGTGTTATTGACATGGAACAAAAACATTCTATACAGGCAGTTTTTTTAAGTAGAATCCATTGGTAGACTCGTTGGTAGATATATAAAATCTTATTTTCAATTGCCATTAGTTTTGAAGTTATAACACACACTTTTGGTGTTTGTAATTCATAACAATATTTATATCAAATAGAATCGCCTAATTTTTCCCTCTTCAAACTTATACAACATGTTATATAAATTTCTTATCAAATTATAGGAATCATCAAAAATTTCAGTTTTAGATGGCAAATGAACCAAGAACCTACTTATCTATAATATTCTGTGAACTTTAGATAATTGAAATATTCGGTGGCCACCATGGTCTCCAGATTTAACATCGTTAGATTCGATCCTTTGGTCACATTTGAAGAACAAATTTATCAAGTTTAAAATATTGAAAAAATCTAACGGTGTTGAATCCGGATATCTTGGTGGCTACCGAATATATCAATACTTTGAAGTTCACAGATTTTTAAAGGTAGGCACTTGGTTGATGTGCCGTGTGAAACTGAAACTAGGTCAAAGCGATTTTAAGTCTAAGATCCCCTCACTAGACATCGAATTTGGGATAACCGATACATTATAGTACAACATGTATTGCTTCATCTTCTAGACATCATTCAAAATATTTCAGAGAATATTTCTGCTAGCTTTGCAATTTTAATACTTGTCGAAATACCTTGGATAGAAGTGTCATTATGGAATAGTGATTGATGATTATAATATTCCTGAGCTTGTGTTGCAATCAAAATAAAATTATATTAAGCAATTTGTCATAGGAATTTGGACAGAAATGAATAATCAATTATGATTTTGCCAACGTTTCGGAATGTCTTGTCCTTTTTTCAAGGCTGAAAAATGATTATTTATTTCTGTCCAAATCCCTATGACAAATTGCTTAATTTTTAAAACATGGACGTGAATAGTACAGACAAATTATATTCTTTCCTAATTTTACTTCAACAGTCCATTACACGGTTGTGGTGACTTTTCATTATGGATTACGGGATATATAGATATGTAATTTATATCGCTCGTAGTTTATGTCGTTTCGATAGAATATAATAAATAATATATCTCTCAATGAATCTAAGGAATGACTCCGATGCTCTTGGTTCCCTGGGCTCGCACTGAGAATGATAGGGGAAAGTGGGGTAATTGCGAACACCTGAGGAAGAACTGTAATAAAACAAAAAAAAATTGTCGTTTATTGATCAATGTCAACTTGAACTAATCATTCTTCTACTGACGTAAGTAACTTTGATAAATCTAAGTATATATAAAACCGCTTGCACATATACGTCAAACTTTAAACGTAAAATCACAGCCCAAACGGGACCATCTAGAGCAAAAATGACAAGAATAAGACCCCCCTCAAAATCGTCTGGAGATCCCGGGAAAAATCCCAAACCTTCGATTCTCCTCGCGGTTTTCGAGTATACGGGGTGTTTCGGATCATTTTGACATTTCGTGTCCCATATTTCTGTGGTATCTGTGGACAATTTGGCTGTCAGTGTCATGTTAATAATAAATATTCCATTTCGATATATGAAAGTTCCTGAAAAAGTTTGCAGTTTCCAAAATTGTTATTCAATATTTAAATAAATGCCGACAGATAAAATGCAAAGTCTTCGGCGAATCGAAAATTCGATAGATATTTGTCAAAATTTAGAAATGAACATTTATATCATCGAATACATTTTCCTCAATTCAGGTTTGTTTTAAGTGTTTGTATTATTTGGAATTAATTGGATGAATGTTACTTTATTTCAGGAATTTTTCGTTTATTTTCCACAAACTATAAAACTACATTCCCTTTCGTGAAAATTTGAATTTATTGCGACAGAAGATGGAACTACCAAAGAGAACAGAAGCTTCATTCATCAATTCAGTCTTGGATTGGAGTAAAAGTTGTGCTACTATGAAACAGTATTAAACAGATAGAAAAACTCCTTATAGATAATTCACAATTGGCTTTATTACTGGAAAAAAAGAGCCAAGTTAGTCAGATAACATTCAAAAGTTTCCATATGTTTTTTGAATATCTAAAATATACACTTTTACGACAGAGGAGTGCAAAAATATAAGTGACCACTCCGTTTTTGAAGAATTTGAGTGCAGTGCTGTTGAATTTATAATGAATAAGTCAAATCTTTCATACTAATGATTTCAACTATATATACCCTGTTATATTATTTTCCGCTCAACTGAAACATGTATTAATAAACCTTGGAAATTAGAGACTCTCAAACTTATAACCTGATTTCTCAAAAAGGTTTCACCAAGATAAGATATTATAGGTAATTGCTTATGAGGTAACATAGGCCATGGGTATTTGAAAGGCAAGTCTATTCATTATGTCTCTTTTTAGTTGGTTTATTATAGCTATACTGAATATTTCTAAAAATAACATTCACTTTAGATGTGAATTAATTAAATTTGGACTTATGCATCATATCATATATATATATGACTATGAAATTGAGAAAGATATATTCTTCTAAATTCCATTATAAGTCTTTTGAATAGTACTTTGAAGATATTGATTTCAATAACGTATGGAATATATCAGTTGAAATACTAGTCAAAATGTTACGACAGAAATAAATCTTGAAGGATCATTCAGTATATGAAGAATTTTAAAATGGCAGTCACTTTCGAAATTGGTATCAATTTTCCAGCAATTCAATGAAGGTATAAAATACTTTAAAAAGCAGACTATTTATTGAAAATTTCCATGTCATGAATGAATGATCAAATTTGTATAAAAATGTAGATACCTACCTATTTGTTCACTAAAGTTTCCAATCTTTTAATCGTTATGGAAATAGGTGCTATATGGCCATTTCAAAAATGCTATCCTACTGATTTATTCATTGCTTTTCATTTTGGTAGAAATTAAATTATTCATTGATTCAGATCCAAAGTTGACATTTGAAAAAATCGAGTCAGATATCGAACCCACTAATATGGGTCAATAGTATTGGCCGATACAATTTTAGTACCGATTTCAAATACTCAGTTCCTTTTGACTGAAGTAAAAATTGAACAATGATCTTTGTATCTTGAAATGAGTTTTGCACTTTTCTAGTGTTCAACAATGAGATAATTATTAAATTGACTCAAGAAATTAACAGAGTATGCTATATCAGGAGTAGTTAATACTGCTAAAGATGTTAATAAACCTATTAATTTCTTATATGGTTCATCATTACAACTCTCTTTTGTTGAATTAAAATTCCATTTAGTTTTCACATGTTCACAATCAGACATGTTGAATTATTGCAATACATATTTGAAGAATATAATCGATAGCGTTACTACTTTTTCCATAATTTCTAGTAATATTCAACCCTAATCATTTTTTATCTTCCCCTAATTTCTTTATCATAAAATTTTCTATCAGAAAATTCATTCAGAATTAACATTAGTTAAAACAAAAAAGTCATCCACGTACAATGCAACAATAGTAAGCCAGTTATTTTTTGATTTATGTAAATACTATGATCAGTTGTTGATCTTTTGAAACTTATATCTATCAAAATTTCATTTACTATATAGGACATAAATTGCCCTGTTTAATTCACTTCTGAGTAAAACCCAGAGCCACAAGTCTCGTTCTATAACATAGCATCAATACAATCTTCAGATACTAAAAAACTCCTTAGTTCGTCAGGAATTTCCAATAGGTCCTTCGAATTGTTGCAATTATATTGTATTTCTTCACAAAATATGGAATAGAAGAATAATTTGCTGCTCAACTGAAAAATGTATTGATAAACCTTGGAAATGAGGGACTTCTTATAACCTGATTTCTCAGATATGGGTATCGGAAAGGTAGATCTATTATTCATTCTGCCTCTTTTCAGTTTGTTTATTACAGCTATACTGAATATTCCTAAAACAAAAATCTCACTGTAGGTCTTTTCATAGATCTTATCGAACGATTATGTAAATTCAATATTTGTCAAAACTGAAAATAAACATTGAATGCAATTTCTTTATTTCAGGTAGTATTTCTATTAATGAGTCAATTGAATAAATGTAACTTCATTTTAGGGCTCACAAGTAAATATCCAGTGGAATGATAGCCCTTAAAATATATCTATTATTCATTTTGAATTGACTTACAAGAATATCAATATTTTCATCGGCAAGACATAAAATGACAAATTTTCTTTCAAAGTTGAAATTCAGAGAAAAATATGCTAATAATTGTCTATTGTAACTATTAAATAAACAAAAAAAAGGACCATAAAAAGGATTACAACTTAACTAACAAACATAAACTTTTTTTGTCAATTTTTCCCACCCAATCATCAATTAAATTTGGACTTATGCATCATACATGTCTCTATAAAGAAGAAATGTGCTAATTTAAAATCTTAATGTTGGGATTATATTATTATTCAATATTCTCTAAAAATTTTTTACAAACCTATAAGCATGAATAACTTTCTTGAAAGACTGACGCTCACATTTTGATTATTCATTTCTCCCAAATTCTTCAAAGAAAGAAATTGCCATTTCTGGAAAAATGAGATCTGAGAATTTGGTTGATATCGGTTATTTTTTATTCATTATTAAAGAATACAATATACGATTTATATTCGAACAAAATTTTAAGACATGCGTCTGAGTTTGACTGACAATTATGGTCATAGAGAAATCTTTGTTTATGGTTATGACATCCACACTAGGGATGGGCAAAGGTCAGAAAACTATCGATATCTATATATTGTATCGATATTTTCTGACACTATCGAAATGTATCGAAATATGTAAGAGTAAAATATCGATATATATCGCTGTGATATTTTGGTGTGAGAAAATTCTGTTGATTTGAATAAAGTTTTTCTATCATAGAGGATAATAATAAAATTCAGTGGAAAACGACATATTTAGTAGTTTGCTTCCATTTTTATGGAGTATTTTGTCCTCCTGAACATTCATAGGGACATTGATGTTGACGAGGACGCTGTGATTACAAGGTTCTCAAAGGGTTCAAAGTTTTGAAGACCAAATTAGATTTTGTGATGTAGTTGCCAATTGTCTTTTTTTTTTCATATCAAACAATCTATTTTTTTTTAAATTTCTACCTGAATGGTTAAAACCCTGATAAGTAAATAATGGTATTATAATACAACAAATACATAAGGATAAAACTTTTTTTGCGAAATTCGAGGCTCTATTGTAAAAAACTGGTTATACATTTATAATTCAAAGTATTGCCCATCGCTGGTCACTACTTTCTCCCATCTTTCGGACAGCGTACGAATTGAAAAAACTGGTCATCTTTTGAAGCGATCCACGAATCGATCCAAGTTTTTACTTCTTCATAAGATCGGAAGTGTTGTTCAGCCAGGCCATGTGCTATTAATTGAAACAAGTGATAGTCCGTGGGAGCAACGTCTGGAGAATACGTCGGGTAGGGTTGTGGGGTAGGAATTCCCATTTTAACGTTTCCAAGTATATCTTGATTACTTTCGCAACATGGGGTCGAGCATTGTCATGCAGTAAAATCAATTCATCTTCTCTCTCGTTGTATTGCGGCGGTTTATCTTTCAATGCTCGGCACAAACGCATTAATTGCGTTCGATAACGATCGCCTGTGATTCTTTCAGTCATAATATACTACGCCGAGCTGGTCCCACCAAATACTGAGCATGACCTTAGAACCGTGAATATTCGGTTTGGCCGTCGATGTGGAAGCATTGTCAGGATATCCTCATGATTTCATGCGCTTGGGATTATCGTAATGAACCCATTTTTCGTCTCCAGTCCCAATCCGATGCAGAAACCCCTTCCGTCTTTGTCTTGCAAGCAGCTGTTCACAAGTAAATAAACGTCGTTCAAACACCTCGCGGCTTCAACTCGTACCGCACCCAATTTCCTTGTTTCTGAGTCATTCCTATGACTTTCAGGCGTTTTGAAATGGCTTTTAGTGTCACTCCTATTGATCCTACAATTATTGTTGCGTTTGACATGAATCTTGATCAATTATTGCCTCCAATTCTGCATCTTCAAAAAACTTCTCTCTTCCACCGCGATGCTGGTCTTCGAAATCAAAATCACCATTCTTGAAGCGTTGAAACCACTCATCTATTTCTTTATTTATTTAATCAAACGGAACAAGCCATTTTACAGATGTACCAGAAAATAACTAAACCTAGACATAAACAATATCGTTGGTACGTTCTTCCACCAATATCGTTCTCACTATAGGTATTTGAAAGCATTCGATGAACCTCAGCCGCGGATTTTTTCATATTTTAGTAGAAAATTGAAACCTCCCGCAAATGACGAGAATTTGGCTCGTAAGCTAACATGGTTAGTCGTGAATAACTTTATGATGCAGACACAAATCGACTAACATGTCAATGGCGTTATGTTCACAAATACCTAAACTTATTGTATGACATCTACGATATATTTATTTCTCTAATTCTGTGGTTACTCCGTTCATTCTTCCACATCTTGTGGAACAAAATCGTGCGAGAATATATCAGAAAAGCACAGTTTTCATGGTTATATTTCATTATTATATGTTGGTACTCCGAACTTTCCGCCACGGCTTTATCCGCCAATTCATCAATTTGCCTTAAAAAAAATCAGTTCTGCCAACCAACATTTTTCAAGCCAAACATCACTAAATGATATTTATGGAAATATTTCATTAATTTCAATAAGAATGCAATGAATTAGAGAAAATAATATATAATACTCGAACAGAAGGCTCATTCTACCACTCGTTCATTCAAAAACTCGCCACTTCGTGGCTCGTTTTTGAATTTTAACTCGTGGAAGAATATCAATGCCTTCTGCACTTGTATTATAAATAACTATTCTACTACCACTTACCGTTACAGCCATCTATTGCAAAACGGCGGACGCAAAGTTGTACGCCTTATATACCTAAATATTCATATGAATATCTAAATATAAATATTTTTGAGAGGTAAGGCTTGATATCGGTATGATCTGGGATTTGGTCCCATAGAAATACTCGAAGCCCATAACGGCGAACCCCCTCAAAATTGAAGGCTAGGACCGCCCTTGATTTGTCGTCATGGAAAGTTATTTGCATCAAATATTTTCATGTGAACAAGGGCCAAACGGTATGTTCTAGGAAAAAAAATCATACAGAATTCCACCCTAGAATCAGCATAGTATACCGAGTGAATCGTCTGAAATCAGCTAACGATACAAGGTTTCCGAAAAAAATCTTTTATTTTCTAGAGGGATACCCAGTGAAGGATCTACCGGCATAGTGACGGGGTCCAAGGGGCGGAGCCCCTTCGGCGAGCAGAGCGAGTATTCAATATAAAATCAAAATTTGAAGAAAAAGCAAAACCCTTGGTGTCCGGGATTACCCGCAGCATGTGGGGTAATTACGGACATGGTCTAATTGGCATAAAAATCATAGATGAATCCTCTGGACGTGGTTTCACCACTGGTATAATTTTCATGGGTTTAGCTTTTACACTTATTGCATATAAAAGCTAGTCTTTGATTATTGGAATTTCATATTTTTCATTTCTTTCAGTACAAATCATACAATAATATTCTTTTTCGTAGATTTTCTAGTGGATTTCTTTTTCTTAAACAAAACATGGTCTTCTTCGAAACTTTTATTGGTACTATCTTATTTTCTTCTTTTCCCTTGTTTTTGTTCTGCTTCAAGAATCACGGACATCCGAGATTGCCCCACTCAATTGGTCCGTCATTACCCGATACACACTAATTCGTGAAACTATATAGTTTTTAGTGGTTAGAAACTGACAATGCATGTGGTGATTATTGAAATGAGTTACATGTTTAGTACTTCCTTCACAACAAAATTTCAGATTACAGTGTTTTGCAAGGAGTTTTATACAAGTATACAATTTAACTGAAAAATTAGATTAAATTACAAGAAAAATAACAAATTAACTTATCTTGAATAACGAGCGCAGCCTCACCTCACCAGTTACTGTTCGACACACGATTGAGTCATTCGAAATATCTACTTTTTTTTCTAACATACGAAAATCTTAGTGTCCGTCATTACCCGCCGTCCGTGATTACCCCACGCTCTCCTACACTAGCATCGAATTTTCATTATAATATATACATAATATAAATATAACTGCAATCTTTTCATAGAAAATTGGGGCTTCATTTAATGAAGCCTACCACTTCAAAAACCTAATGATGGAAGATCAGGATTCAACAGTTCAACTTTCAACTCTCTCTCATAGCAGAAGAGCAATCCAGCATATGCGTCCCCTCATCTGTTCGATAATCCTCAACAAACTTCATCAATACAGAGATGTTAACTCGGGTGTAAGTTGATTTCATAAACAGGACCTCTCTTTAGTCCTTCCAATTTGAGGCCAACACACCAGAGACTACTAGAGAGAAGAGAAGATCGATTAATTTGGCCACGCTTTGCCGACTTCTATTGAGATCACTTATTCAATTGTAAACGTATTATGACGCGTTAAAATAAGATACCGTCTGTTGTTTTCCTAAAGGATCCACATTGGTTACTTCAAAATGTTTGAATAATATCGACTACAATAATATTTTGAATTCCTAACAATATTCAATAACCTAATTATATGAAGATAGTGCGTAGGCCGTAGAGCGAGTAATCTAATGCAATTTAGGCGTGAAACGCATTATATATCTATCAGCTGAATTTTTTTTATTTAACAGAGGGAATCCATGTACGAACTACCTCATGAAGATCGAACAGTGTGTTTTATGCTTGAAAAACACGACCTACTCACTAAATCTATAATCTGCTGCTTTTAGGTTATGGGACCTTTTTTGTTTGTATATCTTGGTTTTGGTACTTATAGTAGTAATAGTTTTTATTTGTATATCTTGGTTTTGGTACTTATGGTAATAATATAGTAATAGTAAAATTTATTGAATATCAACTTACTTGTTATGTCAAATTAATCATATTTTAACAAACTCGAACTTCTTCTTCTATGCTATAAAATAGAACCATTTATTAAAAACTCTTTGATGGTTCAATCCAATTTGTTCATTGGCAGGGTTTTGATTCTTGAAGGGAGGGAATTGTAGAATTTTACCCCCAAGTAGTCAAAAAATTGTTGTATCCGGTCTAAGTGATGTAATGGTGTTATCAACTGATGTGTTCTTCTCGTATAGTACTCATGGTGATCTTGATTTGAATTCATTGACTTCTTGTGTTGGTGTATGTATTACTGTTACTTCAAACATTCCCTAATGAATATTGAAGTTAGCGTAAGTATTTTTTCCTCTTTGAATGAATTTCTGTATCTCTCTCTCCTACCCAGTCCCTTTAATGCTCTTATAGCCTTTTTTTGCTGTTTGAAGACTTCTCTTGTTGACTGACTTGAATTTTGTATGTGAGATAACTGTGTACACGAGCATATACATGCAGTCTTAGCTGTTCGGTGCGTAGTTATTTGCTTAATCTTTCTAATAAGATACATATACTTGAGATTTTTTTGCAGATCTCATCTACATGTGTTGTCCATGCTAGTTGACTTTCTCTCATAGAAGAGTCTCTCTTTTTTTTATGTATTTGAAACTGAGTCTGTGACCTTCGTGATAGGTTGGAATCCTAATCACGTTGTTGTAGTCAACTAGTCCCTTCAGTTCGTCGGACTAGTTTTCATTTTTTTGTTAAGGATTAATTCTAAAAATTCAAGTAAAATAAAACAAAAATGTGGAAGCATCATTGAAATATCTCCAGAAATGAAAAAGTTATGGGACTTTGAAGTTGCGCTTGGAAGATTAATTTCATAGTACGTGTAAGTGGCGTGACGTCACACACTAGACGACTGGTATTCGCAGAGTGCTTATGAATTCATTGGTGTACAATCACTTGTGCCGTTCGTGTCGTGTTTTGTTCGTTACACGATGGCTGAAATAACTTACTATATACAAACATATAAATTACTTTATCTACTCCTATTGAATTATAAACTCATTATTCAACTGCTTTTGAGCAATTAATAGTATCTATTAACAAACAGCGTGATTTATAATAACTCACTACTTATAACTCACTATTATAAATTGGAAAATATGGATCTGTGCTTCTATACTTCTCTACTTCTGTTCGATTGGCCGAAAGGGAACATTCCATTATTGTTATTGAGGGGAGGAATGTCCGAGGGAATGTCACTTTTGACGTTTTCAAATTAAGTTGATATCTAATTATTGTGAATGTTTTGCTGAAAACGATTATTTCAGATAGTGAAGATGAAATATTATAAAGGTATACATTTCCAAAAGACAAACAGCTAATGTTACCATACAGAATTAATTGCCCGAAAAAATATAAAGGAGTTTGAAAAAATTTTCAAGATTGGTGTAGCAGTAAGATCGTAATCGTTTACAGGGAATATTTTTTGGTATATTTTAATGCATTTTTATAGGCAATTATTAAGGTTTCTATGTCTGTACGATGTACTGGATTCGAGCTAGCCGAAGCTAGTTCGATTGTGATTGGTAGCACTAAGTTTCCATCTCTCTTGTACGGGATCGAGCACATTATGTTTATTTCCCGTTCCTTCTGTCTTAATTCTAAGTCTGTATTTTTTTCTTAGTATTTATTGATATAGTCGTAGATAAAGTATAGTATTCAACTTGCGGTAATGGTCATAACTCACTTGATGAATTACAGCACTCGCCTGCGGCTCGTGCTGCAAACATCATCTGCGTGAGTTATGACCTACATTACCGCTCGTTGAATAATATACTATTTTTCTCTTTTTACTTTTTACTCCTCACATAAATATGTTTTGCCATTGATAGACTTCAACAACCAGTACTGACTTTGAATATAAGTACCTACTATACAAGATTCACGTTTGTCAGAGGTTTTTTGCCAACTCTGTCGAATGTCTGATCTAATTTTTCATTCCTCTTCATCATTAAAACAATAACTTGTCCGTTGCCTACCGTCACATTAGTTTACTACGATCCTTATTTTGCAAGAGTACGGATTGTAAAAATTAGTTTTTTTTTCGCACGTATTATGCATAGCTTATTACCTTAGGAAAGAGCTAATTGACAGATAACTGGAACGTTCTTTCCTCAATATTACATTGAACATTCATTGAGTATATATCAAATGACACTACAAACTAATAACTCTGCTTCATTATTTTATTTATTTAAGGTTTTTCGAATGAAAACGCTCGTATAGCTAGGCAAAAATATGCACGACAATGTCCTAATCGAAGATTACCAAATAAAGAAAGAACTGGCAGAACGAAAACTTTACAAAGTATATAAAACGTGATAATCGACATCCCAATGAGGAAAGGACAGCAATTGGATTTAAGGGAAAAAACCATTCTGAAAAGGAATCATCTTCAGTCATTTCACCATACCCCTTTCCTGTTCAATATCCGATTAGATTATAAATAGATTTTGTAGATGGAATCTAAATCAATTAGATTCTTGGAGATATGACCAAATGTTCTAGACCGAAGAGGAGATCTTTACTCTGAAATATTTTATTTCCGCAATTCCAACATTCGGACTCATAATAATCCAAATTACAACTCATTATCAACACGTGTCCAGGGTTGATGTATGGCTAGTCATGATAAGAAATGAAATTTTCATCAGACCGTTAATAATTCCATTTTGAATTCTGCTATTCCCGTAAATTTTTTAGATAACGAAATTTTTGATTTATTTAAAGACATATGCCTCTGAACCAACGTCGCCTAATTTGATTTGAAATGGACAGTTTTCCAAGCCACAATGATAGGATGGTTACAGAATATGTGGAGGTTAATTTGAAGGACAATAGATAGGAAGATCTGATGGTCTGCTCGAAGTCCCGAACTTAAACCTATAGTTTATAGATTTCTCTCTTTTGGGTGTTTTGAAAGCTAGAAGGATGAAGGTATAAATAAGTACCTATTGCATTTTTGCTAATCATTGAGAAATCTACTGTGTGCTGAAAATTCATTCATGACTTATTCAAATGTTACTATCGGGTGCCTTCCCAATGGCGTACACTATATTTCATTTTCTCATGAGGTAGAAAATTTTTCGAGGATAATAAACTCGCTATCTTATGAAAAAAAAATCAAATACAGGTGTGCCATTTGAAATTAGCCCGATATTAACATTTCAATATGTTATCAATGAATAGTCTTATTTCGAACACCCAGTAGAGTTCGCAGTGGTTATAAAAAAGTCAGTCCGGTGCTAATAGCCACAGATGCTGATGCACCGAGGAGGGTTTTTGGTGGGTATGCCTGGATGGTTCCACCACCGGTGGTGTCCTTAACGAATTTCCCCTCCTCACGAAAAAAAAATCAATTCTTACCTCCGTTTTTCTAGAATCAACATTCAAAATCTCATTCAGATAAATTTATTGATTCAGAGTTATTAGGTTTTCCCAAAGACACTACTATTTATCGGAATAGGTATCTCAAAAACAGAAAGATTCAAGCATGTTGAACTCCGAACAAACTTAGTTTTATTTATTTCAATCAATCTAGAAATTCAATAAAAAATAGGTTGTTCCATAAGAAAAAAACGTATGTTTGGTCATTTACACTTATGTAGTATTTCCAAGATGTCTTCGTAATAACATAGAATATTTCCCTCCTGTCAAAAATTCTATGTATCTGGAGAACAATTATCGAAAATTACAGCGATAATTGCATTGTAGGAAGCGAAACTGCACTGCGATAATTGTTCTGTTCATAGATGCATAGTTTCTATGCATCTTACACAGTTAGAATCTATGGCAATTCAATTCTACACCAGTTTGACAATTGATGTAACAGTTTATTCGGGAAATATTCCCCCGAATTACACTCGTGCATCAAAATGACCGGATAATTTCGCATTCCAGCGTGTTTTCTTTGAAAAACTGCATTCGGTCATTTTCATTTTTGGAGAAAGAGCCCTCCACCTTCGGTGTCGGGCTCTTTCTCCAAAAATGAAAATGAGTTCATGCAGTTTTTATGACAACACGCTGTCATGCAAAATTATCGGTAATTTTGATGCACTTGTGCAATTACCTACGATAATCATATGTTATTAAAAATATTTATTTCATACTGATACATTACAAAGGCATAAATGCTTAGTTACCGTAACTATAAACATTGTCATAACTCCCTTGGGAGTTAAACAGGGCAGTTATAGATCTTTAACTCCCTCTAAAGTGTTCACAAAAATAAACCGACATTTGTCGAATTTACCATTAAAGTTGTTACCCGAATTGCAAGGATTTTCTATTAAACGGTTGTCACTGTTAATGACTGTATTCAAACATGAAGTTGTTTCCCTTCTTTCATCTGACATGCCAGCTAACATTCTTGCAGTTTTGTTTTTCAATTCCATGCTGTCGGCCAAATACCCTTCTGCCACCGTTGAACTTCGCCATCCACCATGTCTCTTCAATGTTGTCATATTTGCTCCTGCATTGACCAAGGCAGTCGCAGAAGTCCTTCGCAGACAATGTCCTGTGAATGCTTCTGGATTCGACAATTCCAAAAAACTAGCAATTTTGCTTGGAATTTTCCCGAATGTATTTTTTCCAACCGGTTGAACTGAGCAACGTTTTCCTCGATACGTTAGAAAAAATCTTTCCGGGCCCGATGGACGTAGAAGCATATACTTCCTCACTAGACTCAATGCAGAGCACTCGTTTTCTTCCACAATAGTAAATCTCTTACGAATATCTGTTTTACTTTCCGGAATGTCAACCACCATAACAGAGCCCCTATCTTCGATGTGATTAATTTTCATATTCAAAAGTTCTTGACATCTACAGCCCCCGAAATAACCCATAATCAAAACTACCTGTGAAACAGAACAATAAATGTGCAATCGTTACAGTTTGCATTACATGCCTTATGAAGTAAGTATTTTTGATCAGACGCATTCTTCAAAAATTTGACAATATCTTCCCGACTAAACACTTTAGACTTTTTTGGCTCATAGCCTTTACTTTTGCGTTTGAGAAACGCTTCCAATTCGTGAAATTTACTTCCATCTATGTCATCATGTATTCTCATCATCAATTTTAGCATTGACCACTTAGTCCACAGCGAATTAGGACTATACAATTCAGACTGTAAGAAAAATAAACCAATTCACATATTAGACTAAAAGAATAAATAGATACCATCTCTTGAAAATACGCCAACATTACAGTTTCACTCGTGTTTTTACTATCCATACGGTTAACTTCCATCCACTGCAGAAATTTGTCATATTCCTTTTTGTACTTAAGTTCCGACTTTGTCAGTAGTAGTACGGAACGAGCTTTTTCAGCCTTTTCCAACAAATCTCTTGAAATCTCAATTCTCTCTGAGTTTGCATTCATTTTCACAAATTTGAATATGATGAGAAACACGATATGACAAATATCTACAATGTTGTCAGTGACATTTCCATGGCAACCATGCCTACTTAATTCTTAATAAAGATAATTCGTTTTGTTCTGAAAACCAAAACAATTTGGTTTTTATATTTCATGCAGTATGAAATAAAATTAATTATCTATCTTGTGAGTTATTGGATTTTAACCACCTCGGGCAACGCAACAATCCCTCGGGACTTACGTCCCTCGGGATTGAAATCTATTGCCCACTGTGGTTAAAACCCTCTTATCTCCCTTGATACATAAATAACTATTCCAAACAATTTGCGAATGTACGAGTAGGTACTCAGCATCACCGGAAGATGGTGTAACTATCGCAAAACAAATTTACTATCGTGTACTTAGTACATCATCGTGGACGGCTCTCTCTTCAGCCGTTTGACATCTAATGTTGGATATAGGCCTCTTCTAAACTCTTCCATGTTTTCATATCCCGTGCTTTTTTCATCCACTGATTTCCTGCGATCTCCTTGATGTCATCCCGCCAACGCTCAAGTGGTCCGTAGACGGCCACTGTTGAAATTTCAGCCGAATCGGACGTTTAGTTTTGTTTTGACCGAGTGTGGAAGTGGGCGTATCCAGGTCCGTCGCTAGGGGGTAGGCAGGGTAGGCGGTCGCCTAGGGCGGCAAAATTCCAGGGCGGCATTTCAAGCTTGATCAACAAAAATTCTACTTCTTCTTCATCAGCCACCAGCTGTCCACTCCTAGACATAGACCTCCCCAAGTTCTCTCCATCTGCCCATCTGGGTAGCGGAAGGACACGCTTAACAATCCCAGTTGAGACAGGTGCGCCCCTGCCTTTGCGAGCCGTGATTTCTTCCAAAATCCGATACATTGGAGAATCATGTCCCACCACAAATTCCCACCAACTCTATTGTCCTTAACTATCCCTCAACCATCTTCCAACACGCACGACCAGCGTGGAAGATTATGGCCAAAAACCCTCAAACTTTCAACAAAAAACACATGTTTAGAAATTCAAAGTATCAAATGAGATTTTATGCAGTCAGCAACAACAGGAAGAAATAGCGACAAATTTAATTAACATCAAAAACCATCAAAGGTGCCGCATTATACATTATACTTATAAATATCCAGATGTGGTGTGATCCCCTCATAGTGCAGTTTACGAGTTATTGACGCTAAAATATACATTTGCACTAATCAGGCTTGTCGGCGTTCGCTTTACGTTGGCGAATTGTATTGCCACTTGGGGTTCTGGATTATTTTTTTTTCAATTCTTTAATCAGAATGTTGATTCCTCAGAATGGAATGCAAAATATAAGAAAACAATTCCATTTCATCGCTTCCAACTGATCCTTCTTAAGAAATATAAGAAGTTTTATTATTTCATACCACATTCCATTATTTAATAATATTCTTCATTATTTATATCAAATTATCTAGTGTTGGGAGTAAACGCATTCGAATTAAATAATGGTTCATCCGCATCATCCGATAATCTTAAAAAAAAACAAAATATCGAGCTTCTTCTAAAATCGAAACTGTGCTAGGAACATGAAACTGCAGGGCCCGCTCTGGAGGGGCGGCAAATAATGGAGAGTGGCATTATCTAATTTTTCTGGAGAATCTGGATTACTGGAAAAACGAATTATTTTTTTCATTTAAATTAATTTCACTAATGATTTATTATTATTTTTTTTTTATCAAATTTACTAATCTTGAACATATTTGCATCGTGAATATCTGAAACACCTATTCGAATTTAAAATAATTGTTCATTTGTATCATCCGGTTGTTTAATTCAATCATATCAAAGAAAAAAAAAGTATTGTTCGAGCGTTATATAGTCAAAACTCAGCGGATAATCTGAAACCTGAATTCAATTCATATATTTTATCATTTATTCATTAGAATTCAGTTGGGCACATTTATTGTTTATTGCATTACACCTATCCTAAATCATCTATTGGATTAAAATTTGAATCTATCATATAAAAAAAAAATTACAATTAAAATACATTTTTTCCCTCCTAAAATACTTTTTATGAAAAAGTGCGGAGTTTTTCACACTTCCACACTGAATCTTTGAGAACAAATTCACCAAACCAACATCAAACCCAAAAACCTCTTCCCCCCTCTTTGGCTTACTACAAAATCGCAAACCTGAAAGGTTTCCGATTTGTATTTTTGCCGGGGTGGTAGAAACGCTTGAGCAGGCGCTGGACCCCGATTATCCAATATTAATTTTTATTATTCTGCAGGGCGGCAAAATGGGTCAATGCCTAGGGCGGTAGTTTGGCTAGCGACGGCCCTGGGCGTATAGAGATGGAAAAAGAGCAATTTCGGTCGATTCTTGATTTTGAAAGAGGAAAGCACGCAGCGAAATCAAAGAGCGCTCGGATACTGTGTAACTACGGTAACTCTTCTCCTTCGATGGCAACCGTAAAAATTTGGTTCAATGAGTTTCAACATGGTCGCACATTGGCAGACCGCCGTTTGAAGGTGCGTGAGATAGCTGAGGCAGTAGGCATCTCCAAAGAACGCGTTGGTCGGTTGGTCGTTGGTCACATCCTAATTGAAATATTGGGCATGAAAAAGCTATTTGCGCGATGGGTGTTTGCTCACTCCGGAAAACAAGATCTGCTGTTTCATCGCAATCCGCTGGAGTTTCTGCGTCGTTTTGTGACCTTCGACGAAACATGGATCCACAGGTACACACCAGAAATCGAGGAAAAGTTCAAACTGTGGGTTTTACCCGACAAATGCGACGCCTTTCCTATTAGCTGGAAAGGTGATGGCCACCGTTTCTGGGATTCACAAGGTGTGATCTACATCGACTACTTAGAGAAGGGTAAAACGATCACAGATCTCTACTATTAAGAATTATTGAAGAGATTCGACACCGAAGAAATTAAGGTCGAATGAGAAGGTTACAGTCGCGACGGAGACCTACTTTGCAGACCTCTCAAAAACGCATTCTTTAGTCGGGTTAAAAAAAAAGAGAATATCTGGGTTAAGTGCGTCGAGCTAGAAGGAATCGCCATTTCTCTGGAATTTCCGGTTTTCTTCTCTAGGGTGAGTACTTATCAGACCTCCCTCGTATAGCTCTAATGGAGCCTAATGATACTGTGGGACAAGTCAATGAAGGAACATTGTATATATTCGATAATTCAACCAAATAAAAATTACTGCACTCACCATTGGCTTGATGAATTTCTGGTGAACATGATTGATGTAAAGATGGTAACATTGTATTTGTCTGTGATATACTACAATCCATTGCTGCAAAAAATAAATTTATATATTTGAAGAAACATAGTAAATGTTGCAATAATATGACATTTCAAATAAAATTTAAAGGTAAAGTGCTAATTTCATTACCAATCTCTTCTCAAATAGGCAAGAAGAAAAATGTTCATTCTAATAATTATATTTGTATCTATCAGTATGCAATGGCTGAAGAATAGTTAATCTTCAAATTGTAAATTGTAAGATTATTATGATTCGCGGTATTTATTCAATTTTAACTGAAATAGCTCAAGTTATTCATGAAAATTCAAGAAGAATATTAAGTACCTATACTGAAAACGTGACATTGATTCATGAAAAAAACCTGAGATATTATCAACCATGAAAACCCACGACTATAGATATAAGTTTCTGTTCCGAATCTCATTTGTTTCCACGAAAGATTTTTTTTATTCATTAAGAATCAAATTACCATTTTTCTCGAGGCAAATGTTTCAAATCCATAATAATATTTTGATGAGAATTTGCAGCCAGTATGTAGGTACATACACTGTGTCCGTAAAGTATGGAACAAATTCATTTTTAGCTAAACAGACCATTTTAAGAAATAATCCTGAAACACGTCGATTTTTTATTTTAGTTTACCGTATTTTAAAATAATAATCTAATATACAGGGTGAATAACTTTCGAGTAATGACCGTCATTTTTTGTTTTTTTGTCATTGTTCTTGAATTTCTTGGAAATTCAATATTCAATTCATGCTAATATATCATATATAACAGTGTAAATAGGTACTGTAAATTGATATCTTAAGTTATATTAAGGAATTTTTTGTCATTACGGATGTGTGTGACAAAAATTATAATGATAGGCAACTAATCGAATCCTTTTCAGCCGAAAGTTTCAATCTTAAAATTCGTGTGAATTGCTTGGTAAATCTTCACATGGCTGGTGAAAAAAAACTCAAATGTTGAATATTTGAGTATGATATGGGAAAAATATTCAAAAGGAAAAACCCTAGGGAAGTCCTAATTAAACAAACAATACCTATATTTACGAATACAAAAAATACTGGAATGATTCAAGAACTAGAATGATATACTGAAACTCGACCCTCTAGTGTTGTAGAATTTTGAATGATATAAATCATACCTAATATGAAAATTATAGCAAAAATACACATGTTAATAGAAATCACATAAGCAATTATATACAGTTCATACATAAGGAAAGGAATAAATCTTCATATAGAAAAGGAGAAGCTTTTCGAACAAATCCATGGACATGTCAACTTCTGACATTAATGACATCATCAATGCGACTAACGTCTTACGTCATAAAGATGTGCACTTGAAATAAAAGTTGACATGTCCACGCGATTTGATCTGATTTCTTTTCTAGATAATGAATGTATTCCTCATGTCATGTACCTATACCCTGTATTATAATGAACGCGGCTACAGACAGCATTTCAAGAAACATACATGTTCCTAGAAATCTATATGAAGAAATGATAAATTAAAATAGCGAACACATCATAGGTAAACGATAACAAAGAAAATTTCAAAAAGGGAAAAACGATCCCGAGTGCCAACAACAGAGGATACATTTCTTCCCTCCTAAAATACTTTTTATGAAAAAGTGCGGAGTTTTTCACACTTCCACACTGAATCTTTGAGAACAAATTCACCAAACCAACATCAAACCCAAAAACCTCTTCCCCCCTTTTTTGCTTAATACAAAATCGCAAATCTGAAAGGTTTCCGAAATCTATATGAAGAAATGATAAATTAAAATAGCGAACACATCATAAGTAAACGATAACAAAGAAAATTTCAAAAAGGGAAAAACGATCCCGAGTGCCAACAACAGAGGATACATTTCTTCCCTCCTAAAATACTTTTTATGAAAAAGTGCGGAGTTTTTCACACTTCCACACTGAATCTTTGAGAACAAATTCACCAAACCAACATCAAACCCAAAAACCTCTTCCCCCCTCTTTTGCTTAATACAAAATCGCAAATCTGAAAGGTTTCCGAAATCTATATGAAGAAATGATAAATTAAAATAGCGAACACATCATAGGTAAACGATAACAAAGAAAATTTCAAAAAGGGAAAAACGATCCCGAGTGCCAACAACAGAGGATATGTCCGTCGGACGAATATAAAAAGAGATGAATGTCTGAAATGAAATGCATACAAGTCAGAAATGAGAGAAGAATCAAAAACAGACAAAGGGTTTGAGATATTTATAAAAAGAGGTCATAAGACTTTTTAAGACAAGAAAAAAGTATACCTATGTTTCTAGGTTTGGCTTCACATCTATCGAATTGAAAAGGGCACAACAGATATAGGTATAATTATTTAATATCTGTCAAAAAAATTATAGTTTCGTTCCAGCAAGAATTTTCATCTGAGGAAAACGGATTGAAAATGTGATTGAATGTGATTCAGAAGTGGTATCAAATGTACAAATTCATCTGGCTATATAGAGTTGCAATGAAGAGATCTTCCTCTGCAAGACAGAAGGAAACTAACACGGATTATTTTTGAATAACTAAAATACAGAGAAGGATTCACACCAACAAGGTCGATTCACCAAAACGTTCAACCTACATAGGTAGGTGGAACGCGGTAGATCGATTATACGAGGCATGCTTAGCCAAAAAATGAAAACTGCAAAATATTATGGGGAACCAAGCGCGGTCCCAGGGGGGGGGTCAAACGAGTCATGACCCCCCCAAATGGAACCATCTAACACTTAATATGGGTTTTAAGCAGACAATGTACGAAACGGTCCCATCAAAAATCTTGAAGCCCATAACTAACAATACAGTCTAGATCAAGTATTGACAACATTTTCAATTTACCTGGAAATTTGGGAAGAATAGCCTCTTGATTTACACTTGATTACAATAATGATCAGAAGCTGTCTGTCAGTCATAAGAATCAAAATTGAAATTGTGTAGGGTGTTTAGCAAAGATATTAAATTTGAACAGATCGATCATTTATCTACATAACAAATCGCATAAAATAATGTAAACAAGTCATATAGTTTCGAAAGTCGTTGGAAAAATCTGGAAAAAAAATAAGATAACTCTAGACAATATGTAATGAGATCAGAGAAAAATTGAACAACAATCTGGAATGTTATATGTAGAAGGAACCCGCAAAGACGTATAGCTGAAAAATTTCATTTGTTTTTTACATATTTTGTTCTTACATTCTTTTATTCTTCTTATGATTTTCATTTATTTTATATTTCCGAATGGAAAGAACAGGTAGTCAAAAATAATTTCTTGTGTTCAATAATTCTTCGTTTCATTTTTGGCTTTACTTCATCAATTTTTTCATTTTCTGTAAATCGGTTATATCATTATGAACTATCCATACTCATTTGAGCCAGAATCCTATGCTACTGGAACCTATACTGAGTTTAATGCTTGTTCATCTTGAATTTTCTCAAAAAGTTTTTTATATTCCTAATTGAAATAAATGCTATTTATTTATTGATATGTCTTATTCTTTATCAGAATTCTATGTTTACTTCTTATATTTATTAACATAATGTAACTACCTATAACATATCTTATGTTTAGGGCTGATATGAAATAAAAGGAATCAATTAGCCCATTAAAATGAATTCATATTTCAATCTTCAACTGTAAAGGTCAAAACAATCAAACAGAAATCCTTAATTGAAATCTGGAGGGAGAAGGTTCACAATTATATCCATCAAGATCAAAATTTTAAGTGAATATAAATTTTTACAGTGCGTAGATTTCAATCTGGCATGTATATGAATTGCTTGAAATGAAGATATAACTAGAATTTAAAATTTTCATATTTAGAATTAATGATTCTAAATATGAATTATATTTATATTTATATATAAATTATATGATTCTTCCGAATCATATAATTTTCGATGTTGGCAATAATGAGTGAATAAATAAGTATTACCTAATAGTAACCAATAGAAATTCTTACCTCGCATGAAAATGAACTAAATATGCACTCACGATTTTTCACACTAATTGTAAGATAATAGTTCACACATCTTCAATCACTCTGAAACAACTCGCTCAGCCTCCAGCACAGATTCAACTAGATCACTTGATAGCATCAGCAGCACCATAAACATTTTCTGGTGGCGGCATATGACGCCTTCCGCTTTTCGAGGGTTGGTAAGGGAGCGAGAGGGTTGTGAAGGGGCGCCGTCTCCTGATCCATGGGCGGGATCAGAGCTCGCTACCCTGTGTTTAACTTCTGTTACGCCGCCACCTCTGTCAAAACGACGCTTGCGCGAGGCATTTGTGAAAGTGCCATAGGAAGAGGTGAACTTACGGCAGATGAAAGATAAAGCTGATAGTGTATAGGAAACGAGACGATTCTGTACTCTTTGAGATTCCGCCACTTATAGATACCAGTGCAGTTGTGTTCTTCCTTTTGATGTTATGTTATTTTGATTTGAGGATACACCTGCGACCTGTATTTGGTATTCTACAATTATTTGTGACTTTTTTATAGATATGTTTTTTCATTTCACTTTTTCAAAACTTATTTATCAGTTTTTTGAAAGAGGTGGTAACCAAATTTATACTGACTATGATTACCTACTTCTTAGAGTTTTGTATTTGAACTGCATCATCAGGAATTAAATTCAGGTTGTTTCTACAGGTAAAAGAAAATATTTACCAATTGAAGGAAATATCATTTTTTGAATTTCAAAAATATTCGGGCTCATTGGTTAAATACCTATAGTTATTGTTCCTGTAACCAAAATGAAGTTTTTCTTTTTTTAGTCTAACAGGGTTTTTTTACTTCTTTGCGAAATGATTCAGACCTTATTCCACGATTTGCCTAGCGGCAAGTAGGTACCTATACAGTGAGCGCTATAAATTCATATCGTGGGAAATATTAAATTTCAATGGAAAGCCTGCTTAAGTACTCTTTGCTAAAGGTGACTATTCCTCAACATTGTTTCCAAGACATTAGTGGTTAGGTAGGTACAATACCTACCTATGCCCATCTCAAATGCAATGAACGTCTTTTCCTAAGTGCTATATTTTATTTCAGATGATACCTATATGGAATCGATGTTTTTATTTTTTCTGCTGTGAATAACGATGTTTTTTTCTGGAATGAATACCTTTTAGGTATTGTGCTATATAGATCGTTCTTGCCTAGAACTGAAAAACTGATATAATCCTTGAACTATCGAGGTCTTCATATTACACACTGACTGCCTCGAAATGAGAATTTTTGGCTAAATTGAGAAGAAATGCACTACCGAATCATAAATTCGGAACATCCATTGTGTCATGCATACTACATACATAAAGAATCATGCAAAACTTCATGAGGCTCTGAAAATCGTTTAGATAATAGTTTTGGTCGGTTTATTTGAAACGTATCATTAACTAAGTGTGTAATGTGCCCTACAAAAAAAAATTCTAAATAAATAGATATAAACACCAAAAATGGTGCATCCCTAGATATTCGATGAAATAAGCTACAACTGGTGAGAATTGGTTCAATATGAATATGATCAAATACTCTGTGTAGAAATGAGTACGTACTGTTATGGATTTGTAATAGATATCGATATCAATCAAATACATTACCAAATTCTATATTTCGGAAACAATTACCTAATTCATTAATAAGTTTATCATAAATCTTCAAATTGATAAGATCCATAACAATTGGCGCACAACGTGGGGCTCATTATATTTTTATCACAACATTATTTTCAAAAATTCAAATCAGTACTTAGGAAGGGTAGGAATACGAAAAACAATTACGATCTTATAGTATAATTTTCGAATTCCAACACGGGGCTCCAAAGAAGCAATTCTGTAAAATCTGACCAAGTCGAACTTGGTCGAAAAGCAACCCTCACAAAGTGGTATCTGAAATAGCTACTTGACTATTTCATCCCTTATACCGGCCCTGGCCATTCAAATGACATGAAATTTACTACACCTGATGCATTAATCCAATTTGTTATTTGGTCCTGATTTATATGGAACCTAACATTTCATTTATTTGAGTCGTGTTAATTGTAAGGTTCTATTTATTTGATGTTGCATAAATTCAGTGGCGACGCCAGCTTTCAAAAATAGGGGTGGCCGATTTTTTTTTGGGAGGACAAAGTGAATCGAAGTTATAGTTCTGCTAATCTTGTAATTATTTTAGCTTTAGTATGTCAAATTTTAGGGGGTGGGCTCAGGCCTCTTCATCATAAATTAGGGGTCTTTGGAAAAACCTAATAACTTGGAAATTAATGAAATTAGTCAGATTTTGACAGTGAATACTAGAAGAACGGAGGTCAATTACTGACTTTTTGGTAATCATTGAGAAGTCTACTTTATGGGTGTTCAACGATTCATTGAATTAATTATTCCTAATGACACACTCTATATTTTATTTTCTCATACACTTATTAGGTAGAGAAATTTTAGAAGATGATGAAATTTGTTATTGAATAAAAAAATGAAAGTATGACATTTGGAATGAGCCCGATATTAACGTCGGAAATGAGTCATCAATGAATTAGCTCATTTGAAACACCTAGTAGGTACTTAGAGATCTCTATATATGACTAGATACTTATCAAAAAGCCATTAGGTAAGGTAGGCACCTACCTAGGTATCTGATGCATTCTTATGGGATTGAGTTCCAAAATTACATTCAAATAAATTCATTCCTTTCGGCGTCGTAAGGTTTCTTCAAAAACCCTTTTATTTATCGAACATTTAAATAGGTATCTCAAAAAAAAATGTATGCATATAAACAATCTAAGGTTCATTTGTTCCATGCAATCAGCAAATTCAATAAGAAACAGGGTGTTTCATAAAAAAACATACTTATGTTTGATCATTTACACTTTTTTGATACAGCATACCTACATTCCTATAGAGGTACCTATCATCTACCTACCTATTTCCAAACAAAGCGAGACTATAGCTCTAATGGGGCCTATTGATAGGTAGGTATCTACTATGTCGAGAAAAATTCGAACGAAAGTGTAGGAAGGTAACCTACATTGATACCTACCTACCTTAAATTTTATTGACTAATTACCGATAAATAGATAATTATTTGAGTACAATGTTAAATTTCCCATAATGAATATTTCGAATTAATCAAGAAAATACAAGCAAAACTGATATTGTCAGTTCATATATTTTGAAAGTTTTGGAACGTGCAGAATCTAATTATCTATGAAATAAAATAATTCACTGGTTAGCTAAAACTCAAGAGGATTACATTAATTTGTTTCAAAATTGTTATAATTTATTGATTCCCTACACTCGCTTCTCGGAAACTGGATGACGTCAATATTATATTGAAAAGACTTCATCTCAATTTTAAATGAAAGGTAGGTATATGAAAAGTATATATACATACACGCTTTTTATATATCTATAAGCAATTGCTTCACGTAGAACAATTATTATATGCGAAATATTTAACAGGAATGTTGAATACGATGCATTTCCTACAATCAGTAGCCTTCCCACTGAATTTATTGAACCTGGGATGTTTTCCCTTTCCACAACTGAAGCATTGATCTGTGGTGTGGCTCTTGCTTCGAGCGCGTTGCTATTGGCTGTAATATTCTAATCCCATTGGTTCTTGCTCTTTTGGAGACACACCCATTGATTCTTGCAGGTCCTCTCATTCCTGTGGTAACAAGAGAAAACCAACCCATTCTTATTTATTGAAGGACCGTCGAAAAATAAAATATTTTCTCTCTTTCAGTATCGTAATAAGTTCATCACAGTACTAAAAACAGTGATGTACTTATGAACTTATTACAGCATGGTTTTCAGTTTCATTTTGCGTTTTGTGGTTGTCTACTCTGACTTCAAATTTCAACCCAAGTAGGTACCTGAATTTACAATATTTTGGATGGAAAGAAATGATTTGCAACATTATTCGCAATTTCTCTTAATTCTATATTTTCAATATCCTATACCTTTATTTCATCACTCATATGATTGTTATTTCAAACACCTTAATTGATCAAGTTGATTAGATATGTATTTATAAATAACATTCACATCTTTCCTTTCACAATTGCATTTGAATAATTTTTATAATATTTTTGATTAACTTTTTTTAGCCCTGAAGAAGAAGGAATTGTCCCCCAAAGGCCCCAAAACGTCGTTCTTGTTGAGATTGTGCTTGATTAAATTTGTCGAAGAACCCAGTACTTCTTTCTTTTATATCATGAATTTAATTCGACAAAGCTCTTCTAATCCGTGATCAAATTCAATCATGTTTGTCCATTCGGCCAATAAGTATTTCAAAATAGAATTTGAGAACAGATTGAGCGAGTCGAATCGTATCGTTCGAAACTAGTTCCGCCTCAAAATTTGAAAAATACAGACATTTTGTCGAACAAGGGCGTAGAAATGGGGGTACTAGGGTAATTATCCCCCTCCCCCAAGATTTCTAACATAAAATTTCATAATTCAACCAAAGTCGAAGAACGAAAATATTTTCATAATATGAACCAATAATCTTTTTATTTTTCTTTAAAATCGACACGGCAGCAAAAAAACCGGGACCCTTTTACGGTTTATGAGTTTATTATCACTTTCAAAATGATTACTTTTATTTCACTGCGAGCACGTCTGTCTGAGGTTTATCATTTGAAGAAATACAGTCCTATAACATGGGTCCGCAAACGATTTTTTTTCGAGATATAAGATGTTTCTTGTAGTCCTACTTTTTTGTGATGCTAATAACAGTTCAAAAAACCTTCATTAATCTTCTCTACAGATTGAGTAAATAAGTACCATCTTGTAATAATTTGAATTTTCCCATGTATTGGACATTTTATTCTTAAAATTTGAGGAATCTCTCATTTTCCTTCGATCTGATCAAAGACGACCAAATATCTGATCAAAGACGGCTCAAATATACATCAGACTTCGTGAAATTAGGTAATGATTGTGTATATTAATATTACATAAACAATTTCTCGAAATACTTTCTTTCACTCGTCATGCAGATTGGTACCCATTCCAGTATACTTCTGTTTTCTATTTATATTCAAAACATGATTTCGACGTTCATCAATAATAGATTCGGCAAAGACGTGCGTATAAGGGGTGGGTTCAACCCCAAGAATAGAATTAACCTTGTTCGGATTCAGAATGGACACTCTTGATATATTTCCAGGCGTCTGATTCTTAAGTGGGTTAGACATTTCGATTCACTTCTACTAGATAACAACATAACGTGATTATTGACTTATCGCCATTGTATATGAAGTGTTCCTTAATTTGATGAACCCGAGGGAATGAGGGGATACTATTTTATTTAGATAAATCAACTCAAAGCGGTTATTTGGTATTTTATGTTTTATTTTTGGCAGGTTTATTCAAGCTCAAATGTTTTTAATTTCCGAATTTCGTTCCGAGAGTGGTCTAAAAGGATTGTCTTCTATCTTTTCACTATGGATAATAAAATATTGACACGAACCAAACGTGCTAGAAATTGAAATTCTGAGACTGCATCCAGAGTTTCATCCATAAGAAATATTGTTTTTCAATATTCACCTTTCCGATCAAAGTGGAATTTAAAAATCAGTTGCAAAATAGTTGAATGAAAGTTCTTGCGAAATGTTATGTGTAGTCTCTTATTAGTGGAATACAATAATAATAATTTATTAATCCTCTGAGACAAATAAATGTATAGCGTAAGTCATATAAAAGAACAATCAGATAAAAAGAAAAATTAATCAACTAATCACTATAACATCATTGAGGTAATCATTAGTGTTAGGCATAATCGGATGTTTTCAATAATCGGTTATTCGCAAAACGAGCATTTCAAAAATCGGATGTTTATTCGAATAAAAATCCTCGTATGCGATTTGACCTTCAATGCGTTGAAAATGTTTAAATATCGTCGGCAATAGCCAAAGATTCCCGAATATGTTGCGCTAAGTAATAAACTACACATATTATCACTTGGTAGACATTTGGATCATTCAGTCACCGGGAACAATTCATTACTCAGCTGAATATGCGTCTTCGGGAAATCTCTCTGATGCCTGAGATTTATGTCATTCATGAAATCTTAAAAATTTTTATTCCATTCACACCAATAATTGGGGAATACTTGAGTTTCTATTCCTAATTTATTTGAAACTGGAGTTGAAGTTTCATAAATTGTAAATAATATGCATTTGGCATGTCAGAGTAATCTCCACAAAATAATACATTTTCTGAATTGAAGGCAGAAAAGTACCAAGACATTAATGAATTATTAGCAACCCTTATTCCTATAAAATAAAAGGGGATATGCTCCCATACATTTCAGTCTCTTTCAGTTCGAATGTTCCAACGAAAGTAATTTAATCTTGAAACGATTTTTTATTTCCGATAATAAAAATGAGTCCTGGAGCCAAAAAGTCATTTGTTTGGAAATACTTCAGCAAAGCTGATAATCAAGTGGCTGTTTGTCTATTTTGTGAAAAAAATTTCAAATATTTTGTTTCAGTTTCTACCATTCAACGCCGATAAATTCAAATATACCATACCTCAGTTTTCAGTAAGGTGCTGCGAAATATTCCCAAAAAAAAGATCACCCACACACATATTCTTCGCTGATCAAGTCCAAGTTATTTTGTTATTCGTTATTCCTAAATCCTAATTCTTTCTTATCCCATTCGATTCTTATCATCAACACGATTTAATTTACAAGCACGAGAATCGTAAATTAAATAATCGGAAACGTACACGAGGATTCCTCGTCGAGTACGAGTAGATACAGCATATGAATAACGAAATCAAACGAAGACTTTCGACATGCGAGTCTCCGAATCAAAAATTTAGTGCCGAGTATTTAGCGATGCGAACATTTCGATGCTCGGATGTTACCGAGCATTTTAAAAATCGGTTAACCGAGTATTTCTATCCGAGGATGCACATCACTAGTAATCATTCACTGTATAATAACATCTATTCAATAATATCTTTTTAACAATTTTCTTGAACTTACTAAAAACAAGAGATCTAATATTGTGAGGCAAATGGTTATACAGTTTAACACATTGATACATAGGAGACATTTCTAACTTTGTTGTTCTGTGTTTGAGAACATACAATGTTCTCTCACTCCTGGTTCCATAGTTATGAAAACTAGACAACTGTATGAATTTTTTCTCATTTTCCTTCACATATAGTAGACATTTCAAAATGAAAATTGACGATAAGGTCATAATATTGTTTTCTACAAATATGGGTCTACAGGACGAACGTGGAGGTATGCTGAATATCATACGTAAAATACGTTTTTGTATTATGAAAGCCCTTCCAACATCCGAAGAGTTTCCCCAGAGTAGAATATTATACGACAGGTGGCTATAGACCATGCTATAATATATATTCACTAGTGATTCTAAAGGAAGTAGGGCCTTCACCCTATTTATGGCAAAATAAGAACTCTTCAGTTTTTTGTAAACAGAAACAATGTGCATACCCCATTTCAAATTATTATCAAGGTGAATACCAAGAAATTTAGTACCACTTTTAGATACAATAGCAGTATCCAAATGGCGAATCACCAGCTGACGATCACTATGCATAATTGTGAAATGGATACATTCGGTTTTATCGATATTGATCATCAAATTATTCCTATGACACTATTTCACAAAGCTCTGCAGTAGAAGTTCACAGAGAGCCTGAAGTTCCTCGAATGTTGGGGCCGAAACTACTACCGAAGCATCATCAGCGAATAGACTCAACAAAAACCCTCTTATCGAAGACGAAAAGCGTCTACACGTTAGCAAATCCAAGAAAATTACTCTTAAATTTACTGGGAGATCATTGATAAAGAGCAAAAACAAAAGAGGCCCAAGGACGGATACTTGTGGCACTCCCAGGTTAAGATCGTGCTCGTCTGAGAGACAGCCTTCAACTTTTACAGATATGGATCTACCCTCGAGATAGCTGCGGAGCCAATCCAAAAATACACCTCGAAAACCCAGATTGTAACACTTGTCAACTATGAACCAAAATGAAAGACTATCGAATGCTCGCGAGAGGTCAAAAAATAAACCTGCCACATGCAAACCACCGTCAAGACACTCATACACATAATCAACAAAGGAAACTGCAGCTGTTTCCGTTGAGTGACCTGATCTAAAACCATGTTGGGCATTATCGAGTATATTGAACTTGTCAAGATATTTGATCATTCTGTTGAACACAATTCTTTCGAACACTTTAGAAAATATACTAACGATAGAAATAGGTCTATAATTCATTATACTGTTTATATCATTTTTTTTAAGATTGGAACAACTAAGGCCTTTTTCAGAATAGTAGGAAAAATGCCAGAACTTACAGAAAGATTGATACAGTGAGTAAAATGCCCACAGATATCTGAGCTAATCAACTTCAGAATTCTGGCAGATATAGAATCAGCTCCTGCACACTTATTATTTTTCAGTAACTTTATGACATCAGCAACTTCACACTCAATCACTGGATGAAAGAAAAATGTTGTATTCAGCATTACTGAGGAAGTACATGAGGAAGACAAAGATCCCCCATAGTACAAATGAAGAGTGGTTTCGGTTACCGTTGAAAAATAATTGACAAAAATTTTTGATAATTCGTTGGGATCACTATGCAAAACACCATCAACGAGCAGTTCAACACTTTCATTTGTTCTTCCCCTCCTTTTTTTTTCGGCCCTGAGGTAGGGGGAAGCCAATGCCTTCTCTACAGCGGGCCTTGTGTTGCTGTTTGACACATTCCATGTCTGCTGCGGATTTGTGTGGGACTCTCACCTCACTAAACAACCCTCCTCTTTTCCCGCTACCTGGAAATAGGCTTTAAGCCTGTCCTCCGGTGCGTAACTCGGTGTGATCTGATCTTTATCTTGTCGCCTGTTGTTTTTTCCTATCCTCTATTTCTTTCTTTCTCATTATATCTGTAATGAACTCATAAGTCACTTCCCATATTTCTTTGTTCTCAAGCATCTCATCCACCACGTCATCTAGATCAGGGAGTCCTCCCAGTTTCTCTTTGAAACTATTTCTGTCTCTCTTCCATCTGGAACAGTCAGAGTACATGTGTTCCGGACTGTCCGGGACTTTACACATCTCGCACTCGTCAGAATCTGTCTTTCCAATCCTGAGCGTGTAGGTCCCAAATGAGCCGTGGCCTGTCAAGAACTGGGTAAAAAAAGTATCCAGTTCTTCTATGCTAACACTCCGTCCATCTCTCTACGCTTCTGATCAGTCGCCTTGTCCAGTTGGCCGTCCTTGTCTCCTCCTCCCACCTTTTTTGCCATGCTTTATATGTTCTTTTCCGGGCCATTCTTCTGTTACACGGTAATCTTGCGCCAACCTTATATAGAAAGCACACCTCCGCCACCATGAGGTCTATCGGGGGAAAGCCTGAAATCACCTGGACTGCATCCGCAGAGACAGTTCGGTATGCCGATGCCACCCTCATCAAACCTCTCCTCTGAATGCTAATAAGCTGTTTCTTCTGCTTTACTTTTTTAACAGCCTCTCTCCAGACCGGTTCCGCGTACAGAATCACAGAGTGCATTATCGTGCACAGCACTCGCCGACGAAAATACTGTGGCCCTCCGACATTTGGTAGGAGTCTCCGCATAACTTCCACCTTTTCACCTGCTTTTTTGACGATGTGGTAAATGTGTCCAGAGAAGGTCATTCTAGAGTCAAACACCACCCCAAGATACCTGATGGAGGGTGATGGCGCGATGATATTGCTCTCAAAACTCACTTTTATGTGGTCTCTTTTTCTAGGGCCTTTCAGGATGAGCATCTCAGATTTCTGCACGGCAATTTCCAGCCCTTTTGCCCCCATCCACGACGTCACCATTGTCATGACGTGCTTTGACTTGTCTATCAGAGCTCTGTCATCGGGCGCCTCCACTATTAGGATCAGGTCATCTGCATAGGCAACGGCCCGCACTCCCCTCCCGTACGGCAGCCTTAATGCGTCATCATAGACAACGTCCCAAAGCCTAGGACCCATCACTGAGCCCTGTGGGACTCCCATTGTGCATCTTCTTTTCGCCGAGCTAGCTTTTACCCATCTATCCCTGAAATAATCTTCCACCATTTCCACGAGGTATTCAGAACATTCTACCTCCCTCAGTTTATCCACGATGTGGTGCCAGCGAGCCGTGTTGAAGGCGTTCCTCACATCTATGGTTATGGCCACCACCCATTTCCCTCTCGCGTTTTTCACAACATCTTTCACTTGTAGCATCGCTGACACCGTAGACCTTTTCCTCATGAAGCCATGCTGGCTCGGCGAAATGGCCTTTCTTTCTTCCAATTCCTGGTCAAGTCTGTCTGTTATCAGCCTTTCATACACTTTCCCCAACACATTTATCAGACAGATCGGCCTGAAGGATCTTGATTCCGCCAGGTCTTTTCCTTTTTTTAGGATGAGGATGACCTTTGCCGTCTTCCAGCAGTTCGGGAAAATTCTTTCATCCATAAGCGTATTAAACAATTCTAATACTTTTTCTGGTATCACTTCGCAGACTTTTCTTATGTGTGAAAGGTTCGGCTCGCATTTTCACGCCCTCTGTACGCCTTATTTCCCTGCCACCTGACGGAAAAAGATCCCTCAATATATTTTTTCTTCGGGCCACTGTCAGCTCGTACGGGAGGCTCTGAGTTTTTAGGTACTTGGTTGTTATACTATATGCCTGTCCCCAAATGTCTGAATCTAATTGGTCCAGCAGTTTTTTCCAGCAGTCTCTTTTTTCACTATTAATGACATGTTTCAGAGCATTTCTAGATATTTTCATTACCGTGTACATCCGTGTACAAAGGAAAACTTCTGTACTAGAAATTCTTGTAGATCTTTTTCCGTTGTTTCTGGTTTGAGATTCGTTACATGAAAAATGCTGAACCTTCCAATTCCCTCAACGGACCGATTCTCTAAACAGTTGCCAACTACTAGTGTTTGTTTACGTTTTCGAAAAGATTTCTTATGAGAAACGACATTCCAATCTTCATTACGATTCACGACAGTTGGCTGAGTCACCTGAGTGTTATCAGTTTGTGATCTTATTCTATCTTCGGATTTTTTACCTACCTTCATACATGTTTTATTCGAAACATTCTGTTTTGAATGTTTCAAAGTTGACCCCGCATGAGTGGAAACCTCAGCATCCGCAACATATAAATGGGGAACTCGAGTAGTACCGGAACTGCCAGGAACATCGGTTACACTTTCGGAGACTGACTCATTGCCAGATGACCGACAAGAAGAGGATTCGCCTACATATTTGTTTATGTTTTTATTACCTATTTACCTATCTGTTTCTTTCATGCGTTTATCTATCTCGGCATTTTTCTTCAGAATTACGTCCTCAAGTGTTGAAATTTTAAATCTCAAAAGAGAGTTATTCTCCACCAGTAATGAGTTTTTCGCTTTTAACTCGTAGATTATTTTTATTAGGAGTTGTTGATGGGTAGACTCACTAGTTATATTCCTTTTATCAGTAATGTCAGACATAGGAGACAAATTACCAGCTTTATAATCCGTGGAAGACGAAAAATCGCAATCACAGCACTTTTTAATTTTATTTGCACAACCAGGATGGTAGGATTTGTGACAACTATTACATTTTGTAGTATTCTTCACAATTGTTCGCTTACAGCAAGCACATTCAGGGATTAATAGTCGGAGAGACTCGCTCGACACTTCCGTCTTATTCGACGACATATAATTAAGAAACTCCAGTTAAATATTGATATCTCAGAATCTAACTTTCAGATCAGTTCATATAGCTTTCACATATAGAAAAATCCATGATTTTCTGATTTGATAAGATCGCTCATCCGTTGGTATAGAAAAGCTGCAGAATCAGTTAGTTCTACGCAGGAATGATCTACATATAGGTGAATAGGTGGGAACCACTCGTATCAATAACAATAGCTTTATTCCCTGAATCCTGTACACAAATTTACAAAGAAATGGGAAACCGTCAATAATAGAAAAAAATTCGAACTACATCCTAGAATCTATATCACAATAACTCAAAAATTCTGAAATAGAGTAAGGTTCTCTATTTATAATCAAGTCTGTGAGATTTTTCTTGAATTCTCTATATCAACTATGTCCAGTACATTTTGTCCTATCGTTCACTGAACGAAAAGAGTACGTAAATACAATTGGGCCAATTAATTTATTCATCAAAATAAAGCAAGTGGACGCGTCCATTGGGCCAACGAATTATCGTACATTGGGAGTATGTACCAAATGTGCGTAAATATTTCTACTATACGGCAACGTATGATAATTCATCGGCCCAATGAATTAGTTTCGTTGTCGCAATGAAATTTGTTCATTGGATTAACAAACGTTGTACGTTAATTCAACGTACGAATTCGTTGAATCAATATACGATATTTATTATTGGAATTAACGAGTTCCTTGGCCCAATGGAATTTGTTCATTGGATTAACTAACTTGGTACGTTAATTCAACGTACGTATTCATTGAATCAATACTATTTGGTTTCGCAAGAAGTTGAGAAAATGTCATCGAAGGTTCATACCCCTTTTATTTTGAATAAAATTATTGGTTTATAATTTTATCCGAAATAAAAGAAGTAGGAACCTTTGACAGCGATTTCCTAGACTTCTCGCACAACGGAATTATGATAGGAGATAGTTTCATTGATTCAATGAAAATTCAAAATTTTTTATTTTTGGATTCGTGGAAACATAACAAAACATAGTTTAAAGATATTCATTGAATAATTTATACCATACATCGTATAAAATAAGCCCTCATAAAAACATAAAACAACAAAAAATTTATTTTTATATGTATAATGTATTACAATACATAATATTATGTCTATTAAGACATAACCATGAAGGATTCTCTAGAAAAATCTAGGTGAAATATATAATTTTGAAGTTAATATCAACCACTCTAAAAAAACTATGGAATTCGAATCTTCTGTCATCAAAATACACAAATAAAACAATTCATTTATAAATTTTATATCATCTGCGATGCAATCCCTTTTATGAATGGCTGTATGGGGCTGTTCATTCTGTTTTCCAATATTCTATATGATCTTCCACTTCGACCACTTCCTAAATCTACCGTCCAAAAAACGGGAATGATCCCTAAGAATCTTTAATTGTATATTTGGTTGTAATTTTTGTCCAGTAATGGCATCCATCGTAGGAACCAAATAAGCAAGTAAGCTCCAAACAATTGAAGCATCTCGTTCATCTATAAAACAATTAAGTATTAGAACTCCGAAAAAATCAGAAATAGGTCCAATTTAAATCGTACAGGTATTTTGATTTGAAAAGAATCTTACTTTCACTGAAATTTCCTTCACTAACAGTGCCCAGAAGTTCTCTCACAGGTTTTTCTTTCTCGTTTTTCTCTTTCATGAGGAATGTGATTATGTTTTGATAGCACCTCTCCTAATCTGTGAAAAGAGAGTTTGATTTATCAAAAACCATTTGGAAATTCATGTCAACCTGAAAATAGTGTATTATTGAATGAGTCAAACCAATTCCATAAGCTTTTGAACACCGCACAACTTAAATTTTGTTACCAATTGTTTTCTCAGATAGTATTTTCGAGCATTTTGAAGGTTTATTCTTTGTTTTTCGTTCCTTGATATGCTTGGAAATTGTACAATTAATTGATTTTTTCATATTCGAGCTCTTTTCGTTGAGTCTTCCCCGTTTACTTGTTCAATAAAATTCCTGGAATTAGAAAACTTTAATTGTTTATTTAATTTTGTGATGAATAGAATCTCACCAATTTCTCGGGAAAATAATGTTACGGTTGCTATTGGAAGCTGATTGCAGTCTGAAAGAATTCTGGAAAAATTGGAAGATAAAGGATGCTTTTTTCGCGGCAGCGGAAAGCTGGAAAGACATTCCAACTATGACTTTGCACAGATCTATGGTTCAATTTGTGGCCTTCTTTAAAAGATGACTCGAATAAAAGTATTGGATCTGAAGAGAATGCAATATTACCAGCGCAACTTTTGAATGGCTTACAAAATTTGGTAGAATTCAAAAATGTTTCAGTCGATGATGTTGAGGAATGGCTAAGTTCGGATTTAAATGAACCCGATTATCAGATACTGGATGATTCCGAAATCGCATCAAACTCCCAACCCAACCACTATATGGATACAGACGATGAAAGTGTTGAAGAATTTTCCACGCAGGAAAACAATGTTTCTGCCGAAGACGCGTTGAGATTCGCAAATGGTCTGATGTACTGCTTAGAGCAGGAAAATGATACTGATTATATTGATGTCCTCCACTTGAGGAAAATTCGGGCTCACATTTGTCTCAATATGAATAATAAAAAAAGACAGACAGAAATTACAGACTTTTTCAAATAATATACATATATACATTCGATATAATATAGTTACCAATGCAATGATTTGTTTTCCATTTATATATTATTATATGATGTTAAGATTCTATTGATTCTGTTACTCAACAAATAATATTATCCCATAAATATGCAGTATAGAGCTAGGACTCTTCAGGGAAGTAATTTGTGAATTTGGAAAATTACATTCTTTATTCTTGCACGTATATAAATTTCGGATTCACTTATATACAGTGCGCGTCAAAATTATGGAACAAATTCATTTTCTCAGAAGAAGAGGGTTGATGGGGATGCCACAGGATGCAACAAAAATCCTTCCAAAATGCATAAAAATTTGGTAAAAGTGCAACAAAAATTGACCTGTTTCAGGATTTTGATGCCAAATATTTTTGGCGAGTCTGTCTCGAGCCAATATTTAGGTGCGCCCTCTCCCGGGGGTATTGTGTTTCGTCCCGAGATCGCTGGTGGACTCATCGGTTAGGCTATCCAGCGATCTCTGCCTAAGACACACCTTCCCACACCATTGGGTGAGAAGTGAATCGGTTGGAGGTACGCAGGTGGTCCCAGGGGGGGAGAGAGCGCTTGCGTGCTGTGATGACGGAAACACGAGGCTCGGCGTGCCATCGGCTCTAGTGTCCGATGGACACCCCAGTAGCCGTAACGTTGAGCGGAGCAGTGAGTCGCCTCTGCGCTCCAACGCCGCAGCTTTCCGCCATCACGTCGGGGTCACCAATTTAGCGAGTCTGTCTCGAGCCAATATTTAGGTGCGCCCTCTCCCGGGGGTATTGTGTTTCGTCCCGAGATCGCTGGTGGACTCATCGGTTAGGCTATCCAGCGATCTCTGCCTAAGACACACCTTCCCACACCATTGGGTGAGAAGTGAATCGGTTGCTTCGCGTCGACCCCTTTAAATACGCCGGGGCCGATGTTGTGTGGCGCATTACCACCATGGCGCCATCTCTGAGCAAACCGAGTCACTACATATTTTTCTTCTGAGAAAATGAGTTTGTTCCATAATTTTGACGCGCACTTTATACAATAAGTGAATCCCAAATTTATACAAGAATAAAGAATGAAATTTTCCAAATTCACAAATTACTTCTCTGAAGAGATAAAATCTCTATACTGAGCCAGTCTTCCTCCACCAAAGTTGGTAAGAACTAAGTTTTGACAGTTCTTCAATAGCAAGGAGAGTGAATACTTCGGCTTGTAAGCTGAGAATTGACATTGATGTTGGGCTGTCTTCTGACGACTGAAGCAAAATCGCCTAAAAACCTGCGGTAATAACCAATTAAACCAATTAACCAACGAATTTGTGTGGTATTTTTGGCATAGGATAATCCTAAATTACTTGAACTTTAGATGGATCCGTTCTTAGACCATTTTCTTCTACAACAAATCCCAAAAAATTCAACGAGGGTCTACAAAACTTACATTTTTCAAAGTAAATTGTCAGATTTGCCTCTTTTAGACAGTGAAATAGTTTCCTGAGAACAGCGAGATGCATTTCAAAATAAAGGGGGAAAACAATTATGTCATCCACATAATTGAACGTATAAGGTTCCAAAGAAGGACCAATGAACATATCCATAAGTCTCACCATTGCTTGACAAGCACAATTCAAACCAAACGGTAATACGTTAAAACAGAACAAGCCTCTGCCTGAAAGAGCAAAAGTTCTTCTAATTTTGGATTCTCCATCCAAGGGATTTTGGAAGAATGCTTGCTTCAAATCTATGTAAATAATATAACATGCATCACGTAATTTACTCAGAACAGAATCAATGGGAGGCATAGGATAACTATCAAGTAGGGTGATGGAATTCAACTTCCTGGCATCAAATACAACCCTGTGTGTACCATGTGTGGAGACAACCATGGACTACACCCGGGGATAGGTTTAATAATGTTGAGCTTCGACATCTCATCAATTTCCATATTCAAAACTTTCTGTATTGCCGGAGAAAGTGGATACTGTCTTAGTCTAATCGGCTTAGCATCTCCTGTATCGATATGATGCTGATACAAATGAGTCCTACCTAATCTATCACCCCCAGGGGGTCTGTTGATGACAGATACGGGTGTGGCAAGCCTGGGGCCCCAGCTGGTTACTTCACCTAAAGAAGCGTGTGGTCCCTGCGATAAAGGGACAAAAATGGGGATCTATGTCGCAGGGGATAGCCTCGGAAACCTCGTTGGTCAGTCGAGGTAAAACAGACTCTATGGGAAGTTGCGGTGCTGGGCAACCCATAGTAGAGCCTCAGCAACCCCGGGTAAGTGGTGGAAATGGCAGCGCCACCCCCGGTACAGCTACTGCTGGGAAAGGGATGAACCAGATGACGGTGGGGAGCCCCCGGTATCTGGTCATCAAGAGAAAAGATGGTACTGACTTCTCAGGAGTTAGTCCATTCAAAATTGAAAAAATATTATATGGTTTAGCTGGCGAAGTTAATAGTGTTAGAAAAATAAATATGGGACTTCTAATAGAGACTATTTCCAAAAAACAATCGTTATTGTTATCGAAAATTGAGAAATTTGGAGAATTCGATGTTGAAGTTACTCCACACACCCAGTTGAATAAAAGTAAAGGTGTTATATACTGCCACGATCTACTCAACTGTACAATAGAAGAAATCAAAGAAGGCCTGGAAAATCAAGGAGTTATTGATATCAGAAGACTCAAAACGAAAAAAAACGGAATATTAGTTGATACTCCCGGACATATTCTGACTTTCAATTCACCTAATCTTCCGAAGAAAATAGACATTGCTATATATAAAAGAGTCGAAGTACGTCCATATATCCCTTCACCTATGAAGTGTTTCAGATGTCAAAAGTTTGGCCATGTAGCTTCGAAATGTACAAACATCGAAATTTGTATATGTGGTAAACCGAAACACCCAGAAATAATAGTTTGTAGTAAACCGTTCAAGTGCCCTAATTGCGAAGGGGAACATTTGAGTACTGACAAGAGATGCCCAACTTACATTTTCGAAAAGTCTATACAAGAGATAAAAACCCTCGAGAATATACCATACTTCGAAGCCCGAAAGAAAGCTACAGCTAGAACCCCTACCACAGGAGTCTCTTATGCTCAAATGACCCAGACCAAATATCTAAAAGAAAATGATCTCTCATCGAAAATTATACCTGAATTGATTAATACAGTGAAATCTATTGTTGAACGCTATCTCAAACCTCTCAATATCTCTCAAAGTGAAGAATCATCAAAAAAAATTGATGAGGATATTATAATTCAATCAGAAAAACCTAATGAACCACTTCGGCAATTACAATCCATGCTACCACCGCTAACTCCGCTCAAGATAGATATATCGAAACAATACAGCAAACGGAAAGGAGATCAGAGATCACCTTTAGGAGACGATGCTGATGAATCTGACTCGAGTCAGTTATCACAAAAATCAGAGAGGAAATTGAAAAAAAGTAAACTGCTGCCCAAAGGCAGACAACGAAAGAATCAGCCACCTGACAAGGTGGAAATTACAGGAATAGGAAATGAAACAATTTGATCTATTTTTAACTAAAATTATATTTTGATAATATTATACACTTTTACTGACATTTTATACATTTATAGATACGTTATTTACTCTAATTTTATTTATACTAATTTATAGATACGTTATTTACTATAATTTTATTTATACTAATTTATTCATTTTAATATGTAATTGTTCATCTATTTATTTATTTATCTATTTATTTATTTATTCATTCATTTATCGGTTTATTTATACATATACTCATCGATACTTTATTATTATTACTATCTTGCAAGATGTACATAAACAATAACATAATCCAATGGAATTGTAGAGGCTGTATCAAAAGATACTGTGATATCAAGATTCTTATTCAAGAGTACAACCCTATGTGCATTTGCCTTCAAGAAACACATCTGAAACCAGCTCAGTCATACTCCCTGAAAAATTATAATATTGAAAGGAATGATTTTACCTCAAACCAAAATGCATCTGGGGGCGTAGCTATATTTTTGAGAAATGATGTCCACTACAATGTACTAAATATTGACACTGAACTACAGGCCGTTGCGGTCGAAATCCTCGTCCCATACAAAATAACAGTATGCAGCATATATCTACCGGATGGAAGTTGGACAATTGGAGAAATTGATGAGCTGCTTGAGCAGCTACCCTCCCCAAAGATGATTATGGGAGACTTCAATGCACATAACATACTGTGGGGATCCATTAAAACCGATCGGAGAGGCAGAATCATTGAGAACTGGTTAGATAGAGATGATCTAACCCTGCTTAATACAGGTAAACAAACACACATGAACACAATCAGCAACACTTTTTCGGCAATAGACCTAACAATTGCATCGAGCACCCTAGCCACCAGAGTAACTTGGACTGTAGATGATGATCTATACAACAGTGATCATTTTCCGATAATTGTGGAAACCGATAAAGCACAGAGAATTCGATCTTCTCCACGAAGATGGATTCATGAGAAAGCCAATTGGCAAAAATTTAGAAATACATTGACACCTCCGGAAAGTATTAATGTAGCATCTGTAACGAAAGCACTAAAACATGCAGCTGAGATGAGTATACCGAGAACCAAAGATATACCATTAAAACATGTAGTACCGTGGTGGAATCGCGAGGTGAGCGCTGCGATAAAACAAAAGAAGTCTGCTCTAAATCGTTTCAGAAAGCACCCCACAACAGAAAATTTAATATTTTTCAAGAAAGCACGAGCCGAATCTAAAAGAAAAATCCTCGAAAGTAAGAGGCACAGCTGGAACCAATACGTATCATCCATAACATCAGATGAAACTGTAGGGAATGTGTGGAAGAAAATAAAATCTATATCTGGAAAAAATAGGTCCAACCCATTGACATGCTTGAAAGTACAAGGGGATATGTTTCAAGAACCCACTGAAATAGCAGATATTCTAGCTGATCATTTCGAAAATACTAGTAGTTCAAGCAACTATAACACCACCTTCCTTGAAAATAGGCTGGAAATGGAGCTCCCCCTTGATTTCGAAACAACGGAATTGCTAGAATATAATCAGCCATTCTCTATGATGGAGTTAGAACAGTCATTGAGTTCCTTGAAAAAAACTGCACCCGGATTTGATGAAATTTCCAATGAGATGCTGAAGAATGTGAATCCTGCAATGAAAGAAATATTATTGGAACTAAATAACAAACTATGGAATAACTGTTCTTACCCTAATGAATGGAAGGAAGCGGTGATTGTCCCCATCCTGAAGGCTGGAAAAGACCCATTGAGTCCCTCGAGCTACAGACCTGTTAGCCTTACTAGTTGTTTAGGAAAACTGCTCGAGAAACTGATACATGGCCATCTTCAATGGTATCTGGAAAAGAGAGAACTTCTATCACCTTACCAAGCCGGTTTCAGAAAGAACCGATCCACGATTGATCATCTTGTAATGCTCGAAAATGAAATTCAAAACGCGTTCATAAGGCGAGAACACACTGTTGCTGTCTTCTTCGACATAAAAGGAGCTTTTGACATGACATGGCGATATAAAATATTGCAGAAGATGTTCGATTCTGGATTCAAAGGCATACTTCCGAAGTTTGTCCGGTCATTTTTGGAAGATAGGAGGTTCATAGTGAGAGTAAGTGGCTCGTTTTCCAGCTCAAGGAGTCTGGACAATGGAGTACCACAAGGCTCTACCCTCAGCTGCACACTGTTCAACATGGTTATCGAAAAAATCATTGAGAATGTAAACCCTACAATAATTAGATGTCTGTATGTGGACGATCTGGTCATCTTGCTCTCTGGAAGGTCAATTGAAAAAATAGTCCACCAAATACAAGGGGCTATAAATACTATTATAAATAATGGAGTAAATATAGGATATGATTTCACTTGGGAGAAGACATATTGTGTGCACTTCTGCCGTTTGAGGAAACCCCATCTTGATCCTATACTGTATGCCAAGGGTAAAAGAATAAAATGTCTGAATAGTGTGAAATTTTTGGGGTTGACTCTTGATTCAAAGCTGACTTGGAAAAACCACATTGAAGATCTCAGACGAGTATGTAAAAATACTCTCAACTTATTCAAGGTTTTAGGGAATACAAAATGGGGCGCAGAAACTTGTAGTCTACTAAAAATATATCGTGCACTGATTATATCCCGAATAGATTACGGTAGTGTGGCTTACTCTTCAGCACGTAAATCGAGACTCAAAATGATCGACCCTGTACATAATTTGGGATTAAGATACTGCTTGGGAGCATTTCATACAAGCCCAAGCCATAGTCTGTATGCTGAGTCTGGATTGGAACCTCTGAGTGTAAGAAGAAAGAGAATATTAGTGAGGTACATGTTGGGCCTACAATCGAATCCAAGAAATCCCAACTTTGAACTTCTGAAGCAGGATACAGAAAAATTCAGTAGAAGACCAACAGCAACTCGACCGGCTGTGATTCGCTTCAAGGAATATTTACTCCAGAAAAATATAATCTTTCCCCAAGTGATGCAGATGAATTTCGAAGAAATACCTCCGTGGATTATCCCTGAAGTGAAAATTAGACTTGATCTCACCAGAGAGGATAAAAATTTGATCAATCTGGAATCCATTAGAAAACTTTTCCTCCATATAAAAAATGAATATGGACCAGCCATGTTCATATATACTGATGGTTCAAAAACAGCTGAAGGTACTGGATGTGCCATGGTCACAGAATATGAGAAACACTACTGGAAACTTCACCCGCTATCCTCTGTATATTTTGCTGAGCAGTATGCAGTATTGCAAGCTCTAATGTGCTGCTATATCCGGGAACAACCTCAAGAAGTTGTTATTGTCACTGACTGTCTGAGTTTGTTACAGGCATCAAGAAAAACTTTCACGGAAGATCCAGTAATTAAAATCATCAAGTCGATTTTATATCATTTAATGAGAAGAGGCTTTGACATGCAATTCATTTGGGTTCCAAGTCACGTAGGCATACAAGGGAATGAGGAAGCTGACATAAAAGCGCGCGAGGCCACAAATTCTGATTCACAAGATGTGAATTTTCTGAAAGTATCTGACGTGAAAAATTTCATTTCAGTAAGGTGTATGCAAGAATGGCAGGAATTATGGACTGTAAAAACTACCCAACTCAGACAAGTACAACCCAATGTCAGATCTTTTTACACTGCTATCAATCTTTCCAGAGAGCAGATGACCAAAATACACCGTCTTCGTATTGGTCACACTCAACTCACACATAGATATCTTCTGAGAAGGGAAAGTCAACCACAATGTGAGCACTGTGGTGAAATGTTAACAATAACAAGGGCAACAAAACTGTTTTAATAGATAGAGTTGAATATGAACAAAAAATGATGGATTTGCTTTCAGATTCTGTAACGTATAAGCCTCTTAAATCGGACCCAACAATCAAGATCCAGGTTGAATCTAACAAACTTGTCAAACATTTAGAAACTTGTTTGCTAATAGCAGATAGTGAAGGAAAAAAGTTGAGAAAGTATAATTCCATTCCCCCTAAAATTTATGGTCTAGTTAAAGTTCATAAGGTAGGTTATCCACTGAGACCGGTAGTATCTTGTTGTAATGCACCTACATATAATATTTCGAAGTTTCTTTGCGCTATGTTGGGAAAAATCAGACCCTTATTCTCGTACTCGATTAAAAACTCTGTCGATCTCATTTCTAGAATTGGTACTATACCAGACATTCCTGAGGGGTATGTCTTGATAAGCGTGGATGTGAAATCTCTTTTTACGAATATTCCCCAAGATCTAGTGATACGGTTGTTACATGAAAACTGGCCTGTATTCAAGAATTTTATAGATATTCCTCTAGATATCATCGTTACGATAGTCAACTTTGTGTTCAAAAATAGTTATTTTCAGTATAATCGAAAATTTTATGCACAGGTCAGAGGCTCGGCTATGGGAAACCCGGCTTCACCGATTTTAGCTGAATTAATTATGAACAATCTCATCAAGTTTGTTCTGTTGTCATTGGACTTTTTTATACCTTTTATCTTTGTCTATGTTGATGACATAATCATGGCGGTCCCTCGTGATAAAATAGAAATTGTTTTGAGAATTTTTAACAGCTTTCATTGTGACCTACAATTCACACATGAAATTGAAGAAAATGGTAGAATTCCGTTTTTGGATGTCTGGATCATAAGAGAGGGCGGACACTTGAAGACCGATTTATACTCTAAGCCTATTGCTTCTCACAGAACATTACATTTCAGTTCGTTACATACCACATCCCAAAAAATTGCAATAATCAAATCCATAAGACATAAGATCCTCGGTATGTCTCACGAGTCATTCCATACAAAAAATTTTATAGAGCAAGCAACTTTACTCATTCAGAATGGGTACCCGAGAAGCCTTGTTAGTAGAATTTTTCACACTTCTACTCCTATGGTGACTCCTAGTTCTCCACCTGACTCGGATGGTGCTGATAAAAAGTACAATAAACTTATTTATATACCGGGATTAAGCCAGAGGTTGATAAAAGTTATGAGGAATTCGTCATCAATTATCGTCTCATATTATAATAAGACCGTCAGAAAACTATTTTCCCAACTTAAGGACAGGGATCCGGATTACAGGCAATCGGGTTTGGTTTACAGAGTCAATTGTAAAGATTGTACAGGTACATATATCGGACAAACTAGACAGTATTTTGGTACCAGGATTAAACAACATCAATCAGATTGCATGAAACAATCCAACACAACTGCGCTTGCACAGCATGCCATGTCTGAGGGACATCAGTTTGATTTTGATGACGCGAAAATTCTGACCAGGGAGAACAATTGGTTCAAACGTAATTTCAAAGAGATGCTCTTCATCAAGAGACACCCGAATTCAATCAATGCGCGGTCTGATATAGGTTCACTGAACATCGTATATTCGAACCTGATTAAAGAAATAAAATTATAATCTTCATGACATATCACTTTCCATCTGGTGCAGTTCTGTGTTACATTCGAATGGATGAACCTGCGACCGATACGTCAGAGAGTTTGTTTGGATCCCCGAGATGAAAGAAAATTGTTATTTTTATTTTTTCCACGAATTTGAATTTCTTCAAATGATTCACATCGTAATTTCTTATTCACAAGGTGAGCTGGTGTAATTTTCATTTGCGTTTTTTATGTTCCAGTTTCGAGTGTTGATTGTTTGTTTTTTCAATTGTAATACACGGTGAACCTGTGTGTTTGTTCTATATTGTTTTGCTGAGAGTATATTTTTAGTTAGTTCATATTCAAGATCTCATGCTACCCAATACTAATTTAAGTAAAATTGTTTTTAGCCTGAGGAAGGGAATAAATTTCCCGAAACGTTGCTGCTGAATAAATTATACATAAATAGTTCCTTGTGACTGATACCTTCACCTATTCTATTGATATTAGGAACGATAAGTGCTTTTATTGTTAACAATAACTCACCTTATATGTGAATGTCCCGAATATTCCTTAATTAGAGAAAACTTCAACATCAGATTAACACTGAAAGATAATCTGTCTCAAGAGGCTGAAATGAAAAATACACTTGAATTCTGCAAAGAAATAAATATATACGAATGGCTATAATACTCACCATTCCATTTGTGTTGACTAGGCTTTTCTCTTTCAACTGAACATTTGTAACTCATTGCATATGGAATATATTGTACATAGTGTTTATATTTTATAATTTTATTTATATATTTATTTATTTTATATATACTTTCATCTAAATTATTTTACCAGAGTTATCCCTATATTGTATATGTTGTAAATATTGTTTATATTTTACTATTTATTTATATATTTATTCATTTTATATCTACACGTTCATGTCTTATTATGTTAGTCGAAATGGAATATTTACTTTTGCCCATATACAGCAGAAGAAGAAAGTGATCTCACATTGAGCTTTAATTCACACGGCTAATGGCCCTGGTAGTCGAAGCCGTAGAACTTAAAACTTAACTTAACTTAACTTAACTTACCTAATCTATCAGAGGGCGCGATTTGTTTAAATAGGTCTATAACGAAGTCCAATTTGTACTTTTGAGAATCTGTCAATGAATCAGATCCGAGTATAGCCGGAACCATAGAGTTATCCGAAGATAAACAAGAGGAATCATAGGTAAAACCTCTCAAATCAAGAGTAAGATTAAATTCTATTATGAAATCTATAACCAAAAGAAGATCGTGAGTTATTGAGGGTAAAACAGTACCCTGAGAACCTTGGTCACCTCATTCAAACTTATGGGAAGGTTGACATACCCCAAAGTATTCTGAGGCTTTCCATCGGCCGTAGTAGGGTTAACCGATAAGTCATAGTGGAGGCCTAGATTCAACTTTCATAAAAGATCAATAGAAGAGGAACCCAAAATGGTGACGTTGCTGCCACTATCTACCAAGGAAGATATAGGCTCACCTCCTACATGAACTGTTAGATAAGGACGATTGTCGTTTTGACGAAGTTCCAATAAGGAATTGGTCTCTCTCAAGACACTATGCATGGTTCCTTTCAATCCTTTTTGAAGTTTCAGGAACAGATAAACCGTTATGACTATCAGATAAATCAGATTTCTCCATTGTTATGGGTGACGAAGAAATTGATTCTTTTTCTGATTCAATTTCCATTTCGATTTTTGAGCAGGTTTTTGACTTGAAGGACCTCCGACACCTTCGGGATCGTATACCCTCTGTTCGTTTTTTGAAGACAGTCGGATTTGATAACGTTCTTCTTATTTATTATTAATAATACTGCTGACCAAAAATAAGTTATTAACACAGACATTAGTTTCTTGATAATAATTAAACAATACAAAGAAAAAGAATAAAACAATAAATATGGGATTAACAATTTTCAAGGTAAATTCTTGAGTTGTTTTTTAAATTAATGGTATGTTTCAAATAATTTAATTTTTCGGGAGTTCATTGAAAAGTTGTGGTCTTGTGTAGCTTGGTCTTCTTCTGTCATAGTTGAAACGGATGTTTTTATTCAAAGCAATTTTGTCCCTTTTTTGTTGGATAGTCATAAGAGAACGTTTTCAAGCAGACCTTGGTTTTCAGTAGATTATTATTAATTTTGAATACTAACGCAGACAGTACCTGCTTTACATCAACTTAGATGAATCCGATCTGAATGACGATTTCTTGGTTGATTCCAGCGAGGACGAAGACGAGGCAGTTTTATATCCAAGTAATGATGTTCCAGATTCAGAAGCTGATGCAGATAGTGACTCGTCTCAAGACAATGCGCCTCTTGCAAATTTTGTGATCCGTACAAAAAAAAAGATGGCTTCTTGTTGACCTTCATGCTCCGCCTAGGCAATTCGATTGTTTCCGGGAAGTTAGAGAAGTTAAAAACCAATTGATTATTCATGGATACCTTGGCGGTTTTTTTTGAAGAATTGGCTATATTTACCAATATGCGAGAAGTTCTTGTTACCGGGAAATCATTAGATATTAATGCAAAATAGAAGAAAGTGTTCTTTGCTTGCTCCATCATTATTAGCATTTACCTACAACTAGCCTAGATTAAAAATGTTCTGGCAGAGAGATTCCCGCGTACCTATTGTTTCAGAGAATATGTCTCGCAATCGTTACGAACTCGCTTGAAAATAGTTGATGATAATATTGTGAGTAAAGAACAGAAAGAATCCGACAGGTTGTGGAAGATACGACCGATGTTAGACATGATCCAAAAAACTTCCTTCCACCAAATGTGATATCGATCGACGAACAAATGGGACCATTTCAAGGAAAGGTAGCCATGAAGCAGTACGAGCTATCTTCCATTTTTTTGATTCTGTCTGTGCTGCTAATTGACTGGAATATTGCAAGGATGCTGTTGAGGCAAACATGCAACGCAAAGAAAGATAAGATTATTTCAATTTCAAATTTTCTACAGCGCGAGAGTTGCTGGCTTCTGGTACAATGTATGAGAGTGACAGTTCTGCTTCTGATTTGGAGAGTGGTGACGATGATGTGAGTCCTCAAAAGCGAAGACGAATAATATCAAGATCGGTACCAGATCGAAGTTTCAGAAGAAAAAATGCGAAGCATATGCCGGTAAATATGGCTGAAGAGCAAAAAACGAGTTCAAAATGCAGATATCCGGGGTGTAAAATGTTGACATTTGTGTGCCAAAACTCATGAGTTGGTCATGGAAGAATAAATGGAGTACATAATTGAATATGTATATACATAATAAACCATATTATTATTATATAGGAAGGCGATCAAGATCAGCAAACAGCAAGCGAATGAAGATTTCATAAGGAATTCATCGAATCCGAGCGGGGCTATGTGGGAGATCATATATGAATTCAGGACCATTCCAAAAACTGTTATGTCGCCAGCCTAAATTAACCCCAACCACTTCAACAAATTTATCCTGAATACCGTCAGCAATCTTCGGGGAGGTGTACAGCAGACAAACGTTGATCTGGGGTGATCAGACTTCGTCAGTCTGTCAACGTCTGAGCACAAACATTTACCTCCTTAGGAATCTGGCGAATTGTGTCTCAAGAAATGTCCGTAGGGGCGCTTATTTCTCGCTTTGCCAGAGCATTATATCAAACGAAATCTTGGCATGGGGTCATTCCGCCGGCAGGCTGCAGGTTTTCCGTATGCAGAGGAGAGCCATAATAATTTTGGCCAATTTGAAATATAGAGATGATTGTCGTGAGGCGTTCAGGGAGCTGGGCATACTTTCCGTCAATGTTTATACTGAAAAATTTGTAAGCCGTCAGGAGAAACATACACCAGTTCACCAGCCACCAAAATATTCATAAAAACAATACAAGAAACTGTTCAAATCTCGTACCGAATTATAATAATATATAAAAACGTTTATTGAACTATTTCTCATACAGTCAACAAACAGAATAAATATGTTACAGAGGTAACCAAATTCAAGGGTTTGATTATCTGTGCGTAACTAACTAAAATTAAGTGCTAATGTGAACTAAAGAGAGTACTATCATATAATAAATACATTGGTAGCCATTTCCCAGAATCCCAACTGTCTAGAACAACATCCAAAACCCCAAACATGTGAAAAAAAAAGACTAAGTGAATTCTTTTCCAATATTTATAGATCGAGATTGTCTTGCCAGAATCGGGTTTGTCTTGTCAAAAATCGGTTTTGTCTTGTCAAAATCGGGTTTGTTTGTCCATATTGTGAATTGTGTCTTATCGGTAAGTATGATCAGGTAAGATCATGAACTATTCAAAAAGTTTTGCAAATTTTTCTTCTGGATCAGATAGTACTAAATAATTCTCTGATCAAGTCTCCATCTGTAGAAACCAACCATTCTTCAATCCTCTTCTTGAATAATTTGTAATTTTTCATTTTCTTCAGCTCTGCAGGTATCATAGAATATATACTAGGTGCTAAGTAAAGATACGATCTTTGTTATTCTCTTCTTGTATATGGATCTTTGGTACGTATTTCCTTTCTTCCTGGTGAAGTATTTATGTTCCAACGTTTCAACCTGTATCTTTCCCTCAAAAATGTTGCAACAAATTCTCAACGCAAACAACTGTCTGATGTCTAGAACACCAGCCAATTCGAACAGTTGTCTACTAGGAAATGTGATTTTTTTTCCAAATATGATCTTTAAAAACCTCTTCTGCATAATATTCAGGACTGCCAAGTGATTATTGTAAATACCTCCCCATCCAGTGATTCCATAACTCAATTGTGACCGAACCAGTGCGTTATATAACATCTTGAGGTGTTTTGTGCTGCTCAGGTATTTTTTCATGTATCTTAACTTGTACAGAAGACTTCACAACTTCTTGGTGAGATACTTACCTAACATACTCATCCCATTTCAAATGACAGTCTACAATTACGCCTAGGTATTTAATGCTTTTAGCTTCCAGTATTTCAGTTTCACTGTCTATTATGATCGATCCCATGTTTGGAAGTCCTGATTTGTAAGAGGCGAATGGGAGGTATTTAGTCTTTTCGATGTTAATGGTGAGTTTGTTGCCTTGGAACCAATTTTTTAACCCAGAAAAGTCATTTTGCACCTTCTGTTTCAGGTCTTCCCAGGTGACTGCGTGGTACTGGATCACAGTGTCATCCGCAAAGCTGATTATTTCGCCATCTGCTTGTGATCTGAGTAAACTGTTCATGTAAACCACGAACAAAAGTGGGCCAATCATCGTCCCCTGAGGAACTCCATATATCACTAATTCCTCACATATCCATCAATTTCAAGGATCTGTTTGCGGTTCGTTAAATAGCTCTTGAGAAGGTTGTGAACTGAACCTTGAACACCGTAATTTTCGAGCTTTCTCAAAAGTTTTTCGTGAGAAACTGTATCAAATGCCTTGGCCAGATCGATAAAGAGACAAAGATTCGGAGTTGTTTTATCGAGGTATTCATATGTATTTCCTATCAATTGCCTGATGGCATCCTCAGTTGAGTTTCCCTGCCTGAATCCATACTGTTTTCTGTCTATAATCTGATATTTTTCCAGGAAGCTGACCAATTGTGCTTTCAAAATTTTCTCCACTATCTTCGCTAAATTAGACAGCAATGAGATGGGTCTATAATTATTCATATCCGTCCTATCTCCATTTTTGTAGAGTGGTTCTATAATCCCTACTTTAAGAATATCTGGAAAACTTCCATTTTGAAAGCAAAGATTTATTAGGAATGTCATAGGTTTTGATATCTCCCCTTTAATTTCCTTGAGGGTTTCAGCTCTTATTCCATCTGCTCCTGATGCTCGCCCTGATTTCAGCTGTCCAATGACCTTCTCGATTTAATCCGGACTTGTTGGAGATAGGTAGATGGAATTTGTCTGGAGAATATCTCTCTCTTTGTAACCTTCGTCCGGGTTTGCAATGTCATCAGAGTATTTCTGCCCAAGAGTGGTGTAGTGTTTGTTGAATAAGGCAGCTATTTCTTTCCTCTCTTTTACCAACTTATTAGCTATTCTTAAATACTCAATATCTTTTTTTTGTTCAACGTCATCCTTCACATAATCCCATATGGCTTTGGATTCGAAGTTATTCCTCTGAATGAATTTTTGCAAGTAATTTTTTTTTTTTTCGGATTGAATTTTCCCCTTAAGTTCACTTCTGATCATACTATATTTTCTCTGGAGCGTTTCATTGTTTGGATCCCTTTTTAGTTTTAAATATAAGTCATTTTTCCTATTTATTGACTTCATTAAGGAAGGTGTAATCCACATTTTTCTCTTCACATTTTTATTGTTGTATTGGACTGTATTTGTATTTTTCTGTATATGTGAGGTCAAAATCCGAATAAAAGATTCAGCTATAAAGTTTATGTCATTTGACCCATACATTTCCACTCAGGTTTCACTCTGCAAATCATGCCTTAGATTTTTATAGTCAATATATTTTTTCACTTTTTTCAGATCTGTTTTTATAGTTTCCTATATAGTCAGCGCAAATCACAGTTGGGTAATGGTCTGTTATTAAGCAATACAAAACAAATGCCTTGAGATTATCTTTTTCTCCCTGTAGATTCACACTCTTCATAAAAGCATGCTCAAGGCAACTGCCACTTTGAGGGCGAGTACATTTATTAATGAGAGACATAAATCCGAAAGAATACATAATATTTTTATATTCTTCCACGTAATCATCATGAGCCAAAAGATTTATATTAATATCACCGATCATTATATGTTGCCTACAATTGCTCACGCTTTGTAGATAGGAATGGAGATTTCGATTGAAATTCTCAACAACTTGATCAGAGGATCTATAAACCGCCGTTATTTTGGTGGATTCATCTTTCTTCTGTCATATATCGACCTCCAAAACTGTGATCTCACCCAGATGAACAACTTTGTGAATGAAATTTGAGGTGTTTTTCACATATATTGCAACCCCGTCGTTTTTATTGTATACTCCCCGATTATAAATTAAATTATATCCTTTCATGCCAAACATGTTCAAGTCAAGTATGTGGAATGTTTCGGTCAAGACGATAATATCGAGATTTACTGAAATGAAATCTAAAAACAATATTAGTTCAGCAAAATTCATAGCAAGGCTTCTTATGTTCATGGGAAATATTTTGAAGTTTTCTAATAAATGTCCATTCTGAAGATCAAAGACATCCTCAATGGTCTTTGTAACAAAATTCTCATCTTGGTAATCCCTAATAAAACGATTCATAACTTCCAATACCTTCACTAAAGGTCGGGTTACACCTCAGATACAAAATTCAGAGCATACCCTGAATCTCCGATCGATGGCGCAAAGTAAACTAAACACAAAAATGTATCAGCGAAAAAAAGTCAATCAAACAATTCCGCTATATACTACAAAGTAAATACAAAATGTCTCCTGCGAAAAATTGAACAAAGACAACATAAACAAAAATTTTTACCACTTTGAAAGTCGGAAACACAATATTTCTTTTCAAACTATCCGCCCTTCTTTGCCTTGCTTTCACCATTACTGGATTTACTGGTCTTCTGAGCTCTCGAGGCACCACTTCCTGATGACTGTGATCTGGTTCGGGCCTTTTCCTGCCAGTCCTTGGTTTTCTCTAAAACTTGATTCGACAATGAGTTTGCCCTATTGGGAGTATTCTTCCTCTAATTGATGATCGTGTTTATCTATGATCTGTTTGACAGGGGCTATGGTGGCAGAACAATTGGTAGCGCTTTCAATTATTTCCAGTTTTCTTTCTGGTTCAGTCTCAGCCTTTCGCTTCAGTTGATCTACAGAAAATTTCTCACCATCGATATAAAGGAATTTCTGTCTAATGTAAGAGTTCCTATTATTCGACCTCGCCGACTTAAGTCCTTGTCGAAGAAGTTTAAAATCGTCTCGATCCTCCTTGCACAGGTCCTCGTTTAAATAAATACGTGATCCTTTCAATTTATGTCGATTACTCGTGACTTTGTATTTTGTCAAGTAGGAAAGAAATTCAATTTTTATCAAAGACTTACTTTTGCCAAGTCTTTAGATATTATTCACTTCCGTTTCCTGGAGATTAATACCCAGAAGTGTATTCAGTTTGGATATTACACAACGTGGTAGATCCGTGTTATTTATCTCTAATCCAGAAAAAATTATATTGTTCTTTAGGCACTTCCTTTTGATTTCCAGAATCTCGCCTTCCACCCTGTATATTCTCTCCTCACAAGCTTTCAGCCGAGCATTCGTGTCGACACTCAACTGTCCTATTTGTTCTCTCACTTTTGCGAGTTCTTCCCGGAGGATGGCAGCTTGGTTTGCAAATTCACTCTTTAAAAGCGCTACCAGATTTTCATTTAAAGCCATTCTCCTTTTACGGATCTTTACGTGTATGTTACGCCTCAGATATTGTCGAATGTCACAGATAACAGATGAGCGCCCAACAGATGCTGGTCCGATAATCGGGTTTATCAATTATCGAGTAAACATTCGAATTACATCAAAATAATTATGAATTTCACGGAAAAGAAATAATTTTTCATGGAAAATACTCATCCAGAATATCAATTGTACACTTATGTAATTCACTGTGGTCCTTCAACGGTATCTTAAGTCTATTTCTCAGCTTATGATTGAAAAACTCCGGAGAACTTAAATCTGCTACTCACACGTTTACATACAATCTATAGAAAAAAGTAAACGTGAATTATACGAGATTATCAAGATGTCAAAATGGATGGGAATTAGATTTTTTAATGAACTGCCTGGAAATTCAGCCCTTCAAGAGGAGAATGATGAAAGTGCTGAATGATCATGCCTTCTACTCCATTGAGGAGTACATGGATTGCCCGCACTTGTTTTGACGGGTTTTGAATGCTGTCATCTGTGGCGCTTCTCTCGGCTCGTTCTTGTAAGGATGTGAAGTCTGAGTTGGTGATTGTCTGTCTGAATCTAATGTCCATAATGTTTTATATACTTGTTATGTTATATTTCTATTTTATATGTATAACGATTTTTGTAGTTGTTGTATATTGTATATAACATGAATAAAGAATCTGGATCTGAATAATGCTTATATCTATATAATCTATACCACAAGCTTTGGACTTAATTTGACAAATGATTTTCAATACGTGAATATCGTTTAATGTCTGTGTGTTAATGGATTAAATTAATTTCATTATGTTCTTTCCAAATTTCAACATTTCTCAACCCTTGCGAATTATATATATAGTTCGTAAGGTATTTTAACACTCGATTCTGGGATTAGTGGTTCCTCATTGCAGAGAATCTTCAGCTTCCTCGATGGTTTCTTAGTGGATTGAGCGTTGAACTAGTTATTCAGAAATTGCGGGTTTGAGTCCCGCTCGAGGAGCTACTTTTTTCAGAATTGAAAATTTGTCTGAATGCCATGAAAATTATTTCATAATTTTTCAATATTTTTCAAAATTTCGAAGATGTAGTCAGTGTTTCTTTCGTACTCGTATTTTTTCCTGTAGTACTCTATTATGTCATCAGAGGAGATGAAATCGAATTGACTTAATCGGGCAATTTCAAATGATCAGGAATATATATTATAGTTTAGGTTTAGAACTCAAACGTCGGTCGCGGAACCGGACAATTTCTTCTGAAGATCACAGTAATTTTTAACAAGGTCGAGTCAAATAGTAAGGAAAGTTAGTAGATGAGATAGTTTAAGAAATTTTAAGTATTTTACGAAAGAAGGAATTGTTTTCGCTCTGAGAAAGGAGTTAGGTCAGAAATAAAAAAACAGGGATTTATTTTTGTGGGATAAAGTTTTGAAAATTTGTTTTGCTATGAATTAGATTAGCTCGGAGTGCGCGAATCGGGAGTGGAGTTATTAGAAAGGAATTACACGTCTCGTGTGAAAAAGTTAAAGGCAGGGCCAATTAACTCACCTAACACCGCGGGATAAGGGCAAGTTAATTTTATTTTTTTTTATTTGATGAGAAATCAATACTTTTTTCGATAAAGAAAAGTTTTATTAAGTAGTCCCGATTCTCCCCAAATTCAAAGTTGAGTAGACAATTTTGTTTATTTGGTTTCTTTTGTTTGAATAATAGATTATTTGAGACATTTTTTTCAATCATAAAATTTTTGGCCATGAGTCAAATATATACAAATTTTGTGGATATTGTAATTTTGTTTCTTTTTGCTTTATTTTATTTAATTTTCGGATTTTAATTAACCCAGAAATCTTATCCTGTCCCCAAAGAAAGAAAATCAGCTCAAAAGACCTGTCCATAGAAGCGACGGGTCGAACTGACAATAACATCTGTGTGAAGTTATATAATTATTCATTCTCCCAGACCTCTGGAAAGTCGATCTTCCAGGGGTTGAAAGAACATCTCAACCGGAGATAAATCAAGTTTCACATATCACATAAGTTAGAGTAGATTCGACTAGCATCAGGATCAGAAAGGTATCTTTTGTATTAATTTAATGTGTGTCAAATTGTTAATCATAGTATAGATGATTTCTGATTGCGATATTGTTATTTGCACCGATTCTGCACACTCCTTCTTTATGTTACGCTACTGGAATATACAAAAGCGTGCTAATTTGTCGATTCATCGAACCATATTGTTGCCCGATGAAAATGACTAAAGCTACGCGTAGCCACAAAGAGGATCAGAGAGAATTTTCTGGCAGATTTTCAATAATAATTATTGAGCCTTCAGCAAAGAAATGTAAATACATTATATTATATTTCGGTCAATGAGAGCTGAATTTGTGATTTATAATTTAATTTATCTCCGAAAATTTTTTTTGAGATCCTTGTACCTCCCTTGGGATTGGAAATTACGAAGAAGAGCAATCTCCCTTGGGACTTGGAATTGAAAAATTTCAAGGAGAAATCTTCCTTGGGATTGAAATATCGTAACGAAGAACATCGCTTGACATGTTTCATATAGTTTCCTGCTAAGATCCGGTATTTTGAAGGCTGAAAATCAACTGCTGAAGAATTCTAATTTCATTAATCGTGGAAGCCCAAGGAATCCGAGTCATCGATTTTCCATATTGCTTTTAAAATTCCAGAAGAATAATTTTTTCCTTTTTAATAGATTATCATAGAAAATACTCATTTAAAATATTTTTTAACCTATTGTTGTATACATTATTGAAACACATATGGGATTCATAAATGTACATCTGTGAACACAATATAACGAAGCTATTTGTAGTTACACAATTTCACAGATCTGTATCTATCAGATACAGCGAATGAGCAATTTACAAGACTAACTCACGCAGATGGAAATGAATGGTTTTCACTAATTACAGTGCGCTTTGCCTACCTCAACTGTTCGCCATGTAACCCTTTTTGATGTTCCACTACACACGCGCCAGTGTGCTTGGTGTGTCAAAGCGTCCTATATGAATTCGTTTACAGGACGAATTTAAAAACTGTCTATGTGTTATCAAGTCCACCATGCATGTGCTCATCAAATTTGAAATCTACCGAATCGAATGATGGGGTTTGTGAACTTGTTATTTCAACCATATACGTAAAACTTCCACTAAGGAACTGAAATATAATTAATATAGGTACTTAAAGAATATTTTACGAACGTAACGTAGTCGCATTGGAATTTCCTGTAATCCATTTTGGATTTTAACAACCTCATTGGTTTGATTTGAAACTTCTGCCTTTTCATATTAATTTTTCATATCTGTTCTTGGTGCAATATTCTATCGAATAACTTCTCGATTTCCAAAAATTTAGTACCACGTCACCGGTGCTAAAGTTCATTTTCTGTTTTCTATCGTCGTATCAGTTGATGTCTTGTACTCTTTGCGAAACCTGAACTGGTTGTCAGGTAGTCTTATCATCTATAAATTCTGTTAGTCTTCTGTGAATCAGGTTTTATATTAGGTACTTTGCTTCTCTGCTCATATATGTTCATCGATCGGTTATTCGTTGGGACTTTTCATTTATTCTATATTAAAATTCTATCCTTCATTTTTCGTTTGATTGGGTACTATATTGTTTTCAGTATGGATCTCGCTATTTCTTGAGTGCTATTTCGTTTATTCCGATAACTTTTTTTATTTCTGCTCTTGCGCTACTTTCAGATCTTCAATAAGGAGTATATAAAAGAATTTTGACAAGTTGATATTGTACTCAAATGAAGTCGGGATTGAAAAAGTTGATATTGAATTCCATGTGCGATATTTGATGTTGACAATCTGGAGAGGTATATGACTAAGATGTCTGAAATACTAAAGTCTTCACTGATTAGATTTTGTTCAAGATAATTCTGGCGACTCGACTCGGCATGGGTTCCTTTCTCTTTTCATCCTTAAGATGGTGCTATACAAATAATTGACCAATCAAAGCTTACATTTTGTAATTCGAGATATTGCATCTTATTACTTACTGTGCAGCTTCCACATTATCAGCTGTGCTCAGCGCGAAGGCAAAACCTAGAAGTGAGCAAACAGGCCAGAAAAAACACCATAACAATCCACATTGGCAAATAAGGCTAGAAGCCAAAGTACATAGCCTCCGACAAGATATAGGAAGGTAACACAATTTAAAATTGAAGAAAAAGTCTATAAAACACTTCTGTTGTTGGAACCTTGTATATTAATTCATCCGGTTACATGTTTCGGCGTATTCGCCATTATCAAACCAAAGATTCTGAAAAAGATTATACTCTTAGGTACCATATATGAAGTTGAGCGAAAAACTTGAATAAAAGGTGAAAAAAGGTGGATAACATAATTCTACCTTAAAAATCGTAAGTTTCAGTGAGCAATTAACCGAACTGTAGAATTATTTTATCCACCTTTTTTCACCTTTTATTTAAGTTTTTCGCTTAACTTCATATGTTGTACCTAAGAGTATAATCTTTTTCAGAATCTTTGGTTTGATAATGGCGAATACGCCGAAACATGTAACCTGATGATTTAATATACAAGGTTCCAACAATAGAAGTGTTTTATAGACTTTTCCTTCAATTTTATACTCAACACTTCAAAATGAGATTTCATGAGATTATGGATCGCCATAGGCGACATGCAAACTATGATCCAAAAAATAATTAAACTGTTCAAGAAACTTTGGACACACTCAAACAAATATTGAGTGTATTCTCTTAATGACTGAAAAGATACAACGAGAGCTATGAACGAAAACATGACAATATGATTTTTAAAAACTTCGAAAAAAAATTTTTGGGATAATGAATGAACAAACTTCACCAACATCAGGGAGTCCTCAAAGCGCCGAAGATGTAGAGATATTTTGGACCGACCAACTATCAACACCGACACCTTATCACTTATAACCGATAACTTATAACTATAAGAAGAGAGGAGAATTCATGTGGGACCATAGAAAATGCCGCATAGTGTAGTAACGTCTGAAGAACTAGAGGAAATATTGAAGAACACTCACAACTGTAAATCCCCAGGCCCAGATGGAATTCATAACTTCTGGTTAAAAAAGTTTTGTGTCTGCATGGCAGACTAGTAGAATTCATAAAAAGATAATACACAATCCAAGGGATATGCCAACGTTTTTGAGAACAGGTATCACTTACCTCATAGCGAAAGATTTTGAAACCCCATTGTAAATATTTACGATTTAATGGACTGTATAAATTTATAAATAAAATAATTCCTGCGCTGGTTAAATGGTTTTATTTTGAACACTTAAAACTAACAACAGTTAGAACTAAAAACGTGAGCCTGTTAACATAGACTCACGAAAACACGTGTTTAACACGAAACAGTTAACGACACTGTTAACTACACAAGAGCTAAAGCAGATAGCTCTAAAAACGAAAGCCTTTTAACACTTTAAGACTTTACCAGCACGTGTTAAACACGAGACAGTTAACGACACTGTTAACTATACACTTACAACTAGCTTAACTAGAGACAAGAGAAGAGAGGTTAGAATAATCTCATGCTTCCAGAACATAGACTTTTACCATAGAATATTACGCACAGAGTTCATGAATCTACAATCAAGAAAACTTAGCTAAAATTATACAATAAATACAAATTATGTAATTTACATTAGAAAACCTCATCAGAGGAAGAAATACAATAGAGAATATAATTTAATAATTAAATTGAATCAAATATATAAAAGAGAACTGACGCTGGCGCCATCTATGGAATTTCCTTTCAAGTCTATGATTCATAAGCACTGCAATTTCTCCATGCCGCCCGACTTGACAGGCTGCAAGGCTTCAACAGGATAGAAGTCATTTGAAATTGCATTAGAGATTAAACAAAATTATAAACTAACTATATACAAATTGATTAAACAGTCAATTTTCTGCCATATTGGGTAATGGGCACAGTTTTATCACTGGGCGCTTAAAAACACCTTTTCCAGTTTTAACGCTCACTAGACACCATCACTATCAGGATGAAGTTCACTAATTCGTCCGAGATCCCACTTGGTTGGAGGGCAGTTGTCGTTCCTTATGATGGCCATGGTTCCCACAACAACTGGAGTGGAACCAGTAGTCCAATTTTTTCTCTGTTGGAGGGAATTCAGATAGTCCCGTAACCAACGTTTCCAGAAACTTGATGGAGCAGCTAGAGCAACTGGAACCTGGATAGCCGATTCACTTGGATGGAAGTCACGTCTGGATCTGGTACACTTCGATACAGGCGGCCAATGTGGAAGTGAGCAAGGGTGGAGGGTGTAAAATCATAGGGATCGGAAGAGAGGATATAAAGGTCGGGAATTTAGGACCGATTCTATTTGTGTCAACACAGTGCTAAATTCTTCAAACGTTAAAATGGTATTCTCAATTATTTTAGATAAATGTCTTGAATGACTTCACATTTGCCTCCCAGATACCTCCAAAATGAGGTGAGCTAGGAGGAATAAAATGCCATTTAATACTATTTTCATCAGCGAAATAAAAAATGGACGATTCATCTTGTTTGAGGAACTGATATAAATCTTGGAGAGTGTTATTTGCACCGACAAAATTAGTTCCATTATCAGAAAACATATCAAATGGAAAACCTCTACATGAAACAAATCTCAAACAAGCCATAAAAGCGTCTGATGTCAAATCTGAAACCATTTCAAGATGTATTGCCTTGACACTTAAACAAATAAACAGGCAAACATAAGCCTTTGATATTTTGCATCCTCTCGATTTCCTATCTTTTAATAAATCGGTTGCGCGTAATCGACACTAGTCGACTGAATTGGGAATAAGCGCATTACTCTGCAATCAGGCAATTCAACCATGATGACTGATTGAGACGTTGGTGAAAACTTGAAACATTTTAGGCAAATTCGGACGTACTTTTTTGCCAGATTCATTCCGTTTAGTGACCAATAAGTTTGTCGAATATTATTCAACAAGAATTGATATTCTTTCGCGAAAGTTTCATGATAACTTATTTTCACCAGGCAATTTTGTGAATTTTGAAATTCTTCACTTGTTAATCTACCTGATAACCTTTGTCCCCCTTTTGACGAATTGAAACAAAATCTGCGACGAAAGGCAACTACTCTTATAAATTTATTCAAACTAGAATACCTAATAAACATATCGAAATCTTCGGTAGTTGCGTGGAGAATATATTTATCTTTTGATCGTTTCATTTCGGGAATTTTTTTCAAAGAGGAAGTGAACTTAAATTGAAAATTGTCTCTATTAAAATCTTTTATCCAATTAGGACCGCGCCACCAGAGTTCACTCGACTGTAATTCTGACGGAAATAAACATCTAGATGCGATATCCGCATGGTTTTCGCTAGATTGGACATAGTTCCACTTAAAATTGCAGGTGAGCTCCTGAATTTCACCAATTCTAGAATAAACGAATAGCTGCAATTTGACGGGTTCTGTGTTAATCCAATATAACACAATCTCATAATCCGACCATAAATAGCATTCTGTCACCGTGGTCATGATTTCGGTGACAGATTTTACTAATCGATAGAGCATCAAAGCAGCTCGATACATTTTGGCTATATCTGCCAAGACGGCAAAGCGAAATTTACCGAATTCAAATAATATTTTAAGAGCATTGCCAAGAATTGGAGGTCCGACACATTGAATATCATTCAATGCATAACGTGAAATACTAAAAGATGACCCATTAAAAACATCTGGGATTTTTGTTGTGAGATTATCCTCACGACGAACAGGATGATGAGGTAGAAAAAATGACAACTTATCATGCGATATGTCGCTAATCAAACTCATGTGCCCTAACTCCCGATATTCTTTCATGAAATCATGAACTCGTTCCTTAAGGACAGGATTTTTTTCTAACCTAATCTCTTGAGGCAACAACTTTTTCATTACTGTTGCCTTTGAGTCACCCAATTTACCGATATCATCTGTAAAAAAAGGAATCTTCACCCCAAATCTACCGCATTCTTTACTAGAAGGAATATCTTCCTTAGAAGAAAATACCTCCTTTTTATCATTCACCTCTTCAACCAAACAAAAAAGCTGTAGTAATGGATTTAGGTTTTCATTCTCAGAAGTCGCCAATAAATTCAAAGACCTACCATTTGAAACATTGTTAGTGCTTAGACAACCAGAAACTGTGAAACCAAAAACAGTATTCTGTAACACCGGATATCCTTTTTTCAATTTTATCTGCTGCGGTTCTAAGCAATCCCAAAAGTTGGACGATCCAATGATCATATCGATCCTTTTTGGTTTATAGAATTCCGGATCCGCTAATTGAATATTGTGGGGAATATCTAAATTCGAAATATTCAGAGGTTTATTTGGAAGTCGGTCGGCTATTTTTGGTAAGACAAAACAGTTCAAATTCATTGCATGAATTTTAGTCAGTGATTCCACCAAAACATTGCATTGTCTATTCAAATGTGAAACTGAATTTATTCCTGTCACACTTATATGTGCATTTGAAAGAGGCAATTTTAATTTTGAAACGAAATCTCGAGTTATGAAATTTAATTGTGATCCCGAATCCAAGAGTGCATGGCAAATATGTTTTTTTCCATAATTGTCAGTTACGTGAATTTTTACTGTTGACAATAAAACATATGAGTTTGTAAAACTAGTGAGGGCAACTCTTTCATTTTCTACATGCAATAATTTATTATGCTTTTCCTTGCAGTTTGGACAAGCAATATATCGACACTCATCAGCTGTGTGTCCTTTACAAAGACAATTTCTACATAAATTCAATTCATTGACTTTCTCTAATCTTTGTGAAATACTTAATTTTAAGAAGTCTGAACAATAATAAATAACGTGGTTCTCATCGCACAAGAAACACTTAACCGATTTGGATTTTACCCTGTCAGTCTTACCTAAATAGCTTCTGACATGCTTTCCCTTAAATTCCCTTTTAATTGTCTCTGGGCTAATTTCATTGTTTTGTTCCAAAGATTCAAGCAAATCAGCTCTATTCTTCAAAAAGGTAGTAAATTCCTTAAGGGTGGGCAGGTCCAAATTGCTTTTCACCTTTTCCCATTCACATACTGAAATTTTGTCGAGTTTAGTCGTCATTAAATAAATTAACAATGGATCCCAAGAATCCACATTCAAGCCGAGATTACTCAGTGTTCTTAAATGTTTAAAGAGAGAATCTATAAGATTACGTAGTGCCTCTGAACATTCTTTTTTCAATGGAATTAAATTGAATAGGCACTTAATATGATTATTAATTAAAAACTTTTTATTGTCAAACCGGTTGCATAGTAATTCCCAAGCGATAATATAATTTTCCGATGAAAAATCGAGGGACTCTATCATTTTGGATGTGGCACTATTTAAACTAGCCCGCAAATAATGATATTTTTGTATATCACTGATTGATTGATTGGAATGCACAAGAGAATGAAAAAGATCTTTGAAACTCAACCATCCTTCATATGTACCATTAAACTTAGGCAAGTCTATAACTGGCAATTGTACCCTTGACTTTACCTCAGATTTGACATCATGATTGAGAACGTTTCTCTTATTCAACATCAAATTAATTTTATTTCGAAACCTACACATATTGTCAGAAAATTCCTCTCTTTGAATTATTTCACTATCAAATTGATCGTCTTCACAAGATATTTCAATTTGTGACTGAACTTGATCAAAGGATTCATCAATTGACGATAAATCATCTTTAAAAATTCTAATTAAATCAAAATCTCCTTCACTCAAAGAAGATGAATCACTTTCAAATTTCACAATGAGGGGTTCTAATTTCTTTGCAACTATTGTGAACTTTGCTTTTGCTGTAGCACGTTTTCTAACAAGCATTCTATCCATAATGAATGATACGAATATACCTACTGAATATATATATAACTGATAAATATACTAACTATATAAGTGAATAACTTTGTTGACTCAAATAGTATTGGTAGGTAAAACAAAGGATACTTAACAAATGGTTTCCTTTGGCTCTTTCTCACACGAAAACAGTATTCTTCTGGAGACTTCAACTCGAAAGATGGACTTTTCCTCTGGCACTTTCTCGGTTTCCACTGATGTCTTCTTTAAAACAGGAACAGAAAGGTCACCAGTCTTTCGATGTAACAATTTTACACACTAACCAGAATGCGGTACACGTAGTAACTTGGAATTAAACGATTCGAACCTTTTATAGAAATATCCGGCTCGAAGGACCATGTAAATATTTACGATTTAATGGACTGTATAAATTTATAAATAAAATAATTCCTGCGCTGGTTAAATGGTTTTATTTTGAACACTTAAAACTAACAACAGTTAGAACTAAAAACGTGAGCCTGTTAACATAGACTCACGAAAACACGTGTTTAACACGAAACAGTTAACGACACTGTTAACTACACAAGAGCTAAAACAGATAGCTCTAAAAACGAAAGCCTTTTAACACTTTAAGACTTTACCAGCACGTGTTAAACACGAGACAGTTAACGACACTGTTAACTATACACTTACAACTAGCTTAACTAGAGACAAGAGAAGAGAGGTTAGAATAATCTCATGCTTCCAGAACATAGACTTTTACCATAGAATATTACGCACAGAGTTCATGAATCTACAATCAAGAAAACTTAGCTAAAATTATACAATAAATACAAATTATGTAATTTACATTAGAAAACCTCATCAGAGGAAGAAATACAATAGAGAATATAATTTAATAATTAAATTGAATCAAATATATAAAAGAGAACTGACGCTGGCGCCATCTATGGAATTTCCTTTCAAGTCTATGATTCATAAGCACTGCAATTTCTCCACCCATGGATCCATCAAAATACAGACCTTTAACATGCCTACCAACAATATACAAAATCATAACATCATGATTGGAATCTTGTATCTACAAACATTGTTAGGAAAATAATATAATGACTTTACAGCAAAAAGGATGTTTCAAGAACGCATTAGTATTGAAAGAACATCCATCATATACAACAAATTCTTCAAGAAACGTAGAATCCTTTTTATGACATGTTTTGGTTATAAGAAGGCTTTCGACGCACTTCCATATGGCTGGCTGATGAAAATTTTGGAAATATATAAAACGATCCAATTATAACAAATTTTTTGAAGTTTTCAATGGGCAATTGGAATACGAAAATCGATCTTTCCACCGCAAACATAACAACCAGGCATATCACAATTAAGGGGGGAATTTTCCAAGGAGACTCCTTGAGCCCTTTATGGTTCTGCTTGGCGCTGAACCTACTATCTAAACAGCTGAACACTACTGAAAAGGATTTCAACATTGAAGGGAATAACAATACTATACCACTCTCAATCATTTGCTGTACATAGATGATTTGAAACTCATAACAGGCAATAAGAACCACCTAGAATTTATGGTCAAACTAGTGAAAAGTTTTTCAAAGGTAGGTATGAAATTCAGATTGGACAAGTGTCGTACTGTCAGCGTAGTGCGAGGAAAAATTCAAGATGAACCGACCACTCATCCAAATGGACAGGAAATAGAATCAATGAAATCAGATGATCTTCACTAATACCTTCGAATGAACCACCAAAGAATGAAGCAAGACTTAACTAGTGAGTTTATTAGGAGAACTAAAAAATTTTAAAAACAAACATCAACAGCAAGGACATGACGAGATCCATCAATCTGCATGTTCAATTCCAACATATACTCATTCGGTATAGTTCCAAACATTGAAAATTGCAACGCAAAATGAGAACTTTTATGACAAAAGCAAACAAGCACCATTCGTAAAACAGGACTACACTGCCGAGAAATGAAGGAGGCAAGAGTCTGACGGACTTGCTAATTGGCAAATAGATAGCCTACGGGAATACTTCAGAAATCAAGCAAGTACATCAGAGGTCTACAAAATACTGTTTGAAGCAGACGAGTCAACACCTGTACAACTTCACAAGGAGCAATTTTCATACCAGAGAAATCAAGCAAAACTGCAAAGATGAAGAGGCCCCTGCATGGAAGACATTGCAATGAGATGAACCAGGATCATGTAAACATTGAAGCGTCGAACTATTGGCTCATATCAGGTGCAATGTATCCGGAAACGGAAGGTTTTCTCTTAGCCATCTAAAATCAAGTGATCTCAACGAAAACTTTCTGCATGCATATCATAAAGGATCGAACTTACTGACTTACTGACGATCGATGCCGATATGGTTATCCAACGAATGAGACAATCCAACATATGACGGAAGAGAGACATGATGCACTAGGAAAGATACTACACCAAGAATGGGCAACCATATTAGAACTCATTCATTCTGAAAAAGTATCAACCGACGGCCATCCTGGAAAATGAACGCTAAAAACTGTACTGGGATCGTTATGATAGTTTTGACTGATAAAACAGTACCTCACAACAGATCAGATATACCACTAGTCGATAAAAATTGTTTTTTTCTCCTTTCTTGTGAATCGGTTTATCCCAAGCTTCTTTGAGGGCTTGTGTATATTTTCTGTATTGAAACATTTGATTTATTATATGTGGTAAGGGTAACTTCAAAATCGGTGCCCATTTTTTCAGTAGATCAACAGGTATCTCGTCACATCCTGTTGATTTTTTCTTTTTCAGTTGAATTATGTAATGGTACATTTCTTGCTCTATAACGGTAATCAGAAAAATGCTTGAATCGCAATTATTTATAGTTTCTGCAACATCAGTGTACTCATTGTTGTTTGGAATATTAAAAAATTCATTCTTTTCTCCTAATAGTTTTTTTGTCATATTTTCCACGGAATGATTCAAACAGTACCATCAGTAGCACTTGGACATGGTCGATTTGTAAAATGTTATCAAAGAATATACTACCATTGAGACCAATGACAATGAGTAGGTGAGGATAACTTTTTGCTGAGAACATTAGTTTTGAACATTTTTGATAACAGGTACATAAGAGATGATGAATTAGGGATAGTTAGAAAGGAAAATTTTATTTTCAATTTGATAAAGGTTACATATGTTAGTGTGAATACTGAAAGAGGAAGGACTACTTCAATATTATGGAAAAAAGTGAGGGAATAGTTATGGGAACCGATGCCACAACTTCTTCGTAGGAGGAAGTAATGTAATAAATTGGAAATTCCTAATATATCAAATCATTGCCAGGTTAAAATGAAATACATCGTATTATTATCATTATTATTATTATTTAGAAGATCCGACGCGACACGGTAACCTGAACTTGTCCAGAGTACCGGATGTGTATCATCGGTTTTTCTCAGTTATCACCTCTAGATGCCTCGCTGTAGCAGGATGAGAACTTGATACATGGTATACAGGGTGTCCCATAAGTGGCACGTCACAGTGACACCGGAGGTAGGTCAGCTAAAGAGGGACCTAACCAGCCTAACATGACCCCAGTAAAAGTTGCATGGTTTTCGAATTATTACCAAATTACGTTTTTTAGTGAATTTTCACCTTTTTTAACATTGTCAGGGTCAGAATTCTGCTGGCTCCCTATTTTTTTGTTGTAATGGAATCTTAAATAGTTATTTAAGATGACATGAGTATGATTCTGTCAAAAAGTTATGTGGATTTCCGTAAATTAATGGATAAATCTTGATTTCAATTGCTAGCAAAACGAGAACTTCGACTTTGGACACCTGCTGTGAAAAAAATCCTTGAAACAAAACGAGCAAGTAACATCAAAAAATTGGGCATTTTAGACAGATTTAGAAATGGTACAATACACGAATCTTATGCCCATAAAACTAGGTATTTTCATCATTTTACCGATGCCCTATGTAACTAATTTAAAACTATGCACCTCGCTAGCCGTCCCTAGAGAGAGACTTGTTCTGTCTCTCTTTATCTACTTGGTAAAGAAAGGGATGGATAGAGTGCTTTGCACGAGTAGCGATGGCCCTGCAAACCAAATCAGTTCGTTACCTTGCGTTTCGTGCGATCCCCGTGTTCTCCGTGTCTCTGTTTTCGTGTGTTCCTTAACTAAAATCGACTTGGCATTTCTCTGGACTCTGATTTACTCTTTAGTTGTGGAATGAAGTGACAACTCGGCACTCTATCGGACACTGATTTGTGTATGCAACCATGGCGAATCACAAGTTTACTCATAGTGAGTACGCTGACATGCATTCAATCTACGGCGAAACCAGGCGTGTTTCAAATCGAGGTAATGTGAGTTACAATGCAAGATTGGCTGCAAGGTTGTACTTGGAACGATATCCGAATCGTAATCCTACCAACTACATTTTGAGAACTGCAAATGCTTATCGCGAGGGCAGACTACCAGGGACGAATAGCCGATCTGGAAGACCTCGAACGATTGACGACAACGTCGTTTTAGAAGAAGTGCGAGCGGAGCCAGGAACTTCAGTGCGAAATATTGAACGCCGTACTGGAGTCCCCAAATCCTCGGCACAACGAATTTTGAACAGGAACAAATACCATCCCTTCCACATTCAACGCGTACAAACTCTACAGCCGACTGATTATGCACCGCGTGTTGAATTTTGTCGAAAAATGATACAAAAGTGGAGAGAAAATCCCAACTTTTTTAATGAAGTGTTGTGGAGCGATGAATCGGCCTGCAGAAGGGACGGATACACCAACTTACATAATATCCATAGCTGGCAACTAGAAAACCCGCACGAAACAAGAGAAGACCGGTCCCAATACCAATTCAAAATCAATTTGTGGACGGGAATTTTTAACGGCCAAATAACAGGACCGGTCGAGTTGCCAGCTATTTTAAACGGAGCTTAAAAGCTTAAATGCTTCAAAATGACCTGCCAGGATTATTGGAAGACGCGCCGTTGGCACTCAGGCAGAGGATATGGTTCCAGCAAGATGGCTGCCCGGCACACTACGTTCGGCGGGTTCGCGAGCACCTCAGCAACACATTCCCCGACAGGTGGATTGGGCGATTAGGACCCATACTGTGGCCACCGCGATCCCCGGATTTGAATCCACTGGATTTTTTTTATTGGGGATGTTTAAAGGACAAAGTGTATGCAAAACCAATAAGAAGCGAGGAAGAATTGCGTGAACGCGTATTCGACGCAGCCCGGACCATATCGGAAATTAGTTTAAGAAAATTGAATCGTAATTTTATAAAACGGTGTCATTTATGCATTAGAGTCCGAGGGAAACAGTTTGAACATTTACTGTAAGTTAGATTTAACAATTAAATAAATAATCGAAAGTTAAGTCTGTTTTTAATTAATTTACCTTTTTTTTCAATAATATTCCTTTTCCGCTTCCCCTAATCCATCTTTTTCCCTATTGTGACTTTAACAAATAATAACAAAGCCCGGTATCAAATGTAATGTCATAGCAAGCGGCAAAATTACCTGATAGCGGGGTTCCTAGTTTCAACTTAGTTAAGTAGGGCATCGGTAAAATGATGAAAATACCTAGTTTTATGGGCATAAGATTCGTGTATTGTACCATTTCTAAATCTGTCTAAAATGCCCAATCTTTTGATGTTACTTGCTCGTTTTGTTTCAAGGATTTTTTTTTTCATTAGGTGTCCAAAGTCGAAGTTCTCGTTTTGCTAGCAATTGAAATCAAGATTTATCCATTAATTTACGGAAATCCACATAACTTTTTGACAGAATCATACTCATGTCATCTTAAATAACTATTTAAGATTCCATTACAACAAAAAAAATAAGCTTCGAGAGCTTTCCAGCAGAATTCTGACCTGACAATGTTAAAAAAGATGAAAATTCACTAAAAAACGTAATTTGGTAATAACTCGAAAACCATGCAACTTTTACTGGGGTCATGTTAGGCTGGTTAGGTCCCTCTTTAGCTGACCTACCTCCGGTGTCACTGTGACGTGCCACTTATGGGACACCCTGTAGAATGGTGACACGAGCAGATTAGTTTTTCTGCTAATTTTAGCCTATCTGATCAGTGAGCACGTAGCATAGTTTTGATTCCCAAGTGAAACAGCAGAAAAATCCGTAGGTTCACGCGTGTCAGTTGGAAATTTCACGGTTTGATTCCCATCTCATACAGCGGAAATCCGACTGAAACCAAGTTGAAGGCGGAGATTTGGAGATCGAAAATGAAGACACTAGTCGATTTCGTGAAACTTTTGTTGAAAAAATTTTTTTGTACCTCTTTTAGTAACAAAGTTAAAGGGGGGTCAAATTATGGTGAAAAACCCGGTACTTTCAAACATAAAACAAGAGAATTTCTAAAATATGTAAAAAAGGACACCTTGATAAATAAAAATATCCTTTACTGTGAAAATGAATTCAATTCCTATACTAGCAGCATTGGTCGCTTGGTTTTTTGAGATTCAAACCAGCGCTTTCGTCTTACTGAAGTATCTTGTCTGTTTACGACAGACTATGATTGACTGAGCAGAGACTGAACACTGAACGGCGATCCTTTATTGACAGAAATATTTGAATGGGAAACTTAGTAAATCTACATATATCTCACATATCAGTTGCGATAAATTCGTTAAATCAAGCAGGGACGAAATTAATTTTTCCTCACACCACATATGACATTTTTAATGAGGAGGAGAAGATGTGACGCACCTTCTCTGAAGATCATGAGCCGCCATTGATAAAATCATGAACAAGTCTAAGTTGACAGATCTAGCTCTCACTATGCTTGATGACTCTGGAGCATTCGACTCGTTAAATCTTGAAGTTCTACTCTCAATTCTGCTCTTTATTGAATTACCGAGGTGAAAATGCAGGCAATTAACACCATTTACTGTTCGGTCGACAGCACATATTTGCAGTCACCTGCATTCTGAGATTTTAGTATATGAAATGATCAAGATCTGTCAAAATTGACATCAGTTGAGTAGTTTTTTTTTCTAACACCTCTAACGTAAATAGAATGAAACGCTTTGGTATAGTATATCCAAAGTTACTTGAACTAGTCCATAAAGACGCTTGGCCATAGATCTTCTTCTTCTTCTTCCGGTCATGGGACCGGATATACAAGTTGTATATGGATACAACTTGTACGTTGGGGTCAATGTCCCATCTCTTCAATTAATAGCTGCCAAACTTAGCATGTTGTTCTCCGCCATTCGGAATAACGTCTCTGCATCCTGCACTCCACACCAATCTCTAATATTTCGCAGCCAAGAGTGTTGCTTTCTCCCGGGGCCTCTCCTTCCCTCTATTTTACTCTGGATAATAAGTTTAGGGATAGAGTAACAGTCTCCTCGTAGGATATGTCCCAAGTAAGACACCTTTTTCTGCCTTACGATGTTCAGCAGTTGTCTTTCCACTCCGGCTCGTCTCAATACCTCCTGATTTGTCAGATGGTCAGTCCAAGGTATTCGTAACAATCTGCGCAACGTCCACATCTCAAATGCTTCTATGCGGTTAAGGGATTTGACTTTCAGAGACCATGTTTCTGACCCATATAGGAGCACTGTCCACACGTAGCAATGAACAACTCGCAGACGTAGTTCAAGTGGTAGCGTCCTCTGAAGCAGGAGGTTCTTAAGTTTTGAAAAAGTTTCCTTTGCCATTCCAATCCTTAGCTTGACCTCCCCATCTCAGTCCCATTTCTCGTTAACCACGGCGCCCAAGTATTTAAATCGAACTACTCGTTCGATATCTTCGCCATTTAATGATAGAGTAGCGTCTTTTATATCTTTTCGGCTGACAATAATCATTTTCGTTTTCTTGATATTAATGTTCAAACCAAATGCAGTGCCTACCTCGTTAAGCTTTTTGAGTAGAATCTGCAGATCTTCTATGCTATTTGCTAGAATGGCGGTGTCGTCAGCGTATCGGATATTGGTAATAGGTTTTCCGTTGATCTTTATACCTCTTGTTTCATCTTCTAATGCCAGTTGAAAAATCTTTTCTACATAAATATTGAACAAGATTGGAGACAAGATACATCCCTGTCTGACACCCTTAAGGATGTTGAAGGATTCCGTTGACAGTGTGTTGTTAATTTTAATTTCAGACGTTTGGTTCCAGTACAGCTGCCTAATTATTTGGATATTCTTTTCCTCGACACCAATCTCACCCAGTCTCCGCAGTCATGTTTTACATTGTCAAATACGCGTTGGTAATCGATGAAGCAGACAAACACACTTTGCTGTTGGTCGTAGCATTTCTGTATGAGAAGTTTCATCGAGAATAGTGCTTCACTCGTTCCCAATCCTCTCACAAATCCAAATTGTGATTCCCCGCTCATTTCCTCGCATTTACTGTATATTCTGGCGTGTATTATGCGCAGGAATACTTTTAGTGCATGACTCAACAGGCTAATAAGCCTAAAATCTTCACATTGCTTAGGGTTATTCTTCTTTGGAATAGCGAAGAAGGTTGATTTCAGCCAATCAGTTGGAATATGTCCTGATTCTTAGATTATGTTAAATAGGTACGTAAGCTGTTTTGTATTGACTTGCTTCAGAACTTCCGCATAGACGTTGGACAACTCAAATTCATTTAAACTCAAGATTTTCAAATTACAACCATTATTTTTCATTCTTTTAGTCGATTTATGTATTGAAATAGGGGGGTTCCTTAAGCAAAGACTATACCTAAAAAGAAAACTTAGAACTTGAAATAAGGATAAAACGCAATTTCTAACTGAGTAGAAGTAGTCTGGTGCGACTTCCGGAGAACACAGGAAGAGACTACAATCCGGTGTTTCGATAAATTGAACATTTTATGAATTGTGATTAATTGTTCGTTGAGAATCGATCGCCAGTAAAAATTTTCAAATTAATATTAATGAAACCCCATTATTGTAATGTCCAATTTATATCGAAACACCGAACTTTAGTCTCTTTCTGTGTTTTTCACAGAATACTTCCACTCAGTTAGAAATTGCGGTTTATCCTCATTTCAAGTTCTTTTTTTTCTCAAAGTTTTGATTTTAGATAAAGGATAAAGGGTTTGTCCAAGTAACTTTTCCTATTGTTATACGTAGAATTGATTAGAAGAATGAAAAATTCAGATTGTAATTTGAAAATCTGGATGAGTTTCGATGAATTTGAGTCGTCCAAGTTTATGATCTTATCATGTACAGTCTGTACCTTTTCAATCAAAACCATAAACAGTCTCATAATACAATTTATTGGAAAGATCAAAAATTGAAAATGTATTTTCTAGAAAAAAATTTTCTGCAGAAATATCAACACAAGTTTTGGCTTATTACTGAAATTGCCATCTAATAAGCCATCTAATGATGCGATAATATACTGGATGTGCAATTTGAAATAAGAAAGTAGTTGTCTGTTTCCGGTAAAACCGGAAGTTGTAGAGATCTGGAAATTTTTTAGGAAGAAATATCAATATCTCAAACCCCAACATGCAAATTCTCAGCACAAAAAATTATGAGTTTCTTATAAACGTCTAATATGCTGTCACAGTGAATCACCCTGTATACAATTCAGTGGTCGATCCAAAGGCGCAATCGTCGCATAAAATAAATGAAGTTTCAAAAGATTCTGACTTGAAGTCGATGCTCCCCTCAGTTTTCATCTGAATATCATAATATGGTATTGAAATCTCATCATTTCATTAATTTACAGATTGCTACAACCCATTACTCAATCGAATATTACTCAGTGCGTTCTCCATAATACCGGCTTATATATAAATCTCACCGATGGATTCAGTTACATAACTACATTGGTGGTATTAAGAAAGGACGGCACTGGGCGTGAAAATTCCACTCCTTTCAATTGAACAGGACATGGCACTATCCTTAATTAGAAGCCATATGATGCATGGTCGGCATCGTTGTTTGCGCAACCAAATGCTGCTCCTGCTCATCTCTATGTGCATTTTGATAGGCTAAAGATTTATATTGTCATTCCCAGAGGAACCATTAAGGGACTATACGTTGGATAACTGAAAGGACAATTGAGTTACTCAAGGAATATTGCACAGGATCTTCCAAGCCATGACCAGAAAAAAAATCTGGGAGGTCTATTGAGTTGAGCTATAAAACTATATTTTAGACTTAGTTTGATCAATTTTACTATCGTTTGTATGTTCAACACAATTGTTTCCTCTGTCTGTTAAAGATTACATGATTGAATTAGATATTATAATCACATAGTTCTGTTGTATTAATAAATGAAAATAAATAAAAACACTTGACTATAAGTTTCACAGTCTATTAATAAAATATATAAAATATTGTTGACATGCATGTTTCGGGTTTCATCCCATTCTCAAAACTGAATAAAATATACAATTTACAATTGGGAGTATTTGTTTTTGCGCTGAGGATATTTCTAAAAACTCCAAGAGGTCTAGTTTTCCTTTAACACCTTTGTGTGAAATTTTTGTCTTATTGAAATCTATAAAATGATTGAAAAGGTGATGCAGTGTTTGGAAAAACCGGTTGTAGATTTATTTTGAAGAATCGATAAATCGACTGGTCTGACCTATATAAAATGCAGGACATTCGTCACAAAACAACTTATAAACACCACTCGATTGTAAAATATTGAGTCAACCACTAACATTGATTTCAAATTTCTCTTATTTGTACTATAAGTACACATTGATGTTATAAACATCAATATCATTTTGTTTAACTCTTTTACAAAGTTTATCACTAATAGATGGGATATAATTGATGTATACAAATTTTTTAATTTGATTTTCGGATTGAGGTGGATAGATTGAATTAAACCATTTTTTCTGTTGTTTTTTGAATATCAATTTGTCAATTATTTTGTTCGTGGCTAAAACTTTCAGTGTTTGAACTGGAGAAATTTTCATTCTTCTTCTCTGCGAGATTTCTAACATTTTATATTTTGAAAATTTGGGGGGGGGGGGTAATTACCCCCAGTACTACGGGCATAGCCAGGGAGGGGGGTTTTCGATTGACATGAATTTTATTTATCCGCAAGATAATCTTGTGGCATTACATTTTAAATATGATTTCTGGCATATGACCGCCACGGCTGGCTCGGATGTAGTCCAATCTGGACGTCCAATTTTCGATGACTTTTTCCAACATTTGTGGCCGCATATCGGCAAAAACACAGCGAATGTTGTCTTCCGAATAGTCAAGGGTTTGTGGCTTATCCGCATAGACCAATGACTTTACATAGCCCTAAAGAAATTAGTCTAGCGGTGTTAAATCACAAGATCTTGGAGGCCAATTCACAGGTCCAAAACGTGAAATTAGGCTGTCACCAAACGTGTCTTTCAATAAATCGATTGTGGCTCGAGCTGTGTGACATGTTGCACCGTCTTGTTGAAACCACAGCTCCTGGACATCATGGTTGTTCAATTCAGTAATGAAAAGTTAGTAATCATGGCTCTACACCGATCACCATTGAATGTAACGTTCTGGCCATCATCGTTTTTGAAGAAGTACGGACAAATGATTCCACCAGCCATAAAGCGCACCAAACAGTCAGTTTTTCTGGATGTAACGGTGTTTCAACATACACTTGAGGATAAGCTTCACTCCAAATGCGGCAGTTTTGTTTGTTGACGTAGCCATTCAACCAGAAGTGCGCTTCATCGCTAAACAAAATGAAATGGATGTAGTGCGCGATACGTATTCCTCACAGAACCATTATTTTCGAAATAAAATTGCACTATTTGCAAGCGTTGTTCGGGCGTGAGTCTTCTCATGATGAATTGCCAAACCAAACTGAGAATAAATCACTTGAAAGTTGTTAAATCGGTTTCTATTTTGAACAGTAATGCCAACTGAAAGTTATACACCTCGAAAAAAAACACCCGTTAGTAATGATATTTTCTATCAATTCTAAACATGCATTGTGGACTTTATTTAACGAATTTTATTCGATCTAATTCAGTATGTTGAATTATCTGAATCTGAAGTACTTAGTAATTTCAGATCGTTCACTTTGAAACAAATTGTTTTTTTCAAAATTTTGAAAATATTTTTTTAATGGAATTTGTGAAAAGTGAATGAAATTATCACTCTCAGTTTAATTCATTTGTAATCTGAAATCTGAATTAAATTACCCCCACGTAATCCAGTCAATTTGTGCTCACATGTGCCCCTCAAGGGAAGTTATGCGGTAGTTTTGATTTCTTCGATCGTATGTATTTTTTTTTAGGTGCTGAATCCGAATCTGACGTTCAGCACCAAAATTTCGTAATTTTCTTTGTTTCTGGGGTACAGAATTCGAATCTGAAGTTTGCCACCAAAATTTCATGGTAAAACATTGCAAAAAATGCAAAAAGGTAAAAATTTTAATTTTTTGCCGGTTTTTTGTATATAAACTTTCTACACATAAATTCGAATTTGAGTACCCTGTTGTATAAATAAATACAACGACGGTATTTATTTCCTAAATATATTCATAGGAATCGATGTAAATAAATAAACTAAATTTAATTTGCTTTTCTTCTCAAAACATACTTGAGAAATAAAACTAGTGAAAATAGACTGAATGGGTTGGCTCTCATGAAGTTGATATATTTAAAAAAAAAACAGAAGACTTTTTTTATAATATGTAAATGAAATCAAATGTACTTGTTCTTTTTTGTTTTTGTATATGGTTAAATATATATTTTATAATAAATATGATTATGGTTATGTCAAGCCCTTTTATAAGCATTTTTTTCTTGAACCAGTGGCATATACAGAGAACGAGTTTGATATTTTTGCTATATCATGTACATGCAGGCACAATACGAACACTCATTTATTTCTATGAAAAAAATTCTTATTTCTCCCATTATCCTTTCTGTATACGCCTTTGTCCTAAAACCCCCCCGAAACTGAAACCTGGCTACGCCCATGCCCAGTACCCCCATTTCCATGCCCTTGGGCGAATCAACAATAAGAAAAACCTTTAGTATGTTAGTTGCCGCGAAAACGAATTACCTAATAACAGCCCGTGTAGCCGATAACGTTTTGACGTTTCGTAATTGTATCACGGTTTGCCATCAGTTTTTGGATTAACCCAAGTTTTTATGGAAATGATTGCGGTCGTAGAAAAAGTATAGTACAATACTCGAGTTGTAAGGAATTACGCAACGTAACTTATTCTGGTCGTGCGTAATATACTACTTTATATCAGAAACATTCAACCCGAAAAAATCAAATGATTGACATTTTTAATGTAAACAACAGATAAACACACACGTAAACATATTGAATAATCGATATGAACCAAATTTAGTATTGGATATTTAGGGTTTTGAAATACAGAGTATTCTCTAATACACAGATGATGATTTTAATCGTTTATTCACAAACTCAAGTCTCACTCTATCTCTAAGCAAGTTCAATTCTGAACGGAAGGGAACTCAACCCAGAAGGGAGCTCACCCCAGTTCAGATGTCAGAACAGAAAGCTATCCAGAAGGACTAAAACACTCAGGTTATGTCCCTGACGTTTGCTCTCGATCATCGAAGATCTATTCTTGTTTTCTCTCTCGATGGCCTCGCCACGCCATCGTACGACATGAAGTAAAACTTCAAGTGTAGGGTTGGTTGTCTCTCTCGTAATTTGTTCGGATGAAGTAATATTCTAACATTTAGTTTTGCGTCTTTATTTATTGTGGAAATTTACTTTGAAAAATAAATCCGCTCGCGAAGTTCATAAAACATAATCCTAATTATAAAAATAATCTTTATTTCCAAATTTCACGTATAATATATACATAAAAAATGAAATGAAGTCACCATTGCACAAATAAACTGAACTAAATTCTCACATCTGAAATAATCGCATAATGAATATGGTTCCAATTCATTCAATATATTCTTCAAGAACCTTTTGAATTTTCTTAAATTAATACACTTTTTTAAATTATAAGGTAATTTATTATAGAATTTTATGCCCATATGAGGTCCTTTTTCTGAAAAAAAATCTATGTTGGGGATAAATCAAATCTTTTGTTCTTGTATTATAATTTTATGTTCCTCCAACATTGAATCCGTCCTTATTTTTTAAAATAAAAACTAAACATTCATATATGTATATGAACCATAAACTATCAAAATATTTTTATCTCTAAATTAACCTCTACACCCCATCTTAAATATGGTTATAATTACTATTTTTTGTAACACAAAAACTAACTGGGTTCCAGAACTACTTCCCCAGAAAATGATTCCACATTTCAAAATCGACTCAAAATTTGCATAATATATGATTTTAAGTGTTTCTTCATGCATGTAATGAGTAACAATTCTAATTCCGTAGCCAATAGAAGCTAATTTTAAACACATTTTATTTATATGAATATCCCAGTTCAAGAATTACACAATTTGGACACCTAAAAAATTTTTATGCGATAGAGGTATTATTACCAAGAGTTATGTTGTTTGTAATAATTGGCGATTGTTTCTTGCGAAATAGTATAACAAGTCTTAGACTCATTTATAATAATAATTTATTCATGGAAAACCATTCACTTATTTTTAAAAAGCACTAGGTAACTCTGCTTTTGAACCGGTTGTTATGGGATTTATATAGATATAATTATGTAAAAAGAGTGCACATTGTCTTTTCATTCTGAATAAACTTGAATTGAATAAAGTTGAAAAAATAAATCGAATTAATATTCTGTCTATTTATTAAAACATTGGTATCATCGACATAATTCGTTATAGAATAATTGTTCAATGATAATAAGAGGTCATTTATATAAAGAATAAAAAGAATAGGGCCTATCATACTTACCACATCTGTGATTATTATTATTATTTAATACAACCTGTTGCCGTCTACCGAAAAGTAAAGATTTTATCCTTTCATAGACTTCTCCCGTTATTCCGTAGCTTTGTAGTTTCTTGAGCAAAATATTATGTTCAACACAGACAAAAGCCTTTCCCAAATCAATAAAAGTGACAAATGCTAAATTTTTATTTTCTAAATGATCTACAATTGTGTTCACGAATTGATAAATGGCCGTATTTGTTGATCGCCCCTCAGATAGCAGTGTTGGAATCGAGAAAAAAAATTTCATTTATATACTTAAGTAATAATGATAGATCCCAAATATATAATAGCTTTATTTTTGTCATATTAGAATTCTATATTGAGTTTGAATATTGGCTATCATTTTTCTGTACTATGTAATATTACAGATCACGTACAGGCTCACGCCTCCGTGATTACTGTTTATACCTGAAGTTCACAGAATAAACTTTATTATTATTATTAATTAGTCTGGAACACATAACAAAGTCCAAAATGCTGGTAATAAACTTATTGGCCTGTACCTAATGATCAAGGTCATGCCCCACGATATGGGGGAGGGAGTCCTTCTACTTTTCGTTGATCGAGGCGCTATATTAATACTCATTATTAATTCTTTATGAAAATTGTATCAATTTCCCCATAAATTATAAAAACTCCTTGTTTAATTCACCTGGAATATAACAAGACAAAAATTATATCCCGATAAATCTCCATATCTACTTAAGTTTCACTATTTTTCATAAAGTTTTTCATTGATACCACGATGTAATTGATTCACTCGCGTGAACTCGAATCATTTTTGCCGCATATATTTCCGGTCAAGGAAGATATCGCGAAAGACGCACTCGCCCGTATGGCTCACTTGCCCCCTATCTCCCCTTATTTCGAAGCTACCACTTCGGGAATGAAATCTTGCATTAAGATGTGAAATGATAATTTCAAGATTCAATTTCGAGTTTCGAGTCATCTGAATTAGAGAAAATTGAAGAAAATAAGCCCATATTCCAATGATCATATTGTTGACTAATTGAAATTTATTAGGTAACATTTAAAAGAACTCAGAAATATATAATGAATAAATATAAAAACATTATATATTTTTTATGTTCATTACATTTATTCATTATATGTTTTTATGTGGTCATTGCTGACTGCTGAGATTTTTAAAATGTTATTGATTTTCAATGAAACAACTAGGTTCATCTTTCTTCGGGAGTGTTATATAACATAAAGTTGTATTATTTTTTCATCTATGACTATTAATAAAATAATAATAATAAATAATTGAATTGACAGGTGGTGTGAGATGTGTACAGTTTCCGTGAGTAATTCAGTTATTTTTCGATAAGTGTTGAGTTTTGAAGCTTGTGCGTAAGCATATAAAAAAGTGAGTAGAGGCTTTTACATTGAGGACAAATTTCGAATGAAATTTCTGCAATTATAGAACAGAAATAGGATTGTTTATATTTCGTTTGTGTTAATAAGATCGAAATCGGCTTGCTGTTATCACTTGACCAGCAACAGCTGTGACCGGAGTCTGTTCTTAGTAAAGGTGTTCCATACACTTCACGGTTTATTTAAGTGCTGTATAAATTTGTTGATGGTTTCCTTCGTGTTTTTTTTCCTCTGTACTTTACCTTATTTACCCCTGGCCTTCCTGTCTGTGTTCACTTTTGAAGTCTCCCTGATTGGCCACAGTGGAGTGAAGCGCGTGTCCCTTCTATATTTTCCCTCAAACGATCACTTTATCAATAAACTCATCCCAGAAAAACATTTGTAAATATAGGTTTAAAAATTTGTTCGTATAATATTTGATGATGCCAAACGAAGAATTAGATGAGGTCACACTAAAGCAACTTTTAGAAGAAATCCGAGATACCAAAAAAGAGATTAGAAGTTGCTTGTCCGCATCGGAGGCGAGGTTACTTTTGGAAATTCAGGCTTTGAAAAATAAAAATGAAATTTTGGAAAAGGAAAATACTGATTTGAAGAAAAGGCTAGAAAAGACGGAACGCTGTTGCTACAAAAAAAATTTAGTGATTTTTGGCCTGAAGAGAAATTGCGAAATTACGAACGAATATATTAGCAACGAAATTACCCGCTTATTGAACGTTGGGATCGAGGCATCTGAAATAAGTGACTGCTATACTTTAGGTAACAGGGAGAATAGTCCTATAAAGGTGGAATTCGTTTCATACCAAACCAAAAAACTTGTTCTCAAATCCGTCAAACTCCAGGGTACCGCTGTATCGATTGCAAACGATCTAACGCCACAACAACGACAGGAAAACCATAAATTTAGGTCGTTTCTGCTCAAAGCTAGAGCTAATTCATCAGGAAAATCTTATTTAAAAGGTAATAGACTTGTGGTGGGACAGAGAATATATGATCTGGAGGAGCTGGAAAGTTCAGAGGAGGAGGGTAGGACGAATAGCGCCCCAAATACACCTTCATCAGAAAATTCACGTAGTGCTACAGACGCCTGGCCTGGTTCATCAACCACGAATGAGAATTTCCGTAAAGGAAAATTAATAACACCCCACGTAGCAACTCACAAAAAAGAATATATAAATAAAAAGAGAACACCTCCAAAAGGAAACACTGGTGGCATGAAACTCAGACAAAAAGAGCCAATTAAAAAAAATAGAGTGAACAGGTTTGGAGACCTTGAATAACAAAAAAAAAATTAATAAATAATTGAATTAAAAAAAAATAAATAAAAAAAAATTAATTAATCATAGGAAATGTGTGTATTTGTGGTCTTGTAATTGGTTGATCAGGGTAGTTCAGTTGATGTTTTAACTAAAGTCCAACAATTAAGGAAGTAAATATGGACGATTTTATAAAAAATTATCAAAATGAAGACTATGATACTATTGTCATAGATGATCTCAAATCCATTGAGTTCATGTTCAATATAAATGAAGAACTCAAGATTATGCAAATAAATATTCGAAGTATACAAATGAATTTCAACGAGTTTGAATTGTTCAGATTGGAAAAATCAAGGCACTGGAATTGGATATTCATTATCAAGAAAGGAACCTCAAACTCACAGCAATGTATAAGTCACCACATTATTCCATCGCGGAGTTTAATGAGGAATTAATGGATTATCTAGAGAGAAATAAAAGAAGTATGAAACATATAATTACAGGTGATATGAACATAAATTTATTGTCACATGATTACAATACAGAAGAATACAAGAATATACTTTCCTCTTTTGGGTTCACCTCACTAATTAATAAATTCACACGTCCAGATAGTCAAACATGCCTGGATCATTTTTTTGTAAAGGGTATGGAACCTTAAAACACCATTGTGGATGGAATTATTCTGCAAAACTTGATTACGGATCATCATCCTAGCTTATTGTACGCTAACCTAAAAATTAATGAAAGACCTGCTAAAAGAGAACATTCAAAAAATACATTAATTACAATAAATTGAAAAATTATTTGGATAATGAAACATGGAAACAAGTGTATAATTCTAAAGACAATAATAAAATAACTGAAAACTTCATTGAGATTCTAAAACGATATATAGAGGATAGTACCACAACAATAAACATTAAAAAAAAGAACGCTTCAGAAAAGAGTGGATGACTACATCGGTACTGAATGAAATAAACAAAAAACAAAACATCTACAAGAAACTAAAGAAGGAACCCCAAAATATTCAGTTAAAAACAGAATATTCCAAATCCAAGGTTCACATACTTCAGCGGGATTGGTGAAGCCTATGCAAATGCACTGCCCACGACTGATGACTTCGAAGAGGAAGATTTACAATAACATAACTCTTTTTACCTTTTTCCAACATATGAATATGAAGTAGAAAAGACTATAAGCAGTCTGAAATCGGCAGGTTACGATGGAGTACGATCGGAAACACTAAAAAACATAAAAGAAGAAATATCAAAACCGCTTGTATATTTAATTAACAATTGTTTTGAAAAGGGCTGTTTTCCAGACATACTAAAATTAGGACTAGTAATGCCATTATTTAAAGGAGGTGATAGATCTCAAATGTTCAACTACAGACCGATCACTCTGATATCAAACATTGCCAAGATCATAGAGAAGTTGATCCTAGTCCGCATGGATTCATTTATTGCAAAAAATTAAATTAATAATAATAATTAAAAATTATTGTCAAGGAACCAATTTGGATTTCGCAAGAGTATGTCAACGGAGGATGCTATAAAAAAAGTTACAGATATTATTTACAACAATATTGACCAAAGCATTCCTTCCTTGGCAATCGTGATAGATTTGGCAAAGGCGTTTGACACCGTCTGCCATGATAGACTACTTGAGAAGCTGAACAACTATTGATTTCGTGGAAAGATGTTCGATCTCATCAAGAGTTACTTATCGGATCGAAATCAAATTGTAACTTTGAACGGTAAGTTCAGTAAAAAAAAGCGACTCACCTATGGCATACCACAAGGCACTGTTCTGGGACCTTTATTATTCAATTTATATATAAACGGCTTACTTGAAATGAAGAGTACAGGTGATATAATAGGTTTTGCAGATGATACTATAGTTCACTATAAGGATGAGACTTGGGAAGATCTAAAACAGAAAGCGACAGATGATTTGAGGATGCTGACGAAATGGTTTCAATTGAATAAGCTTACCTTGAACTGCAAGAAAACAAAATACTTGACCTTTTCGTCCAACAAGTTGAGACAACCAAGACTAGGAGATCTACAAATCAATGATGAACTGCTCATCCCAGCAACACAATCAACTAAATATCTAGGTATTTAAATTGATGAGCACCTTAAATGGGATATGCATGTATCGTATTTAACAAGAAAACTGAGAGGTATTCTGTGTAAATTTAGATATATAAGAAAAAGTATAAACTCTCAAAGACACATGCATACACTATACAACGGACTGGTTCAGTCGCAACTTACGTATGGTATTATTGGATGGGGAGGTATTTTGGATGTTCACAAGAGAAGCTTGGATACTCTATAAAAATGTATATTGACAGTGATGTATGGAAAAAGAATAACCTTTTCAAGTTCTCGAATATATGAAATTTCCAAGGTACTTGATATAAGACAAATTTATGTCCAAAAAATTATTTTAAGTGTCTACCAGAACAAAATACTCATCAGATTGAAAGAGCACGAACATAATACTAGAGAAAAACAAAATAATTATGAAAGAAAAAAAGCGGAAAAAAGGATTGGCCAACGTTGTTGTACCTATATAGCTTCCAGAATTTACCCAATTGTGCCGCAGAAAATCAGGGAACTGAGAAGTGTGACCAGATTCGAAAAAGAAATGAAAAATGGATTATAACAGAGGATCGATACATGTTCCATAGAATGATCGATTCTAGTTGAGATTTAACTGGTCAAATCTAGACAGGAATGAACCGAATGCAAAAAACACCGGCTGAATTAGGATTCTCTATAAATTCCCAAACATGTTCCTACCACCGATGAAGACGATACACACCCAATAATGACAGAAAAAAAAATACCGATGATGACAAAGAAAATGATGATTAGAATAAGAATTGAAGAGGAATAGATGGTGAAATTGTTCATTTTGGTTTAGTTTTTTTTTTGAGTGAATTTAATTTTGATTTAAAATAGCTGTACACAGTTGTCATTGAATAACTCCACAGTATTTTTTTAGTTTATTTGTAGTTTTGGAACGAATAAACTTATTATTATTATATTATTAATAGCTGCATCTTAAGTAGATATTATCCTTTGGTAAAAAAAAATGATCATTCTAAGACAACAGATCAGATCGGGTTCAGATTTTAAGGGTACCTACATTTATAAAATACCTGTAAAAGTGAAACTCTTATTTCCTTAGACGAGGAGTCTGAGTGAACATGTTTCACATTTATGACTTTCCATTGACAGTTTGTCTCTTGGTGTTTTTTTTCATCAACAATAGTATTTAGAAATTAATAGCTTTAGTTTCCGATTCCTATTCATAGGTAAGGTACCTACTAATTGTTATATTTTGATGGAAGTTAAGTTCATAAAACTTGTTTATAGATACAGACATCGGATTACTGTTAATAAATTTCAATATACCTACAAGTGAAGAGAAAAACAATCTTATATACCAATTTCATGTCGATTTCCGTACTAGGCAAAATATCCTAAAAAATTACCGTGTATCTATTTCTGTGACAACTGATTCAACTAGTTTCAAGTAGATAGCAGCATCTGAACACCTAAAATTAACTTACAACAATAACACAATATTGCTTTAAAACTCCTGACGCTCAGTCAATGCTTTTCTCATTTCTTTCCTACTCGTGAAATATTTTTTTATTGAGCTTACCAAAGTCCCGATTGGACTATACAGCTGAATAATCACAATTTCAGATTCAATTTATCAATTAAAAATTTTGAAAAATGTCTTAATGTTGAATTCACAATTTTGGAAATACTTAATGTTACTACTTCAACTTGTATAACAAAGTAATCTTTAATAATTTATTTCGTATAAATGAAGAGGGAAATCAAATGATAACATTTCATCTCAGCGTTTAATTTGAAACTGAATGTTCCTGCTACATGTGAATATTATCACAACATGTGTTACAAAAAATAACAATCTCAATACCATAACATTTCTCCCCCTAAAGAATTTTTAATACAAAATCAAAAATAGTCAATAGCCAAAACGTTCAATGGGTTTAACATTCCGTTTGGGTCTCTGTTCAGGAGTTTTATTTACACTTGCTGAACTATTTCCTGAATTACTATTTACATCATTACTTCTTAAGTCTAAATCTACACAATTCTCTGAATAATTATTTACATGTTCACTTAATTCTAAATTTTCAGTTTGTCCTAGCCAATTTCTATTTACATTTCTCTCAACTTCTGAATTTTCAATATTTACATTTCCATTCAAAACTGAATTTTTACTATTTACAATATTACCTAAATTTTCTGGCATGGACTTTTTCCAGTTAAAATGTTTTATTTGATTTACATGTCTCCTCCAATACAAATTTAACTTAGGTATGAAAACTATATACATATTTTTACCAATTTTATCCTTAACAATACCTTGTATCCAGTATCTCTTATTGTTTTTATAATTCAATACCAGTACTTCATCCTCCTCAGTAAATTTTGTAAAATTTTTTCCAGAAAAATACATTTTTTGTTTGTACTGAGAATTTGAGACATTTTCTTTCAAATTATTCGAAATAGGAGGAATTAACAAACTGAACCGGTCATTGACCTTATGCCTAAAAAGTAGTTCAGAAGGGTTGACGCCAGTAGTACTGTGTGCAGAATTTCTATAGTCAAATAAGAAATTACAGAGAACCAAATCCAAATCTTTACCAACATTTTCATGCAAATTTTTCAATAAAGCTTTCTTTATAATTTTAACTGATGACTCTGCTTCTCCGTTGGATTGCGGATGGTATGGAGGTGTAAATATCAAATTTATACGATTTTTGTATAAAAATTGTTTAAACTCATGACAATCGAATTGTGGACCATTGTCACACACTAATATTTTTGGTAATCCAAAACGAGCGAAAGTATAGCGTAAGGTTCTAATAGTTTCTGATGCTGTGATTTTGGACATTATAAAAACTTCGATCCATTTGGAATGAGCATCCACAATTACCAAAAAAAATTTTCCCAAAAACGGTCCGCAAAAATCGATATGAATGCGTTCCCAAGCTTTATCGGGCCATTTCCAAGTATCTAATTTATGTTTGTTGGGCCTATCACTGTTAATTTTACAAGCTTCACAATTATTTAGAAAATTTATAATATCCAGATCTATGTTTGGCCACCAAAAATAAGACCTAGCGATACTCTTCATCTTCGCTATTCCCAAATGTGTCTCATGTAACCTATTTAATATTGAATTTTGTAAAATACTAGGGATCACTAAGCGATTATTCCATAAAATACATTCAGACTCAACACTTAGTTCAAAGCGTTTCTTCAGAAAAGCTTGGTAACCTTCGATATCGTTACAAGACGAAGGCCAACGACCTTTTTTTACAAATAATAATATTTTTCTGAGATCTTTATCATTTTCTGTAGCTCTCTTCACATCTTCGAAATTTATTTGCATTTCACATTTTTCGAAATAATTACAATAATTAATATCAATATAAGAAATTTCTTCTGTATATTCAAAATTATCCGGAAGAGGTAATCTGCTCAAACAATCTGCGACGTTATTTTCGGATCTTACATACTCTATTTTGTAGGTGTAATTTGACAAAATCACTGCCCATCTTCTGAGTCGATTTGCCGAAAATTGTGGAATTGCTTTTGACGGATTAAAAATTGCTAATAATGGCTTGTGATCAGTAACAAGAATAAACGGTCGGTTATAAAGATATTGATTGAATTTATCGAGACCAAAAATAATAGCAAGACCTTCCTTTTCTATTTGTGAATAGTTAATTTCACTTTTATTCAATGTTCTAGAGGCGTATGCAATAGGTCGTTCAGTTTTATTTTCGAAAACATGACTTATAATAGCCGCAATACCATAATTTGAGGCATCTACAGTAAGTTTTATCGGCTTGTCATCTTGAAAATGTACCAGTAACTTATCAGACGTCAGTTCATGTTTTATTTTATTAAAAGCGTTTTGACATTCTTTCGACCAATTCCACTTTACATCTTTTTTTAGCAGATTATAAAGTGGATGCAATATAGTAGCTTGATTTTTTATAAATTTTCCATAATAACTAATTATTGAAATTATAGACTTTAATTGAGTAATATTACGAGGAATGGGCGCATTTTTGATTGCCTCGATTTTAACAGGATCAGGATGTATCCCTTCTTTGTCAATTATGTGACCCAAATATTTCACTGATTTCTGGAAAAAACAGCATTTATCTAAGGAAACTTTAAGTCCTGCATCTTTTAAAATGTCTAATACTCGTTTCAATTTTTCAAGATGTTCTTTTCTATTTCGTGCAGTAATTAAAACATCATCAATGAAAAAAACTACTCCCTCTATTCCGCTAAGTAAGGATGTCATAATTTTCTGAAATTTACTAGGACAAGAGGCTATTCCAAATGGTAATCGATTATATACAAATAACCCTATATGAGTTGAAATAGTACAAAATTTTTTAGAATTTTCATCTAACAAAACTTGGTTGAAAGCATTTGATAAATCTAATTTAGTATATTCCTCACCACCTGCTAAGCTAGCAAATAAATCATCAGTGCGTGGTAAAGGATACTTATCTACTTCCAGGTGCGGATTTACCGTCACCTTAAAATCACCACAGATCCTTATGCTACCATCAGGTTTTAGAACAGGTACTACTGGGGTCCCCCAATCTGAGTACTCCACTGGAGAAATCACTCCCATCTCTAAAAGTCGGTTCAGTTCATCCTCCACTTTAGATTTCATAGCGAATGGTAAAGGTCTGGCCCTGAAAAATTTTGGCACAACAGTATCGTTTTTTAACTTTAATATTGCTACACCTTTAGTAAAAGTCCCTAAACCTGGGGAAAAAACAGCTGAATATTTTTCTTTCAATTCATTCACCAAAAAATTATCATCCAAGCTAGTCAATTGAAATACATCTGATAATCCAATCGAAAATTTCGAGAGAAAATCCCTACCTAATATAGGTGGTCCTCCCTTATCTATTACAAAAATTGTAATATTTTTCTCTATGTCATTTTAAACAACATTCGTTACAAAACTACCAATAGGTGATATCTTTTGACCAGTGTATACAAATAATTCCTTATCAGATTTTCTTAAAGTTTCAGATGAGAAAAATTTTTCATAGAAGAATTTGTTTATACAAGATATACTTGATCCTGTGTCTATTTGAAATGCATAATTATTATTATTAATAGAAATATTTACATAAAATGGTTTATTTTCTATATTTTTGATCATAAATAATGAATTTTGCTTATCATCCAGATAATTTTGGAAAGAATTCTGTTTGACAAATTTGAAATTTCGATTCGTTTTATTTTGATTATGAACAATTCTTTTTGTCTCTGATTGTTGTCTTTTCGGACAAACAGGAGATAAATGACCTTTAGTATTACAGAAATGGCAAGAACACTCACGGTATTGACAATTTGATGACAGATGATTGCTTCTGCCACAAACTTGACATTTCATTTGCGCTGACATCCTTTCCTGTGACGTAGAGGTTGACGTCTTCGCTGAGGCTGCGCACTTGCTGCCTTTTCTGAAATGGAACAATGGCTCTTCTTTCAAGGAAAATGGCGTCGCTTCTTTTCCACGCGCTGCTTCTTTGGATGACGCTATTCGAATTGCTTCGGCTAGAGAAATTTGTTTCCTTTCTTCAAAAAGTCTGTCCATCACAGGTCCATTATTATATCCCACGATGAACCGATCTCTTAATGCAATGTTTAACTCTTCGTCAAACTCACAATATGCTGCTAAATTTCGAAGTCTAGCTGCCCAGTCGTTTGCTGTTTCACTTGATAACTTCTTGGCACTGTAGAATTTTTCTCTTTCGGCAAAAACCGAAGTTTGCGTTCCGAAATGATCGGAAAATAAGTTTATCAGTTCTTCGAAGGTTTTTCTTTCCGGTGCGGTTGGTAGGCACAAATTGAAAATTAATCGGTAAGAATCTTCCGATAGTAAATTTAATAATATGGCACGTTTTCTCACGGGATCTTCTATATTGTTCGCCGTGAAATAATTCAATAAACGAGGTTTGAAGATACTCCAGTCATTAATTTTTACGTCGAATTCACGTAAATGACCGACAAAACTCTTTTCTTCACTCATTTTCTCGTCGCCACTGTTACTACTTCAACTTGTATAACAAAGTAATCTTTAATAATTTATTTCGTATAAATGAAGAGGGAAATCAAATGATAACATTTCATCTCAGCGTTTAATTTGAAACTGAATGTTCCTGCTACATGTGAATATTATCACAACATGTGTTACAAAAAATAACAATCTCAATACCATAACACTTAATAATCAAAGTTATATGATTAATTTTCAATTCTAATAAAAATGAATTGAAAATAAAGGATGGGAACTGTTTGTACCTTGCTAAATTTCGTGAAGTACAGATATTTGATTGTTATTCAAAGGACATTGCCATAATATATATGTGATCTAGGTTCTGTTCTTCATAACCACAAGAACAAGTTGGGCCTTCTATAATTCCAACCCTTGCTAAAGACGAAGCTAAATTGTAGTGATTACTTACAGCGGTTGATGCTAACCACAAGTTTTCTAGGTAATTTTTTCCCAAAACCAAGGTTTGGTTGACCCCAGGCCCGGTCTGGCCTTATTAATAAAAACAATAACAATAAAAATAAAGATGTAAACTCTTTTGCAGAAGCTTTTTATTTCAGTTACTTATTATACAGAAAAAATACAACAAGCATTGGATTATCATGTAAAGAAATATATTACACATAATGACAGGGTTAATATATTGAACTTTATAAACCAATTTTTACAGCTTTCCATCTGCACTATCCCAGCCAAAGCTCTAATAGCTCGCTTTTGAATCGTGAAAATTCTCGAGATAAGAACAGATGTGCCCCAGTTTATCAATCCATATCAAATTTGCTGCAATCATAATTTGAAATTATTCAAGAGTACGTTTTGGCTGCCGTGGGAGGTTCAAACCCCCCCCCGAAATGTTTCAGATGTCAAAATTGATTAATCTTTTTCTTCTTTTATTCTCATTCATTTCTATGAAAAAAATTTTATTTACGCCTTTGTCATAAAACCCCCCCCCGAAACTGAAATCTGGCTACGCCCGTGTTTCTCCCTAATCCTTCCGAAATCCAAAGTAATAGGTAATAGATAAAAATCGGCGGATTAAGTTATACGATGTCTCTTTTCTAATAGACTGCGAGTGACAAGCGGACAGCCACCGAACTACATGCCTCTGGACTTGTTTTGCCTCGAATTCAATGTCCAAAGCAGATTCCATCACATGGTTAACCCCCTGCGACGACGAATCATCAACCTCTTTTCAATCACTCGTATCCTATTATACTAGGGTTCAATTTATTCCATTCTAGCAGTCTTGAAAATTGTGTTCCTTTTTATCATTGTTATATGAAAAACTCTAGATTTATTTGATAACTCAAGAATATGATACCTTAATGTTTCTATTATAACAGGAACTCGATCTGATCTATTGTTACTGAAAAGATTATGTCTTTTTTTGATATTATTCTGCTAAAATTTTTCTATGGTTCTGAAAAAGCTATCCATATAAAATACATTGAATGAGCATGAAATTCCCTCTTCATTTTTAAACCCAAAATAAAAAATCGGTCAATTTTGTTGGCACAGAAAAATATAGTGAAATTTTTTTCAATATGGGTACCTATCTATTTCTTGAATATACTCTGATACGATTGGAGGAAATTTTAAATGGAATTATTGAAATTGTTATTTTTATCTAATGGCACCATTTCATTTTAATCTAAAAAGAAGTTTCACTATAATCAGGAACAATATTCCGAATGGCCATATTCTCGGAACTGGCTATTAGTATTTAGGTCCCTTCCTTACATAGCGTACGGACTACCGAACTGACAGACAAAATTGAATTTTTCACAATGTGTCACAAACCTTATCGGTTGAGACCATTTCCGGTTCAAAGTTCGAAAATAACAGACAATAGTTTCAAGAGTAGGTATCTATAGTAATTGTTTCGCCAATGCATAAAGAATATTATAATAAGCATTAGATTCATATTCATCTTTAAATAAATTGGCATTGAGTGAAGACAAAATCTAACGAAAAAAGAAGCAGCCTTCAAGTAATGGCTGTTTTTAAGTTCTCGCTTTGAAAACTAATATTCCAAGAGTGAAACACGGAAAACAAATAAACATATTCATTGAAAATGTACCTATGTGTAAAATAATATTCAACTTCTCGACGAAGAGTAAAGCCTATTATTTAGATTACCAAAAATTCATGGCTCTCAAGTCACACTCACATAACGAATCAATATAATGAATTAATTGATATTCTCCCTTCCTTCAAGTTTTGTTGACAGAATGAATCAATGCCTGTAACAGAGTAGGACGACCATTTGCTTTATAGGCTCGAAAAAATTGAGGTGAACTGTGTTTTCACATTGTGTTCAATCTAGCATACGGGATGGGCTGTTCTGATTCTGACGTATGTCATAACAGAAAATAATCAAATTATATTGACGTGTATATTGAAGTCAATTGCAGAGAGAAGATTTGTTGAATAGGGAAGCGGTAAAGTCTGAGGGTTGGAGCGTACCTATGGGGGGTATCTGCTACTTAGGCCTTAGGGTAGGGTTCGAATGTTCACAAATAATTCCCAATAATATGAGAGACAAATAAAAAATTCTGACTATTATAGTTTTGACGTTAATGGACAAGATGGTTGGCAGGGTTCGTTTCACTATGATTTATAGTTGCGAGATGAAGAAAATTTTGATTTTGAAATTACTGTGAACTTCAGATGTCTTCACGTTTGTTGGGAATTATCTATATTATTTAGTAATAATTGTATTATCTCGTATGTTAGGAAAACAAAATGTAGTCGTTGTCGAAAATATTTCGAATATTTAAAAGCAAGGCAAAAAGCTCTCTTGAAAAGTAATCATTTTCCATCGTAATTACAACATTTGTGGCGACCGTCAAAGGCGTAGAAATGGGGGGTTACTGGGGGTAATAACCCCCCCAAGATTCTCGAAATATAAAATTTTAGATATCTCGCAAAGACGAAGAACGAAAATTTCTGCATAAAATGAAACAATAATAATCATTTTACTTTCATTTGAATCGACCCGTCAGTAAAAAATCGGAACTTTTTACGGTTTATTAGTTTATTATCGCTTTCAAGATGAGTACCTTCTTTTATTGCACTACGAGCTCGTCTTTGTCCAAGGTTTATTATTATAAACAAATGAAAATGATAAATTTCTCGGATCATTGCAAGAAAAAAAAAGTCCCATAACATGAGCAGGCAAAGACTAAGTTTTTGAGATACAGGTGTTAAAGTTCATTTTTTTTCTCATAGCACCTTCCCTTCAACCGATATTCAATTTGAATTGGCATAGATGTTCAAATTTAAAGTTTTCATCATGTGATATCGTAATTTTAAATGCAAATCTATAAGGTGAATATTTTCTAGAAAGGTGCCCGCTTCTCTCCTCCAGAATTATTTTTTTGTGAACCACTGGTAATTTAGAAAAATTTAAAAAAAAACTCTGATTCAGTACAGTATATACTCTTCGTTTCTTGTAGTTTTGTCGTATCTGCAATCGATTTCGAGAAAAAAATTTATACAGCTCTCTATTCTCAGGAAAATCGAAATTATTATAAAGATCCACTTAGGTAGCTGTGCTGTGATAAATATAAATTAATTATTTGTTTTGGTAGATACTTATTTATCAACTCTGTAGCGAAGATTAATAAAGAGTTGATATACAGGTTAAGCATCACAAAAAGTAGGACTACACTAACCCTGTATCTCGAAAACAAAGCTTTTGCGGGCTCATGTTTATGGATGGGCCATTTTATTTTTAAAATTATCCAAGTAATCTCTCATTTTCCTTCGTAACTCCAATTCAGGAACACCCAGTATAAGATAAGAACAATCGAATTGGTAAAAAAAAAAAATCGAGTAATTTGCTAAAAACCTCTTTTTCTTTTATTATAGATATGAGTAAACAATGTCGTCAAATTTTTTTTTTTTTCGATTAACATTGAGGAAGGGTTCAGCCCGGAACGTTTGTTTATATTTTCGACGTTAATAAAAATCAAAATAAAAAAAAAATTAGTAAAAGACAATCTGTTAGGGTTTATGTTTTGTGGAAGCAAAGTAATATTTTAAGATATTTATTATTAACAAACTGAAGACTTATTACAACGCTACGTCATTACATCACTCAACCTCCATCTTGTTGTTATGTCAATTGTCAACAGTGTCAACCATAGAAAAATATATATCACTGAATTGTCTCTTCTTCTAACACTCCCCCTCGATTTAAACACTTTTCTCAACAAAAGTTTTACAATCGTACCTAGTATTCTATGATATTTAACAATTTGCATATGTTTACAAATTTTTCTTTACATAGGGGTTTTGTCAGAATATCTGCAAAGTTATCATTTGTGTTCACATATTCTATTTTGATTATCCCTTTATTAGTCAAGTCCTTAATGAAATGTTCTTTAATGTCTATGTGTTTAGCCCGTTTTGAATTTTCGTAAGTTTGCGCCATTGAAACCGCACTCAGATTGTCCATTTTCAATGTCGCACACTTCACTTCACTGAACTCGGAGAGAACACCCTTCAGGTTGACCAATTCTTGAGCACTGGCTGCGGCTGCAACGTATTCAGCTTCTGCTGTTGAAAGTGCAACGCAAGTCTGCTTCTTGGAGAACCAGCTGATTGGATTTCCCCCATACAGTATTAGTGATCCACTAGTGCTCTTTCTATCACTTCGATCACCTGCCCAATCTGCATCCGAATAGGCTTCCAGTTTTTCTGGTCCCTTTTTGTATACAAGTCCTTTGTCTGCTGTAGATTTCAAATATTTCAATATTCTTTTCCCAGCCGTAACCAACTCTTTGTTGGGCTTATCCAAATATCTACTAAGATATGATACTGAGTACATAATGTCAGGTCTTGATGTACAGGCTAAATACATCAAAGATCCGACTAACTTTCTGTAGGGAAAATTTGTCGATTCTATATCAGGAGCACTTGAAGGATCTATATAGAATCCTGTAACCATTGGTGTGGATACACCTTTGCATTCCATCATATTAAAATGGCTTAAAAGTTTTTCAATGTAATTTCTTTGTATTATCTTGAGTTCTTCAGCTGTTTTAGTTATTTCCATTCCAAGAAATCTTTTAACTTGTCCCATATCCTTAGCATTCAATAAACTCTTCAAAGATTTTACTGTCTTCTCAATTTCTACATCTTTTCCGGTTATAATTAGGTCATCAACGAATACAATTAACCAGCAATCCTTCTTGCAGTACATGCAAAAATCGAAATTTGATCTTTGAAAGTCCAAGTCCTTCATAATTTTGTCGAATTGATTATTCCAACATCTTGGACTCTCCCTCAATCCATATAGAGCTCTGTTTAGTTTGAGTACTTTGGATTTCCCTATGTCTAATCCTTTAGGTGTCTTGATGTATACTTCGGATGTGAGCATACCATTTAAAAAAGCTGTTGGAATATCGAGTTGTCGTAAATTCCAATTTTCTTGTAAAGACTTCGCTAATAACATTCTTACGGTAGACATCCTCGTAACAGGTGCATATATGTTATGTGGATTCTCTTCTTGAATTTGGAAACCCTTCGCAACTAGTCGAGCCTTCTTTGTTCCATCTTCTTTGGTTTTGAATACCCATTTTGTATCAATGGCTACTTTACCATCCGGCAATTCGCATGTTGACCATGTTTGCAACTTCTCTAGAGATTTCAATTCTTGTTCAATTGATTTTCTCCACTCTTCATCAACAATTGCTTTTTCATATGTCTGGGGATCATCTGAAAGTATAAGGTGATCATAAGTAGCATAAATTTCAAAATCTTGTAAATATTTGGGTTTATTTACTCTTCTCCCTCTACTTGATACAATTTCTTCTTCACCTGTTGATGAGCCACCCCCTTGTTCATCTGTCGTTTCTAGTTCATCTTGCTCAGATTCTTCGTGGACAGAATTTTCTTCAATTGTTGCTGTATCTTGATTTATTTTCCACAAAAATGTGTTGGATTCATCCTTTATTTCATCTGATTTTAATTGTTCCATTTTATCCTCGAAAAATACAACATCTCTCCTGTATATTACCTTATTTGTATTTGGGTTGAGCAACCTATAACCCTTTTTGTTTTCACCATAACCAACAAATATGAGTCTTTCTGATTTAGCATCCCATTTTTGTCGTAGTTCATCCGGGACATGTGCCATTGCTTGACAACCAAAGATTCTAAGGTGTGCCAGGTTTGGCCTCCTGTTATACCAGGCTTCATATGGTGTTTTCCCTGAAATAGCCTTTGTTGGGGAACGATTCATCAAATAAACTGAAATGTTGACTGCCTCAGCCCAATACTTCTTATTTAAGTTTGCTTCTGATAACATGGTTCTTGCCTTGTCTACAATAGTTCTGTTGGCCCTTTCACTGACCCCATTCTGTTGAGGATTGTACCTCACTGTGGTTTGGTGAACTATACCTGAAGATGTTAAAATTAGTTTCATCTGTTTATTGACATATTCAGTACCATTATCTGTTCTTAAAATTTTGATCTTTCTATCAGTCTTGTTCTCTACTAAATTTTTGAATTCTTTGAAAGCTTCTATCACTTGACTCTTTTCTGCTAAGAAATAGATGTGTACATACCTCGTATAATCGTCAATGAAAGTCAGAAAGTACCTGCTACCACCTATGGATATTGTCTCCATGGGTCCACATAAATCACTGTGTATTAATTCCAGTGGCCTTGTAGATTGTGTTTGACTTGTTTGGAAAGGCTGTTTTCTTTGTTTTCCTTCAATGCATGACAAACATGCTGTTGTTGACACCTTGAAGTCCTTATCCATTCCAACTGACATTTTGGTTAGCAAATTCATAGATCTTAGGTTGAGATGTCCTAACCTGCGATGCCACAAATTTTCCTCTGGTTGTGTACAGAAGTATGCTCTGTTTGATTGAACTGTGTTCAATTGATAAATTCCATTTGTCTCAAAACCTCTTGCTATTAGATAGTTATTGCGATTGAAGATTTTCGCACCATTCCTATCGAATACTACTCTGTGTCCCTTTTCCACAATTTTATGTATGGACAATAGATTTACTGCAGCTTCGGGGGCATACATAACCTCTTTAACCTCAATTGATTCTTGTTTACCGTCTATATGCACTTGAATTGAAGCAGTTCCTTTTTCTTCGATAATCATATCATTACTATTAGCAGTTTTAACCTTGGCTTTAATGTTTGTTGCTTCATTTAGCCATTTTCTGTTTCCTGTGATATGTGTTGATGCACAAGAGTCCAAATACCACACATCTGTTTTGACGTTTTCAGACGTTAGAAATGCTGCATACGCTGTGGAATCATTTTTGCTTGTTTTCTTATCCACCTTTTTCTTTGAACGGCACTCTGTCTTAAAATGACCCATCTTTCCACAATTGTAACATTTAACGTTTTTCTTTGGATTACTTTTAGTTATATTACCTTTAGTGAACATTGCCAGATTACTATCCACTGACTTTGGATCTTGTTGAGTTTTTACATCTTGCAATAGCTTTACCTTGATGGAATCTCCACTTATTTGTGTACCACTGCTTTCTAGTCCCATTATCATCGGACGATATTCTTCGGGTAGACCTGCCAAAAGTAAAGTTCCAACCCATTCATTTTCCACTTTGAAATTCATCTCATTCAGTTTGTGAGCAGTTGATATTATTCTATCACAATATTCTTCTGTTGATTTGCAGTCTTCCAATTTTGTGTTGATGAGTGATCTCAGGAGTCCTACTCTTCTTGTCAGTCCCGAGTCCTCGAAAGCTTTTTCGAGGTTGGTCCAAGCTTCCTTCGATTTTGTGGCAGATTTGATGTGGGAATAATTTATTTTGTCGACAGAAAGTATTATTTTGGACAGAGCCTTTTTGTCCTTCTTTTCGTCAGTTTCTGTACCACTGACTACATCCCACAGATCATCTAATTCTAGAAGAGCTTTCATAGCAAATTTCCACTCACTGTAGTTGTCCCTTCCTATTAGTTTCTCAACAGACATGTATTGAGAACCAGCCATTTTGTCTCCGCGTGTTAGCACAAAGATTTTATTTTTGAACAAGAACAACTTCCTTAATTACTTTTACTTGCCGTGTATGTCTGGGTCCCATAACCTGTTAGGGTTTATGTTTTGTGGAAGCAAAGTAATATTTTAAGATATTTATTATTAACAAACTGAAGACTTATTACAACGCTACGTCATTACATTACTCAACCTCCATCTTGTTGTTATGTCAATTGTCAACAGTGTCAACCATAGAAAAATATATATCACTGAATTGTCTCTTCTTCTAACACAATCCCTACAGATCAAATACCCAATACATACTATTATCAAAAATGACATACGTACTGTTTAGTTTTTCAATCATACATTTTTAGTTATTGCAATAATACTACCATATTGGTACTAAATACTAACTTTGGTTAATTGTTTTCAAGTATTACAAGCTGAAGAATTGAATTGAACAACAAAATTAATAGATACAAGAAATTAGTTTGACTTCTAACAGAATCCGTTTTGTCCGTATACTAAGGACAAAATGTCACACTAGTAATGGACATAATGACATACATAATATTTGAATGCAAAGTTCGCAAATAAATGTTTCGGTTCTCTTCGAGACAGTAGCAAACGATGTATGAGCCCAGTGAAAACACTTAATGCAACATAGCCACTGTTCACCAGGTTTGAAACGAAAAATTTTTCTTATTGATGACATACTATATCGTTTTGTCCATCAGGATAGTATGTCATTTTGTCCAATTCGTACTTTTTATAATATTGCAGCACAATTTCCAAACAAGACCAATTTTCATGATGAAACTTACACATATTATTACGTCATAACCGTAATTACAAGAAAACATTCAATATACAATGAATATTGCCATGACAATCTCCAGAAGCAATTTAGAAACCAAGTAAACAAAAAAAATTCAACCGACCAAAATACCTACATTTTTGGTTATTACACCAGCGAAACAGACAGTAGGTAGTAGGATGTCAATTTCTTCGCAGGGTTGTCATCATCACAAGCGGGTACTGAATCACTAGCTGCCTTCCAGTCAGGTGCGTGTCACCCCGGGGCTCGGCGCACTAGACCTTCGAGCCCTTGCTATGAGTGGAACGCGCCAAAACGAAACTGTCAAATTCAACATAAACAAACCAGCGTTCTACAGCTGTCTCGTACTTTATGCGAAGTAACGGTCTTCTTTCTCTCTCACACCTGTCACGGCTCGAAGCCCCGCAAATGCGGGGGGTGCTTCAGGTGAAAGGGGAAGGTAACGCGAGGACTCGACGCCCTGTTTACTGGAACACTACAAGTGCGCTTCGGTACGCTTCGGAGCTGTACCGAGGAGCTCCTGACGTTGGCTGGGTACCGATTCATAAAGATCCCTAGGGAGCTAGGGAGACGGAGCCACGCCCACTCTGCTCAAGCCCCCGATATAGATGCAAAATTACCATAATTTGTTCAATTGTTGATATTTAGATGTATTTTTCATTTTAAACATAAATTTTGATTCAATCGTCATATTCTAATAAATTAAAAACCATTTTATGATAGGCAACTTTTGATACAACCTACAACGTTGTCGGTTCTTAGACGAAAAAAATTGACTTCAAATCCGCAGCCTTGGACCCAGCGGTTTTCATTGCGATACAAACTTGGCAACGCTGTGACATAAACGACATTCTTCTTCTTCTTCTTCTCAAATCACTTATTGGTGATTTAATGGGTTCGCATTTAGCATGTACCCAGATTGGTAAACGACATTCTCTGTGACAAATGTCAAAGATGCACACGTGGGGTGTCTCTTCAAAATTCGATTATTGGTGTTATTATAATTTATAATTAGCTCATTTTACTGCTTATGTTAAATACAGTAAGTTTATATATATCACTCATGGTTTATTATGGAAAATCGAAATAAATGTATTGAATTGAAAAATAGATCCAATGTAATATGTACATTTGGCAATGGTGGAATTATTGTATGACAGTAAAAGTGACCTCGAATTACTATCAAAATATAATTTAAAGCTTTAGTTACTGTTATCCATTTGTTTTTCCATATTTATAGGTGCTAGATTTATTTTAGATGGAGATAGACATAAAAAATAGAAATTATTTATTTTTCTGTTAATGTCACAGAAAAATAGTTCAAAGTTCGCCCTTCAATTTGGCAACGTCGATCCCCCTTCTTCCTACTTTAATTAGGGCGGAGCCTAAAATTTGGCTCCTTCTCCCTAGCTCCCTAAGGATCTTTATGAATCGGTACCCTGGAAAGCACCTACTGTAAAACCCCGATCTATACGGCGCCAATTTTGAAAAAATCTAAAAGTTCATTTTGTCCGCATATGTCGTTTTGTCCGCATTCCCCCTAATAATTATAATTTATTATGAATGATTTTTTTAATATTTATACATTGCGGTTCTCAACAACAAATATAAAATGTATCTTCTATTTTGTGAGCAGAAGTGTTAGAAAACTATCAACAGTTTCTTTCTGAATGTCAAACTATCAAGTATAGATCATAGACAAACTAAAAAAATAGATGAGCCACTCGTATATTCCGCGCCATCTGTCGGAGGAGGACACTAATACACGAAAAAATTATTTTCAATTTGATAGTTAGATGTCGTTGCATTTATGGAGATCACTCGTGAATAATGGCTCCCATACACGTTACTCATATTTTGTATTATTGAATTCATTATTTTTAGTTTTCGAGAATGTTTTCAATGCAATTATTAGTTTATTGATTAGATATTTATGAAATAAATCTGTATTTTCAATTGGTGATATTTCAGTTAATAAATTTTTATTCAATCCATAATTTGATTATTGATCCTCATTTCTCGATTCCAAAAGAAAATCAGATGAAAGTTCGTTGCAGGTATTATTTTCATGAAAATAAATTTCCTCACTCATTGATAACTTGCACGAATCCATTTCTGATTTCCTTTTGGAATTTGAATTTCAAAAAACTTTTTGCCTCTTGTATATGGGTGTACCTACCTATTCAAAAGGTGCACCACAGAATTCTTTTTGAGGCAGCTTTACGATACAGATTCCTTTTTCAATTGAGCTTTTTTCACGAATTAGTAATGTTCTACAAAAACAGATGGCGCTGAAGCTTGTTCTACTAGTGTCTCATCTATTCCCCGTTTAGTTAGTCTATGGTATAGATATTCGAATTTATAGCCGAACAACCACTGAAAAATGCTGCTTTATTTTTTCTGACAGGATATGACAATAATAATCACTATATCATATACTTCAACACAGAGTAAAATATACAATACACTACCACCTTGTGTCATCAAAATTCCAAAAACTGCGTAACAACTAGTACTTGTATCTTGATGGAACTTTCACCCTTCTTCCATATCTTGTCTGTACTTCCTGTTCAGAGATTTCATCATTACTTCTAAAACACTCTCTTGTTTCCTTTTCATAAATTTCTTTGGCAGCTCTTACGAACTTTCCATCTCCAACATTAACAATGGTTGTACTGGTCGCAATATCTCTCCAGAAGTAGTCTTCAGCCTTACAATTCTTATTTCTCCATCACGACCAGGTATCGTTTCAAACACTCCACCCATAGGCCAATCAAATTTTTTCTTATTAAAATCCGATTCGAGAACAACATCTCCTATCTTTATACAGTGTCATAATACTTCTTTTTCGAAAATAATGTTATAGTTGGCCTAAATATTCTGACTTAAATCGTTTGTTCAAATCTCGCTTCAACTTCAAACGATATCTGTAGCGTTTAGTCAAATTTTTGGCTTCAACTAAATCAATGTCAGCTACTTCAACTACTTAATGTCTTGCAGAAACATCGCCGGTGTAAGGGCAATACAATCATCCGGATCTTCAGACATGTATGTTAATGGTAGTGCATTCAATACTGCTTCACAATCACAAAGTACTGTCTTACGTAGTACTTCTTTCATGAGCCATATGAGACGCTCCCACCAACCACCCCACCATGCTGCTGTTGGGGGGGTTGAATCGCCAGTCGATTTGGTGTATAGTGCAACAACTTTTAGCTACTTCTGTCCAGTCTAAATTGCGAAGAGCATTTTCTGTTCCAATGAAGTTCGTGCCACAATCTGTATATATAATTAAAGGTCTTCACCTAGGTGCGATAAATCGTCTCAGTGTTCGTAAAAATGCGTTACATGACAAGGAGGATGTTGATTCCAAGTGAAATGCTATGTACACAGCACACGTGTAAAGAACCATCCAAACCTTCTCCTTGGTTTTCAAATATAACAGACCCGCCAAATCTATGCCAAGGACCTCGAAAACTGCTGCGTCACGGACTCTAGCTTCTGGTAAACTAATGGCAGGTGTGTCGAGTACTTTACCTCTGTATCTCCTGCAGGTAGTACATTCTCTTACTACAGATCTTACTGTGCGTCTACATTTGAGGATCCAATAGTTTTCTCTCAGAATTCGCATCAATGACTGAACACCAACGTGGCCATTCTTGATATGTTCCTCGAAAATCAAACGTCTAACAACTTCGAGATAGCTTGGAATCTTCTATTGACCCAGAACATTTTTGCTGAATCAAAAATGACTGATTTTCTTGCACCTTCCAACTCTTCAACAGACAAAATTCCATTATGGTAACCATCTCGCTTCATGATGATCTTTATAAATCGCTTGATCCATCCAACATATTAACAATTTTGCTAAACTTTGAAAAATACCTGTAGTACCATGTACATTCTTTGCTCACAGAAAAGGAAGAAACCACAGTTTTTCGTTTTTCATCATTGATTTCTTCTTGTCTAATTTCTTCGACTTGATACCATATGAAAGGTTTCCACTTTTCTTCTCGTTTAATCCACGATAGCACGGTAGAAGAATCTGACCAATAATATACTTGTATTTTCGCTTCATAATTTCTCTTGAAATTTTGAAACATTCTTGTCGCAGCCAAAAGTTCAAGTCGAGGAATTGTTAACCTTTTGATAGGGACCACCCTGAATTTTGCTTCTACCAATCTTACGTTGATTTTTCCACTGTTTTCTGTTCTAAGAAAAATTCAAGTTGCATAAGAACTAGCACTTGCCTCACAGAAAATGTGAACAGATTGACTGACTAGTTCAGTAGAATTCGAACAGGATATCCAACGTGGTATCTTGACAGCTATCAAATAAGGTAATTCTTGTAACCATTTCAACTAAATGTTTTACCAAATGTAAGTTCCTCCTCTTCGCGGATTATTTGAAGATAATGAAAAATATAAGCTCCGAACAGGATTGCCTAGTTTTGCAGTCTGAATTGAATGCCCTTTGTACTTTCTGTGGTGAAAATCAATTATTTTTGAATTTAGATAAATGCCGGGTAATCACATTCACGCGCAATATCAATAAAATTATCTATACTTATAATCTTGAAGATATTGTCTTGTCTAGGGTAGATAACATAAAAGATTTGGGGGTAGTTTTTGACTCTAAGCTGATTTTTGACCTTCATATCGATCAACTGGCAAGTTCCTGTTGTAAAATTTTGGGCTTTGTTACAAGAAACAGTAGACACTTTATAAATTTGAAAACCTTCACCATTTTATATAACTCCTATGTTTTCAGTAAGCTCAACTTTGCATCTGTAGTTTGGAATCCAAAATATGCACTATATATTACCAGGCTCGAGAGAATTCAGAATAGATTCTTAAAGTTTATTTCTTTCAAGTACAATTTTCGTTTAACACCTAGAAATCCCGAAAACTGCAATCTTCGTTTGTTTCAATTTGGTTTCATTTCCCTAGAAAATAGAAGAAAAATCAGTGATGTCCTTTTCCTATATAAGCTCCTTAATAATATCTATAATTCCCCTGACCTCCTTTCCTCCATAACTCTCCATGTTCCGTGCCGTCCCCTCAGAAATAGCGAATTGTTCCATATTCCCTTTCGCAAAACTAATAGCGCGATGAATTCACCTCTCTGCAGGATGATGCGATGCTGTAACTATTTAGGTGATATAGATTTATTCCATGTGAGTCAGAATTCAATCAAACAGAGACTCAAAAGGTTGTATTTGAGTCAGTGAGATTTTTTTTTTTTTTATTATTTTCATTGCTGTTTCAATATATATCATTGTTCTTTTTTTATTATTGTCTCACCATATTTTGGTTTTCCTTTTTCATTCATACTGTTTCATTATATATGTGTATCTATATATTTTTGTTTTGCAATTAAGTTAATCAAGCAATTAAGCACACTTTGAGATTCCAAATAGTGGATACTGTGTTGGGTGATCATCACCTGTATGTATTCCTGCTTATATGAATAAATAAATAAATAAGTATAGTTAAAAAAAGTATAAATTTCTAACGCCTCTTCAGCAGGCAAGTCAGTAAAAGTGTATATTATAATATTGATTATATTTTACTAATGATTTCATTTCATTTAGCCACGAAGGGCGCCACATGCGTATATCAAAGAACTGACATAAGAGCTGTATCTGTAAAATCTGTGGTCACGTGACTAAAATATCCGTCCGCTCTCGGATGCTATTGCCGAACGCGCTATAAGGTTCAATGTATTATTAGTATTCTGTGTATTATTAGTATTCTGTGGTTCAATGCCTTATGCTACTTCCTGGTTTTCTATGTTCTAAGTCTTAACCTAACATTAGGCTTCTAGCTTAAACTGTAGAGCAAAACAAATAGATTTGTGACACCGTTAAATATAAATGTAGTAAAGTTCGTATAGTAATAGAAAGTTCAAAGTGTTGAAGAAATTTCTGCATTTTAATAAGTGACAAGTGAGTGAGATTGTGATAATATATTGGAACGACTGAAATTAGTCTTCAACATGGAGCGAGTTAAGCCTATTATAAGACCAGATTCTCCTTCTTCTGAAGAAGATTATGAATTTCATCAGAATTATTCAGAGGAATACGTAAAAGAAGAGATGAAAATTTATGCTAATTGCTTCATGCCCAATGCAGACGTAAGTTTCACGCCGGTGCCCGGTATAAATGTTTTTATACTTTCTTTCAGTGGGTTTTATCAATAATTATGGTTCTGTAATACATAATATACCATAATAGTAATGATAATTTTTGTAATACAGCAATAAAAAACCGATGTCTGTGCATTCCATTAATTCAAGAAACGTTTAATGTTAATAATAGTTTATTAAACATAAACATTTATCGCAGAGGCAAGAGCCTGTATGCGATTACAAAAATACAGTCCTGTGAAATTTTTGTCTTTCTGTCTGTGCACGTTAATTTCCCAAACTGCAGCACAAATTTTATAGTGGATTTCACAGGAAGATCAAAATAATATCTCTTTATTACGCATTGAAAGAAAAAATCTACTCACAACATTACAAAATTAAACATCACTCATATATCATCATATCATGGTGCAAAATAAAATATATTTGGTAATTTATTATAGCATACTAAACCTATAACTAGAGTGGAACATGTGAAGTCCGTACTAAATATACAATACAAAAATTATTTCAAGTTGTTGGATCTTAATCATGTGTTTGAGAAATGTATCTCCTATCTATATTTTAGGATAAATAATTTCGTATCATTTTATATTCAATTTGTTCATTAATGTCTAAGAGCCTGTGGTGTGAAATTATTGAAATAATTAATGGTCTAAATAGAATTGTTCAATGGTCCACCATCTTGCCTGATACTTTTTTGTGTGTAAAAAATATTCAATCACCATATTTGATTGTTTTTTTTTACTTAATACATTTTTTGGATTTCCTAGAAATTATACATGTAAAAAATCCTAATATATATATATATATATATATATATATATATATATATAATTATATATATTTATATATATATAATTATTCTCCTTATGTTTCAGGATGATACACCAGAGTCAGGACTTACAATTGATGATATAGTAGATGAATTAGCTACAGATGATATTCGATCAGAAGTATATCGTTTAGCAAAGATCCCTGAGGTATACAGGAAATATAATTTTGATGTGCCTGTGAGCAAAAGGCCACTTACTATAAATGCCTACAAAAATAAGGTGAGAAGAAAAAAATGTTCATTTGTATCTGTATGTGAACTCTTTTTTACGTAATAAAATTGAGGATAGCACTGACCTGGAGTCAGGAGCTTTTAAGCGTTCGTCGCAATACGCCAATTGCAACCTCGGGTATCAAAGAGGTATTTTTAAGGATTCAATTGACGCCTGAATAATCAGTGTTTTTCCATTTATTCAATATTCGGCTTGAGTTCTAACGACGCCATCAACTCTAAATTTTGCATGAACCTTAAACCTTGTTCTATACACACAGCATCTCAACTTACGGTACATGAAAAATACTGTTTTGTCTGGCTGGAGCCTCACATTTTGATATGTGTATATTACCTAAAAAGATTCAAGATATTCCAATTTTTCAGTACAAACATTTCTCGATCTCATATACTGAGTGATTTTTTCCACCTGATAAGCAAGTTCAAATTATTTAATTCGGGCCTGCATTTTTTTTTTTTATTAGCTGCATTTCATGAATCACCCCATAGATATATATATATATATATATATATATTTTTTTTAAAACATTTTAACCCCCAATCTCTTCATTAAGTTTGATGTCCTCTATCTCCACTGATCCGTTGTCCCTTACGTCACCACACACCCTGTATATAGGGTTTTTCTTAAGAATATGCTAATATTTAAGTGGGCAATTCTTGCAGCCATTTTGAGAAAAAACTTCATATGAACATATGTCGTAAACGTGCTAACTTTATAGATACAGGGTGGTACAGTTTCCAAAAAAAAAATTTTTTATATAACCACAATTATGCTATTGCAGTTATTTCTATGAAATTTTGTACACGTTTTCATTGCATCAAGATATATTTTGTGATGTATAAACAATTTTATTATTTTCACCAGTTGCCTCTGTATGGGTTTTGCATAGAATATTTTTGGGAAAAAATGGTATATTGCTTTTTCCCAAATTAAAAATTATTTTAGAAATTTTCATTTTTTTCTGAACATAAATAATCTCTTGAATCTACTTCGTCCGGTTCATGCTTTTCACTTGAAAACATATAAATTGTTTTACTTAATAAAATTCGGTAATTCGGTGATTTATTAGCTCACCAATAACTCTCTTAATCTAAGAGTCAGAAATTTCAATTCAATAGACTAATTGAATTTATTTTTCAGATAATCAATGTGATAAAGACAAATGCTGTTGTTATAATTGACGGTCCAACAGGATGTGGTAAAACAACACAAGTACCGCAGTACATATTAGATGACTGTAGATTATCTGACAAAGAATGTAATATTGTTGTAACACAACCTAGAAAAATAGCTACCATAAATGTTGCAAAACGTGTATGTTCAGAAAGAGGATGGACTTTAGGGACTGTTTGTGGTTATCAAGTAAGTACAAGTACAATTTGTTTTCACTGAGAGCTATGTTTCACAATTAATGATAATGCTGTTTTAACAATTAGTTTCTTAGTAATTAATTAATTAAAGGACTTGAAGAATGAATAGTTATTCAACTGAGAAAATTCGGTCTTTATAGCAGTCATCTAGCCGCTCTTTCACCTGATATTTTACCTGCAACAGCGGTAACTTTAGAAATTTCTCGGACGTAAATTGTAATTCTAAACTGAGTTTCTCCGAACTGTGGTGGAATTCTCCCAATTTATTATCGATTGATACGTTAATAACCTGTACTCCTCCCTTTCCCTTACCGAAGTAACTATGATGAGGGGAAGGAAGGTCTCAATTATTAACGTATTTGATTAGTGTTTCTTTTCTTCTCTTGAAGTTATTTGATTCACTATATATTTTGATATTTTACTTGGGTGGTAGCTATGGAAAGCAAGTAACTTTTGGATTAATTTAGTTAGAAATGATTTCTGGAGCCCTTTTATCTTGTCTTAACTTGAAGCACTTAGAATATACATATAGACACCATAAAACATATCAACTTATACACTGAGAAAGTCATTAAGAGAACTGAAAACAAATACATAGATGAAATCAGAGAATGCAAGAATTCAATACAGGCGTTCGCTCTGCTTGGAATATGCAAAAAAGCTTGAGAAGGGAAAACATGGAAATGCAACCATTGTATGGAGCAACTTACACCAACTATGAAAAAACTATAGTCCTTGCTGACAATGTATGAAGGAATATGACTTCAAAATATTCAACTGAACAACAACTTCCAAGGTTAACATAATAATCACATTCATAAAGATGTCTTCATTGAGTGAACATGTTCTGAAGGACGCTCCACTGAGTGTTCCATCGAGTTGTGCACAAGAAATGTTAAGTAACTCCAGTAGTGAAACAATTGATGACGAAATTGATATCAATATGTTATAGTTATCAAAGATGGTATGGAATCGAAAGAAGTAATCAACAATGAATACTCAAATCATAGCCTTCTTTTAGATTGGATATCCGAATTGAAAAGTATTATAGCCTTCTTATGGAAAATTCAGATTTATTTAAATATAAAATTTTAATTTTGGAGTAGAGAATGCTGAAAAAACTTTATAACTAATAATCTTCTGAACAATACACTGAAGACGCCAACATCAGTAGAACATACTACAAAATTGTCGCTTGCAGTACCCGGACCTACTTCCAACAAGGAAAATTAACTGAGTACAACGAAACAAACATTAAAACCACTGAAAACACAGGCGTATCAAATTTAAAACCTAACACTACAGTGGAAGGAGTTTTTCAGATGTTAAATGACAGTTATTGAAGTCTAGATTCCCTGAAAGCTATTCATCTTTCAAAGTTCTTATTCCAATAAATGAGTATGGAAAAGTAATGGTGGAATCGACTGAATTATGCAAAATATTTAGGAATTACCTTAGCGACAGACACTGGTTAACGAAAAATGACCATTCCTAGATCAGATTTCCGGAAGCAGGTACCCCAAGGACCAGTACTTGTAAAACTCTGTACAATATTTAAATTCATTACACCCAGAAATCCTAAAAATATGTTAACAGCAAGTTAGGTTTGGATATTTAAAATGCCTATCGTAGTTGTCTGAGAAACGTCAGTTGAAAAACCGACTAGACCACTACTAAAAATATTCTAACTCTGAATATTAAATTATTTGGACCTCGCATTTCATTCTTATTTTATTTCAGATTGGACTACAAAAAGAACTTGGTCCGGATGTGATATTATCATACATGACAACAGGAGTTTTACTTCAAAAATTAATTGGAAGCAAGTCCTTGAACCAATATTCACACATTATCATTGATGAAGTTCATGAAAGAAATCAAGATTTGGACTTTTTGCTTTTAGTTGTAAGAAAACTGTTATTCACCAAATCTTTCCATACAAAGGTAAGTAACCGTCATTATTTGAATTGCTTTAAATGAATTCTAAGAACTTATCCATCTGCTGAATGCTTTGATGACAATAATAATAATGCAGCTTTATTTCTAGTAAAAGCATACATAATTTCACATAGTGAAACCTTAAAAAGAAATAGTGTCAATAACAAAAAAAGACAATCAAAAAATCCAAAATTATACATGACACCCTAAGAATTCCCTAACTGAAAATGGTTAAATTTCTAATAACAACTTGAATATCTGTCTCTTATAGCGCCCAAAGTTTGATTCTGTTCGTATAAATATTTCAATAATCTTTGAGCTGAAAGATTATTGAAATATTTTATGCTACAGTACTTTCTTCTCATATAATTATTTATTTAATTTTTTTTTAATGGGCTCGTCCATTGGTTATACACCCAGTCTCAAATGTGAATTAAATTCATTAACCGCCACCAGACATGCACAACATCCATGACCTAGCCAGGATTCGAACCCGGTACCTTCAGCGCCACAGTTGACTCTTCAGTCCACCGTACTGCCAAGGCAGTCATATAATTATTTATGACATTATACGGAACATAGACAATTTCTACCCTCACTGAACTTGACTCAAATGAAAATGGCCTAAACATTTCATGCGCACAGTAAAACTGCTCTCTTTTTTTTTGTGCAGCATTCGTAATATGCAAAAATTTAATCTCAATAGTGAAAAGTGCTTCCTTCCCCTGTTTACAGCACAACATATTTTCATTGGCAAATTTCACGTTTTCCGGCTGTATCGCATGATTATCGAACAAGACTGAATGAAAATGAATGCTTGCGCATCCCCAAGGTTAAAAACGCTTTTTCTCAAGATTTGTAACATATTTCCTTCCTAAGTTCTGCAACATTTTACCGTATTCCTACAGAAAACTGGCAATAAAGAAAAATAACAGAAAAAATATTAAAGCCTTCATTCAATAGAACAAGCAGAAGTTCATCCATTTGTTTTCTCTTTAAATGGAATTTACTCCTTATTCATTTTTAAATTTTTTATTCTGTGTCCCATCTGCTGGCTGTCCCCTCGCATGCAATATGTACTGATTATGTCAAGGAGAGTGATCTGGCAAACATTCTTAATTTAGGCTTTCCTCCAAATTGATTTCCATGATTCTTAGTGCAATATTCGATCAAAGATATATATATATATATATATATATATATAACGGCAGTAATTATCGACTTTGCCGTTCCGCAAGATCAAAATATGATGAAAACCTATGCAGAGAAGATAAGGAAGTACGAACCACTGTCAAGGCAGATGAGAGACATGTGGAAGTTGAGAAGGGTGGAAATAATCCCACTTATAATCAGTGTCAATGGACTGGTACTAAAGAAAACTGTCCAGCATATCAAAGATCTAGAAATGCAAAATAATACCATTACATGGATGCAAAAAGCCGTTTTGCTTGGCACTGTGAATATCATCAGACAGGTCATCTATCCACACTGAGGAGAGATCTTCTCTTGGTAGAAATACCCGGGAAGCCCTGTAAGAAGTACCACTAAAGTGTGAAATTAAAAAAAAAAAAAAATATATATATATATATATATATACATATATATATATATATATATATATATATATATATATATATATATATATATATATATATATATATACCACCCGGTTGATCCTATATAACCACGAAAGTGTGAAGGGAAAAAAAAAAAAATATATATATATATAACTGTGAACTATTGATAAGGGTCAAACGACTCGATTATTTTGGAGAATAAAAGAAAACTCTTTATTCCTTGCCAAGCTTTCGAATTTATTTAATTCTTCTTCAATTCGAAAGCTTGGCAAGGAATAAAGAGTTTTCTTTTATTCTCCAAAATAATCGAGTCGTTTGACCCTTATCAATAGTTCACAGTTATACACTAAAGACTCTTAAAAATTAGTTTGAAGTTTATATATATATATATATATATATATATATATATAAACAATGGTTTAAGGGGTGTTGGAAAAACTTCAATTGTTACTATCTTCTTTATTTCATCGGTCGACGTTTCGATCCTTGGTTGGGATCTTCTTCAGGACTTCTATAAAACAAACAACATACAAATATAACACAAACATTGCAGAAAAGACAACATGTTGCGAAGAGATACCAGATCTTAAGTTGCACTGAATCTTATACAGATTTGGAGGAAAAATTATTTTTGAACACAAAATAGTCTTTAATACAATAACGTCTTTAATATTCATCAATTCCCTATCACACACTTCTTTATTCTCTTGATAATTCTTTTGAAAAAACTTTCTTCACTCATCTGACAACTGCGTAAAAACGAAAGGGGTAGGGTTAGGTCGGGTTCATAGAACATCATAGATCTTCAACTGACATTCGAGAACATAGAACTTGATGAGTCCAACAATTCACTCTCACTAAATTGGTTTGAATGTATCAGATATGAATAAATGTTACTTATATTCTCTATATCCTTTCTGTAGTTCATGGAATTTTCATGTCGCTTAATGTGAACCATCTCTAGGAAACACCTTTTCTCATATTCTCCTCGTACTCTAAAACTCTCACTGAATCATAGTCCATTCGATGGTCAACTGATCTTACATGTTCTGCCAGTGCACATATCTTTCTAGGATTCTTAATGTCGCTAATATGTTGGGTTATTCTTCTTTTTAGTTGTTGGGATGTTTGTCCGATATACACCTCATCACAATTTTGACAGGGTATTCTGTATACAACACAGCTTTTCTTTTCAGTTTCTATCCTATCTTTCAAATTACTATAAAGTCTCTTTAATTTAAATTCAGTTCTAGGTATCACTTTGATATTATCAGTTTTTAATAAGTTTATTAAGGATTTTGTCATTACATTAATCAGTGGAATGGAAGTAAATATAATTCTCTGGTCTAAATTGGTGGATGCGATTTCATCGTTATTCTGTGGCTGTCCAGAATTCGATGAATTGTGTATTAATTTCTTTAAGAGGTTCTTGGGGTAACCATTTTCAAGCATCAACTGATATAATAGTTTCATATTCTTCTCCTTTAGAGTCGGGTGTGATATCCTTTGTATACGATTCTTCAATCCTGTAACCATATTGATTTTTTGTCTCTGAGGGTGGTTGGAGAAATAATGCAAGTATCTACCTGAGCTCGAGGGTTTTCTATACCAATCAAGAATCAGTGTTTTGTCAGGTCTTCTAATGACTAGGGTATCTAGGATTATTATTATTATTCTCTAATTCTATGGTAAATTTGATAGACTCACTCTGTCTGTTGAACTTTTCAAGAGTGTAAGAGGTCTTATCACTGGGAACTGCACAAATGATGTCATCTACATATTTTTTAATAAAAGGCATCTCAAAGGGGATATCTGTTAGGATGCTATCTAGGAGGAAATCCATCACTATCTCTGCAATGGAAGGGCTGAATTTAGACCCCATTGGGGAACCTAGTATTTGGTTATAAAAATTACCTTGGAAGATGAAATAGTTTGAGTTGAAAAGAAATCTGATGATGTTTATGAAGTCTTCCTTTGGTATCGTGGTGTGGCTGCTGATGGACTCCCATCTGTGTTGAATCGCAGACAGAGCTAATTCTAATGAAATGTTGGTAAAGAGGGATACTACATCAAGGCTGATGAGGACATAATCTTCTGGTAGTTGGAATTCATTAATGAAGTTGGAAAAAGAGAAAGAATCTTCTACGTAATATCTGCCTCTAGAAACACTTAAATAACCTGAAATTATTTCGGATATATAACCTGATATCTTAGATGTTGGTGTATTTAAAGAGAGATGATGGGTCTGAGGGAGAGAACAGGTTTATGGACTTTAGAGTAGCATTAAATCACCGAACTCAGAACAAATGCGATTGTTAAAAGATGCCATGAACCAAACACCAATCTACTCTCACTAAACTGGTCCAGAACATAGGAATCATTCTTTCACGTTATCTCTACGACTGCAGAACTTGTGGAATGTGATTCATCCAATTCACTCCCACTAAACTGGTCATAATGAATCAAATAAGAATAGATGGAGCTAATATTGTTTACATCCCTTCTGTAATTCATCGAACAGGTTTCGCGTTTAATATGGTACATCTCTAAGAAACATCTTTTCTTTCCATTCACTTCACATTCAAGGATTTTGGTGGAATCATAATTCATTGGATGGCCTTTGTCCCGGGTATGGTCCGCTAGGGCACAAATCTTGTTTGGATTCTTGATGTCGCTTTTGTGTTGAGCAATCCTTCTCTTCAAAAGCTGAGACGTCTGACCAATATACACCTCACTACATATTGAACAAGGAATACAATATACCACACCACTCATATTATCAACAGTCATCCTATCTTTCACTCGACTGTATAATCTGTCGATTTTAAAATAAGATTTCTGAATCAATCTAATTTTTGTGGTCTTTAGGAGGTTAATTAATGCATTAGTCATACCATTTATTAGGGGAATAGATAAGTAAAAAATTCTATCTGCGTTTTCAGTGTCCACAGTGGTGGATGCGCCCCTCTCTCCATTCGTTGGCTGTCTCGAAGGAGTGGTATTATAAATTAATATGGACAACAACCTTTTTGGGTATCCATTCTCTAGCATCAACTGTAACAAAAACCTCAGATTCTGCTGCCTTAGACTTGGATGGGCAACTTTTTCAATACGATTCTTCAATCCTAAAATCATGTTCACCTTTTGCCCATGTGGATGATTAGAAAAATAATGTAAGTATCTCCCTGAACTTGTTGGTTTTCGGTACCAATCCAGAATCAGCCTATTTTCCGGTGTTCGAATCACCCTTGTATCCAGGAATGGGACACCATTCGCTGTTTCTTCCTCCAACGTAAACTGTATGCTCTCATGTTCACTGTTGAACCTGTCTAGAACGAAAGCAACCTGATCTTTAGGTACAGCACATATTAGATCATCAACATATTTCTTGATGAAAGGAATGTGAAAAGGAATATTGGCGAGAATGCAGTCCAGAAGGAAATCCATTACTATTTCAGCAATAGAAGGACTAAAGTTGGAACCCATAGGGGAACCGAGCACCTGTTTGAAGAATCTACCATTAAAAAGGAGATAGTTCGAAGAAAACAGGAACTTAATGGCATAGATGAATTCTTCTTTTGGTAAACTTGTGTGGTTTCTGATAGTCTCCCACTTGTTCTCAACACTTGAAACTGCCAACTCGACAGGAATGTTGGTGAAAAGAGATACAACGTCCAGGCTGATCAGGACATAATCAACAGGTAACTGGAAATCATTCACATATTGGGCAAAAAAAAAAGGAATCTTCAATAAAATATGTACTTCTGGTAGAAGAAAGATATTTAGACAGGATGTCTGATACAAAAACTGACAATTTGGATGTGGGGGTGCTTACAGATGATATTATTGGTCTCAAGGCAAGAGTGGGTTTGTGGATCTTTGGTAAACCGTAGAATCTAGCAGGGACTGAATTGTAAATGTACAGTAATTTACCTTGTATTTGTGTTATGTGGCCCTGACTGACCCATCGCTTAATCAATGCATTACATTTACCTTGTGTAGAAATGGTTGGATCTCTGTTTGGAAGAAGTTGGTAATACTTTTCATTGAGCAAAATTGTGTTGGAGAGCTCTATGTACTGATCCTTATCCATCAATACCGTGACATTGCCTTTATCAGCCCGTAACACAAGCAATTCTTGATGTTCACTTAGGTACCTCTTACAGTGGTAAAATTCTCTCTGGAAAACATTATTGGTCCTTTTTCCAGGTTTGATGTAGTTGGTGACTATATTAGCAGCTTGGGAACGTTTGATGTTCTTTCCCTCATCTGACAGTCTATCATTAAGCATTGAAACCTCCTTTAAAGGAATATCAATGCCGAATTTGGGGCCCAGTGCTAGGAATTTCAATATTCTATCTGGTATCATGACGGAACTAACATTCTTAACCCACCTTTTCTGTGGTTCCACTCTCTTTAGAAGTTCATCATAAAGAAGAGTGACATTATAACACTTATCAATTTTTCCACACCCCTTATCAAATTTACTACTATTGTTGTATATTGGGAATTAAAATTGTTGATATATATACAGGGTGTTCTGATTTGTTTCCGACAAACTGAAACGGGTGATTTTAAGCAAAAAAGTTCCTATGAACATGGGTCCGGAAATGCTTCGTTTCTGAGATACAGGGTGTTGAAGTTGAAAAAATAATTCGCGTTGTCTTAAATATCTTTCGACTGATTCCAAATAATTGTATGAAAGTTGGTACATAGGGTTTTTTGAGGTGAGAAATTCAAATTTGTGATCGAGTTGGTTGTATTTTCTAGAGGGCGCCACTGGCAATCATTTCGTCCCCTTTAAACCGTAGCAACTTTTCTGTGCTACCCTGTACGTCATTCTGGACTAAAAAAATCGATTCCCCTGACTTTTCTAGTTAAAAAAGGTATAACTCATTTAAGTTGCTAGGGGCAACCGTTTCAGAGAAAAACGCATTTAAAGCCAAATCCATATTTTTGTAATCTCTAAAACATGTAGAAACAAATTTGTAATGATTTTAAATTAAATATTTTTTAGAAGTAACAATTTAGAACAAAACAAAATAACATAATAATTTTTAAAGAAGGTCTTCGAAATGTTCACCGTTCTGTTGAATGCATGACATGTATGACATCTTCGAATGATTGATTGTTTTACATTCAACAATTGTTGCGGCAATAGATTTAAAATGGCTATACACAATGACAGATTTAAAGTGTGTTAGGTTCAGATGTCATTAATTATAATTATAGTTAACTAAGTTAATAGCTTATCAACAAATACAGGAAAATGGTATTGGTTACCAAAGGCCCGAACGAAGCATACAAAGAAGAAATCATCTACAGAGAAATAGGATTTTACAGACCTTCGAAGAAAATAAAAACTCAGTATTGGTAAAGCATCCCAACAACGCAATATTTCAGGAAACAGAATATTCAGAACACTTAAAAACAACAATTACATAGCATACCACTTCTACTTATTAGTGGGCAATAGAAAATCCGCATGCATTTCGCCTTAGAAATTTTCAAAATGAATTTAAATTTAATATTTGAATAGGAATAATTTCATGAAAGGATTTCGAAGCAGTCAAAACATATTAAAGAAAAGGCGATCTATTTTTTCAACTTTAACACCCTGTATCTCGGAAACGAAGCATTTCCGGACCCATGTTCATAGGAACTTTTTTGCTTAAAATGATGTGGTCTCAAAAATAAATAACACCCTGTTAATATTTATTATTTTTATTGAAAGCATTGATATACATATTGATATTCATATACAATTCAAGAGATAACTCTTGAAGATCTAACAATCCTATTATTATAATATAAACGTTATATTATAAAATTGTATCAAAGATAAAGAAGCCGCACTTCACACAAAAATAGATGGTACCGTTTGTCGAAGAACTACCGACAAGCTTGATGAAGCGCAAAAAACTCGTTAAAATAGGGGTGAGCACACATGCCGATGCCTGAAATAATTTTTACGGCAGGCTTGAACATAGTCTTATATTATGTCTAACCTCAAATTCAAGTTTTGTTGATCTTGTAATTATTTTAGGCTTAGTTCGCAAATTCTAGGGAAGGCTAGCAATATTTTAAATGTTTCCAGATCGCTTGTTGCGAGGCAAATACATGAAAAGCGAGTTTCGCCTGGTGCTCCAATATTTTTTCTTTTGCTATTTTTGGACGCCCCTGCGGACCTTGCGCCCGTGGCAAGTGCCACCTTTGCCACGCCCTAAATACGGTTCTGTTTTCTATAACCCCTAATATTTCCCATACTTAATTATATGCTTTTGGGGCTAGTTGTGAAGCAAACCTTGAGTGTACATTGTTACTAGAGCTAGGCACCTGCAGCAGTCTGTTTGTCACACTTCGAATAATGATATCATGTTAGATAGGATTCCTTGAATATACCTTCTTATAGCATAATATTTTGATGGCTAACAGACAATTGTTTAATTCCTGAAAAAGTACCAGCCCGAGCGGGGCTCAAACCCGCAAGTCTAATTTATCTCTCTGGCTAAAATTGTTCGGTTGGTCGCAAAATTCAGAAAACCTGAATCATACTGAAGTCGATAAAATATCGACGACGTTAGAGGAAAGGTAGAGAGGTAGAGCATCGGACTAGTGATTCGGAGGTTGCGGATTCGAGTCCCGCTCGGGGAGGTACTTTTTCCGGAATTAAACAATTGTCTGATAGCGATCATAATATTATGCTATTACAATTAATTTCGGACATCAACCAACTTTTTTAATTCGTTCTTATGCATAAATAACACTAATATATGAAAGTGCAGTGATCTGATATTGTATGTTATTATTTACATCTTCAAGTGCAAAAAAATTGCCAAAAATTGATTTTGTTGCCAATTACGATCTTGTGAAAATCGATAAATCATCATTAACGAAATATCTCAAAGTTAACCTTAGCATACATGGCAAAAACAAGAATAAATTTTTTTGATTCTTTGATAAAAATTTAAAAGTTGATGACGTAACCTCGATATATCTACCTGAATTGTATTATTCATAATCGAGTGATGTAGTAGTAGTAATAAAACATTTTATTAGCTTCAAGCTGCAAAATTTTATAATATCAACATTACAATAATGTTCAAATAAAATAAATAAGTTATTTTTAATAAAGCATTATTCAAACATTTTCTAGTTCATGGTTTATAGGTTAATGAAATTAACCGTTAGTTCTCCTTTTATTAGCCAAATAATACAACGTTCAATTTTTTGTGAAATATATTTCAATATCAGGAAATTATCCAATAGCCGAAAACAGAACAGGCATATCTTGAGGCAACACAGATACCTTAGAAACTTATGCCCATAAAGAAATTTCGTGTGAACAACTTCGCCATTTAGTTATAAAAATGTTTTTGATTCGTTTATTTGATGAAAATATAAAAAGAAAAATAAGTACGATTTCCAAGTGTGTAATATCATACGATATTAATTAACTATCTGGTTATTGTATCAACAATTATGCCATCAACATAACCATTGTCAAACAGAAGATTTCCACGCCATTTCATAGGAATCATAATCGAAAGTAAACAAAGGAGAATGATGTTTGTCATCAAGGGTAAGTAGCGATATACCGGTTTCACCCTTATTAGGGATCATCAGTACCGCATAACTCAACCCAAGATGACGAACAAACGAAATAGCAGGCATGTTATTGGACGCGTTTGTTTGATATTTGAGATAATATTGAATTGAAATTATGAAGTTGTTAGATTCTTAATTTGCAAGTTAAGATATTCTTAAGGAAGGAATTGTCATTTTCAGAGAAATGGTCTGAGGAACAGCGGACTGTTAGTCAGGAATTTGTATTATTTTACACTTGAATGTCAATGTTCAATTGAGGATGTGTGGTCTGGTTGGAATTAAAAAAAAAACTAATATTTCTCAAACCTTTCTAGAACTGTTATTTTAACTGTAATTATAGGATTTGTGCTTCATTAAAAACCATAAAAAGTTTGTTATTTCTTTTTTTAAGGTCATACTCATGTCTGCCACCATTGATGCTGAAGAATTTGCTTACTATTTCAGAAGTCAATATAGAGGTTCAGACATACCAGCCCCCATCATACATATAAGGGAAAGGAGCACTTACAGTTTAACCACTTATTATTTGGATCATTTGCCAGAAGTACATTCGGTAAGATTAAGTAGAATATACTCAATTTCAATTTATCTGTATACTTCCAAACAACTTATCCACCAGTGAGAGGTTTTATACAATTCTTTTAAGTATACACTCCTATTTATGCAGCATCAAATAACAATTAGGCATGAAGCGCCTCTATCTCTTCCATTTCACTGAAGATTTTGAGAATTGTTCTTCATGAAAATATTTTCATTTGCACTTTGGTATTTGTTCTGCATAAATATTAAAATTTTGGATATTTTCACATGATAATTACTACGAGATATTTGTTAATTTATTTTGTATAACACACAGCATGAAATGTGCATTGTAATGAATAGAGATAGTTTTTGTGAACCCTGTGTGTCCACCCTGTTTCAATTGGAATCAACATGTGATACATTTTTGTAATCAACTCAGCTAGAGTAATCGGAAAATTAGGACAAAATGGGGGTGTTCCATTTAAAAAAATGACGGTGACGCCATTACTCAAAAGTAATTTACTCTGTATATTAGATTTTTATTTTAAATTACGGTAAATTCAAAATAAAAAATCGACGTGTTTCAGGATTATTTCTTGAAATGGTCTGTTAAGCTAAAAATGAATTTGTTCCATATTTTACGGACACAGTGTATAGTTAATATGTACAGGTTGGGCAAATAAGCGAGGTAAGCGGCTATATCTCAAGATCCACATCATGCGGTAAAAATGTTAACACTAAAGTGTACAAGAAAACACACTGGAAATTGTTTTGCACTTCATACCTCTACCGCTAGAGGGCGTAATGGCTATCGTCGAGTAGAAAAATGAATTTTACTAGAAAATGTTTCATATCAAGTTGAAGAAAAAATATAATCACTGTAATCCTTGGGAAATTCTTTATGTTTTTGAATTATCAGTTTCGATTTCACGACATCTTATAAGGGTGGGGGAAAGGGAGAAATCTGACTGATTGAAATGTCTGTAACTTCAGTTTGGCTCAACATTTTTGAGCAACTTGTATCTCGTTTGAGGGCAACATCTTGTTGATTGAGAAAAAAATATACTCATGATAAATTTGTTTTTGCTGCTTTCGATAGGGTGTGCTAAGTGAGAAGTTCATTGTTTTGTTCATTTGACTCCGAAATTTCAAATGTAATGATAGGATTTTATGAACAGAAACAGAAGTTCCATAAAATTTGCATAAAAAATCTGAAGGTCGCAAAGCGATAGTTTCAGGCGTTCTGGAGTTATGACCGAAAGAAGATATTTTTAAAATGATGCACTGAAAAACCAAAATGTGTCTTCCTTATAAGATGTCGTGAAATCGAAGCTAATAATTCAGAAACATAAAGAATTTTCCAAGGATTACAGTGATGCTATTTTTCTTCAACTTGATATGAAACATTTTCTAGTAAAATTCATTTTCTACTTGACGATAGCCATTACGCCCCCTAGCGGTGGAGGTATGAACTTCAAAACAATTTCCAGTGTGTTTTCATGTAAACTTTAGTGGTAAAATTTTTTACCGCAAGTCTCTGCGATGAGTGGATCCTGAGATATAACCGCTTACCTCGCTTATTTGCCCACCCTGTACATATTCCATGATATGAATACATAATTAAAAAACATGTTGATGAAAAATACTGGAATGCTATTCTGATGAAGTAAATTAAAAAAAATTTGATTGAATTCTTCCTGTGTATTTTGCTCTACCCCATTTACAACATTGATTTGAGAAATCTCGTCCATTTCTACACTTACATTTGTATCATCTATTGAATTCAATTCTTTCATTTCTATTACAATATTATACAATATAGCACATGTCACAATGAGCAATTTCGTTGTTTCTAGTTTTAATCGTATTCCTCAAGCAAGAACTGTAAACCTTTAGAACCAGAGGGGATCAGTTCTTGGCCCGCTGCTGTTTCTGGTCTACATATCCGATTTGACTTCGCTACTCAAGTCTGATGTGTCCTTGTTCACTGACGGTGCTAAGCTCTACAACTATGCACATACCAAATCTTTTTTGCTCCAGGAGGATTTGACTACTTTATTCTCTTGGTGCTGCGACTGGTTGAGCTCAATTTATTAAAGTGTAAGGTTCTTCACTTGGGAAAAAATAATCCAAGAATAGCTTACCATATTGATGGCATCCCCCTCACCATTACTAGGAGTCAACTAGATTTAGGTGTTGTTGTTACTGAGGACCTCTCATGGTCGGAGCATATTTTATATATTTCTTCTAGGGCCAGAAGAATGATTGGGTTGATTGAACATAACTTTCGTTTTTGTGATCCCTCTGTGTGTTCTGAACTCTACAAGACTCATATTAGACCCATTTTGGAATATTCGGGCCCGGTTTGGTGTCCGAATCTGGTTTGGCAGCGAGAATTATTGGAGTCCATACAAAGACGCGCCACTAGGATACCATATGGAAGGGTGCGACCGACATACGAGCAGCGCTTGGCTCTTTTTAATCTTCCCCCTTTTCAGGCTAGAAGGGATCGTGGTGACCTGATCGTTGCCTTTCGAGCTTTGACTTTGAGATTTGGGGTCGACATTGGTGATATGTTTGACCTTGCGAGTACCAGCCAACTTGTAAATGTAAATCACGACAATTTTTCTTCACCAATAGGATATTCCATAATTGGAACAGTGTTCCTGATGAGGTCGGCGCATCTAGTGTCAACTTCTTCAAGAAAAATTTGGACTTTTGGTGCTGAACCGGTGTGTGTTGAGGGTCGGTTTTTTTTTGTGATTTCACTAATTTCTTTCTGTATTATCTTTAGTTTCACACTCTGTAGTTTTTCTTTTAAATTTTGTATATGAGTTGAGAAAACTCTTTACTATTATATAATAATAATAAATTGGAATGGAATTATACCAAAAGAGTATGTTAGAATTGAACATGCTCTCGTCATGTTCTTGGTGTTGAGGTTTGTTTTTAAAATTTTGTTGATTCTCCTAATGAACTCAGTTGTTAAGTCTTCCTTCATTTTTTGATGGTTTATTCGTCGGTTGTGTTTCATTACTAGGTATTTATAAAGATCGTCCGATTTCATCGATTCTATCTCCTGTCCTTTGGAAAGAGCCATCGGTTCATCTTGGATTTTTCCTCGCACTACGCTAATAGTACGACACTTGTCCAGTCCGAATTTCATCCCCACGTCTTTCGAAAAATTTTCCACTAGTTTGACCATAATTTGTAAGTGGTTTTTGTTGCCTGCTATAAGTTTTAGGTCATCTATGTATAGCAAATGATTGAGTGCAATAGTATATCTATTGCCTTTGACATTGAAACCTTTTTCAGTAGCATTCAGTTGTTTAGAAAGGGGGTTCAGCGCCAAGCAGAACCATAAGGGACTCAATGAATCTCCTTGGGAAATTCCCCTTTTTATTGGAATCTGTTTAGTAGTTATGTTCGCCATAGAAAGTTCGATATTCGTTCTCCAGTTGCACATTGCATACTTCAGGAAGTTTATTGTAATTGGATGGATCTTGTATATTTCCAAAATTTTTGTCAGCCACCCATGTGGAATAGAGTCGAAGGCCTTCTTATAGTCAAAATATGTCATAAAAAGATTTCTGTATTTATGAAGGCTTGGTTGCATATGATGGAATCTATTATCAGCAGTTACTTCGACCTAGTGCATTCTTGGAACATCCTTTCTGTTGTGCTGTCATTATATTATTTTTCTACCAATGTTTGTAGATACGAGTTGCTAAACATGATGTGATGATTTTATATATTGTCGATAGGCATGTAATTGGTCTGTATTTTGATGGATCCGCTGTGTGTTGCAAATCCTTCGTTAGGAGGTAAGTGGTCCCTGTTGTTAAAAATTTGGGCATTTCCGTTGGATTACTTATAGCACCATTTATGGTTGCAACTAGTCTGCCGTGTATACACCAAAATTTCTTCAACCAAAAGTTGTGGATTGCCGGGTGATTTCCAATTGTATGTGTTTTTCAATATTTCATGGAATTCTTCTATAGAAACTGCATTATGCGGCATGTGTTATATTGTCTCACATGATTTCTCTTCACTTCTTATCCAATCAGCCTGGGAGTTGTAGGGGGTTGGTGTAGTCAGTTGATCTGTCCAAAAATTCTCAATATCATCGACGGTTGGATAACTTCCTGGTATTGTTGACATATTATTAGTTAACAATTTATAGAATTTTCTTTCGAAATTTTCAAGAATCATATTATCCTGTTTTCTTCTATAGCTCTCATTGTATCTTCTCAGTCTTTCGGAGAACACACTAAGTTTTTGTTTCAGTGTGTCTAAAATTTGTTGAGCATTTTCCTTGTTTAGATCATACGTTGTATATTGCTGGTGACGATCCATTATTATATTCACCATTTTTTGTAGTTTTATAGACGGCGAACCTGTTGGTGAGACTCCCAATATCTTGTCGGATGCTATGAACTTTGTCTTCTAGCCTTTTTTGCCAATGTGGTCTAATTTGTTGTTTTTCTCTGGCTGGTTGCCGACTTTTAGGTTTTGGCTTCACACCTAACACTGTTGCTATTGAAAATGCTGCATAGTATATGATGAGGTGTAATGATTCGAGATTATATTAGTCAGGAAGATACTTGGGTATAATCTCCTTGTTGGTCATGACCAGAAAATAAGATAGTTTCTTGGATGTCCTCAATCTTGGCAGAATCGGTCGTCTCAATGGATCTCTGCCTTCAAAATCTATAACGCATCTATTCATTGTGGCAGATAATTGCTCCAGTAGTTCTCTTTGGTCTTCTTCTGGATTTTCGACGGGTGCAGAATATATATTCCGTTGTTGCCTATCACTTATTGGTATCACATCTGCGTTGTTTTGTTCCTCAGAGTTCATCTGTGCATTGATGTTGTGTTGGTTTTCAGCACAATCGTAGTTTTCTTCAATTGTCGTTTCGTTGTTAGTGAGGTTGCTATTCTATAGCCTCAGTTATACTTCATTATTTATGGTGTTAAGCCTCTCATCGGGTACAAGTTTATTTCTCAATTTGACCCTGTATTGGTCGGCTACTCTTTGCTCAGAGACTTGGAGTCCGGGATAGTTTCTGTGGAATTCTGCAAACAGCTTTTGCCGGTAGCCTATTTTATCCTCTTCCATATTAGTCACTTCATAGTATATGCGCATGATCGTTTCATTTATCGTACTTGTCCATTTCATGCGTCTTCTTGGGTGAGTGCTGGTTGGGGATCCTGCGCAGTTCCTTCAGCGGTCGGAGAAGCTCGTGTTATTCTTCTCCTAGAATGTTGAGATTGTGGAGGCGTAGCATACTGTCATGTCCAGCGCCGGCTCCAGACTCGCCCTGACGAACCTCAGGCAGCGGCTCTATATTCCTATTCCTCAAATTCACCATCATTCATGGGTTCCTCCATGTCGTGGGGGAGACGGCCTCAATCCGCTGAGCTACGGTGGGACAATTCTTGAGCTGCTTTCCACACGGCTTCGTCCGTTACCCTGGACAGGGACCCTTCGACAGGTTTCAGCTTTCCGGGTCAGAGAGCTCCTGGAATCTGCGGTGGGCAAGAGTCGATTCAACTCTCCTGATGGGTGAATCGCTAGGGATTTCCTACCGCTACCAAAAGGACACAAGCACCATCCGAAAAGTAGCATTGAGAGGACGACACTGCCTAGGAATAAAGGAGGCAGAGGTCTGCTAGACATCATGGAACTTGCCCATGGGAAAATTGAATGCCAACGAACATACTTCAAAGACAAATCAGGCACGTCAGAGATCTATAAAGTACTGTGTTAAGCATACGAATCAACACCTTTACAACTGCACAAGGAGAAATTGTCATACAACCACCAGACAATTCAAGAAAAACTGCAAATAGGGAGAGAAAACCCCTTCACATGGACGACATTTCAACGAAGTGAACCAGGATCATGTCGACATTGAAGCGTCGAACTATTAGCTCACATCAGGTGCGATGTATCCAGAAACGGAAGGATTTCTTTTAGCCACCCAAGATCAAGTGTTCTCAACAAGAAATTACTGCAAGCATATCATAAAGGATCGAACTATTACTGACGATCGAGGCCGTTATGGGTGTCCAACGAATGAGACAATCCAACATATCACGGGAGGATGTCAAATGTTTGCAGGCAATGAATATAAAGAGAGACACGATGCAGTTGGAAAGATACTACACCAAGAATTGGCAACCATATTAAAACTAATTCATTCTAAAAAAATGGCATATTACAAGTACTGACCGAGGACCATCCTGGAAAACGAACGCTATAAGCTGTACTGGGATCGTACAGTTTTGACTGATAAAACAGTCCCTCACAACAGGCCAGATATACTCCTGATAAATATCACAAGGCGGCAATACTCATCGACGTAGCAATACCTAATAACAACAACATGCGTCAAAAAGAAAAAAAAATCAAAATATAGGGACCTTGAATTTCTGATAAAGTGGTAGTGGGGAATGATATCAACGGGAACCATTCCAATTATCATCTCAACAACAGGAATAGTACTCAAAAATCTCAAGAGAAATATCAAGCAACTAGAACTTAGTGAGTATATTTGAAATATGATGCAAAAAGCTGTTCTTTTAGGTATTGCAAGGCCGGTAAGAAAATTCCTAGGAAGCGAAGGACAGGTCCAAGGATCGCGTGTAAGGGGACCAGAAGTTCGACGAGAACCAGGGGAACACAAGGACCGAACACGACCGAGCTCTTTCCTTCTAATATTTTAAGTATCTGGGATTGAGTGAATGTTCCTCTCAGCGGGGAGTGAGAAGCCGACGGCGAGGAGATATCCTACGTGTATAGGCTAAAGTTGGGGATAATAATAATAATAATAATAATATTTTATCAATTCACGATCATGTGAGTTCTTAGTTTGACCACCAGTTCAAAATTTGATTGAAAAATAATAACCCAATTGGAAGTCATTGGCATGTTTATTCTCAACAAAAACAGTTTAATTACCCTCTATCTCTAAAAACTGGACTTCAAACCTGTGATATTTTCGGTTTTGAGTCCACGAGATAAACATTAGTGAATAATGCCTTCCAGGGTAATGCAGGATATTGAAAAACTAGATGGTTGAAGCTGGTATAGAGAGGAATGCTTGAGAGGGCAGTATACCCTTTCGAGGGGTTCTCGAATACTTCATTTCCTCTACAGTCCTGACTAATCTTAATGTGGATGTTTGGCATGTAGTCTTTTTATTGAATCAATATATCTATATGCTAGACTATTTTCAACATGACGTTGAGTTTTGAATTGTGTAACTGAGAATTCATCTAGGATTTGGATGAAGCAACTTTTTTTTATGTGTAGTATTATTTGTTTAATCATGGATCAGTTATTTAGAGACATTAATTTCAATTTTTTTTAGCCTCCTATTTTCGACGAATGCAAACCAGAACTCAGTCCCGACATTTTGGAAATATTCATGTTTTTGATGACTGCTTTGGATAAGCTGGATGAACAGAAGAAACTCGAAACTAAGGAAGAAGAATTTGGTAGTGTTCTAGTATTTCTTCCTGGAATACGAGAAATCGAAGATGTGGAAAAACTGTTGGAGGATACGCAGAACAAGGCCAATTTGGATAGAAAGTAAGTAATATTCAAACGTTGACGTGTATTGTATTGTATACAAGGTGCGTCTTTGACTTGTATCGGGTGTCCCAAATTCGTTGTCTAGTGAAGGGATCTTTGAGCTAGAAAAAATGGCTCATTTTCTGCCACGATTTTTGAGAGAATTAATATGGTGAAAACCGCAACCTCATAAATTCTGTTTTTAAGCTATAAAAGAAAATTGGAAAATGGTGTGAAATGAAAAGTTCTCATAAATTCTTCATTACCGGTGCTATCAACATGAAACAAAAACATTCCACAGGCACTTTTTTCAAGAATTCTTTGGTGTAATAATTTGTTCTTTATTGTCATTGTCATGGTCGAAGGCTGGTAAAGGATCTCGGAGGGTATTCCACATGCCGATAGGGAATATCCACTAAATTCCGAGAAATGTCCACTGTTTCATAAGCTCTGCCAGCAAGTCCGAATTCCGACGTCCTCGAAGGCTCAGAAGGGCCGCGTGACCACTGGTAATGCATGTCAATCATGTAGCGAACAGAAATAGGGCGAAAGGCGAACTTCTGGCGCCAAAAATCCGGAACCCCTCGGCTAAGGATTAGCATCCCAACAGAAAAGCTCCAGGATGGGGGTTGAGGCAATGGGTTAGCAGCCTGTTACTCGGAAAAATTATGATTTGCTCAAGGAACCTCGAATCAGTCTCGGAATTTGGATGGGAATATTTGGAGACGACGTTTAACATCGAAAAGTACTATGAGAATCGGAACGTGGAATGTAAAGAGTTTTACTAATAAAGTATTTGAAGTTGTGGGTGAAGTAACAGAATGCAGTATGGACATCTTGGTATTGTCTGAGACAAAAAAGAAAAGTAATGTAGTGAACTCTTGGATGGTTACCTTCACTGTTGGTCAGGAGTAGATAAGTCTCTACTAGTGAAGAAACATATTCAAAAGTACATTGAAGACTATGAGCCAATATCTGAGCATATAAATACTATGACCCTTCGATTATTTGGTCTGCAGACGGTAATTGTGGGAGTGTACGCACCAAATGATGACGCCACCATGCAAGTTTAGGATGAGTTTTATTCGCAGTTGTCGGACGTTCTGATGAGGATTAAACCTTGCCAGGAAATAATTATAGCAGGTGACCTGAATGCAAGAGTGGGTAGCCAGGAAAACAGCAGGGTTGTTGGTCGATACGGCGAGGAGGTTGTCAATGATTCTGGTTTGCGGCTGATAGAATTATGCGAGTTGAATTGCCTACGAATGCTCAACTCATTTTACCCTCATAAACTCATTCATCGATACACACGAGAAAGGCCTTCTTTACAGCAAAAGTCTAACATTGATTATGTGATAACACGACAACGCTCAAACTTTAAGATACATAACTGTAGAGTAAAGAGAGGAGCTAATTACGGATCAGATCATAGACTGGTAAGCGCAGTCTTTGTTTTTCCCTTCGTAGTTGGTCGACACCCGGCACAAGCTGTATCAGAGAGACAAACACAACACCTGATTGATGATGAAGACTGTTAAAAGTACAATTTGGAACTGTTAAAAGAAGAAAGTATCAGAGGAGATTGGAATTGGCCTTGAATGACATAGAAGTTGACAATGACATTGAACTGGAATACAATAATATAAAAAATATCATCAAGAGAGCAGCAACGGAAGCATTGGGAGAAGAGCGTACAGCAAGAAAATATGGTCAGCCTATATGGCTCACAGAGGAAGTGAAGGCAGTGATAGAAGAGAAGAAAAATTTGTATCAAAGATGGCTATCCAACCATCAGATGTCAACAGGCGCGAATATAAGGCTAAAAACAAGAAGTAAGAAAGATCATTAAGCATGAAAAGGAACAATTGTGGGGGTTCAAGTGCAGTGAGGTGGAGAGTTTGATGGGGGGGATCCAGAAGCACAGAAGCATGGCGTATGATTAGGCGGATCAAGACCAACCATTCAGGTTACATATCGCACAGAATACCAGTGGACAAATGGAAACAATTCTATGAGGAATTGCTGGTGGAAAACAGAGTCGAACATCAACAGGAAACCACGTATGTCCAGGGGATACATAATTGTAAATCTTGTCGAGTCAGGAAGTTGAGGAGAATTTGAAAACAATAAAAAATGGTCGATCACCTGGGCCAGGAAATATCCCTGCCGAACTCCTCAAATATGAAGGAAATGGTCTGGTATGCCGCCTCACAAGTTTTTTCAATCGTTGCTGCCAGATGAATGAATTACCAAAGGAAATCAAGGTATCTGACATAGTGCCGTTGTTCAAGAAGGGCGATAGAAACAACCCCGGGTGCTACAGAGGTCTTAGTGTCAATGGATCTATCAGTCGACTCTTTGGAAAAATCCTGCATAATAGGCTTAGAAATAATATTGGCCATAAAATTGGTGAAGATCAGAGTGGATCCTGTAACGATAATTTATTTGTACTTCAGTAAATTATGGAGAGGAAAATTGCGGTTGATCAGGAGGTGCACCTGGCATTTGTTGACCTGGAAAAGGCCTACGACTCTATCCCGAGGGCCCGTTTGTAGGAAGCTCTTGATGTTCTCAATACTGACGGCTCTCTTGTCTCTATGATTCAGGAATTGTATAAAGAAAATATATCTCGCGTCAGAATCGGAAAAGAGCTGTCGTAGCCGATACCAACAACAAAAGGTTTAAGGCAGGGATGTAGTCTTTCACCGCCGTTATTTAACGCATATGTTGAAGTGGCACTGAAACTTTGGAAGCGGAATTGTCAAGGCATGAGTATTCCAATTGGAGACGAACATCTTTTCTCGTTGAACTTCGCAGATGATCAGGTTGTGCTGGCACAGGATTCATATGATATAGAATTCATGCTGAAGGGGCTCTACAATGAATATAAAAGATGGGGTTTGCATGTAAGTTTAGAAAAAACAGCTGTAAACACCGAAGCAAGATTTGAAATTCTTATAAATGAAGTTGCTATCAAACAGGTGGGTAGTTTTAAATATCTTGGCGTTACAATGACCAAAGACGGCATAGGGAGAGAAGAAATGAGAAAGAGAATCAGGAATGGTAAAAGGATTGTAGGATATCTCAACAGCCTATGGTGGGACAAACATATTTCCCATAACACCAAAAAACGAATTGGACAAGCTTTTGTGGAGTCAACTCTTCGTTATGGCGCTGAGCACTGGGCAATGGGTGCTGATATGAAACGCAGTGTGTTAGTCGTGGAGATGGATTATCTGCGACAAAGTGCTGGTATATCGAGACTAACTCTGAATTAAGACAAATCATGAAAGCTGATGACACGCTGCTTGATAGAGTTGAGAGACAGGGATTGAGATGGTTTGGACATGTCCCAATAATGCCTGAGGATCGATGGCCGAAAAGAGTCTTTGAATGGACTCTTCCTGGCCGCAGAAAGAGGGGTAGACCAAGAAGACCCTGGAATGGGTTCATGAAGGAAACAATGGCAGCTCGGAACTTGAGAGAGGAAGATTCATTGGATAGGGAGGCCTGGAGGAGGGAAACGGGAAGACGGCATTTGGCTGTACCTTAGGCTAATATTGTATGATTTTGTATTGTGTTGTAGTTTATATCCCGCAATATATATATATATATATATATATATATATATATATATATATATATATATATATATATATCGCTTGGATTGATTACAAGAAGGCCTTTGATTCGGTGCCACATTCTTGGTTACTCAAAGTACTAAGACTGTACGGAATATCAGAAAAAATAATAAATCTTCTAGAACATCTAATGAAAGAATGGAAAACAACATTACTGATCGAGACCAAGAATGGAACAAACAAAACGAGAGAGATAGCGATCAAGTGCGGAATTTTCCAAGGCGACACTCTAAGCCCGCTCTGGTTTTGCCTGGCGTTGAACATCCTCAGCAAGATACTCAATAAATCCTGGTATGGATACGTATTAAATAAAACCAGAAAATTGAAAGTCAATCACCAGCTTTACATGGACGACCTGAAACTGTTCGCAGCAACCGAAGCCGAACTGAGAAGGCTGTTGGAAATTGTGTCCTCCTTCAGTCAAACAATAGGTATGGAAATGGGACTGGATAAGTGCGCGGTACTGAACGTAAAGAGGGGAAGGATTGTGGATGGAGATGAGATAAAGCTGTGGGACGACTCTATAATAGCATGCTTAAAACCGCATGAAGCATACAAGTACCTTGGCATACAGCAGGCCCTAGCTATTAGAACAGCCGATGTGAAAGAAACACTGAGAACAAAATACTTCACAAGACTAAAGAGTTTACTAAAGGCTAAACTCAATTCTAAGCCACTTTTCACATCAATCAATATATGGGCCTTACCCTGCTTGAGCTACTCATTCGGGGTCGTACGCTGGACATCTGCCGATCTGAAGGCATTGGACATTCAGACAAGAAAGCTACTCACCAGGTATGGAGTTCATCATCCCCACTCCTCCGCTAGTAGACTCTACATCAGTAGGCATGATGGAGGTAGAGGGCTCCAGAACATCCAGATAACTCATAATAAAATAATATCAGATATGAGAAACTACTTCAGGTCAAAAAACTCACCTTTCTATGAGACTATATGCCAGGCGGATGACTTCTCGGCACTGCAGCTGGCAAATCCTTCCGTCAACCTAGAGGAGCGATCAATGGAGCAGCTCTCGGAGGAGTGGCACAGTAAAGCTCTCCACGGCAGATACCCCGGAGGTTTAAAATCAGATAATGTCTTAAGATCGGAGTCATTAACTTACCTCAAAGCAGGATACCTGTACCCGGAAACTGAGGGCAGAATCGTGGCAATACAGGATCAGGTGGTCCCCACACGAGCGTACATGAAAAGAATAACAGGCCGCAATATACCCACAGACGTCTGCCGGAAATGTTCCAAATCCCTGGAAACAATACAGCATGTAACATCCTCATGCCCAATACTGGCTCCAAAGGACTACATGGAGCGCCACAACGCGATGGCAAAGGTTTTTCACAGGGAACTCGCGAAGAAAACAGCTCTTATACGGGATACGGGGACGCTTTATACTTACCAACCATGCAGCGTCCTGGAAAACGATGTCTACAAACTGTACTGGGACACAACTATGGTCACGGACAGGGCAATATCGCATAACCGGCCGGACATAGTTCTGTTTAATAAGACCGAAAAATTAGTTCAGATAATAGACATAACGGTACCCGCCGATGATAATATCGCCCGAGCGTACACTGAGAAACTCACCAAATATCATGACCTCGCGTTTGTGCTGAAAGAAATGTACGGTCTGAGGAAAACATCAATTCTCCCACTCATAATATCGGTAAATGGCCTGGTGGGGACACACATGATTGAAAACACGAAACGTCTACAATTAGATACTTACCTGATTAGCCAAGCACAGAAAGAGGTCATCCTGGGTACCACGCGGACAGTCAGAAGTGATTTTCAGCTATATCTCGTAAATGGTTCTATTGAAGGAAATGATTTTTGGAATATAGCTTTTCCTTGTTGTGATACATCTTCTCCGAACACAAGATTCCCTACACATCTTACAGTTTCTTCATTATGAACATAACATCACATAAAAATACCAGAAATTCGAAGAACCCATCTCTTAAAAGTAATTTGAACGTTCATTGAACAATATTTGGCTAATTTGGAAAATAAAAGTATTCTTCATATTTTCTCCTACAAAGCGCCGTTTTCGAGTAACTTGATCTTAAAAAAAAAAAATTATCTGTGAAATTCGAAAAATTGGGTACTTTGGCTAAATGCAACTCTGTTCTGTTGTGGAAAAAAAACAGAAATGAATATTTACTACGATGTCATGTCTCAGATTTTAGAATTGAAGTACTAGCCATTTTAGTTTGAAAATGAAGTTATTTGAATAAGCTCACCTCAACTCTTCTATTTGATTACAAACTTGCTTTGACACAGCTCTTATAATAAGAAGATACTGCATTAAAATCAACATTCTATTTTGAAAAGTCCAGATTTCCCATAAAGCCCATGTTTAAAAAAGTTTTCACAAAATAGTCCCATTATAATGACAACAGTCAATATCCCACTAAAGACTGCTGCTATCGAACAATACTGTATTCTTCAAGGGTCATTCAAACTCACATCGAAACATACCACTACGACTAGGTACATACTAGACAAATTTTCATGTGATTGAGATTAAATACTTTTATTCTTTTGCTATTCCATAAATTCATCCTAGAGCATATGATTGACATACTTCCAAGAGTGCCATAATTGTTTTAATATGAAAACAAATAGGTGAGTTGAAAGAAACAGGATATTCAACTGTGGATATTTATATTGAATACTTCTCATTCATTTTCAATGGCAAAATCAAGAAGATTCAAGTAGTAGAGTTGGCTATAATGTAGGTACATATTATAGAACAAATTTGATTACAAGTGGAGTCTAACATTTTCCATTGATTACAGAGCCATAAAACTTCATTTCCATATTTTCACACTGATGGCTCCAAAAATATTGAAGCAGATCATTATTTTTATTTTTATGAGATAGTTGGAACAAATCAAATGCTTCATTTCATAAAGGAATTACTTTCTATCAGAATGCACACTTATTTATTTTGTATCCACACAATTATTTTGGAAATTGTTTTTAAATTTCTCGAAAATATGTATGGAACTTCAATATTCTGTTGGGATTCTTCAAATCTTCGGTGATTTTCATTTCATGTTAACATAATATCAAATATCATAATAACAACAGTGTAATCTGTAAATGAATATTTTAGGTTAGAACATAGATTATTCGAACTGCTGTGTTTAAATTTGCAACACTCGAAGTTTTAGGTTCAAACTTAAAACCACAGACTACTAGTCTGTGTTCAAAGACCTAATATCAAATGTGATATAATAACAAATGAGATATAAGGTCTATGTCTGTGTTAGAACTTTTACAGATGAATGAGAATGTGAAGTTAAATTGTACGAAATAAAATAAACAACGATATGTTATAAATGCGATATAATAAATGAATGGATATGAATTATGAGTATCAGAGCTAAGCTAATATGGGTGGTAGCGAGCTCAATTCGTTATGATTATCGAAAATGAAATAGAAAATCAAGAGAAAAATATTTAATCTTTATCGTCATTGAAATTGGGATAACTCATTTATTGTATTATAAATACTACTTTGTTCAACAAATGGAATGTTAAAAGTGAGTTTATGATGGTTTTTCCAATCTAGTAGCTTATTTCCATGGTTCAAATTGTATATTTTATACTTGCGAAAACTTCAGTGTTCCGGTTACCAGGGGTGAATTAGCTCATTATGAAAATTTAAAATGGCTATATCTTTTTAACAGGGCCGAATCGGAAAAAATGGTAAATGTGTTTCTTTTGACCTCAAGAATCTTCGGTTAAAATATATGTACAAGTCAAAGACTCACCCTGTATATATATATATATAGTTATAACATAAATTTTATTTTTTTAAAATAAACCAAAAAATTTCTATAACAAATAAAATCAAATAAAATTACTTATTTTTTTCCTCTGAAAAATATATAATATGAAATTTAAATTTCTTATCAAATTATAAAAATCGTCAAAAAATTCAGTTTCATACGGCAAATAAACCAAGTGCCTATCTACGAGAATCTGTGAACTCCAGATAATTGAAGAACTCCGGATTAAATGGCGTTTTTTTTTCATTTTTTCAATATTTTTAAAGTGATAAATTATTGTGATTGTGCTAACAAGATTAATATTAAGTTATTATAGTTGTGTATTTTGTGTTTTTTTTTCTTTTTATCTATTATTATTTTGGAGTTTTGTTTTTTAAGGAATTCACATTCACATTTGTTACCCTGTTACTGGAAACTTTCCTGTTGGGTAAATAAAGTTATTATTTAAATGTGACCAAAAGATAAAATTCTAATGGTGTTAAATACGGAGACCTTGCTGGCCACCAAAAATTTTAATTATTTAGATTATCATAAATAGGAATAATTAATAAATTTTACCTGCAAAAAATTCCGAACTTAATGAAACTTCTACAGGGCAGCCGAAGAACCTCAACATTTCCGGACTTTTTTCAGTTTTTTGCTCATAACCTCTAAACTAAGTAGTTTTCGACCAAAACGTTCATTTTTAAAGTTGTAGATCATTAAATTCTCTATAATTGTGTATTCACAAACTTCTTCGTAAACCTAATATCAATTGAGATATAGTCGATCAAATTTATAGTCCAGTAGTCAAAGCAAAAAAAGTGGGGTTTGCTGGAAAAAATTCCGAACTTGATGAAACTTCTACAGATTGTTCGAGGGTGTTGTGGGATGACTCTGTCAAGTTATCTAACAAAAGGACCCTGTGCTAACTTGAGGAGGGGCTGAAGAACCTCAACATTTTCGGACTTTTTTCGGTTTTGTGCTCATAACTTCTAAACTAAGTAGTTTTCGACTAGAACGTTCATTTTCAAAGTTGTAGACCATTAAATTCTCTACAATTTTGTTTTCGCAGACTTTTTCGTAAACCCTGTGCTAACGAGGACCCTGTGCTAACCGAAGAGCCTCAACATTTTCGGACTTTTTTCAGTTTTGTGCTCTTAACTTCTAAACTAAGTAGTTTTCGACCAGAACTTTCATTTTCAAAGTTGTAGACCATTATATTCTCTACAATTTTGTATTCGCAGACTTTTTCGTAAACCCAATATCAATTGAAATACAGTCAAAAAAGTGAGGTTTGTTGGAAAAAATTCCGAACTTCGACAGGTTGTTTGGGGGTGCAAGTTATCCAACATAAGAACCCTGTGCTAACTTGAGGAGGGGCTGAAGAACCTCAACATTTTCGCACTTTTTTCCAGCAGACCCCACTTTTTTTGCTATCTAATGATCTATAACTTCAAAAATGAACGTTTCGGTCGAAAACTACTTAGTTCAGAGGTTATGAGAAAAAAACTGAAAAAAGTCCGGAAATGTTGAGGTTCTTCGGCTGCCCTGTAGAAGTTTCATTAAGTTCGGAATTTTTTCCAGGTAAAATTTATTTATCTACTGGACTATTGAGGAATATTATGCAAAAGGTTTGAGACCTCTATGACTCTCCTGATAAAAGTTATAAGTCTCGCAAATAAGGACTTGATTACTTGGGAAGATGCCTAACCAATGTCTTTTCAGTCCTCTTTCCCCCGCATCCCTCGCCGATAATTTCGTTGCCGTGTTGTGGCGCCCTCTCTAATAACATCCGAAATTAACTTAATGTACAGATTCTTCAACTGTAAATCTCAGACAGAAAATAACTCGATTTGGATGAGTCATAACGCCAGATGCCGATTTTTCATAATGATTTGATGTTATGAGCTCATTTTCACATATTCTGGAGAATGGAGTTGCTGTTGAAATTTCAATAACACTAGGAGATATTCTTTCTTTCACAAAAATTGTGATTATCTTGGTCGCTTGATTTTTTTGACTAGTGAATTATCATTCAAGCACATAATAAAAGCATTATTTTTGATGGCTGACAAACAATTTTCTGATTCCGGAAAAAGTACCTTCTCGGGTGGTTCCTCAATATGCGGTTGGAACTTTCAACTTCCTCGATAGCTCAGTTGGTGAGAGCGCTGGACTAGTGATTCGGAGGTTGCGGGTTCAAGTCCCGCTCGAGACGGTACTTTGTCTGTTAGCCATAAAATATTATGCTATTTTAATTAATTTCAAACATTAACCAATTTTTCTAATTATCTGAAATTTTTAATATTCAGCAGAAAATAGTTTAAAATGTTAAAAGTTAGTCTATTATTGTGGAATTATTTTCATAGTACTTTCGTGTGACCTGAATTAAAACTTGATTGTTTTATATTTTAAATGTATAAAACCAATTTGCTTAAAATGTTCAAGTAAATGCTTCTTCAACTGCTGCGATGGTAGATATATGGAAAAATGAATTCCGCCTGAAGGAGTGCGCTTTTTTATACATGAAAATTTTTATTTGATCATGGAATTGACACCATTTCCCTACAACTATTATATTTTCATATCAACCATTAATATTGTTCCTATTTAAATCCCTTAATAGTTATTTATAATACAAGTGCAGAAGGCATTGATATTCTTCCACGAGTTCAAAATTCAAAAACGAGCCACGAAGTGGCGAGTTTTTGAATGAACGAGTGGTAGAATGTGCCTTCTGTTCGCGTATTATACATTATTTTCCCTAATTCATTGCATTTTTATTGAAATTTATGAAATATTTCCATAAATATCATTTAGTGATATTTGCATTGAAAAATGTTGGTTGGCAGAACTGATATCTTTAAGGCAAATTGATAAATTGACAGATAAAGCCGTGGCGGAAAGTTTGGAGTACCAACATATAATAATCAAATATAACCATGAAAACTGTGCGTTTCTGATATATTCTCGCACGATTTTGTTCTACAAGATGTGGAAGAATGAATGGAATAACCACAGAATTAGAGAAATACAAATACTATTCAAATTATGTTTTTTTTTTGTTGAAAACTTAACTCGCCCAAAGAATTTATAATATTATTATAAATATAATATTCAGAGCTTACTGTTACGTTATGTGACAAGTTTGATTAATACAAAAGTACAAAGTAAAACGAGTGTCAGGACTAGTTATTCTTTTGGAAATTTTGTAGAAACATAACTTATTATTGTCCCCGCGTTAAAACCCTGCTGAATGATTTTTTAGTTTTAGATTTTTCAATGAAATAGTCTGATATCAATTTATATTTTTTCTGCAGTACTTTAGATCTCAAGTGGGATATAATACCTTTACATTCTTCTCTTCCTAACGATGACCAAGCCAGAGTCTTTGCACCAATGAAACCACCATTAAGGAAAATTATTCTCTCAACAAATATTGCTGAAAGTTCAATTACTGTCCCAGATGTGACTTATGGTAAGATTAATTATTCTATCTTTATCTTTGATCTTTATTATCATATCCACCGATATTAGTAATTGGCACTGTATTGGGTGTCCCAAATTCGTTGTCTAGTGAGAGGAAAAAGAGCATATTTTCGGGCTCGATATTTGAGAAAATTAATTGGGTGAGAACCGCAACCTCATAAGTTCAACTATTTTCAAGTTATTAGAGAAAATTCAAAAATGGCGTGAAATGAAAAGTTCTCATAACTTCTTGATATAACATATAACATAAGTGAGTGCGTTTCCCCAGCAGGGTATTAAATAGCTGATATACCGTTCTATGAAACCATTATACAACAGATATTTACTTTGAATATCAAGTAAGTGAGAACATCTCCTTAGGGGTTGTCCATTAATCACGTGATCTTTTTTTAGCATTTTTTAACCCCCCCTCCCCCATTGGTGATACGTAGTGAGGTTTAAGACCACCCCCCACCCCCTTCTCAACATCACGTGTATTTTTATTACCTACAACGAATCTTAAAATTTTCTGAATATTATCTTAATTTAAATACAGGTATAAACTATAATCTTTCTTCTGAAATTAAGGACCATAATAAAAATGTCTACACTAGGTTGCAAGTTTTTTTTGATTGCCATAACAATAATAATAAACGAAGAGTGTAATCATAGGAAAAACATGTATTGTACTAGTACATGAATATATTTAATGTAGTCAAGGTCACTACACGCCGCGCCGCGCCGTGCCGCTTAATATTTGTTTAAAAATCGCGCGTTTGACGAAAAAATAAATACACGTGATATCTTACTACACCGCCCCCCCCCCTCCCCCTTGTGATATTTTCGTGATTTTTATCAAACCCCTCCCCCCCTTTCAAGCCTCACGTGATTAATGGACAACCCCTTATAGCACCTATCAAGGGAGAGATCCTCGATATCACAATAGTTACATGACTGTTACAAGTCAATTTATTATCCAGTACTAATCCTAGGTATTTATATTCTTTAAATTCTTTCAATTTTATGTTATTTATTGATATTTCTAGATCACAGGACTTTTTGTTTCATTACCATGCAGACAGTCTTATCGGTATTTATACTTAGTCTATTTTGAGACAGCCATTCATAGTTTTTCTGCATATTACAGTTAATATCACGTTTTGAATTTTCGGAATTAGCATCTGATAGGAGCAAAACAGTGTCATCAGCATACATAAGATATTAAGAATACAAATTTAGGAATCTTAAGCTGTGAACATAAAGAACATACATGATTGGTCCCAATACAGATCCTTGGGCCACCCTTACCCTCAACTCTCTCTTGTGACTTCCATAACCATCCAGTACAGTAAACTGTGTTCTACCCATTGAGTATGTCTTCAGCAGGCTCTGGCACACTCCACGGAAGCCCATTTTGTCAAGCTTTTCCAACAGCCAGTTGTATGTCAACCGTGTCAAACGCCTTCTTGAAGTCTATTAACACAACAGCAATATATTTGTTCTGGTTCATTTCCTTTAGCACATGTTCGATCAGGTCTACTGTAGCTGTTAAAGTATTACTTTTTTTTCTGGAAGCCATACTGATTCCCGTCAAATTTGATCGTTTCTTGAATAGAGTCCATCATTCTTGTTTTGATTAACTTTTCAACTATTTTAGAGAAACTCGAAAGTATTGATATAAACCTCTAGATATTCAAATCACATCTTTTTCCTTTTTTTCCATACTGGCACCACCCTGACAATTTTTAGTTCTTCAGGAACTATACCATTTGTTAAAATTCTGTTGATCATGGTCAGCATTTTATCGCCTATTATTTCAAAAAGCTCAACTATGTCTTTTTTTATGTTGTCATATCTAGGTGTAGAATTCCTCAGTTCGACCACTGTGTTATGAAGTTTCGTCATTTCTACTGGTTTTAAGAATATACTTTTAGGATTATATTTTTCCTTTGATTCAATTCTACTAGAAATTAGTGTCTTCGATGCCTATTCAAGACCTCTTAGGTGAAATGTTAACTCCTCAACTATATCTGCATTATCAGTTAATATCTTTCCATTGAGGTTTTCAACCTTTTCAGGCACATAATGTCTAGTCTTCTGTCTTACACAAGTTTCATTCAAAATTTTCCATATCTTCTTGCTATTTCCATGTGCGCTATTTAGTTTTCTTCCTATACACCTTGTTTGCAGTTCGTTTCGCAGTTTATTCACTCGATCTTTCAGCTCAGTGAACAATTCCTTTGTATGTTCATTGTTTACCTTTTTCTACCTAACATAGCTTTTATCCCGTTCTTTGACCAGTTCAATATACTCCCTGTTTATTCAGTCATTTCCAGTTCTTATTTTAATATAATATTCTCTCTCCACCAAGTTCCTTGTATCATTGATTTCTTCAATTAATTCCTTTAAAGATTCTATAGGTCATTCCGTCAATCTAGAGTCCAGTTCTAGTTTCCATCTTTGAAAATCTATTCTTTTTTCTGATTATCTTCGTCTTTTCTGGTTTAATTTTGATTTATATCATTTTATATATTTCGGTAAAGAGAGAAATTGAGCGATTTTATTTATAATATGAATGGTTATGGTTTACATTTGAAAAACAGAAGTTTGTATTATAACTTCAAAACTAATGGCAATAAAAATAGATTATCACACCAATCGATTAAACTAAAAAAAGTTCCCGTAGAATGTTTTTGTTACATGTTAATAGCGCCAATAATAAAGAAGTTATGAGAACTTTTCATTTCACGCCATTTTCCAAATTTCTATTACCTTATAACTTGAAAACAGTTGAACTTATAGGTTGCGATTTTCACCAAATTAATTTTCTCAAGAATCGAGCCCGAAAATGTGCCATTCATTGTTTTTAACTCAAAACGATTCTTAGATCCTCTCACTAGACAACTAATTTGGACCACCCGATACATTTCAAAAAATTCTCTTAGAGCAGGTTCAAATGACAAACGCTCAAGGTGCGTTTTGACAATGCGCGTTTACAAGTACGTGCATTTCATTCGCGCATTAGCATGTGTACGCTTTGAATGAAATACATCTACAGTGCATCCCATTTTGGGTGAGACTGCCAGGTTTCTCGCTTGCTTTTTAAGAAAGAGCCTTGCGGTTTTCACGTTCCTGTCCTACTTTTTCGTGAAACTCAAGTTGGTCTAATCAGATTTTGCACAACTGTCTCTGTTCAAGGGATACAGGGTGATTTTGGAAATTGATACTTTTCGGACCCCTCCTTTATCTCCGAAGTTACTAAAAATAATGCTGATCTGAAAACTACGTCTGAATCAGAATTCTGCGTAGAATCCAGTGGCGTACTCAATTTTTTTCCGGGGTATGGTTTTGAAGATTCAACACAAACCTATAAATTTTTTAATGGAACACCCTGTATATCATTACTCCGTTGAATTCGTTATTTTTTTTTCCTTCAAAATGATGTATGATACTATGTTCAGACTTGTTAAAAAAAAAACACTAAAACATCAAATAATGATGATTTTTTTGTTAATGTGCAATGGATTTCCCATATAAAAAAAGAATCAATTGGATAATTTTCATTTGTGATTCTCATTTATAGTAGAGTAAGCAAACAAATACACTCATCACTAACATGAAAAACAAAACGTAGGTACCTACCTTTAGCAACAAATAAATAATGAAAAAATTCATAAACATTGCATAATATCTTACAGATTAAACTGTTCAAATTGCTATCCATTTTCCGTAATACATATTATACAGGGTGTCCCGGGAAGAATGCGACAAACGAATACCATGAATTAAGGTCATCATGGAGGACCCGTATCAAGAGGTTTCATTCGCCTGAGTGCCTTCGTTTGGGATATACAGGGTGATGTTCATCTTATGAGTGAAATTTCACTGTTGAATAACTCTTTAACTAATCGACCGAATTATTTCAAATTTTGAAGTGAATATTGGATCACTCTGTACGTCAATATCATAATTTTTTTCGTTTTCGTAACCACAACGAATTGATTCATAATCAACATTCTAAAACTCAGCTTGCCACCGTCATACAGGGTGACCAATAAACATTCCCTCATGAAAGAAGTACAACCGAATAAGATAGCGAAATCTGTGAAACAACTATATCATATCAACGTGCTCAAAAATGTATTAAAATGGAGGAATATCATTTTGAACAATATCAGCTGAACTGAAAATATTTTATTTTTGGATTCATTGTTTTCAAGATCAAATATTTTCAATTTATTTGCTGTTTTTGTTATATTCTTCATCCAGTTTGTTGATTAAAAGTTTTCTTAAATAATTTGACGAAAATTTAGGTGAGACATTCGTGAAGGGTGAAACAACTTCAATTTTCGAAATAATTCTACCGATAATTTCAAGATATCTTGAACTATGAAATTTCTTTCATGGAGAAATGTTTATTGATCACCCTGAATGATGGCGCCAAGCAGAGATTCAAAATTTTTATTATGAATTAATTCTTTGTGGTTACGAAAACGAAAAAGAATCATGATATCAACATACAGGGTGATTCGATATTCAAGAAAATAGAAAAGATCTTAAATTTTCCTAGTCCGATTTCAGAAATATTGAAGGAAGGCGATAGTAGAGGGCGACAAAACATGAAAAATTTAAATTATTAGGTGGATTTCTTAAAGAGTTATCGAACTAAAAAAATTTCACTCATAAGGGAATGTTTATTGATCACCCTGTATGACCGTGCCAAGCTGAGATTTAGAATTTTTATAATGAATTGATTCTTTGTGGTTCCGAAAACGGAAAAAAAACATAATATTCACGTACAGGGTGATCCAATATTCACGAAAATAGGAAAAGTCTGAAATTTTCCTAGTCCGGATCTGATTTACTCGAATTCAGAAATATTGAAGGAAGGCGATAGGAAAAGGTGACAAAATTTCAAAATTTGAAATAATTCGGTCGATTAGTTAAAGAAACAACAGTGAAATTTCACTCTTAAGATGAACATCACCCTGTATATCCCAAACGAAGGCACTCAGGCGATTGAAACCTCTTGATACGGGTCCTCCATGATGACCTTAATTCATGGTATTCGTTTGTTGCATTCTTCCCGGGACACCCAGCATAATATGTATTAGAGAAAATGGACAGCAATTTGAACAGTTTAATCTGTAAGATATTATGCAATGCATATGAATTTTTGTATTATTTATTTGTTGCTAAAGGTAGGTACCTACGTTTTGTTTTTCATGTTAGTGATTAGTGTATTATCTTTGTTTGCTTACTCTACTATAAATGAGAATCACAAATGAAAATTATCCAATTGATTATTTTTTTATATGGGAAATCCATTGCCCATTAACAAAAAAATCATCATTATTTGATGTTTTAGTGTTTTTTTTTTAATTTCTAAATATAGTATCATACATCATTTTGGAGGGAAAAAATAGCGAATTCAACGAAGTAATGATATACAGGGTGTTCCATTAAAAACATATAGGTTTGTGTTGAATCTTCAAAACCATACCCCGAAAACAAAATCGAGTACGCCACTGGATTCTACGCAGAATTCTGATTCAGACGTAGTTTTCAGCTCAGCATTATTTCTAGTAACTTCGGAGATAAAGGAGGGGTCCGAAAAGTATCAATTTCCAAAATCACCCTGTATCCCTTGAACAGAAACAGTTGTGCAAAATCTGATTAGACCAACTTGAGTTTCACGAAAAAGTAGGACAAGAACGTGAAAACCGCAAGGCGCTATCTTAAATAACAAGCGAGAAACCTGGCTGTCTCACCCAAAATGGGATGCACTGTACTTGTAAACCTGCGCTTCGTGCTTTCCCACAAAATCAATTATATTTCAGTTATCATTGTAGCCACATCAAATTTGACCGCATATATGAAATATACAGGATCTTTCACGAGAAACCTCACCCATATTTATACGGGAAACTACTGAACGTATTTTCATGAAATTCAGCACTTATAAGTATTTCACGATGCTGATGAAATCTAAAATATTTTCAAGGCATGAGCACCTCCGGTTTTTCCGGAAATGACGTCAACTTCCGTTTTTCAAATTAGAACACCATTTTTTTATTGCAGAAAGAGATTCCTTAGGAAATTTCAAGTTATTTTGATGTAACATTTTTCAGTTTTGGTTGGAAAATTCTCTCTGAGCGGGAAAATTCGAAAAAAAAATCGAAAATAGAGCTCCGCTGAAACAAGAATAACTTCGAGGTTTTTGGATGAAAAATTTTCATTTTTGGGATTTTTCAAGATGTAAGATTGATGTATCCACTTTAAAAATCGAAATCGCGATTCATGATACAGGGGGTGAAAAAATCGCTTTCAAAGTTAGGGATGACAAAATCGTGAAAAATCAATTTTTTCAAATTAGAACCCCATTTTTTTATGGCAGATATTGAATCTACGTTAAAAAATAATGTGAGTGTATGCATCACACCCTTGCCCTAAAATGGATATTTTCTGAGTTATTCACAAAAAACTGTTTTTCGTCTTGAATTTTCAGCTATTTCTTTTCCCTTCACGCAAAAAAGATGAAATTTTAAGGAACTGTTACTTAAACCATGTTTTAGATTTTACTACCCTAATATGCAAGAGAAAAAAGTTACAGGTTGTTCCTAAATAGATGGCGAATTTTGATTCGAATTTGTATCGGAAACCTCTTTATTTCAACTAATCGGCCATCGGTTTTCTCTCCAGTGATAAATAAATAATTCCTTATGAACCATATGCAAAAACTTACCATGTTTTACATTCTTTTTTTTTAATGATAGATATCATTAATTACATCTGCCAAATTCCTCTTTATTCAGTAGCATTTTGTGTTTACTATTAATTTGGTGATAATTCGTATTAAGTTATAAAATCGATCACTATGCCTAATTTTACCAATGAAGATTATTTAAATCTCATTCTACTTCATGGAGAATGTAATAAAGTTTGCCATGGTTCTCCTAATAGTAACTTGAAGTCGGTTTCAAAAAGGGGTGAAAAATCTACAACATGGTTCAAATAACAGTTCCTGAAAATTTCATCTTTTTGGCGTGAAGGGAAAAGAAATAGCTGAAAATTCAAGATGAAAAACAGTTTTTTGTGAATAACTCAGAAAATATCCACTTTAGGGCAAGGGTGTGATGCATACACTCATATTATTTTTTAACGTAGATTCAATATCTGCCATAAAAAAATGGGTTTCTAATTTGAAAAAATTGATTTTTCACGATTTTGTCATCCCTAACTTTGAAAGCGATTTTTTCACCCCCTGTATCATGAATCGCGATTTCGATTCTTAAAGTGGATACATCAATCTTACATCTTGAAAAATCCCAAAAATGAAAATTTTCCATCCAAAAACCTCGAAGTTATTCTTGTTTCAGCGGAGCTCTATTTTCAATTTTTTTTCCCAATTTTCCCGCTCAGAGAGAATTTTCCAACCAAAACTGAAAAATGTTACATCAAAATAACTTGAAATTTTCTAAGGAATCTATTTCTGCAATAAAAAAATGGTGTTCTAATTTGAAAAACGGAAGTTGACGTCATTTCCGGAAAAACCGGAGGTTCTCATGCCTTGAAAATATTTTAGATTTCATCAGCATCGTGAAATACTTATAAGTGCTGAATTTCATGAAAATACGTTCAGTAGTTTCCCGTATAAATATGGGTGAGGTTCCTCGTGAAAGACCCTGTATAATAAAATTTTCACCGAATAAGTCGTCATTATAGATGTTATTATTTTTTTTTTTTTTCAGTTGTTGACTTTTGTTTGACGAAAACAATGGTTGTTGATAAAATCACAAAATTCTCAAGTTTACATTTGGAATGGGCATCACATGTCAATTGTGATCAGCGAGCCGGTAGGGCTGGGCGTGTTAAAAGTGGTCGAGTATACAGATTAGTTCCTAAGGAATTCTATGATGTAAGTATATTTCATTACCTAAGATACTTTGGTAATATCACTAGGAGATGAAAAAGAATGAGGATGACACCGATAATGGAAGGGAAAGTTGAACGTCCAGAAGTCGATCTCTGCTAAAGTGCTTTGATAAAATAAAAAATTCAGAACTTTTTTTTCCAGTTTCTAGATATAGGATCGAATGGTCAATAAAAGTCAACCGAACGTCATGACGTCGCCATTTCCTTACGCGAGTCATTGGCGCAGGAAATTCACGTGACCAACTTAGTCCTATCTGTTAGTTTAATATTCTCATGACGGGCTATCCTTGTTAGGGATTTGATTGTTAAAATCCGAGAGTGAACTTTAAAACTATTTATTCCGAGGATCTAACTCTACACTTGTTGATTTAGGAAATCGGTACATAACTGTTCTTTTGAATATCTAGTCCCTCTTCACGTAGTTAGTCATGCGGTATTGACGTTGTTACGTTTCATCATGAATATAATAACATGTATCGCACACTATCCGCCTCACTTCACCGGAGCTGATGCACAATTTCATTTGTATTAGCATAAGCCTACACTTGCTTTTGGTAAAAATAATTTTGAAAAATGTATTATCTATGCTTTTTTATTACACTGACAAATACTAAAATAACATTAATAAGTTTGATGTATGTAGATTAACTTTATTGCATAAATCATTAAGTGAACTTTTTTCTCTTCTTCAGCTGATGGAAATCTGATGAAAAATATTTATTAAGAGAAATAAATATATGTGAAAATATCCATTTCAATCCCGAAATTTTTATTTAAATGATCTCGTGTCCTACTTTATATTCTTAATTGAGATATTCGTACTTTCCGCACATTAGCGACCATCAGGCGATTCAGCTCACTTATTGTTATCCTGTTACTACTGAAGAAATCTACAAGCGAAACCATTATCGTATGATAAGATATTATTCTCTCATAAATATGTTCAAGCTTTGTGCTTTGATTGATCACGGGTCCTTCAGTGAAATATATGATATATCAAACATTGACAAATGCTTCTATATCTTATAAATAATATAATTTCTTGTATCAACGAAGTTTGCCTAAAGAAAAAAAATTATTTAAAAAATGATGCTGTGAAATGGGTAACGCCTGAAATAAAATCTTGCGGCGACGATTTGAAAAACTTGTGCCGGTTAGATAAAAACACTAATTTTGAGGATCTAATTGATATTTACAAAAAGAAAAAGAAAACTTATAATACAATGTTGAAAGATGCAAAGTTAGCGTATCACGAAAATTTATTAATTGATTCCTCAAATGTAAACAAAACTGTTTGGAAAATTGCAAACGATGTGACATCTAGAGCTATAAATTCTAAGATGTAGGCTAAATATCAATGGTTCGATATGTACATATCTCAGAGCTGTGACTTCTGCTTTTGGTGATTATTTCACAACTTATGCTCGCAAAAATCTTGATGATCTCTATGGGCCGAATCTTTCAAATTCATGCAATAAACGCTTTGAAAAATAATAATTCGATGAAGTTACCGCTGAAGAAATTTTTTATGATGGTATACTTAATTTCCTTAATAAGCATAAAATTCTAAATCGGAATCAACATGGCTTCCGGAGGGGATTTTCAACACAAACAACTGCGATGTCCTTGGTCGATTACATATGTCTACAAATGTCTGGATGACGGATTATACCTAGCTGGGTTGTTCTTCAACTTGTCTCGTGCATTCGATTCTCTTATTTTTAAGTTCATCATCAGAAAACTTTTCAACTTAGGTTTTCGGGGCATTTTCTTTGATTGGATTTATTATTTTTTAACTGACAGAAGTGTGATCGTTAGAATCGATGAGTGCTGGTCGGGCTATTTGATTCTGATATAGGGGTTCCACAGGGATCTATTCTAGGATCACTCATATTTATTCTCTTCATTAATGACTTACCTGGTCATATCTTAGCCGAACTGATAACCATATTTGCCGACGACACCTCCTTTCTGTTCGGACTCTCGTAGAATTATTGGGCAAATGTTCCTTCATAATGAAACAATTGGTCGGTGAATGGTGTCGACAGAATGCTCTCGTGGTCAACTTGGAGAAGACTGAGTGGATTTGTTTCAATATTACAGGTATGAACTTCCCTCTGTCTTTCAGTTACGATAATGTCGTCGTTGATTCTAAATAAAGTGTCAAGTTTTTGGGTCTCCACGTTGATGAAAAACTAAAGTGCGGTCACATTGACCACATCAGTGCGAGGTTAAATAGGGCGTACTACAAGCTGAGCAGAATTAAGGACTCACTTCCTCTAAAATCTGTACTCGGTGTCTACTATAGCCTTTTTCATTTCCATCTAAACTGTATTATAATTTAATGAGGAAATACAGATAATGTCCATAGGATACTTCTGTCCCGAAAACGTGTACTTCGGATGAGTTTTCAGATTAGAATACCGGCTTCCTGCAAACCAATCTTCATCAAATATAAAGTAATTACTATTCCTTCTCTTTTTATCTACCGATGTTTAGTTTATGTCAAGAATAACATCACAAAATTTGAAAATTTAAGCGATAGCAATGGGAATGTTTATTGATCACCTTGTTTGACCGTGCCAAGCAGAGATTTAGAATTTTTATAATGAATTGATTCTTTGTGGTTCCGAAAATGGGAAAAAATCATAATGCTCACGTACAGGGGGATCCAATAATAATAATAATAATAATAGGTATTTATTTCCAGAATTGTATGTACATTACAAAATGAAAACAAGTCACAAATTCTTTACAAAAAAATAAATCAATGAACTAATATATCTAGGATATTTGTACATGACAAAAGTCTATATATTCATTTAAAGAATATGGTTCACATTTAATTAACAGTTCGAATAATTGTCTTTTGAAGAGTTTAATTTCTTTAATGGATCTTATTTTTCTAGGTAAATGATTGAACAGTTTCATACTCATATAGTAATTATTACGCTCTGTACTCGTTAGTCTGTGAATAGGTAATAGATATTCAATCATTCACCTGGTAGGATTCACATTTTTACAATCCTGAAAATAGGAATTGTTCTTAAACAAAAATAACAAGAGTTTATAGATATATAAACCAGGGGCAGTCAGTATATTATGTCTTCTGAATATACCCCTACATGATTCTCTGTATTTCATATAAAACATTATTCTTATAGCTAGCTTCTGAGCGATGAACACACAATATTCACGAAAATAGGAAAAGTCTGAAATTTTCCTAGTCCGGATCTGATTTACTCGAATTCAGAAATATTTAAGGAAGACGATAGGAAAGGGTGACAAAACTTCAAAATTTGAAATTATTCTGTCGATTAGTTAAGGAGTTATTTAACAGTGATATTTCACTCATAAGATGAACATCACCCTGTATATCCCCAACGAAGGCACTCAGGCGATTGAAACATTCTGATACGGGTCCTCCATGATGACCTTAATTTATGGTTTTCACTATAGATTGGTGGTGTAGGATCAGAGAAACAGGAAAATGATACTCTGTTAGTTCGCCGACGTTTCGGAAAAATTTATTTCCATCCTCAGGGCTCTACAAAATTTACGGAAAACATCATTTGCAACATTGATGAAGGTGTTTACAAAATAAAGGAAAGATGAGCATAACTAAAAGTTATTGACTAGAAAATATCACAGAAAGGATGGTCTGGTATAATTTATATATACAAAGAAGCATTATGAAATTCAAAACATTTTTAGTTTAAAATAAGAGTAAAAATAAAAAGTAATATAACACATATAGGTACAAACAAAGTACTTACAAGCTAGACAAATGTATCTTCCCAAAATCATCTTATTAAAATTTAAATCAATTCTCAAATATTTTACGTGTAAAGAAATCATAATATGTATATTAAAAACCGGGGACAAACAATGCGACCGATGCATAGATAGTATGCCGACAGACGGAGGTGAAATCAAAGGAACAGCGGACTCGAAACAATTAGGGTAAAAAACTTAGACGTATGTATGTGATGCGCTGAAGTAATGAAGTCGATAGGGGCTAGAAATCTTTATTTTGTTTTATTATTATTCCGTAGTTGGGTATTTGTTTTTAATAAGGAAAAATAGAATCGGCTAAGTTGTTGTATGTCAGCTCTAGAATTTACTGAGTCATGGATACTTATTTGTAACAAATAAGTATCCATGACTCAGTAAATTCTAGAGCTGACATACAACAACTTAGCCGATTCTATTTTTCATCCGGCACTTCGGTTATACAAGAAATGAAAAAAATGTTTCCAAAAAAAACTTTCTTTAATTTTATGTATTAGATAATACTTTCTAAAATTATTGCGTTAGTCCTTATAGTTTTCAAAATATTAAGAGAAAACCGAAAAGAAGAGAGAATTTCCCGTCACTATATGAGCTGCTTTCCAGTCAGGTGCGTGTCACCCCGGGGCTCGGCGCACTAGAGCTTCGAGCCCTTGCTATGAGTGGAACGCGCCAAAACGAAACTGTCAAATTCAACGTAAGCAAACCAGCGTTCTACAGCTCTCTCGTACTTTATGCGAAGTAACGGTCTTGTTTCTCTCTCACACCTGTCAGGGCTCGAAGCTTCCAAAATGCGTGGGGTGCTTCAGAGGAAAGGGGAAGGTAACGCGAGGGCTCGACTCGACGCCCTGTTTACTGGAAGTTCCAGTAAACAGGGCGTTAATTAATTTTAATTCAGAAAGACTATTGAAGTCAAATATAATTATCAAAATAAATTTGTTACTTGAAATCGTACTTACAAACTTCAACCCTAAGTATATGTATAGGTATCATTTAATAATAGGATCCTTGAATTATTTCCGAAAATAGTAATTTACGTAACAAGTCCGGAAAAAACCATTTTCGGGCGTGTTGCGTACAATATTTTTTCGGCAACCATGTAAAATAACACTATCGCTGCTGCTTTCCATATTTTATTGCGATTGCGATCAAAAAACATGCAAATTTTTGACAACTAATTTCATATGAACTGTCAACCGTTATCTCGGTTTCTATGGATTCTATGATTCTTTTCCGGCCTAGTCCGGGAAGTACGTACTTTCCGGACTAGGCCGGGAAATGCTACTTTCTCAGAGAAAAAGCGTCCGGGAAGTGAGCACTTCCCGGACGGTTGCCGAAAATAGTAATTTACGTAACAAGTCCGGAAAATAGGGTTTTTTTGGACGAATAGACAAAATTCCAGGACGAGCGTAAGCGAGTCCTGGAAGTCTGTGAGTCCAAAAAAACCATTTTCGGACGTGGTGCGTACAATATTTTTTCGGCAACCATGTAAAATAACACTATCGCTGCTGCTTTCCATATTTTATTACGATTGCGATCAAAAAACATGCAAATTTTTGACAACTAATTTCATATGAACTGTCAGCCGTTATCTCGTTTGCTATGGATTCTATGATTCTTTTCCGGCCTAGTCCGGGAAGTACGTACTTTCCGGACTAGGCCGGGAAATGCTACTTTCTCAGACAAAAAGCATCCGGGAAGTGAGCACTTCCCGGACGGTTGCCGAAAAACGTATTTTTCATTAGTATTTCAGATTCAATTTCGAAACGTATCTAGTACCTCGAACACCCATATTCAAAGAATTTTGTATTTGGGTATTTTTTATTCGGTTTCTTTTACATCTTTGTCGACGATTGCATGTTTTTTGCAATATTCTGAGTTATTTGGGAAAAGAACTTGTATGGAAATGAGTAATTTCTGAAAAAAAAAAAAAATAACAGAAACAATTTTCACGATGTTATAAGTAAAATTCGATCCATTCTTTCACGATTTCCTTAAGAAATTTCTTGTTTTATTTTCGAATCTGTACGCATCTCTACTATCTATCCTATTCATGAAGTAAAATTTAACCATAAGAGACATTAGAATAAGGTGTATTCTGAATAAAGTGAAAATACCGACAATCTGTGAATAGGAAAATACAGGTTCTCTGATCTTGTCTGATAATTAATTAATTATTCATTAACCGTTTCGTTTAAATAAAAAATATATTACTTATTCGATACATTGCTTGTTTTTTTCATCCTTTTCCACAAATTGTCATATTCTCGCACAAATTTCCTTTATTTCGAATGTGTACGATAAAAATCAGTGGGATACGATAATATGTACGATAAAATACAATAAGTTTAAACACGCGGTACTATATTTTAGGCTTGTCGACCTGGCAACGCTGACTGGAACACTACAAGTGCGCTTCGGTACGCTTCGGAGCTGTACGAGGAGCTCTTGACGTTGGCTGGAAAGCACCTTAGGTGAATGGTTTTTACTGTGAATATCCTGTGCGGATACTCGATTCACTTTCTCGAACTAGAATGATGTAGGAATATCGTGCATATCTTGAACTTGAGAAATATCATCACAGGGTGTTTCCGTGTTTCAAATATTGTGCCAAAAATTGTGAAGGAAATAACTTTCGATTTTCAAATTAGAACCCTATTTTTTATGATTGCGTTGGATTCTACAGAGAAAAATAAGGGTAATGTCCGAACATGATTATAATTACTATAAGGACTAACGCAATAATTTTAGGAAAGAGATATTGAGAATGGAAATCTTTTGGTAGTATCTAATACATAACATGAAAAAAAAGTTTTTTTTGGAAACATTTTTTTCATTTCTTGTATAACCGGAAGTGCCGGAGCTTCGAAAATATTTTGGCTGAATCGGGCATCATGAACAATGTCATATTCCGAATTTTCAGAAACGTCTAAAAGGCAGTCGACCTTGAAACACCCTGTATATTGTAATTATAATGTATGAGTTGTTGAATGTAATCGACCATCGTGTTCGTTTCCGATTGGTCGGCCCAAAAATATTCGTTAGGACCTCGAATTGTTCATCAGTAACTACCCCAGTCCTAAGACATAATTTTCGGCTAAAAATTCGAATATTGCGGAGCCTTGAAAAAAATAATAAGCGAATGTTTCAATCGTTTGTATTGCTGTGAATGTATAGGTATTACATTAAATATGGTAGTTTTTGAACTTTTACCTAATTAATGCTGATAAATTTTACGTTTTAAGAATCTGTATGAATCGTAAATATTGTCATGATATTTCCTAAGGTTTCTTCAGACTTTTTTACATCAATTTCATTTAAAAATCACTTGTCGTGTTTTGTTATTACAAACATGGACAAGTTTGTGTCTCAAAAATTTTGGGCCTCCATTTGTATTCCACAAATAAAATTGTGATTATGAAGATGAATGTTTTCTTAAAAATTCAAAACAAAGGAAAAAAATTATAACATCCAATAAAAATAATTGATTTTCCATAGAAAGTAACAAAAATTGGTTGAAAAAAAAATCATGTTTCCGAAACAAATGGGCCTAGGAAAATAATATTGATTGTTCCGTGTTTGTAATAATCCCCTCTATCAGTGAAATTCCGTTGGTCCTCTATTTACCGGACACCCTGTGTATACGCAATGGCAAAATTAGGGAAACCGACCAATTCTCAACGAAGTTGTAGTTCATTTTCTTTTGAACCTTGAACTTTTTGGCCGATTTTAGCGATCATTTTTTTGAATTGTGGCTTGATTCTTTGGGAAAATAATTGTTCAGATGCCGTCCTCATTTACGATTTTTTATTGTACATATATAAGGGTGAAAAAAATATATATGAAAAGTAAGGTTTTAGTTAAAAAAAAAACTTGAGAAATTTCGGTATTTTTTGATCCTGAGACCTATATCACAACTTTAAGTTAGATTTTATTCAGAACACCTGTGGAGTGATCCAATGACAGACGAAAATGTTTAACACTCAGATGTTGCCTCAGCTTTTCTGAAATATAACTTCAGTACTATGTTATGTCCACTAGTGAACTCAAAAAACTTCCTGTTTGCTATGGATAGGTAGCCCTGAGCGATAAACAATAATCCAAGTTATGTTGATTCATAATGATCTTGTAGGAATATCCAAGCTCTACTAGTCATACTTTTTTTGATTGAATATGATTTGTTATATACTACAGCGATTCTTGAAATATTGTTTTATAGACTCATCTTCAAGAGAAAAGCGTACCAGAAATGTTGAGAGCCCCATTGGAAACAACAGTATTACAAACAAAAATGCTAGAATTAAGTGAAGAGCCCAAAGCTGTTCTTGCTCTAGCCTTAAGTCCTCCAAATTTGAGTAATATTGAAAATACAGTATGGCATTTAAAAGAGGTAGGTAACATTGAATTTTTATGATTTTTCTATTCTACAATTCGGCATTATTTCAGATTGGTGCTCTACTTAAAACTTGCAGAGGAAGAATAAATATTTCTGATGGTGATATTACATTTTTGGGAATTGTCATGGCATCTTTACCTTTGGATGTGTGTCTTTCCAAAATGATCGTTTTAGGTCATATGTTTAGTGTTCTGCATGATGCTATCATAATAGGTAATAAACAAACATTATCTTTAAATAAAATAGTATAATATAATATATTATTATTTTCAGTTAGCATTTACAGTGTATGTACCAAATCTTCACTATCATCAATCAAATCATTTCGAATTTAACACCTGCACATTGATATTTATAGTTGATTTGAATATTTTTAAAACTAACTTATCAGTAACTTTTGTATGTTTTATAACATGGAGTATTAATCAAACTAGAAATAACTTACAATGAAATCATCTTAATAATTATGTATTATCATTAAATATTTTAATTTTATTGCATTGTACAATCTGATATGAAGTATTCTAATTTGATTAAAATTAATTTCAGCCGCAGGATGTTCTATACCAAACATTTTTGCAACACCTTTTCATGAAAGATTTCAAGCTTATGATAAGAAATTACTTTGGTCTGATGGTTCTTGTAGCGATCTGATGGCGATGTTGAATTTATACAAGGTTCTTTTCTAATTATTTTTCATTCCGAATATTTTATTTAATTCTTCATATATCTTTTAGGTATGGCAGGCATATAAAAGGGATGGTGCTTTTAGACGAACTAATGAGGAATATTCCTGGTGCAAAAAAAATTTTCTCAGTCTCAAAAGCTTAAGAGAATGGCATTTGTTAGTAGCTGAAATCCAAGCAAGATTGAAGAAATTAAGAATTGAGGAAACAGGAGGTCCTTCTAGAGTGAATTTATCACTTCATGAAAGGGTGACAGTGTTAAAGGTATGTTCCACAAATCACATGAAATGAATTAATTTTCCATTATGATAATATTCCTTGTGCAATGAATGAATTTTTCATTATAAAAATATTCCTCAGGTAGTGATCTGTGGGGCATTTTACCCAAATTATTTCATTAAGTCAGGAGATTCTGGCCAATTCGATGAAAGAGAAGCAGTTAAAACAGTAGGTGGAAGGGATCCATACAAAACTGTATATCTGTCTGGTATTGAACCTGGACAGCCTGGAGCACTCTATTCCAAAGAAATTAAAAAAATACTTGGTCTCGAGGAAAACTCTAAAGTGGAATTTGATGGAAGCAGGTAATTATTATGTATAGAGCATACCCTCAATGTCTGAAACAAAACCTTATCTGTGTAGATGACAATATTTCTAGGCTCATTTACTGATGACTAATACTAGCTCTTTTGAAATTTTTATGAACTACATAAGAAAGAAGAAAAACGGATTGAGGCAAGTTTTGTTCAGTTTTCAGTATGAAAATGAAGTTATTATAACTGCGAAATTAAAAAGAAGCATGTTTGATTTCGTAGTTATAAGTTATTGGAAGAATTGAAGAACTAACATAGATTTAAAACAGTTATGCATGACTTCATTGTAAAAGTTTCATCAATTTTACGTATAAAAAAAAAAATAATAAATAATCTCAATTATTTATTTATACAATATTTAATTATTCTGGTTTATAACAAATCTCTCCGAACATGGGAATATTTTTCTTCTTTCACATTTCAAAATTCAGACAACTATTCCAGGAAAAATATGCAAATGATTCATTAAAGCATGTAGAATAAGTAATCAGATTGTGAATAAAAAACTGGGTGTTACATTTAACAAATGAAAGTTGGTATTATAAACAAAATGTGATAACTTAACAGTCACCTCAAATTAATAATATGTTTAGCTGTATCCCAATATTAATTATTGAAAAATCACTACGATGAGGAGAAGATAGGGTTGCTGATTGTTAGCATTATCAATCGAAAATAAGTTGATGCCACTAACGAAACATCATAAATTGAGAGTCCTTTTTTAATTCGAATTGATAATATGTTCAGCAGGATTCCAATAGTAACAAATGACAAGTTACTTTGATGAAGGGGAGGGAGGGGTACCTATTATTAAAGTTATCAATCGATAATAAATTAGTCTAATCCCACCACTGGGCAGGTATGCTGAAATTTCAAGTTATAGTGCTTTGGCATTCTATTTTTTGCTTACGTCTTGAGCTTCTTCATATTTTGGTTTTCTGTTCTGCTGTTCCATTCTCTTAATTTGCAGTTAATATCATTTATGATGATGTTTGGGAGGTTTGTATTCTGACGTTATTTTCGTGTATCATTGGTATGTTTCTTTTGACTACTATGTTTGATTTGTCATTCATATATGCTATAATATAATAGTTGGAGAATGAAATGCTATTTCTCGTATAGTATATCCAAAATTACTTGAACTAGTCCATAAAAACGCTTGGCTAGATATTATTGCAAAACAGTCATAAACCATAGGCGCACACTTTTTAAACCCTCTAGTTGAAAAAAATATTTATGCGTATATAGGTATGGAAGTCTGATGTCGATTCTTTCAGAAAATTGGCGAAGTGAATAGCTTTTGATGTCACATCAAAAATGATACTATGTCATTCTACGGTGTTATAATTTGATTTTTCTTTATTCTCGACGTGTAATATACTATCAAAGAACATTATCAACGATGATGAACTGATCGTTGCATAAAATTATAAGAGCACAAAAATGTTTGAGATGAATTCGGAAATTTTCTGTCTGAAGATAAGACAAACAAGGGAAGAACAGGTGCATGATCTTGAGATCCTTAAATGACATCCAATTTTCTACGTCAAATTAACAGCTACGTTGCCGAATTGAATTTTACTTCTTCGTTATTGTAAGGCGAAGTTATGTCCAGCTGTGGAAGTAGAAGGCTGATAATGATATACAGGATGATTCACCGCGATGGCCTATTAGACCTTCATGGTAAACTAATATAAATTTCGTGCTGAAAATTTGTATATTAGGTTTTTAGATTATGATCTTTCTCCTTGAAATATTTTCAGACCTCTTCAATTTCCTCTTATACCGGAAACAGATTACTTTCTTATTTGCAATGGCACCACCAGTATATTATTGCATTATCAGATAGCTCAGTTGATGACAATTTCAGCAATATGCCAATACTTGGGTATAAGCTCAATGGTTCATGAGTTAATGAGATTCTTATAAAAAATCTTATGAAAAAGGTTTTTGAGAAAAAACCTATATTTTTTATTCTTTCAGTCAATTTTACGTATAAAAAGAGGGGGGTCTCAAGCAAACCCTATACTTTAAGAATTATCGAGGAAAAACTTGAACTAAGGAAAACCTGCAATTTCTCATTGAATGGAGTTGTCTATGACTTCTAGAAAACATAGAAAGAAACTAAAAAGTCGAAATTTCATGAATTGTTATCAATTGTTTGTTGGGATGGTTGAGAATGCATAAACCAATAAAATTTTCAATTACGAATAATTAATGACATTTCATGAAATGTCAAATTTACTTATCCAAATATCGACTTTTAGATTCTACGTTTTCTGGAAGTCATAGACTACTCCACTCAGTTAGAAATTGTGGTATTTCCTTAGTTCAAGTTTTTCCTCGATAACTCTTGAATTTTCGTATTCAGAATCAGAATAAATATTCAAAGGTATAGGTTACCTATTATTTTAACTGTCTCGACTGATGGTAAAAAATGGTAAATGGTAAAATATTTTTATTTTCTATTAAATACTTGATTGATTTCTCGATCTGGCTTGATCTGCTATTTTGACGTAGCAAATTAGAGGGCCTCAAGTTCATATGCCTCTTCTACATGATTAATCAAACTAGTAGATAATAACATTGATAAAATCAGAAAATGTGATGAAAAATTTGTTGGTTGATATATCTCACCTAGTCCTTTTTGTATTTCACCAAAAATTGTGTCTTCAGTGGTATGAAGGTCTTTAGGATGCTAAATCATTTTCTCCAGAACTCGCCATATCATTACTTACATTTAAAGTAAATGAAGGAATAGATTTGATAGCAAAATATTCATCTTTTTTTACATCAGCCATAGAATTTTGCCAAACATCATAGTCGAAATCATTAAAAACATCAGTCACACAACGAACTCCAACTAAGCAAAAATGAATATCAATAATACCCCTATGGACTACACTGGTCTATGCGAATCATTAGGAAGTGATTAATAAGTGATAGATGCAGCCAATGAGTGTAACCATCAACGCCCCAGGGAAATATTCAACCAATAAGATAATTCGAATCGGAACATTCTCGTTTCCAAGACGATTTGCTAAATACCGGGGTTTATTTGAGAGTACTGTTAGCAATATTATCATAAATTCCAAAGGAATTTATAAAAACTTGGATAACCCTTGTATAATTGAAATATTCTGTCTTCCTCCAAGTGACTTTGGATATACTATATATAGTCTTATCTCTATTTAACCTTTTCAGGGATATTAACATATTTGTATATGTTTCAAACAATGACACGAAGTAGCGTTTCAGAATGCTACAAATCTGCCCAAAAGCAACAGTTGTGGACGTTTGTATCCCCCTCATTTATATACCATCTACATTTACATCCCCTCTTTATTTCTATATTTCACCTGTTTTTATCCGGAAAAAACGCTTCGGAATTTTTCGAATATATCGAACAGAAACCAAGATATAGCGAAATATTTGAAATAGTCATTCTTCAGAAACGACCTGTAACTCGAGAATGAATCAAGATATCTATGATCTGCTTGCTGATATCTTATTATTTCAAAAAAAGGGATTGGGGTCCTTGCAGATTTTTTCTTTAAGTCTTATATTTTTCTTATATATGCTTTCAGTGAGCATCCAATTTGGGTCACTCTGTCCACAATACTCTATTTGGAACAATCAACCACCAGTTTGAGTTGGTTCAAGGCAGAAACCTACTTATGTTTTGCCACTATCGCGTTTAGTTGCGAAGCACTAATATTTATCTGCCTTTATTCATGATATTGCCATTCAAGTCTGATTTATATTTCAATTATGGAATTTGAAAATTCACCAATATTTGAACTTATTATTTTCAGCAAAATCTATGTAGAATTCAAAAATTATAAGGAGCCAGAAACTGTAACTGTTGATGGTAAACAGTATGTGACAACTATTCCAGGAAAAATCGCTATGCCTGTATATCGTGCCGTGAAAAAAAGGCAATTAAAGATTCCTATGAATTTGAAAGTTCTTCCTACTCATATAGCTAATCAATATATAGCTTCTCTTCAAAAAGAACAAAGGAAAGTGATTTCTTCTTGCAGTCAAAATGAACTCAAAGAACAGGAAGTAAAAAAAGATATAAATTGTTTCACCAAACAAGAATTTGATCCGCTGCCTTCAAGTGATACAGAGTATATCACAGTGTGTATATCTTATGTAAGTTACTTTAATTCAATTCAGTTGAATGTAATTTTTTTTTAATCCTCATTGAACTGTAAACTTATCAATGAAAACGAAATTTGAAGTGAAAAGAATCAATTTCTTGTTGTTGTTGTTCTTCTTAATTTAAAAATTTTAAGAATAAATTTCGAAATTCAATAATAAGTTAGCCAGAAGCATCGTTTCTCACACGTTAGTTTTTTGTATGATAACATGTTGCATCGTTTTTTACAACCAGCACTTGAGTGTTTTATACCTCGAAAATGCCATAACAAAGTCACGTTGTACCGGGTTTTTCACCATAATTTGACCCCCCTTTAGCTTTGTTACTAAAAGAGCTACAAAAAAATGTTTTTTACAAAAGTTTCACAAAATCGTCTAATGTTTTTTAATATGATTTCACAAAACGAAATATATACAGAGTGGACAACATATTGATCGCAACTTCATTTTTTCAAATGGTACACCCTGTATATTTTTCGATTTCTGACTAGCTCTTTTTCCAATTTTTTACTATAACTGGCATCTCTTCATTCGAAGCTGCACTAAAATTCTTTGAAGATTTGTTATTTATGGAGATAGTGCTAAGTGATTTCATGTTGTGGCAAGGAAAGTCGAAACAGGAAATACCTCTAGTTCTTCCGAAAACAGTGATTAGTACTCTAGAAAATTGCGACAAAGATTCATTCCTTTTGAAAATACCTTTATGTGTCTGTCTGTCGCTACCCTTGAAAGAACTTTCTCTAACTTATCAAGACTGAAGACTTGCTTAAGTATCTCTGAAGAATAGTTCATAAATGTTGAGTGTTGGTTAAAAGCGATGGAATATCTAATTAATTTTTCAAGCTTCAAAACCTTTAAAATTTGAATATATATATATATATAATATATACTATATAAGGGATATCGATCAGCAATTAACGAGATATATTTACTCTTTATTCATGTAAAGCCTAGCTTTCGAAGCTTATTTTGCTTCTTCCTCAGGGCAACTGTAAAATACAACAAAACACATCATCAACAATAAAACAAAAAACAGAGTACAACAACTTACTGAATGCGAGGTTAATCTCTAAGTCTAAGAATTGTACAAAATCAGACACAAGCATCAAACAGGGTAATATCAAATGATTATCAATTAAGAAACGCAATATCATAATACGCAATAAACAAAGTTAGGTTAAATGTCATCCATCAACTGGACCATCGAAAAATGGTCTGTTAGAAAATTCTATGAGATATGCATATATTGGACTTAATCTCTGCGTGTCCGTTTTCTTGTTAATTTTACTTTTTTGAGTTTGTATGTGGATCATTTCTAGTATACATCTTTTTTTATAATTTACATTTACATCTAAAATTTTTACGTTATTAAAATCAACACTGTGTGAGTACTTATTAGCATGAACAGATAATGCACATCTCAGGTTATTTGTTCTAATATCACTTTTATGTAAGTTCATGCGATTTCTAAGCCACTGAGAGGTTTGACCTACGTAGGTTTCATGACAGTCAGTACATTCCAGTTCGTACACCACATTCGATTTTATTTCTTTTGGTATAGGGTCCTTCAGTTTTGAATATAAATTTGCCACTTTCTTTTTGCACTGTGCTACTATTTTCACTTTTTTATTATAATCTTTAAAACAATTTTTAATTTTGTAGGTAAGGTAAGGGATGTTAGGGATGCTTCTATATTTCACAACTTCTGTTTCTCCCACCATATCAGGTTGTGTTTGACTTTCAGTCGAAGGCAACATTGAAGTAGAATATAGAAGTTTTTTCAACATTGTTTTAGGATAGGCATTCTCAACTAAAAGATCAAACAGTCTTTTCATGCTTCCATCTCTGAATGTTGGATCACAGATTTTATAAATCCTGTTTTTTTGTTCTTTAATGAAATTTAATTTTATGCTCATTGGATGGTCAGATAAAAAATGTATAAACTTTCCTGCAGAAGTCGTCTTTCTATACCAATTTAATTTTACTTTATTATCCACTCGGCATACCTTGGTATCTAAGAACGGAACAGAGTTGTAACAATCTTCTGTTTCAATCGTGAACTTTAATTTAGGGTCGAAGCTGTTGAAAACTTGCAATATCTCCTCAGTTCCCGTTGATGGTAGGGATATTATTAGGTCGTCTACATATTTTTTTATAAATGCAAGTGTGAATGTTAATCTAGGTATACAGGAGTCGAGCACATAGTCCATCACATACAACGACAAAATCGGGCTAAGTCTGGATCCCATAATGCACCCAAACATCTGCAAATAGAAACTGCCATCGAACATGAAGTAACCTGATTCTAGGAGGAAGGTGATAATCTCCTTGAAGTATTCTTTTGATATGTTGCAGACTGCCTCAATCTTGTTCCAATGGAATTCCATTGCTCTCAGTACCAACTCCTTTGATATGTTGCCAAATAGGTTGACTACGTCAAGTGATATCACCACATAATCTGGGGGTAATTCAAAATTGTTAATCTTACTGGAAAAGTCAAACGAATCTTTCACATAATATGCATTATCCTGGTCATAGGCTTCTGTTAGGATTTGTGCAATATAATTTGAAAATTTACATGTGGGACCCTGTACATCAGATACGATTGGTCGCATTGGGATATTTTCCTTATGTATTTTGGGATTTCCGTACATTCTAGGGCTCACTGAATTATATGATTTCATTGATCTTGCAGCTTCTTTACTTAGTATATTTTGGTTTACAAGTGTGGATATGATCTTGTTGGTTTTATTCTGGATAGTGGTAGTTGGGTCTCTAGAAATCTTTTTGAAATCGTCAGTGTCAACAATTGAGTACATCTTCTGAAGATAATCCGCCCTATCCATAAGTACAGTCACTGAACCTTTGTCACTGTCGAGAACTACAAGGTGATCATTAGTTCTTAAAAAGTTTTTCGTTGTTTTATATAGCTTTCTTATGTTGTCTGTCGCACAAATATTATTTTCACCTTTATGTAGATGACCAGTTATAATGCTTGCTATCTTAGCTCTCAAAGTGTCTCTTCTATCTTCCTCCACCAAGTCCAAAATGCTCTCAACGTCTGCTATTAGGTCTTTGATGTTTATTTCTTTGTGGTCTAAAGGGACGTTAAATTTGGAACCCAAACCAAGGACTGTTCTAACCTCTTCAGGTACTGTTGTCTGGGACAAATTCTTGAACCATTTCTCTGGAACTTTATAATCTGCTTTATGTATTCTTCTTTGTAGTGCTTTAATTTTTCTGAGGTTTGTGGCTTTTACTCTATGAAATATTTTGTTGTATGTAGTCTTCTGGCGTCTGAAAAATTCTCTATGTATCTCTGTTGGTATTGTCTGCCTCAACTCTCTTTTTATGGTGCTATTGTACTTGCAAATGTGTGAAATCTTTAAGTGAGTGTGTTCAATCTCTAAGGAAAGTAATCTATTAACTAAGTTTTTGTTAAATCCACTAATCTTTTTATTGAATCTACTTCCTGTGTGAAATTCAACCAAATTCAGAACATTCCTGACTCCTGTTCCTATATGATTAGGTGTTAATCCCAGTCTTTTACATTCGAGTAGGAATATCCTCCTGTTCAAGAGGTTCGCTATCTTTCGGTTGTTGTTACTCCATTCCTTCATGATATCTGATGTTCGAATGCCATAACGTGATGTCATCGTCCGATAAAATCCCATCTTAATTTAATGTTCAAGATAATGATCGTTGAAAATGATAATATATACTATATAAGGGATATCGATCAGCAATTAACGAGATATATTTACTCTTTATTCATGTAAAGCCTAGCTTTCGAAGCTTATTTTGCTTCTTCCTCAGGGCAACTGTAAAATACAACAAAACACATCATCAACAATAAAACAAAAAACAGAGTACAACAACTTACTGAATGCGAGGTTAATCTCTAAGTCTAAGAATTGTACAAAATCAGACACAAGCATCAAACAGGGTAATATCAAATGATTATCAATTAAGAAACGCAATATCATAATACGCAATAAACAAAGTTAGGTTAAATGTCATCCATCAACTGGACCATCGAAAAATGGTCTGTTAGAAAATTCTATGAGATATGCATATATTGGACTTAATCTCTGCGTGTCCGTTTTCTTGTTAATTTTACTTTTTTGAGTTTGTATGTGGATCATTTCTAGTATACATCTTTTTTTATAATTTACATTTACATCTAAAATTTTTACGTTATTAAAATCAACACTGTGTGAGTACTTATTAGCATGAACAGATAATGCACATCTCAGGTTATTTGTTCTAATATCACTTTTATGTAAGTTCATGCGATTTCTAAGCCACTGAGAGGTTTGACCTACGTAGGTTTCATGACAGTCAGTACATTCCAGTTCGTACACCACATTCGATTTTATTTCTTTTGGTATAGGGTCCTTCAGTTTTGAATATAAATTTGCCACTTTCTTTTTGCACTGTGCTACTATTTTCACTTTTTTATTATAATCTTTAAAACAATTTTTAATTTTGTAGGTAAGGTAAGGGATGTTAGGGATGCTTCTATATTTCACAACTTCTGTTTCTCCCACCATATCAGGTTGTGTTTGACTTTCAGTCGAAGGCAACATTGAAGTAGAATATAGAAGTTTTTTCAACATTGTTTTAGGATAGGCATTCTCAACTAAAAGATCAAACAGTCTTTTCATGCTTCCATCTCTGAATGTTGGATCACAGATTTTATAAATCCTGTTTTTTTGTTCTTTAATGAAATTTAATTTTATGCTCATTGGATGGTCAGATAAAAAATGTATAAACTTTCCTGCAGAAGTCGTCTTTCTATACCAATTTAATTTTACTTTATTATCCACTCGGCATACCTTGGTATCTAAGAACGGAACAGAGTTGTAACAATCTTCTGTTTCAATCGTGAACTTTAATTTAGGGTCGAAGCTGTTGAAAACTTGCAATATCTCCTCAGTTCCCGTTGATGGTAGGGATATTATTAGGTCGTCTACATATTTTTTTATAAATGCAAGTGTGAATGTTAATCTAGGTATACAGGAGTCGAGCACATAGTCCATCACATACAACGACAAAATCGGGCTAAGTCTGGATCCCATAATGCACCCAAACATCTGCAAATAGAAACTGCCATCGAACATGAAGTAACCTGATTCTAGGAGGAAGGTGATAATCTCCTTGAAGTATTCTTTTGATATGTTGCAGACTGCCTCAATCTTGTTCCAATGGAATTCCATTGCTCTCAGTACCAACTCCTTTGATATGTTGCCAAATAGGTTGACTACGTCAAGTGATATCACCACATAATCTGGGGGTAATTCAAAATTGTTAATCTTACTGGAAAAGTCAAACGAATCTTTCACATAATATGCATTATCCTGGTCATAGGCTTCTGTTAGGATTTGTGCAATATAATTTGAAAATTTACATGTGGGACCCTGTACATCAGATACGATTGGTCGCATTGGGATATTTTCCTTATGTATTTTGGGATTTCCGTACATTCTAGGGCTCACTGAATTATATGATTTCATTGATCTTGCAGCTTCTTTACTTAGTATATTTTGGTTTACAAGTGTGGATATGATCTTGTTGGTTTTATTCTGGATAGTGGTAGTTGGGTCTCTAGAAATCTTTTTGAAATCGTCAGTGTCAACAATTGAGTACATCTTCTGAAGATAATCCGCCCTATCCATAAGTACAGTCACTGAACCTTTGTCACTGTCGAGAACTACAAGGTGATCATTAGTTCTTAAAAAGTTTTTCGTTGTTTTATATAGCTTTCTTATGTTGTCTGTCGCACAAATATTATTTTCACCTTTATGTAGATGACCAGTTATAATGCTTGCTATCTTAGCTCTCAAAGTGTCTCTTCTATCTTCCTCCACCAAGTCCAAAATGCTCTCAACGTCTGCTATTAGGTCTTTGATGTTTATTTCTTTGTGGTCTAAAGGGACGTTAAATTTGGAACCCAAACCAAGGACTGTTCTAACCTCTTCAGGTACTGTTGTCTGGGACAAATTCTTGAACCATTTCTCTGGAACTTTATAATCTGCTTTATGTATTCTTCTTTGTAGTGCTTTAATTTTTCTGAGGTTTGTGGCTTTTACTCTATGAAATATTTTGTTGTATGTAGTCTTCTGGCGTCTGAAAAATTCTCTATGTATCTCTGTTGGTATTGTCTGCCTCAACTCTCTTTTTATGGTGCTATTGTACTTGCAAATGTGTGAAATCTTTAAGTGAGTGTGTTCAATCTCTAAGGAAAGTAATCTATTAACTAAGTTTTTGTTAAATCCACTAATCTTTTTATTGAATCTACTTCCTGTGTGAAATTCAACCAAATTCAGAACATTCCTGACTCCTGTTCCTATATGATTAGGTGTTAATCCCAGTCTTTTACATTCGAGTAGGAATATCCTCCTGTTCAAGAGGTTCGCTATCTTTCGGTTGTTGTTACTCCATTCCTTCATGATATCTGATGTTCGAATGCCATAACGTGATGTCATCGTCCGATAAAATCCCATCTTAATTTAATGTTCAAGATAATGATCGTTGAAAATGATAATATATACTATATAAGGGATATCGATCAGCAATTAACGAGATATATTTACTCTTTATTCATGTAAAGCCTAGCTTTCGAAGCTTATTTTGCTTCTTCCTCAGGGCAACTGTAAAATACAACAAAACACATCATCAACAATAAAACAAAAAACAGAGTACAACAACTTACTGAATGCGAGGTTAATCTCTAAGTCTAAGAATTGTACAAAATCAGACACAAGCATCAAACAGGGTAATATCAAATGATTATCAATTAAGAAACGCAATATCATAATACGCAATAAACAAAGTTAGGTTAAATGTCATCCATCAACTGGACCATCGAAAAATGGTCTGTTAGAAAATTCTATGAGATATGCATATATTGGACTTAATCTCTGCGTGTCCGTTTTCTTGTTAATTTTACTTTTTTGAGTTTGTATGTGGATCATTTCTAGTATACATCTTTTTTTATAATTTACATTTACATCTAAAATTTTTACGTTATTAAAATCAACACTGTGTGAGTACTTATTAGCATGAACAGATAATGCACATCTCAGGTTATTTGTTCTAATATCACTTTTATGTAAGTTCATGCGATTTCTAAGCCACTGAGAGGTTTGACCTACGTAGGTTTCATGACAGTCAGTACATTCCAGTTCGTACACCACATTCGATTTTATTTCTTTTGGTATAGGGTCCTTCAGTTTTAATATATATATATATATATTTAATTTCAAACTTTCACGGATAGAAATATTTGTTGAATTCATTTTCGGGATATTCCGTGTTACACGGAATATCCCGAAAATGAATTCAACAAATGTACATGGAGACTAGGAGCAAAATTATTCCTTGAATCTCAAATAAAAAAAATTAATTGGCCGAACCATTCGATAGCTAAAGCGTGTCAGCACACTACCATAATTGATATCATTAGAATTGAATTTGTTTTGAACGGTATAGTTTGTTCTGGTTATATTTCTAATTAATCTAGTAAAAATAAAAGTGTATCCAATAGAATATTACTATTTTCCCTCTAATTATAATTTATTTTCATTTTCAGAGAATTAATGCCAGTCACTTCTTCTGTCAAAATATTCGTGATAATAGTCAACAAATTTTAACTAATATTAATAGAATTTTGAATAAAAGACCTTTGAAATCTGTGAATGGTGAGAAAATAAATTTGGTTGATTATTATGCGGCTCTTTTTACTGGAGATAATCAATACTACAGAATTAAAATCTATCACAGGACATCTAAATCTCAGGCGCATATTTGCTTCATTGATTATGGAAATACTGCAAACATAAATATAGAAAAATTGTATGAATTGCCGAATGATCCGATCATGAAAACTGCACCTTTAGCTTTTGAATGTGTACTAATCGAAGTTCAACCTGCATGGGATATAAATCGTAGAGGAATCTGGAGTGAACACGTAAATGAATTATTTGATGAAAAAACACATAATGCTATTTTGCATGGAAAGGTAAGAAAATACAAATTTACAGTTTTTTTGTATAATTGAATTTTTTTATTCCAATTATCTTCAAAACAGTTCAAATCATATCATGACATCTGATAAAGCACCAGTTACCCCTACTTAACATTTTTTGATCAATGACTAACTCTAATTTAAACTTTTCAACTATTGAGGAAGTATCTTTTGGGCATTTTTAAAACCTTTAAATTTTACAGGTGTATTCTGTTTGTGATGATGTTGTCCACCTAGAATTATTCAGAAGTTCAGTTGATGGTGGAAAAGAAGAATCAATCAATCAGTGGCTTATCGACAATAACTATGCTAGACAAGTTGAGGAAAGTTTTCTTTCTAAGGTAAAATTTCATTAATTTTATTTCAGTATCTTGGTCAAAACTAATAATTGGTGAAAGTGTAAGTTGAGAGAGTGTTGGTTAAAAGTCGACAAATTGATAATAAAAATAAAAAATTTTTTGGGCTTAAGATTTCAGAAAATATTGTATATTACGAGGCAAACGCCAAAAAATATGATATAACTGCACCTAATCAGAAAGATTCCAGCCCTGTACATTGGCATTCAGGATTTTGTACATTTTGCTACCAAAGCCTACTTAAATGATAGCGTTACAAATCTATGCGAATGTGGTATTCTATACTAGGCTTTTTCTTCTTCGTTATGCATTTACCATCTTGAATTCGTTTTGGAGGCTTATTAAGTTTACACAAAGCAACATTGCATTTATTTTATCAGTCCATGACATCCTTATACCACTCAAAATGTTCAATGCAGAAATGATAAAATCTGTGTAGTCCACAAATAGCAAAAACCTGTTGAAACTAGAAAAGAAGGTGGTAGGGAGATAATTACTCATTAGTGAAAATAACAAAGAGCAGATACTGCCCTGTGACACGCCGAACTTGCTAAAAGGTATTCGCAGTTTCCATCAGAAACAAAGACTCTTTGTGTTCTATTCTGAAAGTAGCTCTTAATCAGGTTAAGTTGTAAACTGAAAGTCTATGATTGACACTGCCAACTGAATTGGAAAATTCCAGCCTTTTTGCCTTGGTCTTATCGGTTTTTCACATAATGTTTCGCCTATATTTGTGGCAGGTATATTCAGAGTATTTTCCCAATTAGTTCTAACAAATCCAGAGTCTAATTATAAATCTACAATCGAGTGACCTCTGCAGAAACCTACCGCAGTGTAGGTGATTAATTGAAAAACCTATTACATCACTGATAGAAAGCGGAATTATCTAACTTATTTTTGTATAATATGCATACAAATAGCTGTTACATTTTTCAAGAAAAGCTCTGGGCAGCAAACGTAATAATTTGTTTATTCGAATTGTGCATTTTTCATATTCCAAAATGGAAACTGTGAAAATATCATGCTTAACAGGTTCTAATTTTCATTGTAAATAATAAACTAATTGTCTTATTCATTCTATATTTCAGCAAAATCATGAATTAAGGAAAAAAGTATTACAGTCTGAAAACCCATACAAAGAAGCACTGATATCTAAGAAAGAAATGTTGAAGAAGAGAGAGGTTATAGAAATTGAACCTGACATGAAGGGAGTGGAGCAACATCTGAAGGAAATTTCATTGAGTGGACCTTATAGTCCTTTAGAAATGAAAATCGAAAGTACTGTAACTCGTGGTAATAGTAAACTTATCACTATAGATGCTGGCTCTGTCAATTCTGTTCTTCTAGATAGTGATCCTACAGATTCACATACAAGGTAATAGAATTCTATATTCACATGTAATATGTAAAAGTTTATTGATGTACGAATAGTTGAGAATATTTTGAACAAGCCATGCTTAAAGTTGGTATCATCTATTAAAATTTTTGGTCTATTTGATGTTAGCAGGGGACTTTCGGTTGCACTAAATTTGATATATGAATCTAACAAAGAAATAGATATGCTGATTGGTTGAACTTCAGAATATGCTCATGTCCCTTATATGAAACTAAACTTTGGTGAGAAAAATGAGGAAATCACTGATGATTTTTTTGATCGCCCATTTTAATGCTCAAAATTTCAAGGCAAAGGAGTTTGTTATGTTTGAGAGTTTTATAATTTTTCACAATAACTTTTTGATTGATTTGAATTCACCTAAAATTCTCAAATTAGAGAATAAATTGTTCTAACCTTACTTTATAATTTATATTGACAAACTTTTTAATTTGAAAAAAAAAAAATCGGCGAGTTTATTCTAAACTACCTACCATATGTAGATTTCTTCCAAAAATTGAAAAATTGAATGAATCGATTAAATGATTTCCGCACAGAATCAAGTGAATCTGCAACCTACAGAGAAAGTTAGCGTACATCCTCAAAAGCTCTCAAGGAAATTTTCCTCGATTCTTGAAAGTATATGATGCTGCCAACCAACAGACATCGATTCCAATTTGAAATCTTTTTTATATTCCTATTGAGTTTTTTCTGGTTCTGGTTCTGGGCAATCAACATGGATCTGCATGAGACATGAAGTTGGTAATATAAATACAAAATTTCATCTATATCAAATACGTAATTTCGAAAAGATTAGGAAAATGGAATTTTGGAATCCCTAGTCGAATTATTCCCATTAACATATGAGCGTGACGAATTGAGCGATCTGTTCGGAGAAAACCTGCTTAAAAAACTGAAACTCTTTTTTTCACTTCTATAACAATCCATTTTGAAAAATATTTACTTTATACTTTTGTACATCTGTAAATTCTAATACTGCAATCTTTACAATATTATTTCTTATTTACTTTTAAACTATATCAAACCGTTTAAAAAAGCAGCAAACAAAATTAATAAAAATTGATTTTTGTAACAAATTTCATGCAGAAAGCTCCTATAGTTCTAGAGAAAAGCTTTGAACGTCGAAGAGATAGAAGATTTTTTATCGATTTTCTGGATTCTACCTTCCAAGAATTAAATGATTCCAACGGATTATTTTTGAAGATTATAAACAAAATTGTGACTAATTTACTTTTATTACAAGTCCATGTAATAAGATATCCGAATATGAAATCGAAACTTTTTATATTTTTTCATCACATTGTAAAATATTGAGTGTAATAAGTAAAGTAAAATTACAAAATAACATCGTTTGAAGAAATTAGATATTTCATTGAAAGTTTAATTATAATTGTTCGAAATTTTACAGATTAATTGTAGCAAGTTATGTGAAGCAGTCTCCATCGGGTAATAATCTTAGCTTGCGTCAAACTACCATTATGCCAAATATTCCTGGTTTTCCATTCTTGATGGCCATGTTATTTTGTCCACAAATGGAACCAAAGTTAAATGAAGATTCTTCTGTTGTGACGTCTTTGCTTTGTGGCCTTGGAATGCATGAAAATTCAGGTAAATCGTGTTTTGCGCCTCACGATATGGTCCTTGTTCTCGATACAGAAATCACTGAGGAAGTTGTAAATTTGGTAAGATTTATTACATTTTTTGTTCAAATATATATATATATATATATATATATATATATATATATTTTTGAATATATATCCATGGGTAATTGTATTTTGAGAATAAATCCTCATTATTTCACATTTTTTCCAGGTGAACGAGATTCGTTATTCAATGAATACTGTGCTCGATATAATGAAAGATAAATATGAACTAGATGATTATATGGACCACATCGAACAATTTCAGAGATCTATCAAAACAAAAATTTTTCAGTAAGTTTAACATAATATTGTATATTTGCATTTTTATGCTAACATTAATATTAGAAAGCACTTAAAAATTAATTACTAGTGGAATTTATCGGGTTTTGAAATCAAACCAAACCTCATATGATTATTTATTAAATTTACTGAGCTTTCGATCACGATAAAAATCGAAGGAAAAAATATCAAAATGACAAGTATGACATTGCGGCGCCGCCACGAAATAGAACTAATATTCTCTATTTGGTCAAATGTCATTGCATTAAAAAATTGACGAGTGCATATACCATGTTTTTAGACATCTTATTTATAGTAAAACATGTTATAATAACCTCCAACCAGATTGACTTACTCCAATCTGAAGTTTACATCAAACTCAAACATCGTGTTGTTATTATGCACAGTCGGGGTTGCAGAGTCCTGAAGTAGAGATATAATTCCTCTTAGCAATGAGAAAAATCACCTACTCCTACCCGCTTTATTTATAATGCAAATTATCTGAACTGAAATATTAAGTCGCTAAATAACTTGGTGATTATTTTTTCAGTTGTTTGTATCAAACGAACAATTATAGAGTAGTCTATACATAGTTCATAACAGTTATGATTTTTGAAATATTTCTTAATGTCCTTAATTTCAACAATGATAATTATTTCACAGTTTTTTTGAATTCAATAAATAGATGACTATTGATTTTCTCAGGCTTTTGAAGAACAAAATGAAAAGAATCACCCCACATTTCAACCAAAATCATTATACTTGGAAAGGTCATCCCCTTCATTTGGAAATATTGAATCCGCCGGCAACAGAAGAACTTTTGTGGCCTCTACACTGGTTTGTTAAAGTGAGAAAAGTTGACCAAAGAGCTCAAACAATATGTGCAAATGTAGAAAGGATGGATATGATAGCTAAAAAGTAAGTTCAAGAATTTATATTATTTGTTGTTTCACAATTAGAGGACTTGGTATGAAGTTTAAAGTTGTAGTTTTTTGTAAAATTCCTCCGATGTAGAACTATATGGTAGTCTGAACACACTGACAATGACACAAACTTTTCAACGCCAAAAAAACACTCGACAGCGGCACACTCGAGCACTTTATCTTTGGATATCTTATTTATTTGATGGTGGACCTTGTGTTTTGTCCCATTCTTGATATAAACTGCAGCGCCGCCATGTTGCCCCTCCTGTCTGCAATGGTAGGCAGCTATGTTGAAACCAGTTAATTCATATTTTTGAAGTTGTTTTACAGTTTTCCGATGTTCCGAGAGTGCCAGGAAATGGCATTCTGGGTTATCTCCGAGCATTGCATTCAGTTCATTCACACTATTTCCTATGGATGATTGGTCATTCTGGGAAATAAGATTCATTGAGCACTGATCTCTATTCTCCACTTTGAAAAGATTATCCTCGTCCAAGGAATCGAAATCTCCTAACCAAAACACCTTGAGGCCCACATTTCTGGTCTTTGTAATTCTTCCATCAATGAAAAATCCGTCGCGACTTTAAAGGCAATACAAATAGCATTTTCTTTTTTGGGTAAGATTTTTACCCTGAATTCTCTATTGGGGAACTTTTGGATGAGAAAGTTTTTTATATTGCATTTGGTAGCCCCTAAATCTACGCCGGTAAGGTTAGCTCCCGGCCGGCCAGCTCCACGGGAACCATTCATTCCACAACGGTCAAACACACTTTCGTCATTTTCGATATTTCGATTTAATTTCTAGATGCGTGAACGTAATAAAATTAGGGTCATCTTATAGAGAAATAAAAGATCTAGCGAGTAGTAATTTTTCGTTTACATAGGCTACATCTAGGGATTAATTTCAGGATGGAATTGAAGAATTTCATGCCGGCCGAAGAGATTTTCGTGATTTTTATATTTTCCGAATGAGCGGCCAAGAATGAATTTGAGTTCATATCATAGAGCAATAAGAAGGCTATAAATAATAAATTTATAGTACACATTGCTTACACATTAGAGCCCAGCTCCACGACCTGAATTATATGATATCGTACCCAATGTGAACGAAAAAAACAATATTTATGGCTTTTTCAATTCTTCATAATAAGGACTTAATTTCATCATTGGCCGCTTATTCGAAAAACATGAAAATCACGAAAAACTATCAGGCCGCCATGAGATCATACCATTCAGGTCGTGGAACTGGACCCTTAGGGGTAACCAATGTGAACGAAAATTTCAATATTTATGGCTTTTTCAATTCTCCATAAGATGGACTAAATATCATCTTTGACCGCCCATTCGAAAAACATGAAAATCACGAAAAACTATCCGGCCGGCACGATATCATACTATTCAGGTCGTGGAGCTGGGCCCTTAGAGGTACCCAATGTGAACGAAAATTTCAATATTTATGGCTTTTTCAATCCTTCATAACAGGGACTAAATTTCATCTTTGGCCGCTCATTCGAAAAGCATGAAAGTCACGAAAAACTATCCGTCCTGCATGATATCATACAATTCAGGTCGTGGAGCTGGGCCTTTAGGGGTAACCAATGTGAACGAAAATTTCAATATTTATGGCTTTTTCAATTCTCCGTAAAATAGATTAAATATCATCTTTGGCCGCTCATTCGAAAAACATGAAAGTCACGATATCATACAATTCAGGTCGTGGAGCTGGGCTCTAATGGGTAACCAATGTGTACTATAAATTTATTATTTATAGCCTTCTTATTGCTCTATGATATGAACTCAAATTTATTCTTGGCCGCTCATTCGGAAAATATAAAAATCACGAAAATCTCTTCGGCCGGCATGAAATTCTTCAATTCCATCCTGAAATTGATCCCTAGATGTAGCCTATGTAAGCCATTTCTCTATAAGATGAACCTAATTTTATTACGTTCACGTATCTAGAAATTAAATCAAAATATCGAAAATGACGAAAGTGTGTTTGACCGTGGTGGAATGAATGGTTTCCGTGGAGCTGGCCGGCCGGGAGCTAACCTTATCGGCGTCCTAAATCTACTATTCCCACTTAAAGCCATGCTTTCCTTTCAGCACTAGTGAAACTAGCATTCTCTGGTAAACTTGTGACGTCACTGTTTCCTTCTATCACGTTCTGCTTGATTATTTTTCTTTTTTTTTTTGGTCTCCACTGTTATCCAAACTTTGTGTTGAATGTGTACACTTGAGAGCCTATCAAAATTCAAAAAATCCTCAACTGAATTAGGTTCTAAAACAATAATTAATATTTTCTTTGTGACATTTTTATACTTTGGAAACTTAAACATTCTACAGCAATTTGGTAATTTATTATATAGTCTTATACACATAAAATAGGGTCCTTTCTCTGTCAATGTCAATAATAATTTATTCATTTCCACAATTAAGGGACAGTTCAGATTTCAGACTTTCTGAGATATCCACCTGTTCCTTTGGTGTTCTGCTTCACCAGAGTTCTGAAATTTTAGAATTCTCGCTATCTGGCTGGCGCCGTTTAAAAATGAAATACTGATTTTAGACTTTAAAAACTTTCACAATGAATTACAATTCGGTTCCTATCCAATTTTCAATTGAATGAATGGAATATAATGAGTATAGAAGATTGTTACGAGTATAGAATATAGAAGATTGTTACGAGTATAGAATATGGAAGATTGTTACGAGTATAGAATATAAAATATTATTGTTCTATACTCAAAGGTCACGAGAGCCGAGAAAAATGTCAAATATAAACGATGTATTCGCCATCAGAAACAGACGCGATCCCTCGAAATCAAGAAGGTATAAATCTGAAAAATCTCCCGTTTTGTATGAAAGTTTTACAGATATAAGTAGACACACCAGGTTTTCTATGCATCTTAGGCAAGCGCAACCAGTTGCTCTAATCCATTAGGAAACGGAGACGCGCGAGGCAACTCCGTTCCCTATGTGGTTAGCGCAACTTATACACTAGTTGCCTTTTCCGAACGCATGCACTAATTCTTTTTGTGTCCATTGTATAATTATAGTCAAGTTATATATAGGCTGTCCCATTTAATTAGAAATCAATTATCGTTTTGGAGATATAGAGCATAGTTGGTGTTTTTTAAATGGAACACCCTATATATGTCTTATATGGAATACTTTCACACATAATGAATTTAATATCGAAATAAATGAAAAATATTTATATATGAGGTGTCCCATCAAAAATTAAGTAAAAAAACTCAATATCTCCTAAACCGGTGATCTTTTTGAACCGAAGCTTTTCGAAAAATCAGGGGTAGAAAACTGCTCAAAAAAACATAGGCCTCCTATTTAAAAAACACCAACTCTCCTCTATATCTGTAAAACGGTAATTGATTCCTATTATCTATTGTGAGTATCATATACATTCATTTATTCGCATATGAAAAAAACCGAGCCTGTCTTTTATTTTTCTCGAGATAATATTTCTTCGAAATAAATAATAAATAATAGGGATAATAGATTGCTCGACTTGGTTCTCGCGGGTGACAATGTTGAGGTTTCAGTGGTGCGTTCTGATTCCTCTTTTGTTTGTGAGGATATATATTATCCTGCATTGCATATAGTTTTTTCTGGTGAATCCCCCAAGCGCCAAGTAGATTTTCCGCTACGTGAGAATACACGATACAATTTTTTGAGGGCTGATTTTTCTTCGTTGTGTTCATCAATCGGTTCTTTTGATTGGAGTATCATGGAAACATTTAAAAGTGTGAATGATGCCTTAGATTACTTCTATGTTAGACTATTCGAGATTATTAATGACATTGTTCCTAAGATAACTCATTCATCGGGTCGGCGCAGGTTTCCAGTTTGGTTCACAAAAGACTTAAAGCGTAATATCCAAACAAAAAATTATTACAGAACGAAATGGCGTACTGAAGGCAATAGAAAATATTTGAATGCGTTCAGGCGATTGAGAACGTTGGTCAAGGCTCAGATTTCTTCTGAATATGACGGTTACCTTGCTGAAGTGCAGAACCAGATCAAATCTGATCCTTCTGCATGTTGGAGATATTTGGATCAGAGACGACGTTCTACAAGAATACCTGGGATTTTTCATGGTAATGGACGTCTGTATGATGATCCCAGTGACATTGTCAATTTGTTTGGAGATCACTTTTCTGATATGGAGAGCTTGGCTAGGAATGATAATAGTGACTCCGACATTCTGACGCAGCTCCCACCGATTATTATTCCATCTGTCACTGAGGATGAAATCAGGAATATAATGAGTAAATTTCCTAATAAGCTGACGTTTGGTGATGATCAGATCCCCTCGCTGCTCCTGCGAGGGTGCAGCTCAGCACTTGCCAGGCCCCTGCAACTAATTATATCCATGAGCCTTCGTACCTCTACCTTTCCCAATAGATGGAAGAGAGCTCGGATTATTCCGATATTTAAAAAAGGCGATTCATCTCTTGTGGAAAACTACCGAACTATTTCTGTGCTGCCAAATTTCGCCAAGGTTTACGAGGAGATCTTATATTCATGTATTTACCATCATGTCAAGCTACATTTGTCCTCAAGGCAGCATGGTTTCATACGAGGTAGGTCAACAGTAACTAACTTGGCCACATTATCGCAAGATCTTGCTGAGTCTCTTGATGACGGAGGTCAGATAGATGTCATCTATACAGGTTTTTCACGTGCTTTTGATACTATAGATCACGTATTGCTTTTGAGAAAACTTGGATCATTTGGCTTAGCTCCTTCTTTTCTGTTTCTAATGCGTTCTTATCTGAAGGAGAGGATGAATTACGTATTTTGTAATGGCTTCAAATCTTACGAGTATGAGCTCAAAACTGGCGTTCCTCAAGGATCTAATCTAGGTCCATTATTGTTTGTCATCTTCATAAACGATCTTCTGTGCTCTATTAGTTGCAGGGCTTTGGCCTATGCGGATGATTTGAAGCTTTATTTGAGAATATGTCGAACTGCTGATGTTTTGCGTCTTCAGTCTAGTCTGGAGTTTGTCCATGGATGGTGCTTGTGGAATGGGATCATTTTGAATTTGAAAAAGTGCTTTAAAGTTACTTACACGAGAAAAATGCAGTCGCTCACTTTTAATTATCATATTGGAGACCACCTGATTGCTACTGGAAGCCGCTTTCGTGACCTGGGAGTCCTATTTGACAGCGATTTGAGTTTTGTCCCACACATTGAAGAGATATGTGCCTCTTCCTGTAGGTCATTGGGATTACTCTTCAGAAGCTTTAGGGAGTTTGATGATTTTTCTGCTCTTAGAAGCGTTTACTTCTCGCTTGTTGTTAGTAAGTTGGAATATGCTAATTTGATATGGTTTCCAATATATGCAACTCATCTCACTCCGGTTGAGCGAATCCAGAGGAAGTTTCTTAAGTATATCTTGTTCAGGAGGACGGGGAGGTATCCTGAACGTGGTGCTGATCTTTCGGGTATCATGGAGGAAATGGAAATTTCAACTTTCCTTACAGTGCGCGCAAGATTCGCACAGAAGCTCCTTAGCGGAAGAATAGACTGCCCTTTCCTGCTTTCCCGAGTCAACATCCTGGTGCCGAGAGTGGTAACCAGACATCCGCTGGCGTTTGGCCTGCCTACTCCTCGGACCAACATACTTCGACGAGCCCCTGTGTATCGGTTTTGTGAAAGTGCTAATAAACTAAGTTTTGATGTGTTTTTATAGTTATAGTATTGTAGTTAATTTTTATATTTGTAGAAAATTTTTAGTTTTGATTTCTAGGATGTCTTTTTCTTATTTATGAAATACTTATTTATGTGTACCCTCTAATTGGGAACTCTCCTGTTGGGTATAATAAAGATTTATTATTATTATTATTATATACAGCGATGAAGGCATTGTTACGGAAACGATGACCTATTCATCATAAACATTAAGTCAAAAGTGTGCTTGCAAATTTACTTCAGTCGAAAGCTATTGGGTTTTATAATTGCACAATATAAGAAGGGGTGCCAGATAGTTTTTATTCATTTAAACTGACCTTTTTCAAGTAATTCAATCAACTAAAACAGTCAAAATTAACTGTAGTCTAAATAAGAAATTTTTATGGAAAAGAACGGATCAATTTGAGATTTCAAATTATTCAATAAAATTTCTGTAGGTAGAGTATAATATAATAATTAGGATTGTTATTCTCAAAAATTAGATATTCAAATAACGCTGCATAGGTACCTCGTTAATATAAATGCCTGCTTTCATTTACATTTATAGCTACATTTGAAATCAAATGTTACTGAAGTTGATGTGAAATCCCTATAATTTGCGGGGCTTCGAACCCTGACAGGTGTGAGAAAGAAAGAAGACCGTTACTTCGCATAAAGTACGAGACAGCTGTAGAACGCTGGTTTGTTAACGTTTGATTTTGGCGCGTTTCAGTCCTAGCGAAGGCCTATAGTGCGCCGAGCCCTGGGGTGACACGCACCGGACTGGAAAGGACTTTTAGTTTTTCAGAAATGACTGCTTGAGCAAAGCTGTCAGCTTGACATTACCTTTTTCGTCAAAAACATCAATTACACAAAATTATGAATTTTTTAGAAAATTATAAATTTTCATGCAAAAATCTCTAAGTTATTAAAATTGGAATGAAGCCCTATTTGAGAAAATTTAAAGATTTCGGACAAATTTTCATATCGATTGAAGCAATGTAGGATTAAATGAGTAATCTGATTATGAACAAAAAAGCTGGGTGTTAAATTTAAAAAACGGAAGTTGGTATCAAATAAAATTTTTAGTCTAATGAGCTTATCATATTCTTCAAACTGGAGTTACTCTGAAGGGTACTGAAAAGAAGAGTTCGTTTGAATGAATCAATAACTTACATTATTTCACAAATACTGAAAATTAGTGTAGATATTGATTGTTTGTTAATACTATTTTCTACATATTTTTGTTTATATCTTATAATGTATAATCATATACTCTTTCAATAATAAATGGTTCTAAACCTTTCTTTATTTTTCAGGGTGATACCATTCGAGGATATAAAGTGTGAATTATGTGACGAAGATTTTAACTGTCTAATGAGATTAAGGATGCATTTAATATCTCCTCCACATAAAATCAAACATGCAGAAGTTAAAAGTCATAATGTAGTCTGATTTTTTTATATATAATTATTAATTTACTTCAAATATGTTTTTCAAATGAACCAATGGTTGATAACGAAATTTGAAATTTTTCATTTTATTTTTTGGTTTTGAAAATATTTTATTTTATATCCAACATCAGAAAGTTTTTTTTTTTTTCATTGTGAATATCCATTTTTTTTTCACAGAGTTAATAAAGTTTATGATTCAACCCTATTATTTTTATTCATTTTAAAATTCAGCTCACTGTATTTTCGAAGACTACATATTAAATATTAAACTGGTCTAATCACCAGTACTGCCTACTGTATTTGAGGTCAAGAATAAATGAATATACTTATGGACCTATATTTATTTATTCTCGACCTTAAATATATCCTTTCTTCACTTCTCTGAAAACTGAAAGAAAAGGAAGAACTTCATCAAAAAGAGATAAAAAAAGTTGGAGGAAAAAGTTGACGCTCTGGAACAGCACTCCAGAAGACAAAATTTGAGGATATATGGGGTCAAAGAAGTTCACGGAAGAAGCCCATTGGGAGACTTCAATAGTACTATGTTGAAGTTATCTATCCAGCATAAGTCTCCAACTGAATGTTATCGAATCAAACATTTCAAACCTGAAGGAAAACCAATACCTTTCTTCGTGAAATTGTCTAATTATGAAGAAAAGGTTGAAATAATGAAAAACCGAAGAAAACTCAAAGGCATTAGAATCCACATCAAGGAAGACCTGACAAAAACCAGAATTGAAATAATGAAGAAAGCATCAGAAAAATATGGTTTCAAAAATGTATGGAGCCTGAATGGGAGAATATTTGGCATCATAAACGGGATAAAAACTGAAATCAAAACAATGGACACCTTATCTGATTGAAAATGTATGTACATATTGTTGTATTATTTCTAATGAATATCGGAATGTGGGCTGTAAAAAGAACGCTGATATTCAGATTGAAACGAGGAATTGATTTAGTAGTCTCTTCTTTTTTTAATATGCATAGGGGGATATTGGGGGAAATAATTTTAATCTGATCATTAATAATGTTAGAATACGTAGAGGAATTAGATAATTATAACAGGGTTAATGAATGCATTGTTGGAAACTGTGGAGAATTGAAGGAGGAAACATTAGAGAAACTGAAAACTGGATTTAATGTTTTGCATCAGAATATAAGAAGCCTACGAAAGAATTTTGATGAATTTCTTGTTTATTTAAAATGTCTTGATTTTCAAAATGATGTGATTTTTTTAACGGAAACATGGAATGTTCAGAACTTGGATTATTTCAAGAGACCGAATTACTTATCTTATTATAATAATTCATGTTTGAACCAAAATGATGGAGTTGTCGTTTTTATCAATAATAAGTTGAAGTACTGAATGGAACCCACACAAATCGGAAATATTTCTGTCACTATGATAAAGTTAAAACTTAATCAATTGGAGCTAAATATTCTCGCAATTTATAGACCACCATCAACAGATGTAGTGAAGTTTATAACTGATCTTGACGAATTCATGAAACATCATAGAACTTCGAACTTAAATATGCTCATTGACGGTATAAATATTAATACCAAGAAATCAGACATCATAACAAACTTGTACCTTAATGTCTCCAATGGTTTTAGACAATACATCACATCAAACACCAGGGTGAACTCTGAAACAGCAAGCTGTATAGATCATGCATTCATCAAGAAAAATGACCGCCTAAAGATAAATTTAACTCCTATTATTTTTGAAAGTGCAGTTACAGATCATTATACCATTATTATACATATAGGGGAAAAACATCCACAAAAAGAAAAAAAAATAAGATTGAATACAAACAAATAGAAACCATTAACTATGTGGAACTCAATAACATTCTTCAAGATGAGAATTGGCATGAAATATATACAGAAAAAGATACTGACGCAGCATATAATATAATATTTCAAAATAAATTAACTTCATTTATTAAAAAATGCACCCACTATACAAATTATAAAATGTCCAACAAACTGAAACCCTGGATAACACAAGACTTAATAAACTCTATAAAAAAAATTGATAATCTGGAAAAAAAATTATCGGAGATAAGAGGCTTGACCGGTGGTATGAATATAAAAAATATCGAAACGTTCTCACAAAATTACTCAAAAAAACTAAAGAGGATTATTACAGGAATAAATTGAAAAAAGCAAAAAATTATACAAAAACTAGTTGGAAACTAATCAAAAATTCTGAAAACGACGGGCCGAATAACTTTGAACTCTTAAACGATCAGAACATGAAAATATTGGAACCAACCGAAGTAGCCAATGTATTCAACTCATATTTCGCTACAGTTGGGGAGAAAATGGCAGAGGCCATAAAAAACTATCAACACTCTGATTTCACAGACTATCATCCAGACAATAATTTCTTACTTAAATCAATCTTCTTGAGTCCGCTACTTCCCTCGAAGTCTTTGATACCATTAGGGGATTGAAAAACAAATCATCCACTGGAGCTGACATGATAAGTACAAAAACAGTGAATGTAATAGCACCTAACATCATAGAGGTTTTAACTCATTTAATAAATCTATCATTCACAACAGGCCAGTTTCCAAATGCCCTAAAAAGCGCCATCATTACTCTGATCCATAAAGAAGGAGATAAAAATTATCCCAAGAACTTGAGACCAATATATGTATCATAACTTCGGTCATAGCTAAAATTTTTGAAAGGTGCATTGCTACTAGATTAAGTAAATACCTTTCAAGAAATAATATTTTGTCTGAACAACAATTTGGATTCAGAGAAAGTCGTTCCACAGAAGATGCCTTATTTCAATTCACATATAAAATTCATGAGCACCTGAACGCAAAAAAAAAAGGTAATTGGCATCTTCATAGACCTAGCTAAGGCATTCGATAGTATTTCCCATGAATTGCTCTTGAAAAAGCTAGATGCATGTGGTATAAGAGGTCTAGCATATGAACTCTTCAAGGATTACCTTAGCAACCGCATATCATTCGTGAGAATGATATGGGCCCGCAACTATTTCTTATTTATATGAATGACCTGTTGAAAATTAATGTACATGGAGATATAATCTCGTACGCCGATGATACAGTTCTACTTTTCGCCGAAGACACCTGGGAACATGTAAAATCTAAGTCAGAGATAGGCCTATATAAAATCAAATGCTGGCTGGATATGAACCTGTTGAGCTTAAACTTCCAAAAAACTAAATTCGTCACATTTTCCAACTCCACAGTATCTCAGCCCACTTTTTCCACCATTACATACCATACAAAATGCAGGATCAATGAATGTTGTTGCAAAAGAGAGATAGGCAAAACTGATAATATAAAATATCTAGGCTTAATCATAAATAATATATTGAAATGGGACAATCATTCACAGTACTTAACCAACCGATTAAGAAAATTTGTGTATACCTTTTATGAACTGAGAAAGTTCTTACCAATAGAAATACTTAAAATAGCATACAAAGCTTTAGTCAAATCTATCCTTTCATACGGAATAGTTGTTTGGGGCGGTACTTACGAAAGTCAAATAAAAACATTGATATTGACGCAAAAATGGATTTTGAAAGTGATAACTTCAAAACCAAAGAGATTTCCAACAAGTCAGTTGTTCTCAAACAGTTGGATGATGGACATGCGGCAGTTGTACATTTTCAATGTCTCGAAATTTATGTACCAAAATAAAATGACAACAATCAAAAATGCACATGTTTACTACACAAGACAAAGACAAAATTTGCAGATACCGCAGGTCAATACAACACTATTTCAGAAGTTTATATGTACTACTGGCTACTAATCTTATTTATCAAAATAAGCCAATTCCTCCAACGACAACGTACTTAAGTGAATGACAATTTGTTTGTTTGGATTCCGAACACTGACAGGAGAACTAAAATTGCGGTGTGTGACGTCATCACTAATAGATCGTATTGATCTCAAATAAACTTACTAGTGCAGACCATTTTTCAAAAAACAATATAATATACTCTCATTCCCTTGCAAATATATTTAAAGAATTTTACTTTATCTGAATAATAATGTATCTTTCATGAAAATAAATTCCTTTTGACAGAGAGAAATGAAAACCGACTCATGTTGGAGGGACACCGGCTGTCCAATTTAGAGAAATCAGAAATCACCCTCAAATGCGGTAGTAAAAATGCACAATCGGTTCCCGATCAAAAATTTTGACCTTGATGTTAGGAAGTTCAAAATGGCCACCAGAAGACTTCTGATCGCTCAATGTTATTATTCTGTAAACGAATGTATTATTCTAGTTTTTTGTGAAATGTTATTTGTTTAGTAATTTATTGGTGTTCAATGACAGTTTAGTACTACAATATTTTTGGTATTCGTGAATGTTTTAATTATTACTTAGGTTCAATTTATTCATTTTTGTCCACGGTGTACCAATTGGAATCAACATGTGATACAATTTTGGAATCAGCTCAGCTAGAGTAATGAGGGTGTTCCATTTAAAAAAATGACGGTGACGTCATTACTCGAAAGTAATTCACCCTGTATAGTAGATTATTATTTTAAAATACTATAAATAAAATAAAAAAATCGACGTGTTCCAGGATTATTTCTTAAAATGGCCTGTTTAGCTAAAAATTAATTTGTTCCATACTTTACGGACACAGTGTATAGTATAGTAGATTATTATTTTAAAATACGATAAATTAAAATAAAAAATCGACGTGTTCCAGGATTATTTCTTAAAATGGCCTGTTTAGCTAAAAATGAATTTGTTCCATACTTTACGGACACAGTGTATATAGAAACCTTCTCCAATATTCATATGGGCTAGTGGCTGGTTGGTTGATACTGTGAATTTGTCTTTCGACAGTCCGGGGCAGTACCTCCAATTCTTTTTCTAGTCCAAGCTTTTCGGCGTAGGTAGAGGTATCTTTCATTATTTCCTCAGCTACCTTTTCTGCACCATCACGGTGACTTCTGATCATTAGAAAAATGTTTGTTTGTTCGGGATATCAAATAGAAAATTGAGAATATTGAGATCGTTAATCACCAGGTCCAGTTTATATGACGCACAATGGAAAAACAGACCTTCGATGTATTTTTGACGGAGGATTGCTTGTACTCTACCATCTTTCCCAGACATCGTCGAACAGCCGTTTAATCCAAGGCAAACGCATTTTTCTAGAAGGTCTGGACGTGAAGTCTATAGCAAAGGCAAATATAATCTTAATATATATATTTCTTGTGTGCGTGTGTATGTGACTGAACTCCTCCTAAACGACTGGACCAATTTTGATGAAATTTTTTGTGTGTGTTCGTGGAGATTCGAGAATGGTTTAGATTTACAGTTTGGTCTACTGGAAAATGTTTTTTCAATTAATTTCTTATTTATAAGGAGTTGTTGATTTTGGAATGTTTTACATTAGATCCGCATTCAATATTATTCTATTTCAATTTTAGTTTGTCCCGACAGATGGTGCTACGATTAATTTGAAAAAAATTTTGTTATTCAAATCATGTGCTGATTAAAATATTAAATGTAATTATTTTTTAAAGAGTTTTGAAGTGTGTATAAATAATTTTGTGAATTCAGATGTTTTTTTAATTAATTTTTATTTGTAAGGAGTTTTTGATTTTGGAATGTTTTACATCAGATTCGACGGATGGCGCTATCATCGCATTCAATATTATTCTATTTTAATTTTAGTTTGTCCCGACAGATAGTGCTACGATCAATTTGAAAAAGTATTTCGTTATTTTGTGTTATAATTGTGTTATTCAAGTGAAGTTGCTAATTAAAATATTTAATGTCATTAGTTTTCGAAGAGTTCTGAAGTGTATATAAATAACTTATACATTTTGTAAATTTAGTGCGGAATCGAAGTGAGTATATTTTATTATAAATTATCTTTTTTAATTTACACGTGCGTTTATTAACAACCAACATAACCTTCAAGTTTATTTGTGTAGTTAGAGGATTGAATTTTTTAAATTATTTTTATTGACAATTAATTCATTTTTGGAGATATTAAATAAAAAACTCACAAAATGCGATTACATGTTCTTTATCTAAAATTTGTCATAATAAATCTTTTGAGTTAATTAATTAAAAATTCATTATCAATAAGTAACTCATATTCATTGTATATTATTTTGCAATATTTTATTTTTGTAGAAAAATGCCACGTCCTCGTGGAAGAGCAAGAAATATTGGTCGACGTACTCAGCACGCGCAATTAGTTCATGATCATCGATTGAATAGTAGGTTAGGTTAGGTTAGTATCATCCGCAAATGTTACAGATGAGGTTAGGTCATTAATATAAATTAAAAAGAGTAACGGGCCAAGTATACTTCCCTGGATAACACCGTTATCTAATAATTCGTCGTGCGACAAAAACGTTTTCCCATCAACTTCTATCTCTACTCTCTGTACCCTTCCCTTCAAGAAATTACGAAAGAGATCAAATTGTCTATCTCTTATACCATAAGCTTTCAACTTTTTCAATAGTGTGAAATGGTTAACCATGTCAAATACCTTGGAGAGATCGAGAAAATCCCTAAAGGGATTTGCCCCCCTTCCAAAGCGCTCATGATGGATCGAGTTAAGTATAGACTGGTACAATCAAGAAAGTGTATATGTTAGTTCTTGTATTGAAAATATTATATACGTTGGGCTGAAGGACCTCGGTCGATTGCCTTTTGATAACTTATTATCAATAAAGATAAGTTATTATTATTATATACGTTTATACAATATATTATTGTATAGCTTCAAATTTTCACGTTACAATTGACAAAAGTAAGGTAGGAACCGATCTATTTAATATACCGATTAATTATAGATTCCGTTCTGAAGTACATAGTGTAATAACATGTTAACCAGGTGTTTTATACTTATCTTCCTTTTTCCTATGTAGAGCCGATCATATTCATCAGTGCCAAAGTACCTTAATCAGCCCAATGGTGGTAGTTGTGTAATAATATTGAACGTGTGGTTCTAGTATTGAAAGATGGCGCAATATATTGTACGAAATCAAAAATATTAGATCATCTATGGGTAATGACATTGTACAATGTGGCACACAAACGTTCCATATTTTTGCACAACTCCCAATATTGTACAATATTATTGTTCGTCTACGGGCCGCTGTTATCACCATTTAAGTTTTTATTGGTCCGACCCAAGAGCTTGACGGCGCCCACATTGCAGTTGTTGACATAAGAATTGAAACAAAGGACCTGGGGGTGGGGAAGCACCTGACCATTTCAGATAGTCTCTTCCACATTGAATTCTCATTAATTCTAGATGATCTATGTTATAAGTACTGGTGGAATTTCTATAAACTCATATCAAGTGATGAATGGTTTACAATTACTGGATGAAAATATGGATTTACTAAGATATTGAATAGCAAAAATCGTGGTTGTATAATTCATTTTCAAAATTAAGAATTTTTTTTCTGAAATATGATAAACAAATAAAGAAAATCCGCATACCTCATACCTCTACAACTACAAATCAACTAGCCTCTCAACATTTCTTTGTAATGAATTCCATATTTCTCCAATCGTAATATTCAATATTATCAATTCATTTCTCTTTTCACAAAATAAAACAATAAATGCTGTCTATTAGTTAAAAATTTATTGAATGTGGTATGGAATTCAATCATAATTATGTAGAATATATTTCTAACAATTCAACAATCATAAAAAACTAGACTATTCAATCTTGAAAGCTAACTAACCTTTCTATTTCAACATTGAATGATCTTTCTGTAAAACGGCAGATAATAAACTAGTGTAATGAAACAATGGAATCTTAAAGTACAGTTTCTATGAATCTTGTTTTACCCATTTTTTTAAAGTATTTTTCATAGGCGTGGAGTATCATAGATAATAGAACAATTTTAGATTTTTGCATCAATCATATCTACATTAATTTTATAATAAACATATGGATAATACTCTTGTTGGCCAAATCCAAGACCAGGAATGTCAACACCCTATAATGAAAGAGGTGATGATTAAATTTATTGAGGTGTTTTTTGGAAAATTAATACTCACATCAACATTTGCCCCTGAGAGGGCAGCACTGCTGTCTAGATGACCATACAATTGGTTGAGAACATCTCTCAAACGTTTCACAAACTTTTTATTTGGGTGAATAAGAATTGCTTGAAAATTGACAGGTAATCCATATCTGAAAAAACCTTTTGATATATTCAAAGTGAAGAAAATTATAATTGAAAATCAAAGTATGGAAAAATATTTCTTTGAATTTTTGTTTGAAGGTTCAATGATGAATTGAAAGTTAGACATTTCATGAACTTTGAGAATTCATAACTCACCAACCAAGACAGAATTCTCATCAAATTCTATCAAATTGAGTATTTATATTATACAGGGTGTTTCCTAAACATGCGGCAAAAATTCAGGGGGTTGTTCCTTGGACTATTTTAAGCATGTTTTGTCCTTGGATGATTTTTGAAAAACCTCTTTGTTTCGAAGATACAGGGCTAACAACATTTTTCATATTTTTAAAATTAATAATAGTTTAAATAAAAATGCGTACCGCACTGTGTTTACTAAGTAGGTACAATTTATTTTTAAATTTGTTTAACAACATTCCAATTACTAAAAACGGCCAGTTTTTTGACTAAAAATTGATAAGTGCAGATGGTAAAGGAATACAGATTAAACACGGTTTTCATTTGAATTCGTTTTGTGATGTATTAGCAATTAACATTTTATCTTTGACTATTATGAATCGCTTGTATGCTGGCTAGAGGTGGTCATTTTCAACAGTTTTTGTAGGTTGAGTTGAATTTTCATGTAATTTTTCATAATAAAATGTTATTATCTGAAACTTTGTTTCCCCTATATCTTCGAAACAAATAGGTTTTTCAAAAATCATCAAAGGACAAAATATTCTTAGAATAGTCCAAGGAACAACCCTGTATATATTTCTTAATCGTTGTGTGGTCCTATTTGTGATGTTATAATTCATTTCTCATTTGAAAGTCCATCGTTAGTAACACAAAAATTTTCGTTTGTAACCTAACCAATAATGGAAAAATATCACTCATAAATGGCAAAGTTGGCACCCAAATTTTCGAAAATTTCATTTAGTTCTTTTGCTTCCGATATTTCTTCGTTAGTAACTATCTGTTTGACAAAAAATTTCGTTTGTAACCTAAATTGTAATAAAAAAAATCATCCCCTTAACTTAGGTTAGCACCCACTTTTTCGAAAATTTCGTATTTTTCTTTTGCTTCCGATAGTATTTCGTTAGTATGTATTCGTAACACAAAAAAATTTCAACGTAAACTATAACAGAAAAACAGCACCCCTAAACTGCAAAGTTATCATCCCTTTTTTCATAATTTTCATAGTTTTCTTTTTTGTCCGATAGTATATCGTTAGAAACAATTGGTACCATAAAAATTCATTTGTAACTATAATAGAAAAATAGCACCGCTAAACTGCGTTTGGTAGCTTATCAGAAATCGCTTACAACAGTCTAGGATACTCCATTCCATCTGCCGCAGAAATGATATGGCCAAAAAAATTAAGAAAGTACCAAAAACACTGATGCTTGACGTCCACCTACTATTGTATAGTATTTGAATATAATGTTATAACAAAATATTATTTAGAATAAAATTTTAATTGAACCATGCTGGAGTTTAGTTTATATTCATAAGTTATTTTATAATCAATTTTCAAAAGCAACTTTGGGGTGAATGAAATCGCATTTTAAGGGTATTATGTTCACATTAAAGGTTACAAACAAAATTTTTTGTGTTGGAAATAGTTACTAACAAAGTATTATCGGAAACAAAAGAGAAAAACATATATAATTTCTGAAAATGTGGTTGCTGACTTAACTTTAAGGGGAGGCTTTTCTCCATTGAAGGTTCGGTTACAAACGAAATTTATTGATTTACAAATAGTTACTAATGAAGTATTATCGGAAACAAGATAAAAATATAGAATATTTGAAAAAGTGGGTGCTAACTTCGCAGTTCAGGGGTGTTATTTTTCTACAGGGTGTTTCATTTTTGCCATATGACGTATACCTCGTTTTCGAGGCATAAGCAAGATACAGGTTGTGCAACGTCATTTCTGACCCATATTCTATTGAGTGTGGTCAGTTATGTATAACCTTTGAAGTTACGATTTTTGGTTAAATCAGGGTATTTTTGAGTGCTCAATTCAGAAAAGGTAAAGAACCTTGAAGAACAAAATTCAAAATGGCGGAAAACCTGCAACGTTCGAAATTTTTTCCTCGGTGGTCAAATTGAATTTCATTTTCTGAATCAACTTATTTTTCTAAGAATTTCTGTGAAAAATTTTTTTCAAAAATCGAACAAAAAGTTTATTTTACATGTCTACAGCGAAACAAAATATTTCACCCGAAATTGATTAAATTTCTCACGATTATACTTTTTTTTATATACGAATATGAAAATTGAATCGAAAAATATCAAACGGTTACTTTATAACGGCCATTCAAATTTCTCCTCTAACATGATTGAAAAAACAACTGGTTGGACTATGAGGGCCAAAATTCTGAAATTGCACAGTCGAGACATTCCAGATAGTAGTCAATGATTAGAAATAACTGTTTAAAATTACTACCATTCACTCCCGAAAATTTTAGAATACGAATATTCACAGAATGATTTGTACCGCATCTTATGGCATCAATATCAAGTTTCTTTATGCTATTGATTATTCGTAAACGCGTACAGACTTTTGCCTCTGCGATCAATGTTTATTCTTAATAAACTATTATTATTACTATTATAATTCTATGGAGTAGTTTTTTTCGAGGCAATTAGCGTTGAATGGAACTCATTTCTTTAAATATTGAAATCGGAGCCAAACATTTTTTCATCCTCAAAGTGATCAAAAAGCCAATTGGTTATTATGGTATGGTATTTATGTGTGTTTCTTTGTAGAGCTTTGAAGAATCAACAAAAAAGTTTCGAAACGTCGCTTGAAAGAATGACTTGACGTCTCTCATTTTTAACTTATTCCACTCCCAAGACAATTTATCCATATTATTATGGTGAATGTAATGTAAATTTATTGATCCAGCGATTGTGTAATACAATATAGGATAAGTCAAAGAAAAAACAATAATCGACATCACTCTTACATTTCTTTACATGTACACATTTGATTGGAGAGTAATAAAAATACATATTTGGTAGTTGATTTCAACTACTTAAAAAAAGGCTTGTTAAAATGACCGCATCATTTTCATAATTTGATTCACTATGGGAATTTTTTCTCTATTTCTCCCATATCAGCAGGTATTGTTGCCAATACTTCATATTGAAATGGGTAGAGAAGAAAGTAAAATTAATGATGTTGGCTTAGAACTGATAATGAACATCTTCATCGAATTGAAGGCGCATAGAATTCGAATTATGATCCGCTGCATTATAGACATGCATCAATGATGCAGTGTTTAACTGTGGACGGCAGTTAAACACACCTAAGCCTCCTCCATCAGATATGCGCATGTATTGATGAAACGAATTTGTTTATTCGAAGACCATTCAAAAATTAAGTGTTTGATTGTCTCAGTCTTTACTTGTCGGAAATTCATCTTGATGATTATAAAGTAAAATAACTTATTTCCGCTTTATATATTTATTTTCACAACAATTGTTTCGTCATGATAACATGACTTTGTCAGGTCACCATGCTCACCTGACGATGTCATGTTATCATGACGAAACAATTTCTGTGAAAAAATTTCTTCAAAAATCGAACAAAAAGTTTATTTTACATGTCTACAGCGAAACAAAATATTTCACCCGAAATTGATTGAATTTCTCACGATTATACTTTTTTTTATATACGAATACGAAAATTGAATCGAAAAATATCAAACGGTTTCTTTATAACGGCCATTCAAATTTCTCCTCTAACCTGATTGAAAAAACAACTGGTTGGACTATGAGGGCCAAAATTCTGAAATTGCACAGTCGAGACATTCCAGATAGTAGTCAATGATTAGAAATAACTGTTTAAAATTACTACCATTCACTCCCGAAAATTTTAGAATACGAATATTCACAGAATGATTTGTACCGCATCTTATGGCATCAATATCAAGTTTCTTTATGCTATTGATTATTCGTAAACGCGTACAGACTTTTGCCTCTGCGATCAATGTTTATTCTTAATAAACTATTATTATTACTATTATAATTCTATGGAGTAGTTTTTTTCGAGGCAATTAGCGTTGAATGGAACTCATTTCTTTAAATATTGAAATCGGAGCCAAACATTTTTTCATCCTCAAAGTGATCAAAAAGCCAATTGGTTATTATGGTATGGTATTTATGTGTGTTTCTTTGTAGAGCTTTGAAGAATCAACAAAAAAGTTTCGAAACGTCGCTTAAAAGAATGACTTGACGTCTCTCATTTTTAACTTATTCCACTCCCAAGACAATTTATCCATATTATTATGGTGAATGTAATGTAAATTTATTGATCCAGCGATTGTGTAATACAATATAGGATAAGTCAAAGAAAAAACAATAATCGACATCACTCTTACATTTCTTTACATGTACACATTTGATTGGAGAGTAATAAAAATACATATTTGGTAGTTGATTTCAACTATTAAAAAAAAGGCTTGTTAAAATGACCGCATCATTTTCATAATTTGATTCACTATGGGAATTTTTTCTCTATTTCTCCCATATCAGCAGGTATTGTTGCCAATACTTCATATTGAAATGGGTAGAGAAGAAAGTAAAATTAATGATGTTGGCTTAGAACTGATAATGAACATCTTCATCAAATTGAAGACGCATAGAATTCGAATTATGATCCGCTGCATCATAGACATGCATCATTGGACGGCAGTTAAACACACCTAAGCCTCCTCCATCAGATATGCGCATGTATTGATGAAACTAATTTGTTTATTCGAAGACCATTCAAAAATTAGTTGAAAGGTTTAGAAAATACCTTAAAGTAGTATTAGAATTGTTGTCATCTTCAATTTTTTTGAAGTAGCAATTTGCATTTACTCGTCAGGGCTTGCCGAAAGCGATACATCTATGATTAGAGCAGGACATGAACACATTGATGACAAGAGCCTCCCCTGCCCCAAAATGATTCCTGGAATAATAACTAAATAGTCCGATCTAAGATTTATTCAAATACATATTCAGCATTGGTTCAAATTTGGTAACCATGCCTGATTCCACTGCTAGCGAATAAAAGACTTTTTCAAGCCTAAGGAGACTTAAGAAAAGTGTGAACTACACAACTAGTAAAAACAAACTTAACGATTTGGCTCTAATGTATACATGAATAAGTAAACATATTGAAGAAAACGGAGTTTCATTCAACACAAATAATCGAAATTAATTCGGTCGCTTCACGTGGAGTAGAGAAATATTTTTATTCAGATTTCTCTTCTTTTTACATATACCTATAATATGGATAGTATGCAATGTGGGTATATCTTTGATGTTTTATTTCCTTCGTATAATAGAATATTGCTCAAAATAATTCAGAAGAACTTACCTTAGTACAGATTCGACAAATACTCTCAATGCCTTGACATGAATCCAAGCACAGAAACATTCACTGAAGTTTACTTTCAGCCATCTTACGAGTGGACCCTGAAATTACCATCCATTAAGGTTCATTATTTCGAATAACAGTTTCTTTTAGAGTCGTGTAGAATGTAATAATGAAGTGATAATTGATGTAATATCGGAGCACTACTCATTTTTAATGCTTTCAAAACAATAATAAGTTTTGTATCCAACCATTCGATTAGTATTGCAGTGAAGTTTTTCTTTAATACTGATATACATTTTTGAGCCTATCAAAATTAAATCACAGTTTAAGTCCTCGATATTGAGCAAAATGATGTATGCAATTTTCTATATGAAAAGAAAAATCAATGCGAGATAGGAATTCAATAATCTGGACGGTGGAAACAGTGCTTAATAATAAGAATTCATAACGTCAAAGAGTGATATACAGACCTATAATAATTACAGAGCCTTAAGTATCCTACCAAGTTTCTCCAATATTATTGAGATGGTCTTTGCAGAAAATATATACACTGTGTCCGTAAAGTATGGAACAAATTCATTTTTAGCTAAACAGACCATTTTAAGAAATAATCCTGGAACATGTCGATTTTTGAATGACCGTCATTTTTTTAAATGGAACACCCCATTTTGTCTCAATTTTCCGATTATTCTAGCTGAGCTGATTCCAAAAATGTATCACATGTTGATTACAATTGGTACAGGGTGGACAAAAATACAATAGTTTTGTGTGTGCTCATAAAGTAACGCGTAACATTCTTTATTAGTTAAATTAACAATATTATCATCTGGTATATTCTAAAACAAGTTGCAGAATGGGCTCCTAGTCCAACACGAATGCGAACACAATTGTATTGTATTGTATCTTGACAGTTGGTGTGACTGTAACGAAAATTGACAGATTACGGAATTTGAATATGAATCGTACGTTTTGAATTTTGAAATAATTTACAATTACGCATTAAATTCATGAATTATGTCTGACGAAATCGAATCAACACCACCAGAATTGAGAAAAATTGCGAATAATGTTGCAAATCATTTCACTATGTCCAAATTATATTATATTGACAATTATTGACGTTTGTTGAAATTTGATAGGATTGGAATAAGATGCATAGAATACCTGGTGTGTCTACTTATAGCTGTAAAACTTTCAGACAAAACGGGAGATTTTTCGGATTTATACCTACTTGATTTCGAGGGATCGCGGGCTTTTCAGATGGCGCATACATCGCTTACATTTGACATTTCTCGACTCTTGTGAAACAAGGGCGTAGATCTTTTTTTTCTTGGGGAGGGATAATCGAAAAAAAAATTTTTGACGACAACTTTTATTCATATCTGTAATGTTAGAAAAAGAAGTTTGATAATGAAGTTTGAACCAAATTACTCGAAATAATTTTTGTTGTTACTAATTCGGTTGTGCTTATCTTGTTCTCAAATAAGACTTACGAAGGAAAATGAGAAATTACTTGGATAATTTTGAGAAAAAAAAGTTTCATGAATATGAGCCCACAAAGGCTTTGCTTTCAATATACAGGTTGTTTCTAGTGTGTAGTACAGTTTATCAAATATTTATTAATCTTCGCTACAGATTAGGTAAATAAATACCAAAACTTATAATTAATGCATTCATTAGAGCTTACTAGCTGGATCTTCATAATAATTTGGATTTTCCTGAGGATTACTAGAGATTTTTCTCGAAATCGATAGCAGATACGACAAAACTATAACAAACCAAAAATGTAGTACTGGACCAGAATTTTTTTCTACATTTTTCTAAACTAACAGCCATTCACCAAAATATAGTTTTGGAGGAAGGAAGCAGGCATCCTTCCAGAAAATATATCACCCTGTAGATTTGCATTCAAAATTAGCATATCACATAGTGAAAACTTTGAACTGGAATATCTATGGCCAATTCATATTAAATATCTTGTGAAGGGAAGGTTATACGAGAAAATAACTTGAACTTCAACACATGTATCTCAAAACAAAATGTTTGGGGACTCATGTTATAGGACTTTTTTCTTAAAATGATCCGGAAATCTGTCATTTTCATTTGTATCTCCAATTTAGGAGCACCGTGTAATTACCCCTAGTATCCCCCTATTTCTACGCTCTTGTCGTGAACTTTGAGTATAGAACAATAATATTTTATATTCTATGGTCTGTCATTATATTCCATTCATTTGAGTGAAAATTCGATATAAACTGAATTGTAATTTATTGTGAATGTTTGCAGTGTCTAAAATCAGTATTTCCTTTTTAAACGGCACCAGGCAGATGCGGGAATTCGAAAAATTTTAAAGAGCGCCACCTTACAGCACTCTGGTGAAGCACACCACCAAAGCAACAGGTGGGTCTCTCAAAAAGTCTGAAACAAAATCGAATCAGTAAACACACCAGGTATTCTATGCATCTTAGATTGAAAGTTAGTATAGACAACCACAAAACGAAAATATATTTGAAAACGATGCTGTTGTGAGTTCATTACAGCACTGTTTTTAGAACTGTAATGAACTCATTACTATACTGAAATAGAGAAAAATAATTATTGTAAAGCAGCAATTGGTTTGAATGTAACACCCTGTAGTTTGTTACTTTTTTAGATTAATAAAAATGAGCTGTTTCCAAATATGTTTGGTACTTGTGGTCTAGCAGACAATATGAAAAAAATAATTTCTTATTTTTTTACATTTTTATTAATCTAAAAATGTAACAAACTACAGGGTGTTATATTCAAACTAATTGCAATAAGTATTTTTGATAATATTGTTAATTTAACTAATAAAGAATGTTACGCGTTACTTTATGAGCACACACAAAACTATTGTATTTTTGTCCACCCTGTACTAATTGGAATCAACATTTTTGGAATCCGCTCAGCTAGAGTAATCGGAAAATTGAGACAAAAAGGGGGTGTTCCATTTAAAAAAAATGACGGTGACGTCATTACTCGAAAGTAATTCACCCTGTATATTGGAATATTATTTTAAAATACGGTAAATTAAAATAAAAAATCGACGTGTTTCATGATTATTTCTTAAAATGGTTTGTTTAGCTAAAAATGAATTTGTTCCATACTTTACGGACAGAGTGTATAAAATCAAACAACGCTAGATTCCCAACGATTTAACTGTGCACGTTACACGTTTACCCATACACAGTCATTCTTAACTGTACCGTGTGGCGTGTGCATTCAAGTCTTAAGTTATCCCTATATGTGTTTGGGCCCTCAATATGACTACAAACTAGAATCTAGATTCTAAATTGGAAAGGAATTAGTTAATTATCCAGATGATACAAATTCACTACTGTTGAAAACCTAAACCCATTGTTTAAAAGGCCGTGTAAAATTACAAGAAGGCAAAATGAATGGTCCAGAAACAACAATCTACTTATTAATGAAGAAAAAACTAGGTTTATCCTTTTGCCACAAACGTATTTGAGAAATTAAGAAAACAGTTTTATGAATTTGGGTCGAGACAATATTTATACAATATTTTATTTTAGTCGTAAAACAAATTTGTTGGAATTAATATAGCTGAAAAGCTTAAATTGGAAAAATCATATAAATTATGTTTGTGAGGGAATACCAATAATATCTGTTTTTGGTTCAGAATAATAATCAGGTATATCTACTGTAATTACTTTAGGAAGGTGTACCATGCAAAACTAATGTTTCGAATCTTATATTATGAAAATATGATGAACCTTAAAAAAGAGTTTTAATAAATCTGGGATATTAACAATATGTACACTCTTTATCTGAGCATGAAACAAAGTTGATAGATCATGGATATCATACAAGGCATCTTGTTAAACAGGCGGCTGTGGTGCCTAGATTGAGCAAATATCACCTTCAGCATGGTTGGCTGTACTATCGACTTAAATTATACACTCTTCTCCCACTAAGTTTAAAGTTAACTTCAAGAATAAAAAGCATAGGATTGAACTCAAACGTTTTCTGATTGATAATTCGAATAAATTTTATGCGGTTGTTGACGGATCAATCTACACGCCGTGGCTTTTTGGTTCATAGACGGTTGTGTGTTGAAGTGGACAAGATGTGATTGAGTTCATTTTTGGTTTTTTTTTACACCTTATTGAAGGAATATGGCGTTGGCGCTATCACATAGAAATGAAAACTGTGAATTGCTCAACTTGTTCATCACGTATAAAGGTGATTTGGTGACATACGAGCTCCAGCTCAGGTCACCAGGTCACTGTAATTGTATATGGAATTTACTGTTATTTCGTATATATTATCAGGATGAATAAAAATTTATTATTATTATTTATTATTATTATTATTATTATTATGTAGCATTTTCATCGGTAATAACAAATATTCGTCGAAAATCATGAAAATAAAAGAACTTTTTAAGCGACAGGAAATGAAGATTCAACCCGAATAAGCTAGAAACATCTCAGAAGTGGACGGAATAAAGATATCTCGTAATTTATAATGTTCTCACAAAAAGTATAAAATCAATAAGGAACATAAACAGTTTCAGAAGAAAATTATTTAAAATAATTTTTTTGAAGACTATATTTTCCCCTATGACCAGATGATCAATATTTTATTTATTTATTGACACTATAAAGCAATTTTAATTATGAAATACGGCAAAAAATATATTCATTCGTTGTGAAATAAATAAATAATTCAAACAACATTATTCAAGTGTATAATTGGAAAGGATTAGTTGCTTGCATGCCGGTGAGATGGCGCTACACGCTGAATACCACTACAAACTAATGGCGGCCTTTCACGAGGCATGTTTTCGAGCATTTAGAATCCAGCCACGTAGCCCGAATCTCCCGGCTGCCAGTCAGGCATCCACCGAGGCGTTCACCCAGGCGGCCACTCAAGAGGTTTAAGAGGTTTTTTCGAGTATCCAAATGTCCGCCACTCACTAGGCGTTTTTTCAAGCATTTGGAATCCAGGCTTCCAAATGGCAGCCAGTCTACACTGACCGCCATCCCAGGCAGCCATCGAAACCTGCCACTCAAGAGGTTGTTTTATTGAGTATCCGGGTCGGATTTCAGATGGTCACAGACAGCTGGCAATTTATCAGGTACCGTCGGAACTTCGTAGTTTACCAAATTTTTGTGCAAAATGAAAGAATTTTTGATAGGTTTCATCGAAATATTTAGGCAGAAAACCTGTCGATGGAAAATAAAAAGTTCAGCATACGCGAACAGGAATATCTAAAATAGAGCCCATGGGGAACTAGTAAAATATTCCAAAGGAAAATTGCAAAATAAAAGAGTAGATGTGAATTTCTATTTGGCTGATATCGTTTTCCATCGTTATTGGCATATCTCCCCTTTTACGGTTTATGAGTTTATTATCGCCTTCAAGGTGAGTACTTTTTTTGGACTACGAGCACGTCTATGTCCGAGGTTTATTATTTTCCTTTATCTATGCGCTTTGTCATATTTGTCATCTGTGATTTTTGCATTCGTCATCGGTATTCGCTCAACTGTTGTTCTCGTCACAAGATTTCAATACTTCAGTTATCAAAAAACTGAACTGAATAATTTGCATCGAAAAATTGTCTCGACTGTGTTGTACAATTCATTGTGTGTCATTCAAATTGCTATTTATTCGTGAAGATATCAGTTTTGAATTGAATATCTATACGGTGTTCCTAATTTGGAGGTACAATTGAAAATGACAGATTTCTCGGATCATGTAAAGAATTTTGTCCGCGAACGCTTTGTTCCTGAGATGCCGGTGTTAAAGTTCAGGTTTTTCTCATAGCAACTTGCGTTGACAAGATATTTAACTTGAATTGGCATAGATATTCCAAATATAAGTTTTCATCTTGTAATATGCTACAGGGTGATATTTTTTCTGGAACGCTTCTTTTCTCCAGAACAATTTTTTGTGAACCACTGGTAGTTACGAATAATGTAATAAGAAATTCTGATCCAGTACTATATTGGTTTGTTGTAGTTTTGTCGTAACTTCTATCGATTTCAAGAAAAAAATCCACATTATTATGAACATCCAGTAAGAAAGCTGTGATGAATAAATTAATTATACTTATTTACCCATGCTGTAGCGAAGGTTAATTAAGATTCGATGAACTGATAAAAGCATCACTAAAAAGTACGACCACACAAGAAACACCCTGTATCTCGAAAACAATGCATTAGCGAGCTCATGTTTATGAGACTTTTTATTCTTAAAATTATCCCAGGAATCTCTCATTTTCCTTCGTAACTCCATTTTAAGAAAACAGTATTAGATAATAACAATTGGTAATAAAAATTTATTTCGAGTAATTTGGTTCGAACTTATCAATCCTCATTTTCTCACATTACAGATATGGGTAAAAGTTGTTGCAAAAAAAAATGTTTTTTGATTACGGTAAAAATACTAAGAAGACCTTCAAATGGGACATTTCAGGGAAGAAAGATCTCAAATTAATGAATGTTTATTCCAATGTAAAGAGGAAGATATGCCAAGAACGATGGAGAACGATGTCATCCAAATAGAAATTCACATCTACTCTTTCATTCTGTAATTTTCCTTTGGAATATTCTACTAGTTCCCCAAAGGCTTTATTTTTGATATTCCTGTTTGCGTATGCAGAACTTTTTATTTTCCATCGACAGGTTTTCTGCCTAAATATTTCGATGAAACCTATCAAAAATTCTTTCATTTTGCACAAAAATTTGCTAAGCTATGAAGTTCCGGCGGTACCTGATAAATTGCCAGCAAATTGTGACCGTCTGAAATCAAACCCGGATACTCAATAAAACAACCTCTTGAGTGGCAGGTTTCGATGGCAGCCTGGGATGGCAGTCAGTGTAGACTGGCTGGCATTTGGAAGCCTGGATTCCAAATGCTCGAAAAAACGCCTCGTGAGTGGCGGGCATTAAATCTATGAAATTGAAAAATCGGTAGATATGTCTCAGCTTTCTGTATTTCGGGCGAGCAGTCTAGGATCGTATTTTTGAAATTTTGTTTTCAGAAGTGTGTTTTTAGCTGTTTCGACAATAGCAACGTGGAGACCTTGGACAGCGGCTGACGAAATTATTAATCAATAATTTTGTCAGCCGTCATTATTTCAAAACTGCCATCAACCCCGAAGAAGAAGGTTCAAAGCAACGGATACATTCGAAAATGCTTGCTATATATTTTTCTTTAACGTTTCTATATTTAAAATATACAATACTATCTTGGTAGAATAGCTGAAAGAGAAGAATATAGCACGACCATTCGCTTGGCATAGTTATCACTCTCTCTTAGAGAGGTTGAGATGTGTTCCGAGCTTTACAGAGTATTTTTCCCCATCGGAAGGTGCATCACCTTTTGTTTGAATAAATAAGTCTCGCCAAAATCTCAATCACTTGTTGGAATAGTGAAAATTACTATGTATATCAATTTTAAACAATCACCGTTTTCTCAACTAGTAGAGCTATCCCTTGAAGTCAATGGCTAATCATTAATGTTCCTTGAAATTAATTTTATTCTAGAATATACAGGGTGTCTCGGAAGTAACTGTACATACTCTTACCTGAAGTAGGTGAGTATGGATTGACTGCAAAAAATTAATTTCTGCCTCACCCTGTAGCTATCTGAGGAATGGCAGAAATTAATTTTTTGTAGTCAATCCGTACTCACCTAGTCCTACTCGACCTCTGGTAAGAGTATGTACAGTTACTCCCTGGACACCCTGTATACAAAAATTGGTCTAATTATTCTATTATACTTACGAATTGTTTTTTCTTATCAGTCACCAACTTTGTGATTTCATTTTTTCCAGCAGCCAGTTCTTCCTCGTTATAGGTGAAATCCCGCACAACAAACTTTTTCTCTCGAGCGTGTAGTTTAAACTCTTCTCCTACTTTCTTGAAAAGAGAAACAGTGTATAAACCGTATTCGTTATCTTGGGTTATTAATTGGCTACTTCGGGGTACAATCATGTCAGTTAATTTTTCATAAGTGGTAAGCCATTCTTGAGTCTGAGACCTAATGAAAACAAGATCGATTAAATAATAATAATAACATCCAATGACTTCCTTGCTTACTTTGGTACAATAACGAGTAGAGTAGTGAGGTATTCTGAATCTAGTATAAAATGCTCCTTTTTGACAAGATCAGCTAAGTTGCGGGTAAGCAAGCTGCCCCTGAAAAAAATCAAAAAGTAAATTCAAAATGATTTATTGAATTGAATATCGTTGAAAAAATCCGTGAAGCCTCAAAGAAAATTTCAGATTCATCATTTACTCAATTATATTGATAGTCGAAAATGATTCCTCGCATATCTCTTGTTGAAACATAATTCTAATATAAATGAATCAATTACATTGAGTTGATTGACAAATGGCGAGTGTTGAAGATTTCGATATTTCTGAGAGAGGGATGAGATATGACGATTTTATCGAACCTCGGTCAATCCAAAATGGATGGTTTTTTGAAATATTTCGTCTATTATCACATTATTAGGTCAAGATAAAATTTGCACTGTTTGAACTAAAATCTGATTTTAAAGAGTAAGAACCTGGGGACGCCAGATGTCTACGGTGGCTCTCTGTTAGGGCGTTTTTCATTTATTTTTGTTTGTGATTTTTTAAGGTATAGAAGCTGAAATTTTTCGTACACAATGTACCTAAGGATCAGGTAGGAATGACCATTAAAAAATTTAGATGGATTATTATCCAGGAATCTGTTCTTGGATCATGCTTTTTTTTATTTATAGTTGGAGAGCTAGCGATTCATTCGATTAACCCATTTACATTTACCACAAAGCTACAAAATTTTAAGGTCACCTCATGTTTATCAGACCAGCAGTTTCCAACTTTTACTAAATAATAATAATAATAATAATAATAATCTTTATTGGTCTCTCAAGACACCTTAGTGTATGGGACAAGTCAAATACAAATTTGTTTTATATATATATTTTTTTTTTTTTTTTTTTTTTTTTTTTTTTTTTTTTTTTTTTTTTTTTTTTTTTTTTTTTTTTTTTCCCCTTCACACTTTCGTGGTTATATAGGATCAACCGGGTGGGAGCACCAAGGTAAAAATCCTGTCGTCACCTTCAATAGGAGTAAAGCACCTGGCGGATGATGTTAACCGTCCCCAGTACAACGGCCTTCTGCATCCAACAGACATCGTTGACAATATCTATGCATCTCTTGCGTTTCCATGGAAATAACTTTTCAAAAGCCCAATTTCATTGGTCTCTCAAGCAAGTCGTGGTCAAAGTGCCGTGAGGAATACTATTTCTCACAGTATGTGCAATTGTATAGTTTTGAAATTCAGTAAGATATGAAGAATACGCTACTTTTTATCGTACTAGTAGGAAAATTACATTCTGTCGTATGATCTCTTATGAATAAAAAGCGTCACCAAAAAACTGAATACTTAACTACAAAAGAAACTATACAGAAGCAGAGATCATAACTATAGCTTTTGAATTGACTTCAGAGAAAATAAAATTAAAAAATAAAATAAATAGGTTCATAATACTTACGTTTGTTTCTTCTCTAATGTTTGAAGGCTTCCTTTCAAGTTATTATAGGCTGAAGACTTCGTTTTTAAATCGGCATCAATTTGACCGACTTGTTTACTTATTATATCAGCGATATTCCTCAATGACTGCTTGATAGGGTATTTTGCAATATCCCACTGGAATCTGGTTAAATAACTGGGAAGATCGGCTATAATGGAAAAAAAAAGGATACACAATAAATGTCTTAACATTCAGTCTGCTACTAAACATTTGTCGAGAGCATATCTCAAACTGAGATTTTTATCATTTAAAGTACTTTCTACCAGAGGAATACACCGAAAATTAATCCAATACAAAGCGACAACTTTTTAAACTGTCTAAAACTTTTTCCTAAAACAATCAAAAAGAATATGAATGTAATTAAGTGGAATGCAATAAACTTTGTTATTATTAAATCACTGTATTTTCAACCATAAGGCTAGATGAAGCAGAAAAGCTATTATCAGTTCTCCATTCCATCTAGTTTTTCATAATAACTACAAATTTATGGAGGATTTATAATTTTGGAAGTCAACTAAATTTTTGGTTTTAATTCATTTTTTTATAATTTCCCCAAGAATATTCTATTCAGTAGGTAAAGTTTTAATGTTTCCTATATCCTCTTTCATGACACTCGACACTTTGCAAGCCAGTTTGTTTCTATAAAGTAATTTACCATTTGAAAATACAGTAAAAGGGAAAAGTTAATTAAAATTTTAAATGGTCAATAACCTTCTTAAAATTCAGGTATGAAATGGGAGTAGGGGTGTCGTTAACGTTTTTGAATTTGAAAATTTTAAGGGATAATACAACTTCTACTAATTTCGATATACATATATAGGAAATCTAACAATAACGTGAGATATGTTCCTGCGAACTCTTACACCATGGTACCACAAAACTGCAGTTCAACAACAAATAATTTTTCAAATCACGGATATAAACGGTTTCGTGAAATACATTGACCAGAAAACAATTAACAAACAATTATTAAAAAAATATCACGAAAATTAAACAAGAAAAAGCTTGTCTTGACAGAAACTGGTGGTAGGATTACGCTGCAATGGAATGGGTAATATGTTGTGTACTATTTTTGGTCAAGTAGGGGAAGTTTAGGACCTTTCGATGGATATTTCTGTCTCTTATAAAAATTCTATGCATTACAGTATGACTATTACAACCCCAGTAGAGACCACTGTGAATTTGTTCCCTTCTTCAATAGGAATGCATCGTACGAACTAGAATGATCAATAAGATAGCTCTTACTGTTGCAAAGAAAAGCATTGGACTGTGAATGGATTTGTATCAATTTGATTTTATACAAGCTGAAATGTAAAATAGAAATTTCAAGGTACATTAATTTTCCATGAACAATTACAAAAGTTTTTTATTGAAAATTATAAACTAAAACTTCATTGGTACTATTATATTGAACACATCTTTTTCAGCAATAATTTTGGGGTTTTGAAATTTTTTTTTCAGAATAAATAACTATTTCAGACACCACTGCAGATTTTTATCTAGTATTTATTATTATAGTATTTAGTATTATAGAATTTATGAGAAATTAAAGTGATTTTTGCAGCATTTAGATATTGAGAACATGTTTATTTCTACGATAAAAAGAATATTTTTCAGTTATTTATAAATTAGCCACTAGACAACTTATATCTCTAAATAAATGGAATTTATTCAAAGATGTCCAATTTCATATCAAACGACCCGAAGGAGTCTAAAGATTTTGAGGCAAGAATACCTTTGAATTATTCAAGAAACACATAATTTGAGCGATCCAAAGCAATAGACTGATTCTTCGGTCTGTTTATTTGAGTTAGTTATTTTCATTGTATTTTTTCATTCAAGATCACAGACCAATTATATTCAGAAATAAACGGTATACCTAGGGATTCACGGCTTGACTTGATATTCAAACTACATGACTTGAAATCAAGTTCAAGTCAAGAAGTAGTTTTTCGATGTCAAGTCAAGTATTTATTTATTAAGTACTTGATTTAACATTGAAAAATTACTACTTGACTTGAACTTGAGTTGATTTCAAGTCAAGAAGTATTTTTTCAATGTCAAGTCAAGTATTTATTTACTAAGTACTTGATTCAACATTGAAAAACTACTACTTGACTTAAACTTGAGTTGATTTCAAGTCAAGCTCAAGTCAAGTAGCCTGAATATGAAGTCAAGCCGTGAATCTCTAGGTATACTATTTCAAGAAAGATGACCTAAAATTTTAAAATTTGGAAACATGTTTTATGGCATATTTTTCAAATTTGAGACTGAAAAAACACTGCAAATTTCACACTTGGTTTCATTATTTATTTATAATTGGAAAGATTGATGAAATTGAATCAAAACAATCTCCTTTGAGACCTGCAGCAACGACATAGCGGTAGGGTAGACAAACACTGGGTAAACGTAAACTCGTTAACCACTTTGTCACGAACACATGTGGTAGAATTAGTTACACAGAAGGAATTAAACTCGAAAAAGATAGAAGCATTGCGGCAAGACATGTTTTCATAATTAATTTTCATGTATTGCTAAGATTTTGTAAATTTTATTTCTCGATTGCTAGATTTTTCTCTTTAAAAACTTATGGATCGTGTTCAAGAGCTTTCGTACCAAATTTTATGAAAAAAGGTTCAAAATTGTTCAATCGCAACTAATTTCTCTGATCAGATAAAAGTTGTATGCATTCAAGTCATCAAAAAAAAATGTTTTATGATTTTTGAACTACCCCACACTGAAAATGAGATGAAGCGATATATTTGAAACAGTAATTCTTCAGAAACATCCTGGAACTCGAAAAGAAATTAATGCATATATAATCTACTTTTTGACATCTCATAATATCAGATAGTTCTCAAGTCTTCGAAGATTTTTTTTTTTTAACTCTCATTGTTTTCGAAATACTCGTGAACATCGAATTTTGGGACAACTTGTACTGGTTTTGAAGTAACTGTAAGGCACTTGGGTTATTATTTCTTTCATGTAAAAAGTACCACTATAGATATAAAAATTCCAAGATCCAGTGGCGAAATGCGAATCTGACTAAGAATTTCAAAAATTCATAAATTCGAAACTATAAGTTCTTTGCAGTATTGTAACAGCCATACATAAATTTTTTCAATTTTATGTTGATGTTTTATTAAATTTACGAAAATTATTTTTTTTTCCCCTCTAATTTGGATTTAACAATTCTTGGATCGTACTCTTGAGCTAGAATGATCGATATAGTGGTATTTTTGTAACAAATTCCATGCAAAAAGCTCTCATGGTTCCTAAGAAAAGCTATGGAAGGCGGAATGACGGTTTTTTCTTCAATTTCTCACATCTGAAAGATGCATCAACTATTCGAAATGAAAGTGTATATTGCAATTCACTATTGATCCCTATTTCACCGGTACCTGAGTAGACACCACAAAGAACCGAAATACAAAATGAGAATTTCATTCGAATTCGGTTAATTTCAGGCAAGTAATGAGACTACTAAACTTCAATTTCCATATACAGGATGATTCACCGCGATGGCCTATTAGGAGTTTATGGAAAACTGATCACAAGTTTGAGCTGAAAATTGGCATGTTGTGGTTTGAGACAATGGTCTTTCTCCCTATCCAGATCTCTACAACTTCCGGTTACATCGGAAACATACTACTATTTCCTTATTTCAAACGGCATACCCAGTATATCCATTATTGCATCATTATAGGTAGCTTTTTGATGATAATTTCAGCTACATGCATACCTTGCGTAAAAACTCAACGGTTCATGAGTTAATGGGATTCTTATGAAAAAAATGGTGGCGACGGATACGAACACTTTTTGGAATATTTCTGCAGAAAAAGTTTTCTCGAGAAAACCTTCATCATTTCAAATTCTGCAAATACGTGGTATTATAAAATTATTCGCGGTTTGGACGAAAAATGTACAGGGTGTTTATCAGAAGATCATGAACTCGGACAACTCAAATTCATCAAAACTCAAGATTTTCAAACTAAAACCTATATTTTTTATTATTTCAGTTGATTCTACGTATGAAAAGAGTGAAGGTTACTTAAGATAACCCTATATCTAAAATGACTACTTCGAGAGTTATCGAGGAAGAACTTTAAATAAATAAAAACCGCAATTTCTAACTGTGTGGAGTAGTCTGTGACTGGCGGATAACAAAGGAAGAAATTAAAATTCGATGTTTCGATAACTAAATTTGACATTTCAAAAACTATAATGAATTATTCGTAATTGAAAGTTGTATTGGTTTATGAATTTTTCAACAATCCCAAAAAAAATTAGTTATAATTCATGAAATGTAAAAGTTAGTTATCCGAATTACGAATTTTAGTTTCTTTCTGTGTTTTCCGGAAGTCACAGTCTACTCAACACAGTCAGGAGTTGCGGTTTTTCCTCATTTGAAATTCTTCCTAGATAACTCCTGTAGTATTCATTTCAGGTATAGGGTTTGCTTAAGTAACCTCCACTATTCTCATTTCCGCCTGACGGTCGTCATTCGACGCTGAACAGGCGCTTGAAAAGTGCGAGTTCATTTTGAGACGCATCGTATGACGACTGTGACGCGTTATAAAAAATATCTCAAAAGAATTTACATACAAACTAAACAACCAATTTAGCTCGATAACACATTTTGACAAATCCAAGTTCAAAAATGACGAGGCTTCTAAACATTAATTAATCGAATTATGAATGCCTGCAATCTGACACCGAGCAAAACAGACATGTAACAGTATTCTGTTGCGTATACAAAACACATCGAACAAGTGGGGAGCAATCCTTATACAAAAGATTCAATGTTTTCACTAACTACCAAAATCGGATAAATATAGGCTAAAAATATACACACGACTTTTACCATAACATTTTTAAATAGGTATAAATGATTTATTATTATAACAGATGCACATAAATATTTTTTTTTTAATAATATTCAGTCAAATACAATTTGAAGAAAAATAACATCAATAAGCTAGAGCTGTCGTCTTTCTGTTTCCCTCCGTCAGACCCCTTCATCAAAAATATCCTCTTGCCATGGATTTATCAAAGCCCACATTTCATGATGTTCCTTTTTCTGTCTTTTTGGTCATCCTTCTTGCTATTTAAACGCTTTTTTATTCAATTCAATTAGTTTTCTCAATTGGATTTTTATACCTTCATTTTTTCTCGTTATATTCTGGATACTCTCGCACTATATAGTCAACTTTGTGTCACTAATAATCTTTGTTTCATATTCGGATTTCTAAATTTATAGTGAAGACTTTAATCACCAACAAAGCACAGACTCGAACAATGATTCACCTACTTTTTCATTATGTTTTTTTAGAGATGCCTATCCCACCATTTGTAATTGATACATCCAATCACGGTTTTTTGCATTTTTAATTCTTAATTTAATTTCTTGTTCTCCTAGACCGGTCCAGTTTAGTTGTTGCTTTTAGATATTCAAAGCTTCCAACCTTTTGTTAGATCTTCATCAACCAGTTGTATCCCAAAATTGGCATTGAACTCCCTACCATCGATCTTCACTTGTAGTATGTTTCATATACAGGGTGTTTCCTAAACATGCGGCAAAAATTCAGGGGGTTGTTCCTTGGACTATTCTAAGAATATTTTGTCCTTTGATGATTTTTGAAAAACCTATTTGTTTCGAAGATATAGGGGAAACAAAATTTCAGATAATAACATTTTATTATGAAAAATTACATGAAAATTCAACTCAACCTACAAAAACTGTTGAAAATGACCACCTCTAGCCAGCATACAAGCATCCAATCTTCTCCTCATTGACTGCCGAACCCTTTCAAAAACACCAGGATCATTTCTTATTAAGTTACACCCAGCAATGATCCGTGTTTAATCTGTATTCCTTTACCATCTGCACTTATCAATTTTTAGTCAAAAAACTGGCCGTTTTTAGTAATTGGAATGTTGTTAAACAAATTTAAAAATAAATTGTACCTACTTAGTAAACACAGTGCGGTACGCATTTTTATTTGAACTATTATTAATTTTAAAAATATGAAAAATGTTGTTCGCCCTGTATCTTCGAAACAAAGAGGTTTTTCAAAAATCATCCAAGGACAAAACATGCTTAAAATAGTCCAAGGAACAACCCCCTGAATTTTTGCCGCATGTTTAGGAAACACCCTGTATAGTACTGTAGTCTTCAGCATGACATATGAACGAGTTCAAACAGGGAATCTGCAAAACTTAAAGTAAACAGTATAGACTCCCATTTATTGCAATACCCCCACGATGGAGAATAGGAGATGATACAGAAATATAAAAAAAAACATATCGGGTTTTACAATAGGTATTATAACATTGAAAATGGTTATAATGGCAACACTGTATATTATGAAGAAAATATCGGAATGTAAAACCTCTTGACGAAGAGATAACCACAGCGAAACGTGCTGTCATAGCAGGTAGGTAACAATAGACTGGTTTATCTCATCTTAGAGCTCATCAGTATGGCACAATCCAAACAACGATGACAACCAATTGAAAGCCAGCAGTAGCATCAAGACTATGTAACAGTGACTCAATTACCCACAGTGGCGACAAGCGTAGTCTCGTTTTTGATTGGCTGAGCCTAAATATGACGGCTTTTTGTTTACATTCTCATATATATTCTCCATTTACCTGATTTTTGGGATTCATTCAAAATAAAAGGCCCATTTTATTTAGTCACAGTAGTTTTCTTCAATTAAATGAATTTCTTCTATATATAATCAAATATTATCAGGCCCAATATTTTTTGTGTGTCAGATCAATTCAGTGAATTGTATTCTTAAGTTTTATGGTTCCATGTCCCAATTCGCCATTTTTAGGCTCAATTTGAACGAATTGTCGCCACTATTTTTAGTTGAGTCAATACAATTAAATTAAGAATATATGTGCCAATTCACCACCTGGTATTCAAAAAGCCAAGGAGCTTTCCCTCTGTGGTTACTAGAGAAGTAGAAATCTGCATACATTCTTATTTCTCTCGCGATGTATCAAGCTTGGAACGCATCTTAACTGTTAAGAAGTGAAAACGTCCGGTTATTTCTTTATTTTTATTACTTGTGTTACTATTAACGCATAATCTGGGAGTTTTCACTTACACTATCATGGTGAGGATGCATTCAGCAGTCTTTCCTTGTTGTTTTGTGGTGATTCTTTGCCCGTAGGATAGCTGGGCACTGCGCAATATTCGACGGAACTTCATCGCTTGGGATATATACTCAACTTATGTGACAAAGTCGCCATGCTCCAATATATGAAAGATCGGATGTGTATAAAGCAGGGATCAATGAATTAACTCACTGATGAATCAATCCATCAGTGAACACGCTTACTACTCGAGGATTAGGGTATGATATCAGATCTTAACGACACGCAGTTTTTGCGGAAAGTTTTTTCCAATACGTTGGCAAATTCGGTGATTGTTATGAGTCAATCCATTATTGCATCCTTATAGTTATTTATAATACAAGTGCAGAAGGTATTGATATTCTTCCACGATTTTAAAATCGAGCAGAATTCATGAAAATGGAAATAATTCGCGGAAATTCTCGAACGAATATGTGGTAGAACAAATTTATAACTCATGACCATTTATTACTGAAAACCTCCCCTTTTATTGTATTTTCCTCCAAAATTTTTCAAATTACGTCAAGTTTGAAACAACTAAATATCAAGACATATTAGAGACTTTATACTAAATAAAATATTTCTTTTAATGAAATCCCATGCCAAAAAGTTTCTGAGTTTGAATTTTTTAATACAATTCTAAGTAAAATTTCAGCAGAGTTTCAGGTTTCTGGTGTGTTTCGAATCAAAAAATCTTTAGTATCATTCAGGCTGCTAACTCTAAAGCATTAATTTGCAGTCAAATGCAGGCAAATATTCATCTAAAAAAAATTATCAAATACTTCCTACTACATGCAACTACAACTCATGGTCATAAAATGTTAATAAGAAGTCAAAACAAAGGGTGTTGGATTGCAGAAAGTTCATAATTGTAGTGGAAAGTTTTGTCAGTTATTCTACTTACTGCCCCACTAGTAGGGAAATTAAAACGTGATAAGAATTCGTATGCCGAATATGTTTTTAGCGAGAGAATTAGAACCACTTCATAATTGGGATTTCAGAACCAGTTGATAGTAAGTTTCATCAACGCATAAATAATTATTGTAAAACTCATCTAAAAATTTCAATATTTGTTAATCTAACCATCATCTAGAGTTTATGAAAAGATCTGAAAAAAAAGGTGATATTCCTATGGTAGAAAGTTACCAAAACCTGCCTGAAGCTTCACATTGATACTATATTATCTTTAAGTTATTTCAACTATATCTTTCAAAATGAAACAACGAATAGCAAAAGCAGTGCTAAATAAAACCAATAAGATAAAAAATATAAATGGCAAATTGTGATATGTTTGTGTCAAATAGAATAAAAAATTCTGCTAGTCCAAAAGTTTGACGAAAAATTGAAATAATTTTTCGATCTATTCGCCTGCAATAATTTTTGTGTTATTAGATGTTAGGTAAAACCAAAAACTGCTAAATATAGATTAATTTGAAATTCGTATACCGTTATAATGCACAGATAAAATTCAATTTTCCTATAAAAAGTTCACCAAACCTTGACTGGGTGATCAAAATTCTGGATAAATCCAGAACACCCCAGCGTACGTCCTTTACCTATGAGACCTGGAACCAAATTCGAAAATCAATGGTAGTAGTAGACTCTTGTCTATCGCTTGTACGCGTGGAATAACTTCTTGAGTTCGGGTTGCAAAGTCGAGTGTAGACAGTTGTAATATACAGGGTGAGTCTTGAGGTTGTACAATAAATTTAACCACAGAGTTCCCTTTCATCAAATAAAACACTTTTTTCATAAGCAATTTCACAGATTCGGCTCAGGTTAAAAAATACTGGCGGACGAAGTTTCAAAAAAGTTAATTTTTTTTTGCAACTCTCACGTGATAACTCAGAATGAAGGGTGTAAAGTTTCAATTTTTTTTTGTACTTCTAATGGTTTCCGAGTTATAACCTCTTCGATACATAAAACTGCACCTACCAAAACGCACCATTTTCGAAATATTGTTGCCGGGTTCAGTCGATTAAAGATAATTTGAGTACAGAGAATATTTGGAATTAATAGTTATACTTTGGTAAATGTATAAAAACTAAGAAAGAACGACATACACACTAAAAATTCTATTATAAAATTTCAATCATATCCAGAACAAACTGTTGAATCTCTTCTGACAGTGATTGCAATTCTATGTATAATAGACTTTTTAGTGTGTATGTAGTTCTTTCCTAATTATTATACAAAGTATTACTGTTCTCTGTACTCAGTCTAATCATCTTTATTCCACTAAATGTCTTGATAAAGCTTCAAATATTTAGACGGAGCGTTGACCTTGTCCAAATGGGTCGCCTGATTTCAATGGTCCTAACCCTGTAAATTCAACATGTTTACTCAAGGATGTAAAAACACCGAGTATATTTTCAAGATATTCAATGTTGAATGACACAAAGTGAGTGGAAAATTCGACAAATTACACCTAAGTATAAATCCATCCCTGAGCAAGAAAAGGCCAGGAGCACACTAATGAAAGTTATAGGTAATTTATTTCCTTACGAGAGACATGCAACAAAGAATCATCGAATCATATTTTATTCCACCAATTGATTTGAAAATATTTTCGTGATAAATCCTTCATTCATTGAGAATAAATCACTATGTGTAATTCGAATAGATGGTTATAATTCTATATATTTATTAGAAACATCATTTTTAATTTGTTCTTAAATGGAAATGTAAATGTATTCCTTCATTTTTTTACTTCTGGGCAAATTATATAATATAGGCTGCAGTGCTGGATTATCACGTGCTCACTTTTGTTTTGAGCAAGTGCACCTCGTTTAGCTTACAATATAAAAATGTGATCTACTGCAAATTCGACCTCAATATTCGTGGATCTGACAATGTTCATTCGAATGAATTATATAACTCATTGAGCTTCTGCACATTGATGCATTGTCTCTGTGTAAACATCTAATGTACAGGGCAGCATTAGCCTATGATTCAATAATGAAACGTAAGTTACTTTTTACCGGAGCCGAATCTCGAAAAATAGTGAATGAGAAAAGTGTTTTATTTTATGAGAAGAATCTTTGGTAAAATCAATTTATAAGGTTAAGAAACACCCTGTATAATTGTTGAAAGGACGCACCTAAAGATCCGAAAAGTTAATAATAAAAAAATCTTAACGTTTGATATGAGATATGCATTTAGATTGTGATGAAGTATCCGTAGGTCAAACTCCACTAATATTTTCACTACGTACAAGGAACATAGGGTCATATACCGAATAGTTATAAATATATTGATAAATCTGCTGTTGTTGTTTTGATTCACGTTAAAATGCTATTTTTGAACGTTGAAAATTTCTCAAAAGAACTTTTCTGAGTTAGATAGAAAGTATGTTAATGTGTGAAATAATTGATAATTATCTCCAAGTATTAATAAAACTCCAATATGTACTATGACACTTAAAAAAATATTTATTATCTGATTCTTTATAATTAATAGAAATTTTCCTTATTTTGAATTTTTCAAAAAAAAAATTGACACAATGATTATAATCATTGTGTCAATTTTTTTTTTGAAAAATTCTTTCCCTGTAAATAATTATTTACGAGGAATGAAATAAAAATTGAATTCAACGATATATTTATATATTTGGTTGTTACAAGATACACTGAAAGGATATTCCAAAGTCGATGCAATAGTTCAGAAGTTCAGAAGTAAACCTTTGGAAAATAAATCCGTTTTTGAGAGAATTATCAGATACTTTGGCTGAATTGTTGAATCGTGTAGCGTTCCATTTTTAGTAATGGCGTGGTTTTAACTTATGAAATGTCAAAAGATGACAGCTGTCCAGATAGCGGGCTATCCAAAATGAAACCTATTGGAAAACTCTATATATTAACTTCAAAGAGATATCTAACTTTTGAAAAGCAAAATCATAACCGAATAAGAAATTAAATAAATTAAGAATCATATCAGAAGATCAAAACACTGACCAAAGAATCAACATCTATATTTGAAAGAAAGCAGTATTGCTAAGTTAGAAAAGCATAGAAGAGTAAATTACAGGAGGCAGTATTTAGAGTTTGACTGGTCAATGTTCAAGGGACAGGATATTCTTAGTCTGAACAAAATTTGTTCAAATTTCACGCTTCAATAACGCATTGAAATTGTTAGAATTCAATCCAGCCAAAAGGAATCTGATCATTCTCTAAAAAACTTGGGTATTTCCGAAAGATTTACAAGTTTCTGAACTACTAAATCAACCTTGGACTACTCTGTTAATCTACCTTGTAACAACATAATTACACATTTCAACTATTCAAAATAAAAGATATACAAGGGAGATCTTGACACTCCGAAGTTTAAAAACTTCAATTAATTTGTGGAAAATGTAGCCGATATGCTTGAGAAGATTGCGTATAAGCAGACAGATAAAGCTTTCAATTTGGTTCGAAATTCTTAAACGTTAGCATTTTAGCATCTTAGTAATATGGCCGATGGGAAACTAACTTCAATTTGTGATGTGTACAATAATTAATAGTCAATGCATACAAAACTGTTAAACCATATTAAAAGGTACTTTTAACGGACATGAAAGAATAATTTCGCAATTTTGGAGAAATTATTTTATTAACAAAGAGAAAATCTAACAAGAATTGTCGTCTCAGTAATTACAAGGACTTCAGAGCAAAACACAACAAACGCTCAACTAATGCTTGAAATGAGGAAAATAGATCGATCGAAATAATTACTCAATAACTTGGGGTCTATCAGATCAATTCAAAGATAAAATAGCATAAGAATCTGAAATCCTGGAAATTGAAAACGTTCAAGATGCCGCCTGACGAAACACCGTGCAAGACCTTTAAGTTAGTTGATGGCAATAATAGATGATGAAAAGGAACAAAGTTGTCCACATCAACTTTGTAGTCGTTTATACTGAATTTCGTTGGTACGTCTGCCAAAAATTCGATCAGAATTAAGATAAGTGTATCAGGTGACAGAAATAAATCATACTAGGCCTACGAAAATCAAGTGCAATTCTGTTCATTTCTAAGTGCCTTACTGAATAGTAACCAAAAATGGGCTAGTTTCTGATTTATTGAAAAAATCGCTTCTATCAATTGCTAAAACGAATAGTTTCCCTGATGATTTGAACATAATGGTAGCAAGCAAGACACGACCTCAGCGAATTAGCATTCAGCATAATTTCAACTTCATGCCATCATATACCCCTTATTGCAGAGTCTATGGGAGGCAGGAGTAAATCGAATGTAATATAACTTGCGTCGGATTATTGAATATTCAATACTAACTTTCAATCAAGTTCAGTATTCACCTGTAGTAAAATACTACTATAACTTTCTATAAACCCGCCACTCCATTGAGCGATCACCTTTTCCATAAAATAAAATATCACAAATAATACACAATTGTAGTAGCTTGAGCTTGAGTTCAAGTCAAGTAGTAGTTTTTCAATGTCGAGTCAAGTATTTATTTATTGAGTACTTGACTTAACTTAAAAACTACTACTTGACTTGAATTCAAGCTCAAGCTACTTGAGCTGAAATGGAAATCCGATGATGGTTGGTTGGAACTAGATTGATTTGTCTAGCTGAAGGCAGATAACACCCCAGTCATGGAAAACTGTGTCTGTGCAAATCCAAGGTCGAATTATTGAGACAACTTAAGTTATGTCCAGTACCCATCGAACCGTCCTACACAATCCTATTTTGATGAAATCTAAGGGTATTCGGGTAGTGACATCAAGGTTCAATAGAAAACTTTGATGCATTGCGCATGAGTAAATTAGAACTTCTCGGGAGGTAATAGGGTCGTAACAACGTATTGTGGTGTGCTGATTTTTTGGGAGCGAAAGACGAGAAAGTATAGTACCACACTCATTTGCAGTATCATTACGTAATTATTATCCTTTGAGTGGTAAAGACTTTTGCACGTTTGTAGAAAAATCTCGAATACAACGGTAATTATTTCAATAAACTGGAATCGTGAATTTCACTTAGAAGTATAAACGAAACATTAATATCAATACACGGAATATGATGAAAGCTAAGCCATACGTTGTCAAGCCTAATGACTACATGCCTACTCGTATTTATTTAACGCAAATAAGTTCCACTTCAAGCCGCTGCGATCTTTTATTTCACGGACAAAGTTTGGCGCCTATGTCGATTGGAAAGATACACCAATCTCTGAAAAAAATAAAAGAAGAAAACCAGAAGCAGGAGGCGGTACTTAAGCGCTTCACCGGCAACTGACCTGGCCCCAGAGGGGGTAGTAGGAACTGATGCCGATCGGAAGTAGAGGTTGTGCTGTCCGTAGGCGAAGGAAAGGGCGTCGAAGACCTGCCGGAACTATCCTCAGCAGGCTGTCTTCCTCCTCCTTTGTCGTCCGGAGGTCGCCCGCTACCTGCCCCCACCACCAAACAACCGTCACAAGCGCAGCCAAATAAGCACATGCCAAGTACAACCCCCTTTCTACTCTCGCGTCGAAGATCATCGGACTTCAATGTCATGGACTCGTCGATGGTCTTATGTTCATTATTGCTGTCGTTAGAATTACAACTGGATTTACGAATGATGACTAGAGGGCTACTCGGCGTTGATTCGGTCTTTTTAGAGCATTCTTCCTCGACGCCACAGCCGCCCTCCTCTGGCGGACAGACAAATCTGTCAACTGGATTTTTTTTTTAAATCATGATACCATTTTCAAACGGGTCCATGATGAACGAGTCTGAGTTGAAAATGATCGAAATCCTCTTGACTGCGCGTGAAGATTGAAACATCCTCAGAAACAAAAAAGCACCGGTTATATCAAACCATTTTATTTTATTATTTCGGTCTTCATTTGATGGAAATTCATCGTGATTATTGTTTCGGTCTTCATTAGACGAAAATTTATCTTGAAATAATGATTAAAGAGAATATTCTACTCTTGGTATTTTTTATTAAAAGACAATTGTTTCGTCATACCATGACATATTCAGGTGATACTGGATACTCAAGTATTACTGTTCCTGTTCGACTAGATCAGAAACATAAACCACAGTGAATAATCGTGACATAAAACAACATCTATTAGGCCGATTGAAAAGTCTCCAGTCTGATGCACAGAAGGCGGTGCTAGTATTAAATCCATATGATTTTTAGTTAGTACCAACCTTCAAACGATACGTGTTAAAATTTGACAGCAGTCCGACCATTAGTTTATGAGATATTGCCTTGTGAGTGTAGCTCCTTTTTCTATTTGAAAACAATGAAGAAAAAAAGAATTTCGTGTGCTGATAAAATATTGCTTTTTGAAGGGAAAAATACAGTTGAAGCAAAATCCTGGCTTGATGAAGAGTTTTCGGGGTCTGCACCAGAAAAATCAACCATCATTGATTGGAATGCTAAGTTTAAAACGTGGTGAATTGAGCACCGAAGACTGCAAACGCAGTGGACGCCCAAAAGAAGCGGTCGCCGACGAAAAAATAAAAAAGTTCACAAAATAATTTTGAATCCCCATAAAGTGAAATTGATCGAGATAGCAGACATTGTGAAGATATCATCTGAACGTGTACATCATATCATTCACGAATATTTGTACATGAGAAAGCTGTGTGCAAAATGGGTGCCGCGGGAGCTCACAATCGATCAAAAGCAACAACGTGTCAATGATTCTGAGCAGTGTTTGAAACTGTTTAAGTGCAATAAACTTGAATTTTTGCACGATATGTGACAATGGATGAAACATGGCTCCATAATTTCACTCCGGAGTCCAATCGACAGTAAGCTTAGTGGACTGCACACGATAAACCGAATACTAAACGAGGAAAAATACAACAGTCAGCTGGCAACGTAATGGCATCAGTATTCTGGGATGCGCAAGGTATAATATTTATTGATTACCTCCAAAAGGGCCAGACCATCAACAGCGAATATTATATAGCGTTATTGGATCGTTTGAAGGATGAAATCGTCAAAAACGGCCCCATTTGAAAAAAAAAATGCTGTTTCATCAAGACAATGTGCCGTGTCACAAATCAATGAAAACAATGGCAAAATTGCATGATTGGGCTTCGAATTGCTTCTGCATCCACCGTATTCGCCAGATCTGGCCTCCAGCGACATTTTCCTGGTATCGAAAAGTTGGAAGATCACTATAATTGCTGTATCGCCCTCGAAGGCAACTATGTTGAATAATAAAATAGAATTTTGCTAAAAAAAAATGTGTTTCACTATGGTAGACCGGGGACTTTTCAATTTGCCTGTTAAGGGAATATCTTAAGATTTTATCTGCATCAATTTGTTAATAAATACCAATCTCTCACTATGTTTGCTCTCACTAATTAATCAGAGGAGTTCACAAAGATGAACACGAATGCAAATATACAGGGTGTAACTGAATAAGTGTAAAACATTTAAGGAGGTGATTCCTCATCGAGAAAAAGATAGGATCTTTCATATAAAGAAACTTCATTGGAGCATCCCTTGTTAAGATACAGCCCCTTAAAGGGGGTACATAAAATTTGTATAACAATTTTTTTCACAAGCACTGAAAAAGTTACAATATTGAAATTAACCTAACGTTTTGTACTACCAAAAAGACACTTAGCCAGTAATTTATTTGGTTTACCCCATGGTTGTAAGGGGTGAAAAACGCAACCCCTAAAATTTATTTCCAATGTAACTTTTTGTCTTATTATTTGTTTACCATTTAAAAATTTATTTCCGATAGCCTGTTTCATTCTAAACAAAAAATGTCTCTTGGGTTTTTTGCCCAAAATAAACCAGTAAGCAGCAAAACATTATTTTACGAACAACTACAGAGATACATCGTCATAAATGCGAAAATACGAAACTAATCTATCTAGTAGGTCGCTATTAGCGATAGTGACAATTAAATTGGTATGACGCTGTCAGTTTGGGAATTTTCGAAATTGAATTAATACTAATTGTGTGTTGTTGTTCTGTTCTTAATTTGTTACTTTAATAATTCACTTGTTAATAAAATGGCATACACAAATGAGGAAATGGCTGATATGCATTACGTTTACGGTCTGTCGCAGGGGAATGGGTTAGAAGCTTCTAGAAGATATGCTGAAATGTATCCTCAACGGCAGCATCCTTCACATAGAATATTTGCTCGACTTCATCAACGATTACGAGAATATGGTTCATTCGACAAAAGAACGCAGGATTGTGGTCGCCATCGAGAAATACGAACACCACAGCTTGAGGAAGCAGTACTTAATTTGATTGAAGAACAACCTACTACCAGTACTAGAAAGATTGCTTTCCAGCTAAATGTTGATCATATGACGGTATTTCGAATTTCAAAGGAACAACTCTTAGACCCTTACCATCTGCAACGAGTACAGGCACACACATGTTACCGCGAGACTTTCCGAACCGTCTTGAATTTTGCAATTGGATGCTGGAAATGATTAGAAGAAATTGTGACTTTCTGAAGACGATATAATTCACAGACGAATGTAGTTTTTCTCGGGACAAGATTATTAATTTTCATAATTACCACATATGGGCTGATGAAAACCCTCACGCTATTGTCGAAACTAGCCATCAAGAACAGTTTTCTCTTAACGTGTGGCTCGGAGTTATTGGGGATGATTTAATTGGGCCTCATTTTCTACCTCCTCGATTAAATGGTGAGGCATACGTTCAATTTTTAAGAGAAGTGCATCCAGTACTGCTGGAGGAAGTTCCTTTGGGCGTCAGAAGGGATATGTTTTTTATGCATGATGGGGCTCCCGCCCATTTTAGTCAAGTAGCACGTCAGCATTTAACTGAAACATATGCAAATCAGTGGATAGGTCGAGGAGGACCACATAAATGGCCCGCTCGATCCCCGGATCTCAATCCTCTCGATTTCTCTATTTGGGGCCATTCACAGCATTTGGTATATCGTACTCCTGTTCGCGATGTAGAGGACTTAAGAAACCGCATCATCGATGCGTGCAGGGTAATCAGAGAGACTCCAGGAATATTTGAGCGAATCCGTGGCTCAATGCGCCGACGTCTAGACGCATGCGTAATGTTTGAAGGTAGACATATTGAACATTCACTATGATTTCTACATGTTGTGTGTTTTGTTATTGATAACTTAGTTTTGTTTATTACCCTTTAATCGTTTAATGCAGGTACTAACTACAAAATAACAATAAATCCAGTTCGCATTTATGACGATGTATCTCTGTAGTTGTTCGTAAAATAATGTTTTGCTGCTTACTGGTTTATTTTGGGCAAAAAACCCAAGAGACATTTTTTGTTTAGAATGAAACAGGCTATCGGAAATAAATTTTTAAATGGTAAACAAATAATAAGACAAAAAGTTACATTGGAAATAAATTTTAGGGGTTGCGTTTTTCACCCCTTACAACCATGGGGTAAACCAAATAAATTACTGGCTAAGTGTCTTTTTGGTAGTACAAAACGTTAGGTTAATTTCAATATTGTAACTTTTTCAGTGCTTGTGAAAAAAATTGTTATACAAATTTTATGTACCCCCTTTAAGGGGCTGTATCTTAACAAGGGATGCTCCAATGAAGTTTCTTTATATGAAAGATCCTATCTTTTTCTCGATGAGGAATCACCTCCTTAAATGTTTTACACTTATTCAGTTACACCCTGTATAATAAGAAACATTATCTCAATTCACCTTGAGAATATTTTCCTGATCATATATTTCCCACTGAAAAGTTCAGAATTTTGCATTGTTTTACATTTCTTTTTCATGTTGATGTATATTTTGAAATGCTGTGTATTTATCAGATATTCATGTATTTGAATTCAGATTCTCTGAAGAGCATAATATGTAGAGTTATGTTTGGATCGGTGGCTATGTATGTGTGTATGTAGCAATGTTGTACATGGAAATTACTCAAACATGTCTTCCATCAAATAAAACCCTTTTTTTTATTTAGCATTTTTCTAGATTCGGCGCAGATAAAAAGTAATAAGCATGCAATGGTTTCAAAATGGACGAATTCACAAATGTGAACAAAAAAGTTCTATAAATTATTCTATTTATTTGAATAGACATTGACAGATCAACGAATATTGAGGTCGAATTTGCAGTAGATTACATTTTGCATATAAAAACCACGTTTATATCCGGCAAGCCAGTCTCTGTTTTATTGTTTGTCTGTAAAGCTAAATGGTTCGAGGCATTTCTTTACTCAAGGCTGGATAAATAATTAAGGTTCAATTTGTCGAATTTTTCACAAATTTCATATTTCAATATTGAAGAATATTTCACGAATTGTGCGCGTTTTGCGAGAAACGATGAAAATAATTTCATTTTTTAAATGGTTTAGTACTAGAGAACTCAGTACTCATATAGTCGCTCTGAGAATGGCGACTAGATTGTCTCTAAAAGTTTTTAATGCTAATTTCGTACAGTTTTAACGATCGATGATGCTATAAGTAGCGAACCATTAGACGTAGAAAAAATATCATGGAAGAATATATCTCCGAGTTGCAGAAAACTTCACACTGAAATTCATTTCATTCTGAATAATGATTCTTTAAAATTTGAAATCTATATACAAACAGAGATCTTGGAGCCTCCAAAGGGGGATTCGAGGAACTGAAATTGTATAAAAAATGATAGATGACCTCTGGCTGAGATCTGAGGAAGTTTTCGGGAATGAGAATACAAGGCTCAGTTATCCAATAATACGAACGCAAAAAAGACGATATGCGAAATCGGATATCACCCTTCCAAACGGATCTCAGCATAACAGGAATATTTCAAAAACAGATCTCATTCTGGATAGTCTAGATTATTTGAATTCTGAGTTAGTATTTTGTAGGAATACGAGAATGATGTATTTTCATATTTTTATTATGCGATGTATCAACCTGATTCAAATGTCTTCACTGTTCTTTTTCAGAAAATAGTATAATTAAGTGCCTAATGCTATAATTATATAAATTCTTTTATGGTAGATCGGTAAAAATAGAAGTATGTAGTCGTAAATATTGAAAAAAAAAGATTCGTGAAGCTATTGAAATATATGGCTTACTGCTGATGTTTCTGTTCGTTCAAGAACTGCCGAAAAAATACATTTTTCACAGTAGATGCCAATTAAGGTGTCTAATTTTCTGTCAGAACACAAATAAAAATTCAAATCAATGACAACCATGCCAGCGGAGTAACTCGTAATGTTTTTCAAAATATAATAATATTGTTCATTCAGGAACAACAGCAAATTTACATACAAACTCTAAGCTGCGATCCTTACTGAAAAAAAAACAGTTAATCGTTGAGACAGCTTCAGAATGAATCGAATAATAAATTAAAATCAATTTCAACTGGACTTAAGCCACGCGCTACAAAAACCCCGATAAAGGGGACATAGATAAAAGAAGAAGAAGCCACGCGCTATGGTAAGTGTTTAATCTTAGAAAGTACTAGTCAAGATATTGAGCATTTTTCAGCTACTGAAAAAGTCTCTCTCTCTCTGATATATTTTATCTTAATAGAAATCCGAATTTGACATGAAAGACAAAAATAACTCAAAAATTTGAAACACGCTATTCGACTCCCATCTTTATAATCTGTGCCCACGAAAAATCGAAATGATCTAAAAGATCTAAATAATAAATTACCACCGGGACAAAAAAATCTCGTGTAACTAAAGGCAGAGACACATTTGTCTGTTGTCATGCCACGCAACACAACTAAACATAGTATATTCAGATTTGAGGAAGGTGTCAGATGTATTCAGTTGAAGATACACCTGAAAAAACTCGGAAAAAAACTAAATCTCCTCATCTTTCTTCTTGAACCTGAAAATAATCTGATTCGAAATATCATAATCATATTGAAAATAAAAAAATGACAAAAGTAGGAGTTTGATTTAAAAAATATATTTAATGAAATCTAAAAAGATAACTATATGAATTATGCCTAAATTATTATGGAGCCATCTCGGCCGTCATCATTGACTATATCATGACAAATTCTGTTCTTTTCTCATGTGGGTGGTTCGACACCCGCATACTGATAGATCTTTATGTTTCGATCACCTACATTTGTTCGAGAATATTTTTTTACTTCCAGTAAAGTATACATAGGTCTTTCAGTGCCGGATGTGTGTTTTTTGTTTGATTTAATTTGGTTGAATGTAGAATTTATTTTTTCTCCCAAACTTTTTACGGAAACGTCAATGTTTCATTGCATTCCTGCGAAGGAAAGTGGAGAAAGAAATATCGAAGAAAAATATGTTCGAACATCAACTGTAGTTCGATTCAACCAATGGGATAAAAAAGAGTTTCCTCGAATCCACATCAATATCGCTTCTAAGATTAGTTTCTATTCGCTGATGAAGAATTCTAGGTCAAATTCTATTATGTTCATCAAACACGATAAGTCTCCAACGGAATGTGCTAGAGACCTTTAAAATTTCAGGATAGATTCTGTAACGAATATGTCCGTTGAATTCGTTTGGGCAAAATCCGCTCCATAGTTCTACCAATCAATATGAAATGTTTACTCTAATATTGAAAAAACCTATGTGATCGGAGTATAATTTTCGAACCATTTAAAGAATATTAAAATGAAGTTTCATGCATACTTCGTTATATCGGAATATATCCTTCACACCGAATCCATCGATAATGCGAGTTATACAAAAATTCAACTACTTAACTTTCACACGGGAAAAATAATCGAATTTTTCTGAACTAATAGTCATATGACGACCCAGCGTTCATTAAAAAAATTGTAAATTTCAATATAAGGATGGATTTCATCAGATATAGAGACAAACATGAATGTCTTCATGATTTGATTCCAATCATAATTGCAAAAAGTTGAACCTTTCGAGCATGCATTTTTATATAGCTTTTTCTTTTCTTCGGAATAATTTTTCCAGAAGTGTTGAATATGGCAGCGCCCAAGACCTCTTATTTGTGTTTAGAATAAACATGAACGTTTATGACAAAATTGCAAAAATACGAATTTGAACGAGCACGCAAAAGCTTCTGGCTTCACGGCATTTTAAGTGTTAAGAACAAAATAATAAACTAGAAATATTATATCTTATTGTAGAAAAAAGTCAGAGGGTATTTTGTGCCATACTTTCACTTATCCTGCCCTTTTTTTATACTTTGCACAAAAATGGGATATCCTAACAATTTTAATAACCGGTAGGAGTAAATGTTTCCGTCAACATGAAAGCAGACTGCTGGAAGTGTTCTCTCATATGCTGGTAGGCTGAAGCTGAATAATGGTTAATTTCAATGCAGCCAAAGTACAATGTCACATTTCAATTGTTAGGAACAATAATATATAGAATTATTTTCAATCAATTTTAGAAGTTTCCTAAGATCTTCAGGTGTACAGGTACAAGAGGATTTCGTTCATTTTCACTTTCCCCTTGTCAGTGTAGGTTTGTGATGCTCATGAGATGTGTTAGTTTGTCATGTTATTAAATTCTTAGACATGCTTGTGTGCTCAAGTGTAGTGTTTCATAGTCCATTTTGCCAAAAAAGGACATGCTGAATACAAACTGAATATGCATTGCTTCAATAAAAAATATGGGAGCATAGGAGAAACATATCAAAAATAACTTCTCTGAATAAGATACTTTTATCTTTTTAAGAGCAAGATCATCACAATAAGAGATGATCATCATTTCAAATGTATGCCTTTATTAAGTTGGATCAGATATCATAGAGGGTATATTCACATGACAATTTTACGATGAAGTACCACTTGAAGAACGATATTTTGAAACCTAAATATACAGGATGTCCCGGGAGTAAGTGTACATACCCTTATCAGAGATAGAGTAGGGCTAGCGGAGCACGGATTGACTATTAAAAATTAATTTCTGCCTTTTCCCGGAAAGCTACAGGGTGAGTTTTTATATTCAAGGAAATACTGAAATCATCATCAGAACCAAACTTATCGGCGGAATTTATTGGAACTTGGGATGTTATTCACATATATATCTAGTCAGACAGATATTAATTATTTCAATATTCCAAGACCCGACTATTATTCCTCATTTAAAGTGTTCAGGTTGAAAATATCACTATGCATTTCGAATTTAAAATCATAGTTTCAATTTTTAAAAAGAGCATAAATTCAGCTTCAATACGCGGTATCAATCAAAGTTGTCACATCTAACATTCTTTTTTCATGAATTTTCGAAATTAGACAAAGTTCGAAAATTTTTATTCATTCACATAAACAGGACTGAAATATCTCGTTATTAAACATGAAACGTAAAGCGTTGAAAAGTCATTCAAACTCTTTCAATAATGAAACAACAATAACATGAAAAACGTCGAAATGCAGTAAAATAAAAAGGCGAAATTGAAAATCAGTAAAAGTTATTTTGAGAGTTGTTCGAATTAAAAACTTTGTTTGTACACATATCTCTTGTCGAATTTTCAGATAAGATCCGTGCTCTCCTAGTGCTACTCTACTTTCGATAAGAGTATGTTGAGTTAAACCAGGGACGCCCTGTATATTTAGCAAATTATCAATCTACAAAATCTACAGATAAGTACAATTACTACTTTCACAAGTTTTTATTTCTAACATGAACTTCTAAATCAATTTTGAAATCGATGAATATCAGTTTTGGTGCTCCTATAACAATAAAAAATATATAACGTTAATTTTGATTTATTTTATTAGGGGTTCATAAAGACTAAAAAATCATCAATATTATATTGTGGTAGGAGCTATAGATGTCTAGGAGTACTATCAATTGATTTCCACATCGTAGGGTTTGAATCAATTTTAATTTTCAGATCCCAGAATTGATTGACTATAAGTTTGTTCTCACAACAAATCTCCAAAAAGTTTATGACTGTTAGCAAACCTGTTTCAAATTACATGTCTACTTTTGATTAATTTCAAACGTTGTGAAAACAGTAAATTATTGGTCTAACCTAACCTTATTTGACCTCAAAGTAAATCTCACTCAAGTCTGGTTTGTAATCCTTATGAATTGATCAAATTAAATATTTTTCGAAATTAAGAGATTGGACGAATCAAATATCAGAAATGTGAATCAAAAGGATTCCAACAAGTTTCTACTCAGAGACAACAATGAGACCGTCAACCCCTTCACTACATTCCTCCGATTTTGACTTCGTCATCTATCTTTGTCTATATTATTCCAAATGGCAATTATGGCATAAAGCTATCTGCGTTCCAGTTCAATGAAGGCACAAGTAGAGGTGCTGCGTACGCTTTTATTGGCGTTGCCATATCTGAAAATATTTAATACCATTTCAAGAAAAAAGAGCACTCTATCTTGTTCCTCATATGGCGAAAGAGCAATCTACGATCTTCAATACACGTGCTTCAAACAATTTTGGCAACACGGAATACAGTTTGACGTGCATCATTAGAGTCAGTAATTTTTGTTTATTATTTCTACAATATGGCTATCCGTTTCATTTGTGGAGAAGAGAAAGTAGCAAGAATTGTATTATTTTCCAAGAAATATAAACAAGTAAGTTGTAAATATTTTTACCAGTCAGTAGGCTTTGAATATTATGTTGTTTTTATTTTTGCAGATCAAAAGTCTGGCAAAAAAAACTATGAATGAGATTCACTGGAGAGAATCTTCGAAATTATAGAATATGCTCTAATCACTTCACTTTGAAGTCATACATTGATACAATAAAGCTTAGGCTACTTAGAAATGCAGTTGCAAATCAGTTTTTCAATAAACCACTTCCTTCAAAGACTACAATACAAGAAGAATGTGAGGAAAACATTTAGGTACGAATGAAATGCCGATCCACTCAGATAGCCCAAATGTAACAACATATTTTATATGAACATAAATAATGATTCATTTTACTGTTTTTGTATTCAACTGTTTATTACCACAGATTTGTGTTTAATTTTCTACATCGTAGTTTATCAGAAATATTTACATATGAGTGAAATTGAATATTCTCAAATAGTGTAGTTACATGAAAATTGAAATACACATCGTTTTGAGATGCAGAAGTTGAATCAGACACAAATACATACAAAAAAAAAGTGGTAGGAGTTCAAATTTTGCTTACAATTATTTGATAATCAATATTCTGAGACAATCGATTGGCTGGTATTTGTTGTCTTATATGTTAGTTGTTGTTTTATATGTTACATTTTTTCAAGAGTTCCAACAAAAATTACATTCAACTATACAATCTCAATTCAACAGAAGTACTTCCGTTTTTTAAACAATTACACGCAGCGAAAATGTTTGCTCCAAGATCTCAAAACCTGAAAACAATGGAATCAAACTAATAATTTGAAATTCCTGGGCTAAAAGCTGCACAAAATACAGTGACTGTATATACTACAGTGACGACACGGCTCGTAAGCGTTTTGATTGGTTGGAGCTCTGTCCGCCATTAAATGTCGAACTTTCACCAGAGATGTCTGATTTTCACTATTTACATTCGAGTGCCGGGCTGTTTCACATGCTTTGAAGCATTCTTGTTAAAACTAGTTTGTGATTGTGAATGGTTTAGGGGGTTCAAACTAGGGCTGGGAATCATGAATGAATGATTTGAATATTCGAATAATCATTGAATAATTATTCGAATAATTGCATTTTGCATTATTCGAATAATCATGAATATTCACTGAATAGTTGAATAATCAATGACTACTTTTCTATTCGTGAATAATCAGTGAATAGTCGAGTATTCACTGAATAGTTGAATAATCAATGACTACTTTTCTATTCATGAATAATCAGTGAATAGTTGAGTATTCACTGATTATTCAGTGAATAGTTTTCTATTCAGTGAGTAGTTGGATATTTATGAAGTTACGAATGAAAGTTTGAATGATCACTTGACTCACTATTCAGGAATGATTAAAACAAGGTTTTGTGATTCACTACGGACAAATCGTTTTATTAATATTAAAATTACTGGAAATTACATAATATTGAAATTGATAGATACAATTGAATTAAAATTATGAATAAACTCCTGTCAGTGTTCGGAATCCAAACAAACAAATTGTCATTCAAATTAGTACGTTGTCGTTGAAGAAATTGGCTTATTTCGATAAATAAGATTATTTGAGGAACGATTTTAATATTAATTGATAGACAGAAGGAACGAGATTAATGCCGAAAGTTCGAACTTGAGGTTCAACTAATAAACACGGCTTTTTACAAAATCTGGGAAATGATACAGGATTCAAAGTTACCTCGTTTCTTCTGTCTATCAATTAATACTGAAATCGTTCCTCAAATAATCTTATTTATGAAAATAAGCCAATTCTTTCAACGAGACCGTACTAATTTGAAAGACAATTTATTTGTTTAGATTCCGAACACTGACAAGAGAACCAAAAATGGCGGTGTGTGACGTCACATTAATAGAGCGTATATGGCGAGAGGCAAAACACCAAAACGATCATACCACGTCGCAAAGGGTATATTCACTCATCAAAACTCTCGGATTTTATTGGTTCATTAAAACATGAGTTTAATCACTGAATATTGACTGAATATTCATTGAATAATCACTGAATAATCATTGAATAATCACTGAATAATCACTGAATAATCACTGAATAATCATTGAATAATCACTGAATAATCAAAATAGTTGAATATTCATGACTACTCATGAATATTCAAGCATGAATATTTGTTTGAATGAATTATTCGAATAATCGAATAAATTTATGGATGAATATTCGAATACAAAAAGGCGAAAAAGTCCCAGCCCTAGTTCAAACTAACCAAAATGTGAAGATGTTATCAAAAGAAACGAGCGGTCGACCAAACTTCGCGCATGCGCAGTCGATCATCTTAATCTTGAAACACCGGTTAACGTTTGAATCTATTATTTCCCGCCTACATTTAATGGCGGATGGCCGAAGTTATCGTCACTGTAGTATATACAGTCACTGTACACAAAAGAGTATGTAGCGCCATCTTCAAATGCCTTTATCGATGTGTGACAAGAATGAACGATATGAGAAAAAAGTGGGGAATTGTACATCTCAATAAGTGCTTTCCAGTCAGGTGCATGTCACCCTGAGGCTCGGCGCACTAGAAGCTCACGCTCTCGCTAGGACTGAAATGCGCCAAAACCAAACTGTCAAATTAAACGTAAACAAACCAGCGTTTAACAGCTGTCTCGTATTTTATGCAGAGAAACGGTCTTCCTTCTCTCTCGCACCTGTCAGGGCTCGACGCCACCCAAATTCAGGGGGTGCGTCAGGGGAATTGGAAAGAACGCGAGGGCTCGACGCTCTGGGTACCGATTCATAAAAATCCCTAGGGAGAAGGAGCCACGCCCACTCTGCTCAAGCCCCCGATATAGATGCAAAATTACCATAATTTGTTCAATTGTTGATATTTAGATGTATTTTTCATTTTAAACATAAATTTTGATTCAATCGTCATATTCTAATAAATTAAAAACCATTTTATGATAGGCAACTTTTGATACAACCTACAACGTTGTCGGTTCTTAGACGAAAAAAATTGACTTCAAATCCGCTGCCTTGGACCCAGCGGTTTTCATTGCGATACAAACTTGGCAACGCTGTGACATAAACGACATTCTCTGTGACAAATGTCAAAGATGCACACGTGGGGTGTCTCTTCAAAATTCGATTATTGGTGTTATTATAATATATAATTAGCTCATTCTACTGCTTATGTTAAATACAGTAAGTTTATATATATCACTCATGGTTTATTATGGAAAATCGAAATAAATGTATTGAATTGAAAAATAGATCCAATGTAATATGTACATTTGGCAATGGTGGAATTATTGTATGACAGTAAAAGTGACCTCGAATTACTATCAAAATATAATTTAAAGCTTTAGTTATTGTTATCCATTTGTTTTTTCCATATTTATAGGTGCTAGATTTATTTTAGATTGAGATAGACATAAAAAATAGAAATTATTTATTTTTCTGTTAATGTCACAGAAAAATAGTTCAAAGTTCGCCCTTCAATTTGGCAACGTCGATCCCCCTTCTTCCTACTTTAATTAGGGCGGAGCCTAAAATTTGGCTCCTTCTCCCTAGGGATCTTTATGAATCGGTACCAGCGTTGCCAACCGTACGGTAATTACCGTATTTGTACGGTAAATTGATGCCAAATACGGTATACGGTCCGAAGGGGCTACCGTACGCCAAAATACGGTAATTTCGTAATTTCAATGCCTCAGTTATTAGAAATGTTTTTTGAAAGATGCCAGCTTTTCTACTCATGTCTCTGTGTAGAAATTAGAAAACGGTATGATTTCGACAATTTTATTTTGCCAAAATTGCAGATATTTGTGCCTAAAAATGCAGTTTCTTCAGATATACACCAGCAGTTCCCATCATTAGCTCATTTGCTCCAAAATATGACACGTTTTTATGACAGTAGTGAAGGTCAACTAATCGATGAACAGTGGAGGTTGCTGCCAGATTACCATTTTACTGCTGATGAAGAAAAAAAATAGACATCAACGAGGACATTGACATATTCTGGGGAAAACTCCAAAAATATACAAATGAAATGGGTGTATTTGAATTCCAGAAATTGTCGCAGTTCGTACTGAATATATTATCCCTTCCGCACTCAAATGCTGAATGCGAAAAAGAGTCTCCAGTAAAATAAACTTGGTTAAAACAAAATCAAGAAATAAGTTAATAACTAATACAATCAATGGTTGTTTATTAACGTCTCAGTGTGTGAAAAAAGATGGTAACTGCGTAGATTTTACACCTACTCAGAATATGTATGCAAGAATGAACAAAATTGATATGTATTCTAATTCTTCCAGTTCTAGTATCGAAGTTGATGAAGATGAATTTGTCATAGACGGTTGAAATATAAATTTTTGAAAAGAGGACACATGAATGCAAATCATATTTGTAAGTCTAGTTACTTGAAGTTGTTGAATGAAATTATCAATTCAAATTAGTGTTAAATGCAATAAGATGAAATTGTTTTTCTTTTTTCTAGATGTTACAATGGAATCAGAAGGTTTTACAGAAGCAAGTAGCAGTTCGGCCACCCCCAAACGTAGTGGTAGTAAGCTGAGCCCCTTAACCAACCAGAGAATTGAAAGAATGAAGGCTAAAATCAATTCTTTGAAGTGCAAAATATTTAGGCGTAAAGTTCCCCACTGTTTTTGCAAAGGAAGACCCATCGAGGCTACCAATAGAACAAATATCTCAAGATTGATATGTGAATCAATACGATACCTTTCCAAAGATGCTCATATTATTTTTGCTAATGAGTTGAAAGCAAACTTTGTTAATAAATTCAACAGAAGATATGATGATGACTTGAAAGAAATGTGCTTGTTAAGCTTGTTAAGTGAATACAAAAAATCAAAAACTAAGAAATCTATGCAATGAATAATGATTCACATTCAAGATTACTTATTTATTACTTATTTTTATGTATATATTCTTCTGTACATTTTATTATGTTTATTCAATTGAATTAAAAATTCCACTAATTTGACAAAGCATTTTTTCTTTCTCTCCCTAATCTTTGATTTAGGGCTTAGTTAAATTTTGACAAGTTTAAATTACAATTTGTAGGTTAGGTATGGCCATAGAATAGAAAGAATTGTTTATCTCTTTCTCTATGTACTGCTGTGGTTCTGTGTACGGTAAAAGTATCCCAAATACGGTAATTTCTCGTCCCTGGTACGGTAATCTCAAGATTTTGGGTTGGCAACGCTGATCGGTACCCTGTTTACTGGAAACTGGAACAATACTAATGCGCACTGGTACGCTTCGGAGCTGTACCGAGGAGCTCCGAACAGTGACTGGAAAGCACCATTTGTTGTCTCTGATCTGATATTTCAATTTCGTAATCATACAACACTTTATACTTAAGGACACCTATACAGAGAACACACTGGTTAGCTGTCCTTCGAACTTTATCAAAGTAATGAATTGTGAAAATTATAATATATATTATAACTAACGAAATATTAAACATTATTTGAATCAATCACTAATGCTTCTGAAATTTGATTCGATAAAACTCTGGCATACAAAAATATATTCAAATATTTTGAAATTGCTTTAAAATATTTATCCATTGCTGGCAGATCAATAACCTCCAAAATAATAGGTACCTATTTTACTGTGAATCAATTCAAAATGAACTACGAAATATTTCAAAAATTAATGTTTTTTTTATTTTTAGTGATCTAAGACTTATGTATCCAGACTTTTTTTATATGTTACATCCACTTCATTACTATATTTCAATAAGTTCGTTTGGAATCGGCTTGAAATTAGATGCATTTCGTGTAGTTTTGATTATCAAATTGATTTATTTCCTCTTTAAAATTGATCAAAAATTGGAATACCGATAAGATACAATATCAATCAACACCATGCGATGATCATCATTGAATATCAAGTAAGTAGGAGATGAATTCATTTGAAATCTAAAATCATACAAGATGCAAAAAAATTCAAAGACAAGAACAAACATTTCAATTAAAATATAGTCATAGAAAAAATAAAGAAAACCAAATTTTTAACTGACAGCCTTCTAAGAAAGATATAAATAGCGCCTCCACCCATTCGGGTTATTGACATTTGATAGTATGTAGTATTATTGTGTGAGCCAGACGGGCAAATAAAGTTTGAGTTTTAAAAGTATGTTTTAATATTAAGGATAGAATCCTTACAAAAATATAGGGTCTCTACAAATGGCTGGAATATCGTAATGGCTTTTCAAATATTTTCACCTTTCTTATTGTCTGTTTGGAAATTGATAATACACAATTGATAATTTATTGTCAATTTCAAAATGTTATCTAATGGAATAGTTGCCAGAATTAGCGAAAAGTGATAAAGAACATTTGAAAGGTCACTATGATAGAATTTATAAAGACCCTGTATAAATATACAGTGGACTCTCGTTAACACGAAACAGAGGTAAGGCGAGAGGTAAACCAAATGGTAATTCGGGTTGTAGAGGTAAAGAATATAATAAGACAACAATAATGTGCTCGAATATAAGAGTATAATTAAAATGAATGCCTTTACATTAAAGAATAAGATAGATTTAGGCTCTGCTACAAGGATAGGATTTCACAAAAGCAGTATAATTGATCATATAATGACAAACCAGAGTCTAAGTTGTAACATATCACTCAAAGATCATAGTATATCAGATCATAAATTAATCTATGTAACCATCAATCAAGCAATCACAGAAAATGTCTCGAGAACTATCAAACGGAAGTATGTTGATGTTGAGAAATGGAGATGATGTGTGAGTTTCGAACTTAGCAATAGAACTATAACAACTTTCAGTGATCTGGCTGAAATATTATGTAGAACTAAAACACTGTACAGTGCATCCCATTTTGGGTGAGACAGCCAGGTTTCTCGCTTGTTATTTAAGATAGAGCCTTGGGGTTTTCACGTTCCTGTCCTACTTTTTCGTGAAACTCAAGTTGGTCTAATCAGATTGTGCATAACTGTTTCCGTTCAAAAGATACAGGGTGATTTTGGAAATTGATAGTTTTCGGACCCCTTCTTTATCTCCGAAGTTATTAGAAATAATGCTGAGGTAAAAACTACTTCTGAATCAGAATTCTGCGTAGAATCCAGTGGCGTACTCATTTTTTTTTTCGGGGTATGGTTTAGAAGATTCCACACAAACTTATGTTTTTTTAAATGGAACACTATGTGTATTATTACTTCGTTGAATTCGTTATTTTTTTCCCTTCAAAATGATATATGACACTATGTAGGTAGGATGTTCAGAAATGTTAAAAAACACTAAAACATCAAATAATGATGATTTTTTGTTAATGGGCAATGGATTTCCCATAGCAAAGAAGAATCAATAATAATAACAATAATTTATAGCGATGACAGCTAGATCACATTGGTTTTTTCCCTCCAATGCCTACTTGATAAAACAATGCTCCCAAATGCATAGTAGCCATAATAACAACAAGGATGTTTGTGTCATCAATGACCTACTACTTTTAAAAATCGAAAGTAATAATCCTCTTATTGAAACATAGAAAATTCATGGCCCATTTACAAAAAAATTAACATTATTTGACGTTTTAGTGTTTTTTTAACATTTCTGAACATCCTACCTACATAGTATCATATATCATTTTGAAGGGAAAAAAATAACGAATTCAACGAAGTAATGATATATAGGGTGTTCCATTAAAAAAAATATAGGTTTGTGTTGAATCTTCAAAACCATACCCCGAAAAAAAAAATTGAGTACGCCACTAGATTCTACGCAGAATTCTGATTCAGACGTAGTTTTCAACTCAGCATTATTTCTTATAATTTCGGAGATAAAGAAGGGGTCCGAAAAGTATCAATTTCCAAAATCACCCTGTATCTTTTGAACGGAAACAGTTATACAGAATCTGATTAGACCAACTTGAGTTTCACGAAAAAGTAGGACAGGAACGTGAAAACCGCAAGGCTCTATCTTAAATAACAAGCGAGAAACCTGGCTGCCTCACCCAAAATGGGATGCACTGTACATCTGATGGGTGCGAGATCAAGATATTTCTCTTTTGCGGATGATACTGTCCTGGTGTACTCAGAAAGATCTTTGGAGGAACTGGAATCGACTATCAATGCTGATCTGCTTTATTATTCTGACTGGCTGCGTTATAACAGACTGAGCATAAATGTAGACAAGACTGTATATATGTGTATAAGGCAGAAGAACAAACATTCCATGAAATACAAGTCAAGTTTGATGATATTTCACTTGATCGTGTGAAACAGCACAAATATCTAGGGTTGTATATTGATGAAAGATTGAATTGGGAAAAACACATAGAACACATGATACGTAGGTTAACTCCTGTGGTGGGTTCACTGAGAAGATGCTCATTTATGTTCAGTACACAACACAAAAAAATGATCTACCACAGCTTGATCTCCTCCAGACTGAGGCTACAAGTGTTCCAAAATAGAACTATAAAAATATTATTGAACTATGGCAAGTTAACACCTACATCAATATTATATAAGTACACTAAACTTTTGGACATTCATAACCTAAAGAAATTGGAACAGGTTAAACTGATTCATGGCATGACGAACAATTACATAAAGTCAAATTATAGATTTACACTAGTACAGGATGTGCATAGTCATAACACCCGAGATAGAGGTACCATCAGAAGTGAACTCAGGTTTACACGGAAAGCCCAGGACTCCCCAATTTACCGAGCAATAGAAGCATTTAACCAAATACCACCAGAAATAAAGTATATAAGAACTAAAAAAAACTTTAATATTAAGCTTAAGTTGTACCTGAAAGATTTATTTTGTTTAATTTATCTTTGTTGTTGTTTTGAATATTATATAGTATTATTTTTTTGTATATTGTTAAATAGGCCTTGTCACCAGTACTTGTACTGTATTAGAGGTCAAGAATAAAGAAGTAAATAAATAAAAAAATAAAAATAAAATAAGACTATAATAAGAGTAGATTGTACATATTTGATGAATTTACTGAAAAATGAATTGAAAATAGAAAATAGAAATAGACCAACGTGTCTTTGTGTTGACTAAAGCCAATTGACAAATTCTTAATATTTTAAGAGTTCATCTGATGAAGGAGTCTGATTTAGACTCTAAAACGTCAAAAGAGTTAATTAATTTATAGTGTTATTTTTCGTTTCTTTTTTGGTAACATTTTTTGCATCCTGACAAATTATTGCAATTATTGCGCAGGAGCATTTTATTCAATTTTTTTAAGCTTGTTTCAGAAATTGAGAGTGAAAACTTTAAATGGGTTTTTCGTAAAAATTCCAATCTACCAGAGGTCTTTCAGAGGCTTTGAAAAGTCGGGATAAAAAACATTAAACAAAAAATGTATTTCCAACAACCTTTACATAACTAAGCAACAAATAAAACTATACTCTATAAAACCTCACGATGCTATTATTGCATCATTAAATACGCTCGAATCATTGACATGTTTCAACGGGGTTTGGAATTACAAACTGACTTCGAGTTAGGTAAATTTAGTGCGTCTTCGACTTATAGAGGTATAAATGGTAAAATATATCCGTTAAATCGTTGCGAGTTATGCATGAAAATTTTTTCGCCTTAGACATTTTTTCCAAGGGGATTGAAAATAATTCAAGTTATCGAGGATTTCAAGTTAACGAGAGTCCACTGTATGTATATTCCAATAAAAAAATGTTGTTTTCAGATATCTCATATATGACTCATTTACCTAAGTGAATCAAATATTCTGGTTTCTGTCATGGGAACTTCATCTTCTGAGAGATAAGATAGAGAGAAGCATACTTTCAAAAGGCAATGACTTCGAAAATATTTTGAATTGATTTCTTTCATTTTTCCTGTAAAATTAATTATTTTGGGTATCATTATTGCTGCAAATAAGCAGTATATAATAAGTAAATGAGAAAATGTCATGGAGAAAACCCTTTATGCTATCACACCTATATAACAGAGCATTATGACTTTAATATAAATATTTTAAATTTTTTCACAGGATTATTTGCAATATTTGTTATATTAACAATGACTGACTATTTCACATTCATGTTAAATGAACCGATCTAGAGCTCTAGTCAAGTCCAGATTATATTAACCTGAACTTGACTCTGATAAGCCTGTCATGTTTGGTGTTAAGATTTATATATGGGCAGGTCAACATCAATTTTAATTTTTTTTTACAAATTTCAGATATTTCATCTTTCACTCTGTGAAATAGTCTAATGAAATTTCACCCGAGATTGAATTTATCTCATAAGACTGTCTTTAAAACACCAATCGTCTTGGAAACTCCCGGTGTTCTCAAGCAATTCGGTTTAGTTATGAAATAAATTGACATACTTATAGAGAAAAAAATTCAATCATCTGTGGTACCACTACTGATAGATATTCTATTGATGCCTTTTAACAAAATGTGTTTCCAACAAAAATGTTAATGGGTGTTGAGTAAATATTACTTCAAACAAATATTTCTCCCAAATTCAAAGTGAATACAGTGAACATATTATATTCTCTGTTCACTTAAACTTCTTATCTCACGAACATACATCTTCATGCTATATTTTCAACAGAAATGCATTCATGGACGAATATATTATATCCAACTCTCTGGAACTTTTACTTACTGTTGTTTGCCATCAGGTTTTCTTGAAGTTTGTCTCGTTGATCCTCCAGAACTTCACCAAGATAGGCTGCAACTTTGCGTGTAACTTGTTCAACAAAAGCATCCAATTTTCCAAGATCATCTGAAAGACCAACTAGTTGATCTAGGGTACCCACCTTTTGAAAAATGGAAATCATCAGTAGATGTTATATGAAAGAACAGATAATGTCACCTTCAAATCTGGTATTTGAAATTTGTAATTAACTGACAATGAGTTCTGCTTGTTTGTTAAGTTATTCATTGTCTCCCATGTTTGCTGACATGTTTTGTCTCCTGGTGCAGAAATTAACCAGTATTCCGTCATTTGAGCGTTGAACAAAGCTGAAATAAAAGTTGATAAATCGATAAAGTCGCAATCATGTCTATCATCTAAAAATTATCCTACAATATATATCCAGCAGATCTAGAAGAACTTCTGATTTACAACTTGATATGAATTGTTATTAATATAACTTGTAATTATCAAATCATCAAAGCAGATACATACATAAAATTCAAGCAATGAAGATCATGTGATGAACTTTTACCTGCTATTATTCATGTGATAAAAGATAGATTTGAGAATAAAAATGTAAACATATACAAGATATTCACGTAAGTATTTGAAAGTCAATTGAATTAAACTGAAGTACTTTAAAAACAACAGTTCCATACCTAAACTCAGCTTTCAATATGAACAGTCAAAAAATCACTGGCAAAATATGGAAGCATTCGAATGCTTACTGAATATTGCTAATGAATTAAGAGGGAAGGAAAATAGTTTAAATGCTAAATAATTTTATGAAGGTTTAAGTTTATCTCAAGAATATGTAGGTAACAGTTAATATCAGGATAAGTATTGGTCTCTGGTAATTCATAAACTGACTATATAATGTGATGCGAGAAAATATAGGACAATTAGTGAATGAGTAATTAATTTTTTACCCTTGCTTCACAAAATAGGTGTAAGACACTCTAAAATATACAACCACTCCCAAGCACCAGAATACAGCTGATCAAATCGTTAATGATATTTCACGTGATTATTGTGTCGCCATCTAGAAGTTCTGGTAGGATATATATATTTACATTTATATATAAGTCAAATGTCACATGTTTATAACCACAGAACTCTATTTGAAAATATTTGTTTCGAGTCCACCGAAACCATAGACCTATAATAATAATAAAATATTAATGTTATTATTCGGTCATAGACCTATAATAACATTATTATTATGTTATACTCACTACTGGCGGCGTCCAGGACATGCATTTACAATAGAGTTGGGACTTTTTCGCCTTTTTGTATTTGAATATTCATTCTTGAATTTATTCACTTATTCGAATAATTCAATCAAACAAATATAGTCTATTCATGAGTTTTACTCTCTATTAGGTCGAATTGTACGAAACAACGTTCATTTGTAGATCAACAGAACAGTAAGTTATTGATGATCTCAGTTCAAAAGAACGGGCGTTGTTCCAACTCATATTAGCTGCTTTCCAGTCAGGTGCGTGTCACCCCGGGGCTCGGCGCACTAGAGCTTCGAGCCCTTGCTATGAGTGGAACGCGCCAAAACAAAACTGTCAAATTCAACGTAAACAAACCAGCGTTCTACAGCTGTCTCGTACTTTATGCGAAGTGCCGGTCTTCTTTCTCTCTCACACCTGTCAGGGCTCGAAGCCCCGCAAATGCGGGGGTGCTTCAGGGGAAAGGGGAAGGTAACGCGAGGGCTCGACGCCCTGTTTACTGGAACATTACAAGTGCGCTTCGGTACGCTTCGGAGCTGTACCGAGGAGCTCCTGACGTTGTCTGGAAAGCACCTAAAAGCTGCTTTCCAGTCAGGTGCGTGTCACCCCGGGGCTCGGCGCACTAGAGCTTCGAGCCCCTGCTATGAGGGGAACGCGCCAAAACGAAACTGTCAAATTCAACATAAACAAACCAGCGTTCTACAGCTGTCTCGTACTTTATGCGAAGTAACGGTCTTCTTTCTCTCTCACACCTGTCAACGCTGGTTTGTTTATGTTGAATTTGACAGTTTCGTTTTGGCGCGTTCCACTCATAGCAAGGCCCTTGCTATAGGGCGTCGAGCCCTCGCGTTACCTTCCCCTTTCCCCTGAAGCACCCCCTGTATTTGCGGGGCTTCGAGCCCTGACAGGTGTGAGAGAGAAAGAAGACCGTTACTTCGCATAAAGTACGAGACAGCTGTAGAACGCTGGTTTGTTCATGTTGAATTTGACAGTTTCGTTTTGGCGCGTTCCCCTCATAGCAGGGGCTCGAAGCTCTAGTGCGCCGAGCCCCGGGGTGACACGCACCTGACTGGAAAGCAGCTTTTAGGTGCTTTCCAGCCAACGTCAGGAGGTCCTCGGTACAGCTCCGAAGCGTACCGAAGCGCACTTGTAGTGTTCCAGTAAACAGGGCGTCGAGCCCTCGCGTTACCTTCCCCTTTCCCCTGAAGCACCCCCCGCATTTGCGGGGCTTCGATCCCTGACAGGTGTGAGAGAGAAAGAAGACCGTTACTTCGCATAAAGTACGAGACAGCTGTAGAACGCTGGTTTGTTTACGTTGAATTTGACAGTTTCGTTTTGGCGCGTTCCCCTCATAGCAGGGGCTCGAAGCTCTAGTGCGCCGAGCCCCGGGGTGACACGCACCTGACTGGAAAGCAGCTTTTAGGTGCTTTCCAGACAACGTCAGGAGCTCCTCGGTACAGCTCCGAAGCGTACCGAAGCGCACTTGTAGTGTTCCAGTAAACAGGGCGTCGAGCCCTCGCGTTACCTTCCCCTTTCCCCTGAAGCACCCCCCGCATTTGCGGGGCTTCGAGCCCTGACAGGTGTGAGAGAGAAAGAAGACCGTTACTTCGCATAAAGTACGAGACAGCTGTAGAACGCTGGTTTGTTTACGTTGAATTTGACAGTTTCGTTTTGGCGCGTTCCACTCATAGCAAGGGCTCGAAGCTCTAGTGCGCCGAGCCCCGGGGGTGACACGCACCTGACTGGAAAGCAGCTGAGTGGAAATAAAAAAGGTGGATTTTATTGTTTGATACGTGGAAGTCTGAATCGCACGAGAGACGGTTAATTGTCATTCTTCAATTTACCAAAGGAAACTGAAAGGTAGGAAGGTTTTTCATGTTAGGGTGGATTTCGAAATCTTATTACTATTATTTTTCCAGAATTAATCAATGGTTAACCATATGTTCCCGAGAGGATCTCTTTGGAAAATCTTCTGTCCAGTTGAAAGGATATAGGATATGTGCTGCACATTTCGAGGACAACATGTATACTAATTTCTTGAAAAAACGTCTTCTTCCTAAAGCAGTTCCAACCATTTTTTCCTATTGAAAAAATTGTCTATTGAAAAATTGGAAGAAGTTGGTTTAATTGTGGATGGTACTGTGAATGACAGGGGAAGTAATTTTATTGAATTGGCCAATAAATTTGGTGTTACTCCTGAAAGATTATCAAATTGAATACCTTAATGAAATGATGGTATTTATCAAATCTATAAAGGTATTTAATACTCAGGGTAAAGATGTTACATCAATAATTAAATGCCTAAAATGTTGGTTCATCACCATAAATGGAATAAAACAGTTGTGGCGAGTCACACATTCATCTGGTTTCAAATATCTTTTCACCAGACGAGTTAATCAAAATTGTTTGGAGAATTTTTTTGGGGGCATTCGAATTCATGTGTTATTGTGAGGATTGTTAGGGTTATTTTCCACAGCTGTGGCTTATGTCATTGTTTTTGTTTTGTAACATCATGTCAACAATACCTTTTTTTTCTTTTGATTTATTGTATATTTCTGATAAAATTGCACACACAGGTGTTTTCACCAAAGTGCATAGTGTAAGGTAAATGGAAAATTTAATGTATCTGAGTTGTTTATTATATTTGAAAATGTATATTATCTGTAAATAAATTGAATTTAATTGTTGATAATTTTTTAGCGATACCATTGAACCAATTTTCTGAACATTACATATTAGTTTTAGCCAAGCACCGAAAGGTATCATTGGGATTTCAATTATATATTAACATTATTCTAGAGATAACTCACAGTTTATTTTTTTAAGTTAATAGGAAATTGTACTTATTGTATTGAATATTTGAATAAACTCATTTATTATTATTATTATATTAGTATTGATATTTGTCATTAGTATTCTTAGTTGATATAAAATGAATATTCCAAATATAAATTCAGTCTTATCTCCTGCACATTCATCTTGTCTTCAACTCATTCAACAATTTAATCTCCTAAATTTATCATCAAATCAATTGTAACACAATCGGTATGATGTGTTTGTTGAAGTACTTATATGATCATGATTTCATTGAACTCATTCAACTATTCAATGTCCTAAAATTATCCAAAAATACAAAGGTAGTGTCATTCTTTGTAGGATGATTGGTTGCAAAAAAATTATTCAGCAAATTTGCTCCTTTCAATATAAAATTGCATGTTACGTTCAAATAAATAATACTCCGTGAGTATGGTTACAAGGTTAATTTGGTTGTTAAAAAAATTGTGAATTAAGTCAGGTACAGTAAAGGTTGCATTCATACTAATTATAACATAAAATTCCTTTAGAGAAAGATATTTTTTCCATGAAATGATTGAATACTTTTTCATTTGAAATAATAAAATTGAATCAGTGGTTACTTAATTAGTACGATATATATAAAATTATTATTTATTATTATTAATGTATTCGATAAAAGCGATTTTATTGTATTTCGGGAAATTCAAGTAAGATAATAAAAGTCGGAAACTCACCATTAATTCAAATTCTGAAATGAAATACAAATTGACGCTGAAAAATATTTTGAAATAGAATTTCTACTTCCATTCAATACGCAGTCATGTCCCAAATATTAGGTATACAGTAATCATACAAATGTAATTTCAAATGGGCCGCCATGTCATAGAATTGAGAAGTTTTAATATAAATATTTACTATTCTGTGGTCATGTAGAACTACCACCCTTCTGACAGTTTTTCAAGGTCACCAAAATTGGTAACATCGAAATAGGGATGGGCAAAGGACAGAAAACTATCGATATATATTCTACCGATATTTTCTGACACTATCGAAATGTATCGAAATATGTTAGAGTAAAAATATCGATATATATCGCTGTAATATTTTAGTGTGGGATTATTTTGTTGAATTCAATAAAGTTTTTCTATCGTAGAGGAGAATAATAAGATTCAGATGACGAGATTCAGATGAAAACGACATATTTATTAGTTTTCAATATTTCGCATTATGATTTCGACCACACGAAAAATATTTTGATCCACTTCCATTAGTCGAAAATCCAGATTTTTAGTAGTTTGCTCCCATTTCATGGAATATTTTCGATATGCAGAATTTCAGCTTTGCGATTCTACATTTCGATATTTAGGTATTTCAGAGTTTCAAATTCGATATTTTCAATATGTCGCATTATGATTCATCTTGACCAGATTCAGTTGAAGACACATTTAGTAGTTTACTTTCATTTTTATAGAATATTTTCAAGATGAAGCAGGTACTTCAGTTCTGAAATTCTACATATCGAAAATACTCGATATTTATTTGAAAGTGTCAAATTCAATATTTTGCATTATGATTTTGACCACACGAAACATATTATGCTCTAGTTCCATTAGACGAAAATCCAGATTCATCGTGACCAGATTCAGTTGAAAACATGATATTTAGTAGTTTTACATATTTTCAATATGAAAAATTTCAAAACTGAAAATGCTTTTTATTGTATGGGTCATTATGGGGTAGGTAAAAGGGATCTTGGGAATTCCAGCAATAACCAATAAATGGTTCCGGACGTTTATGTACAGAAAGAAAGGTATTTAACAACGGCCTTTGAATTCTATTACAATTTTATTATGTCTATTTTTTTCTTGAGCTTTCAGCAAGATCGAGACATAACTTTTTATTTTCGATGAGTAGAATTTCAAAACTGCTACATATATCGAAAATATTCGATATTCATTTTATAGTCCGCTAAATCAGGATTTTCGACTAATGGAACTAAAGTATACTATGTTTCGTGAGGTCGAAATCATAAGGCAAATAGGTAAAAATTGAACGATTCAAAAACTCAACAAGTTTCGCTTTCACATGCAACTCAACAAGTATCCTCTATCAAGTTACTCGGACTACATCTAGAGAGTAAGTTGGGTTGGAAAACCCATATAGATGTCTTAACCCGAAGGTTGTCAGCGAAGTTTTTTCGATTCGTAGGATAAAAATGTGCACTTCAGACGAAATAGCTAGGTTAGCGTATTTCGCTAATTTCCATTCTTTGGCCTCATATGCGATAGTTTTTTGGGGGAACATCGGAAGCATCTAGAGTTTTTAGGCTGCAAAAGAGGGCAATTAGAACACTTTGCGGCCTTCAAGCCAGAGACAGCTGTAGGAGTTCGTTTGTATCAGGGAGGATACTTACAATATCAAGCATGTATATCCTAGCCTGTTTAAAATATGTTCACCAAAATATTGAACAGTTTCCAAGAAATATGAACAGACATGCTTTCAACACAAGAAATAAATCTGCTCTAGAGATACCTTACCATCGACTTACCTCATCCCAAAAGTTCATTGACCATTGGGGCCCTGTTTTTTATAATAAAGTTCCGAATGCTTTCAAGAGGTTGGATGAAAAGCGATTCAGTCTGGAGATGAAAAAGGTGCTGTTGAAGACTGCTTTCTATAGTGTGCACGAATTTTTAGATAGTGATATTTTTACATGATTTCTATTTAATTAAGTCTATTATGTAATTATTGTATTTGTAATGTGTACTTGTTATATACCTTATATGTTGTTATATTCATATGACGTCTTCCTATATCTTTATATAGAGAATAATAAATTATGATAATGAGAAATATAAAAAAATATCGAATCTGATACTCTGAAATCTATATAAATATATCGATAATTTCGGTTGAAAACGATATTCATCGACAATTTCCTGAAAAAATATCGATATTTCGATATATCGATATTTATTGCCCATCCCTACATCGAGAACAATGGAAATGTCAAAGAGAGTCGCTTCTGTAATACCACAGATTACTAGTTAGTCTGTGGTAATACCATAGACCTTATATCACATGGACAGGCCCTAACGAGACTTTCACGAAGAGTTCGCGTCAGGCTGAATATGAAAGAGAGAGATGCAGCTAGATGAGTCAATGTCAAAATCATATGACCAAAACATTGGACTTACGTTTGGAAAATCTTGAATTTTTCTTTTATTCTGAATGAAACTCATTGTTATTTTGATATATTGGAATTCTAGCAATGTAAACGAGGGTTAGAATTGCTTGAAATCTTTCTTATATTAATCTATTTTCGACTATCAAAAGTTTAATTTTTGTTTGAGAATTTATGGAAAAAGCTATAATAAATAATATTTTTATTATTTATATACCAAGAATGGAAAGCATTTTTTCCTTAGGTATGTATATAGTCTCTTCTACTACTTTTAAGGTCGTCATTTTTATCAGTCAGGGAGGAAAATGGTACTTCTACTCCTGCTGGGAGGAAAACATTTTTCCTTCCTTCTTTAGGGGCGAGAATGAAGTTTTCTATTAAGATAGTAGAAAAAATATATTTTTTATTATATCGCAACTTAAAATGAGAATAATTTTCATATATTTTTATCAAGTGAAAATCGTTATATTATGTTATTATTGAGTGAAGATGATCATTCTTTCAAATGTTTGGTTGGAATAATCAATTCAATATAGACTAATTCTTAAATATAACCATTTAAAGATTCAAAATGAAAGTATACTGCTTAGTAATCACCTATTTGTGTTGTTCTATTTTATTACTTTGGCTTTCGACAACCAAAATTCTAAGTACCAATATTATTGATGGTAGAATGAAAAATCATTTTTACAAACAATTTTATCGTTTGAATAGAATCAGTTATGTGTATTACATTTCATTCTTCAATTTTGTATTACTTCCAACTAGTTTAGTTCAAGTCACTTATCAATTTGATAATAGTAAAATCTTTCAGAAAATTGTTTCCAAATAATACAGGCAATGAAAAAAAAGAAAGTCTATGAAGAATTGTATTCATTGAGTTTTTATTGCTGTTCAAAATACATTATTACAATAAATGATTTAAAAAAATGGTCCGACTTAGCCTATCAGCGCATGTGGAAGAACATCTTCGAGTCGGATTTTTCACTCTCCACTAAGGAGGATATTCACTCTTCCAATCATTTAATATCCAGAATATTGAAAAATTTCAGGATTGAGCTCTACCTCTTTTTAGTTCTAAACTCCTCCAAATCTTGAAATTTATGGATCTTCTTCTCCTTATCTCTCCAAGGATCAGTTATGATACATTCATTTTTCCTGAAAAATACATATCATAACGTTATAAGTTGTTGTTGTCATACGTTAAAGTAATTTTCAACTAAATAACAATTCAAGATACCCATTTTCAGCCTTTCAGCGAATGAGCTTCTCTAAAGATGAATTTTTAAGCCACGGCACAGAATATGTTCCTCATTTAGTATGGCAATCTAAAAAACTGAAAATTTCAAACTATTTGAGCTTTAAATTTGGTTTTTCTTTAATTCAAACCTACATTATTCTTGTTTAAATCACACCTAGTATCACAAGTATTTATGGACTTGTCTGTACCAAACCAACTGTTGTGTTCTTAAGATCAATAATATCATGTCTTATTTCCATTCTATGTCTTATTGTATCATTTGGTATCATGTCTCTTTCAGATTTTCCAGCTGCTGTTCACTTCAGAGCTGTATGTTATTATGTCCTAACTATTGAGTGAATTATTTTCTTATTATTCACATTTATGTTTTCAATCGATAATATCCTATTTAACATTGAGATTATTGGTTTTCTTTGGATGTTTCTCTCAGATATTACTTCGTCTAGTGTTCCATTCTTGGAAATCCTCATTCCCAGGTTTCTTATTTCTAGTATTTCTAATATTAGTATTCAATCTTCCATGGCAGCAGCAGAGGATTTTGATATTATAAACAGTTGTAACGTCTCTGGTTGCCCCATGTCTTGCTGTTTTGTCTCTGGCTGGTCCTGTTCAATTTCTTTTGCAATAATTATTTATACGAATGAATAAAATAAGGGACGGAAAATAAATAGATATTTCACATCCTTAAAAAATAAAATATTAATGTACCTTCTATATTATCTTCTAGACATTTATCTCCATAATTTAATCTCCCAGGCATATAATTGGAGAAACTGAAAACTGAAGGAATAACATCTTTTTTCAGAGTTTGTGTACCATGAATATTAATAAATCATGTTGATGAAAACGGTTGCTGCATATTTTCAACAAGGAAAAAGGGTTGAAATCAATTCTTCTTCTTTTCAATTCATCCACTGTTCCCTTAATTTGTCATCCTTTGGAAAACTGTGAACTGATATTTCCTTTATGAATGAATTCAGAGGCTATTAAAAGAAATAAATACTTACGAATGAAATTTCAACTTTTGGCTTTTTTCTAATCTCGCTGTACAATTGAAGGCTGCACGAGTGTGAGGCATTTTATTTGAAAATTAGTTCTTTTGGTGCTTTGAATTTCGCAATAGCAGATGGATTCTAGAAAAACATGAGCTTTCGATTAATTTTCAAGATGAAATCGGCCTTTCAATAAGTTTCATGAACTTATTGAAATCCGATAAAGATTTCACGGAATACTTACCGCTAATTCCTTTTATTAGAATGTTCAACACTTTTACAAATCGAATCAATCAGATTAACTATGTGTTCAATTCAGAATGAGAGAAAAATTAGCGATTTTCTGAATGTGAGTTCAATGTTTTGATCATATGATTTTGACGTTGACTCATCTAGCTCCATCTCTCTCTTTCATATGCGGCATGCCAGAATTTCTCTCTAAGGGCCTGTCCATTTGATATTAGGTCTATGGGTAATACCTCTCTATTCTGTGACTCTATGAAGAATTCGAAGTAGGGATGTGTGGTTCGTTCAATTTCGAAGAACCGGGTCGAACCAGATCTATGGCTGAGACGACCCGGTTCAAAAGACCCGTTCAATTGACCCAATGGTTCTTTTCAGCTCACTAGCTCAGATCGAATCATGTACGATTTGCGCATGATTCAAAGATCCGTAGATCTGGTTCTTTCGTTCTTTGTTTTTTTTTTCTTGGTAAAGAATGTTAAGTTAATATCAGCTTTGTATTTGTTAGTCGGTATGTGAATTTGAGATAATGATTTTTTTTTTGAGACATAATCATAAACATAAAGGAGATTATCCATTATCATAAAGTTATAAGTTACTGAGATGGCAGAATATATTAAATTGATATCTGGTTCATGAGATGATTATGGACCTTTCGAAAAAATTTCAAAATCAAATATATATTCCCCGTTCAAATTGATGATTTTGGAATATTTAAATGACTAATGAAGAAGTAGAAGTAAAGCATGAATGTACATTGTACAGAACACTAAATTCACGAGGTCTTGAATTATTAATTTCAACGAAAACTACCTAATGATCATTACCTGTATCTATTCCAACCAAATAAATACAAAAGATCTGAAATCCCTTAAACTGATATTAACCCTAATTAATATATTTTGTTTCCGAAAAATATTCATTTACATCAACTTTACAAAGTTAGGTTTGAATATACAGGGTGAGTCTTTGACTTGTACATATATTTCAACCGAAGATTCCTGAGGTCAATAGAAACCCTTTTTTCATTTACCATTTTTTCCGATTCGGCCCGGTTAAAAAGATACAGGCTGTTGAAAATCGATAAAAAAATGTCATTTTCCGTTATATCTTTAAAAAGTTGGGTTTGAATATATAGTTAAAAAAATTCCATAACATTTTCAAGAAATAATAATTGGTGCATCTAAGAGAGTGCAATTACAGAGCCCAGTTTCTTTTACTATCTAACAACAACAACAACAACAAAAATATTTATTTCAGAATTATTATCTACATGACAACAAAATGAAAATAAGTCAAACAGATTTGAATATTGATTTGAAAGTTAATGAGATCTTTGGCATGCTTCCTTGAATTCTTGTAAGTCATAAGGTTCTGAACCAGTAATAAGGGCATATATTCTTTTACGAAACGTGTTATATTCTGTCAAATTCCTGATACTCTTAGGTAAAAAGCTATATAATGTAATGCACATATAAGTCGTGCTCCTTTCATTTAGCGTTAATTTATGACCTGGGAAAAAGTACTCATTCATTCTTCTTGTGTTATTCTGATTTTTAAATCTTTGAAAATAGTTGATATTTTTTCGAAAGAAAAGTAGGCTTCTGTAAATATATAGTCCTGGTACAGTGAGAATATTGTTTCTTGTAAAAGTTCCTCTGCAAGATTTTCGAAATTTCATATTGAACATGGTCCTGATTGCTAGCTTCTGTGTTATAAAAACTTGTTCAGCTTGTGAACTGGAGCCCCAAAAAATTATCCCATATGTAAGTAATGACTGGAAGTTGGCGTAATAAATGGTCTTGATAATATTATTGCTGACTTGGTTCCTTACAGCCCTCAATGTATAACATACAGAGTTCAATCTAGAAATTAGTTGTCCACAATGAGATCTCCAGTTGAGATTCCTATCAATTGTGATTCCTAAGAACTTTACATTTGAGCTTATTTCAACTTCCGTGTCACTGATGTTGATATTCCTTGGAAAAGTTGTGTTCGATCTTGTGCTGCAGAAATACATAACGTTGGTTTTTTTCGTATTCAATTTGAGATCGCTCATATCACACCAGACTGCAACTTTTGACATTGTTTCTTTCAGATTATAGGTAACTAAATCAACATTTTTGGAAGTTATGAGGATATTGGTATCATATACAAGTAGGTGTTAATACCAACTTCAGATTTCTTTATCATGGTTGGTATTTCATTCTGGATATCATCCGGTAGGTCATCTATGTACACAATAAAAAGAATAGGACCCAGAATAGTACCCTGTGGGACTCCCCTAATAATTTCTTTTTCAGAAGATAAAATTCTTTCGCCATTTTCATATAAATTGACAACTTGTCTACGATTCTTCAAGTAACTTTCAAGTAGTTTAAGCGGTAATCCTCTAATTCCATTTAATTCCAGCTTTTTTATGAGTATATTGTGGTTCACAGTATCAAAGGCCTTTGAGAAATCAACAAAGAGACCTGCTGGTATCTCATCATTGTCGAGTGCCGAAACTATCATTTGCAAAAACTCAAACATAGCTGTCTCAGTATTTTTACCTCTTGTGAATCCGTGTTGTCTGTTACTCAGTACCTTGAATTTCCGAAAGAAGTCCAGAAGTCGATTTGCTAGAATTTTCTCTACTATTTTAGCAAACGATGTTATGAGGCTGATTGGTCGGTAGTTTGTAAATTCATCCAGATCACCTTTTTTATGACATGGCTTAACAAGAGTGAACTTAAGAGCATCCGGAAATATGGCACTTTTAAAGATTCTATTAATAATGAAATGAATGGGTTTCAACAGTCTTGTAACATTCCTTTTGATTAACTTCAAAGGGATGTCATCATAACCACAAGAGGTCTTATTCTTCATCTTCTTCACCGTGGTTAGTATCTCATCTTCTGTTACCTCAAATAAGTAGAATGATTTCGAGTTACGTCTTTTCTTAGATATCGTATTATTTATACTTCTCCCAGAACTTAAGTTTGAAGTAACATCAATAAAAAAATAATTGAAGTCATCAGCTAGTTTCTGTATTTTATCATCATTCCTTAGTTTCATATATTTAGGGGGAGTTTCGCTTTAGGTATTGTTTTATGCTTTGTTATGCCTTTTATCACATTCCAGACTGCCTTAGACTTATTCTGAGCCGTTGTTATCGCTGATTCATGATAGATACGTTTCTGAGATGTTAAGGCCTTATCATATTGTTTTTTCATTGCTTTATAACGACTTTTATATTCTGATCTGTGCCTAGACAACAAGAACAAAATGTCCAACTCTTTCCTAATTGATCTGATCTCTTCTGAATCATTTATTCTTCTAGTTCTGACAGTTCTAACAGTTCTTAGTGGAAAGGCCATCTCAAATTTGTCATGAAAATGATTGGTAAAAGAGTTCCACATTTCATTTATTTCATGTTCACGATATTCACGTAATACTGTCCAGTCAGTATCCTCTAACAGTTGTTCAAATTTGGTATGATTTTCTTGGTTATAAACTCTTATCTTTTTTTTAGTTTGTCTTTTGGGTGAAGGTGAAGTCTCAAATATGAATTTCTGTCCAGAGTGATCTGATAGGTGTTCTTCAATAATAGTAGTTATTCCATCGATGTTAGTAATTATATTATCGAGGCAGGTAGCTGTATATTGCGTTATTCTCGTGGGTTCTGTAACAGTAACATCTTTCTTCAAAACCGGGTGCCAAGTGCCGAGCCGATGATTCATTTGCGAATTGGATGTTTTTTATTACTACCATAATTATGTTCCTTTAAGGTCAGTCCAAACCGAAACCCATCTACCTAGGCTTGGATAACGACCCATTTTATGGATCTTTGGGTCCTAAAATGAATGAACTGAATGTGAAAGTTTGGCTCATTCGCATCGGTTCGAACGAACGAATCATTTTCCGAGAGACGACCCGATCGAACCATTCGTTCTGAAGACCCGGGTCTTTTGATTCGTTCGTTCGTGAACGACACATCCCTACCTCAGATTGAATGCACTGAATGTGAAAGTTTGGCGTTTTCTTATACTGCACCAAGGTTATACAATTTTATACCTCAAGAGATTCAGCACATCACTGGATTATCGAGATTCAGAAGCAGGTTGAGGGAATTCATCATGACCCAGCGTCGGGGAGTGTTTGCCGATCTGGTTGAACTGCGGAGTTGATGTTGTTTGTGTGCGATTTTTAGATCTTTTATGCATTGTGTGTCATAGTTTTGCATTGTGTGCGTGGACTTTTCCATTGTTGTTGATTTTGGATGTATATACAATTACTTAATGTTGCCTACCTTTTATTTGTGTATTTCTTTTTTTTTTGTCTTATTTTACTTATCTCGAAACAAGTGTTCAACACTTTTCGATAGCTTGAGTTTATTCAATCAATGATGGTACAAAAATGTATTTTTTTCTCTTTACAAATGAATAAACGTTATTATTATTATTATATTCGTATCGGTTCGAACGAACGAATCATTTTCAGAGAGACGACCAAATCGAACCATTCGTTCTGAAGACCCGAGTCTTTTGATTCGTTCGTTCGTGAACGACACATCCCTAATTCGAAGTCATCTGTGGACCCGGGTAAAACCCAAAATTCAACAGGTTATTCCACAGATTACGGATAACGGATATCCGTAATCTGTGGGTTATTCGATATAGGGATGTGTGGTTCATTCAATTTCGACGAACCGGGTCGAACCAGATCTATGGCTGAGACGACCCGGTTCAAAAGACACGTTCAATTGACCCAATGGTTCTTTTCAGCTCACTAGCTCAGATCGAATCATGTACGATTTGCGCATGATTCAAAGATCCGTAGATCTGGTTCTTTCGTTCTTTGTTTTTTTTTTCTTGGTAAAGAATGTTAAGTTAATATCAGCTTTGTATTTGTTAGTCGGTATGTTTTTAATCGGATCGTGAATTTGTGATAAGGGGTTGTCCATTAATCACGTGATTTTTTTAAACCCCCCTCCCCCATTGGTGATACGTAGTGAGGTTTAAGACCACCCCCCCTCCCCCTTCTCAACATCACGTGTATTTTTAGTACCTACAACGAATCTTAAAATTTTCTGAATATTAACTCAATTTAAATACAGGTATAAACTATAATCTTTCTTCTGAAATTCAGGACCATAATAAAAATGTCTACACCAGTTTGCAAGTTTTTTTTGATTGCCATAACAATAATAATAAACGAAAAGTGTAATCATAGGAAAAACATGTATTGTACTAGTACATGAATATATTTAATGTAGTCAAGGTCACTACACGCCGCGCCGTGCCGCTTAATATTTGTTTGAAAATCGCGCGTTTGACGAAAAAATAAATACACGTGATATCTTACTACACCCCCCCTCCCCCTTGTGATATTTTCGTGATTTTTATCAAACCCCTCCCCCCCTTTCAAGCCTCACGTGATTAATGGACAACCCCTAATGATTTTTTTGAGACATAATCATAAACATAAAGGAGATTATCCATTATCATAAAGTTATAAGTTACTGAGATGGCAGAATATATTAAATTGATATCTGGTTCATGAGATGATTATGGACCTTTCGAAAAAATTTCAAAATCTGATATATGTATATTCCTCGTTCAAATTGATGATTTTGGAATATTTAAATGACTAATGAAGAAGTAGAAGTAAATCACGAATGTACTTTGTACAGAACACTAAATTCACGACGTCTTGAATTATTAATTTTAACGAAAACTACCTAATGATCATTACCTGTATCTAATCCAATCAAATAAATACAGAAGATCTGAAATCCCTCAAACTGATATTAACCCTAATTAATATATTTTGTTCCCGAAAAATATTCATTTTGATCAACTTTACAAAGTTAGGTTTGAATATATAGTTGAAAAAATTCCCAAAAAATAATGAACAAGATTTAAAACCATAACATTTTCAAGAAATAATAATTGGTGCATCTAAGAGAGTGCAATTACAGAGCCCAGTTTCTTTTATTATCTATCATCTTTCTTCAAAAACGGGTGCCAAGTGCCGAGCCGATGATTCATTTGCGAAATGTATGTATTTTATTACTACCATAATTATGTTCCTTTAAGGTCAGTCCAAACCGAAACCCATCTTCCTAGGCTCGGATAACGAACCATTCTATGGATCTTTAGGTCCTAAAAGATCCTCAGATTGAATGAACTGAATGTGAAAGTTTGGCTCATTCGGATCGGTTCGAATGAACGAATCATTTTCAGAGAGACGACCCGATCGAACCATTCGTTCTGAAGACCCGGGTCTTTTGATTCGTTCGTTCGTGAACGACACATCCCTAATTCGATACGATACCGGCGTTACCGCCGATAACCCATATATACTTTTCACGATGTGTTTTCCCTCCGTAAATAAAAAAGTAAATCTGTCTCAATCAGCATAAAATCGGTATGAAAATTGAATAATGCGAAAAGTAATATACAAACCTTCAATCAATAGGAAAATCCAGGTATTTATTTGTGATTAAAAAAGATTTTTCTCAAACTATATTAATTTTTTACTTGAAGAATAAATCAAAGAACATCATTATTAGAAATTATTCCCAATTTTTTGTTACAGAATTTGGTTTGAAGTGTGCAGAGAACATCTCCAAACAAAAGAGATATATGGAGAATATAACTTTTGAATCTTAGTCGTGTATAGTGATACAGTGAATGGTTATTGCATTTACTTCCCTAAAAATAATAATGAATAAAATAGTTGAAGCAACAAATAAACATATCATATTGGCAATAAGGATAAATGACCAAGAAAATGGTATCAACAACGGTAATATGCTATGGGAAGATACCTGTAAAAAGAATATTATACAAGAGGTCAAGAAGGGAATTATCAAGATAATATAACTTTAGAGATTGACAAGGGTATACAAGAGAGAAGTGCAGATGCACAAGATGTAATAAGTAGAATAGAGAAACCACCAAAATGGATGAGTGATCTTCTATACAGAAATCGAAGAACTATCACCTACAAAGAAGCACTTTCCAAAAATGAATCGGTAAAGTGGTAGGAGGCAGTGAAACAGGAGTTGGAAGTAATTGGTGAAAATGATACATGGGATATGGTACCCTGGACTGTCAACTAAAAAGTGATTCAAAGCAAGTGGGTTTGAAAAGAAACAACAAAACAGAAGAGCAGACTGGTCGCAATTTCAATAAGAGTGTGATGGTCAGGAGCTATAGTATTTCTATGCACCAGAGGAAAAATTTACAACTTCCTGCATGTTAATCAATTGCAAATGTGTTGAAGAATCTTTTACCTTAGATGGACATAACAGGTGCATCCTATACGTTGGCTTAGAAGGATAAGTCTACATGTCCCTTACAGGTTGGCTTAGAAGGATAAGTCTACATGTCCCTTACAGGTACAAATAAAAACAATTTTGATTATGTATGTGAACCAAATAAGTCAATTTAACCCCAGTAATTCTAGCAGGAATACTTTCGTAGTTTAAATTTTTTTGTCATTTTTTTTAGGCTAATTTATTACCCTAATGAAAAATTCTTTGCTCTTCAATTGTGAATGGGTTCGGAGGAGTTTTTTTATGACCAGGTTCTGCTAGCTCAACAGTAAAGCTAGCAAAACACAGAATTTTGAATTAAAAGAAAAAGGCAGTTGGTTAAAATGCGAGTCTTAAATGAGCTAAAAATTATGGTAGTCAGATTTTTCATATAACCGTTTTCCTATTGGAACTGCCAGTTTAGGGCAAATCTAGTAGAACCCATGAAATCTTGAAAAGAAAAATAAAAAATTTCGCAATAGGGTAACAAATTTGCCTAAAAGTATCGAGTAATCCGATTGTACATAAATAAATCAATTATCTCGTTGAAACTACTAGCTTAACATTAAGCTAGGTGAGCTATGTAGATGATGTGTTAATAGTAGGTACTAAAGAATCAGAAGTTGACAATTTGAAGCAATTATTGAACTTTAACTTGAATATGAAAGGTCTTAGAATTATAGCATATTATTTATACATTCACATCAGGCGGAACTTGAATCACGGATTCAAGGAATTGAGTCGGGAATAATATTTTAAAGGGTATTTGAAAGGTTTCAGAAGAATGATTGTAAAAATATGAGTACACCATTGGATCCTAATGTTGATGTTTGAATATTTGAAACAGTATAGGTTAATTTGAAATTACACAAATTAGGCCTTCGAATGATTGGCAGTTTAATGTGTCCTGTTTTAGCTACAAAAACAAGACTTGATTTGTATTTTTTTATTGAGTATTGAGTTTCAATCAAAGGCAGATAACTTTTTCATATTCTTGAAATGAGTGCAAATAAATATGTACACCTTGTACATATTCACTTGCACCATTGTTATATAATAGTTGCTTTAACCGGATGGGAACTTTCAATGGGCTATGTAGATTCCGATTGGGGGAAGAGATTTGTTTGACCTAAAGTGAATGACTGGATATATTTAAAATATTCGATTGTTTAATATCAAAGTCAAGTAAAAAACAGCAGAACGTTTACATTCATTCTCCCGAATATGAAAACGAGTTTAATATGATTGGACAAATTTTTTTTTATACCATTTTTTTTTTGGAAAAGTACCATGATTTTTAAAGCCTATCATTAGCATAATTCACGCAATAATGCTAATAAAAGGTTTTAAAAATCATGGTACAAAAAAAAATGCGATAAGAAAAAATTATTTAAAATCGTCAGTAGTATTCCCTATTTTCGATTTCGGGAGCGTTCCCCTAATACACTTATATTAAAATCAGACATCCATTCAAAAATTAATTAATTAATCCAAAGTAAAACCTTGAATGTCTATATCGAGATCAATAATTATATATCTGTATCCCATTTGTTACCTTTCAGTGTATGGGTTAAGATCAATAATTAAAAACATTCATTTTGGAATTATTTTATTCAATTAACATTACTATGAATACATTCTGAGCATATAAATGTACAATGTTCTAAACACATGTAGGATTTTCCGCATTCGATGCAAGAATATTTCGTTGGACGATTTTTTTTTGGTCACAGTAACTACAACGACCTCGTTTTTTAACACTGTTTCTAGCTGCAGCTACGGCACCTTGTTGTGTTTCTTCATAACCAAGTGATTCTCTGATGTTGACTAGTTGAAACGACAAATTCCGCAGAAATTCTCTTTTTCTGGTGTTGTTAGGACTATTTTTATATCACCATTGAGTTAATACCGCCAAGATTTAGCAAATCACCATCAATACCGCCAACATTTAACAAAGAAGGGAATATTACTATTGGTCATCTTCGGGTGTTCCTTGCACAATCATATGCAGCACAAAGCTTTTCATCTGTATCGACACCACCTTTGGTATTGTTATAATCGAGTATAATATCTATTTTTTGTTGTTTTGTTGTTATCGGATCGATATTGTCATCGTGATGTAGACTTGATACCAATAATACATTCTTTTTGGTTTGGGTTTATACGAGACAAGAGTTACATGTTCCCGAAAGGCAAACATCATACTATATTGAACTGGTCGTGACTTCTCTGGACAAGTTAATTCTAATGGTAACTCCTTTTTATTTTTACGGATTGTCCCCAGTAATGTTAATTTATTAGAAAAAAGTGACTCTGATAACGGTATACTGGTAAACCAGTTATCGGTGGTGACATTTCTACCGAACCTTTTATAAATTCACAGAGTCTTTCAACTAGAGCACTTGGGGCATTACTCACAGCATAAGGACCTTCAGGTTGCTTTTCGACATAAACTTCCATATTACTCATGAAATAACACTTTGAATCTACTAACTCATAGATCTCTATCCCATATTTGTTAGCTTTGTTAGGAATGTATTGTCTGAACGCACAGCATCCTTCTAAGGCTTCCAGCTTTTCATCAATGGTAACATAATGGAAAGGAGTGTACGCATCTTTGCAGTTTTTGACAAAAGCATTAAACACTTCTCTAATGGGGGCCAATTTGTCCAGTTTTCTTCTGTCCTCTCGGTTTACAGTATCATCAAACCACAGATGACTTAGCAGAAACTGAAATCGGTTTATGGACATTACCAAACGGAATATTTCTACACCAGCTCCCTGAGTACTAAATAACTCTCTTACATGCAACCGATTTGATTTGAGAACTCCATACATATAGAGTAATCCAAATAATGCTTGAATTTAAGGTACCTTTGTAGGAGCAGTGTCTCTTTCAAGAGAAAAATTTGCCGCTGTTGAACTAATATAATCGATATCTGCCGGGACGGTATCTCCGTATCTCGGTGTTGGTTGTTTCTACCAACTGTTGTCTACGTCGTTACTCCGTTTTTCAATTACATTTTTACAGGGAATTGGGGAAGAAGTGCAGTATGAATATAACAGATTACGATACTCATTTTATACGTAGGTAGTAATTAATTATTTATACATTTAGATAACCTCAGTGGAGGGAAGGAAGATTTACTTTAAATATTTATCTATCGGTGATCATTCAAATGAAACATATCATTTGCAAATTAAAGTAATAATAATAATAATAATCTTTATTCCTGACTCTTAATCAATAAATGTTGGTGTCAGAGCCTTTGTAAATTGTTACAAAAATAAACTTTAAATTCTAATATATATAACACATAATTTTTTATGAGATCCTAGTTATTTTTTACATACATTTTAAGGTTTTTAACCAATTTGTAATAGTCATTATTTTCCACTATATTCCCTGGTATTCTATTATATGCTGCAGTACTCCTATATACTGGCGAATCTTGTGCCTTGGTTGTTCTGGCAAATCTATTTCTCAGGGCCTCTTGCTTTCTTATCTGAAAACTGTGACATTCCCAGGTAATTGTATTCACTAACTTCTTTCAATTTTTTGTTATTTAAATATATCTCTAAATCTATCTTTTTTTTGTTCTTCTGTTTTATGATCATATAAACAGTTTTTTCTACATTCACACTTAATTTATTATTACATAGCCATTCAAAATATAAATCTAGATCACAGTTTATTATAGTTTCCAACTCTTCAACATCACTGCCTGACATGACTAGTACGGTATCGTCCGCATACATGAAATACTTTGATTTTATTGGTACATACTTCAGATTATGGACATATATTAAATATTCCAAGGGTCCCAGTACTGATCCCTGTGCTATTCCAACCTTCATTTTTTGCGTTTCACTCACAGTATTGCTAATCCTGGTAAAGTGTTTTCGTCCTTTAGAATATGTTTTCAGTAGTCTGTAGCATACCCCTCTGAATCCCATCTTCCAAATCTTGTCCAGCAGTATTTCAATATCAACCCTATCGAAGGCTTTTTTCAGATCGATATAAACCACGACAACATAGTTATTTTTGTCTAGTTCACTTGTTATATAGTCCAATAGATCTACTGTAGCTCCCAATGTATTACTGTGTTCTTGAAATCCATATTGTTGTGAGTCAAAACCCATAGTGTTTTTTTATGAAGTTTACTAGTCTAGTTTTTATTATTTTTTCGACTATTTTAGAAAAATGATTGAGCATTGATATAGGCCTGTAATTATTGACATCATCACTTTGTCCTTTCTTATGGATGGGGTTATTTTTGCTGTTTTGAGTTCTTCTGGAAATATTCCACTCGTCAATATATAGTTTATAAATTGGACTATTTTCTCTCCTATGCACTCAAACAACGTGATAATATCTTGTTTACAAAGGTTATCTTCACCTGGTGCACTGTTATTATTTAAGGAGTTAACAGCTTCTCGAACTTCCTTTAGATCGGTTGGCATTAGGTATATGGTTTTCTCTGTTTCTTCCTCCTTGAATTTCTTTTTATTTTTCTTTATTTTTTCAGCCAAATTCACTCCCACACTCCCAAAATGTATGTTAAATTCTTGGGCAATTTTGTATTTATCCTCAACCACGTTGCCGTCAATGTCTACTATTTTATTTACAGTTTTAACCCTTTTGTTTTCCCTTCCGCAAAGTTCATTTAGGATTTTCCATGTTTTCTTTGAATTTCCCTTAGCTTCCTCAAGTTTTTTATTGACATAATTTTTTTTCAGGTTCCTCTTTAGTTTTTCAGCTTCCTTTTTCAGCTTTTCAAACTCGTCCTTAGTGTATTCGTTTTGTACTTTTTTCCATCTTTCATACATTTTATCTCTTTTTTTAAGTTTTTTTGGTTATCACATGATCTAGTATTGTGGCAGTTAGCTCTGTTTCTCGTGTGGCTTGATTTCTTGTTAAGGTATTCTGTATTTGATATGCATTCATGCCAATGATATTCTTATATTCTGTGACTGCTTTTGTCTCACCTAATAGATCTATATTCATGTCACCCAATATAATGCACTTATTTTTATGTCTCTCCATTATTAAATCTATTTGTTCAAGGAAGTTATTTGTACTACTTTTTGGTGGCCTGTAAACACTCCACAGTGTGAGCTTTTGTTTTTGGAGGTATATTGACAGAATATTGCAATCATCCAGGCTAACATTTGTTGTATCCACATCGATGTAGTCTATACCCTGCTTGATAAATATACTTGTCCCTCCTCCTCTAGTGTCCCTACAGTCATGAACAGCATTAAATGTTTTTATATTGTAGAATTTTTTTTCATTTGGATAAAGCCATGTTTCTGTGAGAACTATCAGATGTATTTTACTATCATAAGTATCGATCAAGTCTTGTAGTTCTTCCATTTTATTTCTGAGACTTCTTATATTTAAATATAGTATATTCAATGTATCCCCATCTTTCATAAATTTACACATATATATTTTTTTTTGTTTTTCTTTTTTCTTAAGTCTTATTTAACCAGTTAACACAATTGGATCTTTTATTGAAGATAAAATATAGGGTATGACATTTGGAATAAGCCCGATATTAACGTTTGAAGAAGTCATCATTGAATTGTCTCATTTTGAACACCCAGAAGAGTTTTTAATAATAATAATCTCGAAATAATGAGTAGAAAGAATAATATTCATAATGACATTAATTTTTGAGAAATATTTTCTATATAGATGATAAAAAAATGGAAAAAAAATCTTCTATTATGTCCATAATGAATGTTTTTTCATAACAATTGCCAATACCCGCATTTTGAGCCTTCTCTATTGCTTTTTGCTGGGCCTCTAGAACTATGGCTTCCAAGTCTTCATCGGTCATTCTTTCAAACTCTGTTGAATCAACTGTATCACATGTGCTACTTCTCGGAAATGTGTAGCTACCCTGAAGATCGGTTTTTACATCTTCCAGAAATTGAATTCTATTAAATCTGTGAAGAATTTCGAGCATGCTGTAGTTCACAATGTTTGAGAAAGTGGTCGTCATAGATCTGGTGGCTCTGAACAATTGTTCACAGGGTTGGCTACTCATCAGCCAAGGCAAAAACATTTCTTCTGTCAAATTATCCTCAGAAGAAAATTTTCTTATCAGAACTACAAGAGCATGAGCATTGAGTTCGATGCACGTGTATGCATTTAAAGTAATGAAATTGTCTTTCAAGGTATATTCATTGGATTCCTTGATCCACTGTCGCCAAATTCTGAGAAGAAATAATGAATTCCACATTTTATACACCCTATCTCGAACTGATAAATCTTTTTGTAAATAAGCGTCTAGTACATTTTTCATTATATTCAGAAAAAGCACAGTGCCCTCACTATTAGGAATTTCATTTTGCAATAACTCGACCTATTTTTACAAATTTGGGGTTGCAACAAATCTGTCACTATAGGGACCTTAGTCTTACATATCCTTGAATTTAACAATTGTGATGGGGAGTAACCCATGTGTTTCAAAGGAGAATTTCTATAATTTAACAGAGCTGTATGAACATCTGATCCTTCTTCTAAGGACTTTTTTAACATTGACTTTGCAATTCCCACGGCTTTTTCGGCCAATCCATTGGATCTTGGATAATTAGGGCTTCTGAAAGTAAGACTGAAATCCCATTCTTTAGCAAAATCTCTAAATTGTGCACTATTGAAAGGTACATTGTCTGCAATCAACAAATCAGGGGTACCAAATCGTGCAAACACATCCTTAATCCTACATATGACAGATTCCGCACTTTTATCTCTTAACTTAAGTAATTCCAGTCAGTTGGAATAAGCATCATACATTGTTAAGAACGATTTACCACCTTATGAAAAAATGTCTATTCCTATCATTTCCCATGGCCGTTTGACTAAAGGAAATTGCTTTAGTGGTTCTTTGCATTGTTTTCTCGAATACTTCTCACAAATTTTGCAACATTTTACATATGATTCTATATCAGATGCTTGTCCTGGCCAGTAAAATATCAATCTAGCTCTAGCTTTGGTTTTTTCTATTCCTAGGTGACCCTGATGGAGTAATTTTAACATTTCAGATCTTAAAACTAAAGGCACAATAAGTTTATTTTCTAAAAACAATAATCCATCAACAAATACTATTTTTTCTCTAAGCTTATAATAGTTATAAACACAATCAGGGATTTTGTGTTTTTTTCGTGGCCACCCTTCATTAGAAAATTTACCTACTAGGCTTAGTTGTGGGTCTCTAAGTGTTTCAGTTTTAAACTCTGATTTTCTTTCTTCTGACATAGGTAAACACTTCCCAATAGAATGAACTACATAATCAATTTCACAGTCGGTATTTTCACTTTTTCCTTCAATATAGATAGATAGATAGATATATTCTTTATTTCAAATTAAATTTTACACTAGGAAAAACATGAAATGAAACAGTGTCCTTAAGTAATTCACAACTACATGAAATAATCCCCTAAATTATACGGTTCAAGATTTATTATTGGCCGTTCTCGTATTGTATGTGAAATTAGTGTTATTTCTAAGAAATTCTACTTTGTTTTTGTGTAGGTAGAGAAGGCACTCATGCAGATATAGACCATAAACTGTTAGTAACCCCAATGACCTGAACTTGCCCCTGCAGGAATCCCGGTACCCCATATTCAAAAATATTCTAAGTATTCTTTTCTGACTTATGAATACTGATTGTACAGATGTACTCACACCCCAAAATATTATACCATATCTTAATAAAGATTCATAGTTAGCATATGATAATATAAAATTTTTTTTACATTTTCATTTATATATTTGTGTACCACTCTGAAGGCAAAGATCATCCTATTCAATTTTCTTAACAGATCATTAATATGCGTATTCCACTTCAGAAATTCGTGAATTATTATTCCTAAGAATTTAGTATTTTCAACAGTATTATTGATTTGGTTGTTAAGACTTACTTCTGCAGGTTTTTCTTTTGAATTGCTCGCTCTGAATACAATGACATTAGTTTTACTTGTGTTTATAACCAGACCATTTTTTGAAAACCAATTCTCTACACAACTATATAATGAACTACACCTTTCCTTCAAGCTTTCAGTGTTCTGTCCCGCCACCAGAATATTAGTGTCAATATAGGCTCTTGATAGAGTATCCGAAATGTACATTTCCTTTCCGGGTTTATATTCTACATTTAATTTATAATTCAAGAGCTTTAACCGCATTCTTTGAATCCTTGGCGACAGTGCTTGAAGTTCCTTAAGAAAAATCCTTTCCAATGGCTTATGGTCACTGAAAACTTGGACATCTAACCCATAAATAAACAGATGGAACTTTTTCACTCCAAACAATATTGCCAACATTTCTTTTTCAATTTGGGCATATTTTTACTCCGTTTTCGTTAAACTCCTGGAAGCAAATGCTACCGGATGCCCTTCTTGCAATAAGCAAGCACCTAACCCGTCTTTTGAAGCATCGACTTCTAAAGAAATTCTTTTCTCAGTATCAAAAAATTTAAGTACAGGAGCATTAGTCAATAAAAATTTCAAATGTTTCATTGAAACATCATGACTACTATTCCAATGCCATTTCACATCATCTCTTGTTAAATCTCTTAAAGGCGCAGTGATCAATGACAAATTTGGAATAAATTTTCCTACAAATTTTACCATTCCCAAGAATCTCAACAACTCCTTTTTATCAACAGGATTTTTCATGTTCATTATTGCTTTAACATATTTCTCATTTAGACTGATTCCTTTTTCTGAGAATATTTGGCCTAAAAATTCGACTGATTTCTGTTTATACTGAATTTTGGATTGATTAAATTTCACATTATATTTAATGGCTCTATTCAAAACTAATCGTAAATTTCTGTCGTGTTCCTCTTCGGTTTCTCCCGTGACAATTAAATCATCAAAATATAGTCCTACACCGCTTATGTCACCAAACAACTCGTAATTTTTCTTTTGGAAAACTTCAGGAGCTGAGGAAATACCAAAAGGCATTCTCAGAAATTGATAAGTACCAAACGGTGTACCAAAACTACACAATTCAGAACTGGGTGTATCTAATTCTATCTGCCAATACCCATCACGCATATCTAAAACTGTAAGGCCGGCCATCCACGTACAGTTGAAACTGTCAGTTTCGACTGAACAGTTAAAACTGTCAGTCGAAACTCTACGTGAGTGGGTATTTCAGTTTCAGTTCAACTCGAATTTTTCAACTGAACAGTTCAACTGAGAGAAATGAAATTGTTCATATTTGTAACTGAAAGGTTTAACTGAACTGACAGTGTGTGGGGGTTCAACTGTGGAGTTCTCAGTTGATTTCGTGTCGAGCAAGGGTGCGCATCACAATGTCGCGTAAACATAACCAGGTTATAGTCGATTTTATCGAACTATATAGGTCGGAACCTTGTTTATGGCAAGTGACATCGGCTGATTATCACGATCGCGCCAAAAAAGATGCGGCATACAGCAGACTGGCGAAAAAGTTGGAAGCAATGGAACCTGGTACGACCAAGAAATCGGTGCTGTCAAAAATAAACAGCTTGAGATCTGCTTACCGCAAAGAAAAAAAAAAAGTTGAGGCTTCGAAAAAATCTGGAGCATCTGTGGACAGCATTTACAAGCCGGTACTTTGGTACTATGACCTGTTTGATTTTTTGAATGACCAAGACACCCCGAGAGTATCATATTCTAATTTAGAGAGTACAGAAAATGAAAAAGTAGAAAATTTCAGGCACTCATACGAGCGTCCTGTGGCTAAAAATCTCAGAGTAGCAGCTAATCTTTCATGTGGAGATATTGCAGTTCTCATGACTGTATCTTTTTTCACAATTAAAGGAGAAACCAACAATAGTAATTTTTGGTACACTGTTTCAGTCATGCGCAAATAATTGAGAAAATCTAATGGTTCTTCTCCTAATTCTCTCAATAAATTTATGTGTGAAGATAAATTTCTTTTTTGTAGCCACTGCTTGTACCACTGTTTATGCTTTCTCTTCTTTATTCTTGGTACAATTGCAAAAATTAAACCGAGGACCGCCAGATCGTCGAACCTTCTCGAATCCATCATGGAACAAACTGAAGCTTTGAACTGCACATGTGTGCACATCTCAGTTCACAGTTGAAACTGACAGTTTTAACTGTTCAGTCGAAACTGACAGTTTCAACTGTACGTGGATGGCCGGCCTAAAGAATTTTTTCCTTGATAATTTTGAACTTATTTCATCTACTGATGGTATCAAAAAATGTTCTTTTCTTATCGCTTCATTCAAATATTTCGGATCTAAACACAACCGCATGTCTCCGTTAACTTTTTCTACTGTGACTAGAGCATTCAACCAATCAGTAGGTTTATCTACCTTCTTTACTATACCTTTTATCTCTAATTCGTCAAGTTTTTCTTTTAAGCGATTATTTAACGTTCTAGGAATTCTTCTTATAGGTATTATTTTAGGTATTGCATTTTCTTTGAGAGAAATGTGATGTTTGGTCGGAAATTTACCAAGGCCTTCAAAAACTCTCGGAAATTGTTTAACCATGTCATCAACACTTTCCATAGGTTTGTACTCTATTGATTCATCACATCTAATTTGATCTACTCGCTTCACTAAATTTAACTTAATACAATCCTGCAGACCTAGAAGAGGTACTTGATTTTCCGCATTCACAACTACAAACATGACTTTGCTACTCATATTCCCTACTTTACAGGTAAGTTCAATTTCACCTATTGTCTCTAATTTGAATTTAGAACTTCCGTATGATATTAATGAAATATTAGTTTTACTTATTTTCTCAACATCAATTAACTTTAGCATATTATGTGGTATAATTGATACTTCGGCACCTGTATCCAACTTAAATTCTATCATCTTATCATTAATAGTTACTGCCTTCATCCAACTTCTTTCTTTACCTAGCTTCCTCGATGAACCTTCTTTCTTCTTCACCGAACTAATAAAGAATTCATCTTCACTTCCATTTGAACTAGAGGTTTCTTGCACTACCTCATGCACCTTCTTTTTACTTTTCTTTGGCATTTCTTTCACTTCACTTTTGCAAACTCGCGCGAAATGATTTTTTCCTTTACACTTAGCACACGTTTTTTTAAACGCTGGACACTTATTCTTCTCATGCCTGTATCCACAGTAGCCGCATTCTTGTAGGGTAGTTTTCACAGCACTGACTGTAGAATTTTCATTTTGTAGAACTTTCAGTTGTTGTTTGCTTCCTTCCCGTGCTCTGCATATATCAATTGCCTTGTTAAGAGTTAAATCTGGCTCTCTTAATAATTTTTCCTGGGTGCTTTTGTCATGAACACCAAAAACTAACCTGTCTCTGACCATCTCTTCTCCTTTACTGTATCCAGTAGATTTTACAGCTGTTCTTAATTCCGTTAGGAATGCATCGAAAGTCTGTCCTTCCTTTTGTACAATGCTGTTGAAGAGAAATCGTTCATAGATCTCATTTTTCTTTGGTTCACAGTGGTTTTTGAACTGTCCAAGCACATTTTGTAGTGTTCTTTGTTGATTCGTCAGAGGCTCAAACGTGTTGAAAAGATCGAGGGCATCATCGCCAACAAAATTCAACAGAACTGCTACTTTTCTTTCTTCACTTTCTTCGTTTAGACTACATGCTTTCATGAAGTTTTCAAACTTCTGCTGAAACTTACGCCAGTTTTCCGCTATATTCCCATCTAGATTTAGGGGTTCTGGCGGTTTGAAATATTTTTCCATCCTGAATTATCAAACTTGAAACGTGAACGTGGTAACTTAACCTCACCTTATCTTGCCGGTTATGGTTTATAATAGTGTGAATCCTTTACTAGGCGGATATAATCACAGATTTTCACCTGACACCATGTTTTACTTTGCAACTTGTTGAATTAAAACTCCGATTACTTTGATAATTTAAAGTTTTATTTCTTAATCATGGAACCGTTGTTCCCGCTAACATCTATTAGTTGCTACTTAACTAACCACAGAGAATACATATCAAAAGTCACATAGTGGTATAACCTCTATGGTTTAGTGGCCTCAGCACTATCTTAATATTATATTAAACAATCTTTGATGTCCATTCCCAGGCTGTTGATTCTGAAAACCATGGTTTGAAGAGTGGATATATTGTTCATTACATCTAGTGATTTATCATAACGGAAATTGAAAAATTCAGCCAGTACTTGGTTCTTCGTTTGAGCAGTATCTTTTTTGTATATTTTCAGAAGAGTAGAGTACATTTCATTGGATGTATTGCATGTTAGTATATGTGATTTTGTACTTGCATCAATTGTTCTCAGAATAATGTGTTTAGCCACAGCATCATTTTTAAGCCATTCTGTTTTCTTCTTTTCTTGTTTTACCGACTCGAATGTTGTTTTTCCTTCGACAATATCACCCAAAGATTTTGCAGCAAACAAAATTGATATTTCAAATTACCACATTGGAAACGAAATGGCGTCTTTCAGTTTTGGAATAGATTCTATTTCTTCTTTGGATCCCATAACGCTGCGTCGGTACCAAATGTATGTTTTTTTTGTATTTTCAAGTGATACACCACTGGACCCGTAACCTGTTGTATTTTTGTGTCAACAGGGATCGATATATTTAATATTTTAATTGATTGGAACGTTGATGATTGTTCGATGTATTGATATATTAAAAATTGCACAATTCATGAGCCTTTCATTTTGTCACCATTTTACATTAAAAAATCGACTGTCATTCACAACCTATATGTTCACACAATTATTTCAACCATAGAATATAATATTTGCATTCTTATTTATTCCAACATCAGAGAGTGCCACACTCGCGAGAAAAGGACTTTCTCCACATGTTGCACAATAATATTTAGTTACTTCCACTCTCTGATTCAGTATCAGAGTCGCTGTCAGAGCTGTCATTGAAAATATATATTTTTTTTCATGTTTGAGGCACCAGCTGACGTATAATCCACCATGCTATAGCCAGCTGATTGTATTTTTTTGTCTAGATATTGGGTTAGGTACAATTTGACAAATTTTCAGTTGGGAAGAAATGACTGAATTTATTTCTTTTTTCTTCGTGTTTGGGGGGCTGCCGCCGCTCTCCCCCCCAGCAGAGTCGCAGCTGACGTTCACGAGGATTTTTATTACTTTTACCTGATGCATTCTACTAATTACCGTTTGAGAGGAACTTGGTCATGTATATCTGTTACTGGCTCCCGGACTATTCACACTACCTAGATGTATGAATGCCCTCAGTTCAACATCCGAGAAATTATTTTCACTGATAGATTACCTTTTATCAACTTTTTGATATGCGATTTCCCAAGTAACATTTCAGATCTCTCAAAGGTTTATTGATTTGATATTGCAGTTTTACATTATTTATAATGTTAGTGCCACAAACTTAAAGTATTTGAGTTCATATAAAAAATGCGATAATTATTTTTTCTCGAAATTTTTTATAGAAAAGGGATCGTCGAGTGTGCGTAAACACTCCAGAGTATTGAAAAAGCATAATTTATAACCTTAAATGAGACTATGACAGCAGATATGAGTGTTGGCAACTTCGTACTTATGGTGTTGAGTGATTTTAGGATTTGCTTATGTCCTCTATACATATAATTATAGAATATAAAACGTATACTGACAACCTCTACAGAAATACTCGAAGAGTTTGTGATATTAAGGTATTCTCTAAACCAATTTCATAACTGTATAAAAAGTGTTCTATAAAATATAACCTCAAAAATATTAAATCTTCGAGAAAAAGTTTTAATGCTTCTTGTATGTTGTTAAGACAGAGAAAAACCAAATTAATCAGCACACATTAAAAATAGAATATTTATTTTACGGATCAGAGACACACTGTAAGAGCTCAATTGTTGAGTCAAATGTAATATGCATACGACCAAATTGCTATAAGAAATTTGGTGCTTTTTAGTTAACTGAGGATAACCTAAGCATTTAAAATGAGGTAAAATTCAATTTCAGGCTGAACAGAAAAAATCTAAAAAATCTTCACTTTCTTTGGGTCTGCGAAGTATACTTGATTATCAACAATAGGCCAATAGGCACTTGTCGTTGAGATTAAATACGTCATTGGCAGAAATACTAATCTACTTATACTTGCATCATATCCATATCGTATGAAAAAAGAGAGATAATACTATAATATTTGCATCAGAATTAAACAGCATCAAAGCATTGCGCATACCCATTTCATCCCAAATTCAAATAATTTGAAAAACTTGCGAACATACGCCGTTTTCAGTAACTGATATAGCACGAAATACATTTGAGAATTTTTTAAAGGTAGACAAGATGGTGTTGTCGAAGTCTTTATAAGATTATCACAATAACAATCTGTGTTACTCAACACTTGGGTGTTCGTAATAAATTGAATCATTTAGGGCCTATAAAGGGTATTACGCGATCGCAAGAATTTTTTGTAACTATGTAATAATGACTTTGAATTTTGAAGGGAAGTGTTGAAGAGTGTTTGCGCAACTAAAGAAAATGAAGAATACTACTTGGGTGGGTTTGTTTTGCAATAACTGTTCGTCCGTTTTTGAGAGCTCCTTCTACTTAAACGATTGCTAGATCGTACAGCCCGAATGTCTGTGATTTTCCAATTTCGAGAGAAAAATAGTCTCAAACGATAGGGTTCGACTCCTTGATGACGAATCCGGGGTAAAATTCAATTCTGTTCGTGGGGCCGGCCGATGTTTATCCGTCCGTAAGCACGATAACTTTCGACAGGTTTGTCCTAGTGACTTGAAAATTTCAGAGTTTGGCTCCCAAATACCGCGGTTAAGTTCGCTAAAGGCAAAAATCGTACAGGTGTTCCATAAAATATGCCTTTTTTTTTCAGATAAGTGTCAATTCGATCAAGCTGATATTTTGTATTTGGATGTTCAATACCGATTCAAAGCAGTACACAAAAATAAGTGTGAATTGTATTATTCAAACCATAGAAAAAATTTCAATATTTCCGTAAAAACACTTTCGATTGAAATGAAATTGAGTTTGAGAACATTGACGAAGTGAATCTTCATGCAGAACTTCAAAAGGATAAATAATAAAATAGGGAACGACAGAAAAATTTTACTCAACTAATGCACCCCATGGTGCTAAGCCTTTTTAAGAGTACTTTGTCAAAATTGACGGATTCGTGTGAAATTCCATACGTAGAGGTTTCTGGATGATATAAATTGCCTGGTAATGCGATAATTGCCTGATTACTATCAGTGGTGAAGATAACGGGTGTTCATAAATAAAATCACTTATAATGTTCGACTTATCGGCAGAAACTCATTATGATGGGTTTCATCATTTATTATTTGAAAAAAAAAACGAATGATTTATATAGAGGAAATTGTATTTCTTCACCAAAAAACAAGATAAAATGCTTAACATTAAAAAAATGAAAATAATACATCTAAAGTAGAACGAGTTCTTTGGTTAATTGTGAAACACATAAGTAAGTGAATTTTTTTGGTGATATGATAAATATAATCGGTAACATTTATGTCTTGAATTTATTACAAACATAAACTTTAATGACTGGCCATGTTTCGTTGTCAAAAACACCTGGGTTGTTTCCGATTAATTTCATCACCTCCCCCTTTTTAGGGGGAATTTTGGATCTAATATGTTTAGCGAAGAATTTTTCGGCCAGTTTCTTCTGCTCGGTGGTCCAAGGGACTATTTTCATCTTTTTCGGACTCGAGACTACTTTTCTACTTTTATAATTATTATTATTATTTGAACTGGGGTCGTTTTGCTTCGGTGAGCCTTCCGGGAACTGCGACCATGCAGATCTTTTGTTCACTACCCTACTCATTCATAGAAACCCTTTTATAATTAGATGAAATATTATTCCCTGACGAATTACTTCGAGTGATCTCTATTACACCATTACCTTCTTCATCTGACAAATCCGATAAGTCTAAATCGACTTCTTCATTGTCTTCCTCTATATCTTTTAAATTCAAATGGATATCCTCCAGTTTCTTTCCTTTATATTCTTCGGAAAATCCACCTTTAGAGAGCAGAAGAAGTTTGCTCACTTAGGCCGTCTGATAAATATCATCTGGCAGTCTATGATATAAAAGTCCGAATGCGTTTTCGCGGAATGACCCATGAATGTCGCCAATTGTTCCAAGTAATTTTTTTCCATTCGGAAAATTTGGGACATCATCGCTTAATGTTTTCTCAATTTGGTCGAAGTGAGAAGCTTCACTTTTTCTGGGTCATTCAAGGCATTTTTGACATGAGAACGCATTACTTTATAACCGTACAAGCAATTTTTTCCCCTTGGTGTCCCAAACAGGTAAATATCATCAGAAACGTCAAAATTAGGTCTATGTTTCAAAAGAATATCGATATATTCCAAAATTTTCTTTTCAAAGAGTACTGGTACTCCTCTTCCCCTTTTGCCTCTAATAACCACTCTTATTATTAAATAAAAGCACACTGCAGAAAATGACCTCCTGTAGAGATTTGTAGTCTTTCAGTGTAGGATTGAGAAGAAGTTTGTGTTTACATTCTTTAATTTTCTCATCCAAATAATTTTCGAACTTCTGAAAAAGAAATGAACAACGAGTTAAATTAACTTAATGAAAAGTTAAGAATTAATTTAATGAAAAGAATAAACTGAATATACAGGGTGTTTCCTAATTGAATATCAATATTTATGGGAGTGATTTTTGAGCCCATTTCAAGAAAAAAACTTCAAATGAACATATGTCCTAAACGTCTTGCCTTTTGAGTTACAGGGTGGTTAAAGTTAACCAGTGCCGACCCAATTAATGGACGGGAGTTGAGACAAGCCTCAACCTGTGTTAAAACAGTATTCATTTCTTCGTAACTTAACGAAGCCGTGCCTACAATTCTCCTCAATAAATTTTTTGTTGATTTAACTGCCGCCTCCCATAAACCTTCCATATAGGGTGATTTCGCAGGAATGAAATGCCAATTTATTCCATCACTTCCCAAAAATTTTCGCACAGTTTGATTATGGTTATTGCAGTGAAAAAGCTGATGCAGTTCTATAAAATGATTATTAGCACCTATAAAGTTAGTGCCATTGTCAGATGTTATTGAGAAAGGTTTACCTCGCCTAGATATAAACCTTTTTAATGAATTCAAAAAACTATCAGTACTTAAATCATTTACTAGTTCGATATGACGAGCACGAGTGGCAAAGCAAACAAATATACAAATATATGTTTTATTTTTTTTATTTCATTCGTAAAATAGACAGTAAATTTTGGGTACCAGAATGTAGATGTTTTTTATGTTCATGGTCGATAATTAATTTCGTTAGTCGATTATTTTTCGGTAGAATAATAGGATGCTTTTGCGAAAACTCAATATTTGCACATTTCAATCTACCACCTACACGTAACAACCTTTTTTATCCATGAACGGATTCAATTTAAGAATTTTGCTGTTATTCGATAATTTTCGTTCTGCATTCAAAGCGTCAATTTCTGCCTTGAATTCTTTATATTGGACCAACTTCAACAGTATTTCCAAAGCATATTCCAACTCGCAAACCGTCAAATCGTTGGAACTGAATTGCGCCCGTTTCAACGCACAATTTTTGAATCTAATACAATAAGACACAACTCTCTGTAACTTTGTCAGACTAGAGTATCTGTCAAAAATTTCCAAACTTGTACATTGAGTTGTATTCAAAACAATTCTAGTTTCTGGTTTCATCTCAGGTAATGAGTTTATAGGTTCAGCTTCAAATTGACCATTAACCTTAAACCAACTTTCATCGTGTAGAAGTTCTGGACAGTTCCACCAAATCCGTAAATTTACTAATTCATCAGGCCTTATGCCTCTGGATATAACGTCCGCGGGATTGAATTCTGTTTTCACGTAGTTCCATTCGTTTATTGAGGTTTTTTCCAAAATTCTAGTAACACGATTGGCGACAAACGTTTTCAAATGGAACGGTTCTCGTGCCTGTTCAGTATCGTTTGCGATGGTGATTAAAGCTTCTATTATTCGTTTATAACCCCCTTGCAAAGCGCTTACTGCATCAGCTCGGGCTGACCATCTGGTTTGTGAAAGACTTTTAACAACTTTTTTTGAACCTAAATGTTCTGTTAACATATTCCATCTGTGGGTAGAGCCCGAAAAAAAGTTGTACACTTTCTGAACTACTTCAAAAAACTGTGATGCCTCCGGTACACACCCCCTGCAGCATGGACACCTACCAAGTTTAGTGAATGTCCCGCACATGGTATAAAGGTGGCAAATTCACATTTTTCCTTGATTCTTGTTTGTAGACCACTATACTTTCCCGACATATTTGAAGCATTGTCGTAGCTTTGTTCTCTGCAATCTTTTATGGGAATATCATGTATCTCTAAAAAATTTAAGATAGTCTCCGCTAAATACTTAGATTTATGCTCTTTAATAGGTATACATTTCGAATACCTTTCAACAGGAACACAGTCTTTTACGTATCGAATGATGAAAGTTAGTTGGTCAATATGAGACAGATCGGGAGTACTGTCAACGCTAATGGAAAAATTTTTTTCTGATTTAACTTCATTTATAATTTTTTTTAGAACCTGTTTTCCCATTACTTCAATAAACTCATTACAGATATTTGCCGATAAATAAGAAATGTTACCCTTTCCAGGATTCCCAAATTTTTTTAAGTGATCTGCAAGAAATGGATCAAATTCACTCAATAATTCCACACAACCCAAATAATTTCCATTGTTTGGAGATCCTAGGATTTCATTGTCGCCGCGGAACGGAAGCCCTCTCGATGCTAAAAATTTTACAACAGCTACAATCCGTTTAAGTACGTTTCTCCAGTAATCCACTTCCTTTTGATGTTGAGATAATAAGTCTATATCTACTCTACCAACCGCTTTACTTCGTGCCAGATAAGTCATCATAGATTGCTTATGCGCTTGGCTATTTTCATGTGATAAAATTATGTTATTAATATGCTTCCAATCATTACATCCATTCTGAGAGCAAAGATTAACATCAGTTGGGTTAAATAAGCAGCATGAAAAACAAAATACAGAGCATTTGGAAGGCGAATACAGCAACCATTTTCTTTCGACGCTTTCATTGTTCTTTAATTTGCGAATAAATAATGCTTTGTTGAAATATCTCTTTACTAATTTATTACCATCTTTGTAGGTTCTAGATGCCTCGGAAAAGTCAGAATCTTTATTTTTGAAAATATACTGGTGCCTTACGAATTAAAATTTCGCGATTTATTTCAATAAACTTTTCGTGAAAATAATCGGGGGGGTCGTGTGATATTAATTCTTCTGTGTTGGAAAACTGCTGTTCAATTGACACAGTTGTCGGTTTTAGTGAAGTCACTGAAGTTGTTGCACTTTCGTCGTAGGAATATTCGCTTTCTGATTCAATCTCTTTTTCAAAATTGGAACATGAAGGTTTGGAAATTCCCGCAATTTGTGATTGAGCTGACTCATCATGTGGAACATATATTAGTTGATTGCTACTTACAGAAGTTTCTCCAGTAGTAGTAGTAAAATAAGATGTTAATTTTGGTAACTTTTCAATTACTTCTTTCTGATGTAGAGCTTTTTTCCTTTTTTCAGATCCACTAGGATATGACCGTTTCGACATTTTATATAATAATTCAGTATTTAATTAATTTTATTACGAAAATATTCGCTAACACAAAACAGACAAACGACGATTTAATCAAACAATACTATTTTTTTATCAGAGCTCGAGCACAGACAGTAAGAACTACAAGCAAAACAAACGTCACAACATCGCAGACAAATACAGGGGAAATCCCGTTCGTCAAGTCAAACGACGATCGGGAGTCGGGAATTCCCCTTTTTGTCTTTGGTATTACGTATGACGTTCCAAATCTAACTTACAGTAAATGTTCAAACTGTTTCCCTCACGCAATTCTTCCTCGCTTCTTATTGGTTTTGCATACACTTTGTCTAAATAAAATAATTTTTATAAAACGGTGTCATTTATGCATTAGAGTCCGAGGGAAACAGTTTGAACATTTACTGTAAGTTAGATTTAAGAATTAAATAAATAATCGAAAGTTAAGTCTGTTTTTAATTAATTTACCTTTTTTTTTAATAATATTCCTTTTTCGCTTCCCCTAATCCATCTTTTTCCCTATTGTGACTTTAACAAATAATAACAAAGCCCGGTATCAAATGTAATGTCATAGCAAGCGGGGTTCCTAGTTTCAACTTAGTTAAGTAGGGCATCGGTAAAATGATGAAAATACCTAGTTTTATGGGCATAAGATTCGTGTATTGTACCATTTCTAAATCTGTCTAAAATGCCCAATTTTTTGATGTTACTTGCTCGTTTTGTTTCAAGGATTTTTTTTTCACAGCAGGTGTCCAAAGTCGAAGTTCTCGTTTTGCTAGCAATTGAAATCAAGATTTATCCATTAATTTACGGAAATCCACATAACTTTTTGACAGAATCATACTCATGTCATCTTAAATAACTATTTGAGATTCCATTACAACAAAAAAAATAAGCTTCGAGAGCTTTCCAGCAGAATTCTGACCCCGACAATGTTAAAAAAGGTGAAAATTCACTAAAAAACGTAATTTGGTAATAACTCGAAAACCATGCAACTTTTACTGGGGTCATGTTAGGCTGGTTAGGTCCCTCTTTAGCTGACCTACCTCCGGTGTCACTGTGACGTGCCACTTATGGGACACCCTGTATATACAGGATATTTTTGGATATCTTGTTTGTATTAACAATCTAAAAAATAACATAAAAAAATAATATATCGTTTTATTGAATTTCATTATCATTTAAAACTATGTATGATTGAACACATAAAAATAAAAAAAATTTTTAAACAAATTAAAAAAAAAACGTAAAAATTCAATTGAATAATGAGTTATTAAGTCTGTCGGAAAGAATTATAGACTAAGGTTCATTTTCATCCAATCTTTGCCCGTTAAAGATTTTCCATGTTTCTTCATGACTCGTCGCATTCATATTTTTTTCCAATCTTTGCCCGTTAAAGATTTTCCATGTTTCTTCATGACTCGTCGCATTCATATTTTTTTCCAATCTTTGCCCGTTAAAGATTTTCCATGTTTCTTCATGACTCGTCGCATTCATATTTTTTAGGTGTCATCTTATTCTTCACATGTTTCTGGAAATAATTAAGAACAATGACTTTCTCTTGCGTAGTCCACCGAACACGCCCCTGATTTTTTTTCAGCGGTTTGTTGGACAATTTTATTATTTGATTTTCTTCTTTTTCATCACTTTCATTTTCTGATGTCTTCTTTTCATTTTTTTCTTTTCTGGTCCCCTTTCGCACCATCATTTTCACCCCCCTTTGATTCCATTTTGATCAACTTTTTCCGTTCCTTTTTTATTTTATTCGAATAAATTTCTTTTTTCGATGATAACTCATGACTATTTAGCGCATTTCTCGTTTTTTTTTCTTTCAATTGTTCATTCTTGTTTTCATTGGAGTCTTCCTCTAAATCGGAACTGTAATATATATTATTATCAAGTTCAATTTCACTTAAACTCTTGCCTCGAAATTTCTTTCCCTTTCCTTTTTCCAGCAGCAGAAGTACTTTTGCTACCTTGGCCGTTTGATATATGTCCTGCGGTAATCTGAAAGCAAAAAATTATAACTGATGATCTATTTTCTGTACTGTTGAAAATATTAATGTATCTGATAAAAAGGCTGTCGATTCAATTATACAGATTGCCTCGAATCAATGGAAGATTTTTATTTCTCCCATTTTTGTTGTTTTAGAACAGTTTTTTTTATAAGAGAAATAAAGAAATATAAGAAATTTATTTATTTATTTATTTAAATTAACGTGTCTCGACAGCTATGGTCATTGACACAAGATCACATTGAAAGTAGTCAATATTACATCAAAAAAGATTTAAATAATAGAGTACAGTTCATTATCTTTGAGAAATCGTATGGTTGCTTCGATCTGGGTGGGTGAACTTAGTACATCATGCAGGTGCTCTTTGATACCATATCGTCGGCGTGCATCTCCATAGTATGGGCATAAAGTTATTAGGTGTTTCACAGTCAGACGTTCGTCGGGGCAGTGTTCACAGTTAGGAGCATTGTTAGTTATGTATTAAAAATGTTATATTTGCTAACTCCATTTAGTTGTCACACTAAGATATGTTTCTATGAACATAGACACAGGATAAATACTCTGTGGTCGTTCTGTGATTTGTTCAGTTAATAAAATGGCGGTTTGAGCGTCAGCAGACTTGAAAGTTCATGTTGTTTTATTCCCAATCCTAAACTAAAATACTCAATATCCACCGTTTTCCTACAAGCATCTCCTGAAGACATAAGAAAGCCGTGGGTTAGCTTTGTGTGTCCCATTCTAAGTCTTCTCGCCACTATTTTATCCTGTCTCTTCATATCTAACTTTATGGGGTCGTGCACCATTGGTTGGATAGCGTGCAGTTTTTGATCGGTTGCATCCCATTGCGCCTGCCAGGCATGAAGAGCTTCCAACTTGATTTTATTTCTCAGATCGGTGTGGAGCTGCATATCTATTACTGGGGAGTCAGAGGTTCGCGCTAAATTGGCTGCTGTGTCTGCTTGATCATTTCCAAGTATGCCCACATGGGATGGAGTCCACACAATAGTGATTGAGGCGTATCTGTCTTCCATAATATTATGACACTTTTCTTGTATTTTTTGCACCAGTGGGTTCTTGGAGAAAATATTGGTGATGGACTGTATTGAAGACAGCGAATCTGTGAGGATTCCAACTTTGCTACCAGCTGTTATAGGCGTAAAGAGGGATTTGTAGATTGCATACAGCTCTCCTGTATGTATACTGCAGATGGGTGGTATCTTAAATGTTTTTGGAGCTCCTAGGTTATCTACAACTGAACAGGCTACACTATTATCGTCTTTAGAGGCATCGGTATATATTTCCTGATCGAAAGTTTCATTATTGACCAATTCAAGGAAGGAGTTTCAGGAAGTTATATGCTTTTTATATCTTTGCAGGGATGTGTTGATGTTGATTCGGCGTCTGGTCCATGGGGCTTGCTTCGAAAACGACATGGGAATTGTCTTAGATAGGTCAAGTGAACCAATATTTTGTAGAACAAGTTGTGGAATCGATAAAAGCGTTCTAGGATATATTCTATCCGGGTTCTTAGCTTCATTAATGAGGTGTGAGACTGGATGATTAGGGGAAGCTGAGACTTTCGTTGAGTATGATAGAAGAAACTGCAGTCGGCGATTATTTAGGGGGAATTCTCGGGCTTCTACGTGGATGAGTTATTGGTTTGAGACCTTTTTTAATGATGAACTATTTTCTTGACAGGGTTGAAGGTCAGGTTGTTGGAACAAAAACCACTTCTCAGACCATTGCCGACATGTTTCGATTTTATTCAAAAATCTTCTTCAGGGCTCTATAATAAATTACAAGATTTTTTTTTTTCTCAAAAACACTAATAAATAAATCATGTTGGAATATACAATGGGACATTACAATTGAATAAATAATTACATGAATATCTGAACAGTACAATGCAAAAAAGGAATTTTTTAAAAAACGAATAGTGAGAGAAACACTAAAAAACAATCCAGCCCAGCATACAGGTACTTGATGATTTTACATTAAAAAGGGGAAACCAATTACTTACAGTCTATTTGCGGTTTTTTTGTCAGAATCATGAAATATATGAATTGAATATCACTTTTTGACACCATCACATTACAATCTAAAACGAACGAAATGATAAAACGGGAACAGACTACTCTGATAATACATATGCTATAAGTAAATAATGAATAATGTTTATATCTACATACATGACAGTGACATTTAATTTGAATAATTAGTTCAAGTTATTTTTCTTTTTATTTTGTTGATCAGATAGTAATAGGCCGTATTCAAATTTTCAATGTCTGTTCTCCTGTTAATGGATTTTTCATCTTGTTTAATTGAGATCATTTCATGTAGCAAGCGTTTCTTTAAAATTTTTTGGTGTCCTAATATTTTTATTGAGTCGATGTTAAAATCAAAAGAATGGAGTGTATTTGACACATGTTCAGCTAGAGCGGTGTTGTTCTCCTTTTTCTTTTTTAGAGGGTTGAGTATGTTGAGGGAATCTCTCTTATGTTCAGAGATTCTGTCTTTAAGATATCGACCTGTTTGTCCTATATATGTAGATTGACAATCCCTGCAACAAATCTTGTAGATAACATTACTCAACAATTCTTTTTGAGTTGTACTCTTTAACCTTGAGAAAAGCTTTCTGTTTGTGTTATCAGATCGAAAAACTATGTCGACACCAAGCGATGAAATAATTCTTTTGATCTGTTCAGATAAACCCCCAACGTAAGTCAAGGGAAAACAAAAAATTTTACGCCTTGACTTACGTTGGGGGTTTATCTGAACAGATCAAAAGAATTATTTCATCGCTTGGTGTCGACATAGTTTTTCGATCTGATAACACAAACAGAAAGCTTTTCTCAAGGTTAAAGAGTACAACTCAAAAAGAATTGTTGAGTAATGTTATCTACAAGATTTGTTGCAGGGATTGTCAATCTACATATATAGGACAAACAGGTCGATATCTTAAAGACAGAATCTCTGAACATAAGAGAGATTCCCTCAACATACTCAACCCTCTAAAAAAGAAAAAGGAGAACAACACCGCTCTAGCTGAACATGTGTCAAATACACTCCATTCTTTTGATTTTAACATCGACTCAATAAAAATATTAGGACACCAAAAAATTTTAAAGAAACGCTTGCTACATGAAATGATCTCAATTAAACAAGATGAAAAATCCATTAACAGGAGAACAGACATTGAAAATTTGAATACGGCCTATTACTATCTGATCAACAAAATAAAAAGAAAAATAACTTGAACTAATTATTCAAATTAAATGTCACTGTCATGTATGTAGATATAAACATTATTCATTATTTACTTATAGCATATGTATTATCAGAGTAGTCTGTTCCCGTTTTATCATTTCGTTCGTTTTAGATTGTAATGTGATGGTGTCAAAAAGTGATATTCAATTCATATATTTCATGATTCTGACAAAAAAAACCGCAAATAGACTGTAAGTAATTGGTTTCCCCTTTTTAATGTAAAATCATCAAGTACCTGTATGCTGGGCTGGATTGTTTTTTAGTGTTTCTCTCACTATTCGTTTTTTAAAAAATTCCTTTTTTGCATTGTACTGTTCAGATATTCATGTAATTATTTATTCAATTGTAATGTCCCATTGTATATTCCAACATGATTTATTTATTAGTGTTTTTGAGAAAAAAAAAATCTTGTAATTTATTATAGAGCCCTGAAGAAGATTTTTGAATAAAATCGAAACATGTCGGCAATGGTCTGAGAAGTGGTTTTTGTTCCAACAACCTGACCTTCAACCCTGTCAAGAAAATAGTTCTTCTACGTGGAGGCTTTCTGACGGAGTGGAGCGAAACGCGCCGAGGGCAATGCGTATTGCTGTGTTGGGAACTGTGTTGAGTATTTTGAGGTTGGTTTTGCTGGATGTAGAGTAAAGGATACATCCGTAATCGAGTTTTGGACGGATAAGAGATCTGTATATTTTCAGCAAAACATCTTCGTCACATCCCCACTGGTGGTGTGATAATGTTCGAAGAATATTCATGGTGTGCAAGCAGCTTCCTTTAACGTTCTTAATATGTTGTGTCCAAGTGAGGCGTTGGTCAAAAGTCATTCCTAGAAGCTTAATGCTATCAACTTGTGGTAGAGGAGAACCATTTTATATCAAAAGAGGCTGACCTTTGGGGTATCTTCTGGTGAATCGAATAAGCTTGGATTTTGATGCAGAAAATTGAAATCCTATTCTTTCTGCCCACTCTGTGATATTATTCGGTCCTTCCTGCATAATTCCTGCACGTTGTATCAGTATTACTGCCAGAATAAAACAGTAAGATATCGTCGGCATATAGGACCAATTTAAGTGGAGCTTCGATGCATGAACATATGTCGTTGATAACCAATAGGAATAATGTTGTACTCAACACTGAACCCTGGCATATGCCGTTTTGTGGAAAGAAGGAGACTGATTCTTCGCCGTTTGCAAGAACTTTAAAGCTTCTATCTGTAAGAAAGTTCTTCAAGAAGAGGTAGATATTTCCGTTCAGATTGATATTCTTGAGCTTGGCTAAAATGGATTCTCGACTTGTTGTATCAAAAGCGCTTTCAATATCTAGCATGACAGCTATCAGGTCTTGTTTATGGGCAAAGGCATAAGCTATTTCAGTCTGGAAGAGTACAAGGTTGTCTGTTGTACAGCGATTTTGTCTGAAGGCCGATTGTGTAGGACTTAACAAATTGTTCACTTCGAGAAACCACATCAATCTTCTATTGACCATTTTCTCAAGGAGCCTGCAGAGTGTGCAAGTCAAGGAGATAGGTCTGTAGGAACTTGGTGAAGGGGAGGCACTGCCGGCTTTTTTGATAGGAATTATGTGAGATTGTCTCCACAGTGTGGGAAATTGGTGAGTTGTCCAGATCTGATTATATAATTCCAATACCTTTGCCAGTGAAGCCGGATGAAGTTGCTTCAGAAATATCATTGGTATATTATCCGGGCCAGCTGCTGAGTTTCTCATCGATGAAAGGGCCGAGTTCATTTCCTGTGTTGTAAAGGGTTGGTTGATAGGTGAATGGAAAGCGGAAGTAGTCGCTTGTTCAGAGATTGGTTGAGATGTGTGGTTGAGAGTCCTCCTGTAATAGTGTTCCCCTAGTATATTTGCAATTTCTTGACTATTAGTGGTCACTTGATTGTTTTGGTCCAGGATTGCAGGAATTCTTTGAGTGGTTTTTCCTCCTGTTATTCGTCTTATCTTAGTCCATACTTGGGGGGGTGGAGTATTTGGTGTTATAGTTGAAACATATTCTCTCCATGAATTTCGCTTGCTCTCCTTCAGTACTCTTCTAGCAAAGGCTTTGCGTTTTTTGAATTCAACTAAATCTACCAAGTTACGGGTTCGTCGGTATCTATTCAAGGCGGTTTTGTTGTTTTTTATATTTAATAAAACACTTGCAGAGTTTATAACGGTTTATTCGAAAGGAAAAGAGAAAAAGTAAACTGTGAACACAACGACGACGACGAGTTAAACTTAACTTAGAGCTTCCAGAATGAGAAGCACAGATACATAAAATTAGAAGTAGCATGCTGCGCATGTCACACATAGAATAGATGAGCTTTCGGTGTACATTTACAACACCCCCACTCAACGAAAGTTCACATCTTCGCTACCAACTTAAGTACTTAAACCTAAATAACCCAGGAACTTCTTGTTTTTTACATTTTGCAATGGCTTAGTTAGTATATCAGCCACCATTTCTTCAGTGGACAAATACTTCAAACTGATTTTATTTTCCAAAACTGCATCTCTCAAAAAATGGTACCTGATATCGATGTGCTTCGATCTGTCATGGAAAACTGGATTGTTTGCCAACTTTTGGGCACTCTGATTATCATTATAAATTTCAATACAATCCAATCTTCCAGTGAGCTCAAATAAAAGATTTCTCAGATAAATAGCTTCCTTTGTGGCATCACTTAAAGCCATATACTCAGCTTCGGTTGTTGACAAAGCAACTGTCCGCTGTTTACAACTTTTCCACGATATAGATCCACCACAAAACTTAAAAACATATCCCGAAAAAGATTTCCTATCTAGCCTGTCTGATCCCCAATCAGCATCAGCAAAGCCAACTATACTAGAGTTATCATTACAAAATTTCATGGAATAATTCTTTGTTCCCTTTAAATATCGCAAGACACGTTTTGCACACTGCCAGTGCAGTCTCGTGTAACAATTATTGTATTGACTTAATGAACTCACTGCATGTGCAATATCAGGTCGTGTCATCAATGCCAAATACATGAGGCTTCCTATAAGTTCCTGATAGGGAATTTCTAGACTACAAGTTTCTTCCCCTTCAATAACATTGAGTTTAACATTGATTTCTAAAGGGGTACACACAGTTTTACAGTCAATCATATTAAACTTAATCAATAGATCATTTATATACTGCTCCTGATCAATAGTTATACTACTTTTATCTCGATTGATTCTCAAGCCCAAGCAGTGTTTAGCTTCTCCAAGATTTTTTATTTTAAATTTAGAGCTTAAATGACTTTCCAAAAATTTTGTCTCTTTCGTGTCTGCCGAAAAAACAAAAAAATCATCAACATAAAGAGCAACAATCGTTAATTTGCCTTGATTATTTTTAACGTACAAACACGGCTCAAATTTAGATTTTCTATAGCCTATATCTGATAACACTTCATCAACTCTTTCATTCCATGCACGACTTGACTGCTTCAAGCCGTACACAGCCTTTTTTAACTTGAAAACTTTGTTTTTGCTTTGATCAGAAATAAAGCCTTCGGGTTGATGCATAAAAACATTTTCCCTCAAGATGCCATTTAGAAATGCTGTTTTTACATCTAAATGCAGAATCCTTAAATCTAATTTTACAGCTAATCCTATCAATAGTCTCAGAGTGGAATGTCTCACTACCGGAGCAAAGGTTTCACTATAGTCAATACCTTCTCTCTGAGTGTAACCTTTAGCTACAAGACGCGCTCTATACTTGTTTTCATTTTCACTCCCGCACTTCACTTTGAAAACCCACTTACACTGAACTATGGTGGCCGCTTCAGGTGGATCTACAAGTTCCCATGTTTCATTCTCGTAGAAGGACTCAATCTCCTCCTCCATGGCACGCTGCCACTCCTGCCGGTCTGCACTGGAGAGCGCCTCTGCTACAGACTTTGGAACTTGTTGCATGTTCGGTGAAGGGGCACCATTGAAGTAGGTGACATAATCATCAAATGCCTTATTCTTAGCATTCCTTTGCGACCTTCTTGGAACCTGTGTCGTGTCTGGTGGACTTATTTGAATATCTGGAACGTAGTCATTATCTGAAAACTCATTATTGATTAATTCATCAGAACTTAAAGACAATGGTTCACTTTCATCCCCCACTGAATCCAGATCTTCCTCTGGATCTTCAGTAAGAGATACTACGGGTGGTTTTTCAAATACCGTCACATCACGACTTGTGATGACACTCTTCTTACTAGGGTTGAAGCACCTATAGCCCTTTGTAGTTTCATCATAGCCCACTAGAATATGCTTTGTTGATTTTTGATCCCACTTCTTTCTGTTGGCCTTTGGCACATGCACCATGACTGTACTTCCATATACACGAAGGTGACTGGCATCGGGTTTTCTACCAGTCCACATTTCGTATGGTGTCTTCTCTATCTTCGAGCATGCTGAAGGATTCCTCAAATAGCACGCTGTTTTGCAAGCTTCGGCCCATAAAGTCTTACTCAGTCCTTCCTCAAACAGTAAGCACCTTGCCTTCTCTACCAGTGTTCGATTTATTCGTTCAGCCATTCCGTTTTGCTGAGGTGTGTGGCTGTTTGATGTCTGGTGTACAATTCCAGCTTTCTTTAAAAACATGCTGAATTCTCGATTGCAAAACTCTCCTCCATTATCACTCCTCAGAACTTTGATTTTTGTGTCAAGTTGATTCTCAGCTAGGTTTTTATATTCTAAGAATTTATCATATGCTTCATCTTTGGTTTTTAAGAAGAATACGAAACACATACGGCTGTAATCGTCAGTGAAAGTGATGAAGTATTTAGCTCCACCTAATGATGTGCTTTCCATTGGACCGCATATGTCACTGTGGATTATTTCCAGAAGTTTTTCTGCTCGACTGCCTTCTTTTGGAAATGGTAAACGAGCTTGTTTACCCCTGCAGCATACCTCGCAATTTCCAATGTTTTTCTCTTGGTACACAAGGCCATCTACCAACTTCGATGTTTTCTTCAAATATAAATCGTTGATGTGGCCCAAACGTTGATGCCAAGTACTCTTGCTAACTGCTTGATAGCACACTGGCTTCTCTTCATGCACGTTCAATTTGTACACATTGTTGCACAAGCTAGCAGTTGCCACTAAAATATTATGGCGATTGTAAATGTCACAACCATTTTCACTGAATGATACCTTATTTCCATTTTTGATTAGCTGACAAACAGAAAGTAAATTTGTTGTCAATCCTGGAACATATTGAACATTTTCTAAAATTATGCGATGGTTTTTGTCAGTTACTGTTCTGATCTCGACATCACCTGCACAGTCAACCTTAATTGTGGATTTGTTCGCAACAACTATCTCTGATAAATCAGGATTTCTTGTGTTCATTAACCATTGTTTAGATGCTGTTAAGTGAACACTGGCTCCACTATCCACATACCAATCTGTCTCTTTGAAATTACCGGTTGTGAATACAGCACTAAAACCTCCTTCAGATCCAGATTTGTTTGGACATTTAGACATATAATGTCCGCTTTTCTTGCACTTGAAACAAATAATATTATTGAGGTCCTTTTTGTTTTGACTTGCCTGTCGGTTTGAATTTGACGTTTTACCGGCCGCACTGGTTGCAGAATTCTCTCTTGCTTTGCTAGCGCCATCTCTCCAAGGTTTTCTGTAACCTGATCTGGTGTTCCTGTTCGCTGCGAACGCACCATTGTTGCCACTGTTACCTCCATCTATCTGCATGTCTAGTAATCTGGTTTTGATTGAATCTGTGGTGATGCTAATCCCGAATGTTCCACGGCCATTATCATCGGACTATACTTTTCAGGAAGACCTGCTAGCAACAAGGAACCAATCCACTCTTCATCGATTTTAAAACCTGTTCGTCGTATTTTTTGAGAAGTCTCGATGATCTGATTTATGTAAGATTCCATGCTATTGTGGTTTTCAAGCCTGGCCGATATTAATGTCCGTAAAAGCCCAATTTTTCGCATGAAACCACTGTCATCATATAAGTTTCTGAGACTGGTCCATAATTCTTGAGCACTTTTGGCGTCCTTCACGTGTGGGAACAAAGAAGGGTCAATTGTTAATACCAACTTTGCTTTGGCTTTAGCAATTGTGGGAAGATCCGTTTCGCTACCGTCGATGCATTTACTTAGTCCTTCAAGCACAAACACATTCTCGACTGCGAAAGCCCACTCGTCGTAATTCTCACGTCCTAAAAGCTTGGGGACGCTCATCAAGTAATTGGCGGCCATTTTGCTTTTGTGAGAAAACACGTGTATCACTGTTTAAAACGACTTTTTGTTAACTATCCCGAACTGAAAAACTTTAAACTAGGTTCACACGCGGTGTAAGCGATCTGGTGTCCATAACCTGTTGTTTTTTATATTTAATAAAACACTTGCAGAGTTTATAACGGTTTATTCGAAAGGAAAAGAGAAAAAGTAAACTGTGAACACAACGACGACGACGAGTTAAACTTAACTTAGAGCTTCCAAAATGAGAAGCACAGATACATAAAATTAGAAGTAGCATGCTGCGCATGTCACACATAGAATAGATGAGCTTTCGGTGTACATTTACAACAGGTTTTGCATTCTTTTACAGCTGTTTTACAAGATTCGTTCCACCACGGAACTACTTTCATGGTTGGATTAATTACAGTCTTTCCAATGTTTTTATCTGCGGATGAGATAATAGCATCATTGAGTTGATTTACGGCAATATTGATGTCATTTGAGAAGTTTGTATTTATTAATCGTATGTTGACATCTTCTCTAAAGAGTTCCCAATTGGCGTTGTGTATTCTCCATTTTATGAGATTGTCTTCAGGTTGGGATTTGTTGTCTGTAATTATTATTGGGAAATGGTCACTGTCGTAGAGGCTATCACGTGTATACCAATTCAGGGAAGGTGCAGTACTAGGGTCACATAGGCTAAGATCTATTGAAGAGAAGGTTCCTGTCGAAATGTTGAAGTGGGTATGTTCTCCAGTATTGAGGATGTTGATGTCGAGATCATTAATCACCTTTTCCACTATCTTTCCTTTTCCAAATGAGGTTTTTGAGCCCCATATGGTATTGTGTGAGTTGAAATCTCCTAATAAAATGTATGGGGTAGGTAGTTGATCTACGAGGTTGACTAGCTCAGCATAGGTGGGGTTGTGGTTTGGGGGTATATAGTATGCAGATTGTTAGTTTTCGCTGACACCAAACGCAAACAGCTACTGCCTCAAGTGTGGTATTGAGTTTAAGTTCTGCATGGTACAGCTCTGATGAGATGAATACGGAAGCCCCTCCGCTAGCTCTGGTGTCAGTATTCCTCACAAAGTGGTAACTGGCGTAGTTCTTCAACTTCGGGTCATGGCTAGACTTAAAATTAGTCTCTTGTAGGCAGACGATATCCGGGGAGGTTTCGGTGATGACTTGCTGAATACGCTCTAAGCGAGGGTAAAAACCATCGCAGTTCCACTGAACGAGCTTGAAGGAAGATTATTATGATGTTTTCTTCGATACCAGAGGTGCAGTCGGATAGACCATCCTCATCACTTGTTGTATCAAGGCTTTTGAGACTCTCAACATCCACTGCATCATCCTTCAGTTCATTTCTAATTTTTTTCGATATTCTAGTTATTCTATTCTTAACTGATCTTTCTAAGTGAGGATAGATGTTATGAAGGTCTTGGAGAAGCAATTTCACATTGTTTGTGAATCTTTTGGCTTCAGAATATGGAGTGGAACTTCCATAAGAATTTTCTAAAAATGCCACGAGATGGTTGTGCGGCAGATTAAATGATCTCGGGTCTTCTTGGTAAGCTTTGGCTATCTTATCCTTTGTTGGTTCAATCAGTATATTTTCATCAGCTGGTGTCTCTAATTTGCGCTTCTTCTTGGTTCTTTTGGTACCAGCATGGTCGGTAGCAGGAGTCTTGGGTGGGGGCATAGAGTTTTCTTTTACGAGCATAGGGTTTTCTTCTTCGTTTATGATTTCAGGATCGGGTTCTGTCACTTGCAGATAAAATTTCTGCAATTCCTCTCTTTATGGGTCTTGTCTCTTCATTGTGAGGTCTCACTGGGGACAAAGTAGTTGTTTCCATTTGAGCGTAGGTTTGAGATGTTGACACAGGATAATCATTGTGTGAAGGTTGTGAATTAGGGCAGCTCGACGCAACATGGCCAGACTGTCTACAAATGAAACATTCCATTCTATCAGTCGACAGAAAAATACGATTTTCGTTACCATCGTGTTGAATAAGAACAGAGGTTTGCAGTTCGAAAGTATCATTTGGGGGAAAGATGTAGGCTTGTCTACGAAAACTGAGAATGTGGGAGTATTCATCACCGGGGATACCGGCCTTAAGAAATGACACGGGGGATGCAAGTTGAAATCCATGATTTTTTATTACTTCGGTAAGTTTTTCATGTAGAATGCAGGGAGATACATTTGAAATAACGATTCTTTTGGTTGGGGACACTAATCTTCTGATGTTTAGATTTATATTTTCAATAACTATCGATGGGTGAGTTTGTATTAATCTGTCAACCAGTTCTTTGTTAGCTAAATAAATGCAAATCCTGTTGTTCGATATTCGAGAAGCGAAGGAAATGTTCTTGGGCTGGACAATTTTACCAATTGCTTGGACATAGTCGTGAAGTTTCAAGCTTTCTTCAGAATGTAGCACTATGGCTTGATCCCTTTTTGGAAAGTTAACTTTCGGTATTATTTTTGCTGCAGATACATACGAAGTACTTTGAGAGATTGTAGTGTTTCCTGTGTTTTCTGACATTTCGCGAATAGAAACGTTAGTGGGTTCAGATGTCATTATCAATGCCCTTGTAGTCAAGAGCTATTGAGATTTCTATATTATGTTTTGTTAAGAAATGAGTATATGCAAGATTAAATACACCATATTGTAATGTGTGTTGCCTGTAGCCAGGAGACAGGCGGTGGGCCTGGGTTGTATTTCCAACAACAATAAGAATGTGATGGATTGTTGAAGTTGCTCATCAAATTCACTTAGTTTGTGTTGAGCATATTTTAACTCATGAAGATTAATTTGTGTGAATTTGAGAGGTTCCAAATGTATGGAGTTCAGAGTAATATTTTCTTTTACTTTTTCACAACAGTCATCGTCGTTTATATTTGTAGAAGGGATTTCAAAGCTTGAATTAGTAGACATTAAAATAGAATTGGTTTCAAGATTGACTTGGTTGGTGAAGGCTTTACAATTTTGATTAAGTTCTAAGGTTCCCATTTGCTTGATAACTTCATGTTTCAGAGGATCTTCATCACAAATAATCGTTAGTTGGGTTGGAGTAGAAACAGAAAATAACCATAGATTGTTATCGATTTCATGCCAGATTTCAGCGTCAGCAATTAAATTTCTTGTTTTACATGACTTTGGAATTGATTTTCTCACAGCAGATATTAATTGAACTTCACATGCAGCATCGGTCTTTCTGAGGGTAGGCATCTTCTTGCATATCCATTCCTTTGGATGGTATTCTTCACAATTTGCCAAAGTATCGACCATCAAATAACTAGTTCTCATATGGGAGATAAGGAGAAAGGATTTTGATGGTTCGATATAGGACAATAAAGTATTATCATTTTTATGTGGAGTTGGTAATGACAATATATGATAAATGTCAAGTTTTTCAAGAGAAGCGAGAGGTATCTCAAAAGCAATAATTGATAAGTCTTTTGTTAGAAATTATTTTAAATTCATGATCTTATAATAAAGATAAACATTTTCAATATTAAGAGAAATTGGAAGAGTGAACTTTGAAGATATAATTGATAATTCATGAAGCAATTGTTCTGGAAAAAGTATTCTATAACTTATAATACCATGTTGTAATAAAATGAAATCATTGACATAATTTTCAAGAGTATTCAATACTTCATCAGTCATTTCTATAAGTAACAATAAATGATTGGCGATATGAGTTTCAATTTCAAAAGATTCTTTCATTCTCTCTACTTGTTTTGAATAAACATAGAATGCTTTCAAATTATTATTGAGGATTTCGATATTTTCATTCATTTTACGAAAAGAACTGTTGAAATTAGAAATAGTTGAAGATAAAATGGAAATTTGTTGTTGCATTAATACTTTAGTTTGTTTATTATTATTGATTAGTTAATTTATCGAATCTGAATAAAATTCAGCATCATTTGAATCAGGGGTACCGATGCACCATTTCATTGCTGTGCCAACTCCATTTAAAATACCGCGTTTCTTCCTTTGAGAAGATATTTGATGAGAAATTGTTTTGTATAACTGTTTGATAAGATTCATTTTAGTTTTAACATAATTGAATTGATTTTTACAGTCACTTGAAATGTGATCAGCCATTGCAATTTTACATATATTTGAGGAAGCCGTGTAATAAAGAGAAATGTGTTCTACATGAAATTTGATATTGGTTAAATTCTGATATGTTAAAAGTGTAAATCGATTATTTGAAATTTGCGCTTTTCCTAGATAATGAAATAACAAACCCGAGGAAGAATCAATAGAGGATATTTTATATTTATTTTGATGTGCTCGGATTGGGGCTAGGAATATGAATGCAAGGAGGAGAAGAACCGTTGTCTTCATTTTCATCTGAAATGACATAAGGTTTTAATTGATTAAAATGATAGGTTTTCAATTTTGTTCTACTTATTCTCAAAGAGGCTGTTTGATTATCATGAATTTGTTCTATTTTATAAGGACCTTTATAGTTTGGATTGAGTTTTTTATTCGTTGCTTTTGAATGATTGTCATACAATAATACTAGATCTCCTTCGTTAAAAGCATATGTTCGATTGTGTGATTTATCGTAGTATTCTTTGGATTTATTTTTTGATTTAATTAGGTTTTCCCTTAAAATTTTCAATTTATTAGTGATATCGGTTGCAAGTTCCGAATAATTTGCTAAAGGTTTAGGTTTGTTAATTTGAGACGGTATTCTTGCTCGTTGTCCGAAAACTAATTCATAAGGGGTTTTCTGAGTTGATTTATGAATTGATGAATTATAGGTAAAAGTAGCAAAATTTAAAAATTCATCCCAATTATCAGTATCTTTATTTATATAGCATTTAAAATAATCCTTGAGAGTTAAATGAGTTCTTTCCAATGAACCTTGAGTTTGTGGATGATATGGAGTAGATTGTTTATGTTTGATTGACATTAGTCGATTGATTTCTTTAAAGACATTTGAGGAAAATTCTACACCTTGATCAGTGAGGATTCTATCAGGAAATGCGAATTGTGTACAAAATTTAAGAAAATAAATTGCTACTGTTTTAGCATCATGAGTATTCAAAGAATATGCTTGAATAAATTTTGTAAGATCATCTTGAATAGTTAAAATGAATCGATTATTATTTTTGGTGTTAGGAAGTGGTCCTACGATATCTAAAGCAATTTGTTCACAAAATTTAGTTGAAGTAGTTGTTATAATCATTGGGCTTTTATTATGTTTAAAATCAGTTTTTGATTGTTGACAAATTTTACATTTCTTGATATATTGCCTTATTTCATCTTTCATGTTCTTCCAAGAATATAATTGTTTGATTTTTTCATAAGTGCGTTCGAATCCTTGATGACCACCTAGAGGTGAATCATGATTTTCAAATAGAATTTCTTTAATTAAGTTTTCATCATGTATGAATATAGGTACGTTCTTCAGATAAAATTTCATAATCGAAATCACGGAATAGGAAATATAAAAGACTATAATAAGTTTCTTCTCGAATGACTGAATTTTGTTTGGATAAAGCAATAGGGGAAATGTGTCTGAGACGGCATACTTTTTGAACTGGGTTTATATCTATCAATATAAATATCTTAAACAGGTTAGGACCAGACGAAATTATAGTGCAATGTATAATCTATGGAATGGTCCATTCAAAATTGAATATAATAACAATATGAAAGTGTAAAATAACAATCAAACAAGGTCTTCATATGCCATCTCACCCTCAACACTGTGGATGAGATGGCATAGGTACATGATAAATTATGACCTAGGTACATATTTCGCAAATACATTTTTTTATTTTTTTTTGTCAACTCCTGCACATTCTGCATGACACCACTGGTCACATCCATTGCATTTGAGCCATATTTCTTTGGAACGAGATCGAGTAAACATGTCATTGCAGTATATACAGTAGACGCGCGATAGTGTGAACTAGAAAAAAAAATGACGTGTTCACAATATCGAATTGTTCACACTATTGAGTCGACTTAATGAATAACGATATTTGAAGAAAAAGAATGTTTGTTTTGTTATTTTATTCAAAATTTAATACAAACATGCCCACACATATAATAAATAATAATAATAATAAATAATAACTTTATTTACCCAACAGGAAATTTCCCAGTAACAGGGTAACAAATTACATCAACTTAAAGAAAATACATGTGAATTCCCTAAAAAACTAAACGAAATGGCAAGTACTCCAAAAAATGATAGATATAAAGAAATAAAAAAAAAAACTTTAAATAAACAATTACAATAGACTTATATTGACTTTGTTAGCACAATCACAGAGCCTATACACTGGTGCCCGCTGGAGTATGTTGGTCCGAGGCGTGGGTAGACTAAATGTTGGAGAACTTCTGGCTGCCATCCTCGGGACGTGAATGTTCACCCGAGAGAGCAGAAATGGGCAGTCAATCCTTCCACCTAAGAGTTTTTGGGCGAATCTCGCGCACTGCTGAACCTGCCGCTCAAATAAAGTTGAAAGCCTCAGCTCCTCCATTATGCCGGAAAGATCAACACCACGCTCCGGATATAACTGATTATAGAAAATGATGAACATATAGATATTTCATTTGAAAATGGAAGTTATTTTAGTTTGTTTTTTTCTTTGGGATAGTTTCAAAGCAAGTGCTTTTTCTTCTAATTTCTTAAGGCTTACAATTTCACTTATGCCAACATAATTTTGATTTGCCCATTTAGATACAGTGTTCAGTGCATCTAGAACTTCAGAATGGGAAATAATGTTTTCCACAATACCAAGATTTTCACATTCACTTTCTGAATCGGCATTTTCATTGATATCGAAATCAATATTCTCCTGAATTGCATCTTCATTCCATTCTTCCACATCTTGGGCACTATATTCCACTGGTTCAATAGTTTCCAGTAATTTAATGGTGTCATTTATAGCATTATTTGTTACTTCGTTGTTCCAAATTTCTTGAAGTCTACTCAAGGGAATATCGTCTTCATCTCTTGTTCTTCCCAAAATATTATGCCAACATTTTTGAATTACTGACGGATTCAATTGTTGCCATGCAAGGTGTAAATGTATGACAGCGTCTTTGAGAGTCAAGCTTTTGAGTGCATCTGCAACTGTTCCACGTTTTGTAATCATAGAACTCAATACGCTCTTCCTATAAAATAGTTTAGTAAGACGTAACACGTTTTGGTCCATTGGTTGAATAAGTGGGGTTACATTTGGAGGCATATAAATAACAAAGATATTTCCGTTCGAACTTTTCAATTCTTCGGCTGGTGGATGAGATGGAGCATTATCTAAAAGCAAGACAGCTTTCACAGGGAGATTTTCACTTCTTAAATAGGACGTGACCTGCATAAGTACATACAGTATTAGCAGTTATGAAATTCAATAGAAAGTTTTAGCTTACCTCGGGGACAAACTGCTTGAAGAACCAATTTCTGAAAATTTCTTGAGTCATCCAGGCATTTTTAGTGTTTTTATACACAATTGGGTTATCAAAATTTTTAAAGCATCTGGGGGATTTTGCTTTTCCAATTAAAAGTGGGTTCAACTTATGGAAGCCTGATGCATTAACACATCCCAGAAATGTGACTCTTTGCTTCGATATTTTTAAACCAGGTGCAGTTTTTTCATGAAGAGCGACGTAAGTTTTATCAGGCAGCAGTTTCCAATATAAGCCCGTCTCATCGGCATTATAAATTTGGTGATCAGAGAGATCTAACTCCTTAATTGTTTCTTTCAACTCGTTTGTGAACGGTTCAACCAGATCTGGCTGTGAAGATAACTTCTCACCAGAAATTTTGAGTATTCTTGCACCATAACGCCACTCAAATTTTTGCAACCATCCATCGCTCGCGTTGAAGCTTTTTGAGCCAATTGTTAATTTTTTATGCAACTCTAAAGCCTTTTGTTTCAGCATATCACTCGTTATTGGTAAATTTCGCTCTCTCTGTTTAAGAAACCACTTGTAGAGTAATTTCTCCATTTCAGGATTCTCTGATTTTTTGAGTGTACATTTTTTTAATTTTTCGGGTCTCTGAAGTTCATTTACGATTTTCAGAATTTTATTCTTTTTATTTTTTATAGCACATATAGTAGATTTTGCTACTTTATATTTTTTTGAAAGAGCAGTGACACTCATTCCATTAGAAAACTCCTCCAAAATCTTCGATTTCTCGTACAGAGACAAGAACTTCTTATTTCGCACCATTTCGCTCGACTAATTCTTATCGACTGACGAGTCTCTGCAAGTCTGAACTGAAATTTCTCCACTGAATTTCTTATGATTTACACTATCGAGAGTCCTATTGTTCACACTGCAGAATATCAATATAAATATTTTTAAGTTCACACTACTGGGTTGTTCATAAAATCGCATGTTCACACTACCGCGCGTCTACTGTACATGCAATGTCGTCATTTTCATCGCCATTCCCATTGAAAGGATCTTGTCCATTGTCCATTAATTCATTTTTCATATTTTTCCTTGGGAAAATGATAGCTGGTGGAATGTAATCCCAACGGCATTCATACCGCAGACCACAGTGAAATGATGTCCTCTTTCAGCACTATAGTCAGGACTCCCACCTGTTTTCGGCCGCGTATGGCAAAAATTTTAGTATTTTTCGAAGGTACTGTTGAAAATCCTGATCCGTCGACATTCCATATGTCGTTAGCCTTCAAATGATGCTTTTCCGGTACAACAGAAAGAAGGGCAAAATATTTTTGAATCTTCTGCTTGTGAAAGCACTAGCTCTAGCGAATGAAGTTGATTCTGGAGTTCGAAGGCTTATACTAGGATTTCTATCCCGGAATCCTTTTAGCCAATCCCATCCTGCATTTTTTTTAACATGGGAAAATCTGGGGGAATTTTTTTTGCTTCCGCCACTTCATAAGCAAGCTTTCTGACGTTGGTTGTTGTAAAACCAAAAAATCGTATTTCTAAATTTTTTAAATGCTCAACAATTTCCTTTTCTAAGGTTTCATCGAAAGTAACTTTATGAACCCCCATGTAATTTTTCCTCTACCCTTCACTTTTAATTGCACGTCGCCTTAATGTGCTGGGCACATTGAACGTCTTTGAGACTATCAACCAGCCCATTTTTTTTCCTGAACTGCCTTTATCGCTTCCTTCATATTCTCTTCGCTCCAGGAATGTATTGTTGATTTTCGTTGATAAAGCCCTATTCCTTGAAAAATCATAATTAAATTTTCTACTCGAAAAGGAAACTTGACAAAGTGCCTGGGTGAGATGGCATACCTACGCCATCTCATCAGCATATCACGTATGCCCACTCACCCAGAAGCAAACACCATCACTTTTTTCTTTCTTAATAACAATGGTGGATACTAAGATGAAAAAAAAAATATTATTCTGAAACTAAAGTGTATGCAGAAATAATAGAAAATATTTGCACTCCCCGATATACCTGTTTCTTTCAAATATTCACCGAAAACTCTAGCTGTTGTAAATTTTCAGCCGACTCGATAAACTTTCCTCGCATGCGCTGACCAAATACTACTGCAGAATTTAGTAGAACTCACGCAGACGTTTAACTACGTCTTATTCTATAGTATGCACATTGAACTGGCGCCTAATTCTGAATGTCAACCGAGAAACACGTTGTATGCCATCTCATCAGCTATGCCGACTCAGACACATTTCCCCTATTTGGAATGACGAATTTCTGAATACCATTATATTTTAAAAGAAGTCGAAGATTGAATAAAGTTTCGAATAAATTTTCATAAAGAACAGATTCATCATAAAATTCTTTCAGAAATATGATATAAATAGATTGTTGAGGTAATCTTTTAACAACTATATCGGATATCTTCGAACGAGTGGGTAAATCTGAAAATTTGGATTTTAAATAGTCTGAGAATTCATTACAATCAGAAAGGTCACATGACATTGGTATTATAAAGTTTTTTATTTGTAAAATAGGAATATTAATTAATTTTGGTTTTGGAATTTGAACTTCTCTTTGATGAAAATTCTTGAAATTGTCGAAAGTTAGTTCTTCTTCATTAATTGAATGGATAATTTTGGTTGAATCTTGATTTGGAAAATTATAAATTGATATTTTAATATTGGAATCTGAGAAAATATATTGAATCATCTTAAAAATCTTAGGCCAATATAATTTATCTAATCCACAAGCAATTCGTGGTAAAGCCAAATGAGTATCTTTGTTTTTGATGCATAATTTTTTGAGATTTAGAAGTGAATTGAACACTGTTTTATAGGATGGTTTTTCATGATAAAATTCCTTAGTTATGAGATAGTAAATGTTCCGATTTTTATGTCGAACTGATTTATTTTGAGATAAAAGATTTTTTATTTGTCCAAATTTATTTTTGAAAGAAAGAGCAATTCCTTTTCCCATGTGGAAATCTTTAGAAACACAATGAATATTCGATTTTATTTTGTTCATATAATTTAAGAAAATCACCGAAGGAATTTTGATTGATTGAATTTATTTTTTCAGGAATGATTCTACTTAAAGCATCAGCGTTTTGATTTAACTTTCCTTTTTTATAAACAATTTCGTAATCATAATCCATTAATTTCAATCTCCATCTAACTAAACGACTTTAAGGTTCTTTACAATTTTTAAGCCAGACTAAAGGTTTATGATCTGTGCAAATAATGAATTTTTGTCCATAAAGGTATGGTCTAAAATGTTTACATGCTTCTACAATAGCCAGAAGTTCTTTTTCAGTGGTTGAATAATTTCGTTCTGCTTTATTGAGCGTTTTAGAAAAATAACTTATTGGAAGGTCTTTTCCGATTGTTCCTTGAGATAAAATAGCACCGATTGCATCATTTGAAGCGTCAGTAGTCAATATAAAAGTTTCTGAAAAATTTGGAAATTGAAGAATTGGTTCTTTTGAAAGTAGTTCCTTAAATAGATCGAAAGATTTTTGACATTTATTGGTCCATTCAAATTTTTGATTTTTCTTTAATAAATTGGTCAATGGTTTTGCGATAGCTGAAAAATTTTCGATAAATTTCCGATAGTAACCGATAAGTCCTAAAAATGATTTGTTTTCCTTAGCAGTTTTGGGTATTGGAATGTTTTTAATAGTTTCAATTTTCTTTGGATCTGGTTGTACTCCAGATACAGATATATGATGTCCTAAATAAGATATTTCTTTACATAAAAATTCGCATTTGTCCGGTTGTAATTGTAAATTATGACGTCGCAATTGTTCAAACACGGTTTCTAATTTCCGATTGCGGTCTTCTAAAGACGAACCATAAACTACAACATCATCTAGATAACAAAAACACATATTTCCTTGAAGTCCAGATAAAACAATATTCATTAATCGTGCTAAACGACTTGGGCTGTTTTTAAGTCCCATAGGCATTCTATTAAATTCGAAAAGTCCTGAAGGAGTTGCAATTGCAGTTTTATATTTATCATTTTCTTCTAATTCAATTTGATAAAATCCTGAAGCAAGATCTAAAGTTGAAAAATATATAGCATTGCCTAATTGATCTAAAATATTTTCAATATTTGGAAGTGGATAAGAATCACCAATTGTAATTTCATTTAACTTTCGAAAATCGCAAACAAGTCTCCATTTTTGTTTTCCTGAAGCGTCCATCTTTTTAGGTACTATCCAAATAGGTGAATTCCATGGAGAATTCGAAGGTCTTAAAATATTTTGATCTAATATTTTTTGTATTTGAACATTAGTTTGTTCTTCATGAATTTTAGGTAATCGATAAATTTTTGAAGAAATTTGAGTATTTGTTGTTGTCGGAATACTATGTTTCATAGTTGATGTACAATTTAAATTATCACCAGGTAAAAAGAATAAATCAGAATAATAATAATAATAATAAACGCAATTTATTGACCCAAGGGCCAAATGGCCATCGACAGTATTAGTCCTACAGCCAGGTAAATTTACAATAACTGAAATATAAGATTAAACAATGTTTGTAGATAAATAGTTTGGAAATTTAACATTTGGACGGAAAGCAAAAAAAAAAAACATTATATTATAGTGGTGAATCAACTAGATTTTGAAGTGGTAATCATTGATTGACATCTTCAGTGGGCAGGACTGTCTCTGAACTCCTCAAGATGTTCTCTGATGGTCTTTAGAGGATTTTTTGCTCTGGGCTTGGAATGCTGGTTTCGTTGGATTAAGTGTGGTTCCAGGATTTCCCAGTTGTTCGGCCTTTGGGCACATTTCATGGACAGCTTCCTGATTCTGTCTGCTATAGGCTCAACCTTAAGCAACTTATACAGCAATGGGTTTGAAGGATTGTGTAACGGATTATTCGGATGGCGAATTTTGGTTATTTTTCTCCTTGCTGTTGTTTCTGCCGTTTCAAGTGGTCTAATGGTTGGTCTCCTATAAATCAGAATAATTTTCACAAATTTTTATAATGGATGATTTTCCTTCAGAATTTAAATGATTTAATCGAAGAGTTTCTTTCAATAATGTATGACGTTTAGTTGTCTCAAATTTAGAGGAATTATAAAATTTAGAATTAGTAAAATTTATGAACTTTTCTGGTTGAATTTTTTCTAATTTGAAAAAAGGTTTATCAATTGTAATAGGTTCAAAATTCAAATTTAGAATAGGTATTTTTGCTTTCGAATTTTGATTATTGACTAAAATATTAGGAATATAAACGTTTGGAGAAATTTCGGTTCTTTCAATAAGTCCATGATGTAGATTATTCGAAATATTAACTTCAGCGATATATTCTGAGCGAGGAGGAATGATAATTTTATCAATGGGGATTGTGTTATTGAATTTAATAATGCGAGTATTCATTGAAACTGATTTGTCTGCGTAATTAATTATTACATTGTGGTCCTCGAAAAAGTCTGAGCCTAGCAGTCCATCATAATGAGATTGAATTTTATTTGCATTGATAACATTGAATTTATGTTTGATATCTAAATTGTCCAGTGATAAGTTAACAATAGTGGTCCCTAAGGTTTCAATTGGCATATCCGGATTGATACCGTTGACAAGAATAATCTCTCCTATATTGACATAAGTTTTTTCAGGATTAAATGCTGAATGTTTAACTATAGAGCATGTAGCTCCAGTGTCGATTAAAAAGGTCATATGAGATTTAGATGGATTTTTTACTTTAAATGAAAGAGTATACAATTGATTCGAAGGAATGATATTATGAACAAAGGATTTAAATGGAATGCCGGTGAAATTAATTAGTCGGTTTCCTGGGCATTCGTCAGGTCCGACATTTTCAAGTTTAAATGGTTGATTTTAGAATTATTTTGATTTCGTTTGAAGCAATCATTTATCAAATGTCCTGGTTTTTTACAATAATTACAGAATTTAAAAGAGGATGCATTTGGATTGAGATTTTGATTCTTAGAAGGAGTATTAGAAGTAGAAGGATGAGGATGATTTTGATTCACATAATTCGGTCTATAGTTAGACATATTATTATTTCGTGAATTATTAGGGTTGGTATTTCCTTGATTATATTTATGACGAAAAAAATTAGTTTGATTAAAATTTCTTTGATTAAAGTTTCTTTGATTGGAGTGCGTTCCACGTTGAAAATTATTATTCTTAGGAATTATTTTTGATTTCGTATAATTAATAAGTTTTTCTTCCTGAAGAGCTATTGAATATGCTTCATTCAAATCACTAATGTTTCGTGCCCTTAACATTTGACTAATTTCAGGTTTACAATGAATAATGAAAGTGCAGTTTGTTGAATTGCTTTTTTCAATCCTGGAATTTCTCTATCTGAATAAGTGTTTAGAATTTCTGCTTGAATGCATTCATTTTTAATTTTTTCTAATCTTTTAAAGAAATCAGTTATTGATTCAGAAAAATATTGTTTGATTGTTTCTAATTCTTCATGAATTTGAACTAAATGTTTTGTTTGACCATAAAATTATTTTAAAACTATTTTCAAATCATGCCAAGATTCAATATCAGATAATTCTAATTCATTAATTACTTCGGTAGATAATTGTGAAACTACATATAAAAAGAGAGTTGGAGTTTGTTGTGGGCTTGCTAATTGAAATGCAGAATTTGTGTTTTGAATGAATGTATTGAGTTCAGATCTTTCCCCAGAAAATGGCTTAATGAATTTGAATAAGAGTGCAGTTGGAAGATTTAAATCATCACCTTTTCCCGAAATATTATCATTATTTGTTGTATGAACAGACATTTTAAAGGATTGATATAGGAATTATATGAGAACAATTACTTGAGAATACGATAATATAGCAAATTGATTTACTTGTCGTCTGTTTATTTGAAGAGAAAAAACTGTGTGTAGACCCCGATGGTCCGGTGAATCTTCAGACTCAGTAACACAGTGGGTTGCTTCTGCGTAGACACCCGATGGTCCGGTGGATCTTCAGATCCAGTAACAGAAGTGGAGTAACAGGGTGGTTTTGGAGGGTTGCGTAGAGGGTACGACCTATGAACAGCTGTGCTGAAGTGGAGGAATCCTGGTCCAATACTCTGTGCGTTGACTCCCTATGGTCCGGTAAATCGACTGATCCAGTTACACAGATGGTCAGGTGTTGTCCTCTCACCTAGGCTTCGTCACTTTGGAGATATTTATTTATTTCCAAAATTGAATTGGCTATCCCAACGCTTTGTCACCAAATTTCGTGTTGTATTCCTCTTTGGAATAATGCACGATGTAGAAGAAAGAATAGCAGGATTGCTGTCACCAGGGCAGCTTTATTAAGGAAAGCTCCGTAAAACTTGATGAGATGAGAAGAAAAGAGATTGCTGAGGGTAGATGCGATGATGGGTTGAGTTCACTTGTAGTTACACTTAACTTTCACTTATTAGGGTTCTTTAGGAAATGCACTCGTTAAGGAAGAATACGAAATATTCAGAACGATATTTATTAACATTACTCGGAAGAATGATTGTAACTATACTACTCGGCGGAAAGATCAGAACTACTGGGAAGAAAGATCGGAACTATACTACTCGGCGGAAAGATCAGAACTGACTAATGGCGGTGTGCTGCTTCTTTTATATTGATATGATAAATGCTGCTGTCAGCAGAAAGTAATAATGAATAGGCTTATTGTTATAGGGGTTGCCAACAATATACTATAGGAAATAACTATCGCTATTTTTTACCTCTTTAACTCGAATTTTCATTTAGTTCAACTCTATATTTCATTACCGCATTTAATTTCGAAAAATTATGTAAATACACGGTGGTTCACATAATCGGATCAATGGATTTTGTGACGAATTTTTTGAAAAAAAATTGTAGAGTGATCCATCACTTTGAAAGTATTTTTCACTAGCCATCCAAATTTGTTATCAAAAAATGTCTAGAACGAAGTTAATACGGAAAACCCGTTTTTCCGAAAAACTATTTCTTGCAAATTTGACTGGTTATCAAAATTGAATGACATAAAGAAGATTTCTGAATCGAAATCAACTTTCGGAAAATACATGGTGTCCCGGGAAGAATGCGACAAACGAATACCATGAATTAAGGTCATCATGGAGGACCCGTATCAAGAGGTTTAAATCGCCAGAGTGCCTTCGTTTGCAATATACAGGGTGTGGGGTATTTTCTCAACTTTATGTTACGATAAAGAACGCTATTTGTATATATATATATATATATCTGCAATTTTAAGGGATATCGACTGAAGCGAGGTAGATTTAAATACTCTTTATTTCTTGCCTAGCTTTCGGAAAACTTTGTTTCCATCATCAGGGCCAAAAATGTTGAGGTTATTCCTCAGTAATTACAAATAAACTTGAAAACATTGAGACAACAGTTCACAAGACAAGTAGTCAATTTTTAAAACGCAATAAATTATGCTTCGATAAATCTAACCTTAAAATAATTGATCACAGAGTATACAAATCAGTCCACAGATTATTCTGTCATAATGTTGTTCTTCTCTGACTTATTCATCCAACGGTCCATCATAAAAATTTTTTCGTTCTTTAATGTTAGGGTATGTGAGTAGATAGGTATATACATTACTTAGTTTCTGTACGTCGGTCTTTTTATTTATTGGGTCTTTCTGGTTCCTTATGTTTATCATCTCGAGTATGAGTCTTTTGTTATACTTTTTCTGAGTTGCCACTATCTCTGCACTGTCGAAGTCAATCCTATGTCCTTTCTCTACCGCATGTATGGTTAAAGCACATCGCTGGTTGTTTTTTGTGATGTCACTTTTGTGTAAGGCCAATCTGCTTTTTAGCCACTGGGACGTGTGACCAATATATGTGCACTCACATTCCGCACAATTCATCTTATAGACAACATTTGACCTAAGTAGTGTTGGTGTTTGATCTTTTATTCTGCTGTATAATCTTGAAATGCTTTTTGTATTATACGTTGCTATCTTTATATTTTCCTCCTTGAAACAATTTTTGATCTTACTAGTCAAATCTCTAATATTTGGCAGGGAACCATATTTTGTGTTTTCTGGCATTCTGTTATCATCTCCTTCTGCTGTTTCAGGTGGTTTTGGTTCAGGTTTAGGTTGTTCTGGATTATTATTTGACTCGTACAATAATTTGTTTAGTAATCCTCTCGGATAAGAGTTTTCTTGAAATATCCGGTATAATTTCTTCAGATTCGCATCCACCAAATCTGGGTGACAAATGTTCTTGATCCTGGCTTTCATTTCTTTAACACAATTTATTTTTACTTGTATTGGATGTTCTGACTGATAGTTGATGAACTTATTGGATGCTGAATTCTTTCTGTACCAGTCTAGTTTAATTGTGTTATTTATTCTACATACCTTCGTGTCTAAAAAGGGTACTGTTTTATTTTCATCTTCTCTCTCTATTGTAAATTGTATGTGTGGATCATAGCTGTTGAAAATTTGTTGTATTTCATCTATGCCTGTGTGAGGCAGTGCGAGGATTAGGTCGTCAACAAATTTCTTCAGGAAAATGAGATTGAATGACAGCAACGGTATACATACATCCAGTAGATGGTCCATTACATATTGTGACAAGATCGGGCTAAGCTTCGATCCCATGGCGCAGCCAAATGTTTGCACATAGAATTCATTCTGAAAGCAGAAGTAGTTGTTTTTTAGAATAAACTGTATTATCTCCATGAACAATGACTTAGGAATGTTGCAGTGTTCCTCAATTTTAGTCCACTTTATATCGATTACCTTCAATACCAATTCATTGTAAATATTGCCAAATAAATTTATCACATCGAGTGATGCTAGCTCATATCCTTCTGGAATGACTAGGTTGTTCATGCATTTGGAAAACTCAAAGGTGTCTTTTATGTAGTACTCATTATTTCTTTCATATGCATTCGATAGAATATTCGCCAGAAATTCCGCCAAATTTGATGTTGGGCTCTGTATGCTAGCAACTATTGGTCGAAGTGGGTGTCCTGATTTATGAACCTTTGGATTTCCATAAACTTTTGGACAAACTGAGTTGTAGCATTTCATGGCCTTTGTTTGTTCTTTACTGATAGAGTTAGATTTAAAAAGTCTACTTACATAGTCATTGCATTTGTTTTGCAATGTGGTTGTAGGATCTCTCGGTATTTGTTTGAAACTTTCTGAATTTATTATTGTATACATTTTTTGAGTATAGTCTTCTCTGTCCATGGCCACAGTGACTGCTCCTTTGTCGCTATTAAGGATGATAAGATTTTCATTAGCTTTCAGAAATTCCCTTGCAATTCTATATGGTCTGTCTGTTTGGTACATTATGTCCCTATTTTTGTGAATATAACTGGCTATGATGCTGGATACTTTTGCTCGGTATAGGTCTTGATTCTTCTCAGTTGTCTTTTGAATAATATCTTCCACATCGGCAATGAGATTGTCCATCGATATCTCCCCTACAGGTACAGCCATGCTGAACTTCGATCCTAACGATAGAAAATTTTCTATTTCTTTAGGAATCTGTATTGACGACAGATTCCTAAACCATTTTTCTTGATTCTTCCAATTTGGCTTATTCATCTCTTCCAGTTTTCCAATCTTCTTGATGTTTGTCAGTTTTATTATATGGAATCGTTTGTTGTATAGAATTCTCTGTCTTTTCTTAAACTCCATTAACAATTCTCGTGACATGATGTCCTTTAACATCCTCATAATATCCTCATTAGCTGTTTCTAAATGACTGATTCTTAAGTTTACATGATTAACCTCCAAGCGTGAGATAGAACTAGTTAACTTGTTGTTGAAATTATCGATTTTCTTATTTAGTTTTTTCCCTCCTTCAATTTCAAAAAGCTTCTGAACACTTTTAATGCTGTGATTTATATGATTAGGTACCAGATTTCTTCTCTTACACTCCAACAGGAATATTCTCCTATTTCGGGCAGATGCCAGCTTGATATTATTTGAGCTCCACCTTTTAAGTCTTGTTGCCTCTTCTTGTCCATAAGTTGTGGCGATGTCATGATAAAATCCCATTTTGTGATATATTTGATTAGTTAACAGTCGTACTATAAATGTCTGCAATTTTAAGGGATATCGACTGAAGCGAGGTAGATTTAAATACTCTTTATTTCTTGCCTAGCTTTCGGAAAACTTTGTTTCCATCATCAGGGCCAAAAATGTTGAGGTTATTCCTCAGTAATTACAAATAAACTTGAAAACATTGAGACAACAGTTCACAAGACAAGTAGTCAATTTTTAAAACGCAATAAATTATGCTTCGATAAATCTAACCTTAAAATAATTGATCACAGAGTATACAAATCAGTCCACAGATTATTCTGTCATAATGTTGTTCTTCTCTGACTTATTCATCCAACGGTCCATCATAAGAATTTTTTCGTTCTTTAATGTTAGGGTATGTGAGTAGATAGGTATATACATTACTTAGTTTCTGTACGTCGGTCTTTTTATTTATTGGGTCTTTCTGGTTCCTTATGTTTATCATCTCGAGTATGAGTCTTTTGTTATACTTTTTCTGAGTTGCCACTATCTCTGCACTGTCGAAGTCAATCCTATGTCCTTTCTCTACCGCATGTATGGTTAAAGCACATCGCTGGTTGTTTTTTGTGATGTCACTTTTGTGTAAGGCCAATCTGCTTTTTAGCCACTGGGACGTGTGACCAATATATGTGCACTCACATTCCGCACAATTCATCTTATAGACAACATTTGACCTAAGTAGTGTTGGTGTTTGATCTTTTATTCTGCTGTATAATCTTGAAATGCTTTTTGTATTATACGTTGCTATCTTTATATTTTCCTCCTTGAAACAATTTTTGATCTTACTAGTCAAATCTCTAATATTTGGCAGGGAACCATATTTTGTGTTTTCTGGCATTCTGTTATCATCTCCTTCTGCTGTTTCAGGTGGTTTTGGTTCAGGTTTAGGTTGTTCTGGATTATTATTTGACTCGTACAATAATTTGTTTAGTAATCCTCTCGGATAAGAGTTTTCTTGAAATATCCGGTATAATTTCTTCAGATTCGCATCCACCAAATCTGGGTGACAAATGTTCTTGATCCTGGCTTTCATTTCTTTAACACAATTTATTTTTACTTGTATTGGATGTTCTGACTGATAGTTGATGAACTTATTGGATGCTGAATTCTTTCTGTACCAGTCTAGTTTAATTGTGTTATTTATTCTACATACCTTCGTGTCTAAAAAGGGTACTGTTTTATTTTCATCTTCTCTCTCTATTGTAAATTGTATGTGTGGATCATAGCTGTTGAAAATTTGTTGTATTTCATCTATGCCTGTGTGAGGCAGTGCGAGGATTAGGTACTTAGGTCAAATGTTGTCTATAAGATGAATTGTGCGGAATGTGAGTGCACATATATTGGTCACACGTCCCAGTGGCTAAAAAGCAGATTGGCCTTACACAAAAGTGACATCACAAAAAACAACCAGCGATGTGCTTTAACCATACATGCGGTAGAGAAAGGACATAGGATTGACTTCGACAGTGCAGAGATAGTGGCAACTCAGAAAAAGTATAACAAAAGACTCATACTCGAGATGATAAACATAAGGAACCAGAAAGACCCAATAAATAAAAAGACCGACGTACAGAAACTAAGTAATGTATATACCTATCTACTCACATACCCTAACATTAAAGAACGAAAAAATTCTTATGATGGACCGTTGGATGAATAAGTCAGAGAAGAACAACATTATGACAGAATAATCTGTGGACTGATTTGTATACTCTGTGATCAATTATTTTAAGGTTAGATTTATCGAAGCATAATTTATTGCGTTTTAAAAATTGACTACTTGTCTTGTGAACTGTTGTCTCAATGTTTTCAAGTTTATTTGTAATTACTGAGGAATAACCTCAACATTTTTGGCCCTGATGATGGAAACAAAGTTTTCCGAAAGCTAGGCAAGAAATAAAGAGTATTTAAATCTACCTCGCTTCAGTCGATATCCCTTAAAATTGCAGACATTTATAGTACGACTGTTAACTAATCAAATATATCACAAAATGGGATTTTATCATGACATCGCCACAACTTATGGACAAGAAGAGGCAACAAGACTTAAAAGGTGGAGCTCAAATAATATCAAGCTGGCATCTGCCCGAAATAGGAGAATATTCCTGTTGGAGTGTAAGAGAAGAAATCTGGTACCTAATCATATAAATCACAGCATTAAAAGTGTTCAGAAGCTTTTTGAAATTGAAGGAGGGAAAAAACTAAATAAGAAAATCGATAATTTCAACAACAAGTTAACTAGTTCTATCTCACGCTTGGAGGTTAATCATGTAAACTTAAGAATCAGTCATTTAGAAACAGCTAATGAGGATATTATGAGGATGTTAAAGGACATCATGTCACGAGAATTGTTAATGGAGTTTAAGAAAAGACAGAGAATTCTATACAACAAACGATTCCATATAATAAAACTGACAAACATCAAGAAGATTGGAAAACTGGAAGAGATGAATAAGCCAAATTGGAAGAATCAAGAAAAATGGTTTAGGAATCTGTCGTCAATACAGATTCCTAAAGAAATAGAAAATTTTCTATCGTTAGGATCGAAGTTCAGCATGGCTGTACCTGTAGGGGAGATATCGATGGACAATCTCATTGCCGATGTGGAAGATATTATTCAAAAGACAACTGAGAAGAATCAAGACCTATACCGAGCAAAAGTATCCAGCATCATAGCCAGTTATATTCACAAAAATAGGGACATAATGTACCAAACAGACAGACCATATAGAATTGCAAGGGAATTTCTGAAAGCTAATGAAAATCTTATCATCCTTAATAGCGACAAAGGAGCAGTCACTGTGGCCATGGACAGAGAAGACTATACTCAAAAAATGTATACAATAATAAATTCAGAAAGTTTCAAACAAATACCGAGAGATCCTACAACCACATTGCAAAACAAATGCAATGACTATGTAAGTAGACTTTTTAAATCTAACTCTATCAGTAAAGAACAAACAAAGGCCATGAAATGCTACAACTCAGTTTGTCCAAAAGTTTATGGAAATCCAAAGGTTCATAAATCAGGACACCCACTTCGACCAATAGTTGCTAGCATACAGAGCCCAACATCAAATTTGGCGGAATTTCTGGCGAATATTCTATCGAATGCATATGAAAGAAATAATGAGTACTACATAAAAGACACCTTTGAGTTTTCCAAATGCATGAACAACCTAGTCATTCCAGAAGGATATGAGCTAGCATCACTCGATGTGATAAATTTATTTGGCAATATTTACAATGAATTGGTATTGAAGGTAATCGATATAAAGTGGACTAAAATTGAGGAACACTGCAACATTCCTAAGTCATTGTTCATGGAGATAATACAGTTTATTCTAAAAAACAACTACTTCTGCTTTCAGAATGAATTCTATGTGCAAACATTTGGCTGCGCCATGGGATCGAAGCTTAGCCCGATCTTGTCACAATATGTAATGGACCATCTACTGGATGTATGTATACCGTTGCTGTCATTCAATCTCATTTTCCTGAAGAAATTTGTTGACGACCTAATCCTCGCACTGCCTCACACAGGCATAGATGAAATACAACAAATTTTCAACAGCTATGATCCACACATACAATTTACAATAGAGAGAGAAGATGAAAATAAAACAGTACCCTTTTTAGACACGAAGGTATGTAGAATAAATAACACAATTAAACTAGACTGGTACAGAAAGAATTCAGCATCCAATAAGTTCATCAACTATCAGTCAGAACATCCAATACAAGTAAAAATAAATTGTGTTAAAGAAATGAAAGCCAGGATCAAGAACATTTGTCACCCAGATTTGGTGGATGCGAATCTGAAGAAATTATACCGGATATTTCAAGAAAACTCTTATCCGAGAGGATTACTAAACAAATTATTGTACGAGTCAAATAATAATCCAGAACAACCTAAACCTGAACCAAAACCACCTGAAACAGCAGAAGGAGATGATAACAGAATGCCAGAAAACACAAAATATGGTTCCCTGCCAAATATTAGAGATTTGACTAGTAAGATCAAAAATTGTTTCAAGGAGGAAAATATAAAGATAGCAACGTATAATACAAAAAGCATTTCAAGATTATACAGCAGAATAAAAGATCAAACACCAACACTACTTAGGTCAAATGTTGTCTATAAGATGAATTGTGCGGAATGTGAGTGCACATATATTGGTCACACGTCCCAGTGGCTAAAAAGCAGATTGGCCTTACACAAAAGTGACATCACAAAAAACAACCAGCGATGTGCTTTAACCATACATGCGGTAGAGAAAGGACATAGGATTGACTTCGACAGTGCAGAGATAGTGGCAACTCAGAAAAAGTATAACAAAAGACTCATACTCGAGATGATAAACATAAGGAACCAGAAAGACCCAATAAATAAAAAGACCGACGTACAGAAACTAAGTAATGTATATACCTATCTACTCACATACCCTAACATTAAAGAACGAAAAAATTTTTATGATGGACCGTTGGATGAATAAGTCAGAGAAGAACAACATTATGACAGAATAATCTGTGGACTGATTTGTATACTCTGTGATCAATTATTTTAAGGTTAGATTTATCGAAGCATAATTTATTGCGTTTTAAAAATTGACTACTTGTCTTGTGAACTGTTGTCTCAATGTTTTCAAGTTTATTTGTAATTACTGAGGAATAACCTCAACATTTTTGGCCCTGATGATGGAAACAAAGTTTTCCGAAAGCTAGGCAAGAAATAAAGAGTATTTAAATCTACCTCGCTTCAGTCGATATCCCTTAAAATTGCAGACATTTATAGTACGACTGTTAACTAATCAAATATATATATATATATATATATATATATATATATATGTAAAGGACTTATTCATTGGGTATCTAGGTTGAAGTTTAACTTCGATGTTTATTGTTTACAACAAAGATGAAAATTTGTGAGATATTTTGCAATAATTTTTATTTATTTAATTAATGTATGCAATTTTTAGATTGTAATGTCCATTTTAATTGATATTTTACACTGAAGAAGGCGGATTTGCCGAAACGTTTGTAAACAATAAACATCGAAGTTAAACTTCAACCTAGATACCCAATGAATAAGTCCTTTACATGTTATAAAGAACTAGGTAAAAATGAATTCAAATATATATATATATATATATATATATATATATATATATATATATATATATATATATATATGCTTATGCTACTGGACTGTATAATGAACTAAATAACTTGCGTTCCTGCATAGACTCGCAGGGTGTCAGGTTGTTTCAAGTGGGGTTGGTTGCACACGGCCCTACAGTTTCTAGAAAAATCTATGAAACCCATAGGCGGAGTATGATAAGGGTTCAAACTGATTATGTTAATTCTAAACATACCGCCCACCTTGAAAGCTCTAGCTTTCAAAACAAATGAAAATGTTATCAAAATACATACATATTCAAAATATATACAAACATACATAAGGTCATTAATAAACATGGTTAAATAAACAATTTGTACAATTGAAAGAAAAATTTTGAAAATGCTTTTGTCAAAGTCAATTTTCTTCCATGCGTAAAGGACATAGTTTTTGGACTTCACGTTTAACTACACCTTCACTTGTTTTCACATTCACTACTCGCACAATGTGGTCTTTGCCAGGAAAAAGTTCGGTTATTCTGCCTAGTTGCCATTTTAATGGTGGAGTATTCTCGTCCCGCATTAGTACCAAAGCACCTTCCTTGATAGTGCTAGGTCCCTGTGTCTTCTATTTGATTCGTTGTTGTAAATTTGCGAGGTATTCTGTGGACCAACGAGTCCAATAATGCTGCATAATTTGAGTAAGAAGTTGATATCTGCTCAATCTGTTTGAATTTTTGTTTCTCATATCTTCTTGCGGTAACGATGCGAATGAATAACCAATAAGGAAATGACTAGGTGTTAAGGCATGAAGATCATCAGAATTGTCTGACAAAGGAGATATAGGATGGGAATTTAAACAACATTCAACTTGAACAACCACGGTTTCAAATTCTTCATAGGACAGAATGCGATTTCCTACGACTCTTTTCAAATGAAATTTAGCTGATTTCACAGCTGTTTCCCCACAGACCTCCAAAATGTGGAGACCTTGCAGGTATAAAGTGCCAAGTGATACCTTCTTGTGCTAGGTAATTCGTGATATTTTGTTTCATTTGGGCGTTATTGATGAATTCAGTAAATGTTTGTATTTCATTTGCGGTTCCAACAAAATTAGTTCCGTTATCGCTGTAAATATCGGAGCATCTACCACGTCTGGCAAAAAATCTTTTAAGACAATTCATGAAAGAATGTGTCGTGAGATCAGATACGACTTCTAAATGTACTGCTCGCGTTACAAAACATATGACGACACACATGAAAGCCTTTACTATTTTGCAACCTCTGAGTTTACCTGATTTGATTTCGAATGGACCAGCGAAGTCAGTACCGCATATGTTGAAAACTCGAGTGGGAGTGACGCGGGATGCAGGTAAATCTCCCATAATTTGTTGGTACGTTTTTGGTTTGACTCGAAAGCATGTCATGCATTTTCTCAATATATTTTTCACTGAATTTCTACCGGAAATTGGCCAGAAACGAGTTCGTAAGATAGCTAGTAAGGCCTGCGGACCTACATGTAAATGATTGTAATGCTCATGTCGAATAATAAGATCAGTTAAAGGATGATTTTTGGGAAGTATTATTGGGTGTTTCCGGTTACCAGCAATATTCGCGTTATTTAATCGACCCCCAACTCTGATGATATCATTTTTGTCGATGAATGGGTTTAGCGAAATGAGTTTACTGGATTTGTTTAACGTATGTTCCTTCTTCAATAATTGTATTTCCTGCTTAAATTCATGTGATTGAGCTATTCTAAGTTAAATGATTTTTCGAGTTCATCGACATTAAGGTTTCCTAAAACTCTCTCAGTTCCATTGATTTAGATAATGAATTTGTCTTAAAACGCAAAATATGAGCTACTACTCGTTGTAATTTCAAGAATGATGAGTATAATTTGAAAATGTCTTTGTTCGCTTTTTGTCAGATAATGCATGAAACGTATGAGTGATTACCTTTCGTTCTGGTAGATCTTTAATGTTCTGAGGAAAATGATGATTAGACCAGGTTGATTGATTTTGCTTTAGAAAAGATGGTCCTTACCACCATAGACAATTTTGATTTAACTCATTCGCATTAGAACCTCTGCTAATAATATCTGCAGAATTCATATTTCCACTACAATGTCTCCATTTTTTAAGATCCGTTAAGGTCTGTATTTCTGAAATGCGATTCGAAATGAATGGTTTCCATTCTCTGGCTTCACTGGAAATCCAGCCTAATACGATTGTAGAATCTGTATAGTAAAATATATCATCTATGGGTAATTTTAAAATCTTTTTGATTTTATCAGACAATTGACTTATCAGGAGTGCACCAGAAAGCTCCAATTTAGGTATGGTAATTTGTTTCAGTGGTGCCACTATGGATTTTGCGCATAATAATTGAGTGTAATAATTTCCTTCCATGTCTTTCGATCTAACATAGATGGCACCTCTGTAAGCTTTTTCAGATGCATCAGAAAAACAATGTAGTTGAATGCTTTTAAAATGCGGATGTGCAACTTGTCTTGATATTTTTATTTTATTGATGTCATTGATATTCTGGTAAAAATTATTCCATGTCGTATATATGTCTTCTGGAACCGATTCGTCCCAGTCTAGCTTGATTTGCCAAAGATGTTGCATGATCATTTTAGCCTTTACTACTATCGGTCCGAGTAGTCCGAGTAGGTCAAATATTTGTGCTATTGTCGACAGAATTATCCTCTTGGTAACTCTCCTTTGTTCACACTTTTTATTTATTGCGTATTCAAGTTCGTCACTGTCGGAATTCCATGTTATTCCGAATGTTTTAGCCGTTTTGCTTTTGAATATGAATGAATGAACCCCTTTATGACAATCGGTATCAAATACAAGACTTTTCATAATAGAATTGCCAAAACATACATTATAGGTGCATTAAGAACATCTTGAACTACAAGATATAGGTATCATAATAAAATAAATTGTCCACCTATTTATTGCTACTAATTTTATGTATGTTATAACTACATACTGCCTAAACTAGCAACATTGCACGTTAGATTTGCGTGTTATCCTATAGCGCGGTTGCAAACTACATATAATAGGACAGAAGTATCGCTTAACATGCGTACCGTTCAACAGTAAACAATTATTTAGTTATATTGCGTTTCGAATAACTTCTGCATACAGATTCTTTCCACGCGTGAACTAAACTCAAATTATTGGATTTGGATATGTTTGGCATTAAAATTCGCTACTCCCGAAAATAATTAAAAATTAATGTTAAAAAAAATTGTCATAAAAATAATCACCTTTGATGAAAGCTCGCGCGGGAGAATCTGCAATAAAACATCGAATTTTTACTTGAATTTTCTTTTTGTGGCGCTCAACAAAAATTCCATTCGTAAGCACTTGTTTTGCCTCGCTCACAAAATCTCGCAGATAACTGTTAATATTAGAAGATTTTCCAGTGCCACTATAGATTCCTATAATAAAAGGTTTAACTTCTGGGATATCGTGTATGTTACATAAAATGGGCCAAAATTCGCACTTTGAACTTATATATTGGAAGTCCATTTATGTTTACATTAAAGAAAATAGATTCTATATGAGAATATTTTTCCTAGCAAATTATTAGGTTGGATTCTAGACCATTGTGCCAATACGTTCCATTTTCAAGTGTTACCAGTTCAACTTGTTGGGGAGTCTTTAGGAATGTCCTTGGATCTGTAGGAAGAAGATAAGGAATAGCCAGGTTCCATATAACGAAAATGCAGAATAATTGATATTGAAAGAGACGTTGCCCACATCTTGAGTTGTTCTTTTATTTTAATCTTCTTTTCGATATCAGATAGAGAATGCCCCAAATTTTTGTTGTCGATGTTTTCTTCCTCAGCACTATTAATGTCGACGCTTCCTTTTGACATATCATGTTCGTATTCATTTACTTTGGATTTTTCCTCAGTATTATCACTGCTGGCTGCAGCTATAATTATTGTTCCTTCTAGATTAGCCTCTTCGTTACATTCGACTTCAACTAGAGGTTGATCACGGGTACTGCAATTCTGAAGTATTTTATGGTATTTCTTTTTTACTGATCTTTTGAAATGACCACTTTTTTTTATTCGTTTCCATTCAGATATTGCCGAATGCATTTTGTAAACGAAACCTGCTACAAAACCCGTGTAAATTTTTATTGGGTTATGTGTATAATGTTCTTTAATATATATATAATGTTATATCCCAAAAAAAATACAACTGTCACTGAATAATCAATTGAAGTGTTTCTCTGAAATAAAAGTTTATTTTTTTATCATGGAAAATACAACAGGTAGTAACACAATTTAATTAATTATAAAACATACCTGAAATAAAAGAAACAACATTCAAAGTTAATTATTCAATCAATTCAATTCAGCATTCAAATTCTCTCTAATACAAAATTCAGTTTTAATTATTCTGTCACTTTGACATACAATGTAACTTGATAACATACAACAGTCTCCTTACATCTCCCCCCCTAGGAAGACAGTTTTGGTACAAAACTACTAAACAATCGATATCATCCTTCATCTGCTACTTCTATATTAGGAATCGGAATCAATTTAGAAATATGAAACAAATTCGATTCTGATTTTCTATGTCCTGTATTAATTTCAAAAATTGATTGTGATAATTTTTTCAATATTATATAAGGTCCAATTCTTAATTGGTCTAATTTTTTTCGATTCAGTTTATTACCATTTTCAACATATACTGAGTCGCCAACTTTGAAATCGTATTCCCTTCTGTTCTTGTCATATATTCTCTTATTGTATTCATGGTATCTATTACTATTTTTTAAGGCAATTTTCCTATCCTTTTCTAGGTTATTCTTGTCCTTCGCTTTCCTTAGTTCATTTGGTAATATTGAAGTATCGTCTCCTTGTAATAAATATTTAGGACTGAATCCAGTAACTGTGTGTTCAGTCTCATTGTACTTTTCGACACAATTATGAGCTACTCTTGTCCATGCGTATCTGTTATTTTTTTCATTCATTGCACATCTTATTTTATTAACTAACGTTTGATTTAGTGTTTCATTCAAACCATTGGAGAATGGTGCATTCACTGCAGTGAAAATCATTGTGATGTTTTTCTCTTCTAGGAAATTCTTAAAATCCTTAGAATTTATACCCGGATACTGATCAGTAAGAAGTGTTCCAATATTATAATCTTGAATTACATTTTCTATAAGCTTGATGAAATCATTTGAGTTTTGTGTTTTTGATGTCATTATGTAAGCAAATCTCGTGAAATGGTCTACTAGCAGATGTAAATATTTCTTAGTGGACCGCGAGCCACCGAATCCTCCTATTGTGTCTATTGAAACTATTTCAAACGGTTTTTCTGCAGGACCTAGATGCGATAACAGACCAATTTTCTCTTGTCTCGATTTATTTTTTATGCAAATTTCACAACACTTACAAATTTTCTTAATATTCTTCAATACATTCTCTGATGTGTAATAAGGGAGTATTTTGCTTTGCATTTGTTTTATCCCTATGTGACAAAAATTCTTGTGGGTATTCTCTATAAGTTTTTCACAAAACTCTTCCGACAGTATAATCTTTTCTTTATTTCTTACTTTCTTGTAATATAGACTATTTTGGGAAATAAATTTATTCCTGTTATTTTTTAAATCTTTGTTTTCTCCTTGATCTGCCAAAATATCTTCAATCTTTATCATATTCACTATTTTCAATTTATCTTCTTCATCCTCTTGGGATTCCAGTACAATGTAACTTGATAACATACAACAGTCTCCTTACATATAGATGAAAAGAATAGATTTTATAATGCAGAACTTGGGATAAATTTATTCCTGGGAACTACATTTTTATTCTATAAGCTCTTCATAAGAGAGAATACTGTTGTAGTTATAAGATGATTATAAAATAATTGTATAATTATTGTGTAATGTTTTACTTCTGCATAAAGCAAAAATTTTATTACTTTTCTTAAGCAACTCTAATGCAACAATTTATACAGCTTCCTTTACAACCATCTTTTAACGTCGGTATTATAAGTAATACAATAGCTATGCAACCGTATTATAATCTGTATAACACTGTTTTATAATTATTCTATAGGAATTTTATAGTACATTATGCAACTGTTATAAAATTTATATACTTACACTATTTATTTATCGTATAATATTAGTTGTAAGAACGTCTATACAACAGCATTATAGAAATCCCTCCATTATATGACAAAATGGTCGTATTCACACGCATTAAAAAATTATTTTATTCTTTCATTCGGCACTTTACGATAATTATGAAATAATTTCGTTCTTTTAGTGATCAATTTTGCAACTTGGGCACATTTTCTTGATATGTTCCTCTGGGTACGTTAGACTTCATAATTTTCTGTTTCTCCGGCAACTTGCACGACTTTCCAAGCCTGTTTCTCTGTACTGTTCCAAGACAATAAATACCTTCGTTGGTCAAGTAATGTAGCAGAGGAATAAAAATTGTCAAAATAAGTTATGTGATTGACGTGCCTTGGTACTGGTCGTAACAATCGAATAACTGTATTCGATACAGCTCCTGAGTAAATCTCAAAACTCTAGGCATACCCAGACAGAGAGCATAAAACATATAATTTGAATCCCCACTTATTGGGCTTGTTGGGTAGGTATTGTTTCATAAAATGTTTAATTTTAGTTGAACACATTTGTTCGTCTAGTGATAGACGATGCTCAAATGGTACAGTAATAAATTTCTTGTTCAAATAGTCTATCACTGGTCTTATGCAGTCGGTCGTGCTGGGGATGATCAATGGGCAAATGTTTAGAGTCGTCATTCATGTGAAAAATTTGTCGAATTTTATCAAATCTGTTGCGATTCCTTGTTTGTGCTATGGGTTCAAACTTTGTAATGTTTGACCAGTATGACCTGACACTAGGATAATGATATACACTAGTAAAAATAAGAATTCCAATAAATTTACGTAATTCTAAGACAGTTACAGGTTTTGTAAAGTTGGGATTCTTTTGGAAGCCATATTTATTTGACTCGTCCACTAGAAATCTCAAAATTTCTTCACCGAAAAAATAAGAAAAAAACTGAAAAGGAGTGTCTAATTTCTTGTGAATACTCAGTGTTTCCAGCAAACTGGAAAGCATTTTGGTCTATGTCCATATTCTTTACTCTCCACACTAAGTTTCTAGAGTTGAAAGGTGCAGTTTGCAGGTTGTTCTGGCTGCTGGTAGAGTGTTTGCTAAAAATCATTATCTCTGGCCTTAAAAACCTCCATATAATAATAATAATGATAACACACTTTATTTCATAAATAACGACACGCCCAGTCTTTATCGCATCATTAAATAGCTTTTATGATGATAATTTCAGCAATATGTCATAATTAGGTAAAAACACAAGAGTTCATGAGTTAATGCGATTCTTACAAAAAAAATAGTGACAACGAAGACTTTTTTCATCAGAAGATCATGATCTTGTGATGAACACCCCGTAAATTTTCAGTCCAAACCGCAAACAGTCTTATAATGCTTCGTATTTGTAGAATCGTAAATGAAACAAAATTTTTCTGAAAAAAAATTTGTCTAGAGAAATATTGAAAAAAAATCATAAAGAGAGTTATCTAATGATATGCAATAATATACTGGGTGCGCCATTTGAAACGGGGAAGTAGTAGAATGATTCTGGTATAACTGAAAGCTGTAAAAACTGAAAATATTTTAGTGAGAAAGATACCAACATGCAAATTTTCAACACAAAATATACACGTTGGGGTATTAGATAACATTCGAACTAGAATTCAGCCCGTAAAACCAAACTTATAATATTTTTTTAATTTTTTCGGATTTCAATTCGAATGTTGAGAACTTAAATTCTTCATAAATGTGAATATTGAAATCGTTCTTGAATGAAATTCGAATTTTATTTACATATTAACTGAAATGTGTCTGTAGGAGCGAGTTCTTGAATAACTCTGTACTTCTTGCAGATTAATCATTTGAGAATTTTTTCCTAGAATTTATATCGAACTCAACACAAAACTCTCGTTGTAGATCGTAAGCAAAATTTTCTGTCATGATTTCAATCTCAGTCTCAATGTGTTTATACTCATCAGGATATCTCGAGTGGGAATTACAATCGGGCTTCTCAATATACGTCTGCCCTATATTAGCAATTCACCCGACAGACGTGTATACATATACATCTAAAATAACGGAAAGACACAAGAAGATTTGTTGACTTCCCAAACCCCCCAAACCAGGCTTCGCTTTGCCTGTAGTACTTACCGGGCTTCGTATCATACGGAAGACGCGAGTATATATATATATATATATATATATATATATACTTCGAAAATGTGATTACGAGATCCCTGTAAAATTTCAACGCTACGAGGTCCATGTCTCATAAACCAACAATCCGAGATCCTCTCCTATATACCCTATATACATGGTATACCGCGAGTCAACGAGATCCGTTCGACGTTGCCACCCTGACGGATCTCGTAAGATGCGAGATGAATATCAAAATCTTTGTATATCAATAAGGGTCAAAATAGCATATTCGTCGGATCTCGCAAGATGCAGAACATGTCGTGTAGGTACTTGGAATATGTATTTATGCCAACGTTATTAATTCCATTAATGTTTTTCCTGAAATGATTAGTTTTTGAGTGGTTGTTTCTACGAATGATCGCTCTATCATTTCGTATTGATTTCTGTATTTTTAAAATTCTTTTTTTTCAGAATTTTTTTCAAAAGGATCTCAAAATTCAGTTTTTCCTGATGACGAATTCGTCTTCGAATTGAATGGTGTTCCTGCTGCCGTGTTTACGATTTTTTCGCACTAGATACTCAAAATTTTCAGGGTAGATTCAGATGGCAAAAATCTCAGTCAAGTCCGTTAACGGGCTAAATCTGATCAGAGGTTCCGGAAATATTGCTTTTCGAAATGTTATGTTATCAATAATTCAAAACTGCAGGTTTCATTTCGATGAAATTTTGCATTTAGTTCAGATGAACACTGATAATTCCTAACGCCTTGCACAATTTTTTGTTCCTTGTTCAACCAGAGCCAGAAAAATATAAGGAAGAATATCGAAAAAATATAGATTACAGATTCGATCGACTTGAATATTTTCGTGTGAATGAAGAATAGCCATCTTAAGCTTCTCGCGAAGTTTAGTTCAGTTTCCTCATCTAGAACCACAGAAAATGCGAAAGGAATATCGAGAAATAAAATCCTGACATATGTCAATGAGGTAAGATGATTGGCTATTCGTGGATTTTGGCACGTATGTGAAAAAAAAGCAGTTCCAAACTCCGTGCAAAATCAAGATCTGATAACATAACCAGAAATATAAAATTTTTAAGAATATTGAAAAATGAACGACTCATATTTCGTTGATTAGGAGTGAATCGTGTAGAAAACTTGCGCGAGGATGAAAATTAACCTTTTCAAGCTTCCTTCAGAATTTCTCATGGATATCATATCCAGAACCATAGAAAATTTGAAAAAAATAGGAAACTATAGAAAAACAAAATCTCGATGCTTCAGTGGCAAAAGATCCACCAAATTGTAATTTTGTATGTATAGGTACAAAGCAAATCATTTCAAGCTTCGTGCCGAATTTGGTGTGCATACAATCACCATCAGAATGATAAAAAATGAAGTTAAATATAAAAAATCGTCATATGTTAGTGACGAAATATCGGACCAAGTATTTTCGTGTACATAATAATAGCAATTCTAAGCTTCGTCCAAAATTTTGAGCTGACAAACAACCAGAGATGCAATTGGTTCATGGATAAAAATGACCGTCAGTGCTTTTCCCAATTTTTTCTCGAATTTGGTTCATGGACATCACATGCTATGTATTTTTAACTCAATTCTCATTCTAAATTCCATCAATTTCGGTTTCATTTTTTCATTTAAAATGCAGTATTTCAATTAAACCTCCTCTGAAATGTCATTCTTTCTTTAATTATTTTTTCAAAAATTCAGATGCCTTCTCCGTTTTGGTTTCTTGAACTAAACAATCTCTTCTTTATGATTTTTCATATTTGAGTTATAACATGTTTTCATAATATGTTGCTCAGTTTCTTCATTACAAATTCAGTTTAGGAAATGTTCAGGAGATAAATGAGGGAAATATTCTCAACAACAAATGTATGAAGAGTATAATTTACAAATCATTTCAGATTGAAAGAAATTCAAAAAACAGGAATAATAACTTGATTTTCGAAAAAGTTATAACCATACACAAATACAGGCAAACATACATCATTTGTTTCGATATGCGTTGAAAACAAACGCTTTTATTTGTTTCCAAGTTTTATTGTTCATGAATGGATGAACAGATTTGAACTCCTTGATTTCCCCTTCTGTGGGCGTTTTTTTCCTATGAATATTTCTCTGAAAATATCTCACAGTTGCATTTTTTTGTTGTTCTGTCCATCTTATTTTCGGATGTTTCACTTTTGGTGTTTCTGAGATAAAATAAGAAGTTTTGATATAATTTCCCAATAAAATGCAATTAATAAAATGGCTTTCAATTAAACGAATGAAAACTACAATTATTTGTTGATTAATTACCCTTCTCCTCAGAATCGCTTGAATTATTCGACACTCTTTTTCTCTTGACTTTTTGCATTTTCAGGAGCCGCTCTTCCTCTAAAATTAAATCAATGAGGTCATAATCATTAAATTGAAAAAATATTTCCTTCATACCTTCTTCATCAAAATCGTTTGAAGTTTTCTCCGGTATTTTGGTTTTTCTTTTTTGGTTCTTCCGGCACAAGGATTTCTGTTCTGAAGCTAAAATATGAATCAGGTGGAAGTAGGCATACAATTAAGAGGTTGTGAAACTTTTACCATCTTTCTCTGCGATTGCTAGGTTATTATCGGAAGATAATGCCGGAATATCCTCTTCAACCTCTTCCTCTTCTTCAGAATGTAATTCTTCATTCAAATTTTCGTCATTGTCACTCGAATTCTCTATATTTTCGTCCTGGGACTTTAGCAAAAGTTTTGTTAACTTAGCAGTTTGGTAAATCTCCTGTGGTAATCTGAATTCAGAGAGAGAGAAACATATAATGCTCAGTTTAGAATCATCTGATAATAAATTAATTATCAATATTACATACCTATAATAATTATTATGTGTGGATAGTGTATGTCCTAAAAAAGTACAAAGTTGTTCCATTTCTGTCTGTGACAAATCTGACACCTGTGAGATCGTTGCAATATGTTTCCTAAGTTTGCCGGATGTCAGAGCTTGAGGATGTTCTGCTCCACATTCTTTGGCAAAATTTTTTAGTGCAGTATAACCATCTAAACAGGTTAGTTTTCCCGGTGTCGCGAATAAGTAGATATTTTCTTTGGAAACGAAATTGTCACGGTGTTTCAGCAACTGTTCAATATATTTCTGCACGGTTGAAGAAAATAATACAGGAACAGGCTTGTGACGTTTTCCTCTTATCATTATTCTCTTATACCTTTCCAGAAGAATTTTTTCAGACTCTGTCAGATTTCTCTGGAATTCTTCTGAAATTATATTATTCTGTTCTCTTGAATAACTTTTCAGCTCAATTCGTTCTAGCTCCCCAATTCTTCTTCTGTTCAAGGTTATTAAAAGCGAATAACAACATTTTTGCAAATTACTGAAAGCTTTTTTATTATTTTCATCCTCCTTCAAAATATTGGAAGAATCTTCTGCCTTCTTTTTCACGTAATTATTCAGCTTTTTTATATCAGAAGTGAGTGGTACAATAGTAGGCTTTTGCCACTGATTTTCCATTAAATTTTGGTTAGCAACACTGCTAATTTCCGCATTCCAATTACTATTAATTAATTGTTTCAATGTTTTTATCTCTTTGGCCTTAGTATATGTATCAATGTTCGTAGTAAAGAATTTGTTCGCTTGCATTGTTTCTGAGTAAGCATGGTCACACAACTGTTTTAAAGTCGTGCCCATGTGTAAAGCTAACGAAGGCGCTTTATCAAATTTTTGTGTCGAAGAGTTATATCCGCATATATTTCTTGTACTATCAACAAAACATTTAAAATTTTCTGGTCTAAGAGCGTCATAGAATTTTGCTTCCTTAATATGGGGAGCCATATCTATCCATAGTCTGCCTAATTCCCTCAACTTATTTTTGGTTACTTTATTCAAATGACTATGCATATGTCGTTTCGCATAAAAAGAACCAAACGATAATATAAGAGGTTCGCTCTTCACAACTAATGATACCTTATCGCATCTCATGTCAAGCACACCTTCTTTCATTTTCATTTTATTCACGAATTCCGTTTGTAAGCATTTGAAGGCCAAAAATGTCTGAGCATCCGATGCCTTGTGGCTTTTCGAATCTGCACCAATATTTACTGGTCGTGATGAACATGAATTCATATGACGGTTCAGATAATTTTTCATGAAAAAGCCATTACAATGAATGCATGGTAAGATTTGTTCCGCAGAAACTTGCTTTGTGGGACGCCTCACCGGTTTTATTTGATTCAGACCAGGCGATAAAAAGTTTCCTTTCTTCCTCAACATATCTATGAATTTCTTCCTTTCGATGCTACCAACTTTCATGTCATTCAAAAATTTAACAGCTGGTTCACTCAGATGTTTGCGCAATAAATGGCGGCTGAAATTAGTAACATTTTCGAAGCAGAACATACACAAATCTGTTTTGTCCCAAATTCTTTCTTTTCGTTTCGAAACCGGAACACTTGAGTGGAGATACTGAAAAACAATCAATTCAATATTTTTCATACAAGCACATTTTGCAGAGTTCTAGCATTTGATTTGTCAGGGAAAAATCTTCGCCACTAATGTTTTTCATTGTCTCATTAATGCATTTTTCTAAGTTAACTTGCCATATGGAAAAACATCGATTTCAATAACAGTTTTCAAAAAAACAAAAAAAAGATAAAAAAGAACGTAAAAATTGTAAAATTAAGCTCTTAATCAAAAACATTGAAGAAACGACTTATGTTGAGTGTGCCTTTTACTGTTCAATTCTTTATCGGTGGCTTTATCAAAATAAATAAAAAAAAAATTCCAAAAGCCCAAATTCGAGAACTATCAGGAGCTTTTCCATTTACGCCAAGTTGCAAATAAAAGGTTGGACTTTTTCGAGGTTTATCGAGTGTCCCAAAGGACCAGGCAGCAGCCTAATGGAAAAATTTTCACCACTTAATTTTTCTGAATTTTTGGTATTTTGTAGAATTTGACATTCTAAATAAGAAAATCAATGGGACCAACTCAATCATATTAGTAGTTTTCCAGAAACAGGATGTCTGAAACATGTTGAGTAAAACACTTTTGCGCGACAAATATTGCTTACCCATAAGGCAACAATTTTATTCTGGTTTTCAATGAAAATAATTGTTAGATATGGGGTAAGCAAAAAATTTTTCAAACTGAAATTTGTTTTGTTCCTAATTTTCTTTGAAATTAAAAAACAACAATTAAAAAACAACAATGAAAATGTCAGGTACAGAGTAGGGGAAATGCGGAAAAACGACATATGCGGACAAAATATACTTTAAGGTTTTTTCAAAATTGGCGCCGTATAGCTCGTGTTTTTACAGTGATTCAGGTCCCGCTTGTGATGATGACATTCCTGTGAAGAAATTGACATCCTTCTGTCTGTTATACTGGTGCATTAACCACAAATGTGTTTTGGTTGGGTATGTATCTTGTGAAAAATAATAATAATAATAATAATAATAATAAAATGGTTTAGGTGAATAACCTATCGATTTATGATGATTACAATATACCAGGAACTTCTAAAGGATTATTTTCCTTTCGTCGTGAAATTCTTTCATCATTTCCTCGGGGACAAGTCCTAATTTGACAAAAATCAAGGCTAAATCTGCTGCGGACAATCCACCCAAGAAAAATAAACAAGAAGTAACTTAAATATTATTCAATGATAAAAAAACTCGGTGGTAAAGAAAACAAGACCGTTGAAATATAACAAAGTCTATAACCACAAAGAATCCGACACTAAACTGTTTAAAATTAAGAAGAAAATTAGGATGACGAAGACTGCATTAATTCCAAACCTGGTGAATAGTGGCTTCGTTGTATTCAGTGTTTTCACTGGACTCATACATCGTTTGCTACCGTCTCGAAAAGAACCAAAACGTTTATTTGCGAATCTTGCATTTAAATATTTTGTATGTCCATTACTAGTGTGTCATATTGTCTGTAGTATACGGACAAAACGGATTTTGTTAGAAGTCAAAATAACTCCTCATATCTTTTATTTTTATTGGTCAATTCAATTTTCAGCTTATTATACTTGAAAACAATTAACCAAAGATAGTATAAAGCACCAAAATGGGAGTATTATTGAAATAACTGAAAATATATGATTGAAAAACTAAACAATATGTCATTTTGTCCGCATTTCCCCTAATTATAAGAGACACGTTGGCCTTCACTTATTGTTATTCTGTCATTGAACAATGAAATACAGGGTATCCCAAATTCGAAGCTCACTGAAAGCATCTCAAGAACTATAACACACAGAATAAAAAATCTTCAAAGACACTCGGTCTCTTTTTTTGAAATAATCACATATCAGAAACAATATAATAGATATTTTCATTCGTTTTCGAAGTTCCAGTCGTTTCTTGAGAAGTTTATTTGAAATATTTTGCTATATCTATGATCAGTTATGAGTTTCATATGAACCATAAAAATTCCAAAAAAAAGTTGTAGAATTTTTCGAATATCTCGAACAGAAATCAAGAAGCGAAATATTTGATACAGTCATTTTTCAGAAACGCCCTGTCACTCGATAACGAATCAAGATTTTTATCATCTGCCTTCTGAAATGTGATTATTTGGAAAAAAGATCAAGGGTCTTTGAAGATTTTTATTCTGTGTTTTATAGTTCCTGAGATGCTGTCAGTGAGCACCGAATTTGGGACACCCTGCATTTCATTGTACAATGACAAAACAACAAGAAATAAGAGCCAACTTGTCTCTTACCGTTAGTTTTTATGAAATTTTCAATGTACACAACCTTTTGACAACTTTTGGAATAACAGTCGCGCCTATTCAGAAAAATTAACCAAAATTTCCATTTGGCTGCTGTTGTATGGTGAGGGGAACTGAGTATCTTTGAACTATAAAAAAATGTATGACAGCTCTTCCGGCTCGAGTTTCAATATTGTGAAAACCGCTACTTTACAAATTCAACGGTTTTCAAACAACAAGAGAAAATTACCTGAGATGAAAAGTTCTCATTACTTCTTAATTACTGGCGGTATAAACATAAAACAAAAAATTCACTTTTTTTCCAATGGATTCACATCCACTGGTGAAAACATTCGGTTTTCATTACCATAGGTTACCATATGTTTTGTAGTTATAATAAAAAATTGTGTTTCTTTGAATGTTAACCTAAAATTTTTATAACATATATTTTTATTTATATATTTCTTTCTTCCTTTCCCAAAAATATATAACATGATATTTAAATTTCAGATCTATAAATATCATCAGATGTTTCAGTTCCAGACGGCAAATTAACCAAGATGAAATCAAAATATTCGCTGGCCACTAAGGGCGCCTTGGTAGCCACCAAATATTTGAATTATGTAAAGTTCACAGATTATCATAGATAGCCAACTGGTTGATTACCGTATGAAACTTTTGATGATTTCATATCATGTTATATATTTTTGAAGTTAGAAGGAAAAAGAGGTTACATTTGTTATAGGAATTTTCATGGTTTACATTCAAATGAACACGAAATTGTATTATAACTTCTAAACTAATGGCAATAAAAACAAATGATTCTACTGAAAACAGTGCAAGTAAAATGTTTTATGTTTATAGAACCAGTAATAAAGAGGTTATGGAAACTTTTAATTTCATGCCATTTTCCAACTTTCTCTTATAGTTTGGAAAAAGTTGAATTTCGAGGTTGCGGTTTTCACCAAATTAATTCTCTCAAAAATCTAGCCGGAAATTTGCCTTCTCTTTTTCACTAGCTCATTCTACGGATTCTTCTCACTAGACAACAAATCGATACATTGTGAAAAAATAAAAATATGTCGCAAGCCCTTTGTTTCGAATAGGGTGATTATTTATATTATATTGTTGATAAGAAAAAACAAATTTGTTGAATTTAAATTGAATGTCATTGGAAAAATATTCCCGCAATATTCATCTCATCTTCTAATCAATAATAAATAGGAACTCACACCACTTATGTTATAAGGTAATTGTGCCGGTGCTACTAAACCAGGTTCTATATCCGTTGAATCTATGCCGATAGGATTATCTTTGGATGCCTTTTCCCCTGAAGATGATACCATTTCCTACATCAAACAAAAATTCGAGCAATTTAATGGTTTTGAAATGTATTTTACTATTCAAACTACCTGTGATTCCATGTTAGATGTTTTATTGCAGAAAGCAAATTCTTTAGATGTTCCCTCTCCTGAATGAAATACTTCACTCTCCTCCTAGATAATATAATAAAATCATTTTGAATATTTCAATGCAGAGCAGCTTGTAATCACTTTACCTGAGTTTGAAAACTGATATTAAGTTCTTTATTTTCTACGATTGCATGCTCCGAAACATTTCCTAGTTCCTTTTCCTTAAAAAAAAAGTGTTAAAACATATGTACCATTACCTGCTAAGAATACTGCTAGTAATGAAAATATAATAAACTTCTGACAAAAATCATCGAACATCTAATCAAATATTTTTCATGTTGATGCAAAACATTACAGTAGGTATATTTAGAATATTTTCATTTGTTTTTTTTTTAGAACAGCTTTAAGAAATTCTGGGAACAAACTTATTATCGATACGCGAAAATATTTGAATTTCAACTCAAAGATCCTTATTGAATGAAAAAAAAACTTGACTCACTTCTACATTACTGAAATTTAGTGAGGTATGTGTTCCATTAATCGGTACCTCTTTGTCATTCATAGTATTTGGAGTTGAACACAGGATATTCGCTCTTTCCCATGAAGTATTCTGTAAAGTGAGGTATTTGGATATATCATATATACAAGGTGTCCCGGGTAGAATGCGACAAACGAATACCATGAATTAAAGTCATCAAAGAGGACCCGTATCAAGAGGTTTCAATCGCCTGAGTGCCTTCGTTTTGGATATACAGGGTGATGTTCATCTTATGAGTGAAATTTCACTGCTGAATAACTCTTTAACTAATCGACCGAATAATTTCAAATTTTGAAGTTTTGTCACCCTTTTCTATCGCCTTCCTTAAATATTTCTGAATTCGAGTAAATCAGATCCGGACTAGGAAAATTCCAGACTTTTTCCATTTTCGTGAATATTGGATCACCCTGTACGTGAACATTATATCTGATTTATTCGATTTCAGAAATATTGAAGGAAGGCGATAGTAAAGGGCGACAAAACTTCAAAAATTGAAATTATTCGGTGGATTTGTTGAAGAGTTATTGAACTAAAATAATTTCACTCATAAGGGAATGTTTATTGATCACCCTGTATGACCGTGCCAAGCAGAGATTTAGAATTTTTATAATTAATTGATTTTTCGTGGTTCCGAAAATAGGAAAAAATCCTAATGTTCACGTACAGAGTGATCCAATATTCACGAAAATAGGAAAAGTCTGAAATTTTCTTAGTCCGGATCTGATTTACTCGAATTCAGAAATATTGAAGAAAGGCGATAGAAAGGGTGACAAAACCTCAAAATTTGAAATTATTCGGTCGATTAGTTAAAGAGTTATTGAACTGTAAAATTTCACTCATAAGATGAATATCACCCTGTATATCCCCAACGAAGGCACTCAGGCGATTGAAACATCTTGATACGGGTCCTCCATGATGACCTTAATTTATGGTATTGGTTTGTCGCATTCTTCCCGGGACACTCTGTATATATTATAACTTCGTCATTATGGAAGTAAGATATACCTTGTCACTATCAAGTATTTTATGCAGTTGTGAATATTTTCTTGGGTAATTCTTATATGACGTTATATTTTCTAAGGATGAATCCGTTGGGGTTGTACATACGAAACTATATACATCACTTTCCTGTAATTGAATAATTAATTTTCGAAAATATTTTCACATTGTCGGAACTTACTGTTGAGTTTTCTGGTGAATTAGTTGTAGAAAAGTCAACTTCTTCGATTGTAGTAGCTGACGTCGAGACATCTCCTTAAAAAAAAATCATTCAAAACCATCAATTATTGGTATGAAAACTTCGATATGGTAATAAAACAAAATGAAAAAAGATCTATTTCTCAGTGTTCCTGGAACCAATTTTCATTTGAATTCATAATTTGAATGAGTTTTTATACTTTAATCGGTTTCGGCAACTAATTTTGTTAAAATTGTTACCAGAAAATAAAGTTTAACCACAATTAACTGTCGCCTATCAGTAAATAGGTACTATAAAAAAAAAATTGATTTGAATACCTAGAGGATATGAGTCAAACGAGACAATGCCCTAATATTGTTTGTACAATGAACTAAGCATCCTTTAGATATGTCGAAATTAAAAAATATACTATATATCTACTTACCCTTTTTGGATTTCACCAAAGATAAAATTTTGCTCGATCTTGTAGGATACCTTTTTGAACTGAAACTCATCTTGCTTGCAGTTATTTAATGAGAAGTGATCACTTTGCACCCTGTTCATACAACTACCACTATTTAACTAACAATGAATTCAAAAAGTTTTCCTTTATATAGGAATTTTTATTTTCACCTCGTACCACCAAGATAAGGAGATGCGAATGCAGAGGCGTTGACAGGCATGACGCAAAACAATCCACTTCTTCCAGTCGAAGATCATTTTTAGGGCTTTCAGTCCTTAAAATTCACACTATCCATGAAATTTCTATTATAAATGAAATCGCTTTTTTCTCCCTTTTCAAGAATATTCAACATGATGATATAACGTCGTATAAAAATTAGAGGGAATTATTCCACAACCGTATAAAATACTTGATAGTGACAACGTAAATCTTACTTCCATAATGATGAAGTGATAATATATCCAAATACCTCACTTTACAGAATACCTACTTTATGGGAAAAAACTAATATTCTGTAGTCAACCCCAAATACTAAGAATGACAAGGAGGTACCGAATAATAGAACACATATTTCTACATACTAACATTCAGTAATGTTGAATTGAGTCAAGTTTTTTCTTCATTCAGAAAGAATCTTTGAGTTGAAATTCAAATATTTTCGCTTATCGATAATTAATTTTTTTCCCAGAATACCTAGAATTGTTCAACAAAATCAATTGAAAATATTCAAAATATCCATACTTCAATGATTTCATTTATATGAAAAATATTTGATTAGATGTTCGATAATTTTTGTCTCAGGCTTATTATTATTCATCATTATTTTCATTACTCGCAGTATTCTTAGTGATGGAACCTTTGTTTCAACAGTTGCACCATTTGCCTAAACATTGATTAAAAATTCAAACATGTTGTTTTTTTGGTCAATTTCTCATATGAAATCTTTGATGTCCTCCGAACGCTATTTGAAATGAAGGGAATATTCTGGGAACGACAGGTGCAGTAACAAGTGCATGAATTAAAATATACTTTTTGGTTTAGAATAAATTCCATCAAATTTCCATGATAACGCATGACTTTTTTTTTAATTTTCGGTAAATTTCACATATGAAATCTTCGATGTCCCTCGCCCACTACGTGTTTTAAAAGAAATATTCTAGAAACAACATGTGCAGTGCAATTTGATGGAAATAATTATAAACGGAATCATAAAACGGAGCATTAACTTGTAAAGGGTGAGTACTCCTTTGAAATCGAATATTAACGAGTGAAATCTGAATTTATCCAAAATGCAATTTCATGAAATTATATATATTAACTTAATCTCCGCAGGTAGATGAGAAATAATCAGATAAACTCTACGCTTGGCCTTTCTTCAGAGACATAGTACAAAAGATACATATTTCTCATTACTTCATTATTGGTAGATTTCATCATACGTCAGCATCAATTTCATATTCAATTTGTAGGTTGCTTCAAAAGCCAGTTAAAAATCAAATTGTTCAGAATTAAGTTGAAGTTGATGAAAAAAAAAATCAGCTTTCTGTATTGGTTCAAAACAGGCCTGCCGCTAACTCTTTTGGCGCCGCGAGCATTAAGTATCGTATAGTCCAAATACAAGTTTGTTATGTCAATTGTTTAGAAGATTGTTATAGACAAATGCGTTGTTTGCAACATAATTAAATTGATTCTGAAACATATTAAGATCAAGAAGCGTATTTATTGATAAACAAAAGTTTTATTCGACTTATTATTATTTTCGAGTAACTAACTAACACTTCCATAGTTTATTCTGCTCTTTCATAATCATGAAAAATATTAATTACATTCAAAATTGAATTGTTCATTTAATGAATAATTCGTTATGAACAATTGGTTTTCTTCCTTATGTTTGTTTTACTTAATGAAACAAAAACAACCAGAGGCCGTATTTTGAGTAAATAATTAAATTATTTATTTATTTCGATATGTACGCGCATTGAGTTCTATTTTATGGATTTCAAATACAGGCCTTCCTTATTTTATTAAGATACGAGCGACCAATGTTTATTCAAAGAAACTTTCAATCATAATCATAATAATGTTTATTGACTAAATCCTACATGATGTCAGGTTAGTCAAAAGAAATAGAGTTCATGGTGAATATCCATTATTCAACAGGAAATAATGAAAAAATAGTTGTAACTGTATAGGTAAACGAAATAATAATGTGAATTTTTCGAGAAATTTGAATTATTTTTTGATTTCGAACATATGAAAGAACCATTACATTGGAGGAAAAAAATTTTAATTAAAACAAATTTTACAAGAACTTCAAATTCTCAAAAAAAGTTCGTCTCAGCAACATAGTTGACTTGAACGTTTTATGTCGAATGGTGTTCACAATTCAGATTATTTTGGAACTATATATTTTCTAACAATGTCCTGGAAGCAGAGGTTATATGAGAAAATATTTTGATTGAATCTTCATAATACAGTTGGTGTAGAAAATACATGAAAACCTAGGGAACCCGTTTTTTTGTAATGATAGAGAAGAAATTTTATTTAAATAACTTTCGTTTTCCGAGAAATGATCTGCGGAGACTCAGACATGTACAGGGTGGGCAAATTTCGATGCGATATCGAAAAACATTCATATCTCCGTTGATATTGATGATAGAGCTCTGAAATTTAAACATTATACAGGCACTTTTTTACGTAGAATCCAGTGGTGTACTCGTCTTTTCGAAAGGGTTTTTAATTACGAAGCTATGACCCAAAGTTATGTTTTTTTAAATGGGACTACTATATTTCTGTGACATTTTTTGAAAGCTTAATTTTTCCTGATTTCAAAAATATATAACATCGTATAGTTTGTATCAATATAAATAATGGAAAATGGTCAAAAACTTTTCTCACCTAAGTGTCTCAATATTTCTATGGTTTCAAATGTTGATGAGCACAGAAAAATATAGCTTCTTATAACAAGAGCAGTATCCTTCCGTCAATCTGATTATTTATATGATTTTTACTAATTTCGACAAAATTCGGATTTAGATATATTTTATAAATTTTTCATTCCAAAATGGTTTCGGAAATAATGAAAAGATCCACATCATCGACTGTTTTAATCGAGATAGTTGTAATGAGATGAATGCATTGATAAATTATTTCTATAGGTCACTAGAATGAATACGCACAGTCAATTTCAAATAGCATATGACATAAAGGCATATATGATTAAAATCAACAATTTAATTAGGAAAGAAACAAACAAGAAATAATATTTAACCTAATAGTGATAACAATTGACCAGAAATAACTTTGAACGAGTATAAAATTTTTAGAGAAGATGTTAAAATCGTTGACCATCCGCAGCCATGCACAGTCGACACCTCTTCTCGATACTTCGCACCGAATTAAATAGATGAATATTTGAAACTGTGTTCAAGCAAACTAGGAAATTTTCTTTTAGTTCATCCAATGATATCATACAATGCTAAATTTTTCTGTGCTCATCAACATTTGAAACCATAGAAATATTGAGACACTTAGGTGAGAGAAGTTTTTGACCATTTTCCATTATTTATATTGATACAAACTATACGATGTTACATTTTTTTGAAATCAGGAAAAATTAAGCTTTCAAAAAATGTCACAGAAATATAGTGTTCCCTTTTAAAAAAACATTACTTTGGGTCATAGCTTCGTAATTAAAAACCCTTTCGAAAAGACGAGTACGCCACTGGATTCTACGTAAAAAAGTGCCTGTACAATGTTTAAATTTCAGAGCTCTATCATCAATATCAACGGAGATATGAATGTTTTTCGATATCGTCATTTTTCCAATTTTCGCTTATAACTCGAAAACAAAAGAAGGTGGCCAAAAATGAATACTACCCTTGATAGTTTCTCAGAAAAAGAGATCGAGAAGTGGGTATCAGATTTTGTCTATCACCTCTGGTTTAAAAGTTGTAGTGCTAAAACATCGAAATTTGCCCACCCTGTACACAATATTCCAGTACAAATAATGACTAAAAACAAGGAAGGCAGTGGATAGTAGATAGTTTTGATTTCAACAGATGTCAATTAACATTTCTAAATTTTCAAATGTTCATTATGTTCAACTCAAATCTCAATCCTTATCGCAGTTTATTATTACAACTACAAACTTTATTGTGAAAAATAATGGACACTCATTACATGATTTGAATGCACGTGAGTGGCTCGTTAGAAATAGGTATCACCTATATAAACGGGTGAGCTATAATTTCAATTGTATCATAGTTTTGATTATTTCAATAATTTTGGTTCGAATCTTGTTTCAGAATTGAATTTAGGTGAAAATATTTTAAGTTTTCAAAAGGTCATTAAAGATCGAACAGTTTCACTTATTTATTAATTAGAACTAAAAATGTTTGCAAAAAGGAGAAGTGGCTCTTCACTAGGCCATATTGAAACATAATCAAAAACATATCTTTTAGTAACAAAAACATTTATTATATGGAAATAAAACAGATTAGAATCTAAAACAGTATCAGTTAGTACTTGAATGAATATATTTGAAATTCCAAAGAAAAATACTGTCAATTTCGTTATAAAATTTCCTCAAAATTTTAGTCACCGAATTTATTAAATCGTTATGAATGGTTTTCGATAATTCACACCATACAGATGGAACGAAAATATATATTTCTCAGAATCTTCGCATAACGTCACGGCGAATTTAGCAAGCTCCTAAAAATGTTCCTGATTGTCCGAATCAACACTTTCATTGTTTCCCCTAAAAGTTCTTGTGTCGATAGGAGAATGAACATGTTCACTAAATACTTCATATCATTCATATCATTCTACGCTTTTCCCTTTACTCATTATCAACACTGTTGATGAATTCGCGTTGAGCAGTGTACAATGTATTTACATTATTCTGAACAATTTAGATTTCATAGCCGGATGAATATATTCTTTGGTAATTTCTGGTTTACCCGTAGCGCGAGAAACTTCAAGTTATTTTATCCAGTCGAAACAAAAGGCCCGTTTTGATAGGAATGTAGCAGACAGTATCATCAGAAAAGTTTGATTAGAATTTTGCTACCGGTTAACCAACTGAATTTTTTGTGAATAGTTTTTGAAAAAGTACGATTCTGACTCATTCGCTGAACCAGTTTCGACATTGAGGGTCCTAGAAAATGGTAACTCTGTCACATCATTTTTGGCGGTGTATGAAAATTATGGAACTGTAATCTCCATTATGAAAACCTTACAAAGTCACCGTTACTTGACACTTCCCACCATAATTCGATCACCGAAAAAATTCAGAATTAACTTAGATTAACGAAATGAAGCAAAGAAATAAAAAAATTTGTGCACCCCTGACTTTCTCGCATTTTATCGCGTAATTCAAATAAGCGATTCGATTCTAGATTGTCCCCACCCTCTTGATCGGCTGGCCGATGTATCCCAAAATTCCAAATAACCCGCATCGACTCCACTCGACCCAGTGTACAATTGAAATTGTCTTTATATTTGCATAAGTAAGTTCGAGCTTGAGTTATCAAGCTCGAACTTACTCATGCAAATTCCTTCAAGAATGAGATTTTCAGAGCCGAGTTTTCATATTAACATATTTTCTCGATAACACAGAAATATTTCTTACGAGATAGATCTCATGTCAGTAATTTCTAATTGCTTTCTTATTCATGTGATGAATGAAAATGTTGTATGAAAATAAGTGTTACCTACTATTAAAAATTATGGTCCGATAATCACTCGATATCTTTAAACGGTACGAATACATTATTCAGTGAACCTGATATGTTATAATTAACCATTAATTTTATACATTATTGTACATTGGTCCCAGTGGATTCCACTGAAACATCAGAGATTTGATAATATTATTCATATTATTCAATAATTAAATTATGTCACAACATTAAAAAACTGTAGTAACATTCCCGCGCAAACAAAATGCTTAGGGAAGTCCCAAATTTCTTCGGCCGACCGAGTATGTATCAAGTCGCTATCGCCGTGAGCCGTAGGTCCTGTATACAATCATGACTGAAGGGTCGGCCAGACGACCAAGTGTTGAGTTGAAAAACTGATATGAATGCGTTAAAAGTTATCTTCGTCTGGGCGAATTGGGTTATACCTGCCAACGCTTGAAGTGTCGCCCTGCATATCGGCCTTTCTTCGAGATGTCACCTAATTGAGGTCGATGTGTTAGAATGGAGACACGTCAATATTATTCATAACACTATTGCTTCTTTTCCTAAAACGTTCATATACAGAGTGTCCATCAATTTTTCAGAATAGCTTAGAACGTCAGAATAGCTCTTAGGAACTAATACTATTCATGTAACTTCAGAATAGGCCGTCAAACGTTTTGTTGATTCTCTGCATGATATTTTCCGGAAAATATGAAAATATTCAAGCGCCATAACTTTCGAGCCACAGAATAATTATTATGGTTTGATATTCTGTTACGTAACCTTCAAGTCCTGATAAATATTCATAACATAATTCAAACGTAGTGTTAATAAACCTTTTTGGTATATACTGAACTAACATATTTCTAAGATAATAATAAAAAAATAAGGAAAATGTTTCATTTCGAGTAGAACGAATTCACTTACCCATGAAACTTCGATGGTTTAAATACACAGAGTGTATTTGGTTCCAAATTGAAATAAAATATTCCCATTGAAAAATGAATAAGACTTTTTCAATGTTTTTTTCTCAAAAATTGTTCGTTGCAGAGAATATAATAAATTATAAGTAATTTTTATTGGTTAATAGTGAAATTTCCAGACTTTTTCAAACATCTTCGAAAAGGTTAGTTTTTCCGGATCCGAAAAAATATACATTTTTCACTGGAAATTAAATGAAGAAAGCGACATTTTTCTGATTTTACCAGTGGCATGAAAAATAGAGAAGAAAAGGAACCATGTAAGCCACTGGTGGCATCTGCAAATGTGATTATTTGTTCAAAATGAAGCACCTTTTGAACACAAACATACTTTCAAATTTAATTGAAAAATTTTGAGAATTGTGAAAGTATTGTGTAAAGTTACTTTGAATTTTTTATATTCACTGCAATGATCGATTTTTGGAAAAAAAATTTAGGATTCTCATTTATTTTTCGAGGGATATTTTTCTTTCTGAATTTGGCACTAAGTTTACAGACCTCCGTCCCTGAGGTCTTTTTTCGAAATAATCAGATGATATCAGAAGGCTGATCACAGATATCTTGCTTCTTTCTGAGTTAATGTTACAAATATTTCGCTATATTTTGGTTTCTGTTGGACATATTCGAAATATTCTAAAATATTTTTTTCAGTAATTTTTATGGTTTAAATGATACTGGTAACAGATCATTTGATGCTGGTAACATATCATAGAAATTAATTACCGTTTTAGAGACACAGAGCAAAGTTGATGTTTCTCAATGGAACACCTCATATTTTTCAACGCAGTTTTTTGTCCGCAGATTTGTCTTGAAGAATCCAGTTATTTTTCAAAAAATGTCATCCGTTTCAAAGATATTGAGTTTTTTGACGTCACTGTTTCGATAGGACACCTTTTATATGAATAACTTTCACTTATTTTGATATTTAATTCATTTTGTGTTTCTCCAGTGATATTATGGTTCATAATTTATGCATGAAACATCATAGGAATTAATAACCGTTTCAGAGATATAGAGGAGAGTAGTTCTTTTTCAAATGGATACCCAACATAAGACTTGACTGAAACTATACAATGAACGAAATAAATTAAACATATTGAAACATATTCAATCGAAATAATTGAGTCTGTTATCCGTTTCAAACATGGGACACCGTTCTGATGAGACACCTTATTCAGGATGAGTTTATAGTGCTCGATCGGTCGATAAATTCTGTTAATTTTGGGCTGGGAAAATCATTAAAATTTTTACGGAATCGACAGCACTCAACGCATAAGCTTAAATTATTCTGAAAGTAGTGAAACACGATACCTACTCATTTTTCAAATGGGAATGCCAATTTCTATATAATACTAATAACCTACATGAAGTTCTGATTGAGAAATACCCCATTTGCCTTCATTCATCTATAGTACTTTTTGACAAAGGTCATTTTCTTCGAAGAATTTCATGGTTTTGATGGTTTCAATTGAATATCATCTTGGAAACCGTTCGACATAATTGAAGGATTCATTTTTTATTGAATTCCCAAAAAATATTTCAGTCTTCTGCAAATTTACGGATTACTCTGCAGGTTATCCGGAGGACTGCAATTTTTTAAAATTGTTGTTCATAAGTCTATTTTTTGAAATCGCATATCCTGAATTTTTTGTCGGATATTCCTATATATTTGTCATTCATTTGGAGATTTAATTCATTTCGTGTTCATTGTAGAATTGTAATCCAGTCATATAGGGTGTCTCATCTTAAAAATACCACCACTCGCTTATTTATTTAACAATATTTCATTTCTAATTGAATAGGAACACTGTATATATTACATAATAACAATTATATGATGGATACAAAATAAATTAAAACTCAAAATAAATGAAAAATTTTTAAAGGGTGAGTCAAAATTGCTCGATCGGTCGATAACTCCAGTAAATTTTGGATCAAATCAAAGAAATCAACAAAATATTTAAAACATTCATTCAGGAAAAATGAAATGGAGACTATGCGAACAAACAGAAATATTGTTTATGAAATTTTTGCCTGTCGAATAGCCCAGTGAGTAGTATTCAAATTTTATCTGGACAATTTGTGCCTAAAATGAATTAATTTCAAAATGCTTCGCATTTCATGTTCTATACTGTCATTCGGACAAAATGAAATGGAGACCACTTGAACCAACAGAAATATAGTCAGAATTCTTCTAGGGAGTTTGAAATGACTGCATATTTTCAGCTGAAAAAGTGTCATTAATATGTATCGCTCATATGATCTGCTCAGATGTCTGCAAACTTTTTTAATAATTGAAGTTCGAATTGAAGAAAGTTTGCAGACATCTGAGCAGTTCACATAAGCGATAAATAATTTCGATGACTCTTTTTCAGCTGAAAATATGAATTCATTGTGAACTCCCTAAATTAATTGTGTTTGTTTCTGTTAGTTCAATTGGTCTATTTTGCTGATTTCTTTGATTTGGCTTATCTTCAATTGATATTATTATCTGGTGTGAAATAGAGTTGAGTAATGTTATACCTTGAAATTGTATGCGTGAAAAGCATACTGCCAAAAAAACATGAAATGCGAAGCATTTTGAAAATATTTCATTTTAGGCACAAATTGTCCAGATAAAATCTGAATACTACTCACTAGGCTATCCGACAAGCTAAAATTTCATGAACTATATTTCTGTTTGCTCACATGATCTCCATTTCATTTTACCTGTATATGTTTTAAATATTTCTTTGATTTCTTTGATTTGTTCCAGAATTTACCGGAATTATCGACCGATCCAGCACTTTTGACTCACCCTGTAAATATTTTTCATTTATTACGAGATTCGATTTACTTTGTGTCCATCGTATTATTGTTATTATGTAATATATAGGGTGTTCCCATTTGATTAGAAACGAAATATTGTTAAATAAATATAGGAGTGTTGTCTTTTTAAAATTGGACACCCTATATGACTGGATTACAATTCTACGATGAACACGAAATGAATTAAATCTCCAAATGAATGACAAATATATAGGGTGTCCCATGAAAAAAATTTGACGAAAATCTCAATTTCTTCCAAAAAGTTGACATTTTTGGTAAAACGATAACAGAATAATTTTTCTACAAATCTGGGGCTAGAGAACTGCGTTTCTAAAGGGGACACTATATTTAGAATGTCCATTTAGGAAACATCAACTTTTTCTATGTAGGTACTTCAAAACGATAATTAATTTCTATGATTTGTTATGAGTATTATATAATAAATCATAAAACCTACTGAAAAAAAGTATCAGAATTTTTTAAACATCTCGAACAGAAACCAAGATATACCGAAATATTTGAAACAATTATTTTTCAGAAACGCCCTGTAACTCGAGAATCGAGATATCTATGATCCTTGAATATTTTTCTCTGTCTTATAGTTTTCGAGATGCTTTCAGTGAGGATCAAATTTAAGACACCTCGAAGATATATGATATAACTTAAAGTTATTAGTTCCTTAATAATTTTTTCATATAACTATATTTATACGTAAAGGACAATCCCGTTGTGAATTATATAATTACAAGACATTCTCTTCATTCACCGTGAATTTCCGAAGTGCATAGAGTTCCAAGACATTTTGATACACAGCATAGGGTTCCAAGACATTCTTGTCATATATGTATTAAGCCCACTTTCATCTTCCACCATCAAATTTCCTTGATGACGAATGAATTTTATGTCCTCCAACCACTACGTGATATAAAGGAAATATTCTAGAAATAACATATGAGATGGAAAAAAACGAAATCATAGAAAAACTATACCTTTTTTGTATAGGGTGGGTACTCTGTTAAGTCAGCCGAAAGCTACGTGATTTAAACTGGAATGTTTTGAGAAACACACGAGAAGTAGAAGATGCTATTTCATGAAATTATTCCACAATTCTCCAACTTGATTTGAAACGTTATTTGAAATGATTTCTTATGTGACAATGTTGGTAATTGTTAAGAATTATTTAATTATTTGACCGAATCGGACTGCAGGTAGATCCGAAATAATCAGAAGTACACTACGCTTGGCCTCTCTTCAGCAACAAAGTAAAAAGATTCATATTCCTCATTACAGTATGGTAATACAACTGATTCGATTTGAAAAGGTTGAAATCAAAATGTTCAAAATTGAGTTGTAGTTGACCCACATAAAAAAAAACATTTTTTTCGGCAACCGTCCGGAAAGTGTTCACTTCCCGGACGCTTTTTCTCTGAGAAAGTAGCATTTCCCGGCCTAGTCCGGAAAGTACGTACTTCCCGGACTAGTCCGGAAAAGAATCATAGAATCCATAGCAACCGAGATAACGGCTGACAGTTCATATGAAATTAGTTGTCAAAAATTTGCAAGTTTTTTTATCGCAATCGAAATAAAATATGGAAAGCAGCAGCGATAGTGTTATTTTACATGGTTGCCGAAAAAATATTGTACGCAACACGCCCAAAAATGGTTTTTTTTGACACACAGACTTCCAGGACTCGCTTACGCTCGTCCTGGAATTTTGTCTATTCGTCCAAAAAAAACCCTATTTTCCGAACTTATTACGTAAATTACTATTCTGTATTTGTTCCAAACATGCCCGCCGCTAAATAAAAGTACGAATTAGTAGTCCTAGTACAAATTTTTTATTCGTTGTTTGAAAAATTGTTAAAGACAAATGTGGTCACAACATTATTTAATTGTTTTTGAAAATTAATCTTGATACATAAACTTGATGATAAACTTATCCATTTTCAAGAAAAAAATTCAACGAAATTATAAGATTTGATTCTTTTGAAATTGGAATTCAAGCAATTCGATGAAGATGTTCTAATAAAAACTGATGTTTTTGATACAATTATTGGGCTCAAATTTGTAGTAACTTGTTAGAAATATTTTTTTCAACACCCTGTATATCAGAAGTGAAAAGATTTAGCACCTATATTTGCATTGACTTTATTTTAATTGTCATTCGTCTTCTAGAGAAAAATTAATTTTTCAAAAAAGAAGAGGAGGTTCTCGGGGAACACCAGGTGTGAAGAAATCTTCTTCCCTTACAATTTACTGATTGAAAATTACAACAAAGCAACGGAAATTTAATTCAACAATACCTAATTTCTCCCAAAAAAACATACACGAATATTGCGTATATATGAGACATTATATTGAAGCTTTTTAATAATACCTACAATCTGCCTTGTGTTATTCGAAATCATTTTGTTCCTGTCCAAGTTATGATATTTTGCGTTCCCCCTACATTTATTTTCAGTAGCTACTTCCGTTTGTTGTTGGAAACATAATCAGGTTCATAAGGCTTATGTAACATTTCAATTTTCATGGAAAATATTTCTTGAGAGAATGTAACACAACTTTTCCTCCAATAAAATTTCTTTAAAATAAAATTCACCAATATCACTTTCGGTCTCAAACAAATTGGCATGCCATCCGTAATGATGATATCCATTCTTAGAATTATAAATTAACAATAACAAAATCCAAAACAAACATCTATTGACTCACACCTAAAGGTTTTCAGATAGTCGAGAACTTTGGTCGAATCGAGTGTGTTTTATTTCATAAAATCAATTCAACATTTAATCTCCTCAATTTGAGCACTACCAATAATTTATTTTTGCGCAAAGCCTACCACAACTTCATGCAGATGTAAGAATACTCAATATTTTTCTGTGTCGAGTTCATAAAATATGCAAAAGAATGGTACGTCTTGAAGGATTTCATTTATATTATTAATTCTGAAAAATAGTGATATTTCTTCTTATAAAGATAAAGCACTTCAATACATATATTTAAGAAAGTGTTAGTTTTCGGTTATTAGATATGTACTTCTCTTTATTAATTTCGTTCAATTTCACTTTTATGATGTATTTGAACATGTACATTCAGAAGTTAGAAATTCCCAATAAAAACGTTCTGGTAGAAACTCACTTCAAATACACTTATCGGAAAAACAACTCAAACTGCGCTAGTAACAAGCGTCGTCGAGAATTCGAATCCCAAGGAGCGAAATATACATATGTCTTCTCAAACCCTTCTCGGAAACATTCACGTAGGTGAATCAACCCGACATGCATAATAGGTATTTATTTAATTTTTCAAAGTGATAAAGAGTTTCGACTTTCCGAGATCCACACAGTGTTGCATTTTACGGATCTCTCAAAGTTCGTATGGCACCTCTACCACGATATACATTTTCGATGCCAGCGCCAATTCTCTCAAACTTCATTTGTACAATTTGCATGTAATTAGTGACCGCTATGAGCTCCATCTCAAACTTCGCCAGAATGATATATACTACCTCAGGATACCGAAAATGAACGAAATACGTTACGAGATCCGGCCATCGGATCTCATGATCTCGTAGCGTTGATAACTTGGTTGTATACGGATCTCGTATTCCTACACCAGACATATATATATATATATATATATATATATATATACAGGGTGTTTCATCATAAACTGGACAAACATATATATTCGTGTAGACGACATCGGGAGAATCATTTTTGCTTTATACAATATATCCCGTTTTCGACGCATAAGCGAGATACAGGGTGTTAAACGTCAATTTTGAGCAAGATTCTTATGGGTGTGGTCAGTTTTGTATAACACTCAAAGAAACGGTTTTTGGTCAAATCTCAGTATTTTTGGGTCCTCTATTCAGAAAAGTTGATGAAATCCGAAAAAAGAATTACAAAATGGCGGAAAATCTGCAACGTTCCTAATTTTTTTTTCCGGTGGTCAAATTGAATTTTAGTTTCTGAATGAACACAATTTTCTAAGAATTTCTGTGCAAAAATTTTTTCAAAAATCGAACACAAATTTTTTTTTACATGTCTACAGCGATAAAAAAATTTCACCCGAAATGGATGAAATTTTGTACAATTGTACTCCTTCAATTATCAATCACGAATATGAAAACAGAATTGCAAAATATCAAACGGTTTCGTTACTACAGCCATTCAAATGTTTCGTTCAAACCTCCAAAAAAAAATTAGAATAGCTTCTTAGAGTCAAAATTATTAAATTATTGCTATTTCCAAAAATTCCGGATGCTAAAATGTATTTATACAAAAAAAATTCGGTGAAACTTAGTTGGGAGTCGAACCCTCGATTCCAACGTAAGTATTAATGAAGAAATTAAGACAGTTCTAAGGATATTAATATTCGTTGCTAAGCAACGGAATTTCGTAGCTCATAGAATTCTACTGGTTATTTGAATTTCACTGAATAAAATTTCGCAAGTATCGTGACACGAATTTGTTTGGAAACGAAAATGAAATATTCTCTTTTGGAAAAAATGTCATGGTTCATGCGTATTATTAGACGAATTATTCAAGGAATAAACCTGAATTTTTTACTAATAATTCTACATTTTATTAACACAAAAAAAAAAAAGATTAGTGGAAAAATCAATTTATAAATCGTTTTCGAAGAAGTTTCCATTTTTAAGAATACACATTCTCGCCCTTTTCGCAACACTATCGACCGCTGAACGTATCATTTCGGGGTTTTGCCGGATCTCCTCGGCAGCTGATTCAATTCGTTGAATAAGTTCTTCCTTTGAGTTTAATGGAGCTCTCTTATCATAAACAAGACTTTTGAGATGTCCCCAGAAATAAAAATCAAGTGGTGTGAGATCCGGCGAACGAGGAGGCCATGCGATAGGTCCTAATCGGCCAATACATCGGCGTGGGTATTCTTCATCTAGATACCCTCTTACATCTCGAGTTGTGTGGGCAGGGCAACCATCATGCTGGTACCAAATGCCCTGAATCTGACTCAGCGGAATATCTTCAAGATCTGGCAGAATCTCCGTCAGGAAGTGATAATAGCCGTTTCCAGTCAATGTTTGAGGAAGAATGTATGGTCCCATAATGAATTTATCTTTTATTCCCGCCCAAACATTAACTGAAAACCTCTTCTGGCTATTTTTTGATACCGTGGCATGCAGATTTTCTCTATGCCATAAAATATTATTTTTTCTGTTGAAGAAACCATCCCTATGAAAAGTAGCTTCATCCGTAAATAAAATTTGATGGAGAAAATCCCTATTTCCACGTACTCTTCTCAAAATAAACTGACAGAATTCTTTTCTTCTATGAAAATCACCGTCTTCTAAAGTTTGCCAGAGTTGTAAATGGAACGAATGGAAGCTGTTCCTTTTGAGTACTCTCCAAACAGTAGTTTTACTTTTATTCACTGAAGGGTGGTTCGAAAGAGTTCTTGTTGAAATCATTGGGTTATCTCCTACTAAATTAAGGATGCGATCATCGTTTGTTCTTATTGTTTCCTTCTTTTTCCGGTGCAAACTTCCTTCTTCACGTAATTGGCGTACTGTTTCATAAAAAGTTTTGAAGTTTGGCAAATTTCTGCTTGGAAATCTGCGGGAGTAAATTTCCCTTGCTTTTCTGCCTGAGCAATTCGCTTCATAATAAGCCAGCACAATATCATTTTTTTCCAAAAGAGAATATTTCATTTTCGTTTCCAAACAAATTCGTGTCACGATACTTGCGAAATTATATTTAGTGAAATTCAGAAACCAGGTATCATCAACAAGAGTATTCTCGTAGGTGTGGTTATCTTCCGTCCCTCGAGGCAACTGAACGTTAACCTCCAGATTATTTATATGAATTTTCTTCAATTTAACATCAAAAATTCTGCATAATTCTGCAGTGGTTTTTTGTCACCGAAAACAGCAAATCCTGGGGGGGGGGGTGCTCGCATAGAAATATATAACATATATATTGTTATATATTTCTATGGGTGCTCGTGTCAAATTTTCTTTTTACAGATTTCTTCTGTGGGAATTGTAGCCATTACAGAAATCTGCAAATATTTTGAAAGATATGCACGCGCCAAAATTCAAAATTATTTTGACATATATGCACGCGCCAAAATTCGAAATTGGTTCACGCTGAAACCCTCCCACCTCCCTAAGTTAATGAAAAACAAATTCAACATAATCAACAAATGTTTAATGGATAAAAAATAATATAGATAAAGTTCAGAACACAACATAATACCTAATTAGGTATATAAATTTTTTGATTTTATCAAATTTAAACGTTTAATGAATAAAAAATAATATAGTAAAATTAAAAATTACCTATTCATTTCATAGGTATAACAGAACAGAAGTTCAAAACACAACATAATACCTTATTAGCAATATAAATTTTTTGATTTCATCAAATCTAAATGTTTTTCATTGACACACATTTTTGCAGCATTTGTTCCAGTCTCTTGAAAATGGCTACGCAATACACAAAGAGAATTCAATGTATTTTCTTGAAGTCTATTCCGCTTTTTTGTTTTCACATCATTCATCATTGAAAATACCCTTTCAGCTCCTGCATTTGAGTGTGGCAGCGAAAGTACAAGTAATGCTAAAGTAGCAATATTGATAAATATACTTTTGTCACTAAAATCTTTGGTTTCTCTTATTCTATGCCAAAATTTGGAAATCGGCAACTCCAATAATTCCATTTTCTCTTCATCACTGAAGTGAAATTGAATATTTCGCCACTCTGTTTCTATTTCATTTTTTTTATCTAAAATCGCCTGAAATTTTGAAATAACCGCCGAAATTTGTTGGCATTCCTCAGGCCTTTCTAATGACAAAGCAATCTTTGGTGTTATAAACAATAATTCATTAAAAAAGATATCTTGCATCGGTAAACGATTCTGCATTTCTCTACAACAAACTGAATAAAATTCTAAACATTTCAATCTAATTTTTTTTGTACATCTACTTCTAAATTTAAAATGAAATTTTCACAGTCAGACCCTAAATAAACTTTCCATATATCTACAAAATTAATTGGGAGATTGCAGTTAACATCAATTTTGATTTCACTTGGTTTTATAAAGTTATTACAAAATTTGAAGTAAATACGTCTGCTTTCTGCTCCTAATTGATGGATAAGGACTGTTTTGGCCTGAAACAGCGCATTAAAAGAGTTCAGAAAATTAAGAACATATTTCAAAAATAAAAGGTAGGCCTTGGTCTCGCTACAATTCAAAGCATCTAATATGAATTTCGTTTGTTTAAGATGGTCCTCAGTAGAGGCCAGTAGAAAAAAGTGCTGCAAAGTAGACCACATTTCTAAAACCCTTTCAATACACTGATGCAGGCACAGCCGCCTTGTTGAAGACAGTTTTAAAATTTTTTTTTTAGAATTATTCAGATACTCCTGTAATTCGGCTAGCTGAGCAGATCGTTCACCACTAGCGGATACATATGAGCTTAAGGCCCGTAATAAATCCTCAGGAGCTGCAGGTAAAACATTGCATGCAGTACTTGCTATTATAGCTGCACTATGGCAAATACATTTCAAAACAACTAATACTTTTGTATCAGCCATCAATCTTGTCATAAAGGAATTGTGCTTACCCAACATTACATTCGTTCCGTCAGAAGCTAACCCAATAATGTTAGTTAAAGGAATATCGCATGCCTTGAAAAATTGTTTAAACTGTCTGTAAATATTTTCTGCTGTGGTATCAGTTGCTTCTAATTTCAACATTTTAAGTAATTTAGTCATTAAATTACCTGATTCGGGACAAACATATCTCACTAAAATACATAGGTATTTATCCATACTTAAGTCTGTGCTTTCATCTACTAAAATGCTAAACTTAATTACCTTCAAGATTGAAATTAGTTCACTTGTTTCAACTTTGCATAATACATTATTTATCACTTTCGTTGTTTTTGTTCTTGCAAGTGATATTCCTTTAACAACATCAGGTTTGTTGCAGGTGACTTTAATTAAATCTACGAGATCATCGGCTACAGAAACAGCAATATTGTGTTCTGCGAAAAAAGCACTAATACGAATCTCGGCTGTCGCAATTTCGTCCTTTATTGAAGTTGCTGTCTGGGATTCTTGAAACATGCTTTTAACCGATGGTGTCGATTTTCTCGCATTGATTTTAGCTAAATGCTTTTTTGAATTAGCATGCTTAACTACTTTCTGTTTTCCAGCTCTTAGTGAAAGAATGCAATTGCACAATTGACATTTGAATTTTCCTTGTTCATTTGGCACTTCACAGAGCCACCCTGTGAACCAAAAAAAAAATTTAAATATAAACTCATTTCAGTTTCATTATTGCTTTACCTTTAAATTCTTCCTCATTTTTCCAATCTGAATGGAACTTCCTTTTGAAAACTTTTTGTTTTTCGTCCACACTTAACTCGTCACGATATTTTCTTTTTTTTGTGGGTGTATCTGTATCGTTTTTCCCATGGGAACTTGTAGAGGCCTGCTGCGATTTGTCCATTGTTATGGAAAATCTAAAAATAAAATACAGAATAATTAATATAAGTCGTAGTCTCGCCAAAATAAAATAATTAATTAATAAATATGCGTACATATTTTGATATAATGATTTTTCTTACCCCTGATAATCTTCTTCACTTGAACTCATTTTTAAATAAATCTGTTAACTAGCATAAATCAAATGACAATGGCGACAAAGCACTATTATTAAGTAGAAGGCAGAAGAATGAAATGTAAAATTACCGACAGTCGGGAGTGTCGGGACTTTACCAGTTTACAGTTTCTATAAAAAGATGTAGCACACTGCAATATTTTGCTGTTGCTAGCGCCATCTCGATGTCGAATTGCCAATAATTTCGAGTCGTAGCTCGTAGCTGAATCATTTAACCGTGAGATGTCTCTGTCACAAATGGATGATGAAAAGAAAACTTTTCTCTGAGGGATGAAAGATGAAATGAATAAAATAATTTCAAATACATGTGAATTTCAAAAATTCTGCATATTTTAGTGGTTTTCGTGAAATATTCTTCTTTTCTTCATTAGCCCTTTTTGAAGGCTGAAATTCTGCATATTGCAGAAAATTCTGCATTTCTGGCAACACTGCCACGAGAGGTCCTGTATTCATAGTAGAAGGAGTTGACCCACGTGATGGAGGTTGCGCAGGAGCCGGTTGCGCAGTTGTTAGGCAGCCTCCAGTCATTGATCGAGCTGTCATCGATCGAGTTGTTATTGATCGAGTTGTTTTGGATCGGTTTGTTGTCGATCGAGTTGTTATCGATTGTGCAGGAACCGATGGTGATGTCACGTGACTTCGAGTCATCGATCGGGTTGTTATCGAACGGGTAGCAACTGGGAGCCTGGTACGGGTGGTATGAAGCTGAACCATCGGTTCCTGCACAATCGATAACAACTCGATCGACAACAAACCGATCGAAAACAACTCGATCAATAACAACTCGATCGATGACAGCTCGATTAATGACTGGAGGCTGCCAACTTTGGGACAGGAGATGACCAAACTGAGCTCTTTTGATTTGTCTTCCTGGGTGGGTTCTCATCCAGTTCTTACATGCATTATAGAAACTGCTTTTCAATGACTTAAAGACAGCTCGATCTAGAGGCTGTAAACTGTAAATAATGTGTAGTGTGACTGGGTAAACATATCAACACAATATTATTAGACTCTGCAACCTCTAGTAGTTCGACGCAAGTACAGTGAGATGCGTGACCATCCAAAACTAAAAGCACCTTGCCATTTGGTTTTCTAGGTATGAAGATCTCTTGAAGCCATCTAAGGAACAGTGTTGATTTCACATAGGCTGATTTTTCAGACATGTACACTATCGCGCCTGGGGGCATGCCGTCTTCGAATTCCTCTTTCTTATTTTCTTCTTTGAATATGGAAACTGGTGGCATAAAAGTTCCTTCTGCATTGCAACATGCAAATACACTAATCGTTTCTCCTTTCTCCCCAGAAGATATTGCATGTACATCTTTTGACCCTTTTTGTGCTACTTCATAGCCTGTTCTGTTGTTCAACTGTAGCCCTGTTTCATCAACGTTGAATATAAAACCAGGCTTATCGAACAAATTATTCTCTTCTAGGATGGACCCTAGTAAATCAAAATAAGAATGTACTTCTACGTGGTTCATGCCGAGACCTCTTGCAAGAGACATCGTCTCTGTTTTTCTAATGCTCAGATCTCGATTTCTAGATAAAAATGAATGAAACCAGTCATAACCTGCTCTTGGGAATTTCGGTTAAATTTATGTTTTATTTTTAGCTGTTCAGCGAAATTATATGCAAGCGTTCTTATGTCGTCGATTGTTAATGTAAAGCCATGTTTCTGCATATTCTTTATATTTGTAACCAGTTTCTTTTCATTCACATCTCCAAATGTCGAACCTGGTCCCAGTCTATTTCTTTTAATGCAGTCATTTTTTTTAATCCTCCTTTCTAGCGTTTTGCGGAGAATTCAAAAATTTTCTGCAGCTCTCATGACTGCCATTCCATTTTGCACAGCACTAATTGCGCTTCTTAAACTTTCTTGACTCCACTCCCCTCTAGTAGTGGTCCCTCTTCTTCTATATTTTGAAGGCATCTCGCTGAAAATACAAAAAACAGAGTAATTATTATAGCCTGCAGATGGGTGGCTAACTCTACCAAATGTGAGGGTTAAATGGCCACCTAGACTTTTACAATTCAGCTTATGGTAACTGTATTATTTTTAGGTTAAAACACAACTTTAACAATCACTCTACGTAGCCTGTATCAAATTATCAATAATATATAATGCATCATACTTACATCGTACAATTCAATTCGGCTCGATAAAATTTCACAGATCACTTATAATTTAATTTGAGAATAACTTCCTGCAATCAAACAGCAGGCAAGTTCTGACACATTCGTTATATTGTTTAGGTGATAGAAGTACCCTATAACAGTGTTGTGGCGCCCCCTAGACATCGATAGCAAAGTTATTGGTCCATGGCCAACTCACCCTGAATTACCCTATATATATATATATATATATATATTTTTTTTTTTTTTTACCTTCACACGCAATGTATATATATATATATATATATATATATATATATATATATATATATATATATATATATATATATATATAAACAATGGTTTAAGGGGTGTTGGAAAACTTCAATTGTTACTATCTTCTTTATTTCATCAGTCGACGTTTCGATCCTTGGTTGGGATCTTCTTCAGGACTTCTATAAAACAAACAACATACAAATATAACACAAACATTGCAGAAAAGACAACATGTTAAAACGCACCGAAATGCGAAGAGTTACCAGATCTTAAGTTGCACTGAATCTTATACAGATTTGGAGGAAAAAATTATAATTATTTTTGAACACAAAATAGTCTCTAATACAATAACGTCTTTTTTTATTATCACACACTTCCTTATTCTCTTGAAAACTTCTTTTTAAAAAACTTTCTTCATCCATCTGACAACTGCGTAAAAAACGAAAGGGGTTAGGTCGGGTTCATAGAACATCATAGATCTTCAACTGACATTCGAGAACATAGAACTTGAGATCAACAACTCACTCTCACTAAGTTGGTTTGAATGTATCAGATATGAATAAATGTTGCTTATATTCTCTATATCCTTTCTGTAGTTCATGGAATTTTCATGTCGCTTAATGTGAATCATCTCCAGGAAACATCTTTTTCTCATATTCTCCTCGCACTCCAAGACTGTCACCGAATCATAGTCCATTCGATGGTCAACTGATCTTACATGTTCTGCCAGTGCACAAATCTTTCTAGGATTCTTAATGTCGCTAATATGTTGGGTTATTCTTCTTTTAAGTTGTTGGGATGTTTGTCCGATATACACCTCATCACAATTTTGACAGGGTATTCTGTATACAACACAGCTTTTCTTTTCAGTTTCTATCCTATCTTTCAAATTACTATAAAGTCTCTTTAATTTAAATTCAGTTCTAGGTATCACTTTGATATTATCAGTTTTTAATAAGTTTATTAAGGATTTTGTCATTACATTAATCAGTGGAATGGAAGTAAATATAATTCTCTGATCTAAATTGGTGGATGCGATTTCATCGTTATTCTGTGGCTGTCCAGAATTCGATGAATTGTGTATCAATTTCTTTAAAAGGTTCTTGGGGTAACCATTCTCAAGCATCAACTGATATAATAGTTTCATATTCTTCTCCTTCAGAGTGGGGTGTGATATTCTTTGTATACGATTCTTCAATCCTGTAACCATATTGATTTTTTGTCTCTGAGGGTGGTTGGAAAAATAATGCAAGTATCTACCTGAGCTAGAGGGCTTTCTATACCAATCAAGAATCAGTGTATTGTCAGGTCTTCTAATGACTAGGGTATCTAGGAAAGGCACACTATTGTTATTTTCTAATTCTATGGTAAATTTTATAGACTCACTCTGTCTGTTGAACCTTTCAAGAGTGTAAGATGTCTTATCACTGGGAACTGCACAAATTATGTCATCTACATATTTTTTAATAAAAGGCATCTCAAAGGGGATATCTGTTAGGATGCCATCAAGGAGGAAATCCATCACTATCTCTGCAATGGAAGGGCTGAATTTAGACCCCATTGGGGAACCTAGTATTTGGTTGTAAAAATTACCTTGGAAGATGAAACAGTTTGAGTTGAAAAGAAATCTGATGATATTGATGAAGTCTTCTTTTGGTATAGTGGTGTGGCTACTGATGGATTCCCATCTGTGTTGAATTGCAGACAGAGCTAATTCTAATGAAATATTGGTAAAGAGGGATACTACATCAAGGCTGATGAGGACATAATCTTCTGGCAGTTGGAATTCACTAATGAAGGTGGAAAAAGAGAAAGAATCTTCTACGTAATATCTGCCTCTAGAAACACTTAAATAACTTGAAATTATTTCAGATATATAACCTGATATCTTAGATGTTGGTGTATTCAAAGAGGAGATGATGGGTCTGAGGGAGAGAACAGGTTTATGGACTTTAGGTAGTCCATAAAATCTTGCAGGAATGGAGTTATAACTGTACAAGGATTTTCCTTGCATTTGGGAAATATGACCACTTGTTACCAATTTTTTAATCAATGTGTTACCTTTAGTTTGTATAGTAGTTGTTGGGTCTCTAGGTAGTCTTCTGTAATAGTCAAGATCATTGAGAATTCCATTAGATAGTTCTATGTATTGTGACTTGTCCATAATAACTGTTACGTTTCCTTTGTCTGATTGTAATACCTGTAAGTCTGGATGTTCTTTGAGATATCTTTTACAATTATAAAATTCTCTCTGTACTACATTTCTGACAACTTTATTAGGTTTAATATTATTAGTTATAATGTTGGTGGCCATGGCGCGTTTTATGTTCTTGGCATCAGGAGATAAGGAGTCATTGAGGTTGATAACATTCTCAACATCAGATAAAAGTTTCCGGAATTCGGAAGTTTTCGAAACGTCGACTGATGAAATAAAGAAGATAGTAACAATTGAAGTTTTCCAACACCCCTTAAACCATTGTTTATTAATTACTTTAGGAGGATATATATATATATATATATATATATATATATATATATATATATATATATATATATATATATATATATATAATTTCAAATTTTCACGGATAGAAATATTTGTTGAATTCATTTTCGGGATAGTCCATGCAGAAATAAATGACATTTTTGATGGCGTGTTTATTTCAACGTTTCGACTACAATAGCATGTGTCTTTATCAAGAATATATTTGATACTAATTAGGAGGTACCTTCCTGCGCCGCAGATTGTATCGCGGTTCGGTTTCCACATCTTCATTGGTGTTATCCCTTCCTTCTCTGTGATGCGCCGTGTTCTTATTTTCGTTAGACGTTGGTTTGTCTTCGCTCTGTTCATTCAATGTTGTTTTTGAATTTTTGTCTATTATTGCTCTCCAGCATGCAGACAGTGTCAAAGAATCATCTCTCTTATTCATATTCTCCCGTTTTTCAATCTCTATTGCTTCCCTCACTAGGCGTTTATTATATATTTCTATATTTGCAAGTTGTTTAGCATTTTCAAAATCGATGAAATGGCCTGTGCTTTTCGTATGTTGGAAAAGAGATGAAGTTGTAATTTCTTTTTTAATGCAATTTTTGTGTTCATCTATTCTTGATGAAATTCTTCTATTCGTCTGTCCATATATATGATTTGGGACAATCAGCACACGGAATAGCATAGACACCCTGGTTTTCTAGAGGGATTTCTTTTTTTGGATTCCTCAATAGTGACTTCAATATTCGATGTGGTCGAAAAACTGGTATTATACCGTTTCTGGTTATATTCGACCAATTTTGTCTGTTGTTTTTTTAATATACGGAAGTATCACTTTGGGGTTAGATAAATCGTCCTGTGATCTCTGACGTATAGTGTTGTCTTTCAGAACTATATCGATCTGGTATCGTGTGAAACCGTTCCGAATGAAAGCGTTCCTGAGTGTTTCAATCTCCATCTCTAAATGTTCTTCGTCTGTTAGTAACTTAGATCTTGATATTAATGTTTTCAGTATTCCATTTAGTTGTGAGGGATGATGGTGTGAATTCGTATGTAGATATCGGTCTGGGTGAGTTGGTTTGCGATACACTGTGTGTCCAATTTTCAGGACTGCACTCAAGAAAATTGGACACACAGTATATCAATTGGGTATCTAGGTTGAAGTTTAATTTCGATGTTTATTGTTTACAAACAATATTGTTCACAAACCAAAAAATCAAATAGGCCAGATTTTCAGTAAAATAAAAGCTTCAACACCAAAAACAAGAAAGTCACACGTACAGTACAATCACGCTAATATGAACACAAATAATTCTGGCTTGTTCATATTACAGAAACTGTTCATATTTGTGAAGGTCAAGAAACAAGAATTTTTACATGTTTTCTAGGTTTTATTTCGTATTTCGAGTACATGAATATCGAAAAAATGATGCGCATAAAGTTAAAAAAAGATTATTTCAATGAGAAAATATTCAAATAGTTCAAAAAGAATACAAGTTAATTATAATGACTGATATTTTCTGTAGAAAAACGATGTTATTTTAGTTTGGGTCTTCTTCGCAGCAAATTTCGATAAAACTGCTTTCTCATGTATGTTTTTCAGGGTAAGTATCTCAGTCAAATCCAGAGTATTCTGTTTTGCCCACTCCATTGCTATGTTCAAAGCTTGAACTGCTTCCGCGTGTGAGACTTCAACTGACTCGGCAGAAATTTTACAGTCACTTTCTTCAGATTCGTTGCACTCTTATAGATTAGTATCTTCATCTCTGTTCCATTCATCTATATCTTGACCTGAGTATTTCATAGGCTGTAGAGCTTGAAGCAGAGAAATTGTTTGTTCAACCACAGGCTCCATACCTCTCGTCCCAGTGAGCTTTTTCTGCAAAACTGATAGTGGCAAATCCTCTTATTAAGAATTTCAGTGATTTCTATTCTATTCTGTTTTTCTAGAATGCAAAAAAATGAATTGAATGTTTTTTCAGCTATAACTACTTTGTATTCTCTTATGTTCGATTTGAATGAATATGAATCTGTTGCAGCCATACTCAAAATATATGATGAGTTGAATCTTAATTTTTGAATCAGAATATGAAGATGTCGATAAAAATGATTGAAGTGAAATAGAAAATACTTTAAACATTGTTCACATGATGGATAAATGGAATTATGAAAATGAATAAATGGTAGCAGGTACTTATATCATGTTCCAAAATTCATTCACCAAACACGAACTGGCTCCACCAATATTGGATATTCAGTGAATATATCTTTAAGGTCACCACCTTCCTTCAAAAATTTTTGTCTTCTTCTTGAAAAAGATTTATCCCAGTGATCCTATACATCTGATATAGGCTCTCTGTTATGTTTTAGCCATAAAACATTATTTTCGTAAGAGCTGTCCAGAGGGACATCTGAAAGTAAAAATTAATTGGTCAGAGAAAAAGGATTGAAGTAAGTCAACTTGAGTTTTTGATATACAAAAACCTGTTTATACCAACCTTCCTTCGATGTGTTTGATAAGTCTAATTGGCTACGGGATGATAAAATGCCTGCTTCTCTAAGAAAGGTTATTTTGTTTCTAAACTTATCAATCAATTTACCTTTCGCCAGCCCAGGTTTATTCAATAAGGAATCTTTCTTTCTTATGGGGGGTAAGTAGTAAGCCTCAGAAATTTCACAAGGAAATAAATCTATAATTTTTCTGCTCAAAATATCATAATCACTGTTAGTGATGTGGCTAGAAAAAAGTTCTATGTAAGTTTGAATGAAGGATTTGTTGAACACCAAACCCACAAGGTTTTTCAAATAATTATTACTATAAATTTTTGTGGACTTACGTGAAGCCATTATTGAGGAATTCGGAAACAATTATATCAACCAAATAGCCCTGTCTCGCCGTGTCAAAATTTCCTTTCACACTATACCAATTCAACAAAGCCTTTCCTATTGCAGAAGACTGTAAAGTGTTTTCGAGGTCGAAATTGGCAAGAAATGTATTCAATGTTTTCTTTTTTTTTTGTTTCGGCTCTTCGTTCAAAAAATCGTTAGGCAATATTGAGCTTGTCGAGGATGTAGTTGGGGAAAAAATTAGAAGGGGTTCCTCATTTTCATTCGTTTTTTTCAATAGTTTCTCGATTCTACAAATAGAAACTTTAAGAAAGAACAATCATTCAACTACGCATAACTTACAAAACTGTAAACTCTGTATTGATACTTCTTTCTGGAAATACACTACTATATTGATTAGTATTTTGGCCCTCATATGACAGGTCTGAGGTTAAATTGAAGCTCCTACTATTTTCTTTGAATGAACATAGCGAATCAGACAAAATATCTTCCTTGGACTTTCGCAAATTTTCGAAGTATTCCCCCACCTTACTGATAAGCACCAATCTTTTACCAATTTTTGGTATCAATGACTCTAGTAAATTTTTCTCGTTTACTAAATTTTCCAGAACTTCAACTGTAATACTTTCCTCTGTAATAAAAATTATAATTCCATTTCAGTAACTGATTGCATAGACAGGTAGAGGACAATTTCAGAGAATTCAGTAACTATTATGGTGTCCAGGGGCCTGTTTAATAGAACAAGTCATAGGTTTACAATAACAGGTAAAAATACTTGGTAATGCACATTGAAAATTTACAAGTGTTTTACCGAATACTGTTCACAGTTCTAGAGGAATTGAAATTCACAAGAACCTGCAGTTGTTGTTTTATATGGAATGCAAGTCAGCGAAAAAACTTACAACTACACTGAGAGAATAGTTTATTCATATATAATGAAGTTTATTGACATTAAATAACCCCCTGATTCGAATATGGCGTAATGAATATTTATTTGTCATAAATAATGGATTGATTTGAGTTTCATAAATTACTATTTATTATTCAAAAATAAATTTCATTTATGTCGAAGAAATGATGGATTCGTCTTTAAAAAAGATTTTTACTGTATAAATTGATATATTTTCATCCAATAATGAATTATTTTTCAAAGATAATTGTTATTCATAAAGAATAATTGTTATTTACGAGAAGAATTTTTTTTTCCTGATGAATAATAATAGTTAACGACTAACAAATATACATATATTGATATCTATAAAAATGATAAAACCAAAATTTAATATATTTTCATCAAATGATAGGTTTATTAGCCATAAAGAAAAATAGTTTTCATTAAATAATTAATTATTATCATAAGTTTACAATGAACAAACATATATTTAGATTTTATACAAACTTTTTTCATATGAATAATAGAAATCATTCATATATTCTTATTGAATAACGAGTTTAGTAGTCGTGAAGAATGTAGGTATGTTTTCATTCAATATTGGATTATTAGCAACAAATCAATATTATTCATGATGTCTTTATGAATTATATAATTTTTCAAATGAGTCAATTCAGCTGAAATCAATGGTTTTCCTAGAATATATATTTTTCCAATAAATATGAATATTTGAACAGGAACTGAAGTATTTAGGTTTTGTATTTTCATCAAAATCATGAGTTTTACGGTTATAGTTGTTTGAGGCGTAAATTATAAAGTCACTGAAGAGGTGGTGCATTTGCTCAAAAATAAATGAGAGAAATTATGCGAAGGTAATATTTATTTATAGAGATAACGAACAAGAACGAACAGTTCATGAAAATGTCTTATATTCAATGTTAAACTTAACAACCATTTTCAACAATGATATAAAAACATAAATTAATTTCTAGAAATAAAACGTACGGATATTAAAATAACAAGTTTGATAAACTTCTATGAAGAAACATTTACATTCAAGTGCTAATTCAACAACAAAAAATAAACCAACGTACAAACTGTTGGTTTGGAGTAGCAGAGCGTGGTTTGAAATAGAAAAGAAACGAACGCTTCGAGTTTACAGAACAGACTAACTTTATTCTAGAAAAGAAGTGATGCCACAAAAATTATACCTATGCAACTAACAATACACAGAATGTTTTTCTCTACTACTAGATGGAGCCAGTTATTTTTGGGCATAAACTAACACTCCCACTTGCACAAAAATGTTACAAATACAAAAACTACATACTATGTTTTACAATACCAAGTGTCTCTAGAAAAATATAATGTTTCCTACAATTTACACCTTTTGTCAACAGATCAGCTGGCATTTCAGCTGTATTCAAATATTTTAAGTCAATTAATCCATTTAACAAAGTATCTCTTATGAAATGGTGTCTAACATCAATATGTTTAGATCTTTTATGATGTACAGGATTTACAGCTAATTTCTGAGCACTTTGACTATCATTATACAATACAATTGCATTTCTATCTTTATTAGTCAAATGACAGATCAAATTCTGAAGGTATATGGCTTCCTTGGAAGCTTCTGAGATTGCCATATATTCTGCTTCTGAACTACTCAAGCCAACTGTTTTTTGTTTTCTGCTCTCCCATGAAATTACTGATCCCGATAACTTAAAAACAAAGCCTATATATGACTTCCGATCTAATCTGTCACCTGCCCAATCAGCATCGACATAACCTATTAAATCCTCATCATTATTAGTGAATTTCAAACCGTATGATTTGGTACACTTCAAGTATTTCAAAATACGTTTCAAGTATTCAAAGTGTGTTTTACCAAAACAGTTATTAAATTGGGACATATAACTCACTGAAAATGCGATATCTGGTCTAGTTAACATAGCAACATACATCAAACTTCCTACCAGTTGTTGATAAGGATAGCTTCTACAACATGAGTTATCTTTATTTAAATTAATGTTACATTCGATTGGAGTCGATACTTCCTTACAATTAGACATGTGAAATTTCTTTAAAACATGTTCAATATATTCTTCTTGATCAATAAAAATCTCATTTTTTTATGATCTATACTAATCCTCATTCCCAAACAGTGTCTTATTTGTCCTAAATCCTTAATTTTGAATTTCTGACGTAATTGAGTTTTCAGCATTACATTTTCTTTCTTATCATTTGAGAATATGAAAAAGTCATCAACGTACAATGCAATTATGGTCATCAAACTACCCTCACTTTTACTGAATAAACAAGGTTCATAAGGACATCTTTTGTACTTCAACTCATTCAAAACTACCTCTACCTTGTGGTACCAGACCCGTGAGGACTGCTTCAGACCGTATATAGCCTTATTCAACTTTAAAACTTAATCCTTATGAGATGAAACATCAAAACCGTGAGGAATTTGCATGAAAACTTCTTCCTGCAGTTCGCCATTTAAAAAAGCCGTTGTAACATCTAAATGACTAATTTTAAATTTTAGTTTAACTGACAAAGCAAATAACATTCTCAATGTCGAATGACGAACCACTGGAGAGAATCTTTCTTCAAAATCTATTTCATATTTTTGAGTGTAACCTTTTGCAACTAACCTTGCTCTTTGCACAATTCATCTTTTTCTTAAATACCCATTTACATTCAACAATGCTTCCATTCCCCGGGACGTCTACCAATGTCCAAGCATCATTTTCTTCAAAAGCTCCAATTTCTTCCTCCATGGCCTTCTTCCAGAGATTTCTGTCAGGACCCGACAAAGCTTCCTGGACCGTCAGTGGATCTCCATCCATGGCACTTGGATTACTACAGAGATACAAATAGTAATCTGAAAAATCCTTGGGTTTTCGACTTCTTTGAGACCTTTCAACTTCTGGAACCTCAACTGCTCTTTCTGGAACAAAATCAATATCAGACAAATTATCATCAATTGGCACAATAAATGGTTCAGAATCAATAGTTTGCGAATCTTGGTCATCTGCTACATCAGCCTGTTCTTCTCCCACTGGCACTGATACCTCTTCTTGATCATCTTCGTTAGACTCGATAGCTGTTTGCCATTGCTCTTCGAATACAATGACATCCCTACTTGTAGTGACTGTATTAGTAGCCGGGTCATAGACTCTGTAGCCCTTAACATCCTCGCCATAACCGACTAAAATCTTCTTGATAGATTTTTTGTCCCATTTACCTCGCATTTCTTTTGGTTGATGATCCATGGCGACACTGCCAAATATCCTCAGATAACTTATATCTGGCTTCCTGTTGAACCACATTTCATATGGCGTTTTTTTACATAAGCCTGACACTGTACTTCTGTTTCGTACATGAACTGCAGCGTTAACTGCCTCTGGCCAAAATTTTTTGTGTAAACCAGCGTCGTACAGCATGCATCTGGCCTTTTCAACGATACTTCTGTTCATTCGTTCTGTCATCCCATTTTGTTCGGGTGTGTAGGCATTCGTTCTTTGGTGAATTATACCATTTGATTCTTCGCAGCAAATCTTGCAATTGCATAATCCTTTTTTAGTTTTGTCAGAGCACTTTATACCTAGGACAGCTCCATTTCTCATCTTTTCAAAATCTCCATTATTTATATGACCAAGCCTCCGATGCCAAACTTCACTGGATACCGTTAGCAAACAACGCTCTCTTGAATCCTGTTGAACATTCAGCTTGTAAACTCCACCTACCAGCTCAGCAACAGCTACCAATTTATTATCTTTGTTGAATATTCTGCAACAGTTCTTGTCAAATGAAACTCGGTTACCATTCTCAACAAGCTTGCTCACCGATAATAAATTTGTTGCAACATCTGGAATATACAAAGCATTTTTCACAGTAATATTATATAGTTCATTGTCAACAATTGATTTCAGTTCAACATCACCAAAGTCTTTGACTTTCACCACTGATTGATTTGCGACCATAACTTCTCTAACTTCACAAGAATTCAATGATTTGAACAACTGTTTATCAACCACAATGTGGGAACTCGCGCCGGAATCGACGTACCAGTTCGATTTACCGTAATCTCCCGCAAGAAACACAGCACTGAAAACATTGTCCTAACTATTTTGCTTTTGAGAGTCTTTCAATGAAGGACATTTATTTCGATAGTGACCTAGTTGTTTGCACTTGAAACACCTAACCTCAGATTTCGGATCTTGACGTTTGTTTTTGACAGAATGGTTCCAATCGTTGTACCTGTTGTATGTGGTATGGGTACATATTTTCCTCTTTGATTATTCTGTGCACCTTATGCTTCGGCAAATGTAATAATTGTGCACTTACTCTCCTTATACTAGTTGAATGTTGTGCTTGAATTAATTGGAGTACTTCATCACTTCTTTCTAGATTCCTTTGGCGATCCTTCTTCCTATCTGGCACTCTACCATATTGCGCTATACAACTAAATACTGCAGAAAATGTTTGGTGATTGGGAATTCTGCGCGACGGAAATCTCAGACGATACTCTCTCACAGCAGCTCGACTATTTCCCTCACATTTACCATACACGAACATCATATCAGCATATTCTCTATTTGTGAAATTGGCCATTTTGATAATTTCACTATTTTATAATAATCAAAGCACAAGCAACAAACAACAATCTCAAATTTCAGTTGTCAAAATGTTTGAAGTTTATCACAGAAGATTTTTTAGGAATTCATATTTTATCTTGTAGGAAATTTTATTTCTGTGCATTTTTGATCTTGAATCTTTGAATCTATTAAGATATTTTGTAACATTCTCCCAAACTGAAAATCATATCTCCTGTTTCTCAGAGTACTTCTGGGGTGGCCACCCAGTATATCAATAAATTATTATAGTCTTCCTCACCTTCAGTGACTTTTTAAGAAAATCTATTATTTATTTTCGAACTCCGCAAGATGACAAAGCCTGTTCAGGTAAATAAATTGAAATTTTCGAACTTTATCCAAATTCAAAAATTCATAAAAAAATAATTGTTGATGTGACAACTTTAAGCGATACCGCAAATTGAAGCATAATTTAGCTTCTTTCTAAAAAGCGAATCAATTATTTGTAATTCGAAATACAAAGTGTTTTTTTTACCCTGAACACTTTAAATGAAGATTAATGAGTCCGGCCCTGGAATAATGAAATAATTGATATCGTTCTGAGTCGACCTTAGCATGTACCAATAATCTCCCAAGTTTCAATACTATTCGTCAATAAGTTTGGATTTTATGACGGTCTAAGTATTTCCATGAAGTTGGAAAATCACCCTGTATCTTTCTAGGGAAATCCAGAAATTAATTTTTTACAGTCAATCAGTAATCAGCTAGTCCAACTCTATCTCTGGTAAGAGTATGTACAGTTATTCCCCGGACACCCTGTATACAAGGAGAGTCTTGACTGAGCTGATTTTTTTGAAAATAGCTTTCTATCAATATGCAATACACATGTTCATGAACCATTTTTCTTAATTCGGTTTTGTTTGAAAGATACAGGCTGTTGAAATCACGTAAAACTCTATTTTTTTCCTTTTATTTCTAGAAGGGTTAGTTCGAAACAAATGATTTCTGATGAAAAGATTTCAGTAACTACCCATATTTCCCAATTAATACATTTTTTCTAATGTTCCTAGTTTCTTACTTACCCTATTGAAAAAAAACAAAACCACATTAGGAAGAATGGTTCATGAACATGAATTTTGCATGTTAAGAAGAATCTACTGTCAGAAAATTTGTACTCAGTTAATACTCACCCTGTATATACGCAAATACATTCCATGTTGATTTTAGCTGAATTGAAATCTCAAGAATTATTTTTGTCTTGAAAAAAATATTATTGAGCTATTGATCTTACCAAAGAATCTCCCCTGGGATCCTCTAGTGAGGGCCAACAATCTATCAGTTCAGACAATGTCTTATTTTTAGCTTCGATGCGATATTTATGTGTTAGTTTCCACAATCTTATGACCTCTGTCCATGGCTCTCTATTATATTTTAGCCAAGTGCTAGCTTCCTTCTCCTGTGTAGAATGAAATTAAAAACAATATAATACACAGTACATAATTGTCTACATTGTCACATATTTTTTTTATGTAATTCTTTCACTGAATTAAACCTTCCGTAACGTTTCTCGAAGTTCTCATTGGATTTCCTGCCAATTTCCGTTTCCTAACAAACATTTTATCCGGACTTTTATAGAGCAAATTCCTTACTTTATCCAGCAATTTGCCTTTAGCCTGAACTATTGAGTTATTGATGTTACGTCCCGATTTATAGTATCTAGCTGAGACTTCGTTTGGAAAAAGGGTAATTATTTTGGCACATATCATATTGTATTGGGAATGAGTGAGACGGCTGAAATATGAATTCGAAATAAACAAAAGTTACATTTTATGCACTTCTTAGCAGCTTTTATGTTAGTGATGTATCCAAATAACTACTCAGAGTGTTGCGATATAGTGTTCAAGCTGTTGAGATTTTTTGAATAATTCCGTTATAGGTTTGAGAGTTGAAAAAATGTCTGAAGTAAAATGTTCTATCTACCTAAAAAATCCTTCAATTATTATCGGGAAAAATATGGTTGAACGTAAATGAAATTTATATTCTAATAAGAAAACTTACTGTTTCATAATGAAGTCATAAATGGGTTTCATTATAATATCCATGAGTTTGTTTTTCATATATTCACTCAGAATACCATGGTCTTTATAATATTTAGAGATCAGGTCACCGTAGGGAGAAACTGCTAAAAGTGTTTTCAGATCGAAGTCTGGAAAATCTAAACCCATAGCGCTTGCCATATTTTCTTTACCGTAAAAAGCTACCATTCTGTTCTCGATAGGAACCACATATAATGAATTATTAGCCTCCTCAATCTGATTGTCATTTGCATAGATGATAGGTGTCGACGATATACTGCAGTCTCCGAGTATATCATCTTGTATTTCAGATGAAAAATCACTTGCACATGCAGCACCTTGACTATTTTGTTCTGCCTGTAGTGAAGAAAACACTAGTAAGTGACTCTATACTCTTTATGAATTGATCAAATGTGTCTACAACCCTATTCGAAATTTTAATATTCTTCTTAATATTTCTGAAAATACATATATCCAATCGAACAAACAAACACATCTCACATTGTTTCGGAATTTTCAAAAAAGCAATGAATTGCAGTCACCTGCTTTTGAGCGCACGGTCAAACATTATTATTATTATCATCTTCAAAAATAAGTATCAAACTGAAATTGAATTACACTGTTGTTGAGAATTGGTTTTTGAGGTTTGGTCGATGTTTGATGCACAACAAAAAATATATTTGAAAATTTACTGACATTATCGCGATATGATTTCGAAATCAGTTGCGTGAAGCAATTTATCGACAAACAAGGGTGGGAGCGACCATGGGAATTCGTTTTCGGATGAAACTCTTGGGAATAGTTCTACACCGTTGGGATATTAAAACCTCACATTAGAAACGCTCCATACATTCGGAGAGAATCACTGAGTTGCTTAAATCCCATACGTCAGATTTCTTTTTCACGTTTTTATTCAGTAATGTCTTCCTTTCAATCGAAATAATTTTGATACAATTGCAAAACAGATTCTTTCAATTTTTAATAGCAGTCATTATTTCATTTCTCAAAATAAAATAATAGTTACGATATTTTTTAATATTAAGAATGACTTGCCATCATAAAAATCTAGAATTGATTGTAAGCTTCATTGTCAAACTATTTCGTGTGAATCTTTCGAAACTAGAATACCAGTTTCAATTCGTCGTACACAATATTCATTTGTGTATAAATAAAAATAATTTATTATTTTTGCAAAGATGATTCGATATGCTTGGTACGCTGCTAAACATTCTGGAGAAAAAGAATTTTATAAAGAAGGTTTGTTTCACAATTTCTTTACTGAAAACTGAATATTTTTGTGCATATTGTGCTAGATGTCAAAAAAATATTTTTATGGTAATTATGCCCTTTAGCGACATGTTCCGAAAAAAATAGTAATAGTACCCAAAATCTTTTGGAAAAAATCATACTCACAGTTGAAGAGTTGCGGAATACGATGGTGAAATCGAAAGGTCCTAATTTGTTCTCGTTGTTAAAAAAAAAATGCTGAACGTTCAAAATAGTACGTTCGGTTAGCTGTGTTTGTGACGGCCATCTTGGTTCAAAAAGACGTAATTGATGATGAAAATAATCTTTTTCGCTGAAAGTGGGCGCATTTTTCTCTGAGAAAAGCTTGAAAACGACTAGACAAAGCATTTTCAGTGAGTATTAGTTAAAATATAAAGAAATATTACCTAAAACCCAAATTTACCTAACCTCAAAAGACGTCAGTTTTGCATATTTTTTTTTGGAAAAACGAAAACAAATCAGGACATTTCGATTTCACCATCGTATTCCGCAACTCTTCAACTGTAAGTATGATTTTTTCAAAAGATTTTGGGTACTATTACTACTTTTTTTCTAAACTTGTCGCTAAAGCGCATAATTACCAATTATTATTAAAAAATTGAAAGAATCTGTTTTACAAACATATCGAAATCATTTGGTCTTGGAAAGTAGATATTTATTAATGGAAATAAAATAAGAGTCGAACGCAGGACTCCAACCGGAGGTGCTCCAAGCCCCAGCACGGCGCTGCAAGTCTGTGAACTAGGTGATCTAGACTACGCTGTCTAATTATGAAGGAGAGTTGTTACGGAAATATGAGCAATTCTGTGAATTTTAATTATTTTCAAACGTGATATCCTCCGAATATATTGAGCATTGCATGTTACTAACTGAGATTTGAGAGATGGATTCCCAACGGAGTACAATTATCCGTCAAAATTTCATCCCAAAACGAAGTCCAAATGTTACTGAAATATTGGCGAAAAATTCAAATGCTTCAATCTAGAATATTTGGCCGATGTTTTCAATTAATAAACGGATGTCCAACCTAATCATTTTTTAGAACCATTTTGGGAAATAATTCCAAAAATTACGCACAAACATCACAAAAATAATGAATGAAAAGAAAACATATAATACTTCAGTACATACCGACGACTCTACTATCCACTTCTCAGTGAATTTCATCCTTTTTACGATATTAGGGATCAATTCCTTAATTAGGCTTTCTGTTAGTTTTGTTATATTATCAGGTGTTATTTCATGCTCTGAAAACCCAAAGCGTGAATTTCAGTATAAAATCTAATGATACCTGGCCAACAATCAATCTGTTAATTTTTTCATTCACACCAACGAAGTGCATAAAACAATTTCTCAGAATATCTGTAAATATAGGTTTTCACCCTTGAATATTGGAATCAAATCGGCCAATTCCCATTCGTCTAGAATTTTCTCCATAATAATAAATCACTAAAAATATTATGAACAATAAACTATAAAAAACTGTTCCTGCTCTCTTCGACTGTTCTTCGAAAATGTCTGCCAATAAACTTTCCACTAGTTCCAACTATCTAGACTAGCATCATGCGCAAGCCCTATCATTCGCTCCGACCAACCACAATCTGCGCGGGAACAAACGGCCAGCCGTAGTAGAGCGTATCTGTATTTGGCTTGCGTATACAGTAGAACCCCGATTATCCGTGCCAGTCGGGACCGAGCCTTCGCCGGATAATCGAAAACACGGATAATCCAAAGACCTTGTTTTAATTTTTCAATCATTTATTTAGACAAAGCCATGTGTAAAACAAAGAAAAAAAACGTTATGCTAGATACATGTAACAAAAAATAACAGTTTCAATATTTATACATAATGTCTAAACGTACATTGAACAATGTATATATGTATGTCACATTGAAAAATCACTTGAAAAAATCACTAATTTTTGTTTGTTTTTGGGATTCGTAAATTTTAGACTTTATAATCTCCTTCATTTTTCTAAGCTGAAGCTCAAGAATATCATCAATTCCAGGCTGATCTCCAAAATATTGGATAAGTAAATTTACTGCATCCCCTGCTTCTCGATGACTTATTTTTTTTACGCAATTATTTTCATCGTCATCACTACTTTCATCAGAGGTTTCTGCGGACGTCTGATTATTCAAATAATCGACATCTACAATCTGATAACCTTTTTCTTCTTCATCACAATCTATCCATTCCTGAATTTCTCCTTTGTCTATTTCTTCCAAACCTTTGATATGGGAAGCTATAGATGTTATGTCTCCGACTGATAACTCACCTTCATTTAAGTCATTATCGTCTTCAATACCTTTCTCATCTGATATATCTTCTAAAGTCATTATTTTATAAAATGCTTTTTTAATTGTAGACGCTTTCACTTCACTCCAGGCGCGAGCTACAGCATAAATTACTTCTTTCAAATTAAGTTAGTTTCCAAAACTCCATAAAGTCACATTCTCCCAACATTTGAAGCATAAGATCTTTTCTATAAAGCCTTTTCATTGTCTCTATAACGCCTTGGTCCATTGGCTGGGCAATAGATGTTACATTCGGAGGAAAATATGCTGCAAATATGTTCCCATCTGCTGACTTCAGTTGTTCAACATCAGGATGCGATGGTGCATTATCCAGTAACAGTACAGCCTTGGGAGGAAGATTATTTTCTTGCAAATAATCTCCAACTTGAGGTATAAATTTTTCGAAAAACCACTTTTTAAAAATTACTCTATCCATCCAAGCTGCCTTTTGATTATAATAATCAACAGGCAATGTTTTTACATTTTTAAAAGCCCTTGGATTTTTGGATTTTCCGATGACTGCTAACTTAAGCTTATGAGTTCCTGATGCATTTGCACAGCATAAAACTGTTACACGGTCTTTGCTTACTTTGAAACCTGGTGCGCTACTTTCTGAGCCTGCAGCAAGTGTTCGTCGCGGCATTGCTTTCCAATAAAGTCCAGTTTCATCTCCATTATAGACTTGCTCAGGTCTCAAGTCGTGCTCCTTTATAAGATTTTCCAAATCATAGCAAAATTCAACCATGGCGACATTATCTGCACTTAATTTTTCCCCTTGAACAGCTAATTCTCGTATTCCATGACGTTTTTTAAACCTGTATAGCCAACCAGAGGATGCTGAGAAGTTTCCTTCAATTTTCAACTCCTTGTGGAACATTTCAGCTTGCCTAGCACACATATGTCCTGATATTGGAACACCTTCTGATCTTTTCTGCAAGAACCACCTGGTCATAGCGTCGTCAAGCTCTCGGAATGTAGACCCTTTTAGAGATTTCCTGTCCGAAATAGCTTTTGCACTATCAGCTTTTGCTACAAAGCTCTGTAATTCGGCTTTCTTCTTTATAATGTCACGAACCGTTTGTTTTCCAATGTTATATGTTGTAGCCAACACAGCAACACTTGTGTTCTTTTCAAATCGTTTCAAAATTTCCATTTTTTGTTCAATAGTTAAAACATTGCGCTTACGCTTTTGATTAACACCGGTACGCTGCATTTTGTGTTCGCGTTTAAACGAGTCAGACGGAAGTAGCGTCAGTGGCGAAACTAATAAGTGAATACATAAATAGGGGATTCCCCGAGTCGAACACGTGTCGTGCCAACCTCTGCTGCACTTGTCAGAATGCCGCACGGAGAATCCGCCGCCCGGATAAAGCGCGCACGGATAATCGAGGTTCTACTGTATTAGTATTTGGATTAAGAATAGTGTATGCTTCAGAAGAGCAGTAGTTGAATTCGCGGAAGATATTTCAGATTTCAACCAAGATAGCTATTCTTAATATAATCAGTGCAACTCTTCCATCAAAACAATTTTTACTACAATTGAGGATTAATATTCTAGTTATAAGAATGGTTTTTTTTCAAGTCAATATCAAAACTAGACTTCGATCGACTTCTATTAATTTTGACCCATGTATGACATTTTCTCTAGAGGAAACAAAATGATTTTCAATGGATCTTGATAGCTATTCTTGCTTTTATACTAGTGATCTTGTTGAATCGAGAACACGAAATCTTCAGTTAAATATATTGTAATCTTGGTAAACAAGTATATGTGTGTTCTTGAAATGAAAGAATGATATTTTTGTTTCAAGTAAAATAGTTTCAACGCAATATTAAAACAACTTAGATTTAGAATATTTGTTCAAGATTATCCTTATACTTGAATGTAGATTACGATTTTTTTCCGTGTACGTATTTCCTCACTATAGTATGTTTTTAAAGGCCCCATGAAAGTCTTATCTAACGGCTGCAATTAATGAGTCGTGTGAGGAGGTAACGAAACTATGTCCACGTTATTTTCCCTAGCAATATCTATTATATAGATATTGTGAGTATGACTGTAGTGTCCGTCTAGTATCAGTAAAACCCTCGATTCAGGAGTCGGGTTGGTGTTTTGCTTGAACCAGTCTGTAAAGATGTTCATTGTTATCCACCCTGATGGATGTGCAACTCCGACTGATCCTGGAGGACAGCCTCTCATTAACTGAGCACTCATATTTCTTCTGAGAAAAATAATGAACGGTGGCACAAAATAACCAGTAGCATTCTGTAATCCCCTATTGTCATCAGAGATCCTCTTTATGCTGAAGTCAGTGCAGCTACCTGGCGTTTAACTTTGTGGCCGATGATTTGTGTTATCTTACTTTGTACTATTGTGAGGCCTTATTCATCCACGTTGTAAATACGATTTGGTGGATAGTCATTTTTAGTGTGAAGTTTTTCAAGGAGGTTGAAAAAGGCTTCCACTTTTTCTTTATCAAATCCAAATGCTCTGGCGAATGATGTACCAGTAGGTCTTCTTATCGAAAGTGTATCTTTATGACGATTCAAAAATAACTTTAACCATTTTTTTCCAGCCATACCTGATTCACCGAAAGGATTCTGCAAATTGTTTCGTTTTGTTAGCATGAACGCCATACCGGGAAGATCAGTTCTTGTTAAACCGTGAAATTTGCTCTCCTTATTAGTATGTATTCTACTAGCTGACCTTCGAGTTCAGAGCCCAAGATAGTTTTCGTCCTAATGTAGCTGCTGAAACTTCTGCAGACTGTTCATTTTTTTGGCAGAGACGAAATAAAGTTGTCCTAGGCACTTGAAAATGCTGTGTAGCTTTCACATATCCCATTTTCTTTTCCCGACCGAATTTTATAGCTTGTGCCATTTTTCTTCATCCCAGGTTTTTCGTTTGGTTGATTGTGAACCGGACATTCTAAAAACAAACATTGCCAAAACCAGAGGCGAAAACATTGGCCTTTTCTTGTAGCATAGGGCCGCTGATAGGTATTCCTTTATTTCTTGTGATTTTGAACCATTGCAATAACGCTTGATCAATGTTATCATGTTGTGATTTCCGAAGCTTTTTTGGTTTTAAAACATTTGAATTGAATGATTCCTTGATTCGGTCCTTGTTTTTCAAAATCATTGAAATTGTCGAATGACCGACACCAAATTCTTTTGCGGGAGCTGAATTGGATTCTCCATTTTCTAGTCTGGCTAAAATTGCACCTTTCTCCTCAATACTGAATGCTTTACGACGTTGCGATGTCATTTCGGCACTATCAACGCTACCTCTCAACGGTATCGACTAGACTGAAAATTAAAAACGAACATGTCGGTACGCGTACCTATATCACGTATTCAACGTCCTATGGAAAGGGATGGATTGGTTAGCGAAAACGATCGAGCCGTCACTATAACCGAAAAAACATTACATATATTTAATAATAGCAAGTATCTATCATATAATTATGTTTTCCGTATCTTAAAGTCTGTTTTTAAAAAGGATTTATTCTATTTTGAATTAAGAATTACAACACTTGGATAAATAATTAATAATTCTACAGATTAAGATTTGGGAAAAACGTGAGTTACAAAACGAAGCTTGATGTTCTAAGTCTGATTCATAACTAACTAAAGTCTGTCCTGAAATCTAAAAAGAAAGCTTTATGAGTTCACAGAGAGAATTTGCACTTCTGCACTATCGCGCACATTTTCAAGAACGGCGTTGGTCGAGCTTCTTCTATTATGTTGACTTGTGCTGTTTCGGTCGATGTGGATCTCATAATACCTCCCCCCTTAGTTCAGATAACGTCCTCGTTATCAGTGGGATCACCTGGGTTGTTCTCGAGGTCGATGCGAATGATTTTCCTCGGATTGTATAACAGGTCTCTAATTCTTACTCTGTTTATCATGACAGTGATTGTTCCAATGATTATGAAACAGAGTAAAATTCCGCTTATGGTATAATGCGTGTGTTGAGTTATTGGATGTAGATAAATTGGTTGATTTTGAAGTTTCTCAGCTTCTTGCAGGATTGATGTAGGTTCTCTTAAGTGTTTTAACTGAAGTTCCATTTTATAATCGTAACTCAATGGGAGTTTCGAAATGTTTTCAAATTTCATCTCAAAAATTGGTTCAGTGTTGTCAAATATTGAATTGTCGATGATGATGGTACAATCTGAATGTAGCAGGTTTATTCCTTGTATGGATTTTTTCATAATTATACCATGGCAATCTTCTAGTATTGTCTGCGTATTCTTAAACAGGGTGAGAAGCTGTTTGTTCTGAAGTGTATGGATTATCTTATAGTTGTTTTTGATGAGCACTTTTTGACACTGGTCTGGTGATGACAGGATGCAGGCTTCTTTGACTGGTGGTTGAAGACATAAGACAATGGAACTGCCTAATGTGGAAATACAGGCTTCATTGGTCCAGTATTCTTATTAGTTGATTCTGACCAAATACTTTTTCGGAGGTATTACAGCATTATCTTGGTGGTTAGGTAGAGGGTACACTCGGAAATAGTTTGTGGTGATATGTTTGAGAATAGGAATTTTGAGGAGAAAGGTGATGGATTCATCTGTTCCTATGACAGATATTTTAGCAAACTCTATAGTTTTATAGAGATGAACGTGATCGATTGGAGATAATTGTTGTGGTTTATAAATTTTTTCGAGATACTTTCCGAACAAAAGGAGTTCATCGATTTTTATGAGTTCTAAATTTGGTATTCCTTTCATTGCAAAACTGATAGTTCTTTCAAGCATCAAGAAAGTATTCAATAGATCTTCTGCTTGAAGTATTTGATATTCAACAGTCATTCTGAATTGTTCCGTTGATTTTATGTTTTGAAAAAGTAATTTAGTATGTTGAATATTATCATTCAATAAAGCTAAATCTTCTGAGTACCTTTGTGTTAAATGATTTGCAAAAGAAGTTAATTTATTAATTCTTTCAATTTCAGAGTTTTTAATTTGATGGAGACTTTCTATGTTCTCGTTAATAGTTTTCAGATCATCGTCGTCTAGATTTCCTGTGATAAATTTTATGCCTTTGCCAATAAAATTAGCCAAACCTCTTTTAACTTTTTTGTTAATGAATTTATGTAGTATTTGTTCAATTTGGGCTAAATTCGATTTTAATTGAAGGTAAATTCTATGAGATAATTCATCAATAGTTCGATTTTTCTGCAGTGCATTAAAGTTGTAATTGAGTTGATCATAATTGATTTGTAAATTCGTGATGTTTATAAAAAAGAGAAAATTATGGTAATGATCAAGAATTTTTGCCTGACTTAAGGGTTCTTCAAAGTATCCATTACTGATTATTTTGTTGACCTGAAGGGCCTGGTTGATTTGGGCCTGTATCAGGAGGATCATTGGTATCCTGAAAAGAACAAACATTTTTTTCTTAGTCGTTTGACTCTTTTGATATGAGCTGTGGTTTCTCTAGATTTTTGAGTTAAACCACTAATTTTATTTTGTTGTTGTCGTTCAACTGTAACTTTTTCAAAAGGCGGGCAGTTTTTCTGGGTCTATTTCTTTCAACGTAGACTTCTCTTTGTGCTAGATTTGGGGGATCGTTTCTATTCTCATTTATTCTATTCAAATTTTTCTGCCCTTTTTCTTTATTCCGTTCGTAAATATGGTCAAAAAATGGTAATATTTCTTTCTTTCTTTTTTCGTTGTATTGCTCGTAAACTGTCATGTTCAAGTCAAATTCTGGTAATTTGTCGTACGGACCGTAAAGTAAATGAAATGGAGAATATCCGGTCGTTGAATGTATTGATTGATTATAGATCGAAGTTGCAGTGATCATAAGATTTGAAGGATTTTCATTTGGATTTTTCAATTTCAAAATTCTGAGTTTTTCTAATAGTGTTGAATGAAATCTCTCAATAGGAGAGTTTGAACTTGGGTTATTCACAGTAGTAAAGTGTAAATCAATTTTATTCAATTTACAATACTCTAAAAAGGTTTTATTATGAAATTCTCTTCCTTCGTCACAAACAATTTTTTGAGAAATATTATGATGTGCCAAATAATGGCGTAATTTGTTGAGGATTGCTAATGCTGTACCATCTTTAACGAGATACGACTGGGCGTATTTAGAAAAGAGGTCTATTATTGTCAAAAATTTGGAATTAAGAAAAGAAAAAGTATCGATGTGTATTACTTCAAATGGTCTCTTTGCAAGAAGAGGGCCAGAAAATTTCAATCTATTATTAATTATGAAATTATGATTATAAGGGTGTCTTTTGTATTTTGACTGAAGACATAGTTCACATTTGTTTATGATTTCAGTGATTTTGTTTTTCATTTTCGGCCAATAATACTTTTTTGATAAAAATTTGTGACTTTCTGAAATTCCATTATGATTTTTGTCGTGATATTCGGAAATAATTTCTTTTTGATTTTCCTCGCAAATTAGATCCAATAAGTAGATATTGCTAATAAAAAGTTTGGCAGAGTAGTTAAATGATTCTTTACAAAATCTAACGAGAGGCAAACGCAGCTTATTGTCTCTAAAATAAATTCCGTAAGATTCATTTGGTCTGAGAATTTCTTTGAAAAGTTTAGAAAAATCATCTGTAATACAATTTTGTAGTATTGATACGCTATACGTGTTTCTTCCGAAGGGTTTACTAAATTTCAAATTGAATTGTTCACCGATGTTTAAAATAACTCGATTGGGATAGATATTGACTGATTTTTCTGTAATTGGAATGACTTTTCCATTATCTTCTTGGGTAGAATGAATGGTAGCATCAGTATCAGAATTTTGATCATCATTTAAATTTTGTTGTTCACTAATATTTGGAATAGATAATTCATCGTTTTGGGGATTGAGAATATTTTCTAATTCTTCATCGCCTAATTCAGGGAGTTCACTCACATTTGGTAAAATAGAGGATAGTTCTACATTTAAATCAACATCAGATAGAAGTAGTTCATTTTCTCGATTATGTATTTCTATACGAGAAAGAGCATCGGCAACTTTATTTTCTTTGCCTTTGGTGTGAATGATTTTAAAATCAAATTCTTCTAATTTCAGTTTCCAACGTATGAGTCGAGAATTTGGTTCTTTGATTTTAGAGAGCCATACGAGGGGATTATGATCGGTTTCAATTGTGAAATGTTGTCCATAAAGATAAGGCCTAAAATGTTTTGTAGAATCTAGGATTGAAAGTAATTCTTTTCCGATAGTCGAATAATTTCTTTCAGCTGAATTTAGAGTTCTTGAATAGTAAGCTACAGGTCGATTTGATTGTGATCAAACACTTCCAATAGCAACATTTGAAGCATCGGTGGTTAATTTGAATGGTTTCTCGAAATCTGGATATACTAAAATTGGGGCATTTGTCAATAATTCTTTGCATAAGTGGAATGCATGTACGTAATCGGGATTATCAGGGTTTATTTTTGCGCCTTTTTTCAAGCATTTAGTAAAAGGTGAGACAATATGTGCGAAATTTTGAATAAATCTGCGGTAGTAACCTACCAAACCTAGAAATGATTTGATTTCTTTCACTGTACGAGGTATTGGGTAATTTTCTATAGTGTTTAATTTTGAGGGGTTGGGGGATACTCCTTCCGGGGTTATCACATGTCCCAAAAATTCTACATTTTTGCTTAAAAATTCGCATTTGTCAAGTTCGATTTTTAGGTTGAATTCTTTTATTTTTTGAAATATTAATTTTAAGTGATTAATGTGTTCTTGTAAGGATTTGGAAAATACGACAACGTCGTCCATGTATACAAAACAGAATTTATGGAGATATTCTTTGAGTACGTTATCCATACAACGTTGAAATGTACTTGGGCCGTTTTTCAAACCATAAGGCATTCTAACATATTCAAAGTGGCCATTATTCACTGTAAACGCGGTTTTTTCGATCGATTCGGGGTCCATTTCAATTTGATGAAATGCTTTTGCCATGTCGATTGTTGTGAAATAACAACTTTTTCCTAAGTTATCTAAAATTTCTTCGATACGCGGTAAAGGGTATTTATCTTCTATGGTTTTTTCATTAAGACGTCGATAATCAATGACCATTCTGTATTTCTTTTGTCCAGATGCGTCTTTTTTCTTATCAACAATCCAAACTGGGGCACTGTAGGGTGAAATCGATGGACGTATAATTTTGTCATCTAATAATTTTTGAATTTGTTCCTGAATAATTTTTTTCATGTGATGGGGGTGTCTAAAAGATTTAACATAAACTGGTTCTGTAGAGTTTGCAATTCTGGAAGCTCAGTTATGGTGCAAAAGAATAAAGATGGTTTTGATTTTAAGAAGTTTTATTTTCAGCTAAGAGATTCCGATAAACTTAACAGTCTGACATTCACACTTCTCTCTATCAAGTGTCAACTTAGGTTAGAATCCGTGTACTGTGTCAATGATCACAGAATAGGAATAATTAAGCCAGATTCACACAATTGTTATATCAACACACCCCTTCAATTTTATGAATCTGACAATACAACAAAATATTACAATTCAGTTACATTTAACAAATTTCTAAAATAACAAAATTTCACTCGAGGCAATGCTTTTGTCAATACATCTGCCTGTTGATCCTCTGAAGGAATGTATTCAAGTTTAACTTTATTTTGAGCAATACAATCACGGATAAAGTGATACTTTACATCAATATGCTTACTTCTATTCATTTCTAAAGTAGACGCAATTCTAATACAGGACTGGTTATCTTCGTGAACAACAATCGGTTTATTTTTCACAAATATTTCCAACAGTATCTGATTTATGAATAAACTTTCCATTATGGATGAGCACAAAGCAACATACTCTGATTCTGTACTTGATAATGCAACTAAATTTTGTTTCTTAGTTTTCCATAATATAGTATTATTGTTCATTTTGATTAAAAATCCTGTAATACTTTTTCTATCATTTGGATCATTCGCATAGTCTGAGTCTACAAATGTATGAATCTGAATATCTGATTTATTTTCTTTTACAAATTTTAGTCCAAAATTTCTAGTCCTATTCAGATATTTAAGAACATTTTTCAAATAATGCCAGTGATCCTTTCCATGAGCATTTTGAAATTGACTAAAATAAGAAATTGAGTAGCACAAATCTGGTCTTGAACCTAACATGACATACATCAAGCAACCAATTAATTCCCGATAAGGTAAATTTTCTGAACATTTGTCATCTGATGCTAAATATAGTTTTGGTTGCATAGGAATATCACTACCTTTACAATCATTCATGTTGAACCTAATTAGAACTTTATCTATCAACTTGGTTTGTGAAATAAACAATTCATTTCGAAATTTACTTATTTCTAATTCTAAAAATGTCAACGATTCATTTTTCATTTCAGTCATTTTAAATATTTCTGACAATTTATGCTTTATATAATTTATATCTTCCTCATATTTTGCAAAAATGATCAGATCATCCACATAGAGTAACAAATATATACCTTGAGGTTTAAAATACAAGCACGGATCTTTCTTTGATCTTTGAAAACCTAAAGTTATTATTTTATCATGAAACGTGTCATTCCAACATTTCGGGGCTTCCTTCAAACCATAAAGGGCCTTATTAAGTTTACATACCAAATTATTATTGTTTTCATTTTTAAAACCTGGTGGTTGGTGCATATAAACAGGTGATTTTAACATACCATTCAAAAAGGCTGACTTTACATCCATTTGTAGTATATGTAAATCTTGTTCTAAGGATAATACAAGTAACATTCTTATGGTCACCATTCTTGCAACTGGTGAATAGACATCTTCATTTTTCAAACTTTGTAAAAATCCTCTAGCCACTAACCGAGCTTTCTTCACAACTTTTCCATCAACCTCCTTTTCGCGAAACACCCACTTTGAGTCTATCACTTTCACATTACTTGGAGGGTCTACAAGCTCCCATGTTTGTTGTTCTTCTATGTTCTTCAACTCTTCTTGGATAGCTTCTTTCCAACCTCCTCCTATAGATACGGCTTCTTCATAAGATGTAGGCACCTCACCTGGTAAATATCCAACAGACAAAGCTGCTAGTAGTTCAGTTTCATCATCGAGATCATAGTCAAGTAATCGAGCTGGCAATCTTTTGTTTCTTTTACCCCTACCAATTCCTAATTCTTCTGTTTCAATATTTGAGTTTAGTGTTTTCTTGTTATCTTCAACTTCACATTCATCATTATCTTCCAAAATTCTTATAGTTTTATCATTTTGATCAGTAAGTTCCTTTTCTTCATTAAAAACAACAGATCTTGCTACAACTACTGAATTTTCTTCCATATCATATAATTTATAACCGTTATTACAATATCCAATGAGAATGGTTTTCTTGGAATGAGAATCCAATTTACCTATACGATTTTCTTTTGGTATATGTGCATATGCCACACATCCAAAAACTCTGATTTTATTTAAGTCAGGATTATATCCATACCACATACTTGCCGGGGTAGTGTTTTTAGGTATCGTTGATGATTCTAATCTATTGAGTAAGTATACTGAAGTGAGTAGTGCATCTCCCCAGAATATTTTGTCTAATTTTGATTCAAAAATTAAGCAACGTGACATTTCCAATATAGTACGGTTGAATCTTTCTGCAATTCCATTTTGTTCAGGATTCCTAGGTATCGTGTATTCAATCTGTATACCTTTTTGATTACAAAATGCTTTGAAGGTTTCTGAACTATATTCACCTCCATTGTCACAACGAATTCTTGAAATTTTTCTATTAAACCTAGAGCTTACTTGAGCTTCATACTCTTTAAATTTTTCAAGAACTTCGGATTTATTTTTCATTAAATAAACTTGTGAAAAATGAGTATAATGGTCAACAAAACTTACATAATACTTCATATTATCTCTCGTTTGGGGTGATATTGGTCCACAGACATCTGATGAGATGACTTCCAGCACTCTCTTTGGCTTCCGTTCATCAGTCATCGATTTGAAATGGGTTCGTGTCTGTTTTGCTTTCAGACAAACTTCACATAGGGATGTTGGTGGATATTTCGAAGAATGTCCCATTCGTCTATGCAGCAAGTCTTGGTCAACAGCAATGTTCAAACAGTCAAATCTAGGATTAAAACAGACTACATATAAGTTTCCTTTTAGATTTCCTTCTAAAACTATTGTATCATTACCTTTCCTGCATATCCTTACCTTTCCATCTTCAAATATTACCTTGAATCCTTCTTTTTCTATTCTTTTTACCGATAACAAGTTATATTCCAAGTCATCACTCTGTAGTACATCTTTCAGATTAAAATTTCTTCCATTCTTGTCAGTTACATGTAGGTTTCCACTTCTTGTAACATTTACAACAGATCCTTTCTTGGCAACATTTATTTGACAACTAACAGGTTTAATATTTGACAAATAAACTTTAGTTTGTTTATTTACTAAGTGGTTTGTTGCTCCTGAATCGATTATGAACATCAAAGTTTCATCTGTAACTGTTCTATCATTTTTGTTTGCAATGAACGATATTTCTTCATCTCTGGAGTCTTCACCGTTTGCAACATTTGCACTGCTTCTGCATTCATTCCTTTTGTGTCCATGTTTTCCACATTTATAGCATTTGAAGTTGAACTTTGGTTTTTCTTGTCCTCGAATTTGTCTATTTCCTCGTTTTTGAAAATTTCCTCTGTTACCATTTCCTCTGTACTTGCTAGTGAAAGCAACTGATTCTTTCTGTTGATCACCATTATTTCCTTGTCTGATTTCCTCCTGTAGCAACTTGTTTTTGACAAATTGTACGGTTACATCCTTTGGATTTGTACTGAACATCAAATCAATTGAAGTCGTTAATGCTTGGTAATTTTCAGGCATGGCTGCTAGAAGTTGACATATTATTTCCGGTTCTTCTAAATTTCCTCCACTTGCCTTCAAATCACTTACTATTTTGTCGAATTCCAAAAAGAAATCAGAGAGGTTACCTTCCTTGTATTTCATATTCCTGAGTTTTCTTTGTAGGTCCACCTGCATCGAGAGTCCTCTTCGAGTATATGTGTACTTCAAAGTTTCAAACATGTCTTTAGCTGTCTTCTTATCTTTTACCATTTCCAGCACGTCGTCTGCTAACCACTGTACCATAATGTTCCTTGCTTTCGCATCATCTTTCTTGAACTGTTGCAGTTGTTGTTCTCCTGTTGGTGCATTTTGTTCCAATACATTTAATGCATTATGCTGTTCCAGGAAAATCTTCAGACGGAATTCCCAGTTCGAGAAGTTTGTGCCATTAAAGGGTTTTAGGTTTGCTAGCTGTGAGTTTAACGTCGCCATTTCAACGTGTTCCAAGTTTTAATTCTAACTTGTTCTTTATTATACGCTTTTGACACTCAATAACTGTACTGGGCACATAACCTGTAGAGTTTGCAATTCTGGAAGCTCAGTTATGGTGCAAAAGAATAAAGATGGTTTTGATTTTAAGAAGTTTTATTTTCAGCTAAGAGATTCCGATAAACTTAACAGTCTGACATTCACACTTCTCTCTATCAAGTGTCAACTTAGGTTAGAATCCGTGTACTGTGTCAATGATCACAGAATAGGAATAATTAAGCCAGATTCACACAATTGTTATATCAACAGGTTCTTCATCTTTTGTTCGAATTTTGTGTTTTACATTATTGCTGAATGAAAGATCGGAATTTTCATTATAAAAAATATTTTTGAATTTACTACAGAGTTTCAAAATTTCTCGTTTTTCTTCAGAATTCATGTGTGAGGTTCTAATATTTTTAGCAATTCTAAAATTTTGGCTTTCTAATGGAGGTGTAGATATTTCAGTCTCTAAAAAAGATGTCACAGGTATTCTTTCAGAAAAATTTATTTCTATGTTATTTTGATTTGGTTTTGAAGTTGGTATAAAACAAAATCCGTTTTTCGCATGAGCAATGCATTCTGGAGTTGAAAATTCTTGAAAATTTAATTCTGGTAATAAAACATCACCGTTTTCTATAGTGACAGGTACTTTAACAAAATTATTTGCTTCGAATTTTTTCGGTTTTAATTTTGTGGAAGAATATGCAAGGTTGAATGGAATTTTCATGTTATTAATTTCTAAAGTATGTGTTTTATAGTCGATGTTTGCACCTAATTTTTGTAGATCTGATGTACCTAATAAAGCGTCGAATTTCTGATGCCAATCAACTACATGTAGATGGATATTATCGAAGATTCCTATTTCGTATAAAAGTGGAATGCTCAAATTATTGTCAGCTTTAATAGTATTTCCTAAGCCTGAAACACTGAATTCTTCTTTGTATAAATATTCAAAAAATTTTTCGAAGGCAGGTTTCGAATTAATGACGGAGTTTGTTGCTCCCGAATCAATTAAAATTTTAAGATCAATTTTGGGTAGATAAATATAGGGCAATTTTGACTTAATTCTAAGTCTAAATTTCTTGGGATTCCGAGGCATTCATCTGAAAATTTTCGTCATCCTCGTAATAATTCTCACAATCAGGTTGTTGTTCAATTTCCGCATTATAATATTCCGTTTCATAACATTCTGGATCATCATTCTCGGTTTGAACATTAAATAATACTTCCGAATAAAATTTTGGTTGTTGTGATTGATTTGGATTTCTTTGGAATGTTCTGGTTGATATTGACATGGGTGTTTGTTGTGGTTGTTTAGAAGTATTCCTAGTCGAAATTGACATAGGCGTGGGTTTTGGTTGATTTTTGTAAATATTTGAACCAGGTTTGATTCCAAAAACTTCGCGATTCGTGGGGAATCTTTGATTGTTTGAAATCGGTTTATTTATTGAGTGAGGGAAACCTGGTGGGTTTCTAGAATTGTTATTAAATTGAGAATTTGTTGCTGGATTAGTAAAATTTGGCGGGTTATTAAAATAATTTGGAGTAAAATTATTGTAATGATTTGAACGATTTGGATAATTTGATGGTTGTGGGCGTATGTGAATTGGTTTTTTAGGCGTTTCTTGTGATTTTCGTAGGAATTCACAATATTCCCATTCTTGTTTTCTATTATCAAAAAATTTGCATCTATTTATACATTCTTCGATGGTATTTGAATCGAAATTACTTAGATAGGATCGATAAGGTACTAGAATTCCAATTTGAAATGTTTTGAGGGCTAACTTTTGAATGTCCTGCTTTTTGTACAAGAGATAATTTGGGTCTGGAATATTTAAGGTCAGATGTTGAAGGAGATCATTTAAATTTTTTGATAGCCTACTGTAAAAATCTAAATAATTTTCACTTCTATGTTGTACGCATTGACTTAATGATGAAATCAATAAATCTTCGTCACGTTGGTCTCCGTACCTTTGCAAGAGAACTCTTCTGATTGTAGGCCAATCAGAGGCATTTTGGAAAGCAATGAAATCTCTGGCTTCATTTTTCAATTTTGATCTTATAGAAAAATTTAACGCATTGAACAGATCAGCATGAAGAATTTCACAAGCTCTAGTAGCTCTATCTCTTTCTTTCGCACATGTTTTTCTGGTCATTTTCGCTTTTGAACAAACTGAACAACTACCTGTGCTTAAATTATATGTGAGTTCTTTAACTCCTTGAACAACTTTAGGTAGTTTTCCTAAATAAGATGAAGATATATGACCCATTCTACGGTGCCACATACTACCTTCTTGAGCCAACCTTTTTAACTGATCACAAGTGAATCTTTTACGTAGCTTACGTGTTTCTCTTCTTGTATTATTAACGGTATTGGTTTTGATAACTGAGAGTTTCATTTCACTAAAAGAATTTTCTTTCAAATTAAACATTTTATTTGTACTTTTATTTTCTTCATAATTAACATTATTCGTTCCACTTGAATTTATCCTTGCCGATACTCTATACACGCCTTCCGAAACGAAAACTAGGGATATTTTTCTTCTTAACCCACTTATTCCTGAACCATGAGAAATTCAATTAAATTGCAAGATTTTTTTGTGTACAACTTTATTTCAATCTCAGAAATGGAATTTGACAGTCACAATAAAAAAATCAAAAAAGATCAACACAAAAACGACTGTCCTTTATATAGGACGTCAGGAGGATTTATGACTAGAATTATAATTTTGTATGAAAATCTAAAAAACATTTGACGTGGAGTCCGATGGCACATTTCACACACCTCGTGTTTGTTTTGAGAGGACATTGGCGGCATCTAGTTTGTTTATCCTGTGGGATTACAAAATGATTGATACAATCATACCGCGAATCAATATTTTCCCGTTGACTAGGGCGACCAACTGAACATGTGCTGACTTTCTTATGAGTTTGTAGCAGAGAAATAGCGATTCTTCTACGAAATGCTAAATGGTCCAAATGTTTATCTTGATTACTGAGGCGACTAAGTTGCCACGCATTTTGTATTGCCATATCAATACTATGGGCAAACATGCAAAAATACCATTTTTTGCCTCTAATTCCAGTGCGGTATAGTGAGATGTTCTGATCGCTTCTGTCAACGCCGCCCATGTTCTCGTTGTACAATTTTATCATGAACGGCTGTGGTACTTGTATTGTTTTTTTTTCCTGTCGGGAATACCTTTTTACCATACGGATAGGATTGACTCCAACTGCATTCGATGCTAAGGAGACCACACTATTGTCATTCCAACATAGGACTGTCAGATTTCTATCAAGGTCTGTCTTGTAGTCATGTGTTCCTCTTGCAGACTTTTTCATTTCAGCAGTGGATTTCAAAGGATTTTTTGAAATTCTATTGCTCCGTATTGTACCTGTCCCACAAATACCAATTTCTGACAATTTTTCAAACAGTGCCATACTTGAGAAGAAGTTGTCAAAGAATATATGGAATTTACTATTGGGCCACCGACTTCTGAGGGAATTTGCATAAGTGAGCACTACTCCAGCACCGACTCCCAGTTTTTTGTATTCTGTTGACACATGAGTCGAAGCTCCCTGATATGGTTCAAACCAATTTATATAACCATTCCTTGTACAGCCTACCCAAAGCTTGTATCCCCATCGTATAGGCTTACCTCGGATGAATTGTTTGGCACCATGCCGCCCAAAATAGGGAACCATTGCTTCATCTACACTGTGATGTTCCTTATGAGGTGCAAACTTCAAAAAATTATTGTTGAGGGATGTGAAAAGAGGCCGTAATTCAGAAAATTTATCATCAGGATCTAGGTTATTATTATCTGCAATATGAAGAACTTTCATTATGTAGTCGAACCTATCTCTAGAAAGAGCCTCAGATACTAGTTGGTTATGCACATCTTTGTCCCTCTCCCAAAACATCTTCCTCCTGGGGTACGGTACATATCCACTCAGTATAAGTATTCCCACAAAACTCTTCATTTCTTCTACATTTATTGGCTTGCAGTTTATATTCTTCATTGCCGCATACGCGTTCGATTGATTCGTCAACATATCGAATATATTTTCATCAAAAAGGCTGTAGAATAACGAAATTTGAGATTTCTCATCATCGTTATTTTCTGGTTCGATTTCCTCGAATGGATTAGATTGATGAGAAGTAGGCAAATAAGAGTCCCTCCAATTGAACACTTTAGCCGATTTCAAAATCGAACATTTAGGCTTAGTAACTAACCTCGCTAGAGGAATATTATCATCGTCTGAGTCTGAATCCTCTATTCGAAAAGGTACCTGTACCTCAGCTTGGGTACGTAATTGTGAGGGGGGTAAGTTATCAGGTGACATCACATCTTCATTTCCGGAATCTTCCTCAGTCTCAGCTCCGTCATCTGGTGGAAGCATGATGATATCTGCAGAAGGATGGGGAAAATCAAGATCCTCTATCATTGCCAGTGCCTCGTGCAACGAAAACCCTCTGAAATTACAAGAAACAAATGATTAACACAACCATGGAAAAACTGTGATATAAATTAATTATAATATTCGATACTCCTGACGTACTACATATAGGACGGTAATACTTAACCTCATTTTTGGAGAGAATTCCATGCGTTTTTCAAGCTTGCTATAAATTAGTGAGGAAGTGAGCTAGTTTTCAACATTCTACATATGAAAATTAGGGATAAAATATAATGTTTCGATTTTTTCACTCACCTTGAAAATCTGATGCCTATATCACTCATTTTTACGAGAATTTGTCACTAAATATAACTAACTTCAACACAGCTATAAGCAGCCTGATCGAATATAACAACAGCAGTAAGTATGTAGAATAACAAATACGTAACGCGCAGCCGCAATATGATCCAGGGGCGCAGCTACAAATTAAATAATGTGGTGTCTTTCCATTAGGACGTTAGGGATATCTGGGTTAATTTTCTAGACAAAATAAAACCATTATTAGCATTTAGTACAAGACTTGTCCCAAACTGAACGTTAAATGCAAGGACACTGAGAACATTATCCCTTATTACCGGGACATACTGAACAATCGCTAGATGTACAATGTGCGAACTTTTTCCAAACTGTACAAGTAATGGAAGAGTTCCCTGACCCATTGACACTATGTTCCCAGTTTCCGATGTCAAAACAACAGGTATAGGCTTATCATAAGCCTCATAATCCAACAGAATATTTTGTACATTCACCACATGGTGGGATGCACCAGAATCAACTAGAAATGTTGCAAACGTACAGAAATTGTTCAGATCAAACAGTGACTTACTAGATTTGTATTCCTTCAGTTTTCTACAGTCCTTCTTTTCATGACCTTTCTTATGGCAATAATAGAAGAATCTCTCTGTGTTGGTACATGCAGCTGACCGATGGAATAATAAACCACACTTTTTACAGCTGGCTTCTCGTTTTTCAGCTGGCGTCATTTTCTTAATTTTTTCGAGTTGTTCGATAGAATAGGGACTACTGTCTCCTTTCTTCTCTTTCAAATACGAAGGACTTTTGAAAGAATTTTTTTCCTTCTTCGTATGGGGCTCCCTATATGACCTATCATGTCGACTCTCTAAACAGAAATCACATATATTATTATCACTTTTTCCACATTTAATGCAGAGAACTGAAACGGAATTAAGATTATTCGTGAACATATTAGATTCTCCAATGGGATAATCAAAACATAAGGAACATGCAGTATAAACTTCATTGATCTCGATCTCGAGATTCCTATCTGTGTCATCAAAACATTCAGAACAAATATCATTCAAACTACTACTTGTATACATACTGTTGTCAACCTCTCTTTGCTAGCTCTAAAAATGCATTCTTCACAAAATCTGGTTGCCTCGGGTAAAGTGGTCATCGTTGTAAAGAATGCCAGGAACCCATTAGCATTCTTTACCTTGTGTAGGAAATACGCCACCACTATTTTTGGGTCCAATGGAACACCTAGTTCCTTGAATTCTTGGATACCTTTCTCAAACTGGGAGACGAAATTGACCGGATTCATCCTTGGGTAGAACACCGTCTTGCCGAAGTTGTCCAGTAGTTCAACCATCTTCTGGACGTCATTTTTACCAAACATTTTTGTCAGCTTTTGGAAAGCTTCGGCTGCTGACTGCTCATTCTCTATCACAGTTTTGGGAGCATGCCGCAACGATGCTTCCAAATATTGTAGCACTTGAGCATTGTACATGTGCTTTTCTTCGTTACTCATTGTGCAGTCTGGTCCACCCATGTCGTAATTCAAGAATTGGGAGCGTCCTAGAGCAAGCATGTCACGCTCGACTCTTTGTTTCCATGACCGGAAGTTGGAGTGGCCCTTTAACTTGTCACTATTTTCGTAATGCGGTATCACAAACGCCGGCATAGTAGAGCTGTGTCGATCACGGGTTTTTCGTGATCGGGTTCGATCGTGAGCTGTCGGCCAGATGATCGAGTCAAAAGATTCGATCATTTCGATCATTCGATCACAGATGACTGTTATGCTTTTTTGACTCATTTATCTTGCTTGTTGAATTAAGGTTAACAATAAGCGTTCAGGGATGGTGGTATGAGTTGAAAAAATGTTTATCCTAAGTAATAGCATAATTTAATTCTTTATACAACAATAATAATAATAATAGTTTATTGCAATGGTAATAAATAAATAATAACTTCATTTCCAGAAGAATATAGAACATTATAGAAAAAGTCAAAATAATGAAATTATAATAGGGATTTTAAAAAATTAAAAAAATATATATACAAAATTTTCATATCCAGTTATGTTGCAAGAAGAGCACTTGTGTTGGGAGGCCTTTTCACTTTTGGTTGGTTTTTAATTTTGTAATTTTTAGAATTAGAATTGAATTCCAAGACAAAAATGAACCAAATATATCATGAACATACATTATTATGAAGAGAATGGACAGAAACTTGCCAATTTTTTTATTGTAGTGAAGTAGGAATAAAAAATAAAACAGTCACTGGACTATCAAAATATGAAATTTCGAGGGATTTCTTGAGAAAAAAAAATTTTTTTTTTATTAATTATATTAATTAATAATGTTCCGTTAAAATCAAATATATCAAATTTCGAATACACGAAAAATATTGAACGCAGACGATCAGTTCGCAGGTAGTAGGTTACGGTCATACGGTGCAAATGATCCATATGAAATTCGATCTCAAAGCTCGCTCTCGAATCTCGATCTCCATCGACCAATCACGACCGACCCGATCATTTCATTCTATCTATTCAGCTCCATATGAAATTCGATCTCAAAGCTCGCTCTCGAATCTCGATCTCCATCGACCAATCACGACCGACCCGATCATTTCATTCTATCTATTCAGCATGAGCTATTCGGACTTTCGGAGAAGCACTGGGTCACTTTGACTGATATGAGTGCCATCTATCAGATAAATACCACAACTTTCGGTGGGTTTCTGAAACTATAGAAATCTACCATAAATCTCGAAGCATATTCGAATATCATCGAGTCGGTCAGATGATCGAATCATTTTGAGATCCGTGACCCGATCGTTCTTATATAGGTTACAATCGAATCAAAATGATTCGATCGATCGTGATCGACACAGCCCTACGGCATAGTCACCTTCTCTGCTATATCGGATACGCTACACGTGGACGTGTTCGGATGATTTAGATTTCCAATCTTTTCTGCAAGTACTCGCACAAAACTCTGGTTGGTCAGCATCTCGAATATGTTTTCTGGAACTTCCATTGTTGACACGTGGGATTGATCCATTTCTTCTTGATAACTCATTTTAACACTAACTTCTTCTTGATTGTGGATTGCTTTTAACGTCACAAGCACTGCTACCATGTAAGAGTGGATCAACAAATACAGGTATTTTGAACACTTTAATCGTTGATTTAACAAACTTGGAAACACAAATATAAACAAAATGGAGGTTAGGTTTGCTGCTGAAGGTGTGACGCCGTTATCTATTCGTGTCTCGACAGAACTGGCATCTTCACCTTTAGCGGCCTTAATACTTCTCTAGCTGCGCATGCACACTAGACTGATCATAATATTTGTCAGCAGGTTGTTTTATAGAAGTGGACTGGCGCCAAATATGCAGTGTGGAACAGCCAAATGGAATAAATTCGATAACGGATAAATGAGGGCGTGTTGGGAAAAACGCTTGGACACGTCGATTTGTATTTTTAACTGCGCATCTTTTTCAAAAAAAAAAAATTATATAGGGTGCGTCATGTGACAGTGGCCAATACCAACTTTCTTATTTTAAACGCAAGCTCCTGTATATTATTAATGTTTTGGATTCTTCAGAAAATTCTAGACATAATTCATGTACAATGTCCTATACCTATCTTCAACTGTTTCGGAAATATCAAGTATTTTCAGATTTATTACAAAAATCTAATAAGAAATACTGATTATTTCTTAATAATTTAAAAAAACAAAAAAACATTAATGTCAATGTAGTAAATGTTCAAAATGCTCGCCACGAACATCTTGGCAACATGCTAATCTGGTATAGAAATGTCTTCTAACATTACTCAACATCTCAGGCGTGACTGATCTAATCGCAAGCGTGATTCGTCTTTTTAAGTCATCTAAGTTGAGGGGCTTAGTTTTGTATACGATACTTTTGACATATCCCCACAAAAAGTAGTCTAATAGCGACAGATCAGGAGATCGTGCTGGCCATTCTATCGATCCGCGCCTCCCTATCCACCGATTTGGAAAAATTTGGTTCAGGTACTGTCGGACATTGATTTGGTAATGGGGCGGTGCTCCATCTTGCTGAAACCATATTTTATTGGCAGGAACTTGTGGGTTTGCTGGATCTGGATATAAGTTTGTCAAAGTTGGCACGACATTATTTTGGAGCAGTTCTAAATATTTATCCCCATTCAAGTTGCCATCAATGAAAAAGGGACCTACGATATGATTTCCAACAATTCCTGCCCAAACATTAACTTTTTCAGGATATTGCGTATGTTCCTCTCTCATCCAATGAGGATTCTCATTAGACCAATAGCGGCAATTTTGACGATTAACATGACCGTGAAGTGTAAATGTGCTCTCATCAGAAAACAAAACATCTTCTAATTGGATCACATTGTTATCTAACATTGCCATCATTTGTTCACAAAAATACGTTCTCCTATCGAAATCGTCCTCCATGAGCTCCTGAGTTGGTATCATTTTATAGGGATGCATTTTACTTTCCTTTGATGTTCGAAAAATTGCTGTGTGGCTAACGTTGAATAGTGGGGCTGCTTTTCGACCAGAAGTATGTGGGTTTTCTTGAAACTCGAGCGTAATATCCAATTTCGTATCATCACTTACTGCATTGGCAGCTACTTTTTTTTATCTGTCTCACATGACCAAGCTCGCGAAACTGCTTTTCTATTTTGCTAATTATTCCTTGGGATACAGGCGGCAAATTTGGAAATTTTTCGTGAAATAAGCGAGACACTTCCATCTGTGTCCGTGTCTTATCTCCATAACCAATCATTTGTAGAATGGTTATTTTGTGCATTTCTGTTAAATGAACCATTTTTCTGATATTATTACGTACAGTTAACGAAATTCAAACGACAATAGCACTGACACTAATCATTACTGTCATGCAGGTAGACAACAAGTTGCTAAGGCTACAAGTTTTATACGAACATAAAGAAAACTGTTTTTGTATTTTTTTCATTTCATATCAGTAAAAAGAAACGCAGGAATGGTTTTTGTTTACTTTCTCATTATCAAGAGCTAAATGGGAAATAAGTATTGAAGGTAATGTAGAGAATTTGTGAAATAAAATAATTTTCTATTTTTAATGTTGATTTTTGTAATAAATCTGAAAATACTTAATATTTCCGAAACAGTTGAAGATAGATATAGGACATTGTACATGAATTATGTCTAGAATTTTCTGAAGAATCCAAAAAATTAATAATATACAGGAGCTTGCGTTTAAAATAAGAAAGTTGGTATTGGCCACTGTCACATGACGCACCCTATATAATTTTTTTTTTGAAAAAGATGCGCAGTTAAAAATACAAATCGACGTGTCCAAGCGTTTTTCCCAACACGCCCTCATTTATCCGTTATCGAATTTATTCCATTTGGCTGTTCCACACTGTATTTGGCCAGCAGTTCTTACTTCAACATTATCTAATACTACTCATCTAAATCTTCAACATTAATTAATTCAACATTATTTAACCAGCCAATCTTGATCTGTGATATACAGTCGAACCTGGATAAGGGAGAGTTCAAGGGACCGCAAGGTTTGTTTCGCTTATGGAGGTTTCTCACTAACCCGAGTTTCTAGCTAATGAAGGTTTCTAAGTTACCATTATCACTCATAGAGGTTGAATAAAAAAATGTAAAACATGTATGTATGTACATATGTGTAATGTATTTCATTCTACTTACAAATAGGAAAAAAATCTCACACATTTATTCAAAGAAATCTTTAATTTTCTTCTTACAAATACATAGTAAATAATGAATCTTACACATCTTTTAAAAAAAAATCTGTTGTTTTTTCTTACAAATAAAAAATAATGAACCTCGCACATCTATTTAAAAAAATCTGTTATTTTCTTCTGTTTTTCCGTATTCAAATTGTGAACATGCTTTTCTAATTCGTAAATATTATCGAATATTGTTTTATCAACAACCGCAGAGTATTCAAAAAATTTGTGTATATTCTCCAGTGCAATTAAAATTTCTTGCTTCTTTGGAATGTTTTTTACTTCTGTATCCAAAGTCTGCAATTGGTCGGCTTCATCTTCACTGTCATTTCCGTCAGTACACGTTGTAGCGAAATTGTGCACGATATCGTCATCGGTAAATTCTCCAGCGGTAGCCAGGAGGTCGTCAACTTGTACAAAGTCTTCAAAGGTTGGCGTTAACACATCACCAGTATATTCGTGACACACAAGCTTGGCCCAATCCTCATTGCTAGGTCCAGCTTCAACTTCATTATCCTCAGGTATAAATTCCTGTTTATCTGTGCTGATACAAAATCCAGCCTTCTTGAAACAGTTCTTGACAGTAACGTCACTTACTTTGTACCATGCTTTCCTTGCAAATTTCATGGCTAGGAGTACGTCAATATCATGGTTATTGCTTGCTTCGAGACACGTAAGGGTGTGTTGAACAACTTCTCTGCGGTAAAAGCGTTTGAATGTGTGAATGATACCTTGATCTAAAGGTTGAAGTTGACTGGTGGTGTTGGCAGGCAAAAACATGACTTTTACGTTTTCGAATGTTGGTAAGTCATTGTGGGCAGCACAGTTGTCAATGAAAAGCAGGATTTTTTTGTTTTTCATCATCATTTTCTTGTCTACGTTTTTCAACCAATCCTTGAATAATATCTTGGTCATCCAAGCTTTTGTGTTACTTGCATAATCAACAGGTAAAGTCTTGACACCTTTGAAACATCTAGGTCGTTTTGATTTCCCTATCATTAAAAGAGGTAGCTTATCAGTACCGGTCATGTTAACGCATTGAAGAATAGTAAGACGTTCCTTACTTTGTTTACCTCCATGACATTTTTCGCCCTTAAATGTGAATGTTTTATCAGGAAGACACTTGAAGAATAGAGCTATCTCATCCGCATTGTAAATGTCGTTTGGATCATACCCCTTCAAGAGACTTGGCAGTTCTTCAGTCCATCGGTTACACACGCTTTGGTCTACAGATCTACTTTCTCCAGCGGCTTTTTTGAAAGCTATATCATGACGTCTTTTAAAACCTTCTAACCAGCCATTACTAGCCGAAAAGTTCTGATATCCCAATCTTGTGGCAAAGTCTTTAGATTTTTGTTTCAACAGGGGTCCATCTATGGGGATGTTCTTGTTAAGGGTTTGTTTGATCCATTCTAAAAGGCAGTTTTCAATGTCGGGGAACTCGGAATGTCGACTCCTCTTAATATTTCCGTGTCCTTCAGAGCACTGAGACTTTATAGAGTCTCTTGACTTGATAATTTTATAATAGGTTGATTCTGGTAGACCAAACTCACTCTGAATTTCATTACGCGATTTTCCACACTCAAACGCATTCACGATCTTAAGTTTTTCAATCAGAGATAAAACTCGGATTTTTCTTTTAGACATTGCGCTAGACTTAAGCTTTCTTAGCACTTGATGTCAACTGGGGTAAGGTAGTTACATCGATTGTATTAAAAGTGAGGGCCAGATTTCCACAAAGACAATGTAAGGTAATTCCCCGAAAACATGTGTTTATGTTTTCGGGGAACTACCTCCATGCCAGACTCTCGCTTATAGAGTTATAGACAAATAGCAGTCTTAGTTATAGAGGTTCGAACACAAATATATCTGGCGGTTCACGACTTTCTCTTATAGAGGCTTCTATTTCTCACACATAGAGGTTTTAGGGGCTAAAAATGACGGGACCAGGCAATTCCACTCACTTAAAGAGTTTTCTCGCTTACCCAGTTGTCACTTACACAGGTTTGACTGTATGTCCTCTATTCTTCTGACCTCTGGGATTATAACCATAATCTGGATAGATTTAATCAGCTGTTTTGGTTTGGATATATTTTCCATACAATACTGTTTCAAATTCTTATTTGAAATTAAGGAACTTCTTTCTTGAAATTGATGAAATGTTTATATAATTTTTTTCACACAATGGTTGATTTGCAGGTACGTATTTGGATAATTTCTCCTCCTATTTGTACATGTCCTCTCTTATAGTCTATTATCTTATTATTTCGATCTAATTCGTCAGTCCCCAGTATTGCGTCATAGTCCATATTTTCAAAGATAAAAAACTGTATTTGATATTGAGATTCTTTAAATATTATTTGTCCTATTATTCCCTTCATCACTTCTCCCAACTTTTCATTGCTTGCACCTATTATATTTGTTTTTGGTATCTTATTACAATATTGATCCCATTTTAATTCTTGAATTAATTTATAATTTATTAATGAAATTTCAGATCTTGTATCTACTAATATTTGGATTGGTTTTGATTGTAATTTAGCGTTCAAGAAAATTAATCCTTTAATATCAATAATATCATATTCAAAATTTCCCCTCAGTTCTATAAATGTTGATAAAAAATAACATTTTCAATAGGTTCTTCATTTAAAATGTGATGTACCCAGCCAGTGTAGGTTCGGTCAATCGTTATACAGTTGAAGGAATGGTTAATTAATACTGTCCAGACTCATCAAAGGGTATTTATTTCTTACTGCACACTGTACTGATCACAGATGAAAACTCACATGATGTAATTCAAGACTGTGAGCATCAAAATGAATGAATTACAGACTACTACTGAATAAGATCATTCTTACTACTTTATGTATCTAGCGACATGATATATATTTACTATTTATATTGTATATTCACAACAACCTTGCGAGTTGATAAATACAACACGATCGACAAGGGTAAACATAGTAAATATATTTATATTTTAAGATGGTGTTTGGTTATACGGACCTTGTCGTCTCAAGTATGAAAATATACAGGTTCTTCATACTGATACCTACTACACCTTCCCTCTTTGAGAGAAAAAAAATTTCTATACAAATATAAAATTTTTTTTTTGACTTATCTATAGCTTAATATCTATATATACATAATACGTTTCATAATCTCAATGGATCTTACATCTAAAAAGGTTTAATACAGTATTTTCCTAATTAAAAATTACATCAGTCTCTTAATTCTAGCACTGTTCAGTATTTATTACTTGCTATGAGAAATACGGTTTCACTCTGTTCTTGTGTACTTCTTTGAGTTTGTTCTTGTCCGTTTTCACTATAATGTTCGGGTTTCGCACTGCAACTATTTCGTAGGGACCGTTTAATAGGGGGTCAAGTTTATTGTCAATGTTCTTATTATTCAAGAGCACCTTATCTCCTACTTTATAGTTTATTTCATTACATTTTTTGTCGAAAATCTCTTTTCTTTTCAATTTTGCCTTCACCAAATTTTCTCTAGCATCTTTCCATGCCGTTTGCAACCTATATTTTAGTTCAAGAGGATAGTTATCGAAATTGTAGATTGGATCTACTTGGCTGTGTAAATTTTGTGGAAATCTACTAGGTTTTCCGAAAACTAATTCGTAAGGAGTATAGAAGTATATTTGCCTTAATTCTCTGTCTTCGATTCGCGTTACATCTCTTATTATTTCAATCTTTAGGGATGTTCCTAGAATTTCATTCTTATAATTTGTCAACATATTCAAAAATTCTTTATTACTAGCTAGCTTTATGAGGTACAATTCTAATATATTATTTTCTGCGCATAATTTTTCCAGTTTCCTCAACGATGTACCTAAGTCGTACGCTGATCGGATGTCCTGGTTAATGAAAATTATTTGTGAATTCACATTATATATTAAATTTTCATTGTAATCCTCTAAATGTTGATATTTCAAATTACGAAATTCTTTTTTTGAAAGTGGTCTCAACTCAACACTTTTGTTGGACGTTTTAAAACTTCGACAACAACAGGGTGATCAATCCTTTTGCCATCGGAGGCATTCGTCTCGTGTTATGTAGAACCTACTTCATTTTGACGTTCTTTCGAATCAATTTTAATACGCGATAAGGCATCTGATGTAAAATTTTCTGAATATTTTACATAATGAACCGTGAAGTCATATTCTTCTAAAACCAAAAGGATTTTGGTTAATCTACTAGAAGGATTAGTCATATTGAAGAGATATTATTGTTTTATTGCTTTTGTTATTGTTTTTGAAATGATTGATGAACTGGCGACCGCGACCTTGCCCGTGATTATTTTTCGCTGCATTGTAATTCTGCTTGCTGCGGTCACGACCTCGATTTGAATGGTCAAAATTTCCTTTCGCTAAGCATTTTCCGAGAATTTGAAAGTGAATTTGTGTTAGACTTGTTTGGTGAGATTTGCTTTGAGAAAATTTGGATCCGACTTGACAATTCCATTCAATTCATTAAATCTATATTTTAACTTGACTAAAAATTTTTTTTTTTTTTTTAAATTAATTGACTCTATCATCGGCCCGTTCCCTACGTTCACCACGTAACTCGGCAAATAGTTCATCACTATCCATGGAGAATCAGACATAACAAGGAGGAAGCTACATTTTTCTTACGGTTTCATACCAAATCCTGATGGCTTCTCCTGATCTTCTTCTCGATGGCCCATTCGACTTTTTAATATGCATACAGGAAGGCTCCTTCTCCCAGGATGTCTGGTACTAACAGGAACTTGGCTTCAATCTCTGAAGATCCCATCTTGGATTGGCGGTTGAACTAGAATCTTCTACTGGAGTCACATATCCATATGTTGATAAGAACCATAGTCCTCTAACTGTATAGGACTGGCAGGATCGCCATGTGATGTACCCAGCTAGGGTAGGTTCGGTCAATCGTTATACAGTTGAAGGAATGGTTAATTAATACTGTCCAGACTCATCAAAGGGTATTTATTTCTTACTGCACACTGTACTGATCACAGATGAAAACTCACATGATGTAATTCAAGACTGTGAGCATCAAAATGAATGAATTACAGACTACTACTGAATAAGATCATTCTTACTACTTTATGTATCTAGCGACATGATATATATTTACTATTTATATTGTATATTCACAACAACCTTGCGAGTTGATAAATACAACACGATCGACAAGGGTAAACATAGTAAATATATTTATATTTCAAGATGGTGTTTGGTTATACGGACCTTGTCGTCTCAAGTATGAAAATATACAGGTTCTTCATACTGATACATACTACAAAAAATTTCCATCTTGATTCTCTTGTTCTTGCATATTCTCCTGAGAGTCGCTACTTCTGTTCATACTATTTATTCTTCTATTTTCCCCACTTTGATGATTGTTTCGATTCATATTACTATTTTCCATTGATCGTCCGTTTTAATTTCCTTGTCTCCAGGCATTCCTATTGCTGTGATTCTGTCTTCTCCTTCATTATAATCTTGATGCCTTCTTGCATTCTGATGATAATTATTCACATGTTGTTGTCCTTGCATATTTCTGTGGTATGATCTATTAGAATTATTATAATTGCCCCCATTATTGGTTTGATGATTTTGGTTGCTGGCATATTGATTAAAATTTTGTCTTTGAAAATTTCTCCTTATTCTATATTCTTGACTCATGAGAAATTGACATAATTTATCCATTTCTTTGGAATCATTTAGTAATAAAATGTCTTCTAATTCCTTATCAAAATGTTGAATTATCAAACTGACAATATACTCCTCAGTAAAATCAGCATCTGAGTACTGTGCTACACTATATATTTGCATCGCATATCTGAGATAACTTGTTCCTATATTTCGATTGAATTTTCCACTGAACAGCTCATTTTTAATCACCTTCTGCTGAGATGAACCCCAAAAATATAATAAAAATTTGGTTTTGAAAATCTCACAATCATTCAATTCAATGTCCTTATTGTTAATCCATAGCAGTGCTTCTTCAGTTAACTGACTTCTGATATATTCATTAAATGATATGAATGATGTAAAATTATTTTGTTTATTCTCTAAAAATTTCATGAAGGGCACTGGGTGCTGTTTTTTAATCTTTCCATTGAAATTCATTTTATTCTCTCCCAGGTTTATAATTCCAGATGTACTCCAATTTTCATTATTAAGAATTTGTTCTAATTTTTCATTCTGCTTCTCAATTTTCTCATTTTGAATTCTTGCATTTCATTACTTCTCAATTTTATTGCTTTCTAGTTGCTCATTTTGTTTTTCCATATCATTATGTATAATACTCAGGTTCCTTTCTATAATACTGTGAACTTCAGTCCTGACTCTATTTTCACAAATTTCTAATTTTTTTTTACATATTTTGCTTTTTTCTTCTAATGTTGAGGCAAATTCTTCTTCTATTTCATTTATTCTGGCACTAAACATATCATTGAATGCCATTAAACTATCCCCAAGTTTCTTATCCATTTCAATTACATTATCTGCCAAATGAATTTTCATTTCTTCTTCAAATTCTTTCAAATTTTCATCCAAAATTGCCGACTGATCCTTCAATTTTTTACTCATATTTTCTTCCAAAATTTTCGAACGATCTTCTGATTTGTTACTCTCTTTCTTGATATTTTTTTGTAAATTTTTCATTCTAAATTGGGAGATGTTCCATTTGCAATTTCATTTTTGAACCATTCCCTAGCCGCGTTACGCTCTTCGGACGACCATGATTAATTAATCCTTTAATATCAATAATATCATATTCAAAATTTCCCCTCAGTTCTATAAATGTTGATAAAAAATAACATTTTCAATAGGTTCTTCATTTAAAAATTTCCATCTTGATTCTCTTGTTCTTGCATATTCTCCTGAGAGTCGCTACTTCTGTTCATACTATTTATTCTTCTATTTTCCCCACTTTGATGATTGTTTCGATTCATATTACTATTTTCCATTGATCGTCCGTTTTAATTTCGTTGTCTCCAGGCATTCCTATTGCTGTGATTCTGGCATTCTAATGATAATTATTCACATGTTGTCCTTGCATATTTCTGTGGTATGATCTGTTAGAATTATTATAATCGCTCCCATTATTGGTTTGATGATTTTGGTTGCTGGCATATTGATTAAAATTTTGTCTTTGAAAATTTCTCCTTATTCTATATTCTTGACTCATGAGAAATTGACATAATTTATCCATTTCCTTCGTACATATCCCAGAGACATATCTGAATATCGCATAACATATCATCCTCAAATATAAATATTAATGTTTGAGGAACATTTACAGTTCAACATTGGAATAGACTGAGGAATGAATGGTGTAGTATTAAATTAAAAATGAAATCGTACATTCATTCAATCGAAACACATAAATGAAAGTTTTGGATATGCATGACTGATGATCTCAAGTATTGAAAATGCAAGCGCCCAACGAAAAGTAATATTACATACAATGCGGCTTATTTAAGTCCCCCATCTTGTTCAAATCGGACGGTTCAACATATAAAAATGGAACGAAAACAGTTTTGGATATCAACGATACTTGTTTTTGAAAAAATCTGTTGATCAATCCCAATGGATTGATCAAAAATCTATAAATAATATCAATGCTTATTACCTATCAATCTCCTTTTCCGTTTAGGTCGCATTTCCTTCAAATCTAAATCTGTTTCAGGGACATATTCTGATCCATTTGATTCATCATCTATGTCACGAATTCGATCATGTCCCTCAATTACAATTCAACGTCGTGTCTCTGAATCGTACTCCTCATCTCTTGACGTTTCTTGTTGAATGGACTAGTTTTCATTTTTTTGAAAATTTTAACTCCTTTTATTTCTGTACTGACATAAGATGGATTTGAAGAAAAAAACTCCATCACTGCGAATATATATATTTCAGGCAAATTGTCACTTTGTCCTTTCACGAAGCCTTCTTCCATTATGGTGACATAAAAACAAAACTCGAGTTAAAATTACACTGTACATCTATAAACGGCGCGAGAGCCTTGGCGCGGCTAAGTATTTAAACGTAATTTATGGTGTAGCGATCACAGGCAAGAGCCGTGACGTCACAGACCAAAGACGTTCTGCGCTAAAATACGTAAATTTAAATAATCTATTTCTCAGTCATTTATTGATGGATTTTCAAAATTTTTTCACTGATTTATCAGTTTTGCTCTATATTTTAATTCTATCGTGTCAAATATAGTATTATCAACATCACTAAACTAGTCCAATGGACTATTGGAAATCTCAGAGGATATATTTTTGATTGCAAAATCTAAAATTCTTGGCATAATAGATATATCTTTCTGCATATCAAGTTGTCTATAAATGGATTCATGAATGGACGCTGAGTGTCCCATAAAATTCATTACATGTTCTTGTTCATTCACGTTAAGAGATAATCTACTTGTTTTTGTCGCAAGATTTTTTCTTATATTGGTTGCATACAATCTCTCTGGATGTTGTACCCCAGCGTCATCTGAATTTTTTTTCAAAAGATTTCCGGCATTCAAAAACTTGAAAGGTTTTTTACTAGGAATACCAAAAACATAGGGATTATTGCTGTTCACACCAGCTTTGTCTCGATGATTCAATATATATTTGATGATATCCACCTCTTCTTTGGCCAAAACTATCGATACATTTCGCCCAAGTTTGCCTCTCAATGTACACCTGGTGTAATCGTTATAACTATTTTCGAACATATCAGGATTATCACTAACTGATTGTGATGATTCCACAAAATCAGAAATCATGAGCCTCTGAATTTCTCCTGGTCTCCTACCATTATAGATCATGATCCCGACCACATTATAGCTAGAGAGCTTTTTCCAAATCTTCTTCTTCTTCTTCTTCTTCTTTCTTCCAAATAGGCTTGTGCCTGTTCCTCATCGTAACTCGCCCTTTTTCCAAATGTCGAATGAAAATTTAACCTTCAGCTGTTTATATAATGCATTTCTCCGAAGACGTAAATGTTCAATTAGTTTAAACATACCAGCCGCTGTTGATGAAATCACTTTTTTTGCTCTTCTTATCGCCGTTAGGTTTTCAACAACAGTTTTATTTATATCCGTACTCAATTCAGTTTGTAGAAGTTTCAGGAAATTCTGTACGTCTGAAATTTTATTGTTATTTTGGGATTTGATGCAGTCAGATTCCAGGATGGCACAACAAAATTTTAGTATTGTTCCTATGGCGGAAGCTGAATAAGGTGCGCGGTATTCGCCCTTATCTTCATATCCTTCAACAATACGTATTGGTTTCACAGTATTATTATAGTGTATTGGCGAGAAGCAGGATTTGAAATCTGATATGATTGGGGACAATTTTCTCATTTCTATAAGATATTTACCAATATATCGCAAATTCGCCCGAATCATTTTATGGTGATGGAGTGAACTGTATTTAGCAACTAGTTTGTTGCCATATAATATGGCTAAATAATCTTTCCGCAAAACATGTGTCCACAAATCGTTTTTCAAAACAGGAAACACATGTTCCTTCAATATTTTGTCTGCAATTTTGTGTAGATCAAAGGTTATTTTTTTACTCTCTACTTGAGTCCTGTTTCTCTCATCAGTATTGGGATTACATTTTCGAGGATGCCTCCTCAAGGACACTTTAGATATGCGAACCAAACAAGTAGGACAGTCCATATATTCCTTAGGACACTGTTTGTGAATTGGCCTGCGTGCTACAAGGTTTTGACATTAATTTTTGTCTTCATGATCATACATATAATTTCATTTGTTCCGGAGTAGATCGATGAGTTTTCTTCTCTCCTGTAATTTTTTACCATGACAAATGATTCTTTGCACTTCATCTTCTTTTTTATGGACACTTGTGAGGTGCCTACCAAATCTATTAACTAGTTTTCTACAAAGTAAACAGAATTGTTGCTTTGATTTGTACGGGGGAACAGACGTTTTATCATTTCCAGGTTTAATGATATCTATAGAGAGAATTTTAATTTTATTATTCGTCGATTGGTTGATAGAACTTTCATGTTCTTGAAAATTGGCCTTTTCGAATTCCAATACTTCATAATAAGGAATATCACACAGGAGCTCATCCCAGATAATTTTTTGTGTTTCAGAATCACTTCTACATAAATCAGTTATTGCAGGTATTTTCACCTCATTTGTGGGAAATAGCTCGTCCATAGCTGTTGATGATGTCAGATCGCCACCCTCATCTAAATCATCTGTTATTCGCTTAATATCATCAAACTTTCCAATTTCACCAGAATCATAATGTATTGTACTATTCGCATTTGCAACTGTACTATTATTTTTCACTATCCTCAGCTCATCTTCAGCTGGTGTATGATAGCCATCCCCTCGGCCATCCCCCCCAAAAACATCATTACTTGTTCTAGTGAAATTTGCAACTGTCTTAATATTTTCAACTATCCTCAGCTCATCTTCAGTTTGTTTATGTTAGTTATCCTCGCCGGAATCATCATTTCGTGTTCTATTCGCATTCGTAACTGTACTAATATTTTCAACTATCTTCAGCTCATCTCCAGCTTGTATGATATATGATAGCTATCCTCACCAGAATTATCATTTCGTGTTTTATTCGCATTCGCAACTGAACTAATACCTTCAAATTTTTTTCGATTATCTTCAATTTCATTCTTTGATATTTTCACCACTAAAGTTTTCCTTTCATTATCTTCGAATGGTGCTTCTTCCGATTCACCTAGAAAATGTAAGCTAAGTTCGTTAATGGGCAAAATCGGTCGATTGGTTCTGGATTGAGGTTTATGTGTTTTTGTTTTTTCCCTATGATTTCGAAACCAATGATCCGATTAAGTTGATATTTGTTACCTGTGTGCAGAATGACCAGAGCCGAATTCGTTCAGGAATTTCATGAAGATCGTATAATCAGGAGATTTTCAAAAAAAATTTTGTAATTATTCAGGTCATTTCCGCTATAATTTCGAAAGTGATACTCCGATTCAATTCATATTTTTTTTCTAGATATGATTTTTCTACTTGCAGGTCCGAGTGAAATTTCGCGGATATCTCATGATTAGAAAATTCAGAAAAATGGTTTCCTTTTTCCTTAAAATTTTAAAACGGATGATCTGCTTTAGTTGATATCAAGCGTTCGGGTGAAGAATAATTGAAGCCAAATTTTTTCAAAGATTTCATGATGATCGTAATTATTTCGCCCGAATGTCTGTAATTTTGGAAATTTGAGACGAAAATGGGCTCAAATGACTAGATTACACTTACTGATGAAGAATTCTTCTTCAAAACCGATTCTGTCCAGCCGCCCGTTCGTGTACACGATAACCATCGAAAGACAAACCTAGAAAACTGAAATTTTCAGAGTAGGCGGAGAAGTGAAGTCAGGACATTTCGTATCAATTGTCATAATTTGGATTTTTGGTGATTATTTTGGAAAGTGAATGAACATCTGAATTGACGTGAGGTTGAGAGATTTTGTATCATGTGTCATTTTTTGAATTTTTTTGGAACATGAACATTAGAATTCTTAAGGGGGTCTTCTGGTTACGCGGTTTGAAAAAATCAAATTTTTTTTTTATTTTTCATATCTAGATGATATCAGAAATATGCCATATGAAGGATTTCGTTAATTACTGTATCCTAAGTAGATTTCGGTAGTGTGGAATATAGTTCCTCTCATTATGCTTCAAACCGTGATTTATCTTGAAACGCGATTTCCCAAAAGTTGCTTTTTTAAACTTGTTGGTAAGACTTCTTTTTTCATTTTCATTTTTATACCTCCCAATAGACCAAAAAACATGGTCGAAAATAGAACTTTTTACAAAAAACCTACTTTTGAAAATGTTATTTTGGAGTTGTTGGAGAAGTGATTTGAAATACTCCTCAAAAATTCTTCCACAGATTTTGGCAACTTCAAAGCTGCTGCTGAAGAGCACAGGTGTAGGGAATGACATATGCAATCATTATTATAATTTTTGGGTTGATCTCTTTGAATCTGGTTTGTACACCCATTTTGTTGCCCATTATTACTGATACATTATCAGCTGCAAATCCTATTATCAACAGAAATATCATTATCTTTCAACAATTTTATGACAGCATTAAATGAACCGTTGGCAGATGAGCCTTCAACCCTTATCAGTCCAAAAAATCTATCTCTAATGGATATTTCATCATGAAATCTTATAACTACTGCCAGAGATTTTTTCGTGGAAATATCCGTTGATTCATCAATAATTGAACTTTAAAATTTGTTTATTTCTATAAGACTTCTCAATTCGGTGAGGGATTCCTCTACTAGCTGATTTTTGGTTAAAGATGTTGCTTTAGTCCTTCCAATCTCAATGGTTTTAGCAATAGTGGAATCAGGACATGCAGATGCTATAATTTTGGGTAAATGGTCCATCAAAAGGACCGGCAGGTTGTGCTCATGCAAAAATACAAAAAGTTTCAACTCTGCAGCTTTAACTGAATTACTTAAGTTTACTCTACCAGGATCCACAAACTGACTTATACTTGGTGTTGACTTGAGCGAATTTTCTTTGAGTTTATGCGTTTTACTATTGAAATGTCTCTGTATGTGATTATAATTACAAGGTAGTTTTTTTTCACATATTTTACAAGATGCAACTTGATTCACACAGTGTAAATATTTGAATTCATTGAACCACGCTGGCCTGAAATTCTGAATATACTTTTTTTTTTTGGTGGTTCATTTTCTGATTGAGTTTCTACATCATTCAACTCCTCCTCTAAGGGCACGAGTTCTGTAAGGGACTCACAGACGAGGAGGTGAAAGGCCTGCAATCTTCAGATTCTTCTAAATTGCTTGTTTATTTAGGCTTTGACTGATACACTATAAATTCTCTCAAATGGCTTAGTAATTCTTGAAATGAAACGTATTGGTATTTCTTTATCATATTTCTGTAATAAGACTCCTGCGAATCTTTGTTTCGAAGCATCTGTCCTCAAAATGAATGGGATATCATATCTCGGATGATATATTTTTAACTGGTTATCCTCTAAAGATATGTTTCTACTTTCTTCAACGGTTCGTAACTCCGTTGAAGTAGCAGTGAGTGAGTTGTGGTGAGTAGAGGGTTGTAAATCCACTACAAACCAAGTAAAACTCGCGGTGGAGTTAAAATAATTTATTAACGTCGAAACTTTGAACAAAAGAATGTTGTCGAGAATTACAATGAGTATAGTTTTTATATTAGTTGTGACGACACACAGTTTTCGTCATTGACCGCCTTTCGGAGTGGCTGGAATCTGCAAAATTCGCACATTATCTGGCCTAGATATGGAATATTGAGTGCATGAGGTCGATAACTGCTCCCTGATAATTTTCCATGGAATTTGAATTCTTGATATTCCTTAATGTTTAATTCACATTAAACATACTCCGGGTGGCCCTTGAAGTGAGGAAGGCAGCTTTCAGCATTGTGGTCGTCCTGTTTACTATGACACCGGATTCCAGGTAGTTGATGTGGGCATAGTAAGGTGTCAGGTTTCTTGAAGTAATACTAAACTGATGTTGTGCTTTGAGTTTAAACTCGGGAATAAATAGGTTCAAGTTCAAAACGTGATGCACTTTCGGCAGGTCTTTGGCTTCTCGGTGCTGGTTGAGGTATTTCCTGGTCGGTGATTCCTCCTTGCTGGTTTTTTCGTAGCGTGCTGTGAATTTTGAATTTTTTCAGCCCTACGTAAATAGTGATTGCTATAAGTATGACAGCAAGTGTAGTTGCAAAGCTTGTAATGGACGTATGAAGGGTTATGCTCTTTCAGGGAGTTTCGGATTGGCTATCTAAATCGTTCCGGTCAATGAGAAGTTGATCCAGCATATCCGGGGCTTTCCGAGAAGGCTCGAGTGCTATGTCCGCTTTGTCCTTTTCATTTTTGAATGAAAGAATGTTAGGGGGCACCTCTTTGTTGAACGTGGTTATTATGGATGTTTCATCTCTCGTGTGGGCGTGCAGGGTGCTTTTCTTGGTTTGAATAGTACATCCTGTGCTTGTTTTTGCCGATCCATCGAAAACAACTCTTGTGGAAGTAGTAGTGCTGTCTGCCTTTATGACGCACTGATGTGGTAGAAAAACTTTAATGCCATTGAGGGTTTGAGTTTCTGCTGTTTTCATGTGACCTAATTTTATGTATTCGCGTACGAATTCCTTGTAGTTATGTTCCATGCTTGGATTGGTTTCGAATTTCCTCTCGATTTGCAGCAGGCGCGCTACCGCTTGTTTTTTGAAAAATCCCAAATTTTCAGCATCACTTTTGAAGGGAAGTCTGACTGTGTATGATCCATCTAGATTTCGTGTATGAGTGCTTTGGTAATGAATCTCACAAAGCTCATGCTCAGGTGAACAGCGTCGTTCGTCTGCAGCTTCTTCCAATTCCCAAAATCTTGATAGTGACTGCTCATCATTGATAGTGATAGTTAAACTAGTTATCTGAAGTGATGGACTTATATTCTCCACATTTCCGTATAGTAACCATCCAATTTCGCTATTTTGCGCTGTTATCCCATTGTTTGATCTTCTCACTCCATCAAAAATGATATCTTTGTATATATCAACTCCTTAAAGCATGTCGATTGGTCCAGGATTTGAGAAATGTGGATCGGCGAATTGTATATCATTCCATTCCGTAATGAGACTGTTGTGAATTTTTTCTTTCGGAATTGAGTTGGAAATTCGTGGAAGTACATGCAACGCTGCGTTTATCATAAATGAACTCTGGAACCTTGGTCTGACCTCGCAGAATACCATGTGTTACGATGACCCCTGATTGAGACTGACCTATGCCAATGATTTGTGCTTCGTTCTTGTGTTTCTGTAACTTGAGTATCTGCACCGCGTTCGTTGATATGAACGATGCTTCAGATCCTGGGTCAATTAGACATTGTATTGTTTGTAGTGTCCCATTTCTTGATTTAACTCTGACGTATGCTGTAGCAAGCAGTGCAACCGAATGCAATTGCCTTTTCGGAGAATCTCTATTTCCTGTAGTGATATAGGCATTATTTCCGTTGATCGTCCCTATGGTTTCGTTTCGTACCATTTGCATATTGGAACTATTTTGTCCATTGTTGCTGATGTTCCTCTGTGTTGTAAATTGTGTCGATTCGGATTGGGTACTCTGTTGTGGGCGAAAAGTGACTGCTGTAGTTCTCCAGTTTGATTGATCACCCTTGTTGTTTGTTCTACGACTTTGGCTGCCATTAGTAGATATGTGAAGTGTTGTATGATGATACTTCCTGCATTTGAAACACGTTACTTTGCTTAAACAAGAACTTGTTCGGTGTGGTCCTAGACAATTGTGACATCTTTTGCTTTGAATTATATAGTCTAGTCTTTCCTTCACGGTCATTGCTAAGTAGTTCTGGCAGGCTCGCAGTGCATGACCTGCTTGGCATAATGGGCATTTGGTTGTTTGTAGGTGAGCTGTGTTAGCTGATCATGACTTTCTTGATTCGAAAGGATGGTGCTTTCTAATCGGTTCCCATTTTTTAACTGGTGTTTTGTCTCCTTCTAACGCTCGTCGTTCTATGAAAGACAGTATATCTTCTAGCTTCTGTATTTTCTTTGGTTCCTTTAAGGTGATCTCATACACACGGCAAGATTCAGGGTCCATTTTGGATTCTAGGAGATGCGTTATCATCGGACCCCATTCTTGAACGTTGATTCCCATGTTTTCGATTGCGTTCAGATTTTCCTTCGTCTCGTCGTGAAGTAACTTTAGTCCTTGTACGGATTCCTGATGGAGGATGGGCTGGGATAATATGGCATCCATGCATTTGCGAAATAAATTTCTTTCGTTTTCATATCGCTCCTGAATTATTGACCATGCTCCTCATAGTTCGCCGCAGTGTTCGAGAGATGTTGAATTAATTTACCGGCTTCTCCTTGAACGTTGGATTTTAGATGTTGGATTTTCTCAGCATCCCCAATTGATTTATTATAGTGTATGAGTTGCAGAAATATGTCTCTGAATGCTGGCCATGCTTCGTAGTTCCCGTAAAATATTGATATTGATACTGTAGGCAATGTTGGAAGATTGGGACGTCCTTGTAATGAAGTTCTGTCTGGTTGTTCATCGTCTTCGAATTTCTTCATAATTTCTTCGTATTCGTCATGTACAGTTGAATAAGTTTCTTGAAACAGAGGATCTTGGCTCATGTCAATATTATTTAATTGGATTTCTTGAAAGGACTCCGAGATGATTTTCCATTGAGTCTGGACTGCTTCTCTCTGAAAGCGGTAGGGTTTTTGATTGGCTTCGTACTGGGTCCAAATCTTGGTTAGTTGCTTATGAAATTCCGCAATTAGAAGTTCTAGTTTGTTTTGTATCGTGCCTGCTTTTCCCGGGGGTGTTTCAGTTGTTATTTCCAAGCGACATTTGTTCAGATGTTCCATGGCATCATTGTGTATTGCAGCGGCTTGATCGTAAAATTTCTTGACGTGGTATTCGTGTGTTTCTGAAAGGCCCTCTAGTAATTCATCGTGGTTTGCTTCGAATGTTTTCCATAGTTCCTCTATTTCCTCGGACTTCCTTTTCAAGTACTCTGGCGGTTTCCTTTTCTTGGAATCCTTCTTCATGTTGGAGTGCATTTTCTTGATCTGCTCTGGGATCTGGATTTGTTGGCTCAGGACTGCTTCCATGATTATTTTGATATTTCTTCTCAGTAGGGCTGGACGTAACGATTTGACTGTGTGTGTGTGTGTTGTGGACCTGTGTCTATCTCTGGGTTGGTTTTGCTTTGAAGGCTCGAAGGACCATGTATCTTTGGAGGTTATCCTCTAAAGATATGTTTCTACTTTCTTCAACGGTTCGTAACTCCGTTGAAGTAGCAGTGAGTGAGTTGTGGAGAGTAGAGGGTTGTACATCCACTACAAACCAAGTAAAACTCGCGGTGGAGTTAAAATAATTTATTAACGTCGAAACTTTGAACAAAAGAATGTTGTCGAGAATTACAATGAGTATAGTTTTTATATTAGTTGTGACGACACACAGTTTTCGTCATTGACCGCCTTTCGGAGTTGCTGGAATCTGCAAAATTCGCACATTATCTGGCCTAGATATGGAATATTGAGTGCATGAGGTCGATAACTGCTCCCTGATAATTTTCCATGGAATTTGAATTCTTTGTATTCCTCAATGTTTAATTCACATTAAACACCATGGTACCACCATAATCTTTTGAAATAATTTATCATTCCTAAAAATCCTTTCAATGTCTTCAAATCCTTGGGTGCTTTGTATTCCAATATAGTTCTAATTCGTTCATCATCCATTTCTATTCCTTCTTGATCCAATTTATATCCTAAATATTTAATTTAATCCTGATAAAATTCACATTTCTCTAAATATATTTTCAAACCAGCTTTATCTAATCCTCTCAGAACAATTTCAAGATGTTCCAAATGTTCTTTTTCATCTTTAGAAAATATTAAAATATCGTCAACATAATGCAATATAAAATGTTCATATTTGTCCAATATTTGATGTAATGCCCTCACTAATGCAGAACACGCACTCTGTAAACCAAATGGCACTACTTTGAATCTATAAATGACACCATCTATTGAGAATCCTATATAAACTCTACTATTTTCTGCTAATGGAATTAACCAAAAACTATGCTTCAAATCAACTTTACTGAAAATTTTTGGTTCTGTAATTCTACCGAATATAGCTTCTATATTCATGGGAGATTCATATTGGGGTACTGTATACTTATTTATATTCCGTGCATCTAAACATAAACGTAATTTTCCATTACTTTTCTTCACTACTACAATAGGGTTGATGAATCTTGTTGTACTTCTTTCTATTATACCAGCTTTCAGCATCTTATATATTTCTTCTGATACTTCCTTCCTATACCTATAAGGTATCGGATACATTTTTGATTTAAAATGTTCGATTCCTTTTACTTCCAATTTATGCAGATAATTTTTCGCTCTTCCATTTCCATTTTCAATTACACCTTTGTATTTCATTATTATTTCATTTATCTTTTCTTTTAATTGAATGGGACATTTCATTCCTTCTTCATTTTCTATTTTTACATTTAATTGTAGAACTTCATTGTTCTTCAAAGTATCATCTGCTATAAAACTTATATTTTCATCTTTCAAATAAAGTACACTATCTTTATAATCAATGATCATTTTGTTTTTCTTCAATTCATCATTCCCTATTATTATATCATATTCCATTCCTTTTATTATTAGTAATTGTACCCAAATATTTTCTTTTCCCAATTTTAATTTCCCTATTATTGATTTGTTAACTTCCATTAATATCTTTCCATTAGCACTAATTTAATTTTTCTTTGGAATTTTCATAATTTCGTTCTCAAAACCTTTAACTAAATTTTCGTTAATAAGAGATATTTCTGAACCAGAGTCTATTAAAATTGATGCGAACTTTTCCTTAAATTGTCCACTTATAATGATTAATTTTGATCATTTCATCTGCCTTGTTTCTTCTTTCAATTGTATAAATTCTCTTGGATGTTCATATTTGATGTCATTTGAAGATTCTATTGGTTTGTGCGGTTCTAAAAATCCGGTAACATTTGAGATGTTGTTTGTTCGTCTTGATCATTTACACATCTCATATTTTGACATCATCGGTCTTGATTGTCTATTTTCATAATTTTCTTGTCTGTTGAATTCAGTTATCGATTCTCTGTTATCGTTATTCCATCTATTGCCATTGCCATAATTTCTTTGTCTGTTAGATTCTATTCGTGATTCTCTGTTGATGTCGTTATTCCATCCATTACCATTGCCATAATTTCTTTGTCTGTTAGATTCTGTTCTTGATTCTCTGTTGATTTCGTTATTCCATCCATTACCATTGCCATAATTTCTTTGTCTGTCAGATTCTGTTCTTGATTCTCTGTTGATATCGATATTCCATTCATTACCATTATCATAATTTCTTTGTCTGTTAGATTCTATTCTTGATCCTCTATTATTATTCCATCCCCTGGGTCTATTATAATCATAATTTCTTCTTACTTGGTAATCTTTAGTTCTTTCATCATTACAAAACCTTTTATTATTATTGTTATATCCTCTGTTTTGTTTCAATCCATTTTCCACTTCATTGAGATAGCAAGTAGAATCATCCAAAGTTTTTATTCTATTATATAATATATAAGTTTCAATGTCAGATCCATAATGTTTGCTCAGACAACTGATAATTTCGTCTTGCGCCATCCTCGGTTCTGAATGCTCTGCCAAAATATATAATTTTGATGCATATTCGCCCATATTTAAGCTTCTTCCATAATCAAATTTGCCCCAATACAATTCTTTTCTTACATTATTCTGTTGTGTTTTCCCCCAAAAATAATCGATGAATTTAGTCTCGAATGTTTCCAAATTCTGTATTTCTTCCTCTCTACAAGTAAACCAAAGTAAAGCATTACCTGTTAGATAATTCTTCAACATTTCCTTCTTATCTTGCCATACACTAATCGATCCCAATTTATTTTTGATATCTTCCATAAAAGCTTTTGGATGAATTGTTTTGATATAACCGCCAAATTTTTGTAAATTATCTGTATTCCATAAAACACTGGGTATTTGTATATTCATATTATTTCTTATTTCTTGTTGTATCTCTTCTCTAATATTCTTTGTGAATTTTCTCTCCTGTTGTTCAAATTTCAATATATTTTTTTACAATTCTCAATTTCTTCCTCAAAATTTTCCTCCGTTTCATTAATAACTCCTAATTGTTTTTGTGTTTCTTCCATTTTCATTTCAATCTTATTTTATTATTATATTCATCTTGAAATTCAATTAATTTATTCTCTGTTTCATTTTCATGAACCACAATTTTTGGTCCATTTGTTTCAAATTATCTCGAATTTCAATTTTCAACTCATTGCCTAACTGCTTCATCAAATTATGGAGCATTCCAAAAAGCATATCATTTGTGTTTGTAATTTATTTTGCAGTTGCTTCTTCCAAAGTCTCCATATGTTTATCCTCCTCATTTTCATTGAGTATCTCATCTTCTTTGTGATGTTCGGTTCTGCTTCTCAATTCCATTTGATGAGCCATCTTTATAAAATTATTAATTTTTTTTTTAATTAGGTGAAAATAATAAATGAAAAAGAAATTCTGAAATCTTGTTGAAATTAAAATAAATCACTGAAATTTGTTAGACTAAAATGTAATGTATTTTAGCCCGAACGTTGGGCGCCAAATTGTTATGGATCATATATACTACAGAGCAGTGCCAAAGCATTGTGCTTAGTGCTTTCGAAAGCACTTGAAGCCTTTTTGTGCTCCCGAGCAATTTTTAAAATCAGTGCTTAGTAATCGAAGCACTTTCACAAAAGACTTAGTGCTTAGTAATCCCAAAAGGGCTCCCGAGCACTTTGGCGGATTACTAAGCACTAAGCACTTCCGAATTTTTGTCATAACACAAATATGCGCCGACGCTTTGGTAGCCTTTAATCGTTTTACATTAAATTCAATACAGTAACGCTGGCACTTCCGTGTGAATTTAATGCACAGTTGTATAGATCAGATCAGTTTTATTATGTACCTTGAAACATATAAATAAATACGTATTATGTTTTTATTTATTTAATTCTATGAAAAATTAATACATTTCTTTAGAAAAGAGAGAATATGAAATTGAATTTTAAATCATCATTATTAATATTTTGAAAATTTACATCTCATTACAAATCTAAAAGGAAATTTGAGGAAAGTCTATTAGAGTTCGATCAATACAGCGTAATTATCCAGAATTGCTTTTTATGCTTGCGTTGTATTAAACAATGAAACATAATACCTATATTCTACCTTTCAGTTTTTTATGAACATTATTTTCATATTTTAATGAAGTTATTTTTATCTTTTGAAATAACATATTTTTGAACATTTTGCGATTCCAAACATGAAATATTTGATTATATGTATATGAATAATAGATGTCTTGCTAGTATTTTTATTGAAATATATTTCATTAAATTAAGTCCGAAAATAGTTCTGTGAAGTGTTTTCATAGAAATAAATATGAAATCTGAAATTTTTTACAGTGTTTGACCTGATATTTCAGATAAGGGGCGGTCTTGATATCACTGTAGACCTTTCGGACTTCAACTTCAGGTCATCGGAGTATGTCAGGTTTCAAACAACCTTTGATAAAATTTTTGAAATCCGAAATTGCACATTAAATTCATATATTGATGTGATTCTACGTTCAGGATTTCAAGAATAAGAATAATTTAGATATAATATATTGATGAATATGATAAATTTTTCAATTTCTTCATTACATTTATTAATTCGAAGAATTTACATTTTGAGAAGTTTCTATCTTCAATTCAGTATAGGTAAAAATACTGCATTTCAGATGTAGATACGGCTGTCCGCTGTTACTGTTGCCTGTCGGCACGTTTGATGGTTTTATTATACCCCTCTTTGTTATTGTTGAACCCGGTTGCACAAATTCTTCTGAAGACTGAAGTTTCTACGAGATGCGAAACAGGTTTATTTCATCCGGGCTTGTGTTTTTAAAATCTCGAAATATAGATACATACACACAAAATTCCCGAGTGAATTTTTTTTTCAATTATCTCATGAAACATCATAAGACGTCGAAAATTTATTTAACGTTTATACCCCTTAAAATTATCTAACTCTGTTATTCGGGTCTAACGATGTATTCAGTTACTGAATCCAATGTTTATTATGCATACTCTAGGAACGGAAGGCAATAAAAATAGACCATTATGAAATTAATTGTTTAAATATAATCAGGCCTGTTTCCGATGCCGATAAGGCACGTCTTTAAAATATATCCTATTTTATTTTGCTAACACAAAAATTATTAAGCTTTGTTGGAAAATCATAAAAATAAAACGATGGCTTATTTCTTATGAATTGAAATGAGACAGGTTGTTCCACCATGGGCGTGATGACGATGCTCTTTACGGTGAAGGGCTGAAATTTTCAAATTTTCACAGTATCATTAGGCTCCATTAGAGCTACATTATATAATTGTTTCGACATACATAGGGTTCACAAAAAATGTGTTAATGAATGAACAAAATGATTTTCTTCATAGAACAACCTGTTTTTATTGAATTTCCAGATTAAATGGAATAAATCAACCCAAGATTTCATATGCTTAAAACTCCCTTTTTTGGAATATTTCGATTTTTCATAAAGGGAACAGGCTTTGGAAAAACTGACGTTTTCAAAATGAATGAATTCATTTAAATTTCAAATTAAATTCTAGACAAATGGAGGTTAGTACTTACTTTTTGATAATCATTGGGAACTCTACTGAAACAATTCATTGATGACTCATTCAAACGTTATTATCGGGCTTATTCCAAATGGCATAACATGTATTATATTTTCTTATCAGGTAGCAAATTTTAGTAGTAGCAAATTTGAAAAGTTGTGTACTGAATGAAGAATAAATTATAGAGTGTACCAGTTGAAATTTACAAACATGATTCAATGTGAATGAAAAATATTTGACAAAAGATGCAAAGTCACCTGAACAAGGTCGATATATACTAAGAACAACATATTTACAATCTTTGGCTTCTACTATGGTTCCACAAACTTCAAACACCATTTCCTCGGAATATCTCGACAGGGATAGTTTCTTTGTGGGCATTTCCTCTTTAACATATATCAACGATCCTCCATGCAACCTGTTGGAACGGCAATATGAACCAGCTTGGACATATCCAGGAATAGTCATTGCTTCAACATTTTCAGGACTACACCAGTGCTCCGCAATACTGACAATGTTTGGCTTTCTTTCTTTGAAGAGGACCTCGAGTATATTCAACTTATTAGATAGACATTGAGCGTTTATTTGAAATATAGTCAATTCTTCTGTGTTGGGTTTGGGGATAGCAAGTTTCCCTTCATCAACTGGTCCGGAGGACGATTTGATTTCCTTGGTTGAAAAAAACGATTTATACTCGCCTTGTTTGGCCAATTCATACCATTGAGTGCTTTTTCATAATCTGAACTGGGAAAAAGAACTTTGAATGATGAATAGCTTTCTGGAAATTTAGATTTGAGTTTCTCACATTTTACGTCCGAAAATTTATCTTTGAGAAAGTGTTGAAGATCTTCTGCTTTGGTTTCCGGTTTCAAATTTGAAACATGGAAAGCTCTATATTTTTCCACACCCTCAACAAGAGAATCGCCGGAACCGCTACCCACAACAAGTGAACGCTTTTGTTTGGTAAACTTTCTACGGGAAACAATGTTCCAGTCATCTCCCTTACCATGTGATATTTTTGAATTAGAAGGTGGGATATTGATTTTAACAACATCAGAATTAGTATTTCCTTTAGCAACTTTTTCTAATTTTTTATTGGATGAATCGGTTTGTAAATTTGAGTTCATAGTTTTCGAGTTTTTAACTTCAGAAGTGGACAAATCAGTGTTTAATTCACCGATAACCATTTCATCTCCCGTACTCACCGGTGGAATATGTGGTGTTGATTCCTTATCTCCATTGTTTACAGATGGGCTCATATTGATTTCTTTCTTCAGTTTTTCAATTTCATCGTTCTTACTTATGACTATTGATTCCAGTGAAGAGATTTTATATTTCAATAAGGAATTATTTTCAATCAATAATGAGTTCTTTGCTTCTAACTCCATAATAATTTTGAGTAGAAGTTCTTGGTGAGATGACTCATTAGTAATACTCCTTCCAACAGTATCCGAAATTGGGGATACTTCACAAGTATTAGGTTCACTTTGGCCTGATGCGATGACTTCATCACAACATTTTTTAATTCGGTTGGCACAACCAAGATGATAAACCTTGTTACAAATTTTGCACTTGACAACATTTTTACTAATAGTACGCTTACAGATACCGCATTCAGGAATCGATATCTGCAGAGACTCGCTACTTCCAACTTTCCTACTAGACGACATATTCGTGAATGAAAATAGGTTTATGAGTGATTCCATGAGCATCCATTGATTTGATGTTAAATGATCCATATTATTATCTGCGCTGTAGACAGTTAAGGCTCTTTTCTGTTCATAGATCCTCTTAATCATTGAAAAGGTAGAGTTCCATCGAGTTGAAACGTCCTGGATAAGTTTATTAGGAGCTACACTCAACTCGTTCTGAATTATTTTCAACTTAGAACACGCCGCAGATGAATGGTTGAAATGTCCCACAATTTTTTTACAGGTGGCTATTAAATCCAAAACAGATCTTTGACTATCTATGCTTTAATAATAATAATAATAATAATTTATTCGTGCTAAAAATACATAATTTTACACATGTCCAAACAGTAATGAGAAAAAAGAAAAAAATTAATTTAGATATTCTTCAGTGCTATATACCGCGGCATTTGCTAGATGTTTCTTGACTGTCTTCTTGAATTTGTGCAGTGGTAACTGTCTGATTCCCATTGGAAGCCTATTGAACAGCTTAATGGCTATATATTCAGGTCTTTTCTGGCTTTTTGTCAATCTGCAATGGGCGGCCACCAAGTCACTTCTACCCCGTGTAAGGTGATCATGGATGTCTCCGTGACAAAGAAAATTCTTTTCGTTTTTCTTAATATGAGTTAAGCTCAGCCTAAGGTTCTTATGTTTGGCAGCGATTTTATCTGCTTTAGAGTTTGTAGCTTGCTCAATTTTTGTTATTCCTAGAGAAGAATCCGCGAAAGGAAAACTCTCTCACCAGTACACCTGCAGGCCAGAATTCTGGGGCGCCCAACTTTTTAAATAGTTCTTCTGATGCAACACCCACACTGAACGCCGAATTTGAACCCTTCGTGTCTAGTTTTCGCACTTCTATTCCGTCTTTTACTTCCATTTTTCCCAAATAGTCTATAATGTCCTCTTCCTTAACAATTCCCGCTATTTTTCCTACATACATCCATTTCTTCCTTAATGCACCCGTTATTCCGCAACTATTATTAGATCCAGTGCATATAATTTTGTCTTTATTTTCTAATTTTCGTCCTTTAATTACCGTTTTCCAACCAGAATTAATTTGTTCTGGTGTTGTAATGTCCTTATTTTTGTTGTTCTCCACGATTGTTTTGTTTTCATTATAATTTTCATTTGGAATCGCCGTTACATCTGTGGTAGATGTTGATGGTAACATATTTTTAAGTACTTTGTTACTTGAATTTAAACCCTTGTTTACTTTTGAAGAATAGGTTAGCTTGTCACTTTGACGATTTTGACCTTTCTGTTCGTTCACAGAGGATTTCTGCACCACAGAAGTTGACTCAATCATAGACGAGATATGAGAAGGTTGACTTTGACTGTGATCCTTATCTCGACTTTCGGGTTTTTTTTTGTTGTTGATTCTCGTTTTTTTTAGAAGATTCCAAATTTCTCACCTTTTCCGTCAATAATTCGTTGTTTTGAACCAATATAGAATTTTTACTCTGGGTTTCGCTGAGTAGGGATTCAAGATATTGTATTCGCACTTGGAAAATATGCAATAACACTCTGGGATCTTCGGATATTTCCTCAGAAATTTCACTTTCATGAATGCACAATGTGGATTTCTTCGTCGCCGCTTGCGTAAGACAGGATGGGTGGAAAATATCTTTACATTTCGCGCACTTGACGAATTCAATTACTTTTCTGTTACAATGAACACAAATTGCCTTGATTTCTTTAATTTTTGTAGAAATATTCGCACTTTTCGAGCGGAGCTCATCTAACGCATCCTCTTCGTTCGCCATCTTGTTTAGCCTATGAGTTATTACTGATTGCAAGGTGTGAATAAAACATGATACACTAGGTATTCCCGCTTCACTACAACCCTTCACAATATTTGCGCCATTATCTCATACCATTAAATGAATCCTGGTAGTATTTGATTCCCACATTTGCAACATATCAAAAAACACATTTTTAATGGACTCACTTGTATGGCTTCCTGGAAAGTGTCTACAGTTCAGCACCACATGGTTATGTGTAAAATCATGGTCAAACCAATTGCCTGTGAAACTAATGAAACTCTTGTTTGTGTGTGAGCATGTCCACAAATCAGATGTTGTGGATATGTATGAAACACCCTCTAACTTGTTCTTTATCACTGTCACTATGCGGTTGTAAATATCGGGAACTATATTATCTGTAAAATATTTTCTGCCAGGTATCGTATACTGAGGAACAATTTTGGACATCAATCTTTGAAAACTCTTGTTTGTGACAATGGAATATGGCAAATTATCCAGAGAAATCATTTCGCCTATCCCATAATGTATTGACTTTGAGCGATGGTCATCTATACTCCATTTTGAACATGACTGTATGGCACTAACAATTGTCGGTTGTTTTAACTTTTTACTTGAACTTTCACCTTGGAACTTTTGATATTCATCACAGTGCTTTCTCTTGAGATGATTTATCATAGATGTTGTACTAGCACTTTTACCAACACCACCCCTAGATATTTCAGAATTACAGTTAATGCATCGCGCATATTTATTGTCATCACATAGCGAATAATATTTCCAAATATCACTATTCTTTTTAGAAATTTTACTCGTAAGTTTGTACAACTACCGCTCCCTTCGAACTTCAAACGCGAAATGAAAGCACAATCAAAGGGCGTCTGGTCTGATGCATTCGATATGAGCGAGTCTCAACACGAAATTGTATCTCGTCGCTTCGGCCGAATCGAACAACTGCTTCGGCCGAAGCCGAATAATTGAAAAGTAGGCCGAAGCCGAATCGATGCTTCGGCGCATCCCTAATGTATGGTTGTATTTTGGTGGACAGAATACTTAATCATTTCAAAAACGTTGTTTTTTTGTGTTTGATCGAATTTTTCATGTCGTCAATTGATTACATTGTGATCAAACTATTATAAAGTAGTGATTTTACGATGAAATGAGAATCAACTACAGCGTTCAATAAATTCAAAATTTATTGTATTATTTCTTATGGAACACTATAAAACAATTTTTGTTCTTCGTCAAACATGAATGTTCATACATAGCATTTTTCATTTTAGTCCTAGAAGAACCACTATAACCAATAAGTTTACATCTAGAAGCAGATGGTTGATGTACGTGAAGAAAAAAATGTCCGGTATTATCAAATCGTACATCATCTATTGCTATTGTTTCTTGAAGTTTGTTTTTCGTTGTGGGTGGACTTGGAAGTGATTCAGTTGAAGGCCTTCCTCTTTTCTTTGGTACAGCACTGCAAGATCAGATCTTCTGCTATCTTCTGTGAATCAGTTCCTCCTGTCCATTTTTCGTGTGCTTAAAAATGTCTAATTCCACCCAAGCATCCTGTTTCAGACCATAACCAATATGGTGAAGGAGCTCTACATAGGTGATAAGATTTAAAACGTGTCCCAAGTCCCTTAGATGCTTCCCAAAGGTTGACTTGTTGTTAGATGTAATTTTCTGGCACATCAGATTCCTTTATCGTTATCATAAGGCTTCTCCCACTTCTATCTATGTAAACTACATTAGAACTAGGTTCACCACATTGTAATTTGTAAACACCTGGCTTCTCTAAAACTGGTATAGGATCCTGTTTTTGACAAGTATTTGTTGGAGAGTATTTGTTGCCCTGAAAGAAATTCTCATATCTTTTTGTTGTTTCAAAACATTGGATATTTGATAAGACATTTTTCCGAAGAAGGGTAGACTAACCAAACTATGCGTTCCATCTATTCTATTGTTATCAGGGTTCAGGAGTCTGTATTTTTTCCTGGTAATGATTTTATTTATCATGTCCCCGATCTGTAAAGAGCTTGGCCAGACCAATATCCTGCAATACTTTTTTACTGCATCTTTAACTTCGTTTGGATGCATTGGGAAACCCAATTTTCGTTTTTCTCCGGTTGAAGTTAAAATAGAAGAAGGGACCATGTATTTGGAACTAAGTTTGTTGTGAAGAGTAAATTTGGATATTCCATATTGTTAAGAATCCTTATTCAAAGAAATATTCCCGCTTCTGATGTCTTTAATAGCGTTGTTCAATGTTAGCTCCGAATATCCTGAGTATTCACTTTGAGAAATCTGTCGTCAATGGTCATTTTTCGTTTTCTGCCATTATCTGTCCTACGCTTATTTCTGTCAGTTGGTCCAAAACGTTCGACTAATCTTTTGATGGAAGAGCGAGAAAAATTTTCAAATCTCACTCCTATTCGATTTGTTCTTGCTTCTCTCGTACTCATATCATTGGTTAGCTAGGCGAACCGGTTTCACAACAGCATCATTCAGATCTGCTGGCGTTTCATTTTCAAAGAGGACATACAACCTCTGGAAGCGAAATAAAATTCATATTATTTAAATGTGCTTCGATTGTAATACAATTACAAATTGAATAAATTTCCATATCGAATGCTTCCATGAAGGAGCGCAAATTAAAATTTCCTAATATTAATAATATTTGATCGAAGAGTAGGGAAGTTATCGACTGTAGGATTGAGACAACAACCATTATTGGGATAAACAGTCAGGTTAAAATTAGAGGACTCTTTTTAATTCATTCGAGCATTCGCTAACGGTTTTATTAGCATCTTCAGGAATGATTAAGTTAAGGTTATACACACTGAGCCATATCCAGAAGAAATCCCTAATATATGTTTACTCAAATAGATTATCACTATATGCAATAAAAAATTGCAACTATTATTACCAACAATAGATCCTCAATTTCAGATTTTCTGCGTGTTCGAAATATTTGATCATTTTTTCCAAAAATAGGAGAATTTAAAGGTGTATGACGAAACCATTTATAGTGATATAATGAATTACTGCATAGTATTTAGAGAAGTTATCATGTTGAGAAAAAAAAGGTTTGATGGCTTTGCCATATCATCAGAAGATGATTTTCAATTACTTTGGTGAACTCTTGCTAAAATCTTCAAAATTTACCTTAATATCCTCTAAACTTATTTTTGTTTCGTATAAATGTTTTCTCTCTCTCTTAGTGGACAGAATGTCCAGAATGAAAATAGTATCATATAATGAACATCATTTAATGAATGTAAACTTCTGCTACACAACTTGACTTTTAACCTTTGTGTTGTTTCGACTTGATGTTAGCTTCTCCATATATTAATTATTATCGCATAGCAAAAGTACGCCACAATGAACTACCAATATTCGATTGAATTATTCAATTTCATTAATTGGCAACGTTTTCTGGAAAGCAATTTATAGTGTGCATTCTCATTACATTTGTGGTATTTCCTGCAATGCTGAAAAAAACTATTTTTTGTAGAAAATCTTTGGGATCCAATGCAACTCATTTCAAAAAATTTTGAGATAACTTCCACCAGTTACTGTGGTTCTCCGATTATTGAACAATCCTAAACAAAAACTATCAAAACCCAAAATTAAATTACCTCAAACATGTCTAGTACTAAAAACAAATCTAGATGATTTGTATGTAGCTTTAGCTACAAATAAAAAACTTTCACACTCGTGACACGATCATTGTTCAAAAATGAAATATAGAAACTGAAAAGACAAAGACCTTTCATCTCAAGAATTGTTCAATTCCAATCAGAAAAATTAAATATAATTCAATTCAACATTTAATAATGTAAATCCAACCCCCTTTGTTATTCTCTCCTACTTAAATTCTGATCTCCTTCTATATACCATTTTTCTTGTTGACCCACCTTAGCTAAAATTGTGTTTCAACATGCCTCAGCAAAATCACATTTTCTTGAAAAAAACAGTGTAAATTTTTCAAATTTCAATACTAGGTAAATTTTAGAGTTAGGTTCAATTTTTGATTTATACTTCAAAAACCATGCAAACCATATTTATATATATCGCCCTTGTATTTATAACCATTGTTTAAGGAGAAGAATGTTATAACTGTTTATCATATTTTATGAGAATGAATATAAACTTACTGTAATACAATAAAATTGTGTCTTTATTTCGCTGTGTTTTCGTCAGTGAAGTCGCCATGCCACTGATCACTGAGTTGTCATACTAATGATTCCTTCAGTGTTCCAGGGATGAAACACTGGAATCCCCCGAGAGAAGAAGCACCATAAAAATTAGTTCCGAACATCTTGCTAAACAATAATTGAAATCAAATTAAAAAAGAATTGTTGCTCAAAAAACTTAAGGCAAGGTAAACTTAATATCGGGTGATTTCTTGTTATTATGACAGCTCGCATTCAATTCTGCATAATTTGAATAAACCTCTGTATACAGCCTTGCTCCAAACAATTGAAGTTGGTGCAGATCTCTCTGAGGGTACCCTAGATAAGCCCCTAACTAGGAGCTTTATTAGATGAGCTTGGGGCATTTTGAAAATGAAGAGTTTTAAAATTGGTTTTTGTAATATTGGTGTTCTCCGTGAAGAGGTAACAAATTTGAAGATTAAGAATACTAAACATCTGAAATACATTGGAAGTGAAGAACATAAATTACCATCTGATTCTAAGAAGGTACATTCTATTCAAGATATTTTCTTATAGTATTTTTTTGTTCATAATTTTAGTCATATTTTTTCATTGAAAATAATACACAATATTATACAGGCTGTATATGAATAGTTGCGAAAAAATTCTGGGAGCGATTCCTTGTCAAAAACTAGGGTAGGTCTTTCATATAAACTTTTTTTTGAGCCTCCCTCTGCTTAGTTACAGCACCCTAAAGATGGCACTCGAAAAGTAGTTTTTAATTTTTGAAAAATTATTGTTTTTTTTGTTACTTTCATTTTAGATTTGTACCAGTTCTCAATAAAAATAATGTTTTGACATCCGCCTATTGGATAAATTTGATGTCGAAAATAATCCAACCTCCACAACTCAGGCGTATCATTTATTGATATTTTAACAAAAATTACAAGATATCTTTTTCTTTTTGATTGCGAAACAAGTTTGAGGACTGGCTTTTTCTACCCCTTGAAATCATTGAAGAGCACCACCAACAATTTTTTTAATGCTTTCTCGCCCGTATAAAATGTCAGCTTGATTTCATTTTTGTGAATTTTTCGGTTTTTAAGAAGAAAATTGGCCGCCTCTGTGGACCTTGCGCCCGTGGCAAGTGCCACCTTTGCCACGCCCTAGATACGGCTCTGTTCTGAACTATTCAAAGCTAATCTGAAGGATAAACATTATATTTTTATCAGGCATAAATGCAGAAACAACATCTGAAAATGTTAAGGATTACATAAAAGAAACTTTTGAAATAGAATCTGTTTGTGAAAAAATGAAAACAAAGAGGGACAGTTACAAGAGTTCATTCAAAATATATGTACCATTTGGAGATAGGGAGAAGATCATGGATGCAAGTAAGTGGGGAAAAGGTATTAGTATTAACCATTTCCTCCATCTCAGACGACGCAGAGAAGAAATATAAATTCCATCGATATCCTTCATCAAATTATACAGTGCCTTCGAAATAAAATACTTGAATTGGAGGAATTCGTAGATAGCATTGAGGTAAGGCCTGACATAATATGCCTAACTGAACACTGGTTGAATGAAGAAGAAATGGATCTAATAAATCTTCATAATTATGAAGTAATTTCATACTACGCACGTACAAACTCCATTCACGGGGGGACTTGTATTTTTGTAAAAGTTCTCTGGGGGATTTTGAGGATGTACCATTTATCAAAGAAATGACCATTGAATGTGAAATAGAAATTTGCTGTATAATGAATAGAATAAGTATATTAGTAGTTATTTCGATTTATAGAACATGTTTGGGAGATATATGGGTCTTTATGAATAGGTTCGAGGATGTTCTTAATAAAATATATATCCACTGTAGATATTATAGGGTCATATTATGTGGTGGCTTCAATATTAATTTATTGTATGATAATCACACAAAAACGCAATTCATTGATTTGTTGAATTTGAATTTGTTGAATATTATTAAAAATGGCGTCGAATGAGACGGACGTGTCTGATAGAGAGGCTGATGATTATGCAAATAATTGTGAAAATAACAGTGAAAAAGTGTTCAAATGCTGTTCAAAGTCATGCAAGGTGTGCATATGCAATAGGTGTTTCGCTATTTTCCACGAAAGCTGCATAAAAAGAATGAAAAATGTGAAAATCATCAACGAAAGAATGATTGAATGCTGCGATAAGAAAAATGAAGATGAAAGTGATAAGGATGAGTACAAATCCCTAAAAGTGGAAATACACTACCTGAAGCTCCTTGTGGAAGAAATGAGGGATAAAAACAACGTCCTAACATTGAGTAATAAACTACTTCAAGAAAAGTTAGGAGAGGTTAGAAAAGATCAAATAGATAACAACTGCGCCGTAATTCCAACCATCAAGATAACGGATGATAACAAACGTAAACAAACTGATCAATCATATGCAGACAGAGTAGGCACAAGAGAAAGTAGTTCCAGTGAACCGAGAAAGGAAAGTCAAACAACACAACGTAAACAAATATACTGTAAACAGGTTTCAATCCAAGAACAACAGAATAGGTTACAAACCCAACCAATAAGGGCAATTAAAACTTCCAAAACGGAAATGGCAAAGAATGAAAAAAGCAATGAGGAGAATCATGAAAAAGAATACCAATGGCAATACCAGAGAAGAAGACCGAACAGGAAAAGAATGGGGACAATAGGAACAAGCAATGAGACAACTAATGATGATTTCGCGGGAGTTCAGAAAAAACTTTGGATTTACATATATAGAGTAAATAAAGCTTGCACCGAAGAAAAAGTTCATGGATATTTCAAACAAAAAACTGGACTTACCGATAATGAAGTTTGGACTAAAGAAATTCCAGTGAAAGGAAATGGTTTGAATAGATATGTAGTCACTGCACCGATAGACAAAAAAGATCTATTATATAGCTCAGAATTCTGGCCAAATGGAGTAGGGGTCAAACGTTTTGATTTCGATAAACATAGAGAATTCCTACAATCACTAAACATACAAAAAGAACCTTCTTTTTAGTAGATACACCTGCTGGTACATCACAGAGAAGTACACAAAGACAAAATGAACATCCGAATATGTCTAATAAATTTGGGATTTTACATCAAAATGTTAGATCCATAGGCAATGCCAAAGAACTTTTAGAAGAAGCACTGAAGGAGAATGAGGAAGTGAAGGTGTTGTGTATATCAGAACATTGGAAGACAGAAGAACAGCTTCAATATCATGCAATAGCAAACTTTACATTGCAAACACACTTTTGCAGGGCGGAAAAAGAACATGGGGGAGTAGCCATCTACACCAAAAATGGGTTACAAGTAAAGGAGAGGAAAGACATCAAGAAGATCTCAAAAAAAGGAAAATTTGAATGTGTGGCAGTTGAATATTATATAGGAAAAAGTAAACAGGTCTGCGTCGCTGTATACAATGACGGAAATGATGATATATTGACTGAGGGTATGGAAAAAATTTTACAAAAATTACACAATGAAAATGTGAAAGTGGTAATAGCAGGGGATTTCAATATAAATATGGAAAAAAATCAAGTAAAAGACGCAACATACTAGATTTGATGGGGACATATAATGTAGAGCAGACAATTAATCAACCGACCCGAATAACAGGGAACTCAGCAACATGCATTGATGGTATTTTTACAAATAGTGAATTACTATATGAAGTCAGCATTTTTGATGCACACATATCAGATCACACAGCCCAAAAAATAGTATTCACCATTAATCAGGAAGAAACGAAGTTCAAATACAGACGTATGTTTTCAGAGAGAAATTTTCAACTCTTCAAGGATGCACTGAGAGAACAAAATTGGGATTCTCTGTATGAAATTCATAAGAAAGACATAAATAGCCAGTTTGATCACTTTCACGCGTTATACCAGGAAATTTTCAATGAATTATTCCCAATCAAAAAAATTAAAGTGGGAGGAAAACCAAAAATGGATAAAATGGATCCCGAAACTGCAACCATTGAAGAGAAATTGGATATACTGCTTACGTTAAGCACACACGATGAATCATTCAGGGAAATGTATAGAAAAACAAAAATAGAATATGATAATCATTTGAAAAGGAGAACAAAAGATAAATTCGACAGGAAAATTAAAACATCAGAAAATAAAAATAAAACTATGTGGTCTTTCATGAAATCAATGAATAACTCTCAGAAAGCAAATCAATTTCAAGTGAATGGAGATCCAACCCATATTGTCAATGATATGAACACCTTTTTCATAAATGCAGCTACAAGACTCACAACAAATATAACGAGAAACAGGAGTGAACACCAGTATGTGGAAGAAAATAAATCATTGTTACTGAGACCAATAAATTTAGAAGAAACCAAAGAAATTATAACGTCGTTGAAAAATAAAGATACAAGTGGATATGATGGAATATCAAGCAAAATAATTAAACAGACAGCTGAGGAAATAGTTAAACCTTTGAATCACATTATAAACAACTCCCTCAAATGTGGTATTTTTCCAGAAAGAATGAAAATAGCAATAGTCAAACCAATACATAAAAAAGGTGACGTTAATGAATACGGAAATTACAGGCCAATAAGCATCTTACCAAGCTTCTCAAAGGTACTAGAAATAGCGTATTGTAGGCAGATCATGAATTTCTCAACAGAAAATGCGTTCTTCAAGGAAAGTCAGCATGGGTATCGAAAGGAAAATCGATTCAAACGGCTATTTTCAGGTTTGTATCGAAAATAGTGGAAGCATTTGAAAACAAGGAATATGCAATGGGAATTTTTTTGGATTTGACTAAAGCATATGACTGTTTGAGTGTAGATGAGTTGATAAGAAAATTAGAAAAATATGGCATACGAGGACCGGCTTTGAAATGGGCAAAGTCATATTTTGCATCTAGGAAACAAATGGTACAAGTGGAGTCACAGGGAAGAGTGTTCAATTCGGAATTGGAGGAGATAATTTTGGGAATTCCGCAAGGTAGTATAGCTGGCCCCCTTTTCTTCTTAATATACATAAATGATTTTGATGAATGCCTTGGAGTTGAAGAAGGGCAGGTGATTGCAGCAAATTATGTGGATGACACGAATCTATTAGCTATTCATAAGATTTTTTCAGAACTAAGGATGATGAGCGAAAAATTGATAAAAGAGAGTGAAAATTGGTTTGAGATGAACAACTTAGTACTCAACAAAGAAAAGACACGTTAGGTACTTTTCACACCCTCTAACATGAATAGCGGAAATTTAAGTATAAACCAAAATACTAATTTGGTAGAAGAACACACCAAGTTACTAGGAATGTATATTGATACGAATTTAAATTGGAATGAACACGTGAATTACTTAAGCGGAAAGTTAAGAACAAATATCTATGGCCTGAGGACAATGGCACGATACATTGGATATGAAGCCCTGAAAGCTCTGTATCACGCGACGATAGAGTCAAGGCTGAGATTTGGAATGATTTTCTATGGAACATCAAATATAGAAAATTTGTTCATATTGCAAAAGAAAGCACTTAGAATAGTGAACAATCTGAAATACAATGAATCATGTAGAACTTACTTTAAGAAAAATGGAATACTGACAATATATGCCTTATATATACATGAGTGCTTGTTGTTTATGAAGAAAAACGACCATCTTTTCCAAAAATATCGAAATGAAAAATCATTCCACGAAACTAGAAGTTTGGACTACATATTTCCCAAATTCAAATTATCAACAAGCCAAAAACAAGTGGAATACAGATGCCTGAAACTTTTCAATTCGTTGCCTGGCAATATAAAAGCAATTCAGGACACCAGAACTTTCAAGAAGAAAATATACAAGTTCCTATTAAATTTAGAGCCCTTTAATATGGCAAGTTATACGGGATAAAATATATATATATATATATATGTATATATGTATAATTGACACTGTTTCACTTCATTTTCATGATTTTGTTATGTAATCTGATTTGAAATAAAGTACGATTTATTATTATTATTATTATTATTGAAAATCTTTAATTATGAGCAGACAATATTTAGCCCAACTAGAGTTACAAAAAACTCGTCCTCACTTATAGTCAATATATTCATAAATGCAATTTGTTACAAAAGTAATCTAAATTTAACTTCATCGCTTTCACATCATATGTGTCAATTTATAACAGTATATGATGTAAACATTGAAAACTCAGTAGAGGAAATCCAAGAAACAAGAAAAAGATTTTTCACAAAAACCAAACTGAATGATTTTTTTCTCAGATTGCAGGAGTGCTCTTGGGGTGTTGTGCTGTCGGAGCCGGATCCAGATAGGTCATACAAAATATATATTCTTTTGAGAAAGAGCAATGCAAAATATTAATTTCAAACAATCAAGCATATGTGTCGATGAATCTCAGTATTAGCAGAGGAAATGTAACGGGGCATCATACATTTTAACGTATGATACAAGAGAACAGATAAAAACCTCAGCAAAAACTCCGTCTCCCCGTATCGGTGTAGTGACTGGTTTGTGTAAACGTTCACAGAATAAGCTGACATAATTTATATTGAAGGACTTCCTCTTCAACCAAAACGAAATTTTCTTTATCCTCTCTTTTCGGTTGACGACTCTATAATTTCCAAATGGATCCTAAAACAAAAAAAAAAAAAGAAGCAGAAAGGAATACTAAATATAAGTTTTCATTATATCGATTTGAAGTTAACTACCCATTCTAAAAAAGAATCTGAAACTGAATGGATAGCTTGGAAACCATCATGAAATTTATAAATCGGACAATCATTCACCAAGTGGTCAATGGTCTCTTCTACACCACACTCACATAGTGGGCTATCAATAGAATGCCATTTGAAGAGGGTACTATTACAACGACCATGACCAGTTCTAAGTCGATTCAAAATACACCAAATTTTCCTAGGAAGATTGAAACCTAGAACTTTTTCTGAGGGATCACCGACAAGACTTTTGTTGAAGACGTTAGAAGAAGTCCATCCCGAACGCCAAATTTCCTTGTCGCTTTCATTGGATTCAAGGAAGGTATTAGTCCATAAAGGTTTGCGTGATTTCAATCTAGAAGTTCTAGAATCTGGGAAATAGGATAAAATTGGAAATGAGTTCGGGTAAAAATGAAATTTATCCCAAGATTTCTTGACTGCAACCTGTCTACGAATATGAGGCGGAACTATATGTGATAGCACCGGTAACCAATCTAAAGGAGTAGATCTAATAGTCCCACTAATAATCCTCATAGAAACGTTAAGCTGTGCATCAATTTTATGAACATGAGCACTATTAAACCAAACAGAACAACAGTATTCAGCAGCAGAAAAAACCAAGGCCAAGGCTGCTGTACGAAGAGTGTTGGCATCAGCACCCCATGAAGATCCTGCTAATTTTTGGAAGATATTATTCCTCGACTTCAATTTCATACGCAAATTTTCTAAGTGAACCTTGAAATTCAAAGAAGAATCAAGTTTAACTCCAAGATATTTGGGGGCAAAATTATGATTCAAGACGGAATTATTGAAAGTTACTCTCAATTTTCTGTGTTTTTGTTGATTATTCAAACGGAAACAGGAGACTTCTGTTTTATTTGGATTAGGGCATAAGCGCCACTCAAGAAAATAATTTTCCATAATTTTTAGATCATCATTGAAAGTATTTTCAATAATTCCAAAATCAGAATGACGAAACAAAAGAGCAATATCATCTTGACATTATCAAGACTTATCAACCAAATTTTTCCATTGAAAAAATTTAAATAAAAAATTTATTAAAAAAATCAAGATCTCGGCTCACAATAGGAATCAGGACATCATGTAAAAATAAAAGAAGATTATTTGAGGAAATGATAGCGGGTATGATATCTGAAAATTATTATAAGAAATATTCTAACATTCTGAAAAAAACTATAAAACTAGCCAAAATCAATTCTGAAAATAACTTCATTAACAACTCTGAAAATAAAGCTGAAGCTACTTGGATTCTCATTAATGAGATTACAAAAAAAATGAAAACTCGGAATCTACCATCTTCCAGTCTTTTCCGAATACGAATGATAATGATTTACTAAAAGAAATAAATCATCATTTCCAAAATGTTCCTTGTCAGAATATCAATAAAACCAATAATAATCATATAAAAACCTGTAATAGCAGTATATTTCTTGGACCAGTCGTGGAACAAGATGTATGCCGCTATATCATGCAGATGAAAAATAAAAATTCAGTAGGTTACGATCAGATACCAGTAGCATTACTAAAAACTTGTGCTTCATCCTTGGTTATACCTTTGACATATTTAATAAATCGAACACTTGAAGTAGGAAAATATCCAGAACAACTCAAAGAAGCTTGGATAAAACCAGTTTATAAAAAGGGGGAAAAAGAGCAATACGACAACTATCGTCCTATATCATTGTTATCAAACATTAATAAAATCTTCGAAAGAATCATCTTTGATAAGTTAATACATTTCTTTGATATTAATAATATTCTGGTGAAAGAGCAATGTGGTTTCAGACAGAAGAAATCAACTGTTAATGCAATTTATCAAGCACTTCATTCGGTAATAAAATCATTGAATAAAAATCATATCACAGTCGCGTTGTGCTTAGATCTTACTAAAGCTTTTGATAAGGTAAATCATTCAATATTATTACAAAAGATGGAAAAATCTGGGATCAGGGGTGTTGCTCTTCAGTTATTTGGATCGTATCTAAGCGACAGAATACAAAGAACAGTAGAAGTTTCACTAAGTGGAAAAAAATTAATATCCAATGCCTTATGTATCCAAGCAGGAGTACCACAAGGCTCCATATTGGGCCCTCTTCTATACATATTGTACACCAATGACTTGGTTCAGATAACAACAAACAATATCGTTATGTTCGCCGATGATGTGTCGTTAGTATGCGAAGGAAACAGTGAAGATCAATATCAATTTAGATTAACGAAAGATTTAGAAAATATGGAAACATGGTTCACAAATAATGATCTTATTTTGAATATGACTAAAACAAAACTCTTAATACTGAAAGATCGGGATTATAGTAATATTAGACTGAATTTTCAAAATATGGGAATCGAAACGGTGAATACATTATCATTCTTGGGCATTTATATCGACAGTGAGCTGAGTTGGAGGCCACAAGTTGAAACAGTGGCGTCTAGAATAGTGAAATGTTGCTATGCTCTCAGAATATTAAGAAACACAATTGGTCTGAATGCGGCTCTGACAGCGTACCATTCCTATGTGCAATCTAAAATAAAGTATGGGGTTATTTCTTGGGCCAGATCAGTTGATGCGAATAGAATCTCCATTTTGCAGAAACGATGTTTAAGAACTATATTCAAAATGAAACAGACGGAAACATGTAGAAATATATTTGTTGAATTTAACATATTAACTTTATATAGCTTATACATATATGAATGTGTAATGTACAAAATAAATGGTCCATCTGAATTCGAAAACTTAGAAATGAAGCATGCCCATATAACAAAGAGCAAATTCTATTTGATTAATGAAAAACCTAATTTTACCTTTGTACAAAAAAATATCACTTATTCTATTATATCAATATGGAATATGTTACCAACTGTTTTCAAAACTAGATGTAAAAATATTAAAAAAAAATCACTAATCACATTTTTAATCAAAAAATGTTATTATTCAATTAATGAGTTCTTGAATGATAAAGATTTCAGTGAACTTTAATGAAGTAAATTATTGTTTTTTTTTAGGTTTATTGTTATTGTTTTGACATGATCTACACCTAATTGGTATGTACATGAAGGATCAAATGAAGAAATTATTATTATTATTATTATGACTTCTTTAGGAGGTATTTCCGAAGTTTTTGTTTTCCAGAAACCACATCGTCAAATATCTAGCGAGTCGAACAACAGCTCAATCCAAACAAACATAAATTTAAACACAGTATCGGATAAAAACAGTTCAACGATTCTACTTCTTATTTTAGCAACAAGAAAAATAATTCAAATGCTATATTAGATAAAAACAGTTCACAAGATATTTCTGAAGGCGTTTTCACTATAGTGAAAGATTGGAAATCTAGACGTACACTGAGAGAAGTATTCATTTGATATTGCAAATACATTATAATTTATAAATCATTTATGGGCCATGTGTATAAATTAATATATCATATATACATATATATATATATATATATATATATATATATATATATATATATATATATATATATATATATATATATATATATATATATATATATATATATATATATATATATATATATATATATATATATATATATCATTGAGTAATAATTAATAAACGTTATTCATATGTAATATGTATCCATGTTAAATAAAAATGATATTTCAATTCAGTAAGTCTAATCATCTTGGTTGCATATGTTCACTCTAACCATTGGTCTGACAACATTACTAATAACTAAGCATCAGGTACAAACGATCTAAACCCAAAATTCAGTACGGATATGCTAAGGGACGTTCGTTAAGCCCATAATAACACAGATTTTATGTTTAAAAAGGGAATTGAAATCAGAGGAAAAGTTTGAATTTAGATGTTATGTGGCATGGGATGCTGATACCTGAAGAACTACGGACATCGACACTGTGCACATTTCATATATAATTTTTTGATGCAGATTGGGGTTGTCTCAGCTGAATGATTTTATGAATGGAATATGATAAATGAAGTCTACGGCGATTCCTCATGTTTATACAACCCATAGAATTTATTTAGGCTGAGGTTGAAACAGTCCTCCCCAAATTCAGAACCAAGCGGCAACAACCATGCGGAACAGTCTGTATACACCCTGAACGCATCAAGGAAAGGGGTCGTAAACAACATCACAGAAAATAAGATATGCTAAGACGAGTTGATTAGAGAGCATCATATTCATGAAGAAAAATTACGACTATTATTAATGAGTCTGAGGGATGAATAGGCTCTCTCGATGTAAGCAGAGACATGAATGGGAATTTTAATTGAGAATCAATATACAATCCAAAGTTTTTAACTGTTTTCAATGGCTTTAAAATCTTGTTGAGAACCCTGATAGAAAACGCATCATGCTTGGATATAAGATTTAGCGCTTCTAATTATCAAAAAATCAGACTTATCAGGATACAAGTGTAGACTATGATTCCTCGCCTTCAATGCCAAGGAACTAAGATCTTCATTTATCTGTGAACATGCAGCCTGAGCCGGTTTGCAACCAATGTATATCTGAATATCATCAGCAAAAGCATGAAACCGACAAAATTTACCAGCCTCATAAATCAGCAGTATAGATCAGAAACATGAGTTCACCTAGAATCAAACCCTGTGGTACACTTTGAAATATAAACACACGATGATCTACCTCCCTCCATCCTCATCACATATTGACATTACACAGAAATGTCTCGAAAAAATTCAAAACAATTCCAGAAAGTTGATAATACTCCAGCTTGGAAAGAAGCAGTTCATGATTGATTGCGTCGAAGGCTTTAGTAATGTCTGAAAAAACCTGTGCAGTAACCATACCATTGTACCAACGCAAGACGTCAAGTATATGAGTAAGTGCTGCACCAACGCTGTGATTTGTTCCGAATCCGGACTTATGCACTGGTAAAATATCATACAACGAGCAGAAATAATGAAACAGTTTCTCTAATATTTTAGATAGATATGGTAAAATACCTATTGGTCAGAGTTCATCTGTAGATTGCGGTTGGGATACTTTAGGGAGTGGACTAACGACTGCTATTTTCCAAGAGGCAGGATATGGACCAAGTTCCAAGGAGCTATTGATAATGTTTGCAATTGGTGGCAACAAATCTGGTAAATATCATAACTCTAGAAATTCCAACATCACCCACTGCATTCGATCTGAAGTTACAAATAATATTTAAAATATCCTCAGGACTAGCCCTCAACCCAATTCTCTCGAGTAGATGTTGCATTCCTCTTTATGGAGTTTAATAGTGTTAAAGAAATTTTTCAGGATGACAGAATTGCTTCTAGAGGCTACTAGTTCTCAGTCTTTCTCTTTCTTTTTATCCCATCTCTCTGAAAACCCCCAGTATAGACCGGAGAAAGAAATTACCCATACTTATTCTATGGCCGATTGCGGTCCTTTCTTAGTAATAGTTGAGTCAAAAGCAGACGGCAACATGGGTAATATTCATCCTGTTCAGTCGTGAACTACGGTCGTATTTCTTCTCGAACGACCCCGGTAGAATCTGATTTCGTATCGGCTGTCAGCGGAGAATCAGAACAGATTTTCAATATCGATCGTACGTGCTAAATAGAAAAGTTTCAAAAGAGACAAATCAATTAATCTTCTGATGAATAATCATAATTAAGTTTGATTTATTTTCATCTATCTTCTGCATCGTCTTCTACTAGTGTTAGTGCACAAAATAATATTGAACAACTATTCGTGAAGTGCCCTGAATTCATCATCAACCAGGTGAAGCCATAGGTACTTAAGGGAGGTGAATTCCCCTGAATTCCCTTCCTCGGAACCTCCTTTTTGGAACCAGATTAGCGGTGATTCGCCTAGGTTTCTTCTGCAGCCCGTTGGGGTAAGTTGCATTTCACAATTTTTTGGTTGTTCAATATTAGTAGCAAAATTCATCTGAAATTGACCGCAAACCCCTCTTTGCGGACAATTACATCCAATGAATTTTGGATGAGAATTAGCTAGACGCAGAGTAACAGGTGTTAAAAATCTAAAAAAAGGAGAAAAAGAATCTCCATTGAATTCACCACACCCCTGTATGCCAACAAGTTTCTTTCTGAAAATCCTTTCAGCGAAGACACTAATATCGACGTTTTCATTTCCTCCTGGATGGTCTCAAGTAGAGGTGTCATTAGGGATGTGGGATATACCATCACGGAAGAGGACATATTGAAGCATTCTTACTCTAGAGTAAGAATCATTGGAGCCCGCCAACTAAAAAAAAGAACCCTGGGTAAACTTACGTTCCATGGAAAGCTTCCACCCGATAAAGTGGGTATTTTCGGAGTAATGAGAAATATGTCATTATATGTCCGGTTGTACAGTGCATCCCATTTTGGGTGAGACTGCCAGGTTTCTCGCTTGTTATTTAAGATAGAGCCTTGCGGTTTTCACGTTCCTGTCCTACTTTTTCGTGAAACTCAAGTTGGTCTAATCAGATTTTGCATAACGGTTTCCGTTCAAGAGATACAGGGCGATTTTAGAAATTGATACTTTTTGGACCCCTCCTTTATCTCCGAAGTTATTAGGAATAATGCTGAGGTAAAAACTACATCTGAATCAGAATTTTGCGTAGAATTCAGTGGCGTACTCAATTTTTTTTTTCGGGGTATGGTTTTGAAGATTCAACACAAACCTATATTTTTTTCAATGGAACACCCTATATATCTTTACCTCGTTGAATTCGTTATTTTTTTCCCTTCAAAATGATGTATAATACCATATAGGTAGGATGTTCAGAAATGTTAAGAAAACACTAAAACATCAAATAATGATGATTTTTTGTTAATGGGCAATGGATTTTCCATATGAAAAAAAAAGGATTAATTGGATAATTTTCATTTGTGATTTTTATTTATAGTAGAGTTAGCAAACAAATATAATACAGTCATCACTAATATGAAAAACAAAACGTAGGTACCTACCTAATAGCAACAAATAAATAATACAAAAATTCATAAATATTGCATGATATCTTACAGATTAAACTGTTCAAATTGCTGTCCATTTTCCCTAATACATATTATATACTACAGTAAAAGACATAACAGTCTCGAAGAACTTCGTGCATCAACAGAGGCAGTTTTCCAGGATTTACAAAACCGCCCTTTTATAATATTAAATGCACTCAGGCGTATTGAAAAGTTTTGTCAATTACGTATTAGAGGAAAATGGACAGTAATTTGAACAGTTTAAGCTGTAAGATATCATGCAATGTTTATGAATTTTTGTATTATTTATTTGTTGTTATTAGGTAGGTACCTACGTTTTATTTTTCAAGTTAGTGATGAGTGTCTTATCTTTATTAGCTTACTCTACTATTTATAAAAATCACAAATTAAAATTATCCAATTGAACCTTTTTTTCATATGGGAAATCCATTGCTCATTAACAAAAAATCATCATTATTTGATGTTTTAGTGTTTTTTTAACATTTCTGACCATCCTACCTATATAGTATCATATATCATTTTGAAGGGAAAAAAATAACGAATTCAACGAGGTAATGATATATAGGGTGTTCCATTGAAAAAAATATAGGTTTGTGTTGAATCTTCAAAACCATACCCCGAAAAAAAAAATTGAGTACGCCACTGGATTCTACGCAAAATTCTGATTCAGATGTAGTTTTCACCTCAGCATTATTTCTAATAACTTCGGAGATAAAGGAGGGGTCCGAAAAGTATCAATTTCCAAAATCACCCTGTATCTCTTGAACGGAAACAGTTATGCAAAATCTGATTAGACCAACTTGAGTTTCACGAAAAAGTAGGACAGGAACGTGAAAACCGCAAGGCTCTATCTTAAATAACAAGCGAGAAACCTGGCAGTCTCACCCAAAATGGGATGCACTGTACAGGGTGGGCAAATTTCGATGTTTTAGCACTACAACTTTTGAACCAGAGCAGATAGACAAAATCTGATACCCACTTCTCGATCTGTTTTTCTGAGAAACTAACAAGGGTAGTATTCATTTTTGGCCACCTTCTTTTGTTTTCGAGTTATAAGCGAAAATTGGAAAAATGACGATATCGAAAAACATTTATATCTCCGCTAATACTGATGATAGAGCTCTGAAATTAAAACATTATACAGGCACTTTTTCACGTAGAATCCAGTGGCGTGCTCGTATTTCCAAAAGGGTTTTTAATTACGAAGCTATGACCCAAAGTTATGTTTTTTCAAATGGGAACACTAGATTTTTGTGTCATTTTCTGAAAGCTTGATTTTTCCTGATTTCAAAAATATATAACATCGTATGATTCGGATCAATATAAATAAGAGAAAATGGCCAAAAACCTCTTTTCACCTAAGAGTCTCAATATTTCTATGGTTTCAACTGTTGATGAACACAGAAAAATTGAGCTTTCTATAACAAGAGCAGTGTCTTTCCGTCAATCTGATTATTTCTATGCTTTTCACTCTTTTCTACAAAATTCGAATGTAGATATGTTTTATAAATTTTTTATCTAAAAATTGATTTGGAAATAACGGAGAAACCACAAGATCGAATTTTTCAATCGAAAGAGTTGTATTGAGATGCATGTATCAGGAGATTATTTACATAGGTCTCCAGAAACAATACGCACAAGTACCAATCCATTTTAAACAGCATATGAAACAATGCATATATGATTGAACTCAAATTTTAATTACGAAGGGACAAACAAGAAATTATATTTAACCTAATAATGATAACAATTGCACAATGCACAGTCGACACCTCTTCTCGATATTTCAATAGATGAATATTTGAAACTGTGTTCAAGCTACCTAGGAAACTTTTTCCAAGTTCGTTTATCTTTTCGAAACTATTTGTATAAAATAAATATAGATTCAAATTTTGTAGAAATAAGTGAAAAGCATAGAAATAATCAGATTGACGGAAGGACACTGCTCTTGTTATAGAAAGGCTCATCAACAGTTGAAACCATAGAAATATTGAGACTCTTAAGAAAAAAAAGGTTTTTGACCATTTTCTGTTATTTATTTTGCTACGAATCATACGATGTTATATATTTTTGAAATCAGGAAAAATTGAGCTTTCAGAAAATGGCACAAAAATCTAGTGTTTCCATTTGAAAAAACATAACTTTGGGTCAAAGCTTCGTAATTAAAAACCCTTTTGGAGATACGAGCACGCCACTGGATTCTACGTAAAAAAGTACCTGTATAATGTTTTAATTTCAGAGCTCTATCATCAGTATTAGCGGAGATATAAATGTTTTTCGATATCGATATTTTTCCAATTTTCGCTTATAACTCGAAAACAAAAGAAGGTGGCCAAAAATGAATACTACCCTAGTTAGTTTCTCAGAAAAAGAGATCGAGAAGTGGGTATCAGATTTTGTCTATCTCCTCTGGTTCAAAAGTTGTAGTGCTAAAACATCGAAATTTGCCCACCCTGTACAGGGTGGGCAAATAAGCGAGGTAAGCGGCTATGTCTCAGGATCCACTCATCGTAGAGACTTGCGGTAAAAATTTTTACCACTAAAGTGTACAAGAAAACACACTGGAAATTGTTTTGGAGTTCTTACCTCTACCGCTAGGGGGCGTAATAGCTACCGTCGAGTAGAAAAATGAATTTTACTCGGAAATGTTTCATATGAAGTTGAAGGAAAAATATCATCACTGTAATCCTTGGAAAATTCTTTATCTTTTTGAATTGTCACTTTCCATTTTACGACATCAATTAAGGGTAGGTGAAAGGGAGAAATCTGACTGATTGAAATGCCTGTAACTTCAGTTTGGCTCAACATTTTTGAGCAAATTAGATCTCGTCTGAGAGATAATATCTTGTTGATTGAGAACAAAATATATTAATGATAAATTGGTTGAAAAAAGTCTCTACGATGAGTGGATCCTGAGATATAGCCGCTTACCTCGCTTATTTGCCCACCCTGTACAGTGTTATCCAAAGTCACTTGAACTAGTCGACTAGTCCATAAAAAAGATTGGCCACATGTCCCTTTGAAATGGATACCGCGATCCGCTAAATACCGGGATTCATTTGAAAGTATTGTTAGTCAAAAAATTCACTGGCCCCAAAGGAATTTCTGGAAACTTGGGACAACCTCTGTATAATCGAAATATTCAGACTTCCTCCGAGTGACTTTGGATATACTATACAACTGCCTCAGGTATGGTCACACTAAAACAAATTGTGACACTCCAACCGAGTCTAAAAGATGTCGGAATTATGACAAAAACACGATGAATTAGACTCCCTTAACAAATCAAATCTCAAACGTTTCTTTTGCTCTGGTAACCGTGCCTCTACATATCATAACATCATAGCTCTTGAAAAATCTCCTACTTTGAAGCTGTAAAACTTGTACCAAAATCATACATTCATAAATCATTCTCATATTCATACTAACCTCACCTCTCATAGTAAAGTAAAACTAAGAACGTCAAATTTCCGTCTCCAACCTACACCAAAAAATTGTTTAAATGCCAAAAAAACAAGCCATGGCCAAAAAAAAATTAAAGACAAGAAAAAACATCTTTTAATAGTATATTGTGCAAGAAGTGGGGAAAGTCCTTCTTTTTCCGCAAGTGTGGAAATTTGTGTAAAACACATACGAGCACTCGCCTTTGAGGCTCGTGCCACAAACTTCCACACTCGCGAGAAAATTACTTTCTCCACATTTTGCACACTATACTTTTTCTACAACTGCACAAATTTCAATAATTCTAGTAATGGACTTAATTCAAATCAAAATGGCCTTCGTTGACAGTATGTGCTAATTTATTGCGTTTGTATAGAAACGACTCAAAAGCCCAATTTTATTGGTCTATGTGACGTGTCGATCTTGAGTAAGCCGGACACAAGGCTAAAATTCGGCTCGCGACTACACTCAGTGAAGATGGGAGTGAGTTCTTCAAAATTAGATGGAAGGTAATAATGGGCGCCAGGTAGAGATATGCCTGTCTTAAGAATAAATTGCGTACTCCTCTACCAGAGTAGCAATAAAACAAATCATTCAAGTCAAACGTTTAATAAAATTAAAATTTCTGCAGTGGTTGATAATAAAAAAAAATAATGAAAAAGAATTCTCTTAATTACCAAAAGCTAGAACAGCTTCCCAAAAACTTAACCTAATACTAACAAATGCCAGAAGGGCTTCCTGTAAACTATAACAACACCTAATGCCAGAAGGGCTTCCTAAAAACTATAATCAACAACAAATGCCAGAAGGGCTTCCTACAACCTATAATACCTAAACTGATCCTGAAAACAGAATCCTTATATCAGCCTACACTCGGCTTAGGCTAAACCTAAAACTTCAGTACCAAAACTAAACTTAAACGGAGTTCAACAAACTCCAACTAAACCAGATAATAAACCAGACAAAATAACCAAGTTGAACAAGAAGATTGAACTCAACCACAGATCCTGAAGGAATATACAAATACAGTGGTTGCAATAACTGGCTGGTATAAAATAGCCGGTTGAATAAAGTAATAATAAATTCCAGTTACAAATCCTGAAGGGATACACAAGTATTATATCTGTTAAAATAAATGGCCAGTTAGTGAAGTGCACCTCACCGCAAACTGTTTACAATTTCGACAGTATATAACAAGCATTAAACAACCTTTATTCAATATATTTACAATATAACTATCAATGGATAGAAAATTAATATTAAAACCGTTAATTCCTATTCAAATGACTGATTTACTATCAGTACACTAAATCGTTACTTACAAAGTTAAATTTCAACACAATACTCATTAAAGCCAGTGCAAGCACCGGTTACCTGATACGAAATCAATATTGAAGGTTGACTTGACAGCAAATCTAACGGTGAGATCTCTATACGTAGAATGTACCATCTACTCGAGCTACACCATATGCCAGCAATATACTATCTACTCGAACTGTACCATATATCAGAATGTACCATACATCAGAATGTACCATACATCAGAATGTACCATACATCAGAATGTACCATACATCAGAACTGCACCAGAAATTCACCACCATATACCAGAAAATGATACCATAAACTCCAACCAAACTATACACCAGACTTGGAATTCCTGAACGTAACCAGGCAGTAGGATTCTTCAAATTCAACCAGACTCTTACCAGGCACTAGGATGCTCAAAGATATCCAGGCACTAGGACCCTAATAAAATACTATAAGACATCGTTCACAAAATAAAAAGGAATTTATACCTCTCAGTTGTTGTTCGAGGGAAAAGGATCTTGATATTCTTCTTGTGATTTCAACCGTTTTTTTTTTTTTTTTTTGGAGATTAAATAGTTTATTGTGACATAAACATAAATCGCAGAGGCTGAAGCCTGTACGCGATATACAATTAACATATGAACAATATTACAATAGCCACATTTGAAATAAATCTGAATAAAAACTGAATAGATAATGGAATTGATCGAATCATATCAAAATGAGGATAACTTGAAGTGTCGAGAACTCAGTGATGACTCTTTAGTGTTGTAACTTTGGTGACATGCAGTTGAGGATTACCGGTGCATCATCTAGAGGCCGATCTAAGGTAGGCAGGAATTCTTGGATATGAGGTTTCATCCATGATTCAACCATTGATTATGGATTGAATATATTTTCTTCCTTTTTCAAAAATCCATTTCCTTATCATAATTTGTTGTTTCTTATTGTGTCTTATGTCTTTCAGGTTCTTCGGGATCATACTATAAATGCGTGGAGCCAGGTATGTGAAGCATCTTTGTCCAATTCGCTTTTCTGCTCTAGGAATCACGTGAATTATCTTACTTCTTGTTTCATAACTGCAATCGGTTTGTCTTAATGTGAGTTGTATTCTTCTAGAACAGATGGCCGTTAATATCTGGGATACAAATAACTGTTGAGGATTCATTGCCCGTGATAAGAAGTATAATTCGTCTGAAGGAAACAAATGGGGCTTTCCGTAGTTTACACGGAGCAACCATTTCTGGACCACTTCTACTCTTTTTATATGACATTCGTAAGCTCCACCCCAGGCAATAATTCCATACTTTATCAGCGATTGGCATAGAGCATTATATATCTGCATTAGCCTTTCTATTTCCAAATACTTTTTAAGGTATCTAAACTTTGATAGAAGGCATCTAAGTTTTCTTACCAAATTGTCTATATGTAAGTTCCATTTTAGATGTCTATCGATGGTAATGCCGAGATACTTGATGGAGTCAGTTTCGGGTATAATTGTGCAATCGTTGACTTTCAGAGGACCCAAGTTCGGAAGACCTGACTCATAGGAAGTAAACGGTAAGTACTTTGTTTTTTTTACGTTCATTGTTAATTCATTCATCTCAAACCACTGTTTTATTTTGAAAAGGTCTTTTTCAGACTCAGATTTCAGTTCTTGCCAAGAATTTCCCTCGTACAATATGGCAGTGTCATCCGCAAAACTGATATAACCTCACCTTTCTTCTCCATTTGTAATAAACCATTCATATAAACTAAGAACAATATCGGTCCCATCACTGTTCCTTGGGGTACTCCACATTCGATGTTCCTCACCTTACTAGAATAATCCTTTATTTTTACAAATTGGACTCTATCAGTTGAATAGCTTTTCAATAATTCATATGATTTACCCCGGAAGCCGTTTCGGTAGAGTTTATCTAAAAGTTTTTTGTGTGAAACAGTATCGAAGGCCTTTTCAAGGTCTACAAAGACACACAGACCAGTTTTTCTACCATCTAACCAACCGTATATCCTCGCTATCATTCTCCTAATCGCATCTTCAGTCGATTTACCTTCTCTGAAACCGTACTGGTGTTCAGATATAATTTTATTTTTTTCTAGGAACTTGACAATTCTGATCTTCAATAATTTCTCTACAATTTTGGCTACATTCGATATAAGACATATCGGTCTATAATTTGTCATCTTGTCCTTATCTCCTGATTTAAAAATTGGTTTGATGACCCCCACTTTGAGAATTCTAGGAAACTTAGCTGACTCGAAACACATATTGGTCATTAATACAAGGGGTTCAACAATTTCCTCTTGAATATTTTTCAGCAGTTCTGATCTAATTCCATCAATGCCAGGAGATCCTCCGTTTTTTTGTTTTTGTATCACTTCTTTCACTTCATTTGGACTTGTTGGAAATAGAAAAAATGTTTCATTACAAAAAATTTCACCCTCTTTCTTTTCTAAACTATAAGGTATATTATCTGCTAGCTTTTTACCTACTTCGTTGTAATATCTTCCGAATTCCTCTACAATTTGTTCCGTGTTGGTTACTTCCTGTCCTTCATTATTAATGATAGATTTTATTTCTGTTGCAGGTTTGGATCTACCGCAGAGGTTATCCACGTAAGACCAAAGTGATTTTGTTGCTGAAGTGTATTTCGTGACAAAGGTGTTCATGTAATCTCTTTTAGCATTCCTGATCAACTTGTGTAAAATATTTCTGTATCTTGTATATTGTTGTTTCAACTCAGTATTGTATTGATATTTCATCATTTCCTTGTATAAATAGTTTTTTCTGTTTATGGCTTTTAGTAATCCCTGAGTGATCCAGTTGCTTCTCCCAGATTTCCTATGGCTCAACTCAATTTTTGTTGTATGTTTCTGTGTGTAATGTTTTAATAAATCAATAAACAATTCTGCGAATGAGTCTACATCTTTATTTTTCATCAATTCGTGCCAATCAATTTCCTTTAAATCATTTTTTAATTTCTGATAATCAATATAAGTTTTATATTTAATAACTTTTTCGGGAGTTGTTCGAACTAATCGCCGGGAAGCGAATCCTCTCAGATCTTCAGAGTAAATTCAATACAAGAGATGGGCCTTGTGGAAGAAAACTTTCATAATCACGTATAAAACGTATTTCCCAGAAATATTCACAATACCATAAACCAAACAGGGAATTACTCAAATTGAAGAAATAATCGCCTATAACAAGGATGATTCGAGATCATATATTCTCCAATTCAAGTCAAATTCTCTTCCAAAAAAAAATCTCTTTCAAAATTATCTCAAATCGCCGATAACCTCTGACAATTTCATTCCTAACCATAAACTATACCAGTGTCAAACGAAACTTCCCACACAGAAGAAAAATAATACAAGAAATCCAGAAATTATAAAATATATCCCCACGGTAATGATATTCGTAAATAACTGTTCCATAATAAATTCAAATTTATATTAATACGGAATATTCCGAGTTGAATCAACAATCAACCTCCAGAGGGCGCATTACCAACCGAAATATCCAATGGTGTAAATTGAACCGTTACAATTCCCCCCTTACTTTAAAAAAAAAAAAATTACCAGAAGGGTCAAAATTTTTTTCTGCCAGTAACTTCAAAAAGCCAAATACGGTAAACCAAATAACGACAACACTTCAATGAATCCTAAAGAAAACGACACCAGCAAAAACTCCAATACCGACCCAACTAAAACCAGAATTGTCACACTTGAATTAACTCCAAATGTCCAATATCACCAAAGTAAAACAGAGATGGACAATATAGCATGTTGCTATCGTGGATCTGACGAAACAAAAGATGTTAAGCATATGTCAACCACTAGATGGGGGTAGTGACCACCCTAGTAAATTTATGCTCAAGGCAAGGGTTAACCATCCTTTAACCCAAACAAAAACAGCGAAAATTAGTCCGACAATTGTTCATCCGTCAGTTGATCCGGTGGATGAGCTTTCAAGTCCTTTATGTGCCAAACTCCCTGGTATTTACCGTCCTCACCCTGTAGTTCATAAGTCCAAGGGGATACCCGTGCTGAAATCAAGAAAGGTCCAACATATTTCGGTGCCAGCTTAGCTGTAAAATATTTAGCGGCGTCCGAAAGTACCTGATTCCTTCTCCACACCAACTGGTTAACAGTGTATTGGACATCCCGACGTCGAAGGTTATAAGTTCGACTATTAGCCTCGTACGCTCTCGCTAACTTAATCTTAACGTCACCATATATTCTCGTGAATGCTTTTTCCGTTCTTTAGTCAAGGCAGACCTGTCGAAACTAATCTGATCAGGACTAGTATTTTCACCCTTACACGAAACTTCCCTTCCAAAAACAATAAAATTTGGAGAGTAACCGGTGACTTCGTGCTTTGAGGAACGAATAGCTAACCCAAGCTGGTTTAACCAACTGTCTATCCCAACCTCTCTGATCTTCTGACAGGAAGGACCTCAACATGGTTTTTATAACCCTATTAATTCTTTCGACCGAATTAGCCTGGGGATGATATAGCGCGGTATACTGAATGGTAACATTATAAGATTGTAAAAACTTAACAAATTCTTTAGACCGAAATTGTACGCCATTATCGACAATGATGGAATTGGGACACCCAAAGACAGGAAAGACATGTGTATCCAGTATCTTCACAATGGCTGACGCGGTAGCCGTACGCAGTGGAAAAAGAAGAGGGAACTTGCTGAAATAATTCGCGACGACGAATATATACTGGTTACCGGAGCGAGACCGAGGTAAAAGACCAACCAAATCCGCAGACAGAAGCTCGAATGGTCGAGAAATTGAGACCTGTTTGGAGAGCATGAGGCCAGCAGGCTTCTCCTGGCTTGGTTTGATGGCATGACAGGTTCTGCAGCAGCGAATAAACGAAGCCACGTCATGTCGCATCTTTGGCCAGTAATAACTTTGTGCCAACTTACTATATGTTTTGAAAACTCCCACATGAAGTAGAGTTTCATGGACCTGCCTAATTAATGATTTTCGTTGAGGAAGCGGAACAACTTCTCTCCAGTAATCAGAGTCAGAGGCTAGTTCGGGAATTCGAGATGTTACATTTTTCAAAAGCTTAACCTGAATAATTTGCCAGGATGGGAACCGGTGAGAGGCATGAGTCACTTTTCCTAGAAGTTTGTCATACCACAAATCCAAGGAATGACTCTGAGGAGTATCAACAGTATCGATGATAGGTACCGACCTAGATAAAGTATCCGGTACGATGTTTTCTTTACCTTTACGATGGATAATGGTATAATCATACTGTTAAAGTCTGATGGCCCACCGGGCTGATCTTCCAGAAGGTGAATTCAGTCGATCCAGCCAGAGCAAACTAGCATGATCGGTGATAACCGAGAAATGTGACCCCTCAATATACGGTCGCAGTTTCTCAATCGCCCATAGAACGGCAAGGCATTCACGTTCCGTGGTGGTGTTATTGCGTTCTAACAGGGTTAAAGACCTGGAAAGATAGCATATCACCTTTTCTCCATCCTCTTGTTGCTGAGTCAAGACAGCACCAATCCAATAACCGGACGCATCACACTGAATGGTGAACGACCTCGAAAAATCCGGACAAGACAAAACAGGGGCAATAATCAAACATTCATTCAACCTAATCAAAGCCTCATCACATTGGGAACTCCATCTGAATGACTGATTTTTCTTGAGTAGCTCCGTTAAGGGAGGAGTCAGATCCGCAAAGTTTGGTACGAATCTCCGGTACCATGAAGCCAAACCCAGTATACGTCGAACCTCCGAAACAGAAGTGGGGACTGGTATGTTCAAAATGGCCTGAACCTTCGCTGGATCCATTCTTAGACCTTTTGAATCCACTACATAACCTAGATACAAGAGTTCCGGTCGACAAAAATGACACTTCTTCTTTGAAACCGTTCAATTAGCTGCTCGGAGGCGGTTAAAGACCTCCTTTAGTACCTCTACATGCTTCTCAAAGGTTTCAGTAATTATTATTATGTCATCTAAATAGACAAGCACATATGGTTCCAAATCCGGACCAAGAACTCTGTCAACCAAACGCTGGAAGGTAGCCGGAATATTAGATAGTCCCATAGGCAGACGGAGGAATTGAAACTGTTATTTATGATAAATATTTAATCTTGGATTTATTGGATTATATGATTGGTAACACTGTTTTCTATTCAATGACAATGACATTGACAACTAATTTAATGATCATTATTAAGACGAAGTTTGTAGAGTACGTATGACGACTGAGAGAATAGCTGTAATAAAAGTGTATCAAAGTATTGGAAATAGAAAATATAGTTGAATATAAATTAAACCTTTCATTTAATTATTCCACGACTCCAACATGGTAGCAGAGCGTGGTTGATTGGCGAAATATAGTGAGAAAGCTGAATTATCACGAACACGTGAAAGGTAACCTCACTTTGTATTATAAGTACGCAGTAAAATTTTACTTGACGAAATAGAAAACTTCCTCATCAATGAAATGGCTCAACAAGCGAGAATTGAAGATATTATAATACCAATATTCGATGGCTCAAATTATTCAAGCTGGAAATTAAGGTTATTAACCCTCTTGGAATATAAAGAATGTCACGAACCCTCAATTACCAAAATGCCTATTAAATATAAAGATGAAGAAGCAACGTGGAAGAAAATGGATTTAAAAGCGAGGACTATAATAATGAGCACAATCTCCGATAAACAATAGGAATATATCGCTGAATGTACAACTGCCTGTGAAATGATCGAAAGATTGGACAAGAAGTACCTGACAAAGTCCACAGCCATGCAAATAATCTACAGAGCAAAGATTGAAGAAATTAAGCTTATCAACTACAACACCCTCGAAGAATTTTTTATTGATTTTGAAAGAACTACAAATGACTTCAAGGCAGCTGGTGGAAAGATAGACGAATCAGAAAAGATGAGATACCTACTCAGGGCTCTACCTCCAGGTTACAGCTATATTGGAGATTTTATCGATGTAATTCCAGAAGAAAACAGGACAGTGAATTATGTCAAATCTAAAATAAAAGAAAAAAACATGTCTACTGATGAAGCAGACAAGAAGACCAACGTGAGTACATTTACAACTAAGACTAAAGCATTATGTTTCATTTGTGGAAAGTCTGGTCATCTCAAGAAGGACTGTTGGCATGGTCAGAAGTATGGTCAAGGGCAGCAAAATCACAGAGGAAGATACCAAACCAGTCAAGGGCAGCGAGGATCCCAAAGAGGCTACAACCGAGTTGGTTTCCACAGAGGTCGAGGCAGAGGTCGAGATCACCCAAGAAGTGAATTGTCGAACACTCAGCAGGAAAATTCTCCATCACAATCATGGACAACGCAAGTATCTAGTCTCGAATTAAATCAGGTGAGGTGTAATGAAAATGATGATTGTGATTATAGTGTAATCAACTGGTTGCTAGATAGTGGATGTACTGATCACATCATAAATAATGATAAATTTTTTCTTAATTATGTAGATTTATAATCTCCTATCGATGTGAAATTACCAGATGGTAAAATGCTAAAGGCAACTAAAATAGGTACTGTCAAAATTTACTTTGAGAACTATTATAGTCATAAGCATATAAATTTAAAAAATGTTTATTTTGTAAAAAGCATTAAGCAAAATCTATTAAGTTTTTCAAAAATTACCAAAACCTGCACTATAGTAGCTAAAAATGAATATGCAAAAATTTATGATCAGACAAGAGAATTAATATCTGTCGCTAACAAAGTAGATAATCTTTATTGCATTAAAAGCTTCGTATCAAACTTTAGTGATGATGAAAATTATTTCTGTCATGGTAATAATGAAATATATGTGAATACAACGAAATTGACTGATAAAGAGAAATGGCATAGAGCACTCGGTCATGTAAATTTTCACTATTTGAGTAAATTGATTAATAATAAACTGGTTGAAGGTCTGCCAGACAAGATTGAAGGTACGGAAATGAAATGTTCAAATTGTATACAAAGCAAAATGACAAATTTACTTTTTGAGAATAATAGAACAAAGACAACTGAAATTTTAGAATTAATTCACACTGATTTGAATGGTCCACATAACACAACTGGTTATGGTGGTGAAAAGTACTTTTTGACATTTATCGATGACTATAGTAAATGTACAAGAGTTTTTTGTATAAAAAGTAAAGCTGAAACCGCAAAGTGCTTCATAGAATTTGTTAATTTAGTAGAAAATAAATTTAATAAAAGATTAAAGAAATTACAGTGCGATAATATATATATATATATATATATATATATATATATATATATATAATGGCAAAGAATATTTAAATAAAGACATTTATCATTTCATAAGACAAAAAGGAATCGAGTTATTACCATGTCCACCTTATGTCCATGAATTAAACGGAGTAGCGGAAAGATATAATAGGTCCATTATGGATGTAGGTAGATGTTTAATGAGAGAAGCTAAAATTCACAGAAGGTATTGGCCTAAAATTATTAAAACGGCGGCTTATTTAAAAAATCGTACAATTGCCAATACGGTAGAGAATAAAACTCCCTATGAAATATTTTTCGGTATCAAACCAAATGTAGAGCATTTAAAAATTTATGGAAGTAGAGTTTATGTCAGGGTCCCAGAAGTTTTAAGAAGTAGTAAATGGGATGATAAAGCTCAATTAGGAGTATTAGTAGGTTACAATGAGAATGGTTACAGAGTTTTAGTAAATAATAAAATCGTTAATGCTAGACATGTTCAGGTAGTCGAAGAAAACACTCAACTTATTTGTTTAGAAAAACTTGATAATAAGGATGATAGGGATTCAAATGATAGCAATGATTCAAATATAAAAGATGATATAATAGTTAAAAGTGAGTCTGAAGAATGTGTAGATGCGACTGAATCTGTTTCTGATGGTCATAATGATAATCCAAATGATCTTGTGGTAGAAAGAAAATCAAAACGAAAGAAAAGTCCGGTTTCTAGATATGGTAATCCAGTATCGCATTTTGTTTATGTAAATTATATTGATGCAAATGTACCAAATACTTTCGAGGAGGCGACAAACTCTCATGATTCTAAAAAATGGCAAATCGCAATGGACTCTGAAATGAATAGCCTAATGAAAAATAATACATGGCAAATTGTTGATAGGCCAAAAGATAAAAGGGTTATTGATGTAAAGTGGGTTTTTAAAAAGAAAAATGATAATGTCTACAAAGCTAGATTGGTTGTGAGAGGATTCCAGCAAAAGGAATCTCTTGAGAATGTTTATTCACCCGTAGGAAAAATGCAAACATTAAAAATTTTATTGTCATTCAGTTGTGAAAATAAATTATTCATAGAACAAATGGATGTTGAAACTGCATTTCTAAATGGTGTTATTAAGTCAGAAGTGTTTATAAATCAACCAAAAGGTTATGAAACTGCGGATAATAAAGTTTATAAATTGTAAAAGGCTCTCTATGGTCTCAGGGAAAGTTCTAGAGCATGGTATGACTGTTTTAACAAATTCATTGAAAAACTTGGTTTCGTTAGAAGTAACTATGATCACTGTTTATTTGTAAACAATACAAACAAAGATCCAGTTTATATACTGATATTTGTTGATGATCTGTTAATTTGTTGTAAAGATAAAATTAAAATAATTGAGGTGAAAGCTAGTTTAATGAAAAGATTTGCAATGAAAGACTTAGGAAGAATTAAACGTTATATTGGCTTGGATATTGATTATAATGAAAATAAGAATAGAATGACCTTATGTCAAACAAAATATATTGAATCTTTGGCAATGAAATATGATTTAGAACATACTAAGCTGTATGATACTCCTATGGAAACGAACTTGAAATTAGAACAAGCTAGTGAAACAGATGATAGCATTAAATATAGGAATTTAATAGGTGAATTATTATATATTAGTACAGGCACTAGGCCAGATATAGCATACAGTGTAAATTATCTAAGTCGATATCAAAGTTGTTAACCGAACACATTACAAATATGCTATTAGAATCTTAAAATATTTGTACAAGACTAAAGATTTGAAGTTAACGTACTATAAGAATTTTAACTCAGAAGTACTTGATTGTATGGTAGATTCTGATTACGCAGGCGATAACGTAGATAGAAAATCTACCACAGGTTTTGTAGTTAGATTATTTGGGAACTTGGTTTTCTGGAAAACACATAAGCAAAATGCAGTTACTAAATGTTCAACTTTCGCAGAATACGTTGCTATGTCTGAAGCAGTGACAGAGATGGTTTTCATCAGAAACTTGTTGGCTGAATCATTTGATGTAAAATTTTATGAACCAATCAAATTGTATGAAGATAATGCAGGAGCAGTTGCCATTGCTAAATACGGCAATTTTACGAAAAATTCCAAACATATCGAAGTACAATATCATTACATAAATGAAAATTATGAAAAGGGTATAATTGACATTATAAAGATTGAATCGAAACATAACTTAGCAGATATGTTAACTAAAAGTTTAGATAAGAACAAGTTTTTAAAAAATAGAATAGAATTAGGATTAGTCTAGTCTTCTGAAAATATTAATAAAGCTTAGTGTAAGAAATCAAGATTATAGATTTAAGGAGGTGTGTTATTTATGATAAATATTTAATCTTGGATTTATTGGATTATATGATTGGTAACACTGTTTTCTATTCAATGACAATGACATTGACAACTAATTTAATGATCATTATTAAGACGAAGTTTGTAGAGTACGTATGACGACTGAGAGAATAGCTGTAATAAAAGTGTATCAAAGTATTGGAAATAGAAAATATAGTTGAATATAAATTAAACCTTTCATTTAATTATTCCACGACTCCAACAGAAACAGACCTCTATTGGGTACTGTGAACGCAGTTAAAGGGCGAGAGGATGCTTCTAAGGGCACTTGAAAATATGCCGACTTTATGTCCATAGAGGACAAGAACTTGGCGTTGCGGAGCCGATCCAAGGTGGAATTAATATAGGGGAGAGGATACGCATCTTTTACTGTGACGGCATTCAATTTCCTGTAATCAACGCAGAATCGGTACGAGCCATCCTTCTTTTTAACAAGAAGAATAGGGGATGACCAGGGGCTGGTCGAAGGTTCAACAATGCCCTGCTCCAGTAAGTTGTCATCCGACTCAGATATACCAGCTGTATCCATCAGCATGCTCAACTCCAAAGGTGACTGAGTTTGCAGCGATAATCTCCGATATTTCCTAGCTCGCGATCCTAATTCCGCCTGTAATTCAATTATTTTCGCTAAATATCCTGACCGGAGGACCTGTTCTTCTTCTGAGAGCGCTTGAGATCTTACCGCTCGCTTAAATAAATGTACCAAGCGTGTAGATGTCTTAAAAAAAGATGGACTCTTTTCATCACCCGAAAAGTCTAATAATTCTCTTTGAAACAACGAAATCGAGTTTTCTATCACCTTTAAGTCATCTTCGAACCGATATGGATATGGAGGATACTTGGTTTTAATTCCCGATTTTTCTAACCTCGAATAACCTCTAAGACTCTTTCTCATCTCAACAACCGTATTCACTTTACCTACACCCCTTACAGCTAATTCATAACGCAATTCATCTTTATCAAGACGATTCACGTCCATTCGCCCCTCCATACTTAACAAAATACTAAAAACACAATCTTACCTAACCTCAAAAATACAAAATATTGACAGCGCCAATAAATACAACGGAAATCGACACTACAGAAAAAATTGATAACAAGGCAGATTTGAAAACTAACGGAATACGAAAAATATCAATAATAACGACAAGACCGATCAACCATTGCAAGTCAGATAGAATAGACTTTTGGGCCCCACGTTGGGCGCCAATTTGTGACGTGTCGACCTTGAGTAAGCCGGTCACAAGCCTAAAATTCGGCTCGCGACTACACTCAGTGAAGATGGGAGTGAGTTCTTCAAAATTAGATGGGAGGTAATAATACGCGCCAGGTAGAGATATGCCTGTCTTAAGAATAAATTGCGTACTCCTCTACCAGAGTAGCAATAAAACAAATCACTCAAGTCAAACGTTTAATAAAATTAAAATTTCTGCAGTGGTTGATAATAAAAAAAAAATAATGAAAAAGAATTCTTTTAATTACCAAAAGCTAGAACAGCTTCCCAAAAACTTAACCTAATACTAACAAATGCCAGAAGGGCTTCCTGTAAACTATAACAACATCTAATGCCAGAAGGGCTTCCTAAAAACTATAATCAACAACAAATGCCAGAAGGGCTTCCTACAACCTATAATACCTAACTGATCCTGAAAACAGAATCCTTATATCAGCCTACACTCGGCTTAGGCTAAACCTAAAACTTCAGTACCAAAACTAAACGTAAACGGAGTTCAACAAACTCCAACTAAACCAGATAATAAACCAGACAAAATAACCAAGTTGAACAAGAAGATTGAACTCAACCAAAGATCCTGAAGGAATATACAAATACAGTGGTTGCAATAACTGGCTGGTATAAAATAGCCGGTTGAATAAAGTAATAATAAATTCCAGTTACAAATCCTGAAGCGATACACAAGTATTATAGCTGTTAAAATAAATGGCCAGTTAGTGAAGTGCACCTCACCGCAAACTGTGTACAATTTCGACAGTATATAACAATTAATATTAAAACCGTTAATTCCTATTCAAATGACTGATTTACTATCAGTACACTAAATCGTTACTTACAAAGTTAAATTTTAACACAATTCTCATTAAAGCCAGTGCAAGCACTGGTTACCTGATACGAAATCAATATTGAAGGTTGACTTGACAGCAAATCTAACGGTGAGATCTCTATACGTAGAATGTACCATCTACTCGAGCTACACCATATGCCAGCAATATACTATCTACTCGAACTGTACCATATATCAGAATGTACCATATATCAGAACTGCACCAGAAATTCACCACCATATACCAGAAAATAATACCATAAACTCCAACCAAACTATACACCAGACTTAGAATTCCTGAACGTAACCAGGCAGTAGGATTCTTCAAATTCAACCAGACTCTTACCAGGCACTAGGATGCTCAAAGATATCCAGGCACAAGGACCCTAATAAAATACTATAAGACATCGTTCACAAAATAAAAAGGAATTTATACCTCTCAGTTGTTGTTCGAGGGAAAAGGATCTTCTTGATATTCTTCTTGTAATTTCAACAGTTGTTCGAACTAATCACCGGGAAGCGAATCCTCTCAGATCTTCAGAGTAAATTCAATACAAGAGATGGGCCTTGTGGAAGAAAACTTTCATAATCACGTATAAAACGTATTTCCCAGAAACATTCACAATACCATAAACCAAACTCAAATTGAAGAAATAATCGCCTATAACAAGGATGATTAGAGATCATATATTCTCCAATTCAAGTCAAATTCTCTTCCAAAAAAAAATATCTTTCAAAATTATCTCAAATCGCCGATAACCTCTGACAATTTCATTCCTAACCATAGACTATACCAGTGTCAAACGAAACTTCCCACACAGAAGAAAAATAATATATCAATTTACTTATCATGGTTTCAACCATTCAGGTAGAAATTGAAGAAAATTAAATAGTAAATCTATTGTTTAATATGAAAAAAAAAAGAAGACAATTGGCAACTACAATACAAAACCTAATTTGGTCTTTGAACCCTTTGAAAACCTTGTAATCACAGCGTCCTCGTCAACATCAATGTCCCTGTGTATGTTCAGGAGGACTAAACTGAATCCAATGCCAATCTCGAGTTGCAGAACAGGTATAATGAAAACAGTTCTGACATGCTCTGTTGTTGCCGTAACGATTAGAGTTGTTAAAGAACAGGTTAAATGAAAGAACAGTTCAGAACTGTTCGGTTCTTTTGCAAGAACCTGTTCTTTTAACCTGCTCTTTTGGTTACCTGTTCTTTTATGGAGTCGACCAGATGCCGATAGCAGCGGGTTCAAACCCCTCTCGGGGGATTAGTCGACCCCAGCCATGCCAAGGTCTGTGCTGGCATGGTTCACCGCAGCCTCCTCGGGGCGAGAGTTGGGCAGTGATCGACCGACACTGACCAACGCGGTGCGACTCCCCATACCCTGCTGTAGTGTCGTGGCTTGGGGTATTGCACGGAGTTTACGATGCCAGGTATGCAAGGGATCAGCACTTCATGCCTGATATACCGACATGTGGAATCTGATGTCTGTGGTCATGCCTCGCGAGCAGAGGACACATGCCGGGGGATTTGGCGTAACCGCCTGAACCGAGTGTATGAAAGACACAATAAAAACTTTCCCCAAGACAAGGTGGAACAGCGTATGCCGAAGTCTGCGTGGCTAGTGGGAGGATCTAGTCCTGAATATGCGAACTCCAGATACCAGGCGACCTCTGGTTTAATTGGCTTTCCAGGGGTATGCAGGGCTCTGCCTCTGGTGACTGAAATTCCCTAGCTGCACGTGGGACTTCATATGGACCAAACAGAAAAAAACTAAAGAAGGGTCTAGCACTAGCCCTAATGTGCTAATCGAGGAAGAGCAAAGCCTCGCTCAGCCTGAGGAACAGGGCGCAAGTCCTGACCCCATGGCGGAGGAAATGCTGCTGAAGAGCAGCGATGAAGAGGTCGTAGCTGGCCTCGAAAAGCTGACGGTCAGGAGACATAGACTCTCCGGGGCCGCCACAAGGAGGATGAAGTTCCTCCTAAAGAAAGGGATGGCTTCTGACGATGCCAGGAAAGAAGCCTCCAAACCAATTGGTCCAAGGCAGAAAACAGGCCGAGGGACCAAGAGAAATAGGTCGGAGGACAGCACGCCTAAAGGCAAGGAGCCAAAGAGTGCCAAATGCAAGGCTTCAAAAGTCGCACGGTCCTCAGGAGGTGCCGGGGCTCAGGCCTCGGGTGCCTCCAAAGTTCAATCCTCGGGAGCTTCCGGGGCTCAGCCCTTAGGAACTCCCAAGGGTCCCGCATCAGATGGGCCCACCTACAGCCAGGCTAACGCTGGTCTGAAGGTGGGGATAATGCACAAAAAATTTCCAGAGGTGATTTTGGAAATGGACCAACTAATGACCATCAAAAAATCGCTAATGGAAGAGATTATTGCACTGGGGAACGAGGACGCCATAACGCCTACGTTCCAGCAACTGCATATGAGGCCAGGCTGGCTTGGGCTGACATGCTCTGACACTGTGGAGTGGCTGAAGAGCATACAGCCAAAACTCAAACCTTGGGAGGGAGCTGATCTAAGGATAGCAGAAGAGGCAGAACTGCCTCACCCGGAGATCCTGGTCGGATATCTCCCCGACAGCCATGATCTCTCCGATGAGAAAATTCTCAAGGCGGTAGAGAATCAGAACGCAGGGCTCAAAACCTCCAGCTGGAGAGTCCTTCGAAGGGGACCAAGGACCCATGCTCGAGATTGTCATCTCGGCTGATAGAACATCGGTCGAGAGACTTAGAGCAAAGAATTGGCAGATAAATTCCTTTTTCGCCCAAACAAATCTTCGCCTTAAGGGACCAAAGACAATGGCCGAGAGGAGAGGAGCATTTCAGGCCCCAACCTTTGGTCCGGCGTCGAAAAGGCCCAAAGGGGAGGTAAAGAAGAAGGTGGTGAAGTCTCCAGGAAATGAAGAGGCCATAAAACCGACCACCAGCTCTGGGGGGAGGGCTGATCCGCAAGGGCGTGATAAGGGGGGGTCCGACGGAGAAAAACCGGCGGTTCCTTCCGAAAAGCCTAGCGGACATCCTACCTCATAAGGAGCAGATGTCTGACATGCCTTCAGATAAATCTTCAGCACTCGAAGGCAGCCTCTAGTGCCTTATGATGGAGAACATCTAGAAGGCATGTTGACATAGGGCTGATACAAGAGCCCTGGATCAATGGAGGCCAAGTAAGAGGCCCACCAAACAAAGTATATCAGACGATATACTGCGATAAGGCAGTAAGTCCAAGAGCCCTAATAATACTCAGAAGGGGACTAACCTGTCTTCCACTTACAGAGTTCCTGACAAGGGATCTTGCTGCGGCATTGGTTGAGGTGCGAACTGAGAACATCAAGAGGCAGCTTGTTATCGCCTCAGGATATTTTCCAGGAGACGCCATCAGCCCACCACCTGAGGAAGTACAACGCCTCATCGAATGGTGCCGCATAGAGAAGAAACAACTGATTCTGGGCTGCGATGCGAACGCACACCACAAAGTATGGGGCAGCACAGATATAAATCATAGAGGTGAGGATTTGCTTGACTTTCTATTTTCTACTAACATAGAGATAGTAAATGTGGGTAATAGTCCTACCTTCATGAATGCGATCAGAAGGGAAGTAATTGACCTTACACTGGCGACACCTTTTATTGCGTGGATGGTCAAGAACTGGAGGGTCTCAGAAGAGCCATCCATGTCAGACCATATGGCAATAGAATTCAACGTTGAAGCAACTGCTTCAGCTGATATTGAGTGCAGGATACCCAGGAAGACAGACTGGGAACATTACATAGCCCACATGAGTTCTGATCTGAAGGGCCTGAAATACAACATCAGCTCCAATGAGGATCTGGAGAACGCCTCTGCTCACTTCACATCATGTCTGAAGAGAGCATTTGAAAACAGTTGTCCACTCAGGAATAAAACGATCTCCAGAGACGTCCCCTGGTGGAACAATCATCTTGAAAAGCTCAAGAAAACTGCTAAAAAAGCCTTCAACAAGGCTAAGCGAGAGGGCAGCTGGAATGCCTACAGACTAGCCCTGACCAACTACGACAAAGAGGTCAGGAAAGCCAAAAGGCAGTCCTGGAGAAGCTTCTGTAAGGGAATAGATAAAACGGCCCCAGCAGCTAGACTTCAAAAGGTACTATTTAAGGATCACTCAAACCCAATTGGCCAAATAAAGAAGCCATGTGGTGAATTTACGAATGATCCTCAAGAGAGCCTAAGAGCTCTACTAGAGACTCACTTTCCTGACTCCAGGCAGATTACCAGTGAAGATGGGGCCCCCGCTGGTAAAGTATACAACCCCACCAGGTGGGATTCTCAGAAAGCTGGTAGACTATTCACACCAGAAAGAATTGAATGGGCGATAAAGAGCTTTCAGCCCTTCAAATCAGCAGGCATGGATGATATTTTTCCAGCCATGCTTCAGAAAGGTGTTGAAGTGCTTATAGCCCCGATAACTGAGCTCTTTAAGGCCAGCTTTACAAGGGGCTATATCCCGAAATCATGGAGGGAGGCGAGGGTAGTATTCATACCCAAAGAGGGTCGAAAAGGCTCCCCAGAACCTAAATCCTATCGACCCATATGCCTCACCTCCTTTCTCCTGAAGACCATGGAGAAAATAATTGACAACAACATAAGAGGCAGTTTAAAACTCCACAGCAAACAGTTTGCTTATAGGGCGGGTAGATCTACTGTAGACGCCCTTCATCATCTTCTTAGAGAGGTGGAAGGCACCCTCAACGCAAAGGAGATTCTGCTTGCAATGTTCGGTGATATCGGAGGGGCCTTTGACAATACCCTACATACCTCCATATGCAATGCAGCCAAAAGGAAAGGGATAAAACCCTCCACTGTTAAGTGGATATCAGCTATGTTGAAAGGACGAACCGTTACAGCCTATCTGGGAGAAACCGAAGTGACTGTGCTGACGTGCAGGGGATGCCCTCAGGGAGGGGTTCTATCACCCCTGCTGTGGAGCTTGGTCATGGATGGCCTCTTGGAGAGGCTTACAACAGGCGGATTTAACGTCCAGGCTTACGCCGACGACATAGTGGTGACGGTTAGAGGCAAGCATGGGGGCCCAATAAGTAGCCGAATGCAACTTGCTCTCAAAACTATTGAAAATTGGTGCAGGGAAGAGGGGCTTACTGTCAACCCCTCGAAAACATCAATAATCCCGTTCACTAGAAGAAGGAATCTCGACCTCAGAACTCTGGTCTTAAATGGTCAGACTCTGCACTTCTCTAGTGAGTGTAAATATCTAGGTGTTATCCTAGACAGTAAACTGAACTGGGGGAAACATATAGATAACACTCTTTCCAGAGCCACGGCGGCTATGTGGGCATGCAAAAGACTCTTTGGAAAGACATGGGGAGTGAAAACGAAAATGGTACTGTGGTTATACACAGCGGTGGTACGCCCTATTGTCACCTATGCATCTCTAGCATGGTGGTCAAAAACCGAGGAGGTCGCCACACGCATCAGGTTGCAGAAAATGCAAAGGCTGGCGTGCATTGGTGTCACAGGAGCTATGCGCACAGCTCCTACGGCAGCGCTGGAGGTCATACTAGATTTGCCTCCCTTACACCTACATGTGAGGAAATGTAGCCTGCTCGAAGCAATAAGGATCTCCCATAATGGAAAGCTCCTTCCTGGGAACTGGGTTGGACATATGAGGATACTGAATCAACTAGATTCAAACCTCCTCGCAAAATCATCAGATATCCTGTTTGGATCAAGTGACCTTGAACTCTATCCAGAGAATTCAAAATTCTTGCTTGAGGTTCATTTATGGAATTCGAAAGTTTGATCATATAAGTCATAAATTGGTGGATGTCAGGTGGTTGAACATGCGTAACAGATTTCTGGTGGGAGCTTTAGTCTGTTACCACCGTTTTCTATTGTCTAAAAAACCATCGTATCTGTATCGAAAGATAACATTCAGGTCTGATGTACATAATCTTAACACACGTAGTAGAGGACTTATATCCCCTCCTCCTCATAGGCTGTCACTATTTGAAAGATCTTTTAGTTTTTCCATTTATAAATTTTATAACAGATATATTTGTAATTCATTTGTAGATTTGTCTGTGTCATCTTTCAGAGCTAAAGTCAGGGATGTAGTTTATAGGGATCAGTGCGGGCTCAGTAATCAGTAATTCTTTCTTTTTTTTGACACATATGACTCACTCATAATTAAATTTTGAAATCAGAAAGTTATTGAAATTTTTTCTTTGTGTTATGTCATTTTTTTTTCTTTTTCAATCATTATTGTCTCGAGATGTATAAAGCTTTTTTTCATATATTTTTCGTCAGGGTTTGAGTGGAAGAGCAGGGGTGTATGGCTTCATCACCATCTGAACTCCGCCCTGTGATTGATTTTTTCTGATGTTTTTTTTTTGGAATTGTAATATTTTTTATTCTCTTCAATAAAGGCATTATTATTATTATAATTATTATGCCAACCACCTACGATTTTGAAACGCCCTTTGAAACGGTTATAAATGACCGTCATAGTGCAATAAGTTTCATAAATCGTCTGGACAAAAAGTCATCCATATGGTTTACAGATGGATCAACAGAGAAGGGCACCGGCATTGGGATATATGGACCTAGACTGAGGGTCTCTAAAGCCCTGGGAAGTGAGCCCTCGATTCTACAGACCGAGTTAATGGCTGTTTATGTATGCGCCCAGGAGTGTCTCAAAATGAACCTCAAAGGGGCGCATATCTACATCACCACGGACAGCCAAACCACGCTGAGATCCCTGGAATCGTGCTGTCAGGGGTCTCTGCTGACTTGGGAGTGCCGTAACACCATAAAGCAACTGGCCAGAGGAAATAAGGTGACTCTACTATGGGTACCAGGGCACTGTGGGGTTGAAGGAAATGAGAGAGCGGACGAGCTTGCAAAAAGTGCATCAAGGTTAAGACCTGCTGGACCTGAGCCTTTCTGTGGGATAGGAAAAGACCAATACAAAGCTGCGGTCCAGCTATGGGAGTTGAACAGTAGGACAATCCACTGGACTAACACTCCTAGACTTGCTCAGGCAAAGAAATTCGTGAAGATTTCACCTACTTGCACCAGAAAACTCCTGAAGCTTTCACGAGCGGAGCTTCGGGTGATGGTGGGACTGCTGACGGAGCACTGTCGGTACAAACATCATTTGTACCGTATGGGTAAGTCAGCAGACGAGATTTGCAGACTCTGTGGATCGGAAGTAGAAACGGCTGAACACTTGATATGCAAGTGTCCAGAGCTGGCTGGCCTAAGAACCATTCACATGGGCAAGCCGGTCCTGGATACCAGAGAGGTAATGGCCAAGGCCCCTTGGGAGGTTGTCAATTTTATTAACGTCGTTGACGACCTCCCTGGGTTTCTATGAATGAGTAGGGTAGTGAACAAAAGATCTGTATGGTCGCAGTTCCCGGAAGGCTTACCGAAGCAAAACGACCCCAGTTCAAATAATAATAATAATAATAACCCCACCGGGGTCATGGATTTTTATAGATGTATGGTGGTAGGTAATTTTTGATTGCGAATTAGCTCTAGGAATTATGAATGAATTGCGGTTTGAATTATTCGGATTTTAATCAATATTCACTGAATAGTAGAGTATGCAATGAATAGTTGAGTATAATCGGAAAAATTTTCAATTAACGACCAATTTTCAATTCCATTATTGCTATTCAAAATGGGATACAAAAATCATCATCTAATTTTCGAACTAGGAATTTTTTGTCTTATTTCTCATTCTCAATTTCCTTCCTACGGATCAGATGAAATAATTCAATAATACTCCTTAACAAAACGATTCATTTGTTTTTCTTCCCGGCACAGCCTGAAACTCGTTATTTTTCACTTCAAAGAACGGGATCATATCTGACAACAGGCACAAATGTATTTAGTGACAACAGACACATTCAGTTTAGCAACTGCTCTTTTCGGAACAGCCTGTTCTTTGAAAGAACGGGAGCAGCTTCGCTTTTTACGGAACAACCAACAACCTGCTCTTTTAAAGAACAGGAGCATTGAGCAGCTCATCTGTTCTTTACGGAACAGGCAAATAAAGAACCTGTTCATCTGAAATAATAATGCAGCGCCAAGGTGAGCAGACGTAGAACTATAAATGTTGACATTGGATTGTTTTGTTGTATTAGTTGTTTGTGTATTTGCGTTAGTAAAATTTGATTTTACAATAAATATAAAAACTTTTCAGACTTTTATAGTGAACAAGTGTGTTACTGTGTATATAATATTATCATTTTAGGTGAATCCGGTAGGTATCATCATTTGTTTCAGTTCAGTCTAGTGATATTGAAAGTTATGCAAGGATGGAAGACTGACGAATAACAATCGTGCTCATATAATATGTGAACGGTTCTATTAACATTATTATACTACAGGATTCTAATAGTACCTTTTTTGGTCCAAATGGCAAGACTGACTTTAGTAGAATACTTTGGGTATCTTATCTTAAAGACACAAACACTTCTAGAAGTGTTTATGAAGCTGAAAAAGTCTTAAATGATGGTCACATAATAAAAATATTACATGTTTTTTGCATGACTAATAAACTTTAGTTGAAAGGTTTTTTTACTCATCCGAATTGATGATTTCACGTTACCTTTCAATCATACAGTCCCAACAAAATGCAATGCTAATGTATTGAATATTTTTAGGAATACTATAGAAAGTCGCATATCCATTTTTATTTATTTATTAAGAGATAACTCAATTTACATAAAATGTTTTTGAAAATAAATTTATATAATTGGGTTACTTAAAACTACTCATATTAATACCTATTTATCCAATTATATTATTGCGACAATTCAATTGAAAATATTTCATTTATGAAATGAATTTCTTTTAGCATATTATACGACTATTCTAAAATAATTAAAATGTGATAGAGAAGTATCATCAGTGTGCCCTGAAAAAAAATATATAGAATTTCAGAGTACATGTCCAAATATTTCTAAGGAATTTTTCCATTATTGTGTAAAGGTACCTTAGATTTGAAGACTTAGAAACAAAAAATTCAGTATGATTTTTTGATTGTCTGTTATAAATAATTTTTATGAAGAATCAATTAATGAACAACTAGTCCATTTGCTGCATACTAATTGGAAAATGCTGTATCTCATTATTTTTAAATAATCTAATTCCTTAAAAATCTATGTTCTGCAAATATTGAATTGGACAAATCGGTTACAGCACAAGCAATTGTAAATATATCTTCAACTTTTTTTTTAGCATTCAACAATGCTTCCTCGGTACTCAACTGTTTTTCATCTTTTAAAAATGGTGGCCTGATCAACTCTATTTCAAACTGATGACAAACAAGTTTTTCTTTGTTGATATTTCTTTGTTTCAATCTTTCAGATCTACTACTAGAACATTCTGGTTCTTCCTTTGTGGTAGTAGATCCAACAGGAAGATTTCTGGAAGGCACAGCAGTCTTTTTCAAAAATATTTTCTGTGTAGAACTGGAATCTGTAAACGATTATTATTATTATCCCCATAAATATAATCTAAAATTTCATGTGCTATCAGTGCTTACCTCGATAAAAATAATCATCATAGATAAAGTGCAGGGAACCTGGGAACATACTTTCATATTTCTTGTCACTGGTTTATAGATTTTGAGTTTCAGTTGCCACGCTTATTGTCGATCCATCAGCACTTTACTCCCCAATTTCCCTTCCAACCAAACTCGATATTTATTACCAGTTTGAGGGAAAGCATGGAACTTGATATTTGAACTTTTTTTTCCCAGGAAGAACACTGAGGAACTGAACAAAAGCGATTCGAACGACTCATAACTATTAAAATGATTTAAAAAATATATAAATATTTGTTGAACATCACACAAAAACAAAGCAGAATGCAACAACCTCTGAGGCAAGAACCATGTCAACATTTTCAGTTACTCTGATTGTCACCAGGTGGCGTAGCGCTTATGTTGATTCGCCTATAGCAGCTCCTACTTTCGAGAGAAAATTCAATTGATCATTGCGCAGAAGCACTGAATCGTTCGAAAAGAACAGGTTTGATTCTTTAAAAAGAACAGGCTGAGCTAACCTGTTGCGAAGAACCTGTTAGGTTCTTTTCGTAACAATGTGACATCCCTAGTTATTAGTAACGATTCCATCATAACTGTTAGTCAGACGCATGTCAAGCTTTTCAAAATTTTCTTCTGTAATTCAGAAAAAAGAAAGGAATCTAATTGAACGATTACAGAAATATTTCATGCATCGTCTTTTTTAATTCACTCATTCAAAATATACAACGTAAGTAGAGAATATTTTCAATATGTAATTGGAAAGCTGAATGCAGAAACAAAACATTGTTATGTTTTTCTTTTCAGAAGATGGATTATTTTCGGTTGGATGGATAATTAGGTATACAGGATATTTATTTGTCGAATATCAATTAGAAGTATCTAGAGATGTTGGACCAATTCGAGTCTGAAAATTGGGATTGAAGCCTCTGATTATTAACTAATTTTTAAAGAAATACAGTATTTGATCAACAATTATAGAGGGTGTATATATTTGAAGTGGTAATTAGTCATTTTTGGAGAAATGAGACATTTTGAAATCTGAAATTCGCATTTCTCTAGTAATGACAATTTCTTTCTTCTTTGAAAAATTTGGGGAAAAATGCATAATCAAAATGTGAGAGTTATTATCAGTCAATAGAAATACTACCTAAAATGAAGAAAACTGCATTCAATGTTTATTTTCAGTTTTGACAAATATTGAATTTAGATAATCATTCGATAAGATCTATGAAATTTTTGTTTTAGGAATATTGAGTATAGCTTTAATAAACTGAAAAGATGCAGAATAAATAAATTTACCTTTCAAAAACCTATGGTTTATGTTGCCTCATAGGCAATCGTAATACAGTATCTAGGTGTAACATCTTTGAGAAATCAGGTTATAAGAAGTCCCTCATTTTCAAGGTTCATCAATACTTTTTTTAGTTGAACAACAAATTATTCTTCTATTCCATAATTTATTAAGAAATAAAATATATGATCAACAATTATATAGGTTGTATGTGAATATATTTAGAATACAAGGAAGGATCCCTTTTGAAATCTAAAATTTTGATTAATAGTAGGTTATATTCATCATTTATAATATAATACAATATATAATTTGCAATTATATAGGTAGGTTGCATATATTTAGAACAACAATGTCATTAGTACCAGTCGAGATGTAGTAATCATATATAAGGGATGATATAAAAATTTCACTAGATAATTCTGATTCAGTGGAGGACAGCTGAACGAAAGCTTAATAGTGATGGTTCGCTACGTTATAGAGCAAGCTTGTAGCTCTGGGTTTTACTTGGAAGTAAATTGAACAGGGCAATTTATGTCCTATATAGTAAATAAAATTTTGACAGATTTTAGTTGAAAAAGATCAACAATTGAGCATTGTACTTACAATCCAAAAATAACTTGCTAACTGTTGTTGCATTGCACGTGGATGACTTTTTTGTTTTAACCTATGTTTATTCTGAATGAATATATCTGATAGAAAATTTAAGTGATAATTTTATCATAAAAAATTTAGGGAACGCTAAAAAATGTTTAGGGTTGAATATCACTAGAAATTATGAAAAAGGTAGTATAGTAATTGTTTATATTCTTCAAATATGTATTGCAATGAATAAATCAGTAGGATAGCATTTTTGAACTGGCCATAGAGCACCTATTCCTATAACGATTGAAAGATTGGAAACTTTGGTGAACAAATAGGTATCTACATTTTTATGTGAGTTTAATCATTCATTCATGACATGGAAAGTTTCAATAAATAGTTACTTTTTAAAGTATTTTATAGCTTCATTGAATTGCTGGAAAATTGATACCAATTTCAAAAGTAACTGCCATGTTTAAATTCTTCATATACTGAATGATCCTTTAAATTTTATTTCTGTCGTAACATTTTGACTAGTATTTCAACTGATTTTTTATATGTATATCCTCGCCATTGATGAATAATTTGATTGTTTCACAAAAAAATGGATATATTCATTTGAAGAAAAACTAATTGCCAACTGAAAGAAGACCAGTGAATATATTCCATACATTATTAAATCAATATCTTCAAAGTACTATTCAAAAGACTTATAATGTCTAGAAGAATGTCTTTCTCAAATTTAGTCATATAAAAAATTAATTAATTAATTCACATCTAAAGTGAATTTTTTTTAGAAATATTCAGTATAGCTATAATAAACAAACTAAAAGGAGACAGAATGAATAGACTTGCCTTTCAAATACCCATGGCTTGTGTTACCTCATAAGCAATTGTAATATCATATCTAGGTGGAACCTTTTTGAGAAATCAGGTTATTAGTTTGATAGATAGGTAGATAGATATTTTATTGGTGAGTTACAATAGAATTGTTTTCACAAGTCCAGAAATGAGTATAAATAGACAAAGTCATACAATACAGTGGGAATGTATACATAGGTTAAAAAGCAAACAAATATATATACAGGTAAAAAAAGCAAATAAACATACACACATATAAGGTACATGCCTACTAAATAAATATTTCACGATCAAAGTATCATAAAAAATCTTCGTTGTCCATTGTCATCTTATTAAATTCGTCAAGTGAATAAAAAGCTCTTGTCGTTGAAATCTTTATCAGCTTGAACTTTAGCTGCTTCGTTGGCAGGTTCTTGGCCCCACCCGGAAGTTTGTTATAAAGGGAAATTCCCCAGTACTCTGGCCCTTGCTGTGATCTTTTTAGTCTAAAAAAGTCTTTTGTAATAAGGGACTTATCTCTTGTGTCATGATCGTGTATATCCGATTGGACACGGAAATCATCCTTTTTTTGTGAATATACATTATATTTTCTAAAATGAAAATTGATGGAAATGTTAGGAGATTCAATTTTCTGAAGGTATCCCTGCAGCAATCGCGATAGGAAAGACCGCCCAGAATCCTGACTGCACGCCTCTGTAATCGGAAAATGGCGCTGGCATGGGAGCTGTTTCCCCACACCAGTATACCATATCGCATGTGCGTCTCAACTAAAGCCAAGTATATAGGTAAAGACCTGAGTACATTCCTCTAAAGAGAGCGGGACATAGTTCTCAGCGCAAAAATCGAGCTACTTAATTTGGCAGATAAAAAGTTTACATGGTCTGCCCAAGAGAGCTTGGAATCTAAATAAACTCCAAGGAATTTAACAGAACTCAGCTTATTGCTCCCCCCGATATCCCTCAGGCTAAACACAAGTTCTTGAGTTTTTTCCCTATTTATACAAAGGCCATTTAGAGAGAACCACTCAGTAGCCTTCAAACGCGCCATACGTGATCGCAGCAGCAAGGAATCGATATCCGAGTGATCAATGTTAAACGTGGTGTCGTCGACAAAAAGCAGTGTTCTGGCCTCAGAAACGAACTCGGGAAGGTCGTTTATGGTTATCAAGAACAGAACTGGTCCAAGTGTGGATCCCTGAATTATACCTGTCCGAATGGGTCTTAATCCGGAGAATTTGCCGTTTATATACACCACTTGAGATCTTTCTTTTAAAAAGAATCGATTAAACTGATCGCGGATCCACCAAATCCATAATTTTCGAGTTTAATCAGGAGCTTGTCGTGAGCGACGCAGTCGAAGGCTTTCGTTAGATCAACGAACGATGCCGAGCAATGACTTCCACGCTCGAAACAATCAACTGCATAATTGACAAACTCGACTATAGCATCAGTTGTAGCTCTTCCCTTTCTATAACCAAACTGCGAGGCGGAAAACAGTTTATTGCTCTCGAAGAAATGCACTATCTGTCCCGATATTATTTTCTCGAATATTTTCGAGAATACCGGTACCAAGGATATTGGCCTATAATTATTGGGATCATCGGCATTTCCTTTCTTGTGGACCGGAATAACTTTAGATATTTTAAGGCAGCTTGGGAAAACACCGGCAACCAGACATCTGTTAATTAGTTTAGTTAGCGGTGAGATCAACGAATTGATATTAGATTTTATGACTCGTACCGAGAGTCCATAGAAGTCAGCTGATCGACGATTTTTCAGTCCCGAAACAATGTCCCTAATAGTGATTTGGCCTACCTCGTGAAAACAGAATTGCAATGCCGGCGAGACTTGTGTTCTGAAGGAATGGTGGAATGGCAAAACGGAAGCGGGAAGATTTTCAACTCCCCTTTCGACGCAAGAAGTAAAATGATCACTGAATTCGTCAGCGCCCAAGTTACCTTCCAAACCACTTGATTTTCCATGTATATGTTCACGGATAACTTGCCAAGTGGTCTTAGCTTTGTTGGTCGAATTAAGGATAATTTCGTCAAAAAATTTTGTCTTCGCGCTCTCGATGGCCTTCCGGTAATTAGAACGTAATTTATTTTTTAACATGTATAAATTCTCCGATTTGTAGTGAGAATGCATCGATTGAATCATAAGTAAGTGCTCTCTCATTGATTTTAGCTCGTTAGTGAGCCAACCGTGGCCAACATCCGTGCATCTGACCCTGACCATCCTCTCCGGGAAGGCGCGATTGAAAGCATTCACAATAATGTTGTGAAACTTACAGAAGCAATCGTCGATACTCAAACCGTCAGGTCCATCAAAATCGACGAAATTCCACGAGCTCTCCGAAAGGACCTGATGCATGACATTAAATCCCATCTGCGTGAGCGGTCTAACCTTCTTGTACTGATATGAAAACTTACCAGTTAACGTACTGGCTTGAAATACCTGTGCATCATGATCCGAAAACACAGTTTTCAAGACCTTGACATCCTCGCTATGAGTATCAAAATTGATAAAGATATTGTCAAGGCAGTTTTCTTTCCTGGTGGGTCTAAATACCTTTTGTCCGAAACCGTAGGACAACAGAAGATTCCGGAGGCTTTCTGCCTCATTATCTGAAGAATTAATTAAATTTAACATTAAAATCACCACAGCATAAAATTTTACAATTACATTCATTCGAATGTGATAATAGAATATCCATATTTGAAAAAACAAGTTGAAATCCCTAGAAGGAGACGAATATATACATACCACTATGATACCTAATTTATCTAGTTTAATTGCTGATATCTCGCAGTGGACCTCCAAAGTTAGTTGACGTATGGTATCTAAAGCTGGAAAATCGTCGCTACAGGTCGTCGAGTTTGTAACTAGAATCATGGAACCTCCTCTCGTCGAGTTGGATCTAGCGTATGCGTGACCAACTTGCCAACCCCTCATGCAGAATCCTGCAATCTCATCAGAAAAGAGCCAGTGTTCGGTCAGGCATAATAATAATAATAATAATAATATAAATTTATTTTCATAATCAAAGTACATTCCGAATAGAAAACAAGTCAAAGTACAAAAAGACCTTAAGGATGAAACAGAAAAAAAAAAATTACAGAAGTAAGTCTCAAATATGGAGGTCGTTATCCAGGTACTCACTTATAGAGTACGGTTCAAGGTTCAGTAGTAGCTTTCGAGTAGCATTCTTAAACTCTCTGAAATCAGATAACGTTTGCAATTTTTTTGGTAGCTTATTGAAGAATTTGAGGCACATATATTCAACATTTTTTTGAGTTAACACAAGAGAGCACATGGGAAAATGGAAAGGAAAAATTCGTCGTGTATTATTCAGATTTCTATAGCCCTCGAAGTAGTGATCATATTTCTTCAGGAAAAGGATACATTTGAAGATATAAAGTCCCGTGGTTGTTAGGATTCCTTGGCTTTTGAAATGCCCTCGACAAGATGTTTTGGCGGATAAACCGAGCATGGTTCTCAAGGCTCTCTTCTGAATAACAAAAATTTTTATGATGTCAGAGCTATTGCCCCACATGATAATTCCATAAGACAGTACAGACTGAAAATTGGAAAAATACACTGTTTTGAGTAAATCATAGTCTGCTTGTTGTTTCAAAATTCGCAGTGTATAGAGAACAGAGTTTAATTTACTCCGTATAGAAATTATGTGTTCTGACCAACACAACTGATGGTCTAATATTATTCCCAGAAAATTGGTACTGGTAGATACGTTTATGGACTTTCCCATAAGTTCAATAACTTCTGGTTTTATGATTTTTGAATGCGATGTACCAAAAATCACACACTGCGTCTTAGCAGAATTTATGTAGAGTTGGTTTTGTAGACACCAATTTGAGACTGTGGAAAAAGATCTTCGGGCCACCTCGTAACTCTCAGCAATATTAGGTGCGGTGATCAGTAGGTTCGTATCATCTGCGTACATGTAGCACTCTTCGACGATTGGTGCGATGGAAGGAACATCCCGTTGAACTTTTCCATGTGTCATAACGTTCTCCGGCAAGTCATTGATATAAATCAGAAAGAGGAGAGGCCCCATGATACTTCCCTGGGGAACACCAACCTCCAACAACTCATCAGATGACTCGTAGATAATTCCGTTTACCTCAATGGACACTCTTTGACGCCGGTTTTCTAAGTAACTCCTCATTAGATTTAACTGTTTGTCTCTTATTCCATATTGTTGTAGCTTACGAAGCAAATTATTATGTACCACGCAGTCGAAAGCTCTAGAAAAGTCGATGAACAGCCCCACCGGGACACCACCTCTCTCCACGGCTTGGAGAATTGAGCGCGTTAGTTCAAAGATCGCAGTTTCTGTACTCTTGGTCCTCAAAAACCCATGCTGATATTTCGAAAATATGTGAGACTTATGAAAAAAATTCAAAAGTCTATCTACTAGTATTCTTTCAAATACTTTGGAGAAAGAAGTCAACAAACTTATCGGACGATAATTTTCAAGGTCTTCACTGTTTCCTTTCTTGTAAAAAGGCTTCACCACTGCTATTTTCAGAGATTGTGGAAACACACCTTCTTTAAACGCCATGTAAATTATATGAGCTAAGGGCTCCGCGATGATCCTGATGGATTTTTTTATGACAGTCATCGGTATTCCGTCATAGCCAAAGGAGCTTTTATTTTCCATTTTACTGACAGTTTTGATAACCTCTTCTGCAGAAATTTCGAACAGATAAAAGGATCGTAAGTTTTTACTAATCGGACGAATTTCTGAAACAGAAGTGAAATTAGTGGAACTCTGAGTTTTCAACGTCTTAGATATATCTATGAAATATTTGTTGAATGATTCAGAAAGATGTTGAGGATTGTCAGATGTTATATGTCCATTACTTTTAGTTTTGCGGCCAGTTATTTGGTTGATTAGATTCCAAACTGTTTTATTTTTATTTCTTGAATTTATTATTTGATCTCTGATAAAATTAGTCTTATTAATTTTGAGGCTTTTGTCATACAATTTCTTAGTTTCTCTATATAGACCTGAATATTCTTGGCGAAACAGAGACACTGTGTATAGATAGTCTAGTCGGTGTTTGATATTCATTATCTCTGGAGATCTATCAACATATCTTTTGTGGAAATTCTTAACTTTGATGTGAACGAGGGGAAAAGCTCTATCGAATATAGATACATATCTTTCGAAAAATCTATCCCAAACATAATCCACATTAATATTGTTTTGAATAATTGAGTGATCGTTCCAATTTTCGGCAGAAAGCAATTCCAGGAACTTTTGCATAGTAAATTCATTGATCAATCGAATTTGTTTTGAGTTAATTTTAGAAGCAGTATCTGGAATTGTGAATGAAAATTGTTGGGAGGTGTGGTCAGACAAATGAGATTGGATTACAGCAGTTTCGTAGTCTTTCAAATTTGTGATTACATTATCAATGCAGGTCGAAGAAATTGGTGTTATACGAGTTGGTTCAAAAATAGTTAGACTGGCATTATAACCTTCCAGAAGTGAAATGAATTTTTGTGTTTCTAAATTACAAGAAAGTATATTGATATTAAAATCACCAGTGATAATATACTGACTATTTTCAGACGTGAGTTTTTGAAGAATTAAATTCATTCTTTCAAAGAATAAATCAATATCACACCTGGGATAAGTATTTGGTCTATAAATCGACAAAATCACATAATTTTCTTTACGGATAGAAGCCTCAATAGCGGAACACTCAAAAACATAAGGCACACTCCACCCAACAAGATCTGCGCGCTCCTTGCAGACAAATTCATTTTTACAATAAATTGCGCATCCACCATGACTTCCAATCGCTCTGCAGTATTTAGATACTAATTTATATCCTGTCATATGGAGTACATCGAGTTCAGAGTAACTCTGCCAATGTTCTGTGACAGCTACGAAGCATGCGTTATGATTGTTTACAAACTGTTCTAACCTAAGTAAACAATTTCTTAAAGATTGAACATTTTGATGCAAAATTATGCATTTTGTATTGTATTCGGTATTTTGCCTCTGTTGAGACGGAATAAAAAATGATTCAGTCTACTACCTTCAGGCCATAGATCTGGACTTTTTAATGCTTCGAACTTATCAGCTGGAACCGTAATCTTGAAGGATGAGTACTCGCCAGGTCTTTTGGACTCCAACTTCTCGCATAAAATACCAGTGAAACCTTTTTTATTGAGATGTTTTATAATCATTTCGGATTTCAGTGTAGGATCCAATTTACAAACGTGTAAATATCCATATTTTGGAACACCTTTAATAGACATTTCTTCAGCTTTCCCACTTCCAACAATAGTTCTGTCACTACGTCTGGATTTTTTGTTTTTAACAAGAATAAATTCTTTCTCCTTTTCACCTGCTGACTCGATCACATTTGGAAAAGAACCTACATCCGTCTCCACTTGGATTGTAGTTTCCCTTGATTTCGAGGGCGGTTTGATATGTTGAGTTTGTTTATTAATTTTGACTTTAGAATCATCTCTTTTAGTTTTATTGTGTTTCACGCTACTATCCACACTTGATTTAATCACTTCGGAAAATGAGGGTGGAACCTTGATATTGGAGTCTTCAATATATTTCAGAAGTTTGGTATTGACAGATCTTAGACTCAAAACTTCGTCATGAAGATTAGAAATTTCAGATTTTAAACTTTCGAACAAAGGTAAAAATAAACTTCTGAAGGACTTAGCAATTATATCTTCCATACTGCCGAGTGATTCATCGATAGGGAGTTTTCTCGCATCCGATAAACTTTTCTCAATGTTTTCTGTCTTTGAGGTTATGTCCAATGATGAACATTCAACACACAACCAAGATTTGATAGCTCCTGATTTCTTCATAGTTTCCAGTTTGTCAACGGTTATATCAACACACTGTGTATGAAAGAAGTGGGCACCATTATTAGAACATGGTATAGATTCGTCACAACGACTAATAGCTTTAAAACACTTGCTGCACGTAACGGCCATCTTGATTATATTACATCAAGTTTCGTTTGTTGAGAGTAGATAAGACATTCAAGATCATTTATTTTATTTCTTATACTCTGAACATTTAAATGCATCAGGCCCATATACGTAATATCTTTCGTTCTCTTAGATCCATTGTTTTTGAGATATGTCATATTTTCTAGGTTGCGATCTGTATTCCCGTCTTCCTTTGAAAAAACTCTGAAATGTACGCTCCCTTTGGCCAGGTATCGGAATTACTGGCCAGTTGAAAATTGTTTTTATTTATAACAACCTTGAAAGAACTATACTTGTCAGAAAACCTTGATGTGACTGATTGGCATTCGGCCTCTGGGAAAGCATGCTTCACCATGGAGGTGAACTGATCTATAGTTGTGTCGGTAGAGATTCTAGACACAAAAAGTGCAGTTTGCTGCTCAATTGCTTTCACAGGATTTATTGCGGAGCCACCAGTAATGTTCCAGAATTGATTGTTTTCTCTTAAGTGCCTTTTTTTGCCGACTCATCACTTGCCTAACTCTAGTACGCTGCTCGATCTGATTGTGACTTCCAGTCCTAACAAAATTTATACGCACGGCCAAAGGGACGCCTATCAGTTCTCTCACCATAACCTTATTTTTGCTGCACTTAATTTCAAGCGCCCCAAAAAGAAACCACTTGTCATAAATTGTCGTAACCTAACTAATATTGATAAAACAGTGTTTCAACATGAAATTAGTAGAGTCGACTGGAATCCGTTATATAGGATGCCTACGGTTGATGCAAAAGTTGAATATCTTAACGCAAACATTTTAAGAGTTTATGACAATGTAGCACCTCTTAGACCGGTAAGAGTAAAACACCCACCATGCCCCTGGTTGAGCGAAGGTCTAAAAAGGTTGATGAAGGAACGCGATAAAATGAAGTCGCTTTATCTGAGGAACTCCACTGTAGAAAATAGGGAAGCATATCGAGTATTGAGAAATAGATGTAATCATCTGTATAGAAGTGAAAAGCGGGAATTTTTCCATAAGAATCTCACCAATGTCTCTCCCAAAAAAGTTTGGCAAACCGTTCGTTCTGTAGGCATAGGATCTCAGAAGCCTAGTCATTCATATGGTATCGATGCAGACGTTTTCGCTCATCATTTCTCTTCGATTCCTATCACTTTGAGTGATGACCAAAAAAGGGCCACGCTGAAATCACTATACACCACATCATTGCCTTCTAGACCTCCTTTTGATTTTGCTTCTGTTCAAGCCGATGATATCAAGAAAGCACTGGAGGATATAACATCGAAGGCGATAGGTTTGGATAATATCGGTACGGCTCTCATCAAACCTATTGTTGATGGAATACTCCCAGTCTTAGAACACATATATAACTTTTCATTTTCTAACGGAGTTTTTCCTACTTTGTGGAAGCATGCCAAGATAATACCACTACCGAAAAAGCATGATACTAACAATGTAGCAGACTTTCGACCCATTTCGATTCTGCTCACACTTTCTAAAATATTTGAAAAAATAATTCATTCACAAATTAAATCATATATGAACACCTATAACTTGTTTAATCCGTTTCAGTCTGGCTTCCGCAAAGAACATAGCACAACTACAACATTAACCAAAATAACCTGTGATATAAGTGAGGCAATGGATAGTAAGCTACTTACCGTGTTGGTACTTTTAGATTTCAGTAAAGCGTTTGGGGGTCCCGCAGGGTAGTGTTTTGGGTCCTCTTTCATTCTCCATTTATATTTCTTCTCTTATGGAAAATATTAAGTGTAAATACCACCTCTTTGCTGATGATTTGCAGCTTTATTTGCACACTACTGTAGAGAATTTTGCGAGTTGTGTCCTGTCGATCAATGAGGATTTGGCACATTTATCTCAGGTGGCCTCAAGTTGGGGTGTCTATTACTGAATCCTGCTAAAACTCAGTCCATAATAATTGGTACCCGTATGTCTCTGAGTAAGATAAATCCACAGGGACATGGAATTTTTGTCAATGGGAGTAGGTAATATTCCATATTCTCGCAACGTGAGTAATCTTGGTATAACGATTGATGAAACTTTGTCATGGGATGCTCAGGTTGCTTCTGTCCACGGAAGGTTTTATCGCACTATGCACCAGCTACGCCTCCTAAAGAACTTTCTTCCTCTTGTGGTAAGAAAGTCCCTATTTTATTCTTTGTTACTGCCCATAATTGATTATGCGGATGTGGCCTATATGGGACTGACGTCGCAGCAGCTCAGCAAATTCGACCGATTGCAGAACGCCGGCATAAGATTCGTGTATGGTTTAAGAAAGTTCGATCATGTTAGTAGTTTTCGTCGGGAACTCAAATTGCTATCAATAAAGCAACGCCTTTATTGGCGACTGTTGTTGTTGGGCTTCAAAGTTATGAGAGCTCGTGAGCCTAGATATCTCTGCGAGGGTCTTCGTGGCAGGGCCGTAGCTAGAAATGAATTTAAGGTAGGGCAATGAAGGTTACAGGTAGGGCAGAAGTAAAAAATTGTACTCGATGTGATCTGATGAATCAATTTTCATCGTACCTACTTTTGAGTGTATGGTAGTATGTATATATAAAAATATTTATTTCTTCAGTTTATATTATTTCTTTCAACATGTTGTGATTAATATAATGATGATAAAAAACTTCCTCAAAACAGCTGAATCCTTCGATTTGTCATATTATTAAATATGCGAAGGACTTCATTCAGATCAACAGACTGAGTCCTTCTCTTTTCAAAGGCCAGAAATACCATGCCTGCCATTCTTTCGTGACTCATTGACAGCCTCTGAGGTCTATTGATTGCAGTTAAGGTTGAAAAAGTAGATTCACAAACAGCAGTGCTACATCCTATGGTCGCCACAGATGCAAAGAGTTCATATGTATCTTTGAAAGCCTCTCGCTGTCTGTACAAAACTTGCACTATGTCTTCTGTTTTATCCTCACGACGACTCAAATAAGCTTTAACCACTGTAGCCTCTTCATTTGATGGAATTGTTATACCTGAAAAGTTAATTTAAATTGTGAATTGAATATGAATAAACAAGCGTAATATTTTAGAAGCAGCAACATCATTTTGTTAATTGCCTTACACTCACCTAAATTTTTCAAAGGTTCCATTTTGTTCACATCCAACTCATCGAGACTCGCTACAGAATTTAACAGATCATCGTTGTCTGAAAACCTTCTCTGTAATTCAGCAACTAGTATGTCCAATGTTTCGAAATACTCAGATTTAAATGGTTGATCTTCTTCATTTTGTTTCGTTGAGGAACAGGAAGAGTCAAACATCAAGTAGTCATCCATGCGATTAGATCTTCTGACTTGCCTTTTTTGGGTGTGAGTCCTATTTTCAGAATCAATGCTTGTCATAGATTTAGCTTCTTCCAAAATTTGATGATACATTTCATCTGTTCTCAATTTTGTGATTTCATTTTGGACGCAATTTATGATTATTAGGGCGTCTTTCAATCCTGCGCTTCGGGCTTGTAAACTTGCATCTGCAGGCTGAAGCATGGATAGTATTTTTTTGGCCACAACCATAGCCATTCGGAATTCCAAATTAAGCATAATTTTTTTGATGCCGACACTCTTGGCAACGTCGTCACCATTGAATCTGTCATTTTTCATTTTATCTAAAGTTAGCAAAATCTCTGAATAATTATCGTTTACAACTTTTGTAACCGCCAAGTGTCCTGACCAACGTTGTTCGAGTAATCTGCCAATTATTTTTCCACCATACATTGCAGCTATTTTTCCATGATGAAAGAACTCATGTAACATGATGCATTGATCAAAAAATAAACGGATGAAAGTCATTTCAGAGATAGTCCTGATAACTATTAAATGTAAGCGGTGGTTATAACAGTGGACATAAGGAATTTTTCGGCCCAATTGATTCTCTATTCTAGTCGCAACTCCTGAAACTTTTCCGCTCATAACACTTGCTCCATCATAGCATTGGCTTAGCATACGGGAGAGATCAATGCCATTTTTCGTAAGAGTGTTTAAAGTTAATTCGGTAAATGTTGCTGCATCAAGATGTTCAGTTGTTGTAACTGTCAGCAACGACTCATTGACGATTCCATCCTTAACGTAACGTATTGCTATAGCAATATTTTCACGATTATTCTTATCCCTCGTTCCATCTTCCATTAGAGTGAACCAATTCACGTCAGATTCCTTGATATCTTTGACAATGGAGTTCTGTACTACTTGAACCATTGCTTGAATTATTTGGTTTTGAATTTCCGGTGAATGATATGTCGCATTTTGTGGTATATGGCTGAAAGCCTCCTTCAAATTCGGATCTTTCATGCACGTGTATTCAAATAAATTCTGAAATAATCCTTGTTCTTTTTTTTCCTCCAAAACATAATTTCCTCGCAAAGCTAACTCGTTGACAACTAAAAATTGTATAACTTCAACAATTGATTTCATGTAATACCGGTTTTTTTCTAAAACTTCATGATTTATCAAAGTTTCGACACTGCTACCTGTAGATATTCTGCGTAGTTTGTCTTGCCACATCGCCATGGCTTGTGTATGAGGAATTGATTTCTCATGTTTTGGAAACCCAGTTCTTGTATCACTGGCATTTTTCCAGTTTCTGAATCCTGTGGAAGTATAAGAACTTTGTTTGCTTCCATGGGGTAAAAATTGTTGACAAGGATAGCAAAAAGCAGCATCTCTCTCGACCGAATACTGCAACCATTTATATCGCTTAAACCAATCCGCAACAAAGGCCCTATTATTTTCTTTGGGATATATATTTAAAATAATTTGTTTTATCGGTTCTCCGATTCGTGCAATATCCGAAGGAATACCATAGTTAATTCTATTTCTACCAACCTGTTTTGCCAAACTAGTTTCCATAGAACTAGGAGTGGGTTTTGAGCAATGGGGTTCATCGTGATGAATTCCCTCTTCAACTCTTCGTTTTTTGGTAAAGAAAGTCCTTATATCCATCGCTAAATGAGTCAATCAACACTTCACTTCACTTCAATAAACAAACAATTATTTCGCTAAACTCTATTTTGGGTTATATGGGGATCCCCCTACCAAGGGGCGTATATTCCAGTACAGGTCCCATACATACTTCAAATGCCATCTATGTGCGGAATCAAGAAAATAAGCACATGAGGTGCTTCTGAAAATACAGCGTGCTGTATATATACAATGACCACGGTGCACTCTATTGATGTAGTTCGCAATCTCTAACAACTCGTGATTAATTCAGAATTGATTTGCGAGTGATAATTTTTTCCTCACGTCACATAATGAAATTTCCTTTGAATATTATTTAAATTGTTACTATTTTTTAAGGTAGGGCATTGAAAATTAAAGGTAGGGCATTGCCCCATAATGCCCCCCCCTGGCTACGGCCCTGCTTCGTGGTCCGGGTGGTGAGTTCTATAATACTAGAGCCCATTCCAATACTACTCTCAGGATACCAGCACATGGGGCTAGTATTATGTCCAACAATTTCTCGTTGAGGTTCTCCCAGCTCTGGAATCATGTTCCTCCTTCTATCACTCGAAGTGTTACTTTTTCATCATTTAGGATTGCTCTTAAGAAGTACTTACTTACTAACGAACTTTGATATAAAGATGAAGGTAGGTTCATCGCGCTGTGCAATTTCGCTTTTCCCTTCTCCTTTCTTTCCAATCCTGTATCCTCAGTCGTGTGTAGTCGAATTTTAGTTCTGTATTAGATTAGTGGCCATAAGCAATGAGTCTCGTCATATCTTGTTTTAACACATTTTTTAGGTAGGCAGGAAGATATCGCTTTAGTGATATGCTCACCTATTGCACAATGTAATAAATGATGTAACACTTTGTTATGACAATAAAGAATTATTATTATTATTATTCTCGATGCGAGGGACCTCTAACTTCTCTAAAAGACTTATATGCTTTCTGAGAATGTCGACTTTGTCATTTAACTCAGCGATTATGTAATCTTTATGATCAATAATTATTTTCAGAACATGGGACTCACCATGTTCGAGACTGACAGCGGCTTTATTAGTTTCAATATTTTCTCGAACTTCCACAACTTCCAAATTTTCAGAATTATTTGATTCAATAATTGACTTCTCGAACAGTGATTCATTAATATTCGATATCCTCATCTTTAATCGAATAATTTCGTCATCTTTGATCTTACCTTCACACTCTTGTTGATTTCCACAGCAAATAACAGTACCTTTCGAGTTCACAAAAGTACCAGGTATTTTTAATACACAACTAGGGTGATATTTGGACTCACACTTTCCTCATAACACAAATATCTTAACTTCTTTTGTGCATTTCTTGCACGATACATCGGAAGCGGTGTTGTTTCGTGGCGCCATGTTAACGAATGAATATTTGAGAGTCTTCAATTTCCAAGGTTTATTAATACATGTTTCAGTTGAGCGGCAAAAAATATAACAGGGTACATATAGTTGAAATTATTCGTATGAAAGATTGGACTTATTCATTATAAATTCAACAGCACTGCACTCAAATTCTTCAAAAACGGATTGGTCACTTATATTTTTGCACTCTTCTGTCGTAAAAGTGTATATTTTAGGTATTCAAAAAACACATGGAAACTTTTGAATGTCATCTGACTAACTTGGCTCTTTTTTCCAGTAATAAAGCTAATTGTGAATTATCTATAAGGAGTTTTTCTATCTGTTTAATACTGTTTCATAGTAACACAACTTTTACTCCAATCCAAGACCGAATTGATGAATAAAGCTTCTGTTCTCTTTTGTAGTTCCATCTGCTGTCGCAATAGATTCAAATTCTCACGAATGAGAATGTAGTTTTATAGTTTGTGGAAAATAAACGAAGAATTCCTGAAATGAAGTAACATTCAACCAATTGAATCAATAATACAAACCCTTCAAACGAACCTGAACTGAGAAAAATGCATTCGATGATATCAATGTTCATTTCCAAATTTTGACAAATATCTATCGAATTTTTGATTCGCCGAAGACTTTGCATTTTATCTGTCGGCATTTATTTAAGTATTAAATAACAATTTTGGAAACTGCAAACTTTCTCAAGAACGTTCATATATCGAAATGGAATATTTATTATTAACATGTCCACAGATACCACAGAAATATGGGACTTGAAATGTCAAAATAATCCGAAACACCCCGTATACTCGAAAACCGCGAGGAGAATCCAAGGTTTTGGATTTTTCTTGGGATATCGAGATGATTTTGAGGGGGGTCTTATTCTTGTCATTTTTGCTCTAGATGGTCCCGTTTGGGTTGTGATTTTGCCGAACTGTCACAAGCGTGTTTATATATGTAAGAATTAAGTATTCCAAATATCAACTTTTCTAAACATTTTTCAAGGTTTCATTCGTGAAAATACTTGTATATACCTCGTCGTTTCATTGATCAGCATAATTAAAGTTCATCTATAATATTATTTTGTGCATTGAAATGTCATAAAAACTTGACTGAAGTCGTTCAAGTGAACTCAAGAAGCAAATTCTTGCGTTGCACCCCAAAAACAGATCTATTCGTTAGTTTCAAATTCTACCGACGCCACTGGTCGTTTGGCTGCTGGAATGAATTCGGCTGCTGAAAAGTGGCTGCTTAGTTCACGCCGGTGACGAAGCAACGAGCAAAACATGTACAGTTAATATTATAACAAATATCAGGGACTTTGACATACTGTAGCAACAACTATTTCAGAATATTCAGAACACAGCTCAAATCATAAACTTGAAATTAAGAAACTCGCAGAGGAAACCTATATACACCCATAAAAGGATAATGAATGAAGATACCAACAAGGATCTATATGTAAAATAGATTAGGTGAGCAAGATTGGAAAACAGTATTTGATTTAGGGGTGTCACAAGTTGATAAGAAATAGGACAACTTCATGCAATGCTTCACAAGACGTTTGATATTTCGTGCTCCAAAAAAAAGGCGCTCTCACAAAAAAAAGCGAGCAATATCACCATAATACAGAGGTGAGTGAATACAAAAAACGGTTAGATATTCTACTTACATGTAAAACAACAATTAAGGCTTTCACAGAGGCAAACAAAAAAAAAGAATATGCACACAGGCTTACAATAACGAAAAAGGGACCTCAGTATCAAAGGAGTCCACGTCAGGGAGAAGACTAAGAGGCCTCTAGTATGGGAGGAGTAGATCTAGCACACTATGCGTGCCGCCAGGATGCGAGGAAAGAGATTCTCTCCATCAGAGGATTAGTTGAGATCTGGCCAACTTTGAGATATACTTGATAGCTAACCAGGTAGGATGATAGGAAAGGGGGGGTTCTCTGCTCTCCGCAAGCAAAACATTAACGGGAGGGGATTTCATGTATCCCAATGCCACACGTATTGCAGAATATTGAATGCGATCGAGTCGAGGAAGCGCAGCATTTGGGCACCGACCCAAAAATATGGATCCATATTTTTTCCCTCCAGGAAGGGAAGGATTATTGCTTTGTACAGGGTTAGTAGGGTATGGGGGTGTGAACCCCACCAAGTACGAAACAGAGCTTTCATGTCGTTGAAGTTTTTAGAAGCTTTCGAGTACATATAATCAACATGATGAGACTAGTCTAAGTTCATCTGGGGTGTCACTCCAAGGTATTTAGTAGAGGTGGCCAGGCAATATCGCATCCGAAGATATTCAGAGCGGGAAAATTATTAGGGTCTTTCTCTTGTGAAAGCACATGGCTTTAGATTTTTCAGCCGATATGGAGAGGCCCCTACTTTGTGCCCATTGTCGATAATGCCTGAGAAATGTTGTCAAATGATTCCTTGAAGGATTTACCAGTAGGGATAATATTTGTGTTCTCTGCATATTATAGAACCTCAACTACTTAGATGTTCAAGAAGGACACAAGGTCCTTTACAAAAAACTTCAAGAGAGGACTACTGTCAGGTGAATCCTGAGCTACACCAAGGTAAGATGTTTCTGGACAAACCAATTCATTGAGGTAGGGATCCAGAAAGAAAACCCTTCTGCCAATAATAAAAATCTCGAAAAGATTGACTACCTGGAGGGGAATACCTTCGTCTATCAGAATAGCTTTTAAGAAATTTAAGTTGACGGAGTCGTAAGCTTGATTTCGAGAAACACAACAAGGGAAATTTCATGCTACAAAAATGGGGACTGTCAAGGCAGAAAGTGCATTGCTCATACATTTGCCCTTTCTCAAATCAAATTGTTGCTCATTTGCTGAGTTCATAATCTCTCTCCATTCTAGTGGCCAGTGAGGATTCTAGTAATTTCAGCAGGCATGAGGTGAGGGCAATGGGCGGTAACTGTTAAGGTCTTGAGAAGATTTTCGGGGTTGCAGATGGGGAAACTATTGTATCTTCAAGTGATGGGGGAATGTCAGGATTAGACAGAAGATTATTGAAAAATAATAATGAAGAACGGCGGTTTTCTTTGAGACCTCACATAGGTCAAATGGAGGAAATGAAGAGGATGAATCATTGGGGGATGAATTGTTAGTTCCTAGGGTGGTTCCTTTGTTACAGAAATTGTCTTGTTGAGAGGAGGGACAGAGTCGGCAGAGAATTTCTTTGCCACATGATGGGGGGAATGCCAGATCGGAATCTTGTCACACTTTACCACAGGTTTTTATTGTCCTCTCACAGAACTCTTTTCCTACAATTGCTATGAAAAGTAGCGTATTCTTCATAGCTTACTCAATTTCAAAACTATGTATTGCTCATACTTTGGGAAATATTATTTATTTTAGTAGATGTAACGGTTCAATTTACACCATTGGATATTTCGGTTGGTAATGCGCCCTCTGGAGGTTGATTGTTGATTCAACTCGGAATATTCCGTATTAATATAAATTTGAATTTATTATGGAACAGCTATTTACGGATAAGTGAGGTCGAATATCATTACCGTGGGGAAATATTTTATATGATTTCTTGTATTAATTATATATAAGCAGGTAATAGATTATATATTGAGACACATGGACTTCTTTACAATAATCAGTTTGGTTATAGAAAACAATCAACAACAGCTGATGCTGTTTTACGTTTCATAGATTTCACTATGAGTTGTTTTGAGAAGGGTCATTTTTCACTGTCGATATTTCTCGATTTAAGTAAGGATTTCGACTGCGTTGTGCGCTCTGTTCTTCTGCAAAAGCTAAAATTTTACGGATTTACAGATAGAAGTACGGCATTGATGGACTCTTATTTTAATAACAGGAAACAGAGAGTTTATTTGGATGGGCGGTGGTCTGGGGAGAGGCCCCTGGGAATTGGTTTGCCGCAGGGGTCTGTTCTTGTACCGTTGTTCTTCCTCATTTATATTAATGATAATATTTATTTTATGGGATCTGTCGAGCAAATTTTGTTGTCGGACGACTCCTGTTTGACTGTCGCTCCTGACATTGAGGAGAGACGAGAGGAATTGGGGCGCACGGTGGAGTCGAGAGCAAAACAGTGGTTCTTAGACAACATGTTAATTGCAATGTAGAAAAAAACAGGAAAGATGGTGTTTGGTTTAAAAAGTTTCAATTTCGAGAATACTGGTGACCATGTAAGTTTCTTGGGAATCAGTCTGGATTCACGTCTCGTTTGGGATTATCATGTGGACATTGTAGCAGGCAAGCTTGTAAGAAATATCTTTGTCTTGAGAAGTGTGTCGGTAGATATCTCAGGCAGAATACTCAAAGTTGCTCATCACTCTTTGATAGAATCGCATTTGCGATATTCTGTCATTGTCTGGGGTAATTGTTCGGGTCGTGGAAGGATCTTCCGTTTTCAGAGGACTTTTCCGTCGATCTTCATTTATGAGTGTGTCATGTATGCCTATCGGAGGTATGATGTCTTGACTAAAAATGGCGACACTCGTAGTCATAACACTAGGTATAAAGATGACGTGCGTGCGCAACATGTAAGACTGGAGAAGTCGAGGAAGAGTTATATCGTGTTGTCATGTATATGTTTCAATAAAATTCGTCAGGATCTGCGATGTTTGCCCTTGAAACAGTTCAAGGAAGCTGTGCGTCAATATTTAGAGAATGAAGCATTTTACTCACTCGATAAATTCCTAGAGTCGGGCACTACACCTTCACTGTGATATATGTATGTGTGTATATACACTGCGCAAAAGAATTAACGCACATTATGGAAATCTCAAATTAATTCTACAACGGAAGGTGTTCTCAATGATAATTATTTTTGTCAGAATTATGCATGCATATTTTATCCACTTTCAACGTTTTTCTTCAATACAGATGTTTTTTCCCAGTAGGAATAAAAAAGATGAGATTATCAGATTTTGAATGTATTGGCTCCATTCTGAAATCAGTAGTTCTCGATCGATTCTAGTGATAAATAGTTTTTCTTTCGTTTGATTTTCTACACTCGATCGCTATGCAACGCGAAACACGCAATTTGACCCACGAGGAATGTGCCCAAGCGGTAGTTTTGCGAGAAGAAGGGTGGACATACACAAGAAATGCAGAAAGGTTTGGAGTTTCCCATACAAGTGTGTCCAGAATGTTGCAGCGATTCAGGCAGACAGGTATGAATGTCCGAAGACCAGGACAGGAGTTTCTTCGTTGAGACAACGGTTTGCAACCACTCGCCTCCTTCAAAATCAGCTTGAGCAAACTCATGGGGTGCAAATTAGCACTCAGACAATAAGAAATCGCCTCAGAGAATATGATTTAAGGCCTCGTGTCGCGGCAAGAGGTCCAGCTCTTACCCCAGCCCATCGAACGGCGCGTTTGGATTTTGCGAGAGAGCATATCCATTGGGAAGGGGCTGATTGGGAAAGAGTTCTCTTCACAGATGAGTCTAAATTCTGCCTCTACCATTGTGATCGACGTTCCCTTGTATACAGACTTCCACATGAAAGATATGCTCAGTGCACTCTTTCCCAATCAGCCTCTTCCCAATGGATATGCTCTCTCGCAAAATCCAAACGCGCCCTTCGATGGGCTGGGGTAAGAGCTGGGCCTCTTGCCGCGACACGAGGCCTTAAATTATATTCTCTGAGGCGATTTCTTATTGCCTGAGTGCTAATTTGCACCCCATGAGTTTGCTCAAGCTGATTTTGAAGGAGGCGAGCGGTTGCAAACCGTTGTCGCAACGACGAAACTCTCAATTAACGTTCTTGAATGGCAGTTGTCTACACATGTCCTGGTCTTCGGACATCCATACCTGTCTCCCTGAATCGCTGCAACATTCTGGACACACTTGTATGGGAAACTCCAAACCTTTCTGCAATTCTGTGTATGTCCACCCTTCTTCTCGCAAAACTACCGCTTGGGCACATTCCTCTTGGGTCAAATTGCGTCTTTCGCGTTGCAAAGCGATCGAGTGTAGGAAATCAAACGAAAAAAAAAAAAACTATTGATCACTAGAATTGATCGAAAACAACTGATTTCAGATGCATAATTCTGATAAAAATAATTATCATTGAGAACACCTTCAGTTGTAGAATAAATTTGAGATTTCCATAATGTGCGTTAATTCTTTTGCGCAGTGTATATACTTTATATATGTAGCTATATGTTATATTTATATATATTTTTGTACAATATTTATATTTTTGTTCTGTCCATTTTATGACCTTTTAATTCTATATTTCTCATTGTTTGATTTGTATATAAATTTTATATTTATATTATTTTGAAGAGTGTAAACAGACTGCAAATTGTTATTGTTAGCACAATAAAAATTATCTTATCTTATGCACATATTTCAGTTTAGTTTTCTGCATCATAGTTCAAGTTTTGCTAACAATTATTTGATAATCAATATTCTAATATTATCGATTGGCTTGTATTTGTTGTCTTATGTTAATTTGCTGTTTTATATGATACATGTTTTCAATAGTTTCAACAAAAATTACATAAAATATTAATCTCAATTCAAAAGATGTATTTCCGTTTTTTTGAACAATTTCACGCAGCCATATTAGTAGTGAAAATGTTTTGCCTTATTTTAGCCTGTAAATAATGAATGATCACAATATTCAGCATGGTAAAATTTTCAGTATTAATATTATGGTTTCGCGAAATTGGTCCAAAACCTCAAAGCTCAAAAACAATGAAATTGAAATTAATAATTTGAAATTATATGATTATAGACACGACACAATCGAATGCTCTACTTAATTGTAAGAAGAATTCTAGAGGGCACACATCTGTGTCTAAAATTCTACGATTTAATTGTGCATTGCAGTGGTTGTAGACTTGCAGAAACCTTATAAATGAAGTCGCACTATGTGACTTTGGTATGAAAATGAACTAGAGTGTCGCAGTTTGCGACGTGCTTCCTGTCAGCAGGTCGTACGTCGCATGCTACTTGTGTGTGAAAGCCCACTGGGCACTGATACGTTAGTATTAGGGCCCCCGCAGACTGCAGACTTTTTATCGGCCGATAGTTTGGTCGGCTTCTTAATCAGTATGGAGAGGAATGCACATGCGCACACTACAGCGATTCAGTATCGGCCGATAAAAAAGTTTGATGTGCTACCCGATTACATTCAAACTAATCTGGCGGCAAACTATCGGCCTACTGTTTAATCAGTATTGGCGCATACACGCCTGCGCATACATGACGATTGTTTAGTCGGCCTCTGTGATTTTGCGTCGTGTGCGTGTATTTTGAATATGGCGTCGCCCAAATCACAATTGTTGATTGTAGAAAATTCCGTCAAAAGTTGATTGAAGAAGTCGAGAAAAGACCTGCGCTTTATAAAAAAAGTTTAAAAGAGTACTCCGACGCGAATGTGAAGAAAAAACTGTGGGAGGAAGTTTGCGAAGCAGTTGTTCTTGATTGGAATCGGCTTAGCGCCGAGGAAAAAACAGACAAAGGTAGGAACGTAAAAATAAAAATATTAGAGTTTTATGTGAATTTTTATTTATTTATTTATTTATCTATTTACAATTATTACACTTTGTTATATTGACACGGAATCGCGCCTCCGGGAGAAATAAAGTATGACGACATGTACTGTCGCACGTTATTCATATTATTTCTTCCTCGGTTGTCTTCATTTATAGTTAAGTTATTCATGGGACAATTGTAGAGAGTTTCTGTGAAATTTATTCCATCTTTGATCCTTACATAATTATGCAGGACACAGCAAGCTTTAATTATTTTGACACAAAAATTGATATTGACATCCATTGGTCGGTGAAATATACGCCATTTGTTAGCAAGAATCCCAAAAGTACACTCAACCATTCGTCGAGCTCTTGTATGTCTATAGTTGAAAATTCGTTTGGTGTAGTTTAAATTTATTTTTGCATAAGGACGTAGTATATGATTGCCAAGTCCAAACGCTTCATCCCCTACGACAGAGAATGGAATAACATCTCCGACATTAGGCAAATGCTTTCCGGAGGGAATATTTAATCGGTTTTGGGACAGCCGTTTACCCATTTCTGATGATTTAAATATTTCCGAATCACTAGCTGTTCCATAAGAACCAACGGCTATATACACAAATTTATAATCTGCGTCTGTCCAAGCCATTAACACGCACGAAAAAAACTTTTTGTAGTTAAAATATGATGAACCGGAATGTTCTGGCTGTATCATCCGTATATGTTTGCCATCAATTCCTCCAATGATGTTTGGAAAGTTTGTGCGACTATAGAATTCGTCTGCGATTTTAATCCAGTCGCCTTCTTCTTTGGTTGACATATACAATGGTTGAAGTATATTCCATATTTGATCACATGTAGTTTTAGTAATATTTCGTATTGTAGAAGCTCCCATCAGATAATCAAAATATAATGTATTGAAACTAGCTCCTGTAGCCAAATATCTGTAAAAAAAAAATAAAAATTGATTATATTCCAATATCTGTAAAAAATTGAAAATTAATAAAATTAAAAAATAATTAAATTTCAATATTTTTTAGGTCGTGATGTGCAGAAAAAATGGGCTAATTTAAGGAATTGCTTTCGTCGCGAATTAAACGCTCAAAAGAACACTAAGTCGGGACAAGCTGCGAATAAAAGGCGTAGATATGTCTACTTTGAACAGTTATTATTTTTACTTCCATGCATGGAGAATCGACTTACTGAAAGTAACCTGGAAGAGGACAATTCTCTATCAAATTATGAGGATGATGATCAAGCTGGTTCATCCACTCCCACCCATATTCGTCAGCGGAAAAAGAGACCTAATGTACCGAAGCAGACGGACGTGAATGAAGCATTATTAAAGGCATTAAATGAGCCTAATACTGATGAAGATGTGAACTTTGCTTTGTCACTGGTCCCTTCACTCCAAAATTTAACCGCAGAAGAAAAACTTGATGCTAAAATCAGTATTCTTAACGTTTTTAAACAGATAAGATTAGCTAGGTGCGTTCAGTCTACTTCGAAGCCAACATGTACGTACAACAGAGTACAGCAACCCTTGTACTCTTTTCCAATTTCGCAACCGACAACCACTCAAAACATTTCATCACCTGGCAACTCCAACGATACAACCCAGTCTTATTATTCAAATTTTTCAGATGAATCGCAAATATATGACTTGTAAATTACTTCATTTCTCAAAACGCCAAATTTTGTAATATTAATTCTAATAAAAATAGTTGAGAAGTATTTTTGGTTTATCTTACCTTATCGTAACGCTCAATCTCTCCTCCACAGGTATAGAAAGTCTTAAATTTGTATCCTCCTTCGCTATTGCTGGACCAATTAGCTTGACAAGTTCATTGAAGCTGGTAATGCTCATTCGATAATAGGCGAAAAATTTTTTCGGGTAATCAAGTAATTTGGAATGCATAGTGTTAAATTTTCCACTAACTAATCTATCACTGAGAATGGGATGCACCCAATACTCTCAGAATCTCTTCTTGATTTTCCTCCTCCGGAGTATGATGAGAGCAATAATTTTTCTGGACAATATTTTCATTGTGCGACCGCTTCAACAGTCAGTTACAAACTAGTTCGAGAATAGTCGGCCGGCTGTAGCATTGTCTGCGCCCTGTTCACCAACCAAACTGTTTTGTTGGCTCGGTGTGCGCCCTTTCTGCCCAACCCGACCAAACTATCGGCCGATAAAAAGTCTGCAGTCTGCGGGGGCCCTTAGTTAGTATATGTTAGCAGGGCCGGTATGTTAGGGGTGAAACAGGTGCCTCTCTTCGAGGGGCGGCAATTTAGCCCAGTTTGTGTACCTACAGTGTAAGTGGCTGTTATATTTAATTAAAAAACCTTTGAAAAACTCGATACAATAGTATATTAAAATATTTCAATGTTCTTTATTCACTAGATTTTAATTTTTTTAAGCACGATAACAAGATTCTTCATCGGAAGTAGATAGTTCTGTACTATCATTGGAGCAGGTGATGTTTTTTTGTGTGGCAAGAGGGTGCGTTTTATGAAGGAGGTCATGTTGTTATTGTTACTGTTCAGCAGGGGCGCCATAAAATTATTTGCTTCAGGCAAAATTGCTCGCGCCGGCTCTGTATGTTAGTATGAACCAACATGATTGGGTAGTTTCCCATAACCAAAAATTTATTTTTCACCCCGGGACTCGGAACTGTAGCTTTAACAAGATACAGAGAGCCGAGTGTCGGGAGTTCCGAGTTTCACAGTCTCACAGAGGAATAGAAATGTTGGTCTAGTGGTTAGAATCCAATACCTTCCGAGTCCCGGGGCGAAAAAGAAATTTTTGGTTATGGGAGACCATCCATCATTCAATCATGTTTGTAGTATGTATCAGTATGAAAACCTGTATATTTTCATACTTGAGACGACAAGGTCCGTATAACCAAACACCATCTTAAAATATAAATATATTTACTATGTTTACCTTTGTCGATCGTGTTGTATTTATCAACTCTCAAGGTTGTTGTGAATATACAATATAAATACTAAATATATATCATGTCGCTAGATACATGAAGTGGTAATAATGATCTTATTCAGTAGTATTCTGTAATTCATTCATTCGATGCTCACATTCTTGAATTACATCATGTGAGATATCATCTGTGATCAGTTCTGTGTGGCGTAAGAAATAAATACCCTTTGATGAGTCTGCAGAGTATTAATTAACCATTCCTTCTACTGTATAACGATTGACCGAACCTAACCTAGCTGGGTATATCACATGTTGGTAAATAATAAACAGTGCTACACTTCCCACTATGGGATACAGGTTCCCCTTATTCGTACAAGCTCTAATTAGTTGAGAGATCTCGAGAAGCATTCATGACAGAAAACATTGAAATTGATAGTACTTATGGTCATCATAATAAATTATTTTCATTTTCAAGGACAACTATACACATGTGGAAAAATATTTTATTTCTCATCTCACATTATTTTGGTGTGATACGATATTATAAATTATAAGAAGAAGTAACCAGAATGGTACGTTGTGAACACATTTTGGTTCTCCTGCTTTATTCAAAATAGATCTAGCGGTTTTCTTGCGAGTTTGCCCTTTAACATAATGATTCCTGAAATTGCAGCTCCAATCTAACCTGCTATAATAGAATGGAGATACTTCTAAACATTGCTCAGATAAATTGTATTTATGGGACACCATCCCCACCATTTTTCCCTCACATATTAACGGCGCTCCATAAAATGCCGAACAAACCTCATATCTGTTAGAAGCATCGTAACTGCAAGTTAATGTGTGATTTTTACTTTGTTTGACATACACAAAAGTGGTCACTTCAGCACATTTTTTTAAATGTTTAATAGTTACAGAAAAGCATTCCAACAAGGCTTTCGGTTTCTGTTGTTTATCATGTAGCCACCATCCGACTACACTGCCTTTGGTACAGAACTCTGAAAAATCCTTGTCTAAATTTTTATCTTCGTAGAATGGGGCTATCGTGAAGTGATTCATATTACGCTTCAAGACAATAATTGCTGTATCGTACTCCACGAAACCATATTGCTTTTTAAAGTTGGGATGTATGATACATTTTTCGACTCCTGTAATCATACAATTGTCGCCAGTAGGAAATCCTTGTTCTGCTGCAGTTCCGTGAATAATTTTCAAGTGGTCGAAATTTCCGTGTTCACTGCATTTGAGTTTCTCCAGGCAGCATAGTCCCGTTGTGAGGATAGATTTCTGATCAAGAATCACACCATTACAAGTATGTTTCTCGTTACTTTGAATAGAAACTATCCATTTGTATTGTGACTGATTTGAGCAAGTTTGTATATTTAATGATCGTGGTTGTGATGATTTGGATCTACTCTCTACTAGTAATATTGAAAATAAGAAAAGAAAAATTAACATGTTGACAGAAACCTATTGCCAAATATAAAATGACAGCCAACTCCATTCCAGTAATGCAAAACAACAAACTAAAGGGTCCCTCACACTGGCAAACATTTTGCACAAAAATTTGAAGATGCCGGTTTTGTGTGAAATATTCAGTGCGTCTGGATGAATATTGTGCAAAGAAAAGGATATTCAATATTTTTTGGGGTCTGAGAAGTTTTCAAGATTTTCTAGAACATTCAATGTATTGAGGAGAGCAATGTATCGAGTTATGGTAGTAATATTTATTCACTATAAAATCTTGAAGGGTTCGTCAAAATAACAATCTTATTTTTTTAAATTGACGTCGATCTTCTGCAATATACCTATACTGTAAAGTATTTGCTTTGGGAAATAAAGTTATTATTATTATTGAAAATTGAATTTTAAATATTTCAGTTCTTTATTTCATTAGAAAGCCTGTTGAAAACCTTTTATCCCAATAACTCGAAATATTCTATTTTTTTTTTTCAGTATTCATTGTGGTTTACAATCTACTTTTTACAGCATTTAGTGAAATGTATTTGTGTATGCATATACTATGAAAAGGTATTAAACATAAATACTTCCTAACTATTATTGGAATCAGAATGAATTTGAAATTATATCACATTATGTCGTTTAGCCATGTCCGTTTTAACCTTCGTGAGTTTAATGGATTTTCTATCACTTGATTGATCAGCTGGTTGGCATGTCCTTCTAGCTTCTGTTGGTATTTCCTCGAGTAGTTTTTTTTTGCGGTGGTAACATATGAGAATCTCAAATCATCATGGATGATGAGGTTGGAGAAGGTGAATTAACCAATGAACGTAATATTTTAGATTGAAGACTTGGTATGATTGAATATTTGATGTTTTGGCGCAACCCCAGAATTGGATGCCGTATGTCCATATTGGTTAGATGATTGTCTGGTAAATTAGTATCTTATTTCGAAGGTTGAATTTAGATTTCCTGGCTATGAGCCGAGAAATTTAACGGACCCTCAGATTTATTCCGTTTTTTCAACATTAATATGTTGTCTCCAATTGAGGCGCAGGTCTAAATGTATGCCGAGGTATTTTGTTTTGGTGTCGACTGTTATTTCTTTTTCAAATATTTTGACAGGAGGCTTTTCTTGTTGTGAAGGTGACTTGAACTGATTGAGTCGCCATTTTCGATGCCACTGTTCAAGTTAATTTAGAAACCATTTTGGCATTTTCGTGAGATGCAATAAATTTCTATTATGGCTGGCTACATTCAATTCATCGCTCACAATTTCAGAGCTCACTAGGATAACAGCTGAACAGGGAAGCTCTATAGATAATACCATCACAAACTTAACACATCATAAAACGGAAGTAATTAATAGTTGTATTTCAGATCATACCACTCAGAAGTTGTTGTATGATGCCATTGAAATAATAGTAGTTCGATCAACATATCGTAGACTCGTTAAAAAGGCACCATCTGTAAGCAGATGGTGCCTTTTTTGATTTCGAACGATATCATCCCTGAGTTCCAGCACGGTTTTGTCCATAGACGTTCCGTCAAAACGTGTTTGCTTCAGTGCCTGAACTCGCGGACAACATCTCTGGATTCTCACTCCCCGGTAATAATAATAATATTTCTTTATTTCCTTAAGACAGAGTACACTATATAGAAAACGTCAAAATGAATATGCATACAATAATAATAATAGGTAGGGTAGGGTAGCGGGTAGGAAAATCCCTAGCTATTCACCTATCAGGAGAGTTGAATCGACTCCTGCCCACCGCAGATTCCAGGATCTCCCTGACCCGGGAAGCTGTAACCTGTCGAAGGGTCCCTGTCCAGGGTAACGGACGAAGCCGTGTGGAAAGCAGCTCAAGAATTCTCCCACCGTAGGTCTGCGGATCGTAAAAAGCGATCAAAGGCCGTCTCCTCCACGACACGGAGGAACCCATGAATGATGGTGAATTTAAGGAATAGAAATATACAGCCGCTGCCTGAGGTTCGTCAGGGCGTGTCTGGAGCCGGCGCTGGACATGACAGTATGCGGGACGTCGGTGACAGAGTGCTAAGGAGACGGGCGTCTGTCGAACAAAATGCTACGCCTCCACAATCTCAACATTCTAGGAGAAGAATAACACGTGTTTCTCTAACTGCTGAAAGTGCTGTGCAGGATCCCCAACCAGCACTCACCCAAGCAGGTCTACCAAGAAGACGCATGAATTGGACAAGTTCGATAAATGAAACGATCATGCGCATATACTATGAAGTAACTAATATGGAAAAGGATAAAATAGGCTACCTGCAAAAGCTGTTTGCAGAATTCCACAGAAACTATCCCGAACTTCAAGTTTCTGAACAAAAAGTAGCCGACCAAAACCGGGTCATATTGAGAAATAAACTTGTACCCGAAGAGAGACTTAACACCATAAAAAAAGTCCAACTGAGGCTACAGAATAGGAACCTCACTAACAACGAAGTGACAATTGAAGAAAACTACGATTGTGCTGAAAACAAACACAACACAAATGCACAAATTAATACTGAGGAACAAAACAGCGGAGATTTGGCACTAGTAAGAGATGAGCAATGGCGGAATATACAAACTGCAACTATGGAAAACCTAGAAGAAAGTCGAAGAGATCTATTAGAGCAATTATCTGTTACAATGAATAGATATTTCATAGAATTCGAGGGTACTGATCCTCTCAAAAGACCAATTCTTCCTAGACTGAAGACATCGAAAAAACTCTCACATATTCTGCACATAATGAACAAAGAGATAATTCCAACGTTTTTTTCGAATGACCAGAACCTAGAGTCATTGCATCTTATTACCTACTGTGCAGCCTCTACAATATCAGCTGTGCTCGGCGTGAAGCCAAAACCTAGAAAAGAGCAACCACCACAGAAAAAACAGCATAACAAACCACATTGGCAAAATAGGCTAGAAGCAAAAGTACATGGCCTCCGACAAGATATAGGAAGGTTAACACAATTTGAAAAAGTTTCTCCGTCGAGAAAACTACAAAAAATAGTGGATGCAATTATGGATCGCCATAGGCGACATGCAAACTACGACGCCAACAATGAGAGTGCTCAAGAAACTCTAGATACACTCAAACAAAAATTAAGTGTATACTCTGAACGACTGAGAAGATACAATGAGAGCTATAAACGAAAACATGACAATATGATTTTTGAAAACTCCGAAAAGAAATTTTATAGAATGCTTAATGAACAAACGTCAACAAAATTAGGGAGTCCTCCAAGCGCCGAAGATATGGAGAGTTTTTGGACCGATCAACTGTCAACACCAACTCCCTTTAACTCCAAAGCGCGCTGGATAAGAAGAGAGGAGAAATCATGTGAGACCATAGAAAGTATGCCACATAGTGTAATAACGTCTGAAGAACTACAGGAAATATTGAAGAACACTCACAATTGGAAATCTCCAGGCCCAGATGGAATTCACAACTTCTGGTTGAAGAAGTTTTGGTGTCTGCACGGCAGGCTAGTCGAATACATAAATAACATAATAAATCATCCAACAGAAATGCCAACATTTTTAACAACAGATATCACTTACCTAATACCGAAGGATTTTCAAAACACTATGGATCCATCAAAATACAGACCTATAACATGCCTACCAACAATATACAAAATCATCACATCATGTTTAGCATCTCGTATCTACAAACATTGCGAGAAAAATAAAATAATTACAACACAGCAGAAAGGATGTTCCAAGAATGCATAAGGATCGAAGGAACAACTGGTAATAGATTCCATCATATGCAACCAAGCCTTCAAGAAACGTAGAAATCTTTTCATGACTTATTTTGATTATAAAAAGGCTTTCGACTCACTTCCACATGGCTGGCTGAAGAAAATTTTGGAGATATACAAGATCGATCCAATTATAACCAATTTTCTAAAGCTTGCAATGGACAATTGGAAAACGAACATCGAGCTTTCCACGGCAACCATAAAAACCAAACTGATTCCAATTAAGAAGGGAATTTTCCAAGGAGACTCCTTGAGCCCTTTATGGTTCTGCTTGGCGCTGAACCCACCCTCTAAACAGATAAACGCTACTGAAAAGGGTTTCAACATTAAAGGAAATAATAATACTACCACCCTCAATCATTTGCTGTACATGGATGATTTGAAACTGATAACAGGCAATAAGAACCACCTAGAAATTATGGTCAAACTAGTGGAACATTTTTCGAAAGATGTAGGTATGGAATTCGGATTAGACAAATGTCGTACTCTCAGCGTAGTGAGAGGAAGAATACAAGATGAACCGATCACTCTCGCAAATGGACAGCAAATAGAAGCAATGAAGTCGGATGATCTTTATAAATATCTTGGAATGAAACAGAACCGACGAATCAACCACCAAAGAATGGAGCAAGACTTAACGACTGAGTTCATTAGGAGAATCAAAAAAATCTTAAAAACAAACCTCAACAGCAGGAACATGACGAGAGCCATCAACACATATGCATGTTCAATTCTAACATACTCATTCGGTATAGTCCCATGGAGCAAAACAGACATCGAAAACTTCCAACGTAAAATGAGAACGTTGATGACAAAAGCAAACAAGCACCATCCGAAAAGCAGCACTGAGAGGACTACACTGCCGAGAAATAAAGGAGGCAGAGGTCTTACGGACATCATGGAACTTGCTAGTGGGCAGATAGAAAGCCTACAGGAATACTTCAGAGATCAAGCAAGTACATCAGAGTTCTACAAAATACTGTGTGAAGCAGACGAATCAACACCTTTACAACTTCACAAGGAGCAATTTACATTGAACCACCAGACAAACCAAGAAAAACTGGAAAGATGGAGAGAGAAGACCCTGCATGGAAGACATTTCAACGAGGTGAACCAGGATCATGTCGACATTGAAGCGTCGAACTATTGGCTCACATCAGATGCAATGTACCCAGAAACGGAAGGTTTCTTTTAGCCATCCAAGATCAAGTGATCCCAACTAGAAATTACTGCAGGCATATCATAAAGGATCGAACTATTACTGACGATCGATGCCGATATGGGTGTCCAACAAATGAGACAATACAACATATCACGGGAGGATGTCAAATGTTCGCAGGAAATTAATATAAAGAGAGAAACGATGCAGTAGGAAAGAAGAATTCATTCAGAAAAAATGTCATATTACAAGTACCGACCGGAGACCATCCTGGAAAACGGACGCTATAAGCTGTACTGGGATCGTACAGTTTTGACTGATAAAACAGTCCCTCACAATAGACCAGATATATTACTAGTCGATAAACATCAAAAGACAGCATTACTCATTGACGTAGCAATACCAAATAACAACAACAACCTGCGTCAAAAGGAGGTCGAAAAAATTTCAAAATATAGGGACCTCGAATTTCAGATTAAGCGCCAGTGGGGAATGATATCAACGAAAACTATTCCAATTATCATCTCAACAACTGGAATAGTGCCCAAAAATCTCAAGAGGAATATCAAGCAACTGGGACTTAGTGAGTATATATGTAATATAATGCAAAAAACTGTTCTTTTAGGTACGGCAAGGACGGTGAGAAAATTCCTTGGAAGCGAAGGACAGGTCCAAGGATCACGTGTAAGAGGACCAGAAGTTCGACGAGAACCAGGGGGACCACAAGGACCGGACACGACCGAGCTCTACCCTTCTGATATTTTAAATATCTGGGATTGAGTGAATGTTCCTCTTAGCGAGGAGTGAGAAGCCGACGGCGTGGAAAAAAAATATAACTTTACCTTTTTTTTCTACCGTTTTACCACTTTCTCCAATTGATTCGAATATTTCCAGTTCATCTACATCTGAAGTTATAGTCGAAGAATGGACTGAAGGAACATATTGCGATCCTGAACTGGAAAAGTCTTTTAAGGCAACAAAGGATTTTTCACCTTCCTTCGAATCCGATTTATTCAATGCAGAAACGTGGATCGCATGGACGTCATTACTTTTTGAAACCGTGTTGTATTTTGTTGCGGTCTCTTCAGAAATCTTTGCGTTTTCGAGATTAGTTTATTCAATATCACTAGGAATACAATCTTGAATACTTGTTTCTATAGGTATAAAATTCTTTTTTGAAATCTTTCTTCGCCAAATCTGTATAGTTCAGGTGACAATTTTAACACGTTTACATTGTAACTCTCTCGAGTTACCTCATTATCATTTGAATTTTGAAAGGGAACTAAACTTCTTTATGTATCTCTATATCCTGAGAAACTTTTTGGTTCTATTGTTGAGAACCCAGGAAGTTGATGAATTGATGAATTACAAAATGGCGCCACGTAACCACAACAATACAGAAAATGCTTGCAAAAAGTGCGGGAAAGAAGTGAAAATTTGTGTGACATGTTATGCGTGTGAAAGTAAATATCACCCTAGCTGTATCCTAAAAAAAAATGGGATTTATGTCGACAGTGGAAAGGTGCTGTGTTGTGATGACATAACCTCCAAATTAATTGAGTATAGGAAGATGGAACAAGAACTGCAAAAAGCGAAATCTCGTCTAGTGAGTCTGAATCAGCTATGTTTTGAACAATCTATCAGTCAAACAAATATGATGGAAGCATTGCGATTCAAGAAGACTGGAATGAGGACCTACCAAAAAAAATTGAAATAGAATCAACAGATACAATAACAGCAGATGAAAACAAGGAAAATGAAATAATGTATCTGAATAGAATAATAGAGAAAAAAGCGGATATGAATGAAGAATTAAGAGACAAAATAAAGGTTTTGAATAAATATATCTCATTATTAGAAAAGGTTGACAAAAACGAGACTTCATTAGTGCAGGACAGTGCCATCTCCAAGGGAAACATCTAATCCTACACTGTAATCATAAATTTAAGAAGAGTAACATGCCATCTGATGCACCTACATCTGCAGATAATGAGATATCAATGAAAAAACTGCGTCGACCCCACTATCGGCAGCAGTGATAACAACATATGCAGATAAGACGAAGACAATGAAGAAATCTGTATTGACTCCAATATCAACAGCAGTGACAACTCCTAGAAGAACGGATGATGGAAATAAATGAACAATCCCTGAAAAGAATGGGTATCGAATGGGTACTGGAGGAATGCCTCAGGAGCTACGAAGACGATAAAATTTTGGTGGTTCGCGATTTTAATGTAGATTTCATCAAAACTTCCAAAGATAAAACTGAGTTGATTGAAATGCTCAAAATGTACAGTATGAGATATATTTTCACAGAACCATCTAGAGTGACAATACATCCGAGTACTTGTATAGATAATATGTTCACGAATATAACAGAGAGCGACTGTGTGCAGGAAACTTATGAACCCTTCTTGTCGGACCATAAGGCACAAATCTTGAGGATACCAACTGCAAACACGAGACCTGAAAATGAGAGTATAAGATTCAAAATCATAAGGCAATTCAACAACAAAAATAACCACCATTTCATAGAAGGAATCAGATCCATAAACTGGGAACTAATATGGAATGGAAACGCTGGGGTGCAGTATGGCAACTTTCATTGCACTCTTGTAGATCTCTTCAACTCGTCTTTTCCTGAAAAAAAAAATTAAACTATTACAAAGAGGAAAATACCACTGCAATAAAAATTTTAAATACCTGAAGAGTAAAGTAGAGGCGGTACGGACAATCGCGGAAGTGCGAAAAGACGAGCCCAGTTATGCACTTTACAATGCTCTGAGAACCACATTGAGAGAAGAAATAAAAAAAACCGTAAAATCCAAGAACTCAAAGAGAATAAACAGTGCAGAGAATAAATTTCAAGAAATGTGGGATTTGATACGTGAAGAAACAGGAAAGAAACGGAAAGTTCAGGTGATCTCACACACAACCACTGCCGAACCACTGAATGAATACTTAATTTCTGTTGGCGGAGACATACAAAAAGGGGTGCGACCATCTCTGAATGGTTCTAGCGTACTGATGAAAAATCTCAGAATAAATAAAATGAACTCTATGTATCTGAAACCAACAACAGAGAAAGAAATCATGATACTAACAAATAAGCTGAAAAACAAACACACGAGGGATTTCCACGGCATTTCAGTGGCGCTCCTCAAGCAAATTGTTCCACACAAGATGCAGTGATAACACCTATATCAAAAGGAGAACCAATTGAAGATTTTTCGAACTATCGGCCTATTTCAGTCCTGCCAGCCTTCCTCAAAACTGTTCGAACTACTCCTGAAAGAGCGATTGGTGTGTTTTCTTGAGAGCAATAACTTCATACATGACTCACAGCACGGTTTTCGAAAAAATAAGTCAACTGTTTCAGCAATGATAGACCTAATGGACATCATAATCGAGGCTTACAATAATAATGAGGAAGTGGAGTTGGCCTGCATAGACCTGAGCAAGGCCTTCGACAGCGTTTGTCATAGAGTTATCCTCGACAAACTAGTATATTATGGAATAAGAGGAAAAGCTCCTAACATGTTTGACTCCTAACTAGCAAAGAGGTCGCAGGTAGTGAGGTGGAATGGCACGGTTTTTCCAATTTGAAGGAGATAAATGTAGGAGTGCCGCAGGGATCGATTCTGGGTCCGATTTTTGTTATCGTCTTCACAAATGACCTACACACCAACTTGAAAGCGGATCAACTCTACAGCTATGCAGATGACACGGCTTTCATGAATAGGTCGGGAAATAAAAATATTATTGAAATAAAAACCTCAACATCGCTATTGAGTGCTCAGAGTTGGTTCACTTTGAATGGTCTACTGATGAACAACAATAAAACCCAGCAGCTCTTGTTCACTAACAAAGAAAAAACAAATGATTCATTGAAATATCTGGGTGTGACCTTTCACTCATCATTGAGCTGGAGTCAATACATAGACGAATTATGTAGCAAACTCTCGACCTCCATCTAAAAAGAATGAGAATTATTTCCAACAGGGACACAGCTAAACTCGTGTACTATTCGACATTTCATGCAAAAATGATATATAGTATTATAATATGGGGACATTGCAGTGATGCACAGAGGGTTCTGCTGAAACAGAAGAAGGCCATAAGGGGTATTTTTGGGATACCTCATACAGAAAGTTGCCGTGATATTTTCAAAAGGGAGGGTATACTCACCTGCACTTCGGTTTTCATCCTCGTTGCCGTGACTTATGTCCACTGAAATCTCAAGACGTTTCGAACCAACGCCCACTTCCACGAGTACGACACCAGAAGAAAACATTAACTTAGCATTCCTTACAACAGAAAGCGAAAGCGCAGCAGGGAGCAAATCACATCGCACTGAAACTATATAATAAATTGCCTGAAAATCTAAAGAGTTTGAATGACCTGAAATTCAGTAAAGATGTAAAAGAACTACTACTGAGAAAGACTATTTATAAACTTAAAAATTTTTAAATTTTTGTTTTATCTGTGATGTATTTATTATGTGATACTCACCTTTTTAGTCCATTGTCGATATTGGCTTTTGCCTTCATATTTGTATTTTGCTTTTTTGACAAGTCGTGTATTATTTGACGACAACTATTTTCACATTCACTTATTTATGACAGTAATTAATTATTTTTACACACTGTACATATATAAATAAATAAATAAAATGAATAAAACTTTAACTTTTTCTTCACTCTCATATATCGAATTTTCCTGAGAGTTTTCTGGTATCACAACATTTGAAAGGAAAACTATATTTTCCTTCACGTAATGTGGAGGCACTGGGAATATTGATAATATTTATATCTTCTGAATTATATGCCAATTTTTTCTGCGCAGCCAGGTTTGATAGAAAACGGGTGCGATCCATCCTGATTCAATACTAATGATCCTAATAAAGAAAATCAACGTTCATCATATTATTATTATTAATATTATTATTATCAACAATAATCTAAATAATTTTCCGCTTATAACAAAACCTAAGGTATTGACGGTTTGCTTTAGATTTATTATAAAGGATTAAGGGATGAATGTTAATATCTAGGAATTCATTATTTTTCATCAAATCATATAAAATCCATTTCAAATATGTAGTTCAGCATATACCGGGTGGTTGAAAAGTCTGTAAACGGTGAATTTATTTCGCGCACAGGTGAAAAATCGGAATTCTGATACTAGGGTCTTTTGTAATTTCGCCCGAGAATCGAATGGGCCCGTCAGATTTTGGGTGCAAAATTGTCTGGGAGATAAGACGTCCAACTTTGAAATCTGCTATAAAAAAGATGGGTTTTCATTTGAATTTCAAAGTTGGGCCTCTTATCTCGTTTAAGACCCTTTTGCACCCAAAATCTGATGGGCTCAATCGATTCAACCAGAAAAATTACTGAGGACCCCAGTATCAAAATATGAATTTTTGAAGATGGGTTTGCTTTTGAAATTTCAAAGTTGACCCTCATATCTCGTATGAGGCCCTTTTGGGTCCAAAATCTGAGCCCATTCGATTCCTCGGGCGAAATTACAAAAGATCCTTGTATCAGAATTCCGATTTTCCATACTTTTGAACCACCCGGTATATGTATGTCAAACTCGATGTCGATGCCCTGACGGCTGCAAAACAATGGTGTAGGGGGGTGTTGTTGGAGGGGCTACTCTGAATTCTCTTTTTTGACATCTAGAGACTGATTTTCAGTATTGAAGATATTTAATCGAAAAAAAATTATTATTATGTAAAGTCGATTAATTGATTACTACTTTCCTTACACACACACATTTTGACTTTTTTATCACTGATTCAAAATAATACCATTTTCTTCAATGAGTAATCGTCATAGTATATATTACTAAGTTTTGAAAATCCAACTTGAAATGAATAAAATTAATGATTGAATCACAAGATACATTGAATGCATAGAGTGAAATTTCATATAGCTTATAACATATTGAAATATATGTATACACATATATTCATACATAAGTTAACAACAATTTAAACAAAATAGAGAACATTTATTCATAAATAAATTAATGAAAATTGGAACAAAATAAAGAACATTGATTCATAAATAAATTCACAAAAAATTTCAACAAAATAAATAGACTTTTTATACCAATTATCACAGTTTTTCTTCAAAGCTCATTTGGAGGTTGTAGATGGTGGAGATATGAAACAAATAATCATTATGAATATGTAGTTAACTAGCAATTCATTTTCAATTTTTTCGGAGGTTTATTATCTGAAAAAATCTTTTGTATTCGAAAATTCCCTAAATGTTTTAGGGCTATTTCGTTCTTTTGCATACTTGTATGAAAGTAATCTTAAAGTGAATTTTAATTGTTAGGTGCATAACAAGAAATTAATTTTTGTGGATGTTCTTTAAATTCATTCATAAAAATATCCTCCAAGCCGCTTTTATCTTCATTTGTATTGAGGAATTTGTATATTTTGTTATGAACCAAGTCTAATAATTGAACAAATTTCTTACTGGTATAATTGAGTCTGGTATTTTCATTATGCTCGAACTCTTTGGAAGCAACAAATAAATGCCAAATCTCAACTTTATCAGAATAAACACCTTGGTAACATTTAATGTATTTTAATTTCTTCGATATGTAACCAGCGACATACGGAGTGGCAAAATTATTTATTTCCGAATACATTTCTTCTACATCGTTAAATACCGCACTGCTAGTTCCTTCTGAAATTTGTAATAATATGCTTGTCTGAAAAGTTTCCAAATAACCCGAACTTCTACAATAGTTTTCATCGCAATTGCTCCATTTACTAACTCAAATTTTTCATCATTAACGATTTTAATGCTGTCACAAACTGAATACGAGTAGGATTGGTGTTACATATACCATGTTGTCTAATTTGACCAAAAAAATTTTCCAATGGATCTTGATTCAAATTTCTCATATTTAAAAATTTTAATCCCTCAAATATTTCTGGATATATAGCATCAAATTGTCCAAAATCCCAACCAGAACAATTGAATAACACCCAACTTGTAATGCAAACTTTAACATATGAAAAACGAGATCACATTTCATCACTATTACCCCAGCAGGTGAAACACCTGCTCTCAATAGAGGATTAACGGAGGTATTATCATCCAGTGATCAATCAGGAAAACATATCGATACTGACATTATAGAAGATACTTTCATGCCTCCCCCACAGATAGCGGCTAAAAGTTCTTCTATTAGTAGAACTCTGAAGAAAAGAAAAATTGATTCACCTGAAGTTCACGTTTTAAATGATTCCACCAAAGATGCAATCTTGAAAGCATATCAAGACGACTCAGATAGTTGCATTTTTATAGTACTCCTTTGGTATTTCGACTTCCTGTACTGAAGCAGAAAAATTCACACCAGATGTTACTTACTTCTCAGAGACCTGCATAATATTTACCCTCATGTGGAAAAATCTAGCAAAAACAGGATTATTCGAATTTAAAAAAAAAAATGGGAGCCAAATTAGTAGATGATGCGATTGAGGTTGGTAGTCTGAATAGCCTTGATACCATTATTGATGATGACGATTCCTCTGATAACTCCTCATTACGTTCTCAAAATTAAAAACAAAATCCCACATTCACACTAATCCAGTGGAATTGTAATGGGTACTTCTCACGTCTAGAACGTATCCATCAGTTGTTATCTGACACTTAACCAGATGTTTTTTGCCTACAGAAAACTAAATTCAAACTTGTGAACAGTCCAAAACTGGAAAACTATGTAGGTCACCATTTCATAAGAGAAACTAACACTAGAGCCAGCGGTGGGGCATCCATATTCGTCTCATCAGATCTTTACTTCAAGGAACTTTCTCTCAGTACCTCTCTAGAAGCTGTTGCTGTAACTATCTGGTATCCTCGAAAACTAACAATTTTCAACGTCTTTATATTTACTACCAAATTACAATCTGACATATCTGGAACTTTCCAATCTTGTTAATCAGTTATCTACACCCTTCATTCTGGTAGGTGATTTCAATTCGCACAACACAATATGGGGTTCCGAAAAAACATTCGGCAGAGGAAAGGTGGTTGAAGATGTTATAGTAAACCATGATCTCAACTTAATACTGGGGATAACACACATTTCGATACATCCACTGGCAAATTTTCTTCAATAGATCTCAGTCTTTGTGACCCAGTCACAAGTACTTACTTATTTTGGCATACCCTAGACAGCCTATACGACAGTGACCATTTCCCCATATCTATAAACGACCAAAACGATCATCCCTCAGAAAGCGTTACTGAGTGTTGTATTTCAAAAGCCAACTGGGAGCTATTTTCAGATTAAGTGAACAGCCATATGAGAATAACAGCTGAGAGATGTGCCGCTGACAGCATTTCGTTCGCTCCTCGAAATATTTGAATTTCAGGTAGATATTGTTCTTCTTTTTTCGAATCTCCGTTGTTCCCAGATTTGGAGGATTTGACTTGGTGAAGTTTTGTTTTGTTTTTCGTTTCGAAACCGATAGTTCAGTAGAAATCTTTAACTATGTCGATATGTAAACATTGTAAAAAACAATTCGCGTCAACTCGGAAATCAGCTTGTGTCATATGCGGGGGATGCCACGAATATTTCCATATGAATGGAGTCTGCTGCGATGTCACAAAAAATCAGGTGTCAGTATTGAAGGATATGCCGGGTACAATAATAATAATGAAGAGAGTTTATTAGTTCGTTTTTCACAACTATCTAACAACTCTAAAAAAAACTGTGAGTTATTTACACTGAGAGGTGCTGACTGTATACAGCTGTTTGAAAATAAAAAATCATATTCTAAACGGTAAGGCACTAATTCAAAAAATATTTCTACAATTTCGATTACAGTTAATCATAAAGTAACTAAAAAATTGTCTATTCGGTCACATTCGGAAATTTTCGTCTTCATCAGGGAAGGTCAACATCAGGTAGCAATTTGTTTTTCGTATTTCGGTGGGTGTCATCTACGCTATTGAAATTTCTCTTAGCCGGGATTCATAGGTCGAAGTCGGTAATTGGAAGGTCTAAATTAGTTTTCACAATTTTAATGTTGACTAATGATATTTTGAGTTGAATTTATTATATTATTTATCGAGTGTCGATCCACATCTAGCAACCATTTTTTTATCTCTTTCTTGAATTTATTAATATTTTCAATTTTTCTTATTCTCACTGGCACAATCGGGTACAATCTTGGGGCAATATATGTACAGCATCTCTAACCTATTCCTTTATCTGCTTTAGTTCTACTGAAGTTGTCGTGTCCTGCTCTCGTGGCATAGTTGTGTCCTCTTAAAATGATTGGTATTTTTTCTTGTTTGACATTTATTATTATTTTTTGTGCATATATTTGACGTACCTTCGATAGTTCGTATATTATATTTGTGGAAAATGTTCTTGTTTTTCCATATATGATTTTTAAAATGCTTCTCTGTAATACATCTGAACTTTTCTTATGAGTGTCCAAGATAACCCCCTCATCCAATTATACCATAGGAAAGTTGATATTGAACCAATGCGCAATGAAGTATTTGTAAGTTTTTTTTCGGATCTTATGATTTTTTTCAAATATCTAAATCTATACAAAATACCTCGCAGTTTCCTAGTCAAGTAAAACACATGCTCGTCCCATTTTAGATGTTCGTCTATAAAGATACCAAGATATTTTGTAAAATGTGTTTCAGGAATATGGGGGTCATCATTTATTTGTAGATCTCCTAGCTTTGGAAGACTCACTTTCTTTGACGTAAAGGTTAAGTATCTGGTTTTTTCTTTATTCAAGGTTAGTTTATTCAGACGAAACCACTTCTCCAGATTACCAAAATCCTCTGTCAACTTTTGTTTCAGACCTTCCCAGGAAGCTTCTTCATATAGCACTCTACCATCATCTACAAAACCTATTATTTCACCTTAACTGTTCACCTCAAATATACTATTTATATACAATATAAACAGCAACGGTCCCAGCACAGTGCCTTGCGGTACTCCATAGGTAAGTAGATTTTTTTTTGCTTTACTTTCCATTTGATGATAGAATTTGTGTTCTTTCTGACAAATAGCTTCGAATGAGATTATAAATTTTTCCACGGAATCCATAGTTATTTAGTATTTCAAGAAGTCTTTCATGGCATACTGTATCGAATGCCTTAGCCAAATCTATTAATATTGCTAATGTTTTTATCAATGTTGTTGTATAATGCTTCTGTTACTTTTTTTTATTGCATCTTCGGTCGACATACCTTTGCGAAATCCAAACTGATTTTTTGGCAAAATTTTATATTTACCTATATACGCCACCATTCTTACTTTATTATTATTTATTATTTATTCTTACTTGGTTATATTTGATATGAGTGTTATTGGTCTGTAATTGATCATCTGACTTCTATCACCTCCCTTAAATAATGGCTTCACCACCCCCAACTTTAACATTTCCGGAAAACAGGCTTTTTCGACACAATTGTTGACCAAATATGAAAGAGGTGCTGAAATTTCCCGTTTTATCTCCTTCAATGGTTCAGAATAAATTCCATCATGACCCACTGATTTTTTTTTATTTCAGACTGCTTATAGTTTTTTCTATTTCAGTTGAATCAGTGGGAAACAGAAAAAAAGACCCATCTTGCTGATGATATTATTCAGTGAAATCATCAGGTACCACGATCTCTCGCCTAGTTGACTATAATAGTCATTGAAAAGATCACACATTTCTTGAGAATTCTCTATTATGACGTTGTCCTCATTCTTGATATATTTTACATTAGTTTCAGACCTAGAAGTATTTGTTTCTTTTTTTTCATAGTCCCATAAAGCTTTAGATTTGTTCTGATTCTTTGTTATAGTATAGGATCCCGATGATCACCGAGATGCTTATTTGATAAAACCTATTTTATATTCAATTTAACATGTCAATAAATATATCACATATGGATTGCCTGACAAATTTTAGTCCAGAGTAGGTTTAATTAATAATTAGAAATCTTTTTTTTTAAACATTTCACCGGTTTGATTATTAGATAAATTCTATACCAATCAAAAGTATGAAGCTGACAGAATGTGCAAACGTTAGGTTGCCTATTTTTTTCGGCCACAAATCTCGGGTAGCCAGGTATAAACAGGTAAATCTATACTAGCATTTTGCAACGGTCTGATTATTGAATCAAAATCAATAAAATTAAAGATTATTTTATTATGAACACGGTGGTATAAGGTTGCCTGCAAAAAATCAGTCCCGAATCCCGGTTGTCGAATTTTAAAAAGTTAAATATTGCTGCGAGTGAATGTGTGTGACTGAGAGGTCCCAATCAACCATCTCATGCGATAGAAGAGGACACAGCATAGCAGCTATTTGAAGTCCGTCCAGTGAAAGAAAGAGAGTGCGCTTGCTATTTGTTCTTGGAAATGAAAAGGATAGCGATAGACTCGTATATGCGTGCATCATTTTGGAGTTGATTGTCGCTATAATCACAACTGAAAAAACGTGCTACTATACATTGTTGGAAAAAATGGCGAAAAAGTGTTTTTTGTGTGATTCGGATGATAATATAATTGATTTTAACGATGAAACTTTTGAAAAACCGAAGATCGTTCAAGAAATTACGGCTAGTATGTATGGTATCAGGAACTGCACCAGTGTGAATGATGCGAGATATTGCATTTTTATGAAAAATTAATCTGCTAAAGAAGACAGCGAGTACTTCTTAAAAAAAATAAAAGGCTTCGACTCCAACTCCATACTACCATGCTGGATATCATTAATTCAGAAAATTTCACGAACTATTTTTGTAAATTCATGTGGCTTAATGCAACGGATTCAATATGCGTGAAACTTCAGCCTGAGAACTGTGATTGGTTCTTAGATGAATATTTAAAACCAGTAGGATTCATTGGGGATCATACACCTTTAAAGATAGAAGACATTGTCGAAAGAACTGAAAAGGAGAGTGATGATGACGAAGAAGATTCAGAAGTTGGAGATCATAGTTATATGTCCGATGACTCGGAACCTGAATAATTTAAAAAAAAATTGTATTTACAATTTTTTATAATAAACAGAGGTATTTTTTTAATTGTTGCTTTTTATTTTGTCGTCTAATGATAAAGATAAAATTTGCAAGATTACCTAGTATTATATATGTTATACTATTACTTCTTTTCAAGAAGAGATGTAGATATACTTTAGTGTCACATAAAAAATATACACACATAAATAATTAATTGATTGAAAAAAAAATTAAATAACTATTCCTCTATTTCAATAATTATCTACTTCAAAATGATGCACGCATACACGAGTCTATCGCAATCCTTTTCATTTAGTGTCACATAAAAAATATACACACATAAATAATTAATTGATTAAAAAAAAATTGAATAACTATTTCTCTATTTTGATAATTATTTACTCCAAAATGATGCACGCATATACGAGTCTATCGCTATCCTTTTCATTTCCAAGAACAAATAGCAAGCGCACTCTCTTTCTTTCACTGGACGGACTTCAAACAGCTGCTATGCTGTGTCCTCTTCTATCGCATGAGATGGTTGATTGGGACCTCTCAGTCGCACACATTCACTCGCAACAATATTTAACTTTTTAAAATTCGACAACCGGGATTGGCGACTGATTTTTTGCAGGCAACCTTATACCACCGTGTTCATAATAAAATAATCTTTAATTTTATTGATTTTGATTCAATAATCAGACCGTTGCAAAATGCTAGTATAGATTTATCTGTTTATACCTGGCTATCCGAGAGTTGTGACCGGAAAAAAATAGGCAACCTAACGTTTGCACATTTTATGGGCTTCATACTTTCGATTGGTATTGAATTTATCTAATATTCAAACCGGTGAAATGTTTGAAAAAAAAAATTTTTAATTATTAATTAAACCTACTCTGGACTAAAATTTGTTAGGCAACCCATATGTGATACATTGACATGTTAAATTAAATATAATAATAATAATAATAATAGGATTTATTTTCGGAATTATCATAAATGACAAAATGGAAACAAGTCAAAAAATCAACGTACATCAATAACAGGAGGGATTACAATTATATGATAGACAGAAATCTTCAAATTCATTACATGAATATGGTTCACAGTTTAACAGCATTGAAAATATTGTTCTACGAAATACATTATACTCTGAAATATTTCTGATAACCCTAGGAAGAAGAGTGTACAGTCTAATACACATATATAAAGTGCTTCGTTCAGTGTTTGAGTATTTATGAATGGGATAGAAATATTCATGGACTCTCCTTGTTAAATTAGTATTTTTATATGCTTCAAAATAATAGGAATGTTTGCGCAAAAACAATAAGATTCTGTAGATGTACAGAGCTGGCTATGTTAAGATATTATTAGATATAAAAAAGCTTCTACAAGATGACCTGAACTTAATGTTGAACATTGTTCTGATTGCCTGTTTCTGAATTATAAAGATGTGTTCAATATGATACCATAAGATAAGAGAGCTTGAAAGTTTGAGAAATACATTGTTTTTAGTATATTTGAATCCACTTGATTTTTGAGAGCCCTAAGTGTATAAATCACCGAGTTCAGCTTTGGTACCAAACTATCACCGTGTTGACTCCAATTTAGGTTTTTATCTATAGTAATTCCTAGGAGTCGTGTGTTGAACTGATTGATATATCAGTATTATTCAGTCGGATATGTAAGATTGGATCTTATACTAGAGAAAAATATCACCTTTGTTTTTTCAGCATTGAGAGACAATGCGTTTTGGAGGCACCAGTCACTGATGTTCGTGAGAGTAGTGTTTAAGCCATTTGTAACTGAATCAAGACTGTGGGATGACAACATAACATTTGTATCATCAGCATATAAGTATGCATCTGTTTCCAAATCTTCCTCTACCAGTTCTTGACAGTTCGCATCCTTTAGATTTTCTGGAAGGTCATCATCATATACAATGAATAGAATGGGCCCTACAATAGTGCCTTGTGGTATACCAGCAACTACGGTTATTTCAGATGAAAAAATGTTTTCTTCGTTCATCTTCAACATCACACTTTGTTTCCTGTTTTCAAGGTAACTCTCAATCAGCTTGAGCGGTGTACCTCTGATTCCCTTATATTGAAGTTTCTGTAGCAGAATTCTGTGATCAACACAATTAAATGCGTTCGAAAGGTCAACAAACAATCCTGCTGGTATATTATCATCTTCAAGTGACGAGAAAACTTTCTGAATGAATTCCAACACTGCTGTTTCGGTACTCTTACCTCTAGTGAATCCGTGTTGACTACCAGACAGAATGTCGAATTCATGAAAGAACTTCAGCATTCGGTTCGCCAGAATTTTCTCAAAAATTTTAGCAAAGGATGTTATTGAGCTAATCGGTCTGTAATTGGAGAAATCATCTGCGTTTCCTTTCTTATAGCAGGGTTTCACCAGTGTCATCTTCAACGCATTCCAGATTTAAAGGTCGAATTTAAGATGAAGCAAACTGGTTTTACTATATTCGAAATATGTTTTTTTATAACACCAACCGGAATTTCATCATAGCCGGAAGAAATTTTATTCTGCATTTTCTTAACTGTAGATATAAACTCATTCTCATCAACATCAAACAAGTAAAAAGATTTCGATATGCTTTTTCTATTTTCATACTGTGGTTGGGAGCTGGAGCGCAGAGTTGATGCGACTTGAGAGAAGTGCTTATTGAAGTCATTTGCTAACATTGATATATTGCTCTTATTATTTTGATCTGTATAAATATAAGGGAGTCTTGAGACTGGCTTTGTACTTCTGTTTATGACTTCCCTTATAATAATAATAATAATAATAAAGGACTTTATTGCATAGAAATTTAAATACAATTTTTCCAACATCCATAGAGGGCGAGGTTCAGTTCGTTCGGAGTATTTCATACCCCGAACGTCTGTTCAACTAACCCTACAAGAACTCAATAATTCAATCACAATAATTCCAAAATATGACGCCAAAAATAAATAAAAAAAAATGAACTTGAAAGGTGAAAACGAAACGAAAAAGAAAAAAAAAAATTTTAAGTGCAGAATTATACCCATATCCCTGAAATATTAACGAATTGTTTTCAGTTTTCAAACTTTATTTCCACCTACGTATCCACTCAGAATTTCCAGCACCATCTTTCTGAATTTTATTTTAGGGTAAGATGAATCAATGCTCGTGTAGTCTAAGGGGAAGTCGTTCAAACATTTTGCGACATTATAAGAGAATGAGCGTTTAAACAGCTCTTTTGAGTGAGATGGTATTGTGAGCCTTCCCCTGAAGCGGACATTGACATTGTGTACGTCACATCGGAACCTTATCTTATTATACAAATATGGTGGTGATCTGTGGGCGACTACAGAAAAAAACTGGCAAGCAGAATGAAGCCGACGTCTCTGAGCCATGTTTAGCCAAGATATCTCTTCTAACTTATGACTGATGCGATCGAATTTTCGGATGCCGTATATCAATCTCAAACATGAGTTTTGTAATTTTTGAATTCTACCAGCATCCGATACTGTGATGCAAGGCCCATAGACTACGTCACAATAATTGGGATGTGAAAGGACCAAACTATCGCAGAGCAGGGCCTTCGTTCCCACATCAAGAAAATGTCTACTCTGAAAAATGAGTTTCAGGCTGGTGTACGATCTCCTCAGAATATGACTCACATGATGTGAGAATCGGAAGTCGTTATCAATAAAGAGGCCAAGGCTTTTAACCACACTCTGAAAATTTATATTGCAGTTGTGCATCTTCAGAAGTTGACTGTGCCTTTGCATGAAAAAGTCTCTATCCTTCGGCCTTCCAAAGAGAATGGCATTAGTTTTCTGAGGGTTTAGTTTGAGTGAATGATCGATAGAGAACTGTGTCAGATTACCTAAATCATAATTCAAAGCGGATACAGCCTGTGTACACTCCTCCAAGAAAAATGATAGGTAAAGCTGAGTATCATCGGCATAGTAGTGCTGGGTACACGACTGAAATGCGGCCGGAAACCTTGATGTATAAATGGTGAAAAGAAGAGGGGAGAGAACCGATCCTTGTGGCACACCAGTCAGCACACTTAAAAACAACGACTGCCTTCCGTCAAACACCTTACCTTACTGACTGTGACCTACCCGTTAAAAAAGCTGTGATCATATTGAGCGCCAACTGCTACAAACCAATACAGCGCAACACGGACCTCAAGACATCATGACTCAACGTATCAAATGCTCTAGAATAATCGAGTAACAACAATATTGTGAGCTTACCCCTATCAGTTGCCGTCAAAATATCATCTGTCATCGAAAGAAGGGCTGAGCTACATCCATAACCTCGTCTGAAACCCGACTGACAACTTGGTAAAATATTTTTACTTTCTACAAATTCACGAAGTTGGCTCTCAAGTACTCTCTCAAGCACCTTTGAAAGGGTCGGTAAGATACTTATTTTCCTTAAATCATTAAAACTTGAAGGATTCTGATTTTTGGGTAGTGGGATGACACTGGCTCTCTTCCACTGCATCGGAAACACGGAATTCGAAATGGAGTAATTGACCATATGAGTTATGTAAGGCAACAAGAATGGCAAGCAGAGATTCAAGGTTAATATATTTATACCGTCCAAGCCTGTTGCGTTACTTTTGATATCAGTAATAACTTTTAAAATTTCTATCTCCGAAACATTATGAAAAGTGAAATCCGCCTCTCCAAATCGATTGTTCTCATAATAAGATGTTTGATCCTTGTTTGTTTTCAACTTTGGTATTGAATTGACGAAATGAGAATTAATTAATTTAACATCGGACAAGTGGTCCGGTAAATTATCTGTATAGTCTATACTTGTTTTGACATTCAAAGATTTCAGATTCCTCCACAACTCCTTTCCCTTCTTGTCTTTCAGTTTATTGTCACAGAATGCTTTCTTTTCTTTTCTTACAGTGACAGTGAAAAGATTGCGGAGCAGTTTATAGTGATTCCAATCACGTTCAGTCCTGCACTTTTTAAATTTAGACAGAGCATTATGTCTATCCTTCTTCAAAGCTAGAAGGGACTCCGTGAACCAAGGAGCATATGGTTTGGTTGTGCGATACGTTTTATATGGCGCATGTAAATCTAAAAGAGCAATAATGTTGCCACAGAAAAAGTCGACTTTATCATCTACATTATTTATGTCATAGATATTGCGCCATGGAATAGATCGCAAGTCACAGTCAAACTGAGAGAGATTCAAACCCTTAAAATCCCGCGATGTAACCAACCTTGGATGAGGTTTGCTCACCTTCAGCTTTAGACTGCAAGAAATCAGCTCGTGAAACTGACTCTACTCTTATGAACGAAACCATATCAACCGAGTCAACAAGTATATAGTCTAAGAGTGTGGCAGACTTATTTGTTATTCGAGTCGGCTCATCGACCAACTGTTTAAGGCCAAGACCCTCAAAAAAATTGATGACGAACATTGAATCAGAATTATTGATCTCGAGCAAATCAATATTGAAATCGCCAAAACAAACAACATCATCCACCAACGGTATAACCTGCGATAATTCAGTTTCGAATGCATCCAAAAAAAGTTTGTAGTTGAAGGTAGTTGGTCTATAAGTTGAACAAATAGCGATATTAGTCCCAGGCAACTTCAACTCAATCCACAACTGCTCTATATCTGTACCACTTGGCAGAACTTTAAAAGCGAAATGACTCTTCACGAAAATACCAACTCCGCCTCCACGACCCACTCTATCCCGGCGCACAAAACTATATCCAACAATAGCAAGATCATTATTTGTTATATTGGAACACAACCAAAATGTCAAAATCATTAGCTAATAAAATGTTTTTGAAATCATCCAAATGAGCAACTAAGGATCTAACATTGAGATGGGCACATTTGAGACTGGAAGTTAACATTCTGGAGGATACGTTTACATTTCAACGGAAAATCATATAAACATCATAAGTAAATAAATCACTTATAATAAAAATGAAATTGAAAAAATGCGATGAGCAATTAACTATCTCGTCTATAGACGAAACTGTATTCTGAAGTTATAATAGGGTGAATTCTGAAAGAAAAAAAAGCACAAAAAAAAAATTAAATTTGAAAACTAAAATAAAGAATTTTGAAAACAAAAAATGCAAACTGAAAAAGCTGTGGTATTACAAAAGAGTAGATCAAGAAAACAAATAATTCATACATAAAGTTAACTCCCAACGTATAACGTTCCATACTGTTCTGTTTAATAGTATTATATAAATTTCGTTTTGTTGAGCTTAAAAACACATCATAAGACCGTTTAGCTTTTTAATAATTATCCAGAAATTCCGGTTCAAATAAAATACGTTTTATCAAATAAGCATCTCGGTGACGGTCGTTTTATATCGGGATCTTAGACTATTATGTACTTTTGAAAATATTGCTCCTTAGCTTCAGATATGAGTTTGCGCAAGAAGTTTTTTGTTTTGAATATTCACTTTTTAATTTTGTATTATTGGGTTCTTTTTTGATTTCATTGTACATATCTTGCTTTTTATTTATTTCTTTCAGTACTGTTGGAGTTATCCATTCTTTTCTAATTCTTTTTCTTTTATTTATATATACAGTGGTGGTACTTTTTTCTATATATTGTTTCAAAATTTTAACAAAATTTTCAGTAATTTTATTTGTGTCATCATGATCATAAACTTGTTTTCAATCCTCATTGCCTAGCAAATATTTCAATTTGTTATAATTAATATATTTTTTTGTATTGTCTTTTTTAATAGATATTCTTTTCATTTTTAGGTCAGTGTACAGCAATATAGGATAATGATCAGTGACTAGATTCTGCAGGATAATGCCATTCGTGTCTAGACATCCTGGATGCATACCTTTCACAAAGAAATGATCCAAGCATGTTTGACTGTCTGGGCGTGTATATTTATTGATGAGTGATATGAATCCATTGGAACACAATATGTTTTTGTATTCTTCTACAATCTACACACTGCTCATGTGATAATAAATCAATGTTCATATCCCCTGTAATTATATGTTTCATAGAAAGTTTTTAGATAATACAATACAATACAATATCGTTTATTTTCAGAATCATCATTACAACAATGAGATGAAAACAAGTAAAATGAAACCAGAATCATCTACAACATTAACAGTTATCTAACTACTTTTTACAGAAGTTTATGAATTCTGTGAAAGAATAGGGTTCACTATCCAATATGAATGATAATATAGACTTTCGAAATAAATTCTACACAGTTACCCTTCTTATACTTATCGGGAGAAGATTATACAGTTTTATCCCCATATATAACGTGCTCTGTTCAGTACTTGAAAATTTATGGATCGGGAAGAAATATTCGTGAGTTCTCCTAGTTGAGTTGTTATTTTTATACTCCTCAAGGTAAAATGGATGTTTACGAAAGAAAAGTAAAATTCTATAGATACATAGACCTGATAGAGTTAGGATGTTACTAGATTTGAAACAACCTCTACAGGATGCTCTGAAATTCATATTTAACATTGTTCTCAAAGCTTGCTTTTGAATTATAAATATTTGATCAGCTTGTGAACTAGGACCCCAAAAAATAATGCCGTATGATAAAAGAGATTGGAAGTTCGCAAAGTAGATGGTCTTTAATGTGCTGAAGTCAACTCGCTTCCTCACAGCCCTCATTGTGTAGATCACCTTACTCAGTTTAGATGTCAACGTATCACAGTGTTGATCCCATCTCAGGTGTTTATCCACTGTTATACCTAGGAGCTTTGTACTGGAACTTGTCATTATATTATAATCCTTTGCTTTGATACTCATTGGATATGTCCTGTTTGATCTTACATTGGAAAAATAGACTATCTTAGTTTTATCGACATTAAGGTTCAAAGCGTTTACTTCACACCACTCCTCAATTTTAGATATGGCCGATACTAGGCCCTCACACACACATGCAGTACTGTGTGATGATATCACCACATTGGTATCATCCGCATATAAATATGCATTCACCTTCATATGCTCGCTGAGGGGCAACGCTGGCAGATTATTGTCTTCCTCTTCCACCAAAAGATCTAGGGAATTTGATTCATTAGAGGTTTTTTCCTGAAGCTCGACATCCTTCATCTCCAAAACACCAGGTAACTCGTCGTCGTAAACTAGGAACAGTATACGATAGTACCCTGAGGTACCCCAACAAGTAAGGCTGCTTCCGATGATAGAGACTTTTCACCATTCATGTCCAAGACTACAATCTGTTTTCTGTTATTAAGATAACTCTCTATTAATTTGAGGGGTAAGCCTCTGATTCCCTTTTTTTCTAGTTTTTGCAAAAGTAAACTGTGAACGACACAATGCCCTAGAAAGATCTACAAACAATCCTGCTGGAATCATATCGTCCTCAAGAGATGAATAAAATCTTTGTGTGAATTCGAATACAGCTGTTTCTGTGCTTTTACCTTTTGTGAATCCATGTTGGTTATTGGATAGGATCTTGAATTTACAGAAGAAGTTCACAAGACGGTTTGCAAGAATTTTCTCAAATATTTTAGCGAATGATGTAATTAAGATAATTGGTCTGTAGTTGCTGAAGTCATTAAGGTCACCTCTTTTATGACAGGGTTTGACCAATGTAATTTTGAGGGCATCAGGAAAAATACCAGTTTTGAAGGAGCAATTTAAAATATGGCGAAGTGGCTTGATAATGCTTAATACATTAAGTGGTATATCATCATATCCTGTTGATAACTTGTTCTTCATACTCTTCACAACAGAAAGAACCTCATTTTCGTGAACTTCAAATAAGTAAAAAGATTTGGATATATTTTTCTTACTCTTCCAGTCTATTTTTGAACCTGTGCTATGTCTAGAAACAAATTTCGTAAAATGATTATTGAATTCATTTGCCAATTCATGCATTCCTCTGCTGTTACTTTGACTGATGAAATTTAAAGGGTATTTGGCGGAAGGCTTCCTACTACGTTTGGTAACTTCTCTTATTATATTCCACACAGCCTCAGTTTTATTGTCAGCTTTTAGAATGATGTTGTCATACTGTTTTCTTTTTTGTAAACTCAATGCCAAATCATAAGATAGTTTCAGTTCTTTATAATTATCTCCCATGTCTTTATTATACTAAGAGAGAACAAAATATAAATCTAGTTCAGCTTTAAGTGATTGAATTTCATCAGTCATTTCAAATCTCCGGCGTTTATTGACATTAACCATCTTGAGCGGAAAAGCATTATCAAATTCATTTTTAAAACGATAAAAAATGAATCCCACATTTCATTCACATCATTTTCTAGCAGCATATACAAATCAGACCAGTCAATACTCACTAAGGACTTCTTGAAAACTAGATGATTTTCTTGCGTAAACTGTCTAAAACGCCTCTTTTGAACCTTATGAGAAGGAGAGGTCACATCAAAAATGAACTTCTGACCTGAGTGATCCGACATGTGTTCCTCCATGATTATGGTCTTCCCTTCAATGTTAGCGATTATATTATCAAGGCATGGTGTCTTTCTGGTAGGTTCTCTTGTTGTAGCCCTCAGGTTGTATGAATCTAAAATTCCAAGAAATGTTTTGCAATCAGTTGATGGGATGCGAATATCAATATGGAAATCGCCAGCTATGATTAGATTAACATTTTCCCCAACACATTTATCGAGCAATGTGTCAAATCTTTCAAAAAATATATCTATATTGGGTAAAGTATTAGGTCTGTAAACACACACAATCAGAAATCTATTATTACCAATTACTAATTGACAAGCACAGCATTCAAAACATTCAGGTTCACTTAAGACTTTGTATTCGGGTCTATCGGAAAAATTTATACCTTCTTTGATGTAAATTGCGTTTCCCCCATGACGTCCTCTTTCTCTGCAGTAAGACGATGCCAACACAAATCCTACTGGTACATAGCATTCAAATTCTTCCTCGTCTTTCCAGTGTTCCGTCAAACAGGCAACATCCACATTATGACTGTGCAGCACACGTTCTAGATTCAAGAAAGAAGTTCCAACAGACTGTATATTTTGATGCAGGATACAAATACTTTGTTTTATCTTTTCTTTCGTTCCTGTTTTTTCCTGAAAAAATTTCGGAAATTGAATTCTCGTAAAATAACCCCAGCTGGCCAGAAATCAGGATTATTTGATTTATCAAACGTAATGTCATCCGGTACACCAATGCTAAAAGCAGAATTTTTTCCTTTTGTTGGTAATTTCTCAACTTCTACTTTTTCACTAACCTGTAAGTCTGCCATATAATCTAAAATATCTGTTTCATTGACATTTGTACCTGCAATTCGACCTACATACATCCATTTCTTACGAATAGCTCCCTTAACTTTTGTGTTTATATTGGGAATTCCAGTGCATGTTATCATATTCTTCTGTTTATTCTTGAAATTATCAGAAGAAAAAGGTTTCTCCACTGCATTAATATGGGGTCGCTCCTTGTTCCTCCCATGTACTACAGTGGTCCAATGTTGCTCATTTTCCCTTTCGTAAGTACAGTTGTTTTCATTTTTCTTGTTTATGTTTATATTCGTAGACGTTGACGGAGATACAGAAACTGTAGGAGATAACATGACATCTGTTTTATCTGAATCTGTTCCCGGGATTTTCAGCGATAATGTTGGTTTGGTTACGGAATCTTGTTTACGTTTATGAAATAAATCTTCTTCATGTAAAAAAAAATTTCTCGAATTTTATGAAGGAAAAGAACTTGACAGATTTTTTTTTAATTATTATTATTTTTTTTATTATTATTTATTTTTTCTTTATATTACTGATTATCTTTATCTTTAGTTCGAAGTGTCATACCTTTTTTGTTTCCTCCTGGCGGTGATTGCTTCTTTTTTATGAAAACTTTTCTCTGTGTTGACAAGTGTGGTGTCAATAATTTTTTGTTCGATGATCCTGGTGCAATGTCCGCCGCGGCAGAGATTACTTCACTTCTCTTAGGCACACCAATGTGACTTGTGATTGGAGTTTTGGAGCGCTGTTTGGTTTGTTTTCTTCTTCGGTGCTCTCTAGTTCTTCCACCGTGTATATTTCATTTCCTACTACCAGTTTTCCTCCTCTTATGTAGGATTTTACTGATGAATTTTCTCTAGCCTTCAACAGAAATGATTTAAGCTTTCTGTTTTCCTGTCGTTGCTGCAATGTTAAGTCATTTGCTATTGAAACACCAGTATCTCTAAGGTTTTTCACTCGTTCGAAGATTAATATTTTCATACGATATAATACGAATTCTGCCTTTACTGGACTAGTTTCCAGATTTCCCAATGTGTAATAGTCACTTATCTCAGATATTTGGATTTGAGCATTCAATAAGCGATTCAATTCACAACACAGATACTCTACGGTTAATTCAGAATCGAAATCTAAGCCAAATATTATTATATTATTTTTATTGCACCAGCGCTCTGTTTTCTCTATTCGACTTCTCAACTCTTTGTTTCCTTTCTCTAGAGCCTCATTTTTATATTTCAATGTTTGAATTTCCAAAAGCAACCTCGCTTCGGACGCGGATATGCAGTTTTCAACTTCTGCTTTAGAGTTTTGGATCTCTTCTAGAACTTATTGAAGTGTTACCTCCTCTATTCTTTCGCTCAGCATTATCAATTAAAAACTTCATTGTATGGAACTCTTTAACTTCACGTACCTGTATGTTATCTCGTAGCAGATGGAGCATTCATATGACAACTCAAGATAAACTGCTTTTTCGAAATTCGCTAATTCGAAGGCCAGTCGATTTTATTGCGTTTTGTTGGATTTTTCTCTTAAATGAATTTCGATGCAAACAATCACTTCAACAATTTGAAGAACTTGTATTTTGATTTCACAATGTTAATAAGATACTTTCTTCATTCGAAATAAAAGTCCAAGAACATACGATTTACTCCACTAGAGAATATTGACAACCTTACTTAACCGATATCAAATGACGAATGAATGTGGAGGTGTATTGAATGCAGAGATAACGCATCGGATCAGACCGACTGCACAGCTGTCCCAGAATTCACTGACGGTTCCCGCGGTTCCTCTACTCCTCGGGGATATCCTGCTGATGATGCGAGAATTGTTCGTGAGGACGATTTGGATACGATGAGCCGGTTGGTTCAAGAGATCCAGAGACTCCGCGACTCCGTCAATTTCTGCTCAGATAAGGTAAGCGACTTTGAGATGAAGCTTAAGGGCTTTAGCGAAATGGTTACCAGGGTGAATAGGTTGGAGAAGGAGAATGAATCTTTGAAGAAAGAGGTATCTATTCTTGAAAAAAATAAATGTAATGGAACAACAAAGTCGTTCGAATAACTTAGAGATTAGTGCTTTGTAATAAGAGTCTGATACGCAATGTTTTACAATGTTGCAGTCCATTGACCCCAGAAGACACTTTTCATCCGTCGCTTGAGTTTTTTGTTCACACTGGTCATCATTGGAGAGATTTGAGAGGTAATACGAGAGAATGCCATAATTTCAAGAGAGCAGATTATGATTTGATTAGTTCTAAGATTAATAGCATTGAATGGAATGAGGTACTGAGAAGTAGTCACGTTAACACTAATGTTGATATCTTTTATAAACTCCTACAAGATGTGATTAACCAATGTGTTCCTGGAGTAAGAATTTGCAAAAAATATCCAAGTTATTTCAGTCACGAGACAATTGAATTATTAAGGCGTAAACTGAGGTTTCATAATAAGTGGAAGGTGTATAAAGACCAATGACATTACATTGAATTTAAAAGGTTGAGAAAACTCTGTAAGATTCACATCAGAGAAGATTTCAAAGAATACATTAACAAAATACAATCTGACATGGCGAATATACTAGCTAAATACTACTTCAATAAATCAGTTACTTCAAAATCAAGAACATACCTTGGAGATGAAGTGCTTTATACAATAAGTTTCCTTTCACACGGTGAGCTTAATTCAATGATGAAATAAAATATGGCATATATTGGATGAACTTCTACCATGTGAATCAAGAAAATTGAGAAATTTTAGACCATACTTCTTTCTGAGATTGTGGGAACAGAACAGGATTTAATGTAACAATGAGTTGGACACGTTAATATCGCAAGGAAATATAATATATAGTCCATTCAGGAATTATTGACATCGAAGCAGGCCTTGAACGTCTAGTCGCGGCTTTATTTCTGGTTACAAAAATATCACTAAGAATTGCCATGATCCATCATAGAAATAATCAGTTTATATTATTTTCATAATTTTTGTATTCCAAAGATCCCAAATTTTCTAAATTACGAAGGGGCGCATACAGTTATGATTTTTTATAAAATGGAATTCAGGTTCTATATTGTAAAAATATAGTGGAATGTTATCACATTTCAAGTAAATCCAATGAAGAGATATATCAATTCCTTCAAGAATCGCCATTGAATATCATTAACAAATGCATATTCCTGTTCACCAAAGGCTCTTCAATAATTGTTGCATTCTTGATGGACACTGGATACCAACCTGCTTGCAAAATCCTAATCATATAACTCTTATGGATAATTTTAACTGTGGTGTCTAAACTGGTGAAGAAAACAGAAAAAACTGGTTGATAAATCTAAATTGTGTAGCTAAGTGAATGGAAGAGCCATATCATAATAAGACATAAATAAAATTCAAAGTATTCATTTAGGAGTAATTCATTTAGTATATGAAGAATAATAACATCACAGTTGTAATGTAATTTTCAAAATTTGAACCAATTCATCATCCAATGTTGTAGCGTGCTACATTTCAAATTTTATATATTCAACTGAGCCAGACAGTTGATAAAAATCTGGGCGTACGCCAATGCGTATCTTCGTGCATATGTACCCGATACTTTGAAACTGTCTAATCATTTCTTTTCTGGTTTCTTTGAACGTACATATATCGATAATTATCGCTGCAAAATTGTTTTAATTGTTATTCTCTAGTTTATTCATAAAACCCTGAAAAAAGGATTTTTTTTTGGTTTTCTTTGCTGAATTCCTGATTGGTTCTTGATAAACGTTGAAAGTTGGATAATTACATTCGTCTAAAGACAGCCCATCATTGTCAATTGTCAACTTACAAGCCGAAGTATTTACTCCCCTTACAATTGAAGAACTGCCAGACCTAAGTTCTTATCAACTTCGGTGGAGGAAGATTGGCTCAGTATAGAGCTAGGACTTTCACCTCTTCAGGAAAGTAATTTGGGAACTTAAAAAATTTAATTCTTTTTCTATACAATTATAAATTTCGGATTCACTTGTATATATTTTCATTTTATAAAAATTGTATGTCAATTTTTCTGGTACCAGATATTTTAAAGATTCGGATTGTGAAATACTTATGTAAATATAAAAGGTGTTTGATCGACCTGGGTTTTTGTCCCTTCCATTTGGTAAATTCGACTCGAACAAACTACTGTTCTCGGGCATTTTGAGTAGTAACAAAGAGGTTACAATGTGTAAATTACTTTCTAAAGTCACTATTTATTGAAACTGTTTATGACATGAATAGTTGATCAAACTTGAATGAAAAATATATATACTATTTGTACACTCAAGTTTTCTATTTTTTATTGAAATGCTTTTATACTATTTACTATTAAATTACATACATTACATTAAAGTATTTTGCCCATGCCCATAACAGCTTTGATGCACACTTCAATTTATGAATTTTAAAATTTTATTGCATTCTGTTATTATCTTCAAGTGGTTAAGAGGTGAAGAAATTCTTAAATTGACTCTTCTGAATATATTTTTGGATTAAATACTCAGTAAAAATTCTATAAAGCAATTAGAATTTATAAGATTTTTGGATTACTGTTTGAAGAACAGAAAACAGATATAATACCTAATTTCAGAATAGAATATATATAAACTATAGATGTAATACCAAGACTCTGTTTACAGATCTTTTTCATATAGCTTGTATAATATAACTTCGGTCATGCAACATAAATTTTTGAAATTCATCATTTGAGCTGTGAACACATAATTATCTGCAGAAAAGTTATCAATTCAGCAAACCAATTATAAAATAATTATCCCTTCATAGATTTATATAATCCTCATGAACACCACTGTCAAAACAAAACATCCAGGTAAAAATCCAGCATTCAAAATAGTGCTCTTTCTACTTTTAACCTTGGATATTCTTGAAAAACTTTTTGCTTTCTTTCTAGAGTCCACTGTTGAATAAGACTGCAATTTTCAAATAAGTTTCTTCCAGATGAATTAAATTTCACATTTTGTTGCAAATATTCTCCGTATCCACCATAAAATCGTACTCAACTCGTCATATTTTTCTGTTTATCAATAAGAATTTTCCTTTTATTAACTGTTTTGAACTTCTAACCAATTAATTTCATGTAACGTTGTCTTTGGTAGATTGAAATCCAGATGATTTTTGGTCAAATTTTATCCGGATTGATATATTGGTTGTTTTTGGTAACAATAAAATCCTTCAATGATTCTTTGAAGGTGAAATCGTATTGCACAGGTTTTCTTCCACTACTAATCCAGGCTGTAATTACTTGCCTTCTTCTTTTTTCGAATAGTACTGTAAGAAATACTCAAATAAACTTATCAATGGGTGTTTGAAATTGATACAACTTTTTATTTTCGAAATTTCTTGGATCAAAAGCAATAACACAAACAAATAGTCCAAGATCCCAGAGCAATAATACATAATCAGGCTGAATAATGTTCGTCTTAGAGGATGTTTGGTCACTCTAATTTGTCTGACTGATTGAATATAACTTTTAAATAAATACTTCAATAACATATTAAAAAATCAGACATGTAAAAATGAGTAAAGTTCATTTATTTCTTAGGTAGCTTAAAGGCGTCTGACAAAAGCTCTGGTCCATCAATAGTGTCTGACACTATTACTTTAAAATAATATTCTACATGACATATATAAAAATCAGCCATGTGAATTGAAGTTAAATAATTCTTATTTTTAGTTACCTTTCTCTCCTAGTACCTGCCCAGGTGTCACTCGGCAAGTTCCACAAAGCGCGTAGGTACTCAAGGCACACGGACGCTACTGAAAACTTTAGATTTCATCCGTGTGAAAATAAGTTATGTCTGATTGCTCTGGGATCTTACTCTAAAACTGAACAATCTAACCTCCTGTCAATGACATTTCCAAAGCCAACCCGAAATCTGCAATTCAAAATGTTACTGAATGAGCCAGTACCAACTTAATTTCGATTTTCGTCAGCCACCTGGGATGTCAATAAGTCCTGAATGGACTATACATATAAGTAATTTTTAATAGGAGAATCAACAATACTCTTATTGTCTATAGGTGAGAATAAGTAATATTCATTTCAATAATCTTTTGAGTGTTTTGAGTTGAAATTTCTACTGCATTACATTCTTTAAGAGATGGTTATATTTCTTTTACTTCAGGTAGAAAAGATTCCAATATTTTTCATGAGACTAAATAAAAGCAAATTCGGAATATTTTTTTTATTTCGAAAAGGATTAGCTACAGAAAATTCTCATCAGATAAAAGAGGAGAACATTCATTCATCCATGATAATCGAAATACCATTAGGATTAAGCATTGAGGTTCAATAATATTCCATTCTCCAACTCATGGTCTATTCCACCTTTTAATTCATTTCGAATAGAATCGAATTTAATAGATTAAAGCAGCCATAAAAAATTTACCTCCATAATATTTGCCTATTATTATTATTATTTGTAGAAATTCTAAATTTGCATAGCTGATATTGAGGCTTCTTTATCTGAAAGGGAATAAATAAATTTCACTAGATAAAAAATTTTATCGGCTGAAAAAGAAAGATATGGGTAAGATATGGACTCGATATCTTAGAACACTATAATTTAATAAATGATAAATTGAAAATAAATACTACTAAATTTTGATGTTTTCCAGTTAGTCCCGATTTGTTTCCATAAACTGTTTCGGACTTCCTTGACCTCATCAGCGTGATACGGTCATTGAATGAACGACACTCACGGACAGTTTATGCAAACTGCCTAACATTATTTCATCTTATTTTATAAACAGTTATATACATGTAAAAATAAGACTGTTATTTTTAGGGAAAACAACTTTATAACTTCTATGTTCTATGATCTACGTTCTATGTCTGAGATTCTAACCTAAGACTAGTTCATGTGGTATTTGTGAGTTATTTTAGAATCCCGAAGAAGTGGCATTGTTTTTGATTTCTTACAGGTTAGTAAGCTATTTCTTTTTATTTATTTTATTTTATTTCTTTGTATTACTTTGTAGAATATTATTTCTTTTTTGTATGTTATTATGTTATATTTTAAACTAAACAAAATAAATCTTACAGATTCAAGACATCAAATCGTCTATTTCTTTGATTATAAAAATAAGAATTGATTACATTCTTATAAATCAAAAACGTAAGCTATAATGACGACAACCATGAAAATTTGCATCGCTTTGGAAGCATCAAATACTGATAAGAAGAAAAATACATACAAATTCAAATGGATCCAAACTACGGGAACAGAAAAAACATATTATGAAATACCAGAGGACAAACAGGATATATCTGACCATCATGAACTTTTGGCTCTACCGAAGGTGAAGAATATCTTGAAATCGATTAAAGCAAGAGGTTCATTTCGTACGAGCGTCATTTCATTAACCCCGGAGTTGAAAGAAATATATTTTGATGCCGAAGAAGATGTGATGTTTAAGGATGAATATTTACAACTGATTTATTCACCCGCATACGTGAGAACAGTATTTGGACAAGAATCATCAGAACCACAGGATACGGTAGAACTTCCAAGAAAAAGCAAGGAGAATAAAAAGGATTTCAAGAAGATAAAGGAGGATTTTGTGCTGAATAATTTTGATGGTAAGAGTGTTTCAGTTAATTTATGGTTAGAAAAATTCGAGACGGAATGCACGCGTTGTGAAGTAGAAGAAGATAGAGACAGAATTTTGATTTTACGGTTGTTTATGGATGGAATAGCGCAAGAATGGTTTGATTCTAAATTAATTAGATTAGGTTTAGATCGTCTATTTCTTTGATTATAAAAATAAGAATGATTACATTCTTATATACAATTTCAAACTAGAAAATATTTCCTATAATTTATTATATTACTATTATTATTATATTTTTTTGCAAAATAAATAGGCATTTCGGCTAAAATAAACTCATTTCCACACCACCTTGAGGTAGAGTTAGCGGCGCGTTTTTTTTTATCGTGGTGTCCCCTATAGGCCTAATCCACTTGTAATTCCAAATGACTTGACAATAATCAATCACAACTAATCAGAATAATTTGTCCAAATGACATTCAATTTTTGCAATTTTAATTGATTTGATAGGATCTGACCAAATGGACAAATTACCAAGCCAATTATCAAAGTATTCAAATATTAAATATCAATAGAGTAATAGCAGCAGTCTATTCCCAACCCACCAGTCTAAAGAGGTACCAAGAGCAACAAGACATCCCCATTGGTTTGAAGTCTTGCTGGTACCTCTTTCTGATGTCAGCTGCTACTGCTCTATTATAGACTTCTCATTCCTTAAAAAAATCCTCACATATTCCTGCTGGAGTTCCTTTCCTGTTACCTAGAATGACAATTCCTCACAGTTTCATTGATGCCTGAAATGAATTAACTTTGTTAATCTCTGTGTTATTCTAGAGTGAACTTCATCCGAAGTTTTATTAATATGGTGCAAACCGACTGTATAATAATTCAAGAGTATCAATTTCATCAATTGTAGATGATGATCAGAAAGTGCATCTTGTTCTAAAAAATGATCTCTAAGTTCTTTGAAAATATCATCTATTAAAATTTTCGTCAGTCCCAAGATAATCATTTCATTCATCAATTGAGGATCTGAATAAGATTTAAATGATCTTATTATACTTTCTGCAACCGTACACAACTCAATAACATCTGAAGATGGTTTACAGAGTCCTCCTCGATTTTTCTTAGCAAGAGAGCTGATGAAGAAGCTGTTGATGTCAGTAATTGAGCACATATCTCACAATTTATTTTTTCTTTATTCCTCTGCTTATAAAATCGGCAATATGCTCTATTATATCAAAGTATTACATAGAAGAAGTTATCTCTGCAAATGACACCATGTTGTCCAAATCATTTACTTCTATGGCCTCCACATTTGCAGAACTGGCATTCAAAATACTGGTTTCATCTTGTGCTAAACAATTTGCAGCATCGGTTGGCTGCAACTTACCATGTATGAGTACACTTTTGTATGCTCCTTCAAACTGTAAGGCCGTGGGATTATTATTGAAGCCTCCTATTGATCTCATTACTGAAATCATCTCAAGATGATCTTGGCTGAGCTTGTATGTACAAAAGAGTTGGAGACTTTCTGTTTTAATCAAATAAGTTCCTTATACTGATCAAGCACACTATCAATCCAAGAAATCCTGTTTTTCTTTGGGAATATAAAATCAAATTTCCCTTGTTATCTTTGAGATTACTCAAACACTTAATTGAACTAGGGTGAACCATAGACCTATAATAACATGTACTGGGCGTTAGAGAGAGAACATTGATATCGGTGTATTGTGACAAGGATGGAAGTTTAAAGGCAAAACATTGGTCTTCTGAACTGATTGTATGTGTTTTCTTGTGGTGATAACTGATTTTTAAACAATTTATTGAGTGTTGGTGTTCTGGTGCTTATTTTTGAACTAATAAACAATTTCAAATATGCCTGCTTAGTGTGCTTCTTATAATTGTGTTGTGAGATTAAAAAAAAATGGAAGTGAAATTTCATAGGTAAGTAAACATGAAGTAATATATCATTTGTATTTTTTGATAAGCGAGTGATAAAGATGTCAAACAGTGCTCTCTGAGAAATTTTCAAGTTTAGGCTAAACTATTGTGAAATAATTTACTTAATTGTGACCATCGGAAAGATAGTGAGTTGTTCTACCAGTCTATGTGGTTTTCTGAAGGGTTTATTTTTTCTGAGGTTGATAATTGTTGGAAAATTTTAATTGTCAGTGTTGATTTTTATCAGCATATTTAGATTTACTTTCTGAAATTGAAATTGGCAGGTCGCATGTTTAGCGGCATATGCCGGTGTAGTTAAGATTAGGCATTCCATACACTACAAGATCTCAGAAGCTGTACTCCTGTGTTTTCCGTTCCTCTGTTTTTGCCTTGGGTGACCTAGATCTTCCTGTCTTTGTTTTAACTAAAGTCTCCCTGGTCGGTCTCAGTGGAGTGAAGCGTGTGTCCCCGTTTACTCTTTCCTCAAATATAACAGCGAAATATTTTTATTATTGCTATAACATTATATGATGACAAACCAGGAGATACAAAAGGTCACTTTGGAACAACTTTTGGTAGAGATTAGAGAGGTAAAGAATTGTATATCTGCATCGGAAGTAAGACTTCGATTGGATATTCAAGAGCTGAGAAGTAAAGTTGATCTGTTGGAAAGGGAAAATAAGGAATTGAGAGAGGGGCTCGAGAGCGCTAACCGATTGGAAAACAAAAAAAACATTATAGTTTTTGGATTGGAGAAGGATTCTAAGCTCTCACCGGAACTTCTGTGCTGTGAGCTGAATGGATTGTTGGGTACTCGGGTTGAAGCATCGGAAATTAGTGATTTCTATACTTTGGGGAGGACAGAGAAGTGCCCTTTAAAGATAGAATTTGTATCATACCAAACGAAAAAAAAATATATTCAACCATGTTAAAAAGTTAAAGGGTTCAAAGGTGTCGATTGCGAATGATTTAACACCGAAACAGCGTCAAGAGAATAGGAGGCTCAGATCATTTCTGTTGGAGGCCAGAGAGAAGTATACGGAAAAATCTTATATAAAGGGTAATAAGTTGGTGGTTGGGCAGGTTGCCTACGGTCTAGAGGATTTGGAGTGTTCCGAGGAACAAAATAAAGTAAATAGTGCACCAGGTACTCCTACAATAAGGAATAGTAATCAAACGCTGGAGGAAACTGGATCCAAACCGGTAAATTTGGCTCCTGGACCATCGAACATTAATGAAGGAAAACGTGTGAAAAAAATATTGACACCACATTTGGCAACACACAAAAGGCAATTTTTGACTAAAAAGAAGTCACCCTCAAAGGAAAACGTTGTTGGCATGAAAGAATCATCCCCAAAAGAAAACGTTGGTGGAATGAAACTTCGACATAAGTCAACGACAGACAGGTAGAAATTCATCGTATTGCCAAAAAAAAACATCAATAAATAAAAAAAAAAAATCAATAAATAAAAAAAAAAAAATTATAATAACAATAGCATAATTCTGATATAAGTCTACATATCTAAAAATATAAAATTGAATCAATAAATAAAAAAAAAAAATCAATAAATAAAAAAAAAAATCAATAAATAAAAAAAAAAATCAATAAATAAAAAAAAAAAAATTATAATAACAATAGCATAATTCTGATATAAGTCTACATATCTAAAAATATAAAATTGAATCAATAAATAAAAAAATAAAAAAAATATAAAATTATTATTCTTATGAAAAAATATAAACTTGAGTATTATTGTTGTTGAGTACAAATTATGAAGCAAAATGAATATCAGATATTATAAAAACAAAAATTAAAAATTAACTCAAGTTACGCTTAGTATTTGTAGTTGTTGCTATGAATCGGTTTATCAGAGACTACGAATTTATATCACATGACACTACTGTTTTGGAAAACATCGATAAAATAAAAGAATACAACTTGAACAAAAAGCTCAACATTCTGCATATGAACATCAGAAGCATATCACAGAATTTCGTCGAGTTCTGCACATTTCTTGAATATATATCGCAGAATTATGAGATCATCGTATTGTCTGAAACATTCCAGATCGAAAATATTGATTTATTTCGTTTAAACGGATTTCATTGCATTTATAATGGCGGAGAGTATAATAGGAATGATGGGGTCATAACTTATGTTAAGGAGAATATTTGTTTCAGAGATGAAATTATAAATATTGGTGAAACCAAGGCTATCGAAATTTCACTCTTAAAACAAGATAAAAGCTATTACAAGGTTACAGCAATTTATAGATCACCACAACAATGCCCTAGGCTTTTTAATCAAGGCTTGTTCAGTTATTTGGAAAATTCTCCATGCTCAGATCACATAATAGTGGGCGACATGAATATCAACACCTTATCTAACGAAGACCACGTGGAAGATTACAAAAACACTATGAACACATTTGGATTTATGTCATTTATTAATAAAATTACTAGACCTGCAAGCCAAAGTTGTATTGATCACATTTATGTTAAAGGTTTGAATCAGAATAAGACTCCACATAATATCAATGGCTTCATTTTTGACTATTTGATTACTGACCATCTCCCAATAATGCTATCTTGTGATATAATACAGGAATTTAAGGAAATGAAAATCAAAAGTAAAAAAAAACTTATATTCATTATTCACAACTGAAACATGACTTACAAAATGAAACCTGGCAAAAAATGTATAATCAAAAGGACGCAAATTCAATAACTGAAGAATTCATGAACACCCTGATAAATTATATTAGAAAACACACAAGAAGTGTGAACCAAAAACATGAAAATATCAAAAGAAAATCTTGGCTATCTCCATCTTTGTTAAAATTGATTAACAAGAAAAATAATATATACATGGAACTCAAAAGAAACCCAGAAAATCCCCAAAAGAAGAAACAATATTCTGAACTGAAAAATCAAATAAAAAAACTCACACAACATGAAAAAAAACAAGAATTAGAAAAGTTCATGGCAAGAAACCAATCAGAAACAAAGGCCATCTGGGATTATGTGAAAAATGTATGTAGAGAGGATGCACATGTAACAAGAATAGATCACATTAGAACGGAACATGGTTCGATCGACAATCAATCGAGTATTGCTGAAGCATTTAACGAATACTTTAGCACATTAGGACAACAATATGCGGATAATATACCAGATATTGAAGGTTATAGAGAGATTGACACTTGGCAAAATACAACCTTTTTTCTGAAGCCTACAGACTCACAGGAAATAGAAAATACTATTGAAAAACTCAAAATAGGAAAGTCACCCGGAATTGATGGTTTGCGAGCAGAAACGTTGAAACTGATAAAAGTAGAAATCTCCAAACCTCTGACTTATATAATCAATTATTGCTTCCAGAATGGTACTTTTCCGGATATTCTAAAAGTGGGCATAATCAAACCACTCTACAAAACTGGTGACAAAGCTGAAATGTACAACTACAGACCTATATCATTGTTGTCTACTATTTCAAAAATTGTTGAAAAGGTTCTGAAGTATAGAATGGTCAGCTTTTTAGAGAAAAATAATGTTTTGGAGGACGCTCAGTATGGATTTAGGAGTGGGAGGTCGACGGAGGATGCAATTAGGGAGCTAACTGGTCGAATATATGAATCTTTGGATAAACGGATTCCTAGCTTATGCATCTTTGTTGACCTTGCAAAGGCCTTCGACACCGTATGCCATGGGAGACTTCTCGGGAAATTGTGGAGATACGGATTTCGCGGTACAAGTTATAAGTTACTTGAATCTTACCTGGACAAGAGACAACAAATTGTGGATATAAACGGAAATCAAAGTTCCCCAAAAATTGTTAATTACGGCGTTCCACAGGGCACAGTGATTGGCCCGCTGCTGTTCCTGATCTACATCAACAGCTTGTTGAAGTCCGGAGGCACGGGTGGAATACTCAGTTTTGCTGACGATACTGTGATTCATTACACGGCTCCCACGTGGCAAGAGTTGAAAACTAAAGTAGAAGAGGATTTTGATGTTTTGGGAAAATGGTTTCAAGCAAATAAACTCACACTAAATTTAAAGAAAACCAAATACATGGCTTTTTCCTCTTATGATTCAGATCTGCCATCAATGGGAGATCTTGAGATTAATGAAATTGTAAGGATACCAGAAACAACATCAATAAAATATCTTGGAATAATGATTGATATATATATATATTCTTTTGAGAAAGAGCAAATACAAAATATTAATTTCAAACAATCAAGCATATGTGTCGATGAATCTCAGTATTAGCAGAGGAAATGTAACGGGGCATCATACATTTCAACGTATGATACAAGAGAACAGATAAAAACCTCAGCAAAAACTCTGTCTCCCCGATAATGACAACTGTCATAATGATTGATGCTAATCTAAAATGGGATAAACATATAATAAATACAGTAAGAAAACTGAGAGGACTTCTATATAAGTTCAAACTTATGAAAAAATATTTGAATGACACTAAACATCTAATGATGTTATTCAATGCATTAATACAATCCCAGATCAACTACGGAATTATAGGATGGGGAGGAGTCTATGACACGCACTTGAAACATCTGAATACTATACAGAAATGAATATTGAAGATAATTTATATATATATATATATATATATATATATATATATATATATATATATATATATATATATATATATATATATATATATATTAACTATTGTTGTAAGAGCCAAAATAAATATATTGAATGAAATTTAAGGGTCTTTAGGCTCGGGTTTTGGGAGTAAATGATTGACTACTCTTTATTCTATGCCAAGCTTTCGCATTTATTTAATGCTTCTTCAGGGCTTCTGCAAAAGATCAATAAAATACAATTAATAAATAACAAATTTTAGAAAACAAACAAATTTACTCACTGAATGTGAGGTTTTACATGGATAACATCTGCCACAAACGTTGTAACTAATAAATTTTTATTAGTTACAACGTTTGTGGCAGATGTTATCCATGTAAAACCTCACATTCAGTGAGTAAATTTGTTTGTTTTCTAAAATTTGTTATTTATTAATTGTATTTTATTGATCTTTTGCAGAAGCCCTGAAGAAGCATTAAATAAATGCGAAAGCTTGGCATAGAATAAAGAGTAGTCAATCATTTACTCCCAAAACCCGAGCCTAAAGACCCTTAAATTTCATTCAATATATATATATATATATATATATATATATATATATATATATATATATATATATATATATATATATATATATATATATATATAAATTTGATTTGATTTGATTTATGGAAAAAGCCTGAAATTCCCAAGTGATCAATTATTCCAATTAGCAGGGATTCCCGATATTAGGCAGACATATGCACTCCAAATACTCCTGAACATCTTTAAAGGAAATATCAGATTGAATAAAACAGAGCATTTGTATTCTACAAGAAAAAAAGAATATAGCTACCAGACACCAAGAGCAAAAAAAAGGATAGGACAAAGATCTTGTTTTTACCTAGCCCCAAGGATATACCAAAAAATTCCTGAAAATCTGAAAAAATTGAAAAATTATATATATTACAGAATAGAGGCTAAACAATGGTTAATGGAAAAAGGAAGAGATTGTATAAGCAGAATAATCAATCAGGAAGATTAAAAAATAAATAAAAAAAAATGAAATTAAGACTTACATTTTGCGACATTTTATGAACCCGAATATGGACACCTACCTACCGATTGGACCTTCACCCCTGAAATATGTTCACCTAGAATGGATCTTGGAAACCCACCCGATTGGACTTTTACCCGGAAGTGACATGAACTAGAACGCGAAGCAATATTGACTGGATGGAAAGAATTCACTTCTAATTTAAATATTAAAAATAATGTATATTTCTTCAAATATTTTAGAAAAACCTTTTATTTATAATTACGCACAGGTAAACATTTTACGAAATGAATACCTCTGTAATTTTTTTGATGTTTATAGTGAATAAACATTATTATATTATTATTTATTTTCTCGAATATTTTCACAGGTTTCCTAAAAATGAAGTGCTGAAACAGATATGGGTCATTGCAGTGAGGAGGAAAAACTACAAACCTTCTGCCACAGTCGTCATTTGTCGCCATTACTTTAAAACTGAAGATTATTATATAAATGCCTATGGAACGAAAAAGTTGAAGAAAGGAGCTATACCATCAGTTTTTAATTTTCCAAAACATCTTGTCAAGAAAGAAAATACAAGGAGAAAGTTGATTAAAAATTTCACTGGAAGTAAGTTGTTGCTGTATCCTTCAAATAAAAAAAATTTTTGTTTGTTTTTAAGTTTAGGAACCCAAAAAGAATAAGTGTTAGGTATACAGGGTGTTTCAAATTAAGTCGGCACCATTGCTAACTCTGTTATTATTGATGCTACGATGTCGGTTAAATGGGAAAACTAGTAGCATTTTTAGTTGTCTTCTCGATGCCGAAATCGAAAAAAAAATTGACAGTCGCGTCAAAATATTTCATAAAATTATATTTTTTTCAATGGAACATCCTATATTTTTTCATGCATTTCGATTCGTAATAACATTGTCAACAACAAAGCTCAAATCACCTTTCTTCCTGAAGTGGAAAATGAGCGACTTATTTTGAAATATTTATTTCTTTCACTAGTACAAAAAATTTATTTGTTTTGGCGAATAAACCTCATGATTGTACAAACAACCATTTTTTGTACTTATACGAATGACAATATTTTGTTAATAAAGGCAAAATAAGGCAGTAAAAAGAAAAAAGTGCGCTGGAATGTGAACTCGTGAAACCCGTGATTATCATGTAGCACCACTCAATCGACACCACTAAGCTATTTGATATTAATAGACAAAACGATAATTTCCATCTTGAAGCCATCCCGCTAGCCGCATTCATTTTGTGAATCAATAGTGTCAATAGAAGGGCTTAAATATGTGTCAAACAAGTAGGCGGGGTTTTTGACCATTTACTCGATATTTTATGGCGCTTTATGAAATCCGTTTGTTATAAATGTTTCCTATTATTATAACTGTCTCATTTTCACCTTTACAAAAAAAAGTCAGATGAGCTTTGTTGTTGAGAATGTTATTGCGAATCGAAATGCAAAAAAAATATAGGGTGTTCCATTGAAAAAAATATCATTCTATGAAATATTTTGACAACGCGACTCTCAATTTTTGTTTTTGTTTTCGGCATCGAGAAGACCACTAAAAATGCTACTAGTTTGCCTATATAACCGACATCGTAGCATCAATAATAACGGAGTTAGCAATGGTGCCGACTTAATTTGAAACACCTTGTATATAGTTATGAGCATGTGGGATATCATGGTTCCTTGATTTGCTATGAATTTTTTTCTGAAATTTATTATTATTTATTATTAACATACAGAGTCTATCCCGCTGTAATCATAGCCACTCTCTTGTGGAACTGCTTTATAATTCTATATTTGCAAAGGTCATGTATATGCTATACAATGTAATATATACTATTCAAATAGTTATATTTTTATGCCTTTCTGATTATTTGGAACTTTGCTTTTTACCATTTGATATAAACATTCATTCAATGTATTCCAGATACTTCTCCCGTATCTACTGTTCCTAATATTCCAAACTGGAACTTGACTTCTACCGGAGGTTCTGGAATAATTCATGTTGAAGAACAACTTCATATTCCCTCTACCTCTGTCATCACTGTTAGACACGAATTAACTCCTCTCGAATCAGAGACAAATTTCAGAAAAAGGTAAGTAAAGAAAAGTTTGAAATTTCATGGAATTAAATATTTTTCATTCTTTTCAGAAAGAGAAATCCTCTTAATGTGGGAGATTTCGAAGAAATATATTTTGAATGTCCAAGAAAACGGAATAAATATTGGAATATTTCCCAGACAGTAATAAAGAAATACAGGAAAACAAACAAATATCTCCACTGCGAATTACACAGGAGAAATAAAAAATAACTGATCTCAATGGTCTGCTTGATGACCTAAAAAGCAGACATCATATTTCATCTGAAACATCAATAATACTAAAGGTATTTAGTATTGAGGAATGCGGTATTGTATAATTGTAGTTTAACAAATTATTAAAGCATGAAAAAGAAGAAGAGAATATACATATTTTTTTTTAGCTTTCTTGCTTCTTTGAATGAGGTCAATTTGGTCTATTATTTCAAATAATAAACTTTTGGACTCCCTCAAGGAAAAATATATTTCAAAACCTCTTGATTTCATAGTTTATGTTTCAGAATAAAAAAGAATTGTATGCCTGGCGTCCAGAGGATTTCCCATCAACTATAAGAGCTATTTGCATGGAATTGTATGAAAAAATCAGCTGCTATACAGCATTAATTCTTTTAGAACCTGTTGTGAAACAGTGAAACATATATTTTTCCGATATAATAGTAATAGGTTTTATAACGTCTTTCATTGTCCGATGCCTAATTTTCATTTCCATTCTTCTGACGATCATACAATTATGACAATAACAACGAATTTTGCTACAATGATACTGAATACAAGGAAGTCCTAGCTCTCATAGCATTGGTTTTTTCTTCAACAATTTTATTTGGATTTTGGAACTGATGATCCTGCATTTGAATGAGATGATTATTATAATTTTTTATGATGAAAGAGGAAATGATAAACCATAGTTGGAAATTTGCAGTGCTTTCTTTAAATTTGATTAGCTTGCATTTTTTATTGTTATTCTTAATTTTTATTATTCTGCATGATGGAATGTTTTGAAGGTAATTGCAGGCCTAATAATAATAACATATTTATTTTCAGAGGCCATAAGAATTCTGATTTTTTATTTATACAAAAGATTAAATTAATTTTAATTTCATATAGGAATGTGTTCCCGAAGCAGAAAAGCAATTTCTTTCTGGGCAGTTGAAAGGTAGAACAGGAAAATTTCCTCCAGAGTTGAGAAGTTTCGCTCTCACTCTCAATTTCTATTCATCATCTGCCTACAATTATATTAGAACCACTTTTGGAAAGAATTCGCCGCCACATCCACGAACATTATTAAAATGGTGCAGTTCAGTTGATGGCTCACCAGGATATCCAGTAGAGGCTATAAGATCTGTCAAAATCAGGGTTGAGGTAGAAAAAAAGAAGGGGAAACAATTGCTAGCTGGATTGGTAATGGATGAAATGTCGATCAAAGAGCATGTAGACAGGATCGAGGCATGTAGGATATGTTAATTTTGGAACGGGAATCCAAGATAGCGATGGCATTCCTAGGGCCAAAAATGCACAAGTGTTTATGCTTGTTTCATTAAATGCTCGATGGAATGTCCCCATTGCTTATTCTTTGATTGATGCTCTAACTGCTGAACAAAAAGCAAATTCATTAAGAGGTTGTTTGATACAATTGGAAGACACAGGAGGATATTTTCTGTATCCCACTGAACGTCATAAAATCCATGTAATTCTGGATCCCTGCCATATAGTTAAATTATGCAGTAACACTGATTGGGGCGATTGGGGCTTTTTTTACAATAAAGTATGTAAATGAAAAAATTAATTTTAATTTTTTCTCAGAACTGATCAAACTTCAAAACCAACCTGGACTTCATACAGCTACTAAGATTCGAAGCAGGCATTCAAATCACCAAAAAGAAAAAATGGAAGTAAAATAAGCAGTGGAAATGTATAGTTCAAGTGTTGCTGATGCTCTAGAATATTGAATAAGGATTTAAATATTCCACAATTCAAAGGATGTCAACCCCTTGTTGATTATTGCAGAAAAATGAACACTATTTTTGATATTTTGAACAATAGGAATTTTTAAACAAAATCATATCCAAGAAACCTCTATGCATAGAGAATGAAAATTTCATAAAAGATACCATAGAAAGTTCAATAAAATATTTAAGTTGTATAAAGGATAAAACAGGAAATTTTATCATTAATTCTCGAATGAAAACAGGTTTCATTAGTCTTATAATTTGTTTAATTAGTGTCCGAAATATATTCGATGATCTAATAAAAACAAAAAAATTAAAATTCCTTTGTACTTACGAACTGAGTCAAGACCAAATAGGAATTTTTTTTTTCTATAATGAGATCTCGAGGAGGTTTCAACAATAATCCCAACAGTTTGAAGGCTCTTATAAAAGGGTCTTGATTCATTGTGAATTACCAGAAAGTGCAAATTGCCTCGCACAATGTTACATCTTCCATCTATATGATGAACACAAATTCATTAGATTCATTGAATGTTGATGATTTTGACACGTATGTACCAATTAAAGAAATTTCGAATTGTGCTTATTATGCCGATATAATTGAATATATTGCTGGATTCATAAGTAAAAGGATGATGAGGCTTATTAATTGCAATATTTGTGCTAAATCACTCACTTCTGCCAATACAGCCTCAGCACTTTAAATAGAAAAAATAGAGGAGGGCTGTGTAAACCTTCTTCGGATGTTGTAAAAAATGTATTATGGCAGAAAGTGTAATAAAAACAATGAGTAACTTTTCTGAGGCTTATGTAATAAATAAAATGATAATGCTTCGTCTAAGAAAAATCAACTTAAATAAAATCTTTACAGAGCTCACTGAGCACTCAATGGGACAAGACCCACTTCAAGGTCGTAACTTACAATTAGTTAATCTAATTTTGAAAAATTACCTAACCATACGTCTCCATCATATTAATTAACACGTCCAATGAAGTTGAGTCAAGGATGAGAAGTACATTGACAAAAATAATTCATTATAAACATCAATAACAGTTTCATGATACAGGTCTGAAACAACAAATTTTGTATATGTGGTTATCATATAGATCTATATTCATTTCAAAAAATAGGTAATTTCAAACCCTTATTACTATCATGAAACTGTTATTGTATTGTATATTTCACCTGAATATGACACACCTTTTGCCGGTAACTTCGTCTGCGGGAAGGATTTCATATTATGTATAGATTTTGCAATTGAGGATCTCTCTATGAATGAATATGTTTAATTAATTCTCATGTTTTATACATTTTTAATACTGTCATATAATAGACACGTACAGGGTGGGCAAATAAGTGAGGTAAGCGGCTATATCTCAGGATCCACTCATCGTAGAGACTTGCGGTAAAAAATTTTACCACTAAAGTGAACAAGAGAACACACTGGAAATTGTTTTGAAGTGCATACCTCTACCGCTAGGGGGCGTAATAGCTACCGTCGAGTAGAAAAATGAATTTTACTCGAAAATGTTTCATATAAAGTTGAAGAAAAAATATCATCACAGTAATCCTTGGAAAATTCTCTATCTTTTCAAATTGTCACTTTCGATTTAACGACATCAAATAAGGGTAGGTGAAAGGGAGAAATATGACTGATTGAAACGCCTGTAACTTCAGTTTGGCTCAACATTTTTGAGCAAATTAGTTCTCGTCTGGAAGATAATATCTTGTTGATTGAGGACAAAATATACTCATGATAAATTCGTTTTTGCTGCTTTCGATAGGTGTTGCTGAGTCTTAAGTTCATTGTTTTGTTCATTTTACTCCGAAATTTCAAATGTAATGATAGGATTTTCTTAACAGAAACAGAAATTCCATCAAATTTGCATGAAAAAACCTCAAGGTCACAAAGCGATAATTTCAGGCGTTCTGAAGTTATGGCCGAAAGAAGATATTCTTCAACTGATGCACGGCGAAAAACCAAATTGTGTCTTTAGGTTCTGACAGAAACAGAAATCCCATCAAATTTGTATGAAAAAACCAAGAGGTCACAAAGCGATAGCTTCAGGCGTTCTGGAGTTATGGAAATTTCGAAGTAAAATGAACAAAACAATGAACTTAAAACTTAGCACCACCTATCGAAAGCAGCAAAAACAAATTTATCATGAGTGTATTTTGTCCTCAATCAACAAGATATTATCTTTCAGACGAGATCTAATTTGCTCAAAAATGTTGAGCCAAACTGAAGTTACAGGCGTTTCAATCAGTCAGATTTCTCCCTTTCACCTATCCTTATTTGATGTCGTAAAATCGAAAGTGATAATTCAGAAAGATAGAGAATTTTGCAAGGATTACAGTGATGATAATTTTTCTTCAACTTCATATGAAACATTTTCGAGTAAAATTCAATTTTTTTTTATTACGCCCCCTAGCGGTAGAGGTATAAACTTCAAAACAATTTCCAGTGTGTTCTCTTATTAACTTTAGTGGTAAAATTTTTTACCGCAAGTCTCTACGATGAGTGGATCCTGAGATATAGCCGCTTACCTCGCTTATTTGCCCACCCTGTACATATTACAATTTTATTCATTTTTAACACCTTCATATCTATTACACCTTTATAAATTCTTGTAATCAGAAGTATAAGTCCTTCAGACAGATAATAGCTATCACGCCACAATTGTATATGACTGGAATCTTAATATAAAAAGGATTTTATTTAATTCAGGGGTTTTTGATGTTTAAATCTCTGTTCCTTTGCCTAATCTGATTATGCTTGATGACATTCATGAACGTATAGTATGAGTTTTTTCTTCAACTACCAACCTTTATGAATACCTTTGCATTGAATTTTTCAGTGCTGGAACTATATATTAGTTCATTATTTCTAATAATGAATCTATGAGAAAAAAATTTAACCCGTTTAAGTGTTGAATAAAAAAAAATTTGTCATTTCATCTATATCTAGAAACTATAAAAACAAAAATTGTTATCTATATTGCATTTACCCTTCTGGTTCAAGAACACAATCCAAAAATTCAAAAGCTGAAAATTAAAGAACCAAATTCAATAATCTTCAATACTCAAAAACTTGACAAACAATAATGATATTGAAGACATGTGTACCTTTCACAATGATAATGAATACCCTTTTTAAATCCGGAGTTGTGAATTTTTCATCATTCTAGATTCGAAACAAATATGCCCGGAATCGAATCCCTCCGTCAGATATATTTATCAAATTTTTTTATGTTGATATTTATTATATGTTTTTTTATTTTGTCAAAAAGAAAATAAACCATCGTATAACATTTGAAGTAATTTTTCAAACCAACAGACAAGAGGAAAATTTATATTGAAATGAAAAAGAATTTCCTATGATAAAGTCCCCGCAATAGAAAAAGTACCATACTATTCATCCCCAATAAACACTCAGTTTATTCCTCAGAAATGTTCAAGCCATTTTTTCTACAGACAACAGATATCAAATTTCAAAAATTTCATAAATGCTCTTTTTGTAGGCGTTATTATTTATCACAAATTTTGAAATGTATAAGGTTCCTACATTTGTAGCTACATGATTGTTGGGGAAATTCTTATCCTTTCCTCAACACTTGAGCAGACCTAATTGTCTAGACTTAACTCCAAGTAAGTTGTAATAACTAATAGTCTCTAGCTTGGACTAATTTACGCACTTTATATGTGAATAATTTCCACTTGAATTATTGCAAAGTGGTAACAGTAATAAATACTAAACAACTTACTCGGTAATAGGTTTATTTTCTGTGAGGTAGAAAATATTGGTTGAATACTTTCGTTGAATACACGTGTAACACAAGGTGAATACAGAGTACACGTGGAATACAAGGTTAATAAAAAGCAGACAATATACAAGACATGAACGTTAAACTAGGTTAAGTTCGGCCTCAACTGCTTCATTCTCAATTCTTTTCCTTGCATATACAGGGTCTTTCACGAGGAACCTCACCCATATTTATACGGAAAACTACTGAACGTATTTTCATGAAATTCAGCACTTATAAGTATTTCACGATGCTGATGAAATCTAAAATATTTTCAAGGCATGAGCACCTCCGGTTTTTCCGGAAATGACGTCAACTTCAACACCATTTTTTTATTGCAGAAATAGATTCCTTAGAAAATTTCAAGTTATTTTGATGTAACATTTTTCAGTTTTGGTTGGAAAATTCGAAAAAAAAATCGAAAATAGAGCTCCGCTGAAACAAGAATAACTTCGAGGTTTTTGGATGGAAAATTTTCATTTTTGGGATTTTTCAAGATGTAAGATTGATGTATCCACTTTAAGAATCGAAATCGCGATTCATGATACAGGGGGTGAAAAAATCGCTTTCAAAGTTAGGGATGACAAAATCGTGAAAAATCAATTTTTTCAAATTAGAACCCCATTTTTTTATGGCAGATATTGAATCTACGTTAAAAAATAATGTGAGTGTATGCATCACACCCTTGCCCTAAAGTGGATATTTTCTGAGTTATTCACAAAAAACTGTTTTTCGTCTTGAATTTTCAGCTATTTCTTTTCCCTTCACGCCAAAAAGATGAAATTTTCAGGAACTGTTACTTAAACCATGTTTTAGATTTTACTACCCTAATATGCAAGAGAAAAATGTTACAGGTTGTTCCTAAATAGATGGCGAATTTTGGTTGCAAAGGGCAAACTGAGGAAAAAACCGACATGAGTCTCGCTTCTCAGGAAATTTGGAAGAAAAAGGTGAAAGAACCACATAATAATTTTCTGGGCACATCACTGAAGCTTGCGTTGAAAGCTCGATCATTGCCCAAAAAAGAAACAGATAGTGACCTATGCGCTTATTGCAAAAAAAGGGAATTTAGATTTCACAGCTTCTTGGGTACAGTGCGACAAATAAGATGGTTGGATTCACCAAGTCTGCATTGAGAAAATGGAAATGTCTCTCGGTGGAATATTTTTGTGCAAATTTTGCCAAGAGAGTGAGAATCAAATACAGGATATATCTAAAACTGCCAGAACAAACCGAATTTTACAAAATGGATTAATTTCGGATCCTTCATATTATAAAGACATCGGAAAGATGTATTATATTGCTTATTTTTCAACTTTTAACTGTGACGTAAAGGAAATTACTCAAGAAGATTTTAAAATTTTATCCAATAACGGAGTAGTCAACCAATTTCATCGTTGACATATGTTTAAATATTTTCAAAGGAAAAAAAAAATTATCAGATTGTAGGTTGCACGTTAGCAACGAGAATCACATCCTTCAGTTCAGACGTTCAACATTGAGGCAGATATTTTAGTCTTTCCAATCATTCAAAATTATTCGGACAAGAGGAATACTGCTAATCAACATCATTTTTGTGAGGCTTTAGCTGATGTGAAAAATAAAAAATTCAAATTTTTAAATCCATTTGGTCGTTCATTATTAGAAACAAATAATTATTTGTCAAAATTTTTAATATTTGCTTCAAACTATTACAATAAAAATCATCAAAATCATATAAATACAAGTAACTGGACAGTCGACGTAATGACGTGGACTTAAAAAAATTATTATTGAGTCGTCAGATAATATGTCCGATAAATGTATATTTTGCGGAAATGATGCTGATAATGGTAATTATCGTTTCGTCAGATGTAAGAGCTGTTTGAGAAAAAACCATGTTAAGTGTATTTTGCCTAATAATAGAGACGAAAACTTTTTTTAACGTTTTCGATTATAAATATGGTTTTTGCGATTTATGTGATTTGAATTAAAATGATTTTCTTCAAAAACCGTGTCATATAAACCTCTAGTTAAGCTCGCTCATTATTACCACCCTGTTGATTTTGGAAATACATATCGACTATGGAGTCACAATGTATTTCTAAAAGCAACAGGGTGGTAATAATGAGCGAGCTGAACTAGATATACAGGGTGGCCATTTGAAAACGAAACAGACGAGATTACAGACGAAATACAGTTTTTCGATAGAAATGCTCGGACAGGTCGATTTCTGTTTCGAGGAGGACAACTTAAGATGTAGGTTACGGACGCATAGCGCTTCAACCCTTGCTACTACAACCCTCACCCCCAAATTTTGAATAGGGAAGATGGGGTGAGTGATACCTCATTTGAAAGGTATTTTTATACTGATTTCAGCACAGTAATTGTTTTTTCATTTTATGCATTAGTTCTCGAAATATTCTTAACTAAGTATTTGAAAATGAAGTGGTGTTTTCATGGCACTTGTAGTGTTTTGTGAAAAATCGACATTTTGAGCTTCAAAACAACCATGACTGTGGCTTCCTTCCTAACTAACTAACGCATGAATATTTCGAGAACTAATGCATAAAATGAAAAAACAATTACTGTGCTGAAATCAGTATAAAAATACCTTTAAATTGAGGTATCACTCACCCCATCTTCCCTATTCAAAAATTGGGGGTGGGGGTTGTAGCAGCAAGGGTTGAAGCGCTATGCGTCCGTAACCTACATCTTAAGTTGTCCCCCTCGAAACAGAAATCGACCTGTCCTAGCATTTCTATCGAAAAACTTTATTTCGTCTGTAATCTCGTCTGTTTCGTTTTCAAATGGCCAGCCTGTATATGATCAGCTAGATGTGGATCTAACTGAGTTTTTTTACCCGTAATATGTCTATTGAAGATTGCAATACTGTCAAAGCTATGATCCCGATATTTTTCCACTCTTCACAATGAACAATCAAATAAGAGATTATCAGAACCAGTTATTAATTACTCTGTTAATGTAGAGTTCGATACTTTAAGTAGTTTTTATAGATCTTATTCAGGAATAATGACATTGATCTTACGATCTGCGGTAAAGGCTAGAGCGAGTAAGGATAGGCAAAATGTGGGAATATAGGGCTCCCGGCGAACACCCACTATAAAAAAAGTAACGCACCAATGCAATAACTCTTTGGTGGTGTGAAAATTTGCTGCTATACTATCTAAGCTTATTTTGTGAAATGATTACTATAGCTTTGTTTTGGTTCCGAAATAAGAACTATCCCAAGACATTTTCAGAATTGCGCAGAATTGATGCGCTTTAGACACCCGATTCCGAACTGTTCCAGATCAATCCTGAAAACTGTGAAACCAAAACAGGAATTAAATCCCGATTTTATCCAATATTTACATCGAATTCAAAATATATCAAAATCAACTTTAAAATGTCTATATTGAAAAAATAGAATAAGTTTACGAAAAAAAAGTAACGTAAAGAATTAATGGAAGGATTCGACAAAATAGAATATATAATATAAAAAATGAAACTCATACAAAATGTTGTCTGTAAGAACCTTTGTCCGCATACTCCTGTATGCGTATTCCTGTGAGTTCGAGGATGGTTTAGATTTATAACTCAGTTAACTGGAATGCGTTTATTTCATTTATTTTACAAAATGAAGAGAACATTTTCAATTTTTTTGGGATACATAGATTATATTTTTCGTACTGATGTCAAAAAGAACCGGCAACGCGACTAGCGCGAGCGGCAGTAAGTGAATTACATATATAACACAATTACAATCAGCCACTTCAACATTAACCCCTCCCTCCTCCTACGGTGGTACAAATTCTGAAACATGGTTTTTCAAATCCTCACATGTTTTTCAACTTATCAATGAAAAATCCATCAACAAACACGCACTAGTTAGGGAAATACAGAATGATTTGTCGAAACGTTGCTCGTTCTATTAACCCCTCCCTCCTCCTACGGTGGTACAAATTCTGAAACATGGTTTTTTCGAATCCTCACATGTTCTTAAACGAATCAATGAAAAATCCATCAACGAACACGCAATAGTTTAGAAAATATAGGGTGATATAGAGAAACATCGCTCGTTCTATTAACGCCTCCCTCCCTCCTCCTACGGTGGTACAAATTCTGAAACATGGTTTTTTCGAATCCTCACATGTTTTTCAACGTACCAATGAAAAATCCATCAACGAACACGCAATAGTTTGGAAAATATAGGGGGATTTGTCGAAACGTTGCTCGTTCTATTAACGCCTCACAAATTCTGAAACAAGTTTTTTTCGAATCCTCATATATTTTCCAAATTTTAATAAATACATAGTGATAATAATATTATATCAACCTCCCTCCATCGACAATGGATATAATTTTTTTTTACGAACCCTCGTATATTCTACGAACACGTAACGCCATGGAAAGCGCAGAAATATCGTAAAGCTTCGTATATCGCGTCAATTTAGTGTATCCTCTTTTCTTGCTTAACGGATTTTATACATCCATTTTTTTTACCGAATTTTAGTATTCACGGCATTATACACTCATTTGTTACGATTTAGTTGACTCAAATGAAAGGAAATCTTTGCTAGGGATTATTTCGAAGTTTGGCAACACTGCAGTTGAATTTCGCTCTTGCCGACTTTCGACAGTCCCCACGTCATAAAACGTTGCTGGAAATGCGTGGATAAATTCACACAAACGACAATCTTGTAGGGGTAAATTCAAAGAAAACAATATCTTGACTGTGTATGGAGTATATACTCAGGAGTGTGTTCTCTTTCTATACAAAAATAGACATTTGTTTGAAGCATACCTTTCTCAAACATTCAGAAACACCAGAACGCTGGATTATAATTTCCCCAAGCACAGACTAACGCTGACAGAAAAGGGAGCATTTTATAGTGCTATAGAATTCTACAATAAATTACCCAGGTCTGCTAAACTTAGCCAAAATTTGAGAGAATTCAGGAAAAATAATTTCAATTTTTTATTAGAACTTGAACCATATAATATCAAAGAATTTTTAGGTTAACTATTCCAAATTGACTTTTATTGTGTTTAATGTTACTGAAATGTAATATTCACATAATAAAAACACATTATTATTGTTATTATTATTATTGATAAGACAGCTACCTCATCTACACAATTTGCAATTGATTGTAGTTTTGAAGTATCAAGCTGGATGATATATACATATTTTGTCTTTTTGTTGTTGTAACCGTTGGAGTTTTTGTCTTCATAAAAAATGTCCACTTTGTCCATTATGAAATTGACGAGGACGCTCAAAGTCGAACCGCTTGACAGCAACATATTTAGGCCAAAATTCCGGTTTATACATTTCATCCTTTTTTTCAAGAGGAGCCGTAAAAACGAATCGCTTGAGTTGATTTTCGTCACTTGGAATTTCTTTGACCGTGATTGAATCTCCATGGAATCCAGGTTTCTTCAAAAGATAATTCTTAATGAGTTTCATTTGCAACTCTTTTCACACGATAGACGTATAGCCACACTTTCCGTTCATCTCCAGAAAAGCCAGTTTTATTTGCTTCATCCGAAACTTCAGCAGTTCCTAGATTCTTAATGTTTTTTCTTTGGTATTATTTAATCCTATTATTTCTCCGACGATTGAATTCCGTAAATTCTTCTGTTTCATTCTGATTGTTTTGTCCTGTTCTATTTAATATGTTTGTTGTGTTTTGCTTATTTAAATTGGAGGTTAGATTGTCATTGTCATTTGTGATTGATGTTTCCGTATTCAAAGATCTATGAATCGAAATTTTTTTTGCTTGCAGGTTTTCTTGTGGAGCCCTCTGTTGAATAGTAGCTGATCTTGTCGCTCTTGCATATGAGTAGGTTTCTGTTGTTCCTGTATTTGGTATTTGCGTTTTTGACTCATCTTCTGTTAACCTTATTAGTGGTATTTTTTCATCGATGTTTACCCTTGTTTTTATAGATTCCCTGTTTTCAAGTATTTTAATTTTATCTATGAGTAAAGAGTTGTTAAAATTCAATATTTCATTCTTATCCCTTGATTCTTTAAGCAATTCCTTGAAAAATATTATCTCTATCTCCATTGCGTTGTTATCTGATTTCATCTCCTTCGTTTGTTTTTCTTTGATTTCACTTGATCCGTAGCAACAAATCACTTTATTTCTTGTTAGAAATTTCAGATTTGGGTTTTTTTTCGCACAAGCTTGATGAAATATCGCAAAACACTGTATACACACTTTAAACTTGCAGTTTTTGGTAGCACAACATTTGAAATATTGTGAATCTTTATCATTTTTATCGGAGACATCCGACAACACATCTTCTTCGTCCGCCATATTTAACTTATATCCCTCCCCCCAACATACAAATTTCCACCACAAAATTATGATTAGTTTTCCATAAACGTCTAATAGTCCATCGCGGTGAGTCACCCTGTATATAAATAATAAAATATGATTAATAATTATATACCTTCTATACAGTATGTGAATTAAGTGAAATCAATTAATAGCTGCAATAATAATCATATTTTACATAGTGACAGCATGATTTTTTTTTCTAATTATTAATCCGAATATTCTTTCTGCTTTATCAAGCTTGCCTTGATGATGGTGTGAACAATTGAAACCGTAGATAACAAATTTTTTCAGAAGATCACACATTTTCTGCAATTTACCTAAATAATGGTGTGAAAGATTGTTATATTTACGTTACTTATTTTGCACAACCTCATTGTGGTAAGTCTAATAAAGCAGCAAAAAAAATGGGGTACTTATTTGAAAGATATGAAATATGACGTCAACCTGTAAAAATAAATGACGTCATGAGTAAAATCATTGAACAATTAAATTGACCTGTCCGCGCATTTCGCTTGAAAACATTCAATAACTCACTTATTGATTTTGCCCGTTTTTTATCTACACACTGTACATGTTACCTAATTTCAGTGATATGAAACATCACGCTGTCGCTTTCTTGTGAACTTAAATGTTTATAACTTCAAAGTTTTTCCTAAATTATTATTATTATTTTCAGTTTATGGAGACAATCCTGATGATGATTCAGATTATAACTTATCTACGTATTCAGAAACGCAATCTGAATACTCACGAGATGGCAATAGGAACTCAACACCATGTTCTGTTCTATCTGAAATCATGGGCGCCCGCAGAAATTTTTCTCAGGGGGGCAATATGAAAATTATTTAAAAACGATAAGGCGTCCATGATTGTCGTAAGCGACATCAGTATTTCGTTTCCTTCTATTTCTGTATTTATATTTATCACCAGCGTCTATTCTGAATTTCAAAAGATCACTAAAATTGCCAGAGTTCTTGTTGCTCTTTCGTATAGGTATATCGTGAGTTCCACAAAAAACTATTGTTTTTATAATCGGTAAATTTTTTTGTCTATTTTCTGCATTTTTTTTTTCTTACCTTCATCTATTGAAGATAATATGTCAGGTTTTTTATTTGATAGCACATCAATAAAATTTTTAGCACGGACAGTTGAATCCTTATGCCAAGCGGAACTAGCATAATTTTTGCCTGCATGTGTAAATCTTTGTAATTTATGTGTGGTCTTTTTATGAATGCGCCTAAAGTACTACCATGGATCACAGATGATGGAGATATTACACAGTATTTACACAGTGCACCTTTAAGGGCTTTGGAATAAACCATCCATCCATATTGATCCAGCCATTTATAAATAAATGGTCTTTCATTTGGTCGAACATCTTGTCTAAAATAAGAAGTTGCTGGTGGCTTATATGACATTCTTAGTAAATCATATTTCTGTTTGTTTTGAATAGATGAGAAAGCTATAAAATTTCCAATATCTGTTGATTGTCCAAAGTCTACCGCCAAATTTGGGAAAATTGAATTTGAATTTCGCTATATTCCTTTTTTTGTATTGCTTCTTTATTAGTACTGGAGGAATGAGCCGCCATTTGTATATAAAGCTTAATATTTTTAGGAGACTAATTGCAATCGTCATCGGCAATTGATTTCCTTTCGAAAAATTTTCGAATATCCATATTTCCAAGGGTAAATCTATCATAAAAACATAAACATAAGTGAAAATGACTCTCAACAAACAAAAAAAAAAGGGAACGGAGCAGTCTTTGGGCACTGCCGAAAGGCGCCTAACTGAAAAATCAGCTTTGTAATTATTTATAGAACTTATCTATAATAACGTAATATGAAGTCACAGACATTAAAAATACTCTCTGAACACACTCTCAAGGTGGTTTGTCTAGAATAGGAATACAAATGAAAAAATTCTATATTTATCCCCTTCATTCCTACTTCTTCTCGAAAAAAAAAATATCTTGATTGGAGAATGGACAATTATTATTGAAATATGAGAGAAGCCGCATGGAGAATTCCACATCAAAGAAAGCGCCTAAAAAGAAGCCGCCCGTCATCTGGTGACGTTCAAAGAAAATGCCGATTGCCGACACGCATATATATATAATATGAATTTATAAACAAATTGACACGCATGGAGTGCTTTCGGTTCCATGATTTTTCTTCAAAAGTTTTCGATTAAAAAAGTACCTCTGCCGATTATTGTTATATGTATAGTAAGTAATTACATTGAAAACCGGAAAATTGTTGTCAATCCCTTACTTCCCTTTTTTCCCTTTGGATTGAGAAAATAATATTGAGGGTGACGAGGGTCTTGTGCTGAAAAATGAGGCAATCAAGATCTCAAGGGGGAGCATGGCCCACCCTGCCCCCCCCCTGCGGTCGCCCATGTCTGAAATGGATCTGAATATTGAAAGGAAAAGGCAACTGAATGAGTCCAATAGTAATTCCCTTTCGGAAAGCATCATTCATCTGTCAAACGAACCAGGGTGCGATGACGAAAATATGATGGTAACTGAGTCCCGCAGAAGAAGGCGAATTTTAGTTTCTACTGCCTTACGAAACAGCAAAAAATCGCACGACATCTAGAGAATAAACACAGCGGCGAGGAGGAGGTGAAAAAATGTCTTATGTTACCAAAAGGTAACTTAGAAAGGGCCAAGATTATTGGTCAAATAAAAAAGAGGAGAAATTTTCTTTTTAATACAAACGAGAATTTCAATGATGGTGAGCTGATTGTTGCGCGAAGGTCTAAAAGCAGCAGGAATAAAAGTGGTAGGGATTATAGTGCATTTGCAAACTGTAAGGGATTTTTCTCAAAAGCCACTCTTCGAGTGCATTTAAAATCCTGATGATGAACTTATCATCATTTAGGCGAACAAAATGTTGGAAAAATATAGGGAACCCAGACATTTCTAAATGATAAGGCAGATATTGCGATTAATTGGTAATTTCCTCATTAATATGAAGGCACTAAGTAAGGAAATAAATGATTTTGCCTCTATATATGAACCCAAGTTTGTGGACATGGTTTTATCTGCTATAAATATGTGTGCCCGGTACACTGAAACTACGAACTGCTACGAAGCTCCTTCGGTAGCGTTCAGTTTGGGCACACTGCTTCAGCAGATTGGCAATATATTAATTACAGAGTGCATTAAAAACCACAAGGAAAAAATGTGACAAAATTCTAAATATTTCTTGAAAGTTTTCGCACAAAAAGTCAATATAAATGTTAACAGAACCGTTGCTGAAACTCAACTCAAAATGAGTAGGACAAAAACAGTTATGCTGCTCACAATGGGCGACATAAAAAAACTCAGGGACTATTTGACTAGAAAGAGAAAAAGAGCCCTTGAAAAATTGAAAATTGGCTTCTCGTCATTGGCCTGAATAGACTTAGCAAAGCAGGTTTTCAATAGAAGTGGAAAGAATTAGCATTGAAGAATTTGAAAAATTTGACCTCTTTCAATCACATTCAGGAAAATCAAAGGAAAAAGGAAAAAAATATGTTCGATTCACTGTAAGGGGCGAGTTGAATCCGACGGTTCCTGTTCTTTTGGATACTCATTGATGTGAGTGCATACAATTAATAATAAACAATAGAAAAAATATGAGGGTCCACAAGAGTAATCCTTATGTATTCGGGACACCAGGGTCGGATACAAAAAAGCATTCACATCTGAGTCTTTGCACATTAATGAGGAAATTCTCTGAAGCTTGTGATGCTGACCACCCGACAAGATTACGTGGCACCAATTTGAGGAAACATATAGCCACTACGTGTATAACCTTGAACCTTGAAAATCAAGACGTAGTGGATATGTCGAACTTCATGGGCCATTCGGAGAAGATTCACAAAGGCATTTATCATCAGCCCATTATAAGTAGGGACATTTTGGTTATTTCACAACTTCGCAAACAGCTCAAGGAGACAATGATGACGCAAGCAGTGATGACTCATAAAATGAGGTTGTCAATGATGATGAAACAATTCCTGCAAACGACATTAATTCAACAGGAGGAACTCTAAATACTAATGGCGGGAATAGGAAGAATTCCAGCAAATGTGAGATAGATAATTACATTCCATTCGAACTGCTGATTGTAGTCAATTCACCAAAATCAAAATAGTTTTTTTTTTTCAAAAACATCTTGAAATTTAGACTTTACTAGTTCCCGAAGCAATATCGTTTTTGGTACGGCCGTGAACGTAAAATAATGATTTTATCACTATACTCAGGTTGGTTGCAGGATTGGGCTACAGGGAAGACTGTAGGAGGGCATTCATTGCACTGAATGTGATGACTTTCCCATCGTTGTACATTTATGAATGCTTAATATATGCACATAAAAACCATGATAGTAAATTAAAAAATAGTAATTTTCATTCTTACAATACTAGGAGAAAGGATGACATAAGACCTGAATCACATCGTTTAGAGAAGACAGGGCGGAGTGTAGAATGTATGGCCTACAAAATGTTCAATTTGATGCCTGGGCATGTGAGAGACAAACCATCACCAGTTTTCAAAAATATAATTATAAAATATCTGAAGAGAAAAGCGTTCTTCAGTGTGGCTGAGTTTCTGTCGGATGATTTTTCATTTGAATGATGAAATATTTCACATATTATTGTTATATATGACCGTTTGTATATTTGTGTTTTGACTTGTGTAATACAACATGAAATGTAAGTTGTAACTAGCACCAAATAAATATTATTATTATTATTATTATATTATATATTATAGTATTACCAATCGAGAACAAATCTGCAGCTGAGCTCCAGGAAGGGCTCTCGTGAAGTATATTGAATTTTTCCACTCCAGATTTAAAATATAATATGGAAGAACTTGAATTTAAACAATTTATGTTCATTAGGACCAGTTAAATCACTACGGAGTGAAAAAATTAATTGACATCATCTGTCCGTGCGATGCAATGTCTCTTGAAAATATTCTGTTGATATATCGCACGATAGATGTTTGCGAGAAAAAATTGCATGTGTTGTTTGAGTAGAATCACTCTCGTCTTGGAAAGTTACTGAAACTTGTTTATTGTTTCAACTCTTTTTCGCATTTTGGTAGCTCATACCTTATGTGGCATCTTCAAAAGAGTGAGGTGGACAGAAAAGCTCCACCTCCTTTGAAGGTGATACAAACAATGCTAAAAGAAACTCCTGTTCTTCAGAATCGTACATCACCGCAAATAAAGACATGGATTCACAATCAGCTAAGGAACTCCAAGAAGAAACTATCATTTTCAGACTGAAACTGATATTTGTGATATTTTTAATTTATTTCTATACATAGTCTTTCATTTTTATTCATATTTATTTATTTTCTCATATATTTATTTACTTTTTACATGAAAAAATTATTTGGCATTAATTGGTCACCTTGATTCAAGTCAAAGTATAGAAGAATATTCTATATTCGATATTTTTGATCAGCCAGTGTATGACTGGGGGAAGTCTTCAAGACGAAAAATTATCTTCTTGAGCCAATCATAAAATGAAAAAGAGGAAACTTTTGGATCCTGCGGCTGAAGATCTTGATGACGATGTGGTTACGTTTCCTCCAGAAGATGATAGCATTTTCAGTACGAAACTCACATCTTCGAGCAAATGGAGAATTTGGAGGGAAAACATTAATTCTGAGGCTCTTAGTGTTGCTCAAACTGAAAAGGGCGATGATGACAACGCCTATTATTTCCCAGAATTGACAAAAAAAGATCATGGACGATCTGGAATGGATGCCTCTTTGGTCACGCATTGCCAGGCCACAATTCGGTTATGGAAGGATACCGGCATCTAGTGCTTCAGTGGAAGGACACTTCAGTATAATTAAAAATCAAATTTTCAAATTTTAAGGTGAACCGATTCGAGCAGATAATTTTATAGACAACTACTTGAAATATTTGGAAGGAAATATGAAAATTGTGACCGCCGAACTGAATAATAACAACAAAACCTACAAAATGATGAAGGAATCGAAGACGAAGTACTGGCGACCCAGGAAGAGGAGAACTGTAAAGGCCTGATCAATAAAAGTGAAAAACCGGCATCTCTTTATTTGAGCAATCACATTCAGGAAAATCAAAGGAAATAGGAAAAAAATATGTTCGATTCACTATAAGGGGCGAGTTGAATCCGACGGTTCCTGTTCTTTTGCATACTCATTGATGTGAGTGCATACAATTAATAATAAACAATAGAAAAAATATGAGGGTCCACAAGAGTAATCCTTATGTATTCGGTACACCAGGGTAGGATACAAAAAAGCATTCACATCTGAGTGCTTGCACTTTAATGAGGAAATTCTCTGAAGCTTGTGATGCTGACCACCCGACAAGATTACGTGGCACCAATTTGAGGAAACATATAGCCACTACGTGTATAACCTTGAACCTTGAAAATCAAGACGTAGTGGATATGTCGAACTTCATGGGCCATTCGGAGAAGATTCACAAAGGCATTTATCATCAGCCCATTATAAGTAGGGACATTTTGGGTATTTCACAACTTCTGCAAACAGCTCAAGGAGACAATGATAACGCAAGCAGTGATGACTCATAAACAATTCCTGCAAACGACATTAATTCAACAGGAGGAACTCTAAATACTATTGGCGGGAATAGGAATAATTCCAGCAAATGTGAGATATATAATTACATTCCATTCGAACTGCTGATTGTAGTCAATTCACCAACCTCAAAATAGTTTTTTTTTTCAAAAACATCTTGAAATTTAGACTTTACTAATGTCAGTTCCCGAAGCAATATCGTTTTTGGTACGGCCGTGAACGTAAAATAATGATTTTATCACTATATTATAGTATTACCAAGCGAGAACAAATCTGCAGCTGAGCTCCAGGGAGGGCTCTCGTGAAGTATATTGAATTTTTCTACTCCAGATTTAAAATATAATATGGAAGAACTTGAATTAAAACAATTTAATTCATATGTTCATTAGGACCAGTTAAATCACTACGGAGTGAAAAAATTAATTGACATCATCTGTCCGTGCGATGCAATGTCTCTTGAAAATATTCTGTTGATATATCGCACGATATATGTTTGCGAGAAAAAATTGCATGTGTTGTTTGAGTAGAATCACTCTCGTCTTGGAAAGTTACTGAAACTTGTTTATTGCTTCAACTCTTTTTCGCATTTTTGTAGCCCATACCTTATGTGGCATCTTCAAAAGAGTGAGGTGGACGGACCCAAGAGGAGAAGGATGCTATTTTCCATTTTTTCGGAGATTATATAAACAGAAAAGCTGTACCTCCTTTGAAGGTGATACAAACAATGCTAAAAGAAACTCCTGTTCTTCAGAATCGTACATCACCGCAAATAAAGACATGGATTCACAATCAGCTAAGGAACTCCAAGAAAAAACTATCATTTTCAGACTGAAACTGATATTTGTGATATTTTTAATTAATTTCTATACATAGTCTTTCGTTTTCATTCATAATTATTCATTTTCTCATATATTTATTTACTTTTCACATAAAGAAATTATTTGGCATTAATTGGTCAGCTTGTTTCATGTCAAAGTATAGAAGAATATTCTATATTCGATATTTTTGATCAGCCAGTTTATGACTGGGGGAAGTCTTCAAGACGAAAAATTATCTTCTTGAGCCAATCATAAAATGAAAATGAGGAAACTTTTGGATCCTGCGGCTGAAGATCTTGATGACGATGTGGTTACGTTTCCTCCTGAAGAGGATAGCATTTTCAGTACGAAACTCACATCTTCGAGCAAGTGGAGAATTTGGAGGGAAAACATTAATTCTGAGGCTCTTAGTGTTGCTCAAACTAAAAAGGGGGATGATGACAACGCCTATTATTTCCCAGAATTGACAAAAAAAGATCATGGATGATCTGGAATGGATGCCTCTTTGGTCACGCATTGCCAGGCCACAATTCGGTTATGGAAGGATACTGGCATCTAGTGCTCCAGTGGAAGGACACTTCAGTATAATTAAAAATCAAATTTTCAAATTTTGTGGTGAACCTATTCGAGCCGATAATTTTATAGACAACTACTTGAAATATTTGGAAGGAAATATGAAAATTGTGACTGCCGAACTGAATAATAACAACAAAACCTACAAAATGATGAAGGAATCGAAGACGAAGTACTGGCGACCCAGGAAGAGGAGAACTGTAAAGGCCTGATCAATAAAAGTGAAAAACCGGCATCTCTTTATTTGAGCAAAAATTATAATATTTTTGATTTATTGGATGAATAAACTGAGCTCAAGAAAATCCCAATAATCAAAAATGGACACAATCCGTCTCTTCGAGTAAGTACACAATAATCAAATTACAAACCACAAATGGACGGCTGGCTTCTGTTGTGGACTTCGTTTGTTTGTTGTTTTCCTTCAAGTGTTGAAACAGATATAAAAGTGGCGAATTATATCTACGAATTTATCTGGTCGTTTAGTAAATACTGTGAGTTTTATCTTTGTTAATTTCCAAACTTTCTTCGAGTTCGAGTCTTTGACCTTTGTTTTCTACATGTACAAATTCAAATTCATTTGGAAAGCTATATTTTTCTGTCAGAAGGTGATTAGCAAATGAATATGTTTTGCCACTAGTGAAACTGTTTCTATGCTTGGATATACGCTGTAGCTATTTGTCCTATATAGAAACTTGACAACTACCACAGGTTAATTTATAAACTCCAGATTTGTCATAATTTCAAGTTATCTCTGTTATTTTTGATGAATTTTCCTGGATTATTATTCTTTTTATAGGAAATATTCAAGTCATTATGTCTTAAAAAACGAGACATTCTTTCTGTGGGTTGCCGAAATAACCTAAATAAAATAAATAAATAACGTCTTTATTCAGAGATTCAGGATTATAATATGCCTGGCAATCATGACATCAAGGGCGAAGTTTAGCAAGCTATTCAACTCAACCGCTATAAATGAGTAATAACTTCGAAATTTGACTTTCTTCTTGGATGGGCTGGATAAACTTCTGATAATAACGGACTCAACGGATAACCCATTATCAATCCTTCATTAGACGAGTAAAAATCTTGTTAAAACGTTTAATCCAAAATTATTTTTTCAATTCAATTCATAGATGTAAATACGTAGATAACGTCAATGTAATTACCTGATCAGTTGTTAGGTATATAAATCGACACATGACGATTTTATGAGAGTTTATCACCGGTGTGAAAGCAGCAAACCGAGATAGCAAACTTTGACCTTGAAATCCTCGTACGAGACTCAATGATTGGGCGGATTTCGATGCAAAAATACTTATTATTAAATGTGCCAAATTTGCGGTTTCTCGAAAACTATATATAGGATCGAATTCAAATTTGGAGGTGTCCTCCAGGAGCCATAGCGCCTAACAACTGCATATACGGCATTTACTTACACCTCAAGGGGGCCCATGGGGGGCATCAAATGAGATAAAAAAATTCGGTTTCTCGAAAACTATACATAGGATCGAATTCAAATTTGGAGGTGTCCTCCAGGACCCATAGCGCCTGACAACTGCATATACGGCATTTACTTACACCTCAAGGGGGCCCATGGGGGGCATCAAATGAGATAAAAAAATTCGGTTTCTCGAAAACTATACATAGGATCGAATTCAAATTTGGAGGTGTCATCCAGGACCCATAGCGCCTAAGAACTGAATAAACGGCATTTACTTACACCTCAAGGGGGCCCATGGGGGGCATCAAATGTGTCAAATTTGAGGTTTCTCGAAAACTATACATAGGATCGAATTCAAATTTGGAGGTGTCATCCAGGATCCATAGCGCCTGACAACTGCATATACGGCATTTACTTACACCTTAAGGGGGGCCATGGGGGGCATCAAATGTGTCAAATTTGAGGTTTCTCGAAAACTATACATAGGATCGAATTCAAATTTGTAGGTGTTCTCCAGGACCCATAGCGCCTAAGAACTGCATAAACGGCATTCACTTACACCTCAAGGGGGCCCATGGGGGGCATCAAATGTGTCAAATTTGAGGTTTCTCGAAAACTATACATAGGATCGAATTCAAATTTGGAGGTGTCATCCAGGACCCATAGCGCCTGACAACTGCATATACGGCATTTACTTACACCTTAAGGGGGGCCATGGGGGGCATCAAATGTGTCAAATTTGAGGTTTCTCGAAAACTATACATAGGATCGAATTCAAATTTGTAGGTGTTCTCCAGGAACCATAGCGCCTGACAACTGCATATATGGCATTTACTTACACCTTAAGGGGGTCCTTGGGAGTCATCAAATGAGATAAAAAAATTCGGTTTCTCGAAAACTATACATAGGATCGAATTCAAATTTGGAGGTGTCATCCAGGACCCATAGCGCCTAAGAACTGAATAAACGGCATTTACTTACACCTCAAGGGGGGCCATGGGGGGCATCAAATGTGTCAAATTTGAGGTTACTCGAAAACTATACATAGGATCGAATTCAAATTTGGAGGTGTCATCCAGGACCCATAGCGCCTAATAGCTGCATATACGGCATTTACTTACACCTTAAGGGGGGCCATGGGGGGCATCAAATGTGTCAAATTTGAGGTTTCTCGAAAACTATACATAGGATCGAATTCAAATTTGGAGGTGTTCTCCAGGAACCATAGCGCCTGACAACTGCATATATGGCATTTACTTACACCTTAAGGGGGTCCTTGGGGGGCATCAAATGAGATAAAAATTCGGTTTCTCGAAAACTATACATACGATCGAATTCAAATTTGGAGGTGTCATCCAGGACCCATAGCGCCTAATAACTGCATATACGGCATTTACTTACACCTTAAGGGGGGCCATGGGGGGCATCAAATGTGTCAAATTTAAGGTTACTCGAAAACTATACATAGGATCGAATTCAAATTTGGAGGTGTTCTCCAGGAACCATAGCGCCTGACAACTGCATATATGGCATTTACTTACACCTTAAGGGGGTCCTTGGGGGGCATCAAATGAGATAAAAAAATTCGGTTTCTCGAAAACTATACATAGGATCGAATTCAAATTTGGAGGTGTCCTCCAGGACCCATAGCGCCTAATAACTGCATATACGGCATTTACTTACACCTCAAGGGGGCCATGGGGGGCATCAAATGTGTCAAATTTGAGGTTTCTCGAAAACTATACATAGGATCAAATTCAAATTTGGAGGTGTCATCCAGGACCCATAGCGCCTAAGAACTGCATAAACGGCATTCACTTACACCTCAAGGGGGCCCATGGGGGGCATCAAATGTGTCAAATTTGAGGTTTCTCGAAAACTATACATAGGATCAAATTCAAATTTGGAGGTGTCATCCAGGACCCATAGCGCCTAAGAACTGCATAAACGGCATTTACTTACACCTCAAGGGGGCCTATGGGGGGCATCAAATGTGTCAAATTTGAGGTTTCTCGAAAACTATACATAGGATCGAATTCAAATTTGGAGGTGTCCTCCAGGACCCATAGCGCCTGACAACTGCATATACGGCATTTACTTACACCTCAAGGGGGCCCATGGGGGGCATCAAATGAGATAAAAAAATTCGGTTTCTCGAAAACTATACATAGGATCGAATTCAAATTTGGAGGTGTCATCCAGGACCCATAGCGCCTAAGAACTGAATAAACGGCATTTACTTACACCTCAAGGGGGCCCATGGGGGGCATCAAATGTGTTAAATTTGAGGTTTCTCGAAAACTATACATAGGATCGAATTCAAATTTGGAGGTGTCATCCAGGATCCATAGCGCCTAAGAACTACATAAACGGCATTTACTTACACCTCAAGGGGGCCTATGGGGGGCATCAAATGTGTCAAATTTGAGGTTTCTCGAAAACTATACATAGGATCGAATTCAAATTTGGAGGTGTCCTCCAGGACCCATAGCGCCTGACAACTGCATATACAAATCATGATGAAAGACACATACTGAAAACCACATTGAAATAAATAATTTTTCAAAATATAAAATTGCGTGAAAATTCAAAAAAGTTGAAGGGGATGGCACAGGGTGCAACAAATATCCTTCATAAATGCATCAACATTTGCCAAAACTAAAACAAAAATTGAACTGTTTCAGGATTTTCTTTCAAAATATTCTTCTTTTGAGAATATGAATTTGTTTCATAATTTTGACGCGCAGCGTATATTCACTATCAACAGTCATTTTCTCTTCGATAGCCAATTTTTTGTTTAGTAGCTATTGCTGCTTTCTTGACGGAATACATCATACGGGAAGATACTGATCCTGACAAAGACTACATCGCATTGATACCTTGTGGACACAGTAGGTACCGAAAAATGTGATGTAGGTACACCTATTATAAAATATTTATATGTTGCATATTATGTTTCGGTTGTCCGCTCAAGGGAGAATTTCGTAACCGAGTAGGTATACGAAAAATAGGTGTACGCGTCCGCCCAAGGGAGTGTCCGCTCAAGAGAGGGTACCATCTGAAGGATTTGCATTACCGAATTCAGGACTATGAAAATGTGTCCGTTCAACAGAGGTGTCCGTTAGTAGAGGTTTCACTGTATTGCCAACAGGCCGAATCCAACAAAATTTCGCTAAAGGTTGCGCGTTTCTGTTCTCGAAATGACTGCCAAGTTTCAATTCCATATCTCTCGTAGTTCCTGAAATAATATCAGGAAATAATATCAGGGAAATAACCTCAAAATGTCTTTAACTCCTAAGCCGTACGTCCCATTTTGATGAGAAATCTACCCTGAAAGTTTGAAGTCGATAGGACCAACGGTACCTACTCCCGTTATCGTGCATACGGCAGACCGACCGTTGCCAAAAAATCTGACAACGGATTCGTAATCAGGGAGTACAAATTAGACGTTTTAGACCATTTTCGGCTCAAAATTCGAAAATTACAGACATTTAGACGAAATGATAGGACGATGTACCCCAGAACATGCGCCCAAAAATTTCTGTGAGTGATATATACCTAATATATACTACTTCCTGCACACGACGATATTTTGACAACCAGGTGATTTTGTATTGTAATGCAAATTAGCAATGAGGGTCACACGATAGATCCCAGTTTGAACTTAACTAAACTTCAAATAATATAATATAATAATGATATTTATAATCATACATCGTAAACTACCGGCTCATCCAAATGCGATCTGCGCGGAGGACAAACTACGTATTTCACGTTGACTTGCGATCTACAATCCATCGGGGAGAATACAATAGGAGTAACTGGAGTAAGAAGCGGAAAGCATCTTTCTCTTTCAGTCATCGGATATGCAATGCGCAGGCGCTCGAATACACTTGACTATGCGGTGGAATTCCAGAAGCGATGCGAACTATCGGGAACATTTGTAAGAGTTTTGTGGATGTTAGTAGTATTTTGGAGACTGATTTTAGTAGTAATCTCGATAGTTACAATATTTTCCGCAGAAATTACATCTTAAGGATTGAGAAATCACCATATGTTAAATCTTTAATTATCAGTTACTTAGTTTACCCCATTCAGTGCGGTACTATCCTGATAGATAAAGGTCGGAAGTGAGTGAGGAGAGGATTTTTTGCTTGACAAACGGCAAGAGTGTCAAAAACATTGGTGTAGTTCATTAATCGACTTTGGTGCTGACAGATGTTTCTAGTGTCAAAAGTAAAGGACAATTCGCGAAGAATCTTCTGAGTAGGTGTCCAATATTTCAGTTTTTTGCTCAATATTCCTTGAACAAGAATTTTTCAATAATTCTCATATTTTGTTGACCTGTTTTATATTTTGCTTCTTTTTCCTTTGTTCTCTATATTATTTTCATCAGTTCTTCGGAGGATTCTGTTCTTGAAATCAATATCAAATTCGTTTCGTTTTTGCGACACTTCTCTCTTTATATTTCTTCATTTTATAAGTTATATCCAAAACACTCTGCGCTTTGAATTCCGTGTTTTTGTTGGAATTCTGAATTTTGTTCAATCAACCATCATTCATCGATTCTGTTTTGCTCCCTCCATATTCTTCATTGATTATCTCAGTATTAACATATTTGATAACTTAGAATTAAATATGGTTTATAAAAAATATAACGTACTAGCAGCTATATTAGAATACATACGACTGAATTGTGCAAATTGTAATTATGACGAGCTCATCGATCCGAAAAATGATTGTATTAAAGCTATGTCATTTGAACTGAAGATATTTCCTAGTATAATATGTCAGTATATCAGAAGAAATTTAGATGAAGTTATTCCCATCTTGAATAATTGTTCCCAGAGGGAAAACATTGATCAGATCTTGCAAATTGAAGAAAAAAAAATATTAACGACTTCAACTCCTGAAAAATCTATCGATATCAGTAAAACATTGATTTTAGACGTAACCAATATTTCTCCAATTCGTGATACTGTTTTATCATATGAAAACGGAAATGAAGAGATTGACTACAAAGATGTTACTGTAAATACTTTGGAGTTGTCTAGTGACCTGCATCTTTCCGACCCTGTGGTAAATGAATTACTTCCACATGGAAGTATCAATCGTATTCGCAGGAACGAGGTGCAGTTATCTTATAAAAACTGCGTAAACTTGGAAGGAAAATTCAATATTCCTGACAATCATCGTGAATATTTATTCGAGGATTGTAAATCTAAGGAATATTTCAATTATTATTTGAGGAACAGAATTCACAAATATGTGAATAACACCTGTTCTCTAGCAATGAAATCTAAAAAATTTTTACTTAATGGGGATATACTTATAACGGCCTATTGCGTTCATAATGAACGGAACTGTAAGAAATTCAAAATCCATGTAGTATCTAGACGATTTGTAAATGTTTATAGTTCTTCACGAGACTTTTACCATGAGAAATTGATTACGACCTATGTTAAGGGTCATGAAAGGTTGAAGGCCAAAAAGAAGTTACTACTTTCTAAACCACTTGAATATAAGAAAAAAACTCTTTTACGGGCAAACGTAAAGTTGATAAATCATGGAAATCTTCAAGATATCAAATCTGATCCAACTATAAGAAAAATCAGATCGGAAGCTAAACGACAGCTGGATAGAGACGTGGATGATTGGCGAGATATATGTAAGATGCAATTATGTAATGGGGAATATATACAAGAAGTCAGCATACCATTTATGGTGAAACTCTTCAGTAGGGAACAATTACAAGTTCTCAAATATGAAAAGAATATCAAACCTTCCCCTTTTTTTTTGCACTTCGATGCAACAGGATCCATCATTAGGAAACCCTATGAAGAATGCAAACGCATCTATCTCTATTCTGGGGTAATTCAAACCAGCAACGGACGAATTTTTCCAGTGATGGAATTGATTTCAGGAACACACTACTCAAGAGATCTTCGTAAATTTTTTGGGGATTTCAAATATTTCGCCACGCAGCATTCAAACTGGCCCACTTTCAGCGGTGTAGTAACAGATTTCTGCTTAGCAAGTTTAAATGCGTTATCTCAGGAATTTTGTGGAATGCAATTAATTTCTTCTTCTTCAAGTGCCATATCCGCGGCGGATGTCGGCAACCATCATAGCTATCTTGACCTTGGAGACAGCGGCTCTAAAGAGATGTTTTGAGCTGCATCCAAACCACTCTCTCAGATTTCTCAGCCATGAGATTCGTCTTCTTCCTACGCCTCTTTTGCCTTCTATTTTCCCCTGCATTATTAATCGTAAGATATTGTACTTCTCGCCTCGCATTATGTGTCCCAAATATTGTAACTTTCTCTCCTTGATGGTACGTTCAACTTCTTTTTCTCTACCGATTCTTCTTAGCACCTCGATGTTGGTGATACGATCCCTCCACGAAATTCTCAGAATTCTTCGGTAGGTCCACATCTCGAAAGAGTTAAGACGCCTCATTGCATCTGCATTTAGCGTCCATGCTTCCACCCCATAATAGAGCACACTGTGTACATAGCATTTTGCCAATCGCAGTTTGAGATGCAATGTCAGATCCTTGCTGCACAGGACTTTTTTCATTCTTATAAAGTTGGAACGAGCTTTTTCTATTCTAGTTTTTATTTCTGCGGTATAGTCATTGTTTTCTGTTATAAGTGTTCCTAAGTAAGTGTATCTTTTTACTCTTTCGACCTGCTGACCACCAACCAGCAGTACTTCGTTTGTGTCATTGTTCTTGCTGATTTTCATGAACTTGGTTTTTTTGACATTAAGAGAAAGTCCGTACTTCCCGCTACATCTTAATATCTTGTCCATAACTCTCTCTAAATCCTTCAGACAGTCAGCTATTATTACGGTATCGTCAGCATATCTGATGTTGTTGATCAAGACTCCATTCACCTTTATACCAGCTGTCTCACCTTCCAAGGCTTCCAGTATAATCTGCTCCGAGTACGCATTAAACAACAAGGGCGACAGTATGCAACCTTGCCTGACTCCTCTCTTTATTTCCACTTCCTCAGATCTTTCCTGCCCATTTTTTACTGTGGCCCGTTGGTTGTAATACAGATTTGAAATTAATCTTACATCTTGTTTGTCCAGGTTTTTGTTCTTGAGAAGGTCTATAAGTTGGTCGTGTTTTACCTTATCAAAAGCTTTATTATAGTCTATAAAGCAGATATAGAGGTCGCGATTAACATCCAGGCATCTCTGAGTCAACACATTGAGAGAAAACAATGCCTCTCTTGTGCCAACCCCATTTCGGAAGCCAAATTGACTCTCACTTATATCCAGTTCTAGTTTGGAACGTATTCTGGTATGTATAATTTTAAGGAGAATTTTTAATGTATGTGACATTAAGCTTATGGTTCGGTAGTCGCTGCATTCTCTGGCATTAACTTTTTTCGGTAGACATATGAATGTTGATGTTAACATTTCCTTTGGTATAATTCCTGTATTGTAAATTGTGTTGTATAAACTCACCAAAATATCTATGTTTTTGTCGTCAATTAATTTAAGTAACTCACTTGGTATCTCGTCTGGGCCTGCAGATTTCTTATTTTTCATGGATTCCAGTGCATGTTCAACCTCGCACTTAGTTATTTCAGGTCCCACATCTCCATCTTGATGTTCTGAAGGGGTATTTTCCATTCTCTGGTCATAAAATAATTCCTCTATGTATTCCCTCCATCGCTCTAGTTTTTGTTCAGTTTCCATTATGATATTTCCTTCTTTGTCGAGGAGTATACTTGAAGTATTTCTTTTATTCATTCCCGCGAGCTCTTTGACCTTCTTGTTTAGATTAAAGTTGTCATACTTGTTTTGTAAATCTTCTATCTCCTTACATTTATCAGAGAAGTATGTTTCTTTTGCTTCTCTTATTTTTCGCCTTATTTGGATTTGTAGCTGCTTGTATCGAATGTTGTTATTTGACTTGCATCTTCTTCTTTCATCCATCAACTCCAAGATTCCGTCTGTCATCCAATCTTCTTTCCTATGTTTGCTTGTTATAAGTTCTTTTTTACTTGGTTCTATAAGTGCTGTTTTAAGGAACTGCCATTGTTGTTCTGCGCTTTCCTCATTTTGCTGAGATTTGGTGGTGGCTTTTTCTAAGTTTGCGTTGATCTGTTGTTTAAGTTTTTCTCTGATTTCTTCTGATTTTAGTTTCTCTATGTCTAGTTTATCAACTTTATGCTTGTTTTGCATCTTTTTTAGCTGTAACTGAAACCTAGCAATAAGAGGATTATGATCAGATGATACGTCCGCACCAGGGTAAGCTTTTACCGTTTTTATTGCGTTTCGATATCTGTGTTTTATTAGGATGTAATCGATCTGATTTCTGACGATGTTGTTGTCTTTGTCAGCTGGTGATTTCCATGTATACAGACGTCTCTTGGGAAGTTTGAAAAACGTGTTCGTTACCACAAGATTATTTTCTTGACAGAATTCAACAAGACGATCGCCCCTCTCGTTGCGTACACCAAGTCCGTACTGCCCTACTGTAGAGTCACATCTTCCTTCGCCGATTTTAGCATTAAAATCACCCATAACTACTGTTATATCTCTAGATGCAGTTAGTCGTAATGTCTTTTGAAGGTCACTATAAAAGTTTTCTAACTCTTCTTCGTTTTTGTCAGCTGTAGGAGCATAAATTTGTATTAGGTTTAGTTTTCCGTGAGTTGTCATCAGTTGTAGCAACATAACTCTTTCGGACATTGGTATGAAGCCTGTTACTGATTTTACCACGTTTCTGTCAAGAATTACGGCCACTCCATAGCGGTGTTGAGTGTCATCATTGCCAGAGTAGTAAACTCGTCCATTTTCTGTACTAAGTTCACCCGAACCAATCCATCTTGTGTCACTTATTCCAACAACATCAATCTTTAGTCGCACCATCTCCTGCTCTATGTTTCTTAACTTTCCAGGCTCGTACATACTTCTTACGTTCCATGTCGCAATTTTAAGAGTTGATTTGTATATTTTCAACAAACAGGGATTTCGCTGGTTGACGACCTGGGAAGCCCTGCTGTTTATGTCATCTCTTCCCCTGCCGAATCTTGGCATCCGAAAACCATGATTAGTAAACTGTTGACTGTCATTTCTCTGAGCCATGACGATTTCTAGGGAGTCTTAATGAGGTAGTTTCCCCTTGCTTTCCTCATCGCTGTGTAAGCACCGCTTCAGTTGTTTCAACCACGCCGCTTAGTGTCTGATTCTCAACCAATAGTAATCAACGGTACTCAACAGTACTTTGCTTGAGGTCAGTGCTGAACAACCAGCTGCCGTTGTTCAGTGCTAGTTTTGGTCCACCCCGGGTATTTAATTTTCCCGGTACCACCCATATCTGGGAGGCGTTCCCCTATCCGCCACCTGGGGAGGCGCCCGATGGAGGACTAGCAACCCCACACGGGCAATTAATTGAGTATATAAATTTCTGTTATAATAATTTCTACGTTGTTACCAGTAAGCCAAGAGAGAACATGATCTCCCTCCATCTGTGTTGTGCTCATTTTGTGAAGATGTTTTGTAAAGATATTGAACAGACAGTGGGCCAAGTTAATATTCAAAACCAATTGAAGGATTTGATGGCTTGCTGTATGACATTACAAGAATTCAACCAAATTGAGGGCTGGATGAAACATGTTTTCATTTTGTTATGTCATCCAAGTGATAATCCGATTGTTAAGAACTCATTTCAACATCTTTTGCTAATAGCTGCTGGTGAAGAACACAGTATACCCAAAGTATACAACCATCAACTGAAGTCAACAGAAATGTCATCGGTTCAAGATCTTCCAAATTATTCTCTTGCAAAGCAAAGCCTATTTTATAAACATTTCGACAAAGTCCGATATAATATTGATGAGGATGTATTGAATGACGCAACTAATTCATATTATAACCCTAAATTGTATGACCTTATAATGAAAAAATATATACCGTACTTGCCTCTGTGGTCAGCTATCATGCTAAAAAGATTTGATAGGAATAGAGTAAGCAATGCCCCCGTTGAAAATTACTTCAACACAATGAAGCATAGAATTCTACGAGGAGAAAGAAATTGGAAGTGCTCCCGATTTGTGAGAGCGACCAGAGAAACGGTTTTGGCTCTGTATAAAGAAATGCTCTGCGTTATTCCAAAGAGCAATTTGACAGGACGTTTTCATAGGCAGGACAAGGTAATGTGGAACCGAAGAAGACCAGTATATAAAGGGCATTTCGAGGGACGCCATTTAAGGAACATGATAAAGAAGCAAATTAATCAAAAACATGATGAAACGACAACACCAATTTGCCAGTATTGTGCAGAGGGTTCTTTGGAGACTACAGCTACTGATTGGGTGCAATGTGATGCATGTACCATGTGGGTTCATCAGAATTGTGAGCCTGATAAAACTTTTACAGGAGAATTCATCTGCAAATTCTGTAAAGCAGCTCAAACAGAAGAAATCCATGATGAAATAACCGAGGAAGTATCCTTCAAAATTAACAGAGTGAATTTTCTTGATAATGGTCTCATGAAAGACTATACGTATTACAAGAAATTTTCTAATGGAAGGGGCTATATAGTTGCGATACTAGATCATCCTCGTAGAAAATTACCTCTCTCTGATTATTTAACCTTGAATGGTGAAAACTGGCTCAGTGATTCTATCATGGATTTTATTTTGAACATGATGAATAAAAGCGGCGTGTATCAAATAATTGATGCTGGACTACAGGCCCAATTCATCTTCAACGAACCAAGTCATATTTTCCTCAAGAATTTTAAGATTCACAAAAAAAATTTGTTCATACCCTTGATAGTCAATGGAAATCATTGGTGCGCTGTAGAAATCAATATTTCAAAGAGGGAATTCACATATCTGGATCCTTTTGGCGAAGAACTTTCCACAAGTATTTCATATTTGAAAAAGTTCATTACCTATTTAGAGAAAAGCGATCAATTGAATGAACTACAAAATGTTCACTGTTGGAAAATGATAAGTAAAAAACACATTGAGCAAAGGGATGCCTATAATTGTGGTATTTTTATTCTATACTTCTTTAAACAGTTGATCAAAAATAAATCTCTCGATGAATATGCAGACATGAATGAATTACGAAAACAATACCAAAAAGATGTCCTCATATCTTCTATGTCACTGAAAAACACTTGTCTCATCTGTGGTACTACTCGAGATGAATCATACAGACGGTGCAAATATTGTGTGAGAATATTTCACGAAAGATGTATGTTCGAAAACTTGATAAAGAATGATATGTGTGATCTATGCTTCCAATACAAGTGAGGATTCTTATTAACGGAAGAATTATCCTTTTTAAGTATTTAATTGATTATGGCTAATAGATTAGTAAACTATTCTATCTTCTCGATGTCTGAATATGATCAATAGAATTTCGTTTTGTTAACGCACTCTTGGATATGAGCTCGGAATCAACAACCAATCCTGAGTTCATATAGTATTTATACGGCCTGAAACTGCGACAATAATCTTGTCCAGCAAATTAAGTTTTATGGACGACTTGATATTAGTTACTGATCCTGCTACTCACAAAAACATATTTTCTTTCATCACGGTATGATATGAAAATGAAGCGTTCATTCATTACAGCATTTTCAATGCACACTTCTGAGCATAGGCCTCTTCCAAATTCTTCCACCTTGAACGATCTTGCGTCGAGACCATCCAGGTTTTTCCCGCATAAGCCGTTGGGTCATCTGAATGGGGGACGACCAACATTGCGCTTGGTCTCTCGAGGACGCCACCCATGACGGCTACAGTCCATTTTATTTCGTCCCTTTGCAAAATGTCCCACCCAACGCCATTTCAGTCTCACTATACGGTTACATCTGACACCCCCGTTTGAGATTTTAAGTCTTAATTTCTAACTTTGTCTCGTCTAGTGATGCCCAATAGAGCGTAGATTTCATCGTCATATATCTTGCCAGTGACAACTATTCTGCTGAAGTGACATTTCTGCATAACTGAAGAGGAAAAATTAATTCAATTAACCATTACTTTATTATTTGTTAATTTGTTTAACCGCATGTGATATTAGAATTTAATAGATGTTTTATGACAGGCGTTCACTTGGAATCCCATTGGGATGTAGAGGGACGTCTTTGATGTATTTTATTTTTATTACATAACCCACTGATCTACAAATTTTTAAATTTTCATTCGGTGGTATTAGTGTTCAATGCTTTTACCAGGTTTTTTGTTTATTTACCTTATTATTCATATATTTTTTTCAGTTTTCATATTTTCCTTACATTATGTATTTGTATTTACACTGAAAATTTAATAAGGAAATTGATATTATTCATAGTTAGAACACGGATAACTGATAAACTCTGGGTGATATACGTTTTAAACATAATTGTATTCGAAGCAGTTTACTTTAATATTTGTGTGCATAAATTACTAACATAATTGTAACTCCAAATTCTACATCATAATCTATGCTATTGTATAATTTTTAAGAAATTTTTTTAAATTTTGCTACTAAAATTATCCACCAACGACCTTCAATGGGTGTAGATAAATGCCGTATATGGAGTTGTTAGGTGCAATAACTTTTTGATAACACCTCCAAATTCGATCCCATGTATAGAAATAAGGAAAGATGGCAAATTTGACACATTTGATGCCCCCCATGGGCCCCCTTGAGGTGTAAGTAAATGACGTTTATGCAGTTATTAGGCGCTATGGGTCCTGGAGGACACCTCCAAATTTGAATTCGATCCTATGTATAGTTTTCGAGAAACCTCAAATTTGACACATTTGATGCCCCCCATGGCCCCCCTTAAGGTGTAAGTAAATGCCGTATATGCAGTTATTAGGCGCTATGGGTCCTGGATGACACCTCCAAATTTGAATTTGATCCTATGTATAGTTTTCGAGAAACCTCAAATTTGACACATTTGATGCCCCCCATGGGCCCCCTTGGGGTGTAAGTGAATGCCGTTTATGTAGTTCTTAGGCGCTATGGATCCTGGATGACACCTCCAAATTTGAATTCGATCCTATGTATAGTTTTCGAGAAACCTCAAATTTGACACATTCGATGCCCCCCATGGGCCCCCTTGAGGTGTAAGTAAATGCCGTTTATTCAGTTCTTAGGCGCTATGGGTCCTGGATGACACCTCCAAATTTGAATTCGATCCTATGTATAGTTTTCGAGAAACCGAATTTTTTATCTCATTTGATGCCCCCCATGGGCCCCCTTGAGGTGTAAGTAAATGCCGTATATGCAGTTGTCAGGCGCTATGGGTCCTGGAGGACACCTCCAAATTTGAATTCGATCCTATGTATAGTTTTCGAGAAACCGAATTTTTTTATCTCATTTGATGCCCCCCAAGGACCCCCTTAAGGTGTAAGTAAATGCCATATATGCAGTTGTCAGGCGCTATGGTTCCTGGAGAACACCTACAAATTTGAATTCGATCCTATGTATAGTTTTCGAGAAACCTCAAATTTGACACATTTGATGCCCCCCATGGCCCCCCTTAAGGTGTAAGTAAATGCCGTATATGCAGTTATTAGGCGCTATGGATCCTGGATGACACCTCCAAATTTGAATTCGATCCTATGTATAGTTTTCGAGAAACCTCAAATTTGACACATTTGATGCCCCCCATGGGCCCCCTTGAGGTGTAAGTAAATGCCGTTTATTCAGTTCTTAGGCGCTATGGGTCCTGGATGACACCTCCAAATTTGAATTCGATCCTATGTATAGTTTTCGAGAAACCGAATTTTTTTATCTCATTTGATGCCCCTCATGGGCCCCCTTGAGGTGTAAGTAAATGCCGTATATGCAGTTGTCAGGCGCTATGGGTCCTGGAGGACACCTCCAAATTTGAATTCGATCCTATGTATAGTTTTCGAGAAACCTCAAATTTGACACATTTGATGCCCCCCATGGGCCCCCTTGAGGTGTAAGTGAATGCCGTTCATGTAGTTCTTAGGCGCTATGGGTCCTGGATGACACCTCCCAATTTGAATTTGATCCTATGTATAGTTTTCGAGAAACCTCAAATTTGACACATTTGATGCCCCCCATGGGCCCCCTTGGGGTGTAAGTGAATGCCGTATATGCAGTTGTTAGGCGCTATGGCTCCTGGAGGACACCTCCAAATTTGAATTCGATCCTATATATAGTTTTCGAGAAACCGCAAATTTGGCACATTTAATAATAAGTATTTTTGCATCGAAATCCGCCCAATCATTGAGTCTCGTACGAGGATTTCAAGGTCAAAGTTTGCTATCTCGGTTTGCTGCTTTCACACCGGTGAGTTTATCCCCAGTTGAGGATGGTAATGTTTCGCGAGACACGTGTAGTGGTAAAATTATTTTTGAAATCTTCACATTTTAAAGCATTGTAACTTAGTTATTTTATTTACTTTATATTAATTTCGGATTATAGTCAGGTCCAACTCTTCATTGATGAAAAGATTATTATTGATATCCAATTCATTAAATTGGATAATTTCATATCCTATGAATTTGGTTTTTAGATGGGCGTTTCTACAACCCACACTGAATATAAAATATTTTGAGGTATAAATGAATCCATGAACTGCGACAAGAATGACTCGTGTGTTGTAACGCGAAATTCCCTAGAGCTGGAAAAAATGACTGTTGGTCCATCTAGCAAAAAAACTAAAAAACTCTATTGCATGTAATGCGAGAAATTCCAGTCGAAGTTCGCCAGGCACTTAGAAACAGTGCACAAAAATGAGGAAATTGTACAGGAGTTTGCTAATCTGAAACCTGGTTGCCCTAATCGAAAAAAAATTATTGATACCATAAAAAAACAATCGCAATTCAGATATAACACTAGATCTGGTATCAATAGAGGGAATCTCGTAGTGAGTCGACGGCCACAGAAAAAATTTAAAAGAAGCCGAAAAGATTATAAGGTTTGTTTCAATTGCGAAGGTTTTTTTTCGGAATACAACCTGCGGCATCATGACAAAAAAATGTTTCAATTTTCATGGAAAGAAAGAAAGAAATTTGACCATAATGGGTCGGAAGATAGTATTGACATTACATGCAGAAGCATCTGACAAACTTCGGAATGACATATTTCCGGTATTAAAAGAGGACAAAATTGTGAGAAATATAAGGCAGGATAGATTAGTGATATTATATGGAAATAGAATATGCCGTAAATATCGTTTATAGCATCAAAATGACTTAATTAGATCCCACCTACGTATGATAGGGAGATTTTTGATTTCCGTTAATTCTAAAAATCCTGAAATAAAATATATGGCCTCTCTATATGATCCTAAGATTCCTAAGTATTATGATGACACTGTTGCAGCTATTAATGAAAGAGCTGGTTTTGATAGCGAAACGAACCAACTGCGTACAATACAGGTTCTATAACAAAAAAATAGCTGCAATGCAAATTGTTGACTGTATTAAAAGGAAATCAATACAAGAAAAACAAAATGCAGAAGATTTTTTAAAATTATTGCTTAGTGATATTTCAGTATAGGTCAATAAAACTGTCGTAGAAACGCAAGCCGAACAGAAAAGAAAAAAATAATATTGCCAACTGCAAATGATATCAAATTGTCGAAATATCATTTAAAGAAAAAAGCAAGAATAGCATTGAATAGCTTGAAATTGAAGTCACACTAATATATGTATATGTTCAGTTGTTCAACGGGAGAAAAGCTGGAGAATGTGAGAGAATTTTTATCGAAGATTACCAATCGCATAGTAAAGTTGACTCCACGTCAATCAATTAGGTATTGTGTTTGAACCATCAATGAGATTTTCTTAGCACATTTCGAATTGCATTCAAAAAGCTTATGTTCGTTTAAAGTTGCTATACTCTTATCGGCACGAATTGGATGTTGACGTGAAGAAATTGTTATGTGACGCTCTCTTGCTCTCGTGTTCAGCCATGGCGATACAGTTTATGCTTAACACAATATGATAAAATGAGAATTCAAAAGGTCCAGAATTCCTGTTTGCGGGTTATTTATGGTATACGGATAAGAGAGGGTTACACCTTGCTTGTTTTTATCATAGGATTATAGTTAATGACACTCCCGGATGTCTCAACAACAAAATTATATTTAGAACACATGTACACAATATAAATATTCGTTTTAAAGGTTTGTTAACGACTCCTATTCATAGAACTACATTTTTTCAGCGAAGTTTTTCCTACAATGTCGTCCGAGTATGTAATAGTCTTCCAGATATCAAATCCCTTGAACCATCTTTATTTAAAGCAAAACTCTTTAAGAATCATTTAGAATTGCATAATAATTAAGTCATTCGTTACAATTATTTAATTATAAAAAAATTCTTGGTTTTCCTTTTTTTTTTGTTGTTTCTGCAATTTCAAGTAATTTTTTAGTTTTAATGTCAGCAACCGTCTGTGTAAATACATAGGTTAAGTAGAGCAGGATTGAGCTATCCCTATAGAATTATAGATGGTCAAGCCTGGTTCCTCAATGAAGATATGACTATAATAAATGTTCTTCTTTGTAATACTTATGTATATTGAGAAAATAAAATCATTATTATTATTATTATTTCTGGCATGTTCTATGGACGGTTTGATATCTGTTGATGAGATCATAGAAATAAAATGTTCTTTCAGTATAAGAAATCAGAATCCCAATGATATCTAATTAAAATTTTTAGATGAATGTCGCAAACTCGAATATCATAGTGAACATTATTACCAAATTCAGGGGTTATTGAATATTTGTGACAGGCAATAGTGTGAATTGATCATATTCACATTCAAAGGAATAATTAAATATCGCGAGGATAAAAAAGAATAGCAAATTTTGGGAAGAAAAAGTGCTCCCGCATTTGAAATTTTTTTATTATTTCGATTTTTTGCCTTACGTTATTCAAGGGAAAGGAAATAGCTTGGAGCATTCTACTGAGAGGAAATGGAGGACACTCAAAGATTCAGAATTTTCTCGGAATGGCCTAGTGAAAGATATAAACTTTTACAAAATATACCTGATCGCTGGCAAACAGAAAGTAAATCAAGGAGAGCGTCAGAACGCAACTATATGAATGCATTTTCCGAAAATGTATCCTGTAAACCCCCGAAATTATTTGACAAATTTTGTGATCGATAATTATTTCTGCCTGATTGATTCACAGGTTACAATCGGCTATATCTAAGGATCCACTCATCGTAGAGACTTGCGGTGAAAATTTTTAATACTAATGTGTACAAAAAAACAAACTGGAAATTGTTTTGAAGTTCATACCTCCACCGCTAGGTGTCGTAATAGCTATCGTCGTGTAGAAATATGAATTTTACTCGAAAATGTTTCATATCAAGTTGATGAAAATATATCACCACTGTAATCCTTGGAAAATTCTGTATCTTTTTGAATTATCACTTTCGATTTTACGAAATCAAATAAGGGTAGGGGAAAGGGAGAAATCTAATTGATTGAAATGTCTGTAACTTCAGTTTGGCTCAATATTTTTGAGCAAATTTGATTTCGTTTGAGAGATAACATCTTGTTGATTAAGGAAAAAATATACTCACGATGAATTTGTTTTTGCTGCTTCTTATAGGGGGCGCTAAGTCAGGTGGTTATAGTTTTGTTCATTTTTCACCAAAATTTCAAACGATAGAATTTTCTTAACAGACACAGAAATTCTATCGAATATACATGAAAAAACCTGGAGGTTGCAAAACGATAGCTTCAGGCGTTCTGGAGTTATAGCCGAAAGTAGATATTCTTCAACTGATGCACTAAAAAACTAAATTGTGTCTTAAGGTTCTATGGCCGCACATCCCATGACCCAAGAAAATCGAAAATGATTGTCTCAAATGTTCAAAATTCTTCCATCTTGTTGCATAGAATGTTCCTATCACAGGAGAAGTTATTTATATCCTTTTTTTAATTTTTTTTATTAGTAGAGATGGGGGACATCTGATACGCTAATTGATTCTTCTGGTACCGGACCTATCGCAGATATAGGTGTCACCCCTGGACAGAGTCGCGCCCTGGTTAAATTGTACTACCATAAATACCCTCAGGCAATGGGCATGGGTATGACACAGCTCATGCCCAAGACACCTGATGTGTGCCGGGTAATAACAACAATGTATGTCAACTCTCTATTAGCAATAGTTCCAAACGATATCCATCAAGAGATCATAGACGGACTCAGCAGTGCTGTCCTATCAGGGAACATCAAACTCTATGAGATGAGTGATACAGAGTACAAAGATATCCAGTATTACCGTGCATCACCTGAAAGAATAATGTACTGCGCCTTTATAGCAGGAACCGCTTTTACTAAACAAGGAGCCACTGGAGTACAGGGTGGGCAAATTTCGATGTTTTAGCACTACAACTTTTGAACCAGAGGAGATAGACAAAATCTGATACCCACTTCTCGATCTCTTTTTCTGAGAAACTAACAAGGGTAGTATTCATTTTTGGACACCTTCTTTTGTTTTCGAGTTATAAGCGAAAATTGGAAAAATGGCGATATCGAAAAACATCTATATCTCCGCTAATACTGAAGATAGAGCTCTGAAATTAAAACATTATAGAGGCACTTTTTTACGTAGAATCCAGTGGCGTGCTCGTATTTCCAAAAGGGTTTTTAATTACGAAGCTATGACCCAAAGTTATGTTTTTTCAAATGGGAACACTAGATTTTTGTGTCATTTTCTGAAAGCTTGATTTTTCCTGATTCAAAAAATATATAACATCTTATGATTCGGATCAATATAAATAAAAGAAAATGACCAAAAACCTCTTTTCACCTAAGAGTCTCAATATTTCTATGGTTTTAACTGTTGATGAACACAGAAAAATTGAGCTTTCTATAACAAGAGCAGTGTCCTTCCGTCAATCTGATTATTTCTATGCTTTTCACTTATTTCTACAAAATTCGAATCTAGATATGTTATATAAATTTGTTATCTAAAAATTGATTTGGAAATAACGGAGAAACCACAAGATCGAATTTTTCAATCGAAAGAGTTGTATTGAGATGCATGTATCAGGAGATTATTTACATAGGTCTCCAGAATCAATACGCACAAGTACCAATCCATTTTAAACAGCATAATATGAAACAATTCATATATGATTGAACTCAACATTTAAATTACGAAGGGACAAACAAGAAATAATATTTAACCTAATAATGACAACAATTGCACAATGCACAGTCGACACCTCTTCTCGATATTTCAATAGATGAATATTTGAAACTGTATTCAAGCTACCTAGGAAACTTTTTCCAAGTTCGTTTATCTTTTCGAAAATATTTGTATAAAATAAATATAGATTCGAATTTTGTAGAAATAAGTGAAAAGCATAGAAATAATCAGATTAACGGAAGGACACTGCTCTTGTTATAGAAAGGCTCATCAACAGTTGAAACCATAGAAATATTGAAACTCTTAAGTAAAAAAAGGTTTTTGACCATTTTCTGTTATTTATTTTGATACGAATAATACGATGTTATATATTTTTGAAATCAGGAAAAATTAAGCTTTCAGAAAATGGCACAAAAATCTAGTGTTCCCATTTGAAAAAATATAACTTTGGGTCATAGCTTCGTAATTAAAAACCCTTTTGAAAATACGAGCACGCCACTGAATTCTACGTAAAAAAATACCTGAATAATGTTTTAATTTCAGAGCTTTATCACCAGTATTAGCGGAGATATAAATGTTTTTCGATAACGCCATTTTTCCAATTTTCGCTTATAACTCGAAAACAAAAGAAGGTGGCCAAAAATGAATACTACCCTTGTTAGTTTCTCAGAAAAAGAGATCGAGAAGTGGGTATCAGATTTTGTCTATCTCCTCTGGTTCAAAAGTTGTAGTGCTAAAACATCGAAATTTGCCCACCCTGTACAGATCACGGATTGGTGTAAGAACAGACTAGGGGCTATGTTTGCTAGAGCGTCCCGTGCTCCCATCGCGCCACCTGCAGAGGTTAGTATGGAGCTCCCCATATTAGCAGAGATATTAGGCAATAATATAGAGGTCAGATCGGCACTCCTCCGGCCAATAATTCGACTACACAGTGAGGAAGAATCCAGAGCACATACCACTATCTATACGGCAGTCCAATCACAGATAGACCTTGTAACTCAAAACTATATGATGTCCACACTCAGAATGTCCCTCAATTTCCACGACATGTGCGAGACACAGGCCAGTACGTTGCATTATTGGTCTGCTGAAAATCCACATTGTTTGCGAGAAATGCGGCACCAAGGTCGCTGGAGTCCGAACTATGTGGTATTAAATTTTAGGAAATCTAATTGGATGCTTGTATGACGATTTTCTACTGAAAAATTGGTGAGACTTTATTCATGAAATTAAATAAACAATTAAAATTTTCTAATTCCAGGAATTTTATCGAACGAATAAAAAGGGAAGACTACAACCAGTGTTCAAATATGAAAATATCAATTAATTGTACAATTTCCAAGCATATCAATGAACAAAACACAAAGAAGAATCTTCAAAATGCTCGAAAACACTCTCTGAGAAAACATTTGGTAAGAAAATTTAAGTTGTGCGGTGTTCATAAGCTTACCGAATTGGTTCGACTCATTCAATAATATATTATTTTCAGACTGACATGAATTTCCAAATGGTTTTTGGTAAATCATACTCCCTTTTCACAGATTAGGAGAGGTGCTATCAAAACATAATCACATTCCTCATGAAAGAGAAAAACGAGAAAAAAAAACTGTGAGAGAACTTCTGGGCACTGTTAGTGAAGGAAATTTCAGTGAAAGTAAGATTCTTTTCAAATCAAAATACCTGTACGATTTAAATTGGACCTATTTCTGATTTTCTCGGAGTTCTTATACTTAATTGTTTTATAGATGGACAAGATGCTTCAATTGTTTGGAGCTTATTTGGTGCCTACGATGGATGCCATTACTGGACAAAAACACAACCAAATATAGAATTGAAGATCCTCAGGGATCATTCCTGTTTGTTGGAAGGTAGATGCAGGAAGTGGAAGATCATATAGAGTATAAATCAAATAATTTGACAACTTTGTGTCTAATCCTTCACAATAATATATCTGTATGATATATTCAGTTTATTTTTGTCTTGGAATATATTCCAATTCTAAAAATGACAAATTTAATAATCAACCAAAAGAAAAATTCAAAATGACTAAAACTGTACAAATTGAGTAAACGGTTAATAAATTGAACAACTAAATTAACATAAAGACAGACGTACGTCTGTGAAGGATTAGACACAAAGTTGTCAAATTATTTGATTTATATTAAATATCCTTCATCAAGAAGACTCATTAAACTTTTATAATTTGATGTAATCATTTATTGAATAGAGAGTCAGTATCAACCAATTGATAAATTCAAAATTTCTGAAATTGTTTATTCAATTGTAAATGTCGATTTGTATATGTATTTCAAAAGAATAACAATGAAGAAATCTATGACTACCTTAGGTAATGGCTTGTTCTGTGAATCTTCATTAGAGCAACCGATACTGTTTAGTTAGTTTGTAGTTTCTTACTTGCAATTTTGTTGAGGTAGATATACACGTGGTAAGTTTGTAAATTTAATAATTCCGTTGAACTATAAGGCACTGATGAGGAAAAATTGTATTATTAAATACAAAAATTCCGAAACGTACGTCTGTCTTTATGTTAATTTAGTTGTTCAATTTATTAACCGTTTACTCAATTTGTACAGTTTTAGTCATTTTGAATTTTTCTTTTGGTTGATTATTGAATTTGTCATTTTTAGAATTGGAATATATTCCAAGACAAAAATAAACTGAATATATCATACAGATATATTATTGTGAAGGATTAGACACAAAGTTGTCAAATTATTTGATTTATATTAAATATCCTTCATCAAGAAGACTCATTAAACTTTTATAATTTGATGTAATCATTTATTGATTAGAGAGTCAGTATCAACCAATTGATAAATTTAAAATTTCTGAAATTGTTTATTCAATTGTAAATGTCGATTTGTATATGTATTTCAAAAGAATAACAATGAAGAAATCTATGACTACCTTAGGTAATGGCTTGTTCTGTGAATCTTCATTAGAGCAACCGATACTGTTTAGTTAGTTTGTAGTTTCTTACTTACAATTTTGTTGAGGTAGATATACACGTGGTAAGTTTGTAAATTTAATAATTCCGTTGAACTATAAGGCACTGATGAGGAAAAATTGTATTATTAAATACAAAAATTCCGAAACGTACGTCTGTCTTTATGTTAATTTAGTTGTTCAATTTATTAACCGTTTACTCAATTTGTACAGTTTTAGTCATTTTGAATTTTTCTTTTGGTTGATTATTAAATTTGTCATTTTTAGAATTGGAATATATTCCAAGACAAAAATAAACTGAATATATCATACAGATATATTATTGTGAAGGATTAGACACAAAGTTGTCAAATTATTTGATTTATATTAAATATCCTTCATCAAGAAGACTCATTAAACTTTTATAATTTGATGTAATCATTTATTGATTAGAGAGTCATTATCAACCAATTGATAAATTTAAAATTTCCGAAATTGTTTATTCAATTGTAAATGTCGATTTGTATATGTATTTCAAAAGAATAACAATGAAGAAATCTATGACTACCTTAGGTAATGGCTTGTTCTGTGAATCTTCATTAGAGCAACCGATACTGTTTAGTTAGTTTGTAGTTTCTTACTTGCAATTTTGTTGAGGTAGATATACACGTGGTAAGTTTGTAAATTTAATAATTCCGTTGAACTATAAGGCACTGATGAGGAAAAATTGTATTATTAAATACAAAAATTCCGAAACGTACGTCTGTCTTTATGTTAATTTAGTTGTTCAATTTATTAACCGTTTACTCAATTTGTACAGTTTTAGTCATTTTGAATTTTTCTTTTGGTTGATTATTAAATTTGTCATTTTTAGAATTGGAATATATTCCAAGACAAAAATTAACTGAATATATCATACAGATATATTATTGTGAAGGATTAGACACAAAGTTGTCAAATTATTTGATTTATATTAAATATCCTTCATCAAGAAGACTCATTAAACTTTTATAATTTGATGTAATCATTTATTGATTAGAGAGTCAGTATCAACCAATTGATAAATTTAAAATTTCTGAAATTGTTTATTCAATTGTAAATGTCGATTTGTATATGTATTTCAAAAGAATAACAATGAAGAAATCTATGACTACCTTAGGTAATGGCTTGTTCTGTGAATCTTCATTAGAGCAACCGATACTGTTTAGTTAGTTTGTAGTTTCTTACTTGCAATTTTGTTGAGGTAGATATACACGTGGTAAGTTTGTAAATTTAATAATTCCGTTGAACTATAAGGCACTGATGAGGAAAAATTGTATTATTAAATACAAAAATTCCGAAACGTACGTCTGTCTTTATGTTAATTTAGTTGTTCAATTTATTAACCGTTTACTCAATTTGTACAGTTTTAGTCATTTTGAATTTTTCTTTTGGTTGATTATTAAATTTGTCATTTTTAGAATTGGAATATATTCCAAGACAAAAATAAACTGAATATATCATACAGATATATTATTGTGAAGGATTAGACACAAAGTTGTCAAATTATTTGATTTATATTAAATATCCTTCATCAAGAAGACTCATTAAACTTTTATAATTTGATGTAATCATTTATTGATTAGAGAGTCAGTATCAACCAATTGATAAATTTAAAATTTCTGAAATTGTTTATTCAATTGTAAATGTCGATTTGTATATGTATTTCAAAAGAATAACAATGAAGAAATCTATGACTACCTTAGGTAATGGCTTGTTCTGTGAATCTTCATTAGAGCAACCGATACTGTTTAGTTAGTTTGTAGTTTCTTACTTGCAATTTTGTTGAGGTAGATATACACGTGGTAAGTTTGTAAATTTAATAATTCCGTTGAACTATAAGGCACTGATGAGGAAAAATTGTATTATTAAATACAAAAATTCCGAAACGTACGTCTGTCTTTATGTTAATTTAGTTGTTCAATTTATTAACCGTTTACTCAATTTGTACAGTTTTAGTCATTTTGAATTTTTCTTTTGGTTGATTATTAAATTTGTCATTTTTAGAATTGGAATATATTCCAAGACAAAAATAAACTGAATATATCATACAGATATATTATTGTGAAGGATTAGACACAAAGTTGTCAAATTATTTGATTTATATTAAATATCCTTCATCAAGAAGACTCATTAAACTTTTATAATTTGATGTAATCATTTATTGATTAGAGAGTCAGTATCAACCAATTGATAAATTTAAAATTTCTGAAATTGTTTATTCAATTGTAAATGTCGATTTGTATATGTATTTCAAAAGAATAACAATGAAGAAATCTATGACTACCTTAGGTAATGGCTTGTTCTGTGAATCTTCATTAGAGCAACCGATACTGTTTAGTTAGTTTGTAGTTTCTTACTTGCAATTTTGTTGAGGTAGATATACACGTGGTAAGTTTGTAAATTTAATGATTCCGTTGAACTATAAGGCACTGATGAGGAAAAATTGTATTATTAAATACAAAAATTCCGAAACGTACGTCTGTCTTTATGTTAATTTAGTTGTTCAATTTATTAACCGTTTACTCAATTTGTACAGTTTTAGTCATTTTGAATTTTTCTTTTGGTTGATTATTAAATTTGTCATTTTTAGAATTGGAATATATTCCAAGACAAAAATAAACTGAATATATCATACAGATATATTATTGTGAAGGATTAGACACAAAGTTGTCAAATTATTTGATTTATATTAAATATCCTTCATCAAGAAGACTCATTAAACTTTTATAATTTTATGATCATATAGAGTATTGGAAAAAACAAAATGAACAACCCCATACAGCCATTTATGAAAGGCATTTCATCGGAGATGATATAAAATTTATGAATGAATTGTATGCATATTTTGATGACAGAAGATTCAAATTCCATAGTTTTTTTTTAGAGTGGTTGATATTTGCTTCAAAACTATATATTTTACCTAGATTCTTCTAGAGAATCCTTAATGGTTTGGTCTTATTTTCACAAACTCCAAACCTCTTTAACATTTTCTAGTGTGTATATTTTATGAGAAAAAGTGTACAAAATATAAACATAATATTATGTATTATTATATATTATACATATAAAAAAATATGAGTTGAATTTTTGTTCTTTGTTTTTATGAGGGTTTATTTTATACGATGTATGGTATAAATTATTTAATAAATATCTTCAAACTATGTTTTGTTATGTTTCCACAAATCCAAAAATAGAGTTTGAATTTTCATTGAATCAATGAAACTATCTACTATTATAATTCCGAGAAGTCTAGGAAATCGCAGTCTAAGGTCCTAATACTTTTATTTTGGATAAAATTATAAACCAATAATTTTATTCAAAATAAAAAGGGTATGAACCTTTGATGACGATTTTCTCAACTTTTTGCAAAACCGAATAGTATTGATTCAATGTATACGTACGTTGAATGAACGTACCAAGTTAGTTAATCCAATGAACAAATATCATTCCGACAACGAAAACCATTCATTGGGTCAACGAACTCGTTCGTTCCAATAATAAACATCATACATTGATTCAACGAATTCGTACGTTGAATTAACGTACAACGTTCGTAAATCCAACGAACAAATTTCATTGGGACAACGAAACTGATTCATTCGGTCGATGAATTATCATACGTTGTCGTGATGTATCATAGTAGTGATATTTACGCACATTCGGTACGTACTCCCAATGTACGATAATTCGTTGGGCCAATGGACGCGTTCATTGGGACAATTTTGATGAATAAATAAATTGTCCCAATGTACTTTTTCATTGTATTTACGTACTCTTTTCGTTCAGTGTAGAAGGTGATTCACCGCTATAGCCTATTAGGAGTTTATGAAAAACTGGTCACAATTTTGTGCTGAAAATTTGCGTGTTGGGTTTTGAGACAATTTTCTTTCTCCCTAAAATATTTTCAGATCTCTTCAACTTCCGATTATACCGGAAATAGACTACCACTTTCTTATTTCAAATAGCGTATCCAAAATATTATTGCATCATTAGATAGCTTTTTTGATGACAGTTTCAGCAATATGCCATCCCTTGGGTAAAAACTCAACGGTTCATGAGTTAATGGAATTCCTAGAGAAAAATGGATCTTAGACTTTTTTGAATATTTCTGCAGATAGTAGTATTACAAGACTGTTTGCAGATTTTCACGTTAGAACCTATATTTTTTATCATTTCAGTCGATTCTACGTATAAAAAGGATGGGTACCTTGAGCAAACCTTATACCTAAAATGAATACTTCAAGAGTTATACGTTTTGTGCAGCATTTTTAAAATGAATACGAGTCGTTGTCGCCACCATTTTTTTTACCAAAGGTATGGCATATAATTGAAATTCTCATGAGTAAAGCTATCTAATGATGCAATAATATACTGGGTGTGCCATTTGAAAAGAGGAAGTACTAGTATGAAAATAAATAGATGAAATTTCGAATAGAGTAATTATATCATACGATATTAACTATTTATCTGGTCAATGTATCAGCAATAGGAAAATGCCATCAACACAACCATTGTCAGACAGAAGGTCTCCACGCCATTACGCAGGATTCATAATCGAAAGTAACCCAAGGAGAATGCATGTCATCAAGGGAGGATAGCGATATACCGGTTTCACCCTTATTAGGGATCATCAGCACCGCATAACCCTACCCAAGATGACAAACAAACGAAATAGCAGGCATCTTATTGAACGCTGGCAGACGCTAGTCAGTATGAATTACTGCAGAGGGCCACCCAGCGGACAAATAACCTAACTACCTCCTCCATGGATACCTCGAAAAAGCAGAATCCCACGTCAACAAGGAAAATCTTCCGTATTTAGCCTAAGCGACATTCATCGTGAATAATAACAAATAAAACGGCTAATATTTGGAAATACTTGATGAAAATAAATAGGTAAAATTTCCAATAGAGTAATTGAATCATACGATATTAACTATTTATCTGCTCAATGTATCAGCAATAGGAATGGTTGTGTTGATGGCATTTTCCTATTGCTGATACATTTACCAGATAAATAGTTAATATCGTATGATATAATTACTCTATTGGAAATTTTACCTATTTATTTTCATCAAGTATTTCCAAATATTATCCAATTTTTCGTCTTGAAGACTTCCCCCAGTCATACACTGGCTGATCAAAAATATCGAATATAGAATATTCTTCTATACTTTGACTTGAAACAAGGTGACCTATTAATGCCAAATAATTTTTTTATGTAAAAAGTAAATAAATATATGAGAAAATAAATAAATATGAATAAAAATGAAAGACTATGTATAGAAATAAATTAAAAATATCACAAATATCAGTTTCAGTCTGAAAATGATAGTTTCTTCTTGGAGTTCCTTAGCTGATTGTGAATCCATGTCTTTATTTGCGGTGATGTACGATTCTGAAGAACAGGAGTTTCTTTTAGCATTGTTTGTATCACCTTCTAAGGAGGTGGAGCTTTTCTGTTTATATAATCTCCAAAAAAATGGAAAATAGCATCCTTCTCCGCTTGGGTCCGTCCACCTCACTCTTTTGAAGATGCCACTAAGGTATGGGCTACAAAAATGCGAAAAAGAGTTGAAACAATAAACAAGTTTCAGTAACTTTCCAAGACGAGAGTGATTCTACTCAAACAACACATGCAATTTTTTCTCGCAAACATATATCGTGCGATATATCAACAGAATATTTTCAAGAGACATTGCATCGCACGGACAGATGATGTCAATTAATTAGCTACATATTTTTTTCTCTAAAAAAATATGTTGCTAATTTAAAGTTGGGGATACTATATGCCCTCAGTTTATCTTCCGCTTGCCAGTGCTCAGTAACTGCGAATGCAACACAGTCTGCATTATTAGATAATAAGACACCTACCTCATCTACACAATTTGCAATTGATTGTAAGTTCTGAAGTATCAAGCTGGATGATATATACGTATTTTGTCTTTTTGTTGTTGTAACCGTTGGAGTTTTTGTCTTCATAAAAAATGTCCACTTTGTCCATTAAGAAATTGACGATGACGCTCAAAGTCGAACCGCTTCACAGCAACATATTTAGGCCAAAATTCCGGTTTATACATTTCATTCTTTTTTTCAAGAGGAGCCGTAACAACGAATCGCTTGAGTTGATTTTCGTCACTTGGAATTTCTTTGACCGTGATTGAATCTCCATGGTCCAGGTTTCTTCAAAAGATAATTCTTAATGAGTTTCATTTGCAACTCTTTTCACACGATAGACGTATAGCCACACTTTCCGTTCACCTTCAGAAAAGCCAGTTTTATTTGCTTCATCCGAAACTTCAGCAGTTCCTAGATTCTTAATGTTTTTTCTTTGGTATTTAATCCTATTATTTCTCCGACGATTGACTTCTGTATATTCTGAATATTCTTTCTGCTTTATCAAGCTTGCCTTGATGATGGTGTAAACAATTTAAACTGTAGATAACAAATTTTTTCAGAAGATCAAACATTTTCTGCCATTTACCTAAATACTGGTGTGAAAGATTGTTTACGTTACTTATTTTGCACAACCTCATTTTGGTTAGTCTAATAAAGCAGCAAAAAAATGGGATAGTTATTTGAAAGATATGAAATATGACGTCAACCTGTAAAAATAAATTACGTCATGAGAAAAATCATAAGATAGTTGATTGAACAATTAAATTGACCTGTCCGCGCATTTCGCTTGAAAACATTCAATAACTCACTTATTGATTTTGCCCCTTTTTTATCTACACACTGTACATGTTACCTAATTTCAGAGATATGAAACATCACGCTGTGAACTCAAATGTTTATAACTTCAAAGTTTTTCCTAAATTATTATTATTATTTTCAGTTTATGGAGACAATTCTGATGATGATTCAGATTATAACTTATCTACGTATTCAGAAACGCAATCTTAATACTCACGAGATGGCAATAGGAACTCAACACCATGTTCTGTTCTATCTGAAATGGATCTGAATATTGAAAGGAAAAGGCAACCGAATGAGTTCAATAGTAATTCCCTTTCGAAAAGCATCATTCATCTGTCAAACGAACCAGGGTGCGATGACGAAAATATGATGGTAACTGAGTCCCGCAGAAGAAGGCGAATTTTTGTTTCTACTGCCTTACGAAACAGCAAAAAATCTCACGACATCTAGAGAATAAACACAGCGGCGAGGAGGAGGTGAAAAAATGTCTTATGTTACCAAAAGGTTACTTAGAAAGGGCCAAGATTATTGGTCAAATAAAAAAGAGAAGAAAGTTTCTTTTTAATACAAACGAGAATTTCAATGATGGTGAGCTGATTGTTGCGCGAAGGTCTAAAAGCAGCAGGAATAAAAGTGGTAGGTATTATAGTGCATTTGCAAACTGTAGGGGATTTTTCTCAAAAGCCACTCTTCGAGTGCATTTAAAATCCTGATGATAAACTTATCATCATTTATGTGAACAAAATGGTAGAAAAATATAGGGAACCCAGACATTTCCAAATGATAAGGCAGATATTGCGATTAATTGGTAATTTCCTCATTAATATGAAGGCACTAAGTAAGGAAATAAATGATTTTGCCTCTATATATGAACCCAAGTTTGTGGACATGGTTTTATCTGCTATAAATATGTGTGCCCGGTACACTGAAACTACGAACTGCTACGAAGCTCCTTCGGTAGCGTTCAGTTTGGGCACACTGCTGCAGCAGATAGGCAATATATTAATTACAGAGTGCATTAAAAACCACAAGGAAAAAATGTGACAAAATTCTAAATATTTCTTGAAAGTTTTCGCACAAGAAGTCAATATAAATGTTAACAGAACCGTTGCTGAAACTCAACTCAAAATGAGTAGGACAAAAACAATTATGCTGCTCACAATGGGCGACATAAAAAAACTCAGAGACTATTTGACTAGAAAGCGAAAAGGAGCCCTTGAAAAATTGAAAATTGCCTTCTCGTCATTGGCCTGAATAGACTCAACAAAGCAGGTTTTCAATAGAAGTGGAGAGAATTTGCATTGCAGAATTTGAATAATTTGACCTCTTTCAATCACATTCAGGAAAATCAAAGGAAATAGGAAAAAATTTGTTCGATTCACTATAAGGGGCGAGTTGAATCGGACGGTTCCTCTTCTTTTGGATACTCATTTATGTGAGTGCATACAATTAATAATAAACAATAGAAAAAATATGAGGGTCCACAAGAGTAATCCTTATGTATTCGGTACACCAGGGTCGGATACAAAAAAGCATTCACATCTGAGTGCTTGCACTTTAATGAGGAAATTCTCTGAAGCTTGTGATGCTGACCACCCGACAAGATTACGTGGCACCAATTTGAGGAAACATATAGCCACTACGTGTATAACCTTGAAAATCGAGACGTAGTGGATATGCCGAACTTCATGGGCCATTCAGAGAAGATTCACAAAGGCATTTATCAGCCCATTATAAGTAGGGACATTTTGGGTACTTCACAACTTCTGCAAACAGCTCAAGGAGACAATGATAACGCAAGCAGTGATGACTCATAAAATGAGGTTGTCAATGATGATAAAACAATTCCTGCAAACGACATTAATTCAACAGGAGGAACTCTAAATACTAATGGCGGGAATAGGAAGAATTCCAGCAAAGGTGAGATACATAATTACATTCCATTCGAACTGCTGATTGTAGTCAATTCACCAACCTCAAAATAGTTTTTTTTTTTCAAAAACATCTTGAAATTTAGACTTTACTAATGTCAGTTCCCGAAGCAATATAGTTTTTGGTACGGCCGTGAACATAAAATAATGATTTTATCACTATATTATAGTATTACCAATCGAGAACAAATCTGCAGCTGAGCTCCAGGGAGGGCTCTCGTGAAGTATATTGAATTTTTCTACTCCAGATTTAAAATATAATATGGAAGAACTTGAATTAAAACAATTTAATTCATATGTTCATTAGGACCAGTTAAATCACTACGGAGTGAAAAAATTAATTGACATCATCTGTCCGTGCGATGCAATGTCTCTTGAAAATATTCTGTTGATATATCGCACGATATATGTTTGCGAGAAAAAATTGCATGTGTTGTTTGAGTAGAATCACTCTCGTCTTGGAAAGTTACTGAAACTTGTTTATTGTTTCAACTCTTTTTCGCATTTTTGTAGCTCATACCTTATGTGGCATCTTCAAAAGAGTGAGGTGGACGGACCCAAGAGGAGAAAGATGCTATTTTCCATTTTTTCGGAGATTATGTAAACAGAAAAGCTCCACCTCCTTTGAAGGTGATACAAACAATGCTAAAAGAAACTACTGTTCTTCAGAATCGTACATCACCGCAAATAAAGACATGGATTCACAATCAGCTAAGGAACTCCAAGAAGAAACTATCATTTTCAGACTGAAACTGATATTTGTGATATTTTTAATTTATTTCTATACATAGTCTTTCATTTTTATTCATATTCATTTATTTTATCATATATTCATTTACTTTTTACATAAAAAAATTATTTGGCATTAATTGGTCACCTTGATTCAAGTCAAAGTATAGAAGAATATTCTATATTCGATATTTTTGATCAGCCAGTGTATGACTGGGGGAAGTCTTCAAGACGAAAAATTATCTTCTTGAGCCAATCATAAAATGAAAATGAGAAAACTTTTGGATCCTGCGGCTGAAGATCTTGATGGCGATGTGGTTACGTTTCCTCCTGAAGATGATAGCATTTTCAGTACGAAACTCACATCTTCGAGCAAGTGGAGAATTTGGAGGGAAAACATTAATTCTGAGGCATAATTCTGTGGTTCATGTTAAAAAAAATTGAAGATGAATATTTTTCGATCCAATCTATTCCTCCAGTTACTTTCGAAATCGGTAATAATTCATCAAGTTATGAAGAAAATAATTTGGAATCCTGAGGAATAACAAAACCACTGATTTTTAATGGAAACAGTAGGTGGGATTGACCAATATAAGATCCATTGAATATACGCGAATAATAATGATAAAGGGAAATTCCACGTTGCCATGCGTATTTTTACCAGATGCCAATTTATGTGTCGACATTAATCAGTTCTTTGACTGAGAAACTGAGTGGAGAAAAAGTTCCGGGAAGAGCTGCAATATATATCGAAGGAGACTCCTATCGTGATGGGAAGAATGTGACTATTTTCTCCATTGATAGGGTGGCGGCTGGTGGCCGCACGACTATAAAAGAAGGGGACATTGAGGTTATGACCAAGCAGCTTAATCTTGAATCATTCCGATCTAGAAGGTTCGAGGCTTCTAAGAAAAAGAAGGCCTTGAAACCAACTGTAAAAGAAGAAGAAACGAAATCGACTATTTAGAGAAGAGTCGTTTGTAAGAAGGAGCCCGCGGCAGAGAAGAATGTCGGAGAGGCGAGCGGAAGTAAGAGTAAAAGCTCCATCACCGAAAAAGTGACCCAGAAAACTGAGATTGAGTCTCACGTCCGCGCTGGCGCTACAAGGAAAACTAACGTAGTGGATTCCGTCACAACTATAGACAGATAAGGAGAAGACTGTGTAGAGTCATTTGAAATGTCGATGCTGGCGACCCGAGGGACAGGGTTTGGAACTAATGTATCGCTATTTCACACAAAAACATATTTCATCCTTTTCTACTGAAAATGATGACTAGTGTAAATTCCAACCTCTCTATAGTCAGTTTGTTTTTTGTTTCAGTGCAGTCCTGACATAGACATAGCTTTTATCAGGTTCAAATTTAAAGTTTAATTATCTTTTATTTTTTTTCGTAAGTATAAGTAACGGTAAATAGGGTAAATATATAACTATTAAGCACCTCTTGACCATAATTGATCAGCATGTCATGCTAGTTATTCATGTTGCATCCCAAATTGTGCGAATAATTATTACAGGGGTTCAACCACGAACTTTTTTCGGCCTCCTCCAACTAAAATTTTAAAACAATTAAAGCTGTACATTCCAGCTGTAACATTAATATACACAGTAAGATATGTGAGGACCATTTCAGTGAAGACAATTTTTTTAATACACTTAAAACCAGACTTTCACCTTCAGCTCTGCCAGATTTTCCGAATTATGCACTGCTCTCTGATCCGAATAATTTAATTAATTGTGTGCCGAGTACAAGTTTAGATATCACAAATAATCATCCAAGTACTGTGACTCTCCCCTGTTGCGAAGAAAAGATCTGGCATTTTAAATCAGCTAACATATAGAGAGAATTTTTTTTATGAGATTAGTATACGACAAAGAGAGCAGTTGTCTAGATTGAAAAAAAAACCATTGATAAGTCAAACATTAATTAAAATTAGCCGAGAATATAAGTGATTCCATTCTGTTAGAGCTTCTTCATTCTTCAGGGCAAAAAAAAATATTAAAAAAAAAGTGAAACAAACAGAGCTTTATTTTCACTCCATATTGTTCTATTGTTATCACCTCACTTTTTACAAAAATCTCTTCAGGATCACCAATAATTTTTCACTTTGTTCTAGGTTTCGAACAGCTTATGTGAGAGTTCTGCCAAAGAATTCAAGATTCCAATTCTAAATCAACCCTTCGATTTCCTGGATTGTTGTCAGTAATCACAGAAATTATTATTCTATTGTCAATCTTCAAATGAAATGAAATTAAAAAAGGCATCAGGTTTAGAACATCGTATTGTATCACTTAACTATTGAAGAAGGTATTCTTTAATAGTTAAGTGATACAATACGATGTTCTAAACCTGATGCCTTTTTTAATGTTCTCAAAATATTCATGTGTTAGGTCTTCAAATGAAAAAAAAATATATTCCTTATATGATTCAATAATTCATCAATTTCTGTTCATGAATATCAATTTGTATAATCATCTGCAATAAGAAGTATTTCAATTTTAGTTGAGTATTATTACTGAGGTAAAAATTAACTTGGATGCAAAATCTCACTGAAATATTGAACAAATTGTAATTGATATTACAGTTTTTTCACAATTTTCGGTGCAGGTTTTCATTCAAATTGTGAGTTATGAAATAATAAGGCGCCAAATGCGCAGAATCAACATCATTAGTTCCATTCCCTGCCCATAAGGTCGCCGCAATCACGCTTATTTATTTTACCACTGAGTTGTCACTCTTTCCTTCCTTTCTCTATGGTCACAACCGTCACCTCTCAAGAGGAGGATAGGAGCTCGGAAGTAGGAAGCGTGTCCGCTTATAGAAGTGGCACACCCTTGCGTCCGGGAGTGAGACAAGTAGAGGTCAGGAAAGACTTGATTTCCAATAAAGAAAGTTCTTCGGAAAGTGAGGATGATGATGCTAGATAAACATTCATTTCCGGAGACCTTTTCTTATCGAGAAGAATATGCCTCGTTCATTATATCAGCGCAGATGCGCAAATATCGAAAGGAATTGCTGTGGAATTCGCGTCACGCTTCGGAGATCGCGAAGAAAATGCGATATCTGGGGACTCTCACATGTCCAGGAGCATACTTTCTGAATCCGGACGAGGATACCGATAAGTTTAGAGTGGCGTTAGTCACTAAGCAGAGATATCATGGAAAGCCCTCTCTTGCTAGGATCAAGGAGGCGCTACGGATTATGAGATCGATGTTGATGGCTAGAAATATTAGCCATATAGCGATGCCGAAAATTGGGTCGGTGTCATGATATAGATTCAAATTATTATGTTATATTATAATGTGTGTACGCATGTGTTAACCCCTACCCTTTTTCCATGTAGTCCTCGTACTTGAATAAACAGATAAGTTTCCGATTAGATTTCTTTTGAATAAGAATAACAGTCAGGATTAGACAAATCAGACTGGGCTTAGGTTCAAGATGTTATTGAACGAATACTTATAGCGTATGGTATAAACGTCGATGTACATTATATCGATAGTTTAGAATCAGCTTAGATCGTAAGTGAGGAAGAAGAAGAAGACTCTGACCGCTTAGAATTTGAGCTTCTAGCGTTGGGGTTGACTGATTCCAGTCCAGCGTCGAAAGAGACGCAGTTTGTCACGTTCCTGGCTGCTGAGCGATTATCTTTTCCGTCGAAGGACTTGAAGAAATGGTTGTTATCCGATCCTTAGATGTTGGACGGGGGTCTGTTATTGTAATTAGGATTTCAGGCGATCGAAATCATTCGTAACGCCTGAGGCTATTGACTCAAACACTATACGTCAGCTTGAGCCTGATGAAGGTACGATTAAGCAAGGACTACTGCTCGTTAGCTGTGGTTTAAATGGATCCACAGCTATGGTCATGAAACTAGAGCAAGATGAGGCCAAAGCAAAGGTTGCGATGTGTCGCATCAGTGGAGTAGAGACACAGTACTATACGAAGATTCCGTGACAGATTCGGATTGAAGGAACTTACACCCTCTTTTGAGGACCTTGCCGTCATTACGGCAAAAAAAAGCTTTCATGGAAAAACATCCAAGTTCATGAGGGAGAAGGAGCTAAGCTTCCGTTTGATCCATCCAAACTCTACTACCGTCTATTGTCTAATGGGGATGAAATACATAGAACATGGTTATGTTCTTCGATTCAGCTCAACAAAGTGTATTGTTCTTCTTGTATGGCATACGGCGGCAAAAATAACAGAGATTCTACATTTATTACTGGACACCAAGCCAAGGCAGCTTTTGAATGACTAAAAGGTCCTGATATTGAGAGTCTTCTAGGTGTTAATCAATCTAACTGACGAGAAAGGAAAGTTCATACAAGAAGATTGGTTGTTCAACGTTTGATTGATATAATTTCATTTCGGGGTAAGCAAGGCTTAGCTTATAGAGGGAACAAAGCAAAGGCAATTTTCTCGAACTTGTCAAAATGGTTGCAGACTATGACGTCATTTTACAAAATCATGTTAAACCGTTTATATAGGACAGTAAAAAACACAAAAAAATAATGGAGGAAAAAAATTTACAAGAAAATCAAACAGAAGACAATATGGGCGGGTTTCTGTGATGACATTTTATAAAAATCTCTCATAAAAAAAATAATAAAAACGATTGCTTTAATTCGACGCATTAAAATTTTGAAAGACCTCCAACATAGTATTATATACAGCGTGATGGTAGACTCTACCCAAGATATAGCAGTTATGGACTTATTGGCTATTTTTGTACGCTATGTCGTCCGAAGAAAAATTTATGAAATACTTTTAGAAATAACTGTAGTCGAAGGCTCGAGTGGACTTTCGTTGTACAAGCACTTAGAATTAGCTAAGTACGGAATTCTGGCATCGAATATCGTTGCATGTTCATTCGACGGAGCAAATAACATGAAAGGGTGTTATAACGGATTACAGGCACACTTTAAAAAGGCAAATGAAAATATGATTTATACTCACTGTATGGCTCAGTCTTAAACCAAGTGGTAGCTAATTCGAAAGTAAAATTGGTAGAAGCAGAAAATTTGTTTGGATTGGTGGAAGAATCTGCAGTTTTCCTGATCCCATCCTACAAGCGAATGGCAAGTATGGGAAAAAGAAACAAAAAAAAAATACTGCACGCAAAACACTCTATAGACTGCAAAAAATAGGAGCCACTAGGTAGTGGAGTGAACATAAGGCTCTATCTTTAATAATTGATGAAAGTGTGTTAATAATAATAAATAATAATAATAAATTTTTATTCATCCTGATAATATGTACATAATAACAATAAATTCCAATATTCCATATACAATTACAGTGACCTGGTGACCTGAGCTGGAGCTCGTATGTCACCAAATCACCTATATACGTGATGAACAAGTTGAGCAATTCACAGTTTTCATTTCTATGTGATAGCGCCAACGCCATATTCCTTCAATAAGGTGTAAAAAAAAACCAAAAATGAACTCAATCACATCTTGTCCACTTCAACACACAACCGCCTATGAACCAAAAACCCACGGCCTGTAGATTGATCCGTCAACAACCGCATAAAACCTATTCGAATTATCAATCAGAAAACGTTTGAGTTCAATCCTATGCTTTTTATTCTTGAAGTTGTTAACTTTAAACTTAAGTGGGAGAAGAGTGTACAATTTAGCTCGATAGTACAGCCAACCATGCTGAAGGTGATATTTGCTCAATCTAGGCACCACAGCCTCCTGTTTAACAAGATATGATATCCATGATCTATCAACTTTGTTTCTGTCCTGAACTGGCTTAGGAGAATTTCAAAAATATACAATTGCTTTATGTTCAGTTGCTCAGTTTGGTTAAGGAGCGAAGAAATTGCCACAAATAAATTATTCAACGTCATTACCGTATTCAAGGAAAAATGTGATGGTAAATTCGATTGTAAATCCAGATATATGGCCAGAAATTTGACAAGTCAAAGGGCAAAAGTTGAAAATTCATTTCATTCATTTTACTTGATTTGTTTCTAGTTATTACTCCCGTTTCCAAATATTTGCAAACTAAAACATTGAACTATGGTGTTGCTTGACATTTAGTTCAAACACTGCTAAAACAAATCGATGAAAAGATAAATGATGAACATTTTGAAATGTTGTACATGAAAACCAAGAAGTGAACCTCTGCTCTTAATTTGCAAATTGGAAGGTTATAATATCGATGTGGAAATAGAATTAGATTTCACAGAAAAAAGAATTTCTAAGAAAAAACGAATGCCTGGGGAAAATTAAAAGCTAATGCTCCTAAAATATCAATAGTACAATTATAAACTAGTATTTTTCAATATTTTAGACTGCTCTAGAACTAGCAGTTAAGAGAGATTTTCCCCAAACCGAGAAGTTGGTTGCATCCAAAGAAACTCAATGAAATCATGCAGCTTGATGATCTTCCGACTGAAGTCCTCTCTTGTTTATCAAACCTCTGCAAAGTTGAAAAAGGTGGTTTGGAATAACTCGAAGAATTTGCAGATCAATTCAGAAGTTTTATAAAAATTGAAAATACTCGAGAGGAACAAATCCCAAAAGAAATAATAAACAAAGCAGAAGAAAATTCAGATTCGGAACCTGAATCAGAAGAATATTATCATGGTCTCTGCAATGACATTAAAAATGTTTCAAGTGATTTTCATGCGTCTTTTCAGTTATGTTTTAATTCTCTGGATTATTATTAATGTGTGCTGACGATACCTTATGCACAGGTTACAAGGGAAAGAGTGTTTTCTAAGCTGAAAATATATATTGAAATCATCGTGGCTGTGACTGGTGACTTGATAATTCTTCCAATTTAAAGTTTAGTTTTTCTTTAATTTTTTTGGCTATAGAGCTGTTCACAGTTCTGTAATTTTCACCACAGACAGTCTTCGGACTTAGTTATTATATTTTTATTTGTGAAAAAAAGAGAAAGAAAAACATTATAAATTATTGTAATTGTTCTTGCGAATGAAGTATTATTATCATTATATATTCTCCAGGTCACAGTCTAGTGTTGATATAAATGTGATGTATGTACAAGACAAGATTAGTTGTAGATGAATCACTTGAGATTCCACTGTTTAGGAAGAAACATTCGCAGCGTTATATATTTTATCTTGGGCCGAAATTTTACATTATGCTTCCTCTTCATCTGAGACAAATCGAAAATATGTGAGGTATGAATGATTATTTACTCATTTTAAGGTAATTCATCTATTGTGTATGCATAATTTTGTAGCATGAAAGCTAGCGTATGCTGCTTTTTGTACGTTTCACTTTATTATTTTTTCCACAATAGAAAAGAAGCAGATAATTTTTATGATGAATAAATTGAAATAGAATGTTTGTCGGCAACAAAGCCTTCATTAAAATTATAGGTGTATTTCCTACGTTTGTATAGTAACAATGTTTCAAAAGCCACATTTGATTGCAAACATTGTGCTGTTTGAACAGTGGAAAATGATTCTGCAAGGCTTTTCATTTTCAGTATAATACTACATTTTATTGCCTATACAGAATTTTTCGTTTTTTGAAATAAATGATTATATGAAGGCGATATTTGATAGCAGGAGGAAAAAAAATTATTATTGTTGAATAATAAATAATAATAATTAAATATTATTAAGCATACCTATAATGCAAATTATATCGTTTGAACGATTTGCGGATATCAAGAATCCTCGGAAATATCCAATTGAGATTGAAATTCAGTTAGGGAAAAAGAGGGCAATTGCTCTTATAGACATCGAGAACGATCGAAATTAGGGTTGGGTCCTCAAACGCCAGCCCTCCCTATTTCATGATTGGTCCGGACTAGGTGGCTGCAAATGCGAGATAAGGGCATTGAAAATAATCTCCGACATTCTCCCCTTTGAAACAAATTATTATGGAAACCCCAGGATTGGATGCTCAGTTTCGTTAGAAGAACAGTGCTGACAAGTTGTTCTTGATTGAATTATTGAATCAGGAATTCGATTAAGGAACATAAGCAATGGTATGTAGTTACATATTTCCTTTGATTTTTGAGCTCATTATAAAATGGATCGATCTGAGGGCACAATTTTATGAACAACTTTTGTTAGAGAGTGAATAAAGCACAAGATCTGTCTAATTGCGATCAAAATTTGTTCGTCCTCCATACTAATGGTTTTCATTTTGTCGTTTTTCAGTTATTTTCTTAATTCCAACTGCCCATGTTTGAAAAAGCCAAATTTGTTGATGAGTTTAACTATTTACTTTCGGAAATTCATATTTTGTCGGTCGAATTTTCACAGGAATATTTTCACAAGTTGGCGTTAATAACTCAGAATCACATGAAAACTTTACGTAAATTGGTTATTCATTTTTTTTTTCGGTCTCTGTTCATTATGTGCTGAGCAGTCTCAAATATCCAATAAAACTTTGCTTTTTTCAACCAGAAGTTATATTTTCACTTGCTTTTTTCTGACATTTCTCAAAAAACTTTCTCTCTAATCTTTATACCGGGAAATGAATACTGAAAAGCATCAAAAGATTCAACTGTCTCGACTACTTAGGTGCTTACCTGATAATTACTAATACATTTAATACATAAACGTTGAAACAAGTAAATTAATATGTGAATCAACAAATGAAACTGAATAAAGAATTTATTTCAAATGTACCTAAATGTTATTATTCGCAGATTATCTTCTTTTTATTTATTCGTTCGACTGCATTTTCAATTTCCAAATAAATCAAATTGGAGCTAAACCAATTTTTCTTGGCTTCATTATAAAATAGGCATTCGCCCAGTACACATTGGGTCAACAGGGACCATCTGGCTAACTCCAACAAGAATCGACGTTGGTGAAATTGTGGACACACCATGAATAGTCCAGTTTTTCACAGGAAAATGTTGAAACAGTTTTGATTCCTTTGATTCTACATTATTCTGAGGTGCTGAATCCAAATCTGTGGTCTGCCACCAAAATTTTGTGACGATACATTGAAAAAAATGAAAAAAAGGGAAATTTTATTTTGTGGTTTTTGCATATAACTCAGAAAAGATTATTTTTTCTTGAATAACCATTGAAAAAACAAAGTAAATAAAATAAAAATCATATTTCTTCAATCAAAATTTTTGTCCGATGAACCGTTCTGTCTTGAACGATAGTTTGGAATTGGCTCTTTTTATCTCCAAAAACCCACTTTCTTCTTTCCAAAAATTCAATTTATTATTAATGGCATGTCATTCACTGGATAATTTCTTATTTCATTACAATCCAAACGGGTTTATTACTAAGCCACCACCTGCTTAAAAAAATTGCTCTACTTTTTGAAATTTTGTTCATTTCTTATTGATTTCAATGAAGATATTGAGGAAAGGATACAAAACCGTCGAAGTATTCATACAATAAAAATCTCAAATAATGAGTCTACCTGATTTCTGCGCTGAGAAGAAAATTTTATTGTACTCGAGGTGGTGCTCCTCTCAGTCCCCTCTCTCCTTATCAAAAACCCTCGGAAAAACCCCACCGGCTGCCTGCTGACCTCCAGGGACACTTACAAGGATAAAGAATTACAAACAAAAAATTGGTTATTCGTTTTCGATGTCGTTTGAATTTGCAGGCACTTCTTTAAATTGATTTTCACCTGTCTAAGTGTCAGCAGTTGTATTCAAACGCGGAATACTTGAAGATTCGTCTGCATCAATTCTCCTCTTTTTGAAAAAGTTTTTCAAAGAAGTTTTCCAAAGAAGTTTACTTATTCATAATAAGATTTGGATTAGTTTTTTGATCATGCAACACACATAGTTAAACACGGAATTCAATAGAAAAATTCCACGTCATCCACCTCAATTTAATTAACATAATATACTAAACCTAGGTACTCATTTATCTTTGTGAGTGAAAATTTTAACGTAGTGGAATCCAAAGTGACGATAGAGTTTCTTTGCGACAAAGGGATAATAAGATATAATATGATATTATTTATTTACTTTAGGGTCCTAAAAAAATTGGAGAAATTGCTATCAGGAGTGCCACAGATTCAATTCGAGTATTTCGGAGCTTTTACATCTCATTAATTTTTACGCGATTGTTTATCATCAATTTGGCATTTATAGCCCGTATGTAAATAAAGATTGGGCCGACGACTCTCGGGTCATATCGAGCCCTTCAATAAAACCACTAGTTGATGAATTCGTTGATGCAATTTTTTCACGATTGATATTGAAGGTAGTGACTTAAAATGGATATTCCTCCTGAGGGGGAATATATCCCTCTTATCCCTTGGGTTCTTTTCAACTATTCAAATTCAGATGAACGGTTTATCGGACAAAAAAACTTATTGAAAAAAATTTATTCACTTTGTTTTTGTATTGGAAGGTCAAATTGATAATTGACTACTAGCACATTCGTACTGGACGTCGAATTATTCTCGGTCGCGACTATTATTTATTTTAAAAACAGTATACAAATATTATGTGTTTGTATAGCTACCTACCGAAATATATTCTTTACTTCCTGCTTCTACTGTTCTAACATGCTATTAATACGGAATTCTACACGAAGCTCAAGAACTATAACCTCTTTCACTTTTTTCAAAATGATAAGATATCAGCAAGCAGGTCATAAATATCCTGATTCATTCTCGAATTGCAAGGCGTTTCTGAAAAATGATTTTCAAAAATGTATTTTGATTTTTATTCCAGATATTCGAAATATTTATAACGAGACTATGGTGTGAAAACTTCTTTAAACATGGATTTCTTGAGTGTTCTGAATTCTTCAAAACACTATGTCAATTTTAATGAAGTATCTTCATTTGATAATAACCAAAGCTCAGTAATTTGTAGAAGCTGAGGTGAGCTCATTAAAATAGCTTCATTTTCAAACTAAGTTGGCTAATGTTTCAATTCTAAAATTTGAGACATAGCAACATCCATTTCTATGGGTTTTTTAACACAGTTGAATTTAGCTTATTTGACCCAGAAAAAAGAAACTGGATGATATGAATGAAATTTTGTATTCGTATAAGATTTATCACATCAATGAAAATTTATATTTCGAAAATCATGTCTATCGATAGTAGCATTTGCGAGATATAACTAAAAAATGCTTTTTTATGGACTTTCAACCGTCTCTATCTTTTCAACCGAGCCGAATCGGAAAAAAATGGTAACGAGTTTCTTTTGACCTCAGGAATCTTCTTTTGAAATATGTGTACTGTTCTCATTTATGAGAACATCATTCCGATTTAACTCATTATTATAGTATGTAGAGAAACCTGCTATCGAATAGTTCCTTACCGACTCAAATTTCAGATAGAATTATTGCGTCTATATGATTTTCCATCCTTTCCCATAGATTATAAGTTCATCCAAATTTTTGCTTTTTCTCTCCACTTTCAAGTTACGCCGGAAAATCATAGTATTCACGAATTTCAACCTGTCTCTTATCATCAAACTAATCGAAAAATCCGTTCATTATTTATTCCTTGTAGGTGTCTGCACAAAAATAACTATAATTCTTTTGAGATTGGGTGATACAAGCATTTATTAACGTAAACAATAAAGCATATGTAGATAAAATCTCAGTTTAGCGGAGGAAATGTAAACGTGACATACTTTTCAACGTATGATACAAGACTCAAGAGCACAGACAAAAACAAAAACTTCAACAACAATAGAATCAATTGGAAATGAGTTCGGGTAGAAATGAAACTAATCCCATGATTTATCTACTGCAACTTGTTTACGAATATGAGGCGGAATTTCATGTGAAAGCATTAGTTACCAATGTGAAGGTGTAGATTTAATTTTCTAGACAAAGACAATGGTCTTTCTTCCTAAAATATTTTCAGATCTCTACCACTTCCGGTTATACCGGATACAGACTACTACTTCCTTATTTCGAATGGCACACCCAGTATATTATTGCATCATTAGATAGCTTTTTTGATGACAATTTCAGCAATATGCCATAGCTTGAGTAAAAACTCAACGGTTCATGAGTTAATGGGGTTCTTATGAAAAAAATGGTGGCGATGAGGTCTCACGTTTTTTTGGATATTTCGGCAGAAAAAGCTTTGTCGGAAAACTTTTTCTTTTTTTTTCAAATCTGCAAATACATATACGGTTTGAACCACAAATGTACAGGATATTTATAAGAAGGTCATGAACTTGGACAACTCAAATTAATCAAAACTCAAGATTATCAAATCAAATGTTGAGAAATCCATAAACCAATAAGAATAATTAATTAAAAATGAATAATTCAATACAATTCTGGAAATGTCAAATGTTATCGAAACACCGAATTGTAGTTTTTTTCTGTGTTTTCCGGAAGTCACAGATTACTCCACAAAGTGATTTTTTCTCTTATTTCGTAATATGTTCCTCTGAATCTTTTCCATAACAATTTTAAACCTACAAATTCGAATTAAGACGAAAATTATGAATTCAGAATAATAGAAAATTCAATAGAATTTCGAAAAAAAAAAACAATATTCCAATTACAACAGACCGATATAGGTTGAAATTTAGTTTGTTCATCTTGAATGATTACTCCAATATTCATATCGAATGACAATGACAACGTTCATTTTTTGTCTGAACTTCAAAAATAGACGTTTGAAATTTTCAGATATTTTTTTTTTCGGAAAATTCCGAAGTAAAGTTTTTATATCACAAACGAATAATCAATATAATATAACTTTTTTAAACCATTAACCAATTTATTGAAAGGATTGCAAGGAAAGGGCTATTTTGATATCAAGGCATTTCATTACTTTTCATAATATCGATTTTCGATGAAAATTAAAAAAGGCTGCGAGAGCATAATATACCAGGTGGTTCAACTAGATAAAAGCCGCATCCACGTGCTGACTTGTGCAAGTGCTCATTAGCTGTGTGATGTATTCAAACACAGAGCCGTAATCCATCACCCCTCGTATATTGTAAGGACACACGTCTCATTGAAAACATTTCATTATTGTTGCCATATACCAGTTTCGAATCAGTGATTTCAACCCTCTTTCTCACACACTTATTGGCTTCTGTGAGATATAATAGATTTAGGGTTTGTGCGCACAGTTGACTTGTCACATCAGTGAGGGTCGGTAACTCTCACGCTGATCTGCTAAAATTAGTTCTCTAAATCCGAACATCTATATGATACTTATCAATATGGGAAAATTTTATATGGTGTGTCAAATAATAATGTGTTAAGGAATTGGCGCCTTTGTGAAGAATATGTTTCAAAGAATCAATGGTGCATGAAATGCGTGTTGCTCGCTGAATACTTGATTATCATACTGCATTACTCATCAAATATGAGGAAATATCATATAAATCAATCAATTAATACATTCACCAACCAGAAGCCGTTGTAAATCGTCCTCGCTCTCAGCTACAATTACTGCATCATCGGCATAACAAATTATTTTGATCTCACCGGTTGTTAGGCTGTAACCTCTTGTTTACTTCTTCAGTTCTTCTATTATATCGTCCATTATTAAATTGAACAAATGAGGACTCAAGGAATCCCCTGCCTTATTCCTATCGGTGGTGATTTAGGTACCTTACTATCTTAAAGATATTGTCAGGAACATTTTTTCTCTTTAGGATACGAGTGATATCTTTCAGTTGAACTCGATCAAAAGCCTTCGTCAGATCAATGAAACACATGTACATGGGCTTGTTGTATTCTATAGACTTTTCTACCAGCTGTCGTACTATATATATAGCGTCTATGGTTGAACGGTTTTTCCTTAATCCTTGTTGTTCTTCAGAGATGCTCGTGTAGTTCTCTATCATTTCCGTCAGGATTTTGGTAAACAGTTTCATGGTAGAGTTCAGCAGGGTGATACCTCTATAGTTTTCAGGCTTCCTCTTGTATCCCTTCTTGAATATGGGTATTTTCAAACTCTTTTTCCATTCATCAGGAACCATTTCTGTATTAATAATTGTGTTGAAGAGAGTTTTCAGTTCGTTTGCAAGTTGGGATCCACCATATTTGGGGAGTTTATTTGGTATTCCGTCTGGACCTGGAGATTTACGATTCTTTAGTTTGCCCAGTGCTTGTTTCACCACCTCGACTGTGATTTTTGAGGTCCCTGTATTTTCTGCTTCTTCGCTATAGTGACCATCATCATGCTCTTCATTTGAACAATATAAATTCTTGAAGTGATCTTCCCACGCATTCTTATCTATCTGTGCTGTTCTCGTGTATTCCACCAGTTCCATTCTTCTGTTTTTCAGCATACCCCATATCTTTTTCTGAGCCCCATTAAGATCGTGTTCCATTTCAGAGGTAAATTGTTCCCAGTATTTCCGCTTTATCTTTCATCACTGCGTTGGTTCTGTTTCTCACTTCCGTATATCGACTCCTCTCTTCCGGTGTTCTTCTGCTTCTGTATCTTATGTAGGCTTCCTTTTTCTCTTTAGTCAACTCTTTTATTTCTGGACAATACCATTCTTTGTTATTTGATCTGTCTACTGTTCTCACTTTTCTTTGACCAATTGCTTCTATCGCCGCTGTTTCGATGTTATTTTTGATCATGTTCCAGCTTATTTCTACGCCATCTGTTTCTAATACTCCGTTTATCTCAATCTTTTGTTGAAGACGAGATTGGTAAAGTATTTTGTTTGATGCGTTGGCTGGTGATTCTGTATTATATTTTGTCTTTTTAACAGAGTTCTTGTCTTGCCTTTTTCTTTGTATGTTCATACGTAGATTACATAACACAAGATTGTGATCTGAGCCGATATTTGCTGATGTTACACTTCGTACATCTAAGATCTGGGATGGGTGTATGGCCAGGATAGGACAAAATCTATAATTGATTGCAGACCTCGGGAATTTTGCCATGTTATTTTGTGCTGAAGTTTGTGTGGGAAAAAGGTATTGTTTATCCTTAGAAAGTAAAGTGCATAGAAATCGATAAGTATTTCACCATAATCATTGATTTGTTTTTCATTGAATCGACTCATTATCCCAGGCAGCACATTGTTGCCCACTCGGGCATTAAGATCTCCCAAGATTATCAATTTTTCCGTTGACGGTATTTTTCTTACTTCTGCCTCAACTCTTTCATAGAAAGCGTCTGTTTCTTCTTTTTTCCGAATACTATCTGGGGCATAGACACTTATGATATGTGTTTTTCCGCATTCTGTGTTTAAAGACAAGTATTATCTCGTCAATGTATTGGATGTTATCGATAAATGGCTCATATTTCTCTGCGACCAGGATCCCTACACCAGCTGACGCTCTCTTACACTGGTCTACACCACTATAAACGAAGATGTATTCCGGCAACTTTAGAGTACCCTTGCCTTTCCGTTTGGTCTCGGATAGTGCGCAGATGTCCACCTTGTGTTCTCTGATCTCCAACAATATCTCATGGGATTTCGTGTTCCAGGACATGATATTCCAGCAAGCCACTCTCAAAGTTTTATTCCTTTATCTGTTCTTCTTTCTCAAAACCGTATTCGTTGTCCTATTCATAGCTATTTTCGTCACCGTTGTATCCATCGTATTCCGAGGCCGATTATTGGTTCTGTGAGCAGAATACTTTTTATGCCAGGTAGAATGCTACCCTCGACTGACAACCCTCCTCCTTTATCCGGGCTTGGGACCGGCAGTGACACCTGGTAGCTACTCAATCCACCACCAGACATCACAGGTGGCGGGTAATTTATTTGACAATTATCCCAACATATTGTTTTTCGGATACTAATTACAATACCGGTAATTGTAACTAGCGGCGGAGAACGTTCTTTTTCAAAATTAATAATTATAAAAAATTTATATATAAATATATAAAATATATGCGCCCTGCGATGTATGTTATTGATAGGTTTTCAGCAGGGGCGCCAAAAAATTATTTGCTTCAAGCGCCATAATTGATCGCGCCGGCCCTGACTTCAATGACCTGAAAAATCGAACTTTTCACGGTTGTTTACCATTAAACACTGATAAATTTGTTGCAATTTAAGCTATGATATTATTGGCAAATGATAGATCTGAAAGACCATGTGCTGAAAACTTTGATATCCTCTGTCCAGAATTGTATTACGGAAATATTGAAGATGAGGTTACTGTAAACGAGACTGAAATTGCCAATATACCTGCCGTAAGCCCTCCAAATGATCATGATGGTGATACATTAGGTACGGAATTATGCCAAGATGTTGAGGTCGATGAGGAACACATAGAAGAAGCTTGTCACGTAGAAAATTGGAGAGGACTAGGAAACCCCAAAAAGAAAAAAACTAGATCATCATTCTACGCTGCACCTTGTCCGGAAATTTTGATGGTAGAAATTCATAGAAGGATGGAGCTTTTCACTCATCAAAAATGGAAATATTGTCAATAAAACAAGAACAACTAAAATATCAGGTGGTGAATCTATTCTACTGGCAAATTATTATCCATTTGATACGATCCTACAATGCATTTTATCAGCTTAGTGCGGCAGTATTGGTTTTCAACAAAAAATAAATGAGAATTAAGATGTAAAAATATTTACCCTACTCAATTTATCAACTATCGAAATTGCTCTCACGAAAAGACGTTTGCACGGATATATAAAACCATTCAATTGACTGAATCTCCTCATACAAACTTTGAATGTACGTTTCTGGGATCGCTGCAAGGACACTATAATTGCCTGATATACTCCAATGAAGTATAATTGAAACTATACTCAGCAGTCATCTTTTTATCGACACAAGTGAAGTTGAAAATATACAGTTGGAAAAATTGCCTATAAATTTGAAATGTGCAATTGCTGAAACATGCTCAACAAATTTGAATGAAATGCCCTCATAATTGAACTAATTTGTCAGAAGTAAATCAGTTAAAGAAAAAATTACCTAAGAATGAATGAACAATACCCCTTTGAATCAATTAACTCTTGTGGCGTTTTGGGGTCTAAATCTGAATCTTTCATCAGACAAATTCAGAATTTGTCAACACAGAGAGTTTGGTCTATTTTATTCAATTTTCTATTGTCAATTAATTTTTCAGTAAATTCATCAGATATGTACCAGATACCCCTGCTGTATTCTTCACCTCTCTAAGTCGAATTTAATCAAGAATGACTCGAACTACGCCTATGTCGAACTATACGTAACTCGACGAAAAATCTTGATCCCGTGATGATTCGAGTTAACGAGAGTCCACTGTATTTGTTCATCACAGCTCACTGGATCTTATACTAATTTGAATTTTCCTGAGGATTACTAAAGAATTGTTTGACAGAAACCGACAAGAAACCATAAAGTGTATTACTGGACCACGGTTTCTTTTTACATTTTTCTTAACTAACAGTGGTTCACCAAAAAAAAGTTCTGGTGGGAAGAAGAGGGCACTCTTCCAGAAAAAATATTACCCTGTAGATTTGAATTCAAAATTAGCATATCACATGATGAAAACTTAAAATTGGAATATGCTATGACGTTTTCGCCATAATGAGACCTGATGATGTGAGCTTAAATGCGAAATCGGACCCTCTCATTTGCTTATATGGAGAATCTTACATAAACAAGCATAAAAGGAAGCAGATGAACACAGTTGCTTCCAATAGGATGAGGGAAATGGCTCGTTTGCAAATAGCCATATCAAAATCAAGCACAATAACATCCTTGATTGATGCTCTAATGCCTCATCATTACGAGCTGATTGTGGCAGCAGCCAAAGTAGTGTGCGGATTTGATAGTAACAAAAAAACCTTCACAGCATCATCTTTAGCACTACACTTTGGCACTCACTTAAAATTTTTGTGTGATGTTGCAAAGAAAGCAATACTCACGAATAATCCCTTGTTCACTCATGATGAACAAGAAAGGAAAAAAAGATTAAAGCAGATATTGTTAGGGTTCTGATACCATGTAAGGGTGGATTGACAAATACAGGTACTTTGTACAGTTTAATCGTTGATTTAACAAACTTGGAAACACAAATCTAAAACAAAATGGAGGTTAGGTTTGCTGCTTAAGGTGTGACGCCGTTATCTATTCGTGTCTGACAGAACTGGCATCTCCACCTTTAGCGGCCATATTACTTTTCTAGCTGCGCATGCGCACTAGACGGATCATATTAGTTGTCAGCAGGTTGTTTTATAGAAGTGGACTGGCGCCAAATATATTTGGCCAGCAGTTCTTACTTCAACACCCCCTCCCAAACTGAGGAACTGACAACTAGTCAACAGATAAGACATATACAGATAAGTTCCAACCAACTGACTTCAATAGTTAAAATAGAATATATACAGTACAATAAATACAAATAATAGTTAATATTTCTTTTGAGTTTATATAAATCAAGCCTTAAAACTAAATCAACAGGATTGTCAGTGGAACTGTAGAGGCTGTTACTGTAAGGCAATCGAATAGGGTTCCTTATAGCGAACCAACTTTCCTGAATATTTTGTATGGTATCAATACATTGTTTCCAGGGACCGGAGACCCTTCCAACAAGTGATATTATACCACCAGATCAACATATACATATAACAGATACATATTAAGTTCCTTCATATAGAACTAACTTGATTAATTCATCACACACACATACGTGTCCGAATTTTTTTGATTTCGCATCTATCATTACCAGGGACCGGAGACCCTTCAAATCAAGACACTAGTGTTTATGAAAGTATGTAACCAGGGACCGGAGACCCTTCTACATGACTTTGAATAAACACTTAACATATAAACATATTTATTAGAGTATATTTCCAGGAACCGAAGAACCTTTCAATAAAACTCCGACATATACACAACAGATTTTTAGTATTGTCTAAGCATGTTTCCAGGAACCGAAGAACCTTTCCACACAGACACATATTCAACAGATTTTTAGTATTGTCTAAGCATGTTTCCAGGAACCGAAGAACCTTTCCACACAGACAACTACTCGACAGATTTTATAGTATTATCCGAGTATGTTAAACAATACATGGATAAACAACAGATAACTGAAAAAAAAAAGAGAACATATTGGGTTATTTGTATACAAATCAACTGAAAAAATCAAGCCTCATAGAATACAAGGTGATTACGAAATTTACTTAGCTTTGCTGCACTTAAAGGTTTTGTAAGAATGTCAGCAATCTGATCATTGGTATTAATCTTCACAATATTAATTTTCTTGTCACTTACATGTTGACGAATTAATAAATACTTACGTGCAATATATTTTAAACGACTTTTACTTGTACCTGCAAGACAGTTTTGTCTTGCTGCTTCATTGTCTTCATATATATCAACAGGAAATGAACTGATACCCACAGTTTCTGCCAATAACTGTGCTAAAAATAGAACTTCATTAGTAGCATGAGTAAGTGCAATAAATTCTGCTTCTGCTGAACTTTGTGCTAATGTTGATTGAAGGTTTGAGCACCATACAACCGGATTACCGAATGCAAAAATCACAAAGCCGGTTGTCGATTTTTGACTCTTCTCATCACCTGCAAAATCTGCATCACAATAGCATGACAACGTTGGGGAACCTGCTGTATATTTTAGACCCAACTGACTGGTACCTTTCAAGTATCTGAAAACCCTTTTTACTAATGTCCAATGATACTGTTGTGGATTGGCTTGGAATCGAGATAAATAACCTACAAAAAAAGATATATCGGGTCTTGTAAATAAACTTAAATACAACAGAGAGCCTATGGCTTTCTTGTACGGAAAATCTGCTTCATTAGGAACTTTATGATTTCCTTGAGGAACCAATGAACATATTGACGTTTTCTTGAATAAGCTTTTCACTGGTACCTGTAATTAATAGATCATCAACATATACTAGAATCAAAATAATCTCACTATCTTCCTCTTTCTTATACAAACATGGTTCACGTAAATTTGTTTCAAAACCTGAATTCTTTATAAAATTATCGAGTGTTATAAACCAACATTTTGGTGCTATCGATATTCCATAAAGAGCTTTTCGTAACTTAAGAATTACCTTAGTTTTATCCAGATTGATTCCTTCTGGTACACTTACATATTTTGGTCTATCAATTTCACCATAAAGAAATGCTGTTTTGATGTCCAACTGTTCAATATGCCATTGTCTAGAAACTGATAATGCAAATAATAATTTAACTACTGATAGAGTTGGTGTAGGAGATGCAGTTTCCTCAGAAGTATACTTTTCAGTATCTTTGCATCCTACAACAACTAAACGAGCCTTATATATACCATTGTCTTTAACTGTAAATACCCAGATGATGATTTTTGTTGTTTATTCTTAAAACACTCGTAATTCTCACTCAGCAAGTTCTAGAAAGACTGAACGGAAGGGAACCCAACCCAGAAGGGAACTCAACCCAGTTCAGCTGGCTGAACGGAAGCAAGTTCAACCCAGAAGGGGGGCTCAACCAAGTTCAGCTGTCTGAACGGAAGGGAGCTCGTCCCAGAAGGGGGCTCAAACCAATTCAGATGTCAGAACAGAAGACTTGACAGAAGGACTTTTGAAAGAATTTTTTTTTTCTTTCTTCGTATGGGGCTACCTATATGTATAACCTATCATGTCGACTCTCTAAACAGAAATCACATATATTATTATCACTCTTTCCACATTTAATGCAGAGAACTGAAACAGAATTAAGATTATTCGTGAACATATTAGATTCTCCAATGGGATAATCAAAACATAAGGAACATGCAGTATAAACTTCATTGATCTCGGTCTCGAGATTCCTATCTGTGTCATCAAAACATTCAGAACAAATATCATTCAAACTACTACCTGTATACATACTGTTGTCAACCTCTCTGAAATACTGGCAGTTTGCTACCTCTAAAAATGCATTCTTCACAAAATCATAGGTTCTGGTTGCCTCGGGTAAAGTGTAACTGTAAGAGTAAAACTCTGGTTGGTCAGCATCTCGAAAATGTTTTCTGGAACTTCCATTGTTGACACGTGGGATTGATCCATTTCTTCTTGATAACTCATTTTAACACTAACTTCTTGATTGTGGATTGCTTTTAACGTCACAAGCTCTGTTATCATGTGAGGGTGCTCGTCACAAGCTCTGCTATTTCGTGAGGGTGGTCGTTACAAGCTCTGCTACCATGTTAGGGTTCTGATACCATGTAAGGGTGGATTGACAAATACAGGTACTTTGTACAGTTTAATCGTTGATTTAACAAACTTGGAAACACAAATCTAAAACAAAATGGAGGTTAGGTTTGCTGCTTAAGGTGTGACGCCGTTATCTATTCGTGTCTGACAGAACTGGCATCTCCACCTTTAGCGGCCATATTACTTTTCTAGCTGCGCATGCGCACTAGACGGATCATATTAGTTGTCAGCAGGTTGTTTTATAGAAGTGGACTGGCGCCAAATATATTTGGCCAGCAGTTCTTACTTCAACAGATATCGCAAACGAAGAATATGATTACACAACACTGGTGTAACGATGTTTCCAGTCTAGCAAATAAGGTATTGAATGAAATCGAAGTGAGCAAGCCTAAGATACTTCCTTTTACGGAAGAGCCCCCTGCAGGGCTCTGTGTGGACTTTTCGAGAGCTTTCGACTCTGTCGATCAGGAGATTTTGCTGGAGAAACTGAAAATGTACGGCATAAGAGGGATTCCACTCAAACTTTTTGAGAGTTACCTCAGCAACAGGAAGCAAATCACTTTTTTGGATCACGAAGGAACTCGAATTCTATCATCTGAAAGAACTATACACAAGGGAGTGCCACAAGGAACCATAGTGGGACCCATCTTATTCGTAGTGTATATCAACGACTTACCTGAAATTTTCCAGAAAGTTCTATTTCCTCAAGATCAACTTATACTTTCTCCATCTACTACCTATTCAACTGAGACTTCACCACAACATAATTTAACAATTGAACATCTATCACCTAGAGAAGAACATATAGAAACATATTTAAATGCTGACGACGCTAATGTTTTAATATCAGGCCAGACTATTGGAGATGTCATGAACACTTTGAAAACATCAATGATAGTGATTGAAAAATGGTGTATCGAAAATGGTTTAGTTCTCAATGGGAATAAAACTAATGTTTTAATATTTTCAACCAATCGCCCAAATTTAACATTTCCGGAGAGTATTACTTTGGACAATGGAATAGTTCAAATAAGATCTTGTACTAAATTATTAGGTGTATTTATTGAGAGCAATCTTGGTTGGGGGGTTACATTGTGAATCAGTGACGAAGAGATTGCATACGATCATATATACACTAAGAGCCATTAGAAATAGAGTAGATATAGACACCTTGAGGATTGTTTATTTTGCAAATTTTCAATCAATTATGTCATATGGAATCATTTTCTGGGGTGGGAGCACCCAGGCTGAACTCGTGTTCATCGCTCAGAAGATGGCTATGAGGATAATGTTTCACATGAAATACAGGGAATCATGTCGGGGTATATTCAGAAGATATAATATACTAACTGCACCTGGTCTATATATCTATAAAATTTTATTATTTTTGTTCAAGAACAATTCCTATTTTCAGAATTGTAGAAATGTGAATAATACCAGGAGAATGATTGAATATCTATTACCTATTCACAAACTAACGAGTACGGAGCGTAATAATTTCTATATGAGTATGAAACTCTTCAATCATCTACCTAGAAAAATGAGAGCCATTAAGAAATTGAAACTCTTCAAAAGAGAATTATTCGCAATGTTAATAAAATGTGAACCATATTCAATACTTGAATTTATAGACTTTTGTCATGTACATATAGCATAGATATAGTAGTTCATTTGTAAAGAATTTTTGACTTGTTTTCATTTAGTAATTGTAGATACAATTCTGGAAATAAATACTATTATTATTATTAATATGCTATGCTATTAACATGAGTATCTCGAGAACAATTCGATTTCGAGGACCCCAGGAATCTGTCATTTTCGTTTGTACCTCCAATTTAGTCAATTCAAAACGGATGTCTTCACAAATAAATTGCAATTGGGGAGAGGAATTACCCCCAGTACCCCTATTTCTACGCTCTTGTATTCTGACCCTTTGGTTCTTCAGAGTGTGGTTAATATTACTACCCTTCAATGCGTTGTGCGCTTCATAAAGGTCGGCTAGATCGAACAAGGATTGCACACCATTCCGAAATAATTCCCTCAAAAAGTGTATAACTCCTGAAATTGAAAAAATACCCCCGATCGAATTGAAAATCGTGATTAAATTGCAAAATAGCAGAAGAAATGTTTACGCAAAATTTCGTGAAGATCATTTCATCAGAAATCCTTATTTAGACAAAATAACCGATGACTATCATAAAAAATCACATTTCATAACATACTGAGAGAGTTTGGTGATCTCCAATAGATGCATGAATAATAAAAAGCTCTTCATACCAAGTCTGCCTTCCTCTCGATTTTTTTATGAATCGTCAGTTTGGATCCGTGTTCGGAAAAATAGATTAACTCATTCAGACATTGCCATTTTTAGGGCTCTGATGTAATTGACCGAAAAACATAACAAAGCATGAATATGAACTATTCACAATACACAGACAGAGCGTTTGAATTCTCTTCAAAAAATTGTTTTTTTGCACCAACTTCTGTTTTAAAGAATGTTCCCATGAAATGTTTCGAAATGAATTTTCGATATTTAAAAATTGACTTTGTATCATAAATTCGAGCTTTGCAGAAAATTCACATTTCAATAATACTACATTACTTCACAATTTCAGCCTCTCATCACTTTATTTGGATCACCTAGTGGTATTATGGATCGACTTGAAGGCACTCCTTCTTCACCCAGTAAACTCTTGGAACTTCACGATATGATATCTGATGAGGAAGATGAATTTTTTGATGATTACTCTGTAGTAGATAGTGATGACGAGAAGAAATCTGATTTTTTCCGAGCTCCGACTCTAACTGTGCAGGTATTTATAGATTTATATCGACAAAGAGGCATTTTTTCTAATTTTAAATGAATTTTTTTTTATTTTCAATAGCCTTCACTTGTGGACTCCACACCACATAGAGGAATAACAAGAAAAATATTCACGAATACGAGAGAAAGATGGAGACAGCAAAATGTCAGTGGAGCATTTGGGGAATTGAGGAAATTGGTTCCAACGCATCCACCAGACAAGAAATTATCAAAGAATGAAATTCTCAGGATGGCTATAAGGTTGGTGTTATGATTATTGTGACTATTCCCCGCACTTTCCAAACGACCCTATAAGCAGCTCTGGTCAAGTTCTGATTATCGATAACAGCAAACTTGATTCTTGACTCTAATTGATCTGTCAAGTTTGGTGTTTTCAGATGTTTGAATGTGACAGTAGCTCTAATTCTTAAAACGTCGTAGGATTAGAACGGGGGCCATATTCTGTAATTTCTCCCCACCTAAGTTGAAGGTATCACCTTGATGAGGTGTACCTACCTACTTTCATTAAATTTCCCATTTTTCAAAATGACACAAACTCAGTTAATAATATCGAAGTTTATATCAGAATGACAAAAACAGTAGTCATAATACCAAGTGACTATTCTTTCTTGATTTCCGTCCGTTAAACACGATTATGGCTGATTAACCATTAAATGTATCTTGGGTAAAACTATGTAGATATTTTGTCGTCGTTGACTGTGGAGACTGAATAAACTGAATAATTTTTTCTGTGCATTACTTATGATAAATTTTTAATGCAACAGTGCCTTTGAGGAAATGAGGAAATTGCTATGCTGAGAACATTGTTTTTATTTTCTTATATTCTGAAGATAAAAGTTTTATATCGGGATATGAAAGCACTTTTGTTCTATTGCAGTTTTCTGCATGGGACTTCAATATACATATTTATCAAGCATCTTGGGGTTCTTCATGAATTTGAGAGCAAAAAGGAATCGGTATAAGAAAAACATTCATTAATTGTGAAGGTAGTGTATTGTTCGTGAAAGTGAAACTTGTATAAATCGTATCTCTTTACATACTCAAATGGTTGAAAATGAAATTAAGGAAAGCAAATTTTATTTTTGGATAATAACTTTTATGGCTTAATTGATGATAATACTTCACATGATAAATAGGCAGTGACGGCTCGACAGGTTCGTCAGAGAGAAATAAAGAATCAGAATTATATTCATTGAAACATATTCTGAATGATCGATTTCGATATTCAAATCTCCAATAATTTCCTCGATATATTATATTTCCATTTGAACTGGCAAATGTAACTTATTTCGATCAACAATTATTTATTTATTTAAATCAACAAGTTCTCTACAGGGTCGTAACTAGGGAATCCAATCCCGCATTTGCGGGATCCCTCTGCATTTCTACGGTATCAACATTGCGGGATTTTCCATGCGGGATCCGCGGGAAGCATTATTAAAATTCCGTAATCCACAATAAAAGCGCAAACGTCTTCTAAAACGCCCCAGCAATAAACTCTCAACTCATAGTCATGAATTACGGACTTTCACCTGCTATGACAAAATTCCCATTTTTATAAAAATCTTACCGTTTTCGAGATTTTTTTTTTTTTTTGAAAATAATGACTTTTTGCCCCTTTCAATAGTATTGTCCTTATGGTTGGTACAATTTTACATCTTTTTGGTTAATTTTTTCAGTAAAATATTGCTGAAGAATGATGTTAACGTTTACGTTAAAAACATCCTCCGAACATTTTAAAGGGGGGCTATGAGAAATATTTTTATTGGAAATTTTGGTAGTGGATTATTTTGTTCATGAAGTTTAGCCTACCGTAGTGGAAAAAAATGTACCGAGCTACTGCTGCACATTACAACAATAAATTGTCTATTTTATAGTGATTTCAAAGAGGTATCACACAAGTCATTTGTTATTCAAAGAAAAATGATATGGCTGTTTTTATCCAAATGGGTACGTTTCTGACAAAATCAAGTTTGTCAATTCTGTTAAGAAATCTTCGATATTGCATTACTTAGTGAACAATGGCAATTGTTTACGTGCGAAAATATTACTCGCATAATTATTCACCTCAACGAAATTCAATTTTGCCGGCAAATTTTGCGAAAACATCATGCAGATCCAGATTTTTTCAATAAGATCATTGGGAGCGAAGAGTCTCCCTGTACCAAGGATGGGTACATGAAGACCTAAATCCTCTGGACACCCATACGTGATGAAGCCGAATTGCGGATGCGTTCTCTCAATTCGGCTTGTAACGGTTATATTTTACACCATTTAGATTTCGGTTGTTACTGCGCCCTCTAGAGGTTGATTGTGAATTCAACTCGGAATATTCCGTATTAATATAAATTTGAATTTATTATGGAACAGTTATTTCCGGATAAGTGAGGTCGAATATCATTACCGTTGGGAAATATTTTATAGTTTCTGGATTTCTTGTATTACTTTTCTTCTGTGTGGGAAGTTTCGTTTGACAACTGGTAGATTCTGTGGTTATGGATTGTCAAAATGGAGGTTATCGGCGATTTGAGATAATTTTGAAAGAGATTTTTTTGGGAAGAAAATTGGACTTGAATTGGAGAATATATGATCTGGAATCATCCTTGTTAGAGGCGATTATTTCTTCAATTTGGGTAATTCCCTGTTTGGCTTATGGTATTGTGAATATTTCTGGGAAATACGTTTTATACGTGATTATAAAATTTTCTTCCACAAGGTCCATCTCTTGTACTGAATTTACTCTGAAGATCTGAGAGGTATGATATCATTTCTATATCTTGAGCTGTTGTCTGAAATTTCTGTTTTATTAGGATTCGCTTCCCGCCGATTAGTTCGAATAACTGTTGAACTTACAAGAGGAATATCAAGAAGATCCTTTTCCCTCGAACAACAACTGAGAGGTATAAATTCCGTTTCATTTTGTGAACAATATCTTATAGTATTTTATTAGGGTCCTAGTGCCTGGGTATTTTGGAGAATCCTAGTGCCTGGTAAGAGTCTGGTTGGATTTGAAATCCTAGTGCCTGGGTAACGTTGAGAATCCTAGTGCCTGGATATTTTTGGGAATCCTAGTGCCTGGTTACGTTCAGGAATTCTAAGTCTGGTGTATAGTACGGTTGGAGTTTATGGTATTTATTTTCTGGTATATGGTGCTGAATTCTGGTGCAGTTCTGGTGTATGGTACATTCTGATATATGGTACAGTTCGAGTACATAGTATATTGCTGACATATGGTGTACCTCGAGTAGATGGTATATTCTACGTATAGAGATCTCACCGTTAGATTTGCTGTCAACCTTCAATATTGATTTTGTATCAGGTAACCGGTGCTTGCACTGGGTATTGTATCGAGATTTAGTTTTAGAAGTAACGATTTAGTGTTCTGATGGTAAATCAATCATTGGAATAGAAGTTAACGGTTTTTACTATTAGTTTTCTGTCCATTGACAGTTATATTAAAATATATTGAATCAAGGTTGTTTGTTGCTTATTAGATACTGTGGAAATTGTAAACAGTTTGCGGTGAGGTGCACTTCACTAACTGGCCATTTATTTTAACAACTATAATACTTGTGTATCCCTTCAGGATTTGTGACTGGAATTTGTTATCACTTTATTCAACCTGCTATTTTATACCAGCCAGTTATTACAACCACTGTATTTGTATATTCCTTCAGGATCTGTGGTTTAGGTCAATCTTCTTGTTTACTTGGTTATTTGTCTTGTTTTATTATCTTGTATAGTTGGAGTTTGTCGAACTCTGTTTATTTTTCAGTTTCGGTACTGAAGTTTGAGGTTAAGCCTTAGCCAAGTGTAGGCTGATTAAGGATTCTGTTGTCAGGATTAGGTTAGGTATTATAGGTTATAGGAAGCCCTTCTGGCATTTGTTGTTGATTATAGTTTATAGGAAGCCTTCTGGCTTTTTTTAGTATTAGGTCAAGTTTTTGGAAAGCCCTTCTGGCTCTTGGTAACTTTGAGAATTCCTTTTTTTTTATTTCTTTTATTATCAACCACTGCATAAATTTTAATTTTATTAAACGTTTGACTTGAGTGATTTGTTTTACTGCTACTCTGATAGAGGAGTACGCAATTTATTCTTAAGACAGGCATATCTCTACCTGGCGCCCATTATTACCTTCCATCTAATTTTGAAGAACTCACTCCCATCTTCACTGAGTGTAGTCGCGAGCCGAATTTAGCCTTGTGACCGGCTTACTCAAGGTCGACACGTCACAGGCTTCATCACGCATAGGTGTTGCGTATACTTTGTCTTTTAGGCAGCCCCAATAATAAAACTCCATAGGATTTAGGTCAGGTGAACGAGGAGGCCACAAAATTTCACCTTCTCTTCCAATCCACCGGTGGGGATAAGTTCTATTCAAATGTGCGGTAACTTCGAGTCCGTAATGTGCTGGGCATCCATCATGTTGAAACCACAGAATATAAGTCGCAGCGCCAGTGACACATCTTCCAATAAAATGGGCAGCTGGTTGGTTGAAAATTCCAAATAATTGTTTGCGTTCAGTAATGGCGGCAGTTCGATCGGGCCCAAAATTGCACCATTAAATATTCCAGTCTATAAATTGATCTTGAATCGATATTGTGATTTATCTTCTCTCACCTCGTGTGGATTTATGATATTCCAGCCATGCAAATTGTGGAGATTCATGTACCCTCCTTGGTACAGGAAGACTCGTCGCTCCTAATGATCTCATTAAAAAAATCTGGACCTGCATGATGTTTTCGCAAAATTTGCCGGCAAAATTGAATTTCGATGAGGTGAATAATTATGCGAGTAATATTTTCGCACGTAAACAATTGCCATTGTTCACTAAATAATGCAATATCGAAGATTTCTTATCAGAATTGACAAACTTGATTTTGTCAGAAACGTACCTATTTGGATAAAAACAGCCATATCTTTTTTCTTTGAATAACAAATGACTTGTGTGGTACCTCTTTGAAATCACTATAAAATAGACAATTTATTGGTGTAATGTGCAGCAGTAGGTCGGTACATTTTTTTTCCACTACGATGTGTGTACGACAGGTTGTCTGCCTAAATATTTCGATCAAACCTATCAAAAATTCTTTCATTTTGCACAAGAATTTGGTACGCTACGAAGTTCCGACGGTACCTAATAAATTGCCAGCTGTCTGTGATCATCTGAAATCCGACACGGATACTCAATAAAACAACCTCTCGAGAGGCAGGTTTCGACGGCAGCAAGGGATGGCAGACTAGCTACCATTTCGACGCAAGCTACTTGGTCGCTTGCTACCAAACGCTCAAAAAAAAAGGCTTCGTGAGTGGCGGGCATTAAGTTTTCTTTCCGATTAATGTGCATGCGAATGTTTAACTAGTGTCTGAAAAATATTTCGTCAGTTGAATAGATTACGTATAACGTCGAATATATACCAATTATCACTAAAATGAGTGTCATTGTAGTTTATAATGAGAATAAAGGGCCATGTTTAGTTTGGAATCATTTCTTGAAAACCGAAGATGGTTTTTCAGCTGAATGCAAGTTATGCCCTAGCATTATTAAAATCTCTGCTCGTTCTACCAAATGTCTTCACACCCACTTAGAAACGAGGAATTTCATGATTTTGAAAGACAAGATCAACAATGAGAATGACGTTATTGATATTGATAGCGCGAGTAATGCCAGTAGGCATAGTATCATGATTTCTAAGCGCTCATCCTCAGATGACACTAGTTCTTCTGTGTTACCTAAGAAGAAAATAAAAATCACGGAGTATTTTCAATCTCAGAAAAGAGTTTCTGATGGAAGAAAGTGTCCGGAATGGTAGCTAAAGATGGTATACCGTTTTCAAAGTTTATCACATCGATAGATATGCGCCAATTATTCGAATTATTACCCTGACAACAATGACAGCGAAGATGAAGAACAATTCTATCTCTTTTCCATGGATCACGAATTTCCAAAAGTTGATTTACTACGAAGTTACAGGTAAAAAAAATATGTTTTGAGTTCAAATAAAATTGAATAATTTATTTATTCTAGGACATTAATTCTTAAAGTACGACAAATTGTCAAATTCTTTAGTTCAAAATTTCCCAATGAGAAATGACTTATTGTAAAATTAATTTGAAGCAGAATTTGGCAGAGAATTGCAATTGATCAAACATTGTAAAACACGGTTGAACAGCCTTGTAGCAATGATTTCAAGGTTCAACCACGTCAAACGATGTTTATTTAAAGCTCTCATTGATCTTAAAAAGACATTATTTTTACATTCATTTACTGAGGATGAATGTATTTATTTATTGTTCATTTTGAAAATAATACATCCAACAGGCCGTGAAGCCCAATTACAGGTGTACATAACTAAACTATCTAATAAAATTATATAATGATTATTCTATCAAAACAAGAAGAAACAAATCATCATGAGCCTACTACAAAAATATAATTTAATTCTGAAGCGTACTGAACAATAAGTGCCTAAATTGGTATAAAGACAAGAAAAATATATCCACACTCTGAAGATTATTATAACTCCTGCACATTGACGTAAGTGGACAATAAAAATGATGCTGAGTATTAGGTACATCAATATGAAAAGTTAAACGTGATCTGGATGTAAAACGAGGAACATTCAAATATATTGACGAAAGAAGAATTGTCGAATCGATCCGTCCGTGAATTATCTTATAAAGAAAGACGAAATCATTAATTTCGCGGACCTAGGTCCCTTGACTCATTTACTTTTCGTAATAGCGTGTTATTAAGGTGGTAATCATAAGCAATAGGGGATGGCCTCCTAGTGAACGTCATAGTTTTACATTTACTTATGTTTAGGAATAACTTATTCTCCACACACCATGTATGCAATCTGTCGAGGTCACCTTGCAACAATAAACAATCCCGGCGATCCCAAATCTCTCTGTAAATCTTTAAATCATCCGCAAAAAATAATTTTTTAGAACAAAAAATATCCGAAATGTCATTGATGAATTCATGATGTATATTATTTATGTTGTATTTCCTTTCATTAATTTTAATTTTTGTTTTTTTCTTTATTTGTATTTTGTTGGGGGTTGAGTGGAGTAGCCTTGGCTAGACTTCACCCCTAGAATTTGCCAAATAAAGACACTATTATTAATCCCTTATGAGGATGAAGAGAATAATGTACCATTATCTAATCTTGCAACAAGAGGTGAAACATCGCCTTTGAACTTAGACGTAGAAGAGGAATTGAATCATAGACTTCGTACTGCGTGGGTATCAGAATCAAAGGCTTCTCCTATGACCGTACGAACAACACTAGAACATTTACTAAAGCATGAATCTTTCCTACGAAAACATTTCCAAAATCAATGTTCTAAACTAAGTACTAACTACTTATTATTTTGTATATAATAATAATAAAGGCCTTTATTTATAGAAATTGTGATACAAAAAATAAATAAACATTTTTATCCTGCTACTAAAGTATGTTTTTAATTGGTATAAGTATTATTATTATTATTTTCAATAGATTGAGTACAAAAAAAACATAATACTTCAATCCCGCATTGTGGGATTGGATTCCCTAGTCGTAACACTCCCCTCAAAGCTAGGTTGACTTGGATAGTGGATCACAGTTGTGGTTCAAGAGTACTTGAAAAACGACTCGTGTCAACGGAACAGTCGTGCATTAACGAAATGAACGATTCATCCTAGTTGACATGGGTAGTGAAGCACAAGCGAGGTTAGTTATGTATGGAGATCCACTCGTGTCAACGGAAGAGTGGTGAAACTATTCACGAAACGGATGGTTACGTAAGGCAGCACGAACGTAAAATGGGATACCAAACATGTTACGAATTCTGTTAGTCGTGGAGCCACCATAGTGGAAGAAGAAGAGGGTTATTTTCGATTTCTTTTTGAACAGAATTGTACTGTAATAGGTTTGTGATATTTTGTACCATTGATTTTTTTGTTACATACGGCTCTGAAAATATTCCCCAAAACATATTTATTGAGTTTCAACGGATGAAATAAATTCTTAGTACATGCACTGAATATCACAAAATTCAATTAAAAGCTAGGCGAGCACATATGTCAAACATTTTTTGGGTTTCACAGGAAGTCATGAAAATTAAAGAAAAAATTAATCCCAGCACATTTGTATTTCGATGTTTTTTTAATGAAAATATGTGCAAAAAATTGTGCCGCACTTATGGGAAGTTGTGCCCTTGACATTTCCGTAAAAAAATTTGAAGCAAGTTGGTCCTGCATTTTCGTTTTTCTTTAGCGAAAATTGCTTCAAATATTTTTGCTACATTGGTGCAATTGTCTTGATCTTGTCAGATTTTCAGAAATAACTCTACTTTTTCTTCAAAGGATGGAAATCATTTATCAGTAGATTGTTTGAAAATCTGACAGACTTGAGTCTGCAGAAATATATAGCCAAACTATACAGGGTGAGTCTTTGCTTGTACATATATTTCAACCCAAAATTCCTGAGGTCAAAAAAAAACACTTCTTCCTTCACTATTTTTTACGATTGGATTTTTTTTCACACATAGTATAGCGGGCATTCTGTCGACCGGACTTAAATGGAATTTTATGTTCGGAAAAGATTGATCTTGTCCAAGGATTTATCAAGCCAAGTAGCTTGACATTTTAACCAACTACTCGACTTGAAAATCAAACTCTTGAAAAATTACATACTTGAGCTTGGCTTGATTTGATTTTAGATATTTATTGCTCGACTTGATATCAAGCTACTTGATATTACTTGAGATTGATATGCACACGTCGCACGGCATATATTTCTGCAATCTCGTGTGCGCCTAGACTAAATGAAGAAAATCCTTGAGCGCCAAGAGACTGAAGCATTCGCCAGTGTGACATTCATAAGTAGTTTTCTTTCATTTCTATCAAATCTATTGGTAGATTTCGGTAGTTTCAGAAATATCTTTCCAAACTTGGCCAGAATGGCCAAGGATTTTTATCGACGCCAGGATCTTCCTGTTGAAAGACAATTTTCCTGAGCTGCTCTTACAGTTACAAAACCCGCAATAGGTTAGTCGACAAATCTATAAGATGACTCATGTGTCTTAGATCCTGGATGGAAAATTATGGAATCAAACAAAGCCTGGAGGTTTCTCAATATTGAGAAACTTTATTTTTTATATTTACATTTCTTTTATACAATAAGTTCAATAAATAAAAGTGTGTTTTGCAATGTTCCTTCTCATTTCATCATTTTTTTAATGATGTGATACTACACAATAAAACTGCTTACAATCAAGTAGCTTGATATGATTCAAGTACTTGATAAATAAATACTTGACTTGACATTGGATAACTATTACTTGACTTGAGTGCAACTTAAAATCAAGTCAACCTCAAGCCAAGAAACTTTAAAATCAAACCAAGCCGTGAATCCCTTAATATGTCAGTAAAAACCATATTCCGAAAATAATCTTCATCGATTCCATTCCATTTGCGAGATATAACTGAAAATTACATTTTTTCATGGATTTCCAACAGCCCATATTCGAATCGAAAGAAATGATAAAGGAAAAAACTATTTCCTTTGACGTCAGAAATCTTCGGTTGAAATATGTGTACAAATGAAAGACCCACCCTGTATAACAATACTCGGTCAAAAGCTGGGTTAATTTTTTCTAATTTTTTTGTTTTTGATTAACTTTTGTGGAAATTTCTATGGCATACCTACCATTACATGGGTGTAGCACAATTTTTCGATGTGAGTAAAGTTGACCCAGCGCTTTTGGATTTTAGATTTTTTTTTGAAAATCAAAAGGCGCTGGACCAACTTCCAACACATTGTTACCAGTTCCTACAATCTACTTTTTTTTCTTATTTTTGGCATATGAGGGAAAAACTATTGACTTTTTCTGAGAATCTGACCGGTATAAGTTGGCACAATTATACTACAAATTAATTTTCGCCAAGAAAAATGAAAGTGCAAGGATAACTTTTCTCTGATTATGTCTTTATTTTTTGGAAGAATAAGCGGGATATTCGTGAAAATCACAGCGCACAAATTTTTCTTCAAGTAGCATAATTTTTCGAACATGAATATGAGAATTATTGTCGGATGGACGTGTGTGGATTGCTTTCCTGGAAATTACTCGAATTACACAGTTTATAGTTCGAAATAAAACTTAAAAAATCGTACAGAAGGGGCTGATATCCCAGAGAGTGCGGTATCGTCTGTTTTGTTTTTCGATCGTTGAGTTTTCGGGATTTATTTCCTTATTATTTGGACTGAAATAAGGAACGGTGAAGCGAATTCAGTTTTTTGTGACAATCGGAATATGTGTTGAATGCGATGTTCATACGGAGACTTAACGTGCGGTTGATAGCAGCCTAAAGCCCACCATGGAATGCACGAAGTGCAGCAAAGCGGGGACCGCGAGATCTCCTCTGGTTGCTTGTGATGGATGTCCTACAAAGTTCTGTAAGTCATGTTCGGGGTTGCACCCCTCTGAGATTGCAGTCCTGGAAATTAAGGGTAAGCGTCTTATGAAATTTTATTGCCCGGGATGCCTTAAGGGAGAAACGTTTGAATTGTTGAAAAATACCATTGAAGATAAAAACACCATTATAAAAAGCAAAGAAAAAGTAATAGAACTTCTGGAGCAAAACCTGGAGAAAACTAAGCAAGAGTTGATGAACATGTCAGTTGACAACACAAGAAGATATTCAGAGGTTTTGACTTCCATCAAGCCTTTGGAAGAAATCAATAATAGGAGCAATGTTCCTCTGATAATTTGTAAACCTAAATCAGACCAAGATGTTATGAAAACTAAACAGGATCTCATAACAAAATTAAAAATCAATGCAAAACCAATCGGTGTAAACTCGCTGAAAATAAAAAGTGGAGGAACGGTCTTGCTCAAATGTAACTCCGAAAAATCGCACAAAGAATTGAGGAAGGAACTCGAAGAAAACATGAGTGACAAATATGATATAAAGGAAACAAAACTACGGCTACCTGAAGTATTTATTTCAAACATTGAAAACGACATAAAAGCTGATGAAGTCATAGAATCGATAAAGAATCAAAATGATTTCTTTAGCAAGGGTGATCAAATTGAGATAGCCGTGCTGAAACCAAATAAGAAAAAAACAGCTCAAAATTGTGTATTACGTTGCAATGGAACGGCCTTCAAGAAAATGATTCACATAGGCAAAGTTTATATAGGTCTGAGACGTTGCGAAATAAATGAGAATGTTACAGTCACTAGATGTTACAAGTGCCTCAAATTCAACCATAAGTCGAAGGACTGCAAATACACTGGACCAGACAAGTGTTCCTTTTGTGTCGATAGTCATCATTATACTAAATGCAAATCTCAGGAGAGGACATGTATTAATTGCGTCGAGAGCAATAGAAAATACGGAACTAGTTACCCAACATCACACTCTGCTCTAGATAAGGATTGCGAACTATTCAAGCAACAAATGGATAAACAGAAGGAACGTACGGACTACAAAACACTAAACATTACAGTTGAATAGTGGAGCGATATTTTCAAGAACATGAAAAGGAAGTAGAGAATTTCAGAACCCAATGCGTGCAGGATGTATATCAACTGAATCGTTTGAGTGATCAGATGGATGGCTCTATTTTCAAGGTTTTTCACTTGAATATACGCAGCGTAAATAAAAACTTAGATGAACTGAAAATTGTTCTTCGACAAATTGATAGGAGCTATGATGTGATAGTACTAACCGAGACTTGGCAGTTAATGAACCCCGAAATATTCAGTATGCCACAATACGATTTAATATATAATAGTGGAGAAATTAATCAAAACGATGGAGTTATAGTTTATATAAAATCATGTATACAATACAAGTTTATTTTGGAGGATGTAGGCGGTCTGAAATTCATTATTTTCGATATCTTATATCAACAGAAAAACATAAAATTAACAGCTGCATATAGACCGCATACAGTCTCCAAAGATGTTTTCAATGATTGTCTTGTTTCACTGTTCAATAAGCATAAACACGATAAGGATATAAACATATTTCTTGGCGACACAAACATAGATCTCCTGGCATATTCGATTGAGCATGAACATTACATGAATATACTGTGTGAGCAAGGTTTCGTCCCCACCATAGACGCGGTCACTAGACAAAAAAGCGGAAGCTGTTTGGACCATATATTCTTGAAAACACTAGGTATTAACGAAGTGAGGGTGACACCCATTGTTTTAGAAATTGATTTAACTGATCATTATCCAGTAATGCTATATGTAGAAACGGAAAAATCGGAACAACGCCCACGTTTGACTAAATCAAAAAAATATATCGATTACACAAATTTAGAAATGGATTTGACCAATGAATCTTGGGAGAATATTTATTCAGCACCGAACGTGAGCGAGGCTACGGGAAGATTTATCGAAACGTTTACATACTTGACAGACAAAAACTCAAGACGAATAATCAAAAAAAATATTAAACGAAAGGAATGGATAACTGAAGGCATAATAAAATCAATTAACGAGAAAAATAGTATGTATAAAAAAATCAAATCGGAAAAATTTATGGACGAGAATCTCAATGAGAATTATAAGAGATATAAAAAACATTTAGAAAAATTAATTAAAATCGCTAAAATAAATTATTATGAAAACGAAATACAAAAACATAAAAATGACCCCCAACAGTTGTGGAGGGTCATAACAGATAAAAAACTCAATCAGCAACAGATTTCCTTAATTATGCAAGATAATATTACATTAACGGAAAGAACTAAAATAGCGGAAACTTTTAACACGTATTTTTCTAGCATAGGCACACAACTAGCAAATAAAATAAAAAAGAAAAAAACGAAATTTAATAATTCAGAATCATCTAACCAACTCAAGTTAAATTTTGATCCTTGTGATGAGCAAGAGATATTGAAAGTAATAGAGTCACTAAAAGCGAATAAATCTCCAGGTATTGATGGTATCCAAGTGACACTACTTAAGAGAATTGCCAAAAGTATAGTCGCTCCCCTTAGGTTTCTGGTGAATTTCTCTATGCGGACGGGTATGTTTCCGGTTTCTTTAAAAACAACACTTATAAAACCAATACACAAAGCAGGAGATAAATCGTCCGTAAATAATTATCGCCCAATATCACTAGTATCAAATATCTCAAAAATATTTGAAAGAATAATACATAATAGAGTCACGAAGTTTCTGGAAGGGTGCAAAATTTTGAGTGAGAGGCAGTTCGGTTTTAGGGTCGGGAAATCCACACAGGATGCTATAGCGGCACTAACAGGTGAAATATATAGATGTCTGGATATGTCGAGACCATGTCTGGGTGTGTTCGTGGATTTAGCCAAAGCCTTCGACACGGTCAGTCATGACGGATTGCTTGACACTCTGGAGAGCATGGGTGTCGAGGGTAGTCCACTCAACTGGTTTAGAAGCTATCTGATAGGTAGAAAGCAATGCGTCCAAGTTGGAGAATCGATAAGCTCACTATCAGACATACATTATGGAGTGCCTCAGGGAACAATATTGGGCCCTGTTCTTTTTAATATTTACATTAACTCGATGTTTTCATTGCGCACCAGGGGGAAACTATTTGCATTTGCGGACGATACTGCGGTATTTTATGAGGGAGATAGCTGGGAACAACTAAAGAGTATGGTAGAAATGGACTTCAAAGACATAATTCAGTTTCTTAATTATAAGGTTTTAACAATAAACAAGCAGAAAACAAAATTTATGCTGTTTTCCAATAGCTCAACTGTATTGCCTGAGTATAGAACGTTAAATATTGAGGATGACTTCACAATTCATTCAGCAGATCATATAAAATATCTAGGTGTAATATTGGACCCATATTTGAGATGGAATTTTCAAGTCGATAACGTTGTGAAGAAAATTCGGAAAATGATACCTAGATTCAGGTTTTTTAGGGAATTCTGTAACCCTCAGTTGTTGAGAACATTGTACTTGGTTTTGGTTCAACCCCTTTTGGTATATGGCATACTTGGATGGGGAGGGGTAGTGAAACATTATTTACTTAAGCTCGAGGTAACACAGAAATGGTTGTTAAAGATAATATACAATAAACCATATCGCTATCCGAGTGAAAAACTGTTCCAAGAATCTGCTGTTATGAATCTTCGACAGCTGTATATGCTCGTGCTTGCTGTGCATCAATTTAAAAACATTTCGTCCGCGGAATTTAACGAGCATTTGCATGGAACGCGACACAGAGGACGAATGATTTTAATACCTAGAACAATGAAAACCATAGGACAACGATCGCACACATTTTTATCCCCTCGAGTGTACAATTACATACCAGCGTGTATTAAAGCAAGTAATAGCTTAAAAATTTTTAAATTAAAATTGAAAACGTGGATAGGAAACTTAAGTTCTCAGGAAGTTACGAATTTGTTGGATATTAAGAACTCGTATGTCCATACCTGAAATGTTGGGGGGAACCTTGGTCACAACAGCGGATTAATTGCATATTGGGCTCCTGATGCCTTGTAATGTGGTGTTAATAAAATGTTGTGTATATAGTCTATTAGATATTTGAGTGTATATATATTGTGTACATGAAGAGTGGAACAAATAATTTCAATGTAGATGCCTCAAACAAGGTGCCTACGCACCTTCGAGGTAAAGAATAGTTTATTGATTTACCTTTGTATCCATATTTAGGTTGAATTGTACTCAAATATGTTTGGTATAAGAAACTGTACTCTGAAAAATGTTTTAATTTTGCTCAATAAACTTATAATAATAATAATAATAATGTTTCCTTTGGAAAAAAATAAAAGTGCTTGGCTGACTTTTTTTTCATAATTTCTCGGAAAACGAGAACGAACAATTTCCGTGGAAATATTTACGGCATAAGACAAATTTTTTCATTTATTTGTGAGAAGAAGAAACGAAAGTGCTGGGCAATCCTTTTTTTAACTTTTGATAAAATTAGAGAGTTTTTCGGAAAAATTCGAACTCTGTACAAATATAATTTTTCGAAAAGTGCTATGCTGGCCCATTCTTCCGAATTTTGAAATATTTCGTGATTCACATGATATAAAAAAAATCAACGGTACAAACCAGTACAAACCTAGCACAACAAAATTCTTCTCAAAAAGTTCTGGGCCAACTTCTCACACATTCACACATAATTTTTGGTCTTTTTTTTTAATCGAAAGAAACAAAAATACACAGGAGATAATTTTTTTTTATTTAAGCGATTTACTGGGAATCCATTTCACTATTATTCATTTCAAAGAGTTTGTCGTTGCAGAAAGTTCTTATTTTTAATTTTTTTTTTGAAGTGGAAAAAAAAAGAATAAGATGAATTCTTGATTGAAAAGAAATTTATGCTTGTTATAATTTTCCAAACAAACATTTATTTTTTTATGAATTGTCACATAATAATATTATACAATAAGTCTTTTCAAAGGCTGAGAATGCGGTTCATCTAAAATTGAAACTGAAGACGTGAAAACGTATGTAGAATTATTGCATGTGGTAGAAAAGGACTGAAAATCAGAGGAACGTATGAGATTCCTTCACTCGTCCTGAAAATTGGTGAGATCTCAAAAACGCTGAGGAGAGAGGAGTAGTTAAACTTTGGCAGATCACGAGAATGTCACGTGGTACAAACCCCTCATAACAGCATGAGTCAAACAATACAGGGATATGCTTTGTATAATTTCAAGAGAAAAACTCCTATGAACATGGAGTCACAAACGTTAATTCGATCATAAATAATAGGAAAGAATAACGACAAATTTAATCAACTTCAAAGAGGTGTCGCACCATTCATATTCCTCATAAATATCCAGATAGACAGGTATAAATAAATAAATGGTCTACTCCACTATAAATTTAATTTATGCACTATGCATTTCGGCAAGGTAACTTGCCATCATCAGGTGCTCGAGACAGTTGTTAACATTTGCGGAAAGGCGTGCAAAGCTTCGGAAACTAAAAGGGATTAAAAACATATGTTCCGCTGAAACCTGAAACCGATGCTAAAATTATTTAGCATTTATCAGTAACTAGTTTCGAATGCAGAATCGTAGGAATTTTCCATATGTTGACATTTTCCACGTAATTCGAAGTGTTGTTTTTCGTCTTTGTGAAATGCATTCCATCCCTCATTCAATTGAGGTAAAAGGCAATGCTGCTTATATTGTTTGGGTTGCCATGTGTTATTTATTGAACAGGCGGCTTAGTAAAGCTCGCCACTCACGAAGCGTTTTTTCAGGCCTTTGAACGCCAAGCGTCCAAGGGATTGCAGTCGGGCAGTCAAGTTCATTCTCTGATTTCCAGTCGTGCGGTCGTGTCCCGAGCTGCCCGACTGTAAAATTATCCGAACGCTCGAACATGGTAGCCTCGTGAGTGGCCGCCTTAAAGACGGTTTGGAGATTTTTATTGCAGGGAATGTTAATAAACGCAGCAAAGCGGACCAACCTCATGTCGTTTTCAAGAATATGAAAGGGCGGCCACAAACTAGGCTAAATTGTCGCACTTCGAAAAAAGGCGCCTGAAACAGTCGCTTCACTGTTTCACCCCTAACACCGGCCCTGTCTGTAGGTATGTACACCTGTAATGGGTCTATGTGAATTGTAGTGTCCCTGCGAAGGTTTTACTGTGTCTATTTAAGGATCTATATTATTTTGTACGTTGTAATGTAATGAAAATAATTGCTGGATTTTCCAAACGACAATTTGATTATAAAAATATGACAATTTTTTCGGTTAAACCACGGTACCTACTCCCGACTTTCCAAGAAGAACGTTTTTACATTTTTGGATCAGATAACAATAAACTGTGTTCAGTATTACCTGTGCAAGTTTGTCAATAGACGTATTATGACCCTATCCTCCTTTATTATTCAAAATCTTAACCCAGATAATTTATTGCTTCAGTCGGCACCTTGTTGAGGTTGTTTTTCAAAGATAACCATAAAATTCGATTTTAAGGCTAAGATAAACGTGATGAAAGACTGAAAGCAGTATAAACAAATCGTTTTACAAACTTATAGGCATATTGGCACCCCAATTACAATTACAAAAAAATATTATTCCTTCTTTTTATCATTATATCCTAAAGTTGAACACGTCCTACAAATTTTTCTTAAAGACAAGCATTATGATCCTATCTTCCTATCTTTCGCCAATGGAAATTCCAAAAGATGCTGTGATTGTTGCGTCATAAAAAAAAATTGAAATTATGCCATATTGTTCATCAATTCGTCATGTCTATGGTACAGTACGGTTGCTCTTGAAAAATTACAATTTAAAAGTGTTTTAAATAATGAATTCAGCATAATTGTGTGCGATAGTTGTTAATTTCAATCATAGCGTAAGAAATTTGATATAATATTATTGGAATTAACTTATTTCATCATCTTGAATACTGTTCCAAACTGTTTGTTTAACTTTACGCGGAGTTTTTTCTTCTCGTTCGCCAACATAATATTGTGTTGATAACACATTGAGTCTCCCGCATCCAGGGAGCGTATTCATAAATTTTAGTCCGCCCGAGGTTGCTGTGCGCGTGTTTTCATATTCTTGCTGTGTGTAACATCGAGAGAAAGGGATTCCTTTTTGTGTCCTTGATTCTTTCAATCCTACCCTTATATTCCTTGTTATTCGTGGCCCTCCTCTCTGTGAAAAGTCTCCTGTATAGGCCCACAGGAGTGAAGATTGTAGTACCTTGCCCTTCCTCAAAAAAAGACGAAGAAAGAACTATTTCAATATGCCTTTTATTTGTGGGGTTTGCGGTAATTTTACGAAGGGTGCAGATCAGCTACAATGTGCTCGATGTCGCAAAACCTATCACCCTATTTGCGTAAATTTGTCAGCTGAAGATGTGGAGTACTTGAGGAAATCCAATTCTAAATGAAGTTGCCATGATTGTGAGTCTCGAAAGAGATCGTTACGTAGCGGGTCCCAATCTTCCGGCATGAACAAAAATCCAGCATAGCAGGTGACTACTTGAAAACAATAAAAATGATCAATCCACCATTTAAACTGAGCTACTAGATGTAGAGAAACACTTGAAAATCATAAGCAAGTACTTGACTCTCATACAAAGGCGATCGCATATTTTGAGAGGAAGATTGAAGTCATCGAGTATTCTCACGCTAAGTTGTCTTCTGATCTCTCTGACGTTGTGGATAGGGATGTGTCGTTCACGAACGAACGAATCAAAAGACCCGTGTCTTCAAAACGAATGGTTCGATCGGGTCGTCTCTCTGAAAATGATTCGTTCGTTCGAACCGATCCAGATGATTCAAACTTTCACGTTCAGTTCATTCAATCTGTGGATCTTTTAGGTCCCAAATATCGAAAGATCCATGGAATGGTTCGTTATTCTAGTCTAGGTAGACTATTTCGGATGGGTTGACCGCAAAGAAACATCTGATAGTAATAAAATACATCCATTTCGCAGATGAATCATCGGCTCGGCAGTCGGCACCCGGTTTTGAACAAAAATGATAGATAGTAACTGTCTGTAATGGCTCCTCTCATGATTATTACCAATTATGATATCTTGAAAATGTGTTAATGTATATTGTTTTTTATTTTTCGATAAAAAATTTTCAGAAACATGAATGTAGGTTTAGTTAAAACTATACTACAAACTATGTAAAGTTGATTAAAATGAATTAAATGAATGAACATATTTGTCATCTTTTGGGAACAAGGTACAGGGTGTTTCACGTAAGCGGGACTCTGGATTTTTTGCTTATCCTTTGAGCGATATTGAAAAGTGACCCACCAAAATGATAGTATTTTTCACGAGCTATCCAAATATGTTATCGGAAAACTATAGATCCGAGGCATGGAAAGTTATTGAGGAAAAACCGTTTTTCCGATAAAAATTTTTACAAATTTGACTGATTTTCAATATAGGAAAGTCTAGAGACTATTTCTCACCAATTTCTTTCTCCATTTGAACTACAAGAAAACAGAAGTTTTTTTCTTTTAAATTATATTTCATTATATTTTCTGAATGCACTATCGATTCTGAAATCTGAATCCGAATATGTGAATATAGTGGTAGTTTTATATTTATTTCAAGCTATTCCATTCAAAATGAACATGAGGAAATTCAGATTTAATATTCGGAAAATATATCCATTTTTCAAATTTTGTGAATTCTTCGCTCACGATGAGTAAATTAATAATATTGCAAAGACCACAACGTTGTTAGAATCATATATAAAGCCCCTTTATATGGAAAAATTATACATAATAATACATATGATATTTTCTTCACATGCATTTTTCAGAATTTGATTTCTCGATTCTTGCCTTCGCAATTAATGGATCATGTTCTCGTCCTGGGAGGATCTGATTCGGTATGATAAACGGTAATTCAGAAATTTCTCGAAGTTATCTATACAATAAGAGTAAAAAGCTCTAAATTGTTTGAGATGAGCTCTGGACGGTAGACCGCACGACGAAGGTATTAATTGCATCTTATCTTACTTATCTTTTCTGAAAAAGATGGATGAATTCATTTGTTTGGAATAGATACAGGTAATTGTCAATGATATTGAAATAGATACAGTGTGAATAATTACGAATATTTGAAATAGATAGTGAGAGAATCTCATTGTGATTGTTAATGATTGAAAAAGATACACTGTGAATAATTACGAATAGTTTAAACAGATAGTGAAAAATCTCATTGTACCTAATTGTCGATGATGATCTCTTAGGCTCATTCAGGAAAAGACGATTATCTCTTCACGCCAAAATATAAAAAGATTTTAAATTTGTGAAACACACACAGTCTTCCATTGAACATCAGTGTGAATTATTATTTTCGTTATTATTTTCTCAAAACTTTATAATGTCGACTAATATGTCAAAAAAAAAGAAGTGAAGTGTGGATGCATTTTTCCGTAGGGGATCAGAACAAGGCAAAGTGTGGGTATTTTCTGAACACTTTGAGTTTTAGTGGTGGTGCAACCGGTAATTTGATAAGGCATCTGAATAGCAAGCATCCTACAGTATTACAAAAAAAAACCAAAAAACAAGAAGAAACCACAAGCGATCCCGCTTTTTCGTCAAACGATGTTGAAGAGGATCAACCGGCGACAAGTAAACCCTCTTCTTCTACTTCAACCTCATCGGGAACAAGTTCAACAAATAAGGGTCTCCTCCATAATAAGATGATGCAGCAGAGCAGTATAGGAGATTATATGACTTGGTCAAGAAACCACTCCCATTGATTAAAAACAAAGCCATTAATGATCAATTAATGGCTTTATTGGTCAAGGCTTATTTACCATTCAATCTGATAGAAAATCCGGAATTCAAGAAATTGGTGGAATAGCTTAACGCAAATTATTGTCTTCCATCAAGGAAAACAATATCGGCGAACTATATTCCACAATTATACCAAAAAGTGAAAGAAAACGTGGAAAATAAACTAAACGAAGCCGTGGCAGTATGTCTGACAACAGATGGGTGGACTTCGCTGACGAACCAGAGCTATATAGCGATGACTGCTCATTTTACAAATCAATCAGCACAAATAGAGTCGTGTCTACTTGGGTGTTTTCCATATAATGAAAGATATACCGCCCAAAATCTTGCCACTTTTATGAAGGACGAAGTGAATAAGTGGAAATTAGAAAACAAAATTTCTGCTGTTATAACGGATAACGCTGCAAATGTGGTAGCTGTAGTGAGGATGACTACATGGAGACATTTTCCATGTTTCGCACACACTCTAAATTTAATTGTTCAGGACAGCCTTAAATCCATAGAGCCACAATTGAGGAAAGACAAAACAATTGTGGAATATTTTAAAAGAAGTAGTTCTGCACTAGCAAAACTACGCGAAATGCAGATCCAGTTGAATTGTCCTGGACTTAAATTGAAGCAGGACTGCCCAACAAGATGGAACTCAACATACGATATGTTGGAAAGAATCTTGTTATTAAAGAATGCAGTTGTCAGTACTCTCGCCATCGGAAATCCCGGAATAAATTCACTTCAAATGGATGATTGGACGATAATAGAATATTCATTGAATGTTTTTAAAATATTCGATGAAATTACGAAAGAGGTCAGTGCGGAGAAGTTTGTTACCTTCTCGAAAATAATCGTTTTTGTGCAGGCGATCAGGGATCACATTCAAGAAGTACAACATTCAGAACTGAATGATATTCCTGAAATAAGTCAACTTCTCCGAAATATTCCAAATGGAATAGGCGAGAGATTTAAGGATGTCGATTCCAATGAACTGACAACACAGGCGACCTTTTTAGGTTTGGATTCTCTGAATCAAGATTCGATTCAACATTGAAATTGATAAGGCAAAAAATGTCGCAGTTTACTATAGAAAACGAAGAAAGCACTTCCTCAACAGTGCCAGAAGAAGAAATTTCTTCGTTAGTATATAAGCGATACAAGGAGAAAGTCAAGGGACAGTTGGAAGTTCGTAGTTCCTCAGCAGCTGCCATTATTGAAACCGATAAATTTCTGAGTGAACCTCTACTCAAACTTTCGGGAAATCCTTTAAAATGGTGGATCGAACGAAAAATGCTGTACCCTCGTCTTTTCATTTTAATGGAAAGACGATTGTGCAACATGGCAACTTCGGTCCCCTGCGAAAGGATTTTTTCGAAAGCTGGAAATATTATTAATGAGCATCGAAGTAGGCTCAAACCTGAAAAAGCTGCCCAGCTCATTTTCTTGAATCACAATTTGAGTTTAAAGTAATTAGTTAATGCTGTTATTACATATTTCTGTATATACCTAATGTTGATTATATATTTATACCTATACACCTATTATTTCTTTAATCAAATAATTTTACATGCAAACTGTTTATAAATACCTACAATTTCAATCTGACAATATAGATTTTCCTTTTTTTGAATTAATCATTTAATGCAAATTTCCTATCTACTCATTTCGGTAATAAGAGAATCATTTCAGATGTTTTTGCACATTGAAGATCACGATGTGATATGAACTTATCTGAAAAATTAATTTCAAAATGATAATGTGATTTTGTTCGGATTCAAAATATGACAAAAAATTGCAATTTCAAATCCAAAATATAATAAAATTTCAGTTCAGCAGGTAGTTTTCATTATAATTAATAAGGCAAGGCCTCATGAATTTAGTGTTCTGTACAATGTACATACATTCATGATTTATTAGTAGCTAAAACCTCGAATGGTCCGCAATCATTCAATTTGAACGAGACATAAATTGGTTTATGAAATTTTTTCATAATCATTACATGGATCAGATCTCAACTCAATTCATTATATTCGGCCAATTCGGTAACTTATAACTTCTTGATAATGGATTATCTCCTATATCATGTCTCGAATATATCATTATCACGAATTCTCGATCCTATTAAAAACATACCGATCCACAAATACAAAGGTGATCTGATCTTAACTTAACAAAAACATTATTAACTTGACCAGGTAAAGAAAAGAAGGAACGAAAGAACCAGATCTACGGATCTTTGAATCATGTGCAAATCGTGCATGGTTCGATCTGAGCTAGTGAGCTGAAAAGAACCATTGGGTCAATTGAACGGGTCTTTTGAACCGGGTCGTCAGAGCTATTGATCTGGTTCGACCCGGTTCGTCGAAATTGAACGAACCACACATCCCTAGTTGTGGATAGGATTGAGAAGGTGAGGACTAAGACACCATGTGCTGATTCTGCGTCGGGTGGTTCGGATACCGCTGAGATTCTTGAGCGCTCGAAGCGATCGTTTAATATCATCATAAAACATATACCAGAGTCAGAAGCATCCAATGATTATGAGGCTGCTCGCGAAGTTCTGGGGCATGTTGATCCCAGTGCACATAAGCTTCAAGTTCGAACTACTCGTTTGGGAAAGACACGGTCAGTACAACCCCGTATGCTGAAGGTTAACATGGTTTGTCCGGACATCGTAAGCTCACTTTTACGAAATAAGAAAAAACTACTGAGTAGGGAGTCATTTCAAAAATACGTGTTCACTGATGACAAGTCCTCTTGAATTATCTGCTAGGGATGGGAATACCGGTTACTCACCAGTCGCGTTACATTCGCGACCGCTCCAGAAAAATACTGCTCCAAAATACCGCGATTTTGTAACTGTGGTTACAGGCAACAAAACCGTAAGCGATTGCAACTGGGTTGAGTATCAGCGACGGAGGAACGAAGGAAACGAGACCATTGGGATACCTAGACTATTTGTGGACTGTCCTGTTGAATGATAATTCATTGTTCATTGAGTTTCTACGTTTTTCCAGAAGAACGTATGCAAGCATAACAACATTTTTTTCTTGCAAGCATAACAAAATCATAAAACCATAAAATTTTTTTGGTGGCTCAGAATAACAACAAAGGTTAGAATCTTCGAAGGGCACCTCATTAAAAACAGATGGTGTAAACTTCAGTGGAAATATACCATCCTCGGGTAATCTAGGTATTACGTGAAAGAAATCATATCTATGTGTATTGCTGAAGACGTGGTATTCAATGTAAAACCTTAATGAGGTATCTACATTTACCAAACCTCGTTCAAATATCCCAAACCGTTTCGATGTTATAATTCGAAGTCCGGTGCCGGTACGCCGTAACTATCGTTACTTTGGAACCGGTTACTTTACGTTTGTGGAACGCGCGACTACGTTACTCAAAAATACCGCTCCAAAATCGCGGTATTGAAATACCGTCCCATCCCTATTATCTGCGCGTCAAGTTGCGAGAAAGGGAGAAGGCCGGGGAGATGAATCTCACTATTAGATATCTTCGAGGGGAACCGGCTATTGTTCCAGTGGATTGTGGCAGCAAATCGAAAAACTATCCGGCTCACTAAATGAATGAATACTCGTCCATTCCAACTCACAATCAAATGCATTCCAGTCCAATATTTTTTTTTCAACCTGGAAAGGATTGCTAGTGGATGTGGTTTGTGCTCCCAGTGTTAACGCCTGTATGGACCTATATGATTCACATGGATTTCACTCACTTGGTGCCTGATTGAATTCTAAAATTTGTATATATTTTTCGTGTTATTTCTTTTTTTTTTTACTTTACATACTGATACATACATGATACATACTGTATCAATCATTTTGTTTCTGAGCTTCATAGGCATAACATCAGCTCTTGTCGTTGAATAATAATAATATTCCTGTTAAGAAAAAGTTCAAAAGCAAAAGAAACATTAGAAACATCTATTTGGCTTCAGAAAGGAGGGAATTTTGTGCAGAACATTTTTGTGTAAATAAACATAAATTCGACTTTTGTTAGCACATTAGTTTGCAACGTTCACAACTGAAACTTGTTAGATCACTACTCGTATTCTCAATTTTTTTTTTAACTTTAAAGACAATGAGCCGAAGAAGTAGTCCCGTTTGGAATTTTTTCAGTGTATGCGATACAGTGAAACATTTAGCAAAGTGTGATATTTGCAAACAGGTGATGTCATTCAAATCATCAGTTACGAATTTGAAGAGACATCTCCAAAACAAACATCCAACTGTTAAAATTGTTCCACATTCGAATCCCAGTGTGAATAGTGAAGAAATTGAGCAGAATCTGCAAAATCCAACTGCTACAAGTTCAACTGTTTCATCTTTGAAGTCTGATGGGAATACTTCTGAGGAAAGCAATCTGATCCAAAAGGTATTGTGTAAAAATTGAGATTATTACTTTATATAAAAAAAAATTCAATGTGAAATGAAATGAAAAATATTTCCGTACAAGCATTCAAATATGGTGAAATCAATCTTAATTCAAATGAAAAATATGCTCATTGAATTGTTTTTTTTGTTGTTTTGAGAAATTTCGGAAATGGTATTCAGTGAATGTTATGTGGAAATAATCCACTCACTTCATTCTTCTTTGAGATTTTATTCTAGTGATATTTTCTATTTATATTTTGTAAATAATTGCTCAAAACTAATATCTATTTCTTTTCAGATTGACTCAATTTCCACAATAAGAAAACGAAAAATACAACAAGACATAACAGAATTTTTAACGAAGAGGATTAAAGTAACACCTTCTATAAAGAAGACTGAGCTGATCAGCTGATACTGAGCTGATGAAGTTTTTTTATTTGGATTTTCAACCCTTTCGCGTTGTTGAGGACATCGATTTCCGAAACTTCGTAAAAGCGCTAAATCTATCATATGAACTACCTACCCGTCAGTCAATATCAGCTAGTATTTTGCCAGAGTGTCTCAATAAAATCTAAAGATTTGATGATAAATGTTGGATATAGGTCACTCAGAACGGATTGTTGGACTTGATAGCAATGATTAGCAATGATAGTTATGTTGGAATTATGTACTGTTCATTTCATAGACAGTAATTTCACATTTCGATCAGCTTTATTGAAATGTGCAGTCTTTGATGGTTCACACACTAGTGTGAATCTGTTCTAATGAACTAAGAAATATGGTGGAAGAGTGGAAGATGAAAGAAAAAATTGTATTCGCGGTTTCAGACAACGCCGCCAATATCAAGAGTGCCATAGTAAACCATTTAAAATGGAAATACTTGTTGTTTTGCGCAGTATTCTTGAATCAATAAATTTATTCGTTCATTTTGAATACATCATTTACTTGTATGGAGTATTATATATTTCTATGAAGTATATGTATTCGGTATTCTATTCAATCATTCCAAGTATACCAAATTTCTTACTTTACTTTTTCCGATTCAATATATACTTGGATCAAGTTTAATATTTCAAGAATATCCTGTTTCTTGATTTGAGAATAGTTTTTTTTCCGTGTGGGTACGCCAAAGATCGTGTGAATAAACCAATTGCTTTTTTCCATTTTTTGTATATCGGATATATTCAAATTATTAATCTGATTTTATCGTTGCATATTTCATTCGAAGCCGCAATTCAGATTAACATAATTTAATTTTATCTTTGAGAAGCATCAATCGTTGCAAACAAAATTTCTATGTGTCATACAGGGTGAGTCAGCACAAAATCTTTTTGATGCTTTGCATTCTGCACTTATTGAAAGAAATATTAATTTTGGAGATATGATTGGTTTTTGCTGCCGACACCACAAATGTTATGTTTGGGGAAAAAGCTGGCGTTTTCAGCGAAATTTGTACATACAATAAAAACTGCATTTTTATAAAATATGTATGCTATTCAATTGCTCTATCCGTGATATATGCTAGCAAAATTTTTCCCAGAAGTATTAATCAGATCGTTAGGGATGTATACAATTATTTTTCACAGAGTTCCGAAAGACAGTAGAATTCATGGAATTTCGAAATTTTATGGATCTAGAGATAAAATTTTGAGACATGATGACATTCGATGGCTCTCGTTATATAGCAGTGTGAATAGAATACATACTAGAACAATGGCCTGCTTCAAAATTATTTTTTCAGGGTCAGTATTTAGAAGACAAGCGACATAAAATGTTTTCTGAATTTTTATTCAATTGTTTCAGTGATGAATATTGAAAATTATATTTGAATTTTCTCAATTTTATATAACCCATTACCGATAAATTCAATTTGATTTTTCGAGGAGATTATCCGGTTATACATATAGTGACCATACGTCCCGCTTGGGGCGGGACAGTCCTGCTTTGAAACTGCTTGTCCCGCTGTCCCCAGCGAGGGCAAAAATGTCCCGCTTTTTCAAAGAATCCACTATCAAAATTTGGCGGAATCGTCTAACGGCGGCCTAATAATGTGATGAGACTCTCAGGGGATGCAACACGTAAAACACATGCAGATGCTATGGCTAGCCTAATAGATTTTGCGCTCGGCACCAATATTATTATGCGAGAACTGCTTTGAAGTTCTTGGTTTTATTCAGTGAGAAGCTTGAATTCGCGCCGGTATCGGTTGGACGAAAATACGTAGTGCTCGATTCTCATACAGAAAAATGCCTAAACGGAAGTGTTCTTTCAATTCTAATTTACAAAGCAAATATCCATTTATAAAAGTGAGAAGTGAAATATCTTCATCAGAAGTGAGATGTGAAAAGTGTCGAACTGATTTTAGTGTTCATCATAGTGGTGCTGGCGATATTGAAAAACATATTAAAAGTGAAAAACACAGGCTTTCTGACCAAGCTGCGGCACCCAGTTCGTCAATGTTCACTTTTCTCAAAAGAACTGATCAGCCAACTTCTAGTGATTTAAATATAGCAGCAGCAGAAGGTGCATGGGCGTTTCACACTGTGCAAGAGAATCACAGCTTTCGCTCAAATGATTGTAGTTCTCTTATAATTCAAGCATGCTTCGAAAAAAAATTTCGCTGTGCTCGAACAAAATCACAAGCTTTAGTTGTGAAAGTATTGGCTCCTATGGCATTGGATGAATTGAAAAGTCAACTTCATGAAACCCACTGCATTACTTTAATGACTGATGCTTCAAACCATGGTTCGATCAAGCTATTTCCAGTTATGATCAGGTATTTCTTACCATACGAAGGTATAAAAGTCAAGATTTTAGAGTTCAGAGAACAGCCGGGAGAAACGTCGGATATCATCGTTGATTATTTGAAGGAAGTATTGTCTCTAAATAATTTGAAAAAAAAATAGTGGCATTTCGTGGAGATAATACAAATTGCAATTTTGGAGGTAAAAACAGAAAAGGCAGTAATAACGTTTACGCGAAATTGCAAAAATCGTTAGAAAGACAGATCATTGGTAGAATGTGGAGCTCACGTAGTGCACAATGCCATCAAAACAGCCGCAGATTGTCTCCCCATCGACTTTGAATGCATAATAGTCAAAATCTATTCTCATTTCTATATCTACACCATTCGAGTTGCACTGAAAGACTTCTGTGATGCAACTCACACAGAGTATCAAAAAATGCTTGGATATAGTAAGACAAGATGGCTTGCGTTAATGCCCGCTCTGGAGAGGGTAATTAAAATGTTTCAGCCTTTAAAAAACTATTTCCTAAGTATCGATAAATGCCCGAATATCTTGAAAATGTTTTTCGAGGATCCTACCTCTGAGTTATGGTTGTATTTTCTGCATACGCAGGCAGCTGCATTCCACAAAGTCGTGCTGAAAATTGAAGGACAGAACATATCTGCAGTTGAATCGGGGAGACAAATAAACCTTCTCCGAGAAAGCCTCGCTCTTAAAGAGAGGACAATTTTCTTACTTCATTCTGTCCGAACAATTTCAGTTAAACTACAAGAAATTGATGATACATTTGACCAACAGAACATTAATACTGTGGCTTCCGAGTTCTATAAAACGAGTAAGGAATACTTGGACCAATGGTGTCAGTTCAATAAAGAATTAGAGATATTCGAATGGGTCAACTTGAACAAAAGAATGATTTGGGAAGAAGTTCAGAAGGTAGTGGATATACTGATCACTCAGGGTTTTATTAGCTGCAGCCAGGATACAGAAGCATTTGAAGAGTTTTCCCTCATTTCAAAATATCTTACAGATGAGAAAATCACCAACTGGAATGCTGAGAATATCGCCTCTGAACAACGATGGGTAGAACTGTTCCTGCATTTCCGTGCCAATAATATCCCCTGTGAAATCTTTCATATCATTTCTGAGTATGTTATGTGCCTGCCTGGAAGTAACGCTCCTGTAGAGAGAATTTTCTCTCTGATGAATAAAATATGGTCAATTGAAAAAACGCAGTTAAGTGTTGCAGTATTGAAGGCCATTCTATTTACAAAAGTTAACATCAAAAAAACATGTAATGAGCTTTATTCGTATTTGAAAACTAGACCAGATATATTGAAACAGATTTGCTCCACCGAAAAGTACAAAAATAATGGTAATTGATTTTTCATTTATCTTAATATTGATTGTTATTTGTTTATTCATTCATATGAATAAGATGATAACAGTTTTAGTCGAGGGGGTAACCACTTCCGAAATCGATGTAATTCTGAAACACGAAATCCCGAAATCATCATCCGAAATCCCGAAATCGCCACCGAAATCACGAAATCATCTCCGAAATCCCGAAATCACCTCCGAAATCCCGAAATCGCTACCGAAATCCCGCAATCGCTGTCGAAATCTCGCAATCGCCGCGCCGTCGAAATCACATTTCTCGCAATCAATGGAGTGTGCGCACAGGCATAGGCACTGACCTATTCCATCTCGCGCGTGCGTGCTATCGATGCTCTACGTTCGTTATACCCAGTATTTTATATTCAAGTCAGGTTATAGTTTTACCGCGATTTTCGAATGAATAAAGTACTTTTTCAGAAAAAGTTGTTGAATTAATGATAAAGTGAGTATTGAAAATTCCTTATTTCAAATGAGTCTATCGATTAAATAGAACTAATGCATCAAATGATTGCCTGTATCAAAAATGAAATTCACAAATACGAATGTCGAGCAAATATTTCGGAGGGTATTTCCATACTTTATATACAGAGTTTTTCAAAATTCAGAAATAAGATTTTTGGGGTTACCTATATTCTGCAGGTCAAAATAAGTCGCAATTTCTGTTACCGAGTTTCGTCACCAATATACAGAGCGTTGAAGATTTCATTCTGTTTTGAATAGTTTCAAAGATATTTTATTTGAAACCTAGCATACATTCGAGCATGCGTTTCAGGATTTACATCCAGTTTGCCGAGTGATTTCGACGAGGATTTCGATAACGTGCATAGGAAGGGAAAGTTTTTTTCGTCCACTGAACTTTTTTGTGGTGCGCTGCTGGGGATTCTGAAATACAAAATAAAATATTTTTTTTTATACATTTCTTGTTCCCTGTAATTTTTGCGTTTCTGTGACTGTTATTGGGAATCATTTATTTATTGAATTCGGTTTATGATCTTGAATTGCAGGTTTCCTTACATATTACCTGAAAAATAAAAAATTTAACGGAACTTGAGTTTTAATGAAAGCGAGAAATGAATCAAAGAGACTAACTAGAAGACTAAAGTATACCTAAATTGCTATTTATATATTATTTTCTCGCAGAAGATGTTTTTTGTTTTTCATTTTGAATAAAAGTTTAAAATTCTAATACTTTTTATTATCTGTGCAACATTTCCGTAGATGCAAAAGTTTTCGAATGAACTGATGATAAGATCGTACTCTCGATCGTACTTCTCTCCTTCAAAAGTTTCAATGAAACAAAAAATCCGAGAAAAAATCTTTCGAAGTAATTCGAAATATTTTGCAATCAGATGAAACGTCTGTTTCTAAACGAAGTATCTAACGTATCTGACACAAATTAAAAAATTATATTTTTTGTTGCTTTTTTGACATGACGAACCATCATATCCTTATCCGTTGTAATTTGGGAAGAATCACTTACTAAGACTGAGTAAATCCCAACAGGCTCCTGAATTCCGTGCAGTATCTTAGTATAATAAACTTCCTGGGGGACTGAAAAATCTGCCAATGAATAGATTCAAAGCAGAAATCAAAATTATATTGTAGCTAATGTGATTTATTCGATTGGCGATTTCAACGGTTTGACCTCGGGTTTGACTCTGGATGAGATAGGTTTTATGTTATCCGAGATGTAATCCTGTTCTGGAGCATTTTTTTTAGCCATTAATATCTTTCCCTCGACTTATTGACAAATTTGTACAAAACTTATGCTATGGACGATTTTATTCCAGGCCATAAACTAACGTAACCAAATATGTAAATGTCGATTACAAAATCAAAAAGACTGCATAACTCTGGATAGAAGGATTTCCTTATATTTTTTATAGAATGTATCTGTTTTTGTTAGGAATATTTGTATATAAAATTTCAACATTTTTAGGAATCATTAAAAAAAAATGAGCTTGTCACCTTTCAGTAATGGTGATGATAAAATCTTTTTTCATACCTCCAATATTTTCAAGTAATAAAAAGTTTCTCGCAAAAATCATTCGAAATCCCCTGAAATCACCATGATTTCCGAAATCGATGTAACTTTTTCACTTTTTGAGTGATTACTCGCTTGGTTTTTCCTTTCAATAAATAAATATTGAAATTATTAATTTTCTAAATTATATAATTACCAGTACCAAGAAAAAAAAAATAATGAAGTTAGTACCTTTAGTTTGAAATGTGGGGATAACACTATCACAACATCAGAAACAACTAAATCTCTTGGAATCCATGTGGACAGAAATTTAAGATGGACTACTCATATTAAGCCATCTGTCTTATAACATTTTGCTCTGGGGAAGTAGCCCTGACTTCTCCAGAGTTTTTGTAGGTCAGAAACGAGTATTACGTACAATATTCAACCTCAATATGTTAGCGTCTTGTAAGCCAGTCTTTATTGGGAATGGAATCTTAACCCTACCCTCGATATACATTTTCAAATGCTTACTATACGCAAAGGAAAATGAAGACAAATGGATGAAATTATCAAGTCATCATAATTATGTAACTAGAAATACGCAAATTTTTCTATTACCTAAACATAGGACCCATAAATTTGAATGCTCTCCATTGTACCGAAGTATTAAGTTATACAATCATTTGCCACCATCTGTGAAGTCGTTGAATTTAAAATTGTTCAAAAAAGAAATCAAGAACCTCCTCTTAAAAAAAGGTTTCTATTCTGTAAATGAGTATTTATGTGACTCCTTAGTTGTTTAGTTTTCTTATTGTGACCTGTCCTATGCACCATGTAGTGTCTTAAAGGATTAAATAAAATTATTATTATAATCATTTCTGATCATCCGAAATCACCCGAAATCCTCCGAAATCGCTCGAAATCCTCCGAAATCATTCGAAATCGTCCGAAATCGTGCGAAATCCCCCGAAATCCTTCGAAATCGTGCGAAATCGCCCGAAATCCTCGGAAATCATCATGATTTCCGAAATCGATGTAATTTTTTCACGGAGTGATTACCCTCTCGGTTTTAGTAATATTCACATTCAGTTTTAATGCTGATTGTTACTCGGTTTGTTATTTGACTCCTTCGTTGTTACAATGTTGCACATAAGTTTTTGATATTTTTTTTCGATGATTGTTATTGCTTTTCCAGTTGTTCTTATTCTTTTGTTGTTTATCTCTTCATTTTCTCTGATTTATTGTTATTTGTTTCGTGTAATCTCATGCCTAAGTTGTTTTCACTTAAATATATCTATTCATTTTTAATGTTCATGGTAATTTGTTTGCTTGTAATGAACCCTTTTTCGGTTCTTTTTTGTTTCATTCGTCCTTCATCACAAGTTTTTTTTGTTAGTTATAATTTTTATCAATTCTGATTGAAATCATTTGATTTGTACACCTTTTCTCTTTAAAGTCTTGTTTTTGCGTTACTCAGTCTAGTGTCCCGCTCTGGACTCAATTTTTTTTGTTCTTTCATCTATTTTTATGTAAATGTCCCGCTCTGATGAAAAAAATAAATGGTCACGTTAGTTATACATAGAGTCCATAGACATATTACATATCTATTAAAACAATTATTAGGCTGTTATATGAAAGTATCTTATATCAATTCAATATCTATTCATGAAATTGAAAAATAATTTTTTTATGCTACCAATTGAGAAAGTATATTTGGGAATAAATGTTTTTCAACATTTGAAGAGTTCAAGAGACGATAGCAAGATAACATTGGAAATGGAAAAAGATTTTTTGGGTAAATGTCAATTATTTCTCATTGAGCTTTGTCAACAATTAATGTCAAGACTACCGACAGATGATTTATTCAAATTCCTATCTTTTTTAGATCCGCAGGTAGCTTATTACCATGAATTCAGTTCGCTTTGTCCCTTATTCGAGAAGTTCCCAAGTATAATTTCTCATGTCAGTCCACAGTCTATCGACGGTGAATTTAGAACTTTGATTGACAGAACAGATGATAGCGAGATTGTTCCCAATTCTATACTTCCATCGAAAAATTATCCAGAAGAGAAAATCGATATAATTTTACCAAGGGGATCGAAAAATCTAAATCTAAAAAACTGGCATCGACCCAAATATAGCAGCTGTAAATTCTTCGAAGGGCAATTCATTTTAAGGCAGGATGAATTTGAGAATATAACGGAAAGTAAAAAATTGATTAGCGGAATTTGGAGTTATATTATAAACGAAAAAGTTAAAAACGTTAATAATGTATGTTTATTAAATTTCAAACACCATAGGTATATGCCTTCTACGGATGAAATTAAAGTGTATGCGTACTGTTCACAAAATTGTAAGGTATTCGTTTTGACAATTGAGAAAGTTTCCTTGGAGTGCGATCATCAAGTAAATGTTTTGAGCTCTTCGTTAAATTTCAATCACACAAACAAGTTGACTCGGCATTTGAGGGGAACTGAAAGGAAATTATTCAAAAAAAAAGCCCATAGTGTAAAACCCTCAAAACTGAGAGAAATTGCGATTAGAACTGCATCTGAAAAATTAATTAAGGCCGGAAATATGCAGGGCATCAAGTCTGACGCGGTTTTTAGGAAAGTTATGTCGGAAAAGTTTGCATCGTATGATCGTGATCAAGATGACCTTTATGATCTCCTTCTAATGCAGAGGGAAAATTACTCCTACATGAAAATTGTCGGGCAACCTCTCCATGTTTATATTTATAGTTTACAACAATTGGAAGTTGTTTCACGGCTCATCGATATTGGTGTAGATGATATGACAATTCATCTAGATGCCACTGGATGTATTGTCAGAAATCCACCGTCATCTAAGAAGAGAATATTTTATTATGCAGGAGTAATCAAAACTGATTTTAATGATAGAATATTTCCCGTAGTGGAAATGATAAGCTGTGATCATGATAGCGTATCAATTGGCAGGTAGCTTGTGAAATTCAAATATTTTGCCATAGCCAATAAACTTAGATGGCCTATATTTAGAAGATTAGTGACAGATTTTAGTTTTCCCCTCATTAATGCAGTCTCTTTTTTCTGGAACGAAATTAATTTAAAACAGTACCTTAAATTGACTTACGAATTTGTTGTCCATCAGAACTGTAGTTTAAACGATATTACAAGACTACATATTTGTTGTTCTCATTTTTTCAAAATTATTAGTAATGACGTCAAAAATCATTTCAGTAATTCTGCGAGTCAAAAATTCATCAAAGAATTGATAGCATCTCTCTTCAACATGAACGAGTTTGATGTTATATGCGCATGGTTCAGGGATTTTGTTATACTTGTGAAATCCGAATACTCTAATGATTCTGTAAAAACGGCAATGATTAGACTTATGACAACCTCCTTGAATCATGAATGTATAACGGAATTAGAAAATGAAAATTGCCCTCTTCCAAAAGAAAGAAAAAGTAGGGATGAGGGGAAAATTTATAAAAGTAGTCCATTTTTTGAGCACTTTTCGCAAATTTGTCAGTCAATTGATACGGAAACAATATCAGGAAAAGGTCATGAAAGCAACCCCTATTATAATCCAAAATTCTTAAATGACGTGTGTTTAAAAAAGTATTTTGCTTACTTGCCCTTGTGGAGTGGGTTATTATTACCAAATCCAATTAAACGCCTCAGCAACGCATTAGTTGAAAACTGGTTCTCCGTAACTAAAAATATAATCATGGAGGGAAAATTCAATCAAAAATGCAGCAGAGTTATTCGGAATCTTAGAAAAAGAACATTAGCTCTACATAAAGAATTTATTCTAAATATTCCGAAAGCTCGCTGCACTAGGAAAAGAAAAAATGATAGATGGAGTGAGCACTCTATATATCTCCAAGAAGAAAAATGGAAGAAAAAACTTAAACTGCCGACCAGTAATTTTGAGGGGACCGAATTAAAAAAAACCTTAAAAAATTTAAAAGACAAGGATCATGAAATAAATGAGCGAAAAAGATTTCCAAATGGACTCATGAGAGATCCAGAATACTATAAAAAATGCTCCACGTTTGGGAATTACGTAGTGGGTAGATATCAACATTTGATTTACAATGACCTATTGATTTGTGATTACGAAACTTTATCCGGTAAAGAGTGGTTGACCGATGCTATTATGAATTTCTCTATAAATTCGTTCATCCGAGGAAGCGATCAAAATAATTTCGTTATGATAGCAGTAGAAAAATCATTCGCCATCTTTAATATGAATTTAGAGGATTCATTTTTTGAGGATCTACCACTTTTTACTGTAGAGAAAAAAATTATTGTTCCACTCCACATCAATAGGAACCATTGGTGTTTAATTTTCATTGAGATAAGTGAAATGCAGTTTATATATATCGATCCCCGTGGCTATTCATCAAAAAACGCAAATTGATATTTCGAAAAATTTCAATCATTTTTGAGGAAGTATGACCACATTAAAAGAACACATTTGGCCAATATCAATTGGAAAACAGCTAACCTTGATTATATTAAACAGACAGATACGTACAACTGTGGTGTTTATGTAATCTATTTTGTTGAACAGTACGTCAATGGTTCACCACTAACATTAACTATAATCTTAGTAGCATATCGAAAAAAATTAAAAAGACGTTATTGGAACATTCTCAAGTAACTTTGAATTTTTGTATGATATGTGGAGAAGATGTAGAATTTTCAAAGAGTCATTGCACAGTTTGTGGACGAAAATTTCATAAGGAATGTTATTATTTGAAAGATTTTCCTTGTGCCTTATGTAAAGAAATGACATGATATATTTTTAAATAGTAGACAGAAAAATTTGATTTATTTTCACCTCATCAAAAACATCCTGAAAATTATCCTTGATTTGAGCAATATAAAGGAATATGAATACACTACCCCTTTATCATATCCTCCGATTGGATTACTTTCAGTTAATCGATTATCTTTCGAACAAAAAAGTTATGAATTTTCATCTAGAAAATACCCCCAAAACCGCATTTTCCCCCTTCCCCGAGGCCTGACAACCTATGTGGGGTATGTTTCGATTCAGTTCTCCTCTGTTTACCACATACTAAAAGCTGAACACGGTACTAATTCAAACAAAAAAGTTATGAATTTTTATCTAGAAAATACCCCCAAAACCGCAATTTCCACCCTCCCCGAGGCCTGACAAACTATGTGGGGTATGTCATTCGATTCAGTTTTCCTCTATTTACCACATACTAGAAGCAGAACACGGTACTAATTCAAACAAAAAAGTTATGAATTTTTATCTAGAAAATACCCCCAAAACCGCAATTTCCATCCTCCCCGAGGCCTGACAAACTATGTGGGGTATGTCATTCGATTCAGTTATCCTCTATTTACCACATACTAAAAGCAGAACACGGTACTATTTCAAACAAAAAAGTTATGAATTTTTATCTAGAAAAAACCCCCAAAACTGCAATTTCCCCCCTCCCCGAGGCCTGACAAACTATGTGAGGTATGTCATTCGATTCAGTTTTCTTCTATTTACCACATACTAAAAACAGAACACGGTACTATTTCAAACAAAAAACTTATGAATTTTTAAGTAGAAAATACCCCCAACACCGCAATTTCCCCCCTCCCCGAGGCCTGACAAACTATGTGGGGTATGTCATTCGATTCAGTTTTCCTCTGTTTACCACATACTAAAAGCAGAACACGGTACTAATTCAAACAAAAAAGTTATGAATCTTTATCTAGAAAATACCCCCAAAACCGCAATTTCCACCCTCCCGGAGGCCTGACAAACTATGTGGGGTATGTCATTCGATTCAGTTTTCCTCTGTTTACCACATACTAAAAGCAGAACACGGTACTAATTCAAACAAAAAAGTTATGAATTTTTATCTAGAAAATACCCCCAAAACCGCAATTTCCACCCTCCCCGAGGCCTGACAAACTACGTGGGGTATGTCATTCGATTCAGTTTTCCTCTGTTTACCACATACTAAAAGCAGAACACGGTACTAATTCAAACAAAAAAGTTATGAATTTTTATCTAGAAAATACCCCCAAAACCGCAATTTCCACCCTCCCCGAGGCCTGACAAACTACGTGGGGTATGTCATTCGATTCAGTTTTCCTCTGTTTACCACATACTAAATGCAGAACACGGTACTATTTCAAACAAAAAAGTTATGAATTTTTATCTAGAAAATACCCCCAAAACCGCAATTTCCACCCTCCCCGAGGCCTGACAAACTATGTGGGGTATGTCATTCGATTCAGTTATCCTCTATTTACCACATACTAAAAGCAGAACACGGTACTAATTCAAACTAAAAAGTTATGAATTTTTAAGTAGAAAATACTCCCAAAACCGCAATTTCCCCCCACCCCGAGGCCTGACAAACTATGTGGGGTATGTCATTCGATTCAGTTTTCCTCTGTTTACCACATACTAAAAGCAGAACACGGTACTAATTCAAACAAAAAAGTTATGAATTTTTATCTAGAAAATACCCCCAAAACCGCAATTTCCACCCTCCCCGAGGCCTGACAAACTACGTGGGGTATGTCATTCGATTCAGTTTTCCTCTGTTTACCACATACTAAAAGCATAACACGGTACTAATTCAAACAAAAAAGTTATGAATTTTTATCTAGAAAATACCCCCAAAACCGCAATTTCCACCTTCCCCGAGGCCTGACAAACTATGTGGGGTATGTCATTCGATTCAGTTTTCCTCTGTTTACCACATACTAAAAGTAGAACACGGTACTATTTCAAACAAAAAAGTTATGAATTTTCAAGTAGAAAATACCCACAAAACCGCAATTTCCCCCCTCCCCGAGGCCTGACAAACTATGTGGGGTATGTCATTCGATTCAGTTTTCCTCTGTTCACCACATACTAAAAGCAGAACACGGTACTAATTCAAACAAAAAAGTTATGAATTTTTATCTAGAAAATACCCCCAAAACCGCAATTTCCACCCTCCCCGAGGCCTGACAAACTACGTGGGGTATGTCATTCGATTCAGTTTTCCTCTGTTTACCACATACTAAAAGCATAACACGGTACTAATTCAAACAAAAAAGTTATGAATTTTTATCTAGAAAATACCCCCAAAACCGCAATTTCCACCCTCCCCGAGGCCTGACAAACTATGTGGGGTATGTCATTCGATTCAGTTTTCCTCTGTTTACCACATACTAAAAGTAGAACACGGTACTATTTCAAACAAAAAAGTTATGAATTTTCAAGTAGAAAATACCCACAAAACCGCAATTTCCCCCCTCCCCGAGGCCTGACAAACTATGTGGGGTATGTCATTCGATTCAGTTTTCCTCTGTTCACCACATACTAAAAGCAGAACACGGTACTAATTCAAACAAAAAAGTTATGAATTTTTATCTAGAAAATACCCCCAAAACCGCAATTTCCACCCTCCCCGAGGCCTGACAAACTATGTGGGGTATGTCATTCGATTCAGTTTTCCTCTGTTTACTACATACTAAAAGCAGAACACGGTACTAATTCAAACAAAAAAGTTATGAATTTTTATCTAGAAAATACCCCCAAAACCGCAATTTCCAACCTCCCCGAGGCCTGACAAACTATGTGGGGTATGTCATTCGATTCAGTTTTCCTCTGTTCACCACATACTAAAAGCAGAACACGGTACTAATTCAAACAAAAAAGTTATGAATTTTTATCTAGAAAATACCCCCAAAACCGCAATTTCCACCCTCCCCGAGGCCTGACAAACTATGTGGGGTATGTCATTCGATTCAGTTTTCCTCTGTTTACCACATACTAAAAGCAGAACACGGTACTAATTCAAACAAAAAAGTTATGAATTTTTATCTAAAAAATACCCCCAAAACCGCAATTTCCACCCTCCCCGAGGCCTGACAAACTACGTGGGGTATGTCATTCGATTCAGTTTTCCTCTGTTTACCACATACTAAAAGCAGAACACGGTACCAATTCAAACAAAAAAGTTATGAATTTTTAACTAGAAACGGCCCCATATAACAACATTAACCCCGTGAATTGCTAAAAAATGTTCAATAATGGAAAAAAATATGAAAAGTCTGTATTGCTTGAGTCAAATAATAAATTACCATCCATTTTCATAATGAAAATCATAATTATACCGTTTTTTGCTTGGACCGTACTTTTGCCTCGGAGTGTACTTATGGATGTGGATAACTTCACACCGGTCCAATGGCATATATATCGATATATTTGAATGAATGGTTTTGAATGATGTTCCTTAATGAAATTTAGTAGAATGAACTTTTGAATATTTGAATGAAAAAGGTATTATGCTTGAAGATAACGTTTATCAAGAAAAAATTATCATTTTTGTATTAATTCATTAACGCAGAAATGTCAAGTGAGTGGAAAGCTAAAAACATACACGATAAATGGATATCATTTTTCAATAAAACAGGGAAATATGTAATAGAGGTGAATCTCATTAAAATGTGCAAATATATTTTCGCAATTCCGGAACATAATGCTAAGGGGGAACGAGTGTTTTTCACAAGATTTTGGCAGTGGACTAAAGAACGAAATGCATCAAGTGCAGTAAGCATAGTGGGAAGCATAATTTGAGTTATTTATAATTATAAAATGATATACGAATAATTTTATAATTATGTGAAAAAATTATTTGAGAAAGCCAAAACTGAAAGAAATGCATAACTAGGCAAAGAAATATGGCACCGAGGATCAAGCCTAAAAAAGGGTACCTACTTAGGGTTTATTGTTGCGACTTTATGGTGTTTTTATTGCGAGTTAATATTATTTTTGTTCTTTATTAATCATTTGAGTGGAAATGTCTGAATTAATGAGTCCTATTTCATTGGGGAATGTGTTATAATTCAAATACCTAATGAAAAAAGTAATCCTAGAAACTCCGGATGATTATTAAACGAATACCTCTCAGATAAGTTTTGAATTTCTGTGTGTTATTTCAAACTGTTTCTGTGCTACTTGTCCCGGTCGATGTTCCAACATTTATGGCACGGACGGCCAAACACAAATAATAACGGCATCGTCTAAACAAAATACGATCCCTTTGGGTCAGGTCATAAAACCTCCAGATGTAACATTTATTTCAACCCCCTTTGATTTTGCCGCTAATCGGTACTTCGCTATATGAATTGCAACATCTGGTTGCGGAAAAGAACTGTGTCTTCCTACATTGGGTTGATTAAATGAAAACAAACAAAACCGCTTCTACCCTCTATTTTAACCAAGTGACTACTCGGGTTCTTCCAACAAACAGCGAATTGCAAAATTAATTCAGTCAACATTTACATATTCAGTGCTATAGTACGCGAGCATCGTCCTAGTCAAAATTATTTATCGACGATATATTTTTTGTGATACTTAAGTATAGTTAATATGAATAAAAGGTATCAATCGGGATCTGAAAAGAAATTTTTAAGATGAGTGGATCCTGAGATATAGTCGCTTACCTCGCTTATTTGCCCACCCTGTACATAGGAATAATAGATAGGTTCGTATTGCTCGCAGATTAATTGAATCGATCCTCATGCTTTGAAAAAAAAAACAGAATAAAGTAAGATAGTCGGAAGGAATGAGATGATACCGTCTGAATGAATCGAAGGCGGCCGTCGGAAAGCAATAAAAGACCCTTTGGATGTTAAAATAATAAAAGTTTTTGGACAACAAGCGTTTTCTTGCAAATTATCCACATATATTATGTTGAAATGGAATATTTGGAAGACTATTTATTCTTTCGTGTTCAAGTAGTAGTCAAATTTGAAATTCCATACAAGGAAAATTTGATTTTATTTGCTGCAGATTGCGCAAACGTTATGATGGGGGCAAACAATTCTTTGATGACCCACCCTAAAAATGGTGTGCCTTCATTATACACAATGAAATGAATTTGTTGAGTACCTCACGCGAGACAATCATAATTATTTTGGCTCTAGTCCAAAAAGACAGTCCGCATTAAAGGAATTCCAAAACTTTTGTCATGTGAAGGTGCATAAAATATTGCATCCTTCCCAAACGCGCTGGTTGTCGGTCCACATGGTTGTCGCGAGAATTTTGGAGCAGTAGATATGCTGCTCTGAAATTATTTTTTACGGACGCAGTGGGCTAAACACGACGTTGTAGCTAGGGATGCAAGCAAAGTATCGATACTTCGGAAGTATCGATACTTTCGTTTCGATACCAAGTAATTTTGGCATCGATACTTTGAATGCGATACTTACCTGGTATCGATACTTCAAATCCGGGTATCGGTTAAGTACCTTATCTCGGTAATGTAGGTTTCCACTAAAAAGCGCCATCTGTTATTTTGTAAGAGAACCGGCATAATAATAACATTTGAACTTGTAGATTTCTTCTCAAACCGGGGAAAAACCGGAGGAACAAACAGGGGAAATACCGCACTTGCAATATACTTTCGTCGTTGATATTTCACGATTTCGTTTTCTGTTGCCGCGTTAGTGAAGCATCTGACTTAATTTTAATCGAAATTTTTGGAATGCCTCCGCCTAAAAGCGACGTTTGGACGTATTTTAAAAAATTAAATTCTTCTACTGCAATTTGCAAACAATGCAGTAGATCTTTAAAAACTAGTGGAAATACTTCCAACTTGATGAAACATTTGAAGGTGAGTGTTATGCATGTTACATTCAATTCTTACTCAAAAATTTTCATCAAATAAATTTCAGCTATATGTATAATTTTCTTATAGATTCACAATTTTTCAATTCAGAAAATTTCACAAAAATAAATTTCTGCTATATATCTTTTTGTAGAGTCATGGAATCGATACACGAACCCACAAAGCAAAAGGATGTTATTCAGATGATACTCCAAGACCAAGCACATCAAAAGATGCTGATATTATTTTAAATGAAGAAACCAAATTAGAACAAGACTCCCTCAATGAAGGCTGCGAAACTCATTCTATTAGTTCTGTTAGTACCACTACTATAACCAGTGATATATTACAATCATTTAAAACCATCAAAAGTTTTGAAGGTAGGATAAAAATGATATTGTTATACATTTTTTTAACTGAATATTTCTTCATTTGTAGTCGGTGGGGTGAAACACAGTGAGATAAGTAACACCATAGCTTATTTCATCTGCGCAGATAACCGCCCCTTCTCAACAGTTGAAGGACGAGGGTTTAAAAAATTAATGAAAACTGTTTGCCCATTGTACAAATTACCATCGAGAGAATATTTCAAAAGCAATATTGACCTGAAGTATGATATTATGCATTCCGTATATAAACAGAAAATGTCTGAGATTGAGCATTTTTGTCTGACTATGGATATATGGAGTGAAATGATGACAGGAAGGAGTTTCTTAGGTGTAACTGCCCATTTTATCCACAAAACGAGAAGAAACTCAATATCGTTGGATGTGAAGGAATTATGTAACCGCCATAATGCGGCGTACATATCAGAACAATTAAAAATCATTTTGAATAGTTGGGACATCAATGAAAAAAAGGTTGTTGCTATCGTAACAGACAATGGTGCTAATATGGTTGCTGCAGTAAGGTTGATGGAGGGAAATCAGCATATACCCTGTTTTGCTCACATCATCAACCTGATAGCAGAAACACCCTTATCCAATCCACAAATATCCACTTTGATAGATAAGGTGAGAAATATTGTCAAGTGGATAAAGAATTCTGTGATTTTATGTGACGATCTCAGAAATAGACAGAGGCAAAATAATGTTAAGGAGGGATTGTTGAAAAAAGTTATTCTTGATGTAAAAACAAGATGGAATAGCACCTTCTATATGCTGGAAAGGTTCATAGAACTATCCTCGCTTATAAGCGAAATTCACTTAGGCAGACGTAATGCCCCACCAATGGTCGATGCTGGGGAATTGGAAGCAATTGCAGAAATCATGAAAGTTCTGAAGCCTCTGGAATATATGTCCAAGGAACTATCAGGGGAGGATTACATAACAGCCTCTAGAGTAATTCCCATGATTAATTGTGCAATGCATACCTATGAAAATAATATATTCGAAATGGAAGAGTCCAAGTTACTCAACAATCTCATATTGACTGAAATGAGAAAAAGACTGAGCAAAGCAGAACATATCCCTGTTTTGGCTGTTTCTACACTTTTGGATCCTAGATTCAAAAATATACATTTTAAAGATTCGCAAGCAGCTGCAAATGCAATTTCCTTTGTGAGGAGGCTATTGAAACACGATGTAATGCCTGAAACTCCTGAAAGGAATAATTTACAAGCTGAGAGTACATCAGAAGGATTTGACTTTTGGAGCTTCCACAAAACCCTTGTCTCAAGCCAAACAGAGACAAGAAAGGAAACCGATGAAGTAGCAATGTACTTATCGAATCCTCTGACTCCAATTGATTCAAAAAAGGATCCAGTAAAATATTGGGAGGATACTAAAAATGTATTTCCTAAGCTGTATAAGGTTGGAATCAAATACATGTGTTTGGTGGCAACCTCGGTTCCATCTGAAAGGCTTTTTTCAAAAGCTGGTGCCACTTTAGTTCAAAATAGAAACAGGCTTCTTGGAAAACGATTAGGAAAACTGTTGTTTCTAAATTCTATTCCTGAAAGTGAATGGTTTTGAGTTCTAAACTTGTTAGTTCATATTTTCATTAATTTTTTTCATTTCTATTATATACCTACCACATTTTCAGTTTTTTATATTTTTGCAATAAAATTCATAATACTTTAATGAATTTCTTTCTTGCCCACATAAAACATTATAACCAAAGGTAAAAAAGAGATGATTTTGAGCAATGAGCAACTTAATATTTAGAATTTCGATGTTTTGATCATTTGAGGAATGAGGTTAGATCTAAATAATAAATAATGCAGGATAACTTTCATCATAGAATATGTTATTGTATGTTCTGCGAATTTTGTTTTGAAGTATCGATACTTCGATACTTCATGGTATCGATACTTTTGAAACAAGTATTCAAGTAGTATCGATACCTTAGTGTGAAGTATCGAATGAGTACATGGTATCGATACCTTCTGGGTATCGTTGCATCCCTAGTTGTAGCCACTGAAATATTTTAATTAAATTGAATGATATTGTTACAAAATTATTCCTACAATTTCTAGATTTCATCCTAACGATATTCAATAATTCGAATAAAGAGATGCAGTCAGAAGCACCAAAATTACATGTGCTCTATAAAAATGTTTGTAGTTGTTTGAGAACAATTTATGATTGTTTTTTCGAAGGATCATACATATCAAAGACTCAAATAGAAGATATTGACTTCAAAGGTCCAAATAACCATCTAATAATAGAGAAATGTTATTTTGGTGCTTCTGTTAGCAGAACAATTTCAGAAAACAATATTTCTGAACAGCAATTAAGTTTTTCCATCTGAGGTGCTTGGAATTCTTCATTGAATTAAGCACTGAGATAAATAAAAGATTTCCTCTGTAAATAATATTTCGAGAAAACTCACATTCGTGGATCCAGCAGTAGTTAAATCTGGAAATATTGCTTCCATTGCTGAAGTGGTAGCATTATTTTCAAATCCAATTAACGAAAATGATTTCCGAACTGGACACTGAGTGGCTATTACTCAGATGTACAAGAGTTTTGGAAAGCCGTACAAAAAAATTACATCTGGAGAAGGATTGGAGGTATTTATTAAATTAACAAGATTTGAATTTAATATTTTATGCCTTCCGCACTCGTCTTCCAATGTAGAGCGCATATTTTCATCAATAAATTTGATGAAAACAAAACAGCGGAACGCTCTCAATACAGACACAATATCGGAGTTACTTCATTGTAAAGATTATATGAAAAAAGATAATTGTTTTGATTTCAAAATACCTCAGAACATGACAGCTACAATGAATAAAGATAACATATATAAATTATAAATATTATGAATTGTAAATTGATAACTTCTCTAAGAAAATGTTTTTTCATTCATTTATTCATACAGGTTTGAGCCTCTCAGAATTCATTATCTCAATTTCATGATTACTCACATAGTGCCCGAAAAATTAATTTTGTTTGATTGACTTTTACCCTTGAATATTAATGAATCGTGTTGACAATTAACGTGGATCATTGTGGTAAATAAAGCAAAGCACTATACCTATATTCACCGTAAGAAACAAAAAAGGACGGATCTGCACATCGTAAATAATATGTAGTTCGTGGTATCTCTGCTGTTGGTGCGTCACAGTGCGGTTTTTTCTTATGCAATAATTTTATTGCTTTTCTTTTCGAGGGTGAGAACTGAAAATCTGGTTACTTAGATCTTCGAATTCCTCAATTCAATGTAATCAAGGAACGAACAATACATATCATATAATAGAAAGTTGGGCTTGAATTCCTAGTGCATGTGTGCTTATTATACACAAAAGGGGTAGAAATGTTCCTACCCATAATTTTTCCCCAGGATGTGATTGTTTTTATGAACTTGTTGACAAATATATGAATGTCACCAGATTTTACTCTCTGAAATGTGATTCCTCTTTCAATACATGCTAATGCTTCGAATGCCTGAAAATTAATTCTCGAACAATTTTTACCCAGGGCTAATTAGGTATTTGATATGAATACATATCTCATATAGAAAACAAATATGTATTCATGTTTCGTATGTATCAAACTTACCCCTGAAAGATATCTTTGGCCAAAATCTGGTATGCCAGAATAAAATCGCAAAATTGAAAACAGAATGTATAACATTTTCGTGACAATACAATACTAATCGGGATGAGATTTCATGTTTATGATAGAACAATGATTTCAAGCTTTATGTAAAAATTCATGGTGATAATTATCAGAACCATAAAAAATGCTGTGACATTGCCCAATGGAGCAGGCATTATTCTTCCCCATTTTTCGCTTCTAAAAACAGCGCTCTACAGTACATTATTTTCGGTCTTATAACATTATTAACTTATTGAAACTTATTATTTACTCATGCGTCACATTGCGTTTAATCAAAAAACTGGAAATTTCTATGGAATATTTAATTTCTCGATTCTCAACCAGAGCACCCACATTTCCTCTATATCTATCAGGATCTAATGGGGAGAAAGTGAAATATTGAGATTCCGGGCATTTCGTAAATCCAAATTTCATTAAGCACTCTTTCAAATTATTAGTGTTGTTCAATTTGTGTTTCCGTACTTTCATAGGTTCATAAATTCTGCAGATTCACGACGATTGAAAACTATTTGAATTTCATAAATATTCTACGTAAAACACCAAATCTTCAAACAAACCAAACCATCTCAATTTGCGGTTGCTAAGCAGGGTGGTCTCTTTATAACCGTATCATAAATACCTATCAATGGATGAACATCTGGGAATGCGTTAGGAGGGTCTTCTTCAAATTTCAAATTGGGAATTTAAAAAAAAAATCGAGGTATATGGTATATACAGACGATGGTGGTTTTTCAGATTACATTAATGATTACACACACACATGGGCGCCCGCAGAAATTTTTCTCAGGGGGGGCAAAATGAAAATTATTGAAAAACGATAAGGCGTCCATGATTGTCATTGAAAACAAGAAAATTGTTGTGAATTCATTACTTTTCGTTTTTCCTTGCCCTTTGGATTGAGAAGGTTATAGTGAGGGTATTGTGCTGAAACATGAGGCGATCAAAATCTCAGGGGGGGCCACGGCCCCCCCTGGCCCCCCCTGCGGGCGCCCATGCACACACATACAGCAGAATATCAGTTGTTTGTATTCCTTCATAGATAATAATCATCCATTTATGCACCTTGTTGATAACATCTTTCATAATTTGAAGGAAGATATATTGAATTTAGAGATCAAGATTACACATTGGCAGGTCACACAAGCAAAGTTGAAAAAAGGTCATTTTTTGGACTCTCTCACTGAGTTAGTTCCTGATCATGTAATGGATACTGTAGTTGTACCTACTGTAGGAAATATTTGGACGAAAATATAACAGTTTTTTCAGTCGACGATTCTCCACATTTTAAGAAAATGGATAACTTAAAGCAGAAATATGGTATTGGTGGTATTCTATTCAGAATGATTGGTTTAAGAACTTGTCTGGTTTAACAGTTCCACGTGAAGTTGAAGATGTTTTGTCCTTGGGTCCATCCACAGTTTAAAGAAAAAAATTTTGACTTTATAATGAAGTTGGCAAGGATGAACGGATTCCCTAGAAATATTGTTAATGTCATCCTAAATGAACAATAACCGGTGCTACTTGATGTTTCTTGTAAAAAGGTTAAATATTTCAAAACACCGTTGCAGAGGGGTCCGAGTGGTGCACTTTGCAAGTTGTTGGAGAGAGAGGATACTAAGAGTGTTCAATACAGTAAGAAAACTGTCAATAATTTATTTTCCAGATTGAAGGATCTCACACCAACGCTACAAAGATCGGGAGTGGTTTATTCGATACCGTGCGGTAATTTCGATAAGAGGTACATAGGGATTACAAAGAACAAATTGGATGTGAGGGTGAAACAACACAGATATGATCGTGGTGTAGTGAATATTGATAAAAGATAAAAGAGTGCATTGAGCTCCCACCATTTTTCAACTGGCCATAATTTTGACTTTAATAATGTGAAGGTGTTACATAGTGAAGTAAACTCTCGAATGTTTAATTCTGATAAGAATTGTAGAAATTGAGGCTATTAGCAGGAATTGCGGACACACAGACCTACAGACAGACAAACAGACCAACATACAGAAACGAAAGCTGAGTTGTTCAGAATGGCCTGAATGCATTTTGCGAGTAGAAATTTCGAGACTGGAGACAAAATTTTCATAATGACAGAAATGATGGCAATAGTTCAACTATTTTCGGTAAAATCTGAAGAAAAGAGTAGAATATTGAAAAAAATGGGGAAATCGCTGAGTTGGGGTCAAGAGTTTTTGAATGCTAGTCATTTATGCGTTCCTTGCGCCCTTGGAAACCACTTGTACCTTTATAGAGCTCAAAACCTTTGAACTTTACGTAAGTACTTTTCTTTTACGAACACGATTTCCACGTATTGTCTCAGAAATTTTTGCAGCAAAATCCAAATATATGAAATATAAATGAAAACATAGTTTGTTTGATATCAGTACACCACGAAAAATTTCCACCAACTTCCCGGTGATTTCCCTCACCTCTTAATTTACAAGGTATCACATTAATAATTAAAAATACCTCAAATATAAAATCGAAACCTATAATTATAAAGATTCAAGCCAACCTACCTAAATAAATTTTCGAATGAAACACCCTATAACTAACAGAAGAGACTCATTTCATCTAGGTGATTTGCGTTAATTGTTAATATTTTGAGCTCTGAAATGTTTCCTTAAGTGATGAATCACTCTGTATAAGTATATATCATATATATATATATATATATATATATATATATATATATATATATATATATATATATATATATATATATATATATAATGCCACCAAGACAATAGAAGATCTCTTGGCTTACGCCCGAGAAGCTTCAAAGAACTCCACGGAAGTGTGAAATTAAAAAAAAAAAAAAAAGTTGAGACTGCTAAGAATTGTATCCTCTTACACGCAGACGATAAAGATGAAAATGGGCCTGGATAAATGCGCTGTGATTCATGTCAAAAGGGGAAAGATGGTAGAAGGAAAGGATATGCTAATCCAAGATGGAACAACGCTCCAGAGACTATCACAGGAGGACACCTACAAGTACCTTGGAGTCCAACAAGCATTAGAAATAAAAACATCTGAAGCGAAAGCTTCATTCCAACATGAGTTCTTTGATAGAATAAGAAGTTCTCAAAAGCAAACTGAACTCCAAAGCCATGTTCAAGGCAATTAACATATGGGCAATACCTAGTATCACATATTCCTTCGGCATAATAAAATGGTCGAACACGGAACTCGAAGCCATAGATACAAAAGTAAGAGTTCTCATGAGCAAATACGGTATCCACCACCCTCACTCATCAATAAATAGGTTATACCTGCCCAGGCATTGTGGAGGCAGAGGACTACAAAACATCGAGATGACCCACCAAAAAGCAGTTAGCGAACTGAGAACATATTTTAAATCAAGGCACTCACCGTTCTTTCAGGCGATCTGCAGAGAGGATAGTAACATAACGCCCTTGAATCTGAACTCTACGACGGAACCTCTCCAGATGATGACATATGAAACACTTGCAGACGAATGTAGGGATGGGCAATAAATATCGATATATCGAAATATCGATATTTTTCCAGAAAATTTTCGGTATATATCGTCGGTATTTCCAATTTCCATACTATCGATTGTCGATATTTCCAACCGCGATATTATCGATATATTTATATAGATTTCGCTGTACCAAATTCGATATTTTTTTATATTTCACATTATGATTTCGACCTCACGAAACATAGTTCCATTAGTCGAAAATCCTGATTTAGCGAACTATAAAATAAATATCGAATATTTCCGATATATGTAGCAGTTTTGATAATCTACTCATCGAAAATAAAAAGTTATGTCTCGATCTTGCTGAAAGCTCAAGAAAAAATAGACATAATAAAATTGTAATAAAATTCAACGGCCGTTGTTAAATACCTTTCTTTTTTTTTTTTTTTCTTTTCTTTCTATTTTATTTGGGCTCAGCAGTCATGCTATGTACCCATAATCACGTAGTATATAATAATGCATTGTCCACCACCAGACATGTATAACATCCATGACCTAGCCGGGATTCGAACCCGGTACCTTCAGCATCACAGCCGTCTCTCAAACCACTGTGCTACCGAAGGTAGACAAATACCTTTCTTTCTGTACATAAACGTCCTGAACCATTTATTGGTTATTGATGGAATTCCCAAGATCCCTTTTACCTACTCCATATTAACCCATACAATATTTTCAGTTTTGAAATTCTACATATATTGAAAATATGCAAAACTGCTAAATATGATGTAGTCACGATGAATCTGGATTTTCATCTAATGGAACTAGAGCATAATATGTCTCGTGTGGTCAAAATCATAATGCAAAATATGAAAAAATATCGAATTTAACACTTTCAAGTAAATATCGAGTATTTTCGATATGTAGAATTTCAGAACTGAAGTACCTACTTCATTTTGAAAATATTCTATAAAAATGGAAGCAAATTACTAAAAATCTGGATTTTCGACTAATGGAAGTAGATCAAAATATGTTTCTTGTGGTCGGAATCATAATGCGAAATATTGAAAACTACTAAATATGTCGTTTTCAACTGAATCTTATTATTATCCTCTTTGAGAGAAAAACTTTACTGAATTCAAAAAAAAATTCCCACACTAAAATATTACAGCGATATATATCGATAAATATCGATATTTTTACTCCAACATATTCCGATACATTTCGATAGTGTCAGAAAATATCGATACAATATATATCGATAGTTTTCTGTCCCTTGCCCATCCCTAGACGAATGGCACGGTAAATCCCTCCACGCTAGATATCCCACAGCTCTGAAAGAGAAAAGAATTAACAAAAAACACTCTCTTACTTACCTTACATCAGGTTACCTCTTTCCGGAGACTGAAGGGCGCATTATTGCCATACAGGACCAGGTCATGCCAACGCGAGCCTATATGAAACATATAGCAAGAAAAAATATACTTACCGACAGATGCCGTAGATGTGGACAAGCTCTTGAGTCCATCCAAACATCACCTCGTCGTGCTCCATCCTGGCTCCTAAAGAGTACACGAACCGCCATAATGCAATGGCAAAAATTTACCATCAAGCCATAGCCATCAAAACAGGTCTCCTAACAGCTAGAAAGAAAATACATGAGTATGTAGCACCTACTGTGCTCGAAAATAACAGATACTTACTGTACTGGGATAATGTCATCCAAACCGACAGGAAGATAGCGCACAATAGACCTGACATAGTGCTGTTCAACAAAGTAGATAAAGAAGCCACTATAATAGATATAACGGTCCCAGCTGATGATAATATCATCAAAGCATACTCTGAGAAGCTCGGCAAATATCAGGACCTCGCTTTTGAACTGAAAGAGATCCATAAACTGAGAACAGTAACCATTCTCCCTCTTATAATCAGTACTAACGGGCTTGTTGAAAGCCATCTGAGAGACCACACAAATTCCTTAGATCTCGAGTTAAACCTTATTGACACAGCGCAGAGGGAGGTACTGCTCTGGACAGCAAGAATAGTGAGAATCTTCCTGACGACAACCTAGATTAGTCTTGGTCAAACTTGACCCGGCTGATGTGGGACCAATACCCTATACGGTGAAAGAAAAAATATATATATATATATCTTTGTAATTCTCTTTTGAAACAAAAAATACTCCTAATAGATCAGACAAAATAAGGACATGCCAACAATGCAATTTTTCTCGAAAAAATCACGCCGGTAAGGTTAGCTCCCGGCCGGCCAGCTCCACGGGAACCATTCATTCCACCACGGTCAAACACACTTTCGTCATTTTCGATATTTTGATTTAATTTCTAGATGCGTGAATGTAATAAAATTAGGTTCATCTTAAGATCTAGATCATGAAAGATCTAGCGAGTAGTAATTTTTTGTTTATATAGGCTACATCTAGGGATCAATTTAAGGATGGAATTGAAGAATTTCATGCCGGCCGAAGAGATTTTCGTGATTTTTATATTTTCCGAATGAGCGGCCAAAGATGATATTTATTCCATCTTACGTGAATTGTATGATATCATGCCGGCTGGATAGTTTTTCGTGATTTTCATGTTTTTCGAATAAGCGGCCAAAGATGATATTCAGCCCATCTTATGGATAATTGAAAAAGCTATAAATATTGAAATTTTCGTTCACATTGGGTACCTCTAAGGGCCCAGCTCCACGACCTGAATAGTATGATATCGTGCCGGCCGGATAGTTTTTCGGGATTTTCATGTTTTTCGAATGAGCGGCCAAAGAGAAAATTTAGTCCACGTTATGAAGGATTGAAAAAGACATAAATATTGAAATTTTCGTTCACATTGGGTACCTCTAAAGGCCCAGCTCCACGACCTGAATTGTATGATATCGTGCCGGCCGGATAGTTCTTCGTGTTTTTCATGTTTTTCGAATGAGCGGCCAAAGATGAAATTTATGAAAAATATGGGCGTCACTGTGCAAGACTGTGATAAATCATCAGTTATGGTAAAAAAATGTTTGGCAAAAATATCAGCCAACAAATTCGGATCGCTACATAGTTTTCCATCTAAATTTATGGAAATATTACAACAACCACTATTTGTTCTTCCAGTAAGTCCGTTTACTATATTCAAAACTGTCTTATTTCTGTTCGAAGAGTTGTCAATAACAGAACTATAAAACTTATATTCTGTGCGTTTTATCAGCGCAATATGCTGATGTTTTGCTATTTTGTAGTTTTCATAAGTATCTAAGAGGCCAAAATTTTTATGGAGCCAATGGAGGTTCGACAGGTTCTGTTTACTCTGGATGATCTCGGGTGTTATCCATTTTTTTACTGAAGGTGTTGAAGTTCGTTTACGCATAAGACAGTTTTCTTCAAGATAATAGCGAACAATATTAACGAATGCCTCAAAACATGCATCAATATCAGAATTCGAATAAAGTTCAGCAAAATTGCACTTAGATAATGAGACTAAGAAATTATCTACATTATTCTGACTTAGATTCCTAAACGAATATGTTTCGATCTTTTGCTTGTTTTCCAGTCTGAAATTCACCTGTAGTAAAATAGCCTTATGATCACTAATATGGGGATCGAAAACTACAACTTTATAGTCATGTGGATCAACATTAGTAATGATGTAATCAACTTTAGATATACTGGTATGACCGTTTATGTTCGTGAATTCTCTACTGGAATACTGTGACGTTACACTCAATCCAAAGTAATCTAGCAAATCATTCAACAATTTAGAGTTATTACAGTTTTTCCTTAAGAAATCTATGTTTAAATCTCCACAAAGAAAAATATGATCAACAACGTTAATACATGACTGCAATGCGTAAAACAGTTTATCAAAAAACATTTCTAAATTACCAGAACAGGGCCGATAAACACTGATGATGCCCATACGAATGTCTTGATCCGAAACTACAACACCACAAATCTCAATGTGCATTTCCTCGGAGAATCCGGAAACCTTCAGTTTCTTCACTTGTAAACTCTGCTTCGTATATATAGCCGATCCACCATGTTGCCTAGAGGTACGGCAAAAGTAATCAGCCCGAACATAGCCAGCAATCACCACCGCTCTGATATTGTCCACACTGCACCAATGTGGCCAAAGATGAAAGGGCCTCAAAAGCTGTAACCGACTTTTTTACGACTCTTTATCAGAACTTTATACTTTATTTCTAAACGGTCAAGCATTTCTGATCATTAAATTAATACCGTCCTCTCAGATGAGTTTGGAATTTTTGTGTGGTATTCCATCCTATTTCTATGCCACTTGTCCCGGTCGATGTTCCAACATTTATGTTAGCCCTAACCTAGAATGACTTGGTATTTTCGTCGATATTTATATGAGTTCCGTCAGTTGTAGACATACTTTGTTTACAAGAAGTTACATTGGGGAAATGCTTATCGAAGAAATTTGCGCGTATTTGTGGATCAACATTATTGGTAAATTTGGATTTCACATCTCCTCTATCCGTTAATCTATTCAAGAATTGCCAGACCGTTCTGATTTAATTATATGAATCAATAATCTTGTCACGGATATATTTTTGTTTAGCATGTTAAGATTTTCTTCGTAACGTAGCTTTTCTTTTTTGTAGTCTTCCAGACAGGGCCTCCACAACAGCGCGTGCAACGCGTGCACCGCAGGCGGGCTCCACTCTAAAAGGGCGCCAAAACCTCCTATAGACCGCATGAAGAACCGATTGGCCAAAGGTTTTCCAAAAAGATTCTTTCAAATTTTCTCAACAATTTTTTTTTCCAAACTTCTTTCTTGCAATTTATACAAGTTTCTGAACGACGCTATCGGTATGAAATAGCCAGATTGTCATTATACGATTCTTTATTAGTAAATAAATCATAGATAATTATCCCTTTGTCGGCACGAGATTTCTTAATGTCCGCCACTCACGAAGCGTTTTTTCGAGCGTTTGGTAACAGGCGTTCAAGAGATTCCAGTCGGGCAGTCAAGTTCATTCTCTGATTTACAGTCGTGCGGTCGTGTCCCGAGCTGTCCGACTGGAATCTCTTGAACGCCTGCTACCAAACGCTCGAAAAAACGCTTCGTGAGTGGCGGGCATTATGGGCACCCGGCAACCTGCATCTGACGGCGGACACTCTTTCTTCGATTACCACTGACACACGCATATGGTAAACATAAACAATCATAAATACCGAAACGACGGCCTTTAGCCCGGGGAATCACTGAAACTTTCGACACTATCTGTAGGAAAAATACTTCAAGTTACCCAGAATATCTGAAACTACCAAAATCTGCTTGCTGCGCTATAACAGCGAGAGGCGGCATAATCCAAATAATAGATTTTATTTCGCAACGTTTGAGGGTCAAGAATTTAAATACTTAGATAATTAAAAATTGTATTGTAATACACAAAATTTTATTTTGTGTATTGTGTTTTTAATTCAACTGTTTTTTGTTGTGATTAAATTAAATTTTATGAAATGGTAAGTAACTTTTCAAGGTTCTTCTAAAATAGTTTTTGAATATGATAATGGGAACTTTCTCAAAACTGTCTCAGATGATTTCGTCTTTTGATCCTGTGATCGACATTAATCGAGTGCAAAACTCACTAACAAATTCTTTAAGAATGACCCATTATTTAGGTAACCAGATACAAAATAAAATTAAATTTAGATATTAAACTCATGAGAGGTCAAGGGTCTGATAATGGGGCAAATATGCGCGGAATTTGTATTGGTTTACAAAAACCTCATTCTCGATGCTAATCCTAGGGCATTTTTTGCGCCATGTGCTGCACACAGCTTAAATTTAACTGAAAATGATGCTGCTAAGGTTTCAAATGCACTGGACTCTTTTGATATTGTACAAGAACTTCATATATATATTTCTCTTCATCCACAAAAAGATTGGAATGTAAAAAAGCATGGGCCTCAGTTACATCTAAAACCCTTAAATGATACTAGATTAGGGCTGCCATACTTCCCGGTACGCCGGGACATGTCCCGGTTAGGACCATTGAGTTCCCGTATCCCGGTCAGTAATTTGACCGTTATGAAATTCATATTTCCTTATATAGAGTAGGTGAGACAAAATTTGTTTTCATGGAATCTCAACGGATTCCAGTAATCATAAATCTGAAATGCTGTTTCCGTTATTTCTCAGAAACCGAAGTATTGAAAATAAAATTATAAAAATTGGATACATGGCCAAATAAATCGTCTTATACAGTCACTTTTTTATGTATTGAATCCTTAGAGGACCTTAATATTTACATATGAAATATTTTCGCCGTCAGTGCGGATAACAGAAATAGGTACTCACTTCGAAGTAAAATAAAGGCGATTTTTTTTAATTAGAAGAGATATTTTCCGAAGGCAACAAAATTATCGTTTGTCCAGTGCATAGACTTCACAACACTGCTTCCACTTCCGCCGATATGATGTCAATTTCTGTGCAGTCTAATGGTCTTAAAATTTTCAAATATTTTTCGATATTTTCTCTAAGGGTCGAACGATGAAAGGTTTTCGTGAGTATGCAGAAACCAATAACAGCAATGTAGTTTCTTCTTCTAGAATTAGATGGCTTTCACTACTTCTAGCTATTGATCGTTTGCTGAAGCAATGGGTGTCATTGAAAAAAAATTTCTTAGCTGAAAAAAGGGCCTTAAAAGCTGTAACCAATTTTTTTGATTCTTTATTAGAACTTTATACTCTATTTCTACACAGTCAAGCATTTCTGATTGACGAACCGATTGAAAGGATAGAAGAATCATAAATTACTGTTATTAAAGTAAAAATTAATTGAGAGGATAGGTACTAATTAAGAGTTGAATGGAAGATTACTAAATAAATATTTTGGGAACCAAACAAGACAAGTCTATAACAAACTAAAGCACGAAGAATACAATGCAATAAGTTAAATTTGACAGTGAAATCAGAGTTTTTTCACAACACCCGATATCTCGAATATAATGAATATAAAATGACATACGTAAAATTTTATAATTATGTCAGAAAAAAATTACTTGAAAAGGCCAAAACTTTGAAATATATAAATGGGCTGAAAAAAATGGCACCGAGGATCAATTTCAAATTTTGAAGAGTAGTGACTCTACTATCGCCTTCCTTCAATATTTCTGAAATCGCGAACAAATCAGATCCGGACTTTTTCTATTTTCGGAAATATTGGATCTCCCTGTACGTGCACTTTTCTCGAATTCGTAACCACAAATAATTAATTCATAGAGAAAATTCATAAACCAACACTGTGTGGAAAGTTGGTCCAGCACCTTTTGATTTTCGAAAAAAAAAAACGAAAATCCAAATGTGCTGGGTCAACTTTACTCACATCGAAAAATTGTGCTACACCCATGTAAAAGAAATTAATCAAAAACAAAAAAATTAGAAGAAGTTGAACCAGTTTTGGTCTTTTTGACCGAGAATTGTTTTATACACTTTGATGTCTTGGATTTGTACACATATTTCAATCGAAAATTCCTGACGTCAAAGGAAATACTTTTTTCCTTTATCATTTTTCCGAATCGGCTCGGTTGAAAAAATATGAGGTGTTGAAAATCCATAAAAAAATGTTATTTTCAGTTATATCTCGCAAATGGAATGGAATTGGTGAAAATGAATATGGTTTTTACTGACATGATGAATATTTTCCGAACATGAAATTCCATCAAAGTCCGGTATATTAAGTGAGAAAAAAAAAACGGATCGGAAGAAATAGTAAAGAAAAAAGTGTTTCTTTCGACCTCGGGAATCTTTGTACAATTTACTGATAACCGATTTCCATCCTTTGAAGAAAAAGTAGAGTTATTTCTGAAAATCTGAACAGAACAAGACAACTGCACAAATATAGCAAAAGTATCTGAAGCAGTTTTCGCCGAAGAAAAACGAAACTGCAGGACTAACTTTCTTCATTTTTTTTACGGAAATGTCAGGGGAACAACTTTCCATAAGTGCTGCACAATTTTTACACATATTTTCATAAGAAAAATCGAAATATGCTGGGATGAGATTTTTCTAATTTTTGAGTATTCCTGTGATACCAAAAAAATTTATGAAATGAGTGCTGGCCTAGCTTTTAAATGAATTTTGTAATATTCAGTACATGTAGTAAAAATTTATTTCATCCGTTGAATCCCAATAACATGTTTTGGGAAATATTTTCAAAGTCGTATGTAACAAAAAAAAAATCAATCTAACAAAGTATCACAAACCTAGTACAGCTCAATTCAGTACGAAAAAAAATCGAAAATAACCCTTGTCTACTTCCACTATGGTCGCTCCAAGACCACGGAACACGTTAAATATCTAACATGTTTGATATCCCATTTTACGTTCGTGCCGCCTTCGAAACCGTCCGTTTCGAGAATAGTTTCACAACTCCTCCGTTGACACGAGTCGATCTCCACACATAACTAACCTCGCTTGTGCTTCACTACCCGTGTCAACTAGGATAAATCGTTCATTTCGTGAATATTTGCACGACTGTTCCGTTGACACGGGTCGTTTTCCATGTATTCTTGAACCACAGCTGTGATCTACTAGCCATGTCAACCTAGCTTTATGTTGTTTTTATTGCGAGTTGATATCATTTTTCTTCTTTATAAATTATTTCAGTGGATATGTCCGGATAAATCTTATTTTATTGGGGAATGTGTTATAATTCAACGTGCAAAAAAGTCAATAAGTCTAGAAACCCTGGAAAAAAATAAATGAATACCTCTCAGATGAGGTTTTAATTTTTGTCCCGGTCGATGTTCCAACATTTATTGAACCTAAAGTTTCATTTTATTCAAATATGTAAATATTTTAGAAATAGCAGAAAATAATACTTTTAACATAGAAACTAGACATAAAGCAAGTTCTCTTTTATTAAATATTCATTCTTTTAAATTTATTTGAAGTATAATAATTTCTTATGATGTTTCATTCCAGATTAATATTGCAAAATGATGCAAAGTATAGCGATTGACATTAAAGTGTGCCAAAACTATTTGAAGAATTTAGTTGATCATTTCAAAAATTATAGGGATGATAATGTTTTCGAGGAAAAACTTGCGGAAGCTGGAAAACTAGCGGCTGCTCTTGAGATAGATCAAGGTTTTTCTCCATTATATACTGTAAGACGAAAGTATAAACCAAAATTGTTCGATTATGAACAGACGGATGAGGCACCTCAAGATCCAAAAATCGCTTTTAAAATAAATTTCTTTTTGAAAATAATTGATCAAACACTAAGTTCCTTAATTAGTAGGTTTGATATGATATCTGATTACGATAACGTTTTTTGTTTCATTTCTGATATTCTTAAATTAAATGACAAATATCTATTAAAATGCTGTCATGCTTTTCAACAAAAACTGATCAGGAAAAAAGAGGCTGACGTGAAAGAAAATGATTTATTCAACGAGATAAAAGCCCTAAGATTGTTTTCATTATCTGAAGCGAAAATCCCCTTGAAATTCTACAATATATTTTAGAAAACAATCTAACTTCTTCTCTACCGAATCTTTGTATTGTTTTAAGAATCCTTCTCACTTTACCTGTGTCCGTTGCTTCTGGTGAGAGATCATTCACTAAATTAAAAATAATTAAAAACTATTTGAAGTCTACCATGTCATAAGAAAGATTTTCTGGATTGGCAATCCTAGATATAGAACAAGAGATACTCGATAAAATTGATTGATTGATAATATAAAAGAATTTGCAGCAGCCAAATCTAGAAAAACATCCATTCAATTTCTGGATTGATCCTAATTAAATGTTTATGCCTTTATGAATAATTTATAGAAGAATACAGCTTAAGTTTTGAAACATATTTGAAATGTATCATGTTACAACACCATAAAGTTCTTAAGGCAATGAAGGTTGCTGATAGATTTTCAACTAGTCTACACTAAATTCTCAACAAAAAAAATTTTTCCGATTTTCCAGCAGTGCTTTTCTCCACCTCCCCCATTTATGGGGGGCCAAAATATGTTCCGCACGCGGGCGTTGTTGTCCCTTGCGTGGCCCCTGACTGAATTCACCAATGTACAAAAAAAATATGGCCGCTGAAGCAGCCAGAATTACTGAAAAAATTATAACTAACTCGATGGTCAATTCAACATAGGATGTGCCATATGTTAGAAGAAACCTTCTAGGCAGTAATGTGTAAACTGCACATTTTTTCCTCAAAAAATAAATCGAAGCTAAAGGTTTGATACAGAATTTAAATAAACATTCCTTGTGTACATGATATCCTTCAAGGAAATACTTGTTGTGTTATCGAATTTGTCAGATCATTTACAATCCATTTAGATTATTCTAAAGCGATAATTCTTGTAGAAGAAGCAATAAACCATCTCTCAAATATGAGACAATCTGACAGTTCATGGAAGAATATTTGGGAAAGGGTTGAGAATATTAGCAAAGAGATTCGCATGGATATCAAGGAAACTATAGTAGAAAAAAGAAAGAAGTCACTGCCTGCACGGTTTAAACACTGAAATACAAGTGGAAGATAACTGGCAGGAAGCAGAGAATTAGAGGTACCCAATGTGAACGAAAATTTCAATATTATTGGCTTTTCCAATCCTTCATGAAATGGTCTAAATTTCATTTTTGGCCGCTTATTCGAAAAATATCACGAAACACTATCCGGCCGGCATGATATCATACCATTCAGGTCATGGAGCTAGGCCCTTAGGAGTTATCAATGTGAACTAAAATTACAATATTTATAGCTCTTTCAATCCTCCATAAAATGAACTATATTTCATCTTTGGCCGCTAATCCGAAAAACATGAAAATCACGAAAAAGTATCCGGCCGGTACGATATCATACAATTCAAGTCGTGGAGCTGGGCCCTTATTGGACACCAATGTGTACGATAAATTTATTATTTATACCCTTCTTTTTGTTCTATGATATGAACTCAAATTCATTCTTGGCCGCTCATTCGGAAAATATAAAATCACGAAAATCTCTTCGGCCGGCATAAAAGTCTTCAATTCCATCCTGAAATTGATCTCTAGATGTAGCCTATGTAAACGAAAAATCGCTAGATCCCCTACTATCTATAGCCCTATATCTTTCATTTCTCTAAAAGATGAACCTAATATAATTACTTTCACGCATCCAGAAATTAAATCAAAAAATCTAAAATGTGTTTGACAGTGGTGGAATTAATGGTTTCCGTGGAGCTGGCCGGCCGGGAGCTAACCTTACCAGTGTTGCCGAAAACACCGATTTATCGGTATTTATACTGATTTGGAAACTGATCTCCCGATGTACCGAAAGGGGATAAATGTATACCGTTTTTTCAATTTCATAGATATTATGTCGAAATTGAATCTTTTACCGAAAAATTAAATATTTTTTATAATTAGATGCATATACAAGAGATTATTTATTTATTTATTTATTTATTAGAAAGAAGAACACAAACAGGTATTCCAACCCAATACAGTATTCACAATTCAAAAAAACAAAAAACTTTATCATCATACAATCTCAGCATTATATAAACCTAACCCATTGTACATATACTTATTTTAATACTTAACCTAGAAACGCGAAAAGAAAACAAAACAGTTCCCCTGCACTCCAGAGAGAAAAAAAAAAAATGCAGAGAAACACAATATAATAATAAACTAATAGGTACACATCATGAACTTATTCTTCAAACAATTTTTCAGTTGAACAAGAGAAATATTGAAAATATCGACATCAAGAGACAATGAATTGAAAGTTGACATAAATCTACATAGTGGCGAATTCTGTGTAACATTTAATCTACGAAAAGGTATAGCAAACAATTCTTTAGATCTTAACTTCTTCTCAGGAACCCGAAATGTTACCTGCTGAAGGAGGCTCGGGACAGAGAGGACACCATTCGATATTTTGTACAACAAACATAAATCATTTAATTTCCTACGATCTTCCAAGCTGATCAAATTAAACCTCTGTTGAGCTTCTGCATAATCATGGTTATCAATTTGAAAGTAATTACGGAAAGCAAGGTGTTTCAAAAATTTATGCTGCACGCTTTCTAATCTCTTTATATAATATTTGTAATGAGGGTTCCAGATTGGAGATGCGAAATTGAGCTTACTCACCACAAAGGCATGATATAAGGTTAAAACTGATCTATTTCTCCTAAATGATCTACCGTGTCGAAGGACAAATCCCAGCATTCTATTCGATGAGATTAGATAAACACATCTTGCTCGGTTTAGATACATAAAGATAATATTCAAAAGGGTCATGGGCCTTCATTACCGCAAAGTTACAGACCACGGGCGCTTTCGAAATTTTGGGATTTCCGGCTTATACATGTTTAGTGGAGAAAAAATTAAATTTTTAAAAGTCAGGTGCTTGGATTTCTATCTAGAGGCCTGTCAACAAATAATTCAAAGATTCCCATTAAAAAACAATATTATTAGGGACTTGAATATTTTCGAAGCAAGGAATGTTAAGGAAGGCAAAACTGCCTCTGTAATTCCAGTGTGCAGATTTTTTCCCGGTTTAATAGGCGACATAGATTTCCAAAACTGTGATACAGAATGGAGAACCTTGCGGAATACGAAAATAATCAAAGAGTTTCCTGACGATACGTTATTATTTTGGGAAGAAGTGGCTCATATTAAGAATGGTGATGGCACTCCCACTTTTCCCACTGTGACTAAATTCGTGTTTAATATTTTCACATTACCCCATTCCTTGGCAAACGTGGAGAGAATATTTTCTGCCATTAACCAAATGAAAACGACCCAACGCAACAGACTGTCAACCGAAACAATTACAAGTTTGTTGCACTCAAAAAGATTGATAAAAACAACAGGACCTAACTGTTTTGATTTTGACATTGGTCAAGAAATGACCTCAACTATGTCAAAATCATATTGGTATGGGTCGACAAACTCATGAATACCCAATTGTGGGGAAAATTTATATGTTTTTATTTTTTAATGAAAATATTGTATCTTATTAATTTTTTCACTTAATGTTATTTTTGGTTACAAGAGAATGTCTTATCAGTTAATTAAATGTTCTTTTGTTTATATTTTATTTTAATAAATTGATATTCTTGGTAAAATCTTCCTTACACCGATTTGCTCCCCAAATACACCGATTTTGCGCAGTCATTTATACCAATCTTGAGTTTATACTTTCGGCAACACTGAACCTTACCGAGGTACTTCTCTGGCTTAAGTGCCTTACAGCCTGGCCATGAAATTTTCTAAATATTCAAAACTTGTTGGAACTAGTTTCAAATTATAGAATACATTGTGTAAATTGGGAAGAGAAAACTCTGAGGGCGGAATGTATTTTGCTGAAAAGATTAATGGATAGAAACGAGAACCAAAAAACTTCAATTCGATGACAGATTTGTGTAAGCTTCTGCAGAACTATTATCCAGCATTTGATAACTTACAAATACTAACCAAAATAGGACTCACTTTGCCAGTTTCCACAGCTGCTTGTGAGAGATCGTTTTCATGTCTGAAGAGAACCCATTTGACGACTACTATGATTAATACTGGACTTTCCTATGTCTCAGTACCCAGTATTGAAAAAGAGAGAGCAAGAAATATAGAATTAGATAATGTAGTCCTTGAGTTTTCAAAAAACCATAAAAATAGAAGAATTCTTTTAATGCCATAAATCATTTTTTGGTCTTTCCATATTTCATTAATCTTGAATGAATACTGATCATTATTATGAATGATGAATAGGGTAAATGCACTGGTTAGCCGTGGTTCTCGACCATTCCGTGATTTGAGATAAAATAATAATAAAAATATATCATAGTGCAAAATATTTTCGCGGTACGTGTTCTCGACCATTCTACCCTTCCAAGATAGTTTGCATAGTAGTGGTATAGGTCAAAGTTTTCGCGCTAAAAATTAGTTTATAATCGTCTATCATAGAAAAAGGTTCTTTCTCGACCTATCTTAGAGAAGTGCTTTGTGATATATGACCAGAAAATAGTTATTATTTCTTATTTTAAATGAATTATGTGTGTATATTTTGTTGCATTTCAACTATAAGATATAATTTTCAGTGTATTTCAATCAAGAAGCAAATAAATGTATATTTTTTTGTTCAATATTCGGCGGTCGCGAACTGGTATTGGAAAATTTGTATCTTTTATTTCTCGACCAAAGTGGTCGAGAACCAATATGTTACTTCAATAATTGTTTATTTCAACCGATATATTTCTGTTGGATCATTTTCGTTTTTTTTTCGATACCCTGATTCATTTATATATCTACCTTCTGAATATTAGTTTGCGACCACCGAATTAACGTTGAAACACTTATTTCTACCCTTTATTTATTCGCGGTCGAGAACCAATTTGATTGTACTCAATTCTCGACCACTGGTGGTCGGTGTTTTATATTTCATTTACTCATTAGTTGTTAAATAGATATTAAGAGCAAAATAACCAAATAATGTTGTATGAGTTGCTATTTTGAAATATTTATAGAAAGTGGAAACTTTTGCAAAATAATTTTTTTTTACGTTCCGAGTGTTTCTTACTTGATTACCCCATTTGAAACCCATCTGAGTGATGGTAGTGATGTCGATGGTACGGTACGAAAGTAAGTACTAATCACTCATCTCGCTCTAAAGTTTTTCATAAAATTTTTAAGTGGAGCGGCCACTATTATTAGTGGTCGAAAACTAACACAAAAATGGTCGAGAACTCTGCGGCGTGGTCGAGACCGAAGGTTATTGAGATTTTCTATATTTTTTCACATTTCAAAGGTTAAATGCGGAAAGAATGCTTAAAATTATATGACAAATAAAAAAACTTAAAACTACCCAAAGAATCGATGAACACCAACACCATTAAAATTTGATAAGTTTATGTGTGAAAAAATCGTGCTCGAAATCGACGTTTCTGTTAACTGGTCGAGAACCAGTGCATTTACCCTACTGATCATTATTATTGTTGCCTATAATACATTTCGTTTCAATTGAATTTTTTTTTCTGTTCTTATGCATATTACAGATTTATGTTTTTACCGATAATGTCTATTTTGCGTTAGAAATATATGATATAAATATATGTGATGATGATAAATATATATAGCAACATAAAACTTCCGATTTTCGCGTATTAGTTCGATATACTTTGGCCCCGTCAAAAAAAATTCACCCCTCTGTTTTTGAAAGCTGGCGTCGCCACTGACAATGATAATGAAAACTTTACAACAAATTCCTACCTTTAGAGATACGGAGTTTCGAAGACCTGATTCGAATTTCCCCTTCAGATGTTCATCACAATTTTTTTATATTGATAATTATTATATGTTTCTTTCATATGTGCTTGAATATTTGAGGATAAAAGGTAATATAATAAACCCTCGTATAAAATTTGCAGTTTTTTTTACACCGCCAGAGTAAAGGAATAAGATACTTCTGGAACATAAACCTGAGATGTCCTCCTTTGATAGGAGAAGTACCTATATTTTTCATCTCCAATAACGATCACTATTTTCTCAGTCTATTACTCATAAAATTTTGTTGTAATTATTCTAGAGACAACAGATCTCTAATTTAATTTAAAAAATTACCTATTTGAATGCCCATTTCTGATTATCACAAATTTTGAATGATCAGTTGCACTCTCCGTTAAACTTGTAACTAGATTATATCGAATATAAATTATCTATAATAGTTTTCATATAGGTACTGAACTTTCTGAAGACTGTGGAACAGAATATAAAAAATATTTTTTTTCAGATAGGACTCAATAACATTCGCCTTTTTCTTAAATAAATTTGGATATCATGAAAATCTGTCCCATACAGTTCCTGAATGTGATTCATTCATCTATTTGGATACTATTCTCATCCGAATAATTAAATATTTCTCTTTAAATAATAAAAACATGTAATTCCTATAGCCATTTAGCTATTTCAATACTATTCTCATCCGAATAATTAAATATTCCTCTTATAAAAAAATTAAAAACGCATTATTCCCATAGCCATTTAGCTATTTTAATACTATTCTCATCCGAATAATTAAATATTTCTCTCATAAAAAATTAAAAACGCATTATTCCCATAGCCATTTAGCTATTACAATACTATTCTCATCCGAATAATTAAATATTTCTCTCATAAAAATTAAAAACGCATTATTCCCATAGCCATTTAGGTATTACAATACTATTCTCATCCGAATAATTCAATATTTTTCCTAATCCTTTTAGTAGACGATCTCATATATACTCACCCAAATTACTGAAAACTATATTACACTTCACTTAAAACAATACTGCGATTACATTTTGAATTTATTGTTCTCATTTATCTCGCAAAAACACAACACAAACAAAAACATGTGCGTAACCTGCATAACATACAACTTGTTGAACACCCCGATCAAGCGGCTGTGGGCGAACTCAACACTCTGCTACACTGCGGCCACTGCGCTATCTATAAAGACGGTTGTGTCCGGATCTGGAAGGGGAGGTGTCCTTACAACGTTAATAGGAGGAACGGAAATCGCCTTGTAGTTGTAACTGATGCTTAGAGTTAGAATATGAATATAGATAGAACTGATAGAAGGAAGAAGGAACGGAAAGTAAACATTTTGTGCTCGATCCCGAATACAAGGAGATGGAAATTTGGTGTCACCAATCACAATCGATTGTGTGTGAGAGCCATAGGCGTGGAGAATCCTGATTTTATTGTTAAATGCTTCATCAGGAATTATTCTTTCATAACTTGAAACTCCACAATAGCCAAATCATTTAACTGAGAAAATCATTGATCCTTTTGAAACACGAAAGAATTTTTATAAATAAGTCACATTGTAAACAATTTTCGAGCATGAATTAATAATTTCGAAATGAATCAAATTATGTTACGCTATTAATTTAGTGCCCCTTCAGACAAGAAGTGGCGAATGTTGGCATCAAAACAAATGCATCAGTTACAAGGCGGTTTCCGTTCCTCTTATTAATGTTCTAAGAAGTGGTGCTTCTGTTTTGATTCCAACATTCGTCGTTCCTTATCTGACGGGACACATTAACAGTAGCGTTACATAATTTGATTTAATCCGAAATTGTCAATTGATGCTCAAAAATAGTTCACAATGTGATTTATTCATGAAAATTCTTTCGTACGTCAAAAGGGTCAATGTTTTTCTCAGTTAAGATTCAGCTATTGTGGTGTATAAAATACCTTGCCTGGTTTGTTCAAAATGTTTTATAGGGCAATCAAAGCAACTATTGAAAATGAGACTCAAACAAAAGAATTACGATTGGATTGACATTCAGAGATAAGGAAAATACGACCACCCTTTCTGAACATCATTTTGTAGAAAATCTCATACGTTTGACTTCAATAACGCGAAGGTAGTGGATTATGGAAGTAATGGGAAGAAAAGGAACATGAGCGAAATGATTTTCATATAATTAAACGAGACTGTTAATCACAGGACCGATACACAACATCTAAGTCAGGTATGTGCTAATTTATTAGACAGATATCGTGAATTCCAAAACCCATAAATATCCAACGGAGGCGATCCATAACATACAGTGGAGGTGAGATGATATTGGGTAGGTGAAAAAACTTTCAGTCGAACTCCACCAAATACAAACTTTATTGATAACGTGGGTGTAGTATCAAAAGGGACATGTTTCGAAGGGACCATCCTTCATCCTCAGTCAGAAAAAGGTCTACAGAAAAAAGAAATGTCAGTATTGTGATTAACAGTAAAATTTTTAATCTACCATATGTGGTGGAAAAAATAACCAAGAATATATGTGAATATTAAAAAACTAGAAAACTAAGAGGAATTTAACCGCAAAACTTTGCGGGTCCCCTAATGTTAGGGGTTGTGGTTAGATCGGGTGAAAATAACATTTTTGTTCATATAGTATCAATTAATAAAATTGTGACCATGCACGTGTTGTCTTTGAAGGGGTTATGACAAGGAAGTGACGTTTGACACGACATGAAGTTTGAGGCCGACATCTGTCATCCACCGAGCGAGACGTCACGAGCCAAGGCGACAGAGTTACTGTCCAATGGACCTATGGTAAAGAGCAATAAACAATCGTACAACATCAACTGACCGCAAAATTAGGAATTTTTATAAAAGCTGAACTAGAAAAACTGTAATGTGTAACCATGGTTGTTGAGCGAGTGTGAAGTGAATTCAATTCAGAAAAGAAAATTATCAACAAATCGATCAATCAAAACAATAAGGAATCGAATAGTTTTAAGCTGTCAAAGTTGGTTTGCTCGTTTATTCATTGAACTTCTGATTTTTTTTATTGCCTTATTTATCTCCAGGGTCTCAAGTAGATTGAGCTCCTTCCCTTTTTTTGAACATAAAAAGAGTTGTTAAATTGAAAGAAATTTTGTTTGAGAACTAAATCCACAAGAGAACATAAGTTCAGTATGTGATAAGTGGGTAAATTTGAATTGGAAAAAAGAAGTTGTCTAATCAACATCGGACAATCTTCGGGGTCAATGCTGGGGAAAAGATTTGAGACTTTTTTTGAGAATAATTCAGATGATGAGATTCATTTGAAAAGGACATACCTATTCAGTAGTTTAGTATTTTCGTTGAGCAGAATTTTAGAGACAAATTCGATATTTTTTAATATTTCACATTATGATTTCGACTACACGAAAGATATTATGTTCTAGTTCCATTAGTCGAAAATCCTGATTTATCGTGTTCAAATTCAGTTGAAAACAGGATATTTAGTAGTTTGCTCCCATTTTTATGGAATATTTTCGGTATGCAGAATTTCAGTTTAGCGTTTCTTCATTTCGATATTTATTTTAGAGTATCAAATTCGATATTTAATATTTCGCATTATTATTTCGACCACAGGCAACATATTATGATCTAGTTGCATAAGTAAAAAATTCTGATTTATCATGACCAGATTCAATTGAAAAGGAATATTTATAGTAGTTTATTATTATCATTATTATTATAAGTTTATTGGCCAAAAATTAAACATTCTCCAGAGTATACTTCTTTACACCAAACATATTTAAGTATAATTCAATCTGAATATACAAGTTTGTTTCTGTTTTTATGGAATATTTTCAATATGTAGAATTTCAAAACTGAAAATACTACTTATTGTATAGGTTAATATAGGGTAGGTACAAGGGATATTGGGAATTCCAGCAATAACCAATGAGTGGTTTAGAAGGTTAAGGTAGAGAAAGATATTTGAAAGCGGCTGTTGAATAATATTACAATTTTATTGTGTCTATCTCTCAGAGGAAAGAAAAGATAGAGGTGCCTTATAGCATTTGTTGACATCGCTATAACATTTTTGTTTACAAACACTTATAATGTACTGCGTTGCCATTCTGAGGAAGAAGTAATCTTTTCTCCGTTCTGTGGCATAGATGTTTTGCGAATATTCTGAGGATTTGGCAACACGGTTCTGTTGTTGTTATTTCACGTGCCAACTGGAGGTGCGTTGAGGGTTAACTGTTCATTTTAATTTCACGTTTGTAATCGGCTTTATTTCATACAAGTTTGTGAATTTTAAGTTACATATTGTTAATTTTAATCATGGTTCATGGTAGATACTCGAAAAACATGTATAGTGTGTAAAACATCGGAAATGAAAACCTAACCTATCATAGGTTAGTTCACGTTTTGAGTCCATAGGCGTAGAATATATCTCGTCTATGGCATAGTATTTGTGAGATATCGAAAACTTAATTCAATGCTAACATTTGTAGGTTTCCTTCAAATAGAGAATTTAGCAAAATATTGTGACACGTATTAATATTGGAAATGAACAATTTGCCGGAATATGCATATGTTTGTTCCAAACATTTCAGCACCGAAAACTTAATAAGAGGCAGTAAGAGAACCATTGACTACGCCACTGAAATGTTTACCGCCTCTCTAGTTGTCAATTTTGCAGGTTTGTTGTTGTCCTATCTCACTTTATCATCATGCTGTTGCAATTGATTACAATACAACGCTATTTACTTCTAAGGGCACCTCTATCTTTTCTTTCCTCTGAGGTCTATCTCTTTCCAGGGATTTCAGCAATATTGAGTAATAACTTTTTATTTTCGATGTGTAAAAATTCAAAACTACTTCATATCGAAAATATTCGATAGTCATTTCAGAGTGTCGAATTCGATATTTTTTAATTTCGCATTATGATTTCTCCCACACGAAAGATATTATGCTCTAGTTCCATTAGTCGAAATTCCAGATTTATCGTGACCGAATTCAGTTGAAAACTAAAATTTAGTAGTTTGCTCCCATTTTTTATGGAATATTTCCGTTATGCAGAATTTCAGTTTTGCGATTCTAGAGTGAGAGAGAATAACTTTATTGAAAACTTTTCAAAGGGCTATCGACCGAGGTCTTCCTGCCTTGCGATTCTATATTTCGATATTTATTTTAGTTAATGGAATTCGGTATTTTTAAAAATTTCGCATTAGGATTTCTCCCATACGAAAGATATTATGCCCTAGTTCGATTAGTCGAAATTCCAGATTTATCGTGACCAAATTCAGTTGAAAACTAATATTTCCGTTATGTAGAATTTTAGTTTTGCGATTCTATATTTCGATAATTATTCTAGTTAATGAAATTCGATATTTTATAATATTTCGCATTATGATTTCTCCCGCACGAAACATATTGTGTTCTAGATCCATTAGTCGAAATTCCAGATTTATCGTGACCAAATTCAGTTGAAAAGTAAAATTTAGTAGTTTGCTCCAATTTTTTATGGAATATTTCCGTTATGCAGAATTGCAGTTTTGCGATTCTAAATTTCGATATTTTTCAATATTTCACATTATGATTTCGAACACACGAACATATTATGCTCTAGTTGCATTAGTCAAAAATTCTGATTTATAGTGACTGGATTCAGGTGAAAACGACATATTTAGTAGTTTTAATATTTTCAATATGTAGAATTTCAAACCTGAAAATGCGTCTTATTGTGTAGGTTAGTATGGGCATAGTATAAGGAACCTTATACTATGGTATCATCAACAAGAGTATTCTCGTAGGTGTGGTTATCTTCCGTCCTTCCAGGCAACGGTAAAGTCAACGGTTCTTGAGAATGGCTCCAAAATCGGAGCCGAAACGTCGAACACGACAAAATATTCATCTAATATTGTTATTAATTCCATTTCGTACCTTGTCTGCTTGAAACGCAGGGGGTCATGACCCCCCCCCTGGGACCGCGCTTGGATTTGAGACAATGTAAACTTTCACAATAAATTACAATTTAGTTCATATCGAATTTTTAATGAAAAGAATGGATTATAATGACAGACGGCTATTGGTCTATTCAGAGTATAGAAGATTGTCACAAGCATTCAATATAAAATATTATTATTCTATACTCAAAGGTCACGAGAGTCGAGATTCGCGAAAAATGTCAAATATAAACGTTGTATGCGCCATCTGAAACAGACGCGATCTCTCGTAATCAAGTAGGTATAAATCAGAAAAATTTCCCGTTTTGTTTGAAAGGTATAAGTAGACACACCAGGTTTTCTATGCATCTTTGTCCTGTGTAAGGGGAAACTACTTTTGTTGTATTGGCGCGCTATTATGGCATAACATTAGGGGATCCGATTTGCATTAACGAACAATATTTGAAAACAAAGTTCTTTCGGGATTGCGTAAATTTCGATTGAGTTTGTTGCTACATAGTGAGAGCATAACCTTTTTTTTCGATGTTTCGATTGATTATTTAGAATGTAGTATTCATTTTTGTTAAATTTATATTCTGAGTCTTTTATAGGTTTACCTAGATTTTTTTCTGTTAATAAATAAATAAATCATTCTTCTTCGCTAACATTAGAAGAAAATCAAAAATCAAAAGTACCGGTCGTCTAAAACCGAATTTATCGATCACGCATGAAAAAAAGGAAAAAAGGGAGTAAACAAAAACCTTTGAGATAGACACTTAGTCGTTATTGTTTTTCGTGTTATTTGCTGGTGATGTTCAATTAGAATAGACCAGAATGGTGTCCAGGATTTAATCCATTAAGAAAAATTGAAAATCATCCGAGCTCCAAGGCACACTTCTTTGGTTTTAATTTATTAGATAAACAAGATATTCGATCACAATTGAACAGTGCTTAACGACTGAATATCCGGAAACATAATGAGCAAGTGAAAAAGAACAAATACATTTTATCGAACATTATAAACTGTATTAAATTTTGTGATGCTTTCGAATTAGCATAACGTGGCCATTACGATGGAAATGATTCAGCTGTGTGAAGCTGGCACCACCAAATACGAAATTAGGATCAAAATTTCAAGATCATTTGTCTAAGGTTGTCCACCCTTTTTTTCATTTGTCCAGGCACCGTTTGGGAGATATGAGAATTGACAACTTTTCCGTTCATTTTCTGAGCAACACCCCCAAATTGCAAAAAAGTATTTAAAATGGCATAGATCGTTTGTCCACCACATCAACCAAAATTTCGGAAAGTGTGAAATTGGCACCCCCAATAGCGAATTTTGAGCAAAATTTAAGGATCGTTTGACCATCATAAGTCCGCGTTTGTCCACCCTCAAAAACCAAAAAAACGAAGATTTGATAATTTGGAAAGTGTAAAGTTGTCACCCGCAAATGCGGAGTTAGAGATCAAAATTTCAGAATCGTTTGTCCATCGTAGTTCAACGTTTGTTCACCCAATAATTTCATTTGTCCACCTTATAATTTCATTTGTCCACCTTATAATTTCATTTGTCCGAAAATAGAAACCAGAAACATCGACCATTCGAATTCACGGGAAGTGTGAAGTTGGCATCCCCAAATGCAAATTTTGAGGTCGAAATTTCAGGATCGTTTGTCCATCGTAGGGCCACGTTGATCCACGTTTGGCATTCTGATAGGAGCTAGAAAAGTAGAAATGTTTATGTGAAAATCTCAGTTATTAATATTTGAATTAATTTTCGGAAGAATTTGAGGAATTCAGAAAATTTTCTAGAAAAATATGCAGAGAATACAATGAAGCCATGTAGAATTCAATGAGTGATTTCATTACGAATTAAAAATGTAGCAAGTTACATTCAAAAAACAAAAGGTGGGGAGGAATCATTTCCGGTGAAATCGGAAGTTGAACGAATCTGAAGCTTTTTTTGTATCTCTTAACAAAGTTTTTATAAAATTTGAAGTGATTATCTCGAGTCTTTCTTTGAAAGATCTCTACCAACGGCCTTCACGAATCACTTTGTAATCTGTATACGATAAATTTCATACTCAGTCATTATATTTTGCATAATAAATAAAGGAACCCGCTCCTTTATTTTTATGATTCTTCAATGACATGGAAGTTCATTTTAAAGAGAATTCTTCACAAAATATCTCCTCTCCTATTATCAATGTCAATGACTGTCACATACTCAGAGTAATAAACATAGATAGAGGGAGCATTATGTCATTTTCAGCAGGCAAATTTTGTCCCCAACATTAACTATCAAATTTGACATGAAGCCCGCGGAAATGAAAACATATCAGTGATACGATATTTCACTCGCAAGTTCCTCCAGAAACTTCTTATGTCCCTTAGTGAATCAACGTTTCATATCAAAATATTGAAATAAATACCTCAATATATCAGAAATTCAGAAAACAAATTTCAAGCCCGCCAAACGACGTGAAACAACGGATGGCACTAGGAGAGCAAAGGTTGCCAAACCTTAGATTTCAGCAGGTAGATACAGAATATAATAAATGTTCTGCTTATTATAAATTCGACAATTAGGAAAATATCGGCTTCCAAATTTTCAAATTTGCACATTCAATCGGAAATCACTCAAATAATTATATTTCATTCCATATAATAGACATTCATAATGATATAGTAACATTGTGGATTTGAAAATAACGAGCGTTCATTTGAATTCGGGTAGAGCGGGTATTTTGTGATTACAAGTAGCGCTTAGCTTGTACGATATTACTAACATTTGTTTACATACTTCGAATTTGGAAACTATATGGTACAAGCTAAGCGCTACTTGTAATCACAGAAAATCCACTCTAATTTCTGCACAGCACTCTTGACCACGAATTTAAATGAACGCTCGTTATATCACAATCCGACAACGTACTCTATCCATTTTGGGGACATATAAAAATTGCATATACTTCCTCTATGTTTATTACTCTATGATCAGATAAAATAAAGTGTCAACAAGTTTCTGACGTTGGAGATACAGGCGCGGATCCATGACCCACTTCTGGGGTGGGGAACTTTTAGATACTTCCGCCATTTTGGGACGTCATTTTTTTTTGCCGTTCATTAATATGGGTTTTCACAAAATGTATTGAAGGTGGAATGAGTAAAATAAAAAATGTCCCTATTCATGTACTTGTATTTTCTCATTATACACTGTGTCCGTAAAGTATGGAACAAATTCATTTTTAGCTAAACAGACCATTTTAAGTAATGTTCCTGAAACACGTCGATTTTTAATTTAACTTTACCGTATTCTAAAATAATAATCTAATATACAGTTTGAATTACTTTCGAGTAATGACGTCACCCTCAGTTTTTTTTAATGGAACATCCCCATGTTGTCTCAATTTTCTGATTACTCGAGCTGAGCTGATTCCAAAAATGTATCACATGTTGATTCCAATTGGTACAGGGTGGACAAAAATACAATAGTTTTGTGTATGTTCATAAAGTAACGCGTAACATTTTTCATTAGTTGAATTAACAATATCATCAAAAATACTTATTGTTTAGCGGCAATTGGTTTGAATGTAACACCAAATAGTTTGTAACATTTTTAGATTAATAAAAATGAGCTGTTTCCAAACATGTTTGGTACTTGGTCTAGCAGACAGAATATGAAAGAAATTATTTCTTATCAATTCAAAAGAAACGGTCGTCTAGTTTTTTGTAAAATGTCATTATTTGTTTATTGCCGCTAGACAATAAGTATTTTTGATAATATTGTTAATTTAACTAATAAAGAATGTTACGCGTTATTTCATGAGCACACCCAGAACTATTGTATTTTTGTCCATTCTGTACCTATTGGAATCAACATGTGATACATTTTTGGAATAACCTCAGCTAGAGGAATCGTAAAATTGAGACAAAATGGAGGTGTTCCATTTAAAAAAAAATGACGGTGACATCATTACTCGGAAGTAATTCACCTTGTCTATTAGATTATTATTTTAAAATACGGTAAATTAAAATAAAAAATCGACGTGTTTCACGATTATTTCTTAAAATGGTCTGTTCAGCTAAAAATGAATTTGTTCCATACTTTACGGACACAGTGTATAAAGTAACAAAGTGTATCAGTTTTTTGACATTTTCTATGTCACTTGTGTTCAGTAGATTAAGCCATTTGATCATAGAAAGATACAAGCTTGCAAATGGACTACTTTTTTCTTCAGAATGACACTAGGACTAGGTTCACTCTGCTCTCTGCATGAAAGAAACCGAATGGATTGAATGAAACTCCAAATCAGCTATTATACAGGGTGTTTCTAAATTGGAGGATGGGTACCCAAACTCTTTTTTTTTTCCAGATACAGGGTGTTGGAGTTTGATTTTTTCAACTTTTTTCTCATAGCACCTGTGCTTTACGAGATATTTAACTTGAATTTGGTATTGATATTCTAATTTAATGTGAATCATGTGATTTTGAATACAAATCTACAGGGTGATATTTTTTCTGGAACACTGCCTGCTTTATTCCTCCAGAACTTTTTTTTGGTAGACTACAGGTAGTTCAGAAAAAAGTTAAAAGAAACTTTGATCGAGTACTACACTTTTTGGTTTCTTGTAATTCTGTCCTATCTGCTACTGATTTCTAGAAAAAAAATTAAAACTATTCTCTAGTATAGTATATCCAAAGTCACTTGGAGGAAGCTTGAATATTTCAATTATACAAGGGTTGTCCAAGTTTCAGAAATTCCTTTGGAATTTATGAAAATATTGCTATCAATACTCTCAAATAAACCCCGGTATTTAGCAGATCGTCTTGGAAACAAGAATGTCCCGATTTGATTGATCTTATTGGCTGAATATTTCCCCTCGTATTTCCCTTTCCACTTTGAGAGCGTTTTTGGTTACACTCATTGGCTGCATCTATCACTTCTTAATTACTTTATAATAATTCGCATATACCAGTGTGGTCCATAGGGGTATTATTGAAGTGCATTTTTACGTAGTTTTAGTTCGTTGTGTGACTGATGCTTTTAATGATTTCGACTACTTATGATGTTCGGCACATTTCATTGGCTTATGTAAAAAAAGATGAATATTTCGCAATCAAATCTATTTCTCCATTTACTTTCAAAGTCAGAATTGATATATGACGGGTTCTGAAGAAAATGATTTCGCATCCTAAATATTAACCAACAAAATTTTCATTACATTTTCTGATTTCAGCAATGTTATTACTGGTTTGAGAATAGGCATATGATGTTGAGACTCTTAGTACGTCAAATTAGCAGCTACGTAGCCAGATCGAAAAATCAATCAAGTATTTTATAGCAAATAGAAATATTTCACCATTTCCTGCCATCAGTTGGGACAGTTTGAATAATAGGTTACATATATCTTTTGAATATTTATTCTGATTCTGAATACGAAAAGTTATCGAGGAAAAACTTGAACTGAGGAAATACTACAGTTTCTAACTGAGTGGAGTAGTCTATGACTTCCGGAAAACATAGAAACTAATATCGAAATTTGGATAACTAAATCTGACATTTCATGAAATGTCATTAATTATTATTCGTAATTGAAAATTTTATTGATTTATGGATTTTCAACCATCTTAACTTTTCAACCAAGAAACTTTTTAGTTTCTTTTTATGTTTTCTGGGAGTCATAGACTACTCCATTCAATGAGAAATTGCAGTTTTCCTTGAGTATTGCCATATTGCTGAAATTATCATCAACCAAGCCATCTAATAATGCAATAATATACTGGGTGTGCCGTTTGAAATAAGAAAGTAGTACTCTGTTTCCACCGTTTCCGGTATAAAAGGAAATTGTATAAATTTTCATCACAAAATTATTATTTGTTTTCTATAAACGTTTAATAGGCCATCGCGGTGAATCACCCTGTACATCATTATCATTTAGACTTCTGCTTTCACAGAGGGACATAAATTTCACCTTACAATAACGAAGAAATAAAATTCAATTCGGCAACGTAGCTGCTAATTTGACGTAGAAAATTGGATGTCATTCAAGGATCTCAAGGTCATGCACCTATTTTACCCTAGTTTGTCTTATCTTCAGACAGAACCTTTCCGAATTCATCTCAGACATTTTCGTGCTCTTATAATTCTATGCAACGATCAGTTCATCACCGTTGATAACGTTCCTTGATAGTATATTACAGGTCGAGAATAAAGAATAATCAACTTATAACACCGTAGAATGGCATAGTATTATTTCTGATGTAACAGCAAAAGGTACTCACGTCACAAATTTTCTGAAAGAATCGACATCTGAGTCCCATACATACGCAAAAATATTATTTTCAAATCAAGGGTTTGAAAATTGTGCGCCTATGGTTTATGACTGTTTTGCAATTATCTCTGGCCAAGCGTTTTTATAGACTAGTTCAAGTGACTTTGGATATACTATACCTAATACTCAGAAAAATCCAAATTATAACGAAGATTCAGTTAGTAAGCTATGATGAATAAATTTTAATTTGAGTTTTGATACTTATTTAACGCATCTGTAGCGAAGATGAGTAAAGATTCGATAAACTGGTATAATCATCACAAAAAAAAAATAGATTACAAAACTTATAAGAAACACTCTGTATCTCGAAAACGTAGTGTTACGGGGTCCATATTTATAGGCCTTTTTCTATTATCCAAGGAATCTCTCATATTCCTTACCTCCAATTTTAGCAATCCATTCCTATGATTATCCAACAAAGCTAAATATTTCTTTTGATAAACAAAATAGGAAATATATTGGCAAGTAGGCCTGCTTTTATTGAAGATTATCATATTTCAGATCCTTTTTTCCAAAGTACCAACAAAGAGGAAATATTTCGCATGTACGTGTTATTATTCTTTCATAATTGTCTATTTTTATTGCCATCCGTTCCAAGAGAAGGCATCGTAAACATCGTATTGAGTAGGTAACTCAAAACATCATTAGACTTAGACCTGAATAACAGGAATAGATAATGTTAAGGGTAGGCGGAGGGCTCCGACCCGATATAAAATAAATATTCAACGTCTTGTTATATTTCATGGGATAAGTAAAAAATATTCACTCAGGAATTGTTTTGTTAACGGAATTTTGAAAATTACAGGCTCCCAAAAATCATGGCCCCGGGGAAAATCACACTCGCCACTTGCTCCACTCCTTTCTCGACGGACTAAAAGGCTTTCATAAGGCGGATAAACTAATATTTTATTGCAGATTTGGATTCAACGTGATTTGAAATGCAAAAAGCCAAAGTTTGAGGTATGATTATAATAAAAAATTGGTTCGATTCCAGATGTTACTATAGCATAGCATCATGTCAAAAATTGTTGCATTGGTAGAATGCGTGCTCAATTATATTCATTTAACATTAGTTGAGACTAAATTTGTCCTAGTACTAGTCAATACAACAATTATATGTTGGGGTCACAAAATAATTAATTAATTAATATACAAATTAACAGATAGAAAACAACTATTTATTCTAGTCGTCACACTTCTAGTATTCATATATTTTCCCTTTCCCTCTTCTTGGGGTCCATAATTCTGATTGGTGAATTGAAATTAAAAACAATTGCTGAAATATCAGAGATAACACCTGAAAATCTATACCCATCTAAGAAGCCAGACAAAAATAGATGGTTTGTCAAAGAGATACCGACAAGATTTATGAAGCGCAAAAAAACTCTTGGAAATCGGGGTAAGCAGAGAATCACATGCCGACGCGCGACAGTAATATTTATGACCCAATTGCGGCACCTTTGAACGTGTTTATTGCGGAACGTTTGAACATACAAATTGGTCCATATTCGTATTATTTCCAACCTTATTGCATTTCTATTCCGTATTCCTACTTTCAACATCTTTGTTTCAGAAATTAAGTCAAATTACATTTTTTCTGATCTTGTAATTATTTGAGCCTCAATATGTCAAATTCTAGAAGGGCCGGCAAAATTTAAAGGCGGCCACTCACGAGGCTCCCATAGTCGAGTGTTCGGATTATTCAGGGGCCCCGCAAGGGACATCAACGCCCGCGTGCGGAACATATTTTGGCGCCCCTTAAAGGGGGGAGGTGGAGAAAAGCACTGCTGGATAATCGGAATTTTTTTTTTAAGTTTTATTGAGAATCTAGTGTAGAATGGTTGAAAATCTATCACCAACCTTCATTGCCTCAAGAACTTTATGGGGTTAGTTGTGACATAATACATTCCAAATGTCATTCAAAATTCAAGCTGTATTCTTCTATAAATTATTCATAAAGGCATAAACATTTAATTAGGATCAATCCAGAAATTGAATGGATGTTTTTCTAGATTTGGCTGCTGCAATTTCTTTTATATTATCAATCAATCAATTTTATCGAGTATCTCTTGCTCTATATCTAAGATTGCCAATCCGGAAAATCTTTCTCATGACATGGTAGCCTTCAAATAGTTTTCAATTATTTTCAATTTAGTGAATGATCTCTCACCAGAAGCAACAGACATAGGTAAAGTGAGAAGGATTCTTGAGGCAATACTAAGATTCGATGGAGAAGTTATTATTTTCAAAAATATATTGTAGAATTTCAAGAGGATTTTCGCTTCAGATATTGAAAAAATTCTTAGGGCTTTTATCTCGTTGAATAAATCATTTTCTTTCACGCCAGCCTCTTTTTTTTCCTGATCAGTTAGCTTCTGTTGAAGAGCATGACAGCATTTTAATAGATATTTGTCATTTAATTTAAGAAAATCACAAATAAAACAAAAATCGTTATCGTAATCAGATATCATATCAAACCTACTAATTAAGGAACTTAGTGTTTGATCAATTATTTTCAAAAAGAAATTTATTTTAAAAGCGATTTTTGGATCTTGAGGTGCCTCATCCGTCTGTTCATAATCGAACAATTTTGGTTTATACTTTCGTCTTATAGTATATCATGGAGAAAAACCTTGATCTTTCTCAAGAGCAGCCGCTAGTTTTCCAGCTTCCGCAAGTTTTTCCTCGAGAACATTATCATCCCTATAATTTTTGAAATGATCAACTAAATTCTTCAAATAGTTTTGGCACACTTTAATGTCAATCGCTACACTTTGCATCATTTTGCTAACAATATTAATCTGGAATGAAACATCATAAGAAATCATTATACTTCAAATAAATTTAAAAGAATGAATATTTAATAAAAGAGAACTTGCTTTATTTCTAGTTTCTATGTTAAATGTATCATTTTCTGCTACGTTCGGAAACTTGTATAAATTGCAAGAAAGAAGTATTATTTCTTTTGTTTTATTACGGTTTATTTGTTTTCGTTATCATGTAAAATGGTTGTACCGTTGAAATAAATACATAAATAAAATTTGAAAGAATCTTTTTCGAAAATCTTTGGTCCATCGGTTCTACATGCGGTCTATAAGGGGTTTTGGCGCCCTTTTAGAGTGGCGCCCGCGTGCGGTGCACGCGTTGCACGCGCGGTTGCGAGGGCCCTGGGATTATTTTGCAGTCAGGCAGCTCGGGACACGGCCGCACGACTGTAAATCAGAGAATGAACTTGACACTTGACTGCCCGACTGGAATCTCTTCGACGCCTGCTTCCAAACGCTCGAAAAAACGCCTCGTGAGTGGCGGGCATTATGCCCGCCACTCACGAGGTGTCCGGGCCATTTGGGGGAGGAACGTTCCCCCAGTTCCCCCCTCCCCTCTGGATACGCGCCTGTGGAGATATATTTTTGGGTTTATATTGTTCCTCAATAAAAATAAACGTTCTTTTCTATTTCACTTGAACAGTCGAGGAGAAAGTAGCACCTATAGTCTGTTACTAGAATGAAAATCTAATGCTCGTGATTTCTCAGGATCGCACTCGGAATGACATTCTAATCTTGACAGAGAATATACCATTTTCAATTGTCCACTATTGTAATAATACTATCACGATATCACTATCGTGATAGTACAATCACGATATAATATATGATAGTACCTATCGAGTATTTTACATGGTGACAGTTGTTGCGATAGTTGCTATCACTATCACACTATCGTGACAGTACTGTGACCGTGAAAAAAAAATTTAGGAGACAATCTATTCTATGGATTATTAATGGATTTAGAAGGAGGGTCATGTCAGTTGTCAAAAAAATTATACAAATACCTACAAAGAAAATAGAGAAAAGATATAAATATTATTTGAACCTGATTCAACTTTCCTTAATCATATTATTTTTGTTTTCAGATATATCAAACTATTGAGCAGCATTGTAGAATGGCAACAGGAGAACAGAAATGATGTCATCATCTGTGAATCTGTTTCATCATATTCACAATTATTTTGCTCCAGCAGTAAATATACAAGATTGAGATCAAGAAGACATTTAGTCTCACTTGATAGCCAGCCCTTTTTCTGTGACAAAAATGGAAATAATTTACTTATGATTGCTCCTAACAACCATCTACCTTTATCGACTAAAAAACTTGGTAACGATACCAAACATGGTAAAAATATAAAGCAAGAAAACGACGAGCGAGATGAAGGAGATTCGAATAGTAGCTAAAATAATTATAAATGCTGTTATGGTTATTTTTTACTCTCTTAGAGGTACTAATGTTTGAGTAAGAATATTGAATTCACAATTCATTATTGTTCGGTTATAGATTTCTTGTTGGTGTAATTTCGATATTCCCGCTAATAACGGGTGTTTTTTAAGAGGTTGCCGATTTTTTTTTTGAATAAAACACATATAAAATTATGAAATGACCAAAATTTTATTTTATTTGGTAGATAATTTTTTGCATTTAACATTTAAACACAATTTGTGGCATATGGCCACCACGACTATTTTTCACAAATGTCATTCTGGAGGTCCAATTTTCGACCACTTTTTCAAGCATTTGAGGGCGTATGTCAGCAATGACACGTTGAATATTGGTTTCCTAAGCGTCAATCGATTGAGGTTTATCCACATAAACCAATGACTTCACGTATCCCCACAAAAAATAATCGAGTTGCGTCAAATCGCACGAACGCGGAGGCCAATTCACCGGACCATTTCTCGGAATAATGTTGTCGTTGAAAGTTTCTTTCAATAAGTCGATTGTTTCTAGTGCTATATGGCAAGTGGCACCATCTTGTTGAAACCACATTTCATCCATATCCATATCTTCAAGATTTGGCAACAAAAACTCATTGATCATGGTTCTGTATCGATTTCCATTCACGGTAACGCGTTGTCCTTCCTCATTTTTAAAGAAATATGGACCGATGATCCCACCAGCCCATAGACCGCACCAAACAGTACATTTATCAGGATGCATTGGTAATTCTTGAACGGCGTTGATTATCTTTGCTCCAAATGCGACAATTTTGCTTGTTGACGTATCCATTTAACCAAAAATGCGCCTCATCACTGAAGAGAATTTTACGGTAAAAAAATGGATCTTCGTTCAATTGATTTAACGACCAATCACTGATTCACGGCGCAAACGATGGTCGTGTGGCTTTAATTCTTGCGCCAATGGAATTTTGTATGGTACCAAACTCAAATCTTTACGTAAAATTTTCCATAAAGTCGATGGACAAAGTCCAATTTGCAGAGCACGACGACGAATCGATAAATTGTCGTTTTCTTCGACACTGGCCTCAACGACAGCAATATTTTCTTCTGTACGAACTCTTCTCCTTCTTGTCGGTGGCTTGGCATCCAAAAGAGTAAATGTAGATCGAAATTGGGTAATTACGTTCTTTATGGTGGTCTCTGACGGACGATTATGTGCACCATAAAATTCACGAAGTGCTCTATAAACATTTTTAATTGAACACTGATTTTGAAAATAAATTTCCACGATTTGAAAACGTTGTTCTGGAGTTAACCTATTCATAATGATTTGCCAAACAATACTGAGTAGAAATGCCACTTTGAGCTGTCAAAATAACTGTCATAAAATAGAATGACATCTATCGGAAAAACAAACCTAAAAAAACACCCGTTATATTATTTTGAAGAATAAAACGACTTTTGTTAGTTACTCATTTGTTGCTAAATCCTTTTACGGTTTATGAGTTTATTATCGCTCTCAAGATGTTTACTTATATTGCATTACAAGCTCGTTTATGTCCGAGGTATACTGTTTTGTCGGCGTCTTCCTTGTTTTGACATCTGTGATATTTGAATTCGTCATCCGTATACACTTACCCGTTGTTTTCGGTTTTTGTATCATTTTCGTTACAATATTTTGATACTACATTTATCAAAGAACTGAACTGAGCTATTCGCTTCGAAAAATTGCCAATGCTGTGTTTTCCAATTCAATATGTTCCATTCAAATTGCAATTTATTTGTGAAGACATCAGTTTTGAATTTATTATACAGGGTGTTCCTAAATTGAAGGTACAATCGAAAATGTTAAATGACAGATTCTTCGGATCCCCTTATTGAAATAAAGACCCACAAGAAATTCAATTTAAATTCGGCATAGATATTTCAATTTAAAAATTTTATCGTGTGATATAATAATTTTGATGCAAATCTACAGGGTGATATTTTTTTCTGAAAGAGTCTTCTTGCATCAGAATTTTTTTCTGGTGGACCACTGGTAGTTTAGAAAAATATAAAAAGAATCTCTGGTGCAGTACGACACTTTTTGGTTTCTTGTCGGTTCTTGTCAAACAATTCTCTGGTAATCCTCAGGAAAATTTAAATTATCATAAGATCCGATAAACTATTATAAGCATCACAAAAAAGTAGAACTACAAGAAACACCCTGTATCTCGAAAACAAATTGTTTGTGGGCCTATGTATAGGACATTCTATTCTTAAAATTATAAAATACATGGAATTTCTCATTTTCTTCGTACCTCCAATTTATGAAACCCCGTATGAAGTAAGAACTATCGAATCGGTAATCGAAAAAATGCTAACATTTCGAGTAATTTTGGTTCAAACTTCGTTATCAAATCATTGTTTGTTTTTTACATTGCAGATATGAGTAAACGGTGTCGTCAAAAAAATTTTTTCGGTTTCCCCTTCCCCAAGAAGAAAAAAGATCTACGCCCTTATAAGTGACTACTTACCGTTCAGCGAAGACTACCGATCTCTGATAATAATAAAAGTAGTCGCTGGGCTCCTCATCCAAACTATTGTCTTCGATTGGTAAAATCTTTTTCTTACCGTTCTCGATACTTGTTGTTGTGCTTAGGCAATAGATATAGAGAATAATTTGGAATTTGACTAACATTAAGCACAAAAATTCTTGATTGTGACAAATAGTACCAACCCATTTCCAGATTATTGATATTAATTGGATGGTGTATTCAAATGATGCAACAAAAATAAGAAATGTCCTGTAGATATCGATGTTACTATTTTTTTCTGCTAACTCGATTTCGTTCAAATAGATATATATACAAATTTGCAGTTGCAGTTGCAGATTTATCTAGGTTTGAATATTTTTGGCCTTGATTTTTTAAAAGATGGAGCAAACATATGTAATTTCCTCCACTAGATAAAAGTAATCTCTACATTTATCATAGTCAGTACATAAATTGTCTTTGAACCCCAGCAATGGACTAGTTTTCATTTTTTTGTTATGGATAAATTTCAAAAATTTAAGTAAAATGAAACAAAAATGTGGAAAAATCATTGGAATATCTCTAGAAATTAAAAAGTTATGGGACTTTGAAGTTGCGCTTGGAAGAATAATTTCATAGTCTAGTGTGTGACGTCACGCCACTTACACGAGGCGACTGGTGTTCGCAGAGTGCTCACGAATTCATTGGTGTACAATCACTTGTGCCGTTCGTGTCGTGTTTTGTTCGTTACAAGATGGCTGAAATAAAAAAAAATCCTACAAATATTGTATTGTGCCTATGTGTGCAAGCACGACAATTAAAAACCCCAATAAATTGTTTTTTCATGTACCAAATGAATCAAAGGAAGAAGTGGTGCAAATTAATGAGGCGTTACTTAATTGGACCTAAAACTACTTCATATGTGTGTGAAGATCATTTTGATGTAAGTACCTATCAGCGAGCCTATCAGTACTAGCTGTCTATTTCTGATAATAAAAATACTAAGGTGTAAGTTGGTTTGAAATAAGTTATTGAGTAAAAATAACTTTGTCCTTTCACGAAGCCTTCTTCCATTATGGTGACATAAAAACAGAAGTCGAGTTAAAACTACACTGTACAACTACAAACGGCGCGAGAGCCTTGGCGCGGCTAAGTATTTAAACGTAATTTATGGTGTAGCGATCACAGGCAAGTGGCGTGACGTCACAGACGAGTCGGAGACCAAAGACGTTCCGCACTGAAAAACGTCAATATAAATAATCTACTTCTCAGTCATTTATTGATTTTCAAATTTTCAAAATTTTTTCGCTGATTTATCAGTTTTGCTCTATATTTTAATTCTATCGTGTCAAATATAGAATTATCAACATCACTAAACTAGACCATTGCAATCATTTGCTACCTTCATTTTCTGATTGAATAAAAAATCAATAATCAGATATTATGAAGAAAACCGTTTTATCTGAAAGGATGAGCAGAACGAATTAAATGTTAAATAAATAAACGTCAAGCAATGTTATAAACATTGAGCAATTAATTTCATTTGTGACAATAGATAATAGATTAACCAACTATGTAAATGGAACTTTCGAACATTTGAATTTTAAAACTTATAGAACTGATAACCCTTTTACTTTAATTGATAAATTATTGTCTTAAGGAATATAATTTCCTCATTCTATTCTGAATTTACCTATTACTATAATATTGATAATGTAACTACAGTTTGTAAAACTACTACAGTTCACAAAAATTAGCAAGCAGCATTAGTTAGATAAGTTCCTTACATTCTGGACAATATTCTAAATATATCAATATTAAATATTCTGTTTCTGATTTCCACATATGTATTAAATATATTATAATTGTTTAAGTTATTTTTTTCACAATTCAGGCTCAGGCAACAGAGTCCTTCAATAATGTTGAATCACGTAGAAACTATACAATTTCCTTGACAAAAACGATGATTCAACACAATTAAACTATATATTACGCAAGTCAAAGCTGATCATTTTGAAATAGTGAGCGCAATCCAACTTGTTCGAGATGGTTTGCACTATACTTCAGATGGTCCATCGTAGGTCCACGTTTGTCCACTATTATTTTTCATTTGTCCATGCACCGTTCGAAGGATAGAGGGTGTTTCATTGGGAAACGGAAATACTTCACAGGTGCATAGGTGGCACCAAGGCGATTCTGGAGATACCCCATTTATTGGGTCTTCGTAGCCGAGATACAGGATGTTTTATGAATTTTGCTCGTTTCTTTCTGAGGCCATATTAAACGAACCAACCGGTATATTTTCTTCATATTTGGCAAATATGTTCCTAATTGAGAGCCCAAACGTCTCATGTAATAAGTGCTTTGAAAATCTAGGTCCGGGTTAACAAAATATTATGAATCGTTTGAATCCTCGAAACAACACCCTGTACATCGGAATTTTGAAAATCTGTATTAATATGCGGAAACACCACTAAAAACTAAACTGAGACGTGTACTTCAAATTTTTGCGCAGACAGTTTTACTGCACAAATTTTCAACGTAGAAGTGAAGTTTTTGAGAACTTGAAAGTGGTTTGAAGTGACTTTTAACAATGAATTATCAAAAACATTAAATCCATCATTATTTCAATATGACTTTGTAAATCATTTTTACATTGGTTTTCCTTTTTATAGCTTTATACAATTTCAGTTTTTATTTGATTTATTCCAGGTATCTTTTTGATCTTTGATCTTTCTTCCAAAATTTTCCTTAATTTATTTTTTATAGTTTCATATATAAAATAATGTGAATATAATTAGACTTACGGTCTAAGCCTTTGCTTTTTGAAACTCGTTTTCGCAATCTGGGGGTCCTGCTCAGTTAATGCTCGGAAAGAACGTTTATTTCCATATCTATTGAACGGTCTCTGGTCAGATGAACAAAAAAAGGGGGACAAACGTGGACCTACGATGGACAAATGATCCTGACATTTTGAGCTCAAAATTCGCATTTGGGGGTGCCCACTTCACACTTTGCGTAATTTGGAATGATAAATTTTTTTATTTCTGGGGGTGGACAAATGAAATTATTAGGTGGACAAACGTGGACCTACGATGGACAAACGATCTATGCCATTTTAAAAACTTTTCTGCAATTTAGGGGTGCTGCTCAGAAAATGAACGGAAAATATGTATTTTCTTATATCTCTCGAACGGTGCCTGGACAAATGAAAAGAAAAGGTGGACAAACGTCTACCTACGATGGACAAACATTTCTGAAATTTTCATCCAAAAATTCGCATTTGGGGGTGCCAGCTTCACACAGCTTATCCAGTCTCTTGGAGAAAGCTGAATATTTCGATTATATGAGGGTTGTCTAAGTTTCCAGAAATTCCTTTGGGGCCAGTGAATTTATTGCCTAAAAATACTTTCAAATAAACCTGTAACTAAACTACCCAGTTTGCCCGAGCATGAGACTGAACTGGGCAATCTGTTTAGTAGGCAGTTGAATTTCCCTCGATTCTGTGGCCGGGTTGAAAGTCAAACAATTCAATGAAACATGTGGCATCTATTTCGCTTCAGATTACAAAAAAAATTGATATGAACTTTGAAAAAATTAGAAGTACTGACATTAGTTGAAAGTCAAAAATAAAAAAAAATCATAAACAATATTGTGGTATTTTTTCTATCAGACAATGTTGAACCCAAAGAAAACTTATCTTCAGAATGCCTCTGTAATATTATGATGACCGTGCTGAAGATTTTGTAAAGATGTGGATTCAATATGAAGGCTGGCTGGTTCCTGAAGTTAATATTCCAAAATATTATCTTGCGATACAATCTCCCAGAAAAAGCGTCTTCGACGCTTTCACCTATTCATTTAGGTAATATTATAAATAGATATTCACAAGGTTAGTCACAACTTATTTAGGAGAACAGGCTAATACTTTCAAACTGACTTTTAACAGGATGAAATTTCAAAGAATGAATAAGAAGGAATTGAATTTGGTTGACGACGCATTCGATCGCGTTGCATGGGCGAATCTCTTATCGATGGTATCGATTATTTCCTTCACGAGATCTCCTAGGAATTGATAAGCACTGTAGCGTGAACAGGGCCGCATTAAGGAGATCGTCAAATATTCACGCTACAAACCCTGGTATTAAACGAATCGCGGTATTCATTTCAAAGGTACATCAATGACCAAGCGTTCAAGTAACTTTGGATATACTATACCTATATCATTGCAAAAGATAGTTCTAAATTGATTCGACAGAATTAAAATTGCTAGTCCTCAGAACTAGTAATACAGTAAATAAAGAAAGGGTGTCCCAAAATAAACGCAATATTCAAATTTGCCGCAGTGTCCGACAAAAAAAAAAACAAATAAACAGCTGGCAGTTAAGGTAAGTAAAAATGAAGCATTACACAACAGAACAACGTGGCTTCATTATTGAACAATATTTTCAAAATAATGAAAGCTTGGCGACGAAACACATTTTCACCTTAATGGGTTTGTTAATCTCCAAAATTGCGGAATTTGGGGTTCTGGGAACCCACATGTGATTATCGAACGACAAATGCATCGTGGCACCCAATCGAGCACTGAAAAAAATTGCTTGAGCACTAAGCACTCGAAAAAAAGGGCTTCGAGCACCAAGCATCGATTTTCACAAAAGACTCGTGATGACTAAGAACTTTGTGAAAGTAATTCGAAATTTTGGGCACTAAGCACTTTAGTAGGAACTGTTGAAAGTGAGGTTTTTCAATTGGAATAAATATTGTTCCCATAAACATATGTAAGATAATGGACGGGTAAGAGAAGAAGTTCACCAGAAATTCATAAAAGCATTTTGATTCAAAATAGTGAATTTTCGCGAATGAAAAAATGAGGTTATTATTTTTCAGAGTTGACAACAGAGCTGTGCCAAAGCATTGTGCTTAGTGCTTTCGAAAGCACTTGAAGCTTTTTTGTGCTCCCGAGCCCTTTTTGAAATCGGTGCTGAGTGCTTAGTAATCGAAGCACTTTGACAAAAGGCTTAGTGCTTAGTAATCCCGAAAGTGCTCCCGAGCACTGAAGTGCTCGCGATTACTTTTGCGGATTTTTGTTATAACACGAATATGCGCCGACGCCTTGATCGTTTCACATAATCTGATTAGTCTTTGATCGTGTATTGAAATGCAATAGGTACACAATAAAGATCTGACACTGGCTGTTTTGTGTGAATTCAATGTGCATTTATATATCAGATAAGTTTAATTTAATAAAAAATCAATGCATTTGTTAGGCGGAAGGAGAGTAGGAAATTGAATTTTCAATCATATCCCAGGATATTTCTTATAAAATAAAGTATAAACAGTACTATTATGATATTTTGAAATTGAACATTTCAATACCTATCTTAAAGGTAAATGAGAAAGTTATTACAATTACCATCCCCTTTTTTTTTCAACAATAAGAATTTTGATATTTGCATGATTGAAGGACGTCAAACAAAGTTCGATCATTAGTAGTTGGCCAGACTGTTAACGATAAAATTGAATAATTTTCTGAAAATATGAATGCTTTGTGTCGAGAATTGTCACAAATCACAATTCCTTTTTTCTAATCATACCTCTATTTTTTATGCTTGCGTTGTATTCTACAAGTAAATTTAGTTTCCATATCTTGCTTTTTAGTTTTCATTATGAAACTTATTTTCATATTTCGATCTCGTGAAATAAGACTTCCTCTAAACCTCCGATCTTGTGATTCCAAAAATGATATATTTCATTATTTATGGATGCTAGATATTTACCTCTTGTTAGTATATTGTAATTTCACGAAATAAAGTCCGATAATATTTCTGTGAAGTGTTTACATGAAAATAAATATATAATCTGAATTATTTTTTAATGTGTTTGACATGATATTTCGAACAGCCTTAATGAAATACTTAATTGGACATAATAAACTTTACGGTTATATGGGACATTTGCCGCCTGGAATTTTCAAACTTTTCGAAGAAATTCAATACTAGGAGTGAGTTTACATCTGTTCGTTCATTATAGAATTTCTCCAATAGTTTGGAAATACCTGACGGGGTGAACGTCCAATACACCTTTAAAATTTATTTGGACCTATTTAGTATTTATGTTTCTTCAGGCAATGCTCATATTTTTGTCACTTATTTAAGGTCTGTTGAAATGTATGTACCCTGATTATGTCACAGTGTTGGCGAAACAATTGTCACAAACGGTAAGGGATTTATGGAAATCAATTCGTTTTATTATTTTATTATTCCGAAAAATTTCCATCTAGGCGAGTTTCTATCTTCAGAAGTGATTACGGCTGTCCGCTGTTACTGTCGGCACGTTTGATAATTTTATTACCCATTTTTGTTGCTGGTAGACCCGAGGGAAGACCGGGGTGAACACATTTTTTTCAGGATTTCTTCTATCTGAAGTTTTTCTCCTTGAATCTAACCAGATTATTCAGCCACTTCCGCCGACTAGAATACGAGATGTGAGATAATGGAATATTTTCAATCGAATATTATACACCATCTGTTTTTGATGGGATACCCTCTGTAGATTCATCCTTTGTAGTTGTTCTCAGCCGACAGCTACCAAAGAAGTTTTATGATTTTATTATGTTTACGTACTTTCTTCTAGAATCGTGTAGAATCTCAAAGAACAATGAATTGATTCATCGAAACAGTCTAGGCATCCCAATTCCCATTCGTCTCGAACAGATTTATAAAACTTCGAAAATCTACCAACTGATTTCTTCCTACTAAAAATTTCCTGGAATTGCGAAAAAACTACTCAAAAGTAGATTTCTACTAAATCTGGTCACACTGCTTTGAAAATAAAATTCCGATGCTGATAAGGCAAAATATGTTTTATTTTATTTTGCTATCATAAAAATTATTAAGCTTTGTTGGAGAATCATAAGAATAAAACGATGACTTATATCTTATAAATTGAAATGAGTTCTTTCATTTTTATTATCCAATCCATACGGGCTGTTCCAACATTGATGCGATGCTCAGTTAAGGGCTGATATTTTCGATTATTTTTCGACACAGTAACACGAGGTTCTATTAGATTAGAGCTACATTATCTAATTGTTTGGAAATATACAGAGTGTAGCAAAAAATTTACCTACTTCGATTAATAAACAAATATTTTTTTATGGAACACCTTTTTTTTCATTGAATTTTCAGATTGCACGGAATAAATTAACCTGAGTTGGTTCGCTCAAAATTTACCGTTTTTGAAATATTTCGATTTTTTATAAAGTGAAGAGGCTTTGGAGGATCCTAACGACAAAACGAGTCAACTAATTGACGACTCATTCAAACGTTATTATCGGGCATATTCTAAATGGCATAGCCTGCATTTTATTTTTTTATCAGGTAGCAAATTTTAGTATCTTTGTAAATTTGTCTCCTGAATCACAAAATAAATTATAGGGTGTACCAGTTGAAATAGTCCAATACTAAATTTTGAATGCGTCATCAATGAATTTTATCATTTCGAACACCCAGTGGAGTTTTCAATGATTTTCTTTCGAAATCTCATTCAAATAAATTCCTTCATTACGAAATTTCAGCGCTTAATAATTTTGTTAAGACTATCTAGGTATATCTAGTGGTTCTAGGAATTTCAAGCCTCAACTTTCAATTTCGGTCTGTAGAATTTCAATATAGTATTGAACGTATGTCCTCAATCCAATGAAGGATTGAAATATGTTCAATTGTTCTTGCAGTTAAGAAAACTCTTTAGATGTTCATTAATTCTAATCTGGAAAGCCTTCCTGTCGAATATACCTATACATTTTGGCAATCATGACAGGTCAACTGTTGATTTATCATCTTTGGAGGTAGGACCTAGTAAACATGTTATTTGTTATGAATTTCAAAACAAATTCAAACGCAGCTCGGTCAAAAAGATTTCACCTGGTTATACTCATTCACCTTCCTGGTAAGTAGTTTCAGATGAATTGTTTTCAAACTGTGAAGAAAATACTAGTAAATAGCAACAAATAGGTATTCTGAAGGATCTACGAAATATTAAATATTTGGTACTTGGGTATTTAAATGAATTTAGTGAAGTTATTGAAAGTAATAAGGCGCTTATTTAGCTCTTACTAGATCGAATTATTTAGGTCCAGTGGTGTCTCAGTGGACACAACAATATTGAGGATAAAGAGTACGCAACTGACTCGTTTGTGGTTTTTAATAAATTTTCAAAGATTGAACAACTAATAATATAGGTACAACTTTTTCGTCACCTGTATTTCCGTCATATCTAGCTTCGTTTTCGAGAAAAAAAATTGAAGCCACTCTATTGAATCATAAACACCATGTGGATCCTAAACACCATGAATAGTTTTCAGAATGAGTTGAGCTAATTTTTTTTCTCGATAACAATGCTTGATATGAAGATAATATAGGAGACCGAAAAGTTCCATTTTTAGTTATTCAATCTAAAAAATAAAAAACCACAGAAAAATATTTAGGATAATTCATAAATAACTAGGTACCGTTTTTTCGAAACTTCTTCGCTCGTCATATCTCGGAAACGAAGCAACTCCGGACGGTTCGTAGACCATTTTTAAGACCAAACGAACCAATATCTGAAGCTTCGTACCAGTGTAACCAGATTTAGTAGAAATCAACTTTTTTAGATTTTTCGCATTTGCATGAAATTTTTAGTAGGAAGAAATCAGTTGGTAGATTTTATAAGATTCAGAAATCTCACCGAGATGGTTGGGAATTGAGATACCTAGACTGTTCCGATGAATCAATTCTCTGTTCATCGAGGTTCTATGCGGTTCTAGAAGATCGTCCATAAACATAATAAAATCATAAAACTTCTTTGGTGGCTGTCGGTTCAGAATAACTACGAAATGTGATGGAATTTTCGAAGGGTACATCATTTAAAACAGATGGTAAAACGAGTTTTGCAAAATCTTCATTCGAAAATATACCTACCATTATCTCACATCAGTTATTCTATTAAGCGGAAAAAAATATGTCTAACTGGAATTTCATTGTTAAATTAAAGTTGCTGATTATTTCAGATTTATAGATATTCATTTCATATTACAGAATCGTTTTTTATGAACTTTATTTTATAAAGAATTTCTACGTATCTTTGTATTCTCAATCTCAATCAATTTAATCATTCGGACTATGGAAGCATATGTTCAATTTTCGAAAGGAAATTAAAAAAAACATCCAAAAATTTGATTATCTTGAATCGAATCGATTTATTCTAATTCTGAAAGTTACGATTGAAATTGAATATAATTATTATAATAATTTTTGTAACTTGAAATCGTACTTATAAACTTCAACCTTATATATCATGTATATCATTCTTTCAGATTCAATTTCGAAACGTAGGTATCTTGTGCCTAGAACACTGATGAAATAATTTTGTATTTGGTTATATTTCATTGGGTATCTTGTACATCATTGTCAGTGATTGCAAGATTTTGGCAATATTTGAAGTTATTTGGGAAAAGAACTCTTATGAAAATGAGGAATTTCTGAAAAAGAAACACAAATCGGTAAAATCTTTTCTGATCGGACAAAAAATCTTATGTATCCACTTATGTGACAGTTAGTTCTTCATTTTATACTATAGTTGAAATTAATGAAGTACTTGTTTGAACAAAATACATACAGAAGCAGGTATAAAGGTCGTAAAGAATAAAATCTCAAAATTTTATTAGATTAGTATAGCGTTGGCCAATAGTCTATCAAACAAAAATAGTATTATTTACATGAGTTAGGTAAACGATAGTGAAAATTAAAATAATAAGACTTAACACGTATAAGGGTCAAGAAATTGATACGCAAAAAAGTTCCATTATTCCATTGTTCCATATTTTCATTCGAATTCTCATTGCTCTGATACTTGCCTAAAGAAATATTTCAGTAGGCACTTAAAAAACAACGACAGAAACGAGGTTTACTATCTTTCTTACCAGATAAATATTTTCTCCGAATACTGCATTCTTTGCGGGTTGGGTAGGTCATAAAAAGTCATAAAAGGTATTTGGGATTTGCCAAAAGAACGGTTCTATTAGATTTATTCTTCTTTAAAAACCAATTTTATCTTGGAAATATGTATTTAAAACAAAAAATGATTAAAATATGAACTTTAACTCAAATATACATTGGAATATGCAGTTATGCAAATTCATATTCATCCGAAGCCTAGTTATGGTTAAGCCAAACTCATCGGTTTTGTGATCAAAGAAATATTGGATAATTTTTTCAAGATATTCTGTTTGAAATTTTATGTTTTTGGTTGAGCTATCCACATAATATTCATTACGACTCTTGAAATTGTTATTTAACATCTAAAGGCAACATTTTATTGAGATTGAATCAAAAGTTTCGAAATCTTCAAAAAAAAAATTCGAACGCCTATATCTACGAGATTCCTTGTTGGATTTGGACAAACTAAACAGTAACATTCGATATTCGAAGATATCCTGAAAATTTCAAGTTTGAATATCTCTCCGAGAATTATCATTTTTTCGGCCGGACGAACACAATCGAATTTCAAGACAGATTCATCATCAGTGAGTCGAACCCTCGGTCAAGCATTGCAGATATTATGACGAAATAATAAGGCTGAATGATGGCTCTAAAATATATAGTCATAAGTTTTCAAGTATGGAATAATAACTCATCACATTCGTCCCTTCCATGCAGGTTCCTGCTATTTGATATTCAATTTATCTGTTGGTTAACTAGAATCATTCATTTTTGTGACAATTCAATTTTTACTTTCATTCAAATATAGTCAAACATTTTTCTAAAATAAAAATTGAATTGTTAAAAATTCAAAATCATATTTGAAGAATTTGAACTTGTTCTCTTTCATTTTCATTTTGCTCATTCTTCTTTATTTTGATAATCCAGTTTATATTATCAACTTTGAAAAATTTACTATTTTGAATCAGTTGGCTTCTATAAAATTCTGGTGTACTTCTTCTCTTACCCGACCATAATCTTACATTAGATTATAGGAACAATATATTTTCCGATTAAAAAACTTCACTTTCAACAGTTCCTACTAAAGTGCTTAGTGCTTAGTGCTCGAAATTTCGAATTACTTTTACAAAGTGCTTAGTAATCGCGAGTCTTTTGTGAAAATCGGTGCTTAGTGCTTGGTGCTCGAAGCCCTTTTTTTTCGAGTGCTTAGTGCTCAAGCACTTTTTTTCAGTGCTCGTCACAGCTCTGAGTATAGGGTATGAGATGTTCAAGTTTTGATCCAACCAATTGCTGTTATTACCAGCATTCAGAATTTGTTGTTCCTGGGATGTCAATTGGGAAGAAATATCTTTTTCTTTAACATGAACCTTAGATCCATTCTGAAGATGAGCAATATTTTGAGCGGAATTGTTCGGAATATAGCTTCCATGATAGTTTCTTCCAGGGTAGTATGGAGGATTTCCCATTTGGGGATATATAGGGGCTTCCGGGTAACAATCTGGGGCCCAATTATTGTATCCCCTGCCAATGTATTGATTCGGTCTTGGCAAATAAGGAATATGTTGATTAATTTGGGCGTAATCTGAGTATACTGGAGGCATCTTCATAGTACCATTGCATTTGGTCCTAAGGTTAGTCGATGGGTTCTGTTGCGAGTCTGGAGAATTGGGATGACTAGTGGAAGGAGAGCCACCCTTGTTCTTCTGCTCCTTCTTGAACTTCATACGCCTGTTTTGGAACCAAATATTAATTTGTCGTTCGGTCAGATTCAGAGCTCTCGCTAAATTAATGCGTCTGGGCCTACATAAATATTTGCAGGTGAAAAATTCCTTTTCCAGTTCCACTAGCTGGTTGCTCGTATAAGCTGTCCTTGCTCTTTTTGTGGTGTTATTCGGTGTTATCTGTGTGGGGACTACTTGAGCTTGTTGATGCTGTGGAGTACTCATCATGTACTCTCCTGAAAATTGTAATTATTGTTGTAAGGGTTCAATTTGCAAGGATTTCGATTCTTATTAAACAGATTTCAAGAGAAGTTTTCACAATGATAAACTATCTTTACAGGAAGATTCAACGTTTAGTAGACAAATTTATTCAAAAGAGATAACTATTTATTCCGAAATTTTATCTATGTTACAATTTGGCAGTTGATAATATATCGATAATTTATTGAAAAGAAAAGGTTTGAAAACGATGTTTCACAGAGAAATGAGACCTATAATGGTGGATTGAGTCCAAAAGAGATCAGAAGTCGCTAGATTATATAAAAGGGTATGCGAACGAGAATTAAATTACAATTTTCTCAACAAAACTGCAAGTGGCAATCACTCATATAAATTCTTTACGATAGCATTGTTAATGAAAAAGCTACTTGAAATAATCAAAAGAACTTATATCAAGTATTATCCGTTCATTCGATTTTTCCTTAAAATTCACGCTGAGAATACGCAGTAGGTATATTTAGTACCAAAAACAATTATAATATTATCGGTCGAAATCGTGATACAGAAAATCTTTCTGCAAAACAACATTTTTTTGAGAAAAAAATCACTAAACGATATTCATGGAAATATTCCATTGATTTCGATAAGAAGTCAGTCTTAACGGAACTTTATTTTCGGAATATATTCATCATACCAATAAAAAATGATATTTCCAAAATCATTTGCGAGATATAACTTAGATTTTTTTTTTGGATTTTCAAGAGACTGTATCTTTTCAAGCGAGATGAATCGGAAAAAATGCTGAAGGAAAAAAGTGTTTCCTTTGACTTCAGGAATCTTCGGAGTCAAAGACTCATCCTGTATATGTATATCCATGTTTGAGCGCCCAAAATATCAAATAATTGCGCAAAAATACACAATCATGTAAACTTGTATTGAAACCATGATATTATATGCTATATTTTTTAAAGTGTTGAAGTAATTTTGACATCATCAATTTCCATCAGTTCTTTTATCTGAATAACCTTTACTTCAAATCCATTTATTGTAATTTTGTTTCATATTTTGCGATATGAGTAGAAATGATGGAAGAAAAGGTTATAATTAGTGATTAATGATTCATGTTCTATGAGGATGGTGAATGTCATAAACCTCTGTATAAAATTCACTCTATTTTATTAGAGAAGACATACAACATATTAAACTATCAATTAAACTGTTAATACAATTAACGGAATAAAAAGAATCAATGTCAAATCATTAATAAATCATAATCATTATCAACATCAATGATCTCTTGTAATGTATAAATTAATTAATATGAATTGTTTATTGTATATTCCTTTGAACTTTCGATAATTTTTTCAAAATTGAGAAGAATTGAATAAACTCTCAACTTTATTCTCATAAAATTATTTTATATGAAATGAATTACAAACAAATAAAAGTAGAAGTTGATATTTTAGAAAAAATCAATTGAAACCTTTGAATTAAATAACATTTCAGAAATTTTCAGGGTAGGTTTGGATTTTGAATGTAGCAGTTCCGTGAGTATGACCGTTTGAAATTTTGTATTCTCATTAGTTTTGCAATTGCAGGGTAAGAAATTGTTTGTTGATATGAGAAACCAATTCTAGCATAGAAAATTTGGGAAGGATATTGAAAAAAATACTAAATACCGAGTATTTCCATGATCGCATTAAGTTGAAATTTGACTATAAATAAAGGATACCCATTTCATCCTTTGTGCCAAATTTTGTGTTGAAAGCCAAAACCATGAGAAATTCAAGAAATATATCGAAAAAAAATACCATAATATCTCCGTGAACACAAAACCGATGGTGATAAAATTTCAGGATTTCATATGAAATATTAATTTCAAGACCTTTTTGCGAATTTTTAAGGCGATATCATCAGAACCATAGAAAGAGCAATGTGATATTTTTTTTGGTGTATATATAAAAAATTACCATTTCAAGCTACAAGCAAAATTGTTGATAACTTTATCAAAACCAAAAAAAAAACCGAATATTGGCAAAAATTTAGTGACTCAAGATAAAATAACAACTCGGTTGTAGATTTTTGTTAAGAAGATTGAATTATGCTGTGAAACGAGATTTGAAAGACATTTGAAAGATTTGATTGATTGATCTAATTCTTAAAACCTGTACATGAATTTGCTCACGATTTCATGCGCAGTGGTGTTGTCAATTATTCAATTATAATTTCACCAAAATGAAGAATTATCGATAATCTAATTTATTGCAATCAATTCATTTATAAATAATTATATTGAAGGTATCAAAAGTTTAGATAGAATAAAACGATTTATTGATATAGTCTCGACCAACAAAATCGTTTTGTTACATTAGCTTAATTTAGATAATCTTCGAATTTCATCTGCAATAAAATAGAGGTTTTAAACATTATTAAATATGAAGCATCACATATTTTCTGATTTTTCTGATCACTGAAATTGGATAAAATCAAAAGTTTCATTCAGACATTTCTGGATTTCATGAAAGTCACCTTCCAAAACCGGCTTTCAATAAATGAAAATACATGAATTTTGTCAGATATGCTCTAGACAACTCACTGTGCTTTCTATAGCCAGCAACTTGTCGCGTCGAGGAAGTCGTAATGATGTCATTAGAATCATATTAATGAATATTTCCCTCCTGTCAAAAATTCTATGTATCTGGAGAACAATTATCGAAAATTACAGCGATAATTGCATTGTAGGAAGCGAAACTGCTCTGCGATAATTGTTCTGTTCATAGATGCATAGTTTCTATGCATCTTTCACAGTTCGAATCTATGGCATCTATGGAATCTATGCCACTTTGAACTTAAACAACAGTTTATTCGGGAAATATTCCCCCGAATTACACTCGTGCATCAAAATGACCGGATAATTTCGCATTCCAGCGTGTTTTCTTTGAAAAACTGCATTCGGTCATTTTCATTTTTGGAGAAAGAGCCCTCCACCTTCGGTGTCTTTCTCCAAAAATGAAAATGAACTCATGCAGTTTTTATGACAACACGCTGTCATGCAAAATTATCGGTAATTTTGATGCACTTGTGCAATTACTTACGAAAATCTATCGATTGCATCTTATCGTTTGGAATTTCGAAATATTTTATATTTTCTTGGTAAATTCAGCAGAATGTATAACTAAGTTTTCATGAATTATACATATACGGTGTGTTTTCATTTTCCTCCATTTCTAAATTGAAACATTTTGTGTTGTAGTGTACTTTTTGTCTTAATTAATTTGAATTGAAAAATATCTGTAGTTCAGAGAACGCTGAGTTGAACACCATACATTTTATAAAGATGTTAATGACATTCACCCCTATCACACTATATTTTGAATACATTGAGAAAAAGTTTTAATTGTATTGAAGAATGGCAAAACATCAACTTGATATCACTGATACAATGTTGGTACTTTTTCATCAATTTAATGAAATTTTATTCCTAAACGTATATCCCTAATTATTGATATTATCAATCACCATTATCAAGATTCTGAAATTGATGATGCATGTTCTATGTTACATATTACTTTTGGACTTTGGGTGCTCGTTTCCTGAACAGATCGCTCTAGCATTTCGTTACAATGTCTATATTTTTCCAATCAAGATCCCGAAAGATTCTAGATAAATCTGTCCTCGAATTCGAAATTTGATTTGTATATAAAAAATATTGTATAAATCGCTTCATCAGAAATATCACAAATTTAAACAGAATAGAAAAAATTTATTTCTGTGAAAATTTGACATTTTCGGTGAAACAAGATATATCAACAATTCTTAGTTAATTGAAGGATAATAATAGAATGCTCATTATAAAACACCCAACATCCACTTACATAATGATTTCAAAGTTTGTAGAAAATATTATTTCGGATACAAATACAAAACTTTAAATTGATGAAGCAGAACTACACAACCTCTAAAAGTTGACCCTTTTAGTCAACAATAGATTATTCAATTTACTAATTCAACTACACTTATACTGCGAAATCCAAAACAGCACCGTTATCTGTTTGTACTGATAGCAGGTAGTAAAACCATTATGACACTTCTTAGAAATTCATGAAGTACTTAGTTAGTGAGGGGGTGTGATATTCTGGGTTTTCCTAATGACTGATAACAAAGAAATATGCAAAAATAGGACGTGGACTATTTATAAGGGTTGATCATAAATTATTCTCGACGAAGATAAGCTTGTAAAACTGAAATATATTTGAAAACAAATTTTACCGATTTATTATTATGAAAGAGAAAGGAAAAGGATATAGGTACTTATTCATATTTTACACTATGATTTATTAACTATTTCTACTATCAAAATACAATCTCTCCACATATAATAAATATAAGAAAGTGATTTAAATCAATGCTTTGAATCTTAAATTGTTGGTTTCAACATACAAATTTATTTTTCGAAAAAAAATTATTCCAGAACTATTTCAGTTAGAAATTTGTGGCTAAACATAGTATTGTATTTGATATCATCACTTCCATAATATACAGCGTATGATCGATGAAAGATTACCTCATCGACCATCATAATACAAGATACAAAGGGCGGTAGGGCATGCAAAGCTAGGAAAACTAAATGGGATTAAAAACATGTGTTCCGCTGAAAACATTCGGTATTTAACAGTAACTAGTTTCGAATGCAACAACTTCCAAATAATTCGAAAGCGAAGATATTGTTGTTTTTCGTCTTTGTGAGATACTTTTCATCCCTCTTTCAATTAGAGTAATATTCAATACTTCTCATATTGATTGTGTTGCCATGTGTTATTTATTGAACAGGCGGCTTAGTAAAGACGGTTTTGAGATTTTTATTGCAGGGAATGTTGATAAACTCAGCGGAGCGGATCAACCTCATGTTGTTTTTAATTATCAAGACTATATTTTTTCAGAGAAATGAAAAGGCGACCACAAATTCGGCTTAATTATGGCCCCTCGAATAGGGGCGTCTGAAACAGTCGCTTCACTGTTTAACCCCTAACGCCGGCCCTGAGGAATCACCTTCTGAAGTTTGTCAAAGTACTTTTGAATTACCTTGTATAGGTACAGGCGAAACAAATAGGAAATATTTGGTTACAAACACGAGATAAATTTATTAGTATTTGCTATTCGTTAGGAATTTTATTTTGAAAATCAAATACAAACAACATTCAAGTTGTTTGTATCTTCTCTGTAATCCATTGTGTTATTCCTTTTTGTGTGCATCATCTCACTCAATAGACGTCTAAAATAATTCTGTTCCCTAGATGTTTACGTCAAAATTTTACGTTGAGATGTTTTCGTGTTTATTGACAGTAAAATTAAATTTGCACACGTCACCATTCAGTTGAACCTTATCGTTTGAAACCATTCAAGGTTCAAATTCAGAAAACTGCAGACCTCTTCTAGAAATGATATGTCATTCTGTTCGAAGGTGAGGTATTGATTTATTAAATGAGCGTTAAAATGATTCAGACCCAAATTAAGTGCTTTTCTCGAGTTTATTTAGAACCGAACATTGTGATATTGATCATTTAATGATCACGTGACCACAGATTTTACAGATAATCAAGATTTATCTGAAATAAACGAACGGTACAGAGCATCCTGAGCTTTAGCTGTTATGTCAGTTCTATGATACACACGTGGCGCCCTTCGTGGCTAAATGAAATGAAATCATTAGTAAAACATAATCAATATTCATAATATACACTTTTACTGTCTTGCCTGCTGAAGAGGCGTTAGAAATTTATGCTTTTTTTTAACTATACTAAGAAGTTTTGAGTTGATTTTGTTTTCAATATTGAAAAATATGGAAAAATTCGGAAGGTATGGACTTTGATATTATCAATTATTTACTGCAAGAAATTCACAAATTCATTACTATGTAGTTGGTTGCCACAATTCATATTACAATAAGAAAAAGTAGCTCGAGAAAGAAGGAAAGATATGGTGATATGGATTATTAGTGTGAGAAGAGTTTGATAAGAATATTTGAGAAATGATAGCAAATGTCTCTCATCTAAAACTTATTGTAGTGCTGATCATATTTTGAGAGAAATGGCAACCTGAAGTATTCCATAAAATATGCAGTGCTCATTTTGTGTGAAACGTGAGAAAAAATGATCATGAGAGAACTTCATTTAACCCAAAGATTTGTAGAGGTTAGTTTAAATTATGTTACGTTTATCTAATCTCATTCTACTTATTTCAGAAGTATAAAAAAACGGATACCTAATTCCTCTACAAAAATGAAAAGATATAAAAGAAAAATGGTCTGATCTAGATGAAAGTATATTTCCAAGGAGGAATCACTTCTAAAATCTCCATTCGTTTCATGAAGACAAAAATGTTTCAATGGAAGTTTAAGAAGGAAAAAAGGAATTTTCATGTCAAATTGATCCAAGTGATTTGGAAGATGATATCTTTTTATTTTCATCAGTAATTTAATGGACTATGGTGCCAAGGGATGTGTGATGGGATAACTTACTGCCATAGGATAAATAAATGATATGTAAAATCAATGCAGTATTTGATAATAATAATTTATTTGCACACAAGAAATTCATAAAAACATACGCCATCAAAAGTTTACATGGCTTCTCAATCAAAAATCTTAAACTATAAATGAGTAGTATTAATAGTCATTGTAATGAAAACATAAATATGTCAGTAGTTACAAATTATCAAATAATATTTACAAAAATTATTCCTAAATAAATCACTCAACCTGTATATTGTATGATCCAATAGCAAATCCTTTACTCTCTTACTAATAACAACTGGACTCAAATTTTTCAATAACATGTATAACTTCAGACATGTATGATTCGGAACTTTTCTCATTCTGGATGGTCTTATTCCAGCATAATTAAGGCTGAGAAAAATATCTTTCTGATTGAAAAATTTAAACTTTCATGCTACACAATGTGTAAAGCATATTTTTAAAATAAATCATTTCAAGTTTTAAGAATTATTTTTTTGTGAATTCTTCATCAAATGGCTCACTAACAGTTTTGAACGTCTTATCACCAGATGAGAACACTATAGAGTCGCAATTTTTCAAATTCATAATTGCCATACTTAATCAGACTCTAGCATAATGTTTATTCATTCTTTCAAATTAGCTGGCTTTTCCTCTTCTCAAATTTTGGCAATGGTGCTCAGTATTTTCAGCAGAAATAATTTGACCTGAAATTATAAACAATTATAAAAATAATCTCTATAACTTACTAGAAACTTAACAATGAATAGACATAATTTCACTGACTCCCCATTCTTGAAAATAACACCATTCAGAAAAGCAACAAGCCTCGGGTCCAACTGACAAACTTCAAGTCCTTTTCCTGAATATGGTATTTTTTCCCTGAAACTTTCGTATGATAATAAACTATTAGCTGACACAAATATAGATATAGTACCTTGAATACACTGATCTGGCTTTATATTCCCAATTGATTCCATGCTGGGTAAATTTATTGCCGAACAGGACATTTATAAAATACTTCTGGGACACTGATGTCCCAGTCGATACCCTTGAGGGAGTAAATTTCTTCTGCTTCATCCATTACATAATTTCGATATAATAAGGTGAAAAATTCACTGAAGTCTGTCTCATTTATTTAGAAGTAATGAAACCAGTCCACTTCATATATTGTAAACATGGTCAGCTTTTTTGAAAGCTTGGCCTTTTTCTTCATATCCCTAGCTTGAATGTCCATCGCTCTTCTGAATAAACTGAACATGCAACACGCTTTATATAATTACACGAAAAAATTATCTGTCCCCAAATTCTTACTTATGATATTGTCCAAAGTCACCACCAGATATCTCATTCCAAAAATATACACACTGCCTATTCATTTATTATCTGCATTCCATACCCATAATTTTATTTATAATCCAATTATAGAAGTATAACAAGTTAGGTATTGAAATTTTTCAATACAAACTACGACGAAATGTTAATTTTTATAAATAAACAAACATCAAAGACAGATAAAATCCAATAATCCATAGACAAAGGAAAACTCTGTGGATAAAATCGTTTTGCTAGGTCGAAAACGTCCGACGAAAAAGATTGACATCTGATTGCTCAGATATCTTTGCCGAACGCTCCAGATGTGTATTCCCCTCAATCTGGATGTAATAAACCAACGGTTCAGACAAGTCCTAGCGGTCCGAGGTAATAACCGAACGCGCTTAAAGTACAAGACAGCTGAAGAACGCTGGTTTGTTTACGTTGAATTTGACAGTTTCGTTTTGGCGCGTTCCACTCATAGTAAGGGCTCGAAGCCCTAGTGCGCCGGGGTGACACGCACCTGACTGGAAAGCAGCTATTATGTACTTATTTAAAAAAAACATTTTTTCACATATACCTAAACATTTCAGAACATTAAAAATTCAGAATTCCCTATCTTTTGGAGAGCAGTATATATGTGGTGTTATTATAAGCCATGTCATTTTGTCGGTTAGTTTATAAATCCTGAAATCGACATGAACATTCGAGTGTTCAGCAATGTGCTTGAAATTGTTATTTCAGATAACTAACAGAAATATCAACTGCATCGCATTTGTGATTACGAAAATATTTAATTTTTTTTTTCGATGTTCTTCTTGCAAATTATATGCTTCTGGATATGCGATCAATATTAAATTTCGAACTAGACTTCAAACTATAATTCTACATCCTACTGCAAATTTTTATCTTTATCGAATTCGCAGGTGTGTAATGAAAAAAGGAACAAATTTTAATTTTTGAACGACCATATTTACGGGACCCCTATCGGATTTTGCATAAAATTAACCGCGATACTAAACTAACCTACCCTGCCAATTTCAAGCTTCCAAGTCATTTTGTTCCATATTTTTAGTGAATATTATATAAATACAGCCAGACAAAATAGAATTTGAGCCCTCGAAAATACTATCCAAGTAATTTTTTTTTGTGCGGTGTAGCATGAAAACAAAAATTCAAATTCAAATTGAAAGTTGGTCAGGGTTTTCACCATAATTTGACCCTCCCCTTTAACTTTGTTAATAAAAGAGGTACAAAAAAATGTTTTCTACAAAAGTTTCACGAAATCGTGTTTTATGTAAATGATTTCAAAACGAAATATACATAGAGTGGGCAACTTATTGATAGCAACTTCATCTTTTCAAATGGAACACCCTGTATATTTTTCTATATTTGACTGGCTCTCTTTCCCCTGATTTCAAATATATAACATATGTTTGGCCTATCTCTCTCATTCTGAGTACCACAGAGATTCAAATTTTAAGAACGACTTGGCAAGCTAAGTAGGTAATCAGTTTTCAAGTGGAAGGCTGCGATAATTCAAAATGCCCTTTTTGAGTTATCTCGTTGGCAACTATATCAGAGTTTTACTATAAATTGGAATTGGGCGATTTGGATGCTCCTTTTCTCTCCTTGTAGCTTTCTTATTTTTATTGTTCTCCACATAAAGCGAAAATATTTCGAGTTTTTCCGCATTAGATGAATAGTTTTATGCAATGACAAACGTTTGTTATATATCGTTGCCCACGAGATAACTCAAAAAAGGGCATTCTGAATTATCGCATCCTTCCACTTGAAAACTGATTACTTAGCATGCCAGGTGGTTCTTGAAATTTGAAACTCTATGGTACTCAGAATAAGAAAGATAGGCCAAACATATGTTGTATATTCGAAATCAGGGGAAAAAGAACTAGTCAAATATAGAAAAATTTACGGGTGTTCCATTTGAAAAAATGAAGTAGCTATTAATATGTTGCCCACTCTGTATATATTTCGTTTTGTGAAATCATTTTAAAAAACCCCTGGTCGATTTCGTGAAACTTTTGTAGAAAACATTTTCTTGTACATCTTCTAGTAACAAAGTTAAATGGGGGTCAAATTATGGTGAAAAACCCGGTACATACTCCTCATTGCCATTTGAAATGAAAGCAGAAATTTCAGCTTTTTTTTACAATAAATGGATTTGAAGTAAAGGTTATTCAGATAAAAGAACTGATGGAAATTGATGATGTCAAAATTACTTCAACACTTTAAAAAATATCGCATATAATATCATGGTTTCAATACAAGTTTTCATGATTGTGTATTTTTGCGCAATTATTTGATATTTTGGGCGCTCAAACATGGATATACATATACAGGATGAGTCTTTGACTCCGAAGATTCCTGAGCATTTTGTCCGATTCAGCTCGCTTGAAAAGATACAGTCTCTTGAAAATTAAAAAAAAAAAATTATTCTAAGTTATATCTCGCAAATGATTTTGGAAATATAATTTTTTATTGGTATGATGAATATATTCCGAAAATAAAGTTCCGTTAAGACTGACTTCTTATCGAAATCAATGGAATATTTCCATGAATATCGTTTAGTGATTTTTGTCTCAAAAAAATGTTGTTTTGCAGAAAGATTTTCTGTTTCACAATTTTGACCGATAATAGATAAATCCATGACAGAAGAGTTGAAAGTACCATAATATATACATAATAATGAAATATAACTATGAAACTGAAATATTTCCGCCCGATTTAGTTCTACAAGATATGGCAGAATGAACGGATTTACCATATAATTATTTATAATGAATTTTTTCAATTCATTTTTGGTGATCTGATGAATCACCGAATGAAATATTTTTATGCAAAATCCTATCATTTCAAATGCTACAGAACTGTATATAGTAGTTTCATCAAAAGTAACAATTACAACAGTGCAAACTCATATATAAGCTAGAAAACAATCATATAAAGAGTCAAAATCTATTGAAGAAAGTCCAAAATATGACCAACCGAGAAACAAGGCAAAACAATTCATACTACTTATATAGAGCAAATACTGAAAGTCGAAGGAGGGGTCCCATATATGCCAGCTTGACAACTTTTTATAGCATGCCAGGTCATATCAAGAATTCATTAAAGTGTACATTAAATTAAACATTAAAACAATATACGCAAGTTCAAAACTACCTTACTTAACATCAGTGAAATCGAAATAGAAATTTCAGGAAATACATATTTTCAATTTCAATTTTGAAGTCTACAGGATTAAATATATGTATATCACAAGGTGGAATAGGCGCATAAATGAGCTTTCAAAACTCCTTGACTTGTCAGTGGAATAGTAATGGATGTTTCGAAAACTAGATTTTTTCAATTTTTTTTTCGACATCTGATGGAATATTTCTGTTTAAAATCCTATTATTTCAAATTCTATAGTAGGTACAAGCGAAGGTGTCATAGATGCTTAAATGCGTTAAAAAACTGATAACTATGATAGCGAAATAATTATAGAAGTTCGCCAAATAATTAATTCAAATTAATCCTATTAAATGATCAACAAAAATAAACAATTCCATAGAAATGCGAATTTGACACATTATACTTCAGAATAAACGAATTGCTATAGGTCCAATAAATTATTTCTCTAATTCTGTGGTTATTCCGTTCATTCTTCCACATCTTGTAGAACAAAATCGTGCGAGAATATATCAGAAACGCACAGTTTTCATGGTTATATTTTATTATTCTATGTTGGCACTCCGAACTTTCCGCTACGGCTTTATCTGTCAATTCATCAAATTGCCTTAAAGAAATCAGTTCTGCCAACCAAAATTTTTCAATGCAAAAATCACTAAATTATATTTATGGAAATATTTCATTAATTCCAATGAAAATGCAATGAATTAGAGAAAATAATGTATAATACTCGTACAGAAGGCTCATTCTACCACTCGTTCATTCCAAAACTCGCCACTTCGTGGCTCGTTTTTGAATTTTGAACTCGTGGAAGAATATCAATGCCTTCTGCACTTGTATTATAAATAACTATTCTAGTCGCCCCCCCTACCCCACTCTATGTACCCAAACTAATTGAGAGGGAGATGTCCATAAAAACAACATTACTGATAACGCTAAGACCGTTTCCAAAACAGCCGTCGTTGAGCAGACCTCAGCTAACTTTCACAAATTTATTCTTCAGATTTTTCGTAGTTCGTGTTTGTGAAGTAACAGAAGTAAAGAAGAATGGAAGATAAAGTCAATAGTGTAGTTCACGAAGAGCAAAAGAATGGCGTTGAGGAGATGAAGCCGTTAGTGTCCATCGATCAGGGGAATCAGTGTAATGGTGATGGACAGATAAAGTCACCAGTGATAGAACAACACATACAACAGAGAAACGGATACAGTGATTCTGAGATATATAGTGATGTTCAAGGAAACGGTTTATCAACTGCCCCCTCTCAGATAACCATAACTCCTATGTGTAGTGAATATCCTGAACAATATGTTAGCTTAGATGACTATTACGACTACAATCGTAACAGTTCTCACCAGCTTCAGGTAAATTATTTCAAAGATTATATAAGATATTTTAAAAGATTTCGTCCTCGATAGTTTTTTTCAAATAATATTTTTACTTTTTTTCAGGCGGGCAATTGCAACATGACTACATATAGGATGAACGAATACAATAATATCAGAGATGACAGGCAATTAGGTAAGTTCAAATCATCATTTACCTACAAATTTTAAATTTTCTTAAATTTGATTAACATCAAACCTTCATCCCAATTTGCTATTTTATTCAGTTATCTTTTCACTAGGAAAATATCATTCAACCTACCATAATAAATCAGATTGTAATCAATTATTACTATGAAAGTGGAATATTTTCCAAGTCCAAAATTTTTTAAAACCTATATCTTCAAATACTAAATATACCCGTCTATATATGAACCTTTATGTCGATGCTTTTCCAAATTATTCAACTTTATACATAGAAATTAATGAAAATTTACAGTGGAGTATATTTATTTTTCAAGTTTACTTATCACCTAAGTTATAAAATTGAGTCAGAAATTTTGGTTGAAAATATTTTCTAGTTTTATAGATATCATAACCTACAACCTACAAGTAAATAGCCATATTGAACAAAATTTGCTTCAATCCGTCCCTGTACTTTTCTTGGTAGTTCATAAAATTTACGAGAGAGACAACTTATTGTAGATGAATTTTAGGATATCGCTACTTTTTCATAGAACGTTGTTGAAACGTATAACTTTCCATTAGGGATTCGCGGCTTGACTTGATGTTTGAGGTATTGACTTGATATTCGAGCTGAAGGGTATTATTTTTAGAGCTATAGAACTTTAAATTGCAATACAACAACGATGGATTATTCGATTGACATGAATTTTATTTATCCGCAAGATAATCTTGTGGCATTACATTTTAAATATGATTTCTGGCATATGACCGCCACGGCTGGCTCGGATGTAGTCTAATCTGGACGTCCAATTTTCGATGACTTTTTCCAACATTTGGGGCCGTATATCGGCAATAACACGGCTAATGTTGTCTTCCAAATGTTCAAGGGTTTGTGGCTTATCCGCATAGACCAATTACTTCACATAGCCCCACAGAAAGTGATCTAGCGGTGTTGAATCACAAGATCTTGGAGGCCAATTCACAGGTCCAAAACGTGAAATTAGGCGGTCACCAAACGTGTCTTTCAATAAATCGATTGTGGCACGAGCTGTGTGACATGTTGCGCCGTCTTGTTGGAACCACAGCTCCTGGACATCATGGTTGTTCAATTCAGGAATGAAAAAGTTAGTAATCATGGCTCTATACCGATCACCATTTACTGTAACGTTCTGGCCATCATCGTTTTTGAAGAAGTACGGACCAATGATTCCACCAGCCTATAAAGCGCAACAAACAGTCAGTTTTTCTGGATTTAACGGTGTTTTGACATACACTTGAGGATTAGCTTCACTCCAAATGCGGCGGTTTTGTTTGTTGACGTAGCCATTCAACCAGAAGTGCGCTTCATCGCTAAACAAAGGGATTCATATATTGTACCTAAGAGTATAATCTTTTTCAGAATTTTTGGTTTGATAATGGAGAATATGCCGAAACATGTAACCGGATGATTTAATATACAAGGTTCAAACAACAGAAGTGTTTTTTAGACTTTTTCCTTAAATTTTTTACTAAATATACCGACTGCGTATTCTCAGCGTAAATTTTAAGGAAAAATCGAATGAACAGATAATACTTGATATAAGTTCTTTTGATTATTTCAAGCTTTTCATTAATAATGCTATTGTAAAGAATTTATTTGAGTGATTGCCACTTGCAGTTTTGTTGAGAATATTGTAAAAATTCTCGTTCGCATACCCTTTCATATAATCTAGCAACTTCTGATCTCTTTTGGACTCAATCCACCATTATAGGTCTCATTTCTCTGTGAAACATCGCTTTCAAACCTTTTTGTTTCAATAAATTATCGATATATTATCAAATGCCAAATTGTAACATAGATTTCCGAATAAACAGTTATCTCTTTTGAATAAATTTGTCTACTAAACGTTGAATCTTTCTGTAAAGATAGTTTATCAATGTGAAAACTTCTCTTGAAATCTGTTTAATAAGAATCGAAATCCTCGCAAATTGAACCCTTACAACAATAATTACAATTTTCAGGAGAGTACATGATGACTACTCCACAGCATCAACAACAAGCTCAAGTAGTCCCCACACAGATAACACCGAATAACACCACAAAAAGAGTAAGGACAGCTTATACGAGCAACCAGCTGGTGGAACTGGAAAAGGAATTTTTCACCAGCAAATATTTATGTAGGTCCAGACGAATTAATTTAGCGAGAGCTCTGAATCTGACTGAACGACAAATTAAGATTTGGTTCCAAAACAGGCGTATGAAGTTCAAGAAGGAGCAGAAGAACAAGGGTGGCTCTCCTTCCACTAGTCATCCCAATTCTCCAGACTCGCAACAAAACCCATCGACTAACCTTAGGACCAAATGCAATGGTACTATGAAGATGCCTCCAGTATACTCAGATTACGCCCAAATTAATCAATATATTCCTTATTTGCCAAGACCGACTCAATACATTGGCAGGGGATACAATAATTGGGAAGCCCCTGTATATCCCCAAATGGGAAATCCCCCATACTACCCTGGAAGAAACTATCATGGAAGCTATATTCCGAACAATTCCGCTCAAAATATTGCTCATCTTCAGAATGGATCTATGGTTCATGTTAAAGAAGAAGATATTTCTTCCCAATTGACATCCCAGGAACAACAAATTCTGAATGCTGGTAATAACAGCAATTGGTTGGATCAAAACTTGAACACCTCATACCCTATACTTAACGGTAAAACTACCATTACCGAATTGTAATTCAATACAATCTTCATCATCAGCATTCATGATGGTTTTTCTACTCCAGGAGTAGTTTTTATAAGCGGCGCATATATTACGAAGACAAAACATCTTAATTTCGAAAACATTATTGTGCATCTTATTTTGATTTTAGCTTTAGCGGGATAGCCAGTGCGTGTGATAATCACATACTAACATTTAAAGTAATGTTGATATCTGATTATGGCAATTTCAGTATGTTTCTCCTAAATTAATGTGTCTACATCTACATCTGTGTCTACATCATGCTTGTGTTCATGATTATAGTTTGAATTATTCATTCAGAATCAACGAATTATTGTTACATGGAGGTTTTATTGATATTATTGTATAGATCATTGTATATAGCTCTATATTTTTGTAAGATATATTTCACTATTTTCGTCCTGAATTCTCCCATTGATCCATAAAATCGATAGGAAATAACTGTGAACTATTGAAAATACTTTGAACACATATTTTTTTCAAGTAATTTTCCAAAATTGTTACTTCAGGAATGCTATCAAGATATTGTGAATGAATTTTAATTGTATCTTTTCATACTGAATCGAACTACAATCAATGTACATAATAATATATTTTTTGAATTTTTGTATTTTACAAAGAATTGAAGGAATTAAAAAAAAACAAAACTGTAAGAAAACTTTTCGTTTCAGTTGATGCAATAACATGTGAAGGTAATTGAATTTTTAAAAACCTCGTTAAACAAGATTATGTAGATTCTTATATTATATTTACAGTCATATTATAATTTAAACGAATATTTATTTATGTAAAAAAAAATTTATACTTGAAGAAAACACCAAATTTTACACGATGGTTTATTATTTTTCCCTCTCCCCTAAAATATCCAAATAATTGAAGAAAACAATCATAATCGAGAATCGAACCTATGCCTGCCATCCTTCTTGGAGTCTGAGAGAAACATAACTTTTTGCAGAAGTTAAAAAATTTCATTTACACTTTTTGATACAATTTGTGGTACGTTTCACTAACGTTAGACCTTTCAGATAGTTAATACATCTATGTATCCACTATAATATTATTTCTTAAAAAATAGTTGACAAAATAGGATTACTGAACATAATAAACGTCTTTAGCACTTAGCCAGCAGGACATATGGCTTTTTTTCAGAAACAAATTTGTATTATATCATTCATAACTCTGGAACTTTCGGGATTAGGCCTTTCGGTAAATATTTCGCTAATTCTGAGGCTAATCCGTTCATTCTGCCACATCTTGTACCATGTGTCAATGGCCTAGTTGCTGAGACACGTTAAATTTAAAAAAATCGTTCTAGAATATCGAAGATTCGTACATATTTCATGGTTATATTTTATTATTTTTTGTTGGTACTTGGAATTCTCCTGTCACGGATTTATATATTATCGTAAGTAAGATGTCTAAAAACCTGGTGTATGGACTGATTAGCGTTTGTTTTGCCTATTCTGATTGGCTACGATCGGGTTTTAATTGATGTATCCTGTCAAAATCAAAGGAATAAAGATCGAAAGGAAAGGTATGATATTGCGGCACGCCACGAAATAAAACTAATAGTTTCGATTTGGTCGAATGTCATTCCATTCAAAAATTGACGAGTGCATTCACCATGTTTTTAGACATCTTAATCGTAAGTAATTGCACAAGTGCATCAAAATTACCGATAATTTTGCATGACAGCGTGTTGTCATAAAAACTGCATGATTTCATTTCCATTTCTGGAAAATTTTCTCCAAAAATCAAAATGACCGAATGCAGTTTTTCGAAGAAAACACGCTGGAATGCGAAATTATCCGGTCATTTTGATGCACGAGTGTAATTCGGGGGAATATTTCCCGAATAAACTGTTAACTTGTCAAAGTGACATAGATTCCATAGATGCCATAGATTCGAACTGTGTAAGATTCATAGAAACTATGCATCTATGAACAGAACAATTATCGCAGTGCTGTTTCGCTTCCTACAATGCAATTATCGTAAGTAATATCATAAGGGCATCTAATTTTTCCGAAAAGAATCGAAAAAACACGTTGCTAAGTAATATTTTGACAAGAAGCATGAGTGCTGGTGGCAACAAAAATCCGAGTCGAAGACGAGGATTTTTGCACCTGCACGAATGCTTTTTGTCAAAAAATATTACTTTGCAATGTGTTTTTTCGATTTTTTTCACAGGAAAAATTAGATGCCCGAATGGTATTTGACAAGACTATTTCCTGAGTAACAGATTATTCTGCATGCATTACCTATGTATTGTCTTCACAACTAGTTCTTTGTAATTTTCACAGTTTTCCTTCTTCATATTCCACGCCCAATCTTTCAGAATTAGGTTTAGTTGTTCTAAAGTTGTGTTTTCCATAAGCTCATAGTTATTTGCTTTGCAGAATGTCATGAACTGTTTCCATATTGAAATATGAGTTCTGAAGGTATTATACGGTGTACTTTTCTCAATCGCCAGATCAATATTAGACAAAGAATCGCTTCCAAAGCGACTCATTTTCACGATATAAGCTGACTAACTAGCACTTGACAATAAAATCAGAAAAAATTGTTGAGCGTCGTTTTCTGGTGTCCTTGGAGATTATAATTACGTTTGTTTTCAAAGGTATTATAATTTTTGGTGACAACAACTGTCAAGTTTTGCCGCGGGTAAACGCGAATAAACTGCTGACAGGTCCTGCCAAACAGTTTTTCCACCTAGAAACCATTTGTAATTCAAAATTGCGCGTTTCTGATTGGTGCAAATTACGACGAGGGAAATAGTCGCTGTAATTTTCGATAATTGTTCTCCATATACATAGAATCTTTGACAGGAGGGAAATATTCGCCTTAATTTTCGATAATTGCATTCTATTTACATAGAATTTTTGACAGAATGGTAATATTCGATCAAATTTTTGATAGAGAAAACTATTCAGCCAACCCACATTTTTCAGTGAATTAGTGAAAATAATGCATAATTCTCGTACATAAGGCTCATTCTACCACTTATTCATTCGTGGAAAAATTATAATGCCATCTGCACTTATATTATAAATTAATATTTTATTGCCAATATTTTTGCAACACACGTTTTGGCGTTAGAGAGATAGAGGAAGTATACGCAATTCTTACATGCCCCAACATGGTTAGATTACGTTGTCGGATTGTGATATATTTTCAAATCTACAATTTTACTATATCAATATAAATGTATATTTAATTGAATGAAATATATTTATTTGAGTGATTCCTGATTGAATATGCAAATTTGAATACTTGGAATCCGATATTTTTCCTACCTGCTGAAATCCAAGGTTTGGCAACATTTGCTTCCCTTGCGTCCCTTGTTTCACGTCTTTTGACACGCTTGAAGTTTTTTTTCTGAATTTCTGATATATTGCGGTATTTATTTCCATATATTTTGACTTAATATGAACCATTGATTCCCTATGAGACGTAAAAAGTGCGTTTTTTGTGCAGAAACTCGCGAGTTAGTGAAATATCGTATCACTGATATGTTTTCATTTCCGCGCGCTTCTTGTCAAATCTGATAGTTCATGTTCATGTAAGGGACAAAATTTACTTACTGAAAATGACATATGCTCCCTCTATCTATGTTTATCATCCTGAGATGTAGACTATTTTTGAAAACTCGATGATCCTTGGTGATGAGTTTGTTTTGAGCTCTAAGTCACGCTCTCAACTATAAGCTCAGATAGGGCTATCATCTGATGAACTAGTGGAATGTTCTTCAACATTGCGATGTCCAATACTTCTGGGCGACCTAGTTGTGAGTTGCCTATAACAATTTCTTGGGCTGAACGTTGAATCACCCTGTACAGCGAGATAATAAATCTGAAAACTCCTCTTGAAATATGTACAATATGAAACAGAATAATTTGCCAATTCAAACCATATAACCATTTTCACGATACAAAATGATGAATACCCCAAAGGAGGAACGACCAACTCAAGAAACCATCCCCCAGATAACATAAATTGATTCCACAAATTCTACAAATCGTACAAAACAACGAAGGATATTATTTTCGAGAGTTCAGTTATCCGAATTAGAGAAGCAATTTCATCAAAACAAATATTTAGATAAGTCAAGTTACAAACGTATAGCTTTAGCTCTACACCTGTCTGAACGCCAAGTCACGGTATGGTTTACAAACAAGCGTTATTGATATATTATCAACTGCCAAATTGTATCATAGATAAAATTTCCGAATAAATAGTTATCTCTTTTGAATAAATTTGTCTACTAAACGTTGAATCTTCCTGTGAAGATAGTTTATAAATGTGAAAACTTCTCTTGAAATCGGTTTAATAAGTATCGAAATCTTTGGAAATTGAACCCCTTACAACAATAATTACAATTTTCAGGAGGGTACATGATGACTACTCCACAGCATCAACAACAAGCTCAAGTAGTCCCCACACAGATAACACCGAATAACACCACAAAAAGAGCAAGGACAGCTTATACAAGCAACCAGCTGGTGGAACTGGAAAAGGGATTTTTCACCAGTAAATATTTATGTAGGCCCAGACGCATTAATTCAGCTAGAGCTCTGAATCTGACCGAACGACAAATTCAGATTTGGTTCCAAAACAGGCGTATGAAGTACAAGAAGGAGCTGAAGAACAAGAGTGCCTCCCCTTCTTCATCAATTGATTCCACAAATCGTACAGAACGACCAGAGACATTATCTTCGGGAGTTCAGATATAAGAATTAGAGAGGCAATTTCATCGAAATACATATTTATATACAGTCCATTCAGGAATTATTGATATCCCGGGTGGCTTTGGAAAATCGAAATTAAGTTGGTACTGGCTCATTCAGTAACATTTTGAATTGCAGATTTCGGGTTGGCATTGGGAATGTCATTGAGAGGAGGTTAGATTTCAGTTTGTTTGTGTTATTGGTTTTGATCGAAGAAATTTTCAAACTTAAAAGTTGTATCAATTTCAAACACACCTTGATTAGTCTATTTGAGTATTTCTCACAGTACTGTTAGAAAAAAGAAGAAGGCAAGTCATTACAACCTGGATTATTAGTGGAAGAAAACCTGTGCAATACCATTTCACCTTCAAATAATCATTGAATGATTCGATTGTTACCAAAAGCCGAGCCAAAAGCAACCAATATATCAGCCTGGATGAAATTTGACCAAGAAGCATCTGGATTTTAATCAGTCGAAGACAACTTACATAAACTTAATTGGTTACAAGTTCAAAACAGTTAATAAAAGGAAAATTCTTATTGATAAACAGAAAAATATAATAAGTTGAGTACGATTTTATGGTGAATAGAGAGAATATTTGCAACAAAATGTGAAATTCATTCATCTGGAGGAAACTTGGTTAGGTATTTGAAAATGCCAGCATTATTCAACAGTGGACTCTAGAAAGAAAACAAAATTTTTTCAAATATATTCAAGGGTAAAAGTAAAAGGAGCACTATTTTGAATGCTGGATATTTGGATTTTACCTGGATGTTTTGTTTTGACAGTGGTGATCATGAGGATTATATAAATCTATGACGAGATAATTATTTTATAATTGGATTGCTTAACAGAGTCTTGGCATAGCATCTATAGTTTATTTATATTCTATATTGAAATTAAGTATTGTTATATCTGTTTTTGTTCTTCAATAAGTAATCCAAAAATCTAATGAATTCCAATTGCTTTATAGAATTTTTACTGATTATTTAATCGAAAAAATATTCAGAAGAGTAACTTCAAGAATTTCTTTACCTCTTACCCACTTGAAGATATCTAATAATAGAATGCAATAAAATTTTAAAATTCACAAATTAAAAATAATTTCATGCAAAAATGCTTTTAGTGAATTTAGTGTTATGGGCAAAATAATTTATGTAATTTAATAGAAACTAGTATAAAAGCATTTCAATCAAAAACAGAAAACTCGTGTACAAATAGTACCTATATTTTTCATACAAGTTTAATCAAACATTCATGTAATGAACAGTTTCAATAAATAGTGTCTTTAGAAAGTAATTTACACATCGGCTAATAAATTGGTTCCAATTTTGAAAGTAACAGTACAACTGTGATATCAAAATTTTTCATATACTAAATGGATTCTTTGAATTTTATTTCTGTCTTATTATGATATGGCTCTTCCATTCACTAAGCTACACTATTTAAATTTATCAACCAGTTTTTTCTGTTTTCTTCACCAGTTTAGACACCACACCACAGTTGAAATGATCCATAAGTTATTTGATAAGAATTTTGCAAGCAGGTTGGTATCCAGTGTCCATCAGTAATGCAACAATTTTTGAAGAGCCATTGGTGAAAAGGAATATGCATATTTTAATGATCTTCAATGGGATCTTTCATGGGCGACTCTTAAATGAATATATATCTCTTCATTGGATTTCCTTGAAATGAGATAGCATTTCACTATATTTTTACGTTATATAATCTGAATTTCAATTTATGAAATCATGACTGTATGCGTCCCTTCGTAATAATCGTAATTTCGAAAATTCAGGATCTTTCGGATACAAAAATGATGAAAATAATTTAAACTAGTTATTTCTATGATGAACCATAGCAATTTTTAGTGATATTTTTGTAACCAGAAATAAAGCCGCGGCTAGACGTTCATGGCCTACTTCGATGTCAATAATTCCTGAATGGACTGTAGGTCAAGATGCAAACGTATAGCTTTAAATCTACACCTGTCTGAACTCCAAGTCAGGGTATGGTTTGAAAACAAGCGTAGGTACATGAAGAAGCAGGAGAACAAGAGTGCCCCTTCTTCATCGATTGAACAACAAATTCTACAAATGTTGTTGATGTTGATGTAATGATTCTTACACCAATATAAGAACAGTGAGTGACAAAACAATAAGAACTGTAGAAAAGGGTGGAAATCGAAAAATATTTTTCATCAAGAAGAAAAATGAAGAAAAGAAGGATATAAAGGAATGGTTCTGCAATTGGAACCCTGCTAAACCATGGCTATCAAATTTTATAGTGACGGGGCCAGCGCGAGTAATTTTGGCGCCTGAAGCAAAGAATTTTTAGCCGCCTCTGCTGAAAAGCATCAATAACAATATGAACTCTTCTATATCTGTTTCAATGAGGGTAATAGGGAATTCTGTTTATATTGATTGGGCTGCCATGTGTTATTTATTCTACAGGTGGCTTAGTGAAGGCGGTTTGGAGATTTTATAGCAGGGAATGATGACAAACGCAACGGAGCGGAACGGTACAACCTCATGTTCAAAAATCAAGAAAATGAAAAGGCGGCCAAAAAAACTGGGCCGGAATACCGCCCCTCAAATAGAGACGCCTGAAACGGTCGCTCTACTGTTTAACCTCTAACGCCAGCCCTGTATAGCAATTTAGCCTGATACCACCAATGTTTTTCATAGTTACACTTGTAGTATAGGATCCCGATATAGAACGACCTTCACCGAGATGCTTATTTGATAAAACGTATTTTATATTTAATTTAACATGTCAATTAATATATCACATATGGGTTGCTTAACAAATTTTAGTCCAGAGTAGGTTTAATTAATAATAAAAAAAAAATTTTTTTTCGAACATTTCACCGGTTTGCTTATTAGATAAATTCTATACCAATCGAAAGTATGAGGCCCATAGAATGTGCAAACGTTAGGTTGCCTATTTTTTTCCGGTCACAACTCTCGGTTGCCAGGTATAAACCGGTCAGTCTATACTAGCATTTTGCAACGGTCTGACTATTTAATCAAAATCAATATGATTAAAGATTATTTTATTATGAACACGGTGGTATAGGGTTGCCTGCGAAAAATCAGTCCAGAATCCCGGTTGTCGAATTTTAAAAAGTTAAATATTGCTGCGAGTGAGGACACAGCATAGCAGCTGTTTGAAGTCCGTCCAGTGAAAGAAAGAAAGTGCGCATGCTATTTGTTCTTGGAAATGAAGAGGATATATGCGTGCATTATTTTGGAGCAGATAATTATCAAAATAGATGAATAGTTATTTAATTTTTTTTTTAATCAATTAATTATTTATGTGTGTAAATTTTTTATGTGACACTAAATGAAAAGGATAGCGATAGACTCGTGTATGCGTGCATCATTTTGGAGTAGATAATTTTTGAAATAGAGGAATAGTCAATTAATTATTTATGTGTGTATATTTTTTATGTGACACTAAAGAATCTTTACTAAAAAAGAAGGTTATAGTAATACATATATAATACTAATCTTGCAAAGGACCCCGCACGTTTAGTATGGGAAATGGCTTTCCGTGAATTTGGCTGAATTTTTGATATGTTGTAGTTCTTGATGAACTGATCAGAAAAGTCCCTAGTCACAAAGCTCAAAAATGGACAGTTTTCGAGATATGGAGCTTTGAAATGGATTTTTTGCAATTTTCGGGGTTTTTGCTCATCAATCGGGGAACTCTCATTTCTTGTTTTGATGGAATTTGGATGTTCGGCGTCCAGAAACCGACTGAGAAATGATCTTCCTTGGTTATATTAGGCACCGCTATCGATAATTTTTTATACACTGCTCCACATTGGCTATGAAATGAGATACAAAATCCAAGATCTTCCATACATTTTTTCATGCCGCAAGATGACGCCAGAATAATTCACATGACTGAGAAACGACATATTGTGGGATTTTTTTAAGAGAGACCATAATAACTGAATCCTCATATATCTGATGTCCAATAATATCAAATATGTTAGCCGAAATGTTCATAACCAGGCATCGCGAGCTGTAATGGGGGAAAATCATAATCATATAACCTCAGGGATAACAATTGTGATCACTATTGATGTCATTTACATATGATATGTGATTTGTTTCTCACAAATCTCGATAATCTGACAATGGGGTGCCAAGACATTTTCCTCAGAATTTCTCCAAATTGATGATAGCATCTCACAGACAAACGAATCCGTGAAAATGTCTGCAGTTTTGATACAATATAGTACTCTCCTGGTAGAAAATAGAAATCAAAGTGTTGGAAGCAAACTATGAATGGAACTTCCGATATTCACCCACGAATTCTTGATAATAATTTTTTTTTTCTATGACTTTTTGAACTTCACACATACGAATGAATACAATCTAATAATATGATCGTTGGAAAAATGAATGAGTAGATCAATCAAAAACAATATAATAATGAGAGTGACATTCATAATAATAATAACAATAATGATAATAAACAAAAAACAATTTAAAATTATATTAGCAATCGCAAGAATTCTGATATAATATTAAATTGTTTTTTGTTTATTATCATTATTGTTATTATTATTATGAATTTTTTCAACAATTTTCAACGTGCAAAGACATCTTTTACACATCCAAACAAGTTCCCGAACCCGAACGTCGCAATCCCCATAAAATGACCTCGGCCACAGATTGCAATTATACGATTCTTTTCGAGTAAACAAATCATAAACAATCATCCCTTTGTCGGTACGGGATTTTTTGATGGACCACCTGCACCGGACGGCGGGCACCATTTCTTCGATTTTCACTAAAACGCATATGGTACACATAAACAATCATAAGTACCCAAGCAATAGCTTTTAGCCAGGGGAATTACTGAAACTTTCGCCACCATCTGTAGGAAAAATACTACAGGTTACAGAGAATTTCTGAAACTACCAAAATCTGCTTGCTATGCTATAACAGCAGAAACCTATCCAAAGAATAGTTATTTTGTTTCGAAACGTTTAGGGGTTGAGGTCAAGACGCAAAAAATTAAAATACTCAGATAATTGGAAAGATTTGTATTTTGTGTAATTATGGTTTGTTTTACTGTTTCTTGTTGTGATTAAATTAAATTTTATGAAATGGTAAGTACCTATCCACATACAGTATTAGCATTTCTATTAGTCTATAAAATTCGATATTTTTTTTTCTGTTTAAAATGGTGCACATCCTCAATTAGCCCATACCTATATACTATAATATTATTTTTATTTGCTTCAAATAGGGAAGTATTGTTTGTAATCGTGAAAAAATTGAATCGACTTTGATATTTTGAATTTGTTACCTGGGGCCACCATTATATTATACTCAATTTTTTTTTTTAATATGCACCCTGGATCTGTATTATTTATTTGATGTTCGTAGCCGTTTGACATTCTAAAAAAATTATATTTCACCTTTGCCAAAAATTAATTATTATAACAGGAACAGGGTATGTGCTTCAGATCGGTCTTAACTTATTATTATTATTAATATTAACTCCGTTTAGGTTTAAAGGCTCGGATTTAAGGTTTAAATTCATAAAAATGAAAACATACGGGTTATTCTCAAAGAGATGGCGCAAAGTAAATCATGGGTGAATGTCCTTACCAATTTTGGATCAAGTTTTTCTTAAATTCTAGGAGCCATACAAGAAAAAACGACCTTCTGGTGCAAAATTTCGACAGCAAAAAAAAGCTTGACTTCAACAAAGGGAGAAGATGGCTGGGAGTATGTTCTAATACTGAAACGATAGAGGGAGAAGAAATTACAGTTTCTAAAGCGGCGCCATTGCCATCTTCTGCAACATGTGGACCATCGACATTAACAAGTATTGAAAATCTAGCCTCTGTAGAGTCGGCCATCCTAACAACTACGACTACAAGCGACACTTTTGACGATTGTCACAAGAAAGATTATCTGGTTTGGCCATCTTAGCTATAGAGCAAGAGATACTCGATAAAATTGATTTTGATGATATAATAAAAGAATTCGCAGCAGCCAAATCTAGAAAAACATCCATTCAATTTTATCCTTTAATTGAATATTTTATTTGTTATTTGTTTATTGTTTGGTTTATATATTTATGAATAGATTAAAGAAGAATAAAGCTCAGGTTTTGAAAACTCTGCAGTTCCATTACAAAATTAAAATAAAATGCGGTTTTGATCGAATGCTTGAATAAAATAATGAAAAATTTTAAAAATGTATTATGCAACAACTGACAGCATAATGTTCTTAAAGCATCCAATAAAGGTTGCTGATAGTTTTTTTAAATTCCTAACAAAAACTGAAACATTTTTTGCCGATTATCCTGCGACGTTTTTCTCCACTTCCCCCCTTTAAGGGGCGCCAAAATATTTTCGGCACGCGGGCGTTGATGGCCCTTGCGGGGGCCCTGATGCTACAAGTTATCATGAAATCACTAATCAGGTTCAGTCGTCATGAAATGATATCTCTAGGTTTTTTCAGGATTTATGAATGGAATAAACTCCATTTTCCGGAATATCGATATTGCAATTGAATGTATTTGAAGAATATTCGATTGATATTGTTTTGTTATAGATTGAGTGAGAATAGGTAAAGTTTCTATCTACATTAATTTCCTAATGTCGTAAGTTCCAATGAAATTTCTCAAAAGCTATATTTAGCATTCGACAGTTGGTTTCGATCATTTTTTCCCAACCTTTTACGATTCTTAGAGTTATGTATTTTATTATTCGACTGTAATAATATTTTCTGACCGAAAAATCAGCCCATCTCAATGATGTTGAAAATAAATAAAATCATGTTTTATTTTTATATTTACCTTATATTTAAAATTCAAATGAATATTTTCGGGTTGTAGTTTGTGGATTGAACATATCAATGGATTTTTCATATAGCTCAGGAGCTTGAAATAGTTTCCTAGTTTTCCTAGGTTTCCTAGTAATACATCTTTTTTGGTAAAAATGAAGGAAAAAACTTGAAAATTGGAAAATTCAGTTTTAATATCAAATAAAAGAAATTTTATAAAGAAAAGTTCAAGAGTTGGTAGAGACAGATGGAATTTTAGTTCTTCTATACATACTAAGCAAATAGCCACTCTTAGTGCTGTGCAGTTTTTTTTATAAAGTAAATAAGCTACTTTATCAAATCCAAGCTCAACCATTAACGAAGAAAGAACTGAAAATGAATTTTTAAATCAGAATCGTTGTTATCCGTGTTTAATTGAAACTCTTAGCTCTCTGGTTAACATCAGTTCTACAAGATCTTGTTCTAAATCTGTTATTTATCCAGCATTTGAGAAAGGACCTATTGCCTCAATCCCTTCAATATTCAAGTAAATGGTAACAAGTGAGTATCAAGGTGAATTTAGATGTCAGAAATACATTAAAGAATTTAGCTACGACCAGGTCAGAAGCTTTCGATTTCTAATTCAATAAAAATTTAGAGAGATTTCCTCAATTTTTACTGAATTAGAAATCAAAAGTTTCTGATTTTTTTTTGTACTTGGAAGGAAACAATATGATGTATTTTTTCGATACTCTCTATCATTTGAATTCAACCCGCACCAATTCTTTACAAAATAATTTTCTATGGGAATAAAGCTTTTCCGATATAAGACACTATACGATATTGATGAGGGTTATTGAGTCTCAGTGCTGCCCTGGTGATAATGAATTTGATGCTTTGAAAAGCACACAGTTTCAGTCAATAAAACCTTGTAATCATGAAGATACTGAGTGATATCAACGCGAATGCTCTTGCAACCATCAATAATTATTATGAATTAACTGGCAATTATTTCTTTGAAGTTGGCAAAAATAACAAATTAGGTACCGAGACCCATATATTTGATGGTTTCCTTGTCACTATATATAAAAACCGTGTAGCAACTTCCAACGGATAAAAAATGTAGGCTCAAAAATTCATTGACAGAAAGGCTTATTCAAGATCGACTCAAGAATCAAATCCCAATACAATACAGAGAATGGAAATCCCACAATAAGCATTCAAAATTAGCATTGTTACAAATTACATCTGCAACAGAGTCTACCTGCAAGGTAGTCAGCCATATGTTAATGAAAATATTTTGGTAGTATGACAACAATTCCGTTTATGATACGTTGCTTTGCTGTTTATGATTTTGCGCTTAAACAATTACATTTCTGGGGGGAACACCCAGGCACTACCATTTTATACAGATTTTTGATGAAGTGTTTTTTTTTCGGGTAGCTATTATGAAAATATTTGCACTGCTTTGATAGGACTAGTTCAAACAAACCTCAAACTGTATTTTAATAGCCACAACTGCTATCTTCAAGCTCTTTTTCATAGTTTTTCAAGTAAAGCAAAAAAATTGAGAGAAATTATACCGTATAGAATATTTATGTTCACCAATTTGCATATCATATTTCAAAGGTAGTGGAAAAGATTATTCATATATAAATTGAATATCCACAAGGAAATAAAACAAACAGAAGAGAAGACAAATTAGGTAAATATTGCCAGCCAAAATTATCCAGTGGCGTAAATATAGGGGAGCGATCTGATACTTTTTCTATTCTAATTCTACTCCACTGACTTTTGTTCGAGAAAATTATTTCATTTCTGAAGTTTTACTAAAAAAGGGTTCTTTTTTATTGCGCATCTGAAATAGCTTCTGGATGTTTCAAGTATTATTATTTTTTTTAATTATCCAATCAGTTTGTTGATTCCTCAGAGGAATGCAAAATATACGAGAAACAATTTCATTTTTCATTTCACGATTTCTTTCTTATCCTTTTCAAGAAATATAAGAATAGGCAAAAACAGCAAAACCATTATTTCTGGTATTTACCCTTATTCTTATAACAAGAAAGGTGAAAATAGCATATTTACCCAAGTACATGTTAAATTCTATAGAAAAACTACCTACCGCTCAATTGATGTCGGCAACTGGACTGAGAAGTGGTTTTTGTTCCAACAACCTGACCTTCAACCGTGTCAAGTAAATCAGAACTCAATTATCACATTTAGACCACAAAAGTACCCAAACAGTAGCATATTTTGTATCAGCTTATGGGGTGCGTCGTTATTTCCTATCATTTGAAAAAACATGATCAGTCAAAACTCACAACTATGAACATAGTTTTATTAAGTACCTACTAATCAGAAACTTTTCAGAAATTCGGGGAGCGATCTGATAGTTTTTCTATTCTTATTCTACACCACTGTCTTTTGTTCGAGAAAATTATTACATTTCTAAAGTTTTACTAAAAAAGGGTTCTTTTTTATTGCGCATCTGAAATAGCTTCTGGATATTTCAAGTATTAGTTTTTTTTTCAATTATCCAATCAGTTTGTTGATTCCTCAGAGGAATGGGAAAATATACGAGAAACAATTTCATTTCACAATTTCTTTCTCATCCTTCTCAAGAAATATAAGAATGGCCAAAAACTGCAGAACCATGATTTCTGGTTTTAACCTTATTCTTATAACAAGAAAGGAGAAAATAAGATATTTACCCAAGTACAAACTACCGCTCAATTGAGAGTGACAAAATAGGTACCAAATGGTATTTTATGATCCGGTTGGCCGGTCCTGAAGGCGGCCCTAGATCGTAATGCGTGCAATAATCCTTCTGACCTTGTAATAAAAGAAATTGGAGGTACACAAGAAAACGCTCAAAAGATAGAAGTGTCTAACGACAAGAGATGTAATAAACCATAACAGGCACTTTGAAAATTTGCCGCCTGGCATTTCCTTATCATTTTAAGATAAATATAGTTAGTATGTTTCAGGATATACTAAAATACAAATTCAATTTAATGCATCCTCAAACCCCAAAACAATTTTCATTAAAAAAATTGCATAAAAAAATCATCCAAGTAGACTAGCAGTATCATTCATTAACGCTCATTGTTCCAAATTATCGAGAAAATTAATACCGATCATCCAAAGCGGAGCTAATTTTCGAGACTAATTCTCAATCAAAAACCTGATTTTGGGAATCCATAAATAATTTTCATTACATGACAACGTTCAAAATACAATTATAGATCCTTATGTAGACGCAGTAATCCTACGCTGGGACACAGCAATACAATCTAAATGCCATAAATAAATTCATTCTCATTACAGGTATACAGATACGAAAAGAATGATCGAGCGGATTTTGAGAACATTAAATCCTCCAAGAATTAACTTCGTGCTCAATTCTATGAATGATTCAAAACACTTTGTTTTTCTGATTCAGTTTAGTTAGAGGAGGAAGTGTGTACATTTCAAGACCCCAGGTTTAAAAGAATAGAAAGATTCATCGGTTCTCAATTCAGAATAAAAAAATATTTGACCACTGAAATAGAGAAATGTCTAAAAATCACAATGCATAGGGAACAGAAAAGCAAGGTTTCAAATGAAAAAACTTTGCCAACGATTTAAAAGACGGCATTACATTTCGAATGTGGAATCTTATATTATTATTTTTAGAACTCTTTATTGCTAAATTCATATGTTTGAATCTTATATTCAATTTTTATATTTTTTTCATTGATAATATCCCAATTCTATTCATATATGTTCGGATGAAACCACTTTCCACTATTATATGAATAATTTCAATTCAATTGTATCTATCAATTTGTTTTAATTATTCCTGAATAGAGAGTTAAGTGATCATTCAAACTTTTATCGTAATGCAAAACGCAAATATTCGAATAAATATTCAATGAATATTCGAATATTCAAATGTAGTGGTAACTTAATAATAACATAAAAATTGTTGGCAATGTCATGCGACCCCTTTTCAACCACCCCACTGAATGAATTATCGTATTATTTCTGCGCCATCTATAGCTCATGATTCAGCGCCATCTTTTATCGAGTTACTTCTCCAGGTATTCAATAGTGTTCGATATATGCAACCCGTAAAACACCGGATCCAACTACAGTAGCGACCCCAAGTGACCAGTTCCTTGCCGTCAAACGGCGGTTGGCTTACTATCCATTCCTTATACTATGACCATAGTATAAGGAAAGGATAGTAAGCCAACCGCCGTTTGACGGCAAGGAGCTGGTCACTTGGAGTCGCTACTGCAGTTGGAACCGGTGTTTTACGGGTTGCATATATCGAACACTATTGACTACCCAAACTGGAGAAGTAACTCGATAATAGATGGCGCTGAATCATGAGCTATAGATGGCGCAGAAATAATACGATAATTCATTCAGTGGGGTGGTTGAAAAGGGGTCGCATGACATTGCCAACAATTTTTATGTTATTATTAAGTTACCACTACATTTGAATATTCGAATATTCATTGAATATTTATTCGAATATTTGCGTTTTGCATTACGATAAAAGTTTGAATGATCACTTAACTCTCTATTCAGGAATAATTAAAACAAATTGATAGATACAATTGAATTGAAATTATTCATATAATAGTAGAAAGTAGTTTCATCCGAAGAAATATGAATAGAATTGGGATATTATCAATGAAAAAAATATAAATATTGAATATAAGATTCAAACATATGAATTTAGCAATAAAGAGTTCTAAAAATAATAATATAAGATTCCACATTCGAAATGTAATGCCGTCTTTTAAATCGTTGGCAAAGTTTCTTCATTTGAAACCTTGCTTTTCTGTTCCCTATGCATTGTGATTTTTAGACATTTCTCTATTTCAGTGGTCAAAATTTTTTTTATTCTGAATTGAGAACCGACGAATCTTTCTATTCTTTTAAACCTGAGGTCTTGAAATGTACACACATCCTCCTCTAACTAAACTGAACCAGAAAAACAAAGTGTTTTGAATCATTCATAGAATTGAGGACGAAGTGTATTCTTGGAGGATTTAATGTTCTCAAAATCCGCTCGATCATTCTTTTTGTATCTGTATACCTGTAATGAGAATGAATTTATTTATGGCATTTAGATTGTATTGCTGTGTCCCAGCGTAGGATTACTGCGTCTACATAAGGATCTATAATTGTATTTTGAACGTTGTCATGTAATGAAAATTATTTATGGATTCCCAAAATCAGGTTTTTGATTGAGAATTAGTCTCGAAAATTAGCTCCGCTTTGGATGATCGGTATTAATTTTCTCGATAATTTGGAACAATGAGCGATAATGAATGATACTGCTAGTCTACTTGGATGATTTTTGTATGCAATTTTTTTAATGAAAATTGTTTTGGGGTTTGAGGATGCATTAAATTGAATTTGTATTTTAGTATATCCTGAAACATACTAACTATATTTATCTTAAAATGATTAGGAAATGCCAGGCGGCAAATTTTCAAAGTGCCTGTTATGGTTTATTACATCTCTTGTCGTTAGACACTTCTATCTTTTGAGCGTTTTCTTGTGTACCTCCAATTTCTTTTATTACAAGGTCAGAAGGATTATTGAACGCATTACGACCCTAGGACCGGATCATAAAATACCATTTGGTACCTATTTTGCTCACTCTCAATTGAGCGGTAGTTTTTCTATAGAATTTAACATGTACTTGGGTAAATATCTTATTTTATCCTTTCTTGTTATAAGAATAAGGTTAAAACCAGAAATCATGGTTCTGCACTTCTGCAGTTTTTGCCCATTCTTATATTATTTCTTGAGAAGGATGAGAAAGAAATTGTGAAATGAAATTGTTTCTCGTATATTTTCCATTCCTCTGAGGAATCAACAAACTGATTGGATAATTGAAAAAAAACTAATACTTGAAATATCCAGAAGCTATTTCAGATGCGCAATGAAAAAGAATCCTTTTTTAGTAAAACTTTAGAAATGTAATAATTTTCTCGAACAAAAGACAGTGGTGTAGAATAAGAATATAAAAACTATCAGATCGCTCTTCGAATTAAAAATTTTCTGATTAGTAGGTACTTAATAAAACTATGTTTATAGTTGTGAGTTTTGACTGATTATGTTTTTTCAAATGATAGGAAATAACGACGCACCCCATAAGCTGATACAAAATATGCTACTGTTTGGGTACTTTTGTGGTCTAAATGTGATAATTGAGTTCTGATTTACTTGACAGGGTTGAAGGTCAGGTAGTTGGAACAAAAACCACCTCTCAGTCCAGTTGCCGACATCAATTGAGCGGTAGTTTTTCTATAGAATTTAACATGTACTTGGGTAAATATGCTATTTTCACCTTTCTTGTTAGAAGAATAAGGGTAAATACCAGAAATAATGGTTTTGCTGTTTTTGCCTATTCTTATATTTCTTGAGAAGGATAAGAAAGAAATCGTGAAATGAAAAATGAAATTGTTTCTCGTATATTTTGCATTCCTCTGAGGAATTAACAAACTGATTGGATAATTAAAAAAAAAATAATACTTGAAACATCCAGAAGCTATTTCAGATGCGCAATAAAATAGAACCCTTTTTTAGTAAAACTTCAGAAATGAAATAATTTTCTCGAACAAAAGTCAGTGGAGTAGAATTAGAATAGAAAAAGTATCAGATCGCTAACTTTCAACTATAGGCATAGTTTGTGATTTATCAAGTACTAATCAGAAACTGTTTAGAAATTTGGGAGTCGAAAAGGCGAAACCATATTTTTTCGTGGAAGAAAAAAAATATTATGCATTTTTCGATACTCCTCACCTGTTGAAATCTATCCGTAACAATTTTTTGCATAATAATTTTATGTTAAATGGACAGTACATATGCTTTTCTGATATAAAAAAAGTATATGATATCGATAAAAAGAGTAGTACGGGAAAAGCTTTATTAAAATTGACGGATAAACATCTCAATCCTAACTGTTTCCAAAAAATGAACGTGAAGTTAGCAGCACAGTTATTGAGTCACAGTGTTTATGCTGCTATACAAAAGGCCAATTTTTAATCATTCAAAATAATAATAATAATAATAATAATCAATAAAGTCCCATTTTTAGAAAATAGGACTTTATTGATTTAAATTCGTTACAAATGAACAGAAAAGCAGAACAACTTATATCTTAATATTGTACGAACAGAAGGAAAGTCCAAATAACCTTCAAAATATAAAGATAAAATAGAATATTTTTCTAATGTCACTTCGGTTCGAGCTATTCGATTGTGGGACTACTAAAAATAAATAAATAATTCTCTTTATTCCACAATAATTCAAATCATAATGAAATGGCGTCATCAAAATTGAGTAGTTCGGAGGATATTTTCTCGATATCATTGAGATTATTACTCCACAACAGAATATTCGTGTCATCTACATATTTCAATAGCAGGTATAAGAGAAGGTATATAGAAGCACAATAGGCTTTCATTGAGTTTCAACATATCATAAACGGAATTGTTGTCATACTACCAAAATATTTTCATTAAAATATGGCTGACTACCTTGCAGCATAGTATAAGGAATGGGCTTGCAGGTAGACTCTGTTGCAGATGTAATTTGTAACAATGCTAATTTTGAATGCTTATTGTGGGATTTCCATTCTCTGTATTGTATTGGGATTTGATTCTTGAGTCGATCTTGAATAAGCCTTTCTGTCAATGAATTTTTGAGTCCACATTTTTTATCCGTTGCAAGTTGCTACACGGTTTTTATATATAGTGACAAGGAAACCATCAAATATATGGGTCTCGGTACCTAATTTGTTATTTTTGCCAACTTCAAAGAAATAATTGCCAGTTAATTCATAATGATTTTATTGATGGTTGCAAGAGCATTCGCTCAGTATCTTCATGATTACAAGGTTTTATTGACTGAAACTGTGTGCTTTTCAAAGCATGAAATTCATTATCACCAGGGCAGCACTGAGACTCAATAACCCTCATCAATATCGTATAGTGTCTTATATCGGAAAAGCTTTATTCCCATAGAAAATTATTTTGTGAAGAATTGGTGCAGGTTGAATTCAAATGATAGAGAGTATCGAAAAAATACATCATATTGTTTCCTTCCAAGAACAAAAAAAAAATCAGAAACTTTTGATTTCTAATTCAGTAAAAATTGAGGAAATCTCTCTAAATTTTTATTGAATTAGAAATCGAAAGCTTCTGACCTGGTCGTAGCTAAATTCTTTAATGTATTTCTGACATCTAAATTCACCTTGATACTCACTTGTTACCATTTACTTGAATATTGAAGGGATTGAGGCAATAGGTCCTTTCTCAAATGCTGGATAAATAACAGATTTAGAACAAGATCTTGTAGAACTGATGTTAACCAGAGAGCTAAAAGTTTTAATTAAACACGGATAACAACGATTTTGATTTAAAAAATCATTTTCAGTTCTTTCTTCGTTAATGGTTGAGCTTGGATTTAATAAAGTAGCTTATTTACTTTATAAAAAACTGCACAGCACTAAGATGGCTATTTGCTTAGTATGTATAGAAGAACTAAAATTCCATCTGTCTCTACCAACTCTTGAACTTTTCTTTATAAAATTTCTTTTATTTGATATTAAAACTGAATTTTCCAATTTTCAAGTTTTTTCCTTCATTTTTACCGAAAAAGATGTATTACTAGGAAACCTCTAATATTTCAAGCTCCTGAGCTATATGAAAAATCCATTGATATGTTCAATCGACAAACTACAACCCAAAAATATTCATTTCAATTTTAAATATAAGGTAAATATAAAAATAAAACATGATTTTATTTATTTTCAACATCATTGAGATATTTCAATATAATTTGGTTGTTTAAGGTAAACTTTTCTTCAAATATTCATAAAAACATGGGCTGATTTTTCGGTCAGAAAATATTATTACAGTCGAATAATAAAATACATAACTCTAAGAATCGTAAAAGGTTGGGAAAAAATGATCGAAACCAACTGTCAAATGCTAAATATAGCTTTTGAGAAATTTCATTGGAACTTACGACATTAGGAAATTAATGTTGATAGAAACTTTACCTATTCTCACTCAATCTATAACAAGACAATATCAATCAAATATTCTTCAAATACATTCAATTGCAATATCGATATCCCGGAAAATGGAGTTTATTCCATTCATAAATCCTGAAAAAACCTAGAGATATCATTTCATGACGACTGGACCTGATTAGTGATTTCATGATAACTTGTAGCATTGTACTTGTTTATCACAAATACACGCCACTGGCGTAAATTCTTATTGTAGAGCAGAAAAAATATCAAAATATAGAAATCTTCTGACCACTCTATTTCAAATATTTTAGTTCTTCAAAATAACACCAATTCTTTCAGAGGGCTCCACTTTACGGACCAATTTTTTGAGAGTAAAATTCGAGGCTTAACGTGAGTGCAACTAGATGGCGCTCAACATCAACAAAATCGAAAAAAGCACTACACTGGCTTACTATCCTTTCCTTATACTATGCTATGACTGTAGGTATATTGTTAAGGAAAATAAGCGTTACTCAGTTATTGTTGCTCTGTTTAGTGTTCGAGCTATTTATTCCAATGATCTCCCACCATCTTAAGACTTAAGGTTGTAGACTACTTTGCGCTGAAACTGCAATTCCGCTAGATGGAGCTACCCGAAAATTTTTGGTAGATTTGTACCTGGCACACCCATTCAAGTTGAAGAACCGCCTGTTTGGTATTTATTGCCCCTAATAAAATCTCAACTCTCGATGAAGCCCAGCAAAGAGTAAATTTGTGTTTATGTAAACTTTAGAAATTCAGTTCAGTTAAGATACAGTGGCGTATCCTAGGGGGGGGGGGTAAGGGGGATATATACCCCCCAGAAGGAATATCCATTATATGTAACAACCTTATATATCACAATCTTATTATGAGTAAGCAAAATTCTTTGGAAAACTTCTTCAAAAGAAGGAAAATTTGTTATATTTGTTTAGTTATATATTACTAAATAAGATAATTACTGTAAATATTGTGAATACAGAAATGACAATGAACCACTGTCATGGACGTATATCGAATATGGATAATAGAAAAAAATATATGATTATCTCTGAGTGTATGATTTCACAGAGAAAGTCATAAATAGTGCATATTGAGATTTCTAGAATGAAAAATTCGAGAAGCTTTTGAGTTCTCATTTTATGCGCCTTTGGAGACCACAAAAGTGGGTATAGGAATATAAGACATGTGATTTATTAGGTTATTGTTGTCGGTTTGTTTATTTGGATGAGAATTTCTGATATTCTACTGAAATTCAAAATGATTATTTGACATTTGACACGTAAAAAAATTAGTGAAGGCAATAAGAAAAGAGTAACAGAATAGAAAAAAAAGATTGTATTTTGTTCTGTCTATCGGAACACTTGGGGTTTTTACAGATATATTCAGCTCATCTAAGTTCAATATTTAATAATTTTTTCAAATCGGATAAACTCGCTCGGCCATGTATAAGTATTGATCTTTTAATTTTTTTTGTAGTGATAAATTGAAATGAAATTTCATACAAATTGCAATTGTTCGTATGGTTGGTTGTCATGGAAATGTATATGTCCATAATAATTGTAGTTTGAAATTTTTTTTTCCCATTAATCATTTCTGATGATGCCTAAGCATGAAAGTACTTACTTTGCTGCGTAGGCAGGAAAAGTAATACTTTACTGATTGATATGTGTCTGCAAAATTGAAATTTGTTGTCAATCGGAGAAAAAATATTTTATAAGTGTATTTAAATTTCAAGAACTTTTTTTGGTAAGCGAGGGAAAGCCCTACGCGTTGAAGCATAAGTTCAAGATTCTGGCTCGCGAACTTGCATTCCTCTTGGAATTCTCCCATCTATTATCTCCGAGAGAATACAATTTTCATAATATCTCAAGGAAATATAATATACATATAAATAATTGCTTATAGGAATCAGCAATACTCTTATTGGCTATAGGTGAAGATAAGTAATATTCGATTCAATCATCTTTTGAATTGGTAATATTTCTTTTACTTCAGGTAGAAAAATTCTCAATATTTTTCACAATTCTTTGCTTTAAATTCAAATTTGGAATAACGATTTAACGTTCAACTCTTCGAGTTGAAAGAGATGTATATTGTTCTCTTTCTCTAGGGCAATAAATCAAGAGAGTTGAGTTAACGAAAAAGATTATTTAAAAAAAATATTGCAAAATCTTAAACTTTTATGACATGAAATTTTCAAGGAGGTATGTATACAAGAATGGCTTCACGAAGCGAAAAATTTTTACTATAAATTTTTTCAAGTTAATATTAATGAAGGAAGTACGAGAAAATTTTTTTAATCAAGAATTGCCTATTTTCAGGGTTAAATTTAAATGGTAAATATTGTAGATAGAGTTTCGGGAATAGGGAGTTTTTCAAAAGAAATTTTTTTTTTTGAGAATTTTCTGTCAGATTTCTGAAATATTAATAATTTTCCATATTTCGGCAAAAATCCAGATACCTTTTTTTCATCTTAATTTCTTTATGACTTTTGAAATTTTCTTTATGATACTAAACGCTCAAAATGTACTTCTCCAGACATCATTACGAATAAAATCAGCTAGCATATATATTTTAGGAACAGTATCGTTTCTAATTCTAACAATGATTTCATAACAAGTTTTCTACCTTTCCCTATTCTTCAGTGCAATATTGTCATAAACTAGTAATGTACACAATTTTAGCCAATCAGAGAAACCCTACCCTCGTAAATCATAAAAGTGTCATTCATCTCGAGCCATAAAATACAGTCCAAGATTCTATTGGCGTTCATGTTGCAAAAAGGCGTAAACCTTTGGGAGGCGTTCCAAAAAGCATAATTCCATATGAAAATCATCTACAATTAGAGCAAATCAAGCAATTTTAAAAAAATTTTTGCACCAATTCAAAACACATAATATCACTGAACATTTGTGGATGAGTTACTTGAAATGAGAAGTCTCTCTGAAGCTGAATAGTCATTTAAAGAAAGTGTTCAATTTCAAAGTTCGATTTGCGGAATACTATCGATTTTTTTTTGGAAATCGAGACGGGATCTTCAAGTTCACTATATCACGTCATTGTTCACTCAAAAAATGAAATGAATCCGACCTGTACTTTGGAATTGGAATGCACTGAAATTAGCACTGAAATAGCAGTGGTATGAACAAGGTATTGAACACCCTTAAGGCCTTTTTGCCAACGGCGAAAAGGATCAAATTTGTTTATTGCATTCAGGGCTGTCGACAGAAATTATGGGCCTAGGGGATATATCCAATATAGGCCCCCAGGCACTTCCGCTATTTCGAGTCGTTTTTTTTTTCGCCATTTGGTAATTAATTCAAAAGGAGAGATATTGGAAATGCTTCGTTAGATCTATCATTTAGAAAGTTGTTAATTTTCGATGACCCGAACGAATGACCTCTTGCGGTTGCAGGTAATCTCTCAATAAAACACCGATGTCAAGTTTGAACCGTTTCCAAAACAAATCTGGTTGATAATTTCAAAAGCAATAATATATTTTGTCCAAACTAAAACTTTTCTTATTTATTATTTATTTTTTATCTCCGCAACACAGTCTTGTGAATTATCTTTATTTAACCATTGATCTTCCATTTATACAGTCGATTAATGCATTGGATTCTAGAAATTCATTGTTGCCTGAAGTTTTATATTTCGATTTCAGTGCAAATATTGAAAGGTTTGTTGTTCCTTGTTTCTTTTGAGCATCTGCTTTTAATTGCGGTCGAATCAACCTCACCTTATGCTTTTGGTTACCAGACTTAGTACATTACATTTTAATCTCTTGTCTTCTGGAAAATACTTCTGATATGAATTTTCTTATTTGTTAACAATTTGATACACCAATAGTTCTTGCTGTCCATTATATATTTATATCTTATTGATTATTTGTATTCACTTTCACTTTAATCAATATGCACCTTCTCGTTGCATTCGTTTCATTCATTCGATGCGAAAAGCAATCTAGAAACTTTTCAAAAAAATTAGGTGCGAAAAGAATTGAAACCTTATATCGATACAATTTATTGAAAAATGAAAAATGGGTTTCAATTTCTTGCAAATAGAAAAATCCTATCTCTCGGATCAGCTTCATCAGTATTTACACAACTGGAGAAAAATTAAGGAATGAAGAAGAAAAACCAAAATTTTTGCGGTTTTTTGAGTGTATTTTTTAAGAATATAGAAAAATTCACAATATTGTGTCCTTTTCCTTCATCAAGTCAAGTCATAAAACTTTTAAAGACTGTATTGTCGTTGAAAATGGTCGGATCGGAATTAAAAAAAATAATTTTAAAGTTTGTAGTTTCTATATCAGTTTCGAAATCTTATGATAAAATTTTTTTCCTACTTGTTTATTATTTGTGGCTGAAAATTAAGTTGAAAACGGGTGGTACTCTTATGGTTTTTTCAGACTAAAAATTAAAATAGAGATATAACTAGGTAATTTTGCTAAATTGAGATTATTTTTGATTTATGATATATTCAAAATTAGAATTATATTTTGCCGAAAGTCTGTTATATTATTTAGAATTAAGATTTGAAATAGGGAATCCACTCCCGCACTAAAATATCAATCCCGCAAATCCGCGGAATAAAAAATATCAATCCCGCGGATCAGCAAGAATGCGGGATTGTTAACTACATAAAATATATACTCTTTGTACTCCACCTATAAGACATGTTCATAAGAAGGTCTTATGCTATTAAAAACATACAATAGTATAAAAGTGTTAATTTCATGGCAACAGCTGACAAGTTTTGCCACGTAGAAAAACGAAAAATCTGACACAAAATACAAAGGTCTGGAGGGCATGCAAAGCTTCGAAAACTAATTGGGGTTAAAAACATGTGTTCCGCTGAAAACATTTGGCATTTTACAGCCTGAATGCAAAATCGTAGGAATTTTCCGTATGTTGAATGTGTAAACAACTTCCACATAATTTGAGAGCGAAGATAGTGTTGTTTTTCGTCTTTGTAAAATACATTCATCCCTCTTTCAATTAGGGTAATAGGCAATGCTGCGTATATTGGTTTGGTTACCATGTGTTATTTATTGAACAGGCGGCTTAGAGACGGTTTGGAGATTGCAGGGAATATTGATAAACGCAGCGGAGCGTACCGACCTACTGTTGTTTTTAAGAATCAAGACTATATTTTTTTGGAAATATGCAAAGGCGGCCACAAAATGAGCTAATTTGCCGCCTTCGATAGAGACGCCTAAAACAGTCGCTTTACTGTTTCACCCCTAACGCCGGCCCTGCTCAATAGTCTCATTAGGTGACCTCCCTTTAACTTTGTTACTGAGAGAGGTAAAAAAAATGTTTCCTACAAAAGTTTCTCGAAATCAACTATTGTTTTTTGAAATGATTTCACAAAATGAAGTATATACAGAGTGGGCAACATATTGATAGCAACTTCATTATTTCAAATGGAACACCCTGTATATTTTTCTATATTTGACTAGCTGTTATTCCCCTGATTTCGAATATATAACATATGTTTGGCCTATATCTCTTATTCTGGGTACCACAGAGTTTCAAATTTCAAGAATAATATTTTTTATGACATTATTTGACATCACTAAAATTTTTGAAATTAGAAGAACTCTTTATATAAGTCAACTATGTATATCATCTAATGAAAGAAAGGAGAGCATATTATAAAGTTTTTAGTTTTTACGTGTCATTTGTGTTGAAGATTATTGTAAAAATAAAGAGAATATATTTATTTTCCAGTGACTTGGATTAGTTATATTGTAATGTATATAACATTTATTTATGTTCTGGATTAGTTGCATTGAATTGAATATTTTGGTTTAAATTCAGTGCAGTTTTGGATAATTTTAATTATTATTTGGACAGTTTTCCTGAAGTAGCAAGTAAAAATTAAACTACCGGTCTAATAGGATGATAATTTTGATGTAATTTGATCGAAGATTTAAGAAATTCATTTAGAACAAATTCAATTCTCGGTAAATGAATCGAAAATAACAAAGACACTCTATCAAAAGATGATAAAACAGGAGTGTAGAAGTCAACCTGTAATTATTGCCAAAAAGTATATAATAATAATAATAATAACTAATATGGTTTATTCTAGTGTTGGGCATAATCGGATGTTTTCAATAATCGGTTATTCGTCAACCGAGCATTTCAAAAATCCGATGTTTATTCGAATAAAAATTCTCCTATGCGATATGACCTTCAATGCGTTGAAAATGTTTAAATATCGTCGGCAATAGCCAAAGATTCCCGAATACGTTGCGCTAAGTAATAAACTACACATTTTATCACTTGGTAGACATTTGGATCATTCAGTCACTGGGAACAATTCATTACTCAGCTGAATATGTGTCTGAAATCACTCTGATGCCTGAGATTTATGTCATTCATGAAATCTTTAAATTTTTTATTCCATTCACACCAATAATTAGGGAATAATTGAGTTTCTATTCCTAATTTATTTGAAACTGGAGTTGAAGTTTCATAAATTGTAAATAAATAATATTCATTTGGCATGTCAGAGTGATCTCAACAAAATAATACATTTTCTGAATTGAAGGCATAAAAGTACGAAGCCATTAATGAATTATTAGAAACCCTTATATAAACCCTAAAATAAAAGGGGATATGCTCTCATACATTTTAGTCTCTTTCAGTTTGAATGTTCCAACGAAAGAAATTTCATTTTGGAATGATTAATTATTTCCGAAAATAAAAATGCGTCCTGGAGCCAACAAGTCATTTGTTTGGAAATACTTCATCAAAGCTGATAATCAAGTGGCTGTGTGTCTATTTTGTGGAAAAAATTTCAAATATTTTGGAGGAACAACTAATCTTCATTTTTCCTTTTCAGTTTCTACCATTCAACGCCGATTAATTCAAATATACAACACCTCAGTTTTCGGTAAAGTGCAGCGAAATATTCCCAAAAAAAAAATCACCCACACACATATTTTTCGCTGATCAAGTCCAAGTTATTTTGTTATTCGTTATTCCTAAATCCTAATTCTTTCTTATCCCATTCGATTCTTATCATCAACACGATTTAATTTACAAGCACGAGAATCGTAAATTAAATAATCGGAAACGTACACGAGGATTCCTCGTCGAGTACGAGTAGATACATCATATGAATGACGAAATCAAACGAAGACGAGATGCGAGTCTCCGAATTTAGCGATACGAACATTTCGATGCTCGGATGTTACCGAGCATTTTAAAAATCGGTTAACCGAGTATTTCTATCCGAGGATGCCCATCACTAGTTTATTCTGTAGGCTACAGGGTATAAACATATAATCACAGAGGCGTGAGCCTGTACGTGACATATATAGGGCTAACAGGCAGATTTTTTGGAATCAGAATTAATGAACATCTGAGAAGTTTCCTTAACAGTAAGAATAATTCTACATATCCCAATCACTTGTTAGGACATACGTTTAACCATAATTTCCAAATTTTACAAATTGAGATTGAAAATTATGGTTTAACCTTCCTAGAAATGTTTGAAATAAACGGATACAAATAAGTTGGCATTATGTTGAACGCTCCAATTGACATTAACAACTTGCCTCTTTTGAATACCCTTCTACAACCATTCATTGCGGGAATTCCCAAGATTCATTGTCAATACCTTGTACCATAGTATAATATTCCTTATACTATGCTTGTACCTACCTAACTACCCTATACTTATCTATAAAGGGTGAATCACCGCGATGACCTATTAAATGTTATGGAAAACTAATCATAATTTTGTGCTGAAAATTTGCAGAAAGGGTTTGAAAGGATGATTTTTCTCCATAAAAAACTTTCAGATCTCTTCAACTTATGGTTATGCCGCGAACATACTACTACCTCCTTATTTCAAATGGCACACCTAGTATATTATTGCATAATTAGATAGTTTTTTTGATGACAATTATGCCATACCTTGGGAAAAAACTCAACGGTTCATGAGATGATGGGATTCTTATGACAAAAATGGTAGCAACGGGGACTCACATTTTTTCTGAATATTTCTGCCGAAAAACCTTTTTCCTTTTCGATTGTGCAAATACGTAGTAATATGAGGATCTTTGCAGTTCGGACCAAAAAAGTACAGGGTATTCATAAGAAGATCATGAACTCGGACAACTCAAATTCATCAAAACTCAAGATTTTCAAGATTAGAACCTATATATTTCATTTTTTTTTATTTATTATATTTCAGTCAATTCTACGTAAAAAATAGTGGGGGCTACTTAAGCCAACCCTATACCTAAAATGAATACTTCAAGAATTATCGAGGAAGAACTTTTAATGAGAAAAAACCGGAATTTCTGACTTTGTGGAGTAGTCTGAGATTTCCGAAAAACACAAAAAGAAACTAAAGTTAGATGTTTGGATAACTAAATTTTACATTTCATTAATTGTAATTAATTTTTCGTTGGGATTGTTGAAAAATCCATTAACCAATACAATTTCAATTACAAATTATTCATGAAAATTCTTGAAATGTCAACTTTAGTTATCGAAACATCGAATTTTAGTATTTTTCTCTGTTTTACGGAAATCACAGACTATTCCACATAGTTAGAAATTGAATTGAATGTAAAAATATCCTCAGCTGTAGCTTCATTTTCTAAAAGTTTGTATTTGTATTTTCACTTTATCTACATACTTGTATTTCTATTGGTACTGGTACTACTAGATTTTTAATAATCAATCTACAACAATCAACTGGGTGTTTAAAATGATACAATTCGTTGATGACTTATGCAAATGTTAATATTGGGCTTATTCCAACTGAAAAAATAAAATATAGGGTGAATATTATATTTTCTCATTTGGTAGAGGACTTTCCGAAGATAAATAAAATTTTGTTTTGAACACTAGAGTTCTCAATGATCATCAAAAAGTAAGTACTTACCTCCATTAGTCTAGGATTAAATTTCAAAATCTCATTTGCATAAATTCATTCATCTCGAAGAAGTAGGTAAGGATCTTCCAAAGCCCCTTTCACTTTATAAAGAATTTTATTTGTATATCATTGAAAAAAAGGAACAACGAAAAATTTTTGAATACCTCATTTTTTCGATCTGATCCGACTGTCCACGGCACAATCATAATTCAAGACGAAAAACAGTTTTTTGTGAATAACTCAGAAAATATCCACTTTGGGGCAAGGGTGTGATGCATACACTCACATTATTTTTTAACGTTGATTCAATATCTGCCATAAAAAAATGGGGTTCTAATTTGAAAAAAATTGATTTTTCACGATTTTGTCATCCCTAACTTTGAAAGCGATTTTTTCACCCCCTGTATCATGAATCGCGATTTCGATTTTCAAAGTGGATACATCAATCTTACATCTTGAAAAATCCAAAAAATGAAAATTTTCCATCCAAAAACCTCGAAGTTATTCTGGTTTCAGCGGAGCTCTATTTTCGATTTTTTTTTCGAATTTTCCCGCTCAGAGAGAATTTTCCAACCAAAACTGAATAATGTTACATCAAAATAACTTGAAATTTTCTAAGGAATCTATTTCTTCAATAAAAAAATGGTGTTCTAATTTGAAAAACGGAAGTTGACGTCATTTCCGGAAAAACCGGAGGTGCTCATGCCTTGAAAATATTTTAGATTTCATCAGCATCGTGAAATACTTATAAGTGCTGAATTTCATGAAAATACGTTCAGTAGTTTCCCGTATAAATATGGGTGAGGTTCCTCGTGAAAGACCCTGTATAACGAGATTCTGAAAATACAGGCCCGGCTTAACTAAACTTGGTTCGATTCTCGGAAAAAACTTCAGATAGAAAAAATTCTGAAAAAATGTGTGCACCCGGCAGTAACAAAAATGGGTAATAAAATCATCAAACGTGCCGACAGTAATAGCGGACAGCCGTAATCACTTCTGAAATTCGGTTGAAATATTCTTACTTATACCTACTGAAGATAGAAACTCGCCTAGATGGAAATGTTTCAGAGTAATAAAATAATAAAACGAAGGAATTTTTACAAATTTCTTACTATTTGCGATAATTGTTTCGCCAACACTGTGACATAATCAGGGTACATTGACAAAATAGAGCTTATATAAGTGACAAAAATATGAGCATTGCCTGAAGAAACATGAATACTGAATAGGACCTAATAAATTTTAAAGGTGTATTAGACGTTCACCACACCTGGGATATCCAAACTATTGAAGAAATTCTATAATGAACAAACCGTTGAAAACTCATTCCCATTATTGAATTTGTTCGAATAGTTTGGAAATTCCAGGCGGCAAATGTCCAATAAAACTGTAAAGTTTATTATGTCCAATTTAGTATTTCATTGAGGTTGTTCGAAATATCATGTCAAACACTGTAAAAAATATTTCAGATTATATATTTATTTTTATGGAAACACATCACAGAAATATTTTCGGACTTTATTTCGTGAAATACAATATATTAGCAAGAGGTTGACATCTAGCATCCATAAATAATCAAATAGATCGTTTCTGGAATCACAAAATCGGAGATTCAGAAAAGGTTCTTCTTTCACGAGATCAGAATAGTTTCATTAAAATATGGAAATAAGGTTCATATTAAAACTTGAACTAAAAAGCAAGATATGAAAACCAAATTTACTTGCAGAATAAAACGCAAGCATCAAAAAATAGAGATATGATAAAAAAAGAGGAATTTTGATTTGTGAGAATTGTCGACGCAAAGCATTCATATTTTCAGAAAATAATTCAATATATAATAATAATAATAATAATTGACTTTATTCCCACAAAACAAGATCAATACAAATAATTTTACAAAGAAAAAAAATAACCTCGAAAATGTGAGAATAGGCGGAGTCCAGTGATGCACCTAAGTACATCTTCTGTTCAACTCAACCTAATATCGTTCACATTCTGGCTAACTACTTGATCGAACTTTGTCAGACTTCTTTCAATCATGCATATTTAAATTCTTCTTGTTGAAAAAAAAGGGGATGGTAATTGTAATAACTTACTCCTTTACCTATAAGATTAGTAATGAAATGTACAATTTCAAAATATCATAATAGAACTGTTTATACTTTATTTTATAAGAAATATCGTGTGATATGATTGACAATTCAATTTCATATTCTTCTTCTGCCTATCAAATTAATTGATTTTTTATTAAATTAAACTTATCTGATCCATAAATAATAAGATGTTATAATTGCTTCTTAAACGTCATACATGACATCCAATAAGCGGTTTACGAGGTAGTGGCGTAGTAAGTAAATCTCTTGAGTGCATAATGATGTCCTTGACAGTGGCGAACTGAATTCACACAAAAGAGCCAGCGTCAGATTATAGTGTATTGAATTTCAATACACGATCAAAGACTAATAAGTTTATGTAAAACGATCATCAAGGCGTCGGCGCATATTCGTGTTATGACAAAAATTCGGAAGGGCTTAGTGCTTAGTAATCCGCCAAATTGCTCGCGAGCACTTCAGTGCTCGGGAGCACTTTTGGGATTACTAAGCACTGAGCCTTTTGTCAAAGTGCTTCGATAAATAAGCTCTAAGCACCGATTTTTAAAAGTGCTCGGGAGCACAATGCTTTGGCACAGCTCTGATATACCTATAGGTGTTCTTGAAACTACCCAACTACTCGATACTGTTCTCATCTTCATCAGAGGAGGATTTATTCGTGTCAAAACAATCAACACCATCATCATCGTCTTCAAATTCAAAATCTGAACCAATCTCGTCCAGAAGTTCGAATAATTCATCAGGATCATTCATCAATCTATTAAGATCGACTTTTTCAGTTCGTTCTGTGAAAAAAATTAAGAAATTTGAATTGGTAAAGACCAACACTACGGCAGACTCATATTAATTTTTTAATGGTTCACTCCTGACCCTCACAATTCAAGTTGAATATCTTATAAAGGGAAGGTGCTACGAGAGAAAACCTTGAACTTTGACACCTATATCTCAAAAACAAAGCGTTTGCGGACCCATCTTATATGACTTTTTCCTTAAAAACACCATCCCCCCATTTCTACGCCCTTGATTACTTACGCAATAAATCGAAGATACCTACAGCGTAAAAAGACATAAGGTAAATATAGACACACATTTCGTTTTATTCGATTTGACTTATCTCCAAAAGCAGGATTATATAGTATTATTATTATGAATTTATTGTAGGTAAAATGATTTCTTTACCGTTCCTGCTTTTTTATGAATTGTGATATTTTGTTTTATATTTTTAAGCTTCAGTATAAATAAACTCAATGTTTTTTGGGATTTTTTCTTGTCTTTTTTTGACATATGTATATGTATTTGTATAGTCTTTATCCACTAGAATAAAATTTTTTTTAAGCACTATTACAAAACATCATCAAAACAGGTGATGTTTTTTGTTGGGGGGTAGGGAGTGGTTTGATTGATACTTTTTCAGTAGGGGCGCTAAAAAAAAACTCAAGATGTGATAATCTCTTTAAAAACAAATTTTATCTTGAAATTCAATTGGAATTCAAAACGGATTCATCATCAGTGAGTCGAACCTTATTGCTTTTGACCATCTATGGCACAAATCTGGCACATTCGCGAAAATTCACTATTTTGAATCAAAATGCTTTTATGAATTTCTGGTGAACTTTTTCTGTTACCCGTCCATTATCTTACTATGTTTATAGGAACAATATTTATTCCAATTAAAAAACCTTAGTGCTTAGTGCTCAAAATTTCGAATTACTTTCACAAAGTGCTAAGTCATCGCGAGTCTTTTGTGAAAATCGGTGCTCAGTGCTCGAAGCCTTTTTTTTCAAGTGCTTAGTGCTCAAGCACTTTTTTTCAGTGCTCGCTTGGGTGCCACGATGCATTTGTTGTTCGATAATCACATGTGGGTTCCCAGAACCCCAAATTCCGCAATTTTGGAGATTAACAAACCCATTAAGGTGAAAATGTGTTTCGTCGCCAAGCTTTCATTATTTTGAAAATATTGTTCAATAATGAAGCCACGTTGTTCTGTTGTGTAATGCTTCATTTTTACTTACCTTAACTGCCAGCTGTTTATTTGTTTTTTTTTTTGTCGGACACTGCGGCAAATTTGAATATTGCGTTTATTTTGGGACACCCTTTCTTTATTTACTGTATTACTAGTTCTGAGGACTAGCAATTTTAATTCTGTCGAATCAATTTAGAACTATCTTTTGCAATGATATAGGTATAGTATATCCAAAGTTACTTGAACGCTTGGTCATTGATGTACCTTTGAAATGAATACCGCGATTCGTTTAATACCAGGGTTTGTAGCGTGAATATTTGACGATCTCCTTAATGCGGCCCTGTTCACGCTACAGTGCTTATCAATTCCTAGGAGATCTCGTGAAGGAAATAATCGATACCATATTGATATATGATATATTTGGAATATTATCCAGAATCTAAGGAACTAATGCTGCTTGCTAATTTTTGTGAACTGTAGTTTTACAATCTGTAGGTACATTATCAATATTATAGGTATAGGTAAATTCAGAATAGAATGAGGAAATTATATTCCTTAAGACAAGAATTTATCAATTAAAGTAAAAGGGTTATCAGTTCTATAAGTTTTAAAATTCAAATGTTCGAAAGTTCCATATACATAGTGGGTTAATCTATTATCTATTGTCACAAATTAAATTAATTGCTCAATGTTCATAACATTGTTTGACGTTTATTTATTTAACATTTAATTCGTTCTGCTCATCCTTTCAGATAAAACGGTTTTCTTCATAATATGTGATTATTGATTTTTTATTCAATCGGAAAATGAAGGTAGCAAATGATTGCAATTGCTGGGGTTCAAAGATAATTTATGTACTGACTATGATAAATGTAGAGATTACTTTCTTCTAGTGGAAGAAATTACATATGTTTGCTCCATCTTTTAAAAAATCAAGGCCAAAAACATTCAAACCTAGATAAATCTCATGGTTTTAACTGCAAATTTGTATATATATTTGAACGAAATCGAGTTAGCAGATAAAAATATTAACATCGATATCTACAGGACATTTCTTATGTTTCTTGCATCATTTGAATACACCATCCAATTAATATCAATAATCTGGAAATGGGTTGGTACTATTTGTCACAACTAAGAATTTTTGTGCTTAACGTTAGTCAAATTCCAGAATATTCTCTATATCTATTGCCTAAGCACAACAACAAGTATCGAGAACGGTAAGAAGATTTTACCATTCGAAGACAATAGTTTGGATCACCCTGTAGATTTGCATCAAAATCATTATATCACACGATAAAATTTTTAAATTGAAATATCTATGCCGAATTTAAATTGAATTTCTTGTGGGTCTTTATTTCACTAAGGGGATCCGGAGAATCTGTCATTTAACATTTTCGATTGTACCGTCAATTTAGGAACACCCTGTATAATAAATTCAAAACTGATGTCTTCACAAATAAATTGCAATTTGAATGGAACATATTGAAATGGAAAATACAGCACTGGCAATTTTTCGAAGCGAATAGCTCAGTTCAGTTCTTTGATAAATGTAGTATCAAAATATTGTAACGAAAATGATACAAAAACCGAAAACAACGGGTAAGTGTATACGGATGACGAATGCAAATATCACAGATGTCGAAACAAGGAAGACGCCGACAAAACAGGTATACCTCGGACATAAACGAGCTTGTAATGCAATATAAGTAAACATCTTGAGAGCGATAATAAACTCATAAACCGTAAAAGGGTCCGATTTTTTGCTGCCGTGTCGATTTTGAACAAACGTAAAAAGATTAGTGGTGGATTTTATGGAGAAATTTTCGTTCTTCGTCTTTGAGAGAATTCTGAAATTTTGTATTTTGGAAATCTTCGGAGGTAATTACCCCCAGTACCGCCCCTATTTCTAAGCCCTTGATCACTTATACTGTTCTGTTTATCCAGTAAAATAATCTACCGATCTAGCAACAAACGAGTAACTAACAAAAGTCGTTTTATTCTGCAAAATAATATATTAGTGGGAATATCGAAATTAGACCAACAAGAATTCTATAACCGAACAATAATGAATTGTGATTTCAATATTCTTACTCAAACATTGGTACCTCTAAGAGAGTCAAAAATAACCATAACAGCATTTATAATTATTTTCGCTACTATTCGAATCTCCTTCATCTCGCTCGTCGTTTTCTTGCTTTATATTTTTACCATGTTTGGTATCGTTACCAAGTGTTTTAGTCGATAAAGGTAGATCGTTGTTAGGAGCAATCATAAGTAAATTATTTCCATTCTTGTCACAGAAAAAGGGCTGGCTATCAAGTGAGACTAAATGTCTTCTTGATCTCAATCTTGTATATTTACTGCTAGAGCAAAATAATTATGAATATGATGAAACAGATTCACAGATGATGACATCATTTCTGTTCTCCTGTTGCCATTCTACAATGCTGCTCAATAGTTTGATATATCTGAAAACAAAAATAATATGAATAAGGAAAGTTGAATCAGGTTCAAATATTATTTATATCTTTTCTCTATTTTCTTTGTAGGTATTTGTATAATTTTTGTGACAACTGACATGACCCTCCTTCTAAATCCATTAATAATCCATAGAATAGATTGTCTCCTAAATTTTTTTTCACGGTCACAGTACTGTCACGATAGTGTGATAATAATAATAATAATAATAATTTATTCATCCTGTAAGACATTTTACATGTATAGGACAAGTCATAAAATCAGTGAACAATCACAATTTAACTGAAAAATATTCGCTAACTGAGAAATAACATTTTTCTAACATTATAACCTTAACTACTTTCCTAAATTCCTTAAAACTAAGACATTGTACATTTCTTGGAAGATGATTAAAAAACTTCATACATTGATAAAGGGGACTTTTCAAACTCAGTAGTCCTGTGTTTAGGGATGGACATAATTCTATCATTTCTAGTGTAATAGCTATGAAATACTGAGAGCTTCGTTATATTGTTTTCATTCTCTTTAGCATACAAAAGGCATCTGAGGATAAAAATTGATGCAACAGTCAAAATATGATAGTACTTGAAAAAGGGTCTGCATGAGGTTCTAGGTGTAAGATTAAACATCATTCGCAGAATCCGTTTTTGTGCTATGAATACTCTATCAACATCGGATGAGTTTCCCCATAACATAATATTATAAGAAATGTGACTATATACAAGACTATAGTAAACATTTATGAGTGAATGTAAGGGAATAGTATTTCTCTAATTCTGTGGTTATTCCGTTCATTCTTCCACATCTTGTAGAACAAAATCGTGCGAGAATATATCAGAAACGCACAGTTTTCATGGTTATATGTTATTATTCTATGTTGGCACTCCGAACTTTCCGCTACGGCTTTATCTGTCAATTCATCAAATTGCCTTAAAGAAATCAGTTCTGCCAACCAACATTTTTCAATGCAAAAATCACTAAATTATATTTATGGAAATATTTCATTGATTTCAATGAAAATGCAATGAATTGGAGAAAATAATGTATAATACTCGTACAGAAGGCTCATTCTACCACTCGTTCATTCCAAAACTCGCCACTTCGTGGCTCGTTTTTGAATTTTGAACTCGTGGAAGAATATCAATGCCTTCTGCACTTGTATTATAAATAACTATTCTCACTCTACTTATAGCATAGAAGGAGCTATTATGTTTTTTGCATACAGAATGGACATGCGAGTCCCACTTCAAGTTCTGGTCAAGATATATTCCCAGAAATCTTGCACTTTGTTTAGCTTCTATAACAAAGTCCAAATACCGCAAGGTTAGCCCACCCAAACCATAACTCCTATTTTTGATGTAAATACGTAAATACATTCTGTCTTGCTGATGTTAATCATTATACTCTTTTGACGACACCAGTCTACAAAACACTGTAGCAAGAGTTGACATAAACTCTGCAATTCTTCGAACGTCTTGGCGCTAATCACCACTGAGGTATCATCAGCAAACGAAACCAATCCCAACATGTTCATGAGAAGATTAAAATCAGTGTAACCGGATGACAAAAACAGCATGTTCTTCAAATTCATAGGTAAGTCATTTATGAACAAAAGGAAAAGAAGTGGCCCCAATACAGAACCCTGAGGTACGCCCAAATTAATATTCTCTTCTTGCGAGAAAGTGCTATCAACCTTTACAAGTATAGTTCTACTCTCTAGATAACTTCGAATCCATGTTAGAAATATCGGGTGTCCCAAACTCGATGGCCTATTAGACGTTTCTGGAAAACTAATCATAATTTTGAGCTGAAAATTTGCACATTGGGGTTTGAGACAATGATCTTTCTCCCTAAAATATTTTCAGATCTCTACAACTTCCGGTTGTACCGGAAACAGACTACCACTTCCTTATTTCAAATGGCACACCCAGTATATTATTGCATCATTAGATAGCTTTTTTGATGGCAATTTCGGCAATATGCCATACCTTGGGTAAAAATTCAACGGTTCATGAGTTATTGGGATTCTTATGAAAAAAAAGGTGGCGATGAGGACTCACATTTTTTTGAATATTTCAGCAGAAAAAGCCTTTATCGAAAAACATTTGTTTTGTTTCGTTTACGCAAATACGTAGTATTATAAGACTGTTTTCGGCTTGGACCAAAAATGTACAGGGTGTTTATAAGAGGATCATGAACTTGGACAACTCAAATTCATCAAAACTCGAAATTTTCAAATTAGAACCTATATTTTTTATTATTTCAGTCGATTCTACGTACAAAAAAAGTGGGGGTTACTTCAGCAAACCCTATACCTAAAATGAATACTTCAAGAGTTATCGGGGAAGAACTTCAAATGAGGAAAAACCGCTATTTATAACTGTGGGAATAACTGTCTGTTACTTCCGTAAAACACAGAAAGAAAATAAAATTCGATGTTCCCATAACTAAATTTGACATATCAAGAATTGTAATGAATTATTCGTAATTGAAAATTGTATTGGTTTATGGATTTCTCAACAATACCAACGAAAAATTAATTAAAATTCATGAAATGTAAAATTTAGTTATCCAAACATCGAATTTTATTTTCTTTCTGTGTTTTACGGAAGTAACAAACAGTTATTCCCACAGTTATAAATAGCGGTTTTTCCTCATTTGAAGTTCTTCCCCGATAACTCTTGAAGTATTCATTTTAGGTATAGGGTTTGCTGAAGTAACCCCCACTATTTTTGTACGTAGAATCGACTGAAATAATAAAAAATATATGTTCTAATTTGAAAATCTTGAGTTTTGATGAATTTGAGTTGTCCAAGTTCATGATCCTCTTATTAACACCCTGTAAATTTTTGGTCCAAACCGAAAACAGTCTTATAATACTACGTATTTGCGTAAACGAAACAAAACAAATTTTTTTCGAAAAAGGCTTTTTCTGCTGAAATATTCAAAAAAATGTTGTAATAATCGGGAATTTGAGATTCTCGATTATTGGGTCTGGACGTCGCCAACGTGCGGTAGGTAGACTAGACCCTTTTTAGGTCAGGCACTTGACATTTGACTTGGTGGAGACTAATAAAGTGTGAAATTTATTGGTTCCCTATTTGTCCTATTTGTCAAATCTGGATGATGGAAATCTTTTTGTACAAGTCGATACTTAGGTGCAGTCTCGACCTCAGCCGATAAGAATGTACGTTTTGGGGTGTTAAAAATTAGTTTATCGAAGTTTGTTGAGTGGTCTCCTTATGGGAACATGCAATCCGTGGGAAGAGAAAAACTTGGCAACAACGGAAAAAAATCCAAGACGTTATTTTTGAAGGTACGCCCATCGGGGGCGGGAAAATAAGTAACCTTAGGCCGAATCAGAGAAAAATTAAGCAGTTAGTGACGAGTAAGTTTCGGGAAACGGTTAGTTTCGGGGAGTTCAGGGAACTCAAGAATCAGTTCGGGAATTAGGGAGTTAGTGACGAGTAAGTTTCGGGAAACGGTTAGTTTCGGGGAGTTCAGGGAACTCAAGAATCAGTTCGGGAATTAGGAAGTTTAGAGTTGAAGGTAGAAGTTAGTCGATATAAATGTTTTGGAAGATTAGGTTTGAAACGTAGTTTGGAAAATTCAATAATAATATATTTTTTTTTTGGTTTTGTCACGGGTCGACAATAGATTCAGTAGAGTTAAAGATTAGTCATAACGGTATCGGTTCGCCAAAGTTTTCGTGAGGTTCGAGATACGTTTCGCGATAGTGGACTGGATGTGAAGGATTATATCCACCGAAGGAATTGACAGGTAGCAAGTGAGAAATTCAAAAGTTTAATTTTTTTTTTTTTTTTTTTTGTTTGGTTGTTCTGTCCAATGTTCTGAAATCTCCAGTTAGTTTATGTAAAAGTTTAAGGCAAGTCCTCCAAAGATCAGTTCTGGCTCAAGCTTAATTTTGTTTAATTTTTTTTGTGTTATTAAAATTATAAAAGAGCTTATGCCTTTTAGTTATCCCTAGATCTGTTCCCAAAGAAAAAAATCCAGTTTAACACTAAGTCCTGTCCCTAGTGCGACAGGCCTTACCCACACTTTCTCCCTTAATAAAGGAGAAATTTTGATTAACATCTTTATAACACTACCACCACCTTGATCAGAGGAAAGCCGCTCTTCCAATGATCACAAGAGGCGGTGGATTAGTACAAATGGTGACAGCCGGTGCGATGTGTTAATTTTTTTTCTTTGGAACAACATAGTCGATTTTTTTTTTCCGAAAGAATTTTGGATTTTTGAAGAGGTAGATATTTTGAATAAATCTTGGAAGAAGCAAATTTTTAAGTTGTTGGACATATAGCCGATTCAATTTGAGTGGAATTATTCTGACAATTTTATTCGTGATAAATAATAGTTGAATACTAGAGATAGAGATCATAGATATTGGAATAAACTGAGAGATTTCTGGACGAAGGAATTGATGATATTGAGTGATTGAAGAATTAATCATATGTTGTAACAGTTTCAGCTAGATAATTTTATTCAGGGAAATACTTTAGGAGAAAGCCGTTAAGGAGTACGAGATCGGTGTAACTAAATTTGTTGAGTTGTATGAATTTTTTTTTTTTGGTAATATTTGGGTGAACATTTTATTCCTCAGGACTTTAGTAGACATTTTGTACCTACCTAAATAAATCGTTTATTTGTTTAGACAGTAATTTAAGAAAAAACGCTGACAATGTTGCCGACGGCGAGCACCATCTCTACGGCGAATACAAGTTGTTTATCGAAAATTCCATTTAGATACCCTTTAGGAATGATCGCAACAACACTAGATAATTTTTCAGGCAAGGACGCAACTAGGTATTTCGAAAAATTTGAACTTAGGTCGCAATTAGACGGATGGAGTGAATATGAGACGTTGACATTGCTTAAATTCAAACTTGTAGGGGACGCGTATAATTTTTTCAAATCTGATATTGCCCTAAGTTATTTATCATATGCAGAATTAAAAGCAAAATACCTTCAAAAATTCACTCCATTTAGGTTACCTTGGGAAAATCAGTGGAATTTGAATAATTGTTTTCAGAGACAGGATGAAGACGTTTCATCTTTTTGCACTAGATTGAGAATTATAGGGGCGGAACTATTAAGTGAGGATTTGTCCGGGGCAACGAAAGATGAGGAATCGGGTATTAGGAAGAAAAATAGGGATTTGATTCTAAATCAATTCAAAATTGGACTACGTAAAGAAGTTATGAGGGAAGTCGGTATTTTTTTATTGCGCGAGGAAAATTTGGATTTAGAAAAAGCAGAGGAACTAGTAAGATTGCAGGAAACGACTCATGAAATGTTGCAAGGGAGATTATCTACTAGAAATATATCGGAAATTAAATTCGGAGTAATATGTCAATTTTGCAGAGAAGTAGGTCATTCGGCAAAAGAGTGTAGAAGTACTTGGGCAAATTGGAGGAACATTCATCAAAACGTCAAAAAAGGCTGTTATTCTTGTGGCCAACCGGGTCACTTCGCGAAGGAATGTCGGACTTACAGGAGATCAGTAAGAAGAAATAGTAAAGTATGTTATTCCTGCAATCAGACAGGACACTGGTCGAGAGATTGCCCAACGAAAAATTGGAGAGAAACCCAATTTCGTAATAATTCTCATTATCGACCATGTTCAGTTAGTAATGAGTTCAAAATCGGAAATATCAGAAAAGTTTACCTCAGTGAAAATAAGTCTGAAGGATTAGCGGAAAAGAAAATGACGGCAATTCAGGAGGATGAATCGCGAATTGAGAAAAGGAACATACAATCGGTCGAAAAACAGATGAAAAGTCACATAAATAATGATATTTTTCCAAAAGTGAATGAAGTTAGGGAACTTGAAGTCGAGACGCAGTACAAAGATATTAACAATTCAAATATGATAAAAGAAAGGGGTAGCGGTATTAAACGAGAGATTATAAGGGATAACGAGGAACACGGATTGACGGTTAGGAAAATGATGGAATGTGAGAATTTGAGGGACTTAGACGGTAGGAGAGATGATTCGGTCACAACGGCAAAGAAAATTAGAAAACCTGATACCACTTTGGAATCAGGGGTTGTAAAATTAAAGAACAATACAGAAATAAAGAAATTACTAGTTGGTGAAACAATGAAATTAGAGTCAAGACCAATTCACGAGATAGCTAATCAAAATATCCAGGCAGAAAAATCGGCAAGGGTGACTAGAGTTAATACGAAATCAGTGGACCCCCAGTTCAAGTTGGCGGATTTGGTGTACTTAAAAGAAATGAACGCAAAAAGGGGATTATCAAGAAAACTATTGAAAAACTGGGCTGGACCGTATAGAGTAACCGAAATAATTGGTCCTGTGACGTGCAGGGTAAGAAAATGCGGGGGCAGAGATGAACAAATTGTACATGTAAATCGATTAAAACCGTACACTGCACTAGGTGATGAAATGGGAGAAATATTAGAAAAACGCGTGAGATCGGGATATACGGACCTGGATACTGATTCAGACGAAGAGCAGGAGGAGTTAGGAAAATTCCCCCCGTTTTTGATCCCCACTTGGGAAAACCTGGATGAAGATCAGGGGGAAAGCGAAGAAGAATCGGTAGAAGAAGTTGAAATTCCTGTTCGACGGTCGAATAGATTAAGGCGCCCACCTGATCGATGGGGCTACTACTAATCGCGAAAGACAGCCTCAGATAACGCGGGAATGGTAATTTCATATGAATTTTCTTTTTTATTTTTATTGTAGATTTTCATTTTTTTTTAAGTTTAATGTAGGATTAATTAAGTAAGATAGATAGTAGAAGATAGGGTAATATAGCGTAACGTCGCAATGGGTAACGTGAGGAAAATCTTAGAGATATGACCTTCAGGTGATGTGAATCGGCTCCTGCCCTTTTCGTAGATTCCAGGGACTCGCTAACTCGGAGAGCGAGAATCTGTTTGATATATTAGATAATTCAAGTAGTATTCATCGTTTTGTTTGGTTTAACATTTTATTGGAAAAAACATTGTGGTCGCTGAAGGACATCCCTCGACTGCAGTTCATAGGTGAGCACAATGTTTTGTTGAATAGTGGCAATGGGTGGAATGTTCTATTGTATGTATAATATTTTGTGTGTGTTTTGTTCAAATTTAGATATTATGTATTTTAATGAACCTCTTAGAAATGTTTTTGGTCTAATATATAGCTCCTAAGTTGTTCAACTTGCTTCCTGGAGAATATAAATCTTCCGTACACCACCCTAATTTCAAGAGAAAAGTGGGGAAATGGCTTCAATGTTCAGACAGAAATATTATTAACAACAAATAACTTGTGCTCAAAAATTTGAGGAGATATATTGATTATAGGATATTGTGATACTGTTATGAGTCTGAATTTTGTAAAATTGTTTTTCGTTCTTTTTTTTTTATTGTTATTTTTGATCAGCATTGTTGTGACCTCGTTGATATGTAGAAGTGAAAGAACATCACTTACAAGTAGCAACGCTACTTCTATGATTTATGTTTATTTTCATATTATTTTCATATAATTTATATAGGTAGTACGAGGAAGGAGAAACCAACCGTCGTGAAGAAGGACCAAATTGTAGTTAAGGGAATAACCTTCCTCCCAATCGTGTGTGTCTACCGCGAATAGTATATGTGCGGATAAAAACACTTAATTAATGTGATGTCCCGGTGTGTCCAAGCGACACTATACTACAGTTCGCGCCTGAGAAGCGTAGACAGTTTCGTTGAGCAACCAGGCGAAAGGGTTAAGTTGGAGGTTATGGATGAAGTTACTCAGTTGTTCATTTGCGAGATATAAGTATGGAGAAATGAAGAGAAGAAAGTCAGCGAGAAACTGAGGATGCAGAAGAAGTTTACACAAACCGTAACTTCGCACAAATCCGATCATGTCATACACTGCGGATACTGAGGAAGATATCAACGATTTTGAATAACAACAACACTTCATCGTACTTTAACTATACCCTAATGTATGGAGGAGCAGACTACCAGTCTTGCGAAAAAACGCTCAAAAAGTGAATCGCGAATTACAAACGATATGCGTAAAATAGTCCAACTATAGACTTATCTCACGATCGTTGTGTAACGTTGAGGACAAGTGACACTATGCCCCCTTTCCCTATCCTTGGAGGTTATTCCTGAAGCGAAGTCTGGGTCCAGGAGAAAACGAAATATCGTCCTGAATGAAAACACTAGATGCCGTCATGACGAGACCAGGATGTGCCGCGAAAGTGTACTAGAATTGCGAAAGTGAACTCATAGAACTCCATGTTGGAGCAGTGAAGTGGTTAAGAAGAGATATTTTAAAGAATTTATGACGAATTTTGTTTTTCTTTTTAGACTGAAGATTTTTTTTATTTATTTTTTTTTGTTGGTTGAAAATTTTTGGAATTGATCATGTAGTAAGAAAAAAGAACATACCACCTTAGTAATAATAGTTTTTTTTGAGGGATTGAGTTTAAATAAGTCAATTTAAATTTTTTTTTTGGTTTGATATGTTTTGATATGAATGCTTGATTGGTTATTGCATTAATGTATATATTTTGGTTATATGTGTTTGGGAGATGATGAACTATTGGACAGAAGACAAGGAGGACAAGGGAAAAGTTATGGCAACCGATGTCATAACTTTTTCGAAGAGGGATGTATCTGTAATAATCGGGAATTTGAGATTCTCGATTATTGGGTCTGGACGTCGCCAACGTGCGGTAGGTAGACTAGACCCTTTTTAGGTCAGGCACTTGACATTTGACTTGGTGGAGACTAATAAAGTGTGAAATTTATTGGTTCCCTATTTGTCCTATTTGTCAAATCTGGATGATGGAAATCTTTTTGTACAAGTCGATACTTAGGTGCAGTCTCGACCTCAGCCGATAAGAATGTACGTTTTGGGGTGTTAAAAATTAGTTTATCGAAGTTTGTTGAGTGGTCTCCTTATGGGAACATGCAATCCGTGGGAAGAGAAAAACTTGGCAACAACGGAAAAAAATCCAAGACGTTATTTTTGAAGGTACGCCCATCGGGGGCGGGAAAATAAGTAACCTTAGGCCGAATCAGAGAAAAATTAAGCAGTTAGTGACGAGTAAGTTTCGGGAAACGGTTAGTTTCGGGGAGTTCAGGGAACTCAAGAATCAGTTCGGGAATTAGGGAGTTAGTGACGAGTAAGTTTCGGGAAACGGTTAGTTTCGGGGAGTTCAGGGAACTCAAGAATCAGTTCGGGAATTAGGAAGTTTAGAGTTGAAGGTAGAAGTTAGTCGATATAAATGTTTTGGAAGATTAGGTTTGAAACGTAGTTTGGAAAATTCAATAATAATATATTTTTTTTTTGGTTTTGTCACGGGTCGACAATAGATTCAGTAGAGTTAAAGATTAGTCATAACGGTATCGGTTCGCCAAAGTTTTCGTGAGGTTCGAGATACGTTTCGCGATAGTGGACTGGATGTGAAGGATTATATCCACCGAAGGAATTGACAGGTAGCAAGTGAGAAATTCAAAAGTTTAATTTTTTTTTTTTTTTTTTTTGTTTGGTTGTTCTGTCCAATGTTCTGAAATCTCCAGTTAGTTTATGTAAAAGTTTAAGGCAAGTCCTCCAAAGATCAGTTCTGGCTCAAGCTTAATTTTGTTTAATTTTTTTTGTGTTATTAAAATTATAAAAGAGCTTATGCCTTTTAGTTATCCCTAGATCTGTTCCCAAAGAAAAAAATCCAGTTTAACACTAAGTCCTGTCCCTAGTGCGACAGGCCTTACCCACACTTTCTCCCTTAATAAAGGAGAAATTTTGATTAACATCTTTATAACACTACCACCACCTTGATCAGAGGAAAGCCGCTCTTCCAATGATCACAAGAGGCGGTGGATTAGTACAATGTGAGTCCTCATCGCCACCTTTTTTTTCAAAAGAATCCCAATAACTCATGAACCGTTGAATTTTTACCCAAGGTATGGCATATTGCCGAAATTGCCATCAAAAAAGCTATCTAATGATGCAATAATATACTGGGTGTGCCATTTGAATTAAGGAAGTAGTAGTCTGTTTCCGGTATAACCGGAAGTTGTAGAGATCTGAAAATATTTTAGGGAGAAAGATCATTGTCTCAAACCCCAATATGCAAATTTTCAGCTCAAAATTATGATTAGTTTTCCAGAAACGTCTAATAGGCCATCGAGTTTGGGACACCCGATATACCCCTGAATCCGTTGTAACATTTATTAACAAGGAACTCATAGGAAAGACTATCAAAAGCCCGTGACAAATCAAAAAACAACCCCGCGACGAACAAATCTTTATCAAGGCAATCATGCACAAACTCAACGAAAAACAAAGCTGCCATATGAGTCGAGCGACCTGACCTGAAGACATGTTGTGCAGTGTATAATATATTATACTTATCTATATAGTTCATCATTCGATTGTAAACGATTCTTTCAAAAACTTTGGAGAAGACAATGAGAACAGAGATAGGTCTGTAATTAGCAACATCATGTACATCATTTTTCTTATAAATAGGCAAGACTATGGCTTTTTTAAAAGATTAGGGAATACATCTGAGCTTATTGACAAATAAATTATATGGGCAAAATGAGGTGCGATTGCAGGTCCAATATTTTACAGTATACGTGTTGAAATATGATCAATGCCCGAACACTTGTTGTTTTTCAAATTATTTATTACATTGATCACCTCATTGTCCAGAACTGGTTGAAAAAAGAAGTTGAAATTCAAAATTGAAGAGGTCGTGCACGCATTGGACAAGTTAGAATTATAATAATCGTGCAGGGCTTTTTCAGTTACTGAGGAAAAATATTTAGCAAATATAACCGCTAGATTTTCAGGGTCAACATATGATTTTCCATCAATAATCAACTCAATGGGCTTGTATTTTTTTAACGTTCGGTTTGTTTGGGAATTCACGATACTCCACACTGTTTTATTTTTGTTGTCAGAGGTTTCAATCAGATTACTGAAATATCTAGATTTTGTTTCCTTGATTAACGAGTTATATGAGGATTTGCTTCTCCTATAATTGTCATAGGTAGATTGGCATTTCATGTTAGTATACAGCCAATAACATTTATCAAGATTTCGCTTTGCCAGGTGAATAGCGGGAGTGATCCAACGCTTGTCATATTTAGTATGATTATTAGATTGAATTAATGGAAAAAATTTTTGGAAACTATCTACAATAAGATACATGAATGCTTCAAAGCATTCATCAACGTCATGAGAACAATAAAGAAAGGAAAAATTACAATTATTGATAAAATGACTAAAATAGTCAAGATTTTGAGGGCTCAAATCCCTGACCAATTTATGTGAAAGAGTTTGTTTCGGAATAAAACCCACTGGAAACTTGAGTGAGAGAACTCTATGGTTCTACTATGTACGTAGGAATAATAGATACAGTCCATTCAGGAATTATTGACATCGAAGTAGGCCATGAACGTCTAGTCGCGGCTTTATTTCTGGTTTCAAAAATATAACTAAAAATTGCTATGGCTCATCATAGAAATAACCAGTTTAAATTATTTTCATCATTTTTGTATCCGAAAAATCCTGAATTTTCGAAATTACGATTATTACGAAGGGACGCATACAGTCATGATTTCATAAATTGAAATTAATATTATATAACGTAAAAACATAGTGAAATGCTATCTCATTTCAAGGAAATCCAATGAAGAGATATCTATTCATTTAAGAAACAATCCCATTGAAGATCATTAAAATATGCATATTCCTTTTCACCAAAGGCTCTTCAAAAATTGTTGCATTACTGATGAACACTGGACTGGATACCAACCTGCTTGCAAAATTTTTATCAAATAACTCTTATGGATCATTTTAACTGTGGTGTATAAACTGGTGAAGAAAAAACTGGTTGATAAATTTAAATAGTGTAGCTTAGTGAATGGAAGAGTCATATCATAATAAGACAGAAATAATATTCAGAGAATCCATTTAGTATAATTATGAAAAATTTTGACATCACAGTTGTACTGTAACTTTCAAAATTGGAACCAATTTATCAGCCGATGTATAAATTAAAAAGTCACTATTTATGGAAACTGTTCATGATATGAATGGTTGATTAAACTTGTATGAAAAATATAGGTACTATTTGTACTCGAGTTTTCTGTTTTTTATTGAAATGCTTTTATACTAGTTACTATTAAATTACATAAATTATTTTGCCCATAACAGCTTTAACTCACTCACTAAAAGCATTTTTGCATGAAATTATTTTTAATTTGTGAATTTCAAAATTTTATTGCATTCTATTATTATCTTAGAGTGGGTAAGAGGTGAAGAAATTCTTGAAGTTACTCTTCTGAATATATTTTTCGATTAAATACTCAGTAAAAATTCTATGAGGCAATTGGAATTTATTAGATTTTTGGATTACTCATTGAAGAACAAAAAACAGATAAAACAATACTTAATTTCAATATAGAATATAAATAAACTATAGATGCAATGCCAAGACTTTGTTTAGCAATCTAATTATAAAATAATTCTCTCTTCATAGATTTATATAATCCTCATGATCACCACTGTCAAAACAAAACATCCAAGTAAAAATCCAAATATCCAGCATTCAAAATAGTGCTTCTTCTACTTTTACCCTTGAATATACTTGAAAAACATTTTGTTTTCTTTCTAGAGTCCACTGTTGAATAATGCTGGCATTTTCAAATTACCAAGTTTCCTCCAGATAAATGAATTTCACATTTTGTTGCAAATATTCTCTGTATTCACCATAAAATCGTACTCAACTTATTACATTTTTCTGTTTATCAATAAGAATTTTCCGTTTATTAACTAAATTATTAATTATGAACTTGGAATCAATTAAGTTTATGTAATGTTGTCTTTGATTGATTAAAATTCAGATGCTTGTTGGTCAAATTTCATCCAGGCTTATATATTGGTTGCTTTTGGCTCGGCTTCTGGTAACAATCAAATCATTCAATGATTCTTTGAAGGTGAAATCGTATTGCACAGGTTTTTCACTAATAATCCAGGTTGTAATTACTTGCCTTCTTTTTTCAAACAGTACTGTGAGAAATACTCAAATAAACTAATCAATGTGTGTTTGAAATTGATACAACTTTTAAGTTTCAAAATTTCTTCGATCAAAACCAATAACACAAACAAACTGAAATCTAACCTCCTGTCAATGACATTTCCAATGCCAACCCGAAATCTGCAATTCAAAATGTTACTGAATGAGCCAGTACCAACTTAATTTCGATTTTCCAAAGCCACCCGGGATGTCAATAATTCCTGAATGGACTGTAGGTTCGTATTGCTCGCAGATTTATTGAATCGATCCTTATGCTTAAAAAAAAAAACAAAATGAGATGAGATGAGACCGTCTGAATGCATCGAAGGCTGCCGTCGAGAAGCAATAAAAGACCCTTTTGGGTGTTAAAACAATTAAATTTTTTGGACAACAAGCGTTTTCTTGCAAATTATCCACATCTGTTGAAATGAAATATTTGAAAGACTATTCATTCTTTCCTGTTCAACTAGTTCAAGTAGTAAAGCAATAAAAGATCCTTTTGGGTGTTATAATAATAAAATTTTTTGGACAACAAGCGTTTTCTTGCAAATTATCCACATCTGTTGAAATGAAATATTTGAAAGACTATTTATTCTTTCCTGTTCAACTAGTTCAAGTAGTAAAGAGAACAACTTTCTTCAATAAAAGACCCTTTTGGGTGTTAAAATAATAAAATTTTTTGGACAACAAGCGTTTTCTTGCAAATTATCCACATCTGTTGAAATGAAATATTTTACAGACTATTTATTCTTTCGTGTTCAACTAGTTCAAGTAGTAAACAACTTTCTTCAAAGCAGGCTGTTTTAGTAGAATTGCTGAATCGGGATATTACGATTTTGACGAAACAGAAAAGGTGTCGTTTTGTATAAGTTTTTTGCTGAATTTATCGAAAATATGAGTGCCAGTGATAGTGGGGGCGAAGGAACAAGTCATGGTCCATTACCGAAGAAAAGAAAGTATTACCAGACCTATAAGAGTGATTGGGAAAAATTACCCGAGTTTAGAGGTAGGCTCACACACAATAAAAAAGGACCTGAATTTGCTTTGTGCAAGTCTTGCAATAAAGACATTTCTGTGAAAAATGGAAAAGATGCCCTTTCGAAACATTGTGCATCAATTTCTCATAAAGAAAAATCAAAAAAGATTGTCAACCAGCCCACAATAACCAATTTTACAAGTGGTTTGGCAGCAGAACGAAGGAAATTGGACGATGATGTTAAAAAGGGTAAGTCAACTGATAATACTGTATTTCCTTCAATGAATTATATTTTCTCTTTTAAGAGAAATAAGAATAGCTGCTTTTATAGCTGAGCATAACCTTCCTTCACTATAACGGACCACCTGACAAAATTAATGTCTTCTGTTTGTCATGAATCGAAAATAGCTAAGGAGCTAACGTGTGGTCGAACCAAAGCCAACGGTATTGTTAGGAATGTCATTGGTAAAGAAAATTTCAGGACAATATGTCGCAATTTACAAAGAAAAAAATTTTCTTTGATAGTAGATGAATCTACTGACTTAGGTTGTTTGAAACATTTATGCCTGGTTGTTAGATATTTAAATGACGAAAATGTAATAGAGGATCATTTTTTTACCCTGGTTAAATAGTCATGTTCTGATGCGAAAACATTATACAATGAAATCATTGCAATTTTCGTGAAATTTGAAATTCCATACAAGGAAAATTTGATTGGATTTGCTGCAGATGGCGCAAACGTTATGATGGGGGCAAACAATTCTTTGATGACCCACTTAAAAATTGATGTGCCTTCATTATACACAATGAAATGTATTTGCCACTCACTTCATTTGTGTGCCTCGTACGGCTGTCAAAAACTGCCACGGTTTGTTGAGGACCTCACGCGTGACATTCATAATTATTTTAGCTCTAGTCCAAAAAGACAGTCCGAATTAAAGGAATTCCAAAACTTTTGCCATGTGAAGGTGCATAAAATATTGCATCCTTCCCAAACGCGCTGGTTGTCGGTCCACATGGTTGTCGCGAGAATTTTGGAGCAGTATGCTGCTCTGAAATTATTTTTTACGGACGCAGTGGCTAAACACGACGTTGTAGCCACTGAAAATATTTTAATCAAATTGAATGATATTGTAACAAAATTATTTCTACAATTTTTAGACTTCATCTAACCGATATTCAATAATTTGAATAAAGAAATGCAATCAGAAGCACCAAAATTACATGTCCTCTATAAAAATGTTTGTGGTTGTTTGAGAACAATTTATGATTGTTTTTTAAAAAGATCATATATATCAAAAACTCAAATAGACGATATTGACTTCAAAGATCCAAATAACCATCTACCAATAGAGGAATGTTATTTTGGTGCTTCCTTTACCAGAACAATTTTAGAAAAAAATATTTCTGAACAGCAATTGAGTTTATTCTGAGGTTCTGAGGAAATAAAAGATTTCCTCTGCAAAATAATATTTCGAGAAAACTCACATTCATGGATCCAGCAGTAGTTAAATCTGGAAATATTGCTTCCATTGCTGAAGTGGTAGCATTATTTCCAAATCTAATTAACGAAAATGATTTTCAAGAACTGGACACTGAATGGCGATTACTCAGAAATCTACCGGACCTTCAGCAACTACCGGATGTGTACAAGAGTTTTGGAAAGCCCTAAAAAAAATTAAATCTGGAGAAGGATTGGAGGTATTTATTAAATTAACAAGATTTGTATTCAATATTTTATGCTTTTCGCACTCATCTGCCAATGTAGAGCGCATATTTTCATCAATAAATTTGATGAAAACAAAACAGCGGAACGCTCTGAATACAGAAACAATATCAGGGTTACTTCATTGTAAAGATTATATAAAAAAAGAAAATTGTTTTGATTTCAAAATACCTCAGAACATGACATCAACAATGAATAAAGATACCATATTTGAATTATAAATATTATGAATTGTAAATATAAATTGTAAATTGATAACTTCTCTAAGAAAATTTTTTTTATTAATTTATTCTTACATGTTTGAGCCTCTCAGAATATTTTCAAAAATCATTATTTTATATATATATATATATATATATATATATATATATATATATATATATATATATATATATATATATATATATATATATATGATGAATCATAAAAATGAAGGAACACGCTTTATGAGCAAAATATAATGACTGAGTATGAAATTTATCGTATACAGATTACAAAGTGATTCGTGAAGGCCGTTGGTAGAGATATTTCAAAGAAAGACTCGAGATAAACACTTGACATTTTATAAAAACTTTGTTAAGAGATACAAAAAAACTTCAGATTCGTTCAACTTCCGATTTCACCGGAAATGTAACTTGCAATATTTTTAATTCATAATGAAATCACTCATTGAATTCTACATGGCTTCAATGTATTGTCTGCATATTTTTCCAGAAAATTGTCTGAATTCCTCAAATTCTTCCAAAAATTAATTCAAATATTAATAGCTGAGATTTTTACATAAACATTTCTACTTTTCTAGCTTCTATCAGAATGCCAAACGTGAACCAACGTGGCCCTACGATGGACAAACGATCCTGAAATTTCGACCTCAAAATTTGCATTTGGGGATGCCAACTTCACACTTCCCGTGAATTCGAATGGTCGATGTTTCTGGTTTCTATTTTCGGACAAATTAAATTATAAGGTGGACAAATGAAATTATTGGGTGAACAAACGTGGAACTACGATGGACAAACGATTCTGAAATTTTGATCTCAAACTCCGCATTTGCGGGTGACAACTTTACACTTTCCAAATTATCAAATGTTCGTTTTTTTGGTTTCTGAGGGTGGACAAACGTGGACTTATGATGGTCAAACGATCCGTAAATTTTGCTCAAAATTCGCTATTGGGGGTGCCAATTTCACACTTTCCGAAATTTTGGTTGCTGTGGTGGACAAACGATCTATGCCATTTTAAATACTTTTCTCTAATTCTGTGGTTATTCCGTTCATTCTTCCACATCTTGTAGAACAAAATCGTGCGAGAATATATCAGAAACGCACAGTTTTCATGGTTATATTTTATTATTCTATGTTGGTACTCCGAACTTTCCGCCACGGCTTTATCTGTCAATTCATCAATTTGCCTTAAAGAAATCAGTTCTGCCAACCAACATTTTTCAATGCAAAAATCACTTAAATATATTTATGGAAATATTTCATTAATTTCAATGAAAATGCAATGAATTAGAGAAAATAATGTGTGGCGGCTTCTCATAAAGCTCCACATAGCAACAATATATACACAGCATTCGGTAGCCTAGACGTTAAGAGGTAGACTCACGCACCGAGATACGACAAAGGTCCCGGGTTCGAATCCCGGCGGCTCCCGGTAATAATAAATTCCCCAAGCGTCTGTGACACGGCACACACAATTATACCAAAGTCACACTGATGAGTCCGGTGTGTGTGCCAGGGACGAAACGCATAAGTAGGCATACGTGAAATCCTACATTGGTGACCCCGACGTGATGGCGGAAAACTGCGGCGTTGGAGCGCAGAGGCGACTCACTGCCCCGCTCAACGTTACGGCTACTGGAGTGTCCATCGGACACTAGAGCCGATGGCACGCCGAGCCTCGTGTTTCCGTCGTCACAGCATGCAAGCCCGACGTGATGGGAATGGCCATCTTAACGATGTGTCCTGGAAAGCAGAAGGTCGATGCATAGCTCCCATTCATCTGCAATTTCCAACGAAACTCTAGACGCCCGTTCCCATGACGTGCAATACGTGCTCCTTGGTCTGCCGCGGTATGCCGGACGTGAATAGGCGGCATTCCCCGTCCGTACGATGCCGCGAGGTGCAGCTCTGATTAGGCGGCAATCACCCGGCTGCACCGATGACCTCGTAACACGCATAAGTTTCGTTCCTCCGTCACTGGGGAGGGAGTCATGTGGCGGCTTCTCATAAAGCTCCACATAGCAACAATATATACACAGCATTCGGTAGCCTAGACGTTAAGAGGTAGACTCACGCACCGAGATACGACAAAGGTCCCGGGTTCGAATCCCGGCGGCTCCCGGTAATAATAAATTCCCCAAGCGTCTGTGACACGGCACACACAATTATACCAAAGTCACACTGATGAGTCCGGTGTGTGTGCCAGGGACGAAACGCATAAGTAGGCATATGTGAAATCCTACAAATGTATAATACTCGTACAGAAGGCTCATTCTACCACTCGTTCATTCCAAAACTCGCCACTTCGTGGCTCGTTTTTGAATTTTGAACTCGTGGAAGAATATCAATGCCTTCTGCACTTGTATTATAAATAACTATTTTGCAATTTGGGGGTGTTGCTCAGAAAATGAACGGAAAAGTTGTCGATTCTCATATCTCCCAAACGGTGCCTGGACAAATGAAAAAAAAGGGTGGACAATCTTGGACAAATGATCTTGAAATTTTGATCCTAATTTCGTATTTGGTGGTGCCAGCTTCACACAGCTGAATCATTTTCATCGTAATGGCCACGTTATGCTAATTCGAAAGCATCACAAAATTTAATACAGTTTATAATGTTCGATAAAATGTATTTGTTCTTTTTCACTTGCTTTCACTTGCTGATTATGTTTCCGGATATTCAGTCGTTAAATACTGTTCAATTGTGGTCAAATATCTAGTTTATCTAATAAATTAAAACCAAAGAAGTGTGCCTTGGAGCTCTGATGTTTTTTAATTTTTTTTAATGGATTAAATCCTGGACACCATTCTGGTCTATTCTGTTTGAACATCACCAGCAAATAACACGGAAAACAATAACGACTAAGTGTCTATCTCAAAGGTTTTTTTATACTCCCTTTTTTCCTTTTTTTCATGCGTGATCGATAAATTCGGTTTAAGACGACCGGTACTCTTTATTTTTGATTTTTTTCTAATGTTAGCGAAGAAGAATGATTTATTTATTTATTAACAGAAAAAAATCTAGGTAAACCTATAAAAGACTCAGAATATAAATTTAACAAAAATGAATACTACATTCTAAATAATCAATCGAAACATCGAAAAAAAAGGTTATGCTCTCACTATGTAGCAACAAACTCAATCGAAATTTACGCAATCCCGAAAGAACTTTGTTTTCAAATATTGTTCGTTAATGCAAATCGGATCCCCTAATGTTATGCCATAATAGCGCGCCAATACAACAAAAGTAGTTTCCCCTTACACAGGACAAAGATGCATAGAAAACCTGGTGTGTCTACTTATACCTTTCAAACAAAACGGGAAATTTTTCTGATTTATACCTATTTGATTACGAGGGATCGCGTCTGTTTCAGATGGCGCATACAACATTTATATTTGACATTTTTCGCGAATCTCGACTCTCGTGACCTTTGAGTACAGAATAATAATATTTTATATTGAATGCTTGTGACAATCTTCTATACTCTGAATAGACCAATAGCCGTCTGTCATTATATTCCATTCTTTTCATTAAAAATTCGATATGAACTAAATTGTAATTTATTGTGAAAGTTTACATTGTCTCAAATCCAAGCGCGGTCCCAGGGGGGGGGGTCATAACCCCCAGCGTTTCAAGCAGACAAGGTACGAAATGGAATTAATAATAATATTAGTTGTAAATTACAAAATTCATATCTTTTCCGTCGAAGTGTACAAAAGTTATCTAATTGGTACAGAAACGTTTAACGGCATAAATATGAACATTCCTTGTTTCTGAGTCATTCCTATGACTTTCAGGCGTTTTGAAATGGCTTTTAGTGTCACTCCTATTGATCCTACAATTATTGTTGCGTTTGACATGAGTCTTGAACATTTATTGCCTCCAATTCTGCATCTTCAAGAAACTTATCCCTTCCACCGCGATGCTGGTCTTCGACATCAAAATCACCATTCTTGAAGCGTTAAAACCACTCTTCTATTTATTTATTTATTCAATCAAACGGAACAAGCCATTTAACAGATGTACCAGAAAATAACTAAACCTAGACATAAACAATATCGTTGGTACGTTCTTTCACCAATATCGTTCTCACTATAGGTATTTGAAAGCATTCGATGAACCTCAGCCGCGGATTTCTTCATATTTTAGTAGAAAATTGAAACCTCCCGCAAATGACGAGAATTTGGCTCGTAAGCTAACACTGTTAATCGTGAATAACTTTATGATGCAGACACAAATCGACTAACATGTCAATGGCGTTATGTTCACAAATACCTAAACTTATTTTATGACATCTACGATATATTTATTTCTACTACCACTTACCGTTACAGTCATCTATTGCAAAACGGCGGACGCAAAGTTGTACGCCTTATATAAAAATTCATATGAATATCTAAATATAAATATTTTTGAGGTAAGGCTTGATATCGGTATAATCTGGGATTTGGTCCCATAGAAAAACTCTAAGCCCATAACGGCGAACCCCCTCAAAATTTAAGGCTAGGACCGCCCTTGATTTGTCGTCATGGAAAGTTATTTGCATCAAATATTTTCATGTGAGCAAGGGCGAAACGGTATATTCTAGGAAAAAAATCATATAGAATTCCACCCTAGAATCAGCATAGTATACCGAGTAATCGTCTGAAATCAGCTAACGATACAAGGTTTCCGAAAAAAATCTTTTATTTTCTAGACGGATCTACCGGCATAGTCGGCGAGCAGAGCGAGTTATCTATAATATTATTGATATACTGAACTATCTAAAAACTCTGGAATAGAAATTAAAAAATATTTTCTTTCAGGTAGCACTCAATAAAATTCACCTTTTTCTGAAAGTGATTTTAGATAACATGAAAATCTGTACCATACAATTCTTAAATGTGATTCATTTAACTATTTCAATACTATTCTCATCTGAATAACTCAATATTTTTCGTAAAAAAAAATTAAAAGCGCGTTATTCCCATAGCCATATCAAGCTATTTCATTACTATTTCCATCCGAATAACTCAATATTTCTCATTAAAAAAATTAAAAACGCTTTATTCCCATAGCCATTTAGCTATTTCAATAATCAACTAATGCGAAAAGCGATATTTCTCCGAAAAAAATTAAAAACGCGTTATTCCCTCAGTAAATTCGCATTTTCTGCGTTTCTACTTCCATCCTTCACAACACCTCTCTCTCTTCGATAGTCCGCAGAGCGAAGCGAGTAGAAGCCACGTGAGGGCCAGTCCATGTTATTATAGGTCTATGGTTCGAAATCATAATGTGAAATATTAAAAAATATCGAAATTTAGAATCGCAAAACTGCAATTCTGCATAACGGAAATATTCCATAAAAAATGGGAGCAAACTACTAAATTTTAGTTTTCAACTGAATTTGGTCACGATAAATCTGGAATTTCGACTAATGAATCTAGAACATAATTCGTGCGGGAGATATCATAATGCGAAATATTAAAACATATCGAATTTCAATAACTGATGTAATATTGACTACTTTCAATGTGATCTTGTGTCAATGACCTTAGTTGTCGAGACACGTTAATTTAAATAAATAAATAAATAAATAAATAACTAAAATAATTATCGAAATAAAGAATCGCAAAACTGAAATTCTGCATAACGGAAATATTAGTTTTCAACTGAATTTGGTCACGATAAATCTGGAATTTCGACTAATCGAACTAGAGCATAATATCTTTCGTATGGGAGAAATCATATTGCGAAATATTAAAAAATACCGAATTCCATTAACTAAAATAAATATCGAAATATAGAATCGCAAGGCAGAAAGACCTCGGTCGATAGCCCTTTGAAAAGTTTTCAATAAAGTTATTCTCTCTCACTCTAGAATCGCAAAACTGAAATTCTGCATAACGGAAATATTGCATAAAAATGGGAGCAAACTACTAAATTTTAGTTTTCAACTGAATTTGGTCACGATAAATCTGGAATTTCACTAGAGCATAATATCTTTCGTGTGAGAGAAATCATAATGCGAAATTAAAAAATATCGAATTCGACACTCAGAAATGACTATCGAATATTTTCGATATGGAGCAGTTTTGAATTTTTACACATCGAAAATAAAAAGTTATCACTCAATATTGCTGAAATCCCTGGAAAGAGATAGACACAATAAAATTGTAATATTATTCAACAGCCGCTTCCAAATATCTTTCTCTACCTTAACCTTCTAAACCACTTATTGGTTATTGCTGGAATTCCCAATATCCCTTGTACCTACCCTATATTATTCTATACAATAAGTAGTATTTTCAGTTTTGAAATTCTACATATTGAAAATATTCCATAAAAATAGAAACAAACTTGTATATTCAGATTGAATTATACTTAAATATGTTTGGTGTAAAGAAGTATACTCTGGAGAATGTTTTATTTCTGGTCAATAAACTTATAATAATAATGATAATAATAAACTACTATAAATATTCCTTTTCAACTGAATCTGGTCATGATAAATCAGAATTTTTGACTAAAGCAACTAGAAGATAATATGTTTCCTGTGGTCGAAATAATAATGCGAAATATTAAATATCGAATTTGATACTCTAAAATAAATATCGAAATGTAGAATCGCTAAACTGAAATTCTGCATAACGAAAATATTCCATGAAAATGGGAGCAAACTACTAAATATCTCGTTTTCAACTGAATTTGAACACGATAAATCAGGATTTTCGACTAATGGAACTAGAACATAATATCTTTCGTGTAGTCGAAATCATAAATGAAATATTAAAAAATATCGAATTTGTTTCTCTAAAATTCTGCTTAACGAAAATACTAAACTCTGAATATGTCGTTCTCAACTGAATCTCATCATCTGAATCTTATTGTTCTCTTATAAGATAGAAAAACTTTTTTGAATTCGAGAGAATTTTCCCACAACAAAATATTTTTATTTAGTATTTCAGATCCAATTTCGAAAAGTATTTCTATTGTGTATCTTTTAGCTCAAACACTCATGTTCAAAGAATTCTGTATTTCCTAATTTTATCTTGTAAATCTTTTCTGGCGATATCTTGCTTTGGTGAATATTTCAAAATGTTAGAAAAAAGAACTTGAATCCAGTGAAACTAGCAGAACCACCTTGGAACTTTAGATTTATTTTTGGCCATAATTTTAGGCTTATTTACTATTCTATTGAAACATTTTTTCCTCTTAAATTGTCAGAGAAATCTATAGTCAGAATCAATGTTTCTTACACCTTTAGATGCCATAACAGTTACTAATGTTCTGAAATGCCTTCGAATAACGTTGGGATCGATGAAATGAACTTCAAGTGTTGAAAAAATGGGGTTGATCGGCTGATCGGTTGATCTTTTAACTCACCTCGTGAACTCGATCATGGTGTAGGCAGTCTATCCGGAGGTATTCAAATTAGCAAAAATTGTACCTGAATATAAAAAGGGAGACTATGAAAGAGTGGAAACTTATAGGCCCATTGCGCTTCTATCTGGCGATCCATAACATACATTGGAGGTGAGATGATATTGGGTATGTGAAAAAACTTTCAGTCGAACTCCACCAAATACAAACTTTATTGATAACGTGGGTGTAGTATCAAAAGGGTTATGTTTCGAAGGAACAATCCTTCATCCTCAGCCAGAAAAAGGTCTACAGAAAAGAGAAATGTCAGTATTGTGATTAACAGTAAAATTTTTAATCTACCATATGTGGTGGAAAAAATAATAACCAAGAATATATGTGAATTTAAAAAAACTAGAAAACTAAGAGGAATTTAACCGCAAAACTTTGCGGGTCCCCTAATGTTAGGGGTTGTGGTTGGATCGGGTGAAAATAACATTTTTGTTCATATAGTATCAATTAATAAAATTGTGACCATGCACGTGTTGTCTTTGAAAGGGTTAGGACAAGGAAGTGACGTTTGACACGACATGAAGTTTGAGGCCGACATCTGTCATCCACCGAGCGAGACGTCACGAGCCAGGGCGACAGAGTTACTGTCCTATGGTAAAGATTGTCTGATGTTGATTAGACAACTTCTTTTTTCCAATTCAAACTTACCCACTTATCACATAGTTATGTTCTCTTGTGGATTTAGTTCTCAAACATGATTTCTTTCAATTCAACAATTCTAAAAACGTTAGATTAATAGAATCCAATTCCGACAAGGATGAGAACAACTCTAACTCAGTTTTTTCCAATCACATTATTAACGAAAAACATAATTTTGTTCCTAACTCCGATGTTAAGATTTTACATGTTTGTGATAAAGGGAAGAAGCTCAATCTACTTGAGACCCTGGAGATAAATAAGGCAATAAAAAAATATCTGAAGTTCAATGCATAAACGAGCAAACCAACTTTGACAGCTTGAAACTATTCAATTCTTTATTGTTTTGATTGATCGATTTGTTGATAATTTTCTTTTCTGTATTGAATTTACTTCACACTCGCTCAACAACCATGGTTACACATTACAGTTTTTCTAGTTCAGCTTTTTTAAAAATTCCTAATTTTGCGGTCAGTTGATGTTGTACGATTGATTATTGCTCTTTACCATAGGTCCATTGGACAGTAACTCTGTCGCCTTGGCTCGTGACGTCACGCTCGGTGGATGACAGATGTCGGCCTCAAACTTCATGTCGTGTCAAACGTCACTTCCTTGTCATAACCCTTTCAAAGACAACACGTGCATGGTCACAATTTAATTGATTGATACTATATGAACAAAAATGTTATTTTCACCTGATCTAACCACAACCCCTAACATTAGGGGGCCCGCAAAGTTTTGCGGTTAAATTCCTCTAAGTTTTCTAGTTTTTTAATATTCACATATATTCTTGGTTATTATTTTTTCCACCACATATGGTAGATTAAAAATTTTACTGTCAATCACAATACTGACATTTCTCTTTTCTGTAGACCTTTTTCTGGCTGAGGATGAAGGATTGTTCCTTCGAAACATGTCCCTTTTGATACTACACCCACGTTATCAATAAAGTTTGTATTTGGTGGAGTTCGACTGAAAGTTTTGTCACCTACCCAATATCATCTCACCTCCACTGTATGTTATGGATCGCCTCCGTTGGATATTTATGGGTTTTGGAATTCACGATATCTGTCTAATAAATTAGCACATAGGTACCTGACTCAGATGTTGTGTATCGGTCCTGTGATTAACAGTCTCGTTTAATTATATGAAAATCATTTCGCTGAAGTTCCTTTTCTTCCCATTACTTCCATAATCCACTATCTTCGCGTTATTGAAGTCAAACGTATGAGATTTTCTACAAAATGATGTTCAGAAAGGGTGGTCGTATTTTCCTTATCTCTGAATCTCAATCCAATCGTAATTCTTTTGTCTCATTTTCAATAGTTGTTTTGATTGCCCTATAAAACATTTTGAACAAACCAGGCAAGGTATTTTATACACCACAATAGCTAAATCATAACTGAAAAAAACATTGACCCTTTTGACGTACGAAAGAATTTTCCTAAATAAATCACATTGTGAATTATTTTTGAGCATCAATTGACAATTTCGGAATAAATCAAATTATGTTACGCTACTGTTAACGTGTCCCGTCAGATAAGGAGCGACGAATGTTGGAATCAAAACAGAAGCACCAGTTCTTACAACATTAATATAATAATATAATATAATAAACAACAGCATCAAAGAATTACATGCCAGGTCAAAAAAGAAAAAAACACATTTCAGATTTTGAAGAATTCTTCCAGTGAATATACTGTATTCTCTAAGAGGATCTGCTTCAGATTATTCTTAAACTTCTTCTCTGATAATCGCTTTATCGATTCAGGCAGCTTATTGTAGATTTTTGGACCCCAGAAGTCAACACCCTGTTGGGAAAATTTCCGTCTCTGGTATGGAATGCTGAGCTTATCTCTTCCTCTAGTATTGAAAAGATGATATAGGCCATTGGATGGAAAATGGTCCAGATTTTTATAAACATATGTAGCGCATTCAAGAATATATACTGCTGGTATGGTTAGAATCCCCAACTTTTCGAAAATAGCCCTGCAGCTGTCTGTCTGTTTCAGATTCATGATTATCCTTATAGCTTTTTTTTGGAGAATCAGGAGGTCATGGACTAGTGGTGGGGTACCCCATAGGAGTATTCCATATGTTGCCACAGAATGGAAGTTGGCAAAATATGTTATCAGAGCTGCTTGCCTGGAAGATATTTTATTCATTGTTGATATTGAACCTATAGATACGGACAGCTTCTTCTTCATTTTTTTTTTTATTTAATGGATTCGGTCCTTACTTGGCGGAAATTCATTATAAATAAAATAAAACGAAGTAATTTCCACTATGTTATTTAATTGTTAGCAACAATTGTTTCGCCACACTGTGGCTTCATCAGGCTACATTTCTGAACTGATAAGAGTACAAAGGTTTTCGGAATCTTATATAGGAACAAAATTGGCACAAAAATATTCGAAAGGGTATAAATTACAAAGTTATATTGGACCATTTACAGCCTGGGATTTCCAAACTATCGGAAGAAATTCAATAAAGGGGATGAGTTTACATCCGTTTGTTCGTTCAACAGAATATTTTGGGTATTATACCTGTTTATTTCTAGGGATTCTAAGAGTGTTAGTCTTAAGCTCTTGTTTTCTAAATGAAGAATTTTGAGGAATAAGCAAAGAAAACAAGCTTTGAGTCTAACATACCCTAAGGTAAATTATGGTATTGATACTAAATTTTTTTCGTTAACTTATGTTAATAATATTTCTGAAAAGATTGCTAAATACTTGAAAACAAAATTCAATTACACAATATCCTTCAAAACAAGTAACAACTTAGAGATGTTCATTAAAAACAATAAAGACAAAACAGATAAAGAAACTAAATCCGGTGTCTACAAGTTAACCTGTAATGATTGCCCTATGGTTTATATTGGACAAACAGGAAGATCTTTCAATAAAAGGATAAAGGAACACCAAAAGAGTTATACATCTGATAGTTCGTTTTCAACCTACGCGAATCACTTAAAAGAATGGGACCATACCTTCAATAATAACTTTAAAATTCTTCATTTAGAAAACAAGAGCTTAAGACTAATACTCTTAGAATCCCTAAAAATAAACAGGTATAATACCCAAAATATTCTGTTGAACGAACAAACGGATGTAAACTCATCCCCTTTATTGAATTTCTTCCGATAGTTTGGAAATCCCAGGCTGTAAATGGTCCAATATAACTTTGTAATTTATACCCTTTCGAATATTTTTGTGCCAATTTTGTTCCTATATAAGATTCCGAAAACCTTTGTACTCTTATCAGTTCAGAAATGTAGCCTGATGAAGCCACAGTGTGGCGAAACAATTGTTGCTAACAATTAAATAACATAGTGGAAATTACTTCGTTTTATTTTATCTTCTTCATTTCCTCAATATGTGGCTCCCATGACAAAACTCCGTCCACAGTTATTCCGAGAAGTTTGATAGTGTTCTCCTTCTTACTTCTTATCTGTAATTGTTGAGTCTTGGATTCGTTGATGGATAGACAGTTGGAGTGGAACCATTTGCCTGAAGTCGAGTGCACATATCTCTCCAACAGCTGTAGCTGCTCAACACTTATATCCCTCATAAAAAAGGAGGTGTCGTCTGCAAAGAGAAGGGTTCTTAATGTTCTTTTGGATGTTTCCATACTTAGGTTGAGATCATTTATGTAAATAATAAAGAGCAGAGGTCCAAGAATTGATCCCTGAGGAACCCCCGCTGATATGCTCTTTACCTCCGAGAGGAGATCACTCCATTGTACTTGCTGTTTTCTGTTTGATAGGAAAGAGCAAATCAACTTCAAAGCTGTACCATCCATACCATAGTACCGCATCTTACTGATCAGAATGCCATGATTTACCGTATCAAAAGCTTTTGTTAGGTCTTTGGAAAGTATTTGTGAGATCGATTTTTCATCCATAGCTTCGATAATTAGGTGCATCAGCTCAAGGAGCATTGTCGAAGTCGATTTGGCATTTCTGAATCCATGCTGTTGGTTGCTCAAAATTTCATTGCTTTCAAAGTGTTTAAGAAGTCTCGTTTTTATAATCTCTTCGAAAATTTTTGATATGACAGGTAAAATGGATATAGGTCGATAGTTTGATGGGTCACATTCTTCTCCTCTCTTATGTATTGGTATGATTTTAGCTTTTTTTAGTTCATACGGAAAGACCTTTAATAAGAGGAACGGAAACCGCCTTGTAACTGATGCATTTGTTTTGATGCCAACATTCGTCACTCCTTGTCTGAAGGGACACTAAATGAATAATTTGATTAATTTCGAAATGATCAATTCATGCTCAAAAATTGTTTTCAATGTGATTTATTTATAAAAATTCTTTCGTGTTTCAATAGGATCAATGATTTTCCCAGTTTAATGATTTGGCTATTGTGAAGTTATGAAAGAATAATTCCTGATGAAGCATTTAACAATCAAATCAGGATTCTCCACGCCTATGGCTATCACACACAATCGATTGTGATTGGTGACACCAAATTTCCATCTCCTTGTATTCGGGATCGAGCACAAAATGTTTACTTTCCGTTCCTTCTTCCTTCTATCAGTTCTATCTATATTTATAATTCATATTTTAACTCTAAGCAATCTAAGCATCAGTTACAAGTACAAGGCGATTTCCGTTCCTCCTATCAACGTTCTGAGGACACCTCCCCTTCCAGATCCGGACCGGACACAACCGTCTATAGATAGCGCAGTGGCCGTGGCCGCAGTGTAGTAGAGTGTTGAGTTCTTCCACAGCCGCTTGATCGGGGTGTTCAACAAGTTGTATATTACGCAGGTTACGCACGTGTTTTTGTTTGTGTTGTGTTTTTGCGAGATAAATGAGAACAATAAATTTTAAATGTAATTGCAGTATTGTTTTAAGTGAAGTGTAATATAGTTTTCAGTAATTTGGGTGAGTATATATGAGATCGTCTACTAAAAGGATTAGGAAAAATATTGAATTATTCGGATGAATAGTATTGAAATAGCTAAATGGTTAGGTATGGGAATAATGCGTTTTTAATTTTTTTATAAGAGAAATATTTAATTATTCGGATGAGAATAGTATTGAAATAGCTAAATGGCTATAGGAATTATTCGTTTTTATTATTTAAAGGGAAATATTCAATTATTCGGATGAGAATAGTAATTATAATAATACTTAATTATTATTACACATTATAATTATTCGGATGAGAATAGTATCCAAATAGATGAATGAATCACATTCAGGAACTGTATGGGACAGATTTTCATGATATCCAAATTTATTTGAGAAAAAGGCGAATGTCATTGAGTCCTATCTGAAAGAAAATATTTTTTATATTCTGTTCCACATTCTTCAGAAAGTTCAGTACCTATATGAAAACTATTATTGATAATTTATATTCGACATAATCTAGTTACAAGTTTAACGGAGAGTGCAACTGATCTTTAGAGAATTCAAAATTTGTGATAATCAGAAATGGACATTCAAATAGGGTAAATGAACTGGTTCTCGACCAGTTAACAGAAAGATCGATTTCGAGCACGACTTTTTCACACATAAACTTATCAAATTTTAATGGTGTTGGTGTTCATCGATTCTTTGGAGGGTTTTAAATGATTTATCATATAATTTCGAGCGTTCTTTTCGCATTTAACCTTTGAAATGTGAGAACATATAGAAAATATCAATAACTTCAGTTCACGACCACGCCGCAGAGTTCTCGACCATTTTTGTGTTAGTTTTCGACCACTTTTAATAGTGGCCGCTCCACTTGAAAATTTTATATAAAACTTGAGCGAGATGAGTGATTAGTACTTACTTTCGTACCGTACCATTGGCATCACTACCTATCACTCAGATGGGTTTCAGATGAGGTAATTAAGTAAGAAACACTCGGAACGTAAACAAAAATTATTTTGCAAATGTTTCCACTTTCTATAAATATTTCGAAATAGCAACTCATAAACTCATTCTTTGCTTATTTTGCTCTAAATATATATTTAGAAACTAATGAGTAAATACAATATAAAACACCGACCACCAGTGGTCGAGAATTAAATATAATCAAATTGATTCTCGACCGCGAATAAATAAAATGTAGAAATAAGTGTTTCAACGTTAATTCGGTGGTCGCAAACTAATATTCAGAAAGTAGATATATGAGTGAATCAGGGTATCGAAAAAAAACGAAAATGATCCAACAGAAATATATCGGTTGAAATCAACAATTATTGAAGTAACATATTGGTTCTCGACCACTTTGGTCGAGAAATAAAACATACAAATTTTCCTATACCAGTTCGCGACCGCCGAATATTGAACAAAAAAAATACATTTATTTGCTTCTTGATTGAAATACACTCAAAAATATGTCTTATAGTTCATATAGAACAAAATATACACACATAATTCATTTGAAATAAGAAATAATTACTGTTTTCTGGTCATATATCACAAAGCACTTTTCTGAAAGAGGACGAGAAAGAACCCTTTTCTATGATAGACGATCATAAACTAATTTTTAGCGCGAAAACTTTGATCTATACCCCTACTATGCAAACTATTTTGGAAGGGTAAAATGGTCGACCGGTGTGAAAACAGCCGAATGAGATAGTCGAATTTGACCTTGAACTATTCGTACGCCACTGTATATAGAACGGATACCGATGCAAACAAAATAGAATCGCCGCGTGTATTTCATATCTGATAATCTCTTCATAGGATCAAAAACAGATTTTGGGGATATGCTAACAACCATTAGCAGAAAGTACTGGCGTTTACTATGTCCACTTGTACCTCCAAGTGCGGAAGGGGTTACCTTATATCGGGTGTCCCAAGGTGAGTGGCCTATTAGATTATTATGGAAACTATTGATGGTAAAGTTTTCAAATTTTGTGGATAGATATTTGGCCATGTAAGGTACATTTTTAAAATAATTTCACATTTCCAGTGTTGCCGGATGTACGACAATTTGGCAACAACTTTGTTATTTTGAATGGGACATCCGGTATTTCTATTTTTTTTATGATACTCCATTAAATATTAAATCTATTCACTCTTAATTTTTCATCCCTATCTTCAACGGTTTTTGAGTTATTAATCATTTTTCGAAATTTTAGATCAAATTGGCGTATTACGAAAATGACTCTAGTTCGCTCAATATTTGAGATTTAAGTCAGAAATTTTGCAAGTCGTTAGATATTGATCTGATCTGTGTCACTGTTTTTGAATTATGGTTGTCAATAATACAGGACGGACCAAAAAAATCATCATTTGCCAAGTTACAAAATTGTAAAAGTCTATTTTTTCAAATCAGACACCTAGTATATTTTTCAATTTTTGGAATCAGTACAACACACTCTACAATTTTTCTTTTCACTTCCCTATACCTATCTCAACTGGATTCCGAGTTATATGCTTTTATTAGATTCCACATTGATTCAATAAGCGTTAATTTCTTTTGTATTGTTATTTTCTCTATGTCGTTCATAGATCGATATATCAATGAATCAGTTCAATCCATAAATGTCAAAATAAACAATTATTGCCTAACAGGTGTTTTGTTCCGAGGTTTTTCTATAAATAATGGCTCAAGAAAGATATACACATATAACTCATATAACTCGGAATCCAGTTGAGATAGGTATAGGGACGTGAATAGAAAAATTGTAGAGTTTGTTGTACTGATTCCAAAAATTGAAAAATCTACTAGGTGTCCAATTTGAAAAAATAGACTTTTTTACAATTTTGTAATTTGGCAAATGATGATTTTTTTTGGTCCGTCCTGTATTATTGACAACCATAATTCAAAAGCAGTGACACAGATCAGATCAATATCTAACGACTTGCAAAATTTCTGACTTAAATCTCAAATATTGAGCGAACTAGAGTCATCTTCGTAATACGCCAATTTGATCTAAAATTTCGAAGAATAATTAATAACTCAAAAACCGTTGAAGATAGGGATGAAAAATTAAGAGTGAATAGATTTAATATTTAATGGAGTATCATAAAAAAAATAGAAATACCGGATGTCCCATTTAAAATAACAAAGTTGTTGCCAAATTGTCGTACATCCGGCAACACTGGAAATGTGAAATTATTTTAAAAATGTACCTTACATGGCCAAATATCTATCCACAAAATTTGAAATCCTTACCATCAATAGTTTCCATAATAATCTAATAGGCCACTCACCTTGGGACACCCGATATAATTCAAAATGTCATATCTCAAAACCTAAATATAGGATCGAATTCAGATTTTGGGGATATGCTTAAAACCAATAGCAGCTGAAAACGGCGTTAACCGCATCCACTTACAACTCAAGGGGGCGGAGGGGGGTCAACCCATATAAATCAAAATGTCATATCTGAAAATCTGTACATAGGACCGAATTCAGATTTTGGGGATATGCTAACAATCAATAGCAGCTGAAAGTGGCGTTAACCGCATCCACTTAAAACCTAAGGGGGTGGAGGGGGGGTTAACCCATATGGATCGAAATGTCATATCTGAAAATATGAACATAGGTTCGAATTCACATTTTGTGGATATGCTTAAAACCAATAGCATCTGAAAGTGCCGTTCACAGCATCCACTTACACCTCAAGGGGGCGGAGGGGGGTCAACCCATATGAATCAAAATGTAGATGTATATTTTTTTCAGACATAAAAATTGGCGCATATTCAGTTCTTATAATTTCTATATTCGTCAGTAATGAATCAGAACTTTTATTTTTTCAAATCCAAATATGGTCAACATTTTCATCTCTAACGGACATTCTCTAAGCTATTAAATCACTCAAGTATTAATATTACTCATAATACATTTGTTTCGGAATTCCTCATTCAATGCAGCTGTAGTGAATGCATAATTCACAGACATCTTTTTTCATTTCATTTTCGAATAAACATCTTTCATGAAATATTCTCAAACATAATTTACATTTTCTAGAAATTTCGTTTCGGGTACTTCCACAGATGAGGCAAATGTTCTCTACCGATACAGAAGACTTCAAGATGTCGGTCTGAAATTCCTTTCTGAGCTCATTCATATTGGCACATTCATTCAGAGATTCATTTTGTATTATCTGCTTGAAAAAGTATATTATATAAATACCACAATTATTGGCATCATTTTGTTTCAAATGTTTCCTACTTACGATTTTCCAACTATTGTAATTTTGTAGTGACTCCAGTTGTTTACTCTTTTTCAAATACATTATAAATTTTTTCAAATATGAACTACATGTGGAGAGTTGTTCGCCGAATGGATCTAAGTACGTGAATTCTTTTTTAGAGATACTAATTTCGATTGCGCACCAATGATTACCATTAACTAACAGGGGTATGTAAAGATGTTCCTTCACAATCTTGAAATTTTTAAGAAATGAATGTTCTGGTTCGTTAAAAATGAACTGGGCGTGAAGCCCAGCATCAATAATTTGATAAACTCCCTTCGTATTAATCATGTTCAAAATGAAATCTATTACGGCGTCACTTAGCCAATGTGTACCGTTCAAAGTCAAAAAATCAGCAAGTGGTAATTTTTTGTGGAAGCCATCTAGAATCGACACTATTTATAACCTCTTCCATTGGGAAAATGCTTATAATATGCATGATCTTTTATGAGGTCATTATCAAAAAAGTTGTATTTCACTGTTTCTGATTGTATTTCATTATAATGTATCATTTCGGAAGATTTTTTACAGAGTTTACAAATGAATTCTCCTGTAAAAGTCCTATCTGGTTCGCATATCTGATGCACCCACATATTACATGCATCACATTGTACCCAATCGGTGGCGGTTGTTTCTAACGACCCTTCTGAACAGTACTGACAAATAAGCGTACTTGTTTCGTTCGGGCCTTGTGATTCTTCTTTTGGTAATCCTTCCTTGCGAGGAAAGTTTTTCAAATGCCGTCCTTCAAAATGTCCATTATAAATTGCCCTTCTTCTTCGCCATGTTACATGGTTCTGTCTGTGACTACGTCCTGTCAGATTACTCTTTGGTATTACGCAAAGTATTTCTTTGTATCGGGACAACACTAATTCTCTAGACGTTCTAATAAACCGTGAACATTTCCAATTTCTTTCTCCTCTTAATATATTATTTTTCTACGTATTGAAGTGATTTTCAACAGGAGCATTACTAACCCTGTCCCTATCAAATTTTTCCAGCATAATCGCTGACCACAGTGGTAGGAATGGGATATATTTTTTCAAAATCAGTTCGTAAAATTTGGGGTTATAATATTGGTTCATTGAGTCATTCACTAGGTCTATTTCAATGCAATATTCAATCTTTTTAAAATGTATGAAGAAAAGGCTCTTCTTGAATAAAGAATTACTTGAAGGCTCCTGCGCTAAATTAATTTCAATTGATTCCAAATCATGCCCTTGATCTCTAGACTGTGATCTTGATCAGTGATTATCATTAACAATTTATCAATTGATGTTTGCACTGACGAATTATGATATGGACTGCATAATAAAATTAATATATTTTCCATCCATTCTTCAATTTGTTTAAAACTTTTCAGCGTCATACAGGCAGCCATCAAATCCTTCAAATGATTTCTGATATTGAATTGACTTATTGTATGTTGTTCAATGTCTTTACAAAACATTTTCACAAAATGTGAGCAACAAAGGTGAAGGGAAATCATGTTTTCTTTACACATACCAGTTACATTAAAAATGTTATTGAAACAATAATAAAAATAATAATAAGCAAAAATCGGTAACAACACCAAGCTGAATTTTCTTGAGCAAAATGCTTGAAATCCGCAAAAAGTTTACGTAGATCACATGTGTAGTGTGTCCCCGAAATTAATTCCATTACTGGAAATATTCGTTTGTTACTAGTCTGAATTACCCCAGAATACAGATAAACACGTTTGCATTCTTCATAAGGCTTTCTTATGATAGAACCTGTTGCATCGAAATGCAATAAGAAATTGGAATTATTGGTCCGTTTTTCATATTTGAGTACTTGCAGTTGTTCTTTGCTGAAAAGTTTAACCATGAATGGAATGCTAACTTCTTGTATATACTCGCCATTACATAACTGCATCTTACGTAAATCGTTCCAATCATCTACATCCCTATCCAGATGTCTTTTTGCTTCGGACCTTATCTTTCGTATGGTTGTATCAGATTTGATATCCTGAAGGTTGCCCGCCTTGATCAACATTATGTTCGCTTGCAGGAGAGATTTTTTCTTGAATTCGGATGGCTTTAAAAGAAGCAATTTCTTTTTAGCCCTGAACCTCTCGTGACCTTTAACATAAGTAGTAACTAACTTTTCGTGATAGTAATCTTTAGACGAACTACATACAGTAACAAACTTTTTGGACTCTACTCTTATTCTAAATTTTTTGCAATTTCGCTTGTTATGGATGCAATAAGCTAATATGAGTATGTCCCCATTCTTCAATATTTTTTATCTTTAATTGCTAAAGAACGGATTCTGTTTCTTATATAATAGTTCATATAGTTGTTATCAGTGGATTTTTCAAATAAATATTTTTTATGTGTGTCAGGTATGTCAAATTTACCCTCGAAAACTACGCAATTTTTATATGATAAAATTTTCCCATTTCTGCGAATATGGTTAGTACTGCCAAAAGGAATCAATTCTTTCACTATAGGATCGGAAAGATGCAGATCGTTCGATAACTCTAAAGAGTTAATGGTAACTTCCTTATAATCAATAGCTCCAATTTCAAATGATAAGGCACTGCCATTAGACATTTTTTGTATCGGAGATACAGATTCGTCTGAGTTTAATTTATTATCAATGACAATTCCTTTTTCAGGAGTTGAAGTAGGAACTAAAACTGCATTTTTATCTTGAGTGCTCTGATTCTCGTATTTCATCGAAATGCATGAATTTAAGGTATTAATCACTTCGTCTTTATTCCTCTTTATATAAAGACATAATATGCTCGGAAATATATTCAATTTGAATGACATGGCTTTTATAGAGTCATTACTCGGGTCAATGAGCTCATGATAGTTATAATTTCCATTATTTATTTTTATGTATTCTAATATAGCCGATAACACGTTATATTTTTTAAAAACCATCTTCTTAGCTTTGATTTCAAATTCTCTTGGACTGAGGAATATAAGCAAATTGGAAATCTTTGGATTCAAATGAGTCTGAGAATAATAGAAATCAATAAAAATAAACTTGAGTTACAATTGAAATGAATATCCCATAAAATTAATAATCAATATTACACAAGAATGAAATAAAGAAAAAAAAATTATAGATTCTAAAACAGAATGAAAAAATTCGTAATTAGAAAGAACGATAATAATGAATCAAAAACTGAAAATATATGGAAAACGAACTAAATACTGTCAATTCTGAAAACTAAAAGAAATGGAAATATAAGGCTTTTCAGCAAAACAAAAGAAAATCCTAAATGAATAAAAAACCTACAAAACAGTTGGAAACTCAATAATATTCGACAATTGTCGAGATATCTAGGTAGACCAAGATATTAACTCTTAAAAAAAAATAAATCGTGCAAAGAATGATACTTCAATAGGATGAGCACCAAAACATAAAAAACAGGAAGTTATCGAGAACTTGTCTTCGCCTACTACCACTATTCGCATAAAATCCGAGCTGCAACCTTCCTTTGTATCGGCACGGAGGAACGTCAGGCATAAGGCCCGGTGCACACATCCGATTTTTGTAGTTACGACACCGTCGTCGTGTCGTACTTGCGGCCTGTGGTACAAAGAATCAAATGGGAGCATGCACACTACCCGCCGTGCTGTTGCGACGTCGTAACTGCCAGCCTACGGTCGTTTTTTGGTAGCATGTCCCTCTAGGCCGCAACTGTGCCGCAGTCGTAGATGCGATCTCTCAGTACTCTATTCCAAATTGGCCCGCGCACACATACGACGTTTGTCGTGAGTTCGCACAAAATGGCGGCGAGGGAATTGGATATTGAGCTATTCATTGAAGAAATTAAGAAATATCCAGAAATATGGAATGTGGGTGATGAAAATTACCATGATAGGACAAAGAAGAGAGCAGCATGGACAACTATCTGTTGTTTGTTCAGCGATGATTTTGAACAGAAGGATGACAGGGATAGAAACGAAATTTGTAAGTACAATTCATGTATATTTTCAAAATGTATCGGTAATATAATATTGGTTTTAACTAGCATAGTATGAAAATATTATGTGAAAAAAGTCAAATAACTTAAATATATTTGTTTTGCCAAGGAACACTGCCAACCTCAGATACAAAATAATCTGCTAGCTCATTTCTAGCTTGAATTGCTTGATTCGGTCCTCTTTGTGTATGGTTACGTTGGACGATATCAATGATACCTTCCACACTCAATGCTTCATGAATATTGATTCCATCTCTAACTCTTACAAAATTATGAAGGGAACAGCAAGTTTTGATAAGAAGAATGGCCAAATCTAAATTAACATTTATAGGTTTCTGGAAAATTTTCCATTTATTAGATAGTATTCCAAAAGTACTTTCGACATTTCTTCGGGCACGTGACAATCTATAATTGAATATCCTTTTTTTTTCTGACAAAACTTTGCCGCTGAATGGCCTCATAATATTTGGTAAGAGGGAAAAAGCCTCATCGCCAATAAAAGTATAAGGCATTCTTGTTGCAGTACCTGGTAGAGGTTGTGGTCTTGTAATATTCAATGTATTTTCTTCGAGCTTTCTGTTGAAAGAAGACCGTTGAAATATAGTGCTGTCAGATTCCTTTCCAAAATCTCCAACATCGATGTATATGAAGTTGTAATTTGAATCTGCAATTGCCAATAAAACAATGGAAAAAAAATGCTTATAATTATAAAAGAGAGACCCGCTCATTTTTGGTTTTCTAAGTCTGACATGCTTCCCGTCAATAGCTCCCAAGCAATTTGGAAACTGGCAGTATTGTTGAAAACCATCAGCAACCGTTTTCCACCGTTCTTCCGTAAACTCGGGAAAGGATTCTGGTAGTAAACATTCCCAAATAGCCATGCAAACTTTTCTTAAAATTTTTCCGATTGTTGTATGCCCTAATCTGTATGTCAAATGTAGATCAATCTGATCGCATCCACTACCAAAGTATCTGCAACAAAAAAGGAAAATATACTCACATAAATTATTCAAGATGTTTGAAAAAAAATTTGCTTATTTTCATATCTATTATACATATATTAATTTTTTTTTCAGGCAATAAATTGATTAAAAAGTGGAGGAATATAAGAGACAGTTATTCCAGAAATACAAAAAGAAGCACCAAGTCTGGACAGGCAGCTGACGTAAACAAAAAATATATTTATAAAGAATAATGTTTATATTTGTGATAAATAAATGCAGTTAAAAAAATAATTTCCTTCTTCACTTACCTCAAAGTTACAGCTAGCATTTCCAATGGTGGAATGGAAAGTCTCATCCATGTGTCTTGAGATCTGATTTTTGGTGTTATTTTCGCTGCAAGCTCGTCAAATGATTTCACAGACATTCTGTAGTAGTTATAGAACTTATCCGGGTTTTCTCTTAAATCTCCGAAAGAAGTATGAAATCTACCCCTGAGAAGTCTCAAGTCCGTGTAGGGGTGTACCCAATAACGCCTGTTTTGTTTACAAATATACTTCTTGTAAACAAGGTAAGCAAAAACAATTTTTTTGCGATGGTCGTCCATTATAATATAACTATATATAATTATATATTATATTATATAATAATATCGAGCGCCGATCGCACACACACACACTGGCAGTGTGAACTAGTGAATTGATCCGACTCCGCAACCACGCCGGTGTCGTATGTAGTGTGCATTGAATAGGTACGACACCGCAACGGGTGTCGTAACTACAAAAATCGGATGTGTGCACCGGGCCTAAGGTAAACTTTATGCGGCGGGCGGTGGTCCGGTTCAACGTTATTAATCGCTCGTTCTCTGAACCGACCGCTCTATAATTTCGTTACAATGTCTGTTTTTTCGAATTTTGAGCTCGAAATGGTCTCAAATGACAGTGTTTGACTCACTGATGACAAATCTATGCTCAAATTCGATTCTATTCGTTCGTCCGGCCGTATATGTGATACGATATCTATTGAACGGGAGTAACTAAAAACTTGAAATCTATCTCGAATCCCTCGGCTGGGTTCATTATTGGATGAAATCTAACTGGGGTTTCGAGAAGATGACCGTTCGAATTTTGAGTTCCTGATAATTTCAAAACTTCATCAATTTGTCAAAATGAAATCTGCATTCAGATGTGGAATATAAATTTCAAACTTCATACAAAATGTTATTTTGATTGCGTCATCCAATCCAGACAAAATTGTTAGTGCTAAGAAAATTCGAATTTAATATTGAAAAAATTACCGCTAATCTGAATTCGATTTTTAGATATGACATTTTGATTTATGTGGGTTGACCCCCCTCCGCCCCCTTAGGGCGTAAGTGGATGCGGTTAACGCCACTTTCAGCTGCTGTTGGTTTTAAGCATATCCCCAAAATGTGAAATCGATCCTATGTTCAGATTTTTAGATATGACATTTTGATTCAAATGGGTTGACCCCCCTCCGCCCCCTTAGGGTGTAAGTGGATGCGGTTAATGCTATTTTCAGCTGCTATTGGTTTTAAGCATATCCCCAAAATCTGAATTCGATCCTATGTTCAGATTTTCAGATATGACATTTTATTCATATGGGTTGACCCCCCTCCGCCCCCTTAGGGTGTAAGTGGATGCGGTTAACGCCACTTTCAGCTGCTGTTGGTTTTAAGCATATTTCCAGAATGTGAAATCGATTCTATGTTCAGATTTTTAGATATGACATTTTGATTTATATGGGTTGACCCCCCTCCGCCCCCTTAGGGTGTAAGTGGATGCGGTTAACGCCACTTTCAGCTGCTGTTGGTTTTAAGCATATCCCCAAAATTTGGAATCGATTCTATGTTCGGATTTTTAGATATGACATTTTTATTCATATGGGTTGACCCCCCTCCGCCCCCTTAGGGTGTAAGTGGATGCGGTTAACGCCATTTTCAGCTGCTGTTGGTTTTAAGCATATTTCCAGAATGTGAAATCGATTCTATGTTCAGATTTTTAGATATGACATTTTGATTTATATGGGTTGACCCCCCTCCGCCCCCTTAGGGTGTAAGTGGATGCGGTTAACGCCACTTTCAGCTGCTGTTGGTTTTAAGCATATCCCCAAAATTTGGAATCGATTCTATGTTCGGATTTTTAGATATGACATTTTTATTCATATGGGTTGACCCCCCTCCGCCCCCTTAGGGTGTAAGTGGATGCGGTTAACGCCATTTTCAGCTGCTGTTGGTTTTAAGCATATCCCCAAAATTTGGAATCGGTTCTATTTTCGGATTTTTAGATATGACATTTATATTCATATGGGTTGACCCCCCTCCGCCCCCTTAGTGTGTAAGTGGATGCGGTTAACGCCATTTTCAGCTGCTGTTGGTTCTAAGCATATCCCCAAAATTTGGAATCGATTCTATGTTCGGATTTTTAGATATGACATTTATATTCATATGGGTTGACCCCCCTCCGCCCCCTAATGCCCGCCACTCACGAAGCGTTTCTTCCAGCATTTGGTAGCTAGCGTCGAAGAGATTCCAGTCAGACAGCTCGGGACACGGCCGTACTACTGTAAATCAGAGTATGAACTTGACTGCCCGACTGGAATCTCTTCGACGCTAGCTACCAAACGCTGGAAGAAACGCTTCGTGAGTGGCGGGCATAAGGGTGTAAGTGGATGCGGTTAACGTCACTTTCAGCTGCTGTTGGTTTTAAGCATATCCCCAAAATGTGAAATCGATTCTATGTTCAGATTTTTAGATATGACATTTTGATTTATATGGGTTGACCCCCCTCCGCCCCCTTAGGGTGTAAGTGGATGCGGTTAACGCCACTTTCAGCTGCTGTTGGTTTTAAGCATATTTCCAAAATGTGAAATCGATTCTATGTTCAGATTTTTAGATATGACATTTTGATTTATATCAAATTACTGACGGGGATACGGGGTCCAAACCGGGACATGTCCCGGCGTACCAGGGCGTATGGCAGCCCTAATCTAGTATCGCTTAGGGGTTTTAGATGTAACTGAGGCTCATGCTTTCTATAACATTCCAACCTTTTTGTGGATGAAGAGAAATATATCTAAAGTTCTTGTACAATATCAAAAGAGTCCAGTGCATTTGAAGCCTTAGCAGCATCATTTTCAGTTAAATTTAAGCTGTGTGCAGCGCATGGCGCAAAAAATGCCCTAGGATTACCATCGAGTATGCGTTTTTGTAAACCAATATGTTTTCCGCGGATATTTGCCCCATTATCAGACCCTTGACCTCTCATGATTTTAATATATCCAAATTTAATTTTATTTTGTATCTGATAGCCTAAATAATGGGACATTCTTAAAGAATTTGTTTGTGAGTTTTGCACTCGACTACTGTCGATCACAGGATCAAAAGACGAAATCATCTAAGACAGTTTTGAGAAAGTTCCCATTATCATATTCAAAAACTATTTTAGAAGAACCTTGAAAAGGTACTTGCCATTTCATAAAATTTAATGTAATCACAACAAAAAACAGTTAAATTGAAAACACAATACACAAAATACAATTTTGTGTATTACAATACAATTTTTAATTATATAAGTATTTAAATTCTTGACCCTCAAACGTTGCGAAATAAAATCAATTATTTGGATTATGCCGCCTCTCGCTGTTATAGCGCAGCAAGCAGATTTTGATAGTTTCAGATATTCTGCGTAACTTCATTCCCCGGCCTAAAGGCCGTCGTTTCGGTATTTATGATTGTTTATGTTTACCATATGCGTGTGTCAGTGGTAATCGAAGAAAGAGTGTCCGCCGTCCGATGCAGGTTGCCGGGTGCCCATAAAGAAATCTCGTGCCGACAAAGGGATAATTATCTATGATTTATTTACTCATAAAGAATCGCAATCTGGCTATTTCATACCGATAGGGACGTTCGGAAACTTGTATTAATTGCAAGAAAGAAGTTTGGAAAAAAAAATTGTTGAAAAAATTTGAAAGAATCTTTTTGGAAAATTTTTGGTCCATCGGTTCTTCATGCGGTCTATAAGAGGTTTTGGCGCCCTTTTAGAGTGGAGCCCGCGTGCGGTCGTTGCACGCGCGGTTGCGGGGGCCCTGTCTGGAAGACTACAAAAAAGAAAAGCTACGTTACGAAGAAAATCTTAACATGTTAAACAAAAATATATCCGTGACAAGATCATTGATTCTTATAATTGAATCAGAACGGTCTGGCAATTCTTGAATAGATTATCGGATAGAGGAGATGTGCCGGCCGTATTGTTTCTCGTGATTTTCATGTTCTTCGAATAAGCGGCCAAATATTAAATTTAGTCCATGTTATGGAGGATTTAAAAAGCCATAAAAACTGAAATTTTCGTTCACATCGGTAACTCCTAAGGGTCCAGCTCCAAGACCTGAATTGTATGATCTCATGCCGGCAATATAACAAGAGATTTAACATGTATCAATTAATAAACTTTCAAATAATTCAATAACCACGGAGCTATCAGTTCAGTTTCTTAAACTACGAAATCAACAAAGACGTTTTTTTGCAAACGTACAATAACAACGTCTTTTCTCGACTGACAGGATCATCGAAAAGTTCTACTTTTCCTCCGCCGGAGGGAAAAATACTTTTCCCTCCGGCGGAGGGAAAAGTGGTTGCTAAGGAAATGATTAATTGGTTACTAAGGACAAGAATGAATAATTCTAATTCAAACGTCATTTTTATTGACCAAAGTTATATTGTACAATTGATTAATGTTGAATTATGAAAATTGAAACCATATAGAGGAGAAGGTGGTAATGTGACCCCCCACTTTGCTTTTGAGGGTTCATTTCTAAAATAAAGGAATTAAAAAGATGAAATGAAAAATATTGGGTTCAGTATTTATATGTGCATTCACATCTTACAATGAAATAAAATAAACTCGCTAAATGAAATACAAATTATCATTTATTCTTAAGTAATCAAATTTGGCATCTCGAGATCAGCTGATGGTTATGTGGCCCCCTGGGGGTCACATTAAATGTATTGGCACCTAACGACAGAAGTCACAAATATAATAGTCCCCTTCTGAACCTGCACAGGCAATATGAGCCCATAATTGGCAACTCTGACACTGTATCCATTTCTCTCCAGGTCTGTCATTGGTATAAATGGTTTCGCAAAAAATACAGGGTACATTTTCGTTGTCAGGAACCCTATTCAGATTTATGTCATCAAAATTGACGTTTGTTTCGTCACTGTCGGAACTACTGCTGGGTGTCACATCTCTCTTGCGCCGTACACTAACTCCACTTGTGCTTGCTCCATCATAATTATGCCTGACACCTTGTCCACGTCCGCGACCACGTCCTCGTCCGCGCCCTTTTACACGAGTCTCTGCTACTTGTAATGATTCGGTTAATTGGTTTTTATATGGCGATGAAGTGATAACGTTCGCTCGAGTAGTCTTTCTTCCACGATTAGAAGTGCGAGTCTTTGCCTTAGGGATTGGTTGAATGTCTTCTGGGAGAATCAAACTACTTTGCAGCTCTTGTACTTCAGAGCTCACTCCTGGAGTACTCTGGGATACTACATCAACAAGGCCTGTTTCTTGGTTATCAGGAGTAAGAGAACTATGAGATTCTTCCGTTAAAAAATCGACCTCACTGAAAACTTGCGGATTAAATGGATAAATGCCTGTTGCACGGAAACCATTTACTGCAATTTCTCCTGTCGTGCTCTTGAGATATGATCGTCCAAAAAGTTCAGCAATGTCGTAAGGTTTTAGCATTCTTTCAGAGTGCAAAAGAAACTTGCGAATCTCCTCACTGTAGTGACTCTTCAAGGCGCCCATGAAAGTCTTGTCCAAAGGTTGGAGCTTATGAGTTGTGTGAGGTGGAAGACTGATGATCGTAACATGGTTTACACGAGCAAGCTCTATTATTTCAATGTTGCGCGTGTGACTGTAATGGCTGTCAAATATAAGTAATATGGGAGACTCGGCACTAGGGTTAGTTTTATCAATGAAGTGTCTGAACCATTCAGTGAACAAATTGGACTGAATCCAACCAGATGGATGAACTTTGCCAATCGCTCCAGGAGGTGCACCTTTCATCAAGATATCCGTGAAGTTTTTCCTTGGAAAAATCATCATAGGGGGCACAAACATACCTGATGCACTCATGCAGCAGACAAGAGTACACAAAGAACCTCGTTCAGCAGCAGTTAAGGCTCCTATCTGCCTTTTCCCCTTTTTCCCTAACACTTGTGGTACTTTTGATTGCACGATAGTCAACCCAGTTTCATCGACATTGAAAATTCTGTCGGGAGGATAATTCGTTTTACTCATTTCGGCTTCCAAAATATTGAAAAACTCCTTGACTGCTTCACGGTTAAAGCCATTAGCACGAGCATATGATGTCCCCATTGGTCTGCGCAACGATAATTTATCTTTGTGTCGCCTTAAAAAGTGATCCAACCAAGCTCGCCCTGCTACATCATTCTTGAATGTATTCTGAATATTATTTTTCACCGCCAGCTGATAAGCCATTTTTCTAACATCCATCCTAGTGAGTCCATAGTACCTAGCCTCCATAAACAAAATATAATCCACTAACTTTTCTTCCAAGCTAAGTGGTAGTATAGGTTTTCGACCAAGAGGTTTATGTACAAGTAAATCTAAAGACTTTTGTGGATCCTTCACTAACCGTTTCAGTGTAGATCTAGGCACCGAAAACAATTTTTCAGCTTTTTTATATCCCATGACCTTGTGCCACACTGCATCGATTGCTTTTTTCATTTGTTCAGGGTCCCACGTCTTTTGTTTCTTCTTCGAAGATGGAGATAATACGCTTTGTCTAGGCATCTGAAATCACAAAATAAAAATATGTAAATGCTTAACAAGTCTTATTTGTAATGTGGCCCCCGGGGCCATGATACAACCAATGTCGGGGGGCCAAATTAGAGTTATTCAAAATATTTTGATATACAATCTAAAACATTATGAAATATTAAAAAAATGCATATTTACCTTATAAGTACTGTAGACCACAGTGTCACGACACAATGTTCAAAACCACAGCAAATTTGATCAGTTGTTTTACCAATTAAGGAATAAAACTCACAGTAGTAAAATAAGTTTGGCCGGTACGAGTTTCTACTTGTTCAAATGACGAACGAACGCAACCGCCTCTAGCGGATTTATAGGCTATTAAATCAATAGTACACTAAAATGATCTCGTTGCGCCAAAATAATACTAGATGTCGTTGTGGGAAGTAACTAATATTGAAGGGGGCCAATATACCTGCGGGGGTCACATTACCACCTTCTCCTCTAGTAATGGACGGTTAGAATTATGTTCAAAAGTTGATGGCTCAATGTGGTCAAATTTGTGGAAGAGAAAACCCATTCGTTGTATTGTTGTAAAGGTACTCAACCGATAACATAATATTGATTTTCGAAATCGAATTATTCGAAATGACAACCTTTATTAAAATCTTTGTCAAGAAAATATAGTCCAAAAAAATCTGAGGTTTTAGAATTTGAAGACATAGAAAAGTTTTTGAATTCCTCGATGTCAATATATGTATAATATATCATCCTCAATATTATCACATCTTATCTTTTCATCTTATCTGAATTTTGGCAGGACATGATCATAATTTTGGGACAAAATTGCAGATAATATTAATTATCAGATATTCTGGTGCATTCAGAAGAATCGAGTTGAGCAGTATAACAATAAATAATTATCTACCTCTCACCTGCTAAATAAAGGAGAAAATATAATATCCTTGAATTGACATGGAGGATGGAAGAGCTCTTCTGTTGCTGAAAGTTATGTAGAACTGCAGCACAGAAAAAACTGGATATTGCTAAAATTTTGGCTAGCTATATTCTTGCATCGAGTAGTCAAATTTTGAACGTTCCCATTATAAATACAATTGACAAAGGTACTACAAACGTAACCACTTCATACCTGGATTATCATTCAATGCAGGGATATATTATGCATTCTAATGTAACAATCAAAGTTTTCAATAATTGTTCTTTCAAAAATATGGACTGAGAGTTCATTCAATCTTCAAATTATTATAGAATGAATAGAATATATCAAAACAAATCTCATTTATTCTCATGAAATCACATATTAGCACAATTGCAGTAATTCTTCTTTAGTAATAAAAAATATAAGTGCATTAATATTGTTGATGAGAATTATAATTCTCTCAATCATTTATTCTGAACACTAATGATATATCTGCTAAAATTGTTAGGTTAGTTATGTTACTATATATTTCATCAATGCTTTACGATAACTTATCCGTAAAGAAAGCATTGTAAACAATATTCTTCATCAAAAATATTTCTAGTTATTCCAATCCTTTTGGATATCCAATGCAGTTATTAAATATATAAATACTTATGTGTGGATTGTACATAATAGTATTTTCGAATCTTTTCACCCTGGAGAGTTCAACAATTCTGCAAAATAAATGTAAATAGTAGCCATACGAGATGTAATGATTTTGCTTGATTCTACCTTCCATTTTATGAAACAACTTCTTCTATACTATTAGATAAGTTCGAGATAACACAGGATCTACTTGATACATTTCTATTTAGGAAAGTTCCAGGAATTTCGATATTACTAGGTGTAGAGTCAGGGCCGGATTAAACTCTTTTCCGCCCCTAGGCCAAAAACAATTTGCCGCCCCTATGAGTAAAGAGAATTTTAAAAATTCAAATTTTTTAAATACGTTGTAATAATCGGGAATTTGAGATTCTCGATTATTGGGTCTGGACGTCGCCAACGTGCGGTAGGTAGACCAGACCCTTGTAAGGTCAGGCACTTGACATAAGACTTGGTGGAGACTAATAAAGTGTGAAATTTATTGGTTCCCTATTTGTCCTATTTGTCAAATCTGGATGATGGAAATCTTTTTGTACAAGTCGATACTTAGGTGCAGTCTCGACCTCAGCCGATAAGAATGTACGTTTTAGGGTGTTAAAAATTAGTTCATCGAAGTTTGTTGAGTGGTCTCCTTATGGGAACATGCAATCCGTGGGAAGAGAAAAACTTGGCAACAACGGAAAAAATCCAAGACGTTATTTTTGAAGGTACGCCCATCGGGGGGCGGGAAAATAAGTAACCTTAGGCCAAATCAGAGAAAAATTAAGCTGTTAGTGACGAATAAGTTTCGGGAAACGGTTAGTTTCGGGGAGTTCAGGGAACTCAAGAATCAGTTCGGGAATTAGGAAGTTTAGAGTTGAAGGTAGAGCGTGGAAACCTTATTTAGTAGATATAAATGTTTTGGAAGATTAGGTTTGAAACGTAGTTGATAGTTTGAAAAATTCAATAATAATATATTTTTTTTTTTTGGTTTTGTCACGGGTCGACAATAGATTCAGTAGATGTAAAGATTAGTCATAACGGTATCGGTTCGCCAAAGTTTCCGTGATGTTCGAGATACGTTTCGCGATAGTGGACTGGATGTGAAGGATTATCCATCGAAGGAATTGACAGGTAGGAAGTTGAGAAATTCAACATCCTAATTTTTTGTTTGTTTGTTTGTTTGTTCTGTCCAATGTTCTGACATCTCCAGTTAGTTTATGTAAAAGTTTAAGGGAATAACAAAGACTGGCCAGTTTAAGGCAAGTCCTCCGAAGATCAGTGTTGGTTCAAGCTTGATTTTGTTTAATTTTTTTTTTGTGGTATTAAAATTATAAAAGAGCTTATGCCTTTTAGTTATCTCTAGATCTGTTCCCAAAGAAAAAAAAATCCAGTTTAACACTAAGTCCTGTCCCTAGTGCGACAGGCCTTACCCACACTTTCTCCCTTAATAAAGGAGAAATTTTAATTAACATCTTTATAACACTACCACCACCTTGATCAGAGGAAAGCCGCTCTTCCAATTATCACAAGAGGCGGTGGATTTTCGCAGAAGTTGATAAAGACAATTTTCTATCTGGAAATAAAACAATCTAATGTTTCAGAGTTATATTTCATAGTAAAAAATTACAGCTTTCATAATCAAACTAATAATGGTTTTCTTCTTGCCTTCTTTTCCGCAAATTGTTGCAACACAGCTTCGCAGTCTAATTTTTTCAACAATTCAGCTTCAATGCACAAAACGGCCAGAGAATTCAAACGCTCTTGAGACATGCTAGATCGCAAATAGGATAAATTTCGCTCCAATGCTGAAAACGACCTCTCTGCTGAACAGTTCGTTGCAAAAGTGCATAAAAACATTCTAATTGTAATATCGATGTAGGGAAACACTTGCACTAAGCTTTTATCACTTCTAATGAAGGTACTCATCTCGTGTAGAGTTTTTGGAGGTTGTTCTAACTGTGCTAAGTAGGATTTGAAGTGCAAACATTCATCGTGGAGTTTTTCATCTAAATCCTGAGGAAAACTAGAGATGAGATTAGTAACCGCTACTCCTAATTCTTCAGAACTAATCGATTGCAGTTTTAATAGATAAAAAGGAGAATTTCGCAGCAAAACCCTTGTAGCAATTTTTACGTTGATTCAATTCTCTTGTTAGATAGTCAATTATAACAAGATAAACCCCTACTCTGAAGTTTTCCCTCCCACTCAAAGCAGTATGTCCCACTCGAGTTTCATCAGCAGGAACAGTTCTTGTTGTGGCTCTTCTTTCTTCACTTCGATATTTCTCAAATCCAGAATTGATCTTCGCTCTCTCCTCAAATCGATCAAATTGATCTCTTAATCCTAAGATATAATCAACCAATGACTCATAATACAAAACTACTTCATCTATACCAATGCCAACTTTCTGTATTGCTTCGCTCACTTTATCAAATCTTTCCAAAATTGGACTCCATACAGCGAACATTATTGTGGTTTCCAGAGATGTTAGCTTGATTTTCAATCCTTTTACTTCACTCCCAGTCTACGACCTGTCCCGCTCATCAATTTCACTCAAAGCTGCGACAACTTCTTTCCAATTTTGGTTCATGCTGTTGCAAGCTTCATATCTCGCCGACCAGTGAGTTGTAGATAATCGTTTCACTGAAGGGCCAGTCAGATGTTTCATTAGTATCCCCCAGCGAGCAGTCGAGATTGAGAAGAAAACGTAAATATCCTGAAGAAGTGAGAAAAAATCCCGAGATGCCTTACACGATCCAGCAGCGTGTTCTCCGACGAGGTTCAGCGAATGAGCCGCGCATGGGATCCAATATGCCAAAGGAGAGATTTCTTTTATTTTTGCTTGCAGTCCATTATATATTCCTGACATATTTGCCGCATTGTCATAGGATTGATCTCTACAATTCGCAAAATTGAAATTATGCTCCTCCATCATCTTAATAACAGCGTTATAAAGGTCTTCAGCCTTGTGTCCCGGATTTGGTATAAATCCTGTGAGTAAAATTACCTAAGTTAGTACCAAATTATTCAATGAGCTCATAAAGATAACTTTTACACCCTAGTAAATATCAGTAATTATGTGTGAGTAGAATACTATATTTTATCCACGACTTCCTGGGTAAAATTCGAATTAATCTGCATTTTCAAAAATTAGAGTAGTTTCCAAAGCGATGACAACATTTTCTGCGTTCGCACTGAAAATTGCAAGCTCAAAATGAAGTTCAAAATTTTCAAGTGACATCGATTCCATCAGTAGCCTTTTTTTTACCGCGCTGATAGCTTGGTGGTTGATCTTACTGTCAGTCAGTCTATCACGATGCTGATAAGTTATTCACTGCTATAATTCATATGTGCATATTATAGAATTGTCGTGGACAAGAACAATTACATTGCATAAATCAATTCAAATTTTCATTTTTATGTCAAAATTATTATAATATGTAATGAATTTGTTATTTCAAACGTTTCGATCATTAATCGCTCTTACTAATAAACTGGAATTGATAAAATAGCTACACTTAAAAACATTTTTTGAAAGTAACATCATTTCAGTATTGGTAAATGAGAAAACATTAAGAAAAAAATACAACTTTTCTCAATCTTACCTAAAAATCTTTCCACTGGTTTTCCGTCTTCTTTATTATAGCGAGTAATAAAAGCCAGTTCATCGGTATGCGTTATATCTGGTGTGGAGTCTACGCTTATTGAATAGTATTTGGCTTCTGTAACTTCCTGATCAATTGATTTTTTAGAACTTCTGTAGCCATAATTTGGATAATTTCTTCACAAATCGATGATGACAAGTAAGAGACGTTCCCTCTGCCTTGATTTCCGTGCTTTTCAATGTGATCAGCAAGAAAAGGGTCAAATTCAGCTAGAAATTCTAATAGCATCATATAATTGCCATTATGTAGACTACCAAATACTTCCGTCGAACCCCTGAATGAAAGTCCTCTTGATGCCAATGCCTTGATCGCTGCAACAACTCTCTTTAAAACTTCTCTCCAGTACTGTACTTCCCGCTTGTATTCTTTAACATGAAGTGCATCTACCTGGCCAGCTGCTTTTTGCCTTTGGAGTAAAATTAGGACACAATTTTTGTGATTCTGTGAATTCTCGGGCTGTTCAATAGTAATAGGATTTTTCCAATCATTAAATCCGGTAGATGCAAATGGACCTTTTCCATTGAATAAACGGCATGGCAGACAGTAGAGACGTCCTGTGCTGGCAGAGTAAATCAAGAAATCGCGAGTGTGAGTCTCGGCATTTTTCAATCGGGTTTTAAACAATCCTTTCGAACAATATCGAACGCGATCAATGTAATTCCTTCTTGAAGCTTCAAAATCTAATAAATCAATATTTTGTTTAATTCCACGATTGATAAAATTCTGCCTCAACTCCTCTGTTATTTCATCCCACAGAGCTGGATCATCACTGAAGTTATCTGAACTGCCGCTAAGTTCTGGAAAAGCTTTTTTCGGATTTTCACAAGATTCCACTTGTTCCGGAATCTCCATAATGCTTTCAGCTTTGTTTGATGTGTTGTTACCACTTGTTGAAGGTTGATCGAATTCTTGTTGAATTTCACTCAGCTCTGTCGAGTCCACTTTTTGTTTTTTATCACCTTTTTGTAAAAAGGTGTCAATCTTGGGAATCTTCTTCACCAGTTCCTCATTTTTTTCTGATCTTTCCTTTGCTCGTTTTCTATATTCACAACCACTTTCACGTTTTCTTGACATTGCGAAAAAAAGAATGAACAAGTAGATCTGAAGATAAGTTCCCACAAAATTTATTTATACTAAAAATTGCACTAGCAATGTTTAAAAATGACTGGCGACAACTCTATAGTGGTTAGTTCTCGATTCTGAGTGTATTGCATGGACGGAAAAATAGGACTGACGAGCTGCCAGTGCCGATTCCGAAATTCACGCAAAAAATTTAACTAGTTACTTGCATCCATTGAAAATAATACCTACTAGGGCAACTCATCAAACGTGCCGCATTCATATTTTAAATATTATGCCAGTCCTCTGATTTCCCTGACAGTAATCCGTGTTTTATTAGTAGCAATTACAATTTACGATAGGATAGGTTTTCCACGTTCTCTTTGATGCGCTTAACCGCCGACAGTGCCGACTGCTGTTCGGTTTTAGGGCGGCTCCTTTGATTTTCAGATTACCGAGGGGTGTGAAAAATGCAACAATATTTCTATCTTCCATTCAAAAGAATTATACATCGGTAATGAAAAAATGTGCGAAATTTTCGAAGATGGCTATTTCTACATTTTCGTAGAGGAGTTAAAGAATTTTTTTTCTGTGACGGGAAAAAAATTTGACATTTTATCTCTGTTGACAGGTAACAAAATTTGACTTTTCACGAAATTACTTTTTTCCCCGGGAAAAAAGTGAGTACTTTTTTCCCGGATATATATATCTACATATAGATAAAGGAAGATATTTTATTTCAGAATCTTTTATTGAACATTAGTTACATTTCCTTTATATCAAAAGTACAATTATTAAATGTGCATTGCGTAAATGACATGTTCCTTGAACTATTCGGTACAACAGACGAATTTTCTTGTGTTGAAATAATATTTTTCTCTGACATGGACACAACTGTTGTTGATGTACCTGGTCGCAAATCGGGTGTTATTTCAGAACTGCCACACGTTCTGAACACTTTATTAGCAATTTCTGTTCTGTGTGCCACTGATTCATCAACATACCCTTCAGCGACCGTTGATGATTTCCAACCGCCATGTTTCTTTAGTGTCATCAAGTCTCCCCCAGATTCAACTAAAAGTGTAGCAGACGATCTTCGAAATGAATGACCTGTATATGAGTGAGCATTTTCAAGTTGAAGAAAATTAGCTACTGTTTCAGGTACCTTATAAAACTGATTTTTACCCACAACCTGATTGATACATTTTCCATTGCGATATGCATAAAACAGGCGGCGATCTTTTGCTGCTGCTGGACGAAGGGCTATGTACATTCGGTAATACTTGATATATTCTTCAGTAACTACGAATCTTCTGTTTACATCATTCTTTGTTTGCTTCAGTTTCACAATTAATAACTTTCCCGAATCTTCAATATCATCCAATGTTACCTGGCTGATTTCACAAATTCGACAAGCACCTGCAATCCCAAATACAACAACAACCTTGGCCATTAAATAAACTTCATCCGGTGCATTATTTAAAAAATCACTAATTTGCGTACTCGTAAAAATCGCAGCTTTCTTGGGCGTGTATCCTTTCCCATTTTGTTTCAGAAATGTAATTAGTTTGAAATATTTTGAAATGTCTACATTATTATTGGATCGTAACAAACTTTTAATCATTGAATAATTCGACCACACTGTTGATGGCTTTTGTTGTTGTGCCAGTTCCGAAAAGTAAGCCAATAACACTGTCTCCGAGAATGAACTGCATTTCTTTTTCATTTTCCAATCCATAAATCTTGAATACGCGGTTTCGTATATTTTCCGCGATTTAGCTGGCAATAATTTTCGTGACGCTTCTTGCGCGGCTTCTATCAACTCCGGTGGTGTCAGAGAAAACTCGGAATCAGACATTTTTAACTTTAAATTATTCAACAAGATAACTACTAAACAATTAATACCGAGTTCGCAATTTTTGAATCAAATCACAAAATTAAATTGACAGATATTTGATTACTTTGAAGTTTTCCATAGCAACGCTGGTCTAATTGCAGCCCACTAGTTTAAAAATTCTGACTCTAATGCATTGTAATATTATGTTCTTTCACTATTAAATTGTCGTTTTTCCCATCACAGAAAAAAATAGTGTATTATACACGGGAAAAATATTAGATTTTAGCTCTCGGTTTTTTGTCTCCCTCCGCTTCGCTTCGGGAGACAACATAACCTCGAGCTAAAATCTAATACTATTTTCCCTTGTATAATAAATAACTATTTTTTATTCACCGAAAAATTTGCCGCCCCTAGAATTGTGCCGCCCCTAGGCCATGGCCTATGTTGGCCTAGGCGGTAATAGGGCACTGTGTAGAGTAGATATTGTATTTGTTATCGTTCACGACTTGACTTCTGAGCAGAAATGAAAATAAACGATGAAGTGACAGATAAATCCGTGACGGCTGACGGAGAGTTGGTAGTACCAACATAAAATAAAAAATGTAACCATGAGAGCTGTGCAAATCTGATATATTCTCGAACGATTTTGTTCAGAATTTGATTGTATGAATTACAAAACGTTTGAAAAAAAAATAGCATATTTCATTCGCTTAAATTCCCCGCCTCACTCCGTTCGGCGGGGAAACATAAGCTCGCCATGAAAAGTGACACTTCTCCTCCTTGTGAAATAATATACTATTTATTAGGAAAAAAATATTATCACATTATTTCAAGGTAATTTTTCCTACATCAATCGACAAAAAAAACTATGAAAAAGCACGTAATGTGCATGTAACTTATTACGATGTATAAGCAGAGATCACAAGAACTATTGCTGACACATTAAATGACATTTTATTACACTGAGAAAAATATTTATTTGATTTAATACAGCCTGCTTTGCCCATAACAAATGATTTCTTTAAAAATGGTTTCAATAAAGCTAGGTTTGGCCTAAATAAGGGATTTTGTTGATATTTTCACTTCCTATGGAATATATCTTTTGTACACCAGAACATATATTTTATTGAAATTGAATATATATTCATTAGGGTCAAATAAATGCTCTTTTAGTCCCAAGAATAGTTGTTCAGCACAAAAACTGAGTGAAGACTGTGTAGAATAAGCTTATTTGTATTTCAATATATATATTCTGTTGATTCCAATAAACATTTGATTTATCATGAATATTCATCATTATTTAATTTTTCATGTTTATTGTATTATCTACCAATAAAGATTTTTTTGAATCAAATAAAACATTTCGATCCTTTCAAATCAATATATTAGTTCATTATTATCATTTGAAATCCTACTCCATTATTACCTGTGAAAATGAATATTCAGTAAGCTGGTCAAAATGAAATTCAGGAATTAAATTAAGTATTTATTCTTCGACTCGTATTAACAAAATAAATTAACAATATATCACATATATACTATAGGTACTCATATGTTCAAAAAAACATAGTAACGAAGACGTATAAAAATAAATATCAAAATTCTGAAATAATAAAATATTCATTCTTTGAGTCAAATGAACAAAATAAACAATACTTATATGTTTAAAAAAATTGTAACAGACGTATTAAAATAAACATCAAACATAACAATTTGCTTAGTAAAGGGTGAAGTTGTCTATAAAATTTTTCTCTGATTGTTCTGAAATTGTTGGAAAAGTTTCGAATCAGTTCCCCAAAAAGTTAAAGAAACGGCCTAGTCTACGGGACTCACAATATAAAACATATATACTATAGGTACTCATATGTTCAAAAAAACATAGTAACGAAGACGTATAAAAATAAATATCAAAATTCTGAAATAATAAAATATTCATTCTTTGAGTCAAATGAACAAAATAAACAATACTTATATGTTTAGAAAAATTGTAACAGACGTATTAAAATAAACATCAAACATAACAATTTGCTTAGTAAAGGGTGAAGTTGTCTATAAAATTTTTCTCTGATTGTTCTGAAATTGTTGGTAAAGATTCAAATCAGTTCCCCAAAAAGTTAAAGAAACGGCCTAGTCTACGGGACTCACTATACTCACCCCGTGCAGTTGACTTTGATCACAAACTCTGTTTGAATTTATGAATTATCCGTAAATTGCGATCATTCATTTTATGAAGAGCTACAGGAAATATGCAACTCAATGAATTAAAATTAATCAATTTTTTGTGAGCATTTCCATCATTTTCCACAATAAAACCCTGATAATGAGTTGAATACCCTATGCTTCTGAGAGATTCACAGTAAAAATAAATTTTACTATCAGACTCGTAGATTATGCATAAAATTTTTGCATACTGAGGTTCGAATTCGTTATGATGAACTTGGAGACATAAATTGGGTTTGTAAGTTATTTTATTAATAGTTAAAGAGTTCACTAAAACTGCGTTTTTTTGCAAACCAACCTGATCTAATTTTTCTTTCAATGAATCGTCATCAAAAAGATCTCTGGGAATTGCTGAGTGTCCTAATTCGATGCATTCTACAAAACCTTCTTGGGAAAGCAATCTATATGAAAGTTGGAACTGATGACGCATGGATAAAGTAAATATAATATTTCTTCTAGATGAAATAATATGAGCATTAGTTTTAGCAATTTTGTGAAATGCTTCAAACCTTATAGAAGACAGAAAACATAAAGGACCAACCTTTTTTATAATATTTGGATAGTGTATAAGCATATGATGCTTCGGTTTCAAAGTATCTTGAAAGAGTGAAACATACAACTGATTATGATTCTTAATTAAATGACCTAGATAATCTAATTCTTCACAGGAAGTAGTGGCTTTACTAACAATGTAAACAATTTCTACCAGAAGACATAGAAAGCTGGTAACCTCATCATTTTCCTCTATCAGATCCCCGATGATGAACAGTATATATCCCACGAAAGCTGCCATTTCTGATGCAGATATGATAATATTTCGATTATCTAACTGTCGCTTTGTAATCTGTGGAATACGATTTCCTATGTCATGGTTGCACAATCTCAGGAAGTGGTTTGGCCAGACATCCATACAACTTTTCAGAAACGCAGCGAACAAGATAAAACTTGCCATGTTGATTGCCAACGTCCGGAACGGATAGGGCACGCCAAGAAGAAGATGTCACATAAATCATTATAATCAAAATATTTTATACGTTCGTTCAAAATTTCTAATGAGAATTTTTTTTTTGTTACCACATAATAATACAGAATATGACCCAAATCATAGCGGCAGACACCCTCGTATATGTCATGCATTATATCGCAAGAGCTATTTGTGATATTATGATAAGTTGAAAATTCATTCCAAAAACATGGTTCTGTTATACCAAAAGATTTCTGTTCTAAATTTGTTTCATAATTTTCTTCTGTTCTAATTAAATCTGGATCTTCCTCAACCATAGAGTGCTGAGTTTTTTTTGGCATTGACATATTCGACAAGTGAACTCAGCTGAAAAACTTTCTGTAAAACCGGTAATACTATGGATTCCTAAATTATCTCCAATGAGAGCAAATAAACAGAAATATACTCTGATAATTTCATTTCTATAACATACTTCAATGCCTTCTGATTCTAATATTTTCATATCCTCGATAAATTTAGAGAAAACTTTTTTATTGCCAAACGTTTTTCTGTCAGCTGAATGAAATAGTCCCCATAAGAAAATATTCGGCAGTTTAGAGGAAAATGATGAGGGAATAGCTCCTATGGTGAAATATACAGCTCCAATTTTATAAACTCCAGCAGCTGTACCTAATGGATTTAAAGGTTCGTAATCATCGAAGTATACAAACAAGGGTAGCAAGAGTTTATTACAATACTTGCTCTTAATGCGTTTCCAGAGAAGAGATGAGAATATAGAAGAAATTGTATCATTGGACATACTTTCATTTTCAATATGCCTAATCAATTTTTCCATGATACCAGAAATTTCAAGAACAGATTTGAGTACTTTTTGTATGGGTACTATATATGCTTCACAGGTTTTGAGGTCCATACTGATAGATTGACAATTTGAATATTATCAAAAATTTCTCCAAGTTTGAAGGCCTCAGGCTTTATAAGGGTATTCATTGACTCAAACAACCGAAATCGTTTGTATTCAGTGCAAAATGGTTGAAATGGTTTCTTGTTTACAATACTTGAAATTTTTTCCAGAGCAATTTCATCCAAAATATTCAAAGATTTTATTTCTTTCATTATATCATCTGAAAAGTGTGCAAATAAAACTGAACTGCTATCAATAATCTCTTGAATACTCTTTCTAGTCATTGATGGATTACTGTAAAATTTTGAAATGAACATAAGGGTATTATCAAATAAAGAAGGTGAAGTATGTATAGCGGTGTTCTCAGAATTTAATTCGACACTAGCACTGGCGTCATTAGAGGATTGTTTCTCACAATTTCCAATTATTTTTTTGTATCTTTGAATTTTTTTAGTAGAAGAACAATTTTGAATATGTTTCTGTAAGACCCTTTTGGAAGAAAAACTTCTGGAACATTTTCCACATGGAAAATCATTTTCAGCTCTGTGAAATAATTTCAAGTGTAAGAGGTAAAAACTATTCGATTTCAATTTTTTTTTACAAAATTTACAAATGAGTGTCATGTTACCGAACTAAAATTCAAACTTTAATCATTTATTTTATTTTTGTTTTGTTAACTAAGTCTATTATGAAGGGAACTGATTTATCCTCTTTTGTTGTCAGATCATACATCGCTAATTGGATGAATAACCACAAATGTTGGCTTTCTATGGGATATTTTAAATTAAAAACATGAAATGACGAAAAACAGGTCTCTACTGCGCTCAAAATGGATGGTACCTTGTAAAGAGATGTATATATATTTACATATACATTATGAACAGCATTTCCATTTACTTCCACTATTATGAAAGGCTGCAATGTTGCACCTATACTAGCTGCTTCTTGGATTTTATCATTGACAACTTTGGAAACATCAGCAGGAATCTGAAAATATTAACATGTATTTTCATTTCCCAAAAAAAGTTCTGAAATGAAAGCTTATTATCAACATAGAGTTTTTCACATTGATCGTAATTGAAGATTTATGCCGACAAATCATAAGATTCTCGATATTAATTAATAAGTAACATACACAGAAAGGTTTTTCAGCAATTTTGAACTGAATAAAGGTAGAAAAGCAAGAATTTGGGTTCAACTCATCACGAAATCATAAATAAAATGGAAATAATATTCACCGAATTGAATACCATACTTCAATATGTAGGCACACAGAATCTGCTTCATTGACGCAAGCTGAGAATAGACCTTTCTTCAAGTTGCATCCTAATTTTATTCTCACTTTTTTTCTACTTTGAACCACAAATTATCAATTTATGATTAGTTTCTATCATGTATCATCACAGGAATTGAATTAACTATACAAAATTTATATTCATCCAAAAGGTACCAACCCTTCATATGGTAAGAGAAATTACCTTGAAATTTCACATCAGAAGATAACAAGAAAGGCAACAACTGCATTGGGCATTGAGAATATAAAACAGTAGCAACATAACATACTCACGTTGACTTCAGCTAAAATGCTATTCTTGATCTCATTGGCTGACGGCTTAAATGGAACCATACCTCTTGATTTTTTGGCAGATACTCGTCCTTTGTAAGGTATTAGGGCAGCCAACAAACATAGTTGCAAATAATGACGATATTCTGAGAAAATTGATAATTGAATTTCAATTAAAAACACAGCTTTCAAGATTACTCACCTCTATCTAATGTTCCTGACTTTATGAAATTTTTTATTATGACATCTGCACCAGTCAAAAAATTTTCCCTATATTTAATTAAATTGTCATATACTTTGTCCCATTTACCATAGAGAGTTTTCGTTGGAAATAGTTTTTCGAAATCCTTGTTCACCTATAACATATTTAACTTATTATTTGGTAAAAAAAATGGAATTTGTATTCACATACAAGAAGATAGCCAGCATTTTGAGAAAGAATAGGCATTCATTGTAAATATCATGAATAGTGACTTTTTTGTCCTTGAACATACGATTCCTGAAATTGAAGCTTCTATCCCAGTGTTTTTCAACTTCTGTCCAAGGCTCAGTCCTATTCTTTAACCACACAAAGCTTCCATTCTCATTTTCACTTATTTTTTCACCTTCATCAGAATCATCCGATGATCGATTTTGCACTTCTCCTTTTCTTGATGATTTAAGAACGCCACACTTTCTCAACAATGTGAGGGTATTCCTATATTTATCGACTAATTTTCCCTTAGATACTCCAGAAATATTTTCAGAGGAATGTCTTTTTCTCAAGGGTGGAATGTAGTACACCCCTTTCACTTCGTTAGGAAATAAAATTATAATTTTTTCTGCAAGGTCGTTGAAATCATCATTCAATAATCGCCTACAATGTAAAAACCATGTTACAGATTGAAAATTATAAATGCACAGGAAAACACTTACTGCTGATTACTGTTGAGCAAATGTGTTATGATAATTTCAACCAATAAACTTTGGCACTTGGTATCTAAGACTTCTGAGCTACGATAACTCTGAATCACAGCTCTACCTAACAATGTAGACTGCAATAAGCACTCCAAATCTAAATTTTGGACAATATTTGTAGCTGATGATGTGCTCAGTGCTAAAACGGAAGATTCTGATATTGAGGATGGACTAGCAGGTGGAACATCAATAATAACATCGTAAGGCAAAGAGATATCTGAATTATTGAATGTTTCCTCCCTGAAACATGAAAAATAAATGAAAATTCAAAATAAACATATATTGACGGGAAAATAGCTTTCAATCATGAATAAATACTAATGGAACAGTTGTACCTACCTATAATTTTCCAACTGATGATGCTTCTCCTGATTATCAGAGGAACACTGTGCAATATTAGTAATATTACATTCCTTATTGACTATGATTTCATTGGTCTCCAGGTTATCCTTAGAAGTTCAATGTAGTTATTGTAAAAAAATTATACTAGAGGAAGATAAAACTACTTACTTCTTCCAAAGATTGCAGAGAATTCCGAAATATTATTTGGTGTCCAATAATCGGAATGAGTTTATCGATATCAGCTTCGGACAGTTTTATTAAATCTTGGATTCTTATATGGTTATCTGAAATCACATACCTTATTCAATGTTTTATCGTAGAATATAACAATTTAACATTAAATGAGCTTTTTTATTGCACAAGATTGGGTTGAATTTAGCCAAACAAGGTTTGTTTGGTAGAAAGAAATCATGCTCATCATCAGGTTAGGACGATGAAAGGACTAGAAAGAGAAAAACTTATGCACTACTCATGATATAAACAGAGATGAAGAATAAGCTGTCAACTAATGGAATCTTCTTTGGCGCCAAAAATTTGGCGCCAATTTTGATATATTTCTACCAAAAAAATCTTGTTCGATCCAATTGCCTACTATAAAAAAGATCATGAATCCAATGGGAAAAATAAATTAATATTTAACGTGCTTTAAAAAAAAATCAAGATCGAGTAGGCTGTGAATTCTCTTTTTCTTTCATAGACTCTTAGGAAAAGTACTTGAGCTCGAATTTTTTTGAACGCACGTTTTTTCTCCAACAGAAAAAGAATTACCTTCGAAATTACGAAGGTAATTTCCTAGACCATTTTTTAATAAGAAACCCTCCAGTGTATTTGATTCTTCCATATTATTAATACTAAAATATCTAAGGAGAATGTAGGTATATCTTACCGCTAACGAAACACTGAAATAAAATATAGAATTGAAGGAAAAACTCTCTCTTCGATGCATCACAAACATAAGTATATCGTAAAAATATTTTTACCTCAATTTTATAACACTTATCACTTAACAAAAACCAAAGCACATAGCAAACACATCAGCGACCGCACTGTTTCACTATGAGAATGAACTTCTTTCAGTTACCCAGTAATACAGTTCTTCCTTCCTTCCCTTGGATGGAAAAAGGACGAAAGTACAGAACCTATTTCACGATTGGAGCCAATCGTAGACGCGTTAACACATGTGTATACGCGGTACGTTGCCAAAGCCCTAAAACTCCCAGGGTTGCTGAAACTTTTAGGCAGTAAGGCAGTATATCTTATCTATGGGCAGTACCATCAGGGTTTCAATTTTTGAGCGCTTGTTCTACTTAAACGAGTGCTATATCGTTTTGCCCAAATGTCTATAATTTTCGAATTTTGAGCCGAAAATGGTCTCAAACGATATTGTTCGTCTAATTGGTGAAGAATATGAGGTCAAATTAAATTCTGTCCGTATAGGGCAGCCGGCCGTTTTCACCATAACTCTCGAAGGGATTGTCCTAGAGACTCGAGATTTTCAGGGTGTGTTCGGCTCCCAAATGCAGCGGTTGAGTTCGTTAACCAGCAAAGTCGTACATGGTGTTCCATATAATATGGCCATTCAAAATTTTTGTTCCTCAATATTTCACACAAAACGAAACCAAACGAAATGAAATTTTACGGCAACTTGCAAGATGCTCATAATAACCCTCTTGCAAAATTTTGTGACCATAGTCCCATAGTGTTAACAGAAACAGAAAATTCAATTGAAATATTGGAAAGTAGAATTTTTATATTTCCATAACAAAATATACGATTTTGAGATGATAGTCCTTTTGCTCCAAAAAAAAACGAGCGCTCAGAAGCTCCTGCTCAGGGCTTGCTTCCATTTTTATTTCAGGAATAGCAGAATGATAGCGAGATTTCGAGCTTCAAAGCCCCAAAGGTTTTGATGAATTTATTAATTTATGAACAAACTTATGCTACAGCGGAACTGAAGAACATAAATGTTTCTTTGTTTCAAGCTTATCAAAGATACTCTACAAAGTACCATAAATTATTGTCAAACAATTATTTTATTCAGAAATTGAGTCGGTCTTTTTTCTGACACAAGTATTCCATTTGTTCGAACATAACTGATTATATTTCAATCGAATAAGTTGTGTATTTAAATCAATTATATTCAACCGAAATCAAAAGAAACAAATTACTTTTTTGAATTAAAAAAACATATGTTTGAGCATACCAAATATTTCTTATGTTGAAATAAAGTAGCCCAAATAAATCCCTTATGTGAACCAAAAAACCCGTGTTGACTGATTGCAATAAGGCTCATTTACCAAGAAGAGATCTTATTTGAACGAATGAAATCATTAGTTGAATTCAAAGAAACCCTCTGAAACAAAGCATTTTGTTGCTGAAACCATGTCTTTTTTCTCAGTGTACTGACAAAATTTTCAACAATTATACACCTGCATAAGAAAGCAATTCCGAATTTAGGAAAGGACCAGTTCCTCAGTACAGAAACAATATCATTTTGCGTATTTCAAAATCGATAAATCATGTTTGTATTATCAATCAGTGGCGCATTTAATGCTGCCCTATTTCCGATTATTATAGATAATTTCTAAACACTTGAAATTAGGGTAGTATTATTTTCGTCAGTTATCAATAATATAAGCCTGATTAAATGATTGTGAAATATTCAAAATATCATCGTTTCTGTATACCTTCAGGAATATTATTTTCCAACTTCCCAAATGAAGTGAAGTGGGGTGCACTGAGAGAACAGTTTATTCATATATAATGAAGTTTATTGACATTAAATAACCCCCTGATTCGAATATGGCGTAATGAATATTTATTTGTCATAAATAATGGATTGATTTGAGTTTCATAAATTACTATTTATTATTCAAAAATAAATTTCATTCATGTCGAATAAATGATGGATTCGTCTCTAAAAAAGATTTTTACTGTATAAATTGATATATTTTCATCCAATAATGAATTATTTTTCAAAGATAATTGTTATTCATAAAGAATAATTGTTATTTACGAGAAGAATTTTTTTTTCCTGATGAATAATAATAGTTAACGACTAACAAATATATATTGATATCTATAAAAATGATAAAACCAGAATTTAATATATTTTCATGAAATGATAGGTTTATTAGCCATAAAAAAAAATAGTTTTCATTAAATAATTAATTATTATCATAAGTTTACAATGAACAAACATATATTTAGATTTTATACAAACTCTTTTTATATGAATAATAATAATAATATATGAATAACGAGTTTAGTAGTCGTGAAGAAAGGTATGTTTTCATTCAATATTGGATTATTAGCAACAAATCAATATTATTCATTATGTCTTTATGAATTATATAATTTTTCAAATGAGTAAATTCAGCTGAAATCAATGGTTTTCCTAGAATATATACTTTTCCAATAAATATGAATATTTGAACAGGAACTGAAGTATTTAGGTTTTGTATTTTCATCAAAATCATGAGTTTTACGGTTATAGTTGTTTGAGGCGTAAATTATAAAGTCACTGAAGAGGTGGTGCATTTGCTCAAAAATAAATGAAAGAAATTATGCGAAAGTAATATTTATTTATAGAGATAACAAACAAGAACGAACAGTTCATAAAAATGTCTTATATTCAATGTTAAACTTAACAACCATTTTCAACAATGATATAAAAACATAAATTAATTTCTACAAATAAAACGTACGGATATTAAAATAACACGTTTGATAAACTTCTATGAAGAAACATTTACATTCAAGTGCTAATTCAACAACAAAAAATAAACAAACGTACAAACTTTGCCTACATTGAAATTTTTGATGTTAATTAGATCCACCATCAAATTATCACCTTGGCTCAGACATGATTTACGCTGTTCCAATAACTTGAAAAAGACTGATTCAAAATTTCTAAATAATAAATTACATTGATCTTTGAATTGTTTTTGAAAATCTAATTATATTGAACTGTATCCAAGAGGATTTTTAATTATTGGGAACTCTTCTAATATTTCTTCTATTGATATACGTTTCTTTGATATGATGCAACGCCTGTGTTCATAACAGCTATTCCATTTCAATACCACTTCAGACCAAGGCTCCGCATTGTATTTCAGCAAAATTTGACTCTCCTCGTCAGCTATAAAGAAAAAATTATAAATGAATATTTTGAATGCTTACATGTATACAGGGTGTCCGGATTTAACGTTCATATATATCAGGGGGTGATTTTAGAGATCAAAATATGAAGAAAACTTCATACTTAGGTTCTAAAATGCATCTCACAGGCGCTAGAGCCTCTTCAACACGACCTCCAAAATGCCATAAATTTGCGATATTTTTTTCAAAATTTGACGGATTCATATGAAATTAAGTAGATGGAAATTGTTGGATGAACTGAATTGTCTGGTGATGAAAAAATTGACTGATTCTCATCAGTGGCGGCGATAATAGGAAAGGATTTCATGAAATGACGTCTTATTCTTAAGTAAGAGATGAAATTGAAATTTTGATGAAAGAAATGAACTCCTCGACAATTTTCGAACAAAACACCGTTATGGAGCATCATTCTCGAGAAAAAGTGTTTTTATGTGATGGAATGCATTGTAATTGGGCCATGTACTGCCTATCTCGAGACACATGATCATGTGTCTCTAGAATCATCTCCTGAAATATATGAAAGTTAAATCCGGACACCCTATATAGCCATATAAACTAAGACATATTCATAAAAAATTGAATAAACGATTTAGATTACAATTTAAGATGCCATATGGTCAAATGATAATATTGTTTATGTACCTACCATCAGTATTTGTGTCTTGCAAATCATTTTCTTCTGTGAACTGCCGGCATGGTAATATTCCTGCAGATCTTAAAAATGTTAATCTATTCCTGTATTTATCCACCAGTTTTCCTCTGGCTATTCCACTCTTTTCATCCTTCGCGAAACGTTTCTTGATTGGTGATGTGAAGTATACTTGTGGAATTTCTCTCGGGAAAATATCTACTATATGTTTGGCAAGTTTTCGGAAGTCTTCATTATTTAATCTTCTGAAATCAAAACATAATAACAAATTGAATCATACTACATTTGAGACCCTGAAACTCACTTGAAAGGAACAGTATTTATGAAATGCTGTACTATGATTTCCACTAAATAGCTTTGGTTGCAACTAGGTAGAGAATTCTTCGATGCATATATTTGTTTCAAAGCCTTGCCCATCAATGTACTATCAAGTAACTGATCAAGACTGAACTCTATACCACCAACTATTATATGCTTCTTCTTGCACAGTTCTGAAGAAATATGACCTTGATCTTGACCTACATTCGTATTTTTTTCAGATCTTCTGAATTCTTCATTCACTTGATAGTTTTCCTGACTAGAATAGTCATCACGACTTGAAGTTGGTGTAACACATGTGGACGAAAACGTTTCGCTCTCGTTATTGAGAATTATTATTTTTTCTATCGGTTCATCAAAACTGAATGAGTGTTGAAGAGAAGCGTTTTTGAAAATTTCCTTTAGTTATAATTGGGTTGACTTGGAAATAATTCAACTTACGAATTGTTTTGGCAAGAAGACTGAACACCTCTAAATATGCTTGATATTTTTCTCTTGAGTTTCAATCTATCCCCGAGTTTTACGATTAATTTTTCAAAGGAATCATCCCTCAGAAATTCTTCAAGTAATTCCACAGTATCAATACCATTTTCTGAAATAATACAAACGTCATGTCATTCTGATCTCACAATCGAAAAATTCATGATGTAAAAAATACTGAATGAGAAATATACAAAGTGGGTGAAAGGTAACGCACAAAATTCATATCTTCGGTTTATACCCACCCACTATTTCGTAGAAAAATAGCTCGAACATTCATTTTGAATTAATGTTTCTGATCGAATTCTCAATACGTGAAAATTCGAATTCAATGATATGGGTTTAAGAATTGATATTGAAAGATTACTTTTGGAAAATTCGAGAAAATTATTTAATTTATTTTCACGGAATTTACTGCATGTTTTATATTTGCCCCCTGTTGAGTTGGATGAGATTGTATAATATTTTATTGACAGTGAGTAAAATTTCTCAATAATAAGTAAAAACACATGTCATTTGTAATAACGATATATGTATTTCTTTGGAAAAAGTGTATGATTGTGAAGAAAGCTAATATGCGTTCTATTTTCTATTGAAGGAGTTTATGCAAGGTATCCTAGGACCATGTGTGAACAATACACCACCTCCATATTTACAGAATAGAATGCAAGAATTGTATACTCCTATAGACACAATACATCAATACTTAGATCTGTTCATGATTTGTCGTAAGTTAGGTACAACAAATGTAAAAACCTAGGTGTTTTTTTTATTTTTTATTTTTTTTATTTAAAAAATGAAGAATCATATTTCGAGAGAGCTAGTTTTACTATTTATGAAATTTAGACCTTACCTTCAAAAACAGCAGCCAAATGGCTCGAACCATTTTCACTCAAAAAGTGTTGGAATTCCATTTCACTCACCAAGACAAGATATCCTACAATCACCTAGTTTTATCGTATATATTGTTCCGTAAATCACCAGCACTAAAGTACCGTAGTAACGCACCAGCGAAGATTTATGCAAGAATGAGAATACGTGGCGTGGCACGTGCAGATTTCATAAGGGTTTCGGCGAGGAAGAGGGGGCAATCGACAAGTCTCTTCACGTTCGCGGTAAGACAAAGAATATATAATATATATACACTTATTGGTGTCCAATCAATATTTATTATTAATTAATAAATTTCATCGTTCATTATTCAATGCACAATTATTTGACATAAATAACTGCAGTTTGTATCTCAAATTTGATTTGTTTGGTGGAAATAAATGTTTTTTTATAGCTGATGATCTTTTCGGACATTACTTTTCGATAAAATATTTATTTTTTAACAATAAACGTTGCTTTTTATGAATAAATATTGCCCGAATAAATCGAGTGTTTCTTAGAAATAAATTCAGAATCCAGAGTTTCTTTTTATGAATAAGACTTTCGAATAATTAATAAATTATATTAATTATCAATAAAACTGTTCTAAATAAAGAAATCTTGATTATTAACCCTTGCATTTCTCTCAGTGTGGTATATCGAATGTTCTATTATTATGCTGAATACATTTCAGATGAATGAATCTCATACACATTTCACATATCAGCAAAGTATTATTCGATTTCTCAGAGCTACCACAATATAAGCAGGATTTCTTCATATTACTGGATCTGGTGATCATCAATTTTTTTATATATGTTCGATAATAAATTGGATCGAAATTCATGTCCGGTTCGATCCGATGCATAATGCAAGATGCATAATAAATAACAAACACCCAAAAATTGAAGGAATCCTGTTGAAGGGGAAGATCATTTTCGGTTGCTTCAAAAAGTTTGGTGTTAAGGTTTGTGTGAAATTTTTTATTATATTGTACTAGAAATTTGTTAATTTTTTTCATAATATTGCCACCTTTATTGGAAACTGATGGATCTAAATCAAGAAATTAACTTTTTCGTAGGTCTATGTAAATCAAAAGCCAATGGTTATTATTTTGATTGAAAGGCATTACAATTTTAGAATAATATTTTAAGTTTGAAATACCGGTGAAATATGTCGTTCCCCGAGAAAATCTCCGCACTGAATTCATCACCTATTACTGTGAATTCAGGATAAGTAGAATCTTTTTCAAAAATTTCCAGGCAGAAACCAATCAGATTACCGTCCAACTAAGAATTTGCCTCATCTCCATTAATTTCTGGTGTGTTCAACCTTCCGAATGAGTCGTTGAAAATGTTGAAATGATATTTCAAATGATCTGCTCGACATTCAATGAAATCGTATTTGGCTACAACGTATGATGTTTTTTTCACTTTTTCATAATATTTATAGTCATCTATCAAATAATTATTGAGGATGAGGACAGAAAATCGCTTGTAGACAATTTCAGATGTATTATTATTGGTTGTGCAATACTGATTCAAGTATTTCTTCTTGAAATATGTATGACTTCTCTTCACCCTTCTTCACCTTCTTTCAATTTTTTTTCGAAGATCATTTGTTTTTGTCTATATAATATTCGCACATTTTATAAATTCCCAATACATATGTTTTTTGTTTTCTAATGAATCTTGAGCATTTCATTCTGAGATGATTATTCAGGATGTTATTTTACAAAATGCCGAAATAACTCTCGATTGGTGCATTACACGACCTTTCTTCAACTACCATACAAGTCCACAGTGGTAAATATGTAACATATCGTACGAGAACATCATTAAAAAATCGGGGTTGTAAAAAGGATTCATGTCCTCTACCTCATCATTGCAAATCATTCTTAAAACGTTATTACGTCTTTTCTCAAATTCTACGTAAAATTTAGATTTTTTATATTGAGGTGAGTAGAGAAACAAAGCGGGTTCTCCGCCGGAAGTGACGCAATAGGTCTCCTATACGTGCTAGGTGAATATTTCAAAAGTGCGATTTGGCGCAATCGCTGATAAGGATGACCACACCTGACCGCACACTCACTGACGACCTTGTTTTCGTGATGATATGTAATTTTTAAAAAAACTCGAGATTCCCCCGTTCGGATTCGAACTTGGACTTCCTGTGTCTGTAATCTGACGTCAGCCTGTTGGATCTCTCGGCCACCTCGACGACGGTAATATCTGTACGAAATGTGTATGTAGAAGGATTAGGGTTGCCAGATGTATATGAGGAAAAAACCGGACAAATTTTTATTTTTTATTAGTTCATATTACAAATTACAAAATATAACAAAAAATTACGAAAAGCTTACAGTCTACTTCTTTATATACTTAGCATTTGACGAGACTGCTTTCAACAAAGATTTATTGCTTGACATAGCATCCTTAAATTCCGTGCAACTAGCATTTATATTGACATAAACACACAATTCATATTTTACAGTGTTTACGTCGAGACGATTTATTTCGTCAGTCCATAGATTTCCCATAACATTGACATGCGCAATATCTATCTATGTAACTACAAACAATACTGTTGGTTGTCACGCGGTTGCGCTAGATATTGCGCGGTCGCGCCAGATATTGCGCGAAATTTAAAAACCGGACAATCTTCTGTCCGGTTTACTCAGATTTTTTCGAACGGACAAACATGAAAAAAACCGGACTGTCCGGTCGAAAACCGGACATCTGGCAACCCTAAGAAGGATGGAGAAGGCGGGGGTGGGGGAGAGAGAGAGAGGCTTGGGATCGCGCGCTCGGGCACAGACAGACAGACAAGAACCCCAATGAGCCAACCCCACCCCCCGGGGGACCCTGCGGACCCCCGGTGACCCGGTAATGGGGTGATCTGCCCCCCTGGTGGTCTGGTTTCCGGGTCACCCGGAAAGCTGGCCACCGGGCGACCCGGTGCCCGGCGGTTTTTCTAGTGATAATGATAAGAAACATAGACTTTTTGGGGACTGATGAGTGTGTGGGGGGAACAGATATATATGAATATAATTCAGAAGTTAACTCGATCAGTACCCGACAACTGCTTGAAAAAATGGAAGTGTACGAGTTTAAAAAATCTAAAATTTTCAATAGATATCTTTGTCAAGAGTTGCATTTTGCTCTAGTATATCATGACAGTGAATTATTTTCGAGAATTCTATCTGATATAGGATTATTCACACCAAACTCTGTTTTTCAAGAACTCGTACAATATGTTGCACCGAGGACAATTATAAAGCAAGTTTTCGACCATAAAAAGAATAATGATGCGTTCATCGACGATCTCCAATCATCTTTATTGAATCAACAAGTGACATTAAGTGAAGTGAAATATATTCTGGAAGATTTTGGAAATGGGTTGTTGCCATATGACATAGTGGACGTTCAGATGTTGTTAAATAGATTATGTCAAAAAAAGGACATGACTGTATCAGATTTTCATATATATCATCCTATAATTAATATTTGGTCGAATTATAAACCGTTGAATGCATTTGCTGATGAAATAATTGGACTAGCTTCATATTGTGGTGAATTTACCTTGGTATGTGACTTATTGGATGAACTGCAGAATCATGGAATTTCCTTCAATTTTGATCCTGAGCATAATATTACTCATAGGAAGATAATGAGTAATTTACAAAATCATGGTATTGCAGGAAAATGTTTTCATGATGAACAACTTGGATTTTCAGGATGCCATAGTAATACTGAAGTATATGAATATATAAAACAAAAATTATTGAGTTTGTAAAATATATTTATTAAATATTTTATTAACATTACAAGGTGTTTCAATTACTATTGGTACATACACATATTCTTAATCTAAATAGAAATAATAACAACATTCAAAAAGGTGTGAGAAAACTTGAACTTCATATCAATTTTTTGTATCGATATTATTATTATTCATCTGCTGGAGGCATAGATTCATAACACATTAAATCAATATCTGTAACATACGGTTTCAAATCATTACTTTTCATTTAAAAAAAATATAACAAAGGGTGCTTAAGAGTATCTTGAATGGCCAGATTTGTACAGATTTTACACATAGAAAGAAATTTCAGTGTAGGAGGATTGTACGTTATTGTATTATTTTTCAAGTGGTCTTCCTTTTGACGGTAATATTCAGATTCATAACCATAATTGATATCAATCGATAGACCTGATTCTAAATGTAACATTTTTTTACTATAATGATGCAGAAATGAAAGATCTACATAACAAAAAACATCTATCAAAAAATTGGTTGTTTTCAATGGAAAGTTATTTGCAAGACTAACCTTTAATTTTGAATTTTTGCTTTGAAATTGATTGGTGAATATTAAGATTTCATTTATTGATCTCCATTTTCTGCTTCTCTCGAAGTAGTTCAATATAACATCATTATAATCGAACACAATTAGATTTATGGAATGAAATGAATTTGCTTGACCTTTTAATAAGGCAATAAATTTACCCATAAGTACCCACGTTTTGCAAGGGATGTCGTTAGCTTCTTCAAATTCGAGAGGGAATTCTTCTTTAAATTTTTCAACAAGTTCAGGTTGGAAGCTGAAGTAATCTCGTATGGCACCTTCTCCAATGTTGCAGATGAATGATTTCATCTTATGGAAGAAAAAAATACATAGTATTTTTATTGTTTAATGCTATAATGACCCCAAGGCAGTGTGTTGTGGGATTGTGGAATTATGTAACGTTTGTCATCTTTATAGCATAGAGCAATCTTTTTCTGTTCTACTGAGAAGACATTATGACCCTTAGAAACTATATTTATCTGTTTGATATACATTACACTATCATTCAGTAAGCACTGTAAGAAATCATTAAATGATAAACTTTTCACAACATTCTTTTTGATTCCCTTGATTTTTTTAAGTTCTTTTGAGTCCACACAATAAGAGTACATTTTTGAACGTAATCCAACGAAATCTGTCATTATCAAACCGTTGTTTTCATCTTTCATGAGTCCAAGAACTTTTTTATTCACTCTTGGAATATTGTATACATTATCAGGAGGATAGTCTGATGTATCAAATCGAGTAGGACAATCTTGTCTGATTTGCTCGTATGGATCTTGATTACTAATTTCATATGTTAAACTATCAGTATCTACATAGTTCAATATACAATCCTTGAAGGTAGGTAAAAAATAATCGTAGTGGAATTCATATAGACATATCTTCGAAATATCTAATACTGACATTCCAACATATATTGGTTTATCAAATATAAGTAGTCGTTTTTGTATTTCGATTGCTACCAAATCATCATCTAATATTGTTCTACATTTGAAAAGGGGACTTGCAATAAGATTCTTCGCTCCATATCTTCCATTCCACTGATTAACTAATTTAACAGTTCGATGTTTCCTAATATTTTCAATAGTTTTTCCAAATACAGCATTGTTCATCAATTTGAATAAGTTTTTTTCGAAATCATTACACGCAGCTTGTCTTAGAAGTGTATTTTTATCAATATAAACTTTAAGCCAGGCAGACTGTTTGAATTTAAGGACCCTATGAATTTTTTTGAGTATCAGTCCATGACTAAGAGCTTGTTTCAGATTTCGATAGTGTAGAATGTAATTTTTCTTTGGAAATAAAGTTGTTAGTAATTTGGGTTGTTTTATTTTTGAACCTGGTGGTATCCGCGATTCTGCACAAAACGGTAGATCTTTATGAAGATCATGAATATGCTGAGGATATTCCAAATCGACCTCTAATATATAACCTTCAGGAGCATCATCAGGTATACCTAAGATATCAATATTTGTTTCAACCCACTCGAATCCCCCATAGGGTAAAAATTGACTCATAGCGAATCCGTATAAGTTGTTCACATCAAGGTAGAGCAGGTATTTTTCTTTTTCCTATTTATTATACTTAGATCCCATATATTTGTTATTTGCATGAGATAATCTATTGGAACATTGACTAATACCACCTCTTATTCCATCTTCTATGAAGAGTAACATATCAATATCCTTGATAATTTCTAATTCAATATTCGTGATTTTTAACATACAATCCCATGTATATCCAGGCAAAGTATAATAATGAATAGGATCTAACTCATATTCTTTAATGCAACTATCACGGAATTGTTCAAAGATATCAGCCAAAAGTAATATATCAGTTTTAAGATATAGCATTATGTAATCTTTCATTGTATGACACTTGAATGTGGACCAAACCTGTTGAGCATGAAGGTATTGTTCCTCACTTATCCCATCATAATTCAATTGATTATAAAATTTTTCTCTAGATGGCAGACAGGGTTCACATAATTTGTCTATACTATCTATGTAATCGTATGGAAAAACACCCTTCCTAGTTAACAGTTTCAAGTTGTCTACACTCAAATTAGAAAATTGATTTTTCAACTCAGTGTACTGATCTAATTTCAAATATGAAGCTAGATTTTCAAGTGAACTGTTCAAAAAACGGAAACTATCGATAAACCTAAGCTGTATTTTTGTTTCAGAATCATATTTTGTGAAACTAATATATTTCTCCATATTCAAAGGTAGAAGAGAAACAGAACCACTTTTTGCTAGTTCTTTTATTATGAAATGTGCATCATATCCTCCAAGGTTGTGAAACACTACTGGAATAACGAAACTTTTTTTGTAATTCAGGTTACATTTATTATGGGCTCGTCCTCTGTATTTTCCATTGAAATGGTCATGATCCTTAACAATAATATCGTCTGGTGTGAATTTTTTTCTACATATATGACAAATAGTTTTATCATCACAATCATCATCATCATCATATGAATAATTCATAGGTTCCACAAATTTAATTTTTTGATATAAAGTGTCTGTTAATTCCGCTAATTTAGAAGAAAACCCCTCCATGCAATTCACACCAGTATAACTGTCGAAAAATGAGGGAATTAATTCTTCATACATACTTTTCAAATAAAATCCTGCACTTATAGCCGTATGTTTTTGATATCTAATCGAATTGAATTTCACTTCGTTCATAGGTTCTAAATAAGATTCAAAATCACAATATAAAACAAAGGGGCTTCTTTGTTTATAACAGTAGTTAGTGAAAGAAATATGACTTTTTTCTGGAAACTCTATGCGACAGGATTGATGTTTTGTACACAGTTTGATGTGGTTATTCAACTTTTCATCAGAAGAGAAATAATTCAAGCATTGATCACATATCCATAGCTTACATTTATGTTTGTTCACTTGACCTGCTATTAGTCTGGATAAATTTTTTATATATGCAAAATGGTATTTTATCTCCCTATCGATTGAATTGTCTTCTCGAACATTTTCAGGTTGATAGTAATTCTGTATGAGTAGCAAATTCACATGTTTATTTGGAATTTTCGAAGTACAAATGCGTGTGGGAATTACTGTGAATTTTTTATGCTTATCCATTTGCAGAGAAAACACGTTTACTGATAATTCATTCAGTTTTTCAAACTTAGATATATCTTTAAATGCTATTGGAAATTCAATATCATTAATTTTGAAGATAGTTCTCGGATGAGGATAGGACGATGTTCTATAATTGTGTGAGTCAGATGTTGGATATAAACCTGCGATGATGCTCCACATGAAACAAAACTCATCATCATAGTTTTGAATATTTATACAAGCGCGTTTGCATGCTATTTCTTCAGGTAAACGTATAAATGAACTTCCACCATTTCCTATTTCAACTTTATTCATATTGACTTCTAATGCAACTATTGAATGAAGTGCAAATCCACTTTCTTTCTCTTGAAACGATTGGAGTTTGATGTTTATTGGATCTACTACATTTTTTTCATACCACTCCTTCAAGTTTGTACTTTTATCGATAATTTCATTTTTAGTTGGAAAATATTTGAAATCTATCAGTTCTTCATTCACCTCTTTTTTTAATAAATTGTCCACAAAAAACAGTATTAATTTTAACAATATCATTTTTTTTTAAAGCAATTTGTACTCTTCGTTTTAAGAGGTGAAATGCATCTTGTAGAAATTCAGTGAAAAGTATATGTTTTAAATTAATTACTACGCCTGTTCTTATCCGACACTTGAAAGATGAACAAACATCTTGCCATTTCACTCGATCGCTCCGTTTTCTACTGATTCCGGCTCCTTTATAATTAATTGAAGATTTCAGTTGGATTTTATATCGTTTCAAATGACATAAAGCTGTTTGAATTTTGATTTTCTGCCCATGATCCACATTACTGACAATATTTTTATTGAATAAACAAATATGCTTATTTATCAAACGTATCCAAGTTCTTATTATATTTATGTCTTTCTCACGAACAAGAAGTTGCATAGCTCTATGGAATAAAGAAATGTCACATACGTCCATTATTCCATCAACTCAATCTGGAACAGCGGTGTTGATGGTCCTTTATAATTAATAGAAGATTTCAGTTGTATTTTATATCGTTTCAAATCACATAAAGCTGATTGAATTTTGATTATCTGCCCATGATCCACATTATTGACAATACTTTTATTGAATAAACAAATATGCTTATTTATCAAACGTATCCAAGCTCTTATTATATTTATGTCTTTCTCACGAACAAGAAGTTGCATAGCTCTATGGAATAGAGAAATGTCACATACCTCCATTATTCCATCAACTCAATCTGGAACAGCGGTGTTGATGTTGTGAGTCCTATGATCTCCTTCATTCCAATAAATTTGATACCATATTTCTGACTGTTCAGCTCATCCAAATGTTCTTTCAAAACCAACGTTGCTCTTTTTGGTAAAAAAATCTTATTATCTTCAAGTTCTAGAAGAATACAATCTCCATACACGGTCGTTACCAGTTTTGCATCCAATATTGCATGAATGCAGTTGAGTTCCAATGTGTTCAAAGGCACAACTTCCTTATTCTTAACTGAAAGAGCACCCATCTCATTAATTTTATTAAGATCCATTTTTTTTTTCTGAAAGGTAGAAAAAAATAGATTTCCTTATTTTTCAATAAAAGCAGATAATACTCACATTTGATTTGGTAGAGATCAACAGAACACTTTGTTATTGATTCATCAACATCAACTGATGAATTTACTCAGTTTATTCAGCTTTTATATCAGTGAAATGGGTGGGTAGTTTTTTTCCACCGAAACCACAGACAATCTCAGGATGCTTAAAATAAGTACTATTTCCTAATTTCAGACCTATTTCACAAACCAGGAATTGAAATTCTTCACTATGACTACATGAGGATGCTGTGGTTAGTCTTGGAACATAATTTTGAAACAAAGAGATATCAAGGAAAAATTTTATTCATTATAACGTATTCAGTTCACATATTCAATTTCATTGAGTATTTTGTCTTTGATGAAAATCATGCATTCACATAAAATCAAATTTTCAATCGATGAATTGAGATTACAAAAGATTGTAATTAATTCCTCAATAGACTGTACACTATGTTTTTTCATAGTAACTATAGCATTCAAAAATTTTTTATAGTAGGCTTGAAAATTGAGATTCAATAACATTTCTAATCTAGATTTTATAAATTGATCATGAAGTTCTACAATATTCGATACATCTTGTGAAATAAAATATAAATTATTATCATTCCTCGAAACATGTAATATCTTGAACCCATTTACTGTGGTAGTTACAATAGAAATGTCTTCAATAAATCTGATGTCGTTGGCTTCATTCAGTTTGAGGATCTCAATAAACAGCAGCCATTGCTTAGAATCGAATGATATAGACACTTTTCGTCCTAAGTTCTGTGAGTCTTCATTATTGGATATCCTTACAGATGGTTCAAAATTTCTTACACCACTTAATCCACAATCAATGACGTGTTCAGTCGTTGTAAGATTTGTGTTCAAAACAAAATTTTTTTCCATATCCATTATTATGGAATCATACACTGTATCAAATGATGCTGTGTCCTGATAACCGAACATGATGTTCAATCGAAGTCAAAACTTGGAATGATAGCTTCATTCACAATTTGTTTGATTTATTAATCCAGGAGTCATGTGATTTATCGAATCCTAACCACCTGACCAGAACTTTATTTCCTTTTTTACGTAAAATTTTTTCAACTAAATATACATCAGAATATTTAGCTTTTTGGAGTTCTGGTTCATAAAAAGCTCCTCTAATAGGTTGTCCTTGTAAATCATCAAGGAGATAGGTAACAGGATTGGTAATTTGAATCTTGCTGATTTTGAATATTTCAGTTGTCCAATTCGGCAAATAACCCTTACTGAAAACATGTTTGAACTTAGAGATGAGCGATACCGTGATTTCTAGATCACGTTGTGAAACGTTCCTGTTCCTTTATGATATCAGTGAAATAAAAGCGTGACGGTGATCACCGTTTAGGTATCGTATTCGGTTAGAGTCCGTTCCCCGTTCCGCAGCACTGGGAGTGGGGTCACCCCACTACCAGTGCTGTACGGAACGTTCGCTAACCGAATACGATACCTAAACGGTGATCACGCTTTAATTTCACTGATATCATAAAGGAACAGGAACGTTCACGTTTCACAACGCTGAGCACGGACCGTGCTTGTTATTATTATTTGTATGAATCACCCAAACCTCAGCTCTTTTGTCTTTCTGTTAATTCTTTAGAGGTAACAGATTTGTGGAATATGGATATGAATAATTTTGGACATCGAAAAATAAATAATACCTACAAATACAATAATTCACATGTGAATATATATTGATGATATTGAATGGCTGATACTGCATCAAATAAAATAAGAGAAAAACAGAAAAAGTAACAATCAGAAATGTACAAAATATAGTAAAACCAGTTATTGAATAATTAAATTTCCTAAATATATCTGATATTTTCTATTAATTTCTGAGCTAATCAAAGAATTGTGAAATCCCTAAATGAAAGGGTATGATTTTTAGGACATCGAATAATAAATAATTAGCCATATGCATATATTCAGACGTTTATTTATTTAATAATAATGATGAGTAATCAACCTCCAAACAAAATACACTCATTTTATAATTGTATATATCGAAATAGTTAAGGGGCTAATACTGTAACAAAAAATGAGAGAAAAATTAAAAATTTCACAACAAAAAACTCAGAAATGGGTAGTTAAAACAGTCCCTAAATAATCGAATTTCCCAACTATATTTGATGAATTTTTCGAGAGAAAAATACAATTATTCCTATTCATTCTCCACCAACGACAATTACAATTGAGGAAGAGAATCATTTGAGTTTTTTTATTAGTTAGCCTGCTTGGACGTTCTGTTAATTGTCCGGCTTTCGAAAACAATCGTCCGCACGGAACTTATGTGGCTAGAGTGCATCAGTAGTAACTGCCGACAAAGGTTCCGAAGCAATAAAAACATCAGGCTGGCAGGCTGGCTTCATAATTTACGATTGCACGGACGTTGATAAACCCTGAAAATATCTGTTAAATGTTCAAACAGTGATCCCGTCACGCTCTGTATTCGTTTTTCGGAACCGTGACTACCTGTGACAGTCTGATATCAGTGATTGAATCACAGTTCGTGTAGAGTAATATTCTCAATTCTTATTGTTATTGTTCATGACTTCTGAGCAGAAATTAAAATGAGCGATGAATTGACAGATGTAGCCGTGGCGGAAAGTTCGTAGTACCAACATAGAATAATGAAATATCACCATGAAAACTGTGGGTTTCTGATATATTCTCGCACGATTTTGTTCTACAAGATGTGGAAGAATGAACGGAATAACCACAGAATTAGAGAAAATATTTTTTACTCTTTATTGGACCCAAAAAATCTTTATGTACAGGGTGGGCAAATTTCGATGTTTTAGCACTACAACTTTTGAACCAGAGGAAATAGACAGAATCTGATACCCACTTCTCGATCTCTTTTTCTGAGAAACTAATAAGGGTAGTATTCATTTTTGACCACCTTCTTTTGTTTTCGAGTTATAAGCGAAAATTGGAAAAATGGCGATATCGAAAAACATTTATATCTCTGCTAATACTGATGATAGAGCTCTGAAATTAAAACATTATACAGGCACTTTTTTACGTAGAATCCAGTGGCGTGCTCGTATTTTCAAAAGGGTTTTTAATTACGAAGATATGACCCAAAGTTATGTTTTTTCAAATGGGAACACTAGATTTTTGTGTCATTTTCTGAAAGCTTAATTTTTCCTGATTTCAAAAATATACAATATCGTATGATTCGGATCAATATAAATAATAGAAAATGGCCAAAAACCTCTTTTCACCTAAGAGTCTCAATATTTCTATGGTTTCAACTGTTGATGAACACAGAAAAATTGAGCTTTCTATAACAAGAGCAGTGTCCTTCCGTCAATCTGATTATTTCTATGCTTTTCACTTATTTCTACAAAATTCGAATCTAGATATGTTTTATAAATTTTTTATCTAAAAATTGATTTGGAAATAACGGAGAAACCACAAGATCGAATTTTTCAATCGAAAGAGTTGTATTGAGATGCATGTATATTATTTACATAGGTCTCCAGAATCAATACGCACAAGTACCAATCCATTTTAAACAGCATATGAAACAATGCATATATGATTGAACTCAACATTTTAATTACGAAGGGACAAACAAGAAATAATTTTTAACCTAATAATGACAACAATTGCACAATGCACAGTCGACACCTCTTTTCGATATTTCCATAGATGAATATTTGAAACTGTGTTCAAGCTACCTAGGAAACTTTCTTTTCGAAAATATCCGTATAAAATAAATATAGATTCGAATTTTAAAGAAATAAGTGAAAAGCATAGAAATAATCAGATTGACGGAAGGACACTGCTCTTGTTATAGAAAGGCTCATCAACAGTTGAAACCATAGAAATATTTAGACTCTTAAATAAAAAAAGGTTTTTTGACCATTTTCTGTTATTTATTTTGATACGAATCATACGATGTTATATATTTTTGAAATCAGGAAAAATTAAGCTTTCAGAAAATGGCACAAAAATCTAGTGTTCCCATTTGAAAAAACATAACTTTGGGTCATAGCTTCGTAATTAAAAACCCTTTTGAAAATACGAGCACGCCACTGGATTCTACGTAAAAAAGTGCCTGTATAATGTTTTAATTTCAGAGCTCTATCATCAGTATTAGCAGAGATATAAATGTTTTTCGATATCGCCATTTTTCCAATTTTCGCTTATAACTCGAAAACAAAAGAAGGTGGCCAAAAATGAATACTACCCTTGTTAGTTTCTCAGAAAAAGAGATCGAGAAGTGGGTATCAGATTTTGTCTATCTCCTCTGGTTCAAAAGTTGTAGTGCTAAAACATCGAAATTTGCCCACCCTGTACACGAGACCAAGGTTTTCTAGTATTTTGCCATGGAAATAAAATTGACTTATTTGGACTTTCTCTAAATGTACTACATATTTTGCATGCTGCACATAATTTACAAATATCCTCATCGATATTAGGCCAATAAACATACGATCTAGCCAAAGATTTGCATTTATTCACCCCCAAATGCGTAGTGTGAATTTCATCAAGTATCGCCTTACGTAAACTTTCCGGAATAATAACACGATACCCCCAAAGAATACATCCATTTTCAATATGCAATTGATCTCGTTTTCGCCAGAAAGGTAATAATTTGGAATCATCAACAATATTTGGCCATCCATGCAAACAAAAACCGAATACTCTATTTAAAATTGAATCAAATTTAGAAGTTTAGTTTAGAAACTCATTAAATGAAACAGAAAAAATTCTGACAGTACCTTGGTCATCCCGTATTATTTCACCCCTTTTGTCAGACATTCAACGACCATTCCAGAAAAAACTCATTCGACTCGGCTAGATCGGATATGTTATCATTGAAATATCAGGTGTTCTTTTTCGATATCCTTAATGAATTTTCAAATCAAATAAGAATAGAATTCCAAATGAAATTTTGCAAGATGCTCGAAATAGTCATGCTATATTTATATTCAAAATGTCAACTCAAATGGAAATATTGGGTGATTATCTTCCATGTTTCTTTAAAAATATTATTTCATCAACTGGATATGAAAACTTTGTAATATTCCATAGTCCCATACAAAATTTGCGCCATTCAAACAAAAACCTGATCTTTACTCTATATTTTCCGCTCTTTTCAAATTTCAATTCAATGGTTTTTATCTTATATACCGAAATTTTTTTTTCACCTGACACGTTAATTGAATTTTTCGATACGCGACTGCAATTTTTCAATTTTTTTTTGTGAGCTGATGGAAAATGCTCTTAAATATCAGCGAAAAATTTGCCATTTTATAGATGACAGTTCAAAATGTTGTGCCCTCATTTTTCTGATTTTTATTTCCAGAGATATATTTAACTTTTGAAGAAAATTGTGCAATATAAGATCTTTTGAGAGAACGCAAAAGACAATATATGAAGATGCAATCCATACAACCAATAAATGAGAATCAATAATGTACTTTTTTAGGTTTTCCATCGGTATAAAATGAATCAGTGCTCTAAGTAGAAAAAAAAATAAAGAGTATGTGAATAAGTTGTTGGGTGAGTGAGAAAATGAAGTTAAAGTTAATAAGTGGGATGAAATAAAGCATGGATGAGGGAATTAATCCGAAAATGAGAATTTTTTTACCAAATGAAATATTTTTTTTATGTTAACTTTTTCCATATTTACTATTTTGAGTTGAAAAGAGAAAAGACATACCTTCAAGCTAGGTTGACATGGGAAGTGCATGCACTGAAAGAAAAATATAATACCAGCAATGAGAAAATTCATATACTATATGCCTCAACAAAACATTCTAATTCTCAGAGTTCATCTTGGTTTACTGCGATTTAGTTAATAATGGCTATATGATTTAACTCTTCATAACATGAATAAGACCGTTTTACCACAAGTATTAAAGTGATCAGACCGCAGTTGTACTTCTAGTTTTAATACTATTATTACATTATTTCATTGTGGTTGTAAACCCGTTTACTTGCTTCTGTTAAGTTCTCAATTGCCTCAGTAACTTTTTCTCATTAACTCAGTATCCTCATATGACTGTGTTTGTAACACCGTTTCACTACGTTAGTCATTTTATATAACTGGTTTTGAAACTGATTTCACTATCTCAGTAGACTTTAATAACTGCGTTTGTGAGTGTGTATTACTATCTTAGTAATCTAGTATAACTGCACTTGTAACTTTTTCTCACTATCATAGTAACATTGGATATCTACCTTTTACTGCCGTAGTAAACCTATTTTGTAGTCCTTGTTATCTCATCTGAATGCCTTTATCAGCTTCATTTGCCATTTTAATTAATTCTTAACTGCCATGGTAGAATGATTCAATGTAACAGAAAACATTGACCAATTAAATTTTTTCTGTCACATTGGTGCAGTCAGGGCCATTGCAGTTAAATAAATTAACTAAGAGCGGAAGTTGACAAAGGCAGTCGGATGAGTTTAACCATAATATATGAGAGTGCATAAATGATAAAAATATAGTTTATTCTGTGATGAAACATCTACGGATTTACAGATATAAACAATTCACGGATGCGTGACAGACCATTGTCGAACATTAAAACCAACCTGCAAAACATATATCAACTCTATTTTCAAATTGTGATTCTATCATATTGATCAATAAACCATGATGTAAAAATGACCTAAATTGACATAACTAACACTGGAACTTTATTTAATTATCTCGAATTGTTAATAACAGAATTTCAATTACCTGCAAATTGTGCAATTGCTTTGTAAACTGTAATGCACTAAATTTCCAATAATTTTTTGCGCTTTATGTATTAAATCAGCAGTATTGAATTCATTTCATAAGAAGAATATTATCTCGAATGACTACTTCAACATTATTTGGTGGAAATACTAATAAAATAAATAATATTATAACAAGATATTTTATTGTTGCTAATTATCACATTTTTTCTCTGAAAGAATATTTCAAACATAAACTAACAAATAAATTATTTCATAATATAGCGACAAATAAATCCTGAGATTCAACTTGTTCATATAACAAACATAAAAAATAATTATACTTTCTGGTAACAAAATATATTCAAAATAGCTTTATTATATAAAATAACAAAAACGCACACAAAAAATAATAAATGTTAGTATGCTCCTAGATTGCGTTTTGTAAATGCTTAATACTCCTCTTAAGTTAAGTAGAAATTTGCAACATGCAAAACTCGATATTAAATAGCATCACATCGTACAAAGAGTAAAATAAAATGTTGTGTATTAGGCAAAAACAACATTGTGTATTAGGCGAAATCGAGGTACGTTGAAAATTAATTAAAAACTAGTAGTAAGGAACACTTTATTATTTCTCTGAACCTGAAATAAATGAGAAATGAAAAAAGTTTTTTGTAGTAGAATAACCTTTTGAATTCCCTCTTCAATTATTTCATAACTATAATAATGTTCATTGAATTTCAATGTCTTAAAACTTTTATACAGAAAACAAACTTCATTTTCTTTATTCACCAAGATTTTGAGAATTGATCCAAAGATTGGCAAATCGAGCTCATATTTTTGTAGGCATATAAACTGACCTACTCTATAAATGCGGTTATAGTGACTGATCTTAGATACCATAGAACGTTTGAAAGTTAATATTAGCGAGTTTGCACTGTTTTTCAAATAGTGATTGTCCTTCAAATATACTAGTCGCATTATCAGAAAATTTATTTACAGAATCATTTTTATCTTGGAATCCTATCTCTTGTAGTAATCGACTAGAAAACTGTAATTGATGTTTGATTGCTATTGTTCTAGTAATATTTATCCTACAAGCAACCGGATTGACACACAATTTTGATTGTCTATGCTTGGCTTCGTATCTCAATGTTGATATATTAACAACGGGTCCAACTTTGTTCAAAATGTATGGATAGTGTGTTAAGAGATGATGCTTTGGTTTAAGTCCAAGTGAAAACAGGTTTTGATACAAAAAATGATGATCCTCTATCAGCTTTCTTAGTTGTATGCACATGTTTTCTGTTACAGCGGGTGAAAGAATGATTGTCAGTATTTGCCTCAGTTTAATATAAAGTTTCCAGAAATTATTATTTTCGGGAATTAAATCTCCAAAAAGTATACCTCCAGCTAATACTAGGGAACGGCATTCAGAAAAAGAAAGCTTGAGTTTTTTATTTTTTAAATTATCTATATTCATTGAAGGTGGTTTATTGTGAGATTCAAAATCAAAATATCTAATTCTTGCGTTCAAAATATCAACTTCTATTATTTCATATACAATAACTATCTGATATAAAATCGCAATGAGATCAAATAATGCTACGCCTTCATAAATATCATGCACAATATCGACATAAAAATTTTCAGTCACGTTGAAGAATTGAACAGAATTCCAAATAGATTCTTCTCTTATTCCAGTTTTTGATAAGTTTTTTTCTTCAAGATCAGTTTTGTAATTTCGTGGATTTCTCAAAATATCATTATCTTGAACACTTAGCGAACGAGAACGATCTTTATTGCATTTGCAAAATCTACAAAAGTAATTTGCGCTAAAACTTTCAGTGAATCCTAACATAGTGTTTATTCCCAGATTATCACCTGCTAAAAATATAAGGATGAAATAAATTTTTACTTTGCGATTGCCAAGGGTTATTGTTATTCCGTGTTTGAATAGATTGTTGCAATCTTCAACTATTTTGGAGTAGATTAAATTGTTTCCAAACTCTTTCAGGTCATTGCTGTGATAGAGATTGGTCAAAAATATGTTTTCTAGTTTTGATTCGTATAATAGCGGAATAACAGGAATTGAAAAATATACCGCCCCTAATTTATGTACTCCAGCGTGAGAAGATAAGGGATTACCAATCTCAAAATCATCTGAATAAATCAAGAGTGGAAAAACATGCTCCTCATGTGCAAAGTGTCGTCGTTTATTAAGCCACCATTCAGTTTGAACGATATTATGAATGCGTGTTTCATCTTTTAAACTTTCTATATAAGATAACGTTTTAGATAACACGTCAGGTAGTTCGAATACCTTAGTAAGAGTTTTTTTCATTGAAATGAAGTGGCCACAATATTTCTGAACTCTACTTATTTTTGTTCTTTCAGTTTTTTCAGCTATCAAATATTCTTCAGGACTAATGAAAAATCCATTTTTTTCCGAATATTTAAATGTTAAATATTCACTAGAAAAAGAAGTGAACATATTCTCAAATTTGTTCAAATATTTGAAACATTCTTGGCGGTTGGAGTTAGTACACATTTCCGTTATAAAAATTTTGAATAAATTAATAGGTCTTTTTAATAGCGTCAAAACATCTGCCAAAATTTCTTGAACCTTATTTCTAGGTAAAGTATTATCAGCATAAAATTTTGAAACAAATTCCAAAATGTTTTGATTTAATGTCCTTTCAAATATATCAAAATTAGATTTGTTTTCTGTATAATCGTTGACATGAAATGCATTTAATTTAGAAGTAGATGCTTCTGACGTGCTAACGTTAACAGGAATAGCGTCAGACAGATCAATTGTATGGATCCTCAAAAAGTGTTGCTTAAAGCTTTTAAAAGAAGGAAATTTCCTGAAACAATTCTTTTCAGCACAAGCTACCGAAGTCTTGTTATCACAACTATGATGGAATTTCAAATGTGTGAATAAACCAGTACTATTTTCAAATTTTTTTCCGCAAAAACTACAACTTGCCATTTTTACCCAACACAATACCTATATGTACAGTCAAAATAAAAATTATAATAAATGAATACCTACTTTATTTCTCTAAATGGAATTTTAAATCAGATATGACTGCAGCTGCTGCGCTAGTCTTTCTCAAACATGATGTTCTGAATACTAACTCTTGAATGGTCTCCCATATGTGCTTACCTTCCAAAGGATATTCTAAATTTAGAGCATGGAAGAGTTTATATAATGCCTCCAGACATCTGATGGGCGAATCGAGTTTGTAGTGAGTGTCAAAAAATACAACAAAATATTCTTCCTCAATCACTGCACCGAAGGGTTGAAATGGAATCTTTAATTTCGCCAATTTATTTTTTTTTAACAGAACCAAATTTTCCAGATCTGCTAGTTTCTATGAACAAAATTGTATTTTAGATCAGGATATCAGTTGTACATATTTATTGAGAGAAAATAAATTTAACAAAGTAAAAGAAAAAATGGTATTATTCTTCGTGAAATGACATGATGTACTGACTATAGCGAATATTCAGCCTAGTCCATGAAAAACAGCACCCAAATAACAATTATAGTCTAGTAAATCTCCTTTGTCGTGTTTGGAAAACAATCAATCAATCAATACACGATTAATGATCATCTTACCCGAAAATATTTTTCAAGTTGTTCAAGATGGAATGATTATATGGACAACACCCTGGACGAAATTACATTGTTAAAATATACAGTCAACATACCTCTACACTGACAAAAAAACTTTCCTGGCACTCGAGTCTTGTTGGTCTCCAGGTTTTACCTTGGTTTCTCAAGGTTATCATGGGATAAAGATATGGCAGCTTCAGTAATGCTTTTGTGGATCTATCTGAAATAATTAAGAAGAAAATTTAGTTAGTTCAGTTCATTTCTTCTTGATACAATATGATTAAATAAATTTGCACTCACCATGTAATTCGGATCCAATATCAATTTTCCTATCTTTGCACTCGTCAATAATAGCTTCCGCTACTTTAGGCCATTCTTTGTATACAATGTCTATTTCTCCAGGGTTTTGTCTATCGAAGTCAGATTCGAACTGTAATAAGTAGACATTTTTTACATTCACTTCAAAATTTATGTCATTTATATAAATGGAAAGAAACATTATTCTGCATGCTGAATTTAAAATATTGAAACTTACCAACTGAATACCGTTCTGGGTTCTCAATATTGGATACTTTATAAGTATATTCAGTATATCTTCTTTAAGAATGAAATCCCTTCTCTCTTCGAAAGTTGCTTTCCACGCCAGCAACAATCTTGGGAAATCAGTTGCGTCTGATTCTAATAATTTCAAACTTGAAATAACTTCTTCAGAAGGTTCTGTCAATAATGATGCATGTTCTTCTGATTTATAATTATTTGAAAATTTTTCGGCCAATCTCAGGCCAGCTTTAACATGAATATATCTCGACCAGAGTTTTCCCCTTGGTGCTTGTTTCCTCAGATTGGAACTAGACTTGGTATATGGCGTAAAATAAACCTCCTGTGCTTCATTGGGCAAGAGCCTTGAAATTTCTTGGGATGCTCTGGTAAATACCTCTGATTTTAAGCTGAAATAGAGCATTGAATTGAAAATATCAAATTCGTGAAAATTTTGTTTTAATATCTTTTTTTATATGAGGTACACTATATGGGACAATGTGTAGAAATATTTAACTCACGAATCCAAATACATTATATCCAAATTTATTCTTGTTTAGAATGTTTGTTATGCATTATTAATATTTTGCAACTCTAATATATTTGAAATCGTCATGAACTTTTGCGTGCGTGTTTATGAGCCTATTTACGCTTTACATTCCGCGAAAAGTTGAAGTTTTCAACGAGCATCCACCCATTCAGCTACATGACTTCAGATATAAGCATCAATATCAGTGAACGTAATGAAGATATTTTTTAGATGATCTATTTTAATGATGCCTTAAATTCAAGTCTAAAATTTCATTCTGTTCTAATGGATAATCTAACTACTGAATTTCAACTCATTCAGATTTGTAGTGAAAATGGGTTATCCAAAAAGAAATTGAAATTCAACTCACTTGCTACTGGAGAATTTTTGTATTATTTCGTTTATAATAATTTTGGCCAATTTATTACGCAGATTGTTGTCCAATTTTCGGTGATACAGCAATATCATTCGGCCCTCTGAATCTTTCCTCAAAACTTGTTCTAAGTTCTGCAAAGTAATAAATTATGTGCTATTTCAAACCTCAAATATTTTACACCAGTAGCTTCAATATCGGTTCAAAATCATTGGGTTCAAAACTTACTAGGGGTGCGAATACGGAAGTAATTTTTATATCCTCCCCTATTCTCTCCAATGCAGGACTTTCTGATATGTTTGAGATCTGCGGATGCTCCAACAATGATTTTAAATCGTCATCAACTTCTATGAATAGATTATTATTGGAAATGGTTGAAGCACTTGATATAGATGGCATATCAAGTTCAACCTGCAAAAAAAGTTATAAACTGATTGATTATCATTATATGTATTGACTTAGCAGTCAAAACATCAGTATTAATTATTCTTTGCCTAGAGTAGCCCAGTAAACTCTGTTGTAAAAAAAAGAATTTTACAGAGTTGACTTCCCATTAGTAAATGGTTCTCTGTCCAAAGCTCTGAAAAATATCTATAAAATAAACAATTAATTTATTATTTAATTGATATTTTTCAGAATTTGGTAGGGAAAACCCAGGAAGGAGCTTAGTAATGAATTCAACTCCAAATACCTATATCCTTTAATGATTACTTGACTTCACACACTGGGTATACCCAATATCTGATCTTTTGAAAAAAAATTATTTTCACATTAATTTTTTGATTCCATCTGAACACATACACTACAATAATTTTGTTCACTAACGTAGCGAACTCAAGGCAATTTCTATTAACAAAATTTCATCAACCATTTTCGATCATTTTTATTGAGCCAAAGACAACAGATATGGTGTCATTCTTTGTTTATATCTGAATAATATGATTCGTCCTAACATATATAAATTTTGAACGAAAAGAAATCATAGAAGTAAAAAAAATATAAATAATAGACAAGACAATGACAACTGATAATAATCAACTCCACAAATACGTTACCTAATTTCATAACAATAATTTGAATGTGACGTTTTGATGAAATTTCATAACTAGAGTACCTAGAGATACTAGAAAAAGCTATAAAAATCAACCCTTTTAGTGGGAGAAATCAAACATGTAGAAATGAGTTCACTAAGCTAGACAAATTTTTAAATTTTACCGTTTGATTAACATCAATTAGACAGTGCTGCCCACTCGATAATCGCAGATCACTCAACATTTTTTTGAAAACCATTCTTGGTCCAATTTTTGGAAAAATTTCTTTGAGTGTATCGTTTTCATTATGCAACAATTCAAAGTTGGTATCATCGATACCTTCATCTGAAATAAAAAATGAATATAGTGGTATTTAAAAAAATTCAAGAAGTCAGGAGCTTTTGCGCGCATGTTCAAACGGTCGAAACGGTCCAAAATTTCGCGGGAATCTCCAAATCAGTAATATAAGTAATGAACACATGGGGTTTACAGCGATGTCAAAGGCATTCAATTTGTGCTCACTGTATATTGTGCAATTGATTATTGATTTATTCTGACGGTGAATTCGATTAATCTTCGAGGTCACGGAAACACCGCCGATTCCAATGATAGCGTTATTAGGGTCCCTAATATATATCCCTAATTTAGGGATAATCTTTCGAACTGTTTTAAGTTACATAAAATCACTTCGTTCAGTCCAGTACTAATTCATCTGTTTTTAGCTCGGTTTTTAGTTACTTGAATTACTTTGTTCAGTACGAAAGAACATGCATATTAGCGTTTGATTTTGATATTCGATCTTTCAATAATTAATTATTTAGCCTTTCGAATAGAATTCAATTATCACGGGCTATCAAGCCAAAATGCGATGAGATCAATAGAAATTATAAAATATTAAGTTATTAACTAGCATCCACTCCCTTGTATTAATCCCAAACGCATATCCGCCATATTTTCAAGATCCAACGGCCAACATTGCTACCTATTATGAAAACTCAACGGTTAGTGAATTCTAATTGATGGTCTCATAATATTTACGAATATACCTAACTTACCTGTAAATTTTTCGATGTAATCTTCTAGACCGCAACTTTGTAATAAATTTGCAAAGCGTGAATTCTCCATTGGGAAGTCTCAGATTCAAAATGCGCTGCACAAACACCTGTTCGAATATGTCCCACTGTCCCAGGAATCAGGATTGATGGCAAGCACAACAAATATTCCGGAATATTCAAATGGACACTTTTAACAACACTATGAGGATATGCTTTTGAATTAAATTAAATTCGTTCAATCACTTTGGTTTTATTTGCTCGACTGCCTAAAGACGATTAGAGAACGCTTAGTTGGACAGAAAGCAGAAGATACGCTGATTTCGTTTTCGTTGACGATCGTGTGAGCGGGCGAATCGGGTGGCGCGAAACCCTTCATTCGATCATTATCGCATATATTCGACTGATTTAATGAAACAATATTAACTGTGGCAGAGACAAGTGCGACTGTGGTAGTAAATTTATGGAACGAAGATATCTCTCATAGTAATGCTGAATTGTTATGGGTATTGGGCGACGGTCAGGCAACTTAGGTTTACTGCGGCAATTCGACATTTGAATGTGACAATAAAACACATTCATTGGTTTAGTAAGAAAAACCTAGTAAAATTGATTTAACAACTATAGCAACTCAATTTACTATGTCTATAGGGCTGTTTTAACTGGAGAGTAAGAAATAAATCAGCCCTAGTAAGAATAATTTTGGTAAACCTTTCTCATTGAATCATTTCTTTCAGTGTGGCGTTCGATGATTTAATTTTCTTTTTCACGGGAACGGAATGACGTATATTCGTATCTCTAGAACCTATTTGGCAAATTTATGTTGTTTCTTCGTCGGCACAAGGGGATGCCGAACAGCCCTTATGACCGCACGTGTCTTTCAGCGTCAATCTAGATATTTATGACTATTATGCTGCTCCTTTTTTATGGGAATTAACTGTGTCGGTATTCCTGCCTGTTTATTACCGAATTGAATCTCATTCCGAATTTCTAAACATATTATTTTTCCCTTGCCGTTAATATTTTCACTAAAATTTTTGTCTGAGAATTGTTTTATATAGTTAGGCTATATACCGGGTATCCCGGGAAGAATGCGAGAAATGGATGCATAAATGAAGGTCATCATGAAGGACTCGTATCAAGATCGCCGTTTGCTATATACAGGGTGATGTTAACCTTATAAGTGAAATTTCATAGTTCGATAACTCTTTAACTAATCGACCGAATAATTTCAAATTTTGAAGTGTAGTCACTCTATTATCGCCTTCCTTCAATATTTCTGAAATCGCAAACAAATCACATCCGGACTTTTTCTATTTTCGGAAATATTGTATGTGACTTATATTTCAGCTCGAATTCGTAACCACAAATAATTAATTCATAGAGAAAAATCAAAAATAATTTTTGGCACTCAGGTAGTATAGGTTCCCACCTGGTGATGTTGGTTGTTGCCCAAAAACCCATTGGGTCATCCTGCTGAAATCACAAATGAACGGCTGGCATCTGTTGTTGACTGCGTTTGTTTGTTGTTTCCTTCAAGTGTTACTCATCCTGATACTTTTTCACCGAAAAGGCCGAAAGCCCGAAACACGTGTTTACGGTTAGCACTCCTCCTTGCTCCTTGAGGGTACGTCCTTATTATTTTGCCTTGCTTTAAATTAAGAATATAATAGATGTGAGAATGGAGATTCAAGTTTTTTATGATCAGACATGGAAATAAGTGATAGTTTACGCAATGGGGGTCAATATCAATGAACTCATTGACTAAATAAAAAAAAATTATCAGAAAAATGTTCTTTTACCATTCATATGATGTTCCGGGGTAAATTTTATAGATTTCCTGGTTGAATAGATATTTATGGTTTAAAAAAAAAAGAAATCTTACGGTATTTATGTGCAGAATTATGGGTATTGAAGTCGATAGGAAAAACATAAAATTTTGCTACTGCGGCCACAATTTTTTTTAATTTTCAAAAATGCTGAAGACGTCGTTATGTTATTACAGAATCATTAATTCTAGGCATGGACGAGAAATCTAGACAAAAATGAAATCGACTATTACACGTGTAGAGAAATAATTTTAATCCGTGAAATGTTAAATCATTGAAAATTAATTTAACTATAACCAACTGTACATTGATATTGACTACCACACCCGATATCCCCGAATTATTAATTCAACTATAACTCGATGACTAAATTTGGGATCTCTCGAACGAACTAGGATGAAGTGGTTGAGTTGTTAGGAAATTGATTAATGCACTTTGATGTGTAAAAACTGATTTATTGCACAAAATGAATGATAACTTCATGTACATAACAAGATCGAACATGAGCAAATATAATGGAAAAAAATTATTAGTGTTATCGACTTTTTCATTCCTTTTTGTATTGATTTTGAACAAACACTTTCATTTTCAGCCAATTCCTATTTTTGAATAGTTCCTTATTTTTAGAAATCAGGTCGTCACACTTTCCCCTCTTTGGAGGTCTTTTATTCTTTATATGAGTTTTAAAGTATTCGAGAACAACTTTCTTTTCTGAAGTTGTCCAAGGAATGAGAACTCTTTTTTCTCCTTTTTTGAGTTCTTGGGGTTGCTCTTTGGATATATCAGGAATGTCTTCAATTACATCTTCGATATTATTCTCCTCAGATAAATCTGAACGTCTTTGTTCTATGTTATCATCTGGTTCCAATATATTTTCTTCTAAATTCAGGTCGATATCGTCTAGCGATTTGCCTTTGAATTTGCCAGCTTCTCCCTTTTCCATGAAACTTGTGATCGTATCTATCTACAATTAAATTTATCTACATTAAATTTGTGATCGTATCTATCTACAATATTCAAACAATAAAAGATACTTACCCTTCTAATATTATACTAAAACATGTGTGAACACAACACGCTAAGAATCATTACTGACACCATGTAGTTGTTAGTTGTGAGACGATACAAATGATGAAACCGCCAATTAAATTTTTTGTTACCATTAATTCTGACAACACTGTCGGTAGAATTATCCACTGCAAAAAGGCAGGAGAAATATACGTCGGAGGAACTATCTATTGCACTTAGGATATGATTTATACAGTGGAAGACGCAAAGATGGTGTTATGGATAAGAGTATACACACATAGAGAAGCCAATGCCGGATTATCGATAGGAGGACCTAAATATAGGAAAGTGCGTTGAAAAAAAAATTTTTCGAGACAAATATTAGTGCGGATTCATATTATAAACTTATCAAAAAACCAATATATGCAGAGAAATCTAATATACATTCATTGGTTCTGGTAGACGACCTATTGCTGGATCATATGAGGAGGACCTATAGATACCGGGATGTATATATATATTTGAACTTTGTGTGTTCCGGATTGGACCGCGTCTAATATTTTGTCGTGTTCGACGTTTCGGCTCCGATTTTGGAGTCATTCTCAAGAACCGTTGACTTTACGCCGGGGTCTCAATCTGCCTACTCCCCAGGTATCATCAACAAGAGTATTCTCGTAGGTGTGGTTATCTTCCGTCCTTCGAGGCAACTGAAAGTTAGTTGCCTCGAAGGACGGAAGATAACTACACCTCATATGGGCTATGAAAATGGAAAAAAGAGTTGAAACAATATACAAGTTTCAGTAACTTTTCAAGACGAGAGTGATTCTACTCTAACAACACATGCAATTTTTTTTCGCAAACATAAATCGTATGATATATCAAGAGAATTTTTTTAAGAGACATTGCATCGCACGGACAGATGATGTAAATAAATTTATTCCACTCCGTAGTGATTCACTTGGTCCTAATGAACATGAATTGTTGAAATTCAAGTTCTTTCATATTATATTTTAGATCTGGAGTGGAAAAATTCAATATACTTCACGAGAGCCCTCGCTGGAGCTCAGCTGTAGATTTGTTTTCGATTGGTAATACTATAATATAAAATATAGTGATGAAATCACTATTTTACGTTCACGGCCGTACCAAAAAAAATTGCTTCGGGAACTGACATTAGTAAAGTCGAAATTTCAAGATGTTTTTGAAAAAAAAAACTATTTTGAGGTTGGTGAATTGACTACAATTAGTAGTTCGAATGAAATGTAATTATGTATCTCACCTTTGCTGGAATTCTTCCTAATCCCTCCACTAGGATTTGGAGTTCCTCCTGTTGAATTGATTTCATTTGCAGGAATTGGTTCTTCATCATTGACAACCTCATTTTCGGAGTCATCACTGCTTGCATTATCATTGTCTCCTTGAGCTGTTTGCAGGAGTTGTGAAATTCCCTATATGTCCCTACTTATAATGGGCTGACGATAAATGCCCTTGTGTATCTTCTCCGAATGGCCCATGAAGTTCGACAAATCCACTACGTCTTGATTTTCAAGATTCAAAGTAATACACGTAGTGGCTATATGTTTCCTCAAATTGGTGCCACGTAGTCTTGTCGGGTGGTCAGCACCACAATCTTCAGAGAATTTCTTCATCAAAGTGCATGCACTCAGATGTGGATGCTTTTTTGTATCCGACCCTGGTGTACCGAATACATAAGGATTACTCTTGTGGACCCTCATATTTTTTCTGTTTTTTATTATTAATTGGATGCACTCACATAAATGAGTATCCAAAAGAACAGGAACCGTCCGATTCAACTTGCCCCTTATAGTGAATCGAACATATTTTTTTGAAATTTCTTTTGATTTCTCTGAAAGTGATTGAAATAGATCATTATTACTTCTCTCAATCGTTTCGTATTTTTCAAATTCGGTAATGCTAATTCTCTCGACTTCTCCAGCGCGTCGTCTATTGAAAACCTGGATAGACGTTAGCGTTGCCTCTTGTAAGTCTATCCAGGCCAATGACGAGAAGCAAATTTTCAATTTCTCAAGGGCGTCTTTTCTCTTCTTGGTCAAATAGTCGCTGAGTTTTTTTATGTCGCCCATTGTGGGTAGCATAACTGTTTTTGTTCTACTCATTTTCAGTTGAGTTTCAGCAACGGTTCTGTTAACATTTATGTTCACTTCTTGTGCGAAAACTTTCAAGAAATATTTAGCATTTTTTCGCATTTCTTCCTTGTGGTTTTTAATGCACTCTGTTATTAATAAATTGCCAATCTGCTTCAGCAGTGTGCCCAAACTGAACGCTACCGAAGGAGCTTCGAAGCAGTTCGTAGTTTCAGTGTACCGGGCACACATATTTATAGCAGATAAAACCATGTCTACAAATTTTGGGTCATATATAGAGGCTAAATTATTTATTTTCTTACTCAGTGCCTTCATATTAATGAGGAAATTACCAATTAATCGTAATCTCTGCCTTATCATTTGGAAATGTCTGGGTTCTCTATATTTTTCCACCATTTTGTTAGCATAAATGATGATAAGTTCTTCATATCTGATTGCTCTACATACATCATCCTCCCTCAGCGGTGGGAATAAATGATTCCTCACAGTTATTGATGCCATAGGATGTATTCTTGATGTGATTTTTTTGCTTAGCAAATTTGGCAATCTTTTAATGTCGGAATCAATGCCTGTGCAGGATCTGAAATGCACTCGAAGGTTGGCTTTTGAGAAAAATCCCTTACAGTTTGCACATGCACTGTAATCCCTACCACTTTTATTCCTGCTGCTTTTAGACCGTCGCGCCACAATCAGCTCACCATCATTTAAATTCTCATTTGTATTAAAAAGGAAATTTCCCCTTTTTCTTATCTGACCAATAATCTTGGCCCTTTCTACTTTACCTTTTGGTAACATAATAAATGTTTTCACCTCCTCCTCACCGCTGTGCTTATTCTCTAGATGTCGTGAGATTTTTTGCTGTTTCGTATGGCAGTAGAAACAAAAATTCGCCTTCTGTTCTCCTTTTCTTCCGCGGGACTCAGTTACCATCATATTTTCGTCATCGCACCCTGGTTCGTTTAACGAGGCGAATAAATGAACTTGGATGCTTTTCGAGAGGGAATTATTATTGGACTCATTCGGTTGCCTTTTCTCCTCAATATTCAGATCCATTTCAGATAGAAAGGAACATGGTGTTGAGCTCCGACTGCCATCTCGTGAGTTATCAGATTGCGTTTCTGAATACGTAGATAAATTATAATCTGAATCATCATCAGAATTGTCTCCATAAACTGAAAATAATAATAATAATTTAAGGAAAACTTTGAAGTTATAAACATTTAGGTTCACAAGAAAGCGACAGCGCGATGTTTCATATTTCTGGAATTAGGGAACATATACAGTGTGTAGATAAAAAAGGGGCAAAATCAATAAGTGAGTTATTTAATGTTTTCTTATGATTTCACTCATGACGTCATTTATTTTTACAGATTGACGTCATATTTTCTTTCAAATAACTACCCCATTTTTTAGTTGCTTTATTATACCTACTTACATGAGGTTGTGCAAAATAAGTTACGTTAATTACAATCTTTCACACCATTATTTAGGTAAATTGCAGAAAATGCGTTTTGTTTTTCAACAAATGTTGAGGTTTTTGTTTTTTATATTCGAATACAAAAATACTGCTTGTTTTTTTAAATTACTGGCAGTTCCTGTTTTTAACTGGTTTTTTTCCTTCAAATATTTATAAATAATTAACCGTGCAGTCATATTGAGAATTTTTTCTGTTATGTTATGTTCCCCACAAAATGAAAAATTAACGAGTTCTTTTTTGAAGGAATTTCGAAAGTTATCTACGAGGTTAACATTGTGGGCATTTGCGTGGAGGTATTTATAACATTTTTCATGTATTAAATCTATAAATTGAACTAACCTTTCACTCGGATAATTCAATCTTGTTCTCTCATCGTTCTCTTTAAACGTAACGAATAGATGCTGATTTAAAATCACATCATTCGAGAATAAGTTATTTCGACACTGAACACAGTCCAGTACATCAACTTTGCTCAAAATATACCCTGCTACATAAGCAGTAGCATAATTTTGCTCCAAAAAAATTTCATCCGTACTATCAGGAGTGTCAACAATTGTATTACTACAAGATGTTTCAGGAGTTTGGTCAATGGTGTCTGAATACTTTTCAATAAATTTACCAAAATTCCCTAAAAATTCACAGAAATCATCCTCACCATTTCTTGATTTGCTGAGCGGAGAACTTAAATTATTAATAATTAAAGTTTTCATAGCTACAACAAATTGTTGGCATGTGGGATTCGTATTGCAGATACCATGCTGCCTTATCTGGCCAAAAAAGTTTTCTAAAGGATCTTGATTCAAGTTCCTTAAATTCAAAAATGTTATCCCCTGCAATTGTAACTTTTTCCAAAGTAAAATGATTGCTCTAATACTTGTTAGCCACCCATCAACGAATTTAAAATTATTTCTCAACTTTCCCTGCTTATCAAAAATTTTCCATCTATTAATTTTAGACAACATGTCAGACCAAAACTCTAAATGAGGAGAATTATCCGATAGTGCAGATCGAAATTTTCTTCCTTCGTGATTACGCACTTGTGAACTGTTCACTGAGTCAAATAAATTATCCATCAGATGACAGAATTCCGCAGTATGTAAAGAATCTGATTTCAAATGTCCAGAAGAATGAAATGTTTCAATGGCTGCTGCCATTGTTTGACTCAGCTGTCGAGCTGCTACTTTAACTTTCATTTTCATGTAAGAATCTTTGAAATTGAAATAAGACTCTTTCATTCTAAACAGACATCTATAAGTACGTCTAGAATTATCGAATTGGAAAGCTTGCAAAATATGTTCCATGCTTGCAAACTTTCCTTTTTCAAATTCTATCCTACAATCAATTATTGCATTTCTTGTATTTTTTAAAAGATGTGGTACGTCGAATATTGTTTCCACTAATTCTCCATCAACTATAAATTGATATGGACTTGGGTTTTTGTCTGGATACTCTCTAGTGAGAGCAGCAATAGGATGAGATATCCTTAACAAGAATGCAACTGTCGAATGTCAATTTGGATTTTGGAACATTATCCTTCTTGTCATGAGCGACAGAGATAACCATACATCTTCTATCTCTTTCATTCTCTGTTAGGTAGGCGCATAGAATATTTGTTTCCAATTTAGTACTACGAGTTTCACCCCCTGGTGTGCATGCTCCCATTTGATTCTTTGTATCACAGCCCGCATGATGGCAGTTACGACGTCGCAACGGCACGGCGGGTAGTGTGCATGCTCCCATTTGATTCTTTGCCCCGGTGCACACATCCGACATTTGTAGTTGCGACAACGTTGCGGTGTCGTACGCTAGTGTGCATGCTCCCATTTGATTCTTTGTACCACAGCCCGCATGATGGCAGTTACGACGTCGCAACGGCACGGCGGGTAGTGTGCATGCTCCCATTTGATTCTTTGTACAACAGGCCGCAAGTACGACACAGCAACGGTGTCGTAACTACAAAAGTCGGATGTGTGCACCGGGCCTTTGTAGCACAGGCCGCAAGTGCGACACAGCAACGGTGTCGTAACTGCAAAAGTCGTATGTGTGCACCGGGGCTAAGCCCCGGTGCACACATACCGTGTTAGGGGTGATACAGTGAAGCGACTGTTTCAGGCGCCTCTTTTCGAAGGGCGACAATTTAGCCTAGTTTGTGGCCGCCCTTTCATATTCTTGAAAACAACATTAGGTTGGTCCGCTTTGCTGCGTTCATTAACATTTCCTGCAATAAAAATCTCCAAACCGTCTTCACTAAGCCGCCTGTTCAATAAATAACACATGGCAACCCAAACAAATAAGCAGCATTGCCTTTTACCTCAATTGAATGAGGGATGGAATGCATTTCACAAAGACGAAAAACAACACTTCGAATTACGTGGAAGTTGTTTACACATTCAACATATGGAAAATTCCTACGATTCTGCATTCGAAACGAGTTACTGATAAATGCTAAATAATTTTAGCATCGGTTTCAGGTTTCAGCGGAACATATGTTTTTAATCCCTTTTAGTTTCCGAAGCTTGCATGCCTTACCGCAAATGTTAACAACTGTCTCGAGCACCTGATGATGGCTAGTTACCTTGCCGAAATGCATAGTGCATAAATTAAATTATTAGAGGAGTAGACCATTTGTTTATTTATACCTGTCTATCTGGATATTTATGAGGAATATGAATAGTGCGACACCTCTTTGAAGTTGATTAAATTTGTCGTTATTCTTTCCTATTATTTATGATCGAATTAACGTTTGTGACTCCATGTTCATAGGAGTTTTTCTCTTGAAATTATACAAAGCATATCCCTGTATTGTTTGACTCATGCTGTTATGAGGGGTTTGTACCACGTGACATTCATTTGTGCTAGGTTTGTCCTGGTTTGTACCGTTGATTTTTTTTATATCATGTGAATCTCGAAATATTTCAAAATTCGGAAGAATGGACCAGCACAGCACAGTACAGAGTTCGAATTTTTCCGAAAAACTCTCTAATTTCATCAAAAGTTAAAAAAAGGATTGCCCAGCACTTTCGTTTCTTCTTCTCACAAATAAATGAAAAAATTTGTCTTATGCCGTAAATATTTCCACGAAAATTGTTCGAATTCTCCGAAAAATTATGAAAAAAAAGTCAGCCAAGCACTTTTATTTTTTTCCAAAGGAAACATGTTTGAAAAATTATGCTACTTGAAGGAAAATTTGTGCGCTGTGATTTTCACGAATATCCCGCTTATTCTTCCAAAAAATAAAGACATCATCAGAAAAAAGTTATCCTTGCACTTTCATTTTTCTTGGCGAAAATTAATTTGTAGTATAATTGTGCCAACTTATACCGGTCAGATTCTCAGAAAAAGTCAATAGTTTTTCCCTCATATACCAAAAATAAGAAAACTAAGTAGATTGTAGGAAAAACAGTATAACTGGTAACAATGTGTTGGAAGTTAGTCCAGCGCCTTTTGATTTTCAAAAAAAAAATCGAAAATCCAAAAGCGCTGGGTCAACTTTACTCACATCAAAAAATTGTGCTACACCTATGTAACGGTAGGTATGCCATAGAAATTTCCACAAAAGTTAATCAAAAACAAAAAAATTAGAAAAAATTAACGCAGCTTTGGTCTTTTTGACCGAATATTGTTTTATACAGGATGGGTCTTTCATTTGTACACATATTTCAACCGAAGATTTCTGACGTCAAAGGAAATAGTTTTTTCCGATTCAGATATGGGCTGTTGGAAATCCATGAAAAAATGTGATTTTCAGTTTTATCTCGCAAATGAAATGGAATCGATCAAGATTATTTTCGGAATATGGTTTTTACTGACATATTAAGGGATTCACGGCTTGGCTTGATTTTAAAGCTACTTGGCTTGAGGTTGACTTGATTTCAAGTTAAACCCAAGTCAAGTAATAGTTTTCCAATGTCAAGTCAAGTATTTATTTATCAAGTACTTGAATCATATCAAGCTACTTGATTGTAAGCAGTTTTATTGTGTACTATCACATCATGAAATGAGAAGGAACATTGCAAAACACACTTTTATTTATTGAACTTATTCTATGAAAGAAATGAAAATATAAACTTTTTTGAAATAGAAATATAAATTAAATCACTATAAATCATGAAAATATAAAAAATAATGAAAATATAAAGTTTCTCAATATTGAGAAACCTCCAGGCTTTGTTTGATTCCACAATTTTCCATCCAGGATCTAAGACACATGAGTCATCTTATAGATTTGTCGCCTAACCTATTGCGGGTTTTGTAACTGTAAGAGCAGCTCTGGAAAATTGTCTTTCAACAGGAAGATCCTGGCGTCGATAAAAATCCTTGGCCATTCTGGCCAAGTTTGGAAAGATATTTCTGAAACTACCAAAATCTACCAATAGATTTGTAGAAATGAAAGAAAACTACTTATGAAGTCACACTGGCGAATGCTTCAGTCTCTTGGCGCTCGAGGATTTCCTAGGCGCACACGAGATTGCAGAAATATATGCCGTGCATATCAATCTCAAGTAATATCAAGTAGCTTGATATCAAGTCGAGCAATAAATATCTAAAATCAAATCAAGCAAAGCTCAAGTATGTAATTTTTCAAGAGTTTGATTTTCAAGTCGAGTAGTTGGTTAAAATGTCAAGCTACTTGGCTTGATAAATCCTTGGACAAGATCAATCTTTTCCGAACATAAAATTCCATTTAAGTCCGGTCGACAGAATGCCCGCTATACTATGTGAGAAAAAAAATCCAATCGTAAAAAATAGTGAAGGAAGAAGTGTTTTTTTTTGACCTCAGGAATTTTGGGTTGAAATATATGTACAAGCAAAGACTCACCCTGTATAGTTAGGCTATATATTTCTGCAGACTCAAGTCTGTCAGATTTTCAAACAATCTACTGATAAATGATTTCCATCCTTTGAAGAAAAAGTAGAGTTATTTCTGAAAATCTGACAAGATCAAGACAATTGCACCAATGTAGCAAAAATATTTGAAGCAATTTTCGCTAAAGAAAAACGAAAATGCAGGACCAACTTTCTTCGAATTTTTTTTACGGAAATGTCGAGGGCACAACTTCCTATAAGTGCGGCACAATTTTTTTCACATATTTTCATAAAAAAAATCGAAATACAAATGTGCTGGGATTAATTTTTTCTTTAATTTTCATGACTTCCTGTGAAACCCAAAAAATTTATGACATAGGTGCTCGCCTAGCTTTCAATTGAATTTTGTGATATTCAGTGCATGTACTACGAATTTATTTCATCCGTTGAAACTCAATAAACATGTTTTGGGGAATATTTTCAGAGTCATATGTAACAAAAAAATCAATGGTACAAAGTATCACAAACCTATTTCAGTACAATTCTGTTCAAAAAGAAATCGAAAATAATCCTCTTCTCCTTCCACTATGGTGGCTCCACGACTAACAGAATTCGTTAAATATCTAACATGTTTGGTATCCCATTTTACGTTCGTGCTGCCTTACGTAACCATCCGTTTCGTGAATAGTTTCACCACTCTTCCGTTGACACGAGTCGATCTCCATATATAACTAACCTCGCTTGTGCTTCACTACCCATGTCAACTAGGATGAATCGTTCATTTCGTTAATATTTGCACGACTGTTCCGTTGACACGAGTCGTTTTTCAAGTACTCTTGACCCACAGCTGTGATCCACTAACCAAGTCAACCTAGCTTTGAGGGAAGTGTTACGACTAGGGAATCCAATCCCACACCAAAATTTCAGTCCCGCAAATACGCGGGATGAAATTCGACAATGCGGGATTGAAGTATTATGTTTTTTTTGAACTCAACCTATTGAAAATAATAATAATACTTATACAATTAAAACCATACTTTAGTAGCAGCATAAAAATGTTTATTTCATATACAAGATAATAAGTAGTTAGTACTTAGTTTAGAACATTGATTAACATTGATTTTGGAAATGTTTTCGTAGGAAAGATTCATGCTTTAGTAACTGTTCTAGTGTTGTTCGTACGGTCATAGGAGAAGCCTTTGATTCTGATACCCATGCAGTACGAAGTCTTTGATTCAATTCCTCTTCTAAGTCTAAGTTCAAAGGCGATGTTTCACCTCTTGTTGCAAGATAAGATAATGGTACATTATCCTCTTCATCCTCATAAGTGATTAATAATAGTGTCTTTATTTGGCAAATTCTAAGGGCGAAGTCTAGCCAAGGCTACTCCACTCAACCCCCAACAAAATACAAATAAAAAGAAAAAAACAAAAATTAAAATTAATGAAAGGAAATACAACATAAATAATATACATCATGAATTCATCAATGACATTTCGGATATTTTTTGTTCTCAAAAATTATTTTTTGCGGATGATTTAAAGATTTACAGGGAGATTTGGGATCGCCAGGATTGTTTATTGTTGCAAGGTGACCTCGACAGATTGCATACATGGTGTGTGGAGAATAAGTTATTCCTAAACATAAGTAAATGTAAAACTATGACGTTCACTAGGAGGCCATCCCCTATTGCTTATGAGTACCACCTTAATAACACGCTATTACGAAAAGTAAATGGTTCAAGGGACCTAGTCCGCGAAATTAATGATTTCGTCTTCCTTTATAAGATAATTCACGGACGGATCGATTCGACAATTCTTCTTTGGTCAATATATTTGAATGTTCCTCGTTTTACATCCAGATCACATTTAACTTTTCATATTGATGTACCTAATACTCAGCATCATTTTTATTGTCCACTTACGTCAATGTGCAGGAGTTATAATAATCTTCAGAGTGTGGATATATTTTTCTTGTCTTTATACCAATTTAGGCACTTATTGTTCAGTACGCTTCGGAATTAAATTATATTTTTGTAGTAGGCTTATCATGATTTGTTTCTTTTTGTTGTGATGGAATAACCATTATATAATTTTATTAGATAGTTTAGTTATGTACACCTGTAATTGGGCTTCACGGCCTGTTGGATGTATTATTTTCAAAATGAAAAATAAATAAATACATTCATCCTCAGTAAATGAATGTAAAAATTATGTCTTTTTAAGATCAATGAGAGCTTTAAATAAAAATCGTTTGACGTGTTTGAACCTTGAAATCATTGCTACAAGGCTGTTCCACCGTATTTTACAATCTTTGATCAGTTCCAATTCTCTGCCAAATTCTGCTTCAATATAATTTTGCAATAAGTCATTTCTCATTGGGAAATTTTGAATTGAAGAATTTGACAATTTGTCGTACTTTATGAATTAGTGTCCTAGAATTAATATATTATTCAATTTTATTTTAACTCAAAAAATATTTTTTTTACCTGTAACTTCTTAGTAAATCAACTTTTGGAAATTCGTGATCCATGGAAAAGAGATAGAATTGTTCTTCATCTTCGCTGTCATTGTTGTCAGGGTAATAATTCGAATAATTGGCGCATATCTATCGATGTGATAAACTTTGAAAACGGTATACCATCTTTATCTACCATTCGGGACACTTTTTCTTCCATCGAAACTCTTTTCTGAGATTGAAAATACTCCGTGATTTTTATTTTCTTCTTAGGTAACACAGAAGAACTAGTGTCATCTGAGGATGAGCGCTTAGAAATCATGATACTATGCCTACTGGCATTACTCGCGATATCAATATCAATCATTCTCATTGTTGATCTTGGCTTTCAAATTCATGAAATTCCTCGTTTCTAAGTGGGTGTGAAGACTTTTGGTAGAACGAGCAGAGATTTTAATAATGCTAGGGCATAACTTGCATTCAGCTGAAAAACCATCTTCGGTTTTCAAGAAATGATTCCAAACTAAACATGGCCCTTTATTCTCATTATAAACTACAATGACGCTCATTTTAGTGATAATTGGTATATATTCGACTTTATACGTAATCTATTCAACTGACGAAATATTTTTCAGGCACTAGTTAAACATTCGCATGCACATTAATCGGAAAGAAAACTAATGCCCGCCACTCACGAAGCGTTTTTTCGAGCGTTTGGTAGCAAGCGACCAAGTAGCTTGCGTCGAAATGGTAGCTAGTCTGCCATCCCTTGCTGCCGTCGAAACCTGCCACTCGAGAGGTTGTTTTATTGAGTATCCGTGTCGGATTTCAGATGATCACAGACAGCTGGCAATTTATCAGGTACCGTCGGAACTTCGTAGCGTACCAAATTCTTGTGCAAAATGAAAGAATTTTTGATAGGTTTGATCGAAATATTTAGGCAGACAATGAAAAGTTCAGCATACGCAAACAGGAATATCAAAACTAAAGCCTATGGGGAACTAGTAGAATATTCCAAAGGAAAATTACAGAATGAAAGAGTAGATGTAAATTTCTATCTGATCGATATCGTTTTCCATCTTGACAAATCTTCCTCTGCATTGAAATAAACATTCAATAATTTCTATTAAAATATACTCGTTTTCTTTGATATCTATCAAAATGACAGCTCTTTTTGGAAAACCCCTTCAGTATAACAACTGATATTTTAGCTGATTTTATTCAAATGAGCTGATAACATTTATAGTTTCCGACATATTTTTTGATACGACTTTCGGATTTTTCATTCGATACGTACACAGAAATTTACAGGCTAGGACAATCGAATTGGTAATAACTGTAACTAGTAACTGGTAATAATTATTTTGAGTAATTTGGTTCGAACTTCCCTTTCTCGTCAGTTAGATTGATTAACAGCTAGAAGACTCTCAATATCAGGACCTTTTAGGCATTCAAAAGCTGCCTTGGCTTGGTGTCCAGTAATAAATGTAGAATCTCTGTTATTTTTGCCGCCGTATGCCATACAACAAGAACAATACACTTTGTTGAGCTGAATCGAATAAGATAACCATATTCTATGTATTTCATATCCATTAGACAATAGACGGTAGTAGAGTTTGGATGGATCAAACTGAAGCTTAGCTCCTTTTCCCTCATGAACTTGGATTGGATGTTTCTCCATGAAAGCTTTTTTTGCCGTAATGACGGCAAGGTCCTTAGAAGAGGGTGTAAGTTCCTTTAATCCGAATCTGTCACGGAATCTTCGTATAGTAGGATTCTACACAGTGTCTCTACTCCATTGATGCGACACATCGCAACCTTTGCTTTGGGCTCATCTTGCATTTGCAAATAACGCCATTTTTGGTAAAACTATGGAAAATATTCGACTACACAGGGTAGTTCGTCTGGTAAATCGCTATGAAGGTCGTTTCGGAGCCAAAAATCTGATAGCATCGCCAAGATTCCATAGTCGTACGGTTTTCGGTGAGGATTTAATGGCCATCGAACTCAAAAAGAATGAGCTTTTGTTTAATAAACCTCTATATATAGGTATGGCTATTCTTGATATTTCAAAGATGTGTATGTATAATTTTCACTATAAGTATATGCTACCTAAAAATCCTGATTTTATATATTATGTATATTGATACCGACTCATTTTTTCATGAAATTAGAGGTTGTAACCCATACGAACTCATTAAAATGGATTGTTATACACACTTTGATACTAGTGATTACCCTAAAACCAATGCTTTCAACATTCCATTGGTGAATAAAAAGGTACCAGGTTTAATGAAAGATGAAGTGGATGGTGAAATTATCACACATTTTGCGGGTTTAAGATCTAAAATGTATGCTTTCAAGGTTCAAGGGGGAAAAATCACAAAAAAAATCAAAGGGTGTGAAAAATTATGTTGTCAAAAACCACTTGACTTTTGATGATTATGTGAAATGTCTCAAAGGAAATGAACAACTGGTTTTACCCCAAAATACAATCGGCTCCTTTGCACATGACATCTATTCAATTCAGCAATCGAAAATAGTATTGAGTGCACAAGACGACAAACGCTACTTAATTCCTTCATCTTTTGATACGTTACCTTGGGGTCATTATTCACTACAACCACACACATCATCACTACTACCACTTCCACCACAACCACTATCACAGCAATAATAGGAAAAGCCAATATAAATCAATTTAGCCAACATCAGAAACAACAAGGAGATCGACACCAACGTAGCGAGTTCAACCTAACAACTTGCATTACAGGTTTTTTCTCTTCAAGAATCAGCAATTAAAGTTATAATTCAAAATATAGATTCTATATTTCGCGTGTTCCGCCTGAATTTGCCCGAACCTATAACCATTGAAATATTAAAGAAATTTAGCATTTACAAATGGAAACAAATAATAGCTGATGCCAGCAACTCTGTAAAGAATCAACCTTCATTTGAGTATCCTCTTTTCTCTTCGAGGTATATCACGAGTCGTAAAGCTCAAAGCTATATTCTTTGTAAACGTGAATGAAGTGATGAATATGACGATGGTGAAGAATTATATATATGGCGAAATTATTATCGTATTAAGGAATTCAATTTATTTTTGTGTAAAACTTGTTATAAAATTTTTTTCAAAGAACTGAAAAGGAGAAGATTCAATTCAAAATTGTTTAGTATTCGTGACCACTCACATTTGTACATTAGGCAAGACAATCTTCATAACTTGTACAGAAGTAGAGAATATTGGTGTAACTCAGAATTTGATAGAGTTCTTTTCGATATTTATGAAAAGAATGAGTGTTGTGACAGATTACATAATTCAATACCTAACATTGGTGCTAATTTCAAAAAACATGTCAAAAGATTTGTAGATTCTGCAGATGAAGATAGTGATATATAGATTTTAAGAAATAATTTTGATCGAAATGTTGATAGAGATTTTTTTTTTATGCTTAATCCATACAATACATTCCAAAAGATTTGTAACTTCTGGAGATGAATATAGTGGTATAGATTATTAGAATAGTATCATATATGATCGAAATGTTATTCGATATAACTAAAGTTAAGATAATTCGTACTATTTGTAATAAAAAATGTAAATAAACATGTTACGTTGATGAGTTTTTTATTTTTTATTCCTCATGTACTGATACAATATACAAGCACATCTGCAAGAACCATAAGCTACCCAATGTGTTCCAGATCCGTCTGATGAATCCAAGTTGATGATGCCACATTCATTCACCCTGGGACATCTTCTCAATAAACTGTCGCGCATAAATACACCTCTAAAGTTTGAGATTTTTAATTTTATCGTATAATCAACCAACTCATAGTCGAATAATGCTCTATTGGGTAGCTTCACAGTTAGTTTTTTTGCTTTTTAACATAGAGTCCATAACCTTTCTTATATTTCTTCACATAAAGACCATGCCCAACTGCTTTCATTACCTTGTTGTGGCGTTGATGTTCAGCTAATTCTTTTGTAGCATTTTTGGCATCGATAAAAGTTTTGACAACAGCGCTTCCACCACCAAGTAAGCTACCCAAAGTGCTCAAGCCCGCAAGAATTGGCATCAATGGCAATATGCCTCCTGACTTGAATGGAATAATTCGAGGAACTCTGATGTTCTTGCTACACCCAGCTTTTTTTATGGCGGCTCGAGCTGCTCTTAATGCTATCAATGATGACTTTTTAGCGGGCTTGAGCACTTTGGGTAGCTTACTTTTTGGTGGAAGCGCTGTTGTCAAAACTTTTATCGACGCCCAACTGCTTCCATTACCTTGTTGTGGCGTTGATGTTCAGATAATTTTTTTGTAGCACTTTGGGTAGCTTACTTGGTGGTAGAAGCGCTGTTGTCAAAACTTTTATCGATGCCCAACTGCTGCTCCTGCTGCTGGACAAGAATGTGTCCAGCAGCAGGAGCAGGAGCAGCACTTTATGAGTTTCACAATTCATCTGTGGATGTGTCTACTTCTGCTATACAGCTATTATTGGATTGTTGCTGCTGCTCCTGCTCCTGCTGCTCCTCCTGCTGGACACATTCTTCAATAACAACCGTGGTACCAATCACACACATCCACAGATGAATTGTGAAACTCATAAAGATGAGACACACCCAACCATCTAAAGAAATAGTTCAAGTAATTAAGGAACTTCATCGTCCTGCGCGTAAAAATTTCTCTCGACGAAGAACAATTATTTAAGGGTTAGATGATCTTTGGCAAATGGATTTAGGGCAGCTTGATAAGCTCGCCACAAGTAATGAGGGTTTTAAGTATATTCTTCTTGATTGCTTCTCGAAATTCGTATGGGCTAGAGCAGTGAAGAGGAAATAGACGAAGAAGTGACTAGGGCTTTTCTCGATATCCTACAGCACAATGACGGACGAATACCTATCAACTTACAATCTGATCAAGGAAAGGAATTTTTCAATCACCAATTTCAAGAACTAGTTATTAGAAAACATCACATAAATCATTATAATACGTATAGTGATAAGAAAGCAGCAATAGTGGAGCGAGTCATAAGAACGTTGAAAGAAGCGCTTTTCAAACAATTTAGTTTGAGAGGAACTTATCGAGGGATCGACATCCTTCAAGAACTACTGCAGATGTGTTTGTATATTGTATCAGTACAAGAGGAATAAAAAATAAAAAACTCATCAACGTAACATTATTATTATTATTATTATTAAACAAAATTACAGAGTTGAGGTACATTAAACCTATAAACTCTAACTGAAAATTATCCATAATACAACTGTAGAGAAAGAGAAAAAAAACAGAGATAAGTGAAATTTACAAAAGGCTTCAAAAATGATATTATCAACAACCAAAAACCTAACAATGTATACACTTCAATTACTTTTCCAGGTGTCAAATTTATTCTTGAACGCATTGACTGATACTGCTTCTACAATTTCACTGGGCAGGCCGTTCCAATGGTTAAACACCCGATTACAAAGGAAATTCTCTCGGCACCTCGTTCGAAATACTTCTCTATTCAACTTGTATCCATGTCCACGAAGTTGATTCGAATTCAATTCATACAGGTGGGACATATCGACGCCGAATAAGCCGTGCAATGCTCGATATGTAACTATCAGGTCTCCCCTCAAACGACGATCAGCAAAGGAAGAAAGACCCATCATCCGTAGCCGTTCCTGATAACAAGGGCGATTCCATCCAAAGGGAATGCGTGTGACACGACGCTGTAAGTTCTCCAGCAATGCAGCATCACCCGTCAACCACGGATGCCAAACCGGACCGGCAAATTCAAGTATTGGTCGAATATAACTTTTATATATCTGGGAGATAGCCGCCACATTATTGCCACGAAAAACGTTCTGGACAACATATATAAGACGTTTGACCTTCTTTGTGATGTGCAATACATGTTCAGTCCACGAAAGATCACTTGAAATCACCACACCCAGGTCCACATGAGATGAACATCCAACAACTTCAACGCCGTCAATGAAATAAGTCAAACCTGGATTGTTTTTACCCAAATGTAGTATTCGACACTTTGAAGGGTTTAGGGGAATCAACCATTTGTCGCACCAACAAACGACCCTGTCCAAGTCTTCCTGCAGGGTTTTATAGTTGTTGAGAGGGCAATTGAAAAATTTAATATCATCGGCAAATGAAGCACTGTCCGACTTGAACTCAACAGCTAGATCGCTCACATACACCAGAAACAGCAACGGTCCCAGAACTGAGCCCTGAGGAACGCCACTGAGCACGCATCTTGGTTCCGCACCAACTTTTACCACAAACGATCTGTCAGTCAAGAAGCTCTCAATCCACTTCAAGATCAATCCCCGGATTCCAAAGTGCTCCAGCTTGTACAGAAGCCTATTTATTGGTACCCTATCGAAGGCCTTTGCGAAATCCAGATAGACAACATCTACCGGAAGTCTATTATCCAAAGAATGGGTCCACTTGTTGAGACAGTTGAGGAGGCAGGTGATAATTGATCTTCCCCTGATGAAACCATGCTGGGTATCTGGTATGATGTTATGTTCCAAAAAAAACGAAAGCATCCTGTCGTACATTAACCTTTCCAGAATCTTACATAGAATGGAAGTGAGGCTTATTGGCCTGAAATTATTCGGATCTTGCTTGTCGCCTTTTTTATGTATCGGTGATACAAGTGCACTCTTCCATGATTTCGGCAGTATACCAGAGGTCAAAGATACTGAGAAAATTTTGGATATGGGTAGAGTAAGAGACTGAGAACACTCTTTGAGCAACCTGGCAGAAAAACCATCCGGACCAGGTGACGACGAAACATTCAGAGACCGCAGTTTCTCTCCAACCATCAAGGGATTGATGTCAATAAAAGCCAGAGAAGAATGGTTTCGAGGAGAAGCAGTTGAAGGTATAGGTGCTCCGGGCTCGGATGTGAATGCCATTGAGAAGGTATCAGCCAGAATTTCAGCTGAACACTTATGGTCATCTGCAACTAATCCATCCTTGTCCTTAACAAGCGGCAAAGATGGTACGGTATTAAAAAAGCGTCGTGTGTATTTGAAGAATTTCTTCTTGTCACCCGAAGTAGCTAGATCACTCTCAAATTTGGATTTGGCCTCACGTAATCGGCTTGAAAGACGATTGGAGAATGCTCTATGCCTCCGAAAGTCATAAACTTGCCTGCCGCGAACACACCTCCGCCACAACAATTTCTTGAACTTAATCATCCCAAAAATATGACTGTCAATCCAAGGCTTACTGCTATTGACCCTTACAGCTCGCATGAAAGTGTGGTCCTCAACAGTTCCGGTAACATATGCGTTAAATTTAATCCATCTCGACTCGACGTCCCCAGTGCCCATCACATCATCCCAGTCGGTTTTGAAAAATATTTCATTAATACTCTGGTATCTGACAATTTTGCAAGTTTTAGTCTCGGACTTCATTTTAGAGGAAAGAAAAAATTGTATTTTTGCTGATAAAACCAAGTGATCTGATTTTTCCAGTGGCGGATGGTATTCAAGTTCCGAAAGTAAATTCACATCATTTGTAAGGATTAGATCTGGTGTTGTAGGTTCTTGGTTTACTCTGTAACGGGTAGGTTGGTCAACTAACTGGTGTAAATTGGAGTGGTTCAACATTTCGGTGTATGGAATCGAAGGAGAGTTTGCTGAGGGCGAACGAGATATTGGCCATATTCTAATGTCGCCGAGATTGAAGTCTCCAGCCAATAAAACATGTTTATGTAGGTTAGATAAGTTCGTCAGATGCTCACATAGGTCTTTGTCATATATGGAAGGTCGTGGACGATATATGCAGCCAACACACAAGGCGAAGCCAGATGATTCTATATTCAAAAAGATATTATCGATGCCTGGAGTATTGAGTGAATGTTTAGAGATTTTAAACGAATTAGCAATGGAGTCATGGACATATATACATACCCCAGCATAACCTGGAGTAGTAATACTATCGCAACGGTATATGGTGTAATCAGGTATATGAGCAACTATATCAGGCTTTTCTGGATGCAGCCACGTTTCCGTGATCATTATAAGAGAAGGCTTATGATATTCGACCAGTAAAAGAAGCTCATTGAATTTTGCAGTTAGGGAAGCTAGGTTGGAATATAATACCGGCCATACATTCAAAGGTAATGCTAGTTTTTTGGAGAAGAATCTTCTGATACAATTGTAGGAACACCCCTGATGTATTTTATGGTGAGGTTGACCTCTCCAGCTCGGCGTCTTCTCTCAAGCACAGCGCGTAGGTCCTGTAGCTGCTTTGCTTGCATAGGGGTTTTATCATCAGTGATGCTGAATTTGCGCCAATCAGGCATACTAGCGATAACTCTTTTGTTCTTCAGGATTCTCGTGACTATTAGCGGATTATTAAAGCATAACTTGAGAATTCTTGGACGGTCACCCAGCGAAGTTCCTATTCTTGAGATGGAAGTGCGTTGTAAATTTGCGTCGGGACATATACAATCAAGCACCTGAGAAACAAGACTCACATCCACATCGGGGCTTGCTTCAGGAACTCCGCGTATTAACAGGCTGTGGGATCGACGTAAGCGTTCGAGCATTTCAGACGGTTCCACATTAGGAGACACAGAAAGTCCTGCGGAGGGTTGTATCCTCGAAGACTCGATTGCTGATATTCTACAGGCAGCAGAATCTACCGCCTCCGCAAGGCCTCTGTGAGATTCCGCCAAACTCAGCACCTGGGAAGTGCAGGACTGGACCTTAGCATCGTGCTCGCTGATTGACCGGGAATGACTCACAAGTACGTCATCATGACGCCGCAAATCATCCGAATGCTTAACCAAAATTGATCTACACTCGGATAAATCTGCTTGCAGTGCCATCTGAGTGGATTTAATAGAAGATATATCATTGGATATATCGTCGAGTTTGGCCATAAGGGCGGCAAACTGATCACAACTAAGCGACGATGCAGTCGAGGGATGCAAGTTTCCTGGCATGGCCGATGTACCAGGGCGCTGAGAAGGCGATGAGACCGAACCGCTACGAAGTAAGCGGCCCTCATTTGCACAATAGCCACAAGTCCACTTCGCATCGATCAGGCCCAACTCGCTCGGTGACAAATTTAGACAATCAAAATGAAATGCTTTTTTGCATTTGAAACAATTAGCAAATCGAGTGGAGGTCGTCTGCTTCGAGCATATATGACATTTAGTCATCTTCCTCAAACTGTTGCGACACGGTGGAATGGAAAAAAGGAGAGACAAGCTTCACTCTCTTGGGCAGTTAAGAGAGACTCACACAGACTAGGTAGGCCACGGAAGGGGAATAGGGCAAACAATTGGGTTAAGGATCGAGTTGTTATGTCCAGGAATTTGAATAATTCGCGATGGAAACTACGAAGCTGCAGACGCACTGTATTCCTGCCCACCAGATGTACAAACCGCTCTCGAGGTAGTACAAGTACTGGGAGTATTTGAGTTTCAAGTATTGTAAAATGTGGTGCCGTGTTCGCTCGCAATATCGACTGTTACGCGCAACTGGTGGGGAAATCGACGCAAGCGTCAAACGTATGATGATAAATAAAGTATGTAATATCAGAAACAAATAAAAAAAAATTATATACAATATCATCAAAACCAAACAATATCCTTCAAAAATTATTGTTGACCTCCTACCTTCAGATAAAATCAGGCACAACACGAAAATTTGATCTGGAAAAGATAAGTAATCTACGGAGAAAATTTGTCTTGATTATCGAGCCACTCGTAATACGTGTTAACACTCTCTCAGTTGCATTCAATGCAAACATGTTTATTTACATTTTTTATTACAAATAGTACGAATTATCTCAACTATCCGAAAACGTTTAGAAAATTAAGGAATTACATCAAATATTTCCTACATAATAAGTCCTGTCATAGCCAGAACTGGAATATAACACTATAACACGTTAAATGATGCAGATACATTATATAGAACAAAAATACATTTCGTTGGAAATAACATCGTACAACAAAATTTCATCAAAGAACCATCATTTCTTGGATGAAATATTTAAAAAAAAAAAAAAGATATATGTTTTTCAAAATTTTTTTCATTTCATCATATGACGTGTTATGTTGAGGAAAACGAATAAATTTCGATAATCAAGATAATATATGCTTGTGTGAGACTCAGTTCGAGGATGCAAAACATATTTTCATTCTTGATTGAATCATTCTCTGACAGAATTTCACATTCAAATTTTCTCAATGTTCATTCTCCGAATGAATTCCTCAGTGAATTCTTCCTGTTCTTCCTCCTTAACCGAACGCTTTATATCTTTTTCAATTTTTGTAGGTGTGCTAGGAAAATTCAAATCCCCATAAGCTAGCTTGTTCATCTCCTCAATTTTATTGAGAAGCTTTGTGGTCTTTTTCCTCTCGAAATATTGCGGATACAAATAATCTGTGGTCAACCCTGAGCTCTCATATTTATGACTTTCAAAGCGCCATGGAACACTGCAACTTTCCAACTCTTGGAATGTTGGGAAATGATGAGACCAGCTTACTTTTATTCTCGAATTCTGGTCGAGAACTGTTTTCCGTTGCGTCATTCTTTTGTAAATCGCATGTCCATCATTGACCAGAATCATCTTCATTGGTACGTCGTGATGATTAATCAATCTTACATTGATGACGTTTTGGAATCTGTCGATTTCATCGATCTCCACCTTGAAATTCTGAAGCAATGCTAAATTGATAAAATTTCGGCATGCTTCATCTGACCACTGCATAGCTTCGTATGGAAGCTGAACATCAGAAAGTCTTGTTCTGATAGCATGAGCTGGGAGTTTACTATAACACTGCCTCATAAAGAAAATCTTCCCACAGTCTACTTTTCGTGCTATCCCAAAATCAATGAAGAAAAGTTTTACTTTTTTGGCAACTTTTCTACAATCGACTATGACTGCTCGAAAGTAAACTCCATCCAATTCAGCTACACAGTACAAGTTTTTAATTAATAAATTAACGGGAATGACATATGCAGCTGTATTTTCCCTGTAGAATTTCTTCATCTCTTTTGAGGATTCCTCCAATTCAGGGTAGTTTATTGCAATCCAAAATTTCGACGGATCCTCAATGGACACAACAGTAACGTCGTATACGGTGGATCCTTCTCGAAATAGGTTGTTCACTGGAATTGGCTCGATTTTTTGACCTGGCCAAACAATATTGTCAGGTATCACAGGTTCGCAATGATGGTATTCTTCATGATCAATCTGCAAAAATAAATATTAAACATTAAATTACTTTTTCAAGAAACATTACTTCATAGTCAAATTGTTGAAATATAAAAGGAATGTGTAAAAGTTATTGCGAAAACATTGCAACTTTTGCACAAAAGTTTATTATTTTCTACTATACTGGGTGTTTCAAAATTAGTATAGAAATTTCAGTGGTGCATTTTTCAGGTCAAAATATGATTTTTTTCCAAAAACATTTGTCCGTATATAGGTTATGTTTAACCTGGTTACTGATTGTAATCAGCTACAGAGAGATATTTTTTAGGGGTCAAGACATTTTTCGCCCCATAAAATTTTTATAGTACGCCGCTGGTGGATTCTAAAATTTGAAATGAATTTTTTATTTTGTTCATAAATTTTTTGTTTCTTGTCATTTTCACACATCTGCGATCGTTACCGAAAAAAAATGATACGCCACATTCAATTAAAATTTTCAACAAAAAGTATGAAACTAGTATCACAATCAAAACACAAAACTCTACATATTTTGTTTGTGATCTAAATAACAAGCTCCCTCGAACATTTCCTAAAAAAAAAAAGAAACATAAAAGAACCTATATTCCAAATTAAATCTTAATATCTCGAAAACTGAAAGAGCTATGAAGAAAAAAATAAAAAATCTTGAAACTTCAACGCTCAGTAACGTAACGAAGCATTTGCGTACACATCTTTATGGAAAAAAAGTCTCTTTTTGACCTGAAAAATATACCCCTGAAATCTTGATAGTAAATTTTGAAACACTCTGTATAAACATATAATTCAACTCTTATGAATAACTCTGCAGTATTTCGATAACGCAAGATGCCGGACGGTAGATTATTAAGAATACTTATTACAAACAGTTAAAAAAGGGTTGGGTATAAATGATTGAGAATACATTGTCAAAGTCAATTTTGAAGAGATAATGAAATGAAATGAAACGTTAAGTTAGTAAAAGAGATAATTAACTTAATTTCAAGAGCAAATTTTCAAATAATCAAATAGTTAATCAAAAATTGTGTAATCGCTTTTTTATTATCATTGGATACGGGCTAAAACTTCCATATTTCTCATAAAAATTAATTTTTAAGACGAACGATATCTTCAGTATTTATAGTTAAAGAGGAGAGTCAGTGTTTCTTAAATTGGACACCCTAAATTTTTCAAACAGTTTTTTAGCCGAAGATTTGTCGAAAACCATCCCGTTATCGACATTTTCAAAAATGTCATCCGTTTTGAAAATATCTAGTTTTTCGACTCCATTTTTATGGTACACATTATATATAATTATTTTTCATTAGAACAACTGTTTCAATTGTAATCGAGTCATATATAGGCTGTCCCATCCAAAAACCCCAACTCTCCTTTATATCTCTGAAACTGTAATTGATTTCTATGATCTATTAACGATTTATGAATTCAATTGTCATACGGCATCGCATTGTCCAAAACAACCCTAGTTTGAAATTCCAAGAATTACAACTATCGAATCATTAGGGGGATCGCGGTAATTTTCAAACTGAATCACTGTAAGGTTATAACAAAAACAAACATAGCAATTTAGATAATGGAGTTTTGAAATTTATTACACATCTGTTTTAAATGAAAAGTTTAAGATAATAATAATTGATGATAGTTACCTCTGAATAGTGACCAATAAGATCATTGTTGAATTCATGTTTCTCTTCTTGTCGAACAGGTAGCAAATTTCTATCGTTTTCAGGTTCTTGGTCCAGGAAAAAAATTTTTACAGGATACATATCAATGTCCTCAAAATCTGATTCTGAGTTGAATTCATGTTTCTCTTCTTGTCGAACAGGTAGCAAATGTCTATCGTTTTCAGGTTCTTGGTCCAGGAAAAAAATTTTTATAGGATACATATTAATGTCCTCAAAATCTGATTCTGAGTTGAATTCATGTTTCTCCTCTTGTCGAACAGGTAGCAAATGTCTATCGTGTTCAGGTTCTTGGTCCAGGAAAAAAATTTTTATAGGATACATATTAATGTCCTCAAAATCTGATTCTGACCTCTCATTCGTAGTTTCAATCGATTTTCTACGGTTATAGAGTCTATCGATCATAATGTTGTTTGGTCCCGGTTGTAACGAAATATCGAAACCATACATCTTCTGGAAACTCTTTTCCTCTGAGGTTTCCGAAAATTCAATATTTGCCATTGAATTATGTCTCAATACTGCATTGAGATATGAGTCACTGAAAAGATAATATATGTAAATTAATTCTACAAAATTATATCAAAATATTTCTTATACTTTATGCGAAAAGTTTTTGAATACAAATAAAATGGTGTACGACCGAAACATAGAATTTTTAATTCGATTTTGAATTGTAAACATTCAAAATAAGCATTCAGATGAATTTTACCTGTTCTTGATTATGTACGATTAACGCTGTTGCTGTGGTTGTTGTTGTTGATGCTGCTACTGCTCTATGAATAAAGTAAATATTTTTTATATAAGGATACAAAATTTTCAAATTGATGCTTACCCACAGAGTACACTAACACACACGCACAGCGAGAGATATGGTCAACCGCTCCAATAAAGTTTCGAATTGCAACTCGAATGAACAACAACAACAACAATGTATTGTCAGACGCAAATGAGGGAGGAAACTGTGATTCAGTAAGCAGAACGGCTGCTTAAATATGCTCAAGTCACCCTCTAGGAGATGTGAGTCACAATATTGTTTACATTTGAGAGTTGACTGCTATGCAGAAACAAAACAGCTTATCCCAATAGTTTTTCAATATTGTAGTTGCAGATGATCTCATATGTTGGGAAAAAATCACATGGAATGTTAATGACAAATCTAATGAGTATGAACAGGATTTTATTCCAAATTGAAAATTGTATGTTTTACTTTATTATGATAGGAATGCATGTACTGTTGCTTGAATGTTTTCTTCGACACACTGGGCACTCTTTGAACGCCGAAGCACAATCGGTACAAGCCACCATATGCCCACAAGGTGAAAAAACGATAACCAACTCGTCTTTGAAACAAATTTTACATAAAGTGACGCTTTGCTCTGATTCAGTACTCGAAATCTCGTTAATCGCATCCTTTTTACTAGACAATAAACTCTTATATTTTTCATGAACTGCTTCAACGAATGCTGGAGTCTTTTTCAACAATAAAAAATTACATTTGGGGAACCAAAGGGCATGCTGTTCCCAAGGATCATCATCCTCAAATCTTCAAGGCCTCCTCCGCAGTAAAAACACATGGTTTGATCACCAGCACCAGTATAGTAAAATCCTGAGGCAGCTAATTGTCAGGGTTTTTGTTTCATACATTTTGACCAATTATCAAAGGTTGATAGCCTAGATTCGTATGTGATCTGATTCAGGAAGCAAGGATCTTTGGCTTTTTGTATGACTAATTTTTCAAGTCGGGTTTCAAAGTCTTCAGTTCGGGAATTCGGTAAAATTTTCACAGTCGTCTTATACATCTTGAAGTTATATTATAATCAAATTAATCTCTAAATTTTATTGTCAGGTCGTGATTCTGCAATCATCGGTTTGCCTTTTGACTGAGTCCGGTACTGCTTTCTAATCAACTTGGATGATACTCAGCTGTTGTTGTTTAGATTGTCTCGAATGCGGATGCAAAACGATATTCGCCATATTTCCATTCCCGATATATCTCACATGCTTGTTGTTGACATGAAAAAAAAATTCCTTCAACAAAATCGCAATTCTGCTTTCAGAAAATTTGTTCACGAATGGCTTTGTCTGAATCCTAAAATATTTTCCTCGGCAATGAATCATATAATCCCACATCGAAAAGCATTAGCTACCTAGTTAAAAAGTGTAATTTGCTTTTTCATTTTCATATCACATTGAATGCCAAAATTCCATGCCTTGATTATCATGAGACACCTCCAGTACATTCATTCATTGAGATCATGCAAATAAACACACACACACACATTACTCAATTCGAATGAAACACGCTCAACTATTAACATTATGAACTAATTAGTATGGAAAATTACAGAAATCCAAATTCCACTGAGGATAAATCCAATCTTTCAACAACGTAACCATCTATTCGTTCAAATCTCAAATATTCAATTATCGCTTCGAAGAACACACTCCATTTCTACCACTTAATTTACTACTCTACTGTGTGCCTCCCTGTAGCTTAGTTGTTAAACCGTTGGATTCACAATCCGACGCTCGAGGCACCGCCGGTTCGAATCCCGCTCAGACTTTTTTATCAGTTCAAGCTCCACCACAAGATGGCGCCGCGAACGGTAAAACAGTTCCCACCACTAGCTTCCAAACTCACGCTATCCACCACAAGATGGCGCCGTGTGTCTGCACTCCAATATTCATTATCCCACTAATATCCAAAAGTGAGGTTATGTTCGTTTTCTGGCTTAGAACATACTTATCCCTAACTACTATCATAGTATGAGGAATGGATAGTAAGCCAACCGCCGTTTGACGGCAAGGAGCTGGTCACTTGGAGTCGTTACTGTAGTTGGAACCAGTGTTTTACGGGTTGCATATATCGAACACTATTGACTACCCAAAGTGGAGAAGTAACTCGATAATAGACGGCGCTGAATCATGAGCTATAGATGGCGCAGAAATAATACGATAATTCATTCAGTGGCGTGGTTGAAAAGGGGTCGCATGACATTGCCAACAATTTTTATGTTATTATTAAGTTACCACTACATTTGAATATTTATTCGAATAATTGCGATTTGCATTACGATAAAAGTTTGAATGATCACTTAACTCTCTATTCAGGAATAATTAAAACAAATTGATAGATACAATTGAATTAAAATTATTCATATAATAGTAGAAAGTGGTTTCATCCGAAGAAATATGAATAGAATTGGGATATTATCAATGAAAAAAATATAAAAATTGAATATAAGATTCAAACATATGAATTTAGCAATAAAGAGTTCTAAAAATAATAATATAAGATTCCACATTCGAAATGTAATGTCGTCTTTTAAATCGTTGGCAAAGTTTTTTCATTTGAAATCTTGCTTTTCTGTTCCCTATGCATTGTGATTTTTAGACATTTCTCTATTTCAGTGGTCAAAAATTTTTTTATTCTGAATTGAGAACCGACGAATCTTTCTATTCTTTTAAACCTGGGGTCTTGAAATGTACACACATCCTCCTCTAACTAAACTGAATCAGAAAAAAAAAGTGTTTTGAATCATTCATAGAATTGAGGACGAAGTGTATTCTTGGAGGATTTAATGTTCTCAAAATCCGCTCGATCATTGTTTTGGTATCTGTATACCTGTAATGAGAATGAATTTATTTATGGCATTTAGATTGTATTGCTGTGTCCCAGCGTAGGATTACTGCGTCTACATAAGGATCTATAATTGTATTTTGAACATTGTCATGTAATGAAAATTATTTATGGATTTCCAAAATGAGGTTTTTGATTGAGAATTTGTCTCGAAAATTAGCTCCGCTTTGTATGATCGGTATTAATTTTCTCGATAATTTGGAACAATGAGCGATAATGAATGATACTGCTAGTCTACTTGGATGATTTTTTTATGCAATTTTTTTAACGAAAATTGTTTTGGGGTTTGAGGATGCAATTGAATTTGTATTTTAGTATATCCTGAAACATACTAACTATATTTATCTTAAAATGATAAGGAAATGCCAGGCGGCAAATTTTCAAAGTGCCTGTTATGGTTTATTACATCTCTTGTCGTTAGACACTTCTATCTTTTGAGCGTTTTCTTGTGTACCTCCAATTTCTTTTATTACAAGGTCAGAAGGATTATTGAACGCATTACGACCCTAGGACCGGATCATAAAATACCATTTGGTACCTATTTTGCTCACTCTCAATTGAGCGGTAGTTTTTCTATAGAATTTAACATGTACTTGGGTAAATATCTTATTTTCTCCTTTCACAGTGTTTATGCTGCCATAATGACAGCCCTAAGAACTGGAGAACTAGTATCGGCAACAGCCGAAAATACTGTACGCTTTGTGGAAACCATCAACAACTTATTTGATGCTTTGAATAGCACACGGTTTCATTCAACAAAACCTTGTAATCGTGCACTTAGTGATAGAAATCCGGAAGTTATAACAGCCATTAATAATGGTTATGAATTAATTGAAAACTTGTATTAAGTTGGCAAAAATAACAAATTAACGAGGCCTGATAGTTTTGATGGTTTTCTATTAACTATAAATGTCGTGAAGCAATTTGCATATGACCAAAGAAATGAGGGATTCAACTATTTATTCACGGGAAGGCTTATTCAAGATCCTCTCGAGAATCAATTTTCTGTGTATCGTCAGAGAGGGGGATATAACAGAAATCCCACAGTAAGTTCATTCAGAACAGCATTCAAAATTAGCATTGTATCAGATTTTTTAAGGCCATCTGCAAGTGACAATGCAGGTAGTAAGGCAGATGACGATGAAAATATTTTAGTGGCAGATAACAACGAACCTTTTTCCTTATTGAATCTCGATGAAAACTCGTCTTCATCAGAATCGGACGATTCGGATTCTTCAAGTAGTCCAAGTAGTACTCCTGCCACCGAATTTCGAGATGGAGTGACATTGGAAAAATGTTCTGTAGTTTATTTTGCAGGTTATTTGGTCAAAAAATTTTGGGAGCGTTTCGGGTGTGAAGATTGGAAAATCACTTTGGAGGCTCCTAAAAATCTCGAAAATGAAGATGAGCTCTTGATCTTTTTCAAAAATTACGGTTTAAATTTTGAATGTGGATTAAAAGCACCTACATCTTTGCTGGAGAAATTCACAACAATAGTTTTGGATTGTTTCAGCAAAGATATAGGGAAAAGTTGCAATGATAAAGTCATGTGTAATTTGAAAAAAAAAGTGTTAAATGCATTAAAAATTTTCTGCCCGAATGGTTCGCAACGAATATCATCTGCTCGGAACATAGAAGATATATTTTAGATTTGTTGTTAAGAACTGCAATATATAAATATTGCAAAAATATTTCCAGCCTACTTAAATCTCGGCAATCATCGAAAAATGTGAAACTGTCAATTGTTCAACATTATTGAATATACAAAAGGCCAATTTTTAATCATTCAAAATAATAATAATAATAATAATCAATTAAGTCCCATTTTTAGAAAATAGGACTTTATTGATTTAAATTCGTTACAAATGAACAGAAAAGCAAAACAACTTAATATTGTACGAACAGAAGGAAAGTCCAAATAACCTTCAAAATATAAAGATAAAATAGAATATTTTTCTAATGTCACTTCGGTTCGAGCTATTCGATTGTGGGACTACTAAAAATAAATAAATAATTCTCTTTATTCCACAATAATTCAAATCATAATGAAATGGCGTCATCAAAATTGAGGCTTTCATTGAGTTTCAACATATCATAAACGGAATTGTTGTCATACTACCAAAATATTTTCATTAACATATGGCTGACTACCTTGCAGGTAGACTCTGTTGCGGATGTAATTTGTAATAATGCTAATTTTGAATGCTTATTGTGGGATTTCCATTCTCTGTATTGTATTGGGATTTGATTCTTGAGTCGATCTTGAATAAGCCTTTCTGTCAATGAATTTTTGAGCCCACATTTTTTATCCGTTGCAAGTTGCTACTCGGTTTTTATATATAGTGACAAGGAAACCATCAAATATATGGGTCTCGGTACCTAATTTGTTATTTTTGCCAACTTCAAAGATATAATTGCCAATTAATTCATAATGATTATTGATGGTTGCAAGAGCATTCGCTCAGTATCTTCATGATTACAAGGTTTTATTGACTGAAACTGTGTGCTTTTCAAAGCATCAAATTCATTATCACCAGGGCAGCACTGAGACTCAATAACCCTCATCAATATCGTATAGTGTCTTATATCGGAAAAGCTTTATTCCCATAGAAAATTATTTTGTAAAGAATTGGTGCGGGTTGAATTCAAATAATAGAGAGTATCGAAAAAATACATCATATTGTTTCCTTCCAAGAACAAAAAAAAAATCAGAAACTTTTGATTTCTAATTCAGTAAAATTTGAGGAAATCTCTCTAAATTTTTATTGAATTAGAAATCGAAAGCTTCTGACCTGGTCGTAGCTAAATTCTTTAATGTATTTCTGACATCTAAATTCACCTTGATACTCACTTGTTACCATTTACTTGAATATTGAAGGGATTGAGGCAATAGGTCCTTTCTCAAATGCTGGATAAATAACAGATTTAGAACAAGATCTTGTAGAACTGATGTTAACCAGAGAGCTAAGAGTTTTAATTAAACAAGGATAACAACGATTCTGATTTAAAAAATCATTATCAGTTCTTTCTACGTTAATGGTTGAGCTTGGATTTAATAAAGTAGCTTATTTACTTTATAAAAAAAACTGCACAGCACTAAGAGTGGCTATTCGCTTAGTATGTATAGAAGAACTAAAATTCCATCTGTCTCCACCAACTCTTGAACTTTTCTTTATAAAATTTCTTTTATTTGATATTAAAACTGAATTTTCCAATTTTCAAGTTTTTTCCTTCATTTTTACCAAAAAAGATGTATTACTAGGAAACCTCTAATATTTCAAGCTCCTGAGCTATATGAAAAATCCATTGATATGTTCAATCCACAAACTATAACCCGAAAATATTCATTTCAATTTTAAATATAAGGTAAATATAAAAATAAAACATGATTTTATTTATTTTCAACATCATTGAGATATTTCAATATAATTTGGTTGTTGAAGATAAACTTTTCTTCAAATATTCATAAAAACATGTGCTGATTTTTCGGTCAGAAAATATTATTACAGTCGAATAATAAAATAAATAACTCTAAGAATCGTAAAAGGTTGGGAAAAAATGATCGAAACCAACTGTCAAATGCTAAATATAGCTTTTGAGAAATTTCATTGGAACTTACGACATTAGGAAATCAATGTTGATAGAAACTTTACCTATTCTCACTCAATCTATAATAAAACAATATCAATCGAATATTCTTCAAATATATTCAATTGCAATATCGATATCCCGGAAAATGGAGTTTATTCCATTCATCAATCCTGAAAAAACCTAGAGATATCATTTCATGACGACTGGAACTGATTAGTGATTTCATGATAACTTGTAGCATTGTACTCGTTCATCACAAATACACGCCACTGGCGTAAATTCTTATTGTAGAGCAGAAAAAATATCAAAATATAGAAATCTTCTGACCACTCTATTTCAAATGTTTTAGTTCTTCAAAATAACACCAATTCTTTCAGAGGGCTCCACTTTACGGACCAATTTTTTGACAGTAAAATTCGAGGCTTAACGTGAGTGCAACTAAATGCGCTCAACATCAACAAAATCGAAAAAAGCACTACACTGGCTTACTATCCTTTCCTTATACTATGCTACTATCGTACCTTCATCAGGCTCAAGCTGACGTATAGTGCCTGAGTCATTAGCCTCAGGCGTTACGAATGATTTCGATCGCCTGAAATCCTTATTACAATAACAGACCCCGTCCAACATGTAAGGATCGGATAACAACCATTTCTTCAAGTCCTTCGACGGAATAGATAATCGCTCAGCAGCCAGGAACTTGACAAACTGCGCCTCTTTTGACGCTGGACTGGAATCAGCCAACCCCAACGCTAGAAGCTCCAATTCTAAGCGGTCAGAGTCCTCTTCTTCTACCTCACTTACGATCTAAGCTGATTCTAAACTATCGATATAATGTACATCGACGTTTATACCATACGCTATAAGTATTCGTTCGATAACATATTGAACCTAAGCCCAGTCTAATTTGTCTAATCCCGACTGTGTTTTTCTTTTTCAAAAGAAATCTAGTCGGAAACTTCTCTGTTTATTCAAGTACGAGGACTACATGGAAAATGAGTAGGGGTTAACACATGCGTACACACATTATAAATATAACATTATAATTTGAATCTATATCATGACACTGACCCAATTTTCGACATCGCTATATGGCTAATATTTCTAGCCATCAACATCGATCTCATAATCCGTAGCGCCTCCTTGATCCTAGCAAGAGAGGGCTTTCCATGATATCTCTGCTTAGTGACTAACGCCACTCTAAACTAGGGCTGGGAATCATGAATGAATGATTTGAATATTCGAATAATCATTGAATAATTATTCGAATAATTGCATTTTGCATTATTCGAATAATCATGAATATTCACTGAATAATCAATGACTACTTTTCTATTCATGAATAATCAGTGAATAGTCGAGTATTCACTGAATAGTTGAATAATCAATGAGTACTTTTCTATTCATGAATAATCAGTGAATAGTCGAGTATTCACTGAATAGTTGAATAATCAATGACTACTTTTCTATTCATGAATAATCAGTGAATAGTTGAGTATTCACTGATTATTCAGTGAATAGTTTTCTATTCAGTGAGTAGTTAGATATTTATGAAGTTACGAATGAAAGTTTGAATGATCACTTGACTCACTATTCAGGAATGATTAAAACAAGGTTTTGTGATTCACTACGGACAAATCGTTTTATTAATATTAAAATTACTGGAAATTACTTAATATTGAAATAGATAGATACAATTGAATTAAAATTATTATTCATTTAATAGTAGTAGAAAAAGATATTCAGCCAAAGAAAAATTAATAAAATTTGGATTTCATCAATAAAAAAATATAAAAATGGAATATAAGATTCTAACATATGAATTTACCAATAAAGAGTTCTAATAATAATAGTATAAGATTCTACATTCGTAAATGTAACCTTGCCTTCCTATTCCGTATGCATTGACATTTCTAGACATTGCTCTATTTCAGTGGTCAAATATTGTTTTATGTATTCTGAATTGCGAACCGACGAATCTTTATATTCTTTTAAATCTATGGTCTTAAAATGTACACACATCGACTGAGACTGAAGTAACATCCTTCCCTAACAAACTGAATCAGAAAACAAAGTTTTTTGAAAATTCCGTATAATTGATCAGTATGTGTATTCTTGAAAAATTCAATGTTCTCAGAATCCGCTCGATCATTCTTTTTGTACCTTTAGACCTGTAAAGGGTCTATGTAGAATGTAGATTGCATTGTCCCAGCGAAGGTTTTACTGCGTCTATTTAAGGATCTATTGTATTTTGTACGTTTTCATGTGATAAAAAAATCTCTGTATTTACCAAACGACAATTTGATTATAAAAACGAGACCGTACTAATTTGAATGACAATTTATTTGTTTGGATTCCGAACACTGACAGGAGAACCAAAAATGGCGGTGTGTGACGTCACACTAATAGAGCGTATATGGCGAGAGGCAAAACACCAAAACGATTATACCACGTCGCAAAGGGTATATTCACTCATCAAAACGCTCGGTTTATTGGTTCATTAAAACATGAGTTTAATCACTGAATATTGACTAAATATTCATTGAATAATCACTGAATAATCATTGAATAATCACTGAATAATTATTGAATAATCACTGAATAATCATTGAATAATCACTGAATAATCATTGAATAATCACTGAATAATCATTGAATAATCAACGAATAGTTGAATATTCATGACTACTCATGAATAATCAAGCATGAATATTTGTTTGAATGAATTATTCGAATAATCGAATAAATTTATGGATGAATATTCGAATACAAAAAGACGAAAAAGTCCCAGCCCTACTCTAAACTTATCGGTATCCTCGTCCGGATTCAGAAAGTATGCTCCTGGACATGTGAGTGTCCCCAGATCTCGCATTTTCTTGCGATCCCCGAAGCGTGACGCGAATTCCACAGCAATTCCTTTCGATATTTGCGCATCTGCGCTGATATAATGAACGAGGCATATTCTTCTCGTCAAGAAAAGGTCTCCGGAAATGAATGTTAATCTAGCATCATCATCCACACTTCCGGAAGAACTTTCTTTATTGGAAATCAAGTCTTTCCTGACCTCTCTACTCGTCTCACTCCCAGACGCAAGGGTGGGCCTCGGGGTGGGCCACTTCTATAAGCGGACACGCTTCCTACTTCCGAGCTCCTGTCCTCCTCATGAGAGGCGACGGTTGTGACTAGGGCTGGGACTTTTTCGCCTTTTTGTATTCGAATATTCATCCATAAATTTATTCGATTATTCGAATAAATCATTCAAACAAATATTCATGCTTGATTATTCATGAGTAGTCATGAATATTCATATTCGTTGATTATTCAATGATTATTCAGTGATTATTCAATGATTATTCAGTGATTATTCAATGATTATTCAATGATTATTCAGTGATTATTCAATGATTATTCAGTGATTATTCAATGATTATTCAGTGATTATTCAATGATTATTCAGTGATTATTCAATGATTATTCGAATATTCAAATCATTCATTCATGATTCCCAGCCCTAGTTTAGAGACGTCCGAGCGGTCCGAGGTAATAACCGAACGCGCCCTAAATACATTATATTCTTGTTTGCCATACGGTGTTCCTTATTTTACGCAAATACGCAAATGTTACCGAAGAGCAATAATACAATGAGAGTAGAGAAACAAAGCGGGTTCTCCGCCGGAAGTGACGCAATAGGTCTCCTATACGTGCTAGGTGAATATTTCAAAAGTGCGATTTGGCGCAATCGCTGATAAGGATGACCACACCTGACCGCACACTCACTGACGACCTTGTTTTCGTGATGATATGTAATTTTTAAAAAAACTCGAGATTCCCCCGTTCGGATTCGAACTTGGACTTCCTGTGTCTGTAATCTGACGTCAGCCTGTAGGATCTCTCGGCCACCTCGACGACGGTAATATCTGTACGAAATGTGTATGTAGAAGAATGGAGAAGGCGGGGGTGGGGGAGAGAGAGAGAGAGGCTTGGGATCGCGCGCTCGGGCACAGACAGACAGACAAGAACCCCAATGAGCCAACCCCACCCCCCGGGGGACCCGGCGGACCCCCGGTGACCCGGTAATGGGGTGATCTGCCCCCCTGGTGGTCTGGTTTCCGGGTCACCCGGAAAGCTGACCACCGGGCGACCCGGTGTCCGGTATTTCGGGAGTTCAGTTGTAAATATAAACACAATAGCCTTACAATAATCTCTATTGATTTCAATATATTACATATCACGTTCATATGATAATCATAAAAAAAAAAACTGATCGATCTTATTACAATCTTAATATATACATTTAAGTATAAAATAGTACTAGAATGGATTATTTATCATATTCAAGTAATTTTTGTTTGATTAATTCCTACTTGGTGTCACTGATAATTATTTGATTCGATATGATCCTGTTCAGAAGATTTTTCAATTGCTGCAGTAATCCCTCTGAATGACAAGGTAATTTCAGTAGTGTTTCTATTTCAAATTTATATGATCCTGTAGCCTTGTTGAAAAATTCATTGAATTCATATATCATATTATCTTTAATAAAATAGATTTTTCCATCGATATATCTGAATACTGATGAAAAATTTGACGGTATTCCAGGGAATATTTCACTAATATATCTCACAGATTTCCTTGATAAATTGCATTCGTCAATTTCAACACAATATACATTATTATAAAAGATATATGTTTTACCTTTATAGGTATTCAAAACCCCATGAACTATCATATTACGGGGGAGACCCATCCGATTATACTCATAACTTGTTAGCACACCAAAATTACTTGAATCAATTCTATAAAACTTATTATGATGCAATAGCCCGATTTCATCATTCGGTCTCTGATATATGTGGATAGAATCTTTTTTGAAATCTATATTACCTATGGGTATATACTCTAGAGCTCTCAATGGTGGATGTATGATCTTATTTTCGAGTGAAATCACCCACACCCAGCCTTGATATAGGAGATAAATGTGATTATTGATAATGACAATCCTTTCTATTTTATTCTTTACTTCACATAAATTAGGTTTTATATAACTTCCGACAGGTTCCTGTGTATTTCTAGTTGTTTTCATTGTGGTTTGTGTTGTTATGATTGTTGTAGATTCGGTTGTTGGATTATTATTTTCAAATCCATATAAGGATTGTATTGCATTCAAATTGTCTCGAGGTAATATATTATTTTTTATTTCATCTTCTGAATAATAAGGGCTCATAATAGCTGTATTATCTGTAGAATGAGCTAATCCTAGTGCATGACCTATTTCATGAATTAAAACTAAATATAGAGAGGTAAATCCTGAAGTTGGAGACCCAAGTTTCTTGAACCATTTTTCATCATTATCAATATGAATTTCAACACATCGATCATTATCAGGAAAATATGCATGTGCCAATACTGTTCCAGGGCCATCAAATGAAAATGGACATTCACGATTACCATCACAATTTTTAGTCATGTTATGTTTACTCGAACTGTATTTGATGAGAATATCAGGGTTCTTATCATTTTTGAAAAATGACAATCCGGAATTCACATCCCAAATTTCAAATGCTCTAGATGCTATATACTCATCATCCTGATTACCTCTAAGGAATTTCCATTTAATTTGTTTTTTCATCCATTTATTCCTAGTCACGTAAGATTGGAAGAAATCGGAAACGCCGCATCTTGGCTTTTTCATTAGTTTGATCGTTTCACCAGTCAAGGTACCAGTCTCAGAAAGTTTGAAATACTCTTGAAATTTCAATATCGATTCAGTCAATCTGACAGATTCTGTTTCTGAATTATTATTCTTTATTAGATATCCATACTTTGTCAAATATGTTTTAGCAATTTCCATTTCATCATTAGATGATGTAAAATGAAATGAAACTAGTGAAAACAAAAAAGCTGTGAGGAACATTGTGACCCAATGAAATCAAACTGTATACTGATGAGTATATTCAAAACTCGAGGTATTTGAACATTAGTCTTTGAATCTTTCGTTATAAATTTTTTGAGAAATAACGTAAAATCAACTATGATATTTTATTTAATGGAACACGTTTAGAGGTACTACATCTTAATGAGGAAAATCTATTTCTATCATTAAAAACTCCATTCCATTTATCAGTAAAGTTTCTTGCAATAATTTTATTATCAATTAACCATTGGAACAATTTTCTGCAATTATTTATGCTACAACTTTTCGAATCACTTCGATGAGCCATACATTTAGGTGTTTGCTTCTCAAATTTTTCTAGGTTTTGATCCTCCAAATTAATTATTATTGTCCTAGATCTAGATATTTTTTTCAACAAATCATATTTTTGGTGGCCTTTTACATAAACAGTATCAACTCCAGACAAAATTTCACAAATAATGTTATCCAGATCCTCATAGTTCACAAAACCTTCACTATATTGTATTCCGTGATGAAAACGTTCCAAGTATCTAACACTGGTTTGATCTTTATTTGATAACATTTCGAAGTCTATCGGTGGTTTAAAAATGAAATGATATATTTGATATCCATTTGATGCGGCCAATTCCTTCACTATGAATTCTTTGTTAATCACAAACCCTTGCATATCAAGAACAATCATTGTGCTCATATTGATGTCAACTTTCGAACTGTTTCAGTTAAAGGTAAATTCTCCATTATACAGTCGTATACAATAATGCAATAGGCTCTGGTTGAGGAGGGGAAACCTGATCTAGACTCTATCTCAAGTTTTATATCAACCGTTGATGATTTGAAAGATTCACTACGTCTTGAACAGTCAATAACAAATAAGCATCTGTTTTTGAAGTCTGAATATTGAATTAAAGGATTGATTTTTAAGTTATTATAACTAGTCGAAAATTCGGTGTAATTATAATAGGCTTCACCATAATCATTTTTCTTGAAGTTCAATCTTGAATTTTCTTGAGGAATAAATTCACCGTTCAGTAACAGTCGAACATCAGAAACATCAATATTATCAAATAATGTAGGATCTTCTGTACTTATGTTTTTCTTTTTGGTTTGAAAACAGCATATAATAAATCTAGGATAATCAATAATAGAAGTAGTCTTAACAGTCCATATTTCTGTTAGAGAGTTAGTTGTTAAATTGGGCAATTCATGAATTTCCCATTTTCTGAATGGAAATAATATTGGTCGATTTGATTTCATAGATTCAAGTAATTCAATCTTCAAAACATCATTGGGATGAATATGTTTGACTTTCAATTCAATACTATGGATTTTGACTTGCCCTTTTGTAACCCCAACAGCTTCTCCAGTTCCAGCAGTAATTTTCATAGCATTATTATCATTTTGTGATCTGATGAGTCGAATGGTTTGTTTTCCACAAATAGCTAAATTATAGTCGTTGAAGAAATTCAAAAGATGTTTGAGAGGTATTCTGAATATAAAACTTCCATCGGCATTTATTTCTGGATCATTAGGATATGTCCATCCAGCTGTTTCTAGTTCTCTGACGGAATCTTTGTCGTAGCACAGATATCCTTTTATTGTACTTATCAATCCTGGTTCTCTAACCGAATCGATCTCAGTTCCATGTAATTCATAGGAGATCGAATCGAAAAGGAATGCTCCACAATTCGGAACCAACTTAATTGTTCCATTTCCTGCAGTTTTTTCAAGTTGACCTTTAATGATAAGTACTGCATCATGCATGAAGAGCCATGTATCTGATCGATTTATTGAAACTTCGATCGAATCGTTATTATTGAAAGATTTAATGAATGGTAAATATGTTCTTGTTTCCACTTTGCTGATGGATTCATCGTTGTTGATTGGTGAATAAAGATTGAATGTCTGGTTGGATAGCATATCCGATAGATTTTAAGAATATTTTATTTCTTAAGGTGACTTTTCCACCCAACTTCTTGCACGACTTATTGACTACTGATTTCACAGGAGTGGGGTACATATACTTATATGATGATGATGAAGAATTGAATATTAAGACCATCTTTTCAATTCTAATCGTATAATTATCTCTTCACCTCTGAAATTAACAAGTTCAGAATCTTGATCGAGCACCTTCAATGTGATATTGTAGATTCTTGATGTAGTCAATGGTAAATAAATTAAATTTCTAGGCACTTCGTCAATGCTATAGCCTGGATCAGAATCTAGAGAAAATTCATAAATTGTATGTGTGGGCCTATTGTTATAGAAAGCTCCTTCTGTAATATTACTATCTATGTGGATAGTTTGAACCTTCACGATATCTACAGTTACATCAGATTCATGTATCTGATTTGGATTAAGAATTCTCTTGGAATATCCTAAAACTTTACCCAAAGTATCGTCCTCTGAAAAATCAATTGAAAAATGTTTATGATATATTTCGCTCTTTAGTGTATTCAGATTAGGACGTAAAAAAAATATGTCTTCACCTCCACTTTTATACTGTTCTTCTGAGAGTAGTTTCTTCTTCAAGAATTCTTCAATATCACCTATTTCATAGGCTCCTGTGGGAATAACAATTACTTTCCTCTTCTCTTTCAAAGTTTCTCCAATATCACTTTTCGGTTTCACTTGTGGGTTAGACGACAGTTTTGGTATGAAATTTTCTGAATGGAGTTGTTCTTTAATGCTTCTCTCATAAAAGTAGAATTTATTATTAGTTTCATCAATATTTGGAATTGAATTGAAAGTATGGAAGCCAATCAACGCTAGACCATAATGATAATTTGGATCTAATTCTATTGGAGTAGGTAAGTCGATTGAAAGTATCGGAGATCGATCTTTCAATGTGAAGAGCATTGACATGACTGATGAAATGAAACAAAGTATCCTTTTATTTATAACATTTTCGACGTTAAAAACTTCAAACACAAGTGACCACAATTGAATGAATTAGATTTCTGATAATCGGTTCTGTTATACTTAATAATAGAGTTTTTGAAATAATGAACCAATTCTCGGGGTGGTTTCAAATTTCCATAACTATCAAAATATTCCACGTAATTTCCGTTTTTGACATATGCAACCCAGTGAGTTCCTGGACCATTTGAACTGTCTAAATTCACAACACCACACTCTCTGCCTTTTATAGCGGTTGGTAAAGTATTTCGCATGAACACTCCTCGAAAATATGGAATACTCTTACAATATTGTAATATCTCATAATCATATAATGCTCTTGGAGGCAAACTTTTCAGAGGTTTTTTTTTTTTGCTTCTTCAAATATAAACCATAACCTTTATGCATCTTTCTCAAAAATAATCCGTGTCCAATAGATTCCATCGCTTTATTATGTCTTTTTTCTTCTTCCAACTTTTTTCTCGCACTTCGGGCATTTATAACAGCATTTGCGACTGTACCACTTCCTCCTAAAACTGACCCTAATGCTCCTAAGCCAGCTAAAATACCCAATATTGGTAATACTCCTCCAGATTTACTTTCAAATGGTATAATTCGTGGAATTCTTATTTTACTTTTTCCACCGGCTTTTTTCACTGCCGCTCTTGCTGCTCTCAGAGCTATGGAAGCAGATTTCTTCAAATCCCCAGGTTTCGATTTTCTGAGTATTTTATTGATTGGATTGAGTACAGCAGTTCGAAAAGATTTTCGATGCCCCATTCCTAATTTTCGTTTAGCTTTCATGGCACCGGTCACTAAAAGTGACGCAGTTTTCTCTCCTAAAGAAGCTTCTTTTGAACGAAAACGATTCCAAGCACTATCTTCCAATTGTTTATCTGCTTTATGTCTTTCTCTCAAATCGTTAGTTTTGCTATAGGCAATATCATGAACCTTACACGCTTGATCTAAAGGGTTGACCCCCAAATCACCTCTATCTAATCGTTTCTGTAGCTTAGTACCTGGACCACAATATGAATATCCTGAAAAAAAAACATGAATATGAGAATAATATTTACAGCATCATGAATAAATCTACATACCTGGTAAATGAAGCTCAATAGGAAGCTTATTTATGATGGAATTAATGAGGCCCCCACCATTCACAAAAGTCAGCATGATACTGAGAAATCATACGAAATATTTGTATATATAAATATAAAATTGTATAAAGTGAGTATTGACCCAGTTGATTGTAAGATGGAAATTGAACAACAACAAACCGTTTTATCAGTGGATAATTTAGATATACTGGAAAAAGAAAGACCCTCGAAACATGGTGATTTGTTTCCTGATAGTTGCAGAATTTTAATGACAGGTCCAAGTGGATCAGGTAAATCAAATGCTCTTTTGAGTTTATTGTTATCACCAAACGGATTACGTTTCAAGAATATCTATATTTATAATAATAATAATAATAATAATAATAATAATGTTTATTTATTCCATAAAATTACACATAAAGAAGTAAAGATGGAACAAGTCAAAATACAAAAAACGTAACTATCTAATCAACTAAATTTTACAAAACTGTTTGAATTCATCAATATTGTAAGGCTCACAACTTAAAATTAAGACATATAAAGCTTTCCTGAATTTTATGTGACAAGAGAGATTTCTTATTTGTGAGGGCAATAAGTTGAATAAGTTTACTGCCATACATTCAACACTTTTTTCCCTTAGCGTGGTCTTATGAACTGGTACATAGAAAGGGAACATTCTTCTTGTATTATTTAAATTCTTAAACGATTCAAAATAATGATTTTGTTTACTGAAAAAAATCAACAATCTATAAATGTACAAACCAGAGATGGTAAGTATATTATTGCTTCTGAAAAAACCCCTACAAGACTGTCTATAGCCTAAATTTAATATAGTTCTCAATGCCCGTTTTTGAATCACAAACAAATCACAAACATGAGAAGCATTACCCCAAAAGATTATCCCATATGATAGAATTGACTGGAAATTAGAAAAGTATACAAGTTTCAACAAATCAAAATCAACCTGATTTCTCAACATAAAAAGCATGTAACATACAGAATTTAGTCTTCCTCTAAGTTGTTCAATGTGAGGTCCCCACTTCAAGTGTTTATTCTAAAAGCCTATATCAACCCAAATATCAATTACTGGAGAAGGTGCTGAAAGGTGTGCCAGAAATAGGTTATCATCCTTTCAAGGAGAATGATGATATAATTGATCCCAATGACGCCGAAAAAAATTCAATCATTATTTTCGATGATGTTGTAGGAGACAAACAAGATAAGATTAAAGCATATTACTCTATGGGTCGACATAAAGCAATCGATGTTGCGTTATTATGCCAGACATACGTGATGGCTAGCAAACATTTATGTCGTGATAATATGAATATTATTGTCTTATTTAAACAAGATGAAACTAATTTGAAACATGCATTCGATGAACATGTCTCTCCAGATATGACCTTTGAAGAATTCAAACATCTGTGTGCGTTTTGTTGGAATGCAAACAAGTATGGATTTATTGTTGTTGTTAAAAACTTTGATATTAACGGAGGACGCTATCGTCAAGGGTTTGATCGATATATAAAAATTTCCTCAAAACAATAAAAATGACTTATACCGAAAAAATCGTTTGATATTTAAAATAATAACCCATTATTTACTATAGTGGATGACAACGATAATGAAAGTACATAAATATATTGACTTCTATGAATCACATTCAGTATAAGTGAACCCTAGTCAAAATGAAGAGTGATCTTGAGAATCAAAGAAAACGTAAAATACAACAACTTGTGAAGGATGTGAGGAAGAAGTTTCTTACATTCAAACTAGGAAAACATGAAGATGATAAAGCAATCTCCCAATTATTTCAACCAATTACCAAACAACTACATAGTATATAAGATAAACAAAGAGCCGGTTTATTGAAAACAACACAGCTCTATACAGGTCCAACACAGCTTCATACAGCACACCTAGCGTATCCAACACAGCTTCATGCCAGTCCGGCACAGCTTCGAACAGCTAAGCTGACAGGTTCAAATCTGCTTCAGAAAGGCCCTCTGACAGTTCCACCTCATTTTTCATCTAGCTTTCTGAGCCCCAAAGTTGTGTCACCAATTCCACCCCTTCAGCATACATTTCACGCATTCAGTTCATCTACACCTACAACAAAAACATCATATCCAACTTCAGCTTTCAAACCTGAATCATTATTCCAAAAACCCTCGTATAACAAATCTCCTAGATTTCTTCCCACAAATATTGAAGCTGAAACTGATGAAGAAGAGGATGTGTTCCCTGATAACACCAAAGAAGAAATTCAACAAATCCAAGATGATGTAGGGGATCATTCGATTGTCGATGAATACTTAGAGCAGTATCCAGCTGAAGCAAGAAAATACGTTTCATCAATATGGTTATTAAAAGATCAGAGTAATTCAAATGATCCAACATATGGACCTAAATACGATGCCAAAATTTCGAAATGGTTTCTAGGTAGCAAGGTTATCAATTTCGATAAAAAAACTAGTGAAATAATCATAGACAATAATGAACGACTTCCAGGCACAGCAGGGCTCTACAGTTTAGTATTCGATAAACAACCATCCGATTTTACTAAAGATGATTTACAATATTATAAAACAATTTTGAATTTAACGAACGTTCATAGAAGAAATTTCGATGCTACAAAGCAACGACGTGGAACGGTTGGATATAAATGGCTTGAAATTATAAAACCTCTTACTTCCAATCAAGGAGGAAGTTTGATGACATATAACGAAAAACCAATCGAATATATTTATTATGATGATTAAACGAGATAATTGATCGTTTGCGATTACTTTATGCATCGAAAGAAGCAGGTAATACATCTGTTGATAATGAAATACAATCTATAATCGAAGAACTACATGAATCCAATATTATATATTAATAATGGAAATAAAAAAGTAATCTCAGTTTCAAAATGCCTCTTAATAAGTTTGGAAGTACCTCTCATGCAGGAGAAAATAAATTTAAACGTAAACGTTTTGAACATCACAGTTTTCCCTTAACAGCTGAAGGAAATTATGATTTCGGTAATCGTAAACTATGTAATGTTGAAATACCCACAGAAAAAAAAGATGTGGTAATCAAAGATTTCCTTGATCTTGAGTTGGCCAAAGTTACCAGCTCTTTGAAAGCCATTGAAGAGAAAATTATGCAAAACCATTTTGAAAGTGACAGTCTGAATTCTGAACTGAAAAACAAATTCGTGTGCTTGAAATACAATTTAGAGAAAGACTTCGAAAAATTTGTTGAAACATACAGAAAAACAATGACAGTAAGTATGGATATGAAATTGAATCTGATAAGAAATGAATTGAGGACTCTAAAAAACAGGATTTCCACTCCTTATTCAATCACCGACAATGAAGCATCATCACTCTAAAGAAAAAATTCAAGTGGTTAGTGAACTGCATAGACCTGCTCGAAAAAATTTTTTACGTAGACGTACAATCATTAAAGGTATAGATGATTTATGGCAGGGTGATTTAATAGAACTGAGTATTTATGCTAGTGAAAATGGCAATCATAAATTTATCCTTGTTATAATTGATTGCTTCTCCAAATTCATATGGGTTAGAGCATTGAAAACGAAAGGTGCCGAAGAAGTATCTCGGGCATTTGCAAAAATATTGAAGGAGAGTGCACGAAGTCCTAAAAACTTACAAACAGATCAAGGAAAGGAATTTTTCAATAGCAAGTTCAAAAACCTGATGAAGAAATATAATATTAATCATTATAACACATATAATGTGAAAAAAGCTGCAATTGTTGAACGAGTTATACGAACAATCAAAGAAAAAATATTCAAAACGTTTAGTTTGAATGGCACATACAGATGGTTAGATATTTTACCTACTATCATTCATGAATACAATAATGTGAAACATAGAACAATTGGTATGAAACCTAGTGAAGTAAATGAGACAAATGAACAATTTCTCCTCAAGAATCGATACAATCATATTAAAATTGCCGCTCATGGTAAATTTAAAGTTGGAGATATGGTGAGAATAAGCAAGTTCAAACATGTTTTCAGTAAGGGTTATTTACCGAATTGGACAACTGAAATATTCAAAATCAGCAAGATTCAAATTACCAATCCTGTTACCTATCTCCTTGATGATTTACAAGGACAACCTATTAGAGGAGCTTTTTATGAACCAGAACTCCAAAAAGCTAAATATTCTGATGTATATTTAGTTGAAAAAATTTTACGTAAAAAAGGAAATAAAGTTCTGGTCAGGTGGTTAGGATTCGATAAATCACATGACTCCTGGATTAATAAATCAAACAAATTGTGAATGAAGCTATCATTCCAAGTTTAGACTTCGATTGAACATCATGTTCGGTTATCAGGACACAGCATCATTTGATACAGTGTATGATTCCATAATAATGGATATGGAAAAAAATTTTGTTTTGAACACAAATCTTACAACGACTGAACACGTCATTGATTGTGGATTAAGTGGTGTAAGAAATTTTGAACCATCTGTAAGGATATCCAATAATGAAGACTCACAGAACTTAGGACGAAAAGTGTCTATATCATTCGATTCTAAGCAATGGCTGCTGTTTATTGAGATCCTCAAACTGAATGAAGCCAACGACATCAGATTTATTGAAGACATTTCTATTGTAACTACAACAGTAAATGGGTTCAAGATATTACATGTTTCGAGGAATGATAATAATTTATATTTTATTTCACAAGATGTATCGAATATTGTAGAACTTCATGATCAATTTATAAAATCTAGATTAGAAATGTTATTGAATCTCAATTTTCAAGCTTACTATAAAAAATTTTTGAATGCTATAGTTACTATGAAAAAACATAGTGTACAGTCTATTGAGGAATTAATAACAATCTTTTGTAATCTCAATTCATCGATTGAAAATTTGATTTTATGTGAATGCATGATTTTCATCAAAGACAAAATACTCAATGAAATTGAATATGTGAACTGAATACGTTATAATAAATAAAATTTTTCCTTGATATCTCTTTGTTTGAAAATTATGTTCCAAGACTAACCACAGCATCCTCATGTAGTCATAGTGAAGAATTTCAATTCCTGGTTTGTGAAATAGGTCTGAAATTAGGAAATAGTACTTATTTTAAGCATCCTGTGTCTGTGGTTTCGGTGGAAAAAAACTACCCACCCATTTCACTGATATAAAAGCTGAATAAACTGAGTAAATTCATCAGTTGATGTTGATGAATCAATAACAAAGTGTTCTGTTGATCTCTACCAAATCAAATGTGAGTATTATCTGCTTTTATTGAAAAATAAGGAAATCTATTTTTTTCTACCTTTCAGAAAAAAAAAAATGGATCTTAATAAAATTAATGAGATGGGTGCTCTTTCAGTTAAGAATAAGGAAGTTGTGCCTTTGAACACATTGGAACTCAACTGCATTCATGCAATATTGGATGCAAAACTGGTAACGACCGTGTATGGAGATTGTATTCTTCTAGAACTTGAAGATAATAAGATTTTTTTACCAAAAAGAGCAACGTTGGTTTTGAAAGAACATTTGGATGAGCTGAACAGTCAGAAATATGGTATCAAATTTATTGGAATGAAGGAGATCATAGGACTCACAACATCAACACCGCTGTTCCAGATTGAGTTGATGGAATAATGGAGGTATGTGACATTTCTCTATTCCATAGAGCTATGCAACTTCTTGTTCGTGAGAAAGACATAAATATAATAAGAGCTTGGATACGTTTGATAAATAAGCATATTTGTTTATTCAATAAAAGTATTGTCAATAATGTGGATCATGGGCAGATAATCAAAATTCAATCAGCTTTATGTGATTTGAAACGATATAAAATACAACTGAAATCTTCTATTAATTATAAAGGACCATCAACACCGCTGTTCCAGATTGAGTTGATGGAATAATGGACGTATGTGACATTTCTTTATTCCATAGAGCTATGCAACTTCTTGTTCGTGAGAAAGACATAAATATAATAAGAACTTGGATACGTTTGATAAATAAGCATATTTGTTTATTCAATAAAAATATTGTCAATAATGTGGATCATGGGCACAAAATCAAAATTCAAACAGCTTTATGTCATTTGAAACGATATAAAATCCAACTGAAATCTTCTATTAATTATAAAGGAGCCGGAATCAGTAGAAAACGGAGCGATCGAGTGAAATGGCAAGATGTTTGTTCATCTTTCAAGTGTCGGATAAGAACAGGCGTAGTAATTAATTTAAAACATATACTTTTCACTGAATTTCTACAAGATGCATTTCACCTCTTAAAACGAAGAGTACAAATTGCTTTAAAAAAAATGATATTGTTAAAATTAATACTGTTTTTTGTGGACAATTTATTAAAAAAAGAGGTGATGAAGAACTGATAGATTTCAAATATTTTCCAACTAAAAATGAAATTATCGATAAAAGTACAAACTTGAAGGAGTGGTATGAAAAAAATGTAGTAGATCCAATAAACATCAAACTCCAATCGTTTCAAGAGAAAGAAAGTGGATTTGCACTTCATTCAATAGTTGCATTAGAAGTCAATATGAATAAAGTTGAAATAGGAAATGGTGGAAGTTCATTTATACGTTTACCTGAAGAAATAGCATGCAAACGCGCTTGTATAAATATTCAAAACTATGATGATGAGTTTTGTTTCATGTGGAGCATCATCGCAGGTTTATATCCAACATCTGACTCACACAATTATAGAACATCGTCCTATCCTCATCCGAGAACTATCTTCAAAATTAATGATATTGAATTTCCAATAGCATTTAAAGATATATCTAAGTTTGAAAAACTGAATGAATTATCAGTAAACGTGTTTTCTCTGCAAATGGATAAGCATAAAAAATTCACAGTAATTCCCACACGCATTTGTACTTCGAAAATTCCAAATAAACATGTGAATTTGCTACTCATACAGAATTACTATCAACCTGAAAATGTTCGAGAAGACAATTCAATCGATAGGGAGATAAAATACCATTTTGTATATATAAAAAATTTATCCAGACTAATAGCAGGTCAAGTGAACAAACATAAATGTAAGCTATGGATATGTGATCAATGCTTGAATTATTTCTCTTCTGATGAAAAGTTGAATAACCACATCAAACTGTGTTCAAAACATCAATCCTGTCGCATAGAGTTTCCAGAAAAAAGTCATATTTCTTTCACTAACTACTGTTATAAACAAAGAAGCCCCTTTGTTTTATATTGTGATTTTGAATCTTATTTAGAACCTATGAACGAAGTGAAATTCAATTCGATTAGATATCAAAAACATACGGCTATAAGTGCAGGATTTTATTTGAAAAGTATGTATGAAGAATTAATTCCCTCATTTTTCGACAGTTATACTGGTGTGAATTGCATGGAGTGGTTTTCTTCTAAATTAGCGGAATTAACAGACACTTTATATCAAAAAATTAAATTTGTGGAACCTATGAATTATTCATATGATGATGATGATTGTGATGATAAAACTATTTGTCATATATGTAGAAAAAAATTCACACCAGACGATATTATTGTTAAGGATCATGACCATTTCAATGGAAAATACAGAGGACGAGCCCATAATAAATGTAACCTGAATTACAAAAAAAGTTTCGTTATTCCAGTAGTGTTTCACAACCTTGGAGGATATGATGCACATTTCATAATAAAAGAACTAGCAAAACGTGGTTCTGTTTCTCTTCTACCTTTGAATATGGAGAAATATATTAGTTTCACAAAATATGATTCTGAAACAAAAATACAGCTTAGGTTTATCGATAGTTTCCGTTTTTTGAACAGTTCACTTGAAAATCTAGCTTCATATTTGAAATTAGATCAGTACACTGAGTTGAAAAATCAATTTTCTAATTTGAGTGTAGACAACTTGAAACTGTTAACTAGGAAGGGTGTTTTTCCATACGATTACATAGATAGTATAGACAAATTATGTGAACCCTGTCTGCCATCTAGAGAAAAATTTTATAATCAATTGAATTATGATGGGATAAGTGAGGAACAATACCTTCATGCTCAACAGGTTTGGTCCACATTCAAGTGTCATACAATGAAAGATTACATAATGCTATATCTTAAAACTGATATATTACTTTTGGCTGATATCTTTGAACAATTCCGTGATAGTTGCATTGAAGAATATGAGTTAGATCCTATTCATTATTATACTTTGCCTGGATATACTTGGGATTGTATGTTAAAAATCACGAATATTGAATTAGAAATTATCAAGGATATTGATATGTTACTCTTCATAGAAGATGGAATAAGAGGTGGTATTAGTCAATGTTCCAATAGATTATCTCATGCAAATAACAAATATATGGGATCTAAGTATAATAAACAGGAAAAAGAAAAATACCTGCTCTACCTTGATGTGAACAACTTATTCGGATTCGCTATGAGTCAATTTTTACCCTATGGGGGATTCGAGTGGGTTGAAACAAATATTGATATCTTAGGTATACCTGATGATGCTCCTGAAGGTTATATATTAGAGGTCGATTTGGAATATCCTCAGCATATTCATGATCTTCATAAAGATCTACCGTTTTGTGCAGAATCGCGGATACCACCAGGTTCAAAAATAAAACAACCCAAATTACTAACAACTTTATTTCCAAAGAAAAATTACATTCTACACTATCGAAATCTGAAACAAGCTCTTAGTCATGGACTGATACTCAAAAAAATTCATAGGGTCCTTAAATTCAAACAGTCTGCCTGGCTTAAAGTTTATATTGATAAAAATACACTTCTAAGACAAGCTGCGTGTAATGATTTCGAAAAAAACTTATTCAAATTGATGAACAATGCTGTATTTGGAAAAACTATTGAAAATATTAGGAAACATCGAACTGTTAAATTAGTTAATCAGTGGAATGGAAGATATGGAGCGAAGAATCTTATTGCAAGTCCCCTTTTCAAATGTAGAACAATATTAGATGATGATTTGGTAGCAATCGAAATACAAAAACGACTACTTATATTTGATAAACCAATATATGTTGGAATGTCAGTATTAGATATTTCGAAGATATGTCTATATGAATTCCACTACGATTATTTTTTACCTACCTTCAAGGATTGTATATTGAACTATGTAGATACCGATAGTTTAACATATGAAATTAGTAATCAAGATCCATACGAGCAAATCAGACAAGATTGTCCTACTCGATTTGATACATCAGACTATCCTCCTGATAATGTATACAATATTCCAAGAGTGAATAAAAAAGTTCTTGGACTCATGAAAGATGAAAACAACGGTTTGATAATGACAGATTTCGTTGGATTACGTTCAAAAATGTACTCTTATTGTGTGGACTCAAAAGAACTTAAAAAAATCAAGGGAATCAAAAAGAATGTTGTGAAAAGTTTATCATTTAATGATTTCTTACAGTGCTTACTGAATGATAGTGTAATGTATATCAAACAGAGAAATATAGTTTCTAAGGGTCATAATGTCTTCTCAGTAGAACAGAAAAAGATTGCTCTATGCTATAAAGATGACAAACGTTACATAATTCCACAATCCCACAACACACTGCCTTGGGGTCATTATAGCATTAAACAATAAAAATACTATGTATTTTTTTCTTCCATAAGATGAAATCATTCATCTGCAACATTGGAGAAGGTGCCATACGAGATTACTTCAGCTTCCAACCTGAACTTGTTGAAAAATTTAAAGAAGAATTCCCTCTCGAATTTGAAGAAGCTAACGACATCCCTTGCAAAACGTGGGTACTTATGGGTAAATTTATTGCCTTCTTAAAAGGTCAAGCAAATTCATTTCATTCCATAAATCTAATTGTGTTCGATTATAATGATGTTATATTGAACTACTTCGAGAGAAGCAGAAAATGGAGATCAATAAATGAAATCTTAATATTCACCAATCAATTTCAAAGCAAAAATTCAAAATTAAAGGTTAGTCTTGCAAATAACTTTCCATTGAAAACAACCAATTTTTTGATAGATGTTTTTTGTTATGTAGATCTTTCATTTCTGCATCATTATAGTAAAAAAATGTTACATTTAGAATCAGGTCTATCGATTGATATCAATTATGGTTATGAATCTGAATATTACCGTCAAAAGGAAGACCACTTGAAAAATAATACAATAACGTACAATCCTCCTACACTGAAATTTCTTTCTATGTGTAAAATCTGTACAAATCTGGCCATTCAAGATACTTTTAAGCACCCTTTGTTATATTTTTTTAAAATGAAAAGTAATGATTTGAAACCGTATGTTACAGATATTGATTTAATGTGTTATGAATCTATGCCTCCAGCAGATGAATAATAATAATATCGATACAAAAAATTGATATGAAGTTCAAGTTTTCTCACACCTTTTTGAATGTTGTTATTATTTCTATTTAGATTAAGAATATGTGTATGTACCAATAGTAATTGAAACACCTTGTAATGTTAATAAAATATTTAATAAATATATTTTACAAACTCAATAATTTTTGTTTTATATATTCATATACTTCAGTATTACTATGGCATCCTGAAAATCCAAGTTGTTCATCATGAAAACATTTTCCTGCAATACCATGATTTTGTAAATTACTCATTATCTTCCTATGAGTAATATTATGCTCAGGATCAAAATTGAAGGAAATTCCATGATTCTGCAGTTCATCCAATAAGTCACATACCAAGGTAAATTCACCACAATATGAAGCTAGTCCAATTATTTCATCAGCAAATGCATTCAACGGTTTATAATTCGACCAAATATTAATTATAGGATGATATATATGAAAATCTGATACAGTCATGTCCTTTTTTTGACATAATCTATTTAACAACATCTGAACGTTCACTATGTCATATGGCAACAACCCATTTCCAAAATCTTCCAGAATATATTTCACTTCACTTAATGTCACTTGTTGATTCAATAAAGATGATTGGAGATCGTCGATGAACGCATCATTCTTCTTTTTATGGTCGAAAACTTGCTTTATAATTGTCCTCGGTGCAACATATTGTACGAGTTCTTGAAAAACAGAGTTTGGTGTGAATAATCTTATATCAGATAGAATTCTCGAAAATAATTCACTGTCATGATATACTAGAGCAAAATGCAACTCTTGACAAAGATATCTATGGAAAATTTTAGATTTTTTAAACTCGTACACTTCCATTTTTTCAAGCAGTTGTCGGGTACTGATCGAGTTAACTTCTGAATTATATTCATATATATCTGTTCCCCCCACACACTCATCAGTCCCCAAAAAGTCTATGTTTCTTATCATTATGTTTAATAATAATAATAAAAATAATAATTATCACTAGAAAAACCGCCGGGCACCGGGTCGCCCGGTGGCCAGCTTTCCGGGTGACCCGGAAACCAGACCACCAGGGGGGCAGATCACCCCATTACCGGGTCACCGGGGGTCCGCCGGGTCCCCCGGGGGGTGGGGTTGGCTCTTTGGGGTTCTTGTCTGTCTGTCTGTCTGCCCGAGCAGCGCGCGATCCCAAGCCTCTCTCTCTCTCTCCCCCACCCCCGCCTTCTCCATCCTTCTACATACACATTTCGTACAGATATTACCGTCGTCGAGGTGGCCGAGAGATCCAACAGGCTGACGTCAGATTACAGACACAGGAAGTCCAAGTTCGAATCCGAACGGGGGTATCTCGAGTTTTTTTAAAAATTACATATCATCACGAAAACAAGGTCGTCAGTGAGTGTGCGGTCAGGTGTGGTCATCCTTATCAGCGATTGCGCCAAATCGCACTTTTGAAATATTCACCTAGCACGTATAGGAGACCTATTGCGTCACTTCCGGCGGAGAACCCGCTTTGTTTCTCTACTCCATTATCATCATACGACTGTCATTTTTTTTATATCGGAAACCACATTTTATGAAAACACTCCGTAACGTCTGTAATGATTTAAAATTGTATTCGGACGAATAGTCTTTCAATATAATTATGGCGTATGAGTTCAAGGGTGGGCACAACATTGTCTCCATAAAATTGAAACACTATCCGTCTGATAATATCTCTTGCAAAGTCGTCAAGTTTATTATGTTTTTGATCGGTACGCTTTCGTTTAGTGGAATGATCAATCACGTCTCCACAATTAACAATACGAAATATTGATGTATAAATCATTTTTGTTAATACACAAATCCTGTTTATTATGAAGTTTTGAGATTTATCATTATTCTCATGTTTCAGAGTGTAATAAATGTTGAGCACCAATCGTTGACACTGCTCATGTTTGTCCTCGTGTCTAAATTCCGGATCCCTGGAATCTTCAATTTTTTTTAGGGGGTTCAACAAGTTCTGAAGAAGGTCTTCATATTGCCATTATAAAAATAATCAAAAAAACAATCAGCCACACAACGAAATATAACCAAATAAACAGGCTCCAATTACACAGGCCAACAAAATGAAAAAAAAAATTTGGTGCCAGAAATCTAACATCTGATTTTAGATGTTTTTAATGTGCTGATTCCAAAAATGCCACCAGATTTTTCTATCAGCTCTAGTTTTTGAGATACACGTTACAAGTTGAATGATATATCTTATAAGAGACCTGAATCTCTCAAAGGAATCCGCTGAATTACTTGCATCCATATTAAAAGTAAAAAATCTACTTTGTCGAGGTACTGATATTACATTTTATCGTAAAAGAGATAAGAATCTGCTGCCTTTTTTCACTCAGGAAAATGACTTGGTATTCTGTAACAATATAAAAGGGCTCTTAGAAAAAATGGGTTTGCCTGAATACACTCCAGATGATCGGCGCCTTTTTATTGACAGTTCAAAACGTAGTTTAAAATGTGTTCTTTTACATAACAGTAACAAATATGGCTCAATTCCTATTGGTCATTCTACTACCATGAAGGAAGAATATGAAACAATAGCATTAGTTTTGAGAAATATTAAATACGAAGAACATCAGTGCTCATTTTGTGTTGATTTAAAAATGGTTAACTTCCTCCTTGGACTGCAGAGTGGTTCTACAAAATATCCTTGTTTTTTGTGCCTTTGGGACAGCAGAGCTAAAAATGAGCACTGGGTTAACTAAAATTGGCCTTCAAGAGATGTCATGATTCAAAGAATACAAAACGTGATCAACGAACCTTTGGTTTCAAGAGAAAAAATCTTACTTCCGCCCATGCATATCAAGCTAGGCCTAATGAAGCAATTTGTGAAGGCCTTAAATCGAGATGGAAATTGTTTTGGGTATTTGTCACGTAAATTTCCTGGCATTAGCACGGAAAAACTAAAAACTGGTATATTTGATGGTCCTCAAATAAGGCAACTTGTTAAAGATCCACAATTCACCACATCAATGAACGAGACTGAATCTAACGCTTGGAGTTCATTTATTCAAGTAGTACAAAATTTTCTTGGAAATCATAAAGCAGAGAATTACGTAGAATTAGTGGAAACTATGCTTTCAAATTTTAATATTCTCGGCTGTAACATGAGTATAAAAGTTCACTACCTCCACAGCCAACTAGATCGTTTTCCAGAAAACTTAGGTGATTGTAGTGAAGAACAGTGGGAAAGATTCCACCAGGATATTAAAACTATGGAAGATCGTTATCAAGGACGATGGGATAGCCACATGATGGCGGACTACTGCTGGAGCCTTCAGCGAGACTGCCCTAGTAAACTCCATTCTAGAAAATCGTATAAAAGAAAATTTTTATGTGATTAGTGACTAATGTAGTGATGTAAATTAAGTTTTTGCAATAAATACTTAAATCCATGTGTCTTTGTTTTTTTTAACTGTCAATAGTAATATTATATATTATAACAGTTATAACGTAAATTATATACACAATTTTTTAAAAAATCTCAAAAACTAGATCTGATAGACAAAATCTGAGAACTTTTTTACATTCTGTATCCAAAAATTACTCAGGAACAGTTAAGAAATCGCAGGCACCAAAATGTGTGTTGGCCTGTGTTATTATTAACACAGATCGAACAGGTCTACCGAAGTACAATCTTCAATAAAATAATATGTGGAAAATGAGCACAACTCCTATCAATAAGAGCGATAAAATTACCATGCGGAGCATGTGTAAGTACTAACAAACTTGTTCTTGCTGAATTTTTTATGTTCGAAATAATATCAATGTTGACTGAAAAATATATACTTCATCTCGATAAAGAAAGAAATCAATCATACAACGAACTGAAACCGAGTGAAAATGCTGATTTTATTAATACCCATATGAACCTCAGCGAATCATTAGAATGTTATTAAGAAGTGATAGATGAATATATCCAAAAACGCCCCTGAATAGGATCATCGTGAATTCAGCCAATAGAAATCCCTGAATCGATACTTTCTTGTTTCCAAGATGATCCGCTAAATACCGGGGTTTATTTGGGAGAATTGTTAGTAATAATTATTAGCAATAATTTCATAAATTCCAAAAGAATTTCTGAAAACTTGGATAACCCTTGTATAATCAAAATATTCTGGTTTCCTCGAAGTAACTTTGGATATACTATACTGAATGAGTGCAATGAACCGATTTCTCAGAGGCTGAAGAGTAGTTCTATTCTGAATAATGTTGATTCTTTCATCAGGAGATTCAGCATTCTCTTTGAACTTTCTTCTTACTAATTCTCTATCAAATATTGAGGATTCATCCGATATTTCCAAGAAAGAAGCAGAGCACTCTGGTTCTGGTGACTGACTCTGACAACCAATTTTGATGTCCATATCGCTTTTTAAATGTTGTTCATTGCAGGTATTACTGTGACTATTGAACGTGTTCGTTACCTCTATCGATTTGCCATAATGCAACTTATTTTTAACACTCTTAATTTCCGCAGAATACTATAAAAAATAGTTTCGTTTAGCTTAATTTTCATCACTTGATATTCAGAATTCATAAAAATGGTTTATTTTTATAAAATATAAAATTTTCAAGAACACGACTGCTTTTATCTAGATTTTTTATTTTTGTGCGCTTAGAGAAGCTATTGTTTTGCCCACGATATACTTAGACACATACCTGAGTGTATCGTTGTTTTACCTGAATGTCTATCATTTTCGAATATCGAGCCGAAAATGGTCTCAAACGATTGGGTTCGACTCCCTGATGAAGAATACTGGGTCCAACATATCAGTTTTTCGAAATCAGTCAGAGCATCCATCAATTATTTTTGATTTATAACTGCGGTATCTGCTTTATACGATTTTATTTCAAGAAATGGAACTCCCCCAACCCATTTCATATTGAAAATCATAACCTGAACCAGAATACATTCCATCAACACTTTGTAATCTTGAATAGAGTTGTGGTTATTTTCCAAATTATCGTATGTGCTTTGAACTTGGTAAGATCATTTAGTGCTTTCACATCTTCCGTTACAGGAAGTATCTTAGATTTGTTGACTTTGAATTCATTCAACACAATATTTGCCAGAAGGAAACGTCGTTACACCAGTGATGAGCAATCATATCCTTTGTTTGAGATATCTGTTTCAATCTTCTTTTCCTTTCTTTTTCATCATAATTGAGTAACGATAATTTGAGATTATTGCTTTCTTTGCAATATCACAGAAATGTTTTAAGTTTGTGCCAAAGTGCAAGGCTAGAGATTATGTTGTGAAGGTTTTTTATTGGTATCGAATACGCAGACCACTTTGGCCGCTGCGACAATCAGCTCGTAATGATGTGGCATTAGAGCACCAATGTAGGATGTTATTGTACTAGATTTTGTGTTTGCTACATTCAATGCTCCATTTACCTCAGCTTATTGGAAGCTACTGCATTCATCTGCTCCTTTTATGCAATTTCATGTAACATTCTCCATACAAATTTATAAAAAAAACTACGTTATAAAAAAAATCTTGTACTGCTTTATACTTCGATGTCCACCGAATTGCGCATAATCTTTTAAGAGTTTTTGCAGACGGATTTTCATTAGACTGATCAATATTTTTCAAAAGAACAGTTTGTCTTTTTGGAGAGTTGAAGAAATCATACAATTTTTCAATGATATTGAAGCAGTTTCTAATTTGTGGAATTTCGCAAGCACAGTGAACATAAATCGCCTTAGGGTATTTAATAATCGCTTGAACGCCATTGAATATACCTGACATATTACTCGCTCCATCATACCCTTGCCCGACAAGATTCTTGAGTTCTATTCCAAATTTTTCTAAACTATTCAATATTAAATTAGATAAACTTTCGGCGGTTAAACTTTCTACTGGAACGAACTGCAAGAAATCCTCGTGGATTTTGTTTGCATTGACATATCTTACACATAAAGTAACTTGCTCATTCGTCGATATCAGTTGTTTCATCTTCTAGAATAGAAAACGCTCCTGTCTCATTAATTCTTGAAACCAATTTATTCGACATGATAGTATTTATACTGTTGATGATTTCATTTTTTATTTTTGGGCTTATATAAGTCTCCCTTCTACTTGATTTTTCAAGAGTCTTCCTTAGCTTAGTGTCACCCCTAGCTCTGTATTTCAATATTGCACGGAATTTTCCCTCATTTACTATAATCTATTTTTAGTTCTCCAGAATATCTATATCCTCTAAGTGACATTTCCTCTCTACCGCACACTAATATAGCTTCTATAATTGGTTTAATTCTAGCTCTATTTTCTGATACCTGCCTTTGGATTTTCGTCCATCAAGTCTATTATATTCTCTTGAACTTCTGTTTTTATTTTAACTAAATTATCGTATGCACATACGGATTCTTTATGAAATTGAGTATATTGAATTGAATATCTATAAAAATAACTTGTATGCCGGTGGTGGAACCCAAAGTGAACAATCACATCTTTTATATCGCTGACATGTTGACCCACAATTTTTCCAATGTCCTTTGAATTCACACACACTTCTTCAGATTGCTTTTCACCTGTTGAAGTGTCAGCTATTGTATTCAGACGCGATAAACTTGAAGAATCGTCTGCATCAATTTTCCTTCTTATGAAGAAGTTTTCCAAAGAAGTTTGCTTATTCATGATAAGATTTTGATTATTCTTTATATCACGACAAACACATTGAAAGTTAAACACTGAAAATAATAGAAAAATTTCATGTAATTTCAATGTAATTTCATGTAATGTAATTTCATGTAACCTCCAACAGAATATTCTAAACAACTAAACCTACTGGCCTATCTTTGTCAGTTAAAATGTTAACGAAGTAAGTCAGGGAATTCAAAGTGCCGACAAAGATATTCTTTGCGACAAAGAGATAATTGGGTAATTTATGGTATTATTCATTTACTTCAGGGAGAAATTGCTATAAAGGGTGCCGCCGATTCAATTCGAGTAGTTCAGAGCTTTCACTTCAGAATCTCATTAATTTTACGACTTTGTTTTTCATGAAATTGGTATTAATAGTCCGTGTGTAAATAATGATTGTGCCGACGACAGTCGAATCGGATCGAGACCTTTGATATAACCGCTGGTGGATGAATTAAATTTTTGTACGATTAAATTATTGAGCCTTGTGACTTATAATGGATATTCCTTCTGGGGGGGATATATCCCCAGTTTCTCGCTGATTTTCCTTCTCTTCGGTCACCCATACTTTTATTTCACAAATGAATTTAGAACAACTTCATCCATAGCCTCTAACTTAACCCTTTCGGCTGGTTCCTTAACAACACTGTTTACGCTTCTCAGGTCTACCTTGAACAATGGTATGTTGGCGCTTGAACTCATCGGGACATCACTAATTAAGTACAGTAGAATCCTTTTATAGTGACATCGAAAGGAATTGACAAACACGTCATTATAAGCGGACGTCATACAAAGCGTTTTGTGAAAAAAAACCTCTTAGGTGAATTCTCATTTAAATAAAAGAACAAAGCAAAAAAAAATCGAAATTAAATTTCACTTACTGTTGTTTGTATGCATGTTCATATATATTTTATTTTTTAATCAAGAAATCTATAACTATGTCTTCCTTCGTTTTCTCATTGTATTGTAAATTTATATTGTAATAAAAGTCCCTAATGCTATTGTGTATAGAAGACATCGCTATAGTCGAATTTGTACTATCATTTTGTAACGAAGTCTGATTATTCCCATAGGAATGATCAGGCTCCGTCTAAAGAATATTTTATTGTTTTCCGTTCAAATTAATCATTCTGATATATTCCGTAAATATTGGAAATAATTTATTAATTGTTCACCGCGATAATGAAAAAGTCCATGCTTCATGTTTTTCAACCGACCAGGGCCTCGAATAATCCGAGTGAAATAATATAAGAAATTATTTATTTCGGCGTTTTTACCGCTGATATATTTTTTTTCCATATGTCAGATTACGTTCCGCCAAGAGAATTTTCTCGAAAAACGAGGTTTTTGTCGACATGAAGAGTCACGTGGGCCGAATTCCTTCACCGTCCCGCACCGAAGTTATAAAAGGGGGTAACCGACCCAAAATCAAAAAATTCATGTTTAGGCAGTCAGTAGAGAGAGTATAGTTAAAATTCACGTTCAGGCAGTAGTAAATTCATGTTCAGGCTCTCAGATAGTTGATTAGTAGTTTTCAGTAGTTTAGATAGTAGAGATTTTCAGATTCAGTAGTATAGTAAAGTTAGTTATTCAGATAGATTTAGGTAGTAGATAGTTCAGTAGTTAGTTAGTTAGATTTAGAAGTTTAGGCAGTAGTTTTAGTTTTAAAAAAGACATTTTGGTTAAGTGGTTACCAGGTGACCGGAAAATAGTAAAATTGGTAATTGAACGCCAATAATTACAAATCCGTTTCTGAGGTCGAAAATCGCCATTTTCATCAGTAAACTTACTTGTTAGTCTTTTTCTGGGGAGTTTGCTAATTTTTTACTTGTGACTTTCTTACGAGTGAATATTCAAGGGTTTCATTTGATAGAGACAACGAGAGGGTGGTGTACCGGTGGAGTTTTTTTCAACGCGCTAGGATTAGTTTTCATTCCTTCCCGACTCTACAAAATCCACGATTCTCAATCTCCAAATATCATAATTTCCCGGCTCCCGGATCCGACTAACTTGTTCAACGGTTCTGACTGACAATAAATTGGTGAGGTAAGGACACAGTAGTTGTAGACAGTACAAATTATCTCAGTAACCGAATTAAAGTATACAGATTGATATAATTTATGCTTTTTCTGATTTCCCGTTTTTGCTGAGATTGTCTGTATTGTAGAATTGAATCAATAAACCTATTAATTTTGTTGCGTTGTTTGTTACTTGGTCACCGCTACCATCCTAGGTGACACCGAATCCTGTCTTCACTAAGCTGCCCTGGTAAGGTTTGTCAATTTCTCCCTAAAATTGGCTGGCGCTCGAGATACTACTGCAAAGTGCTGAAGGGCAATTGGCAGAGGCGCCAGTGACGCAAAAAGGGCGTGACAAATAGCGCCCTAGCGAGGGACTTGAGAGGACAACGCTACAGAATAGCTCCCGATCTTCAGAAAACAACGCTTAAGGGTGTAAGGACTGAAGAGGAACCGAAGGTCAGTGCAACCATTTTTTTTTTTTCTCTCTCTCTGAGTGGAAGAGATTATCTTCTCCTGTCGGAGGAAGACCCGTATATTGTTTAATTTGTTACTGGTACCTAAGTATCAGTGGACTATATTAAAGTGCTATAAACATTTCCGCGTTTGACAATAATTTCCTTTATTAGCAGGAAACCGACATAGCATTGACAGTGTGGACATTTAAATCTGAATAACTTTTTTTTGTTTTGTGTATTGCAGGACTAGAACAATCGACCGCCGGATTTCTTTGTGACTTTTTCGGTTACGTGAAGGGTTACGGAAAGTGACTTTGAGGTGACACTCAGTGACTATCTTTGTGCGCGTTGAATACTGTTTAACGTTGAGTGGTTGGTTCAACTCGGACAGAAAACCAGTGAGTATAATTGAGATACTACTACCGATTGTTTCATTGTACAATCACTGCAGCTAATATAGTGATATCATACCGCCTTCATATAATAGGGTATTGTTCACTGCTACTATTTACTGATCATCGTTTGAATAAAGAAAGAGTTGTTGTTTTTTCCCTTACACACTTTTATCCTGAGCAACTTTATTCCAGACTGAAACAAGGTAGGGATATAAAAGTCATAAGGACTTGGAGATATCTACTTGTGATTTTATTTGCTTTTGAACCATAATAGCTGATTTCTGATAAATAAAGTTGACTTGTTTTTTATTATTGCTGCAACAGTGAATATAAGTTTTGTTGCTGTGTATCCCTTATTTCTGAATTTACTGATTGCCTGAAACATTTTTATTTTGTGTTGAATTGCTGAAGAATTTTTGAAACAAGTGGTTATCGTTATTGATTTGAATAAAGACTTGCATTGATTTTCTTTGTCTGATATTCCAGGATTACTGAATTGTTGTTGGTTTATTTGAAATATATTTTGACTGTGAATAAAATTGACAATTTGTTATTTTTGAGATTATCTGATTGCTAGAACTGTCAACTGTGTTTGACAGTGAACATTATTTGAACTACTCGGTTAACCCTACTTTTCTTTTCTGGGTTTGTGAATTATTTTGAAATTGTCAACTGCGTTTGACATTGAATATTTAGTTTCTTCTGGAAATTGTCAACTGTCTGACATTGGAAAATTTTTTGAGAATTATAATAAATTTAAACCAACTTGTTTTCTGAAAGTTTTCTCATTTTTGATTTTCTTTGACTGTATCAAACAATAATTCAAACTTGAATTCTGTTGTCAACTTGTAATTTTTCAGCATTGTTGTCTATTAGTGTTATTTTTGTGCGAGGGATAAGGGAAAAATAAGGACTGTTACCGGGAATAGTGAAGTTGGGGAAAGTGTTCGGACTTCAACGGTTAATAAGAAGAGGACAGTGTCGAATAACTTCGATAGATTTCCAATCGATTGTTTGAGTTTGGACTTCAACGATTCAATCACTTAACCTCAACATGGATGTGAATCGACTATTGAATGATGAGCTGACTTATGAATTACAGCTGAGAGGACAAATAATACCCAGCACAGTAATGCTAAAGAGGAGTTTATTACGACAGGTATTGAAATTGAATTTGCCTCTACAGCCGACAGGAATGAACCCGACACTGGACATGGAGTCATGTCAGAACAAACTCACCGACTTGCTGGAAGCCATTCAACACTTTGACACTGAGAACACCACGAAGGAATATACTCGGATTTCAACAAGATTAATACACATTCAGAGAAGACTGAATTTTATTATCACTAAAAATGAAACCGAGTCACAGATGATAGAACACTTAAAGGAGACTGCAGCTCGGGCCTTGAGTTCATTGGAGGCAACGTTGACTGCTGACAGACAGCAACCATCAACCCGACCGGATGGATCGCTTTTGGAGGCAGAGATTCCACAGTCGCCTGAGATGTCTCCCATTCAACCAACCAAGGTTGCACAACTGAAGACATCACTGATAGATTTGGAAGATGATGAACTCCCACTGCCAACTGCCCAGGTCTCCCATACTGCAACACCTGTAAATAAGTCAAGATTAGTTCAAGTTTTGAATGAAACCAGACAGGAATGTGAGAAGTTACTGCAGAATTTACCAACGATGCCTATTCCTCAACCACAACAGCCGAATATGAATCAACCAGAGGCACCAACTCATAGTCGATGGACCAGCTCTATGAGAAGGGTGTCATTTCCCGATTTGAATGAACCCATGATGAATCTGAACCAGCTGATGACACCGACTACTGCCCAACAAGAATCTGAACCACGACCGATGCCAACCTCGACTATACCCATCCATAAATGGAATATTTACTTTGATGGGACTGATAGTGTGATTGGATTTATAGAAGAGATAGAGAGACTTGCTGAATCCCGAAAGACATCCTTAGAACATGTGTTCGAATCGATTTACGAACTTCTGCGAAAGGATGCCAAAGATTGGTTCATCCCCCGGAGGGGACTCTTCAGAAACTGGGACGACTTCAAGACTCAATTAAAAGAGGCATTCTTACCAGTCAACTATGAAGAGAATCTACTGGATGAAATCAAGAAGAGGATGCAAGGTCCTGATGAGAAGTTACTACTGTACGTTACCCGGATGCAAAATCTATTCCAGAAGCTGACTTGTAATCGTCCCACGGAGAGTGAACAGATTCGACTGATAAGACAGAGGTTATTGCCATCACTGCAGCAGGCTTTGGCCTTTCAAGAGACCAACACATACGATGAACTGCTGAAGAAAGGAAAAATCTTTGAATTAGTACAATGGCAAATGGGACATTATACAAAACCACCGGCTAACTCCAGCCTTATTGATGAACCTCATCTCACTTATCAACAGCGTCGTCAAAGAGACTATCAAGCTAATCTCCATGTACTGACAGACGATCAAGTCCCAAATTCCAAACAGGATTCCCCGAGGCCAGTGTCCTCCCACGGTAGAACAGAAAACCGAAGACTCCCTGGACCTGGTCGTCCACAACAGCCGTCAAGATCACTGGAACATGCAAACAACAGGTCAAGAAATGGTAACACCCCCCAGGACCGGACTGGATCCCCAGCGGAACGAAGAGTGACCTTTCAGACCCAATGCTTTCGATGCGGAAAATATGGACATTTAAGAAGAGAATGCCAAGGAACGCCGAAATTATTTTGCTCCCGATGTCAAAGAGTGGGCATCCTCTCCCGAGATTGCCCCTGTTCCCGGAATCAGAAAAGAACTTCCCCACCGACGTCCATCGAGCTACTGACTCCACTGGACCCCACTACTGGAAGTGACAACCGGCCCCTGGTGCTGGTATACATCGAGGGAAAGGTATTTCACGCACTGGTAGATACTGGTGCAACCAAATGTTTCTGCAGCCGGAAGGTAGCCCAGCTGTGTGAAAGGAATGGAATTAAAGGAGAAAAATCCAACACAGAAACTGTCATGGTAGCAAATGGTCAAACGACAGCCACCCCGAAGATGTATCACTTGTCAATGGTGATAGCCGATTATGTCCTGACAGATATAGAATTCTTGTTGGTACCCAATTTAACGGTAGACTTAATCCTGGGAATAGAAGTCCTCAAGAAATACAACTTCTCCCTGGATCTTCGAAAGACAAATGTCTACTTGGAAGGTCGACTTGTACCCAGAGTGGAACAGGTGACAAAGAAGGCCATAGAGATACAGGCCGCCGCAGAACACCTACTGGATCTAACTGGTGAGCAGAGGACGAGACTGGATTCCTTCCTCACCGAAGAACTGGGAAAATTTACCCAACTGAGTGGCACTACAGACTTGATAGAACATAAAATAAGGTTGAAACCCGGAATTGAACCGATTAAACAAAGATATAGGCCTCAGAACCCGAAGATGCAGGAAATCTTTGATCAGGAAGTGGATCGAATGCTGGAGGAAAGAGTAATAGAACCCTCCAAATCACCCTGGAGTTCACCCGTGGTACTGGTCAAGAAGAAGGATGGGAAGTATCGCTTCTGCATAGACTTTCGAGCAGTCAATGAGGCATCAGTTAAGGATGCATATCCCCTGCCATACATCTCTGGAATTCTGGATAAATTAAGACGGGCCAGATACATATCAACAATTGATTTGAAGCAGGGATACTGGCAGATCCCACTGGAGACAGAGAGTCGCCCCATTACTGCGTTTACAGTGCCTGGAAGGGGATTATATCAGTTCACGGTAATGCCCTTTGGACTACATGCAAGCCCAGCAACCTTTCAACGATTCTTAGACACCATCATCGGACCGGAGATGGAACCAAAAGCTTTTGCTTACCTAGATGACATCGTCGTGCTGGGAGAAACGTTCGAGGAACACCTGGAAAATCTACAAGAGGTATTCCAACGACTGAGGGAAGCCAAACTGCGTCTCAACCCAGACAAATGTGAGTTCGTCCGGAAATCACTGAAATACTTGGGACATGTCGTCACCTCAGACGGAATCTGCACTGACCCCGACAAAGTGTCGGCCATTGTCGCCTTTCCGGCTCCAAAAACAGTGCGAGAGGTACGTAGATTCTTGGGAGTCGCCAGTTGGTATCGTCGCTTCATTGAGAACTTCTCCGAGGTGATTTCTCCATTAACACAGTTGTTAAAGAAGAAGCAACGATGGAACTGGGGTCAAGCACAGCAGGAAGCATTCGACATCCTGAAACATAAATTAACTGAGTCACCTATTTTATCTTGTCCTGATTTTACGCAACCCTTTATTTTACAGACTGATGCAAGCGATGTGGGACTGGGAGGAGCCCTAACTCAAACTATCAAAGGAGAAGAAAGAGTCATCGCTTATGTCAGCCGGACATTGAACGCCGCCGAGAAGAATTATTCAGTGTCCGAGAAAGAATGCCTCGCCATAGTATTTGCGATAGAAAAGCTGCGACCATACCTGGAAGGGTTTAGATTCACGGTCATCTCCGACCACATGAGTTTGAAATGGTTAAACTCCATCAAATCACCCTCCGGAAGAATTGCAAGATGGGCAGTGTTCCTACAGCAATTTGATTTTGAAGTACAGTACCGAAGAGGATCACTCAACAAACTGGCCGACAGCCTGTCAAGAAACCCACTACCGACACTTAACTGTGTCCAACTGAAAGAGACAGATATTCAATGTAAGTGGTACAAAAATAAGTTTCAGGAAGTAGAGAAAGGACCAGAACACTGCCCCGACTATTCCATCATCGATGGAAGACTACACCGACACTTTTGGGATTCATCAGATGTTAGGGAAGCTGGAACAGGCCATCCATGGAAGCTGTGTATACCCACCGAACAGAGGAACGAAGTACTGAAAGAAAACCACGACTCGGCCTTGGCTGGACATCTGGGAATAGCCAAGACAATTGCGAGGATCTCGCGGAATTATTACTGGCCAGGTATGTTTAGGGACATTGCGAAATATGTCCGGAACTGCACTTCGTGCCAAAAGTTTAAAGTACCCCAACAGCAACTGGCAGGAAAGATGCAACCTCGAAAGATGGTGGATGCGCCATTCAAGGAAGTATCAACTGATGTAGTAGGACCTCTACCCCGCTCCAAGAAAGGTAATTCCTATATTGTAGTTATGCAGGACAGGTTTACCAAGTGGGTGGAATGTCGACCAGTGAGGAAGGCCAACGCCAAGACTGTCTACATGGCGTTATATGAACAGGTTGTACTGAAGTATGGATGTCCAACCACTGTGATCTCCGACAATGGGAAACAGTATGACAGCCGGCTATTCAGAGAAAACCTCCAGGCTATGGGTATCAATCACCAGTTTACCCCTACGTATACTCCACAGTGCAATCCGGTTGAAAGGGCCAACCGAACACTGAAGACAATGATTGCTCAATTCTGCGAGGCAGATCACCGAAGTTGGGATGAAAAGGTAGGAGAATTAACCTTTGCTATTAATACTGCTCGACAGGACTCTACAGGATTCACTCCGGCATATCTAAATTATGGAAGGGAACTGCGCATCCCCAAAGCCATATATGCCACGGAACCCAGGAATCAAGGATCTGGAGATCCCAACGAGAACACCGAAGAAAAAGAAGAAAGTTTGACTCACCGTACAGAGCAGATTCAACACCTACTGGAGGCCTATGAGTTTGTAAGGACCAACCTATACAGGGCATTTAATCGACAAGCTCATAACTATAACCTTCGACGTAGAGAAGTTCGTTTCCAGGTAGGCGATCAAGTGCTTCGTCGTACACATCACCTATCATCCGCCGTTAATAACTTCGCATCTAAGTTAGCTCCAAAGTTTGAAGGGCCATTTCTTGTTGTGAAGGTGATTTCACCAGTTATTTATGACCTGAAAGACCGGTCAGGTAAGAAAGTGAATCACGTACATGTTAAAGACCTAAAACCATTTCATAACTAGTAAGTTACTTTGTTAAACTCACCGAGAAAAAGTCAGAACTGAGATAAAAAAAAAAAAAAAAATTTGTTACTAACTGGTACCTCCCCGCATAAACTAGACCTAGTAATCTGATTTTATACTACTGACATGTTCTTATTATTCTGTGATTTTCTTGTTCAGGCAAAGAGGATGGCAGAGAGTCTGCATAGTCGCTGGGCAGCGATCCAGTGGGGAGATGAGGTCGTGTACGAGCCACGTAGCTCATCACCGGAGACGATACCGGAAGTACCGGTGTTGAGGAGAAGAACGGTGACAGAGGTGAGGATGTCTAGAGCCTCCCAGAGCTCGGTGTCGTCCGTTAGAGGGAGAAATTACCTAGCCGGAGTAGAGAGAGTGATGAAGAGGACCACTACTCAGTCTACACAGACCCCCCCTTTGTGCCAGCTGCGTACCAGTAAGCTCTTGCTTACTTACCGGTTCTAAAATTCCCTTCAGGACGAGTGTGGAAGACAACACCGGTATAACTAAACCATATGTTTCAGATCAAACCACACCGGCCCCCAAGAATGTCCGTACGGTAGGTACGATGGGATCTAGAGTCTATCTGGAGGTGCGATCCAACACTTGCTGGAAGTGCGGCAAGACATGCCCCTCGCGGCAGGAGTGTCGAGGTCCACCACTCCTATTTTGCAGCAGATGTGGTTTGATAGGTACGCAGACCAGGTACTGCGAGTGCGTACCCAGGAAACTGGCCCCACGACCGCCAGCAACTAGGTCGGAACAACCAGTCAGGCATCCATGTGCAAGATGCACAGAAAGGGAGGCCATGCAGCGGAAGATGAGATAGAACAAAAAGAATGATGAAAAAAAAATAGAATTGCAAAGAAGATACTGTTGTTTTTGTTCCATAATCCTGTAAAACTGTATAAAACCATATAGGGCCTAACCCAATATCTGATAACATTATATTCAAGACTAGTAGACTGATTTTTAATCTGTAAATGTTGATGAAACCGAATAGTACATAATAAGTCAGTGAATATTATACAATAAAAACAATTCCAGTCACTTGCCCGAATTTCAAAGGCCATCAGATATAAATTAATAGTTTCACTGTGTAATCTATTTGAAGAATGCCATTTCTAATCTCTTACTGTTCTGATAAATTACTGAAATATTCCGCAGTGTTACAGATGAAGTTTTCTAAGAGGCTAGATACTCACCGATGAGAATGAATGCTGGAGATAGGCAACACACCTTTCATCGGATGATCAGCTGTAGGCCCAATTCCACCGAAGACATGATTCCTGAAGATTTATTCATGTCATCGTCCAAGAAAGAAGTACTTGAAGAATTGGACATCATGACCTGTCAATTATTACTCTGGTGGACATCTGGATTCCATTGCAATTTTCATATAGATAATTTAAACTGTATAACTGGAAGAATTTTCACCGTTCTGAAAATTTCACCATACAGTCACTGATTCCTTGTAATATCCACAGGTAAATCAACCAGTATATCAATGAGTTTGGAATGGTTTCGACTCATCTGACTGGGAACTTCGACGTCCCTCTGAAAGAATATGGCATGATTCATCGAGATATGGAAATCACGGAACTACTCACCGGAGAATGGGATAATCCACACCTGACATCAGATTATTTCACCGACACTTGGAAACTTCATGGAAATGGGAATGAGTTCTACTCCACAACCCCGAGATGAAGAAATTCCCCAAACATGTACACATTCAAATCACCCCGGATGACCGAAGAAGGAAGACGGCGTTTGAATTTTTCACCGACACTTGGAAACTTCATGGAAATGGGAATGAGTTCTACTCCACAACCCCGAGATGAAGAAATTTCCAAACATTCAAATCACCCCGGATGACAGAAGAAAGAAGACGACGTTTGAATTTGACATCGATTCATAGAGCAAAGTTTTATTTTTATATGTCATACTGTCTACAACAGCATTATAATCTTTGATAGCGTAACGTAACAGTCAGACCCGTACTTCCCATATATCCCGCGTGATAAGACAGGATAGTATTCGGTTATTTTTTGTTTGTTTTTAGAATTCAAATTTCTGTTTCACCGTAACTTGAATTTTTCCGAACCAGGGGGGATGTAACGAAGTCTGATTATTCCCATAGGAATGATCAGGCTCCGTCTAAAGAATATTTTATTGTTTTCCGTTCAAATTAATCATTCTGATATATTCCGTAAATATTGGAAATAATTTATTAATTGTTCACCGCGATAATGAAAAAGTCCATGCTTCATGTTTTTCAACCGACCAGGGCCTCGAATAATCCGAGTGAAATAATATAAGAAATTATTTATTTCGGCGTTTTTACCGCTGATATATTTTTTTTCCATATGTCAGATTACGTTCCGCCAAGAGAATTTTCTCGAAAAACGAGGTTTTTGTCGACATGAAGAGTCACGTGGGCCGAATTCCTTCACCGTCCCGCACCGAAGTTATAAAAGGGGGTAACCGACCCAAAATCAAAAAATTCATGTTTAGGCAGTCAGTAGAGAGAGTATAGTTAAAATTCACGTTCAGGCAGTAGTAAATTCATGTTCAGGCTCTCAGATAGTTGATTAGTAGTTTTCAGTAGTTTAGATAGTAGAGATTTTCAGATTCAGTAGTATAGTAAAGTTAGTTATTCAGATAGATTTAGGTAGTAGATAGTTCAGTAGTTAGTTAGTTAGATTTAGAAGTTTAGGCAGTAGTTTTAGTTTTAAAAAAGACATTTTGGTTAAGTGGTTACCAGGTGACCGGAAAATAGTAAAATTGGTAATTGAACGCCAATAATTACAAATCCGTTTCTGAGGTCGAAAATCGCCATTTTCATCAGTAAACTTACTTGTTAGTCTTTTTCTGGGGAGTTTGCTAATTTTTTACTTGTGACTTTCTTACGAGTGAATATTCAAGGGTTTCATTTGATAGAGACAACGAGAGGGTGGTGTACCGGTGGAGTTTTTTTCAACGCGCTAGGATTAGTTTTCATTCCTTCCCGACTCTACAAAATCCACGATTCTCAATCTCCAAATATCATAATTTCCCGGCTCCCGGATCCGACTAACTTGTTCAACGGTTCTGACTGACAATAAATTGGTGAGGTAAGGACACAGTAGTTGTAGACAGTACAAATTATCTCAGTAACCGAATTAAAGTATACAGATTGATATAATTTATGCTTTTTCTGATTTCCCGTTTTTGCTGAGATTGTCTGTATTGTAGAATTGAATCAATAAACCTATTAATTTTGTTGCGTTGTTTGTTACTTGGTCACCGCTACCATCCTAGGTGACACCGAATCCTGTCTTCACTAAGCTGCCCTGGTAAGGTTTGTCAATTTCTCCCTAAAATTGGCTGGCGCTCGAGATACTACTGCAAAGTGCTGAAGGGCAATTGGCAGAGGCGCCAGTGACGCAAAAAGGGCGTTACAATTTTCAAGATTGCTATGAATAAATCGTGATAATAATTCTGCAAACGATAGCTTGTTTTTGGAGATATTTGAGATTGTTGAATGACCTACGCCAAATTCCTTCACGAGAAAATATTTTGATTCCCTTTCTAATCTGCGTATTATTGTATCTTTCTCCTCAATGGTAATAGTAATTTACGTAACAAGTCCGGAAAATAAGGTTTTTTTGGACGAATAGACAAAATTCCAGGACGAGCGTAAGCGGCTGTGATTCTACTGTATTCTTATCCGCACATATACTATTCGCGGTAGACACACCGAATGGGAGGAAGGTTATTCCCTCAACTACGATTTGATCCTTCTTCAAGACGGTTGATTTCTCCTTCCTCGTATTCTCTATATAAATTACATCAGGAAACAAGAAACCTCTCAAAGAGGTTCATTAAAATATACAATATTCAAATAGTTGAAAAAAATTAAAAAACACACAAAACATTACACATACAATGGAACATTTCACCCATTGCTACTATACAACATAACATTGTGCTCACTTTTGAACTCTAGGCGAGGGATGTCTTTCAGTGACCACAATGTTTTTTTTTTCAAGAAAATGTTATTCAGGTTGTCGCTCTCCGAGTCAGCGAGCGCCTGGAATCTACGAAAAGGACAGGAGCCGATTCACATCTCCAGAAGGTAATATCTCTAAGATTTTCCCCACGTTACGCTATCTCACCCTATTTTCTATTATTACTCAATTAATCCTACATACAACTTAACAAAAAAAAATACAATAAAATGAAAAAAAATTTCTTTGAAATTACTACTCCTGCGGTATCTGAGGCTGTCTTTCACGGCTAAAAGTAGCCCCATCGATCCGGTGGACGTCTTACTCTATTTGAACGTCATAGATCAGGACTTTCTATTTCTTCTAACGATTTTCATTCTGGTTTGCCCATGCGGGAATCAAGAACTGGGGTAATTTCCTAACTCCTCCTGTTCTTCATTTGAATCCGTATCCAGGTCTGTATATCCCGATCTCACGCGTCTTTCTAGTTTTTCCCCCATTTCATTACCTCGTGCAGTGTACGTTTTTAATCTATTGACATGAACAATTTGTTCATCTCTTTCCCCGCATTTTCTTACCCTGCACGTCACGGGACCAATTATTTCGGAACTCTATACGGCCCATCCCAGTTTTTCAATGATTTGTAAGATAACCTTTTTCGCGCTCACTTTCCTCAAATATACCAAATCCGCCAATTTGAACTGAGGGACTACTACTTTCTTATCGAATCTCGTCAACCTTGCGGATTTTTCTGCCTCACTATTTTCGTATATTTGGTCGTAAACTTGATTTTTCAATGTTTCGCCGAGTATGTTGTTGATTTACGAATTGCCCTTCAATTCTGCCTGTATTAATGCTTCCGAACGATCCGGAATGACAACCCCTGTTTCTAAAGTGATATCATTTTCCCGCTTTTTCTTTTCCATTGGGACTGAATCATCTCGCCTGACCTCGAAGTCGCTCAAATTTTCACATTTCATCAATTTTCAGTCGATACTCGTTTCTCGAAATCCCTTATATTCTCCAATTCAATACCGCGATCGCTTTCTTCTCTCATTTTCGAATTTTCAATGTCTTTGTACTGCGTCTCGATCTCAAGTTCCCTAACTTCATTGACTTTTGGCGAAATATTATCATTTATCTGATTTGTCACCGGTTTTTCGGATGATTGCGTGTTCGTTTTCCCAATTTTCTTTTCCGCCAATCCTTCCGATTTATTTTCATTGAGGTAAACTTTCCTGATACCGATCTGGAATTCATTACTAACTCGACCGATTTGAGAATGATTATATTGCCTATTATATTGGGTTTCTCTCCAATTTTTTCATGGGCATTCTCTCGCCCAGTGTCCCGCCAGATTGCAGGAATAACAAACTTCCTGATTTCTTCATTTCGATCTCCCAAAAGTCCGACATTCCCTCGCGAAAAGGCCCGGTTTGTCACAGGAATAACATCCCTTTTTGGCGTTTTGTTGAACGTTCCTCCAGTTCGCTCGGAAGGTATTACATTTTTCTGCAGAATGTGATTCTGATGCCAAAATTGGAAGTTCTTCGAGTTCCCAGAATGCCTTCAAAGTTGCGTTCAGAGATGAATCTAGAGTCACATGCAATGAATTTACTACCTTACAAGAAGAATGAGTTCTACCCATCAAGACCCAACCGAAAACAGTTTCGAGTGCTGAAGGTTCTCCTACTCCACCTTTTTGACGACCATCAAGAAGTAAAGAGGGAAATATTTCAGCTCCCAGAAGTATGTCGACACTACCAGGTTTATTGAAATTTGGATCCGCCAAATTCAGTGAATCGTGGAATGAAAATTTTGTTGTGAAGTTTGGCAAGTCTGAACATATCTTTGGGATGACAACAGCATCGAAGGTAAAGATTGGGTGAATCCCTTCTCGGGGGCGGATTGTGCAAGTGGCAGTGGAAGTTGATGGAGATGATCTTTCTCCTATGCCTTTTATGCATAGAAATGATTTAGATAATGTTAACCCTAGTGAAGCAACACACTTTTTAGTAATTATATTAGTTTGGGAACCACTATCTAAAAGAACTCTGACAGTTTTATAATTCCCCCAGGCATCGAGAATTTCTACCTGAGCTGTAGCGAGAAGAACGTTGGAAGACGCAGTGGTAGTGAAACTCTGAGCTGAGTTACATGAATTGATATCAGAAGAAGAGGGAGAGGTTTGTTTTTTATTTTCATCGGAATCGATATGGAGCAGAGAACGGTGTTTCCTAGAACAAGTGCGACAACTTGATTTAGAAGCACATTTCGAAATGTCATGCGCTGAATGCAAACAATTAATACACCAATTGTTACTTTGGGCAATTTTCATTCTTTCAGTTGGAGTTTTGGACAGAAATGAATAGCATTTGTAAATAGTATGTGGTGAATTGCAAAAATTACATCTTATTTTTGAAGAAATATTATCAGTTTGAGCCAGAAAAGTGGAGGTTGATTTACTCGAGGAAGGTTTTTGCTGTTTGGTTTGAGTTTGAGGAAGTGGACTGTATTTGGGTTTAATGGAGGTAGAGAGAGCTGCAGATTCTAAAGCGGTGCACTGATTCAGAAGGAAATTGTGTAAATTTCGGAACGATGGAATATCTGACGAGCATTCTTGTAATTCAAAACGTTTAATTGTAGCGTTATCTAGTTTCTGAATAATCATATGAAAAAGTACAAAATCCCATTGATCAACTGGCAAACCTAAGTTTTTCAAAGACGACAAATTCTCAGAGAATGTATCGAATAGGTTCCTCAAACCTTCAACCGACTCATTTGTCAACTTTGATATGTTCGTGATATCTTGCCAATATGAATTCGCCAAAAGACGTTTAGCCCAGTCATATTAGGGCTTTCACTTCGGAATGAAAGATAATAAGCTGCAAATTGGTATGAACCTTTGTTTTGTCATTCTAAATGTTGTCTCAAAAGTCACAATCGTTATCGTGTCCGCGTCTCAAGATATTCAAGGTCAAAGGTCACAAAAATCGGTTTTTCGCGAATATCTGGCTTCCTATCGGTTAAATGAGATTTGCATTTATTATAAAAGTTGTAGGCTATAAAATTCCCTACAACTTTTGTTTAAACTTTTTTTTCATACGACCAACCGTTTTGAAGGTAGAGCGCGAAGAGTGCACATCGTACAGTCATATACGGCCTAATGCAAGGTCAAGCGTGAGTTATGGTTATCAGTACGTTATAAAGTCAATTATTTACTTGGAAATTATAATTATTAAACAATGCCTATTATTTATGTACTAACTATTAATTATTTATATTTAATTAAAGTAAGTAACTTGATTATTTATATATAATTATTCATATTTAACTATTTAAGTATATGTCATCATAGGAGAAGATATCAATTTGCTCGTTATTTTAATTGGACGTACTCAGTCACATCATCAGGAAATTTTTTTGAAAAAAGTTGGCAAAGGCAATGTCAAAACACAAATATATTCTACTAAAAGTTTTGACCAATATCCTCGTACTAAAAAGCACATTTTATTTTTACACGCATTCAGTGGCTGTGACACGACTTCTGCGCTATTTAAAAAAGGAAAAAAAACTGTTACTAGAGCATTGGAAAAAATTCCTGATTTAGATAAACTGGTGGAAGTATTTCAACAAGAAAACTGCCCAAAACAAACATTATTAGAAAATGGAGTGCGCATCTTGTTGGCATTATATAATGCTCCAAAATCTGAGGACAACATTGATCATTTCCGCTACACGCAATTCATCAAATTTACAAAACTAAATAAACCTGTACAACTGTCAACACTTCCACCAACAAGTGTAGCAGTTCATCAACACATAAAACGTGTCTACTACCAGATTCAAACGTGGTTAGGGAAGGACTTAGAACCTCAAGAATGGGGCTGGATGCTTGAAAATGAAATCCTGGAGCCCATACGAACGTTATTACCTCCAGCACCAGCCGAACTACTAAACGTAATATTTTGCAATTGCAAAAATGGTTGTGGTTCCCGCTGTGGATGCAGAAAATCAGGGCTACAATGTTCTTTAGCTTGCGGCCAGTGCAACGGACAAGCTTGCCTCAACGCTTCACTGTATCCAAGTAATCCCGATGAAGAAAATACATATGATCCCGATATTCTGGAAGGTTTGGAGATGAACATGACAGATAATGAGGATGATGACAATGAATCGAACATTTTTGAGCGACAAGAAGAAGAAGACGACGAAGAAGAAGAAGATAATTAGCTTCCATTTCCAATTTCATTACAATTAAAATCAACAAAGATACTTTTGATATTTGAACTCACATTTTGATAAACGTATATTATGCCGTATTTAATAATAAATAAAAATATGTGTAAAATATATACTCTTACTATCATTTTAACTTAAAATAAAACTAAAATATATAATCCAGAATTAATAATATTTTATACTTAAATAATTAAATATGAATAATTATATATAAATAATCAAGTTACTTACTTTAATTAAATATAAATAATTAATAGTTAGTACATAAATAATAGGCATTGTTTAATAATTATAATTTCCAAGTAAATAATTGACTTTATAACGTACTGATAACCATAACTCACGCTTGACCTTGCATTAGGCTGTATATGACTGTACGATGTGCACTCTTCGCGCTCTACCTTCAAAACGGTTGGTCGTATGAAAAAAAAGTTTAAACAAAAGTTGTAGGGAATTTTATAGCCTACAACTTTTATAATAAATGCAAATCTCATTTAACCGATAGGAAGCCAGATATTCGCGAAAAACCGATTTTTGTGACCTTTGACCTTGAATATCTTGAGACGCGGACACGATAACGATTGTGACTTTTGAGACAACATTTAGAATGACAAAACAAAGGTTCATACCAATTTGCAGCTTATTATCTTTCATTCCGAAGTTGACCCCTTTTTTTACCTAATATGACTGGGCTAGTTCATTTTGATAACGTTTAGTCAAGGTGTCGAAAGCAATATGGTAATTTTGTGCTGTTAATGGAAAACCTTTCAACAATGACAAAGCTTGAGATTTTAAGGAACTTAGAAGATATTGGAATTTTTCAATATCAGACAAATTAGCATTATTGTGAATCAAACTAGTGAATATGTCATGAAAGGTTGTCCAATCTTTATAATTTCCGCTGAATGATGGCAAAGAAATCTTCGGAAGTTTGACATTACTGACATTAGGTGTAACTTTCAAGGATTTGACCGAAACATCACCACTGATTGTGGGGAATAAATTATTATAAATGGTTTTTATGGTGAAATATGTATCATTGAATGCTGACTTTATCTGTTGAATGAATGGTTGAAATAATTGAATTGTGAGTGTTATGAAATTTTCCATGAATATCCTCCAACTCTTCATATCGAAGTCGGAATCTAACATGACGACTTGCATCATCGACCGCTGCTGTCGCTAAAGAAAGAATTTCCTCAACATCGTCAATTTGTAATTGTCGAATAGCATAATTTTGTTTCAATTCATTAGCACTCATAATGAACAAGCTGAATGTAAATAAATAATTAATAAGAAATCAAATTATACTGTAACACTCAATATGTGAATCGATTTATCGATAGTGAAAAAAATGAAAGTGAAATATTGAACTGAAATAATTTCGAAACAATCGTCGAAGTAACGGAAATTAAAGAAAATTTGGCTCGAATAGGACCAATGTTACGATAGGTCAGAAAATTTAGAAAAATAAGGAAAAAGAATTTGAGAAAAAGAATACACAAAAGATACGTTGGAAGCACTCGACCTACCTTTGTTGGAATGAACGCCAGAGTTGGAGATGGTACTTCCCAGTATCTATTGTCTTGAAAAAACTTGCAGAAAATAGCGAAAATGTCCAAAAATTTCGTGGTTTCGATTGAATCAATTCACGGCGTAGCGCACTTTTTGGAACGAGAATTCGAACTGATCTCTCGCCCATATGTCCCCATATGCAGTCCGAGATTTCCCAACGTATTTTATCACAATTAAATGAAATGAACAAATGCACGGAATGAATGTGAACATTAATTGAAGAAATCGACGCGTTGATTCAACGATTGTTTCGAAACAAAATAAATAACCATATAACTGAATTTAGAATAAAAATAGAACAAAATAAATAATGAGTGTTGCATTAACAGGCTCGGTTTTCCATCTTTTCAAGGATGACAATATCAGGCCGGTTGTGCGCGATTGGCCTGTCAGTTATCAGTGGATGGTCCCAACACACCTTTACAGCATAATTCTCCTGAACTTGTTTTGGTAAGTATTCATGTATTTTTCTTTCTGTTTTTAATAATCCATATTTCAGGGCGATGGCTTGGTGGAATACTTTTGCCATGGCTTTGTTCCGATCAGTGTATTCCCTGGGAGCGAGCATGGGGCAAGATGATGTGACATGCTGAATTGTTTCTGGTGCCTGAGAGCATTTACGGCATTTATCACTAGGAAAATTTCTTCCCGTTATGTTTTTCTGGTACGCTCTTGTAGGGACCACCTGATCCTGGATCGCTGCCAGTCTACCTTCCGTTTCTGGAAAAAGGTATCCAGCTTTGAGGTATGAGAGGGATATTTCTGCATCTATATTTCTATTTTTTAGGACCGTTGGATATCTTCCGTGAAGTGCCCTGCCTTGCCAATCTTCGCATAGTTCCTCGATGGTTGGAGGTTCAGCCAGATGATGTTCAGAAGCCAGGTTCAGCGCCGTAATGCCTTGATCTTCCCTGGAGAGAGCTTTATAGAAAGGTAAGTGTTTTGATTTTAAGTACTCTCTCATATCCTTGACTGTAGTGTGGTGTATGGTTTCGATATTTTGCATACCTCTACCCCCTTTATTCCTCGCTATGTATAGCCTATTTACTGAGGTATGAGGATGGTGCATTCCATGCCTGGTGAGGAGCCCTCGCACTTGAATGTCCAGTGCTTTGAGATTTGTCGTTGTCCACTTCACAATTCCAAAAGAATAAGACAGGGATGGTATTGCCCAGGTGCTTATTGCCGTGTATATATATATATATATATATATATATATATATATATATATATATATATATATATATCCAACAGACATATTCAGTCCCGTTATATTTGGCAGGCTACCTCAGACCCATGTGATCCGGGTGTTTTCTACGAGTGTATATATCAAAAATCGGCTGTTTGAAAATATAACTCATTAGGCAACCAGAGAGGGGAAAAAAAAATTTCCATTCAAAAAAGTTATATATTCGGTTCTCTTTTTGAGACCCGTCACGTACCGCCGATTTTTCATTCCCACATATACTCGGCTGACATGTTCGGCCAACCTTGTCGATCCCTGCGGTGTTGTCAGATCACTGGGACTTATTGCGTCTATTCGATATGGGATATTGTTATATTTGTATAAGTGGTATTGAGAACTGAACAAGTGAAGAATATCGCATATTTCGAATAGTTCGGCTTTTTCATGAGATATGTTTATTGAATAAACTCAACATTTATTCTGAATGAATAAAAATTCCGTAATTTTCGAATATCGAGTAGTAATGATCTCAAACGATTGGAATAGAATCCTTGATGAATAATCTGAGGTAAATTGATTCTGTCTTTTCACGCGATAACAAAAAAAATAAGCCACAAACTTGAAACTTCTTGAGTAATACTGCTAATACTGAGATTCATCGACACATATGCTTGATTGTTTTAAATTAATATTTTGTATTGCTCTTTCTCAAAAGAATATATATACGAAAACCTCACACTAGTCAGAAGTTGAAGATATCAGTTTAAGCTATCTGAAATTTCATTTTCTCGGTTATTCGAATAATACTAATCCAATGAATTGAAATTTGAAAATCACTAGCACTGCAATGGACGGATTAAATGAGCAGAATGGGTATGAATACATCCGCTAGTGAATCAATAATAAATGTTAGATAAAATTTGAAATATCAGAAAATATCTGTCAGATGTTGATGAAATTTTAGGTTTATATGTATAAGGGTGAATAGTGAAATGACTTGTCTCGAATTTCATCTTGGTATCCATTATTCTTTAAATCTATTCGATTGGACTCACAATACATCCGCCACATTGCGATTATATTATGTGTGTATCTGGAGGTCGTTGATGAAATCAGTTATCTGAAATTTCGGTAATGTGGGTTTTCCACGTGGAAAAATCTTGTGTTTAATGAGACAACAGCGAAACTTTTGTAAGACGTTGTATTTGATCGACATTTTTTTGACTGATTACATAAAAAGCAGGACAAACAATACAAATGGTGTGGAGTTTATCGCGACAAAACATCGAGAAAAATACATGGTAGAATAGATTTTATGATTTTATCAAATTTTCAGTACGTTTTAATGCTTCATTTTCAATAACCACTAAAACACGTCCGGTTCTGGTCATTAGACCTCTTTCAAGCATTAAAACTGCAGATGAAAGCAATAGGTGTTATGTATTGAGGATGTGGAAAATTTTGAATTCGAATAAATTATCCTTTGTTCAAACTCGTTTAAATTGCTTTTCAGTCTCAATATGTTCAAACTTAGTAAATCTGCTTTATGTGTTCTTTAAATCATTTTCTTCTCTTTTTTATTGTAGCTTACAGCGTATCGTATAGCCTGGAAATTCTTCGGTTTTCCTCTTATATATGTATGGTATGTCATTCTATTCAATTTTCGTCTGTTTACCACATACTACGAGCAGAATAGGGTACTTTTTCAAGCAAAAAAGTTATGAATTTTTTAGTAGAAAATACCCCCAAAATCGCAGTCTTCCCCTCCCCGAGGCCTGACAAACTATATGGAGTATGTCATTTGATTCAGTTTTTTTCTGTTTAATATACTAAAACCAGAACACGCTATTCTTTCAAAGAAAAAAGTTATGAATTTTTATCTAGAAAATACTGCCAAAATCGCAGTCTCCCCCCCCTCCCGGTGGCCTGACAAACTATATGGAGTATGTCATTTGATTCAGTTTTTTTCTGTTTACCACGAACTAGAAGCAGAACACGGTACCCTCCTATTAAAAAAAAGGTATGAATTTTCAACTAGAAACGGCTCCTATAACAATATTAACGACCCTCTGAATGGCTAAATATATTCAATAATAGAAAAAAAATGAAAAGTCTGTATTGCTTGAGTCAAATAACAAATCACTATTCATTCCCATATTGAAAATCATAAATATACCATTTTTTGCTTGGACCCTACTTTTGGCTCGTAGTGGTTTTTTTGACCTCTGGAATCTTCGGTTGAAATATACAGGGTGTCCCGGGAAGAATGCGACAAACGGATACCATGAAATAAGGTCATCATGGAGGACTCGTATCAAAAGGTTTCAATCGCCTGAGTGCCTTCGTTTGGGATATACAGGGTGATGCTCATCGTTTGACTGAAATTTCACAGTTCAATTACTTTTTAACTAATCGACCGAATAATTTCAAATTTTGAACTTTTGTAATTCTTGACTATCCCCTTCCCTCAATATTTCTGAAATCAAGTAAATCAGATCCGGACTAGAAAAATTTCAGATCTTTTCTATCTTCGTGAATATTGAATCACCCTGTACGTGAACATTATGTTTTTTTTTCGTTTTTGCGTACACCAAGAATTGATTCACAAAAAAAATCTAAATCTCTGCTTGGCACGGTCATACAGGGTGGGCAATAAACATTCCCTTAAGAGTGATTTTTTCTTAGTTCAATAACTCTTAATAATCCACCGACTATCTTCAAATTTTTGTTGCGGTAAAGTTTAATCACCGTTTACTATCGCCTTCCTTAAAAATTCTTGAAATCGAATCTGTATGACCGTGCCAAACAGAGATTTAGATTTTTTATACTGAATTAATTCTTTATGATTACGAAAACGGAAAAAAATCATAATGTTCACGTACAGGGTGATCCAATATTTTCGAGAATAGGAAAAGTCTGAAATTTTTCTATTCCGGATCTGATTTACTTGATTCCAGAAATATTGAAGGAAGCGGATAGTAAAGGGTTACAAAATTTGAAATTATTCGGTCGATTTGTTAAAGAGTTATTGAACTGTGAAATTTCACTCATACGATGAACATCATCCTGTATATCCCAAACGAAGGCACTCAGGAGATTGAAACCTCTTGATAAGAGTCCTCCATGATTACCTTATTTCATGGTATCCGTTTGTCGCTTTCTTCCCGGGACACCCTGTATGTTCGAGTAAAAGATTCAGCCTGTATATCAGTTTTTCATTTTTTTCAAATAGCTCAATAACACGTACCCTGTTCACAATGTTTTGTCTTCCAGAGATTGACGAAACACTCCCCATCTGGTCATGTTTCTACATATTACGCATCAGATAGCAAACACACCAGGCCGGTCGAAGCGACTTACACCCGCATCTGTTATTTTTCAACCCCAGAGTGATAAACCTGACTGGTTTCTGGTGAATACAATACGAATGCATCTAAATCCGCATTTCTTCGACCACCCAGATAGTATGAAAAACTAGCACACTTTGAAAGATTTGAAGATAATTCCATTATTTCTATTTGAATGTAACATTATACGAATACATTATTTGATTGATATTGAAAAAGCGCGTATTGGATTATACCCTCTACAGTAAAGAATGAATCCGGCAGTACCAATTATATCTCGAAATCCTTTATTCTAATTAAATTATTAAATAATAACGTTTATTGTTAATAGTTTTAATAGAGCCTAAAAATGACGTGTAATCAGATTTTCCATATTCGATATACATTTTACACGTTATGCCGTTAAGGGATGAATGTAGTAGTAAAACTCATGAGATTTTCGGAAATCTGAGGAGCAAAAATTTCTTAACAGGGTTATAAATTAGTTCAAATTGCTCTAAAATTATGACGTAATCATTTTTTCCATATTCATATTCGAATTGCATTTTTCACATACTGCCGTTATGGGATCACCGAACTTGAAAAACATCCATACCTAGCCAGGATTCGAACCCGGTACGTTCGGCACCACAGTCGACATCTCTGTCCACTGCACTACCGAGGGATGAATGTTGTAGTGGGACTCATGAGGTCTTGGTAGACTGAGGAGCAAAAAATGTCGTAATAGGATAATAAATTAGCCCAAAACTATGCTGTAATCATTTTTTTTTCCATATTCATATTCGATTTGCACTTTTCACGTACCTACTCCCGGTATGGAATGAATGTAGAAGTACCCAGGATATCTAGTTAACCTGAGGTTCAAAAAATTTCGTAATAGGGTAATGAATTTGCCTGAATTGATCCCAAAATTATTATGTAAGTTAAATTATTCTGGGGAGTTTCTTTAGGATTGGTTTCTGTTTGCTTGACAGTAAAGCTTGCAGAATCCAGGTATTTTTCTTTTGAAACCGTAAATTCAGAGATTTGGTAATGGGTTCAAACGTGAGCCTAAGAAGAGCCTAAAATTATGGTGTAATCAGATTTTCCATGAGAAATCGATTAGCTTGGAGGTTCTGCTAGTTTAGCGTCAAGCTAGCAGAACTCGTGATTTCTCCGACAAGTTAAGAGCAAAACATTTCTGAATAGAGTAATGAATTCTCCTGAAATAATCCTAAAATTATGGCCTCAGAAAAATAAAATATTCGAAAATGATTCTGCTAGCTTAACGGGTTTGAGGTATGGTTTGTAGAAGTATGTAATCAAATAAAAGGATTCAGGATTGCATTCCTGGTTAAAAAGGGCAGAAGTATTTTTTTGAAATCACCCCATTATCTACAACCTCTTTTTAATGGTTTTTACTGAATTTTTTGCAATCTATTGACTTTATTGATTGAAAATAACATTATAACCTCTTTCTTCGATAATTGCTTTCCTGAACAATATATCTGAAGAATTACATTTTGTTAAGGTTTTCCATTTAGTTTTGAAGAAAAAATATCCCTTGCAAAAGTTCGATATGGTAAATACTTTTCTTTACAATAAAGCTTGTCATTTTGAATGATTTGTCGAAATCAATATAAGGTTACAGGTTGAGTATACAACATTACATCGAATAGGTTTTTTTTTTCCATAAAGCTGAACTTTCATGAATTTTGCTTAAACATTCAAAATATGCGATAACAACGTTTTCTATTGTAGATAGGATGATTTTTCGTGGTCCATTAGTTGAATTTTGTATATTCGTTCTCCCAATATTTTTTTGACTTCTGGGGAATTATTCTATTTCGTTCATCTATCGCAATGCTTTTATTTCTGGAGGAATCTAGTTCATTCCAAAATCAGATATTTAAATGTATTAATTGATAATTGCGTCTTCAACACTTATTGAATTTTGAGTTTGTGATACAGACATCTGTTCTGCCAACCAACATTTTTCAATGCAAAAATCAGTAAATGATATTTAATGAAAATATTCCATTAAATTCGACAAGAATGCAGTGAATTAGAGAAAATAATGTATAATTCTAGTACAGAAAGCTTATTCTAACACTCGTTCGTTCGAATAATGACGTTTAAATCAGAGTTATTTATTCTTGTCCATGGTAACTAATTAATCGTTTCCGTAGCAACCACTTTTCCCTCCGCCGGAGGGAAAAGTATTTTTCCCTCCGGCGGAGGAAAAGTAGAACTTTTCGATGATCCTGTCAGTCGAGAAATGACGTTATTATGGTACGTTTGAAAAAAAAATGTATTCCAAAAAAATCTATGGTTTTAGAATTTGAAGACATTGAACAGTTTTTGAATTTGTTGATGTCAAGTTATGTATATTATCTTCGATGTTATCTGACATTTCATAATTTTGGAAAAAAATTGCAGATAATATTAATTATCAGATATTCTAGTGCATGCAGAAGAATCGAGATGAGCTATATTCCTGCATCGAGTAGTCAAAATTTGAACGTTCCCTTTATAAATACAATTTGCAAAGGTACTACAAACGTAACCACTACATACCTGGACTATCATTCCATGTAGGGATGCATTATGCATTCTAATGTAACAATCAAAGTTTTCAATAATTGTACTTTCAATGATATGGACTGAGAGTTCATTCAATCTTCAAATTATTATAGAATGAATAGAATATATCAAAACAAATCTCATTTATTTTCATAAAATCACATATTTGCACAATTGCAGTAATGCTTCTTTAGTAATCAAAAATATAAGTGCATTAATATTGTTGATGAGAATAATAATTCTCTCAATCATTTTTTCTGAACACTAATGATATTTATGCTAAAAATTTTTAGGTTAGTTATATTACAATATATTTCATCAATGCCTTTCCATAACTTATCCGTAAAGAAAACATTGTAAACAATATTCTTCATCGAAAATATTTCTAGTTATTTCAATCCTTTTGGTTATCCAATGCAGTTATTAAATATATAAATAAGTATGTGTGGATTGTACATATTAGTATTTTCGATTTTTTTCACCCTGGAGAGTTCAACAATTCTGCAAAATAAATGTAAATAGTAGTCATACGAGATGTAATAATTTTGCTTGATTCTACCTTCTATTTTATGAAACAACTTCTTCTATACTATTAGATAAGTTCGAGATAACATAGGATCTACTTGATATAGATATTTCTATTTAGGCAAGTTCCAGGAATTTCGATATTACTATAGGTGTAGAGTAGATATTGTATTTGTTATTATTCACGACTTCTGAGCAGAAATGAAAATAAACGATGAAGTGACAGATAAATCCGTGACGGCTGACGGAGAGTTCGGAGTACCAACATATGATAATAAAATATAACCATGAAAGCTGTGCAAATCTGATATATTCTCGTACGATTTTGTTCAGAATTTGATTGTATCAATTACAAAACGTTTGAAAAAAAAATAGCATATTTCATTCGGAGTTGAAGTGACTTTTCATGGCTCGCTTAAATTGCCCGCCGAACGGAGTGAGGCGGGCAAACATAAGCTCGCCATGAAAAGTGACACTTCTCCTCCTTGTGAAATAATATACTATTCTAGTGTCAGTAGTTCTGACCAGTTCTCACTTCTTTTCAGTGAGTTGGTGCACCATAGAATGAAATATTCTAATTTTCATAGAAGAATCAAATCTTGAAGTCATTTTACTTAGTTACATAAATCACCTACATATGATGTTAGCTGAAATATATGATTTTTGAGCTGCGTACAGAAAATTCTAAATGAGCATTTCTCATGACGACGGCCGTATTTACCGGGTTTGTATAAATTGCCAAATGTTTCAGGTTTATATAAAGAAAAGATTAAACATCTAAGATTGAAATAGTTCCCTTTCATCTACGGCCCACAACATTGAGGGACCGCAAACGTTGATTTACCATAGCATACCATATATACAGAGTGGATCGTTCTCGCACGTCGGGTTCGATCGCTGTTGTTCGATATACAAAAGGGCGCGCAAAGTTCGTGTTAGTGCAGTATTGTTTACTTGGGATAAGTTGTGTTTAGAAGTGAAAGAATTATGTCCGCGCGAAGCAAATTAATTATGAAAATTGCGACAGGTATGAGTATTATTTTTTAAAGAATAGTTTCATATTATTCTGTAGGCAAATATAATTAGTTTATGATATTGTTTGAAGTAATAATAAGAAACCTCACTCATTTTAGTGATAGAACTTATAAATCAACTGAAAATGTTTTCTGTAGGTATCGACATTGAAAGAGATGTTCATAAAAATAAGCAATGTGCACCGATGAGTCATCATTACAGAGTGGAAAATAGTGTAAGTTTATCAAAATTTATTCCTAGATATAATATTCCAATTTTACCCTAGAACCCCCAACATATGCATTCCTAATTCGAATTACACAAGATGTTAAAGTTGAAAAAAATAGTTTTTGCGCGCTTGTTTTTTGTGAATAATTATCGTTTTCGAATATTGAGCCAAAAATAATCTCAAATGATACAGTTCGATTACCTGATGAAAAATCATGGTTCAAATTCGAGTATGTCGGTATATCTGTCTGTCTGTCAACCGATCCTTCTTTCTCTTTGTCTGTCCTTCCGTCCGTATGTCTTTTTGTCTTTGTGTATCTATGTTCTTCCTTCGGTCTGTCTGTCTTTCCGTATATCTGCCAATTCATATGTTTCTTGGTCTGCTTTTCTGTATTTCTGCCTGTTTGCCTGCTAGCCTTCTGTTTGTTTTTCTGTAAATATACAGTCCCAAATTCGTTGTCTAGTGAGGGGATTTCAGAATTCTTTCGGACTAGAAAAATAAATGGCTCATTTCCGAGCTAGATTTTTGAGAGAATTAATTTGGTGAAAACCGCAACCTTTAAACTTCAACTGTTCACAAGCTGTAATTTGAATATGGAGTATACTGAAAAGTTCATATAACTTTTTTATAATTGGTGCTATAATAATGAAACAAAAACATTCTACGGGCGCTCTTTTCAGTAGAATCCATTGGTGTAATAATTTTTTTGATGCAATTAGATTTTAAAGTTATAACACAATAATGTGATTTTTAAATGTAAATCATAAAAATATCTTTGATAAATAAAATCGCTTTTCATTCCCTTTCCATAATGATAATATATGATATATGAAATGCTCATCAAACTCTATAAATAGTCAAAAAAAATCAGTTTCACATGGCAAATCACCCTAGTGCCGATCCATTATAATCTGTGAACTTCAGATAATTAAAATATTCGGTTGCCACCAAGTTCTCCGTATTTAACAGTGTCAGGTATTTTCATTGAAAATATTTTCAACTGATTAATGGTGTTCTTCAAATGTGACCAAAGAAACAAATCTAACGATATCAAATTCGGAGATCTTGGTGGCCACCAACTTTCTTCATTATCTTAAGTCCACAGATTATAATTGATAGACAATTGATTGATTTGATGTGTGAAACTTGAACGTCCGATGATTTTTAATGTTTGATGAGGAATTCATTTATCATGCTATAAATTTTTCAAGAGGGAAAAAAATCATAGAAATTTTTATGATTTATATGTAAAAAAACACACGTTTGTATTGTGACTTTAAAAATTAATTGCAATAAAAAACGAATGATAACAAAAATGGATTCTACTGAAAAGTGCCTGTAGAATGTTTTTGTTTCGTGTTCATCGGTTGTTTCCTTTTAGCTTGAAATCAGTTAAATTTATGAGGTTGCGGTCATCAATTTAATTCTCATAAGAATCGTGCCCGAAATTGTCCAAATTATTTTTTATCTAGCTCAAAGGGATCCACTAGACAACGGATAGATGAGCCTACAGTTTTTTTTTTGGCGAACGTCCAAAAATGTTACTGTAGAATTGATCACAATCAGTGGCGTACCCAGACATAAGCCTTGGGGGGGGATAAAGAAAAAAATTTTTCAAATTTTCCTTCTTTTGAAGAAGTTTTCCATGGCAGTTTGTTCACTGATAATAAGATTGTGATATATAAGGTTGTTACATATAATGGATTTTCCTCCTGGGGGGGATATATCGCCTTATCCCCCCCTTGGGTACGTCACTGATCACAATATGGCAGGAGGCGAAACACCAAAACGATTAAACCACGTCGTCAAGTAGTATATTCACTTATCAATTTGCCGTAACTATGGAAAATTCACGGATTAAATTGATTTATCAAAACATGAGTTGAATAATCAAGGATACGTTATATATGTTGTTCAAAGGAAAGTTCTGGGGTAGTTTTGATTTCTTCAATTTCCTACGTTATTTGGGGCGTTCAACCCGAATCTGAGGTTTGCAAACAAAATCGTGACGGAACATTGAAAATATTGCAAAAAAAAAAATTATTTGAATTTTTCGTGACTGCGTTTCCTATACCAAAACAAAGAGAATAAAATTTTCAACAAATTTTTTTTTTTAGCTATTTTGTCCGATCAACTGTTCTGGCTCAAATGACATTGGCATATTTTATCTGTCTCTGCAAAAACCCACTTTCTCCACTCCTAAACTTTTATTTATTATCAATGACATGTCTTTTACTCAAAACTTTCTTCTTCCAATCCAATCTAGGTTTCATAAATCCATCATCAGTTTAAAAAAAAGCATTCTTAAAATCACTTTCTGAAATTTAGTTTATTTATTTATATTGATTTCAATGAATATATTGAGGTGATAACACTGTCGTAGTATTCTTACAACCGAGAAGGACTCAAATTCAATTTTTTTATATGTTATGTATAGGTAAAAACCGCCGATATTCTTTCACCTTTTTTTTTGCATTCTTTTCAAATCTCCTTCGCGAAATTTTGGTGGAAAACTTTAGATTCTGATGCAGCACCCCGAAAAAACATGAAACCGAAGAAATCAAAACTTTCCAGTGCGAGCACAAATTGACTGGACTATTAGGAATAAACGGGGTTTTTATCGGGGTTTAGTTAAGGCTTCGAATAAGAGTAAAATTTTCATCTGTATGATCCTCGGTAATCACCCTAAGTACTGAAAAGGTGAAGTTACATTTTCTATAGATAAATTGAGGTCATTTTGAAGGAAATCAATTGAAATCGAATACAATACAATAGTGGAAAAGAGTTAGAAGTCGCTTGAAGATGGTCTTTCACACGAATTAAGTTGCGGGTTGAAACTATATAAATATAAAATCTCTGTTGTTGAAAATAATTTTTTGTTAGACCGTTTGGACTAATGACGTTATTCCGGTAAAATGGAACCTTTTTTCTGATTGAACACGATAATTCATTTTCTCTCTACCGATTCATACATTGGTATCAAACAAAAATCAAGAATAATCTTCAGTCTAGTTTTACTTTTTTGGTAACATTTGATTTTGGTGAAATTAGTAATTTTTTTAAAAACAGATGTTGTTCCACTTTTTTGTATATTTTTGCATTATGACATCGATTCTATCCTTCATACATTTCTTCAAAGAACTCAAAGGAAATATCCTTTCTTCGGAATGTTTTTTTTGTATTTCTGTACTCTCATCAAATAGGAAACACTCCATTATTTCTCGTAAAGGTTAACATTGTCGAAATTTTGGTTGCTTCAATATACATAAACACATCAAATTCAGTCGACAGCTGACGATTTATTATGAAATATAGAGTATTTTCGAATTTTTTGAAATTCTTCCAAACTGACAATTCTCACAAAATTTTTCGAATTATTTTGTTTTGGCGTTCTCCGAATGTTGTTCAAGTTTCAAATCGATCATAAAGGTATTTTTTGTGTTATTTGGGATACCAAATTTCACATACTCGTAACTCCGGAACCCTTGTCCACTATCGAATTCAACCAAGATATGCGGACACCTAATACTAATCTATTGCATAAAGTAGAATCCTCAAGTTCAGTTATTTTGTTATTGTGGGTACGGACGGCCGGAAAAACGGACTCACTTGAATTTGACCCAGTATTCTTCATCAGATCTTTTGATCTTTTGAGACCATTTTCGGATCGATATTCGAAAATTACAGACATTTGGGCAAAACCGCGATACACTTAAATATGTGTGTTGGCAAAACGATAGTAGGCTTCACTATTAGGAACATGCGCACAAAAATAAAAAGTCTAGATAAAAGCATCGTGTTCTCGAAGGAATGCGCTTTTAATGAGAGTTAACCACTTTTATGAATACTTAATATCAAGTAATGAAAGTTAAGCTAAACAAAGCAATTATTTATAGGCTTCTGGGGAAATCAAATGTGAGAACAAGGTGTTGCATTATCTAAAATCGATAGAGGCAACGAACACGTATAATATTCAAAGTAATACCCCCAATGAATTGAATACCGATATGGACATCAAAATCGATTGTCAGAAACAGTCACCAAGACCTGAGTGCTCTGTGCCATTTCTGGACATATCGGATGAATCTCCTATATTTGACCGAGTATTGGTAAAAAGAAATTTGTTCAGAGAGAATGCTGAATCTCATGATAAGAGAATCAATATTATTGAGGATAGAACTATTCAGCCTCCAAAACTGTCTAAGGAATCGGAATCACATACATTGAAGTCATTCACTACCAATAGTAACGATTCATTTGATGTAAATTATTATTTACCATCCATATATACTTCTTCTGATGATGGGAGCCCTGCGAACCACTCTCCAATTACGGTGTGTATTTCTTTTTGACAGATTTCCTCGCTTGATGAATTCATTAATTCATTGATTTACATTTTTGCAAAACCATTGATTCAATTCAACTATGATTACAGAGCATAAACCACGATATCCACTAAGCAGAAGTAGATGTGTCCAAAGAATTCAACCACGAAGACGAGGGTCAAGCTGAGATCTATAAACGAAAGACAAAAAAAAATCCTGATAATCAGGTTCTTTGTTCACTATGTTTCGAAGAGGTTGGGCATTTTGCAAGACATTTAGAACGGAAACATAGTGAGGATGAAAGTGTAAAAAAAATATCAAAAATGCCTCTTGGCAGTAATGAGAGAAGATGTGCAATTATGGCTCTGAGAAAAAAAGGATACTTCCTTCTCAAAAATGAAAAAGAAAAATTTAAACCACTACGTGAAAACGCTGTTAATACTAATGATGGTGAATACTTACCTTGTGTCAACTGCCTTGGATTTTATAAAAAAACTTATTTATGGAGGCATAAGAAAAGTTGCAAGGCAAAACCAAATCAAGATTTCGGGAAATCTAATCAGCACATGTCAAATGCGCAAACTTTTTTGGTAACCACCGGATTACTCGGTAATTTCCTCAATAAAAGCATAATTAAAAAAGACGTTTTCGGCATAATAAAACCTGATGATGTGAGCTTAAATGCGAAATCGGACCCTCTCATTTGCTTATATGGAGAATCTTATATAAACAAGCATAAAAGGAAGCAGATGAACACAGTTGCTTCCAATAGGATGAGGGAAATGGCTCGTTTGAAAATAGCCATATCAAAATCAAGCACAATAAAATCCTTGATTGATGCTCTAATGCCTCATCATTACGAGCTGATTGTCGCAGCAGCCAAAGTAGTGTGCGGATTTGATAGCAACAAAAAAACCTTCACAGCATCATCTTTAGCCCTACACTTTGGACTAACTTAAAATTTTTGTGTGATGTTGCAAAGAAAGCAATACTCACGAATAATCCCTTGTTCACTTATGATGAACAAGAAAGGAAAAAAAGATTAAAGCAGATATCGCAAACGAAGGATATGATTACACATCACTGGTGTAACGACGTTTCCAGTCTAGCAAATAAGGTATTGAATGAAATCAAAGTGAGCAAGCCTAAGATACTTCCTGTTACGGAAGATGTAAAAGTGCTTAATGATTTCATCATGAACAAAGCACAAGAGGCATATGATAACTTGGAAAATGACATCAACTCTACATCAGATTACAAAGTGTTGATAGAATGCATTTTGGTCCAAGTTATGATTTTTAATAGGAAAAGGGTGGGAGGAGTTCAATTTCTGGAAATAAAATCATATCAAGCAGAAACAACAATTATCAATCAAAAAGAAATGATGGATGCTCTAACTGATCACGAAAAAACGATATGTTCTGCATTTAAAAGGGTAGTTGTATTTGGAAAAGGAAGTAAACCTGTTCCTTTATTGTTCACGAAATTGATACAAAGATATATCCAAATAATTCTAAGGGTACGAGATGAGACTGATATAGTTCCCAAAAGCAATCCTTACCTTTTTGCGAATCCGAATTGTGCAGACAGATGGGTAAGTGGCCCGAGTGTAATAAGGAAATATGCATATATGTGTGGAGCCAAAAACCCGGAAACGTTGACTAGCACGAGATTCCGTAAACAAATTGCTACTATACTTCAGATAATGAATTTTGAAGATGATGAGATGCAGCAAATAGCCACATTTATGGGTCACACAGAAAAGACACTTAGGGAGTTCTATCGGTCAGTATTACTTTTTATGTACCTACCATTAGAATTCCTCAAGTTTTATTCCATATCATTTATGCATGATTGTTAGATGTCACCTAATTTAATTTTGAAATTTGAGCCAAATAAGATTTCACTGAAATGAATTGAAGGTAATTCGAGTTCAAATTCAAATTCTGTTAACATAAAAATTCGAAAAACACATTTTATATGCTTATAAACTAGTACAATAATTTCAATGTTTTCAGAGCTGTAGTTCTTTGATTCTTCTAGCAGATCGTTCAAGAATACGCAGTATTTTCCGAATTTCATTTTACTGTTTTAAGAGTTATGAGAAAGGCCTCATAACTGTATTTAAATAAAATGAAATTCGGATCTGAAATGTTTCAAGTGTTTTCTCAAAATTTATGTTAACATAGAGACTTTGAATTCGAACTTGAATTATGTTCAATCCATTTCAGTGAAATCTTATTTGGCTTATTTGGACCACCTGGTCCTTACCAGGCAGCATCCTAATGGGCAAATAGTCACCGGATAATTTTTTTCAATTCGTCATATTTTGTTGAAAAGGAGCAGCTAAACAATAAAGTCCATAGGTTACACTCAATCATATGACAGGGTGTCGGAGTTGTAAAATGGCATTTCTCAAAAGTAACATTTCTCGTAGAAAAATAATATGTAGAATGCAACACTTTTGCGCAAGAAATATTACTGGTTACCCATTAGGTAATAATTCAAGACTGATTTTAATGAAAACTTTTGTTAGATACGAGCTGATTCAAACATTATTCGAAATTAAATTGATATAGTTCATATTTCAACCTGTAATTGAAAAAGTCGTGTGTGGAATCTTCCAAATTTTTGTCATTGCTCTTAGTTTCAGTACACTATCATAATGTCAAAAAGTATTGGCTTTGCTATGACCAGTTTTTGAGATACACGGGGTAATATAATGCAATGAAAATTTCATAAAAATTAACGGTAAGAGGCACGTTGGTATTCACTTATTGTTATTTTGTCATTGTACAGGGTGTCTAAATTCGATGCTCACTGAGAGCATCTCAAGAACTATAAGACTCAGAGAAAAAATCTTCGAATACCCGGATCTTTTTCTTCGAAATAATTAGATATCAGGAAGGAGATAATAGATATGTTGATTCGTTCTTGAGTTATAGAGCGTTTCTTGAAATATGACTTCAAATACTTCGCTATATCTTGGTTTTTGTTCGAGATATTCGAAAAATTCTAGAACGTTTCTTTTCAGAAAAAGTTATGGTTCATATGATGCTCAATACGGATCATAGAAATATAGCAAACCAATCTTGAATTATTACCTTGTGGAAAGAAATATTTGTTGAGCAAAAGAGTTTCATTCGAGATTATTTCCAACGAGAAATGTAACTTCGAAGAAATGCCATTTTCCAACTTCTAATTCTACTATATCTCAAAAACTCGTCATATGAATGTTTTTGGCCCATGGTCTTTCTTGTTTGGAAGGTCATATTGTGCAATATACGAAAAATACATAAAAATTAACCAGTGACGATTTTTCCGATAGGATGCTGCCTGGTCTTTTCTTTAATGAATTATATTCTAAAAAAATTGGAACGAGCGTTCGATAGCTTCGTGAACTTCAATACGTCAGCGCCTTTTTTATGTTTTACAGATTGCCAGAGGATATATATCAAACGGCAAAGGTTGCAAAGGTGCTATTACTGCTCAATGAGGGAAAAGGAAAAGAGTTCAAAGGAAAGAGCCTCGCAGATATTGAAATCTCCGAAGATTTGTTGGAAATTGAACAGAAAGAAGATAACAAAGACGAAGAGTGTGAGAAGGAAGTGAATGAAAAAGAAACCAATAGTCAGACAGACCATAACAAAAATACAATGAGTCAAATGGATTACGAAAATATGAATGACGTGGATTGCGAAGATATGAATGGAATGGATTGCGGAGATATGAATGAAATGGATAGCGAAAAAACAAGTAATACATTTCAATCAAACAGTGAGTGTCATTTTCTATTTTAAAAAATAACTTTCAGCTGTAGGTACATACTTGAGCTGTATGTTTATGAAGAAAGAATTATGTTTCCGAAATGTGGATCAAGTCATGAATGTAATTTTGGCAGTGAAAACTTCGTTACACCAGTGATTTCTAATGTTCGAATTGTTTTTTCAATCTTCTTCACCTAGCTTGTTCTTCCTAATTGACCGGGATTATTTGTGACTTTTGCCTTCCCACAAAAACTTTTTGATGGGTATCAAATTCATGCAGACCACTTCTGCTGCTGCGACAATCAGCTCAATGATGAGGCATTAGAGCATCGAGCAAGGAAGTTATTGTATTAGATTTCGTAATGAATATTTTCAAACTGGCCCTCTCATTGTTCCTAATGAAAGCTACTGTATTCATTTTCTTCCTTTTATGATTTTTTATATGAAATTCTCTATATAAACGAATGATAGGGGGCTCCGAAATGAAGCTGATATAATCTGGTCTCATTTTATCGAAAACGTCGTTTTTTGTTCTCCTATTAAGTAGCATTAGAGCATTTGACATATGTTGGTAGGATTGTTGGAAATTATTGTTGGGATATGTCTAACATATTTATCTATGTCACCAAAAATGAGAATTTATAGAAGCCGAGGCAATGGACACAGAAATAATATTACTCATTATTCGGAGGAAAATCACCTTCGTCAGTGCGTAGGATCAATTTTTTTTCGTTACTCAACAGAAAACATTCTTTCTTTCTTAAAGCTTAGCACTTCCACGAGACATCCTGAGTATCTTACCTACACTCATCATCAGCATGTTTTCATTTGAAATATCTTGCAAAAGCTGAACCTGTTCATGAAACGACTAAAATCTTGAATATTAAGGTTTTTATGAGGTAGATTTCTTGCTTCATTTTATTTGTGCTTTGCTTTTTCCTATTCTTCACCGTTCTGTTAAATGATCACCGATAAAGATCTGAACTAGACTTGTAAACCTTATATTTTGAATAGTTCATTAGGTAATTAATGTTTTATATCTGGGGCAAAAATTAATTTGCTCTTCACAAACAGAGTGCAACTTCTGACGCAGGCCTATTTTAATGTTTTATGAATTCTATTTAGATAATAGCAGTAAAAAGCCCACAAAGTTTTAAGAATAATCTAACATTTGTTATTTCATATTTATATTTCAAGGCTCTTCAACTGATGTGGTCACTAAAAGTAAAAAAGCAAAACAGAAACTCCATATATGGTCAGGAGAGGAGAAGCAATTAGTACTCAAACACTTCTAGAATCATGTAAGGAACAAGAAGCCTCCTAGAAAACATGAATGTATTGAATTCATTTCCAAGCATTCACCAAGTTTTCAGAATGATGACTGGGTTAGAATTAAAACCCTAGTATATAACGAATACCGGCAAAAATAGATTGATATTGAAAGTATTGTATTGAGACTGAGAAGTATTTATTTTATTTTTGTTTTGTACATCCAGTTTTTATTATTGTTATTTTTTCAATGAGTTTTTTTGATCACGTTTTGTTATACCTTGTTTGCAGACGTGCAGTTATGTGATATTTTGTTTTTTATTATATTTTTTTTTCAATGAGTTTTCTAATCAATTTTTGTTATACCTTGTTTGCAGACTTGCAGTCATGTGCTATTTTGTGTTTTTATTATAGTTATTTTTTTTATGAGTTTTTTTAATCAAGTTTTGGTATACCTTGTTTGCAGACCTAGTTATGTGATGTTTTGTGTTTTTATTATAGTTATATATTTTTTCAATGAGTTTTTTTTCATCAAGTACCCGCACACAATATCTAATTTATTGACTTATCAAATATTTCCACATTTTTATTTTTTGAGTTGATTTCAGTTCCCAGACAAATTCTCAGAATGTTTGTCTCATTGTAACTAAGAAATAGATAATTCCAGTTATCGATATAACAATATCTTCTAAATGAATATTATTTTCATTCATTTTACTTAGTTTCCGATTTATGAATTTCACCAAAGCAGTTTATTATTTCCTCATAACACTATATAATGTATTCTTTCTCGACACTTCTGATTGGTTGAAATCGAACTGTTTTTGATGGTTGGCTATTATTTTCAACATAGTTTCAAAGATTCAAAGAATTATTCGAAATAATTTCAAAGTTGTTATATCTGAAGAATATTCAAAAAATAAGCAAATTTCTAAACTACATGATTCATATAGTTAATAATTCAAGAGAAAAAAGACATTCAGACATTCAATCTATTTTGAACATCATTTGAAATTTCAACATATTATATTTTCATTCATGTCAACTAGGTACTTGCAGTAAGAATAGAGAAAACATGATAAAATATATATTTTTTCAAATGAGCTCGTTACAAACTATTCAAAATATAAGTTTATTTTCACTGTATCACGGACTCATTTTGATTTCATTTATAAACAAAGTTCAATTTTTTTCCTTCTAGAGTTCAATTCGTTATAATATAATGTTATAATAATAATTATAAATCGACTTTATTCAACAAATGTACATACATTTGCCCTGAAAAGGCTAAGATTAGCTAAAACTACTCTTATACTCTTAACCTTCTATAAATACTCTCAGTTGCAAAGAAAAACTGAACAAGTTGATATTTGGTAAAATTTGAAGTCTTATAGCTTTCTTATTTTTAGCAAAATTCAAAATTTTTCCAGGAAACTGTAGATAAAATTATTAATTTCAACTTGCATATTCAATATTGTGTTAAATACTGGGTTTTTAGTCAATATGCAGTGTTAATCAGAAGTTTGTTAAGCCATAATTTTGAAACATCCTATGGAATAATTTCGTGATTAATTATCTGAAGTTACTAATTTTAATCAAGAACCATTCCTCCCCAACGTTGTTTTTGATTCATGGCTTCACCCAATTCAAAGAAATGAAGAAATTTACACGATATGGCTTTGCTCATTTTGCCATAATATCAGTATGAATGCTCAGTTTATGTGTCTTCCAATGAGAAGGCAACAATATGTTGCTTAGTTATAATAATCAATCAATTCAAAATTTATTTATTCAAGCTTATTGAAAATAAATGAGAAATAATAACAATTCGATTCAACTATAACGTAACTAACCTAAAAAAACGTTTTTTTTCTATAATTCAGATTATTATTGTTTTTATTTACTGTCTTCATACCTCGGTTCATACATGCCGATTATAATAATAATATCCATTTATTTCCAGAATCATTAACCATTCTGTCGAATCCTTTCTCAGTTTCTCCTGCTGCACATTTTCTCTCCACTTTCTGAAAACTTTCGCAACACAAGGATGTTGCCTTTGATTGCACTATAGAAATATAGTGCTGGACTGAATGACTCTGTTCATGTTCTAATTTATTTACAGAGTTTCTTATGGATTGAATATTTTGTTGAAATGTTGAATAAGGCTTAATTTAGTAAGTAAGTGATCTACTCGAGGTTTATTTTCAATTTAATGTGGAATCTGAGTGATGTCTTACGCCATCCAATTTTTTCAACCTAAACTTTGTTCCACCTACTTTAGTCCGTCACGGATTATCTTTTCCCCAATTTTTCTCTACTTGCCAAATTTTCTTTTTCTTCATCACTTCATCACTTTTCAGGTCGGCAGCAGACAGAGTGAAAATAGCAAGGATGATTGCCAACATCCGGACCGGATAGGCACTGAAAAAAGAAGAAGATGCCATATTCACCACACTTGTGGGCGAATCTAGGCACAACCATTTCGAAACTTTTTCCTTCAGCTGACAAATTCAACATTATCATCCATGAATTTTCTTATCGTAATGAGAGTGCTCTTATTTCTGTGAATGAATTTATATTTGTGAACTCCCCAGAAGCAAATGCCTTATCACCAAGCGCTCCATATAGTTTGCGAAATTAAAGACCCTATTACATGCCAGACAATAAAGCTAACTAATAATTCTGTTTTTCTTCGCATTTGATATACTAAGATCATGGCTCTTGTTGCATTTAATGACTGTACATTCCTCTCAACAATTTGACCTTCATCCCTAGTACATGTTAACAGCACTATTCGAATTAATTTTATTTATAGATCATTACATTTTCTCATTGTAATTTGCAGTTTTTGAAATTCAGTATTTCAATAATCCATCCAGGGTTTAAGAAAAACACATATCATTATAATATAAAATAATATATAACTTTATGATAAAACCAACAATGTATGTCAAAAACAGATTATGTAATGGTATTCAATTGTAATGAAATACTTTTCAACGAGTTGTCAATTACCAACTGATAAAATTAAGCCTCAACAATGAAACTCAATAATATCGGTAACATAAATATTCTTCATCATTCTACAATGTTGAAAAAAATGGTATATTTCAGCAGACTTCTATGAAATAAAACAATCAGATCATTTTCACGAAACATTCCTATTGCGGAAAGTTTTCCAAGTTTCTTCGATCGGTGCCAAAACAGTTATAAGAATAAGTACAATAGTGATGACAATAACTACAGTTGCATAAATCCATAACATAGCTTTCCTGAATACTCCATACTGAAACAAATAAAAAGTTCAGTAGACAATAAAATTCATAATGGATTGAAATAGTTATTTTCCTAACAAAAAGTTGTACTTTTCCGCAAGAAACTGAACGACGCAAGCGGAGTTTAGTCAAGCAGTTGTCTGCGGGAAAGACACTTTGACACTTTCCGCAAGAGTTATGTACAGCATTTTTTCTACAAGCGCTTGAATTGAATCGAAACTCGAAATATTTGATTAATTATTCATATACATTGACGTAATGCTGCATGTCTTTAACATAGTTATCTGACCGTTGGCGTCAATTGGGTATTAGATGCATAAAGACATGACAGAACTTAACTCATTCTTCAATAGTTGCGTGCGGAAAAATCTCCTGCTATTTCTTTGCCGCGCGCATATGGGTGCAGAAAGAAGGGTTTTTCCTGTAGCGCATGGAAAATTGACTCGTGCAGGAAGAAGGATGAAAGCACAAAGGCTTTTACAAAAATATTTCTAAAATGTCAGATTTATATTTTTAGAGATGAATAATCTGATCCAAAAGGTTTATCTCATTTGTCATACTCCATCTATAATTTTCTAATATTGAGTATCAAAAAAAGACTTACCGGATAATCACCGCTATTCATGTGAGTTGTATTTCTACTTGTATTCAAATCCTTCATTGGAAATGAGGAAACTCTTCCATCGGAGGATCTTTCTGATAAACAACCCATTACCTATGAAAAAGAAAAATATTAGAGATATGATTCAGTAGACATTCAGTGAAAAAATAAATCTTATTATGCAAACCGTTTCGAATATATTGAAGAAGTAAACATATCAGTGGTCGATAAATAAATATTCTTCAATGGAGGGAAAGACTTTAGTTTCCGAATTATGCAATATCGAAAATGGAAAGATTGATGGACGAAAAGAAATGAATTTGAAATTGAAATATAGTTATTCAATTCATATTTCTCCTGATTTGTTTTTTAAGTACCTGAATGTTCAAACTTCCACCAATAAACTGTATGGCTATTCTATTAGCAACAAGGAATAATAAGCTGGGTTGCTCGTTATGAGCCACTCGCATCGAACTGTTTGAATCGAGAAGTGGATATTTCGGTGATGCTTTATATAAAAAAATAAATGGAGAAAACGGGAGAACAAATTAAACTTATAGTTCAAATCTGCAAACTGCATCATTTCACGCCAATCGCCTTCTCGCAGTAACGTCTCAATGACACCAAAAATAAAGAATACAGAGTAATATAAAGATCGATCGTTAACTTCAGATCAGAAACACAATGAAGCAACCGATAAAAATAAAAGAAATTGGTCAAACATAGGGATAAAGTCAATAGAACTGATTTGATTTGAACAGGATAATAAAAAACTATAAAAATTATCAAGAGAGCTCCGTAAAACGATTGGTATACTTCGGGCGTATAGATGAGCAAGAACCTTAGGAACAACATATCACAAGCTACCTCAGACGTATTGAGGGACTTGACTGTCCAAATAACTGACATTTGAACATTCGAATTGTCATTGTTTCGTAGAATCAAAATGGCCTGCTTATATTGGGGCATCTTCCACTTACCGACAATGATAGATGAACAATCACATGGAACACAACATATCCTGCCAGTATGTAGTCAACAAAATGTGGAAGTTCAGCTTTTCCCAATTTGACAGCAAAGAATATGGCGACAACTGAAAAAAAAGAAAAACTTTTGAATTTAGTAGACCGTAATATACAGAAACGAATGATTATTATGAATTTTTTGTCGGAAAAAGTGAGATCGAGTTCCGTATAATGTACTGCGATGAAATTATAAGCAATTGATATTTATTTTATCTTTTATTCAGGAAAGTGATTTAAAACTGATGCAAAAAATACAGTTAAGTTTATCAGGTTTCAGGTATACGAGTAATTTCCAAAATTGATATTTATAGTGGCCTATAGGCCACTTTAAATATCAATTTTTTTGGAAATTATCGATGGAGTTGCCACCCTGCTTATGTGTTTTATTGCGTACCCATAAAACACATAAGCAGGGTGGCAACTCCCTCGATAATTTTAAATGAAAATAGGAGAGTCGACAGGCTTGAAGGGGACATCATACCCTCAAAAATTATTATCACGAGATGTCCCACTGAAAATATTATTTTACTGAAAAACCCACGAAAATATTCGATTGAATTCTTTATTATGGGCCACTGGGTATTTGAATGAAATATCAGAACCTATTTTTACCAAGTGACTGAAAAATTGTACATTAAATCACTTCAGTCAATACTTAGTTCGTGCTTGTTAACCTTCAAGTTCGTAAAATAATACAATACGAATGGTAAAATTGTATATAAATTTTCATATTATAATATTTGAACACTCCTGAGCGTTTTAATTGAGAGTTTCATGTGTTTGCTATAAATTCTGACTTCTGAATTTTCTGTCTGAATGACCTTAACCTATCCGTTCCAATCAATCAATTCAATTCATTCCACAATAGTTGATACAAAAAAAGTAACTTTACATAAACAATAATTTCACCTAAGATGATATCACAAAATACATCTTGTGTGTTACTATTTTCAACCCTATTGCATCGGTCACCATAGAGCGATCCGGCAAAAACACAGTACGACATGATACACACAGATATTATTCAGATAAAAATAATCGGTTCATACTTTCAGGAGTAAGGGAGTCACACAACCATTGAGGGAAAAACCTGAAGGCATAATATCCGGTAATATCCGGCATAAAACAAACTACAGTCCATTCAGGAATTATTGACATCGAAGTAGGCCATGAACGTCTAGTCGCGGCTTTATTTCTGGTTACAAAAATATCACTAAAAATTGCTATGGTTCATCATAGAAATAACCAGTTTAAATTATTTTCATCATTTTTGTATCCGAAAGATCCTGAATTTTCGAAATTACGATTATTACGAAGGGACACATACAGTCATGATTTCATAAATCGAAATTCACATTATATAACGTAAAAATATAGTGAAATGCTATCTCATTTCAAGGAAATCCAATGAAGAGATATCTATTCATTTAAAGTCGCCCATGAAAGATCCCATTGAAGATCATTAAAATATGCATATTCCTTTTCACCAAAGGCTCTTCAAAAATTATTGCATTACTGATGGACACCAACCTGCTTGCAAAATTCTTATCAAATAACTCTTATGGATAATTTTAACTGTGGTGTCTAAACTGGTGAAGAAAACAGAAAAAACTGGTTGATAAATTTAAATAGTGTAGCTTAGTGAATGGAAAAGCCATATCATAATAAGACAGAAATAAAATTCAAAGAATCCATTTAGTATATGAAAAATTTTGACATCACAGTTACAGTTGTACTTAAACTTTCAAAATTGGAACCAATTTATCAGCCGATGTGTAAATTACTTTCTAAAGTCACTATTGAAACTGTTCATGACATGAATGATTGATTAAACTTGTATGAAAAATATAGGTACTATTTGTACTTGAGATTTTTTTTTTTTATTGAAATGCTTTTATACTAGTTTCTATTAAATTACATAAATTATTTTGCCCATAACAGCTTTTACTCACTCACTAAAAGCATTTTTGCATGAAATTATTTTTAATTTGTGAAATTTTATTGCATTCTATTATTATCTTCAAGTGGGTAAGAGGTGAAGAAGTTCTTGAAGTTACTCTTCTGAATATATTTTTCGATTAAATACTCAGTAAAAATTCTATAAAGCAATTGGAATTTATTAGATTTTTGGATTACTCATTGAAGAACAAAAAACAGGAATAACAATACTTAATTTCAATATAGAATATAAATGAACTATGGATGCAATGCCAAGACTTTGTTTAGCAATCAATGAAATAATTCTCTCTTCATAGATTTATATAATCCTCATGATCACCACTGTCAAAAAAAACATCCAGGTAAAAATCCAAATATCCAGCATTCAAAATAGTGCTCCTTCTACTTTTACCCTTGAATATAATTGAAAAACATTTTATTTTCTTTCTAGAGTCCACTGTTGAATAAATAACCAAGTTTCCACTAGATAAATGAATTTCACATTTTGTTGCAAATATTCTCTGTATTCACCATAAAATCGTACTCAACTTATTATATTTTTCTGTTTATCAATAAGAATTTTCCTTTTATTAACTGTTTTGAACTTGTAACCAATTAAGTTTATGTAATGTTGTCTTTGATTGATTAAAATCCAGATGCTTTTTGCTCAAATTTCATCCAGGCTGATATATTGGTTGCTTTTGGTAACAATCAAATCATTCAATGATTCTTTGAAGGTGAAATCGTATTCCACAGGTTTTCTTCCACTAATAATCCAGGTTGTAATGACTTGCCTTATTTTTTTCAAACAGTACTGTGAGAAATACTCAAATAAACTAATCAATGTGTGTTTGAAATTGATACAACTTTTAAGTTTCAAAATTTCTTCGATCAAAACCAATTACACAAACAAACTGAAATCTAACCTCCTGTCAATGACATTTCCAATGCCAACCCGAAATTGGCAATTCAAAATGTTACTGAATGAGCCAGTACCAACTTAATTTCGATTTTCCAAAGCCACCCGGGATGTCAATAATTCCTGAATGGACTGTACAATAATTCTAATACTGAGTCAAACCAATTTGAATTATCTACCATAACACAATTAGGCTCATTTCTAAATTTTCATTTTGTCGACAAGAATTTTTTCACATATTCAGGTAACAAATTGAACAACTTTGTGATCAGAAATGTAACAAAATGTTGACAAACATTAGTGTGCAGAAGTGGCAGCATCAAGTCATTACTTAAGTTAGATCTTGTAGCATAATCATGCGAGACAGACGAAAAGAGGTTTCTTATCTTTAAAAAGACTGGTAAAAACATAAAGGTTTCTTATATTGAGCAGACCATATCCAGAATATAAAGCTATAGTTGGAAATAAGCGAGGCTTTTTGAATAATATTTTTAGAGCCGAGTTCTGACATGACTGTAAGTTACAAAGCACATTGTCATAAGCATTTCCTCAGACAACAATACCTTATCTGAACAATGACTCTACAAGTGACCTATAAACCATTATGAGAAGCTTCTGATTTAAAATTTCTCTGATTTCATGCAATTTACTCTACCACATAAATATGAAGAGTGGTGGCCCCATTTTAGATGTTGGTCCAATACTATTCCAAGGTATTTTATAGTAGCGGATTTTTTCATGAAAATGGAACAGTCGCATTTCGAACTTTGAAATTCATCATTATGTATAAATAAAAAAAAAAAAATTGTTGGTGATTTGGTTGATCAGTTTTTGGTTGGTCTACAGATGTGGCAAAAAAAGTCACAAAAAAAGACTTTGATATATTCAGGCACAACCTTTACTCAACCACTGATGAAGTCTACTGATTCCCCTTTCGACCCTTTCAGTCCAAGATCTCGCATTGAATAGTATTACTGTATCATCAGCATATGATGTAACATTACAGTCATCAATCACTTGTCCCATTTTATTGATAAAAATCAGGAACAAGACCGGTCCAAGTACTGTACCCTGAGGAATACCTGTCTTAACTGTCATATAAGAACTGGAATATTTATTGATTTTGGTTTTTTTGTTGTCTATTACTCAAATAATTTCTAAGTAGGTCCAAGGAGCTACCTCTTATTCCTATTCCTGCAATTCTATCCAAAATTCCAAAAGTATGTTATCAGGAACAGTGTCAAAAGCCTCTTTAAGATCCAGAAAACCTCCAAATTCTTTCTGGTAATATGCAGGTTCTGAGTTTTATTATTTAACGAATCGAAAACTGAATCCTCAGTACTTCTTCCATTTTTAAAACCAAATTGATTATCAAGCAAAAGTTTGTTCTTTTCCAAGAAGTCAACAATCCTTCGTTTTAAGCATTTCTCAAAAATTTTCGCAAAGTTGTTAATTAGAGATATAGGTCTATAATTAATTCTATTAATTATTCATATGAAATTTTGACGTTTCCTGCTGAACTGTTTGTTTTCAGTTCAAGTATCATTGATCTTTTGGAAATGGCAAACATTTTTGTTCATGTTGTTTTTAGTTCACTATACTCGGGAATTTTTCTTTTAATATTTCTGTAAATAATATTTTCATAATATACATAAAACCTTTTTAATTTACGATTCTGCAAATACGTAGTATTGTAAGACTGTTGGCAGATTGGATCAAAAATGTACAGGGTGTTTGTAAGAATATCACTCTTTCGTTCCTGCTTACAACTGATTTTGATTCAACCACGAATTCTAAGATATTATTTCAAGAACAACTATCATCCAAAATTCAAAAATGAATATTTCAAGAAACAACATAATTTCTGCAAACTGTTATTAATTACCGTGATTTATAGAACAACGAAAATTACCTTCATTCAATATATCATTCTACATCAAACTTACTTGCCGCAATATGAGCCAAATTTCCACCCAGCCAATGCATCCAATTGAAGAGAGGTCTCTTGGAGGCACCAGGGTGAGGTCTAAAGAATGCTCCAATGGGTTGCAAAAAACATAAAATAGTCGTAATCGTACCAAGAATGGCATGAGGCAGCTCATTTGACCATGTTCCCAGTTCAACCCAAATTAAAACAATTGCAGCTATAGTGAGAGCCCATGTAAACATCATCAACAAGCGATGCCACTAAAATAAATAGAATGTCTTAATCATTAATTGAACTACTCCAGAAAAATAAATTGTAAACCTGAATATAATATGAGTGGTTCTACACTTGTTTTTTTAAATTTTATTATGAGGGAGTAATTATTGTTTTTCCTTTTTTCCATCGCCAAATTTCTCGCATTAATAATACCATGAAAGTAAATAAATTAATTCAACAGTGTCTGTGTACTTATATCGGGATGGAAGAAAATGAATACTCATTTACATTTGATGCTCTAGCATTGATACTACTAGTAATGGTAACAAGCAGGAACATCGGAATCTATTTTGAATAAAACATAGTTGTAACTTTTAACGAAAAATATTATCGAATCATTTTGATTGAGTTTTTGGAAGAATACACTCGTCCTAGCGGACTCGTGATATTATCAATCGGTTCGTTTTCATATTTTTACCAATAAAAGTTTCCGTGGAATTGAAAATATTATCGATAAAATTTGTAGTACTCGTGGCATTTGATAATACTACCGATTAATTTAATAACAAAACTTAGTTGCTTGAAAACACCACAAGTCCACAATGAAATCTCCAGTTGAGATTTCTATCAATTGTGATTCCTAAAAACTTAAAATTTGAGCTTATTTCAACTTCCGTATCATTGATGTTGATATGCTTTGGAAATATTATGTTCGATCTTGTATTGGAGAAATGCATGATGGTCTTTTAGATCACTCTTATACATCAGACTGCAACGCAACTTTAGACATTGCAGGGCCGGCGCGAGTAATTTTGGCGCCTGAAGCAAAGAATTTTTTGGTGCCCCTGTTGAAAAAATATCAATAACATGACCTCCTTCAATTTTTATTATTATTTATTATTATTATTATTACAAGGTAAAGAGTTGAGGCCAAGCCTATAAACTCACAAAAATTGAATATATGAAAAAATACACCGAAACTTAAAAAAAATGCATTACAAAAGAAAAAGTAATTCACAGCTCCACAAGTAGAACTTACTCGCGACGAAACCAGGTGTCATAGTTGTTTTTGAAAGAGTTCACAGAAACTGAGTTCACCACCGATGAAGGTAAAGAGTTCCAAACGTTAAACACGCGGTTTGTAATGAAGAACTAACTGTCTTTGCGATGTTTTGAAACTTTCCTTCCTCAGCTTGAAAGCGTGACCTCGCAGACGGTCGTCCAGGTTCAACTTGAAGAGACCACTGAGGTCTCCAAAAAAGTCGTGGAGAGCACGAAAAGTTATGATGAGATCACCACGCAGCCTCCTGTCATCAAAGACAGATTCATGATAAATTTAGTAGCTTTTATTTTGTAATTTCTTTAAAATCACAATAATTGTACCTTTATGGATTTTATTCTAGCAAAATCATTCAAAATATCTTCAAAATTAATTTTGCTACTAATTACGTGTTCGCTAGAGATAATTGCGAGCCCAGAAAGTCTCCCCTGAGGCATTGCAGAGCTCAAATAATTTTTAACTTTGAAAAAGAACGTTCTCCGCTGCTAGCTGCAGTTATCGGCATTGTAATTACTAATTAGTATCCGAAGAACAATAACTATTTTAAAATGATTTCCAGATAAATTACCCGCCTCCAAATAATTCAGCAACTGGATAGGTGACTTTTTGGATTCCAGCGTGCGGCTCAAAATAAGCAATTCCGTGCTCAGATTTCTGGGCTCAATATCATTTCCTAATCGCTCGAAGAGTCCATTGCAATTTTGCATTAAACTCTGAAGGTTTTGTATGATGCCTTTACGTCGTATATGAATTCAAATAATGAGCAATGTTCTATCAATTGGAGGAAGCGTTCATTCAAAGAATTAACGCAAGTGTCCAATAAATAATTGAAAAAATCAATGTGATTTTCTCTCAATTGATATCTAAGCGGCGTAATAGCGTTAATTCTACTTTCTCATCTAGTGGTACTAAGACCTTTAAGAGTTAGTGGAAAATTGTATTTTTTCAAAATCCTCACCGTTTAGTTGAACTTGAAAAAAATACGAAAAATTCTTGAACAAGAGAGGAAAAATTTGATACTTCACCAGATTCACAAGCTGCATCGTTAATTACTGAATTCAGCGAATGACAAGAACAAGGAACGAAGAAACCGTCCGGGTTTTCATTAAGAATAATATTAATACTTCACGTGCCTGCTTTCGCAGAAAAGTCAAATCGAATAAAACAAAATGTATGTCTATGTGTCTATTTAGCTTATGTTTTTTACGCTGTAGGTATTTTGATTTATCCCTGGATTTCTTCGACGCCGATGAAAAATGCGTAAGTAATATATCTGATTTTCACATTCACATGACACTGCGTAGGAGCGATGAAATATTACCTACGTATCACACCACGAGATACAAAGGGCGGTAGGGATTGCAAAGCTTCGAAAACTAATTGGGATTAAAAATATGTGTTCCGCTGGGAGCAATTGGCATTTTACAGATCCTAGTTATGAATGCAAAATCGTAAGAATTTTCCAACTGTTGTAAACAACTTCCTCATAATTCGGAAGCGAAGGTAGTGTTCTTTTTCGTCTTTGTGCAACACATTTCATTCCTTTTTCAATCAGTGTAATATGCAATGCTGTTTATTTATGTTGGGTTGCCATGTGTTATTTATTAAACAGGGGGCTTACTAAACACGGTTTGGAAATTTTTATTGCAGAGAATATTGATGAATGCAGCAGAGCGGACCAACCTCATGTTGTTTTTAGCCCACAATGGGCTAATTTGCCGCCCACGAATAGAGGCGCCTGAAACAGTCGCTTCTCTGGTTCACCCCTAACGCCGGCGCTGGTTGATTGGTCACTAAATCATCATGTTTGGAAGTAATTAGGATATTGGTATCATCTACATACAAGTAGGTGTTAATATTAACGTCGGATTGACCCTGAACCATCTCATTACTTCAACTGAATAGGAAACTTCCTCTGCCATTGTTTCATCTTCCTTGATCATGATAAATATCTCATTCTGGATATCATCCGGTAAGTCATCATGTAAACAATAAAAAGAATAGAACCCAGAATAGTGCCCTGCGGGACTCCCCTAATAATATCTATTTCAGACGATAAAATTCTTTCTCCATTTTCACATAATAAAATCACAACTTGTTTAGGGTTCTTCAGGTAACATTCAAGTAGTTTAAGCGGTAATCCTTTAATTCCACATAACTCTAGATTTTGTGAGAGTATATTGTGGTAAACAGTATCAAGGGCCCCATGTTCGAGCGTTCGGATCATTTTACAGGCGGGCAGCTCGGGACACGGCTGCACGACTGTAAATCAGAGAATGAACTTGACTGCCCGACTGGAATCTCTTGGTTGCCTGGCTTCCAAAGTCTCGAGAAAACGCCTCGTGAGTGGCGGGCATATGATATGGTTTAGAACATTCCCTGCCCAAACATTTTGAGGGAATTGCGTGTATTCCTCTCTCATCCAGTGAGGATTTTCGGTAGACCAGTAGCGGCAATTTTCACGATTAGCATATCCGTTAACATGTCCATTTCAATCATTTGTTCACAAAAATCAGTTCTCCTATTGAAATTATCTTCCCAAAAGCTTCTGGCTAAGTATCATTTTATAGGAATACATGTTATTTTGTTTTGATATGTTAAGGATTGATAACATTGACTGTTATGTAGTCATCGAAGACCTTTATTATTATTATTATTTCCACTCGATTTATCTGGATCACATCACATCTAATTTCATATCCCCACACAGTGAATTAGCATCTGCTTTTTTTATCTGCCTTACATGCTCAAATTCGCGAAATTACTTTTCTACTCAACCTCCCTCGGGATAAAAGCGGCCATTCCGGAAATTTCTCTTGAAATAAACGACTTACTTGTTTTTGAGTTCGAGTGTTATTTCCGTAACCAATCATTTGTAAAATTATCGTAATGAGCATTTCCGTTAATGGAACCAAAATTGAAACCAATTAAATTCAAACACAAATGAGACAATTCATGAACTACAACTTATCACAAAAAAAATTTTTTAAGGCGTTTTAAAGGAAATAAAATTGCCACAGAATATGTTTTAAGTAGTTTTCAGGAAATCATCTGGAATATACAATATTATGGTTTTTTCTTACTTTCCTCTCCATCACATCTTGAGGATAAATAGGTTTAGTATTACAGTAATAAGATTTGGGAATATTCAATGTAATATTATAACTAATTTCGGTAATCGCATGATTCTACTTTTTTCGAGTTTAATTTTTGCAATGATCTTGAAAGCGATAACATTTCTAAATAGAGAATAGAGTAATCTTCCACATGATGTTTCACAAGCCCATACTTCTCATTTGAAAAATAGCGGGTTCTACCTGTCTTTCGAAGGGGGTTGAAGGTATGGTTCGCATTTTTACGAAGAAAAATCAGATGTAGAACTAGATAATAGAGTTAATTGCGGCTGCGGTTTGGCAGCATTAAGAATCTTATTTCCCTTTTTCATGCAAAAATATTCGATTGAATAAAAAAATTGAAGCCCTCATGTAAAAATCAATAATTCGACTACACCTTCCTTCTGTCTTCTTCGACCCATCCATCTACCCAAAGTCTCTCAAATATAAAATAATATACTGCTTTTACAATATTGTGCGTGAATTTTCAAAGATGCTATAAACACGAAATTTTGCATTGAACTCGAAACTATTCTTCTTAATGAACTCTTATCTCAACAGGATCTGTCTGCACGTCTACATTGAGTTTCTTATTCGTTCCCTATATTTTTCCCCAACCTTCCCTGAAAATTTCATGGGTTTCCATTCGAGAGTTATCGTGTTTGCAGACAGAATAAAATTTGAGGCCATATTCGTCATCAGTGAATAGAACCATTCCCGGCCAAAAATTCGGAAATTGGAGACATTATAATGATTTTTTTTGTCTTAGAGGAAATGATAGCGCGATCTATTCAAAGAGCAAGCGCTCTAAAATAAAAGTGTTAAAATTCATGAATTGATTTTGTTGAATTTGATATGATTTCATTTCTTTTTCTTTGTTTTTATGTTATGGCGATATCAAACTCAAGTAAATGTAGTAGATAGGTGGTTTTTGAGTCTGTGAATTTGAAAATATTTCGAACAATAAGAGTCTGATGAGGAAGAATTGTCTGAATATATAAAAATTCAGTAAATTCTTATGTTAGTTGAATTATCCGATTTTCAATCTGCTTTCTCGAATTTATGGATTTGGATAATTGTATTTTTTTATCATTGACTTGTACATATATTTCACCCGAAGATTTCTGAGGTCAAAGACAACGCTTTTTTCCTTTACCATTCTTTCCGTTTCGGCTTGGTTGAAAATATACAAGTTGTTGGAAAACATTAAAAAAATTATGTTATTATTATTATCTCGCAAATGGAATGGTATCGATGGGAATGATTTTCGGAATATAGTTTCTTATTGATGTGATTAATATTTTCCGAAAATAAAATTCTATCAAAGTCCGGTCAAATCCAGAATGCCCGCTATACTAAGTGAGAAAAGAAATCGAATCGGAAAAAATGGTAAGGGAAAAAAGTGTTTCTTTTTTCTTTTTGACCTCAGGAATCTTCGTTTGTACAAGTCAAAGACTCCCCTATATATGAAAACTGAAGGTATTACTTATTTCAGTTATTCAATATTGATATAAGAAAAACCATCAAGGTAAGAATTTGGATTTTCATCAGTTATGCATTTCTGGAATAAATAACTCGATAAAACGAAAACAACTGAAAATGCTTAGTAAAGAACAAAAAAGAAACGTTATATACTTACACCAAACCACACATCTTTACCACACATAGAGCTATCCGTCCAAGTCTTACGATAGTATCTGGCTAATAAGGTACCTATTGATACAGCTCCGATCCAAGCTGCTAACATAAACGCTCCATGTATGCGAATCAAAATTCTGGAAGCTCCTTCTACTTCTGATACATCAGCTAAAGACAGTAGACTTCCTGATGGCAGATAGGTTACATCATGGTAACCGACCCCTTGTCCTGAAATAATAATGTAGAATAGGCTTTCTAAATGTCAGTATTATTAATGAATCTTGATTACTTTCTTGGAATTAATAGAATTCTTTTGTGTATACAGGACAAGCCACTGTCGAGGGTATTCTGGACTTTTGCGGAGAAAGAAAAGTACAATTTTATTGAAAACTAGCTGCTCGCCCCGGCTGCATTTTTCCGTTTCCTATGTGGCGCAACCAGTTGCTCTAATCCATTACGCTGTGTCCTGCGTGAGCGAATTATTGCGAGCGATGCGAGCGACGCGACCAAACACGATTTATCAAACCTTGGAATATAATGGCGCTGTCCTACGTGCAGTCGTATCGGTCGTAAAACTGTTTCAGGCGAATTTCGCGCTCTGTCGGCGATCAAATTATTTGATATCTCCGGGCGGAATTCGCGCGAACTTCAGTAGTTCTTGTTGATGCAGGCACGTTTACTTCGATCGCTCTACAATGAATTATTTAAACGAAGTTTTAATACTGGTTCTTAGAAATTCCAGTATACTCTGGGACAAGACTGATAAAAGATATCATAATCGACTGTTGGTGGATAGAGAATGGAGTAGAATTGCCGATGAACTGGGGGAAACAAGAAATATTGACAAGTTAACTATAGTATTATATACACTGAGAGATGTGTTCATTTGATATTATCGAAAATGCATTATAATTAATAAATCATTTATTGGATATATGGACAAACAAATATTAGTTTCATGGAAATAAATAATTTATTTGAAATCCCACCAATAATCATCATTTATTATTACACTCCATTTATTTACGGATAACTTATATTAATAATGCTGAAGAAATATCCATTTGAAGGAAATAAATATAGTTGAGGTTAATATATCATTGAGTAATAATTAATAAACCTTATTTATATGTAACATGTATCCATGCTGAATAAAAAAAAAAATTTCAATTCAGTAATGGATAATTATTTTGGTTGTTTCTATTATCCGATTGTTAGGGTCTGAGTAATTTTTTAGAGTTCATATTGAGGGTATCCGGGTTTGAAACTAGTCATCTTGATTCGCATCTGTTATATATTAAATATAAATCTGCTGTAATTATTGTGAATTGTGAATTAATAAAGAAATATGGATTTCTCTCAGTGTATATTTGAAACTCTTTTTTGAAGCTTTCATATGTACCCGTGGATCAATCCTAGCATCTCTAAATTGTTAGATTTCATATTGTGATATTCCTTCATAGTCTATAATAATATTATGCAACAACGTGATGGCCTTTACAATGTGTACTGCATTTTCTCTAATTCTGTGATTATTCCGTTCATTCTTCCACATCTTGTAGAACAAAATCGTGTTTTCATGGTTATATTTCATTATTATATGTTGGTACTCCGAACTTTCCGCCACGGCTTTATCTGTCAATTCATCAATTTGCCTTGAAGAAATCAGTTCTGCCAACCAACATTTTTCAATGCAAAAATCACTAAATGATATTTATGGAAATATTTCATTAATTTCAATAAAAATGCAATGAATTAGAGAAAATAATGTATAATACTCGTACAGAAGGCTCATTCTACCACTCGTTCATTCCAAAACTCGCCACTTCGTGGCTCGTTTTTGAATTTTGAACTCGTGGAAGAATATCAATGCCTTCTGCACTTGTATTATAAATAACTATTCTCCCCACGATACATTGGCAACACAATTTAATTTTGTATTCTTCTATGAATGATTCGATTTCGGGAAACCTGAACATATGTTATCTGTTCGATAATTTATTCTTGCAATAAATAAACCTACGTGTTCCTAAATGCTTTTGTATTATATCCATAATCCTCATAATAAAATGAGAAAGAATCATTTTCGTTTCAATTCAATCATCTACTTTCTGTCAGGCAACCCAAAATACATCCTACGTCAGTCTCAAATTATATAAATAAATCACAAGTACGAAGCCAGGGCTAGCCGCTATTTTTCAATAAAATCGTATTTTTCTTCTTCCGTAAAAGCCCAGAGTACCGTCGACCGTGACCCACCCTCTCCTGCAATTCATGTCTATTGATATGTCTTATCAAAAACAAAAAAGCAGCTCAAAACAAGCGTAAATACGCTTGTCAGTTCATTACGAGGTTCACTATCATTAGGTATTCCTACTGTCGTGTTCTGTTACACTGAATATTTCCCTCCTGTCAAAAATTCTATGTATATGGAGAAAAATTATCGAAAATTACAGCGATGATTGCACTGTAGAAAGCGAAACAGCACTGCGATAATTGTTCTGTTCATAGATGCATAGCTTCTATGCATCTTACACAGTTCGAATCTATGGCAATTCCATTCTAAATCAGTTTGACAAGCAGTTTATTCGGGAAATATTCCCCCGAATTACACTCGTGCATCAAAATGATCGGATAATTTCGCATTCCAGCGTGTTTTCTTTGAAAAACTGCATTCGGTCATTTTCATTTTTGGAGAAAGAGCCCTCCACCTTCGGTGTCGGGCTTTTTCTCCAAAAATGAAAATGAACTTATTCAGTTTTTATGACAACACGCTGTCATGCAAAATTATCGGTAATTTTGATGCACTTGTGCAATTACTTATGAATATGTAGCAGAAAGTTGAGACTTGTATAGTATATCCAAAGTCATTTGGGGGAAGCCAGAATATTTCAATTATACAAGGGTTTTCCAAGTTTTTAGAAATTCCTTAGGAATTTTTGAAAATATTGCTAACAATACTCTCAAATAAACCCCGGTATTTAGTAAATCGTCTTGGAAACAAGAATATCCCGATTTGATTGATCTTATTGGCTGAATATTCCCCCTCGTATCCCCCTTTCCACTTAGAAGGCGTTTTTGGTTACACTCATTGGCTGCATCGATCACTTCTAAATTACTTTCTTATAATTCGCATAGACCAGTGTGGTCCATAGGGGTATTATTGAAATGCAATTTTACGTACAGTCCATTCAGGAATTATTGACATCCCGGGTGGCTTTGGAAAATCGGAATTAAGTTGGTACTGGCTCATTCAGTAACATTTTGAATTGCAATTTTCGGGTTGGCATTGGAAATGTCATTGACAGGAGGTTAGATTGTTCAGTTTGTTTGTGTTATTGGTTTTGATCGAAGAAATTTTGAAACTTAAAAGTTGTATCAATTTCAAACACACACTGATTAGTTTATTTGAGTATTTCTCAAAGTACTGTTTGAAAAAAGAAGAAGGCAAGTCATTACAACCTGGATTATTAGTGGAAGAAAACCTGTGCAATACGATTTCACCTTCAAAGAATCATTGAATGATTTGATTGTTACCAGAAGTCGAGGTAAAAGCAACCATTATATAAGCCTAGATGAAATTTGACCAAAAAGCATCTGGATTTTAATCAATCAAAGACAACAATACATAAACTCAATTGGTTACAAGTTCAAAACAGTTAATAAAAGGAAAATTCTTATCGATAAACAGAAAAATATAATAAGTTGAGTACGATTTTATGGTGAATACAGAGAATATTTGCAACAAAATGTGAAATTCATTTATCTGGAGGAAACTTGGTTATTTGAAAATGCCAGCATTATTCAACAGTGGACTCTAGAAAGAAAACAAAATGTTTTTCAAGTATATTCAAGGGTAAAAGTAGAAGGAGCACTATTTTGAATGCTGGATATTTGGATGTTTTGTTTTGACAGTGGTGATCATCTATGATCTATGAAGAGAGAATTATTTTATAATTGGATTGCTAAACAAAGTCTTGGCATTGCATCTATAGTTTATTTATATTCTATATAAAAATTAAGTATTGTTATATCTGTTTTTTGTTCTTCAATGAGTAATCCAAAAATCTAATAAATTCCAATTGCTTTATGGAATTTTTACTGAGTATTTAATCGAAAAATATATTCAGAAGAGTAACTTCAAGAATTTCTTCACCTCTTACCCACTTGAAGATAATAATAGAATGCAATAAAATTTTAAAATTCACAAATTAAAAATAATTTCATGCAAAAATGCTTTTAGTGAGTGAGTTAAAGCTGTTATGGGCAAAATAATTTATGTAATTTAATAGTAACTAGTATAAAAGCATTTCAATAAAAAACATAAAACTCGAGTACAAATAGTACCTATATTTTTCATACAAGTTAAATCAATCATTCATGTCATGAACAGTTTCAATAAATAATGACTTTAGAAAGTAATTTACACATCGGCTGATAAATTGGTTCCAATTTTGAAAGTTACAGTACAACTGTGATGTCAAAATTTTTCATATACTAAATGGATTCTTTGAATATTATTTCTGTCTTATTATGATATGGCTCTTCCATTCACTAAGCTACACTATTTAAATTTATCAACCAGTTTTTTCTGTTTTCTTCACCAGTTTAGACACCACAGTTAAAATGATCCATAAGGCCCAGTTGCACCAAATGCTTTAATCTCGACTTGGCTCTTAAGTGAGGCCTTAGATCACGATTAATGTAATGCATCGTTTCACCACACTCCAAAGCGCCATTTAATCGACCAATCGCGATTTAGCACTAATCGGCCATTTTTGGAGGATTATAATCTTTCAAGTTGAGATTAATAATTATTTATCAGTATGGAACTCTTATCTATGTAATTATTTTTCCGAAAATTTCTAATTTTTGGGTCAATTTTATCAAAATATGACTATATGTATAGGATCAATATTTCCCATTTAAAATACACGTAAACTTTGTTTTTGTGTTTTATGGAATTTATTGCAAAGAATAATTTATTGATATGTTTGATTGAGATATTATTTAAGAAGCAGTTAAACTTGTTAATAAAAATAAATAAGTTAATAAAATTACTTATATAGTTTTTTTTCCAGAATGTGTGGTTCTGTGAAATGGGATAATTTCTTTTTAACTTCTGCAAGTTTCCGACATTTCGAAGCACATCACTCGACATTTTCGGCAAAGATTAACTTTGTTTTTTGTTTACAAGATGACAAATGATTTGAAATGTTATGAGTTATGAATGAATGACACCTGACACCTAGCGCCAATGGTGGTCATCACTGCTAATACGATACAGAACACTATATAACTTTTTGTTCACAACGTTGCCAAATGGTTTGACTATTTAATCGCGATTTGGTTAATCGCTATCATCTTCGGACGGGTTGATGCATGGTGAAACAGAAAACATTGTTAAGCCTGCTTTAGTAACAAGCGGAGTTTAATCAATCTGGGATCAAGTGCTGTTTGGTGAAACTGGGCCTAAGAGTTATTTGATAAGAATTTTGCAAGCAGGTTGGTATCTAGTAGTGTCCATCAATAATGCAACAATTTTTGAAGAGCCTTTGGTGAAAAGGAATATGCACATCTTAATGATCTTCAATGGGATCTTTCATGGGCGGCTCTTAAATGAATAGATATCTCTTCATTGGATTTCCTTGAAATGAGATAGCATTTCACTATATTTTTACGTTATATAATCTGAATTTCAATTTATGAAATCATGACTGTATGCGTCCCTTCGTAATAATCGTAATTTCGAAATGTCAGGATCTTTCGGATACAAAAATGATGAAAATAATTTGAACTGGTTATTTCTATGATGAACCATAGCAATTTTTAGTGATATTTTTGTAACCAGAAATAAAGCCGCGACTAGACGTTCATGGCCTACTTCGATGTCAATAATTCCTAAATTGACTGTAGTTTTAGTTCGTTGTGTGAATGATGCTTTTTATGATTTCGACTATGATGTTTGACAAAATTCTATGGCTTGGGTAGGGCCCCCGCAAGGACATCAACGCCCGCGTGCGGAACATATTTTGGGGCCCCTTAAAGGGGGGAGGTGGAGAAAAACACTGCTGGATAATCGGAAAAAAATTTTTAAGTTTTTTTGAGAATTAAGTGTAGAATGGGAAAATCAATCAGCAACCGTCTTTGCCTTAAGAACTTCATAAAAATAATGAAAAAAATGAAAATACATTCAATAAACTCTATACTACTGTAGAGTTATATAAAAATATAAACTGCACAGTAATGAACATACTACTGTAGAGTTATATAAAAATATAAACTGTGCACAGTAATGAACATAAAATTTACTCTTTATACATCGCAAAATATATTAGCTTCTTATTAAGTGGCACAAACGTGTGCTTCATCACAGATAATGGTCGAAATCCTGTATAATATTTGTCAAAATCCTGTAGTAAATCTGTTGAAATCGTGATTTTAGTGTGTCATATTCTGTATTTCTCTTTGTCATATTCGTGTGTACATTAATAGTTCTGATTCATCATTTTATGTAATTTTGTCTTATCAAAGTCTATTATCCATTTTTTCAATTTTCTTTTGAATGATATTTTGTGCTTCACATTTTTTATTTCTTGTGGTACTAGGGGGAAAAGTCTCGGGGCTATGTAGGTGCAACATCTTTAGCCTATCCTCTTTACTGATCTTGGGCGTTCAAAGTTTTTTTCGGCAGTTCTTGTACGATATTGATGGTCTTTCGCTTTGACATCAATTTTTCGTTCGTAGATGTTCAGAACGATTTTCAGTGCATAAACCTGTCTTATATCTGGTACTTAGGCCAGTTCATAAAGTTCTTTACTGGGGAACGTCATTTTTTTCCAGTGTATTATCTTGAGGAAATACTTCTGTAGTACATCCAATCTTATTTTGTGACAGTCCAGTACTCCACCCCAAATTACACCATAGGATAGCTGGGACTGCACGAGCGCATTATATAATATGTTCAGATGTTTCAAACTATTTATGTTTTTCCTTAGGTATTTGAACTTATATTAGATTCCGCGCAGTTTCTTAGTTAGATAAATCATGTGCTGGTCCCATTTTAATTGTTGGTCGATTACTATGCCTAGGTACTTCACTGAGGCTGCTTTTGGGATACTTAAATCTGTATTTATGTGTTAATCTCCAAAGTCTTCTGTTTTAGCTTTGCTTGATGTGAACAGTAAGTATTTTGTTTTACTTGGGTTTAATGTAAGTTTACTCAGTTGAAACCATTTATTTATTTTCTCAAAATCCCTCTTTGCAGTATTTTCCAGACCTGCCCATGATGACTCCTCGTACAAAACAACGGCATCGTCTGCAAAACTTATACATTCGCATTCAGTTCTCATCTCTAGCAGGCTGTTTATATAGACTAGGAAGAGAAGCGGTCCTAAGACTGTACCCTGTGGAATTCCGTAAGTTATAACTTTTTTTCACTTTGCTCATCATTTATTACCACAATTTGCTTTCTGTTATTAGGGTAGCTTTTGATCAAATCGTACATTGGTCCACGGAATCCATAGTTATAAATTTTTTCTGATCGAATGCTTTTGCTAGGTCGATGAATATTGCTAAAGTTGGTATATTTTTATCTATATTTTCATGAAGCTTTGTTGTTAGGGCTTTTATTGCGTCTTCGGTCGAGAGTCCTTTCCGGAAACCATATTGTTCATGGTGCCAGTTGTTACATAATACATTCCAAATGTATTCAAAACTTAAGCTGTATTCTTCTCTAAATTATTCATGAAAGCATAAACATTTAATTAGGATCAATCCAGAAATTGAATGGATGTTTTTCTAGATTTGGCTTCTGCAGATTCTTTTATTAATATAAAAGAATTTGCAGAAGCCAAATCTAGATACTCGATAAAATTGATTGAATGATAATTCATTCAATCAATTTTATCGAGTATCTCTTGCTCTATATCTAAGATTGCCAAACCAGAAAATCTTTCTTATGACATGGTAGACTTCAAATAGTTTTTAATTATTTTTAATTTAGTGAATGATCTCTCACCAGAAGCAACATACACAGGTAAAGTGAGAAGGATTCTTAAGGCATTACTAAGATTCGGTAGAGAAGAAGTTAGATTATTTTCAAAAATATATTGTAGAATTTCAAGAGAATTTGACGCTCCAGATAATGAAAACAATCTTAGGGCTTTTATCTCGTTGAACAAATCATTTTCTTCCACGCCAGCCTCTTTTTTTCCTGATCATGTTTTTGAAGAGCATGACAGAATATTAATAGATATTCGTCATTTAATTTAAGAATAATATCACAAATAAAACAAAAAACGTTATTTAAGGAACTTAGTGTTTGATCAATTTTCAAAAAGAAATTTATTTTAATAGCAATTTTTGGATCTTGAGGTGCCTCATCCGTGTGTTCATATTCGAACAATTTTGGTTTATACTTTGGTCTTACAGTATATAATGGCAAAAAGCCTTGATCTATCTCAAGAGCAGCAGTTTTCCTCGAAAACATAATCATCTCCATGATTTTTGAAATGATCAACAAAATCCTTCAAATAGTTTTGGCACACTTCAATGTCAATCGCTAAACTTTGCATCATTTTGCTTACAATATTAATCTGGAATGAAACATCAAACCAAATTATTATACTTCGAAAGAATAGAAAATAGAAATATTTAATAAAAGAGAGCTTGCTTTATGTCTAGTTTCTATGTTGAAAGTATCATTTTCTGCTGTTTAAAGGGCTATCACATATTTGAATAAAATGAAACACTATAGCATCAATTCTACCTGACCATCTAGTATCACTTAGGGGTTTTAGAAGTAACTGAGGATCATGCTTTTTTATAACATTCCAATCTTTTTGTGGATGAAGAGAAATATATCTAAAGTTCTTGTACAATATCAAAAGAGTCCAGTGTTTCATTTCCAACCTTAGCAGTATCATTTTGAGTTAAATTTAAGCTGTGTGCAGAACATGGCGCCAACATTGCCCAACGATTAGCATCGAGTATGCGTTTTTGTAAACCAATATATTTTCCGCGCATATTTGCCCTATTATCAGACCCTTGACCTCTCATGATGTTAATATCTAAATTTCATTTCATTTTGTATCTGATAGTCTAAATAATGGGTCATTCTTGCAAGAAAGAAGTTTGGAAAAAAAATTGTTAAAATTTGAAAGAATCTTTTTCGAAAACCTTTGATCCATCGGTTCTTCATGCGGTCTATAAGAGGTGTTGGCGCCCTTTCAGAGTGGCGCCCGCGTGCGGTGCACGCGTTGCACGCGTGGTTGCGGGGGCCCTGGGCTTGTGTAAAAAAATATGAATATTTCGCAATCAAATCTATTCCTCCATTTACTTTTAGAGTCAGAATTGATATGACGGGTTCTGAAGAAAACGATTTCGCATCCTAAATATCTTCATTCCACTGAAGAAAAAAATTATTAAAATGAGAACCAACATTTTTCATTATATTTTCTGATTTTAGCAATTTTATTACTGGTTTGAGAAATCATGTAGAATCGGCATATGATCTTGAGGATCTCTTATTTAGTCAAATTAGCAGGTACGTAGCCAGATCGAAAAATCAATCAAGTGTTTTATAGAAAGTAGAAACATTTCACCATTTCCTGACATCAGTCGGGACAGTTTTAGTAATAGGTTAACTATATCTTTGAATATTTAATCTGATTCTGAATACGAAAAATCTAAGAGTTATCGAGGAAATACTAGAACTAAGGAAATACTACAATTTCTAAGTGGAATAGTCTATGACTTCCGGAAAACATATGAACAAAAATCGAAATTTGGATAACTAAATTTGACATTTCATGAAATGTCATTAATTATTCATAATTGAAACTTTTATTGGTTTATGGATTCTCGACCATCTTAACGAATAATTCATTACAATTAATAAAATTTCGACTTTTTAGTTTCTTTCTATGTTTTCTGGAAGTCATAGACTACTCAATTCAATGAGAAATTGCAGTTTTCCCTAGTTCAAGTTTTTCCTCGATAACTCTTTAAGTATAGGATTTGCTTGAAACCCCTCTCTTTTTATACTTATGTAGGATTGACTGAATGAATAAGAAATATAGGTTTTCTTCCAAAAAACTTTTTCATAAGATATCCATAAGAATCTCATTAACTCATGAACCGTTGAGCTTATACTCAAGTATTGCCATATTGCTGGAATTATCATCAACTAAGCTATCTGATAATGCAATAATATACTGGATATGCCATTTGAAATAAGAAAATAGTACTCGGTTCCTGGTATAAAAGGAAATTGTATAAATTTTCAGCACAAAATTATTATTATTAGTTTACATATTCAACTATGTAGTGGCAAAGAGGACAGGGGAAATAAAAAAAAAGTCAGGGCACGAATACCAGTGATGAATTATTATTTTACAATTAACGTCTAATAGGCCATCGCGGTGAATCACCCTGTACATCATTATCATTTATTCTGCTTCCAATGCGGGACATAAATTTCGGCTCACAATAACGAAGATATAAAATTCAATTCGGCACCGTAGCTGCTAATTTGACGTAGAAAATTGAATGTCATTCAAGGATCTCAATGTCTTGCACCTATTTTACCCTAGTTTGTCTTATCTTCAGACAGAACATTTCCGAATTCATCTCAAACATTTTCGTGCTCTTATAATTTTATGCAACGATCAGTTCATCATCGTTAATAATGTTCCTTGATAAAATATATATTAATCACATTATAACACCGTAGAATGACAGTATAATTTTTGATGTGACAGCAAAAGCTACTCACGTCACAAATTTTCTGAAAGAGTCGACATCTGAGTCCCATACATACGCCAAAATATTATTTGCAACTCAAGGGTTTGGAAAGTGTGCGCCTTTGGTTTATGACTGTTTTGCCATTATCTCTGGCCAAGCGTTTCTATAGACTAGTGACTTTGGATATACTATACGCTTACAGCACGGAAAAATATTTAAATGTCATATGCAATTATGGTTATTGCAAAAAAAAAACATTGGCTCTTTGCAGTCGTAGCTGCGATCCTGCTCCAAACTATTGTCTTCGATCGGTAAAATGGCCTTACCATTCTTACTTAATATAATGTTTCATATTCAAGTTTTTAATATCAGATGTAATTAACGCTGCATATTGACCTTGAAACATTCAGAACGGATACCCCAGTATGATGTCAGGTGAAAATTATTGAATTTCTTAATGAAGAATAATATTTGTTTTATTACAGGATGTTACAGAAAAAAGGGCCAAAGAGCAGATTTAAGTTGACGGCAAGTTTTCAACGCCATCCTGAAGGGAAATTCAATCAATTATTTCGAAATACCATTGTAAAATCTACAACTCGACACCGCCCTGGAGAGTTTTAGATAGGGAATCTTTATACATCGGAGAAGCGGTATATATATATGCTACATATGAACCACCTCTCCTCAATTTGAATCTTTCAGTGCTTTAAAGCGTCGCTCTTGTAGAATCCGACGTACCAACCTTTTGAAATACGTCTCCTTTGACATGCAACGAGCTTTGGTGTTCTGTCCGATACCGAAGGTTAAGCCAAATTTAGCAAACGTGCTACATCTACCTCGTAATCTTGTAGGTTTTGAAGGCTTTTCTGTTCAAGTCTGCCAACCTGTGAATAATATACTGCATATCGCATCGCATCAGCTTTCAGAGCTTTTTTCTTGTCTTGTTGATTGGCTCGTATCGTTTGAAACATTTTCAGGCATTCTTTTCACAAAGAAAATCAAGAACCTGTCTATCCCTAAATTATTATTCGCCTTTGTATATGTGTTTGATATATCTAGAATATTGGACAAGAGCCCATACATGAACACAAAATGCGTAGTTTTTTTGGGAATTATTTCGGGGTTATTAAAATGTAATAGAGAGGTCGATCAGGGCTCGGAGGAAAGCTTTTACTATGAGTCATTAGTCATAAAAATAATTATTACCTGTAGCACTATAACCAGCTGCAACCAGTAAATAATACTTTTTGTTCGACAAGTCGAATTCTAAACCATTTACCAGAGTTTTTGCATCTCTTCTAACTTTGCAGTATATGACATCATTGATGAAGCTATGATTCAATAAGCGGATCCCTAATTGCTGAAAATGAAACAAAACTTGATTATTTCTTCATTCAACAACAAGTACAATGAGAATAGGAATGTGTATTTCTCCTCTACAAATTGCAATTCACAGCTTAATTGCCAAAAAAAAAAATGGAAAACTGATCACAGTTCTAACTATATGGTTATACGTATATTTCAAGAAAACATGACAAGGCATAATATTGCTCAAAAAATTCTATTTCATTTTCCAAAAAAGTAATTAGACTTCGTTGCAGTTGATTTTACAAGAGAGACTATATTATGTCGTGGAAAGAAGAAATTTTCTATTTTTGAATTATCAACCAAATATATTTTGTATATATGTATATATGTATATATATATATATATATATATATATATATATATATATATATATATATATATATATATATATATATACTTCAACTTTGCAGGGTTTGGCTATAATGATGCCGGTCATTATTTAAGAAGTACTTATACTTATAAATGTACTGAGCAGGATTACTATCGCAACGACGAGTCATCAGTAGGGTAAAACTAACCTGTCTCACGACATTTATAAGTATAAGTACTTCTTAAATAATGACCGGCATCATTATAGCCAAACCCTGCAAAGTTGAAGTATATATATATATATATATATATATATATATATATATATATATATATATCTGCAATTTTAAGGGATATCGACTGAAGCGAGGTAGATTTAAATACTCTTTATTTCTTGCCTAGCTTTCGGAAAACTTTGTTTCAATCATCAGGGCCAAAAATGTTGAGGTTATTCCTCAGTAATTACAAATAAACTTGAAAACATTGAGACAACAGTTCACAAGACAAGTAGTCAATTTTTAAAACACAATAAATTATGCTTCGATAAATCTAACCTTAAAATAATTGATCACAGAGTATACAAATCAGTCCACAGATTATTCTGTCATAATGTTGTTCTTCTCTGACTTATTCATCCAACGGTCCATCATAAAAATTTTTTCGTTCTTTAATGTTAGGGTATGTGAGTAGATAGGTATATACATTACTTAGTTTCTGTACGTCGGTCTTTTTATTTATTGGGTCTTTCTGGTTCCTTATGTTTATCATCTCGAGTATGAGTCTTTTGTTATACTTTTTCTGAGTTGCCACTATCTCTGCACTGTCGAAGTCAATCCTATGTCCTTTCTCTACCGCATGTATGGTTAAAGCACATCGCTGGTTGTTTTTTGTGATGTCACTTTTGTGTAAGGCCAATCTGCTTTTTAGCCACTGGGACGTGTGACCAATATATGTGCACTCACATTCCGCACAATTCATCTTATAGACAACATTTGACCTAAGTAGTGTTGGTGTTTGATCTTTTATTCTGCTGTATAATCTTGAAATGCTTTTTGTATTATACGTTGCTATCTTTATATTTTCCTCCTTGAAACAATTTTTGATCTTACTAGTCAAATCTCTAATATTTGGCAGGGAACCATATTTTGTGTTTTCTGGCATTCTGTTATCATCTCCTTCTGCTGCTTCAGGTGGTTTTGGTTCAGGTTTAGGTTGTTCTGGATTATTATTTGACTCGTACAATAATTTGTTTAGTAATCCTCTCGGATAAGAGTTTTCTTGAAATATCCGGTATAATTTCTTCAGATTCGCATCCACCAAATCTGGGTGACAAATGTTCTTGATCCTGGCTTTCATTTCTTTAACACAATTTATTTTTACTTGTATTGGATGTTCTGACTGATAGTTGATGAACTTATTGGATGCTGAATTCTTTCTGTACCAGTCTAGTTTAATTGTGTTATTTATTCTACATACCTTCGTGTCTAAAAAGGGTACTGTTTTATTTTCATCTTCTCTCTCTATTGTAAATTGTATGTGTGGATCATAGCTGTTGAAAATTTGTTGTATTTCATCTATGCCTGTGTGAGGCAGTGCAAGGATTAGGTCGTCAACAAATTTCTTCAGGAAAATGAGATTGAATGACAGCAACGGTATACATACATCCAGTAGATGGTCCATTACATATTGTGACAAGATCGGGCTAAGCTTCGATCCCATGGCGCAGCCAAATGTTTGCACATAGAATTCATTCTGAAAGCAGAAGTAGTTGTTTTTTAGAATAAACTGTATTATCTCCATGAACAATGACTTAGGAATGTTGCAGTGTTCCTCAATTTTAGTCCACTTTATATCGATTACCTTCAATACCAATTCATTGTAAATATTGCCAAATAAATTTATCACATCGAGTGATGCTAGCTCATATCCTTCTGGAATGACTAGGTTGTTCATGCATTTGGAAAACTCAAAGGTGTCTTTTATGTAGTACTCATTATTTCTTTCATATGCATTCGATAGAATATTCGCCAGAAATTCCGCCAAATTTGATGTTGGGCTCTGTATGCTAGCAACTATTGGTCGAAGTGGGTGTCCTGATTTATGAACCTTTGGATTTCCATAAACTTTTGGACAAACTGAGTTGTAGCATTTCATGGCCTTTGCTTGTTCTTTACTGATAGAGTTAGATTTAAAAAGTCTACTTACATAGTCATTACATTTGTTTTGCAATGTGGTTGTAGGATCTCTCGGTATTTGTTTGAAACTTTCTGAATTTATTATTGTATACATTTTTTGAGTATAGTCTTCTCTGTCCATGGCCACAGTGACTGCTCCTTTGTCGCTATTAAGGATGATAAGATTTTCATTAGCTTTCAGAAATTCCCTTGCAATTCTATATGGTCTGTCTGTTTGGTACATTATGTCCCTATTTTTGTGAATATAACTGGCTATGATGCTGGATACTTTTGCTCGGTATAGGTCTTGATTCTTCTCAGTTGTCTTTTGAATAATATCTTCCACATCGGCAATGAGATTGTCCATCGATATCTCCCCTACAGGTACAGCCATGCTGAACTTCGATCCTAACGATAGAAAATTTTCTATTTCTTTAGGAATCTGTATTGACGACAGATTCCTAAACCATTTTTCTTGATTCTTCCAATTTGGCTTATTCATCTCTTCCAGTTTTCCAATCTTTTTGATGTTTGTCAGTTTTATTATATGGAATCGTTTGTTGTATAGAATTCTCTGTCTTTTCTTAAACTCTATTAACAATTCTCGTGACATGATGTCCTTTAACATCCTCATAATATCCTCATTAGCTGTTTCTAAATGACTGATTCTTAAGTTTACATGATTAACCTCCAAGCGTGAGATAGAACTAGTTGCAAGGGAATTTCTGAAAGCTAATGAAAATCTTATCATCCTTAATAGCGACAAAGGAGCAGTCACTGTGGCCATGGACAGAGAAGACTATACTCAAAAAATGTATACAATAATAAATTCAGAAAGTTTCAAACAAATACCGAGAGATCCTACAACCACATTGCAAAACAAATGTAATGACTATGTAAGTAGACTTTTTAAATCTAACTCTATCAGTAAAGAACAAGCAAAGGCCATGAAATGCTACAACTCAGTTTGTCCAAAAGTTTATGGAAATCCAAAGGTTCATAAATCAGGACACCCACTTCGACCAATAGTTGCTAGCATACAGAGCCCAACATCAAATTTGGCGGAATTTCTGGCGAATATTCTATCGAATGCATATGAAAGAAATAATGAGTACTACATAAAAGACACCTTTGAGTTTTCCAAATGCATGAACAACCTAGTCATTCCAGAAGGATATGAGCTAGCATCACTCGATGTGATAAATTTATTTGGCAATATTTACAATGAATTGGTATTGAAGGTAATCGATATAAAGTGGACTAAAATTGAGGAACACTGCAACATTCCTAAGTCATTGTTCATGGAGATAATACAGTTTATTCTAAAAAACAACTACTTCTGCTTTCAGAATGAATTCTATGTGCAAACATTTGGCTGCGCCATGGGATCGAAGCTTAGCCCGATCTTGTCACAATATGTAATGGACCATCTACTGGATGTATGTATACCGTTGCTGTCATTCAATCTCATTTTCCTGAAGAAATTTGTTGACGACCTAATCCTTGCACTGCCTCACACAGGCATAGATGAAATACAACAAATTTTCAACAGCTATGATCCACACATACAATTTACAATAGAGAGAGAAGATGAAAATAAAACAGTACCCTTTTTAGACACGAAGGTATGTAGAATAAATAACACAATTAAACTAGACTGGTACAGAAAGAATTCAGCATCCAATAAGTTCATCAACTATCAGTCAGAACATCCAATACAAGTAAAAATAAATTGTGTTAAAGAAATGAAAGCCAGGATCAAGAACATTTGTCACCCAGATTTGGTGGATGCGAATCTGAAGAAATTATACCGGATATTTCAAGAAAACTCTTATCCGAGAGGATTACTAAACAAATTATTGTACGAGTCAAATAATAATCCAGAACAACCTAAACCTGAACCAAAACCACCTGAAGCAGCAGAAGGAGATGATAACAGAATGCCAGAAAACACAAAATATGGTTCCCTGCCAAATATTAGAGATTTGACTAGTAAGATCAAAAATTGTTTCAAGGAGGAAAATATAAAGATAGCAACGTATAATACAAAAAGCATTTCAAGATTATACAGCAGAATAAAAGATCAAACACCAACACTACTTAGGTCAAATGTTGTCTATAAGATGAATTGTGCGGAATGTGAGTGCACATATATTGGTCACACGTCCCAGTGGCTAAAAAGCAGATTGGCCTTACACAAAAGTGACATCACAAAAAACAACCAGCGATGTGCTTTAACCATACATGCGGTAGAGAAAGGACATAGGATTGACTTCGACAGTGCAGAGATAGTGGCAACTCAGAAAAAGTATAACAAAAGACTCATACTCGAGATGATAAACATAAGGAACCAGAAAGACCCAATAAATAAAAAGACCGACGTACAGAAACTAAGTAATGTATATACCTATCTACTCACATACCCTAACATTAAAGAACGAAAAAATTTTTATGATGGACCGTTGGATGAATAAGTCAGAGAAGAACAACATTATGACAGAATAATCTGTGGACTGATTTGTATACTCTGTGATCAATTATTTTAAGGTTAGATTTATCGAAGCATAATTTATTGTGTTTTAAAAATTGACTACTTGTCTTGTGAACTGTTGTCTCAATGTTTTCAAGTTTATTTGTAATTACTGAGGAATAACCTCAACATTTTTGGCCCTGATGATGGAAACAAAGTTTTCCGAAAGCTAGGCAAGAAATAAAGAGTATTTAAATCTACCTCGCTTCAGTCGATATCCCTTAAAATTGCAGACATTTATAGTACGACTGTTAACTAATCAAATATATCACAAAATGGGATTTTATCATGACATCGCCACAACTTATGGACAAGAAGAGGCAACAAGACTTAAAAGGTGGAGCTCAAATAATATCAAGCTGGCATCTGCCCGAAATAGGAGAATATTCCTGTTGGAGTGTAAGAGAAGAAATCTGGTACCTAATCATATAAATCACAGCATTAAAAGTGTTCAGAAGCTTTTTGAAATTGAAGGAGGGAAAAAACTAAATAAGAAAATCGATAATTTCAACAACAAGTTAACTAGTTCTATCTCACGCTTGGAGGTTAATCATGTAAACTTAAGAATCAGTCATTTAGAAACAGCTAATGAGGATATTATGAGGATGTTAAAGGACATCATGTCACGAGAATTGTTAATAGAGTTTAAGAAAAGACAGAGAATTCTATACAACAAACGATTCCATATAATAAAACTGACAAACATCAAAAAGATTGGAAAACTGGAAGAGATGAATAAGCCAAATTGGAAGAATCAAGAAAAATGGTTTAGGAATCTGTCGTCAATACAGATTCCTAAAGAAATAGAAAATTTTCTATCGTTAGGATCGAAGTTCAGCATGGCTGTACCTGTAGGGGAGATATCGATGGACAATCTCATTGCCGATGTGGAAGATATTATTCAAAAGACAACTGAGAAGAATCAAGACCTATACCGAGCAAAAGTATCCAGCATCATAGCCAGTTATATTCACAAAAATAGGGACATAATGTACCAAACAGACAGACCATATAGAATTGCAAGGGAATTTCTGAAAGCTAATGAAAATCTTATCATCCTTAATAGCGACAAAGGAGCAGTCACTGTGGCCATGGACAGAGAAGACTATACTCAAAAAATGTATACAATAATAAATTCAGAAAGTTTCAAACAAATACCGAGAGATCCTACAACCACATTGCAAAACAAATGTAATGACTATGTAAGTAGACTTTTTAAATCTAACTCTATCAGTAAAGAACAAGCAAAGGCCATGAAATGCTACAACTCAGTTTGTCCAAAAGTTTATGGAAATCCAAAGGTTCATAAATCAGGACACCCACTTCGACCAATAGTTGCTAGCATACAGAGCCCAACATCAAATTTGGCGGAATTTCTGGCGAATATTCTATCGAATGCATATGAAAGAAATAATGAGTACTACATAAAAGACACCTTTGAGTTTTCCAAATGCATGAACAACCTAGTCATTCCAGAAGGATATGAGCTAGCATCACTCGATGTGATAAATTTATTTGGCAATATTTACAATGAATTGGTATTGAAGGTAATCGATATAAAGTGGACTAAAATTGAGGAACACTGCAACATTCCTAAGTCATTGTTCATGGAGATAATACAGTTTATTCTAAAAAACAACTACTTCTGCTTTCAGAATGAATTCTATGTGCAAACATTTGGCTGCGCCATGGGATCGAAGCTTAGCCCGATCTTGTCACAATATGTAATGGACCATCTACTGGATGTATGTATACCGTTGCTGTCATTCAATCTCATTTTCCTGAAGAAATTTGTTGACGACCTAATCCTTGCACTGCCTCACACAGGCATAGATGAAATACAACAAATTTTCAACAGCTATGATCCACACATACAATTTACAATAGAGAGAGAAGATGAAAATAAAACAGTACCCTTTTTAGACACGAAGGTATGTAGAATAAATAACACAATTAAACTAGACTGGTACAGAAAGAATTCAGCATCCAATAAGTTCATCAACTATCAGTCAGAACATCCAATACAAGTAAAAATAAATTGTGTTAAAGAAATGAAAGCCAGGATCAAGAACATTTGTCACCCAGATTTGGTGGATGCGAATCTGAAGAAATTATACCGGATATTTCAAGAAAACTCTTATCCGAGAGGATTACTAAACAAATTATTGTACGAGTCAAATAATAATCCAGAACAACCTAAACCTGAACCAAAACCACCTGAAGCAGCAGAAGGAGATGATAACAGAATGCCAGAAAACACAAAATATGGTTCCCTGCCAAATATTAGAGATTTGACTAGTAAGATCAAAAATTGTTTCAAGGAGGAAAATATAAAGATAGCAACGTATAATACAAAAAGCATTTCAAGATTATACAGCAGAATAAAAGATCAAACACCAACACTACTTAGGTCAAATGTTGTCTATAAGATGAATTGTGCGGAATGTGAGTGCACATATATTGGTCACACGTCCCAGTGGCTAAAAAGCAGATTGGCCTTACACAAAAGTGACATCACAAAAAACAACCAGCGATGTGCTTTAACCATACATGCGGTAGAGAAAGGACATAGGATTGACTTCGACAGTGCAGAGATAGTGGCAACTCAGAAAAAGTATAACAAAAGACTCATACTCGAGATGATAAACATAAGGAACCAGAAAGACCCAATAAATAAAAAGACCGACGTACAGAAACTAAGTAATGTATATACCTATCTACTCACATACCCTAACATTAAAGAACGAAAAAATTTTTATGATGGACCGTTGGATGAATAAGTCAGAGAAGAACAACATTATGACAGAATAATCTGTGGACTGATTTGTATACTCTGTGATCAATTATTTTAAGGTTAGATTTATCGAAGCATAATTTATTGTGTTTTAAAAATTGACTACTTGTCTTGTGAACTGTTGTCTCAATGTTTTCAAGTTTATTTGTAATTACTGAGGAATAACCTCAACATTTTTGGCCCTGATGATGGAAACAAAGTTTTCCGAAAGCTAGGCAAGAAATAAAGAGTATTTAAATCTACCTCGCTTCAGTCGATATCCCTTAAAATTGCAGACATTTATAGTACGACTGTTAACTAATCAAATATATATATATATATATATATATACTTCAACTTTGCAGGGTTTGGCTATAATGATGCCGGTCATTATTTATATATATATATATATATATATATATATATATATATATATATATATATATATATATATATATATATATATATATATATAATGTTCAAGATAATGATCGTTGAAAATGATAATATACACTATATAAGGGATATCGATCAGCAATTAACGAGATATATTTACTCTTTATTCATGTAAAGCCTAGCTTTCGAAGCTTATTTTGCTTCTTCCTCAGGGCAACTGTAAAATACAACAAAACACATCATCAACAATAAAACAAAAAACAGAGTACAACAACTTACTGAATGCGAGGTTAATCTCTAAGTCTAAGAATTGTACAAAATCAGACACAAGCATCAAACAGGGCAATATCAAATGATTATCAATTAAGAAACGCAATATCATAATACGCAATAAACAAAGTTAGGTTAAATGTCATCCATCAACTGGACCATCGAAAAATGGTCTGTTAGAAAATTCTATGAGATATGCATATATTGGACTTAATCTCTGCGTGTCCGTTTTCTTGTTAATTTTACTTTTTTGAGTTTGTATGTGGATCATTTCTAGTATACATCTTTTTTTATAATTTACATTTACATCTAAAATTTTTACGTTATTAAAATCAACACTGTGTGAGTACTTATTAGCATGAACAGATAATGCACATCTCAGGTTATTTGTTCTAATATCACTTTTATGTAAGTTCATGCGATTTCTAAGCCACTGAGAGGTTTGACCTACGTAGGTTTCATGACAGTCAGTACATTCCAGTTCGTACACCACATTCGATTTTATTTCTTTTGGTATAGGGTCCTTCAGTTTTGAATATAAATTTGCCACTTTCTTTTTGCACTGTGCTACTATTTTCACTTTTTTATTATAATCTTTAAAACAATTTTTAATTTTGTAGGTAAGGTAAGGGATGTTAGGGATGCTTCTATATTTCACAACTTCTGTTTCTCCCACCATATCAGGTTGTGTTTGACTTTCAGTCGAAGGCAACATTGAAGTAGAATATAGAAGTTTTTTCAACATTGTTTTAGGATAGGCATTCTCAACTAAAAGATCAAACAGTCTTTTCATGCTTCCATCTCTGAATGTTGGATCACAGATTTTATAAATCCTGTTTTTTTGTTCTTTAATGAAATTTAATTTTATGCTCATTGGATGGTCAGATAAAAAATGTATAAACTTTCCTGCAGAAGTCGTCTTTCTATACCAGTTTAATTTTACTTTATTATCCACTCGGCATACCTTGGTATCTAAGAACGGAACAGAGTTGTAACAATCTTCTGTTTCAATCGTGAACTTTAATTTGGGGTCGAAGCTGTTGAAAACTTGCAATATCTCTTCAGTTCCCGTTGATGGTAGGGATATTATTAGGTCGTCTACATATTTTTTTATAAATGCAAGTGTGAATGTTAATCTAGGTATACAGGAGTCGAGCACATAGTCCATCACATACAACGACAAAATCGGGCTAAGTCTGGATCCCATAATGCACCCAAACATCTGCAAATAGAAACTGCCATCGAACATGAAGTAACCTGATTCTAGGAGGAAGGTGATAATCTCCTTGAAGTATTCTTTTGATATGTTGCAGACTGCCTCAATCTTGTTCCAATGGAATTCCATTGCTCTCAGTACCAACTCCTTAGAGATTGAACACACTCACTTAAAGATTTCACACATTTGCAAGTACAATAGCACCATAAAAAGAGAGTTGAGGCAGACAATACCAACAGAGATACATAGAGAATTTTTCAGACGCCAGAAGACTACATACAACAAAATATTTCATAAAGTAAAAGCCACAAACCTCAGAAAAATTAAAGCACTACAAAGAAGAATACATAAAGCAGATTATAAAGTTCCAGAGAAATGGTTCAAGAATTTGTCCCAGACAACAGTACCTGAAGAGGTTAGAACAGTCCTTGGTTTGGGTTCCAAATTTAACGTCCCTTTAGACCACAAAGAAATAAACATCAAAGACCTAATAGCAGACGTTGAGAGCATTTTGGACTTGGTGGAGGAAGATAGAAGAGACACTTTGAGAGCTAAGATAGCAAGCATTATAACCGGTCATCTACATAAAGGTAAAAATAATATTTGTGCGACAGACAACATAAGAAAGCTATATAAAACAACGAAAAACTTTTTAAGAACTAATGATCACCTTGTAGTTCTCGACAGTGACAAAGGTTCAGTGACTGTACTTATGGATAGGGCGGATTATCTTCAGAAGATGTACTCAATTGTTGACACTGAAGATTTCAAAAAGATTTCTAGAGACCCAACTACCACTATCCAGAATAAAACCAACAAGATCATATCCACACTTGTAAACCAAAATATACTAAGTAAAGAAGCTGCAAGATCAATGAAATCATATAATTCAGTGAGCCCTAGAATGTACGGAAATCCCAAAATACATAAGGAAAATATCCCAATGCGACCAATCGTATCTGATGTACAGGGTCCCACATGTAAATTTTCAAATTATATTGCACAAATCCTAACAGAAGCCTATGACCAGGATAATGCATATTATGTGAAAGATTCGTTTGACTTTTCCAGTAAGATTAACAATTTTGAATTACCCCCAGATTATGTGGTGATATCACTTGACGTAGTCAACCTATTTGGCAACATATCAAAGGAGTTGGTACTGAGAGCAATGGAATTCCATTGGAACAAGATTGAGGCAGTCTGCAACATATCAAAAGAATACTTCAAGGAGATTATCACCTTCCTCCTAGAATCAGGTTACTTCATGTTCGATGGCAGTTTCTATTTGCAGATGTTTGGGTGCATTATGGGATCCAGACTTAGCCCGATTTTGTCGTTGTATGTGATGGACTATGTGCTCGACTCCTGTATACCTAGATTAACATTCACACTTGCATTTATAAAAAAATATGTAGACGACCTAATAATATCCCTACCATCAACGGGAACTGAAGAGATATTGCAAGTTTTCAACAGCTTCGACCCCAAATTAAAGTTCACGATTGAAACAGAAGATTGTTACAACTCTGTTCCGTTCTTAGATACCAAGGTATGCCGAGTGGATAATAAAGTAAAATTAAACTGGTATAGAAAGACGACTTCTGCAGGAAAGTTTATACATTTTTTATCTGACCATCCAATGAGCATAAAATTAAATTTCATTAAAGAACAAAAAAACAGGATTTATAAAATCTGTGATCCAACATTCAGAGATGGAAGCATGAAAAGACTGTTTGATCTTTTAGTTGAGAATGCCTATCCTAAAACAATGTTGAAAAAACTTCTATATTCTACTTCAATGTTGCCTTCGACTGAAAGTCAAACACAACCTGATATGGTGGGAGAAACAGAAGTTGTGAAATATAGAAGCATCCCTAACATCCCTTACCTTACCTACAAAATTAAAAATTGTTTTAAAGATTATAATAAAAAAGTGAAAATAGTAGCACAGTGCAAAAAGAAAGTGGCAAATTTATATTCAAAACTGAAGGACCCTATACCAAAAGAAATAAAATCGAATGTGGTGTACGAACTGGAATGTACTGACTGTCATGAAACCTACGTAGGTCAAACCTCTCAGTGGCTTAGAAATCGCATGAACTTACATAAAAGTGATATTAGAACAAATAACCTGAGATGTGCATTATCTGTTCATGCTAATAAGTACTCACACAGTGTTGATTTTAATAACGTAAAAATTTTAGATGTAAATGTAAATTATAAAAAAAGATGTATACTAGAAATGATCCACATACAAACTCAAAAAAGTAAAATTAACAAGAAAACGGACACGCAGAGATTAAGTCCAATATATGCATATCTCATAGAATTTTCTAACAGACCATTTTTCGATGGTCCAGTTGATGGATGACATTTAACCTAACTTTGTTTATTGCGTATTATGATATTGCGTTTCTTAATTGATAATCATTTGATATTGCCCTGTTTGATGCTTGTGTCTGATTTTGTACAATTCTTAGACTTAGAGATTAACCTCGCATTCAGTAAGTTGTTGTACTCTGTTTTTTGTTTTATTGTTGATGATGTGTTTTGTTGTATTTTACAGTTGCCCTGAGGAAGAAGCAAAATAAGCTTCGAAAGCTAGGCTTTACATGAATAAAGAGTAAATATATCTCGTTAATTGCTGATCGATATCCCTTATATAGTGTATATTATATATATATATATATATATATGTCAGGATGGTTTTGACAACAACCTAGGAGAGCCTTGGTCGTGAGTCGACCCGGCTCTTTTCTACGGAGCTAACCCATTATGGTGAAAAAAAAAAAAAAAAAATATATATATATATATATATATAAATGTCTACAAAACAGAATCCATGTACCTTATATGTATGAACACTTTATGATCCCCGTAATCATTGAAATAATAGATGTGTTGAATAGGCAATACAAAATTTCGAATTTGAAATTCATCAAAGTAATGGTTAGTTGATATATTTCAAATTATAAATTTTGCTCATTGTTGTTACATTGAATAAATTCGGTGATTATACATGGTGGCCACTTTTTCAATGGGATTGTATTGGTAACTTTTAAACCATAAGAGTTAGAAGGTCCATCAAATGGAGAAAAAGTTGCATGCATAGAAGCATTATCAAGCAGTTCAAACAAATTGAGATTATCAGGGCCGGTTATTGAGATATCATAAAAAAAGTAAATTCTGTCATTTTGATTTTTCTTTTTTTCACACTTTATTTCAAATATTATCAAAAAATGTTACAGGAATTATTTATTCGACAATGAATTGTTCTCAATTTGACGTAATCAGATTTCGTATCCAACGTTTCTTGCTCTCTGGGGCCACCCTCAACCTCATTTTTTTCAATACGGACCTGTATATTTTATGACACTTTTCGAAATAACTTTTAACGCTGAATTCAACGATATATCATACAATGTCATTCAAAGTTGATTTTCAGACCCTTATCCAATTTTCTTTGGGTCGGATCTGTAGTGAATGCAATTTATCAAAAACTGCTGTTAATAAAATAGTCAAGAGACGCGAATACAATGATTTTAAATTTGAATACCAAGCCTTGCAAAACTTATATCGTAATGATATCAAAATAAAGTTCGATTCTGGAACAAATGACAAATCCAACAAAAGTGATTTCTCGCGAGAAGATTGAGAATGTATTGGAAGGTATTCAAGAAGACGAAATAAGCAAATGTATAAGAAGTATGGGTTCCAGAAGTGCATTTTACAAAATGGTGGACATTTCGAACACTTACTTCATTCATTTTCATTCACTTTCGAATAATCATTCTATTTTTCTTTCATTAAATGATAATTCGTTTAATTATTATGAATTGAAATATGTAAATAACTATAACTTGTTTCTTGATTTGATTCTGATATGTTCCAATTAGTTTAAGATGAGTAAGTTGATTTTCTCATCGAAATGTATTGCTTGTTGTTAATTAAACAAAAGGTACCGAAATGTAATACAGATCCGACCCAAAGAAATTTGGATAAGGGCCAAAATCACCTGAAAATCAACTTTGAATGACATTGTATGATATATCGTTGAATTCAGCGTTAAAAGTTATTTCGAAAAGTGCCATAAAATATAAAGGTCTTTATTGAAAAAAATGAGGTTGAGGGTGGCCCAGAAAGCATGAAACGTTGGATACGAAATCTGATGACGTCAAATTGAGAACAATTCACTGTCGGATAAAAAATTCCTGTAACATTTTTTGATAATATTTGAAATAAAGTGGGAAAAAAAATCAAAATGACAGAATTTACTTTTCTTATGATATCTCAATAACCGGCCCTGATAATCTCGATTTGTTTGAACTGCTTGATAATGCTTCTATGTATGCAACTTTTTCTCCATTTGACCGACCTTCTAACTCTTATGGTTTAAAAGTTACCAATACAATCCCATTGAAAAAGTGGCCACCCTGTATGATAAAATTAAGAATTGTCAAGTTGATGGCTAATATAGGTATAATAATGATGAAAGATTAAATATTCAATCATGATTCATTTCTATCTCTATACGTAGTAAATATAAACTCACATTTTTCGTTCTTGTCGCACCATAATTACCCTTTCCTGTAGTCCAACTCAGGAAGGAATCTAAAGTGTTATTACTTAAGGCACATTCAATGACTGAATCACTTCCCATTTTATTATCATCAGAAAGCCCCACACCAACCCATTTAGCACCTTGGTAACCTTTCAGTTCGAAATCGAACTTATCCCCAGCAACTGAAACAGCAACAACCGCTTTGCAGCTTTCAGTTTTAACGCAACCATTGGGACTTCCGAAACAAAGTTTTGTAGAGGCACAACCTATAAAAATGGTTCTCAATAAAATCCTGACAAATGGGAATGATAATATAAATATAACCTGTGTAAAATGGATCGAAATCCATAGCAGATTCTTGTTTAACTTTCTTCACGAATGTGGGTGGTGTATTGAAAAATGAGGGACTCGATAATTGTGGAACGTCATCATCTACCATAGATGAACTTGGACGAAATGGTTCTGATTGTACTCCAACCCAATAAATTCCATAGTCTTGAGCTATAGTTCCACTGTAAAATGAATTCGATAACAATTAATTATTCACTTTTCAACAAAGTTTTTGGGACAGCCATGGAGTTCATTCGGTTTTATGAAATTCAATATTCAAATTAACATTTTAGCCTTGATCTAGTAAAATGTGTTATTCACACCTTTTCGCCTTCATCTTCTTTCAGATTCATTAAGCACGGAAACCATAATCCAATTATGAGCTGAATGTTCTTTCGACAATTCCCGACTTTGTGAATACTCCTGAAGTTTAACAGAAAAACAATTCAATTCAATTACTTGTTCGACGTGAAAATAACCTTTTTTGTCACAATATATTTCATGTTTTTCATTTAAAAAATTTTGAATAATTTCAAATTTTCTGAATGAAAGTCTTGCATAATATTTCAGAATGCGTCTGTTTGAAACGGTAATTGAAGTTGACTTCATTTCAAAAAAATTAAATGTTCCAGGTGATCAGTAGCCCTCTTTAGTTCAAAAATCTTTCACGGTTCATTCAGAGAGTAAACCTTTCGATGTTGATTCTGCAAAATGAAATTATTGACGCTGAAAAAATACGACCAAGGGCGGTCCTAGCCTTAAATTTTGGGGTGGTCACCCTAATGAGTGTCGAGTCTTTTTTATGGGACCAATTGTGAATGTGAATCGATATCAAGTCCTAACCTCTCAAAAATATTTATATTTATACATTTATATAAGGTGTACAACTTTGTTACCGCCGTTTTGCTATAAAAGGCTGTAGTGGTAAGTGGTAGTCGAAATAAATACATCGTAAATATCATACAATGAGCTCAGGTATTCGTAAATATAACGCCATCGGAATATTCGTCGATTTGTGTTTGCATCATAAAACTTTTCTCGATTAAACATGTCAGCTGACGAGCCACATTCTCGTTATTTGCGGAAGGTTTTAATTTTTTGTTTTAATATGAAGAAATCTGCAGCTGAGGCTCAGCGAATGCTCTCAAATACCTATGATGAGGCCGCTATTAGTGAAAGAACGTGCCTAGAGTGATTTCAACGTTCAAGAACGGCGATTTTGACGTCGAAAACCAGGATGGCGGTGGAAGAGAGAAGGTTTTCAAAGATGCAGAATTGGAGGCATTACTTGACCAAGACTCGTCGAACGCAACAAGAATTGACAGGATCATTGGGAGTGACGCAACAAGCCATTTCGAAACGCCTGAAAGTCATGGAAATGATTCAGAAACAAGAAAATTTGGTCCCGTACGAGTTGAAGCCGAGAGATGTTTAACGGCGTTTGTTTCCTGCTTGTAGGGCAAAGACAGAAGGGATTTCTGCATCGCATTGTGACTGAAGACGAAAAATGTATTCATTACGATAATCCCAAGAGTAGAAAATCACGAGGATATCCCGACCGTGCTTCCATGTCGACTACCAAACCGAATATTCATGTTTCTGAGGTTATGCTCAGTATTTGGTGGGACCAGCTCGGCGTAGCGTATTATGAGTTGTTAAAACCGACTGAAACAATCACAGGGGATTATTATCGAACGAAATTAATTCGTTTGAGCCGAGTATTGAAAGGCAAACGGTCGCAATATAACGAGAGACATGATGAACTGATTTTACAGCATGACATGACAATGCTCGACCCCATGTTGCGAAAATGGTGAAGATAAACTTGGAAACGTTAAAATGGAAAGTCCTACCCCACCCGTTGTATTCTCCAGACGTTGCTCCCTTGGACTATCACTTGTTTCGATCAATGGCAGACGGCATAGCTGACCAGCACTTCCGGTTTTATGAAGAAGTAAAAAATTGGATCGAATCGTGGATCGCTCCAAAAGATGACCAGTTTTTTTCAACGTGGAATTCGTACGCTGCCCGAAAGATGGGAGAAAGTAGTGGCCAGCGATAGACAATATTCGTCATATGTATGTGGTACAGTACGGTTGCTCTTGAAGAATTACAACTCAAAAGTGCTTTAAAGAATGCATTCAGCTTAATTGTGTGCGAAAGTTGTTAATTTCAATCATAGCGTAAGAAATTTGATATAATATTATTGGAATTAACTTATTTCATCATCTTGAATACTGTTCTAAACTGTTTGTTCACCTTTACGCGGAGTTTTTTCTTCTCGTTCGCCAACATAATATTGTGTTGATAACACATTGCGTCTCCCGCATCCAGGGAGCGTATTCATAAATTTAGTCCGAGGTTGCTGTGCGCGCGTTTTCATATTCTTGCTGTGTAACAGCGAGAGAAAGGGATTCTTTTTTATGTCCTTGATTTTTTCAATCCTGTCCTTATATTCCTTGTTATTCGTGGCCCTCCTCTCTGTGAAAAGTCTCCTGTATAGGCCCACAGGAGTGAAGATTGTAGTACCTTGACTTTCTCAAAAAAAGATGAAGAAAGAACTATTTCAATATGCCTTTTATTTGTGGGGTTTGTGGTAATTTTGCGGAGGGTGCAGATCAGCCTCAATGTGCTCGATGTCGCAAAACCTATCACCCTATTTGCGTAAATTTGTCAGCTGAAGATGTGGAGTACTTGAGGGAATTCAATTCTAAATGGAGTTGCCATGTTTGTGACTCTCGAAAGAGAACGTTACTTAGCGGGTCCCAATCTTCCGGCATGAACAAAATATCCAGCATAGCCGGTGACTTGAAAACAATAAAAAATGATCAATCCACCATTTTAACTGAGCTTACCAGATGTAGAGAAATACTTGAAGATCATAAGCAAGTACTTGACTCTCATACAAAGGCGATCGCAGATTTTGAGAGGAAAATTGAAGTCGTCGAGAATTCCCACGCTAAGTTGACTTCTGGTCTCTCTGACGTTGTGGATAGGATTGAGAAGGTGAGGACTGAGACACCATGTGCTGATTCTGCGTCAGCGTCGGGTGGTTCGGATACCGCTGAGATTCTTGAGCGCTCAAAGCTAACGTTTAATATCATCATCAAAAATATCCCAGAGTCAGATCCATCCAACGATTTTGAGGCTGCTTGGGAAGTTCTGGGGCATGTTGATCCCAGTGCACCCAATCTTCTAGTTTGGGCCAGACACGGTCAGTACAACCCCGTATGCTGAAGGTTACCATATTTTGTCAGGACATCGTAAGCTCACTTTTACGAAATAAGAAAAAACTACTGAGTAGGGTGTCATTTCAAAAATACGTGTTCACTGATGACAAGACTCCTCAGCAGCTCAAGTTCTTGAATTATCTGCTCGTCAAGTTGCGAGAAAGGGAGAAGGCCGGGCAGATGAATCTCACTATTAGATATCTTCGAGGGGAACCGGCTATTGTTCCAGTGGATTGTGGCAGCAAATCGAAAAACTAGCCGGCTCACTAAATGAATCATCACTCGTCCAATCCAACTCACAATCAAATGCATTCCAGTCCAATAAAAAATTTTTTCAACCTGGAACGGATTGCCAGTGGATGTGGTTTGTGCTCCCAGTGTTAACGCCTGTATGGACCTATATGATTCACATGGATTTCACTCACTTGGTGCCTGATTGAATTCTAAAATTTGTATATATTTTTCATGTAATTTTGTTTATTTACTTTATTACTTACATACGGTATCAATTATTTTGTTTCTGAGCTCCATAGGCATAGCCTCAGCTCTTGTCGTTGAATAATAATAATAATAATAATACTTATAATAATAAATGTATAACCAGTTTTTCACAATAAAGCCTCGAATTTCGGAAAACAACGGCGGAAGCAAAGTTGTACGCCTGTGTATTATGATATATTTATTTACTTATCAGGGTTTTAACCATTAAGGTTTAAATTAATATAAAAATTGAATATATCTATTGTTCAATATAAAAAAAAACAATTGACAACTAGAACACAAAATTTGATTTGGTCTTTGAACCCTATGAAAACCTTGTAATCACAGCGTCCTCGTCAAGATCAATGTCCCTGTGAATGTTCAGAAGGATTAAAACAAATCCGATGCAAATCTCGGAAAATCCAAATAGAAAATATCCCAGAAAAATTTTCCCAAACAACTATAAGGGTTATAAAATCATCAAACATTCAAACGAACCGGTCAAGCCGAGTGCCGATAGTAACAGTTACAGTCGACCAGGGGCGGATCCAGACGATGTTCGAGGGGGGGGGGGCATAGAAAGTCACGGCTCATATAGGTAACAAAATAGCGGAATTTTTTGTTGGTACCTAGAAAGATGGATTTTAGTAGATGAATCATATCATATTCAGTTTCCAAAACTTTTGTAGGACAAGAACAAGAAGAATTTTTCATATAATTCATAAATATATGTAATTTTAATTCATAAGAAAACTCAGGCGCAAGAAAGTATAAGGTGTAGTAAAAAGAAAACCATTATTTTTGCATAAGGAACAAGACTTCAATTAACATAGTTAGAATGATCTAATTTGGGTCAAATATGCGCTGGTTCGTTTGATAACTACAGTTCAAAGTTAACAATTGTGCCTTAGGGAAACAGCTTAGATAATTCGCTGCCAATCTCACTAAACACACAGCAAAACCTTCCTGACCGTTTCCGAAGACTTACCGCGTTTCGACCACGACCGTTTTTACTTGACGTCATAAATGATCATCACCAGGTACCAAGCGTTTCAAAAATGGGTCGATTTTGTTGCGATTCCGCAGTGATTCGCAGTGGAAATTCGGTCCATGCGGTTTATTGTGTTAGCTCGTGTGGTATCCATACATCTAGCATCTTTTTGGGATCAGCCTTATGTAAATAGTGTTAAGCAATCAAAACAGGATTCGACAATGTCCATGTTTTTATCAATATTTTCGACAATTGGCCTCAGGGCCGCCGCCAGACATTTTAGCTCCCCGGCGAAATAAAATTTCACCGCCCTGTTTTGGCTAATTTATCTGAATTTTCTCTGAAGGAGCCTCTGTTATTCCTCTCAGGCATCTTTTCAATTCTATATGAAACCGTATTTTTCAACTCGAAATCACCTTGTCAAAATTATCAGGACGTCCTCCATTGCTTAAAAGCATGACGCTCTATTTATAAATCTACAGCAAAAAAAGACGTAGTTCCTAAGGGTGCAAAAAGTCTTGTTTTATTAACTGACTCTGAGTCTCTACAATTTGACGCCCCGTCAAAATGTCCGGTATACCGCTCCTGGCGGCAGCCCTGATTGGCCTTCCAGTGCGTGGTGCATCTTTAACATTGAAATTACCGGAACGGAATCGACGAAACCAAAATTGCACGTGATTGGCTATTACAGTATCACGTCCAAAAACACTATTTACATTTTCAACCACTTTTTGTCTGTATCTAAGAAAAACTATAAAATATAGCGTAATTTTTTTTTGCTAGTGTCCGTCTTTGTGGCGTGTTCAAACTTAACTGAGTCAACTCATCACAAAACTGTCAGAATGTTTTTGTAGTGCGAAATCTCATGTTATTAAAAATTTAATAACAAATTCTAGTCTCCTATTTTTTGACTAGCGTATCTTTGTATAATATTTTCAACATTGTGACTGCTGCGAATGGTTCTATGTAAATGCAATAATGCCAATACATTCAACCTGTCTTCAACCATTCTAGATCATATCCAATATTTCCGGCGGATACAGGGGCCATGGCCCCCATGCCCCCCTCCCTGTATCCGCCCCTGCAGTCGACAGCAGTTATTACTTCTGCAATTTCAGTTTTGAAACACGAAACATATTATACCTGTGCTTTTTTTTATTCAAACTCCGAAAAAAAATTTAGATAGAAAGAATTCCAGAAAAATTTGCCGTTCCTGGTCTAACAATAACAGCAACAAAAAGTTTAATAAAATCATAAAATATTCGAACGTGCCGACAGTAGCAGCTGAAATTACATCTGATATTTCAGTTGAAACACTTTCTCTAGGGATTAGGATTGTAAACCTATCGCTACGAGCTATTCATTAATTTTTATGATACCCTCATTTGTATTCTTATCTATTTTGGGAACTCGTTCAGATATTAATTCTTCGAAATATTTTGTTCATATTTATGCCGTTACGCGTTTGTGTACCAATTGCGTAATTCTTGTACACTTCTACGGAAAAGATGTGAATTTTGTAATTCACAATTAATATTGTTATTAATTCCATTTCGTACCTTGTCTGCTTGAAAGTGGTATGTGGTTCTATTTTGGAGGGGGGGGGGTCATGACCCCCCTGGGACCGCGCTTGAACACAACTCCTCAGGCTTGTCGGCGTTCGCTTTGCTGAAAGTTGCCGAATTTTATTGCCACATGGGGCGGCTTCTGGATTATTTTTATTTTCAATTCTCCCATCATAATGTTGATTCCTCAGAATATAATGCAAAATATTTGAGAAACGATACCATTTCACCATTTCCAAGTTATCCTTCTTAAGAAATATTAGAAGTTTCATTATTTCCTACCACATTCCATTATATTATAACATTTTTTAATTTTTATATCAAACGAAGGAGAACTGACGTAGAAGATGTTATCACCGTTGTGGCCAAACTTAAATGGAGCTGGGCAGGTCATGTCGCACGGATGAGACGAGAACAGTGGACAAAGCGATTGCTGGAGTGGAGACCACGAGCAGACAAAAAGAGCAGAGGAAGACCGCCTACACGATGGACGGACGACATAAAAAAAATATCTATATCTAATAACTGGATTCGGACAGTACAGGACAGAAGCGAGTGGAATAAAATGGGAGAGACCTATGTCCAAACAATGGACGCAAAGGGTTGTATGAGGATGAATGATGATGATATCAAATTAACTACAGTTGGGCGTGGGCCCATTCAAAATTTGAATAAGGGTTCATCCGCATAATCCGATAATCCAAAAAAAAAAATGTTCAAGCTCCCTATAAAGTCCCAACTGGGCAGAAGAACCTGAAACTGCAGGGTCCACTCTAGAGGGGCGGCAAAGAATGGAATTAGCTACTTTTTCCGAGAATGAATTAAATGATTTGTTTTAATCTCAGAGATTTTCACAAATAATTTTTTTATCAAATACAATTTTAAACATATTTGCATCGAGAATGTATGCAACATCTATTCGAATTAGTAATAATGGTTCATCCGCATCACCCGGTTCTTTTATTTATTCATATCTGAGAAAAAAACGAAATGTTCGAGTGTTTTACGAAGCCTAAACCTAAATTCAATTGATATATCTTATCATTTATTCATAAAAATTCAGTTGAGCACGTTTATTGTTTATTACATTCCACGTTTCACAAGCAAACAAACGCCATTCAACATCCCTCGGCTTCCATTCGTACGGCACCTAATTTCTTTGATTCTAACTCCTTCCCATGACTTTCAGGCCTCTTGAAATGGCTTGTTGTGTCACTCCCAATGATCCAGCAAATTCTTGTTACGTCTGACACGAGTCTTGATCGAGGAATACCTCCAATTCTTGATCTTCGAAAACCTTCTCTCTTCGACGTCGAAATCACCGTTTTCGAAGCGTTTAAACAACTCTTGGCACATTCTTTCACTAATAGCGGCCTCACCATATGTATTTGAGAGCTTTCAATGAGCCTCAGCCGCAGATTTATTCATATTAAAGCAAAAAATTAAAACCTCCTGCAAATGACGACAATTTGGCTCGTAAGCTGACATGTTTAATCGAGAATAGCCTTACGATGCAGACACAAATCGACTAATATTTCTATGGCGTTATGTTTACAAATACTGAAGCTTATTGTATCTACGACCTATTTATTTCGACTACCACTTACCGCTACAGCAATCTATTGCAAAACGGCGGAAGCGAAGTTATGCACCTAATCTAATGAATAGACATTATTATTTACAGTTCAATTCAGCTTAGATCTTCGAAAATTGAGATCTCAAGAGTGTACCAGCAATATGAAACTTACTTGAAAATAATTGGTCCATCGTATCCTGGTGGTGGAGTCCATTGTACTTCCAGAACATTTTTTGGATTTGGAGAACTGTGAGTAGTCGTATCCCTTTCGTTGTCACAATTTATTGTGTGGGCAAATTCACCCATGTTTTCGAATGTACCTACTATTCTTCCATCGGGACTTCGCCCTTGTATCATGAAACCTTGGAAAGGGGTGCCCAGTAGAGACCTTACTACCACAATCACTTTTCCTTGGAGCCTCCTTGGAACTATCGAAAATGGTGAAACGCTGTTTTGTGGCAGACTTCCTGGATGCTCTGGTAACATTGATCGACATATTTTTTCTGGAGCACCTTGGGGCAGGGAATTTGTCCCGATTAAGGTGATTACTAACCATACCAGCACTTCCTGTGAAGGAAATTTTTTTAATAAGAAATGAGGTGTTGATATCATATGATCAAAAAAACGGAGAAAGGAAAAATTCGACAAATCGACCTGCAGTTGATATTTTTCGCTTCTCTAGATTCTGATAGTTGTTTTACAAGTATATTGTTCAGCAAAATAACTGGGGTATTTTAATTCATGTTTATATTAACGTTACCGTTCCTGATATTTATGATAATGCTAGGAGATGGATTAAAGACTCACTCAATAAGTTCTGAGAACATTTCCGGAAAATGAAAAATAATTTGAAACCTTCCTTCTAGTCAGACTCCCCCTGCATAATAAATATCGAACAGAATGTGCTTGACTACTCAAATCTTCAGGATAGGTTCAGGGTTTGAATATCTGGCTCAACCCTTTCAAGTGATAGGCGTTTAAGTTTCTAGGAAAGTCTAGTGAATGATTAGGAGTGAGTATTTTGAATAATTCCATCTAACAATTAATGATTTTCCAGGTTTTTTTTTAATTGTTTTTAGTTCCAGATACATATAGTATCAGGTTATAACGTTTGACGTCTTATTCCTTATCTCCATCGTCTTTATCAGTCCAAATATTCTCCTCCAGACCTTTTTCGATTTCGTCATCATTCCTTCTCTCCAACTTTTGCAAGGTCTTCTTCTTCTTCCTTGTGGGGCTTAACTTTCGAACCGTATAATATCATGCTATTCACTATTTAGTTGTGAATTATCTTCGTGTTATCGATGTTCACGTTTTTGACCCATAATAACTGTTCAGCTTTCCTTCCCTGAACATGAGTTCTCGAATATTCGGGTAGTTGCATCTCATTATTTGGGTCAGATTTTCTCTTTGAATCAGATCCCATCAGATAACAAAAATTCATTGTATAAGTTGTGCGATACATGACAGGCAAATGTAAATTGTTGAAAAAATTCGATATTCCTGATTTAGGGGTGTTCATTGTTTTATTTAGACTCTGAATCGTTTAGATTTCCAGGATTTCCTCACACGTTGAGATTTCTAAAAAAGCGTCCGAATAAAATTTTCCAGAGTTTTCTGATGCTATTAAATTTCTCAAAGATATTTGTGTCATCAATAAACTTAATCGGACGCAAGCTCAAGTTCAAGGTCATTTGACGAAAGGATCGGCAGTTTTACTGAGAACTCATCCGTTCTCAGCTTTCTATCTCGGCATTTTTCGACGATTTCGATATTATTTGTTTTTCGTATTCAAGCACTACTCTTGGATTCAAACACCACCAACAAGTTGAAGAATTTCATTACTGGGATGCACAAATTCTAGAGGTATATCTGAGCGCTATCTTTCAGGGGGGTTCAACTTCCGATCGACACTAACAGAGTGTCTTCCGAATATCGAAATACCAGTTCTCAGAATTTTCAGATTACTCTTTTTCTTCATGTCATATTTCACTTTAATTTTCAGAACATTGCTTATAATTTGCTTAGGTACGACGGTACGATTACGAAGTTTTCTCTACCAACACCCAATTTACAAGGTAATTCATTTAAATTCTAAGAACCAGCATTAATTTAAATCAGGCTGCAGCACACTTGGTCGATGGCCATTTGTTTACGAACAATAATAATTTATGTGAACATTCTTCCCTTTTCAGAATATGCGAATGACCCTAATAATAATGATATAATTAGTGAAGAAACTACCTTGAAGAAGGCACAAGAATTAACAACCTTCTTCGAAGTTCCTTTAACAACATCTCAGGAAGTTGTAAATGAGCTGACTGTTGGCGAAATGATTGATAAAAGTATTTCCAATTTATCTGTTTATGCATTTTGAAGAATTAAGATTTCATCATGAAGTTGTCTACAATCTATTTACTTTACTTTCAAATGGTGTGTTAGTTTGTAAATATATAAGAAATCCGAGAATGCAGTTGAGTTCGATTAAGAAGTCATTTCATTTTCTTATACTTTGTAAAATCTGTAATGATCTATCTATCGTATGTATCTATCATTTCGACGAAATAAATCAATTATACTTTTTTTGGAATTATAATTTCACCCCGATTAATAGCTCCACTACCTAATTTGCTAATAGATGGCACCACTATTGGCACTATCTGTATTATCCACTTTCAAATAATATTATTCTTAGTTGGAAGACACTTCGATTGGAGGCGCCACTAGCCAAAAAAATAGAGTTCTGGTTTCTTGACGACTCCACTTGTTCGGTGGTCCTAGTGGTCATTTTTACGTCGTCAGGAAATTCCTGGAACCAGAATATGGAACAGGTCTCAAATCTCGCCGTTGAATATGGCTCATAGGGTATTTTCGTATGTTTTCCGTTCCTCGGATTTTTTGCTGGAGGAAAATTGAGAAATTCAGATCTTCCTTTCCATGCGCGACACCTATACATGAATATGTATCGCATGAAAAAAATATTAGAGATTATCTAGCATCTCCGGGAATTCATTGGATCTTTAATCTTTCGTTGGTCTTTGGGAAGCAGGTGTCATATTTCACTTGAAGAGATCGATTGGATCTCAGTTTCTGGTAATGGAAGTATTACAAACGGTTTGCGTCAGGATTGAATCAATTTTGAATTTTCGATCGATAGGGGTTCTAGTGAGCTCCCGAAATGATTGTCAGGGACTGACTACGGGAAATTTTTCAATAGGTTCGAATATCCTTTCGCGACCAGAAAATGAAGTCACGGGAATTCAAATGGATCGTTTGGAGAGATGACAATTAACTTAACAAATTGTTAGGGTGTTTTGGAGGCAATGGGATCATTAGTGTATCCACTAAAATCTTAGGCGACTTAAATGGACCAATTCAATGCCTAAAATGAATTAATGTGATGTAGTTTTGTGGTTTCAGCCTGGACTACATCCAGTAGAGTAGCTGTTTAGAGTCGTTCAGGAACTAGTGATGAGTTCGGACAACATACATAGCTCCAGTGCGAAAAATTCGGACCCATAAGGGTATTGTTACACCTGAAATTATCAAACCTGCTCATACACTAAACGAATTACCGCAGGAATCAAAGTTTATAAAAAATTATTCAACACATTTTATGAGCTGGAAAGAAGCAAAGAAGACGTATTTCTGGCATATTTTCTAAATTCATCGAAGAAATGGAATGATAGATACCACTTTTTTCCATGCGGCATCGAATGAACACAGCAAATACTTCGATCACTTCAATAACAGACTCTAACCCTACATGGAACAAGCCCTCAACAACAAATAAGTACTACGCATACAAAAGTAACTTATGTTCTAAAGAACATGTTATAGAGAACTCTCCGCAAAATACCCTTCGCTTCGGTTTCATTTTCAATAATCGTCAAAAAATTATAAATTCGTGTCATATGACATATGAAGTTATGGAATAGGTGTTAATATTTTGTGATCAAATTAGATATAAAAAGGGGTATTTTTTATATCATTCGTGCTGAAATAGTTATTCTCTATACCTACACAGGCGACATCTCAGCTCAATCGAATATTCTTCATCAGTGATCCAAGAATTATTCGCAACTAGTCTCAGCTAAAAATTCCGAAATGAAAGATAGTTGTGCACAATGGTAGCACCCACAACGAGTTCCAGTTGAATCAATTAATTATTTCAAAAATGGTTTATAATTGACATTCAATGAAAATTTAAATTTAATTAAGTGATCGACAAATTATTCAAGTGTATTTAATTCGTACTATTACTGATTTGTAGCGAAAAGAACTTCAACAAAACAGTTGAGTTGACCTTTTTGTCAGAGGCTATTCTCATGGTTATACAGACTCACATCTGAAATCTTGTTAGATTCAGTCTGATAATTTGCTTTAATTTCGAGAGGTATCGTTATGAATTAAACACAGGAAGGTTATTTCATTTTATTTCCTTTCATTCATTCCAATCAAGAGAACATTCATTCACAGTCCACAGATGTGAATAAGTATTCACGGAGTTCCCATATAAAACCTTGTTCTAATTTTGCTGGAACCACATAATTCAATTATTGGTCATTGCGGTAACAACAAGGACATCAAGTGCGATAATATGATGAGGAATTTCTGGCAACATGGTAATAATATGGATACCTATTGTTATTTCAATTTTGATTGAAACAAGTTTTATAATTTCTATGTTCAGAAATATTATGAATATTTCAAAAAATAGTTATACATAGGTATAACAAATGAGTTTAATGAATTCTTCCAACTTACGTTGCATACAAAATTTCATAATATTTTGATGAAGATTTAAATGTAGAAACATTCCAGAACAAAATATGTAAGGAAATGAGATCGAACGTATCGCTTCGAGCGACAGCATTGAATTCTTCGTTTTTGCAATTGTCAAAGAAACATAAATGGAATTGTTCCAAAAAATTTTAAATTGCTTACGATGAGGTCGTTTTTTCAGATTGCATCTGTGATGTCCGTAAAAAGTGTCTGTAGTGAACTTTGTAAGAACATTATATGTGGCATTGGTGTAAAAAAAGTAATATTGGCCATGACGTATACAGGGTGGCCACTTTTGTAATGGGATTGTATAGGTAACTTTTTAACCATAAGAGTTAGAAGGTCGGTCAAATGGAGAAAAAGTTGCATGCTTAGAAGCTTATCAAGCAGTTCAAACAAATCGAGATTATCAGGGCCGGTTATTGAGATATCATAAGAAAAGTAAATTATGTCATTTTGATTTTTCTTTTTTTCCCACTTCATTTCAAATATCCTAAGAAAAATACAGGAATTTTTTATTCGACAGTAAATTATTCTCAATTTGAGGTAATCAGATTTCGTATCCAACGTATCGTACTCTCTGGGCCACCCTCAACCTCATTTTTTTCAATACGGACCTACATATTTTATGACATTTCTCGAAATAACTTTTAACGCTGAATTCGACGAATTTTCATACAATGTCATTCAAAGTAGATTTTCAGGTGATTTTGGCCTCCACCCAATTTTCTTTGGGTCGGATCTGTATTACATTAAGGTACCTTTAGTTTAATTAACAACATGCAATATGCAATAAATTTCGATAAGAAAATCAACTTAGCCATATTGAACTAAATGAAATATATTAGAATCAAAGCAAGAAACCTTGGTTCTTCTTTTATAATAATCATTTAAATATTTCAATTCATAATAATTAAACGAAAGTATCATTTAATGAAAGAAAAATCAAATGATTATTCGAAAGTAAATGAAAATTAATGAAGTAAGTGTTCGAAATGTCCACCATTTTGTAAAATGCACTTTACGGTTCTGGAACCCATACTTCTTATACATTTATTGCTTGTTTGGTCTCCTTGAATACCTTCCAAAACATTCTCAATTTTCTCGCGAGGTATCACTATTGTTGTATTTGTCATTTGTTCCATTGAAACAAATTACAGAATCGAACTTTATTTTGAGATCATTACGATATATTTTTTGCAAGGCTTGGTATTCAAATTTAAAATCATTGTGTTCGCGTCTCTTGACTATTTTATTAAGAGCAGTTTTTGAGAAATTCCATTCACTGGCCACAGTTCTCGATTTTTTTTTCTGGATTCGATTGAATTTGGGTCAGAACATTGATATCGTTAACAGACTTGTTTTTTTTTACATACACACCATTAAATTTGGATGAGGGTCAAAATCACCTGAAAATCAACTTTGAATGACATTATATGATATATCGTTGAATTCAGCGTCAAAAGTTATTTCGAAAAATGTCATAAAATATGCAGGTCCGTATTGAAAAAAAGGAGGTTGAGGGTGTCCCAGAGAGTACGAAACGCTGGATACGAAATCTGAATACGTCAAATTGAGGATAATTTACTGTCGAATAAAAAATTCCTGTAACATTTTTTGATAATATTTGAAATAAAGTGGGAAAAAAAGAAAAATCAAAATGACATAATTTACTTTTCTTATGATATCTCAATAACCGGCCCTGATAATCTCGATTTGTTTGAACTGCTTTATAATGCTTCTATGCATGCAACTTTTTCTCCATTTGACCGACCTTCTAACTCTTATGGTTCACAAGTTACCAATACAATCCCATTGAAAAAGTGGCCACCCTGTATATCCGAGCGATTCAGGAGAGTAGAATAGTCTATGAACAATATTTTTGGATAAAAATTGAGATCAACTATTGATGGTGTTGCTTGATGTATCAGGGGAGGAACTATGATAGTAGTCACTAGATAGAACATAGAAAAAGAAGTTTTGACTGCTTTCAATTGTATAGTACTTCCAAAATCACTTGATGAAAATGAAAAACCGGTTATTTTAATCTTCTATCTATGATGTTTTGTCAATTCCATAAGGGTGCGTACCGTAGGCCCTACATCATCGCGAAATGATTCTATACAGGTTGGAATCCTGTAGTACTACTCATTTTTTGATGTTGTTTATATCCTAACATGGAAAATTTCTTTGTCTTTTTTTGAATTTATAACAAAATTTTTCTCATGTATTTTTCTTAATTGGTTGATTATAATAGTTTTCATCATTCAACAAAGTAAGATTTTGATGATATTGATAATGATCAGTAATGACTTCCGGAGAACACAGAAAGAAACTAAAAGTTGATGTTGAAAATTGAATTCTTAAGTAAGTCTGTAACTGAAATGCAGGAAAAAACGATATTCTGGAAGTAAACAATTGTATTTTGAAAAGAAATAACTGGCTGTTAACTCAACAAATAAACAACATAGAGAAAAAATGTATTAGATACCAAAACAGTAAAACAAAATTCAGAAATAGCTAAAAAAACTGTCAAAATAATTCACACAAGGATAGAATATGTAGTTTACAAAATCATAGCTCAAACGTATGCCACACTGATTGAGAACGCAAAAAAATACTCTTAAAATAAATGAATATCAAAATTCCAACAAACATCATGAAATATAATGATTGAAAACAGGGTTTTCAGGTCCGGAGAGAAAAGTGTAGCTCCATATTTTCAGAAAGAATAATCAGTTGATATTGTAGAGGATCACATCAATAAATAACCTGGATTTCAAGAGGAGAAAATAACATAGACAAAGGCAGGCCACCTTGAGAGCTTTTGTGTAACTGCTCCAATACCAAAGTAGGAAACCATCAGATAAATCACATCATTGAAATGTCAGTATAATTCACCAGAATATCCAATCTTCGATTCGACAATGTGATCAACAAGTTAGAATGTGGACTAAATTACCCTAAAGAAAGCAGAGAACTATACAGAACATTGTCTGAAGAACAACCGAAAGCTATCCCGATTAACGACTATAATTTAATAGGAATATAATGCAGACCTGAACAAAGTCATGGACAAGCTGCAGTATATTTTCATAAAACAACTGCAGAATAGTATGTACCAAAAGTAAATATCATAAGTTTGTCAATATATAGACCACCAAGTGGATGTTTTCAAACATTTTTCACAAAGATGGAAAGCATTGGGAATGATACTTCTAGAAGATAAGCAAGTAATTGTAGCTGGCGATTTTAATAATAAAAATTTTCAAAACAAATGAGGATCGACGTGACCCAACAAACCTTATGAACTCCTTCAATCTTAAACCAACCATAAATGAGTATACAAGAGTCACAAACACAACAAGTTCTTGTATTGATAACATTTACAGAAATATACACAATTGGAAAAATCTGGTTATCGAAATGCATGTATCAGATCATAGAGCACAAAAAATAATGTTTACTACGAATTACAAAATGAAGATAAACTAAGAATCTAAGCTTACACTTTTTCTAGATTTTTTTGGTCAAAGAGTGAAAGATAAATTTCTGGGACAGTAACTAGATCAAGATTGGCAACTTGTACAGGAAGTGAATAAGGAACATGTGGATGGACAATGGAACGTTTTGATGACAGAATTTAAAGAAATATTCAATGATAATTTCCCCAGAAAAAAGAAATATAAAAATAACTGCCAGCACCTATAATTGATGACATACAAAGTAAATTAGACATTCTATATGTCCTCAAATCAGCTGTACAACGAAGCTGACAAAAATAAGAAGAAAGAATATGACAAGGCTCTAGGGGAAGCAAAAAAAATGTATATGAGAACAAAATTAAGAGATCAGAAGTGGCAAATCTGCAAGGAAATTACTTGTAGAACCCATTATGCAAATGATTGTGAATTGGAAAGAAAATCAGAAGAAATTGCAAACAATTTCAATGAGCACTTCAGTTTTCAAGAATGCAATAACAACTATTCTCAATAATCTATAATAAATACCTATTGATTTCACCAATATAAAGTATATGAATAAGTCATTTTATATGGAACCAACTACTGCTACGGAAATTGAACACTTATCTAAATCAATAAAAAATAAATTCAGTAGTGGAGACGAAGTTCCTATCTCAATATTTAAGTAATACTTTGCTGATTGATATTGTGTCTGCAGAATTAATATGTGCTGTCAATCGGAAAAAAAATTATACACTGCTTTTTACCTGTTGATATAATACTACATGATTTTTGCGCATAACATGAATTCAAGTAAATCACATTGGAAAGGCGATATTTCGTAGAAAATCCTTTTTGTAAACTATATAATTGAATGAATTAAGCTGTAACCTTAATTAGGTGAAATGTGCTACCTTCATCATTAAAATCTCAAACAAATAAAAGATTAACGACATTCCTCAAAGAACAGTGCTAACCGTAGACACGTGTTTCGGGCTTTCGGACCTAATCAGTACGGTGAAAAAGTGTTCTTCACAAAGACACACTGATACACAAGAATCATACCTAATAATAACTCTAACAACACGATCTTATTGTAAAATTTGGTAAAAATTTTCATATATTTCATATATTTTTTTTTAAATACACTTGTGAGGACGCAAACTCGGTTATGGCCCTGTGATTTTCTGAAACTTTGCTATCTAGTCAACACAACAAAAATATATCGTATTATACATCGCATAATATACCCGAATATTTCTTTTTTCGAATTGTAATGAAATTTATGCCATAAGTCAAGCTCAGTGTGACCAGATTTAGTAGAAATCTAGTTTTTTAGTAGATTTTCCGCATTTTCATGAAGTTCTTATTAGGAAGAAATCATTTGTTAGATTTTAGTAGTTTTAAAAAAATCTAACCGAGAAGGTTGGGAATTCGGATGTCTAGAGTTTCCGATGAATCCATTCATTGTTCATTGAGGTTCTACGTTCTACGTGATTCAAGAAGAACGTACCTACTTAAACATAATAAAATCATAAAACTTCTTTGGTGGCTGTCTGCTGAGAATAAATACAAAAAATTATGGAATATCCGAAGGGTAACCTCATTAAAAACAGATGGTGTTTAAACTTCAGTTGAAAATTTACCATTATTTTCTATTCAGTTGAAAAAAATAAATGTAACTGAAATTTCATCGACAAATTTGAGTGGCTGAATATTTCAGATTTAAATAATATATTTATTCCACATAACAAAATCGTTTTTTAGGTGACCTGGCGAATCTGCAAGAGAGCACATTTGAGATAAATACTTTGAAGACTTCCATTTCATCCAAAGATTCAATTGAATTAACATGAAAAAGAAATACATGACAATGCAAGTTAATTCAATTTAATCTGTGGATGGCACAAATGAAAGTATTCAAAGTCAAAAATCCCAAAAGTGATTTTTTGGAGATACGCACGCCCTTCTCAATTGAAATGGCAGTATTGATAATCATAAATGGAATTGATTAATTCCAATTCAGAAAGATACTATTGAAGCCAAATATAATTATCGAAAAAATTTTTGTTACTTAAAATCGTACTTATAAACTTTAACGTCATATATCATTTACACCATAAAATAAAAGGATCTTTGAATTGTTTCCGAAAAACGTATTTTTTATTAGTATTTCAGAATCAATTTCGAAACGAATTTTGTATCTAGTACCTCAAACACTAATGTTCAAAGAATTTTGTATTTGGTTATTTTTTATTGGGTTTCTTGTACATCTTTGCCAGCGATTGCAGTTTGTGGCGATTGAGTGTTTTTGGCAATATTCAAAGTTATTTGGGAACAGATCTTCAATGAAAATAAGTAAGTTCTGAAAAAAACACAAATGACAGAAACGATTTTCACGATGTCATTTCCTTGTTTTATTTTCGAATCTGTGAGCATCTCTACTATCTATCCTACTCATGAAGTGAACTTTTACCATAAGAGACATTAGAATGAAGTGTGTTCTGAATAAAAGTGAAAATATAATGCAGCGCAAGCTGTGAAATTATGTCAGTAGATTTTTGATAGATTTCTGAACGATGTTGGTAGATTTTTAGTAAATTTCTGTGGCAGACATCTTACAGAAATCACGAATCGGAACCTACACTATATACCTACATGTTGCAACCATCGCAGTCGTCTGGCGTACTTTGAATAGTGTGCTACGTGATGTTATGTGAGCGGGTAATTCTTTAACGTATGCGAAATACTAGGAGTTGTGCAGAAAATATAGCGAACGATACATCGAAATATATTTAGCAGCTTACTTTACATTCATTAAACGACACGTTAAAAAAAACTGAAATTATTTGGTTGAGGGGATTTCGACATTTCGAGAAATTTTTCTATTGTAGCCCTTTGGCGGGAGACATTGCCACATACCAAATTTGTTTCACCTGTTTTATTTTGAGGCACATTTATGGGTCGTCGATCCAAAAAGAAGTTGGATGCAAGAAAATATGGAACTAATACGGAAAAAATAATCCGAGCAATCAATGCAGTTCGAAATGAAAACATTTCTTCTGAAGTATACAACATTCCCAGAAGAACTCTTTGGAATAAAATTAACAAAAGGTATATAGGTGAACCCGGAGGCATTAGTGCACTAACATATACCGCCAGCACTTCATTAAATTGCCAAAAAAGCATTTTTAAGGCATTGGTAAAGTCGCACCGATTTGCGGGTCACTTCGCCAAATTTTTGAAAATAAAAAAAAAAGACTTGTGCACCTTTTCATCTGATTTTAATCACAGCAATCGACAACTAAAATTTTAAATTAAACATACTTTGCACAGGACTCATTTCACAAAAAAACGAAAACACCAAGAAAACTATAAAAAGTGGTGCAAAGTCACACCGCTCTACGGTACCGCATGATAATATGATGAAATGTACAAAGATTGATTTATGTTATGATCAAATTCTTTTGAACGTCATATTATGGACTAACGCTTCATACCCTTGCATGAACTCTATTGTCTATACTATATACCTAATCATTTTCAAACCTTCATCACGTTTGTCCTCTATTATGACATTGTCATTTTCAATATTGAAAAATATGAATATAATTAATATGTATATCGTACAACATTTAGTGCATTTGTCAACTGCAGGCTCGCTCAAGAGGCCGGCATATCGGTATTTTGCCGGAGCGGCGAATATTGGAGGGTGGCATTTTCTACTTTTTCCCAGAAATCCGAATTCCTATAAGAATGTATTTTTTCAAATGCAACGAATTTCACATATATTATGATTTTTCATATCATATTAACTAGTCTTGGGCGTGGGCGCATTCGAATTTGAAATAATGGTTCTTCCGTATCATCTGATTGTTTCACACTATCATTTAAAAAAAAATGTTCAATCGTTTTATAAAGTCGAAATTCAGCAAAAGAACCTGAAACCTCAGGAGCGGAATAGCTATTTCTCTAATTCTGTGGTTATTCCGTTCATTCTTCCACATCTTGTAGAACAAAATCGTGCGAGAATATATCAGAAACGCACAGTTTTCATGGTTTTATTTTATTATTCTATGTTGGTACTCCGAACTTTCCGCCACGGCTTTATCTGTCAATTCATCGATTTGCCTTAAAGAAATCAGTTCTGCCAACCAAAATTTTTCAATGTAAAAATCACTAAAATATATTTATGGAAATATTTCATTTATTTCAAATAAAATGCAATGAATTAGAGAAAATAATGTATAATACTCGTACAGAAGGCTCATTCTACCACTCGTTCATTCCAAAACTCGCCACTTCGTGGCTCGTTTTTGAATTTTGAACTCGTGGAAGAATATCAATGCCTTCTGCACTTGTGTTATAAATAACTATTATAATACAAGTGCTGAAGGCATTGATATTCTTCCACGAGTTCAAAATTCAAAAACGAGCCACGAAGTGGCGAGTTTTGGAATGAACGAGTGGTAGAATATCAATGCCAATGGAAGAATGAACGGAATAGCCACAGAATTAGAGAAAATAATTGAGGAGGTATTTTCTACTTTTTCCGAGAAATTTAGATTACTAGAAGAATGTACTGAATGTTTTTTTTTTAATTTCAACAAATTTTACATTTGATTTTTTCAATAAATTTTTTCAATCAATAACTTTGATTTTTTGAATGTTGATTGGAAATTGAAATATTATTTCAAATTTTATAAATCATATTTTTACATCAAGTTAACAAAGCTTTCAAAGTTCTTTTGCGAGATTATATAGATACCGAAAAAAAAATTCAGATAATTATCTGGAGATACTTCTTTAGTTACTTTTCATATATCTGATATGATACTTTGTAAGTCGTAAAAATGCTAGGTATGATTCTTAAATTCGAAAAGTCTTGCAATTTTATTTTTGATATTAGGCATAAAAGCGATATTAACTGAACTGAAATAGATATCTTTTTTTTTTTTTCACCGTATAGGGTATTGGTCCCACATCAGCCGGGTTAAGTTTGACCAAGACTAATCTAGGTTGTCGTCAGGAAGATTCTCACTATTCTTGCTGTCCAGAGCAGTACTTCCTTCTGCGCTGTGTCAATAAGGTTTAGCTCGAGATCTAAGGAATTTGTGTGGTCTCTTAGATGGCTTTCAACAAGCCCGTTAGTACTGATTATAAGAGGGAGAATGGTTACTGTTCTCAGTTTATGGATCTCTTTCAGTTCAAAAGCGAGGTCCTGATATTTGCTGAGCTTCTCAGAGTATGCTTTGATGATATTATCATCAGCTGGGACCGTTATATCTATTATAGTGGCTTCTTTATCTACCTTGTTGAACAGCACTATGTCAGGTCTATTGTGCGCTATCTTCCTGTCGGTTTGGATGACATTATCCCAGTACAGTAAGTATCTGTTTTTTTCGAGCACAGTAGGTGGTACATACTCATTTATTTTCTTTCTAGCTGTTAGGAGACCTGTTTTGATGGCTATGGCTTGATGGTAAATTTTTGACATTGCATATATATATATATATATATATATATATATATATATATATATCTTTGATCCAATATTGCACTAAGAATCATGGAAATCAATTTGCAGGAAAGCGATAAAGACTAAATTAAGAATTTGTTTGCCAGATCACTCTCCTTGACATAATCAGTACATATTGCATGAGAGGGGACAGCCAGCAGATGGGACATAGAGGAATATAAAATTTAAAAATGATTAAGGAGTAAATTCCATTTAAAGAGAAAACAAATGGATGAACTTTTGCTTGTTCTCTTGAATAAAGGCTTTAATATTCTTTCTATTATTTTTCTTTATTGCTAGTTTTCTGTAGGAGTACGGTAAAATGATGCAGAATTCAGGAAGGAAATACGTTACAAATCTTGAGCAAAAAGCGTTTTCAACCTTGGGGATGCGCAAGCATTCATTTTCATTCAGTCTCGTTCGATAATTATGCGATACAGCCGGAAAACAATCTTTTATTTTTGGTAAATACGTCAAGCATGTTAATACGTACAAATTTCTGATATTTGAGATGTCAAGTTCATCATATAATTTCAACGTGGGATATCTACGAGGTCTAGACGATATAATTTTTAGAATTTTATTTTTTTATTTTATTTTTTTATTTTATTTTAGAATTTTATTTTGACATACTGACAACATTTTTAAATTGGAATCATATAATCCACCCCACGCAACAATTCCATATCGAAGCATCGATTCGATCAACGAACTGTAGAGTATTATAATTAATTTTCTGTCTAATATTTCCCTAAGTTGTGAAAACTTAAAGAACATTTTTGGCATTTTTATCGTTAGATAGTGTACGTGTTCGGTCCATCTCAAGTTCTCATCTAGAATTACACCCAGGTATTTGATTTCACTAGTTCTTTTAATTTTTAAGCAGTTGAATGTCTCCAATATGTTATTAGAAGATGTATGGATATACAAAAATTCACCCTTCGGTCGATCTGCTTTAGTTGGAGAGAAAGTCATAAATTAGTTTTCTGAAAATTTAAGCTCAGTTTGCTCATTTTCAGCCATTGGCATACGTCACCCAATCCCAGCTCGGCTAATTTATATACCTCACTCCACGTATCAGCAGAAAATATCAGGACTGTATCGTCAGCATATGATATCACACGACAATCCGTTGATATACTCCCAATTTCGTTCAAGTAAGCTAGGAAAAGCACGGGGCCCAGCACTGTTCCCTGAGGAACCCCTGTGTTAATAGCATAATCACTAACAGTGGTGTTTATTTTTACTTTTTGCTTCTGACCAGTCAAATAATGCCTCAGAAGAAGTAGAGGATAGAGGGTCGAGGATAGATTTTTGTGACCTAATACGCTCTATTAGTGATGACGTCACAGACCGCCATTTTAGTTCTCCTGTCAGTGTTCGGAATCCAAACAAACAACTTGTCATTCAAATTATTACGTTGTCGTTGAAGAAATTGGCTTATTTTGATAAATATGATTATTCAAGGAACGATTCTACTATTAATTGATAGACAGAAGGAACGATAATAATGCTAGTAAGTTCGAACTTGAAGTTCAACTAATAAACACGGCTTTTTACAAAATCTGGGAAACAGGATTCAATCTTACTGGTATTAACCTCATTCCTTCTGTCTATCAATTATTACTGAAATCGTTCCTCAAATACTCTTATTTATGAAAATGAGCCAATTCCTTCAGCGACACCGTACTAATTTGAATGACAATTTATTTGTTTGGATTCCGAGCACTGATAGGAGAACCAAAAATTGCGGTGTGTGACGTCACACTAATAGAGCGTATACGGGTTTACTGATAATTCATAGAAAAAAACCAAATATATTCAAGAAATGGAATTTTTATCTTTTCTGTCCAACAATTCTTATTAATTTCTTTAGTCCTTCATTCAATAATAAACTAATCTAATGAAATTTGAATTCATGAAAATAATAACACTTAATACATTTTTCCTTGCCTAAAAACTTTTCACCGCCGACTTGTATATTTGCTGTGGCGGTAGGAACGCTAGAGCGGGCCTGGTCAACTGAAGAATAATAAAACAAAAAAACAATATAAGTTGAGCTTGTCCGTGTTTATTTGACACAACAATTGCAAGCTCCGAGCAAAATTTAAAGTTAGGTAATCACATCATCCGAACTATAGGAAATTCAAGAAGAATATTAGAAAAAATATTTTCATGATTGCATATTCGATCTGATTCGAATTTTGCTGGTAAGTATATATAAAATAACCACATCTATGCAGTTTGTGGAAAATTTTATATTGAGAACCATAGAATTTTCAAGTAGAATATCGAGAAAATTATCTAATATTTCGGGTATAATAGATCCGACAATAGATATTACGTGTGTGAAAAAATAATTATTTCAAGCGTCTTTTAAATTATGGCGCCGATAGCTAATCCAAGAAGAATATCGAAAAAAAACTGAGAAAAGTACAGACAGTCAAAAATGTTTGAGAATGCATTCCTTTTTTCATTAAAATATTTATTCCATGAAGTCATTTCTAAACTACTGAGACTTCATTATCAGTTCAGATATTAGAATGATCATTAATGAAATAGTATATTCTAAAACAAGTTGCAGAATGGGCTCCTATTCCAACACGAATGCGAAATTCGTAAACGAGCGACGAAGGAGCGAGTTTTCGAACGCATGAGTGTTGGAATTGCCTTCTGCAACGAGTATTAGACGATATTTTCTCTATTTCAGTCAAGTTTTGTGGAATATTGTCGAAATTCAATGATTAATTCAGATTATATATCCTAGTGACTTCTGTATTGTATCTTGGCAGTTGGTGTGACTGTTACGAACATTGACAGATTACCGATTTTGAATATGAATCGTACGTTTTGAATTTTGAAAACATTTACACGCATTGAATTCGTAAATTATGTCTGACAAAATCGATTTAACAACCATCAGAATAAAGGGAAATTGCAAATAATGTTGCAAATCATTTCACTATATCCAAATCATATTATATTATATTGACAATTATTGACGTTTGTTGAAATTTGATAGGATTGGAAGTCAGAATAGACAACCACAAAACGAAAAACATAACTGCGAAAACGATGCTGTAATGAGTTCATTACAGCACTGTTTTTAGAACTGTAATGAACTCATTACGATACTGAAATAGAGAAAGAATTTTCTATAACGCACCTGATGTAATTAATTCGAAGATCGAAGAAAACTTTTCCAACTATAATATTCAGATAATAAGAATTCATGTTTCAACTCTAATTTGCATTATTTCATTAATCTACTACTTCACCTAATACCAACAAGTTATTTCAAATATAATAATGCTCATTATAGGGTATCTTACTGCACTTTGTGCGAAGACCTGATAATTTACAGCACGTATCGTATTGAGGTGGAAAAATATTTTCTCCTAGTAGTTGTTATACGGATTTTATAAGAATGTTACTTTTTCTTTATTGGAATTATTGTCCTGAGCATGCTTTAATGTGTCTATACAGGGTGTCCCATAAGTGGCACGTCACAGTGACACCGGAGGTAGGTCAGCTAAAGAGGGACCTAACCAGCCTAACATGACCCCAGTAAAAGTTGCATGGTTTTCGAGTTATTACCAAATTACGTTTTTTAGTGAATTTTCACCTTTTTTAACATTGTCAGGGTCAGAATTCTGCTGGAAAGCTCTCGAAGCTTATTTTTTTTGTTGTAATGGAATCTTAAATAGTTATTTAAGATGACATGAGTATGATTCTGTCAAAAAGTTATGTGGATTTCCGTAAATTAATGGATAAATCTTGATTTCAATTGCTAGCAAAACGAGAACTTCGACTTTGGACACCTGCTGTGAAAAAAAAATCCTTGAAACAAAACGCGCAAGTAACATCAAAAAATTGGGCATTTTAGACAGATTTAGAAATGGTACAATACACGAATCTTATGCCCATAAAACTAGGTATTTTCATCATTTTACCGATGCCCTACTCAACTAAGTTGAAACTAGGAACCCCGCTATCAGGTAATTTTGCCGCTTGCTATAACATTACATTTGATACCGGGCTTTGTTATTATTTGTTGAAGTCACAATAGGGAAAAAGATGGATTAGGGGAAGCGAAAAAGGAATATTATTGAAAAAAAAAGGTAAATTAATTAAAAACAGACTTAACTTTCGATTATTTATTTAATTCTTAAATCTAACTTACAGTAAATGTTCAAACTGTTTCCCTCGGACTCTAATGCATAAATGACACCGTTTTATAAAATTACGATTCAATTTTCTTAAACTAATTTCCGATATGGTCCGGGCTGCGTCGAATACGCGTTCACGCAATTCTTCCTCGCTTCTTATTGGTTTTGCATACACTTAGTTTACAATTAGTTTAAGAAAATTGAATCGTAATTTTATAAAACGGTGTCATTTATGCATTAGAGTCCGAGGGAAACAGTTTGAACATTTACTGTAAGTTAGATTTAAGAATTAAATAAATAATCGAAAGTTAAGTCTGTTTTTAATTAATTTACCTTTTTTTTCAATAATATTCCTTTTTCACTTCCCCTAATCCATCTTTTTCCCTATTGTGACTTTAACAAATAATAACAAAGCCCGGTATCAAATGTAATGTCATAGCAAGCGGCAAAATTACCTGATAGCGGGGTTCCTAGTTTCAACTTAGTTAAGTAGGGCATCGGTAAAATGATGAAAATACCTAGTTTTACGGGCATAAGATTCGTGTATTGTACCATTTCTAAATCTGTCTAAAATGCCCAATTTTTTGATGTTACTTGCTCGTTTTGTTTCAAGGATTTTTTTTTCACAGCAGGTGTCCAAAGTCGAAGTTCTCGTTTTGCTAGCAATTGAAATCAAGATTTATCCATTAATTTACGGAAATCCACATAACTTTTTGACAGAATCATACTCATGTCATCTTAAATAACTATTTAAGATTCCATTACAACAAAAAAAATAAGCTTCGAGAGCTTTCCAGCAGAATTCTGACCCTGACAATGTTAAAAAAGGTGAAAATTCACTAAAAAACGTAATTTGGTAATAACTCGAAAACCATGCAACTTTTACTGGGGTCATGTTAGGCTGGTTAGGTCCCTCTTTAGCTGACCTACCTCCGGTGTCACTGTGACGTGCCACTTATGGGACAGCCTGTATAATAATGATTGTTTTTCTTCTGCAGCTTCACCAAAAATATATGATAGAAGAACTTTCTGATATTTTACCATTTTTTTTTTCAATGTACATCATTTACAATTTGTCATATGCCTTTTTTCATCAAATAATGAATTTCGCAGGCAAAATTAATTTTATGGTCTCTTGTGGCTGCTTGTGCTTTATCGAAATCATCAAGTTTTCGAATGAAACTGAAACATTTTTTAATTAGGAGCACCCCGTCTTTTCTAAGTTCGTGGAATCAGCGATATAGCCCAGTCATATTAGGGCTTTCACCTCGGAATGAAAGATAATAAGCTGCAAATTGGTATGAACCTTTGTTTTGTCATTCTAAATGTTGTCTCAAAAGTCACAATCGTTATCGTGTCCGCGTCTCAAGATATTCAAGGTCAAAGGTCACAAAAATCGGTTTTTCGCGAATATCTGGCTTCCTATCGGTTAAATGAGATTTGCATTCATTATAAAAGTTGTAGGCTATAAAATTCCCTACAACTTTTGTTTAAACTTTTTTTCATACGACCAACCGTTTTGAAGGTAGAGCGCGAAGAGTGCACATCGTACAGTCATATACGGCCTAATGCAAGGTCAAGCGTGAGTTATGGTTATCAGTACGTTATAAAGTCAATTATTTACTTGGAAATTATAATTATTAAACAATGCTTATTATTTATGTACTAACTATTAATTATTTATATTTAATTAAAGTAAGTAACTTGATTATTTATATAATTATTCATATTTAACTATTTAAGTATAAAATATTATTAATTCTGGATTATATATTTTAGTTTTATTTTAAGTTAAAATGATAGTAAGAGTATATATTTTACACATATTTTTATTTATTATTAAATACGGCATAATTTACATTTATCAAAATGTGAGTTCAAATATCAAAAGTATCTTTGTTGATTTTAATTGTAATGAAATTGGAAATGGAAGCTAATTATCTTCTTCTTCTTCGTCGTCTTCGTCTTCTTGTCGCTCAAAAATGTTCGATTCATTGTCATCATCCTCATTATCTGTCATGTTCATCTCCAAACCTTTCAGAATATCGGGATCATATGTATTTTCTTCATCGGGATTACTTGGATACAGTGAAGCGTTGAGGCAAGCTTGTCCGTTGCACTGGCCGCAAGCTAAAGAACATTGTAGCCCTGATTTTCTGCATCCACAGCGGGAACCACAACCATTTTTGCAATTGCAAAATATTACGTTTAGTAGTTCGGCTGGTGCTGGAGGTAATAACGTTCGTATGGGCTCCAGGATTTCATTTTCAAGCATCCAGCCCCATTCTTGAGGTTCTAAGTCCTTCCCTAACCACGTTTGAATCTGGTAGTAGACACGTTTTATGTGTTGATGAGCTGCTACACTTGTTGGTGGAAGTGTTGACAGTTGTACAGGTTTATTTAGTTTCGTAAATTTGATGAATTGCGTGTAGCGGAAATGATCAATGTTGTCCTCAGATTTTGGAGCATTATATAATGCCAACAAGATGCGCACTCCATTTTCTAATAATGTTTGTTTTGGGCAGTTTTCTTGTTGAAATACTTCCACCAGTTTATCTAAATCAGGAATTTTTTCCAATGCTCTAGTAACAGTTTTTTTTCCTTTTTTAAATAGCGCAGAAGTCGTGTCACAGCCACTCAATGCGTGTAAAAATAAAATGTGCTTTTTAGTACGAGGATATTGGTCAAAACTTTTAGTAGAATATATTTGTGTTTTGACATTGCCTTTGCCAACTTTTTTCAAAAAAATTTCCTGATGATGTGACTGAGTACGTCCAATAAAAATAACGAGCAAATCGATATCTTCTCCTATGATGACAGCAGTCTTTTGATGTTCTGATAAGGCAATAGCTGTGTCAATGATGAGAACATCATTGAGAAATTGAGAAATTTACGCGTTTTAAAGAAAAGATATATAATGTCGTGTTAACTTAAAATAAAACTAAAATATATAATCCAGAATTAATAATATTTTATACTTAAATAGTTAAATATGAATAATTATATATAAATAATCAAGTTACTTACTTTAATTAAATATAAATAGTTAATAGTTAGTACATAAATAATAGGCATTGTTTAATAATTATAATTTCCAAGTAAATAATTGACTTTATAACGTACTGATAACCATAACTCACGCTTGACCTTGCATTGACTGTACGATGTGCACTCTTCGCGCTCTACCTTCAAAACGGTTGGTCGTATGAAAAAAAAGTTTAAACAAAAGTTGTAGGGAATTTTATAGCCTACAACTTTTATAATAAATGCAAATCTCATTTAACCGATAGGAAGCCAGATATTCGCGAAAAACCGATTTTTGTGACCTTTGACCTTGAATATCTTGAGACGCGGACACGATAACGATTGTGACTTTTGAGACAACATTTAGAATGACAAAACAAAGGTTCATACCAATTTGCAGCTTATTATCTTTCATTCCGAGGTTGACCCCTTTTTTTACCTAATATGACTGGGCTAATATTCGAGAATGAATCGAAACTAAGAATCTATTCAAAATTTCTTATGCATAATATTATTATTTCCTGATTATGTGGCTTATTCGTTCATTCTGATACATCTTGTAGAACAAAATCGTGAGGGAATATCGCAGATTAAAAAAGATTTCATGCCACAGATTTATTTATTATCTTTCAAATTTGTGATACAGTTCTGCCAACCTACAGTTTCCAATTCAGAAATCACTAAACGATATTTATGGAAATATTTCATTAATTTCAATGAAAATTCAGTGAAGTAGAAAAAAGAATGTAAAATACTCATACTCATTCGAAAACTCACCATTCCGAGGCTCGTTTGGTACCCGTGAAGGGTACAGTGCCTCTGCTCGTATAATAACTAACTATTTCGGTGGTAGGTAAAATATATTGTTATATCATAATATGAATCATGGTGTGACTTGTATTGTAAAAATTCTGCCGTTTTCCTTTTACAAAACCAACTTCACTTTAGTTATTCATCCCTCTCCTAGTAGGTAGTATGATTAATTTATGAGGTTAGGAATGTGGGCCAACGTCCTATCGATCGGGGCATTTTATTCTGAAAAGAATTGAAATGAAGCAATCTTAGCAATCCAAAGCCATTTGAGTAACATGAAATGCAATAATCATCGTTTGGAATCGCATTCGGACTCAATATTGAAAATTTCATTATTTCAAATGATTTTGAATTCACAAACATTATTCGCGATATTATTCAAGCATGACTTCTTCAAGACACATGCAATTTATAAACTCATTTACTTTTGGATTGAACTATTATTTCGCTAACTGAACGAAGAATATGTCCTCAACGCGTTCAAGCCACACGCATATTGCCAATGTTCGGCGTGGTCGTCAATATTGGTAATGTATAAAATATTTTGCATAATATGTTAGATATATTAGACAATAACTGCTAAGAAAGAACAGATACTAAATTTTGAATTGGGAATTCCCGACAATTGCTTCTCCCACATCTTGTATTCACAAAAGGGTTATTTCGTTGGATGTTTCTTAACACATTCTATGTACATACATAATTGTGTTTTTCGACATCAGTCATTACTCCGATGAATTAAACACAGATTGCTGTTTAATTTTTTGTTTCATCCCGTGAAAGAGTTGATAACATTTATACCTATTCAGAAAGCTAATTAAACAAAAATAGTTATTTTTCTAACAAGTGCGGAGAGTGGAAAGATAGCCAAACATCATGCCATCGATCAGGGAGAATTTCGTGAATTATACTTTTCTCACATAAGCTTCGTAAAACTGAGGTACCTGAGGGCTTACAATTTTTGGACGAAGAGATACAACTAAAATATTGTACAAAATTTTTGGGAGTTACTGTGGACCATACCTTTATTGGTTTGAACATATTCAACAACTTTGCAAATCGCTAAATAAAGTTTTATATACCTTGCGTGTCCTCAAATCGGAATTTGAAGTAGATTTTTTGAAAACGATTTATTATTCAAACTTTCAGGCTCTCATGAGTTATGGACTGTTGATCTGGATCAGTAGTCAAGAATCCAATTGTGTGTTCCGAATTCAAAAACTCGCCATGAGGTGTATTTTCAACTTGAAATTACGAGAAACTTGTCGAGGCATTTTCAGAAAAGAGTAACATTCTCACTTAACCAGCTTTGTACATCTACAAGTAAGTGTTTACAATTCATATTTAAGCAATCGAAATATTTCAGGAAGTTCAACAAGATAAGTTGCCACAACACAAGACATAATTTTTTCTTTTATCCTCGGTATTATCTGGCATCCACTGAAAAATCTCCAAAATATATGTGTATAAAACTGTTGAATTCACTACCAGTGCACATAAGAGAAATAGGTGACTTCAAATTGTTTCGGAAAGAGATCTAAAGTTACTGCTTCATCAAGAACCTTATAACATTTCAGAGTTCCTCTCAGGATTGAATTGATTAATTTAATTTGTATTTCTGTTTTTCTTTTGACGTTTCCCAATTTTGTTGTATTGGAATGTGATGATTTTTGGTGAATAAAATATTTATTATCATCATTATTTCATCATTTATTATAAAAATTGTCAAGGTCTAATGATTAAGACAACTGAATTTCTAAAGTCTTTCTGAAATTGATCTACCAAACTTATTTGTGTAACAGAGTCATAATTTAAATCCTCAATGAATAGTTTCGAGTTTATTTGCGATAATTACTACCAGACGCATAATGTCAATGTAGTACAATCAGTAAAAAAAAGATGGAGGTCATGCTTTCATTGGTGTGGCATAGCATCTACATTATGTTTCTATTTTAAACACTGTCTTCATTCCACAGGAGTTGATGATTTAAAGATCGAAATATTGATGGGTGGAACGATGAGCCTGTTAGGTGGTCTAGGTATGGAATATTCTCCAACGATTACTTGACCATTTTCTGCTAATAGGCGACTTTAATCTGATGCGATACTCTTGGATTTTCGGAATGCCAGAATATATTATGTTCTGTGATCAGGCAATTGGTCTATACTTTGTTCAAGGATTTCACTTCCTACAATTAATTCACTGGGATGGTTAAAGTCCTTAAGCAATGCAAATATTGGATTCTCCAGATAAACTTCAAACTGTAGGCAGATGAGATCAAAATGTATTTTGCATTGAGAAATTCAGATTCCCCGAAGTTTTAAGATGCTTTGGACCGATTTCTTGATTTTTGTTTTCTGCACTACTTGTCCTTCAATGTTTACAAGTGAAAACACATAAAATTCACTCAAAGTATAAATATCTATCATAAGTACTCTTTCTCTGAATTATTTCATTTAGAGAATTCAGAAGTGAGGAAACCCTGAAGGGAAGTATAAATTGATTTTATTTTAGTTTTATTCATTGTACGTTAGGGAGGATTTTGCTAGACTGGATTCTAACGTTACAATAAAAAAGAAACCGCGAAAAAATGTCTGATACAAGAATCGTCGACACTGGAATGCAATAATGAAATAACCTGATGAAATAAATTCTAACGACATTAATTACGACAGATGATATGATCATTCCAGAGATATTTCATTTACAAACTATGCACAGAATTCGGTTGGATTCAGAATCAATAAAAGGGAAAGTGCGTTGAACTTATGTGATGCAATTCTGAACTTCAATTACGCAATTAATAATTATTACCGTCAATGAAGTTTCACGAATATTTTTGTTTTTCAATTCTTTATTGTAACACGGCCAGAGAATAAGATTTTTATAAAATTAAAATTGAGATAATTTTTTATTACCAAATCACTCGATAACCGCTGGTGTTACATGAATCAAACAGGAATGACTTTATTGTAGAATTCAATGCCTTTTAAAAATATCTTACCATTTACCATCATAGTTAGGTCAAATAAAAAATTTGCTCTGATTTACCTAACAAAACTAAGTGAAAGTAGCTGCCTTTACGACAATTGCTGAACTATCGGCCAAATTGGCATTCCTTATGACCAATAAAAAAAATTGTCAATTTTCAAATTGAAATTGGGAAGACATAAAACATTCTTTCGAAAAAAAAATACATATTAAAACATAAAACACTCAGTATCTCGGAAACAAGCTATCTAAGGCATCTTGGTCAATAACGTCATATTTTCAGTTTCAAAATGTATAATTCAGAGATTGGACATTTTCAAAGATTCACCTTGTATGTCTATAAGGGTACGGCTTTGTGGTCTCTTGAACTATTATCTAGAGGGTAATTATTTTTCAATATTCTTCTCGTTATAGTTGAAGTTTTGGGAGGAGTTTGGAATTGTATATTTTCTCAAATTCGGATTCCTGGTATGGACATATTGGGTGAATTTTCTTCTCGAGTTTTCTATGCTTCTGGTGATGCGATCGATATGGTTTTTTTTATTGTTATTCCTCATTTGAAAGCGAAATTTCTTTTCAATCGTATTTATAAATTTTGAACGGCTATATTATTTACCCATAGTCGGGTTTTACCCGTTCACGAGGTTTTGCCCATCCACGAATTATCGGCGAGATTCAAGCATACCTTGAGAATTTCAAGTTTCTCGGTCTTTCCGTTCGAGAGTTATCGTCTTCATGACAAGCTGACAGGATTGAATTTGAGGACAGATTCGTTATCAGTTACTCCAACCTTATCGTTTGATAATATTCCTGGCCCAAATTTCGTGGACCACAGACATTGGAACGGAGAGAAATCTGTTCAGGAAATGAACGTTGAAAAACAAGAAATGATTCATTTCCTTCAATCGAAAAGCCACGTGTAGCCAAATTAATGGAGAGTTTTCAATTATAATTGATAAATGTACGGACATAGCCAGAAGAGGGGGGGGGGTAGAGGGGTTGAAACCCCCCTCCCTCCCGAAATGTGTAGAAGCCACCATTTATTGAAATGAAAAGAGGCGAGCTGGCGTGAAGCATCAGGGTCAGTTCAGATGGTCGCGCGTAAACGCGCGAAATTCATTAAGATGAATTTCCGACAAGTAAAGACTGAGACAATCAAACACTTCATTGTTTTAGTTAATTCTAATGAGTTTTTCTACAAGCTATGGTTGTATACAGTGGCATACCCAGACATAAACCTTGGGGGGATGAAGAAAAAAAAATTGCTTATTCGTTTCCGATTTGAATTCGAGTAGTTTGGAGCTTTTACTTCAGAATCTCATTAATTTTCACCTGAGTGTTCATTTTTATCATCAATTCGGCATTTTTAGCCCGTAAATAAATAATGATTATGCCGACGACAGTCGGATCAGATCAAGCCCTTTGATGTGACCGCTGGTTGATGAATTCGTTGATTAAATTTTTACACAATGAAATTATTGAGCGTTGTGACTTATTATGGATGTTCCACCTGGCGGGGATATATCCCTATTGGATACGCCACTGATTGTATAGATAAATGATATGTTGTCTTAGTCAAATTGAGTAGAAAAATGAAGCTACAAGTTGCTCCCTAATCCCTGATAAGAGGGGGGTCGTAATATGAGATTTCGAGAAGTCATAGATAGGGGACCTACTGAAAGATTTGAGAAAAATGAAATTATATATTATTATATTATATTAGTTATAACGAATTGAATAATACTGGGTATTGCAACTGGTTCTCCCACTTTTACAAAAATCACAGCGCGGGAAAATTAATAGTTTCCAGTTGCCGCATAAGTGTGGTCACGCGAAATTCGTGCAATCGATGTTGAATCTGTAACGGCCATATAGAGGCCTCCCGCATAAGGTATGGCACTCCACAGATTCATTTCCTGATCGAAAAACGATTTTGCGTTTCCTCAGGACCATATTATCAACTATAGGTAATAATCTCGGTAATAATCAACCAGGACATTCGAAAAGGACCATCCAAAATATCGCCAAATTGAGGGTATCCATTTAGCTCTTTGCGAAATTATGTGGTTCCTGCCCTCATTTCAAAAAAATGTGGGGCAATTATTACATTGCGACATCGACATGTTAGATCGAATATTTCCCTCCTGTCAAAAATTCTATGTGTCTGGAGAACAATTATCGAAAATTACAGCGAATATTTCCCTCCTGTCAAAAATTCTATATATCTGGAGAACAATTATCGGAAATTACAGCCATAATTGCATTGTAGGAAGCGAAACTGCACTGCGATAATTGTTCTGTTCATAGATGCTTAGTTTCTATGCATCTAACACAGTTCGAATCTATGGCAATTCCATTCTAAATCAGTTTGACAGGTAATGTAACAGTTTATTCGGGAAATATTCCCCCGAATTACACTCGTGCATCAAAATTACCGGATAATTTCGCATTCCAGGGTGTTTTCTTTGAAAAACTGCATTCGGTCATTTTCATTTTTGAAGAAAGAGCCCTCCACCTTCGTTGTTGGGCTCTTTCTCCAAAAATGAAAATGAACTCATGCAGTTTTTATGACAACACGCTGTCATGCAAAATTATCGGTAATTTTGATGCACTTGTGCAATTACCTACGATAATTGCATTGTAGGAAGCGAAACTGCACTGCGATAATTGTTCTGTTCATAGATGCTTAGTTTCTATGCATCTTACACAGTTCGAATCTATGGCAATTCCATTCTAAATCAGTTTTACAGGTAATGTAACAGTTTATTCGGGAAATATTCCCCCGAATTACACTCGTGCATCAAAATTACCGGATAATTTCGCATTCCAGCGTGTTTTCTTTGAAAAACTGCATTCGGTCATTTTCATTTTTAGAGGAAGAGCCCGACACCGAAGGTGCAGTTTTTATGACAACACGCTGTCATGCAAAATTATCGGTAATTTTGATGCACTTGTGCAATTACTTACGAAAATTGCCTCCCGTTAACTGGGGAAAACGATGGTATTGTTGTAATATGATTTTCGAGGCTGTCCATTGGAGTTCTATAGACAAGCGACAAAATGTATTTTCAATTCTCGGCCAGCTAAAACTGTCACGAGAAATTAAGGGCCTAACATCGAACTTCTAGTGCCAGTAGGATGAGGCTACAGGACGTCGTTCACGTGAGATTATGCAGATCATTATTTCCAAACAGGAACATATTTTGTGGCCCCCTATCTCTCTATAATTGAGATCTCCAAACGTCATTCCTAAGAGCCTGAAGGCGGTAATCGAGGAAAAAATAATTGAATTTGACACCGCAGAAAGAGCCAAGTAAAATCCAAATGTGTACTACACGCCAAGGTTCTTATTTGGATGACGTTAGTGACAAAGAAGTCAAATGATGGTGGAGCCTTGAGAATGAAATAGTTATTTATTATACAAGGAAAAAAAGTATTAGATTTTTGCTCAAGGTTGTATTGACAAAAAACCGAGAGGTAAATTCTAATATTTTTTCCGTATAATACACTTTTTTTTCTGAGATGGGAAAAACGACGATCTAATATTATATCATTACAATATATTAAATCCAGGGAATTATCGATGTGAAATATGAAGTTTTAAAATGGTAGGCACGGCAATTAGACATGCGTTGCTAAGAAAACTTTTGAAGTTTAAACTCGATTCAAAATTTGCGATCTCACTGCTTATTTTGAGTACTATAAAGTTGAAATATGTCTGATTCTAAGTTTTCTGTGACTCCACCAGAATTAGTAGAACCAACGAAAGTAGCTCCCCAAAAATTATTACCAGCTAAATCGCCAAATCGCGAAAAATTTACGAAACCGCGTATTCAAAACTCATGGTAGATGAACAAGTGATAAATATATTTATTTGAGTGATTCTCAGTTGAATATGCAATATGAATATTTGAAATCCTATATTTTTCCTAATTGTCGAATTTATAGTATGCAGAATATTCATTATTTTCTGTATCTACCTGCTGAAATCCAAGGTTTGGCATTTATTGCTCTCCTAGTGTCATCCGTTGTTTCACGTCGTTTAGCGGGCTTGAAGTTAGTTTGTTTTCAGAATTTCTGTTATAATAAGGTATTCATCTCAATATATTATGAGTTGATATGAAACGTTGATTCATAATGGGACAAGTTCGTTCTTTGTGGAGAAACCAGCGAATTGAGTGAAATATTCTATCACTGATACGTTTTCATTTCCCCGCGCTTGGGGACAAAATTTGCATACTGAAAATGACATATGCTCCCTCTATCTATGTTTATAATTCTGAAATTATGATAATGGTAGTGATACCTACTCCACCAGATATATCTGAGAAAGCAAATGCAATAGTATCTAATATATTACCGGCTTAATCCGATTTAGTATGAGGAAACATTGAAACATATGACTGATTTCGTGAATAAATCGTAACAAGAAACTAAGTAATCAAAAATTTCAAAACCTCCTATGTTATGGTGTATCTACTCAAACAAAAACGTCGGACCTAGGAAAGAAATCTAAAGTTTTATCAAGGACTGATATCAATGATTTTATTCAAGGTGATGATAACGAAACAAATTTACTTTATAAGGTACGCAGAGATAATCATAGTTTTGGATGATTACCTAATAATAATTCCAATATTTTTTATTTATTCTAGGTTCTGTTAATTTTGGGTATCAGCGTGCGTTGACGCCGTGAAGAATTATCACATATAATTATTGATCCCATTGGAGATGCTGGATCTATGTATATTGATTGTTAAAATACCTGATAAAATGACCCATTGCGTAAATGTTTCAAATTCTGATTATCTTGATTGACTCCAAGTATAGAGCACTACGGCAGCCTCATACCAAAAGTAACAGATTATTTTTAAATATTGGACAGGAAAATCTATTAACCAACGTGGGGCGTTGAATAAAATTGAAGAAATTCTCAGCTTGATTGCAGAATGCCTTGGAAAAGAAAGGTATAAGAACTACACAGGTCACTATTTCAGGGGAAACAATTGACCAATGCAGGGGGCAACATTACACCCATAAAACGTCAAGATGGCTGGAAATTAGCATCCGTAGCAGAGGCATATATAAAAGATAGTTTGAATAACAATATTGAGATTTCTAACAAAATATTGTATTGTCCATCTCCTTCCAAAAAAATTAAAATATCTGATAATATTGTTGAATAAACTCTTCAAGAAATCTTTAACATTTCTAATCAGAAACAATATGAAACATCTTCGGGAATTTAGGTTGGAAGTGACTTCAATTATTATTCTAATGAATTTAAATGTTTTATGTGTTATATAATTGACCGTTGAAAATAAATAGTAATATTTCATGTTTATTTTGTGTTTTATTGGCAGTGAAAAAAGGAAACATTTACACTTCAATAGAGATGCAGAAATGTCAAGTTGTTGTAGGTACAATAAATAATTCTTTAGTTATCTCTTTTAATTTTTCATCATCTTTTTTAAAATTGGCAGAATCAGATACTGAAATCTCATACCTACATATTCCTAAAACTTCACTAAACCAACGATAATGAGAATCTCTAGTCACCTAATCCAAATGCTTGAACACATGATTACAAAAAATCATCTAGGGGAAAATTGACCATCAAATTATAAAAGATAGATATGAGCGATCAATCACCATCAAATTAAAAGGATGTTCACCTACAATTACAAAAATAACGATGAAAGCAGAATTCATCAACCTACTCAAATTACGGATAATGATGGAATGATTCTCTATTGCCACCTTTAATCCAGACGAATTGGAATCCTCATACTCAGCCTGTATTATTTTTACGTGATTCTGACCTCATTTCTAGAGAATCGTTTGACGATAGAGAAAATTATTTCGCGGGAAAATCGTTGTTCTACTATAATCTATATATAAATTTCGAACTTCGCAAAACCCACTCATCCACTCAGAAGTGATAACTTCTTTCCTGGATAACCAATCGGTCGCTCTTTTGAAGATCATCTCTGGTTCGGAGGATTATTACAGGCAAATTTGATGTTGAAGCTATATTAACTTAATTTTTGGATCGACGAACCAACATTTCGGTAGAATCTAACATTGTTATAGATGCAGATATCAACATTTAAAAAAAAATCAATTTTTGAACTCCGGATGGCATAAATCTCAAAAAATTGGCCATAAACATTCGGCCACAACTTGGCCACTTTTGAACTTTTGAATTCCAGTTCGATAAGATGGGTACATTCCTACATTGAGAAGCCAATATTCGATTACATAAACATATGTTGATTTTAGTCTAACCCTCGTAAGGGTGGAAGAAAATCCTCATATTTTTCTATAAAAAATCTGTTTTTGTTAGGAGTTGAAAATCCAAAAATTTTTATTATCTGTTCAACATTTTCGAAGATGCAATATTTACAATAAAGATTGAGCTTGTCTATATTTTCCCTTCAAATACTGAAATGGATCATTTTCCCATTCTAAAATAATTTCCAGTACCAAAAAATCATTTCTTATCATCCGAAATCACTGGCAATCACCCGAAATAATCTGAAATCATCCGAAATCTCCAGAAATCTCCGGAAATCATCATGATTTCCGAAATCGATGTAACTTTTTGACGGAGTGATTACCCCCTCGATCTAACCATATCATTTGAACGCGTTGAATTGCAAAGGATTCCTATTTTCTATGTGTGTACAAAGTGTTTCACGAATAACTGTACAGGCTGTACAGTATTGATACAGGATGTTTTCAAGCTATAAGAGAAAATTGGAAATTAGCGTGAAATAAAAAGTGTTATCCACTTCTTTATTATTGGTGCTATCAACATGAAACAGAAATATTCTACAGCCACTTTTCTCTGTAGAATAGGTAAATAAGTGTAGAAGAACTTTTTCATTACAATTAGTTTTGGAGTTATAATACAGTTTGTGTTTTTTTTAATGTGAACCATACATTTTTCTATAACAAATGAAATCGCTCACTTTTTCCTTTTCCAAAAATATATATACAACATATATAAATTTCTCATTGTAGGTATTATAAAAATAATCAAAAGTTTCAGTTCGACACGGCAAATTAGCCAATTGCCTATTTATGATAATCTGTGAACTTCAGATAATTATTCGGTGGCCACTAAGGTCTTCTGATTTAATACTGTTAGATTTTTTCAACATTTTCAAATTGATAAATGTTGTTCCATAAATGTGAACAAAGGAAAAAATCTAACAATGTTTAATCAAGGTGACTACGGAGGAATATTTTAATCTCGATTTTAATTATCTATAGTTCACAGATTATCATAGCATAGAAATTATAGTAAGCCAACCGCCGTTTGACGGCAAGGTAATAGTCACCAGGGGTCGCTACTGTAGTTGGATTTGGATTTGGAGAAGTAACTCGATAATAGATAGCTCTGAATCATGAGCTATAGATGGCGCAGAAATAATACGATAATGCATTCAGTGGCGTGGTTGAAAAGGGGTCGCATGACATTGCCAACAATTTTTATGTTATTATTAAGTTATAACAAATACACGCCACTGGTGTAAATGCTTATTACAGAGCAGAAAAAATATCAAAATATAGAGATCTTCTGACCACTCTATTTCCAAAATTTCAGTTCTTCAAAATAACACCGATTTTTTCAGAGGGCTCCACTTTACGGACCAATTTTTGACAGTAAAATTCGAGTAAAACGTGAGTACAACTAGATGGAGCTCAACATCAACAAAATCGAAAAAAGCACTACACTGGCTTACTATCCTTTCCTTATATTATGATCATAGATAGGAACTTGGATGATTGCCGTGAAAAAGTTATACCGAATGAAAATTCACGATAACATAAAACGGCCTTCATCTCTTGAACCAATACTCTTACTATCTCCATGTCTAGACTAGACATAGAAATTTGACAAGAAATTGAAGGCTCAATTCCAATAAATTTTTTTCATTCTATATAATCATTTGTCAATTCTTACTGAAAAAGGAGAGTTTCCCTGGAACTTTAAAAGAATTATATATTCAATAAACATCGTCATTAGAAACTTGACACTTTCAACTTATATACACCTATATTGTACATATATTTGAATATACATATATTAGCTGTTTTCACATTTGGCGAAATGAATTCATGGCAGTCGCCTACTGAAGTAAAATTTCAAGATACTTCAACGAATTGAGTCATTATAATTTGTTAGTAGATGCATTTATTTTTATATAGGTATCATTTCTACTGAGCATCTATAGTTGGTGAAGACATTTAATTGTTTATTTATTTGTTATATCATTAAAACCTACTGTTTTATGATAATTGTTTTGAATAGCTGCAAGCTCATGGTTCTGGGAATTACTCAAACGGTGACTCATCTGATTATTAGCATTTTTGTAAAATGATGATAATAATAACATGTTTAATATTCTGAATGAACAGTTATATACAGCTATTCATTCTGAATATTCATGAATATTGATTGATTTTCGAGTATGAAAACATTATTATTGTTGATATTAGATCCAAGTTGTCTTTTCACAATGCGATCTTTAAGCTCCAAGCTCGGCTCCATGCATTGAAATTTATTTTTTGTGAAATTGTGCATAGGTAAACATAAACAGGATGGTTGAGATTTCCAGTTCCATAGCTTTGGCGTCGGATATTTTTTTTTTATGAAAAAGGTTCATATAAACATAACAAGCTTTGTTTTCGAAAAACAAGGTTTTAATTTTGAAAAAAATCAGTTTTCTACTTTTAACTTCATTTAAACTACTTTTAATATTATAATCATTCATTGTTTCAATTCTTCGGTATTGAAGTATAGATAACGTAGTGTTCCGAATTAGGTATCTCATGCCAAAATTATGAAGTGGCGTCAATATAGGGGTGCGATGATCTTTCTCCTATGCAAAATCTACTGCACCATCTTTTTTTTTGAGAAAACTATTTCATTTTCTGAAATCAATAGAGTTTCATTGAAAAGAAGATTTCTTGGTTGTAAAATTTTCGAGATGATCTAGTACTAAGCAAACACTATCCACAAAAATTAATATTTTGAATTTTCCCATCAGTGATAAATATAGCGAACTACCAAAATTGCCGTGATTTATTATAACGTTTTCAGATGGCATTTAATTGAGAATTTCTGAAAAGAACATTTATCAGACATTCAAACAATAAAAAGTTTTTGTGAATATTTTTTATTGTCTAAGTGTCTGATAAATGTTCTTTCTGACATTTTTATGAAAAAAGTGCTTCTATCTAACGCAAACTTTATTGAACTGAAATCAGGACCACCCTGTTAATAAAAACATTCACTCGAAACACTTAGAAATAGGCGCACTGAGATCATTTTAGGCGTATTCCTTCAAATTCTGGGTATGCGTTTGTCTATCGCAGTAAACGCTTTTCACAGAGGTATTTGGTACATCCAGTATCCACCATTTCAACTGATAATCCACAAGAACACTCACCTTTAAAAACATCATTACTATTTATTAACTGAAGAAGTTGTTCCAAAATTATCGATTATATAAAAACACTTTCACGCACCACCTTTATTTATCTATTATCGTACGATTGAAAACACACTCATATACTCTCACCAAACACGATCCGGTCAAAACTGAAACAACTTTCCACTTCACTCGGTCACCGCTACGTTATGTTCTCTACCTTGCACACGAAGGCCGATGGAACGTTATTCTTGAGGAAATCGAAGAAGGGATATTTTAATTCAACAGAGGTATTACGCTTAGATCAAGCCATTCTTCAATTATCGAATTCTATAATTGATCATTTTGGACGGATTTACTGCTCTAATCATTAATATTTATGTCTCAGTCTGATATTTGCTTAGGTAGGCTACACTACATTTCAAAGGTATTGAGTTTTCGACATCATTTTTTGATGGCACACCCTATACAATCATGAGTTTTTGCATAAAATTTGCATGTTGGAATTTGAGACAATGATCTTTCTCCCTAAAATATTTTCAGATATCTACAACTTCCGGTTATACCGAAAACAGATTACTACTTCCTCATTTCAAATGGCACACCTAGTATATTATTGCATCATCAGATAGCTTTTTTGATGACAATTTCAGCAATATGCCTTACCTTGGTAAAAACTCAACGGTTCATGAGTTAAGCTTCAGGTTATTCTTCGTTTTCATAATTTGTGAGGAATAATATAATAATTGATTAAAAGTTATACAGGGTGTATTGAATTGGGATACCAATTTGATATTTTTGAAAAAATAGGCAAAATGAAATCTGGAAATTTGTGTAATAGCTTTAGGTTAGTCTTAGACATTCCTGAAGAATTGATTCCGTATGGAATTCGAAAATTGGTTTCATAGTATTTGCTTTTTCTGCCATCTTGAAGGTATTCGAATAACGAGTCGGACATGTTCATTGGTGTTTTTGGTTGATTTTTGTGTTTCAACAAAAACTAGATATACAGGATGTTTCGTGTCAATTTGATTGAAATTATTCCTCAAATTATATACAGACCGTTCGTTGCTAACGCGTATGTATGAAATTACTGGAACTTTAGTATCTCGCTGTATATTAGTCCGATATTGATAATACAGGAGATATACAGTATTTGAATGAATTTTATATAGGTTGTACATCTAGATCTGTGGCCAATGCAGATCTATGGACAAAGAGGATCTATGGGCAATGTAGATCTACCTACAAGGTGTATCTACGGGCAAAGAGGATCTATGAGCTACATTGATCTACCTACAAGGTAGATCTATGAGCAACATTGATCTACCTACAAGGTAGATCTATGGGCATTATTGATCTACCTACAAGGTAGATCTGTGGGCAATATTGATCTACCTACAAGGTAGATCTATAGGCAACATTGATCTACCTATTGGGTAGATCTACAGGATATATTGATCTACCTACAAGGTAGATAAGGGCGCGTACTAGTTTGGATAACTAAATTTGACATTTTGAGAATTAGAACGAATTATTCGTAATTGAAAATTTTATTGGTTTATGGATATTCCAACAATAGCAACGAAATATTAGTTTTAATTCATGAAACGTAAAATTAAGTTATCCAAACATCGATTTTTAGTTTCTTTCTCTGTTTTCCGGAACTCACAGACTATTCCACACAGTTAGGAATTGCGAATTTTCCTCATTTAAAGTTCTTCCTCGATAACTCTTGAAGTATTCATTTTAGGTATAGATAGAATGTGCTTAAGTCATTCCGACAATTTTTGCACGTAGAATCGACTGAAATAATAAAATATATAGGTTTCAATTTGAAAATCTCGAGATTGAAGAATGTAAGTTATCCAAGTTCATGATCTTCTTATAACATTTTTCGTCCAAACCGCGAACAGGTTTATACTGCCGTCCTAACATCAAAGGTCCTATCTGCAAAATTCATGTTTTGAGATAATCCGGTTTTTGTTTCATTTCATTGTATAACTTACAGTTATTGAACAAACTCTTCACATTTTATTTTATATATTATGTCAAAGAATACAATTGAATCGAAAAACATAATTTCGATTAATCTCTTTCGCATTAGTAGATTTTTGATTAGATTGTCACTTAGGACAAGATAGCCTAGTATATGAAATTACTTGCACTTAATGCAAATGTCCTAAATAAAACTAATTGTCGAATTTACTGAACACTCTTTAATTCCAATAATTTTTCAAACTTAATACGTTCTTCACATTTTTGCATGTATATGAAAATAAATGTATAATTACTAATATAACATTATAGGAAGACAAAAATATTATTCAGTTTCCTCTTGAGAACCACCTTCATTGACTAGGAGTTCTTCCCAAAATTTCATTCGATTCTGAGGAATGTGAGCTTTTAATTTGGCTATTAGATTATTTTTTCGATCTAAAGCCACTCCGCGACATATGCTACGAGTTTGCGGCTGTGTGAGCTTGCCCTTAGCGTACTTCATAATAAAAATATTTTTTCGGCAACCGTCCGGGAAGTGCTCACTTCCCGGACGCTTTTTCTCTGAGAAAGTAGCATTTCCCGGCCTAGTCCGGAAAGTACGTACTTCCCGGACTAGGCCGGAAAAGAATCATAGAATCCATAGCAACCGAGATAACGGCTGACAGTTCATATGAAATTAGTTGTCAAAAATTTGCATGTTTTTTGATCGCAATCGCAATAAAATATGGAAAGCAGCAGCGATAGTGTTATTTTACATGGTTGCCGAAAAAATATTGTACGCAACACGCCCGAAAATGGTTTTTTTGGACTCGCAGACTTCCAGGACTCGCTTACGCTCGTCCTGGAATATTGTCTATTCGTCCAAAAAAACCCTATTTTCCGGACTTGTTACGTAAATTACTATTTCAATTCAATGAAATCTTTTTCGAATTCCGTTTTGTAGGAAAATTAATAATTTCCTCTTTTGAAATGAAGAGAAACCATATCTTTAAGGTAGACGCGTGAAGTGAGCTTTTGCAGCTTATATTTGGAAGTATAATCAGTGAAGTTGAAAATTGAGAAATTTGCATTGTAACAACATTAACTTTCGATGAATTGGCTTGTTTGACTATTTCACAAAAATCATCAAAATCATACACTTTTTTATTTTTTTTGAGGGCAACCTCAACTTGGTGGTGAAAAGAATCCGCTACCATAAAAGTATGGCCGGGCTCAAAAAACTTGATTGTTATATCTTCAACAGCAACTTCTGAACTGTTGACCAAATACAGAAAGAAACTGAAAAGGGACCAATTTTTATTTTGGCTCGAACAATTATCAAGCCAAACTGTTATGTGCTTAATGTCCCTATTTGCCAAAAAAAAAACATAGAATGTAGAAATGATATCATCTTTGGATCTGCCAGCAATTCCCTCGTGCCACAACACAGCCAAGGGGTATGTTTTGGATTTTTTTCCGAGCGGAACGAAGCTCTCATTATATGCTACAATACGTGGCGTAAAAATAATTGCTTTGAATGTTTCCAAACGTGGCAGCATGACGACATGAAAATTAAGAATTCGTTTAAATAATCCCATATTTATGTCCCTAGTTGAACTTAACCTTTTGCAAATCAACAGCTACAAAAATCTCATCATCTTGTTTCAGTTTCTCTGCATCCAGTTGATAATTTTTTCTGGCATTAGTTGCTTTCATTTTATGAATTTTTCATTTCTTGCACACATCACAGTCAGCAAGTTTCTCTACGTCAGCTTCATGAGACGTGGCTTTTTTGTGGATTTTAAATTCTTCGCAGTCCCAACATTCTTCATTTCCCAGATTGGCAAATGATATATTCAGGTCATTAGTAACGATTTTTCTGTACAATTCGTAAGAAAAGTCTGTATTTGGATGTTTCAGTTTAAAATCCTTATACATGAGTATTATGTTTATATCACTGGGGAGATATTTTCTAAGAGGGAGCGTGTTCCCTTTTGTAATGCGATATTGTTGGTTGGAATGAATTCACATGTTCAATAATTGTGTTTCTGTCCACTTTCGGGGGATGTGAGCGCCTTCTTCCATCTTTTTTAGGTACAATCAATTCCGAATCCGTTTCACGTACATTTTTCAACATTCTGTCATTGTCTTTTTCATAGCCCAATGTCGCTAATAGAAATATCTTACGAACACACATCATCTTCCTTCTCTGATGTTAAATAGTATTTGTATGAATACAGTCTTTATGATATGTTTTTTTTAGATGTATTTCTTTTTTTTGCACACTTTTTGACGCATCTTGAAATAAACTGTTTATGTTGTTCTTTTGGTAATAACCAGTATTGTCTATTAATTTCTCTTTGTCTAGTCTACAAAATTTTTTTAGAGCAATTAAGTTTGCATTTACATGACTTCTTTACTTCATGAGCTCTTATATAATTTTCTCGTTTCTGTTTCTTCCTTTGATCTAGCGATTCTTCAAATCTTTTTCTTTTTCTTATTTCCCCAGTTTTTGTATAGTGCTCATTCAATGCTTTATCAACCGCTTTATTGACAATTTCTGGTAAGATATTGCCTAGAATATAATCCTTAACGAAGTTGAATTCGTTTTGTTCTAGTTCTATATCGCATAGGTTCTCCTTGCATTCTTTTATTTCACTTACAGCTACTAAATTGGACCTTCCATGGGCTGCTACTAATATATCAGACGATAATATGTGAATTTTCTTACTAGGGGGAGTAATTCGGCTATTTTCATAACTCGAATCCGACTCACTATCACTTATACAGGGTGAGTCTTTGACTTGTACATATATTTCAACCGAAGATTCCTGAGGTCAAAAGAAACACTTTTTTCCTTTATAGTTTTTTCCGATTCGGCCCGGTTACAAAGATACAGGCTGTTGAAAATCGATAAAAAAATGTGATTTTTGGCTATATCTCGTAAATGGTTCTATTGAAGGGAATGATTTTTGGAATATAACTTTTCCTTGATGTGATACATCTTCTCCGAACACAAGATTCCCTACACATCTTTCAGTTTCTTCATTATGAACATTACATCACATAAAAAATACCAGAAATTTGAAGAACCCAACTCTTAAAAGTAATTTGAACGTTCATTGAACAATATTTGGCTAATTTGGAGAATAAAAGTATTCTTCATATTTTCTCCTACAAAGCGCCGTTTTCGAGTAACTTGATCTCAAAAAAAAAAAATTATCTGTGAAATTCGAAAAATTGGGTACTTTGGCTAAATGCAACTCTGTTCTGTTGTGGAAAAAAAACCACAGAAATGAATATTTACTATGATGTCATGTCTCAGCTTTTAGAATTGAAGTACTAGCCAACTTAGTTTGAAAATGAAGTTATTTGAATAAGCTCACCTCAACTCTTCTATTTGATTACAAATAACTGAGCTTTGACACAGCTCTTATAATAAGAAGATACGTCATTAAAATCAACATTCTATTTTGAAAAGTCCAGATTTCTCATAAAGCCCATGTTTAAAAAAGTTTTCACAAAATAGTCCCATTATAATGACAACAGTCAATATCCCACTAAAGACTGCTGCTATCGAACAATACTGTATTCTTCTTCGGGTTATTCAAACTCACATCGAAACATACCACTAAGTACATACTAGACAAATTTTCATGTGATTGAGATTAAATACTTTTATTCTTTTGCTTTTCCATAAATTCATCCTAGAGCATATGATTGACATACTTCCAAGAGTGCCATAATTGTTTTAATATGAAAACAAATAGGTGAGTTGAAAGAAACACGATATTCAACTGTGGATATTCATATTGAATACTTCTCATTTATTATCAATGGCAAAATCAAGAAGAATCAAGTAGTAGAGTTGGCTATAATGTAGGTACATATTATAGAACAAATTTGATTACAAGTGGAGTCTAACATTTTCCATTGATTACAGAGCGATAAAACTTCATTTCCATATTTTCACACTGATGGCTCCAAAAATATTGAAGCAGATCATTATTTTTATTTTTATGAGATAGTTGGAACAAATCAAATGCTTCATTTCATAAAGGAATTACTTTCTATCAGAATGCACACTTATTTATTTTGTATCCACACAATTATTTTGGAAATTTTTTTTAAATTTCTTGATAATATGTATGGAACTTCTATATTCTGTTGGGTTTCTTCAAATCTTCGATGATTTTCATTTTATGCAAATATAATATCACCAAGCACATGGTAAAGGAGTGAAGAAGAAGAAATATAATATCAAATATCATAATAACAATAACAGTGTAAAATGTAAATGAATAGTTTAGGTTAGAACATAGATTATTCGAACTGCTGTGTTTAAATTTGCAACACTCGAAATTTGAGGTTCAAACTTAAAACCACAGACTTCTAGTCTGTGTTAGAACTTTTACAGATTTATTTGAGAATGTGAGGTTAAATGTACGAAATGAAATAATCAACGATATAATATTATAAATGCGATATAATAAATGAATGGATATGAATTATGAGTATCAGAGCTAAGCTAATATGGGTGGTAGCGAGCTCAATTCGTTATGATTATCGAAAATGTAATAGAAAATCAAGAGAAAAATATTTAATCTTTATCGTCAATGAAATTGGAATAACTCATTTATTGTATTATAAATACTACTTTGTTCAACAAATGGAATGTTGAAAGTGAGTTTATGATGGTTTTTCCAATCTAGTAGCTTATTTCCAAGGTTCAAATCTTATACTTGCGAAAACTTCAGTGTTCCGGTTACCAGGGGTGAATTAGCTCATTATGAAAATTTAAAATGGCTATATCTTTTTAACAGGGCCGAATCGGAAAAAATGGTAAATGAAAAAAGTGTTTCTTTTGACCTCAAGAATCTTCGGTTAAAATATATGTACAAGTCAAAGACTCACCCTGTATATGACTTGATTAAAATTATACAATTGACAAAAAATGAATCAAATCTCGAAATGATTGAAGAATATCAATATCTTTGGAAGGGATGACATTTATGAAAAACCGATAACAGGATGCTTTTCGATAAATCTGCAGCTAAAAACTGCGTTGAAATATATATGGTATCCCATTGATGAAACACCATTTTTCCTTTATATCTCTGTAATTGATTTCTTTGATCTGTTATGAGTATCATATAAACCATATCAATTACTGAAAAAAAGAAAGTTTTAGAATTTTTCGAATATCTAGAATATAAACCAAGATATAGCGAAATATTTGAAACAGTCATTTTTCAGAAACGGCATGAGATAGAATTAAGATATCTAAGTACGGTCTGCTTTCTGATATCTTATTATCTCGGAAAAAGAGATCGCGAGTCCTTGAAGATTTTTTCTCTATGTCTTCTAGTTATCGAGATGATTTCAGTGAGCATCGAATATGCAACATACTGTACTTTTTCAGATTCAATATTTATTTACTAAATAATAATGTCCTCTTAATACACTGCTCAACAATTGATAGAGACCACTTACTTGTTCTAAATTTATTTCTGAAATATTCGCTCCAAGATTATAAATTTATTCAGATATCAGAGTATTTTCAGTTGATAATATGGTTCACTTGAGAAAAGAATGAAAAAATGGAAAGTTGGAGAGAAAAAAAGACTTTATTAGGAACACTCAAAATTCTGTGTTTGAATAACATGAAAATTTTATGATGAAAACACAAGAAGGCTGAAGTTTCGGTTAAGCTAGTACCTAGTTGGTCCCCCACGAGCTCGTCTCAAGCATTCTACGCTACGAGGCATACTTTCGATCAAACGATTTATAAAATTTTGGGGCAAATTCGTCCAAATATCCCGTAAAGCGTTAGAAAGGTCCTCCAGGTTATTGATCGGTTGTTCTAAGGTTGACAATTGTCTAGACATCTCAGACCAGACATGTTCGATGCAATTCATGTCTGGAGAGCGAGCTGGCCAGTTCATCCTATCAATAGCATGAGTTTCTAGCGCTTCATTAACCAGACGACTACGGTGTGGACGGGCATTATCGTCAATTAGAATGAAATTCTCGCCCACGGCAGCCGCAAACGGAACAATTATGTGTTCAATAATCATATCGTGATATCTCTGGCTGGTCATGGTGGTGTTCTGCAGAACAACCAACTCTGTGCGTTGGTTCAAACAAATGCCTCCCCATACACATATAGAACCTCCGCCAAAAGCTGTTGTGGGTACCATAAACTGTTCTGCATACCTTCGACCTCTTTCCCTCCAAGCAAGAATACGTCTATCGGAGTTGACCAGACGAAATCTAGACTCATTCCAATCTTCAAGTGTCCAATTGCGGTGCTCCTCAGCCCATTGCCGTCGATGAACCCGGTGTTCCCTATTCAAACGGGGATGTTGTACCCTCCTACGTGCTCTCAAACCACGAACATGTAGTCGTCGTCTTACAGTCTGGTTCGAAATTAGAACTCCTGTTGCAACTCTCAGTGATCTATTGAGCCGCGACGCCGGGTAAGTGGGATTTCTCCTAGTATTGAGGATCAAAAGACGATCTTGGGCAGTTGTTGTACTGCGCTGCCGACCTCATCCATGAACATAAGCTACTGAGTCGTTTTGGATGAACCTATTCCAAACCCGACTCACGACACTTTGCGAAACATTCAACCGCCGGGACACTTCTCGCTGGGACAAACCTTCCTGTATCCATCGTATGATTTGGTCCAGTTGCACAGGAGCCAAACGTCTTCTCGGCATGACTGATAAGCTGATATTGTTCTCATTTCTTCAATTATTGTCACCTTATGTGTTTGAACGAGAGAAAAAAGCAGATTTAATAACAAATACCACATTGCTTTTCACTTCACCTGTAACAGCCTACAGATAATAATCGATTTTGTGAACAAGAGCCGATGAAGTGAGGAAGACTTTGATATAATCAACTCAAAACATCTTACTTTTTCCTTAGAGAACATATAATGTACAGATATTCACGAGATAACTTGAAAAGAATACAAATGAAGAGAAGTTCATAAGTGATCCCTAGCAATTGTTGATCAGTGTATATATATGGCCAAGAGATTGTGTCAAAAGAAAACAACAGGTTCCTCGTATCATGGGCTATTCGAATCACCCCCATGTATGTTATGCGATTCTTCACGGTTTTCGAGTAATGAATATTTTTTATGAACTTTGAGAATTTTCGACTTGACCATCTTAAAGAAGATATAAAAAAAGTAGAAGACCTTTCTGTGAAATTTCTCTTGTAACTTAATCTCCATGAACTGTACATTTATACATGAAATAACCAGCTTCGTAGCTCTGATAGAAATTATGCAAATGTTGTTCTTAATTGAAAAAGTTACGTGAATTGGATTATGATCTAAATTTTCGTTAAAAATGTAAAAAAGCTAATACACAGTTTCTTAGTATGCTTAAAAACTGCGCTCAACAGTCAACTTCTGGAATCATTAATAAAAAATGGTACTTAACTGTCTACTTTTGCTAGAATTAGCCTTCAAATTCAGTGTGTTGGAAAAAATCAAAGAACTAGACATTTACTCAAAAATTATTTTTTGCCATTTAAAGATTTTTCTGATAAAGTTATGATAGAAAATGCTGAAAATTGATGAAAATCAGCTTCAGATATTGCTCAAGAAAAGTTTTAGAAAAAAAAAGAGAAAGATATGGCAATAAATTACACATCATAATGGTAAATCTCTTGGCCAGCATGTATATTGAAGGCTACTGCGTCGAATTCATTGGGTTCGAGGTAATTTGCGACGCCTATCCATTTTACTTTTTAGATTCGGTATCATCGTAGGACAAGGTCTACAGATTACACAGGTTGCCTCGTTAAATAGATTGTAGAGGGAGGGTACCGCGTCATCGAGTGTACCGGATTCAGATATCGCCAAAAACCATCATAGACAATAGTGTTTCGTTTACCTGAAGAAAGTAAGTGTTTAAAGCTCAAATGGTTTATGATGTTTATTTTAGAAGTCTTCTCTTTTGAAAACGTATTATCAGTTTAGATTAATTGCATAGTCTATCAGAGCTAAAAGCTCTATACAGTGTGTCCCGGGAGCAACTGTACATAACCTTATTAGAGGCAGAGTAGGACTAGGTGAGTCCGTGTCTACAAAAAATTAATTTCTGCCTTTCCTCAGAAAACTATAGGATGAGATTTCATAGTCATGAAAATAATGAAACCATCATCACAAACAAATTATCGGCAGAATTTATTGAAACTTGGAATGTTGATGACATACACCGAGGTCGAGTCAGAAAAATATTAATTATTTCAATATTCCAGGACCGGACTCATCATTCCTCATTTTAAGAGATTACAGAAGAGCATGAATTCAGATTCAATACGCGTAATCACTGAATGTTGTCACTTTCAATATTCTTGTTTTATGAATTTTGGAAATTGGACAATGTTCGAAAAATTTGATTTATTCACGTAGCAGGACTGAAATATCTCGTGATTGAACATGAAACATCATCAAGAAAGTCAAGAGCTTCAATAACCTCATTCAATAAGGAATCAACAACAAAATAAAAATATCGAAATGCAGTATTAGTTTGAATATTTGAAGAGTTGTTCGAATTGCAGGGTAACCGTACGCACACTTATCAGAGGTAGAATAGGACTAGGACATTACGAATTAATTATGTAGATAAAAAAATTCGCGAAAAATCCCGATTTCATTGTAAACAAACGTTATTTATAGGAATGGCACATCGGGTGACGTCACGAATGGTTTATATGCTGATTGGTGGAAGTTATGTGGCAATCTGTCTAATATAAAGACCTTGGGTACGTACGAGCCAAGACACTATTGCCCTTGTGTGATATGTCAGAAAAGCTAGTAATATTCTCTACTGAAAGATAAAATTTATTTTAGTACAGGGTGTCACAAAACAATGCAACAATATGCAATGAAGGGTCATTTCTCAACCCAATTTTGAAAAATCGAACTCAATTATTTAAAGATCGAATATCGATAATTTGACGCCCCATACTCGCTAAATTATCTCTGTTGTTAGAGAGAGACCACTGATATCGGTGTATTGTGATAAGGATAGAATAGTTAATGGCAAATATTGGTATATTGGTAACCTGAATTGATTGCAAATGTTTTCTTGTGGAGATTGCAGATTCTTAAAAGATGTACTAAGTAATGTGCTTATTTTAGTTCTTATAAACAATTTTAAGTATGCCTGCTTCGTGTGGAACTTATAATTGTGTTTTAAGGCATAAAAAGGGTAAGGCATGAAATCGAACTTATCTAATAGTATAGAAGAAGTTGTTTCATAAAGTGGAAGGTAGAATCAAGCAAAATTATTACATCTCGTATGGTTACTGTTTGCAGAATTGTTGAACTCTCCAGGGTGAAAAAAATCGAAAATACTAATATGTACACATACGTATTTATATATACAATAACTTCATAATAATAAAAGGATTGAAATAACTAGAAATATTTTTGATGAAGAATGTTGTTCACAATGTTTTCTTTACGGATGAGTTATCGAAAAGCATTGATGAAATATATTGTAATATAACTAACCTAACAATTTTAGCATAAATATCATTAGAGTTCAGAGTAAATGATTGAGAGAATTATTATTCTCCTCAATATTTTTCCAAATTAGTTTACAGAAAGCAAGGCATTAACATCAAAAGTGCATCAATAATATATAAAACAATCTGTAGACCTTTATTAGAATACGCACACCCAGTGTTTGCCAACTGCAAGCCTCCAGCAATTAAAAATCTCACAGTAGCAGAAACCACCGCATTGAGAACCATAACCCGAATGAGACATCCTAGAAATCCACTTCATAATCCTCCAAATAGTCTACTTTATCTGAATACCAGAATAGAACCTATTGAGATAAGAATGAGCAGACTGAATAAGGCATTCTATAATAGGTTAGTACAGTTGGATGAAGTGATTTCTCAATACCAGGAAGATAGAAGGAATACATCTAAGAGAAAACATCCAGAACTCCCACTTATAGCAAAGATCAAAAGTTTGATATGAAAAAATGAAATAATAATAACCTTTTACCTCAAACAAATTCAATGTACCAAAAATTGTTAAAATACAGGCTGAAGGACCCTTGGTCGATGGCCAGTTGCATATGCAATAAAGTACTGTTATTATTATTATAATTATAATGGGAACGTTCAAAATTTGACTACTCGATGCAGGAATATAGCTAGCCAAAATTTTAGCAATATCCAGTTTTTTGTGTGCTGCAGGTCTACATTACTTTCAGCAACAGAAGAGCCCTTCCATCCTCCATCTCATTCGAAGGATATTATATTTTCTCCTTTATTTAGCAGGTGAGAGGTAGATAATTATTCATTGTTATGCTGCTGAATTCGATACTTCTGAATGCACCAGAATATCTGATAATTAATATTACCTGCAATTTTGTCCCAAAATTATGATCATGTCCTGCCAAAATTCAGATAAGATAAACAGATAAGATGTGATAATATTGAGGATGATATACATATCTTGACATCGAGGAATTCAAAAATTTTTCAATGTCTTCAAATTCTAAAACCTCAGATTTTTTTGGAATATATTTTCTTGACAAAGATTTTAATAAAGGTTGTCATTTCGAATAATTCTATTTCGAAAATCAATATTATGTTATCGGTTGAGTACCTATACAACAATACATCGAATAGGTTTTCTCTTCCACAAATTTGACCACATTGAGCCATCAACTTTTGAGCATAATTCTAACCGTCCATTACTATATGGTTTCAATTTTCTTAATGCAATATTAATCAATTGTACAATATAACTTTGGTCAAAAAATGACGTTTGAATTAGAATTATTCATTCTTGTGCTTGGTAACGGATTAATCGTTTCCGTAGCAACCACTTTTCCCTCCGGCGCGGCGAAGGAAAAGTAGAACTTTTCGATGATCCTGTCAGTCGAGAAAAGACGTTGTTATTGTACGTTTGAAAAAAATTGTACATTATTTCACAAGGAGAAGTGTCACTTTTCATGGCGAGCTTATGTATCCCCGCCGAACGGAGTGAGGCGGGGAATTTAAGCGAGCCTTGAAAAGTCACTTCAACTCCGAATGAAATATGCTATTTTTTTTTCAAACGTTTTGTAATTCACACAATCAAATTCTGAACAAAATCGTAGGAGAATATATCAGATTTGCACAACTTTCATGGTTACATTTTATTATTTTATGTTGGTACTTCCAACCCTCCGTCAGCCGTCACGGCTTTATCTGTCACTTCATCCTTTATTTTCATTTCTGCTCAGAAGTCAAGTCGTGAACAATAACAAATACAATATCTACTCTACATCTAGTAATATCGAAATTCCTGGAACTTTCCTAAATAGAAATATATCAAGTAGATCCTGTGTTATCTCGAACTTATCTAATAGTATAGAAGAAGTTGTTTCATAAAATGGAAGGTAGAATCAAGCAAAATTATTACATCTCGTATGGCTACTATTTACATTTATTTTGCAGAATTGTTGAACTCTCCAGGGTGAAAAGATTCGAAAATACTATTATGTACAATCCACACATAAGTATTTATATATTTAATAACTGCATTGGATATCCAAAAGGATTGAAATAACTAGAAATATTTTTGATGAAGAATATTGTTTACAATGTTTTCTTTACGGATAAGTTATCGAAAAGCATTGATGAAATACAGTCCATTCAGGAATTATTGACATCGAAGTAGGCCATGAACGTCTAGTCGCGGCTATATTTCTGGTTACAAAAATATCACTAAAAATTGCTATGGTTCATCATAGAAATAACCAGTTTAAATTATTTTCATCATTTTTGTATCCGAAAGATCCTGAATTTTCGAAATTACGATTATTACGAAGGGACGCATACAGTCATGATTTCATAAATTGAAATTCAGATTATATAACGTAAAAATATAGTGAAATGCTATCTCATTTCAAGGAAATCCAATGAAGAGATATCTATTCATTTAAGAGTCGCCCGTGAAAGATCCCATTGAAGATCATTAAAATATGCATATTCCTTTTCACCAAAGGCTCTTCAAAAATTGTTGCATTACTGATGGACACTGGATACCAACCTGCTTGCGAAATTCTTATCAAATAACTCTTAAGGATCATTTTAACTGTGGTGTCTAAACTGGTGAAGAAAACAGAAAAAACTGGTTGATAAATTTAAATAGTGTAGCTTAGTGAATGGAAGAGCCATATCATAATAAGACAGAAATAAAATTCAAAGAATCTATTTAGTATATGAAAAACTTTGACATCACAGTTGTACTGTAACTTTCAAAATTGGAACCAATTTATCAGCCGATGTGTAAATTACTTTCTCTAATTCTGTGGTTATTCCGTTCATTCTTCCACATCTTGTAGAACAAAATCGTGCGAGAATATATCAGAAACGCACAGTTTTCATGGTTATATTTTATTATTCTATGTTGGCACTCCGAACTTTCCGCTACGGCTTTATCTGTCAACTCGCTCTGCTCGCCGAAGGGGCTCCGCCCCTTGGACCCCGTCACTATGCCGGTAGATCCTTCACTGGGTATCCCTCTAGAAAATAAAAGATTTTTTTCGGAAACCTTGTATCGTTAGCTGAGTTCAGACGATTCACTCGGTATACTATGCTGATTCTAGGGTGGAATTCTATATGTTTTTTTTTACTAGAACATACCGTTTGGCCCTTGCTCACATGAAAATATTTGATGCAAATAACTTTCCATGACGACAAATCAAGGGCGGTCCTAGCCTTAAATTTCGAGGGGGTTCGCCGTTATGGGCTTCGAGTATTTCTATGGGACCAAATCCCAGATTATACCGATATCAAGCCTTACCTCTCAAAAATATTCATATTTAGATATTCATATGAATATTTATACAGGGTGAGTCTTTGACTTGTACATATATTTTAACCGAAGATTCTTGAGGTCAAAAGAAACACTTTTTTCATTTACCATTTTTTTCGATTCGGCCCTGTTAAAAAGATATAGCCATTTTAAATTTTCAAAATGAGCTAATTCACCCCTGAAAACCGGAACACTGAAGTTTTCTCAAACATAAGATATACCTTTTGAACCTTGGAAATAAGCTACTTAATTAGAAAAACCATCATAAACTCACGTTTAACATTCCATTTGTTGAACAAAGTAGTGTTTATAATGAAATAATTGAGTTATTCCAATTTCGTTGACGCTAAAGATTAAATATTCTTCTCTTGATTTTCTATTTCATTTTCGATAATTATAACGAATTGAGCTCGCTACCACCCATATTAGCTCTGATATCCATATCCATTCATTCTTTATATTTCATTTATATGATATCGTTGTTTATTTCATTTCGTGAATTGCCATTTAACCTTAAAATCTCAAATAAATAATATTTATCTGTGAAAGTTCTATACACACAGACTATAGTAATCTGTGGTTTTAAGTTTGAATTTCAAATTTCGAGTGATGTCAAATATAAACACAGCAATTCGGTTCGAATAATCTATGTTCTAACCTAAAATTTTCATTTACAGTTTACACTGTTATTGTTATAAGATATTTGTTATTATGTTACCATGAAATGAAAATCATGGAAGATTTGAAGAAACCCAACAGAATATTGAAGTTCCGTACATATTTTCAAGAAATATGAAAACAACTTCCAAAATAAATAAATGTGTGGATACAAAATAAATCACTGTGCATTCTGATAGAAAACAATTCCTTTATGAAATGAAGCATTTGATTTGTTCCAACTATCTAATAAAAATATTGAAATGCATCAATATTTTTGAAGCCATCAGTATGAAAATATGGAAATATGTAAAATATTCTGGCTCTGTAATCAATGGAAAATGTTAGACTCCACTTGTAATCAAATTTGTTCTTAATGTGGACATTATAGCCAACTTCACAACTAAATTCATCTTGATTTTGGCATTGAAAATAAATGAGAAGTTTTCAATATAAATATCAATAGAATATCCTGTTTCTTTCAAAACCTAATTTGTTTTCACATTAAAACAATTATGGCCCTTTTGGAAGTATGTCAATGAATCATATGCTCTTAGGATGAATTTATGGAATAGCAAAAGAATAAAAGTATTCAATCTCAATCACATGAAAATTTGTCTAGTATGTACCTAGTGGTATGTTTCAATGTGAGTTTGAATGATCCGAAGAAGAATACAGTATTGTTCGATAGCAGCAGTCTTTAGTGAGATATTGATTGTTGTCATTATAATGGGACTATTTTGTGAAAACTTTTTTAAACATGGGCTTTATGAATAATCTGGACTTTTCAAAAAGAATGTTGATTTTAGTGAAGTATCTTCTTATTATCAGAGCTGTGCCAAAGCTCAGTAATTTGTAATTAAATAGAGGAGTTGAGGTGAGCTTATTGAAATAACTTCATTTTCAAATGAAGTTGGCTATTACTTCAATTCTGAAAACTGAGACATGACATCATAGTAAATATTCATTTCTGTGTTTTTTTTTCCACAACAGAACAGGGTTGCATTCAGCCAAAGTACCCAATTTTTTGAATTTCTCAGATAATTTTTTTTTTTTAAGATCAAGTTATTCGAAAACGGCGCTTTGTACGAGAAAATATGAGGAATACTTTTATTTTTCAAATTAGCCAAATATTCTTCAATGAACGTTCAAATTACTTTTAAGAGTCGGTTTCTTCGAATTTCTGGTATTTTTATGGGATATAATGTTCATAATTGAGAAACAGAAGAATGTGTATGGGATCTTGTGTTTGGAGAAGATGTATCACATAAAAAAAAAGGCTTTATTTCAAAAATCATTTCCTTCGATAGAACATTTCACGAGATATAGCCGAAAATCACATTTTTTTAACGATTTTCAACAGCCTGTATCTTTTTAACCGGGCCGAATCGGAAAAAATGTTAAAGGAAAAAAGTGTTTCTTTTGACCTCAGGAATCTTGGGTTAAAATATATGTACAACTCAAAGACTCACCCTGTATAAGGCGTTCAACTTTGCGTCCGCCGTTCTGCAATAGATGGCTGTAACGGTAAGTGGTAGTAGAAATAAATATATCGTAGATGTCATACAATAAGTTTAGGTATTTGTGAACATAACGCCATTGACATGTTAGCCGATTTGTGTCTGCATCTTAAAGTTATTCACGATTAACCATGTTAGCTTACGAGCCATATTCTCGTCATTTGCGGAAGTTTCAATTTTCTACTAAAATATGAAAAAATCCGCGGCTGAGGTTCATCGAATGCTTTCAAATACCTATAGTGAGAACGATATTGGTGGAAGAACGTACCAACGATATTGTTTATGTCTAGGTTTAGTTATTTTCTGGTACATCTGTAAAATGGCTTGTTCCGTTTGATTAAATAAATTAAGAAATAGATGAGTGGTTTCAACGCTTCAAGAATGGTGATTTTGATGTCGATGACCAGCATCGCGGTGGAAGAGAGAAGTTTTTTGAAGATGCAGAATTGGAGGCAATAATTGATCAAGACTCATGTCAAACGCAACAATAATTGTAGGATCAATAGGAGTGACACTAAAAGCCATTTCAAAACGCCTGAATGTCATAGGAATGACACAGAAACAAGGAAATTGGATGCGGTACGAGTTGAAGCCGCGAGGTGTTCGAACGACGTTTATTTACTTGTGAACAGCTGCTTGCAAGACAAAGACGGAAGGGGTTTCTGCATCGGATTGGGACTGGAGACGAAAAATGGGTTCATTACGATAATCCCAAGCGCATAAAATCATGAGGATATCCTGACAATGCTTCCACATCGACGGCCAAACCGAATATTCACGGTTCTAAGGTCATGCTCAGTATTTGGTGGGACCATTATTATTATTATTATATTACCAGCTCGGCGTAGTGTATTATGACTGAAAGAATCACAGGCGATCTTTATCGAACGCAATTAATGCGTTTGTACCGAGCATTGAAAAACAAACCGTCGCCGTCGCAATACAACGAGAAAGAAGATGAATTGATTTTACTGCATGACAATGTTCGACCCCATGTTGCGAAAGTAGTCAAGATATACTTGGAAACGATAAAATGGGAATTCCTATCCCACAACCCTACCCGACGTATTCTCCAGACGTTGCTCCCACGGACTATCACTTGTTTCAATTAATAGCACACGGCCTGGCTGACCAACACTTCCGATCTTATGAAGAAGTAAAAACTTGAATCGATTCGTGGATCGCTTCAAAAGATGACCAGTTTTTTCAATTCGTACGCTGTCCGAAAGATGGGAGAAAGTAGTGACCAGCGATGGGCAATATATATATATCGATATTTTACTCTTACATATTTCGATACATTTCGATAGTGTCAGAAAATATCGATACAATATATAGATATCGATAGTTTTCTGACCTTTGCCCATCCCTAGTGTGGATTTGCCGAACGCAGTCATAACAATAAACAAAGATTTCTCTATGACATAATTGTCAGTCAAACGCATGTCTTAAAATTTTGTTCAAATATAAATCGTATATTGTATTCTTTAATAATGAATAAAAAATAACCGATATCAACCAAATTCTCAGATCTCATTTTTCCAGAAATGGCAATTTCTTTCTTTGAAGAATTTGGGAGAAATGAATAATCAAAATGTGAGCGTCAGTCTTTCAAGAAAGTTATTCATGCTTATAGGTTTGTAAAAAATTTTTAGAGAATATTGAGTAATAATATAATCCCAACATAAGATTTTAAATTAGCACATTTCTTCTTTCTAGAGACATGTATGATGCATAAGTCCAAATTTAATTGATGATTGGGTGGGAAAAATTGACAAAAAAAGTTTATGTTTGTTAGTTAAGTTGTAATCCTTTTTATGGTCCTTTTTTTTGTTTATTTAATAGTTACAATAAACAATTATTAGCATATTTTTCTCTGAATTTCAACTTTGAAAGAAAATTTGTCGTTTTATGTCTTGCCGATGAAAATATTGATATTCTTGTAAGTCAATTCAAAATGAATAATAGATATATTTTAAGGGCTATCATTCCATTGGATATTTACTTGTGAGCCCTAAAATGAAGTTACATTCATTCCATTGACTCATTAATAGAAATACTACCTGAAATAAAGAAATTGCATTCAATGTTTATTTTCAGTTTTGACAAATATTGAATTTACATAATCGTTCGATAAGATCCATGAAAAGACCTACAGTGAGATTTTGTTTTAGGAATATTCAGTATAGCTGTAATAAACAAACTGAAAAGAGGCAGAATGAATAATAGATCTACCTTTCGGATACCCATATCTGAGAAATCAGGTTATAAGAAGTCCCTCATTTCCAAGGTTTATCAATACATTTTTCAGTTGAGCAGCAAATTATTCTTCTATTCCATATTTTGTGAAGAAATACAATATAATTGCAACAATTCGAAGGACCTATTGGAAATTCCTGACGAACTAAGGAGTTTTTTAGTATCTGAAGATTGTATTGATGCTATGTTATAGAACGAGACTTGTGGCTCTGGGTTTTACTCAGAAGTGAATTAAACAGGGCAATTTATGCCCTATAGAGTAAATAAAATTTTGATAGATATAAGTTTCAAAAGATCAACAATATTGATCATAGTATTTACATAAATCAAAAAATAACTGGCTTACTATTGTTGCATTGTACGTGGATGACTTTTTTGTTTTAACTAATGTTAATTCTGAATGAATTTTCTGATAGAAAATTTTATGAAAAAGAAATTAGGGGAAGCTAAAAAATGATTAGGGATGAATATTACTAGAAATTATGGAAAAGGTAGTAAAGCTATCGATTATATTCTTCAAATATGTATTGCAATAATTCAACATGTCTGATTGTGAACATGTGAAAACTAAATTGAATTTTGATTCAACAAAAAAGAGTTGTAATGATGAACCATATAAGAAATTAATAGGTTTATTAACATCTTTAGCAGTATTAACTAGTCCTGATATAGCATACTCTGTTAATTTCTTGAGTCAATTTAATAATTATCTCATTGTTGAACACTGGAAAAGTGCAAAACTCATTTCAAGATACAAAGATCATTGTTCAAATTTTACTTCAGTCAAAAGGAACTGAGTACTAAAATTGTATCGGTCAATACTATTGACCCATATTAGTGGGTTCGATGAAATGGCCATATAGCACCTATTCCTATAACGATTAAAAGATTGGAAACTTTAGTGAACAAATAGGTAGGTATCTACATTATACAAATTTGATCATTCATGAAATGGAAATTTTCAATGAATAGTTGCTTTTTAAAGTATTTTATACCTTCATTGAATTGCTGGAAAATTGATACCAATTTCGAAAGTGACTGCCATGTTAAAATTCTTCATATACTGAATGATCCTTCAAAATTTATTTCTGTCGTAACATTTTGACTAGTATTTCAACTGATATATTCCATACGTTATTGAAATCAATATCTTCAAAGTACTATTCAAAAGACTTATAATGGAATTTAGAAGAATATGTCTTTCTCAATTTCATAGTCATATATGATGTATAAGTCCAAATTTAATTAATTCACATCTAAAGTGAATGTTATTTTTAGAAATATTCAGTATAGCTATAATAAACGAACTAAAAAGAGACATAATGAATAGACTTGCCTTTCAAATACCCATGGCCTATGTTACCTCATAAGCAATTACCTATAATATCTTATCTTGGTGAAACCTTTTTGAGAAATCAGGTTATAAGTTTGAGAGTCTCTAATTTCCAAAGTTTATTAATACATGTTTCAGTTGAGCGGAAAATAATATAACAGGGTATATATAGTTGAAATTATTAGTATGAAAGATTTGACTTATTCATTATAAATTCAACAGCACTGCACTCAAATTCTTCAAAAACGGAGTGGACACTTATATTTTTGCACTCCTCTGTCGTAAAAGTGTATATTTTAGATATTCAAAAAACACATGGAAACTTTTGACTATTATCTGACTAACTTGGCTCTTTTTTTCCAGTAATAAAGCCAATTGTGAATTATCTATAAGGAGTTTTTCTATCTGTTTAATACTGTTTCATAGTAGCATAACTTTGACTCCAATCCAAGACTGAATTGATGAATGAAGCTTCTGTTCTCTTTGGTAGTTCCATCTTCTGTCGCAATAAATTCAAATTCTCACGAAAGGGAATGTAGTTTTATAGTTTGTGGAAAATAAACGAAAAATTCCTGAATTAAAGTAACATTCAACCAATTAATTCCAAATAATACAAACCCTTCAAACGAACCTGAGTTGAGGAAAATGCATTCGATGATGATATCAATGTTCATTTGCAAATTTTGACAAATATCTATCGAATTTTCGATTCGCCGAAGACTTTGCATTTTATCTGTCGGCATTTATTTAAATATTGAATAACAATTTTGGAAACTGCAAACTTTTTCAAGAACTTTCATATATCGAAATGGAATATTTATTATTAACATGACACTGACAGCCAAATTGTCCACAGATACCACAGAAATATGGGACTTGAAATGTCAAAATGATCCGAAACACCCCGTATACTCGAAAACCGCGGGGAGAATCGAAGGTTTGGGATTTTTCCCGGGATCTCCAGACGATTTTGAGGGGGGTCTTATTCTTGTCATTTTTGCTCTAGATGGTCCCGTTTGGGCTGTGATTTTACGTTTAGAGTTTGACGTATATGTGCAAGCGGTTTTATATATACTTAGATTCATCAAATTGCCTTAAAGAAATCAGTTCTGCCAACCAACATTTTTCAATGCAAAAATCACTAAATTATATTTATGGAAATATTTCATTAATTTCAATGAAATTGCAATGAATTAGAGAAAATAATGTATAATACTCGTACAGAAGGCTCATTCTACCACTCGTTCATTCCAAAACTCGCCACTTCGTGGCTCGTTTTTGAATTTTGAACTCGTGGAAGAATATCAATGCCTTCTGCACTTGTATTATAAATAACTATTCTAAAGTCACTATTTATTGAAACTGTTCATGACATGAATGATTGATTAAACTTGTATGAAAAATATAGGTACTATTTGTACTCAAGTTTTCTGTTGTTATTGAAATGCTAGTTACTATTAAATTACATAAAGTATTTTGTCCATAACAGCTTCAACTCACTCACTATAGGCATTTTTGCATGAAATTATTTTTAATTTGTGAATTTTAAAATTTTATTGCATTCTATTATTATCATCAAGTGGGTAAGAGGTGAAGAAATTCTTGAAGTTACTCTCAGTTGAAATACTCAGTAAAAATTCTATAAAGTAATTGGAATTTATTAGATTTTTGGATTACTCATTAATGAACAACACGCAGATATAACAATACTTAATTTCAATAAAGAATATAAATAAACTATAGATGCAATGCCAAAACTTTGTTTAGCAACCGAATTATAAAATAATTCTCCCTTCATAGATTTATATAATCCTCATGATCACCACTGTCAAAACAAAACATCCAGGTAAAAATCCAAATATCCAGCATACAAAATAGTAATCCTTCCACTTTTACCCTTGAATATACTTGAAAAACTTTTCTGTTCATCAATAAGAATTTTCCTTTTATTAACTGTTTTGAATTTGTTATCAATTAAGTTTATGTAATATTGACGTTGATTGATTAAAATCCAGATACTTTTTGGTCAAATTTTATCCAGACTGATATATTGGTTGCTTTTAGTAACAATCAAATCATTCAATGATTCTTTGAAGGTGAAATCGTATTCCACAGGTTTTCTTCCACTAATAATCCAGGTTGTAATGACTTGCCTTCTTCTCTTTTCAAACAGTACTGTGAGAAATACTCAAATGAACTAATCAATGTGTGTTTGAAATTGATACAACTTTTAAGCTTCAAAATTTCTTCGATCAAAACCAATAACTAAGATGCATAGAATACCTGGTGTGTTTACTGATTCGATTTTGTTTCAGATTTTTTGGGAGACCCACCTGTTGCTTTGGTGGTCTGCTTCACCAGAGTTCTGTAAGGGGGCGCTCTTCAAAAAATTTCGAATTCCCACTATCTGCTTGGTGCCGTTTAAAAAGGAAATACTGATTTTAGACACTGCAAACATTCACAATAAATTACAATTCAGTTCATATCAAATTTCCAATCAAATGAATGGAATATAATGACAGACCATAGAATATAAAATATTATTGTTCTATACTCAAAGTTCACGACAAGAGCGTAGAAATAGGGGGATACTGGGGGTAATTACACGGTGTTCCTAAATTGGAGATACAAATGAAAATGACAGAAGTTTTTTTCTCGTATAACCTTCCCTTCACAAGATATTCAATTTGAATTGGCCATAGATATTCCAGTTTAAAGTTTTCACCATTTGATATGCTACTTTTGAATGCAAATATACAGAGTTATATTTTTTCTGGAAGGATGCCTGCTTCCTTCCTCCAAAACTATTATATATTTTGGTGAATGGCTGTTAGTTTAGAAAAATGTAGAAAAAAACTCTGGTCCAGTACTACACTTTTTGGTTTGTTATAGTTTTGTCATATCTGCTTTCGATATCTAGAAAAAAACTCTAGAAATCCTCAGGAAAATCCAAATTATTATTAAGATCCAGCTAGTAAGCTCTAATGAATGTATTAATTATAAGTTTTGGTATTTATTTACCCAATCTGCAGCGAAGGTTAATAAATATTTGATAAACACTAGAAACAACCTGTATATTGAAAGCAAAGCGTTTGTGGGCTCATATTCATAAAACTTTTTTTTCTCAAAATTATCCAAGTAATTTCTCATTTTCCTTCGTAACTCTAATTTGAGAACACCCAGTATAAGGTAAGAACAACCGAATTAGTAACAAAATAAATTATTTCGAGTAATTTGGTTCAAACTTTATTATCAAACTTCTTTTTCTAACATTACAAATATGAATAAAAGTTGCGTCAAAAAATTTTTTTTCGATAATCCCCCACCAAGAAAAAAAAAACTAGGTACGCCCTTGGTTCACAAGAGTCGAGAATTGAGAGAAATGTCAAATGTAAACGATGTATGCGCCATCTGAAAAGCCCGCGATCCCTCGAAATCAAGTAGGTATAAATCCGAAAAATCTCCCGTTTTGTCTGAAAGTTTTACAGGTATAAGAAGTAGACACACCAGGTATTCTATGCATCTTACCAATAACACAAACTGAAATCTAACCTCCTGTCAATGACATTTCCTTGTGCTAATATGTGATTTTATGAAAATAAATGAGATTTGTTTTGATATATTCTATTCATTCTATAATAATTTGAAGATTGAATGAACTCTCAGTCCATATTTTTGAAAGTTCAATTATTGAAAACTTTGATTGTTACATTAGAATGCATAATATATTCCTGCATTGAATGATAATCCAGGTATGAAGTGGTTACGTTTGTAGTACCTTTGTCAATTGTATTTATAATGGGAACGTTCAAAATTTGACTACTCGATGCAAGAATATAGCTAGCCAAAATTTAAGCAATATCCAGTTTTTTCTGTGCTGCAGTTCTACATAACTTTCAGCAACAGAAGAGCTCTTCCATCCTCCATGTCATTTCAAGGATATTATATTTTCCCCTTCATTTAGCAGGTGAGAGGTAGATAATTATTTATTGTTATACTGCTCAACTCGATTCTTCTGAATGCACCAGAATATTTGATAATTAATATTATCTGCAATTTTGTCCCAAAATTATGATCATGTCCTGCCAAAATTCAGATAAGATAAGAAGATAAGATGTGATAATATTGAGGATAATATACATATCTTGACATCGAGGAATTCAAAAACTTTTCTATGTCTTCAAATTCTAAAACCTCAGATTTTTTTGGAATATATTTTCTTGACAAAGATTTTAATAAAGGTTGTCATTTCGAATAATTCGATTTCGAAAATCAATATTATGTTATCGGTTGAGTACCTATACAACAATACAACGAATGGGTTTTCTCTTCCACAAATTTGACCACATTGAGCCATCAACTTTTGAACATAATTCTAACCGTCCATTACTATATGGTTTCAATTTTCATAATGCAACATTAATCAATTGTACAATATAACTTTGGTCAATAAAAATGACGTTTGAATTAGAATTATTCATTCTTGTCCTTAGTAACCAATTAATCATTTCCTTAGCAACCACTTTTCCCTCCGCCGGAGGGAAAAGTATTTTTCCCTCCGGCGGAGGAAAAGTAGAACTTTTCGATGATCCTGTCAGTTGAGAAAAGACGTTGTTATTGTACGTTTGAAAAAAAAAGACGTTGTTATTGTATGTTTGAAAAAAAAAAATATATTCATTTAGAAACATTCATTCTTTCATTTTATCTTTCTCAATATACTGTTGAGGTAAAATAGGTACATACTTTGAAATTAATTTCATTATTTCTTGAAATAAAACTAGCAGAAAATTAAAATAATATATTCTTATGACTATAATCAATCTGTATTTAGCATTAAACTAACCCCTTGTAGTATCCAATGACTAATGTGTTCAGCAGTGAAAAGATCTGCTTCAAAAACAAGACCAACTCCCATTGCATTTCGTCTTTGTGAAGTAGTGTAAACTGGAGTCCTCAAAGTATTTTGTAATTTCAGTCGGTGTGCCTCAATGGGAATCACACTTAGTACAGGAAGTTTCTCTACCAGTACCTTAGGATGGGATTTTCTCAAACAGCTATTTTCTACATCCCAACCAGCACCTTCCAAGAAAAGTCCATGAACAAAACAATTTCCCTACAAAAGGCAAAAATATTAATGCTTATTATTCGGTGCATACCCTTTATGAGTACATTAGGTATCCAAAAATAATATCCTAGAATTTCAATATTTCCTGAGAGAATAAACTCTACGTTATACAAAAAATGTGTACACTTATGAAATGGACTGTAACTTTTACTCTTATCATTTATGACAATTCACAAATGTACAACTTCAAATTCAATAAAAAACGTAGAAAATGTGGTACTATATGTAAACCGGTAGCGTGGTTAGTTCCGTCTCTCTTGGGGTAGGAAGCGGCAATTACATTACATCCTCTTTCGTTCCATGCGCCAGCCGTTTTAGATGCGGGGATGCCAGTGAACATAGACTAGGGCTGCCATAAATGTTGGAACATAGACCGGGACAAGAGGCACAGAAATAGGTTAAAATACCACACAAAAATTAAAACCTCATCCGAGAGGTATTCATTTAATAATAATCCAGGGTTTCTAGGATTATTGACTTTTTAAATAACTAACCGGGACACGGGAACTCAATGGTCCAAACCGAGACATGTCCCGTCGTACCGGCACGTATGGCAGCCCTACCATAGACCGACGTGATCATAAACATTTCAGTAAAACCTAACCTAATACTTGCAAGAATGAATCGAAGAAAATAATACGAATAGAGACAATAGAGTAAAGTCTATTTTATGAAATATAAATGGTAAAATGGAATACTATGTTTTAGAATGAATTACTATAACCATATTATGTGAATTTGCTGTAATATTCTTCAGTACAGTCCCTCCTTAATCCATACTAGTGTTTATTCTATTATCATTCTTCGTTTGTTTATTATGCCAGGAAAATTGATTTCGGGGCTCGTGGTATTTTTTCGGTAGGACATTAATATTTAATTTGGAACATTTTTGAAAAAACTGTCCTTTGATATTGTTGCGATTGAAAAGATTGATAATGTAGAAAAGCTTTAGTTCAGATACCTATACCTCCTTTTTTTCCAACATGACCTGTACATTTATGAAGCCAATTTGGAATATTATGTCATATTACCCGACAAAATATTCAAATAAGAGAAATGCTAAAATTTTATCAATTATATACAGGGTTAGAACTATTTAGAGGGGTACTACAGGAAAAACCGTTAGAGATACAGGGTGACTCAAATTACAAAAAAGGTGCGTTATTTAGAGATTAGTGTGTTAATAGATCCATCTCCGATTTTTCTGGGGATATCTCGAAAAAACTAAAGCATAAAACTGTGAGCATACCCCAGTATTGTATAAAATGGTTATCTCAGCATCAACTTCTTCATATATACATTTCATTTCATATTCATTAAAATATTTAGATAAACAAAAATGATATCCCATAATCCTCGACTTTCCTCTAGGTACTTATATTCCTGACAGTTATCATTTAATGCAGGTTAATGCAGTCAGTTTGATCAGATCTACATAAAATATGAGTGGTAGCATTAAAGAATATTTTGCACTATGCTGAGGGTGAGTATTTTGTCTGATCTGAAAAAGTGATGAGAAACCTGAATTTTGGAAAATACAACCACTCCCAGAAAGTTAGCAAGTACCTGTACAGTGCATCCCATTTTGGGCGAGACAGCTAGGTTTCTCGCTTGTTATATTTAAGATCGAGTTTAAGATAGAGCCTTGCGGTTTTCACGTTCCTGTCCTACTTTTTCGTGAAACTCAAGTTGGTCTAATCAGACCATGATTTCGTTCAAGAGATACAGGGCGATTTTGGAAATTGATACTTTACGGACCCCTCCTTTATATCCGAAGTTATTAGAAATAATGCTGAGGTAAAAACTACGTCTGAATCAGAATTCTGCGTAGAATCCAGTGGCGTACTCAAATTTATTTTTCGGGGTATGGTTTTGAAGATTCAACACAAACCTATAATTTTTTTAATGGAACGCCATTATGATGTATGATACTATGTAGATAGGATGTTCAGAAATGTTAAAGAAACACTAAAACATCAAATAATAATGATTTTTTGTGAATGGGCAATGGATTTCCCATATAAAAAAAGAATCAATAATAATAACAATAATTCATAGCGATGACAGCTAAATCAGATTGGTTTTTTTCTCTCCAATGCCTGCTTGATAAAACAATGCTTCCAAATGCATAATAGCCATAATAACAACAAGAATGTTTGTATTATCAACGACCTACTACTTTTGAAAATCAAAAGTAATAATCCTCTTATTGAAACTTAGGAAATTCATGGTCTATTTACAAAAAATCATCATTATTTGATGTTTTAGTGTTTTTTAACATTTCTGAACATCCTACCTACATAGTTTCATATATCATTTTGAAGGAAAAAAAATAACAAATTCAACGAAGTAATGATATATAGGGTGTTCCATTAAAAAAAATATAGGTTTGTGTTGAATCTTCAAAACCATACCCCGAAAAAAAATTTGAGTACGCCACTGGATTCTACGCAGAATTCTGATTCAGTAGTAGTTTTTACCTCAGCATTATTTCTAATAACTTCGGAGATAAAGGAGGGGTCCGAAAAGTATCAATTTCCAAAATCGCCCTGTATCTCTTGAATGGAAACAGTTATGCAAAATCTGGTTAGGCCAACTTGAGTTTCACAAAAAAGTATACAGGAACGTGAAAACCGCAAGGCTCTATCCTAAATAACAAGCGAGAAACCTGGCTGTCTCACCCAAAATGGGATGAACTGTACGTTGTCAGTGACACTCAATGCGTCTGTACTGGTTCCTATATATTATTTATCATTTGAATTTCTCTTTTAAAGGGGTTTATAACTTTTTGATTTATTTCGTTCTTATTCAATTGAACGACACGATTTAGGTTGTGTTAACATACCGTCGGATCCCTTTCAAAAAGTTCCGCACGCGGCGTCAAAATTAGGTCACCCTTTCGGATGCGGCTCAACCTCATACCGCATAATGTGGTCGTAGCATTACGTCATAATCTCTTGATATGATATGATTACAACGTCATCTAGCAATCTTTTTTTATATAACTGAATATTGAGGGATTCGAGTATTCTATTATAGCAGCAATTCTGAAACTTTTTCTCTTCGCGCCCACTGCTGTAATTCAAAAAATTTTGTTCAATTCAAATAACATTTGGCAACACTGCCCTGTTTAAAGCTCTGGAGATCTTGTCTGAATGTAAGCGCCTTAGAACATTAATAAGAGGAACAAAAATCGCATTGTAACCGATCCATTTGTTTTGATTCCATCATTAGTTGTTCCTTGTCTGACGGAACGCTATAGCTGTAGCGGAACATAATTTGATTTATTTCGAAATTATCAATTGACGCTCAAAAATAGTTTACAATGTGATTCATTTCTGAAAATTCCTTATAGCTTAAAAAGGTCAATGTTTTTCTCAGTTTAATAATTTAGCTATTGTGAAGTTATGAAAAAGGATTCCTGATAAAACATTCAACAATCACATCAGGATTCTGCACGTCTATGAATTTGGCTAGTTCGATTGTGATTGGCGACACTAACTTGTCATATCTCTTGTATTCGAGATGACCACAAATGTTTACTTTCCGTTCATTCAATAGACAAGACTGACGACTGCGTAGAATCGTTCGAAATGTTGATGCTAGCGACCCGAGGGGCAGGGTTTGGAACTAATGTATCGCTATTTCACACAAAAACACATTTCATCCTTTTCTACTGAAAAATGTTTTTGGCGTCAATTCCAACATCTCTTTTGTGCTCCACAGTTCAACAACAACTGGAAGTGGGATAAAGCAATCACAGCTGTTTATTCCAGCTGTAATATTAATATAAACAGTAGTATATGAGAGAACCATTTCAGTAAAGACAATTTTTTCAAAATACTTAAAACAAGACTTTTACCTTCAGCTCTGCCAGATTTTCCAAAGTATGCACCGCTTTCAGATCAGAATAATTTAATTAATTGTGTGCCGAGTACCCACTAGTATAACAGATTCAAGTTCAGATATCAGAAATAACCAACCGAGTACTGTGACTGTTTTTGTGAAGAAAAGATCAGGCATTTTAAATCAAATCAAAATCAATCAACATATAGAGAGAAAATTTTTATATTAGTAAATGTCAAAGAGAGCAGTTGTTTAAATTGAAGAAAACAGATCTATATTTTCACTTCATATTGTTTTATTGTTATCACACTTTCAATGAAAATCTCTTCAGGATCACCATTAATTTTTCACTTTGTTCCTAGTTTCGAACGGCTTACGTGGGAGTTCTGCCAAATAATTGAAGATTCCAATCAACCCTTGGATTTCCTGGTTTTTTGTTCGTAATCGCAGAAATTATTATTTTATTATCAATCTTCAAATGAAATGTTTCCTTCTTTTAGTTAAGTTAACAATACAATATATCTAATGTGATTCAATTATTTAATTTCTGTTCACAAATATCAATTTGTATATTCAATTTGTGTAATAAAAATTATTTCAATTTTTGTTGAGTATTACTACTGAGGTAAAAATTAAATTGGATGCAAAACCTCACTGCAAGATTGAACAATGAAAATTCTGAAAAAACTGTAGGTTTCATTGTAGGTTTTCATTCAAATTGGGAAATTGTTTCGAATTATGATTTAAGGCACCAAACGCGCAGAATCAGCATCGTTAGTTCTATACCCTGCCCATAAGGGCGCCATAATCACGCTTATTTATTTTACCACTGAGTTTCTCTTTTCTTTCAATTTCTCTATGGTTCATTATATCTATATTCTAAGGTTAGCGCCAAATCCGCCACGTATCCAAGCATCACAAGCTCACTCGACTTGTCTGAATTGGAAAATCGGTACCATGAATACAAAAGCGCAGACACGATATTCTCGGTTCAGTACAGTTATTTTAACAGTAAACGGCGAGCATTAGAGCCCGTTCACATGACAAGCGCGTTTTGACAAGATGCTAAGATGCATAGAATCTCTGGTGTGTTTACAGATTCGATTTTGTTTCAGACTTTTTGAGATATCCACCTGTTGCTTTGTTGTTCTGTTTCACCAGAATTCTGTAAGGTGGAGTTCTTCAGAAATTTTCGAATTCCCATCTGCCTAGCGCCGTTTAAAAATGAAAAACTGATTTTAGACTTTACAAACTTTCACAATAAATTACAATTCATTTCCTATCAAATTTTATTATGAGATGAATGGAATATAATGACAGAGTATAGATGTTTGTTACAAGCATAAAATGAAAAATATTATTGTTCTATAATCGAAGGTCTCGAGAGCCGAGAATCGAGACAAATGTCTAATATAAACGATGTATCTGAAACATATGCGATCCCTTGAAATCAAGTTGGTATAAATCTGAAAAATCTCCCGTTTCATCTGATAGTTTTACAGGTATAAGTAGACACACCAGGTTTTCTATGCATCATAGTCAGGTGAACACAACTGTTGATGAGCGTTAGTAAAAATGGTATATACTTCGTCTTTTGACATTTAGCAAATCAGTAAATCGAAATTCTCAAGAATAAATTGGAAAGTCATTGAAAAAACTATCAAGGAGTTATGGTATTTTCAAGGCTACAATTTCTAGAGAACCAAGGAGAAGAGGTGAAGAATATTGTGCCGGAGCTGCGGCAGTCAAAGTTACAATCATAACGGCCTGAAAATGTGGTTAATGCTTAATGGTTAATGTTATCCACCAGAATCATGCTCAAAATGATATAATATAAAGTTCGTCCGGATTTATCTTTGTGTCACCAAAATTGGTTCAAAGCTCATCACATAATATTGTTGAAGACTTTTACATTGCTTTCAAGTCATAATTTTGTTATTTATAAAACTTCAAATTGGGTCTGTTATGAAAAATTGCCATAAGGGCAAGTCTCTTTAAAATCGTAGGAAGAAATTTGTGACAGAACTTTTGAGGCATAATGTTAGACACTAACCGTAGGTGGTCTCATGGTGATTTCTGCAGGTTCGACGAATTGGGTTACATTTGTGTAAAGAGTCGATCTATCCAAAGGCCAATTATGAACACGGCAAGCAATTTGCACCAAAGCCGCCAAATAAGTTTCTGGGATATGAAGTCCAGAAATCCAAAGTACAGGTGGTTCCCCAGTGGTTGACTGAAAAGAAAGAAGAGGAATTTGACACAAGTATTAAACTTGAAACCAAGTATTGAAACCTATTCGTATCATGAGAATACATATAAGGATGGAAAATACTTTCTTTCTTTGATCTCAAACAAGATATACCTGAAATAATATATTTCATATTATCAAAAACTCCTAAATTCCATAAAAAATCTGTTGAAAATAACAAAAATGTATTCTATCAAAGAAGAACTATGAAGTTCTCTGTTCAACGTTACCACATCTGTGACACCTTGTCAGTGCTCTCTCTCTTTTTAGCAAGTGCTGTAGTTCAGTACAGTACGTGTTTTTGTTCCTTGTTTCCACCGAATTTTAATAAAATCTTCAAAATTATAAACTGTTATAAAATTGAAAGATGAAATTCATTCAATTTTTCCTGAGATAATGTTCGAAGTATATCTATGACAACTGACAGTTATTATCACAAAATTAATCATTGAGTCAAAACACCGAATGAGTGAACAGCACAAAGACTAAAATAAGCAATGATTATTCAAATGAAAATAGAAATAATAATTATTATTACATGTATGATGAGAGAGAACGGTTGAATATATAAAATGATTTGAGAAAAATACTCTGCGACGTGAGATAATGTTCATGATTCAACTGGAGTTTTTTACCATGCAGGTAGCTTGTATTAAAGGCGAAAATGTGATGTAGGTTACAATTACAACCAAGTGAGCAACACCCTATATGGACCATGAGGTCACCGCATTCACGGCCCAATTTAGTTTTTTTTATTCCGCTTAGACAGTCACAATGATGAATACAATTTATAAACCAAACAGTTACATACTCTTTGAGCAAATATTTTCTCCCATCGAACTTCATAAAAATTTATAATAAAATAACTATAAATAATAGTTACAAATATCAAGGTTGACACATACCCATTGAAAATATTGTGCCTGCCTGGATTCGAAATGCTCCATCCAGCCTCCCAAATTCTTACAAGTGGCAGGTGCAAGCTTCCTCCAAGGATCTGGCAACTGACCGTTGAAAAGGGAATAAGCGACATTGTCTAAGATACTGTCCATACCAATCTCGCCAGCTAAAGCTTTTTGTAATTGCTGTAGAGTCCTTCTCATTGTAGTAATGAGTTTATTGAAACGCTCTAATTCTTGGAGTAAAACGATAATTGTTGGCGACATAACTCTTTGAAAAGCCCTTTTAACCTTCCAAATCTCATATTCGTCTGGTATTTTTTTCAAAACATCGTTAGCCACAATTTCTATGAACTCTTCTCGACTAATTCCCTCTCCAGTGGAAGCTAGAGCAGAACATTGTCAGTATAGAGAGTTTATATCGTACTCAAAATAAACAGTCTAGCCTTATATTCACCTGAGTATAAGTTTTTCCGAAAAATAACAACGTTTTATTAGCACACGATTATTATCTCGATCCGTAATTCAGGCGATCTTTTTTTGCGTTCGTTCTGAAATCCGATCAGTCTCTTATTTCGTCATAATATCTGCAGTTTTAGAATTTTGAGTCAGGAATAAATTCAATTATGAAGAATCCAATGTATAAAAAAAAAATAATAATCTCACACCCATATTGCTCTCCAGCGAACAGCTGCCGTTCACAGTGTAACTATTTCCATTACCATTTCTTTAAAAACTCAATAATGTGAGAATTACGTAAGGGAAAGAAGAAAGTCGGGCCGAAGCAACCACTATTGTTTTGATCTTCTTCGTTTACGAATCGATGGCATTGTCCAGTTCTTTAGGGGTAGATATAATATTAATCAGATCCATATTTGTTGTCGTTAGGTTCTTGAAAATCTGGCAGTTCGATCTTATTAGTAATCACGGACATATTTAATATTTCCGTTCGAATGAATATTCAATATGACGACGGATTCGTTGTCTGCGTCGGAAGAGCCACTATTTCGAAAATAACTGATATTGTGACGAAATGTGAGCGATTCGGCAAATGGCCGCCAAAAATTGACAATGTGCAACAAGTGGGGAAAGTACAACTTTACTCGCGAGTGTGAAAGTTTGTGGCACGAGCCTGAAAGGCAGTTGTAGAAAAAGTATAATGTGCAACATGTGGAGAAAGTCCTTTTCTCGCTCGTGTGTTTCCACACTCGCGAGATAAGTTGGAATTTCCCCACTAGTTGCGCAATATACTATTCTCCACATGTTGCACACTATACTTTTCCTACAATTGCACAAATTTCAATAATTCAAGTAATGTACTCGATTCAAATCAAAATGGCCTTCGTTGACAATATGTGCTAATTTATTGCGTTTCTATAGAAACGACTCAAAAGCCCAATTTCATTGGTCTACCAAGCGTGGTGTGGGCAAAGTGCCGTGTGGAATAATATTTCTCACAGTGTGAGCAATACATAGTTTTGAAGTTGAGTATGCTATGAAGAATACGCTACTTTCCATAGCAGTTGTAGGAAAAATAAATTTGAGTACTTAATTACCATTAAATTTTATGCAATTTGACCCATAATTGCACTAAGAAATTAAAATATCGATAATAGTAAAATGCCTCTACAAAAATAACCATTTATAAAAAGAAGAATATTCCATTTTAGGGCCTCTGATCTTTTCAGTACAAGTTTCAACAGCAGTTGGATAATAATACTTAATTCTTCCGTAATAATCTTGCACTAATTCGACCTAATTTCATGAGAATCGTTTGAAGTAGCGGTCTTAGAATGATTTTCTGAAACCTACCGCTGTCCTACTATATTATCTATGTAGAATATTATCAAATAATTGAAGAATATATTTGTTTGTTGTTTGTTATATTACCTGATTGAGGCTGTAGTTCAATTAGTATCCTCCACATTTCTTTAGTGGCTTGTGTATAGTATCCAATTTCAGCATTCGGATGTAAACCAAAAATTTCCGGACTATTCGTCAAAGGAAGTTCATCTATGAAAGCTATAAAAAAATTCATCTCAAATTATCAGAGTCAATCATTTGATTCTAACAGAGTGAAAATAGAGGTGGACCTGTGTTGTCAATTATGACTTGTCTGAGTTATAGCGGATGATTTTTTCGTTGAATCAATAAAAATCTCGAAAAGAAAACATCTTGCAGAAAATGTTTCGAATAAAAAGTAAATGGTTTTGAGGAAGAAGTCCACATATCCTAGAACCTTCCCCATTTAATTCCCCCTTGTGGGGGATGCATGGGTGAGGATTTCAAGTCAGGGCCGCGTTAGATATTTTAGCCCCGGGCAAAATAAAGTTTCGCCGCCCTGCTTTACCTAATTTATATGAATTTTCTTTAAAGAAGCCTCTGTTATTCTTCTCAGGCATCTTTTCAATTCCATATGAAATCGTATTTTTATCTTAAAATTTCCTTGTAAAATTTATCAAACGACGTTTTGCCGATTTCATCAAAAAACGTCGTGCATTGTTTGAAAGAACGGCGCTCTGTTTATAAGTCTAGACTATAGTGAAAAGAAGACGTAGTTCTTAGAGGTGCAAAAAGTCCTGATTTATTAACTGACTTTGCACCCCTACAATTTGGCGCCCCGGCAAATTGTCCAGTATGCCGCTCCTATTTGTATTTTACGGCGAAAAATTCAAAAGTTTTGAACGAAAAATTTTTCACGATTCGTCACAGACCTTATCTGTTGCATTTATTATTCACATGAAATTCTAGTGTGAATTAGCCAACTGTTTTGCGCATACAGATAGACGAAAATTTATATACTAGATAATACCAAATGATCTTCTTTTAATTATTGATACATCCTTAATTACTGATGGGAAGTAGTTAGAACCAAAAACAAATCTATTAACCTTTTATTCGAAATATTCTTCCGCAAGATGTTTCATTCTTGAGATTTTTGACTGATTCAACTTGAAACTCACCCGGTAGGTATACGAAAATAATTCAATTGATATGAAAAAAGCAATTTCAGGTTTTGAAATAATATATTTGGAGATTCCTCAAACTTTATACTGTTTCTTTATGGTTTTAATACTCTTTTTAAAATTATGACATTATAGAATTATGTGATTCGCAATTCACGAATATATGAACAAGCACCCAAAAAATTTCATTTACAATTTTTATACTGCCGTGTTCATTGAAATGGGCTCAGCCACAAAAAATCATTTTTCTGATATTCGACAACGATTTTATTTAATTAACATGAATGTATAATATTGCTCCCTTTTTCAATTAAATGATGAGGTGCGTCAAGTTGGTGATCCACTCCTAGAATTGTGGTATCAAATTTTTTTGGGTATTTTGTTCCAATTTGTGCCGTTTGTTATCAATTTTGTGTCTATTAACTTTTCGAGGTATTTCGAGTTGTTCCCGTGAGTCACTAACTATAATTAGCCAATTTTCAAGTTTGGCCTGTGCTGTGGACAAAATCAGATTTAAAGCTCACCTAAATTCTGATTGATCTTTCCTTTTGTTTTACGTCGGGAGACTAATATTCTCAATACTCATTTTAAGAAGTATTCATTTGAGTTTTTATTGTTTTAAATCATTGCTTCAATACAGTCTTCTGACTGTTATCAGTTAGTTATCAGAACAATAAGTTTTGCCTCACTTTTCTAAGTTTTTTCGACCGAAGTTTTCTTCTCAACATATATGATACGATACAATAAATTATACAATTGAGCCGCAGAGTGACATGCAATGAAAATAGAATTACATGATACATCCGATACAAAGTCACTTTTTCGCAGAAATTACCTCGAGGAAATAAAAAGCTATTTTCGTTATTTCCGAATCCATTTGTTGAATAAAAAAATTTATAAAAAATATCTAAATTGATTTTTGTAGAAATTAGTAAGAAGCATAGAAATAATCAGATTGATGAAAGCACACTGCTCTTGTTATAGGAAGCTCTATTTTTCTGTGCTCATCAACAGTTGAAATTGAAACCATAGAAATATTGAGACTCTTAAATAAAAGAGGTTTTTGACATATTACTTCGATTTATATTGATACAATATATATATATATATATATATATATATATATATATATATATATATATATATATATATATATATAGATTTTGTTGCCTTCCCGGACAGTCGTCGGTTCGTAAATGTGATGAGGGACGAATTCTTGGAGTAGCTGTTCCCTGAGACACATAAACTGGTGTACAACTTTGCCCATGTTGTTATGGCGAGACAAGTATTTTGTGTTAGCTATTGTCGAGCATCCAGATGACAAATGCTGCACAGTTTCCTCAACGTTATTGCAGAGCCTACATTTTGTGTTTTCGATGTTTTGTTTCATTATGTACTTTGCGTAGGCTCGTGTAGGAACAACTTGATCCTGTATTGCCATCAGGGTTCCCTCAGTCTGAGGATAGAGATAACCCTGAGTTAGGTAGGTGTTCGTGCTGGGCAAGTCGACTTCTGGCTGCTGCAGACTGGCATAGAATCGTCCATGCAAGGGCTTTGATCTCCATTTATTTTTCCATTTTTCGAAAATGTTCTCTGTTTCAGGTTCCTGCCCGTCATCGCCTCCTGCCGGCGTGGACACATAGCGCTGGCTAGCTACCCACTGGTGCACTGGTAAGTTGCTCTGCAGAAAGAAGGTTTTAATTCTGCTTTCCTCTTTCAGATAGACGTTCTCCAGTGAGCTCAGGCCTCGCCCCGACTCTCTACGTGGAATATACAGCCTTTCAATAGCTGAATTTGGGTGGAGCACACAATACTGTGTCAAGGTGGTTCTAGTCTTCCTGTCTAGACGCTCCAGATCCGTCTGAGACCAGGTGAGTACTCCAGCGGTATATACGAAAGCCGGTATTGCCCAGATATTGATAGCGGTCATCTTGTTCTTAGCTGAAAGTTGTGTATTTAAAACTTTCTTTATTCTAGAAAATAGCTCTTTCTCGACTTCTTCCTTATTCTCTCTCTGTCTTATCTCATATGTCTCCTGGACGCCCAGATATTTATACCTCTCTTCTGTCCCCAAAGTTGGTAACACTTGTCCGTCTATCAACACCATATTTTCTTCACGTTCTAGTTTCCCTCGCCTCACACTGATCGTTGCACACTCATCCAGACCAAATATCATCCCAATATCTTCGCTGAACCCTCTCACCAACTCGAGTTCCCCCTCCAATTGCTGTCGGCCTCTAGCGAACAATTTAAGATCGTCTACATAGAAAAGATGAGTGAGCTTTCTACTCTGGTCTAATGAGTATCCGTAGGACGATCTGTTTAACATACCACTTAAGGGGTTTAGGGCGAGACAAAACCACAATGGGCTGAAGCCGTCTCCCTGGAATATACCTCTTCTAATAGTTATTGAGGTTGTTTTGTGCGAATTTGATGTTCCTTCAAGAGTAAGTGAGGTACACCACGTTGACATCAGGGAGCGGAACAATGAAATCACCTGTGGGTTTACGTTGTATATCTTCAGGATATCGAGCAGCCAAGTGTGGGGCACAGAGTCAAATGCCTTCTGGTAATCTATCCAGGCCATGGAGATATTTTTTTTTCTTTTTTTTTCGCCTGTTTGGTGATTATATTATCAACTACCAAAAGTTCCTTACTGCCTCTGCCACCTCTTCTGCAGCCATTTTGTTCCCAGGCTAACAATTTATTATTTTTCAGGTGAATCCGGACCTTGTGACCGACCGTTGAGGTAAGTATTTTATAAGCAGAAGAGAGGCACGTGATCGGTCTGTAGTTTTCAGGTTTGGTAGGATCTCCCTTTTTGAAGATCATGTACGTCGTGCCTTGTGTGAGGAATTTTGGGATCTTTTCCGGGTTTTCCAAAGCTGCATTCAAAAGCCGCGCCAAAACGCCATGAGTGGACGGTAAGTATTTCCACCAATAATTATGAATATTGTCTATTCCAGCCGTTGTCCAGTTTTTCATTCTTTTGACTGTCATCGCTACATCTTCTTCGGTGATGACGACCGAATGCATTTCAGATAGATTTGCATGTATTTCTTTTTCACTTTCTATCCATGTGGCTTTGGTGTTGTGGCTTTTCCCTTCTGACCATATGTTAGACCAGTATTTTTCGAATTCCTTCAGTTCAGGATCAGCTGCTTTCGGAGATTCTTGCTGGGTTCTATGGTGATCTCCCAGATCTTTGAAGAAACTTTTTTGATTGGTGTTGAATTGATTATTTTGATGGTATCTCTTAGTTCTTTTATGGTATCTTCTCAATCTGCTGCCCAGGATTGCCAGTTTTTGCTTTAAGGTCTCCATATGAATCACTAGCTGTTGTTTGTACTGAGCATCTTTCCTTTTCAGTTTTAATCTTCTTGAATAGCACTGCACTTGTCTGATTACCCTTTTGCTAACTTCCTCCTCCTTCAGGTAAGAATGAAGGATTCCTATTTCCTTCCGTAGGATTTTGATTTTCTTTTCCAATCTTTCCTCCCACGGGGGTTTTCTCTGTTGGTGTGTCCTTTGTGTTTCCGTTACTGTCGGTGTTTGCAGTATATTGTTAACAACCATTGCAGCGCAGTAGACCTTGTGGCAAATATCTTCTAGGTTCTTTGTGCTATTCAATATTTCACTCAGTGCAGTATTTACGGTGGACATTGTTGTTTTGGAATCCTTATTTTTCTTTATCTTAGGAATTCGATATATATATATATATATATATATATATATATATATATATATATATATATGTTATATATTTTTGAAATCATAAATATCAAGCTTTCAAAAAATAACACACAAATCTAGTGTTTCCATTTGAAAAAACAAAATTTGGGTTATAGCTTCGTAGTAAACCCTGGTGAAAAGGCGAGCACGCCGCTGGATTTAACGTAAAAAAGTGATTGTATGATGTTTTAATTTCAGAGCTCTATTATCAGTATAAGCGGAAATATAAATTTTTTTCGATATCGCCATTTTTCCAATTTTCGCTTATTACTGGAAAACAAAAGAAGTTGGCCAAAAATAAATACTACTCTTGTTAGTTTCTCAGAAAAAGAGAACGAGAATGGGGTATCAGATTTTGTCACACCCTATACACATTGAAATCTGATGGAAAGATTCTGTGATATGGAACTTTCATAAGAAAAATATTAATGCCAATTACATCATGCTCCCGAAATTTTTAGTTCGGATTTGGATTCTAATTTTATTAATTATTGAGAAAACAAAATTTCATATGAAAATAATTAAGATTTATTGAATGGATCTCATACAAAGAACTCAACCCAGATATTTGAACTCCGAACCTTCTATGACTATATGCTGTCTCTAGCACATTCCGCTGTAGAGTTATCATGTAAACGGCGGACGGCCGGCCAAACATTCAGACTTTATCAGTTTTGACCTAAATCATTATTGAATCCTTCATCACTGAGTTTAATATATTCGTTTGAGATCATTCTTGGATTAATATGAAAAAATTGCAGTCATGTGGGTAAAAGGATATATTGCTCTCCACACGCAAGAAACGCGGAGAAATACGAAATTCAGCACAAAATTTCTAAAGCAACTACTCCTCCATAATTATTTAAGGAAATGTTTGCTCACCTATATAATCATCCTTCACACCACTGGGAGGAATAATATAATCGACACTTTCATCGTGGTAAAAATGAAAAGGTTGGAATGTATCGAAAAGAAAGTCGCCCATGTATTCATCCATATATATTTTCACTATCCTTCTGTCAAAATCATCGATTACCCTCCCTCCATACATCACCTCTCCAATTAAATACTTCAAACTTCCCCAGGGTATTCTGGTATCTTTCAGATTTTTCGCTTTCGTCAGATAAGTGTCCAAAATCGTAACGCAAACGTTGAAATCAGATTCATTAAAATCATATGAAACGTTCCATCCTATCTTATCGTATTTTCTTCTTTCTTGAACCACTGCATGGAAAAAGGCTAGGACATATATTAATGGCTTAAACATATCATGGTTACAGGTTTCTAGTGTTTGAACTCTCATTTTGAAGTAAGTATTGCGTAGATTTAATTTCAAACCATTCGGAGGTTCTGTTACAACTTTGAGGGATCTTTGCAGCATACCGATCGGAAAGGCGTTTACAGGATCGGTCGTTAACCACAATCGGAAGTCGGGATGTGGTTTACTCACTTTTTCTAAGTGTTTTTCAAGCGTTCTTATGAATGTGAGGAGCAGATGACAATTCTGGTACATCAGCCACTGTCCTCTACTAATTGCAGTATCGAGTAAACCTACAGCTATAGGCTCTTGACCTTGTCCAAGAGATAAGTATTTAAACTTTCCACCGCCAAATCCATATCTATCAGCCAACTTCATCAATTCAGCAGTTGGATCAGAACCTGGACTTAAAATGAATATGACAGGTGTTGTGGGATTGCTCTGTTCGAAAATGTTATCGAAACTGATAACAGGTGGCATGATATATTCCTCTCCCATAGTTTCTGTTATGTAATCTCCAACTGCTCTGAATACTCGATCAACTCTGAAACATCGCAAGAGGAGCAGTTTCTGAAAAGGGTTCACTTTGTCCGAATATCCAACAGGAAAGGGAACAGTTTCAGGAGCATCCAAATCGTACCAATCCTTCCACTCAGTTACATTTCTAGAAATATCATCTGGGAGAGTATTGAACACTGGAAAATCACTAGAGAGCTTCATTATATCTTCCCAGCCCTGAAAAAAATATTAAGTGTAAATATTGCAAAGGCGTCAATAATAACCTTATTTCGCAAACAGTAAAGAAATGTAAGACAACCGATAAACTCATTCAGTAATTTATGTTTTTATGGAAGTAAAGAATGAATAACGTCATGCGTTCAGGACTTTCAAGAAAAATGTAAATATAACAATCAAATTTTTCCTTCAAAAATCAGGAAAGTCAATGTTATTCTGTATTGATATTTTATTTTTTTTAAATAGTTTTCATCACTTATGGAATTTTAAAAAATATTTAAAATTAAATTAATCTGTGAACACCACGTATCACATCATTTCCATCATGACATTGATAGAAGCGGTAAAATTAAAAAGGTAAAGAAGTATTTAAATTTTAATGTAAGAATATATTATTAGTCGGATGAAATTCTCTGCCTTTAGATGTGTGATTTTGAAATTATATCGTCTCGGGATTGCTTTAAACTTGGGAAAGGATTAAACTCCACTCTTGAGATTTCCTGAAAATATTAGTCAACGGGATTGAAATATGTCGATTTCAGATATCATGTGAGTGGACTAATCTTTTAAGTTGATCTCACATGATCATTGGAAACTATTTATTCTTATTGTTAAATACATTACATAGTTTTTTATGGCAATTTCAGTCATATTAAGCCATACCTTGGGTAAAAACTCAATGATTCATGAGTTAATAGGATTCTTATGAAAAAAATTGTGGCAGCGAGGACTCACATTTTTTATGAATATTTCTGCAGATAAATTTTTTTTCGAAAAAACCTTTTTCATTTTCGATTCTGCCAATACGTTGTATTATAAGACTGCGTTGTGGGTATATGCTAGGCTTGATGACGGTTCATGTATGATAATATCTGTATTATAATTTGTTCATATGTATAATAACCATAATATGTATAAGAACCAAGAAACAGTTCATCTTGGGTCTTCAAGAAATGTATTTCATTTCACTAATGTCTTGTGACCTAACTCATTCAGAATCTACGAAAATATAATTAAATAATAAAACAAACAACAAATTTAGACCAAAAATGGGTGTTTATACGAAGATCATGAACTCGTACTCAAAGATCAAACTGTAGAGTTTCAAATTAGAACCTGAATTTTTTATAATTTCAGTCCATTGTATATATAATAAGAGGGGGGTTACTTAAGCAAACCCTATACCTAAGAGGAATTCCTTAAGAGAGAACTTTAAATGAGGAAAACCCTCAATTTCTAACTGTGTGACTGTGTGTCTAAATTTGACATTTCAGAATTGTTATCAATTATCTGTAATTGAGAATTTAATTGGTTTATGAATTTCTGAACAATCCCAAAAAACAATTAATTACAATTCATGAAATGCCAAATTCAGTACTCAAAACATCGAATTTTATAGCGTATTTTACTGGCTGCACCAGTTCGAATTAATTCGAGCTAACTTTGTCATTTAGCTCTGCAAAAATTCGAATTAATTCGCACTGGTGCAGCCAGTAGAATTCGCTATTAGTTTATTCTTGTGTGAAGTAACAGACTCGGTCACAGACTACTCCATACAGTCAGAAATTGCGGTTTTTCCTCATTTAAAGTTCTTCCTCGATAACTCTTGGAGTATTCATTTTAGGTTAGGGTTAGCTTAACTATTTAGTAACCCCTCTCATTTTATACCTAGAACCGATCGAAATAATTGGGAATATAGGTCATCATCATCATCATACAACCCTTTGCGTCCATTGTTGGACATAGGTCTCTCCCATTTTATTCCACTCGCTTCTGTCCTGTGCTCTCCGAATCCAGTTATTAGATATTCTTTTTATGTCGTCCGTCCATCGTGTAGGCGGTCTTCCTCTACTTCTCTTGTCTGCTCGTGGTCTCCACTCCAGCAATCGCTTTGTCCACTGTTCCCTTCTCATCCGTGCGACATGACCTGCCCAGCTCCATTTAAGTTTTGCCACAACGGTGATAACATCTTCTACGCCAGTTCTCCTTCGTAGGTCTTCCTTATGTGATCTCTCAGAGTTAAACCCAGCATAGACCTTTCCATCCTTCCTTGCACCACTTTGATGTGATTTGAAAATCTTGAGTTTTTATGAATTTGATTTGTCCAAGTACATGACCTTCTCATAAACACCCTGTAGAATTTTGGTCCAAACCACAAACAGTCGTATAATACTATGTATTTTCAGAATCGAAAATGAAAAAGGTTTTTCCGAAGGAATAAATATTCGAAAAAATGTGAGTCCTCGTCACCACCTATTTTCTTCATAAGAATCCAATTAATTCATGAACCTTTGAGTTTTTACCCGAATTATGGCGTATTGCTAAAATTGCCATAAAAAACCATCTAATGATGCAATAATATACTAAGGGTGCTATTTGAAATAAGGAAGTAGTAATCTGCTTCACATATAACCGGAAATTCTGCAACTTCCGCGACTGTCCAAGTCTACGTGAACCAAGTGACGACTCTTCAACAACTGGAAGTAACAGGTATCGTAATAACAACCTAGATGGCCCATTTCGCATTTTTCTTGTTACAGCAAACCTTGTAGATCATTGCTTGACATATACCTTCAGAAAACATTCCCATAATTTCCGCATCGATTGCAGTAGGATATTTCAACACGGAGCATCCAAATGGAATAGCTGAATCAGAATAATAGTATTACCCTAGAAGCGTTCACAATGCAGAAATAGAATATTGTGGTACCAGATGGCTCCAAAGGAACCAACAAAATACAGTTTTTCATCAGCAATCATCCCAACAAGGTCTAGTGTCATCGCTATAGTGAAGAATGTCAACAGGGAAAACGTCTTCACAACTAGGTACTCACTAAACTCGGATCATAAAAGCACAAGAAATTTCCCCATCAGATCCACCGCCTGGTTAGCTGCCCGTCATCAATAGGAAAGTCTGCAGAAAGGATCATCAGGCTCTAGAAAATTCTCCTGGATGAACACTCCACCACAGATCAGCTACTCAAGAGTCGTAGAATATAAATCGATGGCTTTTGAACAGAAGCGGGTAACTGTTGCAATTCATATTTCCGACATTTAACCCCTTCCAGAGCGGCAAAAGGAGTCTATGATTCGTATATTCTAAAGGAGGCCCTACACTATCAAGCGGCTTGATCAAATGCTTGAGCAAATTGATTGTATCAAGCGTGATTGATAGTGTAGAAGCCCATTTGACGCTTGAAGCAAGCGTTGACGGTGATTGATAGAAAATTTGAATGACTCAAGCGGTTGATCAAGCGGCTTGATAGTGTAGGGCAATTTTCGTCAAGCATTAAGTCAGTCACTCTTTGGAAACCATGGCGTCAACATCCCAAACCGCGTCTCACTTCCAAACCGATCCAGAAAACTCGGAGCGGGAGTTTATTAGTTTGTTGATTGATTTATATCGTGATTGTCCGGAGTTGTGGAAAGAAAAAAGTAAAGATTATTTTTCAATAGAAATAAAAAAAATTCGGCATTTGAAAAAATCGTGGGACCATTGAGAAAGTTAAAACCGGATTTCAGTGTGAAACAATTGAAACAAAAAATTAATATTCTCAGAACTAACTTCAACCGGGAGTATAAAGCCATCGAGGCTAAAAAAGTGTCAGGGACATCTACAGATGACATCCCTGAACCTTCGCTTTAGTATTACAATGACATGTATTTAGGAGATGTTCATGAGTGAAGCGGTTTCTCATTTTGTACCACTCTTTAGACCACCTTCTTTTCCTTCTTTTTCTGCTTCACGGCAACCAATGTTGCGATTAGGAAGGCCAAATCTGAATTCGACAATTGTAACGCGAAAAAGCGAAAGCACGATCGCAAAACTCACTTCTCTGCTTCGACTGACAAGAGAGTTTTGATCAAAAGATTGAAGTGTTGATTGAAGCACGCTTGAAACTCCCATCAATCGGAGGTTCAAGCATTTGATCAAGCCGCTTGATAGTGTAGGGCCTACTTAAAACATTTCACATCTGTTTCGTCTGTTTCGATGAGCTATTCAAGTAATCAACGCAAAGTACCGTCGGGAAAACGGTAAAATAGGCATATACTTACTTAGGATGAAATATATTATATAAATTTCTCTATTTCAGTATCGTAATGAGCTCATTACAGTTCAAAAAACAGTGCTGTAATGAACTCATTACAGCATTGTTTTCAGTTATATTTTTCGTTTTGTGGTTGTCTATCGTGACTTCCAATCCTATCAAATTTCAACAAACGTCAATAATTGTCAATATAATATAATTAAATGATTTGCAACAATATTCGCAATTTCTCATAACTCTGGTGGTGTTAAATCGATTTCTTCAGACATAACTCACGAATTTAATGCGTAAGTGTAAATTACACTAGGGGAATGAATTAAAGGATCAAAATAAAATTCGAAATCTTAAGCGGTTTTTCAAATGGCTGTATTTTCGATAACAATGATCGTATCTCAATTTGAAAAAAAAAGCCTTTTGAAGCTTGAAGTTTATAGTTTGGAGATCTCATGATAAAAAAATTTTTCAAGCAACGTGTACCGCTCAATCCTAATGAATACAGTGTCTAAAATTACGGCGGCATTTTTTCAGTTTTTATTTTTGGCCTACAGACTTGGAAAATTTTTTTACAACTTAACCACTATATGGATGAGATAACTTGTTCATTTAGCTTTAATATCCTTTTTTTCAAAATTTCGATACGAGCATATCTCTCAGAAATATCAAACTTTGAATTGAAAAGGACCTTTTAGTCTTCAACCATCAATATCTCACCAATCAATGTTTGCACAGAAAATTTAGGGGATGTTTTGAAATCTTGAATGAATTCTCTACAAGAAGTAGCTATGGTATTGTCAGAAAAAAAGTTTCTTCGTTCTCTACAATAATTTGAAAAGTTGATAAAAAAAGGCTTTTGGAGGCTTTTTGGATAATCAAGCGCTGAATTGATAATATCGAAAAACCCATCAATGTTGAGTGTGCGTTTCACAGTTCAATATCACCACAAAAATCTCATAGACTTTCAATTTAATCCTTGGAGCGGTTTTTTTGTTTCATTCGATCCAATTTTCAAAAAATTGAAGGACGACCAATGTTATCAAAAATACAGCCATTTGAAAAACCGCTAAAATTATTTTGATCCTTTTATTTATTCCACTAGTATATTTCCAAATTCGAAACGTACGATTCATATTAAAATTCCGTAATCTGTCAATTTTCGTAACAGTCACACCAACTGCGAAGATACAATACAAAAGTCACTAGGATAAATAATCTGAATTTTTCATTGACTTTCAACAATATTTCACCAAACTTGACTGAAATAGAGAAAATATCGTCTAATACTCGTTGCAGAAGACAATCCCAACACTCTTGGGTTCGAATTTCGCATTCGTGTTAGAATATGAGCCCATATATTTAATTAATTCTATTTTGTGTTTGTTGAATTACATTCATTTTCTTCACTAGATATTTATGTTGGCTACTGTAATAGTGAATGTATTATTTGTATATCGCGTACAGGCTCTAAAGCCTCTGCGATCGATGTTTATGATAAAATAAACTACATTATTATTATTATTATTCTGCAACTTGTTTTAGATTAAACTATTGTGTATCAGGGATATGTTTATTTATAAGTCATGGCCTATGATTTTCCATATAAACCGGTAAATCATTGTATCAAAACGATTGTTTAAATTAATTTGAAGATTAATTGATAAGTCTCAAAAGTCGTCCTTCTTTGTCATCTTTCAGAGTTGCCGTCAGAAAGCACTTGCTCACCGCCGAACTTTGAGTTATGTGAGTTTCGTAGGTTCATTTTTGTCTTCATTTTTCCCCCTATCCATACATCCCCCCATATATTCCATCCATCCCAATTCCTTAACCATGAGCGATTCAGTAGTCTGGCATTTGTTTTTTTTGTATTTTGCCTTAAAGCATGTTAATTTAATTTTATTTATTTTCAACATTGTGAGGTTGGCAGGAAGATATCGCTTTAGCGATATGCCCACCTTTTGCACTCATTGTACAAGTCATGTAAATACCACATAATTCAGGCAATAAAGAGTTATTATTATTATTATTATTATAAGAGTAGTTTCTCCTTCACGATTTCGTGCCAACAAGTTCATCCTTTTCGAATTGTTTTTCGAATATTATTCATGAAAACAAGCTTAAAAATGTATTCATCTGATGAGCATCTACCAGAGAATATTCTGGAAGCAGCTAATATAGCAACTATGGATCTATTGCCTGCAAAATCTAAAGAATGGTACGAGAAGCAATGAGTATGCTAATTTTTTGAACGCCCTAAAGATAATAATAATAACATCTCTGAAGAGGAAGTAATTTTGATGTACTTTTTTGATATTAATAAAGGAATATTTATAATGTTCTTAATATTATTACATTAATTTTCCATTTTTATACCAGCCAAGTGCTAAATGAAAAAATATTGTTATTATTATAAAGTACTCAATCCAAACTCACTTTGGTCGAATTATTCAATGATTAAATGTATATTGGAAAAAAGAGAGAACATTGATATAAAGCTTTTTTTATAAAACGGTTGTTGAAGAAATATTGTTCCTATCTTGAGTAGTAAGTATCTTTTTCTAATTATGTGGCTAATCCGTTCATTCTGTCACATCTTGTAGAACAAAATCGTGCGATAATATCGCAGATTCGCACAGGGTTCATGTTTATATTTTATTATTATATGTTGATACTCGGAACTCTCCTGCCAGGGATTTATCTATTATCCGCATTTGTAATGCAGAAAACTATTCTGCCAACTCACATTTTCCAATGCAAAAAATCATCAAACCATATCTATGAAAATATTCCATTAATTTCAATGGAAATTCAGTGAATTCGATAAAATAATTTATAATACTTGTACACAAGGCTTATTCTTACCACTTGTTCTTTAAAAAACTCGCCACTTCTTGACTCGTTTTTGAATTTTGAACTAGCGGAAGAATATCAATGCCTTCTGCACTTGTACTATAAATAATTATTTCCACACTCGATTGCTTGCCAGAACTCCGCACCGCGTCGTTTGAGCAATGGCAATTTCACGTGGGAAAGTACAACTCATAGTATATCCAAAGTCACTCGAACTAGTCCATAAAATCGCTTGGCCAGATGTCACTTTGAAGTGGCTACCACGATCAACTAAATATCGAGGTTTATTTAAAATATTGTTAGGCAATAAGTTCACTGGCCACAAAAGAATTTCTGGAAACTTGGACAACCCTTGTATAATCGTAATATACTGGCTTCCTACAAGTGACTTTGGATATACCATACCACTCTAGATAGGAAAATTACTATATCAATTGTTGAAAATGAGTTAAAAGTTGAAGGGACGTCAAATATCATAGTGTTAATCAACTCATACTATATCAATTATTTGGCTTGAGAATTATATAATATATGAAGTTACCTGTTGTGATATGAATGTTGCTGGGCATTGTCTTTCCGACTTCTCTAAACTGATACAGCCCTTAATGAAAAACTCCAACTCCATCTGGGATATATTATTTTCATATTTTTCCAATTTGGAAGTCATTTGAAATGAATATAATAGTTTATGTTTCTCAAATATCCCAGTGCATCCATAATCATATACATTTTTTGTGAGGTTATTGATAATATTACCTAACCTTTTCAACAGTACAGTGTGCGGTAGAGCTTTTCTTAACGAGTATGCAAATACCTCGAGATAAGATCCCAGAGAATATTGGTACATCGCATTAACTGCAGCCATGTCAGCCATAACAAAAAATAAAATGGCTCCTCTTTTAGCAACGGATCTATAGCCGTCTCTCAGTCTATCAATATCTTTCGAAGTTTCAACAGCCAACTCGAGTTTTTCCATTACCTCTCCAGCTTTACTTTTAGTGTTTTCTAATGTAGCGACTAATTCCACATTGTCCAACATATTTCCAGTAGTTGTCGATAATTCTCTCAATAAAGAGTCCTCAAGTTGTTGCAGCAAATTTTTATTTACGCTCGTTTCGGATATGAGCATTTCTCGCTGTTCCTCTAGATCAGGTCTTTCATTTCGCACCACAACACTCAATAGCTGATCTTCTAATCCTGATAAAGTAACTGTATAATTGATAACACTCGCTATGGCGTAAACCGATGGATTGAATAATGGATTGGCGAATTTAGTAGTCATGTAGAGTCTGAAGTTGGGATCCCAATCAACCTCTTTGTCCCCCAACACAACGAAAACTCTACCGGATACAGTCTTAATATTTTTTGAAATAACATTGATCACCACCGGATCGATGTAATCATCAACATCTTGAAAAATAACCGGGGATCCGTATTTTATTGCCATATCTAAGTGTTTCAGAAAATCGCTATCACTGAAGCTGAGAACTTTGAGGTTGAACTGCTCTTCTTTTTTTTTAATCCAATTAATGGCTTGTTGTTGTGGATCAATACAAAGAGGAAACCTTGAGCTTTTCATTGTAAGTATGCCATTTTGCACAGACAGCTCATCTGGAGGTAACCCTTCAGAGTTCCACCCACTCACTTCTACATCACTGGATAAGTTCGTTTCAATTCTGTATGGTTGAGTTAATGGAATTTCTTTGGAAACTATAGCATCCAACCATTTCATATATACTATGTCCCTACGAAATTCATAAGTGAAAGGTCCACAGTAAGCTAAAAATCCAGAAGATAACAAACAACTTCCTATGAGTCTTTCCTTTTCCAGATGCAGCCCTTTCAAGTCTTCAGTCCATCTTGCCTTCTCAGAACTTAGCCCTGTGATCAATTTGTCAGCAGCTATCAATCTTCTCATCATGATATCAGTTTCCTCTTGTAATTCTTGGCGTCGTTTCAAAGCAGCTTCGTATTTTTCATTCAACTTAGCAAGATCCGCCTCTAGTTTTGCTATTTCATTGTATAATTTCTCCAAATTTCTCTTGGCTGTATCATATTCTTTTTGAAGCTCTTCTACTCTTTCTTTTTTAGGCTTCACTTCACGGTAAACAACGCAATAGTCTAAAACAGCTAAAACAAATTTGAGCAAGCCAAAGCCGGCCTTAGAAATAGAAGCCATATCGTTCAATTTCGAAGATTTTTTCATATGAGCTCTCACAGCTCTTTGTTGTGCCTGAGTGATGTTATTGACATCCATCTCTTGTAAAGTTCTTAAGAAATTTGGATCAGCCATCATACCTTTAGCAGTTTTCCAATTTATTTCTTTATATCCTCTAATTATTGCAACACACTCACAAACTACTTGCACGGCCTCTGGTGGTGTGGCAAAAGATCTTATTTCTGTGATATCAGACTTGTCTAGATCCTCTAACGCAATTCTGGCTGCTTCAAGCGCAGGCATTGCTTCCGCAAGGGCTTCCTCTGCCTCTCCCTGTTCTACACTGATAACTTGCGCCTGCTCTTCGATTTCAGTACTTCGAACAGAAGCAATATTTTTTTTCTCGGTAGCTTTTTTCGTCCCTGCATCTATTTCAACAAGCATAGTTTCGCATTCCAATGTAGCTTGAGTAACTATTACCTTCTGCTTTTCCAATTTTTCGTTCAAAACAGCTAATTCACCACTAGCTTCTTCGATTTTAGACATTCCACTCATCAATCTATCACACTGGCTTTTAATGAATGCATTTTTTTCATCTAATAATCTTAAATAAGTCTGAATGAAGTCCAGGTAATGTTTGGGAGTGACATAATTCTTCCTTCTTAATCTCAATGCATATTCGAGAGTAAAGTGCATAATATCCTTATGTGAATTCACCACATGTTCAATTATTGTTGCTCGATAATCCTCAGGTATTCGTGGATTTTCTTTCAAAAAAACAGAAGCTACTGCAAATAAAGCTTGATCTGGCCATGGAAATATCCAATCGATTGTGGTATTGTTCACTAAGCCCGGAAAATTTCTACATCTCTTGCTCAGTATTTCACCTTCAGGTGACATAGAGAGCACCACGTGCAAATTATCGTTACAGGTATTGACGAAGTATTGCCATACATTGTCTTTGGCGACACCATAACCAGCTTTTGTTGCTGCGCTTCTACAATTTCCAATAATGGCATCTTTGTCATCGTCTGTGAAGAGTGAGGGCACAATACCAATCATAAGAATGTTGTTTATGAATTCGAGAAAACCTTCTTCAACAACTTGAGCAGCTGCGAAGAAAAATACTGTAGGCTTGTTGTCAACGCCCAATTTATTATATAGCACTTTCAAATCCTCTTTGAACATAGCTTCATTGTAACCTCTGCAGAGAACAATTGAGAATAGATCACAACCAGCCGTGAAAGCTGCAAGTTTTGTCAAACTTAATTTTCCACTACCTCCTACACCAACGATCATAACATGGCCTTTTTGTAACCTCAAACTACGATGTATACGCGTTAAGTGTTCCAATGCGTCATCAAAAAGAACTATCGGTAGTTTTTCCTTAACTTCATTGTATTCTTCATGAATTTCTTGAAATAAAAAATAAATAGCTTCATAATCTAGTAAATCTTCATAACATCTAGGCTCATCTTCATTCACAGCATTTCTATAATCTCCAAAAAGTAATGGATCTCTCATAGCATACTCGGTCACGTCAATTTGCTCTTCTTCGGGCTCTTCAGTTTTTTCTTCTTCGGGTACGAATGCAAAATCTTCGTCTTCTTCTTCTGGTACTGCAGCTACTTCTTTTGTAGGAGGTGGAAATTCTGTTTGTATTTGTTTTATAATATAATTCCTCATGAGTTCCTGATCTTTTTCGTTAATAAGTCGATCACAAATTACCCTGGTGAATTCATTTCTCCATACTCTGACAATTTGAGGAACAGTTGTGTATAGATGAGGTTTAGTCATGCACATGCCAGCTACAATTCTTGAAAGATCTCTCATATTGAATATGTAATGAAATTTTTTTGGTGTTGGTGGTAGCTGAACAATTATTAAATTGTACAGATTGATCGTTATCGCTACCAACTTGTCAGCTACTTGAACTTCAGGCGGAAATGTATTTAGATGTCCTGATAATATTCTATAATATATATGTTGAAGAGTTTCAGAGGTTGGAAATATTAAATTATATACGGTAAACATTGACATAAATCTTGCATCTACCTCATTTCTTCCTCCACCAGCTACACCCATTGCAGCATAATAAAAGATATCTCTGAGGGATTTCCAATTTAAGTCTTTGCCCCTATCATAAAAACCTCCTAGTTCAAATAGGAGTTTCAATAAGGCTATTGGTTGTTGAGTCCCATAATCATCTACTTGAGGCATATTCAAGTCGTCCATGAAACAAATTAATTTCTTTCCCATCGGTGGACCATAAATTTCTTTTGTTCTTTTCTCAACAGAAGATTCCAAGTTTCTCTGTACATCCATCGAAGTAGTACGTGAAGAGAAATTTATATTCATTATAATATATAATTCCTGATCCAGGTTTCTGAGAAAATCTTGAATTATAGCTGTTTTTGAAGTACCAGTTTCACCGATCAATATAATTGGTCTCTTCACACGATTCATAAGTTTCAGTGCGTACGTTGTCCTAACAGTATCAATTGTGGGTACCAAAATTTCAGCGAAACGTTTTTCAGGATCATGGATATACTCTGGTACAAGCCAATCCCAAGCAAACCATTTTCTCTCTTCTATATCTAAATAATAATCGTAGAAAGTGGGATAGGCTGTTGGCAACTTGCGGATATCACAAGGGTCTTCTTTAGTATCTTCAGCTTTCAACATTGAACACAAACTCTTTATGAATTCATCAAAGTCTTTCCTGCCATCCGATAAAAGCGCGGCTCCAACAGAATTGTAGAGAGCTGTCACAAATACGGCTTCAATTAGATCTGTATCAGCTGGCTCGTCTGGCGTTCTGACGTCTTCAGCTGGTTGAGGTAAAATAGCATCTATCACAAAACACATTTGAGTTACCATATTCAAACCTGTTTGAGGAATGACTGTTTTCAGAGGAGCCACTTGACGATTAGCTAAGGTGCCTTCTATAATATAACTCAATAAGTCGGGGACATATCTTTCATATAATTCTTGATATGCCTCAAAATCAGCTGGATGAGTCCTGGTCTTAATCCATCTGTCCCAGTAAGGTTGATATCCCAAATTTTTGGGATCGACGTAAACCATACCGGCTCTTGATACAGTAGCTGGGGAAGCATACTGCAGATCTCCCACTTCAAACAATAGAGCACAAATTGGAGTTTGCAAACGAATTCTTTCGCCATTAGCTAATGTTAAAAGCTTATTGTCATCCATAACTGAATTCATGTTCTCGATCCACAATGCATCAACATCCCCATCGAAAAGAATATATCTCCTCTCTTGTTTTTCTGTAGGTTTATTCATTTCTCTGAATATATTCGAAAGAAGACCGTCCACCCAATCTCTCGTGGCTGGATCCAAAATTCCGTACAATTCGATAACTGAACATGCCTTTGGATTCAATGTGTAAATTTTGGTAGGTAATCCCATCAGCGTTTGTGCATCAGCTAAAGTATGAATAACAACAGACTTCCCGCCACCTGTTGGCCCTACTAGCATTGTAGAATGTCTGGTCATCATTGTTTCATAAAATTGAACAACTTTGTCGACTTGATAAGGTAATATGATATATTGTTTCCGTGCAAGAGCCGTTTCTACAGCTGCATTGAAGTCAGGGTAACCTACTCGTGGACAGTCCATACCAGGGAACAGATCTCTGATGAGACCCAAAAATAAAGGAACATCATCAAATACAAATTTTGGATGGTTCATATCTCTTAACGCTCGCATTAGTACTAAAGCTTCTTTTATATCAGGAGAGGCTCTCTTTAAAACACCAGCCATTCGTAATACAGCATTCAGAGCTCTGAGACCCCAGTCATAATGAAACTGTTTTGATAATTGTTCCCTTGCTAGTTTATAAAGGACGGTCATTTTCTTAGCTAAAACCTTAGCCTCTAAAAATCCATCCGAAAACAAGGATATCAAACAAATCATCTCCATATCAGGTACTATACAAACAACTGGTCTGAATAAAGCTTTAACTGATTCTGGTAACTCTGTTCTACCAGCGTAACCTGGATTCATAGTAATGAATATACCAACCTTAGGATCCATACTTATTTCAGCTCCTTCAAACATAAATTTATCAACTCTATTCATTAAAGCACTGCGGATAGTTTGCAGTTGAGTTGAAATCACTGATAATACAGAAATATCGATCCTATTGAACTCGTCGAAACAACCCCATGCACCACACTGAACAAGACCTGCCAAAGTGGTACCTATTGCTTTGAAATCCATACCTTCTCCGCAGTTTGTGACAATGCAAAGTAGTGCTAAAGCTTTCGCTAAATCTTTCGTTGTTTCTGTTTTTCCAGTTCCAGCAGGGCCTGCTGGAGCTCCCCCCATATGCATAATCAGAGCTTGTGTAATGGTCAAATATATACGATCAGTTAAAGCTGTTATTACTAATCTACCATTCAAACCCATGTACTCATAACCATATTCAAAAGAACCTGTACACTGATTAACATACAGATTATCGAGGTGGTTGACCCAGTAAAATCGTAGCTGGCTTTCCCACTCAAACTCTTGAGCATCGGTTACACTATCCCGGACGAAACCTTCAATAATGTCTCTTGCATGAACTTCTATAATAGCTATTGTTCTCATTTTTGATCTTGTGTTTGGGGTAAGATCTGCTCTTACACTAACTACGATTTCGTCTAGTTGGGAATTGAGCTGAGTCAAATATTCTTTCATAGCTCTCTTATTTCCTTTCTTGATCTTGGCAAACACGTTTTCAACCTCTGCAGTCCACCATACTTGACTGCCTGCTAAGCACACCATTCCCAAATATTCCAACATCCATTCACATCTAGGCCTCCGAATTTTTCCGTAATAGAAAATACCAGCCTTAGTTATGAACCGATTAGATCGTCTCATCTCCCACAGTACATCATTCATCCAATCTTCAACTTTACCAGCTACAAAAACAGCATTTCTAAATTCCATTACTTCTGCTTCAGCCGAAATCATAGCGCTAGCTACTAATCGATCCTGATTATCAGGAGCTATTCGTAAGGATTTAATATTATCGAACATTTTGATCATATGGTCCTGTACGCAGTAAGGATCACTACTTCCCAAAATCGATAGTAGTTCCTCTGTCGAAATAAAATAAAATCTTGGAAAACGTCTTCGTTTTGAATCCAGGTAATCGTTTAGAGATTTTTGACACTTATCTAATCCTAAGCTCAGCATTTGGAATTCTGATAAACGCCCAGCAACTAAGCAACAGTCGCATACCAATGGTTTCTTTGCAGAATCAGCCATAATTTTCTTGAATGCTTTATCTATATCGTCGAATTTTTTTGCTTCGTCTGGAAGTTGCACCCTGATGTCACCTCCAACAAATATTCCTTCCAGATATAACCATTTCCGTTGAACTTGTAACCATTCATCGATAACCTCTCCGATAGTTGACAAATTTTTTTCCCATTTCTGAACCACTGGTAAAAATGGTCCAACAAATTGAGATCCTGCCATACTTTGTAAATTCATGGAGTTATCCTCAAGTACTTGCATTATTTCATCTACTGGACCTAAGAGATATCCCCTATCTTCACTTCCTTTAGAGTGTTTCACAATTATGAATGCCATAGATGCCCATATATCGACAATTTCTTTTACTCCTTTTTCTATGGCTAATTCTTTTATAGCATTGGTGATAATTTCTTCAGCTATATCCTGGTACCTATGTAACTCCATAGAGAACATATTGTCCAAAGTAAATCTGTCAGGAGCCATATCAAATTCAATTCCTGTCTTCACCATCAATTGTTTCCAGTGCCTCTCTCGAAGAGCCTCATTTTTCAAAGAAACCATTAAGGGAACACTGTTCTTGAACATTTTCATTTTATTTTCAAGAGTTACCCCAACTGGCAAATTTTTGACCACCCTTGGTAGCTTTTTAAAGTCCTTGACAAAATTTTCCATGCCGTCGACGAGAGCTTGGGGGTTGAGGTTAGCCCACAATGTTTTTCCCCAAATTTCTCTTGCATGTTTCTGATTCTTGTAAATTCTGTACACTAACTCCATACCATCGTAATGGTCCTTTGCTTTGAGATATTCACTGTAGTCTGCTAGAGGAATATCGAATAACATTTCTGCTTGAAGTAGCTCTTGTCGTCTCTCTTCAAATTCAATGAATAACCTCTCATATTCCTCCATAAGGTCCACACCTCTATCAAGATCTTCACCTACTGACCCAGGTCCTTCCTGATTAAATCTCCTCACAAACTCTGACAGCAACTTACAAAAATCATTTATTTGATTCAAAGTAATCAAGGCGAATCTCTCTTTAGTACTTTCAAGTTTCTGCTCCCTATATAAGGCTGTTATAAATAGCGATTTCCAATCTTTTTCTAATTTGTACGCTAATTCTTCATGTTCAGGATCATATGGTAACTGGTGTTGTTTCAATACACCATATGTTTCTTGGAAATCGAGATATTCCAATTCGGCGTGCAAGTTTTTCTTCGTTATAATCCCAATTGCTTGCATCACTGATTTGAACTTATCCAATCCTTTGATATTCTGGTTTACGAGTACTCTCAATTCCGATATTGTATCCCTGAGTTCTTCCATAGCAGCAAAAGTTCTTTCTTCCAGTTGTCTTCCCAATATCATTTTCCACTCTAGAGAATGTTTTCCTATCTCTATCAAAAGAGGTTGCAAATTTAACTGAATAGAACAGATGGGTATAAGATATTCCTGTTCTTCCATTTTGACTCGAATATTTTGGTAAAAACTGAATTTGTCATCGAAATCTTCCAGAAGATTATGTTTTTGTACCCAACCCAAACAGGTTACTTCTTTATCGAAACTCCAAAGACTCTTATACCTCCGCCATTTCTGAACATATCTATGTACTTGGTATATTGTTTTATGTGAGGTTTCCTGAAGTTTTGTAACTAAGTCATTGATATCAGGAATTTTAATGATATCGTCGTAAAATGTATAGGTGAATTCTTCCATCTTTGAAATCTTGATTGGTTTGCAAGGTTTGCACATTCGATCCATCCATCTTGTAAATGATTTGAGAGTGTCCAGAAAATCTTTGGCATTTCTAACAATAGTATTATAAATTTCTGGAGCTGTGGGATATAATATCACTTCCGGTAATTGTACTACAGCATCAACTTGGAAAAGAAGAACTTTTGCTGCAAGTTTAGATGTGAATGTTTCCAGGTTTCTCACAATCATTGTGATTAAGGTTTGAAAGATTTCATTTTCCCAATAGTGATAATAAGCTGCCATCTGCGGAGCCATACCAGTATTCGTCTTAAGCACCAGGTATTCCACTTTTATAAGTATAGGGCCAAAGGTTTCATAAATATTAATCATTTCGTTCAAACGCTCAGTTCGTAAGTCAACAATAGAATTGAAGAATTGTTTGCAGGGTAAACGCAAGGTGTTTTCTTCTACCGTTACAAAATCAAACAAGTTGAAATTGGATAGTTTCTTGATACGTTTGTCAATATCCGCCTCAATATATTCTATTTGAGAGAAAAGAGTTTTGAGGTTATTAATTTTCAAAACGCAGTTCTTAGCATAATCTGATATTCCGAGAGATCTCCAATTTATTCTACTCAAACCTTGTTGAATATAAAGTTCCACCTCCTTTATCTCTTCTTTCAGTAAGTTCATCTGAAAATAAAAATAATGAAAACAATTTTACATGTCTTATTGTAAAAAAATAACAAAAAAAATCAAAAACCTGACAGTTATGAGAGAATTAAATGAACAGAAAGCAACCATGAATGTTTCATTATTCTTTCGACCAAAAAAAGGGTTTATAGATCAAAAAGAGGTAAAACCGAAATTCCTAACTGTGTGGACTAGTCTGTGACTTCCGGTATACACATGAAAGAAACTAAAATTCGATATTTCGTAAATTAAATTTGACATTTCAAGAATTGTAATTAATTATTCGTAATTGAAAATTGTGTTGGTTTATGGATTTGTCAACTATCCCAACGAAAATTAGTTATAATTCGTGAAATGTAAAATTTAGTTATCCAAACATCGAATTTTAGTTCCTTTCGGTGTTTTCCGGAGGCTGAAATCTAAAACGACGTACTTCTCTGCGTTGCAAGTGTTAATTCTCAAAATCTTCCAGAAAATTATCTCTGCCCGTCTCTGTACCCCCTCGTACCTGTGTCACCTTTCATCGGCAACCAATCACGTACGACGAATCGAAAAATCACCGGCACTTTGCAAATTCCTGTAGCGTAACATAAAATAGGAGCATGTAAAATCATTGCAGCACGTATTACACATTACACTTATTTTAACGTTCATTCCACCTGAATGAAATTGGTTCCCATTTGGAAGAAAAATGGTTTTGAGGTTTTTGACTAACATGGACATTGAAATCGAACAATCGAAACTCTCTTGATTAACAAGCATCGGCTTCTGATCTGATAAAAGCTGGAAAATTAGGAATTTTCATGCAAAAATCTCAAAGTTATTAGTAATTAACATTGGAATGAAGTTCTATTCGAGATAATTGGAAAAACGCAGGAGAATCCGGTGAATCAAGAAGTTTTTTCCAAGAATTCATCTCTTCCAGCAATGTTCGATAATTTATGATAGATACGAGGAAATTTCATGTTTGATTTTAATTATATAGGGCACAATTTCTCAGAGAGCAGTTGTTTCGCATGTTCACATTACTCAAAGTTTCAAACGTACGCACACACATGATATTTGCATTAATTACCTGCGGTGATGTTAATTTTGTGGTTACATCATTGTAAGCTTCAATCATATCAGTTATGGCCTGTACGTCACTCTGAAGTCTATCTTTTTGGATGGCAACCATTCTTACATCTGTAGGTAGCATGTAACCGAAGTATTCCATGATACATCCCTCTTTTATATAATTGAAGATCTCCCAGTCGAAATTCAAAGAGAATTCTAGGTTTTGTTCGGCCATTATATTGTCCCCCATAACCTCATGCCAGGTTAAGCTTTTTAATGATTTCATTTTATCCATAAGCATATTTGTGCTTTTTGCGGACATCAACCATTTTAGCGTCGAAGCAACAATGGAGAATTTCAAACCTGAAATTCGTCATTTAAAGTTTTCAAGATATTTTAGGTGAGGGCAAGGGAGGCACATGTGGACATTTTTCATATTATTGCAATTTTAGGTGTGGAAAATTGATTCCATTCAATTATTATTTTAACCTTCAACTAAGAAGATGAGTTATGCCATTTAAACTGAAATTTAAATATTTTATCTTTAAAATTTTTTCCAGCTACAAGCGAAAATAATAACTACTGCTATTTGTCCACATGTGCCTCTTTAGGGGGCACATGCGGACATAGCAACTTATATTACGGAGTAGAAGTGGACAAGTAAAATAAATTGCTTCTAAGTCCTCTATAAATGTCCTTTCAGTAACCGTTTCTTGAATCATGCAGCAATTCAGGAAGAATTATGACCATAACTTACCATCATCTGCTTGAAAATGCCGGGTAAATATGAAATCACTGTTTTCTTTACAAATTTCTACAGAAAACATAAGTTTCACTCAAAAGAAAACTGCCGCGTCAAGGACAAACTACTATAGTGGTAGGTTAATTTACCCATATATGCAAGAACTAACAGCAACGCCAAACGGGCGGTAAATTTGAATTGTCCACATCTGCCTCGTGTCCACATGTACCTCCCTATCCCCTACATAATTTTCCACTAACTCACGTAGCACCACCATAAACAATTGTGCTCATTCAATATATGCTTCTGCCTCTGATATGTCTGAGTAATTTTATTGATAAAAGTATATAGAAAATTTTCCTTTTCTAACTACCGTTTTGGCAAAAGTCATCATAATAAAAACTAGCTTCAGTATGTTCAAGGTTTTTATGGAATGCATTTTTGTGAGAATTTCACGAAATATTAGTAAATTCCTAGAATTAATAATATCATAAAATAGTATATTATATACCGCGGGACTGAAGTAGTACATTTAATCCTGAGGGTAAAGTTTATGGCCCGACCGCAGGGAGGGCCATAATTTACCTGAAGGATTAAATGTACTTCAGTCGCAAGGTATATACGATACTTTTCGTACTTCCGGTATGATTTTATTAATTATTTCAATAATTTCAATCAGTCTTTTCTCTCTTCAACTCATTTAATAAACTGTCTTTAAAATAAGTTACCATAGTAACATTGCGTTGTGACAATTATAATTTAGAAACATTGTCATTACTAGTGTCATTGTAAAGAAACATTGTTATTGATAATTATTGGTATCATGAGTGAAGAAGGTGTATCTGATATTGATAAAAGAGCAGCCGAAGTAGGTGAAGAATTGTTACCACCGAAATCTAGAAAACTATACGAGCAGCAGTACGATGCTTTTAAAAAGTGGTGCCGCTTAAAAAATGTGAGACAACCTACTGAAAATGCGCTGTTAGTCTACTTCAATGATAAATCAAAAGCGGTTTGTGCCTCAACTCTCTGGGCACATTACTCAATGCTTAAATCGGTTATTAACATTAGAGAAGATATTGATATAAGTAAATTTCCAAAATTATTAGCTTTTTTGAAGAGAAGAAATGAGGGATTTAAGCCAAAGAAGTCAAGAATTCTCACGTCTGAGCAGGTAGATCAGTTCTTACGGGAGGCTCCGGATGATAAATATTTAATGCTTAAGGTAAATTTGGAAATTTGTTTATATTCAGAAATTTTAAGAAATCAATTTTTTTGTAGGTTGCACTTATTTTGGGCGTTGCGGGAACTTGTCGTGGAAAAGAGTTGGTTGATTTAGAAATCGACGATGTGAGAGATTTGGGCGATTCCTTCCTAATTGCGATTAGAAACACCAAAAATAAAATTGACCGAAATTTTGTGATCAAAAATTCAGAAAACAGTGCCATCAGTTTTGTGGCGATATTTCGAAAATATGTGGCATTGCGAAAGACAGGGACACCTCATTCAAAATTTTTTGTTCAATACATCAACAAAGAATGTACTACGCGAGTAGTAGGAAAAAACATGTTTGGTACATTTCCACGGCAAATAGCAGCTTTCTTGAAATTAGAAAATGCGACGTCTTATACGGGACATTGTTTTAGACGCACATCTGCGTCTTTGTTAGCTGATTCGGGAGTGTAATAATCGGGAATTTGAGATTCTCGATTATTGGGTCTGGACGTCGCCAACGTGCGGTAGTTAGACCAGACCCTTGTAAGGTCAGGCACTTGACATTTGACTTGGTGGAGACTAATAAAGTGTGAAATTTATTGGTTCCCTATTTGTCCTATTTGTCAAATCTGGATGATGGAAATCTTTTTGTACAAGTCGATACTTAGGTGCAGTCTCGACCTCAGCCGATAATAATGTACGTTTTAGGGTGTTAAAAATTAGTTTATCGAAGTTTGTTGAGTGGTCTCCTTATGGGAACATGCAATCCGTGGGAAGAGAAAAACTTGGCAACAACGGAAAAAAATCCAAGACGTTATTTTGAAGGTATGCCCATCGGGGGGCGGGAAAATAAGTAACCTTAGGCCAAAGCAGAGAAAAATTAGGCAGTTAGTGACGAGTAAGTTTCGGGAAACGGTTAGTTTCGGGGAGTTCAGGGAACTCAAGAATCAGTTCGGGAATTAGGAAGTTTAGAGTTGAAGGTAGAGCGTGGAAACCTTCTTTAGTAGAAGTTAGTGACGAGTAAGTTTCGGGAAACGGTTAGTTTCGGGGAGTTCAGGGAACTCAAGAATCAGTTCGGGAATTAGGAAGTTTAGAGTTGAAGGTAGAAGTTAGTCGATATAAAAGTTTTGGAAGATTAGGTTTGAAACGTAGTTTGAAAAATTCAATAGTAATATATTTTTTTTTTGGTTTTGTCACGGGTCGACAATAGATTCAGTGAAGTTAAAGATTAGTCATAACGGTATCGGTTCGCCAAAGTTTCCGTGAGGTTCAAGATACGTTTCGCGAGAGTGGACTGGATGTGAAGGATTATCCATCGAAGGAATTGACAGGTAGCAAGTGAGAAATTCAAAAGTTTAATTTTTTTTTTTTTTTTGTTTGGTTGTTCTGTCCAATGTTCTGAAATCTCCAGTTAGTTTATGTAAAAGTTTAAGGCAAGTCCTCCGAAGATCAGTTTTGGCTCAAGCTTGATTTTGTTAAATTTTTTTTGTGTTATTAAAATTATAAAAGAGCTTATGCCTTTTAGTTATCTCTAGATCTGTTCCCAAAGAAAAAATCCAGTTTAACACTAAGTCCTGTCCCTAGTGCGACAGGCCTTACCCACACTTTCTCCCTTAATAAAGGAGAAATTTTGATTAACATCTTTATAACACTACCACCACCTTGATCAGAGGAAAGCCGCTCTTCCAATGATCACAAGAGGCGGGGGATTAGTACAGGAGCAACAATAGACGTGCTGAAGAGACATGGAGGATGGAAATCCTCCAACGTGGCCGAGGGATATATTGAATCGTCTATTAAAAATAAACAAAAAATTTCAGATAAAATATTTGGTCAAGTCGCCGATTCGTCCACTATAGTTATGTCGCAGTCCTCATTCTCGCTTCCTGTTTCCGCAGGATCTTCGAAACAAACACCAGTTCAATATGAAAAGGACCTATCTGTTACTCGTCAGTTACCTGGTGCATTAACCCAGGAAAGACTGGTCAATATGACGAACTGTCACAATATTAATTTGAATATTAACGTTAATTACCATTCTAATTAATTATATTTTTCAATAAAATATCCCTTAAATTCGTTTGTTTGTGATTTAATCGTTCCGGGAGTTTCGTCAATATTTAATCCCGGAGGGATTGAATGTGACACTTTAGTACCTGTCACAAGGGAGTGAAGTTGTCACTTTAGGCCCGGAAGTACGAAAAGATTCTTACCTTTTGGTGCAGATGAAGAACTTTGTACCCAACTCTGTTTTGTTGAAGGTTTCATCGGTTGAATACTAGAGCTCTGTTTGGATGTTTTTGTCTTCATATCATCCATTCTCAAATCTATAACAAAAAATGTCTTGAATTTCTTTCACAATACAGGGTGTTTTTAAGAGAGCCAAGCTTCAAGAGGGATCATAAAAATTATTTTCAACAAAAAATGTCATATAACACATGGTCGAAATGTTGATGGTAATTCTTCAATTCAACATTTCTTCATTTCATAGAATATTTCAATTTTTTCACATAAAATCAATTATATTTCAGTTATCCCTGTAGCCACATCAAATTTGACCACAGATCTGAAAACTGCATTGAATTTGCTGCAAGATAAGATGTTCTGTGTGCCAAAAAATTCTTATTGCGGGCGTGGAATAAAATCAGTCATATTTTTCCAATGGTTTCATCGGTTTAGTTATAAAAGCCCAAACCTAAAATAGGTCAACAGAATCCGTTCTGAATTGTGCCAGAACAATTAGGCAAAGCAGGGCGGCGAAATTTGTTTTGCAGGGGCGTCTGGCGGTGGCTCTGTGGGTTACTTTAATATATGTATATATATATACCTTAGGTCAAATACCAGGCTATCAAATCAATTCATTAAAAATGAAGTGAAACATTCATATAAACAAAAAGTTGTTACCATCATCGACGCCTTTTTTGAACAGAAGACTTGAAACTTTCAGAATATCCATTTGCATGGCCTTCTCGACAGAGGATGTGCTCTCTTCTTGCCATTGATCGAATTTACTCTGTTCGAAGGCCATCAACGCTTTACTAACTTTGAGATAATTTCTGAAAGCGTCGTCTTTTATTCTAGATGATATAAGTTCAGGAACCTTTTGAAATTTCATAATCATCTTCTTCAGTTTGTGGAACATCAATCTCACCCAATATATGGATCCTCCTTTCGGCGGAAAATTTCTGCAGAGAATTGGATGACGGCGATTTCTCTGGGGAGAAATTACAGTGTTAGCACCTGATTAATTGACTTTACTAATATTTTGTTGTTTGTCGTTCAGACTCGCAAGTTCTTACGCCTGAAAAAACTAAATCTTTGAATAATATTTTGTTAGTTCTTTTCTGTCACTTTATCAGTATGTTTATACCTATGTTTTGCGTTCAAAGTATTCAAAATTCGAACATTATTTCCAATTATTCAATTCTCGAATTTTCAATATAATTCACTTCGATCAATTTTGTTTAATAAAGTGAATCAATCAAAACTTGCTGACTGAAACAGGAAATGCCCGTTTTTTTCTGAGGCCATATCACACGAACCACCTGGAATATTTTCTTCATATTTGGCAAATATGTTCTCAATTTAGAGCCTAACCGTATCATGCAATAACCGCCTTGAAAATCCAGGTACGGGTTGACAAAAAATTATGAATCGTTTGAATCCTCGAAACAACACCCTGTACATCGGAATTTTGAAAATCTGTTTTAATATTCGAAAACACCACTAAAAACTGAACTGAGACGTGTACTTCAAATTTTCGCGCAGACAGTTTTACTGCACAAATTTTCAACGTAAAAGTGAAGTTTTTAAGAACTTGAATACCTGAAAGTGGTTAATATTGAATTACAACTCCAAAGTGCTTAGTATTAACGAGTTTTTTGAGAAAATTGGTGTTTAGGCTTAGCGCTCATGACTCGTGAGCAATTTTTTTCAAAGGTTTAGTTCTCGAAACGCTATTATTACGTGTTCGTCACAGCTCTGAACCCAGAATAAATAAGGTGCTACTCAAAATACATTTTCCTATTTCGATTGGTTAGCTGCTCATTTGAGACAGTTTCGTTCATTTCACCAGTTGTGTTAAAAATGATTTTACCTCAAATTTGTGAAAGCATCTAACAAAGGTCATGACTCATTCCGATTGAAGAGCAAGTAGCTAACGCATTGATTTCCAACCTTAGTGTTATAGAAAATAGCAAATAAGAGTAATGGGAAAACTAACTCACGGTAAATATATTATCTACTTCTAGTACTTCTTTCATAAACTGATCCAAGATCACATCAAATTTACTCATCAACCTGTCCAGAATCACCTGTCTCGTCTCCATATGTTTGAACTTCAAGAGCATATCCAGGGCGATTTCAGAAGACCTATAATATTATTAGAGTAAACATAACTACAGAAATATTGAATTACTGAAATGCTAATCAAATTTCTTTTTTATTATAAGATGTATCGTTAAAAATGGTTAAATATCTATATAAATATATAGATAGATAGATATATATATATATATTTTTTTTTTTTTTTACTTCACCATAAGGGGAGTTTTCGCTAGAAAGTCCGGGTTCAAATAAACCAAGGAATTCCTAGGCTGCTGTCAGGAACATTCGGACTATTCCAGAGTATCACCTCCTTTTGCGCTTTGCTAATTAGCTCTTGTTCCAGTTCCAATATATATCCAATATATATATATATATATATATATATATATATATATATATTTTTTTTTTTTTTTTTTTTTTTTTTTTTTTTTTTTTTTTTTTAATATCACCATAAAGGGTAGGTAAACCCTGAACAGCCGGACAGTTTGTGCCAAGGCTGCTCAGAGGGATGTAAGGAACTTCCTCACCAGTCTAGTATTGGCGAGGATTACTTCTTTTTGAGCTGTGCTCACGAGCTCTTTTTCTAAACCTAGTCTTAGGGTGTTGTCAACTAGGTGTTTCTCCACTAGCCCATTGGTGGACATGACTAGTGGCAGTATGGTTGTTGATTTGAGGCCATAGATTGTCTTCATCTCAAATGCCAGGTCCTGATACTTCGTTAGTTTTTCCGTGAAAGCTTTAGCTATGTTGTCATCGGCCGGGATAGCAACGTCCAGGATTTCCATCGTTCTCTCTATTTTATTGTGGAGCAGGATGTCGGGTCGGTTGTGTTTGATTGTCTGGTCCGTTGTGATAAAATTATCCCAGTATAATTTGTAGTGCTCGTTTTCTAATATGTTACTGGGTCGGTATTCAAACGGTCTTACTGTTTTTTTTATTAGTCCGCACTTTTTGGCTATCGCCTGATGGTAAACTCTGGCCATCGCGTCATGTCGCTGCGTATAGTCAGTTGGAGCCAGGATGGAGCAAGATGAGGTGACGTGCTGAATGGATTCAGTCACCTGGGAGCACTTTCGACATTTATCCGTGGGTATGTTGCGTCTAGTAATGTTCTTAATGTATGATCTTGTTGGGACCACTTGGTCTTGAATGGCGATCAATCTTCCTTCAGTTTCAGGAAATAGGTATCCGGATTTAAGGTAAGTAAGTGAGTATTCTTTATTGACGTGATCGTTTTTTAGGGTCCCGGGATACCTTCCATGTAGCGCTTTGCTGTGCCACTCCTGAGTCAATTTTTCGATGGTAAGTTGTTGTGGTTCGATTTGTCCTGCCAGGTTCAGCGGACTCAAGCGGTCATCTTCTCGACATATGGTTCGGTGAAACGGTAAGTTTTTATTCAGAAAATATTCTCTTGTGTCGCGAATTGTTCTGTCATGTATCATTTCCAGGTTCTGCAGCCCTCTCCCCCCTTCATGCCTTGGAACATATAACCTATTGACGGATGCATGCGGATGGTGAATGCCGTGTTTGGTGAGTAGTGCCCTAACTTTCTGATCAATATCTTTTAGTTCCGTGTTGAACCATTTGATGACTCCAAACGAGTAGCTTATACAGGGTACTGCCCATATATTTATAGCTTCGAACATGGCCTTCGAATTAAGCTTGCTCTGAAGTATCTTTTTCAGTCTGCTTAAGAACTTTTCTTTGAAGATAGTTTTCATCTCGGTTGTTTTGATGTCTATATATATATATATATATATATATATATATATATATATATATATATATCTATATCATAACCTAGCAGTGTAGTTCACAAAATCGGCTTATCAACATCATATAATTTTGTTGATATATATGTTGAAACCACAAATGGACGGCTGGCTTCTGTTGTTGACTCTGTTTGTTTGTTGTTTGTTTCAGGTGTTGCTCATCCTAACACTTTTGCACCGTACTGATGAGGGCCTAAAGCCCGAAACACGTGTCTACGGTTAGCATTTCTCTGTGAGGGACTGTCCTTATCCTTTTGTGCTTTGTTTTATGAACAAAAACCCTCGTTATCCTTAACACATGTGATAATCCCGGGACTCGGATGTCACGCAGGTAGCTATAGCTTCCTACGTGGTGATGTTGGTTGTTTCCCGAAAACCCATTGGGTCTTCCTGCTGAAACCACAAATGGACGGCTGGCTTCTGTTGTTGACTCTGTTTGTTTGTTGTTTGTTTCAGGTGTTGCTCATCCTAACACTTTTGCACCGTACTGATGAGGGCCTAAAGCCCGAAACACGTGTCTACGGTTAGCATTTCTCTGTGAGGGACTGTCCTTATCCTTTTGTGCTTTGTTTTATGAACAAAAACCCTCGTTATCCTTAACACATGTGATAATCCCGGGACTCGGATGTCACGCAGGTAGCTATAGCTTCCTACGTGGTGATGTTGGTTGTTTCCCGAAAACCCATTGGGTCTTCCTGCTGAAACCACAAATGGACGGCTGGCTTCTGTTGTTGACTCTGTTTGTTTGTTGTTTGTTTCAGGTGTTGCTCATCCTAACACTTTTGCACCGTACTGATGAGGGCCTAAAGCCCGAAACACGTGTCTACGGTTAGCATTTCTCTGTGAGGGACTGTCCTTATCCTTTTGTGCTTTGTTTTATGAACAAAAAACCCTCGTTATCCTTAACACATGTGATAATCCCGGGACTCGGATGTCACGCAGGTAGCTATAGCTTCCTACGTGGTGATGTTGGTTGTTTCCCGAAAACCCATTGGGTCTTCCTGCTGAAACCACAAATGGACGGCTGGCTTCTGTTGTTGACTCTGTTTGTTTGTTGTTTGTTTCAGGTGTTGCTCATCCTAACACTTTTGCACCGTACTGATGAGGGCCTAAAGCCCGAAACACGTGTCTACGGTTAGCATTTCTCTGTGAGGGACTGTCCTTATCCTTTTGTGCTTTGTTTTATGAACAAAAACCCTCGTTATCCTTAACACATGTGATAATCCCGGGACTCGGATGTCACGCAGGTAGCTATAGCTTCCTACGTGGTGATGTTGGTTGTTTCCCGAAAACCCATTGGGTCTTCCTGCTGAAACCACAAATGGACGGCTGGCTTCTGTTGTTGACTCTGTTTGTTTGTTGTTTGTTTCAGGTGTTGCTCATCCTAACACTTTTGCACCGTACTGATGAGGGCCTAAAGCCCGAAACACGTGTCTACGGTTAGCATTTCTCTGTGAGGGACTGTCCTTATCCTTTTGTGCTTTGTTTTATGAACAAAAACCCTCGTTATCCTTAACACATGTGATAATCCCGGGACTCGGATGTCACGCAGGTAGCTATAGCTTCCTACGTGGTGATGTTGGTTGTTTCCCGAAAACCCATTGGGTCTTCCTGCTGAAACCACAAATGGACGGCTGGCTTCTGTTGTTGACTCTGTTTGTTTGTTGTTTGTTTCAGGTGTTGCTCATCCTAACACTTTTGCACCGTACTGATGAGGGCCTAAAGCCCGAAACACGTGTCTACGGTTAGCATTTCTCTGTGAGGGACTGTCCTTATCCTTTTGTGCTTTGTTTTATGAACAAAAACCCTCGTTATCCTTAACACATGTGATAATCCCGGGACTCGGATGTCACGCAGGTAGCTATAGCTACCTGCGTGGTGATGTTGGTTGTTTCCCGAAAACCCATTGGGTCTTCCTGCTGAAACCACAAATGGACGGCTGGCTTCTGTTGTTGACTCTGTTTGTTTGTTGTTTGTTTCAGGTGTTGCTCATCCTAACACTTTTGCACCGTACTGATGAGGGCCTAAAGCCCGAAACACGTGTCTACGGTTAGCATTTCTCTGTGAGGGACTGTCCTTATCCTTTTGTGCTTTGTTTTATGAACAAAAACCCTCGTTATCCTTAACACATGTGATAATCCCGGGACTCGGATGTCACGCAGGTAGCTATAGCTTCCTACGTGGTGATGTTGGTTGTTTCCCGAAAACCCATTGGGTCTTCCTGCTGAAACCACAAATGGACGGCTGGCTTCTGTTGTTGACTCTGTTTGTTTGTTGTTTGTTTCAGGTGTTGCTCATCCTAACACTTTTGCACCGTACTGATGAGGGCCTAAAGCCCGAAACACGTGTCTACGGTTAGCATTTCTCTGTGAGGGACTGTCCTTATCCTTTTGTGCTTTGTTTTATGAACAAAAACCCTCGTTATCCTTAACACATGTGATAATCCCGGGACTCGGATGTCACGCAGGTAGCTATAGCTTCCTACGTGGTGATGTTGGTTGTTTCCCGAAAACCCATTGGGTCTTCCTGCTGAAACCACAAATGCATTACATTTACCTTGTATTGTAATGGTTGGATCTCTGTTAGGAAGAAGTTGGTAATATTGTTCATTGAGCAAAATTGTGTTGGAGAGCTCTATGTACTGATCCTTATCCATCAATACCGTAACATTGCCTTTATCAGCCCGTAACACAAGCAATTCTTGATGTTGACTTAGGTACCTCTTACAGTGGTAAAATTCTCTCTGGAAAACATTATTAGTCCTTTTTCCAGGTTTGATGTAGTTGGTTATAATATTAGCAGCTTGGGAACGTTTGATGTTCTTCCCCTCATCTGACAGTCTATCATTAAGGTCTATAATGCTCTCTACATCTGCCAACAGTCCCGACATGGAAACCTCCTTCAAAGGAATATCAATGCCGAATCTGGGGCCCAGTGCTAGGAATTTCAATATTCTATCTGGTATAATCACAGAACTAACATTCCTAACCCACCTTTCTTGTGGTTCTACTCTCTTTAGAAGTTCATCCGATAGAGCTCTCTCCTTCATCAGATTTCTCTCCCTGATAGCAGCAAATTCTCTTCTGTACCTTCTGGACTGGTAAGATTCGAAACGAATTAGCATCTCTGGTGGAAGCAACCCCTCCAAGATCTGCCACAACCTGGAAGACTCACACTCCATTCTTCCTATCCTGGTCACAGTCACAGTGATCTCAAATTGAAGAACGAGACGCCTTGATTTCTCCAACATAGCTTGAACCTGTCTGGACGAACCTGAATCACTTGCTGAGCTGAACAAATAATTCATATTGCTGGAAATATGTTTGGGAAGTAAACCCTGTCTTTTGCATTCCAAAAGGAACACTCTTCGGTTTCTATAAGATGCCAGTTTCATATCGTATGAAGACCATGACTTCAACGCCTCATATGCTACTCTTCCATAGTTGTTTCTCACTTCTGCATAAAACCCCATGCTTAAATATCAACAATTTTAATTCCCAATATACAACAATAGTTATAAGTATGATAAGGGGTGTGGGAAAATTGATAAGTGTTATAATTTCACTCTTCTTTATTTCATTTAGTCGACGTTTCGATCCCGATGGGGACCTTCTTCAGGACTCTACAATAGCAATAGAAAACAGTCAAAAACATGGCAATCACAAAACATGTAAAAATAGTACATACCGAAATACAGAGTTGTAAAGATCTTATTTGAACACAAATCAATAGCTCTCAAGAAAGCAATGAACAAGAACATCAACAAATTTAGCGAAAAAAGATCTGATATTTCATTAGCACAAGAGTAGAAATCAATTATCATATGTAAATAAGGTAAACAGAAAAATCAACAAAATGAGAGGTTGTCAAAAATGTTGTCAACCAGACTTGCCACAGAATACACGCACATGACAAATGAAACATAGAATAGTATTAAATCACACTTGGTCGCAGTAATTCACTCTCACCGAACTCAGAACAAATGCGATTATTGAAAGACTCCATGAACCGAATCCAATCCCCTCTCACAGAAATAGTCCGGAACACAGATTTCATTATTACGTTATCCCGACTGTAGAACTTGTGAAAATATTCATTCCATTTGATCCGTCCAATTCTCTGCCACCAAACTGGTCATAATGAATCAAATAAGTATAGATGGAGCTAATATTGTTTACATCCCTTCTGTAATTCATAGAACAAGTGTGTCGTTTAATATTTAAGAAACATCTTTTCTTTCCACTAACTGCACATTCAAGAATTTTGGTGGAATCATAATCCATTGGGTGATCTTTGTCCCGGGTATGGTCTGCTAGGGCACAAATCTTATTTGGATTCTTGATGTCGCTCTTGTGTTGAGCAATCCTTCTCTTCAAAAGCTGAGATGTCTGACCAATATACACCTCACTACATATTGAACATGGAATACAATACACCACACCACTCATATTATCAACAGTCATCCTATCTTTCACTCGACTGTATAGTCTGTCAATTTTAAAATAAGATTTCGGAATCAATTTAATTTGTGTGGTCTTTAGGAGGTTAATTAATGCATTAGTCATACCATTTATTAGGGGAATAGAAGAGTAAAGAATTCTATCTACGTTCCCAGTGTCCACAGTGGTGGATGCGCCCCTCTCTCCATTCGTTGGCTGTCTCGAAGGAGTGGTATTGTATATCAATCTGGACAACAACCTCTTTGGGTATCCATTCTCTAGCATCAATTGTAACAATAACCTCAGATTCTGCTGCCTTAGACTTGGATGAGCAACTTTTTCGATGCGATTCTTCAATCCTAAAATCATGTTTACCTTTTGTCCATGTGGATGATTGGAAAAATAGTGTAAGTATCTCCCTGAACTTGTTGGCTTTCGGTACCAATCCAGAATCAGCCTATTTTCCGGTGTTCGAATCACCCTTGTATCCAGGAATGGGACACCACTCGCTGTTTCTTCCTCCAACGTAAACTGTATACTTTCATGTTCACTGTTGAACCTGTTTAGAACGAAAGCAACCTGGTCTTTAGGTACAGCACATATTAGATCATCAACATATTTCTTGATGAAAGGAATGTGAAAAGGAATGCTAACAAGAATGCAGTCCAGAAGGAAATCCATTACTACTTCAGCAATGGACGGACTGAAGTTGGAACCCATAGGGGAACCGAGCACCTGTTTGAAGAACCTACCATTAAAAAGAAAATAGTTAGAAGAAAACAGGAACTTAATGGCATATATGAATTCTTCTTTTGGTAGACTAGTGTGGTTTTTGATAGTATCCCACTTGTTCTCAACAGCTGAGACTGCCAACTCTACAGGAATGTTGGTGAAAAGAGATACAACGTCCAGGCTGATCAGGACATAATCAAAAGGTAACTGGAAACCATTCACACATTGGGCAAAAGCAAAGGAATCTTCAATAAAATATCTACTTCTGGTGGAAGAAAGATATTTAGACAGGATGTCTGAAACAAAAACTGACAGTTTAGAAGTGGGGGTGTTAACAGATGATATTATTGGTCTCAAGGCAAGAATGGGTTTGTGGATTTTTGGTAAACCGTAGAATCTAGCGGGAACTGAATTATAAATGTACAGTAATTTACCTTGTACTTGTGTTATGTGGCCCCCACTGACCCATCGCTTAATCAATGCATTACATTTACCTTGTATTGTAATGGTTGGATCTCTGTTAGGAAGAAGTTGGTAATATTGTTCATTGAGCAAAATTGTGTTGGAGAGCTCTATGTACTGATCCTTATCCATCAATACCGTAACATTGCCTTTATCAGCCCGTAACACAAGCAATTCTTGATGTTGACTTAGGTACCTCTTACAGTGGTAAAATTCTCTCTGGAAAACATTATTAGTCCTTTTTCCAGGTTTGATGTAGTTGGTTATAATATTAGCAGCTTGGGAACGTTTGATGTTCTTCCCCTCATCTGACAGTCTATCATTAAGGTCTATAATGCTCTCTACATCTGCCAACAGTCCCGACATGGAAACCTCCTTCAAAGGAATATCAATGCCGAATCTGGGGCCCAGTGCTAGGAATTTCAATATTCTATCTGGTATAATCACAGAACTAACATTCCTAACCCACCTTTCTTGTGGTTCTACTCTCTTTAGAAGTTCATCCGATAGAGCTCTCACCTTCATCAGATTTCTCTCCCTGATAGCAGCAAATTCTCTTCTGTACCTTCTGGACTGGTAAGATTCGAAACGAATTAGCATCTCTGGTGGAAGCAACCCCTCCAAGATCTGCCACAACCTGGAAGACTCACACTCCATTCTTCCTATCCTGGTCACAGTCACAGTGATCTCAAATTGAAGAACGAGACGCCTTGATTTCTCCAACATAGCTTGAACCTGTCTGGACGAACCTGAATCACTTGCTGAGCTGAACAAATAATTCATATTGCTGGAAATATGTTTGGGAAGTAAACCCTGTCTTTTGCATTCCAAAAGGAACACTCTTCGGTTTCTATAAGATGCCAGTTTCATATCGTATGAAGACCATGACTTCAACGCCTCATATGCTACTCTTCCATAGTTGTTTCTCACTTCTGCATAAAACCCCATGCTTAAATATCAACAATTTTAATTCCCAATATACAACAATAGTTATAAGTATGATAAGGGGTGTGGGAAAATTGATAAGTGTTATAATTTCACTCTTCTTTATTTCATTTAGTCGACGTTTCGATCCCGATGGGGACCTTCTTCAGGACTCTACAATAGCAATAGAAAACAGTCAAAAACATGGCAATCACAAAACATGTAAAAATAGTACATACCGAAATACAGAGTTGTAAAGATCTTATTTGAACACAAATCAATAGCTCTCAAGAAAGCAATGAACAAGAACATCAACAAATTTAGCGAAAAAAGATCTGATATTTCATTAGCACAAGAGTAGAAATCAATTATCATATGTAAATAAGGTAAACAGAAAAATCAACAAAATGAGAGGTTGTCAAAAATGTTGTCAACCAGACTTGCCACAGAAATCACGCACATGACAAATGAAACATAGAATAGTATTAAATCACACTTGGTCGCAGTAATTCACTCTCACCGAACTCAGAACAAATGCGATTATTGAAAGACTCCATGAACCGAATCCAATCCCCTCTCACAGAAATAGTCCGGAACACAGATTTCATTATTACGTTATCCCGACTGTAGAACTTGTGAAAATATTCATTCCATTTGATCCGTCCAATTCTCTGCCACCAAACTGGTCATAATGAATCAAATAAGTATAGATGGAGCTAATATTGTTTACATCCCTTCTGTAATTCATAGAACAAGTGTGTCGTTTAATATGGTACATCTCTAAGAAACATCTTTTCTTTCCACTAACTGCACATTCAAGAATTTTGGTGGAATCATAATCCATTGGGTGATCTTTGTCCCGGGTATGGTCTGCTAGGGCACAAATCTTATTTGGATTCTTGATGTCGCTCTTGTGTTGAGCAATCCTTCTCTTCAAAAGCTGAGATGTCTGACCAATATACACCTCACTACATATTGAACATGGAATACAATACACCACACCACTCATATTATCAACAGTCATCCTATCTTTCACTCGACTGTATAGTCTGTCAATTTTAAAATAAGATTTCGGAATCAATTTAATTTGTGTGGTCTTTAGGAGGTTAATTAATGCATTAGTCATACCATTTATTAGGGGAATAGAAGAGTAAAGAATTCTATCTACGTTCCCAGTGTCCACAGTGGTGGATGCGCCCCTCTCTCCATTCGTTGGCTGTCTCGAAGGAGTGGTATTGTATATCAATCTGGACAACAACCTCTTTGGGTATCCATTCTCTAGCATCAATTGTAACAATAACCTCAGATTCTGCTGCCTTAGACTTGGATGAGCAACTTTTTCGATGCGATTCTTCAATCCTAAAATCATGTTTACCTTTTGTCCATGTGGATGATTGGAAAAATAGTGTAAGTATCTCCCTGAACTTGTTGGCTTTCGGTACCAATCCAGAATCAGCCCATCGGGATCGAAACGTCGACTAAATGAAATAAAGAAGAGTGAAATTATAACACTTATCAATTTTCCCACACCCCTTATCATACTTATAACTATTGTTGTATATTGGGAATTAAAATTGTTGATATTTAAGCATGGGGTTTTATGCAGAAGTGAGAAACAACTATGGAAGAGTAGCATATGAGGCGTTGAAGTCATGGTCTTCATACGATATGAAACTGGCATCTTATAGAAACCGAAGAGTGTTCCTTTTGGAATGCAAAAGACAGGGTTTACTTCCCAAACATATTTCCAGCAATATGAATTATTTGTTCAGCTCAGCAAGTGATTCAGGTTCGTCCAGACAGGTTCAAGCTATGTTGGAGAAATCAAGGCGTCTCGTTCTTCAATTTGAGATCACTGTGACTGTGACCAGGATAGGAAGAATGGAGTGTGAGTCTTCCAGGTTGTGGCAGATCTTGGAGGGGTTGCTTCCACCAGAGATGCTAATTCGTTTCGAATCTTACCAGTCCAGAAGGTACAGAAGAGAATTTGCTGCTATCAGGGAGAGAAATCTGATGAAGGTGAGAGCTCTATCGGATGAACTTCTAAAGAGAGTAGAACCACAAGAAAGGTGGGTTAGGAATGTTAGTTCTGTGATTATACCAGATAGAATATTGAAATTCCTAGCACTGGGCCCCAGATTCGGCATTGATATTCCTTTGAAGGAGGTTTCCATGTCGGGACTGTTGGCAGATGTAGAGAGCATTATAGACCTTAATGATAGACTGTCAGATGAGGGGAAGAACATCAAACGTTCCCAAGCTGCTAATATTATAACCAACTACATCAAACCTGGAAAAAGGACTAATAATGTTTTCCAGAGAGAATTTTACCACTGTAAGAGGTACCTAAGTCAACATCAAGAATTGCTTGTGTTACGGGCTGATAAAGGCAATGTTACGGTATTGATGGATAAGGATCAGTACATAGAGCTCTCCAACACAATTTTGCTCAATGAACAATATTACCAACTTCTTCCTAACAGAGATCCAACCATTACAATACAAGGTAAATGTAATGCATTGATTAAGCGATGGGTCAGTGGGGGCCACATAACACAAGTACAAGGTAAATTACTGTACATTTATAATTCAGTTCCCGCTAGATTCTACGGTTTACCAAAAATCCACAAACCCATTCTTGCCTTGAGACCAATAATATCATCTGTTAACACCCCCACTTCTAAACTGTCAGTTTTTGTTTCAGACATCCTGTCTAAATATCTTTCTTCCACCAGAAGTAGATATTTTATTGAAGATTCCTTTGCTTTTGCCCAATGTGTGAATGGTTTCCAGTTACCTTTTGATTATGTCCTGATCAGCCTGGACGTTGTATCTCTTTTCACCAACATTCCTGTAGAGTTGGCAGTCTCAGCTGTTGAGAACAAGTGGGATACTATCAAAAACCACACTAGTCTACCAAAAGAAGAATTCATATATGCCATTAAGTTCCTGTTTTCTTCTAACTATTTTCTTTTTAATGGTAGGTTCTTCAAACAGGTGCTCGGTTCCCCTATGGGTTCCAACTTCAGTCCGTCCATTGCTGAAGTAGTAATGGATTTCCTTCTGGACTGCATTCTTGTTAGCATTCCTTTTCACATTCCTTTCATCAAGAAATATGTTGATGATCTAATATGTGCTGTACCTAAAGACCAGGTTGCTTTCGTTCTAAACAGGTTCAACAGTGAACATGAAAGTATACAGTTTACGTTGGAGGAAGAAACAGCGAGTGGTGTCCCATTCCTGGATACAAGGGTGATTCGAACACCGGAAAATAGGCTGATTCTGGATTGGTACCGAAAGCCAACAAGTTCAGGGAGATACTTACACTATTTTTCCAATCATCCACATGGACAAAAGGTAAACATGATTTTAGGATTGAAGAATCGCATCGAAAAAGTTGCTCATCCAAGTCTAAGGCAGCAGAATCTGAGGTTATTGTTACAATTGATGCTAGAGAATGGATACCCAAAGAGGTTGTTGTCCAGATTGATATACAATACCACTCCTTCGAGACAGCCAACGAATGGAGAGAGGGGCGCATCCACCACTGTGGACACTGGGAACGTAGATAGAATTCTTTACTCTTCTATTCCCCTAATAAATGGTATGACTAATGCATTAATTAACCTCCTAAAGACCACACAAATTAAATTGATTCCGAAATCTTATTTTAAAATTGAGAGACTATACAGTCGAGTGAAAGATAGGATGACTGTTGATAATATGAGTGGTGTGGTGTATTGTATTCCATGTTCAATATGTAGTGAGGTGTATATTGGTCAGACATCTCAGCTTTTGAAGAGAAGGATTGCTCAACACAAGAGCGACATCAAGAATCCAAATAAGATTTGTGCCCTAGCAGACCATACCCGGGACAAAGATCACCCAATGGATTATGATTCCACCAAAATTCTTGAATGTGCAGTTAGTGGAAAGAAAAGATGTTTCTTAGAGATGTACCATATTAAACGACACACTTGTTCTATGAATTACAGAAGGGATGTAATCAATATTAGCTCCATCTATACTTATTTGATTCATTATGACCAGTTTGGTGGCAGAGAATTGGACGGATCAAATGGAATGAATATTTTCACAAGTTCTACAGTCGGGATAACGTAATAATGAAATCTGTGTTCCGGACTATTTCTGTGAGAGGGGATTGGATTCGGTTCATGGAGTCTTTCAATAATCGCATTTGTTCTGAGTTCGGTGAGAGTGAATTACTGCGACCAAGTGTGATTTAATACTATTCTATGTTTCATTTGTCATGTGCGTGTATTCTGTGGCAAGTCTGGTTGACAACATTTTTGACAACCTCTTATTTTGTTGATTTTTCTGTTTACCTTATTTACATATGATAATTGATTTCTACTCTTGTGCTAATGAAATATCAGATCTTTTTTCGCTAAATTTGTTGATGTTCTTGTTCATTGCTTTCTTGAGAGCTATTGATTTGTGTTCAAATAAGATCTTTACAACTCTGTATTTCGGTATGTACTATTTTTACATGTTTTGTGATTGCCATGTTTTTGACTGTTTTCTATTGCTATTGTAGAGTCCTGAAGAAGGTCCCCATCGGGATCGAAACGTCGACTAAATGAAATAAAGAAGAGTGAAATTATAACACTTATCAATTTTCCCACACCCCTTATCATACTTATAACTATTGTTGTATATTGGGAATTAAAATTGTTGATATATATATATATATATATATATATATATATATATATTGTCGAAGTGAAATTCGTTACTAGAATCACCCGGTATAATTCAGCCCAGGTTAAGAATTCAATAATTATTTTACTAGAATCACCTAGTATAATTTACCCCAGGTTTAGAATTCAATAATTATTTTATTAGAATCACCCAGTATAATTTGCCCCAGGTTTAGAATTCCATCATTATTCTACCAGTCATATGAGTAGGTGAAAATAAAATTTTAATTGAGAGCAGTGAAGGTATTTTTCGTCCAATTCAGAAATTTTCATTTGGAATAATTTCTGATTTATTCATTTCATGAAAATATAACGATGCAATTTAAAATATCATCCTATGTATAAAAACTTCCGTGCGACACAGCTACAGACGTTATCTCTTCAACATGTTCTTTTTTACATGTTGTCGTTTGTTTTTCATATTCACACCGCCGATTTCGAGACTCCGAAATTTTCCCCTTCCAACCGAGATGACAAGTGAAGTATTTCGGAAAAGGAGGATTAGTCTCGCCGGTGTCTTCGAAGTATTAAGATATTTTCCGATTTACTCCTATCGGCGTCTTCGAGCTATATATTTTTTTATAGTTATTGAGCGGATCGTTTTGTGGATTTCCTTGAGTAACAATTTAGAGTTTAATTTTTAGTTTGCAATTTTTTTTTTGAACGTTGGACGTTTTAATACCGTATTTTAAATTCGTGAATTTGACACTTAGCACGTACACGAAAAGAATTTGAGTTCGTGTAGTGAGGTGGGAAATTCTTAGGATTGGTAAGAACCGTTTTATTCCTGTCTGTATTACCGGTGACTTTCCTGTGTTCCATCGATACTTTCCGTGTGTGATTTATTTGTAATTTATTTTATTTCTTAGATCTTTCTTTCTCAAGTGGAGTTTGTCTGTTCGGTTCCTTATTGCGAGCAACTCTTATTTGGAACTATCAGGCAAAACTCCTTATCTTGAGGAGAGGGGTCGCTAATTTCCGATCTCTGGATCACCGTGGTCTTTTGGGCTAGTAACCCTGTCCGGTCTGACTCGAGTCGTGAATTGGTGGATGCGCCGGAGTAAACCCTGAGCGAAATTTATTTCTTAGATCTTTCTTTCTCAAGTGGAGTTTGTCTGTCCGGTTCCTTATTGCGAGCAACTCTTATTTGGAACTACCAGGCAGAACTCCATATCTTGGGGAGAGGGGTCGCTTAATTCCGATCTCCGGATCACAGCAGCCTTTTCGGCGAAATACCCTGTCCGGTCTGACTCGAGTCTAGAATTGGTGGATGCACCAACGTATACCCTGAACGAAATTTATTTCTTAGATCTTTCTTTCTCAAGTGGAGTTTGTCTGTCCGGTTCCTTATTGCGAGCAACTCTTATTTGGAACTACCAGGCAGAACTCCATATCTTGGGGAGAGGGGTCGCTTAATTCCGATCTCCGGATCACAGCGGCTTTTTCGGCGACCTACCCTGTCCGGCCTGACTCTAATCGTGAATTGGTGGATGCGCCGACAAATACCCTGCTTGAAATTTATTTCTTAGATCCGTCTTTCTCAAGTGGGATCTGTGTGTCGGGTCCCTTATTGCGAGCAACTCTTATTTGGGACCACCAGACAGAATTCCTCATCTTGTGGAGAGGGGTCGCTTATTTCTGATTCACGGATCACCGTGGTCATTTCGGTGAGTCATCCTGCCCAGCCCGACTTGAGATTTATTTTGGTGGATGCGCCGACGAATACCCTGATCGAAATCTGTTTCTAAGACCCAACTTTCTCAAGTGGAATCTGTGTGTCGGGTCCCTTATTGCGAGCAACTCCTATTTGGGACCACCAGACAGAATTCCTCATCTTGTGGAGAGGGGTCGCTTATTTCCGATTCACGGATCACCGTGGTCATTTCGGTGAGTCATCCTGCCCAGTCCGACTTGAGATTTATTTTGGTGGATGCGCCGACGAATACCCTGATTGAAATCTGTTTCTAAGACCCAACTTTCTCAAGTGGAATCCGTGTGTCGGGTCCCTTATTACGAGCAACTCTTATTTGGGACCACCAGACGGAATTCCTTATCTTGTGGAGAGGGGTCGCTTATTAATTTATTCCCCTATAGTGTATTTTCCTTTTGCTTCCGATAGAAATTTATCGGTAACCATTTGTTACACAAAATATTTTGTTTGTAACCCTTAATGTAAAAATATCACCCCCAAAGTGAGGAGTCAGCACCCACATTTTCAGAAATTCTATAACCCCTTCGTTTCTGAGAGTACATCGTTAGTAATTATTCCTAACACAAAAATTTCGTTTGTAATCCAACCTATAATGGAAAAATTACACACCCAAAATGTTTATTGATCAACCTGTATGACGGTGCCAAGCAGATACTTAGAATTTTCATTATGAATTAATTATTGTGGTTAGGTAAACGAAACAAAATCATGATATTAAATTAACCTAGAGAGTGATCCAATATTCACGAAAATATAATAAGTCTAAAATTTTACTATTCCGGAAATGATTTATTTGATTTCAGAAATATTAAAGGAAGAAAAGGGTGATAAAACTACAAAATTTAAAATTATTCGGTCGATTAGTTAAAGAGTTATTGATTTGTGAAATTTCACTAATAAGATGAACATCGCCCTGTATATCCCGAACAGACGATTGAAACCTCTTGATAGGAATCCTCCTTGATGATCTGTATTCATTTTATCCGTTTGTCGCATTCTTCCCGGGACACCCTGCATAACAATGAGAACATAACAGTTGAGGATTCAGTACATTTTTCGGGGATTCACATTGATTGCAACTTGAATTGGAAACCCACAAGTTGCGACTACCGCTTAAAATCTGCTAGGATACGAGTACCTACTGCTGTGCTCCGTGAATTCTAACAGAATCAAAAGAAAATGTTAGGTAAGTGTTGAAGATTTTCTTCGGGAAAAACATTTTGATGGACACTAATGTTTCGTCAATTTTGTATTATTTTCATGTTGTACGTGATAAACATCCTTGGGTTCTATTATCAAATAATGATTCATTAGTATCATTATTAAATGATAATTTTCACTTGCTAGCTGGTGGTCGAAATGTTGGCGGTTATTCTTCAATTGAACATTTCTTGATTTCACTGAATCACTTTTTTCCATAAAACCAATTATATCTTATTCATTTCAGCATCCTCATCGAATTTGATCATATATTCCGAAAGAGCATTAAATTTGCCTCAATATGAGAAGTCATGAGTGGCAAAAGAGTTTTACTGAGGAGTGTGGTGAGGTGGTGAATATAAATATTCTGAATGAAAAACTATAAATGAGAATATGTTTTATTTACAGTAAAAACTTCTCCATTTAGCAGGCTTTCGAACGACTTTTCAAGTTTTGTGCTAGCTACTTTCCTTCTGCTGTAATATCATGGCTAACCTGATAACAATGAAAAAGATGAACATACTCAAACTTTCCTTTGCCCTATTTCAGAGCTTCTTTCGATTGGTTAGTGAGATAATTTTCATGGAAGTTATTAATTTCTACTAAACATAATATACAATACAAACAGATATTACAGAAAGATAACCAAATTTGATTTTTAAATACTTAAAAATTTGACGGAACAGATGAAAATATTAAAATGATTGTTCAAAATGTCCTCTCCTTTGTTCAATATATTTTCCACATCTTTTTCTTTTTGAATCCTTCACTCTTCGAAGTTCACTAAATTTTTGACGCATTCGTTCACACTACGAGTGGATTCTTCCAATAAATCTTCTCGAGTCTGATCACGAATTTTGTACGCTTTCTCTTTAAAGTCTTCCACACATAAAAGTCTAAAGAGTCAGATCGGGGCTCCTGGGTCTCACTGGACCGTATTTTCCGATCCACCTCATTCCAAAATATTGGTTCATTAATTCCGCTACATTCCGACTATTATGGGCCGGGCTGCCATCCATCTGAAACCAAACATTTTGTCTGGTAGGCATTTGGTCTAATGTACCTGGTAGGTTCTCTATAAAAATATTTTTGATTTCATCAGAATTGAGACGATCTGAAAGAATTACTGGACCAAAAAGTTCGCGCCTCATCAGTCCCAAACATACGTTTATCCTTAAGTCATGTTGGAAATGGGTAACAACAGTCGCATTTGGGTTTTCCCTTTTCCATTCTATTTCGAGTAGCAGGTGGCAGTTGAACTTATTTGGTTTAATCATTTCATTCGGTAAAAATAACAAATTTAATTCATTTATTAATGAAACATTGAGTTTAATAGAAATAAGTATTTCCATGTGAATTATTTCAAAATCCAATCATAAGCAGCTCCGAAATGAAGCAAAAGAAAGTTTGAGTATTTTCGTCTTTTTCATTGTCATCACGTTAATCATGATATTACAGCAGAAGGAAAGTAGCTAGCACAAAACTTGATATGTCTTTCGAAAGCCTGCAAAATGGACAAGTTTTTACTGCAAAGAAAACATATTCTCATTTCTAGTTTTTCATTCATAAAACGATTAGAAAGATACGACTTATTTCGATCTCTTTAGAATATTTGTATTCGCCACTTCACCATACTCGTCAGTAAAAATCTTTTGCTTATTATGATTGTTCATATTAAGGCAAATTTAATGCACTTTCGGAATATATGATCAAATTCGATGAGGACGCAGAAATTAATAAGATATAATTGGCCGTATTAAAAGTGTACACCCTCTATATAGAATATAGTATAAGTAGTAATCAAAGAAAGGTGGTCATTTGAACGAATACAAAGTTCACTCAATGAGGCAAACTTCTGCTACTCTACTCATAAATGGAGGTGCGAACATTTTGTCTTTTACATGACAAGGGGGTTGGAAGTCAAGTTGTGTAGCAGAAGGCTACATCGAGATCGAGGATTAGCTGCAAAGCATTCTCATTTTTATTTTCCAGCTAATCTTCGATCACAAGCTGATGGCGCAATAGGGTCATGTGATTTTCCGGAAATTCGAATTTTCTGAAACCTGCAACGCATGACCCTATTGAGCCATCAGCTTCTGGTCAGATTCATACCCGTACATTACTCCTACATGGTTTAAATTTTTGAAATGCAACATTGACCAATTGCACATTTAAAGTAACTTCATTTAATAAAAATTACGTTTGAATCGAAATTTTGTATGATGTTCATGATAACTAATTTATCTTTTTCACAATTTTCACAACAGTGGAAGAGAAGTAGAACTTTTTGATGATCATGTCAGTCGAAATATGACGTTAGTATAGGTTTGAAAAAATATTTTTGTTAGGATTTTTGAAAAGGAGTTAAAAAAAACAAATTTGGATAGCTTTAACATTAAGCTAAAAAAGGTCTCACTCGTTTATCTCTTGTTTATCGTCGATAAAATGAACCGTTTTCGAAAAACAAAATAACAAAGGAAATAATTTCTTCATTTCTATCAAAAAGAAACATGATTTCTGATTTTTTTTGTCAACAACAAAATGTGATACGAAAGTTATTCAAGGAACAAAAGTTTTTAAGTTTATGTTATTGAATCTGACAAAATCTGTGCCGATAGAACTTGAGGTCGCAGTTTACTGTCACCTCTTAATGACTAAACTATAACGTGCCTTTCTGTGCCAAAACTGCATAGTTAAGAATCTTTTTCATTTTGTTTTTCGAAAAGGGTTAATTTTATCTACAATAAACAGAAGTAACTGTTCGTCAGCTTAATGTTTAAGCTATCCAAATTTGTTTTTTTCTACTACTTATCATACAGGGTGTTGAAAATGTAAGAAATAAAATATACTCGAAATTGATTCCTCACATATCCCTTGGTGAAACATACTTTTTTTTTATTTGTTATTTGACGTATGTAAGCATTTTTGGTATGTATGAATATGAAAAATCTATTATTATTATATTATTAATATTAATAAAAGAAAATAAACAAAACACATAATTTATATACAACCTAGCCGGCCCCTGGTAAACTAAAAGAGCTAAATTTACTACTGCTTATCATATTAAATTTTCTTTAAATCGTATAAAGTAGTTTGAAATTTATTCCACTAAAATGGATTTCCAGTGACGTCATTTATAGAGGGCCGATGGGAACTTGTCATCTTATTTTTATGTTCATTTTTTTTTAAATTTGAGCTGAATTTTCACTCTGGATATACTCTGTTCTGATTTCCTGAAGACCTACTCTGAACTTACCTTAATATTTTGAAACTTTGATCTATGAAATTAACTGCCTCCATATCGAGCTTTCTCACTTCATTATAGAAATTATCCATTACTTGATCCCAGTTCTCCTTGGAACTCTCCTTGAAAATGTCAAAATCTGTATTTTCGATTTGTATCACTAATCTCTCCACTCTTTTAGAAACACTGTCTATTCTCTGTGGATCTATCACTATCGATCGAAGCTCTGGACCAAATATATTGTAGAAGTGGAACATAGCCTACGAATTAAAACAAAATCAATTATCTTGCGACGAAGCAATTTTATTCAATTACGAATAAACGAATCCTGTACCACTCAATATTTTTCCAACTAAATATGAAAAAATTCAATTCATTTAGTATTTTCGATTATTCCAAATATGTAGTATACGAGTCGCACCAGTAATATAAAACCAGTAGTTCTTTAACTTTCTGCTTTCAATCGCAATCAGATTTATTCATGTGTAAATATACGCGGTTCCTCCAAATCGGATCTATTGTCAAGGCATATCGGGTATCTTAAAAAAGTCTAATATTTTTCTTGAATTTTGTAACCATAATATAACATACATAAAAATAGCCTAGTTTACGGCGATAAATTCAGAATAAGGATGGTATATGGGAGGGTTGCATTCAAATTGAAAAAGTTGTTATTTACATTTGAATTTCACCTTCTGTGCGCAAATTACTTTTCAAGAAAATGAGCAACTAAAAATATCATTTCCGAACATTATTTCCATTGACCTAAACAAAACTAATGCGAATGTCAATAATTCATACTTCTATACCACATCTATTCAATTAATTTCATTTGACCTAAACAAAACTGATGTGAATGTGAATAATTCTTACTTCTGTACCACATCTATATTTCGATATATACTGTGTCCGTTAAGTATGGAAAAAATTAATTTTTAGCTAAACAGACCATTTTAAGAAATAATCCTGAAACACGTCGATTTTTGATTTTAATTTACCGTGTTTCAAAATAATAATATAATAAAGAGGGTGAATTACTTTCGAGTAATGACGTCAACGTCATTTTTTTCAAATGGAACACCCCCATTTTGTCTCAATTTTTGGATTACTCTAGCTGAGCTGATTCCAAAAATGTATCACATGTTGATTCCAATTGGTACAGGGTGGACAACAATACAATAGTTTTGTGTGTGCTCATAAAGTAACGCGTAACATTATTTATTAGTTAAATTAAACATATTATCAAAAATTCTGTACTATTCACGTCCATGATTTAAAAATTAAGCAATTTGTCATAGGAATTTGTCTAGCGGCAATTGGTTTGAATGTAACACCCTATAGTTTGTTACATTTTTAGATTAATAGAAATGAGCTGTTTCCAAACATGTTTGGTACTTGTGATCTAGCAGACAGAATATGAAAGAAATCATTTCTTATCAATTTAAAAAAAAAACCTAATCGTCTAGTCTTTTGTGAAATGACATTATTTGTTTATTGCCGCTAGACAATAAGTAGTTTTGATAATATTGTTAATTCAATTCATAAAGAATGTCACTTATTGTCTAGCGGCAATAAACAAATAATGTCATTTCACAAAAAACTAGACGACGATGTTTTTTTTTAAATTGATAAGAAATGAAGAAATTCTGAAATTTTTAAGAATGACCGTGTAAAAAATGTTTAGCCAAGTTGATATTTGGCATAATTGATCGACCATAGCTACAGAATAACATATCCTAAGCTCATTGATTTTCAGACCGCCTAAGGGGTAGTTTGCGGTTGTGAATTTTTCGAAATTTTCACGATTGACCGTGTAAAAAATGTTTAGGATAGTTGGAATCTTGTGTTCGGAGAAGATGTATCACATCAAGGAAAAGCTATATTCCAAAAATCATTTCCTTCAATAGAATCATTTCCGAGATATAGCCGAAAATCACATTTTTTTATCGATTTTCAACAGCCTGTATCTTAGTAACCGGGCCGAATCGGAAAAAACTATAAAGGAAAAAAATGTTTCTTTTGACCTCAGGAATCTTCGGTTAAAATATATGTACAAGTCAAAGACTCACCCTGTATATTTTTGAAATCAAGAAAAATTAAGCTTTCAGAAAATGGCACAAAAATCTAGTGTTCCCATTTGAAAAAACATAACTTTGGGTCATAGCTTCGTAATTGAAACCCTTTTGGAAATGCGATCACGCCACTGGATTCTACGTGAAAAAGTGCCTGTATATTGTTTTGATTTTAGAGCTCTATCACCAGTATTAGCGGGGATATAAATGTTTTTCGTTATCACCATTTTTCCAATTTTCGCTTATAACTCGAAAACAAAAGAAGGTGGCTAAAAATGAATACTACCCTTGTTAGTTTCTCAGAAAAAAAGACCGAGAATGGGTATCAGATTTTGTCTATCTCATCTGGTTTAAAAGTTGTAGTGCTAAAACATCGAAATTTGCCCACCCTGTACAGGTTTGAAATCGTATGTTTCTTGTTAATGAATATTTCCCATGCGCTTTTATCAAAGTTTTTCCAAGGTGGCAGTTATATTATTATGAACGAAGAGAAAAAATACTTCTAATCTTAGCTTATAAATGAAATCAGGTGTTGTAAATTTTTTAATCATTACCTCCGAAATACTATCATAATATGATAGTTATCTCAAAATTTCAAAATTTGCAGATACGTCCCTTTGTCAATTTGCCGACGATATCTAGGGCCAGTTGCACAGTTTGCCTAAACATTGATTAAAATTTAAACATTGATTAATTTCTGATTTCTCTTGAGAAATCATAGAGTAATCAACGTTTAAATTTTTAATCGATGTTTAGGCAAATGGTGCAACTGGCCCCTAATATCATATTATATTTCTGTGCTCTTCACTTTAAGATGATAAATTTGGACAACGATAAAGTTTGAATATAAACAATATCCCTTCGATAAATGAAAGCTGAAGTCACAACATTCTTTTCCTCGGGAATTTTTAATCATCTTTTACGCACGTTGAGAATACTATTGGTTTGTAACCTGCAGTTCCTGATGATGAAACTTACTTGAAAACGTGAGTCAAAAGCTAACTGAGAAATCACTTGGAAAAGAGTAACGTAACTTCGGCTTTCCCACAGAGTGATCGGATTATTTCATATTCCTTCGATAAACGTATTGGATTGAAAATTACCATTGCTACATCCCTCAAGTCACCGCATACTTTGGCCATGTAGTTTGATTCAGAAAATAATCTTATTTTATCGAATTCCCATCGTTGTCCTTTACCAGAATCTTCTATTTTTTGCCTGATGGTTAAATACGCGGTTTTCCACATTTCAAGCATATCCTTTGCAGTTTCTGTTTGAGTTTTTATTTCTGATATAGGGTTCCTGAATCGAATTATAATTCAGATGAATATTATTATTGTCATTTTTTTCATTTACTTATTGTCATGAAATTTCATTATACCTACCTAAATAAAAATTCTGGATTGAGAGCTTTCCTAACTTTTTCTTTGAGACAATAGACAATTCTCTCCATGAGTGGAACCATTTTTTCATCTGTACAGTAGTACCTTGATAATACCCAAATCAATTGTAGACCATCCATTAGTTCCATCAGTATACCCTTTACTGTAGCAAAATCATCGCAGTTGGTAACAATCTGAAAAAATGATACATTTTGTTGAATTACTTCAAAATGATTGTAGGAAACTTATCAATTCTTCAATTGTACGGGATTGAAGAATATTATAAATTATCAAATGATGTTGTCTTCAATTTGAAATAGTAGCAATATCCTTTCATTTAGGTGAAGGTATACACTATAAAAGGTGTCTACTCACGAAATTATTCAAACCCGATATTTTTTCATTTTGAAGCTCTTAATGATTGAATCAGATATTTCTCTGATTGAATATTGGAGTTACTCTCACTAGAACTGTTAGTTTATATGTCGAGTCAAACGAATGAATTAAATTTTGATAATACATATTATAAGAAAGAAGTTAAGAGAGAGGACAAAATGCTGAAAAACACAAAACAATTTGATTCTATACATCATATTATCTCGAGTTTGAACGCGTATTTGCTGAACTTTTTTTCTTAATGTGTTCCAGACATAAAAATCCAGAGGAGTAAGATCAGGGCTTTTTGGTGGCCATCTTACTGGACCGTATCTTTCAATCCATTACCTCCGCAATACAGACAAAACGTTTGGTTTCAAATGAATTACTACTCAGCTCATATTAGCCTGAATTCAAGGGACCAACTCAATGCATATTCCGGAGAACAATGGATTGAAAGATACGGTCCTGTGAGATGGCCACCAAGAATATCTCACTCTTTACTTGGATTTTATTGTCTGGAACATATTGAAAGAAAACTTTAAGCAAATAAGCGTTGAAACTCGAGATAATCTGATAAATAGATTGAAATTGTGTTGTGCAGAAATGCGTCAGAAACGTTCCGAACTACGCAGGTTTGTAAATTCGGTAAGAAAATGATGTGATGTATCGAACAAGGCGGTACACATTTTAAACATTTGCTATGAGTTAATTGTTTAATTATTTTCTTAACTTCTTTCTCATAATATGTATTATCAAAAATTAGTTCATTCGTTTGACTCGACAGATAAACTAATAGTTTCGGACATTGGCTGAATGAGTTAAAATTAGTGACATACTTTGGCGCTTCTAATAGTGAAGGTAATCGTTTTCTTTCATTACAGTTGCAAGACACTTTGAAAACGATCATTTTTTCAGATGTATCAATTAAGGGGGGTATTAATATATTGATGATACTGCCTGATCGAAGATTTTGAGACCTTGGATAAAAATGACCTCGCGGATCAAGTTATAATCAATTTTGAAGGAACTTTGATATTATAGCAGTTGGTGTATCCTCAAGAAAAAGCATCACTTTCAGATATTTGAAGAAGAATTGTCCTTGCATATCTTCAAAAGACAACATCTTCGGCTCCCAAAAGCCCAGGAACGCGGGCTTCTGGGTAGACGAGTGAGTAGTGACATAAGATTTGATTCTACTAATCATCTAGTTGATGAAATTTCGAAATTTTTCCTCGCTTGTGAATTATGGCGGGTAGTGGGTTACAATAAGAATGCAAGTATTTAATCGAAACAACTTCACCTTTATCGAGCAGCACACAAAATTTCCACCCAGATGTGAGACCTACCTCAGGTCATAAACTGAAATGATAACAACCCCTGAAATTCAATAGAAAAAAATACCGACACGTATCCCGGCCATCTCTCAATATGCGAACGCGAGTTATGTATAACTCACTTGTAGCAGTGGCGTACCCAAGGGGGGGGGGATAAGCGGGATATATGCCCCCCCAGAAGGAAGATCCATTATATGTTACAACCTCATATATCACAATCTTATTATGAGTAAGCAAAATTCTTTGGAAAACTTCTTCAAAAGAAGGAAAAATGGAAAATTTTTTTCTTTATCCCCCCCAAGGCTTATGGCTGGGTACGCCACTGACGTGTAGTATCTAGCAATGTCTGGCATCGAGGCTGCGTCACAATATGCGGCCGGGCTGAGAAACTTATCATACATCAGGCGTGTATAATATTGTTGCATAACATATAATATATTGCTATATTACCATAGATATTCAAAGTCTAGAATACTTCAATTGAAAAAATTAATGGTTTCTCTGTGGTGATAAGATATTTCTTCTCTTGAAATAAATAAAGAAGAAAGTCCATAATACATACATTCAGATATCGCAGAATCGTGTACAAAAATTTGACGTTATCTCTGGCTTGTATATAGTTCTTCTTCAAGTCTAACTGGTAATGAACAAACGCATCTATGATAGGAGATTTCGTCTTTTCCAGTAATTTAGACACTTTCAGGAATGTTGGTTTCTTCAGCTGTTCCACCATAGCGCTAAGAGCTGCTTCTCTTTCATGCCAGTAAGTGTATTCGGCAATTGGACCAAACCCATCTGGCTTCTAAAACATATTTTAATTTGTGTATAAAGTAGTAAAGTACTTGTTTTCATCAACATCATTCCACAATATGTATGTAGGCTCATAAAATAAAGACCCTTTAGGTATATCAGAATAATCAACGATTTCCATATATGTAAATGCAACTAACGCAAACCGAGAATTCCACGTGGAATTAGGTTAAGCACCAGATAAAGAGATATCTTGGAAAGTGAACTAGTATCTAGTGAAATCAATACATAGTTCATTAAAAAGTTCATCTCAATTCCTATATATATGTTCGATAGATTGTTACTATTTTCTTAATAAAATTCGATACTTAGTCGAATATGAAACGAAGTAAGGCAATGTAGATAATCAGCATGATGTTCAAAAAAATTTATTCGTAAAAAGTAAAGTGTTTATTTTGAGGTTCTTCGTTATTACGATAAATTCTGTTACTTAATGCCTCTACTTTTAGAATTTTTATTAATTGAATTTGGATCAAGTATTCATCAAAATAATTACAGATTTCAGTGAAATAAACAAGATTTGAATCGTTTTTGAGACCAATCATGAGTTTCTTTTTACTGTTCTGTAATTTATGAAGAATTTTCATTTATGGTCATGGAATGTTTTATTAAATATCAATACCCCACAAACCGAATCATTCGAATAGTGTGTAATTATTTGTGGAAATCAATATTGCAAATACCTTCCAGTGGTGAGCTCTGGATTATTTGCTATAACATAAAAGATTATGAAACTAATCACTAATTAACGAACTGCAGTATTGTTTTACTCTATACAGGGTGTTCCTATAAATTAGAGTTACAAACCAAAACAAGAGAGTCCCCAGATAATTTTAAGAAGAAAAAGTCATAACATGGGCACGAAAACTCCTTGTTTTCAAGATACAGGGTGTTAAAAATTTTATTTATTTCAAGTTTCTTCTCACAGCCAGGAGAAACACGATATAATCAACTAAAATTTGGCATAGATAGTTATGAAATACGCCAATTTTGATTGCCAATCTTGATATATATTTTTTGAAGGCAGTAGTGCAGTCAGTCAAAACCTAGGGTTATAGAACTACAGCAGAAGCCCGCTTTTTTGGTCCACAAATTTTTTGGTGAACCACTGGTATAATAGTTCCCTTCGTTAGGCGCGCGGTCTACGATCGTAGACCATCACTCTTCCAAAGGTGATATCTTTTAAATTTCATTGATTATGTAGAAGTGGCCCTTAGTAGCTGACAACTATACACCCTTCTAACGATTCAGTATGCAACACAGATTACGGATAACATAGATAGAACTTCCCCCACCCGAAATTAAGTTTTAGTCATTTGTTTACGTTTAGTTTGCTCTAAAAAAAAATCATTTTAACTTAACCTAAAGGTTATTTTATCATCGTTTCCCCTAGAGTGATTTGGATATATTTGATAATTGGCTCCAAATTATCAAAGAAAAATTCCGAGAAATACTGCGTACCTATATACCTACCTATTTGCGGAATATTTATGGATTTTTGCTGAGAACGAGAATAGGAATTGAATGAAGCTCAGAAGAATTGACGTTGATACTAAAAGATTGGGCGGTCAATATGAGAATGAAAGACAGAACCTAATATAAAGAAGGAACGGTGAAGACAATGTACTATAATGACTATAACAATGACTATGCAATGGTAATAGATCATCCATAGTAGAGAACAGCAATGAATCTAATGCTCAGTTAAATTTTAATAAACTCATAAATTTTTTCGTCAAAAAATCCCATTTGTTACCTTTCGGTGTATTGGTTTCATTAACTACATTCTCAAACTTAACAATAATTCTAATTCGATCTAATGATTTTTTTTTCATTTATTATACAGGGTGAGTCTTTGACTTGTACATATATTTTAACCGTAGATTTTTGAGGTCAAAAGAAACACTTTTTTCATTTAGCATTTTTTCCGATTCGGCTCGGTTGAAAAGATATGGCCATTTTAAGTTTTCAGAATGAGCTATGCCGATCCTGGAAATCAGCCCACTGAAGTTTTCCCAAGCATAAATTTATACTATTTGAACTTTGGAAATGGGTTACTTTATTAGCAAAACAAGCATAAACTCACTTTTTCCATTCCCTTTGGTGACCGAAGTATTATTTTCAATATAATAAATGAGTTATAGCAATTTCGTGGGAGATAAATATGTTGATTATTTTTCTCTTGATTTCTATTTTATATTCGATAATAATAAAAAATTCAGCTTGCAACCACCCATATTAAATCTGATATTCATATCCAATCATTTATTTTCGCTTTTTCCCTTCGTTTCGTACAAGAGAAGAGAGATTCATATAACCTTTCATTTTCATATAGGTAAATAAACATAAATGATAATCATCTGTGGACTTCCCACGTTGCCAAGTTTACAATCACAAAACACTATAATGACAAAAAACCTACAGAATAATAAGCTAAATCTATGTACCTATGAATACTAATCATCTCGCATCTGTAATGTTATGTTTAAAAGTTTAAAGGTTATGTTATGTTTTGTGAATAAAATTCAAGAAACCCGACAAACGGTTGAAGTTTTGTACATCACTAGAAATTTGGGCTAATTGAGTATATTTTGTTATCTAGAGGTCAGCAAAAAAGTGGTATTCAAACCAGTGTTCAATTTGAATTGTTATTATCATGGAATCAGTGAGAAAAGTTGTAAATTTTTAGGGTAGCAAGAAGTGTAAGAACGCTTGCATTTTGGATTGAATGAACCCAGAATACTTTACCTTAGTACCTACACAATAGCTTAGCTCGAAAATGAAAAGGCAGTTTCATGAATGGATTTATGTGGAAGATGGAATCACCTCTGTATCACACAGAGGTAATTTTGTGTTGGAAAAATTCCGATTTTATCTTGTTAAAAATAACAGTAGTATGAGGAGGAATAAATAATTTCCAGAAGGAATTGAATTTTTTTCCTTTTTCATCCTAGAAGCTTATAAGTTTCATGAATCTTCAATATTCCATTATTGATTAATTATTGATCTTGATTTTTGTATTAAAAATGAAATGGTGGTATTCAATATGAATATCCACTATTGAATATTCTGCTTCTTTCAACTCACTGAAGTTTTTTATTTATTTTCACGTTAAAACAATTTTGGCCCTCTTAAAAGTACAGGGTCCGACAAAAAAACCTCCCTGATTTCAATAGGCATTTGCAAAAAGAATAAGAAACATATAGAACAATTACTTATATTTGTGAATAGCCTATATGATGCCATTTTACATCACTCAGTACACTTTACTTGGTTTTGAAAATTATGTCTGATAAATGATGTCCCCCATTGTTAAGACACTCATGACATTTCCTGGCCCCCAAGGTCACCCGACTTATCACCTTGTGATTTCTTTCTGTGGGGGTACCTAAAGGCTGAAGTGTACAAACATCGTCCCAGAACTCTGCAAGAACTAAAAGATGCCATTAGGCAGGAAGTGGCAGCCATTCCAAGGCTTCCGAAGAACTATGGACAACTTCAGGGAAAGACTTCGTGAATGTCTTAACAATGGGGGACATCATTTATCAGACATAATTTTCAAAACCAAGTAAAGTGTACTAAGTGATGTAAAATGGCATCATATAGGCTATTCACAAATATAAGTAATTGTTCTATATGTTTCTTATTCTTTTTGCAAATGCCTATTGAAATCAGGGAGGTTTTTTTGCCGGACCCTGTATGTCAATCAATTGTTCTAGGATGAAATTTTCGAATAGCAAATGGATAGAAGTATTCAATCACGTAAAAATGAAATTTTAGGATGTATTGTTATGTATCGATGAAAGCTCAGAAGACTGGGAGAAGATTATAGTGATGTTTGGTAGCAGCAGTTTTTAATGGGATTTCAGATCTTGATTGGTGTTATCTTATAAGGAGCCTAGTTTGTGAAAATTCATTTGAAAATGAGTTTCCATCAGAATAATTCAAAATAGAATATTAACTTTAATGAAATATCTTCATATTATAGGGCTGTGCCAAAGCTCAGTAATTTGTTATCATGAAAATATTTGAAATCCTTTTCTTCTTAGTGTTCACTATTGCCAATATTCTGTCTGAAAATTTGATACCCAATAGGTAACTCCAAAAAATGCTCTCGAGTACTTTCGATGATAAAGAAGCAATTAGTCTTTCCTTAATATTATCAATGTTATAATCAACATCTTCAAAAATTTCATTTTCCTGAAGATGGTAAAATGGTATTCGGCTAGAAAAAAGGAAGTACAACGTACAAGTAAATTAACTTGTTTGTTATCGAACAGATAAACTGAAAATATTATGAAGCTTCCCAACAATTATGTAATCTTTTTTTTTTGTTTTCACATATCAACTACATGTAAAATAAATTTTGAATTCTTGTAAGGTATACCTTTTTTTCAAAAGTACTCAATAAACTGAAGCTTTTGATAAACTTATCGAAAGATTAACATTGACTTGAAATCGTGTATTATTGCCAAATCCACTTTTTTACTATAAATCCAGTATTCAAATCAAAATAGAAAAATATTTCTCTTGTGCCTCACAGTAGGTATACAACATTCAAAGCAATTTGAAATAAAGATTTTTCATTACTGAAACAAAAAAATGCATATCAAAAAACAGGAATTGAAGTACAAACTACCATAATAATAAATTGTCTTTATTTTCATTTAATTTATAAATAACCAGGTTTAACATTTTTTACTCTTATACTTCTTACGTAGATTCATTTAGCCTCAGATGGATTGTGCGAAATAAAAAACATTCAATATTCAGCCAATAATTATTAAATTAGGGCTGCCATTATTCGAATTAATTCTCAATGATTCCTGATCTCAGATGTATTCATTATATTATTATAATATCTATAAACCAAGGACAGTAACTACAAACTATGTATATGCCTTAAAATATCAATAGCTATTGATTCTGAAACATATGGATTGGATCAGTACATGTACTAGATAATAGGATAGGATCTGCGTTAATAGTGAAATCAGTGACTTTGAAATTATTTTTCAGTACTTCGATGAGTATGAAGTTTGAATAAATATTCATTACAGAACTAGTGCTTCACTTATTCAAGTAGTTGAATTTATCAACAGAATCATTGTATTGCAGATTTTTGGTTATTTCAATTAATCAATTTACTTTTCCATTCATTATATGGAAAAATTATCCTTATGAAATCATGAATCAGCAAACTGTTTCCGGTTGGATTTAATTTGAAGGGGTTCAAGATTCTCTTTAAATACAGGTCATCTGAAACTTCTCTGTATCTAGTTGGCAATCATCTTCACGAAATAAATCACGAAGGAAAATCGTCGTCCAATTAAATTCATTATGGTGTTTTTCTGAATGATTCGATGAATTATTAGGAGATCTGAAAAAATACAATAATTATTCAATATATTATTTATATTATATAACTTAGTAACTTACTTACGCCGTACTATGTTGTTTCTTATTGAAACATAAAATATTTTTGAATCAAATATCGAATTATTCCATTTGTTTGCCAAACATAACCACAATTCTTCGAGATTTCTTAAATTTTCAGTTTGGCCATGCGCATAGAGTAATAAACTCTGAGGCCATGCGCAATACTTCAAATCGTTCATAACATACGGTAATCTAGCATATTATGACTTATTTTATTATACAAAATTCGATTTAACATTTCGGATGATACTAATTATTACATTTAATGAAATTCATAATAAAATAAATTTATTAATTCATAAATTTGATGGTTTGTTTAAAAAATTATTCGAGATTCTTCTATGTCGATCGGTCATGCGCATAGAATGATCCGAAAACAATTGAAATTCGAATTTATGGTATCATGATTTCTGTTGCTTTGTTTAATGTAAATGATAAGTATTAAGTGTATTTAGTTTGTAAAGTGTTACCTAAGTGCGTTTAACTTGTTAAGTGTTAAGTGTGTTTAATTTGTTTAGTGTAAGGCGTTTGTTTAGTGTAAAGTATTTGTTTGTGAAGTTCTTTAAGTGTGTTAAGTGGAATTTAGCAGAATGTATTCTAACCAGGAGATGGTAGATATGTTGGAATGCTATTTCACAAATGGAAAAATATCGAGAAGAGCTAAAGAAGCTTATGGAAGGCTGTTTCCAAATAGGAGACAGCCAAATGAGAGTTCTTTCGTAAGGATTGTTCAAAGATTGCTTGATCATGGAATCCTCGCTATCAACATGGTGGATAATGGCCGAATGCGATCAAGAGCAATGGATGATGTTCTAGATGACGTGCAACAGCACCCAGAAACAAGTACGAGACGTCTCGCATTGCGATATAACATATCGCAATCTACGGTGGATCGCAGCTTAAGAGATCAAGGATTGTACCCATACCATATTCAAAAGGTACAAGTTTTATTGCCGACGGATTTACCAAAAAGAATTTAATTTTCTCAATGGGTGAGCTTATTCAAATCACTTTATTTTCAAACTAAGTCGGCTGGTTCCCTCACTTGTCAATGCAAATTCAGTGTTTGAATCCATGATTTTTGACCTGACAACGTAGCAAATATTCATTTCTGTGAGTCTTTTCTATCAGAGTTGCAATTAGCCAAAGTACCCAATTTTTTGAATTTCATAGATTTTTTTTTTTAAACACATATTACTCGAAAACGGCTCAATGTACGAGAAAATATGAAGAATACTTTTATTTTTCAAATTAGCTAAATATCCTTCAATGACCGTCCTAGTTACTTTTAAGAGTTCGGTTCTTTGAATTTCTGGTATTTTTATAGGATGAAGTGTTCATAATGAAGAAACGGGGAGATGTGGATAAAATTTTGTGTACGGATAAGATTCATCACATACATGAAAAACTATATCCCGAAATTCATTTTTTTCTATACAACCATTTCCGAGATATAACGGAAAATGACATTTTTTTATCGATTTTCAACAGCCTGTATCTTTGTAACCGGGCCGAATCGGAAAAAATGGTAAATGAAAAAAGGGTTTCTATTGACCTCAGGAATCTTCGGTTGAAATATATGTACAAGTCAAAGACTCACCCTGTATATTGTTATGTTATTATGAATTATTGTTGAAACTCGTTCATTCCTTTATTGTTGATGCTACTTCATTTATTTATTGTTGATTTATTTATTCATATATTTTTATTTTTTATATATATTTATTTTGGGGTACTGCTGATTCATTATATGTTCATTCGACTATCGACTTTTATTTGCCCCTAAAATAATATAATCACATATTATACCAGTTATTTATAAAAAGATTCAAATGGTTTTTGGTCATCATAGCACCAAACTCCATTTGAATTGCTCAATATTTCGTAAATAAATTCAAAACAAGTACAGGAAAATCACTCACTTCAAATTTCCCGCGTTTGTCGAGTTAGTTCTGGTCTCGACCGCCAGGGGGAGTTAATTTTAAGTACTTTAGGTAGGGGAGCGTCGCATCTATGTTATCCGTAATCTGTGGTATGCAATGAGCTATAAGAAATATTGTTGATGGAGTAGAGGATCGTCTAAATACGACTGTACCATTGTAATCCACGCGCATGCGTTACGATTTTTGGAAGCAAGTGTTGTGAGAAATTTGTTAAGTTATGTTTTTATGGCAAAATTACCAACATAATCGAGTCTATATCATGCTTCGCAAAATTCTGGTTCATTTGTATTAATATAATATTATTATTTCAGGTATATTTTTTTTCAGGTATATTTTTTTTCAGGAACATAATATTATATCTGACCCTAAGAAGAGACGTATAGAAACGAGCATGGATCCGGGGTTTGGCTAAGATGGTTCGATGAAATCTCAAGTGGGGACGAAAGTACTTGAGGAAATGAGGAAGATGAAATGAAGTGGACGAAAATAAAAACTCAGGGGATAAAAATGATCATAATTCGAACTCGGAACTAGAAGAAGATGAAAGTGAATGATTTCGACAAAGTCAAGGTGATCAGTACCGTATCTAGGGCGTGGCAAAGGTGGCACTTGCCACAGGCGCAAGGTCTGCAGGGGCGCCCAAAAATATCAAGAGAAAAAAATATTGGAGCACCAGACATAATAATTCGAAAGATCACAACTCGGTTTTCATCAGGTATACGCCTCGCAACGAGCAATGCCGAGGAATCTGAAAACCAAGGACGGAGATCTTCCCCCTTCCCTGGGGGGGGGGGGTGTTGTTCTCCAAAAAAAACATTTTTTTTACAACAACGTTTACTCATATCTGTAATGTGAGAAAAGGAGGTTTGATAACGAAGTTGGAACTTAATTACTCAAAATATTTTTTTTTATTACCAATTCGATTGTTCTCACTTTACACTTGGTTTTCCTATAACAGAGTTACGAAGGAAAATATTCCTTGAATAATTTTGAAGAATAAAGTCCCATAAACATGAGCCCGCAAACGCTTTGTTTGTATAGTCATACTTTTTAGTGATGCTTATATTTATTAGTTTATCGAATCTTTATTAATCTTCGCTACAGAATTTGTTGATGAGTATCTACCATAAGTTATAATTAATTTATTCATCACAGATTACTAACTGGATTTTTATAATAACTTGGATTTTCCTGAGGATTACCAGAGAGCTGTTTGAATTTTTTTTTCGAAATCGATAGCAGATACGACAAAACTAAAACAAACCAAAAAGTGTTGTACTAGACCAGAGTTTCTTTTCACATTTTTCTATAGAACCAGTGCTTCACCAAAAAATAGTTCTGGTGGAAAGAAGCAGGTACCCTTCCAGAAAAAATATCACCCTATAGATTTGCATACAAAATAAGCACATCATAAGATGAAAACTTTAAATCGGAAGATCTATGACAATTCAAGTTAGATATTTTGTGAAGGGAAGGTGCTATGCTTTAACACCGGTATCTCAAAACCAAAGCGTTTGCAGATTCATGTTATAGGACTTTTTTCTCAAAATGATCTGAGAAATCTGTCATTTTCATTTGTACACATTAGGAACACCGTTTAGATATAATCAATTCAGAACTGATATCTGCACAATTGAATGTAATTTAAATGAATCATAATAAATTGTATAACACGGTCAGACAATTTTTCGATGCGAATTACTCAGTTCAGTACTTTGATAACTACTGTATTGAAATTTTGTGACGAGAATGAAAGAAAAAACCGTAAATAACGAGTACGTGCATACCGATTACGAATGCAAAAAACGAGCGACACCGACAAAGCGAATAGATAAAGGAAAATAATAAACCTCGGACATAGATGTGATCGTAGAGCAGTAAAAGTACTCATCTTGAAAGCGATAACAAACTCATTAACCGTAAAAGGGTCCGATTTTGTACTCCGTGTCGATTTCAGAGGGAAGTGAAATGATTATTGGTTCTTTTTGTAGAAAAATTTTCATTTTTGCGAGAATTCTGAAATTTTATATTTTGTAAATATTGGGGGGGGGGGAGTAATTACCACCCATTTCTACGCCCTTGCTGGAAACATTGAAAATATAGCTAGCCTTCCCTAGAATTTGTGTATAAGCATAAAATAATCACAAAATATATGACTTAAGCTATGAACAAAAAAATACTATAAGTAAATATAATCGATGAAAAAAAATCTTCGAAAATGGGGGGCGCTGTCTAAGATATTGCCACAGGCGCAATAGTACCTAGATACGGCCCTGAAGGTGATCATGATGAACAAGGGGCTTATACAGGGTGGCCATTTGAAAACGAAACAGACGAGATTACAGACGAAATAAAGTTTTTCGATAGAAATGCTCGGATAGGTCGATTTCTGTTTCGAGGGGGACAACTTAAGATGTAGGTTACGGACGCATAGCGCTTCAACCCTTGCTACTACAACCCTCACCCCCAAATTTTGAATAGGGAAGATGGGGTGAGTGATACCTCATTTGAAAGGTATTTTTATACTGATTTCAGCACAGTAATTGTTTTTTCATTTTATGCATTAGTTCTCGAAATATTCTTAACTAAGTTTGTTGATAAATGTTTCCATAGTATGTTTAGTCATAATTTCAAGAACGATAAAAACACACTGTTGAAATGAATTATTTAATCTTTGGCAATCGATTTCGGTATATTAACCATCATCAGGCCAGCTGAAAATCTTAACTAAGTATTTGAAAATGAAGTGGTGTTTTCATGGCACTTGTAGTGTTTTGTGAAAAATCAACATTTTGAGCTTCAAAACAACCATGACTGTGGCTTCCTTCCTAACTAACTAACGCATGAATATTTCGAGAACTAATGCATAAAATGAAAAAACAATTACTGTGCTGAAATCAGTATAAAAATACCTTTAAATTGAGGTATCACTCACCCCATCTTCCCTATTCAAAAATTGGGGGTGGGGGTTGTAGCAGCAAGGGTTGAAGCGCTATGCGTCCGTAACCTACATCTTAAGTTGTCCCCCTCGAAACAGAAATCGACCTGTCCGAGCATTTCTATCGAAAAACTTTATTTCGTCTGTAATCTCGTCTGTTTCGTTTTCAAATGGCCACCCTGTATAGAAAACCTTCGTATAGTTTTGTGCTTATATTCTTCATACAAATTATGATTCATAAAGATTCTATACACTCGTACAACTACAAAAAACTTCCTGTATGGCGAAAACAAAGCATTTTCGGGATCAAGTTAGGAGTTTTTATTCTTAAAATTAACCAGGGAATGACCTCTAAAAAAAGTGAATAAAAGTCAAGTTCTACCTTGTTTTCCAAACTTTCTATAACCTTAAGTATATGTCTCTCCCATTCCATAACCACACCTTCTAGAGACTCAACAATATCTGGTTCGTTTAAAATCTCTTCGTCAGATTTGTCACTGTATAAGATTTCTGGAAAATGACTCATCGGCAAGTCAATTTCATCCTCAATATGCTCCATAGCCCTGAAAATTAGAAACTCATCAGTTATTCCGTTTGAATGAAAAAAAGACTGATTCATCAAAAAACATTATTCTCCAAAATTTACAGACGGTTTCGATTATTAGCTAAACTCATTCGCTGGACAAATTTTCTTTCACCACTTGATCAGTTTCACAAACTAATACAGGCTATTCCAGAAGAGGCGAGCCCGTCTTAAGTATAGGTGGAAAACTCAAATATAATTGAGGTTTGCTTAGTAAACAAAATTAGTAATTTCATTCGGAGGTGAACTGGATATACAGGGTTGGAATTATTTAGAGAGGCATTACAGAGATACGACTTCAACAATGATCACACTCTTCAAAAATATCGAGTCAAGCTACGCAAATTTGAACTACCTTTTTATTTTCTTGTTTAAGTAGTAGGCTGATGCTAGAATTGTCAAAAAACTTGTTATTCGTTCGGTTGTTTTGTGAAACCATCATTTAAATTTTGTGAAAACTATATCGTGTTTGATGAGTAATGTCCTATTAATTACATAATCATTTTGATATCAACACTCTACATAGCTTACAACTGGTAATATCTGTAGAAATTGTTCTACATAATTAAAAAAAAAAACTCAAGTGATGGTTCACATAACAACTGTCCGCAAAGGTAATTGACAATTATGACAAAAATATCAATCTCACGAAAAAGAGAAATGCCAGTTTTGAATTAATTTTGATCTATTTATTATTAGAAACTCTTGAGACTTACCAGTTCAAATTTTCCCCGAAAATTGTAACTTCTGAAATCAAGTCGTCTTTAATTGGAGTATTACTCATTTTTTCCTCATCTCTTTTATGTCTAGAGGCCGCTTCATGGCCAACCACAATACTTTTAAGCTCATTTCTCTCTCTAGCTTTTTTGACTGATAATGACATTCTCCTGTAATCAGATGGCCTCTTCAAATCTGCAGCCTCTACGGAACTGATAGACACCCTAAAAGTTTCCGCTTGTTCCTCTTCTCGTTGAGGTATAGCTCGTTTGACCACTGGTTCTTGGAAGTAACCTCGAAAAAGAGGTTGAAAAACCTGAAACAGTAGCAAAAAAATTAAAAGTTACAATAACATGTCAATATGAAATAAAAATGAGAACTTTGATGACAAAACCGGATCGAAAAAAAAATGAGGGCACTGATGTGAATTCAGGAGCTTTTGAGGTAACGTCCGATATATTGTTATAATTCTGGAACATTAATCGAATAGAAATAATAAAAAAAATTGAACCCGAGCAACCTCATTTATTAATTTTATATCCACATTCACATTTCCACAGTGGAAAAACTTCGTTAGTTGACCTGTATGATTACTATGATTATTATAATGATCTCGTTCTGTTTGATTCAATGATTTGATGCACAGCTTAACGTTTCTATGAAAATTATCAGTGGAACTATTAGATCTACACCTTTACATTGGTTACCAGTGCTATCACATATGGTTCCGCCTCATATTCGTATAGACAGGTTGCTGTCAAAATATTTTGGGATAAATTTCAATTCTGCCCAAACTTATTTCCAATTGTATCTTACTCCCAGACACTATAACTGCCAGATTAAAGTCACGCAAACCTTTATGGATTGATACTTTCCTTCAATCTAATGAAAGCGACAAGGGAATTTGGCTTTCAGAATGGAGCTCTTGTAATGTTTTCAACAAAGGTCTAATCATTAATCCTCCAGAGAATGTTTCAGGTTTCAATCACCCTAGGAAAATTTGGTGTATTTTAAATCGACTTAGGACTGGTCATGATCGTTTCAATAGTATGCTCTTCAAAGGGCATTCTATTGGAAGCCCACTAGCCTACAATCTACTGATTTTTCTTATTTTCTTCAAATGAAGGAAAAATTTTTGTTTTTTTCTGAAAATTGACTGTCACAATCATATAAAAAATTTCCGTTGGAAATAAAATGAAAGTGATGGGATAATTTTTTTTTAAGTATTTTTGCGACTTTTTGGATGAATTAGCGTGATATTCGTGAAAATTACAACGGCACAAATTGGCACAATTTTCGAATATGTTTCTTTCGGAGAAAAATAAAAGTGCGTGGTTGGTTTTTTTATTTTCGTAATTTTTCGAAAAATCCGAAGAACTTTCGAGAGAATATTTACAGCCCCAAAGAGCAAAATTATAGCACAAATTCCTTCATTCATTTTTAAGGAAAAAAACGAGGGACGTGCTGGGCGATTCTTTTTTCATTTCGATTTGCGGAAAAATTCGAACGGCTTAACTCAGCACATGTGCAGCACAATTTTTTTCAACAATTGAAATCCAATTCTTCGATAAGTCCTGGGCTGGCCCATTTTTTCGGTTTTCGAAATATATGGAATTGAGAAAAAATTCACAAAGCAGCACAGACCTAGCACAATACAGCACAACAAAATTTTTTTCGAAAATCCAGAGATGCTGGGTGAACTTCACACACAGGAACCGGTGTCGTGGAGTTGGATTTGAAATTGAATTATAAGCGCATATTGGTATTACACGAAAACAAGTATCTAATGAAAAAAACCTGAAATAATATTTTATTTCCACATTTTTAATGCAATATTTTTTTTAAGGGTTCAAGAACATGGACTTTGTGGATGGCATAGACCTAGCTGCGAAACAACTTCAAATCCGGATTCTGATAGCTTGACAGCTGCCCGCTAAGGTGAACAACAGACAGCAGGGGCGTGCCCAGGCGATGACTGTCGAACTCGGACGACCGAATAAAATACATGTAATTGAAATAGAGTGCGTACACAGACCGTACGATGTCGCCGGTTCAAATTTGTTCGGCCGTCATCGTCCGAGAAAACTTTGGCCGATGACGGATTTGGTTTGAGCGTAGGGTAGCTTCAGAGTGCCGGAGGACAAGAACGCATATAGGGTGGCAAACACTACACACAGTCAAGAATTACGTGAAACCAAGAGTAAATCATTGCGCATCTTCTGCCAAGGCATTTAGGGTACGCCAAAGGGTATTAGGACTACATAAGGCCTATCAAAAGACCACAACAATGGTTTGGGAAAGCTAAGGAAGGTGGATGGTGAAATGACTGTCGCAGACGACGAAACGTTGCTCATTCATGCTAGAGACACACTTCTAACCAAGTAAGGATGTCTCGGCATCCAGGTGCCAGAAAGATAGCTGCCAAACTGTTTACAAAAGAAAGGATCCTATGGGCAATCGAATCAATTCGAACCAATTTTTCCTCGTGCCAAAGGATGATCGGAAAAACATGGGGGTTGAACCTGAACTGACGAACTGGCTCTACAAATTCATTGTTCACTCAATCGTTAGCTATGCAGCTCCCATTTGAAAAGCAAGACTATTGACGGGGAAATTAGTCCTGGAAAAACTACAAAAAATAGCGTGTCTATCACAAGAGCATAACACTCTTGTTAAACTGCTGTCATGCCTCCTGCCTTCTCTAGATAATTTTCTGGTAAGTGAGGCGGCCAGATGTGCTCTCAGGGTGGCAAAAGAGCGTGAACTGAAAATTGGTGACTAACCAGGGCTCCTTCGCATTCTAAATGAATTCAAGGAACCTCTGTATGTGGTCACACATTGAGATTACCTCACATTGAGACTAGAGTTTTCAGAAAAACTCCAACACTCTAACACTCCAACTCTTAGTCCTGATCAATGGGGTAATAATAAAGTAGTTTTCCTACAACTGCTATGAAAAGTAGCGTATTCTTCATAGCTTACTCAATTTCAAAATTATGTATTGCTCATACTGTGAAAAATATTATTTCACACGGCACTTTGCCCACACCTCGCTTGGTAGACCAATGAAATTGGGCTTTTGAGTCGTTTCTATGGAAATGCAATAAATTAGCACATAATGTCAACGAAGGCCATTTTGATTTGAATCAAGTCCATTACTTGAATTATTGAAATTGGTGCAGTTGTAGGAAAAGTATAGTGTGCAACATGTGGAGAAAGTCCTTTTCTCGCTCGTGTGTTGGCGGCACGCGCCTTTCAGGCTCGTGCCACAAACTTCCACACTCGCGAGAAAAGTTGGACTTTCCCTACTTGTTGCACAATATACTATTTCCTACAACTGCTATGAAAAGTAGCGTATTCTTCATAGCTTTCTCAATTTCAAAACTATGTATTGCTCATACTGTGGGAAATATTATTTCTCACGGCACTTTGCCCACACCTCGCTTGGTAGACCAATGGAATGGGGCTTTTGAGAAGTCGTTTCTATGGAAACTTCTGACATTTCCATAGATATTTTTTCATATTGTGAACGAATATCATTTTGAATTAGATTATTTCGACTCGAGTTGAATTTCTTCACTTGAATTTCTATTTATTATACATATAATTATAATAAAGATTCTAAGAGTAGTGACTATTTGGATAATACACCACCAGAAATATTGGAAAAAGCTGCGAAAGTAACGTTGGATTTATTGCCGAAAATTATGAATTGGTATACAAAAAATTCATGGAGTGGAGAATAAAATAGAATAGAAAGATAAAATCTTTTTTGGAATGTGTACTTTGAAGAAATGTCGAAAACTTTGAAAGTGTCCACACTTTGGTCAAAAAAATTCAATGTAGCGAAGTACTTTAAGTATGAAAAAAAAACATTGATATATATATATATATATATATATATATATATATATATATATATATATATATATATATATATATATATATATATATATATCAAAAACTACGTTCATTTTTGAAAAGAAAGTTCGATAATTACGTCCCCAAAAAATTGAATATATTGACAGCAGAACAATTGCAGATATTTTTAAACGAAGCTCCAGACAAGGAATATCTTCTAATGAAGGTAATTTATTCGTAAAGAATGGAATTAGAATTTCGTTTTCTTTTTTCCTCGAATGAACATTGCTTTTTGTGAGAGCTTTTAGTAAATAAAATTAATTAGATAATTATTGAGAATTCTTTTTGAAATTCTTAGATAGGAGTAGTATGTATTCCTTAATGTAACTCCTACAGGAAGACTATGTGGTGCAGTAAATCCGCTAGCCACGCAGACGGTTCGGGTTCAAAACTGGGATATTTTAAATGAAATTTTAATTTTAATTCTTCATATTATTATTTATAGGTTGCAGTGGCTATTGGCGTACGGGACGGGTAGTCGGTATCATTTGGCAGTATGGCTAAGTCAATTGCCAGTTCTTTTAAGTTGGAAAATCACCACTATACAGGGTGAGTCTTTGACTTGTACATATATTTTAACCGAAGATTCTTGAGGTCAAAAGAAACACTTTTTTTATTTGCCATTTTTTCCAATTCGGTCCGGTTAAAAAGATACAGCCATTTTAAATTTTCATAATGAGCTAATTCACTCCTGGAAACCGGAACACTGAAGTTTTTGGAAGTATAAGATATACCATTTGAACCTTGGAAATAAGCTACTAAATTGGAAAAACCATCATAAACTCACTTTTAACATTCCATTTGTTGAACAAAGTAGTATTTATAATACAATAAATGAGTTATCCCAATTTCATTGACGATGAAGATTAAATATTTTTCTCTTGATTTTCTATTTCATTTTCGATAATCATAACGAATCGCTACCACCCATATTGGCTCAGCTCTGATATTCATAATTCATATCCATTCATTTTTATTATATCGCAATTTTAATATATCGTTGTTTATTTCATTTCGTAAAAGAATTGTCATTTAACCTTACATTCTCAAATGAATAAAATTCATCTGTGAAAATTCTAACACAGACTATTAGTCTGTGCTTTTAAGTTTGAACCTCAAATTTCGAGTGTTGCAAATTTAAACACAGCAGTTCGAATAATCTATGTTCTAACCTAAAATATTCATTTTCATTTCCTGTTTACACTGTTGTGATATGATATTTGATATTATGTTTGCATAAAATGAAAATCATCGAAGATTTGAAGAAACCTAACAGAATATTGAAGCTCCATACATATTTTCAAGAAGTTTAATAACAATTTCCAAAATAATTGTGTGGATACAAAATAAATAAGTGTGCATTCTGATAGAAAGCAATTCCTTTATGAAATGAAGCATTTGATTTGTTCCAACTATCTCATAAAAATATTGATCTGCATCAATATTTTTGAAGCCATCCTTGTGAAAATATGGAAATAAAGCTTTATGGCTCTGTAATCAATGGAAAATGTTGAACTCCACTTGTAATCAAATTTGTACTATAATATGTACCTACATTATAGCCAACCCTACTACATGATTCATCTTGATTATGCCATTGAAAATAAATGAGAAATATTGAATATAAATATCCACAATTTCTGTTGCCTGTTTCTTTCAACTCAACTATTTGTTTTCACATTAAAACAATTATGGCACTCTTGGAAGTATGTCAATCATATGCTCTAGGATGAATTTATGGAATAGCAAAAGAATAAAAGTATTCAATCTAAATCAATTGAAAATTTGTCTAGTATGTACCTAGTGGTATGTTTCGATGTGAGTTTGAATGGCCCGAAGAAGAATATAGTGTTGTTCGATAGCAGCAGTCTTTAGTGGGATATTGATGGTTTTCATTATAATGGGACTATTTTGTGAAAACTTTCTTAGACATGGGCTTTATGGGTAATCTGGACTTTTCAAGTAATTTGTAATCAAATTGAGGAGTTGAGGTGAGCTTATTCAAATAACTTCATTTTCAAACTAAGTTGTACTTCAATTCTAAAACCTGAGACATGACATCATAGTAAATATTCATTTCTGTGGATTTTTTTCCACAACAGAACAGAGTTGCATTTAGCCAAAGTACCCAATTTTTTCAATTTCACAGATAATTTTTTTTTAAGATCAAGTTACTCGAAAACGACGCTTTGTACAAGAAAATATGAGGAATACTTTTATTTTTCAAATTAGCCAAATATTCTTCAATGAACGTTCAAATTACTTTTGAGAGTTGGGTTCTTTGAATTTCTGGTATTTTTATGGGATGTAATGTTCATAATGAAGAAACTGAAAGATGTGTAGGGCATCTTGTGGTCGGAAATGATGTATCACATCAAGGAATAGCTATATTCCAGAAATCATTTCCTTCGATAGAACCATTTACGAGATATAGCCGAAAATCAATTTTTTTAATCGATTTTCAACAGCCTGTATCTTTGTAACCGGGCCGAATCGGAAAAAATTATAAAGGAAAAAAGTGTTTCTTTTGACTTCAGGAATCTTCGTTTAAAATATATGTACAAGTCAAAGACTCACCCTGTATATAGGTCACTGCTTTAGACGTTCTTCGGCAACAAATTTAGTGAATGCAGGAGGGGACATATTAACCCTTAAGCGCCATAGAGGATGGCAATCAAATACCGTGGCATAAGGATACATCGGAAAGTCTATTAAAAATAAAATTAACTTTGCTAATAAAATTGTGAACCCTATAGAAAAACCACAAGAGGACTTTACTGAAATAGAGACAGAAAATGCAACGTATATAAATGATCAACCCTCCACTTCTATAATCAACATTACAGAAAATTTACTAAAAAAAAATACATTTCGGGCTTGTCCATACAAAATTATAAAAATTTCACTATTAATTATAATTTTAAATGAATTATTCAACTCAACAATCAGTAGGTAGGATAATTTCATGTTATTTCTGTTCTGATAACCATAGAAATAGATATAAAGGGGCATTACTTGTTGTGATAATCACTACAGAATTACTTGTATTCTTTAAATTTTTGCAGTTGTAGGAAAAGTATAGTGTGCGACATGTGTGGAAAGTACATTTCTCAATCGTGTGTTTGCGGAACTCGCCCTTCGGGCTCGTGCCATAAACTTTCACACTCGTGAGGAAAGTTGGGCTTTCCCCACTTGTTGCATAATAAATTATTTCGTTATAGATTCTGCGATATTTATACTGATGACTCGACAACTGGGAGTTGGTGGACACAGCCCCTTAATCCAATTAACCATACCAATGGGTTTTCTGACCTTCGTTGTTCCAGACACATGGGCGCCCGAGGAAATTTTTCTCAGGGGGGGCAAAATGAAAATTATCGAAAAACGATAAGGCGTCCATGATTGTCATTGAAAACCGGAAAATTGTTGTGAATCCATTATTTTCCTTTTGTCTTTGCCCTTTGGATTGAGAAAGTTATATTGAGGGTGTTGTGCTGAAAAATGAGACAATCAAAATCTCAGGGGGCCCCCCCCCCTGCGGGCGCCCATGTCCAGACAGAAAACCTTGCCATAAGGGGGTGCGTTGCGCTTCTTTAGGTCGAGATGCATGCGAGGTTTTATGATCTCTCAATCCTCTTATAATCTAATCTAATCTACAGCTACTGGCCTCGTAATACTTACATGTTCAATAACATTATTGGCATCGACTAAAAAACTTCCATCGCACGAACCGACAATGAACAAGTACGACATCTCTGCTTCTGCGTCTTCGGCGAAGTCAAAAGTAGCTATGCCTTCTTCAGTTTTTCGATAAAAATATACAAAACGTTTGTCACAATGTGGTTGGAGAGCTTCTAACACAAGGCCGAAATTTGCATGCAACGTATAGTCTTGGGAAGTCTTCGTGATCGTTTTCTGGAAACAAATATTTTGATTGGTAGGTAAGGTATAATATAAATCCTTAACAATATATCGGGTGTCCCAAGGTGAGTGGCCTATTAGATTATTATGGAAACTATTGATGGTAAAGATTTCAAATTTTGTGGATAGATATTTGGCCATGTAAGGTACATTCTTAAAATAATTTCACATTTCCAGTGTTGCCGGATGTACGACAATTTGGCAACAACTTTGTTATTTTGAATGGGACATCCGGTATTTCTATTTTTTTTATGATACTCCATAAAATATTAAATCTATTCACTCTTACTTTTCCATCCCTATCTTTAACGGTTTTTGAGTTATTAATTATTTTTCGAAATTTTAGATCAAATTGGTGTATTACGAAAATGACTCTAGTTCGCTCAATATTTGAGATTTAAGTCAGAAATTTTGCAAGTCGTTAGATATTGATCTGATCTGTGTCACTGCTTTTGAATTATGGTTGTCAATAATACAGGACGGACCAAAAAAAATCATCATTTGCCAAGTTACAAAATTGTAAAAAAGTCTATTTTTTCAAATTAGACACCTAGTATATTTTTCAATTTTTGGAATCAGTACAACACATTCTACAATTTTTCTATTCACTTACACAGACTTTTTTACTATTTTGTAACTTGGCAAATAATGATTTTTTTTGGTCCGTCCTGTATTATTGACAACCATAATTCAGAAGCAGTGACACAGATCAGATCAATATCTAACGACTTGCAAAATTTCTGACTTGAATCTCAAATATTGAGCGAACTAGAGTCATTTTCGTAATACGCCAATTTGATCTAAAATTTCGAAAAGTAATTAATAACTCAAAAACCGTTGAAGATAGGGATGGAAAAGTAAGAGTGAATAGATTTAATATTTTATGGAGTATCATAAAAAAATAGAAATACCGGATGTCCCATTTAAAATAACAAAGTTGTCGCCAAATTGTCGTACATCCGGCAACACTGGAAATGTGAAATTATTTTAAAAATGTACCTTACATGGCCAAATATCTATCCACAAAATTTGAAATCTTTACCATCAATAGTTTCCATAATAATCTAATAGGCCACTCACCTTGGGACACCCGATATATCTTCAAGATATTAAAGAATGAAATAACAGTGATATCAATAAATATATGAACAAATATACAGAGTAATTTTGAAGTATAGAAAGCCTCATTCATTTCGGAGATGCACGATTTTTATATATTTTGGAGTGCAGAGATCTTGTGATACGGCCGATATTAGGCTGGTATTCACATTATTATCAGATTTTGTTTTTTCGAATTCATGATAAACTTTGTTCAAATGGTTCTACCTATATAATATTCGCCTTTTGAAATCCTTACGGAACACTTAATATTATTTATTCACGAATTTGGTTCTGTATACATTAAGTAATGAAATTCATTACACAAATAAATATCACTACGAAACTTTTCGGACATATGGAAAGATGTATTAGGTATATACATACCATTATTGCAAAAAAAAATCATTTAATATGAGATACAGTGGGGCATAGTGACGAATTGATAACTTTGAAATAAATTTAAAACCTTAGAAAATAGGAAAACTGAAACAAAAAATAGTATGCAGCGTATTTCCTTCAAGGCTATCATTATAAAGGACCTGATTTTTGCCAATTTTTTCTATCGTTGTATTGAGAATAGACGTTAGAAAACTTAATTTCGAATCGAAATCATCTATAACGAAAAAATTTAACAAATTTCAGAAAACACACTTTATATCGAAAAATAGGTTTACTGGAGACCCACTTTGTATGTATATAACATATTTCCTCTTGATCGCGTTATACAAATCAGCGAGATCTCACACATTATATTATTTGAAAGCAAGTGAGTTCAAAAGCTCCTGGCATTTAATTCAAATTTAAATTTCGGGCTTTAGAGACCACATTTTTTATACTATTATATTGTCTCCGAAAGTACATTTCACGCATCAATGAAGGAACGCTCAAAAGCTTCACATAAATTTGTAATTTTCGGGATTGTTTTTTCTAGGATTCTGAAACTTTTTAGACATCCGACGCCGACGGTGTCTCGGAGGAAACATCAATCCTTTGACTTTATGCAGCCCTGGATAGCATGCTTCATAGTGCCTCTTTTCGAGATTTGAATAAATTACATACATTAATGGAATCGACGATTGTGGAGTAGACACATAATATCTTCGGGTGCTAATTGATTGTGTACATTTGATTGAGAAAGTACAATAAGTAAATTAGGAGGATTATTTGGATGGCCAGAAAAGTGAATTACCCTTGGATACATTCTATTTCGAAGGGGGCAGACGTTAAGGTCCAATGTCTCAATGCCCCTTCAAATTCTCATAAAAAAGTAGATTACAACTACAAGTGTTATCTGCTTTTTAATAAAAATGTTCTGATAGGAAACCACTTCGGAAAAATATTCCGAAATAATTTTCTTCCACTTTCATCAAGTTACTATATATATTCAAAAATATCCAGATTTATATTAATCATTTCACGAGATTTTTAGATTTTTTTCTCAGCAGATTTTTCTGTCTTCAATTGTCATACTTACAGTAACCATTACAACTTCTTCTTCCCATTCAACTGACAAGATATCTTCTTCTTCATCTTCAAATTCTCCTTCAGAAACTAAAAGAAATAATTAGATTGAAAAAAATAAAAATCAAAATGGCGGAAAGACTCCCGTTGGAACAAAGTTGAATCAAGTCATAAATTTTTATGGATTATTTAAGTATACTTCATTCATGCCAAAAAACGCTGTCGGTTTTCATTAAACTTTCACTCTGTTCAATTTGCACATTTTTTATATTTCGTTATTACAACCTACAACCCATTGGTTGTAGGTAAATCCTAAAAGAATAAGTGCAGAAATCAGTCAATTTTCTGGATTCAGGACAGGCGCGAATCCAGGCCCCACTTGTGAGGGGGGAACTTTTAGATACTCAAAATACTGAAAATGTGGACCCCAGACTCTTCCGCCATTTTTGAACGTCATTTTTTTTGCCGTTCATTAATATGGGTTTTCACAAAATGTATTGAAGGTGAAATTTTTGCTGATCTTGTAATTATTTGAGTCTTAGTATGTCAAATTCTAGGAGGGCCGGCAAAATTTAAGAGGTGCCTGGGCCATTTGGGGAGGGAGGAACGTTCCCCCAGTTCCTCCCCCCTGGATCCCGCCTGATTCAGGAAAATTCTTGATTACAGAGGGTTATTATTCCAACAAAATCGGAGTAAGACACGCGGTAGTTAATGTGAAAATAGTTTATATATTATAACTATTATGCTGTCGCAGAGTTTTAGCATGGGCGAAAATTAAGATCTGCGAAAAGACGAGTCAGAGTCATATTTGGCATATATATTAGTTTCAGCGATGTGAATACACAGTGAAAATATGACCGTCTTCCGTGGGATCCAGGAGTAGTTTTCTCAACCCTTAAATTTCGAAAATTCATATTCCCGAAAATACGTGTCGGAGCATAACCATATTTGGCAATTGGCATGTAGATCAATGCCGCCTCTCGAATCTCGATAGATTATTCTATCTTTCCTCGTCTGAAACCATGTTGGGAGTCAGTAATAACTTCTTATAAGAAGCTAGACAATCCCCTCAACAAGCTTCTAAAATTTTGGAGAATGACGGCATCAACAAAATGCGTCTATAATTTTCTATTATCTCCTTATCTTCTTTTTGGAAAATACTCTTCACTAATGCTAGTTTCAAGCAATCAGGAAAGATGCCAGCATTTATGGAATTGTTTATAATAAAGTTCGAGGGACCGATAATCTCTTCTACAGTGAAGAACACAGTGAATATGAGAGTTATGGGTATACCATCCACTCCTGAGGTCAGTTTATTTTTTAATGACGATATTTCAGATCTAACTCCACTGACACCATCAATGTTATTGCATTATTTGAGAAATACTGGTGTGGCAGATATTGATAATATTAATATAATGAGCTTGTACAAACGTTTGAGATATAAAACAAAACTTAAAGAAGAGTTAATGAGGAGATTCCGCAAAGAATACATAGAACAACAAGTATACCGTCAAAGAAATATTCTTCTGGTGATATATAAGTTGGTGATGTAGTTTTGATAGAAAGCGATTTCTCAAAACAAATGGTATACAGTAGTAGTAGACAAGCACGGAAAAACTCGAGTCGTACGATTGAAAACTTCATCAGGAATAATGAATATTGACTAGACCAATTCAGAAGCTATATCCGTTACAAATCACTTTTCAAGAACAGATTCATGATTTCATATCACATTTGCGAAAAGAAGATGAAGCCAAGAAGACAAAATGTGGAAATGAAGAGAACGAAACAGAATATTTGAAAATCCTACAGTAGTTACCTGTTCAGGAAGAGTTACGAAAAAGCCAGAAAGGTCAATTGAGTCACACTTCGTGATGTGACCCAAGGTAGCAGTACGAGTATGTTGGAAATCAGAATTTATATAAGTTGCTTTATTGAAGAAAAATAAGTGAAGTTTGATAAATGTCAGATAGAATAGTCAGTTTGTATTTGATATAAAAAAAAACTCGTTGAATTTGATTTATTAGAGTGTGTTCATTTAGGTCCTTATGAGAAGTAATTGAAAATTTTTCCTGGTAGGTCATAAATTCTTTACAAATAAGGCGTTATCGAAGAGGGAACTAATTATTATCGACGTCTCCGAGCTGAACGGATATTCTTTGAGATTTTCCCCAGCTTAAGTGACAGACTTAGTTTAAATTTTCGAGCTCTGATTTTCAAATTAATTTTATTTTTCAACGCCAGCAGTTTGTGGTGAAGTACCGGGTTTTTCACCATAATTTGACCCCCCCTTTAACTTTGTTACTAAAAGAGGTACAAAAAAATGTTTTCTACAAAAGTTTCACGAAATCGACTAGTGTTTTTTGAAATGATTCCACAAAACCAAATATATACAGAATGGGCCACATATTGATAGCAACTTCATTTTTTCAAATGGAACACCCTGTATATTTTCCTATATTTGAATAGCTCTTTTTCCCCTGATTTCAAATAGATAACATATGTTTGGCCTATCTCTCTTATTCTGAGTACCACAGAGTTTCAAATTTTAAGAACCACCTGGCATGCAAGCTGGCAGTTTTCAAATGGTAGGCTGCGATCAAAAAAAATTTTTTTTGAGTTCTCTCGTTGGCAATTTGACTATATGTCATATCGTTTCCAACGAGATAACTCAAAAAAGAGCATTTTGAGTTATCGCAGCCTACCACTTGAAAACTGATTACTGAGCATGCTAGGTGGTTCTTAAAATTTGAAACTCTGTGGTACTCAGAATAAGAGAGATAGGCAAAACATATGTTATATATTTGAAATCAGGGGAAAAAGAGCTAGTCAAATATAGAAAAATATACAGGGTGTTCCATTTGAACAAATGAAGTTGCTATCAATATGTGGCCCACTCTGTATATATTTCGTTTTGTGAAATCATTTTGAAAAACATTAGTCGATTTCGTGAAACTTTTGTGGAAAACATTTTTTTGTACCTCTTTTAGTAACAAAGTTAAAAGGGGGGGGTTAAGTTATGGTGAAAAACCCGGTACATCAGTGCGTCCCGTTTTGAACGTTTAAAACCATCCCGCAAAGCTTCTTATTTCAAGAAGAAGGGCCGATTACTTCTGATCCCTGGTTCACCGCTAACTTTTTGTCGAATCATTCCGGCCTTGAATCTCAATTTGGCGGATGCGCCGACATACATTTTAGTCCGAAGCTATTTTTCAGATCTGTCTTTGCCATGTGGAGTTTGTATTTTCGGTTCTTTATTGTGGGTAAATACGCTCTATTAGTGATGACGTCACACAACGCCATTTTTTGTTCTCATGTCAGTGTTCGGAATCCAAACATCCAAACAAACAAATTGTCATTCAAATTAGTACGTTTTCGTTGAAGAAATTGGCTTATTTTGATAAATAACATTATTTAAGGAACGATTTTACTATTAATTGACAGACACAAGGCACGAGATTAACGCCAGTGAGTTCGAACTTGAAGTTCAAGTAATAAACACGGCTTTATACAAAATCTGGGGAATGATACAGGATTCAAACTTACTGGTATGAACCCCGTTCCTTCTGTCTATCCATTAATACTGAAATCGTTCCTCAAATACTCTTATTTATGAAAATAAGCCAATTCCTTCAACGACACCGTACTAATTTGAATGATAGTTTATTTGTTTGGATTCCGAACACTGACAGGAGAACCAAAAATGGCGGTGTGTGACGTCACAGTAATAGAGCGTATTCTTATTTGGAACACCCGGGCAAAACTTCGTATCTTGAGTGGAGGTGCTGCTTTCTGACAGAGTATGTCGTCTTATCTTATTCTGATTGCTGATGAAAATTAAATGAAAAAAAGTATGTCGATATTGATGAGTAACAACTATAATTACCATAGAAAAATTTTTGTTTTTGTTATTTTGAAAAGATTCCTCTGATTTTGATTGGTTGTATCTCGGTTAATATTAGGCTCAGAAAAAAATTCATCAATTTTCTACAACTTTGAAAATGAAACGCCCTAAATGTTGAGGTCCTTCGACCCTCCTCAATTCAGCACAGGGTCCTGGTGTTGTATAATTTGACAGAGTCATCCCACAGCATCCCCGAACAATCTCTAGAAGTTTCCTTAAGTTCGGAATTTTTTCCAGGTAAAATGTACATTTTTACTGGACTAATTGAATAATTTTCCAAAATAAAACATCAATGAATTCCTCAATCAACAGAGGAACCTTCCCTTCTCCTGAATTATTGAAGTTCTTCTTGGATTCATTTTAGCACTGCAAAACACTTCCGATTGGTTAATTAAATAGATTTCATACAAATCAAAATATAAAAAGGTTATATTATTATATAATAATCTAATATTTTTTCTTACCTAATTTTTGAATTGATTCTCCAGTTTCTGAAAAAAAAATAGAGTTAATACCACATATCTACATAATAACTACTCATTTGTCAAACAAGTTAAGTTAATTTTCTGTTCCATCAAACAAATGTCATGAAATTATCTACTAGACTATGATAATAAAAAATACATATTTCTAATCTAACATATTTCCCGCATTTTTTAAAAACAGGACTGCGGAAGTGACCATAATGCTCTGGTCGCGCAAATCTGTTTCGGGCTACATAGTTACAAACTTCAATTACGAAGAAAAAAAAACGTCGTATCACAAAAAAAACAAGATATCTTTGAATAAATGCAGATAAATTTTCAGCAAAATAACGCATAAAAATCAATCTATTGAATCCTGATGAACTCTAGAAATAAATGAATAGCCATATTGAGCTCGTTGCCGATTCTTCGAAATTCGATAAAAACCAACCGAGGAGAGCATGGAATATACGAAACAAATGAAAAATCGATGGTCTAGAGAACAACGAATACTAGAGACATATAGAGAACTGAGCAATATAATGCATTAAAGCCATAGACTTATTATCCTAATTTTGATACGTCTATGATTAAAGCTCAAGTGGAGTCGCAAACCGGATCAATATACGCAACTAGCAATAAGAAATATTATTGACAGTATGAATCTCAAATTCATGTTTATAATTTTTTGATTCTATATTCTCAAAAATCTGAAGTTAAGAAATTTCAGGAAGGGTTGGCATTTGTTTTCCTCGAACAAATGCAAAGATTTATTTATGGAAATAATATAAATCTTATCAAACAACAACATAATTTGCTGATAGGGGACCATAGATCACCTCTTAAACGCACTATTTTCAGTTGATATAAAACATTTAATAGAATATGCAGTTTATTACTGGCATTATTCCTATAATTCCAGCAAAACCCAGTTTTTCCTTTATTATTATTCCTATTCCAAATAAACAATATCAATATACACATTGGAGGAAGCAACTGAGAATAAAATTATGAAAGCACAGTACCTGCATCTATTACTGTTTTTGGAGATTGCTCCCCATTTATCTCCTCCTGTGATATTTTTTTGTCTTTTCCTTTCTTTTCCTTTCCTTTTCCTTTTTTTCCTTTTGGTGGTTCAGGTGGAGGTATTGGTTCAACTACAGGTGGTTTTGGTTTTCTCACTTAAAATTTCAACTTGAATAAGTGATTAGTTAAAGAGGAAGAAAAAATTAACCGACTGTTTACCCTTATATCAAATAATTTTTACTGTTCCATTTATTCTAATGGTTGTTGATATCTCACTAGTTGTAATATGTGTAAGAGTTTTAGTGGTTAACCGATTTCCAGTGATTAAATAAGAAAAACGAACATTATTATCGTCTCACCTATTTCAGGCACTAAAATTTCCTCTTCTATGAGAGTTTCAAAGGATTCTTTATAAACATAGAAAAACCTTCTCTGGCTTTCATCTTGGGCCACGATATCATCATCCAAAAACGAGTATATTTGATCTTCCAGGTCGTCGACGTTGGATAGCATATCATTGAAATATTTTTCAGATTTCAGACCAAAATATTTTAGAATCTTTGATTTGACCCACTCAAGACGAAAATCCATCACTTTGTTATCAAAAATTCACTTGCGAAATGAAAAACCTCAGTATTGAGTAGTTGAACATGTCATGAATTCTATAGAATAGAAAATTTACGGAAACGTAAGTTTCAGCTATTTGTTATTGTTTCGATGGAAATGCTTCACGTTGTCATGAAAACAATATGTCTGACTGAATAAGGGGTTTCGAGTATTCTGTGCCCTTTCTCGGAAATATCTGATATTATTTCTACCCTCCTTCGAATCGTTCGGATTGCTTGTATTGAATGAATCCAACTCTCTATTACAATTACAATATTATTAATTATAACCTATTTTAGCGGTTGTTCCACAAACAGATGGCTCTATCATTTTTTCGTCATGATATTTATAATTCTAGAATTGTGTACCTGGATAGCCCCAAAAGACTCACTGAAGACCAATTCGTGGTTAACTTCAATTCTGTCCGTCCGTCCTATTGGCAATCCGTAAACACAATAACACTCTAACAAAACTGGATATAATTGAATAATCGCAATAACTAAGAACCTGAATCTTTTTCTGTGAAATATAAGGCTTCTCTGAATGATTCAGAAAAACTGTCAGCAAAATGCAGTGATTCAAATTTTGCATTGAATGAGTACTGTTTTGTGTGTTTTTGTTGGAATCTCACATACTTTCTGCTCGAATTTTAAATATGCGAACCTCACCATTGCAACAGTACATAGTAGTAAGGACATTATATATGATTAGAGGAGAATGATGCTACGAGAGGAGAAATTGGAAGTTGGGGACGGAGAGACGGCGACAGCTGTAGAAATCCGATATATATATATATATATATATATATATATATATATATATATATATATATATATATATATATATACTAGACAAAAAAGTTAGGATGTTTCGATCTAGGAAATTCACAAAACTAACGTACATATATTGTGGTTTTATTCCTTCCTGTTAATCTTATTTCAAAATATTGAAAAACAAAATAGTTCAACCCAACTACTCTCTCACAGTAATAAAGATTTAACAAATAACTTATAATATTGATAAAACTCATATATTCTGTGAGACATCAATTCATTTAAGGTAAATAAACCATGACACCACCCGTCAAAGAAAGACATAATTGACGTCCGGTTCCACAGAATTATATTCACTTTCTTAATTTTGTTTATTATTAGCAGGTCTTGAAACTAAGAAATGGTGGATGCGAAATTCTTCGACAATTCAATCAAGTAGGAGTAGATGTTATTAAGATTGTTAGTATCTTGCTTTGTATTTATAGTATTGTCTGTCACTGCTATCGATAACATCTCCATGAATAATCTTTTATGGTAATGGGGTTCCTTAAAGAGTAATTTCGTGTTAGAATAATCTATTACATGGTCATTATTGTTCGCATGTATAGCTAAGGCACAAGTTCTTAAATTTCTTCTTGCATCACTCTCATGAAATGCTATTCTGTCTTTGATCCATCTGAAAGACAAAATAGCATCTATTTTATTTGGATGAAAAAGAAGCCCTTCAATATAAATATGTCAGCTTCTTTTGTAAACAATTACATAAACCAATCACTACACCTATACGGGGAGACAGAGTTTTTGCTGAGGTTTTTATCTGTTCTCTTGTATCATACGTTGAAATGTATGATGCCCCATTTACATTTACTCTGCTAATACTGAGATTTATCGCCATATATGCTTCATTGTTTGAAATCAACAATTTGTATTGCTCTTCCTAAAAAGAATATATATAAAGGAAAAGATTCATTGAAAAGGCTTAAAAATTACTGAAAACACGCCGTTGTTCATTGACATTAGATTTTTCAGACATATAAACATTTGTCCACGTTTCTTGTGAAAGTTTACTTCGGAAAAGTTGTGTTTTCGTCAGTAAAAAATATTTTTCGAAAAAGTATAGTTATTCTTAGGATTATTACTCATTTCAAAAGATGCTTCTTGATCAGAAATGTGGTACTCAAAAAACCTCAGCTTTTAGCTTAACCATAAAGTAAATATATATTTTATCTAGAGAACTTTTTGGGAGATGAGTTACTCTGGTGTATTCATTAATTAGGTATAGGTTGAATAGAAAAATGATTCGACAGAGTAAATAACCTGTTTTTAGTGTTACTCTCTTCTTTAATTTCGATTTTGAAGTCCCCCGCTATAAATATGATGTTATTGGGTTCAATTTTTTCGGACAACAAACATTCAAAAAATACCTCAATAGTTCCATTTGGAGGTCTGTACACTGATACAATTAATATCTTCATTTTATTTACTTCACACTGTATTCAAATTCTCCGATAGATAGGTTACTTATGGATATACATTGTTTTGCAGAAATATTTTTCGTAATGAAAATTGCCGAGCCACCGTATTTTCCTATTTCCCGCTCTCCACTAACTTGAAGTTTTTGATTTGCAATTTGCAGATTTGGTCCCTTGATTTTCAGTGTTCTGTTATGCAGAGAATAGAACAATCTGGGTTCTCTGCAATTACCTAACTGTTCAAGTTTGTCGATACTATTTTCTCATGACTGTCCATTTTGATAGATAATACTTATTGTGTTGAATAATTGAATTAATGGATTTGATGATCTAATTGTTGAGTTATCACCCTTTTTCAGTCAAAAAACCTCAACACAATTGCTCCTGAAGGCCAGATCTCTCATTTACAGGCTTCTTTGAGATGTTCTTGCCGGATTGTTACCTTCATAGAGGCATACTTGTCAGGGTATTTAGAAGCATTTACTTCACAACTAACATCGGGAAACGTATCCTTTAAAATGTCCACTAAATTACTAGTTTTGGTAGTTGGATGTAATCTGTTGATCTGTAGAAAGACCCATTTCGGTACAGTCTGAATGGTTCCTACCTCATTACATTGACCAACTACAAAATTACGTCTTTTAGCTTTCATTTTATCCAATCAGATTCATTTTAATTTTTGAAATTCTTGATGAAGCTTGACTTGAAAGCTCTACCCACAAATTCAAATTCGAATTGATCAGAAGAAAAATTAGACTGTTTGTTTACACTAGTAGGCTGCATCGGGTTTTTCGGAATCGCAGATTTCGATGTTTCAATATTTTGCCTAGTACTTTGTTTACCCTTTTCTATCTGCACTAGTGATAGATAGCATTTGAGGAGCATTCTGCTGTTAACGTTCGTTGTCGGAACGGTTTTTTGTTGTTGAAGGCATCGAGTACTACAGTCATTAGCCTCTAAACTAACCATCACCAGACATGTACATGACCTAGCCAGTATTCGAACCCGGTACTTTCGGCCCACAGTCGACTCTTCAGTTCACTGTACTACTGAGGCAGTCTTGTGTATTGTTCAACGAATTTCGTGCTTTGTCTCGGGGCCATTTATGCCCGTCACTCACGAGGCGTTTTTTCGAGCGTTTGGAAGCAGGCGTTCAAGAGATTCCAGTCGGGCAGTCAAGTTCATTCTCTGATTTTCAGTCGTGCGGTCGTGTCCCGAGCTGCCCGACTGTAAAATTATCCGAACGCTCGAACATGGTAGCATCGTGAGTGGCCGCCTTTAGAGATACTTCAATACTTATTTGAGATTTTTGGTAATTAAGAAAAGAAACACTCATCGGTAGAGTAGCTGTTCGGATAATTATATTACTGGGGGAAGTAGTGTTCTTTCTCATTTGATGAGGTCCCTATTTGGTGAAAAAATATATAATATAGGTATCCTCTTCACAGAAATAAAAGAAGAAAAATGTTTCGATCTAAAGTTCATCTTGAACAGACCGAAAAAATCTAATCAATTCCAATAACAAGGCTTTTATACATCTTCACAAATACATGTGATAGGAAATAAAACGAACATTGTATACATAACCTATGACAACAACTTTTGTGTGTTTCTATTGTTGTCTCGATAAAATCTAAATATTTATCAACTCTTGTGTAAAACCCAGGTCTATTAGGTGCAGCACATCCACTACCATAGGAAACGATGCCATACTGAATCCAATCACAAAATAAAGGACCACCTGAGTCACCTTGACAAGCATCCTTACCTCCGCCTGGCTCCAGAGTACAAATCACATTCGGATTGTGCGCAGCATATGAATACTGTGCACATTCTGTATTTGTCATATAGGGTATATCAACGCACCTGAGATGACCAGATGGACTGTATTTAGGAGGATTGTTAATCCAGGCTTCTGTTGAACCCCATCCTGCTACTATGAATTTTCTATTGCAGTATTTTGAAAGGTCAGCTTCTAAACCTCTACTTGGTAAGTTTATGAGCGCTATGACCTTAATAAACATTATTATTCTTCTTTCAAGAAGAATTAAAGAAATGTCATTGATGATCCTGATGTTATCATATTCTTCGTGATTAAAAATTCTTTCTGCTTGCACTGCTTGAGTTTTATGCCTCTGGGATTTCGATAGTCCAGCTACGACAGTGACATCCCAAGGATTCAAAGGTCTGTCGAAGCAGTGGGCAGCTGATAACACCCACTGAGGGGATACCAAGGAACCACCACAATAATGTTTCAAGCGATTAGTAGAACGGATGGATACTATGAAAGGAGTTGATTCAATGCTGCACTCAGCACCTCCTACAATACGACTCTCCGAGCATTTTGTTGACTGACTGATTGAAATATGAACTGAAATCATCCCTTGGAATAATACTTTCTCCAGAAGCTTACTTCTGTTGCCGTCCAACAAAAATGCAATGAAAATATGTAAAATTTGCAACATGACATTAAACATGACAATACAATACTTGAGAAATAAGCACAGAAAGAAGCTGTCATCAATTCTTATATACTGAAGACCACGTAATCATAGAGTAAAAATCTGTGGCCGCAGGACTTATGTCGCAGTATAAAGGCTGAGAGTTTGTGTAAATTGTGTAAATTGGCCATTGAAAAATTCAAATCAGCATTGTTTCAACATAGAGAGGGTGACAAACGTGCATACAATTGAGATCCCTTTACTTCATAAGTAGGTACCTATATACCGGGTGTTAAAAAAAAATTTCAATATTTTGGGAGCTGATTATGTGCCTTAAAATAAGTAAAAATCGCATATAAACATGGGCCGCGAATGAGCTGTTGTGGAGATATAAGTGATTTTCGGTTTTCAAGTTAACAACTATAGCGCAACCAAATACGATATTAGAATTATTTTCATCTTTCAGATGTCGTGCTTGTTTACAAAACTTACAATTGAAATGTTTTTCAGTTTATTAAAAAAATCAGCTTTTTGACAATATTTTGGGTTTGTCAGTAGGAACCGGCTCGAGCAGAGACGAGAAAGACTGAACTCTAACTGGGATGAACTTAATTCATTCGTATACTTCACAGGAAAAAACCCGAATCAACGATTTTCAAATATTCCTTTCTGTCTCTATGAGATTCAAAAACCCACTACTTGATTCCCTCAAAACTCTTAACAACCCCTCTATATAGAGTAATAAAACATATAACAGCTAGCATCAAACATTTGGTCTTCATATGACATTAATGTAAGTACTTTTCTCTATTTATTAATAACGTTTTTATACAGAGAAGCAGGATTATAATATGCCTGGCAATCATGATATCCAGGGCGAAGTCTAGCAAGCTATTCAACTCAAACCCAATTTCAGTACCGTAATGAGTTCATTACATTACTAAAAACAGTGCTGTAATGAGCTCATTACATCTTACATCATTGTTTTCAGTTATATTTATCGTTTTGTTCAACACACGCCAATTGTTGATATATAATTTGGTGTAGTGACTCTGTCTATATAATGAAATGATTTGCAAAATTATTCGCAATTTCTCTTATTTCTGGTTGTGTTAAATCGATTTCGTCAGACATAATTCAAGAATATAATGAGTAATTATAAATTAATTCAAAATTCGATACGTAGAATTCAAATTCAAATTCCGAATCTTATCAATTTTCGTAACGCCAACTGCCAAGATACAATACAAAAGTCACTAGAATGTATAATCTGAATTTTTCATTGACTTTCGACAATATTTCACAAAACTTCCTAACTCGTTCCTTAGTCACTCGTTTTCGAATTTCGAATTCGTGTTGTAATTGGAGCCCATTCCGCAACTTGTTTTAGAATATACTACTTCAATTGAATGATTCGAAGCATCAATTAATGGGAAGACTAATGGAAAGAAATGAGGGATATAAAATTAAGAAAATTGTCTGAAATTAGACATAACCTAAAATTTCTAATCATTATGTACCAATGCATGTATGCAGTAATATTATTTTTTCATCCCAAAAGGACGAACCGTCCAACGGACTAAATACATCTAAAGATAATTTGAGAGTTCTTCAGCTAAACGTCCAGTGTATATCCAATAAATTAGAAAGCCTGGAATTACTCCTGGCTGATAGTGGTCCTGATATTGTGAGTATTGCTGAACACTGGTGCAGTACCGAAGGTGTCAAATCAATGAAAATACCTGGCTATCTTTTGGCTGAATATTATTGCCGCCCTTATCGAGCACATGGAGGAACGATGATCTATTCAAAAGCTGGTATTAAAGTGAAAAATTTGTGCGTGTCGAATTTTTCCGATGAGATGCATTGTGAAATGTGCGGAATTTCTGTGATGGTTAAGGAGCATTGGGTTAGGCATTATAAGTGTTTATCGCCCGTGTTCCGGTAAATTTAAAGTTTTTCTTGATAGATTAACGGATGCTCTAAACTATTGTTCTAATTTGGTTGACATTATCTTTGTGTGTGGTGACCTTAACATCGACTTTCTGAAATCTGAATGTATTAACCGTAAGCTATTTATGGATTTGATTGGTTGTTTTGATTTGAAAATTTCGTCACAAGATCCTATGACAGTATTTACTGATATAACTGGTCGTACATCTGTTTCAAAAGTGGACTATATTTTAACAAACGCAGATCTATCTGACCAGTGACGGCTCGTGCCCTCGAGATGTGGGTCGGCCACACTCCGGAAAATTACGAACGTATATATCAAATTTATTAAAATTCATTAGTTCCAAAAAATGAAGTGATGAAATGTTATAATTAAATCCAGAATTTCACAAAAAAGCCGTTTCATTGAGGAATTATCCGTGAGCTGAATTTCGGAATCTATTTTACGTTTTCGACGTCTAGCACTCAGTGGCATTACTTCTGGGAGTTTTTCTACTTCTGAATATGAGCGAATGAAATACTCATCTTCTGTGCGAAATTTTTTCAGAGTCGATAATAAAGAAGTGATTCTGGCGTTGCAATAAGTTATATCTGATAACTTATGCTGGATTATAGAAAAAACGGGATCTGTGTATGTAAAATCAAATTAAAAGAGTGGAGAATGAACAAAAATTCGAAATCATTCAACATTTTCCTCAGACCGGTAGCTTCACGTATTGTAATATCATCCCATTCATCTAATTTGTCGCTGATATGATCAAAAACTTCAATTAATTCTTATCTCTTATCGAATATTGTTTTTACAGCGCGAGATTTGAAATTCCAATGAGTTTCCGAGCTAGAGGGTAATCTTTTTTTGCAAATTTCGTCTAGAATATTAGTGCGTTTACTTGATTCAGTGAAAAACGACGAAAATCCTGAAAGATTCGAAAAAAACACGCTATACTCATTGATTTTCTTGGTCGAATCTTGTAACACTAAATTCAATTTATGTGCATAATAGTGCGTGAATAGTGCTTGAGGAGCAATTGTTTTTATTCGCGCTTGTAACCCATTAATTTCCCCCGCCATCACAGCTGCCCCGTCATATGTTTGACCTACTAATTTAGTCGCTAAATTGAAATCTTTAAAATTGTCCAACAAGGTATTGAAAATATCATTCGCGGTTCGACCTTTACTAACATCGAAAAAACCCCAAAATCGTTCGGATATTTTACCTTCTCGAACGAAGCGGAAAATTACTGACATCTGACAAAAACATTTAACATCCGTTGTTTCGTCTATTTCCCAAGAAAAGCACGCAGAATTATTTATTTCCTCGCGAATTTTCTCCCTCGAAATTACAGAACTTTTGAAATCAGGATGTTTTCGAAGTAAGGAATATATTAATTATATTTTCATGATCAGAAAATCAATACCTAACTACTATCGAACGGCATAAATAAGTTCTTTTCTGATTGAGATGTAATATCCCATAATTAACCATTCATTTGAATATATTAATTATATTTTCATGATCTGAAAATCAATAGCTACTATCGAACGGCATAAATGAGTTCTTTTCTGATTAAGACATAATGTCTCATAATTTAATAAAAATATAAATAAATACATAAATTAACCATTCATTTAATTATCAAATATTTGAAATAAACTGTGAAAAGTTGCTGCTTGACGCTCTGCAATACGATAACCGGCCAGCCGACCCTGTGTATTGGGAAGCGACCTTACATCGATTTGTTGTGCCGTTCTATTGAGTGGTCGTATTCTGGGCGTATGTCGTAGTATCTTTTCCTTTACGTAGCGCTCTCGGTAGCGCTGGTTCCGCCATCGGCTCTTGGCCGACCTAACGTGATGAGATGCTTTCAGTGACATTCCAGGGGTTGCAATTGTATAATTGTAACATTTGTGTTACATTTCAGACCTAATGTTACGGTGTTACGTACAATTCTGGAATAACCTGTTTGGGGTGATGTTACGAAAAGTAACCATTTACGATTGTGGTTTGTTACAATTTATGAAAGGGAATAACAACGCTGGATGCTTTGGAAATCGAATATTAGGTGGGTCCGAAAGAAAATATTGGCCGGTATAAGCTATATTTTCCTGTTCTGAGTGGAAATATTCATTACCGAGGGAATTTGGATATCGAAATCGATAACTCCGATTGAGTTTGAATGAATTGAATATCTAGAATTATTTTCTATTTCCCGATAATTTTTGGGTCGGCCCGGCCGACCCTGCCGACCCTGACGAGCCGTCACTGTATCTGACTCTAATGTAAAAGTTTTTGAACCTCTTTTAAGTGACCACCGTGCTATCTTGGTTGAATTTAATAACATATTTTATAGAAATACATAGGGTGGTTCAAAATTGATCAGAAACAAGAGTCAACAAAATATTGACAATTTTGTTTTTCAAATGTCGATTTACGATTTTCATGCTATTTATGAAATTGTTGATGTGGATAAATGTTTTCAAACATTTGTTGATGCGATTCGCAGTTCATTTGAATCTTGGGGTCCAGTGAAATTGGCAACAGGCAATCATAAAATGAATAGATGGACCACTCCTGAGATAGTTTGTAACCTCAAAATTTTGTAACCTCAAAATTTAGGTTTTTACGTGAACTACCTACTTAGGTATCCGCGGCTTGCCTCAGTGGAGACGAGGGGGATTCTTCAAGATGGTAAGATATAATAGTTAATAAAATGGGCGCCAGGTAAATTTCTTCCCGAAAATACCCTCTAGTCAGAACAAACAACTCTAAAAATTTATCAAAAGAGTGTAATGATAAAAAGGTTTATACAGGTAGTGTTATATATTGATTTTTGTATTGAATGTTTTCGGAGTTGCTAACTGCTGCGCAGATAAGAAAAACATATGTAACATTTAACATCGGTTTTATTCCATTCATTCAGCAGTGTAGCCTCCATAAGAAATAAATGTTCTGTTGAATATTATTGATCTTTCATTCCCAATTATATTATTGGAATCTAAAATATAATATATACAGGGTGGCCACTTTTTCAATGGGATTGTATTGGTAACTTTTCTTCTTCTTCTTCTTCTTCTTTATCTCAATGCTATAGCTTCCTCGTTAGCAGCCCCCAAACTAAGGATACTTAGCACCATGGAACAGCCCGCAGGCTATGCTTCCAATCTCTTTGTGGACGGTGAATTGTCAATCCGGTTCCCAGGGCTGTAGGAGTCTAGAACTAATCTATACCGGACTGAGACTTTGAATACGGATTATTGTAAACGTTTAGATTGTTCAACTTGACAAATAGGCTGACTTGTAGCTTAACCCCGTGGAGAACACAGGATGAAACACAAACACTAGGAAAAATCTGAAAGGATAAAGGATATTATAATGCTGAACTGTTAACGTACTATATGACTCCAAAATCTACAAGCTATACATGCAAATTCGAGCATCTAAGAAATTCCAATAATAAGCTCGTTATCTCTTCTCTATGGGAGAAGATAGCCTCATAGATGTTAAGTCTCAACAGAGAATAACCGGACAAGGAAACATCTATGTATGAGCGCAAAAAGGTCTCACTTAAAGCTATTATATCCGGATTCAATTCCTTAATAAGGATCTTCAGATCATTAAAGTTCGATACGAAAGATCTAATGTTCCACTGAAGAACTTTAATTTCCATTAAAGGGATTATGAAAAAAAATCTAAATGTAAACTTAAAGAAAAAACAAGAAAAGGAAAATTGAACCGGAAAAGGTCTATAAGTAAATAAAAAAAAAAACACTAAAATATGTATAAATCAACTTAAGACAACGTAGGTAGTCCTCGTTATATGTGATTATTTGTCTAGGGTAAATCGAGTTATCTTCTAATGTAAACTGTTCGTTCTGGCTGTAGTCGTATGAACTAGCCTGAGAAAAGGATTGAAGTTGAGAAAAACCTTTTGATTTGATTGGGGAGGATGAGGAGAATTTGCTAGGGCCAGCCTCCTGATGGGAGGAAGAAATACATTCAGAAGCAAAAGAAGGTCTTTGATCGAATAAGCAAGCCTTATGAGCCTCCTTATCATATCCTAGCTGAGACGCAGCTTTCCTCTTGGGACGTTGTCTGGGATTATTGAGTTGAGAGTTCTGAACTGAAGGGGATTTGGGACGAGCAGCAATATTGGCGTAGGAGAGGTCGACTCGCCCGGAGGAATCCGGACTCCTTTCAAAGGATTTCTTATGAAAAGAAGGAAAATCGGAAGGGGAGGGGGCAACCTGTCTCTTACAAGCTTTATCTGCTTCATATAATGACACATTATGTAACGCCATAATTTCTCTCATTTTAGTTTGACGCAAGTATTCCGGGCATTTTCTATCGGAAGCTAAATGATCCTGTTGACAAAAAATGCATTTAGGTTCAGAATCGCATGATTTCTCATCATCGTGATGAGAACCACATTTAGAACATCTAAATTTACCTCTACATAAATTTCTCACATGCCCGTAACGCCAGCATTTGTTACACTGTACTACTGGAGGGATATAAAGTTCTACAGGCAACCTGATTGAGTATAGTTCGAAGAATTTGGGTAGAGTGGTACCCTCAAAAGTAATAACACAAGTATTAGTTTTTACGTAACTGATACCATTTTCTGTAGTCTTTCTTCTATTAAACCGTCTCACCCTTATAACTTGAACACCTGGATTTACACCCTTACCCATTGAGATAATTTCTTCATCAGAAATATCTTGTCCCACATCCCGAACAATTCCCATCACAGTGACAAACCTCCCAGGAATGTAAACTTCAAAAACTGTTGGGTTAAAATCATTGTATTTAACGAAGTTGTTAGCTTGATCAGCGGAAGCAAATCTAACTCCGACCCTTCTCAGGCCTTTACGATTTATATTGAGAATATTGAAGTCACTGTAATTAGAATTATTGTAGATGATTTTCCCTATATTAAGAGGATTTAAATCTTTGATTTCATTACTAGAACTTTCGATCACTACCTCGAAAGGACCTTTGTCCTTACAAGAGTAGAAGCAGTGAGTTTTGCGAATTTTTGAGGTACCTTCACTTATTTTATTAAGAACTTCGTCTATTTTGTTAACTAGATCGGATTTGTCACGTCGAAGGGCTTCAACCCTGACAGTTGTTAATTCTTCCTTTAACAAACTAACATTAATGGAATTCCAGATTTCTTTATTCAGCTGAGAAAAGGCCAGGTTAGCCCTGGGGGATAATGCAGACAGAACCCGAGGCCAAGCCTCGGGATCCGTTTCATCCATGTTTGCGAAAAAAAAAGAGATTAGTATAACGAGCTTATCTTAAAACTACTGAAAAAAAAAAGCAGAAAAAAAAGAGAAGAGGTTATAAGGAAAATACGACCCCTAGGATCGTAGCAAAATAAAGCTCAGCACTATATAAAGGAAGGTAATAACTCACCGAAAAGAAAAACAGACCACAACGGCACAATCAAGGAAAAATATCCGGTTTCAATCTCCACAAAACCCAAATATGTTGCCCTGTCAATAGCCTATGCGCGAATCCCATTGGTAACTTTTAAACCATAAGAGTTAGAAGGTCGGTCAAATGGAGAAAAAGTTGCATGCATAGAAGCATTATCAAATGGTTCAAACAAATCGAGATTATCAGGGCCGGTTTTCGAGATATCATAAGAAAAGTAAATTATGTCATTTTGATTTTTCTTTTTTTCCCACTCCATTTCAAATATTATCAAAAAATGTTACAGTAATTTTTTATTCGACAGTAAATTATCCTCAATTTGACGTTATCAGATTTTGTATCCAACGTTTCATACTCTCTGGGCCACTCTCAACCTCATTTTTTTCAATACGGACCTGCATATTTCATGACATTTTTCGAAATAACTTTTAACGCTGAATTCAACGATATATCATACAATGTCATTCAAAGTTGATTTTCAGGTGATTTTGACCCTCATCCAAATTTAATGGTGTGTATGTAAGAAAAAACAAGTCTATTAACGATATCAATGTTCTGACTCAAATTCAATCGAACCCAGGAAAAAAATCGAGAACTGTGGCCAGTGAATGGAATTTTTCAAAAACTGCTGTTAATAAAATAGTCAAGAGACGCGAATACAATCATTTTAAATTTGAATACCAAGCCTTGCAAAAATTATATCGGAATGATTTCAAAATAAAGTTCGATTCTGTAATTTGTTTCAACGGAACAAATGACAAATACAACAATAGTGATACCTCGCGAGAAAATTGAGAATGTTTTGGAAGGTATTCAATGAGACCAAACAAGCAAATGTATAAGAAGTATGGGTTCCAGAACCGTAAAGTGCATTTTACAAAATGGTGTACATTTCGAACACTTACTTCATTAGTTTTCATTTACTTTTGAATAATCATTTGATTTTTCTTTCATTAAATGATACTTTCCTTTAATTATTATGAATTGAAATATTTAAATGATTATTATAAAAGAAGAACCAAGAAACCAGTATACTGGTTTCTTGCTTTGATTCTAATATGTTCCATTTAGTTCAAGATGGGTAAGTTGATTTTCTTATCGCATTTTATTGCATATTGCATGTTGTTAATTAATCTAAATGAAGGTAATACAGATCCGACCCAAAGAAAATTGGATAAGGGTCAAAATCACCTGAAAATCTACTTTGAATGACATTGTATGATATATCGTTGAATTCAGCGTTAAAAGTTATTTCGAAAAATGTCATGAAATATGCAGGTCCGTATTGAAAAAAATTAGGTTGAGGGTGGCCCAGAGAGTACGAAACGTTGGATAAGAAATCTGATTAAGTCAAATTGAGGATAATTTACTGTCAAATAAAAAATTCCTGTAACATTTTTTGATGATATTTGAAATGAAGTGGGAAAAAAAGAAAAATCAAAATGAAATAATTTACTTTTCTTATGATATCTCGAAAACCGGCCCTGATAATCTCGATTTGTTTGAACCATTTGATAATGCTTCTATGAATGCAACTTTTTCTCCATTTGACCGACCTGCTAACTCTTATGGTTAAAAAGTTACCAATACAATCCCATTGAAAAAGTGGCCACCCTGTATACTTAAGTATTAGTGAAATACATCACAAGTGGCGACGAGGATAAGTGAATTAACAAATTCAAATAAATTTTTTTCTCTACAATAAGGCCGAATCTTCGATATCAAGCATCGGACATTTACAGGAGTTCGATCCTGCCATTTCGGAATGGTCCATATTTAAGAGAAGAATTGATAATTATTTCATTGCAAATTCGATCACGGACGAAAAACGAAAAGGAGCCATCCTGTTGAATGTCCTTAACGAAGAAGCTTACAAGCTAGTATTTAATATGTGCTTGCCGGAGAAACCAGAAATGGCGGACGAAGAAGATGTGTTGTCGGATGTCTCCGATAAAAATGATAGAGATTTACAATATTTTAAATGTTGTGCTACCAAAAACTGTAAATTTAAAGTGTGCATACAGTGTTTTGCGATATTCCATCAAGCCTGTGCGAAAAAGAACCCAAATCTGAAATATCTAACGGGAAATAAAGTGATTTGTTGCTACGGATCGAGTGAAACTACTAAAGAAAAACAAACTGAGGAGATGAAGTCAGATAACAACGCAATGGAGATAATATATCTTAAGGAATTGCTGAAAGAATCAAGGGATAAGAATGAAATATTGAAGTTCAACAATTCTCTACTCATGGATAAAATTAAAACTCTTGAAAACATAAAAACGAAGGTAAACATCAATGAAAAAATACCACTAATAAGGTTAACAGAGGATGAGTCGAAAACGCAAACACCAAATACAGGAGCAACAGAAACCTATACATATGCAAGGGCAACTAGATCAGCTACTGGGCAACAGAGGGCTCCACAAGAAAATCTGCAAGCAAGGAAAATTTCGAATCATAGACTTTTGAATACGGAAACATCAATCACAAATGAAAATGACAATCTAACCTCCAATTTGAATAATCAAAACACAACAAACATAATAAATAAAACAGTACAAAACAATCAGAATGAAAGAGAAGAATTCACTGAAGTCAACCGTCGAAGAAATAATAGAATTAAATATCAAAGAAAAAACATAAAAAATCTAGGAACTGCTGAAGTTTCAGATGAAGCAAATAAAACTGGCTTCTCTGGAGGTGAACGGAAAGTGTGGCTATACGTCTATCGTGTGAAAAGAGTAGCAAATGAAACTCATATTAAAGATTATCTCTTGAAAAAACCTGGATTCCATGGAGATTCAATCACGGTCAAAGAAATTCCAAGTGACGAAAATCAACTGAAGCGATTCGTTGTTACGGCTCCTCTTGAAAAAAAGGAAGAAATGTACAAACCGGAATTTTGGCCTAAATACGTTGCTGTGAAGCGGTTCGACTTTGAGCGTCATCGTCAATTTCTCAATGGACAAAGTGGACATTTTTTATGAAGAAAAAAACTCCAAAGGATACAACAACAAAAAGACAAAATACGTATATATCATCTAGCCTGATACTTCAAAACTTACAGTCAATTTCAAATTGTATAGATGAGTTAGGTGTCTTATTATCTGATAATGCAGACTGTGTTGCATTTGCAGTTACTGAGCACTGGCAAACAGAATATCAACTGAGAGCATATAATATCCCCAACTTTAAATTAGCAGCATATTTTTGTAGGGAAAAAAATGAACATGGTGGTGTTGGAATCTACATTAGAAATGGATTCGAATTCAATGTGAAATGTGAAATCAATAAAATCTCTAAAAAGAAGGTATTTGAATGTGCAGGTGTTGAATGCAAAATAGGCATTGAGAACTATATCATCGTGAGTGTATATCGACCACCAATAAGAGAAAACTTAAACGAGTTTTACCAAAAGCTAGAGGCATTACTAGAACTGTTAGTGAATGAGAAGAAAATCATCCTCATTGCTGGTGACTTCAATATCGATCTAAAAGACGATGCTGTGAATATTCACAGAATGAACCTGCTTTTAAATGGATATTCATTTACTTTCCTAGTGAATGAGTACACAAGAATTGCACATAAAAGTAAGTCATGTTTGGATAATGTTTTTACTAACTGTATTAGTATAGATGAAGTGAATATTATGCAGACTAATATCTCTGATCATATGGGAGTCAAAATAAATTTTCCAACAAATACAAAACAAAATAAAATATATAAAAACATTAGGTTGCTTTCCGAAGAAAATAAAATGATATTTAAAAAACAAATAGCAGAACAAGATTGGTCTAACATATATAACATCGCTGCAAATGAAGTAGATGAACAATGGAATCTTTTTGTGAATACCTTCATAATGCATTTTGATGAATGCTTTCCACTCAAAAAAAAGTGTGTCACCGGAAAATCATTAAAATTTAAACCCGATCAGGAAATACTGGATTTTAAAAATAGATTGAGTATATTAGGTGTCATTATGCATTATCATCCTGAACTAAAATCACTATATAATAATACCAAGAAAAACTATCAGAAATTACTGGCAAAGAAGAGAACTGAAAAATATGAAATCAGTATATCCCAATCTGATAATAAAATGAAAACGATGTGGAATATTTTCAATGAAATTACAGGTAGAGATAAAGTAAATGACACTTTCATCGGTGGAAATCCTGAAAGAGTAACTAACATGTTTAATGAATACCTAACAACAAATGTACCGATTTTGCCCGTAAACATATTATCATGTGATATCCCAAGAGCTTCACGATCAATATTTTTGACACCTGTTACACCTAGAGAAATAGAAGAACTGAATAAACAAATTAAAAATAAACATTCTAGTGGAGATGATGATATACCTATCAGCTTGATAAAATTTTGTATACAAAATTTAGCAGAAGTACTATGCTACATAATTAACAATTCCCTCACATATGGTATTTTCCCTAGTCAATTGAAGATATCTGTAATTACACCAATTTACAAAAAAGGTGATCGCGAGTCGCTTGGAAACTACAGACCCATCAGTGTACTACCAAGTTTCTCAAAATTTTTTGAAATGGCAATGTGTAACCGTCTAGTTAACTTTCTATTAGTGAACAATATACTGAATGACAACCAACATGCATATATAAAAGGAAGATCGATAATGACAGCTACTATTCAATTCACTGAAAATATAATCAGATCGTTCGAAAATAATGATATACTTCTAGGAATATTTTTAGATCTATCAAAAGCGTTTGACTGCCTGAATCGACCACTTTTGTTGGAAACAATCGAAGCTTATGGAATAAGGGGAACTGCTTTGAGATGGTTTGAATCATATCTGAATAATAGAAAGCAGAGGGTTAAATTTATGAAAAACGGAAAAACTACAAAATCTGACATAAAAACCAATTATACCGGTGTACCTCAAGGAAGCATATTGGGCCCTATTTTGTTCATTTTGTTCACAAATGATATGGAAAGAGCACTGATGTCTGATTCAAGTCTTCTCACCAATTATGCAGATGATACAAATTTGTTGGTTGCTGGATCTACCTACCCAAACTTGATAAATGAGGCCAGCACTTCGTATAAGAAAATCGAAAACTGGATTGAAAGGAATGGTCTTCTTTTGAGTCAGGAGAAAACTACCACTATTCTCTTTAGAACCAAACAACAAAAGATCACAACACCATCTCAGATACAACTGTCAAATTTGAGCATCACACCTGAACATTGTACTAAATTTCTTGGTATGCAAATTGATGAACATCTAAACTGGAACAACCACATTATAAGTACAGGAAAAAAACTAAATTCAGTCAGCTATAGTATAAGAATAATTAGTAAATATTTAAATGAAAATTGCTTGAAAATTTTTTATTTCACTAATTTTGAAAGTTTAATGAGGTTCGGATTGATTTTCTACGGATCTGATTCAGGGGTGTTGGAGATTTTCCGTATACAAAAGAGAGTCATAAGAACTATATTTGGACTCAAACAAAGAGAATCATGTAGAGGAATATTCAGGAAAAATCAGATTATGACAGTATTTGCATTGTATATATATGAATGTTTAGTTTATTTATTCAAGAATAGAAATAAGTTTGTATACAGTAGTTCCGTCCATGATTATAGTACTAGACATGTAAATATTATTTATCCTGAACATAGATTGGTCAAATATGAGAAACATCCAACATATGCCGCAATAAAATTTTTCAACCAATTACCAGATGATATAAAAAAAAGTACAACACTCAATAAGTTTAAAAATGATGTGAAAATTAAACTCATTAATATGGAACCTTATTCCATTCATGAATACAACATTCAAGAAGTGAGGATTTAACAATTCTGTTAGTTGACACTATTCCATCTAATGTACTGTATTGTATGTAATGTATTATATTGGACATTCTTTCGGAATAAAGATCATTATTATTATTATTATTATTAAATCAAAACATACAAAGTTCTCAGTGAATTACTCACTAATCATTTTAAACCGAGTGAAAGTGTATTTGCTGCACGATACAAATATTATACAGCTAAGAAGGTGTCAACAGAAACTGCAGAAGAATGGGCAGCTCGTCTAAGAAATTTTGCAGTTCAGTGTCAATTTAATAATTTACAACTAGAAATGGTTCTGAGGGATATGTTCATAGTCAACTACGACAAGGGGAGTGTTCAAGATCGTCTTCTGGAAGAAAAAAATTCAGTCACTTTCGCTGAAATGGTGGAATTGGCATCAGCAAAATGTGCGACGCAGTCATCGATGAATAACTGGGAGAATTTCATGAAGAAAGAAGTGGATTTGCATTACACAGGTACACAGCCATGTCAGAGTGTACCTAAGGTGGGAAGTTCACCGGGATCGTCAGGAACATCGACTACCAGCAATCAACAGAACAAATGTGAAGTCTGTGGAAGACGGAACCACTTAAAAAATAAGTGTTTTTATCGCAATTGTCTCTGTCACATCTGCAATAAAAAAGGTCACTTCTCACCAGTTTGTAAACAAAAACAGAAACTTCAAAATTTTCTTCAATTTTCAAAATACATAAAGAAAATTTTATTGAATCCTCTGATTATTCTTTGTTTACTTCGGGGACATTGCGAAATGATCCTATCATTGTTGAAATTTTAATTCAAGGTATTCCTTATACATTTAACTTGATACGGGTCCAAGTTTCACTGTTGTTTCTGACTCATTTTATTCAAAGAATTTTGAAAGATTTTCATTGAAAAGCACGAAAAAAAGGTTTCATCTTTACAATAGGGAATATATTGTACCTTCAGGCTATTTCGCTTGCGAAATTGTTTTTCAAAATAAAACAAAGGAAATCAATATTTACGTGATGAAAGATGCATGTGGACCGCCACTTTCAGGAAGAGATTTTTTCAATATTTTTCAGTTGAATATATCTTCTTTGAATTACGTGAATGTTCCAGATGATTTACAGTTTCTCTTTAGTAAATATAAAAGTTTTTTCGAACCTGGATTGGGAACATTCACCAAAGGAAAAATTTCAATCGAATTAAAATCTGATGGAATAACACCTAAATTTTTTAGGGCTAGACCTCTCCCATTCGCCATGAAATAGAAAGTTGAACAGGAACTAGAAAGGTAACTGAGTTTAGGGGTCATCGAATTGTTGATTATTCACCGTGGGGAACACCAGTGGTGCCCGTCCTTAAAAAAGATGGTTCAGTAAGACTGTGTGGAGATTTCAAGGTAACACTTAACCCTCACATCGAAATTGATAAATATCCCTTGCCTCGCATAGAACAACTGTTTGCTAGCCTTCATGGTGGTGAACATTTCACAAAATTAGATTTAGCTAATGCTTATACCCAGGTATGTTTTGAAGAAGATTCAAAAAATCTTGTAATTATCACAACTCATAGAGGTTTATTTCGTTATACTCGAGCTCCTTTCGAAATAGCCAGTATTCCTTCCAAATTCCAAAAATTGATGGAATCATTGTTGCAAGGTTGGAGGGTGTTGTAATTTTCATTGATGACAGTCGTTACCGGTAAAAATAGATCCGAGCATCTCGATAGGTTGGAGAAAGTATTAGAAAGATTACAGGATGCAGGGTTCAAAATTTCAATTAATAAATGCGAATTTTTCAAACCAAAAATTACATATATGGGTTATCAAATTGATAAAACAGGTTTGCCAAAAGATATCTCACAACTCAAATCATTCCTTGGTTTGGTGAACTACTACGGAAAATTTGTGCCAAACCTGTCATCGAATATTCATCCGTTGTATAATTTGTTGAAAGATAGAGTACAATGGCGTTGGTCAGAAAATTGTGAGAGAGCTTTTAGAGACATAAAAGAAATATTAACCTCGGCTAATGTCTTAGTTCACTACAACCCAGATTTGCCGGTAATACTCATCACACGCGTCAAATTATGGCGTCGAAGCGGTAATAACACATTGTTTTCCTGTTGGTACGGAAAGGCCAATAGCTTATGCCTCGCGAGCATTGTCACGAGCGGAAATTAAATACTCGCAGATTGAGAAACAGGGCCTCGGTATTATATTTGGTCTATGTAAATTCAATGAATATTTATATGGCCGTCATTTCACACTTGTAGTTGACCATAAACCCCTCACTTCCATTTTTCATCCGAATAAAAGTATAACGCAGTTTTCAGCAAATCGTCTTCGCCGTTGGAATATCATTTTGAGTTAGTTGAATTGAGTAGAAAGATGGCGTCAAGAAGTAATGTTGTTTCTGGAGTGAGTTGTAAAAAGTGCTCAAAAGATGTGAAAGTATATATTGTTTGTGGAAAATGTTCGTCTTCATATCACCCCAGTTGTGTACTCAAAATTAGTGGTACATACGTAAACTCAGAGGGTGTGGTAATCTGCTGTGAGGACCTGAACAAGAAACTTTGTGCATATGAGAGCCAAAATGAAGAAATTAATACTCTTAAGAAAAGACTATCAAACATAAATGAATCCTTGTATGAAATATCAATAACAAAGGAAATGACGATAAAAGCGTGGAATTGGCAGAACTCAATACGGATGTTAGTTGTGACAGAGTTGACATGGGAGAGGAAGAGGCGAAAAAAGACAGTTCAAAATACCTGGAAATTATTATCGAACAGAAAGATATCCTTATTTCGGAACTTCGGGTGAAATAGATCTACTCAAAAAACATATAGGTCTTTTAGATGCACTCCGGTTTGAGAATGAGAAAAAAAGTTCAAAACAATCCATATCGCAAGTGTCGGAAGAGGCGCCATTGTTGAACGTCAAAACAAACAATCATGCTAATATGGAGAAACCTGTAACGAATAAGGTGAAATCTGTAACAAGTAAGAAGAAGGATAAAATCAGAGACCCAATAATAACACAACCGGTCAACATATGCGATCCAGAGGTCAAGCAAACTTCTGTAACAGCCAGCAATATCGATAAGATCGATGAAAAATTGGGAGAAGTGGATATAGATGGTGCCACATATCTGGGAAGCAATGAAAAGCGCAGAAGAAGAACTAACGGAAGAAAATCTACAGGAGGTCAAATAATTACAGGCAGCAGGGATGATGAAGAAGAGTTCAAAGGAGCTGAACGTCTTGCTTGGCTATACGTTGGCAATGTAAACAGAAACACGACGGAAGAAAACATACGGAAATTTTTAGAAGGTCAGTTTAATAATGAAACTTTTTTAATAGAAGAAATAAAGAAACATGAAACTAACCATAGTAAAATAAATCTTTTAAAGTAGGTTTCAGTTTTAAAATTTTGGAAAATTTGACCCAACATGACATCTGGCCCAGGGGAGTTGTGGTAGGAAGGTATAATTTTTTCCGCTACAACAGAAACAAACTGATAGCAAATTAACTGAACCAATGAAAAAGTTTGAACAGGTCGATTCATGTTTGACAAAACCAGATAAAATATTTTTGACTATTGCCAACATTAATGTACAATCCTTAGGTAATAAAATTGACAACTTTACTCATTTCCTAAATGACCAGAACGTGAATATTGGGTGCATAACAGAACATTGGCTCTCCTCCGGTATACTTGATGGAATTTTCATAGAAAACTATGTCGTGGCAAGTGCTTATTGCCGGACATCATCGAGACATGGCGGTGCAGCTATTATTTTTTTGAGGAATAATATCCCATTCAAAGAGTTGAGTGAGATAAAGGATTTGTCGGTGGATAGAATAATAGAGATGACGGCTATAAGAATAGCGAAAAGAAACTTGACGGTCGTGGCCGTGTACCGACCACCATCAGGCGACTTTGAAACTTTTGGAAGCATCATGAATCAGGCTCTTGAAATATGCCTACAGAAGTATCCTAGGGATCATCTTGTGTCCGCAGGTGACTACAACGTGAACTTTCGAGCGCAAACTAAAGAGAAAAGTAAAACAATCGAGCTCTTCAAATCGTTTAATATGAATTACATGTTTTCTGATCCGTCACATGAAACAAAAAGTTCAACAAGTTGTATAGATAATATGTTTACAAATGTGTCTGCTGAAGATTCCACGGCTTTCACATATGAACCTCATCTGTCAGACCACTTTGCCCAAATTCTGAAGATCTCGTGCACTCACTTTAATCCTGAAAAAGAAACTTTTAAGACAGTCTGACCGATAAATGACAAAAATACTCACTCAAAATACAATGACAAAAATACTCACAAAAATACCCTTCATACAAAAAATGCGTGATGAAGATTGGACCCTTGTGTATGCCGAGGACGCGGAGACTCAATATAATATATTCCACAGAAGACTGACACATATTTTCAATATCTCTTTTCCTGAAAAAAAATTAAAATGAATAAACATAAAAAATACAAATCATCTAAAGAAATAAAAGATCTTGAAAACAAACTGGAAGCTGCGAAGATTATTGCTGATGTAAAGAGAGATGAAAACAGTGAAAAACTCTGTAAAATGTTGAAAACCAAGCTGAAGAAAGTGATCACTGATTCTGTTAGAACAAAAAATTCAAAACAAATTGAAGAAGCCGAGAATAAGACCCAGGTCATGTGGAAGCTGATAAAACAGCAAACACAGAAGAAAAATAACTCGAGTACATCAGATGAAGTTGTGACAGCAGATGAAATGAATAAATACTTCACTAATATAGGCAGAGAGATGGCAAGAAGTGTTGGACCGAACTTGCAAGAATCATCTAGTCTGCTTCACAGAAGTAAATTGAATAATCCAGATTCCATGTATTCTTTTCCGGTGACCGAAGATGAAATAGTCGATTCAATAATGAAAATGAAGAATAAAACAGCTAAAGATTACAGACAATTCAGTTATTGAAATGCATCATTCCGTATATCAGAACACCGTTATGCAAAATTGTTAATGATTGCTTCATTCAAGGAGTATTTGCCGGTATTTTCGAAGGTGTTTGAAATAGCACTGAGGAAACGCCTGGTCGACTACTTCGAAAATAATTCACTACTTCACACGGCTCAACATGGCTTTAGGCAGTATAGGTCAACAATAACTGCAATGCTTGAGGTTCTCGATACAATATTAGATGCATACAATGATTCAGAAGAAGTAGAAATGACATCTGTAGACCTAAGTAAAGCGTTCGATAGTGTCTGTCACGAACTACTGCTGGAGAAACTCCATTATATATTATGGTATACGAGAATTGACACACAAAATTATCCAATCCTATTTGACGAATCGGTACCAGTCAGTGAAGTGGAATGGATGCAGATCTGATCTCACCGAGGTAGAGTGTGGTGTCCCCCAGGGATCAATTTTGGGTCCGATATTTTTCATATTGTTTATGAATGATATATTTTACAACATAAATTCTGGTATGTGCAGCAGTTATGCTGATGATGTAGTGATTCTGAATAGGTCAGACAGTAGAAGTGATCTCAATGACAGAACGAGTGTTAGTGAAGTAGACGCACAAAAGTGGTTTTCTGCCAATGGATTACTGATGAATTCGAACAAAACTCAGAAGCTGGTGTTCACAAACAGGGAGCAAACTGATTCATCGTTATTATATTTGGGACTCGAATTCCAACCGTCATTAAACTGGAGCAAGCATATAGACAACCTATGCAAAAAATTGTCTACTTCCATCTTCCTAATCAGAAGAATGAGTCAAATAACCGACACCAACATCGCGAAGCTGACTTATCATTCAAGTTTCTACAGTGTGGCTACATATGGTATTCTGCTTTGGGGGCAATGTGCAGATTCTCAAAAAATTCTGTTGAAGCAGAAAAGTGCCATAAGGGCTATATATCAGATGAAGACCACAGACAGCTGCAGAGAAATTTTCAAGAGGAAGAGAATACGTACCATCACATCATATTTTATACTTACCTGCGTTAAATATGTTCACCAACACCGGAACAAATTCCCAAAAAATTCTTTCTATCATAACTACAATACCCGGGAAAAAAATAATGATGCTCTTCCGTACTCGAGAATAAAGAAAACGCAACAAGGTCCAAATCATACCTGCTTAGAACTTTACAATAAGCTTCCCAATGATATAAAAACGTCGAATCTTTCTGCGTTCATTAGAAAGGTGAAGAATTTGCTTTTAGAAAACACGATTTATAACTTGACCGAATTTTTAAACTGATTGTTTGTCATTGAGTGTTATATATTTATTGCTGTGTTCACGTCTTTTACATTTTATGTTAGTATATCTATATATTTGTGTATATATTTATCATATTTTTTGACAGGCCATATAATATTTTAATGGCAAATATTTGTACATGTGTTTCTGTAGTTATAACATGTATAAATAAATTTATTATTTATATTATATTATTATATATAACTATCAATATACCATTGAATATGTGAGATTAACTGAAAATATAGCTGATCCACTATCCAGGCTACCGCAACCATCAGAACAGAATTCTGTCTGGGAAAATGTTGATTTGAATTATATCGAATTATAATGAATTATATTATTTCCAAAATAATGTCCATTTTCCAATTAACTTCAATAGAGTAAAAAAAGAAACCCAGAATGATTATATTTTATCTCAAGTAATAAAATTTTTGCGAAACGGTTGGCCAAAAAACATTGGTGATGTTTTCAAGGCTTTTCACAGAATTAGAAATGAACTTACTATAGAACAAAATTGTTTGTTGTGGAATCATCGTTTGGTTATCCCTTTTGAATTAAGGGCCGAAATTTTGGAAGATCTACATCGATCTCACATGGGCGTCGTCAAACTAAAAGTTTGGCAAGGTCATATTTCTGGTGGCCTGAACTAGATAATGATATCGAAGCGCTATGTAAAAATTGTGAAAATTGTCTAAAACATAAAAATAACCCTAATAAATCTATTTTGAATAATTGGCCGTGGCCGCGGGAAGTATAGTCCAGATTACATATCGATTATTTGGGCCCATTTTTGAACAGATATTTCCTCATTTTAGTAGACGCTCATTCTAAATGGATTGAAGCTTTTCCGATGACGTCTTTGACTTCTAAAGCAACTATTGACGTACTAAGCTCTTACGTTGCTCGATTTGGTTCACCGCGCTATATTGTTTCTGATAATGCCCCTAATTTCACTTCATTGAACAATTTTTCAAGTTGAATAGTATTGAACATATCACCTCTCCACCTTACCACCCTTCTTCGAATGGTCAAGCAGAAAATGCGGTGAAATCAATCAAAAATTCATTGAAAAAGGCACTTGGTAAGAACGAATGTTCAGATATGAACAAGATACTGAACAATTTTTTGTTTGATTTTCGAAACACTGTTCGTTGCACCACTGGGCGTTCACCTGCGAGTTTAATGTTCAATAGAGAACTCCGTACACGTTTTAACATTTTGTTACCTAGTGACAAAGAAACAAATGAAAATCTTGAGAAAACCGTTAAAGGGAATCAATTAAAAAAAAAGAAAACTATAGAGGGAAAATAAATGTTGAATTATTTCGGGGTGAAAAAGTAACTGTAAAAGATCATAGACATGCATCAAAACCAAATTGGATTGAGGCAATTATTAACAAGAGAATAGGTAAATCAACTTATTTGGTTTTCATTCCAGAGTTGGGAAATGTAACATGGAAACGTCACCTGTATCAGATTATTCCGATGTCTTCTGAAGCTTTTGCACTTCCGGTTAATAGCGAGTTGGTTGATCCAGATGAGGTTTCTCATGAGAAAAATGAACTGAGTCAGAAGGTAACTGAGAGTTCAGACGAGTTGGTTTCTGAGTATGGAAGTAATGTAGGATCGAGACCAAAACGTGATATTAGACCTGTAGAGCTTTTAACTGATTTTTAGAACTTATACAGGGTGTCCCGGGATGAATGCGACAAACGAATACCATGAATTAAGGTCATCATGGAGGACCCGTATCAAGAGGATTCAATCGCCTGAGTGCCTTCGTTTGGGATATACAGGGTGATGCTCATGTTATGAGTAAAATTTCACTGTTGAATAACTCTTTAACTAATCTACCGAATAATTTCAAATTTTGAAGTTTTGTCGCCCTTCACTATCGCCTTTCTGCAATATTTATGAATTTAAGTAAATCGGATCCAGACTAAGAAAATTTCAGACTTTTCCTATTTTTGTGAATACATATTGGATCACCCTGTACGTGAATATTATGATTTTTTTCCATTTTCGTAACCACAAAGAATCAATTCATTATGAAAATTCTAAATCTCTACTTGGCACAGTCATACAGGGTGATCAATAAACATTCCCTTATGAGTGAAATTTTTTTAGATCAATAACTCTTCAATAAATCCACCGAATAATTTCAAGTTTTGAAATTTTGTCACAATTTATTATCGGCTTCCTTCAATAATTCTGAAATCGAAAAAATCAGGTCCGGACTAGAAAAATTTTAGACTTTTTCTATTTTCGTGAATATTGTATCACCCTGTTAGTCAATATCATAATTTTTTTCGTTACCACAATGAATTAATTCATAATCAAAATTATAAAACTCTGCTTGCCACCGTCATGCAGGGTTACCAATAAACACTCCCTTATGAAAGAAGTTTCATAGTTCGATAAATCGAATTATTTCGAAAAGTTGCAGTTTTTTCACCCTTCACGAATGCCTCACCTGAATTCACCTCAAATTATTTAAGAAAACTCTTAATCAACAAACTGGATAAATAATAGAAGAAAAACAGCAAATTAATTGAAAATATTTGATCTTGAAATCAATGATTCAAAAATAAAATAAATAAAACATTTTCAGTTCGGTAGGTAATGTTCAAAATTGTATACTTCCCTCTCAATACATTTTTGAGCACGTTAATATAGTTGTTTCACAGATTTCGCTATGGTATTCGATTGAAATTCAATAATATCGCAAACATCAATAATTCTTTGTAGCAGTTGCTCATTACTGTCAGTCTGTGTCTGTACCGCATAGACCTTTCCATAATAAATAATCCAAGGGTGTCAGATAAAGGGATCGAGGAGGTCAAGCCACATTTCCATTCTGTCAATCCATCTGTTTCCAAAAGTTTCAGTCAAAAATATTCTCGAACTTTTTTTGGTTAGAGTGCATTTGCTCCATCATGTTGCAACCACAATGTCTACTTTTCTTCAAAAATATTAGGGCAAATCAAACGATTGTTCTAGATACCGCACCAACCATTTATCGAGAATTTAACTTGGGAATTTTTATGAATCACTGATTTTGGATCATCCTGAGCCCATACGTGAAAATAACGCGAATTGTTGATTTCATTCTTAGTGAATGGCCAACTGCAAAATTCCACTTTAGGGAAATGTTTATTGATCATCCTGTATGACGGTATCAATCCGGAGATTTAGAATTTTATAATGAATTAACATTTTGTGGTTACGACAACGAAAAAAATTATAATGTTCATGATCCAATATTGATGAGAATAAAAAAAGTCGATTTCAGAAATATTGAAGGAAGGCATTCGCAAAGAGTGAAGAAAGTGCAATTTTCAAAATGATTCTACCAATAAATTCAAGATTTATCGAACTATGAAAATTCTTTCATGAGGGAATTCATAAGGGGGACCAAGGGTCACCCTGTATGACAGTGGCAAGCAGAGTTTAAGAATTTTGATTATGAATTAATTCTTTCTGGTTACAAAAACGGAAAGAAATCATAATGTTTACGTACAGGGTGATCCAATATTCACGAAAATAGGAAAAGTCTGAAATTTTCTCAGTCCGGATCTGATTTACTCGAATTCAGAAATATTGCAGAAAGGCGATAGTAAAGGGCGACAAAACTTCGAAAATTGAAATTATTCGGTCGATTAGTTAAAGAGTTATTTAACAGTGAAATTTCACTCATAAGATGAACATCACCCTGTATATCCCAAACGAAGGTACTCAGGCGATTGAAACCTTTTGATACGGGTCCTCCATGATGACCTTAATTCATGGTATTCGTTTGTCGCATTCTTCCCGGGACACCCGGTATATTTGTTAAGAATATTGTGAATTGATTTTTTGTTGTTGTTGGTATTTTTAAGGGGGGAAGTATTGTTATATATTGATTTTTGTATTGAATCTGTACCTTACAAATGAAATAATCGTCGGTATATATAGGCGATATGTTGTCAGACAATGAGGATTGTAATCCTACTAATGATCTGATAATGACAAATTTCTCTATAACCCTTGCATGAAAATAACCTCACTTGTAAATATAAAATATGAAAATAACCTAAATTGTAAATGGTAAACCGACAAAGGTAATGAAATAATCTTATCTCTATAAAACTGAAACTCTTCGCAGTTTGAACCTGCGTAGTAATAAAGTTCTTCACAATTAGTACATCAGTAGAAACTAATTAGGAATAGGCAAGTTTCATAAAAACAGATATTTCAACAGTCCAGAACTTGCGTTAAAATCCTCAATTGTTCTCAACTTGATGGTTCTCCCCTCAGGAACTACTCCTTTATACTTCCCCAATCTCCTCGATTCCAAGTTGGCTGTCCCTTGAAATCGATCTCCAGAATTGTAGATAACTCAGCGATAATCTCACAGGACTACGCAGAAACGTGGTGCTTCACCAAGACGTTATGACACAATGACGTTCTACTAACACCCTGTGATAAGGAGTGCAAATGAGGTTTCGACAGTTGAGTTAAAGGGTTTAATATTTATCACGTAGAATTAAAATTGACTAATATTAAACACTAGAAAGAGCGAGGAACTTTTCAATACATACCCAGTTGTTTGGAGGCAGTCAATGAGACTTCTTTTCCACTGAGTGGAATTTTTCAGTGAATTCCAACCAAATTTCACCAAATGCATCCCAGTATAACTATAGAACAGGAAATATCAGATGATGAGATGCATTGCAGAATAGTTATTTATAATACAAGTGCAGAAGGCATTGATATTCTTCCACGAGTTTAAAATTCAAAAACGAGCCACGAAGTGGCGAGTTTTGGAATGAACGAGTGGTAGAATGAGCCTTCTGTACGAGTATTATACATTATTTTCTCTAATTCATTGCATTTTCATTGAAATTAATGAAATATTTCCATAAATATAATTTAGTGATTTTTGTATTGAAAAATGTTGGCTGGCAGAACTGATTTCTTTAAGGCAAATTGATGAATTGACAGATAAAGCCGTGGCGGAAAGTTCGGAGTACCAACATAAAATAACAAAATATAACCATGAAAACTGTGCGTTTCTGATATATTCTCGCACGATTTTGTTCTACAAGATGTGGAAGAATGAACGGAATAACCACAGAATTAGAGAAATACTATACACTACGAAACACACCTGATTGACGAAAATTCCAAAGATCACCACATGCAATTAGAGCAGTAGAATATTCAAATAAGCTTCCATCGAGAAAAATACGGAAAATACCAGTTTCTTCAAAACGAAAAAGGGCTTGGATTTTCAAAATGCACAAAATACGATTACCGAAATAAATCCCACAATGGATGACTCTTAGTCAAGAATTCGAGCAATCGCAAATGATACCATCAGCTTCTAACCAAAATTTTTCCATAATCGCAGAGTCCCTGGCCCGTCAATTTTTCTCACACGAATATCTATGATCAACAGTTGACACCGGTAGCGCTTATGCACGCAGTACGAAAAATAAACAACATTAACCTATAAATTACGAAAAATTCCAAAACAAATTTGAGCACGTAACAAGTTCTAGCGAAACATAATCTAATGAATCTGCACTGGTTGCACTCGAATTTGAAGTGTCAGAGCACTTATTCTTCATACAAAAAAACCAAAAACAAGTTTTTTCCGCTCATCAGAAATACTAGGTTGAAATTCCATAATGACCTTATTAGCAGATCAGACAATAAAAATGAAACAGTATGGTCCATTGTAAATAACTTAACTGGCAGGAGGGAAAGAACAAATGAAAGTGTTGAATTGCTCGTTGATGGTGTTTTGCATAGTGATCCCAATGAATTATCAAAAATTATTGTCAATTATTTTTCCACAGTAACCGAAACCACTCTTCATTTGTACTATGGGGGATCTTTGTCTTCCTCATGTACTTCCTCAGTAATGCTGAATACAACTTTTTTCTTTCATCCAGTGATTGAGTGTGAAGTTGCTGATGTCATAAAGTTACTGAAAAATAATAAGTGTGCAGGAGCTGATTCTATATCTGCCAGAATTCTGAAGTTGATAAACTCAGATATCTGTGGGCATTTTACTCACTGTATCAATCTTTCTGTAAGTTCTAGCATTTTCCCTACTATCCAGAAAAAGACCATAGTTGTTCCAATCAAAAATCCAATTAAAAAAATATGTAATAAATAGTATCATGAATTATAGACCTATTTCTATTGTTAGTATATTTTCTAAAGTGTTCGAAAGAATTGTGTTCAACAGAATGATCAAATATCTAATATCTTGACAAGTTCAATGTACTCGATAATGCCCAACATGGTTTTAGATCGGGCCACTCAACGGAAACAGCTACAGTTTCCTTTATTGATTATGTGTATGAATGCCTTGACAATGGTTTGCATTTGAGGTTGAAAGAAAATTAGAAAATAAGTTAGTTTTATGTTTGAATATATTTATTCGGAATACGAAAACAAATGATTCTGTGAGAAATAATTTTGAAGTACCATCAAGACACACTACATTCCAGAGAAATATAATTCAATGGAAAGAATTGACGAGGCAATATATTTTCAGTTGTTCAAGATTATTAATAGTCTGCAAAAAAATGTATATTCCCGATTCAAAAAATCTATTTGATCTTGAAATAACCTTGCAATTAAACTCCAAGGTCACATTGAATGTCTGTCTTCGATGAACTCCTGAAAACTGAGAAATTTTCATTCGAAACATTTTCTGATCCAGGCTCTTCCCAATGAGTAATTTGGTCGTTTAAAATGCGTTACATCAAATTTTTCATTTAGTCAACTTTTCGACCTACATGTTTGATTGAATTTCTTCGAAGAAAATATTTCATATTTATTACTATTATTTAATTATTAATTTTCACTTTGTACCGCTAAGTGTGCACACATGTGTGCACGCAAGGCTAGTCGACGCTTCGGTCGATCGGGTCGAGCCAGCGTTGCGTCGACCGTAGATTTCTGCGGTAAAACAGTCTGATATGTCCTGAAGATTATATTTCGAATAGGCAAGTAAAAATGATATGATATATCAAAAAAGGAAAATATAGGCAACGAGTTACCTACAACATTAGTAGCATTTTATAGAGGTGGATAATTTCTTGTTAAACCGGATAATTCAAGAAGACCAAAATGATCTTGACCCAGTTGTCACAAAGGATCCCGATATAAGGGTCCCTTTACAATTGTTACAAGATTGACTTGTCTAATATAGTACAGGAGACATACTTGTTTTTATTCTGAATTCATCATATTTCAATAACACGAGGCAACATTTTTTCAGTGAAATTCAAAGAAAAATAATCACGGATATAGTAAAAATATCCTTATGAATAATTAAGTGCTATCTTATCTGTTAAATTAATATTAATCACATTCATTTGTGTTAGAAATCCGAAAAACAATGTACTTTTCAGAGCATAATAGATATATGGATTATTTTTAAGTCAATTTAATTATTATAAGCCAAGAGTAAACTTTAAGATATAGTTCCACTGAATATAAAATATTAATATATCATGAATTTTTGTTAGTCTTCTTTGTGGATTAGAATTCAAAATGTCAAAGTGGTTATTCATATTTTCCAGCCTTTTTTGCGTTTTTTTCAGTTTCGTAGAGCCGAAAACTGGTAAGTTAGATCTGAAAGGATTATACATTTCAACAACTATTTTCACGTGTTATCACTCCTGCTTACCTTCTTTCCTCTTATTTATTCGGTTGCCAATCATAATAGGTTTCATAAGGTTATAAATTCTTGAAGTATCGTTCGAAAATTTTATTACCTAGTTAGCTATAATTATCGCGGAATCGGAAGATGACTTCCAAAGACTATTAGATTTTTTTATAGAAGGGCGGAACAACTAAACATGAAAATTTTCAAGCAAAAGACCCAATGCATGTCCATAACAAGAGAACCGTTACGACACAAGCTTGTACTGGAAAACAGCATCATCGAACAAGTTATTTGTAATACCTCGAATGCAAAATCACTAGCTCAGGTTTCCTGGAAGATGAAGTGAGGAAACGGATCAACTGATATGGCCGTCATCATTGGGAAGCTCACCAAAACAATGGCGATACAGCTGGCAATCTACATTCCAGGAAACGAGTATATTAAAAAAAACGGAATTATCCTGGAAATGTGTCTCCTAAAAGATGAAGAAAAAATTGAACGAATCCTATAAAATCCATCCAAAAATTTTGTAGTTCGAAATGTATATACACTGCGCAAAAAAATTAACGCACATTCTGAAAATCTCAATTTTAATGAAAGTTAACTCTACATTGACTTTATAACTTATTTTTAATGTTCTCTCGGGAAGGTTTTAAACGAAACAAGACACATTAAATGGAAGAAAAATTCAGGATTTCACCGAATCTTATGTGAAAGAAGAGAAATAAACAATTTTCAAAATACTGGAATGCTGATAAGTGATTTGATACTTGGTTAATTACAGCTCGGCAACGACGGTTTATACTCAAAATGAGTGATCTTAAAATGTTCTGATCTAATCCTTCCCAGATTTCTATGAGTTGGATTCCTAAGTCATTAAGAGTAGCTGGATGATTTTCTGAACTTCTCAGCCTTCTATGGAGGTTGTCCCAAACCTACTCAATCGGATTGAGATCTGGATTTCTTGCTGGACATTCCATTCGAGAGACTTCAACCTCTTCAAGGTACTCCTGAACGATGCGCGCACGATGGGGTCTGGCATTATCGTCCATAAAAATGAAATTTTCACCAATGTATGGGGCACATGGCACTACATGCTCTTCAAGAATGTTCCTTATATCGGGTGTCCCAAGGTGAGTGGCCTATTAGATTATTATGAAAACTATTGATAGTAAAAATTTCAAATTTTGTGGATAGATATTTGGCCATATAAGGTACATTTTTAAAATAATTTCACATTTCCAGTGTTGCCGGATGTACGACAATTTGGCAACAACTTTGTTATTTTGAATAGGACATCCGGTATTTCTATTTTTTTTATGATACTCCATAAAATATCAAATCTATTCACTCTTACTTTTCCATCCCTATCTTCAAGGGTTTTTGAGTTATTAATTATTTTTCGAAATTTTAGATCAAATTGGCGTATTACGAAAATGACTCTAGTTCGCTCAATATTTGAGATTTAAGTCAGAAATTTTGCAAATCGTTAGATATTGATCTGATCTGTGTCACTGCTTTTGAATTATGGTTGTCAATAATACAGGACGGACCAAAAAAAATCATCATTTGCCAAGTTACAAAATTGTGATTAAGTCTATTTTTTCAAATTAGACACCTAGTATATTTTTCAATTCTTGGAATCAGTACAACACACTCTACAATTTTTCTATTCACGTCCCTATACCTATCTCAACTGGATTCCGAGTTATATGCGTTAAATGTGTATATCTTTCTTGAGCCATTATTTATAGAAAAACCTCGGAACAAAACACCTGTTAGGCAATAATTGTTTATTTTGACATTTATGGATTGAACTGATTCATTGATATATCGATCTACGAACGACAAAGAGAAAATAACAATACAAAAGAAATTAACACTTATTGAATCAATGTGAAATCTAATAAACGCATATAACTCGGAATCCAGTTGAGATAGGTATAGGGACGTGAATAGAAAAATTGTAGAGTGTGTTGTACTGATTCCAAGAATTGAAAAATATACTAGGTGTCTAATTTGAAAAAATAGACTTAATCACAATTTTGTAACTTGGCAAATGATGATTTTTTTTGGTCCGTCCTGTATTATTGACAACCATAATTCAAAAACAGTGACACAGATCAGATCAATATCTAACGATTTGCAAAATTTCTGACTTAAATCTCAAATATTGAGCGAACTAGAGTCATTTTCGTAATACGCCAATTTGATCTAAAATTTCGAAAAATAATTAATAACTCAAAAACCCTTGAAGATAGGGATGGAAAAGTAAGAGTGAATAGATTTGATATTTTATGGAGTATCATAAAAAAATAGAAATACCGGATCTCCTATTCAAAATAACAAAGTTGTTGCCAAATTGTCGTACATCCGGCAACACTGGAAATGTGAAATTATTTTAAAAATGTACCTTACATGGCCAAATATCTATCCACAAAATTTGAAATCTTTCACATCAATAGTTTCCATAATAATCTAATAGGCCACTCACCTTGGGACACCCGATATACCTATCAGCATTCATAGCTTCATTATCAACGACCACTAGGTCTGTGCGAGCAGTCAAAGTCAAAGATATTCCACCCCATACCATAACCGATTCTCCCCCGAAAGCAGTAGTATTCAGGAAATTGCACTGAGCATATCTTTCATGTGGACGTCTGTATACAAGGGAACGTCGATCACAATGGTAGAGGCAGAATCTAGACTCATATGTGAAGAGATCTCTTTCCCAATCAGCCTCTTTCCAATGGATATGCTCTCTCACAAAATCCAAACGCGCCCTTCGATGGGCTGGGGTAAGAGCTGGGCCTCTTGCCGCGACACGAGGCCTTAAATCATTTTCTCTGAGGCGATTTCTTATTGTCTGAGTGCTAATTTGCACCCCATGAGTTTGCTCAAGCTGATTTTGAAGGAGGCGAGCGGTTGCAAACCGTTAAGTAACGTTATTGAATGGCAGTTGTTACCCGTGGTCTACCCTGTCCTGGTCTTCGGACATTCATACCTGTCTCCCTGAATCGCTGCAACATTCTGGACACACTTGTGTGGGAAACTCCAAACCTTTCTGCTATTCTTGTTTATGTCCACCCTTGTTCTCGCAAAACTACCGATTGGGCACATTCCTCTTGGGTCAAATTGCGTGTTTCGCGTTGCATAGCGATCGAGTGTAGAAAATCAAACGAAAGAAAAACTATTGATCACTAGAATTGATCGAGAACAACTGATTTCAGAATGAAGCCAGTACATTCAAAATCTGATAATCTCATCTTTTTTTATTCCTGCTGGGAAAAAAACATCTGTATTGAAGAAAAACGTTGAAAGTGGATAACATATACATGCATAATTCTTCTTCTTCTTCAATCCTTTACTATGTGCTGGGATGTAAATTCTGATATAAATAATTATCATTGAGAACACCTTCAGTTATAGAATAAATTCGAGATTTCCATAATGTGCGTTAATTTTTTTGCGCAGTGTAGTTAAAAATATCAATGAAATCAACTAAAGTGATGAAACTCAGCTGCAGTAGTGGCAGCAGTAGAGTTAAGAAATACCTACCTCATACAGCGTATCCTCAGTGCTAGTTTAGCATGCCATCATCATCTTAAAGACTTCGTGTCAGACTCGGTCAAAGGCTCTCTCGATATCTTATAGTACTGTGGCTTGTTTGTTCTTAAATCCTTCAGTGACATTTCCGTATTCGGTAAGTCTCAGTAGTTGTAGTTCTGTGGAATGATATCTTTTCCGAATCCGTATTGTTCGGGTGATAGCAGATTCTGTACTTCACTTCAATAGTTTAATCTTTTTGCAATGATTGTCAACTTTTTCTTCAAGCGCTGTTAGTAGACTTATTGGCCTTTGGCCTGTAATTTGTTGAAATTTTCCCTCTATCCCTAGCTTGTTGAACATAATAACTTTCGCAGTTTTCCATCTTCAGGTTTTGTTTTCATTAATCCATTAGCTATATTTGTTAGCACTACTTTTCTTCATCTGAACATCTTCGTGACATGAATATCTTACCGGCAGGTTTCCTGATTTTCAATTCCTTGGTATTTCGTAGATCTCTTTTAGTGACATTCTTTCTTTCGTATGAGCCATAGCTTAGGCTTTTTCAAGATGATATCCCACATACTCCGTGTAGAGGTGGAATTGTAGCTTGCTCACGTTGTAAGCATTTTTTGCAATTTCCATACACAAATCAAAATGATGTTCAGCTTTGTAACCCTCTAATTCCATTTGTCTGTCCAAGTTATCTGGTGCATTTGGCTGTGTTTATTCAGTTCCTCCTTGTCTTTTTCTCTATGTGAAGTTTTGTGGATTTTCCTGAGTTTTTTATTTCTCTTATAAGTTCTCTTATTGCCTTTGAAGTTTCATCATGGGAATGCTTCAGGGCTCACCTTTAGTTTGTGTTCATATGCTTTTTATATTATCTCCTGTAGAATTTCAACTTCAATCTTCTAGTTTTTCAGGAGTTCTTATCAGTTTCATTTATTTATTTTATTTATTTATTTATCCTTTCACTTCCAACAGGCTAATGCTCAATTACAGGTGTAAACAGTTGAGTAAAACATATTCTAGTAATTTTCTCCTATAGTGTTTGTCTGTACATTTCTCAGCCTGTGAATAGTTTTGTTTGGCATTCTTCTATTTTCGTCCTATGTCTCAATATGAGTTCTATTGGGTTGTGGTCTGATGTGCCATTCTCCATTGTCGGTAGGGTGAACTTTAACGTAATGTTATTATGACGGTATCAAATATGTCTCGGAGGACATTATGACAGGGAACTTATGTTGGAATTTTGGGTCCCAGTTCCATGGAATTCTGATTTTAGCTTTGAGTCGTCGATATCTTGTATCGCATGCCCTTTGCCGATATTGCCATCGAGATTGCTGTACAGTCTAATGTCCCTTTCGAGACGGTTTCCTATTTCCTTCATCTTGATAGCCATAGAGCTGATATTGTTGTCTCCACTTTGTTCTTTGTGACAATATCTGAGATCTTCAGGACTCTGGATCAATCCATTTTCCGGATCTCTCAATATACCGGGTGTATTTTTTGATGGTTTTGAGCTTTTGAGAGTTTTTTAGCTTATGCTGAAAATCTCTTTCACTTACTTCACCTTTGTGGGGCGAACGGGAGTCAAATTTGCATTTTTTCCAGAAGATGTTTGCGTTTCGAGATTTTTAACTCATTCAACTTGGTAAATTCATCTGGTATATGCTTTTTTGTTTAAGGTCATATTTTCTGCGTCAGAGGATGAGACATATTTCTTTATATTGATTTTTGGGCGTTATGAATATGAGGTCATGTTATTTCTCTCTTCAAGCTCTGCGATTTTTTTGAATAGCCTGTTGATACTGGCAGTCAAATATTTGATCTGCTCCTTGCGTTGATAATTCTCCAGAAGGAGTTGTCTGTTTTTCTTGCAATTTTCTGTCTCCTCTACATCTTCTTTTACGTCTATGTCAGAAGCTACTTCTTCCGATGAGAAATCGGATGTTTGATCCTATGTTGCTATTGTTCAATAGCACAATCAAATGTTTGTTAAAATAACCTTAACTTGATTATATTATTTGCTCAGAATCATTGAGTAATTAACATAATAAGAGGAAGTACACGCAATTTTGACATGTCCCCAACATAACTAGATTACGTTGTCGGATTGTGATATATTTTCAAATCCACAATTTCACTATATCGTTATGAATGTTTATCATATTGATTAATTAATGAATGAAATATATTTATTTGAGTGATTCCTGGTTAAATATGCAAATTTGAATATTTGGAATCCGATATTTTCACTCATAATCGTATTTATAATAAGCAGAATATTTATTATTTTTTGTTTCTACCTGTTGAAACCCGAGGTTTGGAAACTTTTGCTCTCCCAGTGTCATCGGTTGTTTTACGTAGTTTGTCGAGCTTGAAGTTAAATATTTAGGTATTTATTTCCATATATTTAGGGTTGATATGAAACGTTGATTCACTATGGGACATAAGAAGTGCGTTCTTTGTGGAGAAACTCGCGAATTGAGTGAAATATGATATGTTTTAATTTCCGCGCTCTTCAGGTCTAATTTGATAGTTCCTGTTGGGGACAAAATTTGCTTAATGAAAATGGCATATGCTCTCTGTATCTATGTTTATTACTCTGAGCCCAGAATGAAGGATTAATATCTGGGCGTACCAACGCACCCAACACTGTCAGATTGACGTTCGTCTATGATTTTTCACCTCAACACCCCATACCACGTTGGATCAGAATGAGACAAAAGAGCGAAATATTAAGGTTCTGAGAAGCTGAGTTTGTGCTTACGAAATATTCACCTCATATTTATAATGGCTTAATTTGTATGGAAAACAAACGATCACCTCCCATTTCAATACCCATATCAAATCCCATTAATATCAGACCAGTATATCGCGATTTATCGAGTTTGAGTATTTTCACGTTTGGGAACGCTGAGTGCACTCCTTATTCGGAATTCGTATGGGACCATATTCGACCCTATCCAATTTTTTTCGTAATGATGAATTCTATTTTATTTCAGACAGAGTTATTTGCTATTATGGAAGTTGGGCAAACTATAGAAATGGTAATGGTAAATACACTGCCGAAAACATTGATTCTCACCTGTGCACACACATCATCTATACCTTCCTTGGGATAGAAAATGATGGAAATTTGAAGATTCTGGACACGTGGCTTGAACTAGATCTCAGTAAGTTCCTCGAGATGACCACATAATTGAGAATAAAGACATTATCTGCTTCTCAGGGAACCTAGAAAGATTCAATGCATTGAAAAGACAGAACTCAAACTTAAAAACATTGATCGCTGTTGGAGGATGGAATGAAGGTTCTATTAAATATTCTAGAGTAGCAAGTGATCCTTTGAAAAGAGCTAATCTAATTAATAGTGCGATAAAAATAATGGAGACTTATGGTTTCAATGGGTTTGATATCGATTGGGAATATCCTGCTCAAAGAGGAGGAGCTAGTGTTGATAAGGTACGTATCCAGTTGAAATCTGCAGCATTCTATAAGACAACCACTCACTAGAGATAGAGGACCTCATAATAAATGAGGACTGGTGGTTAAAATGTCCTATAAAGATATTGGTTTCAGAGATATGGCGTGATTCATGAAAAATGCTGAAACTATGAACTCTCACCTCAACGTTGAAATGGCAAATTTTAAGCTGATATTTTCGGGACTGTTACTATACGCATTCTCCATCAGCTCTCATAAAAAAATTAAAGAAATTGCAGGTCCGAAATAAATGATTTAAATTACGTGTCGGGTTGAAAATATCACTCGGTATATGAGATAAAAATTGTTTTTGAATGACTCAAATTTTGTAGACTTTCTATGATATGTTGAATTCGTAATATTAAAAAGTTTTCATATTCACTTGATGTATCAGTACTGAACTGAAAAATGTGGAACAATCATCCACCTAATATGTTTTCCACAGAGTATAGTCTTCAACTAAATAATGTAATAAATATCAGGTCATATTTCTCTTGTACACGTACTAAGGTGATGACATGAGTTCTCCCTTTTTCTGGTCGGTCAAACTTGAATAGAATTAATTTATTCCAACAAGAATTTCTTCAATGCAAACAACAAAAGATTGAAGGAAGTTCCTGAGAGCTATCAGAAAATCAGAAGATAAGTAGTTGATAATATCGTCAATATTATCAGTGAAAATTCTAAAATGAGTACTCAACGAGTGGCACATGTGTTAGGCTTGTCTCAATGTGTGGAGTACATTGAAAAAAGAAATTTTTCATTTCGAACATTTGCTCAATAAATTTTCTTTAATGAATCATATATACGATTGTATTTTGAAATACCTGATAATATTCATTGATTAATTAATAAATATTGTTTTTGAAGTGAATAACGTTCATTCCTATTCAAGGATGGAAAAATAAAAAAAAATGAGATTGAAATCTTTTCATTATTTATTTCATTTTCGATGTTGTTCCGGTCTAGAGTTATCATGCTAACCAACTGACGGCCGAACGGCACTACAGAACTGATTCCGGGAGAGAACGTTCAATAATTGCAGCTTTGTAACGAGTAACGGAAATTCATTTGGCCAATGTTGCTTCCAAATTTTACTGAAATGTACCTTATGTACAAAAAATTTAATACTGGATTGAATACGCTGGTCGATCCCTTTTTCGGTGCTTAATCATCAGAACATCGGAATCACAGACCTATTTTTCATGTAATTATTAATTTGGAACTTTTTGGTTTTCCACATTAAAGGCCGTTTTTGAAATACTAAAATAGAAATTTCATTATCTTATTTCGCGAATTGAATTCAATAAAATTGATTTAAATTGTGTTAATTCTTATCGACTAGCACGTGACTGCGAACGCCAATCAGGGCAATTTGACGTCAAAGCACTAAAACTAAGATGCATAGAATACCTGGTGTGTCTACTTATACCTGTAAAACTTTCAGACAAAACGGGAGATTTTTCGGATTTATACCTACTTGATTTCGAGGGATCGCGGGCTTTTCAGATGGCGCATACTTCGTTTACATTTGACATTTCTCTCAATTCTCGACACTTGTGAACCAAGGGCGTAGATCTTTTTTTCTTGGGGAGGGATAATCGAAAAAAAAATTTTTGACGACAACTTTTATTCATATCTGTAATGTTAGAAAAAGAAGTTTGATAATGAAGTTTGAACCAAATTACTCGAAATAATTCTTGTTGTTACTAATTCGGTTGTTCTTACCTTGTTCTCAAATGAGAGTTACGAAGGAAAATGAGAAATTACTTGGATAATTTTGAGAAAAAAAAGTTTCATGAATATGAGCCCACAAACGCTTTGCTTTCAATATACAGGTTGTTTCTAGTGTGTCGTACAGTTTATCAAATATTTATTAATCTTCGCTACAGATTAGGTAAATAACTACCAAAACTTATAGTTAATGCATTCATTAGAGCTTACTAGCTGGATCTTTATAATAATTTGGATTTTCCTGAGGATTACTAGAGATTTTTCTAGAAATCGATAGCAGATACGACAAAACTATAACAAACCAAAAAGTGTAGTACTGGACCAGAGTTTTTTCTACATTTTTCTAAACTAACAGCCATTCACCAAAATATAGTTTTGGAGGAAGGAAGCAGGCATCCTTCCAGAAAATATATCACCCTGTGGATTTGCATTCAAAATTAGCATATCACATAGTGAAAACTTTAAACTGGAATATTTATGGCCAATTCATATTAAATATCTTGTGAAGGGAAGGTTATACGAGAAAATAACTTGAACTTCAACACATGTATCTCAAAACAAAATGTTTGGGGACTCATGTTACAGGACTTTTTTTCTTGAAATGATCCGGAAATCTGTCATTTTCATTTGTATCTCCAATTTAGGAGCACCGTGTAATTACCCCCAGTATCTCCTATTTCTACGCTCTTGTCGTGAACTTTGAGTATAGAACAATAATATTTTATATTCTATGGTATGTCATTATATTCCATTCATTTGAGTAAAAATTCGATATGAACTGAATTGTAATTTATTGTGAATGTTTGCAGTGTCTAAAATCAGTATTTCCTTTTTAAACGGCGCCAGGCAGATGCGGGAATTCGAAAAATTTTAAAGAGCGCCACCTTACAGCACTCTGGTGAAGCAGACCACCAAAGCAACAGGTGGGTCTCTCAAAAAGTCTGAAACAAAATCGAATCAGTAAACACACCAGGTATTCTATGCATCTTAACTAAAACGTTCAGAACATAGACAAATTAATCTTATCCATAGAACTAGTTTATCTATGGATAAGAACGTCAGATGATATAACCAAACCGACTTGACTGTCAATATCAGCAGATATCAGTTCAGTTTGATAGACCGGTATTACGTACCATAGATAAACTAGTTAGTTTGTCTATGGTGGTGACTCTATTATGCAGTGACGTCACCATAAAACCGTGACAGAATGGAGCGTTCCAGCGGGAATTTTCAAAATTTTTTTTATTTACGTATTTTTTATTAGTACTTTCTATATTTTTCCATGAAAATATTTTTTTTCGTGTTTATATAGAGCTTATCTACAAATTGGAAGCAATTTCATAATATAGGCAACATCCCTATTATGTTATTGTATATGGTGCTAGTATATGTATCTTAGGTGTACAATTCAAACTACATATCCCATAAATTTCTTCATTTCCATACAAAACAGGAACGTAGATGAAAAAAGCATGTAAAGAAAAAAAAACTAATATTGATACCTATGTATCGGGTATCTCAAATTCGTTGTATTGTGAGGGGATTTCAGAATCCCTTTGGGCTAGAAGAAAAGGAATGGCACATTTTCAGGTTTGATTTTTGAAAGAATTAACTTGGTGGAAACAGCAAAGTACAACTGTTTTCAATGTATGAAACAAAAATATTCCATAAGCATTTTTTTAAGCTTCACACGGGGCGGTGGATCAACCAAATATTATATCTGTGAACTTTTGATAACTAAAATATTCGGTCACCGAAGTCTCCGGATTTCACACCGTTAAATTGTCTCCATTGGTCATATTTAAAGAACAGCATTTCTCAATTTGAAATTTTACACTGTTGAAAAATTTGATGATGTTGAACCGAAGACTTTGGTGGTCACCGGATATTTTAATTATCTGAAGTTCACAGATTATAATAGATAGGCACTTGGTTCATTTGCCGTGTGAAACTTAAACTTTTGATGATTCTCATATTGTGATAAGAAATGTATACATATATCAATTCACATAATTTTGAAAAGGGAAGAAAAAACGATTGTTTTTGCCATAGAAACTAGTACGGTTTACAAAAAGAAAAAAGAATTGTATTCAAACTTCGAAACTAATTGCAATAAAAAACAAACGATGACACCAATGGATCCTACTGAAAAAGTGCTTGTAAAACTGGTAATAAAGAAGAAAACGGTAACTTTTCATTTTACACCATTTTTCAATTTTCCCTTATGGCTCGAGAACAGTTTAACTCAGAATGTTGCTGTTTTCACCTAATTAATTATCTCAGAGCTCTAAGGGAATCTGAGATAACCTCACTAAACAATGAATTTGGGAAACCTGATACATTCATGAGATGTAATAAGTACAGGCAAATATCAAAAGTATATTTTTGATGACAATTGAATATTGTAATATTTATTCTACATAGGAAAAACACATGCTTGTTTATATTCATAGTCTTCATTGTTTTTCAGGGAAATTTTGCCATTTTACTGAAAGAATTCCGGGAAGCTTTTGACAAGAAAGGATTCATTTTAACAGCGGCCGTAGCAGCAGCGCCCTTTTCTGTTGACATATCCTACGACGTTCCTGCTTTATCTAAGTGAGTAACAATAAACTGCAACGTTTGAATAGATTTTCATGCACATATCCGAGCGCTTTTTCCGGAAGAATAGCGCGGTTTCATTTCGCAGATTATTTTCGAATCAATATTCGGATTCTCGACTCAATAGCAAATAATTGTGTTGAATGATTGAGACAGAGGCACAATGAAGAATTGAAGATAAAAAATTATTCCCGTCTGTCGAATGGAATAATGTAGTGAGATATTTTAAATTTTCAACGTACGAGAAAATTTTCTTAATTGAGAATTGCCTATTTTCAGCGTTCAATAAAAACGATAAATATTGTAGATAGATTTTCGGGAATAGGGAATTTTTCAATAGAAACTTTTTTTTTGAGAATTTTTTTTTCAGATTTCTGAAATATTAATAATTTTCCATATTTCGGCAAAAATCCAAATACCCCTTTTTCATCTTGATTTCTTTATGACTTTTGAAATTTTCTTTATGCTACTAAACGCTCAAAATGTATTTCTCTAGACATCATTACGAATAGAATCAGCTAACATACATAGTTTTAGGAACAGTATCGTTTGTAATTTTAATAATGATTTCATTACAAGTTTTCTACCTATCCCTATTCCTCAGTGCAATATTGTCATGAACTAGTTATGCCCACAATTTTAGCCAATCAGAGAAACCCTACCCTCGTAAATCATAAGAGTGTCATTCATCTCGAGCCATAAAATACAGTTCAAGATTCCATTGGCGTTTATTCTACAAAAAGGCGTAAACCTTTGGGAGGCGTTCCAAAAAGCATAATTCTATTTGAAAAACATCAATAATTAGAGCAAATCAAGCAATTTTTAAAAAATGTTTGCACCAATTCAAAACTCATAATATTATCACTGAACATTTAACGAAATGAGCAGTCTCTCTGCAGCTGAATAGTCATTTAAAGAATGTGTTTAGTTTCAAAGTTCCATTTGCGGAATACTATCGATTTTTTTTTTTTGAAAATCGAGACGATACCTCCAAGTTCACTATCACGTCATTGTTCACTCAAAAAATGAAATGAATCCGACCTGTATTTTGGACTCACAAATACAGTTGATTAGCACTGAAATAGCAGTGGTATGAACAAGGTATTGAACACCATTAAGCATTCATTGGAGATGTTCGAGAGAGCTTGGAATAGTTTATGTTATTCATTCTGGATTAACTTTGTGGGAATCCCTCTAGGACCAGGGGATTTTCCATTTTTTGATGTCTGCTTTATTTTTTTATGGATTCAAAGTCTACTATTATAGTTTTTCTCTGTATGTTAATTTCTGTTGTTGTTGGTGTCACATCTTCTTTTCTACCAATAGCTTAATGTAGTGACATAACCAATTGACGATGGATATTGTGTCAATATGTGCTGCATTCCGGCCAGGGCTTTTCAGTTGGTTGATCTCTTGGTATTTTCTATCCCATACACTTCTTTTTGCATCGTTCATTCTTCTTCTCGTCATTTCTTTCATATCCAGGTCTTTGTCTTCGTCTTCTTCGTTTTTAGTTGTTAAACATTTCATGTAAGCTTTATTCTTCATATCTACCACATTTTCTACTCCATTATTCTATCACAATTTTTCTTCTCTAGATCTTATTTTATGTGGTTATACATATTAGATGTATTAAGCCAACTGATGCCTGACAAATATTCATCTAGTATTTTCTGGATTTTTTTTCATACCTTCTACCTGCATACTATTCAAGTTTCACTTCTCATATGGGTCTTCTGTTGTTGTACTGATACTGTTTACTGTTTGTGTATGTGCTATTGGATGTTTATTATAATGCCAAGGAATGCATATCTTCGCTTTTACAAAGTAAGGCGCCGATAATTCACCCCCTCACTCCTCTTGTTTGATGCATGACAAACATCTATTGCATGCCGTGTACCCAGGAAGCAAGACTGAAGTCTTCGAGGACGTTGGGGTAGGTTTCCTTAGTAGAGCCGAGTGCGATTGCTTTCGACTTTTTCGTCGAGATGTAGTGAGCTTTTGTTCGAGTTTTTATTACTAAATTGTAACCAGCCTTCAATGCAGTCCCTTTTCTTCAATATAACTGGGAAAATACCTGCATATGCAATCGAAACGTTATTTAGAAAAAAGTTGCGAATGCAGTTCGATTTAATGTCTTTAGTAAACTTTGATATATCTCGAATCGATTCGCCAGATTAGTTCAGATTACATTGGAACTTTTGTGTATGAATATCGTGGATCAGATGAATCATCAAAAATTTCAGCTATGGAGAATTTACACGGCGAAGAATTAATCTGGATTTTCTGATAATGGTCTAAACCAAAGAATATTCCCTGTTATTTTCAGTAAGCGTCGAAAAAAATGCCAAGATGCAAGAAGATATGAGAAGCACGGAATTTCTGGATGTTAAGAAACACCAGTCATTCGTGAAAATTTGCGATTTCCATAAAAGTAATGATACAATCGGAAATATAAGAAAAAAAAAGCAGAATTCCCTTCTTCGAAGATTCGATGATGATGTCCAATCATATAAGCAAGGGAGAAAATCGAAACTTCCAAGCATAAATTTATCGGTTTTTTAAGGTCTTTTCGTTTCGAGTAGTTCAAAAATTCATTGTCCAGGTAGTATGTAACATCATATTCTATATTTTCATGGTATGTCTTAAAATATTTTTGAGGTGATCTACACATGTTTTCTTGAATGTCAAATGTCCTTCTCTCTCGTATTTGTTACCGAAAAAAAATTAAAAAAGTGATAGTCCAATAATGATTGTGAAGGATATTTTAAATGCTAGTTTAATCTGGTTTGAAAGAGCATAAAACCTTTGGTATTTCTTGATAGTCTTAACACAGTTCTTACTCCATCATCTCCACCAATGAACTTCAAAGAAGATATTCCTTATTCGTAGAAACAGCGTTTGTCTAAAAATAACAATATTTTTCCTCACTACATATTAGATTTTCATGCGAAAATACCTGGATAAACACCATGGCCTTTGGGTCAGATGATGAATCTTTTGATGATGCGTATTATGTTTGACTTACATATGAATCATTGGATGAACAACGAATTAATTCATGATGATTTTTCAGATATTTGGATTCCATCAATGTTATGGCTTATGACTTACATGGCGCATATGATGGAGTAACAGGTGCTAATGCCCCTTTATACCCTTCCAGTATAGACTCCTCTCCTAGTGCTAAAGCCCTGACTGTTGTGAGTATTAATTATACTTTTGTATAATTCATCTTGTACTTTTGTCGAATAAACTGTTTCATTAACAATTAACTTACAAAAAAAGAAAATAATACAATCTATTGTTTCTGATCTTGAATTGCGATATGATGTTCATGACCATTCAAATTTCTCATAAAAATGAAATTGAATTCAAGACAACTAGATAGATAAAACATATCTATCTGATTTGAGAATCTTGAAAAATATATTTTGCTCATAAAGGTGCGCTATGGGTAGCTCCTATAATCCTATAGAAAAAGACGGTGCGGGAGAGGCTAGCTCCCGATGTGTGGAGATGTTTTCATTCGGAGAGCAGCGTGATTTTGTTTTGGATACTTTCATTGAAAAGAGCAGTTCTATAACTGACATAGAGAGCTTTTAATACGTGGACAAACTCTAAACAGGCATTGTTTTCACCGCCAAAGCCCCTGAAACATAATTAGATTCAAAGCATCTAATGAGTAGTCCCCATATTGTTGTGCGAGGAAACATGCTTCTTCCCTTCATAGTTCAAGCTTACACTGAGGTATACGGACATACAGAGTTCTCAAAGGACGAAAGGACCAGAGACTGTTGACAGGCGATCCTTCAAGGAATGCCATCTTCGATTCTGTTAACAGACGATGAAATTCACTCCTATTTTCCAGAGTACCTATAAGCAAAATTACGGTTACTAAGCTACTGACAACACTCGATAGTTCCACCAAATACTCTTTCACTGAAACTTGACTTCCAGAAAATATATTGGTACATACCGAATCAGTAGTCCTGGAGTCGTCAGTCTACTCGTGTTGCACCTTTAATCTGCCGTCTGTTGAGAATTCGTGGAAATTACGTCAAGACTTTTAAACTAGTACTTTTTTTTTTTTTTTTTTAATTCTCACACAAGGTTTAATCCTCCGGGAGTTCACCTTCGAGAAAATTTGATTTCTGTTTGTTTCATGTCACGATTTTCTTTTTTTTCTTTCAAATCTTCCTTACATTGTAAAATGACTGTATTTTGTTTTGAATGTAGACTAATCATGAAATAAACATTATTACTATTATTACTATTACTATTACTCATTTTTTTTCACGTGCAACTGCATTTGCTATTTTCGGTTGAGTATTCTTCAATCATGTCGTATTTACAGTTTTCCAAAAGATTCAATTCAGATGGTGCATCTCCGAAAGCATTGATTAATTATTTCCAATTAATGTACCGGGTTTTTCACCATAATTTGACCCCCCCTCTACATTTGTTACTAGAAGAGGTACAAAAAAATGTTTTCTACGAATGTTTCACGAAATCGACTAGTATTTTTTAAAATGATTTTACAAAACGAAATATATACAGAGTGGTCAACATATTGATTGCAACTTCATTTTTTAAAATGGAACACCCTGTATATTTTTCTATATTTGACTAGCTCTATTTCCCCTGATTTCGAATATATAACATATGTTTGGCCTATCTCCCTTATTCTGAGTACCACAGAGTTTCAAATTTTAAGAACCACCTGGCCTGCTCAGTAATCAGTTTTCAAGTGGTAGGTTGCGATAACTCAAAATGCCTTTTTTTGAGTTATCTCGTTAGCAATTTGACTATATGTCATATCGTTGCCTACGAGATAACTCAAAAAAAGGGCCTTTTGAGTTATCGCAGCCTACCACTTGAAAACTGATTATTGAGCATGCCAGGTGGTTCTTAAAATGCCCTTTTTTGAGTTATCTCGATGGCAATTTGACTATATGTCATATCGTTGCCAACAAGATAACTCAAAAAAGGGCATTTTGAGTTATCGCAGCCTACCACTTGAAAACTCATTACTGAGCATGTCAGGTGGTTCTTAAAATTTGAAACTCTATGGTACTCAGAATAAGAGAGATAGGCCAAACATGTTATATATTCGAAATCAGGTGAATAAGAGCTAGACAAATATAGAAAAATATACAGGGTGTTCCTTTTGAAAAAATGAAGTTGCAATCAATATGTGGCCCACTCTGTATATATTTCGTTTTGTGAAATCATTTTAAAAAACACTAGTCGATTTCGTGAAACTTTTGAAGAAAACATTTTTTTGTACCTCTTTTAGTAACAAAGTTGAAGGGGGGTCAAATTATGGTGAAAAACCCGATACCTTATCCTTACATATGTTCTAGTTCAAGTATACCTCAAAAATTTTGGGTCCCTGGATTTTTCTGACACTAATCATCAATTTATGGACCATAACTAATAGATTTTAATTTTGAGTTGATCCAAAAATTATAAAGTGAAAAACCCAAAACATAGAGCCGTATCTCCCAACAAATTTTTCTAGCTAAGCATAAACGAAAGATATTTGTTATCATATTCGAATGAATTCACAGGATGCATCAATTAGAAACTGGATTGCAAGGGGTGCAGATCCTCAAAAAATATCAATGGGACTGCCATTATATGGAAGAACTTTCACTTTATCAAATCCAACTTTGAATGGCATTGGTGCACCTGTCGTTATAGGCGGAAGACCTGGTCCTTATACACAAGAAACTGGAATGCTTGGATATCTCGAGGTAAGTGAGAGTAGATAAACATTCAATTTTTTTTCGCAAACTTCGTCAACATTAGGTCATAATATTCAAGTCTTTTTTTATCTGGAAACTGCGTTCAAAAATACTCGGTTTACAGGCGGAGAATATGTGACGTGAGGGTAATTTGAAAGAGAAAATAAAGATTATATTGGCAGTTAGGGTTTCGGCAGGTTAATTTTTATATAGATAGATAGATATTGTAACCTCAATAACAATAACTTAGTATAATTGGTGAAATTACTATTACTTCAGTTCACACAGTTCAAATTGAATCAACTTTAAATTTAGCATTCAAATGAATACTTATATTTCATTCATTTGATTTCTGAATTGAAAGTTGATTGACTCTTCCACTCTTTTCACAGAAAGAGTTGGTCGAAAGAAATTTCTTATGAATTCATTTTCTCATATCAAATTTAATAGAATTTCAGGAGCTGCATCAAAAAGAATGGTGAAAATTTTTATTTTCTTGTAGTTTCTTCTGTTCCTTCTGTTATTCTTTGTCAAATAACATCGTGAATTCATATTATTATTATATTTGCTAATACAGGGTGTCCGGGGAATAACTGTACATACTCGTACCAGGGATAGAGTTGGACTAGCTGATTACTGATTGACTGTAAAAAATTAATTTCTGGATTTCCCTAGAAAGATACAGGGTGATTTTCCAACTTCATGGAAATACTTAGACCATCATAAAATCCAAACTTATTGACGAATAGTATTGAAACTTGGGAGATTATTGGTACATGCTAAGGTCGAGTCAGAACGATATCAATTATTTCATTATTCCAGGGCCGGACTCATTAATCTTCATTTAAAGTGTTCAGGGTAAAAAAACACTTTGTATTTCGAATTACAAATAATTGATTCGCTTTTTAGAAAGAAGCTAAATTATGCTTCAATTTGCGGTATCGCTTAAAGTTGTCACATCAACAATTATTTTTTTATGAATTTTTGAATTTGGATAAAGTTCGAAAATTTTAATTTATTTACCTGAACAGGATTTGTCATCTTGCGGAGTTCGAAAATAAATAATAGATTTTCTTAAAAAGTCACTGAAGGTGAGGAAGACTATAATAATTTATTGATATACTGGGTGGCCACCCGAGAAGTACTCTGAGAAAGAGGAGATATGATTTTCAGTTTGGGAGAATGTTACAAAATATCTTACTAAATTCAAAGATTCATGATCAAAAATGCACAGAAATAAAATTTCCTACAAGATAAAATATGAATTCCTAAAAAATATTTTGCACATTGGATAGCAAATCACAGAGTCACTTTGTACAGAACAATATTCAGTGATGAGGCTCAATTCACCAGAGACGGTGTGTTCAATATTCATAACTCGCATATTTGGGCCGAAAATAATCCACACAGTATAAGACTGAGAAATTCACAACATAAATTTTCAGTAAATGTTTGGTGTGCTGTGATAAACAAACATTTGATTGGGCCTCATTTTTTTGACGGTCGCCTTACAAGTGCGATTCATCTAGATTTCTTACAAAATATTTTACCCGGCATGCTACAAGGAATAAATATTAGAGGAATTTATTTCCAGCATGATGGAGCTGGACCTCATTTTGGTTTGGAAGTGAGAAGTTACCTCGACAATACCTATCCAAATAGGTGGATAGATCGAGGAGGACCTATTCCATGGCCTCCTCGATCTCCAGATTTCAACCCGCTAGATTATTTTTTATGGGGAAAATTGAAGGATATGGTATATTCTGAAGAAATCCAGTCAAGGGAACAACTGATGAACAGAATTATCAACTGTTGCGATATTTTAAGAAATAATGGCGATATGATTCGCAAGGCTGTATCCAATTTGAACATTCGGCAAGAGAAATGTATACAAACTAATGGTTTTCATTTCGAACCACTTCTGAAATAACGTTGACTCTGCAATTCATTCGTTTCTATTTTCGTTTTTATTAGGTACTCTTCAATGTATTTTAGTTTGTTTCATTTGTTATTGTTTCGTTATCGAATGTGCTTATTAAAGCTCTGAACTTTTTTGAAAATTTTCTACTAATACTTTCGCATTTTATATTCAAACATGAGATTTTCAGTTCTCTTCATGGTGAAAAATTCAATTTTTCGAACTTTATCCAAATTCAAAAATTCATAAAAAAATAATTGTTGATGTGACAACTTTAAGCGATACCGCAAATTGAAGCATAATTTAGCTTCTTTCTAAAAAGCGAATCAATTATTTGTAATTCGAAATACAAAGTGTTTTTTTTACCCTGAACACTTTAAATGAAGATTAATGAGTCCGGCCCTGGAATAATGAAATAATTGATATCGTTCTGACTCGACCTAAGCATGTACCAATAATCTCCCAAGTTTCAATACTATTCGTCAATAAGTTTGGATTTTATGATGGTCTAAGTATTTCCATGAAGTTGGAAAATCACCCTGTATCTTTCTAGGGAAATCCAGAAATTAATTTTTTACAGTCAATCAGTAATCAGCTAGTCCAACTCTATATCTGGTAAGAGTATGTACAGTTATTCCCCGGACACCCTGTATAATATCTAATCCATGTTTGCTATTCTGTCACGATGAGTAGCATATATTCGAAATAGTTTCAAATGTTTTTCTTATTGCGCCATATCGGTACACGAATATATAGGGTGTCCCAAATTTGATGCTCACTGAAAGCATCTCGAGAACTATAAGACTAATAAAGAGTTGAATACCTCATTTAGAATTTTAGAGTTTCCAATGACATATCAACTTTGGTGCTTAACATGACTTCTTTCATAATTCATGTCTAACAAGATAACAACAAAAAAATTAAAATAATTCAAATCTAAGTTTGCTGAGGTCAACGACTCAACGTAACCTTTATTATGTAATAAAGTTGTACTCTCATTGTAATATTTTGATGAATAAACAATATATAGTATATAACATTACTAGCAAGGTAAGAGGGTTTTTACTGGCGAATGGAGGATATAATTGACGAGCCGCAGGCGAGTCAGTTACCTCCTTGAGCCAGTAAAACCCGTTACCTTGCGTGTATTGTTTTATATTTTATTTGTTTCTCATTTGTAAAAAGGTTAGATAAATTCCAAAAAAATCCCAATAATTTGTCTCAAATGTCGTAAGCTATCATAGACATGTCTATGTAAGCTATGGAAGCGTTGCCATGAACATGTCTGGCTATTTTTCTTTACATTTGTTTTGGCGAAAGCGAGAATGAATGTACTAAAAGAAATTATTGAGGCAGCCAGTAGTGTAGCTTCAAGTTTATTACCTGCAAAATCAGCTTCAAGGTACGAGCGAGAATACGACGAATTCAAAAAGTGGCAAAACAAAAATAGTGTGATTGGGGTAACTGAAGATGTTTTGTTGGTCTACTTGAATCAACTATCAGCTACATTCAGCTCTAATACTTGATGGACAAAATGATCTATGCTGAAAAGCTGCTTGGAAATGAAAGAAAATGCCCCTGTTCGCAGGTTTGTTTTCCTTAAAAAATTTATTGAAAAATATGACGTTTAGCTGTCATTTGCAGATTTCAAAAGGTAATAGCGTTTCTGAAACGAAAGAATGATCGTTATACGCCAAAAAAAGCCAAGGTATTAAGTAAAGAAGAGGCTGAACAATTTCTTTTACATGCTCCTGATGACCAGTGGTTGCTGGCGAAAATTGTAACAATATTTGGGATTTTTGGATGTTGTCGATGTGACGAAATTCTCTCCTTAAACATGAATGATGTAGAAGATATGGGAAAATACGTTATTGTGACATTGCGGCAACCAAAAATTTAACAACAAGAAGATTCACCATAATCGATGATGGCTGCAGCTTCAAGCCTTGCATGTTATACAGAAAATATGTAAATCTTCGGCCTCCTGGAACAGAAAGCCTAAGATTTTTTTTGACATACCGACATGGAAAGTGCCACATATATGACGATAAAACGAAATTTTCTAATGTAAATAATACTACTAACTTGTAAAAATTTTGCAAGTTAACTGTCAGTTTTAGAAGTTAGTGACTTGATAAAATAAACTTTCTTGATTAATATTGTGTTTTTGGAAACTGACGTTTACAAATGAGAAACAAATAAAATTAGTATAAAATCTGACAGTCCCTGTCGCTTGATAATTTCAGGCATTAATACGTTTCCTTGAATTTAACAAATGAACTCAATTTAAAATAAGATTTAAATTTCTAACAGAAAAAATCATTGGTACAAATAATTTCAGACGCTCAAATTATAACTTTCATCCACAAACATATTTTCGCTATCGTTTTACATCTCCATAAAAATGTAGTTATTCATTTAATCAATATACGGACTTCTATGAGAAAAATCTGTAGCAATTGGTCTTATAACTAGAAGTCATTATCGATTGAAAGCAAATATCTGAAAAAAATTGGACGACCTTTATAGTTATTAATGTCTCAATATTTCAGATTTGTGAATTACAACAACAAGGAGGTTGGACCGTGAATTGGGATGATAATACTAAAACACCATATGCTTACAAGGGCGATCAATGGATAGGTTACGATAACTCTGAATCCATTAGATTTAAGGTAAGTAGAATTTAAGGGGAAATGTTCCTTTTAATGCTGCCAATTCATTTTTTCAGGTGCAATACGCAAAGGATCTCAATTTGGGAGGTATCATGATTTGGTCTTTAGAAACAGCTGACTTCAATGGAATATGTGGAGAGAGTTATCCAATTCTGACGTCCATTAAAAAGACAATAAATGTGAGTTATTTTCCAATGAAGAAAATATTTTCAGTTGAACTATTCAAGATGCAATATAACAGACGTAGGCTTGTTTCTTGGTGATGAATATAATTGAAAAAATCGAAAAATACCAAATTATATGTCATATCCATTTTGGTTCTTCAAAAATTTGATGAAATAAATACTTGCGTACATATAAATGGAAAATATTCCCATTCTGAATAATTATTCCTATTCATATTTCAATTTCGACATGAAAATATTAATAACGCCCCTTGTTATTTTCCAATTTACGCTTCGAAAGGTATGGAATTGAAAGTTTGAATGCATAATAACTGTATTTCCGCTCTCAATTTTTAGTGAATTTTTTCAATAACAATACTTTTTAGTTCAAATAAGGTGCTCACCTGAAATTAAATTCGAATTGATCCATAAGTATAAACATAAGAACTTATGACCTAAGCAAGCTTGTATGTCATAAAGTCCTCAATACCTAAATGAACAAAAAGAAAACCCGATACATAAATTCTCTAGTTACACTTTTCTTTAATAGTGTCTGAATACAATTTAGTGGTTTACTCTTCATAATTTATGAATTACTATAATAGAATATTTGTTTGTTCCTCAGTGCCAGTTTGCCAGTGTCTGCATCTCATATTATCTACAGTTTGGTGTTTATTTCATACTTTCTTCAACCCTGTTTATTTTATTTCGTATTTATTATTATTATTATTATAACGTGATACAGAGTTGGGGCTTAGCCTGTAAACTCTAAAATATGTTAAAATAAGTAATGTTGTCATAAATTACAAGATAACAAAATATAAAGAAATTATAAGAAGAAAGGGATAAAAATAAAATTCGAGCTATTGAATGAAAAAAGATCACAAAAAAAAGAATTCAATTTCACAAACACACATCATTCTGTGAGGCCCACAAGTCGAATTTGTTCTTGAAACTGTTCACACTAAGCGCACAAACTATATCGGTCGGCAATCTGTTCCAAACCTCGAATACTCTGTTGGAGATGAAGTACTGCCTGGTGGTGGTGAAGAATCTCTCACGCGAGAGTTTGAACGTATGTCCTCTGAGGTTATTTGAGTTGAGCACAAAAAGATGACTGAGGTCACAACCGAAGAAACTATGTAGCGATCTATAAGTTATTATGAGATCGCCCCTTAACCTCCTCAACGAGAACCTGAAGATATTCATTAGGGCTAATCTACTTTCATGGTCTGGACGCACAAAGCCATATGGTATTCGGATAGCCCTCCACTGAACCGATTCTAGTACAGTAACATCCCTGATGAGCCAGGGATACCAGACAGGACCGGCGAACTCCATAACTGGACGAATGTATGTCTTGTACAATTGCGCTGCAGTCATAGGATCGCAACCAGCGAAGGACCTCCCGAAGAGATAGAGAAAGAAGCTTTCTTGCTCTGCTCGTGCAGTGTGCTATATGCTGACTCCATGACAGATCATCCGTCACAATCACACCCAGATCGTTGTGAGCGGATACATTTTCAATCAGCTGCCCCTCAACATAATAAGAAAGTCTTGGATTCATCTTTCCTAAATGTAACACCTTATACTTTTGAACATTTAACGGAAGCAGCCAGTCATCACACCACCTCGCCAGGGTGTTGAGATCCTCCTGTAGGACAGAACGATGGGAAGTTGGATAATTGAACAGCTTTGTATCGTCCGCGTATGAACAACACTGAGAACTTATAGATGCCGTCAGATCCGAAATATATACAAGGAACAGAATGGGACCCAGAACTAAACCCTGAGGCACGCAACTTTATTGAGCTTTTGGTGAATTGTGCTAATTGAATATTCAGGTTCATTCTATTCTACCTTATTTACGAAACCTTTTTGTGTGAAATCTTCATGTATATTAAATATTCTTATGTCTGCTTCTATCGGCCAAAAATTTGGTTTATACATTTGTACATTTCCTGGAGGTATTTCTTTGGTCATGATATCTTCTTGTACAATTCATTGATTTCGGTAGGTACTCTACTATCATTCCTTCATTTTTATATAAAAAGCCACAGATTTTTCCTCTCGAGAATTCTTCCGATTTTTTCCAGTTCTTTCGGTATAAATTTGTATAATTTTAATATTTCTCCAACAATTCACTTCATCACTTCAATGAATTCTTTTCCTTCGTTTTAATTCTTTAGCCTGTTCTGTATATTATTTTTCCGTGTTCAAAAAAGCCTTTGGTCAAAAATTTTTCTCGCTTACATATTTTCTTGTGTGTAGTACAGCTCACATATCGTTTTGTGGTATTTCATCTCATCAGTAAGAATTCCGAATTATAAATCGAAATTTTGAAGGTTATATATGAATTTTGAATTATGAGGAGTTTTGAATCAAAATACATACTTATGTTTATTTCTTCATAAAAACTTTTCAAAGTTGTTCATTTGGCTACTCATTGCCAAGCTCGAAGCTTTAGGCTTTAGATCACCATTACACGAGTGGATTTTGGAACGTTTGATTCGGTTTACACACAATTCGTCAAAATTTCTGATGTATTGTCCGATGGTGTTGAAGTGAGTCGGGGAGTTCCACAAGGATCGCCTATAACACCACTTTTATATTTATGCTCCATCAACGAAATAAACATAATTTTATTCTATTTGCGGACGATCTGAAATTATTTCGGCTCAAGTATAAATTTCCTGGATGATTGCTCACTACTTCAGAGAGATAACAACAACGTTGTTGAATGGTGTATTCGAATAGAATGGAAATTAATATGAAAAACTGCCAGACTATGCTATTTTTCCGAACCAATTCAATAATATTGTTCAATTATCCAGTAAAAACGTGCCTACTAGTACCTCAGTACAGTCAGAGACCTTGGAATCTTGCTGGGTACTGATTGGAGTTTCGCTGAGCACATAGAATGATAGGCTTCCTCAAAAGACATACACAGGACTTCAGTGTCTCGTCCATGAATTGTTAATTATTATATATCAATATATATGTAAAACGGCGTAAATAACTGAATAAATAAAAGGGCATTGAATGCAATTTGGTGAGAGTTTTGTTGATAGGAATATGGACACTTCAACATTAGAATATGATTCTTTCCACATTCACACTCAAAATACAAACACAATATTAACTTCATGAAAATCCCCATATTTATTATTTTTTTCTTCCTTAAGGAAAATGACACAACCACCACTGCGTTGCCTGAACCAACTCCCTGTAGAACCGAGAACTGTGATGAACCCAAACCCAACAATAAGGATGATTCGAAGGAATCCAAGGATTCAGAATCATCTCCTGAAAAATCCGCAACCACAACAACTACCGCGAAACCTGAAAACGATAATAACCCAAAGAATTCGGATGATACGAAATCATCAAGTGCTTCTGATGAGTCGAAATCATCTGAAAGTTCAAACGAGTCTAAACAAAATGACGACTCCAGTAAAGATTCTAGTGGTAGTAAAGAGCACAATGAAGACTCCAAAGATAGCAACAAATCCAGCGAGTCAGATAGCCAGGATGATTCAGAGGCCAGAGGAAATGGAAATGAAGAGTCCGTTTGCAAAGAGCTAGGTTTATTTAGGAATAACAAAGATTGTTCTGCATTCTTCTACTGCATTCCTGATTTGAATGGCATACGCAAAGTGGATTTCAAATGTTCAGATGGTTTGGTTTTCGATTCTGAATTTGAAACTTGTAATTTTAAGAGCTTGGTAGATTGTAATGCATAATTATATTAGGGAAATTTTTATGTAAAAGAAATGAGAACTATTTCCGAATAATTAATAACCTATAAAACCAAATGAAAGTTGTACCTAATATTTTTTCATTTATATTTTTCAGATTGAAAACCTGAATATAGAGCATACGAAGTTTAAGCATAATATTAATCATTCCTATGAGGAAAAGTCAACAATTTTCATTTAATAAATGATAAATTATTCAATTACGGTTTTGGGCTAATGCCCTAAATTAGTGGAATAGCACCCTGCTCCACACTTTTTGAGATGGATTCTGTACCTAAAACACCACTTCGCTTTGAAAATGAAGTCAAGATGAAAGTTTTTCATGATTGTTTCGGAAAAAATGCATAATTCAATTATGAAACTAACTCACCAAAACTAACTAACAAAAAAGATGAAAACAATAATTTATAGACAGGGTATATATTTGACTTCTACATACAGGATAGTTCAAAAATGTGTACCGACCTTTCTGGGGGTGATAGTGCATTGAAAAATAAGTATAGTTATTTGATGAATGAACTTATGACCCAAAATGCATGTTGAAGGAGATATATTCTTCAAAATTGATAAAATTGTAAAACGTGACAGTATAACTTCTGAACGGTGAATTCCACCAGATTGAAATGTATGTTGTTAAAATACATTTTTTTATTACACTTCTACATTGCTGATAGTTATGAAGGGTAGTTTTTACAGGGTGAGTTATAATTTTTTTTGGAAAACTTCTTTTGTTGTATTCGTTTTGGTGAAAAAATAAAAGCATTCGATGGAGCGAAGAAAAATACATGAGAAAGGTACTCTCAAATACAAAAAATTGAACCGTTTTCGAGATATTAGAGTAAGGTAGTCACATGTTGTCAGCAGATTCATTCATCGGGAGATTTATCGATAACGATATTTGAGCAGGGCATGAACAAATTTCTGTTCTTAATTTTGTCGATAATATAATAAACTTCCTGTGCCGTTCATAAACAATAAGTAGTAAGTACATAACAATAAGTCCGCCCCAATAAGGTTTGGATGAAAAAAAAAGGTAGTTAGTTCAAATATACTTTACTCATGCACCTAGGTAAGGACACCTGTGTGTGCAATTTTGGCAGAAATATACACTAGATAAAAAAGAGAAAAATAAGCATTGTTATTTGTTGACATGGTGTTACATAACAAAATCAAAGACAGAATCCACCGCAGTGGAAAACAACTCCCCTCAGAATAAAGTTTTCTATTACATTTAACTGAGTTAAGGCACTGTCATAGAGCAGGTATTCTAACCAAGATTAATTTGTCCTTTAGGTCCATAAATTTCAACTGGAATGAAACGGAGTAATACTGTTGCCTTGTTCCATTTCGTAAACAGAGAGCCAGTTGCTATTTGGTTCTCAATTAATTGATGAGTTTCATTATGAGGAAGAGGATGATGTGCAAGTCTGCATCCATTCGTCCCGCCAATTTTCTTATTTCTATATTTCACTTTTTGATGATTTCTCTTGAGACAAGCAAAACATATTATTTTTTTTGTTTTCACAATATTCCATCTACTTTCCATATCACCCATTTCCATTTTGGACAATTCTCTCCAAAATAACTGCATTTAAGAATTCCTTGTTCTTGAGTATGAACATTCGTTTTGTTCTTCCTCATACACCTTCTTACTCATACCCAATGGAAATGCCAACGTTTGACAACAAATATCAGTTCTTTCATAACGAAAAATTTTCAAAACACAATAGATCCGTCAAGATACAGACCTATAACATGCTTATCAACAATTTACAAAATCATCACATGATGTTCAACATCTCGTATCTATAAACATTACGAGAAAAATAATATACCTAATGACTACACAGTAGAAAGGATGTTCCACTCTTTATTTATTTGCATTATTCATAACATTCTTCTTCTTCTAGTTCCATCTCCTATCGAAGGTTGGAAACCATCATAGCAATGCGGATTTTGTTGACCGCCGCTCTTTATTATTCTTTATAACATTAGGGAGCTCAATCTATACAATTAGAACATCATTTTGGGGTTGTCAGGGATAATAGAAAATATCGGTAGCAATAAATATTTGTTATCAATAGAAAATCGAATGACAATCATTTAGTATATAGAAAAACAAAAACACTTTTACTTTTTAATATCTTTGATTTTCAGCAATAAATCTAAATATTCTTGTTTTTTATTTCATCATTTATTGCGTTCAGGAGAGGCCATTTACGACCGCCGCAGATGCCCTTGACGTCATCGGTCTCGATAGACCAGATCATTATACCAGAAATCCCTTCTTGCTTGATGTATTTTATCTGAAACAAAATTGGAATATTCAGCGAAAATAAAATCAACATGTGGTACTTTTGGACAGTACAATAAATGATGATTATCGGTGTGTATGAATTGCTTCTATCTTTCTTCCTTATGCTATTTTTTTCAAAAGCTCAAGATGTAAACAATCATTCAAACAAGACAATTGGTGTTTAGTACCAGATGAGAGGGATACCTAAGCCAAGAAGATCTTGTATCGAGCGTAGGTGCAACTAAAGGGTTGTCGTGCATTTTCCAGTTTTAGTTCAATTCTGTCATTTCCATTACAGTCCACTCATTTTCCATTGAAGTGCTAACACACACATCATTATTCTTGTAATCTCGTTGTTTGGATTAAAAAGCATGTGTTAAGATTGAAAACTGCTGTTGTTAGATAACTAAAACAGGTCCTATTTTTTTGCACTTGTTCAAGAGAAATATCATTTCGTTTAGAGTCAAGACAAATTACCGCCTTAGGGAGAGATCCAATTTGCCGCCCTTTGCAGAAGTCTACTCTGCAGAATGCAAAAAATCAATATATACTAACTGTCGAAAAAACTGCAACATCCAAAAGAATCTGTTTAAATTTTATTATTTTTTCTTTGCTTAAACAAAGATAGTATAGTAAGGAGTAAATGATTAAATTTGGAAAAAAAATCGTGAAGGTTTTTTCATGTAAACAATTTTTGTTACTCAAATATTGTAGTCTTTTTTGCAAGTTTTTTAAATGTTATAACAAACCAGCTGTTCGAGGAGATCCCAAGTCAATGTTTAGTTGTTGTAAATGCCTAGAGAACGTGTACGCGGAATTTATCGCTAGTGAATTTGAAAGAGGTCGAATTGTTGTTCTACAGGGGTTGTCATTTCGAGAAATCGCTAACCGTACGAACCGAAATCCAACTACTCTTATGAGATGTTATCAAGAATGGTTTGATATTTTCCAAAATTTTGACATTGTTGATCCGATTGGTCGCTGTAGAAAATAAAAATGCAAGCAAAGTTTCAATCCGATCGGATCTGCAACCATGGAAATATTAGGTAGTTCTTTTTCACTATTCTCTGTGAGTTTTCCATGATTCTTTTAAAACGATTATGTCAACCGACTTTGCTTGAAAATGTTATTACACATGATTAATGCAACAAAATTTAACCAGTGATTGCAGAGACGAAATTAGCCGACCCGCGTTTTTCATTTTTGTTCAGTGGCATGCCATTTCGGAATTATAGCCTCCGGAATTTCACCTGAAAAGAAGTTCTTTCTTCCATATCTCAAGCCTCGGCTGTGCGAACTTCACGAAATCTGGTATAGAGGGGTTTTCAGTCATTCCTTATCTGCTACTGATATTCTTTCCTTCCGGAAGCCCTTCGGAGACCCTTATCTGATTGCTTTATTACCTTTGGGACCAAGTTTTCCAGATAACAAATTTGAATTTTCAAAAAATGTTGATATTTTCAAAAACAACAATCCATTTCCAAAATTTTTTGTCTCGCAAGGATTTCGAGAAAAATTCACAAAATGTGATCAGCGAATGACAGACTGGTAGCGCATAGATTTCAAAGTTATTATCGAACATTGCAACATTTTATCAACGAAATTATTACTTTTATTCGTTCTCAAATACTTATCATCAAATTATTCAATGAAATTATCATCAAGTCTTATTCTTTCAGAAAAATTATAACTTTTCCCGTTCAGCGAAGGTTCAATTCGACCTGATTCATCAGGAGTCCCAGTCAAAATTTTAATATTCTGATACATTGAAATTCTGAAAAACTTCACACAAGTGTTCCTTACGTAAGTGAGGACGATGATGATGACCAAACTCAAATTAGTACCGTAATCAAATAGTTGGAATTACTTCGGATTTTGTCGTTTGGCAAACTTATTTCATTGAAATTCCAAACATTTTCAAGAATTATTATTATTATTATAATTTGATTTGAATCAAGGACATGGTCCTGTGAGATTCAATATACATAAAGAGCATTACAGTCATACGAGCAGTTGGGCACAAGAGAAGTACATAGCAGTGTTTAACAGACATATAGAAACAACCAAAATATGTAGGAAAAGAAAAACAAACAAAAAATAAAGAACAATGATGAAAGCAAAGATATTCCAGCGTGATAAAAAAAAAACTAAATATCGTCATATCGATTTTTAAAACTGTTTTCAGATGGAGCATTCACAACACTAGGCGGAAGGGAATTCCAGTATTCAAAAACCCTATTGGGGAGGAAATTTCTCCTCGCAGTGGAATTGAATCGTTCCTTCTTCAGCTTCAGGTTGTGACCGCGCAACCGAGTATCACAGTTCAGTGAGAAAATGGAGCATAAATCAGCGTTGATGAAATTGTTAAGGATGCGGAAAGTCATAATGAGGTCGCCACGAAGCTTGCGCCGTTCGAAAGTGTCGAGGTTTGCGAAAGCAAGTCGCTGCTCGTACGAAGGCCTTACCCGGCCGAACGACATACGTGTGGCAGATCGCTGAACGGACTCCAGCAAATGACGATCGCGCACTAGCCCGGCACTCCACACTGGACCCGCAAACTCCAAAATTGGTCTGATGTAGGTTGTGTATAGTTTGACCGCCGTGGAGAATGACAACCGGGAGAAAGATTTACGCAGAAGGTACATGGATGAATTAGCCCGTCTGCACACCGAAGCTATAAGACTGGACCAGGTCAAATCACTCGTCACCATCACTCCCAAATCAACATGGGAATCGACACTCGATAGGGGGATATCATCAATTCTATACTGGAGTTTTGGGTTTGACCTGCCGATATGCAACACGACACACTTCGAAATATTTAAAGGGAGCAACCAGGTTCGACACCAGTTCCGCAACTCATCCAGATCACGTTGAAGTTGTAGAAAACCATTGCAGGGGTCAGCAAATATTTTGGCGTCATCAGCGAAGAAAGAACTCGGCGACCTCAGAAGGCAAGGGATGTCAACGGTGTACACCAGAAACAACAGTGGGCCAAGTACGGATCCCTGAGGAACACCACTCAAAACCGACTGACCAGACGAATAAGCGCCACCAACCCGAACACGAAAAGATCAACCGGTCAAAAATGCAGAAATCCAGCGGAGCAGCCTACCCCGAATACCGGAATGTTCAAGCTTCTATAAAAGTCTGCGGCGCGGCACACGGTCAAAAGCCTTAGAAAAGTCCAAATATATTACATCCACAGATCTTCCACAATCGATCTCAGCAGACCAGTCATTCACGCACTGTAACAGGTTAGTTATTACCGATCGACCAGGGTCGAATCCTTTATTTACAGTATCGTTTATTATACAATTTAAGTTAAGAAATAGTTAATTTAGTAGTTGCTCGAAGTTAACCGTCTTGTCAACGCATACCCGCAAACGTTTCAAAAATTTATCTCGTACTTTACTGAAAACGTCTGGTATTTGCCTGATTTCGTCGGCTACGCCTAAGATTCTTCCTTGTAGTTGTTCAAGAGTTATTATTGGTTCGGCATAAACGAGTTCCTTCAAGACTCCCCAGAAGAAAAAGTCCTTTGCGTTTAATTCCGGAGATCGTGGGAGCCATATTATGCCAGGGGAATTGTTGCCGATCCAACGTCCTGGGAAATTTTCGTTCAACCACTCAGTTACGATCTGTGCCCGATGTGGTGGAGCGCCATCGTGCATGAGCCACAAATTCTGTCTAATACCAAGGGGAACATCTTCCATGAGAATTGGTAATTGTTCTTTCAACGTATGGAGCATTTAGACGATTTCCTCCAATCTCCAACAATTCCTGCACAACAATTAACCGAAAATATTTCTTGAAATGGGTTTATCTCACCATGTGTGGATTTTCCATAGCCCAGTAATGGAGGTTATGTAAATTCATTATTCTATCCTTCGTAAAGGATAAAATACTTCAAAAAATCTGGATTCTGGTTAAAACGATTCAGAGTCCAAGTCCATTCATAGAAACTTGTTCTTCTTGGAAAGTCTTCAGGTTCCTTGAGTTCCTGAACTGGAAATGAAAGGGCTTTAGTACCTGTCGGTGGATGAACCTATGCACTAGTTTTTTCGAAATTCTGGGCTATCGTGATGAGCGTCTTATGCTTATTTTCGGATTTTCTTCAAATAGTTTCGAGATATTCTCTTCTTCTTGCATCGTAAGTGAAGAGCTTCTACCTGCATTTGGCCTCTTCACAGTAACTGACCCTGTTTCCATCAGCCGTCGGTGGATACTCGAAAAAATTTGGGGATGAGTAAGTCTTCGTTTCTTGCAGCATATAATCGACGAGCCAAGTATTTCCACGGGCCTCTCCGTAAATGAAATGAATTGAACTCTTTCTTCAACGGTATATCTTTCCATTCTCCCGAAACTGGCAGAAACAATAATCAGAATCTTCGAGTGGATTAATGGAATCTGGCGAATTTTTATTTTTACCAATGAAGTACGGACATACGCAACGTTTGGTTATCACGTTGAATTCCATAAGCACACAGTTTTTCATTCTATTTTTACACTTCATTGTTTACTTCGAATAAATTTTCCAATTTTTCTGAAAAAATCAGACTTGATGATAATTTCATTGAATGATTTGATGATAAGTATTTGATCACGAATAAAAGTAATAATTTCGTCGATAACGTGTTGCAATGTTCGATAATTACTTTGAAATCTATGCGCTACCAGTCTTTCATTCGCTGATCACATTATGTGATTTTTCTCGAAATCTGTTTGATGAAAAATTTGCAAGAGACAGAGAAGTTTAACAATGGATTGGTGTTTTTGAAAATATCAACATTTTTTGAAAATTCAAATTGGTTATCTAAAACACTTGGTCCCAAAGGTAATAGGGCACTCAGATAAGGTATCCGAAGGGCTTCCGGAAAGAAAAAATATCAATAGCAGATTAGACATGACTGAAAACCCCCCTATACCAAATTTCGTGAAGTTCGCACAGCCGAGGCCTGAGATATGGAAGAAAGAATTTAATTTCAGGTGAAATTCCGGAGGCTATATTTCCGAAATGGCATGCCACTGGACAAAAATGAAAAATACCGGTCGGCTAATTTCGTCTCTGCAATCTTGAAAAGTTGAATAGGATCTGTAACAACGGAATTATTGTGTAATTTTTTTTATACTATACTTAGTATTTCTGATTATACAGGGTGTCCCATAAGTGGCACGTCACAGTGACACCGGAGGTAGGTCAGCTAAAGAGGGACCTAACCAGCCTAACATGACCCCAGTAAAAGTTGCATGGTTTTCGAGTTATTACCAAATTACGTTTTTTAGTGAATTTTCACCTTTTTTAACATTGTCAGGGTCGGAATTCTGCTGGAAAGCTCTTGAAGCTTATTTTTTTTGTTGTAATGGAATCTTAAATAGTTATTTAAGATGACATGAGTATGATTCTGTCAAAAAGTTATGTGGATTTCCGTAAATTAATGGATAAATCTTGATTTCAATTGCTAGCAAAACGAGAACTTCGACTTTGGACACCTGCTGTGAAAAAAAAATCCTTGAAACAAAACGAGCAAGTAACATCAAAAAATTGGGCATTTTAGACAGATTTAGAAATGGTACAATACACGAATCTTATGCCCATAAAACTAGGTATTTTCATCATTTTACCGATGCCCTACTTAACTAAGTTGAAACTAGGAACCCCGCTATCAGGTAATTTTGCCGCTTGCTATGACATTACATTTGATAACGGGCTTTGTTATTATTTTTTAAAGTCACAATAAGGAAAAAGATGGATTAGGGGAAGCGAAAAAGGAATATTATTGAAAAAAAAGGGTAAATTTATTAAAAACAGACTTAACTTTCGATTATTTATTTAATTCTTAAATCTTACTTACAGTAAATGTTCAAACTGTTTCCCTCGGACTCTAATGCATAAATGACACCGTTTTATAAAATTACGATTCAATTTTTTTATTGGGGATGTTTAAAGGACAAAGTGTATGCAAAACCAATAAGAAGCGAGGAAGAATTGCGTGAACGCGTATTCGACGCAGCCCGGACCATATCAGAAATTAGTTCAAGAAAATTGAATCGTAATTTTATAAAACGGTGTCATTTATGCATTAGAGTCCGAGGGAAACAGTTTGAACATTTATTGTAAGTTAGATTTAAGAATTAAATAAATAATCGAAAGTTCCCACCCTTCCCAACCTGTCTCGCCCTAATAGGAGGTCACTACAAGCTATTTGGAAAAAGTCCACCTTTGGTTTTAGATGAATAATTGGATGAAAGTTGGATCACAAAAAGTTTTTGCAACGCATATATTCTGCTTTTCTATATTTAGGTACCTTCTCTCGAAGAGACTTCTCATTGTCAAATCCAGCCCACATGTTACCATCGGTCATATATGGAACTTTTTGTTCATCATCCCATCTTGTGGTTCCAGATTTATGAAGTTCACACAACTAAAAAAAAATGTATAAAATATTAAAAACCATTGAATGATAAAGAAATCAACTCAATTTTCAGAAAATGGAATTCTACTTTTTTATATCAATGTAGTTAGTGTCTGGTTTTCATGAGGCAGATAACTGAGTTAATGATTCAACAAATTTTCAAAATATGATATTTGAAATAACCCTTAAAACATCATTTCAACATAATGAAAGATGAGGGTATAGAAGATCCGGAATTTCTATATTTTTAACTATTCGATATTTCCAACCACGAATGGATACCTACTCGACGAACTCATAAAGAATACAACTAACAATTGACTCAACACAAATCATCCAATCAACCAAGTAGTTTGTCATCAAGTCGTCCACATAAATTTTCTAAAATTGAACTTGTCGAAAACATCTAATTCCTTTGTTTCCACAGTTCATTCTATAAGTCCATTTCATTCACTTACACCTCACAATTTAGCAAAAACTTTATTTGATTTCATTTATATTCAAATCTACATCACTCTAGGTCGTTCGAGGTTCTCTGATTAGAGATGTGAGTAGATATATGTGATACTTATATTTGATTTATTTGATGTTTAAACAATTTTCTTTTCAGTGAAGTGTCTATTCATTTATGATATTCACTATAATCAAAAAAACAATAATGCATTCTTCAGATAATTGAAATATTTTTCAGTATTCAGGGTTAGTCTTTGACTTGTACATATATTTCAACAGGAGATTTCTGAGGTCAATACAAGAAACACTTGTTTTCTTTACCATTTTTTCCGATTCGGCTCGATTGAAACAATTTCAACAATTGAAAACCCATAAAGGAACGTATTTTTTCGGCAACCGTCCGGGAAGTGCTCACTTCTCGGACGCTTTTTCTCTGAGAAAGTAGCATTTTCCGGCCTAGTCCAGAAAGTACGTACTTCCCGGATTAGGCCGGAAAATAATCACGTCGTTCGAGTCATTGTGAAAACGAAAATATTGGTAGGTATATTTTTAATAAATGCAGTTGATTATTACTTTAGCGACCTAGATAACGGCTGACAGTTCATATGAAATTAGTTGTCAAAAATTTGCATGTTTTTTTATCGCAATCGCAATAAAATATGGAAAGCAGCAGCGATAGTGTTATTCTACACGTTTGCCGAAAAAATATTGTACGCAACACGACCGAAAATGGTTTTTTTGGACTAACAGACTGGAATTTTGTCTATTCGTCCGAAAAAATCCTATTTTCCGGATTTGTTACGTAAATTACTATTTCAGACAGATCTCGCAAATAGTTTTACCGAAGGAAAAATGATTTTCGTAATGCTGTTTTTCATTGATGTGAAAAATCTTCTGCGAACACAAAATTCCATACACATCTTTAATTTTCTTCATTATAACCATTATATTCATTGAATATACCTGAAATTCGAAGAACCCAATTCTTGGAACTATTAATGAATATTTGATTTTTATGAAAAAGAAAAATTCTTCTCATATTTTCTTGAATATCACAAAAAAATTCGTCTCCATAGTCGCACGGTTTTAATGGTTTTACATCTTGCCAGACACATTGTAAGTCCGCTGTAGGTAGGAGCGCGAGTGCTTAGTCGATTGTTATCTTTTAAGATATCCATTAGACAACAAATTTTTTTTCCGATCATGACCATATTATATGGAATAAAAAATATTATTTCAGTATTATGAAACACAAAAAAAGTAATATTACATGTAAAAAATATTTTATCGTTTTAAAGTTTAGGGGTTACGGCTGGGGGGTAGTAACTCTCATAGGTGTGCGGCAATGGATGACGAGTTTTCTCAAGTTATCCTGAAAAAAATTTAACCAAATTGAGATTTGTATTTCAACGAATTGAAGGCATTATTTCACCTTCTTTTACTACCTGTCACCAAAAAAACCACAACCGGAACTCTATTGTCGCTACTCGTTTTTACCTGCGTAGGGAAAAATTCAGCTTTTATAAAACAACGAAGGTCTTTAATAATCAATTATTTCTTCTGAATACATGTTGAGACTCCCAAGTAGCAAAATTGATCACTAAAAGAACGAAATTATTTCATAATTATCGTAAAGTGCCGCATGAAAGAATAAAATAATTTTTTAATGTGTGTGAATACGACCATTTCATCATATAATGAAGGGATTTCTATAATGCTGTTGTATAGACGTTCTTACAACTAATATTATACGACAAATAAATAGTGTAAGTATATAAATTTTATAACAGTTGCATAACGTACTATAAAATTCCTATAAAATTATTATAAAACAGTGTTATACAAATTTTAATACGGTTGCATAGCTATTGTATTACTTTTAATAGCGGCGTTAAAAGATGGTTGTAAAGGAAGCTGTATAAATTGTTGCATTAAAGTTGCTTAAGAAAAGTAATAAAATTGTTGCTTTATGCAGAAGTAAAACATTACACAATAATTATAGAATTATTTTATAATCATCTTATAACTACAACAGTATTCTCTCTCATGAAGAGCTTATAGAATAAAAATGTAGTTCCCAGGAATAAATTTATGCCAAGTTCTGCGTTATAAAATCTATTCATTTCATCTATATATTAAAGAACATTATACACATAACACAATAAAAATTTACACGGGTTTTGTAGCAGGTTTCGTTTACAAAATGAATTCGGCAATATCTGAATGGAAACGAATAAGAAAAAGTGGTCATTTTGAAAGATCAGTAAAAAAGAAATACCATAAAAATAAAATACTTCAGAATTGCAGTACCCGTGATCAACCTCTAGTTGAAGTCGAATTTAACGAAGAGGCTAATCTAGAAGAAACAATAATTATAGCTTCAGCCAGCAGTGATAATACTGAGGAAAAATTCAAAGGAAATGAATACGAACATGATATGTCAAAAGGAAGCGTCGACATTAATAGTGCTGAGGAAGAAAACATGGACAACAAAAATTTGAGGCATTCTCTATCTGATATCGAAAAGAAGATTAAAATGGAAGAACAACTCAAGATGTGGGCAACGTCTTTCAATATCAATCATTCTGCATTCAGAGAGCTTTTCGTTATAGGGAACCTGGCTATTTCTAATCTTCTTCCTACAGATCCAAGGACATTCCTAACTACTCCCCAACAAGTTGAACTGGTAACACTTGAAAATGGAATGTATTGGCACAATGGTCTAGAATCCAACCTAATAATTTGCTTGGAAAAATATTCTCATATAGAATCTATTTCCTCGAATGTAAACATAGATGGGCTTCCAATATATAAAAGTTCAAATACGAATTTTGGCCCATTTTATGTACCATACACGAAATCCCAGAAGTTAAACCTTTTGTTATCGGAATCTATAGTGGCACTGGAAAACCTTCTGATATAAACAGTTATCTGCGAGATTTTGTGAGCGAGGCAAAACAAGTGCTTACGAATGGAATTTTTGTTGAGCGCCACAAAAAGAAAATTCAAGTAAAAATTCGATGTTTATTGCAGATTCTCCCGCGCGAGCTTTCATCAAAGGTGACTATTTTTTGACAATTTGTTTTAACATCAATTTTTATTCATTTTCAGGAGTAGCGAATTTTAATGCATATCATATCCAAATCCAATAATTCGAGGTTAGTTCACGCGTGGAAAGAATCTGTATGCAGAAGTTATTCGAAACGCAATATAACTAAATAATTGTTTACTTTTGTACGGTACGCATGTTAAGCGATACTTCTGTCCTATTATGTAGTTTGCAACCGCACTATAGGATAACACGCAAATCTAACGTGCAATGTTGCTAGTTTAGGCAGTAAGTAGCAATAACATACATAAAATTAGAAGCAATAAATAGGTGGACTATTCATTTTATTATGATACCTACATCTTGTAGTTCAAGATGTTCTAAATGCACCTATAATGTATGTTTTGGCAATTCTATTATGAAAAGTCTTCTATTTGATACCGATTGTCATAAGGGGGTTCATTGTAACTTTTAACTGTAAACTTGTATTGAAGGGAGTTTCGTCATATAATAAAACACTATATTGCGATAGATCCCCATATTTTAACTAAGAAAACAACTTCATTTCTATAATAACTGAATAATTTTAGCAAAAAATCTTCTTTACCCACATTTTATGCAGAACAGCGACGTGATATATTTTTTGCACACAATGTGGTAGACTACTTACTAAACTCACTTTTATATCAATATCAACTTTTATATTACATTCTACTTATTTTTTCTGTAAAAAACAAAATGCTGAGGGAAAATATTTCATATGAATTATTAAATCTGGCAACATTCAAAAGTGGTCAAGAATCAAACTGCAACTGACTCCTGAGATTGTCAAAAACAATTTTATGGCGCTGCATTGAACAACATAATAAAACTGTAATATCTTATAGTGCTCAGTAGGAAACAGAATTATTGTATAAGGTTTCCAATTTGTAGTCTACCATAGACGCCATATTTATCGAATGTTCGGATTATCAGAAACCACCGCCATTTTGAAAAAATCATATAGAAACGTAAAAAGATGAAATAAAAATAGATTTTTCAAAGAAATATAAAGATTTTCTTTCCGCTTTCACAACAGTCATAATATAAGTTGTTTTGAATTTAAAATTCAACAAATAAAACATAATTTTTATTTTTATTATTTTAATAATTTCAATAAAATGTATGCTAATATGAGGCGCATGAATTTTTTATCGAAAATATATATATATAATGTCAGAAAAGCTAGCTTCGCAAATCAATTTTGTCCCTGGGTTAGCAATGAAGGTCTTTAATATTTTCTATATGATAACCAACAGATACAATAATAACTCCATCACCCACCGCCATAATATTGCCTGATATTGGATCTAACATCTCTGTCATGACAACTTTTATGTACCTACCTAATAAAATATTCTTGTGACAATTCTATTCCGAATTTCAACAGTAGAAAACAAAATTATTGTATTAGCGATTCTGCTTGCATTATCAAATGCTTTCTTAGTAGTTCTATACAACAGTTTTATAGCAGTTCCTAAATAGTTTTGTAAATGGATTGTATAAGTTATCTTGAAGACATACTTATAGGACAGTTATATAATCATTATCCTATAATGGTTGTGTAGTGTACTAAAGGATGTCCTAAAAGCACTGAAGTGTTGTATAAACTGGGGCCCTTTTTGGTTGTAAAGATATTGTATAATGGTTTATAGTCACATTATAAGATTTTCACTGTTCTATAAGATATGCAGTATAGTAGTTCTTACAACCCTTATGAAATAAGTTTTGCTACTTGGGACTTTACTCACTTCTAAATAACCCAGTGTGCCCATATTGTCAGTATAAGGTCCCTTATCCCATGGTCCACTGGCTGCATCTCCTGGTGAATTTTGAGAAACATCTACCATCTTGAAAGTGTGTCCATAGAATCCAGCTCCAAGAGATAATTTCTCTGGCACAGCCCCTTTATTTCTCCAATTCCATAAACTAGCATTGCAGTTCAAAACAGTTTGCTGCCATGAACTTTCTGAAGAAGAGCCGTAAAGAGGAGCGTTTTGACCCAATTTGCCTGCATAGGCTCCATGGAAATCGTAGCTCATTACATTGATCAGGTCGAACACTCTGTAATGAGAGAGATATATAATAACGGCATTGAGCTCAGATATGGATTCCTTGTTAATAGATGCTTAAATCTTCATATAGTAAGAGTCTGTAAAAATTAATAATTCTTTATATTTTTTTCTATGGTTTATTTAAGAAAATGTGGCTTTAGAGTCTCTTACATCAATCGTATATATGGATTACAAAACCATTCAAGACAGTTTACATATGTCACGATCCTAGTAGTATGACGGATGGCACTACAGCGACTTAATTACTCCCAGTGGCGACAAGCGTGGTCTCGTTTTTGATTGGCTGAGCCTAAATATGGCGGCTCTTTGTTTTTCTCCAGTTACCTGATTTTTGGGATTTATTCAAAGTAATTAATTTTATTTAGTCACTGTAGTATTCTTCAGTTGGATAAATTCGTTCTATATACAAACAAATACTATCAAGCCCAATAACCTTGTTTTTGACGTGTTTCAGTTCAGTTCAGTCAATTGTATTGTTATGTTCTATGGTTCTAGGTCACAATTCGCCATTTTTAGGCTTGATTCGAACGAAATGTCGCCACGTTTAATTATTTATGTTTAATTAAGTCACTATAGATGGCACATACATGGAGCGACCCCTCTTGTTATTTAATTAAACTATTAAAATAGGTCTATTACGATCATATGTTGAATAATTGTCAACAAGTAACAGATTCCACTATGAACTCGAAATGGTTTTTTATATCAATTATTCATTCCACGAAATACACTAACTCAAATCGAAAGTTATTTTGATACATTAATAGGGAGGTTCATAGATAATAATGAAATCTAACGTATCTTCTTCATTTCAGATTTCACCTACATAATATACTTACATAAAAAAATGAAATGACGTCACAAATTGCAGAAACAAATCAAAATGAATTTTTTAAATCCCAGTAATCATAGCCCAGGCAAATTAGTGCTCTAGCTCATAAAAATTGCTCAAGAGCTGAAAATCGTTCTAACCTCTCTTGGGGTTCCTTAAAAACGGTTATCTGAGTTCGTGACGGTTTCTTGGTTGTGATTCAGATTTGAGAGCCGAAAAACTGCGAAATTTTCGCATTTTTCATTATTTCGCTTATAACTCGGAAAGTACGCATCTTACCTAAAATTTTCTTCTTTTCCTCTTCAAAGAACATTAAATTTGGCGTCTGATGGCGTTTGAGACATTAAAATCGATTGAGCCGTTAAGTTGAAATTGACCGTCAAAGATAAATGGTTTTTACAAACTCAGCTTAAAAGTTGACAACTTCCAACGTCTACGCGCTACGAACTCTTTCGGTTTGAAATTCATATCTCGGCACTAGAGTGAGTAAATTACAAATTTCAAGAAGCGTCTGATTCAGAATTAAAGCTCAGACCAGTTTGTTTCATGGCATTTTTCAATCGGTGCTGTCCTTTTCGACCTACAGGAGTTAGAAGTTGAGGATTGTCAACTTTCAAGCTGAGTTCGTAAAAATTATCTATCTTTGACGGTCAATTTTGGCTGAACTGCTCAACAGGGTCAAATGTTCCAAACGCGATCAGACGCTAAATTTAATGTTTTTTGAGGAATAAGAGGACAAAATTTTATGTAAGGTGCGTGCGAAGGGCTGAGCTACAGACGCGAGGCTATAGTGATTTTGCTCGAGGTTTGTATACTACTTTACTCATTTATCAATCACATCATCAATAATCACGTTTTCATAAAAATAATTCCTTGCATTGAGTTTCATTATGACATATTGTAAATTATTTCCAAGCTACTTGTGAGTTCGTTGCTAGTAAACATCAAAAGTTAATTCATTTGATCATAGATTGGAACTGAAAAAATGGCTATGGTCATACACAAGATAGATGACAATGGTGGCAATAATATGAACAGGTGAGGAAAGTGACACATTCTAGCTGGAAAAGTAACAATTTCGTGCCGGGAAAGTATGAAGTCTGCAATAATTCGCTTCCCGACTACTTTGACTGTTATAAATCCATAGATTAACTACCGATTGTAAGTAAATTTGTTAACGCTCAATCAGTTGGATCGCAAAACTTTCATATAATATACTCACTCATTCATTCCTTTCACATCGTATCCAGCATCTTCAGGATTATAAGCAACTGCTGTTGTGACTAATCTACCTTTAGGTTGAAAGCGATCTTTGAGAGCTTGGGCCATCTTCAGTAGTAGGGGCTGCAGAGAATAATTTATTTTATTTTTTTATCCAAAATCAGTTATCAATTAATTTTTTTTCGATCAACGATGGAAGTGTTGGTTGTCCCAAATTCGTTGTCTACTGATGAGATCTCTGAATCACTTTAAGCTAGAGAAAATGAATGGCACATTTTCGGGCTCAATTGTTGAAAGAATGCGGAACCACATAAATTCAACTGTTTTCAAGCTACAAGAGAAAATTGTAAAATGGGCTTAAATGAGAATTTCTCATAACTTCTTTATTACTGATGCTATAAACATGAAATAAAAACATTCTAAAGGTACTTCTATCAGTAGAATTCAGTGGTGTGATAATTTATTTTTTATGATTTAGATGTAGTCAATTTTCAAAAAAAAATTATAATTTCAAATAATTGATAGCTCCACTATAATAGCTAGAAATACTCAACAGAATAATTTAATTAATTGATCGTACAAAAATTGTTTGAAATGAATGAAAAATTTGATTGAGGGAATTTCACGAACTGCTGCTTACAGTTGAGCAATTACTTTATGCTTTCGATTCAAATCATTCAAGGATCATTTTCATGAATAGTCTCATCTTCATCTAAGTTCGCCATCTGATAATAAGTCGAATGAATCATTAGTTACCCAATTATACCATTATCCCTTATGAAATATATCAATATTTCGAATTTTCTTTTCAAGTTATTTCAATATTTTCTAATCTCAGTATCGAGTGATTTCAATATTTTACAAATATACCTATATACAAACATAGGAATCATATCGAGTTTATACGGTTTTATTGATAATATATGGAATGAAACGCTCAGTTGACGGCGGGCATCCTCTTTAAACAAAAAGCTTTTCCAAATGTTTCTAATATAATTATATTAAAACCAGTTCAGCCACCTATAACCTCCGTATGTTTACGTCACTAGAGAGTGACCAGTTCTTGTCTAGGAGGTATTGATATATCACACTGGAGAATGACCGCTAAATAATATTACTGTATTTGTGTTATTAAAAGTATATAAGTAAGACGAATTGATATATTTGGTCTTCTTACAGTATTCATTTGAAATATGTAATCGTAATCTCACCTAATATTACAATAATTTTCATCTTTCCCATTATCAGAAAACAAACCAAAGTTTGTTTCACCTATAATAATATTCTGCTCAACTAGAGCATTGGAGATCAATACAGATTTCAAACCTCTTCATCTGATGATAGATAGAGTAGCCTATTAGGTACCGGCAATGAAAGAACTTTCCCAGTGACGAGATGATAAAGAAAATGTATTGTTTGATGGAACAGCTCAACTAATTTCCTCTTCAAAAGCAATACTGACAATAGAATCTGATCACTCGTTTTCCCTTTAGTTCAATAACCGTTATCTCTGATATCGTCAGATTCGTAAATTGGTTACAAATATACTGCACCACAGTTAAGAAAGTTCAACTGACTGTTTCAAAAGTTTTCACCAATTTTTCAGATCTAAATGTTTATCCATGTATCTAACTCGTTCATTTGTCCATTTCTTCATAAGTTTCACAGGTGAAAATAAATTTTTGTATTTTTAGTACAAAATCAGTTCACTCAACAAATTGAAAAATTAAGTTCAGTAAATGTTAGCTTCTTCCAGAACATCAATCACATCCTGACAACGCCTTCGCATACTTTCGATCAGATTATTGAAGTAGCCTTGATCAGTTTCTCTCCAGAGTTGTGACAAAAGTAGTCTGAGTGCTTGAAGGATATGTGGAGGTGTTTTATAAGAATCCAAAGTTCTTTGTAGCTGATCGCAAGCGTGTTCAATGAGATTGAGGTCTGCTGACCAGGAAACAGGGCCAAATATGGAATAACATGAATTTCTAGAGCTTAATTTACAATTCTTGCAAGATGGGGTAGCACATTATTGTTCAAAAATAAGAAATTTGGCCAATAACAGCATGAAACAAAGGAATAATAATGTCAATCACTTGGTTTATGTGAATATGCGCATTCGTGTTAGCATCAAACACAAACAATTCTGTACGTCTATTGAAACAAATGCCTTCCCAAATAGTACTGTACCATCTCTGAAAGGATGAACTTCCTGAACAGATTTTTGGTCACCAGAGTATCACCGACTATCCGAAAACCGTATATATCTCGACTCATCTTTTAACAATAGAGACAGACCTCCATTGATCGTTCCAATTGACGAGCTTATTAGCCCATTCCAATCAAAGTCGCATATTATGATTTGAATTTAGAAGTCTTCGACGAACTATTTCAATCGAAATGAAAACACCAGAAGCGACGAATAGACAAAGGCTCTCTACTTGTAGACATAGTCAGAAACCGATCTTATGCAGGAGTGTTAGGTCTTGGGCGTTTATTTCTTGATCTTTCAGTCACGTTTTCAGTTTATCGAAATCCTTGGATGAGTCGGAAAACTCAGTTTTCACTCGCAACATTCATCATGTTACGTCAGACCTCTATCATACCAATAGCTTCATCCGCACGAAGATAACGTATGGGCATTATTGGAAAAAAGTTTTCAGATTCTAAAAACCTAAAAAAAACTAATTCAAAATTTCTAGAAACGCAAACGTAAAGAATTTTCCTGAACATGAAAAAAAGTGTCATACGAGGATGAAAAAAAACATTCATATGTAAGAGAATAAGTATTTGGATTCCCATAAATGAACATTTCTTTAACTTTTGTGGAGCAGTATATGCTTCGTACTCCCAATGCATCTGATAACAGGGGGCCGGGACGTGCTAGATTTTTTGCAGTTCGTACACTCCATATTATCTCCAGGTATTCTATCTTATCGCCGACATCGATTAACTGGTGTTGGCCTCAGAACTCCGGAACTATCCAAATTGATTATAGTCCAGTCATCTTTATAAAAAGGAGGTACTAATCTCGGAATTTGAGATACCTAGCTATCAACTCGTATGAACTTATATTTTGACATCCCAAAAGTGGTCTCAAAATCTACATATGATAGGGTGTCCGCGACTTCTGAAATCTAAGGTCAAAGGTCACAAAGGTTTCTATTTACATGTTTTACCATTCTCTCGTTTTCTATGAGTTTTAGCTATTTGTTGTTTTTATCAATGTAAAATATCCTACAACATTTGTTTCAAAACTTTTCCTATACCTATACGTTAAATCGTTTTGGAGATAGAGGAGTTCATTAATTTTGGATAAATAAACAAATAATTATTAGTTGGTGTGTACGTGTTACCACCCTTTTCAACTGGTGAAGTTTATTTTGATTTTCTTCAAAATATTTAATCAATTTTGTTTGATGTAGCTGTTGATGTGTCGGAGACATGTATTTTCAACACGATGGGGCTGTACTAAATTTCAAGGCCATTGTGAAGAATTTTTTGAACGAAAATTTTCTGAATTGTTGGAAAGGTAAGGATGGACCTCATAACTAGCCTTCAAGGAGCCCTGACTTGAATCCTATCAATTATTTTGTTTGGAGTTATTCAAAATCAGGAGTGTACTTGACACGAATAAACTATAGAACCACTTCAGAGAATCGAGGACGCTTGCGGCAAATTTAAAATAATCGATAAATGATAAGAAAATCAAGAATTTTTCAGGTTGAGCACTGAAATGCATTCAGTAGAATTGAGCAATAATATGTGAAACTTCTCTCTCTGTATCAAAAGCTTTTTTATAGCTTTTTATTAAGATGTTATATGTTTCTTAGAACTCATTTTATTCTTTATTTCCAATTAAGATATTCGATGTATACATTTAATCCTCAATGTTTTCATTGAGAAGATTTCATCAAAGTCCTCTGCGAACCTCTGCATTTCGTTGTGTTTCAATTTTGTGGCCAAAAGAATTCAATAAAATTAGTAAAATTAATAAATACCAAAGGAAATTTCTTTCTTTCTTTAAATTTTTGTTTTCGTGTTGTCTGAATATTCAGGTTGGACTTGACTATTTGAATATTGAAATCGCATGCGGAAGTTCGAGAAAAACCTTGCTTCCTTTAGTTATTCCTCCTTTATTTGAATATCCTATCAAATTCATTTTCATATACAGGATATTATTTTGGGTTGAATATTAGTTTTTAATTTTTCCTAGGCCGGACCCGAAAAATAAATTCAGTTGCTATGTCTGTATGAAGTAGTTGTTGGATGGAATGAACGTACCGAATATCATGAAAATAATCTGGTTCGGAAGTTATGGGTAAATGAAGAAATTGACGAAATCAAAAAACACTCTGTATCTTGATTATAAAGAGAGATAGACCCTTCAAATATCCTCTATCTACCTTTACTTTTTGCCCATTTACCAATGAATCACCCCTATATAAAATTTTTTTTCAAAAATGTATGGAATAATGATTTTTCAATGAGAACATCACTTAAGAATTTTTCTTTTATTTATATCAGAAGTTATAAGTATGAATGACATTAGCATTGAAATGAATTCCAAATATTTTCCTCAACAATACTATAACTACAAGGCAGATGAGTTTCATTATATAAATTGATATTAAATCAAAATAGAAATACACTATAATGTGATAGTTGATGGAAATTTTCAATAATTAAATATAAATCAATTTTTAACAAACCTTATTTAGCCTGGGATTACCGGTTGACCGAAAATGATGCTCTATCCACTCCCTATCTCGAAAACAATTCTATGTATGGAAAAATTTCCCAAACAAAAGTTATAGGGAATTTTATCTTTTGCAATATTGATAATAACAATTGTTGACCTTAGATTTCAATAATTGCGGACACCCTTCGATATGTAGCTTTTGGAAAAACTTTAAGGATGTGAAAATACAAGTTTCTACAACTTCGGAAGTTGAGTAGTCTATTGACTGACTGGACTTTTAACTTTTCGACACTATATTCACCTTCGCACTGCTGGATACACAACAATTTCTCCGACTTCCACTTGTGCACACTGAGAGAAATTCTTATTTTTTCATTGATAAAACACTTATTTGAACGATTGTTTATTCACAACTACCTATTGCACCAACTTCATTTTTGATATATTAATTAATTGATAAATTATGCATTCACAAATAGGTATTCGTTAATAGCGAATAGAATATTTGTTTATAAGGTATTTTAGGTATTTGATAATATTTAATATATTTCGATAAAAATAATTTATATGAAGTTATGTTATCTACACACATAAGTTCATTCTCAACAAATTTGCAACTTCCAATTAAAGAACATTCGCTATTTATTTTATTTTTTATTTATTTATTCATTCAATAATTGCATATTTCACAGTCAATTACAAAATGGGAAAATAAATATACAAAAAGGGGAAACCTGGAAATTATACACTGAAAATAAAGAAAATATTAGAACCTTGAATAAAATGGAGCCAGGCTTGAACGAAAAAACTAATTGAAAAAAAAAAAGCTCACAACCAACTACCCAGAAAAATATTTAGTTATTTAGTAAATATTGAAATTGAATAAATATAAAATAAAATTAATGCCATTTATTAATTATTTATCGATAATATATTAACACTCAGCTATATTCATTTCAATCAAATGCATATTTATTAAGCATTATTGAATGAAATTATTCGTAAATAAATATAACATGATATTGAATAATGATTAATGGTGGAAATTCAAATAAATTATGTGTTTCCATTAAATAAATATTCATTTGTCCATATGGTCAATAAATGATTCATTAAGTGTAATGCATTTTAGCAGCCCAATAACTATCTTACTTCAATCCGTCATCAATACTAAGACAACAATTAAAACCTAAAAAGGATAAGGATTTTTTGAGGGAACAAATACCTAACTACCTACTTACTGAAAACAGGTCCAGATCTCGAACATATACAGTGCGCGTGAAAATTATGGGAACAAATTCATTTTCTCAGAACAAAATATTTGGCAACAAAAACCTGAAACGGGTTAATTTTTGTTTCACTTTTACCAAATTTGTATGCATTTTTGTTGAACTCTAGGCCATCCCCATCAACCCTCTAATTTTTTTTAATAGGGAAAGTGGGTCATGTGGTACTTTTTTGGCAAGGTCTTTGTATCTTATTTACTGGCGTGCAGAAATTTTCAAGAAAAAAAATTTTTTTTTGAAGAATTAGTAAGTTCAAAGAGGTTTTCAGTATGTGCACTTTGTCATGGCTCATTTACTTTGAGACGATGATACCTGATGAAATTTGTCACCAAATGAAAGTCGACCATCACAGTTTTATTCATGCTCAACTTTCAACCCTCTCACTTGAAAAATTATGTGTCAAGCGTTTTAATTATTGAATCCAGAACGATGGTGGTCATTCTAGACATTTAATTTAACTTATCTTGTAATGCACAATGATTCTTCAGATTGTACTTCAATGCCGAAATAAATTTCCAGTGTTACTCCATTTTTTATCTCGTCTCGTCTCAATGTAAATGAGCCATGATAAAGTGCACATACTGAAAACCGCTTCGAACTAACTAATTTTTAAACAAACATTTTTCTTGAAAATTTCTGCATGCCTGTAAAGAAGATACAAAGACCTTGCCAAAGAAGTCCTACATGACCCACTTTTTCTATTCAAGAAATTTAGAGGGTTGATGGAGATGGCGGAGTACAACAAAAATCCTACAAAAATGCATAAGAATTTGATAAAAGTGAAACAAAATTTGACCTGTTTCAGGATTTTGTTGCCAAATATTTTTCTTTGAGGAAATCTGTTCCATAATTTTGACGCGGACTGTATACATTCCTGGTACGTCCAGTTTGGCTAGTATCTGTACGTCCCTAAACGCTCTGAAAAAGTTTGGGACGTACCCAGAATGTAGTTTAGGTCCCAGCTGTGCGTTTTCAGTAAGTTTTGCGGACATACTAGTCAACTAGTGTTATATAGAAACCTACTATCCAATTTGTAAGAGGTGATATTTCAGCTCACCGACAAACTTTGGCATATGAAAGGTGATTTAAAAAAATAACTTTAAGGAAACATATATCCGATTTCAATTATTCAAGGAAATAAATGGATTCATTGTTGAATTTCCTCATGTCCATTTCAAATCATCTCCTTTCATTATGAGAGATTCTGAATTTCAAATTCAAAAAACGCTTTTCTTGTGAATGTGTTTACAATTTCGATTCTATACAGAATAAGTATTCAAGAGAAATATTTGATATTCTCACCTTGTCATAGGGGTATTCCCAATCGATATCTATACCATCGAAGTTGTACTTGTCCAAAAACTCCTCACTACTTTTCACGAAGTTGGCCAGTTTGGTTTCATCAGCAGCAATAGCAGCAAAAACATAGGGCGCTGCAGAAGCGCCACCAACACTGAATAGGAGTTTGAGATTTGGATTTATTTTTTTGAGGTCCGAAACTTTCTGAATATTACCTGCATGGAAAAAATTATTGATCTTTAGATTCAAATCCACGATAGGTTTAGTTAGGACAACGTCAATTATTATGATTGGCTAATTATTCGAAGAACAAAATTTTAATATTCATTGAAATTCTTCAAATGAGTAAGGACAATTGATATTTTCGTTATGTTTTCTGATCTTACACCATTCGATAGCCGCACGTCAAGTTAAAGAATGGGAAAATAGTTACAGAAACAATAGTCCATAACTAAAGACTCATATTTAATTCATATATTGAAGAATACAAAATTGAGGATATTTAGAATAAGGAATTTTCTCATGGAAACAGAAAAAATTGCTCTAAACATCATTTATACCTTTTCGCACAAGTGCGAAAGACTCATTTTTTCCAAAAGGGGAAGTTCACAAACTGAAGGGTGTGTTGAGTCAAATTTCTCACAATGGTGATTTCTTCTATTCGATTCCTCGCGGATGATACGCAGTTGATTTATGGCCTGAAAGTTTTCAGGCAGTTGGGCCGAGACAGTTGTCTGCGATTTAAAACAGATTGATAAATACACTGCTATTCATAATCTACTCATAAATCCGTCAAAATCAAAGTGAATTGTGGTTTGTGGGAAAAAACTTAGAGAATATATAAAAGCAATGTGTGGTCTTAGAAAGTTTGACCACATTTCCATTTAGTCTTTTCGACTCTTGTAGTCAAGGTTGTCACTACTTCATCCCCTCAGTAGATACTGAGGCGTAGAAGTAGTGACAAGATAAACTTATTGAATTTGTATTGAGGTCAGGTGTAAGAATAGCTTGAAGCTGAACTTCGACTTATCAGATGTACCAATTATGTAAAAAAAAAAAGTTGTTATTAATATTTCACCTAATTTGACGTCCAATTCTTCATCGAGATAAGATAATTTTCCATCATCTTCTGGATTAAGACTCAAGAATGCATAAAATATGTGGGTACATAAATTGGGATCTAAATCGTCCCCAGAAACTTTGGCATGATCAGGTCTTTCTGCTGCCCAAGAAGCATAATAGCAATAAACGTTGACTGAAAATAAATTGATAGTATTAGGAATAATCTGGACTATGTTCTAAAAACTATGTACATATAATGAAATCTTATATTATATTTTTTCAATATTAAATGTTCGGAGGAAACCCAATCCTTTCAGAACACCTTTTATGTTAATAGAGTGGCTGAATACGAATTTTAGGTTTGAACATTTTCTCCAGATCTTTATTTCTTCACAACTTCTTTCCGTTTCATGCCTTCATTTTTTCACAATAATTGTTTATAATGTGAAATTTTTACATTTTCTGTTTTTTTACGATCATCTCTTCTACGACTACAGTCAATTAACACTATTCGAAAGGTTTTGTGATATAATAACATTTGAAGCTTGTTTAATTTGTCAATTTTTGACCAATTTTTAAATCTTCTTTTTGTTGTCGTTTCATCGGAATTATACAAGTTTGCGTATGCGTTTGTTTCATGCGCCTTTATGATCAGTCGGATTTATTCATTGATGAGAAAATTGTGCTAGTAAAAATTGCCAATTAGAATCTTAATTAATTAACTGAAAGAAACAGTTTGACATCATGCCCCCAGCACGAAGTGCAACATCTGTTGGGGGAGCTAGCAGGTCTCCCTCAAAGGTAGTAGCCCCTAGATCAACAAACGGAAGCACCGTTAGACAAAGGAAAACAATCACCACAACTGCTGCTCGCAGCAGAAACACAGGAGCAGATACTGGTGGTATGTGGAGGTTTTACACAGATGATTCTCCCGGAATCAAAGTAGGACCAGTCCAATACCTCCTGTAGTCTAGGAGGTATTGACCAGTCCCAGTTCTAGTTATGTCCCTTCTCTTCATAGCCTCAGTATTTATGTTACATATCTGGGGAGAATACACTAGGTCATAGTTATTTAAAATAAATATCATTCCTCCTTCAAAATCATTATTTAAATGGCATTTTTAGGTATGAGTTAGCATTATAGATTTTCTATTGTTATGAAAACAAAAAAGTGAATATTTCCGAACGAAAACGGAAAAATTTATGAAATTTTGAAGGTAAGTGCAATAGCGCAAAATACATCTGATGTAAATTTTTTTGTTGATAATATACTTCCGGTTGAACTGGAAATCCCTTAACTTCTTTGATTTATTTGAGATCTCCTGTATATCTTTGCAGATGTTGAAAAATCTTGGGATTTCGAATGCTCAAATACTGGGTTTAGTGTGAAGAATCTTATAAAAACGAGGAATAACTTACTATTACTTCTAAAATAGCTAAATTTATTTACTGCAGACTAACGAGAACAATGTTTTAAACAAAATTAAATTGAATTTCCACAATGCCCGCTGTTCACCTCCTGACAATGTGCCATTCTACTAACAAATTCTTATGTCACTCTTTCCAAGACTTCTCCAGATCACATTCATCAATAATTATCCGCCCGATTATTCCTCGTGTACATATATTTTGTACACTAAACCTAATTCGTGCACATTACAAATCCCAAGCTCTTTCAACATCTGCAAAGATTGACAGGAGGTCACATATAAATTAAAAAAATTGAGGTATTTCCGGTTCAACCAGAAGTATATTATCAACAGAAAATTGTACATCAGATGCATTTTGCGTTATTGCAAATACCTGCAAAATTTCATAAATATTATCCTTTTCGTTCAAAAGATATTTACTTGGTTCCATACTTGATCGATGAACCGGCGAATCGTATCAGGTAAGTATACGACAGGTCTCAGTCGCAGTAAAGCGTGAGTTCGACGCATCCAGAAACTAGAGATATTATAATCAAATGCTGGAGAAATTATACACAAGAAGAATGAGTGTTGATTAAACGAAACTACTATCAATCCGGAAACCAAAGAGTTTAATCAACTCACTTATAGTATCAACTTACCAGCTTCGGATTGTCTCAGTAAAAATCCGCATGAGAATATAACCACGAACAAAAAAATTATACTCGATGACTTCATCACGGAAGCAAAAAAGCGAAAAAAAAAATCAGATCGAAATTGATATCCAGAAGACTATAGCCCTCTTATATAATAGAATTCATATCAGATATGTTATCGAGAATAATAGTTATGTTTTAATCTTGAAAAAAAACTCCATATTTAATACAATGAGTTTTTACGAGTATTTGCTCCTATCTGTCAGATATCTTAAGTCAGATGAAATGAATGAATGAATATACTAATTAATTGATAATTGACACTTTGCGTTGATTTCAATTTTCATTATAAATTGCGCGTTTCATTACAGTGTAACTTCGTCAGATGTATTCAAACAATTCGAATAAAGGATTTCAGTAATGATGATGAACTGAATAACTCTAGTCATTCATTGAATTCCTGATATGCCTCACACGATTTGTAAACAGTACTCGCATAAAAACCTTGGCCTCTAAGTATCTCGGTTCCACTACTTAATCTTTGCTTCAGTGAGTTACCCTCAGGTTCTAAGTCCTAGATCTTCTTCAGTGCATTTATCAGCCCAATATCCTTCCTTTCCCAACATTTCGAGCATTTTATGATCGGTTTCCTCTCCTTGATATGAGCTACAGAAAGGCCGACCTTGATCTTTCTCATTTCTATAATATTTTTTGCATTTTTGGGGCTGGTTATCACAGTCGCAACTTTCCTGCCTCCTTCCATGGATTTCAAAGCTTCAATGGAATATTCATCATTTCCTACCTTCGTTTTAAGCCACTAAGGTGCTTTCTAGAGCTACTTCGTCAACATCTATGTCCAAACCATATACGTTGAGTGCACTCTTTGTAGAGTTGTTGATTAACCTCCTCACGTATGTTGATTTAGTGCCGTTTTTATTTTATTACAGATGGCCTCTGTCTCTTTGCAGCTTTATTTAATCTCCACCAGTGAGTGTCCATCTCTAATTTGCCTGATGCCTTTTATTTGCTCTGTTATTTTTTCCTCACCTTGGAGGTTGGCCTGCAGGTTACTCACCATTTGCACATATGATGTTGTTCTGTATTGAATCTATTTTTTCTTTTATTGTTTTCCATTTTTTCAATTGTCAGCCTTTCATTAAGTAATACTTCTTCCTCATGTTCACAAAAAGCGCATTCTAATATTTTTTTTGTTGTCTCGAGGTCTAGCGGGACAAACATCGCAGCTATATGAATTTGCGTGCTTTTAATGTTGAATCCCGCAGATCATGCATGGAAAATCCCGCTATTTTGATCCCGCAGAATTTCAGAGGGATCCCGCATTTGCGGGATTGGATTCCCTACCCGTAATGACCCCGATTCAGTAAAATAATAATAATGATAATAGGTGTTGCACAACCGGCCAGACAGACATGGTTGTATGGCATACAAAATTGGAAACTGCCGTGCTCATTGACTTTTCATTGCCACAAAATGAAAACCTGTCAAAAACTGATGGAGAGAATCTAAGCCAATATAAAGAACTGGCACATTAAATCAAAAACCCGTGACTTGTCTGACAGGACACTATAGCAGTAGCGTAATATAATTTGATTAATTTCGAAATTATCAATTTATGCTCAAAAATAGTTTACAAGGTGATTTAATCATAAAAATTCTTTCGTGTTTCAAAAGGGTCAATGTTTTCTCAGTTTAATGATTTAGCTATTGTGAAGTTATGAAAAAAGGATTCCTGAAGATGCATTCAACAATCAAATCAGGATTCTTCACGCCTATGGCTCGCACACACAATCGGCTAGCTCGATTGCGATTGGTTACACTAATCTTCCATCTCTCTTGTATTCGGGATCGAGCACAAATGTTTACTTTCAGTTCCTTCTATCTATATTCTAAGAGTTCAACCATATATGAGTGAAAAAATATACGACCAATGTAAAATGCCAAATGTTGCCAGTCTTCACATACCTACCTATCTGAAGTATTTTTAAACTTTCATTAATATTTTTGGCATATCTTTGATAGTTTATTTTGCAGATAAAAGGAATATCTCAATATCTCGCAAAACAATCTATATCCAATTTGTCATTTTGGGCGATTGAATGTTCAGTCTCTTATCAATTCATCACCTTATCTCAACCTATTTAAAAGCCAACTTTTATCGTTCTGTTCTGTAGATGAGATATTTTTGTGATCAGAATGATTAAATTCCTAGTGACTTTCGTCTTATTTACACTTTTTGTGAATATATGCACAGCAGGTGAGTGATCATAGGAAAATGAAAGCCGAGCTTGAGAATTTCGAATTATTCAATTCAACAATCAGAAGAAAGAAACATTGATACACCGAGGTATGGTCCATCAAATTTAGTCCGATAACTATAATAAATCAGTAGAAATGTCAATAGCAAATATCAATTTGACTGCCGTTTTTAAATTCCACTATTTATCAATGAAAAAATTACTTTAAGAACTTGACAAATTCCTCCTTCATTTCCTAAAAAAGTTTTCGTTAGAATGCACTAGTTTCGTTTCGAAATAAACTTTCGAATGTTCGGTATAAAAAATTGTGAATAGTGTGTTATCAAAGGGAATAAATTTCCCAACTATAATCATAGATAATATTCTATTACTTATTAAGTATTTTATTAAGTTATGTCTACGTTTACTTATACTGAATATGAAGATATCTTTTTTGTATATGTGTATTTTCTATTTATGAATATTTAATATTTACTTATATTGTGTATTTTTATTGCTGTATCCATACACAAAAAGAATATTCCTCATATGAGTGTCTTTTCATCAACCTAGAGCAGAATTGCGGGAGCAGGTACTGTGCAAAAGTCTAAAACCGCTGGTGCTCCAGGAATTTGAAACATTGTAGATGAAGCAATATTACAGGTAGTAGAAGATGCTCCTGCAATTAGTACATGTAAGCTGCCAGTGATCCTGGAATATCTTACAAAGAAGTATAATCGGTGCTGAAGAAAAACCGTTTGTACCTCTATCACTACACTCCAGTACAAGGATTAGAATATTTTTGGTCGAATGTAAATTCGCATGTGAAAAAGGAAACATCATTCCAAAAGAAATTTAGAAATGGTGAAGGTCATTTCGAAAAAAATCTTTGAAACATTTTGCTATAAAATTTTGAGTTTAATTGCAATAGAAAAATATTGGATTGGTTAATTTTTGACCCCCTTTCAAATGGAAATATTCTGAAACAAAACTAGTGACGGCATTCTAACCAAAACTTTTTTAGGAAATAAATAAGGAATTTGTCAATTTTTTAAATTAATTTTTTCATACATGAATAGTGGCATTCAAAAAATACAGGCAAATGGATTTAGCAATTTTCTTCATATACCTACCTTCAAATCATACTATAATAATTTCGTTTTAACATTCAATACAGAATACAGTATAGTAATCACACTTGGTCAACGTAGAAATAAATGACGAAAAAGGTGGAAAATCTTAGAAAACACAAGAACTCAAATATCTCTGAAACTTGAGATCACTGCAATCTCCTCCTTCATGACCTCATGGTGAAAATAATTGGACAAATGCGAATATCGTTCGATTGGATACTTATACTTAATCGCTGATAGCTCTTGAGTGCTATGTATGAGTGTATATACAGGGGATCTCGGCACTAAGTGACTCTTTCTGAGGTCATATGATACTGCTACTATTCAGATTTTTTCAGATAACTGCTCTACTGATTCTGGTGATTTTTTCAATGCAAACATATCAGTAATGATTTGTTTTCAATACTGTCCTCATCCAGGCACTTATCGGTGAGAAACTTTGTTTTGATTGAAGATATAAATTCCTCCATTTATGTATTTTATTAGTTTTTTTTCAACGATTCTGTAAAAAAGGGTAAGAATGAAACATTGAAAAAATACACAGTTTCTGAGCATTTTTCTCACATAATCAAAATATATTTTCATCAATATTGCTCATTGAAGGAATAAATATTCATTGCGAGGCGATGAAGAAGTTACATTTCAAATCCAAAGAAAACATTTCGATATTCAATCATAAATGATTACTAGAAAACCGTGTATATTTGGCACCAGCATCATCGAAACATCGTCCCTGGTAGATAGATTAATAGGTGGTCGCCTAGGACGCCAAAATTCAAGGGCGGAATTTCAAGATTGATCAACGAAAATCCCATTCGTATAAATTCGAACTACCAAATGAGAATGTTAATCAGTCAGAAAGAACAAGAACGAATACAAATAAACTTAACATAAAAAACTATCAAATCTGACGCGCATCATGCCTTTTACTCATAGCTAACTCAGATGAAAACTATGCAAAATTCGAAAACGAGCGACGAAGGAGCAAGACGATATTTTCTCTATTTCAGTCAAGATTTGTGAAATATTGTCGAAATTCAATGAAAAATTCAGATTATACATCCTAGTGACATTTGTATTGTATCTTGGCAGTTGGTGTGACTGTTACGAAAATTGACACATTACGGAATTTGAATCGTACGTTTTGAATTTCGATATAATTTATAATTACGCATTTAATTCGTGAATTATGTCTGACGAAATCGATTTAACACCAACAGAATTAAGAGAAATTGCGAATAATGTCGCAAATCATTTTACTAAATCCATCAAATTTTATTATCTTGACAACTGACCTGTGTTGAATTTTGATAGGATCGGAAGTCTGTGTAGACAACCAAAAAACGAAAAATATAACGATGCTGTAATGAACTCATTACAGCATCGTTATCAGTACTGTAATGAACTCATTACGATACTGAAATAGAGAAAGTGATTTTATAGCATGACAATGCTCGACCCCATATTGCGAAAGTGTAGTCAAGACTCACCTGGAGACGTTGAAATGGGAAGTCCTACCCTCGGTCCTACCCCATCCGCCGTATTCTCCAGACGTTGCTCCCTCGGACTTTCACTTGCTTCGATCAATCGCACATGGCCTGGCTGACCGACACTCAGTCTTTAAAGAAGTGAAAAATTGGATCGAATCGTAGATCGCTTCAGAAGGAATTATAAAAAAGGGAGGCAGACCAAACCACAAATACTGGTTCAAACCAGAAATTAAAATGCTGGCTGAAGAGAAGGGAAAATCATACTTGCAATATAGTTATATGGATCATGATCGTTACAGAGGAAAAAAGGAAATATGGGATCTACTCAGGAAAATGAAAAAGTCAGTAAATGGGTACCTACGAAACAAAAATTAGTTTGGAAGAATGGGAGAGGTATCTGAATATTTATGATTATTATAATGCATAATGGGGAACCTTTTTGATTTTAATCAAATTTATCGGTATTCTTTCCTGTTATTTCTGACCGAATCAAATGTCATTTGGTACTGAATTCCTACACATATGAATTTTGTTGATCAAGTTTGAAATGTTGCCATTGAATTTTGGCGCCCTAGGCGACTGCCTATCCTGCCTAGCCCCTAGCGACGGCCCTGACTATAATTATTCTGTCATATCCTGAATTCTTCAGGAAACTGTAAAATCATACCGTAGATTTCCCACCGTTTGTTCTCAAACCCATAATGCACTTTTTGAGACTCTACCTTCTTAGGTTTGAAAGTTATCATGCTCAAGGATGACTGGACAGTATTGCATTTCACCATGAGTTCTTCATCATGAAATGAAAAACAGATATATTACTAATGAAAGTAAGCTATTATCTCAAGTTGAGCAGTTGTAACTTCAAGAATTAATTTATATTAAGATATACGAAATGAAATGGGATATAAAATCTTCAATAAATAATTTTTATATTTTTTGATATTAATTCAAGGCATTTCTTATTGTTTTGTAGCCAATTTGGTGTGCTTTTTCACATCTTGGACAGTTTATAGACCAGGCAATGGAAAATACAACGTTTCGAATCTTCCAGCGGACCTCTGCACCCACGTCAATTATGGGTTTGTCGGTCTTCAAGAATATGATGGCAGCCTATCTATTTTAGATGACTGGGAGGCAAATGGTTTATATGAGTTAGAGCATTTGAAGCAGTAAGTATGCTTTTCTTGTTTATTTCGGTAGTAAGTGGAATGAAAATAATAATAACAATAATTTCTGGGAATTTCTAATTGAAGAAAAAAAGGACAAATATTATTTATCATATTTGTCCTTGAAAAAACTTCCGTTCATACAAATCTTATATCTTTGTGTTAATATCGTTATTTCATATATTTTTTTTTGTTATCAGACAAAAAACTAGGGTAATAGAACTAAATTCCCAATTATGTAATCAATCATTTTCATTAGTTCATTATTTTACCTCTTATTTCCTAATCCAATGGAAAACATTAGATACAAATGGTTCTCTATTGAATCGAATCAGTGGCGTACCCAGGAGGGGGAGGATAAGGGGGATATATCCCCCTCCGGGACGAATATTGAGTGAACATGGCACCGCGTATCAATGGTAACATTGCTGAAACGACTTGTTATAAATGTAATAAAGAGGTAAAAAATTTTGTCACTTGCTCAAAAATGCAGCAAATTGGTGAACTTTATGTGAGGCTGGAAGGACAAATTGTTTGTTGTGAAGACCTAACCTCAAAAAAATGCCAATGCCAGGATAAAGATTTGGAAATACAAAAACTGAAAGTACGCCTTGCTGATTTGAATGGAGTGTTATTCGAACAGTCAATGAGTGAAATGAAGACAACAGAAAATACTTCTGAGTGCTCTAACGAAGATATTCCTGTGATAGATTCTGAGATTCCATCAGTTAGAGATGATCACAGAAAAGAGGTGAAGTATCTAAATCGCATAATTGAGGAAAAATCCAATATGATTTTGGAGCTGCATGACAAAATAGTTGTTTTGAAAAAGTACATAACTCTAATTGAAAATGTTAATGAAAACAAACGGATGGCGCCATCTCTAATCGTAAAGGAAAACAAACATTTCTCTGAAACAGATCATGAACGTATTACAGAGAGCGAAAATGTATCTACTAAGAAGTCCAAATTACCGGCCACAAAATATAAAGAAATCAAACATACCAAGGAGAAAACTACAACAATGACAGAAACCTGCCCTGTTGAAGAAAATACTAAAATAGTTCATGAAGCTGTAAACGGTAATATGAAAGCACAAAGTGCAAATGAGAGAAAAGAAAGAAATAGGCCGATAAAGAAAAATATAGGAGTGACTGGAACGTGCGTGGACTAATCAGTTTTTTTTGCAGTACCGAAACGAGTATGGCTTTACGTGGGGAATGTAGGCGAGAATGTAGAAGAATCCCATATTGAAAATCAGCTCAAAGAAAAGTTTTCGAGTAAAAGTTTCGTTATAGAGAAACTCCCTAAGCGTGTTACCGCTAATACTGTATCTTTCAAGATTGACGCGGATCTGTCATTGCTGGACGATATTCATAAGCCCGAAAACTGGCCACTTCTACTATGTTCTGTGGACTACAAACGGGTTTGCATAACTGAGCACTGGATGTCAGACGATGAATTGAAATTTCTGAATATAAAAAATTATAAGGTAGCGAGTGCTTACTCTCGAAAAAATGTCCAACATGGTTGCACTCTTATACTAACAAGGGATGATGCTGAGACAACCCAAATATCTGAAATAATCCAAATGAAGTTAGAAGAGCATGTTGAAATGTGTTCAGTGTTGGAGAGATCCACGTATACCTACTACATTCGCGTGTATAGACCTCCAAGGGGCGATTTCGATATATTTCTCCAAAAATTAGATGAAGCTCTCAGTTTCAAGCCTGTCTCATCGAAATATTATTATAGCGGGAGATTTTAATGTACGATTCTGTGAGGAAACAGGCGATAAAATAAAAATACAAGAAATACTACTGTCATATGGTCTGCATATAATATTTAGCGAGCCATCTCGTGTAACGCTTACATCTGCGAATTGCATTGACAACATATTTACTAATATGGACAGTGCGAGTTATGTAGCGCAAACAATTGATTACCACATTTCGGACCATGAGGGACAGAAGTTGGAGATTCCGAAGGAAAACCCTCCTGAAAAAAGAGAATATAAGACAATCCGCATTATAAATACAGAAAATACTCACCTGTTTCGAGAAGGATTGAAAGATGTTGATTGGGGTTTTATGAATGGGAACTGTGTTCGTAGGCAGTGTAAGAGTTTTCACGACACTGTTTTGAATTTATTCCACCGGTGTTTCCCTGAAACAAAAATTATAAAGAAGAATGATCGCAGCAAAAAAATTTGGGAAAATACTGAAATTATGGATCTGAAAAATAAGGTAGATGCTACCCACACGATATTTCAGGTCAGAAGGGATGAAGATTCGTTTAAAGTCTATAAAGAAATGAAATTGAAGCTGAAGCAACTAGTAAAGGCGGCCACCCACGAGGCTCCCATGTTCGAGCGTTCGGATAATTTCACATTCGGGCAGATCGGGACACGACCGCACGACTGTAAATCAGAGAATGAACTTGACTGTCCGACTGGAATCTCTTGGACGCTTGGCGTTCAAAGTCTCGAAAAAACGCTTCGTGAGTGGCGGGCTTAACGGATACCATCAAGAACAGGGATATGGAATTCCTAAACCAATCGGAAAACAAGAGTCGGGCTATATGGAAAGTCATAAATAATAGAAGTCTGAGGAAAAATTCAACTGCTACTTTGCCACTATTGCAGAGAGACTAAATACACAGAAAACCGATCCAGGAAGGTGTGACAACCTTTTGAAGAACAAAAAGGTGAATAGTATGAAATCCTGTTTCCTGCTGCCAACGACGAAAGATGAAGTAATGAGAACGGTTTCGGAGTTTAACAACAAATCCTCAAAAGATATTTATGGCTTGTCGGTGAGATTACTCAAGGAGACGATTGACTATCTGGTGGACCCACTCACACATCTGATGAATGCTTGTCTTGAGCAAGGATATTTCCCGGATGAATGGAAACTGTCAAGAGTATTACCTGTGCATAAGAAGGGAGAAAAAATCTAATGAAAATTATAGGCCCATATCTATACTACCAGCCATTTCTAAGGTTCTCAAGTCCCTAATCAAAACAAGATGGCTCTCGTTCTTGGAGGAGAGCATGTAGCTTTCAGGTCAGCAACATGGCTTCAGGAAGGGAAGATCCACGATAACGGCCATAATCCAGATGACAGAGTTCATTATGGACGCATTAGACAGCACAGATGAAGTGATGTTAACCTGCATAGATTTGAGTAAGGCATTTGATTGCGTGGAACACCAAAAACTCTTATCCAAGTTGGAGTATGTTGGGGTCCGAGGGCCAGCTCTTGGTCTGATAAAATCTTACTTGCACGATCGTTACCAAATAGTAGACCTTGATGGAAAAATATCTTCCAAATGCAGAGTCACCCAAGGAGTTCCCCAGGGATCGGTGCTTGGACCAATTTTATTTGTCCTTTACATCGATGACTTGGTGCATAATGTTGTGGTGGATGACGTAGTGCTCTTTGCGGATGATGTCTCCTTTCTAAATAGAGATAAAGTGGAAAGTATACTTCAGGCGAAATCTAAAAAATCCATAGATGATGCTATTGGTTGGTTCATAAACAACAGTATGAGTGTAAATGCTGATAAAATGAAGGAGCTCGTAATTACCACCAAATGATGAAACAAAGATAGTATATCTCTGCTTGGATTATCAATCAGCGGAAACCTAGGTTGAGATCAGCATGTGAACGAATTGTCTGACAAACTTTCAACAGCACTCTTCGCAATTAGAAACATAAAGAACTTTCTCACAGAAAAAGAAGCCCTGATTGTGTACCATGCTCAATTCCACGGACGGATGACCTATGGCATCATTGTTTGGGGGGCGTCCTCGGAAGCGGGAAGGATATTCCTGAAACAGAAAAATGCTATGAGAATAGTAGCAGGGGAAGGTCGGATGACAAGCTGTAGACCATTTTTCAAAAAATATGGTATACTTACTGTTTCATGCTGTTACATCATGAAGTGCCTCTTATATGTGCATGGGAGCGGAAACAGGTTCCAGAAACACTTGAACGTTCACGGTCACAACACGCGATTCAAGGACAAATATGTACCTTCTTTACATAGACTGGAGAAAACGAGAAACATGCACATATATAACAGCCTAAAACTCTATAACAAACTACCGGATAGCCTGACATCACTACATTAAAATGCCTTCAAGAAAAAATAAAGAGCTTGTTTAAAAAAATGTATTCTACTCGATGGATGAGTTTCAGTCCCATAAATCTAGTCATTCTCACGAAAAATTGTTTATTTTGTCGTTGATTATATCCTACTGTGAAATTTGTAACGTGTGAACATGTACTTATATTTATTATATACATATATTTTGACAGCATCTGTAAATACTTGAGATGAATATATCTATATATCTATCTATCTATATATATATATCTATCTATCCATCATAAGTCTCAACCTACCTTTATCTATCACGATCTTTTTATGAGTAAACAAACTTCTTTGGAAAACTTCTTCAAAAGAAGGAAAATTGATGCAGGCGAACCTTAGTTTTTCGCGTTTAAGTACAACAGCTGACCCTTCGATAGATGAAAATCAATTTCAAGAAGTGTCTGTAAATTCAAAGGACAACAGAAACGAATAACCAAAATTTTTTCTTTATCCCCCCAGGCCTCATGTCTGGGTACGCCATTGAATCGAATAATAGTACCCATATTCTTATTTTCAGAATAATGTAAATATTTCAGAAATTATATACGGATATGGATTTAATGAAAATTCAAAGAATATATATACAGAGTGGCCACTTTTTCAATGGGATTGTTTTGGTAACTTTTGAACCATGAGAGTTAGGAGGTCGGTCAAATGGAGAAAAAATTGCATGCATAGAAGCATTGTCGAGCATCGAAATTATCAGGGCCGGTTATTGAGATACCATGAGAAAAGTAAATTCTTTCATTTTGATTTTTCTTAATTTCCCACTTTATTTCAAATATTATCAAAAAATGTTGAAAGAACTTTTCATTCGACAGTAAATTATCCTCAATTTGACTTAATCAGATTTCGTATCCAAAGTTCCGTACTCTCTGGGCCACCCTCAAACTCATTTTTTCAATACGGACCTGCATATTTTATGACACTTTTCGAAATAACTTTTAACGCTGAATTCAACGATATATCATACAATGTAATTTAAAGTTGAATTTTAGGTGATTTTGACCCCATTAAAAAAGTGGCCACTCTGTATAGTCTGTACACATCACAAAAAAAGATTTTCAATAGTATATTTTAAAACAAGTTTCAGAATGTGCTCCCATTCCGAAACGAATGCGAAATTCGAACACATTAGTTTTAGAATTGCTTCTGCAACGAGTATTAGATGGTATTTTCTCTATTTCAGTTTCAAGTTTCAAGTTTTGTGAAACATTGTCGAAATTCAATGAAAAATTCAGATTATAGTAAGAATTAAGAGAAATGGCAAAAAATGTTGCAAATCATTTCACTATCTATATCCAAATTATATTATATTGACAATTATTGACGTTTCTTGAAGTTTAATAGAATTGGAAGTCAATATAGATAACCACAAAACGAAAAATATAACTGAAAACGATGATGTAATAAATTCATTACAGCACTTTTTTAGAACTCATTACGATACTGAAATAGAGAAAATAATTTATTGATTTATGTTTTGCCAATATACTTTTACTATTTTGATTTCTTATTAGTCGTGTATAGTATATTTATTCTGAAACTTTTGTTGTTTTATTATAGGAAAAGAAAACAAAACCCTAAATTGAAATTAGTGGTCAGTATGGGTGGATGGAATGAAGGTTCTGAAAAATATTCTCATGTGGCAGCTGACCCCAAGCTCCGTAAAAACATGATCAATAGTGTGCTTTCCTTCCTTGACAAATATGAATTTGATGGGTTTGATCTTGACTGGGAATATCCGGATCAACGAGGTGGAAAATCAGAAGATGTACAGAACTTCGTCACATTATTGAAGGAATTCAAGGAGGCATTCGCTCCGAAAAACTACATCCTTTCTATAGACGTTAGTGGAGGCGTAGTATCTGCAAATACATCATATTATATCCAAGAAGTTGGAGAGTAAGTTCAAATTATTCCTAATTAAATATACGCATCCCCATAATAATACGTAATAATTCCACTTCCATAACCATTGATATCAAATTATTCAATCTAATTTAGAGAATATCCCAACAATTCGAAAAGAATTCTTATTAGAAGTGAGAGCTCACTTATTTTGCAATCTCTTCAGGAGTTTGTTGCGCTTGTTCTCAGACGAAATCACTATCATATTGCCACAATGTCTCTAATTTTCGAATTTTGAGACGATATTGTTTATAAACGATGAGGTTGGACTGATGACGAATCCGTGCTCGAATTCGATTCTGGCCGACTGGCCCCCTACCTTATATTCGGCATATACAGGGTGTTTCACGAATGATTGTACAGGCTTTCAGGGCAGATGTGGGACATTTCGGTGAGTCTGAATCAGTGTTGTTGAAAGTTTTCGCTGAAATACATAAACTAATATAGTTAGGACATGTTTCGAGCACTGATTCAGACTCACCAAAATGTCCTGCATCTGCCCTGAAAGCCTGTTCAATCATTCGTGAAACACCTTGTATAGACGAAAAATTATTGTACAATATACAAATCAAATTTCTGATCTATCATTAATAATAAATATTAAAAATGAATATTAAATAGCCTGATCTATTATTACAGAAATATAAGGCATTTTTTTTCGATATTCTGCTTCAATTTACTATATTTCTGGTGTCGTGATCAACTCGAAGTTTTGTACATAGCTTGAAATTATTATTTTATATCAACCTGCAAATTTCAACTGAATCAAGTCTGTTGTTTGCAAGATATTGAGTATTTTATCCGATGTTGTGCCTGAATTTGTTCTGGTTCTGATCAGATCGAATTTAGTGGAAAGCTAAAAATTGTCCGAATTATCTGAATCTCCATCGAATGGATTGTTCTGATATTATCATCAAAACAAAATTTCGAAAAGTCTCGAACTCCTATTCAAAGTTTAGCCATTGCCCAATTCAAAATTTTCAATTTCTGCATTCAGGATGTGAACTCAACCTAAAATTTGAATTTTCTAGGATTTTGCTTGTTTACGGACTGGCGAACTTGATTGGATTTGAGGGCGGAGTCGTCATCAGTAAGTCCAGTTATCTTTAGAGACCAACCCCTTCTCAAAATTCTAAAAATACCAATAACGTATCGTTATTATACAGTTCGGAAAACGAGATCTCCAAAAATACTTCAACTATTTTCACATTTTTCAATTAAATAAATCTCAATTCAGATTAGTTGAGATTTCATGATGTTATGGATGTTCAAAGAAAATATAAAATTTGACACCTGTTCAAAATGTGTTTATAATGGATTAATTCTACTTTTAGGGCAGTGGACATGATAAACGTTATGGCTTATGATTATCATGGTGCTTTCGAGGATTATGTTGGCCATTATGCACCTCTATATGCTTCACATCTCGATTATGACGAACTGCAACAAACTCTGAACGTGGTAAGGTTTTGGAATCGAATGTAATTCCTAATCAATTCCAAATTATTTTTGACTTTTTTGGAAAACACTCTCTATGGACTATCACAACATTTTTATTCGTTAGTTCGATAAACGAGATTTTTGCATTTTATAAATAGCTATTTGCTATTATAGAAAATTTATGAGATACATACGTAGATATTACTGAATCATTTTCAACAACAAAGACGGCGCAGGTATTCAGCAGTGTTGGCGATCGCCGATTTTCTGGCAACTGAGGAAGCCTTGCGAAAAAGTTGAACAATTGAACTGAATTATTCGTGAATATTTTCGCATGGTTGCGTAGTATTTAGATTATAAGAGTTGCAGAATGGTCTGGCGACAATGAAAGTAGGCAATACAACACGCAAGACTTGGGGAATCCCCGACTTTGGAAAAGGGCTCTTTTTGAAATAGATTTCAAATAATTGATATCATAAATGAAACCAAGTCGTTCATAATTTCATGTTATGCTTTAAATCGACCGTCGGTTTTGACTATGATTGAATTATTCATTTTTTCAAAGAATAGGAGAAGTACGGACATGAAAGTCAGTCAGAAACTTCTGAGCGGAGTACCTAATTGCATGAGGACCCACCCATTCCTCAGATGAGAGACGCCATTCCTCGTGAAAATGGGTTCATTAGTAAATAAAATTCTATTGACCAATCTTTCATTTCTTAAAATCAACCGACTAAAATTTTTATCACCTGGTTCCTATCGTTGAATTTTCTGAAAATGAAAAGGATGAAGATCATGTTTCTCCAATTCATGCCATACCGGCACGTTCAGAGTATGAGCAATTTTTCTAGCGCTTTTTTCTGGACGTGTCTCTGTCATTTCAAGAATGTTTTTATTGATATTTAGGTGCCTTTTTTGGGAATCATTAACTTTTAATGTGGGAGCTATTTTTACGAATTTAATCGAAAACTGAAGAAAAAGTTTTGTGATGTGGTAACCTTCTATTATTGATTAGTACAGCCGCTTTACTATTACAGTCACAAAAACAACATGTCAGCATATTCTTGATTCGAGAATTTATGAGGTATTATTATGTATGATTTCAATATCAGAAACAAACCACTATACTGCAAACAAATTTTCTGTATCCATTCCAGTTGTCAAATTTCATGTCATAGATATTGTTGTAGCCTAAACTCTTGTAGGATTTAACAGAAAATGATTTCTCGATATTTTATTTTTCAATAGTTATCAGAATTTGTCAGAATATCACGATATACATCTGAGTTAAATGGTGTGAGGTAAACTAAAATCTTCCGATCCCCAACAAATATTTCAGCTCTCTCGCAATATTTTAATCAAATTCCAATATTCCACTATACAGGGAGTTGAATCTCAAAATTCTGGAAATTTTCATGTTTTTCCATTTTTGATCAGTTTAAAGATGAATTGATGGATCTAATGAAGTTACTCAAACATTCCAAATATCAATCGAATGTATGTACTGGGAGGTTCAAAGAGTTATAAGGATTTGAAACTATTGGTAATTGACAAAACACACTGTATCTCGGCTATAGAGTTGATTAGATCTAACATATACAGGGTGATTCATTGGTTAATGAGCGGAAGCTCAAGGTAGATAGAAGACACAGAGGCGACTCAGAATAACCTATATTTGAAGGGTCTATTTCTCTTCCTGATCAAGATACAGTGTGTTTTATTGATTTTGTCAATTTTTTCAATTACCTATAACTTTCGGACCATATTTTCTGCTATTTTGTACGTTTATTCTCTGCAACAACTACTTCATACAGACATAGTAACTGATTTTGTTCTACAGATCCGGTCTAGGAAAAACCACCTTATATATTTTCTGCTATTTTGTACGTTTATTCTCTGCAACAACTACTTCATACAGACATAGCAACTGATTTTGTTTTACAGATCCGGTCTAGGAAAAATTGATGAATGAGATTCAACCCATAAAAACAACCTGAAAATCCAGATATTTACACAGGGTAGTTTTTTCTTCATTGATCTACTTATTTTTTTAATAACTCCATTGCTCGAAGGATATTATAGAAGTGTATTATGTTAACTTCAAAGATCGTTCAGGCCCTAGATAATCAAAAATACAATTATGAAAAAGAAACTAAATATTTCCATTTTATCTCCTTTGATGAATATTTTCTTTTTTTCTGATTAATATTCTTCATGCAAATCATCGATTTGTTTCTTTTCGAGGTGTACTTCAATAAAACACTGGATATTATTTTAGTATAGAGTCGAAACTAACCGGCGTTTCACTAAGAATTGATTCTGTTCTGACTTTCCTTTTGTTGAAATAACGAATGATTCAAAAACTGTCAAAAATCGAAAATTACCAATTTATGACTTAACAATAAAGTTTTCGATATGTATCTTCATATTTTCCGTTCACATACTTTTTTTCAGAAAAGTGGAATCGAATTCTGGCTAGACCAAGGAGCACCGGCCAGCAAACTCAATCTTGGCATCGGAACATATGGAAGAGGTTTTACCTTGGCTGATTCAAAAAACACAAGTCTTTATGCACCTATGACAGGTCCTTGCACTGCAGGTCCTTATACAAGAGAGGAAGGAACAATCGGATATAACGAAGTAAATAATTTTGAATTCTTTCTCTGACCATTTCAGTGATTATTCACTCCAAGTCAAATTTCATCCCTATATATTTTTATTTCGGTTGATTGAATTTCAGAACTGTGAAAATAAAATTCATCTAAAAAAGTGTCTGCATGATGTGAGTGCACTTTAGAATTCATCAACTACTACTAGTTAATGGAAGCTAAACACAAACATGAAATATTTCTTTCATGTCTCCTCAATCAACAATTGAATGAGATGTAACAAAGGTTTCAAAATCTATTATACGAAAAACGTTTCCTTCAAGAAACCAAGCTAGTATCTCCTTCTAATAAATATTTAATGGATTCGCTCCTTACTTAATAGAACTTCCTGTCGTTTCTAACTGAAATACATTCTCATTGGGTATTTTGAATTTCATCACATGGGATTTTTGTTGATCATTAATCATTAAATATTTTGAAATATTGTAATTTAATTTCAGATTTGTGAACTGTACTCTGATTACACATACTACTGGGATGACGAGCAAAAGGTGCCTCACATAGTGAAAGGCAATCAGTGGATAGGATATGATGATGCTACGTCAGTGAAAGATAAAGTTGAATTCGCTAAAAGCAAAGGACTTGGTGGTTTAATGGTTTGGTCTCTAGACACTGATGATTTTATGGGAATTTGCGGTAACGGAAAATATCCATTGATAAAAACAATGAAGAAAACATTGAACGAAAATTATATTTCATGATTTTCTAATAAAATTTGATCTTACTTCAAGAATAAAAGTTTTTCTTGTGCAATTACCAAAAAATATGGTTTCATATCTATTAAAAATATATTAATTCCTATACAGAACACAACCGGTTCTCCTAACTCCTACATCACACAACTTTTGAGTTTCTAAAAGTTGTCATAATATGTGGAATGCCGAGATGAGATGAATATTCATACTCACTGGGAATCTTGCAAAATACATCTTCAGATAATCAGAGTCGAATGAAATCATTATATTTCAGACTGTTCAGTGAAAACTTAATATTCTGAAGGGGCAGAATGGAACATACCAAAAACAGATTCAGAGGCAACATGTCTTCAAATACTTATATTCCAACAACCATCATTCCACTATTTTTATGAACTAACCAAAAATTGTATACTTTTCCATACTATGTTTCGACTGATTTCAACCACGCAGTTAAATCACCTATTTCGTTAAAGGTATAAAAAAAATAATATTTTTCTATGTAATTAGGAAATACCACCCAAAACAACCACCTGCTACCAACGAAAAACGTCCTGAATATACGCCACTTGCCAAAATTACTCACGATACACGTGCATTGGCACGGATTCTGAAACATCTATTGCACTTATGGGTGCATTTACGAATTAGGAACGAAGGGATTTCAGGTGATACTGTTCACAAATGAGTATAAGAGCAGGAAATTTTTTATGAGTAGGAGAATCCTCTCCTACTCATAATAATAAAATTAAGAGAATTTGCATCTTCCGATTATTATGAGACCACAGGAGTCAAGGATTGGAATTAAAAAACTTAATCGTTTGGGTACAATTTTTATTTCGTCAGAGCATTCAAATCTTCGGAAGAATGAAATATTGATCCAGTAGTTTGAAAGGTAAAAAGTCGTTTAGAATCTAAAAAATTTGACTCAAGAGTGAATTAAATTCCTCATGCTCCTGTTTATGTGAGAAAATGAGTCAGAGGGACAGTGTATTAAGGAAATTAATCCAGGCACATACTTAGAATCTTAGAATATTTTGAACGTTTCAAAATTAACTCAAATGCTAATGTTCGAAACTTTACATTGTTAGATTTCAGAAAAATCTTGGCATTTGTATTTATTTTGAAACATTTCAAAATTATATTTATCGTTAACATTTGAACATTCGAACAATATAATATTATATTTTATAATATTGAAATATCATTTTGTGATATTTCAAGAGCATCCAGTCCAGAAAAGTCGCCCATAACACGCCGAAATTTAGTGGTTTGTGGTTGGATGCAACATCGCGCGCTGAAAGATTTAAGTTGATTTCTCGGTTGCGATTTTGCAGATGGGTTTTTCGGAACCAACGAGCTATTCTCAGAACGCTTTTTACTGATGGAGCGACCTTCATAAAATATGTCATTTTGAATGTTCGCAATGCACATATTTGGTCCCGAATGAATCCGAAAATGATTAGGAAACGCAGTTCACAACATCGTTTTTCAAACAATATTTGTTGTGGTATTAACAATATTGAATAACTCTAATGGTTCTTATTATTTGAAATAATCAAATTACAATAAAATTGGACCATAAATTCTTCCACACAGGCTGAATGGAGTGACATATCTACAATTTTTAATCGAGCATTTGCCAGGGCTCTTGAATGATGGAAGCAATATTCCAAGAGGAATGTACTTCCAACATGATGGAGCGCCGTCATATTTTACCCGTGAAATTGTAGCGCATTTGAATGAATTTTATCCAGGGTTGGGTAGGGGGGGACCTTATGACTGGCCTGCAAGATCCCCAGATCTTACATGCTTGGATTATTGTCTATGGGGGCACTTAAAAATGAAGTTTTCTCCGAATGAATCATAGACAGGAAGCATTTGATTAATCGTATTCAAGCTGCATGTGAAGAAATACGAAATCGACCGGAAATTTTGAAGAAAGTTGTAGCTCATTTGATATTTTCGAAAAAAGATATAATTTTTTCTCTTATTTATTGTCAATATTTTTCAGTTCCACACATGTTAATAAGATACATTTTACATTTTTATTATTAGGTCCATTTCATAATAGTCCAATCAAATGTTGAATGTTAATTCGAGTTTTCGGTTAAATTTAGTTTTGCAAAAATATTTGATGTTGCCCCTACATTCATGTATTGGATGGAATAAGATGCAGCATGTTACTGAGAATTTCAATCGATTCAATATTAATAGACGCATTATTCGGCGATTCACAGGTACGTGTTTACTATAAATTGAAAATTCTTAATAATCAATGGTTCATAAAATGATGATGCGAAGTGTGCCACTGATCCAAATAGGCTTGTTTGAAAGAATATTTATTGTAAATTCTGAAGAGATTTTTGAAAATTGTATATACAAGATGTGGGATAAATAATGTAATTTTTTTCAGTCCAGACCTGTGCTGTCGATAAGTCATTATGGGCAAATATTTGGCATTGGCCTATACTCATTCCCTCAAAATTTCATGAAGATCCATTTATGCGTTCAAGAGTTATGTCGTTTAATAAAACTCGAAACACCCCGAATCTCTTGAACGAATATAGTTACGACATATTTCGAACAGTGATTCAGCCTCACCAAAATGTCCTGCATCTGTCCTGAAAGCCTGTACAATCATTCGTGAAACACCCTGTATATGCATATCAATTATATTGTGAAGAAAGAAATATATTGCAAGTATTAAATTCTTATTTCTTATAATATTTGAATATGGATTTTCCCTCGGATTTTCCTAATTTAGAATCATTATCGAAAAACTAAAAAGATAGGAAATGAATGATGATAGGAAATATGAGGTTTATTAATCTCTTATTATTATCTCTTGCGATGAGATAATGAAGTTATATGATTTTATAGGAATGGGAGGATATGATTATTGAGTGTATCTATGTCGATTTTAAATTATTCAAATGACTTGTCTCTATCGATTGATCGGTTGATTTCCTATGATAAAATCCATAATTGAGTCGAAAGTACTGTCGAGACCGAATATTGTGTTGATTTCTATTACACAAATTTTGATAATGAGTTGTTTCAGTGATATGAGGATCAGTTTCAGGAAAATTATACTCTTTCAGGTAGCCAACGTTTCGTCAATTTTATTGATTTCATCAGGGCGAGTTGATACATTGTAATTTCCTATGTTAACTATTCCGTCCAAACCTCCTCAAAGCGACGGCCAAGATTTCTTGAAGAATCAATCATAAACTAACACTCACTTATCACGTTTATTTATGAAGGTACTCAATTTATTCAGTACCTTCATAAATAAATTTATGATTGATTGCTCTAGAAATCTTGGCATTTCGCTTTGAGTATGTCTGGACGGAATAGTCAACATAGGAAATTAAATTTATCAGCTTGCGCTCATGATGTTGATAACATTGACGAAACCTTGGCTGCCTGAAGGGGCATATAATTTTCCTGAAAACTGATCCTCATACCACTAAAATAACTCATCATTATATCAGCTAAGCTTAGCTACAGATTTCCATATTGCTTTTATATTTTATTGAGAACTATCACCACTCACCTATCATAAGAATTGTGAATAAAACAGAAAACACATTGAATGATATTCGAAAAATATAATTCCTTAAAATATTTATATAATCTATTTATAATCAATATCAATGCAATGGATCAGCTATAAATTAATTTCATGACTTCACAACTTCTTCACTGGCCTCTCAGTGTTTCAATGGATCCAAACTTTCCAGAGAAAAATCATCATTACCAAATGATATGCCTTGGCTGAATCCAGTCTGCAAGTAAAGAACTCAAATCAATATTACCGCATCAATACATATCGAATTGTATTTTTCTCTAATTCTGTGGTTATTCCGTTCATTCTTCCACATCTTGTAGAACAAAATCGTGCGAGAATATATCAGAAACGCACAGTTTTCATGGTTATATTTTATTATTCTATGTTGGTACTCCGAACTTTCCGCCACGGCTTTATCTGTCAATTCATCAATTTGCCTTAAAGAAATTAGTTCTGCCAACCAACATTTTTCAATGCAAAAATCACTAAAATATATTTATGGAAATATTTCATCAATTTCAATGAAAATGCAATGAATTATAGAAAATAATGTATAATACTCGTACAGAAGGCTCATTCTACCACTCGTTCATTCCAAAACTCGCCACTTCGTGGCTCGTTTTTGAATTTTGAACTCGTGGAAGAATATCAATGCCTTCTGCACTTGTATTATAAATAACTATTCTGCTTTATCCTGTATTCATAACCTGGATGATGCCGTTTGCAGGCACGTCAAGTTTATCAGTCCTATCTAACGAATGAAACGATGTATATCATTTCTAATGCCATACGATCTTCTCACATTTTCAATATGAATTTAATTGGTCTTAACGCAATCAATTAAATTGGTTGAATAAAAATATGACGAAAATACTGAATTGAAGTCATTAACATGAAAGTACACCCAATTTTTAGTATGCTGAAATATACGCGAAAATACATTTTTTCAGCAACCGTCCGGGAAGTGCTCATTTCCCGGACGCTTTTTCTCTGAGAAAGTAGCATTTCCCGGCCTAGTCCGGAAAGTACGTACTTCCCGGACTAGGCCGGAAAAGAATCATAGAATCCAGAGCAACGGAGATAACGGCTGACAGTTCATATGAAATTAGTTGTCAAAAATTTGAATGTTTTTTGATCGCAATCGCAATAAAATATGGAAAGCAGCAGCGATAGTGTTATTCTACATGGTTGCCGAAAAAATATTGTAGCAACACGCCCGAAAATGGTTTTTTTGGACTCACAGACTTCCAGGACTCGCTTACGCTCGTCCTGGAATTTTGTCTATTCGTCCAAAAAAACCCTATTTTCCGGACTTGTTACGTAAATTACTATTTCGATATTCTATTCGAATTTTCTATGATTTTGAGGTCGCTATCCACTTAGAATTTTGTAGTATGAATGTACTATAACTGACATGTATCATTATACAGGGTCCGGCAAAAAAACCTCCCTGATTTCAATAGGCATTTGCAAAAAGAATAAGAAACATATAGAACAATTACTTATATTTGTGAATAGCCTATATGATGCCATTTTACATCACTTAGATTATGCAACTCGCACGCCTGCATGTGATGACATTTTGGAAAACATTCCCCCAGATGCTGTCTTCATTTCTTCTGATGAAGCCCACTTCCACTTATGTGGAACTGTTAACAAACAGAATTTACGCTACTGGGCTACTGGGCTACAGAAAATCCTAGGGAACTGCACCAACAACCACTACACAGCCCAAAAGTCACAGTTTGGTGCGCAGTTGCGGAATTTGGTGTGTGGGGACCGTACTTTTTTGAAGAAGATGGACAAACAGTAACGGTCAATACCGATCGCTATTGTCACATGATAGAGACATTTCTCCAACCCAAGATAAACCAGTTTGTTTTAGACCATCAGGAAGAAGAAGTTTGGTTCCAATAGGACGGAGCCTCAGCTCACACTGCTCGGCGGTCCATGGAAATGTTAAGAGAGTTGTTCCCTGGACGTCTTGTTTCTTTAAGAGGAGACATTTCCTGGCCCCCAAGGTCACCCGACTTATCACCTTGTGATTTCTTTCTGTGGGGATACCTAAAGGCTGAAGTGTACAAACATCGTCCCAGAACTCTGCAAGAACTAAAAGATGCCATTAGGCAGGAAGTGGCAGCCATTCCAAGGGAAGTTACACGAAGAACTATGGACAACTTCAGGGAAAGACTTCGTGAATGTCTTAACAATGGGGGACATCATTTATCAGACATAATTTTCAAAACCAAGTAAAGTGTACTAAGTGATGTAAAATGGCATCATATAGGCTATTCACAAATATAAGTAATTGTTCTATATGTTTCTTATTCTTTTTGCAAATGCCTATTGAAATCAGGGAGGTTTTTTTGCCGGACCCTGTATATCTCAAAAACTCGTGACCGTGATTACGAGAGCCCAGATTTGCCTTTCGCCTTACGCTGCCAATAGTCCTAATCCACCTCAAAATACATTGGAAGAGAAACTCGCATTGTATATTTTTAATGGTGAACATAAAACCAAAAAGTTACTTCTTTAAAACTCACTTTCATTTCCAATATCTTTTTGTCCAATAAACCTAGAGCATTTTCGATATCTTGGGTAGTCGCTGTATTGCCAAAATCTCCCATCTCGAATGGATCCAGAATTTTTGGGCTTGTGAGGCTGAAAATATAATCGGGTTATAATCAGATAGCAATTTTAACTCCGAAACATTAGATATCTATCACTCGATGATGAAATTCAAGAAATTGATCACTTTGGCTAAATGCAATTCTGTTAAAAAACCCACAGGAACGAATATTTGCTATGTTGTCACGAATCAAATTTTAGAATTGATTCTTGAATCTGCTGTTGAAATATGTGTACCAAATTCGATGTGCCAAATTCGATGCTCATTGTAACCCGAAAACTATTAGACTCAGGGAAAAAATCTTCAAGGACCCTGAGCTCCCTTTTCGAAATAATAAGATATCAGAAACCAGATCATAGATATCTTGATTCGTTCTGGAGTTACAGGGGGTTTCTGAAAAGTGACTGATTCAAATATTTCGGTATATCTTGGTTTCTGTTCGAGATATTCAAAAAATTCTTAAACGTTATTTTCATTAGTTTATAAGGTTTATATGATTCTCATAAGAAATCACAGATATCAATTACCATTTTAGAGATATAGAGCAAAGTTGGTGTTTCTTGAATGGGACATCCTATATTATTCGACGCAGTTTTTTAGCCGCAGATTTGTAAGGAATTATTCCATTATCGGTTCTTCAAAAATATCATCAGTTTCAAAGATATTGAGTTTTTCGTCTTGAATTTTCGATGGGACTTATCAGGATGTCCCGGGAAGAATACGACAAACGAATAACATGAATTAAGGTCATCAAACCCGTATCAAGAGATTTCAATCGCCTGAGTGCCTTCGTTTGGGTATACAAGGTGATGTTCATTTTATGAGTGAAATTTCACAGTTCAATAACTCTTCAACTGATCGACCGAATAATTTCAAATTTTGAAGTTTTGTCTTTCTGAATTCGAGTAAATCAGATCTGGACTAGGAAAATTTCAGACTTCTCCTATTTTCGTGAATATTGGATCACCTTGTACCTGAAAATTATGATTTTTTTCCGCTTTCGTAACCACAAAGAATTAATTCATTATTAAAAATTTTTATCTCTGCCTGGCATGGTCATACAGGGTAATAAATAAACATTCCCTCATGAGTCAATTTTTTAAAGTTCAAAAACTCTTCAACAAATCCACTGAATAATTTCAATTTTTGTCACCATTTACTATCGTCTTACTTCAATATTTCTGAAATTGAAGGAATAAGATCCGGGATAGACTTTTTCTATTTTCGTGAATATTGGAACACGCTATACGACAATATCAATATTTTTTTCGTTTTCGTAATCACAAAGAATTTATTCATAATCAAAATTCTAAAAATCTGCTTGCCACCGTCATACAGGGTGACCAATAAGCATTTCTTCATGAAAGAGATTTCATAGTTCTTGGAATCTTGAATTTATTGGTAGAATTATTTTGAAAATTATAGTTTTTTCAGCCAACTTCAAAATTTTAAATTATTCGGTCGATTAGTTAAAGAGTTCTTGAACTCTGAAATTTCACTCATAAGATGAATATCACCCTGTATTTCCCAAACGAAGGCACTCAGGCGATTGAAACCACTTGATACGGATCCTCCATGTTGACCTCAATTCATGGTATTCGTTTGTCGCATTCCTCCCGGGATACCCTGTATATAAATATTTTTCATTCATTTGGTGACTTAATTTATTTAGTGTACGTCAAATTTTAATCCAGTCATTAAATGTGTCCCATTTAAAAAAACACCAACACAATAACTGAATTACAATAATGCAATGGATACAAAATGAATTAAATCTAGAAATAAATGAAAAAAATAAATATATGAGGTGTCCCATAGAAAAATGAAGTCAAAAAACTCAATATCATTGAAACGGATATCAGACTACATTTTTTTGATGGGATATTGTATATGAGTATGTTTTTTATTTTGAGATCTGATCCATTTTGTGTCCATTGTATAATTTTAATCAAGACTTATGTAGGATGTCCCATTTAAAAAACATCAACTCTTCTCCAAGCCAAGATGACTAAAAATGATATATATTCTTTTGAGAAAGAGCAATACAAGATATTAATTTCAAACAATCAAGCATATGTGTCGATGAATCTCAGTATTAGCAGAGGAAATGTAACGGGGCATCATACATTTCAACGTATGACACAAGAGAACAGATAAAAACCTCAGCAAAAACTCTGTCTCCCCGTATCGGTGTAGTGACTGGTTTGTGTAAACGTTTACAGAATAAGCTAACATAATTTATATTGAAGGACTTGCTCTTCAACCAAAACAAAATTTTCTTTATCCTCTCTTTTCGGTTGAAGACTCTATAATTTCCAATTGGAAATTATAGAGTTATTATTATTGCGGTTTGTTATAAAATTTTGAAATGAATGTCTAATCAATTTTCGGTAATAATTCAAGATCAGCTCACCTATTGGTCGATGGACTTCCTGGCGAGAAAGGCGAACTCCAAGCATCACTATTTTCAATTACATTATTATTCATAGTTTGCTTACGTGGAGCTTTCGGTGGAGGTGCAACTAGAAGAAAAGTTTGTTTTAAAGAAATTGAAAGTTATAGTTGAGAAGTTTGAGAATATTTCTATTATCTGCTGTATACTTATAGTCTAGTGCGTTAGAAGAAAACTGACAAATCCTTTTTTTTTGGAAAATCTAACAATCAGTGACGGCGTTAGACCAAATGTAGACGTTTGAGCGACAATTTTTTTGTCGTTTGCGAGACCTCTTTCGTTTCCCAGGGAAAGAGAAAACGCAAAATAGATCGAAACTGATGTCTGAGTAGGTATATCAATTTATTTTAATCCCCTGGAAACCATATATAGTTAAATAGAATTAAAGTCAGAAGAGAGGTTTATGTGCTTCCTGTAAAATCGGGTATTTGTCACTTGAGAGGTTTTCTCAGATCAACGATGATATGTAATACAACTAGAAATAGTAGATATGAAATTTCAACAGCTCAAATTCTATATGGAGTTGAATTCACGAGAAAATTAGTCAAAAGGTAATATCATGTTTGAGAAATCGTAGAAAACAATAATTCTAGGAGAAACCAACATTGGATGTGGTATTAGATTGGAACATTTTTATTTTTTAGAATAATTTTCGAAGTGAAATTACAATTGTTGTAGTTGAATATTCGGAGATTATTCTTCACGATTATAGTAGACGGAACCCGATGATATTCTGCATCTAGGTATAGATTTGATTTGAAATGTGAATTTTAATTAATTCTTCAAATATAGGATAGAGTACTACTCTACAGTTACTAAGTTAGTGTTATTATTCCAATTAATTAACTCTTGGTCATTAACTTCTTTATTGACCAATTTTGTCACATTTTATGGCAGAAGTTGTGATGTAGGGTAATTGTTCGTTAATTTGAAAATTTTGAGCTCATTCCAATATTTTTCGCTGATGACGTTTTCCATTTTGATATAGAATTTATTCCTACAGGCATGTTATTATACAAAAACACCCTTAACTAATTTGGATTTGTAGTCAGAAAAAGTCTGAAAGTTGTTACATTTGGATTTGTCGATGTTTTTTCCATAAGTGAACGAGTCATAAATCTTCAATTTCAAATTATGACATCCCAGATTTTACCTTAACCAAATAGACTCATTTGACCTTCTTAATTTATAATCTTTATTATCTTTTTTTAAAACTACACCCATTTCCCTTTTGATGAGTTTTTCCAGCAATGTTTTGGGAAATGTTGGCTTATATTCCACCCTACCAGTGAAGTTCTCTAGATGATCATACTGGAAGGAATAAATTGAACAATTAGTTCCTTCATTTCCATCCATGCCAATTCAATGGAGTATTATTCTGGAATATCTTAATGGTAACAGTTGATCATTATCCACAAAATTTCGGTCGAAACAGCTTTTGAACTTTTTTTGTCTGGTAAAGTTTGCAGATTTTTTCTGCTGTGAATCCCTTGCCGAATCAGCTGATTTGAAAATCAAATCTTGAAATGGAATAATTATTCTTCATATTATTTAAATAACCTTTATGGAATCATTTGTGCATCGGTTTTCATAAATATTTCAAAATTAGATTCTTTAAAATTTTCGCAGTTTTCTTCTTTATATTAAAAGCGGCAGAAATATGCTTATTTTTTTCTGGAGTTTTTTCTCGAATTGAGGAGTAGTTTCTGTTCAGCAGCAATTCCAAAAACTTATTCCACAAAGGTTCTAGTTTTTGTTTCATTAAGAGGTACCATAGTTTGGCAATTTCTTTGAAGAAAATATGTTTGAATCCCCTTCTTGGTGGTCCCTTTTCAATTTGAATGAACGACAAAAACCTACTTTTAAGATGAGATCTAAAATGGACTATTTGACAAATATTCATACCCTAAGCTTTTTTGAATGTTATAAATATCAAAATTTTATTACTGAAAATCCAAATTGTTGGTTTTGCCAGCTTCCATGTTTTATTCCTGTGGAACGAATTTCAACCTCAATAATTGAAAACTGAAACGGTGTTTATACTTATCATAATTCTCTATACATCAGCTAATGTGTACAGAAAATAAAGATTTCCTATTCAAGGAATTACTCACTCAAAGGTGCCTTTGGTTGAATACTTTCATTGGTTTGTTCGAAGGATCTAGGATCAAAATCATTATCTTCTTGATCAAACTCATTGAGCAAAAGACCTTCCAATTTAGTACCTACAGATGGTAATGGGTTACTGTCGAAAATTCTTGGTGGCACAGGTGGCGCTGAAAGTATGAAAAATACATGAAAATACATACCTACATGAAAATAATGATGATGAAAAAGTGTTTATTCATGACCACATGATGGCCTATTCGATATTTTTAGAGTAGTATTTCAGTAAAAAAAAAACAAATATCTGTCTTATATTCACATTTCATTTAGTACACGTAAGGAAACATTTATTGAAATTAAATGTTCAATTTGAGAGCCATTCACTTTCATGCAATAATACAAACGCGATTGGAACATTTCACGAACATTTTGGAAGACTTGCGGGCATAATAATAAGTGATTGCATTCCTAAATTATTCAACTAATGTAGTTAATACCTGAAGTATTTCAGAATGTACGTCACATGTTTGCAATGTGTTTGTATTATTTATTGTATATTGTATGGAAGCGAATAGTGCTAAATATGAATATTTGATTTGAATAAATGTCTCCTTACCTACTATACAATGCGAATAGCAAACAAATATTCCGCTATTTATTATATTATTGGAAATATCAGTGTTGACTCCTTTTCATTGAGACACCCTGTATAATTATCTTCCTAGGCTTATATTGAGACATAAATAACACTAAACCAAGGATACCTTCAAACAGTTGACTTCCCATATGGGAAAGCAGTTTCGAGTAGCAATCTCGACAATACCAATTTTTTTTATATTTCGTTTATCAATGATTTGTTCTGATAAATTTTAAATTTCTGGGTTTAAAAAAAATCTTGAATAATAATGTAAATCAGTAGCACTCCTTCTGCTTAAATGAAAAATCAGCTAGTTCCGATTTCAAGGAATCTATGAAGGACTGTAAGTACAACTGTTTAGTTTAACCGAAATTCACTGAATATTTAAATTCATTGAGAAATATCTTACATTTTTCAGAACGAAGCTTTTTTGAATTGTGAATAATTAATTAGCTGATTTAACAACAACTTCAGTTTGAAAAATTCAAGATCATTGCAAAATAAAAATTTCGAGAAAAGATGAAAAGAGCACTGACTGGAGTCAGGAGCTTTTTAACGCTCGTTCATTCATTCGCCAATTGGGCCCTTGGAGACCACATAACTGTGTATGAGTGGAATAGTGGTACAAGGGTACAATTGGCGATCACGAATGAAGATGCGAATGAGGAGGGCTCAAATTTCCGTCATTGCTTTTGTCTTTTGTATCAGATCTTTGAATTTTATACATTCCTAAACGTCTAAACTGTCGAAATTTGAGGGAATTACTTCTCTTTTTCCCTCAACTATTCCAGAGGTACATTATTGGAACTTATAAACCTGAAGATGTGCCCAGCATAGGAAAACATATAAGAAGCACTATATATTTACATAATATTTCCATGCGTAAATTCCGATCGATAGTCAATCGATCCAATATTCGAAAGTGAATAGAGAACCTACGTAATTTTCTACTAAATGATTATTCTGATGAATTACCTGACCCTTCATTTAATACGACAACTTTCAATTATAAACAATCAGTTTATTCGATAAATGTGTGGGCTTACCATTTTCATTATCACCCTCTGATGTTAAATCTAAGAGTGCATCAGTTTTTCCATTGGTTTCTCTTGTTTTAACGTCTTCTTCAGTTGTGCCTTTGGAACTAGTATTACTGGTAGAAGGGGGTATTTCTAGTATATTCTTAATATGGTGCTTTCTCAAATATTGGTCTAAATCGCCTTTACAACTACTCAATTGCGATAAGTATAGCAATCTCATCTTGTATGTATTATTTTCCAATTCAAGACGTTTTATATATTGCTGGGTGATAATTGCCCGTCGTTGAGCTTCTAAATCTTTTCCAGATGTTTCTAAAAACCTCTTATAAGCCAATTCGAATGCTTGGCCAATGGTTAAGGTAATTTCTTCTGCTAGTTTATCGGATATGAAAACAAAACATTCATGGGTCTCTTCATCATTGCCATCCACTGAAAAGAAAATTTAATAATAATAATCATTTTTGTTGGTCAGTGATTGTACAAAAAGATGGGTATGCTTTTTAGTCGAATATTATTTCCGGAGCTCTATTTGCTGTCGTGTTCTCAATGCCTCGCTTTCTTCCGAACTTTAGGTAAAGCTTGTCAATTCCATCTCAAGGTATTTCAGCTCAAGTCCAGATCAAGACCAGAAGACAACTGTGTGAGTTAGAAATTTATATTGATGTTCACCTCAAAATTCTCGTTTTGCGGAAATGAGTAGAAATTTTAAACGACTCTCGAAACAGTCAATCGAATTTGGTATGATTCATACATAGTAAGTAATATTAGAAAGGCAACGTTGTGATGAAAAATTCTTTTCGAAATTCTAGGTCTGTAATAAGGAATGTAATTTTCTGAAAAGCATTTAAAAGTAACACTGTATTATTGTTGAAATATTTTGGAATTCAGATATCGGAAGAGTAGAAAAAGTGCATATAGATCCATCCATCAAATCGAATGACACAAATTTTCATTTTTTGACTACAAACTGCTATCTCATCCAACTAATTCTCCAGATCTAGCCCCCTGCGACTATTTTCTGTTTCCAAACCTCAAAAATAGGCTGGGCGGTGAGAGATTTAAGTCAAATGAAGAAGGTATTACCGAAACAAACGCTTATTTTGAGAGCCTTGAAAAAACCTGTTATGTATTTGGAGGGAATAAAAAATTTAGAAAAAAAAGTGATTTTCCGAAAAAAATTCGTTTTATTCAAAAAGTCGCTGACTTATCAGAAATATAGAGCCATCTTTTCCGATTTATTTTAGTGAGTTATAGCAATGAGTTATTATAACTCACGTTGTTTGTTAATAAATACTATTAATTGCTCAAAAACAGTTGAATAATGAATATACAGGGTGGCCATTTGGAAACGAAACAGACGAGATTACAGACGAAATAAAGTTTTTCGATAGAAATGCTCGGACAGGTGGATTTCTGTTTCGAGGGGGACAACTTAAGATGTAGGTTACGGACGCATAGCGCTTCAACCCTTGCTACTACAACCCTCACCCCCAAATTTTGAATACGGAAGATGGGGTGAGTGATACCTTATTTGAAAGGTATTTTTATACTGATTTCATCACAGTAATTGTTTTTTCATTTATGCATTAGTTCTCGAAATATTCTTAACTAAGTATTTGAAAATGAAGTGGTGTTTTCATGGCACTTGTAGTGTTTTGTGAAAAATCGACATTTTGAGCTTCAAAACAACCATGACTGTGGCTTCCTTCCTAACAAACGAACGCATGAATATTTCGAGAACTAATGCATAAAATGAAAAAACAATTACTGTGCTGAAATCAGTATAAAAATACCTTTAAATTGAGGTATCACTCACCCCATCTTCCCTATTCAAAAATTGGGGGTGGGGGTTGTAGCAGCAAGGGTTGAAGCGCTATGCGTCCGTAACCTGCATCTTAAGTTGTCCCCCTCGAAACAGAAATCGACCTGTCCGAGCATTTCTATCGAAAAACTTCATTTCGTCTGTAATCTCGTCTGTTTCGTTTTCAAATGGCCATCCTGTATAATACAATAGGAGTAGATAAAAAGGTATGTAATAGTTGTACTCGTCCAGTTTTTTCCTGTCATTTCGTTAATGATGGAAATTTTCGTTAATTTGGAAATGATGGAATCGAAATTTCAGGATCATATAGTATTCAATAAGATCTTCAAAATGATGTATCGCAACACACCTCACACCTATTCAAAATCAAAAGATTGTACTCACCCCGTTAGGGGGTTGCAGTTACGGTGATGCGAAGAGCGGAAAAATTATTTCCTCTAGAATCAGAAATTGACGGGTCCGAGCAATTTTCCACATTTTAATTTTAAAGCCGGAAAATCGAGGTGTTAAATTTTCGTAGGACCACACTGTATGTACCCCGCAACTACTCATTCGCGTTATAAAACACCTTATTCCGTAATAATTGCCTCAATCTAATCCTGAACATAGTAACTTCAAGCTTTTTTACCGAAACAGGAAGATGATTATTCAACCCTTTTTACTCTGAAAATTCGCTTATGTTTGGACGTTCTGTGAGCAGGAATGATTATCGAATTGTTATAATTCTTGTATTTCTTATTACTTACTTACTTCTTACTTTTTTTTCAGCGAACGTCCACGAATGTTATTATGGAAATGATCACAATATGGCAGGGGGCGAAACACCAAAACGATTATACTACGTCGTCAAGAGTATATTCGCTTTTCAATACGCCGTAACTATGGAAAATTCACGAATTCTATTGGTTCATCAAAACAAGTTATATAATCAACTTAATTTGAAAACGACAAAATTACCGGATTGACATTCCTCTCCTCAAAAACAATGGAATGTCCCTTTCGGCCAATCGAATAGAAGCACAGAGAGGTATTGAAGCGCAGAGCCATCTTTTGCGATTTATTATAGTGAGTAAGTCATTGTTTGTTAACACTGTTAACAGATACTATTAATTGCTCAAAAGCAGTTGAATAAATAATATATGATTCAATAGGAGTGGATAAAATATTTTATTTCTCAATAGTCGACTGCACGACCGGATTTTCCACGAATCAATTTTTTGAATTTCATATGCTGTAAATGATTCTCTGAAATCTGAGTCTGTATGGGAAGCTATATGCAACACAGAACATGCAGATTTCTTTTCCGAATCCATTAATTCATTTTATCGCTATCGACAATTGTGACAATAATTTAGTGAACAAAAGCAGTAGATAATAATATAATATATGTATAACTCATAACGGTCATAGTCACAACATTCGAATTTCACAATTATATTAAGAGTTTGTAAGATATGCTCACCTTGATTGTTTTGTTTCGCAATAAAGGAGAAGAACCGTTTTTCGCCATTATCATCAGCACAATACGATATCCTATGTAAGGGGAACATGTGTAGAATGACATGCGTCTTAGGTTCCTGTATGGCTACTCCATCTATACTTATTGTTAATTCCACTTTTTTCGTTTTGGCACCAGATTCACTTTTACGTAATTGTTGCGTAAACCTTAGTTTTCTTATAGCTTCTTTCACAACATCAATACCTGCAAAAGTAAATCAGATATTACAATAGATGGTCAATTATATAATTATAAAGAAAACGTCAAATTTCATACGGGATTTTGTATTTAGCGGCATTAGTAAGGATTTTGCCTCGACTACCAATAGTACACCGATGTTTGCAGGAATGATTTGTTGATTCTGTTTACCGACAAACAGCATCTCAGAGTATATAATTTGGTCATCCGTAAACACGATAAATTCTGATCAGAAATACCTGAAAACATGAAATTTGCAGGAAGATATGAATCGCAAATATCATGGTCCAGTTCATGGATCGAAATTAAAATTTGCATTCAGATATGAAATAAACAATTCCGTGCAGCATGCAATCTTCATGATTGCGTAACTAGGAACATTAGAAAATTTAAAAAGAATATCGAAAAAATGATACCCAATAGGTATTTTCATTATAACTAGGGAATCTAATTCCGCAAATGCTGGTTACCTCTGAAATTCTGCGGGATCAAAATTGTGGAATTTTCCATGCGAGATCTGCGGGATTTAATATTGAAATTGCATATTAGGCAATAAAAACGCAAACGTCTTTTGAAAGGTCCAAAAGCAGTAAACCACTCATAAGTTATGGATGAAGATGCAACATTAGTTACTGCTGAAACTACACTACGATTCATGATCAGCAAATTGTAAAGTCATTATAACTCGACATAGAGTAAAGAAATGGTTGAAGCCTTATTTTCTAGGATAAAAGAGCGCCGTTCATTGATGGTAAGTATAGTATTTAGAAAACTCAGTAATCTCAGTATCTGTAATTTCTGGGATATAACAGTCAATTTCTACAAATGGCCAAGAAGATACATTATTTGTACTTCATAGCAAATCAACAGTACGAAATGAAATTAAGAATTTGACTGAAAGGCAGCAAATAGAGACGCCTTTAGAAGACAAAACAATCCCAAACCGAAGAACATTTCACTTATGCTGATGAGGATAAATTATCTTTATCTAATCTAGCAACGAGAAGTGAACCATCGCCTTAGAATTTAGAAGAGGATTCGAATCGTAATATTCGTACTACGACTACGTGGGTGCCAGAATAAAAAACTTCCTCTATGGCTATACGAGCACGAGTACGAACAACAATTGACCAGTTATCAAAACATGAAATGACCCTTTTTGAATGTAGATGAAGTAAGGCTACGGGTACAAACTTGGAGTTTACAATCACAAACGCTCAATTTTGAATAAGAAATGGTTTCTATAGTTGGAAAAACTGTGAGACAGGACTTGCCGCCAATTTTTTTGAGTTTACCCGCAGCAAAACTTGACAGCTGTTGCCATGAAATAAACACTTTTATATTATAGTATGTTTTTAATAGCATAAGACCTTTTTATGAGCATGTTTAATAGGTTGAGTACAAAGAGTTAAAGATCCCGCATTCTTGAGGATCCGCGGGATTGATATTTTGGAGCGGGATTAGTTAACCTTCAGGAAACCCTCGGGTAAACAAGAATTTCGATCCTCACTTAAATTTTCACAGTTCATGTTCTGGAATGTATATAATTCAAAAAACCGAATGAAGTAGTTCGTCTGTTCAAAGTTTTCAGAATTGCATGACATTTGGTACAAAACCGTGTGCTATATCTACCGCATTGATCTTCCTAGGTGATGGACAAGATCTTTGAATTTTGAAGGCAAAAAATCAAAGAAATATATTTTAAAAAATCAATTTTTTGTTAGACATAATCAGTCAGAATGTATGTATATTTGTGTGATGGAACAAATATTTTCATTGCTTCCTTGTCTGCCAAGAGGAGACCGGATTTTTTTGGGAGAGCCAAAGTTATGCGAAACTATAGTTTTGCTAATCTTTTAGCCTTAGTATGTCGAATTTTAGGAGGGGGGGTGGTCAGCAAAATTCTCGGGGACACCCGGCACACCCCCCTAGCGTCGCCACTGCGTGATATTAATTGCTGAATGAAAAAATAATAAACTATTATATTTTTGGCTTGTCGACAAGCCAAAAATTTTTAATTCATAATGGGCTGAAGGACGTAATGTAAAATTCATAACACCATTCAAGGAGGATAATATTGTGCATAAGTTGCCGGTAAACAATCTCAGTAGGTCTAGCGAAGTCAGAATAAAATAATTTAAATAGCGAAAATTAATAGGAGGAAATATAAAGAATTATAAATGGAGTATATAGATAATAGAACATGCATCCCGGTTTTCGCTCAGAACATTCCAAATTAAAAAAATTTCGTTAGTTTGAATTTCTAGCAAAACAACGCATTTACAAAAAAAATAGTTACAACAGAGCCGACAGTGTTGAGATTGTGTTTGTAGATATGAAACAGCTGTTTCAAGCTTCGTACAGAATCTTATGTTGATAATGTTGTCAGAACCAGAGCAAATCTAAGCAGAATATATAAATACTCGTGGCACCCACAACATGGCCACTTCCTAGTAGTGGCTAGGAGTATTCGATTGGATATTGGGAAATTTCATTTTTTTTAATTTTTTATTTTTTTTAATTTCATTCAGACTAAGGGATATCAACAGAATATAATCCCAAAACAATATCCACTACTTACTTCGAATTGAACAACGAAATAATAATACATCATGTACAGATAAGGGCTTAATCTAAACTACTTATTACCATGAAACATAATATAATTTGTGAAATTACATCTGATGAAAAATATTCCCTACTTTACTCCTGAATGAGGACAATGATACAGAAAATGGATCCAAATGAAAACAATACTCATTGAAAAGTTCACAAAACCTAGCGATGGGAGAGTTTCTGCCGACATTGGTTCGGAAACTTGAAACGGCCAACAATTGTCAGCTTCTAGTACAATAACAATAACAATAAAAAAAAAGGCCAAAATTGTCAAAAAAGTCTCAAAAAATAACAAAATTCATGAGTCAGACACCTGAAGAAATTAACTTGATCAAGTTGATAACGATTGTGGATGAGCTGGTGCCTGCAGACAAGAAGCATTGACGAAAATCACCATCAACGATATAGAAGATAAAGGAAACGTGATCATCGTCAATATCAAGGACTCCAGAAATTGTTTGTTATTAGTCAAGAAAAAACAATGGATATTTTCTGGATATTTACAAAAATTATACAAACTTACGTCAGAAGGAAACACCACATCGCCGGTTATTCATAAAGTACAGTTATGGAAAATGTACAATTCAATCGGTAGGAATAAATTTTATAGGAAAAATACCGTCCGAAATTACAGCTTATTTACACCTACAAAATCCAGAACTATACACAAGTCACAGTTTTAAGCGCTCCTCGGCTACTTTGCTTGCGAATTGTGAAGAAGGTATCAAAAATATCAAACGATTAGGAGGATGGAAGTAAACTTCTGTTGCTGAGGGATATTTGGAGGAATCCACAGATCAGAAAAAAGAAATGTCCAACAAAATTCTTAGTTTGAATGCTCCGTCCTCTTCGAACTGTAATTTAAAACTATTATTTTCTTCCAAGGCCGTAGCCAGGGAAGAGTCCGATGGGGGTCGTAAATTCTTCAACTATTCGTTGAAACAATGAGAAATGTTCTGCGCATAAAGATATACGGCTTGACGGAGATTTCTACTTGATTGCAATAAATCTTCTTTCAATTGATACATCCTTTTCAGTGACATATTTTGAAATAAAAATAAATGATTTCGCCATTTTTAAATTATCAATGATAGCACATGTATTGAAAATAAACAGTTCAGCAGAAAACTTCAGAATTTCATGTGAATGTTAAGGTCGTTCTGATGGAAAATGTTTTGTTGTAGAACAGAAATCTGTTATTAAAATCAGGCGTTTCCATTCCAAAGCTTACTCCCAAAGCAACTCCCAAGAGGGAAAGAGGTTCTGGCTCAGGTGAATTTTCTCTTCAAAACCATCAACCTTTCATTTGGAACATTTTGCCGTATGATATTTCCTTTTCGAGATTTTTACTGATTGAACTTCCGATATAAATTATATTATTGTACAATTATTGGTCGCAAACTCCACAATATTTTTCTAGAGGTCAAGTCAACGAACAAACGAACGAACAACGAATCTTTTGAATGAATGAATGAATTTTCTAAATATTGCTAGTATATTCATATTGTACTCGATCGAGTTCTTATTAATATTGTGTTATCTTCTGTCTGTTTTCTGACACTGAGAATTCATCTAGCAGTGTTTCCATCTGTCGGCTTTGCTATTCGGCGTCCTTTTTCTAATCCTATGCCACCATTCATACAACCCATTCAACGAAGGTGGTGTGACTCATCATTCCAACAAATCACATGCTGTTCTCATTGTTCCTATCTTTTAATGTTTCTTTTTCATGTGTTAGTGTTATACAGTATGTCGAATTTTCAAATGTTCTAAATATCGTAACTGACAATGAAACTGCAATACCCAGAAGGAGCTGTTTAAATTGAATTTTTTTTTTTGGTAAAACATAGACAAGGAGCAAATGATTCAATTTGGAGAACAAAATCGTGAAAGTTTTTTCATGAGAACAAGCTGTTCCAAAGTCGATGTTTAGTTGTTGTTAAAATGCCTAGAGCACGTGAACGTGGAATTTATCGCCAGTTAAATGAATTTGAAAGAGGTCTACAGAAGGCGGTGTTGTCATTTCGAAAAATAGCTAACCGTATGAACAGAAATATCTGGATTACTGTTATGAGATGTTGTATTGGTTTGATAATGCCCAAAATCCAAGGAGAGTAGGCGCCGGACGTCGAAGGGGTCCAAATGAAGTTCAAGATCGACATCTAAGACTTTAAACTTAGACACCGATTTGCGACAACTTGATCTTTGGCTGATGAGTGGTTAGGAGAACAAGGCCATCCTGTAACTGTCCGAACGGTTAACCGCCGGATAAGGTCTCTTGGACTGCAGCATTATCGACATCGATTTCAACTTGTGTTACCTCTGACGGTTGAGCATCGCCAGAAACGATTATAGTGGTGCAGAGAACGTCAACATTGGAATGTGGAATGGCATCAGGTCGTCTTTTATGATGAATCTTGATTCTCCTTGGGTGCACATGATGGCCGAAGAAGGGTGAGACGACGTCAGGAAGAAAAAAGTGAACATAAGTTTGATGTTGAGCGTCATGTACACCGGTTATGATATGGGGCGCTATTGCACATGCAAGTGGGTCACCTTTAGTCTTTATTCGAAGAACATGACAGCGCTGCGTAACCTTCAAGAAATAATGGAGCCATATGTTTCTCCCTTACCTTAACCGGCTCGAGAATCCAATATTTCAGTAAGATAATGCCTGACCTCATGTTGCCGGAGTTGGTTTAAACTTTCGATCTTTCGCCCATAGGCCATGTACATGAAGTACAGGTAGGTGGGATAGTATCCCTCAAGAAGAAATAGACCATCTTATTGCATCAATGCCAAGGCGTGATCGGGAGGGTATAGATAATCGCGGTGGACAAAACATTATTAACAAATTTATTAAAAAAATTGTAAACTCTTCGTTTTTATTCTCCAAATTTCAATCATTAACTACTTGTCATACCATAGATGTTTTACCAAAAAAAGTCTTAATGTAAACAGCTCCTTCTGGGTGTTGCAGTTTCTTTGTCAGTTAGTATAACAACTTTCTGATAACATATGAAGAGTTGAAGAGAGAAACATTGAACTAGTCGAATTTTAGAATAGTCAAATATTTATTCGATTAGTTGATTTTGTCTGCGCTGGTATACACTGTTGAAATATTCCTTATTATAGACGATGTCTCGAAACTAGTAAGTAATTGTTCACTAATGAGAAGGACCTATCTCGTGAAACCGAAAATATTTCAAGTTTGAAATCAACTATTTCGAAGATACAGGGTGCTTAACCTATCTATGCTGATAAAATACTTGTCCTAACTTATTATTTCTCAATCACATTTTGAACAACACTAAGAATTTACTCGATCGTGAATAGATAGAAAAGAAATTCCAGGTTCGTATAGAGAGCAATTGAATTATCTTCTTCAAGTTCGCACTCTAAATGCATTTCTGGAAATAAATTGATTGAGTTGAAGCCTACAAAGATATTTCTTATGATAACAATAATTTTAAAATTCGGCAGACTAAAGCGAAAACAGCTTTGATAAGGTATGAATTGAATTATGAAAAAATTATTATTTTGCAAATGATTTAATGACCCATAATCACGAAATTGAAAATATATGTATAGTTATTGCTGGATTGATGCTATACACGATATTTTTATCGCGAAGTCCTAGCAGATATTAGGTTCACAGAACTATTGTGTAATTTTTTTTTAGATATTCTTATGTTTTTTAATTCTGGTGATGCGATCAACACTAAATTGTTCGTAAAGCAATAGCTATTTAACATCTAAATCGGATGTTGCCAACTGAGGACGCTCTAGATCCGAACCTACCATGAAAAAATTTTTAGTTTTTCCCATTCGAGAGTTATTGTGCTGGACGGCCAGACAGTATTGAATTTGAACACGGATTCGAAAACAATGAATCTAACCATAAGACCATTTTCGGTTCAAAATTTGAAAATTACTGATTCAACCGAACGAACTCCATTCGGAGGAGCATTGAAAACTGGAATATTTCATTATCCAGATAGTGTACAGAGTGTGCCAGTTTCGATGTTTTATCACTACAACGTTTAAATCAGAGGAGATAGACAAAATCTGTTACCCATTTTCGTTACTATTTCCTGAGAAACTAACAAGAGTAGTATTCATTTTTAGCCACCTTCTTTTGTTTTCGAGTGATGAGCGAAAATTGACAAAGAAGCGATATCGAAAAAAATTCTCCGCTAATAGTGAGGATCGAGCTCTGAAATTATAACATTATACTTATACAGGCTGTTTTTCACGAAGAATCCAGTGGTATGCTCGTCTTTTTAGCAGGATTTTTAATTACGAAGCTATGACCCGAAGTTATGTTTTTTAAATGGAAACACTAGAATTCTGTGCCTTTTCTTGAAATTTATAATTTTTACTGATTTAAAAAATATACAACTTCTTGTGGTTTGTATCAGTATAATAGAAGAAAATGGTCAAAAACTTTTTTGTTCTAATAATCTCAATGTTCTCATTTAAAAAAACACAATTTTAGGGTCTTATATAGCTTCGTTATTAGAAACCTTGCTAAAGAGACGAACGACACAACTGCCTTTATAAGCTTATAATTTCAGAGCTCTATCATCAGTATTAGTGAAATTCGAACTCGAAAAGAAGAGAAGGGGGCAAAAATGAATACTATACTGGTTAGTTTCTCAGGAAAAGAGAACTAGAATGAGGTAACAAAATATGGTCTATCTACTTTGATTTAAAAATTGTAGTGATAAAACATCGAAATTTGCCCAGAGTATCTCTACGTATTATACGGTGTACAAACTTCGAAGCTCACTGATAGCATTTCGAAAACTAAAAGACTAAAAGAGCAGATCATAGATATCTTGATTCGTTCTCGAATTATAGGGCGTTTCTGAAAAATTACATTTTCAAATATTTCGCTATATCTGGATTTTCTTCGAGATATTCGAAAAATTCTAAAACTTTTTTCACTAATTTTTATGGTTTATATGTTAATCATAACAAAACAGGAAAATATGACACCCTCTATTCTTCTGTTCTCTTTTGATTATCATATAACAGAAAAATATAACACCCTATATTTTTATTTTCTGTTATGATTATCATATAGTAGGTAACAGAAACATATGACACCCTATATTTTTCTGTTCTCTGATGATCATTATATAAACCACAAAAATTAGTGAAAAAATATCTCGAACATAAACCAAGAATATTTGAAACAATTATTCTTCTGAAAAGCCCTGCAACTCGAGAACGTATTCCAATGGTCTGCTTTCTGATATATTATAATTTCGAAAAAAGAAATCGGGAGGTCCTCGATTTTTAATAGTTCTCGAGATGCTTTCAGTGAGCATCCTGGACACCCTGTACATGTTTTTGTGATTAACCAGTTGAAATGATCTTATATTCTTCGACAGTAGATAAAATTCTTCCACTCTTATTCTACAATGTTTATTAAGCAAACAAGATGAGGTGATGCAATATTCGGACAAAATTCGAAATTACCTTTTGGTTGATCTACCACGATGTTTCCTAAAAATTTGACAAGATAGGCAATATGGCCTTTCTGGAGGGTACCAGGCGGATGAATCCATTTACGCTCGCCATCAGTACCATTCGTGTTATTGGTTTTTATATTCAACTTATTTTGTGTGTTCTGAGCCCATTTCCTCAATGTGGACATTCTGCAACAAGAAAGATAATTGGGATTCTTGCCTGAAGATAAGTATAAAATACTTTCGAACAAGATGTAACTAATATAGCAAAATAAACTTCTATTCTAATATAAATGCTGTAAATTACATGGCATCCAACTCAAGAAGTGGAGCTAATTCTTTTATCGGATTCATTGAAAAAAAATCACAATCAGTGATCAGCGTTCAACTGATCTTGGTTATGAACTGTCGATCAACAGTGAACGACGTTGGTACAACTGAAATTTGTCATTGAACCACAGTCAACATTGAAGTGTTGGTGAACTTGAAATGTACAACTGGCCCTTACTGTCATGTGCTGCAAATATTCTACCCTCTGTGTGCAGTACCTGCACGTTATTATTTGTCGCAAGCCGACGCAAGCCATCCCAGTCCAGCCCCTAGCCGACTGCGTTCCAAATCGAAGCTTTCAGGTCAGCACCAGGGATTTTCCAAATTAAAAATCATTAAAAATTATTTAGGGAATAAAATGTCACAAGTCCATATAGTCTCTTATGGACTTGCAATATTATCCAGAAGAAAGAAGCAGATGAAGCAGCTGCTGCAATGGATAAATCAATTTTTATAAACAAATTTTCAGATAGGAAGGCTAGAAGAGATTTTCACTGTGTTTATATTATATACATGTTTTGGTTATATTCAATGATCATTTCCGAGGGATTTTGATAGTTTATTAATTTTTTGATCATATTTTATGTACTTTTCTAGTTATCTCAATTTGTTCGTTTGTTTTTTTTATATTTTATAAATTATTTCAAAGAATTATACGTTTGTTTTGAGATTTCAATATTATTTCTCCCAGTTTTCTGAGAAGTTGTTATTTATTCAAAGTGTTCGTAGGTGATTATAGCTCTTTATTAATTTTGTTGTGAAAATATGCGTTCTGCTTCTAGAACGCATATTTTCACAACAAAATTAATAAAGAGATTCACCTGAAAACAAGGGGCTTTGGTACAATTCTCGCGGGGGGGGGCATAAATCCTAAACACGCTACTGGGGCAGTGTTATCATTTGTCCGAAGAAGATTTAACAGGCACATTCGTTATATCCCTCATATCGAATATATTTTCTACAGTATTATCAAATAAAGTTTTACACATCCGTAACATAAATTTTCAAACTATTCGAGATGAGCAAGAGGTAGTCTTTTTCTTCGGAGGGGTATCGGTCATACTCCAGGGGGTTATACAAACCCCTTTCGGGCACCCCTCTGTATACAACATTGGTCGATTCGCTCACATCAATCTTGTCTCAGTTTCAGTCACCGTTCTGAATCAAAACCACCGTCGGCCAGTCTCAGAATTGCAGAGACATTCATATCTACCCGCCAGGTTATTTTGACTGTATTCAATCATTCTACATCAATTATTTAGAGTGCTTTAAGTATACTTAGCTGTTTGGTATGAATTTAAGGGTAAAACGAGCTGGCTATGAACATTCTTTTCTGATTAAGAGGAGCTAAAACAATAGAAGAAGAGAAAATGTATTCACGAGGCATGGAAAAAAGAGAAACAGAAGCAGAGTTTATCACGTTATATGAAGAATCGAACGACGATAAAACAAAATTTTTTCAGTATTTTGGAATTACCGAGATTTGTTTCAACATAGTGCATAGTAAACTAGAAAAGCATAAGCGCAAGTTACGAAAATACTTTCTTTTATTGAGCAGTCGTTATTTTGAAATCATGAGCTGAGTTGAGTAATATCATCTGTATAAGGTTGGAACTGATGAAAATAGAGTTGTGTTGCGTTTTCTTGTTCCTTTCAAACATATTAATGTTCAAATATACAATACCTAACTCGCATATTAATGCGAGTTAGGTATTTCGATTGGTTAATTCTAACTAGATACTGTAGTAGAAGAATTTGAAGTTGAAAAAAATTGAGAATGAACTACTGTTCAGCTGACTGCGGTGAGACTTATGACTGATTTGTGACTACACCGGCTCAGTGTAGACAGAGCCATTTAACTTTCGATGAAGAATATTCTTTCCTACTGATACTTCACGGAACTGACGGAACAGAAACGTGACGTGACTAATGTGTGAGAATCGACATAATCGAGTCACACGAAGGTGTAGCGTATTTACCGTTTACCGGCTTTCGCCGATTACGTTATTAACGAAAGACACTCACTTCATGTAGAAAACGGACTTTAGATTTTGAATATCTCTAATAGGAATCTGAAGCTCTGTTGAAAAATCTGATGAAAAGATTTTTTGGATCATTTATTGATGGAATTATTCAGATGAATGTAGACTATACGATTTTATTCATTTCGCTAAAAATTCGTCAATAATATTCGCTAATTGTAGTTTTAATTCTCCCCAACAATTCATGTAATTGTTGACTATTTTATCTATTCAATCATACTGTTGAACTTGCTTAAATCTGAACGTGAAAAGTTTCCAATTATTTTGATTGAACCCTTTAACTTATGGTTTAGAATTCCACCCATATGCATGATGTTTGTTAACATGATTTATGAGCTGATGATTTCAAACAATTTTGAAACAATGCTACCTCTCTACAATTCTGCAAAGGTCACAGGCTCACCTGTCAACAATCCATCGAGTAAAGTGGTTATTTCGAGACTTTCAACTGTTTATTCTCCCAGATGTACCACACAATACAACATCTGTATACATCTAAGCTAGATAATAATAATAAGCCAGAGAATTGAGGGAGCAAAACAATACTCAATAACTACTACGCTGACACATGTAATCAATAATTCAACAATGTAGTCAGTAATTCAAAAAGATAGTAAATAACTCAAGTACATTAAATAGAAATACATGCAATAGTGTAATCAATAACCAGTAATTGGTCCAACGAGGTGAATAGAATCAGGAAGACCTTAATAAGGGGCAGAAACTGCATTATCTAGATGCGTCGCGTGAGCTCAGGCGCATGCGCAGATGGTAGTAGAGAACTAAAACCATAACAAAAATAATCGGGATTACTATTGACACCACCGTTACACCAAAAAGTCACACAAATTAATCATATACCAGCTATTCAAAGCAAGAAAGTCGTTAATGGAATATCAATAACTAACGAAAGGTATTTATAGCTGGCCGGGATTTACACGATGTTCAACTAAACAGTTCAAGGGGATTAAATAATGCAATATCAGTAACTAATCAATTGAAAAAATAATGCAAGATCAATAACCAATCAATAATTAAATTCCACGATGTTTAACTAATCAGTTCAAGAAAATCAAATAATACATTATCAATTGCTAAGCAACAACTGAATTCCACGATGATGAACTAATCACTGTAAGAAACTCAATGATGAAATATCACAGCTGTTGATCTTGTAACTGACTTCGGAATTCCATGATGTTCAATGAACAGTGCAGGGAAATCAATAATGAAATATCACAACTGTCTGTATGCTCTTAAAACTGTATTTGGAATTTGCTCGAAGTTCAATAATACATTAAGTGCAAGAAATCAAACTATCTGGATCGTCCGGATCCAAATAGTTAAAATACTCAACCAAAACACAATATCGCCATCTACCTAACGAATGATCAGCTGAAGGGCTGTTCTGACAGTAAAAACATAAACTTACAAAAAAAAAAACACTTGACAATACCCGATCCAGACAAAAATACATCAGAATCTCATATATTTTTCCTTCCAAGAAATATACCAGGCGACAAGATCCGAAACCAAATTAAATTCGAAATAAAGTTGATATACCCAAGGGAATTTCGAAATCGATCTACTCGCTTTTCAGAAATTGCATATCTCAACTCTTCATCTATAGAACTTTTATAACGCTAGAAAAGCCAGTTTATTCTCAAAACGAATTTGCAAAATTTGAAATTTTTTTTTATTTTCTAACATGGTTAGAACGCGTGGTCCTTCAATTTTCTGAAAATTGGATCGAATAAAACAAAAAAAACCACTGGATGGATTCAATTGAAATTCTCTGGGATTTTTGTGGTGATATTGAACTGTAAAACGCACTCTCAACATTGATGGTTTTTTCGATTCAGCGCTCGATTATCCGAAAAGCCTCCAAAAGCCCTTTTTTATCAACTTTTCAAATAAATGTAGAGAACGAAGAAAATTTTTTTCCTTAAATACCATAGCTACTTCTTGTAGAGAATTTATTCAAGATTTCAAAACATCCCCTGAATTTTCTGTGCAATCATGATTGTTGAGATATTGATGGTTAAAGACAAAAAGGTCCTTTTCAATTAAAAGTTCTATATTTCAGAAAGAAGTGTTCGTATCGAAATCTTGAAAAGAGAATATTGAAGCTGAATTAACAAGTTATCTCATCCATATAGTGGTTAAGTTGGAAAAAAATTCCAAGTCTGTAGGCCAAAAATAAAAACTGAAAAAATTTCGTAGAAATTTTAGACACTGTATTCATTAGGATTGAGCGATACACGTTGCTTGAAAAATTTTTTCATCATGAGATCTCTAAACTATAAACTTCAAGCTTCAAAAATATTTTCTTCAAATTGAGATACTAAAATTTTTATCGAAAATACAGCCATTTGAAAAACCGCTAAAAATTTCGAAATTTATTTTGATCCTTTAATTTCTTCCCCTAGTTTATGTGTCTTGATATTATTTCTGGCTTTTACTTGCCTTCATATCAAAATCATTAATTTTTTTTTGCGGTGAATTTATAGAAGAAATCTAAACCCCTTCACCATAGGCCGAAGTGATTTTTGCCTTGAACTCAGGCTCCATATGTTGTTTTTATATTCTATATGATTTTGAAATCGGTTTCTAATCGTCTTCATATCGAACTCGATTCGCCTCCATCAAAGTGGTCTAAGAGGATTTTGTTTTCAAGGTAGACACCTCTTGTACCTCTTTAAAAATTTTTATGCATTTCTAGTTGGCTTTTCATCGTCATATTTTTTTTAAATTTTTGCCATTTATTCTAGCTGTTTTATGCGACCGAAAGGTTTTTCGTATTTTCTTAATGATATACACATTGTTTTGTATTTTTAACGTCCGACAATTATTTTTCAATTACACGAAACTTTTTCCATATCGCATTTCAGTCTGATAACCATTTTAAGAAGACCTCTGATCGTTCGTTTTGTATAGGACGTCGCTTGTTTCGGGACTCGGTGTAATCTTATAGATTGTGGAAGAGTGTCATAAATTAATTATAAACAAAAACTTTTGATAAGACCAAGTATCACCAAAATGGAAAAAACAAAGTCTTGAGAACTATAGTGACCAATTCAAAAACATTATTACGCTATCGCCAAGTCCAATATATTATACATGTTCCGTCTTCAGGTCTGTGTGTCACCTTCAATTCGATAGAGTACTCCGGATGCACGTGTTGTTCGTACCAGATGATAGCTGGTACGATTTCGCCAATGAGGTTTTGAAGTACATCATTATTTACTTACTTAACTTTCCGCACCATTGTCTTCAAGTTTCTTGTGTAAGATCAGTGACACGCGCTGATATCGTGAAATTATGATGTAAAATAATTGCTCAATCATTGAATATGCTATATTTAATGCAGCATTATCGAAAGTAGGATCTGTCATTGTTCCATACAGAGGACCACGCAGCGCATCAAAGGGAAATTGGCTTTCGGTGAATTTTCTTGAATATTTTTATAGGTTGTAGAACTCGTGATGTCCTCAAATGTCCTCATAGCATCCGCGCTCTAAATGATACCGTTTAGATAATACAGGGTGCTAAAAATAACTCTTCTAAAATTTCAAATAGCCATTGTGAAGAAACTTTTTCGAATATATAAAACAACTCGAGTATGAATCGATTGTTCACCCAGATTGAAATCCAATAAAAGAAAATTATTCCTGCACGCATAGTAGTACTTCATTCATTTTAAAATATTTTGTAGGATATCTATATCAATTGCTATTGGTGATGTTAAGATCTCCTGAATTAAACTGAAATAAATATCTTTTATCGTTGTATAAAGAAGTATTCCTTATACTATGCTGTTATGTATATATTTCCTATCAAATTGCATATTTTATATGCCTTGAATCGTTCAAGGTGAAAGTTCACTCGGCAGATTGGTAAATAAAAAATAAAATATACAGAGTCGATCAGAAAAAGGTATCCTTTACTGATACTTCGAAGTAATTAAGTTTGATTATATTTTTATTGAAACATTTTCACAAATATGTGTTCGAAACAAATCTAGTGAGAGTTCCTGAAGAATTTTCCAAACATATTTTGATTGATATGTATAAACCTATGTATATTGTTGTATATACTCCAAGTAGGTAGTAAAACGACTCGAGTTAAGGTTGAAGAATCTCGAGAAATAACAGAAAATAAAATGAAATCATTGAATCATATTTCATTTTTAAAAAAATGTTTTGCACTTATACATGATTGGTAATTGAAACTTCCTGTATATGGAGAGTAATAATTATTCAACAGCCTGCTGTGATATTTCGCTATCGTATTCGATTAAGATTTAATAATATTTCAAGATTCAATATATTTCATATACTTGAAATATTATTAAATCTATAATATTTCTATAATTCTTTATAGAAATTGCTCCCTATTGTTAATATGTTTCGCATAGATCTCTTGTTAAAGCGCTCCCCATAATAAACAATACAACTTATACAAGGGAGTCAGATCAGGGGATTCCGGGATCGAGGAGGACAAGCCACATGTCCACTTCTGCCAATCCATCTGTTTTCATTGTTTACAAAAGTCAAATTTCGCGCAGGAGCTCCTGCGCTCCATCATGTCACAACCCCAATGTTTCCATTGTAATATTTTATAACAAACCAGGCAAAGTATGTTCCAAATTCTCAAGATTTCTGCAGTCAATCTTTTTCCAATAATATTAGGGCCAATTAAACTATTGTTGTAGATACCACACCAAACATTCATCGAGAATCTAACATGGGAATTTTTTGAATTACTGATCTTGGATTATCCTGAGCACATACGTGAAAATTAGGTACAGGAGTTGTTGGTTCCATCCCCAATGAATTGCGAACTTCAAATTTCTACATAATTCTACCCATAAGTTCAAGATTTATTGAACAATGAAATTTCACTGATAGGGAAATGTTGATTGATGAACCTGTAGATACCAAGCAGAGATTAAGAATTTTTATAATGAATTAATTTTTTGTGGTTACGAAAACGAAAAAAGTCGTAATGTTCTCGTACAAGGTGATCCAATATTTACGAACATAGTCTAAAATTGGTATCCGTTTGTCGTATTCCTCTCGGGACACCCTGCATATAATTCATATGATTGAGTTGAATACTTGTGAACTTTACCTGCTTAAATAGATTCATTGTCCCAAATATAATACAAGACGACCGAGTTACGATTAGTAGAGCAACTTATAGAGCTCTGCCACTGAGATACAAGTGCGTGAGCTTATTATAATGAAAACGAAGAAATAAAAAATACATAAGTTATGTAGCAGTCGTAGCTTGAACAATATAAGGGAGAAGTAACAAGTTATACATAAATCTAAATAATGAGATAAACAAAACTATCTTTTTAAGACTTATCTCGGATCGTTGTTTATATTCTGAATATTTTGATTTCCGAAAGGTCGTTGTTTTACAATGTTTATATCCGTTGTTGTTAACATCTGATACCCGGTCTTCACCTATGTTTTTGTTGATAGGTAATCAGGTTTTTTTCGGCGAGTTCGCTGATATGAATCTTCCCCTCTTAGGTCAAGACGTCTTCATCTTAAGGAGTTGTGGCTAATTTGAGGTACTAAAATATCAGAATACTAAGACCATTTTAGTTGTTCAACACAATGTTTCGTGTCTTCATCTTGACATCTTCAATGTTTATTTAAAGTACATTGTGAGTGAAGTACTCTACGTATTTCCAAAAATCATATTGTTGATTATGATATTCTGCTGTTTGTTGGACGATATATAGAAGCGAATAATCTTCATCAAGCAGGTCACAAATCTTGTGACTTATGTTAGCGAGATCATCTCTCGGTTTATCTTCAATTTCCGAAAAATTTTCTGTAAGAGAGAAAGCATGATTCGTTGATCAATAACAATAAGTGTAAAAAACTTATTTCAATTCAATTTATATAGAAGTAAAAATAAAATTTGTGGAAATGATTCAATACCTCAACTTGTCCTTAGTTCTCTATGAAAAATCCACTACTAATTTCCTTTAATAGCTGCCCCTGGTTGTCCCGTGAGGAGAAGATTTCCCTTAATCTTTTGAGGTTTCTAGTAAGTGCGTTTGCTTCTTGGTGTAATTTTTCTCTCACACCATTAATGAAAAATCTACTACTAATTTCCTTTAATAGCTGCCCCTGGTTGTCCCGTGAGGAGAAGATTTCCCTTAATCTTTTGAGGTTTCTAGTAAGTGCGTTTGCTTCTTGGTGTAATTTTTCTCCCACACCATTAATTTAATTGTTATTCTCTAACAAATAGTAACTGTAGAGCAAAAAAAATATCGGACTGGCAGAAATCTATGACGAATTTCATTTTCAAAATCATATATTGTAATTTATGGAATAAAGGTATAACTTACTTACTTACTCAGGTACTTATATTATCCTGGGATACAAAATTAAAATCTATAAGTGTTCTTTGTCAAGCCAACAGCATTCTTATCAGGTTATGGCCCAAAGAAAAAGTATAGACGAAAATTAAAAATTACTCGTAACAGAATCAAGTGGTTTTCCGAGTTGAGACAAAGAAAAAATGAATAATAAACTGAGTTGTTAAGAAGATACAGACGTCAGTCATAGTAGAAGGACAAGGTCCTTTCGACATCGTTACTGGTGTGAAAGTAAAACCCACAATGATATGAATGCATGGAACGCTCAAGAACTGTTAGTGATCAGGATGGAAGAAGGATTTTCAACATATATTTCGTCTTATGAAATCCCAAATAAAATGTGGTCAAAGCGAAATCCGCATATGAAAAACAATCAGTGATCAGCGTTCACCCACTACAACAAAGGTTCATTCTCATGTATTTTCAAGGTGACTCAGTTTCTCCATATGTTCTTCAAATTGAAGAACTAAAGAACAAATTGAAGCAAGCAGGTGGAAAATCATCAGACAATATGATAATTATAAATATTTTGATGTCCTTTCCCGAGATATACAAACATTCTGACATCTGCATGAGAATCGATACCAGTTGATATTCAAGCTGGAGAAGTTAACTTCAAGGCTGATGATTTTCCATGAAAAAGATGCAACATTGGTAACAAATGTCAGTAAATCAGAAAGTTATGTAAATACTATAACTATTGAAGTACTAACTGAAGACAGGACATAATGCAAGCAATTGTTTTAAGAGAAACTCCGAAGATAACACAATCAACTGTACAGGGTGTTTCACGTAAGCGGGTCACTGGATTTTGCGGCTTATCCTTTGAGCAATATTAAGAAGTGACCAATCACAATGATAGTATTTTTCACGGGCTATCCAAATATGTTATCGGAAAACAATCGAACCAAGTCATGAGAAATGAGGATGAAAACTTAAAAATTTGACAATCAATTATAGAACCATACCTAGAGAACATGAATATATTTTCCGAGTATGGAATCTGAATTTCCTCAAGTCAAATTTGAATGGAACAGCTTGAAATAAATATAAAACTACCACTTTATTTACATATTCGGATTCAGAATCGATTGATCATTCAGAAAATATGAAAAAATATTAGGAAGTATATTTTGCAGAAAAAAATTTCCGTTTTCCTGAAAACAGAAAGTTCAAATGACGAAACAATTTGTGAGAAATTATCTATAGACCTTTTTATTTTGAAAACCAGTCAAATTTGCAAAAAAAAATTTTTCTGAAAAATTGTTTTTCCTCGATAATTTTACATACCTTGATTCAATAGTTTTTCCAATAACATATTTGGATAGCCCGTGAAAAATACTATCATATTGATGGGTCACTTTTCAATATCGCTTGAAGGATAAGCCACAAAATCCAGTTACCCGCTCACGTGAAACACCCAGTAAGTACTATTGCTGTTATTACAACATGGTTTTACAACATTTTAAATAATCTGTTTCATGAAAAATAAATTGAAACATTCTTATAAAATTCATGGCTTGAGCAGATAGAATGAAAATTCTCAGAACAGACAATGGTATGGAATTTATAAATGAAGAAATGGAAGAATAGATACGAGAAATCTGCATTCAATGATACTCACAACACACGGGAGACCTGAATGTATAATAAGAATATTTGAGGAAGTAGCATATCAGTATCAATTATGATTTTATGGATGTACAGGACTATTATTATGATAAAAATATTAGGCAGAAGCATTCTATTCTACAGCCTATACTTCAAAACGTGGATACAGGTAAAAGTTTCCACAGAAAAATAGGATTGAATTTAATAGAGATGTGATATTATTAACAGACAATGAACCGGATCAAGATATTTTATCTGGTGGCAATGAAAACGTTTTTGTTCGATGCGAATAACTTGGAGAGAATGAAAATCGTATAGAACAAAAAAGCAATAAAAATCATGAAGCAGTTTATAAACATGATTATAATATGGATTCAGAAAAAATTCCTATGAATGATACTCTACTATATCCAAGGTATGACTTCAGACAGAACAGAAGAAAATCCAGAAGAATTCAGGACTACATACTATACAAAAAATCCAGAGATATCAAGATAGAAAGTAAATGGTTGTTCAAACGAAAAAGCCAATACTACAAAATTCAAATAAATGCTGCTAGCCAGAGACTTTCAACATTAGAGTGAGTTCATCTTTGCACCTGGTGCAAAATTATATTCAATCAAATTTTTATTGATATTATGTAATAATTTTAAAATACCTAAAATTAAGATATATGTACCTATGTATAGCACATGGGTATCTTAATGGAGATCTTGAAGGGGGTGTTTATATTTTTCATCCTGAAAGTTTAAATCAAGAAACTATTTATAAATCAAAATAACCATTATTGGGATTGAGAACTTCACCGAAAAGTTGGAATGAAAAATTCTACAATATTATTATTTCTTTATTTCACATCAATATTGTTTAGGTATATAACGAAGTAACAAATTTTAGAAGATCTTTTATCACATGTTGATGTTGTTCTGCTCGCAGGAATATTAGTTATATTAATAAAAGTACTAATTTCGAAAAATTTCAAAATGTATGATATCGGAATAATCTCTAGGTTTTTAAATAAATATATAAAAAAACACATGGTTTTTAGGCGATATCTTGAGAAAGGAATATTATCTATAAATCAATCCCATTATCTTAGAAGATTGTTAAAGTTCATGTTAGGTTGTAACCCCCTCAAAAACTCCAATGGCATCATTTCAATTACGATTGATAGGAAGTGAATCTGAAAATTCAGAATAAGAACATGAATGCAAAGCTGTCATAGGATCTGTTTGTACATACGCTATATTATGCACAAAAACTGATTTAAGCATTTCTATAAGTATATTAAGTAGATATCAAACTTGCGCTAGCTAAAATCTTTGAAAAGCTATTAAGAGGGTATTGACGAGTATTTAGGGAACTCTTGATTTCAAGCTTGTTTTGAGCAATATTACTGAGAGGTTTGCTTATTCCTACTGATCAGATTTTAATACATACCTACCGTAAATCAACTACTGGCCATATTATTGGCTTAAATTAAAAAAATATTCGAAAATTCTATTTTTTGGAGGTCACAAAACAATCAAAAGTAGCCTCGCAATCAACCGAGGTGGAACACCAGTAGTTAAGGTAGTAAATGTAGAATAATAAGAAAGAATTGTTGTTCAAATAAATAAATCAATTTAAATAAATTTTAAGCGATCGAAAAATAAATGTATCTATATCATTTCTTTCCCAAAATTTCATCACAATTGTAATTTGATTTACTGGAGAAGAATCTTTTGGTTTAATAGATAATTTTTTTTTCCTTCTTAAATTCAATATGAGAATATTAAAATTCATAAAATGCAATCAATCTTGTTTGATCTTGATTTCAAATCTTATTCAAAACTGTGAATGGAATCACCACTGAATTCCACTTTCTTCTATTTCTAATGCATCTCCTACATATGTCGAATTTTTGTAACACGGATATGATTCGATAAGAAAAAACCCATGATTTTTTCAAATATAAATATCGGAGGAATTTCTTTTGAACAATCTCAATTTTATCAATAGGTATTATTGATTGTCATTGGCATCCAAACATTCCAAACCAGTTCTGTCGGAATGAACCCAAAACTTTATACGGTTCGTCAGTAATTCAAACTGATTAAATTTCAAATTTTGTTAAAACATTACACCCAAGCCAAGTAATACCATAAAACATTTGCCTCAAGTTCAATGACTTTCGAATCAATGTCATAATTGAAATGTACTTGATTAGTGTTTCTAGTGAAGCTGATAACATTATATTAATGTTTGATAGACTTCGACAATTATTCATAGCCATTGCAGTGATAATTGATGTACATTTCCAATTGGCACTGCTATTTTAATAAATAAGTTAGCAAGACAAATCCCTACAAAAAAAAATTCACAAGTGCTTTCTTTCATGGCTAATTATTGATGATTATTGAAATAGATTTCATTGATTTCTGCGCCATTGGCTCTACTAATTTTATAAGTTTTTCCTACAGTAGGTACATTATTTTCGCTCTTGGAACACTATTAGATATATAGATAAAATCGAATAGAGATGGTATGGATCGAATAGAAGCACCCGTCTAATTGGAATCGTTTCGAATTGGTATTCTGTAACTAAACTGGAACCTTAGAATATAGATGAAAGACACGGAAAGTAAACATTTGTGCTCGATCCCGAATACAAGAGAGATGGAAGTTTAGTGTCGCCAATCACAATCGAGCTAGCCGATTGTGTGTGTGAGCCATAGGCGTGGAGAATCCTGATTTGATTGTTGAATGCTTTATCAGGAATCCATTTTTCATTACTTCACAATAGCTAAATCATTAAACTGAGAAAAACATTGACCCTTTTGAAACACGAAAGAATTTTCATGAATAAATCACATTGTATACTATTTTTGAGCATTTGATAATTTCGAAATTAATCAAATTATATTACGCTACTGCTGTAGTGTCCAGTCAGACAAGGAGTGACGAATTTTGGCATCAAAACAAATGCATCAGTTACAAGGTGATTTCCATATCAATGTCAAACATCAAAGTATAGAACAAATAGAAAGTATAATAAGTTATTGTGTCCTCCACAGTTGAACAAAAGAAAAGGTTTCTTTTAGTAGGAATAAGGACAACAACAATGTTTCTTAGGCCTGAGGAAGCAGATGAAAACCTGCGAAACGTCGCAAAATATAATTTTAGAAAGTTCTTTAGTGGTTGTCCTTATGCCTACTGAAATAACCCTTTATTTTGTTAATAAAAAGAATTTCATCAGCTGTGAGGCTGATGTATTCTCAACTTTACGCTGTTTTAGCTTCTGATGTATCAAATGCGGCGTTTTTGCTTCCCTTAATGATGACTTCTCAACTTTAAGGCCTATTTCATTCCACTTTAAAATATATTTGATATAGTTATTTCATATAATTAATAAAAATAATAATAATATAATATAATTAATAGTTTATATTTATACTTCGTAGATCTAATCTATACTTCTTAGGGAGATAGAAAACAAGAAAACCAATCTACAGAGCCAAAAAACTAAAAATCGCCAGAACTGATTTTACGACCTTGTGCAGTCTACGGCAGTATGGATATCTATTATGAATTACATTTGGCGATAGAAGAGGAATTGGATGCATAATACCAAATTTGGACGCGATAAAAGTGAAACTATCCGATTTGTCAGATAACTATCTGATTCGTTCGTTCGTTCTATTCGAATTACAGAATAGGGCTGAATATAGGAGGAAGCACATCATGGTAATATTCAATCATGTTATTTGGGACTATCATATCTATTGATCTCAATGTGAATGGTGGGTTGCTATATTCAATAGAACTAGAATGAAAGAAAACGGTAATTTATATTTCAAGGTCTTAGAAATAATAGATAGATAATATACCATTAATTCTTTTCATCATTATATAACAAGTTCTTGATTTCTAAGTGGAATAAACGTTGTAATTCAGACATTTTGCTGATCAAAATTCATCGTATTTTCAAGGTTATGTAATTCGTATTTTGCCTCTCAGTAGAGAGAATATTGTCTTAGTATCCTCATTCCGAGTTGATTAGCTGTTTGAATCCCAGCTATAGATTAGCTAGAGTCCAATCAGTGGAATGTGCAAGAATGTGCAGAAATGGTGAACTCTACTTCAAATTAATATTAAATTGTTAGGTATTGACGTTCTTATATAATATGTGGAGTGTGGACTATTCTCAAGAAGTTCATTTAAGAACATCATTCATTTGTTTTTAGATTTCACTATTAACACGATTCCATCTCATAATTATTATGAGTTCTTTCAAATCTGGAATAAATATATTGAATTCATTGTTCTTGAATGAGAATTTCTATCTAAAAATACTACGGCCCCAAATTAAGCAAACAAATGAGAAGTCAAAAACTACTAAAATTTTGAATCCAGCCCAATATTATTATCACTGTTTCGGCGCTGGTTCCCTGGGCACAGCTCTATCAATATGTCACGATATCTGCATTTTTCGAATTTTTAGCTGGGAATGCTCTCAAACGATAGGGTTTGACTCACTGATGACGATCTGTAGTCAAATCCATGACATAAGAGCAATTTCACAAAAAAGTGATACCATTACAATAGACCGAGAGCCTATAATCGTAACGTAAGTACTTACTTAGGTTTTTCCATAACAGATTTCTAGAAAACCGAAGTTCAGTCTATTTTACTCATGAATTAGCCTGAGCTTCATACATTTCAACAAGCGAAAATACCCATCCACGTCTATTAGATTCACAAAGTTAAATCTTTTTTTTTTGGAGTGGGTGATTAAGTTTGAAAGTTGTGAATTTCATCCCAACACAATCACAATTCATAATATTATTCTTCCTCGAATTCTTCCCATGAATAAGCCTCAACAACATACGTTTCAAATGCAAAAATCCACATTTATCTTGGGAATTTATGATTTTTCGATATTCATTGGAATTCAGACCCAACAAAATCAGAGATTACTTTTTGAGCGTTCGATCTCCGAACATATTTCTTTATCGTTTCGTTACAATGTTTATAATTTTTGAATTTTCAGCCGGAAATGGTCTCAAACGATAGGATTCCACTCACTGATGATGAATCCTCAAATTCGAATCCTGAATACCGTAGTGGAGTCCGTTAATGGACAGAAACCAACTAGGGGTTCTGTACTCGTAAATATGGCAATTCGATACTTTATTTTCCTGTAAATTTCTTACAAACTGCACCTTCGATGAAAAAGAAAATATCTATTTGGATAAAAAATTTCAATTTCAAGCCTCGTCCAAAATTTCATGTCGCCCCATCAGAACGTGATACACATGATGAATCAAAAAGCTTGCACGGTCCATATAGCTATTGGAAATTTCGGTCTAAAAGAATGAATGAGAGATTAAGAATTTTGGCGGAATCGTCTATACTCAGCGCGTTAGCTAAAATTTTTCTTGTCTCTTTAGGCAGATCCTAGAGTCACTCTTTTTTTCTAATTAGGAATTTCCAACTTTTATATCATATTCCGAATAACTTTGTCCTATTTCATCTATGTTACTTTTTGACACATGCCACATTTTTCATCGAATTTCATTCTTTTGGTATATTAAAAACCGTTCGAGATGAATATATGATTTTTTTCATTGAATTCCCGAAAAGTTTTCAAGTCTTCTTCAGTTTCATCCTGCGACTTTTCCAAAATAATCACAAAAATATGTCAATAAGTCCATTTATTCAAATAGCATGCCCTGAACTTTTTTGTCTGTTGGATACTCTTATATTATTTTTCGACATGTTGTGACTAAAATGAATATTTTTCAAAATGCTCTGCAATTAATGTTTTCTTCGGAGCCTGACGCTATACCTACGGTCCAGCCACACAGTGTCAAAGGAATAATAAATTATTTAACTGTTTATAATACCAAAGAATTATATTATGATAATATCTACTATATCTATACAGAATCAACCTCGGGATCAACCAAGACAAAAAAATCATCAAAATATTTGGCACAATTCCTTTTGACAAAGTGACATACATGAACGAACAGAAATATATTCCTGCGTAAATTCTTGATGCCAACAATGAATTTCTTTTAGTTTTCTGATGGATAATTCATGATGACACTAAATTTGTAACTATTGTGGAAACAAATTACAAAAAAAAATGAAAATGTATATTGAAAGTAGAAATATGAAATAGAACAGCACCTAAATTCAAAGATATACATATATTGAAATTATACGAAAATTATGATGAAACATATGATCCATGAATATTGACTTTTTCAATGAAAATATGCGATCTTTCAAAGTCCTTGATAGAATTCAGAATATGTTTCTTTTAGTTAACGTATTCCTTCATATTATTTCATTTTCCTTGACTACTATGTGAGTGGAAAGTATACCCTATGCTCCGGACACAACATAACATTTCAAAAACTATTCATTATAGACACAGCATTTCTTCAGAAACAATTGAGTCATTTTCGAAAAATCGTGGAATATTTCGGACCTCGTATCAGTTGTTTCGGACCACACATGTTAAGCAATCCGTGGAACTGCAGAAGAATTGAAATCCCATCGGGAATTCAATAAAAAAATTCATACATTTTCCCTAGTTTAACCATCAAAAGTATGAAAAAGGTCGAAAAAAATCCCTACGTCAAGAAGTAACGCAGAATATAATAAGTGAGATATTTCGAAATCAGGACTTCCTAAATATTCAGAATATGATATTTGAATTATGAGTTATCGTTTGAAAAAACAGGGTGGTATTGTAGATCCAGTATATGAAGAGGGATTTTCGTCAAAATGTTAAAATTCCTCTTGGACCAAAATTTCCAAGAGATATCAACCGATCGAGCACTCTTAACTCCGCCTGTATACAATAACCATTATTTCAAGCATCGTGCATAATTTCGTGTGGATATCGTTATTAGAACAATAAAAATTTGTATGAAAGAACTAATATTTCAGTGACAGTGATACGATCGTGTTGAAATTTTGCATGTATATAGAATAACAATGCCAAGCTTTGTGTAAAATTTCGTGTTTATAGCATCATCGAAAATATTACAAAATTCAATTTAGAATATCGAAAAAATGAGATAACCACTGACCTAGAGTCAGTTAGTCAGGATCTTTTGAGCGCTCCTTCATTATTAAGCCAATTGAAGACCACATTTACCTAATACAGTTCTTTTAACTTGTATGAAATTTTCCGAATAAACATCTATCTATCTATCTACAGTTCTGTTGTCTCCAATTGGGGAATAAATGAAATAGCGCTCAAAGGCTTCCGACTTCATGTCAGTGCTTTCCTATTTTTTCTTGCAGCGTCCAAAGTAGAAGCATATTTGCCAACAAAATTGACCTATTCTCGTGTTTTGTCACGAAGTTATAATTTTACTTCGAAATTAGTCTTTCCCTGACGACTCAGAGAACACTCAGATAAGCGTTGAAATGCATGGCTTGAATTTATGAACGGCAATTTCTATTCATTTTAGTTGCTTCTTTCTATTCAAAATCTTTATTTCAATGAATAAATTCACCTGCAAAAACATATTTAACCTTTCGCTATAAATTGATGTGAGGGTATTTTTATTCTCAATGGAATACTATTTCTTCTCTCTGATTGATCCCGATTTTCATATTTTTACTAGGTAATTAATTTATCATATAATTCGTTAATTATAATTTTGCCTTGTTCTCATTACATTTTTGTTAGATATCTCTGACAAAATAATTATGATTATATCAAAATTCTATTATTATGCTTTGAGTTGATTTCTATATTTATGTTGATCTTTGTTTTCTTCAGACGATCATTCATAAAAAATCCAAAATAATCTGATAGTGAAATATCAAAAAACTAATTGGTTGAGGAAAATGACAGCATATTATCCGCAAAATATTGTCAAAGATTCTCGATAGGTATTTGACCATTACAAAATGAACAGAAAATATATAACGAATGAAGAATCTCACCTGGCAAGAATGAGAAGAAAATTGATGTATTGGTATTCCAAATATATTTATTTTACCAAAGCAAGCTAACTCCGTTAACGATATTCACAAAAAGAAGTAGGTAACTCTGTTACACCGATAAAATTCTCAAGTACACTGGTGCACTAATTTTTTTGCATTATGTTCCTAATCGTGGTAATGTATAAGCGCAATTGAAAGGTGCAGTCTAATCGAAAATTCTAGCTCACAACTTCACATCCGCTCTCAGATAAAACAGGTCTGTAACTGTGGTCCCACCAGTTGTAAAACAAAACCTTTCAAGACGATCACAGGAAAGGTGAGGATATACCGTTAATTGGTCGTGTAGTAGAAAACTCAAAAGGTTCTCTATTGCATTAATGTTTGCCTAACACGATTATGTCTTGTCTGTTTTGTATTTCGAGAATCATACTAGAGTAGGGTGCGCCATCTGTGAACAAGCAATCTAAGGCAACCGGAGTGGTGTGGTGACCTAAAGGCGAGTGGAAACGCCACGGTATAGCGACAAAGTAGTTTAGAAGTGGTTTAAAATGTTTTCCTCCGAAAAAGATGTACTCTCATATTCAAAAATTGTGAATGAATATATTGAACAAATACGCGTAGAGTATTCAATGGGAGATTATCAAGAGGTCGAAAATATCTTGAATGTTGTCTTCCAAATTTAGAATTCTTCATACCCCAATTTTTCTCAATGTCAATAGAGTGGATCATATTATTGTTCAAGCAATATGCTTATTGGATAATTTCATTGAGAGAGAAGAAGTTGTATTTACGTACCCCAAAGAAGAAAAAGAGAAAGATTATGACATAGACATAGGAAAAAAAGAAGAAGAAGAACCCAGTGACGCACCCAGACATAAGCCTTGGGGGGGGGGGGGTGATGAAGAAAAAAAATTTTTTTATTTTCCTTCTTTTGAAGAAGTACTCCAAAGAAGTTTGCCTACTCATAATAAGATTGTGATATATAAGGTTGTTACATATAATAGATGTTCCTCCTGGAAGGGAAGATATATCCCCCTTATCCCCCCCTTGGGTACGCCACTGGAAGAACCTGCACCAACACCTTCACATCAAAGCCGAGCTACAAATCCAGCAATAACTATGCGCCAGACTCTTCGTGATTTTTTTCACTGCATATGGTTCACTCCAAGATCAGAAAAAATGTTGTGTTTGAATCAGGAAAAGTTCATTTTGAACAAGTTATTCAATTAATCTAATTATCATTTTAACAATTAAAAAGTGTTTCTCTATTTTAGTATCGTAATTAGATCATTACAGTAGTTCTAAAAACAGTGCAGTAATGAACTCATTACAGCGTCGTTTTCAGTTGTATTTTTCGTTTTTTGGTTGTATACACAGAACAATCCTATCGAAATTCAACACATGTCAATTGTCAATATAATATAATTGGATTTAGTGAAATGATTTGCGACGCAATTTAGAGAAATTGCGAATTTCAGAGGAATTCTGTTGGTGTTAAATCGATTTCGTCGCACATAATTCACGAATAAAACGCATATCTAATTATAAATTATTTCAGAATTTGTAACGTACGATTCAGATTTAAATTCCGTAATCTGTCAATTTTAACAGTCACACCAACTGTAAAGATACAATATGAATGTTGCTAGGATGTATAATCTGAATTTTTCTTTGAATTTCGACAATATTTCACAAAACTTGACTGAAATAGAGAAAATATCGTCTAATACTCGTTGCAGAAGGCAATTCCAACACTCATGCGTTCGAAAACTCGCTCGTTTTCGAATTTCTCATTCGCGTTGAAATAGGAGCCCATTCTGCAACTTGTTTTAGAATATATTATACTAGTAGAAATCTTATATTTACTTATATTCCTCTCCAAGATCTTTTGAAATTTTTGCCCAAGCTTGTTCTTGGACATGTTCAGGTGATAATCCTCTCGCGTATATGATCTTAGAGTAGGGCTGCCATAAATGTTGGAATATTGACCGGGACAAGTGGCACAAAAATAGATTAAAATATCACACAAAAATTCAAACCTCATCTGAGAGGTATTCATTTAATAATCATCCGGGGTTTCTAGGATTAAAGACTTTTTTCACTTGGCAGTTGAATTTTAACCCATTCCCCACTGAAATAATTAGTAAATAACAAAAACAATATCAACTCGCAATTAAAACAACATAAAGCCGCAACAATAAACAAGTTGGTAGGTACCCTTTCTTTTAAGTTTGATCCTCGGTTCCACTCTTCTTTGCCCATTTATATATTTCAGGAGTTTCGGCCTTCTCAAGTATCTAATTAATTTTCTTATAATTATAAAATTCTACGTATGTCATTTCATAATTATAAATAACTGAAATAATGTTTTCCACTGTGCTTATTACACTTGAAGCATTTCGTTCTTAAGCATTTTATTGAGAAATTATATACATTTATCGTGTATGTGTTTAGCTTTCCACTCATCTGACATTTCTGCGTTAATGAAAAAATTCAAAGACATAGATACATAAGTTCTTCATAAACGGAATCTTCAAGCGTAAAACCTTTCCCAATCAAGATCCAACAGTTTCTTCTACTAGATTTCATTAAGGAACATCATTCAAAACCATTCATGCAAATATATCGAATTTTGTCATTGGCAGAGTCCACTATATTCGAGAACTTCATACTCTATTTCTACACAGTCAAGCATTTTTGATTGAAAAACTGATTGAAATATCATTGATTACTGTTATTGAAGTAAAATTTAATCGAGAGGATACTGAGAAAGAGTTGAATGGAAGATTACTAAATAAATATTTTGGGAACCAAATAAGACAAGTCTATAACAAAATGAAGAACGATGGAACGATGAATACAAGGCAATTAGTTCAGGTCAGAGATTTTTCACAACACCCGATGTGTTGTGGTCATCCTGCTTCAGGATCAATTTCAACATTCTAAACCAATCCTGAGGCTAAGTCCAACAATCAACACCAAATCCGATAAATTTGAATTGATTTTGGTCGTCCTACTTCAGGATCAATTTCAACATTCTAAACCAATCCTGAGGCTAAGTCCAACAATCAACACCAAATCCGATAAATTTGAATTGATTTTGGTCATCCTGCTTCAGGATCAATTGCAACATTCTAAACCAATCCTGAGGCTAAGTCCAACAATCAACACCAAATTCACAACACATCGGGTGTTGTGAAAAATCTCTGACTTCACTGTCAGAAAGAAACTGCAATGCCCTTTAAAGATATCTAGAAGTCCATTTAATCAAATGGCGGATACCCTAGTATGAGTAGTCTTCATTTTTGTTCAGACATACTGTGCCTTAAAATGAAAAGTTTGTCCACCTCTTATAAGTAGGTATTAAAGTAGCCTTAAGTAATCTTACCTCTTTGAAACAGTACCTATGCGTGAAGAGTATATAGCCCGCCTCCGAACCAAACATGAAATGCGAAGCAGACTAACCACTAGGGTAGGTATCCGACAAACGAAAAATATTCATGGCATGCCATTTGAATAATTGTTGACTTTTTCAGTAGTCGTTTTTAAAAAATTTGGTTTCTTTCGGACCACCTGCAGAGTGATCAGCAAATTATTAGAAAACTCGAAAACGTTTCGGGAATTCAAATAATAATAAAATTTAATAATTATCTCGAACGGTTTTCACGATATGATATTTAGTTTAAACCATTAAATCCATGAAATTTTTCGAAAAAGTGGCCTACGTCAAAAAGTACTAGAGATGAATTATGACAAGTGGGGTATTCCTAAATCAAAATTTCATGGAGATTATGAGTACGATAAAAAAATTGGGCATTCTCATTGAAATGAAACCGGGTAGTATTGTAATTCAAGCTCATGCGCTGAGTACTGTCGATTCCGTCAAAATTAAAATCATTCCCTAAGCACAAAATTTCTAAGACTTTTAGCCAATCGAGCACTATTGACTCACTGTGTATATAACGTATAACCATCACAAGCTGCGTGTAAAAATTTGTGTAGTTAGCTTGTAGACCGCTGTAAATTGTTGGTGTTTGAGACTCTATAATAAGATACCCGATCGGCTTAGGGAACTGGATCATCGGAGGTTTTGCGCAGAAATGAAAAAAGTCCTTCTGGAGAATACTTTCTACACCCTTCAGGAATTTCTTGATCATTCGTTCTGACAGATGTTTGTTTGTCTTTCTTGTTGAGTGTTATAGCTTGTTTTATATAATATACTGCTGTGTATTCGTTTTTCTTTCTATATGTATATTTAAATGAATTTTGACGTGCCATGTAATATACTATAATGTTATCTTTTGATGGCGAATAAAATTATTATTATTATTATTATACAGGGTGTCCGGGGAATAACTGTACATACTCTTACCAGAGATAGAGTTGGACTAGCTGATTACTGATTGACTGTAAAAAATTAATTTCTGGATTTCCCTAGAAAGATACAGGGTGATTTTCCAACTTCATGGAAATACTTAGACCATCATAAAATCCAAACTTATTGACGAATAGTATTGAAACTTGGGAGATTATTGGTACATGCTAAGGTCGAGTCAGAACGATATCAATTATTTCATTATTCCAGGGCCGGACTCATTAATCTTCATTTAAAGTGTTCAGGGTAAAAAAAACACTTTGTATTTCGAATTACAAATAATTGATTCGCTTTTTAGAAAGAAGCTAAATTATGCTTCAATTTGCGGTATCGCTTAAAGTTGTCACATCAACAATTATTTTTTTATGAATTTTTGAATTTGGATAAAGTTCGAAAAATTGAATTTTTCACCATGAAGAGAACTGAAAATCTCATGTTTGAATATAAAATGCGAAAGTATTAGTAGAAAATTTTCAAAAAAGTTCAGAGCTTTAATAGGCACATTCGATAACGAAACAATAACAAATGAAACAAACTAAAATACATTGAAGAGTACCTAATAAAAACGAAAATAGGAACGAATGAATTGCAGAGTCAACGTTATTTCAGAAGTGGTTCGAAATGAAAACCATTAGCTTGTATACATTTCTCTTGCCGAATGTTCAAATTGGATACAGCCTTGCGAATCATATCGCCATTATTTCTTAAAATATCGCAACAGTTGATAATTCTGTTCATCAGTTGTTCTCTTGACTGGATTTCTTCGACAATACCTATCCAAATAGGTGGATAGGTCGAGGAGGACCTATTCCATGGCCTCCTCGATCTCCAGATTTCAACCCGCTAGATTATTTTTTATGGGGAAAATTGAAGGATATGGTATATTCTGAAGAAATCCAGTCAAGAGAACAACTGATGAACAGAATTATCAACTGTTGCGATATTTTAAGAAATAATGGCGATATGATTCGCAAGGCTGTATCCAATTTGAACATTCGGCAAGAGAAATGTATACAAGCTAATGGTTTTCATTTCGAACCACTTCTGAAATAACGTTGACTCTGCAATTCATTCGTTCCTATTTTCGTTTTTATTAGGTACTCTTGTTCGTTTCATTTGTTATTGTTTCGTTATCGAATGTGCTTATTAAAGCTCTGAACTTTTGTGAAAATTTTCTACTAATACTTTCGCATTTTATATTCAAACATGAGATTTTCAGTTCTCTTCATGGTGAAAAATTCAATTTTTCGAACTTTATCCAAATTCAAAAATTCATAAAAAAATAATTGTTGTTGTGACAACTTTAAGCGATACCGCAAATTGAAGCTTAATTTAGCTTCTTTCTAAAAAGCGAATCAATTATTTGTAATTCGAAATACAAAGTGTTTTTTTTACCCTAAACACTTTAAATGAAGGTTAATGAGTCCGGCCCTGGAATAATGAAATAATTGATATCGTTCTGACTCGACCTTAGCATGTACCAATAATCTCCCAAGTTTCAATACTATTCGTCAATAAGTTCGGATTTTATGATGGTCTAAGTATTTCCATGAAGTTGGAAAATCACCCTGTATCTTTCTAGGGAAATCCAGAAATTAATTTTTTACAGTCAATCAGTAATCAGCTAGTCCAACTCTATCTCTGGTAAGAGTATGTACAGTTATTCCCCGGACACCCTGTATAAAGGTGTAAAAGCCTGCACAGCTTAGCATAGCTAATCTTGCTCAATCCCATCAAAGCAGGCATAAAAAAGAAAACCATAAATTCAATAGTGGCCCTCGAAAATGAATTTTGATTTAATTGTTGTTTAGATATTGATGATGGACTATATGTTAGATAGTTTATTGGGCTATTGCCATCATATGTGCGGTTGGATGTTTCCGACGTTTCGACATGCATTCGCCTGCAGTCTTCAGGGAGTTGGTCCTGATTGGTTCTGAGAAGAACCGTTTGCCAAACTTGATCTGTCTGGACTTGTACGCAGCACACTTTTTCCGAGTTCGTATGAGGGTATCGGGGTTTGAATTTCAGTCGTATCGGTTGCAATCCCTTCACTCTCACCACCTGATTCTGTAGACTAGTGGTGAGACCATATGGCTTTATGCGTCCATACTATGGAAGTATAGATTAGCTCTCATGAATCTCACCAGGTGCTCGTTGAGGAGGTTGAGGGGCGATCTCATTATAACTTATAGATCGCTGCATAGTCGGTTGTGACCTCAGTCATCTTTTTGTGATCAACTCGAATAACCTCAGAGGAGAGCGTGGGAGATTCTTTACCACCACTAGGCAGTACTTAATTTCCAACAGAGTATTCGAGGTTTGGAACAGATTGCCGAACGAAGTAGTTTGTACGCCTAGTGTGAACAGTTTCAAGAACAAATTTGACTTGTTGGCCTAACGCCCTAACAGAATGCTGTGTGATTGTGAAAGTGAATTCTTTTTTTTCTTCTTTTTTCATTCATTACCTCGAATTTTGTTTTTTTCCTTTATTCTTATAATTTCTATTTTTATAATATGTTTCTCTGTGACAGAATTTCTTATTTAAACATATTTTTGAGTTTATAGCCAAGGCCTCAACTCTGTATCATGTTATAATAAAAATAACTTGAAAAGGCACCCTCTCATAGATGAATGTGGGGGGAAAGGACATTTTCATTTTCTCTAACAGGATATTTAGAATCAGCTTTTCGCCAAAATTTTCTGGGATCATAATTTTGAAATTGTATTATGAGAGTAGTATTCTCGCGAAGTCCATAAATTCACTTTGGCTGCCACGTCTTGATCACTGCTCTCATCGGCAATTTTATTTGTTATATGGTGTAACTTATATTAAGGGTGTTACATACCTTATCTTTACCAATGCAATTTCAGTGCTAATCAACTTGTAGTGACTCTGCATGCCCGAGAGATGGCACTGGTGTTTTCGCGTCATCTCTAGAGAGGTATCGGTGGGTTCATAAAAAATCCCCGAATTTGTGGCGATTCACCTCTCCACGATGGGGTGTCTTGGGCAGAGATCGCTGGATAGCCCAACGGATGAGTCGTCGACCGATCTCGGGACGAAACACCGTAATACCTAGAGAGAGGGCGCACCTACGTTATTTGGCTCGAGAAAGCCTCGCCAAAAACTCAATAAGAACTCATGCACTACAGTTCCGATTAAATTCATTTGAGTCAATGTTGATGTATATATTATATATTGTATACTTAATTTCAAATTTTTGGCAAATAAAAGGAAATAATAATACTACCACCCTCAATCATTTGCTGTACATGGATGATTTGAAACTGATAACAGGCAATAAGAACCACCTAGAAATTAAGGTCAAACTAGTGGAACATTTTTCGAAAGATGTAGGTATGGAATTCGGATTGGACAAATGTCGTACTCTCAGCGTAGTGAGAGGAAGAATACAAGATGAACCGATCACTCTCGCAAATGGACAACAAATAGAAGCAATGAAGTCGGATGATCTTTATAAATATCTTGGAATGAAACAGAACCGACGAATCAACCACCAAAGAATGAAGCAAGACGAGACGACTGGGTTCATTAGGATAATCAAAAAAATCTTAAAAACAAACCTCAACAGCAGGAACATGACGAGAGCCATTAACACATATGCATGTTCAATTCTAACATACTCATTCGTTATAGTTCCATGGAGCAAAACAGACATCGAAAACTTGCAACGTAAAATGAGAACGTTGATGACGAAAGCAAACAAGCACCATCCGAAAAGCAGCATTGAGAGGACTACACTGCCGAGAAATAAAGGAGGCAGAGGTCTTACGGACATCATGGAACTTGCTAGTGGGCAGATAGAAAGCCTACGGGAATACTTCAGAGATCAATCAAGTACATCAGAATTCTACAAAATACTGTGTGAAGCAGACGAATCAACACCTTTACAACTTCACAAGGAGCAATTTTCATTCAACCACCAGACAAACCAAGAAAAACTGGAAAGATGGAGAGAGAAGCCCCTGCATGGAAGACATTTCAACGAGGTGAACCAGGATCATGTCGACATTGAAGCGTCGAACTATTGGCTCACATCAGGTGCAATGTACCCAGAAACGGAAGGTTTTCTTTTAGCCATCCAAGATCAAGTGATTTCAACTAGAAATTACTGCAGGCATATCATAAAGGATCGAACTATTACTGACGATCGATGCTGATATGGGTGTCCAACAAATGAGACAATACAACATATCACAGGAGGATGTCAAATGTTTGCAGGAAATGTATATAAAGAGAGACACGATGCAGTAGGAAAGATACTACACCAAGAATTGGCAACTATATTAAAACTAATTCATTCTGAAAAAATGCCATATTACAAGTACCGACCGGAGACCATCCTGGAAAACGAACGCTATAAGCTGTACTGGGATCGTACAGTTTTGACTGATAAAACAGTCCCTCACAATAGACCAGATATATTACTAGTCGATAAACATCAAAAGACAGCATTACTCGTTGACGTAGCAATACCAAATAACAACAACCTGCGTCAAAAGGAGGTCGAAAAAATTTCAAAATATAGGGACCTCGAATTTCAGATAAAGCGCCAGTGGGGAATGATATCAACGAAAACTATTCCAATTATCATCTCAACAACTGGAATAGTGCCCAAAAATCTCAAGAGGAATATCAAGCAACTGGGACTTAGTGAGTATATATGTAATATAATGCAAAAAGCTGTTCTTTTAGGTACTGCAAGGACGGTGAGAAAATTCCTAGGAAACGAAGGACAGGTCCAAGGATCACGTGTAAGAGTACCAGAAGTTCGACGAGAACCAGGGGGACCACAAGGACCGGACACGACCGAGCTCTACCCTTCTGATATTTTAAATATCTGGGATTGAGTGAATGTTCCTCTTAGCGAGGAGTGAGAATTTACTATTATATGTTCTGGGAAGTTTCTTTACGGTTGGGTTCTGCTAGCTCAACGGTAAAACTGGGCATTTGTTTCAGGACAATATGGTATCACAAGTGAATGATTTTGCTGACGATTCATTCAATTTTACCTTAATCCAACCGTCACCATCCGGCATGTTGTCGATTACCTAGGCTCCATTAATTTTTGTGAAGCATCATAGAAAATGGTATCCTACCTCAACTCAACCTAGATTCTTTCGAATAGAAAATTTTATTAATAAATCCAATTTGATGCGAGGTACCAGCGAAATATGATTCGATCCTTCTATTTCAGAGTTGCCATTATTTAAAACTTCGCTGACCCTGACCATCATCGAGAGACTACTTTCTATCATATAAGTTGAAAAAATCAAATCTTGAAATCCTTCCAATCGAAAAACAAAGGAGGTTTCATCAATGACATTGACTTAATATTCAAAACACTATTCGGAGTACCTAATGGATAGAGATGAAGTGCAACATTATAATGAAGCTATAAACAGAGTGAACGCTAACAAGCATCTCTTCTGAAAAATCAAATTATACAATCAACCATAATAAACTTCGACTCTTCTCAAACATTGAGAAAAATAATTACATAATCAATAAAACTTTCGGATGTTATACAATCTGACGGAAAAAAATTAAAAACTATTTAACCTTTAAAAAGGGAATATACTTTGGAACTGATGTAGTTCGTGAAATTGAATATCATTTTTCAAATAATCGTATAATTTTCGTAAGTAATTGCACAAGTGCATCAAAATTACCGATAATTTTGCATGACAGCGTGTTGTCATAAAAACTGCATGAGTTCATTTTCATTTTTGGAGAAAGAGCCCGACACCGAAGGTGGAGGGCTCTTTCTCCAAAAATGAAAATGACCGAATGCAGTTTTTCAAAGAAAACACGCTGGAATGCGAAATTATCCGGTAATTTTGATGCACGAGTGTAATTCGGGGGAATATTTCCCGAATAAACTGTTACATTACCTGTCAAACTGATTTAGAATGGAATTGCCATAGATTCGAACTGTGTTAGATGCATAGAAACTAAGCATCTATGAACAGAACAATTATCGCAGTGCAGTTTCGCTTCCTACAATGCAATTATCGCTGTAATTTTCGATAATTGTTCTCCAGATACATAGAATTTTTGACAGGAGGGAAATATTCGTAATAAGTACACCTTCAATAAACGACCTATTCAAAATATTACCGATCCCAACTCCAATCGAGTATTTAATTCGCCAAAATTCGATTACCTCGCTATTTCCGAACCAAAATCCACATATTGTTCTTCGAATAATTAAGAAAAACTGTAAACAGACTCCTATTTTTTTGTATATGTACAGCTAAAGCGATAATATATACACAGCCTATTTGCGAAACAGAACTATTAACGTCAATAAATAGTATTTCTAGCTTCTGTGATTCAAGATAAAGCAACCTTACATCAAGAAATGTGTGCTTTATCAATTGAAACTTCATGGTTTTACGTTCTTCCGAAACGTACAAAAGTTTCATAAACTTGTAAACACCAGTCAATCATGATAACTTCGAAAATAAGCAAATTAATTTTAAGTCAGTTTTACCCAACTTAGACATCAGTGCAGTTTATTGCCATAATTATCACCTAACAAGGAAACAGATGAAGTGAATGTACAACTTCGTACACCGTACAAAGTTTGGTCATCGCAGGAGCGCCAGAGGGGAAATGAATGAGTACCAAAATTTGATTATGATACGAGAAAAGCCGCGTGGTGGTAATCCCTCTTAATACAAACTGATTTTATCTATTCACGCTAGGCGGAGAAAACCTCAATAAATTGAAGCACTGGCTCTTAGATGAAGACAATGCAAAAATAGAAGTGAGTCTATCAGTAAAAATCTCAAATAATTAATATTCTCTACATACATTCCTCATTATCCTAGGTTTAGTGGGGCTTTTGAATATAATGATTTGATATAGGTTGAAATGGGTAATTTGGGGCAGTAAACAGCATTCTACAACTGAATAAAACGTTTGGAACCAAAACCAAATGAAAACCTAGTATCACCTGAAATGAAGCAAAATGAACATTCAGTGTATTTCATAAATCCATATATTTTATAAATGACTCCAAGTCACGATATGGAAAAATGAAAGTATCAAAATAGAAACGAAATCAAGAATTTATAACTATAAGGCAGTAGGAAGACGAACCACGACATACACTGCTGAAACTCGACTTGAGTTTGTTTACATTCCCCATTTACCTGATTTTTGGGATTTATTCAAAATGTAAGGCCCATCTTATTCAGTCACTGTAGTATTTTCCACTTAAATAAGTTCGTTCTATATACAATCAAATACTATCAGGCCCAATAATTTTGATTTTGACATGTGGCAGTTCAGTTTAGTCAATTGTATTCTTGAGGTAGAAGGAAACAGAGATTCGCCTAGACTAAAGAAGGAAGATGAACTTTAAGTGCAATCATAACATAAAGTGACCACTGTGTTGTTGAAGTAATAAATATTTTCAAGTATAATTTCTCATTTTATACTTTAAAATTATGTACCTCACCATCTCGACACATCAAAATATTAAGATTGCTACACTGAAACATTCCATGAAAGTCAGAACAAAAATCGAATAAGAACTCACTTACTTTTTGAATCTGTCCAGTTGAGTTATTATTCTATTACATACGTCGATGAGTGACAATTTTCTAAAAATTTAACGGGTACATTTCTTACCCATCCCTAAAGTTATTTAGAACAACAGACGTCTCTCGTTTTTGAAATCCAAGAATCAAAAGGACGATTCCAAAACGAAATGCATTAACAGAAACCAGATACCTTTTATTATAGCATTTTTTTTAATATTACTGCAGAACATTTGAAAAGAGTTAAATATTTTGTGAATTTTGGAAAAGAGTGATATTAAACATGCCTATTCTAAAGAAAATAATAAATGACAAAAAAACATAAAAAGAGGAATATCATTATTGTACTACATCGCATATACTATGTCAATTGCTGGAAAAACCAGAAGAAGCATAAAATGGACCAGAAACAACTTCATTGATTGGTGTTCCCAGGAGTTGTTCACATACAATATCAATGTCCTTATCTAGCATCAATGAACAGATTTGATCATCATTTAGCATATCAACACTGAAACAAAACAAAAATTAGCTGCACCTAGGGTAACTTTACAATGTCCATCATATTACGCTAATAAAAAAAAAAACAATTAAAGTATTGTGATATCTCTTTCTATTTATCAACTTGTTTGGGCTTATTAGATTTGTTTTTTTTTCTTCCCATCACTACTCATGAACTCCAAATAATACAAATTTAATTAATCAAAATGGATATTATCTTTCTAATTGATTTTTAAATTTTCACAAACAATTGAGATGAAAAAAAAATTATGATTTCTATGTGTTTTGAATTTCATAAATATCAAGCTGCAAAGGTTTCGAACATACAGGCAGTACACGGTAAAGAAATATATTTTATCGTTAATTTCGTTAGAAACATTGCAATTATTCAAAATTTTCAGAGAACCTTAGTATGTTCATATTGAACAACATACAATACGATATGGACCTACTTTTGTTCTTCGAAGGGTGAAAGTAGCAAAATCGAAATACGTAAATAGAAAATTTGCCTCGAAAATTTTTTCAAAAGTTGAAAAGTGAATCGATTATTATAAAGAAATAAATATAAAACTAATTATATGTAACATAAAAGGCTTAAAATATGCCAATAAATAATTACAATATTGATGAAAATTGTGAACTTAGCATTTAAAAAAAATAAAATCACATAGATAAATAAGATAATTAGCAAATACTTATTTATTAATAAATTAATTAATTAATAATTCACAATTGTGAACCGTATAGTTAAGTGTTTTATTTTTATTTCATTTTATTTTTTGTTTGTTTCATTTTTATTTTACAATTTTGAAACGTATATATAGTCGAGTGTTTCATTTTATTTTCTTTTATTAATATTAAAGTTAAGTTAAAGGGGATAAGATTTTCATAAGTAGGGAAGGATCATACCTCATTAAATGTAGAATGAAGTATTCGAATTTGAGTGCTGCATTAGCAATAAATATTTCTTATAAAAGTCGTTCTGTTCCATATACTAGGTGAATTTTTCCGTTCAATCAGTCAAAAATCTCGAGAAGGAAACATCTTACGGAGAAATTTGGTGAATAAACAGTTGATGGTTTTGAGGGGGAAGTCCACTTATAATAATAATAAGAATAACCGTATTCTTAGGCGAAAGTTTAGCTAAAACTATTCTTACACTTTTATGCTAAAACATTTATCATTTACTTCACTCTTGTGGAAGGACTAGCGTCAACTTTGGAATTTCAAACGGGAATCCCTGTTTTTTATTGCAGATTCGTATTTCAAGGAAAAAATACAAAAGTTTGGTAGAAACAATTTTTCACGATTCGTCACAGATTTTTTTCGAGATTTTTAATTGATTCAACTTAAAAATTTCAAATAAAAGTTTGAAGTCAGGGTTATTCTTCAAAACATTTTCGAACTTTTCTTTGAGTTCAGACAGAAACACCTTCAACAATGCGGAGTTCAATTGGCGGATTTTATTCATTGAAAGAATAGAATCAATCAATGGTAAATCATGAGTTCTAAAAATTTCACATATTTCATAAATATATGTAGATTTATTTCATAAGAATGTATAAGGTGTAATACAAAGAAATCTATTAATTTTGCATAAAGAACAAGGCTTCAATTACAAGTTAACAGTTGTGCCTTAGGGGCAGGGCCGTCGCTAGCCAAATTGCGGCCCTAGGCCAATACCCAATTTGCCACCCTAACATTCAACTCTGCAGAATGCAAACAAATTATTTTGGATTATCGGGGTCTTCTACCGAAATATGGAAAAATTGAAGGCGACTGTTTGTAGAATTTTAATAAAAATAACATAGAAAAAATATGAACAAAACCAACAAGTTCAAACTTATACAAAAAATAAAAATAATTTTGTGATAATAGGAACACATGAATGACTAAGAACAAAAAATGAAAGTATCTGTACGGAAAAAATTTTCAACGAATTATTTAGAAATTTACTTTTCGATCATTTGAATTAATGATCGAATTATTATTTCCATTTTTTGAACCAAAGAGGAAAAAAAAGCGGAAAATATAACGAATTCGATACGTTTTTTTGCCGAAATTACTAAGTTTTCATCAAATTATGCCGTAAATTGTTAAGAATCAAACAGAAGGAGTTCATATTTCATAACAATATTCAATAAGGACCCTCTCTAGCGTTTCTGCCGCCCCAGCAAAAATACAAGTCGACGCCCTTGCAAGTTCGGGGTGAGATTTTTTTATAAAAAGTTAAAAAGGTTTTATGGACGGAAAATGTATTGAGAGTAATTATTTATTATGAATTCAAATTTTATCAGAAAAGATTATTAATTGATGAACTACTAAAGAAATTAATTTAAATTGTTGGACAGAAAAGATAAAAATTCTATTTCCTCAATATATTTGGTTTTTTCCATGAATTGTTCGTAAACCTGTGTTATGCCCGCCACTCACGAAGCGTTTTTTCGAGCGTTTGGTAGCAGGCGTTCAAGAGATTCCAGTCAGGCAGTCAAGTTCATTCGCTGATTTACAGTCGAGCGGTCGTGTCCCGAGCTGCCCGACTGTAAAATTATCCGAACGCTCGAACATGGGCGCATCGTGAGTGGCCGCCTTTAGGTGACAAAAATTTACCCTTGATTTCAGCAGCTGGTATTACCATAGTATAAGGAACCATTCCTTATACTATGGTATTACGTAAACAAAACCGATCTTCGACAGAAGGATTACAGGCAATAAAGTGATAAAACTGTGAATAGAAACCAATTGCTAGTTATGAAAAGAAGCAAGGAGGATTTCTTATAAAGGCACGTCCCGGTCCGTAATGTTTTCAAGATGTTAAAAATGTGGAAATGGAATCTATTGCAAATGTTCGAAGGATAACTATTTCAGTTCCGTTAATACCGCTCTTAATCCTACTACCGAAAACAAATTGCAAGACTTTCCGAATTTCAGAATTGTACCTAGCATTTTAACACGTGACAAAGTACCTTATCAAGTATCTGAATAAGTATCTTCAGATAATTATTTGATTTTTTTTTTAAGTTTCTTAAGATACCTTTGCAGAAAAGTATCTTATTTTGTATCTAGATACTCTTACAAAGTAAGTTTGACGGCTTTGTCAACTTTATTTTAAAATATAATTGATTTATAAAATTCGAAATAATATTCCAATTTCCAATCACCATTTAAAAAAATCAAGTAATTCATCCGAAAAAAATCACGATGAAAGTAAAAAAAATCCAAAAATCTATTCAATACATTCTTCTAGTAATTTAGTAGAAAATTTAGAAAAATACCTTCCTGTGGTTCTGTGTTTTCTGGTTCTTCTGCTGAGTTCCGACTCTATAAAACGCTTGAACATTTTGTTTTTTTATCTTTAAGATGATAGTGTTTAACAATCGGATGATACGGATGAACCATTATTTCAAATTCGAATGCGCGCACCCCTAAAACTAATTAATTTGATAAAACATCATGTCTGAAATTCTTTGAAATTAAAAAGAAATATTCAACACATTCTTCTTGGAGTTCGGATTTCTGAAAAAAAATTGAAAATGCCGCCCTCCAATATTTTTCGACCCAGCAAAATGCCAATTAACCAGCCTCCAGAGCGGGCCCTGATTCAGTGTTTAATTAAGAAAAGTTTCCTCAAGGGGCAATTGAAAGTTCCGGGCGAAGAAGGTAAAGTATGAGAACGTTTTAGAAAAATATTATCTTGAAATTATTGCTTTCTCATTCGGCACCTTACATTTTGAACATGCGAATTTTTGTTCATAAAGTAGAATATCATAACTGAATTTAAGCGCCCCAATTTTCCTCCAGGGGGCGCCTGGACAGTTTTGGGGCGCACTATCACTCCGGAAACGTACCTGAAAGAAACACGGATCATTTCTTTGGGAACATTATATTATCAAATAAGTGAATATGATTTTTTCTTTTAAGGCTATCTTAGAATCCGACGCTTCAAACGTAGGTACTTTCCAGTACCGACAAATGATAATAATAATGAAATGATGAAAATAAAAATTATAGAACATACCTTCAGTAACCTACTTTGAAATCCTTAAATCCAAAGGCAAATCGAAAAATTCAGAATATAACACTCACTCTGCACATACAGTACGATCAAAAAATATTGAGATGGAAATTATGAAATGGAAACGTTTCTCGTATATTTTGCATTAATCTGGGGAATCGGCATTCTGATTGAAGAATTGTAAAGAAAAATATCATCCACCGGCTACCCTAATAAAGCCATAATATTGAGCAGTTTAGCAAAGGGAACGCCGACAAGTTTGATTAGTACATGTGTTTTTTAGCATCAATAACTCGTAAACAGTACTGTGAGGGGTTTACAGGACATCTGGATATTTATGAGTGTTGTGTAAAATGCGGCACCTTCGATGGATTCTATTGTTGATTAAATTTGTCTGTATATGTTCGTGTTCGATTTAAATCTCATTTCTTACTTTCTATACATGTGATTTTTGATGATCAAGCTTGAAATGCCGCCCTAGGCGACGGTCCTGCTTAGGGGTGCAGCTCTTCGAAGATAATTCCCTGCCAATCCCACTAAACACACAGCAAAATCTTCCTGAACGTTTCCGATTGGTCACCGCGTTTCGACCAAGACCGATTTTGCTTGACGTTGTCTAAATGATCCACTTTTCATCACCAGTCACCAAGCGTTTGGGGCGATTTTTCTGCCATTCAGCAGTGATTCGCAGTGGAAATTCGGTCCATGCGATTTTTTGCGTTAACTCGTGTGGTACCCATACATCTAGCATCTTCTTGAGACCAGTCTTATGCAAATAGTGTTCCACACGGTTTATTGTGCACTTTTAAGCTCTTGAGCAATCGAAACAGGACTCGACAATGTCCATGATTCAATCGATATAATCGACAATTGGCCTCCAGTGGGTGGTGCACCCTTGACATCGAAATTACTAGAACGGAATCGACGAAACCAAAATTACACGTGATTGGCTATTACAGCATTAGGTCAATAAAATTTATTTTTTTTGCTAGTGTCCAACTCAAACTTAACTGACTCAACTCATCACAAAACTGTCAGAATGTTTTCGTAGTTCGAAATCTCATCTTTCTAACGCCATATAGTGAAACCCGATCGGACTTTTAGAACGCGAGATACAGATAACTGAAACCAATGTATTGGAGAAATAATGGATTCCTTTTAACTACACCTATTTAATAAAAACATGGTATAATATTTTCAACATTAGGAATGCTGCAAATGTGTATATGCATTAATGCCAATATACATTCAACCTGTCTTCAACCATTCTAAATCATATCCAATCTTCCACCCTTCGGAGTGTCCACGCATATTTTTCGATAATTCAGGATAAATTTTTATATTTACGAAGTCCGCGAGGGGTGGGAGTGCATGGCCTCTATGCCCCCTTTCGATACAATCAACTCGTCACCTTATCATCATTTTGGAATTTTATCGCAAACATCCTATTATCAAGGACAATTATTTTACAATTTCCATCGAAAAGGCAGATCATATAAGTGCAATAAAGACCAACACCCAGAAGAAAAATCTGTTTTTCCTTCTCAAACACAAACCCGCCCAAACAAATATCCAATCCCGCTATCCTGATACACAATCTCTCCGATACCCCCCATCGACCAAACCACACGAGAGCTTCTATCCAAAGGATTCAATTTCTGTATCACCCCACACAAACTACCGACCGAATCTATCATAACCCAGGTAGAATCCGCCATATCCCATGTCGTCCCTACTGAAGTCTTCAGAATACAAAACCACCCCGCAGGACCCTACAACCTATCTCGAAAAGAAAACCAAAGCTCTCATCACTACCTCGAAGCTTCCGATAGAAAGCAAAAAATCCATCATCCCAAGGGAAAAATTTTCTCGCACCTCTCAAATCTACGGATAACCTGAAGTTCACAAATCGGACAATCCCCCTTCGTCCAATCGTAAGTGCCTTTGGATCCCCAAGTCATCATCTTGCTAAATACTTAGCTTCTACATGTCAACCACTAGCTGAAGAATTATCATCGCATGTAAAGGGTGCACCCATGGGATCTCCAATTTCTCCAGCTATCGTTGATGTGTACATGGAAGATTTTGAAACCAACGCCATCGAAACGTTCCACCTAAAACCTACTTGCTGGCTTCGATATGTGGACGATGTCTTCATCACATGGACACGAAACCCACCAACATTTTCACAATGGAAGTTGGGACTTCAACTCACTCCCTTTTCTAGATGTTCTCATAGATAAATCCAACGGTTCCTTCACACAAACGATTTACAGAAAAACAACCCATACACATACACAACAAACCGAAAATCCTCCAGAGAATTTCCCTCATAAAGCTTCCCTACCTTTCATGAAAGGTGTCATCAGTTCATCCTACAAGTAGTCGCATCCTATAAAAAGACAGTTTTCACAGACGATAACAAAATTTCCAAATTTCTCCGAACACCAAACGATACGATCGATAACGAGTCTCAGGTTGTATACGAGATACCATGTTCCGCATGTCCTAGAACATATATAGGACAAAGCAACAGACGTGTAACTAACAGAGTATATGAGCACCAACTCGTAGTACACACTAAACACTACTCTGAAACAGGACATAACGCTGATTTTGAGGAATGCAAGACCATCTCTGCAGAGAAAACCCTCACAAGTAGGATAATTTATGAAGCATTCGAAATCGAAAAACGATCCAATTGCCTCAATAAACGAGATGATGGTCAAAGATTACACAACACCTGGAATCCTTTGATTTCCTGTCTCATGGAAACACATCGATCGATAACCCAATCGACAGTTCAGCCACAGTATAGGAACTACACAGTAGTAACACTCTCCATAAAATGAACTGAAATTTTGTTCCAATCGATAATTCGCGCATTCCTCCCAGCGCAGGAAGAAGCCATTAGGATCTTCATTCATTCGAGCGGGAATTCAAAAGTATATTAGAATTTTCGTAGATATCTTAAGATTTTCAATAAGGAGAGTGGCTTTGGAAGTCATTTTTTCAGTATTTTTAAATTTCATGTACCAATGGTTAGTATATTTATTATAGTGACACTAGAAATAAGGACGTATTTCATAATTATATTATCTCATACAAATTGCATATTTGTTCCTCTAAAATACTTTTCAATAAATCAATGAAACGTGTATTATTAACATTTGGCTTGCAACTAATATTTGATGAATTCTTTTCAAGTAATTCCATTCCTATAATAATTCCATATTATAAATACCTACCAATTCCCCATAAAAGCTTTTCAACAAAAAAGCAGAACAGGAAGTACTGGAAATTAACATGTTATAACGTACAATTAAGGCTTTAGGCACAGAACATCCTAACTACACAGAAGCGTAAGTAAAAGGCGGCACTTCGATCTTCAAGTGGCGAATTTTCGTGTCCTTCCTTCTCCGCTAAGTATTACATCTGTCACTATTGAGCGGCAAATTTGAATTGAATGAAGTTAAGAAACTTCAAATATTTCAAACTTAGAAGTTTGAAATATTTTATAGTCAAGAGGTTCGATTTTTTTGTTAGTTTTTAATGTTTTGAAGTACACTATTCGAATTTTTTGTAGAGCTAAATGACATATTCAGCTCAAATTAATTCGAACTGGTGCAACCAGTCTAATGCCCTATTAATTTCACCTCATTGTAATGCTTCGCTCCCTATGTTTTTGCCATTTACTTTATAATATGTTATTTCTATGTTCATACCATGTTGTAGAGCCCTGATTCGAAAATATATTTTCCAAAATGTTGGCGAACTAATTTAGAATCAATTTCCTGCAATAAAGTCTGATCTTTATACTATATAACCAACTGACATCAGTCTAGTTACAAATATTTTGGATCACTATTCTTAATTCTCTTGATTAGTTATATGTATTTATCTATGGATGCACTGGTGGAATAGCCGCCAAGTCAGATAAAAGTGCCAGTTATCTGATTAATTTAGGAAGGACTTAATTTCGTTTTCGCTATGTCAATTTGTTAGTAGAGTAAATCAAAAAAAAATTCTGATATAATTTTTAAATGTATTTTATTATTTTGATAATTCTTGTCTGTCCTGAAGTTTTCCTTCATTTCATTTATCATGCAGGGTAGGGTAACTGAAGCGGTTTTCGGACACTCAACTACTTTTTTGTATTGAAGACTTATTAAAATTGTCAAGTTTTGCTTGAAACTAAAATTCTCGGCGTAAATACATTTTTTGAAGTTTGAAAAATGCATTAGGGCGAGAAAAAACATTATAAACGAATTATTTGTTTGATTATAACTAATAAAAGTCAAAAAGTCATTTTAACCAGTTGTCAGACAACATAGACAAATTTAAGGACGCTGATACACCATTTTTCGAACAACTGGCCGAAAAGCAGTAATTTTCGATAACCAACTATTGTTGAACAAAAAAATGGTTATTGGTAAGGCAAACAAAGTATTGTGAAATGAAACATTTTTATAGTTCTCTTTACAACCTTAGCAAAAATAAAAGTTTACATAGGTAAGTTGTTATATACAAAAAATAAATTCTTAATCTGATCGTTGTACAATTAGGCACTAAAATAATGATGGACGTATGCACAGAGTTATTTTTATTGGAACATGTCACATACATATCTGCTTGGCTCATTTAGACACTAAGGATAAATTGCTCACATCCGTGGCGTCCGTAGTAACGTATCATTTATTCATCATATGACATTTTATTCGGGTAAAAAGTGCTCTAAAAATTTGTCTTTCAAATAATCGGTTAGGGGCCTGAGTTTATACATTTTGTTGTTCTGATCGAATTTGCTATTATCGGCGGCGTGCATGAAGCGACCAATTTGCAGAAAGCGATCTCTCCTCATTGCATCATAAACCATTTCATTAGGCATGTCTTTAGAAGATTCCCAATAACTTCGAAGGAAGTTTGTTGTAGCCACTCAGAACTAAAATAGCTAGAAAAACCCCTCAATTCTTCCACACTCTTTTGAAAAAGAGAATAATTCGTTATCTATTTAGAAATGTATCGCAATAATTCATCCATGAAATAAAGTTCAAATAGTTCATGAGGCATCTTATTTTTATAATTTGTATAGCTTACTTCTGGGAAGTCACGCTCAATAAATATCAAATCTCCTTCACAGAGTGTGGGATGGGGTGAAATCGCAAGAATTTTCAATGAAGGTCCATCAAGTTGATCAGTAGAAAGAGGAGCCAAATTTTCCCTTACAACTTCATGGTTATTGTCTATATTTGCCTATATTCCATTGTGCAATTCAGTTTGCAGATCTTCTTCAATTCCTCCAATCCTTCTCGAGTTTGTTAGTCTTATTTCAGCTCCAGCTGTAAACTGCCGAGCGCTCAAATTACCAGCCAAACCCCCGTCGTCCTCATCAGTTAACACATGGCTATCTGGGGTTCTAAAAATTAATCTTTGTGATTATTTGATTTGAATTTTCAGGACGTATCTGCCAATTCCTGTGTTCTTCCACTCTTGCTTCATGAATACACTTACGTCTGCTTAAATATGTGTCGTGTTGGGGGTAAAGTGTATAAAATTATTTTGTGTTGTTCACAAAATTGACTTAATGGCAGGGTCATATATGATTTACGTCCATCTTTTTAAAACAAAATACTTCGTTTTACTTTATTTATTGTCAACCACGAGTTAAACTCATTTGAGATGTACTCAACAAAAATCCCTGTCTTTCAACGCATGTTGGATTTTCCAATAAACCAATTCCTAGGGACATTTTCTACAACGGCTTTAGGTGGTCTTACATAAGGAAATACATAAGGAGGGCATATTGCCCCTTTTGCATTGAATGTCATAAAGACAGTGATGTTTTCCTGCTCCTTGCCGGACTTAATCTTCTACACATTTTTCCAACCCTTCGGCCCCAGGGCTTTGCCAGTCTCTGGACACAAAAAAAACCCGTCCCCATTGAATATTCTTCTATTTCTCATCTTGAAAATTGTTTTCTTTCAGATAATTTTGCAAAGTGCAGAACCATGATCTAATAGATTTTTCTGTTATCAAAGCCTTCGCTTTGTTGATACCCTCTGCCTTCGTTAGGGGCGTCTTTTCGAAAATCCTTTGTACCATCTAATCCCAGGTCCATCATTAGGAAAGGAGTTTGATTTACCAGTATCAGTTGCAATTTTTGTTACAGCTTCCATCAGATCTGATTCAATATGGAGGAGCCACATTTCACTATATTTATAATCTAGTCTGCAATTTTTCTCTTACGTCCACAGTCAGCAATGGTGGTGGTCCAATTTTTTTCTTCTCTCTGGAGATTTTCCAGTGAATTTATCATGTATGGTGGCTCTAGGAATACTATCTTTACCTAGGTACCTACCAACCATAACGCCTGCTGGCTTCTATTAAACTTATTCCAGTTTCTCTAATAGCCTGCAGGGCCGCTTGAAGTGAAGCATTAGAGTAAGTACAAAATTTACAACTTTTCACCTTCAAAAGGTTTTTGGATTTCGAGTTTTGTTTTTGTGATACCGGTTTTGTTTTTGCCATCTGAAAAACAGCATTTTTAGCCATATACCAACCGAGATACCAAGCCACCTATTATGGATTCCTAATGTTAAAATCGTTTAAATTGGAATTAATCGAGGCAAAAACCGTCAATTATGCAAGCAATGGAAATCACATTTTACTACTGTGAATAATTACAAGGCTTATGAAAATAACTGTTTTTCGGACATTAAGGAACAAGTGCTACGACTCCCTCATAAGCAAGGGAAAAGGCGTCTGAAAACTGGTTACCTTCTTCTTTATATATAATTGAGGAGGTACCGGTTTTCGGACACCGTATCCGAAAACGCGTCTTACTTCGTTTTCTTTGACCAGTTTCCTGGAAACCCAATTTCAAAGGTTAAAACCAAAAAAAGTCAATTTTCATTCAAAAAATTGATGCTAATCATGCAGGTTTGATAAAGCGGTAAGAAATCATTTATTTTCACAGTATTTACTTACTATTGTCCACAGCACTTATCCCTACAATTTTCCTTCAACAGGTTGTAAACACACGTTAAATTATGGCCATCTGTGAATAATTTTTTTTTCTTTGTCTGTTGTTGATAACTGCGACCAGACTGCATGATAAATTGCAAAAAGTGAAAAAAAAGAGGTTTTGCTATTTTATTCCTTGTTTGTGGAAAGTGTTTGACAAATGATATTGTCTGGCAAACCGTTTCAATCACCCTACTCAAATTTCCAAGCAAGTATTATCTGGGGAAAAATTGATTACCTTGATAAACTTTCAGTATCAGATGTATCATCATCAGCTGAGAGATATGTAAGAGTTTTTTCTAAAGGACTAGGTAATTTCTTTGTAGAAAATTTTGGTCTTTCTTCTGTTAAACCTAACTTAGGTTCACTGTTTCGTCTTTCTGTTGAGTTACCAATATTCAACAACATCATGCCTTGTGAAAGCATTCCTTTCATTTTCTCACTTGTTGGACCCAGAAGATTATCTAGACTTTGTCTTCTTGCTGTAATTAATTAATTGCAATGTAATGAGAATAATGATCAATAATTTCCAAATACTAGTTGTTGTTAGTGATAAAAAAAATAGAAACATACCTCCATTACTTCCATTATTATCATTGGATAAAGATGATCTGGAAATCCAATTAGATATCCTAGAATCCAATTTGATTTTATTTTTGATGGAACAATCATTCTCAGTCATATTATTTGATGAAGTAATTTGCTCTGTTAATGGTTGTTTGAAGATTACTTCAGAATTTTTTGAGAATAGCTCCTCTTCAGGACTTGAATTTTCCAAACTTATTTCTATCCACTCGCTTGATTGAGTTCTTGAACTAATAGGATTTCCTATATTTTCACTTGGGGTTGTAGAGAATGTTGGAGATATACCAGCTTCTTGGCTTCTATGGAATTCCATTGTACTACTTGCACCTGCAATAGCATGCGGTGTGAAAGTTGCAGCTGTTCCATCCAAAGTTATTAATTCCTGAGCATCATCTAGTAGAGATTCATTGGAATCCACACTTATCCTTTTAGGATTGTTCTTTGTATAATTTCCAGAAGGAATAGAAGAGTTTCTTCTTCTTGTATGAATTTCATCAGAAATTTGTTCCAAATTTCGAAGAGCTTCAGCATATGTTAATTTTACGATAGAAACTTGAGATTCATAATTCTGTATTTTATTTTTATATTGCTCTAAGAGAGTATTATAATGAGCTTTAGCTTCATAATAGGGTCTACAAATTCAAAACACCATAAAATTACATACTGATTTCAATATACCAGAGCCAATAGAATAATTTCTAATTTTTTATGAAAAAGAAAAAAATTAAATACTCACTAAATTCAACCATGCTGAACTACAATAAGGCAACTCATTGGTGAAAAATTGATCCTACGAATCAACAAAATAAAATTATTTAAAAAGCTAAAACTTATTTATGTTCAATTATTTTTCCCACCTGCTCTTTGATATTGCTCTTTTCAAATCTTTTTGCAATGCTTGGACTTTCACACAGGCTGCTTCATGTTTTATACAAGCGAGTCTGTGCTCAGCTCCTGATGTAGTTCTTTCCTTTTCTGCTTCATTAACTCGTTGAGTAGCATGATTCAACATTTCTTGCCAAGCAGGATCTAAAATAATAAATAAAAACATTATATATTTTATCATGAAAAATTATTATAATTTATAGAAGCAAATTTCGTTATTTACATACCTAGAGTTCTGCCTCCCAGTCCTTGTTCAGCCAGAAAAACCATTTCTCTTGCTGCTCTATGGGAACTATTTGCTTTTTCAAATTTGATTGCAGCTTGTTGTGTGCTTTTAAAAGCTTCATTGGCAGCAATCCTAGCTTCGTAGTAAGGTTTTGCTCTTTCAACGCACATTCCTAGTTTACTTTTCAAAGAATCTGTTTTTTGTGTACCTTCACATAATAAAAGCCTAAAATCGATTCTGGCATCATCAAGTTCAACTTCCAATCTATTGATTTCATCTGTAGCGGAGTTCAGTCTTTCTAGTTCAATATGCACTCTAGGATCAATTGAATCTGTTTCAGAGCCAACGTCATACATTGTTGGAGTTTTAAATTGGTATTATAACTTATTTCAGATAGGATTAAAGCGGTTGGTGAGCTGTTTATAATTCAAAGAATAATCCAAACAAAGTCAAAATGGGTTATAGGTTGACAGAAAAATATAGTTGAGATACAGCAGTCGCCATTCTAGATTTCAAGAGTAGGTTGCGCCGTCTACAAGTAACTTAGTAACCTTAAACCTTGGAAAAGTGGTTGATAACCATAGAGCCAAAGATTAATCTAATCTAATCTAATCTTTGCATAGAGCTTAAGAACCTGAGGGACTGGTTTAACTGTAGTAGTGTTCAATTGTTCAGGGCTGCAGTCAACAGGGTCCGGATTGCTGTGATGATAGCTAACCTCCGATAGGAGATGCACTGCAAGAAGAAGAATTAGAATTAAATATTGGTTCATCTCGGGAACACTGATGGAATCATTACATAGCGCGTTCGGCGAGCGGACGGAGTTTTTAGTCACGTGACCACATATTTTACAAATAATGAAGATTTATCTGAAATAGGGATGTGTCGTTCACGAACGAACGAATGGTTCGATAGGTTCATAATTTACTTCTACTTCTTCATTAGTCATTTAAATATTCCAAAATCATCAATTTGAACGAGGAATATATATTAGATTTTGAAATTTTTTCGAAAGGTCTATAATCATCTCATGAACCAGATATCAATTTATTATATTCTGCCATCTCAGTAACTTATAACTTTATGATAATGGATTATCTCCTTTATGTTTATGATTATGTCTCAAAAAAATCATTATCACAAATTCACGATCCGATTAAAAACATACCGACTAACAAATACAAAGCTGGTATTAACATTCTTTAACAAGAAAAAAAACAAAGAAAGAAAGAACCGGATCTACGGATCTTCGAATCATGCGCAAATCGTACATGATTCGATCTGAGCTAGTGAGCTGAAAAGAACCATTGGGTCAATTGAACGGGTCTTTTGAACCGGGTCGTCTCAGCAATGGATCTGGTTCGACCCGGTTCGTCGAAATTGAACGAACCACACATCCCTAATCTGAAATAAACGAACGGTACATAGCATCAACTGTTATGTCAGTTCTTTGATATTTGCATGTGGCGCCCTTCGTGGCGAAATGAAATGAAATCATTAGTAAAACATAATGGATAATCATAATATACGCTTTTACTGTCTTGTCTGCTGAAGAGGTGTTAGAAATTATGTTTTTTTTTTTAAATATACTAAGAAGTTTCGAGTAGATTTTGTTTTCAATATCCTATTTTGAATATTGAAAAGGAATTCTGAAGGTATGGAGTTCAATATTATTATTATTATTATTTACTGCAAGAAATTCACAAATTCAGTGCTATGTAGTTGGTTACCATAATTCATATTACAATAAGAAAAAGTAGCTCGAGAAAGAAGGAAAGATATGGATTATTAGTGTGAGAAGAGTTTGGTAATAATATTTGAGAAATGTTAGCAAATGTCTCTCATCTAAAACGTAGTGCTGATCATACTTTGAGAGAAATTATGTTACGTTTATGCAATCTCATTCTACTCATTTCAGACATATAAAAAAATGGATAATTCCACTACAAGAATGAAAAAAAAATAGCCTGATCTAGTAGAAAGTATATACCCAAGAAGGAATCTCTTCTTCAATTTTCATTCTTTTTATGGAGACAAAGATGTTCCAATGGAAGTTAAAGAAGGAAAAATGGAATTCTCATGTCAAATTGATCCAAGTGATTTGGAAGATGATACCTTTTCATTTTCATCAGTAATTTTATGAACCAAGGCAATGTGTGATGGGATAACTTACTACCATAAGATAAATAAATGATATGTTAAATCAATGCAGTATTTGATAAAAAAGAATTTGCACTGTTTTAAAAACAGTGCTGTGATGAAGTCATTACAGCATCGTTTTCAGTTATATTTTTCGTTTTGCAGTTGTCTATACTGATTTCCAATCCTATCAAATTTCAACAAACGTCAATAATTGAGAATTGTCAATATAATATACAATTTGGATATAGTGAAATGATTTGCAACATTATTGGCAATTTCTCTTAATTCTGGTAGTGTTAAATCGATTTCGTCAGACATAATTCACGAATTTAATGCGTAATTGTAAATTATTTCAACATTCGAAACGTACAATTCATATTCAAATTCCGTAAACTGTCAATTTTCGTAACAGTCACACCAACTGCCAAGATACAATACAAAAGTCACTAGGATATATAATCTGATTTTTTCTTTTAATTTCGACAATATTTCACAAAACTTGACTGAAATAGAGAAAATATCGTCTAATACTCGTTGCAGAAGGCAATTCCAACACTCGTTTTCGAATTTCGCATTCGTGTGGGAATAGGATCCCATTCTGCAACTTGTTTTAGAATATACTATTAAATTAAATTTAGAATTATATATTTCTTTTACAACAAAAATTTAATTGATCTGCAAACATTTATCTCAATAATTCTTGTTTTCACTTTTGTTGAATCTTTCCTTATTAGTTCCAGAATATTTCCAGTTTACCAATTTGATCTTGGTAGGGCGAGTTCGGAAAGTCAGCGCTGTTGAATGCACTGAACAAGCAAAATGCCGGAGAAGAAGCGCTGCATTCTATGCTGAATTATAGATTTACGTTGAGTTTACGAACGCAATTTCAACGAAATAATGGTTTTAATATATTAATAATATGTAATTAATATTAGAAAACTAATTGTCTGTATGCCCTGTTATGTTATTTTCTTATGCTATTTCAACGACAGTCAGATTCTGTTCTCATGATTCTCATGAAATAACTTTAAAATAAAACTATGAACAAAATCAACTATGAATAAATGTAATGAGATATTTTGGGTATTAACAACTGAAGGTTAGCAATTTTCTGTCAGAAATAGCTTTCCTTGGAATTCTATCAATGACTATTTCAGAATAATTGATTGATCCAGGGGTAGTTTTTTCCAATCTTAGATTTCAAAAATTCGTAATTCCGAAAGTACGCGCCGGAGCATAACCATATTTGGAATGTAGATTAATTTTAGCGATTTGAATGAACTTTGAAAAAATCATTGGCTTCCCTAGAAATCCAGGGGTAGTGTTTTCAACCCTTAAATTTCGCAATTCCGAAAGTACGCGTCGGTGCACAACCATATTTTGAATGTAGATTAGTACTAGCGATGCGAATGAACTGTCAAGAACTCATTGACTTCCCTGGGGATCCAGGGGTAGTTTTTGCAACCTTAAAATTTCGAAAATTCGTATCTTCGAAAGTACGCGTAAGAGCATAACCATATTTGGAATGTAGATTATTATTAGCGATTAGAATAAACTGTAAAAAAATCATAGACTTCCTTGGGGATCCAGGGGTAGTTTTTTCAACCCTTTTTCGAAAATTCGTAATTCCGAAAGTACAGGGTGGGCAAATTTCGATGTTTTAGCACTACAACTTTTAAACCAGATGAGATAGACAAAATCTGATACCCCATTCTCGTTCTCTTTTTCTGAGAAACTAACAAGGGTAGTATTCATTTTTGGCCACTTCCTTTTGTTTTCGAGTAATAAGCGAAAATTTGAAAAATGGCGATATCGAAAAACATTTATATCTCCGCTAATACTGATGATAGAGCTCTGAAATTAAAATATTTACAGGCACTTTTTTACGTAGAATCCAGTGGCGTGCTTGATTTTTCAAAAGGGTCTTAAATTACGAAGCTATGACCCAAAGTTATGTTTTTTCAAATGGGAACACTAAATTTTTGTGCCATTTTCTGAAATCTTGATTTTTCCTGATTTCAAAAATATATAACATCATATGATTCGGATCAATATAAATAATAGAAAATGGCCAAAAACCTCTTTTCACCCAAGAGTCTCAATATTTCTATGGTTTCAACTATTGATGAACACAGAAAAATTGAGCTTTCTATAACAAGAGCAGTGTCCTTCCGTCAATCTGATTATTTCTATGCTGTTCACTTATTTCTACAAAATTCGAATCGATTGGTTTTATAAATTTTTTATCTAAAAATTGTTTTGGAAATAACGGAGAAACCACAAGATATAATTTTTCAATCGAAAGAGTTGTATTGAGATGCATGTATCAGGAGATTATTTACATAGGTCTCCAGAATCGATACGCACAAGTACCAATCCATTTTAAACAGCAAATGAAACAATGCATATATGATTGAACTCAAAAATTTAATTAATATAAGGGGCAAACAAGAAATAATATTTAACCTAATAATGACAACAATTGCACAATGCACAGTTGACACCTCTTCTCGATATTTCAATAGATGAATATTTGAAACTGTGTTCAAGCTACGTAGGAAACTTTTTCCAAGTTCGTTTATCTTTTCGAAACTATTTGTATAAAATAAATATAGATTCGAATTTTATAGAAATAAGTGAAAAGCATAGAAATAATCAGGTTGACAGAAGGACACTGCTCTTGTTATAGAAAGCTCAATTTTTCTGTGCTCATCAACAGTTGAAACCATAGAAATATTGACACTCTTAAGTAAAAAAAGGTTTTTGACCATTTTCTGTTATTTATTTTAATACGAATCATACGATGTTATATATTTTTGAAATTAGAAAAAATCAAACTTTCAGAAAATGACACAAAAATCTAGTGTTCCCATTTGAAAAAACATAACTTTGGGTCATAGCTTCGTAATTAAAAACCCTTTTGGAAATTCGAGCACGCCACTGGATTCTACGTAAGAAAGTGCCTGTGTAATGTTTTAATTTCAGAGCTCTAGCATCAGTATTAGCGGAGATATAAATGTTTTTCGATATCGTCATTTTTCCAATTTTCGCTTATAACTCGAAAACAAAAGAAGGTGGCCATAAATGAATACTACCCTTGTTGGTTTCTCAGAAAGAGAGATCGAGAATGGGGTATCAGATTTTGTCTATCTCATCTGGTTTAAAAGTTGTAGTGCTAAAACATCGAAATTTGCCCACCCTGTACATAGATAGATAGATATTTATAGGTGATTAATACAAATAATACATTGTTTTCACACGTCATTAAGGGTAATTTACAAACAGCAGTATAAATAGTATATTAAATCTCAGCTCCAGAACAATATTATGCTAAATCAGTTTCATCCAGAGTCATATCATAAAATTCGTCAATTGAATGAAATACCTTCAATGTCAACATCTTTTTTATTTTTATCTTGAAATCGTTCATTCGCAGATTTTTCAGCCCACCAGGAAATTTGTTGTACAAAGACACCGCTCGGAATCCAGGAGCGTCGGAGCATAACCATATTTGGAATGTGGATTACTATTAGAGATGTGAATAAACTGTAAAAAACTCATTGACTTCCCTAGGGATTCAAGAGTAATTAGGCATGTATTAGTCAGGGGGGTACCAGGATCTGTGATTCCTAATTTCCTCATTGGCGGTACCTTCCCTAGATAGTCTTAGAGTGCCCTCATTGGGCACGTTTTCATAGCTCCAGTGATATAAATACAGGATAACCTAATATTATATCTAGAGTTTGCCTCGTACTGTTTTAACTTGGTCTGGCCTATCAGACCATAAGTTATTATCGGTCTCCCAATCATCGCAGTATTTTTGGGTTACATCTCCAAGTCCCACCAGCCAGACTTCTGCAAGCCATGAAGGCCTTTGTTGCGTTGTTAGAAGTAACCTAAATATGCTTCTTTCGCAGAAGCTTTTTATCTAAGGTTATTCCCGAATGACTTCACTTCAGAGAGATTCGGAGGAAGGGATTTCATGGCTGGAAGTTTTTTTCTGAGTCAATAGGTTGACTGTGGTCTCAGATGGGTTTTGTCCAGCTCCACTCAGAAGCACCATTATTGTCCAATAATTTTGAGGCGCTTTTACATAAAATCGCACAAGATGCTTTCATAGTACTATATCATAAGCATAGCCTATACAGTCCAAAGCCAAGCTTGTAGCATGCTACATTTCAAATTAAAAATATTGTATGTGAATTTTTCTGGTACCAAATATTTTGAAATTTAGATTGTAAAATACTTGTGTGAATATAAGAGGTGTTTGATCCAACTGGGTTTTTGTCCCTTCCATTTGGTTAATTCAGAGATCAGAACCATGACCCAACACAAACGAATGTGCTCGGGCATTTTGAGTTGTAACAAAGAGGTTACACATAATTTTGGCGCCCAACGTGGGGTAGTTAAGGTCTCTTTGGTCATTCTATCACTAGATCTCTCAGTTTTCCTGGTGGAGGTGACTGGTAATTCGAAATTGATCATTATTCTCGTTCTGGATAGTTCAAATTATCTTTTTTGGGTTAATCTCTCGGCAATTATACATGATTTTTCAGTCGGTATTATTTTTTTTTGTTTTTTTTTTTAATTAGTTTTCAAATTTTCCTTTAACTCATCTAATTTCTTTGAATTTTCTATCGTGGAAAATGTCTCTCAACCCAAATTTTCTAAAAAAGAATGAACTCGCTTATAAGATTACGATGATTCGAGGTATGAGATCCCGTCATCAGTGTATGACAAATGTAAAATTTTGAGAGGTTTACTTTCGCAATAATCCTCAGATCATAGTTTCACTTTTTTATCGAATCCTTTTTCTTTCGAAGAAAATGTCGAAGGCATTAAAGAGAGTTGGACGGATTGGAAGGAGATTTGCACTTAGTTCAATTCAAATAAAATATTGTATGTAAACCAAATTTTTCAGATATCCCCCCAAAGAAAAAATTCATTGGGAAATAAATCTGGTGACCTGGGAGGCCATTTGTAGAAATTACACGGTCAGAAAGTGTCGTCCTGAGAAATTGTGTAACTGCTCGTGCGTTGTGACTTGGACATCCATCCTGTTGAAACCAGACAAGATGGTTTTGATAGGTCTATCAATTCTGCAATGACTACATTGTTGTAAACATCAACAAGTCTCGAATTTTTTAATTATTTTCGAAATCGCGGATCTTGAAGGTATCGTCCTATCTTCAAAGGCAACAATGAATGAATTTATTGTCTCCTGAATTGATTGACCACCAAAATACCATTTTATTATTTGAATTTTTCCTTGTAAACTGAACATAATTAATTTTCAAACCGATATGGTCTAACGCAAATCACGTTTGGATTGCGACTGATTCCATCGCGTTCTCCTAACCACTCATCAGCCAAAGATCGAGTTGTCGCAAATTGGTCTCTAATGGCCATAAGTCTTAGACGATCTTGAATTTCATTTGTGCCCCTTCGACGTCCGGTGCCAACTCTTCTTTGATTTTGGGCATTATCAAACCATATCATAACAGTAGTTGGTTTTCTGTTTAGTCATTTTCATTATGTTTGAAGTGTTTATGCTCGTCACGTAAGTTGTTATTTTAATTTTCTTTTGTTTTTGTATACTTAGGTATATCCATTTGGTTATTAATAAGATATTTTGATTATATTATTTATAGTAGGCAATAAAATTTGAAAGATAATCAATTTTCCGAGAATGAGCCTCCTTTGTACTGCCAATTTCATAAATACGGTTTGAGGTTTGATACCCTAATTCAAATACAGTTATGAGTAAATATTCTACCAAAAATTAAACCCACGCTTTGCTACCGAATATAAAAATATTATTCAGATCTACTCAATTTAAATCTCGCCAGAAGAACATAAATGATGAAAAATGAGACAACATCATAAAAAGCGGTAATAACATGATCATCGCCAGACACCTATACAAGGTCATTTATTAGCTCACCGAAAAACTTTGCCATATGAAAGATCATGTAATTTCAACAAAAAAAAACATTATGCTAGAAATAAGCGTAAATACAGGTATTATTCTAATTGTCGTGTTCTGTTGCACTAAAATTGTAGCAGAAAGTTAAGATCTTAAAATGTACGCTTTGAGCACGGCAGAGTATGTGGATATCATATTCTTTTATGTTTATTGCAATGGATGAAACGCACGCATATCAAGAAAGATATCCACTCCCGCGTCATACACTGCACCACTCAGTTTTCGGATAATCTTACGATTACGAGGAGCAGGCAATTCTGCTCCACCAAAAGCAATTTGACCACGTGTATTGAATGTAGAAATTTTCAAAATATTTTATTCTCTTTTTACGTTGAAAGTGTTTGATAAAATGCATAGTACGCTCTACATAAACGAATAGACTTATCAGGACAATTTCCTTCACTGATTTAGAGTTATAGAATTGAAATTGTAGATAATAAAAATGAAAGGCTTTTCATTTGTTTAATTTTTAATTGCAATCAAAGCATGACATCTAGGTGAAATATTGTCATCCGTTACTTTCTCGATGTAACAATTAACACCATTCTCTATTAAATACTGCACTTTATCCTGCAACAAAATATTTTCACATACACTCTGTAAAGAAGTTTGTAAAGCGGTAAGAGCTTCCATCAGTATCAATTTGTCCTGGTTGCTTTCCCATATTTCTATAATTCTCCTCTCGACATCCAGATCACCTTTTGCGTCACTCGATTTGGGAATCAATTTGTAATTATTGCAGAAATTTTTCAGATAAAATGAAAAATCTGATTCATTGAGAGATTTTCCGGATTTCCTCTTCAATCTCGAAACGTTACATCCAACTGAAAGAATTTATATAAATAATAAAAAGTGATAATTTTTGAAGGGGAAATATTCTTTTTTCTCAGTGATTTTTCTACTTCAAGTATAAGAAAAGTTTCATATTTATTCAAGGCAATTGCCTTGATTTCAAATTTCAAAAGGTTCTCTCACAATTGTGAGAAAACCTTTTGAAATTTGAAATGTTCTTCACATTTCATAACAAAACTAAAGGCTTATTTTCACGATGAAAATAACTCTCACTCTGAAAGAGTGCTGTCGCGACAGTGCGATACAGTAACCATCAAGATGTTTATATGGTGATTATCACTGCGATAGTTACTATCATGATGGTATACTAATCGAAAGTCACTTGGAGGTGTCAATTAATCAGAAATTCCTTTGGGGTATTGCCTAACAATACTTTCAAATAAACCTCCAAATCATCTTGGAAACAAGAATGTTTCAATTTGGTTTTTACTATTGGCTGAAAAGTTCACGTTCCACTTTGGGAGCGTTTTTGATTACACTCATTGGCTGCATCTATCACTTCTTGATTACTTTCTAATGATTCGCATAGACCAGTACGGTCCATAGGAGTATTAATGAAATGAGCATTTTTACTCAGTTTCAGTGTAAGTGATGGTTTTAATGACTTCGACTATGACGTTTGGCAAAATTCTCATGTAAAAAAAGATGAATATTTTGTGATCAAATTTCTTCCTCCATTTACTTTTGACGTCAGTAATGATACGCCAAGTACTGAAAAAAATGATTTGGCATCCTAAAGACTTTCATACCACTGAAAAAAATATTTTGGTATTAGGATTAGGCGAGAATAACCAACTCATTTTTCATAATACATTTTTTGATTTCATTGATGTTATTACTATTTTGAGTAATAATAATAATAATAATAGGACTCTTCATGCAAATTTGATGGAATTTCTGTTTCTGTTGAGAAAATCCTATCATTACATTTGAAATTTCGGAGTAAAATGAACAAAACAATGAACTTCTGATATTATAGATATAAGATATTATTTTTCAGACGAGATCTAATTTGCTCAAAAATGTTGAGCCAAAATGAAGTTACAGGCGTTTCAATCAGTCAGATTTCTCCCTTTGACCTACCCTTATTTGATGTCGTAAAATCGAAAGTGACAATTTAAAAAGATAGAGAATTTTCCAAGGATTACTGTGATGATATTTTTTCTTCAACTTCATAAGAAACATTTTCGAGTAAAATTTATTTTTCTACTCGACGGTAGCTATTACGCCCTCTAGTGGTAGAGGTATGAACTTCAAAACAATTTCCAGTGTGTTCTCTTGTTCACTTTAGTGGTAAAATTTTTTACCGCAAGTCTCTACGATGAGTGGATCCTGAGATATAGCCGCTTACCTCGCTTATTTGCCCACCCTGTACACGTTCAGATATTATCTTCATAATGTCTGCTATCTCGATCAACTCCACTTTACGGAAATTATTTTGTGAACTTTTTTGATTTTTTCGTCGGTGACAGTCTCTTTTGGGCGTCCAATGCGTACGCCGTCTTCGGTGCTCATTTCACCACGTTAATACTTAGCATACCAATTAATGATGGTTTGATTTTTCTGATGCAGACCCCGGAAACTCTTCTTCCAGCCAAGATTTTGCTTCTACTGTATTTTTTCCCCTTCAAAAAGCAATATTTTATCGGCACACGAAATTCCTTTTTTCCATTTTCTTTCAAATAAAAAAAATAGCTACACTCACAACGCAATATCTCACAAACTAATGGTCGGACTGCTGTCAAATTTTGACACTTATCGTTTGAAGGTTGGTACTAACTAAAAATCATATGAATTTAATACTACCACTGCCATCTGTACATAAGATCGGGGACTTTTCAATTGGCCTAATATCGAAAATTTCGGCGAAAATTAAGTCGTACATTTATATTGAATTGTAAAAATTATTAAAAAGTTTCAATATAAAATTATTCATTTGCTATTATTGTGACTAATTCATTGCTCATCTCTAAATAATTTGTCACATCGTGTATAAAAACCGGTAGCGGTCTTGGACTTCTTTCTGTCGTTGTATTCTCATCTGATTCTCTGAGAGACTCCATGACTTCCATGAGACTGATGGCTATGTCATGTTTTTTAATAGTTGTCTATAGAACAAATATTATTTATCGTAATCAAATTCTATATAATGTATTATATTGAATCGAAATTCGAATCATAAATCTCGTTCCCTGAACAGACAGCTCTATTATTTCGTCACTATGTCTATATTTTCTGATTTTGAAACGAGAATGGTTTGGATCGATAAGGTTCGACTCACTGAGGATAAAAACGTCCTCAAATTAGGTTCTGTTCTTTGGTAAACACGATAACTGTAGAGCGACGATACCTAGAAACTTGAAATTTTCAGAGTAGATTCGAATCTCAAATGACACGGTTGATAGCATTGAAATTTCATGTTGATAGCATTGACTGAAAATATCTACAATATCTAAAAAAAAAGAAAAGTATTGTACAGGGTAGGCAAATAAGCGAGGTAAGCGGCTATATCTCAGGATCCACTCATCGTAGAGACTTGCGGTAAAAATTTTTACCACTAAAGTGTACGAGAGAACACACTGGAAATTGTTTTGAAGTTCATACCTCTACCGCTAGGGGGCGTAATAGCCACCGTCGAGTAGAAAAAGGAATTTTACTCGAAAATGTTTCATATGAAGTTGAAGAAAAAATATCATCACTGTAATCCTTGGAAAATTCTCTATCTTTTTGAATTGTCACTTTCGATTTTACGACATCTAATGAGGGTAGGTGAATGAGAGAAATCTGACTGATTGAAACGCCTGTAACTTCAGTTTGGCTCAACATTTTCGAGCAAATTAGATCTCGTCTGAAAGATAATATCTTGTTAATTGAAAACAAAATATAGTCATGATAAATTTGTTTTTGCTGCTTTCGATAGGGGGCGCTAAGTCAGAAGTTCCTTGTTTTGTTCATTTTACTCCGAAATTTCAAATGTAATGATAGGATTCTCTTAACGGAAACAGAAATTCCATCAAATTCGCATGAAAACACCTGAAGGTCGCAAAGCGATAATTTCATGCGTTCTGAAGATATGGCCGAAAGAAGAAGCCTTGTACATATACAATCAAGAGTTTTTTTAGCGTTCGTTATTCATGCGCCAATGGCACCCTTGTAATCAAATCGAGTGTTTACAAATTATGTATGAATAAACAAGCGTTCAAAAGTTTCTGACCTTCATCAATTTTTTTTTTATGAAAGTTATCGCAACAGAATAGATAATTTTAAAATTGATAACATTTAAAATATTCAATTGGTTTATTTCATGTTTTCTTATACTAACCTTCATCTGCAGCTTTCTGCAAAATACCCCTCATAAGGAAATTTTTAGCATGTTCTTCGTGCTGAGAATCACTCATTTCCTGAAACGTTGTCGACGTAGTTTGACAAGCTAACCTGAGAAAAGGTCTTTTGAGAAAATTTGATGCATCGTACTTTTCGAAATAATACTTTAATGCCTCACTTATAGGAAAACCTTTGAAGTATTCTCGTTCATCGACAGTTTCCCGCAAACCTAATCGGTGGTAACAGCAAGGCATTATCACCAACGACTTTACTTGATCCATTTCCAAAAATAAATCAAGAATCGTCACGCTCAAATCTGCGCATGCATGTAATCCACACATACATATAGCTTCTTCTTTCGAAAATGTATTATTCAAACTTTTATTGATCTCATTCACTGAATTTTCAGTTATAAAATGATTGTAGAAAGTTACTCTTTCTCTGGAATATTTGTGATATTTCAACTGGTATTTCAGGGCTGATTCCATTTTTTGAGGACATCCTTCGATTGCAAGAACTGAACACTTATGATCTTCGGCTAGAAGGTAGGAAAGATAGCCCTAAAAACATGAAACAGTTACTTTAGGAAAAACTCAATATGATTTTAATTAACTAATTCTCGATTCGGGCATGCGATAAAGTGGAATAATGAATCTAAAAATCTACAAAAACATATGCTTAGGAATTTCCCTATGAAAATTCGAGAGCTAATTCAATGAAAGTTGTTAAAAAAATCGGTATTTCCCCTCCTAGCTTTAAAAAAGGGATCCATCAATCAAATCAATTAAACCGCATAAAATTATTTCTGATGGAATAATGAAAAAATCCTCAACAGATGCGAAATTAGTAGCTTCGATAATAATATAGTGTACTGAAAATTTGTGACATAGTTTTTGGACTCAAAATTGTCTCAAATATCGCCACCTTCTATTAAAATCAGTTTTCAGGAATCGAAAAGACATATTCCTGAATATTAAGATCAGGTAACAAAGATTTCTACCAAAATATTTTCCTAATCGTCACACCTTTGCAAGTAATTCCTGAGTATTTTGAAATCCTATTATACTTTCAACTAAAATATGTGCATTCACAATGATATTGGTCACTTATTATGCGTGAAATCATAAAATAAAAATCATTATGTTAGAAATTCAATTTCGAATGCAATACCTACCAAACCTGCTCCTATATCAATGACCTGGTTTGTTCCAACGCGATCACATATATCTGCAATTAAGGGAGCAAAGGATATGACTTCATGTTGTTTTTTGAAACTCAATCCTCCTTTCTTAGGCAATTCATTTTGCTTAGACTCCGAATATCTACGTTTTCGTGGAGTACTCAATAATTCAATCTTATCCAGAAAACCAACTAAGGAATGAGGACAATCATCCTAAAACACAAAAACAATATTCGATGTGAAGAAGAAAATATGTATTACTAAACTTTTATATCTATGGACCGTAAGGTATTAGGTGAGGTATTTTATGGGTTACAAATATATAGCTATATAATCTTTAGATATACAGTGAAACCTCTGTCCGCCTAACGGAGGTGCCCGTACAAGGGAGAGCTTGACCAGATTTATCAAGTATCTGAAAAAAAGTCTGTCATATATTTAATCGCGAAATTCGATTTTGTGAATGAAGTTCTAACTTAAAATAAACTTTAGTTTAACGCTTATAACAAATCTGTGGATTAGTGTGGTAACTACAACTTCATACACTTGAAATGCTTGGTGGAAAGGATCTATGACATTAATATTAATGTCAGCTGTTTCATGTAGTGAAATAGCCCGGGCACTCCCTTTCACTTACATTCTTTAAATTTTATTATTGAAACCCGTCCAAAAGACAAGAATGAGGACAGGACTTTAGTTTTCTTGGAAATGAACCTCATGGAAGGCATTTCGAAAATAAAGTCGTCGCTTTGAACTTGACCTCATATCAGTACTCACTGTATTCACTCACCTTTTTTTTACCTAATGATAAGTCCTTGAGATCACTGAAGCTCAACTTTTGGAAGTATACGATCCATTCATGTGGAATTTGATCTAGCACATTCCTAGATAGTATGTCAGTATTTGGACTATTGTAAATCCACATGTACTCCTTCAAAAATGCCAATGCTTCATCGAAATATTTTGACGAATCAAAACGTTGGGTCGAATAAGACATTGATTATCTGCAAAAAATTAGAATACATGAAACAGTTTCAATATACTTCTACATAATAAACAAAATATTCTTTGGATATGCTCAAGAAGTTTGCATTGTTTGAAATGAGTAGAGCCTAGTATGCTATGTTCTATAAGACGGAAAATATATCTAATAATAAAATAAATTGACTTTGTCGACCCTAAAATAATAAGCCAATATATAAAAATAAAAATTATTCATAGGATGAGAAGAATCGTTTTTCATTTCACAAATGTGGTCTACTAAAAAATAATAATAACGTGATTCTCGCTCAAAAAGGCCACATATGAGTATAACAAACTTAATTTTGTATTTGCTTGTATGCGTTTTTTTTTTGCGAGAATTATTTGATTACAAATTTTATAGTTAATTGCATATGTAGGATGTAAGTGTAAGATCAAACCCAAAATTATATTTCGCACGGGAAGAATCTTTTCAATCTATCAATAAATATCATAAATTATATAATTTATGATTGGACATATTCCATATGCAGTGAATTGATTATTTTCGCTGCATTTGATGAAAAAGACTTCAGAATCCCAGATGTTCGATTAATCAATGTCTGATGTTCATAAAGAGTAAACTGAATATAAGGACTAATCCATCCATGAGCCAATTACTTATCGGATGTGAAGTTTCAAAACAAATCAACCCAGATGCAACACACTCTGTAACCTTAGCCCAGCCAGTTGCTTGATTGTTTGAGATGTATCGGGTGTCCCAAATTCGACCCCCGTTAAGCTAGCAGAACCACTTTCGAATTTTTAATGCTTTTTGGGCCATAATTTTAGGGTTATTTTAGTCTAATTTTTTACCCTATTACCCCTAACGCTAAGCTAGTGGAACCACCGAGCTAATCGATTTCTTATGGATAATCAGATTACATTATAATTTTAGGCTCACGTTTGAACCCATTATCAAATTTCTGAATTAACGTTTTTTAAAAACCTGGGTTCTGCTAGCTTTATCGTTAAGCTAGCTAGAATAATTAAACTTACATGGTAATTTTAGGCTCAATTCGGGCTAATTTATTACCCTATTTTACTCCTCAGGTTAACAAGATATCCTGCTATTACTACATCCATCCTATACCGGCCGTAGGTTGAAAATGAAAATCGAATATGTATAAGGAAAATCTGATCACGACATAATTCAAGGCTCTATTAAAACTAATTTATTAAGCTATCACGAAATTTTTTGCTCTTCGGATTACTGAGATCTCATTGGTAAAGTATATCCAAAGTCACTTGGAGGAACCAGAATATTTCAATTATTCAAGGGTTGTCCAAGTTTTCAGAAATTCCTTTGGAATTTATGAAATCATTGCTAACAATACTCTCAAATAAACCCCGGTATTTAGCAAATCGTCTTGGAAACAAGAATGTTCCGATTTAGTTTCTTTTATTGGCTGAAAATTCCATGTTCGACTTCGGGGGCGTTTTTGGTAACACACTCATTGGCTGCATCTATCACTTTTTGATTACTTTCTTATGATTCGCATAGATCAGTGTGGTCCATAGGGGTATTATTGAAATGCATTTTTACTTAGTTTTAGTGCGTAGTGTCACTGATGTTTTTAATGATTTCCACTATGATGTTTGGCAAAATTTTTATGTAAAAAAAGATGAATATTTTGCGATCGAATCTATTCCTCCATTTACTTTCAAATTTACGAGAAGTTCTGAAAAAATGATCTTCATACCACTGAAGAAAAAATTTTGGTGGAATACGAAAACGACTAGGTGAGATTATAGTGACTCAATTAAACATAGTGGCGACAATTCGTTCATATTGAGCCTAAAAATGGCGAATTGGGACATAGAACTTAAGAATACAATTGACTGAACTGACACACGTCAAAAATTTATTTGAAAAAAGGAAGAAGTAGTCGGTTTCCGGCATAACAGGAAGTTGTAGAGGTCTGAAAATATTTTAGGGAGAAAGATCATCATCTCAAACCACAATATACAAATTTATTAATTATTTATCAATATTATTTTATCATAAACATTTAATAGGCCATCGCGATGAATCAGCCTATATATCATTATCATCCAGCCTTCTGCTTCCACTGCTGGACATAAACTTCGCCTTAGAATAACGAAAAAATAAAAATCAATTCGGCAACGTAGCTGCTAATTTGACGTAGAAAATTGGATGTCATTCAAGGATCTCAAGGTCAACCCTTATTTCCTTATCTTCAGACAGAACATTTCCGAGTTTATCTCAAACATTTTCGTGCTCTTATAATTTTATGCAACGATCAGTTCATATCGTGGATAATGTTCCTTGATAGTATATTACAGGTCGGGAATAAAAAATAATCAAATTATAACACCGTAAAATGACATAGTATCATTTTTAATGTGACAACAAAAGCTATTCATGTCGCAAATTTTCTGAGAGAATTGAATTGAATTTTCAACTTAAGGGTTTTAAAAGCGTGTGCCTATGGTTCATGACTGTTTTGCAATAATATTTGGCCAAACGTTTTTATGGACTAGTTCAAGTGACTTTGGATATATGTACTAGGTATATTACATATATCCCATTATTCCATAACGGCAGTACGTGAACAATGCAAATCGAATATGAAAAATGCAATTACATCATAATTGTAGGCTCTATTCAAACTAATTTATTACCCTATTACGACATTTTTTGCTCTTCATATTACTAAGATCTCATCTCATGAGTACTACTTCAATCACCCCATATCAGCAGTACGTGAAGTAGGTGAAAAAAGTAAATCGAATATGTACCTACATGGAGAATCTGATAATTAGAGGCTCTATTAGAGCTATTTTATTACCCTTTCACGAAAGTTTTTGCTTCTCAGATAAACAAGATATCAAACGGTATTGTTTGTCTATTGCCCTCAGAAGTAGTGGGCCAAATATTGCGAGTTATCAAGGAATAACTCGAACTAAGAAAAACCGCAATCTCTAACTGACTAGAGTAGTCTAGGACTTCCAGAAAATAAAGAAAGAAACAAACAGACAAGTAGATATTTCAGGAACTGTAATTAATTGTTATTTGGGATTGTTGAGAATCCATAAACTAATAAAATTTTCAATTATGAATAATTTATTACATTTCATGAAATGTCAAATTTGGTTATCCGATCATCGACTTTTAGTTTCTTTCTATGTTTTCCGGAAGTCATAGACTAGTCTAGTCCACTCAGTTAAAAATTGCGGTATTTCCATAGTTCAAGATTTTCCTCGATGATTTTTCGTATTTATAACGTATTCGACTGGCTGCACCAGTTCGAATTAATTCGAGCTAAATATGTCATTTAGCACTACAAAAATTCGAATTAATTCTTACTGTTGCAGCCAGTCGAATACGCTATTAGATTCAGAATAAATATTCAGTAGTTATAGCCCGAGTGCTTGCCAAATACTCGAAATATTCGATAAATGCGAAACCTGCGATAATTTGGCAGTATCACTGATACTGTATGTAATAGCTTGGTGTCTTCTTGCTATATCTTATACAGACTGAGGGAATTGAGCCGTGCAAATATAGGTATTAATGACCTACTATTGTTCTCATTTTTATTCTAGAATAAAATATGGTATAATTTTCTGGGGAAATTAAACAATATTCAATGAAGATTATTATTGAAATGGAACTAGCGTAAAACTTAAGCGTAATATAAAGGTAGAGCTTCTGTCTAGAAGGGACTATAGCCATAGAAATAGAACGTCATTTTTTGGAGTTCAGTCTTAGAAGGCGAGATTCGAAGAATTGAAAGTAGCCAGCTTATGCATAAATTGAGCATCCCTATTGTTTTCTGCAATGAGCAGAAAATAGTCTGCATATCCGAGTACGGGATTATTCGGGCTGCAAAATATTATTCCTCTCGGATTTTGAGACTGACTATGAATAACATCGATGACCATGATATTATGAAAATTATAGGTGCTAGTGGGTCACCTTGCTTGACTCCTCTTTTCAAAGCTGATGTGATGATTTCCACGACATGGCAGCAAGTAGTGGTTGACAGTAATTGGCCAGTGTTGATTTTATCAACTTGGAAACGCCAAAGAGCTACGCGAATCGAATGGACTGAAACCCGCTCGAACACCTTCTGCAGCACAATGAAGGGTCGTCTCTGCTTCTTTCTTAGCTTGATAACCGACTGCGGCGTGATATTATTCGCGAAGCAACTATATATCATTGTGAACCCACTTGCCCAACGTAACCGAACTTGAGAGCGGTTTGATCATTGACCAGTCCCATTATAATGGAAGTTATGGTCATCGGTCAACAATTCATTAGATGGTGCAAGTTGATAGTTATCTTAGGAATTATGACAGTACGGCTTTTTCTCAATAGTTTGGACTCATACTTTGAAAATATCATTGTGGGTGCTTAAGTCGAATCCGTCGGTCGTTCTGCCTATATTTTTGAGGAGGCGTAAATATCGCAAGGTGTGAAGGCAACATCTATTTAGAATATTTAGATGGTCTCTGGTGATTATTTGTCTCTACTAACACGGAAATGTATTTAATCAATTAGTTCAATTGCTAGTTTTTTTTATTAGAAGAAAATTTCTCAAGCGTGTCTTCCATTCTGATTATTCGGCCTGACAAGCTTGTTTCTGACACCTGGTTGAAGTACACTTCCACAAGCGTGGCAAATGCTCTCCGTCCATGGGTCGAATTTTAGCGCAAGATCTTCGGTGCGTGTCCAAACCGCCTGGCATGCAGATATTGCGCCCAAATCAGGTTGGGTGCAAAATGTCAAGATGCCCTGCAAATGAAGGTGGCTCAAGTCTACCTCGCCTGCGCCTCCTTTAGGAAACACGCTATCACCCCCGTTTGTGTCAGATTGTGAAGTCTCTAGATCGAGTGGTATCAGAATTATTCTGATACGCTCCAGAACATCGACGTATTATTCGCCGTAGCACTTTTTCCTTATACCTTCTCTCGGTCTTCCGAGGTATCAAGTGCTTTTCAGTCAGGTGCGTGTCACTCCGGGGCTCGGCGCACTAGAGCTTAGAGCCCTTGCTATGAGTGGAACGCGCCAAAACGAAACTGTCAAATTGAACGTAAACAAACCAGCTGTCTCGTACTTTATGCCAAGTAACAGTCTTATTTCTCTCTCACACTTGTCAGGGCTCGAAGCCCTGCGGGGGGTGCGTCAGGGGAAATGGGAAGGTAACGCGAGGGCTCGACGCCCTGTTTACTGGAACAGTACAAGTGCGCACTGGTACGCTTCGGAGCTGTACCAATGAGCTCCTAACGGTGGCTGAAAAGCACCTATTGTGCCAAATGGTCTAGAAATTGATCTATCTCGTATGCCAATTCCAAGCGCGCCACCTCATCCAGCTCGCTAGCAGTCCCAACGCATTTGCGGTTTCACTTTTTGAACTACACCTCATTTGCCAGGTAGTGGGTGGGCAATTTCCACAGATAGGACATCCCCCCGCTTTCAATTACTGCGTTCGGAAAATCCACACCGGTGCGGAGCGTGCGGTGTAAACGGTTGATACGTCACGTGACCACGGAGCAATAGGTGCGTGAGTGATTTGCCGGACGATGACGGAGCCAACGGAGCTGATATCCAAGAATTTTTTAATGTGTTTTGTGAAAAGAAAAAAGCAATTTCGTCGATTGAAATTATTGAAGACGGCCAGACTAGATCTAATTTGTCTCCTCGTGATATCAGAATGTATTCTACATATTGTGTTCATCTTGAAAGAGTTGAAAGGAGATAATCCTGAGGATATTGTTGATGAACCACTTATTGAAAAACTTGGAAATTTTGTAGACATCGAAAATATGCATAATCAATTAGGGAACCAATTAGAAGAGAGTAAAAGGAATTTTATAATGTATTCTTTGAACATGGATGAAAGATTTCTTCGCTGAGATACAATTATTTTGTAAAATAAACCTTTATTTTTAATAATAATATTCCTTTCCTAATTGCCTCCAACCTCAGAGGAAAGAAAATACATATAGAGGTGCCCTTAGAAGTAAATAGCGTTGTATTGTAATCAATTGCAAGAGCATGATGATAAAGTGAGGACAACAACAAACCTGCAAAATTGACAACTAGAGGGGCGGTAAACATTTCAGTGGCGTAGTCAATGGTTCTCTTACTGCCTCTTATTAAGTTTTCGGTGCTGAAATGTTTGGAACAAACATATGCATATTTCGGCAAATTGTTCATTTGCAATATTAATACGTGGCACCATATTTTGCTAAATTCTCTATTTGAAGGAAACCTACAAATGTTAGCATTGAATTAAGTTTTCGATATCTCACAAATACTACGCCATAGACGAGATATATTCTACGCCTATGGACTCAAAACGTGAACTTACCTATGATAGGTTAGGTTTTCACTTCCGATGTTTTACAAACTATACATGTTTTTCGAGTATTTACCATGATTAAAATTAACAATATGTAACTTAAAATTCACAAACTTGCATGAAATAACGCCGATTACAAACGTGAAATTAAAATGAACAGTTAACCCTTAACGCACCTCTAGTTGACACGTGCAATAACAACAACAGAACCGTGTTGCCAAATCCTCAGAATATTCGCAAAACATCTATGCCACAGAACGAAGAAAAGATTACTTCTTCCTCAGAATGGCAACGCAGTACATTATAAATGTTTGTAAACAAAAATGTTATAGCGATGTCAACAAATGCTATAAGGCACCTCTATCTTTTCTTTCCTCTGAGCCTCCAACATATACAAACATAAGAAAAACTATATAAAGAGATTTTGCATAATAAGCTTATAATTCATCATTGTATTTCCAAAATTCTCAGATTCGTGCATGATGTTCAAAGACAACCAATGCATGTACCTATTTTCAAACCAATCCTTAGAACTCGAGAACTCACTGAGCTACCGAAGGCTCATACTCATCCTTCGTGGGGATCAAAAAGCTAGCTTGAGCTTTCGATATAAAAAGGTCACCCATGACGGTGGGGTCTTTAAAGTGGTTTATGTGTTCCCACGCGCTGCACGGCTTTTCTCACAGACCTTCTCGCTGCTTCCTTTACCAAAATCACCGGTTGGTGATTTAGGTAAAAATGACCCGGTATGATTTTAAACGGGGCGCAGCCTGGTTTTTTTAGGTCAAGGTGGTGAAGATGACATTTGTCCAGCGTTTTACTCGAATACGAGGCGAGATATCAAAAACACTGTTTGAAAAATATTAGAAATAACTAACGTCATTTGGAAGTCCGTCAAAAACACTAAAAAGCAAGAAAAGCCACAATATTATTGTGAAACACTTTTAACAAACTTTTTAATTTCCATTTTCAACAAACTTCAGACATCCAAGCATCGTCTCGCACGTCTGCTCTTCACAATGGTGGTAAGAGAAAATAAATACAATACCTCTTTTTTATCATATATTCTTCGCCTTCAACAACGGCATATGCTTTGAAACTAAATTTACTCTTGAGTATAAAGCTAGGTTGACATGGATAGTGCATGGCGATCGTTGATTTCACACTGTTATTTACGCGAATATTATGACGTATATTCGTATTTCAAGAAAGTATTTGCCAATTGTATGTTGTTTTGTTTTCAGAAAAGGGAACGTCGACAAGCCTAAAGAGTGCACGTGTTTTTCAGCGTCAATCTGAATATTTATGACCATGATGCGGTACCTTTTTCATGTGAATTAATTTTGTCGGTATTCTTCTGTTGTTAATGAATGGCTAAATTAAATCTCATTTCGTACTTCGAATTTCAAAACATGTGATTTCTATCGATCAATCACGAATCGTTTGTGGCTCTATATTCATAAGACTTTTTTCTGTTAAAATTATCCAAGGAATCTCATGCCGTTAATATTTCCAAAAAAATTCTTGGAACTTCCCTGGAATTCGCTAAGAAAAATATCACCTCAGTGTTTTCGTTTCTTTTGATGAAAAAATGGGCAAAAATTATTAAATTAGGATTCTCGAAAGGAATTTTATTGTGCTAAATTGTGCTGCTTTGTGCCGTTGAATTTTTTCTTAATTTCATGAATCTCGAAATATATATAAAAATCGAAAAATGGGCCAGCTCAGTACTGGGTTCTATTTCAATTATTGAAAAAAATTGTGCTACACATATACAAAGTTGTTCCGTTCGAATTTTTCCGAGAGTCTCTAATTTCCTGAAAAATCGAAATTTAAAAAAGGTAGGCCAGCACTTTCGTTTGTTCTTCTCACAAATGAATGAAAAAATTTGTGCTACATTTGTGCTGACTGTTGCCGTAAATATTTCGGTTTTTCTGGAAAATTTTGAGAATAAAAAAAAGTGAGCCCAGCACTTTTATTATTCTCCAGAAGAAACACGTTCAGAAAATAGGGCAACTCTTGGAAAAATTTTTGACGATGTAATTTTCACGAATATCCCTCTGATTCATCTGAAAATAAAGAAATAATTAGAAAAAAGTTATCCTAGCACTTTCATTTTTTTTCGACGAAAATTATTTCAAATGATCGAGAAGTAGTGCTGGCTCAACTTTACACACATCAAAAAATTGTGCTACGCGTATGTAAAGGTAGATACTCCGTTGAAATTCCCTCAAAAAATTATTCAAGAAAAAAAATGAGAGAAAGTTAACCCAGAGCTTTGGTTTTTTTGACCGAAATTTGTTTTCTATAGTTGGGCTATATATTTCTGCTGACTGATGTCTGTCAGATTTTCAAATAAGAGATTTCCATCCTTTGAAAAAAATGTTGAGTTACTTCTGAAAATCTGACCAGAACAAGACAGCACAACTGGAGCCAAAGTATTTGAAACAATTTTCGTCGAAGGAAAACGAAAATGCATGACCAACTTTCTTCAATTCTCATAAGAGTGTAGCACAATTTTGTACACATATTTTCTTAAGAAAAATGGAAAATGGGATGAGTGTTTTATTTTCGAGAATTCTATGACTAAGGAAAAATATAGGTGCTGGCCTAGCTTCTAATTGAATTTTGTGATTCTCAATACACATACTGAAATATCTATTTTATCCTTTGAAACCCAATAATCATATTTTGAGAACCATATGTAACAAAAAAAATCAATAGTACAAAGAGCACAAATCTAGCACAGCACAATTCAGTAAAAAAAAATAAATGAAAATACTCCTTGCCTTCTAATAGATTTGTTAAATATCCAATATGTTTGATATCCCGTTTCACGTTCGTGCCTCCTTTCGTAACCATCCGTTTCGAGAATAGTTTCAAAACTCTTCCATTGACAGGAGTCGATATCCACAACTAACTAACCTCGATTGTGCTTCACTACCTATGTCAACTAGGATAAATCGTTCGTTTCGCGAATATTTGCACGACTGTTCCGTTGACAAGAGTCGTTTTCCAAGAAGTCTTGAACCACAGCCGTGATCCACTAGCCATGTCAACCTATCTCAAATAATCTCTTCTCAAATTACTCCTTGTGAACTCCAGTCAACCAAAGAATATATGGAGTGACCCATTTTAAAAGATCCACTGAAATTACTCCTTGGATCAAAATGTTCCACAAGGAAGTTTCTTAGTCTTCAGGGGGACATCTAACTCAGACATTCAATGTGATGTTCAAGTAGATTTTTTCAATAGGGACTATACATTTTTCTTGCACAATATTAATCTTCTAGAAAAAGAAGAAATATTTTGTTTCTTTCGTTTTTCCCAATGAATTTCTCTGGACATATGATGAAGCATTTAATGCAAGAGGGATTACCACAACGTGGTTTTTCACGTATCAGTCAAACTTTGGTATCCATTCTGCTAATATTGAGTTATACTTATACATTTCGCATATACATATATATTTTTATTTCACACAAAATGTGGTTCCTTTTGGGATACTCGGACGAAAGAGCCAAAAGCAATCCGACTGATTAGTATAGAAAGAGTACTTGTCGTAGTTATGCTGCATACGGCCTTCTGCATCCAAGTTATGTGTGTTCGAAGGCAGATCCATCTCACGTAAGTGCTAAACGGTTTTCTTATGTACCAGCCCATTGAAGCTAATCACCAATGGCTTTATTTCTACCTTTGCCAACTCGTAAGTATATAGATAAGCCTATTAATTTCAAGTTGGTTCTACCCAATTCTGACATCATTAAAGACAATTAATGTAATTATCCTCTAACCAAAAATTTCAATATACCCTATTTTTATGCAAGCTCATCAATCAACTGGACAGAGAAAGCCTCAATCTAGATTGTGATGAATTGAAAAACTTGCTCTTATATGTAGAAATTCGGAAATAAAAGTGAGCCTATCATAAAAAATCTTAAATAATTTATATTTTTGACATACATTCCTCAGCATTTTAGAAGAGTTTATTTTTTTTTTATGGGAAGACTCAATATTGGTCAAAATGGGTAATTTGACAGACAAAATAGAAGTGTTGAACCTAATGAAAAACAAGTATTGCCTGAACTAAAGCCAAATGAGCCTTTAGCGAATATTAAAACAAGATTTGATGTACATATTTGCACAAATATTTTACCTGATTTTGAATTGAGATCATTATGTTTGTAAATATTTCTTTTGAAAAAAAAGGTCATAAGACTCCTGTAGACTACTCCTATGATTATCATTGCTGTGCATACCCAGTCACTAATATTTAAATTTTCAAAATCACCCTTTTGTACAAGTTTCTCATAAATCCAAAGGTATTGTTGATATTATAAATATTTTCAAGTATTTCTCATTTTACATTCTAAAAACTCCTAAGATTTCTGACCCATCACAAGATGAATGTTGTAATACCTCAGCTAAAGAGTTATAAATTGAAATTATCTATATGAAGACATCAAAAGGTTCATGAATTTCCATTCTACGAACTTTTTCAGCGAAAAGAGTATAAACAAATGAAGGAGTTGCATGTATTTGTAGAACTGGTAACTACAATTCAGAATTTACTATATTAGGAATTATCCACAATTGTCCATAGTTCGTTTTTCCTTTTACTAGTATCACAATCTGTTTTAGATCCCATTATAACTTTTCCAACCACTGATTGTATACCATTCGATAAATATTTGAAGCCAACATCATGTAAATCCTTATGAGTCACAGCCATAACTTCAGCTCTGTGACTTTGTAATACATCTGGGGTTAACCTTAAATAAAACTCATTGCACCCTTTATTGCAAGGAGGAACTGGTTGATCTATCGATTGAAATACTCCCAACTTGGCCTCTATGATTTCTTGTGGGGAAACCTTAGCTAGCTCTGTCTTCAACCACTCTTTAGTTTGATCGAAAACATCTAGAGTTTGCAGATTTCTGGGATCTCTATAACTGAAGAATGTGAATACTCCATCTGTAGTTAACTTGGCGCCCCCTCCATAAGCGCCATACCTTTCTCTAAGATTCGGAAGAAGATATTTGTATGTCAGTAGCCTGGCAAGTACACGAAGTCTTGCATATTCCGGATTTGAGTAGGGTACAGTTAAAATAGATTTACTACAGTAATTAACAGGCACATTCAGAACCTGATGCTGGCATTGAGTTCCATTCTTAGGGGTGAGAACTTTTCCAGTTACATAAGTTTTATCACATAGAGGAACTGTTGAAGTTTCTGGTATCTCATTGACAAATTTTCGGAAGGATTGTAATACAACAGGTAATTGCTCCTGTGAAGCATTGAGACAACATCTGAAATATAGAATACAGATATTAATCTTAACTATAATTTATTTGTTTTTATAGTGATAAAAATGCATACTTGGTTGTGACTGCTTCAGGTAATGTAACTAAGTACAAAATTAAAGAATCTTTTATCATAGTATGAAAACCCAGAGAAAATTCTACATGAAAGTTTTAGGTGTATACAGGGTGTTACATTGGTAAACGAAAACTGCAACAGTGAATAGAGAATACTGAGGTGGTTTTAAATATACCCTATTTACTTGAAACTGAAGTTTACCCCAGTAAATAAACTATGCTGATCCAGTTGAAACAAAATATTCACCATAAAATGGGAGCCATCACAGAGCATTCTAGCCAAGCTGTCATCAAGAATTTTAGTGTTAGATTGAATGAGAGTTGTGAATGTGACAATAGATATTTGGACAATATTATTTTTGAGAAATAAATTCCCAAATAGTTCATTTTCTGATTATGTAAAAAAAAATTTTCAATGAGCAGATTATTTTTTTTAAGCTTTTATGAATATAAACTTTCATTCGAGACACTTTACATATCAATAGAATTTACAAAGAATAAACTAAATTCTCACCTCAAGTTTTTCTCATTAAAAATTGCTTTTCCAATTCCAAATATGGCCCTCAGCATAGCTGGATAGTTTGATACACTCATCAATCTTTTCATGTATGCAATATGTTGTAATCCAGTCAAATGTTCTTTTTGACTTGAAGACCCTGAAACTAAAGCAGCTGCAGCCTGCATTGCATAAATATGTCCTTCATCAGCTAATCCTTGTGACAAATTTGCCATATACAACTGGACCAAGGTTTTAAATCTTGTAACATCTTCTAACTGATCCAGGTTAAATAGTTGAGACCACAATTCCCACATATCTTCTAAATTCTTTTCAAGACAGAAACTAGATATTACCACCCCCGGTTCATAATTGTGTAAGGTATACAAACTTTCTCCAATATGAATATTAAAATCTAAACCTGAAGTTTTCCTTTGAGCTAAACTATCGAACTCTTTATAATCCATTTTGGAAGTACCCAATTTGTTTATGACATAACAAAATATGGGTAAAAGCATTTGTTGCTCTGGAGATAAATGCACAGTACTCAAAATTCCCTTAAAATAAACAATGCCATTACTATTTACTGTGTTTATTTGTACAGGAATATGTCCTATATTGGTATGTATAACAGGAATTCTTTCTACTTCAGTGCTCACATCCTCTATACCCAATGTAGGAAGAATTTCAGTATTTTGAGGTTTAGATTGTCGATCTTTCAATTTTAAATTCTTCTTGAACAGCTCTTCTCTTTCTTCCTGAGAAAGCTTTGCGACCTTTTTTTCTGTTAATCTTTTTTCTTCTACATTCAATTTGTCCTCATACTCTACATCAGGTGTCATTGTTATTGTTAAACGGTGACAGTTGTCTTTGAAATATTTTCTGACCATTTCTTGCAGGTACTTTGGATTTTCCCGTATATTTTCTTGCAATTTTTCAATCAATTTATTTATTTCCATTGCTTTCAATATCTGTCCATTGTGATTCCAAATAGGTACGATGCCAAAAAGTAAATTTAGTCCAAAATTCGATGTTTCATGTTTTAATGACAACTCAATTCTATGTAATACAGAATCAATGTGTTTTTCATCAAATCCAACTTCTATAACTTTATCAATAGTATAATCAAAAATTTTAGAAACTCTATGCATGTCTCCTTTTTTCAAACCTTGGAGTCCCACTGTAAAAATACTATTTTTCGGCTGATTATCAAAACCCGTTGTTTGAGTGAAACCACCAGAAAAGTTTGGTTCAATCATGGTCCTATAAAATGGAGCGTTTGAACCTCTAATGAGTAATTCACTTATGAATTGTAGTGTGAATGTCTCATAAATGTCTGTAATATCAGACATTAATAAAGATATTAGTACTGAGTTCTGTTTTTCAATAATATCACCCATATTCTCAAAACGACCATAAATATGTTCTTGTTTAGGGCTTGTCCAATATTTTTGAGATGGAACTTTAGTGTGGTCTGGAGATAAAAAGTTATATTTTGATAAATATTCATTGTTTAGGTATTCAAGGGAAGGAATTAATGGAAAATTTCCATAAGAATAAAATCTTGCATTGCTGGGATGGTAATGATTTTTATGAAAGTTCTTCAAATCATCCCAAGTTAAGTCAGGTATTTTCATAGGATCACCACCAGATATAACACCATATGTATGGTCAGGTAAAATCAGATTTTGTAACTTCTGACCTAATATTCTTTCGTTTTCTGAGAATGCTCCCTTCATTTCATTGTATACTACACCAGTTAAAAACAATGGTGATTTCACATCATTCAAATCAACATTCTCCAGCCTCCAACCTTCTTCCATAAAATCTAATTCTTTAAGTTGAGGTCTAAACACTGCATCCAAATATATTTTTTGTAAATTTCTATAATCAGTCAAATTCTGACTGCTAAAAGGATACATTGTGAAATCTGAACCAGTCATAGCATTCATAAAGGTTGCCAAAGATCTATTTAACATTTTAAAAAATGGATCCCTCACTTGGTACATTTCTGATCCACACAGAACTATATGTTCCAATATATGAGGTACGCCTGTACTATTTTTAGGTGTTGTTCGGAAATTAATGGAAAACACATTATTCAAATCATTCCGGAACAGATGGAGATATTCTGATTTTGTCTTCTCGTGTACTAGTAGAAGGGCAACTACTTTGAACTCTGAGATTTCTTTAATTTCTTTAACTTCAAAACAGTGAATGGTATCACCAACCACAAATTTACTTATATCAGACACTACAGTTTCATGAGCAACTCTTTTCACTGGAGCAGTAGTAGAAGAGAATCCTAGAACAGGCTTGGATGAATGCCACAGATGTCTCAAATTTCTATGCCACATTTCTTCAAAAAAAGATTATAGTTAGAGATTACAAATAATCAATGAATATTTCATAAGTACATGAAATTTCTGTTAATACTCAAATCATACCAGAAGACTTTGTTCCAGAAGTTGCATTATTTATTTCAATATTTGGTTGAATGAAAAAAATTATTAAACTGAGGATAGTTGCAAAGGTTTTCACTGTTTATCTCTTCCGAATAAATTAAATAAACATTCAAAAATACTTTTAAATTTTAATTTGATAGTTTTAACTTGGATTTTAAGGAACCTTATTACAAACCAAGTAATATCAAAATTGGAACAATTTCAGAAGAATCTAAAATTGGGTAAAATACATTGTCTTCAGAATACTCACTTTATTGTTTTTCATCAAAATTTTAGCTTCAAAATTCACATAACTAACCAATCCAAACTCCACAAACATCAAAATTCAGAGGTACCAACACAATGAAAATAAACCTCCTTGAAAATTAAAAATCCTTCAAAACACGATTTGTTTTGGTATAATTTTTTATTTCAAGGTAGGACGCAGTGCAAAATAAATTTACGCTGGTTCTGTTCTGTCCTTGAAAGAATATGGTGCAGAATTTATTAATCATACTAAATGGAAATGAAAATGTCACTTACCAAAGGATTTCCCACGTCGAAACAATTAACACAATTTATTATCACTGCAGTATTTTCAGGATTTTTCTGTAAATCACACCTTTTGCAAATTAATGAAGGTAAATTAAATGGGCTTGTACTTGCACTACTTGAAGATGAATAGATGGAGTCGGTTGGTTCCACAGTCAAGTCATTTTTCAAACATGTAACATAAATTTCCTACCAGATGAAATTAAAAAACATTAGTAAATTAATGGAAACGATTTTGAAATCTGAAATCTTCAATCGTTTCAAATTAGAGTGAACGAAATATTTTGTTTGTATTCACGGAGCAATTTTTAGTACTTGAAAAATTCAAATTTTCTGTCAATAGTGTGAACAACTTAACCAACAATAATCTCAACATTAACATTTGGGGATAGGGATGGGCAATAATTATCGATATATCGAAATATACAGTCCATTCAGGAATTATTGACATCCCGGGTGACTTTGGAAAATCGAAATTAAGTTGGTACTGGCTCATTCAGTAACATTTTGAATTGCAGATTTCGGGTTGGCATTGGAAATGTAATGACATTTCCAATGCCATTGAAATGAAATCTAACCTCCTGTCATTTGCCAATGGACAAATGACAGTTTGTTGGTGTTATTGGTTTTGTTTTGATCGAAGAAATTTTGAAACTTAAAAGTTGTATCAATTTCAAACACACATTGATTAGTTTATTTGAGCAGTACTGTTTGAAAAAAGGAGAAGGCAAGTCATTACAACCTGGATTATTAGTGGAAGAAAACCTTTGCAATACGATTTCACCTTCAAAGAATCATTTGATGAATGATTTGATTGTTACCAGAAGCCGATCCAAAAGCAACCATTATATCAGCCTGGATGAAATTTGACCAAAAAGCATCTGGATTTTAATCAATCAAAGACAACATTACATAAACTTAATTGGTTACAAGTTCAAAACAGTTAATAAAAGGAAAATTCTTATTGATAAACAGAAAAATATAATAAGCTGAGTACGATTTTATGGTGAATACAGAGAATATTTGCAACAATATGTGAAATTCATTTATCTGGAGGAAACTTGGTTATTTGAAAATGCCAGCATTATTCAACAGTGGACTCTAGAAAAAAAACAAAATGTTTTTCAAGTATATTCAAGGGTAAAAGTAGAAGGAGCACTATTTTGAATGCTGGATATTTGGATTTTTACCTGGATGTTTTGTTTTGACAGTGGTGATCATGAGGATTATATAAATCTATGACGAGAGAATTATTTTATAATTGGATTACTAAACAAAGTCTTGGCATTGCATCTATAGTTTATTTATATTCTATATTGAAATTGAGTATTGTTATATCTGTTTTTTGTTCTTCAATGAGTAATCCAAAAATCTAATAAATTCCAATTGCTTTATAGAATTTTTTCGGAGTATTCAATCAAAAAATATATTCAGAAGAGTAACTTCAAGAATTTCTTCACCTCTTACCCACTTGAAGATAATAATAGAATACAATAAAATTTTAAAATTCACAAATTAAAAATAATTTCATGCAAAAATGCTTTTAGTGAGTGAGCTAAAGCTGTTATGGGCAAAATAATTTATGTAATTTAATAGAAACTAGTATAAAAGCATTTCAATAAAAATCAGAAAACTCGAGTATAAATAGTACCTATATTTTTCATACAAGTTTAATCAATCATTCATGTCATGAACATTTTCAATAAATAGTGACTTTAGAAAGTAATTGACACATCGGCTGATGAATTGGTTCCAATTTTGAAAGTTGCAGTACAACTGTGATGTCAAAATTCTTCATATACTAAATGGATTCTTTGAATTTTATTTCTGTCTTATTATGATATTGCTCTTCCATTCACTAAGCTTGGGATGGGCAATAAATATCGATATATCAAAATATCGATATTATTTTCAGAAAATTTTCGATAAATATCGTCGAAATTTTTGATGCCGATACTACCGATTGTCGATATTTTCAACCGATATTATCGATACCTATATTTATACAGGGTGTCCCGGGAAGAATGCAACAAACGGATACCATGAATGAAGGTCATCATGTAGGTCTCGTATCAAAAGGTTTCAATCGCCTGAGTGCCTTTGTTTGGGATATGCAGGATGATGTCCATCGAATGCGTGAAATTTCACAGTTCAATAACTCTTTAACTAATCGACCGAATAATTTAAAATTTTGAAGTTTTGTCGCCCTTTACTATCCCTTTCCCCTGAATGTTACTGAAATCGAGTAAATCAGATCCGGACTAGGAAAATTTCAGATTTTTCCTATTTCCGTGGATATCGGATCACCCTGTATGTGAACATTGGGACTTTTTCCGTTTTTGTAACCACAAAGAATTGATTCATAATAAAAATTCTAAATCTCTACTTGGCACGGTCATACAGGGTGAACAATAAATATTCCTTTAAGAGTGAATTTTTTTTTGTTCAATAATTCTTCAACTAATCCACCGAATAACTTCAAATTTTTAAGTTTTGTCACCCTTCACTATCGCCTTTCTTCAAAATTCAAAATCTTTCAAAAGGGTTTTTAATTATACGAAGCTATGACCCAAAGTTATATTTTTTCAAATGGGAACACTAAATTTCTGTGCCATTTTTTGAAAGCTTAATTTTTCCTGATTTCAAAAATATATAACATGGTTTGTATTGAAATAAATAACAGAAATGGTCAAAAACCTTTTTTTACCTAAGGAGTCTCAATATTTCTATGGTTTCAACTGTTGATGAGCACATAAGAATTGAGCTTTCTATAACAAGAGCAGTGTCCTTCCGTCAATCTGATTATTTCTATGCTTTTTACTTATTTCTACAGAATTCGAATCTAGATATATTTTATAGTTTCGAAAATATAAATGAACTCGGAGAAAATTTTCTAGGTTGCTTGAACACAGTTTCAAATATTCATCTATTGAATTCGATGCGAAATATCGAGAAGATGTGTCGACTGTGCATTGTCAATATTAGGTTAAATATTACTTCTTGTTTGTTCCCTTCGTAATTATATTGTTGAGTTCAATCATATATGCGTTGTTTCATTTTCTATTTAAAATGGTGCGTATTCATTCTGGAGACCTATGAAAATAATCTTCTGATACATCCATCTCATTACAACTCTTTCGATTGAAACATTCGATCTTGTGGATCTTTTCGTTATTTCCAAATCAATTTTTCGATAAAAAATCTATAGAACATATCTAGATTCGAAATTTGTAGAAATTGTTGAAAAGTATAGAAATAATCAGATTGACAGAAGGACACTGCTCTTGTTATAGAAAGCTCAATTTTTCTGTGCTCATCAACATTTGAAACCATAGAAATATTGGGACTCTTGGATAAAAAAGGTTTTTGACCATTTTCTGTTATTTATTTTGATACAAACCATACGATGTTATATATTTTTGAAATCAGGAAAAATTAAGCTTTCAAAAAATGGCACAGAAATTTAGTGTTCCCATTTGAAAAAACATAACTTTGGGTCATAGCTTCGTAGTTAAAAACTCTCTTGAAAATACGAACACGCCACTGGATTCTGTATTATCTTCAGAACTAGTTTTTAAGGTTCACAATAGGTAAGTTGGGCAACTCATTTGAATATTTTCAGCATTATTGTTAGTTTTACAATATTCATTGTTAGAATGTCTTAAGTCAACTCTATTTCGTCTTAATGTATTGCCCAAATTATCTTTTATGATATAAGAACGAGGAGCTTTATCTACATTTACAATTTTACCAGGCTCCCAACATTTAGATATGTGGTTATACATATATTGTTACATTATCATGTTGTTCTAAAGGCTACAGATCCCTTGCATGAGCATCATAAAATGACTTATTAAGATTTATTTTAGCTTGAATTCTTTCTTTCACATTCACACAAAGTTCTGGCCTCAATAGTTCAACTGAAATTGGAGTTTTTGTTTTACATCTATGCGAATACATTAATTGTGATGGAGAGTAGGTAATTGATATGTTTTAATGGCATGTTCTTGTAGTTTAACAATGAAGATTCAATATCTCTTTGTTCTTCCATTGCTTTCTTAACTATGTTTTTACTTATTGACACACCTTTTTCAGGTAAGCCATTTGTTCGTGGATAGTAGGGACTTCTAAATACTACAGAAAAATTCCATTCAGCGGCAAATTTCTGTACTATCGCGCTATTAAACGGAACGTTATCAGCAATCACTATGTCCGGAGATCCATATTTTGCAAAAATAGATCTCATTTGACCAACAATTGTCTCTACACTTTTATCTTTGATTTTAATTAGTTCGAGCCAATTAGAATATGCGTCAAACATTACGAAATAGCTAGAACCTCCAAAAGTGAAAATATCTGCGCCTACTCTTACTGGTATTGGAAATTGTAATAATTTCTCTTTAGGATTTTTTCTCATATACTTTTCGCATATCTTACATGATGATATACATTTTTCAAGTTCTGTCGCTAACCCAGGCCAATAAAATATACCTCTAGCTAACGATTTCGACTTTTCAATCCCAAAATGACCCTCATGAATTAATTTTAACATGTTCATTCTTAAACTTTTTGGAACAACAATTTTGTTATCAAAAAACAAAATGTTGTCTTTAACAGGTGCGTCAAGTTGGTGATCCACTCCCAGAATTTTGGTATCAAATTGTTTTGGGTATTTTGTGCCCATTTTGTGCCAATTTTTGCCGTATGAAAAAAATTTTGTGCCCATTCGGTTTTCGAGATATTTCGAGTTTTTCCCGTGAGTCACCAACTTGACGCTGTGACTCATACATGGAAATTTTCAAATTTTTTTATTTGGGTATTTTGTGCCCATTTTGTGCCAATTTTTGCCGTATAAAAAAAATTTTGTGCCTATTCGGTTTTCGAGATATTTCGAGTTTTTCCCGTGAGTCACCAACTTGACGCTTTTTTTTTTTTCATTTTTTTTTATTTGGGTATTTTGTGCCAATTTTTGCCGTATTGAAAAAATGTTGTGCCCATTCGGTTTTCGAGATATTTCGAGTTTTTCCCGTGAGTCACCAACTTGACGCTGTGACTCATAGGTACATGGAAATTTTCAATCTTTTTCATTTGGGTATTTTGTGCCAATTTTTGCCGTATAAAAAAAAATTTGTGCCCATTCAGTTTTCGAGACATTTTGAGTTTTTCCTGTCAGTCACTTACTTGTCGGGCGGAAATTTTCTTATTTAGATAAATTGTGATCATTTTGTGGCGTATGGTATGGATTATGCTTCGGATAAATCTGCATTTGCTTAACCTCATATGCAAATGCGTATAAATTTGCATATTTTCAAGATAAAATTTGTTTTCAAACCAATAGAAACAAGCCAAATAGAACCGTACGTCGAGAATATATTTGACGAATCACAACCAACTTTTATGAGCTATTGACTACTAAACCCCTAAGGAAGGGAGTGTTTGGAGAAAATATTTATCCCGATTGATAATATTACTAACATCTGTTAAGTATTACAAGGGAAATCATAATCGATGTTAACTTGGTCAACTTCAGAGCAGAGCAGATGGAACAAAACTGAAAGTAAATTAAGAGAATTCAAACGATGTTCAATATTCTTTAAGGCAAAATAAAGACGGTAAAATAAGTCTGACAATCACATGTGCTTTCGATTGATTGATTCAAGGCCTTGCAACAAATGTTTGTGTCAACCAAGATGAATTGAACAAGGGCAGATTTTACTAGCGATTTATAACAGAAAATGTCATAAAACACATGGTCGAAATGTTGGCGGTAAGTCTTCAATTTAACATTTCTTGATTTCACGGAATTTATCACTTTTTTTCCATAAAACCAATTATATCTTATTCATTTCAGCATCCTCATCGAATTTGATCATATATTCCGAAAGAGCATTAAATTTGCCTTAATATGAAAAGTCATAAGTGGCAAAAGAGTTTAACTGACGAGTGTGGTGAGGTAGTGAATATAAATATTCTGAAGAGAGCCAAATAAGTCGTATCTCTCCAATCGTTTTATGAATGAAAAATTATAAATGAGAATATCTTTTCTTTGCAGTAAAAACTTCTTCATTTAGTAGGCTTTCGAACGGCATATCAAAGTTTTGTGCTAGCTACTTTTCTTCTGCTGTAATATCATGGCTAACGCGATGACAATGAAAAAGACAAAAATACTCAAACTTTCCTTTGCCCTATTTCAGAGCTTCTTTCGATTAGAAATTATTAATTTCTACCAAACTTGATATTTTATACAATATAAACAGGTAATTCAAAAGATAACCAAATTTGATTATTAAATACAAAAAAATATGAACGAAACAGATGAAAACATTAAAATAATTGTTCAAAATGTCCTCTCTTTTGTTCAATACATTTTCCACATCTTTTTATTGTTGAACCCTCCACTCTTCGAAGTTCACTACGTTTTAGATGCATTCGTTCACACAACGAGTGGATTCTTTCAATAAATCTTCTTGAGACTGAACGCGAATTTGTACACTTTCTCTTTAAAGTGTTCCACACATAAAAATCTAAAGGGTCAGATCAGGGCTCTTGGGTGGCCATCACTGGACCGTATCTTCCGATCCAACTCATTCCAAAATATTGGTTTATAATTCCGCTACATTCCGACTATTATGGGCACGGCAGCCATCCTTCTGAAACCAAAAATTTTGTCTGGTAGACATTTGGTCTAATATGCCTGGTAGGTTCTCTATGAAAATATTTTTGAATTCATCAGAATTAAGACGATCTGGAAGAATTACTGGACCAAAAAGTTCGCCCCTCATCAGTCCCAAACATACGTTTCTCCTCAATTCATGTTGGAAATGGGTAACAACAGTCGCATGTGGGTTTTCCCTTTTCCACAAATGGCTATTTCGAGCGGCAGGTGGCGGTTGAACTTATTTGATTTGATCATTTTATTCGGTAAAAATAACTGGAAATTAATTCATTTTTTTATGAAACATTGAGTTCAATAGAAATAAGTATTTCCATGTGAATTATTTCAATATCCAATCATAAGCACCTCCGAAATAAAGCAAAGGAAAGTTTGAGTATTTTCGTCTGTTTCATTGTCATCACGTCAGTCATGATATTACAGCAAAAGGAAAGTAGCTAACACAAAACGGGATATGTAATTCGAAAGCATGCAAAATGGAAAAGTTTTTACTGCAAAGAAAACATATTCTCAATTTAAGGATATCGGGTGTGGTCATCAAACTCTATAAGATCTATCTCATTTATTGTACCATCCCAGCTTTCGATCATCATTGTGTGACCATCTGCAGGGAGCTGAAATATACATTCAGTGAGACAAAAACAACAAACATGACTTAAAACACTCACATCAATTCGAGATGTTGAGGAGTTAATAGTTAAAAATGCTTCAATGGTCTGATTATTAATCTGGAAACTACGATTTTTCATTCAGTATTATCTCTCAAAATTCTTGAAAACATATTCTCATTTATAGTTTTTCTTTCATAAAACGATTGGAAAGATACGACTATTTTGCTCTCTTCAGAATATTTGGATTAACCACTTCACCATACTCGTCAGTGAAAATCTTTTGCCACTCATGACTGCTCATATCAAGGCAAATTTAATGCACTGTCGGAATATATGATCAAATTCGATGAGGACGCAGAAATGAATAAGATATAATTGGTTTTATGGAAAAAAGTGATTAATTTCGTGAAATCAAAAAATGTTAAATTGAAGAATAACCACCAACATTTCGACCATGTGTTATATGACATTTTTTGTTGCCAATCACTTGTATAATCTCCCCTTGAAGTAGGGCCGTTTCAAAAGTGTACACCCTGTATATTGTTCAATTCATCTTGGTTGATTTCAGCGAGAAACTTGCTGTCACAAAAATTTGTTGCAATCAATGGATCGAAAGCACATGTGTTTGTCAGACTTATTTTTCTGTCTTTATTTTGTCTTAAAGATATTGAACATCGTTTGAATTCTCTTAATTTCAGTTTCGTTCCATCTGTTCTGCCATTGTTCGATTATTTTGTTTTTGAAGTTGACCAAGTTAACATCGATTATGTGTTCCCTTGTAATATTTACCAGATGTTAGTCATATTAGCAATCGGGATAAATATTTTCTCCAAACACTCCCTTCCTTAGGGGTTTAGTAGTCAATAGCTGATAAAAGTTGGTTGGGATTTGTCAAATATATTCTATTCGGCTTGTTTCTATTGGTTTGAAAACAAATTTTATCTTGAAAATATGCAAATAAAACCGAAAATTAGTAAATATGCACTGCAAGGCAAAAATATCTCATTTGAGACACAAATTTATACGCATTTGCATATGAGGTTAAGCAAATGCAGATTTATCCGAAGCATAATTTTATAATACAATGCTCGTCGATGAAGTGTGCTACATTTATCCATCGCACTGGAATAAGTACAAATATTTCGAAAACTGTAGGGGAACAAAATCCATACCATACGCCACAAAATGAGCACAATTTATCTAAATGAGAAAATTTCCGCCCGACAAGTAAGTGACTGACAGGGAAAACTAAAAATATCACAAAAACTGAATGGGCACAAAATTTTTTTTATACGGCAAAAATTGGCACAAAATGGGCACAAAATACCCAAATAAAAAAAAATGAAAATTTCCATGTATGAGTCACAGCGTCAAGTTGGTGACTCACGGGAAAAACTCGAAATATCTCGAAAACCGAATGGGCACAAAATTTTTTTTATACGGCAAAAATTGGCACAAAATACCCAAATAAAAAAATTTGAAAATTTCCATGTATGAGTCACAGCATCAAGTTGGTGACTCACGGGAAAAACTCGAAATATCTCGAAAACCGAATGGGCACAAAATTTTTTTCATACGGCAAAAATTGGCACAAAATGGGAACAAAATACCCAAAACAATTTGATACCAAAATTCTGGGAGTGGATCACCAACTTGACGCACCTTAACTTACAACTGGTGTTTTAGTTTGTAAAAAACTTTTACTTCTGAAGTTAAATTATTTTTGTTCTCAGGCCAAGAATTCTCAACATAATTCATTACCATATTCAAGTTTTTATCATTTCAAGTTTCAGTTCTGAATTGTTCGAGTCTATTATTTGATATTGGTAGATTTTGTATTAGCGCATGAACTGCAAATTCGATTTCTTGATTAGATTCAAGTCCTTTATTATTCTGTAAAAACGCTCTAGATAAAGTATCCGAAATATACATCTGTTTACCAGGTTTGTATGTCACACAAATATTATAGTTCAATAACTTTAGTCTAATTCGTTGCAATCTTGGTGAAATTGACGCTAAGTCCTTTCTAAATATTGTTTCAAGTGGTTTATGGTCACTAAAAAGTTTTATTTTAAAGCCTTAAATGTAAAAATGAAACTTCTGCACAGAAAATAAGATGGCTAGTGCTTCCTTTTCAATCTGTGCATACTTTTCCTCAGTTTTTGTCAAACTTCGAGACGCGAATGCAATTAGATGTCCCTCTTGTAAGAGACATGCCCCTAGACCATTTTTTGAGCTATCAGTTTCAATAACAATTTCTTTTCTTTGATCGAAATATGATAAAACAGGAGTGTTTGTTAATAAATATTTCAACTGATTGATCGCATACTGATATTCCTGATTCCACTTCCATTCTGTATCATTACAAGTCAATTTTCTAAGACAGGTTGTTATTTGTGATAAGTTCGGAATAAATTTGCCTATATATTCGACCATTCCTAAAAACCGCAATAGTTCTGATTTAGATTTAGGATCGGGCATTTCTGCAATTGCCTTAATATAAGCCTTATTTGGCTCTACACCCTTTTTTGAAAGAATTTGACCCATATATTTAACACTTGGCATTTTAAACTGAATTTTATTTTTGTTAAATTTGATATTATATTTTAACGCTCTTTCAAGTACAGTTTGTAGTGTTCTATCATGATCTTCTTCAGTTTCACCACTGATTATCAGATCATCAAAATAAATTCCATTTTTTATATCCCCAAACATTTCGTAGTTCTGAAAAACCTCTGGAGCTGTAGCTATTCCAAATGCTAACCTTAAAAATTTATATCTACCAAAGGGTGTTCCAAACGCTAAAAGTTCTGAACTTTCATCATCTAAACAAATTTGCCAGAAACCATGCTTCATATCTAACACTGTGAAATATGATTTATTACTTAGTATAGATGATATTTCCTCAACTGAAGGAATTAAAAATGGCTCTTTTTTAATAGCAACATTTAAGTTTTTTGGATCAAGATACAGACGTATGTCTGCCGAAGATTTCTCAACAATTACTAGCGCATGTAACCAGTTGGTAGGTCCATCTATTTTCTTTATGACATTTTTATTTTCTAGTTCATCTAACTTTAACTTTAATTTATCTTGCAAGGAATGTGGTACTCTTCATATGGGAGTTACTTTAGGAGAAACATTTTCATTTAAAGTAATATGATACTCATTTAGAAAGGATCCAAGACCTTCAAAACAACTAGGATATTGTTTGATAATATCCTCTACCGAGTTAAATTTACTTCTTACAGAATCCAATCGTTTAACCAAATTTAGCTTTATACAATCCTGTAACCCTAACAAAGGACTTTGATTAATAACATCTATAACAATAAAATTAATAGTTTGCTTGATGTTATTAACTTTACATATCAGTTCTATCTGACCTTTTATATTCAATTTGAATCCAGAATTTCCATATGACACTAATGATATATTTGAATTTCTCATTAAATTTTGACAACAAAGTTCTCTAACATAATTGAATGGCAAAATACTGACCTCAGCACCAGTATCGAGTTTGAAGTTGATTACCTTATTACCTACAATAATATTCTTTCTCCACTCTGTTTCACATGTCCTTTTGCTTCCTTTAACATCAGCTATCTTTACATACTTTGGCGAAGTGGTTATTTCCTTGACACTGCACATGTCTTTCTATATGCAGGACATTTTCCTCTTTCATGTTTACGTCCGCAATACATACAGTCTTTCTTATTAACAGCACATACTTCAGTCTCATTTTGTAACATTTTTGATTGAGATTTGCTGATCTCAATGGCCCTCCAACAATTGATTGCCTTTTCCAAGGTTAACTGTGGTTCTCTTAATAACCTTTCTTGTGTGTCCTTACTGAATATACCCATAACAATTCTATCACGAACCATGTCATCTGGATTGGTATATTCTGTTGTTTGAACAGCCTTCTTTAGTTCAGTAACGAAATTGTCGAATAACTGACCTTCAACTTGATTTATGTTGTGGAATTTAAATCTTTCGAAAATAACATTCTTCTTTGGAGAGCAGTATTCTTCAAACTTTTGAAACACATCTTGAAATTTTTTGTTTGTTTCCGGAATTTGAAATGTGTTATACAAATCCAACAACTCATCTCCTCCCAAATTCAGCATTACTGCTATTTTCTTTCCTTCTGATTCTTTGTCTTAGTTGCTAGCAGTCATGAATACCTTCAGCTTTTGGCTGAATCTTTTCCATTTGTCCGATATATTACCGTCAAAGGTGATTGGTTCCTGTGGTTTAAAATTAAAGAAGAAGAAGAAAGTTGTTTTAATCTTCTCGTCTACTTTGCCAGTCGTAGACACACCTGACACCATGTATTATCTTCAGAACTAGTTTTCAAGGTCTGGTGGAATAATACTAATTACCAGTTAACACTTTATAATTAATACTTTCAATGTTTTACAAGCACATACAAAAAAGCCTTAATCCTCGTTGACGTTCTAGCAGCCATTGTTGTTTCACAGATTACATGTCATATCTTAGTCTATGGAAGGGGGTGTATTCCACAATATTACATATTATATTTTACAGATTCTACGTAAAAAAGTGCCTGTATAATGTTTTAATTTCAGACCTCTAGCATCAGTAATAGCGGAGATATAAATGTTTTTCGATATCACCATTTTTCCAATTTTCGCTTATAACTTGAAAACAAAAGAAGGTGGCCAAAAATGAATACTACTCTTGTTAGTTTCTCAGAAAAAGAGACCGAGGATAGGGTATCAGATTTGGTCTATCTCCTCTGGTTCAAAAGTTGTAGTGCTAAAACATCGAAATTTGCCCACCCTGTACAGAGAATTCTCATCTTGTACATTTGACTTTGTGTTTCCAAAATTGCTAAAATCAGGTTTAATTTGATGCCGATTTCTAATTATGGTTTTATCAGAATTGCTCAATCCAATATTATAATTTCTGTGATGTTCATCAATATTTGTTATTGTTCCTGGTAAACTATACGAACCATTATTCTTAATGAGTACTTTTTGATTGAGTTTGAATTTAGGTAAATTTTTTGTATTTCTGTCAAAATAATATTTATTAATTTTTTGTTTTTGCTGTAAGTTATTTTTGTGATATTTGTTATTTATTATTTTAGGTTTTAGATATTTTCAAGTGGCAGGTAAAATACTTTCTATGTTTAAAAATTGTGCAGAAGTTATTATTTATCGATTGGTGTATTTCTAAGTTCTAACAAAGCTATATTGAAATCTGTATTATCATATAGACATTTATTCAAAACAGATTTAAGAGTACCTATTGTTCTCTCTATTTGACCATTAGATTGTGGAAAATACGGACTGCTTGTGGTATGCTGAAATCCCCATTCCTTAGCAAAAGACCTGAAAGAATTTGATGCAAATTGTGGACCGTTATCTGAGAAAATTTCATCTGGTATTCCAAGTAAAGAAAATATACGTTTCAAGTAATTAATTACATTTTCTGATGTAGAATTTCTATTCACACATTCAACATCCATTGATTTTGAAAAATAATCAACTAAAGCTATGTAATATTTACCCTTTAATTCAAAAAGTGCTAGCAAGCAGGATCAGATGCGGAAGGATACTGATTTGGTTCAGTCTATACTGAAGGAGTGTGAGGTTTCTGAGCAAGACGTAAAGCCTCATAGAATTGGGAAGTTTGATCCTACCAAAAACTCAAGAACTCGTCCTTTGAAAGTACGTTTGTCCTCTCCTGATTTGGTTCCTGTTATATTGCGCAGGTTCAGAAGATTGAGGACCAGGTTCGAGAAAATTTATATCACCCCGGATAGAACTCCCCAGCAGATGGAATTTTATAGATCTGTCAGGGCTGAGCTAGATCATCGCTTTGCAGGAGAATCCGATCTCCGCATTAAGTATATATCCGGCGTTCCTTCGATCGTACGCTCGACCTCGGAAAACTAGCTGGCTCCAACGGGATTGCTTCTGCTGATTTGTCTCGTGAGTCAGTGGGTGTGACAGTTTATTATCAAAATGCAAGAGGACTTAATACAAAGTTGTCTCAATTTTGCAAATCTGCTTGTGAATATACACATGATATAATTTGTATAACAGAAACATGGCTTAGTGATTCGGTTTACGATGGTGAAGTTTTACCGACTGGCTATAGTATGGTGAGGTGTGATAGGCAGTTCGCAAAGGTTGATAGATCTCGCGGTGGTGGTGTGCTTGTTGCATTCTCTGACGTCGTAGTCTTCGGTATTTTGGATACAGCATTTTTGACGGATCGTGTTCCATTGATAGACGTTGTTTTGTGTCGTTGTGCCGAGCCGTTTCCTTTCGTTATCTGTGCACTACATATTCCCCCCGACGTAACAGCTTTTCAGCTTGAAACATTTACGTCTCTTCTGGAGATGAGATTTGTTGGCGAAAACATTTTGTGTGTGGGAGACTTCAATTGTCCAAATTTTGCTGGGCCCGATAGTTGTCCCAAGTCTATTTTATTGAGGAACTTTTGTGATCTCATGAAATTACGCCAATTTAACTCCATCTTTAACAGGGATAATAGATTGCTCGACTTGGTTCTCGCGGGTGACAATGTTGAGGTTTCAGTGGTGCGTTCTGATTCCTCTTTTGTTTGTGAGGATATATATCATCCTGCATTGCATATAGTTTTTTCTCGTGAATCCCCCAAGCGCCAAGTAGATTTTCCGCTACGTGAGAATACACGATACAATTTTTTGAAAGCTGATTTTTCTTCGTTGTGTTCATCAATCGGTTCTTTTGATTGGAGTATCATGGAAACATTTAAAAGTGTGAATGATGCCTTAGATTACTTCTATGTTAAACTATTTGAGATTATTGATGACATTGTTCCTAAGATAACTCATTCATCGGATCGGCGCAGGTTTCCAGTTTGGTTCACAAAAGACTTAAAGCGTAATATCCAAACAAAAAATTATTACAGAACGAAATGGCGTACTGAAGGTGATAAAAAATATTTAAATGAGTTCAAGTTCATGGATGGTGCTTGCGGAATGGGATTATTTTGAATTTGAAAAAGTGCTTTAAAGTTACTTACACGAGAAAAATGCAGCCGCTCACTTTTAATTATCATATTGGAGACCACCTGATTGCTACTGGAAGCCGCTTTCGTGACCTGGGAGTCCTATTTGAGAGCGATTTGAGTTTTGTCCCACACATTGAAGAGATATGTGCCTCTTCTTGTAGGTCATTGGGATTCCTCTTCAGAAGCTTTAGGGAGTTTGATGATTTGTCTGCTCTTAGAAGCGTTTACTTCTCGCTTGCTGTTAGTAAGTTGGAATATGCTAATTTATTATGGTTTCCAATATATGCAACTCATCTCACTCCGGTTGAGCGAATCCAGAGGAAATTTCTTAAGTATATCATGTGCTGATCTTTCGGGTATCATGGAGGAAATGGGAATTTCAAGTTTCCTTACACGTCAGACCATACAGTGCGCAAGATTCGCACAGAGGCTCCTTAGCGGAAGAATAGACTGCCCTTTCCTGCTTTCCCGAGTCAACATCCTGGTGCCGAGGGTGGTGACCAGACATCCGCTGGCGTTTGGCCTGCCTACCCCTCGGACCAACATACTTCGACGAGCCACTGTGTATCGGTTTTGTGAAAGTGCTAATGAACTAAGTTTTGATATGTTTTCATAGTTATAGTATTGTAGTTGATTTTTAAATTTGTAGAAAATTTTGAGTTTTGATTTGGGATATCTTTTTCTTGTTTATGAAATACTTATTTATTTGTACCCTCTAATTGGGAACTCTCCTGTTGGGTATAAAAAAAATTTATTATTATTATTATTATTAAAAAGGTCTATCCCGATTTTTTGCCATGCTCTTAGAGGAATTTCGTGATTAATTAATGGCTCTTTTTGTGGAGATTTGGAAAGAAGTATACAAGACTTACACTTTGAAATTAAGTTATCAATATCAATTGACATATTAGGCCAATAAAATAATGTTCGTGCTCGATATTTAGTTATTTCTCTACCTAAGTGACTTAAATGTAATTTTGAGAGTATTTCTTTCTGTAAACTGCGTGGAACAATTAGTCTATTATTGAAAAATAATAATCCATCTGAAAAAATAAATTATTTCTTTTTATGAAATATGGTTTCAAACTATCAGGAATTTTTTTATTACACGGCCAACCATCTTTCATACAAGCTATAACGTTTAACAGAATTGAATCCTTTTCAATTTCAGATTTGATATTTTCCAAATTTCTATTTGAAACAGGTAAATTTGTGGCTATAGCTAAAATTCGAGATTAGATATTTTCATCTAACAAAATTTCATCTTGATGATAGTTATATTTATTCGAATCATAGGAGCGAGAAAGAGCATCTGCTAGAGCTAATTTAGAACCAGCTTTATATATTAATTTCATTCTATATGGTTGTATCGATATCAACATTCGTTGTAAACGCATGGGACATGCATTGTGTGGTTTTTTTATGATTGAAACTAAAGGTTTGTGATCAGTCTCGACAGTAATATGTTTTCCATATATATATTGATGAAAACGTAAACAACAATAAGATATCGCGTACATTTCTTTGCCAATTTGTGCCCAGTTCTTTTGCGTATCTGATAAAGATTTTGAAATATAGTAAACAGGCAAATTATTTTGAAATAAAACTGCACCAATGGCATTTTAAAATGCATCAACAGATAATGTTATTGGCAATTTATTATTGAACAATTGTAATATTGGTTTATTCAGCAAGATTTTTTTGAGTTTTTCAACATTTTCTTCTTGCTGATGATTCCAGTGCCATATAACATCTTTTTTAAGTAGAATTCGTAAACTTTCGGTACGAATTTCGATATGTATGCCACCATACCTAGAAATCTTTCTAAATCTTTTCTACATTCCGGTTTTTTGAAATTTTTTATTGCAGAAATTTTATCTTCATCAGGTTCAACGCCATTTTTTGTAATTATGTGACCCATAAACTTGAGTTTTTCCACACAAAACTCCCACTTTTCCAAATTTAGTTTGAAATTTATTTCACGAGCTTTTTCTAATTCTAATCTTAATCGAGCTTCGTGTTCCTCTCGTGTAGAGCCCCATATCAAAAAATCATCAATGTATGACAAAACACCTCTCATATTATCGAAATTTTGTTTTATGTATTTCTGAAATACTTCAGATGCAAGCTTAATTCCATAAGGCATGCGCAAAAATCTGTATCTGCCGATGGGTGAACTAAACGTGCATTTGAAGGAACTTACTTCACTTAATTCAATTTGCCAGAACGCCTGACTAGCATCAAGTTTTGAGAAGAATTTTGCATGTGACAGTTCAGAAATAATTTCATCTACTGTGAGAAGAGGAAAATTTTCAGAAATGATGGCTTTATTTATTTGCTGAGGGTCTATGCAAATTCTAAGATTACCATTTGGTTTGTGTACTAGAACCAAACTATTGACCCATTCAGTTGGTTCATTTACATTAGCTATAATTTCTTTTTTCTCGAGATCATCTAAGAGGTTTCTTAATTTATTACGTAAAGAAAATGGAACTTTTCTCGGAGGATTGATTACAGGTTTGATAGAGTTATCTATTTTAAAACAATAATCTTGACATTTCAGAGCACCAATGCCTTGAAATAAATCTTTAAATTGAATAATAATTTTTTCTTTATCGAATTTGTTATTTCAATGGAACCAATGAATTTAAGTAATTTCATTCTTTCGCATTCTTGTTTTTCCAGAATAGCGGGCGAATAGTTATTTTTTACAATATGAAATTCAACATACCCATGAAATCATTGTAATGACATAGTAAAGAGCACTTACCCAAAGTCTCAATATAAGTACCAGTATATGTTGATATTTTTAAACTACCTACATCATATTAAATTATTTTCATCAACATCTAAAACTTTCAAATATTTTACAGGTATATCATTGATTTCAGCACCACTAACAAGTTTAAAGTTGATCCATACGTTATTTTCAAATTTTAAATTTATATTCCATTGCAATTTTTGATTTTGAATTGGCTTACTCACACAATTTATGAAAATATCTGAAAAGGAACAAGATTCATCAGAAGTTGTATTATCAGAATTTGAATTAATTTCCAAATGATTGTTGGTTACAGAAATTTCTTTCACTGATCGACAATATTTCGCGAAATGATTCACTTTTCCACACTTTGCACATTTCTTTCCATATGCCGGACACTGATTTATTGAATGTTTATTACCACAATTTCTGCATGTAAAAATTTTGTTTCTGTAGCTCATGGGTCCTTGTTGTCCTAAGTTGTTTTGTCCTTGTTTATAGCTGTGGTTTTGTTGTTTTCGTTCATTATAGTGAAATTTTTGGGGTTTTTCTAATCTTGAATCATATTTGTTAGATTATGTGGCAGGTTTTTCATTGCGAGGCTTGCTTATTTTATTGATGATCCAGCTACTTCATTTGAGAGGGATTTCATTTGTAATTTAGTCCTTTCCGAAATCTTACATAATTCCATTGCTTTCTCAAGCGTTAGATCCTTCGTTTGTAGTAGAGTTTGTTTCACTTTAGAATCAATTATGCTCAGAACTAATCGATCTTTGATTAAACTATAACGAAGATCACCAAATTCGAATGTAGCACTAAGTTGATGCAACTCCACAACATATGTATCAATGCACTCATCCATCTTGTTGATTTCTCAAGAAGAATTTATATCGTTCATATGTGATATTTTTTTGCGGTTTGAAATGCTCATCGAATTTGCGTAGAATTACTTCGAAGTCCATTTTGTTTCATCAATTTTATATTCGAAACTATTGAATATTTTCAAAGCTTCAACGCCAATAATACTTAACAGAATTGATGATTTCATTTCTGACGATTTTTCAGGAAGAGCCGTTGCTTTCAGATACAATTCGAATTTTTGTTTGAAGAATGTCCAGTTTTCATCCAGTGATCCATTAAAATTTAGTTGTTGCGGCGGCGTAATTCCAGTCGCCGTAATGGAGTAATTTGTAATTTTTTTTCTACACGATTGAATTCTTGAATTTGATGACTGAATTTGTAATATTTATAATATCCAGATTTTCATACAGTTTTTCAACTGTTTGTTGTTATTTGCAGTTTTTATTTCGACGAATTTAATACTGAATTTCACTTGAAAAACTTTTGTCGCAGCGCCATGTGTTGTTCTTATTCAAAAGAAATCTAATCGGAAACTTCTCTGTTTATTCAAGTACGAGAACTACATGGAAAATGAGTAGGGGTTAACACATGCGTACAAACATTATAAATATAACATGAGAATTTGAATATACAGGGTGTGGCGTAATTAATGGATAATCCTGTACTGGCGAATAGGGGGAGGTCATGACCTACCAGAAAATGTAAAGTTATGTTCAGTAAAAATATCATAGTTTTCGAGATATCGGACAATTTCATTTTTTCTAACAAGTGCACCTTTACTCACTAATTTCAATGCTGTGATCACAAATCTTGTTATTTCTTTGGGCATTGTTTTCTATTTTACTCTCAAATAGCTGTACTAAGAGATAAACTACCAAATTCCTACCATCCTGCTTAAATAAGAAAAAAAAATAAGGATAAACCTTATGTTCGCAAATTCACTTACTTTTTTCTTTAAGTTTCAGTCGTTATGGTGAAAAAAAATTGTATTGAGACCTTTGTGAACATTTCATAAATAAATTGTCAATTTCATTGCGGTTCTAAAATGTTATAGTACATGTTATTTTTTTATTGGGTGCTCGAAGTACGTTCCATTATTACAACTGAGGTACTAATTCCAGTGAAAGAGAGTTTTAGGGATTTTTGATAATACCTAATAATGGTTAAATAAAACACAGTAATATTTCGACTATTTATTATAAATTACAGTAAGTGCTCGAAATGTCCGCCTTCTGCACGAATGCACGCTTAACATATTCTAATAAAAGATCGTTTGATTCGTCGCGCATATCTGGCTTGATTAATATTTCGAGTTGCTTCGTTAATGCGTGTGCGTAATTCTTCAACTGAATTTATCGGCTTGTCATATACCTTCTCTTTGAGACATCCCCAATAGAATAAAATCTAATGGATTTAGATCAGGAGATCGTGGTGACAAAGAAATTGTACCTATTCGTCTAATACAACTTCTCTGGAATTTTTCATTCGAATAATCACGTACCTTTCGTGCGAAATGTGCAGGGCAGCCATCATGTTGCAGCCACATCCGTCTCCTGTCTTCTAAATTCAAAATTTCTAGTAAAAGCGGCAGTGTATTTCTCAGAAAATGAAGGTATCGGTTAGCTGTTAGTGTTTCTGGAAACTCAAATGGGCCGATGACTTGCCCATCAAAAATCCCAGTCCACAAATTAATTAATTCTTGTCTCATTAGATGTGGATTAGAGACCTGCCAACTATGCATATTATGCAGGTTGAGATAGGAGTCGGATATGGCTGCCCTGCACATTTCGCACGACAGGTACGTAATTACTTAAATGAAAAATTCCCGAGAAGATTGATTGGACGTATGGGTACAATTTCTTGGCCACCACGATCTACTGATCTAAATCCATTAGATTTTATTCTATTCGCGATGCCTCAAAGAGAAGGCATATGACAAGCCGATAAATTCAGTTTCAGAATTACGCACACGCATTAACGAAGCAGCTCGAAATATTAATCAAGCCAGATATGCGCGACGAATTAAACGATCTTTTATTAGAAGATGTTCAGCATGCACTTATGTTAGCACTTACTCTAATTTAAAATAAATAGTGAAAATTTTACTGTGTTTTATTGAACCATTATTAGGTATCATCACAAATCCCTAAAACTCTCTTTCACTGAAATTAGTACCTGAGATGTAATAATGAAACGTACTCCGAGCGCCCAATAAAAGAATAACATGTATTACACCATTTTAGAACCGCAATGAAATAGACAATTTATTTATGAAATGTTCACAAAGGTCTCAATACATTTTTTTTCACCATAACGACTCAAACTTGAAGAAAAAAGTAAGTGAATTTGCAAACATGAGGATAGACCTACTTTTTTTTTCTTAATTAAGCAAGATGGTAGGAATTTGGTCGTTTATCTCTTAGTACAGCTATTTGAGAGTAAAATAAAAAATAATGCCCAAAGAAATAACAAGATTTGTGATCACAGCATTGAAATAAGTGAGTAAAGGTGCACTTTTTAGAAAAAAATGAAATTGTCCGATATCTCGAAAACTATGATATTTTTACTGAACATAACTTTACATTTTCTGGTCGGCCATGACCTCCCCTATTCGCCAGTACAGGATTATCCATTAATTACGCCACACCCTGTATATCATGACAGTAGAATCGAGGAACGATCCCCGGTGAACGTTCTATTCTAATGCCGTCAAGAATTGACACCCTGGGGTAACACGCACCTAAGATGTCTAAAAACCTGGTGTATGGACTGATTAGATTTTGTTTTGCCAATTTTGAGAATATTTGTTACGTTCCGTTAAGTCAACTGTTGGTAACGCTATTAACAAATTATGACAGATTCTTGTTATTTATTATTTATGAGTTTTATGACATTTTGTACCTATTATATGTATCTTGCATTTTAGTTATGACCTGTGTAAGCAATTATTGAAATTATAAGAACAGCTCAACTCCAATGGAATCTCTCTCTCTCTCTTCCTTTATTTCAAATACATATTTGAATTTATTGTAGTGAACATTTTGTTTCACGACTTTGCACGATCATACTCGGTTACACATCGCTTGTGATTGGCCAGGATCGGGTTTTAATTAATGTATTCTGTCAAAATCAAAGAAAAAAAGATCGAAATGACAAGTTTGACATTGCGGCGCCGCCACGAAATAAAAATTATATTTTCAATTTGGTCGAATGTCATTCCATTAAAAAATTGACGAGTGCATACACCTCGTTTTTAAACATCTTACACGCACCTGACTGGAAAGCAGCTATTATGGTACAAGCTAAGCGCTACTTGTTGTCACAGAAAATCAACTCGAAAACCTCCACAGCACTCTTGACCAGGAATTTAAATGAACGCTCGTTGTTCTAAGGTAAATTTCATAGAAAACCACAAATGATAGAGATAATGCAGAGATAACAATGAGACGCACAACTCCCCTTTAAATATTTTTCAATATCTTGCATCCTTGTCGCATATCGATAAAGGCAATACGCTCTATTAGTGATGACGTCACACACCGCCATTTTAGTTCTCCTGTCAGTGTTCGGAATCCAAACAAACAAATTGTCATTCAAATTAGTACGTTGTCGTTGAAGAAATTGGCTTATTTTGATAAATAAGATTATTTTTCTAATTCTGTGGTTATTCTGTTCATTCTTCCACATCTTGTAGAACAAAATCGTGCGAGAATATATCAGAAACCCACAGTTTTCATGGTTATATTTTATTATTATATGTTGGTACTCCGAACTTTCCGCCACGGCTTTATCTGTCAATTCATCAATTTGCCATAAAGAAATTAGTTCTGCCAACCAACATTTTTCAATGCAAAAATCACTAAATGATATTTATGGAAATATTTCATTAATTTCAATAAAAATGCAATGAATTAAAGAAAATAATGTATACTACTCGTACAGAAGGCTCATTCTACCACTCGTTCATTCAAAAACTCGCCACTTCGTGGCTCGTTTTTGAATTTTGAACTCGTGGAAGAATATCAATGCCTTCTGCACTTGTATTATAAATAACTATTAAGGAACGATTTTACTATCAATTGATAGACAGAAGGCACGAGATTAATGCCAGTAAGTTCGAACTTGAAGTTCAACTAATAAACTCGGCTTTTTGCAAAAACTGGGGAATGATACAGGATTCAAACTTACTGGTATCAACCTCGTTCCTTCTGTCTATCAATTAATACTGAAATCGTTCCTCAAATACTCTTATTTATGAAAATAAGCCAATTCCTTCAACGACACCGTACTAATTTGAATGACAATTTATTTGTTTGGATTCCGAACACTGACAGGAGAACCAAAGATGACGTTGTGTGACGTCACACTAATAGAGCGTATTGAAGGTGGTGCCACATCCTCTTTTGTGCAGCTTTAGCGCGGGAATTTCAAATCAAAATCAATGGATTTTAATTTCATTGTGTTTGGGTTGTGTGGTCTTGGAGCAATTTCGTGTAATCATAATATTGATACTGAAATTTTCGCCATGCTCAATATTGCGATTATTAATTATTTCTTGGCTAGAATACCGCAAAACATTTTCGCTACTTATATGGACGCGTGAAATTAAAAAAAAAAACGGAAATACATCTTATATTATCCTTGACTCCTATTGTATTGAAATAAATAGGTAAATATATTTCGTAGTGCTTCAACTATAATTAAGAATATTTTATTTTCTAATTCCAAAATTGCTATTCGAGTTTCATCCACCTTGCACCGAAGGGTAGCATGAAGTGGAATCGGGCATAACACAAAAAACTGTGGGCACCTCATGTAATGGAGGAATTTAAATCAACAATGATGATAAAATGTTTGCGTGTGTAGCGTGTTATACATAAAAAATTTAGGTAGGTATGTGAACACGTTATAGATCAAATAGTAAATATTTACATCAACTCCTTCAACTGGACCAGTGCATTCAGGTTTATATTCTATAAACTCATTCTCATCAGCACAATTTGCTTCTGATGTTGCAGATTTGTTTAACATATCATTGTTTACCATATCCTCATCACCAAACGGGTAAGAAACTGACCTTGGAGCTTGATAGGGTGCAGAAGCACTTAACGGTCTGGAACCAGTTGTCTGTGTGGCTGTTTGTGTAGCCTCTATAGAAGAATCTGAAAAAATTGTGCTGAAATCTGAAAAAATAAACTATACCACAAAAAACCTTTTGATTTTTTTTGTCTATCTTCACATAAGGATATTGATATAAATAGTAAAAGAGCAATTGCAAGTTGAAACTGTAGTTCAGAGAACATCTTGAAATTATACACTACAAATTTTGAAAAAAAAAGATGACATGTCGATTTAACAAAATTCCATTTCCAATCAAATTTAAATGTCAAATAGAAGAAGGACTCACAGAACTTGTTGCTGTCAAAACAAGCAGAGAACCAAACTGATACCCACAGAACACTAATATACAAGAAATGAAAACTCCTAACTAATCCGAGGCAACAAATATGGCATCGAATATGCCATATTTTTGGTTGGAGCAATATTTGAACGGCGGGAAATTTGAACTTTACCTGAAGGCGGGAATTTTGAATTTGCTCGCGTACTCAGGGTACTCCCACTTTCTGTATATTGTTTTAACCTTAATGTAAATTCACAGCTTTCATCATAAATCCTGATTTCTGCTAACAGAATTTATCATTGATTGCCATAAATTACATAAAAAATTAATAAATTAGAGTATGGGACATTAAACACAAATTTGAACTTCAACAATTTGTTTATTGTTTGTGAATATTTAACAAATATGTAAATATTTATTTATATTAATAATCGAATTTGAGAAAGGGTTCTTCATCAGTGAGCCTAACCTTTTCGTCTAAGACTATTTTTGGCACAACATTTGAAAATCACAGACAAAATGATAGAGCGATCAGTTCCGAAAACGATCACTCAAAAAAGGAATGATAGGACTATGGACAACTCAAAGAAATGAAGGAAAAAGTACAATTTCCAAGTGTATATAAATATCAAAAGATATTTGCATATTTGCCGAAACATTAACCAGATAGGTAATATCTTTTGATATTTATATACACTTGGAAATCGTACTTTTTCCTTTTTCCTTCATTCATTAGCAAGAGTCTTTTGATTTAATGTTTATGGAACAGAAACACTGTATTTCTGATATACACAACTTCGATTGTCAGCGAACAATGCGTTGAAAATGCGATAATTTCCGAAATTTGTGTACGTAAATTAGAACAATAATTATTAATTGGTAGCAGAATGGAAAACAATCAATCTTTCGTATAATACGTAAAGGATACTGACTGATATGGAAATCACAACATGTGCGCTAAGCGGCAGAGATCACAGCTGTTTTAAAATTGCGATAAATATTGCATTTGAATTCATTTGAAATTTAATAACTGAAAAATTGAAAAGTTTTGAGGAAATTGAACTGAAAAAAAAGAACGTTCACTTGGCGTGAACATAACCGCCCACCTAAAAGTTACCTAATTTTACAGACAAACGACATACAAGAAGAAATAATGGAAACGATGAAATTAAATACCTTATTACCTTAAAGGTTGAGTGGCACCAATTTTGTCAGCGCTCTCGTATATTGACCAGTTGCGGTCTTAACAGATGCTACACGAATTATACCATCAGGTCCTGGATATAATTTCAATATACGCCCGATAGGCCAAGTGGCAGGACTTGATTCAACGCCCTTTATAAGTACTAAATCTCCTTTAGATGGACAAACATTTTCTGAATGCCACTTATTGCGTTGAAGCATGGTATGTAAATAGTCACTTGACCACTTTTTCCAAAACTGTTGGAATAATTTTTTATGTTGTTCCCAACGATTGAGAGGAGTTTTGAACTCGTCATAGGACAACTCGGGACTAGATAAGAGGGGGGCACCTATCAGGAAATGTCCTGGAGTAAGAAAATCGACAGACTCAGAGGGGTCTGTAGATAATGGACATATCGGTCTACTGTTTAGTACAGCTTCAATACGAGCAAAAATTGTTGCCAATTCCTCAAATGTACAGGCAGTTGTGCCCAACATTTTGAAAAGAAGTCTTTTTGCCGACTTCACACCGGCCTCCCAGAGGCCACCGAAATGAGGAGCATATGGGGGGATGAATTTCCATTTAATGAATTTAGATGCTAATTTTTCGAAAATATCTGAATTATTTTGACCTAAAAAGTGACTAACTTCAAAAATATAACGCGCAGAACCTACAAAATGTTTACCGTTATCTGACCAAATCTCTTGGGGTAAACCTCTTCTTGCAATAAATCTATCCAAGGTTGATAGAAATGCCTCTACATTGAGAGATGATACGAGTTCTAAATGAACTGCTTTAGTTGAAAAGCATACAAATAAGGCAAGATATGCTTTCAATATAGTTGGTTTACGTGAATTATTTGACCGATAGGCAAATGGTCCGGCGAAATCCACACCTACCTTACTGAATGGTCGTGCAATATTCACTCTTTGTGACGGTAAAAGAGCCATTAAAGGTTGATAAGTAGCACCACTAGAGGAGATATTTTAGTTAGTTCGGTGAATGGAAATGATTTATTTCATATTCATTCCTGAAATAGATAATTCCTGTTATACAGTATATATTGTATTTGGAAATAATGTGTTTACCTCCTTCTCTTAGAGAAGGAATCAACTTCTTAACGATTATTGACCGTTGATGTTTAGAGAAACGAGATATTTTGCTATACACAAGTTTTATAGATTTAAATGATAGATTCAGATTAGAGAAATGAGATATTTTTTGCTATAGGTACACATGTTTTATAGATTTAGATGATAGATATTCAGATTAGTGAAATGAGATATTTTACTATACACATGTTTTATAGATTTAAATGATAGAGATTCAGATTAGAGAAATGAGATATTTTAATATACACATGTTTTATAGATTTAGATTATGCAGATGTAGATTCTGCATACTCATTGTATCAAATTGATTTAGATGTTTGTGAATTTAGAGATTCCACATTCATCATATGAGAAAATTATATAATGTGAATTTAGAGTTTTTCAGAGTCATAATTTGAGAGATGCACATATATCATTCGAGAGGTATCGATGAGAAAATTTTAGAGTTTAACTTAAACCTTTCAGAGGCTCAGATATGTAAACTTTAGAGACTTTGCTAACATACTTTCTGTTTTAGATTGGATAATTTTAGAGAATTTACATACCACACCTAGAGAATTGGAGCATGTAGATTTGAAGATTCTACATACATTGCTTGGAGAATGTAAAATTGGATGTTTCACATTCCATAAACATAATCCGGAGATTGAGATATTTTGAGACTATATATATTGATGAAAAATTTGGGGAACTATTTATTTCACTAAACTACAAAAACTGCAGTTTGGTAAGATTAGTGATAACTATTATTTCAGGGCTTCTTTCATACAATGCTTGCTGTGCTGTGTTGTTTGTTTGTAAGCTAGAGATATTATAGGATTCAAGTATTCATCCCGTACTTGTACAATGGCCATACCTAACTCAATAGGTTTTCATTGCAGTGCGTGATACCGCTTTTGTAGTAAGGTGTACATGTACGAGGTGGTGTTGCTTGAAAACTTAAATAGTCCTGTTTCGGATTGTATCAGATTGCTTTGCGTCTGAGGCAATTCAGAAGCACGAAACAAAATTTTATATCTTATACCTGGTAGTAGATGTACTAAGAGAGCATATAATGCACAAAAATCTTAAAATACATAATATATGATAAATATTTTGTTTCATAAATCCTGGAATAGATGGCAGCCAAAGGAAATCGATGAAAACCATTGGCGGATTATGATAGCGATTCCACCATTTCCGTAAGTGCAGAAGATATAGGTTTCATGCATTACGAGGAAAGAGAGAATTGTCAGAACCAATGTAAGTTTTTCATGCAATTAATAATTGCCCATTTCCTTGATTTCAGCTGACTAGAGCAGTATCAACGAGTGATACGTAAGAGACTAGATGAGAGATGCTAGAGAAATTTTAGAGTCATTACACAAAACCCCCTTTCGAGATATTAGAGATTTGAGAGAAGAGAAATAGACAATAGAGAGAGTACAATAGAGTAGAGTAGAGAATATTAGAGATTAGAGTGCGAGAAAACCCAGGTATATAAAAATTTATGCATGTTACAAAGGTAATTGGAGTTATGAGAATATTTTTGAGGTTAAATTTTAGAGATTTAAGAGTTTGAGAAAACCCAGCTATATTTAATAAAAATTAATTCATTTTACAGAGGTGATTAGAGTTAAGAGAATAATTTTTGGGGTAAATTCTAGAATATTAGAAAACCCAGGTATTTAAAATTAATCCATGTTACAGAGCAGAATTCAAATTTTAAGATCTGGATGGACAGTCTATGATCAGAGCTTTTTGACAAACGATTTGTTGGACGTCATAGAGCCAAGTACGAGTAACCAAACTTTTTCAGAGGCCAACAAATCCAAGAGAAGTAATTGAGTATGAGACATTATCATGAACAGAATTGAGGAGAATTATTAAAAGAAAACTTTCAATATCCGAGACCCTGTTGAAGTAAGGAGAGGTTTGAGGTTCTCCAAGTGCAAGTCAAATGGGACACACACACTTCAGGTAAAAGCTCACTTGTACTCCATTAAATGGAGAAATACGAATCGGTCGATGATTTCTGTGAAAGATTCGACTCGATAGTATAAGAGTATGAAGCATGTGAGGTGTGATCGAGCTAACTGCTTAAAAGATAAGATCTGCACATCATCAGGCTGTATTACCAGTCATATCCGAGTTACGAGATGCAGATCTGACCAGGAGACAAACCCCAAACCAAGAAGGTAATCTAGACGAGATCAGAGGGATTAGATGTTGAGAAGAGGTCTGAAATTGAAGAGGAGATTCCAAAAGTTCAACGGGTACATAAATTAAAATGCTTCCGTTGTAACAAAGAGAGACACTGGTCAACTGATTGCAATTTGAGGCAACAGAGTAAGTGATTCTGCTTCGGTTGTGGGACAATCAAGTTGGAGGATTGCATTAACAATGGTGGCACGAACGAAACGTTCAATTTAGAGGATCGATTAGACGTAGGTTGAACAAGCCAAGTTTCAACACTAAGAGACGGAGCCATGTAAACCAGAGGAGAATGAGAGAGAGTAAGAGATTCAACAAAGAGGGTCGCTCCAAGGCAAGAAGGGTTAGAAGTATAGAGCATAGAGAAACTAAAACAGGTAAACTTGATCCAATCATTAACTTTTTTGCAGATTCTGAAGCAACAGACCATATCGTAAATGATTGTCTGACTTTGAGAAACTTTGAGAGATGTCAAAATATGAGTATAGGGAGCGAATAAAACGAGAAAGCAGTCATTGTAATCGATGGTAAGGATGAGTTAATCTTATATTTAGATTCTATAGATGAGAATACTAAGAAGTTGCAATACGTATTTACAGAGAAAGAGATTTCTGAGAATTTACTTCCCTTACGTAAACTCGCAGACTCTGGGTTCAATATTTACTTAGAAGTCCAGGTCCTAAGAGTTTACAATAAGGTTAATAATGAATTTGTTTTAGAGTCCAAATCCTAAGAGTTTACAATAAGGTTAATAATGAATTTGTTTTAGAGAACAAGTCCTAAGAGTTCACAATGAGGTTAATAATGAGAGTCAAGCAACGATAAGCGAAGAAGATGAGATGAGCTTGCAATCGCAGACACATTCCAATAACGAGTTATTAGGTTCGGAGGGAGAACCGGAATCTGCGATTGGGAGGGAGAAAGAGTATAATCTCATCTTTTCACCTAAAGAGAAAGTTCTACAAGTTTCAACTGACAAAACACATGAAACACAATCTGAGCAACAAGAAAAATTGGGATTGCAGTCATATCAGTAGAGAGGTAATTTAGATCGATAACTTGGAATCACTCCAAAACTTAGAACGTGAAGTATGTATCATATCGACAATGGAGAAATTACATTTTAAAGAGACGAGAATGAGAGCTGAGAAACAACTCCAGTTGACACACACTGACACGATGGGACTTATTAAACACCATCTCATCCCGGTCAGTAGAGATTCATTAACGTCTACAAAGATGACTATTGGAGACTTGCTAAAGCCTATTCATTAAAACAGAAGATGAGTTGGCTGAAGCATTAGAAAAATTCTTAATATCAACAAGAAACTTGTTGGAGAAAAATGAGAAGGTATGTTATATCAGGCCAGATCAAGGTACAGAATTTACCGAAAGGAAATTCCCAGAAGTACTTAGTAGAGAAAATATAGAGAACGAGAGAGCGGAGAGGTTTAACTCGACGATCCAAAAGAAGGTTTGTACATACATGTTTGATTCCAGACTACCTAAGAGCATGTGGGAGATTGGTGTTGATTCATCTATAGATGTGTACAATAGAACACACAAGTCTATCAGATATCAAACACCATTGACAAAGTTTGCACCAAATGCAAAATGCCACTTTGATAAAATTGAGAGATTTGGATGTATTTGTAAGTATCATTATGTATTGTGATGTTTGCATACATTAAGATTCCAAAACCCTGCTTGAAATTTGGAGAATGTGCCCTGAAAGCTGTCCTAGTGGGTTATACCGCTACAGGATACTTGACGTGGCATTCAAGCTCAAGCTACATGTGAGATTTAACAAGAAACTTGCCTACAAAGATGTTTATAGAAATAAACAACTTGATGACACTAAAGAAAAATTACAGACCCAGGAAAATATAATCAACTGGGATTGGATGAAAAATTCGAAAGAGCCAAAATAAGGGAACTGCCGATAAAAAGGCCAATACCCTGCTACACTTAGAGAAAATCGTAGAGGACGTAAGCTATGCAAGGTTTTTTAATTACTCAGAGAATAGTATTTTAGAAAGTGGGCTAAACGACCTCGGTGGATTGCCCTTTGGATAACTAGTTATCAATAAAGATCAGCTATTAATATTATTATTTTAGGTAAATATGAGAAAACCGATAAAGAAGAAGATGTGAGGCTTTGTCTTATTTCTTCATTAAATAGAGAACCGATAAAATTCGAGGAAGCTATAAATTCTAGAGAAGGCCACTTATGGAAGAAAGCTATAAAAGAAGACATTGATTCCATGATACAAAATAAGGTTTGGATTTTGGTAGATGAAAGGAATCTTCAAATATCTGGAAAACGGGCAAACATTATAGACTCGAAATGGGTATTTAAGAGGAAATTAGAGGCAAATGGCCTTACACGATATAAGGCAAGATTAGTCATACGAGGCTTTAAGGTCAAAAATATGTATGACATCAGACTTCCTGTAATTAGAGCTACAATAATTAATGAGTATGATTTACATGTTTGTCAATCAGAAGTAAAAACCTGCCTTTTTAAATGGCACTATAGAGGAGATCTATATGGAGATTCTTGATGGAGTAGACATTGACAATGAGATCAAACGATCTTATGTATATAAACTCCGGAAAGCCCTATATGGACTGAAGATAAGTCCAAAGAGATGTAATAAGAGATTCACTGAAGAGATCTAGAAACTTGGTTCAGAAAATGATATACATGGACCTTGTTTATATACATGGAGGAGAAATGATATAAATATAAAGAGAAACCGAGAAGAGAGGTATATAAATCGATCAATCAAATTATACCATAAATATATTAGATAGATTAAATATGAATGACTGCAATGCTCAAAATACTCCTATGGATACCAGACAGGTAGAAAATAGGATTAAGAGAAATCAATCAGAGAATTTACAAGGTGACTCAGATAAACTAGAGATGAAAAGAGTTCCTTATAGAGATGAAAAGAGTTCCTTATAGAGAAGCGTTTGGTAGCTTAATGTATCCATCAAATGGTAGACACTACGTTTGCTGTTAACTATTTAACGAGAAAACAAATGAAGCCCATCGAAGCTGATTGGAAAGGTAAAGAGAATCTTCAGGTATTTGAAAGGTACTGTGAATTTAAGTCTTAAATTCACCGCTCAAACTGAATACTAAGAGGCATTTACCGATGCAACATTTAGAGACCATACCGACTTTTCATCAACTGAAAGGTATGTTATTAGATTGTTTGAAGATGTAATAGCTTGGAGAAGCCATAATCAAACCTATGTCACATTGTCCACTTGTAGAGCCGACTACCTAGCCATGAATAATGCCTATCAAGAATTAATAACTCTTGACAAGGTACTTAAATTTGTTATAGGAAAATCGATGTTTCCTGAAACAGTCTGGTGTGATAACATATCCGCTGGAGACCGCACCAAGAAAGATGGTAGTCATAAACTAAAAGTATTTGATGATCATTTAGAGGTAATAAATGACGACCTACTACATAGAGAGAAATCTGGACTTGGAAGACATATGGCTGAAACACATGGTAATTTCATAAAACAATGTGTTGAGTATAAGAGAACCACAGTGAAGTGGACTCCAACGAAAGAGAAAGTGTCAGAGATACCATCAGATGGTCATAAGAGATTAACTCAAAAACTAATGATTCAATAATCTTGTAACACTAACTCATTGAATTTTTGTTTTCAGAGTATTTCTAGAGACTAGAGTATAAACTGATTGAGTTCTGTTTATAGATTAGACTTGGAGTGGAGAATGCTGGTTGTAGTTCGATGAAGGGAGGGAGTGTTAGAATATTACTTCATCCGAACAAATTCCGAGAGAGAGAACCAACCCTACACTTGAAGTTTTACTTCATGTCGTACGGTGGCGCTGCGAGTCTGCGCGTGGCGAGGCCATCGAGGGCCATCGAGGGCCATCGAGGGCCATCGAGAGAGAAAACAAGAATAGATCTTCGATGATCGAGAGCGAACGTCAGGGACATAACCTTAGTGTTTAAAATCCCTTCGGTTCTGCCTTGTGAACTGTACTTGTTAGAGATAGAGTTAGACTTACTAGAGTGTCTTGAGAATAAACGATTAATATCATCATCTGTGTATTAGTGAATACTCTGTATTTAAACCCAAATATTCCAATACATATGATTCAATTTCAAATATTCTGACATAAAGTCGTTATACAAATTCAAGGAAGCTTCATCCATCGATTTTCGAGAGAGAAGTAAGATTTCAATGATATTTTTGAATTAAAAGAAAGCACTGGATTTGGATTATCCAACTTGAATGGTAATGACACTACATAGCGACCACTTTCGTCAGGAAAATGAGTAGATACGAAATGTTTTTCCACGTAATCATCTACAGGATCTATAATATTAGTTTCTCCAACTTCTTCCAACGACCAAAATTTTTGCATCTGTTCGCTGAGATCAGATTGAGTCAAAAGTACTGACTTCGTAGAGGAACACATTTCATTTATGGGACCTATGATTGTCCAACCGAAAAATGTATTTACGGAAGTAGGATATTCAGGAGACGAAATACGACCGTCACGTTCAAAAACGATAGAATAAGTATCAGCACCTAGGAGAATATCTATAGGTTGAGAAATATGAAATGTTTCGTCAGCCAAATTCAAGTGCTCGAAATGTTCAATTATTTCCTGTGACAAAGGGGCAGAAGGTATATTGTTGGTAATTTCAGGTAACACAACAGCGTGTACTTGTAAGTACTCCATTCCCGTTCTGGGATACAACTTGCAGTCTATTAAACCTAATGGTTGCGCATTGGTCTGACCAATACCAGAAATAGACATATTGATTGAATTAATTTTCAAACCCAATTTTTTCACTAGTTTCTGACTGATAGCAGAAATTTGAGACCCTGGATCTAACACAGCTCTAACTTGGAGCTTTGTACCGTCAGCAGATTCAATTCTAGCCTGAACAGTACCAAGAAGCACTTGTCCAACACAAATAGACTTTTTATTGATATGATATGAATTGATAATATCATTGGGGGTAGCAGATTCAGATTCCGAAACTTTATTTTCAATGTGGAGGCTGTTATTGTTCGGGATGTCAGATAGATTATCTGACTGATTGACAGATTGATTATCTGGATGGAGGCTAGTATGGTGACGAGTTGATTTGCATACTCAACATGAATTTTTGGAAGCACAGTATTTAAAATTGTCCAAGACAGTTGAAACAACGTTTGCAGTTTTTTAAATAATCAAATTTAGCTTGCCTCGACATTTTTATATAAGATGGACATGCAAACAGAGGATGTGTATCATTACATTTTGGGCAATGAAGAATTCTTGAGTTCACTGAACGAGATGGTCCATTGAGGGAATGATCCTGAGAAGAACCAGCAGAACTTGCGAGCAAAACATTTTTTGTTTTATTTTTAAAAGAGTGAAATGAACTTGAACCAGTTGATTTATTTGAAGATTTAGAAGAGTTCTGTTCGCAAAACTCCTGAGCTTTGAGTTGTTTCGTGACAAAATCTATCAAAGACTTATATTCAGGAATATCAGACGAGCCCAATTGGCTTTCAAATGCTTTTCTAGTATAATGATCAACGTTACGTAATGCCAGTGAAAACAAAAGAAAATCTGATAAATCTTTTATGTTTAGTGTTTTTATTGCGTTAACTGAAGTTTGATGACAATTCAAGAATTCTTTGAGATGTGTTGCAGAATTATTTGTTGAAGCCTTGAAATTCAATATTTCATTTAGGTACATAGTCGCCAACATTCTTGGATTTTGATAACGTGACTTCAAACTTTCATATGCCAATTCATAATTTTCATTTGATAACTGCAGTCCTGATATAACTGCGAGTGACTCATTCCTCAAATAAGATTTTAATAATTGAAATTTTTGTATTGGCGCTAAACTTTTATTTTCATGGACCAGAGAATTGAAAAGTTGAAAGAATTCTGGCCATTCTGAACTTTCACCTGAGAAAGGGCGAATATTTATTTTCGGTAGCAAAAGTGATTCAAAATTTAAAACCTGTGTGTTAGACGCTTAGTTTGACGCTGATTGTTGTTGTTTTAATGAAAAAAATAAAGCCCTAATGTGAGCTACCACCTCAGCAAACGCCAACTCCGACTGAGCCGTTTCAACACGTTCAGTTGCTGATAATTCGGAATTAATTTCCATCGTTTCCTCTTGTCTACATTCAAATTTTGCTTCGCATGCAAGTATTTGCTCCTGGTACGCTCGTAATTCAAAAATATTTGAAGAATCGTAACCTTCAATTTTTTTCCATATTCCGGTTACAATAGAAAATACATTGGCTCTTTTATCGACCAATTTATTCAATGAGGTATTACCTGTATCAGTTTTAGGTGGCATTGTTGTAAATAAACGAACGAAGAAAGAGAATCAAAAGTGAATTGATTAAATTGAAACAGATGTGAACTCTGAGAAAGATTACTTTCCAGCTATGGTGAATGTTGCCAGATTGTAATATATGGATACTTATAAAAAACTGTTTTGATGGCCGCAAAAAAGAAATTTGAAATGAAGTTACTGAAAATTTAGATTGAGATATTGAAATTGGACGCAATTCGGCTCGCTAGGACCAAATTATGTTGGGGATTTACAAAGAAAATTTTAGTGGACTGTATTTAGAGTTAAATCTTATCCCAACACAGTACGAAAACGAAAAGGACAAGTGAAACCAAAGTAATAATAAAATAATATTCTTACCTAGATGTGGGTGAACTTAAGTTATGGATCTTGCAGCAGTCCTCAGCTTCCAGAAGCAGATTGATTGAGCTCAACAAACTGCCCAAGAAGTGGTAGATCCTTTATGATTGACAAGCTGGAAAATTATTAATTCGACCCCACTTATCCTTAGGAATGTCACAGAGTACGCCACTGGTGACAACTTTATTTCTCAAACGGAGTCTTTTGATTTAATGTTTATGGAACAGAAACACTGTATTTCTGATATACACAACTTCTATTGTCAGCGAACAATGCGTTGAAAATGCGATATTTTCCGAAATTTGTGTACGTAAATTAGAACAATAATTATTAATTGGTGGCAGAATGGAAAACAATCAATATTTCGTATAATACGTAAAGAAGGATACTGACTGATATGGAAATCACAACATGTGCGCTAAGCGGCAGAGATCACAGCTGTTTTAAAATTGCAATAAATATTGCATTTGAATTCATTTGAAATTTAATAACTGAAAAATTGAAAAGTTTTGAGGAAATTGAACTGAAAAAAAAGAACGTTCACTTGGCGTGAACAACCGTTTTCCAAAGGAATTTTGTCCTCTGGATTTCTCAATAAAGATCTCAAAGTTTGAAACGGTATAAATATCGGGACTATACCTTTTGTTGCGTCTTAGTAATGCGTCCAATTTCATCTGTTGTTCGTTTAATGTAAGGAAGCACTACCTTCGGTTTGGATAAATTATTTTCAGGTTCTCGTTTTCTTCCTTCGTCACTTAGTCTAAGATCCCGATATAAAACGACCTTAAGGTTGTAGACTACTTTGCGCTGAAACTGCAATTCCGCTAGATGGAGCTACCCGAAAATTTTTGGTAGATTTGTACCTGACACACCCATTCAACTTGAAGAACCGCCTGTTTGGTATTTATTGCCCCTAATAAAATCTCAACTCTCGATGAAGCCCAGCAAAGAGTAAATTTGTGTTTCTGTAAACTTTAGAAATTCAGTTCAGTTTAGATACAGTGGCGTATCCTAGGGAGGGATAAGGGGGATATATACCACCAGGAGGAATATCCATTATACGTAACAACCTTATATATCACAATCTTATTATGAGTAAGCAAAATTCTTTGGAAAACTTCTTCAAAAGAAGGAAAATTTGATTTTTTTTCCTTTATCCCCTCTCCAAGGCTTATGTCTGGGTACGCCACTGTTTAGGTATATAATACTAAATAAGAAAATCGCTGAAAATATTGTGAAGTTAGAAATGACAATGAACCACTGTCATGGACTTATTTTGAGTATGGATAATAGAAATAGCAATTTATTCAAATTGAGAAAATAGTAATTTACGTAACAAGTCCGGAAAATAGGGTTTTTTTGGACGAATAGACAAAATTCCAGGACGAGCGTAAGCGAGTGGAAACCATTTTCGGGCGTGTTGCGTACAATATTTTTACGGCAACCATGTAAAATAACACTATCGCTGCTGCTGTCCATATTTTATTGCGATTGCGATCAAAAAACATGCAAATTTTTGACAACTAATTTCATATGAACTGTCAGCCGTTATCTCGGTTACTATGGATTCTATGATTCTTTTCCGGCCTAGTCCGGGAAGTACGTACTTTCCGGACTAGGCCGGGAAATGCTACTTTCTCAGAGAAAAAGCGTCCGGGAAGTGAGCACTTTCCGGACGGTTGCCGAAAAAATATATGATCATCTCTGGTTGTATGATTTCACAGAGAAAATCAGAAAAATTTGGATATTGAGATTTCTAGAATGTAAAATTCGAAAAGCTTTTGAGTTCTCATTTTATGCGCCTTTGGAGGCCACAACACTGTGTATAGGAATATAAGATATGCGATTTATTAGGTTATTGTTGTCGGTCTCTTTATCTAGATGAGAATTTTTGATATTCTCCTGAAATTCAGAATGATTATTCAAATGATTATTTGACATTTGACACGTATTATAAGTCGTGAAAAAAAATTAGTGAGGGCAATAAGAAAAGAGTAACAGAATAGGAATGAAAAGTTGTATTTTGTTCTGTCTATCGGGTGTCACTTTGGGTTTTTACAGATATATTCAGCTCATCTAAGTTCAATATTCAAGCTTTGTTTCATCGAAATCGGATGAAAACGGTTATTGCCAAATAAAATTCATACAATAATTTGTTTTACTAGGCGACAAAGTAGTGATTGACTACCTTAGCTGAATTCCCAGCCACGCTACGCTCAGCCATGTACAGTGCATCCCATTTTGGGTGAGACTGCCAGGTTTCTCGCTTGTTATTTAAGATAGAGCCTTCCGGTTTTCACGTTCCTGTCCTACTTTTTCGTGAAACTCAAATTGGTCTTATCAGATTCTGCATAACTGTTTCCGTTCAAAAGATACAGGGTGATTTTGGAAATTGATACTTTTCGGACCCCTTCTTTATCTCCGAAGTTATTAGAAATAATGCTGAGGTAAAAACTACTTCTGAATCAGAATTCTGCGTAAAATCCAGTGGCGTACTCATTATTTTTTTTCGGGGTATGGTTTAGAAGATTCAACACAAACTTATGTTTTTTTAAATGGAACACTATGTGTATCATTACTTTGTTGAATTTGTTATTTTTTTCCCTTCAAAATGATATATGACACTCTGTAGGTAGGATGTTCAGAAATGTTAAAAAAACACTAAAACATCAAATAATGATGATTTTTTTTTAATGTACAATGGATTTCCCATAGAAAAGAAGAATTAATAATGATAACAATAATTTATAGCGATGACAGCTAGATCAGATTAGGTTTTTCCCTCCAATGCCTAGTTGATAAAACAATGCTCCGAAATGCATAGTAGCCATAATAACAACAAGGATGTTTGTGTCATCAATGACCTACTACTTTTAAAAATCGAAAGTAATAATCCTCTTATTGAAACATAGAAAATTCATGGCCCATTTACAAAAAAATCATCATTATTTGACGTTTTAGTGTTTTTTTAACATTTCTGAACATCCTACCTATATAGTATCATACATCATTTTGAAGAGAAAAAAATAACGAATTCAACGAAGTAATGATATATAGGGTGTTCTATTAAAAAAAATATAGGTTTGTGTTGAATCTTCAAAACCATACCCCGAAAAAAAAAATTGAGTACGCCACTGGATTCTACGCAGAATTCTGATTCAGATGTAGTTTTCAGCTCAACATTATTTCTAATAATTTCGGAGATAAAGTAGGGGTCCGAAAAGTATCAATTTCCAAAATCACCCTGTATCTTTTGAACGGAAACAGTTATGCAGAATCTGATTAGACCAATTTGAGTTTCACGAAAAAGTAGGACAGGAACGTGAAAACCGCAAGGCTCTAACTTAAATAACAAGCGAGAAACCTGGCTGTCTCACCCAAAATGGGATGCACTGTACAGTATAACTTCAGTAGTCCGGGCAGATTTCGTTCCGGTACCTGCCCGGATTATGGAGGCGTCCGGATTACTGGAGTGATTTTAATTTATGAAATGAAGCAACTTATAAATTATCAAAATAAGGTTTATTATTCAAGTCACAAAAAAAAATATTATTTTCTCATAAAATAAAACAAAACTGAACAAAACACTCAAGTACATGTAACATGTTATGTAAATATGTACATGTAGGTATTTATAATATTGTATACATACATATTATGTATGTATGCAAAATGAAATATCTTCTACTTTCTTGAAAAATACATATCAATTTTAGTTTGGACCTTTTTGGATGCATCTATATCAATTGCGTTGTCTTTAAGCCTTTTCAAAAGCTATAAATGTTCAAGGGGAAGGTTATTCTCCTTTGTCCACCTGATAGCTAGACTTTCCTGTGAGTGTAAGTGTCTTATGTGATCGTTTGACTGCAACCATTGCGTCCGGCACGCTCAAAAACAAAGTGCAGAATGAAAGATGCTGCCGCCACGCTGTTTCCAACCGACATGTTACCGTTTTTTACATGTATAGACAGGAAAATGCTATTATTTTGCATAATGAATATTTTCGCACCCGGATTTCAGAGGCAAAAATTTCAAAATGCCCGAATCCCAGCAGTGTCCGGAATACTGGAGTGTCCGGGCTAGCGACTATCCGAACTATCGAAGTTGTACTGTATTAGTATTTTTCATAATATGACTCGGCTTTGAACTATCAGCCGCGGCAATCTATCTACTACTTTGCTACCTATAGTAAAATAAATAACTATTGAAAGTATTTTTTATTTGACAATAACTATTTTCATCCGATTTCTATGAAACGAAGCTTCATTTATTTTATAGTGATAAATTAAAATAAAATTTGATACAAATTGCAATTGTTGGTATGGTTGGTTGCTATGGAAAAGTATATGTCCATAATAATTATAGTTTGACAACTTTTTGGAATGTTTTATTTCCATTAATCATTTCTGATGATGCCTATTCATGAAACTACTTACTTTGCTGCCTAGGCAGGAAAAGTAATACTTCACTGATTGATATGTGTCTGCAAAATTAATATTTGTTGTCAATCGGACGAAAAATATTTTACAAATTTAAGAACTTTTTTGGTGTGCAAGGGGAAGTCCTACTCGTTATGCAATCTTGATGAATTAGGGCGCTTCGCCATAATTGAGGTACAAAATAATAATAATATAAAAAATATCACAAATAAATGCACTGTTATTCACACATTTTCCGAATAGCTTAAACTAATATTTTTTGTATCATCCATTCGAATATATAGGTACTCATCATATAGAAAATATACTAATTACACAGTTCCTTTTCATAAATGGAATAAGTTATGCCTTCAAAATTGAATTATCTACAAATATCTTTTCTTATATATTCTAAGAAATAACGATTCATAAAGTTCTAGTTTGATTTATAAATTCATTGAAATTGAATATATAGATAGTGAGAAAGGGCTGCATATCATATATTTGTCACGTATAGGACGGCCTGACGGACTGATCAGAATCGAATTTGAGGACGGATTCGTCATCGGTGAGTCAAACACTATCGTTGGAGACCATTCCCGTCACAAAATTCGAAAAGTACGGCCATTGTGGCGAAGTGATATCTCGGAAACTATCAACATTTAAGAAATCTAAAGAAACGAAAAATGTAATGTGTGAATTTTTTTCAATTCAATATGTTATGAACCTTCCTTCATCTATTAACTCGAGAAAAAAATGGAATATTTCAATACTGTTAGAATTTCATATTATTGAAATTCAATTACACAAATGGCGGATTTTTTTTGGATTAAAAGATGTCATTCGCTGATGGAGAAACGGTATATGATGATGAAAAAGAAAAAACGCACATCACTTTACATTGCATTACATAATTTTTTCATTTTTTGTTAACGAAAAAAATTATTTATAAAAAAATTTTGCAATTTCTTAAACTTTTATAACATGAAATTTTCAAGGAGGTATGTATACAAGAATGGCTTCACGAAGCGAAAAATGTTTACTATAAATTTTTTCAAGTTAATATTAATGAAGGAAGTACGAGAAAATTTTCTTAATCAAGAATTGCCTATTTTTAGGGTTAAATTTAATGACAAATATTGTAGATAGAGTTTCGGGAATAGGGAGTTTTTCAAAAGAAATTTTTTTTTTTTGAGAATTTTTTTTCAGATTTCTCAAATATTAATAATTTTACATATTTCGGCAAAAATCCAGATACCTTTTTTTCATCTTAATTTCTTTATGACTTTTGAAATTTTCTTTATGATACTAAGCGCTCAAAATGTACTTCTCCAGACATCATTACGAATAAAATCAGCTAGCATATATATTTGAGGAACAGTATCGTTTGTAATTCTAACAATGATTTCATAACAAGTTTTCTACCTATCCCTATTCTTCAGTGCAATATTGTCATAAACTAGTAATGTACACAATTTTAGCCAATCAGAGAAACCCTACCCTCGTAAATCATAAGAGTGTCATTCATCTCGAGCCATAAAATACAGTCCAAGATTCTATTGGCGTTCATGTTGCAAAAAGGCGTAAACCTTTGGGAGGCGTTCCAAAAAGCATAATTCTATTTGAAAAACATCTACAATTAGAGCAAATCAAGCAATTTTAAAAAAATGCTTGCACCAATTCAAAACTCATAATATCACTGAACATTTGTGGATGAGTTACTTGAAATGAGAAGTCTCTCTAAAGCTGAATAGTCATTTAAAGAAAGTGTTTAATTTCAAAGTTCAATTTTCAGAATACTATCGATTTTTTTTTGAAAATCGAGACGAGACCTTCAAGTTCACTATCACGTCATTGTTCACTCAAAAAATGATATGAATCCGACCTGTACTTTGGAATTGGAATGCACTGAAATTAGCACTGAAATAGCAGTGGTATGAACAAGGTATTGAACACCCTTAACCGAGATGCTTATTTGATAAAACGTATTTTATATTTAATTAGACTTGTCAATAAATATATCACATATGGGTTGCCTAACAAATTTTAGTCCAGATTAGGTTTAATTAATAATTAAAAAATTTTTTTTTTTTCAAACATTTCACTGGTTTGATTATTAGATAAATTCTTTACCAATCGAAAGTATGAAGCTCATAGAATGTGCAAACGTTAGGTTGCCTATTTTTTTCCGGTCACAACTCTCGGGTAGCCAGGTATGAACAGGTAAATCTATACTAGCATTTTGCAACGGTCTGATTATTGAATCAAAATCAATAAAAATAAAGATTATTTTATTATGAACACGGTGGTATAAGGTTGCCTGCGAAAAATCAGTCCCGAATCCCGGTTGTCGAATTTTAAAAAGTTAAATATTGCTGCGAGTGAATGTGAATCATTTTGGAGTAAATAATCATTAAAATAGAGGAATAGTTATTTAATTTTTTTTTTAATCAATTAATTATTTATGTGTGTATATTTTTTATGTGACACTAAGGTATATATACATTTTCACTAAAAAAGAAGGTTAAAGTGATTCATATATAATATTAATCTTGCAAATATTATCTTTATTATTAGACGACAAAATAAAAAACAATTGAAAAAATACTTCTGTTTATTATGAAAAATTATAAATACAAAAATTTTTTAAAATTATTCAGGTTCCGAGTCATCGGACATATAACTATGAATCAACTCCTGAATCTTCTTCGTCATCATCACTCTCCATTTCAGTTCTTTCGACAATGTATTCTATCGTTAAAGGTGTATGATCCCCAATGAATCCTACTGGTTTTAAATATTCATCTAAGAACCAACCACAGTTCCCAGGCTGAAGTTTCACGCATATTGGATCCGTTGCATTAAGCCACATGGAGTTTACAAAAATAGTTCGTGAAATTTTCTGAATAAATGATATCCAGCGTGGTATGGTATAGAGTTGGAGTCGAAGCCTTTTATTTTTTTTTTAAGAAGTGCTCGCTGTCTTCTTTAGCAGAGTAATTTTTCATAAAAATGCGATATCTCGCATCATTCACACATGGAAATGTATTTCTAAGGATATTCATTTCTATCTCTGTTTTCCTCATCTGTAAGTCCCATGGATCGTACTTTCAATGTCTTAAGAATGCCGTTCAATTGAGAAGGGTGGTGGTGTGAATTCGCATGTAAGTAACGGTTTGTGTGTGTTGGTTTCCGATATACAGTATGTCCAATTTTTATGTTCGAATTTTTATTTATCAGAATATCCAAAAATGGTAAACTTCCATTCTGTTCCTGTTCCATAGTGAATTTTATCCTGTCATTAACTGAATTGAGACGAAGAAAAAAATCCTGTAGTTCCTCATCCCCATGCTGCCAAAAGAGAAGAATATCGTCTATGAATCGCAGCCAGCGATTGGGTTTCAAATGGTTTGTTGCCACTGCCCGCTTTTCCAAACTGTTCATGAACCAAGTCGCTAATGAGGGTGAAACTGGTGAACCCATTGAAGCCCCATCTGTTTGCCTGTATTTAATTCCATTATATATGAAATAGGTGTTCTTTACAGCATGTTCAGTGAGGTCGACTATATATGGTTCGAAGTTATAATCGGTAGCAATAATATCCACAGATTCATATAATGGCAACATTGAAGAGTTACGACATCAAAACTCACGAAAATATCCCCTTCACAAATTATCTGGTTTTTGAGTATTTGCAAGAGATGTTCAGAGTTTTCTATATAAAAATCCATTTTTTCAATTTCAGGTTGTGATTGCTGCGCCAGAAATCTTGCTAACTTCTTCAAAGTTGAGCCGATAGATCTTACAATTGGACGTAGTGGTTTGTTTTATGGATTTTAGGTAGACCGTACATTTTTGGACATCTGGATGTTTTTTCTCTGGGTATAAGTTGTTCCTTCACCTCTTCATCCATATTCAAGTTTTCAATTTTTTTTTCATAATATATTTTATATTTTCAGTGCATCCACTTCAAGTCTTCTCAGGAAACTGAAGAACGAGAGTGCAAAAAAAACTTTGGTACATAAATGAATTGAATTGAATTTGGTAGCTCAGCAGACCTCAAGTGCAAGTGTAGCAGATGCATTGGAATTTCTATCAGAGGACATGCAACATCCTGATTTCAAAGATGCTGGCCCTTCTATAGAATTCATTAGAATTATTGATAGGCTTTTTGACTTTCTCAACTCCAGGAATCCTTTTGCGAAAGGATACAAAGTCCCTTTGAAAAAATCGAATGAAGTAAAGTAAAAAAAATTTCTAGAGGTATGTTGAACCAAAAAAAAACACATATACGTCTCAGGTAGATTTAGGGGTGAATCGGTTGCTTCGCGTCGACCCCTTTAAATACGCCGGGGCCGATGTTGTGTGGCGCATTATGACCATTGAGCAAACCGAATCACTACATTATGATTGAGTTTTAGTTCACAAACTTGGTCTATCTGGACCGCACCATAATTTTAAATTTCGTTTGAGGGTAGGTATTGGTGTTTTAACTCAGGCTAGCTCGATTGCAATCTCACTACTTTTCCATTGAAGCAGGTAAAACACATTGAGCATTAAACTTGATATCAGTTACAACTTACTTCTGACAGACAGAGCATATATGTATAGAAAAATAGTTGAAAACCATGTGATTTCAAATATGCTTGAAAATATTTCAACTATATATTATATAATTCGATCTATTTTAAAATGTTACCCATTTCAAATAAAAATAATGTGAATGAACATAATTCAGCTAAGTTAGGAACAATTCGCGGATCATAAGATTATCTTGTGATCGAAATGCCTACTCAAAGGTACCCTTGAATGAAAAATAGTTATATACGATTTTTGTGAGAAATTAGTGAAATTTTGAACTAAATTTTTGTTTGAAATTTTGGATGAGTTGAATGACATGCGAGATATTGAAATCTACTGATCCCCATTGAAAAATTTCTGCTCTTTCCGAATATTTCCATCCAATTCCAATTCTTTACTTTATAGGATGTTGAATCTCAGCTTGTGAAAATTCGCATATTTTTCTAATACGGACCTGATTTTTTTATTCAGTTCAAAGATTAATCTATGGATCTAGTCGAGTGAATTGTGCATTCCAACTATCAATCAAATAATCTGTGTGGTTCAAAAGTTATAAGGAATTGAAAATATTAGTGAATTCATAAACCACCCTGTATCTCGGCTATGGGGATGATTATACCTATCATATATAGGTTTTTTGGACTCGACTAGGGTAGCTCTACCTCAGTTTAATGTATGAAACACTCTGTAGTTAGGTACAGTTGAATTTGTTATTAGAAAATAGTTTGTATATAAGTCAGAGCAATGAAAAGAATTCTTATTGCCAGCAAAGAAGTCCTTTATTAGCACGAATTAAAGCGTACAACATGGTACAACAAGAAGCAGCTTCTAATCTCGGAATTAGAGATACCCAAAGTGCCAGAGTGAGATTTATTATACAGGGTGTCCCGTAAAGACCACGTCAAACCGAGGCAGAATGTAGATCAAAGGATAACCCACCTGCTATGACAAAATTCCCCTTATAAAAGTCTTACCGTTTTCGAGATATTTTTTTTTTTTTGAAAATAATGAATTTTTGCCCCTTTCAATAGTTTTGCCCTTACAGTTGGTACAATTTTACATCTTTCGGGTTAATTTTTTCTGTAAAATATTGCTGAAGAATGATTTTAACGTTTACATTAAAAACATCCTCCGAAAATTTTAAAGGGGGGCTATGAGAAATATTTTTATTGGAAATTTTGGTAGTGGATTATTTTGTTCATGAAGTTTAGCACATCGTAGTGGCAAAAAATGTACCGAGCTACTGCTACACATTACACCAATAAATTGTCTATTTTATAGTGATTTCAAAGAGGTATCACACAAGTCATTTGTTATTCAAAGAAAAAAGATATGGCTGTTTTTTAACCAAATGTTTCTGACAAAATCGAGTTTGTCAATTCTGTTGAGAAATCTTCGATGTTGCATTACTTAGTGAATAATGGCAATTGTTTACGTGAGAAAATATTACTCGCATAATTATTCACCTCAACGAAATTCAATTTTGCCGGCAAATTTTGAAACATCATGCAGATCCAGGTTTTTTTAATATGATCATTTGGAGCGACGAGTCTTTCTGTACCAAGGATGGGTACATGAATCGCCACAATTCGCATAGCTGGAATATCATGAATCCACTCGAGGTGAGAGAAGATAGATCACAATATCGATTCAAGATCAATTTATGGAATGGAATATTTAATGGTGCAATTTTGGGCCCGATCGAACTGCCGCCATCACTGAACGCAAACAATTATTTGGAATTTTTAATCAACCAGCTGCCCATTTTATTGGAAGATGTGCCACTAGCGCTGCGACGTAGTCTGTGGTTTCAACATGATGGATGCCCAGCACATTACGGACTCGAACTTACCGCACATTTGAATAGAACTTATCCCCACCGGTGGATTGGAACAGAAGGTGAAATTTCGTTGCCTCCTCGGTCACCTGACCTAAATCCTATGGACTTTTATCATTGGGGCTTCCTAAAAGACAAAGTATACGCAACACCCATACGTGATGAAGCCGAATTGAGAGAACGCATCCGCAATTCGGCTTCATCACGTTTGGGTGTTGCGTATACTTTGTCTTTTAGGCAGCCCCAATATTAAAAGTCCAGAGGATTTAGGTCTTCATGTACCCATCCTTGGTACAGGAAGACTCGGATCTGCATGATGTTTTCCAAAAATTGCCGGCAAAATTGAATTTCGTTGAGGTGAATAATTATGCGAGTAATATTTTCGCACGTAAACAATTGCCATTGTTCACTAAGTAATGCAATATCGAAGATTTCTTAACAGAATTGACAAACTTGATTTTGTCAGAAACGTACTCATTTGGATAAAAACAGCCATATCTTTTTTCTTTGAATAACAAATGACTTGTGTGATCCCTCTTTGAAATCACTATAAAATAGACAATTTATTGGTGTAATGTGCAGCAGTAGCTCGGTAATTTTTTTTCCACAACGATGGGCTGAACTTCAAGAAAAAAATTATCCACTACCAAAATTTCCGATAAAAATATTTCTCATAGCCCCTCTCTAAAATTTTCGGGGGATGTTTTCAATGTAAACGTTAAAATCATTCTTCAGCAATATTTTACTGAAAAAATTAACCAGAAAGATGTAAAATTGTACCAACCGTAAGGGCAAAACTATGGAAAGGGGCAAAAATTCATTATTTTCAAAAAAAAAAAATATCTCGAAAACGGTAAGACTTTTATGATGGGAATTTTGTCATAGCAGGTGGGTTATCCTTTGATCTACATTCTGCCTCGGTTTGACGTGGTGTTTACGGGACACCCTGTATATTTATCAAAGTTGTCTATACAAATGAAGTATATTGGCATGGATCAAGGGTTCACATAACATTAACTGACATATTTGTATGCGTAATATGGCGTGTGTATAAAGTATGATAATAAGTTGTGGGTCTAGTGCTGTGAGATAAAGCGTAGCCTACGAGGGGTCTACGGACATTTCAATTATCTCTCCATGTTTTGCTCTCATTCCATGATTTCTTTCTATGTTTTACCGGTGAAGGTGTGATCTCTATTATTTCTTTTATTGTATATATTTAGATGTGTTAAGTCTTATTTATGCCGTATGAAGAGAGATAAGGATTCAAATATCATTTGAAGAGCAAGGTAAACATACTGAACATTTCCCCGGGACGTCCAGAAATGGACATTTTCAAAACATCCTTGAAAGGTCCAGGACCTTCAGATCTAAACTGGACCTGAAATGGATATCCCTGAGACGTCCAGTAAAGGACATTTCCAGAACATCCCGAAAATGTCCAGGACGTTCAGACCTAAACTAAACCTGAAGTGGACATCCCCGGAAGTCGGGTGCCATATGGGAGAAGACGTACCATCGAAGTGGAGAACGCCTCGTCAAAAAGATATAAAAAATGGATGAATATTTTTTATAAGTTCCAGGGAAATGCCATCAGGACCAGATGTACAATTGGTTTTCAGTTTGGATATTATTTCTATGAGCTCATTTGCTGAAAACGAAAATTTTCAATTCCAATCGAAAAGTCATCAGAATTTTAACAATTGAACGAATAACATACAATAAAAATTATTCAAAAGAACATTCATACATATGCTGTTATGTAGTCTCCATGGGCACATTCGATGAATGAAATTGACTCTTCAAATTCAAATACTTTCTATTCGTGAAAAAAGACTCTCCTTAGACAATTGTTGCATAAACAATTCTATTATGGATATATTCGTGTCTGCAATTTAATTCTGCTTTACATTTGATTCTGCCAGCGAAATGACTTGTGGAAATAAAATATCAAAGCAAATTATGTTTCGAAAGCCATGTTTATGATAAACCTACTTTTGAGAGAAATGCTTTGCAATATCTGAAAGAATTCTTTAAGGTATTCGCTTATTTTTTGTAATAACCGTGTAGAAGGTAGAAGGGTCGTAGTATTAAAATACGATCCAAATGATAAATTTAATGTACATTGAGAAGAAAAAATGATATCTAACTTTAATATTTTACATTATACAATTGTCTAGTTTCAAAAAATTACTGCAGCTTGACATCCAGCCTAAGTCGAGCCCCAGTTTTCTTGAAAGTTACATCACCGTCTTCTCGAATAAGTTTTCTGCTGTTGGTATTATCAGTAGGAATCGGCAAAGTCTTCTTCCTCTCCTTCTCGATCTCTCCTGTAATATGCATTAGTATAAAAATCTGTATAGAATAAACAGAATGATTATTCAATTATTACAGAAAAAAGTAGGTATATTATTTTATTGGGAGTATAAGTATTACGTTTTGTGATAAGACTAAATGTTTGATGTAAGGGAACAGGAAATTTTATACGAGTGTGATGGGAATAGGATTTGAGGGCAACAATAGACCAATACATCTTTCATGCTTGGAGCTAAAATCCGCTGAATTGAAAAGCTTCGAACTGTGTCCTAATATTGAGTATAGGATCCAATGTATCTGTTATGAGTGTGAACAGAGACTAAATCAGATTCCTGAAATACTCAATCAATGACCTACACATTTACCTATTGGTAAATATGTAGGTTGGCTGTTGTATTTGATTTGAAGTTGACTTTCACACCCCACGTGCATCTGGTTATGTCCTGTGGATTCCAGGCGCTTGGCTTTCTGTTGAGGGGTTCCAAGTAGTTAATCGATTCCGGGACGCATTTTCCGTTTCCTATAGGGCTAGCGCAACCAGGTGCTCTAATCTAATAGGGAATGGAACCGCGCGAGACAACTCCATTCCCTATGTGGTTTGCGCAAATTAAACACTAGTTGCCTACTCCAAACAGTAAGAGACCTTCCATAATTTCCATTGCAATAAGACTTGATCACAACACAATCAAAATAACAAAAAGACAAACGTATGGATTGAAGAAACGAACTGCGCAGACGCAACATTTAGCTGGTTTTAGGCTGGTCACGCTGACCGTCAGCGCTGAAGACTACGCGCGTAGCAACTAGAAACTCGTTTCAGAGTCACGCTGAACGTCGTGAGGTACAGTCATGCCCAACCACAACTTCAATCAAAAAACCAGTATCAATATCGCGATTCATTGTTGCGTTGACTGTCCCCGTCAGTCTTTTTGTTACTTTGATTGTGTTGTGATCAAGTCTTATTACAATGGAAATTATGGAAGGTCTCATGAAAGAGTTTGATGATGAATACCGAATTCTGAAATGTCATATGACCAATGAAAGGATTGCAACAGCCAGTGCTTGATTGGGTCAATAAATTTTCTGCTGTGACTAAAACATAATGGATTGTGCATCAAACCTATAATGATTTGAAACTGCGTTGAAAAAATATAGATGTCAAATTTAAAAACACTAACTCTCCTCTATATCTCTAACGGTAATTGATTTCTATTATCTATTTTAATGAATCATAAAAAAAAAATTTCTAATATCTCGAACAGGAACTGAGATATCTATCAATGATCTGCTTTCTGATATCTTATCATTTCTAAAAAAGGAGATCGGGCGTTCTTGAAGGTTTTTTCTTTATGGGCCGATTTTTCGCATGCGGTAATCAATATTAAACACCAAAAATGTCGTTAATTCCAGAAATGATCATAATACATCCTTTACCTTCGTTAAAATCGCAATTGCCTGTTTTACTCTTTAAAATATTCCTAAATTTGTCGCGCGTAATCAATAAGTTAATTCTACACTAGTATCATTATACAGGGTGGCCACTTTTTCAATGGGATTGTATTGGTAACTTTTAAACCATAAGAGTTAGAAGGTCGATCAAATGAAGAAAAAGTTGCATTCATAGGAGCATTGTCAAGCAGTTCAAACAAATCGAGATTATCAGGGCCGGTTATTGAGATATCATAGGAAAAGTAAATTCTGTCATTTTGATTTTTCTTTCTTTCCCACTTTATTTCAAATATTATCAAAAACTGTTTCAGGAATTTTTTATTCGACAGTAAATTATCCTCAGTTTGACGTAATCAGATTTCATATCCAACGTTTCGTACTCCCTGGGCCACCCTCAACCTCATTATTTTCAATACGGACCTGCATATTTTATGACACTTTTCTAAATAATTTTTAACGTTGAATTCAACGATATATCATACGATGTCATTCAAAGTTGATTTTCTGGTGATTTTAACCCTTATCCAAATTTCTTTGGGCCTGATCTGTATTACATTTAGGTTCTTTTAGTTTAATTAACAACATGCAATACATTTCGATAAGAAAATCAACTAACTCATCTTGAACTGAATGGAATATATTAGAATCAAAGCAAGAAACAAGTAAAAATTATTTACATATTTCAATTCATACTAATTAAACGGAACTATCATTTAATCAAAGATGAATCAAATTTTTATTCGAGGGTAACTAACTAAATGAAAATTAATGATATCTCAAAAATAAAATTTATGATACTACGAATCCGAGATTCTTCGCGAGAAGATTGAGAATGTATTGGAAGGTATTCATGGAGATGAAATAAACAAATGTATAAGAAGTATGGGTTCCAGAACCTTAAAGTGCATTTTACAAAATGATGGGCATTCCGAACAATTACTTCATTCATTTTCATTTACTTCCGAATAATCATTTAATTTTGCTTTGATTAAATGATAGTTCCGTTTAATTAGTATGAACTGAAATATGTAAATAATTTTTACTTGTTTCTTGCTTTGATCCTAATATGTTCTATTTAGTTCAAGATGAATTAGTTGATTTTCTTATCGAAATGTATTGCATGTTGTTAATTAAACTAAAAGTACCTAAATGTAATACAGATCCGACCCAAAGAAATTTGGATAAGGGCCAAAATCACCAGAAAATCAACTTTGAATGACATCGTATGATATATCGTTGAATTCAGCGTTAAAAGTTATTTCGAAAAGTGTCATAAAATATGCAGATCCGTATTGAAAATAATGAGGTTGAGAGTGGCCCAGGGAGTATGAAACGTTGGATACGAAATCTGATTACGTCAAATTGAGGATAATTTATTGTCGAATAAAAAATTCCTGAAACATTTTCTGATATTATTTGAAATAAAGTGCGAAAAAAAGAAAAATTAAAAGAACAGAATTTACTTTTCCTATGATATCTCAATAACCGGCCCTTATAATCTCGATTTGTTTGAACTACTTGACAATGCTCCTATAAATGCAACTTTTTCTCCATTTGACCGACCTTCTAACTCTTATGGTTTAAAAGTTACCAATACAATCCCATTGAAAAAGTGGCCACCCTGTATACTTAGGTACTTTACTAAATTTCCATAATAAAAATAATTAAGTAACTCTCACTGAAAAGTCTTTCGATATTTGTGGTACTATCGACAGAACGTAGGTATTGAATTGAATCATCTAGTTCATCTGTTAGTGTCACATTCGTTTGAGACCCTTTTTAAGTCCAGAAAAGTAGACGATCATTTCCCAATCATCTTTGAATTTTTCAATTCAAGCTACGTAAAAGTTTCTCGATTTCTAGGTGAAAAAGTTTAATGAAAAATTGAAAACCCCATGAACCTGGAATAAACAGCTTTATTGTTTTCTATCTCGAAGTCCTGAATTTGACGGATTATGATATCTGATATTTTTAATCTCGTTTTCAACAAACAGGATTTGAAGGTAAACTTGCATTAGAGCTCAGTTTAGTACGTGAAAAACGGTAACTGCCATGGATTTTTCTGTTTATGAACTAATGGATCATGCGAATGTGAAAAATTCAGACACAACATTTGAAAAACGATTCATGCGCTAGCTCATACCAATTTCATCAGAATACATTTCGGGAATTTTATCGATGACTAGAGAAGATATTCGTGATTGAATTCTTCTTGAAAATTGACAGAAGTTAATTTAACGCATAATCACAATCAAGTTATTCATGTCTTATTATTGAAAATAAAAATGGTAGTTAAATTATGATTACCGATTTCGATAATCCTTGATGCTTAAAATTCTTCATAAGTATTTCAGAATTTCTCATAAAATCATAGCATATTGTCGAATAATAGTATACTTATTGCTTCATTCCTTCATTGGGACTAAAAATATCAGTTTTTATGGCCAAACTAATTGTTCTGTAAGTACTGAAACTTTGGACATATAGCGGAATACTTTAACAAAAACACACCAACTACCCTTCACGTTGCCAGTATCCCAGAAATATCTGAAAAACGAATGTATTGTAACGTTCTTGGTTAAATAAATCGATTAATTTTCAAGCACACCTGCATGCGAGAGTATTTATTTGAACAGAATTTATTTCAACTGAATAGCACACGGCCCTGGTCGATGACTAACCGCCATTGAGTTGTCTTTTTTTTGTAATCACCATTAAGGGTTTCTGCTACTAACCAGGTTAAACTTGATCAAAATTCTTCTAAGTCTTTATGCAGAACATTCTCACTAACATAGAAGTCCAAATCGGTAATTTCTTCTGCGCCATGCTAATGAGCTCCAAATCAAGTTCTAGCAATTTGGTATTATCGTTGGGTTAGTTGAATATCTTATGAACTACAGAAGCTATGAGAAGATAATTCGAAAAAAAAATCAAACTTTAACGCACTGTATCTCGGAAACAAAGCTTTCGCGGGTCCATATTCATGTTCAACTTTTTTTGTATCCCCAATTAAGGAACATCCTGCATCTAGAGGGGCTGAGCTAGGTACCTAAAATTGCCGGGCCCACTCTAGAGGGGCGGTAAATAATAGAGGGCGGCATTATCTACTTTTTCTGGGAAATCTGGATTACTGGAAGAAATGTTAAAATTTTTTTTTTGATTTGAACGAATTTCACTAATGATTTACGAAATACGAAATTCCAATTCATTGTCTCAAATGTTTAAACTGTCTTCCACCTTGTTGCACACAATATTCTTATGACAGGGGAAATTATTGATATTGTTTTTTCATAAGTTTTTTTATTATATTGGAATTGTCTTATCTTAAGTCAAACTCGATCACTATTGGGATATCTAGATCGCTGGAGTCTGAACATAATATGGTGAGGCATTATAAATCATTAGATTAGAAGAATTTAACACAATATTAGACAAATGACATCAATTGAAGATCGTTTTATCCGATAATTTGATTATCTGATAATGCCACACCATATGTTCAGACTCCAGCGATCTAGATATCCCACCTGTGATCGATTTTGACTTAAGAAAGGACTATTCGAATATAATAAAAAAAATTATAAAAAAAAATATAAATAATTTCTCCTGAGATAGGAACATTGTGTGCAACAAGTCGGAAGACAGTTTGAACATTTCAGACAATGAATTGGTATTTTGTATTCGTTTTTCTTGAATTTTGGGATGAGTGGTCATAGAACCTAAAACGACATTTGGTTTTTCAGTGCATCTGTTGAAGAATATTTTCTCTCGGCCATAACTCCAGAATGCCTGAAGCTATCGCTGTGCGAACTCCAGGTTTTTCATGCAAATTATATGAAATTTCTTTCTCTGTTAAGAAAATTCGATCATTACATTTGACTTCTGACTTAGCGCCTCCTATAGGAAGCATCTAAAACAAATTTATTGTGAGTATATTTTATCTTAATCAACAAGATGTTCTCTCAAACGAGATCTAATTTGCTCGAAAATGTTGAGCAAAACTGAAGTTACAGATATTTCAATCTGTCAGATTTTTCCCTTTCCCCTACCCTTATTTGAAGTCATAAAATCGAAAGTGATAATTTTAAAAGATACAGAATTTCCCAAGGATTACAGTGATGATATTTGTTCATCAACTTGATATCAAACATTTTCGAGTAAAATTGATATTTCTACTCGACAATAGCTATTACGCTCCCTAGTGGTAGAGGTATGAACTTCAAAACAATTTCGAGTGTGGTTTCTTGTACACTTGGTATCTCTACGATGAGTGGATCCTCAGATATAGCCGCTCACCTCGCTTATTTACCCACCCTGTACAATTCATTCGGATCGAAAGCATTCCTTCACAAAACGGAAAGCATTTGCTTTGTAACAAATATCCCACACAAAAATTTTGATTTGCATCTCTTAGTTCAATATTCATCCTCGAAGTCGTAATTACGAAAATGTATTCAACGGATGATAGATAATTTAAGTCGCCAGAGCCAACATTGTTAGATTTTTTTTTGGTCACATTCAAAGAACAATATTTATAAATTTGAAAATGTTGAAAAAATCTGACGATGTTTAATCCGGTCACCTCGGTGACCACCGAATATTTTTATTATCTGAAGTTCACAGATTATTATAGATAATCACTAGGTTGATTTGTTTGTGTGTATGAAACTGAAACCTTTGATGGTTTTTATAAATTAATGAGAAATTTATATATCATGTTATGATTTTTCGAAAGGATTTTATTGCGATTTTATTTGATATAGAAATTGTTGGTTTACATTTAGAAAACACAAGTTTGTATCAAAATTTCAAAACTAATGTCAATAAAAAATAAATTATTACACCAGCGGGTTCTCCTCAAAAAAGGGCCTGTTAGATATTTTTGTTTCATGTTAATAGCTGCAATAAGGAAGAAGTTGAGAACTTTTCATTTCAAGCAATTTTCAAATTCTCTCCGATAGCTTGCGAAAACAGTTGAATTTATGAGCTAACGGTTTTAACTGAATGAAATCTCTCGAAAATCGAGCCATATATTTTTTGGAAATTTCAAAGGTGTTCTGAGATCCCCTTACTAGACAACGAATTTTGGACGCCCGATACATGGTAAGAATGCGTACAAAAATCCGCAAATTTCAAACCGGAGTTATCACGTTTCACTTTCTTGTTACAGATCTTACACAAATGCTACTGACGTCAATAACCGAAAATTTCAACATTGAAATAACAGAAACAATCTCCACTTCAACTGAAAACTATAATTTTTCTCAACTTTAAACTGCAAATATCAAAGAAAATACTGGGGATCACAAATTGACTTCAATAAATGATCAGCAAGATTGAAAAAATTATGAAGAATCATAAATAATAAAGAATACTGTAAATTCTACTCAATTTTTAAATTCAACCAAAACGTGAACAGGGAGGATCATACTTTTTAAGGACGAGTCTCAAGATTCATCTATGGGAAATAATGAATCACAAGAAAATGCCACTTTTTCATACCAACAATGATTAATGATCATATGATTATTCATTGAAAATTGAGAGTTCATTCTGAGTGTATTTGTAATCAAAAACATCTAAACATTACCCAAATCAAAAATAATTTCATCATTTTATCATTCAATTTATGAGAATATTCGTTGAATTTCTCAAATCTAAAATCATATCAGAGAATTCAAATTGATCGAGTATATCATAATTCGAATCAGTAAAACAGAACCTAAAAATAATAATTCTAACCCAAGAGTAGTTTCATAAGAATTTTAGAATTTTGATTGTAATTTGATGATATAAGGGTTCTAGTCAATTCTGAATATCGATATACCAAAAAATAACAATAACGGCATGATATATCATAGTAATCAATTCAACATTTCTATAACCGCACTCCAAATAGTAGGTATTCTGAAACTCCAAATATTTTGAATGAGTATTCGTAGATTCATATCCTAAAAGACATAATTAATCAGTATATTTTTTCTTCATCAGTTGAAATCGTCTATCAGAAAAAAGGGAATAAACAACCTGTTCGTGCAAAAGCATTGATTTTTCTGTCAAATGAGCGAATCTTTTTGGCAATAATAGAGTTCGTTTATCTGTAGGTACTTTTTCCGGAGGTTAACACAAAAATGAGAAAAAAAGATAACAAATGAATATTTCCATTAAACAGATGAGTTTCGGCGTGATTTCGAATAATAAAAGATCAACATTAACAAAAAATCCCTCTCACATCGAATGGGACAAAAAGATTGGGAGATGAATGAGTTCACTATGGAAGGCATCAGATTGTCTACGTATTTTCTGATGAAACATTACAATTGATAACGTATCGACATATATAATTAAAATGAATTGTCAGATCGGATGGTTCGTGGAAGTTATGTTGACATTGAGGTTCCAACCATTTATTCTATGAAAATAAATGATCCGTTCGAGCGCAATCCACAAATTATGAAATGTTCACAGGTTACGTACGTTTAGACCATCATGAATCGAATACCCAAAGGGAACTTGTGATAAAATTTGATTCAGAAGTTTTAAAATATCCCTGAATTAATTTTTCATCGAATAAAACATTTCGAACTCAACTTCTCTATGTTGTACAATACTATAGGTAATATATCTGAGCGTGGTTTTCAACCAATCATTCTGAGAAACTGTTTTTCTATTTTGTTTTTTCGCAAATTTAGAAAACTATGGACCGACTGTTATTCTGAACATCTTCAGTAGAGTATTCAAAATATTACTCTATAATATTGTTCACGCTCACGTGAAATGTCGAATCTCGGATTTTCAGCATGAGTTCATTAAGTGTCGGTCGACCATCACGAACTTGACGTTCGTAACTCAGTACATCACTCTCTAGAGCGTTTGACTGACTGGACCATGGTATACTTCTCGGAAAACTGTCCTCCTTTGGATTGATAACTTCACTCGTTTTTTGGACCTTACGAATAGGCGACTTTGGGTTCGATGTTTGGGTTATAGATCGGCTGAATTCATTGCGTCATTGCGTATTCTGGTGTTCCCCAGGGATCCATATTGGGTCCACTTCTATTTATAGTCTTCATAAATGATATTTGTTCACATTTGTTATCCCAAACATTGCTTTATGTTGATGATTGCAAGTTGTTTCGTCGAATTCAGTTTGTTGAGGTTTGCTGGGATCTCCAGAGTGACATAGATGGGCATTATGATTGGTGTTGCAAAAACCTGCTTCCTCTTAACATTCATAAGTGTAGCCGTAAGAAATCAATAGTGAAGTTCTCATATAACGTAGATGGTCACGTTCTCAACAGAGTCGTTCAGTAAAGAGAAACTTTGCTTCACTCCCCATATGCGTTTCATTGTTTCGATTGGCATCAGCAGAGGAGGAAATTGTTGACGGCTTCAATATTTGGAAACATATGTAAAATGCCTCCTATGTCAAGTTATTGCTCAACAGTTGAAAGCATTTTATATAAACATTTTTCTGCAAAAGCTATAGATTGGGAAAAAATAATGGAGATCGAGCGAAGCGTCTATTAGAGAATGAACAGTGGCCTTTTTATTAATAAAAAAAGGTCTAGGTCCTTCCCCAGATGGCATTTTTGAAAAAGGTAATCATTCAATTAAAATCAAATGCCCTTTTTCAGCAAGAAATAATATGATAAAGGACGCTATTGAAAGGAAACAAATCACATATTTAGAAAAAATGATGATCAGGAATATCGATTGAAACAAAGTCAGAATTATTATTTTCAAGTTCAGGGACAATTAAATATAGCTGAAAGAGAAAAATGCTTTTGTCGTGTGAACTTTGAAGGACACTTTATTCATCGAAGTCAACATCGATGAAGAGTTTTTCGAAGGAAAATTTCATTAGAACTGTGTTTTACCTGAAATAATTGACCTAAGACATAGAGGCTTAAAAATAAGGATCCTCAATACAAACTAGATCTTCACTTTGAGAAAAATTGAAGAAAACAGAAGGCAATTAGAAATATATCATTATGAACCAAGCTGATTTTTTTAATTATAAAAAAGTACTATTCCTTAAAACTGTAGATATTTATGGAATGAGTTCATCAAAATTCTCAATGAAACTTTTTCATTTCGGATAAGATATTTCAAAATTCATTCCATTTAATTCATAATTCTCAATTCGATATCAAGTAATTATGGAAAGTAGAGTCTTTTTCAAAACCTAAAAAACAGTTCTTGTTTCTCAACTCTGTTCTTATTATAAAGAAACCGTCTTTACAAACATAATCATAGATGACCATTTGACAATCATTTCATTTCATCAAAATGTCGAAAATGCGGCTGCATATTCCGACACGCACTAGTAGAACTCGAGAAAGAAACGAGATCATCCCAATGCGTTACAAATTCATTCTATCTGGGCTGAGGGCCTAATACGGTCTCGATATTTTTACTACGATAGTCGACGCCCACCCGCTCTTGCCCCTTCACGTTGCGACCCCTGTGCTTCCCAAGCAGTGTGGTGTAAACAGACTCTTAAGACTCTAGGTTTCATCATGAGAAATTCAGGATGGTTCCGGGATACAGGGACATATTTTGTTTTATTCAATGCGCTTGTGAGGTCAAAGATGGAGTATGGATGCGTAGTCTGGAGCCCTGGGTATAATATAAACATCAGAGAAAACATTAGAAAATATACAGAGACGATTCTTGACGTTAGCTTTAGAATCATTGGTGTTTATCCAAACCGTAGTGTACCACATGATCAGTTGTTGAGTATATTCCAAGTTGATTATCTAGAGCGGCGTCGTACCTACTTAGGTATACTATTTCTTAGGAATATATTTCACTATTTGCTATCACTAGATGATTTTCCTAGACTGCCTGTACGCAGTCCAACCACATTTCATCTGCCTTTTCCACGCTCTAACGTCCTTCTTTTTTCGTATGTCATGACAACATGACCATCCAGGATATTGTTGATATTTTTAATTGTAATCAATCTGATATATTAATAATTCATTTTATTTGATCCATTATATCTTCACAGATGTAGATCACGTTACAATAAAAAAATACATATATAAGGAAGGCTGTTCTGGGATCACGGCTTCACTGTGAGTAGTTAGGCGTGAGCTTTTTTTCAATAAGTTTTTTTTCGCTCAAGCCTAACTCCTGATTTGTTTTGGCTTTTATTATGTTCTTCGTTTTCAGTGTATAACTTTTCTTGTATATTTATTTTCTCATTCTGTAATTGGACTAGGCTGTCGAATGGTGTAATTATTAAATCAAATTTAAAAATTTAAAAAAACAATCAGTACCTACCTGAAATGAAATACTTTTTTAAACGGTTAGAGTATAGAGGAAGATGTATACTTTTGGAACGTAAGGCTGAATTTGTCCTTTGATAGGAAAAATATGGCACTTTTATTCCCAATAACACTTACTATTTTTTCTGAAGACAAAAGATATAAAATTTTAAAAATTTCATCAATTTTCTTTTGTGTTTTTACTTATCACAAATTTTTTGAATTTTAGGAAATTTTAATTTCCTAAAGCCCAATTACACTTGCAGCTACATTATATCGAATATAAATTTAATTATCTATAATATTATTGATATACTGAACTATCTGAAAACTCTGGAATAGAAATTAAAAAATATTTTCTTTCAGGTAGCACTCAATAAAATTCATCTTTTCCTGAAAGAAATTTTAGATAACATGAAAATCTGTACCATACAATTCCTAAATGTGATTCATTAAGCTATTTCAATACTATTCCAATCCGAATATCTCAATATTTTTCCTAAAAAAAAATTGAGAGCGCGTTATTCCCATAGCCATATCAAGCTATTTAAATTCTATTTCCATCCGAATAACTCAATATTTCTCATTAAAAAAATTAAAAACGCTTTATTCCCATAGCCATTTAGCTATTTCAATAATCAACTCATGCGAAAAACTCAATATTTCTCCAAAAAAAAAATTAAAAACGCGCTATATTCCCTTAGTAAATTCGCATTTTCTGCCTTTCTACTTCCATCCTTCACAACACCTCTCTCTCTTCGATAGTCTGCAGAGCGAAGCGAGTAGAAGCCACGTGAGGGCCAGTCCATGTTATTATAGGTCTATGATGACACCGCATTCAAGCTCCAGGGTCGACTTATCAATAAGTCTGCACGTCATATCTCTAAAGATTGAGATTTTAATTTCATAGTGGACACGTACTTTATTGGGTAGCATCGCGCTTAGTTTTCGATACATTTACATAGAGTTCATATCCTTTTTTATATTTTTTTCACATATAGCCATTGTCCTATTGCTTCTATTGCCTTGTTATGAGGATGCTGTTCAAACAACTTTTTTTTGCATTTTTAGCATAAAAGTCTTGGCAACTGCGCTTCTACTACAAGTAAGTTCACAAAGTACTCAGGCCAGCAAGAATTGGCATCAATGGCAATATGGCCAATAAGCCACCTAACATGAATGAAATAATGCGAGGTATTCTGTTTCCTTATTACCTGCTTTTTCGATGGCAGCTTCAGCTGCCCTTGATGATATCAATGATGATTTTTTTTAATTATCACTGTGAGGAGATTTGTGCCACACCTTTGCTAAAGGAGTTACGAAGCTCGTCTTGAAAGTCTTTTTCATTTTACAGTCCATTCATAATTTGCGTTCAGCTTTGTACAGGTAACTATAAGTGTAGCAGTTTTTACACCAAATGAAGGGTCTTTCGATTTCTCCTAGTGTCAATCTGTTTAATTTGACAACTTTATTTCTTTCCATCAGGTTCTTATACTTTGAATAGAAAATATCATGTTCTTAAGAACTTCCGTCGACAGGTTTGAAACCTCTCTGATCTTTCCTTAGACGTTTTTCTGAATTTGTACCATGTTCGCAGAATCTGTTACCACAAGTTAAATGTAATTCAACAGGTAACTTATTGATAAGTGCATCCATTAGACCTCCTCTTTCTTTGAACGACAACATACTATAATGAGTTCAATGAGTTTACTAAGTGTCAGGGACACTGGAAGAATCATTCAAAGATACAATATTTTATCACTTGGTTTTCATTCAGTACTTACACTTTTATATTTGAGGATTATTGACTTCCTGATAATATTGAAAAATATCCTGTGTTTGAGCAGCAAATTTTATTCGATAAAGATTACATGAAATGCTAAATGTTTTCTGCATGGAAAGTATAATATAACCAACCTACTGTGTAGCAAAATGAATGAGAATAGAGATGTCTACATCTTACATGAATGAAGATATTGCTGCCCTGTCGTAGACGTTCTATTTTTTACTCGTAGTATAAACAGGGTGTAGCTGTAAAAGAAGGCGATTTTAATAAAAGAAAAGAATTCTGCCAATTCATCCTGAGATGAACACGAGCAAATAGAGATTTTCAACGTCTAATTTTATTTACCAAAGAGATGGATTCTTTGATAGAAAAAAAAATTATGGCAAAGAGAGAATCCACATGCCACGGTATCAATGAAAAGCCATAAGAGGTTTTCAGTCAATGTTTGGGCGGGTATGAAGGACATATTTATTATTGGACCTTACATTCTTCCTGAAACATTGACTGGAAATGATTATCAATTCTTGCAAGAGACACTCCCCGATCTTATGGAAGATATTCCATTGAGTCAGTTTCAAGGAATTTGGTAACAGCATGATGGTTGCCCTGCCCGCACAGAAGTGTAGGAGAATATCTAGACTCGAAATACCCCCGGCGCTGGATTGATAGATTAGGACCTGTCGCATAGCCTCCCCGTTCTCCGGATCTTGCACTTTCAGAATTTTATTTTTGGGGTCATACGAAAAGTATTATCATGACAAGCGACCTCCGGTAAATTCAAAAGAAAAACTTATTCAGAGGATAAAATCGGCAGCCAAAGAAATCCTTCGAAACCCAGAAATGATTTGTTCAGCGGTGGATAGTGTGGCGAAAAGAGCTAGACTGTGTATTCATAAAAATGGGAATGTTTTCGAAAACGCATTATTCTAAGTAAATTTTCTTTCACAATTATTAAATAATTTTTCAATTCTTCTGCTGATGCTGTTACTTCTCAGGTTTGTGAAATTTGTCATTATTTTCAAAAAATTCTCCAATAATACGTTACCATTAATATCTGGAAAATTATTGAAATACCCAACAGCTGCAAATTTTCCTCAATTTCCTACCTGAGGAATTCGCTTCTATTTCAAATTCGTTTCAAGGAACTTGCAAAATGAAATTCACTGAAATGCAATTACACTGTCAAATTCTCTGAATTACCCTTGCTTATAACGAAAATTAATATTGTTGGATCTGTTCAAACTTACAGTCTAAGTAATACCTCGAGAGGTCGAAAGTTTGACTCCCCACAGAAATTCATTGAAATTAGAGCGAATTTTTTGTATGTGATAATTTTAAACTATCATCTGGAATGTTTCTACAGTGCAATTTCCAAATTTTGGCTCTCATAGCCCAACCAGTTGTTTTTTTCAATTATGTAAGAGGACCAAAGGGGAAATTTGGATGGCAGTTATGAAGGAATCGTTTGATATTTTTCGATTCTGTTGTCATATTCGTGTTAGGTATAAAAAAAGTATAATCGTGAGAGTTATCAGGTGAAATTTTTTTTTCGCTGTAAACACGCAAAAAAAATTTTTTGTTCGATATTTGGAAAAATTATTTCACAGAAATTCTTAGAAAAATCAGCTGATTCAGAAAATAAAATTCAATTTGACAACCGAGGAAAGAAAAATTCAAACGTTGCAGGTTTTCCGGCGTTTTGAATTGAGCACTCAAAAGTTCTCTGATTTGACCAAAAATCGTAACTTCAAAGGTTATACATAACTGACCACACTCAATAGAATATTGCTAAAAAATGACGTTGCACACCCTGTATCTCGCTTATACTTCGAAAACGGGGTAAATGTCATAAGGCAAAAATGATTCACCCAATGTCATCTACATGACTATATAGGTTTGTCCGGTATAAAATGAAACACCCTGTATAGTATAATTACTTCGAGGAAATTATCAGTAAAGGACATAATGTTTTGATCCCCTGTTTATTTTAATCACCTATCTGCCAAGTGATCTTTCACCGTGAACGACAGAGTTGGTAATCCACTACTTCGAAATTTCAAGCATCTAGATTAGGGCTGCCATACGTCCCGGTACGCCGGGACATGTCCCGGTCAATAAATTGACCGTTATGAGATTCATTTCCTTATATAGATTAGGTGAGAAAAAATTTGTTTTCATGGAATCTCAAAGGATGTCAGTAATCATATATCTGAAAATCTGTTTCCGTTGTTCAAACATTATTTTTCAGAAACTGAAGGATTAAAAATAAAACTATTAAAATTAGACACATGGCTGAATAAATCGTATTATAATATCACTTCATTTTGTATTGAATCCTTAGAGGACCTTGATATTTCCATATAAAATATTTACGTTTTCAGCGCGGATAATACAAATAGGTACTTACTTTGAAGTACAATAAAGGCGAGTTTTCTTTAATTAGAAGAGATTTTTTCCGAAGACATCAAAACTATCGGTTGTCCAGCGCACATACTTCACAATACTGCTTCCAATTCCGCCGATATAATTTCAATTTCTGTGCAGTATATTGATCTTAAAATTAAAAAATATTTTTCGATATTTTCTGTATGAGTCAACCGATAAAAGGTTTTTATGAGTATGCAGAAACAACTTACAGCAATGTACTTTCTCATTCTAAAATTCGATGGCTTTTACTACTTCTAGCTATTGAACGCTTGCTGAAGCTATATGGGTGTCATTGAAAAAAAAATTCTTCGCAGAAAAAAAAGGCCTCGAAAGCTGTAATTAATTTTTTTTCGCCTCTTTATTAGAACTTTATATTCTATTTCTACAGAGTCAAGCATTCATGATTGACAATTCCATTAAAAGGATTGAAGAATCATCAATTACAGTTATTAAAGTAAAAATTAATTGAGAGGACACTAAGAAAGAGAATGGAAGATTACTTAATAAATATTTTGGGAACCAAACAATTAAGTCGACTCGGCCAATGACAAAATTCGATTTTTTTGCATGAATGGTTTTGAATGATGTTCCTTAATGAAATCTAGTAGAAGAAACTGTTGGATATTTGAATGGGAAAGGTTTCACACTTGAAGATTCCCTTTATGAAAAATTTATGTACCTATTTGAATTCTTTCATTAATACAGAAATATCAGATGAGTGGAAAGCTAAAAACATACACAATAAATGGATGTCATTCCTTCCTCAATAAAACAAGAGAACATGAAAAAAAACGAATCTCATCAAAATGTGCCAATTAATTTTCGCAATTCTGGCACAAAATATTCATGTGGAACGGGTGTTTTCTTTTCTATGAGATCTTGACAGTGGTTTAAGAACGAAATGCATCAAGCGCAGTGGCGAGCATAATTCAAGTTGTTTATAGGTTATTATGAAATGACATGAATACGTAGAATTTCATAATTATGTAAGAATAAAAATTAGTTGAAAAGGCCTAAAAATTGAAATATACAAACAGGCTACGGAAAATGGCACCGAGGATCAAACCTAAAAAAAAGGGTACCTACCTACTTGTTTATTATTGCGACTTTATGTTGTTTTTATTGCGAGTTGATATTGTTTTTGTTCTTTATGAATTATTTGAGTGGATTTAATAATCAACCAAAAGAAAATTCAAAATGACTAAAACCGAGACTAAAACTGTACAAATTGAGTAAACGGTTAATAAATTGAACAACTAAATTAACATAAAGACAGACATTCGAAATTTTTGTTTTTAATAATACAATTTTTCCTCATCAGTGCCTTATAGTTCAACGAAATTATTGAATTTACAAACTTACCACGTGTATATCCACTTCACCAAAATTGCAAGTAAGAAACTACAAACTAACTAAACGTATCGGTTGCTCTGGTGAAGATTAACAGAACAAGCCATTACTGAAGGTAGTCATAGATTTCTTCCTTGTTATTCTTTTGAAATACATATACAAATCGACATTTACAATTGAATAAACAATTTTAAATTTATCAATAGGTTGATACTGACTCTCTAATCAATAAATGAGAACATCGAATTATAATAGTTTAATGAGTCTTCTTGATAAAGGATATTTAATATAAATCAAATAATTACTACCTTCAGTAATGGCTTGTTCTGTGAATCCTCACCAGAGCAACCGATACGTTTAGTTAGTTTGTAGTTTCTCACTTGCAATTTTGGTGAAGTGGATATACACGTGGTAAGTTTGTAAATTCAATAATTTCGTTGAACTATAAGGCACTGATGAGGAAAAATTGTATTATTAAATACAAAAATTCCGAAACGTACGTCTTTATGTTAATTTAGTTGTTCAATTTATTAACCGTTTACTCAATTTGTACAGTTTTAGTCATTTTGAATTTTCTTTTGGTTGATTATTAAATTTGTCATTTTTAGAATTGGAATATATTTCAAGATAAAAATAAACTAAATATATCATACAGATATATTATTGTGAAGGATTAGACACAAAGTTGTCAAATTATTTGATTTATATTAAATATCCTTTATCAAGAAGACTCATTAAACTTTTATAATTTCAGTGGATATGTCTGAATAAATGAGTCCTATTTTATTGGGGAATGTGTTATAATTCAACTAAGTACGAAGTGCCAAAAAGTTAATAGTCCTAGAAACCCCGGATTATTATTAAAAAATACCTCTCAGATGAGGTTTTAATTTTTGTATGGTATTTTAACCTATTTTTATGCCACTTGTCCCGGTCGATGTTCCAACATTTATGGCAGCCCTAATCTAGATATACCTATGCAGTTTGATAAGAAATACATAATCGATACCTATGTCAGTTTAATTCGACCAAATTTTATGTGGTAGAAAAGGATGATAAATCAGAGGAAGGTTTGAGATTCCTTCACTCATCCTGAAAAAGGGGGCGAAAATGTTGGTAACTTTTCGTTTTTCGCAAAATAAAGGATATGTACATTTTCTTTCTAAGAGTGTGACTACAAGTCTACAAACGTGGAGAGAATTAGGAATGCATACATAAAGTTAATGATATTGGAATGATATTTTTGGTGCAATAAAGCTGAATGAGTTCCCAGTACTTCAGTTAAATGAGTATTTATTTGTTGAATTCATTTTTTTTTCATATGAGTGAATTATTATGTATTTCCTTAAGCTATAATGAAAATATTCAATTGCTTGAAATATCTAACGGATTGTGTTATTTCATTTTCATTATTCCTATCAAAAAATGTTTGAATTCGCCGTTTCTATCATTCTGTGAAATGTCTTTTGAATTTCTTCCCACTATTCAATATTTTTTATTTACATCTCTTTTTCTATAAACTTCCTCGAGCTCCTTGCAAATTTTGGTTTGGATAGCGTAATCAGACTTATAGAAAATTCAAGCAAAATATCTGATCGAATCTTATCGTTTGGGACTAAAACCGACAGATAATTCGAAAAATATAGATGTGAGGAAATCTTATATGAAGAACTCCATAAGCAACGAGCGTCTGAGCGTATGAGAACTGTCTCTTCAGACTTTATATTCTCATTTTTCCATACTTCGAAGAAAAGGCTGAATTTTTCCAACAACTGATTCATTATCCGAGTAAGCTGTTTTTCTACAATGTCTTGCAAAATGGTTATAGCCATATAATGTTATCTAAAATTTTTACGCGTTATGATCAAGCACTTCGAACGGATTGCAACATATCCATAACACTGTTTAATGTACTCAGAACGTTTCCATTGATCCCTAGGGGGAATTAAATAGCGAAGAGATCCTCTCTGTTACAAGGAGTTTTCCCATATGACTCCTAAAAGCATATAAAATTCTGTTTTGCAGAACCTAGATATTTTTGTTAGATATAAAGGGTAAATATTACGTAAATGTATCGAAAGCGTGGTAGAAAATTCTGGATTTTCAAGTAACTTGCTTGAATGGCACCGAAATACTGAATAAATATTATTCGCATAGTTGCGATTGATAGTTTTATTATTATCTCTTACTTATTTCTGAATTGTAAGTCCACAATCCATATTTTCATTATTTCATTCATGTTATCATATCATATTTCTGTTTTATTTGTATTCATGCGAATAATCAAATGGATCAATCAAAAAAACTTCTTAAAAAGATATCCTACATTGAAATGACAACTTCCAATGATCTGCGAACCCTAGATCGGCTTAAATCATATTAAACTCAGCACTCAGCAGTACATTTGTATCACATTGCATTTTTTTATTATGAATCAAACGCTGTAAACTTCATCATCATTCTACTTTCCGTCAATTACTTGATGAAGCGAACAAATCAAACGAAAACATTCAAACTGTAATAATCTGAAATAATATGCAACGAAAAATAAAACTCAACTAAAGAAAAATTCAAAGTGATATTTTGTAGGTACACATGTATGTGTCCCAAATTAGTTGTGTAGTGAAGGGATCTCAGAATTTCTTCGAGATAAATAATTGGCTCGATTTTTGGGAGAATAAATTTGGCAAAAACAACAACCTTATAAATTCAACTGTTCTCTATCTATAAGAGAAAATTGAAAAATGGCGTGAAATGAGAAGTTGTCATAACTTCTTTATTACTGGTGCTAAAAACATGGAACAAAAACATTCTACATGCACTTTTTTCAGTATTCTTGGGTTCAATTCCCTTTCATGGCTAGGATTATTTTCTATCTTTCGAACCAGTTGTTTTGATGATTTGAAGTAATGAATGAGATAGTGTTTTATACTGTATATATTACCCGCATGATATTAAATATATCTTCTCCATATGTTCTCGCATATGTTACTTTAGTCTTGTCAATACGAATTATACTTTTAAGTTAAATGAAAATGGTACAAAGGTTTACACTGTTTTGATAGACATGACGGATAGCAAGAATATTCAATGGATTCGGCCCTTACTTGATGGAAATTCATTTTCAAATAAAATGAAACAATAGGTAGTGGGTTTTTCACCATAGCCTTCCATTTGAAAACTGATTACTTAGCTTGCCAGTTGGTACTCAGAATAAAAGAGATAGGCCAAACATATGTTATATATTCGAAATCAGGGGGAAAAAAGCTAGTCAAATATAGAAAAATATAATACAGGCACAGGGTGAAGCTGCAATCAATATGTTGCCCACTCTGTATATATTTCATTTTGTGAAATCATTTTGAAAAATACTAGGCGATTTCGTGAAACTCTTGTTGAAAACATTTTTTTGTACCTCTTTTAGTAACAAAGTTAAAGGGGGGGGGGGGTCAAATTATGGTGAAAAACCCGGTACATTTAGACTGATGTCGTTCGAAATGTAATCTAAAAATGGCCCAGTGTTGGCTAAACCATTGCTATAAATATTAATTCATGTCGACCATAGATGGTCGATATCGAAGTGCCACCTCAAATATTTGTCAACTTGCAGTCCACGAATGCTGATGCAGTCAACAGCCTTCAGACTACCAAGAAGAATAATTGGCACAATTGAAACCGAATCACGAATACTAAATTCAAGTTCTTATTTCATTTGTATTCACAATAAGGGATTTTTTTCAACCGTCTTGAAAAACCTGCATAAGTAGTTCACACTTCGTCTTCAATTCATCCGGACTATCAGTTTCAACAGCCAATGAAGTATCATCCGCAAACAACATTACAAAACACTCAACAAGACACTCTGGCAAGTCATTGACGAACAATATAAAAAGTATAGTGGTCCAAGTACGGATCTCTGGGGGACGCCTATTTTATTATAATATTTCATGGGGACGCAGTCACTATTTTGCACGGATAAGGAGCGATCAGAGAGGTAGCTCAGAATCCACTAAAGAAATAGAGTTGTTTTGTTTGATCAACTGAGAATATTCTATTTTGGCTCGTTCATATAAATCAGAGTGTTTGGTGATGTTACATTTCATACGCTCTCTGTCTCAAGAATGTTGGAGTTAATCCATGTTGCTCAGTTTCTGAAAGGAAAGTGTATTTTCCTTATTGGACAAAATAAATTGATAAGCGACTTAAGCATATCGACAAATTTTTTAAATTTTTCATCGATTCAATTATAGCTATGAACAAGAGATGAAAGATATTGTAAATTTTCAGATGATACAATCTTTGAAACTTGAATACGATTATTTTCAATATACAAATCATTTTGAGAAATATATTCAAGAACCACTGCTTTGTGACACTTAGGTATGGTTCACAAAAAGATAAATTGACACAATCATAAAACATTTGAAATTGAGACACAGTAGTTAAGAACATATTCTAAAGTAGCCAAAAATAAAAAATAAACACCTTAAGGTAGGCTATATACAATTAGTACACCAAAGGAGACTTTCTGGTTTTATTGACATTAAAGTCTGGTGGTGTTTCTTCGATCTTTTTATTTTTAAAATATGATTTGGATTTCCTCCGATTTTCCACTATGTTCAGCATTAGTAAGGGATCGGGCTGTTCCACTTTCATCAACGGTAATCAATGCAGAAATTGGTTTAGTTCAGATGAACCTGGTAGATCAATAGGTACTCTATCCATAAAATTTGGAAGAACCATAATCAGTTGATCTGTAGAATAACCTGTATTTGGATTCGCTATCTCCTCAACGGAATTCCCAACAGCTGTTTTAATCATTGAATTTGTCATTACATCTCCCTTCAATGTGTTAATTTCTGCGGTAAGATTATTTATTTGTTTATTTTGGGAAAGAAACAATTTCTTCAATTCAATTACTTCGCTACGCAAAGGGGACACAATTCTTTTCATGGGCCTAAGAAGAGCAATTTCAATCGGAGCATCATTATCCTTTACTTCTCGAGACAAATCAACAAAGGTCTCACGTACGGGGATAAACAGTTTTTGCAATGCAAATTACTAATATCTTCACGCATTTTACTGAAATTTTCAATGGAAATGCATATACACTTTATATGAAAGCCATTTTCAGAGATAATATACTCAATTGAATCTTCTTATCGATTAATTTTTATCGAACAATGAGAACAACTCAAACTGCTTAAGTCTGTTATGTTGTCTACAATCGTTCTAACCAAACAACTCTTTCCTGATGATATGTAAATTAATTAAACATTGGAAAGAATATTTGTTGGAATTTCAAGTGAAATATGACTTGGCATAGTGAATTATGTGAACAGTGATTGAAAGCTAACAAAATTAAGATGGGAGTTGACAAAACCCAATATCTTTTATTGAGAAAGAGCTCAGATATTTTCAATTTATTAGACTATCACTTAATAACATAGCACATTCAGCCATCATTTCATCCTATCAAGTTTCAGCTTCGAAATAAATAATTATATACTTCAGGAAATAAACAAGGTAATATGAAGACTTATATGTACCGGGTTTTTCACCATAATTTGACCCCCCCCTTCAACTTTGTTACTGAAAGAGGTACAAAAAAATGTTTTCCACGAAAGTTTCACGAAATCGACTAGTGTTTTCAAAAATGATTTCACAAAACGAAAAATATACAGAGTGGGCAACATATTGGTAGCAACTTCATTTTTTCGAATGGAACACCCTGTATTTCTGTATATTTGACTAGCTCTTTTTTCCCTGATTTCGAATATAGAACATATGTTTGGCCTATATTTCTTATTCTGAGTACCACAGAGTTTCAAATTTTAAGAATCAACTGGCAAACTAAGTAATCTGTTTTCAATTGGAAGTCTGCGATTATTCAGAATACCCTCATTTGAGTGATCTCGTTGGCAACGATATATAATATACGTTTTAAATAAAACTATTCATCGAATATGCACTACACAGAAGCGGAAAAATTTGAAATATTTCCACTTTATGTGAAGAACATTAAAAATAAGAAAGCTACAAGGGGAGATTATATGGAGTTGCATCCAAATCATCCAATCCCAATTTATAGTGAAAAACGTATATCATATCGTTGCCAACGATATAACTAAAAAAAAAGCATTTTGAGTTATCTCAGCCTACCACTTGAAAACTGATTACTGAGCATGCCAGGTGGTTCTTGAAAATTTGCAACTCTGTGGTACTCAGAATAAGAGAGATTGACCAAACATATGTTATATATTCGAAATCAGGGGAAAAAGAGCTAGTCAAATATAGAAGAATATACAGGGTGTTCCATTTGAAAAAAAGAAGTTGCTATCAATATGTTGCCCACCCTGTATATATTTCATTTTTTGAAATCATTTTAAAAAACACTAGTCGATTTCGTGAAACTTTTGTGAAAAACATTTTTTGTACCTCTTTTAGTAACAAAGTTAAAGGGGGGGGTCAAATTATGGTGAAAAACCCGGTACATGAAACGATTTTCCCGCATACTAATGTATTGTTTTTATGAGTTTGTTCTGCATAACCTTAATATTTTTTCTGAATAAATGTTTTTCTAGATAGCTGAATCGCACAAGAATCTGTTTTATTTTAGTTCCCTTAAGTTTATGTCAATTGAAGAAAACTGCTTTTTCTTACCGCAAGGAACATCGATAATAATTTGAATATCCAGTATAATCACAGCTCAAATCTCCGTATGTTGTACAAGGATGCGGCGATGGAAGTTGATCTTCTCGGGTACTCCACGTCATCCTTTTACCGTATCTGCAATCATATATTATCTGAATTGAGATTAATTGTAACCGAATTACAAAAAAAAAAAAAAAAAATTATCATCAAGAACTACACAATTGGTCAAGAAAGTACCCGAAGTTGATCATTTAAGAAGTCCTCTCAGAGACAAGGTTGGCACTTTTCACAATTTTTTTAATAGATAAAAATGTCGAATGGAAAGTCTATCTTGAATCCTAGGTGAACATGAAATTTCCAATACCAAAGTACTGTATTTGATATTCAATTTCAGCAGTAGATTCTCTAGGTCAAAATAAACATTTTTTCATTTAAAATTTTTTCCGATTCGGCTTGAATAAAAATATGGCCATTTTGAATTTTCATAATGAGCTATGCAACACAAGTTTTTCCAACCAAAAGATATACCGTTTTAACCTTGCAAATGGACTACCAGTATCAACCTCCTTTTTCATTCCATTTGATGAACGAAGTAGTATTCATTTTAGAAAGGTGTTATCAAGCTAATTTCGAAGGTGAGCCCTCTCTCTCTGAGGATTGGGGTATGCCCTTATGAAGAGTGACATGAAGCCTGCATTTAGCCAAAGTACCCAATTTCATGAAGTTCCCAGAAAACGGATCATTATTCGAGAAAATATGAAGAATACTTCTATTTTTCGAAATGATCGAATATTTATTGATGAACGTTCAACTTCATTTAACTTTAAATTTCTGGTATTTTTATGGAATGTAATGGTCATTATGGAAGATCTGGATGAAATTTGTGTTCGGAAACAAGAACTTCAATAAAAAACTGCATTACAAAAATTATTTCTTTCGATAGAATCAATTGCAAGATATAACTTATAAATATATTTTTCATGGATTTTCAACAGCCTGTATATTTTCAACTGAGCCTAATCGGAAAAAATGATGAAGCAAATTAGTGTTTTTTTTTCAACCACAGGATTTTTCCGTTGAAATATACAATATGTACAGGGTGGGCAAATTTCGATGTTTTAGCACTACAACTTTTAAACCAGAGGAGATAGACAAAATCTGATACCCCATTCTCGGTCTCTTTTTCTGAAAAACTAACAAGGGTAGTATTCATTTCTGGCCACTTTCTTTTGTTTTCGAGTTATAAGCGAAAATTGGAAAAATTGCGATATCGAAAAACATTTATATCTCCGCTAAAACTGATGATAGAGCTCTGAAATTGAAACATTATACAGGCACTTTTTTACGTAGAATCCAGTGGCGTGCTTGTATTTTCAAAAGGTCTTTAATTACGAAGCTATGACCCAGAGTTATGTTTTTTCAAATGGGAACACTAGATTTCTGTGCCATTTTTTTGAAGTTTATTTTTTCCTGATTTCAAAAATATATAATATCGTATAGTTTGTATTGAAATAAATAGTAGAAAATGGTCGAAAACCATTTTTTACTTGAGAGTCTCAATATTTCTATGGTTTCAACTGTTGATGAGCAAAAAAAAATTGAGCTTTCTATAATAGGAACAGTGTCCTTCCGTCAATCTGATTATTTCTATGCTATTTACTAATTTATAAAAAATTCTAATCTCGATATACTTATTTTATGAAAATAGTTTCGAAAATATAAATGAACTCGGAGAAAATTTCCTAGGTTGCTTGAACGCAGTTTCAAATATTCATCTATGGCATTCGGTGCGAAATATCGAGAAGATGTGTCGACTGTGGATTGTCATTATTAGGTTGAATATTATTTCTTGCTTGTTCTTTTCGTAATTAAATTGTTGAGTTCAATCATGTAGGTATGAGTTGTTTCATATGCTATTTAAAATGGATTGGTACTTGTGCGTATTCATTCTGGAGACTATGAAAATAATCTTCTGATACATCCATCTCATTACAACTCTTTCGATTGAAACATTCGATCGTGTAGATTTCCAAATCAATTTTTGGATGAAAAATTTATAAAATATAGATTCGAATTTTGTAGAAATTAGTAAAAAGCATAGAAATAATCAGATTGACGGAAGGACACTACTCTTGTTATAGAAAGCTCAGTTTTTTTGTGCTCATCAAAAGTTGAAACCATAGAAATATTGAGACTCACAGGTAAAAGATGGTTTTCGACCATTTTCTGCTATTTAGTTTGATACAAACCATACAATGTTATATATTTTTAAAAACAGGAAAAAATAAGCTTTCAAAAAATGGCACAGAAATCTAGTGTTCATTTGAAAAAACATTGGGTCATATCTTCGTAATTGAAGACCCTTTTGAAAAAACAAGCACGCCACTGGATTCTACGTAAAAAAGTGCCTGTATAATGTTTTAATTTCAGAGCTCTATCATTAGTTTTAGCGGAGATATAAATGTTTTTCGATATCGCCATTTTTCCAATTTTCGCTTATAACTCGAAAACAAAAGAAGGTGGCCAAAAATGAATAATTCCCTTGTTAGTTTCTCAGAAAAAGCTACCGAGAATGGGGTATCAGATTTTGTCTATCTCTTCTGGTTTAAAAGTTGTAGTGCTAAAACATCGAAATTTGCCCACTCTGTACATATATATGTATAAATGATCTCTGGTACTTTTTTGACATCTTAGTTCGAAGAAATGGAATACCTCGGTCCAACGAAGAAGGACGGTATATTTTTCACACTTCTTGGCCTTATGTCATCCGTGTTGATATTTTTCTTGCCATATCTGGTAGTGAGTAGAGCTGAAGCATGATTCCAAATATGAAAATAAATAATTTGAATAAATATTATTAGCTACCTCGGTCGATGTCCTATTGATTCTTATCAATAAAGAACTTGTTGTTGTTGTTATTAATAGCTACTCTGATATTATCATCGTCTTATGGAGCAACACTTTATGTTTTATTCATGTATGTATTCATTTCACATAATATACATTTGTCCATTTATATCAGGCATGAAATATTTTTTCTCAAACTGCTAAGAAAATTCAATTAAAAAAAAAATTCAGTGTGAATGAAGGACAATTCAAATAATTCAAATTGAATCATTCTTATTTTAAGTCTATTCGTGTATGAGATACAGTTTGTTTTATTTATTTCGTCGAAAGTTTCACCTCGATGCTGTGGAGTTTTTCATATAATATCAAGGATTAAATATTCAATAACTAGGTACCCACTAAATATTGAGTAAATTGAGTTCTAATTATTGATTAGCAGACCCGAATTAGGCAAATTATAAAATGAAAATGAAATGTTATATCTAGTGAATCATCATGTACCGGCTTTTTCACCATAATTTGACACCCTCTTTAACTTTGTTACTAGAAGAGGTACAAAAAAATGTTTTCTACAAAAGTTTCACGAAATCGACTAGTGTTTTTTTAAAATGATTTCACAGATCAAAATATATACAGAGTGAGCAACATATTGATAATAATAATAATAATAATAATATTATTTATTTTCCTCAGCGACAATATTACAAATCATTGTATAAGGAATGGTCAATTTAAACAATATAACAAGAACAGAACATTATTCTAATAATGAAACAAAACAGAAGAAACAAAATATCCCTAAAGTTACCCTAAAAAATCATTTAAACTATAAATACATTTTGACACAAGGAAATCTTTAAGTTTTTTCTTGAATCGAGGCAATGGCAGATTTTTAATCTCATTCGGTATCTTATTATAAAAACGAGGTCCTGCAAAATTAGGAGATCTATATGCTAATGAATGCTTTGCAAAAGGTTGATGTAATATATCCTTATTTCTTTGTCTGGTATTGACCTCATGATAGGAATGAATTTGGACAAAATTATTCAAATTTATATGCACATATACACACATCTCAAAAATATACAGGCCATACAAGGTCAGGATACCATATTTTAGAAAATATTGTCTACAAGATGTTCTATTGCCTATTCCAGCAATCCTTCTTATTACACGCTTTTGGGCCAGGAACACTTCCCCCACATTGGCAGACCAACCCCACAAGCATATTCCATATGTCAACCGAGACTGCACCTCCGCGTAATATATCGTGATGAGTTGTTCCGTAGTCAGGACATATCGCAAATTTTTGAATTTATAGCATATTGAATGTAATTTCGAGATCAATATTTCGCAGTGATATTTGTAATTCATATTCTCATCAATATATATTCCTAAAAATTTAGTGTGGTCAACCTGGCTGCACAGTTCCCGATCAACCTCCACACTCAAAGGACGAAAGCCTTATTTACGACATTAATTACGTCGCTGACGTCTGCGTGAAAGTTGAAGCACAATACAGAAGCTCCGGACTGGGAGGTGCCATAGGTTCCACAAGTGTTGGCATGCTGCAAATACGCACCGAAAAGTGCGTTGCCTGCGCAGAATACCACAATAGGATTACAAAATGCCCCATTGACAAAAAGCGCCCGCCGAAATGGACGCTTTGTAATGGCCTCCATCCCGCTAATTACGAGAGATGTTCCAATCATCCTTCTGAGGAAAACCTACGAAGAACGCAGCAAAGAAATCGCAAGAGAATAAATATCCTAAAACATATGGAAAAGCAAACTGATGGCCACAATTCAGAACATGATGACCCAGACGATTAAAATTATGGATTAAAAATGGCGTGAAAAAGAAAATCTGAATCCCTTGAGATGCCGTCTGGAACGCAGACGACATCACGAATAAGAAATACGAGTTTGAGCACTTCCTGAATAGGCATGAAGTAGACTTAGGACTGGTGTGTGAAATCCACCCCTCAAACCATGCCTTTCTCAAAAAATCCGCAACTTCCAGACCTATCTTAAGGACCAGATGGAACAGCCATCTTGATCTCGAAGTTCATTGCTCACTCTAAAATAGATTTACCCGATCTTGAGCGTTTACAGACCAGGTCGAAAACTACTAAGTGAGGACCTGAGACATGTTTTCGATCCCAGAACACCGACCATGATAGTCTGATACCCGGAGATCCAAACGCCAAACATCTAATATGGTATAGCAGAATCACCAACCAAATGGAAGAAGTCTGAACACTCAAGGAATTAGGTATTATAGACGCATCGAATCAGCCAATTTACTATGGGCCGATAGGTCTCCTAGACGTAATGAACATCGTGATGTTGAAGACATACCTCTAGTTCAACGGATCACTACCTCATCTGAGCTTAGTTTCGATCACAATCCTCTTATGGCAAATTAAGGGGACGAATTCTATGAGGATCCACCGAAAAATTGCGCCAATTTTGGTGTTTTTGATCTTCTATGATAAAAGTGACTTCAACTGGTGCGATTGTGACTTTCAACTATTCATTGTGGATTCCATTCGGTTTCCGATTTATGCAGCGATTATAATTGACATAACTTATTGTTTCGGACTGGTTTATTCACCTGTGTATGGCGGAAAAAATGTTTTGACTATATTCTATTTATATGCTTATCTCTGTGTGATTGAACATCTTGTATACCGTTCTCGATTCTGCTAAGGCTGCCAGGAGAAAACATGGAGGGTACCCTCCAAGTTTTCGACGAAAGCATGAATTCGGCTGATATTTCACTTGCTGCGTTTAAGTTGATAAGTAGAGATAGGGCAGGTGGAGGTGTTGATGTTTGCATGTATATACAGGAGCGTTTTAGTTTTGAGGTAATTGATTTTGATTTCGAATTTGAGAGTTGAATGTCCTTGGATAAGGCTGCGTATCATAAAGTCATATCTTATGGCTTCTAGTTCCAATGGAAATGAATCTACTAGGAAGGCTTTGAGGTCTCTGAACGTAAGCAAAATAAAGGCTGGGGCTATACCTGATAATTTAAAGGACGCGAATTCGTTCAGTGATTTTTTCTCGACAGTCAATGGTATTATCATAGAAATGAGCTATTATTTCATTTCAAAATTGCAACGCTGGAACATTTAGGGTCCATCATAACTGGTTTTCGAACTAGAGCCGTAGGTGACGATGGTGTAAGCTGGATGTAATCGTTCATCCTGTTATCGATTCGTATGTTCAGCATCTGGTCAATAGCTGCATATTATCCAGTGTATTCTCTGAGCAGTGGAAGTGCACTATTGGTATTCCGCTTCCGAAAATAGTGGAGCATCCTTTTCTGATTTGAGGTATATAGTATTCTGCTACTCTTGACTTAGGTTTTGGAGGAAGTGTTGTCTGACCATATTTCACAACACTGCAATGATTTCGATTTGCTGCCATCGTACCAATCCGGCTTTCGCAAGAATAACAGTACTGCCACTACGCTGGCATCGGTCACAAATAAAATATTCCCTGACCTTGATATAAGTTACTCTGTACTTCATGTTTTCCTTGATTTTTCGAAAGCATTTAACACGATGAATCTTTCTCTCCTGTGTGCCAAGTTGAAGTATTTTCAATGATAAGGTCATTCCTGACTTTCCGAAGTTTTAAAGTAGTGATGGACGGCGAATGTGCGACACCGAAATCCATCCGGGCTGGCATTCCACAGGGTTCCATATTGAGGGCCATTATTATTCATTATTTATGTGGCTGATTTGTTTTCGCTCTTGATTGACTGGATTGTTGAGGCATTTGCTGACAATGTTCGGTTTGTGTAGTCGTTGAACTGAGCCAATGAATTCAATTTATTATTATTATTGTGTTCACTCATATTCCTTATAGCATATCTCATAAATAAAACGTTATTATTACATTTGGTATTTCTTTATCTTCGTATTATCGCAACTCGTCTATAAAATCTAGAACGTCAGTTAAATTAAATCTTTTCAAACTTTAAAAAAGGGTATTTTCTGATTATGAATGAATATTTTTAGGAATAAAACCAATAAAAATTACTTGAAGGAGAAAAAAATTCAAAATTCGTGGCTATGTACCTAATTGATTTCGGGGAGTGTTCAAAAAGTTTCCTAATTCCAAAATTGATTTTTTATAATTCCATTGAATTTAACTGATACTTAACGCATTTGTGGATCATATGTAACAGTTGCGATATTCGACTAAATGCTATGGTGCACGTTACATATGGAGAAACATTTGGGATAGCCGAATGGATATCTTGGTAGTTATAACTGATTATGCTGCCCGGCTTGGGGATATGCCGCAGAAACTTCAAATCAAGCAGAATACGATCCTGAGACGAACTGTACACACCATGCCTTGTCATTGTCAACAACTTACGAACACATGAAGAACTGCAAATATCATTCTCCGATGATCATTCCAAAAATGTGGAGATTTTCAACAAAGTGAAAAATCACCCAAACCCCCTTATAAGGAAGGCTTGCCCCGGGGAAACACAAAAGACCGAAGATGGCATTTCCTTTATTTCCTTATAGGAAGTGCGTTTATGTCAAATATCGACTAGCACAGAGACTGTGTAAATAGTAATTACACAAATATGTTTCATTGATATATTGCCATCTCCTCATTACTTCACTAGAGGTAAATTACACTGAGATGAATTAAAAGGTTAATGGTGTGGATACGCACCAATTTTTGCATATCCGATTGAAAACTATCGCGGCGTCTCGATTACATTGCAGGTGATATGCGCCAGGTGCCTTGTATATATTTTTTATCAGATATAACTGAATCAAAGTTAAATTTGCTTTGCAAACAATAACATTATGTCTTTTATTGTATGATTCTACATATATTTATGTGCATCTATATAAGAACTCACCTTCTTTGGTATCCAGAAGAAAAATCGAAACACCAATAATTGAGAGTAAAATATTCATCTGAAATGAAAAGACACAATTAGTATTATGATAATTGGTTCATCAGCAAGAAAAAAATAATATGAAAATATTTCTTCACCATTTATTTCACAGTTATATCTGAATATTTTATAAGAGGAATAAAAAAGATTCTTTTCAAGTTTATGTTGGAATTATATAGATTGTGAAATATGATCAAGATAATGCGGTTATTCGATTTATCAGTAAATAGTTTCAATTTTCAGTAAATTCATTGTTAAATGTTTTTCGATGTTATGACATGTATTTGTCTTCCGTATGGTGGTGTTTGGTATTTGTTGTAGTCTAGAAATACCAATAATAATGATAATAATCAGATGAATCAACACCTTTACAACTGCACAAGGAACAATTGAAGCGTCGAACTATTGGCTCACATCAGAAACGGAAGGATTTCTTTTAGCCATCCAAGATGATCACAACGAGAAATTTCTGAAAGGATATCATAAAGTATCGAACTATTACTGACGATCGATGCCGTTATGGGTGTCCAACGAATGAGACAATCCAACATATCACGGGAGGATGTCAATGTTAGGAAATGAATATAAAGAGAGACAATATGCAGTGGGAAAGATACTACACCAATAAGTGGCAACCATATTAGAACTGATTCATTATGAAACGAACTCTATAAACTGTACTATAAATTAATTCATTCAGAAAAGTACCATACTACAAGTATCAACCGGAAAACATCCTGGAAAACGAAAGCTATAAACTGTTCTGGGATCGTACAGTTTTGACTGATAAAACAGTCCCTCACAACAAGCCAGATATACTGCTACTTGATAAACATCAAAAGACATCAATACTCATCAACGTAACAATATCGAATAACAACATACGTCAAAAGGAGGTCGACAAAATTTCGCAATATAGGGACCTCTAATTTCAGATAAAGCGGCAGTGGGGAATGATATCAACGAGAACTTCCAATTATCATCTCAACAGCAGGAATAGTACTCAAAAATCTCAGGAGAAATATCAAGCAATTGGATTTAGTGAAAATATATGTAATATAATTCTTTTAGGTACTGCAAGGACGGTGAGAAAATTCCTAGGAAGCGACGGTCAGATCCAAGGATCGCCTGTGAGTGGATCACAAGAGGACCACAAGGACCGGACACGACCGAACTCTTCTCTTCTGATATTTTAAATATTTGGAATTGAGTGAAAGTTCCTCTTAGCGGGGAGTGAGAAAGCTACAAAGGCTCTAATGATTCGTTTACTTTTTGTTCGGCCGTTGTGTGTGATTTTGGTTCCTAAGAACGTATATTGGATACTAGTCGATATTTTTCGGCCATCTTGTAATTGAAAACATCTGTACCTGACCCTAATGCATCTGTCTTTTGAATGGTGATATGTATTTAATCCCCCATTTTGCGTGGAAAACCGAAGTCGACATGGAGGCAGGGGGTTACCAAAGCAATGTGAAAGAGATACCTTATTCCAGGAGATTGGGAAATTAGAGAAGGATTGAGACTGGGAAGGAGTAGAACACTGTAGAGTGGATATACTCCATTTTTCTTCGTAGGTACTACATAATAAATTAAAAAATAGTAATTTACGTAACAAGTCCGGAAAATAGGGTTTTTTTGGACGAATAGACAAAATTCCAGGACGAGCGTAAGCGAGTCCTGGAAGTCTGTGAGTCCAAAAAAACCATTTTCGGGCGTGTTGTGTACAATCTTTTTTCGGCAACCATGTAAAATAACTCTATCGCTGCTGCTTTCCATATTTTATTGCGATTGCGATCAAAAAACATGCAAATTTTTGACAACTAATTTCATATGAACTGTCAGCCGTTATCTCGGTTGCTATGGATTCTATGATTCTTTTCCGGCCTAGTCCGGGAAGTACGTACTTTCCGGACTAGGCCGGGAAATGCTACTTTCTCAGAGAGAAAGCGTCCGGGAAGTGAGCACTTCCCGGACGGTTGCCGAAAAATACTTTTTCATTTAAAAATTGAGTTTTGACATTTTTGTCATGGCTGACTTTGACACTGAAATCAAAGCCTTGAATTTTTAATTAAAAGAGAAGAAGCATTGGATATGTCTTCTGTTAGAAGCTAGGATATAGAAGTTATTATTATTGGAATGAAGCCCTATATGAGAAAATTTTAATTTTTTTTTTATTTCAAATTGATTTTTTCGGCAACCGTCTGGGAACTGCTTACTTTCCGGACGCTTTTTCTCTGAGAAAGTAGCATTTTCCGGCCTAGTCCGGAAAGTACGTACTTCCTGGACTAGGCCGGAAAAGAATCACGTCATTTGTGTCATTGTGAATATGAAAATCTTGGTAGGTATATTTTTAATAATTATTGCAGTTGATCATTACCATAGCAACCGAGAAAACGGCTGACAAATCATATGAAATTAGTTGTCAACAATTTGAATGTTTTTTGAAATAAGAATTAAAATGTATATTAAAGAAATGTGTCGTCTCATTGATCTATTAGTCGATACGGTTGCCGAAAAAATATTGTGCACAACACGCCCGAAAATGGGTTTTTGGACTCACACCTCCAGGACGAGCGTAAGCGATTTTGTCTATTCGTCCAAAAAGAAAAAACCCTATTTTCCGGACTTGTTACGTAAATTACTATTCTGGGAAAAATATGCAAATGATAAATTAAAATAATGTGAAATTCAATGAGTAATCCGATATAGTTAAGATGGCGGATAATGATGACGTGTCAGAACGGTACTCCGAAGAAAGTGCCGATTTTGAATCAAAAACTACACACAAATGTAGCAGATATTTCAAATGTTGCGTTAAAAAGCAATATACAACGTATATATGTAAAAATTGCGGAGGTGCTTACCACGAAGCATGTGCAAAAAGGCTTATGGACAAAAGTGGCTTATCATTTTTGGACGAAACCTTTATAAAGTGCTGTGAAATGAATGAATCTACAAAAACCACAATCGAAAAATCAGGAGTGGTGAAAAATGGGTCAGGTGAGAGTGAAATTGGACTACTGAATCAGGAAAATACTGCAATGAAGTATGAGAATCAAATGTTACGAGCGGAAATACCGCATCTTAAGTCTATGCTAGATGAGTATAAGGAGAGTAGAGAACGGCTCATTAGTGAAATAAATGATAAAAACCTGATTTTGAAGCAAAATAATCAACTATTATTTGAAAAGATTGAAAGGTTAGAACATGATGATCCTAAAAAATTGGCGTCCAAACATGAAAAATTGTCAAATCATAAACAATAAAAACAATGAAAGCAATGACAATTTAACAGTCACAGACATACCCATGTCTCGTATAACCTCGAAATGGAAACCACAGAACACATTGACATCAAAGAATAAACAAAACCCCAAAATGCATGAGAGAGATTTCAGCAAAAATCAAAAATTAACGACAACTTCTACGGGAAGAGGTCATGATGTGGAAGGTAAAGGTAAACAATCAACAAAAACCTAATATTACAAGAATGCAAGAAAATAGAATAAACCCACTTGATCATGGTACTGTGGATGTCACTGTACTTAAGGACAGAATTCAGATTTCAGGAAAAGACGGTCAGCAAATGGGAGAATGGAATCTAGTAGGACATAAAAGGAAAACTTCAAAACAGTCAAGACCAGCTCCAATTAAAGGAGAATTAGAAAAATTCAACTTGACAATAGCTGAAAACGAATGTTGTCTGTTCGTGTCAGTTTTGAATCCAGATGTAGATGCTCAAAAAGTGAAGGATTACATAGATGAGACCTTCAACATAAAATGCAAATGTGAAAAAATGAACACTAAAAAGGATAAATTCAAAAGTTCTTTTAAAATATATATCCCAGTTGATTCAAAGGACAAAGTTATGAATGGAAGTATGTGGGGAAAGGGGATTATTGTTAACCATTTTTTGCACCTCAGAAGAAACATCGACAGAGAATTGAATCAAGTGATTGCTTGAATATATTACATCAGAATATACAATGCTTGAGAAACAAACTGCCCGAAATAGAACTCTTTGTAGAAGAACTCGAAAAGCCTCCTGATATTATGTGTTTCACTGAACACTGGATGGATGGGCAAGAAATTGAGTTTTTGAAAATCCCAAAATATAATGTTATATCAAATTTCTCCAGGGAACAGTATATCCATGGGGAACATGTATTTTAATCAGGAATAATATTCATGATTTTGAAGACATTCCAGACATCACCAACTTAAGTGTGGAAAAGCAGATTGAGGTATCTTGTGTGTACAGCAAATCAAGGAAATTAATGGTCTTGTCTGTATATAGAATTTGTCTGGGAAGTATACAGGTATTTATGACTAAAATCAATCAATTACTCAATGTAGTAAATAAAAAATTTGCTAAAAGCAAAGTGGTACTATGTGGTGACTTTAACATCAATTTAATGGAAGAAAGTGAATCAAAATATAATGTCCTGGATATGCTTGATAGCTATGATTCACAGCCAACAATATATGAACCAACCAGAATAACAAAAACATCAAAAACTTTGTTAGATAATATCTTTGTCAACACTCATGATTTTGGAAATAACAGCAATATAATTTCTCTTTTGTCTGATCACATGGCTCAGTTCTTAACCATAGAAAGTAATAATGTTATACATAAAAAGACTACTGAGAAGAAAAGACTCTTCACTAACACCAAAATTCAACAGTTTGTTTACAGCTTACAGGATGTATCTTGGCAGGATATGATGGACGAAATGGATCCAGAAAGAGCATATAACGGCTTCTCAGAGATAATGAAGATTCACTTAAACCTTATCTTCCCACAGAAAAAATGCACTGCCAGAGGGAACACTAAATCACGGATTACTACTGGGATAAGAACATCAAGTAAGCGAAAAAGAGTAGTTTGGAATGGAGTACAGGAAGGAAAAATAACACTTGATTACTATAGAAAATACTGTCGAATACTCCAGCAAGTTACTAGACAGGCTAAATGGATGAGCAACAGGAAGTATATAATGGAAGCTGAAAACAAAAGCAGCGCCACTTGGAATCTGGTAAACAACATCACAAATAAAAAACATAGTGGATGTAACTCTATTCTGAATTCATTTCCTCATGAAAATGAAGGCGATATACTAAATAGGGTCAACTCATATTTTATTGACTCAATAAAGAAAAAAAGTTATGTAAATACTAATGTTGATAACATAAAATCTTGCAGTAAGAGTATATTTCTGAGTCCAGTTGTACCTAGAGCATGTATCACTACATGCAAAATCTAAAAAATAAAAAATCTGTTGGTCATGATGAATAACCTGTAGAACCTCTTAAAAAGTGTGCATCAATAATAATATCACCTTTGACACATATATTCAACCAGATTTTACAAACAGGGAAGTATCCTCAGATGCTAAAGGAAGCACTTGTGATAACAATATTCAAAAAAGGCAGTAGAGAAAGATTTGACAACTACAGACCCATATCACTACTATCTAATGTGATAAACTCATTAAGTTTTTTGAGGATAATAACATATTGATTAAACAGCAATGCGGTTTCAGAAGGGGTAAATCTACCATAAATGCGATATACCAAGCACTCAAAACCATCATAAAATCACTGAACCAACAGCACACCACAGCTGCTCTATGTTTGGACCTGTCAAAGGCCTTTGATAGGGTTGATCATGAGAAGCTATTAGCCAAGTTGGAGAAATATGGTATAAGAGGTGTAGCACTGAATCTGATAAGGTCATATCTCACAAACAGAATGCAAAAAACAACCAGCAAGAGGAAAGATGGCAACATAAAAACTTCAAAGTGGAAACAAGTAAGGAGCGGGGTTCCCCAGGGATCTATCCTAGGTCCATTGCTCTACATACTTTATACGAATAATTTGATACAGTGCACTGACAATAATGCTGTTATGTTTGCAGATGATACAACTATAATTACTGAAGCTGATAATTTAAATGATTGTAGATCTAGTCTCGAAAAACATATGAAAAAAATGAATAAATGGTTTAATGAAAACAACCTAATGCTTAATATAGACAAAACTCAAGTCCTATTGTTCAGAGGTGAAGAAACAGATGAGTTGAATTTAAAACACCAAGATACAAAAATCAAAACAACACAAAGTCTATCATTCTTAGGATTAAATATTGACTCTAAGCTAAACTGGAAGAGTCAAATTGGAAAACTTGCTCCAAATATAGCACGATATTGCTATGCTTTAAGGGTCATCCGAGATACAGTAGGGGTGGATGCTGCATTATCTACCTATCATGCTTACGTTCACTCAAGAATAAGATATGGGATAATCTTCTGGGCAAGATCTCCTTTAGTTGAAAGAATTTTTTACTACAAAAAAATGTTTAAGAGTAATTTTTGGAATGAAACAAACTGAAACCTGTAAAACTATATTCAAAAACTTTAGTATATTAACCCTTTACAATTTGTATATATATGAGTGTGTAATGTTTGTCATTAATAATCCTTCTGAGTTCAAAAATATAGAACATCCCTATAACACCAGAGGGAAAAATTGTTTAATTGAGGATAAGCCAAACTTCTCATACTTGCAGAGAAATGTTATACAGGGTGGCCATTTGAAAACGAAACAGACGAGATTACAGACGAAATAAAGTTTTTCGATAGAAATGCTCGGACAGGTCGATTTCTGTTTCGAGGGGGACAACTTAAGATGTAGGTTACGGACGCATAGCGCTTCAACCCTTGCTACTACAACCCTCGCCCCCAAATTTTGAATAGGGAAGATGGGGTGAGTGATACCTCATTTGGAAGGTATTTTTATACTGATTTCAGCACAGTAATTGTTTTTTCATTTTATGCATTAGTTCTCGAAATATTCTTAACTAAGTATTTGAAAATGAAGTGGTGTTTTCATGGCACTTGTAGTGTTTTGTGAAAAATCGACATTTTGAGATTCAAAACAACCATGACTGTGGCTTCCTTCCTAACTAACTAACGCATGAATATTTCGAGAACTAATGCATAAAATGAAAAAACAATTACTGTGCTGAAATCAGTATAAAAATACCTTTAAATTGAGGTATCACTCACCCCATCTTCCCTATTCAAAAATTGGGGGTGGTGGTTGTAGCAGCAAGGGTTGAAGCGCTATGCGTCCGTAACCTACATCTCAAGTTGTCCCCCTCGAAACAGAAATCGACCTGTCCGAGCATTTCTATCGAAAAACTTTATTTCGTCTGTAATCTCGTCTGTTTCGTTTTCAAATGGCCACCCTGTATATAGTTTGTTGTCAATATGGAATAATTCACCTGAAAAATTCAAAAATCGATCTCTCAGGGTACAGAAAAGTACCCTTAAAAGTTTTCTTGTAAAGAAATGCTATTATAGTTTAAACGAGTTCCTAAATGAAAGAAATTTTGAGGAACTGTAGAATTTATTTTTCTTACTCTTTTGTTTTTTTGCTTTACCTTTTGTAAATGAATTGTGATTGACAAGATCAACAACTGTATTGGTTACATGATTGAATAAATGTATCTCTCTCTCTCTAAATAGAAAGAAAACTAGTTGTTATATTTAAAAACGTAAGTTGGTATAATTTATTGTGAAACTGGAAATTGAACGATGTTTGTTTCTAAGAATTCAACAGAGCTTTACTTTAAAATTTCAAGTGCGTATCTCTAGTTTTTTTTTGAAATATTATAGCCAACGGTCTTCGTGAAGCACCTGTAAATATGCGGATTCTATATGTTCCTATTTACGATAAATCTTCAACTGGTATAATAAGACTATGTAAAGATTTTCTTTTATTCCATAGAAATTCAGCAATATTAACACAAGAATTGGACCGCTGAAAATAACTACGGAGTTGTACTGTGTGTAAACCGATAAAAACAAACGCTTCATAAGATGAAATCGATTTGAGGTGTTATTTCAAGCCTAATAGTAGAACGCTTAATGAAGTCGTGGAGCTACTGAAAAGGTTACGAGTGGAATTTTTGCCGACTCTTGAAGGAAATTCCATATAGTCTATTTACCATTCTTGCAAAACGAATATTTCTTCGTTTTCTTGAAAAACTATTAGGCTTTCTATATTACATATTCTCGTTGGCTCATAAAGAATATTTTCCAGTTACGACTGGTGAAAATTTTCTTATCATTATGATTATTATAAGTTTATGGAGTGATGAAGTGTTTTATTTCTTTTTAAGTAGAAAAATTTGCATTTAATTAACTACTTAGGTATATACTTCAATAATCCATTTCATCAAAATTCAACAAATTGTTATTATACCTTGAAGGTTTGCCGGAATAACGGATGTGTTCATCCAATCCACCTCACTTCAGACAACTCCTATTAGCCATCTTCATTTAAATTTTCAGTTGTGATATGATATAATTATTACCCTCGCACAATGTATTTAAGCCTTTGATTATCTGATATTTTTTATTTAACAAACCGAACCCAAAAAGTTAAAATCGATGATTATTACAGCAAACCCGAAAAAATTTCAATTGGTATACCACAGGGAACGGTTTTGGGTCCTTTCTTGTTCCTCATATATATAAATGAAATAGGAAGAATTTTGGATAGAGCTGTCGTAATTTCCTATGCGGATGACACTGTTGTTGTCTTTGGTGGTTCGAGTTGGGATGTTGTTTTCAGGAGGGCGGAGGAGGAGCTTAGAGAACTGTATAGTTGGCTAAATTATAGTCTCCTAAGTTTAAACCTAAAAAAGACAAAGTATATCGCTTTTTCTGTCTCCGATGTTGGTAGGCCGCTTACTATGGTTTTAAAAATTCATAACGAATACTGTGTCGACCATGTTAACTGTCAATGCGAAATAATAAAAAATGTAGAAAATATTAAATATCTAGGTGTTATTGTCGATAATCATCTGAGATGGAACGAACACGCCTATTACATCAATAAAAAAATAAGAAACTTGCTTTATCGGTTCTATCAACTGAGGGAGATTTTAAATACTAAAATGATTAGAATTGTTTATATATCATTGGTCGAATCTATACTAAGAAATTGTTTGATAGTCTGGGGGGGTTGCTTCAGGAACGCTCTGAATAATGTCTTCGTCACTCAAAATTATGTTCTCAAAGTTATATATAAAAAAAACGGACATATTCCACAGAGTCTCTATACAAAGAAGCAAATATTCTTCCCCTGAGAGCGCTTTTCATCCACAGCTGCCTCATCTATCTACCAAAAATTAGATTTATGCTTCCGGACTACACTGTAGATTATAATCTAAGAATAGGGTCATTGCGAACTAGACTATATACCAAAGCTCATACTCAGAGATTCGTAACTTACTTTGCTCCAAGATTTTTCAATAGACTTCCTCCTACCATAAAATCAACAGTAAATAACAAGAGAAACTTTAATGTAATAACGAAGAAATATATTCAGGAACACTATGGGACGTTTCTTGACTTATTATAAATAAGGATGGTGAGATGTTCATGTGAATTTCTCACGGATTTTTTTCATGAGATTTCCTCCCGTGAATGCTTTTCCCGCTGGCCGCCGGCTGGGTCGCCTTTGGCTCTTCTTTTCTCCACGGCTCCATTTCTCTTTTGCGTTCAACAGTTAAAGGTTGGGCAGAAGTTTCGCAACACGGACCTGGAATTTACTTCCTGGTTTAGCGTGAAACAGCTGTCATTCATATTTTTTTTGTTTTTTTTTTTTGTTTTGAATTTATGTATGTGAATTTTAATTGTAATTATTGTTATGATAATGATGAATAAAGATTGATTTGATTGATTTGATTTTAGCTCTAGTGCTTCTGGTACATTTTGGAACAAATCTCAGCTCTTCACTACAGAAGCGATGAATGATGCGAATATTTCAAGAGCGTAAATCTAGATAATAATCAGGAAAGTCAATAGAATATTTAGGAAAAATCGAGCAAATTTCAGCGAAGTACGAATCTATATCAAAACAACGATTTTATCAACGATTTTAGAATAAAAAAAGTCGATACATTGTACTAAATGATATGAATGAAACTATCAGATTCTTTGTATGAATAACATCATTCCATAATTAAAGTAAACCCGAGAGTAAACCCATCACAACATCTAGAGTGTAGCCAAATATTTCAAGGAATTTTCAATCGCTATCAATTCAACATCACATTTGAGTTCATAGTTTTTAGTGAAACCTAAGAAATAACGAATATAGAAGTTTTCAATATTATAAATATAAAAATATCATTTTTAAATGAAGAGATATAAGACCTTATAAAGTAAGAGCAACTTGAATCGAAATATTGGAGTTGTAATGTGATATTTGTCAAATCTGACCATCAGTCATTACCACTAGATATCATACTTAAGATGTCTAAAAACATGGTGAATGCACTCGTCAAATTTTGAATGCAATGACATTCGACCAAATTGAAAATATTAGTTTTAGTTCGTGGCGGCGCCCCAATGTCATACTTGTCATTTCGATCTTTTTTCCGTTGATTTTAATTGGATACATCAATTAAAACCCGATACTGACCAATCAAAAGCGACGTGTAACCGAGTATGATCGTGCAAAGTCGTGAAACAAAACACGAAACGTTTACTGGAATGAATTCAAATATTTGTAATAGAGAGAGTTTATTGGTATTTCAATTACAAGAATTACTTCCATAGATCATAACTATAATGAAAGATATACATATAGGTACATAATGGCACAAAACTCGTAAATAATAAATAACAAGAATCTTAATTTGTTGATAGCGCTACCTACAGTTGACATAACGAAGTTTAACTAATATTCTCAAACTTGGCAAAACAAAAGCTAATCAGTTCATACACCTGGTTTTTAGACATCTTAATCATAGATACTCTATTGAAGTAGTTTGTAACCTCAACATTCATATCCTAAAAAAAATATAACAATGAAGTAAACGAATACCTAGATAATTTGGGTAAATATGGTTTTTTGATTCGCACTGAATGCAGTTGGGCGGTATCAGATTATTGTATAAGTTGTATTGATCATATTTATATCAAAATTAAAACTGATATCGATTTGTTGAACCAGAAGTTTATTGACCGGGTTGTCTATAAATGCTAATTTCTTACGTATCGAACGAAAGAGAACAAATAAAAAAATTCAGAATATTATTTTGCTTTAATGCTTCACGAAATATGAATAATTGAATTAGAAAACCTGAGAAACATAAAACACAAAATTTTTGCATAAAAGAGCACTAAAAGACACATCTGGTTTAAGAAAACGAACCGGCACAAAAAGAAAGAACAACGCTGTAGCCACTCGAGCTCTTTTAACAAGAAGACTAGAAAGCTCATCAATATTTTAGTACGTAGTCAAGTCACATAGTCGATAGATCAACACCTACCTAGTATTTCCACAGTGACGGTATTTATTTTTTTTTTTTGTGAAATGAATAATATGTATCTTGTCTTCACGTTTCCACGTTCTATATTTACTCATCAATCTTCATTCTCTTCGTTCTCTTAGATAAGAACATTTTACATATTTAGTTATACGATTGACATCTCTGATTTTATTGTGGATATTAAGCGAAATGTTGACATAATATATATATTGAATTATGATTTAAAATCAACCAGACTTTTCCAATTTAAATCTAAATGAGTAATTAATATGCGTAGGGTTGTAGAGAAATCGAAAACTCAGATTTGCATGCAATAATATTCATCTGGGTTGAGGAAATGAGCTTTTGATATGATAATTTTGTTATTAAACCATTAAGCACTCGAACCAGAAGCTGAAGATATGCTATGCTCAGTTGTATATATGTACAGCGGACTCTCGTTAACTCGAACCTCCTTAACTCGCAATCCTCGATATCTCGAATTATTATCAGTCCCCTTGAAAAAAGCTGTCTAAGCCGAAACAATTTCCATGCATAACTGGAAATGATTTTACCATTTAGACACACAAAAATTACTCGAAATCGGTAGTATTTCCAAACTCCGCCGTACAATTCGATACGTGTCGATGAATCATTAAATATAATGATGCAATACATAATTGAATCGTGAGGTTTAGTTTTGTTTGTTGTTTAGTTTTGTAAAGGCTGTAGGAAATACAATGTTTTATATTTTTTTCTATCCCGGCTCTCCCGAGCCTCTGAGAGACCTCTCAGGATATTGGAATTTTTACGAAAAACTTATGGAAACAAGCTTAAAAAAATTGAATAAAATGCTCCTGCGCATATAATTACAAAAATTTGTCAGGAGTTGTCAGGTTGAAAATAATGTTGCCTAAAACGAAACGAACTATAAAACTTTGAACTAATCTTTTTTGACGTTTTGAATTTTAAATCAGACTTCTTCATCAGACAAACACTTAAAATATTCAGAATTCGCCAATTGGCATTTGTCAACAAAGAGAAACGTTGGTCTATATAATTACGTTAAAATTTTCTATTGTCAATTCATTTTTCAGTAAATTCATCAAAGATGTACGATTCACTTCAAAAATAAATAAATTTTTTTTTAAATAACCCTTTTATGCGCGATTTCTTCTGGAACTTCGACAAAATATCTACTGATTTCTAGTTTCGTGAAGGCTGATTTGAACAAAGGAAAATGTTTAAAAATTTCCAATTTTTTTTTTAATAATTTATCATTTTATTTTGCTAGTGCAAACATCCTCGTCTCCGACGATTTTTGTTGCCACCCATGCTCATGCTTCTAGTTGAAAAATTACTTAGCAACGTGTTTTTTCGATTTTTTGCGTTATAATTTCCAACATTCAGGTTACTGTATAAACTCTGTCTCTGTTCATGATAATTCCAAACTGAAGAAATAATGAATCTAATTAGCATGTGTTCACTTGCTAAAAATATTATCCGGCAGGAATACTTCTGCTCTTCTCTTTTTACCACTATTGATATATGGGTATCCTCAAAGCTACCATTAAGCCAATAATTTAATATAGTGTCATATCCACAACATGGAAAGTATATTATGAATCTCAATATATCTAATTTCATCTAAATGAACATATTCAAAGCAAAATATAATGTGAAAAACTGTCGAGATTTTCTGAGGAATACTCAGGAGATTTTCAGTAGTGGTAAACCTAATAATGTACCCACCTACGTGTTCATATAACATAAATATTTTTTAATATTACGAGGATTAAATTATTTTCTGTAATTATATTTTGTCTCTATCAGTTGTAACATGTATTTTAACGAAAAAGGTAGTTATTATAATGTTTTTCTTATCCATTTGATGATATTTGGTGATAATGCATATTTAAAACTCGATATACCTGCCAATATTTCGCATATCCCACTTCAAATCTTCTCCTTGTATGTTTCCATCTTTTCAACAGTCTTCTTTGAGTTTGTTAATATACCTGGAAAGGATTTTTAGAATTTTTGAATGCCAGTGCTGTTTTTCCAACTGATTGTTCCTCATTGAAACTGCGCGGACACCGCTTGCAACATAAGATCTTACGGTGTTTTGGCCTCTTTTTGTTTTCCTTTTATAGGTAAGGCATGCCATAAAGATCCAGAAATTCAACATATCAAACAACAACTAGATATTATATTTATTGCTTTAAGTAAGAGGCCAGAACTGATAGAGGATTATAAGAAAATAAAGAAAACATATGACAGAGCAATCAGGGAATTTAACAAAACTACTACTCTAAAATAATAAAATCATCCAACAATAAAACAAAAACAACATGGCAAATCATTAACAGTTTGAAAGGTAGTTCCAGTAAAGAAACTACACCCACTGTTCCAACTGGCAATCCTCAAAATATTGTAGAAAGGTTCAATCATTATTATGTCAATATGGCCCCCAATCTAAGTAAAAATCTCCCCAAAGTTGAAAATTACACAAAAATCCAGAGAAACGAAAAGTCAATGTTTATTTTCCCAGTCACATCTGAAGAAATAATAAAAACAGTGATTTCAATGAAAAACAACTCGTCAAGAGGATATGATGAAATTTCCATGGGCATAATAAAGAAATCCATCAAACCGGTCGCAGATATACTTGCTCACATGATTTACAGATCACTCACAGAAGGAATATTTCTAGAACCCTTGAAGATGGCATTGGTGAAACCAATTTACAAAAATGGCTGCATTGAACAAATAGAAAACTACCGTCCAATAAATATGTTAACATCATGGTCTAAAATATCCGAGAAAACACTGGCAAACCGCCTAATATCCTTCTTCAAGAAAACTAGAGTGCTATCTGCTCATCAACATGGATTTATAAATGGGAAAAGTACAGAAACTGCAATATACGAACTACTGCCACAAATCTTAGAGGCAATTGATGATGGACAAATTCCTCTGGCATTGTTCCTGGACTTAATAAAGGCGTTTGACTGTGTTGACCACACAATACTACTAGGGAAATTAGAACTATATGGTATCAGAGACAACCAACTGAAATTATTACGAAGTTACCTAGAGAATAGAACACAAAAAGTCAAAATAACGATCAATGATATAACATATATGTCCTCAGAAGAAGAAGTCACGATGGGAGTCATACAAGGAAGTATCCTGGGACCCTTTCTCTTCATAGCCTATATCAATGACCTTCCAGCTATATTGGTAACTATCCAAGAGATAATAAAAGATATCATAAAGCAATGCAAAACCAACATAACAATTTATGCAGACGATACTAACATCCAAGCATCTGCAGACAAGGTACATACAGTAACACAAAATGCTGATATCATATTTGGCCAAATCGAAAACTGGTGTACAAAAAATGGACTCAAATTGAACACAAAGAAAACAGAATGCACCTTCTTCCACACAGAGAGAACAAAATACACCATTTCTAACAGCGTAACATTGAGTAACATAAACACAGTACCAGCTGAAAAAGTCAAATTTCTAGGAATCTGGCTGAATAATAACATGAAATGGAAGGTACATATTGAAAATTTGAATGAAAAATTAAATACAGTAATTTATACACTCAATGTTATGAAACATCATGTTCGAGAAAAGGAGTTGAAAATACTGTACTTTGCCAATTTTCAATCACTTATCTTATGGAATCATATTCTGGGGAAATAGCATACTACATAACAGAATATTCTTGACTCAAAAGCGGGCCACCAGAGCTATGTACCATATGAAATATCGAGATACATGCAGAGGTGTTTTTAAAAATGCAGGTATCCTAACATTCTCAGCAATTTATGTCCTTCGATGCTCATTTTTCCTTCTCAGCAACCAGAAATTGTTTGAGCCATTCAAAAATCACAACACCTCTAGGAGAACATACCCATACATGTGCCCTAGAAGACATTTATCTCTCACCCAAAGCAGCACAGAATATATCTTCATGAAGATCTACAACAACCTACCCAAGAACTTCCATGTTATAAGCAACATCAAAATATTCAAAAAAGAATTAATCAATTTCCTTCTAAACAGTGAACCATATAGCCTAGATGAACATTTCCAAAATTGCAGCATCATCTTATCAAGTTGAAATCTCTTTTTTTCAGATTAAATTGCATTTGACCTGTCTTCTTTTCTTTGTATATTACAATGACTGTAGAGGAATCAATAAATCTTTTTTTTTTTAACGTCCGTGTGAGGGGAAAAGCCTTTATGGGCGCCGAGAGGGTCCGCACTCTCGGTAGTGTGAGACTCCAAGATCTTGTTTGGATACTCACTACAAACCCCTCACACAATCCATGGAGGAGATCTTCATCCTGCCCTTGTAGCATCTCTTGACAAAATAGAGGAGATGCAAGTGGCTTCTAGAGTTCATGGGACCTGATGATATGAAGTGACCCGAGCAACACTGCTTTCTGCATTCTGTGCGCCAATACCTCGGCCAGAGATCTGCAGACCGGATATTCTTCAGTTCATCTACGTAATTTGCTCTCATTCCACCGAGACATCCTATGATTAGTACGACCATCCTAATTTTATGACCTGGATATAAAGTTCTAAGCTCGAACATAAGTTCTTTGTATTTTTGCCTCTTCTGTTCTTCTTTCATCCCAACATTATTTTCAGCAGGGGAGGAGAATTCCACGACAAATAACTCCTTCAGCTCCTTGTCCAGCAGAAGCAAGTCTGGCTTATTAGCATTGATCTTCCGTGTTGTTGAGACAGGATAGTTCCAGTATATGCGAGCTCTGTCGTTCTGGACCACCACTTCAATCTACAGAGGTACATATGGTAGCCGCAACAAATCATCAATAAGAGTCTGCGTGAAATTCAGAAAACACGCATGCAAAGAACAAGCAGTAGATAGTTATATGGACTGTTTGGATGGTTGAAAAAATCGCAATTTTCAAGTCAAATTTCCATGCCCACGATATTCATAATTGTTTTTTGTTTGTTGATTGACGAGAAGCCAACAAATGTGTAAAAAAATGAATTCTTCGGGTTTTCATTTTTCACAGTTCGATTTTTGGAAATTTTGATAAAAAAAAAGGTTCAACATTGCAGAGGAACAAAAATAAATTTAAAATGAACAGGGAATATTTGATTAAATATGTCATTTAATGAGAAATAATTATGGTCTAGGATCGTAGACCGAAAAATTTTGAGGAGAGAACCACTATTAGTAGGAATTCATCAAGACAAGTAGCTTGTCATTGACCAACTACTTGACTTGAAAATCAAGCTCGTGAAAAATTACATACTCGACATTACTTGATTTTAGATATTTATTGCTTGACTTGATATTAATCACTTGATATGCACGAGTCGCATGGCATACATTTCTGCAATCTCGTGCGCGTTTAGACTAAATAAGGGGATTTCTCGCGCGCCGAGAGACTGAAGCATTCGCCAGTATGACTTTATTAGAAGTTTCCTCACATTTCTATGAAATATATTGTTATATTTTGGTAGATTCAGAAATATCTTTCCAAACTTGGCCAAAATAGCCAAGGATTTTTTATCAACGCCAGCATCTTCAGCTCCTGTTGAAAGACAATTTTCCAGAGCTGCTCTTTCAGTTACAAAAACCCACAATAGGTTAGGCGACAAATCTATAAGATGCCTCATGTGTCTTAGATCTTGGATGGAAAATTATGAAATCAAACAAAGCCTGAAGGTTTCTCAACATTAGGAAACTTTATTTTTTGATTATTTTTCATTTTGTTATAATTTATAGTGATTTAATTCATGTTTCTATAAAAAAATATATATTTTGGGTTTTTTTATAAAATAAGTTTAATAAATTAAAGTGTTTTTACAAAGTTTCTTCTCATCTCATCATTTTTTTATTGATGTGACACTACACAATAAATTTGCTGAAAATCAAGTAGCTTGATATGATTCAAGTACATACTTGATAAATAAATATGTAATTGACTTGATTGAAAAACTGCTACTTGACCTGATTTCAATTCAAGCTCAAGACAAGTTGCTTGAAAATCAAGCCAAGTCGTGAATCCCTAATTATTATTGTCATTGATACCTATTTCTCAATTGCACGTAGAAAAATCATTTCAACTTAACCGTCATCGTGGATAATCTTTTCATTTATTTAGCGTTTGGGTCTCTCTACACAGAAACAAAATACAACATATCAAGTGACGAAAAAACATCTAATTCATTCATAAAATATACTAACTGATACTTTCGTCACTTGATTTGTTGTATTTTGTTTCTGTGTCGAGAGACCCAAACGCTAAATAAATAAAATAGTTTTTCATAGTTTCATTTATTCATATAGTAATGACTATTTGTCTTTTCAAAAAGAAATTGAATGGAAATATTTTTTGATATTCATATTTCGCGAATATTCGCGAAGTATGAATATTCAGCAGGAATAAAAAAAGATGACATTATCAGATTTTGAATGTATTGGCTCCATTCTGAAATCAGTTGTTCTCGATCAATTCTAGTGATCAATAGTTTTTCTTTCGTTTGATTTTCTACACTCGATCGCTATGCAACGCGAAACACGCAATTTGACCCAAGAGGAATGTGCCCAAGCGGTAGTTTTGCGAGAAGAAGGGTGGACATACACAAGAATTGCAGAAAGGTTTGGAGTTTCCCATACAAGTGTGTCCAGAATGTTGCAGCGATTCAGGGAGACAGGTGTCCGAAGACCAGGACAGGGTAGACCACGGGTAACAACTGCCATTCAAGAACGTTACTTGAGAGTTTCTTCGTTGAGATAACGGTTTGCAACCGCTCGCCTCTTTCAAAATCAGCTTGAGCAAACTCATGGGGTGCAAATTAGCACTCAGACAATAAGAAATCGCCTCAGAGAATATGATTTAAGGCCTCGTGTCGCAGCAAGAGGCCCAGCTCTTACCCCAGCCCATCGAAGGGCGCGTTTGGATTTTGCGAGAGAGCATATCCAATGGGAAGAGACTGATTGGGAAAGAGTTCTCTTCACAGATGAGTTTAGATTCTGCCTCTACCATTGTGGTCGACGTTCCCTTGTATACAGACGTCCACATGAAAGATATGCTCAGTGCAATTTCCTGAATACTACTGGTTTCGGGGGAGGATCGATTATGGTATGGGGTGGAATATCTTTGACTGCTCGCACAGACCTAGTGGTCGTTGATAATGGAGCTATGAATGCTGAAAGGTACATAAGGAACATTCTTGAAGAGCATGTATTGCCATTTGCCTCATACATTGGTGAACATTTCATTTTTATGGACGATAATGCCAGACCCCATCGTGCGCGCATCGTTCAGGAGTACCTTGAAGAGGTTGAAGTCTCTCGAATGGAATGGCCAGAAATCTGGGAAGGATGAGATCAGAACATTTTAAGATCACTCATTTTGAGTATGGACCGTCGTTGCCGAGCTGTAATTAACGCAAGGGGTGGAATTACCAAGTATTAAATCACTTATCAGCATTCCAGCATTTTGAAAATTGTTTATTTCTCTTCTTTCACATAAGATTCGGTGAAATCCTGAATTTTTCTTCCATTTAATGAGAGGCCATAAAAAATAAGTTATAAAGTCAATGTAGAGTTAACTTTCATTACAATTGAGATTTTCAGAATGTGCGTTCATTTTTTTGCGCAGTGTATTTTTAAATTATGGACATCAGAACGAAATGTCATTTCATTATACAGGGTGTTTCCTAAACATGCGGCAAAAATTCAGGGGGTTGTTCCTTGGACTATTCTAAGAATATTTTGCCCTTTGATGATTTTTGAAAAACCTATTTGTTTCGAAGATATAGGGGAAACAAAATTTCAGATAATAACATTTTATTATGAAAAATTACATGAAAATTCAACTCAACCTACAAAAACTGTTGAAAATGACCACCTCTAGCCAGCATACAAGCATCCAATCTTCTCCTCATTGACTGCCGAACCCTTTCAAAAACACCAGGATCATTTCTTATTAAGTTACACCCAGCAATGATCCGATTTCGCAAGTCTTCCACATTTTCTACTGGAGTGGTATAAACTAATGATTTTAGTCAAAAAACTGGCCGTTTTTAGTAATTGGAATGTTGTTAAACAAATTTAAAAATAAATTGTACCTACTTAGTAAACACAGTGCGGTACGCATTTTTATTTAAACTATTATTAATTTTAAAAATATGAAAAATGTTGTTCGCCCTGTATCTTCGAAACAAAGAGGTTTTTCAAAAATCATCCAAGGACAAAACATGCTTAAAATAGTCCAAGGAACAACCCCCTGAATTTTTGCCGCATGTTTAGGAAACACCCTGTATAGGTGCGGAGTTTGGTTGATTAATACTTTCATGAACAACAATGTGATGTACCATGAAGAGTTCTTCTTTTTTCATGTAAAGCCAATCCACACGCGTAGGGTATGACTTATTCTATCACATTTTCTGATAAATCGATGACATTACACTTCACTAAGCTCTTAGCATACTTGTCCATAAAGCCAGCTACGAAATTAAACTGCTGAATAGTGAAGCTTTACTTTATTGGAGTTTCAAGTATTCTGATCCGAAATTATTAATCATAAACGCAATTTTGATGGTTGCAGCAAGAATATTGATATAAAAGTAAAAGGGGGAGATTAAACATGGGTCTTGAAACTGTTCAATTAGAAGATAGAGAATAAGCTATACAGATATAGATGTTAAATTACAGTTCCACGAATTATTCCACCTATCAGTCGTAGATGATGTGACGACCTAGATCCAATTGATTTAATATCATATAGTAACCGCTTATTGTGATGCTGGTAATTTTGAGCAATATCTATAATAACTAGCTGACCCGGCGAACTTCGTACCACCCTATAATCAAGAAATATCTGTTACTTTTTTATCTGAATCAAGTTAATTTCTTTATTAAGTATTGCTGTTGGAATATTAATAAATCAAAATTATTCCAAGAACAAAGTGTTTATTATTCTTATGCTTTATGATGCACAATATTCTTAGTTTTATTTTCTGGAGCGTATATAAATAGTGTTGTTGGTATTTCGACACGGGAACAGGCGACATATAACTGGCCATGTGAAAAACATGAATTTTCAAGATTTCATTTTTAAAAAATGCCTTGCAATATTGAAAAACCACGTTCATTGTTCCAATAGCAACGATATGCAGTGTACTGTAGTCAATTTCTTTGTTATAATTAAATGCAGCTCTATAGGGGTTGAACACAACACTTCTATTTTGTTTTTTAATTTTTATTTTTTCTCAAAGATTTGAACAACCACTAAACATCCATGCCCTACCACAGATCAACCCCGACCGATATTCATTCATTAATTTTTTCTCGCTTGTTAGGCTCAACCTTTTGTTATGTACCCAGTCTCAAATTTGTTGGGTGTCTCCTAATTTTCCCACATGTATTACATTTAATTCACACTCGCTCATCCTTATGTCCACATACAATTTTTATTTTTTCTCAAAGACTTGAACAACAACTAAACATCCATGCGCTACCACAGATCAACTCTGTCCGATATTCATTCATTCATCTTTCTCGCTTGTTGGGCGCAACTTTTGGTTATGTGTACCCAGTCACAAATTTGTTCTATTTCTCCTAATTTTTCCACATGTATTACATATAATTCACACTCGCATTCATGCTTATGTCAACATACAATTTTTATTTTTTCTCAAAGACTTGAACAACCACTAAACATCTATGCCCTCACTGAGATTCGAACCCGGACCTTCGGTGCCGCAGTCAAGTTCTCTGCCGACCACGCCACGGAAGCGGCTCTGACCGATTTAGTTGCAAAGAGCATATAAACATTATAAACTACGTTTCTTTGTTTCAATGTCAACTACGTGAATTATGCAACTTTCGTATTTTTTTCTTACATAAGAACATTCTCCTAATAATAACAAATACAACAAAAAAAGAATCAGTGAAATCGGTCCAGCCATTCACGCGTGATGACGTGACCAAGGGAAAAAGGATTCAAAACTTTTTAATTACCAAATAAAAAATAAGGGTTGATCGTAGAGGGGTGAAAATATAGGGTTGCATGTATTTTTGTATGATGTATCATAAAAAAATAAAAACAAAAAATTTTGTCTGAAAAATAAAAAAAAAAATTAAGGGGTGGACCACCCTTAACATTTAGGGGGATGAAAAATAGATGTTGTTCGATTCTCCCCCCTGACTTATATCCTCGCTAAGGATCACGAAAATCGGTCGAGCCGTTTCGGAGGAGTTCGATTACGCACCCCGTGACAGAAGAATTTTATATATTAGACTCGCTCTGCTCGCCGAAGGGGCTCCGCCCCTTGGACCCCGTCACTATGCCGGTAGATCCTTCACTGGGTATCCCTCTAGAAAATAAAAGATTTTTTTCGGAAACCTTGTATCGTTAGCTGATTTTAGACGATTCACTCGGTATCCTATGCTGATTCTAGGGTATGACTTCTTTCCTAGAACATACCGTTTCGCCCTTGCTCACATGAAAATATTTGATGCAAATAACTTTCCATGACGACAAATCAAGGGCGGTCCTAGCCTTAAATTTTGAGGGGGTTCGCCGTTATGTGCTTCGAGTATTTCTATGGGACCAAATCCCAGATTATACCGATATCAAGCCTTACCTCTCAAAAATATTTATATTTAGATATTCATTTGAATATTTATATAAGGCGTACAACTTTGCGTCCGCTGTTTTGAAATAGATGGCTGTAACGGTAAGTGGTAGTAGAAATAAATATATCGTAGATGTCATACAATAAGTTTAGGTATTTGTGAACATAACGCCATTGACATGTTAGTCGATTTGTGTCTGCATCATAAAGTTATTCACGATTAACCATGTTAGCTTACGAGCCAAATTCTCGTCATTTGCGGGAGGTTTCAATTTTCCATTAAAATATGAAAAAATCCGCGGCTGAGGTTCATCGAATGCTTTCAAATACCTATAGTGAGAACGATATTGGTGGAAGAACGTACCAACGATATTGTTTATGTCTAGGTTTAGTTATTTTCTGGTACATCTGTAAAATGGCTTGTTCCGTTTGATTAAATAAATAAAGATATAGATGAGTGGTTTCAACGCTTCAAGAATGGTGATTTTGATGTCGAAGACCAGCATCGCGGTGGAAGAGAGAAGTTTTTTGAAGATGCAGAATTGGAGGCAATAATTGATCAAGACTCATGTCAAACGCAACAATAATTGTAGGATCAATAGGAGTGACACTAAAAGCCATTTCAAAACGCCTGAAAGTCATAGGAATGACTCAGAAACAAGGAAATTGGGTGCGGTACGAGTTGAAGCCGCGAGGTGTTTGAACGACGTTTATTTACTTGTGAACAGCTGCTTGCAAGAAAAAGACGGAAGGGGTTTCTGCATCGGATTGGGACTGGAGACGAAAAATGGGTTCATTACGATAATCCCAAGCGCATAAAATCATGAGGATATCCTGACAATGCTTCCACATCGACGGCCAAACCGAATATTCACGGTTCTAAGGTCATGCTCAGTATTTGGTGGGACCAGCTCGGCGTAGTGTATTATGACTGAAAGAATCACAGGCGATCGTTATCGAACGCAATTAATGCGTTTGTACCGAGCATTGAAAAACAAACCGTCGCAATACAACGAGAGAGAAGATGAATTGATTTTACTGCATGACAATGCTCGACCCCATGTTGCGAAAGTAGTCAAGATATACTTGGAAACGTTAAAATGGGAATTCCTACCCCACAACCCTACCCGACGTATTCTCCAGACGTTGCTCCCACGGACTATCACTTGTTCCAATTAATAGCACACGGCCTGGCTGACCAACACTTCCGATCTTATGAAGAAGTAAAAACTTGAATCGATTCGTGGATCGCTTCAAAAGATGACCAGTTTTTTCAATTCGTAAGCTGTCCGAAAGATGGGAGAAAGTAGTGACCAGCGATGGGCAATACTTTGAATGATAAATGTATAACCAGTTTTTTACAATAAAGCCTCGAATTTCGCAAAAAAAGTTGTACCCTTATGTATTTGTTGTATTATAATGCCATTATTTACTTATCAGGGTTTTAACCATTCAGGTAGAAATTTAAAAAAAATTAGATTGTTAAATATGAAAAAAAGAAGACAATTGGCAACTACATCACAAAATCTAATTTGGTCTTTAAAACTTTGAACCCTTTGAAAACCTTGTAATCACAGCGTCCTCGTCAACATCAATGTCCCTATAAATGTTCAGGAGGACAAAATACTCCATAAAAATGGAAGCAAACTACTAAATATGTCGTTTTCCACTGAATCTTGTCATCTGAATCTTATTATCCTCTATGATAGAAAAACTTTATTCAAATCAACAGAATTTTCTCACACCAAAATATCACAGCGATATATATCGATATTTTACTCTTACATATTTCGATACATTTCGATAGTGTCAGAAATTATCGATACAATATACAGGGTCTTTCACGAGGAACCTCACCCATGTTTATACGGGAAACTACTAAACGTATTTTCATGAAATTCAGCACTTATAAGTATTTCACGATGCTGATGAAATCTAAAATATTTTCAAGGCATGAACACCTCCGGTTTTTCCGGAAATGACGTCAACTTCCGTTTTTCAAATTAGAACACCATTTTTTTATTGCAGAAATAGATTCCTTAGAAAATTTCAAGTTATTTTGGTGTAACATTTTTCAGTTTTGGTTGGAAAATTCTCTCTGAGCGGGAAAATTCGAAAAAAAAATCTAAAATAGAGCTCCGCTGAAACAAGAATAACTTCGAGGTTTTTGGATGGAAAATTTTCATTTTTGGGATTTTTCAAGATGTAAGATTGATGTATCCACTTTAAGAATCGAAATCGCGATTCATGATACAGGGGGTGAAAAAATCGCTTTCAAAGTTAGGGATGACAAAATCGTGAAAAATCAATTTTTTCAAAGTAGAACCCCATTTTTTTATGGCAGATATTGAATCTACGTTAAAAAATAATGTGAGTGTATGCATCACACCTTTGCCCTAAAGTGGATATTTTCTGAGTTATTCACAAAAAACTGTTTTTCGTCTTGAATTTTCAGCTATTTCTTTTCCCTTCACGCCAAAAAGATGAAATTTTCAGGAACTGTTACTTAAACCATGTTTTAGATTTTACTACCCTAATATGCAAGAGAAAAAAGTTACAGGTTGTTCCTAAATAGATGGCGAATTTTGATTCGAATTTGTATCGGAAACCTCTTTATTTCAACTAATCGGCCATCGGTTTTCTCTCCAGTGATAAATAAATAATTCCTTATGAACCATATGCAAAAACTTACCATGTTTTACATTCTTTTTTTTTAATAATAGATATCATTAATTACATCTGCCAAATTCCTCTTTATTCAGTAGCATTTTGTGTTTACTATTAATTTGGTGATAATTCGTATTAAGTTATAAAATCAATCACTATGCCTAATTTTACCAATGAAGATTATTTAAATCTCATTCTACTTCATGGAGAATGTAATAAAGTTGTAGATAGAACGATTCGACTGTTCATTGAGAGGTTTCCTGACCGACCCAGACCAACGAGAGATACCATTAACAGAACCATGACAAACTTGAGAAATTCTCTAGTTATAACTGCGAGAGTTTGCCATGGTTCTCCTAATAGTAACTTGAAGTCGGTTTCAAGAAGGGGTGAAAAATCTACAGCATGGTTCAGATAACAGTTCCTGAAAATTTCATCTTTTTGGCGTGAAGGGAAAAGAAATAGCTGAAAATTCAAGACGAAAAACAGTTTTTTGTGAATAACTCAGAAAATATCCATTTTAGGGCAAGGGTGTGATGCATACACTCACATTATTTTTTAACGTAGATTCAATATCGGCCATAAAAAAATTGGGTTCTAATTTGAAAAAATTGATTTTTCACGATTTTGTCATCCCTAACTTTGAAAGCGATTTTTTCATCCCCTGTATCATGAATCGCGATTTCGATTTTTAAAGTGGATACATCAATCTTACATCCTGAAAAATCCCAAAAATGAAAATTTTCCATCCAAAAACCTCGAAGTTATTCTTGTTTCAGCGGAGCTCTATTTTCGATTTTTTTTTCGAATTTTCCCGCTCAGAGAGAATTTTCCAACCAAAACTGAAAAATGTTACATCAAAATAACTTGAAATTTTCTAAGGAATCTATTTCTGCAATAAAAAAATGGTGTTCTAATTTGAAAAACGGAAGTTGACGTCATTTTCGGAAAAACCGGAGGTGCTCATGCCTTGAAAATATTTTAGATTTCATCAGCATCGTGAAATATTTATAAGTGCTGAATTTCATGAAAATACGTTCAGTAGTTTCCCGTATAAATATGGGAGAGGTTCCTCGTGAAAGACCCTGTATAGATATCGATAGTTTTCTGACCTTTGCCCATCCCTAGTGTGGATTTGCCGAACGCAGTCATAACCATAAACAAAGATTTCTCTATGATCATAATGTCAGTCATACGCATGTCTTAAAATTTTGTTGAAATATAAATAGTATATTGTATTCTTTAATAATGAATAAAAAATAACCGATATCAACCAAATTCTCAGATCTCATTTTTCCAGAAATGGCAATTTCTTTCTTTGAAGAATTTGGGAGAAATGAATAATCAAAATGTGAGCGTCAGTCTTTCAAGAAAGTTATTCATGCTTATAGGTTTGTAAAAAATTTTTAGAGAATATTGAATAATAATATAATCCCAACATTAAGATTTTAAATTAGCACATTTCTTCTTTATAGAGACATGTATGATGCATAAGTCCAAATTTAATTGATGATTGGGTGGGAAAAATTGACAAAAAAAGTTTATGTTTGTTAGTTAAGTTGTAATCCTTTTTATGGTCCTTTTTTTGTTTATTTAATAGTTACAATAGACAATTATTAGCATATTTTTCTCTGAATTTCAACTTTGAAAGAAAATTTGTCGTTTTATGTCTTGCCGATGAAAATATTGATATTCTTGTAAGTCAATTCAAAATGAATAATAGATATATTTTAAGGGCTATCATTCCATTGGATATTTACTTGTGAGCCCTAAAATGAAGTTACATTTATTCAATTGACTCATTAATAGAAATATTACCTGAAATAAAGAAATTGCATTCAATGTTTATTTTCAGTTTTGACAAATATTGAATTTACATAATCGTTCGATAAGATCTATGAAAAGACCTACAGTGAGATTTTTGTTTTAGGAATATTCAGTATAGCTGTAATAAACAAACTGAAAAGAGGCAGAATGAATAATAGATCTACCTTTCGGATACCCATATCTGAGAAATCAGGTTATAAGAAGTCCCTCATTTCCAAGGTTTATCAATACATTTTTCAGTTGAGCAGCAAATTATTCTTCTATTCCATATTTTGTGAAGAAATACAATATAATTGCAACAATTTGAAGGACCTATTGGAAATTCCTGACGAACTGAGGAGTTTTTTAGTATCTGAAGATTGTATTGATGCTATGTTATAGAACGAGACTTGTGGCTCTGGGTTTTACTCAGAAGTGAATTACACAGGGCAATTTATGTCCTATATAGTAAATAAAATTTTGATAGATATAAGTTTCAAAAGATCAACAATTGATCATAGTATTTACATAAATCAAAAAATAATTGGCTTACTATTGTTGCATTGTACGTGGATGACTTTTTGTTTCAACTAATGTTAATTCTGAATTAATTTTCTGATAGAAAATTTTATGATTAAGAAATTAGGGGAAGCTAAAAAATGATTAGGGATGAATATTACTAGAAATTATGGAAAAGGTAGTAAAGCTATCGATTATATTCTTCAAATATGTATTGCAATAATTCAACATGTCTGATTGTGAACATGTGAAAACTAAATTGAATTTTGATTCAACAAAAGAGAGTTGTAATGATAAACCATATAAGAAATCAATAGGTTTATTAACATCTTTAGCAGTATTAACTAGTCCTGATATAGCATACTCTGTTAATTTCTTGAGTCAATTTGATAATTATCTCATTGTTGAACACTGGAAAAATGCAAAACTCATTTCAAGATACAAAGATCATTGTTCAATTTTTACTTCAGTCAAAAGGAACTGAGTATTTGAAATCGGTACTAAAATTGTATCGGCCAATACTATTGACCCATATTAGTGGGTTTGACTTGATTTTTTCAAATGTTAACTTTGGATCTGAATCAATGAAAATTTTAATTCTGACCAAAATGAAAAGCAATGAATAAATCAGTAGGATAGCATTTTTGAAATGGCCATATAGCACCTATTCCTATAACGATTAAAAGATTGGAAACTTTAGTGAACAAATAGGTAGGTATCTACATTTGTATACAAATTTGATCATTCATGACATGGAAATTTTCAATAAATAGTTGCTTTTTAAAGTATTTTATACCTTCATTGAATTGCTGCAAAATTGATACCAATTTCGAAAGTGACTGCCATGTTAAAATTCTTCATATACTGAATGATCCTTCAAAATTTATTTCTGTCGTAACATTTTGACTAGTATTTCAACTGATATATTCCATACGTTATTGAAATCAATATCTTCAAAGTACTATTCAAAAGACTTAATAATTTAGAAGAATATGTCTTTCTCAATTTCATAGTCATATATGATATGATGCATAAGTCCAAATTTAATTAATTCACATCTAAAGTGAATGTTATTTTTAGAAATATTCAGTATAGCTATAATAAACCAACTAAAAAGAGACATAATGAATAGACTTGCCTTTCAAATACCCATGGCCTATGTTACCTCATAAGCAATTACCTACAATATCTTATCTTGGTGAAACCTTTTTGAGAAATCAGGTGATAAGTTTGAGAGTCTCTAATTTCCAAGGCTTATTAATACATGTTTCAGTTGAGCGGAATATAATATAACAGGGTATATATAGTTGAAATTATTAGTATGAAAGATTTGACTTATTCATTATAAATTCAACAGCACTGCACTCAAATTCTTCAAAAACGGAGTGGTCACTTATATTTTTGCACTCCTCTGTCGTAAAAGTGTATATTTTAGATATTCAAAAAACACATGGAAACTTTCGACTGTTATCTGACTAACTTGGCTCTTTTTTTCCAGTAATAAAGCCAATTGTGAATTATCTATAAGGAGTTTTTCTATCTGTTTAATACTGTTTCATAGTAGCATAACTTTTACTCCAATCCAAGACTGAATTGATGAATGAAGCTTCTGTTCTCTTTGGTACTTCCATCTTCTGTCGCAATAAATTCAAATTCTCACGAAAGGGAATGTAGTTTTATAGTTTGTGGAAAATAAACGAAAAATTCCTGAAATAAAGTAACATTCATCCAAATAATACAAACCCTTCAAACGAACCTGAGTTGAGGAAAATGCATTCGATGGTGATATCAATGTTCATTTCCAAATTTTGACAAATATCTATCGAATTTTCGATTCGCCGAAGACTTTGCATTTTATCTGTCGGCATTTATTTAAATATTGAATAACAATTTTGGAAACTGCAAACTTTTTCAAGAACTTTCATATATCGAAATGGAGTATTTATTATTAACATGACACTGACAGCCAAATTGTCCACAGATACCACAGAAATATTGGACTTGAAATGTCAAAATGATCCGAAACACCCCGTATACTCGAAAACCGCGGGGAGAATCGAAGGTTTGGGATTTTTCCCGGGATCTCCAGACGATTTTGAGGGGGGTCTTATTCTTGTCATTTTTGCTCTAGATGGTCCCGTTTGGGCTGTGATTTTACGTTTAAAGTTTGACGTATATGTGCAAGCGGTTTTATATATACTTAGATAAAAATAATAATTAGCCTGCTCATAGCAGCTTACAATTGATTTTTGAACCTGTAACCTGTCAAAGCGTCCCTGTTCAGAGTTACGAACGAAGCCGTGTGGAACGCATTCAATAATTCTTTTATTGCTCTGTGGAACGTGAGAAAGTGATCGGAGGCCGTCTCCTTTACGTCACAGAGAGACCCATGAATGATGGTTGATTCAAAAATTATGGATATAGAATCACTTCATGAGGTTCGTCAAGCCATGTCGTCAAGCCAGACGGCGTTGGACATGACAAAATGTCAAAATGTTGGATATCGATGAAAGAGTGCTAAGGGGACGGACGTTTGGGAAATAAAATGCTGCGTTTCCACAAGTTCAAGATTCTAGGAGGAGCATATTATGAATTTCTTAGACTGGTCAAATTGCACCTAAGTATTCTCCACCAGCAATCACTTGGAGGCCTACAATGATAACACATAAAATGAACCAAATCTATAAAAAAATAATTGCAATTTGAGGATAAACATAACTATTTCCACGTTTCGAAGTGCGATGGCAGTTAAGGAATGCAAACAAAAGAAGAAGCTTGCGTTCTGGCGGACAATCAATAGTCAAAGACAGGCCAAATCACATATCTCCTACTCGATGAGTTGAACTAACACTGTCTTGTGAGGTTATATTTGAAGAACATAACGGGCCAATGGAGAAGTCCCCAGTCTACCATAGTAAACCACATTTTTTTTGGCAAAATTCGATTTTATTATTTAACATACTCGTAGTTGCCTTCAAGGGTTATACAGCGATTATAGCGATCTTCCAACTTTTCGATACTTTTCGAGTACTTCTTCATGGGCGCTGAATTTCTTTCCAGCGAGCATTTTTTTGAGGTCTGAGAACAGAAAAAAGTCGGTGGGAACCAGATCTGGTGAATATGGTGGATGCAGAAGCAATTCGAAGCCCAATTCAAGCAATTTTGCTATTGTTTTCATTGATTTGTGACACGGTGCATTGTCTTGATGGAGCAGCACCTTCCTTTCAAATCGTTTTTGAACGATTTCATCCTTTCAACGACCGAATAAAACTAGTAATCGATGTTCATGGTCTGGCCCTTTTGGAGGTAATCAATAAATATTATACCTTGCGGATCCCAGAATACTGATGCCATAACGTTGCCAGCTGACTGTTGTGTTTGTCCTCGCTTTGGATTCGGCTAATGGTGTGCAGTCTACTAGCTGACTGTCATTTGGACTCCAGAGTGAAATGATGGAGCCATGTTTTATCCATTGTCACATATCGACGCAAAAATTCAGGTTTATTGCACTTAAACAGCTTTAAACACTGCTCAGAATCATTAACACTTTGTTACTTTTTATCGATTGTGAGCTGTCGCGGCACCCATTTTGCACACAGCTTTCTCATGTACAAATATTCGTGAATGATATGATATGTACACGTTCAGATGATATCTTCACAATATATAATCCTCACGAAAATTTGCATAAACAATCGTTTTTCTATTTGGCAACTGATTTATCAGTTGCAGCTTAATCCGATTGGTATTACTTCAATCCTCGAAAAACAAATTCTCAGAAGTATGTATATAACTCCGTGACCTACGCTTGAAATTCCGTAAGAGAATTATTGAGATTCAATTTTGAATCAAATCATCTTGTTCTAAAATTCGTAAATTACATTCATTTGGGTGAATTCATTATGGAACAAGTGTGTGAAAAAAGTAGGCCAAGATACGTCACAAAGGCATAATTTATACTTCATATGGTTACATTTACTCTGCTAATACTGAGATTCATCGACACATATGCTTGATTGCAGGAATAAAAAAAGATGAGATTATCAGATTTTGAATGTATTGGCTCCATTCTGAAATCAATTGTTCTCGATCAATTCTAGTGATCAATAGTTTTTCTTTCGTTTGATTTTCTACACTCGATCGCTATGCAACGCGAAACACGCAATTTGACCCAAGAGGAATGTGCCCAAGCGGTAGTTTTGCGAGAAGAAGGGTGGACATACACAAGAATTGCAGAAAGGTTTGGAGTTTCCCATACAAGTGTGTCCAGAATGTTGCAGCGATTCAGGGAGACAGGTATGAATGTCCGAAGACCAGGACAGGGTAGACCACGGGTAACAACTGCCATTCAAGAACGTTACTTGAGAGTTTCTTCGTTGAGACAACGGTTTGCAACCGCTCGCCTCCTTCAAAATCAGCTTGAGCAAACTCATGGGGTGCAAATTAGCACTCAGACAATAAGAAATCGCCTCAGAGGATATGATTTAAGGACTCGTGTCGCGGCAAGAGGCCCAGCTCTTACCCCAGCCCATCGAAGAGCGCGTTTGGATTTTGCGAGAGAGCATATCCATTGGGAAGAGGCTGATTGGGAAAGAGTTGTCTTCAGAGATGAGTCTAGATTCTGCCTCTACCATTGTGATCGACGTTCCCTTGTATACAGACGTCCACATGAAAGATATGCTCAGTGCACTCTTTCCCAATCAGCCTCTTTCCAATGGATATGCTCTCTCGCAAAATCCAAACACACCCTTCGATGGGCTGGAGTAAGAGCTGGGCCTCTTGCCGCGACACGAGGCCTTAAATCATATTCTCTGAGGCGATTTCTTATTGTCTGAGTGCTAATTTGCACCCCATGAGTTTGCTCAAGCTGATTTTGAAGGTGGCGAGCGGTTGCAAACTGTTGTCTCAACGAAGAAACTCTCAAGTAACGTTCTTGAATTACCCGTGGTCTACCCTGTCTTGGTCTTCGGACATTCATACCTGTCTCCCTGAATCGCTGCAACATTCTGGACACACCTGTATGGGAAACTCCAAACCTTTCTGCAATTCTTGGGTATGTATGTCCACCCTTCTTCTCGCAAAACTACCGCTTGGGCACATTCCTCTTGGGTCAAATTGCGTGTTTCGCGTTGCATAGCGATCGAGTGTAGAAAATCAAACGAAAGAAAAACTATTGATCACTAGAATTGATCGAGAACAATTGATTTCAGAATGGAGCCAATACATTCAAAATCTGATAATCTCATCTTTTTTTATTCCTGCTGGGAAAAAACATCTGTATTGAAGAAAAACGTTGAAAGTGGATAACAGATGCATGCATAATTCTGATAAAAATAATTATCATTGAGAACACATTCAGTTGTAGAATAAATTTGAGATTTCCATAATGTGCGTTAATTCTTTTGCGCAGTGTATATGGTTTCCAGAATTCGAAACATTTATGTTTAAATTCATTAAACATCTTCATTTTTGAGAATTCATTGCATTAATTTCGAACATTTTCCTATATCGAACTCAAAAATTCTTTGTTGCCTGTAAACTTTGTGTCTCTTGAGTCTTGTGCCACCGGTTATTCTGGAGTTAGGGCCACGTAGATGCAAACTCTAACTCAATATTTTCCTTATCGATGTAGTAAATTGTATTTAGTTGATCGAATAATTCCATCCTTTCATTGAATGAAATTTTCACGGAGACGAGCCGTGATGGTAAGGAAGAACGGTTGCTGAATATTTTGCTTTCCTCACAATTTCTTACTGAAAATATGGAATGCGAATATTTGTATCTGAAAAATGCTCATAATTTTCATTGCATAATTTGGATTGTGCATTAAATTAGAGATTTATATTCCCCAGAAATTCATTTCTTCCCATAAGAATATTTTGGAGGTAGCAAATTGGTGAAATTTATTATCAAAATACGAGTTCCAATACTTTTATTGAAAATAATTTAATTACCTAATATGAAAATGAGCCTTATTTTTTCTTATGAGCATAATATGAACGATTCTGTATTCTTTGATTTCATATATGCATTTTGTATTCAAATTTGGAATATATTTATGTACCTTGCTTGAGCATGACTCAATTTAAAAATTTGCTTTTTGGAAAATTATATACATATATGTACAGGGTTATTCATAAGCATTGCGAATGAATTCACGATATTAATCGCTGAAATGGTTGGAGTCAGAAAGTTCCTGTAGGTCATTGTCCAGAAATACTTTGTTTTCAAGAAACAGGGTGTTACTTGTTTTCCAAATAAAAACAAATTCCTCGTTTTGAAAATATCGTTGTAATTGTTATTTATTCAGTATACATTCAACGTCTGTATCTTGAAAACATCACTCATTTATCAACTTTATATGTGTGATCATTCAATTTTATGCTACTTGGGTTCTCTATGCCTGATCTGATGTAGTGAAACATTAAAACATTGGTCTTTTCTTTATTTAGTATCAGATTATTATTGCTGTACCAGGAATTGGCAAGTGCCAGTACGTCTGAAGCTGTTTCCTTTAATTCTGGCCATTGGTTTTCAATAATTAAAATGCTGGTATCATCAGCATAATTGACCATTCTTCCCTTGTAGTTAACTCCTTCTATTTCTTCTCCAAACTCACTGATATATATGATGGAGAACATTGCGCCTGCTACACTTCCTTGTCCAATTCCAAATTTAATGATCATCTATGTTTATCTGAATGTTTCTCCATTCGCTTGTATCTCAACCATTTGTGTCCTATTCTCAAAATATGATTTTACCCATTCTAGAGCTTGTCCTCTAATCACGCTTCTTTCCAGTTTTTCAAGAAGTTTGTCAGCATGAATGCGGTCAAAAGCTTTGGATAAGTCCAGAAATAAACCCAAAGACAATTCATCACCCTCAAAAGCATCTAATATTTTTTTGATGAACTGGTATACTGCTGTTTGTCATGATCTTCCCTTTAGATAACCATGCTGATTTTTGGATATTACATTTATATCCAGCATAAAGTTCACTAGTTGTCTACAGAAAGCCATCTCATATATTTTAGAAAAAGATGGTAGTATGCTTATAGGACGGTAATTTTCATAATTAATTGGGTGTCCTTTTTTGTAAATGGGTTTTATTATTGCCGTTTTTAATTTATCCGGGAAAATTCCAAGTTTCAATGATTTATTGACTATGTATTCTAATGGATCTTCAATTTCATCTACGGTTTGTTTTATTAGCTTATTTGAGATACCATGCTTATTTTTCATGCATTTCATATCCCATAGTTGCTCTCTGATTATTTGTTTATGATACATAGATTTATCTAGTTTTCTTTGACTGGGATAAGCGTTGTTCATTTTTATGTTGGCAGTTAAATTTGAAGCTATTTCGATGAAGTATTCATTCAGTTCATTAGCAGTTTGCATAGGATCTTTCTTTATGGGTAATTCTCTGTCTGCTTCATTTGCTTTTATGGATTTGACGACTGACCATAATGCTTCATTTTTTTTGTCGGATGCTGCTATTTTTGGCTCATATATTTGATTTTTTTGTTCAACTAATTCCCTATCATATTGTGACTTAATTTCTTTGTATATATTTTTCAATGATGGATTATACTGAGTAAGAACCAACAGCAGATCTAATTTGTCTTTGTCTTTGGTTGGATTTTGCTTAAACTTGATAAATCTGAACCATTCCACCACCGTTGTTGATCAGCTTGGAGGCCGTTGTACCTTCCTCTCGTTGTCGAATCAGCGGGATTATTCTCTGTTGCATTGGAAGATCGTGGAAGTATATGAAACGATGCATTTGTTATGAATGAACTCTGAAATATTGGCCTGACCTGAGTATACTATATTATGTTGCGATGAGCCCGATTGAGACTGATCTGTTCCAATGTTTTATGCTTCGTTCTTCTATTTCGGCCACTTGGGTAGTTCCACGGCTTTTGTACATATGAACGAGGCATCGGATACTGAGTCAAGGGAGTTTGTATTCCATTTTCGGAAATTCAATATTATCTATGGCGATAGATGTATTGTTTACGTGTATTTTTATCGATTTTTTATCGATTAATTTTGTATTATTGGGTTGGTTCTGTCGATCATTGTTGTTGCTCCCTTGTATTGTATACACTGAGAGAAGTGTTTATTTGATATTGTCGAAAATACATTATAGTTAATAAATCATATATTGGATATATGGACAAAGAAATATTAGTTTAATGGAAATAAATAATTCATTTGAAATCCCACCAATAATCATCATTTATTATTGCACTCCATTTATTTACGCATAACTTATATTAATAATGCTGAAGAAATATCCATTTGAAGGAAATAAATATAGTTGAGGTTAATATATCATTGAGTAATAATTATGTTTATATGTAATATCTATCCATGCTGAATTAAAAAATTTTTTCAATTCAGTAATGGTTAACGTATTTCTTAGATAATTATGTTTTTGTTGTTTCTATTATCCGATTGTTAGGGTCTGAGAAAAATCGTTTGCTAAACTAGGTAATTTATTAGAGTTCATATTGAGGGTATCCGGGTTTGAAACCCTGGTCATCTTGATCGCATCTGTTCCCTCTAACCACTGTTCTGCCAACATCACTAATAACTAAGCAGGTACAAACGATCTTAACACAGAATTCGGTACAAATGTGCTAAGCGGCGTTCAAGCCCATAGTAACACAAATTTTATGTTTAAAAAGGAAATTCAAATCAAAGGAAAAGTTCAAAGAGATGCGCTCCTCTTTGGAGGAACTTTTCCATAGATTGGATCGCTAGAATTATGTCAGTTTGTTTATTATTAATAAATCCTATATTTTGAATGAATAAATTATTGAATTCTTGTAAGTGTTTAATTTATAATTATAAATAGCAAATGTTCGTTAACTACCTGTTGAAAATTTGTTGATAATGAATTTATGTTATTTGTGGAGATAACGTGAGTTCAAATAAATTATTTATAACCGAAATATATTAAATATTATCAAATATCTTGTAAACAAATATTTTATTCTCTATCGATAAACTTTTTTGAATGCATAATTTAACTATCAATGAATATATTGCTGTAATAGTTGTGAATAAATAACCTCCAAATAATTGCTTTATTGATTAAAAAATATGGATTTCTCTCAGTGCAGAGATTTAGAATTGGAGAATAGTGTGAGTGATGATATTTCTACTTATAGACAATTGGTCTCATTTTTGGAGAGACAATGTTCAGCATTGAAGTCAGTCCAGCTCGGTACTTTTCTTATGGGAAATGAAAGGATTCGTCAACAATCTTTTCAATCATTTAATCGAAAAAAATTTATTTCTAGTTTCCTTACAAGCCAGTAATCAATTTGATGAATCGAACCAGATTACAAAATGCATTTTGTGTTCTTCTTTATATCTCTTGTACAAATGTCAACTATTTCTGGCCAAAAAGCCACATGATCGCTTCTCTTTGGCCAAACAGCACAATTTATGTGTGAATTGTTTGATTTCACCTCATTCCGTTAGAAATTGTAGCTCTTCCCATAAACTCTTCTCTACACTATTCTACATTTCAATCAATCTACAAATAAATCAGTAGGGCTTCACCACCAACTTCAAATTATCACGAACAACATTATAATTCAAAATCTAATTAGTACTCTCAATCAACCTACCTCTTATAAGTACCAATTCTCGTTCAATCTTAAATTCAATCTACTATTTTATTGTCAACATATGATGAACATGTTAAAGATTTCTATGGTCATTTCCAGAAAATTCAAGTACTTTTAGACACTGGTTCTATGGTGAACTTTATATCAGATTCGTGTGTCCGACATTTGAGACTTCGATAGAAACTATTAATACCTGTGGAAGGTCTTAATGGAATGACAACATTCACCACGCATGGTATAACTTCCTGCCGTGATAGTGCTGGTCCAAGCTTCATTATTAAAGATGAAGTGTGCTCAACTCAACCAAGAACTGATATGAAACCTCAGGACTTGATTCATATTCATAACTTGAAATTGGCCGATCACAAATTCTACCAACCAGGTCCTATAGATATGCTTATTTATAGGTGCCGAATTAGTACCCTTCATTTTGAAATCTGGTAGAGTTTGAAGTAGATCGAATCAACCGGTCGCATTGAAGACTTCTTTTCGATATGTTCTACAAGGACGTGTCTCTACTACACTACAAGTTGTAATTTTACTTCTTTACTCGCCTTAGCCGATTCAAATTCACATCTATTCTTGCAAAAATTCTGGGAGATCGAACAGATTTTTAAGCCAACAATCATGTCTTAAGAAGACAAAACACAAACTTGCGAGGAAATATATTCGACTTCAACATTTCATTAACCATCAGGTAGATTTTTTGTACCACTTCCTTTTCGATAGACTTTTCCAATTTTTTATGATACTTACTCTCAGTCTTATCGACGGTTCTGCATGTTTGAGAATTATTTCCTTAAAAATCCTACTTTCAAAGAAAAGTAAATTCAACTCATGAAAGACTATTTTGACAATCGTCATATTCCAGTTTCAATGGAAGATTTCAAGTCACTCATTTCTTGTTATATCGTCTATCATGCAGTGTTCAAAGAATAAATTATTAATTCATCTCTCGTTTCTGAAATTCTTAATGACGTATACTGGTCCAAAATAACAAAAGGATATGGCTTCTCTTCGATTAAATATTTGCTATTTTCGTTACTGCTTCACATGTGATATCAAACAATGTATCATCAAATCAACGTGAACACAGAATATTGGCATTATCAAATATGGAGACCGGATCCATCTGAACCTTTCCAAAAGTATAATTTACGATGGTCACTTATGACGTTTCTGCATCGCCTTATCCTGCACTAAGGACATAACAAGAATTAACCAATTCTGAAAAATCTAGATTTCCTAAACCTTATTTATTTAAAAAAATAAATAAATGAATGAAGACTAGCCTTAAGCCATCTTGATGGGCTGTGTACCCCAATCAATTGGTTCTTATAAACTCCACACCATACGTACTTTGAAAATTTGTGTTGGGATATGGTGTACCTGATTTCATGAGAATTTTCTTCATCCCACATATCCGAATTCCTCAAATTGAAGACGCCATCCCTCATGAAAATGGCATCATCAGTGAATAAAATTCTATTCATTATTCTCTCATTTCTTAAAATCCATCGACTCCAATCGTATTTTCTGGACATGAAAAGGGTAAAGGTTATGTTTCTTCAATCTGAGCCATACAGTCACATTCCGTACGTTGAGCAATCCTCCTAGTGCTATTTTCTGGAAGAATCTTTTTCATTTCAAAAATGTCTTCATCGATATTTAAGTGACTACTTACTTGATAATCATTCAATTTTGATGTTGGAAACTGACCTTTTTCACGAATATAATCGAAAACTGAATGAAAAGTTTCGTGGTGTGCCAATTTTCTATTAGGGAATCTCGGTTGGAATTCTACCATTACCGTCACAAAACCATACATTAACAACATATTCTTGATTCGAGAATTTATGTTCGTTATTATGTTCGTTTTCAATAACAAGAACAAACCACAATAACAAAAAAATGTCTGTACCAGTTCCATCAGTTATAAAATTTTATGTCATAGATTTTGTTGTAGCCTACTCGAATAAACTCTTGTGGAATTTGACACAAAATAATTTCTAACATTTCATTATTTTGTGAGATATAATTGTCAGAATATCAAAACATACCACTGAATTAATGTATCCAATCAGCGGAACAAGAAAATTTTCTATTTTAATCTCAATTTACGATTTTTCTGAGAAGTTAGTGAAATTCCTCTAATGAACTAAATTTTTGGCCGAAATTTTCCATGAGTTGAGTGACGTGCGGGATATTAACATCTACTGATCCCTATTGAAAAATGTCTGCTCTTTCCGAATATTTCCATTAAATTCCAATATTCCACTTTACAGGGTGTTAAATCGCAGCTTGTGAATAGTCCCATATTTTTCTAATACGGACCTGATTTTTTCAATTAGTTTTAAGATCAGTCGAACGACCTAATGGAGTGAATTGTGAGTTCCAATTATCAATCAATGGTTCAAATGTTATAAGGAATTGAAAATATTGGTGAATTCATAAACCATCCTTTATCTCGGCTGTGGGAAAGATTAGACCTATCATATATGGGTTTTTTGGACTCGTCTAGGGTAGCTCTACCCTACGTATGTCCATTTACCAATAAAACACCCTGTATATTATATTGTACGGTCAATTACATTTCCAGTACCGACCTGAATTTCGCAAATCATAATTTTACTGATTGGGCCATTGCCATAGAAATAACAAATAACCTTCGAGAAGAAGTCCGACTCCCATGATAAAACTTGTTGACACTGTTTCTAAATATTAGCGATAGCGCTGAACCACTATTGGCGGGCGGTAAAAAACTTCATATTCGTCGTTCATTGAGATTGTGAACCTCAGTAGATTTTGATTCGTCGTACTTTTAATTTAAAAGAACGACGACGAAGAATCTACTGAGAGCCACAATCTCATATTTGATTTGTTAATATCTCGATATTCAAGGTTTGATGTTTTCTTTGATGATAGAATTATTGAAACTTTTTCTTTAAACCATTTGTCGTAATGAAAAGATATTTGCATAAAATAGCTTGTGTGGGCTGATGTCAAATGTTGCGTCCTGGGTTAAAAGTCACCTAGAATCAACCGAGTATACCGGGTGGATCGTCTAATGGATACCCAGTCAGAGATCTACCGCCATAGTAACGCGGCGTTCTAAGCGAATATTTATAAATATTGCTGATTCGATTCGGAAGGCCTTATCCAATCTCGAATTCGACAAGAGAAATATGTATAAACGAATGGTTTTCATTTCGGACAACTCTTGAAACAAGGTTCAGGCATTCCAATATAAGGAATTCATTTTTTCTCTTTTTATTACTTATTAAGACATTTCGGTGTTTCTCATTTTGTGATTGCTTCATTATTGAATTAGTTCATTGAAGCTCCTTGCTCTCTTGATAACCTTTTTTGAAGAGTTTTACGTTTCGTATTCAATCACGAGATATCTCATTCCAGTTTATGTGAATAAATCGAAAATTTCCAACTTCGTCTATTTTCGAAAATTCATATATGTATACCGTGTATATATTTTCTTTTTTCATTTTTTCAACACATAAGTGGTCTCTACATGTTCGGCCGCTCAAGCATCAATGTCAATTCTGTGTAAATGAGGAGGAAAGAGGGTAAATGATATGACGAATAATGTTAACTATAGATCAGATAGGTGTTTTATGGTCCTAAGATACACAACACATTATAATTTATTATTGAAGGCTCTATGTCGACTCTACCATATGTCTTTCAGATGTCGCGCTATGTTCGTACATATTTGGCAATTTCTTCTCTATCTTTGTATCTAATCTAATGATGACAGTGATTTTTTTCCACCTTATTCTTCATCGCCATATCAGGTGTTCAATCATATGATCAATCGGACTGTCAAGTCCCAATATATGTTAATACGTTTGTTTTCTGTCCTTGTTTGAGTTTCGTATATGGGGTTTCATGCCTACATGTTATCAGTTCTAATCCAGGACAATTTGAATAGTCTAAAACTGTTGAAAATGACCCCTATCATATATATTTTTGGAATAGCCGTTATTATAAAAAAAGTTAAATTCAATAACTTGTAAGATTGAGACAATATAATTCAGATTACGGGTGAAATAGCAATTTTGAACCGATTCTAGTTCTTGAAGTATATCTATACTGAGATAAGTCTAATCTCCATCGAGATGTGATTTATATTGCTTTGATGGATAAGCTGGAGGAAGATAATCCAGATGAGGTGTAACTAGAAGCATATTTAAGAATCTTGGATGAATGAATTGAACAAAGAGATGTTTGATAGTCTATTGAAAGCTGATTGTAATACTGATGAGTTATAATCCGAGATTACAGATATAGATGATTACACTCGGAAATATATCAGAGTTAGCAAAGTTAATTGAGAGAAAGTATGTGTGACTTCCCGAAGAAAATTGAAACTTCCCTTCATAGAATTTCGTGAATTTGAAGACGAAATAAAAAGTATGAATGTTTTGGTGGATGAATTTCGGAAGAAATTGACGAATCTGACAGCGACCAGGCTTTTGAGGGAGATCCTACTGCGATAGAAAAAGTTAATGCCACCCAAAAAGAAGAAGCCGAAGCTGAAAAAGGTATATATGAAGTCAAGATGCCTTGGACGGGAGGTCATCCACTATTGCCAAGTTATTCAGAGTTGGTGAAGAAACGTCTTGAAAATTTACCTACCAAATTCAAAGAAAAAAGATACATAAATCCTATCAAGAAGTTTTCCGATAGTAATCCTGCTGATAGTCCTTCCCGTGGATGTACTCCGAAAAAAATATCAGAGCTAAGATGGTGGAAAGGACTTCTTCAATTCGAGAACTAAGACATTTCAAGAACATTTTGCGACCCAAAAGAATCAGTTGAGGCGCTCTTCAAAATTTCTCGTGACTCAAGGAGGGAAAATGTTGAAGATAACCTCTTTCATATATATTCTTAGATTAGATTAGCCTGTATTATAATAAAAGTGAAATGGTGAAACTTGTAAGATTGAGATAGTATAATTCAGATTTCGAGTGAAATAGTAATTTTGATCCGATTCTTGTTCTTAGAAATTATCTATTCATTTAAGTCTAACCTCCATCGAGAGGTGATATATATTTTCAACGGGTAAATGACCTTATACAGGGTGTGTCTGAATAACACCGAAAAATTGTAAGAGGTGATTTTGTGATGAAAATGAAGGTAGGAATTTGGCATGAATATGTAATTTTATTGACAAATAATATTTATCAGAATTCGTGTTTTTAGCTCAATAAACATGGAAAATTTTAAAAAAAATATGATCTTCGGAGGAGTGTAACTTTTCCGGGGGAGGTTCTTCAAAAAAATTTCATACCAAATATACACCTCAATTACTCAATCACTCCTTACATTTTTTCGGTGTTATTCAGATACATCACCGTGTATGAACAAATTCTTTCAGAAGCAGTTTTGGCATTCTCAAGCCAATTACGAAAGTGCGTCTGCTCTCATGGAATTGCGGTGTTTCATCCCGGGATCACTGATTGAATCAAAATTCTTCCTCAGCGGCAATCGGGATTTCGCAAGGGTTACAGCTGTGGTACTACACTCCTGGATGTAGTTGATTCAGGTAAAACGTGCATCCTTATTCTGTTGGATTATTCGAAGGCGTTCGATCAAATTGATCACGTTCTCTTATTGGCAATTCTTGTGCATATTGGGTTTGCACCTTCGGCGGTTGAGCTCATTCGAAGCTATTTGATTGGTCGCACTCAATACGTCGAAACAGATAAGGGTTCCTCGACACCGGATTCGGTTCATTGTGGTGTACCGCAGGGGTCCGTGCTTGGCCCCCTGCTCTTTAGCATTTATACTTTCTTCCTCACGAACGGCTTGAAATACTGTATTGACTTCCGTTATGCAGATGACACCCAGATACTCCATACTTTTTCGTCATCAGAGGTGAAAAGCGCATGTAAGAAAGTAAATGATGATCTGAGAGCTCTCGCTTGCTTTTCTCGTCGGCATCACTTGAACTTGAACTCGTCTAAAACTAAGATGATTGTATTTGGCAAACATAAGGAACAGGTTCAATCGCGACTGAATGTTGTATTGGATGATGTTAAGCTGACAAGCATCAGTTCTGCGAGGATCTTGGGACTTTTGATGGACTTGAAGCTTGAGCTTGTGACTGACGGGTTCGAACTTCCGGATCCCATATATAAACCTCAGACATGATCTCTGTACCTTCTGTATCTTCTTACTGTACTCTCCAGTCAAACATGGACCATAAACTGCGTCGCAAAATTTGAAATGACTAAGAACCAGAGACTCCGTCAGCAAAATTTTTAATTTTGTAGTCAGATAATGCCTGTGAGGGTATAATCTTTTTAGGTTTGCATAAGCCCCTTGAATGCACATTGTTACATGTTTCTTGAATCTCAATAGATTCAAGGAACATGTAACAATGTGCATTCAAAGGGCTTATGCAAACCTAAAAATCTCCTACTGAGATCATAATCTTGAAATCATATTGTGTAAGTAGTATTCTCGCGAACTCCAAGAAATTCTACTTTGGCCAAAACGTCTTCAACTTCAATGATGTTCTCATCATTAATTTTTATTTTATAGCTGGGTATTACTTAGATATGAGGTTCTTCGTTAAACATCGAATAATTTCAAATTTTGAAGTCTAGTCACCATTTGCTAGCCCCTTCCTTCAATATTTCTAAAATCGAACAGGTCACAGATCCGGAATGAATATTGGATCACCCTGTACGTGAATATTATTTCCTGGTTTGTTGGAAAACATTCCAATGGAAACATTGTGGTTGCAACATGATGGAGCTCCTGCGCACTACTCAAGAGAAGTGAAGAAGGGAATCTTTGACAAACATTTTTGAAAACAAATGAATTGGCAGAGATAGACATATGGCTTGACCTCCTCAAAGAATTATTATGCTTTCGATATTATTAAATCTCAACCAGATACGAAGGCGAAATCTATTAAGCTACTACATCAAAGTTCTCAAAAATGTATTGAAATGGAGGGATACCATTTCGAAAAATTCCTGAACTGCAAATTCAATTCAGTTTGTTTTTGATTCATTGTTTTAAAGTTCAAATATTCTCAATTCAGTTGCTGGTTTCTGTTCTATTCATTCAGTTTGTTGATTATAATTCTCAAATAAATTCATTGCATTTAAGAACATTTTTTATGATTTGATATCTTAATCTGAACTCTCTACTTGAATACTTATATTCTTTTTGAGTCATAAAAATCATAATGTTCACATACAGGATGATCCGATATCACCGGATATATAGTCTGAAATTTTGCTAGTCTGACTCTGTTTTTTCAATTCGAGGAAGGCATAAGTGAAGGGTGACAAAAACTTCGAAATGATTCTACCGATAAGTTCAAGATTTGTTGAAGTATCAAATTTTACTAATGAGGAAATATTTATTGATCACCCTGTATGACGGTGTCAAGCAGAGATTTTGAATTTTTTTATGAATTAATCCTTTGTGGAAACGAAATCACAATGTTCACGTAGGAGGTGATTTTATATTCACGAAAATAGAGAAAGTCTAAAATTTTCCTAGTCCGGATCTGATTTCTTCAATTTAAGAAATATTGAAGAAAGGCAATGGTAAAGGGTGACTAGACTAGAAAAAATTTGAAATTATTCGGTCGATTAGATAAAGAGTTATTAATATGTGAAATTTCACTATTAAGATGAGTATCACCCTGTTTATCCCAAACGAAGGAACTCAGCTGAGGCGATTGAAACCTCTCGATACGAGTTCTCCTGATAACCTTCGTTCAAGGTATCCGTTTGTTGCATCTTCCCGGGACGCCATGATAAACAAGGAGAGAATTTACCGATTTAGCGGAAATTCAACCGCCTTATACAAAACCGTTGGTAATCACTATAAACTCAAAGTATTTTTTTTATATTTTGACATTTAATGATATAGATTTAACTCTATCAAGAGTGTTTTTTATGAATTCAGAAGATTTTAGGGACCTAGATCTCAAATTAAAGGACATATTAAAAGTATGCCTACCTATTCGAACAGAAATCAAATCTCTGGAGCTTGAAGGGTGAGTGTTATTTTTTTGCTTTTTTTTGTTACTCCTTAATGAAAGAATATAAAATGCTTATTACCATCAACTCATGCTGATGATATTTTTTGTAGTGGTTTTATTATATCTGATAGTGTCCATTTCTAATTAGACTTGAGTAGACTTATTGTAATGATGTAGATATCGACATCAACGTTTCAAGCACATAGCCAGAAATTCGATTTCATGCGGGCAAGAGATTTGATCCAGAGATATATTGATTATTTGATCTATGAATGAAATAGTATACATATTCTGACACAAGTTGCAGAATGGACCCATATTCCAACACGAATGCGAAATTCGAAAACGTGCGACAAAGGAGCGAGTTTTCGAACGCAAGAGTGTTGGAATTGCCTTCTGCAACGAGTATTATACGATATTTTCTTTATTTCATCAAGTTGTGAAATATTGAAGAAATTCAATGAAAAATTCAGATTATATGTAGGATCCAATTATTGTTCCCTGTAAATAATTGCGATGGTCAACCGAATGCTTGGAGACCTATTAGTTTCTTTTAGTGTCGAGGGCATGACAGTTTCAATTGATTTACAGGGAACGAATTATTATTGTACATATAATGTAAAAAGGATGTGTAATTCTTCGGGGTGTCGAAGAATGTGTCATGTCGGTTGTAAAACTTAAGAGATATACTGGGGTTGGGAAAGTTCCAGAACAAGACGGTTGTACCAGATGTGTTACATCTGTTTTTCAGGTTCTAGTCCTTCTGGAATATTCGATTTCCAGGAATCCGCGAAGATCTTTGGGGGGGTACGGCATAAGCCCTTATTGGACTAGGGGATGGTACCTTCCCCTAAGGGTGTGGTCAAACCGAGAGAAGGGAGGTCGATATTCGAGAGAGGGTAGTTCCAATCGGCAGAGAGGACAGTTCAAATTGAACCGAAGACGGGTACAGACGAGACAGTTCATCTGAGAAGTAGAAGTAAGAATAAGTTCGGTCGGTCAACTTAAGACGTAAGACGAAAAGACGGTTCGCGGACTAGATTAAGACGAGTCGCGAACAAATTAAAGACGAGACGACCGAAAACTTGGAGTACGACGAGGACGTGATAAACGAAGACGTTTCGAGTAATCAACAAACGAGTTAAAGACGGAATTCAGTACCGTAGTGAGAAACTTGTTAATTAAGACGTAATTAGGATCTTCTCAATACTGAGTTTGTACCGTATAATTGTGGCTTTGTAAATATATGTAAATAATTCAAAAGAGTTTAATTATTACAAATCCAACAAAGTCACGGAGAAAAAGACGAAAGCCAAGGTAATCGAATCATACCTCTAGACGATCGATTAACCAAGCCAACATATACAGGGTGTCTGGTGAGGAATGGGACAACGTTTAGGTGGTGATGAGGGATGTCTCAAGGAGTGAGAAAATGCCATTTGAAATCATCTGAGGTATATGGTTCCTGATATACAGGGGGTTTTAGAAAAAAAGGGGAAATTTCAAATGACCATAATTCAGGAAATATGAGAGCTAATCCGATGATTTTTCGTATGAACAATGATAGAGTCAGTACGAATCTGTTTGAACGAAAAATTCGAAATAAAATCAGATCCGGACTCAGAAATTTCAGTTTTTCTGAAATTAGGTAAAAACAACACCCTGTATGCGGTTTTCAATTTTTTTGACTTCAGATTCTAAGAGAGCAGGAAAAATACTTTCGAACTCAACTTTCATCCCGAATGGCACAAATTTTTCCTGCTTTCTATGACCCTTCGAATGTCAATCTTCCGATTTTCGCTCCTTACATATTATTATTTTCTCGACATTTCAGAATAATGAGATCTCAGATAGTTACTCATAAGAAAAAAAAAGGGTCATAAACGAATCAAAAATTTCATAAAAATTATCAAAAAAGCGAAAAACAGTTAACATTTGGAAACTTTACGAACTATTTCTGAAGTACTAATTGATGATTCAGTAGGAACAAGATTAATGATTAATTCTTCAAATATTGTTCAAAATGAAAACCGTCAACTTCTTTTCTCTTAGTCGATCTTTCAGATGAATTTGGATCATTTTTTCCTGTAATATCCAAAGTTTCATTCGTCATGTACATATTTCGATCATTAGTCTTGAATCTAGTTGCCAGTTATGTCAATTCTATGGTGTGCTATCATTTATGATGAGAAAAGATAGAGCATTTAGTTATCTGTCAAACAAGTGATTTAATTGTTGATACAATCTTACTTCAATTTGTTGAAAATCATGCCGCACACATTTTTTAATGAAGAGTATGTTGACATGCTTTTGGTGTATGGTAAATGTGATATGAACGGAAGAGCAGCTGAAAGGGAGTATCGTAGACGTTTTCCCAATCGTCGGGTTCCAAATCACAAAATTTTTGCCCGCCTTGTTGCGCATACGAAACAACATGGTACTTTTCACAGCATAACAGTTTCTGAAAGACCACATACAATAGAAGAGAATATCCGTGAAAATATTTTAGAAACTGTGCAAAACGATCCGGGAGTAAGTATCAGACGATTGGCTTCAATTCATGAAGTATCGAAATGGTACTTTTGGAATACTCTGAAGAGTGAAAAATATCACCCATATCACCCTCAAGTTGTCCAGCAGTTGGAACCTGGCGATGAGATCGCACGGCTTCAATTTTCCAGGTGGATAAGAAGTCATAGAAGAAATGTCCAAAGAATATTATTCACAGATGAAGCTCAATTTACTCGCGATGGAATAAGACTCAGTCGGGTTCTGGCCGCCGAACATCCAAATTCCATCAAAACCAGAAATGAGAGCTCCCCGATTGATGAGCAAAAACCCCGAAAATTGCAAAAAATCCATTTTCAAAGCTCCATATCTCGAAAACTGTCCATTTTTGAGCTTTGTGGCTAAGGACTTTTCTGATCAGTTCATCAAGAACTACAACATATCAAAAATTCAGCCAATTTCACGGAAAGCCATTTTCCATACTAAACGTGCGGGGTCCTTTATAGAGATTTCCTCATGAATGTTCTTCCTAATTTATTAGGGAATATTAATCAGAGAGGACTTATCTTCCAGCATGATGGAGCACCCCCACATTTCTCAATTTTAGTGAGAAATCATTTGAACGAGGTATATCCAAATAGATGGATAGGTCGTGGTGGTCCAAGAGCATGGCCACCTCGGTCCCCCGACATGACACCATTAGATTATTTCCTTTGGGGACACCTTAAAACTATGGTGTACGGGCGAGAAATAAATACAAGGGAACAATTAATTCAGCGAATAATAGACGCATGTGACGAGATACGAAACAACCCGAATGTGATAAGGAAAGCAGTTTTGAACTTAATGAAAAGAGCAGATAAATGTGTAGAAGTTGGCGGTTTTCATTTCGAACAATATTTGAAGAATTAGTCATTAATTTTCCAAATGTTAACTGTTTTTCGCATTTTTGATAGTTTTTATAAAAGTTTTGATTCGTTTATGATCTTTTTTTTTACTTATGAGTAACTATCTAAGATCTCATGTTTCTGAAATGTCGAGAAAATAATATGTAAGGAGCGAAAATCGGAAGATTGACATTCGAAGGGTCATAGAAAGAAGGAAAAATTTGTGCCATTCGGGATGACAGTTGAGTTCGAAAGTATTTTTCCTGCTCTCTCAGAATCTGAAGTCAAAAAAATTGAAAACCGCATACAGGGTGTTGTTTTTACCTAATTTCAGAAAAACTAAAATTTCTGAGTCCGGATCTGATTTCATTTCGAATTTTTCGTTCAAACAGATTCGTACTGACTCTATCATTGTTCATACGAAAAATCATCGGATTAGCTCTCATATTTCCTGAATTATGGTCATTTGAAATTTCCCCTTTTTTTCTAAAACCCCCTGTATATCAGGAACCATATACCTCAGATGATTTCAAATGGCATTTTCTCACTCCTTGAGACATCCCTCATCACCACCTAAACGTTGTCCCATTCCTCACCAGACACCCTGTATATCTCAGTGGCTTTTGTATTGTATCTTGGCAGTTGGTTTGATTGTTACAAAAATTGACAGATTACGGAATTTGAATATGAATGGTACGTTTAGAATTTTGAAATAATTGACAATTACGCATTAAATTTGTGAATTATGTCTGACGAAATCGATTTAACACCACATAATTGAGAGAAATTGCGAATAATGTACAAATCATTTCACTATATCCAAATTTTATTATATTTACAATTATTGACGTTTGTTGAAATTTGATAGGATTGGAAGTCAGTATAGACAACCACAAAACGAAAAATATAGCTGAAAACGATGCTGTAATGAATTCATTACAGCACTCTTTTTAGAACTTTAATGAACTCATTACGATACTGAAATAGAGAAAGTAATTTAGATATTAAAAATGATTTTTTGATTGTTATAATATGTTTCCATATAATGGATTATTTTCATAACTAGGTTTTTATTAATCATCTCTTCAGGGAATTATTGCATGGCGAAGAAATACCTTCATGTTCATCAACTGAGTCAAATATCCTAATTTTGTCTGCTGATTCTCATCAATCAACATCAGACTCGTGTGCTGGATCATCCTATTTAGAGAGAAAGGGTAATATCTCGTTTATACATTATATTATAATTATATTATACGTTCATAAATTATTGTTATTCTGATATACAGGGTGAGTCAACAAAGCAGCACATATCTATTTAGATTCTAAAGGCATCAGAAATTAGCTGTTAACTGAAAATTAGTGATTAACACTTCACAAAGTTTATAAATTTTTCATGAGACGAAAGCAATTCCAGTCTTTGTCTGATTAATTTTTTCATGGAACTAGCAGTGGCGGTTTTTCTTTGATTCCTTCTTCGAATCAAGACTGATTTTCATATTATTTCATTCATCGAGTTTTGTGTAACATTTGTTTTTTAGAAAATTATTTTTTTTTTATCTTCAATGTAGTTTAGTGAAATCAATAGTTGTCAACTGTCTTTATTCGTTCAATATTCCTTTTAAAAATGCTTTTGGTTTTTCATGTACATATTTTGTAATAATTTCGCTGTTCAAGACTTTTTGTTACATTTATTTTAGTCATTTTTTTTACTGAATTCAATGTAGCTTGTTTTGGTTACTATTTTATTTTTTCATTTGTATCACCTATTTTATTATAAATATATTTTGTTGGGTTTAGGTATACATTTCCTTCTGAAGTTTTCAATAAATATTTCAAGTTAAATCTTATTACTGATTTTTAATAAATTAAAACCAAGGTATTTATTTTCTTTAATTAGATATTGAAAAAAAGAATCAGTTACTAAACGTACCAAATATCATGAAAATATATAGGGTGGTTCGAAAGTTATGGGTAATTGAGGAAATTTGTATATGAAGAAATTTACAAAATTCATAAAACACTCCGTATCTTGATTATTGAAAGAGATAGACCCTTCAAATATAGGTTATTCTGACTCGCCCCAGTGTCCTCTATCTACCCTTAGCTTCCGCCCATTTACCAATGAATCACCCTGTATAATAAGATATTCTGTTTGAATTTTCTATGATTCGATCAACATAAAATTGATTACGAATCTTGAAATTGTTATTTCACATCTGAAGGCAATATTTCATTTCGATCGAATTGGTAGTTTCGAAATTATGAGTAAAAAAATTCGTACAGTCATATTAATGGAACTCCTTGTCGTATTTTGACAACTCAACAACTACATTCGGAAGCACAGAATCAAATTTGTGGACGTATTCATCATCAGTAATCTAACCTTATCGTTTGATACCATTTCCGGCTCAAATTTCGTAAATTACAAACATTATGACGAAATAATAGAGCGTCTTCAGGGTACGAGAGTTCGAAAATAAATAGTCATAGAATTTCAAGTATGGAATAATAATTCTTCACATTCGTCCTATCCATTTGCAGGTTTCCGCTATCAGGAGTATTTGAAATTTGTTTATTCTTTCCCCGTTTTGTCCATACATTCGAATTTTTTTATTTCACAGATTGTTAACTTCAACATGCAATATCCTTTTTTTATTTACAAAATTTTACTACTTTGAATCAGTTCGTTAAAGTTCTGCTGTATTTCTTCTCTTACCTGTCAATAATTTTACATGTGTTGAATGGTTACAATATTTATTCAGATTAAAAGAATTCACTTTCAACAGTTCCTCATAGAGTACTCAGTGCTTAGTCCTCGAAATATCGAATTACTTTTACAAAGTGCTTAGTATTCGCGAATACTTTTGTGTGAATTGTTGTTTAGTGCTCGAAGCACTTTTATATAGTGCTCGTCACAGCTCTGAGTTTAGGTGAGCTTGAATAACTAAACTAAGTCGGCTAGTGCTTCAATTCTAAAGGTGACAACATGGCAAATATTCATATTTGTGGGTTTTTTCAGCAGAGTTGCTTTCAGCCAAAGTATCCATTCATTTTAGTTTCACAGATATATATATATATTTTTTATCAAATTTATCAAATTATTCGAAAACAGCGCATTATAAAAGAAAATATGAGAAATACTTTTATTTTTCGAAATGATCGAATATTCTTTAATATGCGTTGTAATTACTTTCATAATTCGTTGGGTTCTGCGAATTTTTGGTATTTCAATGGAATATAATTATTCTAATGAAGAAACTGGAAGATTTGGATGGAATTTTGTGTTGGAACAAGATTCATCATATCAATGAAAAACTATATTCCAAAAAAACTTTTCCTTTGATAGAACCATTCAATTAGATTTGATAGATATAACTGAGAAATAAATATTCTTATGAATTTTAAACAGTCTGCATCTTTCGAACCGAGTCGAATAGGAAAATGGAAAAGAAAAAGTGTTTTTTTTTAACTCAGCAAACTACTTTTAAAATATATGTACAAGCCATAATTGTCTTCTTCGAGTTCTTATATTGAATTAGGATGAGTTTGTGGCTTGAGCACAGGGCAAATCAAACTAAATCTTATTAAATTGTTGACGTTTCGATCCCAAATTTGGATCCTTATCAAGACTGATGCATTTATTCGTGTATTAATATTAGCTCTGACATAAACATTACAAACAATACATTAGTGAATAAAAATTTTTTCTAGCAATATAAAATATGATATTCAAACATATTTAATCAAGAATTTTGTTGACATTGATTAGTTATATCAAATGACCTATGGATTTCAAGTTCCCCCACCTCAGAAATCCATTTCAAAAGGTAAATTCAATTTGAGAATCATGCAGGATCATGACGTATAAGGCTACTTCTAAGAAATATTTCAATGTTGGAATATGTTTGAATAATATATTTTAAATTGCTAGAGAAAATTACACTGATCTATTGTCTGTAATTAGAGCTGATATTTATACACAAATGAATGTTTAAGTCTTGAAAAGATCCAAACTTGGGATCGAAACGTCGACAATTCAAGGATTTATGTGATTTGTTCTGTCCTCAAGCCAAAAACCCATTATTCCAATATATGAACAAGTCAAAGCTCCACAATGTATATTTTTCCTATATGTTTTTTCAGTTTATACCCGAAAAAATTAGGGGAACGGACATAATCTCAACAAAGTTTGTAGTTAATTCTCACTTAAACCCTTTTAGCCGATTCAAGCAAATACTATTCATTGTAGTTTGATACCTCGGGAAAATAACTATTCAGATGCTACTTTATTTACTACGCTTCCTGTTACATACAAGGGAACAAAAAAAATTAAAAGTAAGGTTTCACAGCAATTCATATGGTACCGTTGTTGAACCAGAAATTAATGTTTTGAATCGCAAAACTATTAAAAGTCAATATCAATTGATATACTGAATCAAAAGTTCAAATAAATTCCATGAAAAAGTTAATTGTTTTGATAAACAGATACATTAATACAATGAAAAGTCTTTCATCATATTGATGAATTCATTTTATCGAGTCAAGGAACAAATTCTACCAAACCAATGAAATGTTTATTACCTATTACAATATTCGGTTCATTATTGGATTGCTTTTAGTTTGTATAAATGATTTACTACTGTTCATTAAAAAATTGTCCGAAGTAGTTAGTGTACGACTGTATACATCTAATAAACAATCAATTCACTGAATATTTCGTCGAACAACGAACATTCAACATCAATTTTAGAATCGTGATATTAACAGGGATTCATAATGACAATGAATATACGTTAAAAAATGAAATTTCATTATATTTATGGAAAAGTACATTGCACCATTAATATCAAGTAAATTATAATTGACTTATAAATTTTGTGAATTGTATGAATCAGGTACTTCGAAAACTATAATAAGTATATGATTTCATATTTCCTTGAAAATCAGTATACCTATAGGCATGCTTTATGATCTTAGCAATCTCAACTAGAAATAAAAATTTGGGAAAAATTATATTATTTGAAGTGTACACCTACTAGATAGTTTTTCATGCTAGCATATTGAATATAATACAATGCAAAAAATGTCTTCATTTTTGAAGATTTTGCATTAAGAATATATATCAATCCTATTTTATATATTATATTTCGATTTTTCATTGAAAATTCAAATTGCCCTCGAAAAATAAAAATCGCAGACGTTCAAACCAATGGAAACGGTTAAAAAACAGAACCGCGAGTTAATCGCGAATCCTCGAAAAATAACTGTATATCACTCACCTGTATGGTTAAACCATGCGGGAAACCGAAGGTATTGGGGAATGTCTTCTGTGTTCAACAACTAAACCAAGAACATGAGGAGACATCGGTTGAATTTTGTGTTTTATATATTTACCTGTTGAAAGCCACGCGCAGAATCTTAGCTCATCTGGACCGCCCCAACTCTTATGCGGGGGATGAAGGGGTATATTTTCCGTTAATGTGTAGATTTAAGGACAATTTGAATTGTTTTAAAACTCTTCTTCTTGATGCTGAAAAATATCCCATCAAATACGCCCACTCTTCTCTTTAAATATTCTCCTCGTACAAAAACACTGCAATATTGTACACAATATCTATCTCATCGGATTTCTAAAAATTTATTTGAAATTCGTAGATGAGCTTCATAGCTTGCTATGAAGCTCATCTACGTTCATCTACATCTACGTTCATCTACATCTAAATTTGGAGCAAAAATCGCCTTCAATATCTTGATATTGAAGGCGATTTTTGCTCCAAATTTTATGCGAGTAAATCTCATACGTTTTCAATTGAATTGTGTGTAGCCCTTGAAGAAACGTTTTGGTTATTATTTAAAATAATGAACGTTAAAACTCAAGACAAAAATACTTTTGACCCCTGAAATTTATAAGGCTTATATTTTAAAATGCTTAGAATATAAAAATTATGCCAATTTATGCCGTATATTATGAATTTTGTACCTATTCACTTTTCAAAATATTTAATTGATTCAGTCCTTACTTGGTGAAAAATCATATTGATTTGGTAAAAAAATATAAATGTAAACACTTACTACTTGCCACAGATTTTATTATTTACGACAATTGTTTCGCCGTCTAGCTATTGTATATACACAAAAATGCTGCATAGGCACTCTCATTTTTGTGTATATATATAGCTGAAATTGTATTTCAAAATTCAACACTTCGCAATGTAACCCTGATGAAGCCGCTTAGACGGCGAAACAATTGTCGTAAATAATAAAATCTGTGGAAAGTAGTAAGTGTTTACATTTATATCTTTTTTACCAAATTTTCAAAATATGTTGAGTTTTTCCTGTGAGTCACTCACTTGACGCTGTGATTCATATATAGGATTTTGGAAATTTTCTTCTTTCGATTAATTGTATTCATTTTGTGCCGTATGGTATAGATCTTGTGCCTCAACAGTTTTCTATATATTTGAAATTATTTCAGTGAGATGGATAAATATAGTAAAATTCATCGATGAGCGTTATTTGTATGTTATGATGTAATATAGAGGGAGTTCCATCTCAGACGGGCCACCCCATATATTTCTTATCCCATAGTGATTGGAATAATTTCCCGAAATACGTCGCATGATTTTGTTTGGGCGACATCTTTTGACGTATATTAGCGGCTTGAACGAGCTCCCTAAAAGGGGGCGCTTCAATCCCTCAGAATTGAATAGGGAAGAGAGGTGTAGTGATACTTCATTTGAAATGTCTTGGAAGCCTATCGACAACGGTATATGGAAAACGTGATTTTGTTTTCGCCAAAAATCAATTTTTTAGCTCGAATGGACCACCTTGAATATTTTGGTTATTTTTACAATGTATATGCCCATTTTTATCAGGCCCTTTTCACAAACTTAAAAAATATTAAAAGAGGAGTTATTTGACGACACTCATTTACAATTCATTTGCGTAGTTTGTCCAAATTTTCAGGCTGAATCACAAAAATCTTGGACTTGAGATGTCCCCACAAAAAGAAGTCCAGAGGGTTCATCTCGGGAGATCGGGCAGACGACTCCATAGGACCGCTTCTTCCAATCCAACGACTAAGATATTGCAAATTGAGGTATTGGCGAACTGGTACGGCGTAGTGAGGTGGAGCTCCGTCTTGTTGTAGAGGATTTAATTCTAATTATTTTATTATTAAAGGATCAATCGTATTTTCCAGCATTTCAAGATAAAACTCCCCATTCAAATTATCAGGAATAAACAGACGTCCAATTAGTTGGTCTCCCAAATTCATACCCAAACGTTCCGGATGTTGAGTGTGAGCTTCTCGAAATACTTGGGGATTTGTATCGCTCCAAAATCTGCAGTTATGCTGGCAAACTCTTTCTCTATCAAGTGTAAAAGTGCAAACGTCGTACAAAAATTTTAGTTATTGTTAATGCGCTCGGCCATAATTTCGCAAAACTGTTGCCTTCGATCCAAATCATCATCATTCAATTCATAAATTAATTTAATTTTGTACGGATGGGACTTGGTTCAAATGTCAAATTCTGAAAACTTTAGATTGGGTAATTTCCGAAGCTGCAGAAACTCGTCGTACAGATTGCGTGTTTGGCATCAGTTGGACCTGTCTCAATACCGCCATAGCTACTCCTTCATCATTCACAATTCCAATGGGTGCCCCTTTTTTTATCCATTACTGAACCCGTCTCAACTTTTTTTTTAAATCAATTCCATTACGTTCTTATGGCGAACGCTACGTTCAGGATGGTTTGGTTAAATATTCTTGCAGCCGCTCGGACATAATTTTAAATTTGGTAATACAGGCTAACTAGCTCAACATTCTCTTGCAAAACTCAATAGATTGATTTATAATGCATCAAATGATCGATGAAACGTATTATAACACCCACTAAGAACAATAAATGAAAGCAAAATAGGGAAATGATTTTTTTATTCATAGTTTGAAAGAATTTTTCCTATAACTTGAGAAAAAATTGCAATCTAATTTTTTTGAGTTTGAAAAAAGGACTTAATAAAATGGGCTCGTACATTGTAAAAATGAACAAAATATTCAAAGAAGCTCATTACAGCTAAAAAAATAATTTGGACGAAAACAGTTCATCAAAATTATGTTTTTCATACACCGTTGTAAAGAGGCAATTTCATCTTCAGACACTCTATTTTCAACACCCAATTAGTAGTGAAAACTCAGTAAAAAAAATTGTTTTAATTGAAAAACTACCAAGTAGTAACGGAAACAGCTTATTTTTCCATTATTGTTTTCTGAATATGTGTATATGAATGTTTCACCTGAATACTATACTGAATTTTTTATCGTTTTTATTATGCTGACACCATATAACGGACCTAATTGACCGCCGACATTTCGAGAAAAAAAGTATTATGTGTCTTTGTACTTGACTTTCCATACAAACTTCTTATTCTACACATTATTTCAAGGTGAACAGTTCATATTGTATGTCCTGAAGTGCGACCCGTTTCAGATATAAGCTGTAGAACGTATGAAAAAAAGTTCATCTGTGAATTGCGCATCCCCCCCTGTATTATACACTGGCCTATCATCACCTAAAATATTTTTGAATTCTGAGGAATATCGTTCGACGTCACGTGGTATAATAGGAGCAAATGATAGATCCATTTTATCATTATGTCCGTATAGGATTCAAATTAATAGCAACATCAACAACAACAGTTTCCCGATTTTGTAAGATCTTACAAATGAAAAAAAATTGATATGCAATATTTTCATCTAAAACTGAAGACATTTTTTTGCAAAACTTCTATTTAATTTACTCTAATTTAATTTTCCCAACCTATCAAAAACATCTTCAACAAATTTGTGTGCCGTGATCACCCTCATACTGAATTTTATCTTCAGTATGAGGGTGATCACGCCTCTCAAATGTTGTGAAAAGCTGCATGCAGCTTTTGGGATGGTAGTCAGGGAGATCGCAAATGGACGGAAAGATCTAACTGGAATCTTTGAATTTGCACTTTAATTATAAAAAATGAACTACTAAATTACATTTTAGTTAGAAAACCGATTTGTGAATCTTTCTTTGTTCTCCTTAATAAAAGATCTTATTGATCTCTTAATCGCTCCTACTGTTATAAACAACCTTTTCAATGAGTTCGGAGCACGTTATAGAACTTCGGCAAAAAGAAAGAATCAAACCTGGAGCACAAAGAATTATTTATTCCACGCATATTATATGAGCGTTTACTTACTTACTTACCTCTGTTCTGGTAGAATTGTGGTGTGAAACAACATGGAAACAATCATAGGTATATTCTCGGCAAAGAGGAAATAATATATAGATTCCTAATTTTAAGATATCTAGTTCTTCATATAGGAATTTCAACGTTGGGTATCTCCGTGTTCAATTGGGCAATATCGTTAGTATGCTTTTTTTATGCGTTGACAAAGTTTTTAGCGTCATATAGACCGTCCAAACAACAATACAATATCTTAAGATTAACTCAACCATAGATCCATACAACAGAAGGATTAATTTTCTGTTCAATAGCTCCCTGAGTTGAAAAAATTTTTATATTATTTTTCGAATTTTTGATGTAATATATATTGCATATTCACTCCATTTTGAATTGAGATCCAAAATTATTAGTTATTTTTAATTCAGTTACAGGTTTTTCTACTAGTGCAAGTTGAAACTAAATAATTCAGATATTCAGTTTAAGGTTGATCGGCTCTAGTTGGAGATATTATATGAATATAGTTTTCTCAAAATTTAAATCTAACCTAGCCATTCCTAGCCATTGGTATAAATGTGTTTTTTTGATATTCTCATCTTTAGCTTTTTTGGAGCTTTTATATTGTGGCATCACACAGGGTGAATCAAATAGTGCTCGATCAGTTGATAACTCTCGTGAAGTACTCAACGCATAAGTTAAAATTCTTTTTGACTCCACAGGATGTTCTGGAAGTAGTGAAACACGATACCACGTTGTAGTTTTAAATGGGAATGCCCATTTTTTATATCATATTCAGAATCTCCATGAAATTATGATTTAGAAATACCCCACTTGTCATCATTTATCTGTGGTACGTACCTACCCCATTTTTGTAAAAAAATGTCATGGATATAATGAAAGGCTTAAACTAGAGATCATATCTTGTAAACCGTTCGAGATAACTGTATGATTTTTGTCTTATGCATATTTACCGATCACTTTACAGGTGGTCTAAAAGAGACAGCAATTTTTAAAAATAAACTTTAAAAAATGTCAAGATGGCCATTTATTCAAATGGCATGCTCTTAATTTTTTTTGCTTGTCGAATAGCCTTGTGAATTGTTTTCATTGTTTGTTGAGGCATGTTGTGCCTTAAATGCATATTGAAATGAAAACTTAAAATGTTTAGCATTTCATGTTTAGTACAGGGGCTGGCAGTTTACTTTCCACGCGTACAGATAAAAAGGGATAAGATTTCTCAACTCTACTTGATACCTATCTCATCAATATCATTTAATGATGAGTCAAAGCAGAATAATCATCAAAATATTTGAAAACATTGAAATGGAAACCACCTGAAAAAAACAGAAAGTCTGAATTCTCTGGGAGTTGGAAATGACCAAGGGAGTAGAAATGGGTGGGGTTCTGGGGGTAATTACCCCCCAAGATTTTCAAAATATAAAATTTTATAAATCTCGCAAGACGAAGAACGGGAATTTCTCCATAAAATTAACTAATAATAATCATTTTACTTTCCTTTGAAATCGACACGTCAGTAAAAAATCGGACCCCTTCACGGTTTTTGAGTTTATTATCGAATTCAAGATAATTACTTTTATTGCACTACGAGCTCGTCTTTGTCCGAGGTTTATTATTTTCCTTTTTCTATCCGCTTTCTCGGCATCGCCCCTCATTGCCATCTATATGAATTTCGCATTCGTCATCGGTATACACTTTTCCGTTGTTTTCGTTTTTTGTATCATTCCCGTCACACAATTTCAATACTATACTTATCAAAGAACTGAACTGAGTAATTCACGTCGAAAAAATGTCTGAGCTGTGTTGTACAATTTATTGTGTTTCATTCAAATTGCAATTTATTTGTAAAGATTTGAATAGACTATATCTACAGGGTATTTCTGAATTGGAGGTACAAATGAAAATGACAGATTTCTCGGATCATTTGAAGGAAAAAGTCCTACAACATGAGTCTGCAAACGCTTTGTTTTTGAGATACAGGTGTTTTTCTCTCATAGCACCTTCCCTTCACAAGTTATTTAACTCGAATTGACATAGATATTCCACAGAAACTATGGTTCAGAACTACAATTTTTGGTTTGTTGAAGTTTTGTCGTATCGGTAATCGATTTCGAGAAAAAAAATTCAAGCAGCTCTCTATAGTAGTTCTCAGGAAAATCTAAATTATTATAAAGATCCAGTTTGGTAGCTGTGATAAATAAATTGATTATATTATTATTATTATTATTATTATTTGAACTGGGGTCGTTTTGCTTCGGTAAGCTTTCCGGGAACTGCGACCATGCAGATCTTTTGTTCACTACCCTACTCATTCATAGAAACCCAGGGAGGTCGTCAACGACGTTAATAAAATTGACAACCTCCCTAGGGGCCTTGGCCATTACCTCTCTGGTATCCAGGACCGGCTTGCCCATGTGAATGGTTCTTAGGCCAGCCAGCTCTGGACACTTGCATATCAAGTGTTCAGCCGTTTCTACTTCCGATCCACAGAGTCTGAAAATCTCGTCTGCTGACTTACCCATACGGTACAAATGATGTTTGTACCGACAGTGCCCCGTCAGCAGTCCCACCATCACCCGAAGCTCCGCTCATGACAGCTTCAGGAGTTTTCTGGTGTGAGTAGGTGAAATCTTCACGAATTTGTTTGCCTGAGCAAGTCTAGGAGTGTTAGTCCAGTGGATTGTCCTACTGTTCAAATGTCTTCAATATGCAAGAAGTATTTATCAGATACCTAATTAAGTATATCATACAAATAATGCTTGACAATGAATTATGTACGCTGCGCTCCTCGTCGTGAACGTTTAGTCGGCCAGCAGAAAATTCTCTACACCATTTTCGAACGTTTTTCACGTCTATACATTACTCGCCATACACTTCTTCCAATTGACGATGAATTTCTATAGGTGGAGTTTTTTTTTAGTGCAAAAACTTAATGACTGAACATAACTCGACCCTGGCGGGAGCGACAACAGGAACTTCCATTGCAAATGGCTGCTACGTCAAGACTGAGCGTCCTAGTGAGCTCCACCAGGTGTCGATTGGTTGAGGGGAGCCTAACGTATACAACAGTGTTGCCGGATTTCATCTAGCGCTACTTGCGGCGATACAATGGCCTTGAAGACTTTACTTTGAATACACGCCTCGTATTTATCCGTCCCACTAGAATAATTCCAAATATCTCTAAAAAGATAGGGGTGCAAAATCCATACCATACGACATAAATTGGCACGAAATGAGCATACTTCATCGGAAAAAGAAAATTTTCAAATTTCCAACTATGAGTCGCAGTGTCACAGGAAAACTTGTTTAGTATCGAAAACAGGATTATGATGGTTCTTAATTTGCGTTTATATTTCTGAGAAAAATTTATGGCATAAATAAGTGAAGTTTTTATAGCAAGAAATATTTAATTGATTCTTGATAATTATTATACGTAGATTCATGATAGATAAAATAATAAAACAAAATCATTTCCACTATTCTTCTAGTTATTGCGACAAATCTGTCGAAATGTAACCTGATGATGATGCCAAAGTTCTTGCGAAACAATTGTCGCTAACATTGAAAGATTTATGGAAATTACTTTGTTTTATTAGTTTAGCAAGAAATATGATGTTCGTATTGGAAAATAATTTTATTTGTGTTCACTGCGAAAATATTTTCGCATAAAGTTGTTGTTGACAACTGTTGTGAAAAACGAAATACATCAATGCATCATAAGAAGTTTAACGTTCCTTATATAGATAAAAGCAATTTTCTGGAGAGGACATTCGAAGTGAGCATTGTCAGTTCTCCGAAATATCCACCATTAGAATTATATAGCGTCTAGTGAAGGAATTCTATGAGCTTCATAAAGAAATGTCTCCAGAGGTTCATTGGAATTTGCACAATTTATCTCATATTTCAAACAAATTATTCACTTAAATCAAATTTGTTATGGACTGTAGGTACCTAATATCAATAATAACTGCAGTTAGCTAGGTAGGTACTCTAAGAAATTAAAGAGCAACAAAAATAATGAAAACGCTCCTTTTTGAACACAAATTCTAAAAAACTTGATTGCAGATATCAATGTTATATTTGCACTATTGCACTACAAACTCACTCTCCTTTGAAAAACGTCGTAAACTCACAACATCTATGTGGTAATTTCCGAATTGTCTTAGTTAATTGGTTATTTCATTCCAAACTTTTCACATTTCTCATCAAAGCGACAAGAACCGGACAAGACCGATCTCAATCCTTCTGATATTTTAGGTATAAATATAGTGTGTGAGAAAGCCGATTGCGATGTGATTATTTCTCTTCGACACTGATAGGCTGAAGTCGTATTCTACATAGGCGTACAACTTTGCTTCCGCTGTTGTTTTCAAAATAGAGGCTTTATTTAAAAAAAAAACCATCTTTGGGGCGTTGTATGAATCCCGCGTTGAAAAGACTGGTCATCTTTTGAAGCGTTCTATGAATCGATCCAATTTTTTACTTATTCTTTATAAGACTGGATGTGCTGGTCAGCCAGGCCGTGTGCAATTGATCGAAACAAGTGATAGTCCGAAGGAGCAATGTCTGGAGAATACGGCGGGTGGGCAAAGACTTACCATTTCAGCGTTTTCAAGTATGTCTTGACCACTTTCGCAACATGGGCTCGAGCATTGTCATGCTGTAATAGTATATTATAAAACAAGTTGCAGAATGGGCTCCTATTCCAACACGAATGCGAAATTCGAAAACGAGCGACGAAGAAGCGAGTTTTGGAACGCATGAGTGTTGGAATCGCCTTCTGCAACGAGAATTAGACGATATTTTCTCTATTTCAGTCAAGTTGCAAATCATTTCACTATATCCAAATTATATTTTATTGACAATTTGATGTGTGTTGAATTTTGATAGGATTGGAAGTCTGTGTAGACAACCACAGAACGAAATTTATAACTGAAAACGATGCTGTAATGAGTTCATTACAGCACTGTTTTTAGAACTGTAATGAACTCATTACGATACTGAAATAGAGAAAAACACTTTATTAAGTCTCTTCTTGTATTGAGGCCGTTTGTTTTTCATGCTCGGCTCATTCGCATTAATTGTATTCGATAACGATCGCCTGTGAATAGCAAGGCACACGATAAGAATTTCTGAGCGATCTGATCCGCAGTCCAGATATGTCATTCTGCTACCGCGGTCACCGATCATATATTTCATTCAGCAATAACGTACATATCTCGTCTTTTATAATATCAACATATCTGATATTTGACAGAGCTGATGTGTTAATTAGTGGCAAATTCTCTCAAAGTTCGAGGGGATTGGACGGAGGGTTAGATATTTTATACGTGTATAAAATTCTGACGAGAGGTTTCCAAATGCCTTGCAAAAGGAAACGTCTGCGGAGGGAGAGAACTGTGACAGTCCGGATAGTTCAACGACTTGGACTGCCATTGCGCATTAATTGCCAGATAATTAGAGCGATCTGATCGGCGCCAGACCAAAACTTCCAAAAGTCCCTTTCGTGTGTTCCTTGCTATTATTTCAGTCGGTTTCAACAATTCATAATACACTACGACGAGCTGGTCCCACAAAATACTCAGCATGACCTTGAAACCGTTAATATTCGGTTTGTCCATCCACGAGGACGCATGACCGGGATATCCCCCAAGATTTTGTGCGCTTGGAATTATCGTAATGAACCTATTTTCGTCTCCAGTTATAATGCGATGCAGAAATCCCTTCCGTTTATGCTTCGTCAGTGTCATCCTCTCAATGATGCTTTTCGGATAGTGCTTTTATACGTTTATCATCAAAGTCTCATATGTTTTGTTCATGGGATTATATCAAAAGAATATGTTAAGATTGAACATTTATATGTCTTCATGGGTCTCGTTATGCTTTTGTTGTTCAGGTTTGTTTTTAAAATTTTTCCAATTCTCCTATTGAACTCAGTTGTGAGGTCGTCCTTCATTCTTGGATAGTTAATTCGTCGGTAATGTTCAATTCAGTACCTATTTGTAAAGATCGTCCGATTTTATGCGGTTTCTATTTCTTGTCCACTTGACGACATCGAATTTTATTTTTGACAGGTCACTGTAATTGCGTTTTTCCAAAGATAGATGGTAGGAAAATTTGATCCAACATACAGTGACTCAATAAATCACAGTGACGACGAGCGTGGTCTCGTTTTTGATCGGCTGGGCCTAAATATGGCGGATTTGTTTACCTGATTTTGGGGATTCATTCAAAATGTAAGGCCCATTCAGGTCACTGTAGTATTTTTCAGTTGAATAAATTTGTTCTATATAACGAGTGTCATTTTAATTCGCGGTCAAGAGTGCTGTGGAGAAATTAGAATTAATTTTCTGTGATTATAAGTAGCACTTTACTTGTACCATGAGTATGATCCGTATATCGCCGAGAATTAAAGAGCGGTTTCTATAATCTACTTATCTATGGTTTCTAGTGGTTTTCAATGATTCAGGTAGCCTCCTTCGTATTTACCACCGCTTGACACTTATCAATGGTCAACTAAATTTTTCATTGACAGAATTTTAGAGGGTTGATCTCTTTTAATTTGTAAATAACTAATAGTTCTTAATGGGTCTAAAGGGCATTTGTTTCATAATAAAAATAATAAAGTTTTTAAGTGTAAGATGCGTCATGGAAAATATTCATAAACAATAATCCGAAAAACTGCCAACCGGAGTGGGCATGGTTACCGAACCTAAACAGAATAAAAGTAGGGTGGGTGACAGATAACTCACCGAAGTTTGAGGAAATAGTCACCGGTTTTTGAGGAATTTGACATATACGGACCACCAAATTGTTAACCATAGTAACCAAGGTGATATACTGACCATACCCCATATGTGGTATTCGAAGTATGTAAACTAATGTTAGTGATATGGTACAAGCTAAGCGCTACTAATCACAGAGAATCAATTCTAATTTTTCCACAGCACTCTTGAAAAATTAGAAAATTATATTAACCAAAGATCATATAAGTTGAATCAGTAAAAAATCAAGAAAAGGAAACATCCTACTGAACAATGTTTCAAATAAAAAGTTGATGGTTTTGAGTCTATTCATGCCAGAACCTCTTCCATTTAATTCCCCCTTGTAGGGGGTATGGGGTCAACTTTGGAATTTCAAAAAGAAATCCCTGCTTTTGATTGCAGATTCGTATTGTTCGACAAAAAATACAAAAGTTTTATACGAACAATGTTCTATTATGTTGAACATACCCACCTGCTAATTCTATGGTCAACATAGTATATGACATTTCAATAAATGTCTGTGACTTAACCAAGTTGTAGCAGTTGTACAAGTTGTCGTAATACGTAATAAAAGAGTTTCATTTTCAAACCAAGTTCTTTACTGAAATTATAACAAAATATTCCGAATCCTAAATATAATTTAACAGGTTATGGGACCAGACATGCAGATTGATATTTAGGTTTGGAGAAAAACAAGATTTTTTAAGAATAAAAAAATCTACCGGAAAATTGGAGGTTATAACGGAAGAGTAAAAGTAAGAAAAAGGCAAGAAAATGTCGTCAGTATCACTGCCATTTCCTCAATTGACGAATACGAATTATTCAAATTGGAGATTTCGTGTAGACATCCTGCTGGACAAGGAAGGAGTGAGTCACGTGCTAAGAACCACTCAGGATGAATATAACGAACTCAGTCAGAAAGATATGTTAGCATTCGATAGATCAGACTCAAAAGCCAAAGGTACAATAGTTCAATGTATGTCTGATCAACACTTGGAATACATCAAGGATGCCAAAACTGCTCTTGAGATGTTACAATCTTTGAAGAACATATTTGAACGGAAAAGTCCACTAGCAAAGTTGTACATTATGAAAAGACTTCTGAAAATGAAATGTACAGTTGATGAACTACAGGAACATTTCATGAAGGTTGAAAGTTTGCTGAGAGAACTTGAAGGAGCGGGTGCAAATCTAGATGAAAGTGATAAGGTCTGTAACGAAGTGAAATTCGTTACTAGAATCACCCGGTATCATTCACCCCAGATTTAGAATTCAATAATAATTTTACTTGAGTCACCTAGTGTAATTCGCCCCAGGTTTGAAATTTAATAATTATTTTACTAGAATCACCCAGTATAATCTGCCCCAAGTTTAGAATTCCATCATTATTCTATCTATTCATATGAGTAGGTGAAAATAAAATTTTAATTGAGAGCAGTGAAGGTATTTTTCGTCCAATTCAGAAATTTTCATTTGGAATAATTTCTGATTTATTTATTTCATGAAAATATAACGATGCAATTTAAAATATCAGCCTATGTATAAAAACTTCCGTGCGACACCGCTTCAGACGTTATCTCTTCAATATGTTCTTTTTTACATGTTGTCGTTTATTTTTCATATTCACACCGCCGATTTTGAGACTCGAAATTTTCCCCTTCCAACCGAGATTACAAGTGAAGTATTTCGGAAAAGGAGAAGGATTCTTGCCGGTGTCTTCGAAGTATCAAGATATTTTCCGATTTACTCCTGTCGGCGTCTTCGAGCTATATATTTTCATAGTTATTGAGCGGATTTTCTTGAGTAACAATTTAGAGTTTAATTTTTAGTTTGCAATTTTTCTTTTGAACGTTGGACGTTCTAGTGCCGTATTTTATATTCGTGAATTTGACACTTAGCCCGTACACGAAAAGAATTTGAGTTCGTGTAGTGAAGTGGGAAATTCTTAGGATAGGTAAGAACCGTTTTATTCCTGTCTGTATTATCGGTGACTTTCCTGTGTTCCATCGATACTTTCCGAGTGTGATTTATTTGTAATTTATTTTATTTCTTAGATCTTTCTTTCTCAAGTGGAGTTTGTCTGTCCGGTTCCTTATTGCGAGCAACTCTTATTTGGAACTACCAGGCAAAACTCCTTATCTTGGGGAGAGGGGTCGTTTATTTCCGATCTCCGGATCACTGCGGTCTTCAAGGTTAATTACCCTGTCCGGTCCGACTCGAGTCGTTAATTGGTGGATGCGCCGAGGTATACCGTAAGTGAAATTTATTTCTTTGATCTTTCTGTCTCAGGTGGAGTTTGTCTGTTCGGTTCCTTATTGCGAGCAACTCTTATTTGGAACTACCAAGCAAAACTCCTTATCTTGAGGAGAGGGGTCGCTAATTTCCGATCTCTGGATCACCGTGGTCTTTTGGGCTAATTACCCTGTCCGGTCTGACTCGAGTCGTGAATTGGTGAATGCGCCGGAGTAGACCCTGAGCGAAATTTATTTCTTAGATCTTTCTTTCTCAGGTGGAGTTTGTCTGTCCGGTTCCTTATTGCGAGCAACTCTTATTTGGAACTACCAGGCAGAACTCCTTATCTTGAGGAGAGGGGTCGCTAATTTCCGATCTCCGGATCACCGCGGTGTTTAGGGCTAATTACCCTGTCCGGTCTGACTCGAGTCGTGAATTGGTGGATGCGCCGAAGTATACCCTGAGCGAAATTTATTTCTTAGATCTTTCTTTCTCAAGTGGAGTTTGTCTGTCCGGTTCCTTATTGCGAGCAACTCTTATTTGGAACTACCAGGCAGAACTCCTTATCTTGAGGAGAGGGGTCGCTAATTTCCGATCTCCGGATCACAGCAGTGTTTTGGGCTAATTACCCTGTCCGGTCTGACTTGAGTCTAGAATTGGTGGATGCGCCAGAGTATACCCTGAACGAAATTTATTTCTTAGATCTTTCTTTCTCAAGTGGAGTTTGTCTGTCCGGTTCCTTATTGCGAGCAACTCTTATTTGGAACTACCAGGCAGAACTCCTTATCTTGAGGAGAGGGGTCGCTAATTTCCGATCTCCGGATCGCCGCGGTGTTTTGGGCTAATTACCCTGTCCGGTCTGACTCGAGTCGTGAATTGGTGGATGCGCCGAAGTATACCCTGAGTGAAATTTATTTCTTAGATCCTTCTTTCTCAAGTGGAGTTTGTCTGTCCGGTTCCTTATTGCGAGCAACTCTTATTTGGAACTACCAGGCATAACTCCTTATCTTGGGGAGAGGGGTCGCTTAATTCCGATCTCCGGATCACAGCAGCCTTTTCGGCGAATTACCCTGTCCGGTCTGACTCGAGTCTAGAATTGGTGGATGCGCCAGAGTATATCCCGAACGAAATTTATTTCTTGGATTTATTTTGGTGGATGCGCCGACAAATACCCTGATTGAAATCCGTTTCTAAGACCCAACTTTCTCAGGTGGAATCTGTGTTGTGGGTCCCTTATTGCGAGCAACTCTTATTTGGGACCACCAGGCAGAATTCCTTATCTTGTGGAGCGGGGTCGCTTATTTCCGATTCACGGATCACCGTGGTCATTTCGGTGAGTCACCCTGCCCGGTCCGACCTGAGATTTATTTTGGTGGATGCGCCGACAAATACCCTGATTGAAATCTGTTTCTAAGACCCAACTTTCTCAAGTGGAATCCGTGTGTCGGGTCCCTTATTGCGAGCAACTCTTATTTGGGACCACCAGACGGAATTCCTTATCTTGTGGAGAGGGGTCGCGTATTTCCGATTCACTGATCACCGTGGTCATTTCGGTGAGTCACCCTGCCCAGTCTGACTTAATACCAATGTTTGGTGGATGCGCCGATACAAGACCTGATTCGAAGATATTGTTCAGGCTTGCTGTTTCTAATAAAGAGGTATCGAACCGGACCGTACGGAACACAGGATAGGTAGTCACATCTGACTTATTAGACTGCATTTCACACGCCAATCTGCATGCTTTCCACGCTTGTCCGCACTTAACCGTTTTTATCATCGCTCAATTTGCTCGCTCACTGTTTACTCATTTCTGCTGCTTGATATACGCCACCTGCTCACCTCGCTTATTTCTCGTTCCGTACCGTGTGGCATTGTAAATATTTGCTTTTGGTGTTTAATAGCCTTTTTCATTATTGTATATATAGGATAGTATTGTATATAATTTGGTGTTGTACATAAAGGAACGGATATTGTTAAATATAGTGTTTCGTCAGGGTGTCTTTTATTTATCTCATAGACATTTACTGCCATTTAGCGAAATAAATCACCACTGGTCAATCGCTCTTACCTTAGATTGAATCGAACCCTTCTCCAACTGTTTAAAAGCTACCCAGGGTCGATAATAGTGAGCGACGTAAGGAATTGCGACCTTATAAAACCTATCGCAATTGGCGCCCGAGGTAATATAGAAGGGAAATAGTAAATAATCAACAATCCGAAGAAAGTCGCCGTCACAGGTCTGTCATTTATTGTTAACAATGCCCGAAAAATATGACACAGTCATAACAGCCATAGAAACTGTTAACACAGGCATAACGTTGGAATTTGTGAAAAATAGACTTTTGGATGCAGAACTGAAGCTCACTGAAAGAAACACAGTATTTTTAACAAAGAAGAATCAAAAAGACTACAAATGTTATGGTTGTGGAGGAGATCATTTTCTGAGAGATTGTCCGGAGAAGAACAAAAATGAGGTATCAAGTTTAAGTAGAGGTAGAAGAAATTACACACAGAGAAAAGGAGGTAAATTCAACAGAAATGTCAATAGACGAGCTTACACAAGTGAGGAAAACACAGATGAGAAAGAAATAGTCTTCATTTCAGAAATTCTCAATTCAGGAGAGGTGAATATAACATATTCTGATATGAAAATAAATTTTGTTTTAGATAGTGGAGCCACTGACCATCTTGTCACTGAAAAAATAGAAGAATTGATGACAGATATAAGAAATCTAGACAATGAAGTGAAAATCAGGGTTGCAAATGGAAATTTTTTGATTGCGAAGAAAATGGGTACACTAAAAGTTATATATAAAAACAGGAACATACGATTTGATGCTCTTATTGTACAAAATTTGACAAATAATTTGTTGTCTGTGAAAAGGTTAAATGAAAGAGGACAAAAAGTGATTTTTGATAAAAACAAAACTTTCATAGAAAGTATGGATGGTACAATAATAAATTGCAAGTCTATGGGCAAATTATACATAGCATCATTCGAATTACAAGAAGTATGTAACCTAGTAGCAACAGGAGATATATGGCATAGAAGGTTGGGACATATTTCGGAATTTTATATGAAGAAGATGAATTTGCCAACTCCAAAAACCACATGCAGTCCATGTAGAGAAGCCAAAGGAACAAGAGAACCTTTTGAGAGTAAACAACTACCGAGATCCAAATCTGTTGGGGAACTTTTGCATTCAGATATTGGAGGGCCAATACGAACCCCTACATTGAATGATGAAAGGTATTATCAAACTATAATTGATGATCATTCACATTTTGTTACAGTATACCTGTTGAGGAACAAAAGCGAAGCACCTTTCAATCTAATGCAGTACATCAGAGAAATGAAAGCCAAAGGATTTGTGTGTTCGAGAATAAGAATGGATCAAGGAGGTGAATATACAAGTACCGAACTGAAAAATTTTTGTAAACAAAAAGGAATTAAAACTGAGTATACACTGGCCTACACACCACAACAGGACGGAGTTAGTGAGAGAGCCAATCGGACATTATTAGACAAGGTAAGAGCTATGTTTACAGAAACAAACCTACCTAGAAGTTTATGGGGTGAAGCTATTCAATGTGCCGCATACCAGTTGAACAGATCACCAACAGCTGCTCTGCAAGGAAAGATACCAGTCAGTATTTTCTACTCCAAGACTGACTTGAGCAAGCTAAGAGTATTTGGAAGTAAAGTTTGGGTTGTGAAAATACCAAATTCAGGAGACAAACTCTAAAGCAGGGCAACACCAATGAGAATGGTGGGATATAGCGCAAATGGATACAGATTGTGGAATCCACAAAAACGAATAAAATCATTATTTCCAGAGATGTCAAGTTTGATGAGAATGACACATCATATCAAGAATCTGATAACCACATGAAAAATGAAGAAAACTATGTAATTGGAGAACCGCAAGAAGACAAGCTATGTGACACAGAAACAACATCACGAAGACAAACAAAAATACCGTCAAGATTCAACGATTATGAATTATACCATGTTTATTGTCTTTTGACAGAAGCCGAAAATCCAAAAGACTATAAAGAGGCCATGAAAATTGGATATGGATGGCAAGATGCAATAAGCAAAGAACTTATGGCACACGAAAATTATGGAACATGGGAACCAGCTATTTTACCAGAAGGAAAAACTGCCATTGATACACGTTGGGTATTTAGAACCAAGCAATGTGGAGTTAAGAAAGCTAGATTAGTAGCTAAGGGATATCAAGAAGAATATCATTATAATGCATATGCACCTGTAGCAAGATATCAAACAATAAGATTCTTTATTTCTCATGCTCTAGAAAAGAACTGGGATATAAAACAATTTGATATTCCTACAGCATTTCTCAATGGAAAACTGAACATCGATATCTTTATTAAAATTCCTGAAGGTGTCAATACAAAAGGAAAATACAATTCATTAAAATTGAAAAAGGCACTATACGGTTTACGAGAAGCTCCAAGACTTTGGAACGAGAGGTTTCAGCAATTTGCAGAAAAATACAAATTAAAGAGATCTAAAAACGATTTCTGTTTGTATACAGGAGACAATGTATGGCTCTTAATATGGGTTGATGATATAATTGTAACTGGCAGAAACAGTGACTTTATTCAACATAAATTAGAACTAGAATTTAATGCAAAAAATCTGGGAAAACTTCAAAATTTTTTAGGAATGGAAATTATTGAACGAGACCACAAATGGCTTATCAGCCAGAAGAAGTTGATAAATAAAATCATAGAGAAGTTTAATCTACATGAATGTAAAGAAGCTCAAACACCTATGGAACCAAACTTCCAAGTTGAAGATCAAGAAGTTATTAAGGTACCATATAGGGAAATTATTGGATCCTTACTATATATTGCTACAATCAGCAGACCTGATATAGTATATTCTGTAATATTTTTAAGCAGATTTTTGGAAAAACCTACACAGCAAGTATGGAACGCTGCAAGAAGAATTGTACGATATCTGAAAGGTACCTACTATTAACTTGAATTTGACTTATGAAACAAGCAACGAAAACTTTGAGATAACAGCCTACACTGATGCAGACTGGGGAAGCGACCAACTAGACAGGAAAAGTGTAAGTGGTTGTGCAATATTTTTAAACAAAAATTTAGTGACGTGGATATCGAAAAAACAAAATATAGTAGCTCAGTCAAGTTGTGAATCTGAATATCTAGCCAGTGCTGTGGCTGCTTCTGAGTTACTTTACTTAAAAGGTATTTGTGCAGATTTTGAATTGAACATTTCAAACACAATTTTATTGATAGACAATCAAAGTGCTCTTAAACAAATTGAAAGCTTTGAGAATAGTAAAAGGTCAAAACATGTTGACATTAAAGCTCACTTTATCAAAGATATTGTTGCAAAAGGCTTAATCAAACTATCATTTGTAAGCACAAGTGAAAATGTAGCTGATATTTTTACTAAATCTCTACAAAGAGAAAAATTTGTTTATTTCAGAAACATGTTAAATGTAAAATAATGTATTAATATTTTTTTGCTCGCAATTTAAAAATTTGTTATGAATATTTAAATTGAAGGGGGATGTTGAACCACAGACTAATCTGTGGTTGAACATACCCACCTGTGGTTGAACATACCCACCTGCTAATTCTATGGTCAACATAGTATATGACATTTCAATAAATGTCTGTGACTTAACCAAGTTTTAGCAGTTGTACAAGTTGTCGTAATACGTAATAAAAGAGTTTTATTTTCAAACCAAGTTCTTTACTGAAATTATAACAAAATATTCCGAATCCTAAATATAATTTAACATATTATTCGTCACAGATCGCTCTGTATTCTGTATTATATCTTCAAGCACCCTAATCCATCGATATTATTAGTTAATATTTTCATTTTCAACAATTCTTAAATTCCAAGTCTGATGACACCTTATTAAAATCCTCAAAATTGATCGATTTGGCAAGGTTTTTCTTCAATAGTTACAGGGGAGCATTCAGGGAGGGGGCATATGGGCAATGGCCCTCCCCTCGCGGAACTTATAAATATAAAAATGTATCCTCAATTACCAAAAAATACACGCAGATTTCTAAGTGGCCATATACCTAGACCTCTATCAAATAATAATAAGGATCTTGCTTTTGGCTTTATGGGATGGGTCTTGGATTTGTTGTACCAATGAACGGTCGGAAACGCTCGCACGTGCTCGGACCAAGCACCTGCTCTTGTCGTTGTCCCGGCTTCATGCTGCATGCGTCCTGCCTCGGGCAAGTTAAATTTACTAATGCACGTGCGTGATCCAACTGTTCTCGTTGTCTGCTTGTCTCGCGCCTATGCAGTATACACTCAATCTTTTATAAAGGGTATGTATTATTTTGAGTTATTTTGTTTTATATTTTCCTTGATGTAATATGTCTTTTTATAAACATGATGGAGTTTTGTTATCTTTTATAATTTCAGATTAAATGAAATACACATAGAGAAAAAACACCAATCAAAAGAATGAAAAGAAATATTGAGAAAAATACAAAACTGACAGATTTTTTTAAGCGATCGAAAAAAAATGAGGTAGATCAAAATGTTTTGGGAAATCTACTGAGAACATCAGCAGATTCAGCTTAAAATGCATCTGGAACCATCACTCATTCAGCCTGCCATATTGATTATATTCCATCAACATAAACAAATTCAGAAAATGCATCAGTGACCTTCAATCGTTCTGATAATTTAGCGAGTTCAATTGACGTTCCATCTACATCAGCAGCTTCAAAAAGCCTAATTGAAAACTCATCAGTAACCATCATTCGTTCAGCCTATCCTATTGATAATGTCACATCAGCAGATTCTGAAACCATAGATTATTACCAAAAGGTTTTCGATATTGGGGCAGCTACTGGTGTTGCAACTGAATCTTCAAAAATGAGTGAGTTCCAGAAATATAACAATTTGAAAAATACCTGGTATCCTCCTGGAAGTTATCAGTTTCCATTTAGTGAACATATCAATAACAATAAAACTGTCAAGAGGTATCTTAGTTTCAAGTACTTGAATACATATGAATGGGTGGCATATTCACATTTGAAAAAAGAGTTATTCTGCAAGTACTGCGTTATTTTCAGCAATTCCAAAGATTCGAAACAGTTGAAAGGGCTGATATTGGAACCTTTAGTGAAATTCGCCAAATTACTTGGACACCGGGGATAGAGGCAGTAATGGCTGTCCAAAAGTTCATGAAGTCCTTTGAAATTCCTCAAGCAGATGTGAGGAATCAAATCTAATGCTTTTCAAGTGAGTGAGAATAAAAAAAGATTGAAACCAATCATAAATTCGATTCTATTCTTGGGAAAACAGAATATTGCCTTCAGAGGTCATTGGGATGATGGTGTCATAAGCATTGATGAGAAAATATCAGAGACGAATGAAGGGAATTTCAGGGAACTACTTAAATTTCGGGTGGAGTCGGGGGACCAAACATTGAGAGAACAACCTATGTGAGTAAAATAACACAAAATGAGGTACTTGATTGCATTGGAGAGGAATTCAAAGATTTAGTGATTAAAGGCGTTAAAGCTTCAAAATTGTATTGCATAATATGCGATGAAACAACAGATGCTTCTCATATTTCCCAAATGTCCATTGTTACATCGACATACATACATCGACATTGAGAAGAAGGAAGCAAGAGAAGACTTTATTTCTTTTGTTGATTGCCATGAAAATTTTCCTTTGGACAAACATACATTCGAACCAATCTTGAATGGAAAAGTCTTAGCCAAAACTGTATTGAACGTTTTAACAAAACTTGGACTCGATTTGGGAAAATGCGTTGGTATATGTACAGACGGGTGAAGTGTGATGGTTGAAGAAGTCAGGAAATACATACCACAAGCCGTACTCTCTTCATGCTACAACCACGCACTGAATTTGGCTGTGGCAAAATCTCCCACTGTACATTCCGTTAGGAATCTGATAGAAGCCATAAAAGTAATCATCTTTTTTCACAGCTTCGTCAAAACGATATTTTGTTTTGAAACATGTACCTCAAACAGAACTGAAGAGTGTTTGCGAAACAAGGTGAATTGAACGCCAAGACTCCATTCTCCAATTTAAAAGTGAATTGCCTAATACTCTCCAGACGTTGGATAAACTATCTCTATGGAGCGAGAGTGAATCTGCAACAAAAGCTAAAAACTTCGCGATAGCTCTGAGAAATTGCGATTTTTTAATAACACTCTTCTGTTTGGCGGATATATTTGCGATAACGTTACCACTCAGTAATCTGCTTCAAACAAAAAACTTGGACAAAAAGCGATCTAATGATGCTGTTTGTTCCACTTTTCTGACACTCCAAAATAAAAGAGACGATGCCTCGAAATATTTTCTTAGTATCCTGAATGAAGCCAAATAAAAATTCAAAGAGCTCAATATTGAATATTCGATGCCAAGATTAACAGGGAGAATGGTTCATAGACCAAATCCTACATTTTCTTCAGTGAATGACTATTATAGGGTAACTATTTTAATTCCTCTGCTCGATAGTATAATCAAAGATCTAAAAGATACACTATCAGAAAATAAATTGAATCTCTACAACCTTCACATATGTGTGCCGTCAATAATAAAATTTAGAACAGACGAGGAAATCTGTCAAGGCATGAGAAATGTACCTACTTGAACAGTTTTCAACAATTTTTGAGGAGAATAATAAAATAATCTTTCAGAAGATCGTTTCTGAAATGTTGATATGGAAACAGATGTGGAATATCCAGCAAAACCCCCCGACAATGGTATAACTGCTCTGAAGGAATGTGATAGGAATATGTTTCCTAACATAAACATTCTTCTGGAACTTTTATGTTGCCTGCCCTCAAGTGTTGCATCTTCTGAAAGGAGTTTCTCGACACTCAGAGGGCTGAAAGATTGAATAAGATCAAGGATGGTGGAAGGCAGGTTGAATGGATTGGCATTAATGCACATCCACAGGGCCATTTACAGTAGTCTGAACGTGAATGATATTATTCAAAGATACGCTAGTCAAAAGGATAGGAGACTGGAATTTGCTATTTAGCTTTAAATATTGGATAATTTGTTTTATATATTTTTGTTTATGATTTATTTGTTATTGAAAAAAAATATGTTTTTCTGAAAATGAAATGAAATATTTATTTTCTTGTGACTGATTTTTCTTGTGGAATAAATCTATACATATATATTTTGAAATATGTCAAATTATTTTAACTTGTTCTTGTACAGAAATTTTGGTAACTGAATATGATATGATCTTCTAAAATCCATTTTTCCATGAAAAAAAAAACACTTGATTCAGTAGGTACTAACAAAAAATTCCGCTATTTTGCTAACCTATATGAGCCATGACCTTCAATGGCCCCCCTCAAACATCGCCTGGATCCGTCCCTGAAATGTTATTACATGCTGCTCATTTCTGACAAGACACAACATGAAAGCTAATTGGAATAAGCACTAAAATAACAGACTATGTATATAAAAACTATTTCTAGTATTCAAAGACTTTTAAATATTTGCTCTTGTGGGTTCTTGTTATATGCAGTCATTCTGGGGACAAAAAATTTTTCAGTAGCAAAAAAAAAACTAGTGTTGAAAAATATTTAATTCGAAATAGAACTTCTTAGTTTATTGATTCATATAAGCTGAGAATTGATGAGTGATACATTATTCGATGATACCTATACGAATGAAAATGTTAAATGCAAAAACCAAAAGGAATATATACCTATATATAAATAGAATTCAAGAAATCAGGTTCACATCACATTATATATATTTATATATACAGCCTGGGGCAATAGTGTTCCATCGGTCGATAACTCTTGGAGATTTTGAGCTAGGAGAATAATTCAAATTTTGACAGACTGTTGACTACCATCCTGTTTTTTTTAAATAAAAAAGCCCAATTTTTATGTCATACTAATAATTTCCATGAAAATTTGGTTTTGAAATACCCAATTTATCTGTGGTTTCAACTAGAGATTATATCTTGAAAACCGTTCGAGATAATTGTATAATTTTTTTTATTGGATTCTCGAAAAGTTTTCAAGTCTTATGCATTTTAATGGACCACTTTACAGATGTTCCGAAAGAAACTGCAATTGTTTTAAGTTGACCTTTGACAAAATATGACCTTTTAAAAATATCAATAAGTCCATTTAATCAAATGGCATGCCCTGATTATTTTGTCTATCGGATACCCTAGTGTGTAGTCTTCATTTTTGGTTGAGACAGGTTGTGCCTAAAATGAATAGTTTTCAAAATGCCTCACATTTCATGTTTTACACGGATGCTGGCGTATACTTTCCACGCATACAGTTTCAAAAAGGCAAGATTACTCAACTCTGCTTGATACCTTCTAATAATATAAATTAAAATCAAAGGAACCATCAAAATATTCGGAAACATTCATTTGGATCAAATGGAACGGAGACCACGTGAACAAACAGAAACAGCATGAATTCTCTTAAAGAGTTTGAAATAACTGCATATTTGCGGCGGAAAAGATCTCATTTATATTTATCTCATAGATGTCTGCAATTTTTTTTTAATAAGTTTAATATAATTGTAATGAGATGCAGCTCGATTTGAAAAAAGTTTGCAGGCATCTGAGCAGATCATATGAACGATAAATATTGACGCGACTTTTTCCTCTGCGAATATGCAGTATTTTTGAACTCATTAAAATACTCCAGACTATATTTCTGTTTGTTCACGTGGTGTCTATTTCATTTTGTCGAAATGAATGTTTCCAAATATTTTGATGATTTCTTTCATTTGGCTCATCTTCAGGTTCACTAGGTATTAGTACAGTTGTGTTATCTTATCCCGAGGAAAGTATACTCTTTCTTCTAAGGTCTTTCGTACCATATGCAAAGTGAATTTGCAACAGATTGGAAACCGGGAATTCGATTGAAAAAATGCTACAATTATCTCGAACGGTTTTCAAGATATTATCTTCAGTTTAAACTATTATAACCATGAAATTTTTCGGCAAAAGTGGCGTACGTCAAAAAGTACCAAGTGGCAAGTGAGGTATTTCGAAATCATAATTCCATGGAGATAGTATAATATGAAAATTGGGTATTATTATTCGAAAAACAGGATAGTATCGTGTTTCACCACTTTCGGACCGGTCTAAAGAGTCAAAAATATTTTATGTTTATGCGTTGAGTACTCTCGATTGCGTCAAATTTGAATAATTCTGTTAGACCAAAATTTCCAAGAGTTATCGACCGATCGAACTCTATTGACTCACCGAGTATATAATTTGAATCTATCAATTATTAATTTATTAATAAATGAAAATTTACAAAATTATTTACATAACCACAAAAATACATACATTTTTAGGCCAAGATAACATTCAACATAGAAAAACTCATTCCTAAAATTATTTTGCATCAAAAACGAAAATTTTCAAATTCTGGTGCGTATGAATTAGTATTATGATACGACAATGTCATCTGATATGAATTCATACATTTTGAAGGAATTCAAAAGATTTGAATTGAATGCTGAAACAATTTCATAAAATTCCAGAATGACAAACTCAGCTTATGAATTTTTACTATTGAAGTTGAGAGTCAAGGCTATTTATATTTATTCAATTGTTTTTGGAAAAGAGTATGATTATAATTTTTTAGAGCCTAATTTCATTGGACCACCCATAGTCTTACTGGCACGTCTTGTTTCCAATTCTTTTTGCCTCATCAATTTTCTTTCCTCTCTTTTCCTCTTCGCCTCCTCTAATTTGGGGTTGATGCCTGGTTTTTCTTCAAGTGGTTCAAATTCTGTTTTATCCCACCCATCTTGGTTCGAAGAAGACTGCTTTATAGGCGACTTTGGTAAACTCTCCTTTTGTGATTCTTGTAAAATTGTGGTTATCTCACTAGGACTCCACGCTTCTGAAGGAGATGTTATTTCACTTTTTGTTTCCTGAAAAAATAGGATTTCCGAAAAGTTTATATCAATCTGATATTATATAATTCTTATAGAGCAGGCCCACGTATTTTTAAGGCGACCATCGAAAGGTCTAGAATGCGATAAAAATTGTAATATATTCGCGTCAGTTCAGAAACGTTCGATGGCAACATAAGATAACATAAGAGATTATTGTTATTATTATTATTAATTATACAATTAGAGTAGAGATAAATACCCAGAAAGGTTGATAGTATTTTGGGCTGTTTCCATCATCTGTGCGGTTAGTTGTTATAGATGTTTCGACGAGTATTCGCATGCCGTCTTCAGGGAGGTGATCCTGATGAGAAAGACTAATTATTTGGTTCTAAGAAGAACCGTCTGCCAAACTAGGTCTGTCTGGACTTGTGCGCACTATACTTTTAAGAGTTTTATTGAGGATATCGGGGTTTGAGGTTAGCACGGTTACAATCCGTTCACAAGGTCAAATATATTTATTTCGATAATAATGTACATAGTATCTTTAAGGCACAGTCGCCTTCACAAATCAATAATTATATTCTTTACACAGTTCCCACATACATGCTCACACTGTTGTTATATTATGGAGCGGTCGAATTCGACCTTACAATCCGTTCACTCTAATTACTAGTCTACAGAAGCAGGTAGTAACAACCTACAAACATTAAGCTCAAAATAAATTACACCTTACTTTTGATATGCGCAGTTGGGATGAAAAAATTCGGAGTGATACTAATGAAGGCTGCTTCTTTTAGTTTTTTTCGTCCTTTCTTGTCCTTTGATATTATAGACGCTTCATCCCATTTGATCCTATTGTTTTTACCCCAAGCATATTGGACTAACCTAGATTTATCCGTTTCTCTAAGTCGAACTATTTTTTGGTGTTTTTGGTCTTTCCAATGTACGCTCTGCCGCACTCACATGGTATATGTATGGTATACACAATTTTTAGTTATTTATTTATGAGTGGGTATTGGGTCGAAAGAGAGAATGGAACGACCACATAAGTAGAATGGACGAGGAAAGGATGGTCAGAATTGCACGCGATAAATCACCACTAGGTCGCAGAAGTTTAGGACGCCCTCGAAAGCAATGGAGCGACAATTTGTCGGTGTAGGCAGAGATTCGACGGAAAGAAACAGGCGAATCGCCTAAAAAAGAAGAATGAAGAAGAAGAAGAAGAAGACGTCCATAAATAAGTAATGAAATTCTGCATAATTTTTACATCGAACAAATTCACCTTAAGAGGATCGATTTCTTAGTAAAAACTTAAAATCGCTTTATAAAAAATTCTATTTTGTGAAATATTTTTTGAATATAATACGCTCAAGGTGATCGGGAATAAATTGAAGAACATTCAATAAGTTTCAAACGACATCATACACAAGCAAATAGACCTTATAGTTTCAATGTAATCAATGAAAAACAACACTGGCGGCGGCCTTGTTTATGACGTCACTGCTATCTCCTTCACCATTTTGAAACGTTATTAAAATGTTAAAAGAGGAGGACATGGCAATGGTAGCAAGAAATTCAAGATATTATTAGATATAAGGGTTTTCGAATACGAAATTATTTTCTCATTAATTTATTATTATATTATTTAATACCAAGGTGAATTCATCAAAAATAATTAATATGATGAGAATCGAAACCTTACATTTTAAAACATTTATCAAATTCGAAATAAATACTTAAGGTCTCGACGATTTCCTAAAGAAATCTAATGAAAAGAGTGATTTACGGTTTCATTCAAATAGGAAATTCAATTTGAGAAAATTATAAACCATTTATATATTGTGTCTAATTGTTGATGAGTAATTGTAAGTATTGAAGGAATCAATGTTAAATTAAAACGTTATATCTGTACTTGGAAAGCAGACAAACGTTAATCCAACTTCTGGTGAATATGGAAACTGTAAAAATTTAGTCTATATATAAATGGGTAATAGAGCCAAACATGGAGTTTTTTCACATAACAAGTCTAACGTTAGTCTAGTTCAGAGGTAAAAATATTTAAAGTCTTCATTTATGATATCTGATTCATCATCATGGAATTTTGTTGTTTTTATTTAAAAGACAAGGATTATTTCCACGGACAAAAAATGCTATCAAATTAAAATTCGAAACTTTCATTAAGTTTGATGTTGTTACTAGATACACATTCAATCAGAAATAACACACATATAACACAAGAGAGGATATCTTGTTAACGATTATAATAATAATGATAAAGTTTATTTGCTTTCATATTTGTCGTCATATATTCAATTTCTTTTCCACATGTCCACCAGTTGATGTGTCCCGTAGAGAAAAATACTGAAGGGGGTGGTACTACTCTGATCGGTCTATTACCCAATTAATGTTGACGAATTTTACGTTTCAGAATCTTTATAAATTGTAGATGTTTAGTTTGAGCCAAACTTGTCATGTTTTATTATTACAAACAAATAAAAGTTTATAATTAAAGTCTTTGAATTTTGGGCCATCATTTATTTATATCCCATAAATAACATTGTGATAATGAAGACCAATGCAAAAAAATAAGCAAAAAAATAAATAATACCTTATAAACATGATTAATTTTCTATGAAAAGTAACGAAAATTGGTTCATTATTTAAGAAAATCATATCTCTGAAATTATTAGATCTAAGCTAGGGGCGAGCAGCTTCGGGAAGTCATTGCACATGTCATGGAAAGTCGTGGGATTTTCTGTTGATTCACCTTTTTTATAAGCTTTTCGGGTTCAAATCTTATAACTGAATTTTTACACACTTATCCTTCACCGATCTCGATGAAATTTCGCAAATACGATAGATTTGGATAACAATGCATGAGAACGGCATCCAAAATCCAAGATAGCGAACAGTACAAAAGGGCGGGCTCGTTCTTTTGTGTGCACCACAGTGTCACGGGTATGACTATGAAAAGAAAAGGTAGACAGTTTGGTAGATTGCACTCGCAAAAATGAAGATATCAATTTGAATAATATTATACCATCTGACATTAATAAAACAGGAGGGTTACCAAAGGATCTAGAATAATTTGTTGGAGCAATAAAAACATAAATTTTCCCAAATACAATATTTCGCCTAGTATTTCGCTATATCTTGATTTATGTTTGTGATATCAAAAATCGAAGGCGATTGAAACCTCTTGATACGAGTCCTCCATGATGACCTTCATTTATGGTATCCGTTTGTCGCTCTGTATACCACTGCCTTATTCACTCTCATTTGAGTAACAATATTTTAATATGGGGGATATAGACAAAATTTTAATATCCCAGAAAAAAAATTCAGTTTATTTTTTGGTTTGACCTCTCATTCCTCATGTAAAAGACGTTTTGCTGATAAACAAATGACTGTGCCTTCGCTATATATTTTTAAGTGTTTGATTTATGTAGAATAAAATAACAGGAAATTACCAACTCTTTCTGACTGTCATAACTACAATACAAGAAATGTGTCAACTCGGTTTGTTCCTGCTAACAGAACGTCCAAATATGAGAGTTCTCCTCATTTTAATAGTGTAAGGTTGTATAACCATCTTCCTGTTTCGTTAAGAGAGCTTAATGTTACTGTGTTCAGGACTAAACTGAGACAATTATTAGTGAATAAGACTTATAACAATGTGAATGTGTATTTGAGAGATACGGCTGTTTCTTCTTCTCGAGTGTCTTGCACATACTTTTAAAATTTATTAAATTTTTTTGTTTGATGTATGCACGTAAGCCTCAATAAGAATTATAACTGTTGTCATAAATTTCATACATACCGTTATTTTTGTTTTTCCCTTTGTTGCAAATATGATCTTTTTTCTCCAGTGAATCATAAAAAAATGTGAATTTTTTGAACATTCTTCTCTGTTCAAATAAGCCTTTACGAAACTATCAGTATTTTTTCCTTGTTGCAGGAAAAATTTATTTTTCAATATTTTTTTTATCTAAAATCCTTGATTCTTCAAAAAAAGATTATCTGATATTTACCAAAACTTAGGTTAATTATGACCATCGAAAATCATAGGAAATCTTTGGGAAGTCATGGGAAGTTATGGGAAGCCATAGGAAGTAATGGGAAGTGAGAAGTCATTGTACAAATTTGGGATACCTTTTCGCCCCTCGGATCTAAGGAATTAAAATGTATTTTCTGTTCTGTATTTGTAATAACCCCTTGTATCACCGATATTTAAGTGAACCAACCTGAGTACGTAAAAAATAAATTTCAACAAACCTGTTCTCCTTCCAAATTACCCCATTCTTCATTGTCCCATCCATCAGTCACTTTATCCTGTCCGGAATGTGACGGAGGGCTAGTTGGATCACTGGTTGCATCTCCACCTCCACTTCCGCTACTACTTGCCATCTGCTCATGCGTCTGAGAAAATTTACAAGCGATTTATTCTTAATATCTATTATGTCAAATGCTATCGTACCTCCATATCACCCCAATCATTGTCGCCCCAATGATCGTAATCGTAATCGGAAACAGAATCGTTTCCTCTACTTCCATCCTCATGTTCTAACGAAGTCATCGAAGTAACACTTGAAGTGGTTGTGGAGATGCTACTGCTTGATGGTTGCTCTGTAAATTGAATGTTCCGTTGTATTCTATTCACAAATAATAAGTATAATTAATAATAATATAATTATAATAATAACAATTCATTCATTCACAGATAATAATATACCTACATACATATATCAATTTGAAGCAAAAATTAGTCAATTATACACATATTATATGTTACTGTAGAAAAGAGCTTGAGACTGTTCTCAAATCAATCTTCATAACTAACAAATATTAAGTCCAAAAATGCACTCAATAAAACACTCAATTAATTCAGGAAATGGTTTATAATAACATAAAATCTTGTAAAAATAGAAGGTTTGTTTAGATTAGGGATTTCCATTGCATCAGCGTCTGGTCTTGCACAAAATAAATGAAGGAAGGTCGGTATATTGACTCACAATATTAGGTGACGATAAAATTGTTTAATATTTTCAATAATTATAATTATAATTTTTCGTACTATATATTTAACCGTTCTCATTGAAGTTTTTCGCTGCTCAGCTCTAATAGCTTAAGGGCCCAAGTTCTATAAGAAAAATCCAGCGAAGATGAACACCAACCCTTATAAATGGGCGGTTGGCTTCTATTGTTGACTCCGTCTGTATGTTGTTTACCATCAAGTCTTACTCATCCCAACACTTTTTCACCTTACTGATGAGGACCGAAAACCCGAAACACTGTCTACGGTTAGCTCTTCTCCTTGAGGAAAATTTTCTGATTCAGCAAAAAATACATTTTCAGATAAGGTATTGCATGATCTTGAACCAAAATGGTCGATACATTAAACACCTCTTCTTCTTCTTCTTCTTCTTCGTCATCAAAGGCTTGTTTCGCGTGTACTTTTGAGATGCTGATGACCAGCTATCCTTCCATCTCTTCGGAGGGCGTCCTGGTGGTCGTTTAGTAACTGGCTTGCCATTCCATGCAATCTAAGCAAGTCTCTCATCACTCATTCTGGAAACATATTCATTCCAATATCTTCTTTTTGTACGTGACCATCTCACTACATCCAATATCCTACACTTCTTTCGGATGTTCTCACTCTTCCTATGATATCTCAAGGTATTACCCTATCTAAAGTTCCTAATCTCATTAGTACGCATCAAATTCTTTGTTTCGAATGTGTAGGCTCAACCGCATATGTCATGATCGGGAGTACGCAAGGTTTGTAAACTCTGGCCTTGCGTTGATTGGTCATAAATTGGTTTCACCATATTAACTACTTCAAGACACCTGCCACTTTGGCTGATTTATTGACTTGCCCCCTGACAACACCCGCCAGGTTTCCCCACAACGATACTTTGACTCCCAAGTAGCTGAAATCTGAGACTTGCTTTATTATGTTGTCATCAACTACCAGCTTGCATCGACGTGGCTACCTCGATATTACCATACTTTTAGTTTTTGTAATAGAGATCTTCATTAATCACCTAGTTTGATTAAATTCTTCGTTTCTTACTATTAACTGAATGAATGACAATGTACAACCAATATTTTATTTTATTTTCATGGGCGCACATTCCGAAGCCAACTTATTTAACTTAATTAATTCAAAATAAAAATAAAGAAATCACTCACCAAGTGAAGCTGGTTTAGTAAGCATTTTACAAGACATTGGATTCATGGACTTCACGGTATCTGATTGACTTCTATAGAACTTAGCAGTAACTGCTGTCACAGCCCAACCTGCCCACGTTGCAGCTGCATTACTCAAACTCGGAGTAGCGGTATTAACATCTGCTTCTAGAAAAATAATCCAACATTAAATTTAATATTTAAAAACACATTGAATCCGTACCCATACTCTCCCGAAGACTAGGATTTTCAGATACTTTCTCAAGTTTTCCTAAAAATCCCTTGATAGTACGAAAAGCAGAGTCCCTTACAGACTTTTCAGGATCCATGGTCAGTTGACAGAGTGCTGGTAATATTCTCAATGCGACTTCATTAAGTAGGTAATATTGTTGTGTGGCAGCTAAAGCTAAAATTCCTGTGAATACAAAATGCTTAAATTATTGGGATATAAATATAAAGTTGTTTTAATTTTCAACTGTTTGTTATTATAACTAAAATAATTATAATCAGTCACCAAAAAATAAAATTAAAGTACCTAATGTATGATGTCATTTTCATAAACAAAATCAATTTGGTTATGTACTTACCTGCTGTCCTAGCTGGTGGAAATGGATCCCTCATAGCTCTAATAAAGGCAGAAATAAGAACCTTCTGTCTAATTTGTGGATGTAAATGTTGGGCTATCTTTCCTAAACAGACAGTGGTATTCGTCCTAATGCCTCCTTGGCCATCTTTAGATTGTAAACGAGCAAAATGCTTCAGTACTTCTACATTAAGATTGTTATAACTTAATTTAGGAGCTAGATGTATCACAGACTGAAAATTGATATTCAAATTTTACTCATATTTTCAACTGGTGTTAAATTTTGGATTGAGTTATTTTGATGAATATAAACAATTTCAAATTTCCGTATAAGAATTAGAATATAGTTCAATAAAAGGAGATGAAAATTCATTGAATTCACAACTTCTTCACGACGCCGACGACTCAAAAGTGCTTTAGTTTTGCGAACTGTGAATTTTCACCATTTTGTAGAGAATTTCAGTGCGTTGTTGAAACATGTATCCGATCATTTTGGATGGTATGCCACTTGAAGAAATGACACCGAAATCAATTGGGGAATTGATCTGTTGGAAAAATTGGATTCTGTAACAACTCTGGTGGTTTTAATGTTATCATAGATAAAGAAGGCCCTACCGTGTAAACCAGGAAAATGATCAATTATTGGTGATAAAGATATTCTCAAAAATGAAATATTTCCATTTTCTTCTTCTATTACATCATATATTTTACTCACTTTAACAGTCTGTTCTCTTATGGTGGGATTGGTGTCCATAAAACCATGAGCAACTTGGGGAAATATTTGTTCGTTAACAGTACCAGCTTGTAAATGTCCTATGAAAAACTCCAACTGTTGTAAAAGACGGGATCTTGTAACCCTATCATTACTACTGAACAACTTCACTACACATGGCACAATTTTTTTCTGGTAATCGACTTCATCCAACAATCTACCCAACTGGAAATGAATGTGCATGTAATACCTAATTCAGTAATAAAAGTCATTTTCAAACACTTGTTACCTTAAACATTGGAGCTAAAACCGCCGATCCGGCATCTCCATACTCAAAAGCTGTTATTAATTGTGGTAATATCTTATGTTTACAAACATTGTCTGGAAAATTATCTAAATGAGGAGTCAAATTAGAGAAGAATCTGTTCTTTTCATTTTTGTCTTTTATCTGAATTTCCTCCAAAAATAATAAAGTATCAACTAGGTCGTTCTTAAAATAACCCCCTAGTTTTCGACACCTAGTTATAATATCTGCGGGATTTGGTCTGGAAGACGGGTTTGATCCGACAAGTTCAGAATATAGTTGGATCAACTGCTTAGGGATCTAGAAATACATAGAATGAAACAAATTATTCAGGAAAATATAATTTATTTACATTTTCTTGAATTCTCAAAGAAGATCGATTGTTCAAAGATCCATTGAAGACTTCCCAGATCAAGCAGCCAAGGCCCCACATATCAGTTGAACTGAAATACAAATCTTAGCATAGAATAGCTGGTCATGAAAAAATAATAAACTATTATTACAATCGATATTTATAATTAATATACAGGGTGTCCCGGGAGTCACCGTACATACTCTTACCAGAGGTTGAGTAGGACTAGGTGAGTAGGGATTGACTGCAAAAAATTAATTTCTGCCTTTCCTCAGAAAGCTACAGGGTGAATTTGCATATTCATGGGAATAATGAAACCATCATCAGAACCAAACTGCCGAGATCGAGTCAGAGATATTAATTATTTCAATATTCCAGGGCCGGACTCATTATTTCTCATTAAAAGAGTTCAGGTTAAAAATATCAATTTATATTTCAAATTTGAAATCATTGCTTATATTTCCGATAAGAACATAAATTCAGCTTCAATACGCAGTATCACTCAGAGTTATCACATCTAACATTTGTTTTTTATGAATTTTTGAAATTGGACAAAGTTCGAAATATTTGATTTATTTACATAATTTGGAATGAGCTATCTCGTGATTGAACATGAAACGTGAAATTCTTCTTGGAAAATCATATTCAAGATCAGGAGATTAATAAACTCATTTAATAATGGAATAACAACAAAATGAAAAACATCAAATTGCAGTAATAAGTCATAAAAATAAAAAAAAAACGAATGAATTCTTTATATTGGAATTCGATAAAAAATATTTGTAGACTTTCGAATTGAAACTATTTGCGTATTTATTAATATATCGCAACAGTTTATTATTTTATTCAACTAGTCTCTTACTGGTTGTGTTCTGAATTAGCCATATCTTTCAATTCTCCCCATAAGAAATAACCAAGTTGGTTAAGATCTGGAGATCGGGAAGACCATGAATTTGGTTCTCCTCGACCTAGCCATCTATTTGGGTAAGTATTGTCGAGGTAATTTCTCACTTCTAAACCAAAATGAGATTCAGCCTCATCATTTTGAAAATATATTCCTGTAATAATGCCTTGTAACATGCCGGGTTAAATATTTTGTAAGAAGTCAAGATGATACGAACTTGCCAAGTGACCGTCAGATATCTGAGTATTAAACAAACCATCATTGGTGAACTGAGCCTCGTCTATTTCCCTTACGCATAACACATACACGAACATAATATCAGCATATTCTCTATTTAGCAAAATGATCATTTTGATAATTCCAGAATTTCATGACAATATGGAAAACGACCTATGAGTAAATAATTACTATCTCAAATTTCAGTTGTCAGCATGTTTTCAGAATAGAAAATGATCACAAAAAATGTTTCGAAAAATTCATAATTTGCCTTTGTGCATATTTTTTTTTCTGCTTTTATTGTTGTTTCACTGATGAATTATTTCATATATTAGCAAATAATTATCATATACTAGACGTTAACTGTGTTTTAAAGAAAATTTCTACTTTTTATATTCATTCACGAGTTTTATAAGATACCTCACCTCTAAATCAACTTAGTCCCATTTCAAAAATTCATAAAAAAAAAGAATGTTAGATGTGACATCCTCAATTGATACCGCGTATTGAAGCTGAATTTATGCTCTTTTTGGAAATATAAATTATGATTTCAAATTCGAAATACAAAGTGATTTTTTAACACTTTAAATGAGTACTAATGAGTCCAGTCCTGGAATATTGGAATAATTAGTATCTTTCTGCTCGATCTCGGCATGTGTCAAAAACATCTCAACTTCCAATAAATTCCGCCGATAAGTTTTTTTCTGATGATGGTTTCATTATTTCCATGAATATGCAAACTCACCCTAATAATCAAGGAATTGAAAAAACCACAGAAATCAGAAAAACGAGTATTCTGGAAAAAACTGTCATCCATTCATGAACATCAACAACATTTTCAAATATAAGGTGCACAATAACATAGTCAACTCAGTGTTTGTTATTGTGCACCTTTTATTATATTGACTCATTTTTTATATTGATAATGATGTTGATGTTAGATGTTCACATGTTCTCATTCCGGAATTTGAGAAGAAATCGAATTGACGCCATTATTGATTTAGAATGCTCTGTATGAATTTGACTATTATCTTCTGCGAATTTTGAACCAAAAATTGCTTTTTTTGGCGAGAATTTGTTTGACAATTCTCATAAGTACTAAACAATGTGAGTTCCTACCACATTTCTTTTCAGCAATGACTAAATTTAATTGTTGTATTCGTATTTTTTAACCAACTTTATCTGTTGCTTGTGTATGAAACCATTTGGACTCCTTATGTTATTTTCCAGCCTATATTGTCTGAGGATGCGATCACGTCTGATCATGAAACCGCTAACAATTAAAATTTTCACACAGGATCTTATGATGAATATGCTCGAAAAAATTTTATATTTATTATATAATTCGATCTATGTTGAAATGTTACATAATTCGAATAAAAAATGGTGTGAATGAAAAGAATTCAACTAATTTAGGAACACTTCCTGGATCATCACATATAGTACGCCTCGAGGAAAAAATTATGCATGTAATCATGTACGAATTAGTACATACAGTACGTCCAGAAATGGACGTACTCAGGATATCCAGAAATTGACATACTCAGTACGTGCAGTAATGGACGTTTTCAGAACATTCCGAAAGTCCAGGGCGTTCAGACCTAAACTGAACCTGAAATGGACGTCCCCGGGACGTCGGGTGCTATATGGGATGTATCTATATAAATGTGAATGTTGATGTGAAAAACCATATACAGGGTGTCCCGGGAAGAATGCGACAAACGAATACAATAAATTAAGGTCATCATGGAGGACCCGTATCAAGATGTTTCAATCGCCTGAGTGCCTTCGTTGGGGATATACAGGGTGATGAGTAAAATTTTACAGTTCGATAACTCTTTAACTAATCGACCGAATAATTTCAAATTTTGAAGTTTTGTTACCCTTCCCCATCGCCTTCATTCAATATTTCTGAATGTGAGTAAATCAGATCCGGACTAGGAAAATTTCAGACTTTTCCTATTTTCGTGAACATTGGATCACCCTGTACGTGAACATTATGATTTTTTTTCCGTTTTCGGAACCACAAAGAATCAATTTATTATAAAAATTCCAAATCTCTGCTTGGCACGGTCATACAGGAATACAGGATGATCAATAAACATTCCCTTATGAGTGAAAAATTTTTAGTTCCATAACTCTTCACAAATCCACCGAATAATTTCAATTTTTAAAGTTTTGTCGCCCTTTACTATCGCCTTCCCTCAATATTTCTGAAATCGAATAAATCATATCCGGATTAACAAAATTTTAGTTTTAAATATTGGATCACTCTGTGAGTCAATATCATAATTTTTTTAATTTTCGTAACCACATCCACAACGAATTAATTTATTATAAAAATTCCAAATCTCTGCTTGTCACCGTCAAACAGGGTGACCAATAAACATTCCCCCATGAAAGAAGTACAACCGATTCAACCGAATAAGATAGCGAAATCTGTGAAACAACTATATCATATCAACGTGCTCAAAAATGTATTAAAATTGATGAATATCATTTTGAACAATATTTGCTGAACTGAAAATATTTTATTTTTGATTCATTGTTTTCAAGATCAAATATTTTCAATTTATTTGCTGTTTTTGTTCTATTCTTTATACAGTTTGTTGATTAAAAGTTTTCTTGAAAAATTTGAGGAAAATTTAGGTGAGACATTCGTGAAGGGTGAAACAAGTTCAATTTTCGAAATAATTCTACCGATAAATTCGAGATATCCTGAACTATGAAATTTCTTTCATGAAGAAATGTTTATTGATCACCCTGAATGATGGCGTCAAGCAGAGATTTAAAATTTTAATTATGAATTAATTCTTTTTGTTTACGAAAACGAAAAAGAATCATAATATCAACATACAGGGTGATTCAATATTCAAGAAAATAAAAAAGGTCTTGAATTTTCCTAGTCCGGATCTGATTTACTCGATTTCAGAAATATTGAAGGAAGGCGATAGTAAAGGGCGACAAAACTTGAAAAATTTAAATTATTCTGTGAATTTCTTGAAGAGTTATTGAACTAAAAAAATTTCACTCATGAGGGAATGTTTATTGATCACGCTGTATGATCGTGCCAAGCAAAGATTTAGAATTTTTATAATGAATTGATTCTTTGTGGTTCCGAAAACGGAAAAAAAATCATAATTTTCACGTACACGGTGATCCAATATTCACGAAAATAGGAAAAGTCTGAAATTTTCCTAGTCCGGAACCGATTTACTCGAATTCAGAAATATTGAAGGAAGGCGATAAGAAAGGGTGACAAAACTTCAAAATTTGAAATTATTCGGTCGATTAATTAAAGAGTTATTCAACAGGGAAATTTCACTCATAAGATGAACATCACCCTGTATATCCCAAACCATAGTATAAGGAATTATACTATGCCCAAACGAAGGCACTCAGGCGATTGAAACCTCTTGATACGGGTCCTCCATGATGACTTTAATTCATGGTATTCGTTTGTCGCATTCTTTCCGGGACACCCTGTATAGGTATGTGTTTTGTACTCGCGGACACACTTTAGAATCTTTAGATGGATATTAATTTAATCATTATCAATAATTTTATCTAATTGAAAATCAAAGAGAAAGATGCGAAGATATATTTCAATCTCAAGTTTGACTTAAAATTAACAGTTCATCTTCTTTGTTGGTGTTCTATATAATGAACTCACCATTTATTAGCAAGCTTCAGCATATTAGGGTCGGGTTTTTCAGGTGCATCGTATACTTCTAAACTAGGTAAGATTTTGTACATAGACGAACCATCATCTTGGGCAGTACAAACATACTCTACTCCTCCTAATTTCCACTCTCCAGAATTGTTAACGAAGACCGACCATATATTGACATTATTATGTTTCAGATTACCATCATTATTCAGAAACGAAAGAGCTCTCTAAAAAGAAGAATCAAATTCAAAAAAACGTTCACAAATATATCAAATCAGAAATATATATACAGGGTCATTCACCACGATGGCCTATTAGGAGTTTATGGAAAACTGATCATAATTTTGTGCTGAAAATTTGCATGTTGGGGTTTGAGATAATGATCTTTCTCCCTAAAATATTTTCAGATCTCTTCAACCTCGGGTTGTACTGGAAACAGACTACTATGTACTTTCATATAAACTCTTTTTTTGAACCTCCCCGTGCTTGTTACAGCCTCCTAAAGATGGCGCCCGAAAAATAGTTTTTGATTGGTGAAAAGTTTATAATTGTGTTTTTACATTTATTTTATTTTTATTTTATTTGACATCCGCCTATTTGATAAATTCAAGTTCGAAAATAATTCCAGCCTCCACAACTCAGACGTATTATCTATTGATAATTTTTTTTTCTCAAGAACCACCAGAACCAGAAGATTGCGAGAGTCCTTATTTGTTAAGAATTGATCAGTCTATCCAAAATTTATTTTCTTATTGTAACATATGAATAAAGAAAAAGTTATTGTGAAACAAGTTTGGGGAGTGGCCTTTTTCTACCCCTTGGAATCATGGAGGAACACCATCAAAAATTTTATTGAATGCATGCCTTCTCGCCGCAAGCTGTCAGCTTGATTTAATTTTCTTGAAAAAAATTGAAAATTTTTATTTTAATTTTTTTAATTTAATTTAATTTTCTTGAAAAAAATTGAAAAATTGAAGAAAAATTCTTTAGGGGGCTGTAACTAAGCAGGGGGGAATCAAAAAAAAGTTAATATAAAAGACCAACCCTATTTTATATATTAATATTCATATTTATGGCTTTTTTTTGTAACAGAATTTTCCAAGAATAAATTGATGGTGAAATATATAGCAATAACAATGACGATAACTCCTGATGTTATCTTGCGAAAACTAAACAGATAACGGATGACAATCCACCTGCTGTGTTAGTGGTATATTATGAATCAACAAAAGAATCAAAATATTGAAGGAAAGAAAAAATCTGAAGAAGTAGGGTTCAATTATTGGGGAGAATCTAACCGCTTACCGAAATGTATTGTACAAAACTGCCGCCAGAAAAATTGTTCCTTTATAATAATATATCAAATAAATAAACTTTATTTAGCACTGGCTATTGAAAACAATATAAATGTAATCCACTTTTATTGAAATTTTATATTTCATTGGTATTATATTGCATTCGGATATATTATTTATTTTTCAATTTTATAGAAAATGTACCTAATAATCTTGTGGCTTAAAAATAATGAGTACAATTAAAATTCATGGGTTCAGTTAAAATATTGTATTTCATTGGCATTATATTGCATTCAGATTTATTATGTATTCTCCAATTTTACAGAAAATGTGCCTAATAATCTTGTGGCTCAAAGATAATGAGTTCAATTGGACTATCGCATTTTCATATTATAGTTATATTGTTTTTTTTTTACATTTCATTGTTCACGCTTTTGCTCTTGCAGGATTTTTGGGATGCATGGTGCATGTATGTTTGTGCCATTTGCTTTAGCTCTTATTTTTCATCCTATATAACTTGATATTCGAAATGACCAATGAACTGAAAACAATCAAAATTCCCCCAGATGCAAGGTTAGCCTCATTTGATGTAGTAAATTTATTCCAGTCAGTACCAACTACAGAAGTGGAGTATCGAGTAAACCAACAACTTGATGAAAACCCTTTTATTACTGTAGATATGAAAGAGGAGACATTGAGAATTCTTAAAATATGTCTAGAGCAAAGCTATTTTAAATTCAACGAGAAAGTTTATCAACAGTTAGATGGTCTACCAATCCTTCATCCAATTTGTTTAGTGAGATAATCATGACAGCTCTAGAAAAGAAATAATTTTCTCCTGTGAATATCAGTTTGACCGATTATGTACTATACTGGAAGCGATATGTGGACGATAATTTCTGTATATGGACTGGCTCGACTTCAAAACTAGAGTCTTTTTGAATTGATAAATTCCGTCTATAGCTCCATTCAGTACACTTTGGGAATAGAGGACAACAATAAGTGTTTGAATTCCTTAGACATTCAGGTAAAAATAATAAATGAACACGTTCAATGTAATATATACAGAAAACCCACTTTTTCTGATATTTTGATCCATATAACACCTTATAACACAACAACCTCATAAGATCAAGATGTCTCCTGAAATAATTGACAAATTGATATTTAAAAAACAACAGAAAAAATTGTTAAATTTAATCTATCCACCTCAAACTGAAGATCAAATTAAAAAAAAATTGTATACATCAATTATATTCCATCTATTAGTGATAAACTTTGTAAAAGAATTAGACAAAATGATATTGATGTTATATGTACAAGTGGTGTTTATAAGTTGTTTTGTGACGAATGTCCTGCATTTATATAGGTCAGACCGGTCGATCTCTCGGAATTAGAATTGAAGAACATAGAAGATCGATTCTTCAAAATAAATCTACAACCGGTTTTTCCAATCACTGCTCACCTCTAATCATTTTATAGATTTTACTAAGACAAAAATTTCACACAAAGGTGGTAAAGGAAAACGTTTACATTTCTTGGAGTTTTTAGAAATATCCTCAGCGCATAAACAAAATCTCCCAATTTAAATGATTAATTAGATTTCCGCCTGTCTCCACTTTTAACATCTGTCACCTAGTCATCTATATTTACTTGTGTATATTATTTTATTCAGTTTTGAGAATGGAATGAAACCCGAAATATGCATATCAACAAGATTTTATATATTTTATTAATAAATTGTGAAACGTACAGTCAAATTTTTTCATTTTCATTCCTAATTTCCAAAATTCCATAGGAATTTGATGATTGCAAATATTAATACGAGGTCTCTCCTGGCTAATTTTGATTCCTTTGAAGATCATCTTTTAGCTGTAGGTTATGATATAGTCGGTGTTACAGAAACTTGGTTGATAATGATGATAGATATCTGGTAAGTATCGACTTTATAAGTTTTTTGTCTAGGTCGAAATGATAGACATAGTGGTTGCCGGTTGGGTAGCTTACTATATTAGATACTGTACTGAGATCGATTTATTATATCCAGCTCTAATGATCATATATAGGATTTTTGGATTAAACTATCTGTTGATGGCCACATTTTTGTGTTAGGCATTATTTATCGCCCGTCTAGCACAAATTTGGATGATTATGTTGATCTTATGCAGGATACTATAACCAGACAGTCTAATGACCATTGTAGTCGATGCCTCGAAAAAACAAAACTATGACCACAATGTACCTAGCGCACGAAAATGTACGAGTATGAAAGACTTCAACATCTATATACTCGACAAGAACTCGAGAGCCATTACCTCGTTGAAATCTTTATTTTCCATTTTTGGAATTACGCAATTGATAAGAGGGAGCCGACTTTCACCGCAGGATCTCTCTTTGTTTGATCTTATGTACGCGTCATTATTCCTAATTTTCATTAAAATACTCATCTCGATGGAATCTGCAGTTTCAAAATTAATAGACACACACAATTTTGTTCGGCCATATTTACGGAACCCCTGGTCAGATTATGTTCATTAACGAACTCAACCGCGGCATTCGAGATCCGAACCTACCCTGAAAATTTCAAGTTTCTCGCTTCTTTCGTTCGCCAGTGATCATGTTTAAGGACGGACGGACGGATATATTGTCAATGAGTCCAACACTATTGTTTGAAATCAAATTTTGGATCGCTATTAATTCTGTTCTGAACATCAACTAAATAATTATTGTAAAGATTTTATTCAATGTATGACGCAGTTCATTTAACCTGGCATAATTATTATTGTTACGGGACCTTCTGTATTTTTATACGCTCCAAATTTGAATCTATAAGTTCAGCAGTAGACCAATGAGGATACCTGCACAGCCTTCTCACCACAACAGGCACAAACTGAGATAAACTATTATACAAATTAAAATAAACTTTGTAACAGAAAATTCAACAATGAATTGATCGAAGAAACAGTCGCAATTCGATAAGTATTTGTTCAAACCAACAAAATCACCTCTACAAAAATCAAACTTTTTTTCCTCATACGGCAAGTCCTCAGTGCACTTCTCCCACAAAACAGCAAACTCCAGAGCAGCATGATAACCACCACCAGTCTGTAACGGGTCACAAGTACTCATAACACCCGCAGTGCCAACACTGGCGAACTCTAAATCCAAAAATCCACCAAGACTGTTCGGAACGGTGTTGACCTGCATGAAGCCAAGAAAGCCCAGCCCAGGGTATCCCTCAAACTGGCAGCCGGGTGACTGTCATCGCACAACACATAATCGCCATCACTCCATCTACCACCTGGAACGTTATAGTATCCACACAAATAAATGGATACTTTGGGACACAACAATAACATCTCCTCAAGAGCCAGGAAATTGTCGGAGTACACCCCGTCAGGTGAGTTAGGAGGAATGTATGCACCAGCGATGATGAACCTACTATTACCAGCTGTGATCTTCACGAATAAATGTTCAACGTTGTTGAAACAATGTTGGATTGCGTCTGCACACAAGCTGCCGCTGATCAGTATAACCACACCACCGCATCTGGACTTCATGCTAGTTTCATGGGTTCTATCCGCTCTAAAAACCACATAAGAAGAGGGACATATTTCTTGGACAAGAATACCACCATCAAGCCAACTCTTAGACAGTACTAGTATTTCGTAAGAGGGGTGCACAAGCGTTAGGTTAAGATCTTTCAGTTTTGTTCTCATTCCACCCATATTCTGATAATATACCCTTATTGATAAAGGGGGCTTCGTCAGTTTTCCGAATTTACTTTTCACTATCATGGGGACACCACGCACAAACTTTATAGTCAAGTCATGCTCGCCCGACTTTAACCGTTGATCTAGGTCATTACGCAACTTCCTCAACTGCGAGCGCTGCAGTTCGGTCTGATCGGACAAAATAGAGATTCTTTGTCCATACGACTGAATCAACATATTTCCCCTTTTAAGAATATGAGCTGCCTTTAAAGAACTCGAAAATGCTACCTATGTTAATCGGCTCTTGCTGCTCCCCTTAATCACTTCATCCAATGATATCTCCGCTGGAGATAAAAACTTGACGACTAGCTCTGTGTCTGATTTTATTCTCTGACTCAGATTGGAATCATCGAATTTCTTCAGTTGACATTTTTGATCTATTCATTCTATCACCGACCTCAGAGCAACCTGCTCAGCACTAACACCATTATTCCTCTTCAATTTAGACAATTCATACCTTAGTTGTTCCATCTCCTACCTAACGTTCCCATTAATCCTAAGTTGATCCTCAAATTCTGCAAGCAGCTTTGCGTACTTGTCCTCTATACCATTTAGTTTAGACATAATGGCATTCAGAGATTCATTGAGAGATAACTTTTTAGGAATCATTGTTGAAACGTGTGATGGGCCATTTTCATCTGTACAGAAAGTGCAGAACCAAGTTCCAATGCCACTTTTAAGATTTTCAAAAACATTAGATTCAATGTTGATACATGTTTTGTGATACCAACATTCACATTTATGACACTGCAATTTGAATCCCACCTTACCATGTTTCTTATTGTAATAAGAACTGTCAAACATGTATGTTTGACAGTTGGAAGACATTATAGTGGGTACTCTCCTTTAGCAGACTGCAACAGGTTTCCAGAAATATGTTCGCGCAAGGGACGCACACCAGCTGTACCTTGTGTACAGTAAAAACAAAGCAAAACTAATGAATGATGCAGGAAAACAACAGGGAACCAAGCAAATGAAATATTCGCAGTCACGCCTCAAATGGGCACAAAACAAATTCAGCTAATTCAGCTGTTGATGCTAAAAAAGTAGCTCTGACAATCAAGGGGTTTTGAGAGCAAGAAAAATTAAGCAACAATTCACCTATGAACACGAAGATGAAACAGTCCAAAATTCTGAATTGAAATTCAAAAGAAACTGTTTTTTCGCCATAAATGATTTCAGTATTCCGTTTTTTACTGAAAGATTTGAACTGTTTTCAAACCATTCAGATTTTTTATGGAATATTGAGCAGGGACTGATTCAGAGATCCACCAAAATGGGTTGGCAATTTTTTTTTACACTTAAACATAATATGTGAACTGCGAGATGCCTGCCTAAACAGTATTTTCTTAATTGGCATATAATAAGCATTATTTAAAAATTTTCTAGCTTGGGTTAGTCAAAAGAACCAATAACTCTCCTACCACTAATATGTTCCACTTCAGCAATTTTATAATTTCCTTTGTTTCATTTCCATCACCAAAGTTGATATTGAATTCCCTTGTCTCTCACCAAAATTATACACTAAATCCTCAGTTAAATCCAGAAAAACCCTATAGTCTATACAGATCTATAAACCAAAATGATAACCATGCTTTATTTCAATCATTGCCAGCTCAATATGAATCTCAACAGATCAATTTTTTATCCTAACAATCTCAAAATAATCAATATTATTCTTCAATGTCATTGTACCTCCATATATATGTTGTTTTCTTGAGACATTACTTCCCACTGTATAATTCTTAAGGGTCAAAAACATTTCCAGCACAAATGAAGTGCTCAATATAACAGTGGTATTTTCTGCTATGATACCATGATTATCTACACATTTTATTTACTAATCCATTCACATTAATATTGAGTAATATCATCTGATTCGTCTGAGAACATAATTGTTCTTTTTTTAATGTCAGCTACTGTGGTGTCCCGGTTTAGTACGGTTCCAATCGTACCGGGTTACCTGTTTTGATTTCAACTTTCTATTTTTGTCTACAGAGTAAACATTCATAACACCCAATGTCATCAGCTTCATCTCCTGAATTTGGTTCCTTGTCTTCTTTACTGGAACTGTTTAGTTTTCAAGCTTGTATCAGGTAAGTTCATACTTTTCATGACAAGTTCAGTTCAATCAGTTTATGCTCCTGCACAGAATCAATACTCTCAGATTATCTGAAGCTTTCCTTTGGCTCTCTGAATCTTCTTATCACCACAAACTGAGATCAGAATGATTCTATAAGAACTTCTTAGCTGTAGTCACTGGTATTGTGACTTTAATAATCTTATACATTCTTGATTTTCCATTCAACTCAGGGCAACTAAAATCAGCATTTGACAAATTTGCTTTGATGAACACTATTGTCTTCAGTGTTATTTGGTTCAATTTTGGAGAGATGAATGTGACTATAAAGGACAAATTTTACTGGTTTTACTTGGTACTGTTTGTGTACAAACAGTATGCATTTGGGTTTGCATCCTGTTTGCTATTGGCCTTCTTTATCAGCCTTCTTTATCAGGAAGATCTATCATGCATTTTTTGTTCAATTCCTAGGTTCCTTGAGTTATCCTGCCTAGGTGATGTACTGGGACCTAATTATTTTGTTTTTAAATTGTTTTTTCTATTGTCTTTTTTTACACTAAAATTATCATCTCTTAATGGTTCATTATCAATAGTTGCTATTTTTTTTTCACAACTCCTACCGAGTTGTTTTGAATTACAGCACCATCTATTTCATTCAGGTTTATTATATGATTCATCAGATCTGTATGGACCCTTCACCAAAGACACATAGGGAAATATATTTTTTTACTGTTAGTCCATGAAGACATCTGGTCTTTTGCTTTCAGAGATGAAACCTTATTCAGCTCATTTCTTTTGCTTTTGAAATTACATAATTCCTGTATACATCATCCGGAAACTTCTTGTAGAGCTTTTCATATATTATGATTTTTTAAATGTCTTTCTTATCCACATTTACTTTGTTAAATGACGAAAGTTTATGCGCCGGAAAGTTGAATTTATTATTTTTGGCTTAATAAAGATAATTGTTTCATTTTCAAACTGAACAACCTTCTGTAATAATTTTCGTAATGTACAATATCCATATGTTTCTTGTAAATGTTTATGTACAAAAAAGTTTTTTTTTCCTAAAAATGTTTGAACTCTTAGTAGATAATGATAACATGCATACAGAATATTCAAATTTTATGAAAAATTAGCAATATCCAATTCAGATGTTTTTTTCATTTCTCTCAGTTCTGATGACACTGGACAGTTTGAAAGTAGCTCCCTTAATATAATATAATATGTGTTATATTACATCTTTTCTCGCATCTTCTATATATTGTAAGTCATTGAGGGCATACATTTCTATTTATATCGGTAGTAAATACAAACTTTGTACTAGTCAGCATGAGAACATTGAAGGGCCATGAGGATAAAGTACAACCCACTACAGTAAGCTATCATAACATAATATATATATATATACATATATAATTTTTTTTTCTTATATTCCAACCATATGAAACACTAGGAAATAATAATCAACAGAGTAATGTCAGCACTCTAAGGTTTGATCAGCTGCGGGGGACATGTAACAACAAATAAAGCATAGCCTATTGAATAGGTTATATTAATTTAAGTTAGTTGTGAACAATCAGATTCCTAATCTATTTATCTGAAGCATCAGATGTCCCTGTCAGCAGCTGTTCTGCAAAATCAGCTGACACTTCTCTATTGAATTCGTTCTGAATTCAATTGAACTGAATCAAAGTGAAATGCAGTATTCAATGAACAATTAAGTTCTAAATTACATTACCGTAATCTGAAAAATACCCCAGGCTACATATAACTCCTTTTGGGGTCCCTCAATAGATTGTTTTTGTAAATGTACTGCTAAAGGTTCCACATATTCCGTAGCCAAATAAATAACTTTATCTGATTCAAAACTGTCCAAGTAAGTTAATATACTGGGATGTCGAAGTGTTTTCAACCGTTTCACTGCTGACTTGGCTGTATCGAATTGGCTTTCAGATCTATTCCTGATGTCAAAAACGAATATTGATACCTCTTCAGTACTACCCTGTGGGATAATAATTTTTTTTAAATATTCTATTCTCATCCAAAGTCATCTGACCTTCCTTTTGCCTTTGTGCAAATTCCATATACTCTTATCTTCTAATCTAGATACGATCTCTCCGACTTCAAAATTGAAATCTTTGGAAGGATCTCTCGAAAAAAAAGACCACATTTCAAGTTCCACTTGGATGAAAATCTCGAAAAAATTGAAATTGTTAAATATTTAAAAACTTAACCTAAATGCCATCATCAACAATATTATCATACCAAAACTAATCAAAGATCGAATCCAGTATTGCCAACTCCAACATTTCTGACTTCTGTGTAGGGATGGGCAAGAAATATCGATATATCGATATTTTTACTCTAACATATTTATATACATTTCGATAGTGCCAGAAAATATCGATACAATATATATCGATAGTTTTCTGTTCCTTGCCCATCCCTACTTCTGTGTCCCTATCCCTCTATTTCTCTGGACGTTTCTCTAAAATACCGTTCCAAAATCGCGGTATCGAAATACCGTTCCATCCTTCTTCTTTATGTGCCGTCTCCTTTAAGAAGGTTGACTATCATCATGGCGATTTTTACCCTTGAAGTTGCGGATCTGAACAACTCAACAGAGCTACTGTTGTACCACTGCCTTAGGTTGTTCAACCAGGAGATGCGTCTTCTTCCTATACTTCTTTTACCCTGTATTTTCCCCTGTATAATAGTTTGCAACAGCGTATACCTCTCCCCTCTCATCACGTGCCCCAGATACTGCAATTTTCTGATCTTGACTGTGTCGACTATTTCCTTCTCCTTTCCCATTCTTCTCAATACCTCCTTGTTCGTTGTTCTGCTCACCCAGCTTATTCTGAGGATTCTTCGATATGTCCACATCTCGAATGCTTCCAGCTTGTCGGTGTCGCATTTCTTAAGCGTCCAGGCCTCCATCCCATATAGCAGTACTGGAAATACGTAGCATTTAAGCATTCTGATTTTAAGATGTAGACTGAGATCTGTTCTGGTTAATGCATTCCTCATTTTATTGAACACTGTTTTAGCCATTCCGATCCTTGATCTTATTTCCTGTGAATAATCATCATTGTTGTAGACTTTTTCCACTGGCTCTCCTTTGATCCATAATGTTTCTCGCTGTTGTTGGTGTTTTGCGATCGTCATGAATTTAGTCTTCTTGGTGTTAAGTGTGAGCCCACTTTCTTCACTGATCTGTACTACTAGATCTATTAGCCTTTGTAGTTCTTCCAGGGTTTCTGCACCGTTCCATCCACAGAACATAATTTCTTTAGGTCTATTGGCCACAGATAACGGAATATAGGCCCAAGGTCATTTGAAGCCTTAGAACAAGCACAGATTAGTCTGTGGACAAGTATGTAATGCTTTATGGACGAAGCGACATATCATAGATAACGACCATAGACCTAATAGGTCTATGATAACGACTAACGAGTCCTACTTTTGAATTTTATATTTATCTATGCGGCATATTCATTATTTACCATGGATAATAATCAAATAATTAGAAAATTGCAAAATGCAATGAAATTAGGAGGTTTCACTATTCGTAGGTAATTAGAATTTGGATTATTTTGATTATTAGACTATAATTATATAAATTTTTCAGAGAAGTATGTACAATTATAGTGAATGAATTTATTAAAAGGAAAGTAAATTTGTGTGATAAAACAATATTTGAAGACTGCATAACAAATTTAAGTTTATCTCTTGAAAATCAATGTATTGCAGGAAAAAGTATAGAGGAGGAACAAGTCGTGAGAGCTGTAGAGGTATGAACAGTCATTATTTGAAAAATAATCATTTCTTTATATTAAATTACAGATTTTCTTGAATTTGGGTTTAGACAGAAATGAAACAGCTTTCTCAGTGATTGAAGCTTTTGCTTTCCCAAAATTTCATTATGATCCTGATAAAAAATTATATTTTTTATCTAAGCAAAAATCAAAATTTCTCTCCGATGCAACCTCAAAATCAATGGTGTTCATTGAAAGATACCAGACAATACTGCAAAGAACACAAAGAATGTTTTTATCTGGTGTTTCAACAGGAGAAACTAATATGCTAAAACTCCAAACTGTAGATTTCCTTCTAACATTATCAAATGTTAGTTTAAAAAATACATTGATCTTAGGATCTATCATTGAAGTATCAGAAGGAAAATACTGCCTAGAAGATCCAACTGGAATGGTACAGATAGATATGAGCCATGCTAAGTAAGTAATAATAAATTGTACTTTAAGGTTTGATTTGCACCAAGTTGTTGTGCCTAAGTACCTTCATTTTTAGATTTCAAAAATTAGGTAATAATAATATTAATTATATATTATCCATATGTAGGTGAAATTTTCAATTCAAGAACATAACTATTTCTTGGCAAAGGTCTTCATGTTTCAAAACAAAATAATTCAAATGATAATCAACTTTTCTCTTTGGTGTCAGTTACTTCCATATTTATTAAAAAAAAAATAATAAATAAAGGATAAATTAATGTTTTTTCAGGTTTGAAGGTGGTTTATTTGTTGAAAATAGTTTTGTACTAGTGAATGGATTTTATGAAGACAAAATTCTTACTGTATCTACCATGTTAATGCCACCTGGAGAATCATATGAGGAGTCTAGGTCTATTTCTTAACAATAGTGTCGCATAAGATATGAATTATATATTTTTCAGATCTTCATTTGCAAATGTTAATTACTTTGGGGGGCAATCAAGAGTGCCACTGAGGGATTCTATAAATTTAAGGGAACATGCTTCAAAGAATGAAACTGGCATGATACATATTTTGTCGGATGTTTGGTTAGATCATGCTTTGGTAAGAACTGACTAACCTTCAAAGCCATTGTTTGAAGTCTTTAAGCCCTTTACTTTTATTATGACTCACAAAATCAAAAATTGGTTACCCAAAAATTCAAGAGAAGCAATGACTTGGAATCATGAAGTTTTGAGCAGTTGTTCATTCATGCTCTGTGAATAGAGCACAGTAGTGTATAATATGTGAGATGTTATTTATTATGTCATTGTTGGTTATTTTATCTAGATGAGAGCATGAATATTCGAATTATTTCTACAAACTGAATTTTAAGCTAGTCAGATCCGTTATGGGAATCTTTGGTATTTTCTTTTGATATTTTGCTTCAAATTGCACGAGTTCTATTATGGAGGTCAACAAGAAATGGGAATCTTTGGTATTTTCTTTTGATATTTTGCTTCAAATTGCACGAGTTCTATTATGGAGGTCAACAAGAAATTTTGCGTTTAGATTGAAATTGTTATTAGATCAGATTTGTAATCACGGAAATATTGTTTTTTTTTTCAATTTTTTGCTTCATTCAGGAGTCTAGGTCTGTGGATTAGGTTAATTTATCCCTATGAAAGTTTGCATGAACTTTCAAACTCTTATTCTACTTTTCAATACTAAGATGCTTCAATGCTAAGAAAATACCTATTTTCAAAGAACAAAAAAATTATAGAATAATTGTAGACCCATTTCTATAACTATAACAATGATATATTGATTTCCCACATATACAAAATAGAAAGGAAAACAGGTCATCTAAAAACACACAAAAAATTTCTCTGTATTTAGTGCTTTCTCTAAGATAATAGAAAGATTAATTAAAAAAAGATAACATCATATATACAAACAAACAAAAATCAATATGGGTTTCAAGAATGTAAAAGCACCTTAGATATAACAGTGGATTTGTTAGAATACATTATACAGAAACTAGAACTGAATAGATATGTTGTTGCAGTGTTTGTTAGTCTACAGAAGGCGTTGGATACAGTCCAAATCAAACACCTGAAGGATAATCTGGAAAGAATTAGTTTTTAAGGTGTGTCCCACCAACTTTTAAGGTCTTATTTGATTAATGGAAAGCAAACACATAAGTGAATGGATATAATATTGGGGAAGAAGTTCTAACACAGGGTTTGTGTTGGGTCCACTGCAATATTTAATGTACATTAATAGCTTAAAATATGTGAATCACAAGTCAAAATGCTTTATGTTTGCTGATGATACTGGTCTGGTGCTTTCCTTACATGATTAGAAACAAGTTGAATGTGATGTTAACTGCGATCTCGAAATTATCATGAATAAGTAGAGTATTAATATAGATAAAACAGTATATATGTTGTTCAGTCAAAAAAACAAAGCAACCTGTGAGATAGATGTTCACTAGGGCGAAGGGACTTTATGGTCAATATAAACATCTGTCTTCGATATTTCCGATTGGGTAACAAATTTCTCAAATATCAATCTGTGTTATCATTCACATGTTTGATTGAGCGGAGTTATGACTCTGACTGATTCAAAAAACTGACAAAATTATATGAAATGGATTTAGAAACAGCAACGAAATAACCCTTCAATATGAATTCAAGATGTTGAAGAAGGAATTATCTAGAATTCCCTATTCAAAACTTGGTGCAATGTCATTACTTTCTAAATATGATGTGCACTGATTTGCTTACATATCTATACTACGCAAAATATTTTGTATGTTAGCAATATCATAGGCAACGCCTGAAAGAACGTATTTCTTCCCTCAAGTACGATGGGAAGTAAGAGATTGACTGGGCTTGCTCTGTTGAATTTTTATTATGATTTTGATTTCTATATTTCAAAAGTAAAGTACACAATGAGATTGGAACCCTATAATATGAATAAATATTGAGGAAAGAGATGATTTATTTGTTTGTTTTCTTTGATGTTGACAATTCCATATTTAGCATTAATTTTGATGATCGATGTAACTTATGGAAAATGAAAACTAGTACTACTATATTGTGAACGCATTAGATATCCTAGGAATGTCTGGAAGAAAACTACAAATTTTTATTATTTAATTTCATTATCTTTAATATTTATTTCGACCTTCAGTTCAATCTGAAAGTTTTTTTTCATACAACCTACAGCCAATAACTGTTATGTTATTGTCTCGTCTCCAGAACCATAAAAAATTCAATGAAAAACAATGTTCAATATTTCCGTAACGACAAATTAGACTAGGTTGAAATTTAGTTTTTATATGTAAAGGTACTCACTAGACTTTATAAACCGCATCTCATATAATACAATGAACAAAGGACTCACAAGCTTCAGTCACAACGTGCTTCACTGAAATTTTTTATTTCATCATTCAAATATCATTTTTATTGCGTTGATTGAAATTCAATTATAAATATTTTTCAGATTTATCAAAATAAGTTAAAACTATATAACTTATTCTGACTTGTCCTTCTATGTAATTTATTCTATATTTTAGGTTTTTGAAAAATTAGAAATGTTATTTAATGGGTTTCAAGAAGATCCACCTATTGCATTTATATTTCTTGGAAATTTTATATCAGAATCACATGGACATGAACGAATGGATATTATGAAAAAATGTTTTAAGCTACTGGGTGATCTTATAAGTCAGTACACAGCTTTGATGGAAAGTAGTCAATTTATATTTGTACCTGGCACAACAGACCCTACCACACCCCATATTGTGCCAAGGTATTTTCTTTTATTTCTTTGAAATTCTATATTTTGATTACAATGATTTTCTCATTCAAAGGTTACCTTTACCATCATATATAACTGAGGATTTTTTTAAATCAGTTCCTAAGGCTGTTTTCACAACTAACCCTTGTAGAATCCAATATTGTCATCGAGAAATTACAGTATTCAGATGTGATCTCCTCACTAAGTTATTGCAAGGTGCATTATCTAAGCCTATCAAAGATCATATAGCAGATTATGTAAGTTATATTGTAAATGTATTTATTGAATTGGGTTGATAAAAATAATTTTACAAGAATGCACAAATTGAGATAAATGTATTAGTCATCAGTAAGCAGCTATGATTTTCACAAGCAGTGGCTAAAGTAATTCAGAAAAAACTTATCATACCCTTGGTCCTTATTGAACACTCATCTTTAAACAAATCACTCTTATCATTTCGTTACAATGTCAATAACTTTCGCATTTTAAGCCAGGAATGATTTGACTAACTGATCTGTTCTTGCATTAGAATGTTAACTGACCATTTCTCTGTCCGTTCCTAATCATGGCAAGCTAGAGCGGAAAGAACCTAGAAACTTGGGAATTGTACCTTGAAAGCTGCGGTTAAGTTCGTTAGTGGACAAACTCCGACTAGGGGTTCCGTAAGTCAGGCTGTTCGAAATTTTGTTTTTCTGGTAATTTCTTAACTTTGATTTTGAAAATGTTGCATTATGATTTGAGATGACAATTTCAAGCCTCATGCAAAATTTCATGTGGATTGCGTGTCCAGAGAAATTATTCAATATTCTGTGTAAATACAAAATAAATATTTATATTCAGTAAAACAATTTTTGTGCAAAATTTCGTATAGATAACTTCTTCAGTATTATAGAAAATTCAAACTGAATATCTAAAAATAACCTAATGTTTCAATGACAACAAATCCGAGTTAGTTGAAACTTTGCGTGTATAAATATTTTTTTAATCGATATATAAAATAACAATCCCAAGCTTCTTAAAAAGTTAGAAAAGAACCTGTATTTCTTGATATCTATTTTATGAAATTTGTTACCAGCTAACAGCTAAAGCAAATTTGTTTGTGGAATCTTTGGCAAACACTAGTACTTTGTTGTGAAAACCACATCGCACTATCTATACTCATAATCTAGAAATCCTGAAACCTATGATTTTGTGACATGTGGCAAGCATTTTACTAAGTTTTAATAACAAGTTTAATCATTTGGACATGAAAGCATGTTGTATTTAGTAATATTGACATGGCACATAACAATAAAATTATCATACCCAATTTATATAATGAATTTATATTTATAGGTCACAAGAACTATAATAAGCCAGGGCCATTTAACGCCAATGTCATTGAATTCTCAACCAATACATTGGGATTTAGATTACACCTTACGACTACATCCACTTCCAGATCTGATTATTATAGGTGATAAATCAGAATCATATGCAGGGGAGCATAAAGGCTGTAAAGTGGTTAATCCAGTATGTTATTTATTCTTATTTCGAAAATTTTTTACTGTTATACTCTTTTTTAGGGACCATTTTGTGAAAAAGGATTTGAATTTATTTCATATACCCCATATACAAACAGTATCGAAGCTTGTGTATTATAGTATCAAACAAGTAAATTGTTTTATTTCAATTCCTAAATAAAATATATTTTATATAATATAATTCACCTTTGAATAGAAGTTATCCAGAAAATATTACAAACATAACAGAATTAATATTTGATTTATAACATACAGCCTAGAAAAATACAACATGATAGGTTATATATATCCAACAATTTTTATGTTTAATCACAAAATTTTATCAATAATAGATAGATGAGTTGGGTAATTTGCAAATATTATTGAGTACATGAGAACATTTTCTTTTCACATGTTTCTACATAATAACAAATTCTTGTTAAGCAGGCCTCTCATGTGGAAAGGAATAAATATTTTTCAAACTCTGCATATTATTTGGAAATATCTAATTGTTTGTTGTATTTTTCAGTGAAACCATCTTATTTAGTATTTGATGTTCTTGGGCAATGCAATGGATTATTGTTATTATTTCACTGAATCAGGGTCATTACGGCTCTATTAGACTTGCGGGAACTGCAACCAAGTTGATCTTTTGTTCTTAACCCTACCTTGGGTAAAGGATACTTTTGTGAAAAAATTTGTAAGGTTGTGTTCAGTTGTAGCAGAAGAAAATATTCAGAAGAGAATGAAAGGTGATAATGAGTCAATAAAATCAATTTGAAGAGAAACCAATATTGTAAATTTCATTATCTTTATTCATTTCATTACATTTTCCTTTCATTTGATGTTGTTTATCGCTCACTAAAGATTTGGGCAATTTCAGATAATGGCAATTTTCTCCCTTATTATGAACGAATCAGTGAAATTTCACTAAGATATTATGACTTTAATATAATATTCATGAATAAAATACTTATGTAGTAAATTGAACTGAATAACAGGAACATGCCTTGAAGGAGACCACGGAAAAATTTGCCCAGTTAATCTAAGTGATTCTGTTCCAAGCCTTTCCATACATTTTTGTTTCGCGGTATTGTGCAGATTACAATACTTTCACATGCATTCAGAAATTTTGTTCTTTTCCGTTCCACAATAATGAGAAGTCTGCTTTAAGAAGGCAATAAAATTTGAAATTTACACTATGAAGAAAACAATGTGAATGTTTTGGTCACATAAACATGTCAGTAATATATATAGTACACATGTTTTTATTATATATATATATATATATATATATATATAAATATCACCCCTCCCTCTCTCTTGCCAAGACCATTCATCTTAAATTTTGTCTTTAGTTACAAACAAGCCACATAGCAGAATTACATTTTTTTTGAATATACTAAGTTATTAAGGACTTATAAAAATGGTACCTACACCAAAATGCAAACATAAGCTTTAACCATAGCCGAAAAAAGGCATTTGTCCAGAACAAATCTATAATGCGGATGAATCAGTATTGTTTCAGATGATCCTGGCAGATGAAGAAAAAGAAGATAAGTCAGATTGATCTAATACGTACGCTCCCGTAAATCCGAACGGCGGTTTGTTTCTGGTTGTTCGGACTAACCAGGCTCTACTGTACTCAATTAGCTGAGTACTCGGTATTAAGTGAATTTGAAATTACGGCTATACTACCTGTTTACATATACATTAAGAATTTTTAATATATATCTATGTATATAAAATTTTTGAAATAAATCAAATAATTGAATGATATCCGAGTCAACACAATTTCAGTGATTATAAAGCTCATGTTTTGAGGAAACAATAACATCCGTGAATTTCTTATAGTTACGGCGTATTGATAAGTGAATATACTTTTGACGACGTGGTATAACCGTTTTGGTGTTTCGCCTCCTGCCATATTTTTATTATGGTCGAGTTCGGAAAGTCAGTGCTGTCGAATGCTCATTAAGTGGGATGTCAACAAAGCGTTCATAAATTACCGATGGCTGAAGGTACGATGGAAACCATCGGGTTCTTAAACATTTCTGGAATTCAGCGCTGGAACATTTGATGTTTCATCGGAGTCCATAGGTTGCAGAGAAATGGAAGGCCGATGTTCCATAATTCTTCCATAATGAATTCAATCAAGTGGCTAATCTGATGTTTCAGTTTGAACATTTCAATCATGAGGATTGAAATAATTTTGGATTTGTTTTGACTTTCTAATTAATTTGAAATAATAAAAAAGTATTAATTCTTCCAGTACGATGGTTGAAATTAAAAGGGCATAAGCAGTCAAATTCTGGCAATTCTAACCATGTTACTTAATTTGACTATTTGCCTTTTAACTGTCACTAGAAATAATTGCTGACCAATAATGATATCAAACTTGAGTGAAAAATGATGACGTTTTATAGAATTTTAAAACAAAGTTCATAATACAGATGTTGTCAATCTCAGAAGAAAAGTCAATAAAAGAACAACTCTGGAAAATTCTGCTCATACGTAGGAACAGCGTTTTTCTTTTCTTCATCTGAAGGACTCCTTGTTTCAATAATACTCAAAGATTTGAATATTTCGTTTAGTTTATTCTGAAGTAAATCATGCTTTGGTTGGGTTCTTCTGATCAACTCTGAGAATGTTGCTGTTCTGAATGTGTGACTTAGTATTTTTCTCTTTTCGGCTTCAGCTTCTTTACGAACTTCAGATGGTTCAGTGAGAACTTTCTTCATACTTTCAAAGGTCAATTCTTCCTCTGGGACTTTTCTGTAAGGGAGGAGAAAACTTCAGATGGCCTCCACAATTTCGCTACAATAATTTTTTACCTTTGTACTCCTGGTGAACTAGCAGCACTATCTACTTCATTTATTCCCGTCAATTCTGTGATGCTTCCTCTACCGGTGTCTATCCAGCTGTTTCTGTGAGCACCAGCAGCCACAATTCCTGGACCACCAGCTCCATATGGTGAAGTTTGAAGGAGTCGTGAGGCATCAATTCCATGACTCTTAACATATTCACAAATGGCCATCTAAAAGTAACATAGTAGGACAAAAATATTTTTTTTGAAATAATTGAAAATTAGTTTATATCCGAAGTAACACCAATTCATCTCATATAAGTAGATCCAGCAGATGTTCTGCTATAATTTCATCATTCATTTCAGTGGAACAATTAATAATGAAGTATCAAAAATTTAATTAAAAGGACCTCCCATAATTTTATTCGCATATTTTAGCAAAATTCAGGGTTTGAATGATTTAAAATTTTTAAGGGGTTAGTCTCTTTAAAAAGACTGTTCTAAAAGTACTGGAGGTAATTGATTCTCGAAATACCGAAAGAACAATTGGTATATGGAAGCGAAGAATTCCAGTACAACACAGTTTGAATGCGTATTTGATAAAATTTTTCTTTTAATGTGTTCCAGACATAAAAATCCAAAAGGAGTAAGATCAGGGCTTTTTGGTGGCCATCTTACTTGACTGTACCTTCCAATCCATTGTTCTCTGACATTTATTCAGTTGGTCCCCTACATTCCAGCTATTAGAAGCTGGGTAGCCATCCATTTGAAACCAAATATTTTGTCTGTTTTCCAGAGGCAATGGATTGCCACCAAGGAAGTCTGATCTGACTCCTTTGGATTTTTATGTCTGGAACACATTAAAAGAAAAAGTTTATCAAATACGCGTTCAAACTGTGTTAGGCAGATATGGGTTAGAAATGTTTTGAACTGCGCAGGGTTGTAGATTCAGTAAGAAAACAATTTGTGAAATGTATTGAACAAGGCGGTAGATATTTTGATTTGCTATGAGTTAATTGTTTAATTATTTGTAACGAGTTTTTTCAGCATTTTGTCCCCTCTCGTAACTTCTTTCTTATAATATGAATTAACAAAATTTAGTTCATTCATTTGACTTGACAGATAAATTAACACTTCTAGTGAGAGTAACTCCAATATTCAATAAGAGAAAAGAACTGATTCAATCATTAAGAGCTTTAAAATGGAAGAAAATCAGGATTTAATAAATTATTATTTTTTGTTGTTATCATGTTAGCCATGATATTGAGGCAAAAAACAAGCAGCTAGTACAAAAGTTGATATGTCATTCGAAAGATTACTGATTGCTGAAAAGAAAACATGTTCACAATCATACATTTTTTATCAATACAATCATGTATGAATAATCCGAAGTACCCTATAATCCGAACGGCCCAATTGGTAAAATGATATGTATAATCCGCACAGCCTGAACTCTGCAATCCAAAGGTGAGAATGAAATGCAGAAAATTCGATTCCTTTGAGAGTATCAGGAGTAGGACTAGATCAAGGTTTTGATTAAGTGGAATTAGTGAACAAAGTAAATCGTACTATGATCCAATAGATGAAACAGAAAAAATGGGCACGAGGTGATGATGAAGAAAACTGAGACAGGGTTTTAGGAACATGATGAGATAATTGCTGATGTCACTGAGAAAATGAAAGCTCTTACAACGAAGATGAACCTGTTCAGAAAGTGTCCACGAAAAATGAGATCATATAATTCATGTTTTTTATTATTATTTTTATTATTAACAGTTCTTTATTGGAACAATCCAAAAGGCCATCGACCGAAGTCCTTCAGCCAGTTTTGAAAACAAAATATGGTATGTTAACAAATATTGAAAAAAAAATTAATTGCATACAAATGTAAAAAAAAAAAAAAAAAATTTTGTTTCTTATGAACAGTGAACTATGGTGTTGCGGACAACTTTTGGAGTTCTTCCCATATGGTGTTCGGCGGTGTCTTTCTGTTGGGTCTTCTGTTTGGATCTCTTTCAATGATGTAGGTTTTCAATATATCTGTATTACTCTGCTTCACCGCGAACTTTTTCCAGAGATTTTTTATTCGTTCTTCAATTGGCATTATCTTAGTCACCTGGTATAACAGGCTGTTGGGAGGGTTATACAAGGAGTTCCTGGGGTGTCTCATTTTAGTGATTCCCCTGAGCGATGTGGTCTCTGCGGTACTAAGGATCTTCCTGACAGTTTTATTACTGGTGATGTAGATTGGATGACAGTATTCCAACAGAGGGCGGCATATTGTTTTATAGATATGAGCCGCTGTTTTGGTACTTATTCCTTTGTTTTTGTAGGTTAATGATCTAAAATGCTTACTCCTGTTGATACATTTCTTCTTGTTGTGTATTGTGTGACTCATCAGAGACAATTTGTGGTCCAGCTCAACACCTAGGTATTTGGCACTATTTTTGCAAGCGATGTTGGAGTTTGCCAGAACCAGTTCAGGCGAGTTCGGAGTAATGTTGTGATGAAATATGACAAACTGAGATTTTTCTGGGTTTATACGTAGCCTCCATGTGTTGAACCATGTTAATATCGAATCTAGTAGCAGCTGCAGATTGTCTATTGTTTTTCTTAGAGTTTTGTTGTGACTAATGAGTGTGTGGTCGTCAGCGAATTGCAGCACATACAGGTTTTTGTCAAAGTGCTTGGGGTTTTGGTTATAGATGTCAAACAAATAAACCTTACTAAGCAGTGTTGCAAGTGGAGAGCCTTGTGGAACACCCTGTTCACTGTGAAATATTGTAGATAAGCAGCCATTCACTCTCACCTGAAAGGTGCGATTCATCAGGTAGGCTCTTATGAGCCAGATTAAGTGCGCTGGGCATTCCAACAATTTAAGCTTGTATAGAAGACCCCTATGCCAAATGCTATCAAAAGCTTTTGTAATATCCAGGAATAAAGCAGCACTGTGATTTCCCATTAAACGGTTCACCTGGACATTCGAAGTTAGTAAAGTTAACGGATGAATGGTTGAATTCCCTTCCTTAAACCCGAATTGATAGTTTGGAATTTTGAGGCTGACTTCCATTTGAACAAGTTTTTTATTATTTGTTCAAGATGTTTACCCAAAACAGGTAATAGCGTAATTGGACGATAACTTCCCAATGCACGACCTGCAGTATTGGATTTTGGAATCGTGATGATTATTCCGTGTTTCCATTCATTAGGAAAGTAGTGTGAATTGATACAGAACTCGTAGATTTTGATGAGATATTCGTGTACAGTTGGGTTCAGTTTGCGCAAAAGTTCTTTGGTGATATTGTCGTGTCCTGGTGCTGTGCTTTTTCCTTTGTACATTGTTTCATAATAAAGTTCCTCCTCCAAGCACATCAACTCCATTACTGGCTCACTTCGAAAATAGTCTGTATACCACTTGTTTACATCATCATACTTTTGTTTGTCATATTGTGGAGTGCTTTTCTCACTGAATGTGTCCTTGTAATATGTCGCAAAGATTTCTGCTTTTTCTTCATTTGTTGAATATAAAGTGTTGTTTTCTTCGATTGGTCCAGTATTTCGAGTTTCATTATATCGAGTCAATTTCTTTATTTGTTTCCAATAATCACTTCCTCTACTATCATTTATTTCATCGCAAACTGCCATCCACTTATGCTCTTTATATTGTTGTATCAGGGTCTGGATATTTTTGTTAAAGTAATTGATCTCCTTTTTGACTTCAGTACTGGGGCTTCTTAGATAATCTCTATGCATTTTCCTCTTTTTCTTTATTAGTTTGATGATGTATGGTGGTAATTCATGTACATAATATTTGGTTCGGAGGTCAGGGCTGTTTTCATGCACTAGAGATGTCAGAATAGAGCTGAATTGGAAAATTTTTTGCTGTGTTATAGGTTCTTTTGAAACTCCATTGACGTAAGTTACTAAATCGTCATTCAGTTTTTCCATGTTACATTTCCTTATGTTCTTTCTTGCTGGGTACTCCTGAAGGATTGGTTTGTTCAAATCAATATAAATTTCGATGGCATCATGTTCAGTACCGAGATCAGGGTGTGTTATTATTGACTGTATATTATTCTCCATGTTTCTGGTATATATCACACGATCAGGGGTAGTATCTGGATTGTTGGCCATTCTGAATGTTGGAGGTGTATTAGCCATTTTGAATGGAGCTTTCTTTAAAAATTCAGTTATCTGCTTGTCTTTTCTGGGGTTGACATTAAGATCTCCAATTATCATGGAATATTTGTAGAGGCAAACTTTGTTGAAGATGGTTTGTTCGATAGTAGAATTTGGATGGCAATACACCAGAAAAATGTGAAGCTTATCTTCAAGAAAGGGGATTGAAAAGTGAGTTGCTTCGTTCAAAGGGTTTTTCATTTTTGGGGGATTTTCTCTAGTCATCCTTAAACCAGGATGTGTCTGAATTAGACTTCCACCACGAGTATTCTTGTTGACGACTATCCCATTTCTATGTATTATATCCCAGTTTCTATATTTCGTGTTGGTATTTTCTTTTGTTTTTGTTTCAACAAAAAGGGCGCAGTTTATCTCGTGCCTCTCAAGGATATTGTTTATGAGGTGTTTTCTTGGTGTATAGCTGTTGAGGTTGGCGTACATAATCCTAAGTTTCGACATGAACTTGCATGTTTATACCTCCTCCGATGGGTTGTGTGGGTGAAATCGATGAAGGACTTTCCAGATCGAACATTAGAAGATAAAGCCTGTTTCCTGAAAAATGGGCCACTGTATCGATTGAGTATTGGTCAACAAATCTTTTCCTAAGTTTGGCAATTAGTTCTTCCCTGTTTGTATTTTTATTTTTGTTCAATTTGTGTATGTATGTGTCGATTATCATGTCATGTATCGTTATGACTGAATGTAATTTTGTGTTTTTCTTTATTTCTTTATCGATTTCCATAGACTTTTTGTTGAGGGGTTTTATTTGGCTATTGGGTATGCCATCTATCGGTTTCGTTGGTCTACGGGGGCATTTTAGCGACCAAGCTGCGTGATCCTCTGAGCCACATGAAACGCACTTTGGAAGAAGTTGACTGCTACACTTGCTGTAATGATGAGAGCCTTCACATTTGGTGCATTTGATGGGACTGGTGCAATTTTCTCGAGTGTGTGCAAAAGATTGGCAACGGGAGCAAGGTTGTGGGATTGGTGCAGGTGGATTGCTAGGATATACTGGGTAATATCTGTGCTTGTAGAATAACCCTTCATTTAGTAGTCTCTCAGATGATTTTAAGCAGGGTGTTATAATTCGAATCATCAAGGTTGGTTTATTTGTTGCTCTAGCTATAATTCGTTTACAATATCTATGTTCCACCTGCATGCGATGGAGATATTCGCTGATTTCTATTTCTGAAATATCAAGTTCAACCGAACCAACCACTACACTGTATGAAGCATAAAATTCTCTGGTTGTTGTGTTGGTTTTATTTTGGGATGGATGTGTTTCTTTAAAATTTTGAATTTTTTCTTCTGCGACAAGTTTATTGAGGGTAACCACTATTAAGTCTTTATTCTGATTGGTTTTAAGTAGAAATCCTTGTTTTGTTGATAGAATAGAATCTTCTGAGTTTGGGTACTCTCCTTCCCATATGTTGGAAAGATCTTTGCGTAATAAGGATTCAGCAGTTTTTATATAAAATAAGTGCTTATATTGTTTATTAGTAATTTCTTTCATTTTCGCGGAATAGTTTCTTTTGTTGATTAGTTTGGTTGATTCAATAATAGTGGCTTGCAGTGTATCTGGAGAGTTATTTTGAACGTGTGTGTGAATAGTGGAATTCCCTTCTGTTGTTTGATAATTTTTTGTGGGCCTCACATGGCTCCGATAATTGATAGGAGGTGACATTATTCTGTTAGGAATTTCTTGTACAGGCGGAAATTGTTTTTTGTTGGGATTTAGCTGAGTGGGCGAATTTGGATCTCTATTCCTCTTTCTTTTGTGGCGCACTTTTCTCCATTCTCCATTGTCTTCAATCTCCATTTCAGAGTATTCACCATCACTCGAAGAATTCATCATAAACAGAGATTAATATTTTCGTTATTTATCAGCACCGTTTGCGGACCGTCGTATTTGATATCTGATCGCGACAGATGCTCCCATGTTTTTGATGGGCAGAAATACATATTTCTATATAAAGTGCAGCATTTTTTTATGAAAATGAGTTTGCACGCTCTAGAAATGTTTTTATAATCCAAACGACGTTCGGATTATAGATATTATTCAATATGATTCCTATAATCTGAATGATTTGATAAACCTAACAGGTCCTGCCAACTTTCTGTTCGGATTATCCATACATTACTGTATTTCTATTGGAAAATTGTGATTGATATTGTAAACCTAAGAATAATTATGTTTATATGCTTACCACACCCGCAGTAAGGAATTTTTTGACACAAAAAATTCTTGTATTATAGCCAATTTCATGCTCTTTTGAAATATGTGATCAAATAGCAAATAGCTTCTCTTTCCCGCCATCAGACATATCATTACATATTACGACTACATATGTAATAAGTTCTATATGTGCAATAAGTTTTTCTGTGATAATTGTTATTTATTTACTTTTAGACAGAATCTATCAAAATGTGTGATTCAAGGCAATTATTGTTTAGTTTTACCCAGATTTTGGATCCCTCCCAAATTATGATTAACGACGCAATGCTTCGTCAGAAGATAATAACGAAGAATATTATTTTTGCTGACACTTTAGACTGTATAGAGTGGTTGGTGAAAAGAAATTTGATCAAAAATTTGGCAATACTAACCCCGAAATGGCGTTTATTGTCGCACAGATGCTGGCTCAAAATACACTTTTTGTGGGCACAGCCATCTCAAATGCTTCAATGAACTCCTAAAATTCTTATTAAATATAGAGCTGATGAAGCCTTTAATCATTATTATGAATAGGTCAAAATATGTTGTTGGTGTTGAAAAGTGACAGTTGGGAAGTAAAATAATATAAAGATATAAATAACTTGTAGAATATATACTTTCTGTATTTATAATGAAATTTTAATCACTGAATACAATGAATGAATAAAATCCAATGATAATATTTTTTTTCCATAATTTCAAACTTATTTTCTTACCTGGTCTATAAGTAAATGTGGCACTTTTCCAGCACCCTCACTATTACTAGGATAATGGACCATAAACTCAGGTAACAAATGTGGAGCTTCCTGACGCCTTGCTTCTACAATTTGACTAGCATATTCCTCCAAAGACTTCAAGTTTGCAACATTTGAAATGAGCACCAAGAGACAAACAATAAGGCCATGTAAATTAAATTTCTGAGCAGAACTTAGGGAATTGTTTGTAAGTGCCAAATTCTGAATACTAAAAAATTGGAAAATAGAAATGTTTGATTTCAAAAATTTAAAACTCTTACCCTAAAACAAGTTGTAAAAGGTCAATCACAGTTTCTGCACTGGAGAGTTCTACACACAATAGAGCTAAGGTGGTGTAGATAGCTTCTATATTCTCTGGAGTATTAGTATCTATCTGTAAACTAGTGTATAGAGCATCATATATTATGGGTCCATGTTTGTTAATGAAGATCAAATCTGGTCTAGACGATTTTTCGATCACCAGATCTAGGTCTGATATGTCTACACTAGAAATAAAGATTTTATATAAAGGTATTTCATTTTTGGGGAAGGATTATTTCATTATTCTTGTAATAGTGACTTATGATGAACTTACTTTGGTTTTGTTAGTTTTTCCAAGTTATGATGTCTATCAATCAATGTGTGAAGTATCTTCTGTACTAACAATCTCATATCTGAATCAGGAGCCAAAGACATTCTAAGTAAGGGTTCCAGGAATGATACTGGGAATGTTGAATTCAAATGGATTGTTTGATATTTTGTTCCAACCTTCAAAATTAGAATAGATATCAGAAACATTTTAATGAAAACATTTACAAAAAATACCTTCAGTAAACTTTTCAACAGAATACTTTGCAACAAGTTGTCTGCAGGTGTTTGATTATCAACTGGAGGAAATGGTATTTTACTCATAATAAACATCATAATTTCAATTTTTTGATAATCTGGGAGATGGTTAGCAAATTCCCCCAGAGCATTGATAAGAGCTTCTTGATACTGTTTCTCCTCAGATTGTGATACACAGTTCCTGACTGAATCCCTCAAATGGCTCAGTAGGGAATTAATTATTTCCAATACAGTAGGGCCTGTTGACAAAAAAAAGTGAATATTACATTATGCTACGATGATATTGTTTTTAGATGAATTTTCCATAGTTTTCAATTCATTGAAATGCTAATTTATTACAATTGGTTAATCTAGTAATAGTAAATTCATTTTATATATTTTTTTGAGATTTTGTTGTATAATTTGGAAGGAAATGAAACCATGATATTTATAGAAATGCAGTCATGAAAAGGTCCATTTGCGCGGATTATACCCTGAGATCTACCTTAAATAAGAAAATGAAACGTTGTGTTGATGTTTTAAGATAGCGTTTTATCTTGATTTGGTCTCGACTTAGGTAACCTATGACAGTAATATGCCAAGAAAGTTCACTCTACTAATTAGTGAACCTGAGAGAATAAACTTATCAGCAGGACTTATTTTGAATTAGAAACAGACATTTTTTATAAGACTTTTGTCATAGGGGTGGAAATATTCTTTAATATAACAGTATATGCGTACAACAATTTTGAATCAAAACCAAAAATATTGCTTTATATTACATATGGCATATGGAAATTCCTTTATATTTATGTGGCCGAAGGAAAACTATCAATTGATCAATACAGATCAAAAACAATAAGCCCGGTTGTATCAAGTGTCTCAAATTTGTAGTTCAGTAAGGGGGATCTCAGAATCCCTTTGAGCTAAAAAAACTGGTTTCAAGCTATAAAAGAACATTGGAAAATGGCGTGAAATTAAAAGTTCTCATAACTTACTTATTACTGGTGCTATAATCATGGAACAAAAACCTTCTACAGGCACTATTTCAGTAGAATCCATTGCTATAATCATTTGTTTTTTATTGCAATTACAACGCATAAGCAAAAAAAAAAATATATCTGCTGATATATTTTTTCTATAAATGAATGAATATCAGCAGAAATGCAGCAAGATTACAATCAGACTTTGAAGAAGTCAATGATGAATAAGGAATGCCCGAATGGAGATTGGTGTACCTTTGTTTGATAATTTTGAAGGATTATTCGAACCTGAAACTAGTTGTCATAGATCTGATGTTCATTCAGAAGTGTTGCCATGTGAACAGAAGATTTGGGAAAAAGCAGAAATAAACTCTGGAATCTTCCCGATAATTTCCCAGCATAGAGTTAAATTTACTGATGAATAAAATCATGTCATAACAATATTTTACTTTTGGATTAATTCCGCAAATATTTTGACGAAAACGAAATTTTCCTCAAGTACACCCTTACAAGAAATGAAACTTATAGCACCAACACTTAAATTTTCTATAATTATTCATCATGTACCCATTTGCATAAAATTATTATCATCTGTGTAATATGTAAATTTGTTTTCAAATATAATATTTTAACAGTCTCTTAATTTAGAAGTCGAAACCTCTTAAAAATGTAAAATCATTTTTCTCCTCAAAATGATCATCAAAAAGAATCCTCTAAAAGGATCTTCTAAGAAATCCATATCTACATAATCCACTTTTTTTTTGACAATTAGAAAGGAACACTAATATCTATACAAATCGAATTGTAGTTAGGAATTCCAAATTTTTTATATTTTATTGGCTAGAATCAACAATTTAAATATTAATTCTCACTTCAATCCAAAGAACTTGCTTGATTCTTTTCATCTATAAATTAATGGCAATAAACTCAAATTAAGCAATGATGCAAGAAAAATGGAGCCACTTATCGTAGATTTGGCGCTAAGTTTTGGTTAAGTACAACTGTGCAAGTAGCCAAAATAGCAAGCAACAATGCTATCTTCTGGAGAAATATTTACAGATTTAGCTCAGTTGAGCTTGCTACAAATATAAACTGTATAGGTGACATTTCTCAACCCGTTTTAATATTTAGCTTTGCTTCAAGAAGCCTTGTTTTATACTCAAGACTACACAAAGGGGCCTCAATGTGAGAGGATCTAAACTATTGTTTTCAACTTCCTTACATAACTCACAAAATGAAAATGTAAAAGATGATTGCTATGATGATCCTATATATGGGGATAAATAAAGCATTGTTATTATAAAGCAATCACAATAAGAATAATAACATTAATCAAAACAGATGTGTGCCAGCATCCGCCATTTGAGGACATGTGATCCAGGAGTGAGCTTTAAAAAATGCTCATGCACTTCAAGGATTAAATTAGTAGTTTTAATTTCAAGGACTAAAACAATACTTTCAATCTCTAGGGATTAAAAGTGATCGACATCCCGTTACTAGCGCGACAACACTACCAGCACACTACTCCTGCAAGACAGGTTTTTGACAAATTAATTATTTGTTATTCAAGGTATTAACTGGTCATAGATACATATATAGTGCATAAAATGGCGTACAGCATACAAACAGTGTGACTAAAGTGTTTTCAATCCCTCAGCGAATTGTAGCCCTTCTAGCTCCTAGGTTATGAACCCCTTGAAGTGTAGTTCCACCAAATAAGCCATATTTAAATTTCATTAAAATGCGCGCGCACACGGATCCAAATAGAAGTATTTATTTACTCACCAACACTTTCTCCAGCGGCAATAGCTATTATTTTCGATAATACAGCAGCTATACTTGTTCTTATTGATGCACTAGATTTACAGTTTTCATCCAAATGTGCCATAAGAGATTCTACAACTGTATAAGAATACTGAGCTTGTATTGAAAACATTATAATCCTGAACGTGTGTATGGCAAATTGGTTGGGTACCCAAAGCTCATGCAAATCAAAATGCCTGAAATATGAAGGATATAAAATGAAAAAGGAAAGTTTTTTCATCAAAAAATGTTTTTCTTTAGTTTTCACATTGGTCGTTTTCTCCTATTTTTTGTCGCAATATTCCCATCAATGGTCTATTCCATAGAAAGTTACCTGGGCTATTTCTGTTGCATGAAGACGGAATTATACTAATAGAAGTGTGTTGGAACCGATACACGCAATACTATCGAAATTAATCATTCCTGTATCGACTGCGTTCGGCAAATCTAAATCGGTGCAGAGCGAGCGGTGTAATCTGCACTTTAGAAGATATTCAACTGAAATTTTCGGCATAAATACTTGCTCATTTTCCAGATCTGTTGCAATGATTCATAAAATTTCAATTAACTCCTATAATCGTAGAAAAGAAGAACTACAAGAAATACCCTGCATCTCTAAAACAAATCGTTTGCAGGCCCATGTTTACAGGACATTTTTCCAAAAATTACCCAAGGAATCTCCCATTTTGATTAGAACTTCCAATTAAGGAACAGCCTGTAGGTATCAAAATACGTTAAAATTGAAAAGGTTAGTTATACTGCCACAAATGGATGATGAGTCCCAGCTTGGGATATTTAAATCTGACAGCAGAAGAAATAATAGGAGAAAATTATACTATAGCGGTATTGAGCTCACTGATTTTCAATATATTTATAAGTTTCAGAAAGATTCCTAAGAAATATTAAAAATAGAGTATTATTAATTAATGCTATTGTAGAAATATCATATGACAAATATACTGATTTGATTCAAGGATATCCCCTTAAACAACCAGTTTTGTGAAAAAAGATATTTTCATTATTAATTAAGTACTATAAAAAATTCTAGAATATACTTCAAACATGAAGATTTGCAAACCATTCATTAATTAATCTTTCTCGGTTCTTAATCTGGGAATCTGAGAGCGTACGCCAAAACCGACTATGTCGGCCGATGGCAGACACAACTGCCCGGACAAGTAATGTATATGTAATTTGCTCATAATTTGTCACTTGGACAAATCCAGAATATTTCTATTATAAAGGGCCAGGGCATTTATTGCCTAACAATACTTTCAAATAAACTCTGTGTCGTATCTGGAAACAGAATGTGTAGATTTGGTTTTTTATATTGGCTAAAATAGTCCACGTTCCGCCGAGTGCCGATTTTGTTACTGCCATTGGCTGCAGCTACTCACATCTATCACTTCTTAATTTACTTTATCATGATTCGCATAAACCGGATTAATGAAAGGGGCATTTTTACTCGGTTGCGGTTCGTTGTGTGACTGATTTTTTCTTTTTATTCGGATAAAGTATATTCAAACTCAATTGAAGTATGCTAGAATATTTCTAATGTACAATACAAAGGTTTTCCAATAACCCAGTCCTTTTGAATAAATCCCTAGTGTATCGTTTATCGAAATATGTATGTGTCGATTTGGTCACTTTCATTGCTCTAAAATAGTACACGTGCTACCGCGTGGCAATTTGGTCGCTCTTATCGGTAGGAGTTGTGCTCATCTTCCACATCTCATCAATAGAACTAGTTTTGGTAGTTATTAAGAGCCTTTTAAGAAAACACCGATGAAAGATTCTACACTCATCGAGAAAATGTTTTTAATTACGATGACGTTTGGCAAAACTCTGTGTTAAAAAACTGAAGATTTTGCGATCAAAACTATTCCTCTAGTTAAGAATAATCAAATTATAACACAGTAGAATAGCATAGTGGTATTAATGATTTCACAACAAAAGCTATTCACGTCGCGAATTAACTGAAAAAATCGACATCAAAGTTCAATACAATAGCGTAAATATTATTTTCAACTCTAGGGTTCAAAAAGCGTGCGCCCAAAGTTACGGTATGAGATCAAACGAACATCTGGATAAGTGTTTTTATGGAGTAGTTCAAGTGAGATTGAAAGAACTATAAAGTTATTGATATTCGACAAATAAAAACTAAGCTATTGCTAAAAATAGAACGATACAAGCTTCAACAAAGCATTGAAAATAGTTAAAACATACTTTAAAATGGTGAAAATTGTGCGGTCGCAGTTCGCAAAACTAAATTACTTTTGTGCAGCACCTTCTCGGCTGTCAATAGTGAAACTAGTGGAAAATTTGAGCTGTTAGGACAAGTTAGTGATATTATGAATCGAAACGTCTCTCGAGAACAACGGAGAATATTACTGCTGTAGCCTGTAGTGTTGACAAAAACCCAGGTTTGTCAATTCCTCGTCGATTAAAGGAATTAATCATTCCACAAACGACATTACACCGTATTTTGCATAATGATTTGGGTCTTGAATTAAGGCTTTTAAAGTTCAGTTGACACAATAATTCAAGCAAGTATCTTCGCTGATTGGGTTCTTAAAATGTATGAAAATGATCCGGATTTTTATCGAAAAATCATCTTCAGTTTTAAGGCCCATTTTTTTGGGCTGATGGTGTGATTGGATGTAAAATGTTCAAAAAATGAGGATGGTCAACTATTACGGTGAATGTATTGCGCTACCGAGCTATGATTCATAATTTTCCTAGTTAGAATTAAAGATATTAATGTGGACGACATTTATTTTCAACAAGACCGGTCTGCGTGCCACACAACCAACGGAACAATTGCAATTTTGTAAGAAAAGTTTTCTGGGCGTGCAATAGCACGCCCAGAAAACTCGGTGATCAATTGTAATCCCCTCGTCGTTGATCACCGAGATTTTAGACTTTTCTTTCATTAATATGACGCATCTCAATGAGAAAAACACACAACAAACGACCAGAAGTCACGTACAGGCTCACGCCTCTGTGACTATATGTTTATACCCTGTAGCTTACAGAATAAACCATTTTATTATTATTATTATTTGCTTGTACCGCCCCATGTTAGATGTTTACCAAATATGTGATTCAATCCAGTGTCGTAACCGAAATTCAGCGGAATCGCATTCATCTTCGGGGGTAGATATCATCCCCAATTTGTATATTTGATATATGCGATTTTTGGTGAAATTATTTATTTCACAGGAGGTTCTATTTTCTGTCAAAAAAAAGAGTAACTTTTTAGATAATATACTGGGTGATTCATTGGTAAATGGGCAGAAGATAGAGGATACCGAGGTGAGTCAGAAGAACCTATATTTGAATGTTCTATCTCTTTTTATTATCAAGATACAGAGTGTTTCGAACCACACAATATATTTTCATGATATTTGGTATGTTTATTCTTTGCAACATCCAACAACTACTTTATACAAACATAGTACAGTAGACTCGCGATACTGTGAACACAAAATGTATCAAGGGTGTTCGAGTTATCGGAAGTGTTCATCTTAAGGGGGGTAGGGCAATGTGCAAATTTTGTGACGTATTTTATAATAATTCATTTATTTTAACACTTGAAATATTGTGTAATTTTGGTTTGAATTTGTTTACTCTTCAAATTTTCCAGTACAGCTTTTTCTTGCAGGCGTTTCAAAGTTATTATGTCTTGTATTTCCATAAAATTTTCTTCAGCCCAATAAATAACAGTGGAAATTGATTTCACTGCTTCGAAATGTGGAACTTTGGGCCTTACAATATCGACATCGTTATCTTCATCGTCGCTGTTTTCTGGAATATTTTCATCATTCATATCTAGCTCATCGCAATTCCACCGTTCAATTTCTTTTTCATTATAATCATGCTAAAATATAGAAAATTTGAAGGAAATGAAAATGTATGCTGATTTTACTTACCGGTTGAAGTTCCATTAAGAGTGATATTGTATCTTTCACAACAACTTTTTCTCTATTGAGCATTTCTTGTAACATACTCAAAGGTATATTATCCTCATCAGTGAAATCTTCAGTGCGATCAAACAAATTTTTCCAACACTTTGAAATCATCTCTGCATCCAATTTGATCCATGCAACTTGTAAATGAGCCACACAATCTTTTAAAGTAAGTCGTTTCAGAGCATCGGTTATGTTTTCCTTTTGACTCACAATTTGACTCAATAAGCTCCTTCTGTAATGTAGTTTTGTTAAACGTAGGATATTCTGATCCATGGGTTGGATCAAAGGAGTCACGTTGGGCGGCATATAAACAGTGAAAATTATTCCATCTGAACTTCGTAATTCCTCAGCCGGCGGATGACAAGGAGCATTATCCAAAATGAGAATTGCTTTTTGAGGCAGTTTTTGACCTCGCAGAAAGGATCTGACCTGAAATTTGAGTTTGATATCATTATGTTATACGAAACGTAAAAAAATTACATGTCACTCACCTCTGGAATAAAATGATGAAAAAACCATGTCTTCAAGATGTCTATCGTCATCCAAGCATTTTTTGAGTGCTTGTAGATGAACGGATTTTTAAAATTTTTAAAACATCTTGGCTTCGCTGCTTTACCTATTAATAAAGGCGTCAACTTATGCGAACCATTAGCATTCACGCACCCCAATAAAGTAATACGTTGCTTAGCCATCTTCAATCCAGGAGCTGCTTTTTCAGAAAGGGCAACAAATGTTTTGTCAGGGAGAAGTTTCCAAAAAAGGCCTGTTTCATCTGCATTGTATATTTGATGGTTACTTAGGTGATGTTCTTGAATTAAATTCTTCAGCTTCTGCTTGAAAGGATCGACTAATTCTGGCTGCGATGATAGCTTTTCGCCAGTAATTTTTAAAAATCTAACGCCATGTCGAATTTTAAATCGCTGTAGCCAACCATCACTGGCATTGAAATTATTGGTTTCTTTAAATTCTTCATGTAATTTTGATGCCATGTGTTTAATCATATCTCCTGTGACAGGAACATTATGTTTCCTCTGATTTAGGAACCATTTGTATAATTTTCTTTCCATTTTTGGATTTTCCGGTCTTCTCAACGTTCGCTTCTTGCTAGGTTTCAAGGTTTTATTGACAGAGTCCTTTATTTTTTCAGCCTTCTTCTTTATGGAACAAATCGTTGATTTTGCTACGCCATATTTCACAGACAAAGCAGTTACACTTAGACCTTTTTTGTGTTCGTCTAATATATTCGCTTTCTCAAATAGAGTTAAACACTTCGGAGGCATCGTTACACTCTGATATTCCGTAAACGCAAAGTACGATATTCACTGTTTCAATAAATCTGAGATACTAAATGTATTATGACTATGCAAACAAGTCTGAACGTGTTCGTAAGCGAAAAAATTAGATTATCTGTCTCTGTTCATGTTACCGAATTTCTGCGATGTTCACGTTACAGAGTAGTCAATGGATCAGAATTTCTGTTCACGTTATAGAGCCATTCACGGTATCGCAAGTTCACGTTATTGCGAGTCTACTGTATCTGAATTTTTTTCAGGTCTGTCCAGGAAAAATTGATAGATAAGATTCAACCCAAAAAAAACATCCTGTACATTAAATTTTGATAATATAATAATAATAATATAGTTTATTCTGAAATAGATACAGTATAAACGTTCCACACGGAGGTATAACCTGTACGTGATTTACATTTTAACTGAAAAATTACAGAATCCATACGTCCAAAGTATTACATTTCCAAACAGAAAAAATAAACACAAAAAAAAAGAAACTCTCTTTTCTAACTCTTGACATAACTAAATTAAACTATCATTCGCTTAACATTTCAAAGGATGGATGTTCCATATAAAAGGATTGAACGCTCATGTGACTGGGATGTACATAATAATTTATTGAAATTAGGCCTCATCAACTAGGGATTGATAAGCGAAGCAAAGTAAGCTCTTCCCTTTTCCATTATCCAATTTTTCATTTCTCTTTTGTACGCATAAAAACTCTTAATTTCCTTCAGTTTTCTAGGAATGGTGGAATGAATACGGGGTTCAAGGTAAGTGCAACATCTTTGTCCTATACGTTTTTCGGCTCTAGGAACAAGATACTGGTTTTTCTTATTTCTCGTCTCATAGTTATAATCACTTTTCAAGATATTTATCCTTTTCATATATATAGCAAGCAGCATATCCAGTGCGAACAGTTGATGTGGATTCATGATTCTGGAGATGTTATACAAACCATCGGATGGAAACAGAAGAGGTTTGCCGTAGACAACCCGTAATAGCCACTTCTGGATGACTTCTACCCTTTTCATGTGAGTTTTGTATGCTCCGCCCCAACCAATTATTCCATACTTAATATGGGATTGACAAAGCGACAGGTAAATTACTCTTAGATTTGTCACATCTAGATATTTCTTGAGACACCTGAATTTCGGAAGTAGATATCTCAGTTTTGTCACTACCGTAGTGATATGTTTGTCCCATTTTAGGTGCCTGTCAATTGTTACCCCCAGGTACCTGATATGTTCTGCCTCAGGGATTGAAGTATTGTTGTCAACTTTGAGATTGCCCATTTGTGGAAGACCTGAACTATAAGATGCAAACAGTAGGTATTTCGTTTTTTCTGTGTTGATAGTTAACTTATTTTGCTGCAACCAATTTTTTATCCTTAGGAGATCCCTCTCAACTTCCAATTTCAACTCTTCCCATGTATCACCCTCATACAATACGGCAGTATCGTCTGCGAAGCTGATGACCTCCCCTTTCTTATTCATTAAAAGTAGACCGTTCATGTAAATTATGAATAAAATTGGTCCCAACACTGTCCCTTGCGGTATCCCATATTCAACCTTTTTCTTCTCACTAACAAATTCATTCAATTTAACGTATTGTGTTCTATCGGACAAATAACTTTCAATTAGATCATATGCCTTTCCTCGAAAGCCGCATTGATGAAGTTTTCGAATCAGTTTCCTATGTGACACTGTGTCAAAAGCTTTCGCGAGGTCTATAAAAACGCACAAACCCACCCTGCCGTTATCCAACCAACTGTATACCCTCTCTACAACTCTTCTAATCGCTTCCTCTGCAGACTTGCCAGATCTGAAGGCGAATTGATTGTCTGATAAAATCCTATTTTTCTCTAAAAAATTTACTATTCGAACTTTAAGTATTTTTTCTATTATTTTAGCTACGTTAGATGTGAGACAAATAGGTCTGTAATTAGTTATATTTGTTGTATCCCCTGACTTGAACAATGGTTTGATTATACCAGTTTTGAGAATACTTGGAAATTCTCCCGATTCAAAGCATCGGTTCACCAGCAACATTAGAGGTTCCGCTATTTCATCTTGATTATTTTTCAGTAGCTCCGTTTGTATGCCGTCCTCTCCAGGGGCTCCATCGCTTTTCAGTTGCCTAATCATTCCCTTCACTTCATTCGTACAAGTAGGAAAGAAAAATAACGTTTCATTACAATAATATTCGCTCCCACCATCTTGGACCTCTTCTATTCCTTCAGCCAATTTTTTCCCAATTTCGCTATAATACCTACTGAACTCTTCCACTATTTTCTCCTTATCCATCAGCTCCTGTCCGCTTGAGTCTCTAATTGAATTTATTTCTGTTTTAGGTCTCGATCTCCCACATATATCATCTACACACGCCCACAGTGACTTAGCTTTGGATGCTCTGTTTATCATGTTATTAATGTAACCTTTTTTTGCCTCTCTTATCAGCTTCTGCAGAATATTACGGTATTGTGTATATTTTAGCCTTAATGAATTATTGGATTGATCTTTCATCATTTCTTTATATAAGTTGTTTTTGATATTTATCGCCTTCAAAAGGCCTGCAGTGATCCACCTTTCCTTCCCTGATTTTCTGTACGTTGATTTAACTTTAGTTGTATTTTTTTCTATATTATAATTAATTTCATTGAGAAAACATTCTGTGAAGGAGTTGACACCCTTGTTCCTACTGAGTTCATTCCAATCAATATGTTTCAAGTTTTTTCTAAGTTCCGAATAATTTATATAGGTTCTATAGTGGTCAGCTTTCTTCTTTGGTGTATTTTCGAAGTCGAGGCATAATACTGTTGTGTAATGATCAGTTATATTTGTACGAATAATGAACCCTTTATTCTGATCGACTACTGGTCTACGACAACTCAGGAAAAAAATGGTCTAAACAACTACCACTGGATGGTCTCGTAACATCGTTAATATAAGATTTATATCCAAAATAATTCAAAAGATTCACATATTCCTCAACACATTGATGGTGCGATAAGAGATTGATGTTCATGTCACCTACTAAAATGTGATAATCGAATGTTTTGCTCTCTTCAATATAATCAAACAAGTCTTTATTGAATTTTTCTACGCATAATTGAGGCGATCGATACATCCCTGTGATTTTAATGGTTTTATCAGTAAGCTTAACGTCCAATTCAATGGCCCTAACTTCCCCTATAGAAATTACCCTATAGTTGTATTCTAGGTCTTCTCTAATATATACAATAATTCCATCATTCTTATTATAGCTTCCGTTGTTGTAAATACATGTATACCCTGCTATTTTGAAAAGATCCAGATCTGGAATTTTGAAAGTTTCCGTCAACAAAATCACATGAAAGTTTTCAGAATATTCTCTCAATAATATTGTAAATTCTTCAAAATTCTTCTCAATACTTCTAATATTATTATGTATTATCTTAAATTTATCCCTTTCATCCACATGATCATTCAATTCGCCAATCTGATCCAAAATTTTGGTTTCATATAAATTCACTTTAAAGTCCCTCAAAAATTGGTCCATATTAACAATGCAAAAAAAAAAAAAACAACAAAAAAATCCTCAAAACTACAATCTAATAGCAAACGAAAGCAATTACCCCTACTGAAAATTCTACAAATAAAAAAAACTAAAAACTAAGAAGACAAAACTTATCTCTCTCTCCAAACTGTCTTAGCCACCCCTCTTTGTCTTGCTTCCCAGGTTTCCTGCTCTCTGATCCCTCCTTATAGGACCCGACGATCCTGAAGACTGTGATCTCGTTCTTCCCAGATCCTCAAAGTCCTTCGTCTTATTCAGCACAAGATTCAACGTCGATATTTCCTTGTTTAATTTCGATTGTTCTTCAGTCTGCAAATGGTCGTGCTCAGTAAGCATTTGTTTGAAACGCGCAATGGGTGCGGGACTACCAGGAGCACTGTTCACCAAATCAAGATTTTTACTAGATAGAGTAGCAGGTTCCTCGATGAAGTCTTTACTGGTCTTAGGTGATCTATCCAAATTATCTTCCCCCTTCAGCTGTTCTATGGAGTACTTCTCCCCATTGACGTATAAAAATCTGGATCGTATATAAGCTCTGTAGTTCTTAGCTCTGGCTATGGATAGTTGTTGTCTCAGAAATCTGAAGTCGCTTCGGTCCTCCTGACAAAGATCTTCGCTGATATAGATGCGAGTACCTTTTAGTTTTCGCCGGTTGTTAATCACTTTTGATTTGGCCAAGAATGACAAAAATTCAATCTTTATCACAGAGTTGTTTTTACTGAGTCTATATATGTTGTTTACTTCAAATTCTACCAAGTTAATGTTTAGAAGGGAGTTCAGCTGTGAAATTACAGAATGTACAAGGTTTGAGTCATTTAATTCCAATCCTGTTATAATGATATTATTCTTTATAGAATGACGTTTAAATTCAAGAAGCTCCTCTTCAACTCTATTCACTCTTTCCTCGCACAACTGCACTCTTTCACCTGTAGTCGATCTAATCTGCTTGATTTCCTCTCTCAGCTTCGCCAACTCTTCTTTGATTGTGGAGGTTTGTGCGGAAAATTCATTCTTCAGAAATTTTGATAATTCATCACTCACTGATGCCATTCTTTTCCCGGGGTGTATTTTCGTGTGTGGTAAGCCTTAGGCTAGTACTTATCAATATCACAGATGTAGATAACAAGATGTAGACAAAATACGAACGAACGTAAATAAATCGAATAATTTCGGTGAAAACAGTTGATTTAGGGTTCAAAATAATATTTTGACGTGAAATCATCCGGTCAGTCAGAGTCTGGAACCCACAAACTTTCTGCTGTCGAGTTTTCACAAAATTTTAATCAGAATTTTTCTCGTAAAATGAGAATTTTTGCAGACAATTCAGAAGTACGTTTACTCATATGGACATAAATAATATGTTCGAATAAAGGAAGAAAATGAACTAAAGGGAACCACATATTTTTCGAACTTCCGCATGCGATTTTAATATCGAATATCTTGTCAAACCTGTAACCAAAATTTAAAAATAATTGAATTTTATTCAGTATTTACCCTCTTATTTTTTGGGTCACAAACTTGAAACATAACAAATGAACAGATTTATATTATTCGGATAAATCTGTGATGATTTCAAGTAATCAGTGAAAAAGAAAATTTTCCGAATCGTTGGATAGGTAGGAATGGAGCTCATAATTGGCCTGCAAGTAGTCCCTACTCAATTCCTATTGATTATTTTGTTTGGGTTTCTTAAAATCAAAAGTTTAATCGATATTAATAAATGATATAATGCAACTTCTTCTGAGAATCGGGGGCGCTTGCAACAAATCGATAAATAATCAAGAAATGATGAGAAAATCAAGAACTTGTCTAATAAAAGAGCACAGAAATGCAGAAGTTCGAGAAATACAAGGCTCCCTTCAGTTTTTTCTCCTTAATTCGAATATTCTATCCAATTGGAGGAATTTTGATATACAGGGTGCCGTTTTGGGTTGAATCTTATTTATCAATTTTTCCTAGGCCAGACCTCGAAAAAAATTGTCTGTATAAAATAGTTGTTGCAGAGAATAAATGTACCAAATATCATAAAAATATATAGGGTGGTTCATAATTGGGTGAATTAATAGAATTGAAGAAATTGACAAAATCAATAAAACACTCTGTATCATCATTCTAAAGAGAGATAGACCAATCAAATGTAGTTTACTCTGACTCACCTCAGTGTCCTCTACCCTTAGCTTCCGCCCATTTACCAATAAATCACCCTGTAGATACAAACCTCAAAACTGGCTTCAGTACTGTTCTTATATGACCAAAAGATGCCCTTCCCACAAGTTCTCTCATACATGTTTCAGCTAGCATTGGAGGATTATCTTCATCTTCTGTAGGATCTTCATTGGGTGTTTCGTTGGAATGAAAACCTGATTCCTAAAAGTAGCATTAAATTAGCGAATTAATGATTTATTTTCTCAATATACATTAGGTACCTGCATATTGAACAATAAACTAGGTACGATTTTATCCATATGTATGGGTTCCCAAATATTTTCAACCAGTTCATCAGATACTGTTTTTCGGACTACCGCTTGCAAACCTTTGATACCAGCTATCCGTATTTTATTCTTTTTTTCTCCCTCGCCACTATGACACATTGCTGAGAACTTACTGACAAAAAAATCGTATCGTCTGTGATAAGAAGGTGTATCTTCTTCAATATTTGCGAACTTTACGAACTGAAAAAAAAAATAATTTTTCACTAATAGCTAATCAATCATCTTACACATAAAAATTTTTCGTTATTCATCATTATCTTCCCCATTTTAAATTTCATGCTTATATGAATTAGTATGCTGTTTTCGGTTCTACAAAACGTGGACTTTGAAAATCTTAATTATTGAAATATATTTCAAATATTTTCTGACTGATTGTTCCGTTTGATTGTAGATTTGTGCCAGGCGGCTGCATCTTGTCTTGTTACTTAGCTTGAGAATGGTGGTATTTAATTTAATTTTTCTATTATGAAAAATACATAAATCAGCAGAATCATCTCTTTTATGAAATAAAAAAACAAAAATTAAGTCCTTAGTTTTTCATCCTTTTAATAATATTTCTCTTGTGCACCATATGCAATTACATTTCGGTACCATAATTTAAATAATTTGGGTTCTAGTAATATTATTGGCATGAATTGATGATAAATATGATAGAAATAAATGACGATCTCAGATTTGGTGTTGTGAAAAAGTAATAGTAAGATGTCTAAAACACTGGTGTGTTCGCTTATTCTTGAAAAACCTTAATGGTCAAGTAGATATATACATTTTACCTAGAAAAATTCCGAATTTAATGAAACTTCTAGAGGTTGTTTGGGGGTGCTGCGGGATGACTCTGTCAAGTTATAAAACACGCGCACCCTGTGCTAACCCTTCGCAGGGCCGAAGAAGCTCAACATTTTCGGTTTTTTGCTCATAACTTCTAACCTAATTAGTTTTCTACCAAAACGTTAGTTTTCAAAGGTTCTTTGTCTACTGGAATACAAGATTGAGGTGACGACTTTTGAATGGACCAGCCTTCTTGGAGTTTAATGGTATTTGGTCTCTTTTCACTTGATTTCCGCATCGTTTCTTATGGTGCTGACGTCGTCTTTCCGTCAATATCGTTTTGAGGTTAAATTAAAAGTGGATCAACTTTTGACAGATCAAATGAAAATTTTATTGATGGTTGATTGGCCAATTCTTTATATAGCACCACCTCAAGGAAGAAAAAGGAAAAGAGACCCATGCCCAGTCGCCAAAATTATCTTAAACAAAATCTAACCAGTAAACACACAAGTATTTTGAACATCTTGAGCAACATTGTAATTTGACGAGAAATCGAAGGCTCAATTTTAATTAATTTTTTATATTGTAAACTATCAAATTGATTATTTTCACTGGAGAAGGAGAGTTTTTTCGCATCGTGTAATTAAATATTTTCATATGAAATAAACAACATCATTAGAAACCTGACACGTTCAAATAAGGCAAAATCCTATTGACTATATACAGGGTGTTTCATCATAAACTGGACAAACATATATATTCGTGTAGAGGACATCGGGAGAATCATTTTTGCCTTATACAATATATCCCGTTTTCGAAGCATAAGCGAGATACAGGGTGTTAAACGTCAATTTTGAGCAAGATTCTTATGGGTGTGGTCAGTTTTGTATAACACTCAAAGAAACGGTTTTTGGTCAAATCTCAGTATTTTTGGGTCCTCTATTCAGAAAAGTTGATGAAATCGGAAAAAAGAATTACAAAATGGCGGAAAACCTTCAACGTTCCTAATTTTTTTTTTCCGGTGGTCAAATTGAATTTTAGTTTCTGAATGAACACAATTTTCTAAGAATTTCGGTGCAAAAATTTTTTCAAAAATCGAACACAAATTTTTTTTTACATGTCTACAGCGATAAAAAAATTTCACCCGAAATGGATGAAATTTTGTACAATTGTACTCCTTCAATTATCAATCACGAATATGAAAACAGAATTGTAAAATATCAAACGGTTTCGTTTCTACAGCCATTCAAATGTTTCGTTCAAACCTCCAAAAAAAATTTAGAATGGCTTCTTAGAGTCAAAATTATTAAATTATTGCTATTTCCAAATATTCCGGATGCTAAAATTTATTTATACAAAAAAAATTCGGTGAAACTTAGTTGGGAGTCGAACCCTCGATTCCAACGTAAGTATTAATGAAGAAATTAGGACAGTTCTAAGGATATTAATATTCGTTGCTAAGCAACGGAAGTTCGTTGCTCATAGAATTCTACTGGTTATTTGAATTTCACTGAATATAATTTCGCAAGTATCGTGACACGAATTTGTTTGGAAACGAAAATGAAATATTCTCTTTTGGAAAAAAGTCATGGTTCATGCTTATTATCAAACGAATTTTTCAAGGAATAAACCTGAACTTTTTACTAATAATTCTACATTTTATAAGCACAAAAAAAAAAGTTAGTGAAAAAATCAATTTATAAATCGTTTTCGAAGATGTTTCCATTTTTAAGAATACACATTCTCGCCCTTTTCGCAACACTATCGACCGCTGAACGTATCATTTCGGGGTTTTGCCGGATCTCCTCGGCAGCTGATTCAATTCGTTGAATACGTTCTTCCTTTGAGTTTACTGGAGCTCTCTTATCATAAACAAGACTTTTGAGATGTCCCCAGAAATAAAAATCAAGTGGTGTGAGATCCGGCGAACGAGGAGGCCATGCGATAGGTCCTAATCGGCCAATCCATCGGCGTGGGTATTCTTCATCTAGATACCCTCTTACATCACGAGTTGTGTGGGCAGGGCAACCATCATGCTGGTACCAAATGCCCTGAATCTGACTCAGCTGAATATCTTCAAGAAGATCTGGCAGAATCTCCGTCAGGAAGTGATAATAGCCGTTTCCAGTCAATGTTTGAGGAAGAATGTATGGTCCGATAATGAATTTATCTTTTATTCCCATTAACTGAAAACCTCTTCTGGCTATTTTTTGATACCGTGGCATGCGGATTTTCTCTATGCCATAAAATATTATTTTTTCTGTTGAAGAAACCATCCCTATGAAAAGTAGCTTCATCCGTGAATAAAATTTGATGGAGAAAATCCCTATTTCCACGTTCCTACTCTTCTCAAAATAAACTGACAGAATTCGTTTCTTCTATGAAAATCACCGTCTTCTAGAGTTTGGCAAAGTTGGAAATGGAACGGATGGAAGCTGTTCTTTTTGAGTACTCTCCAAACAGTGGTTTTACTTTTATTCACTGAAGGGTGGTTCGAAAGGGTTCTTGTTGAAATCATTGGGTTATCTCCTACTAAATTAAGGATGCGATCATCGTTTGTTCTTATTGTTTCCTTCTTTTTCCGGTGCACCCTTCCTTCTTCACGTAATTTGCGTACTGTTTCATAAAAAGTTTTGAAGTTTGGCAAATTTCTGCTTGGAAATCTGCTGGAGTAAAAATTTCCCTTGCTTTTCTGCCTGAGCAATTCGCTTCATAATAAGCCTGCACAATATAATTTTTTTCCAAAAGAGAATATTTCATTTTCGTTTCCAAACAAATTCGTGTCACGATACTTGCGAAATTGTATTCAGTGAAATTCAAATAACTAGTAGAATTCTATGAGCAACGAACTTCCGTTGCTTAGCAACGAATATTAATATCCTTAGAACTGTCTTAATTTCTTCATTAATACTTACGTTGGAATCGAGGGTTCGACTCCCAACTAAGTTTCACCGAATTTTTTTTGTATAAATACATTTTAGCATCCGGAATATTTGGAAATAGCAATAATTTAATAATTTTGACTCTAAGAAGCCATTCTAATTTTTTTTTGGAGGTTTGAACGAAACATTTGAATGGCTGTAGAAACGAAACCGTTTGATATTTTACAATTCTGTTTTCATATTCGTGATTGATAATTGAAGGAGTACAATTGTACAAAATTTCATCCATTTCGGGTGAAATTTTTTTATCGCTGTAGACATGTAAAAAAAAATTTGTGTTCGATTTTTGAAAAAATTTTTGCACAGAAATTCTTAGAAAATTGTGTTCATTCAGAAATTTGAATTCAATTTGACCACCGGAAAAAAAATTAGGAACGTTGCAGGTTTTCCGCCATTTTGTAATTCTTTTTTCCGATTTCATCAACTTTTCTGAATAGAGGACCCAAAAATACTGAGATTTGACCAAAAACCGTTTCTTTGAGTGTTATACAAAACTGACCACACCCATAAGAATCTTGCTCAAAATTGACGTTTAACACCCTGTATCTCGCTTATGCGTCGAAAACGGGATATATTGTATAAGGCAAAAATGATTCTCCCGATGTCCTCTACACGAATATATATGTTTGTCCAGTTTATGATGAAACACCCTGTATATATATATATTTATAATTCACACTTATTAGTGGGTTTCGTAGAGTTATCCGGACGCCAAGGCATCAAGGATAACCCTCTTTTTGGTTAATGGGGGTATACGACCTTCCGTAAGATATTCACGGTTCCCAAAATCACAGCCTTCTGCATCCATGTGATTGTGTTCTTAGGTAGATTTAGCTCTTTGAGATGTTGAGTGCTCTTACGGTGGACGAGACCATTTACAGTTATGACCAGGGGCTTAATTATTACGCTTTTAAGCTTCCACATATCTTTAATCTGATGTGCTAGTGCCTCATATTTCCAGATCTTTTCCGCGTAGGTCTTCGCCAAGTTGTTGTCTTGGGGAACCGCGAAGTCTATTATGGTGGCGGTTTTGTTCAATTTGTCCCACACCACCATATCTGGACAGTTATGCTCAACCCTTCTATCCGTTATGAGCTTTAGTTCCCAGTGAACTTTGGAATGGTGGTTTTCCAGTACAGTTTTTGGAGTGTACACGTGGTGTGGTGTGAAGTGCTGGATGAGGTCTTTCTGAAGACACAACAGCTGGTGTACAACCTTCCCCATATTGTTATGGCGAGCCAGATATTTCGTACCCGCTATGGTTGAGCATCCTGATGATGATATATATATATATATATATAAAAAAAAAAATAGATATATATATATATATATATATATATATATAAAAAAAAAAATAGATATATATATATATATATATATATATATATATAACAGCTGATTTTCCTATCTGGAGTATTCACAGAATGAATTATTCATTTACTTATATTCAATATAAAAAAAAATAATATTCAGTATAAAAAATGAATAGCATTCTATAACAATACCACATTATATGTATAGGTAAATTCTCATTCTTAAAAAAATTCAGGATTTATCAGTATCATTTTTTAATTCTTTTAGTAGATTCATTAAATTAAATATGATCTGCTTTTGGGAATCGTACAAGTTCTTGTGAAATTCGTTCTATACAGATATAAATATGTATATGATAGTTCTTGTTGAATAATTACGGTGAATATTCGGCATAAACAGATATCTGTCAAAATAAAGGATCCTCAAATAAAAGTTGGTCGCCTGTATTTGAGATTTAGACAATTATTTAAGAGATCCTGTAATAAAAAATCTCTCATTTGTGCGTTGCAATAATTCTCTATTATGTGAGGACATCACGACTGCACCAAATTGGATAATTCGTTTTTTGTTGTGTTCATTACCGTCATGTGAAGGTTTATTCAATAAAATATTTTCCAAAAAAACGTACGGAAAAGAAAAAGGCTTTCCTTTTTCTGCCGACCAAGCGAACAATCAAAGAGTAAAATTTGACACTTCGAAGGATGTATTTTCGGTTGTCTGATAGAAAGTAGATGATTGAATTGAAGGCGTTATTTTATTCCATAATATATTTTGTCGAATTTTTTTATTATTAAATCCGGTCGTGCGAAGGGTGGGCAGCTAGTGGAATATAAAAAGTGAGTTTATTCTGGTTTTTCTAATATAGTAGCTCATTTTCCAAGTTTACAATGGTATACGGATGATTTTTTTCCAGTTGAATCAATAAAAAAATCTCGAAAGGAAAAATCTTACGAAAAAATGTTTTAAATAAAAGGTTAATGGTTTTGAGAGGGAAGTCCACTTATAGCAGAATTTCAAATGGGAACTCCTGTTTTTTTAATGCAGATTCATATTTTACCAAGAACAATATTTCAAGAATAGTCACAAATAGCTCTGTAAACGACCACAATTTATCTGCTCCATTGATCTATATATTAATGTTTTTTGAAATAAGAGATCGAGAGATGCATATAACTTTTTCTCCATATCAAACAACTCAGGAGATGTAGTACCGAATAATAAAAATCTGACCAATCTGTACTTTTATTTTTGATATTTAACTCTATGTAATCGTAGAAAACTGGAGATATTTGGATAATAACTATATACATATTTCAAAAAATTACAGATCGCCATCTTTTGTGTGAAAAAGCTTTCAAGGACCTCCTAAGCAAATAATTCACGAGCTACACTTCAATTAGAAATCTTTAAAATAGATTAGATGCGAGATGTACCCTAAGTCCTTCGTCTTTTATAATTTTATTCAATATAATTTTCCAACCTCAAGAAACAAAATAGACACTAATAAATATTTTGCACTCTTCCCTAATCCAATAGTTTCATTGAGAATATTAAAAAAAATTTCTATTACACACTCACAGACTGTGTTGCTAGAATTTGTAGTTCTGGTTCGGTTGATTCGAGTAGCTTTTGTATCATTTTCAGAAAACTCTCGACAAACAAATTGAGTGTCGGAGCATGACATGCCATGAGAAGTTGATCCATAGCCTCCATAGCGATGACAACGAATCTGAAAAATAATGAAGGGGTCATTTTCCAACATGATGGAGCACCACCTCATTCCTCATTAGAACTCAGGAATTATTTTGATAGCTCATAACCTAATACATGGATTGGACGAGGTGGACCAATGGCATGGCCACTTCGATCTTCTGACCCAACATTAGTGGACTATTTTCTCTAAGGTCATTTAAAGTCAATGATCTATGAGAAGCCACATAGAATACCCTATGTTTCGAATAAATTAGGCATAAGGAGAAATACAGAATAATGCCAATACTACAAAAATCAGACCTTAATTTGACGAGAAAATTCAACAATGTAGATGTCACTTTGAAGATACCCTAAGCCAGGGCGTATATTAGCTTAGCAAACAGCCCGATGCCAGGTGGTATACTTGAGTAGTTGATTACTCGCAAATTGTGTTGACATATTGGAGATCAGTCTCGGCATTTTTTGTATTAAGCCGAGGGACTATAAATCAGTCATTTAGGTTATTGACAGGTCTCACATCTGGGTGGGATTCTAATTGTTTACTTACTTTTCTTGTGTAATGTTGGAATACCGCCATTCGCTTTCTGCGTCTGAATATAATGCCGAACTGGAAACTTTATTACGAGGTTACTCCTTGAAATTTGCTACTTACCCGTATTTTTTTCTATAAATATCTCTGGCTCCCCTCTGATACAAGTATTCCCCAATTCTATCCAACTTTTCTGGGGAACTAAGGGCATAAAAGGTAAGTTTCTCCATATTAGATTTAACCAGTCCATCTTGAGGGTATACAGGAAAGATATTGTCAACCAATCGTTTATATCTGGGCCGAAAAGCACTGCAGCATCCGCAGCAACCTTCAAACATTTTTGACTTGGATAGTCAAATGTTACTTAATGAAAAAACTGATTCAGTTCGCCTGAACCTTGCACATTGGACTATATATTGTTATGGAGTTGATAGCTCCTGAAATTCATTTCTTTCTGAAGAGCATAAAATAAAAGTACAAATGGATTAAATCAATCGTCAGGGTGCAGATTAAGAACTAACTGTTTCCTACTAATGACAATAATATTATATTAGTAAATGGAATGTTACTGTCGTTACTGTGCTAGAGCTAGTTCAGCTAGTGCAACTGATAACTGACAGCACTGACATTTACTGTCAGTTGCTGTCAGAGATAGGTTATGTTAATAATAATAATAGATAAACTAGATTAGTTTTTCTTTGGTCAATAGATAAACTAGTTCTCTAGTTTGTCTATGGTGATCTTAGAATATAGAATCACAGACTAATCTGTGATAAAATAGGCATCTGAAAATAAGAATGCAGCGCCAAGGTGAGCAGACGTAGAACTATAAATGTTGACATTGGAGTGTTTTGTTGTATTAGTTGTGTGTGTATTTGCTCTATTTAAATTGGATTTTACAATAAATATAAAAACTTTTCGGACTTCTATAGTGAATAAGTGTGTTACTGTGTATATAATATTTTCATTTTAGGTAAAGGCGGTAGGTATCATCATTTGTTTCAGTTCAATCTAGTGATATTGAAAGTTATGCAAGGATGGAAGACTTCGAAAAATGACGAATAACAACCTTTTGCATATAATATGTGAACGGTTGAATCAACATTATTATACTACAGGATTCTAATAGTACCTTTTTTAGGTCCAAATGGCAAGACTGAGTTTAGAAGAATACTTTGGGTATCTTAAAGGTACATATACTTCTAGAAGTGTTTATGAAGGTGAAGAAGTTTTAAATGCTGGTCACATAATAAAAATGTTACATGTCATTTGCATGACTAATAAACTTTAGTTGAAAGGTTTTTTCACTTATCCGAATTGATCATTTCACATTACCCTTCAATTATACAGTCCCAACAAAATATTACAAATGCTAATGTATTGAATATTTTTAGGAATATCACAGAAAGTCGCATATCCATTTTAATTTATTTATTAAGAGATAACACAATTTCGATACCTATTTATCGAATTAAATTATTGCTTGACTAATGAATCACCAAAAAATAATGAGAGATCAATTGAAAATATTTCACTTATGAAATGTATTTATTTTGAAAATATGTTCGGCATATTATACGACTATTTTAAAATAATTAAAATGTGATAGAGAAGTATCATCAGTGTGCCCTGAAAAAAAATATATAGAATTTCAGAGTACATGTCCAAATATTTCTGAGGAATTTTTCCAATATTGTGTAAAGGTACCTTAGATTTGAAGACAATGTATCTTTGGCACAATTCTTGTGAAATGCCAAATAAAACAGATAATGTTACATATGAAAGATCACATTTCAATTTTATTAAAACTAAAACAATACACTGCTTGATTGTTAAACGATCTGATCTTTGATCACTGTAAATAGATTGTACTGCTTCTACTATTGTATCTTATAGTTTCATACTATTGAGACCAGTAAAACTGTTCAGTGCACTATCTGTTGTTATCAGGTCACACAAAGAAGATACTTTAGGAGTATTCACTTGCACTTCGAAATCCTTGAAAGTTTTAGGCCCATTATAATCAGGCTGACCCTGAAGAAGCTGTAATAGACCTTGTACAGCTTCGATTTCATCTTGGGAAGTAGATTGTAGAGCAGGTTCGATTTCTTCACAAGAGCATTCTTCAGCAATAAGTTTTTCTTTGTTGATATTTCTTTGATTCAATCTTTCAGATCTACTACTAGAACATTCAGATTCTTCCTTTCTGGTAGTGGATCCAACAGAAAGATTTCTGGAAGGCTTTTTCAAACATTCTTTCTGTGTAGAACTGGAATCTGTAAACGATTATTATTATTATCCCCATAAATATAATCTAAAATTTCATGTGCTATCAGTGCTTACCTCGATAAAAATAATCATCATCGCTAAAATGCAGGGAACATACTTTCATATTTCTTGTCACTGGTTTATCGATTTTGAATTTCAGTTGCCAAGCTTTTGTCGATCCATCAGCACTTTACTCCCCAGTTTCCCTTCCATCCAAACACGATATTTATTACCAGTTTGAGGGAAAGCATGGAACTTGATATTTGACCTTTTTTTCCCAGGAAGAACACTGAGGAACTGAACAATAGCGATTCGAACGACTCAGAACTATTGAAATGATTCAAAAAATATATAAATATTTGTAGAATATCACACAAAAACAAAGCAAAATGCTAGAACCTCAGAGGAATGAAAAGGACTGACTACCTCTGAGGCAAACCATGTCAACATTTCTAGTTACTCTGATTGTCACCAGGTGGCGTAGCGCTTATCTTGATTCGCCAGGAAGAAACATAAGGCTTCGTTAAAATTGCTGAACGGAAATCGGCCATTACAGGCCTTCCGTGATTCAATTCTCAGTCGTTTCGTGCTGTCAAAGTTAACCGACAAATCCCATAGGCGTATCATAGGGTTTTTTTTGTTATTACATTTTTCAGGTTTATTATTTCTTCATTCTCATCAAAATACTAGCTAGTTGCGTTATTGTGTACAGTCCATTCAGGAATTATTGACATCGAAGTAGGCCATGAACGTCTAGTCGCGGCTTTATTTCTGGTTACAAAAATATCACTAAAAATTGCTATGGTTCATCATAGAAATAACCAGTTTAAATTATTTTCATCATTTATGTATCCGAAAGATCTTGAATTTTCGAAATTACGATTATTACGAAGGGATGCATACAATCATGATTTCATAAATTGAAATTCAGATTATATAACGTAAAAATATAGTGAAATGCTATCTCATTTCGAGGAAATTCAATGAAGAGATATCTATTCATTTAAGAGTTTCCCATGAAAGATCCCATTGAAGATCATTAAAATATGCATATTCCTTTTCACCAAAGGCTCTTCAAAAATTGTTGCATTACTGATGGACACTGGATACCAACCTGCTTGCAAAATTCTTATCAAATAACTCATAGATAATTTTAACTGTGGTGTCTAAACTGGTGAAGAAAAATAAATTTAAAGAGTGTAGCTTAGTGAATGGAAGAGCCATATCATAATAAGATAGAAATAAAATTCAAAGAATCCATTTAGTATATGAAAAATTTTGACATCACAGTTGTACTATAACTTTCAAAATTGGAACCAATTTATCAGCCGATGTGTAAATTACTTTCTAAAGTTACTATTTATTGAAACTGTTCATGACATCAATGATTGATTAAACTTGTATGAAAAATATAGGTACTATTTGTACTCGAGTTTTCTGTTTTTTATTGAAATGCTTTTATACTAGTTTCTATTGAATTACATAAATTATTTTGCCCATAACAGCCTTAACTCACACACTAAAAGCATTTTTGCATGAAATTATTTTTAATTTGTGAATTTTAAAATTTTATTGCATTCTTCAAGTGGGTAAGAGGTGAAGAAGTTACTCTTCTGAATATATTTTTCGATTAAATACTCAGTAAAAATTCTTTAAAGCAATTGGAATTTATTAGATTTTTGGATTACTCATTGAAGAACAAACAACAGATATAACAATACTTAATTTCAATATAGAATATAAATAAACTATAGATGCAATGCCAAGACTTTGTTTAGCAATCCAATTATAAAATAACTCTCTCTTCATAGATTTATATAATCCTCATGATCACCACTGTCAAAACAAAACATCCAGGTAAAAATCCAAATATCCAGTATTCAAAATAGTGCTCCTTCTACTTTTACCCTTGAATATACTTGAAAAACATTTCGTTTTCTTTCTAGAGTCCACTGTTGAATAATGCTGGCATTTTCAAATAACCAAGTTTCCTCCAGATGAATGAATTTCACATTTTGTTGCAAATATTCTCTGTATTCACCATAAAATCGTACTCAACTTATTATATTTTTCTGTTTATCAATAAGAATTTTCATTTTATTAACTGTTTTGAACTTGTAACCAATTAAGTTTATGTAATGTTGTCTTTGATTGATTAAAATCCAGATGCTTTTTGGTCAAATTTCATCTAGGCTGATATATTGGTTGCTTTTGGCTCGGGTTTTGGTAACAATCAAATCATTCAATGATTCTTTGAAGGTGAAATCGTATTGCACAGGTTTTCCTCCACTAATAATCCAGGTTGTAATGACTTGCCTTCTTCTTTTTTCAAACAGTACTGTGAGAAATACTCAAATAGACTAATCAATGTGTGTTTGAAATTGATACAACTTTTTAAGTTTCAAAATTTCTTCGATATAAACAAACTGAAATCTAATCTCCTGTCAAGTGTCAATGGCATTTCCAATGCCAACCCGAAATCTGCAATTCAAAAAGTTACTGAATGAGCCACTACCAACTTAATTTCGATTTTCCAAAGCCACCCGGGATGTCAATAATTCCTGAATGGACTGTAAGTAAATATTGAGTATAGGAACTCAAAGCAAAAATAATGATCAATTATTAGTGTAAAAATATGTTATTTTCACGCTCTAGATCTCCAAAAGATAAAAAGAGAGCGGAATGGATTCATTCCATAAATGGGCTTGAATTTGTTCCTACAACTCAAAGTTATTTATGCTCTCGTCATTTTGATGATGATTGTTTTGATCGAACTTCAAAGGCTAAAGTGAGACTACATCCTATTGCTGTGCCAATAATTGTAATAGATCGTTTAATAGTATGAAATCCTGAAAGGCGAGTGCCGCAAGCACACGAACGATAAAAGGACTATCTCCACGTGTTGCACACTATACTTTTCCTACAACTGCACAAATTTCAATAATTCAAGTGAAGGACTTGATTCAAATCAAAATGGCCTTCGTTGACAGTATGTGCTAATTTATTGCGTTTCCATAGAAACGACTCAAAAGCCCAATTTCATTGGTCTACCAAGCGAGGTGTGGGCAAAGTGCCGTAGGGAATAATATTTCCCACAGTATGAGCAATACATAGTTTTGAAATTGAGTAAGTTTTGAAGAATACGCTACTTTCCATAGCAGTTGTAGGAAAAATATGTAAGTAAATTATATTGACAACCATTTTCCACATTTTAACTGAAATAAACATGTTTGTTTTTTTTTAGGTGAAAAATTATAATGCAATAGTGACCAGACCCTCGAAATGCTCTAATGGATCATGATTCTGTATATTTAATTTCTGGAGCCTCAAGTATTGTTGGACCTTCATCTACATCCGAGTCTTCTATTCTATATTCTAAGATGGTGATGTTATCTCTGGTTAGTGGTGTAGTGCAGTCAGTTCAGTGAGTGTAGTATTCCCCACCCTTTAGAAATGAAAATTCCTTCAATGGATGCCAGAAATTCCCTGAAAGAAAAGGAAAAAGTACGAATTCCAAATGTATATAAATATCAAAAGATATTACTTATCTGGTTGATGTTTCGGCAAATATGCAATATGCCATCCACATAACCATTGTCAAACAGAAGATTTCCACGTTATTACGTAGGAATCAAAATAGAAAGTAACCCAAGGAGAATGTTCGTCATCAAGGGAAAGTAGCAATATACCGGTTTCACCATTATTAGGGATCATCAGTACCGCATAACTATACCCAAGATGACAAACAAACGAAATAGCAGGCACCTTATTGAATGCTGGCAGACGCTACTCAGTATGAATTACTGCGTTATGTGGATGGCATATTGCATATTTGCCGAAACATTAACCAGATAAATACAAATGACTGACACTTGTTAATGAATGAAAAAAAAGGAAAAAGTACGATTTCCAAGTGTATATAAATATCAAAAGATATTACTTATCTGGTTGATGTTTCGGCAAATATGCAATATGCCATCCACATAACGCAGTAATTCATACTGAGTAGCGTCTGCCAGCATTCAATAAGGTGCCTGCTATTTCGTTTGTTTGTCATCTTGGGTATAGTTATGCGGTACTGATGATCCCTAATAAGGGTGAAACCGGTATATCGCTACTTTCCCTTGATGACGAACATTCTCCTTGGGTTACTTTCTATTTTGATTCCTACGTAATAACGTGGAAATCTTCTGTTTGACAATGGTTATGTGGATTGTGGATGGCATATTGCATATTTGCCGAAACATCAACCAGATAAGTAATATTTTTTGATATTTATATACACTTGGAAATCGTACTTTTTCCTTTTCTTTCATTCATTAGCAAGTGTCAGTCATTTGTATTTATCAGAAATTCCCTATTTGATGTATTTTACAGTTAAAATTCCCTGCAACCCATTAGTGTTGCAATGTATGTCAGGACCGGCAAACCGGACATTTTGCCGGGGCGCCAAATGTTAGGAGCTCAAAGTCAGTTAAAAACAAGACATACTTCTTGACAAAAGTGTTTTCTAAGTAGTGAAATAATCTTCTTAGAGAGGTGGAAGGCACCCTCAACGCAAAGGAGATTCTGCTTGCAATGTTCGGTGATATCGGAGGGGTCTTTGACAATACCCTACATACCTCCATATGCAATGCACAATACCCTACATACCTCCATATGCAATGCAGCCAAAAGGAAAGGGATAGAACCCTCCACTGTTAAGTGGATATCAGCCTACGAAAGGACTGAAAGGACGAAGTGTTACAGCCTATCTGGGAGAAACCGAAGTGACTGTGCTGACGTGCAGGGGATGCCCTCAGGGAGGGGTTCTATCACCCCTGCTGTGGAGCTTGGTCATGGATGGCCTCTTGGAGAGGCTTACAACAGGCGGCTTTAACGTCCAGGCTTACGCCGACGACATAGTGGTGATGGTTAGAGGCAAGCATGGGGGCCCAATAAGTAGCCGAATGCAACTTGCTCTCAGAATTATTGAAAATTGGTGCGGGGAAGAGGGGCTTACTGTCAACCCCTCGAAAACATCAATAATCCCGTTCACTAGAAGAAGGAATCTCGACCTCAGAGCTCTGGTCTTAAATGGTCAGACTCTGCACTTCTCTAGTGAGTGTAAATATCTAGGTGTTATCCTGGACAGTAAACTGAACTGGGGGAAACATATAGATAAGACTCTTTCCAGAGCCACGGCGGCTATGTGGGCATGCAAAAGACTCTTTGGAAAGACATGGGGAGTGAAACCGAAAATGGTACTGTGGTTATACACAGCGGTGGTACGCCCTATTGTCACCTATGCATCTCTAGCATGGTGGACAAAAACCGAGGAGGTCACCACACGCATCAGGTTGCAGAAACTGCAAAGGCTGGCGTGTATTGGTGTCACAGGAGCTATGCGCACAGCTCCAACGGCAGCGCTGGAGGTTATACTAGACTTGCCTCCCTTACACCTACATGTGAGGAAATGTAGCCTGCTCGAAGCATTAAGAATTTCCCATAATGGAAAGCTCCTTCCTGGGAACTGGGTTGGACATATGAGGATACTGAATCAACTAGATTCAAACCTCCTCGCAAAACCATCAGATATTATGCCAACCACCTACGATTTTGAAACGGTTATAAATGACCGTCATAGTGCAATAAGTTTCATAAATCGTCTGGACAAAAAGTCATCCATATGGTTTACAGATGGGTCAAAAACAGAGAAGGACACCGGCATTGGGATATATGGACCTAGACTGAGGATCTCTAAAGCCCTGGGAAGTGAGCCCTCGATTCTACAGACCGAGATAATGGCTGTTTATGTATGCGCCCAGGAGTGTCTCAAAATGAACCTCAAAGGGGCGCATATCTACATCACCACGGACAGCCAAACCACGCTGAGATCCCTGGAATCGTGCTGTCAGGGGTCTCTGCTGACTTGGGAGTGCCGTAACACCATAAAGCAACTGGCCAGAGGAAATAAGGTGACTCTACTATGGGTACCAGGGCACTGTGGGGTTGAAGGAAATGAGAGAGCGGATGAGCTTGCAAAAAGTGCATCAAGGTTAAGACCTGCTGGACCTGAGCCTTTCTGTGGGATAGGAAAAGACCAATACAAAGCTGCGGTCCAGCTATGGGAGTTGAACAGTAGGACAATCCACTGGACTAACACTCCTAGACTTGCTCAGGCAAAGAAATTCGTGAAGTTTTCACCTACTTACACCAGAAAGCTCCTGAAGCTGTCGCGAGCAGAGCTTCGGGTGATGGTGGGACTGCTGACGGGGAACTGTCGGTACAAACATCATTTGTACCGTATGGGTAAGTCAGCAGACGAGATTTGCAGGCTCTGTGGATCGGAAGTAGAAACGGCTGAACACTTGATATGCAAGTGTCCAGAGCTGGCTGGCCTAAGAACCATTCACATGGGCAGGCCGGTCCTGGATACCAGAGAGGTAATGGCCAAGGCCCATAGGGAGGTTGTCAATTTTATTAACGTCATTGACGACCTCCCTGGGTTTATATGAATGAGTAGGGTAGTGAACAAAAGATCTGCATGGTCGCAGTTCCCGGAAGGCTTACCGAAGCAAAACGACCCCAGTTCAAATAATAATAATAAGTAGTGAAATAATAAAATTCCCAAGAGCCATTTTTTTTTTTTAATCAAATAGGCGCCTTAAACTATAGTTATGAAAATACAAATAGGTATAGTATTTCCAAAGTCACTCGGAGGAAGATGAATATTTCGATTATACAAGGTTTGTCCAAGTTTCCAGAAATTCCTTTCGGACCAATGAATTTATTGCCTAACAATACTTTCAAATAAACCCCGGTATTTAGCAGATCGCGGTATCCACTTCAAAAGGCCTTCTATGGCCAAGCGTTTTTATGGACTAGTTCAAGTGACTTAGGACATACTATACTAAAATGCACCTTAAAGAACTACGTCGTCTTTTAATACAGTAAAAGTCATCACGAATGGGATAACACCAATCCGAGGAAACCTTGAGAGCCGAAGGATGCGTGATGCAACTTTTAGATACTCAAAATGTGTACCCCAGACACTTCCGCCATTTTGGGACGTCATTTTTTGCCGTTCATCAATATGGGTTTTCACGAAATGTATTGAAGATGAAATTTTTGCTGATCTTGTAATTATTTGAGCCTTAGTATGTCAAATTCTAGAAGGGGCCGGCAAAATTTAAGAGGTGTCCGGGCCATTTGGGAGGGGAACGTTATCCCCCCCTCCCCCGGATCCGCGCCTGATCTGAGATGCAAGTTTTCAACAAGCTGACTGGAATGTCATCATAACCAGATGCAGTAGTGTTCTTCAATTTCTTTGAGGCTAACATCACTTCTAAATTAGTAATGTTGAAGACAAAAAAAGAATTTTTTATGTTTCCTATGAGGTGATTTAAATGGGAGATTTTTAATTTACGACTATGCAGCATTAGCGAACAATTTATTGAATTCTCCGCCTGTTGTTTCGGATCATCTGTTTTTATGGGACATTTGTAGTTCTTATGTTTTTTCCTGTTAATGAACACACTAATCTCCATGTTGCCCTGCTTTTATTGTCTGATGTTGCTATTATTTTGCCTCTGTGGGCACGTTATGCTCCTAAGATAGTCCTACCACATTACTTCTTCACTCACTTGTAACTGATTTTCAGTTCCTGCTCGTTGTTAATGAAATCAGTAAATATTCATTTTTCATTCTTTTTAAATCAGGAGTTACTATAAATTTGTTAGATTTAATTTTTTAGTTCTTTTTACTAAAGGGAAACACTTGTTGAATAGTAACTATAGTTAATATTCAATCAGAATGGTCATCTATAAATAGATTGGCTGAATCAATCATTCAATCCTGACCACAACTAACTATAATAAAACTAAAGGAAATAAATCAAAACCATTATCATTAGGACTTTTTAATCAACATATATAATAATTATGAGTGAAAAAAATTAAAGCATATCATAACTAATATATATAAATTTATATATATTTAAATAGATATAAAGTTTTATATATATATTAAAACTTCAAAATGTACACAGTAGTGATGTAAATATTTCATTTGATGAAATACCAAAAATGATCTATTTCAAGCACCTACCTTTTTAGTGTTCAAAACACTGATATAATTAAAATTTGTCAGTTATGTTTTAAACTTTTGTGATGAATTCAAGAAAATTTAAATTCGTTCTTCAAGGCTAGTAAAATTAGGCACTTCGTTTTTGATCACAAATCAGATATCAAATTATTAGAAACAGTACTGCAATAAATGTCAATAATTAATATTCGTTTTTTTTTTATAGAACTTACAATGATTTTAAATATAGATAAAAAATAAATGCAGAAAGGAATGCTATTTTGCTTTAATCACCATAACTTAAGTTTCTGATCAGTAAATGAGTGGATAATTGCAGCGAATATTGTAATATTTCAAGAAATCTATTATTCATTACTCTTCGTATGAAATATGATAAGACAAAAAATGTACTCTTTACTAACAGAAAAATTCGAGAGTAGTAAAAAAACACATAATCAGTAATCAATTGATAAAAAAAATGATCAGATTACAGCGAATATATTTAATATGTATTTATAAAAGTTCTTCAAGTGTTTTCCTGTCTTCTCATGAAATCGAGAACCTTATCATAAAAACAACAATGAACAAAACATTTTAAATTGACATAGCGTTCTTTTTATTTTACTCTCTCGTTTTACCCAAAATTAACTGGAAGACATTTCAAAAATTTGAATTTCTGTCATTTTTATTTGTGAAATGAATTTGATATTCCACTTTGGCAAGATTAGGCCATGATTATCTCCAATTTATTACTCTCAGAATAGAGTTCAACTATTGACAGTGTTTATAGTACCTATCTTGAAGGGAATGAAAATGATGATGAATTGATATTATTTCAGAAGAAAATGTTTTGAAAAGTCATAAAATAATTGTGCTTTGAGCAGAAAACATTTCAAAAACTCAAATGACATTAGTTGGAGAATTAAACAGAGATGTTTCCCACTAATCAAATTGTATAATTGAATTAATTGGAAACGTTATAGACTTTACACAAATAGATGTTATAATAAAGTTATAAAAAATAAATGACATATTGAGGTTAACAGTATTCATTATGTATACCAGCATATCTGTGTTAACTTTGCTGAAGAAATTAATAAGAGATAACACAACTCGGCCTAATTAAAAAATTGGAGATATCCAGTTTAAAATAAAAATTCAAACATATGTAGTTAAATGGTAGCTAATTGTACATAATTTGCTGGTAGCATCCCAACTTGACCAGTACGCTTAACTTGTCCTGTCATCCAACCACCATCTAAACTGCTAACATTTATTATTAAATCTCCATCAACAAAGCTAACTTCATCCACATCTTGCGCTTCATAATCATACATAGCACGGTAAACTCTTCCTAGAGAACCATAATTATGATTAACAGGATCCATATCAAGAACAGAACCAATATGTTGATTCTGTCCCACATTGTGAACTGCTCCTCCGTGATCCGATGAATATATTAAAGTTTGTGAATTTCTAGAAGAATAGGGACTCGCCCCCATACCTGAGCTAGTGTCATAATCATTAATTTTAGCAACATTCGTGTTTGGATTGAATGATGGAGGATGTTGATAGCTAGGTGGCCCCTGATTGGCATTTTTATGATCTATTGGTGTGGGTGATGACATCAGTTGTGGTTCTCCTAGTCCATTTTCATTAAGTTGTCTTTTTTGTTCCATTTCAGCCTATTGAAAAAAGCATAGTGCATATTTTTTTATAACCGATAAGAATCATATCTTGCTTTTTTTAATTATAAATCAAAAGTTCTGTTCAAGCAAACGGTTGGATGGGACGTCGCAGTCAGTTTAAATATGGCATAATAAATATTTAATGAATCAAATGTCATCCGAGTCTGAACTGGTCCAGACTGTTGCTTGAACGGACCTGATAAGAATGAGATATTTTTAACACATTCTCATCATATAAGACTAGTGATTTCGAAAAATTACTTCAGATAGAAATGAACAAAATTTTTCTTCAATTGTGAAATGTAACTTAATAGTTATGATCATGTGAAACATAATGAAAATATCGATTCTACTAGAAAGGATTCTAGGTAATTCTTTTAAATTTATTCTTCTGAATGATATTAATACTTTGTAATAAACTGAAATTTTGAGAAGTTTGTAAACAATTCATACTCAAATTTTAATAAACCTATATTTGATCTTGTATCATTATTTTATTTTTTCTAATAAAAAATTTATTTTATTCAATAAAATTCTGATTTTATCTTAATTCAGTTTGTTTGAATGTTTTTGCCTCAAATAAAAATGGTTGAGTGATGAAAATAAAACAATATCTGATAAAATTTGAAGAACGCGTTGTATTTGGAAAGATTATTTTTTTCTTGAATAGAATTGTGTTCATTTTTCAATAAATCTCGAAGCACTTCAAGGTGTTAATAATGACATATTCAAAGGAAAATTTAAGCTTTTCAATGTAAACAAGGTATTATCGATGGAAACAGTTTTATCAGTATTATCCAGAACAACTGGATAAAATAATGAATTGCTATTAGTCGAAACTAAGAGGTCTGAAACCATGGTGTATGCACTCCTCAAATTTTGAATGCAATGACATTCGATCAAATTGAAAATATTGGTTTTAGTTCGTGGCGGCGCCGCAACGTCAAACTTGTCATTTCGATCTTTTTCTGTTGATTTTGATTGGATACATTAATTAAAACCCGATACTGAGCAATCAAAAGCGATGTGTAACCGAGTATGATCGTGCAAAGTCGTGAAACAAAACACGAAACGTTTACTGGAATGAATTCAAATATTTGAAATAGAGAGAGAGAGAGTTTATTGGTATTTCAATTACAAGAATTGCTTCCATAGATTATAACTATAATGAAAGATATACATATATAGGTACATAATGGCACAAAACTCATAAATAATGAATAACAAGAATCTTAATTTGTTGATAGCGCTACCTACAGTTGACATAACGAAGCTTAACTAATATTCTCAAAATTGGCAAAACAAAAGCTAAACAGTCCATACACCTGGTTTTTAGACATCTTAGTCGAAACCACCAAATTGTCAGTTTTGACATGTGGAACAAATAATCTATGATATTGAATGATATTTTGTTTAAACAATTAATTTTAATTAAGATGTCTAAAAACCAGGTGTATGAACTGATTAGCTTTTGTTTTGCCAATTTTGAGAATATGTCAACTGTAGGTAGCGCTATCAACAAATTAAGATTCTTGTTATTTATTATTTACGAGTTTTGTACCATTATATACCTACAGTCCATTCAGGAATTATTGACATCCCGGGTGGCTGTGGAAAATCGAAATTAAGTTGGTACTGGCGCATTCAGTAACATTTTGAATTGCAGATTTCGGGTTGGCATTGGAAATGTCATTGACAGGAGGTTAGATTGTTCAGTTTATTTGTGTTTTGTTCAAAGAAATTTTGAAACTGAAAAGTTGTATCAATTTCAAACACACATTGATCAATTTATTTGAATCTTTGTAGTTATTATTTTAGTTGATACGCAGTTAAAAAGAACTGAACTGAACGCAATAGTTTTATTATAACTTCTACTAATGACATCAAAAAAACAACTGTCAAATGTTACATAAGGTAACTCAAAATAATAAATAGCAGGAGTGTATATTTGAAATGTATTAATTCCAACACTCCTCCTCACGAACTGCTTGAGTAGAGTCCAATGCCTTTTAGTAACATAAAATGACGATTTCCATTCAAGGATTTTGTTAAAATATCGGCTAACATTTCATCGGTTCTTTTGTAGCCTATTTGAATGTCACCATTCTTCACAAGATCTCTTATGAAGTGTTCTTTTATCGATATATGTTTTGATTTTGAACTGACAATCGGATTATATGCCAATTTTTGTGCAGCTTGATTGTCATTGTAAATTAAAATAGTTTTATGATGGCATCCCACATCATTTATCAGATTTTTGAGGTGTAATGCTTCTTTTGATGCTTCTGTAAGTGACATGTACTCAGCTTCTGCTGTTGATAATGCTACGGTTCTTTGTTTCCTCGATTCCCAACTGATTGTGGAATTGGCAAAAATAAAACAATAACCAGTGTAGGATCTTCTATCAATTTTACATGCACCCCAATCTGCATCAGCATATCCGGTTATGTCTTGTCCAGTACTCTTGAATTTTAGTTGAAAATTTTTTGTACCTTGTAAATATCTCAGTACACGTTTTGCAGCAGTCCAATGTTCTAAATTGTAGCAGTTATTAAATTGGCTCAAATAACTGACTGCAAAAGATATATCTGGTCGAGTTGCTGTTGATAAGTACATCAATGCTCCAATTAAATTCTGGTAGGGAATGTGAATATTTTCCAATTTATCTGGGTTTCCTTTTTCCAATTTTAAGTTTTCTTCCATGGGGCTCTTCGCGATTTTGCAATTCGACATACCAAATTTGATCAATACATCATTGATGTATTTCTGTTGGTTAGCGGTTATAATGTCACAGTCTTGTTTGAATTCAATTCCAAGACAATAATTTAAAGCTCCCAAATCTCTCATATCGAAACTTGTCAAAATTTGCTGTTTTATGAAATTGAAAGTGTTTTCACTGGATGTTGCCACAATCAAATCGTCCACATATACTGCAATAATGGCTTTTTCTCCTCCTTTGCGGTATATGTAGATACATGGATCTGCATCTGATGATTTGAATCCAATTTCATTCAATTTTGTATCTAACTTTTTAAACCATTGCCTTCCGGCTTGTTTTAATCCGTAAAGAGCTTTCTTGAGTTGACACACTTTTTCCCTTGAATTTTTTTTCAAATCGTCCAACATTTTTAAAGCTTTCAAATAAAAATCTATATCATCTTTCATACTCTCTTCCAAAATAATATCTTGAAGATATTTTTCAAAATTGTTCGGAATTTTCATAAAAATTTCTTCTTCTATTTCACCATTTAAAAATGCTGTGGTGATGTCTATTTGATTCAATTTGAGTTTTTCTTCTGCTGCTAGAGCTAATAGTAGTCTTATAGAGCTTAATTTCGCCACAGGTGCAAAAGTTTCCGTGTAGTCAATTCCTGGACGTTGACTGAAACCTCGTGCTACTAATCTTGCCTTTCTTCTTTCTAAACTTCCATCAGCATTGAATTTTTCTTTCAATATCATCTTATTTGTAACTATATTTTTATTTTCTTTTTTCTCAGTAATTGTCCAGGTACCATTTCTTATGTGCGCTCGTATTTCATTTTTTATAGCTTCGTCCCATATTTCATCTTTATCTTCTTCAGCATCCTTCTCCCCAATGAAATATGTAACATAATCTTCTGTCCATTTAGGTGCTTGAATGTTTCTTTTGGGTCTAATTTCTTGTTCTTCTAGAATTCCTATTTCTTCTACGGATTCTCTCTGACATTCTTCTTGATTAACCGGATAACTTTTTTGCGTTTCTTGATTTTTCTGAGTGGTTCTATCTATTTTTATGTCAATCTCGAAGTTTCTGTTTTGCTTATCTTCTTTTCCCACTTCTTGTTCTTCTTGATCATAATCTGTTTCATACTGAATTATATCATAATCATTTTCTTTTTTGTAAAATTCAGACATTTTGTTGTCTAGTATTCTTACATCTTTTGAAACTACGATTTCTCTTTGACTTGGCATCCATATTCTAAATGCTTTAGATTTTTCCGAATACCCCATGAAAATACCTTCTTCTGAACGTGGTGAAAACTTTCCTCTACTTGGTTTTTTATTCAATACAAATGCTTTAGATCCGAAAACATGTAGATGTTTGACTGATGGCAAACGATGAACCCATTTTTCAAATGGTGTTTTACCATCTATTGCTCTTGATGGTGATCTGTTTATTAAGTAGTTAGCTGTGTTGATGGCTTCGGCCCAAAAATTTAACGGAAGTCCAGCTGCAATCATTAAACATCGTGCTTTATCAAGCAATGATCTGTTTTTCCTTTCAGCAATACCATTCTGCTGTGGCGTGTATGTACAGGATAATCTTCTTTTGATACCATTTTGCTTCAGAAATGTTTCGAATTCTTTATTGACATATTCACACCTTTCATTATCACTTTGGAGAAATTTTATTTTTCTGTCGTGTTCATTTTCTACCTCGCTTTTGTATTCTTTGAAGATCTCTAGAACTTCATTTTTTCGTTTAAGGAAATAAATTTTGCAATATCTGGAGTATTCATCCGTAAACGTGACAAAATATTGAGAACCACCATGTGACTTCATTTTTATTGGTCCCCATACGTCAGAATGAACTATTTCCAAAATATTTTTTGTTTGATTTTCTCTTGGAGGAAATGGCAACCTCGTCATTTTTCCTTTTATACATATTTCACAATCATTCAATTTGTCTGATGTATTAAAATCTAAACCATTTACTATGTTTTTATTCATAGCAGATTTAAGGTCAGTTTCATTAATGTGACCTAATTTTTCATGCCATAACATCATTTTAGGTGAATAAAATGAAATTTCTTGTTCATCATTGGATGAAATTTCACTCTGTATGTAATATAAATTATCTTTCCTTTGTGCTTTCAGTATTGGTTGCCCTTTTTTATCTTTTATTATTGCATTATTCTTCTTAAATAACACCGTGTATCCTTTGTCGGTAATTTTGCTAACAGACATTAAATTAGTTGTAAGATTTGGTACGTAAAGTGTATTCGGCAAGTTTATTATCTCATCTTCATCTGAAAATGTCAATGTGACTTCGCCTTTTCCTTCTATTGGTGTTGTTTGGTCTTCTGATGCCAGTTTCAAACAATCGTTTTCGGAATTTTCATCAATTTCTCTGAACATTTCGTTTGTAAAACAAAGATGGGATATACACCCACTATCGAGGCACCAACTATTTACATGTCCTTTCTTATTTCCAGTGGCTAGATAAATTTCTTCGGTGTTAAAAGATTTAGGATTTTCATTCTTGTTTTTAGCCCTGCATTCTATGGTTCTATGATTGAAACGACCACAATTTTCACAGTTTGTTCTATTTTCTTGCCTGAAGGTTTTGTTCTTAGAAAATCTGTTTTCTGTTCCTAAATTTTTGAACCCTTTATTTCGATATCTTCGGTTTCTTCCAAGATGAGCTTCTTCTCCATGATTATTACTTGGATAAGTTTTGGTCCTGGCTTCACTTTCTTCTAGAATTTTTATCTTTAAATTTTCTGGTGTAGGTAAATCATCTCTGGATTCTATGGCTATTCGGAAATTTTCAAATGACACAGGAAGAGAGTATAACAACATAATACTGAGTAAGTCATTGTTAATTTGGATATCCATTTCGGATAATTTATCTACTGTATCAGCAAACTTATTCAGATGTTGCCGAATATTGTCCCTTTCATTCATTTTTTGCAAAATTAAACTTTTCAATAATGTTGCTTTACGAGCAGGTCCTTTACTTTGGTAAATTTTGCTCAATGTATCCCAAATGACAGAGGAACAGAGGAAATCCAATTGATGGGAAGTAAATTGAAGGATAAGTACACCAGCGGAGAGGATGAAATACCAGTGAAGATCATCAAGCAATGCATAAATGCCATATCTGAGGTCCTTTGCTATGTAATGAATAATTCCTTCAAGTATGGAATTTTTCCGGAACAACTAAAATTAGCAGTAATAGTTCCTATATACAAGAAGGGGGACCATAGTTCGTTTGAAAATTATAGACCTATTAGTATCTTGCCATCATTCTCTAAGATTTTCGAGATGGCTATGTGCAGTAGGCTGGTTGACTTTATGACTTCATGCAGCGTACTGAGTAGCAATCAACATGGCTACATAAGAGGAAAATCTGTACTAACCGCCATAACAGAGTTCACAAAAAACGTTGTCAGGTCATTTGAAGATAATGAGATTTTGCTGGGTATATTCTTGGATCTGTCGAAAGCTTTCGATTCACTTAATCATGAATCTTTACTGATCAAAATGGAAAGATACGGAATTCGAGGAAATGTGCTGAACTGGTTCGAATCTTACTTAATCAGAAGGAGACAAAGAACTATGGTGAAACAAAATGGGAAATTTATAAAATCAGAAATAAAAGAAAACCCCTGGGGTGTAGCTCAGGGTAGCATGTTAGGACCCATATTATTTGTTCTCTTTATGAACGATATTGTTAATGTTCTTGAATGTGAGAAATCTGGGACCGGGGAAGCTGTTTCTGAAAATCTGGCCAATTGTCACATCATAAATTATGCAGATGACACCAACCTGCTAGTGTCTGGCTCAAACTATCCCCAACTGATCAGTACTGCTTCTATGTGTTTGAATAGAGTGGAGCAATGGTTTGAAAGGAATGGCTTGGCTTTGAACCCAGATAAAACTAAGCTGATACTGTTCAGAACACCACAACAGAGAATGGAGACACCAACCACTGTGAGGTTGTTGAATAGAGATCCGAACACTGATCGGACTACTAAGTTTTTAGGCATCTCCATAGATGAACACATGAATTGGCACCACCATATAATTGGTTTGGGAAAGAAATTGAATTCTGTCGCATATAGTTTGAGAATAATAGGTCGATACTTAGACGTGAATTCACTCAAGATTTTTTATTTCGCCAACTTCGAGAGCTTGATGAGGTTTGGTTTGATGTTCTATAGTGTCAACTCAAACACTGGAGATTTTTCGTATTCAGAAGAGGGTTATCAGAACTATATTTGGTCTGGATTACCGTCAATCATGCAGAGGCGTCTTCAAAGGGAACCATATTCTCACTGTTTATGCTCTCTACATTTACGAAGTGCTAGTTTTTATGTTTAAGAATTTGGAACATTATGAGCAGTGCGGTTCTATGCACAACTATGGTACGAGAAATTTCAATATCAGTTATCCGATACATAGACTCACAATAACGGAGAAACACCCTTCTTATTCGGGTATTAGATTGTTTAATGAACTTCCCGAGAACCTAAAAATGTGTAATAGTATGAAAGTGTTCAAGAAAAAAATTAAGGAATTATTGATTGATTTAGAGCCTTATTCTATAGAGGACTTTGTGCGCGTATAGTATATGCATTGTGAGGATGATCGGTTTTTTTGTTTTGTTTTTGGTTATATGACATTGTTTCATTTAATGTTACCATATTAACATCTGTATGACACTGTAACATTCTCTGAAATATATCTACTTATTATTATTATTATTATTATGTCTTTTGATGTTGAACAGTTTTTAATCTGTCTCAGTTCATTTGGTGATATTATTAAAATAAGTTCTGATTTTGCGTTTAAATCATCGTTAATCCATTTATTTTTAGTCTCTTCGTCTGCTGTGTCACCGGGTTTGATTTTCTTTCCAGACACATAATCCCATAAACCAGCTCTTGTTAAAATTGCTTGTGCTTGAAGCTTCCAAGTATCATAGTTATCATTTTTCAATGATTCTATTCTATAACTTGTTGATGCTTGAGCCATTTTCTTCGATCTCTTTTATGATATTTCAATTTCTCGAATTTTACGTTCTTTATTTGTTCAACAGTTGCAAAAACTTTGGTCTTTTTATGCAAACTCAATGCCTGAGCCCATAACCTGTAGTTATTATTTTAGTTGATACGCAGTTTAAAAGAACTGAACTGAACGCAATATTTTTATTATAACTTCTACTAATGACATCAAAAAAACAACTGTCAAATGTTACATAAGGTAACTCAAAATAATAAATAGCAGGAGTGTATATTTGAAATGTATTAATTCCAACAATCTTTCTAATCGTACTGTTTTAAAAAATAAGGCAAGTCATTACAGCCTGGATTATTAGTGGAAGAAAACCTATGCAATACGATTTCACCTTCGAAGAATCATTGAATGATTGTTATATCAGTCTGGATAAAATTTGACTAAAAGGCATCTGGATTTTAATCAATCAAAGTTAAAGACAACATTACATAAAATTAATTGGTTACCAGTTCAAAACAGTTAATAAAAAGAAAATTCTCAATGATATACAGAAAAATATAATAAGTTGAGTACGATTTCATGGTGAATACAGAGAATATTTGCAACAAAATGTGAAATTCATTTATCTGGAGGAAACTTGAATATTTGAAAATGGCAGTCTTATTCAACAGTGAACTCTAGAAAGAAAACAAAAAGTTTTTCAAGTATATTCAAGGGTAAAAGTAGAAGGAGCACTATTTTTAATGCTGGATTGATGGATTTTTACCTGGATGTTTTGTTTTGGCAGTGGTGATCATGAGGATTATATAAATCTATGAAGGGAGAATTATGTTATAATTTGGTTGCCAAATTAATATCTCTTCTGCAGATATTTGAAATAATGTGTTCTCAAATGATGAATTTCAAAAATTCATGGAGCATGACTGAAGTTATACTATCAAGCTATATGAAAAAGATCTGTAAACGAAGTCTTGGCATTGCATATATAGTTTATTTCTTTTCTATTTTGAAATTAAGTATTGTAATACCTGATTTTTATTCTTCAATGAGTAATCCATATATCTAATAAACTTTAATTGCTTTATAAAATTTTTACTGAGTATTCAATTGAAAAATATATTCAGAAGAGTAAATTTAAGAATTTCTTCACCTTTCAACCACTTAACGATAATAACAGAATGCAATAAAATTTTGAAATGATTCATGTAATTTAATTGTAAATAGTATAAAAACATTTCAATAAAAAATAGAAAACTTGAGTGTACAAATAGTATCTATATTTTTCATACAAGTTTAATCAATCATTCATGTCATGAACAGTTTCAATAAATAGTGACTTTAGAAAGTAATTTACACATCGACTGATAAATTGATTCCAATTTTGAAAGTTACAGTACAACTGTGATGTTAAAAATCTTCATATACTAAATGGATTATTTGAATTTTATTTCTGTCTTATTATGATATTGCTCTTTCATTCACTTAGCTACACTATTTAAATTTATCAACCAGTTTTTTTCTGTTTTCTTCACCAGTTTAGACACCACAGTTAAAATGATCCATATGAGTTATATGATTAGAATTTTGCAAGTAGGTTGGTATCCAGTGCCCATCAAGAATGCAACAATTATTGAAGAGCCTTCGGTGAAAAGGAATATGCATATTTTAATGATATTTGATGGGATCTTCCATTGGCGATTCTTTAAGGAATTGATATCTCTTCATTGGATTTCCTTGAAATGTGATATCATTCCAATATATTTACATTATAGATCATGACTGTATGCGCCCCTTCGTAATTTAGAAAATTTGGGATCTTTGGAATAGAAAAATTATGAAAATAATATAAACTGATTATTTCTATGATGGATCATAGCAATTTTTAGTGATATTTTTGTAACTAGAAATAAAGCCGCGACTAGACGTTCATGGCCTACTTCGATGTCAATAATTCCTGAATGGACTGTATATGTATATCTTTCATTTTTGTTATGATCTATGGAAGTAATTCTTGTAATTGAAATACCAATAAACTCTCTCTATTACAAATATTTGAATTAATTCCAGTAAACGTTTCGTGTTTTGTTTTACGACTTTGCACGATCATACTACGTTACACGTCGCTTTTGATTGGTCAGTATAGGGTTTTAATTAATGTATCCAATCAAAATCAACGGAAAAAGATCGAAATGACAAGTTTGACATTGCGGCGCCGCCACGAACTAAAACTAATATTTTCAATTTGGTCGAATGTCATTGCATTCAAAATTTGACGAGTGCATTCACCATGTTTTTAGACATCTTAATTGTAATCTGGCAATGCTTCTTCTCCTATTAAATGATCCGCTATAGTGGCGTTTTTTGACAAGTATTTCATGCAAGTTATTTCTCTCGCATAATTTAGATTTGCAAACTATCACATATTTCTTTTTTCATAATACGTACTTTTCGTTGCAGCTCTCCATGGTATGCTACATTACTTATTATTTTGGTATTCTGCTTAATCCTCAACATTTCAGGATCATCAGCTACTTGTGTGAATTTTCCTTTGCTAGCTTCAAAATCGGCGTGATAATTAACATTTGACTGGATCTTTGTATTGGCTGCAATCCTTTTTAATTCTGGAGTTTCAGCCATTGTTGTAGCTTTGGCTTTTGGAATATGGCTGTATACAAATTGAAAAATTTAAATCAGGGATAAAAGTTCAATACAAAATCTTTCAAGAACTCATCATAGATAAGAAAACTTATTTAAGTTAACCTAGGCAATTCTTCTGTACTAGATTTCACCGACAGCGTACCTTTAGCTGCTAGTGTTTACGGTAATGCGCAGCAGGCATCTGCCTGCTGTTATCTAACTTCATATTGTTAGAGAATTTAGTCAACTAGGGTTGAAAAGGCATGATACTAACTCGTTTGAGTTGGTGAAAAAGACATTCGAGATCAAGGCTAACCATTGCACTCAATAAACAGTTGGAATTAGAAATTCACTCGATTGAATAATTCAGACTGAGTTGCTTATGATCTGTCATTAATCCATAAATTTGTTTTCTACCGAACAAAAAAATACAAAATGAATCTAGCACTCTTCCGTCGAAATGAATACTCCATTTCATAACACTATTACCAGCAAAAGATTATTTCTTTTATTAATAAATACGTCAGGTTTAATTTTTTTCATATATATGGGCCGTCATCACTTGGGTGACGGCCCATATATATGAAAAAAATTAATTAATTAATTATTTAAATTATCAGATTTTATCGTCTATCTGCGAGCTCCATGTGGAGATTGAATTGGAAATTTCGATGTTCAGTCAACAACGGTTTTCAAAAACATGTAAGTTCAGATCCAAAATATTTTCGGTTTTCAAGTCTACGGGATAGGCCATTCACATTAATGAAGATTATTAGGTTTCACAGAGGACTAGGAGCAAGAAAGTTTATTCAGAAGTGAAAAAAATCATCCAAAATTGCTGCCTTGATCATACTCATTCAAAATTCCAAAACGGCTTAAGCTACAGAAATGTATCTTCTTGTGTGTCAATTATCTCTCCCCAAAAAATTTATACTTGTTTACAGGCTATGAGATAAAGGCAACAGCCCCGTGGAGGTGGAGAAATCAAGAATGAAACCATGTGAAATAAAAAAATTTCATCTTTAGAACATTGAACTAAAATAAGTTTGGTGCTCTAATAAAAATTGTTTTATTTTGATCTTAAAAATTATAGGATTGTGAGGAGAAACGGGATAGATAACATTCAACATAAATTATTCAAGAGATTTTGGTGTAGGCATTCAAGGGGCATAATAAAAGTTGCTATTTGTTATGAATGATCTGAAAATGCTTGGCATGTTCTATATTTGTGGGGTATTTTCAATAAAATAAAGTTTTTTATCTATCTTACGAGTAGATACTCGATGAATCGGAGAGGAAAGAATATTAAGATGGTTAATTACTCGAAGTCAGAACAATTTAGATCAACTGGCAAAGGAAAGCAGAATATACCTTGCCCCGGGCGACAAATTTAGGGGTAGATAAATACACTAAGTACTCGGCAGGTTTCTAGTCAGGGCCGTCGCTAGGGGGGAGGCAGGGTAGGCGGTCGCCTATGGCGGCATTTCAAGCATGATCAACAAATATCACATGACGTGTAGAAATTCGAAGTACTGAATGAGATTTAATTCGCTCAGCAACAACAGAAAGTAATACCGACAAATTTAATTAACATCAAAAACCATCAAAGGTGCCGCATTATGCATAATACTCATTAGTATCCAGATGTCGGTAATCCCCTCATAATGCTGTTTACGAGTTAATGGCTGCGTTCAGCGGAAAGAGCAGTTGCAAATCTGATCACTGAGAGTTCACAGATCCTAAAGTGATCAGAGAGCGGTTTTCTGAACGGTTAGAAAATACCTAACCTCTAAATCCTCTGTTTTGGATGTTTTGACAGTTCTCACAACTTAGTGAGCGTAATTCAGTCGCTCAGTAAAATGGCGTCCGCTTAGTTAACATGTTGAGTATGCGCTCACTGATCAGATTCGTTCAGCGAAAATTCTTCCAACTGTTGTGTCCCCTGAACGCAGCCAATGGCTCCGTTCAACGGACACAACAAGAATTTTCGCTGAACGAATCTAATCAGTGAGCGCATACTCAACATGTTCAGTGAGCGGATGCCATTTTTCTTTGAATTACGCTCACTAAGCTCAACACGTGAGAACTGCCAAAACAGAGGTTTTAGAGGTTAGGTATTTTCTAACCGATCAGAAAACCGCTGTCTGATCACTTTAGGATCTGTTGGCGCTCAGTGATTAGATTTGCAACTGCTCTTTTCGCTGAACGCAGCCATTGACACTTAAAAAAACATGTGCACTCATCAGGCTTGTCGGCGCGACTTAGCCCGCCCGGCCTACCGCGGCATAGTGTGGACCCTGCTTGAGGATTGTTTCACATCAACACGACACCGGTATCCGATTCATGGGTGAATGATGGTCGTATTTACGGCACACGGCAGTCGTATACGGCTCGGGGGAGTCCGGCAGCCCCCTCGAGTCGTGCCAATGAAGCTGAAGGGCGTTGAATAGATGGAACTTTTCACAACTACAAGACAGTCGTTTCGTCTCCTCTTCGAATCATTATATTCACAACAAATTTCGCGTTTTATTCGAAATTTCATACATTTTTTTTTGTGAGTCATGGCAGAAGTACACATTGAAGTCTTTATGAGTAAAGTTAATGGATGATTTTTGTAAGTGAAACATCGAAAATAGGCATGTTCATCTTTGCAATTGATTAGAGAAACTAAGTAAATTCTATTATTTCTTCTTTCGTAGAAAACAATACAGGACATTTTTCGTGTGAGTGAGAAAGCTCGAACGGATTTTTTGCTAGTTCGGATTGATATCATATCTATTTCATGATATTTTTCATATTTTCTGAATGCTCAATCGATTCTGAATCCGTATATTATGTGAATATATTGGTAGTTTTGATTTAATTTCAAGCTATTCCATTCAAAATCAACCTAAGGAAATTCAAATTCCACATTCGGAAAATATATCCATGTTATTTATCTATGGTTCTATAAATATTTGATAGTCAAATTTCGGAGTTTTCTTCACAATTATAATGGAAGCTTTATATTTCAACTTTCATACTAATCTGGAATGAAAATTCTGAAGTATTCATTTGCGATTATAATTGAAGCTTTATATTTTAAGTTTTAATATAATCGGGAAAGAAAATTTTATCATTTGACAATCAAAAATTTATTGAACCACAGATGACATGGATATACCTGCAGTGACTCAATAAACCACAGTGGCGACCAAGGTCTGTACATTACACAGGTTGTAAGTGGGGTAACGCGTCGGCGTCATCCGGTGTCTGTATCGCCATTGGCCATCATTGACAGACATTTTGTCGTAGCTTTTTTATGATTGAAGATATTAAAGACTATTTAGGATAGGCTATAAACGATAAACGCGATCAAACTAATAAGAAAATCCGTGAAAACCCACGATTTCATTGCAATCAAATGTTATTTATTTAATGTAAATCGAGTGACGTCACGAATGATTGACGCTGATTGGTTGAAAGTTACGAGACAACCTGTCTAAACCTATAGACCTAGTTTTTGATTAGACGAGCTTAAATATGGCGGCTTTTTGTTTAAATTCTCCATTTACTTGATTTTTGGGATTTATTCAAAATGTAAGGCCCATTTTATTTAGTCACTGTATTATTCTTCAGTTAAATAAATTTGTTCCATATACAATCAATATATATCAACCGTTGGTGAAAAGAGAGGACGGAGAAATGTAGGAATATCGTGCATATCTTGAACTTGAGAAATATCATCACAGGGTGTTTCAAATATTGTGCCAAAAATTGTATCATAACTTTCGATTTTCAAATTAGAACCCTATTTTTTTGTGATTTCGTTGGATTCTACGGTAAAAAATAAGAGTAGTGTCCAAACATAATTATGCTCCCAAATTCAATAATTAGAGAGTTATTAATGGTCAAGAGTGCTGTGGAGAAATTAGAGTTGATTTTCTGTGACTACGAGGAACACTTAGCTTATACCATATCACTAACATTTATGTAATAATAATAAAATTTATTTGCTTTCAACACAACCTATTCTATTGAATACTGCAAATAAACATAATGACCGGAGACTGATTATATACTTTGAATCTGGGATTAATATGGTACAAGCTTAGCGGAATATTCGGAAATGGAGAAAGAATTGTATCCCGGGTTTATTACACAACAAAGGAAACAATTCCAATTTCGTTAGAAACACTAGGGGAAAGACCTCATCAATTATATCAGAATATTTATGAAACACAGAACTTTGTCGCAAGAAGAGGGGTTCTTAATTTGAAAAAGACATGGTCTGAGATATATTAAACTCTACGGAGAGAAATTATCGAATGAGGAATCTGTTGTAGCTCATCTAGTAATGATGACTCAAATAATAACTTGAAATCTTCAGGAATTATGTTGGGAATGAACATATAATTCTTATCTCTTGAAACTGATTAATTTCCTTATCAAAAGATTATCTAGACCGACCACAAAGATTTTGTTATATTTCTAATATTGTGAGCATAAAACATTCCGAATAGTCATTTTAACAGCGGATATATTTATTATTCAACTAGTGTCAACCATTGAGAAAATTCTTACGCTTCACAGTAAGGTTCCTTATTGAATCCTTTATAGTTTCTCATGTTGAGAGCCATTCCACATTCTTTACATTTGAAGCATGGCTTATGCCATATCTGAAATGGATAAAAATAACAAAATAATAATAAAAATTAATTGAAGATAATTAAATTGGTGGTACTTTGTGACACATTATTGAACTAAATCAACCTTGACTTCATTTGCTCTTACAACAGAAAATCCAAAATTATAACCCTTAGTTTTCCTGATGAAAACGAATACAAGATCTGTGTTAAAACACGAATATAAAAAAGAAATAATCTACTTGAAAGATATTTCTTTGCACCAACCTTATCCAGACATTTCAATTCTTCGGTTGGATACACCGTTTTGTCACATCTAGCACACTTTTTGCTCATATTGTTTATTGTAGATGATGTTTTTCATTAAAGGTGATAAGCAAAAATATATCTTTACAAAACGATTTATTGTAATTGTGAAAAATTCAATTCACACCCATTCAGTGGCAGCAGTCATATTATGTGTTGTTTCTATGGATCATTATGTCTTGTCATATCACAGAGTACAGTACAGTTGTCCTCTCTCTGGTCGAAACCAAAAAATCGCTCAAATCCTCTGTGATCGAACTTTGTTTTTCGCGACTTGGGCTGATACTCGAATGGGCCTGGCAGTAGGAATCTATTTTAATATCATATGTAGATGAACTATCAACCGATTCTGATTTTGGTTGGAGTTGACTATATAAGCGAAATGCACCGTTTTTGAGTTACAAGCATCATACAGCGTCCATATTACGGAACACAAATATATTCCATACCATATATTGAAAAAGAGTTCAATTAGTCAATTCAAATTAGTTCACCCCAAGCCAGGAGAGGGCGCAGAAACAGTGTTTCGATCCGTCATATGGGACTTTTCTATCTATGCGTTAGAATTTATCTATAATTCCCACCTTAGAACCATAGTCTATGCTTAGAACATTAATAACTAATTAATCTATGAAAATATATATATCTATATTCTAAGATTCCCACAGAAGCGACAAGAGGTTATGAACTGTCAAAAGTCCGTCACTGTTTGTCAATCATTTTTGGCGGTATTTTTGAATTGTATATCGGTATCATGCGGCTATATTTTAGGTTTTATTCTCAATTTATTTAGGACGTGACATAATGGTCTATAAATTCGATGCAGAGGATGTTGTTTTGAATTAACTATGGCATAATATCAATTATTAGGAGGGTACACATTCAAAATATTCCTAGGGAGAATTTGAAATAGATAAAATTAATTGAAAAATTTCGGATTCAGTTCACAAAACGAAATACTTCTTCTTCTTCACTCCTTTATCATGTGCTTGGTTGAGACCATCGACACATCAAACAAATGACCCTCCTAGAGTGGGAGGGGTGTGGGTTCCCACTTTATTTTTGTCTGCATTTATCGTACCTCATACACTCAAACCATTGTTAATTGCTAGTATTTTTACTATTTAATTTAACATTCGGAGGAATCACCTTGGCAGGGACTCACGATTACCCAGGGTTTTCCCAAAACTCAGACAAAGCACTAAAATAGAAGGAAATAACGATAGGGAATATTATACCACATAAAAACAAAAATGAATCAACTAAAACACAATTTTTTTTTTTCTATAGTTGGTATTTTACAATTTGATCTTTGAAGCTAAAAGGAAATTGTACAGCAACCTATACACTGTGATGTTTTTAGAGAATAGTAAATCAAATATGTTAAGTGGAAAAGTCCCTGAAGCCTTGATCTTTAAGAGATCATTATATAACTTTGAGCAATTTTCCATATTATCTTTACACGCGAAAAATATATGTGCTATGTCGCCCCTCTCACCACAGGAACAAAGATCTCTCTCCCTTATATGAATCCTGTGCAAATGTACAGGAGAACAACAATGTTGAGTTCTTAATCTATTGATCGTAACTATGTTACCTCTAGTCAGATCAACACCCAAAAACCAAGGTTTCACACCTATGGATCTTGGAGCCACATATTGAGCAAAAGTACGGTTACCCATTTTCTCAATCCAGCGTTCCTTCCATCTTTCCCAGACAATGCGTTTGAAAGTCGGCCAAAAATCAGCCACATCCGCTCTAACAATTGGAGACCTTTCAGAACTATTTCGTGCTAAATAATCCGCTTGTTCATTTCCATAAATATTTGTATGACTGGGTATCCATACAAGCCTAACAGAGAAATCATTTTCATACAGATATATTAGGTTGGCTCTGATAGAAAGTGTAATATGATCATTTTTACCTGCATTTTTCCAGTTCGTTATTTTTTCAAGTGCCCCCTTGGAATCCGAAACTATCAGACATTTTGTAAGATTTTTACTTTTAATTACCCATGTTGCCTCCAAGATTGCTAACAATTCAGCCGAGCATATGGAGAAGTAATTGGGTATCATCTTTGATATCCCAACCCCTATAGAACTATAAACACCTATACCTGTTTTATTAGGAGTTTTTGAGGCATCTGTGAATAGAATTTTGTATTCTGGGTATTGTTCCAAACATGCAGAGACAAAAGCCGCTGAGTTATCTGTCGAGGTCTTAGACAGATTGAGGGAGTGGTATTCAATTGACGTAGTATGAACAGCTAGTTCACGCAAAAAGCAGGGAAGGTGGAGAGATGAATAGATACCTTCTACATTATTCAAAATCCTAAGACTCTCCACTATGGGAGGAGGGTTACCCCGGTAAGTCCAGTATCTGAGAGAAGTTATGTTGGCAAGCACAGGGTCATTAAGAATCCTATGTAACTTAGATACAAATTTTGTTGCCAAGAAAAGTCTACGCTCCTCGAGTGGAAGTTCATTAGTTTCTACCAGTATTATGTGTATCGGAGTTGACCTCATGTATCCCATTACTACACGTAAAGCAGCATATTGAGTTCTATCCAATTTCTCCCTAAGAGATCTGGAACATTTTCCATAAAAAATGCTCCCATAATCTAGCAATGGTCGAACTGTAGATTTGTACAGCCGGAGTTGAGTTGCTGGATGACAACCCCACCAGGTTCTACACAATGCTTTCATCACATTAATACCTTGGATAGATTTGGCGGACATGTTATTAATATGTTGGGACCAATCGAGATTTTGATGTATTGTTACACCCAAATATTTAACAGATTCCGCCCATGGGATATCCTTATTATATAGTTTTAAGTGTGGAATGTTAATTGGTTCCTTTGACTTGCGACAACAGAGGGCCGACGATTTCTCCGGGGATAACTGAAGAAATTTGGAATTTGTCCACCTTTCTATCGAACTCAATGCCCTATTCATCTTATCAACAGCCTCCCCAATAGAGGATCTTGTAGCTATTATTGTAGTGTCATCTGCGTATTTCAAGGTTACCACACCAGGAATATCAATATACTCTTGTGCATCTTTGACAAAGATGTTAAATAAGATAGGATTTTTCGGTGATCCCTGTGTTAAGCCTACATGTGTTTGTTCTGGTCCTATAAGTTCCCCGGTAAATGGATCAATGAGATAGACGTTCCTCTGTACTGTCAGTGACCTTAATAGTTCAATTATATTTTGAGAGACATTGATGTTCAATAAGCTTTGTTCAAGAAGGTCAAACTGGACTGAGTCATACGCTTGCTTGATATCAAGGAACACTACAATGGCAACTTCATTTTTTGATAGTGCAGAATATAACGTTGTTATCAAAAGTGATAAAGCATCATTCACTGATCTTCCCTTGCGAAAACCAAACTGAAGTTCCTGTCCATCAACTGATTCCTCGTAAATTCTCTCCAACCTGGTGGCTATAAGGGATTCAAACACTTTCAGGATGCAGGAAGTCAGAGAAATAGGTCTGTAACTCATCGAATCATTTGGAGGTTTATTAGGTTTACAAATGGGGAAAACGACGGTATCTTTGAGTGATAGAGGAATATGTGGGGCATTGAACAGTTGATTGAATAATCCCGTCATCAACATTGTAGCCTGGATCGGTAAATATTTCAGCATACTATATGTTATTCCATCTTTGCCAGGGCATGATTCTTTCTTTGTCCTTATAGCCATGATCAACTCATCCAGAGTAATAGGTGGGAAAGTTGAAGGTCTGTAATTTTTTGGTATAATGGTCCGGGGAATATTTGTATTTTGCAAGTGACACAGTCGTGTAAGTATTTCCTGTCCACATGTCTGGGATGTAACTCTCTTTATTGGGGGTCTAAATCCGTGCTCAAACTTACTTATGTCCGACCAGAGCTTTTTACCATTACATGTAGATAAATTTTCACAGAACATCCTGAATGAATAACGTTTGACCTGCCGAATTTTGTTCTTGGTTGCAGCTTGAACATTTTTAGCATAGAGGAATTTTTCGAGAGATGGATCATGTAAATATTCATTGAAAGCTCTAGCTCTCATCTTCACCGCTTCAGACAAATCATTGCTCCACCATTGTTTCCTGTAGGGAGTTGGCCGAGGAGTTTTTCTCTTAGGTATGGAGGCCTCAGCTGCTTCTAAAATAAGATCTCTTAATTCCTCCAAATTATCAGTGTTCCTATTTTCTATGGCACTCTCAATATACTCTTGATATTTCAACCAATCTGCCTGGGAGGTGTTGTATTTCCTAGAAGAAAAATGAGATCTATATGTTTCGTACAATTGTGGTGAAAAATTCAGTGATGTCATAATAGGAAAGTGGTCACTATTTCCAGGATCAGGAATTATTTCCCATTTTGCTTTGATTTTAAGATCACTTGAACATATGGTAATGTCAGGAGCGCTCAAACTGGTACCAGGTATGGTGATTCTGGTTGCTGAACCATCATTAAGTATAGTCACATCATCTGACAAAAGAAGTTCACTCAACACTTTGCCATTTCCATTTTGAGTACCCGACCCCCAAGTAGGATCCTGAGCATTCAAATCACCACATATGATATAAGGCTGTGATATGTTATCAATCAGAGATCTCCAAAATGTAATGGGTAACTTAACCTGCGGAGGGGAATAAATATTGATGATAGTGAGATTTAGACTACCTATTTATTATGATTCCCTGAACTTGAGTCCTGTCAGGGCCTTTGACAAGATTCATATTCAGCTCCGAGAAAGGGATATTATGTTTAATTAGGGAGGCAATACCTCCACCTCGAGTGTCTCGATCTTGCCTCAACACATGGAATCCATGAACCACAAAATTGTGGTCCTCATCAAGCCAGGTTTCAGATAATAAAATCACACTGGGGCGATTTTCCTCCACTAATGTTCGCAGATTGTCTATATTAGGAATAATTGATCTTGAATTCCACTGAAGTATATCAAACATCTTGATACTTAAGGTAAAAGATCCATGATAAACTCCACGGAGGAATAAACTGGATCTTATTATTCACAATTCATATTCTCTGATCCTATCGGATCAGTATTAATTCCTGGGATGGGTGATTGGACGTATTTGCTATGGATTAAGTCTGCAAGACTCTTTATCATTTCAGATGAATCATTTTCTGTAAGACGCTTTGAAATTATATTAATTAGCTCTTTATCTGATAGTGATGGCGCTTTTTCTTGGTTGGGTTTGGGGTGAGAAGAGACTTGGGATGATTCATTATTTCCAATAATAGGAGACAATGGAAGAGATATATCAAATAATTGTGCTTCATGAATAAGTCGGTCATATGTAGGTGACATTGGATTTCTTCTCTTCTTTTTACTTAAGGCGTTAGAATAAGACATTGTAGTCTGTCTTGTAGGCATAAGAGACATTCTATCTTGCACCGTTATAATAGCAGCATCCTGCACTGTGTCGGTGATTCTAACTGGGAGTTGTGGAAATAGATTTGATCTAAGTTGATTCGGTGTTGAATTATCTTGTACATTTGTTGAGCTCCCCTTGTATGTTTTTGGCATTAGTTTTACTGCTTCAAAGTATGAAATATTTTGAACAGCGATCAAATTATTAATTTTTCTTTGGCGCTCAAATTCTGGACATGCGTTGATGCGTGTTTCCCATCACAAAAAATGCACTTTGGCTTATCCAAATTCGAGCATATTGCTTCGTCGTGATTTTCCCCGCAATTCCTACATGTTTTTGATTCCAAAGGAGAGTGGCAATTGGTCTTAGTATGGCCATACCTGAGATAATTATAGCACTGTATGACAGGTCCCACATACAGTGAGACATGCCTAATACAGCCCCACAATCCTATTTTGTCTGGTAGATTTTTCCCTTTAAAAGTAACCACCCATGTATTGGATGGTTCATAACTAATCCTATCGTCTCTAACTACCCTTCTGTTAAGTTGTCGAGCATCCAATATCGTTACCCTTGATTGAGCAAAGTTCAAAAAATCCTCCTTCGTTATATCAGAACCGACATTTTTTATAACCCCTCTACTACATACCATACGTGCAGGGATAAACACATCAATATCCTGATCCTGTATAAAAGGATGGTTGTTCAAAAAACTATTGGCTCGGTCCGGTATATCAAACTCTACAGCTATTCTCTTTTTACCCTTTTTAGAAATATTTTTTATTCCCTTGATGTTCAAGGCAGCTAATTTTTTACCTAAATTCATTGGATGAATGTTTCCTATATTACTACCTGATTTGGATTCCATAATAACTATAAATGGACCCATGTCATTAATATCATATTTGAGGGCTATTTTTTGCTTTTTAATAGGTTTATGATTATTAACAATATTTGTAATAGTTTGTGATAATTCACTAGTCTCGTTAACTATCTCCTGATCATTCTTAAAGGTGGCTGTAATCAGCTCTATTTCCCTTGTTAGAAGTGTTAGATCTGCCTGAGAATAATTACTTTCATTAGATGATTCATCTATTAAGAATAGTCTATTCAAAGTTACTTTAGATTTTGGTGTGAGAAGATCTTTGGTTTTGGCTTTTGGTGAGGGGGGAGGGGGGTCCCCAGACCCCCCTGATGACAATTCCATCAGAAAAGAAAAAAAATTCCCTTATCAGTTAGCTTCAAAAATACCCGTATTAGTATAAATTGACCCTAAAAAGGCCTACCTTCTAGTACACGAATACTACACAGTATAAGTGGATGTTGGAATATTAATAATTATCGAAAATTAGTTTAATCTATTAATTATAAGGAAAAATCACAGGAGAATAAACGCCAATGTCAACGGTTAACCTCCGAATCAAAACGAAATACAATATTGGTAAAACTCATAGACCTATAATAACATGGACTGGCCCTCACCACAGATTACGGATAATCCGTAATCTGTGGCCCTCACGTGGCTTCTACTCGCTTCGCTCTGCGGACTATCGAAGAGAGAGAGGTGTTGTGAAGGATGGAAGTAGAAAGGCAGAAAATGCGAATTTACTAAGGGAATAGGGCGTTTTTAATTCTTTTTTTTTGGAGAAATATTGAGTTTTTCGCATTAATTGATTATTGAAATAACGAAATGGCTATGGGAATAAAGCGCTTTTAATTTTTTTAATGAGAAATATTGAGTTATTCGGATGGAAATAGTAATGAAATAGCTTGATATGGCTATGAGAATAACCCGCTTTCAATTTTTTTTTACAGAAAAATATTGAGTTATTCGGATGAGAATAGTATTGAAATGGTTAAATGAATCACATTTAAGAATTGTATGGTACAGATTTTCATGTTATGTAAAATTTCTTTCAGAAAAAGGTGAATTTTATTGAGTGCTACCTGAAAGAAAATATTTTTTAATTTCTATTCCAGAGTTTTTAGATAGTTCAGTATATCAATAATATTATAGATAATTAAATTTATATTCGATATAATGTAGCTTTAGGTAAGTGTAACTGAGCTTTAGGAAATTCAAAATTTGAGATAAGTAAAAACACAACAGAAAATTTATGAAACTTTTAAAATTTTATATATTCTATCTTCTGAAAAAATAGCCCAAATATTTTAAAAAATAGACAGAGAAAATAAAATAGTGAGTGTTATTGGGAATGAAAGTGCCATATTTTTCCTATCAAAGGAGGAATTCAGCCTTACGTTCCAAAAATATACATCTTCCTCTACTCTAACGGTTTAAAAAAGTACTGCAAATTTTATACATGGGTTTATTATATATGCAAGCACATATGGAAAAAAAACATATAATAAATATCAATATGAAAAAAATTATGATTAACATCCGACGAAGAGATTCGAATCAGGGCTTCGAAACTGGAATAACATGGTCAAAAATTCATAACTCCGTATCTATGAAGGGCAGGAATTTGCTGTATAGTATTCATTATTATTTTAGTAACACATGTTCTCAATATCAAAATTGTATTGCTCCTTCCTTCAAAACTTTTGGTATAGAGATTGACATAATAGTCCATTGTTTTGAAGTGATTACTACATATTACGGTTGTGGCAGAAGGTTTTTTGTCTTTACTCCATATTTCCATCACCCATTCAATTTAACCTGTGAAAATATTCAATCAAATAAACGATAAATCCCTTCTTGTTTTCTTACCTATGAAATGTCACGTCCAACCCTTTTTTGGATATCATCATCATTCAGCCCTAAACCGTCCACTGCTGGACATAGGCCTCCCCAAGGCATTTCCATCTTTCTCTATTCTGTGCGGCTTCCATCCAGTTGGTGTGGATTCTTTTCAAGTCATCGGTCCATCTCGTTGGAGGTCGGCCTCGGCTTCGCTTGTCTGCTCTTGGTCGCCATTCCAGAATTTTCCTCGTCCATCTTCCGTCGTTAGATCTTGCAACATGTCCTGCCCACCTCCATTTAGCTCTCGTCACTCTCTCCAAAACATCATCAACACCCGTCCTTCTGCGAATCTCCTCGTTTCGAATTCTGTCTCTTAGACTTATTCCCAGCATCGATCGTTCCATCCTGCGCTGCGTTTTCTGCAGTTTTCTTGCCGATGCTTTGGTCAGGGTTAAGGTCTCTGCACCGTAGGTTAGAACGGGTAGAACACACATGTTGAAAGCCTTTCTCTTCAGCTTGGTTGGAATATCGCTCTTGAAGACATCACGAAGTTTGCCATATGCTGCCCATCCTAAAGTTGTTCTTCTGAGCAGTTCTGCTGTTTGGTTGTCTCTACCAATCCTCACTTCATGCCCCAGATATATGTAACTATGGACCATTTCTATCTGATTGTTGTCTACACTTAAAAGCTTATTAGGGACTAGATTGGTCATCATCTTTTTTTTTTCGAGATTTAACCTCAGTCCGACTACCTGTATTGCGTTTTTTAGTTCTTGGATATAACAACACAATTATAAGCTACACACGAAGCAGAGATATTCAAAATTGTTTATTAGTACTAAAATAAGCACCAGAACACCAACAAACACTCAGTAAATTGTTTGAAAATATGTAATCACCACAAGAAAACACATACAATCAGTTCAGAAAACCAATGTTATGCCTTTAAACTTTCATCCTTATCACAATACACCGATATCAATGGTCTCTCTCTAACGCCCAGTCCATGTTATTAGATATAGGTCTATGGTATAACTAGTCTGAAATTGTATGAATTAAAATGAGTATTACATTTTATCAAATTATATTATTCTGTTTTAACTGACAAAATATGGCTAATTTGTACCATGTGACCGTGATCAACCAATAAAAAATCGAACCACCTATGTCGGCTCTGCAGGAATAAATTCGCTTCGACTCAATTATTGCAAAATTAACCACTGAACTGGATGAGGCCAGAAGTAAGATCTCCGGTCTAGAGGAGGAGAATTTGAAGTTGAAAAGGGCCGTTGATGTTTTAGAAAGGTAAGATTGAAAGAACAATTTGATAATTTCCAGTCTTCAGGCTAGTGAAGAGATTTCTGGGAACCGTTGCAGGCTGTCTGATATTGTTTCAAACTTTTTGAAGGAATACCTTGATATCGTGTCGGTTAGAAATCACATAAATAATATCTGCTGTTTAGGTGAAGGAAGTGAAAAGATCGTTGAACTGGAATTATTTTCTTTTCTTGTGAAGATTAGACAAAGATTTTTATTCACGATCTTACATTTGAGGAACAGAAGGTTCACAAGATTTTTTGTAGCATTTTAGATTAGCACATTCGAAGGGTTGCAATGATTGAATTGAGAATTAAGAAAAAATCATCAATTGTAAACGAAGAGGTAGAGATTCATCAAGCCAAGTAGCTTGATATTTTAACCAACTAACGGGTGTTTTTTTTCGAGGTTTATAACTTTAAGTTGGCATTACTGTTCGAAATAGCGATCGATTTAACAGCTGTCAAGTGATTTATTCTCAGTTTGGTTTGGCAATTCATCATGAATAGACTCACGCCTGAACAACGCTTGTAAATAGTGCAATTTTATTTCGTATATAATGGTTCTGTTCGGAATACGTATCGCGCTCTACGTCCATTTTATTTTGTTTAGCGATGAAGCGCACTTCTGGTTGAATGGCTACGTCAACAAACAAAACTGCAGCATTTGGAGTGAAGCTAATCCTCAAGTGTATGTCGAAACACCGTTACATCCAGAAAAGTTGACTGTTTGGTGCGCTTTATGGGCTGGTGGAATCATTGGTCCGTACTTCTTCAAAAACGATGATGACCAGAACGTTACAGTCAATGGTGATCGGTATAGAGCCATGATTACTAACTTTTTCATTCCTGAATTGAACAACCATGATGTCCAGCAGCTGTGGTTCCAACAAGACGGCGCAACATGTCCGCCTAATTTCACGTTTTGGACCTGTGAATTGGCCTCCAAGATCTTGTGATTAAACACCGCTAGACTACTTTCTGTGGGGCTATGTAAAGTCATTGGTCTATGCGGATAAGCCACAAACCCTTGAACATTTGGAAGACAACATTCGCCGTGTTATTGCCGATATACGGCCACAAATGTTGGAAAAAGTCATCGAAAATTGGACGTCCAGATTGGACTAAATCCGAGCCATTTTTCCAATTTTTCGCCATTTTTCCAATTTTCGCTTATAACTCGAAAACAATAGAAGGTGGCCAAAAATGAATACTACCCTTGTTAGTTTCTCAGAAAAAGAGATCGAGAAGTGGGTACCAGATTTTGTCTATCTCCTCTGGTTCAAAAGTTGTAGTGCTAAAACATCGAAATTTGCCCACCCTGTACAGGCCCACAGGAGTGAATATTGTTGTACCTTTTTCTTTTTCCTGAATATATATTTTTCGAAGTATATGCCGTCTACTTGTGGTGCTTGTGGCGGGTCGTTGGGGAATGTTGAACATTCCCAATGCGCTGCCTGTCCGAGGCCCACCGAGGCCCACCTGTCGCAAGATTTGGGATACTTGAGGGAGTCAAATGCAAAATGGAGTTGGCATAACTGCGAAGCCCGTAAAAGATCATTACGCAGTAAGCCCCAGTCAACCACCAGTGGTGAACCTCTCACCATCGATCACTTCAATCTACTCATGAATAAAATATCCTCAATGGCTGGTGATTTAAAAACGATAAAAGACGACCCATCCCACATCATAACCGAGCTCGCGAAATGCAGGGAAACGCTCGAAAATCATACGCATATGCTTGAATCCCTCAAAACTGCCATTTCTGATTCTGAGAGGAGAATCGTGAGCATTTAGAATTCACAGTCTGATCTGGCTTCTGGTTTCTCTGGTGTGCTGAAGGAGGTGGGGGATTTGAGAGCTTGTGTTCCGGATCGCGACTCTCCATCGATTGGTCTGGATGCTTCCAAGATTTTTGAAAGTTCTGAGTGTTCTTTAGTTCTTTCAATATTATCTTTAAGAATCTTCCAGAGTCTTCCAGCGATACTGATGTGGCCTCCGATGTTTTGGGCTGTGTTGACCCTGGTGCTCGTAATTGCGTGATAAGAACTACCCGCTTGGGTAAAGCACGACCAGCGGTCCCTTGAATGCTGAAAGTTTCTTTGTCTAATCCTGAGATCGTAAATTCCCTGCTTAGAAATAGGAAAAAACTGTTGAGTACTGAATAAAGAAAAAAAAATTTCAAATTTTCCTTGTTTTGAAGAAGTTTTCCGAAGAAGTTTCCCTACTCATAATAAAATTGTGATATATAAGGTTGTTCCATATAATGGATATTCCTCCTGGGGGAATATATCCCCCTTATCCCCTCCCTTGGGTACGCCACAGCCCGATACCTACGATGAACATCGTCAATATTCCAATCGTCTGTCGGACAAGATCAATGAAGCTAAGAGGGAATTTGAGAGTAGGTTCGTGTCCTCCGGGAATGGAAAGAAATTTTTGTAATACGACCGTTCCTTTTTCAAGACGAGATCTTCTGTACCAATAGTGAGATGTAGCGGTGGGACGACCCTCGGGGGATGTGAGGGGTCGGCTGAGGTATTTGTCGAATCATTCGCTTCTTCATTCACAACTGAGCCAGATGGACCAATACCTGCAGTTGTATGTGATCGTTGTGATGATGACTTGAGCTCGGTCCAGTTTACCCCTGAAACTGTGTTGTCTCAGCTTCTTGCTTTGAAGATTGACTCATCGCCTGGTATGGATGGCATGAGCGCAGTGGTTTTGAAAAAATGTGCTACCTCTTTGTGTGTTCCGCTAGAAATGATTTTCACAGAGCCTTTCCGATTTAATAGACCTCCTCCTCAGTGGCTGCAAGCATCGATAACGCCCATTTTCAAAAAAGGTTATAAACTCTCCCCTGATAATTATCATTATCAGTTTAAATTCTGTGTGTTCGAGGATTTGTGAGCTTTTGATAATGAACGAGATGATAACATTCTTGCTGAAAAATAGCATTCTCCCCAGCACTAAACACGGATTTTTACCTAGTCGTTTCGTTCTCATCAATCTTTTGGAAAGTATAAATGAATGGACTAGGGCTTTTGATAGCGGCATTCCAACTGATATTGTCTATTTAGTCTTGTCCCGGCCTTCGGGTCATGGGTCTCCTCACAGGCGATTTCTCGTGAAGCTCGAACACTTTGGAATCAGGGGAGATTTACTACTATGGATCTCCGCTTTCCTGCAGAACCGAACGTTTTCTGTCAGGGTGTCCGATTGTTTCTCTAAGGCTAGATCTGTTTCAAGTGGAGTGCCGCAGGGATCTGTTTTGGGTCCCCTTATTTTCCTGGTGTACATCGCTGACTTCTGAAATCACCTTGCTCACAGTTTGCGGATGACACTAAGATCTACAACAACCCCTTGTCAGATTATTCCCAGCTGCAGTCGGACTTGGATGCTTTATCGGGCTGGTCAAAGGAATGGCTGCTCGAACTCAATCATGAAAAGTGCGTTGTCCTACATATTGGAAGAAAAAACCCGAGACACCATTTTTTTCTTGGAGGGCACCCACTCGCCACGACGGAGGCAAATGAGGATTTGGGTGGGATTGACAAAACGTCCGTTTTGAGCTGGTCCCAACATGTAGCAAAGATCACGTCGAAGGCTAGAATCCTCGTTTTCGTGATGTCAAAATGTTTCCGTGGCTGTTCCCCTGATGTCTGATGTAATATACAGGGTGGCCATTTGAAAACGAAACAGACGAGATTACAGACGAAATAAAGTTTTTCGATAGAAATGCTCGGACAGGTCGATTTCTGTTTCGAGGGGGACAACTTAAGATGTAGGTTACGGACGCATAGCGCTTCAACCCTTGCTACTACAACCCTCACCCCCAAATTTTGAATAGGGAAGATGGGGTGAGTGATACCTCATTTGAAAAGTATTTTTATACTGATTTCAGCACAGTAATTGTTTTTTCATTTTATGCATTAGTTCTCGAAATATTCTTAACTAAGTATTTGAAAATGAAGTGGTGTTTTCATGGCACTTGTAGTGTTTTATGAAAAATCGACATTTTGAGCTTCAAAACAACCATGACTGTGGCTTCCTTCCTAACTAACTAACGCATGAATATTTCGAGAACTAATGCATAAAATGAAAAAACAATTACTGTGCTGAAATCAGTATAAAAATACCTTTAAATTGAGGTATCACTCACCCCATCTTCCCTATTCAATAATTGGGGGTGGGGGTTGTAGCGCTATGCGTCCGTAACCTACATCTTAAGTTGTCCCCCTCGAAACAGAAATCGACCTGTCCGAGCATTTCTATCGAAAAACTTTATTTCGTCTGTAATCTCGTCTGTTTCGTTTTCAAATGGCCACCCTGTATATAAAACTTACATAAGACCGATTCTTGAGTTTGCCGGTCCGGCCCATAGAAATATAATATATTATACTTCTATGGTCTATGGCCTGGTGCCCAAATCTTCAGGCAGACGTAATCACGTAGACCAGTTAGAGGCGGTGCAGCGGTGGGCTACGCGTATTTCCTATGGTTACAATCGCCCCAGCTACGAGGAGAGATTGCGCGTTTTTGGACTTTTCGTGCTCTCTTGTGCTTATTTTGTGTTTATTCTGATGATTTTTCATTCAAGACTGTACTGTCTGTATTTTTTGTATTTGTATTCTGAGCTACAGAGGCATAGCCTCACCTCTTACTGATCAATTAATAATAAGAATAATATAGAGAGTTTTTGGACCCATCAACTGTTAACAGTGACCCCTTGTAACTTCCAAGCGAGTTGGATGAAAAGGGAGAAGCAATCATGTGAGATCATAGAAAATATGCTGCAAGACTTCTGAAGAACTACAGGAAATATTGAAGAGCACACTTCAATACGTAGACAACTAAAGCTACTTGCGTGTTGTTCCTGGACTCGGATGTCAAGCAGGTAGCTTTGGCGAGTCTGTCTCGAGCCAAGTTTAATGTGCGCCCTCTCAAGGGATTTAGCGTTTCGTCCCGAGATCGCTGGTGGACTCATCGGTTAGGCTATCCAGCGATCTCTGCCTAAGACACACCTTCCCAAACCATTTGATGAGAAGTGAATCGGTTGCTTCGCGTCGACCCCTTTAAATACGCCGGGGCCGATGTTGTGTGGCGCATTACCACCATGGCGCCATCTCTGAGCAAACCGAGTCACTACATAGCTAAAGCTGTCTACGTGTTGAAGTTGGTCGATGCCCGAAAACCCACTGAGGCTGCCTACGGAAAACAACAATGAGTGGCTGATTCCTGTTGTTGGCTCCGTTTGTTTGTTGTTTTCCTGCAAGTGTTGTTCATCCTTACATTTTTTCACTGTACTGATGAGGACCGATAGCCCGAAACACGTGATTACGATTAGCACTTTTCCTTGAGGAATGTTCGTTATCATTTTGTATTTTGAATAATCCCCTCGTTATTTTTTACACAATCATCGAAACCTTTTCAAGACATATTTCGATGACAAGAAGGCTTTCGACTCACTTTTACATGGCTGGATGATGAAAATTTTGGAAATATACAAGATCGATCCAATTATAACAAACTTTCTATAGTTTGCAATGGGCAGAACAAGGAGGGAATTTTCCACTCTCTAAACAACTGAACGTTACTGATAAGGGTTTCAATATTAGAGGAAATAGTAATACTACCACTTCAATCATTTGCTGTACATGGATGATTTAAAACTGATAACAGGCAATAAGAACCACCAAGAAATTGTTGTGAAATTAGTGGAAAGTTTTTCGAAAGATGTAGGTATGGAATTCGGATTGAGCAAGTGTCGTACTCTCAACGTAGTGCGAGGGAGAATTCAAGATGAACCGCGATTACTCTTGCAAATGTACAGGAAATAGGGGTAATAAAGTCAGATGATCTTTACAGATACCTTGGAATGACGAACCAACCACCAGAGTAGGAAGCAAGATTTAACGGCCCTAGTATAGTAGGAGTAGCAAAAACATATTGAAAACAAACTTCAACAGCAAGAACATGACAAGAACCAACAATACATATGCATGTTCAATTTTAATATACTCTTTCGGTATATTCCCATGGAACAAAACCAGGATCATGTCGACATTGAAGTGTCGAATTACTGGCTTACATCAGGTGCGATGTATCCAGAAATTTTTTTCTAGCCATCGAAGATGAAGTGATCTCAACGAGAAATTACACAGAAGGATGTCAAATGTTTGCAGGAAATGAATATAAAGAGAGACACGATGCAGTAGGAAAGATACTACACCAAGAATTGCTAACTATATTAGAAACTAATTTATTCTGAAAAAGTGCCGTACTACAAGTACCGACCGGAGATCATCCTGGAAAGTGAACGCTGACAACTTCCCCAAGCAGGGCCGCCGCCAGGAGCGGCATACCGGACATTTTGCCGGGGCGCCAAATTGAGGGGGCGCAAGGTCAGTTAATAAAACAAGACTTTTTGCACCTTCAATATTTTGAATTGACAAATACAATTTTATATGAAATTGGAAAGCTGCCTGAGATGAATAGCAGAGGCCCCTTCAAAGAAAATTCATATATTTTTCCGGGGCGCTAAAATGCCTTGACGGAAAAACGAAGAGGTCGTGTCACAGCCGCTGAAGGCATGGAGAAACAAGATGTGTCGTTTTTCATCGAAGGATGTTTTGCTGTTGTTAGGGCTATAGCTTTCTACAATTATGGTATCTGAATCCTCATAACTTGAATATAACTTGAACCTATAAACTTGTCCATGAGCATCACCATTAGGCGTTTCTTGTTGTTTTCGTTGGCACGGAATCCTTCTTTCGTCATTGTTGCGGTCATCGATTGATCAAATATCACATAAGAAGATGACACGGTTCGAGCTCTACAGATTCGTTCAGCTGACTTGGTGATCAGTGGATGATTTTAGCCATTTATTTCGAAACTCAGCAAACCAACATCGAAATATCAATACCTATGTCCGACACGTTGAAAACTGTAGCTCGCCTGGATCGTTCTTTCTTTATGTTCATAGTGACTGATACAGAAATCCTAAAGGTAGTCAAAAACTTACCGAACAAGAAGAGCGTAGGCTATGGCGGTATCCCAACAAGAGTAATAAAAGGAACCATCTCCCCTATTTCTCATCCATTAAGGCATCTTGAATAAGAGTTTCCGATATGGTGTTTTTCCGGATATGCTCAAGATTGCAGTGATAAAACCTATTCATAAGAAGAACGATCCAGACGATATTAATAACTAAAGACCTATAAGTCTCCTAAGTAATTTTCGAAAAAATTATTGTCAATAGACTTCTAAGTTTGAAAGTTTAATGTTCTAAATGAACAACAACATGGTTTCACAGAAGGAAAAACACCGAGACAGCGATTTACAAAGTAGTGGAGATGATAACTGAAGGTTCAGAAATGGATGAACAGATGCTAGGATACTCTCGGATTTTACAAAGGCATTCGAATAATTTAACCACGAATTTTTTCTGAGAAATCTCAAGGCATATGGCATATGCACAACTCAAGTTCTTTCAGAGCTACCTCAGGGGACGATCCCAGCATGTATCTGTTTTGTTTGATGGTGTTGAGTATACATTCGTGCAAGGTGTGATACAAGGCAGTGTCTTTGGCCCGCTGCTTTTTATTGTTTATATAAATGATATTCTTAATAGCGGTAAATATACAGGGTGAGTCAAAGGAACGGGCCAAACTCCAGGGTGTATAATACACGTGAAAATAATTAAACAAAAACTCAAATGTTCTGATACGATTCTCATTTGTTTTTGAGATACAGTGTATTAAAGTTAGAATTTTGTTCAAGTTTTTCTCTTATAGGGCCAGTTGCACCATTTGCCTAAACATTGATTAAAATTTAAACATTGATTAATTTCTGATTTCTCTTGAGAAATCATAGAGTAATCAACGTTTAAATTTTTAATCAATGTTTAGGCAAATGGTGCAACTGGCCCTGAGTATCTACACTTCACAAGATATTGAACTGAAATTTGGCATAAATATTATCATTGATAGTTCACACCATGTGACATCCCAATTTCAATAGCAAATTCATAGGGTGATATTTTCTATGGAACAATGTCGACTGTTTCCCTACAGGGAAAATTAGTTAACTAGTTAATTTGAAAAAATGTAAAAAGAATCTTTGTTGATATATTAAACTTTATGGTCTCTTGTAGTTTTGTCGTATCTGCTACCGATTTCGAGAAAAAATTTTTGAATGATTCTCTCGAAATCCTCAGAAAAATCCAAATTGTCATGAGAAATTCAGTTAGTAATAATAAATGAATAAATTCATTATTAGTTTTTATGGTTATTTTGCCGATCTGTAGCAATGATTCATAAAGATTCGATAAACTCGTTTGATCATTTCAAAAAATTTATTCAAACTTCAACACCCTGTATCCCGAAAACAAATGAGAATCGTATAAGAACATGAGTTTTTGAATTATTTTCACGTGTACAATATGTTCCTGGAGTTTAGTCGGTTCCTCCAGATTAACCCTGTATATTGTCCACATTCATTGAAAGAAATGATGATCTGACTTTAATTTCACAACAAAAGTTGTGAAATTAAATGCTATTAAAAAATAGCATTCGTGAATTTTATAGATGACTCGAACATTCTCATTCGCGGAAAGAATCGTCAAGACATCCAAGATCTCCTTGAATTCACTTATCATTGTGAACAAGCATGGTGAACATTGAATAATTCAAATCTGAATGTGGATAATACGGAATTTGTCCTGTTCTCACACAAACTTATAAAACTTAGATAGCTTACACTATCGGGTGAAATCATCTCTCTCGGAGCAGCTACCAAGTTCTTAGGCATCCACATGAACATGTAATTTAGTGTGATTGAATATACTATTTTGGCGATAGTATATTATTGTTATTCTTATGAAAGCAAACTGCAAAATTGCAAAAGAAACCAAAGTTGAACGTGGTTGGGGCCTCAATTCGGTAAAAAATGTCTCGAAAATGACAGCATATTAATAAAATACAATAGTTACTACGTCTAAACACCTGCCTATGCTGAGTCGTGGTAAGATATGTCTGGGTAGAGACAGCATTGGCTCAGTTATTTTTTACCGCGTTGCAACAGCATGTATGCGTTGCAGCATAGTAAACAATGCCAATACGCGACCGGGCAGTCCCCCCAATGAATTTTTATTTTTAGTTGTTGTAATAGATCAATTTTTCATCACCCGTTATGATGCGATGAAGAAAACCGTTCCTTTTTAGCGTCTGAAGCAATTGTTCACATGAGAAAAATCGACTTCAGTTCATAAGGAACACAAGTGCATTCCCAACGCAAACAGTAGCTTGGAAATGGCATGGCTGGTAACTCCTAATGAAGAACAGTCGTCAACATCGAAATCACCATCTTCGAAGTGATCGAACCAATCACTGCACGTTGTTTCAATTAGAGCAGCATCCCCGTGAACTTTTTGGAGCTTACGATGCCCTTCAGCCGTCGTTTTCTTTGAATGAAAGGAATGTTCCGCAAATGACTAATATTTGGCACAAAATCAGACATATTCACACATCCAAAAGAAGATGACTCCAATACACAATCACTATCACATGTGTGAAAACAGTTCGTTAACAATATTATTATTTAAAAGCTTGATTCATGACATTTTGGTTATGTCAAAATCACCAGCATTTACTGCTGGAGGCGCAGGAGCCATTTAACAAGCAGTGGAAATTTAATTGTGCACCTAATATATACTATAATAATGAATTATGAACAATTTTATTGAAAATCCATAACAATATATGTAGGGATACATCATCCCGGATGATGTAGATTTGTATTATCCAGGAAACCTATCAAGTTGAATTGGAATGATGATGAAAATTATTTTTGGTAAAAAGAGTTCTTCGTAACGAGAGTTCATTTGAATTCGTGATCAAGAGTGCTGTGGGAAAATTAGAGTGGATTTTCTGTGATTACAAGTAGCACTTAGCTTGTACCATATTACTAACATTTGTTTACATCAGTGAACTGAAGTTCATAGTCCACCGGTTTACATACTTCGAATTTGGGAACTACACTGCTCAACAATTGATAGGGATCACTTACTTGTTCTAAATTTATTTCTGAAATATTCGCTCCAAGATTATAAATTTAGTCAGATATCAGAGTAGTTTCAGTTGATAATATGGTTCATTTCAGAAAAGAATGAAAAAATGGAAAGTTGGAGAGAAAAAAAGACTTTATTAGGAACACTCAAAATTCTGTGTTTGAATAACATAAAAATTTTATGATGAAACCACAAGAAGGCTAAAATTTCGGTAAAGCTAGTACCTAGTTGGTCCCCCACGAGCTCGTCTCAAGCATTCTACCCTACGAGGCATACTTTCGATAAAACGATTTATAAAATTTTGGGGCAAATTCGTCCAAATATCCCGTAAAGCGTTAGAAAGGTCCTCCAGGTTATTGATCGGTTGTTCTAAGGTTGACAATTGTCTAGACATCTCAGACCAGACATGTTCGATGCAATTCATGTCTGGAGAGCGAGCTGGCCAGTCCATCCTATCAATAGCATGAGTTTCTAGCGCTTCATTAACCAGACGACTACGGTGTGGACGGCCATTATCGTCAATTAAAATGATATTCTCGCCCACAGCAGCCGCAAACGGAACAATTATGGGTTCAATAATCATATCGTGATATCTCTGGCTGGTCATGGTGGTGTTCTGCAGAACAACCAACTCTGTGCGTTGGTTCAAACAAATGCCTCCCCATACACATATAGAACCTCCGCCAAAAGCTGTTGTGGGTACCATAAACTGTTCTGCATACCTTCGACCTCTTTCCCTCCGAGCAAGAATACGTCCATCGGAGTTGACCAAACGAAATCTAGACTCATCCGTAAATAAACATCGGCTCCAATCTTCAAGTGTCCAATTGTGGTGCTCCTCAGCCCATTGCCGTCGATGAACCCGGTGTTCCCTATTCAAACGGGGATGTTGTACCCTCCTACGTGCTCTCAAACCACGAACATGTAGTCGTCGTCTTACAGTCTGGTTCGAAATTAGAACTCCTGTTGCAACTCTCAGTGATCTATTGCGCCGCGACGCCGGGTAAGTGGGATTTCTCCTAGCATTGAGGATCAAAAGACGATCTTGGGCAGCTGTTGTACTGCGCTGCCGACCTCCCCCATGAACATAAGCTACTGAGTCGTTTTGGATTAACCTATTCCCGACTCACGACACTTTGCGAAACATTCAACCGCCGGGGCACTTCTCGCTGGGACAAACCTTCCTGTATCCACCGTATGATTTGGTCCAGTTGCACAGGAGCCAAACGTCTTCTCGGCATGACTGATAAGCTGATATTGTTCTCATTTCTGTAACAGCCCACAGATAATAATCGATTTTGTGAACCAGAGCCGATGAAGTGAGGAAGACTTTGATATAATCAACTCAAAACATCTTACTTTTTCCTTAGAGAACATATAATGTACAGATATTCACGAGATAACTTGAAAAAAATACAAAGGAAGAGAAGTTCATAAGTGATCCCTAGCAATTGTTGATCAGTGTATATGGTACAAGACTACAAGCTAAGCGCTACTTGTAATCACAGAAAGAGAAAATCAACTCTAATTTCTCCATAGCACTCTTGACAACGAATTTAAATGGTCGCACGGTATTATAATATTTTCATTGCGTTCTGCTATGTAGTCTATGGTTCCGAGTTGTGTTTGATCGATGCGTATAATTCATCATGTTTACATTTGCGTCTACCAATCAATAGTAGTTACTATGCAATATTAAAATGACATGACAGAATATTTCAAGTTCTGTTGTAGAAGATGAAAACTAAAGAAGGGGAGCTTCTTCCTCGTGGGCGGAAGATTCAAAACTCAAAAACCCATTTATATTATGATCATAAAAATTTGAAGGCAATCGTGAGTATATTTTATATTTCTTGAAAGACAATTTTTCATAATCGATATATTTGCCACAACCATACCTCCACAGAATTCATAGGGTGGTTTAGGGAATAGTTATTTATAATACAATGTTGTTCTCAATTGCAAAAGTCATTGACATTCCTCCTAGAATTAAAAAAAACAAGCCATGAAGTGGAGAGTTTTCGGACGGACGAGTCTTTGAATGAGCCTTCTTCTAAACAAGTATTCACATTATTTTCTATAATTCACAGAATTTTTATTGAAATGGATGGAATAATTCATATAAATATCATTTAGTGATTTCCGCATTGAAAAATATTATTTTGCAAATACTTTTTCTGTATCGCAAATTTTACAGATAATAGATAAATCCATTACAGGAGAGTTTCGAGTACCAACATAAAATAATGAAATGTTATCATGAAAATCATTCAAAACTGCGTGATTTTTCTGTACGATTTTGTTCTACACTATTCGGTTGAATAGTTAAAGAGTTATTTATCTGTGAAATTTCACTCATAAGTTGAACATCACCATGTCCAACAACGAAGGTACTCAGGCGATTGTTCGCAAACGAAGGTACTTAGGCGATTGAAACCTCTTGATACGAGTCCTCTATGATGTCCTCAATTCACTGTATCCGTTTGTCGCATTCTTCCCGGGACACCCTGTATTGCGATAATGGACCAACCTTTAAAGGAGCTCAAAGATAATTTGATGAATTCTATAAATTATATAATATCGAATGCCATAAAGATAAAGTTGAGGATTAGGCGTCAAGAGAGACTCTTACTCACTAAACCTAACCTGCTTTTTGGAATATGCGAGTCGTAGACTCGTTTATTTCGGTCTGAATGGGTTAGAAGTTAGAATGGCGGAAGTTGCGCGGATTGCTTGTCACCTTTCGAGCCACTTCTAGAAAGGGCTGAACGGTCTTTTTGGGGAAGATTGAGTGATACAGTGCACTATTCAGTGACAATCCTCGAAAGACTCGATTTGGAATGCAAGCTTTGGACGCTTGTATCTGGTGGAAGATTCTTTGTTGTCGAGAGAGTCTCTGACCAATCTGTTGGGGTGTTTTATCGACTTCCCAAAAGTTTTAAGAGGGGTTTCATGAAGAAATTTCTTAAACGGTGGTAGGTTCGCCTCGCGATGGAGTTGGGTATTGCGAACAAATCAGGCTGCGTTGAAGATGGTCCTGAGATATTTATTCTGGAAGATTTATAACGGCTTGAATTTCGACGCGGAGGATGCGAAGGCCCAACACGATGAAGCATTAGTTATAGTGGGACGGACAATAGTTTCGTACAATATAAGCTTGTTCTGAATGGACAGGTTGCTGCGTCGAGAAGCAGCGAAGACAATTTGGCAAGCACCATTTTACTCTTTTGGACGGCATAGTCCAGGAGTTGATTAAATGAGAGTTTCTCATCCTAGATGACTTTTACTTGGGAAATGAAGATCATGTAGGGGTGTGGTAGTACACTTCGACGGTTTTTTTTCGAATGTTTCTTCAATTTGCCTCTGATACCTATTCAACGTTCGGAATTTGAATTACTTGAGGGGATTGTTAAATTCCCTTCAATCGAGTTAATTCCATTCAATTCAATTCAGCAAAACATACTTTATTTCCAGAAAAATTCTAGGGGAGAAATTCCTTCTGCCTCCTCTTGGTACGGCTTTGTTCAATAGGAATTTCAATGATTATTTTTCAGTGATTATATTCAAGATCATATTAGAGAATAATATATTTTTCAGCCCCAAATGAACTTGTCGACTGCTTGTGTTATCTATTTGCATAACAATGCCATTTCACAAATAGAAAATATACAATCTTCCACTTTATGTGCACTATATCTCCAATGTAACAATATCTCGGAGATTAAAAATTTAGAAGAAGTCAAGAATCTTAAGAAACTGTATCTAGGAAATAACGAAATCTGTGTTCTTGAAGGTCTCAACCAACTTGGACAATTGGAAGAGCTCCATATAGAAAAGCAAAATTTACCTATGGGCACATCACTTTGCTTTGACCCGAGAAGTATAATGTGCATATCGGTAAGTTTGATAATTTCCTCAAAAATATTCTAATCGTATAAGTATGTATCTGAATATGTTTGTTTTGAATCAATATACAATATCGGAAATCCTCAAGCTCCTTTATTAACAGTAAAGCTAGTCAAATAATCAAAATAAGGGATATTTTTGAATTGTTATTTTCCTATACCCATTTGATCCATATGGTTGAGGGCAGAGGATAATACCAAAGCAAATAAATCGTTTCAGAATGATAATGTAACGCCCCCGAAGATAAAACCATAGAAATATATCAGACTGGTGGAAATCTAGGTTGTGTGTTGATCATAGGGAAACGTATAGAAAAGTCATCGAGAGTGAATAGCGTTATTTCGCCTTGGCTTTTTCTGGAGTTCATCAGTATCGCACATCCCAACATCGATGACAGCTAAATGAAAACAGACTATTTAAAAGAAAGCCAGTAGTAGCGATGTATGCGCGTAAGAAATAAAAAAGGTAGAGTGACTAGGGGGAAAACTCAGTTGGATGGACAGACGACAGGTGACTCTATCCTTTTCATTTCTTACGTAGATATTTCGATCTTGTTCAGTATCTTCCTCAGGATTCTAGGAGAAAGACTTAAATCAGATAAGACCATCACTCTCCCATCATAATTTGTCGCGGGTGACCCCGCTCTGTGGTTAACATATGATATACGGGAACTCATGGAGTCTATAAACAAGATGTAAAGTAAGTATAGAAAGTTTTAAGTGTCGAGATGATTGATCCTCATATAAACCTTTCACTGTATTGATATCTAATCAGAATACTGGTCAAGAATAGAAACAACTGAAACATCTCAATATCGGTAGAAGAAGGTCATTGGTTATTTCAACCCAATTGGATAATGCTGGGATGTTGAATGACTACCTACTTCATATAATGTACATAATCTAATATATTCATTCGAATATTACGTGAATGATAGTCAATATTGCAATATTGCGAATTCAGTTAAAAAAAATTCTCACTCATTAATTAATTAGAGAGGATGTTTGACTGTTGATTGAGTTCAATCGAGGGTCAACTACCCAAACATCAAACAGTACGTTGAGCTTGGACTCAACTGCATATGAAAGAGGGCTGGAAAGAGTAGAGGTTTTGCTTCAGTATAAACCTTCATCTGCAATGCAGATGGAATTGTTGTTTTGGAGGTTTTGTGCAACAGGATGTATGCTTCAAACTAATAGGGCTTTTTGTGAAATCGATAAATCCCCAGCTTCTTAAACTATCCAGAAAATTTTGAAACAGCTTCTGCTTCTGCTGGGATCCTACTAATTTGTTATCAATTGATATGTTAACAATCGGCACCCCTCCTTTCTCCTCACCATAGTTACTATGTTGAGGTGGAGGGAGGGTTACAGATTGAGAACATAACAATCGATTATAATTTAGCAGTAAATTTTAATGCCAAAGTTGTTTGTAAATAGGATGTATCGGAAACTGCAGTCGGCTATCACAGATTGGGAAGTCGAAACGAAAGAGGTGATACACCATGATTTTGCACACCAGAACAACCTGTGCTACAGACGAATGCTAAGAATATCATGGATCTACCCCGTAACCAACGAAGCCGTCCTACAGCGTATGAGAAAGCAGAGAGAGTTTTTGAGCCTAGTGAAGGAACGCAAACTTTCATGCTTCGGATATGTTATGCGAAACTAGAAATATAGCCTACTTCAGCTTATTATGCAGGGCAAGCTTTACGGCAGAAGGGGTCCTGGAAGACGGCGGATATCATGGCTGCGAAATCTAAGACAATGGACAGGAATGACATCTATGGAGCTGTTTCGGGCTGCAGCAAATAAGATCAGATGGGCCATAGTAATCGTCAACGTCCAATGAGGATAAGGCACGAGAAGAAGAAGAACAACCTGTATATAATGAAAACCTTCTTCAAGAAAAAGAACAGCGATAAATGGGCGTGTGCTAGTCCAGATAGCACGAACAAAAACAATGTAGATTTCATAATTAGCAGCAGAAAGAACATAATCACATAAGTGTCTTGAATAGGTTTTCGATAGGAAGCGACCACCGTATTGTAAGAAACGAAGTAAAGTTGAATATAAAGAAAGAACCAGCATGATAATCAAAAGAAAAATCTTTTCACACTGATCAGAACAACTTCTATTTTTCCTAAAACCTCCCTGGCAATTTTGCAGAGCATCTCCAACATATGGTTCAATTCGGAATAGAAATAACCTTCCAAAATTTCAAAAGAAACACGAAAGACTTATAGTCTAGATAACTACTTGGATTGGAAGAATTTTAACTAGACATCAAAATAGCAATTACTTTTGCTTTACGAAATTCATTTGGGAAATTACCTGAACCCAATACATCATTATAAAATGATAAAAGCCAAGATGATCCCCAAATGTTTAATGAACAAATTACATCGAAACCGGTAGCTTTCCGAGTTTTCGTGCATTTTATAGCTGATGTCAACTCTTTCATACTGAACGGACAAGAAATAACATCTACAACAGATGAAGATCTCCTCAATCTATGCAAATTTTTTCTCATCTCGTTTCATTTTCACCTCAGATCTGAAGATTTTCACTTAATTAGAAATTTTCGCGGGTCGGCTTGCAATTAATATTAATACTAGGCATTAGTTCAGATTTTAATTGAATAAAAATGTAAACAAGTGTCAACGTTTAGACCCTTTGGAGTTTTTGGATATAACTTCAACCGAAAAACAAAATATTCCATTTGCGAATGATGAATTACCTAGTGTCATAATTAACAAAATTTCATTCCGTTTTTTTTTTAATTCGAGGCTTTATTGTGAAAAACTGGTTATATATTTATGATTCAAAGTAATGTCCATCGCTGATCACTAATTTCTCCCATCTTTCGGGCAGCGTACGAATCTCGCGTTGAAAAAACTGCTCATTTTTTGAAGCGATCCATGAATCGATCCAATTTTTTACTCCTTCATAAAGCCGGAAGTACTGGTCAGCCAGGTCGTGTGCCATTGATCGAAACAAGTGATTGTCCGAGGGAGCAACGTCTGGAGAATACGGAGGGTGGGGTGGGACTACCCATTTCAACATTTCCAAGTATGTTTTGACCACTTTCGCAGCTTGTTGCGTCACTCCCAATGATCCGGACTATTCTTGTTGCGTTTGACACGAGTTTTGATCAAGTAATCCTCCAATTATGCATCTTCGAAAACCTTCTCTCTTCCACTGCCACGCTGGTCTTCGACGTCAAAATCACCGTTCTTGAAGCGTTGAACCCACTGTCAGCACGTGCTTTCACTAATAGCAGCCACACCATAGGCACTTAAGAAGAAATTCGATGAGTCTCAGCCTCAGATTTCTTAATATTGAAGCAGAAAATTAAAACCTCCCGCAAATGACGAGAATTTGGCTCGAAAGCTGACATGTTTAATCGAGAATAACTTTATGATGCAGACACAAATCGACTAATATTTCAATGGCGTTATGTTTACAAATACCTAAATATGACATCTACGATCTATTTATTTTGACTTCCACTTACCGCTACAGCCATCCTTTGCAAACCTAATACACCTAATAGATTTCCGCCTGTCTCCGGTTTTTAAAATCTATTACTTAATAATTCATTTGTACTTGTGTATTTTATGTTCAATTCTGAGAATGGGATGAAACCCGAAACATATATGTCAATGATAAATTATATATCTTTATAAAATTTTTGAACGTATCGTCAATTGTTTTATTTAATTTATTATTCTTATTGTGATACCATTATATCTCCCTCTTATTCATGAATATGAATTTCAAATTGAATATTATTTTGGAAATTGGTTTTCAGAAATCACTTAAAGTACTCAACATTTCGGACAATGGAATAGAATCTCTGTCAGGTTTAATGCCCTTGCGCCACCTCACTTCTTTATGTGCCTCAAACAATAGATTGAAGGATATCGAAGAAACATGTGAACTATTAAAATTTTGGTTCTACTTGAAGAACGCATGGTTTCAAGGCAATCCAATCAGTAAGAAACATCGATATCGTGAAGATATAATAGCATCGTCTTATTGTCTTGGTGAGTAGCTTGTTTTTTATCATCAAGTCCTCTGTTAAGGGTTCCACTCACACAGAGAGATAACTTAAGTAAAATCTCAATTTTTTTTGCATTTCTCTTCAATTGAAGATTTCTGTTTATTATTCCCTACCATACCTAAATTAGTTGTTTGAATATTCTGACTATTCAAATAAGATCCACACCATATTGTAGAATGCAATTAATATAATATTCTTTTTGAATTTTGAAACCTATTGTTTTGAATTTTGGAACTTCTTCTGTATACATTTCGGATTATTACAGCTGTCGCCATCTCTCCGTCCACCACTTTCAGTCATTTCTCTCATGACATAGATTTTCCTCAAGGCCTCTCGAAGCCATGGCTTCTTCTATGTTATCTCGCCAGCTTCTTCGAGGTGGTCCTCTTTTTCTTCTTTCGGGTACCCACTCGAGAACTCTTTTTGGCCATCTATTATCAGTCATTATTTTGACATGTCCAAGCCAAATTAGTTAGTATTTCTATTTCTTCCAATATTGGCCATTTCATGTTTATTTTTGTCCATATAACTTCGTTCTTGACTCTCTCCAATCTTGACAGTCTACAGCTTTTACTGAGGAAACCCTCCTCCTTAGCCATTAGTTTTTTTCTGTTTGCACTGAATACATTCCATATCTTTAAGCCATACAATGTGACACTTTGGACTCTCATAAATATGGTTTTTAGTCTGTTTGATTGTGTTTTTATCCCAACACAAAGAAAGTGTTAATTATTTTCAATTCATATTCCTGGCATATATTTATAAATCGTTCCCCATTATTATTTATTGTTTTTCTCCTTGCATTCCTGCTACCTCACATTTTTGTTGTTTTACAACTCGTGCATTCAGGTCACCTGCTATAATTAATTCATGGCCATTTGGAATTTTGTCAATGGTTTAATTTTATGGTTAATTTATAAGTTAAAGAAGAAAGTTAATGCTAAGATTATTATTATCCCCGACTTTTGCCTATACGCGTAGGATTTCTCCTCGCCGTCGACTTCTCACTCCTCGCTAAGAGAAACATTCACTCAATCCCAGATATTTAAAATATCAGAAGGGTAGAGCTCGGTCGTGTCCGGTCCTTGTGGTCCCCCTGGTTCTCGTCGAACTTCTGGTCCTCTTACACGCGATCCTTGGAACTGTCCTTCGCTTCCTAGGAATTTTCTCACCGTCCTTGCAGTACCTAAAACAACAGCTTTTTGCATTATATTACATATATACTCACTAAGTCCTAAATGCTTGATATTTCTCTTGAGATTTTTGGGTACTATTCCTGTTGTTGAGATGATAATTGGAATAGTTCTCGTTGATATTATTCCCCACTGGCGCTTTATCTGAAATTCGAGGTCCCTATATTTTGAAATTTTTTCGACGTCTTTTTGACGCATGTTGTTGTTATTAGGTATTGCTACGTCGATGAGTATTGCTGCCTTTTGATGTTTATCAACAAGCAATATATCTGGCCTGTTGTGAGGGACTGTTTCATCAGTCAAAACTGTAAGATCCCAGTACAGTTTATAGCGTTCATTATCCAGGATGGTTTCCGGTCGGTACTTGTAGTATGGCACTTTTTCAGAATGAATTAGTGTTAATTAAGTTGCCATTTCTTGGTGTAGTATCTTTCCTACTGCATCATGTATCTCTTTATATCCATTTCCTGCAAACATTTGACATCCTCCCGTGATATGTTGGATTGTCTCATTCGTTGGACACCCATAACGGCATCGATCGTCAGTAATAGTTCGATCTTTTATGATATGCTTGCAGTAATTTCTTGTTGAGATCACTTGATCTTGGATGGCTAAAAAAAATCCTTCCGTTTCTGGATACATCACACCTGATGTGAGCCAATAGTTCGACGCTTCAATGTCGACATGATCCTGGTTCACCTCGTTGAAATGTCGTCCATGTAGGGGCTTTTCTCTTCATCTTTGCATTTTTTCTTGGATTGTCTGGTGGTTGTATGACAATTGCTTCTTATGCAGTTGTGAAGGCGTTGATTCGTCTGCTTCACAAAGTACTTTGTAGATCTCTGACATGCCTGATTTGTCTTTGAAGTATGTTCGTAGGCATTCGATTTGCCCATGGGCAAGTTTCATGATGTCCAGCAGACCTCTGCCTCATTTATTCCTCGGCAGTGTCGTTCTCTCAATGCTACTTTTCGGATGGTGCTTTAGGTTTGTTTCTAAAATTTTGTTGATTCTTCTAGTGAACTCAGTTGTAATTCTTCCTTCATTCTGTGATGGTTTATTCGTCGGTTTTGTTTCATTCCTAGGTATTTATGAAGATCGTCCGATTTCATTGCTTCTATCTCCTGTCCATTGGAGAGAGATATCTGTTCATCTTGGATTTTTCCACGCACTACGCTGATAGTACGACACTTGTCCAATCCGAATTTCATCCTCACGTCTCTCGAAAAATTTCCACCAGTTTGACCATAATTTGCAAGTGGTTTTGTTGCCTGCTATAAGTTTTAGGTCATCCATATATAGCAAATGATTGAGTGCAATAGTATTTCTATTTCATTTGACATTGAAACCTTTTTCAGTAGCATTCAGTTGTTTGGAAAGGGGGTTCAGCGCCAAGCAGAACCATAAGGTTGAATCTCCTTGGAAAATTACCCTTTTTATTGGAATCTCTTTAGTAGTTATGTTCGCCGTATAGAGTTCGATATTCGTTCTCCTGTTGCACATTGCATACTTCAGAAAGTTTATTGTAATTGGATCGATCTTGTATATTTCCAAAATTTTTGTCAGCCACCCATGTGGAATAGAGTCGAAGGCCTTCTTATAGTCAAAATATGTCATAAAAAGATTTCTGTGTTTTTTGAAGGCTTGGTTGCATATGATGGAATCTATTATCAGCAGTTCCTTCGATCCTAGTGCATTCTTGGAACATCCTTTCTGCTGTGCTGTCATTATACAGGGTGGCCACTTTTTCAATGGGATTGTATTGGTAACTTTTAAACCATAAGAGTTAGAAGGTCGGTCGAATGGAGAAAAAGTTGCATGCATAGAAGCATTATCAAGCAGTTCAAACAAATCGAGATTATCAGGGCCGGTTATTGAGATATCATAAAAGAAGTAAATTCTGTCCAGCACCTTCAGCGGTCCGAGAAACTCGTGTTATTCTTCTCCTAGAATGTTGAGATTGTGGAGGTGTAGCATTTTGTTCGACAGACGCCCTTAGCACTCTGTCACCGCTTTATTATTATTATTATCATTCTGTTTTGGTGTTTTTTTAAATATAAATAAGGTAACGCTTGCTTTAGCTCGTTGGTCTTTATTCACTTCATAGTAAAAATGTAGATATATATTTCCTCAAGTTTTCGTTACCGTTTCCCCTTTTATTAGTTTCCGAAAGCACGATAGAATTTATATACACTGTGTCCGTAAAGTATGGAACAAATTCATTTTTAGCTAAACAGACCATTTTAAGAAATAATCCTGAAAAACGTCGATTTTTGATTTTAATTCACCGTATTTTAAAATAATAATCTAATATACAGGGTGAATTACTTTCGAGTAATGCCGTCACCGTAATTTTTTTCAAATGGAACACCCCCATTTTGTCTCAATTTTCCGATTATTCTAGCTGAGCTTATTCCAAAAATGTATCACATGTTGATTCCAATGGTGGACACAAAATACAATAGTTCTATGTGTGCTCTTTTCAGTTAAATCAACAATATTATCAAAAATACTTATTGTCTAGTGGCAATTGTTTTAAATTTAACACCCTGTCGTTTGTTACGTTTTTAGATTTTTAGAGAGTTGATGATTCTCAAGTAGGAGATACATATTTTTTAGAGCAGTTTTCTACCCCAGATTTTTCGAAAAGCATTGGTTTTTCAAAAACATCAACCGTTTCAGAGATATTGATTTTTTAATTAAATTTTTAATGGGACGCCTTATATATATAAATATTTTTCATTTATGTCGATATTATTCGATCTAAATTGGGGAATTGAATGCAAACCCAACTAAAATAAGCCTGATCTCAAGAAAAAAATTAAATTATCATTTTAAAAATATATATATTAATATAGGTGTACGCAATATGTACGCAGAAAGCATGGATAATAAATGTGCGAGTTGCCCTAGCCACATAGGGCGAGTTGTCTCGCCTGTCTCCATTCCCTGATGGATTGCAGCAACTAGTTGCGCTAGCCACATAAAAATGGAAAAATGCTTCCGGGGAAGCGACCTTTAGGGTTCCAGGTTCCCCTAAGGGGACAAATGAGAAGTAATAAAGAATCCTTCAAAACGAGTTATTATGCCTCTGGATCCTGGAAACGTAAAGATTTTTTTTAGAAGTTAAATTTTTGAATTGAAAAAACTAATTCTGGAGAATCCAATATATAGAGGATGCCTGTCAAATTTTTGCAGGTAGCGATAAGAAAAGACATGTTGCAGTAGAAAAGATATTTCACCAAGAATTAGTAACCATATAAGGAGTAATTCAGTGTGAAAAATTACCATACTACAAGAACAAACCAAAAACCTTCCTGGAGAATGAACGCTTGAAAATGTATGTACTGGGATGATACAGTTTTCGCAGATGAAATATTACCTCACAACAGACCAGTTATATTATTAGTCGCTCAACATATTCTGAAGACAGCAATAAATATCGCCAAAAGAAGATCGAAAAGTTTCAGACCAAGCGCCAGTCGGAAATTATTTCACCAAGAACTATCCCAATTATCATCTCAACAACTGGAATAATACCCAAAAACCTCAGGAGAAATATCGAAGAATTAATTATATATGTAATACAGTGCAAAGAGTTGTTCTTTCAGGTACAGCAAGGATGGTGAGAACATTCCTAGGAGGCGATGGACAGGCCCAAGGATCAGCAGGATCGGATGGACGAGAACAAATGGGCCTAGGAGGAGCGAACAAGACCGAGCTCAATTTTTTTATTATTTTCAATATCCGGTATTTCATGAATAATCGAGGATAATAATAATAACTGCTGTAAAAATTATTTGAATTATTTTCAAATACAATTTAGAAAAATCAAGGAATCAATTTGGGAAAAATACATTTTTGTATATTATGAGACAGACTAATTCAATTAAATCTTTGTGAAATTTACATTCTTTCGAAACGTTTCAAACGATCATTTTGGAACAACCATACCTGATTTGATCAAAATTTTTCAATTTGAAAGACCTAATCAACTCATTCAAATCTTTACAGATTTCTTGGACGATAAGCCTGTCTCACCATCCTCTAGGAATTTCATCAAATGTTTGGAAAATAACAAATTGAAAAAATCAAGTAGACCTTCCATTGATCTTACACAAATCGTTGCAAGTAAGTTGAAACATTCAATTTGGATAATTATTTTCTGTAGTGAAATAATAATTATTTTGTAATGCTCTAATAATCATAATGTCGAAAATTTTCAGGTGCGCCAGATAATTATCCACCACCATTGAAAAATGCAGTGTCTGCATCTCTGATACATAGCCAGTTACATATTTTCGGTCCTTTGGATGTTCACATTAAAAATCGTGAGTATAGTCTACTTGGAAAGAAATTCACATATTTGTTTATTCAACTTTGAATGAAATTCACTGAAAACAGAAAATATTCGACTGAAAAATGTCATATCATACAATAATCCATTGAAGAAATATGGTGCCTATACCTAATTTCATTAAATATTATCTACATGTTCAAATAACATAGCACAAATACAAGTTGAAACTTTATCAGCGCCATATTGAAAGAAAACAGAGTGTTTTCCAGAAATACATTCATTCAGAAGAAATTACATTCGGATAGTTGGTGAAATACCTAAAAAGTACAAATATCATTAAGAGAAATCCACCTTACTCGACCTGTTATGTTACGATATCTTCTATACAAGGAGATTTGTAAACGCACTCAGGGACCTGAAGAATGTATAGGAATTTATCTTTTGGTGATGTCGAGATATTTCAATCGTTTGACTTTTCCGGTTGCTGAGAAGACTAAGTTGAATATTATTATACAAGTTATATTGCTCTATTTAATCAGAGGCAATTGGCTTTAAAAGATATAATTTCGAACTTTCATCTGGAGTTCATGAATTGGATTTGGCATATGTGCAGTTGGAAGAACAAGTGGCCTCTGTTGAAGCTTCCACTTATCCTGGACATAGCGCCTCATCTGGGGATCCTGCTCGGGCTATTGTGTGTTATCGTTGTGGTAGAGCAATGGTTGCACAGAGAAAAATAACGGTTTTGTTATCACTGTAAGAAGTAAGGTTTCAAGACGAGGACTCGTTGGGATTGCTCAAGATCAAGAAACGTCGGCTAGCGTTCATAAACGATGGAGGCAGGTGTGTTGGATCGGATAACTCCGTCGACAAACTTCAGATTATTCTAGTATTTTTAGTAGTGAGTACGGTTGTAGAGATGAGTGTCCATATCTTACTATTGAGGTCTTAGGTAATTCGTTGTAAGGTCTTTTGGATTCGGGTGCTTCACGCAATATTCTTGGTGCCAAGGGGCTCTTGGTTATTCGAGAGTTGTGCATACCTCTGGATGGCAATAGGGCTTCATCGTGTACAGTTGCTAATGGAAGTCATTATTAGTCTGTAGGTATTGCGGAACTTCCAATTACTCTTAGGAGTAAGGTATTATTATTTGAACTGGGGTCCTTTTGGTTCGGTAAGCCTTTCAGGAACTGCGACTATGTGACTCTTTTGTTCTCTACCCTACTCATTCATGGAACCAAGGAGGTCGTCAATGACGTTAATAGACTGACAACCTCTTTAGGGGCCTTGGCCGTTACCTCTCTGATATTCAGGACCGGCTGACCCATATGAATGGTTCTTAAGCCAGCCAGCTCCAGAAACTTGCATACCATGTGTTCGGCTGTTTCTGCTTCTGATCCACAGAGCTAGGAGTAAGGTATATTTCATTGAAGCTGTAGTAGTTGTTATAAATTAAACGCACTGTTTAATAATTAAAAGTCTTTAATAAAATATAGGAAATCACTGTGTAGTAAACACACTGACAAATATACAATAATACTCTTCAACAACGGCCAACGAGAAAAGGGAGCGAGCATAGCTTGCACATGGCCTATCTTACAATTACACAGAATAAATATACGACTGCGCATGCCGCGCATAGAAATACTACAAGACAACTTATATTACTTATGTACTGGGTAAATATTTCAACACCCCCACTTACACAGTACAAATAAAAACAAAATCACATGATGAAACTTAAGAACTACTACATATCATGAATGCCCAACATTTTTGAAAAATAATTATGTTTAACAGCAGGTAAACTTTTTGTTAAAATATCAGCTGGCATTTCATGTGTCGGTAAATGTTTCAATACAATTTGCTTTTCTGCAATAACTTGTCGAACAAAATGATGTCTGATGTCAATATGCTTTGACCTTTTATGATAGGTATCATTCGCAGATAATTTAATTGCACCTTGATTATCACTGAACAAATTCACACAAAGAGCTGTTCCCATTAGCTCGTACAATAAACCTTTTAAATAAATAGCCTCCTTTACCGCTTCAGAGATAGCCATGTACTCTGCCTCGGTACTAGAAAGCGAAACTGTTTTTTGTTTGCAACTTTGCCAGGAAACCACGGAACCACAAAATTTGAAAGCATACCCTGTGTATGATTTCCTATCAATAGAATTGTTGCCCCAATCGGCATCTACAAAGCCTACTAGTTCCATGTTTTTCTTTGAAAATCGCAAGCAATAGTGTTTAGTACCCTTTAAATATTTTAATATGCGTTTAGCATGCTTCCAATGTAGTTGACTATATGACCGATTGAATTGGCTCAAGTAGCTTACACTAAATGCAATGTCTGGCCTAGCTATAACTGCCAAATACATAAGACTCCCTATTAAATTCTGATAAGGGTACATGGAAAGTTGATCTTGATCACCATTTTCTAGACTAATATTGCATTCCATAGGTGTTTTTATAATATTACATTCTGACATATTAAATTCATTCAAAATTTGGTCAATGTAAGATTCCTGATTCAATGTTAAAATACCCTGTTCCTTATCATAATTAACATTCATACCAAGACATTCTCTGACAACACCCAAATCTTTTACTTTGAATATTTTGCTTAATTCGTCTTTTAAATTATTAGTTTTCATTACATCATTGGAAAAAATGAAAAAATCATCCACATATAAAGTTATGACTATAAAGCTATTTTCAACTTTTTTGGAAAAAAGACAAGATTCATATTGAGATTTAGTATATCCCAATTCTAATAATACTGAATTAATTCTATCATTCCAACACTTAGCTGACTGCTTAAGACCATAAATTGCCTTATTAAGCTTCAAAACTTTACATTTATCAGATTCTGAGCATATAAAACCTTCAGGTATTTTCATAAAAACTTTTTCTGACAAATTTCCATTTAGAAAGGCTGTTTTTATGTCTAAATGCCTTATGTCTAAATTTAATTTGACTGTTAATGCAAATAGAATTCTAAGAGTGGAATATCTTGTTACAGGAGAGAAAGTCTCATTGTAATCAATTCCATACTTTTGTGTAAATCCCTTTGCGACTAACCTTGCTCGATATTTCACTTCTCCATCAGCACTGGACTTCCTCTTGAAAACCCATCTTGAATCGACAACAGTGACATCTCTCTCCGTTTCAACTAATTCCCATACCTGATTCTCCTCAAAAGACTGTAGTTCCTCTTCGATGGCACTTTTCCAAAACATACTATCAGGACTGGATAAAGCCTCTGAAACAGATTTCGGATTACCTATTGCACTGTTATGTCCACCACATGCATATGTTACGAAGTCTGGATCCACCTTCTTTTTTCTCTGTCTTTGAGATCTTCTAGGTTGATCGTTTGATATACCTGAAGTAGTTTCAGGTTCACTGTCGTCCAGTTCATCTGTTGGTTGACCATTTTCTTTGAAATCTTCCATTTTTGATGCGGAGACCCCCACTGAATCTGTCACCTCTTGAACTGGTTCTTCGATGTTTAGAGCAACACTCTTCTTTATGTTCTCCATTATTGTGACATCTCGACTGATGAAAACTTTTCGGCTGTTTGGGTTATAAAGTCGGTATCCTTTGGTGTGATCATCAAATCCTACAAGGATGCATTTGACGGCCTTTTTATCCCATTTCTGCCTATTCTCTTTTGGAACATGAGACATTGCGGTACTTCCAAATACTCGTATGCTACTAATGTCTGGCTTTTTGTTGTGCCACATTTCATATGGAGTTTTTGAAATACTAGAGGTAACTGAACGATTGATTAGGTGGCAAGCAGTTTTACTCGCTTCAGCCCAAAATTGCTTACCTAGGTTTTGGGTCGAAGAGTAAACATCTTGCTCTTTCTACAATCGTCCTATTGAACCTCTCTGCCATACCATTCTGTTCTGGAGTATAACTGTTTGTCCTTTGATGAACAATACCATTGTTTTTGAAATAATTTTGGAAATCTCTACCAATGTACTCCCCTCCATTGTCTGTTCTCAGAATTTTTATTCGTTTATTCCTCTGTTTTTCTACTAGGCATCTGAACTGGTGAAACTTCTCTGAAACTTCATCCTTCGATTTTAAAAAATAGATGAAACACATTCTTGAGTAATCATCTATGAATGTGAGAAAATACCTTGAACCTCTTGAACTGGTTCTTCGATGTTTAGAGCAACACTCTTCTTTATGTTCTCCATTATTGTGACATCTCGACTGATGAAAACTTTTCGGCTGTTTGGGTTATAAAGTCGGTATCCTTTGGTGTGATCATCAAATCCTACAAGGATGCATTTGACGGCCTTTTTATCCCATTTCTGCCTATTCTCTTTTGGAACATGAGACATTGCGGTACTTCCAAATACTCGTATGCTACTAATGTCTGGCTTTTTGTTGTGCCACATTTCATATGGAGTTTTTGAAATACTAGAGGTAACTGAACGATTGATTAGGTGGCAAGCAGTTTTACTCGCTTCAGCCCAAAATTGCTTACCTAGGTTTTGGTCGAAGAGTAAACATCTTGCTCTTTCTACAATCGTCCTATTGAACCTCTCTGCCATACCATTCTGTTCTGGAGTATAACTGTTTGTCCTTTGATGAACAATACCATTGTTTTTGAGATAATTTTGGAAATCTCTACCAATGTACTACCCTCCATATTCTGTTCTCAGAATTTTTATTCGTTTATTCCTCTGTTTTTCTACTAGGCAACTGAACTGGTGAAACTTCTCTGAAACTTCATCCTTCGATTTTAAAAAATAGATGAAACACATTCTTGAGTAATCATCTATGAATGTGAGAAAATACCTTGAGCCTGCTATAGATAATTTTTCATGAGGTCCACAGACATCACTATGAATAATCTCCAATACGTCACTGGCTCTACTTCCTTTTGCTGGGAACGGTAATCTATTTTGTTTTGCCTAGCAACATACCTCACAATTAGATTTCTGTATTTTTTCTCCAAGTTTGAACGGTGGCATACCTTCAACTACTTCTGGCATTTTTATTAAGAAATCCGAGTTGATGTGCCCTAGTCTCCTGTGCCATAGATCTGGTGTAACCATTGGGGCGGCCAACAATGCTGTTGAATTCTTGTTATTCAATCTCAGCTTGTATACATTGTTCTTCAAATCAGCTACTCCAACAAGAACGTTATTTTTATTGAAAATTTCACATCCTGTGTCATGGAAATTTACTCTGGCTCCGTTTCTAATTAATTGGCTAACAGAGACCAGATTCGTGGTTAGTCCTGGAATGAAGTGTACGTTTTGTAAAAGTACATTAACACTTTTTCCTCTCACCATAGTTTCCATTCTGACATCACCTGCACTTTCGACTGCAAGTTTGGCCTCATTCGCACATAATATTTCTCTTAATTCTGGCTTCCGTTTGTCAATGAGATCGTTATCACTTGCTGTAAGGTGAAAACTGGCACCGCTATCAATATACCAGTCAGTGTTGCTAAAAGAACCATTAGCAAACACGGCACTCAAAGCGTAAGTTACCTTTTTGTTTAGACACTGCGACACATAATGTCCTTTTTCCTTACATTTGAAGCATGTGATATTACTACGATCCTTTTTGTTTACGTTATTCTCAAATCTTTGGTTATTCTCATTGACGTACGACCTACTGTTCGAATTGCTGCTTCTTCCGCCATCTCTGGACCACCTCTGGAACTGTTTCCCTTTTCGTGCGTTACTTTTAGCAGAAAACGCTTCTCCATGCCCCTGGCTACCACCATCTGCGTGCATATCGAGCAATTTCGATTTAATGGCATCTGTTGTTATTTTAATACCAGAGTGTTCAACAGCCATAATCATCGGTGAATATTTCGGGCGTAAGCCTGCCAAGAGTAATGATCCGACCCATTCATCATCAATGTTGAAGGCCGTTCTTTTCAACTTTTGCGATGTTTCGACGACTTGAGTTATGTAACTCTCCATAGAATCATGGTTCTCCAATCTGGCTGATATTAAAGTCCTTAAAAGCCCGATCTTTCTGGTAAAACCGCTATCGTCGTACAGATTTTTAAGTTTCGTCCATACTTCTTTAGGAGTTTTTGCATCTCTCACGTGGGTGTAAAGCGATGGTTCCATTGTCAATATTAATTTTGCCTTTGCTTTGGCTAATAAAACGGAGTCCAATTCACTGCCATCAACGCACTTATCCAGCCCTTCGAGTACTAGCACGTTTTCAATGGCGAATACCCATTCCTGTTAATTTTCGCGTCCGTTTAGCTTTGGCACACTGGCGAAATAATTAACTGCTGCCATCTTGAATTATTGTTCGTCTGTTTCACAACACTATTTCACAATATATATAAATGTACTTACGTAGTGGAACGTTCCCGACCGATAAACTATTATAAAAAGTCTAGATTGCACGCGATGAGAACGCACCTGGGCCCATAACCTGTTATAAATTAAACGCACTGTTTAATAATTAAAAGTCTTTAATAAAATATAGGAAATAACTGTGTAGTAAACACACTGACAAATATACAATAATACTCTTCAACAACGGCCAACGAGAAAAGGGAGCGAGCATAGCTTGCACATGGCATATCTTACAATTACACAGAATAAATATACGACTGCGCATGCCGCGCATAGAAATACTACAAGACAACTTATAATACTTATGTACTGGGTAAATATTTCAACAGTAGTCCCGAAATTGCATCACTTACTCCTCTTGGTTGCTGATTTTTGGCGTATTATGGGAATGTTTCTCCAATGAACCATCCGTGCAGACTAGGTAGAGCATTTAAATGATCTTCAGACTCTTTTAACACCTTCGGAGAAAGTCAGATTATAGCGATGATGGGAAAAAAGTTGGGGTGTACCAAAAGAACAAAACACGAGATACAAATCCTGTTATACGGCAACAGCTGAACCGGGAGCTAGAGGAAATTGTTACCTCACTCTAGACCTTGGTAGAATTACACCTGTCAACAATCTAGTCAAATCAACTTGGAATTTGCCCTTCATTTTTGTGATGCGTTAATTTTGAAGCGCAGTGTATAATTTTCAAGTTTTCTAAAATACCTTTGAAAAAAATATTTTTTAATTTTCAAAATATCTGTCACACATAATCGTCCGCCGTTTTTCTTGAATATCTAAAATTATGTCTTTTGACGTATACAAACAGGAGCTTGATTATATCAAATTGAATTTTTATATTTAAATACTCACCTGTTCCTACTCTATCCTTGATAAAAGAGTATGTAATGAACTGACTACAATTTCTTGAAAATATATAGCATGAGAGTCTTTTTTTGATAATGTTAGGCTCATCAATCATTCCCATTGATGTTTATAGATCATTATGTATTAGATCGAAGCTTCTACCTGCTCTCTAACTAATTATAGGACCTTGATTTAACTGAAACTGATTTCTGAGCTGAATGTTTTTATTTGCAGCAATTTCAATTGTACGAGGCAAACCGAGACTGAAGAAAAAACCACCTCATAACCGACTCAACAAAGAAGACTCTCATTCATTTCCTGCATTATTTGCCTATGGAATGGGATCTGCTTGGAAGTGATCATTTTCATTAGAAAAATATAACCATACCTGATCGATAATGTAATTCTAATCGACTACATCTGAGATTAAATCAAACGATAAATTTTAAAAGCTTTTATATTTAACACCAAATTAAACTACCTGTACAAATCAGTTCAATTAAGTATACATAACAATGTGAGTTTTACACTGGACAAAGTGGTTACTTCCTTACCATTGCAGTTACGAGAAATCATTGATATACATAATTGAAATTAATTTCAATGCATTGAAATATTTGATATGCTTCGTGGAGAGTTCTTCTGTAGCAACAATGTGGCAAATAAGGATATTCCAGTATTTTGAATTGGAATATTTCAAATTTCTTGTTTTATGGCAAAAACTTTTATACCAATCTAAAATTAAGCCAGCATATGATATGGAAAAATTTTGAGAAGAAGAGAACTAGTTTAGGGGTTGAGGATAATTCAATGCATCCTAAAATTATCTAGGTTCTAGTAGGAGGAACTTCTTTTGCGGAATTTCCTTACCAAATGGATGAAGATGAAAAAAATATTGTACAGCAATACTTTCGACAGTGCCATTCGATAATCACCTACAAAACTAACACAAAGTCTCTGGTCTGCAAGCATATTTCCTAAATAAATTTTATCTAGAACAAGAAATCCTGTTCGACAAACTGAGATATCGCTCAATGACAAAAAAAAATACATGATTGCAAAGAGTATCATGAATATAACATGTTTTATGACTAATTTCAAGGATAAGACTCAGTTGATATCAGAAGAACCATTACGTGGAAATGGTAAATGAAATATTTGTTTTATTTGATGAAAGGAATCTATGGTTGAACTAACTGTACAACTTTCATGCTCACCCTGTATATATAAATAGTAGACAACAAAAATAAATATATACTCTGTGACATTAACTATGTCACAACAAGTAGGAGTTGAATTTTTTTCATCAAACTTGGCAGAAATGTTTTAATTGATCAAAATTTCATACAAAACAGCCTAGTGCTCATGGAAAATTTAAGGTTGTATTTTTCGTTGCTATCGTAATTATCAGAGATATTTCTTGATTGAGTCGATTTTGGTATTGTTTTTGGTTTAGAATTCCCCTGTTCTTGTCGTTTTGAGCTTGCGACTATGAACATAGTGCGACAAATTGAAAATTATCGATAACTGAATGAATTCGCATTCTGTGAAGTGCTCCGAAAGGACAAAATATCATTCCGTGACCATGTAGATCTACGGACCTTTCGTCAACATGTACAAACTCAGAGGAAAGAAAATTTTCTTTCCTCTGAGGGTACAAGACTGAAGCAATTTGTCAATCCTACACAATTACAAGAAGCTGCCCGGCATAAATTATAGATTTTCTGGATCAATTACCACCTAGCTTCGACTAGTTAAACATTTCTGGTGCTGCATTTATGTCACAGAGTATATATGAACAGGGTGTTCGAAAGTAAACCGTCACACTGAAAAAATAATCTTATTTGTGTCAATAAACATAGGACAAAAAGGCTTCGTTCTCAATTTGCAGGGTTCTTTTGAAAAAGAAGCAGCATATAATTTCTAATAATTTCGAATAAATAAATATTGTTCACAAAATTTGCTCGAATTTCGTCCATTACTTCAGATGCAACTTTCTGGGCATCTTCAATTGGGTGTTTCAACCTATAGAAAAATAGAGTTCTTTAACTTAAAAAAAAGTACCGTCTTTCAATTGAACTTCAACACCCTGCGAATCCGAAACGAAGCTTTTTTGGCTTTTAGTTTATTGAGAAAACTAGGGCTATTTTTCGATTTTGAATTCATGATGAACGTACAGTATTATCATTGACGCGACGCATAACGCTAAAATTTTCGACTTTTTCGACACAGTATCATTAGGCTCCATTATCAAATGGAAATACAGAGGCAGTAACAAAAAAATGTAAATGACCAAACATATGTTTTTTCTTATGGATCAACCTTTTTTTGTTTAATTTTCAGATCGCATAATGTTACTATGTCGAAAAAAAAATCGAAAATTTCAGCACTTATCCGTTATAGAGCGTCAATGATAATAATACCCTGTATATATTATACATTTGGGAGGAAAGTTCTTTCTATTTACTACTTGGAAAACTAATTGTTGTTCCAAGTGTTTATTTCTAATTATTACAATTTTAATATGGTTTCACATTTTGATTGTTGAAAATTAGTACATTTATGTATTTATCAGTCATAATCAAAAATTCATTAAGTTGAAATGAATCTCAAACTTTGATATTATAGTTTCATAATACATTTAAGAATTATCAGATTCTATTAATGGAAATACTCAGTAAATGGAAATGTAATGAAATAATCCTGCTTTCTGGTGAAAATAATTTTTGAAATTGAACTTAAGTAGGTACTAGATAGAAATTCGAATAAGGGTATGTGGAATTGAAATATTTGTAGAAAGGTAAAATCAATTGATACCTATATCTTATGATATGATTATGAATGGAAATCAATTGTGTATTTTGTAATTTCTAAAAATCAAACGTGGATCGAACTCAATTTTTCGATACTCTTCTCCAGAATTTCAAAACAATCTCATATGAAAAAATTAAATTTAATTTTGAAATTTAATATAATATTTCTATTGTGATAAGAATTCCTTCGATATATTCTATTCGATCATGTTTTGTGCCTTAGAAATAACATTTCTAGTTCCCTAATATTTTGAAGTCAACCTACACAACGATAAGTAGGTAAGTAACTTTATTTCGACAAAAATGCTTCATTTTCCAATTTATTATAATCTTGACGAATAATATCGTGTTTCTTTAATGAAAAATAAATAATTGTTTTGAATCTCTCAATTAAAAAAATTTCAAAATTCATTCAAAAATCACACAAAAATCCAAGATAAATGATACGGGAAGATAATAAATCAAGTTTTGACTTGAAATAATATCAAATTTTTATAAAATTGTACTGTTCAAAGGACTTTTTTCAATCTTTTCATGAAGAATAAAGTTAACAGGTCATACAATTATTGGTCCAATTCCTGTTCTTCATAGAATTCAGTGATAAAATTCAGCCTTGTGAGTGAATGCATTTTGAAGTTTACATTCTCCAAAAATGATTTCCACAAATTGATTTCTACTTATATGTATTTCAACCAACACTAATTAATTTGAAGTCAAATCAAAGGAATGTTCGTGATGAAGTATGGATCAAATATGTCTTCATATTTGTTAGCCAGGACTAACATAATCACAGAATAAAATTAACAGATGAAAAAGAAAAATATGAAAAAAAAATTAACTAGGAATATATTTGTTTCGGAGACTATTCATATTTATGTATAATGTATTGTTAGAGTTCTATGACATCCTTTTTTTCTATCTTATATCATCACATACAAAGTTAAGTAATTACTGAGAAAATGAAGAGAAAACTCGGACAATAGTTCAATGATTTTTAAATTCATAAATTACATGCTTGTCAAGTCAAGGGATATATATCCTTTTTTACTATCTTATGTCATCACACATATAGGTGAGTAATTACTGAGAAAATGAAGGAAAAACCCGGAGAATAGATCAATGATTTTTCAATTCATAAATTACATTTTTGTCAACTGATTCATTGGTGCATCTTGTGCTATAGATTATCAGTGACTTCAATCGTTTTATATTGCAGCTTTATAAATGTTAAACCAAGGTGTTATTTGTAGCAATATCGTTATACCTAGTCATTTATCTGTCTGTTAAACTTCCATCTCATAGTCACGTGGAAAACATGCACCTAGACTTGAGAATATATCGATTCATTCAAATGACTTTATCAAGTAGTTCTATATAGAAGATTCGTTTGCAGCCGTCACAAAGAATACTTAAAAATATTTAATATTTCAAGTCTGCATTCTTCATCTTATTTTTGATATCATTATCAGATGTACCTACTCAAACCGGGTTCAGTAACGAATTTTGAAAATGTAAAAACAGAAAAATGCACAAAAAACTTCTATTCTCATTATAAATACAAATAATATTATAAATTTTAATACATATGGAATCCCCTTATAATTCAATATTTCGAATTTAGTTCTTACTAAGGCGGAAATTAAAATCGGAATATTTAAAGTAGACGATACATTAATCGTTTTCAATATGAGTCAACAGACATTGAATATCAATATAATTTGGAAATACTACATAGGAATGATCTTGAAGATCATCATCAGTGCAGTTTCATATAGAGCATATGAAATGGACGTATCATCAGCGCTGACCAATTTTTAGGATGTGGTCCTTTCCTCTCACCGATCAAGGAGTCAATGTTGTCTTTTTTACAGATCCTCGAATTCATGAGTGTTAGATGAGCGAGATTCTTCGGAATAGTTGATCAATTAATAGATCCTATTGATTTAAAGCTGAACACAAACATGATATTGGTTCTCTTAGTTCCTCAGCTCATCAATTAAGAAGAAAAATTGGGAGCAAGGGATATGTATCTTTGAGTTTCTTTCATTTGCTCTCTCATGTATGCAATATCTAATCTCCAAGTTAATCTCTCAAATTTTCTATTTATTTTTAATCCGACAGATAGGCGTGGTCACATACACATACAAAATGTATCTCATTTTCATATTTGGAATTGAAGTTATTATTGGGTTCAATTTGAGTTTAGAACTCTTTAAAAAAAGTCCTGAGAATTCAAACTTGTAAAAATAAAAAAAAAACTTTTTTACTAGAATTTTAATGTGCATACAGATATTTATGTACAACTCAGAACGCATAATTTATGTTTCCAAAGGCATAATTTGCTATAAAATATAAATGTTCATTCGTGTCAGTGGCGTTCCTGTGGTATTGCATTGAATTATCTCAAAAAAGAGAGTGATATGCCGTTACATTATCGTCTAGTAATATTGGCATGTAGAAATGCATTCAATACGGCTACTAGATTGTGATCAATTGCTCCTTCAGGAAAAAATATTCTACACCATATTTTGTACTGAGAAATTGTATTCAGATATTTGCATAAAAAATTACAATAGCCTTCATTTTTGACCATTTATTAAGATGGAATATTCTCATTAATCAAGTTCATTATATCAATCATTGACCTACTCACTTCATTCAGTTCAGGTATTGTTCCTTAATACCTACATTAAATCTCAGGATTTGACACCATTAGCATGCATGTCATCAAGAAGAACCCTATGTAGATATATTTTCTTTGATACCGACAAATCATGCCATCAGTGACTATACAGGTGACTGGTGACATAAGGGACGACATGAAATAATAAATATAGTAAACTAGTAAGACATGAAAGTTTAAAATATAAGAGACAACTGTTCAGAATAGGTAGAAAACATGAATCAGAATAACGGTTATGGTTTGAATGTTCCCTTGAGATATTGGTTTCAAAAGTGCAGTGTGAATTCCGAAAAAAATGTGAAGTTATGATCCACCATATCTTTGATAATATCGAAATGTTTAGATGACATCAGACAAGTTTATATGATGCTCATTCTCCTCCAGTCCACCATCAAATTTGCCAAATTTCAGGCACGTAAGAAAAAAAAATTATTTCGCGTTAGGTAAAAATGTGAAAGTGTGAATAATACTTTTTATGAGACTTTGAACGTTATTTAAGTGATATTGGAAGCCAAAAATTTCTAAATTTTATAGTTACATGATGAAAAAATAATAACCGAAAAACATGAACATTAATTTTGATGTACATGGCTGATTGAAATATCTCATAAATTTCCGACAATTGGCCCTTAATCTCATTCAGTTTGAGGTCCTCAACCGTTGTCGCTTATGTCACCTGTCACCATCTATATTTATGTGCAATTCATAAAAAAGATCTTTCAATCGCATGCACCTTAACGATACGTCCGTAACAAACGCTCCATGTGGAAAGGCACTTGCTATTTCATTGAAAAAACCTTGTTTCTTCCGCATTCGACTTTAGGCATAATAAGCACGAATTAGTATATTATGTATTACGAACGTTTTGTTTCTCCGATCAACGTCAATTTGTGGTGAACACGTGTGTTATTTTCATTTCTTTGTGTTTACTGTTTTGCTGCAAATTTTTACTTAGGTATATATTCAACATGCGAGTTATTCTTATAGTTAAAACATAGGTTTTAATTTTCTCTAAAAAAAAGTTTATTGAATCAAATAAATTCTCACAGTAAGTATGATAAATGAGTTTATTACATACTTAAAAGTGATTTTTGCAGAAGAAAATAGCTCATTCAAAAACGAAAATCAACAATTTCGTATTTTTCTTTCGTAACATCTCTGACACCTGTATGGTTAAATTGCGTTTTGGTGGCCTTTTTGAATCTAACTTTTTCAATTTCCGAATTTTTGAGCAATATAATTGTGAAAACATTCACTCAATGCTCAATAAACATCGCTGAATAATTTGTGATTATTTGAAAATTTTGTCAGCTTGACACTACTGAACTAATATCCTGCAAATTTATTATATCTATTTAATTCCTTTTTTTCAGTGAAAAAGAAACGTACGAGGAGAAAAAAATAAAACTTTTTGAAATGTTTTTGTTCAAGTTATGAAATTTGTAGAACACGAACAATTACTGTTAATTCTGCGCTAGGAGAATGATTCAAATTTTAATAGAATCGACAGCACTCTTCGTATAAGCTTTTTTGACTGAATAGCCTGGTCCGGAATGGGTGAAATACGATTCCATTTATTTAATTCATTTCAGTCCTGAGGTCGGTTTTTTCCTTCATTTCGTAAAGTCTTTTTTTTTCAATTGTTCGAAAATTGCATGAAACAGGGCGAAATGATTAACCATAGTTTAAAATTCGTAGTGCTTTTCATGAGTAACTCTGCTAGCTTTCGGATTGAGTTAATCAAATTTAGAACAAACTATGTCGCCGAAAATTTGTTTTATACAAAACACCGAAAATTTCAAAAATTTGTATCCTGGATTTGAAACCTTTATGGTTCATGTATCGTTTGTTAATATATAAGTGTTGTTATGATATAACATAATATAAAATAATATAAAAATATAATATATTTTCTATGGAAAAAAATAATTTTTTCCAACTCTTGAAATCAGTGACATATTTCATCATTGAAAATATTGAATTTTATTGCAAAAAACTACAATTCAAAATGCAAATAACACACGTATTTATCGTAAAATGACGTCATCGTAAATCGTACGCTCAAATTCGTTTTTAATCAGGTCAGGAGATAACAAGGTTGGATTATTCGAGTTTTTAGTGCTTTATTTGCATATTTAATTTCATATTTTCTGTGTCAAATCGAAGTAGTTATAAGTATGGTTCTTGAATGTTTTATCTATGAGTATGTCGATCAATAAATAGGAGAAAATATTTTTTGTACTGTCGAATAGCCTATTTTTCCAGTTTTTTTAAAAAAAAGAAATTTTTGTCAGATGGTTTTTGAGATTATGGGAAGAATTTTGATCTATTCTGCTCGAATAATTGCACAATTTTAATATACTTGGGCTACTATTTATGTATTGAGAATTGGCAACACTGATATTGCCAGGTGAAATCTGATATCGTAAAATTTGACATTTTTGTGTTATAAGTATTCATTAAGATGTCTAAAAACCTGGTGTATGGACTGATCAGATTTTGTTTTGTCAATTTTGAGAATATTAGTTAAGCTTCTGATTGGCTAGGATCGATTTTTAATTAATGTATCCTGTCAAAATCGAAGGAGAAACGATCGAAATGAAAAGTATGACATTGCGGCGCCGCCACGAAATAAAACTAATATTTTCAATTTGGTCGAATGTCATTCCATTGACGAGTGCATGCACCATGTTTTTAGACATCTCAGATTTAACTCGTGAAAATTTCTGAGCTATGAAAATTATGACTTTCGACGCGGTATAACTTAAGAAAAATGCATCTATCAACTAAATTCAACTTTTGATGATGAAGCACCATTTAAAGGCACTGTAGATTGCTTGTACACTGATTTCAAACTTGGACGTAGTTCAATTCGCTCACGGACGAAGTTAAAGAAGGTCGTCCAAAATACGTCGTTGTGCCGAAAAATATTGATGCTGTGCGAAAACTAATTGAGGAAGATCGTCATGTGACACATCAGGAAATTGAGAGATGTTCAAGCATTAGTATGACTAGCATACATAAGATTTTGAACGAACATTTATGTGTTCCTCTTTGCAAGTTGTATTCCACATTTGTTGAATGACGCTCAAAAAATTGCTCGTGTCGATTGGTGCCGTAAAATGATGTCGAAATACGACTGTGGTGCATCCAAAGCGGTATAAAATATCTTTACAGGTGACGAGTCGTGGAGCCAGAAAGAAAAGGACAGTCGGCAGTTTGGGTGTTTCAATGTGAAGCAAAGCCAACAAAAGTTGTGGCGTCTTTCTTCACGAAAACTGGTCCTGTGGCAATTATGGCTCTTGAAAATCAAAAGACCCTGAATTCAGAGTGGTATGAAACCATTTGTTTGCCTGAAGTTATCGGTAAATTGAGAGAAACAAGCCCACGAATCATCTTGCATCATGACAATGAGAGCTCAAACACATCAAATGCAACGAATGAGTATTTGGACACACAAAAATCAAATTAATGGGTTATTCTCATTACATACCCGACTTGACACCGAATGACTTCTTCTTCTTCCCAGAAATTAAAAATGAACTTCGTGGATAATGATTTTCATCGCCCGAAGATGAGGTTGAGGCCCTCATAACGCCTGTTTTAGAACTACCATCTTCTGATTGAAAAAAAATGTTTCGAATGATGGTTCAATCGCATGCAAAAGTGTATGATCTCAAAGGCGATTATTTTAAAAAGGAATAAAAATATTTTGCATCAAAATCGCTTGTTCGTTTTTTGTATTCTCAATACATAAATAGTAACCCACGTATGTACCGAATCGCTTCAATAAATTTGTTCCAACATCGGGAACATAGGTTATTATGGAGTAAAGCATTCTTTCCACATGTATTCCTTTTAATTTCTAGTTCTGTATTCACCTTTTTGACTTCATTTTCGTAGTTAATATTCACTGTTAATTACGAAAGAACAAAAATGGGTTCAGAAAATATTGCTCAATTTTTCCCATATCTATTCCTTCAATCTCTACGTTGTTGTGAATTTTATAAAAATCTCTTCGATGGAACGAAAAATAGGCAGTAGCTCGTATCAAAAAAATTATGAAGGTCAAGTGCTGCTCGACGTCTGAGTATATATCAGAATAGCTTTATACTCTTCAACATATTGACTAGTGTATAAAATATTGATTGACTTTAGGAATCACACTCTCGAACATTATTATCCCTATCCCCGACTAGCCGTAAATGATAGTCGGTGTTAATGACTATATCCGCTACACATCCCTTGATTCCAGTTCTGTAGATGGTGCGAAGTAGAATAGCATGAGGCATCCCTCCAACAAAAAGTCCTTCTTCATCTGGTGAAGGCGGTCGAGGTCTTCTCCAAACTGCAACAGCTTGATGAGTTACTGCAGGTCCGTTATCTACGATGAGGAGACCTGTGCCTCCGTCCCTGTTAAACAAATATTCATTTACATTATCTGAGAAACAGAAAAAAAAGATCAAAAATATAATAACAAACATGTTTAATAGACATAACTCCATAAGTCCCATGCCTTATCAGTAAAAACACATGTTTAAAAAAACGCTCTAACTTTTCAATACAATAATTCGTTTTTAGTACAGAATAAATATATTGGAATTTTAAGAAAAGATTTAACGTAATTCAAAAGGACATTTAATAACAATGTAAGATAAGTTTAGATGAGTAATTAGTTGAGTAAGTTAGTTTATTGTTGTTTAATCAGAAAAATACATAATTCTGAATTTGAATATTCAAAATTTTTATTGTGGCTTGAATCCAGCCCTCATCTCAAAATATTTCAAAATAACTGATAGCAATCAGATCAGTACATACGCCGATATATATATATATATATATATATAATCGGTTTTAAAACGTCCGGCGACGTTGTCCGATGCCTAACTTCCACTCGTTCCTATCGTTCCATTGGTCCTCTCTTAGATTCCTATCACTCATAGCCTTGGTTATTCCTTCCTTCCATGATTTCTTGGGTCTTCCTCGCTTCCTGCGGTTTGGTGGTATCCAGTGCATGGTCATCCTTGGCAGTCTGTCCACATTCATCCTCTGTACATGTCCATACCACACTAGCTGTTTTCTTTCAATATCTGTTGCTAATGATCCATCCACTCCCATACGCCGCCTGATGTCTTCGTTTCTGACCCTATCTCTTCGGGATACTCTTACAGATCGTCTAAAAACATCCATCTCAGTCGCTTCGAGCTTCCTCCTGTTATTTTCCGTTATTCTCCATGTTTCTGCTCCATATATTAGAGCGCTCTTGACAAAGGTCTCATAGATGGTGTATTTCTGTTTTCTACCAATATCAGAGCTCCACCATATTCCATTCAAACAGCCTATGGTTCGTCTGGCTTGGGTTATTCTCTTCTTAATTTCCTTGTCGTCTTTTCCTGTTGAGTCAAATTCAACCCCCAAGTAAGTATACTCGGTACATGTTTCAATTTCTTCTTTTTCTAACTGAATAATCTGTGGCGGAGCTCCTATTGGCAGGTATTTCGTTTTTTCGGTGTTCATATCTAGACCCCACATTTTATACTCATCATGCAGTTTTCGAGCCATATATTCCAGATCATCTTTGTCATTCGCTATGAGGACCTGGTCGTCTGCAAACTGGAGAGTGTATAAGCATTTTTCTCCCAAATCGATCCCCATTCCGTTGCACTTTTTCTTCCATTGCTTCAGTGCTCTTGCTACATATATCTTAAATAGTGTCGGGGAGATGCAACATCCCTGGCGTAAACCTCTATCTACGTTAAACTTCCTTGACACGTTGTTACCAATTTTTATTCGTGATGTCGATCCATCATAGAGATTTTTCATACGCCGAAATAACGCCGGCTAATTAAATCGTTCTGAAGAAATTATTCCCCGCTACTAGCTGCCGCAACGACTACGTAGCAGTTGTTGGCGATTGGCAAAATTGGAGAAAAACTCGCCTTTGTGACCAGAACCTCGAATTATTACCTACTAATTATCTACTGTGCATTTTTTTCGATAGCAAAAATGCAGGACATGAAGCCAGAACTCAGAAATCAGCGACCAACCCATAAAAACACATAACAAAGAAAGCATAGAAGGCTAAAGCACAAAGTACATAGCATTCGACAAGATATTAGAAAATTAACAAAATTTGGAGAACGTTCTCCGTTGAAAACAACAACATAGTGAGCATGATAATGGATCATCACCGGCACATAAAAACTATGATCCACACCATGAAAATGCTAAAAAAAATTCAAAAACACTGACACAAAAGCTTAGTGTGTACCCCAAAAGACTGATAACATACAACAAAAACATAATAATAAAATTTTCCAATGGAAATTTCCAGAAGGAAATTTTAATGAATATTGAACGATAATGTCAGCAAGATTATCCTTGCACTGAAGATATTGAGAATTTATGGACAGATCAGCTGTATACACCGACCGATAATAATGCAGTTATGCGAAGAAATACATGAAATATTGAAAAACAAATACAATTGTGAATCTCCAGGCCCATATGTAATTCACAAGTTCTGGTTTAGAAACTAGCATGAATACTATCAATATAAATAGTATAAAGATAATCTAATCGGAATTACCAAAATCCTGCCGTGGAATATTCAGAGAATATTCCACTTTGGGGTGTCTACATTTATAAATGTCTGCAATTCATGTTCCGAAATGAAAGTCTTTTCGACAAGTTCAGGAAAAGTAATGCATATAGGACTAGACACCAATTCTTTACGTATCCGCAATATTGTTTATCTCTGACTGAGAGGAATTGTACATATATGTGCTTGAAACTATACAGGGTGAGTCTTTGACTTGTACATATATTTTAACCGAAGGTTCCTGAGGTCAAAAGAAATACTTTTTTCATTTACCATTTTTTCCGATTCGGCCCTGTTAAAAAGATATAGCCATTTTAAATTTTCAAAATGAGCTAATTCACCCCTGAAAACCGGAACACTGAAGTTTTCTCAAGCATAAGATATACCTTCTGAACCTTGGAAATAAGCTACTAAATTAGAAAAACCATCATAAACTCACGTTTAACATTCCATTTGTTGAACAAAGTAGTGTTTATAATAAAATAAATGAGTTATTCCAAATTCGTTGACGCTAAAGATTAAATATTCTTCTCTTGATTTCTATTTCATTTTCGATAATTATAACGAATTGAGCTCGCTACCACCCATATTAGCTCTGATACTCATAATTCATATCCATTCATTCATTATATTTCATTTATATGATATCGTTTTGTTTACAAGAATTGCCATTTAACCTTAAAATCTCAAATAAATAATATTGATCTGTGAAAGTTCTAACACAGACTATAGTAATCTGTGGTTTTAAGTTTGACTCAAATTTCGAGTGATGCCAAATATAAACACAGCAGTTCGGTTCGAATAATCTATGTTCTAACCTAAAATTTTCATTTACAGTTTACACTGTTATTGTTATAAGATATTTGTTATGAAATGAAGCATTTGATTTGTTCCAACTATCTCATAAAAATATTGAAATGCATCAATATTTTTGAAGCCATCAGTATGAAAATATGGAAATATGTAAAATATTCTGGCTCTGTAATCAATGGAAAATGTTAGACTCCACTTGTAATCAAATTTGTTCTTAATGTGTACCTACATTATAGCCAACTTTACTACTTAATTCATCTTGATTTTGGCATTGAAAATAAATGAGAAGTATTCAATTTAAATATCCACAATAGAATATCCAGTTTCTTTCAACTCACCTTATTTGTTTTCACATTAAAACAATTATGGCCCTTTTGGAAGTATGTCAATCATATGCTCTTAGGATGAATTTATGGAATAGCAAAAGAATAAAAGTATTCAATCTCAATCACATGAAAATTTGTCTAGTATGTACCTAGTCCTAGTGGTATGTTTCGATGTGAGTTTGAATGAGCCGAAGAAGAATACAGTATTATTCGATAGCAGCAGTCTTTAGTGGGATATTGATTGTTGTCATTATAATGGGACTATTTTGTGAAAACTTTTTTAAACATGGGCTTTATGAATAATCTGGACTTTTCAAAAAGAATGTTGATTTTAGTGAAGTATCTTCTTATTATCACAGCTGTGCCAAAGCTCAGTAATTTGTTATCAAATCAAGGAGTTGAGGTGAGCTTATTCAAATAACTTCATTTTCAAACTAAGTTGGCTAGTACTTCAATTCTAAAATTTGAGACAGGACATCATAGTAAATATTCATTTCTGTGGTTTTTTTTTCCACAACAGAACAGAGTTGCATTCAGCCAAAGTACCCAATTTTTTGAATTTCACAGATAATTTTTTTTTTTAAGATCAAGTTATTCGAAAACGGCGCTTTGTACGAGAAAACATGAAGAATACTTTTATTTTTCAAATTAGCCAAATATTCTTCAATGAACGTTCAAATTACTCTTAAGAGTTGGTTTCTTCGAATTTCTGGTATTTTTATGGGATGTATTGTTCATAATAAAGAAACAGAAGAATGTGTATGGAATCTTTTGTTCGGATAAGATGTATCACATAAAAAAAAGCAATATTTCAAAAATCATTTCCTTCGATAGAACCATTTACGAGATATAGCTGAAAATCACATTTTTTTAACGATTTTCAACAGCCTCTATCTTTTTAACCGGGCCGAATCAGAAAAAATGGTAAAGGAAAAAAGTGTTTCTTTTGACCTCAGGAATCTTGGGTTAAAATATATGTACAAGTCAAAGACTCACCCTGTATAACAAACTTCCAACCAAATTACAACAAAACAAAAACTTTTAATATTAACTTTGAATATAAAAACTTTTAATATTTTCGAAAGGAGATTAACAGGTTGTTGCTACGGCTAGAACGATACTCTGTTAACGAATTTTTGAGGAGTAACATTGAATATTGATTTCAAATTGTATTATACAAATGTATTTTTTTCTCTTGTGTGACTTTACTTATTTTCATTGTCTATGAAATTATTATTGGTGAATGAATTATATATTCTATTCTATTAACAACAGAGGAAATTAACCTCCTACTGAAGGACTGACATAACACTCGTTTCTTCAAACATTGCGAAAAATAAATTGATTTCTGCACCGATTAATCATAATTACTCACCTAATCGCTTTTACTCTATGCCAAAGATTATCGTGGACGTAGGTATTGTTGTGCACTACAACAACTTCCTCATTTCGATTCGAGAATCGAAGAACCAAGTCGCCTTTTTCTAAACCTACTGAGATGAATCCACCACCAAGCCCATTATTAAGCCATAGCAATAGACCATCTGTAGAAGTCGATTTGAAACGTATGTTGAGGGTGATAGGATCTGCCATAAGTGAATCTAATGTGTGGGCATCGTTGAAGTAAAGAAAACTGTCTATGCCACTAAAAGAAGGGGGTCCTTTCGAACATGCCTGATCACGATATCCTGGTTTGCATCTATAATGAAAATTTATTTGAAATGAAACAAAAATGTAATAATATTTGCATCATTTGATTATTTATGTGTATATGATGTATATGATATAGAAATGTGTGAACTATAGCTTTGACTTGATAGTAGGTATGTAATTAGTAGTAGTAAATATGGGCACTTATATTGAAAGATACTTTATTGAATATTGAAATCAAATTTAACCTGTGATACAATGCTGAAAATTGCAGTTAATTAAAAATTACATATATATTCGTGTAAACTAAGAGGCTAAAACCTACAAAAAATGCAAAAGGGCCTGCGATGCGATAACCTCCGATTAGTAAGACAAATGAAAAATGGAACAATTCTTATTGAAGGAAATAAAAGTTTTCACATTAAGCATATATATACTTGTCACAAGTACTGACCCCAGATTAACGCTATCCAGGCAACAACTATACGGAAGTCATTTTTAGATAATCCGTGTTAGATGCCTTTTTCTATATAACAAGTCAAGCCTAAATACCAGGAATCCAAGAAGTTGAAAAATAAGTAGGTAAATACTTGGGTTCGATCTACTAACAGTAGAAATAAAAAAAAAACAAGAGAGAGCTTTAATATTAATAAATACTATATTGAATTTAATGACGAGATTCTCATTTTGGTAATATGCTGACATAACAAGCACTCAAAACTCAATCGTCCTGATAATCCACTTTTCCTACAACTGCTATGGAAAGTAGCGTATTCTCCATAGATTACTCAATTTCAAAAGTATGTATTGCTCATACTGTGGGAATAGTTATTTATAATACAAGTGCAGAAGGCATTGATATTCTTCCACGAGTTCAAAATTCAAAAACGAGCCACGAAGTGGCGAGTTTTTGAATGAACGAGTGGTAGAATGAGCCTTCTGAACGAGTATTATACATTATTTTCTCTAATTAATTGCATTTTTGTTGAAATTAATGAAATATTTCCATAAATATAATTTAGTGATTTTTGCATTGAAAAATGTTGGTTGGCAGAACTGATTTCTTTAAGGCAAATTGATGAATTGACAGATAAAGCCGTAACGGAAAGTTCGGAGTACCAACATAGAATAATAAAATATAACCATGAAAACTGTGCGTTTCTGATATATTCTCGCACGATTTTGTTCTACAAGATGTGAAAGAATGAACGGAATAACCACAGAATTAGAGAAATATTATTCCCCACGCCACTTTGCTCACACCTCGCTTGGTAGACCAATGAAATTGGGCTTTTGAGTCGTTTCTATGGAAACGCAATAAATTAACACATACTGTCAACGAAAGTCATTATTATTTGAACCAAGTCCATTACTTGGATTATTGAAATTTGTGCAGTTATAGGAAAAGTATAGTGTTCAACATGTGGAAAAAGTCCTTTTCTCGCTCGCTTATTTGAACAAAGTCTATTACTTGAATTATTGAAATTTGTGCAGTTATAGGAAAAGTATAGTGTTCAACATGTGGAAGAAGTCCTTTTCTCGCCTTTCAGGCTCGTGCCACAAACTTCCACACTCGCGAGAAAAGTTGGACTTTCTCCACTTGCACAATATACTATTTCAAGATACCAACAGACATTAATGCATTTTGTGCATCATCTAAAGGCAATTCCCCCACCTATATTTTCTTATTAGACATCATGATATTAAGTGATATATTATCGCCTTCCCCTTCCACTGAACCATCAGACTAATTAGCTAATTAGAATTGTTTGGCTCTAAGAAAGGTTGAGTTAGGGCAGAAGTAGGTAAACAGGGGTTTGTGATAAAATTTCAAATTTGTTTATTATAGAAATAGATAGAAATAGCTCGGAGTGTTCTAATCGGAAGTGAAGTTATAAAAAGAAATTACTCACATCGGATGATACAAAAAGAACAGGATTAAAACTAGACAGGGCCTATATACCAAACTAGCACCGCGAGATAAGGGCAAGTAAAAGAGTAAAGATCTTTGAACTATTTTTCATTTTTATTTTTGAGAAACCAATACTTTCTCCGCTGAAGATAAGTATTAATATGTGATTCAGAGTTGAATAAATAATTTTGCCTGTTTTGTTGTCTTTTGTTTGAGTAATGGATCATTCGACATAGTTGTATGTATCATAAAGTTTGCATCTATCACTAATCACTAACATTGCTCGCATTGTTCGTCATTGATGCCATCCATCATCTTACTATGTATCAACAATTTAAGACAATAATTTCCCCGCCATGTCTAAGAACATTTCTCTGAGCACGAATTTTTACATGAGCATGAGTAACCTAATATGTTAATATTAATTGTTCATAGCTTGTGTTTCTTATTTCAATACTTGAGATTTTTACTGTATTCAAATTTCATAATTCGGTATCCTCATTAATATGCTACATAATTTAGGGTTATCACAAAATGTAAAAAAAAGAAAATTGTTGGTCAAACACAGGTGTGTTAATATTCAAAAAGTTTTTGTGAATGAATTGAAATTACCCTCAATATGTAACAAACCTGCAGGTGAAATAGTCCATCTCAGGTATACATACTCCATCCTCGCCACAAGGTTTTGCGACGCAGGGATGAGGACAGTTGTTCACATTAGCTCCACCAAGTGCCTCGGCTAGAATTGGAATCTGACGTCCCCCTATTCTAAGAGACTGAACGCAACCGACAAAAGAGCTTCTTATTTTGACATGTGGCGATACTGTTCCAAAGTTAACTACTCCCCCTAAAAACAAATTTTGGGGGAGGGAGAGTTGGGTGAAGGCCCCTGGAGATGTGGTTTCCATTGTAGGTTGGTTGTCAACGAAAAGAATTGCAAGACGCCCAGTACGGGATATCCTCACCTGAAAAGTGATGGTATTAGTCATTTATTTACATTTCAGGTGAGGCCAACCAAAACGAAAAATCATTCAGAATCATATGAAAAATAAAATATGAGTATCTTTTTGACCTGTCTGTTGATTCGACCTACGTCTCAGAAAAAATTTCCACCGATATATTTCCAAGGTTTTTTTTTATTGGAAATAATAAATAAAAACTCACGCTGTTATAAAATATCAACGGGTTCGACCGTTTTCTCAAATATTCAATTTGAATATGTGTGATTGGTTGAAAAAATTTCATATACTGTATCCTGTATATAAAAAATGAAATGTTTGTGCTTCGCACGCTTTGAATCTCATATCTCCATTTTTATCGAAAATCCCTTTCCATTCTCGATGTAAAACTCAGTGTAATTGAGTTGAGTATCCGATAAACCGCATTGACTTTAGTTAATTTTTTCATGAAATGATCGTACATGGATCTTGGTCTGCTCGGAGTACTTGACTAATATGATCAGAAGTACTGTATGGGTAATAGTGAGGTAAAAATATTATGCTATACTGATGACACTGTCCTGATAGCTGAAAGTGAAGATGATCTGAAGGGATTACTTCACATGTTTAACATCACCGCATAGAAATTCAACATGAAAATCTCACCAGAGAAAACTAAATCTTTAGTAATCTCCAAAGGACCCATAAGGTGCAAACTAGATATCGACAACAAGATGATAGAATAGGTAACAGATATTGTATATCTAGGAATTTGATTACCAAGTGGCAACAAGATAAAAGAGGAAGTAACGAAATTTATGGGACAGGGAAACCAGCCAGAACATAAGACGCATATGTGAGATGGAAAATATCGGTGCATGGGTGAAAGACAGAAAACATGAGTGGAATCAACACGTAGATAGAATGACGGATCAACGAAAAGTGTCACCAGCCGGAAGAAGAAGTGAGTAACTGACATCAGTGGTTTTGGGACGCAATTTAAATTTCAAATATATCAATAATGGAAACTGAAACATATACGTTTATTAACATTTTGAAATGTTACTCTAAATAACTTTCGCAAATTGAAGAATAAATAATGATACCGAAATAAAAATTGAAATTATAACAGAAATTTGTCTCTCATCATAACGTAATCTTCAAGAAGAACCCACAGAACCTTTTGCTGTCAAGAAAAGGAGCAACCCGTCCAGCAGAGAATACTAACGTTACCAATATGATACCTATCAGTAGCGGAGCTACTTATGCTACCGATCTTTCTGCTGAACTCGCCCAATATGTTCATGTTTCAGTTGCTATAAACATAAATATTATATTTCTATCTATCTGCGTTTGAAGAATTCTATCTATGCTTAAAGAAACTGAAATATGACTCTTTTATCGCAAATGGCGGTCATGTAATGATCTCGGACTTCTCGGACGAGTGAATAAAAACTCAGGGCCGTCGCTAGGGGGTAGGCAGGGGAGGCGACCGCCTAGGGCGGCAAAATTCTGGGGCGGCATTTCAATCTTGATCAACAGAAATCATATGTGTAAAAATTCAAAGTAAGAAATGAGATTTAAATCGGTTAGAAACAACACGAAAATATACAGACAATTTAATCAACAATTTAAACCATCAAAGGTGCCGCATTATACACAACAACTCATAAATATCCAGATGTCGTCTAAACCCCCTGAAAAAAAACAAAATGTTCAAACGTTTTATAAAGTGGAACTCAGCAGAAGAACCTGAAATCGCAGAGCCTATTCTAGAGGGGCGGCAAAGATTGAAGGAAGGTATTTTCTACTTTTTCCGAGAAATCTAGGTACTAAATTACTAGAAGAATGTATTGAATAGATTTCTTTTTACTTTCACCGTGATTTTTTTTTCGGATTAATAACTTGATTTTTCAATGCTGATTGGAAATTGGAATATTATTTCAAATTTTATAAATCAATTACCTATATTTTAAAATAAAGTTGACAAAGCCGTCAAATTTACTTTATAAGAGTATCTAGATACTTAAAAAAAAAGAATTCAAATAACTATCTGAAGATTCTTTTTCAGATACTTGATAAGGTACTTTGTCAGGTGTTAAAATGCTAGGTACAATTCTGAAATTCGGAGGGTCTTGCAATTTTGTTTTCGGTAGTAGGCATAAGAGCGATATTAACGGAACTGAAATAGTTATCATTCGAACATTTGTAATAGATTCCATTACCACATTTTTAACATCTTAAAAACATTACGGACCGTGACGTGCCTTTATGGGAAATCGTCCTTGCTTCCTTTCATAACTAGCAATTGGTTTCTAGCACAGTTTTATCACTTTATTGCCTCTGTCGAAGATCGGTTTTGTTTACGTTATACCAGCTGCTGAAATCGAGGGTAGATTTTTGTGACCTAATACGGGTTTACGAACAATTCATGGAAAAAACCAAATATATTCAAGAAATGGAATTTTCATCTGTTTCGTCCAACAATTTTCATTAATTTCTTTAGTAGTTTATCAATTAATAATGTTTCCTGATTAAATTTGAATTCATAAGAAATAATTACACTCAATACATATTACGTCCATAAAACCTTTTTAACTTTTTATAAAAAAATCTTATCACGAATTTGCAAGGGCGTCGACTTGTATTTTTGCCGGGGCGGCAGAAACGCTAGAGCGGGTCCTTATTGAATATTATTATGAAATATGAAAGGACGAAAGGTATTGGTAGCGAACTCCATCTTTTTGATTCTTTACAATTTACGGCATAATTTGAAGAAAACTTAGAAATGTCGGCAAAAAAACATACCGAATTCGTTATATTTGATTCGTTTTCTTTTCTCTTTGGTTCAAAAAATGGAAATAATGTATAACTTCGATCATTTTTTCCAATGATCGAAAAGTTAATTTCTAAATAATTCGTTGAATATTTTTTCCGGACAGATACTTTCATTTTTTGTTCTAGTCATTCATGTGTTCCTATTATTATTGTTACTTACCAATCCTAAAATGAATTTTATTTTTTGTATAAGTTTGAACTTGTTGGTTTTGTTTTTGTTTTTTCTATGTTATTATTATTAAAATTTCCCAAACAGTCACCTTCAATTTTTCCATATTTCGGTAGAAGACCCCGAGGAGCCAAAATAATTTTTTTGCATTTTGCAGAGTTGACTGTTAGGGCGGCAAATTGGGAATTTGCCTAGGGCGGCAATTTGGCTAGCGACGGCCCTGTAAAAACTGTTTCCATTTGCTCAATTCACTATCACTATTCTCGGCGCATCTTAACCACAAATCGAACGGTGGTCGCATGTTGCTTTTTGATCATGGGCGCCCGCAGAAATTTTTCTCAGGGGGGGCAAAATGAAAATTATTGAAAAACGATAAGGCGTCCATGATTGTCATTGAAAACCAGAAAATTGTTGAGAATTCCATGTCCTTTGGATTGAGAAAGTAATATTGAGGGTGTTGTTCTGAAAAATGGGGCAATCAAAATCTTCCCCTGCCCCCCCCCTGCGGGCGCCCATGTTTTTGATAATTTATTATTGCCATCAACTTAAAGTTCTTCGATGTTTCGTGAAGTGGCATTTTGAACATTTTCTGGCACAGCTTTGTTAGAATACTTCGTGTTCAGTTGATGACACGCGTATCTCAGAAACCTTTAAGTTTCAGCCATAATAAATGATGAAAAAGGAACAAAATAACCCATATCAAATTTGTAGCTGACGATAATGGCTGAATCTCAATTCAGAGCAGAAAGACTTGCTGGATGAAGCTCCATTCAAGAATGCTGTTAGCTCATAAGTTTGGCTGTAATTATACGAGAAGAGCGAAATATATACTTTTGATCTTGATTTCCAAAGGAAACATTTCTTATCTGTTTCCTTCAATAAATACTTGGTTTTTTCAACGTAAACATATCGAATATGTTTATAATATAGTTATACATTTCTGTATCCATAATGAACCGTCATAATTATTTTTGTATCGCCGATGAAGAAGAACAAATAATGGTAAACGTTAAAATTAGTTTATGATGATGGATTATATGTGATAATATTAGATTTATATCTAAATACAAAAATAAAGAGTTCTCATATAATAATGAATTATTTTCATTGCACAAAATAAGAAAATGGGTATCGTTATTACCTTGTGCCATTCTCCTAAAGTTATGCGATATTTGCTTGTGACGACAGAAGAACCTGTTCCTAAATCGAATGCAAATTCAACATATCCCTCAATGAGGTAGAGGACCATGAAGTCACCATATCCATCAGATCTGTGTCCATTGTAAAGTAAAAGTCCATCAGGGGAATTAGGTTTGAATGTTATTTCGAAATCAAGCCATGTAAGAGCTTCTTCGCCCAGTCCTAGAATTGTTCAAGTAAAAATATTAGGAGAAAATAAACCCAGATTTTAGTCCAATTAATTAATCTTTTCAAGTGGTCAAGGCCCTATTTTCTGATAAAGTTCTATATATGAATCCGACAGATAAAATATCTGCTGGAGAAATTTGTCGGGTCCCTCATAAAATATCAATCAGAGAGCTATCTACAATTTCATAGAAGGTCGCCGGTTTGGACGTTTGCTTGTACTTGTTGAAGAATAGTAGAAGGAAAATCCGACCATAGGTGTTTTCGAAAATTATAAGAGATTTTCAATTTGGTGCTACTCCCATTGAACCAGTAATGAATTCTGAAAAAAAATTCAAGAAAATTTTTTCGCCGGAAACTAAACCATCCATGCTTAATCCAATACTCAGATTATTGAATTTTCTTTGTCAGATTACAAGATCTATGATTTTTACAAGTTTTGGAAGAATTTAGTTATTATCACGACAAAATACTTAATGAAACCAATTTTTTCTCTGTATGGCATACTTCTTTCAAAAAAAGAGCAAACCAAAGAATTCATGTTTTATGTACCTTTTTATGTACTATTTTTCTGAAATACGGTCTTATTTTTATCAATTTCGTGATAATATTTGATGTTAAACAGCTGAAATTTTATATTTTATAGCTTTTTGTTCAACACTCTTCCATTGTTAACCCTCAGCAACAGACAAACCCGAAATCGAAGTTTGAAATCAGAGATTCAAACTTATTTTCATTCTGAAAGGGATCACAAAATTGTCGAAACATTCTCTTCCTTAGGTAGACTCGGAAGTGAAATATAAGCTTCATTAAGATGTATAAATTATAAAAAGTATTACCTCCTTGCACATGGTTGCGATAGATTTGCGGCAATGTGCTAAACCTAAAATTTTCAAGTCGTTTCCAGTAATGTGGAGAATATTTTATTTGAAAAAAACACAAATTGATCAAATGATAATAGTAACTTATTGTTATTTGAACTGAAAAGATTAAATTACCCGGTGATAATATATTACTATTTCATGAATGAATATAAGAAAGACATCCGAATCGAATACTCGATAAGCGTATAGAAATTTATTACCAACTAATCATTTTCTGGTTAAGAATTTTTGAAATTCTTACACTGATTTGACTCCGGTCGATATATTCCTCATTGAAAAAAGGAAGTATTAAATAATAGTGTGATTTCACACTAATTCTGTACCACAATATAATTAACTACTTATTTAGATCTTCGAAACCTACTCCAGAAAAATAATCAACTCGAGTTCTATTTCACTATGTTTTAGTCAACAGGATAGCGTGCAAGGAAATTGCCAAGCTTGTCTCTAACACTGTGTCCTGCGTGAGCGAACTATTGCGAGCGATGCGAGCGACGCGACCAAACGCGATTTATCAAACCTTGGAATATAATAGCGCTGTCCTACGTGCAGTCGTATCGGTCGTAGAACTGTTTCAGGCGAATTTCGCGCTCTGTCGGCGATCAAATTATTTGATTTTTCCGAGCGGAATTCGCGCGAAATTCAGTAGTTCTTGTTGATGCAGGCACGTTTACTTCGATCGCTCTACAATGAATGATTTCAAGGAAGTTCTAATACTGGCTGTTAGAATTTCCAGTATACTCTGGGACAAGACTGATAAAAGATATCATAATCGACTGTTGGTGGATAGAGAATGGAGTAGAATTGCCCATGAACTGGGGGAAACAAGCAAGATTGAAAAATTAACTATAGTATTATATAGGTACACTGAGAGAAGTGTTTATTTGATATTATCGAAAATGCATTATAGTAAATAAATCATTTATTGGATATATGGACAAACAAATATTTGTTTCATGGAAATAAATAATTTAATTGAAATCCCACCAATAATCATCATTTATTATTACACTTTAGTTATTTACGTGAAACTTATATTAATAATGCTGAAGAAATATCCTTTGAACGAAATAAATATAGTTGAGGTTAATATATCATTGATATTGATATTTGAAATAAAGTGGGAAAAAAAGAAAAATCAAAATGATATAATTAACTTTTCTTATGATATCTCAATAACCGGCCCTGATAATCTCGATTTGTTTGAACTTCTTGATAATGCTTCTATGCATGCAACTTTTTCTCCATTTGACCGACCTTCTAACTCTTATGGTTTAAAAGTTACCAATACAATCCCATTAAAAAAGTGGCCACCCTGTATAAAATACATTGATATCGACAACTCTTACTATCTCATCTCATCTAAGATACGGGAAACAATATATTGAATTTTTTTCACGATAATATGGATATTTGAGTTATTATTTGAATAATATGTATATTAATATATTATGTACCCAAATTATCAATACTTGGCCATTCATTCAATTTATTGGCTTACAAGACAACAACACATTGGCAGTGCTGTCGCTAAGGGGTAGTCAGGGTAGGCTCAGGCGGTCACCTAGGGCACCAAAATTCAAGGGCGGTTTTCAACCTAAATGGGGGACGTACTGGGGATAATTATCCTCCCCCCCCCAAGATTTTCAAAATAGAAAATTTCAGAATTCTCGCAAAGACGAAGAATGAAAATTTTTCCATAAAATGAACCAATAACCATTTTACTTTCCTTCGAAATCTACACGTCAGTAAAAAATCGGGCCCCTTTACAGTTTGAGTTTATTATCGCTTTCAAGATGGGTATACTTTTATTGCACTATGACTTACGAGCTCGCCTTTGTCCGGGGTTTATTATTTTCCTCTTTCTATCCGCTTGTTATTGGCATGGCCCCTTATTTGCCATCTGTGATTTTTGCATTCGGTTTTTTGTATCATTCTCGTCACAAAATTTCAATATGTAGTTATCAAAGAACTGAACCGAGTAATTCGCATCGAAAAATTGTCTGAGCTGTGTTATACAATTTATTTTTTCTCATTCAAATTGCGATTTATTTGTGAAAACATCAGTTTTGAATTCACTATATCTACAGGGTGTTCCTAAAGGTACAAATGAAAATGACATATTTCTCGCATCATTTCAAAAAAAAAAAAGTCGCTTTGTTTTTGAGATACAGGTGTTAAAGTTAGGGTTTTTCTCTAATAGTACCTTCTCTTCACAATATTTTCAACTTGAATTGGCATAGATATTTCTATTTGAAGTTTTCATCATGTGATATTCTAATTTCGAATGCAAATCTACAGGATGATTTTTTTTGGAAGAGTGCCTACCTCTTTCCTCCAGAATTATTTTTTGTGAACCACTGGTAGTTTAGAAAAATTTAAAAAGAAACTCTGATTCAGTACTATACTTTTTGGTTTTTATAGTTTTGTCGTATCTGCAATCGATTTCGAGAAAAAAATTCAAACAGCTCTCTATAGTAATTCTCAGGAGAATTGAAATTATTATAGAAATCCAGATAGGTAGCTGTGATAAATAAATTAATTTTAAGTTTTGGTACTTATTTACCAACTCTGTAGCGAAGATTAATGAAGATTCGATAAACTGGTTAAGCATCACAAAAAGGTATGACTACAAGAAACACCTGTAATGTACCTGTATCTCGAAAACGAAGCGTTTACGCGCTCATGTTTATGGTACATTTCATTTTAAAAATTATCCAAAAAATCTCTCATTTTCCTTCCTAACTACAATTCAGGAACACCCAGTATAAGATAAGAACAAACGAATTGGTAATAAAAAAAAATTATTTTGCATATCTCTTTTTCTCACATTATAGATATGAGTAAACAATGCCGTCAAAAAATTTTTTTTCGATTACCCCCCCCTAGAAAAAAAGTTCTACGTCTTTGATTTATACGGATTTTCTTTAAAGGAGCCTCTGTTATTTAATTATGTCATATAAAATCGTATTTTTCAATTTAAAATCAAATTTATCACGACGACTTTTTGTCATCAAAAAATGTCCTGCATTGTTTCAAAGTACGACGCTCTATTTAGTGAAGAGACAACGTAGTTCTTAAAGGTGCAAAAAGTCTTATTTTATTAACTTTGCACCCCTACAATTTGGCGCCCGGCAAAATGCCGGTATGCCGCTCTTGGCGGCGGCCCTGCGTCCAGGTAGCTTTACCTCAGGTTAACGTATGTACATCAATAAAACACCCTGTATGTATTGTAGGTTAGAAAAACGAAACCCAGTGGAAAAAACGAAGCAAAACGCTATAGAAATAAAAATGGCAGGAGCTTCGATCCTAAATTCATGTCATGTTGTTATTGGTGCTTTTTCAGCATAGGCGCCGAAAATTGTTTTCTTCAGGCGCCAAAATTACTCGCACCGGCCCTGGCTGCAGTTGTAATAGAAACGTCAGGAAAAACTGACTGGATCAAATTTAATGCAACTGTTGAATAATCTGGCTTTGAAAGCTTCCAACATCTTCATTTCAAATATGAGAATTTCATAGGTTACTAATGAATAAAAACAATATAGATAAAATCTGTTCAAATATATGTAGTTATTTAGATATGTGAAAAAAAAAGTTATTTCAAATTAAACTCACCCTTGTATCGTAAATGACTAGATCCATTGAATGCAGGAACTTGTAAATCAACACGAATTTCGCATAAATCACCGGAAAATCCTAAGGGGCAAAGACAAACAGCGGAATCCGTTCCAGTTAAGCATTTGCCTCCATGTTGGCAAGGTACTCGGCTACATCGATCAGCTCTACATTCCTCTGACAGAAAAAGTTATGAAATAGCTTTCAGTTAGTAACATGAAACAGATTTGAATATACATAGGAATAAAATTTTCATTGTTATTTTCAAAATGATTTTTCTGTCATTCATCACCTTGGATGATCGTCAAGCCATCGCTCAAGCGACAGAACTTCGTGTTATAAACAACAGGAAACTGTGGGAACAGGTTTAGTATCCAAGAGAAGGACTTGGTCTAAAACTGTTTCTTCGTTATCCCTCAGAATGATTTGTATACAGGGTGTTTCCTAAACATGCGGCAAAAATTCAGGGGGTTGTTTCTTGGACTATTTTAAGCATGTTTTGTCCTTGGATGATTTTTGAAAAACCTCTTTGTTTCGAAGATACAGGGCGAACAACATTTTTCATATTTTTAAAATTAATAATAGTTTAAATAAAAATTAACATACGGAGATCGCTGGATTGGAAGAGGTGGACCTCATTTATGGCCTGCTCGTTCCCCGGACTTAAACCCCTTAGATTATTTCCTATGGGGCCATCTAAAATCATTAGTTTATACCACTCCAGTAGAAAATGTGGAAGACTTGCGAAATCGGATCATTGCTGGGTGTAACTTAATAAGAAATGATCCTGGTGTTTTTGAAAGGGTTCGGCAGTCAATGAGGAGAAGATTGGATGCTTGTATGCTGGCTAGAGGTGGTCATTTTCAACAGTTTTTGTAGGTTGAGTTGAATTTTCATATAATTTTTCATAATAAAATGTTATTATCTGAAATTTTGTTTCCCCTATATCTTCGAAACAAATAGGTTTTTCAAAAATTATCAAAGGACAAAATATTCTTAGAATAGTCCAAGGAACAACCCCCTGAATTTTTGCCGCATGTTTAAGAAACACCCTGTATATAAGGGGTGATTCCCTCGATGATTAATGGTCGAAATTTATGGTAAGGAAATTCCTGGCCTTAAAATGGCTGTTCTCTTCTATTCTTTTGAATGATCTCTATGAATTAGGGGAAATTTCAGAATTGATAATAATAATAATGATAATAAACCGACTTTATTCAACAAATGTACATACATTTGCCCCGAAAAGGCGAAGATTAGCTGAAGCTACTCTTAAACTCTTAACCTTTCTGCACTATGACTGAAATAACTCGCTAAGTTTGCGATATGCCCGTTCGTTGGAGAGGGATGTTTCTATTTTACAAAATACGTCCCAAACCGAAACATAATCCAAATAACAAAACGAAACAAAGAATTGGTCAAGTCCTTAACTTTATACCTTGCTTCCCTCGAAAATTGTACCAGTGATTTCTTACTGCACTTCGGGCACTGCCCGAAACGTTGCCTATCAAATCACAGTTCTAACGTAAACAATATAGTTATTTATAATACAAGTTCAGAAGGCATTGATATTCTTCCACGAGTTCAAAATTCATTCATTCAAACCAAGGAAGCCTTCGAAACCTAGAGGGGGTAAACGAGGTGCTAAAGCGAACTCATCAAAAGCAGAAAAGAATATTTCAAAGAAGTACAAGTAATATTGAGCCAGGGATTGCTGATGGTTAAACTTTTTGGAGCAACTGTCTACTCTGACTTGTGACAAGGGATATAACTCTTCTGGTTTTTATTTTGAATACTATTTGTGCGGATTTCAAATACGCTACTTGAAATTTTTTAATGAGAGTTTGAAAATCAAGTTCAGAATTTAATTTTCTTTTTCATGTCCGAGTAATGGAAATATTTAGGTGATACGAAGTGGCGAGTTTTTGAAGGAACGAGTGGTAGAATGAGCCTTCTGTACGAGTATTATACATTATTTTCTCTAATTCATTTCATTTTTATCGAAATTTATGAAATATTTCCATAAATATCATTTAGTGATTTTTGCATTGAAAAAGGTTGGTTGGCAGAACTGATTTCTTTAAGGCAAATTTATGAATTGACAGATAAAGCCGTGGCGGAAAGTTCGGAGTACCAACATATAATAATGAAATATAACTATGAAAACTGTGCGTTTCTGATATATTCTCGCACGATTTTGTTCTACAAGATGTGGAAGAATGAACGGAATAACCACAGAATTAGAGAAAATATATTCAGTAACAACCCTGAAATCAAATTTCTTCTCACAATAAAAAGTGATTTCTTGATTACCCCACATGCTGGGGGTAATCTAGGACACCAATGGTTTTGTTATTTCTTACTCACGAATGCAAGAGCATGATCAGTTCAAGTTGTCATTTATTAAAAAATTATTTTATCAACTTGTGCATGATGACATGCGTTAACAAAAATGTTTTATGGGCATAGTAACGTAGCCAGGGGGTCCGGACCCTCCCCGAATATTTTTCAGAAATACAGGATTCTGATTTCCCCGAAAATACTCTCAACTTTTCCAAATTGAATATTCTATTTCATTGCATATTCAGAGGTATCTCTCAAATCATATGATCATTTGGTGTACATTCTCTAAGTTATCTTGAGTAGTCCTCGAGTTGTTTGCTATTTCTCGGAAAAAATAAACGATGAAGGTCTATAAGAAATTGTATATTTCACGAGCTTAATATTTAAAATCAGATCTATGGAGTATATACCGAGTAATTTTTCATGTTGAATAAATCAAAAATCTCAAAAAAGAAACATCTCATGGATAAATATTTTGAATAAAAGTTTGATGGTTTGGAGGGCGAAATCCTCTTATGCTAGGACCTCTTTCAGATTACTTCCCCCTTGTGGGAGTGCGGGTGTTTCAAATAGGAATCCCTGTATGTTATTGCAGATTCATATTTAACGGCAAAAAAATACAAAAGATTTGTGAAAGGGTTACCAGTACCTCGAACCCCTATGTCAAATGTGGTTCAGCGGACAATGAGTCACAATTGTACTTTTTCAAAAACCATTTACGAAAAATTCATTTGATTGACCGGTAGCGAAATTCAAAACAAACTTTTCAATTGATACTGCCTGCTACTTCCCGATCAAAAAGCCCTTTTGTTTCGACTGCTCTGCTCCAAACATAACCCTTCCTACAATCTTCGTTGAAGTTTCAATCTCCTGCACTTTGATGAATACTCTGCTAAATATTCCTTTAATTCCTTGGATCAATGTCTCTTGAAATGATTAATGATTTATAAAAAGGAAATTTTATGATTAACCAATTAAAATTTAAAAATGTAAAATCTCTGCTTCTAAAATCAATGCCTTTCTCCAATTTATATCTTGAAGTCTATCCCCTTTTGTTTCCGTTGGCTTCTTTTTTTATAATTCTTAAATGCCGATCTTAGGTAGGTATGTAATTTTTTACGATTCTATCTCGGATTATATCCAAACTATAAAATTTATGCTTTTTAAACCCTAAAATTAAATATCTTCTTTTTTTTTTGGGTGGTTCATTGACCAAAATATTGAAAATTTGTACCTATATTATTATACAGGCTCAATATTAAATTATTTTTGACTCTATACGATGGTCCGAAAGTGGTGAAACATAATACCACCCTGTTTTTAAATGGAATGCCCAATTTTTTTATCTTACTCATCATTTCTATGAAATTCTTATTTCGAAATACTCCACTTGTCATCATTTATTTGTGATACTTTTTGACGTAGGCCACTTTTTTCGAGAAATTTCATGAATATAATGGTTTAAAATAGAGATTAAATTTTGAGATCCGTTCGAGATAATTGTATAATTTTTTTTATTGAATTCCCAAAAAATTGTCAAGTCTCCTGCAAATGTACGGAATCACTTTACAGGTGGTGTGAAAGAAGCTGTTATTTTCAAAAAGACCTTTAAGAAAAGAATAGTTTTCTAAATCATTCGCATTTCAAGTATTGTACGGGGACTGGCAGTATACTTTCCAAGCATACAGTTTCAAAGGGATAAGATTACTCAACTCTGCATAATACCTACTAATGATATCCATGCACTTCTATATCATCCAAGCTTTCGGTAATAATTTGTTACCTTTTTCAAGGATCTGTAATATATACCTATTTAAAATAAGTTCGAAAGTGCGCGGTTACACAATGTTATGCCCAAATTGTTGTTAATAACCAATTTTTGTTAGTGAAAACAAATAATGTATGGAACTTGTTCTAATCATGGCCTACTACCAATTAAAAACAGCTGAAACAATTCAATAATTTATCAATTACCTATTCCTGAACCCTTAATTGCTTCTCCTTTTGGCTCGAGTCCAAAATTATAAACATGATCGTTTATTTCCAAGTGACGAATACAACCCTTGAAACCACTTTCAACCGGTAATTTGTCTGCCAAATTTGTTGTATTTCCTGGCCCACCAATGAATACTGGTTCTCTAAAGGTGATTCTTGAAAAAAGTCCTTTTGATCGACCCTGAGCATGATGTTTACCATTGAGTTGCAGCCAAGCATCCCATCTATGTCTGAATAGTGTTATATGATTCCATTGATTCAATAGTACCGTCTCTTCCGATTGTACAATTCCCATTCCAGAGCCACAATCAAACCTAAAAGTAAAATCGAAGTAGAATGGAAATATAACAGTCCTACTTATTGGACTTATATTTTTACGGAAAAAGGATAGATAATCCACGAACAACGAATTGTGATTTCGACAAGTGACCTAAATAATTGAATTGGAACCACTCTGGTTATTCTAATTCACTCCATCTAAAAGTCTAAAATAAAATATTTGAAAAATCCTTCACCATCACTATTTGATATACATTAACAATTTAATATGAAAATACAATTTTAAATTGACAAAATATTGAAATCCAATAAAAATAAATATAAATTATGCAAGACTGTACAAACTGAGTAAACGGTTAATAAATTAAGTAACAAAAGTAACAGACAAACCTTTCACAATTGCAGTATTTTCAATACAATTTTTCCCCCTAAAAGTCTTATTGTTCAAAAAATTTACTGAAATCAGAATCTTTTATATTTATTTGCATTTTAGGAACCAAATTAAAAAAAAAACTGCTTATCTGGTACGGATTTACAGACATCGGATTTACAGACAATAGGTAGTCCTAGATATTTGCTGTTACTGTTCTGTGAAATAAGTATGCAAATCAACATTTAGGGTAAAAATATAGTGGAGTGGTGAATGTTGAGCTTGTTTTTCCTTCAAATACCGGTAGGATATTTGAATCAATCTCTTACCTCTTATTCACTACGCGGATACATTCAATCTTTTTGATACAAAGTAATGATTTATTGATTAGAGACAACAAAAACCGAAACATAAAATGAGTCTAGAGTTCATAGCATTATTCGCAATTGAAGTTTCTGTTGACCTACCTGAATTGAACACGTCCTTGATATAATAATAAAGCCATAAAGTCTCCAACCATATCATCTCTTTCACCAGTCAAAAGAATTATGCCATCATAGGATTCAGGCCGCAATTCAACTACCAATTGTACGTGCTTATAAGCGCCGCTAAGAGCTGGAAATGCCAACCAGCTTGAACCCTGGAAACGTGGAGATCGGACATCCAAGTCTAGAAAAAAAACGACTGTTTTCAACTGAACCTATTCAGTAATGAAAAGAAAAAGCACTAAACGGTTGTTTTATTTCTATCAAGTCCCAATAATTTGTATCTCAATATTTAAAAATTTACTCAGTAATAATAATAACTATATAAGTGTCAGAAGCATTTCATTTTTATTGTGCTTTTTTATTATGTTTCGATTTCAGAGCGAGTTTAGTGTTGTAGACATAAATATTGAAGGAATTTCTAAGGACAAATGCGATTTTTTGTCTAAATTGGCCATAGACAATGATGCGGAGGTGATCCTTCTACAAGAAACCCACACGGCAACAGCAAAACAACTCCGTGAAAGAGGATTTATAACAGGTTATGTATTGATAGATTACCTTTTGAGTCCTGTTTATGGTCTAGCTTGTTATGTTAAAAAATCATTAATTACTAATGTTGAATTGGTTCGGAAAGGTGAAGTTGACGGTGTGTTTTTTATAGCCTTCAAATTTTGTAATATTTTTGTCATCAATATTTACAAACCCCCTAATACTCTTTGGCCTAGAAATTTCGATGTCATTTTCCCTCATCCTTCAATTTATTGTGGTGATTTCAATTGTCACCATTTGATGTGGGGCTATGCAGTTAATGACATGAATGGTATAGCATTAACTGAATGGATTGAAGATAATAATTTCAATCTGATTTTTGACGCAAAAGATAAACCAACTTTCCATTCTTCTAGATGGAATAGAGGATATAATCCAGATTTGTGTATAGTTTCTGCAGATACTGATTCTAAACCTCTTCCTGTTAGACGTAAGGTTCTCAATGATTTCCCACATAGCCAACACAGACCAATTTTAATTCGTATAGGAAACATTATTCACATTAATGTTTCTTTACCTAAGGCTAGATGGAATTTCAAGGAAGCTCGTTGGGATTGTTTCAAAAATAAAATAGATAGTGATATTAGATGGTTTCGTCCATGTTCTCAGAATTATTTTAGGTTTGTGGGTGTAGTGAAAGCTGCTGCGAAAAAATTCGTCCCAAGGGGATATCGTCAGAATTATATTCCTGGTTGGTCTCCTGAGACGCAAATGTTGTATGAGGACTATAAAAAATCACCGACTTCCCAAAAAGCGGAAGATTTATTGAAATCTTTGAATACAGGTCGTAAGGAAAAATGGAATTCTGTTTTATCTAACATGAACTTCACTCATTCTAGTAGAAGTTCCTGGGATGTTCTACGGAAATTAGGTGAAGCTGCTCCTATTGTTGAATCAACTTCTAAAATTAATCCAGAATTAATTGCTCGTCGGCTTGTGGGCGTTTCTAATTCCGTAAAAATTTCCAGATCTGAGGTAAAAGAGATGAGGAAAAATTTACATAGGTTGAGATCATCGTCATCTGTTGTAGATGTTATTTCTCGTCCATTCAGTTTGGAAGAGTTGACATCTGCAATTAAATGTACAAAAACTAGAAAAGCTGCCGGTTTCGATGGAATCTATCCTGAATTCATGAAACATTTGGGGACGAAGGCCTTATCTTGGCTTTTGTCCTTCTATAATGATATATTGAGTTCAGGTATCTTTCCAAATGAATTTCGTAAAGCAAAAGTAATTGCTATGATATTTTGAAGTCAGGTAAAAATTCTTCCGATCCAAGTAATTATCGCCCGATAAGTCTTCTGAGTGTTCCTTTTAAAATCTTGGAAAGGTTGATTCTATTCAGGATTGAACCTTATGTTGAGGATGCTCTGCAAAATTGTCAAGGAGGTTTTAGGAAAAATAGAAATTGCTCCGATCAAGTACTTAGTTTAACTACCTTCATTGAATCAGGTTTCAATGATAAGTTGAAAACAGGAGCTGTCTTCTTAGATTTGTCCGCAGCTTACGACACTGTGTGGAAGGATGGTCTAATTAAAAAACTACATGATCATTTGAACTATGGAAAAATGATTCGTTTAATCGAAAACATGTTGTCTGATAGGAGACTTCGTGTTTTTGTTGATGATAAAAGTAGTAGTTTTAAAACTTTGAATAATGGTCTTCCGCAGGGATCGGTTTTGTCTCCCATACTTTTTAATTTATATTTGTGTGATATCCCAGTTACTTCATCTGAAAAATTCATTTATGCCGATGATATTGCTCTTTTGTTTCGTCATTCTGATTTTGGAATTATTGAAAATACTTTCAATGAAGATCTTAAAATTATGGAAAATTATTTTCTTGAGTGGCGCTTATGCCCTAATCCAAATAAAACAGAAGTCTCCTGTTTCCATTTGAATAATCAACAAAAACACAGAAAATTGAGAGTAACTTTCAATAATTCCGTCTTGAATCATAATTTTGCCCCCAAATATCTTGGAGTTAAACTTGATTCTTCTTTGAATTTCAAGGTTCACTTAGAAAATTTGCGTTTGAAATTAAAGTCGAGGAATAATATCCTCCAAAAATTAGCAGGATCTTCATGGGGTGCTGATGCCAACACTCTTCGTACAGCAGCTTTGGCCTTGGTTTTTTCTGCTGCTGAATACTGTTGTTCTATTTGGTTTAATAGTGCTCATGTTCATAAAATTGATGCACAGCTTAATGTTTCTATGAGAATTATTAGTGGGACTATTAGATCTACTCCTTTAGTTTGGTTACCGGTGCTATCACATATAGTTCCACCTCATATTCGTAGACAGGTTGCAGTCAAGAAATCTTGGGATAAATTTCATTTCTATCCGAACTCATTTCCTATTTTATCCTATTTCCCAGATTCTAGAACTGCTAGATTGAAATCACGCAAACCTTTATGGACTAACACCTTCCTTGAATTCAATGAAAGCGACAAGGAAATTTGGCGTTCGGGATGGACTTCTTCTAACGTTTTCAACAAAAGTCTTATTGTTGATCCCTCAGAAAAAGTTCTAGGTTTCAATCTTCCTAGGAAAATTTGGTGTATTTTGAATAGACTTAGAACTGGTCATGGTCGTTGTAATAGTACCCTCTTCAAATGGCGTTCTATTGATAGCCCACTATGTGAGTGTGGTGTAGAAGAGACCATTGACCACTTGGTGAATGATTGTCCGATTCATAAATTTCATGATGGTTTCCAAGCTATCCATTCAGTTTCAGATTCTTTTTTAGAATGGGTAGTTAACTTCAAATCGATATAATGAAAACTAATATTTAGTACTCCTTTCTGCTTCTTTTCTTTTTGTTTTAGGATCCAATTGGAAATTATAGAGTCGTCAACCGAAAAGAGAGGATAAAGGAAATTTTGTTTTGGTTGAAGAGGAAGTCCTTCAATATAAATTATGTCAGCTTATTCTGTAAACGTTTACACAAACCAGTCACTACACCGATACGGGGAGACAGAGTTTTTGCTGAGGTTTTTATCTGTTCTCTTGTATCATACGTTGAAATGTATGATGCCCCGTTACATTTCCTCTGCTAATACTGAGATCCATCGACACATATGCTTGATTGTTTGAAATTAATATTTTGTATTGCTCTTTCTCAAAAGAATATATATATATATATATATATATAACTTACTTAGTTATAATTTCATTCATTGCTCTCTAGAATTTTTGTTCACAATATTTGAGGGATTCTGCCTAAACAAAGCTTGTGCGCAGACTTCCCTCGAAGAAAAGACCGTCAAATAATTTCGGTTCCTCGAGAATGAGCTTTTTCATTTTCAACTTATTGTTCTGAATCAATTTCTTGAAGCTACAGGGTCAGGAGTTGTACACTTTCGTTAGAAAAAATGGTACAAATCGTTGATTCATACTGAAGCTAGAAAGCGGTATCCTCAAATTGAGATTGTTAAAGGGTCTGGTTTTGTATAGTCTTGTTGAATAGTCTTGGTTTCTTCAAAAAAAATTTTCTAATAGTTTTTTGCACTTCCGGTAAACAATGGAATAGTTATTTATAATACAAGTGCAGAAGGCATTGGTATTCTTCCACGAGTTCAAAATTCAAAAATGAGCCACGAAGTGGCGAGTTTTGGAATGAACGAGTGGTAGAATGAGCCTTCTGTACGAGTATTATACATTATTTTCTCTAATTCATTGCATTTTCATTGAAATTAATGAAATATTTCCATAAATATAATTTAGTGATTTTTGCATTGAAAAATGTTGGTTGGCAGAACTGATTTCTTCAAGGCAAATTGATGAATTGACAGATAAAGCCGTGGCGGAAAGTTCGGAGTACCAACATAGAATAATAAAATATAACCATGAAAACTGTGCGTTTCTGATATATTCTCGCACGATTTTGTTCTACAAGATGTGGAAGAATGAACGGAATAACCACAGAATTGGAGAAAATGTTATTATAGGACCTCCCCATACGATAATGCAGTAAGTCAACCGTTTCTACAAGAGAATTTTAGAGGAGATATAGGATATTTTGATCTAATTTGTCCCTGAGGATATAAATTTATGATATAATTTCCTCACCTTTCCGCATAGCGAATTGATATGATGGTTCCATTTTGAATGCCGATCAACAATAACTTCTAAATATTTTATTCTGTCGGGTTTTTTCGAAAAAGTCACGAAAAATGTTTTAGATGCGTTCAATCTTACGAGACATCCACTCAACCACCTTATCATATACTTTTTCCCTTACAATCACTGCTATACACGTACTTGTTCCACGAATTATACCTAAATATAAAATATGTCTCATCAGCGAGAGATGGTACACGTCCCTTTTTCATCGCTAGATGAATTTCGTTATATCAATATCAAAGAAAGAATCGATCCCAGAACCGTACCTTGTAGCACACCGATCTTCGACGTCAGGTTAAAGCTGTATGATTCATTAACGATTGTCTTCTGTTTTCTATTTGATAAACAGCTTTCTATCAACATTATATCTTTCTATTTTGTGCCAAGGCGGTCAGATTTTCATAATAGCTTCTCATGAGATACCGTATCAAATGCTTCTTCAAGACCTAAAAACACATCCAATATTTTATTATTATTTTGCCAATTATTGTGAATTTGACTATTTAGTTCGAAAACTGCGTCATTGGTACTTTAATCCTGTCTAGACCCGAACTGATCATTTCAATTAAATGAGATGACCTATTCAGAAAGTCCCAAAACTTGGACAAGAAAAGTATGTACGTGTTCTAAGCGTCATCCTTACTCAACACCTCACCCCATCCCACCGACTCCAAGAAACCGTTCAGTTTGTTGAAATTTGTTATTTTGCTATAACTATTTGTTTCATGTTTTGTACTATTTATATTTGTCCACCGAATATTCTTTTAAATTCCAATCATATATTGGTCAGTCAATGAATAACGGAACACAAAAGGATTTATTAACCCATAGAGCTTGGTTATATTCATTGATCTGACAAAAAGTGATCAATGAAAGTAGATATTATTCAAGGCAACCGCGCGTTTGTATTAAAACATCCCTAAATTTTTCTCAAATTTTTCAGTGTTGATTTCTAATTTCTTCGGTCCATAATTTATCAGAATATATATTCTGATAAAATTTTATTGTAAACTCAATGAAGATGAATTCTTTGATTTTTAGCTGGTTAAATTCTCGATGGAATTTTTGTGCTAGACCAGAAATGTACAAAATATCAACTTCTTTCCAAACATTTTTGTATTCGAAAAAATCGAAAGTTTCTATTGGATTACAAACCTTTATGGCAGTTGGTTCCTACTTTTCCCAGAGGACACAAACACGATTGTCTCCCTTGTGCATTCCTCACACATATTCCGCCAATTCCACAATTCAATATGCACGGCCCAGTCGTTGAAATGGAAGCTGTAGTTCTTTTTTCATCTACTGAAGACACTTCGGTGAGTTTTTGTTCTAAACTAGGCCCTTGGCTAGTGATTTCTGATATTTGTAAATTGGGTATATCGTTACTATATGTGTTGTTTTCGTTTACTTCGGATATGTCAAGGACGGCATCCTTCTGATAGATGACATCAGAATAGTTGAACTTTGTTTGTGGAGATGTTGATGAAACAAAGGTCGAATTGATTTCTGTAAAAAAAAGTTTTTCATTTAGTTTATTAATTTTTTATCTTTGATTTTATTTCGAACGAAAAAACATCAATTTCTACAATAAATGATTTTTTTTGGTATTCAAGAATGGACAGACTCATTACAACATTCATTTTATTTGCTCAGTCTGAGAACATGTTTTTATAGTAGAATAATAAATCTGATAATGAGAATCTAATAAAAAATTATATAAAATGTAGCACAGATGTAAAATAGGTACTAACAAAACAAATCTTATTGATTATTTTTTCCAAAAGTCAAAATCTGACATTTTGGTGGTTTCGACTAATAGCAATGGATTATTCTAGCCAATCATTCGAGATTATACTAATTATATAACTCTTAATTTGATGAACCAATGAAATCCGTGAATTTCACGTAGTTACTGCGTACTGATAGGTGAATATACCCTTGACGACGTGGTATAATCGTTTTGGTGTTTCGCTTCCTGCCATCTCATTTCCATAGTAACGTTCTGAGATGTTTGCCAAAATAAAATTAAAACTCAAGCTAAGTGAAATGTTATTGAATTCTGCAAAATGCAGCGCTTTGGTTATAGTAATTGGAATAGGGACGTTGCCTTTATTTTGAAATTGATTTTCATTTGTTGATAAGCCCTATATAAACACGAAAAAATATTCTCATGGAAAAATATAGAAAGTACCAATAAAAAATACGTAAATTAAAAAAGTTTTCAAAATTCCCGCTGAAACGCTCCATTCTGAAACGGTATTATTGGGATGTCACTGCATAATAGAGTCATCACCACAGACATACTAACTAGTTTATCTATGGCCACCACGTGCTAACGGTCTGTCGAACTGAACTGATATCAGCTGATATTGACAGTCAAGTCGGTTTGATTATATCATCTGACGTTCTAAACCATAGATAAACTATGTAGTTCTAGATGAGATTAGTTCGTCTATGTTCTAAACGTTTCAGTGCTATGACGTCAAATTGACCTGATTGGCGTTCGCATTCACGTGCTAGTCGATAAGAATTAACACAATTTTAATCAATTTCATGATATGATAATACGATAATGAAAATGCTATTTTAGTATTTTAAAAATGGCTTTTAATGTGAAAAACCTAAATTAATTTGATTTTATTATATGACGCAACATCCATATGGAAAATATCATTTGTTATATAATCGAAACGAATACAAACTCGAACATAGTCAATATATTTCGATTATACGAACCTCTTCACTCGACATAGTTCGCGAAACACCACTCTCTCGTCTACACGTCTCGTGACTTAGTGTATAATCGAATATTGTCTATGCTCTCGTGATATTATAACTGATTATATAACTCATGTTTTGATAAACCAATGGAATCCGTTAATTTCTCATAGTTACGGTGTATTGACAAGTGAATATACCCTTGACGACGTGGTAATATCGTTTTGGTGTTTTGCCTCTTGCCATATTATGATCATTTCCTTAGTAACATTCTTGGACGTTCGCCAAAAAATAAATAAAAGTCAAGCTCAGTGAAATGTCATTGAAATTTTCGAAATTGACCGCTTTGGTTATAGTTATAGAAATTGAAAAAATTATTCGTTATATTATCGTTACCAATACCAATTCGAGTATAGAGAACATATTTCGGGAAACACCACTCGAGTTGCGCTCTCGTGATGTTTCGCGAACTACGACTGGTGACTCGGTGTATAATCAAATATTGTCTATGATCTTGTGAGTACCGTAACATCATAAGGCAACTGGCCAGACGCAATAAAGTCTACTATGGGTACCAGGGCACTGTGGAGTGTAGTGTTGAAGGAAACGAAAAAGTCGATGAACTTGCAAAAAGTGCCGCAAGATCAACACCTGCTGGACCTGAGCCTTTCTGTGGGCTAGGAAAAGACCAACTCTTTCGAAGCGTCGAAGGAGACAGATGTGCGAGCATTGCTCGGTTATCTGAGTTGAAATTGGCGGTGTTTCACACGACGTTATAATTAGTGATTCTTGTTCGAGTTGTGCATAAGACCTTAGTGATCAATCTGTGTTAGTTTGGTGAATATCCATGGAGTTTTCAAAATGTTATTAACATAGGTAAACTGCGAACGAAAATCCCAAATTTCACATTGAGATTTCCGTATAAAACCTCGCTCATGAATAATATTGTTTCACCGACAAAAACTGCCTAATTCGACCCGAGGTATTGTTATTCATCGTCTTCGCCTCTTTTCTTCGACTTGAAAACACCATTTCAGTGAAAATTTAAAAATTATAATATCTACGTAAATTAAATTGGAACGTAGTTTCTAGAGGGTAATTTCGTCAAGAGTATTCCCTTGACCCCCATGACGAGTTACTATCCATTACAGCTCTTTTGGCGCCGTTTGTCAGGGAACCTAAAGATTTCACTTATCAGGAGAGCAGGAACACGCAGCGGTTTAAGTGATTTGCAAGTTGATTTGGCGCGGATTTCCCTTGAAATTCACAAGTACAGGTCGGTACTCGCAATTAAAAATATTTCCTCTCGTTGGGACTTAAAAAAAATTCACCTTTTTACAAGTTGCCGGTATATAACATCATTGAAATATTTCAAGTCCCATGAAATCAAGAGCTGAGACCATCAACCTGTACCGCCCTGTCACTGAAGAACAACTTGTGGAAACCCGAAGTCAACCACGCAGGGAGCAGGGGGTCCGGAAAGTATCACTTTGCGACAGATGTTCAAGATCTCTAGGTGCAAACTTATGCTTCTTTACAACGCTATTCTATAGTCTGTCCCGGCTTGCCTCAACTCCAGCAGAGCTACCCTTATTCCGATCTTTCAAACACTAAGGACTGGAGGTCCATCACAATATCGAGCCTCCTATTGAGGGTATTTAGCAAAATCGTCAACAAGAGATTCATTGGGTTACCAATATATACGAACCAGAGGGGCTTCGTTAGTGTGGATGGAGTCTTCACCAACAACATGCCCCTCCACACTATTGTAAAAGCTAAGAGAACAGCTAGACGGGGCTACTCCATAGTTGCTTTCGATATCTCCAAAGCGTTCGATACGCTGTCACATGCAACTGTGGAGAGAGCTCTAGCACGCAAGGGCATCGACAAAAATACTCGCAAGTACATCATGGCCAATTACAGAGAATTCTCAACTTAACCCTTCCTAACAAGAGAGGTACAAGGCAAGGCGACCCGATGTCCCCCTCCATCTTTAACTTCGTCTTAAACGAGGCAATAGAAGAGCTGGAGTATCAAAATGGCATCTCAGAGAATCAGCTGCATGGCATATGCGGACAACCAGTTGGTGATGGCAGATGATGCGAAGCTGGTGAGAAAACTGCTGAACATCTGTCAGGATTTCTTTGATCTGCACCACCTGAACCTTAACGTGGACAAATGCTTTGCCATATCTATGCGGAGAGCACCTGGACGGAGGCTGTTCGTATATTCGACCAGCCAATTTCACATCCACGGCGAACCAGTCCAACAAATAGGTGTGAAGGAAATGATGGAATACTTGGGTAATAAGTTCTCCATGTTCCATGGAAATATCTGAGTGCCCAATCTCCAATTTAAGAGCACAGGTGGATAGAGTCTATAGAGCCCCACTAAACCTGATCAAAATCTACACATATTCAAATTTCATCTGATTCATTCACTCATTGCAGAACCCCTGACTACATCTACAGACTCTGAAGGCAGCAGATGAAGCCACTAAGTGGGGCATAAAGAGAGCACTACATCTGCCCACCCACGTAAGCAATGCGGTCATCTATACACCGGATGATGAGACCGCCAAACACCACCACTGCCATAAAGGACAATAATAGGGCCGGTGAACTCCACCAATCTTACTATGGCACTGGACTGAATGCAATTAAGAACCACAAGTGTGGAAGGACTATGTACGGGCAATAGAGCTGCGGTCAAACTGCTTACCAACAGCAGGTCTGCCGTACAACCGAGGACCAGAAGCCGTTTGCCGTGCAGGATGTATGCAGCGTGAGTCACTCTCACATGCCCTACAAAGGTGTAGTCTTATGCACTGGTTGAGGATAACCAAGCCCAACTACGTTGCTTATCGCCTTAAAAACACAACGATAAAGAATGGCTGGCAGGTGACAAGAGATCCCAGATAAGTAACAGGGAAGGGAAACTTTTAAAACCCGACCTTCTTCTAACGAAAGATAAGCACGTCATAATATGTGACGTTTCAGTTAGCTGGAAGTGTCCAGAGCCTTTGAGCTTGGCTTATGCAGTTAAGAAAGCCGCATACTTCACTCCCACCTTCCTAGAGAAGGTTGAAGGACAATACCCCGATCAGATCATCGAAGTACTTCCGCTCGTTATGGGTGCTAGGGGAGGATGGTGACTTGAAAACCTGAACATCATAATGATGGTTGGCGGTATGGATGCGGATATTGGACCCATCAACTATACCGCTTTGAGGGGTGGCTGCATCATACACAAGCAGTTCAACCATGTGGTGTGGCGCAGTTCCCGTAGGGTTCGTATAGTTCGTCCCACTCAGTGGTAAAGCTTCAGCTGTTCTCGCGAGTGCGGGTACCGGTTGTGTGTTCGGGCTACTGGTGGGGGCTGTAGATGAGGTTCGAGAGAGTTTGTTCGTACGCTAGTGTTCGTGAACTTCGTTCGAGTAAACTTTTTTCACGTATCACTTCCAGATACTTGGCCTCGCTCTTTCATTCGATTCTCCTACCGACCGTCCGGGGATCTTTCCTCCTTCGGCTGAAAAGAACAGCCTTCTTCTTTTCAGGGTTCACTTCAACTTTCAATTAAGCGAATCAGAATTGAACGGAGTTATTTGCGTTAGCTTCTATTTGCTCGAGATCCGGTAGATCTATTGCCGAATATGAACAATGTACTTCTCGATCAAGATGGTTATTTCACCTTTTTCCTCGTCTATCCAATCTCTGCGGTAGGTCTATTAGTTGAGGTATGAGATGAGTTTGCCACACTAGCGCTACGTACACCGCATGCCTGTTCCTTTTTGTTACTGATCTGCATCCGGCTATCTCTAGGAATTTCGGTTTTTTTTTTAACTTACCCTCTACTCTACTCCAAACGTAAACGCATCTAGATCATCATATTTATAATTATAAACACTTTCTGTTTGAACTTATTCATTATATTATTGTTACAACTAGTATTGAGCTGTTGTTATATGTACACGTGCAAGTTGGAAAGGAAAGTAACCCCTCTCGTTTCAATGCTACTCGATATTCTGTGGTCATAAAATATTTCCAAAAAATATCTTTATCTTTTAACAATATACAACAGCCTAGAATGTAGCAATCCGTTTTCAATTCTTGCCTTTTTGTGGTAATTTTTATTGGGCGTCTTTGTCTTATTTGTTGCCTTCTTCGAGGTCTTAGAACGATCGTCTGAAAAACCGAAACGGGTTTGGCCTGCTGCTTTAGAGAGGTGCCCGTTTCGAAATGGAAACCATCGATTTTTTCTTGAAGGGATGGTTAGGACACCCCTCGTTTTTGGCAAGATAGGGCCCATTTCGATTAACACATTTCGGTGGGCTCTTTTTATCCATTAGACATTTTGTGATTCCATTATGACCTTCAGCAGACAACGTTTTTTCTCGGTGCATTGCATCTGTTTCCAGCGTGCCCGAACTTCTGTACCTATGACCAGTCCGGTGCTTCTGCGGAGCGTTTCAACGTCGGCGATTTATTTTATATGGCAAAATACAACCTTTATTCCTTGGTAGCTTTGATATTTTGAATCCTCTTGACATTTGACATCTGAACTTCACTTCTAGTTGTTTCTCATCAGAGATTTGGTTCGTATGGAACATGGAAGGGTAAATCCTCTAGTTGAGAGCTTTGACTCTTCGGGATTTCAATCGGAAACTCTTTTGAATAATTTGGTAATATACGACCAGTTATCTTTCTTCCGAAGGATAATTAATTGTGTCGGTTTGGGTTCGACCGAGAAATCAGTCTTCCTCTTTTTCTTTCTTGCGACGAGTTGGAATTTGGAATTCTTCATGATTGTCATCATTGAAAACTATCCCATCGGTAGTCTCTTTATTGTTTGCTGGTATTGGCTGGTCGACTGAGATGGTATTGACCTCATCTCCTTTGTTCAAGGGTGCTACAGAGAGGAATTAGAAAGCATCTGCTCTAACTTAACTGCAGTAATTGATATGTCACATGCTGAATTATACAGGGTTAGAACTATTTAGAGGGGCACTACAGGGATATCAAAAAACCGTTAGAGATACAGGGTGGCTCAAATTAAAAAAAGTTGCGTTATTTAGTAATTAGTGTGTTGGTGTTAACAGATCCAAAATATATCAAATGATTGCCGAGTTATCTCGAAAAAACTAAAAATCGAGATTTTTTTGTATAACCCATTTGTTTCTGGAGATAACTTCACAAAATATGGTTTGTAGCCATAAAAAATAAAGTAATTCCTCTTTCCATAAAAAACAGGAAAGTGGGTTCGGCACGTCAGGACAGGACAGGTCTTGATCTTAAATTTGTCTTTTCTAGGGTTTAGGATTTTTCTTCAAATTTAATTTTGAATTGAATATAATGCAAGAATGAAATAATTCATTACTTTTCAGTCACTTTCAGTTACCTACTGCCTTGTGAACTCAACCATCAACACCATTAACTCACCAATTTACTCTGTTTTCTCACCGATCTGGTAAATAAAAATTTTATGGCCTATTTGTTTTTATTGGGTCTCTCATTCTTAAGGTTGTAGACTACTTTGCGCTGAAACTGCAATTCCGCTAGATGGAGCTACCCGAAAATTTTTGGTAGATTTGTACCTGGCACACCCATTCAAGTTGAAGAACCGCCTGTTTGGTATTTATTGCCCCTTATAAAATCTCAACTCTCGATGAAGCCCAGCAAAGAGTAAATTTGTGTTTCTGTAAACTTTAGAAATTCAGTTCAGTTAAGATACAGTGGCGTATCCTAGGGGGGGGGGGATAAGGGGGATATATACCCCCCAGAAGGAATATCCATTATATGTAACAACCTTATATATCACAATCTTATTATGAGTAAGCAAAATTCTTTGGAAAACTTCTTCAAAAGAAGGAAAATTTGTTATATTTGTTTAGTTATATATTACTAAATAAGATAATTACTGTAAATATTGTGAATACAGAAATGACAATGAACCACTGTCATGGACGTATATCGAATATGGATAATAGAAAAAAATATATGATTATCTCTGAGTGTATGATTTCACAGAGAAAATCATAAATAGTGCATATTGAGATTTCTAGAATGAAAAATTCGAGAAGCTTTTGAGTTCTCATTTTATGCGCCTTTGGAGACCACAAAAGTGGGTATAGGAATATAAGACATGTGATTTATTAGGTTATTGTTGTCGGTTTGTTTATTTGGATGAGAATTTCTGATATTCTACTGAAATTCAAAATGATTATTTGACATTTGACACGTAAAAAAATTAGTGAAGGCAATGAGAAAAGAGTAACAGAATAGAAAAAAAAGATTGTATTTTGTTCTGTCTATCGGAACACTTGGGGTTTTTACAGATATATTCAGCTCATCTAAGTTCAATATTTAATAATTTTTTCAAATCGGATAAACTCGCTCGGCCATGTATAAGTATTGATCTTTTAATTTTTTTTGTAGTGATAAATTGAAATGAAATTTCATACAAATTGCAATTGTTCGTATGGTTGGTTGTCATGGAAATGTATATGTCCATAATAATTGTAGTTTGAAATTTTTTTTTCCCATTAATCATTTCTGATGATGCCTAAGCATGAAAGTACTTACTTTGCTGCGTAGGCAGGAAAAGTAATACTTTACTGATTGATATGTGTCTGCAAAATTGAAATTTGTTGTCAATCGGAGAAAAAATATTTTATAAGTGTATTTAAATTTCAAGAACTTTTTTTGGTAAGCGAGGGAAAGCCCTACGCGTTGAAGCATAAGTTCAAGATTCTGGCTCGCGAACTTGCATTCCTCTTGGAATTCTCCCATCTATTATCTCCGGGAGAATACAATTTTCATAGAATTCTCTCAATTTTGGTACCATAATATTCTTCCAGATATTCTCATCTCTTTTAATGGTTTCTACGTGAAAATCGTTGTCGCAGTATAGAATAAAATCACAATATTCTCTTCTGCATATGTTCAATTGGCCCTGAATCTGGAAATAGTAGTTGTGATTCTTCTTCAACCTGTAAAAATTTTTTTCAATGTGACGTAAATATTGTAGATAGAGTTTCGGGAATAGGGAGTTTTTCAAAAGAAATTTTTTTTTTTGAGAATTTTTTGTCAGATTTCTGAAATATTAATAATTTTCCATATTTCGGCAAAAATCCAGATACCTTTTTTTCATCTTAATTTCTTTATGACTTTTGAAATTTTCTTTATGATACTAAGCGCTCAAAATGTACTTCTCCAGACATCATTACGAATAAAATCAGCTAGCATATATATTTTAGGAACAGTATCGTTTCTAATTCTAACAATGATTTCATAACAAGTTTTCTACCTTTCCCTATTCTTCAGTGCAATATTGTCATAAACTAGTAATGTACACAATTTTAGCCAATCAGAGAAACCCTACCCTCGTAAATCATAAAAGTGTCATTCATCTCGAGCCATAAAATACAGTCCAAGATTCTATTGGCGTTCATGTTGCAAAAAGGCGTAAACCTTTGGGAGGCGTTCCAAAAAGCATAATTCCATATGAAAAACATCTACAATTAGAGCAAATCAAGCAATTTCAAAAAAATTTTTGCACCAATTCAAAACACATAATATCACTGAACATTTGTGGATGAGTTACTTGAAATGAGAAGTCTCTCTGAAGCTGAATAGTCATTTAAAGAAAGTGTTCAATTTCAAAGTTCGATTTGCGGAATACTATCGATTTTTTTTTGGAAATCGAGACGGGATCTTCAAGTTCACTATATCACGTCATTGTTCACTCAAAAAATGAAATGAATCCGACCTGTACTTTGGAATTGGAATGCACTGAAATTAGCACTGAAATAGCAGTGGTATGAACAAGGTATTGAACACCCTTAAGAGCGTATTTCATTTCTCAAACTGCTACCTTCAAAAGCCTTGTTCGTGATACTAGTTCATTTTGTTGATACAATTATCGGCAATTACGTATTAAATGGAGCCGATTATAATTTCGCAATATTTTAAATATTTTCCTGAATTCTCGATTTACTACAATACATATATGACGTTTTGGGCTTTTATTTATGTTTCAAGAGGAGAGTTAATTGAATTGTTGACATAGTAGTAGCATAGTATAAGGAAAGGATAGTAAGCCAGTGTAGGGCTTTTTTCGATTTTGTTGATGCTGAGCGCCATCTAGTTGTACCTACTCACGTTTAACTCGAATTTTACTGTCAAAAATTGGTCCGTAAAGTGGAGCCCTCTGAAAAAATTGGTGATATTTTGAAGAACTAAAATATTTGAAATAGAGTGGTCAGAAAATTTCTATATTTTGATATATTTTCTGCTCTGTAATAAGCATTTACGCCAGTGGCGTGTATTTGTGATAAACAAGTACAATGCTACAAGTTATCATGAGATCACTAATCAGGTCCAGTCGTCATGAAATAATATCTCTAGGTTTTTTTTTATAGCTCATGATTTAGCGCCATCTATTATCGAGTTACTTCTCCACTTTGGGTAGTCACGAAATCCAACTGCAGTAGCGACCCCTGGTGACTATTTCCTTGCCGTCAAACGGCGGTTGGCTTACTATCCTTTCTTTATACTATAGTAGTAGACATTTTCGAATGTCAATGATAACATCACAGTCCAAAAAGTAGTAAATCCATAGCAGATAATTTATCATTAATAGAAAACTAAATCATCAATGATAATAAACAGCGGAAAGAATAATCTGAAGGTATTTTCTAAAAATTAGTATCATCCAAAAATCTTTTTTTCCACTTTCTGTCAAAATTAAAACACAAAAAGAAAAATTTCATTACCACATCCAAAATAATAGAAACAAGAATTACACCAAGCTGATCTAAAATCAGCAATTTTTATGTAAGTATGTAAAATATCTCTCAAAGCACAGAAAAAAAACGAACTCACCAGCACAGCTGTACCCATCTTCTCTGAGTATATAATCTTGTCGACAATCGCATTCATACATGCCATCATGGAGTTCGTAGCATAGCTGCTCACACGGACTTCCATGTCCGCACTCTCCTTAAATTAAAAATAATCTATTAGTTGAATGAATCTCTTTCGCGAAAAAAACTGAAATGTTGACGTATTTGTGGAATAACATGATAATTCTTTTTTCACTTATTCACATGGTCGACATTTTGAAATGTTTTTCATTTTTTTTGCGATGGCAGCCGAATCTAGTATAAAATTACCCATTTGAAAGTGGTACCAAATACAGCTCGCTACTTAATACTCGTACTCTTGTATCGTATGAAAATTGATTTTCAAATTTGTCTACAATACGAAGATTCTTAATTCTTAGTGTTAGTAATTGATTGTTCTAGCGACGCTAGGGGATGCTTCGGAGCTGCAACTTCCCCCAAAAATTCCAACAATTCTGAGAAAGTTTATCAATAAAAAGAAAACTATGTCTCTAATGAATTTTCGTTTATTATTTCTAACCCGGCATCATTTATTGCTTAGATCGGCAACTTCAATATAGAAAGAATTTCTTGGAGGTTGCATCTTAAAGATAACCATAAATTCGAATTTTATTGCCACCAGGTAAAAGATTAATGTAGGACACCATGGTAAAAGGAAATATTATTATTTCTTTGTATCAAGAATCATGGTTGAATACGTCCTGCAAAAATACTTCCTTAAGACGACGAAGTTGTCGACAGAAACAAAATCATACGGATAAATGTTTCGAATAAAAGGTTAATGGTCTAGAAATGAATGTGTACTTATGGCAGAACCTCTTCCATTTAATTCCCACTTGTGGGTCACAGGAGTCAACTTTGGAATTTGAAATGGGAAACCCTTCTTTTATTGCAGATTCGTATTCTACCGCAAAAAAAAACAAAAGTTTGTACGAACAATTTTTCACGTATCGCCACAGATGGCTACAGAGCCATAGATTAGAGGGAAAAATTCAATCGTGATTCTGTTATCAAGATTGAATTTTCCGACCTCTACATTGTATCCGTTCCATTCATCATATGACATTTTAGAGGTATATTATCCAACTATCCAACCTTGGAATAATAGAAGACGTTCTGCTGCGCATAAAGATAGAAGGATTGACGGAGATTTTTACTAGATTCTTTATAATCTTCTTTCAATTGATACATCCTCATTAATTAATTGGAAGTATTTTGAACGAAATAATTTATCCATTTTCAAATGATCAACTTCACAGATGGCTCTTATTCGAGTTTGAATTTTCCTTCTGAACGTTCTTAGCGGAAGTCCCCATTAATCTTTCACTTGAAATTCGGACGTTTTCTTCTGAACTGTTTGTTTTCAGTAGGTACATGTACAGGGTGGACAAATTTCGATGTTTTAGCACTACGCCTTTCAAAACAGAGGATATAGACAAAATCTGATACTCCATTCTCATTCTCTTTTTCTGAGAAACTAACAAGAAGTATTTATTTTTAGCCACCTTTTTTTGTTTTCGAGTTAAAAGCGCAAATTGGAAAAATGGCGATATAGAAAACAATTTATATCTCCGCTAATACTGACGATAGAGCTCTGCATTTAAAACATTAAATAGGGTTTTTTACGTAGAATCTACTGACGTAGACCAAAAAGGCGGTTCTTCAAATTGAATGGGTGTGTCAGGTACAAATCTACCAAAAATTTTCGGGTAGCTCCATCTAGCGGAATTGCAGTTTCAGCGCAAAGTAGTCTACAACCTTAAGCAGGATTTTTAATCACGGAGTTATGACCCAAAGTAATGTTTTTTAAATGGTATCACTAGATTCCTGTGCCATTTTTGGAAAGCTCAATTTTATTATTTTCAAAAATATAGAATATCGTATGGATTGTGTTGTCACTATTAGGTTTTATATATGTATTATTTCTTCCTAGTTCCTTTCCCAATTAAATTGTTGAGTTTAATAATAAATTCGTTATTTGAAAGTGATTGGGACTTGTGCGTATTCATTCTGGAGACCTATAAAAATAATCTTCTTATGTATCCATCTCATAACACTTCAATCATGTTGATCTTTTCGATATTTACGGATTCATTTTGATATATAAAAATTTATAAAATATGTCTAGATTCGAATTTTGTAGGAATAAGTAAAAAGCATAGAAATAATGAGATTGAATTCTATTCTCAATTTTTCTGTGCTTATCAACAGTTTCTGATAGTAACATGTTTAGGTTCTCATTCTCTAAATAATAGAAATTATTCAATTAATAGTTCGGTATTTTTGAAAATTCAAAAAAGTCAAATTTTCAACTGAATCTTATACTGAAACCAGATTCAAACCAAAATTATTCAAATAAACCGAATCTACCAAAATATACTGATTTTTGACGACGAAATCTACCAATCACATTCAAGTTGGAGTGGCCGAACTGGTTCAGCCCCCTCCGAAAAAAAAATTCTGGCTGCGTCGTTGTTTGACTGAATAATTATGTTCAGCGTTCACAAATTAGTACTGATTTCGATAATTCAACAACTTCTCAACGTTGTTGAAGCGTGCCTCTTCTCATAGTAATTAATTGGCATAACCTTCTGAACAAAAACTTTAATTGATTAATGCTGAATTCGTAGTCCAATCTACATATATCTAACCTTAAATATGATAAATCTAGAACAAACGTACCAAAAAAAGAGTTTCGTGAATATGGCCATTCGAAATTATGTTTTTCTGATCATTTCAGAACACTTCGATCTAAATAGTTTTATGCATTCAAATAGAAAGGAATGTTGTTACTCAAATTTCAAATTCAAGGAGAAGACCAAAAAAAAATTATCCAATATTTACGTGACCACAAGCCGACAGAGTTGAGATTATGGATGTAGATATAAATTACCGACCTCGAAATTCGTACGAGATTTCAAACTGATCTTATTATCTCAACAAGAGGAAGTTTAAGAAAAATATTGGACAAATAAAAGACAATAGTTCCGTGACAACAAAAGCGGTCGGGTTGACATTTTGTGTGTATACACAGGGTGATTCAAAATTCAGTATCAAGATTTCATTGCGTATTTTTCAAGTCAGACGGTGCACACATCCGACTTTTGCAGTTACGACACCCGTTGCGGTGTCGTACCTATTCAATGCACACTACATACTACACCGGCGTGGTTACGGAGCTGGATCAATTCAATGCGCACTAGTTTCCCATTCAGCATCGTGAATGTAATACTTTCTGGACTTATTTGATTATAGTATTTGTTGGATCATAAAAATTTTAAACTTTTTCAGTTTTTCATGATTTCTACGAAACTGTCACTCATATGATCTTGAAATCTCTAGCTGTTTCAAAAATTGAATTTAAATTTTTATCAATAAGAGTTTGAATAAGACACTTTATTACTTTCGCAATAACTATAGACAATGATAAAATCGTTCGGAAGAAAATATATAGGCTACCAGCGGACTCAACGATCATGAGAAATAGAGATGAATTGTTGAAAATCCTGTTGTTCGAAGAATTGATGAGAACATACTACTACCCAATAAATTTTTCTAATGACATCATCTCATTTTAGTTTCTTCAATGAAGAACTAGATATCCAATTCCCTCTCTACCATTGTGCGAACTCACGACAAAAGTCGTATGTGTGCACAGGTCAATATAGAAAAGTGTACTGAGAGATCGCTTGTACGACTGCGGCCCAGTTGCGGCCTAGAGGGACATACTACCAAAAAACGACCGCATGATGGCAGTTACGACGTCGCAACGGCACGGCGGGTAGTGTGCATGCTCCCATTTGATTCTTTGTACCACAGGCCGCAAGTACGACACAGCAACGGTGTCGTAACTGCAAAAGTCGGATGTGTGCACCGGGCCTAAAGGAGCATGCTTGTTCCATTGATAGAGGTTGTCCATTTCATGCATCTTCTTGGTAGATCTGCTTGAGAGAGTGCTGATTGAGGATCTTGCGCAACACCTACAGCAGTCAGATAACTCCGTGTTATTTTTCTCATAATATTGAATTTGTGGAATCGTGGCATTTTGTTTGACAGACGCATAAGCCCTCTGTCAGCAACTTTTCGCATGCTGTCATGTACAGCGCCATTTCCAGATACACCCTGACAAACCTCATGTAGCGGCTCTAAATTTTTATTTCGTAGATTCGCTATATTTCATGGGTTCCTCCGTCTCGCGGAGGAGACGACCATTGATCGTGTTCTATGATCCGCAGAGCTGTGATGGAAGAATTCTTGAGCTGCATTTCATACAGCTTCTATCGTAGCTCTAGACTGGGACCCTTCGTCAAGTGCAGGGCCGTCGAGAGCTTCGGCGGGCCCCGGTACAAACAAAAAATACGGGCCCCCCGATGGTGTTACTTAACCGTATAATCGGTATAATAAGATTAGGATATATGCCTTCTGAAATCAAAATCATTGAACATTGTAATTTTTTTAATGTAGAAGAAATTAGGGAAGGAAAAATAAAAGTTTATCATATTTTTTCTTACATGGACTTTATACTGCTTTATGCAAGTAAAATTATTGGAATTAGAACCTTCCAGAAACATGAATTGGCTTACTAAGTATATACTATAAAGAGTTGAGAAACACAGCTGCACTAAATACTGAAAAAATTAGGTAAAAATTACTTCGAAGACCGCTACAAAAAACACGAATCATTTTATGTGAGCCTTTCGGCATTTTGCAGTAGCAAAATTTGCTATAATTTTAGAAAAATCGCATCTTTTAGCTACTCTTGACTCGATCGATAATAAGCCTAGAGCACTCAATCGTCCCTGAGTCATGGTAGATCTAAGAACATTTTTAATTTTTGAAAGGTGGCTGAAAGACCTTTCAGCTTGGGCTACAGTCACAGGCAAAGTGCAAAATATTCTTAAGGATATCACAATATTTGGAAACAAGGTATCCAATTTTAATTTGTGAATTTCATTCAGAAGATTTAGTGGGGTAAGATCATTCATTTGAAAAGTAGCAGAAAAGATAACCTTGAGGTGCTTGATCTCTTCTGTTAATTTACAATCAGTATCTAAGTGGTACTGAATTTGGAGATTAGTGGCCCTCTCTTCAATGTCTGCATCTTCTAAGTGTAAAAATTTCCATAAGACACTGAACATATGCACAATATTTTTAATTGCTTGGAATCTTGTAGAAATATTCAAAATAACAGCATCTAGAATTGAATAAAATACATTTATTCTGAAGTAATCCTCCCCACTAAGTTCTGATGAAAAATCCTGTTCTGAATTCGTTTCGTCAAAAAATTGCTTTCTTTTGCGTTTCCTCTTCTCGGACGTAGGCATTTCGGTTGACATTTCTAAATTTTTTGCTACTTCTCTACATTCATTCAATATTTTCGACCAACTATTTCTTATAATATTAAGATCTTCCAGCAAAGACTTCAAATTTTCGGTTCCAATGTCCAAAGTTATGGATTCCGTTTGAAGAATAACACTTCTATAGTTGATAGCTGTAAGTACTTTCAGCCACGTTGAAGCCATTAAGAGACATTCAAATGATCCCAAATATGATAAAATACCATTCAATTCAACTCGCACTTCTGATGTCAAATTGAGCTCAAATACCTCTAGAATTGCATCCTTTATTCCGGGCAACTTGTTGCAGACCGGTTTGACACTTTCTACTCTAGCTGACCAGCGAGTTGTAGAAAGAGAATGCAGGGATACATCTATTTTATTTTTTAAAATCTCCCACCTGGAAGGACTAGCACTTAATACATTGTACAGCTTTTGGATTATTCCAAAAAATGTAACAGCCTGGGGACAACATTCTGCTGCATGGACACCACATAAGTTCAAACTATGACAAGCACAAGGAGACCATATGGCAAGGGGATTGAGGGCCAGGATCCTTGCCTGCACGCCTTTATATTGTCCGCTCATGTTGCTTCCATTGTCATATCCTTGTCCACGGCAATCTTCTATGCTAATATTGCGCTTTTTCAAATTTTCTAAAATCATGTTTGCTATATCTTCCCCAGTTTTTTTATTACAGTTGATGAATTCTAAAAATCTTTCAAACACTTGGTATTTGCCATCTTCATTCAGCCAGACATAACGTAATATAAACGTTGTTTGTTCGTCATGAGAACTATCAGGGGTAGCATCGACGATTAAAGAAAAATATTTCGCCAGCTTTCTCTCGTTTAAAATTTTTTCCATAACATGTTCAGCACAAAGTGAAATGAATTCATTTTGAATTTCGGCTGAGAGATAGTGTACTTGCATACGTTTCTTAGTTTCTTGAGAATCTTTAACAGCATCTAGATGCTCAGGATGCTCTGCTAATATGGTATCATAATTTGCTAGCAACTCCAATATACCAAGAAAATTGCCATTGTTTGGATTACCAATCAAACTAGATGATCCTCTTAATGCTAGTCCTCTTTCAGATAAAAATAGAATCACTTGAAGAAATCTTTGCAATAGTTCTTTCCACTTCTCTTTCTCTTTTTCTAAAGATTTCAATACTAAGTTATCGATATTCTTTTTATTGAAAATATTTTGTTCTATACCCCGCCACTCTAGGTATGATGATCGATGACCGATACTATTTTCATGTTCAGGAATTCTGTTATACAATTTTCTGTAGAAATTTGTAGGACTCCAACCATATTCAGTTACAAACCGAGAAGAATGTTGTGACCTTGTTGCTTTATTGAATAACCTACAGGGAAAACAGAACAGTGCTTGCCTCGAGGAACTCCAAGTTAGCCAGTCTCTTGATACAACCTCCCCATTTTTCATGTTTAAATTTAATAGATATTTGGGAAATGGCATTCCGTTGCTATCAGGAGGAAGTTGTGATGGAATGGGTTCAGGTCCTTTTCTCACAGCTTCTTCAATAATGACGGGAGTAACGTTTCTCAAATTTCCTATATCGAAGTGTACTCCACTATCGATATTCATATTTATATCTTGATTGCTATCAACTTCAACTGCGTTTGAAATGATTCCACTTCGTAGGAGATCATCGTTTTACCCAACAGAACTACTGGAAATGGGGCTTGAAGGTGAAGGTACAGGACCAGGCGATGATATATTGGAGGTTTCTGAAACTTCATCACAGGTTTCATTCACTTTTGAAATGCCTGGAGTTACTTTTGAGGTAGTAAACCCAAGGTTTTCAAGAGTTCTTCTTCCTTTTCTCATGTGCTCCAACTTCTGCTGTTGCTCTTTACGTTTTTGGGAGCCAGATTTATGATGATAACTCATCTATTAAAATAAATTGATATTTATTAGACAACCATCTTCGTTTTCGGTGAGTTTATTTAACTGAAAAGGCGCTTTTCACATTTCATTCAGTTCCACATTTTAAAATTAGTAGGACACTTTGGTTTGTTTAAGTAATACATACTCGAATACATACTATACTGCAAACTGCATGAAAAACAACCATCTCACAATGAATTTTTTTGGCAAAATCAAATAAATGTAGAGCATGAAGTGTGAAGTAGTACGAGATCCGGCTGCAGAATTACTGCACTCATCGGTTTTCTGCTAGGGGAAGAAAAAAAAAGAAGCTTGTATTTTCTATTTTTTTTCGGAACAAAATCCGTTCACTTTTTTTTTTTTTAATGAAATATCGTCTATATCACAGATTTCAACTATATATCAGTATCAAAATACAAATTTTTGCATCCTCATCTGAATGAACTCCCCCGGATTTTCGATCAAAAAACGCTGCATAGGGCCCAAAAATGGACAAAAAAATTTGGTTTCGACCAATGCGGTTGTAAAATTTTTGCTGAATACACTGATTCTATTCTCACTGGGAATAACTGAAGACCCCAGTATCAGAATTCAGATTTTCCACCTGTGCGCGACATAATTTCAACGTTTCCAGACTTTTGAACCATCCGGTATATTCTCCTTATTATAAATAAACATAAAAATTTGGTTTTCAGCAAGAAACCGAAGAGCGCAATAATACTACAGTACTACAGACGGATTTTGGACTAAAGGTAATGAAAATGGTATTAAAGGTATCAGCTTCAAAGATTTCTATGTGTACGGAAATATGACGTTCATTTGCACGCGTCAAAGTATAAAGTTCTGACGTTCATTGAAACAAACTCACCCGTTTTATGTATGCTTTATGCTTTTGCTGAATACTGATGTGTCTTACCTTCATTCAGATTATTCCAAACAACGTACTTCACAAAACACACTAACGATAATCCAATATCCAATCAATATGATTATGAACTCGGAGAAATATTCACTAATAGAATAGCAAGCAACGAATTCGGTTGACAACAATGACAATGAACATCGATCAGGTCAGGGATTCCCCGAAAATTCACTAAACGAAACGATCTACGTTGAATTGACGATAGGGGCGGGAACGTGACCAGAGCGTAGAGCTGAAGCGGGGCAATACTTTAGGCAATGTTGTACTGATTTATGTATTCAAGATTGCCTATGTAGGCTATCTAATAGCATGGACAATCTTGAATGTTTACATTGTTGTTTTATAAGATTGAAAGGAATCACACAATCTTCATCAGTTCCATTTTTTTATGTAATTATAAATATCAATGAAAAAATTCTTGTTGCTGGAGCTCGAGCCCGGGCCCCCCATGAGCCCGGGCCCCGGTAATTTGTACCGGCTGTACCGCCCTCTCGTCGGGCCTGGTCAAGTGTTAGCCTCCCAGGTTAGAAAACTCCAACTCTACAGTGTCAGAAGTGGGTTCGATTCTCGTAATAGGTGTATCCTTAAGGAATTCCTGCAACCCGCTGACATTATTATAGCCTGCATATCTACTCTATCACAAATTTTTCTTTCGAAGTGAACTATCTGACCCATTGATCTATCTAGCCGACAGACTAGGGTGAAGTATTAAGAGAATCACTTGTTTTTTCCATTATAATTTTTCTGATATCATTGTTATTAATGAACTATATGAAGATATCTTCACTCATTTCTTTCAAATAATGTAGGTTATCATTGACTCTAAATGAATTCCAAGAGTTGCTATCCAAAACAACAGCAATTTAAGAAAATAAATGGTACATTCCTTTTTCGAGGAACGATAGTAACTGAAAACTGCATGTCGATATTTCTTTTCGTTTTCAAAATATAAATGAAGATCGAAATTTTTCATTTTCATCAAGCTATCATAGCTTCTATACATTATTGATACTATTGTTTCAACTGAAAAACATTATTGAAATCAAATGAAGCTTAAGTCAAGTAGTAGTTTAATGTTAAGTCAAGTATTTATTCTTCAAGTACCTACTTGAAAAATCAAGAACATCCTATTAAGGTACTTGATTTTTCGATTTTTATCAGTTTTATTGTGAAGTTTGCACATCAATAAAAAATGAGAAGGAACCTTGCGAGAAATACTTTCATTTATGAAACCTATTGCATAGAAGAACCAAAAGTATCAACTATTTCATTGGAAACACAAGTCAAATCTCTATAAAACATAACAAAATGAAAGATATTAAAAAAAAATTGTTTTTGATAGTATTGAGAAACCTCCAAGCATTGATTACATCATTTTCCATCCAGGATCTGAAATACATGTGCATTTTATAGATTTTTTGCCTAATCTATTGCGGATTCTCTTACTGTCAGAGCAGCCATAGAAAATTTTCTTTTAACAGAAGCTGAAGATGCTGGAGTTGTTAAAAAATCTTTGGCCAAGTTTGAAAAGGCGCTTTCTTATAACTACTATGGAAAGTAGCTTACTTAATTCCAAAACTATGTATTGTTAATACTTTGAGAAATATTATTCCACACGGCACTGTACCCACACCTCGCTTGGTAGACCAATGAAATTGGGCTTTTGAAAAGTCCAAAGCAATAGAAACGCCATAAATAAACAGATACTGTCAACGTAGGCCATTTGGAATTGAATCAGGTACATTACTTGAATCATAGTCACAGTACAAGAATCAAGGATATAATATCCTTCACTTAACATAAAGTTTCTAAGTTTGAAATGTCCCCGATGTATCAAGCTATTTAACCATACGAGTATATCTCTCTCTTTATCTCTCTCACTCTTTGTAGATTTAAGAAAGCAGTCAAGAAATTACTTATATAAAAATGTTATATACTGTGAATGAGTTGTATGATAATTTAAAAAATTCTTTGTTAATTGATTAAATATGACGTGTCCTATACATAAAATTGTTATGTCTAAGAGGACCAATAGATTATATTTATTCCTTTATTAACCTCTGTTTGATTTTTCCAACATAAATTCATCTTTATTGAATTTCAGATCTAAACATCAAAGGTTCATAAAAAGTGAATATTTCAGTTGCAGCTCAAAATTAAAGCTTCCTACTAATTTTCACTGAAAATTCCTCATTTTTAATTTTAGTTTTCAAGGTTTTGACAGTATTTCATCTTAAGTTATTAATATGCCAAATATTGAGACTGGCATCCGTAAATCCAATTTGTATGTATATTCATCAGGGATGTCTTCCTATCATGCATTGAAAGACGGTTCGAAGGTAGGTACATCACCGAAGTTAAGACCAAAAGTACTTAACTTAAGAATAACTGAAAGAACGACTAATCAAAAACAACTACTCTACAAAATGACTACACCACTAATAAACCAAAGAAAACATAGACATTACAACACGGGGGTGGATATCAATAAAGCATTTATATCGTCTATATTTGCTGTTCATGGATTTCCTTTGGAAATCATAGCGGGTAATATGCCATTCATTTCTTATGAATGTAGATAATATGTGTAAAGAATAACAAGGGGATCATTCAAAATACAAAGAAAATAAATGAATTTCAATTGTCTACCTTGTGGAGATATCACAACTGACATGGATATTCGAAGTTGATCTACATTACAGGGAGGTGAAATGATAAAGTTGAAACAAACCAGATCTAATAAAGTAGTTGATACAAATGACAATCAATACAGAAGAAATAGTTCATTTATTAGAGGTAATAAAAATGAAATCGTAATACCCAAACAGATTGAAATTGCCTTGGATATACCTGAATCGGAGTCAAGTAGGTACTGAAACTAAAGTTTATCAGAAATGTGAAATGAAAAGCAGTAGGGTCGAGAGACTGCTGAGTGAATATGGAGATTTTGTAATGTATTTGCTAATATTGGTAGAGTTTTCAATAATTGAAAAGTTACAATTATTATTATAATTTATTTATGGTAATGTATTTAGTAAAAGGGGAGATGTTGTATGTGTAAATAGTTGAAGTTGAATAGGTATTTACATATAATATGGATTCACTCCTTACTTGGCGGAAGTTCATTATAAATAATTAGAGAACAACTAACTATACTATGGCCTATTAAATATAAAACAACACTTACACCTACTTTGGCCCCCAATCTTCACCGAATTAGCGCGGTTTAAGAAATTTTTTGATAATTTTATTATTTTTTACGTCGAGTTCTATTCGAAGTTCTAGTGTATAGCAACTTTATATACAATTCTAAGTTACATTCTTGTACCCCCTTCACAGTTATATATATATTTCAAAATAGATTTAGCGATAAAACTATCTGTCATATTCAGATTTCTACTAGGTACGTTCTTTCCTCAATAAGTTCTCGGAACAATCTTATGGAACATATTCACTTTCGTTGTTTCATATTATTATTGGGTCCTTTACCTACTCACTACGTACTGTTTTGACCCTCCTTTGCCTTTTGAGAAATGTTGATTATAATCTGTCATATTGAAATATTTTCCATCATACTCAGTCCCTCAAAATGATATATGTACAGGGTGGGCAAATTTCGATGTTTTAGCACGACAACTTTTAAACCAGAGGAGATTGACAAAATCTGATTCTCCATTCTCGTTGTCTTTTTCTGAGAAACTAACAAGACCAGTATTCATTTTTGGCACCCTCTTTTGTTTTCAAGTTATAAGCGAAAATTGGAAAAATGGCGATATCGAAAAACACTAACCGCTAATACTGATGAAAGACCTCTGAAATTAAAATATTACAGAGGCACTTTTTCACGTAGAAACTAGTGGCGTGCTAGTCTTCAAAAGAGAGGTTTTAATTACGAAGCTATGACCCAAAGTTATATTTTTTCAAATGAGAACACTAGATTTCTGTGCCATTTTTTAAAGCTTAATTTTCCCTGATTTCAAAAATATATAACATATAGTAGTTTGTATCAATATAAATAATAGAAAATGGTCAATAACCTTTTTTTTTATCTAAGAGTCTCAATAGTTCAATGGTTTCAACTGTTGATGAGCACAAAAAAATTGAGCTTTCTATAAAGAGCAGTGTCCTTCCGTCAATCTGATTATTTCTATGCTTTTTACTAATTCCTACAACATTCGAATCTAGATATAGGTATTTCATAAATTACATACACCATTATTTTCCCATATTAATGATCTGATTGCTTCAGAGCAACATAACATGTTTTTCGTTAAAGTGGAGTAGATTGGAATTGTTTTCTTTCTGCTGTAGAGTTCCATTCTGTCTCAATGCTATACCTACTCCTTGTAATCCTCGCCTTTATTTTTTTTCATATTTTATACCTAACTTATCAAAACCATTGTAATTTTAGTTACTGGTGTTCGTAGGTAACTAGTTCTCTAGAAACCATAAATTGTCTCGATATCTTCGTGAACTTGATTTTCTCGATATTTTCTTCAATATCAAACATTGAAACATGCCCAATATGGGTCAATTTTGTTGCACTAACAAATAGCGTTTGATGGAATCAAATTTTATTTTAACATTGTAGGTAATTGCTTTCTACCAATTTAATTCGAACAAACGTCGTCATACAAAAGGTTTTTTAACGGGTTTTTAGTTAACGATTAAAACCTCTCTAGCTCATATTATCTAAGTAGTCCTTCTTTGTTTCTACACACAATACTTCTTGCTACTATTAAATTTGTGATTAATCTATATGGCTAAAGAGCATTCGATCTTATTTAAGATCGGAAAACTTAAACTAGAGTTCTTCTTAACTTCAACTCGAAGATAGCAACACTATAGCTTCTCGGTTTGAACAAATTTTCATTAAAAAATACACGTCGACTCTATTTTTGAAATTCATATTATCTAGAGAAGGTGCTCATAATACCTTCATAACATGATCCTTCTAGTAATAACGTCGTAATAAAAATGAAAATGACAATTAAAATTAATTGATATACCTCAAATATGAGCTTTCAACTTCGGCCCAATTCGAAAATTGTCGTATGGCCTCGGTGAAATTAATATGGTGAACTAATTTTTCGTGACCCTAATTAATTCTGTTTTTTTTTTGGTTCTGCATAGTTTTCTGTCGGAACTTCATGAACTCAAAATGTCCGAGAATGTTTAATCAATTAAATTTGAAATCCAGTTCAAATTGCATGGAATCATATTGTCTGGAGCATTGTATTATGTGAAATCTTCATAGAGATATTATTTTCAAACCCTTATTGCAGTGTTTTATTTGTAGCAATCACCTACTTTTCACTTTGGCAACAAGTGTGAAAATGATTAATGAATTTCTTCTTTCATATTATTTCGGCCTTTGCAAAAGAAAACTCTGAAGCCATATTTCTCAACATTGAATTCATATAATTAATATGACATCAGTTTTCATCTCATTTGTAAGGTAAGACCTACTTCCAAAATATTAAATGGATTCGGAGTTCCATCAATTTTTAATTCGAGATTATCCATGTCTGTACGTACCTTGAAAGGCAGCTTCAAACTGGATTTTATTGAAGTCATCCATTTCATGAGTTCTACAAGTATCTTTAAAAAACATCAGGACCAAAATGGTCCAAAACGAAAGTTTTTTCGAATATAACATTGCCGGATGCCGCACTATGATGAACGTCAGCTCCATTTACAAGCACAAGTCACTAAAGTAAGCCGGAGCGGAGCTCCGGATTTTCACCTACGCTCTTCCTCTCTGTACATGGTCATTTGATGATCCTTTATTTCTCATTTCAATTAACTGTTGATGTAGACCGTCTAGCTATAATAAAATTAATATTCATCCATTAAATGAGCCGCACTATCAACAACATAGCGCAAACTCTACACACACGACTGTCATATTTCCGCCGCTTTCCACCATTATCTGCGTTCAATAACCCTTAAAGCTTGAACCTAATATCACCCCCGATGGCAGAGCCCTCTTTCGGTATTAGCAGCTAAATAAAAGTCTATGATGCCTGTATTATAGCATAGTTCTTCCCCCGTATCGATTATATTAAACTAAGGGAACTCGAGAATATTTAATCAATTGATGGTTTTTCGTCATGAAGGAATTTATGTATTCGACTATTCATTTATACAGCTTGGAAAAATGTTAAGAATAATTTTCATGGAATTTTTATTTTCGAATCGAACAAATTTTACACGATCATCCCAGGAAATATGTCAATCTTTCCAAAAATGTAAAATAATAGGGCAAACTGGACTCATAGATGGGTAATTAAATCGTTGAAAACCTTTCATTTGCAGTCCTTCAGAAATGATCAATTTCGTAAGATGAACGCTTTTGAAGCTTGTAGTTTATAGGTATCTATATCTATACTTCTCTAAGGACAAGGGCGTAGAAATGAGGGGGGTACTGGGGGTAGTTACCACCCAAGATTTTCAAAATATAAAATTTCAGAAATCTCGCAAAGACGAATAACGAAAATTTCTTCATGAATTGAACCAATAATAATCATTTTACTTTCCTCAGAAATCGACACGTCAGTAAAAAATCAACGGACCCCTTTACGGTTTATGAGTTTGTTATGGCTCTCAAAATGAGTACTTTTATTGCACTACGAGCTCGTCTTTGTCCTAGTTCAATATTTTAGTTTATCTATCCGCTTTCTCGGCATCGCCCCTAATTTGCCATCTGTAATTTTTGCACTCGTCATCGGTATACACTTTCCCGTTGTTTTCGTTCTTTGTATCATTCTCGTCACAAAATTTCAATACTGTTGTTATCAAAGAACAGAACTGAATAATTCGCTTCGAAAAATTGTCTGGCCTATGTTGTACAATTTATTGAGTTTCATTCAAACTCCAATTTATTGGTGAAGACAACAGTTTTGAATTGACTATATCTACAGGGTACATTGGAGGTACAAATGAAAATGACAAATTTCTCGGATCATTTCAAGAAAAAAAGTGCTATAACATGAGTTCGCAAAAGCTTTGTTTTGAGATACAGTTGTTAAAGTTCAAGTTTTTTCTCATTGCACCTTCTCTTTACAAGATATTCAACTTTCAAATTTGGCATAGATATTCCAATTTAAAGTTTTCATGTGATATCCTAATTTTGAATGCAAATCTACAGGGTGATAAATAAATTAATTATAAGTTTTGGTCCTTATTTACCAACTCTGTAACGAAGATCAATAAAGATTCGATAAACTGGTTAAGCATCACAAAAAAGTAGGACTACAAGAAACACCCTGTATCACGAAAACAAAGCGTTTGCAGGCTCATGTTTATGGGCCATTTTAGTTTTTAAATTATCCAAGGAATCTCTCATTTTCCTTCGTAACTCCAATTCAAGATCACCCAGTATAAGATGAGAACAATCGAATTGGTAATAAAAAAAATTATTTCGAGTTTTTGGTTCAAACTTCGTTATTAAACCTCTTTTTCTACATAATATATATGAGTAAACAATGTCGTCAAAAAATTTTTTTTCGATTATCCCCCCCAAGAAAAAAAAGATCTACGCCCTTGTCTAAGAATCTTTTTAGTAGGACCTATAACTAGTGTAGAATTGATTAGATTTGCCTTTAAATTCTGTTGTGCATTATCCTGAATTTAGTGGCGTAACCAAAGAGGGGGAATAATCCCAGGAGGAATAACCATCACACCACTTAATAATTTGATCGTGCAAAAATTGAATCCTCGAATTCATCAACCAGTGATTATATCAAGGGGCTTGATCTGAACCGACTGTCGTCGGCACAATCATTATTTACATACGGGCTATAAATGCCAAATAGATGATAAACAATCGCGTAAAAATTAATGAGATCGAATTGAATCGGCGGCACCCCTGATAGCAATCCTCCAATTTTTTAGGACCACAAAGTTAATAAATAATATCATATTATATCTAATTATTCCTTTGTCGCGAAGAATCTCTTTGTTGGTACTTTGGATTCCATCACTTACTGCCCTAACATTTTCACTAACAAAAATAGAAGAGTAGGTTTCGTATATTAGGTTGGCTCGTTGAATCTTCTTAGTACGTTTTTATCCCTTCTTTGAGTGGTCGTTCCGAGAATAGAACTCATTATATTATATATTCATTTGAGGCCGGTCCACTGTAACGAACTTGACTTGTTTGACTCAGTATGTGTGCACTGCTTTGGATGAGTCCTCCTAAGTGGATGTTATATATACGGACTTTTTCAAGACGTTTGACAGGCTGGACCATGGAGTTATTCTGACAAAGTTGTCTTCTTTTAGCTTAACGGATTTCGTCCTTTTTCTGGAATCTTACAAATACAAATAGAAAATTGTTCGTTCAGTGTTCTGGGTTCAGGTCATTTGAGTTCTTAGCATCATCTGGAGATCCGCAGGGTTGTATTTTAGGTCCTCTGCTTCTGCTGTTTAGGTTACTTATGAATGATTTTAATTTATTTTTGCTCTGCCGGTTTCTTTTGTATGTTGATGATTGTAAGTTGTTTCGCCGAATTGGTTCCATCCAGGATTGTTGAGATCTTCAGAGTAACATTGATAAACTGATTGATTGGTGTAGGAGGAACTTGCTCTCATTAAATATAAAAAAATGCATTGTGATATCCTTTGGTCGTGGGCAATCTAAAATTCATTTTGAGTACAACATTGAAGGCAGTGTTTTAAACAGAGTGACTAAATGTAGAGATCTGGGAGTTTTATTTGATCAAGGGCTAACTTTTGTGTCACATGTGAATGCAGTTGTTTCGTAGGGACTCTCGGTTTCATATTTAGAAACTCCAAATACCTATTTGGGTCTTGAACCCTTTTTCTCCTGTTTACGGCGCCTGTGAGGTTAAAGCTAGAGTATGGATGTGTAGTGTGGAGCCCTGTTATAAAATTCACATAGATAGTTTAGAGAAATTACAGAGGCGATTTCTGAAGTGCGTTTATTTCAAAATAGATGGCATGTATCCAAATCGTGGCATACCACAGGAATATTTATTCAATTGATTTCATGTGAACTCCCTAGAGGTACGCCGGGTTTACTTGAAAATTCTTTTCCTACATAATATTATAAGTTCTCAAATTGATTGCCCTTACTTTTTAGCTTCAGTGGATTAGCACGTTCCGAGGCTGCCTGTTCGAAATGTAACCACGTTCTACCTTCCTTTTCCGTGTATTAACGTACTTCGATTTTCGCCTTTGTTTAGAATGTGTCAAGATTTTTGCAATGTTCAGAATGTTTTGGACATATTTTGCTGTACTAATTTTGATATAAAAAGGACTGTTTTAGAGTCGCAATTTCTATAAGAAGCTATCTGTGTATTCTATTTTTGGATTGGTTATTGCAATTTTGTATTTTTTTCCCATTTTGTAATTGGCTTAGGCCGTAGAAGGGTGTAGAAATAAAATAATGAATAAATTATTATTTTTTCACTGTATTTCGAGAGTATGCCCCAAAAGACGTTTCTGCTTTATATGCTATAAATTCGTAAGAATTACAGTGCAGAATTCAGTAGTTCTTAAGGTTTCTAAATTCAGCGTAGAGTTTCATCATGGATGGTTCTCCTGGAGGTCGCTCATGTCTCACATGTCGAGTGCTCTAGAAATGGTCGCATATTGGCCTAGTTAGTTGGGAGTTTTCCATTCAATAGATTTTGCCATGGAATTTCTGCTAAAGATTCCGATATGTTGAATGCGAATTAAACATACTCCGGGGGCCTTTGATGTGTAGGAATTCTCGTTGGCGTTGTATCGTCTTGTTTTCTATGCAACAGGTTACAGGATACCAGGTAGGTACTCGAAGTCGACATAATAAGGTGTCAGATTTCTACATATAAAAATAAACTATTAGTTACATCCTGGTATTTTCCTTACTCTCCGTTCTCCATGTCCGTACTAGTAACAAGAATATTGATTTATCTGCATGTTGATTTTTCCGTGCGGTTGTTGATCTCGTCAATTATGCAGTTCGGATCACGTTCCATGTCTCGGATTATAGATAGGTTGTAGATTTATTCATTCTTACTTATGCGTACTTGTATTGATTCTTCGAATTACTCGCTGCTTAATTCGAAATACTTTTTCACATTATATCTGGCGGTGATCCTTCATGGCATCGCCGTAGGTTGAATTTCTGGTTGTAGATAATATGGAAAAATGCTCGAATATGGCTATCGTTCTCTGAATGAGACATCCCCATGGCTGCTCTTGGCTATTCCAGAATTATAAGGTGTTTTCGTCGTATCTTATCGATAAATTTTGCTGACGTCCTTCGACACGCATCAGGCATGCTTGGTGTCTTATTGTTGAGGAAGGGTTTAAACTCAAAAGAGTACTTTTTCTGTTCAGAGTTCTATCGTTTTTCAGATCTTCAAATTCTCGTTGTACTGCAGTAAGAATTAAGTATGTGTGTCATTTGTTGCAGTTCGTCTCTTGTAAGGAACGCTGTACCACTATGTTCGTTCTTTTGGCCCTAAAACGCAGGCAGTAGGTCGTTAATTTGATGTTTTTTGCCATGATTCACACTTCTGCAATGAGATGTCAAGATTGTCATGCAAGGATGGATTTTCTTCATCAGTGCTGGTAGTCAGAATGGTGGGATTCTGCTATATTTGATTAGTCGACCCTGGCCATGACAAGGTCTGTTGCCAGGTTGCTGCTGGTCTGAAGGTGGGTATAATGGATTAAAAGTATCCAGAGGTGATTCTGGAAATGGACCAACTGAAGGCCAGCAAGAAATCAATTATGGAGGAAATTATGGCGCTGGGAAAAGAGGACTCTATAAAGCCTAAGTTCCAGCAATCACACATGAGGCCAGGCTGGCTTGGTCTGACATGCTCTGATAAAGCCACTGATGAGTGGCTCAGAAGCATCCAGCCAAAACTAAAACCATAGGAGGGGCTGATTTGAGGATTGCTGAAGAGGCAGAATTGCCTCACCCGGAAATCCTAGTTGGCTATCTTCCAGAAAGTCAGGATCTCACCAGCGAGGAAATTTTCACGCTGGTTGATAACCAGAATGAAGAGCTCAAAACCTCCAGCTGGAGGGTCCTTCGAAGGGGACCATCAGGAAATTGTTACCTCGGCTGACAGAATATCGGTCGAGAGACTCCGAGCCTTAAATTGGCGAATCAATTACTTATTCGGCCAATCAAGTCTTCGCCTTAAGGGCTCCAAAGCAACGGTGGAGAGGGGAGAGGCACACCAGGCCTCAACCTCTGGTCCGGTGTCGAAAAGGCCCAAAGGGGAAGAAACGGAGAAGGTGGTGAAGCCTCCAGGCGATAAAAAGGCCGGGGCCTCAAAACCAACCACCAGCTCTGGGAGTAGGGCTGTACCGCAAAGGCGTGAGATGAGGGGGTCCGGCGGAGTAAATTCTGCGGTTCCCTCTGAAGAGGCTAGCGGACATCCAACCTCATAAGGGTAGATGTCTAACTTGCCTACAGATAAACCTCCAGCACTCGAAGGCAGCCTCTAATGCCTTATGATGGAGAACGTCTAGAAGGCATATTGATATAGGGCTGATATAAGAGCCCTGGATTAATGGAGACCAAGTAAGAGGCCTACAAAACAAAGAATGTCAGACGATATACTGCGATAAGTCCGTAAGTCCAAGAGCTTTAATTATACTCAGAAGGGGACTAACCTGTCTTCCACTTACATAAGACTCTTTCCAGAGCCACGGCGGCTATGTGGGCCTGCGAAAGACTCTTTGGAAATGGGGAGTGACACCGAGAATGGTACTGTGGTTCTACACAGCGGTAGTACCCCCTATTGTCACCTATGCGTCTCTAGCATGGTGGACAAAAACCGAAGAGGCCAACACACGCAGCCAGTTGCAGAATCTGCAAAGGCTGGCATGCATTGGTGTCACAGGAGCTATGCGCACAGCTCCCACAGCAGCGCTGGAGGTCATAATTGACCTGCCTCCCACATGTGAGGAAATGTAGCCTGCTGGAAGCAATAAAAATCTACCTTAATGAAAAGCTCCTACCTGGAAACTGGGTTGGACATATGAGGATACTGAATAAACTAGATTCAAACCTCTTGGCAAAACCATCGGATGTTATGCCAACCACTTTCGATTTTGAAACGCCCTTTGAAACGGTTATAAATGACCGTCCTAGTGAAATAAGTTCGATGGATCACAATCAAAGAGAGATTTAGGCATTGGGATATATGGACCTAAACTGAGGATCTCTAAAGCCCTGGGAAGTGACCCCTCGATTTTACAGACTGAAATACTGGCTGTTTATGTATGCGCTCAGGAGTGTCTTAAAATGAACCTCAAGGGGGCGCATATCTACATCACCACGGACAGCCAAACCACGCTGAGATCCCTGGAATCGTGTTGTCAGGGGTCTTTGCTGACTTGGGAGTGCCGTAACACCATAAAGCAACTGACCAGAGGAAATAAGGTGACTCTACTATGGGTACCAGGGCACTGTGGGGTTGAAGGATGAACTTGCAAAAAGTGCATCAAGGTTAACAGCTGCTGGACTTGAGCCTTTCTGTGGGCTAAGAAAAGACCAATATAAAGCTGCGGTCCAGCTATGGGAGTTGAATAACAGGATATTCCACTGGACTAACACTCCTGGACTTGCTCAGGCAAATAAATTCGTGACGATTTCACCTACCTACGCCAAAAAGCTCTTGAAGCTGTCACGAGCCGAGCTTCGGGTGATGGTGGGACTGCTGACGAGGCACTGTCAGTACAAAGATCATTTGTACCGCATGGGAAAGTCAGCAGATGAGATTTGCAGGCTCTGTGGATCGGAAGCAGAAACATCTGAACACATGGTATGCAAGTGTCCAGAGCTGGCTGGCTTAAGAACCATTCATACGGGTGAGCCGGTCCAGGATACCAGAGAGGTAACGGCCAAGGCCCCTAAGGAGATTGTCAGTTTTATTAACGTTATTGATGACCTCCTTGGGTTTCCATGAATGAGTAGGGTAGAGAACAAAAGATCTACATGGTCGCAGTTCCCGGAAGGCTTACCGGACCACAATGATCCCAGTTCAAATAATAAATAATAATAATATTATCCAGGATAGTGTGATTGTCGATACAGACAAGGGCGTAGCAATGGAAGGTACTGGGGGTAATTAACCCCCTCCCCTACAAGTTTTCCAAAATATAAAATTTCAGAATTCTTTCAAAGACGAAGAACAAGAATTTTTCCATAAAATGAACTAATACACGGCATCAAAAAAATCGGACCCTTTCACGGTTTATGAGTTTATTTACGCTTTCAAGATGATTACTTTATTGCACTACCAGCACGTCTATATCCGAGGTTTTTATTTTCCTTTATCTACCCGTTTTGTAGGCGTCTTCCTTATTTTTCAATCTGGGTTTTTTGCATTCGTCATCGATATACATTTACCTGTTGTTCTCGGTTTTTTGAATCTTTTTCTTTTTTTTTACGAATTAATGCGCTTCATTCAAATTGCAATTTATTTGTAAAGACATCAGTTTTGGATTGACTATACAGGGTGTTTCTAAATTGGAGGTAAATATGAAAATGACAGATTCCTCGGGTCATTTTAAAAAATAAAGTCCTATAACATGGGTTCGGAAACGACGGAAACGATTTATTTGTTTTCGAGATACAAATGTTAATGTTCAAGTGTTTTTCTCATAGCACCTTCCCTTCAAAAGATATCCAACTTAAACTTTGCATAGATATTCCAATTTTAAATTTTCATCATGTGATATGCTAATTTTGAATGCAAATCTTTATGGTGATATTATTTCTGGAAGAGTGTCCGCTTCTTTTCACCAGACCTTTTTTTTGGTGAACCACTGGTAACTGAGAAAAATGTAAAAAGAAACTACTACACTTTATGGTTTCTTGTCAAACATCAGTAGTCATCAGGAAAATTCAAATCATTATGAGAACCATCAGTGAGCTGTGATGGATAAATTATTTATTATAAGTTTTTTGATTTCTACTCATTTACCCAATCTGTAGAGAAGATCAATAAAGATTCGATAAACTTTTATATGCATCACAAAAAAGTAGGACTACAAGAAACACCCTGATCTCGAAAACAAAGCATTTGCGGGTCCATATATAGGACATTATATTCCACGAGCGTAGCCAGGGAGGGGGTTTTGGGGGTTCAAAGCACCCCCCTCCCCCCCGAAATGTTTGAGATATCAAAATTTATTAAAACGGAACATGAAGTTAACAGGAATATATATTCGTAAGTAGATAAAGGGTGTTTTTTTAGAGCTATAGAACCTTAAAGTGCAATAAAACAACGATGGATAATAATCCATCGTTGTTTTATTGCACTTTAAGGTTCTATAGCTCTTAAAAAATTCATGTCAATCGAATACGATTGACATGAATTTTATTTATCCGCAAGATAATCTTATGTTATGGCATTACATTTTAAATATGATTTCTGGCATATGACCGCCACGGCTGGCTCGGATGTAGTCCAATCTGGACGTCCAATTTTCGATGACTTTTTCCAACATTTGTGGCCGTATATCGGCAATAACACGGCGAATTTTGTCTTCCAAATGGTCAAGGGTTTGTGGCTCATCCGCATAGACCAATGACTTTACATAGCCCCAAAGAAAGTAGTCTAGCGGTGTTAAATCACAAGATCTTGGATTGTCGCACGAGCTGTGTGACATGTTGCGCCATCTTGTTGGAAACACAGCTCCTGGATAATTCAGGAATGAAAAAGTTAGTAATCATGGCTCTATACCGATCACCATTGACTGTAACGTTCTTGCCATCATCGTTTTTGAAGAAGTACGGACAAATGATTCCACCAGCCCAAAAAGCGCACCAAACAGTCAGTTTTTCTGGATGTAACGGTGTTTCCATTTACACTTGAGGATTAGCTTCACTCCAAATGCGGCAGTTTTGTTTGTTGACGTCAATCAGAAGTGCGCTTCATCGCTAAACAAAATAAAATGGATGTAGTGCGCGATACGTATTCCGCACAGAACCATTATTTTCGAAATAAAATTGCACTATTTGCAATCGTTGTTCAGGCGTGAGTCTATTCATGATGAATTGCCAAACCAAACTGAGAATAAATCACTTGACAGCTGTTAAATCGGTTTCCATCTTGAACAGTAATGCCAACTTAAAGTTATACACCTCGAAAAAGAACACCCGTTAGTAATGATATTTTCTATCAATTCTAAACATGCATTGGGGACTTTACAATTTAACGAATTTTATTCGATCTGATTCAGTATGTTGAATTTTCTGAATCTGAAGTACTTAGTTATTTTACATCGTTCACTTCGAAACAAATTGTTTTTTCAAAATCTCGAAAATATTTTTTTTTATGGAATTTGTAAAAAGTGAATGAAATTATCACTCTCAGTTTAATTCATTTGTAATCTGAAATCTGAATTAAATTATTCATAGGAATCGATGTAAATGAATGAACTAAATTTAATTTGCTTTTTTTTCTTAAAACATACTTGAGAAATGAAACTAGTGAAAATAGACTGAATGAGTTGGCTCTCATGAAGTTGATATATTTAAAGAGAAAAACAAAAGACTTTTTTTATAATATGTAAATAAAATCAAATGTTCTTGTTCTTTTTTGTTTTTTTATATGGTTAAATATATATTTTATAATAAATATGATTATATAGTTATGTCAAGCCCTTTTATGAGCATTATTTTCTTGAACTAGTGGCATATACAGAGAACGAGTTTGATATTTTTGCTATATCATGTACAGGCAGGCACAATACGAACACTCATTTATTTCTATGAAAAAAATTGCTATTTCTCCCATTATCCTTTCTGTATACGCCTTTGTCTTAAAACCCCCTCCGAAACTGAAACCTGGCTACGCCCGTGTTCTATTCTCAAGATTATTCAAGGAATTTTTTATTTTTCTCCGTACCTCCAATTTAGGAATAATCCAATGGTATGAACAATCGAATCAAAAAATGCTATTATTTCAAGTCATTTTTGGTTCAATTTTTTGGAATTTGGAGTATGCTTGGACAGGGATTTCTTGAATTTCGAAGGCCGTAATTGTCCTGCGCACGAGCTTTGCTAATACGACAGCTCAACACAATTCATATTTTGGAATAGATTACTTGTTTTTTATGGGGACCACCTTCGTTTCGGATATTAAAAGTCTGACGTGGATCCATCTTTCCAGAGTATATTACTGCCCCCACTGAAGCGTCGCAGAAAACGTGAATCTCTATTTCTTTTTTGTATTGCATCCATCTTGGTATACATATTTCTCGGAAGTTCTTGACTTAACTTCATTCATTCTTTGCGAATTTTTTCGGGAAGAGAAGTATCCCAATCATGGCCAGTTTTCCAGATTTATTGCATTAAAAATTTGTCTCGTATCTTCTTATCCCAATTAGAGATGAACGATACCGTGATTTTCAAATCACGTTGTGAAACGTGATCGTTACTTTATGATATCCGTGAAATTGAAGCGTGTCGTGATCACTGCTTAGGGTATCGGATTTGGTTACTTTCTGTTCTGTGCTTGTTATCAATATTTGTATGAATCACCCTAATCTTGGCTCGTTTATCTCGAATTGTGACATCTTATAGCCAACAGATTTTTGAAATCCTCATATCGGGTTTTCCAATAGGGACTTGACAACTTTGAATTCAATTTGTAAATGAACCCTTTCACTAATCATCGAACTGTTACTGCCAATTGATTCAGTAAACTTAACATTTTCATCATGGTAAAGTACACGAACGAACAATGTCTGCAAATTTTAAAAATTTACTACAGAAATTCGGAGTCGGTGACCGCTACTTTAAGAGCGTTAACCCCGATTTTCGGTCGTAATTCTCGCCCTAGTAGACAGGCAGTCACACGTTTAGTGCAAAAATTTGAGTCTACATATTCGTTGTGTGATGTTGCCGTGCCAGTGAGGCAACGGGTTGGTCGGATTGTCGAAAATATCGCTGCCGTAGATAATGATACAAATCAGTCAATTCCACGGCGTTCTCAAGAGTTGGGCATCGCCCAGACCACTTTATGGCGAATTTTTCATAAGGATCTTGGTTTATACCAATACAAGTTCAAGCTGACTCAAGAATTGAAGCCGATGGACCATTTGAAGCGACGTACGTTCTTCGATTGGGCTCTGGAAAAGATGCGCCAAGATGATCAATTTCATCGCAAAATCGATTGGCCGCCTCGTTCGTGCGATTTAACGCCTTTAGACTTCTTCCAAGGTCTGTAAATTACACAGGTTGCTTCGTAACTTGGGTTGAAGAGTGGGGTAACGTGTCATCCAGTGTCTGTCAAGGTCTATAGAGTGTCTGTATCGCCATTGGCCATCATTGACAGACATTTTATCGTAGCTATTTTATGATTGAAGATATTAAAGACTATTTAGGATAGACTACGAACGATATACGCGATCAAACTAATAAGAAAATCTGTGAAAACCCACGATTTCAGTGCAATCAAATGTTATTTATTTTAATGTGTTAACCTAGTGACGTCAAGAATGGTTGACGCTGATTGTTTGAAAGTTACGAGACAACCTGTCTAAATCTATAAACTTGGATTTCAAGTCAAATATAATTATCAAAATAAATTTGTTACTTGAAATCGTACTTACAAACTTCAATCCTAAGAATATGTATAGCATAGTATAAGGAATTCTTATACTATGGTATAGGTATCATTAAATAATAGGATCCTTGAATTATTTCCGAAAAACGTATTTTTCATTAGTATTTCAGATTCAATTTCGAAACGTATCTAGTACCTCGAAAACCCATATTCAAAGAATTTTGTATTTGGGTATTTTTTATTCGGTTTCTTTTACATCTTTGTCGACGATTGCATGTTTTTTGCAATATTCTAAGTTATTTGGGAAAAGAACTTGTATGGAAATGAGTAATTTCTGAAAAAAAAACAAAAATAACAGAAACAATTTTCACGATGTTATAAGTAAAATTCGATCCATTCTTTCACGATTTCCTTAAAAAATTTCTTGTTTTATTTTCGAATCTGTACGCATCTCTACTAGGTATCTATCCTATTCATGAAGTGAAATTTAACCATAAGAGACATTAGAATAAGGTGTATTCTGAATAAAGTGAAAATACCGACAATCTGTGAATAGGAAAATACAGGTTCTCTGATCTTGTCTGATAATTAATTAATTATTCATTAACCGTTTCGTCTAAATAAAAAATATATTACTTATTCGATACATTGCTTGTTTTTTCATCCTTTTCCACAAATTGTCATATTCTCGCAAAAATTTCCTTTATTTCGAATGTGTACGATAAAAATCAGTGGGATACGATAATATGTACGATAAAATACGATAATTTTAAACACGCGGTACGATATTTTAGGCTTGTCGACCTGGCAACGCTGCTACCTGTGAAATTCTGATATCAGTGATTAAATCACAGTACGTGATATCGATCATCTTTAAAAGTAGGTCCCCTTATCACCTTATCTATGTATTTTACGCATTTTGTTCTGTGGATAGTAGTAACCTAACCTAAGTGTGAAACTATCAAGCTAACAAAATAGCAAACCAGGCGGTTCTTTGAATATTGGATACACAGATGTTGTTTATTCAAATATCAAACAACTCTGATTTCACTAACAAAGTTTAAAATTTTAACTGCGAAGGACATTTGTTCATCGATATATTATATCAAAATTTAAAATTGAGTAAGTTGTTCGCAAAATGTAAATTGTTTTTATCACTACTTCTAGGTCTTTTCAAGATCGGCAAACGAAAGTGAACAGCATTGTTTGTCGCTATACCTTGTTTGCCTTTTTGTTATCAAAATTAGTTCATTAATGCTAAATGTTGTTATTGTGATAATTTACCTCATGATATTTTTTCACAAATCGATTCAATGAATTTCCATCCACTATTCAATTGAATACAAAAATATAATAATTTATTTCGGTAACATACCAAGAACTTTTTTCAGGATTGTTATTCCAAAATGACTGAAAATTATTCAACCAGTTCAGACTATGTGGATATTCACGGTCAGAAGCTGAATGTTTTGATTAAATCAGATGGAGCAAAATTTATTCCTTTGCACGAAATTCGGAAAACTGGTTTTCATATTTTTCCCGAGGCAGATTATAATCGAGCATCTGTTGGCAAAAAGTGAGAAAATCAATTGCATATTTTTTATGATACAAATCTCATAAATTCTTTTCAGGGTATTATTAGATGAACTCCGGTTATATTTGTTAGGTGCTGCAAAAGAGTTTGTAATACAAAGAAATATTCGGTCCATTAATCATGAGGAAATATACAAAACAATTGACGAGTAAGTTTAATTTTACTGTATTATATCTGTTTTTTTAAATCATACCGAAATATTAACCTTATGGTATAGTTAAACCATCCACTCACAGGGACTTTTGGGCAGACAGTATCGACGGATGCCCACCAAAAGTCCCTGTGTATGGTTGATCGGTACCAGACTTCGGCATCCCGGGCGCCCGACTGTTGAGTTCGCACCGCCAGTTCTCATAATGTAAATCAAAGGCTGAATTTTAATGCTACACTGGAAGCCAGCTCCGAATGCTCGAAAAAGCAGCCTGGTGAGTGGGCGCCATAAGAAGTTGCAAATATATGTTCAATATATTCATAATAAAGCTTCAAACTCAAATGTTCTACGTAGATAAAATATCAATACTTTCAAAACATAAAAGTGTTTTAGCTATATATGTTTCATCTCAATCCTATTCTCAAAACCTGATGAAACTACGTAGCTTCTAAATAAAGTAATTTGCATGGAAGTCAATGTTTTGGTGACTTCGATCTTAACATTGACATTTTGTATCGATGTCTGAAAACCACTTGTGAAAGCTTCTTCTGAAATATCTCACAGAAACCTGGGAGAGTCAGACTATAAAATGTTAAATTATAATAATGTTTATTTACACTAAAACAGTACAATATACTTGCCACAGCGCTTTTACAAAATACACTATGTTCCTAAAAGAAGAAATCTATAATCCTTTTGGAAAATATAACAAAATAATATCTTCAATACATCCTGTATACAAATGAAAATTTTATTCTTTAATCATTTTTGGAAATTTTTTTATAGCTTTTGTTATTTTGAAATTTCTGCCTTATATTTATTGTCTTTCTATTAATAAATGTCATCACCCTACTCTATTTTCAACGAAATGCAATCAACCAAAGACCTTTAGCTTGTAGAAAGAACTGAAATAATGATCTTTAATAGTTTGCAAATCAAAAAGAGATCACAATTTCTTTTCCAAAATTCTCATAAAATTTTTTCATTATGGATTTGCGCTGCAAAATTCTGGAGAGCTCCTGCATTCTTAGGTTAATGGGTGTAATTCCTGTCATTTCATATAGAAGAGTGTTGTCCCTGCTGATGCATTTTCTCTTCAACATATTTGCCTTTTTTTATATTGTTTTGTGATCTATTTCTGCATCAAGGTATGATTCAAGATGATCAATTCAGACCTGTCAGAGTTAAATTACAATTTCAATGTATTGAATTAGGATATCGTCGTATCCAATGACTATTGGATGTTTGCACAGGTTTTGTCATCTGCAAACAGTAGAAAGTACACTATCAAATCAGATAATTCCTCAGGGATCAGTCTTGGGATCAATTCTCTTCCTGTTGTATACATCTGATTCAGAAATCTTTTATGGGTTGTAGCCTCACAACGTGTCGTGCACTGTATTGCAGCTAAGTGCGTCCTTTGATGGAAAGGGAGGACCAGTGTAGTGCCCTTCTCTTAGGAGCGATCAACTTCGCGTACAGCGTTGGAATACAAGGATTCCCTTGGGTAGGATAAAACCAGACTATCACTCTCTTTTGAAATTACTGAATCTGCACATCGGAGAGATAGAGGTGATCTTATTGTAACTTATCGGGCTCTACATGGGTTCTTTGGTGTGAATCAGGATCACCTCTACATCAGAGACAGCATCCAACTATGCGGCCAAGCCTTAAAAAAAAGAGAATTTCAGGACCACACATGCTATTATATTATTTGTCTCGTCATGTTTTTAGATACGAGATGCTAAACATGATGTGATGATATATTGTTGGTAGGAATGAAATTGGTCTGTATTTTGGTGTATCCTCTGTAGAAGATAAGTGGTCCCTGTTGTTAAAAATTTGGGCATTTCCGTTGGATTATCTATAACATTATTTATGGATTCAACTAGCCTGCCGTGTATACACCAAAATATCTTTAACATAAAGTTTTAGATTCCATCTGGGCCTGGTGATTTCCAATTGTGTGTGCTCTTCAATATGTCATGGAATTCTATAGAAACTGCAGTATGCGGCATGTGTTCTATTGTCTCACTGGATTTCTCTTCACTTCTTATCCAATTGGCCTGAGAGTTGTCCTTACAACTCTCAGGTACAACTGGTCAGTGTAGCCAGTTGATTTGTTCAAAAATTCTCAATAGGCATTTGAAAATAAGAATGTAGCGCCAAGTTGGGCAAACATTGAACTATAAATATTGACATTGTCGGAAATCCGAATTGATCATTCTACGTTACCCTTCAATTATTACAGTCCCAACAAAGTATTACAAATGCTAATGTATTGAATATTTTTAGGAATACTACAGAAAGTCACATGTCCATTTTTTATTTATTTATTAAGAGATAAATCAATTTACATAAGATGTTTCTAAAAATAAATTGATATAACTATGCTACTTAAAACTAATCATATTGAAACCTATTTATCCAATTATATTATGGCTGAACTAAAGAAAATTCTATTGAATAATTTCATAAAATGTGATGGAGAAGTATTATCAATACTGATAATACTTCTTTTTTTCAGGGCATACGCCCTGAAAAAAATATATATAGAATTTCATAGTACATAGGAATTTTCCCAATATTGGGTAAAGGTACCTTAGTTTTGAAGATTTCAAAATAAAAAATTCAGTATAATTTTTGTCTATTATAAATCATTTTTTTGAAAAATCAATTTATGAACAACCATTTGCTGCATACTAATTGGGAAATACTGTATTTCATTATTTTTAAATAATCCAATTCCTTAAAAATCTAATATGTTGTACAAATATTGAATTGGTTACAGCACAAGCAATTGTAAATATATCTTTAACTTTCATCACAAGAGACCACTGAAATTTACATTCTAAAATTTTGAATATCCTTATACGTTGATTGACTCTTTCAATATGTACTCAAGTAGCTGCTATTTTAGCATTTAACAATGTGTAATGCTTCCTAGGTATTCAACTGTTTTTTATTTTTTAAAAGGGGTGGCCTGATCAACTCTATTTTAAACTGATGACAGATATCATCTATTAAAAAGCCTCTTGTCCACCATAATAGCATCCTGTAAACTTTCTAACTTCATAATCAGGTCACATTTGTTGAAAAATTGTTTTATCAGATGCTCTATCGAGATATGGTTCACTAATAAAAGTAATTAAACCTCCAGGGGAAACAGCTGTCATAAATTTAACTGTGTTATTTGATTTATACTGAGAGTAAAATCTAATTCGGCAGCAAAGGCATTTTGGTTTTTGTAAAAAAATTTCGGAAAGTTCTAATATTTTGAAAACATTCAAAACATTTTGGCATGTTTTTCTGTATTTCAGGAAAATCTGGAAATGTTATAACACAACTCAGAACCCTACTTAAAATGGGTAGCATTTCATAAATGTATCTTTGACACAATTCTTGTGAAATGCCAAAAAAAAGAGATAATGTCACATATGTAAGATCACATTTCTATTTGGTTAGTACTAAAACAATACGCTGATCGTTGAACGATGTGATCTTTGATCACTGTAAACAGATTGTACTGCTTCTACTATTGTATCTAATAGTTTTATATTATTGAGACCAGTAAAACTGTTTAGAGCACTGTTGTTATCAGGTCACACAAAGAAGACACTTTAAGAGTATTCACTTCAAAATCCTTGAAAGTTTTAGGCCCATTTTAATCAGGCTGACCCTGAAGAAGCTGTAATAGACCTTGTGCAATTACCTCGATTTCATCTTGGGAAGTAGTTTGTACAGCAGGTTTGATTTCTTCAGAAGAACATTCCTCAGCAACAAGTTTTTCTTTGTTGATACTTCTTTGTCTAAATCTTTCAGATCTACTACTAGAACATTCAGGTTCTTCCTTTGTGGTAGTAGATCCAACAGGAAGATTTCTGGAAGGCACAGCAGTCTTTTTTTCAAAAACTTTGTGTAGAACTGGAATCTGTAAACGATTATCCCCATAGATAACCCAAAATTTCATGTGTAATCCGTGCTTACCTCGATAAAATGCAAGGAACATACTTTCATATTTCTTGCCACTAGTTTATCGATTTTGAGTTTCAGTTGCCAAGCTTTTTGTCGATCCATCAGCATTTTACTCCCCAATTTCCCTTCCACCAAAATACGATATTTATCACCAGTTTGAGGGAAAACATGATAATTGATATTTCAACTTTCTTTTCCCAGGAAGAACACCGACGTACCAAACAATAGGGATTCGAACGACTCATAACCATTAAAATGATTCAAAAATATAAACTTTTGTAGAATATCACACAAACACAAGGCAGAATGCAAGAACTATGTCAATATTTTCAGTTACTCTGATTGTCACCAGGTGGCGTAGCGCTTATGTTGGTTTGCCTATATTCTCACGCTTGGATAACTTCCTGGTGTTGCTGACATATTATCGTTTAACATTATAGAATTAATTTCCTTTTGGAGTTTTCAAAAATCATATCCTGTTTTCTTCTATAGCTCTCATTGTATCTTTCTAGTCTTCCGGAGTACACATTAAGTTTTTGTTTCAGAGTGTCTAGAATTTGTTGAGCATTTTCGTTGTTTGGATCATACGTTATATGTTGCCGGTGACGATCTATTATTATATTCACTATTTTTTTAAGTTTTCTAGACAGCGAACCTTTTGCAAATAGGGTGAACCTCCTAATATCTTGTCGGATGCTAAGAACTTTGACTTCTAGCCTTTTTGCCAATGTGGTTTATTTTGTTATTTTTCCCTGGCTGGTTTACCAGAAGATGAGGTTCTTGGATGTCCTCAATCTTGGCAGAATCGGTCGACTCAATGGATCTGTGCCCCCAAAATCTATAACGGATCTAATTTTCCTTTTCTTTATTATCCATTAATATTCATATTAACAGCAGAACAGTTTATGTTGTGCATTTGGTTTATTTTCTTGTTATTTATCAGACCATTACAGAACTTTTTCAAAAGTTCTGTTATGGTGGTTTCTGCCACCATGATACAACTTTTGTTGCTTCTGAACTGCTGAGACTCGATCCCCCAAACCTGCCCGATCTGTCGGCAACAAAAAATTAAAAGGAGTTCGCAATTCACGGCCTAAAAATAATTTTGCAGGAGTCTCCCTTGTAGTACAATGAGGAGTTAGTACGGTAATCAAATAAGAATTTATTTAAAATTAAATTTATATAACCATTTCTATTTTGACCTAGGGCATTTTTTATAGCGGTTTTTACAGTTTTGATTGCATTTTCTGGAGCTCCGTTTGACGAAGGATGAAAAGGCGGACTAGTTGTATGCACTATATTATTCTTCCTCAAAAAATCTTCAAATTCTTCTGAACAAAAAGACGTTCTGTTATCCGTAACAATATGATCTGGCAAACCATAACGAGCGAAACATGATCTCAAAATTCCAAGAGTGAAGCTAGAATTAATCGAATTCATTTGAAATGCCTCAATCCATTTACTGTGAGCATCTAAAATAATCAGAAATTGCCTGTTGAGAAAAGGACCCATAAAATCTAAATGAACTCTACTGCATGGCTTGTAAGGCCAGGGCCAGCTATACAGAATTGCTTTGTCGGGACTCTTTTTATTCAGCAAACAATTTTCGCATGTTCTACAAATTTCCTCAATCTCACGATCTAAACCAGGTCACCAAAAGTATGAACGAGCTAGAGATTTCATTTTAATGACACCCATATGGGAAGAATGAAGACTTTTCAATATTTCTCGTCTTGAGATCCAAGGAATAATAATATCTAATATGGTTCCACACTAAGCAATTTGACTCAATGGTTGAATCATTTCTAATTCTATAATAATTTTGTAACCGTCTTTCAGATATTTTATATTTATTCCAACTCTTTTCAACATATTTCATCACTTTCAGAATTTTATCTTCTTCCGTGAACTTAGCAATTTTCTTATAATCAATCGGAAAATATTTATTATTTTCAAAATATTCAACATAGTTTAATTCTACATCTTCTATTAATTGTTCGTCTAACTGTTGGGGAAGACGAGATAAAATATCTGCCTTATTTTGCTTTGATTTCCTACCTGTATATCGTATTGGTAACCAGAAAGTATCAGTGCCCACCTTCGTAAGCGGTTGGCTGAAAATTGTGGAATTAATTTAGCCGGATGAAAAATGTAAGATAGCGGTTTGTTATCAATAACTAATGTAAAGTGTCTACCCCACAAATAATTATGGAACTTGTAAAGTCCAAAAATTACTGCCAAAGCTTCTTTTTCTAAGGTACAATTTTTTTTCCTATCGAGCAATATTCTTGAGGCTTAAGCAATAACTTTTTCAACACCATCAGGCATAATATGAGCTACTAATGCTCCCACTCCGTAGTCACTCGCGTCAGTAATCAGACGTAAAGGCAACTTGGGATTATAATGAACCAAAACTGGGGCCGAAGCCAAGATTTTTTAACTTTCTTAAACGCTGATTCACATTCTACTGATGAATTCCATTTATTGTTCTCTTTAAGAAGGTCATAGAGGGGATACAATAATGTGGACAAGTTTGCAAAAAATTTACCATAATAATTTATCAAACCGAGAAAAGCTCTCAATGAGGTTAAGTCAGTAGGCCTAGGAGCATTGAGAATAGCTGAAATATTTGTATCAGAAGTGTGGATTCCTTCTTTGTGAATATCATACCCTAAATAAGTTATTTTCGGTTTTGAAAATTCACATTTTTTTGCAGCTAATTTTAAACCTGCATTTTGAAGTTGTGATAAAACTTCTTCTAATCGAGCTAAATGTTCCTCCTCATCTTTTCCAGTAATTAATATGTCATCTAACTAACAACTCCATTTAGATCCTGAAGAATAGTTTCTAAAATTTTTTGAAATTTTGCGGGAATACTAGCAATCCCAAACGGTGCTCGATTATACCGGAACAATCCTTTATGAGTTGAAAAAGTCATTAATTCTTTTGATTTTTCATCCAAACTTACTTGCTGATATGCATTTGAGAGATCTAGTTTGGTGAATAGTGCACCACCCTGTAATTTAACGAATAAGACCTCGATTTTATGGAGGGGATAAGAATCAATTTCTATGAAAGGGTTCGCGGTAACTTTAAAATCTCCGCAAATTCGAACAGAGCCGTCTTTTTTCAAAACCGGTACAATGGGTGTAGCCCATTCCGAAAAATCTATAGGTTCGATCACGCCCAATTTACACAGACGATCTAATTCAGTTTCTACTTTTTCTTGCATCGCGAATGGTAGTGGTCGAGCTCTACAAAATTTGGGTGTGCATGATTCGGATTTAATTTTAATCGACATTTTTCCTTTGTTAAAATTTCCCAATACTGGAGAAAAAAGATTATCGAATTTACGAACTAAAAAATCCCAATTTTTAGGAAGGTCGCCATTGTTCAAACTGTAAATATGTAGACAATTCGGACAGATTGAAGAAATCGCGCCCCAGCAGTGGTGGTCCTCCATTTCTAATTATGAAAAATTTAAAATTTGCATTTTTTTCTTTAAACTTAATTTTACACTCAATGAACCCTAAAGGTTTAACTTAATCGCCATTTTAGAAACTGAAAATTTTGTTAGTATATTGCAATGGTTTGTTTTCTAAATTTTGATTATAAAATTCTTCAGAAATTACACTATAACTAGCACCTGTATCAAGATTGAATGTAAACTTTCTATTTTCAATCATTAATTCAATATGAACTGGATCTGTTCTACAATTAATATTATATAAAATATTCTTCTGATTCTAAGAAACTATTCCTACCAGACCCTGATTGTTTGTTGATATATTTTTTATTAGGGCATACAGAGGCAAGCTGGCCTTTCTTATCACAAGACTGGCAATAACAATCTCTGAACGAGCACTTATCATGACTGATTACTGCGTCGACAGCAAACAACACATTTTTGTGTTAATCCATCAGAATGAATCTTCTGTTTATGTTTTCCTTCTCGATTGACCTTGACCATGGAACTGTCGGTCCGGGAAAATACTGTGGTGGAGGGGCGAGCAGGCGCGCTAGTGAGCGCGTGGTTTCTTGAAGCGTAATACATTTCGGATTCACTTTTCACAGCCACCGAAGAAAATGGCTTACTGGCTGATTTTGAAGTCGCTAATTCCACAACACTTGAAAATGAAACGTCACCTTTCTCTTCGAATAACCTATCTTTAACTGGCCCTTTTTCATAACCGATCACAAAAATGTTCACTAATGCACGATCAATCTCACCGGCACCCGCGAAATTACACATAGACACCAAGCTGCGCGGACGGGCCGCCCATTCCTTAGGTAATTCGTTCGCCATTTTCCTCGCCTCGAAAAATTTTTCACGACAAGAAAACACCGATGTCACCGGCTTGAAATGTCCATCCAGAAACCTGATTATGTCTGCATATGACTTAGATTCTGATTCAGCAGGTATACACATATTATGCAGTAGTTTGTACGCTTCTTCATTGAGTAGCCTTTTTTTATAAATGGACCAGTGACCAGTCGGACACTGATGGCACAAACTCTTGAATGTGACCCGTATATTGCTTCTCAGTCATAATTACTGTTTAAATACTACACTTACTTCTCGTCGCCACTGTAATATATTCGTGTACCCTAATACAAGGATAGCGATATATTGTTTTCTAGGTATATCAATATGAATATATTTCTAGAATAAAACTCAGCTCCTAATGACTCTAACATTTATTCTCGACTTACTGCACGAATCTTCTCCGCAGGGATTGTCACACATATTACAATAATAAAAAACTCTGCTTGCGCAGTAAATACAAATTACAATATTCATCATACATTACAATTTATTTATGATATTTGCAGGTGTCATGATAAATTATCAAATAATGGTCCAACTCAACAATCTTCTTCAGGAGTTCTCGGAAGGAGGTTATTATCGGATCCTGCTGAATTCAGGAAAGGACAAATACCAATGAATCAGTCTGTTCTGAATTCATCTAAGTTTGAAAATGTTGGAGGTATGCTTCAAAATAATAAGACAACTAATTTCAGCAACAGTGATTCTGCAAACTTGCGACTACCACATACTCAAAATGGTATAAAAATAAATATACTTTTATTGTATGGTTGAAATTGTGACCATGAAATAATCTAACTAATTTGTTCACAGCCCTTCTCAAGTAATACTTATTCTTTTTAATGGAAATACTGAGAAATTATTTTTTCATGTTGTCTGACTTTGCATTTGAAAATTGCTAATGATTTGTAATAAAGATTCAATGAATAATTCCCTATTATATTGATAAATTAATTTCCTTCAAAATTTGTAGGTTACTTTAATCCTAATAATTTAGATATTGGTGACTCTACTAAAGCTCATTCAAATTATCCAAATAAAATGAATTTCCCAAACAAATCAAACTGGAATCAGAGGAACAAAACTAATCCAAGTAAGAATCTAAATGAAAATAACTCATCACACAGTAAAAAAACCGCATTAAAGACAAATTGTGAATCCATATCAACCAGTGAGAGTGAAGATGTAGGTCAACACTTTGTTAGATTATCTGCCCTCAAATTGGAAAGGATTAAATTGTTGCCTGTAATGCAAGAAGTAAGGTTATACATTTACTTTTTAGGGGAAATTACTAAAAATTGTATTTCAAGGTTAAAGTTGTGTATGTTGAATCAAACAAAGAAAAACTGAAATATTGGGTCCAGTTTGTAGAAAACGATAAAATAATAATGGATATTATGGGAAAATGCTACGACCTTGCAGATGATGCACCTGTTGTCAAACCAAAATTGAATGAAATTTATTTAGTCATGAATAAAGATGATGAACTGTGGTAAGTAATTAACATTTTGATATCTAAACATTATGATTGCACTAAGATTTCCACAATTTAGGAGGGTGACCCTCCTAAGGCAAGTTACGCCACTTAGCACTTGTATATACAGGTTGATTCACCGCGATGGCCTATTCGACGTTTATGGAAAACTAATCTTAATTTTGTGCTGAAAATTTGGGAGACAATGATCTTTTGCCCTAAAATATTTTCAGATTTCTACATAAGATAACAGACCAAAAGATAACTTTTTTATGACTATTTCAGCAATATGCCATACCTTGGTTAAAAATTCAACTGTTCATGAGTAAATGGGATTCTTATGAAAAAAATTATGGTGACAGGGACTCACAATTTTTTGATTATTTCTGCTGAAATCTTTTTTTTTCGAAAAAACCTTTTTCATTTCCGATTCTCCATTATTTAAGACTGTTTGCAGTTTGGATCAAAAATATACAGGGTGTTTATAAGATCATAAAAGTGGACAACTCAAATTCATCAAAACTTAAGATTTTCAAATTAGAACCTATATTTTTATTATTTCAGTCGATTCTACGTACAAAAATAGTGGGGGTTACTTAAGCAAACTCTATACCTAAAATGAATACTTTAAAAATTATCGAGGAAGAACTTTACATGAGGAAAAACCGCAATTCCCAACTGTATGGAGTAGTTTGTGACTTCTGGAAAACACAGAAGGAAACTAAAATTCGATGTTTCGGTAACTAAATTTGACAATTTGAAAATTTTCCTAGGTAGATTGAAACCTAGAACTTTCTGTGAAGGATCAACGATTAAACTTTTGTTGAAAGCATTACAAGAATTCTGAACTCCAAATTTCCTTGTCACTTTCATTAGATTGAAGGGATGTATTAATCCATTAAATTTTGCGTGACTTTAATCTGGCAGTTTACATAGATGTAAATGTTTGATAAATATATATGGATACCCTTAACTCATTTTTGCCCATTTCAGAGATATGTACTACATTTGTCCTTAACACGGCATTCCATACCTTGTACTAACGTTTGTCCATATGGCAAGTTGGCTTTAAGCAGTTTTCTTGGAAAGCAAATGTCATAGATGGCTGAGATAAACACAATTAATTTTATTTCTTGAGAGCAACATAGTTCATTGTTTGTTTTTCGATTTCATAATTCTAACAAGTTCTTATAAGATCTTTATATAGATTTTGATTTTAGGTACCGTGCAATTGTAGTTAAAGTTCAGCCTACAATTAAAGTACATTTCATAGATTATGGTAACGATGCATTTGTATCTGAAGTTAGAACTATTCCTGATGAATTAAAAACAATACCAGCTCAAGCAGTTAGAATATGTTTATCACGACCTGAAGGTGCTAACCAACCAACATTAGAAATGGACGAAATTATCTCGGTAAAGCTCATCAAACAGGTAAGTTGAAACTATTATTTTGCCAATTCCAAAAAAAGAATTATTGACTACACAAAAGAAAATGACAAATAACAAGACAATTCTCATGAATGTCGTTTTACCCATAATGAACAATAATAGAAACATCTCCATCGTGGAGCTACTAGATTGGAAAAACCATCATGAACTCACTTTTAACATTCCATTTGTTGAACAAAGTAGTATTTATAATACAATTAATGAGTTATCCCAATTTCATTGACGATAAAGATTAAATATTTTTCTCTTGATTTTCTATTTCATTTTCGATAATCATAACGAATTGAGCTCGCTACCACCCATATTAGCTTAGCTCTGATACTCATAATTCATGTCCATTCATTTATTATATCGCATTTATAATATATCGTTGTTTATTTCATTTCGTACAAGAATTGCCATTTAACCTCACATTCTCAAATATTTATCTGTAAAAGTTCTAACACAGTAGTCTGTGGTTTTAAGTTTGAACCTCAAATTTCGAGTGTTGCAAATTCAAACACAGCAGTTTGAATAATCTATGTTCTAACCTAAAATATTCATTTACAGATTGCACTGTTGTTGTTATTATGATATTTGATATTATGTTAGCATGAAATGAAAATCATCGAAGATTTGAAGAATCCCAACAGAATATTGAAGTTCCATACATATTTTCGAGAAATTTAAAAACAATTTCCAAAATAATTGTGTGGATACAAAATAAATAAGTGTGCATTCTGATAGAAAGTAATTCCTTTATGAAATGAAGCATTTGATTTGTTCCAACTATCTCATAAAAATAAAAATAATGATCTGCTTCAATATTTTTGGAGCCATCAGTGTGAAAATATGGAAATGAAGTTTTATGGCTCTGTAATCAATGGAAAATGTTAGACTCCACTTGTAATCAAATTTGTTCTATAATATGTACCTACATTATAGCCAACTCTACTACTTGATTCTTCTTGATTGTGCCAATGAGAAGTATTCAATATAAATATCCACAGTTGAATATCCTGTTTCTTTCAACTCGCCTATTTGTTTTCATATTAAAACAATTATGGCACTCTTGGAAGTATGTCAATCATATGCTCTAGGATGAATTTATGGAATAGCAAAAGAATAAAAGTATTTAATCTCAATCACATGAAAATTTGTCTGGTATGTACTTAGTGGTATGTTTCGATGTGAGTTTGAATGACCCTCAAAGAATACAGTATTGTTTGATAGCAGCAGTCTTTAGTGGGGATATTGATTGTTGTCATTATAATGGGACTATTTTGTGAAAACTTTTTTGAACATGGGCTTGATTTTAATGAAGTATCTTCTTATTATAAGAGCTGTGCCAAAGCTCAGTAATTTGTAAACAAATAGAAGAGTTGAGGTGAGCTTATTCAAATAACTTCATTTTCAAACTAAGTCGGCTAGTACTTCAATTCTAAAATCTGAGACATGACATCATAGTGAATATGCATTTCTGTGGTTTTTTTCCATAACAGAACAGAGTTGCATTTAGCCAAAGTACCCAAATTTTCGAATTTCACAGAAATTTTTTTTTTTTTTTTAAATCAAGTTACTCGAAAACGGCGCTTTGTAGGAGAAAATATAAAGAATACTTTTATTTTCCAAATTAGCCAAATATTGTTCAATGAACGTTCAAATTACTTTTAAGAGTTGGGTTCTTCGAATTTCTGGTATTTTTATGTGATGTAATTTTCATAATGAAGAAACTGAAAGATGTGTAGGGAATCTTGTGTTCGGAGAAGATGTATCACATCAAGGAAAAGCTATGTTCCAAAAATCATTTCCTTCAATAGAACCATTTACGAGATATAGCTGAAAATCACATTTTTTTATCGATTTTCAACAGCCTGTATCTTTGTAACCGGGCCGAATCGGAAAAAACTATATAGGAAAAAAGTGTTTCTTTTGACCTCAGGAATCTTCGGTTGAAATATATGTACAAGTCAAAGACTCACCCTGTATATTGAGACCCAAAAATATATTTACCTTTATCCCCTTCACTGATATTTATTGTTTGATTTTTCAGTTTGATGACACCACCAATTTAGTTCTGAGCGCCAATAAGAAAACTGCTACTGCTAAACTTCAAAGTCCTTCAGAACCAATAATTTTGGGAGATATAAAATATACTCAGGAATGGGTGCATAAAGATGTTGTGAAAATAGTTGCTCATTCAGGTGGAAAACTATATTTACGCAATAAGGAACATCATGGGAAATTAGTGGAAGTTGATATGGAAATAAATAATTGGACAAGTAAGTAAATAATCGATTGAATATCAAAGATCTCACACATTCTATTCCAGGGGAATTAGTGAAAGATGTAGTTCTTGGTCAGGTTGTACTCTGTAAAAAAGAAGGTTCTGAAGAAAAATTATGTCGTGCTAAAATTGAAAATGTAGAAAATCCTTTTGCAACTGTACATTATATAGATTACCATAAAAATGATAAAGTGTTGATCAAAAACCTATATGTTGCCAATAAAAGAATAGCGAATTTACCAGCCACTCTTATCGAATCCCCCACCATTAAGGAATTCATTTCTAATAAATTTGATAGCAATGCTGCATCCATGCTAGATGAGATGATAACCAATAATGTTAAGTTTACTGTGGTGAGTAAAATTGCGCATATACTTTTAAGTGATCGTCTCTTAACAGATCACTCAATCATTCTGTTTTGTTGTCTATAATATTCTTATTTTAAACCAAGAATGGTGTTCAACGATCGGTTGGACGCACTTATAACAAATTTGTCCTCAAATTTACCCGTCCGACCGACTGTAAATACAATAAAACTTGAACGATAACTTGAAAGCTTGAAATTTTCAGGGTAAGATTTGAACTCAAATATCCAGTTTGTTAATGTTAAAACTATTAAAATAATTATTATTATTTACTGAATAAATTTATATTTGATAAATATGCAAACTTGTATACCATATTAATTTCTTTCGAATTTGTAGGCTGCAAGTGGCTCCGAATTTGATTTATTCCTCAAGGATAAGTCTTTATCAGAATTGATATATCCTAATACATGCAAAATACAGTCAACACAGCAATTAAACAAAGTATCAACTGGCAATGTTCAAGAGGAATCAAAATCCAAATATATCAAAGTATTGTTTGAGGATATGAAAAGCTATGAAGTCCCAATGGGAAAAGGCGATTATATGTTGACGAATTTCAAAGATGCTACAGACTTCACTGTTACTTGTACTGAAGACAAAGAATCAGATCTTCTCAGCAGGTGTACCTGTATCGAGGTTACAGACACAGATCCATATGAGCCGGACGATTCTGAAATGGTTTTAGGGTATTTTGAGGGTGAGTTCATGGATTTTATGTATCCCATTATTGTTATCAAGAAAAGTTAGATTAATGAATAATGTTGCACGAAATGGAATAGGTTTGAGCATTTCCTTTTCACAAAAATATTCCATTTTGAATTTTTGATCTTGTATTAATTGTTATAACATTCTTCAATAAATTCATATAATTAATATCATTCCATAGGGCACTCACAAATTTGAGGCTTATCATTATTGCCAAATTATAAGGAGTAGTCCAATCAATTGCACAGATATACATACAATATTAAATGACAGGAAGAGAACTTCCATTACTGATGAATTTATTTCAACAACTTATTGTTTACCCAACCCTAAAACCCAACAAGAGACATTATTGTTAGGATAGTGATTGATAAAAATTTAAATTTATAATATGTTGGGTCTCCATGATGTCTAATGCACTCAAAAACATGTCAGGGGGTACTTCTAATAAGATAATCGATATCCTCTTGAGGTATCTTATCCAATGCTACTTGAACCTCTTGCCGAAGTACTGCTAGAGTATATGAAGGAATAGGTAAACAAAAAATCTTCTTATAAGTTTCCAGACGTGTTAAATGGGTAAAAGTAAACCAGTAAATCGACAAGACCGCCGTGCGTTACATCCAGGAGGTGATGGAACCACATGTTCTGCCTTATATTCATACGATCATCAACCCAGTTATCTTTCCCCATTGAACACATCTGGGACATTAAGGAAAGGGAAAGACTCCTCTTACCCCATCCTCTATGTATCGGGCGTACGAAATTCAGTGTCTAGTGAGGGGATCTCAGAACCCTTTTGAACTAGAAAAAAATGAATGGCACATATTCGGGCTAGATTTTTGAGAGAATTATTTTAACCTCTTAAATTCACCTGTTTTCAAGATATAAGAGAAAATTGGAAAATGGCGTGAAATGAAAAGTTGTTATAACTTCTTTAATATTATCATGAAACAAAAACTTTCTATATATAGGCACTTTTTTCAGTAGCGTCCATTGATGTAATAATTTATTTTTTATTGCCTTTTGTTTCGAATTTATAATACCAACTTGTGTTTTTTTTAATGTGAACCATAACAATTTCTATAACAAATAAAATCGCTTAATTTTTCCCTTTTCAAAAATGTATAACATGATATCTAAATATCTTACTCAACTATAAAAATCATCAAATTTTCAGTTTCACACAGTAAATCAACCTAGTGCCTATCTATAAATCTGTGAACTTCAGATAATTAAAATATTCGGTGGCCACCAAAATGTCCGGTTTTAACATCATTAAATTTTTTCAACATTTTCAAATTGATAAATGTTGTTCTTTAAACTTAAACTAGGGGAAAATCTAACAATATTAAATCCGGAGACCTTGGTTGTCACTGAATATTCTAATTATTTTAAGTTCATAGATTATAATAGATAGGCACTTTGAGTTGGTTTGCCGTATGAAACTGAAACTTTTGATGATTTTTATAGTTTTATAAGAAATCATGTTATATATTTTTGAAAAAGGAAAAATCAAGCGATTATATTTTTATCTGTATGACTTATCCTATACATTGATTTGTCTCAGAGGATTAATAAATTATTATTATTATTATTGAAATTGTTATGGTTAACATTAAAAAAGAAACACAAGTTGATATTATAAATTCGAAACGAATGACAAGAAAAAATAAATTATTAAACCAATGAAAGAAAATTTTCTTTCCTCTAAGGCACCAATATTAAAGAAGTTATACGAACTTTTCATTTCACGCCATTTCCAAATTTTCTCTTATAAAAGTTGAATTTATGAGGTTTCGGTTTTAACCAAAATAATTCTCTTAAAAATCTAGCCCGAAAATGTGTCATTCATTTTTTTCTAGCACAAAGGGGTTCTGAGATCCCCTCACTAGAACAACGAATTTGGGAAACCCGATACTTTGGTAGAATCCAGTGCGAGTAGATGGAATGAAATTACCTCACGAGAAAATCTATCATCTCATAAGGGTTATGCCCAGACATGTTTCTGAATGCTTAGGACATCGTAAAGGACCAATACATCTCTAGTTTTTATATTTCTTTGATTTTTTAATCACCTTTCTAACCCTAAGTGACATAAAAAAATTGTTATACTTATAGTATGTTAAGTATCGAGAACAATCGAAGACAATACAGTCAAACCTGGGTAAGTGAGGAAACTCTTCAAGTGAGTGCTGGTCCCGTAATTTTTAGCCACTAAAACCTCTATGTATTGAAGAATGTTTTGGAGACCAAGAGAAATAGAAGCCTCTACAAGATAAAGTCGGGAATCGCCAGATATATTTGTGCTTGAACCTCTATTACTAGGAATGCTATTTGTCTATAACTCTATAAGCGACAGTCGAGCATAGGGGTTGTTCCCCGAAAACATAAACATTTGTTTTTGGGGAATAACAACATTCTCTTTACGCAAATTTTTGGCCCTTACTTTCATACAGCCGATGTTACCACCTTACCGCGGTTAATATCAAGCACCAAGAAAGCTCCAGTCCAGCACAATGTCTTGAAGAAAAATCCAAGTTTTATCTCTGCGTGAAAAACTTAAGATCGTGAATGCGTTTGAGTGTGGAATATCGCGTAATGAAATTCAGGGTGAGTTTGATCTACCAGAAGCTGAATTTTGTATCAGCATACATAAACAGGAATTTCGAAATCGCCGACCAAATTTGTTTTCATTCCAAAAGTGATCATAAATCTAACTCTTTCTGAGGTAGGCTTAGAAGCCTATAAGAAGCCATAAATTATTTTTAATGTCATGGCCTACTCGTGATGAAGGAATTGATCAAAATATACTGGTCTAGATCCTGTAAAATAATATTGAAATAAAATTGAATAATATATTTTATTATTTATTAGGTTTATTCATTTTTTATATTTTTATTCATTTATTATTTATATTTTTCTTAATATTTTTCATTTATATTATTTTAGGTGGTTGGTACAGAGCCTTAGTTCTTGAGAAATCTGATAATGGTATTTATCAAGTTCTTTTTGTGGAGTATGGAAATATACTGGAAATCACCAAAAATGAGATAAGAAGGTTTCCTGCAGAATTTAAGGATATACCTTTTCTGGGACTGTCCTGTAAATTAAACGGTAAGGAACATAAAACAAATAAAACATTCAAAAAGGATAAAATTACAAGAGAAATTTGGTGGATTATTTTACTAATCATAATATCATTAACATATGGGTGGGTGGAAGGTAATTGAGTCAACTCCTCATTTCCAAGTGCTTTCTCGTACATAAAGTTCTACTGAATGCCGGCTCTTCCACGACATGGAGAAAACTATAAATTATCATCATGTGAGATAACAATCTATCACACATCTATAATAACTGAGACATCACCAGCGCGCTCACAAGTACACTTGAATTAAAAAATTGAAAAAGGTTGAGTATTAATAATCAGTCAGAAAATAGATTTATCGATCCCCCTCTTTGAGAGTTGGTGTAATTTTCCAAAAGATATCAAAAAATTTTTTCTCAGGCATTTTAGTGAATACTGTCATAAGACTGATGGTCTGCAGTTGTAGAATGTATCCCAGTCAACTATTTTATTACAGGGTTTAATCAGTGAGAGCTAGAAACTGTTAAGCAAGATTCCACCCTCAAAAATCCAGTTCATTATAAGACAAAGGGGCTTCAAAGCATTCGAAATGTAATGTTTCATTTAGTAATAGTCTACAACTACTCTTGGTCTTCATGTTTTTTACAAGCAATAATTTCTCTGATTCTATAATGTCTAATAGATAGAAAGAACTAGGAGTTTGTTCAGGACTTATGTTGATTCTTGGGTCTCGTCGTTGTCTCAGTGGGAGACTAGCAAAAAACCTATTGAATGCATCAACAATTTTCTTCAAATTATCTTCTTCGCCAAGTGTGGGAAGTTTAGTAACTAGTATTCTTCCCTTTGTTAGCTGCCCTATAATATCTCAAGAGATATCTCAAAGATGAATGGATTAAATGAAAAACAAATTAATATGATGAACTCAGGATAGAAAAATCTTTCAAATGAGGTATCACTTACCCCATCTTTCCTATTCGAAATTGTGGGTTGTAGGTTGTAACACCAAGGGATGAAACGATTTGGTTGTGAATTTTATCTTGAAAGTTATCACCCTCGAATCAAAAATCGACGTGTCCGAGTATTTGTTCAAAATAAATTCATGCTGTCTGTTATTTCGTCTGTTTTGTTATTAAAATCCCACCCTGTATAATTTAAAAATAAATAACTGCATTTAGAGCAATTAATGCTATAATATATATTTTATTTTGTAGTAGAAACACTTGGTTGGATATAATATATATTTTATCCAGTAATAAAAACTCACAGAGAGAGTGGGGTGTGTTTTAGCATTAATTTAATTGTTACTTTGTCAAATATTAATGAAAAATTCTCAAATATTTGATCACTTTTCTGGAAAACTAATTCTATTTCCTTTTTTTAGTTGCAAACACAGAAAAAGTGAGGCTTCGATTGGAAGAATTACTAGAACCAGATAATATTTATGAAATTAATTTCATTTCCTACTCATTGGACACTCTCCAATACACTGTGGATATACCAAAAATCACAGAAATTTTGAAAAAGGAAGGATTAATGTAGAAAGCTGATGTTTTATTTTCATAGAAATAATGTTATATTTTTAACCTTGTTTCAGAGAATTCGTTTTATGTTTTTCACTAATGTTATACATTCGATTTTTTTAATAATAAAGTCATCTTTTGTATTATATTGTTTTCTCATTTTAATTTCATTTCATTTAATTTGCAATTTCACTTGCACTAAGTAGAATTTCGGTCATTATAACTCGTTAATTTATCTAGCAGAAAGATTCAATCAATAATTTTCTGATATACTGACAACCTATAAATGAAAATTATTTTCATAATATGTATGTTAAGGAAAATTTCGATCCAATTAATTCATAATGCAAATTCCAAATCTCTGCTTGGCACGGTCATACAGGGTGAACAATAAACATTCCATTTAGAGTGAATTTTTTTAGTTCAATAACTCCTCAACTAATCCAACGGACTAGGAAAATTTTAGACTTTTTCTATTTTCGTGAATATTGGATCATCCTGTAGGTTGAAGTCATTATTTTTTTCGCTTTTGTAACCACAAAGAATTAATTCATGACTCTAATTCTCCTGATCAGTAATCATTCCCTTATAAGCGGAATTTTGCAGTTCGCCATTCACTAGGAATGAAATAAACAATTCCCGTTATTTTCACTTATGGGCTCAGGATAATCCAAAATCAGTGATCCATAAAAATTTCCAAGTTAGATTCTCGATAAATATTTGATGCGGTATCTACAACAACGATTTGATATGCCCTAATATATTTGAAAATGGGAAGACAGGAAAATTTTTTAGAAACATAATTTTATTTGTTAGAATCGTTTCAATGGAAACATTGTGGTTGCAACATGATGGAGCTAATGCGCACTTACCAAAAAAGTGCGCGAATATTTGACTGAGTCTTCTGAAAACAGATGGATTGGCAGAGTGTAAATGTGCCTGAAGTAGGGAGCAACTGCTACAAAGAATTATTGATGTTTGCGATACTATTTAATCTCAACCGAATACAATAGGGGATACCACTCCTATTTCCTTATTTTTTCCAACAGAATGTTCGTCGAATTTTGAGTTCAAATTGGAAGGTACTAAGTCTTCTGCGTGTTCATCTCTAGTCCCCAAATCTGGAGTTTCCTGGCCATATACTCCAAATCGTCCTTATCATTGGCAATGGACTAGTTTTAATTTTTTTGTTAAGGATCAATTCTAAAAATTTGAGTAAAATGAAACGAAAATGTGGAAGAATCATTGAAATATCTCTAAAAATGAAAAAGTTATGGGACTTTGAAGTTGCGCTTGGAAGAATAATTTCATAGTCTAGTGTGTGACGTCACGCCACTTACACGAGGCGACTGGTATTCGCAGAGTGCTTACGAATTCATTGGTGTACAATCACTTGTGCCGTTCGTGTCGTGTTTTGTTCGTTACACGATGGCTGAAATAAAAAAAAAATCCTACAAATATTGTATTGTGCCTATGTGTGCAAGCACGACAATTGAAAACCCCAATAAATTGTTTTTTCATGTACCAAATGACATGAATCAAAGGAAGAAGTGGTGCAAATTAATGAGGCGTGACTTAATTGGACCTAAAACTACTATATGTGTGTGAAGATCATTTTGATGTAAGTACCTATCAGTACTAGCCTAGCTGTCTATTTCTGATAATAAAAATACTAAGGTGTAAGTTGGTTTGAAATAAGTTATTGAGTAAAAATAACTTTGTCCTTTCACGAAGCCTTCTTCCATTATGGTGACATAAAAACAAAACTCGAGTTAAAACTACACTGTACAACTACAAACGGCGCGAGAGCCTTGGCGCGGCTAATTATTCAAACGTAATTTATAGTGTAGCGATCACAGGCAAATGGCGTGACGTCACAGACGAGTCGGAGACCAAAGACGTTCCGCGCTAAAATACGTAAATTTAAATAATCTATTTCTCAGTCATTTATTGATGGAGTTGATCGATATTTCTGTAAAAATCTTCTACTCTATACTGGTTTAAGCCCGGAAAATAGACCGAGCATACCGAGAATGAAGGGCTCGCGTATGATAGTTGAAAAAAATGTTGATGGTAAACAAAATAATTGGTAAGCACATTAGTAACAACTCATCTCTGGGGGATCTTGTTGATCTGGTATACGCTGGGGCTCTAACTGTGTGTGAACAACTGGGTAAATCCGTCATAGAGAGGTGCACGAATCCAACAGGGCAGCAACCTCCATGGAAGTGTCGCATAGAAAAGAAAATTGGTAATATCAGGAGAAAAATTGGATTATTACATACTTACCTTAATAGCGAGTCTCCATCAAGTACATAAGACGGTCCGTAGAATAGCATCTGAGTTTCGGATCAAACCCCAGACTAGCGTCTTCACAGGGCAACTGGAATCTCTATGTGATAATCTGAAACAGAGAGTCAAAGCGTTAGGTAACCGACTGAGGAGATATAATGAAAGAATTAAAAGATATCAGAACAACCAAATGTACTATAAGAACCAAAAACAATTCTTCCGGAATCTTGAAAGCCCTGAGAAAACAGAAGAGGATCCTCCAGAACCAGAAAAATTGTACGAATACTGGGAAACAATATGGGGCAGGGAAAAACAGCATGACGATGGCGCCCACTGGATCAGGGAGGCTGAAGATGAGAGCTCAAAATACGTTATGGACAACATAACTATAACAAAACAGGATGTGGAAGAGGTACTGAAAAGAACCAATAACTGGGCGGCCCCGGGACCCGATGGAGTTCATGATTACTGGTGGAAACATTTTACCAACACACATCGAGCGATGGCGGCATTGTTCCAGAAAGCAATGGAGGACCCATCGGTAATCCCGGAGTTCCTTACCCTCGGCACTACAATTATGATACCGAAAGGTAATACAACATCTGATCCAAAAAAATACCGACCGATAACATGCTTACCCACAATCTATAAAATACTTACCGGAACCTTGACCAGGTACATCTCGAGGCATTTAAAAAAACACCACATATTGGCCCGTGAGCAGGGAGGCTGTGGTAGGGACACAAAAGGCTGTAAGGAACTCCTCATTGTTGATCAGATAATCGCGAAGCAAGTGAAGAGTAAGCAGAGTAACATCTCAATATCATGGATAGATTATAGGAAGGCTTTCGATTCGGTGCCGCACGCCTGGCTTATAAGGGTACTAAGACTCAGTGGAATATCAGAGCCTATTGTTCGTCTGTTAGAATATCTGATGAAGTCATGGAGGACCACGTTACTGATAAAAAGCAAAAACGGTAATAAGAGATCGAAGATGATACAATCAAGCGAGGCATCTTCTAGGGGGATACGCTGAGCCCACTGTGGTTTTGCCTGGCCTTGAACCTTCTAAGTAGGCTGCTCAACAACAGTTCATATGGTTATCTCATCGACAAAATAAGAAAAATTAAACTCAACCACCAGCTTTACATGAATGACCTGAAACTGTTCGCGGCCAACGAAGAACAAATGCGAAGACTCCTGGAAATAGTTTCTTCATTCAGTACAGCAATAGGAATGGCGATGGGCCTCGATAAATGCGCGATTGTGAATGTGAAAAGAGGTAAGATTGTGGATGGCGAACATATCGAGCTATGGGATGACTCTAGAATACCATACCTGAAACCGGAGGAATCGTACAAATACTTAGGAATTCAGCAAGCCCTAGATATAAAAACTGTCGAGGCAAAGAATTCCTTTAAGGAGAAGTATTTCAGTAGGCTGAGGAATATCTTGAAAGCCAAACTTAATTCTAAAGCCTTGTTCACGTCGATTAACACGTGGGCCCTGCCTTGTATTAGCTACTCTTTTGGGATTGTTCGGTGGACCGCTGCGGAGCTCAGGGCGGTGGATATACAGACTAGAAAGATGTTGACAAGATACGGGGTACATCACCCCCATTCGTCAGTGAATAGACTGTACCTGAAGAGACACGAGGGAGGTAGAGGACTACAAAATATACTTATGACACATTATAAGATGGTGTTAGATATGAGAAAGTACTTTCAGTCAAAAAACTCACCATTCTTCAGAGCGTTGTGCCAGGCTGATGAGTCCACGGCTCTACGGCTAGCAAAACCCTCAATCCATCTAGAGGAAACGTCCGTTGAGCAGCTCTCGGAGGAGTGGAATGGAAGAGCACTCCATGGAAGATACCCTGGAAATTTAAACTCAGATATTATCCTGAAAACTGAATCTCTCACTTACCTGACAGCTGGATATCTGTTTCCGGAGACCGAGGGAAGATTAGTGGCTATACAGGATCAGGTGGTGCCTACTCGAGCCTATATCAAACATTTAACTGGTCAAGACATACTTACCGACTTATGCAGAAGGTGCTCCAAATCCTTAGAAACCATACAGCACATAACATCATCGTGTCCGAATCTGGCCCCTAGGGAGTACATGGAGCGCCATAACGCCGTTGCAAAAATATACCACATGGAGATAACTCGAGAAACCGGATTGTCACTGGATAGTCGAAGTATTTATGAGTATGAGCCCAGAAGAATGCTGGAGAACGAAGAATACAAACTCTACTGGGACACAACGATAATAACAGATAGGGCAATACCGCATAATAGGCCAGATCTAGTGCTCTTCAATAAGATCGAGAAGAGTGTACAGATTATCGATGTAGCAGTGCCTGCGGATGAGAATATTGGAAGATCCTACAGTGAGAAGCTTACTAAGTATCATGACCTCGCATTTGCAGTGAAAGAAAAATATGGTCTGAAGAAAACATCAATACTCCCTCTGATTATATCAGTGAATGGCTTGGTCGAACAGCACATGATAGAAAATACTAGACGTTTGAAGTTAGATTCTAGCCCCATTAGTCGAGCTCAGAAGGAGGTTGTACTGGCCACAACCCGAGCTGTTCGGAAGTTCCTTACCAGCTCCTGAGGACACCTTGTCTGCAGAGTAGACCGGTGCTCCCAGCGAACCGACCCGTCTATCGGTGGATCAAAAAAAAAAAAAATATATATATATATATATATTTTAGTGCTGTTATTAACGTTTGGTTGATGTTAGTTTCTTGCAATGTCTCCCAGAGTTTCTTCAGAGGTTTGCTGTCATAGGCTTTCTTAAGGTCGATATACATTAGGTGGACTTCTTGAATGGTGTTCAGTTTCTTCTCAATAATCTGCTTCAGACAAAATACATTGTCTGTGCATGATCTGCCGGCTCTTAATCCTGATTGTTCTTCTTCTTCTTTTCCACTGTATTCATTCGCAATGAGGTCTCGTAGAATTCTATCATATATCCTACTGAATGTGCTGGTCACGGATATAACTCTGTAGTTTGCACAATCTCAGGAAGTGGTTTGGCCAGACATCCATACAACTTTTCAGAAACGCAGCGAACAAAATAAAACTTGCCATGTTGATTGCCAACGTCCGGAACGGATAGGGCACGCCAAGAAGAAGAAGTTTGTGCATTTGTTTTTATCTCCTTTCTTGTATATCGACGAAATATATGCTGTCTTCCATTCTTTGGGCACCCGGTGTCCGCTCAAGCATTTTTTCACCAAATTTGCCACAGCCTGGAAAAGCTTGTGTGTTCCACATTTGACCAGCTCTGCAGGTATTCCTTCGGCACCAGGGGATTTACCGTTCTTCATCTTGCGCACTGCTTGCTTCACTGTTTCAACACCTACAGAAAGTGTTTCACCTACAATGTCGAATGTAGAACAATTTTGTCGAAAGTGAATACCTATTGAATCGAATAGGACTAAACTGTAAACTATGAATGGTCCGATCGATAGAGCACTTCGTTCAGCGAATGATTGCGATATTTCGAATCTCAAGGCTTGATCGCTAGATGAAAATTCGGTGACTAGAATTTTGGAAATTCATGTTTATTTTTGATATTATATATTTTTTTTATTATAATGTAAAATGGCTTGTCCGTATAAATAAATAAATGTCTATCTGTGGTGTATTCGGTGTCAGATATTTTTGTCTTGTCTCTGTCAATAGCTCTCTGTAGTATGTAACACAGTTATTTGTGGGAATTGTGTCAATGTGTGCAGCGTTTTTGCCCGGACTTTTCAGCGCATTGATGAAGACTCTGCTTCTTTTCGTCCACCTACGAAAGAGTCAATCTCTTTGCATTTACTATCCCATATACTTCTTTTTGCGTCATTAACTCTTCTTCTTGTTATTCTTTTCGCCTCCAGATATAGTTCTCTATTTCCTTGTTTTTTCGTTGTCTACCATTTCAGGTAAGCTTTGTTTTTAAGATTTACCAGAACTCCTATTTCATCATTCCACCATAATGATTTGCTAATATGATTTGCGGTTTCCCCCAATATTTCAGTAGCTGATGTCGGTAAAGCTTCTTTTATCTGTTCATATAGTTCTTCTGTGTCGAGGTCATCATTAGCTCTTAAACCTTGTTTGGTATCTTTGTTTCGTTTATTCATCCTGAAAGTTAATCAGATTCCAACGTTTGAAGTTTATTCCATCTGATCTATTGATGTTTTCCATTTGAATATGATTTGCTTGGGATTTATCGTGTTGCCAAGGAAAGAATATTTTTGCTTTTACAAAGTAGTGGTCAGAATCCCACAATATTCCTCTATAAACTCTTACATCGTTAACCTGAAGACCTGTGTGCTGCCGTATTATGATGTAGTCAATGGTTGATTTCAAGTTCTTCTTGTGTTGGATCCAAGTGAATTTGTGGATAGGCTTGTTTTTGAAGAATCCATTTGCAATTTTTAAGTCGTGTGCTTGGCAGCAATCAATTAATCGTTCTCCGTTATCGTTGCACCTGTCTTCTCCAAATGGTCCAACTATAGGATCATCCTTGCTGTTACCTGTCCTTCCATTGAGATCTCCCATAAGGATTACTTCTTTGTTCCATCCCACACTCTGTAGTACATAATTCAATATGTTGTAAAATTTATCCTTCCCTGAAACCGATATCGTGTAGACACCGATAATCACAAGTTCTCTCTGCATTATATTCACATTCATCCTAATTAAATTCTCATCAATGCCTTCCCAGTCCTTTATTCTTCTCCAGTATCTTTTGTAAATCATCATTGACACTCCTCTCTTCGCTCTCTCATGTTTGGGGACTCCGCTGAAGACTTGGATATAATTTACAACCTTCTCTGTGCCTTGTCCTTTCTTCTTGGTTTCGGTGAAAGCCACTATACCTATATTATTTTTCTTTGGCAGTGTTCAATTCCTTGAACCCCTGACTTTTTCGTCAGGAAGCAGTAAGCTTTACTTCAAGTTTTATTGCTACATTATTACCAGCTTTCAATGCAACCTTGAAGACCTTATACCAACCTTTTGAAATAATTACATAATAATAATAATTTATTTAATCCTTTCAGACATTTTTTACGATGTACAGGACAAGTTACATCAGTGCACAAATACTAAAGATTATCATCTGTCATGTACTCTCCAAGGGTGTTATAAATTAAACGCACTGTTTAATAATTAAAAGTCTTTAATAAAATATAGGAAATAACTGTGTAGTAAACACACTGACAAATATACAATAATACTCTTCAACAACGGCCAACAAGAGAAAGGAGCAAGCATGGCTTGCACATAGCCTATCTTACAATTACACAAAATAAATATACGACTGCGCATGCCGCGGATAGAAATACTACAAGACAACTTATATTACTTATGTACTGGGTAAATATTTCAACACCCCCACTTACACAGTACAAATAAAAACAAAATCACATGATGAAACTTAAGAACTACTACATATCATGAATGCCCAACATTTTTGAAAAATAATTATGTTTAACAGCAGGTAAACTTTTCGTTAAAATATCAGCTGGCATTTCATGTGTCGGTAAATGTTTCAATACAATTTGCTTTTCTGCAATAACTTGTCGAACAAAATGATGTCTGATGTCAATATGCTTTGACCTTTTATGATAGGTATCATTCGCAGATAATTTAATTGCACCTAGATTATCACTGAACAAATTCACACAAAGAGCTGTTCCCATTAGCTCGTACAATAAACCTTTTAAATAAATAGCCTCCTTTACCGCTTCAGAGATAGCCATGTACTCTGCCTCGGTACTAGAAAGCGCAACTGTTTTTTTGTTTGCAACTTTGCCAGGAAACCACGGAACCACAAAATTTGAAAGCATACCCTGTGTATGATTTCCTATCAATAGAATTGTTGCCCCAATCGGCATCTACAAAGCCTACTAGTTCCATGTTTTCCTTTGAAAATCGCAAGCAATAGTGTTTAGTACCCTTTAAATATTTTAATATGCGTTTAGCATGCTTCCAATGTAGTTGACTATATGACCGATTGAATTGGCTCAAGTAGCTTACACTAAATGCAATGTCTGGCCTAGCTATAACTGCCAAATACATAAGACTCCCTATTAAATTCTGATAAGGGTACATGGAAAGTTGATCTTGATCACCATTTTCTAGACTAATATTGCATTCCATAGGTGTTTTCATAATATTACATTCTGACATATTAAATTCATTCAAAATTTGGTCAATGTAAGATTCCTGATTCAATGTTAAAATACCCTGTTCCTTATCATAATTAACATTCATACCAAGACATTCTCTGACAACACCCAAATCTTTTACTTTGAATATTTTGCTTAATTCGTCTTTTAAATTATTAGTTTTCATTACATCATTGGAAAAAATTAAAAAATCATCCACATATAAAGTTATGACTATAAAGCTATTTTCAACCTTTTTGGAAAAAAGACAAGATTCATATTGAGATTTAGTATATCCCAATTCTAATAATACTGAATTAATTCTATCATTCCAACACTTAGCTGACTGCTTAAGACCATAAATTGCCTTATTAAGCTTCAAAACTTTACATTTATCAGATTCTGAGCATATAAAACCTTCAGGTATTTTCATAATAGTAATTTACGTAACAAGTCCGGAAAATAGGGTTTTTTTGGACGAATAGACAAAATTCCGGGACGAGCGTAAGCGAGTCCTGGAAGTCTGTGAGTCCAAAAAAACCATTTTCGGGCGTGTTGCGTACAATATTATTTCGGCAACCATGTAAAATAACACTATCGCTGCTGCTTTCCATATTTTATTGCGATTGCGATAAAAAACATGCAAATTTTTGAAAACTAATTTCATATGAACTGTCAGCCGTTACCTCGGTTGCTATGGATTCTATGATTCTTTTCCGGCCTAGTCCGGGAAGTACGTACTTTCCGGACTAGGCCGGGAAATGCTACTTTCTCAGAGAAAAAGCGTCCGGGAAGTGAGCACTTCCCGTGTTAATGCAAATAAAATTCTAAGAGTGGAATATCTGACTACAGGAGAGAAAGTCTCATTGTAATCAATTCCATACTTTTGTGTAAATCCCTTTGCGACTAACCTTGCTCGATATTTCACTTCTCCATCAGCACTGGACTTCCTCTTGAAAACCCATCTTGAATCGACAACAGTGACATCTCTCTCCGTTTCAACTAATTCCCATAACTGATTCTCTTCAAAAGACTGTAGTTCCTCTTCGATGGCACTTTTCCAAAAAATACTATCAGGACTGGATAAAGCCTCTGAAACAGATTTCGGATTACCTATTGCACTGTTATGTCCACATGCATATGTTACGAAGTCTGGATCCACCTTCTTTTTTCTCTGTCTTTGAGATCTTCTAGGTTGATCGTTTGATATACCTGAAGTAGTTTCAGGTTCACTGTCGTCCAGTTCATCTGTTGGTTGACCATTTTCTTTGAAATCTTCCATTTTTGATGCGGAGACCCCCACTGAATCTGTCACCTCTTGAACTGGTTCTTCGATGTTTAGAGCAACACTCTTCTTTATGTTCTCCATTATTGTGACATCTCGACTGATGAAAACTTTTCGGCTGTTTGGGTTATAAAGTCGGTATCCTTTGGTGTGATCATCAAATCCTACAAGGATGCATTTGACGGCCTTTTTATCCCATTTCTGCCTATTTTCTTTTGGAACATGAGACATTGTGGTACTTCCAAATACTCGTATGCTACTAATGTCTGGCTTTTTGTTGTGTCACATTTCATATGGAGTTTTTGAAATACTAGAGGTAACTGAACGATTGATTAGGTGGCAAGCAGTTTTACTCGCTTCAGCCCAAAATTGCTTACCTAGGTTTTGGTCGAAGAGTAAACATCTTGCTCTTTCTACAATCGTCCTATTGAACCTCTCTGCCATACCATTCTGCTCTGGAGTATAACTGTTTGTCCTTTGATGAACAATACCATTGTTTTTGAGATAATTTTGGAAATCTCTACCAATGTACTCCCCTCCATTGTCTGTTCTCAGAATTTTTATTCGTTTATTCCTCTGTTTTTCTACTAGGCATCTGAACTGGTGAAACTTCTCTGAAACTTCATCCTTCGATTTTAAAAAATAGATGAAACACATTCTTGAGTAATCATTTATGAATGTGAGAAAATACCTTGAGCCTCCTATAGATAATTTTTCATGAGGTCCACAGACATCATTATGAATAATCTCCAATACGTCACTGACTCTACTTCCTTTTGCTGGGAACGGTAATCTATTTTGTTTTGCCTCGCAACATACCTCACAATTAGATTTCTGTATTTTTTCTCCAAGTTTGAATGGTGGCATACCTTCAACTACTTCTGGCATTTTTATTAAGAAATCCGAGTTGATGTGCCCTAGTCTCCTGTGCCATAGATCTGGTGTAACCATTGGAGCGGCCAACAATGCTGTTGAATTCTTGTTATTCAATCTCAGCTTGTATACATTGTTCATCAAATCAGCTACTCCAACAAGAACGTTATTTTTATTAAAAATTTCACATCCTGTGTCATGGAAATTTACTCTGGCTCCGTTTCTAATTAATTGGCTAACAGAGACCAGATTCGTGGTTAGTCCTGGAATGAAGTGTACGTTTTGTAAAAGTACATTAACACTTTTTCCTCTCACCATAGTTTCCATTCTGACATCACCTGCACTTTCGACTGCAAGTTTGGCCTCATTCGCCAAATATTTCTCTTAATTCTGGCTTCCGTTTGTCAATGAGATCGTTATCACTTGCTGTAAGGTGAAAACTGGTACCGCTATCAATATACCAGTCAGTGTTGCTAAAAGAACCATTAGCAAACACGGCACTCAAAGCGTAAGTTACCTTTTTGTTTAGACACTGCGACACATAATGTCCTTTTTCCTTACATTTGAAGCATGTGATATTACTACGATCCTTTTTGTTTACGTTATTCTCAAATCTTTGGTTATTCTCATTGACGTACGACCTACTGTTCGAATCGCTGCTTCTTCCGCCATCTCTGGACCACCTCTGGAACTGTTTCCCTTTTCGTGCGTTACTTTTAGCAGAAAACGCTTCTCCATGCCCCTGGCTATCGCCATCTGCGTGCATATCGAGCAATTTCGATTTAATGGCATCTGTTGTTATTTTAATACCAGAGTGTTCAACAGCCATAATCATCGGTGAATATTTCGGGGGTAAGCCTGCCAAGAGTAATGATCCGACCCATTCATCATCAATGTTGAAGCCCGTTCTTTTCAACTTTTGCGATGTTTCGACGACTTGAGTTATGTAACTCTCCATAGCATCATGGTTCTCCAATCTGGCTGATATTAAAGTCCTTAAAAGCCCGATCTTTCTGGTAAAGCCGCTATCGTCGTACAGATTTTTAAGTTTCGTCCATACTTCTTTAGGAGTTTTTGCATCTCTCACGTGGGTGTAAAGCGATGGTTCCATTGTCAATATTAATTTTGCCTTTGCTTTGGCTAATAAAACGGAGTCCAATTCACTGCCATCAACGCACTTATCCAGCCCTTCGAGTACTAGCACGTTTTCAATGGCGAATACCCATTCCTGGTAATTTTCGCGTCCGTTTAGTTTTGGCACACTGGCGAAATAATTAACTGCTGCCATCTTGAATTATTGTTCGTCTGTTTCACAACACTATTTCACAATATATATAAATGTACTTACGTAGTGGAACGTTCCCGACCGATAAACTATTATAAAAAGTCTAGATTGCACGCGATGAGAACGCACGTGGGCACATAACCTGTTATAAATTAAACGCACTGTTTAATAATTAAAAGTCTTCAATAAAATATAGGAAATAACTGTGTAGTAAACACACTGACAAATATACAATAATACTCTTCAACAACGGCCAACAAGAGAAAGGAGCAAGCATGGCTTGCACATAGCCTATCTTACAATTACACAGAATAAATATACGACTGCGCATGCCGCGCATAGAAATACTACAAGACAACTTATATTACTTATGTACTGGGTAAATATTTCAACAAAGGGCGGCCGCAGAAATTTTTCTCAGAGGGGGCAAAATAAAAATTATTGAAAAATGATAAGGTGTCCATGATTGTCGTAGGCGACATCAGTATTCCGTTTCTTTCTATTTCTGTATTTATATTCATGAGGAGAGGACTGTGTAAAATAAAAATTATGAAGTTTTCAACTTCAACATTTTTCTTTTTAAGTTCAAAACTTGATACTAAAATATGATTCAAAATAACACAGAAAAAACATAACTCATAAAAACAATATTAATTCGAGTTCGTTCGGTGCCATGATTTTTCTTAACCCAAGAAGTGCTCAACGCGCCTAAAATAGTCCCCAAGTCAAAAAAAAACCTCTGCCGATAATGGATTATACCGGGTGTAACAGGATCATGGTACACCCCCCGTATCTCCGTTAGTTTTAAAGGTAATAGATTGAAATTTGGGATATCCCATAATAAGCGAAACTTTTTGATCTATAAATGATTTTTTTCTACATTCATGCAAAAAGCACAACTTTATTGAACTATATTTAGTGGAAAAAGAAGTTCTTTATTGCACTAGTGCAATAAAGTTTTTATTGCACTCATCTGTCATTGTACTTCAACGTGCTGTCATCATGACAAACAGCCTGAAGGAAATAACGATGTACAGTTACCAAGTACTAGTACGTTTACAGCAGTAACAAATCAAGAAGTGGATTTAAAAAGTACTTCACTACGAAATATTCAGATCAAAAATTGCACCAATTGTTCATTCACTTTCAACATTGAGGGTAAAAATAAAGTTTGAGTTAAATTGTTCGTAACGTATTAGTTCCTGTTTCAATGCAAATCGATATTAATAATAAAGTATTCAAGTTGCGCTTTTCATTTTCCTACACCTAGTGCCGCACCTCAATAAATCATTTTTTGCTTTTTGCATGAACGTAGAAAAAATGTTGTATGCAACTCGTGCAATAAACATTCACTTTTTGCACTTGTTGCATAAATTACTATTTTTTCACCTCCTGTTTCGATGAAGTGATACCAACTTTCGATATTCAAATGGAACACCCGGTATATCATTACATTTATGAAATCTGTATGATTTTCTGAATCCAATGATACCACATAAGTGACATTTAAACGTCAAAATTTTTTATGATTTAATTTTTAGGTTTCCATTTAAGTGTACTATGATGGTTCCGATTTATTCCAATTGAAACGTCTAATACTAGAAAAATCGAAATCCCGTCAAAAATACTAAATTGCGTTTTTTATGAGGAAATAAAGTTCATCGTAATCGTTTTTGGGGTAAAACTCAATTTTTTCAAATGGAACAATATTGGTACTATTAATTAGGAATTTATCCATACCGGGTATTAAAATGTGCGATCAATACAATCAAAATTACAGCTAAGAGAAAATAATATACAATTATTTTGTTTTAGCTGTAATTTCGATTGTATTGGGTAATTAAAGACCCTTTTGAAAAGACAAGCACGCCACTGGATTCTACGTTAAAAAGTGCCTGTATAATGTTTTAACTTCAGAGCTCTATCATCAGTATTAACGGAGATAATTATTTATCAGCAATCAGAATACATTCTATGAGCTAATTTTAAGAAAATAAAATAAAACATGTCGTGAAGATATTCTCCCCATTGGGAGAATCTCTTAGTAGTCCATCAGGTCAGTTGGCCATTTCCTTTGCAGTCCTCTTGTTTCGTTGACTTGTGTTAAAGGTTTTAAAAGGGTATTTGTGTGTACTTCCAGTTTAGACTGATATTTACTACTTCTTGTTTTTATGACATCCTGAACAGAGGGTATTTTCAGATCTTCATGAAGTGTTTGATTAGTAACATACCATGGTGCGTTGGTTATCATACGCAGTATCTTAGACTGGCACCTTTGGATGATAGCTATATTTGACTTGCTCGCCCATCCCCAAATTTCAATTCCGTACGTCCAAATTGGAGTTATAATTGTTTTGTATAAAAGAATTTTATTTTCTAGAGACAGTTTTGACTTTCTCCCTATAAGCCAATAGATTTCCTTGATTTTGAGTTCAACTTGTTTCCTTTTCTTTTTGATGTGCTCTTTCCAAGTAAGTCTGGTATCTAAGTGGAAACCTAGATACTTGGCCGTTTCTGCTTCTGGTATTCCTTCTTTCCTCAAAGTGAAGTCTACCTTTTTTGATTTCATTTTATTCATTTTGATTTTCCATTTGCTGGCCCAAGATTCTACCATATTAAGATGTTCTTGTACAAGTTTTGTTGCTGTTGTGGGATCTTCATGGCATGCCATTATGGTTGTATCGTCTGCAAAAGTTCCAGTTGTTATGTTGTTAGTTGTTGGCAGATCAGAAGTGTACAGAAGATAGAGGATTGGACCCAATACACTTCCCTGAGGAACCCCGGCTTTAATTGGGTAATTTTGAGATGTTTCCTCGCCTATTTTTGTCCTGAATTCTCGATCCGTAAGATATGATTTCAAAATGCTGAAATACTTTGGAGGAAAAGTAGTTTTGATTTTATACAGTAACCCAGCATGCCAGACTTTGTCAAAAGCTTGACTTACATCTAAAAATACTGAGGTGTAGTATTGTTTATCTTCGAACGCTTGATTGATGACTCTGGTTATTCTGTGAGTTTGTTCAACCGTTGAATGTCCTTGCCTGAATCCAAATTGGCGAGAGGGAATCCATTGGTCATTGGGGATGTCTGTCTCAATCCTGTGCAGTATAATTCTTTCAAGCAATTTTGAGATCGTTGATAATAGGCTTATTGGTCTGTAGGATGACACTTCATTTGGCGGCTTAGGCCGCACCTACATTGGGTCCGCATTTCTCCCGATCCGATCCGATCCGACGTTGTCCGATGGTCGGACGACGTCGGAAGAAAACCAAACACCTTTATCTTAATGTTAGTGCCTACAATTGAAATCGGATAGTGTCGTGAGTCGTCGGGAATAGAGAATTCGGAAGCTTCGTTTCAATTGTAGGCACTAACATTAAGATAAAGGTGTTTGTTTTTCTTCCGACGTCGTCCGACCATCGGACAACGTCGGATCGGATCGGATCGGATCGGGAGAAATGCGGACCTAATGTAGGTGCGGCCTTACCAGGTTTTAACACCATGATTATTTCAGCTAACTTTAGCATCTTTGGCCAGTATTTCAGTCTTATAATTGCATTAAAGATGTAAGTTAATAGTTTCACTGCTATTTCCGGGAGTTTTTTGATCATTTTTGGTGTTACCCCATCTATACCTGGAGCTTTTCGGACGTTCAAATAAGCGATTTCTTGTTTTACTTCATTTAGTGTGATTGGTTCTATTTTGGGTACATTGAGAGGAATACTGAGAATATATTCTTCGATATCTACGTCAGTTCCTTGGTTATGTGATGTGAACACTTTGGCAAGGTGCTCTGCAAAAAGATCTGCCTTCTCTTTTTCGCTTCTGGCCCAATTACAGTTTGTGTTTGTTACATTTTTGAGTGGTGCGACTCGTTCAGTTGGTTTTCTTTTTGACTTGATTGGTTTTTATATAGAGCTGTCATACCTATTCAAGCCATCTACATATTCGGCTCGGCAAATGAGTTTTCTTGTAGGTCCCTCAGTTTGTTTTTAAGATCTCTGCTAATCTGGTTGATTATTCTTTTGTCATTTGGGGCATGTGTTATTTGCCATCTTGATCTTGCTCTTCTCTTAAGAGCAATCAATCTTTTAATTTCTATAGGTATTGACTTTGTTGACCAACTTTCTTTCATGGTTGGTGTGCTGTCTATAGCTGACTGTTTTAGGATGTTCGTCAACATTTCTAGCGCTTCGTCAACTTCAGATGTTTAAGTAATTTTTCATTAGTTTCTTTGCTACTCCTCTAATTCCATAGTATTTCAGTTTTTCGACAAAAACATCGTAGATATGAAAAAAGATATAGAAGCATTGAAATCTGATCGCAAGCTAACCGGCTCATACTCAAGTGTACTAAAGATCGAACCAAACAACGAGAGAAACAATATAGGGACAAATATACACACAATGATTATTAAAACTGAAATACCACAAAAAATTGAAAAAAGTAGAAAAGAAATTCAGACCAATATTGATCCAGCAAAAATAAACATAGGAATAAGGAAGATAACAGAAACTGGGAAAGGTAACCTTGTTTTGAAGTGTGGTTCAGAGAAGAAAACGGAGCGACTCAGGAAGGAGGCTGAGCTTAAGTTAGGAGAGAAATATAAAATTGAAGTACCTACAAAAAAACTTCCAAAAATAAAAATTGCAGGTTCTACAGGAAATAAATCTCAGGATATTTTGGAACAAACAATACGAAAATAGAATGAATGGATAGATCAGAATGATCATCTGAGAGTTACATTTGTAAGAAGTGCTAAAAATAAACCCAGCTCTACAATATATGTCGAATGCACAGGTAGTTTGTATAGGAAATTCTTGAATTATGGAAGAGTTTGTGATGGCTGGGAACGTCTGCCTGTTTACGAGGAACTCTCTGTTTCAAGGTGTTATAGATGCCAGGAATTCAACCATAAAAGTGGGAAATGCGTGAGGAAACAGGTATGTGGAAATTGTGCCGGAGATCATGACACCAGCGAGTGTGAGAATCAGACAAAATGTTGCATAAACTGCATGTCAAGCAATGAACATTATAAACAGAAATACAGTACCGAGCACGCTGAATCAGATGAAAATTGCCCATCACTAAAATACCAGATAGAACTGACTACGCTTAATGGTAGTTCACCCACAGGACGAAATACTAAGCGATATTGGTCAGGAAATTTTTGAATGTGGTAGAATGAGTGCTGAGGGGGTTCGTGAGCTGCTAGATGATAGGGAGCTTTTTCTGAGAGTGATGTATGTTAATGTGAGAAGTGTTAACAAGAACATAATTTCATTACATTCATTGAATCATATAGGTTGAAAAACTTCGATGTTATTGCTATGGGTGAAACATTTCAGCTTGTATCAACCGATAACTGTCATACTCCAAGGTATTTTTTATAATGAGGCGAATATCAATAAAAATGATGGGATTGTCATTTTGGTGCGGGATAATATACAAGTTAATTTTGAGAGTTTTCGACTGCGGGATTCAGGATCAACCTTGGGTAGAATAATATTTGAAAGGAATAATTCACTCTTCCGTTTAATGCAACAAACCACGTCCTATATTAAAAACTACTTTTTTTGATGATCTATACTCCTACATTGAAACTTCTGAAACTTATGACTTTGATATCTTTTTTGGAGACATGAATCTGAATATCTTGGATTGTAGTGACAACGATGTGGTGGAATACCTGACTGTAATGAGCTCGATTAGCTTTCAATCCTTGGTTACTAGGTCGACCTCTGGTACTTGCTTGGACCACATTTTCGTCAAACAAAAGTTTAAATTGAGTAGCTTGCATCTGAGTTCTTGTGTACTTGAGGAAGAAATGAAAAAATGATTACTAAAGGGAACAAGATGAAAATAACAAGAACGATATTAAAAAAATCTATGAAATCATTAAAGACGCAACATATGAAAAGAAATACAAGGTTGATAATCATGTCAACAAAAAAAAATAATAAAGGTGAAACTATAACTGATCCCCTAAAAATGACTAATTTTTGTAATGGATATTTTAATGAAGTTGGTATTGACATGGCAAAGATAATTCCTTCTCCAAAAGATGAATGTAAGGAAGACACAACCACAATGAATTCAATTTTCCGTAGGCCTGTTACCGAAAGTGAACTAATAGGAATTATAGGTTCTCTGAAAAATAATAGCTCTCCAGGACATGATGGTATTCAAGTGAAGATAATAAAACAGACTAATATAGAGGTGTTGCATCCTTTATTTCATATAATCAATTTAATTTTAGAAAAAGGAATTGTACCGAGTGACTTTGAAATTTCCGTAATACATACATAAATCTGGTTCCCAAACCTCTTTAAGTAATTACAGACTAGTGAGCCTCATAAGTAATTTGGCAAAAATCCTCGAAAAATGTATAAAAAATAGATTGACCGATTTTTTCAAAACAAAAAAACAAACCTTCAAATCAGTTTGGTTTTGTTGGGGGTTTGGTGCTTCAGATGCCATGATTAAACTCACAACAGAGATTATCAATAACTCAAATTCAGATAAAAAATGCTTGGCTGTGTTCTTGGATCTAGACAGAGCTTTTGATACTGTGCCACATGATAAACTCCTTCGAAATTTGGAAAGATATGGCATAAGAGGAAGGGCTCTTAAACTGTTAGAGAGTTATTTATCAAACAGGTATCAGATGCTGAAACTCAACAATGTTAGAAGTGAGAAACTGAGGATTGTGACTGGTATTCCTCAAGATACTGTGCTGGGACCTTTGTTGTTCATTTCTCACATTCATCCCTTATTGAGATTATCTGGCATTGGTGGAATGATCATATCATATGCTGATGACACAGTGCTTATTTTTGCGGAGAATTCCTGGGAAAAAGTGAGAGAGCTTTTGGTGGTGTGGCTGTGATAACAAATTGGCTCCGAAGTTACAAACTATCTTTGAATTGTACCAAAACAAATTACATAGCATTCTCCCTTATCAAAAGGAATAGAACACACTTTGACAGTATAACCATGGGAACGCATAGCATACGGGAAGTATCACACACCAAATACCTTGGAGTTGTTATCGATCAATTTCTTAAATGGCAGCCACATATCCGCAAACTCGTACATAAGTTTTACCTTCTGAGAGAGTTTATGAATAAGAAAACACTAATAACAATATATAAATCTTCAATGGAATAAATTATCAAGTATGGGATTATAGTGTGGGGTGGACTGTACGATAACAGCTTGCATAAACTGAATAAAGTACAAAAATATATTCTAAAGGTCATGTTCAAAAATAGTAAGAGATATCCCACAGATTTGCTGTTTTCCGTTGACGTTGGTAATGTCAGGTCATTATATTTGTTTGAGGTCTGCTCTTATATGTATACATGGTCACAAGACAGAACAACATTTTGTGGATCACAGATATTCTACACGAGCAAACAACAATAGAGACATACGAATTCCTGTGAGTAATATCAATCTTAACTTAAGATTTATCAATTACATTGGACCCAAGCTGTATAACAGGTTGCCATCGGAAATAAGAGCTTGCAAGAAGAACAAGTTCAAGAAAATGTGCAAAAAAATTATTTATGAAAACAGTTGGCAAATTGAGGGAGTTTTTTAGTTGAACTGTTGGTGGTGAATTTGGACTGGACATTCTTGGTTGTGCTGTAGTATGCTGCCTAAGACTCTTGAATCACATGTAGTGAAACTTTGAAATGTGAGAGTGAATGTCTGCACATGCAGATGTTTTGACATCTAGGTGCATTCGTGGATACATATCCACGAATTTTTCATTTGTTTATGTTTTATGTATGTATTTGATTTCAATAAATGAAAATGAAAAAATGAGCACCATGAGGGTTCCCACTACGGCTGAGATTCGCACATTCAGGTTACTTTCAGGTAATAATCTTTTTAATCTCGCCTCTATGGCCTCTTCTACATCATTTGAAGACGTATATGATACATCTGATCCTAACGACGATTTCAAGCGGTTCTTCGATGTTCTGGAGTTTCTGTTGGACTCAGCATAAAAAAATTATGAACAACCGGAAATCACTGTGGATAACTGTAGAAGTAAGAGTAGCTAATCATGAATTGAAAAATACTCATTGGCTATTCCAACAATTGGAATCTGAAAGGGCTAGAGAACTTTTCTTTAAAAAAAGAGGGAGTACAAAAATTTGCTAAACCAAACCAAATTAAATTTTCATAAAGATATCGTAGAGTGTTCTAGCAACAGAGTTAAAACAATATGGAATCTTGTTCGGAAGAAGACTGCCAGCAAAAGCTGCCATAGTAACATCAATTTAAATGTAAAAGGGAGAATTTATTGTGATGAACAAGAGGTAGCTAATATTTTCGGTGAATATTTTTCCAATATTTGTTCTTCGAGTTTGAGTTAGCATTTTCAAGATAGTTTGTCTGGCTGGAATATTCCAGATATCCAGTTGAATTGGGGGTTCCGCAGGGTTTTGTTTTGGGACCTCATTTTGTTCGTCAATGATCCTCCCCTTTACGTCATAATGTTTTCAGCAATGTTGGCCGATATCAAGATGGTTTTGTTTGCTGACGATACATTCTTTATAATTTCCGCATCAAGTATTCAAGTCTGATAGAACTCACAACCAGGTGTGATCTTTTTGTCCGCTGTTTCACTGATTCACTCAATAATTCTGAATGTCAAGAAAACTGATCTTTTGTACTTTCAGTCGCGGGATATGGGTCACCAGTTAATCTTAGAGCTTCTGGCGGGTGAGTTGAAGTGTTCCGAGGTTTCTTGGACTGCAGTGTTCTGAGTTGGAGGAACCACGTTGACTCAGTATGTTCGAGATTGAGTAGTGCATTTTTCGTCATTAGACGTCTCAAGCAAGTCCTTTCGGAGGAATCTCTAACTTGCGTCTATTATTCTTTGGCCTACTCTCACCTAACCTACATCATCGTGTCATGGGGAGGATCCTCCTCGAGTCATCGCACAGAAAAAATCATGTGGCTCATTTTCGGCCTCTCACAAGTGGAGTCCTGTAGACCCTACTTCATTTCCAACAGGTTGTTAAGTTTTCCCTGCGTTTTCATATTAAATTGTTTATTATATATCAAAAAGAACTCGAGGTTGGTGAGAAAATGCTCTGATTACCATGATCACAATACGAGACATAAAGATATTCTCTGTATTCCAAAACATAGAACAACTAAATTTCAGCACTCGCCAACGTACTATGGCATCAGATTATTCAATCATCTTCCGGAGAGAGTTTTGGAGTACAGAAAATTTAAGAATGACATCAAGGAATTGTTGTTAATGAAATGTTTTTATAGTGTCAGCGAATACTTGGATTACTCTTTTGTTTGAGGAATTTGAATCTTTTGTTAATCGAATTTTCGGATTCAGTTACTAATCTGTTTCTTTTTTTCGTATTATTATTATTGTATGCATTTTTTTTTTCGACGTTTTCTATACAGTGCATTCTGTCTTAAGGAAATAGAAGAAATATTAATATTAAATTAAGAAATATTATTATTATTATCCGACTTTTGCCTATACGCGTAGGATTTCTCCTCGTCGTCGGCTTCTCACTCCCCGCTTAGAGGAACATTCATTCAATCCCAGATATTTAAAATATCAGAAGGGAAGAACTCGTTCGTGTCCGGTCCTTGTGGTCCCCCTGGTTCTCGTCGAAGTTCTGGTCCTCTTACACGTGATCCTTGGACCTGTCCTTCGCTTCCTAGGGATTTTCTCACCGTCTTTGGAGTACCTAAAAGAACAGCTTTTTGCATTATATTACATATATACTCAACAAGTTGTTTGATATTTCTCTTGAGATTTTTGGGCTCCATTCCAGTTGTTTAGATGATAATTGGAATAGATTTCGTTGATATCATTCCCCACTGACGCTTTATCTGAAACTCGAGGTCCATCACAACTGTATTTTGAAATTTTTTCGACCTCTCTTTGTAAATGTTGTTGTTATTTGGTATTGCTACGCCGATGAGTATTGCTGTCTTTTGATGTTTATCGACCAGCAGAATATCTGGCCTGTTGTGAGCGACTGTTTTATCAGAAAAAACTGTACGATCCCAATACAGTTTATAGCGTTCGTTTTCCAGGATGGTTTCCGGTTGGTACTTGTAGTATGGTACTTTTTCAGAATGAATTAGTTTTTATTTGGTTGTCATTTCTTGGTGTAGTATCTTTCCTACTGCATCGTGTCTCTCTTTATATCCATTTGACATCCACCCGTGATATGTTGGATTGTCTCATTCGTTGGACACCCATAAAGCCATCGATCGTCAGTAATACTTCGATACTTTATGATATGCTTGCAGTAATTTCTCGTTGAGATCACTTGATCTTGGATGGCCAAAAGAAATCCTTCCGTTTCTGGATACATCGCACCTGATGTGAGCCAATAGTTCGACGCTTCAATGTCCACATGATCCTGGTTCAACTCGTTGAAATGTCGTCCATGTAGGGGCTTTTCTCTCCATCTTTTCAGTTTTTCTTGGATTGTCTGGTGGTTGTATGACAATTGCTCCTTGTGTATTTGTAAAGGTGTTGATTCGTCTGCACAGTACTTTATAGACCTCTGATGCATGGGCGCCCGCAGAAATTTTTCTCAGGGGGGGCAAAATGGAAATTATTGAAAAACGATAACGCGTCCATCATTGTCGTATACGATATTAGTATTCCGTTTCTTTCTATTTATGTATTTATATTCATAAGTGGGGGGAGGACTGTGCAAAATAAAAATTATGAAGTTTTCCACTTCAACATTTTTTTAAAACATCAACAACATAGGGTGATGTAAAATAATACGGTAACTCTTTTCAAAACGAGTCACATTCAATGAAAAAATTCACAAAAAAATAAAATATAAAAAATATGGAGAACGGAATGAAATAATTATTATAATTTCTAATAAATAAAGAAGAATCAACGAGTAATAACGAAATAAAAAATAAATACATATACGCTCGATAAAACTATGTTTATAAAAATAAATAAATGAATAATAAATCTTGAAATATATACTGAATGACTCCAACAATAAAGTTTGAAACTTGCTACAAAAATATGATTCAAAATAACACAGAATTGCTCCAGATTATGAAAACAACAAAAAAGTATATTATCAAAATTAACAAACCATAAATTGCAAAAAAACAACTCATAAAAACTATATTAATTCTGAAGACGAAATACTTGATCGCTATACAACAGAGTAGGAATATTTTATTCTAAACTAAAATTTAATAGTGCGCAAAATGCTGAAACTATGCTCTATAGTACAAGTAGTACATGGAAATGTAAGGAGAAGAATTACATGTTCTTTCGAGAATCTCGTTTCAAGGGCTGAAATCAAATGATCTAAACATGGGATGAATATAGATTTTTTGAAGTAATCTTCAGCTGAATCTGCTTCATAATTAGATCTGTACATTTGTCCACCGCTTTCGAAAAAAATTCTGCGAAGCATGCATCATCTGAGCGATGTTTTCCACATATTTCTATAATTAAATTTATATGACGGTGAAAATCTACAAAATTAATAGAAACACCTTGTAGTATATTTGCTATTGGTTTCAATATATTTGAATATTTACTTGCTACCGTCAAACAAATTACAAAAGTGAAAGAGTTAATTGTAGCCCATAACTGAGCTGCTCTTTTTGTTGTTGAAGAATTCATTGAAATTTCTCCAGATTTTATAGCAAAGAGAGTTTTGAATATAGTATTGAAGTTTTCAGCGAAAATCACAAAGATTTATATTTAGCTGACCAACGAGTTTCCTAAAACAAAGGAATATTTGGAATCAGATTTCTTCTTGAGGTATTCTTTCAAAAAAAGACTAGAATGTCATTAACGGTGCCAATGCTATTACGAATTTCAGTTATTTTACTGATGTCATTTATTACTAAATTCAACCTATGGGAGGCACAATGGAAATACATTGCTTTCTTGTACTTATCTCTTATGATATTTTGAACCCTGAGAATTTCACCAGCCATTGTTGAGCATCCATCATAACCTTGTGTTACAAGTTTGTCCAAATTCAAACCAGCTGCGTTGAATAAATGGATCTCTGAATCTTTATATCCAGCGTCTACTCTGAATTTCAAAAGATCACTAAAATTTCTTGTTGCTCTCTCGTATAGGCATATCGTGGGTGAGTTCCGCAAAAAACTATTGTTTTTATAATCTGTAAATTTTTTTTCTATTTTCTGCAACACTTTTTTTTTACCTTTATCTATTAGACAATAGGAGAGTATATATAAGATGGATTTTTAAAAAAATTAACACGCATGGATTGCGTTCGGTTCCACGATTTTTCTTCACCCAAGGAGTGCTCAACACTCCTAAAAAAGTTTTCAATTCAAAAAATACCTCTGCCGATCATGGATGTGTATAGTATATTATGGATATATGTATAGTAATTCCATTGAAAACCCGGAAATTGTTATGAATCCATTACTTTCCTTTTTTCTTTGCCCTTTGTATTGAGAAAGTAATATTGAGGGTGTTGTGCTGAAAAATGAGACAATCAAAATCTCAGGGGGGGCAATGGCCCCCCCTGGCCCCTCCCTGCGGGCGCCCATGCTCTGATGTGCTTGATTTATCTTTGATGTTCGTATGTTCGTAGGCATTCAATTTGCCCATGGGCAAGTTCTGTGATGTCTAGCAGACCTCTGCCTCCTTTATTCCTCGGCAGTGTCGTCCTCTCAATGCTACTTTTCGGATGGTGCTTGTGTGCTTTCGTCATCAATGTTCTCATTTTGCGTTGCAGGTTTTCTATATCTGTTTTGCTCCATGGAATTATACCGAAGAGTATGCTAGAATTGAACATGCATAGGTATATATAGCTCCCGTCATGTTCTTGCTGTTGAGGTTTGTTTTTAAAATTTTGTTGATTTTCCTAATGAACTCAGTTTTTAAGTCTTCCTTCATTCTTTGATGGTTTATTAGTCGGTTTTGTTTTATTCCTAGGTATTTATAAAGATCGTCCGATTTCATTGCTTCTATCTCCTGTCCATTGAAGAGAGCGATCGGTTCAACTTGGATTTTTCCACGCACTACGCTAATAGTACGACACTTGTCCAATCCGAATTTCATCCCCACGTCTTTCGAAAAATTTTCCACCAGTTTGACCATAATTTGCAAGTGGTTTTTGTTGCCTGTTATAAGTTTTAGGTCATCCATGTATAGCAAATGATTGAGTGTAATAGTATTTCTATTTCCTTTGACATTGAAACTTTTTTCATGGGCGCCCGCAGAAATTTTTCTCAGGGGGGGCAAAATGAAAATTATTGAAAAACGATAAGGCGTTCATGATTGTCGTAGGCGACATCAGTATTCCGTTTCTTTCTATTTCTGTATTTATATTCATCACCAGCGTCTACTCTGAATTTCAAAAATCACTAAAATTGCCAGAGTTTTTGTTGCTCTTTCGTATAGACATATCGTGAGTTCCGCAAAAAACTATTGTTTTTATAATCAGTGAATTTTTTCTATTTTCTGCAACACTTTTTTTCTTACCTTCATCTATTAAAGACGATATGTAAGGTTTTTTATTTGATAGCACATCAAAAAAATTTTTGGAACGGACAGTTGAATCCTTATGACAAGCGGAACTAGCATAATTTTTGACCTGCATGTGTTTGCATCTTTGTATTTATGAATGGTTTTTTCATGAATGCGCCTAAAGTACTACCATGGATCACAGATGGTGGAAATATTACACACTATTTACACAGTGCACCTTTAAGTACTCTGGAATAAACCATCCATTCATATTGATCAAGCCATTTATAAATAAATAGTTTTTTATTTGGTCCAACATCTTGCCTAAAATTATTAGTTGGTGGTGGCTTAAATGGCATTCTTAGTAAATCATATTTTGTTTGTTTTGAATAGATGAGGAAGCTATAAAATTCCCAATATCTGTTGTTTGTCCAAAGTCCACCGGCAAAATTTGGGAAAATTTGAGCTCGCATGTTGAACAGTGACGGCTCGTGCCCTCGAGATGTGGGTCGGCCACACTCCGGAAAATTACGAACGTATATATCAAATTTATTAAAATTCATTAGTTCCAAAAAATGAAGTGATGAAATGTCTTTAAACCTTATTTCAATTTGAGTTATAATTAAATCCAGAATTTCACAAAAAAGCCGTTTCATTGAGGAATTATCCGTGAGCTGAATTTCGGAATCTATTTCACGTTTTCGACGTCTAGCACTCGGTGGCATTACTTCTGGGAGTTTTTCTACTTCTGAATATAAGCGAATGAAATACTCATCTTCTGTGCGAAATTTTTTCAGAGTCGATAATAAAGAAGTGATTCTGGCGTTGCAATAAGTTATATCTGATAACTTATGCTGGATTATAGAAAAAACGGGATCTGTGTATGTAAAAATCAAATTAAAAGAGTGGAGAATGAACAAAAATTCGAAATCATTCAACATTTTCTTCAGACCGGTAGCTTCACGTATTGTAATATCATCCCATTCATCTAAATTGTCGCTGATATGATCAAAAACTTCAATTAATTCTTCTCTCTTATCGAATATTGTTTTTACAGCGCGAGATTTGAAATTCCAACGAGTTTCCGAGCTAGAGGGTAATCTTTTTTTGCAAATTTCTTCTAGAATATTAGTGCGTTTACTTGATTTAGTGAAAAACGACGAAAATCCTGAAAGATTCGAAAAAAACACGCGACACTCATTGATTTTCTTGGTCGAATCTTGTAACACTAAATTCAATTTATGTGCATAACAGTGCGTGAATAGTGCTTGAGGAGCAATTGTTTTTATTCGCGCTTGTAACCCATTAATTTCCCCCGCCATCACAGCTGCCCCGTCATATGTTTGACCTACTAATTTAGTCGCTAAATTCAAATCTTTAAAATTGTCCAACAAGGTATTGAAAATATCATTCGCGGTTCGACCTTTACTAACATCGAAAAAACCCCAAAATCGTTCGGATATTTTTACCTTCTCGAACGAAGCGGAAAATTACTGACATCTGACAAAAATATTTAACATCCGTTGTTTCGTCTATTTCCCAAGAAAAGCACGCAGAATTATTCATTTCCTCGCGAATTTTCTCCCTCGAAATTACAGAACTTTTGAAATCAGGATGTTTTCAAAGTTAGGAATATATTTATTATATTTTCATGATCAGACAATCAATACCTAAATACTATCGAACGGCATAAATAAGTTCTTTTCTGATTAAGACGTAATATCCCATAATTAACCATTCATTTGAATATATTAATTATATTTTCATGATCTGAAAATCAATAGCTACTATCGAACGGCATAAATAAGTTCTTTTCTGATTAAGACATAATGTCTCATAATTTAATAAAAATATAAATAAATACATAAATTAACCATTCATTTAATTATCAAATATTTGAAATAAACTGTGAAAAGTTGCTGCTTGACGCTCTGCAATAGGATAACCGGCCAGCCGACCCTGTGTATTGGGAAGCGACCTTACATCGAGTTGTTGTGCCGTTCTATTGAGTGGTCGTATTCTGGGCGTATGTCGTAGTATCTTTTCCTTTACGTAGCGCTCTCGGTAGCGCTGGTTCCGCCATCGGCTCTTGGCCGACCTAACGTGATGAGATGCTTTCAGTGACATTCCAGGGGTTGCAATTGTATAATTGTAACATTTGTGTTACATTTCAGACCAAATGTTACGGTGTTACGTACAATTCTGGAATAACCTGTTTGGGGTGATGTTACGAAAAGTAACCATTTACGATTGTGGTTTGTTACAATTTATGAAAGGGAATAACAACGCTGGATGCTTTGGAAATCGAATATTAGGTGGGTCCGAAAGAAAAAATTGGCCGGTATAAGTTATATTTTCCTGTTCTGAGTGGAAATATTCATTACCGAGGGAATTTGGATATCGAAATCGATAACTCCGATTGAGTTTGAATGAATTGAATATCTAGAATTATTTTCTATTTCCCGATAATTTTTGGGTCGGCCCGGCCGACCCTGCCGACCCTGACGAGCCGTCACTGATGTTGAAGGATTTGTATCCGAAGTTGATGCACGATCCATTTCACTATATTCCTTTTGTATTGCTTCTTTATTAGTACTGGAGGATTGAGTCGGCAGTTGTGTATAAAGCTTAATATTTTTAGGGGACTGATTGCAATCGTCATCGGCAATTGATTTCCTTTTGAAAAAAATTTCGAATATCCATATTTCCAAGATTACAAATCTATCATAAAAATAGAAACATAAGTAAAAACGACTCTCAACAAACAAAAAAAAAAAAGAAACGGAGCAGTTTTTGGGCACTGCCGATAGATTGATAGAAGTGAAAATTAAGTAACTTGTTAATTGTATCGTCGAGCTATTCGATATTTATTTTCGAATTATTTTTGGTTGACGAAAAAGTGTTCATAATCAAGGATTAAAGTTCAAATTGCTCATTAATACTTCTTTTCAAACCGAAAATTATTCGAAAATAATTATCTAACGGCTCGGCGCTCGGCGATACAATTCACAAGTTACTTAGTTTCTGTTTTTTAACACTTCTAATCGGAATAATCTACAATATAATAGTTGAAACTTCACATTGATAAGTTAAGAGGAGTTTACACCACGTGGCTTTCCGCGTATCAGTCAAAAAGTAAATTCCCATTCATTTTCCGTCTAGGGGTCGTGCGATGAAAAAACTTTGTACAGTGTATGAAGTTGTACATTTACATTATATTCTATCTTTTTTATGAATATAAGTAGAGGGCAGCACTATTTGAGTCTTTATTCAAGAATCGGATTTTCAGCTTTTGACAAAACTTTTTGTATAATATTTTTATGTGAAAATTCATTTAAAAAAGTTGTGCGGAAAGTATATATCATAGATATATATTTATTTTTGAATGAAAAAGTCATCAAGTTTTCCAATTTCCTCTTTGAAATGAATAATAGTGAACACCTCGTATAAATCGATGGTTTCTAGCGTGAATTAAACCGTTTCTATTTTTGAACCGACCGCTGAAACGCTATAGACCCCTATTAAGTTTATGACGCAACATTTGTAGCTACTCAAATTAAAAGAAAATGGTGTTACATATATTGTACTGACCTTCAATTTATCTATTTGAAAATTTATATTGAAAGTAAATGGTAGAATTTTTCAGTCTGTATAAAACACGTACTTGTATTTTGTTGAACTATGTAGGTATATACTGTCAACTGTGGATAACACAGTATACATATAACTCATGAAAAGCGATCTGTGACAATGACTCGGGTTCCATGATTTTTGTTCACCCAAAAATTGTGAAAAGTTTTCACTTCAAAATACGAGACGCGCCCAACTGAAAAATCAGCTTTGTAATTAATTATAGAACTTACCTATAACAACATCATATAAAATCACAGACATCAAAAATACTCTCTAAACACACTCTCAACGTGGTTTCGAATTCGAATACTTTTTTGTCTAGAATAGGAGTACAAATGAAAAGATTCTATATTTATCCCCTTCCTTCCTGCTTCTTCTCGAAAAAAAAAATCTTGATTAGAGAATGGACAATAATTATTGATATATGAGAGAATCGGCATGAAGAATCCCACATCAAAGAAACCGCCTAAAAAGAAGCCGCTCATAAAACGAACATCTGGTGACGTTCAAAGAGAATGCCGATTGCCGACACGCATGGAGAGTATATATAAGATGAATTTATAAACAAATTGACACGTATGGAGTGCTTTCAATTCCATGATTTTTCTTCACCCAAGAAGTGCTCAACGCTCCTAAAAAAGTTTTCATTTCAAAAAATACCTCTTCCGATTATGGATTATATGAATAGTATTTAATTCCATCGAAAACCGGAAAATTGTTGTGAATCCATTACTTTCCTTTTTTCCTTGTCCTTTGGATTGAGAAAGTAATATTGGGGATGTTGTGCTGACAAATGAGAAAACCGAAATCTCAGGGGGGCCGTGGCCCCCCCCCTGCGGGCGCCCATGACCTTTTTCAGTAGCATTCAGTTGTTTAGAAAGGGGGTTCAGCGCCAAGCAGAACCATAAGGGACTCAATGAATCTCCTTGGAAAATTCTCCTTTTTATTGAAATCTCTTTAGTAGTTATGTTCGCCGTAGAGAGTTCGATATTCGTTCTCCAGTTGCACATTGCATACTTCAGAAAGTTTATTGTAATTGGATCGATCTTGTATATTCCCAAAATTTTTGTCAGCCACCCATGTGGAATAGAGTCGAAGGCCTTCTTATAGTAAAAAATTTGTCATAAAAGATTTCTGTTTTTTTTTTATGCTGCATATGATGGAATCTATTATCAGCAGTTCCTTCGATCCTAGTGCATTCTTGGAACATCCTTTCTGGTGCTGTCATTATGTTATTTGTCTCGTAATGTTTGTAGATACGAGATGCTAAACATGATGTGATGATTTTATATTGTAACCTCCCTTGAAGAGGGAGAACACTATCGGCTGCCCAGATCGACCGGTGAGGTCGGGGTTGACTGCAAATATTGATAACTTGTCTTTTTTATTTGTTGGGCGCCAGGCTTGATTAAGCCAAGATATAATAATTATTATTAATTTTGCCTGAAGGAAGAAATAATAAGAAAAAATTTTAACAATATATTTCTCCCGAAAAATAATTCAAAAATAAAATGAAATCAAAATTGAAAATAAATGTAACAAAACTAGGACAGAATTTAACTATGAGAATCTACTGATTTTAATGGGATTATTGTGATTACTGCGGTCTCTTCATCGAGTGCCAACTTAGGTAAATACAAATTCTTATTTGTACCAGGAAAATTATCAACGTTGAGGAATCGTTCAGCGACTCTTTCAGAAGAAGGATCCAAAATAGAGTTTGATCTCGTGATAATTTCTTGATTTGATGTGAATATGGCGAAACTCCAATGGTAAGGCCTTTTCTTGAAAAGCCCGTTATAATTCTTCGTTCTATCACAGATAATAAAGAGGAATCAGTATATGACAAAAATTTGGTTTAGAGGTTTGTCCGGAAAAAAATATAAAAAAAAATACACAAAAATTGTTCGAGAGTAAAAAAAAAATGTTGGGAGAAATGATTACAAAAAAAATTAAGAGTGTCAATGATTGAAATTAATAATTTTGAAAAAAAAATATATGACAAGAAAATTCACCTAATTCAATTTTGAAAAAAAAAATATGACAAGAAAATTCAATTAATCAATATTAAATCAATCAAGAAAGATAAATTGAACATTTGTAATATTCCACCTGACCACAAACAGGAATTGACATTTCCTAGTTAGTGTAGAGGAAAAAAAAATGTTGACAGCGTGTCAAAAAAATTAAGAAAACAAATGAAAAAACTTCTTCATAAGAATATTGAAAAATAAATGAAAGAATAAACTAAAATATTAATCTGAATAGTATCAAAGATGATTCAAAAAATCTGATAATACTTGCCGACGACAAGATAAAATATTCAGAAAACTATTTGGGGAAGCCAGGAAACATCAACACTCGACTACGGTAGAAAATCTAATCCTTCTAAGAATTCTGGGAAAACAAAAATGTCCGCGCATTCAACGAAATCAATCGATTTTGATCGATTCGCTAGCAGGTTGCCGAAGCGTAAAAATGACAGTGGCGTATCTCTCTCAGAGATGGGAGGCATTGATCGTTACAATATATTGTTGGTAGGCATGTAAAATGGATCCGCTGTGTGTTGCAGATCCTTCGGTAGGAGATAAGTGGTCCCTGTTGTTAAAAATTTGGGCCTTTCCGTTGGATTACTTATAACTCCATTCATGGTTTCAACTAGCCTGCCGTGTATACTCCAACATTTTTTCCATCTGCGCCGGATGATTTCCAATTGTGTGTGTTTTTCAATATTTCATGGAATTCTTCTATAGAAACTGCGTTATGCGGCATGTGTTCTATTGTCTCACAGGATTTCTCTTCACTTCTTATCCAATCAGCCTGGGAGTTGCAGGGGGTTGGTGTAGCCAGTTGATCTGTCCAAAAATTCTCAATATCCTCGAAGGTTGGATAATTTCCTGGTGTTGCTGACATATTTTTGTTTAACATTCTATAGAATTTTCTTTCGGAGTTTTCAAAAATCATATTATCCTGTTTTCTTCTATAGTTCTCATTGTATCTTCTGAGTCTTTCGGAGTACACCTAAGTTTTTGTTTCAGTGTGTCTAAAATTTGTTGAGCATTTTCATCGTTTGGATCATGTTTGTATGTTGCCGGTAACGATCCATTATTATATTCACCATTTTTTGTAGTTTTCTTTACGGCGAACCTTCTGCACATAGGGTGAGCCTCACAATATATTGGCGGATGCTATGAACTTTGTCTTCTAGCCTTTTTTGCCAATGTGGTTTATTTTGTTGTTTTTCTCTGGCTGGCTGCTGACTTTTAGGTTTTGGCTTCACACCTAGCACTGTTGCTATTGAAAATGCTGCACAGTATATGATGACGTGTAATGATTCGAGATTATGGTAGTCAGAAAAAGTTACTTGGGTATAATATACTTGTTGGTCATGACCAGAAGATGAGATAATTTCTTGGATGTCCTCAATCTTGGCAGAATCGATCGTCTCAATGGATCTGTGCCCTCAAAATCTATAACGCATCTATTCATTGTGGCAGATAACTGCTCCAGTAGTTCTCTTTGGTCTTCTTCTCTATTTTTGACGGGTGCAGAATATATATTCCGTCGTTGAGCATCAGCTATTGCTATCACATCTGCGTTGTTTTGTTCCTCAGAGTTCATTTGTGCATTGATGTTGGTGTTGGTTTTCAGCACAAACGTTGTTTTCTTCAATGGTCGTTATTATAAGGTGTGTGAATAAGTCTTTCCCGTTTTTTGTAAGAGATGGCGCCACCAATACTGTGCGAGTATTTAATGGTTACATATGTCATAATCAAAGCTTATTCATCTGTCAACAATTCCACACTAACACATTAGTTGAAATTTTTTCGCATCATAAATTTTTGAAATCGTGAAAATGTCGAAATTTGAGCCGAGTCGACGTCATTTGCGGGAAGTTTCACTTTATTGGTTCAATTTGAAGAAATCTGCTGCCGAGGCGCATCGGTTGCTTCAGGAAGCTTATGGAGAAGGTTGTGTCGATGATTCAAGTGTTCGCGGATGGTTTCGACGCTTCAAAAGTGGCGATTTCGACGTGGAAGACAAGGAGCGTTCCGGGCGGCCGCAAATCTTTGAAGATCAAGAATTGGCGACTTTGCTTGATGAAGATTCGTGTCAAACGCAAGAAGAACTTGCTGAAGCATTGGGAGTTGACCGAACAACCATTTCCAAGCGTTTGAAAGCCATGGGAATGATCCAAAAGCAAGGAAATTGGGTGCCGTACGAACTGAAGCTGAGAGACGTCGAATGGCGTTTTTTTACTGGCGAACAGCTGCTTCAGCGACATAAAAGAAAGGGTTTTCTGCATCGTATCGTGACTGGCGATGAAAAGTGGATCCGTTACGATAATCCGAAGCGAAGAAAATCATGGGGACTACCCGGCCATGCATCATCATCGACGGCCAAGTCAAATATTCATGGCGCCAAGCTCATGCTCTGTATATGGTGGGACCAGCTAGGTGTGGTTTACTATGAGCTTCTGAAACCGAATGAAAGGATCACAGGCGAGGTCTATCGACGACAATTGATGCGTTTGAGCCGCGCACTGCGAGAAAAACGGCCACAATACTCCGACAGGCACGACAAAGTTATTTTGCAACATGACAATGCTCGCCCACATGTTGCACAGCCGGTGAAAACATACTTAGAAACGCTCAAATGGAAAGTCCTACCCCACCCGCCGTATAGTCCAGACATTGCTCCGTCTGATTACCATCTCTTCAGATCGATGACGCATGGCCTGGCTGACCAGCACTTCCATTTCTACGAGGAAGCCAAAAAATGGGTGGATGACTGGATAGAGGCCAAACCGGTCGAATTTTTTCGCAACGGGATTCGTATGTTGCCAGAAAGATGGGGAAAAGTTGTAGCTAGCTATGGCCAATACTTTCAATAATTCATTTGTAACCATTTTTTCACAATAAAGGCTCAAAATTTGAAAAAAAACAGGAAAGACTTATTCACACACCTGATATGGTGTTAAGTCTCTCATCAAGTAAAAGTTTATTTCTCAATATGAACCTGTATTGGTCGGCTACTCTTTGCTCAGAAACTTGGAGTTCGGGATAGTTTCTGTGGAATTCTGCAAATAATTTTTGCCGGTAGCCTATTTTGTCCTCTTCCATATTAGTCACTTCATAATATATGCGCATGATCGTTTCATTTATCGAACTTGTCAATTTCATGCGTCTTCTTGGTAGACCTGCTTGGTTGAGTGCTGGTTGGGGATCCTGCGCAGCACCTTCAGCGGTCGGAGAAACTCGTGATAATGTTCTTCTAGAATGTTGAGATTGGGAAGGCGTACATTTTGTTCGACAGACGCCCGTCTCCTTAGCACTCTGTCACCGACGTCCCGAATACTGTCATGTCCAGCGACGGCTCCAGACACGCCCTGACGAACCTCAGGCAGCGGCTCTATATTCCTATTCCTCAAATTCATCGTCATTCATGGGTTCCTCCGTGTCGTGGGGAGACGGCCTTCGATCGCTTTTTACGATCCGCAGAGCTACGGTGGGAGAATTCTTGAGCTGCTTTCCACACGGCTTCGTTCATTACCCTGGACAGCGACCCTTCGATAGGTTTCAGCTTCCTGGGTCAGGGAGCTCCTGGAATCTGCGGTGGGCAGAAGTCGATTCAATTCTCCTGATAGGTGAATCGCTACTGATTCACCTACCGCTACCTTTTTTTTATTATTTTCATTGTTATAATTATTAATCTCATTATATGTCCTGACCAATTGAGATACTCATCGATAAATATCCCTAAGAATTAAGTGCACTTACCGAGCTTTAGCTCCTGAGTGAGCACCGTGATTTTATCCGGTCTCTCTATTCTTCGTTGAAGGGTTCGAAATAGGACTACCTTAGTCTTTTCAGCGTTCAGAATCGAGTCATTTTCTTCAGACCAGTCTTGTACTTTTTCAAACAGGATGTACTTTTTTTTGTAAAAACTGGGGTAGCTCGAGACAGACACAAGTAGATTCGTATCATCAGCAAATATGAACACGCTGTATTAGTCAAATATTCTCTCTATATCGTTGATAAAAATGACAAAGAGGATAGGACCTAAAATACTTCCTTGTGAAACATCCGTGTTATTAATCTTTATATCTGATTTAATAGTTACCGTCCTTTTTGACTTCTGTTCTCTGTTCCCTATCTCTTAATTATGACTCGAACCACCTCAGCACACTACCCCTTATTCCATAACACTCCAACTTCTCCAACAATTTCTTATGACTAAGACTGTCGAAGGCTTTCGAGAGATCTATAAATACACCCAGCAGGATTTCGTTCTTATCGAACGATTTGATAATATTTTCGGTGAATTTTTCGCAAAATAGCGCTCTCGTCAGAACGACCTTTTATATAGACATTTTGATGTTTGCTGAGTACATTACAAGAGGTCAAGAAGCCAATCAGCCTATCAGACATGGCCTTCTCAAACAACTTCGGAAATTATGGTAAAATTGGTCTGTAGCTCCCGAACAACCCGCTAAAAGCTCTTCCTGTATATTGGAACAATAGTAGTAGCAAGTTTGAGTTGTTTCGGGAAGATGCCGTGGTTAGGTGAACGAATTGTTTATGATATAGCTGAGTACCTCATCAACTTCGTCCATACAGGTTTTGATGAGGTTGGTTGGTATTTCATTATCTGCACTCGTGAATTTATTTCTCAATTTCTGACTTAGTGTTTTCAATTCTTCCGCTGTAACTGGAGTCAAGAAGAGCGATCGCGGATCCCTCGAGAAACCCGTTGCTTTGAGTTGTTCTGCAATTTTGGAATGGAGTTTCATAAATAGCTGTTATATCTATTTGCCAAGTTCTTAGAACCATCTCCAAATAAATTTACATGACAATTATTATTACCGACTAATTCTTTATGGAAACCCCACATACTCTTCATTTGTTGTCTGATTTGATTATTTTTTCATGATATTTATCAGCTCAGTTTTTCATTGAAAAATTATTATATTTTTTGAAATTTTATCATAGTCTTCCTTTAGTTCTGGTAGGTATTCTAAGATGGTTTGTATTGCACTTAACTTGTTTCTGTACTGTTCAACCTCCGGATCGTTTACTACGTTTTTTTTATTATTTTCCCGAATGAATTTCAGAGGGAAACATTCATGAAATAGTCTCAGAAAATGATCAACGAACGAATTCCACTGTGTATCTTCATTGTTTTCAGCAACTAGATACTCTCCTCTCTAATCCTTAGACGTTCACCTCATTTTGAAAGTAATTATATTTTCATTAGAAAACATTCCGACGGTTTTAGAACAAGTAGGTTCTTTTCTATTTTCATCTTTAGTAAAAGTGAATTTCAAACCTAAGTGATCAGATATTGGAAGTGTATGGAACATTTTTCGAAGAAACACCTTTAAAGTTTGTCAAAACATTTTCTATAGGTATAAGTTCTAGTGCTTGACTCGTGTATATTTATCGAAAATAATTTCATAAGAATATGCACTTCGTAATGAGTTCATTCGATTGATGGCTTTTTATAGTCTTTTACAAGGAAGTAGAAATGGGGGGTACTGGGGGTAATTACCCACCCCCAAGATTTCCATAATATGAAATTTCAGAATGCTCTCAAAGGCGAAGAATTAAATTTTTTCCATAAAATGAACCAATAATCTTTTCACTTTACTTCAAAATCGACACGACAACAAAAAAACGGACCCTTTTTCAGTTTATTGTCGCTTTCAATATGATTAATTTTATTGAATTACGAGCACGTCTATGTCTGAGTTTTATTATTTTCCTTTATCTACCCGTTTGGTCGGCGTCCCCCTTGTTTTGCTGTCACTTTCATTTATACCTCCAATTTAGGAACATCCTGTATAGTCAATTCAAAACTTGATCTATTTTGCTGCTGTGTCGATTTTAAAGAAAAGTGAAAAGATTATTGAGTTCAAGCGAAGTAGCTTGAAAATCAAGTCAAGCCGTGAATCAATTTAATTTCAACACATTCCCTTCCATGCAGGTTCCCGCTATTTGATATTCAATAATTAATCAATATGTAGGTTAACTATAATAATCAATCATTATTATTCCAAAATCCATACTTAGGAGTAGGTATTTAAAATTGTTCTTTTTAATCCTCATTTTGCCCATTTATTTTTATTTTGCTATTTCCCTTCAGATTGTCAACTCTGAGATATACCACTTTTTTTTTATTCACAAAATGTTACTATTTTGAATCAATTCGCTTCAATAAAGTTCTGCTGTACTTCTTTATAGGTCAAAATATTTATTTTGATTGAAAACTTCACTTTCAACATTGCCTAGAAGAGTGCTTAATGCTCGAAATATCGAATTACTTTTAAAAAGTGCTTAGAATTAGAGAGTCTTTTGAGAAAATCGGTGCATAGTGCTCGAAGTACTTATTTTCGAGTGCCTAGTGCTCGAATCACTATTATTCAATGCCCGTTTTATAAATTGGTCACGAGAGTTTTTTTACAATTTAATTATTTTTTTACATTTCATTTATTTTGTTTACAATTTATTCGTCTATTTGAAGCTTTAATTTTTAGCTTTCCAGCTTTATTTAATACTTGCGCAGAATTATCCCATTCCATTCGCGATTTTACCCCAGCACATGGGGAATTCCGCGCATTGACAGTATTTTAAATTTTTATTTTATTTTTCAAATCGATCCGCCAGAAAAATTTTTTTTGAATAATAAGATATAAGTAGATGCAAGATTTCGTAGTTGAAATGTGGAAGTTTGCATTCACATGGGAAAGATTTTTAAATCATTTTACCTCAGGTGCGCGAAATTTACCAGTTCTCTTCTAATCATTTGGACAAAATAAAGTTCTAACCTATACATATTGTCATCATGAAATGCAGATCTTGATAAACGAGTAGCACGAGATGTTAAGCTTTTGATCTGCTCAAGATCAGATGGTGGCCCCACTCCTATGTGAACTAATAGTCGCTCTTATAATTTTGTCACTAAAAATATTGTCCTCTCAACTAAAATCCTCTACGCGCTTCAGGAGAGCGCGTTTACTCCTAGGAAAGCAATATTAAAAAACATAGAGTAAAGAAAATTGATCGGATAATTTGAGAAATTTGTAGTCATCTCGAATCAAATATTCACAATGACAGATAATTTATATCTGACAGTTTTTATACAATTTTATATTACACCCCACTAAATGATGAAAATTGGTGTTCTTTTTCTATCTACCTTAGTATTATTCAACTATGATGCCCAAGCTAAGTCTCTTGTTGAAGGAATGATCCAAAAAAGGTAGGAAAAAATATCGATTTTGCCAGGTTTTCTAGATAGATCAATACAGGTGTGAATTTTATCGAAATAAGGAGAGTACTGTTAGTTGAGGATTCATTAAAAACAATTACTAAATGTATGAAAAAATTTCCTCAATATTAAGAATTGGCGGGACTCAGTAAGTTAAAATTCTTTGAAATAATATGAAAAGTATGACAGAAATATTTCATGAGATTTTTTTGCATTGATAAAATTCCTCCTTCCTTGAAAAGGTAGTTATACATACAGAGAAAATAGTTCAGGAATTTTGTTAGTGCAGAAATATGTCATGATGTATTTTGTAATATGAAATGATACACTACTACCCCTTTCATTACCTTCACCCTTGTAGGGGAGGAGAGTCAACTTTGGAATTTTAAATGGGAACTTCTGGTTTTTATAGCAGATCCGTATTATACGACAAAAAATACAGAACTTTTGTACGAACAATTTTTCACGATTCGTCACAGATGGCTCTGTAATCAATCCAATTCGAATTTTCTGTTAGAATGACCTAAACGTATAGGTTCCATTGATAATTCACTTGAAATTTCAGTTTTTCTTGAAATAAAGATAGACGACTCGACGGAGATTTCTATTATATTTCAAATGAAAGAAATCCATTTCGATCTTTCAATTTATTCAATTGACATATCTTTTAAATTAATGAGAATAATTCTGAACCAAACACACCAGGAACCAATAATTTCAACATTTCCAAAAGATCAATGGCAAAGCATTTACTGAAAATAAACAGTTCAGTAGGAAATGTCAGAATTCTATGAAAATTATTAATGGAATAGATAGGTTGAGGTCGTTTAAAAGAAATATACAAATTTCATTGCACAGCCATATTTGACGACTCGTTACAAATTGTTCGTAAAAAGCTTTTGTTTTTGGCAGTAGACTACAAATTCCAGAGTTGACCCTTCGCCCCCTCACTAGAGTGGATTAAATGGAAGAGGTTTTAGCATAAGTGGACTTCCCCCTCAAAAGCATGAACATTTTTTTCCAAATATTTTTTCATAAGATGCTTTCTTCTCGAGATTTTTGACTGATTCAACTTCCAGAATATACATACCTACGTACATATATCTAACTACATATAACTACAGCAACTTCTACAGTATTGGTTCGGTTTTAATATATGGATCGTTCTCAACAAGAATTTAGTTTACAGTTTGGTGGTCTTTCGGTTAAAGGTGACTTTTCATTTTACTACGGGTCCGATTTCCTTTTTATTTATCAATCTGATTGAATGATAAGTCAATCTTATGTGATCACCATCACGTAAGTCAAAAATTAACTGTTTAGTTCAGAAGGAAACAAATGTTTTCAATCAAAATTCGAAAAACTTTTTCTTGATTAGATTTTTTTGAACCAGAAGATTTGACAATGCTTCATATTTCCATCCATATGTGCCATTTCGTTCTTTTCTATTTCCGTTCATCATTTTCAGTGCAAAATATTATGTACTCTTATATCCAAGTTATTCAAACCAAAATTTAATAGGTTTATTTTTTCAAAGGGAAGTTCAGCCAGATGAAGGTGCCAGTCAAGAGCCTCTCTTCGAAAACTCTCGTTATCCAGTAGGCTATGGTGACAAAAATAGCTACTCAAAAATGGGACCATTGTATGATATCCCGAATTTCAGGGCTGAAATGATAAAAAGGTCATTGAGAGAACATAATCCTAGTCAAAGACAGACAGGCATCATTTACGGTGGTGGTAAACCAATAGGTATTTTGCAGGTAAAGTTTATTTCTCAATTTTTTAGATATAGTTTACAATTCAACATTTGTATCATATATACAGAGTACATATATGTACTTTTAACCAGAAAATATGTCTGAATTTAAAGAAACCTAACAGAAAATTTGTACTTCTTCACGAGCAAAACAAACTTTTCTTTTTGGAGATTTTGAATATGTTGTTAATATTATTATGATTTTTATGACAACTATTTCTCAAAGATTTATTGAATATGTCTATAACTGTAGAAGGGAAATATAACATAACGTGTTATTCACAAAAAAATTCATGAAGCCATGCGACGGTATATCAAAAATTCGACTGTTCTTCAAATTCAAAGTTATAATTCAGAATTTCGCTCTCAAAATTCTCAACTCAGAATTGAAAATTGTGAATTATAACTCTAGGCCAGCAGCATAAATCATAAAAAAAATTGACGAATAGGATGATGGCTACGGAAGATTTTATTATTTTAATGATTGTAGTTCAATATAACTATCCAAGCTTTTTTCCCTCTTGCTGAATTGTTAGGGGCTGAAAATGTACCACCGAAATGCTATGGTTCTATGGTTATTTCTTGGAAAAGACTGTTTACAAATAACGGACATTATGAAAGACTTGGAAAATTTTTTGTTCGTAAACTATTGCGCATCAAAGTTGAATCACTACTCCATATTCATGAAAAATTGCAGATTTTTGTCAATATAATCTGAAATATCCAACCTATCATTGAGGAGCATGAACAAAAGTTGAAGAGGAATGAATTGTGCATTGGTTGAAACTGAAGGTTTTTCATTCTCAGTTTCCGTGCATTTTTCCTTCTGAGTACCGCAAAAGGGTATGAATAAGTGCTATAACCTATAAAGACTTGAAAATTCTGGGTTTTGTGATACGCAATTATGAGGAGTTTTATTTGTTGAAAGCGATTTCATCCGCCTTCCAAGCTCCAAATCGAAAAACACGGAAATTCTGCTTCTAGACATAGAAAAGGCATTTGATAAGGGTCTATTGTATGAATTGATCAACCTTGAACCTATCCTCAATCCAGCTTTTACACTCCTACTTGAAACCGAAACATTTGTGGTTAAAGACCAGAACACACTCTCCCAATTAAAAAAACCCTTTGGCCCCATACTCTAACATTTTCATTCATGATTTTCCAGAATATCCTAACACCTAAATTGCACTATTTTCTGATGACGCAGCTATTTACTCACATTCTTATTACGCCAAACTTCAAACTTGCTATTAGGAAAACACTTACCTCAATTTCAAAAATTCTATAAAAAATGGAAAAAAGGTTCGAACGAAAGTAGAACGAAACAAATTATATTCACCGGTAAATTCACCAAAATAAGCAATTTACTCCTATAATAATAGGCAAACATTCAACAACTCTGTGGACGATGTTTGAAGACCTTATCTTTAAGGTGGCACCAAATGAAGAAGTCGCCCCACATTCCCTCTCCCAGTCTCCCAGGGAACATATGTCTCAAAACAGCCATCCTGCTGGAATCATATTCTTCAGCAAGTTCTTCCGATTCGGGCTGTAGGAAGGTTTCTAACATTGACACATAATGGTAGGAAGCAACTGTGACGGTAACATTTTTCTTCGCGAAGAATATGGGCTTATCAATCTGAATTGAGACAGAATACACCAAACTGTGACTTTATGTGAATAGAGTGGTCTTTCATGGACTTGAGGAATGCCAAAATAGCGCCGAAATGCCCGGTGGGTCGCTATATCACAGAACGGTTATTTTCGTAAAACGTGCGAACGGCAAAGCCTCGATGAACTCCAGTCCAAATCATGGTGCTCACTAAAAACTACTGACTCTAAGAAACACAAAGACCTCTTCCGCATCACCTGCCTCCATCACATCCCGAGCATTTCCATCTATAGTTTTTATATTCTATTTAGAAATTAAATATGCTTCATCAATATGGAAAAGACTAAATTTGTCACATTCACACTTACAGAAAATAATCAATCTAATTACTCAAAAATTTATATGTAAGTACGGGAGTTAAGTGTCGCTGTCCAACTATCGAGAAGAAGGAAAGCATAAAGTATCTTGGTGTCGTCATCGATCAATACCTGGCATGGGGAGAATACATAGCTTACGTTATCAATATGCTTCGAAAACTGACTTATAAAATATATAACCTGAGAGATGTTCTATCCAGAAAAAATTTGACCCTGGTTTATAAATGTATGGTTGAATCGGTTATAAGATACTGTATCACAGTCTGGGGGGGATGTTTGAAAATGTATTAGATAATGTTCAAGTATTACAGAACGCTTTCTTGAAGATAATTTTGAGGAAACAGAGAAGGTATAGCACGGAAGCACTTTCTAATGAAGCTAACATAATGAATGTAAGAACCCTAAAAGCTTATCAGTGCTTGATATGGATGTTCAAGAACAAAAAAACATCCTAACCACCCAAAGTCGTACATAATAGAAGTGTAGAAAGCCGACACGTATGGCTCGTTGACACGGTGCGAGCTCGAACGCGTGAAACCACGTGCGTGAAGAGCATTCGTGACTCGCATCTCGAAAGAACATTCGTGAAATTGGTTGACACGATTCGAGCTTTCAATTGCAAGAATGAATTCGGTACTACAAGGTGTGTGTACCGCTGTAATAATAGCAAAAAAAATAAAAACTAAGAAGAAAAAAGTGTCAAATAGAAGAGAATGGGTGCGAAATTCGGGATTTTCATCTCTTCCACGATATTCTCTAGAGCCTGCTGACGTTTGTCGCGATTTTTGTACTCCGGAGAGTTTGTTTGTCACAAACAAGAATGAGTTTCATATAAATGAATAAAGTTTGACATTTGTTGTTCACTCCACTTTGCCATAATTAAAAAAAAACACTGTTTAATTTAGCAATCAACAACGTTCTACCACGAATCTCGAACGCCAACTAATAAACCTGCATAATACCCGTTCGAGCACGCACGTGGTGACACTGACCACGCGCGTGGTTGGTATACACGGTTCGAGCTCGAATGCGAATACGATTCGAGGCCTTCACGCACGTGGTTTCTCGCACCGTGTCAACGAGCCAGTATGGATACCTCTCTTGGCTCTCTTCAGGAAGAAGAGAATAAAGAAGCCGATAAAGCTTTGTGTAATTCCCTCTACTTAATTCCTACTGATCACTTGGAAGTGGAGAATATCATTGGCAAGCTTAAATCGGGAAGAGCGCCAGGTCCGGATTTAATAAAATCCGAGACACTAAAAGAAATTGAAACCGAGATATCAAGACCACTATCATACTTAATCAATAAATGTCTTTAAGGTTGATGCTATCCTGATTTATTAAAATGAGGTATAATCAAATCTCTTTATAATAGCGGTGATCGTAAACAAGTATAATAATAAACTACAGGCCAATTTCCCTTATTTCGAACATAGCGAAAACAATTGAGAAGATCATTAAAACGCGTATGGTAGATTTCCTGAGAAAGTATAAAATTAAATTGATGAAAAACAATTTGGATTTATTGAAGGAAATCTACAGAAGACGATATCAGAAAATTAACCGGGAAACTATATGAAAATCTAGACAAAAAAATTCCTTCACTGTGTATATTTGTGGACTTGTGTAAAGCGTTTGACACGGTCTGTCATACCCGTCTACTTGAAAAGATAAAAAAATACGGGTTTAGAGGACCAATATATGGTATCCTAAAAAGTTATTTGTCAAACAGGAAACAGATTTTGGAAGTTGGAGGGATTAGGAGCTCGGAGGAAACTGTTACATATGGTGTTCCACTTGGAACGGTCCTCGGTCCGGTCCTCTTTCTCATTTATACAAATGGATTACTAAAACTGAAGGAATCTAATGATGCTAAATGTTTTGCTGACGCAGTTTTTCAGCATCAGGCCGATACATGAGATGACTGAAGCAAAAAGCCGAAAGTGATTTTACTGCAATAAGCAAGTGGTTCGAAAACAATAAACCTTAAATGTCGTTAAAACAAAGTACATGGTTTTTACCTCCTATTCTCCTAACCTCCCGAACATGGGGACCCTTCAAATTGATGGCAACACTTCGGTAGCTGAAACAAAAGAAATTAAATACCTAGGAGTCACAATAGACCAGCAGCTGAAATGGGACAAACATATCAAAAATTTAACTAATAAAATAAGAGGATTGCTATCCAAGTTTAAACACTTACGCAATCTGATGAACGACATTAAATATTTAAAGATATTTTACCAGGCTCTGGTGGTATCACAAATTAGTTATGGAATAGTTGGATGGAGGAGCTTATCAGAGACACTTAAGAGGATTAGAAACGATTCAGAAATGGATACTAAAAATTATAATATTAATAGAAGAAATAAAACACTTGACTATACGTTCCACAAATTTTGTGGAACGTATAGTCAAGTGTTTTATTTCTTTTATTAATATTGAAATTATGTTTCACCAAGTGATAAGCGAGGAATCAATTTCGATTAAAAATTATATATAAAAAAATCGTAATTTTTCTAGTCAACAACTATTTGAATTGGCAGAAGTACACGATGTAAGGCAATTATATGCTCTGAAACTCATTATGGACATCAAGTCCATACCTCAACGTGATTACCAAGATGTAGTAACAGTGTGTGACAGAGAAGCCATGCCTACCTGGCCCCAAAAATTTTCAACATAATCCCTGAACACCTAAAAAAAATAAAAAGTATTCAAGAAATGTTTAAAAATGTGGCTTAATGGTGAAACCAGATCTATCATTAGCAACGTGATAAACAAATCAATCAATCAATCATCTTTATTGGTGTTAATAAACAAAAGTATTCACACACGTCAGACATCTGAAATACAACTACAAACTAAACAAAAAAAAACATGTAAGTCTTCAAAGCAATCAATCAAACTTTAAATAAAAAAACTCATTAAAATTATAAGGAGCCTTATCCATTAACAATGTTTTAATTTTATTTTTAAAATGGGTAGGTGGCAGCGATCTCCAAACTACTGGTAGCGTATTAAAAAACTTGAAGGCCAGAAAGTTGGGTCCATTCTGCGATCTCCTCAGTCTGTAATATTGCACACGTATATCATGCTTGGCTCTAGTGTCATGATCGTGAACATCCGCACCCAATCGTCTCTCCCCAAGGTTTGAATAAGCATATAGGAGACACTCCAGAATGAAGACGCTAGGCAGAGTGAGAATCCTCAGATTAGTGAAAGATTTCCTACAATCCTCACGATATTTAAGTTTATCTAAAATTCTGACAGCCCTACGTTGTAATCCAAACAACCTCTCAAACTCCATGCCATAGCCATACCTAAAATGGAACTCACAAAGCGAATAGTAAGCTGTCCTTAGTGCATCATGAGATAGAGACAGCGCAATACTTCTATACTACAATAATACTTCTTCTTCCTTGATATCCGAGCAGACAGGAAGCCAACATGCGCACTCCAAGTGAGCTTAGTGACCTTAAATAAGCCGAGAAACCTCACAAATCGGTCCCCATCAACAGGTCTCAATGAAAAAGTAATCAATTCGGTTTTATCATCATTCAAACTCAAACCATTCCCAGAAAACCCCTTTAAGGCCTCAAAACGCGCATTCTCACGCAATCCCCTTACTAAAATATTTTTCAGATATATTAATAGTTGTGTCATCAGCATAAAGAATTGTCAAACAGTGATTGAAAAAATCTGGAAAGTCATTTATAAAAATCAGAAAAAGAATAGGGCCCATAATTGAGCCCTGCGGCACCCCAATAGCTATATCTTTTTCTCTGGACCACTGACCATCAACACACACAGCCTGAAGCCTATTGCTCAAGAAAGACTTAATGAGTTTGATGCTGATGCTGTCAAATTTATAAAATTCCAGTTTTTCAAGGAGAGCGGAATGAAACACGCAGTCGAAAGCCTTTGTCAAATCAAGAAACAAAGAGAAGGAGTAAAGACCTAACTCGAAACACTCAATCGTATAATCAACAAAATGGAGAATGGCATCAATGGTACTTCTTTTCTTGCGGAATCCGTATTGTGATTCTGAAAACAGCTCATTAATTTCAAAGTACTGAACAATTTGATTGCAAACAATCTTCTCGATAATTTTTGAGAAAACGGGCACAAGTGATATGGGTCGATAGTTTGATACGTCATTGGAGTCGCCCTTCTTGAACAAAGGAATAGTCTTCGAAATCTTCAAACAGTCAGGGAATATTCCTTCACGCAGACATCTATTTATCATTCGAGTCATTGGGGAAACAATAGTATCTACATTAAATGTAGATATTATTGTTTCCCTTATCAAAAGAAATTCTTTTGATAAGTGATACAGATAGGCCATAGAAATCTCTCAATCTGCAATTTTTTAAAGAAAGTATTACATCCCTTACTTGGATGTATGAGACCTCCTCAAACCTAAAACCAATATTATTAGGGATTTTTTTTAAGAAAATGTTCTTTTACGTCATTGACATGATTGAAAGAGTTGACCAGTATATGTGGGGTCGAACAAAAATAAATCATTAAAAATATCAGGGGTTATGTTCTTATCAATATTATTTGAACTTACCCGAAAAATGAAAATTATACCCTATGATGACGATATTAAACCAAATAAAACGCACATTTACCCGATTAGAGACAACAAAATCCTGGCATTGGCATGGACTACTGAATGGGACTTCCTGTATTTCGAGTCCTTTCATATGGTGGTGGATGGTAGTATCTGGGTTCGAAGCATCCAATTTTTCACTTTTACTTTTTTAGATTTTATAAATTTTGTTTCCTTTCTTTGCAGAACAGTTTTAGAATGTAAAATTAATTTAGTATCACGTACAGGTTAATATATATATTACCTCTGCGATAAACTATGTTTATTTGTTGAAGTTCTCAAATAAATTTTATTATTATTATTATTATATTATCAGGCCATGTCGGGGAGGACAGGAAACGAAACAAGCCACATGCGCTTAGGTGACTGTCTCCTTCTCGATTATGGTATTGTTATAAATTATATATATTTTTTGAGGATTGTAAGTAATAATGACCCAATAAATTGAAAATTGAAATCTATTTTTGTTTTAAATGAGTAATCTTGAAATGAAGTTAATTCTAATTCATTTATAGAATTTGTATTCTTGCAAAAAAATCTATGTGGAATCTATCTATTTAAGGAATCGTCAGCTCTTAACCCTTTGAAGATACCTAATAACAGAATTTAATTAAATTCACAATTTAAAAATAATTTCATGACATATGGATAGTTTTAATAAATAGTGACTTTTTGAAGTATTCTACATCTTCATTGAATGGCTGATAAATTGATAAGACCACCTCTCTTGCTCTTGGTTCCTGGCTTTCCTGCCTTCTGAGGAGTTTGAAATTATCTCGATCATCTTCACTTTAGTACTCTTCGGTCTCAGCCTATTTTTAATCATTGGATTATTTTTGGATTTGGCTATGAAAGATAAAAATTCGATTTTTATGATTGATTTATTTTTATTGAGCCTGTATATGTTATTTACCTCAAACTAAGCTAAGTTTATATTCAGGAGGGAGTTTAGCTGAATAATAACAGAATGTACTAGGTCTGATGTGTCGTCTAAGGCTAGGAACATAGTGAAGCGACCAAGAGGTGCGAAGAGGATAGTAGAGAGGATAGAGGCGAATTCAAACAAATATATTCTAATAGGGTAGTACATAGTGCAGCGATCCCGAATGCGGTTGCGCGAGGCGGTTAAGCGAGGATAGAGGCGAGATCGGGGAAGTTTGTTTTCGTTCATCGCCGCGCAGCTGCGCAATTAATAAATAAAATTGGATATTGACTTATTCATAAGTTCGATATTTGTGAAAAGTAATTTGTGGAATCAGAGAGCTGCTCAACATCATAATTGATATATTTTGGACAAGTTATGGGACGCTGTAGCGGATGAAATGAAACTAACAAGTAATTAATCCGTGGAAGTGATAGGGTCGCGAATGAAATTTTTCATCAATTTAGATTCAATTTTTTCCAGAATGTAGTCGTTGCAATATTCATACGGAAATATGAAAGACATTTCTCTGGATGATCGCGTAATTCTTTATACAAGTGATGAAATTCACCATGTACTTTCCTAGATTTATTAATTTCGTGAACACTACAAGTTCTTCTATTTTCATCATTTTTCATTACATACCAGAGTTTCAATAACGAAGTTTTTAACAGTTTAAATCCATTTTTCGGAAACGCGCCTCCTCTATAATAATCAAACTCGACTATCGCCTTGATTTCTTGTTCGCCTCACTATGAGATGACACCTCGTCATCGCCGCTACTCTCGGGAACCGCTATCCTTTCTGCTATCCTCTTCACACCTCTTGGTCGCTTCACTATGTTCCTAGCCTTAGAAAGAAGTTGAAGAAATTTTGGTGTATTCACGGCAGGCTAGTTGAAACCATAAATGGTGTTATAAGGAATCCAACGGAAATGCCCAAATTTTTAACAACAGGGACCACTTACCTCTTACCGAAGAATCTGCAAATTACAGCGGATCCATCAAAATACAGACCAATTACATGTCTACCAACAATATATAAAATCATCACATCATGTATAGCATCTCGTATCTACAAACATTGCGAGAAAAATAACATAATGACAGCAAAGCAGAAAGGATGTTCCAAGAAAGCACTAGGATCCAAGGAACTGCTGATAATAGATTCCATTATATGTAACCAAGCCTTCAAAAAACACAGAAATCTTTTTATGACGTATATTGACTATAAGAAGGCCTTCGACTCAATTCCACATGGGTGACTGACAAAAATTTTGGAAATATACAAGATCGATCCAATTACAATAAACTTTCTGAAGTATGCAATGTGCAACTGGAGAACGAATATCGAACTCTCTACGGCGAACATAACTACTAAAGAGATTTCAATAGAAAGGAGAATTTTCCAAGGAGATTCATTGAGTCCCTTATGGTTCTGCTTGGCGCTGAACCCCCTTTCTAAACAACTGAATGCTACTATGAAAGGTTTCAATGTCAAAGGAAATAGAAATATTATTGCACTCAATCATTTGCTATACATGGATGACCTAAAACTTATAACAGGCAACAAAAACCACTTGCAAATTATGGTCAAACTGGTGGAAAATTTTTCGAAAGACGTGGGGATGAAATTCGGATTGGACAAGTGTCGTACTATTAGCGTAGTGCGTGGAAAAATCCAAGATGAACCGATAGCTCTCTCCAATGGACAGGAGATAGAAGCAATGAAATCGGACGATCTTTATAAATACCTAGGAATGAAACAAAACCGACGAATAAACCATCAAAGAATGAAGGAAGACTTAACAACTGAGTTCATTAGGAGAATCAACAAAATTTTAAAAACAAACCTCAACAGCAAGAACATGACGAGAGCCATTAACACATATGCATGTTCAATTCTTACATACTCTTTCGGTATCATTCCATGGAGCAAAACAGATATGGAAAACCTGCAACGAAAAATGAGAACATTGATGACGAAAGCACACAAGCACCATCCGAAAAGTAGCATTTAGAGGACGACACTCCCGAGGAATAAAGGAGGCAGAGGTCTGCTAGACATCACAGAACTTGCCCATGGGCAAATTGAATGCCTACGAACATACTTCAAAGACAAATCAGGCACCTTAGAGATCTACAAAGTACTGTGTGAAGCAGACGAATCAACACTTTTACAACTGCACAAGGAGCAATTGTAATACAACCACCAGACAATCCAAGAAAAACTGCAAAGATTGAGAGAAAAGCCCCTACATGGACGACATTTCAACAAGGTGAACCAGGATCATGTCGACATTGAAGCGTCGAACTATTGGCTCACATCAGGTGCGATGTATCCAGAAACGGAAGGATTTCTTTTAGCCATTCAAGATCAAGTGATCTCAACAAGAAATTACTGCAAGCATATCATAAAGGATCGAACTATTACTGACGATCGATGCCGTTATGGGTGTCCAACGAATGAGACAATCCAACATATCTCAGGAGAATGTCAAATGTTTGCAGGAAATGAATATAAAGAGAGACACGATGCAGTAGGAAAGATACTACACCAAGAAATGGCAACTAAATTAACACTAATTCATTCTGAAAAAGTGCCATACTACAAATACCGACTGGAAACCATCCTGGATAACGAACGCTATAAACTGTACTGGGATCTTACAATTTTGACTGATGAAACAGTCCCTCACAACAGGCCAGATATATTGCTTGTTGATAAACATCAAAAGGCAGCAATACTCATCGACGTATCAATACCCAATAACAACAACATGCGTCAAAAAGAGGTCGAAAAAATTTCTAAATATAGGGACCTCGAATTTCAGATAAAGCGCCAGTGGGGAATGATATCAACGAGAACTATTCCAATTATCATCTCAACAACAGGAATAGTACCCAAAAATCTCAAGAGAAATATCAAGCAACTAGGACTTAGTGAGTATATATGTAATATAATGCAAAAAGCTGTTCTTTTAGGTACTGCAAGGACGGTGAGAAAATTCCTAGGAAGCGAAGGACAGGTGCAAGGATCGCGTGTAAGAGGACCAGAAGTTCGACGAGAACCAGGGGGACCACAAGGACCGGACACGACCGAGCTCTGCCCTTTTGATATTTTAAATATCTGGGATTGAGTGAATGTTCCTCTTAGCGAGGAGTGAGAAGCCGACGGCGAGGAGAAATCCTACGCGTATAAGCAAAAGTCGGGAAATCAATTAAACAAATTGAAATAATAATAATAATAATCCTTTATTTCCCACAAGTATTGTTACCCAATTACAGGAAATCAAAAACAACAATCAATATAAAATCAATACTAATTTATAAAGAAAAAAAAATCAATGCTATATCATGAACATAATCCAATAAAACCATAAAAATTAAGAGATAAACAGCCCATATACACCCCAACAGACAGTTTTCAGGCCCCGGAAAAGGAAAATAAAATACAAGAAAGAAATGTAAATCAAATACAATATAATGTCAAGCGTGTTCAACTTAATTTCAGATGTTTTCATTCAAATACAAATTACATATATAATTCATAGATTATGAATGCAGATCACATCTATCTGCTATACAATTAACAACGGAACAAGCAAATCTCAGTGGTGACTGCAAAAGCAAATTAGTTCTTGGTGTACTTATGTAAAAAAAGATTCTGGTTCTAGCATTCGGGCGAGGTACGAAAAAATCTAGATTACTCAGCAACTCAACGCAGTCAATTCTGCCACCCAGAAGACCATGAAGAAATTTGATGGCATGCAAACCTCTTCTGAATTCGAGGCTTTTCGAATTAAATCTTGATAATGAGATACTATGATCGTATCCCCTAGGTGGGTACAGTCCATCCTCACGATATGAAAGCCATTTCAAAAACCTTCTTTGTACCGTCTCTAGATGGTGAGCATGACAGTTATAGATTGGGCGCCAAATTAGGCAACCATACTCGAGCTTACTTCTGACCAACGCGTTAAATAAGTGAATTATTGTTGACGAATTCTCAAACAATGTCGCGTTTCGTACAATTAAACCATATATTTTACATGCCGATAAAGTTAGCTGAGTAATATGTGGTATGAAAGAAAACCTTTGATCAAATACCACACAGGTCCTTGATTTCAGTAAGCCGAGAGACATTTATACCTCTAATGTTGTAATCAACTAGATGCACTTCCTTCCTCCGTGTGTAAGACACTACGCTACTTTTCGATACATTCAAATGAAATTTATTGCTGTTACACCACCTATTCACAACATCTTTGTCTTCCTGCAAACTCAAACAGTCATCAGCAGATGAAATTTCCGCATAAATTTCAAAATCATCAGCATAAGCTAACTTCAAATTCTTTTTTATCTGCAGAAGATCATTAATAAACAAGATAAATAATAGCGGTCCCTGGTTAGACCACTGAGGTACTCCCGAAGTAACGGTAATCTCTCTAGATCTACAATTTTCTATTTGAACAAATTGACGACGATTACTTAAATAGTTTGCAGCCCCCACTATATCTATGGAAGGAGCCAAGCTACGTAACACCGACAGATCTAAAGTTTCAGAACGATACTTCCTATCAATGGCAAGCAGCACACCTCCTTTCGTGGAAGATTCACACAAAGCCAGATTCCTGTCACAGCGATATACACAATAATTATCGGTAAAAAGTTCTGAATCATAAACACTCTCTTGCAACCATGTTTCACTTAGGCAAATGATATCGTAATCGGAGGCTGAGATGGAACAGTAAAAATCATGAGTTTTAGAATTCAAACCCCTAACATTCTGATAGAAGCAAGAGAGCTTATTATGCGTGCAATCGGGTATCATCAGTTTAAAGGCTTAATTGTGGGAACACCTCTAACGAATCTCATCTGCACACTCTCACCACAATTTTTTCTGCGCTCGAATTCAGCTTTTACTCGTTTAAAGTATCCATTCTGCCTAGGGGTACAATTCGATGAAAGAAATAGGTTTGGATGTTTCCTATACTTTCTAAGTTGTCCGGATCTACTCAAGAGCTGACGCACAGGAGCATCGGAATTCAGAGTTATCCTTAATGGGCGCGGTTTCCCAGTAGATGCATAAGATTTTCCAACCCTAAACACCTTCTTAATGTCCAGCTGAAAATCAGGATTTACAAATTTCAGTGCTTCTTCCACACTTTTAATATCTGTCTGTGCTCTAACCTCCACAGCTATATCTTGTGAAGGTTCTACCAACCATAAAGCATGATGTTCCTGCGCTGCATTCGATCTTCCAACTCTTGAACGATTTCTTCAAAAGATTCATCTCGAATTTTCACCGTTTGTGAAGAAGTAGCAATAGACGATCGAAGTTCAATTATTTCCTTTTGTAAAGAGACAATTATACTTTTGAGTGACATAATGTCACTTCCAATACTTTCACATTTACTACAATTCCATGAGATAGATTTCTTTGAGTTTATAATACGCACTTCGGAAATACTCATTCCTACACAGGAATTCCCATATAAATGTTGACAAACAGAACATGTTAATGAAAGGTGATCGTCGTACACTTTTTTGCGGCAAAAACACGGCTTCCCCATATCGAGATATGATAAGCACCCGCAACAGCAGACGGATAAATGATAACAATCTCCACAACTCGTTCAGATCGTTATAAAGGAAAATGAATTAACTTTTCTTCAGTTATTCAACCAATCAAAAAAATAACCAACTCGAAGATGAGAAAACTCACTCACGATTGAATCGTGAAATCAACAATAAAAAGATTAAAATAATACTTTGAAAATAAATAATGTAGAGCAACTGACAGAAAATTTTCAATTCTGGAAAAAGTACCTCCCCGAGCGGGACTCGAACCCGTAACCTCCGAATCAGTAGTTCGTTGCAACGAACTAGTGAGGTACTTTACTTAGGGAGGTACTTTTTCCAGAATTGAAAATTTGTCTGCACGCCAACAATCTATTTATCTTATATTTATTACACAGACCCTATAATCCATCATTTTCGAAATAAATATTTTTGACTTTGACTTGACCGTCGGCAATCGGCATAGAGTATAGAAGGTTGCGAGTGCCATTCCCATTGAAGTCCGCGTGATATCATTGAGTAGATTTATTTTAATACCCCCACGGTGGGTTTAATATCTATATAGTAATGATTATGAAAGCGTCTATAGATAAAGATTATTCATTGCGAATTCAGAATGTTCACATCAGATTCTTCATAACTCATTTTACATCTTATTATTTATATACAGGGTGTTTCCTAAACATGCGGCAAAAATTCAGGGGGTTGTTCCTTGGACTATTTTAAGCATGTTTTGTCCTTGGATGATTTTTGAAAAACCTCTTTGTTTCGAAGATACAGGGCGAACAACATTTTTCATATTTTTTAAAATTAATAATAGTTTAAATAAAAATGCGTACCGCACTGTGTTTACTAAGTAGGTACAATTTATTTTTAAATTTGTCTAACAACATTCCAATTACTAAAAACGGCCAGTTTTTTGACTAAAAATTGATAAGTGCAGATGGTAAAGGAATACAGATTAAACACGGTTTTCATTTGAATTCGTTTTGTGATGTATTAGCAATTTTTAGTCAAAAAACTGGCCGTTTTTAGTAATTGGAATGTTGTTAAACAAATTTAAAAATAAATTGTACCTACTTAGTAAACACAGTGCGGTACGCATTTTTATTTGAACTATCATTAATTTTAAAAATATGAAAAATGTTGTTCGCCCTGTATCTTCGAAACAAAGAGGTTTTTCAAAAATCATCCAAGGACAAAACATGCTTAAAATAGTCCAAGGAACAACCCCCTGAATTTTTGCCGCATGTTTAGGAAACACCCTGTATAGTAGATTAGAGATCACGAACATGGACATATCATACTAATTAAAATTAATAATATGTTGCTACTATTCTGAATAAATGATTGTTTTATAAAGAGGCCTTTCTTCATTGAAATAGAGAAATATAAATGATATAAATTGTTGAAGTCAGGTATCGGAAAATTTTTAATATAATTTTGATTCCAACGAACCAACTTTAATTTTGTGCGCAATGATAAAGTTATTGCGAAAAACCTCGAGAACCATTTTTGAACATGCAATATTTAAGACTATAATATGACTATTTTCCTTCAGTTTTATTGAATTCACAACTGTATTCAATTTCTGATTTTTCTTATACTTTCAGCCGTATCAAGAATCTTTCAAGTTCATGCCAATCAAAGAAGAGCGTGTTTATTCTCTAGATGGAGGTAGATCAAATATAGATGAACAGGAACCTTACATAAACTTGATGTATCCCCTAGCCAGATTTACAAGAAGTGAAGATGCAGTTAGAATGGCCGAACTAGAAGCTGCAAAAGCAGAATTCCTAGACAAACATTATCCTTCTATGTTAGTGGACTTTAAAATTCATAATAAACTACATCCAACTGGTTACGGCGCACAACCTGTACTTACTTACAATATGAAGAGGGAAGAAAATAACCCTACTAACAATGAAATGCGGAAGAAAAAGCGTGAGAGCCAAAGTTCGAGTTCTTCCAGCCAAACACGAGACAATCAATATATCGAGAAGAGAGATATTGACACTAAAAAACAATCAGAAAATATTGTAACACCTTCTAAACAAGAAACTGAAGTGAATAAAATAACTTCATCAAATGAGAAAAGAGAGGCAGTTAGCGAATACTCTACTGCCGAAAAAAATAAATTGAAGGTGAAAAGGCAAAGCAAATTAACCGATTCTGAGTTCCAAACTTTAAAGAATAGTGTTTCAAAGAGAAATTCAAAAGAAAATATTCAGGTTATAGAAGAAGATCTCAAAGGTCTTTTGAGTGATATGGGATTAATTGAAGATGATCTTGAAGATAATGCTGAAGAAATGGAAGAGAGCAGAAGTTCAGTTGCTCAAGATGAGAATTCAAAAGGAGGATTTGATGCAACTATCCAAAAAAACGAGGAACAATCTCAAGTGACACAGAACAGAGAATGCACAATTTCACCCGAACGTAGAAAAAGGGCAGATGATAATAGTGTTTTCACCCAGACAAGTATTCCAATGGTAGAAACAAGAAACACAGATTCAAAGAAAAGAACATTAAATGACAACACTAACGAAAGGCTATCACCAGATTCTCATGACAATGAAAGGCGATTCATAGAAGTAAGTTTCACAAATAAAGACAATAAAGATTCTATCGCAGGTGGTGTTCTCGACAGAGAAAATTGCCCTAAGCCGTCAGTAATACCAAATAAGAGAGAAGCACCGAAAGAGGGGTCCTTAGAACAAGAAAAAAGTGACCAAATAGTAAAAAATTCAGAATCCAAAAGATCGGAAGAGCCAACAGAAGTAACAACAGAAAATTATGAGCAATATGAACAGAGAGTTGCGCGTGAGATTAAAAACAAGATAAAACAACTGAAAGAGGAAGTTAAAAGAGAACTAGGAGCCTTGGAGGCGGATAAAGATGAAGAAGACGATGATGAGTCTTTCGGAGAAACTCAGAGGAAGAAGAGGTTTATTGTGAATACTTTAATGGATGAAGAAACGCACAACATAGACCCTAATGAAAATCTAGATATTTCGGAGTTGGAACCACATGTTAGACGACGACGAACTCTATCAACTGATATATCTTTTGGACCTCGAAGGTCTTCTTTGAATACGTTTGAAAATAATAATAATCCAGAAATGAATATGGCGAATTTTGATCCAATGCCAATTGCGCAAAATAAAGCTGACTTTGATGTAGATGGTTATTATGGCGAATTAGATAGTCAAAGCCAATCTTTCAATAATCCTGGAGCGTATGGTAAAGACGACATAACAAAAAAAGATATTCTTCACTCCAAAATAAGAACTAGAAAAGAAAATAATTACAACCCCTATATGAATGAAAATGCTGGTCGAAGTTACCGTTGGGATAATCCGTCGATGTTTATGAAAACACCACGAAATATGTACGTCCCGGAGTATCAGAGACGAATGCCGAGTGAATACGTTGGTCCCAATTCTGTGAGAAACTCTAGGAATGATTTGAGTTCTGAAGGAAATAGTTATAACTCCGATTATGATAATGATGTATCGAATTCTAATTCCGATGAAGAGGCAGAAGGGAATATGAACTCAATGGTAGATATGACGAGAAAATCAGCAGAAAGAAGAACCAATAGCCAGCAATTCAGCCCGAATGAAGAACATTCCCCTAAGAAGTTGCAAGGTTACAATCAGAAATATTTTTATTATTATGTCGGTGGAGACGAAAATGAGAGAAAACAGAATATGGCGCCATCTGTTACGAATAGTCGTGCAGCTCCTGGGCTTAATTACCAACAATTGTCTGGGCAGTATCCGAATAGAATTTATAATTCGATGAATCAAGGTCAAAATAAACAATACATTCAAACTGGTAATGAAAATGGATTTATCGATAAAAGAGCTTTCCAGAGGAGGGCAAATAACATGTTTAGCAGACGTCGAAAAAGATATGTTAATCTAATGATACCTTCGAAAAACAAAGAAGACGCAATAGTGACGAACGTTTTTCATAGAAACGTTTCTTTACCTTGTTATCCCAAATTGATTTTCGATTCCCCATCTGGTAATCCTAAGTTCATCTTGGAGAAAGAAGCAGTGCGAGAGGAAATGGTCAAAAAATCGCCCTCTCATACGAGTCTGAATGGAAATGAAACTAGAAGTGTTCCTTGGTCACCGTTCAAGAAAAAAAAAAGCTCGCCTGTTACAGAAAAAGGTAAGGTGAGTAAATATGTGAGTAATCAAAACATATTTTTTCTTTTTTGACAATTCTGATGAAATAATTGGTTGCTTTTTCTGAAAAGAAATATCGTGTTTTATTTTTTCTTCTTCCTCTTTCATGAGGCACACTGCTTGTTTAATTCCTGGTTTTCAATTCGAAATGATGAGAGCAATGACGTAATAAAGTCAGAAGATTTTTGGCGCTCGTTCATTTATTCACCAATTCCACCCTTGGGAACTACATAAAAATGATGGAGCTCACAAAACCTTATGACTTTTCTACACCAGTGCGGTCCTCAATTGTTTTCGATATTTCTCTTGAAGTTTTTAGCATTGTGATGATGCTTTATGCGCGAAACTTCGAGAGGCTCTCAATTTCAATCTTTATTTATATGCAAAATTTCCATTTGGTCGGATCTGTGGCCAGTGAAATATTGAGTATTTGATATTCTTCTTGAATATTTTATGGTTCTGATGGTGCCATCAATAGGAAATTTTGCATGAATTTGGACGTGGTTGTTCTACAGGGTATCACATAAATGGTTGGCCACAGCCTAGTTGTTAATACAGTCCATTCAGGCCTTTCAGAAAAGTAGATTGTCGTGTATACGTTAGTTTCGGAGATGCAGGTTGATTAATGAAAATTGGCCTTAATTACTGATATCCATAACATAGAATTCGATATTCCGATTTTGTTTGTATTTTGTAGGTTTGTTCACTTCATACAACCCCTCAAAACGTTTCATGTTACTTTAATATTTCTAATTCCAAAAGAATTCTCAGGTTGATCATGCATACTTCTAACCAATATTTTAATCAGAGAGCAACAATATTCAGTAGGTGTTGAAGCAGTGGCGATGCCAGCTTTCAAAAACAGGGGTGGCCAAGGGCAGGCCAGACTTTTTTTTGGGGGGCCAAAGTAAAGCGAAACTATAGTTCTGCTAATTTTTTAGCCTTAGTATGTCACATTTTAGGGGGGGCCAGCAAAATTTTAAGGGGAGCCCTGGCCCCTCCCTGCCCCCCCTAGCGTAATCACTGTGCTGAAGGTTTCAGAATGAATAAAAATTGAATACAAAGCTATAAAATCCAAAATCCCAACTGATAACATCAAATATTATCACGAAACAAATAAAAAAAAGGCCGTATTTTAAAAAGTTACATAAAACATGTATTCTTTCGTTTTCTACTCTTTTGAAAAAAGTGTGACATGCAAAGTAAAAATTTAATCTATTACACACCATTATTTATTTTCCATGATAATAACGATATTCTTTTAAAACGTTTAAAAAAGATAGTTCTCGAAATCTAAAGGAAAAAATTTGAGTACCTACTACCCGAAATATTGAAGTAACTTTAAAATTTTTGAGGGGTTGTATGAAGTGAATAAACTCACAAAATTCAAATGAAATCGGAATGTTGATTTTCAATTTATGGATATCAGAAATTTATGCCAATTTCTATAAATGATCCTGTATCTCCTAAATTAACAGTCTTAGGTACTATGATACAAAACAATCTACTTTTCTGAAAGGCCTCGATGACCTGCATTCACTACTAGGCTATGGCCAACCACTTATGTTACACCTTGTATAGGTGAGAACGGGGTAATTCTGCAAATTGAGTTTTTTTCATTTTGCATCGCATTTTTATTATTTCCACGTTTTAACAAAGCACGCTATCTCGCAATAGCTTAGTGTACCTATACCCGCATTCGTAGTGTTGGTTTGAACAAGGTGGGAGTTGGATCGTTTTTTTGCACGAGAAATTTCGAAAGTGGTAAGTGTCTATCTTTACATTAATTTGCAGTGAAAAATTAGGACGAGCACTTATAGCGGGGTAATTTTGCGTTGCTCGGTATTACCCCGTGGAACCTTCCGCTGATAATTTAATCTTATTGGGTTTTTTCAGAACTCAAAATGCCACGTACTTATTTTCGGAAAACGGAAAAGTCAAAATGGATGGAAATGAGCTAAAATCTGCTATCACTGCCTTACTATCTGGGCGAAAAATACGGGAAGTCGGTCGATCTTTCATTATTTCAGAATCGACTCTATGTGATAAACTGATGGTCAACATCAATAAGAAAGGGAAACTTGTAAGAAAATCAGTTTTCAACGATCAACAGAAAACCGATATGGCCAATCATATAATATAAAATTGGCGGGTTCATACCAACCGAAAGTCCTGAATCACTTGCAAAACAACACTCAGAAATTTCACATCCATGCCACTAAAAATTCTATTAGAAATAAAACAAGGAAAGAAAAATATAAAGAAAAAATATGAAAAATTGAAAAAAACCTGGAATTAAGAAGCTGAAGATGGAAAATATAGAAAAACTGGCGACTGAAGTGAAGAAACGATCTATATATAAGAAACCTGAGTTAGGAAATTCACATTCTGACTCTGTAAATTATGATAAGAGTCAGTTATGCGACGATGATGAATAAGACGATCTAGATCCTGCTGCAAGAATTGACAAGTGCTTGGTCTGCGGTGAATTCGGGCGAATCGAAGAAATTTGGTACCGTTGTGTAATGTGTTCAAACTGAGCACATGCTGAATGTAGTGGTTTGAAATCAGCAGTTAACTGAACTTGCAATATATGTTCCACGGTTAAAAGAAGAAAATGAAATCATTTTCATTATGAGTTTCGATAAGATGCTAACGAGAGTTATTTTTTCACATTTTATTTGTTTTATTACATTTCATTTATTTTGTTTACATTTCATTGGTTTATTCAAGACAACAATAAAGTTTAAACTATGATTTCGGGCTTTTCAGCTATATTAAACACTTGCGCGATGTTACCCCAGAACGTGGGGAATTCCGCGTAATGACAGTGTTTGAATATTAAATTAATTTCACGGCATTCAGACAATTTTTCAATTCTCTCCGAGATATTACCGAATTCAATTCGTGGCTGACTAAATTATGAATTTGTAGCCAATTTCGAGTTAGCACGTTTTTCGAAAAAACTAATCATCTCTGGATCTGGAATTTCAAATTTTGTTCTGTAAAAGCAAATTAAACTCCAAATTGAACAAGCAGTTCGATATTGCTTCAATCATTCCTTCAAAAAAACAGCGGTATACTTGTTTCTTCGAAATACTTGATATGTGACCGAATTACACGCTACTGGTGTTCCCCGAAAATAGAAAATATCTTCATAAAATAGCCCCTAGGGAGTAGGGTAGGCATGCAAAATTTCGTTTGAATTCAAGATTTTTTATGGAAGCTATTGCATAAAAATGATTTTTTTCTTGTAAACTTCAACACCCCGTATCCCTCGAGATAGAGGTATTTCTCCATTTGTCCGATTCTCAATGAATAACTCTTGAAAGAAATTATTTGATTTTCCGACTTCCATTGTTTACACCTATTTAGCCCTCTTTACCTGATAATGACCAATGTATTTGCAGCACATTATTTATGCCTAGGGATGGATGACAATTTTATGATGTACAGAATATAGTGTTTCTGCTTGTCCGAAATTTCTTAAGAGTTTTCTTGCTCACGTTATTCAGTACATAACTATATTACGTGTTTTTTTCTGCTCAATCCTTAAATTACTTTGTTTTATTAAAACTTCAGTTCTATAAATTCTATATTCAATAAATTCAAACTTCTACCACTCCCTGTCGTTGATTGGAGTTTCATATTGTTGAATAGTGTTTCCTATTCACGGAAGGTATTTCTTTTCTGAAGTTTAATCTTCTATACACCAAGTCTGCACAGCCTGGCTTTTAAATGGTGTAATGAATAAATAAATAACTAAATGACATCTTGTGAGTTATGAAACTGTAAATTTTCTCTTATCACATCTTCATTTCGTTTTGCAGAAGGCTCTTCCTTTTCTTCTTCTGAAATATATAACTGAAATAGGAAAATTGAAGGTAAGATTTTTCTATACATTTTCCTTTGAGAGCTTTAGAGATCGTATTCGTCAACAAAGCCACCACTTTTTTGACCTTTTTTTGGCTTCTTGTTTTGTTTATCTATAAAAAAATAACAATAGTAAAAATACTCTAGTCATGAAATTATTTCTATTTTTCTTACTTAATATTCTATTTTTTTCTTATTTTCTGTTAAAGTTGTAAACTCATATTTCAGCGTACGTAGGTGCATGTATATTCTTTCAACATTTATAATAATGTGGGGTATATTGAATGCATTTTCTATATGAAATGTCATCTAGGTATTGTTGATTGATTTTTATGTATCAATTAAAGCCCCTTGCTCATCAGAAAATAAGTTTTCATGATTTTTATCAATAAAATACCTATATACAATTATCTGCATATATTAAGTAATTTTTTTTAAATTGATATTTGGTGTTCACTGGGAGATATTGTTGAAAAAATATTTGTAAAATGGCCAGTCCGTTTATAGTTGAATAAATAAATAAATAAAGTGAAATCACGTGGCGCCCAAGATTATACATTTTGTTGAATAGCTAGCCTATGGCTTACCTTCATCTTTTTGGAACCAAACCAGATATTTACTTCTAGGCCCGCTGATATCAATTGGCGCCCAACGTGAGGCTCTATCCCTTTTTTGTGATTCAATATAAATAACTATTGTTATTGTTGAATTCAATATTTTCTTTTTCTGAAATTTACTGCACTTTCCAGTTATCTCCAGTTCAAATCTGTTTGTGAATATACATACGATATAGTTTCTGTAACAGAGACATGGCTTGGTAATTCGGGTTACGATTGTTAAGTATTCCCTACCGCCTATAATGTGATGAGGCTGTTCGCTAGAGTTATTCGGTATTTTAGATACAACATTTTTCACGGATTGTGTTCAATTGTTTTGTGTCTTTACGATGAGCCGTTTCCTTTCATTATTTGTGAACTCGATATTCCTCCCGACATAACAGCTTTTCAGCTTGAAACATTTACGACTATTTTGGTTATAAGACTTGTTGGCATGACAATCTTGTTGGAGGAAGCCTTCAATTGTCCATACTTTGCTGAACCCGATAGTTGTTTCAAGTCCAATGGGAATATTTGTAATTTTATGAAATTACGCCAATTTAACTCCATCTTCAACAGGGATCACATATTGCAGTAATTTTCTCTCGCGAGTGACGATGTTGAGGTTTCAGTGATTTGTTCTGATTCGTCTGATTTCCTGCATTGCATAAAGTTTTATCTCATGAATTCCCCAAACGTCGAATAGATTTTCCGCCAAGTGAGAATACACGATACAATTTTAGCAGAGCTGATTTTTCTTCTTTGTGTACATCAATCGGTTCTTTTGATTGGAATATCATGAAAACATTCAAGTGTGAATGATGTCTTAGATAACTTTTATGTTAAAATGTTCGAGATTTTTGATGTATTTGTTCCTAAGATGACTTATTCGTCGACGTGGCGCATCTTTTCAGTTTCGCTCACAGAGGACTTAAAGCGTAATATAAGTCTAAAACATTATTACAGAATGAATGGCGTACTGACGGTGATGAAAAATATTCAAATGAGTTCTTCTGTATATGACGCTTATCTTGCTGAAGTGCAGAACCAGATAGAATCGTATTATTCTGCGAATTGGAAATATTTGGATCAGAGGCGACAAGCTACAAGAATACTTGGGATCTTTCATAGTAATGATGATCCCAGTGACCTTGTCGATTTGTTTGGAGAGCACTTTTCTGATATGAAGAGCTTGATTGGGAGGGATGATGGCGACTCTGAGAGTTGAACTCGGCTCCCCCGATTACTATTCTATGTTGGGTGATGCGCGTTAGAAAGATAGGCATGGATGATGTAGGCTCTTTATTATTCCTATAGTTATTAATTGTTCAATCTGCCCGTACTTTTTTGTTCGTTCGTTGCTAAGTGATTTGAATCATATGCGTTAATATGGTTGGTTGAAAGTTTTTGAGGGGAATAGTCAGCATAATTGTTTTTGCGCTTTGATTGATGATTTTTGTGCTATTACATCTATTAGCAAAATTTAATATTAATAGATTCTTAGAGTTTTGTTGCTGATTTTCTTGGTGAATTACCATTATTTCGGTTGAGCAATGCATATTACCAAATGGATGGAGCTCCAACAAACAGTTCGCTGGAAGTTTCTGAGGAATTCAACGAAATATTCCACAATCGTTGTATCGGACGACGAGGTTTACTGACTCGGAATCTAATACTTCCTGATCTCATTCCATGAGATTTCTATTTTTGGGGTCTAATACAGAATAGAGTTTATGTATGCAACTCCGGTTGGTAGAAATTATGAATTGATTCGTCGAATTGACCCCTTTAAATCACTGAATTATGGAGGAAACCAAATGACTAACAAATAGTGTTGTTTTACAACGTTTAAATAATTGTGTGGAACAAAATGGCCATCATGTTGAACATCTTTTATGTTTTTTCGGTTTAGTTCAATCAAAAAATATAATTTTTCTTTTTTGTGTGGTCCATCGGTTGTCATTTATTTCATACTCTTTTCATTCCGCGACTTCCTCCGTGTGTAATATTGTCTTCAAGAGACTTTTAACTGTTTTTCTCTTCTATTCAATTTCAATTTGTGTGCAGGAATTGTATTGATAACTTTTCAGTAATTTCCTTCATTGATTCCGTGAAATGATAATAATAATTGATATACCTGTCACACGTACAATAAATGAAAGATTAAATTTTTATGATCATAGAGTATTACTCTATGAGTCTGTCTGGAAATAGATGTATAATGAAATTGACTCTACGTATAATATAAATTCATCAAATCTCGAATAACTCTTGAATTATTGAATTCAGGGGCATGGTCATGATTGAACACTACCCTTTAATTTTTTTCGTAGAATCAAACGATTGATTAAGAACTAAAATCGTGATTATATCTTATAAACAAAATGAAAAAAAAAATTGATTATTTTTCATTTGTTGTGTAACCGAAAGTGTCGGAGCTTCGGAAATATTTTAGCTGAACAGGGAAGCACGATCAATATAATATTCCAAATTTTCAGATTTCAAATAGGCTGTGTTCTCCAGAAACGTCTAATATGCCGACGATTACAGAATGAATCAATTTGAATAGAAAGAAATATTTGTCTTAGTACTTAGTTATATCAAATTTTCTCTGTCTATGGTATTATTAGCTTTTGAATGTTGCGATATTAATTATTCAAATATAAATTTAAGACATGAGTTCACTCATGAATATCAATACACGATCAAAGACCAATCAGATTATGTAGCACGATATGATCATAAGGTACTAAGGCAGGCGTCGGCGTATATTAGTGTTCAGTGGCGTACCCAAGGGGGGATAAGGGGGATATATCCCCCCATGAGGAATATCCATTATAAGTAACAACTTTATACAGGGTGTCCCGTAAAGACCACGTCATACCGAGGGAGAATGTAGATCGAAGGATAACTCACCTGCTATGACAAAATTCCCATCATAAAAGTCTTACCGTTTTCGAGATATTTTTTTTTTAAATAATGAATTTTTGCCCCTTTCAATAGTTTGTCCTTACGGTTGGTACAATTTTAAATCTTTTTGGTTAATTTTTTCAGTCAAATATTGCTGAAGAATGATTTTAACGTTTACATTAAAAACATCCTCCGAACATTTTAAAGGGGGGCTATGAGAAATATTTTTATTGGAAATTTTGGTAGTGGATTATTTTGTTCATGAAGTTTAGCCCATCGTAGTGGAAAAAAAATGTACCGAGCTACTGCTGCACATTACACGAATAAATTGTCTATTTTATAGTGATTTCAAAAAGGTATCACACAAGTCATTTGTTACTCAAAGAAAAAAGATATGGCTGTTTTTATCCAAATAGGTACGTTTATGACAAAATCAAGTTTCTCAATTCTGTTGAGAAATCTTCGATGTTGCATTACTCAGTGAACAATGGCAATTGTTTACGTGCGAAAATATTACTCGCATAATTATTCACCTCAAAGAAATTCAATTTTGCCGGCAAATTTTGCGCAAACATCATGCAGATCCAGATTTTTTTAATAAGATCATTTGGAGCGACGAGTCTTCCTGTACCAAGGATGGGTACATCAAGACCTTAATCCTCTGGACTTTCAATATTGGGGCTGCCTAAAAGACAAAGTATACGCAACACCTATACGTGATGAAGCCGAATTGCGGATGCGTTCTCTCAATTCGGCTTCATCACGTAATCACGTATGGGTGTTGCGCATACTTTGTCTTTTAGGAAGCCCCAATAATAAAAGTCCATAGGATTTAGGTCAGGTGAACGAGGAGGCAACAAAATTTCAGCTTCTCTTCCAATCCACCGGTGGGGATAAGTTCTATTCAAATGTGCGGTAACTTCGAGTCCGTAATGTGCTGGGCATCCATCATGTTGAAACCACAGACATACGTCGCAGCGCCAGTGGCACATCTTACAATAAAATGGGCAGCTGGTTGGTTAAAAATTCCAAATAATTGTTTGCGTTCAGTGATGGCGGCAGTTCGATCGGGCCCAAAATTGCACCATTAAATATTCCAGTCCATAAATTGATCTTGAATCGATATTGTGATCTATCTTCTCTCACCTCGTGTGGATTTATGATATTCCAGCTATGCAAATTGTGGAGATTCATGAACCCATCCTTGGTACAGAAAGACTCGTCGCTCCAAATGATCTTATTAAAAAAATCTGGATCTGCATGATGTTTGCTCAAAATTTGCCGGTCTACATTCTCCCTCGGTTTGACGTGGTCTTTACGGGACACCCTGTATATCATAATCTTGTTATGAGTAAGCCAACTTCTTTGAAAAACTTTTTCAAAAGAAGGCAATTGCATTTGAATACAACAGCTGATACTTCGACAGGTGAAAATCAATCTCAAGATGTGTCAATTCAGACAATTTTTTTTTCTTTATCCCCCCAAGGCTCATGTCTGGGTACGCCACTGTTAGTGTTACGATAAGATTTCGGACAGTGCATAGTAATCCGCAGAAGTAATCGGGAACACTTCATTTATACCTTACCTTCGATTTCCACTCAATATATTTCTCATACACTTTATGAATTCCTCTCAGGTCGCTTGCACTATACTTATACAATATACTCAAGAAATACTATCCATATAGCTGCTCCAAATTGAGAATGAGCTTTTTTGCTGGGATATATTTTTTCTTGCCTGAAATAAAATAGTTTTGTGAAAATATTTTCTCTGTCAGTATTCAGCAAATGAAAAAATTCAGCTCTAAATGATAACGAGTATCGGTATCGTGGAAACCCACTGTTTCACAATGTTTTGAATAACACTGCCAATTTGCTTTGATCGATACTTTATCTATTGACAATACAGGCATCCTGTCTTCTTTGTTTTTTCCTTGGACTGGCCATTTGAGACTTCTGTAGATACAGATGATGGAACTTTGTATATTGCAACCATCTTTTTTTTAGACCGGGCATAATAAAAAAAGACATGCTGTTTAAACTCCTTCATATATCTTCTTCCCTTTAGATTTCTATCTTTGAGGACACTGATTATCTTTTACCATATATCCAAAACTATTTATTTGGTAGATTGATATCAATCCACTTTTTCTTCAAAATTATCTGTTTGAGTTCGTTCATCTATTTCTATCGGTTTGTCAAACAGTTTTAAAGTTGGAACATTCTTTGAAAGAAGTAATTTTTATTCAATTGGATACAGATATTTTCAGATATTTTAGAAGGTGAATACTTTTGATGATTATTGCTTGGTATTCTATGAATATATAGAACTTGACTATCAGTCGGGTCAATTCAAAAAATCATTAATGAACAAATAATCCACTTAAATTTGTAGAAAGAAAAGGAAGGGGAAGTTCGGTTATATTCGTCATTTTACTGCAGTAGTTCAAAGTGGAATGCAAAGTCGTGACAAAGCAGTGTCATTTGTCTCACAGGTCTTTATAAAGGAGAAGAAAAAACTCCCTATGTCGAATCCAAGTCTTTAATTGAAATGGCTACAGGTGTTTCGGTCTCTCAAAAGATAATTTTCAGGCCCTATATTAATTAAAAAAAACCGTAATTCTTTTGAATAAGAAGGGACTGAAAATGATCTCTTGAGAGATCGAAACATTTATTGTTACCTCTCAAAATGCCCGAGAACAGTCGTTTGTTTTGGGTCGTGGTTCTGATCTCTGAATTCACCAAATGGAAGGGACAAAAACCCAAGTGGATCAAACACCTCTTAAATTCACACAAGCATTTTACAATCTGAATTTCTAAATATCTGGTGCCAGTAAAACTTTCATACAATATTTAAAAAATGGAAATATACAGGGTGTTTCCTAAACATGCGGCAAATATTCAGGGGGTTGTTCCTTGGACTATTTTAAGCATGTTTTGTCCTTGGATGATTTTTGAAAAACCTCTTTGTTTCGAAGATACAGGGCGAACAACATTTTTCATATTTTTAAAATTAATAATAGTTTAAATAAAAATGCGTACCGCACTGTGTTTACTAAGTAGGTACAATTTATTTTTAAATTTGTTTAACAATATTCCAATTACTAAAAACGGCCAGTTTTTTGACTAAAAATTGATAAGTGCAGATGGTAAAGGAATACAGATTAAACACGGTTTTCATTTGAATTCGTTTTGTGATGTATTAGCAATTTTTAGTCAAAAAACTGGCCGTTTTTAGTAATTGGAATGTTGTTAAACAAATTTAAAAATAAATTGTACCTACTTAGTAAACACAGTGCGGTACGCATTTTTATTTAAACTATTATTAATTTTAAAAATATGAAAAATGTTGTTCGCCCTGTATCTTCGAAACAAAGAGGTTTTTCAAAAATCATCCAAGGACAAAACATGCTTAAAATAGTCCAAGGAACAACCCCCTGAATTTTTGCCGCATGTTTAGGAAACACCCTGTATATAAGTGATTCTGAAATTTTATATGTACAGGGTGGGCAAATAAGCGGAGTAAGCGGCTATATCTCAGGATCCACTCATCGTAGAGACTTGCGGTAAAAAATTTTACCACTAAAGTATACAAAAGAGTACATTGGAAATTGTTTTGAAGTTCATAACTCTACCGCTAGGGGGCGTAATAGCTACCGTCGAGCAGAAAAATGAATTTTACTCGAAAATGTTTCATATGAAGTTGAAGAAAAAATATCATCACTGTAATCCTTGAAAAATTCTCTATCTTTTTGAATTGCCACTTTCGATTTTACGACATCAAATAAGGGAAGGTGAAAGGGAAAAATCTGATTGATTGAATCGCCTGTAACTTCAATTTGGCTCACATTTTCGAGCAAATTAGGTCTCGTCTGAAAGATAATATCTTGTTGATTGAGGACAATATTTAGTCATGATAAATTTGTTTTTGCTGCTTTCGATAGGGGGCGCTAAGTCAGAAGTTCATTGTTTTATTCATTTTTCTCCGAAATTTCAAATGTAAGGATTTTCTTAACAGAAACAGAAGTTACATCAAATTTGCGTGAAAAAACCTGAAGGTCGCAAAGCGATAATTTCAGGCGTTCTGAAGTTATGGCCGAAAGAAGATATTCTTCAACTGATGCACTGCGAAAAACCAAATTGTGTCTTTAAGTTCTAACAGAAACAGAAAGCCCATCAAATTTGTATGAAAAAACCAAAAGGTCGCAAAGCGATAGCTTCTGACATTCTGGAGCCGAAAGAAGACACAATTTAGTTTTTCAGTGCATCAGTTGAAGAATATCTTTTTTCGTCCATATCGCTTTGCGACCTTTTGGTTTTTTCATACAAATTTGATGGGATTTCTGTTTCTGTCAGAACTTAAAACACAATTTGATTTTTCGCAATGCATCAGTTGAAGAATATCTTCTTTCGGCCATAACTCCAGAACGCCTGAAATTATCGCTTTGCGACCTTCAGGTGTTTTCATGCAAATTTGATGAAATTTCTGTTTCTGTTAAAAAAATCCTATCATTACATTTGGAATTTCGCAGTAAAATGAACAAAATAATGAACTTCTTACTCAGCGCCCCCTATCGAAAGCAGCAAAAACAAATTTATCATGACTATATTTTGTCCTCAATCAACAAGATATTATCTTTTAGACGAGATCTAATTTGATCAAAACTGTTGAGCCAAACTGAAGTTACAGGTGTTTCAATCAGTCAGATTTCTCCCTTTCACTTACCCTCATTTGATGTCTTAAAATCGGAAGTGACAATTCAAAAAGATAGAGAATTTTCCAAGGATTACACTGATGATATTTTTTCTTCAACTTCATATCAAACATTTTCGAGTAAAATTCATTTTTCTACTCGATGGTAGCTATTACGCCCCCTAGCGGTAGAGGTATGAACTTCAAAACAATTTCCAGTGTGTTCTCTTATACACTTTAGTGGTAAAATTTTTTACCGCAAGTCTCTACGATGAGTGGATCCTGAAATATAGCCGCTTACCTCGCTTATTTGCCCACCCTGTACAATAATTGAAAATAAAATTTCTAAATTGACAAATTACTTCCCTGAAGAGGTAAAAGTCCTAGCTCTAGACTGAGCAAATCTACCTCCACCAAAGTTGATAAAAACTTAGGTCTGACAGTTCTTCGATAGTAAGAAGAGTAAATACTGCGGCTTGTAAGCTGACAATTGACAATGATGTTGGGCTGTCTTTTGACGAAGGACTCTCAATGTAATAATAAAACTTTCAGCGTTTATCAGGAACACCAATCTGGAATTTTGTAAAGAAAAAATACCAAAAAGAAACCCTTTTTTTGAGGGTTTTACGAATATAATAGAGGAAAACAATTATATAAATTTGGCTGCGATAATTAATGATATTCATTCAAAGAAATCAAGAAAAGAAGTGATATGACAGTTTCACTGTATCGGGTACACATGCACGAAAATTAGGGATGCCATAAATGTTGGAACATCGACCAGGACAAAAATTAAAACCTCATCTGAGAGGTATTCATTTATTTTTTTTTCAGGGTTTCTAGGATTATTGACTTTTTTGCACGTTGAATTATAACATTCCCCAATAAAATAAGATTTATTCGGACATATCCACTAAAATAATTTATAAAGAACAAAAATAATATCAACTCGCAATAAAAACAACATAAAGTCGCAACAAACAAGTAGGTATGTAGCATACCTACCTTTTTTTCAAGGCTTGATCCTCGGTGCCATTTTTTTAGCTCATCTATATATTTCAAAGTTTTGGTCTTTTCAAGTATTTTTTTCTGACATAATTATAAAATTCTTCGTATGTCGTTTTATAATTATAAAGTTATTATATAATTATAGAATTATACTCTCCACAATGTTGACTGTGCTTGATGCATTTCGTTCTAAACCACTGTGAAGATCTCATAGTAAAGAAAACACCCGTTACATGAACATTGTGTTCCAGAATTGCGAGAATATATTGGCACATTTTGATGAGATACGTCTTTATTTCATGTTCTCTTGTTTTATTGAGAAATAACATTCTATTTATCGTGTATGTTTTTAGCTTTCCACTCATCTGAAATTTCTGCGAAAATGAAAGAATTCAAATAGGTACTTAAATTTTTCATAAACGGAATCTTCAAGCGTGAAACCTTTCCCATTCAATATACAACAGTTTCTTCTACTAGATTTCATTAAGGAACAGCATTCAAAAACAGTCATACAAATATATCGAATTTTGTCATTGGCCTAGTCCATTAGGTATATTCGAGATATCGGCTGTTGTGAAAAAACTCTGACTTTACTGTCAAATTTAACTTAATGCATTGTATTCATCGTGCTTTAGTTTTTTACAGACTTGTCTTGTTTAGTTCCCAAAATATTTATTTAGTAATCTTCTATTCAACTCTTTCTTAGTAAAACGGCATTTCCTCAATTACTTGCCTGTGTTCGATAATTTCTCAACATATTTGGATAGTCCATCAAAAATACTATCATATTGATGGGTCACTTTTCAATTCTTCTCGAAGAATCAATCACAAAATTCCCGTCTACGCGGACCACCTTGTACAAAATTTGAATTTTTGATATGTTTGTTATGAAGAAATAGATCTTTACTACAGAGAGCTATTTCAAGTAACCTGCGAGTACGAAAAGGATATTTCTTCATATTCATCTGTGATGTCCAAACATTTACACATTTTTATTATATATACGTTTAAGTGATTTTTTTGCTAGTCCAGCAAAGTCGCCCATCACACACTGAAATTGTCAGTTCACGTTAGAATACTGAAGCTAACTTCTACTGAGATTAACAGGTCGGTGTGTATTGTAAATTGCCATAAACACGACATTCAATGGTGCATAGTATTGATACAGAGGTCGGAAGTATTGGCAATATGCTCTTTTGATGTTATTTCTGAGAATAAATTTGCTTTTATTTCACAGAATGTTATAAATAACATATGATTTAAGCATTCCAGACCTGCGTTAACGACAGGACTGAAATTTTCATGAAAAACTTCAAATGCGTCCATCAGTTATGCCGATTGAAAGTTTTCGATAAAATACGAAAAATATCCTGTACCTCTCGGACGAATATACTTAGGACTCATTCGAACACTGACTGAAACTCCTTAGTGTCTTACATCTGCTCTGAAAGCCTGTGCTGTTATTCGTGAAACACCCTGTGTATGTGAAATAAAGCAAAAAGCTGTTCATTTAGGATCAAGGACGATGAGGAAATTCCTAGGAGGCGCTGGAAAAGTTTAAGGATCGGCGGGAATGCGTGGCCGAGGACTGGAAGGTCGACAAGGATTAGAGAGAAAATGAGGACGCGACACGACGGAGCTAGCTCCTCTACTCTTCTGATATTTTGAATATCCGGATTGAATGATTGTTTTCCTTAGGAGGAGTGAGTAATCAGAATGCGAGGAAAGTTTTCCCTCCTACTCCTACATTGATAGCCTAAAGTCAAGATGATAATTATAATATCGGCGGATCGTGTGGACGAATACCAGATGGCCTTCGAAGATCAGACTCAATCGAGCTCTATATCTCTGATATCACTTTAAATATCCGGGATTGAGTTCATATTTTCCTCAGCGGAGAGTGGGAAAGCTGATTGAGCTGATGGGAATAAGTCGAGTATAATATTGTTAAGTGATCCCATAATATGAACCAATATGTTCAATAAAAGGCCAAGAGAAAATAAAGAAAAAAACCAATACAAGTACCATATTTGAATCACAGATCAGTTTTCATGAGTTAGATATTCACAAATGGTATGATAGTTAGTTTAGGCAATCACATTTTACCAATTCTTGAACTTAATTTCACTCAACAGTTGAATTGAAATAGGTAAATGGTTGTACAAAATAGGGCTGGGTAGATAGAAGATCATTCATTACGTGAGCAGGAATCTACAAATTATTTCTGATATGTGATGAATAGTGATGAAAACCTGATAATTCACATAAATGAATGTGAACGAAATAGGAAGAATAATAATGAGATAGCAATAATAACAAGAACAATAATAATTAAATAGTATTGAACTTTTTACGGTGAACATTACTACAGAACATATTCCAATTGAAAGGGGAATTTTTCAGGGAGATTCATTGAGTTTCTTATGGTTCTGCTTGGCGCTGAACCTCCTTTCTGAACAACTGAATGCTACTGAAAAAGGGTTCAAAATCAAGAGGCAATAGTAATACTATTATACTCAATTATTTGCTATACATGGATGACTTAAAACTAATAACAGGCAACAAAAATCTCTTGCAAATTATGGTCAAACTCGTAGAAAATTTTTCGAGGTATGAGGGGATGACTACATTCGGACTGGACAAGTGTCGTACTATCAACTTAGTGCGAGGAAGAATGCAAGATGAACCGATCGTTCTTTTCAATGGACAGGATATAGAAGCAATGAAATCGGACGTTCTTTACTAATTTCTAGGAATGAAACAAAACCGACGAATAAACCATCAAAGAATGAAGGAAGACTTAACGACTGAGTTCATTAGGAGAATCAATTAAATTTTTAAAACAAACCTCAACAGCAAGAACATGACGAGAGCTATCAAAACATATGCATGTTCAATTCTAACATACTCTTTCGGTATAATTCCATGGAGCAAAACAGATATAGAAAACCTGAATGAACCATCAAAGAATGAATACAGTTGACCTTATAAAGTTGCGGTTTTCACCAGATAAATTTTCTCAAAAATCGAGTCCGAAAATGTGACATTTATTTTTTTCTAGTTCAAAGGTATTCTGAGATCCTCTGACTGGACAACGAATTTGGGACACCCGATACAATATGGATTGTTGACCATGTGAGAATTTGGGGGTTATTTTGAACTTTAATCTTCATGTCGATAATGTAATGACAAAAATTTTCATGTGTGACTTCGTTTTACATGTTACAAAAATTGACAAGTGTTTCACTTCTGAAAACCTGAAAGACAGTCTACTATGCCAACTTCCAGTCAATACTGAGCTATGGAATTTTTTTCTGGGGGAACTCTTATAACTCAGAACAAGTATTTATCTTTCAGAAGGTAGGCCTTAGGGTGGTGTTCCGGTTGAAGTATAGAGAGAACTGCAGAGGCATCTTCAGAGACAACAACATACTCACGCTTCCAGTATATATACCGAATTATATTATCTTTTCGAAAGAACATCCATTATTTTGAAGAATACAATTACTTAAATGTTAGAACTAGAAGAATATGCCAGTACTTTTTTCTCGCTCAAATGTACAAGTTAACTGAACAAAGCACATTATACATGGCAATTAATTTATATAATTATTTGCCTGTCACATTTAAGCTAGGTTGACATGGCCCAACTATACAGGGTGAGTCTTTCCTTGTACATGTCCGATTCCATTCCATTTCAAGATATTACTAAAAATTACATTTTTTTATGGATTTCCAACAGCCCATATCTTTTCAACAGAGCCGATTCGGAAAAATGATAAGGATAAAAAGTATTTCCTTTGATGTCAGGAATTGCGATCTGCAAATTTCGAATTTAATTCTACTGATGAGTTTATCGCACAATGAAATTCCACTCATAAGGCAATGTTTATTGATCACCCTCTATGACAGTTCCAATAATGATTTTTGAATTTCCTCTATGAATTAATTATTTGTGGTTACGAATCCGAGATAAAATCATAAAGCACATACAGGGTGATCCAATATTTCCGAAGTCCGGATCTGAAATATTGAAGGAAGGCGATAGTAGAGTGACTACAGTTCAAAATTTGAAATTATTCGGTCGATTAGTTAAAGAGTTATTGAACTATGAAATTTCACTTATAAGGTTAACATCACCCTGATGACCTTCATTTATGCATCCATTTGTCGTATTCTTCCTGGGATACCCTACCCTGTAGATAGCCTAACTATATGAAACAATTCTCAGATAAAAATTTTTGTGAAAATATTAACGGCAAGATAAAACAAAAAAGGGAGATTCCTTGGATAAAAAAGTCCTATGAAAATAGAGCCACAAACGTTTTGCGATTGATCAACAAAAATCACATGTATAGAAATTCGGAATGAGATTTAATTCCGTTATAAACAACAGGCAAGAATACCGACAAAGTTAATTTCTATCAAAAAGGAGCCGCATCATAGTCATAAATATCTAGATTGACGCTGAAAGACACATGCAGTCATTAGGTCTGGTCGGCATCCCTTTGTGCCGACGAAGAAACAACATAAATTTGCCAAATAGGTTCTGGAGATACAAATATACGTCATTCCGTCCCAGTGAAAAAGAAAGTGAAATCATCGAACGCCATGCACTACCCATGTCAACCTAGCTTAAATAAAACTTCTAGGTCTCCAAATTCAAAATTGAAAGTCCTCAATTCAGGTCAAAATTCAATTGTTCAGATATCATTGAGATAAAGAACTCTTGAAAATGGAAATGGTGAGGAAAATAGGACTAGCACCAAGAATTGGATGGAACACGGGCGTAGCCAGGTTTCAGTTTCGGGGGGGGGGGGGGTTACATATTATAAAAAAAATATTATGTTTTTCTTTTTAAATATATCAACTTAAAAAGAGCCAACCCATCCAGTCTATTTTCACTAGTTTTATTTTTCAAGTTTGTTTTGAGGAAAAAAGCATTTTCGAAATCACTTTTTGAAATTTAGTTTATTTCTTTACATTGATTCCTATAAATATATTCAGGAAAAAAATACCGTCGTAATATTTATACAACAGAGTACTCAAATTCAAATTTATGAGTAGAAAGTTTATATGCAAAAAAAACGGTAAAAAATGATAGTTATCACCTTTTTTGCATTTTTCTTAATATTATCATGAAATTTTGGTGGCAAACTTCAGATTCGAATTTTGTACCCCAGAAACAGAGATAATGAATCGAAGAAATTAAAACTATCCCATCAAGTGAGTTTTAGCAGAGATAGATATAATATGGCAATTTTGAACTATCGTTTGAGCCAGGTTTTTCGGACAAAATACTTTATGGAAGAAAACGTCAGAAGATTAAATTTTTTTCGTATTTTTTTTTAATATTCCGTCACAGAATTTTGGTGCTAAACCTCAGATTCGGATTCAGAACCCAAAAAATTAAAGGGTGTTTTTTTTAGAGCTATAGAACTTTAAATTGCAATTAAACAACGATGGATTATTCGATTGATATGAATTTGATTTATCCGCAAGATAATCTTATGGCATTACATTTTAAATATGACTTCTGGCATATGCCCGACAAGGCTGGCTCGGATGTAGTCCAATCTGGACGTCCAATTTTCGATGACCTTTCCAACATTTGTGGCCGTATATCGGCAATAACACGGCGAATGTTGTCTTCCAAATGGTCAAGGGTTTGTGGCTTATCCGCATAGACCAATGACTTTACATAGCTCCACAGAAAGTAGTCTAGCGGTGTTAAATCACAAGATCTTGGAGGCCAATTCACAGGTCCAAAACGTGAAATTAGGCGGTCACCAAACGTGTCTTCCAATAAATCGATTGTGGCACGAGCTGTGTGACATGTTGCGCCGTCTTGTTGGAACCACAGCTCCTGGACATCATGGTTGTTCAATTCAGGAATGAAAAAGTTAGTAATCATGGCTCTATACCGATCACCATTGACTGTAACGTTCTGGCCATCATCGTTTTTGAAGAAGTACGGACCAATGATTCCACCTGCCCATAAAGCGCACCAAAGAGTCAGTTTTTCTGGATGTAACGGTGTTTCGACATACACTTGAGGATTAGCTTCACTCCAAATGCGGCAGTTTTGTTTGTTGACGTAGCCATTCAATCAGAAGTGCGCTTCATCGCTGAACAAAATAAAATGGGCGTAGTGCGCGATACGTATTCCGCACAGAACTATTATTTTCGAAATAAAATTGCACTATTTGCAAGCGTTGTTCAAGCGTGAGTCTATTCATGGTAAGTTGCCAAACCAAACTGAGAATAAATCACTCAACAGCTGTTAAATCCGTCGCCATCTTGAACAGTAATGCCAACTTAAAGTTATATACCTCGAAAAAAAACACCCGTTACATACGATCGAAAAAATTAAACTAACCCATAACTTTCCTTTGAAGGGCACATGTGAGCACAAATTGACTGGATTACGTAGAGGTAATTTAATTCAAATTTCACATTACAAATTAATTGAACTGAGAGTGATAATTTCATTCACTTTTTACAAATTCCATTAAAAAATATTTTCGAGATTTTGAAAAAAAAATAAGTTCTTTTTTAAATCTTTAACATTTCGGGGGGGGGGTTCTGTGGCTAATGCGTCCTCATTCTACCAAATCTTGTAGATGAGAATATCTTATTTTCACACAGATTTCATGGTTATATTTTATATTATTGTATGTTGGTACACGGAACTCTCTTGTCGCCGATATCTATTATCTGTCAAATTTGTGATACATAAAACTATTCTGCCAACCCAAATTCTTCAATACAGAAGTCACTAAACAATATTCATGGAAATATTCCATCAATTTCCATGAAAATTCAATGAATAAGAGAATAATACTCGAACAAAAGAATTATTCTGACACTCGTTCATCAAAAAATTCATCACTTCGTGGCCAGTTTATGATTTTTTTTAACTCGTGGAGGGGAATCAGTGCCTTCTACACTTATTATAAATAACTAGTCTCGTTTATCATTCACTATAGCTCATAATGAAAAATAAAATCATTGTAATTTGCAAATTCAAATTTTGTGTTATCCATAATAGTATTTTTTTTTATTCTAGAATATCTCTTTGAGCGACCATGAGTTTTCTGGACGGAGGGCTGTACTACCTTGGGATTCATCAATTGACTATGAAAGTAGACTATCTGACAATGCTGATAGGCTTGGAATGATTGGTAGGTTGCAAAAAAAAAATAAAAATTTGCATGACTTGCCTCACAAAAAATTAATTGACGAACGTCAAGAAGCGTGGCGTAGAGGATATTCAAATGTACTTCGTAACTCAAATTACAATGTTTATGCCATGTCGCAACTGCCTCAGCTTCCAAGTGAACACGTCCCATTGACACAAAAGCTTAACTATGGAAATGAAAAAAAGAGTTATGAGGAAAAAACTTTCAATAGAAGAAAAATGCTGTCATGGTCAGAACATATAAACTTCCCGAATATTGATAGAAGAAAAATGATAGTTTTCACAGATATTGAAGCAAATTCGAATGGAGGTGATAATACAAAGAACCCGAAGCATATAAACGAATCGAATGATTATTCAAGAGGTAGCGAAACAGATGAATATGAAGAAAATTATTATGTAGATTCGAAATCAACAACTACAACGAAAAGTATCGATACCAATACAATGTCTGGAGTCAACACGACAATGAACATGACCAAAAATTCTTCCGAAATTTCAAATTCAATGAAAATTAATAATAATAACTCCGTCAATAAAAGTAATAACGCAAATATTGAGCTGCAACCGAATATCCAAAGTATTGTTGATATCCGATCTATCCATGCGAATAATTTTACTCATTTGATAGCCAACAAAAATAATTTAGTAGTACAACATGCGAACTTGCCATCGGCTGATTGGAAACGACGAAAAAGGAACATTCCATCTGAATACCAGCAAAGTGTACGTAAAAAGCGATCTTGGTTCTGGCCGACCTTATCATTTCTTCATAATACAGCTCCACAAATAGACGAAGATGAGGAGTTTAGGCGAAATGAATCTCCAGTCTTCGAAAGGCAAAGGAACGCTAATGATCAGAGTTCTTCCTCATTCGAAGATGATGCAGAAGAAGATGCTGATTTCGAGGACTCAGCAAATGATCCGATTGGTTACGATAGAGATAAAAGAGATACAGATTCAACATCAGTAATTTCTGGAAACATATCGCCATTTTATTGTCTTACTGAAGATCAGCGCAGCAGTTACTCACCTATTTCTAGAAATAGGCGGTATATTCAAGGAGAGTTCAGAGAGCCTCAACAGCAACTTCTTACAGAAATATCAGATGCTGAGCTTTTTGGCGCGCTGCCACAGGGTTATGCAGGAGAATTGGTAAGGTACAAGAGAGTGAAGCGTGCTGCTAGAGCAACTGATAAGACTTAATTGATGATTGAATCTGATAGTTATAAATTAAGTCGAATGAGGCTTAATTTATAATTTTTATGATATGACCAAAACTAGTATCCCAATAAACATATTGCTGTATCTTTAAGTATATTTCATTATTTCTTTTATTTTTATAATTATATGAATAAAAATACAACCTTATATTGAATAAAACATGTGAAAATTGTCCGAAAGAATTTTTCAAACTTCAAAATAAGATTAATCGAACTAACACTATTTTGTAAAATACCTAATTGAATTTCATTATTTCGCAGAAGATAGTTCCTAATCATTTCAATATATTCAATTTATTTAGAAATGTAACTCATCTGAAATAAATTTTAAAAATGAATTATCATCTTGTGAGGTTTGAACTCAAAGAAATCAAAACGAAATTTCAAACTTCATTCGGTCTATTAAAGAAATGATCAACCAACAAGTTCAACCCAAAAGATTAGTATTTTGTGATTAAATATGTATCTGATTCATTGAAATTTCAGTCTCATCATATCATTCCATATCTTGAAATCCATTATTGTTATATGTACAATTTTTTAGAAATAAAAAGGCTACTGAAGTTATTTGTGATCACTATCAGGCACTGGCGGCTTCTCAATAGGTGCACATGTGCACGTGAACCCCCACCCAAATATCTCCATCTTAAGGAATTTACTTTTGTGTTTGGGGTAAACGTAACGTTCTTTATTGGGTATTCAATTTAATTTTTCATTTCCTATGAGTTCTGTACATCAGACATCAGACTTTATACGCGAACATAAAATAAAACAAGGATGTGTGTACATACACAGCTTTCTCGAACTGGCGGTGATTGGAGCAGCAGCTACCCCTTGCTTCCTCAAATTCCCCGTTATAGTCCACAGTATTTCTCTGCCCGGCTGTCATATGTATCATGTACGTACACATTCAGTATGTGTACGACCGCAGCCAGTTTGGTTCTGTGAGAAGCGGTAAACTACTTTTGTTCTATTCGCGTGCAGTTATGGCGGAAAATTTGGAGGATTCGATTTGCATTAAAGTACAATATTTAAAAACAATTCGTTTTTTTCGCTGACCTTAAAAGAAAAACAAAGTATTTATCGGTCGTCCACAACCGAATTTATCGATCACGCATGTAACAAAATGTAAAACAGGTCTCCGGAGCTGTCCATCTACTCAAGTCTTTGAAAGAAAATAATTTGCTAGAAGATTTCTCAGTAACCTTTCATGTGCTACTCGCAATTGTAACCGTGCTCATGGCAACTGCAGAATCAGAACGTTGTTTATCCACTTTGAAGCGCATTAAAACTTTTTCGAGAAGTACTGAGGGCCAGGATAGGTTAACTGCTCTCGCAATGTTGTCTATTGAGAAACAAATAATTCAAGATCTTTCAAACTTTAATGAATTGGTTATTGAAGAATTCACATCGAGAAAGAACAGGAGGCTTGAATTCCAATACAAAAAGTGTTATTAGTTAGACAATTAAAGAAATAACTCGTGAAACTTGATCATGAAGATGTGCTGTCTAGTTAAAGAGGTCATAACAAGTGTTCGGCCGTTTCTACTTCTGATCCACAGAGCCTGCAAATCTCGTCTGCTGACTTTCCCATACGGTACAAATGATGTTTGTACCGACAGTGCCCCGTCAGCAGTCCCACCATCACCCGAAGCTCTGCTCGCGACAGCTTCAGGAATTTTTTTGCGTAGGTAGGTGAAATCTTCACGAATTTCTTTGCCTGAGCAAGTCTAGGAGTATTAGTCCAGTGGGTTGTCCTACTGTTCAACTCCCATAGCTGGACCGCAGCTTTGTATTGGTCTTTTTCTATTCCACAGAAAGGCTCAGGACCAGCTGGTCTTAACCTTGATTCACTTTTTGCAAGTTCATTCGCTCTTTCATTTCCTTCAACCCCACGGTGCCAGGGAGAATCCTGATCGAGCTCTCCATCAGAAATTTCTTGTTCGGTACTGCTATCATGGTCACTCATTTGTAAAACCTCTTCTTCATTAAGATCTGATTGATCATCATAATGGACATTAGATTCCTCGACTTCATCTTCTCTCAGACATTCCTCCATCAACATTTCTAGACGCTTCTGTTCTTTTTCAAATGAATACATCCTAAAAATTTGAGAATAAATACCAAGAAACCTTATTATATCAATATTTCCACTAACTTGTAAGAAAATGAGTATTTCACTAGTACTGCAATATTTAGCGCACCACTACACGCTGCAGACTGTTGATCCGCAAAAGCTCCCCAACCGTAAACGAACCTAATTATCTTACATTCGATCACAAACTATGATGGAGAGTATCTTGACAAGCACATACACGAAAGTGATAAAAAAAGCGATGAACACCCCCTCCATAAACCTATAACGTGTTCCTTATTCTAATAGAAGAACAGCAAGCATTCCTTGATGTATACTCCACTCAGGGTCAGGACTTTTGCTCTTCTAAAATGCCCTCTGCATGACTTTCTCTATCCTATTCCTGCCAAGATTCTAATGACCCGTTTTTTTACAACAAAGATTTGTTTGATGTCTCTGCTATTTCAATGGAGAACTATCCCATAGCGGAAGACTAAGTATGATACCTAACTGAATATAAATAAAGATATAAAATGGAGAGAAAATTCACACATTCGCTCCACCACTAGTCCACCTGTCGAGAGAATTCTTGAAACCTATCACAGATTCGGCCTCCACCACATCAACATGTAAACGATTCCGAGACTCGAAGACCCTGTTAGACAGAAAACTCTGACGCTGTGTTGTTCGAAAGTTTTTTTTACGGAGTTTGTAGTTATGGCCTCTCAAGTTGTTAGTATTTTTCTCGAACATGCGTCAGAAGTTTTCTCCAAGGTACCGTGGAGAGAGTAAGAGTTGATAATCATGTAGTAAATCAGAAATTTGGAAATTATTGAAATTATTGGGATTATTATTCAGAAAGAATATACGTTAAATTTAAAAGAGCGATCACGACTTGTGTAAACTGATCTTATCTTAGAAGCAGGATGTTTTATTTTTCAATTATTGCTTTTCTTAGTTATCCTCTCACTGCGTTGGTGAAATCGATATATTTTTCACGGATAAGAAAAATAATTTAGATACGGGGAAATCTCGACTTATCTGAGTTTTATACATGCGAAAAACCGTTATGGTCGTTCTCAGATGACACAGCAAAAAGTTCGTTAGGCAAAGTCGAAGTATGGTTTTTGTTGAGACGACAGAAAATTTAGTTTGAAGCCGAGGTGGGGTCTGTTGACGAAAAATTGAAGAAGAATAAAAAATTTTCTAACCAATGATCTAATTGGCATGGTATCTTGGGCAATTGTTGGGGCGGTCTTAGATAAGTACGATGTTACGATTTTGTTGAGGTTGAAGGAAGAAGTCATTATCGCTTAGGGTCTCTTATTGAGAAGTGTTGAGAATTCGAACGTCGGTCGCGAAACCGGACTTAGATTAAAACAATTTCTTTTGAAGATCAGAGTAATTTTTAACAAGGTTGAGTCAAAAATAAATGAAATTTAGTAGATGATAGAGTAGAAGGAATTTTAAGTTTTTGAGGAAGAAGGAATTGTTTTAACTCTAAGAAAGGTTGAGTTAGGTCAGAAATAGTAAAACGGGGATTTTTTGGGATAAAGTTTTAGAATTTGTTTTGGTATAAATTAGATAAGCTCGGAGTGCGCGAATCGGGAGTGGAGTTATTAAAAAGGAATTACATATTTCGAGTGAAAAGTTTGCAGAAATTAAAACTAGGTATAGGCAGTGCCTAATTATTCACCTAGCACCGCGGGATAAGGGCAAGTTAACAATCTTTTGGCTATTTAATTTTAATTTTTATTTGTTGATTTTTGAACACTTTTTCGATGAAAATAAGTTTATTTGAGTAGTCCCGATTCTCCCAAGTTCAAAGTTGGTTATTTTATTTCTTTTGTTTAAATAATAGATTATTTGAGACATTGCTTTTTGATTTTAAATTTTTGGCCGTTGAGTCAGAAATATAAACATTTCGTGGATATTGTAATTCTGGATATTTTTTATTTTTCTTTATTATATTTACAGGTAAAATTTTAATGGACTTTTATTAACCCAGAAAACTAATCCTGTCCCTAGAGAAAGAAAGTCAACTAAAAAGACTTGTCCATTGAAGCGACGGGCCGGACTCACACATAACATCTTTGTGAAACTTACATAATTATTCATTCTCCGCGACCTCTGGAAAGCCGCTCTCCCAGGGGTTGAAAGAACATCTCAACCGGAGATAAGTGAACGTTGGTCAACATTCTCTGACCAACCCGTTCATGACAATCAAGTCTACTCTCTTTTTCTTTGATAGATTGAGGATCTTGTGATATAATATAATAAAATGATAATGATAAAATATTTAGTGACCTAAAATAAATACAAGATATACAAGCAAATGAAGTATAAGACGTAAGCAACACCAAGAGATGACAGTTTTACCCGAAGGCAAGCCTATTGTCTATATAAGGATTGCTCTACATTATTCCCAAATTTACCTAGTCGTTATTCAGCATAAATATTTTTTTTCAATATATAATATGAATAACATTATAGTGATGACCATAAATTAATATGATATCAACAACTCTTCCGTGATGTAAGCGTACAGAGTCTCCTAAATTCGATGCTCATTGAAAGCATATCGAGAAAGAAAAAAAACTAAGTCGAAAAATTCAATATCTTTGGAACAGATGAGGACATATTTGAGAAACCAATAACTCGACGTTTTTTTACAAATTTCGGCTAAAAACTGGGTTGAAACATATAGGGTATCCCATTTAAGAAACACCAACTCTCCCCTATATCTCTAAAATGGTCATTGATTCATTTGATTTGTTATGAGTGTCATACTCGAATATCTAAGTCTTACTATTCTCGAGATACTTTCAGTGAGCATTGAATTTGGCACACCCTGCACATTTTGAGGTGTAACTTAGTACCACTGTACTACAATTTAGTGTAACAGAACACGACAATTAGAATACCTATTGAAAATGAACTGACAAGTGTATGTACGCTGGTTTCTACGCATATTTTTTTGTTATTGATGAATCATATCAATAGAATGAATAAAACATTTGAAGACATTTGGAAGAGTCATCGAAAGAGTTAAGAGACAAATATGACATGTTCATGAAATTTTCTTGTTCTCAAGGAAGGATCTCAACCGACCTCCGGAGAAAGACTCAAAAGAAAAGGATTCATTTGAAACATATTTGAGGAAATTGTTTTGTACTCTCTCAAGAAAGATGCTGTCCACAGATGCGTAGGGGGCCAAACGACGATGAGAACTCTAAGATAGGCCTCCCCGCTGAAATCTCTAGTGCTTCTAAGAACAAATCCCAGAGTCCTTAGAGATTATGCAGCGGATATGCGGTCTCAAAGATATCTCACTGTCATATAAAATACACAAGTCTTCGACAACAAATACTCTCTCAATGTTTCTACCTCCACTGGAATAGTTAATTGTTATAGAAAATTCTGAACAGAAAAAAGTCACGAATTTCACAATATTCTTCAAGATCTTTCATAGGTGAAGTTTTTCATTGAACCGATAAATCACCTAGTATATTTTATTCAAATCGAAGTGCATCACTGAATTTCCATAATTTAAAAACGAACTGAGAATGAAAAAAGTTCCTCGATCGCACGGTTTTTTAGTTTCATGCGATACGAACAATTTTTTTTTATGTATATTAATTTTCGATCTCATTTGTATGAGATATTCTACTTTTACAGAATACATTTGTGATTGTTCAGAACCTACTACCTATTTTTATTTCACTGAATCGGGGTTACGGATCTGTTAGCCTACCGGGAACTGCAACCAAATTAATCTTTTGTTTTTAACTCTACCTATTCATACAAACCCAGGGCGGCCGTTGATACTTTTAACGAAATCGACTGACTTCTGTGTGAGTGGTTTTTAGGTCAGTCAGCCTCGGGCATTTGCACACTATGTGTTCGGCTGTTTCTATCTCCTTTCGACAGAGCCTACAGATTTCATCTACTGAGATATGCGGTATTTGAACCGATAAGCTCAGCTCGGTGTAGCTTCCAGAACTTTCTGGTATAGATCGGAGTATTCCTCCAGAGGGTTTTTCTATTGTCTCACTATAATTGTTAGACCGCTGCCTTGTTTTGGTATTTTTCAAGCCCGCAGAAGGTCTCAGGTCTCTTTGCAAGTTCATAAGATTTTTCATTACCTTCAATACCACAATGCTCAAGTACTTACCATACTTTATTTCCTACACCACATACACCATACACCACTCTCACATCAATAAAGACCCTGGCTATATGATTCCAGGGACCCAGTGAGGCCTGGCTGCCACTACTGATGTAAATACGCTCCCCTTTGAGATTGTTTTGACTGACTTTTGGGTGCAAGTATAGACAGCAAGTGTCTCGATTGCAAGATAAAGGGTTCACTTCCCAAGGAACTAGATATCCTCGTTTTAGGCCCATATACCCCAATATCTGTGCCGTTCTCTGTTTTTGATCCATCGGTATACCATATGGGTGACTTTTTGTCCAAACAATTTACAAAGTTCATTGCACTGAGACGGTCGTCACTATCCGTTTTTAGAGGGGACTTCGAAATCGGAGATAGATGGCATTAGAGGTCTGAATCTAATCGAATAAATGCCCTCATATGTCCAACCAGATTCCCGGATATATATTCCCATTGCGATATATTTTCATTGCTTCCAGCAGGCTACAGTTTCTTACGTGTAAATGAAAGAAGGTGGATCGAGTGTAACGAGTTGTGTGTATAGCTCCTGTGACACCAATTCAAGCCAGTTTCTGCAGCCGGCTGCGTGTTTTTCTCCACCATGACAATGGGGCGTACCACTGATGTGTATAACCACTGTACCATATTCGGTTTCATGTCTCATGCCTTTCCGTTGCAGGCCACATGGCTGCAATAGCTCTGGAAAGATTCTTGTCTATATGTTTCCTCCAGTTATTCCACAGATTATTATCCAGAGTAACACCCAGATATTTATATTCACTGGAAAAGTCTGGCCTTTAAGACGGGTATCCTGTAAGTTTGATCGATAAAAGAAAACGAGGCCGTAACTTATTTACGTATCTGAAGCTAGCTGTAAGAATCAATATTCTTTTCCTTATAAATTTTCACTAAGAAATTTCTCCACTAAACAGTCAGAAGTATTTCGAGTGTGTTAGTGTTTATTCCTAAAATTGGAATAGCTTCTTTTTCCCTCGTCATGGCAACAATTTTATTTAACACGATCAGTTCAACTTATCGTTTCAGGATTTCTTATTGCGGTGATATTTCACAGGCTAAATCATGGTAAGATGACAATATTTTTCCTGTTATAGAAAGTATATTTGAAATTATATGAAGATGTGGATCCTATATTGGATTCGAGTGCTAAGGAATGAAAAGTATATTCTGTATCAAGGTTAGAATGAAAATCTTAATTCCAATACGAGTGAATCATTCCGCGGGCGAGCCAGAAAAATCACAAGCATCAGATTCTCATACTAGCCGAGTAACATACTATACTTTCCCCACGACTGTTGATGTAAAATAAAGAAGAATACGTTCATTTTCATTATGGAACAACAATAGAAACACAAATACATATCTCAAACTTCAAAACCTATTTCATAATGACTCTTGAGTTTCCAATGTATCCTTCCATTTCATTGATAAATCATGAAAATATTCTAGAAATACGTTTTACGAGAAACAATATGTCTTCTTTGCTCCTATATGTATATCTTTTAAGATGAGTATAATACACTTCCTCAATAAATTAACGCATAACTAAAAATTAGGCAAAAGTTTAGGATACATTTTCGTCAAAACTATTGTCCGATTTGGAAGTATTTTTCAGAATGAGAGGTAATGAACGTTAGTCTATAAACCGTTTGCGTATAAAACCTGTATTTTATGAATAATAGGTGTCGCAATTGAAGTCTGTTTTTTTTTTCATAAAAGTTGTAACACTACTCTGTAGAGTCATAGAGTGTAACAGTTACATTTTCAACTTGAAATTAACACTATCTTATACTACACTAGCCTTATCGTGTTTCAACATTTTATTTTTGATTCACTTCATTACCTACTCGAGAAACATCACAATTTTATAGAATGACATGATTTTATTAGATATTGGTGTACCTAGATATCTTGACTTAGTAGCAGACTATTGAAAAATAAAGGGTACCAGTAATATTCATGGTAAAATCAGATAGGTTGTGAAGATACTTAATAACGGTTGAATAAAAATGCACTATTCCGCCTACTACCTCTAATGCCCGCCACCTCAGAGGAAAGAAAAGATAGAGGTGCCTTATAGCATTTGTTGACATCGCTATAACATTTTTGTTTACAAACACTTATAATGTACTGCGTTGCCATTCTGAGGAAGAAGTAATCTTTTCTCCGTTCTGTGGCATAGATGTTTTGCGAATATTCTGAGGATTTGGCAACACGGTTCTGTTGTTGTTATTGCACGTGTCAACTAGAGGTGCATTAAGGGTTAACTGTTCATTTTAATTTCACGTTTGTAATCGGCGTTATTTCATACAAGTTTGTGAATTTTAAGTTACATATTGTTAATTTTAATCATGGTAAATACTCGAAAAACATGTATAGTGTGTAAAACATCGGAAATGAAAACCTAACCTATCTTAGGTAAGTTCACGTTTTGAGTCCATAGGCGTAGAATATATCTCGTCTATGGCGTAGTATTTGTGAGATATCGAAAACTTAATTCAATGCTAACATTTGTAGGTTTCCTTCAAATAGAGAATTTAGCAAAATATGGTGCCACGTATTAATATTGCAAATGAACAATTTGCCGAAATATGCATATGTTTGTTCCAAACATTTCATCACCGAAAACTTAATAAGAGGCAGTAAGAGAACCATTGACTACGCCACTGAAATGTTTACCGCCCCTCTAGTTGTCAATTTTGCAGGTTTGTTGTTGTCCTATCTCACTCTATCATCATACTGTTGCAATTGATTACAATACAACGCTATTTACTTCTAAGGGCACCTCTATCTTTTCTTTCCTCTGAGCCCGCCACTCACGAGACATTCTCTAGAGCATTCGGAAGCCAGGCACGCAGCCTGGCTGCCAGTCAGGCGTCTACTGAGGCATCCACCCAGGCTGCCACCGATGCGGCCACTCAAGAGGTTATTTTCCCAAGTATCCGGTCGGATTTCAATCAATCAGTATTTTTACCGATTTGAAAGCCGAGACATATCTACCGATTTGTCAATTTCATAGATCTTATGTCGAGATTGAATCTTTCAACGAAAAATGGAATATGTTCATCTAATCCGTGGTCTATATGCATCTAATTATAAAACATGTTCCATTTTTCGGTGAAAGATTCAATCTCGACATAATATCGATAAAATTGAAAAATCGGTTTTTTTGAATTTGAAAGCCGAGACATATATATGTCTCGGCTTTCAAATCGGTAAAAATAACGATAGGCTGAAATCCGACCCGGATATTCGAAAAAACGTCTTGAGTCCCGCCTCGGTGACAGCCTGGGTGAATTCCTCGGTGGACGCCTGACGGGCAGCCAGGCTGCATGCCTGCTTTCCAGATACTCGAGAGAATGCCTCGTGAGTGGCGGGCATAAATACTCACTTCTCCGACCACCCAGATAGTATAAATAACTAGCACACTTTGAAAGATGTTTCTATTTGAATGTAATATGATATCAACATTATTTGGTTGATATTGAATAAGCGCGTTTGAATAATACCTACTGCCAGTATAGGAGGAATCTAGTTGTACCAATGATATCTCGATGACCTGAAAAGTCAAAAATTTAGTAATTGAAAATAAAACACGTTCACTGCGGCACGTATCCCCGAGGGGCATCTGTTGCGTCTTAAAGTTAGTGCGACACCAAAAACATGAGTCGAAGCTTACGAAAGTTTCTTTCTGTACAAAAAAAGGTTCCGGAAATATTCGCAAAAAACGATTTTTTTTCAACACCCTGTATCTCGGAAATGATGCAGAATATTCTGAACTAGATAGTAAAGCTGTATCGTCCAATGATACAAAGCTCTTCCGAATATAAGAAAAATAGTTTTTCATCAAATTGAAAATTTTTCATGAAACTTAAATCTCAATTTAAATCAAGTTCATTAAGATCCATGATTATTATCAGAACCACATAGGAGAATAAAACAAATAATCTGTCAAAAGTAGTGTATTTCAACATGCCACAATTATTTACTCATGGGGAATATGCATATATGATTTTTGTAATGGAAATGAAGCCAAAATGGAATACCAAAGACGATTCCCCAGCCGACGTCAACCAAATAAAGGTACTTTTGGACAAATATTCCATTATTCTAAAAAACATGGGTAATATCCTACTCCTACTCCAAATGAAATTTCCAATCAAATTGTTGAACGGGTGGAGGAGAAACCGTCTATTAGTACTAGTCAAATAAGTACCGAATTAGGAATTTCTCAGAGCAAAGTGTGAGAAATCACCTGGATGTAAATTATCCGAACAGATGGATTGGTCGTGGAGGCCCTATTGCTTGGCCACCAAGATCGCCTGATTTGAACCATTAGATAATGTTGCGTAGGGACATCTGAAAAAAAATGTTTATAAAGTTGAAATTAGAAGTATAGAACACCTAGTAGTATAGAACAGAATTTTTCAGGAATGTAATCTTAAAGCAAAATTTAATAAAAAGGTCGCGAATATGTATTCAAAAAAGAGGAAATCATTTCGAACATTCTATGTAAATTTTGTGTTAATCCTTAGGTCTGCCTTTCATAATATGTATCGAATGTTTATTCTGTATTAGTTGTTGTAAATTTTTTGATTTACGTAGGTGCGTATAAAGATATTTTCTGGATTTAATGATTTTATACATCAGAATATGAGTGATTGAAAATGAAATTCGAATTTGGAAAAACTACTTAAGAACTCAGGAAGAGCTTTGTGTCATTGGACAGTACAGCATTACTATCTAGTTCAGAATATTCTCACTGCCTTGGAGCGAAATAACGATATTGTTCATCTTTAAACATTTTTCTGGACGTGTGCCAAAAAAAATAAAAACGCTCCAGTAATGTAATCTTATGGTGGAATCTCAAGCAGGTAGCGAATTTTTGAAAACGGAATGTACAGGGTGTTTTTTCAACCTGCAAATTTAATCTGAACTTTTCATAATTCCCACCTTGTATTTTTGAAAAAGTGTTGGAATTATTGAAAGTAAACAATCACATTTTTCTACACTAAGAATTTCATCAATATTGATCGAGCCATAACAAAGTTATGAACAAAAAAAAATCGGTCGAATCGGACAAATCACCCTGTAGACTCTCAATAAAGGCCCCCAATCATAAACCAAACATTGTTTCGAAACTGCCATGACTAGTGTAAACTTCTCCTAAAATCTGATGGTCTCCTCCGGAATCACCCTGTATACACTAATCGAAGTAATGAATTCATTATACTCGGTGTTTCATTGGTAAACGAAAAATCTTGAACAGTGAATAGAGGAGACCGAGACTTTTGATGAGTTCCAGGACGGTCTTGGAAAAATCCTATATCTAACGGTTACTTCCAAGGCGGTCTTGGAAATAAAATGTTATGGATCTATACGATCCTTGCTTCAGTATCTTTTGCTCAATTTGTCACTCGTGTTAAGTTGTTGAGTATATGGAATACCAAATTAAATGAAAGTTTTCATGTAACTCTGCTTTATTTGTTTCATGGATGACTGAAAAGACGAAGACATGAAAAATAGAAAGATAAAATATAATTGATATAAATTATATTCGAAAACCTGGAAATGACGACGTTGGTTCCAGCAAATTTGAAAATCTTGAGTTTTGATTAGTTTGAGTTATCCAGTTCATGTTATAAACACCCTGTACATTTTTGATCCAAACTGCAAACAGTCTTATAATACTACGTATTTGCAGAATAGAAAATAAAAAAAGGTTTTTTCGAAAAAAAAATTTCTGCAGAAATATAAAAATAAGGGAGTTCTCCTTGCCGCCATTTTTTCATAAGAATCTCATTAACTCATGAACTGTTGAGTTTTTTACCCAAGGTATGGCATACTACTGAAATCTTCGTAAAAAAAGCTATCTAATTATGCAATAATATACTGGGTGTGCCATTTGAAATAAGGAAGTAGTAGTCTTTTGAATTCCTTCAATTGAAACAGTTACCAATAAAAATATAATGTTCTGTGGAAAAAATCTATAGCTGGATCAGTAGGAGTTCGAAAGGGAACATTTATTTTCATTGCAAATTCTGCAAGAAAGATTACATTGGCGGAGTCACTGAAATTTCTATGCATGAAAAAGGAAAACAGCAAAAAAAAAAATTCAAAATATTTGAAGATAAGCGGTCCCTACTCAGTTTTATGTCTACCAATAAAAATGAGCATGAGAACTCATACAAACGGCAGAAATTAGATTTACTGCCTTTATAGCCGAACACAATCTCCCAGTAGCAAAAGTTAATCATCTGCCCCAGCTGATTCGATCTATATGTCCAGATTCCAAAATTGCGAAAGATATGACGTGCGGAAAAACAAAATGTGCTGGAATTATTAAGAATACAAAAGAGTTGGTTGTCAAATTGAGAAAAGATTATTGATACGAATCCAATGATAAAGGAACTGTCAAATATTCAGCTCTAGTGGTGAGATTATTGAAAAAAAATGAAACACTTGATTCTTTTTTAGCTTTATCACTGATTGTAGCATCATCAGCTCTTCTTTTATATAAGGCAATCGATGCTTTCTTCAAAGAATATGATATACCGTACCACAAAAATATTCTAGGTTTTGCTGCAGATGGGGCAAATGTAATGATGGGCAAAATATTTTCACTAATAATACCACTAGAGGTCAAATTATTTCCGGAAATTTTTTTGAGCTCATGAATATTTTAAAAATATTCAATTGGTACAGGGTGGACAAAAATACAATAGTTTTGTGTGTGCTCATAAAGTAACGCGTAACATTCTTGATTAGTTAAATTAACAATATTATCAAAAATACTTATTGTCTAGCGGCAATTGGTTTGAATGTAACACCCTGAGGTCTGTTACATTTTCAGATAGTATTTTTGATAATATTGTTAATTTAACTAATGAAAAATGTTACGCGTTACTTTATGAGCATACACAAAACTATTGTATTTTTTTTTGTCCACCCTGTACCAATTGGAATCAACATATGATACATTTTTGGAACCAGCTCAGCTAGAGTAATCCAAAAATTGAGACAAAATGGGGTGTTCCATCTAAAAAAAAATTACGGTGACGTCATTACTCGAAAGTTATTCACCCTGTATATTAGATCATTATTTAAAAATAAAATCGATGTGTTTCAGGATTATTTATTAAAATGGTCTGTTTAGCTGAAATCATTTTAGCTAAAATTTGTAAGGTATGGAACCAATTTATATTCCTTCCATACTTTACGGACACAGTGTATATTCCTATTGCAGTGCACGTGCCATACTTTTGCATTGTGTGCAACTTATGCATGTATAAAATTTCCAGAATTAGTAGAGATTCTAGTAGGTACGAGATATTTATAAATATTTCAAATACAGCACTAAATAGTCCGGCCAGTTCAAACAATTCCATGGAGTTTTGTAACATTAAGCCACATAAAATGCTTCAACCGTCTCGTCCGTCTCAGACAAGGAGAGATAAAAAAACGGGAAAACTAATTTCCAATGGAACCAGAATACTTATAAGAAAAGAATAATGATATAAAAATAAATAGTATACAAACATATCATGTACAATCATTTGACAATGACAAACGTAACTATAAATCTAAATTCGATTGAAGAAATAAATTAAATGAATAAAAGATTAAAAATAATAACGACAATTGTTGTGTACGTAGTAATAAATTGCGGTGGAACTGCTTAAATTCTTTATTGAAAGAAATATGAAAATGTATATCACTGAACATATGCGTTCTATCTTCATACGAGAATTGAATTGATCAAAACGGAAATCTCCCAGACCACACATAACTTGCGCACTAACAACATATGCGCCTAAGAAAACCCCGGGAAAAACAAACAATTTAAATACACGATACAACATTCCTCCCTCTGTAGGAGTTAAGTACAATTTTCAATTCCCAATCGTGAGGGTGCTTTACGCAATCGTGTAGATCTCCTTAGGGTACAAGCGTCATCTGGAATTTCTGGTTTTAGTGGTACACCATCTGGTTTAATTTCTTTATTTTGGACAACATTTCCGTCCAAAGTATTTTGCTTTTCAGCAACATAATCATTGTCATTATTTTTCGCTGAAGGCAATATCGTAGGAAGCTCAATAAATGTGTTAGATGGTGTGTTGCTAATTTTCAAAGGTGTGTCCTCACCCATGGAACGCATTTGATCGACATGGCGCTTCCAAACTCGAGAATCATCCAATTCGATTAAATAAATTAAACTTCCCAACTTCTTTCTCACAGTACCAAACTGCCATTTATCGAACCCCAGGTATTCCCTAACTATGACTCTTTCCCCCTCTCTGAAAACTCTAAAATCAGTATTTTTAGAAATATTTAGTTCGTATTTTTTTGGAGGCAAAATTAAATCAAGTCTTGTTCGAATATCCCTACCAAACATAAGATAAGAAGGACTCACTCCGGTAATGGTGTGAGGCATTTTTCGGTAATTAATAAGAAATTTAGACAAATTCAATTCGATGTCTCTCTCATTTTGTCCCAGAGTTTTTAAAACACCCTTGAAAGACTGAACATATCGTTCTGCTAATCCATTTGTAGCAGGATGATATGGAGGTGAGAACTTGTGAAAAATTCCATTCTCTCTCAAAAAATTCTTGAATTCAAAGGACGTAAAAGTGGGTCCATTATCGCTAACTAAGACAGCTGGTAGACCAAAAGTACTGAAAATTTTTCGAAGTAGAGGTATTGTAGTATGAACTGTCATATTTTTGACAACATGTATTTCCGGCCAACGAGTATATGAATCAACTAAAATAAAAAAGTAACGATTCATGAAAGGTCCGGCAAAGTCAATATGTACTCTTTCGAATGGTTTACTTGTCTTTTCCCATGGATGAAATGGAAATTTAGCGGGATTATTTTTAAATTTATTACATTCAGAACAGTTTTTAATTTTATTTTCAATATCGACTGATATTCCAGGCCACCAACAGTAACCTCTAGCCAATTGTTTCGTCTTAATTATACCAGAATGTGTTGAGTGAAGCTCATTCAAAATTTTTGGACGTAAAGATTGTGGTATAACAACTGTTTGTCCACGGAACAAGCAGCCTTGCTGTAAGGAAAACTCAGATTGTTCGACATTGAAGCGATCCTTTTTGGATACTTGTTTACCTAGGCGTAAAGATTTTATTAATTTGGAAAAACTGCGCTCTTTCGAAGACTCAATTCGTAATTCTTCGAAAGTGACAGGTAAATTTTGTATTTGATATATTTCAAATGCATCAGATTCATCGTACATATTAATTTGCTTCGAGTTTGTAGGTAATCTGGACATAGCGTCCGCATTTGAATGTTCTTTTGAATTTTTGTATTTAATATCGTACTGAAATGTTTGCAAAAATAATGCATAATGTTGCATTCTTGTGGTAGACAAAGTTGGAAGATGTTTTGATGGTGAAAAAATTTGGATAAGAGGCTTATGATCTGTATACAGGGTGAAACGTCTACCATAAAGGTAATAAAAGAATTTCTTGACACCAAAAATAATGCTATATGCTTCTTTATCAATTTGTGAATATTTTTGTTGAACTGTCGATAAAACTTGTGAAGCGAATTGAATAGGTCTTTCAGTACCATCTGGATAAACATGTGAAAGTACTGCGCCAACCGCATAGGGACTGGCATCAGTAGCCAAAATTAATGTTAACTGAGGATCGAAATGAGCCAATACTCGATCGGAACTAATTTCTTTCTTGACAGTATCGAATGCTCTTTGGCATTTAATGTCCCATTTGAAATCTACACCTTCTTTTAATAAATTGTATATAGGGTATAATTTTGAACTAAGATTTTCTAAAAATCTTCCGTAATAATTGATTAAACCTGTAAAAGCCCTGACTTCAGTTTTATTAGTAGGTATTTTTGCGTTTTGGATTGCATCCATTTTCTTTTTCGCTTTATGTATGCCCGACCTATCTATAACATAGCCGCAATATTCTATTTTATCTTTCATAAATTCGCATTTTTCGTAATTAATTCTTATATTATGATCTGAAAGTCTGCATAAAACTTTTTCCAGTCTCTCGAAATGTGTATTATCATCAGGGGCTGTTATCTTGATGTCATCTAAAAATACTGAGACACCGGGTATATCTTTCAGCAAATTTTCTATCAGGCGTTGCCAAATAGCAGGCGCACTAGCAACCCCATACATTAATCGAGTACATTGAAAAAGTCCTTTAGGTGTACTTAATGTTAAAAATTTTTGATCATCCGGATGTACTTCTAATTGTAAATAGGCCTGTTGTAAATCTAATTTCGTGAACTTATCTCCCCCAGCCATAGTGGAAAATAAATTTTCGATGGAAGGTAGAGGATACTCATCTATAATGAGGTTTGGATTTAAGGTTATTTTGAAATCACCACAAATGCGAATTTTCCCATTAGCTTTTACAACCGGTACAATGGGTGTAGCCCACTCAGAACGCATGACTTTTACTAAAATTCCTTCCTTTTCTAAATTCAACAATTCTTCTTCCACTTTGGATTGTAAAGCGAATGGAATCTTTCTAGCTCTGATGAAAACAGGTGTTGCATTATTTTTCAATTTAAGACGAGCTTGAATATTAAGAATTTTACCCATTGATTTTTCCAAAACTATTGGGTATTTTTGTAAAATATTTTCAGGTGTATTCATAACGGAAATTTGATTAATATTTTGTAATTTAATGTTCAATTGACGTATCCACTCACGGCCTAAAATAGGTTTTCGATCGGTATTAACAATGTATAAATTCAAAATGTGAGTTTCAGTTTCATAAATGCAACCCATCCTTGAATAGCCCACAACATCTAACACTTTCTTGCAGTAAGTGACTAGTTTTAAATCAGTTTTTTTAATTTGTAAAGTAGGAAAGAAATTTTTGAACATAGAATAACTCATTATACTTACAGCAGCTCCACTGTCTACTTCAAAAATTAAAATTTTACCTTCAATTTTAATTTTGACCATAAATTTTTCCCTGTAATCGATATGTTCGGATTCAATAGAAAATAGTTCTTCAATTTGATTTGTACTTTCTGTATTTTTACTTTTGAAACAAACCTTTCCCAGATGACCCTTGACCTTGCATTTGGAGCAAATAGTGGTAATGTGCTTGCATTTATTTGCAAAATGTGTGGGAGATCCGCACCTGTAACAATAATTTTTAAAATTAACATTTTTGGAATTATTTGATGAAGACTTTGCAAAAGCCCTTTTAGATGAAAATCGGTCATTATTGCCTTTTTCACACTTAACACTGTTTACACTTGCACTTGCCACATTGCTTCTGTGTAGTTGTGCCGCATCTCTTGCTGATGTTTCCATACTGATAGCTACTTCTAGAGCCCTCTCTATAGTCAGGTCCTTCATTTCCAACAAACGACTTTGAATATTTTGTGTTCTCAGGCCAAACATGAATTGATTTCTCAATGCTTTCTTAAGATAATCACCAAATTTGCAGGTCGTAGCTAAACGTTGCAAAGTAGTTAAGTATTGTTGAACACTTTCCCCTTCATTCTGTTTCCTTTGTAAGAATCGAAAGTTTTCTGCAATTTCTAATGGTTCAGGATTGTAATGTTGTTTCATTTCCTTAATTAGGTCATTGTATTCCATATTATTTGGATTTTCAGGTGATACTTTGTCGCAGAGAACATCGTAGGCATCAGGTCTCATGTAATGTAATAAGTATGCAGCCTTTTTCTCATTAGGAACCAGGAAAACTTCGAAGGCACTTTCCAAGCGCATTAACCAACGGTCGAATTTCTTTGAAACATCGTATGTTTCGATTGAAAACACTGTATGTATTGAATGTGTAGGAGCAGACATCTTGTTTGAACGTAATTGATGATTCTTATACGTGTCGGTGGTATTCTCTGTATTGTCCGTTGTTATTTACCGTAGATTCGTAGATCCTCGTCGCCAACTGTTGTGTACGTAGTAATAAATTGCGGTGGAACTGCTTAAATTCTTTATTGAAAGAAATATGAAAATGTATATCACTGAACATATGCGTTCTATCTTCATACGAGAATTGAATTGATCAAAACGGAAATCTCCCAGACCACACATAACTTGCGCACTAACAACATATGCGCCTAAGAAAACCCCGGGAAATACAAACAATTTAAATACACGATACAACAACAATAATAAATATTTCTCTACTACTCACATCAACGGTCAGTTTTCCGTTTTAATAAAATTATCTTAAAATAATTCAAGGGACGAACACTTTCATCAATCTCATTTTACCTAGCACAGTCGGCAACTGAATTGAATAACTATCTGATGTAGTAACAAGAAGACAGGCGAAAAAAGAGGACATAAACTAGTCGACAAAATAGTCGACAAACCACAAACAATTGTAAACCTTCTTAAGTTTTGTCTCTCATTTTATCAATTAAATTGAAGTATGAAGACTTAAGGTGTTCAATATCAGATCTCTTATTCAAAGCATTTCTTTCCTTTTTGATACTTATCATTTCGTGTAATAGTCTCCTGTTTGAAAAGCTTTGGGTACCCAAAATTTGGTTTCCTCGAAATCAAAAGAATGCGAAGTAAGAAGCTAGCTAGCTAGAGCTGTGTTGGCTTCTTTCCATTTAGTTGGATTTATAGTATTAGAAGCATCCCTTCGATGTTCAGTCAACCTGGTTTAAATACCAACTCGTCTGTCCTATATATACGCTATCGCATTCGGAACATGGAATACGATATATAACGTTAGAGCGGAGTTCTTTAGGAGTAACGCTTTTTAGTTTGGAGAAAAAGCGTTTCGTTGTATTTTCAGGTCTAAAACATTTATTCAACTCATTACTTTTCAGAGCATTACTGATTTTCTCCGTTAAGTCCGTGAATTTCAATCTTGGATGGAAACTGTTGAGGTCTCTTGCGGAAAAGTATCACTTTTCACACTTGTTAGGAAAATAACTATTTCAAAATGAAAGTTGTCATAACAATCTAATAGATGGACCAATTGATAAAAAGTTTGAAAAACTGGAGAAGCAAGCCTGATAGCGACATCGATGATTCTGAAAATGTTATATAGATATAGGTTAGATAGTAGGCCATTTTGTATATTTGAGTTTGTAATGAATACATATATATATATTCGAAATTTTTGTTATTATTATCCACGAAATATATATTTATAACCTAATTATAATATAAAAAAGATGTGGAGCTACGGAATTCTATGGAATTTTCCGTCTTCTTCTACAGAATTCTGACCGAGATCACTGTCTTTGGGTACAACTCTGTTTCCTCAAACGAAGATAATATTTAGCTCACTCATATACAAGAGCCAGTCAGTGCTATAGAGCTATACTGCTAGACAAAAGACATGTAATCTATTTATGTGAACTGCTCGCAAAAAATAGTTCTTGGAAATTACGTTGTAATCGTGGAGAATTAGCAAAATATTAATTGCGTTGTTTGGCAATATAGTTTGATTCAATTCAAAATATGTTTGAAATCCATTACTTAGAAGGTAATACAACAATTCTATATTCGTGCTATGAGCTCGTTTGCTTGAGCGTAATCCATAGGGGCCCCAATCGTCTCAATATATTTTTTAAATGAAGATAAATTTGGGATTGAAACGTTGAATAGACTGAGTTGTCATGAAATCGTATATAAGGTATATTTATTTACTGTTACAGTAGTACTACAGTATCGGTTCTAAATACATGCATCGAAGCACAAATGTCCGTGTATCTACGTGTGGAATACATATAATATATGTATTCCACACGTAGATACACGGACATTTGTGCATGAATTGTGAATATGAGGTGGAACTATATGTGATAGCACCGGTAACCAAACTAAAGGAGTAGATCTAATTTTTTAAATAAATAATAGATACGTATTGCTAAGGTCATATTATGACCTTAGCAATACGTATCTATTATTTATTTAAAAAATTAGATCTACTCCTTTAGTTTGGTTACCGGTGCTATCACATATAGTTCCACCTCATATTCGTAGACAGGTTGCAGTCAAGAAATCTTGGGATAAATTTCATTTCTATCCGAACTCATTTCCTATTTTATCCTATTTCCCAGATTCTAGAACTGCTAGATTGAAATCACGCAAACCTTTATGGACTAACACCTTCCTTGAATTCAATGAAAGCGACAAGGAAATTTGGCGTTCGGGATGGACTTCTTCTAACGTTTTCAACAAAAGTCTTATTGTTGATCCCTCAGAGAAAGTTCTAGGTTTCAATCTTCCTAGGAAAATTTGGTGTATTTTGAATAGACTTAGAACTGGTCATGGTCGTTGTAATAGTACCCTCTTCAAATGGTGTTCTATTGATAGCCCACTATGTGAGTGTGGTGTAGAAGAGACCATTGACCACTTGGTGAATGATTGTCCGATTTATAAATTTCATGATGGTTTCCAAGCTATCCATTCAGTTTCAGATTCTTTTTTAGAATGGGTAGTTAACTTCAAATCGATATAATGAAAACTAATATTTAGTACTCCTTTCTGCTTCTTTTCTTTTTGTTTTAGGATCCAATTGGAAATTATAGAGTCGTCAACCGAAAAGAGAGGATAAACGAAATTTTGTTTTGGTTGAAGAGGAAGTCCTTCAATATAAATTATGTCAGCTTATTCTGTAAACGTTTACACAAACCAGTCACTACACCGATACGGGGAGACAGAGTTTTTGCTGAGGTTTTTATCTGTTCTCTTGTATCATACGTTGAAATGTATGATGCCCCGTTACATTTCCTCTGCTAATACTGAGATTCATCGACACATATGCTTTATTGTTTGAAATTAATATTTTGTATTTGCTCTTTCTCAAAAGAATATATATGTATATATTTAAAAAATTTGGTCGGTGTAGGTGCTATGAGTTATATTTTTTCAAAACATTTTTTCATCTAACCTCTACTTCCATGACATTGTTGTTATGGATATATAGTTTCAGGACATTCTTGTTATACAACATAAAGTTCCGAGCAAAGACATAATTAGTCGAAGGTTTCAACACATTCCAAATTGGGAATGCCATACAATATAAAACGTTTAACTCAACAATATAATTTCAATTTGGCTGATTTTTGTATGGGGTGTCTCCTTATGATTCGACCCCAGCCTGATGAATCGAATATTGAATATAGATATAATATGAAAAAAAAAAAATTGAAAGTAATAGGGTTTCATCGGTAGGTACTATATAACACAAAAAAATGAATGCGAATAACAAAATTATTATACCTTATAAAAGACCTCATCATTCGTCGAAGAATCATCCCGTACATTTTTTCTCATTTATTAATTGACATCCTGTTTATGTATTGTTCACCGAAGCTGTTTTCAAAAGAAATCACGAACACAGTGTCTCCCTCATATTTTGACCCCTATCTAATGCTTTAAGTATTAGGAATTGAAATAACTTCAAACATGAAATTTCAACACTTTTTCAACCTAAACGATAAATGTCATAGAAAGAAACCTAGAGAGAAAACAAGTAAATGAACATATAGACTTCGAAATGAGCATATCTATACTATATTAAACTAGTAAGCGCTCCTCCCACCGAAAATCGAACGATTTTGGACCGATTTTGCGGTCGAGTGTTCTCGGCTCCGGGAGAGATACGAGAAAAACTAAAAGTACGGGAAGAAAGAGAAAATGTCGAATTAACTCCCGCGGATATTCCCGTTTCCCGATTTTTCGGGATTACCTGGGAATGAACGGATAAAGTTTGGGAAATTTCCCGACGAATTTCCAGATTCACGTCGACGTGAACGACCAATAGGAAAATACTACGATGTCCTTGGGTAGCAACGGGCCTAGCAACGTCCGCGGCAATTGACGTTTCTAGAATATTTAGGTTTTATATTATTTTTACTGTGTCCATTAGAGGGCTCTTGATGAATAGAACTATTTGAAATATGAATAACTGTATAATAAAATCAAGGATCAATCTAATAATCTATTCAAAATATTCTGACGTTTTAACCAATTCTGTGCTCATTCATGAAATCGTCGAAATACAGAATGAAAATGGGAAACGTCAGATGATATTTTAATGGAAATGTTGAAATTTGGACGAATCGAGAGGAAATATGCAAGAAAAGATGAATCAGATGCGATTTATATCCCTTTTCCATGTATATTTTATGATATTTTCAAGCGGAATCGTTTTGTGTCAGTGGAAAGCTTGGTTTGCCAGAAGCCTCTACAGGAGTCATTTGGTTATTTGAAAAGTTTTTAACGAGAAATTTGATGAAATAATAGACTACACCTGTATGTACCGCCCTTTTATGATGGTATTTTTGCGTTTTGTTGATATTTTCATGGAAATTGGTCAAATCTTGAAGCATTCCGTTTCATGTGAATTGTTAAGGTAAATATATCATTTTGGAAAGATATCAGCATTTGAGGCGAAAAAAACTGGTAGGTAGAGATATTTTAATTCGATTTCCCTTATATTTAACGATTTTTCAAACGAAATTCATGAAAATTCATCAATTTATAGAATCTCTGTCACCAGTTATTTTGACATTATTCCTATAATGAGCACAAATGCACATAATTATGCAAAGGCATTGTGGCCGGGTCGTTAGGGATGCGGTCGTACAATCTGAGGTCTCTTTTGGGATGCGAGTTCAAATCTTGCAGCAGGTGATAATTTTTTTTTTCTTAATTTTTCGCCAGTTATTAATTTTTATATTATTTGGCGGTGAATGCTTCGGATTATTGAAATGGATCAATTTTTTGTTTAGTCTATTGTGTGAATGATTTCGTAGTATACACATATAATTATGTTTTTCCGATTTTCAAAGTACATATAAGAATAACGATTATACATTGTTTTTTTTCAAGTTGCCTATTGGAGGTTTTTCGATAAATTGACCATATTATACAGGGTGTACAATTTTCGAGCGCCAATTATGCTTTTCTGTAAAATTGAAAACTTATGAAATCTGAAAATTGAAATTTCAAGTTAGATTTCTCTCACATAATTTGCGAAGATATACGTGCGATGAATAACGTTTATACAGAGTGTACAATTTCCGAAATGTCTCTGGAGAACTGAAAACTTTTCTTATAGTTGTCATGTTAGCTCTATAGGTTATCATTCAATTGCATAATTCTTGAAGGTATACAGGTGGGGATTGACGATTATATACAGGGTGTACAATTTTCAAGCGCCAATTATACATTTCTGGAAAATCGAGACCTTATGAAATCTGGAAATTGTAATAAGAGCTTTAGATTTGTTTTCTCTTGCATAATTTGCGAAGATATACGTGCGATGAATATTTTTTATACAGTGCGATATCGATTTTACAGGAGATATGGAAGTATTTATGAATGAATTAAAATATGGATCTATGGGCTATATTGATCAACCTAAAAGGTAGATCTATGGGCTATGATGATCTACCTACAAGGTAGATCTATGGACAACATTGATCTACCTACAAGGTAGATCTGTGGGCAACATTGATCTACCTACAAGGTAGATCTATGGACAACATTGATCTACCTATTAGGTAGATCTACAGGATATATTGATCTACCTACAAGGTAGATCTATGGGCGTACTAGTTATCATTGAAATTCAATTGTGTCTAGGGCAATATGAATTAAATTGATTAATAAAACTGAGTATTGGTCTTTGTCCCAGCCTATTCCTTGAAATTTTCATAATAAGTTACGGAAACGTGTAGGAATTACACTGGTTGAAAATCTTTGATAAAATGGATCTTTGATTTCTACAACTGACGTGGAAGGTTAATATCATATAGTGCCTGCACCTCGCGTTGGTCCGATAGGGTTTCACTAAATGGAGTTTGAAATAAGAGATTTCTTACTTCAAAAACACACGTGTTACCGCGATAAACCTCTTGAACCGAATTTCCATTTGCAAATCGCAGCTGAATCGCAACAAAATCGCCCCATTTTCGAAACGGTTGATGGCTGGTGATGAAAAGTGGATCACTTATGACAACGTCAGGCGAAAACGGTCGTGGTCAAAACGCGGTGAGCCCTCAGAAATGGTCAGGAAGGTTTTGCTGTGTGTTCGGTGGGATCGTCAGGGAATTATCTGCTATGAGCTGCTTCCCTGGGGCACAAATGTTAATTCGGAACTGTACTGTCAACAATTGAAGGAAGCAATTGCCTAGAAGCAGCCAATAGGAGAGGTATTGTGTTACATGGGGACGAAGGCTTCTATGAAAGAGGCATACACAAATCTTCAAAATGTCAAAAAGTTATCGAACAAAACGGCGCATATTTTACCTAAATCGGATTTTTCTACTATGGTAATTAAAGCCTTGTTTTTCATGCAAAATAATAGATTTCTTTTGACCATACCTTGTACTTTCTTGTGCCCGAGTTTTCTCATGAAATAAATCTACAATATATGTAGATTAATTTCATATTATGGAATATGTCAAATTGTTTTAACTTGTTTTTGTACTACAGAAATTTTTGAACCTGAATTTGATGTGATTTATCAAAATTTATCTTTCTATAAAAAAAACTCGACACGGTAGATACCAACAAAAACTTCCGCTATTTTGCTAACCTATATGAGTCGTGACTTTCTATGCCCCCCTCAAACATCGCCTGGATACGCCTCTAGTCTGTATGAAGTAATTGTTGCAGAGAATAAACGTACCAAAAATCATGAAAATATACAGGGTGTCCCCGGGAAGAATGCGACAAACGAATACCATGCATTAAAGTCATCATGGATGACTCGTATCAAGAGGTTTCAATCGCCTGAGTGCCTTCGTTTGGGATATACAGGATGATGTTCATCTTATGAGTGAAATTTTACAGTTCGATAACTTTAACTAATCGACCGAATAATTTCAAATTTAGAAGTTTGGTCACCTTTCACTATCGCCTTTCTTCAATATTTCTGAATCCGAGTAAATCAGATCCGGACTAGGAAAATTTCAGACTTTTCCTATTTTCGTGAATATTGGATCACCCTGTACGTCAATATCATTATTTTTTCGTTTTCGGAACTACAAGGAATCAATTCATTATAAAAATTCTAAATCTCTGCTTGGCACGGTCATACAGGGTGATCATATAACATTCCCTTATCAATGAATTTTTTTTAGTTCAATAACACTTCAACAAATCCACCGAATAATTTAAAGTTTTGTCGCCCTTTAATATCGCCTTCCTTTAATATTTCTGAAATCGAATAAATCAGATCCGGACTAAAAATGTTTTAGACTTTTCCTATTTTCGTGAATATCGGATCACTCTGTACGTCAATATCATTATTTATTCGTTTTCGTAACCACAAAGAATTAATTCATAATGAAAATGTTAAATCTCTGACCAATAAACATTCCCTTATGAAAGAAATACAATAACCGATTTAACCGAATAGGATAGCGAAATCTGTAAAACAACTATATCATATCAAAGTGCTCAAAAATGTATTAAAATGGAGGAATATCATTTTGAACAATATCTGCTGAACTGAAAATATTTTATTTTTGATTCATTGTTTATTATTTATCCAGTTTGTTGATTGAAAGTTTTCTTAAAAATTGAGGGAAATTTAGATAAGACATTCGTGAAGGGTGAAACAACTTCAATTTTCGAAATAATTCTACTGATAAATTCAAGATTTCTTGAATTATGAAATTTCTTTCATGAATAAATGTTTATTGATCACCCTGCTTTAAAATTTTAAATCTCTGCTCCAAGCAGAGATTTAAAATTTTTAATATGAATTAATTCTTTGTGCTTACGAAAACGAGAAAAAATTATAATATTAACGTACAGAGTAATCCAATATTCACGAAAATAGAAAAAGTCTAAAATTTCTCTAGTCCGGATCTGATTTACTCGATTTCAGAAATATTAAAGGAAGGCGATAGTAAAGGGCGACAAAACTTCAAGAATTGAAATTATTCGGTGGATTTCTTGAAGAGTGATTGGACTAAAAAAATTTCACTCATGAAGGAATGTTTATTGATCACCCTGTATGACCGTGCCAAGCAAAGATTTAGAATTTTTATAATGAATTGATTCTTTGTGGTTCCGAAAACGGAAAAAAATCATAATGTTCACGTACAGGGTGATCCAATATTCACGAAAATAGGAGAAGTCTGAAATTTTCCTAGTCCGGATCTGATTTACTCGAATTCAGAAATATCGAAGGAAGGCTATAGTAAAGGGTTTCAAAATTTTAAATTATTCGGTCGATTAGTGAAAGAGTTATTCAACAGTGAAATTTCACTCATAAGATGAACATCGCCCTGAATATCCCAAACGAAGGCACTCAGGCGATTGAAACGTCTTGATACGAGTCCTCCATGATGACTTTAATGCATGGTATTCGTTTGTCGCATTCTTCCCGGGACACCCTGTATAGTGTATGAAAATATATAGTATACGTTGATTATAAAGAGAGATAGACCCTTCATATTTAGGTTATTCTGACTCCCTCATGTGTCTTCTATCTTCCCTTAGCTTCCGCTCATTTACCATAGAACCATCCTGTATATATAAACGTCAACAGTGTGGAAGAGCCAAACGCAATAAATTCAAAACTTCGATTTGTGTACATATTGCAAAATGTTGGTACTAACTGACAAAGAAATTGCAATACCCAGAAGGAGCTGTTTAAATTTAATTTTTTTTTGTTGGTAAAACATAGATAGTAAAACAAGGAGTAAATGATTGAATTTGGAGAATAAAATCGTGAAGGTTTTTTTATGTAAACAATTTTCGTAACTTAAATATTGTAGTCGTTTTTCGCAAGTTCTTTGAATTTTAAAACAAACCAACTGTTCGAGGAAATACAAAATTGATGTATAGTTGTTGTTAAAATGCCTAGAGCACGTGTACTCGGAATTTATGGCCAGCTAAGTGAATTTGAAAGTGGTGGAATTATTGGTCTACGAAAGGTGGATTGTCATGTGGAGAAATCGCTAATCGTACGAACAGAAATCCAACTACTGTTGTTTGATAATGCCCAAAATCGAAAAAGAGTAGGCACTGGATGTCGAGGGAGTAAAAATGATGTTCAAGATCGACGTCTAAAACTTATGGCCATTAGAGACCGATTTGCGACAACTCGATCTTTGACTGATGAGTGGTTAGGAGAACATACCATCCTGTAACTGTCCGAACGTTTTACCGCCGGATAAGGTCTTTTGGACTGCAACATTATCGACTACATATTGTGTTACCTCTGACGGTTGAGCATCGCCAGTAACGGTTACAGTGGTACAGGGAACGTCAACATCGGAATGTGGAATGGCATCAGGTCGTCTTTTCGGATGAATCTCGATTCTCCTTGGGTGCATATGATGGCTGAAGAAGGGTTAGACGACGTCGGGGAGAAAGACGTGAACGTGATATGGAGTGCTATTGCACATGCAAGTAGTCTTTATTCGAGGTAACATGACAGCGCTGCGTTACATTCAATAAATAGTGGGGCCATATGTTCTCCCTTACCTTAACCGGCTCAAGAATCCAATATTTGATAATGCAATATAATGCCCTACCTCATATTGCCAGTTAGTTAACTTTTTCGAAGCGACCCATTTGAATATTTTGCTATGGCCGCCCAGATCCCCCGATCTTAAGCCCATAGAGCATGTTTGGGACATCATGGGTAGAAGGCTCGTAAATTTACCCCAGCTCCCACGGACTTTGGCGGCTCTGAGACATGGATACAGATAGCTTGGGATAGTATCTGTCAAGAAGAAATATTGCATCAATGTCGAGACATGTTTGGGAGTTTAAGGATATTTGCGGTAGACAAACACGTTATTAACAAATTTATAAAAAAAATTGTAAACCCTTCATTTTTTCTCCAAATTTCAATAATTTAATCATTGCTGAACTATCTGTGTTTAAACGAAAAAAAAATAAAATTTAAACAGCTCCTTCTGAGTGTTGCAGTTTCTTTGTCAGTCAGTATATTTTATCCGAGTAAATATACCTTATTTCAATAAAAATTCGGTGAATTAGAGAAAATGAAGTATAATACTCGTAGAGAAAACTCATTCTACCACTTGTTCATTCAAAAATTCGCCATTTCGTCTCGTGGCTCGTTTTGAAATTTTGAACGCGTGGAAGTATGTCAATCAAAGCCTTCTGCACTTGTATTATAAATAACTATTTCGAGAGTTTATTGACAACGCATTTCAATGCTTCCATTTCCAAGTTCCATTGAATTACTGGACTAATGATTCTATTTCGGTGAATTCACATTCATAAATACGGCGATGTCAAGGTTGAAAACTCAAGGATTATTTCATATCGGGTTTTTATAATTGAGATGGTCATTTCCACTTAGTAGACCCGAGTATCAGTTGAGGTCGTCTATGATTGTTTGTATTCTAGCACAGCGGAATGAAATGATATACCTATTTGCGAACATTTCTGAATGCATGAAATGGATATATTTCCGAAACGGTTTCCGTTTCCTAAATATACAGGGTGGCCACTTTTTCAATTAGATTGTATTGGTAACTTTTAAACCATAAGAGTTAGAAGTTCGGTCAAATGGAGAAAAAATTGCATTCATAGAAGCATTGTCAAGCAGTTCAGTTTTTAATTTTTAATTGTTTCTTGCTTTGATTCTAATATGATCCATTTAGTTCAAGATGAGTCAGTTGATTTTCTTATCGAAATGTATTGCATGTTGTTAATTAAACTAAAAGTACCTTAATGTAATACAGATCCGACCCGAAGAAATTTGGAAAAGGGTCAAAACCACCTGAAATTCAACTTTTCATGACATCGTATGATATATCGTTGAATTCATCGTTAAAAGTAATTTCGAAAAGTGTCATAAAATATGCAGGTCCGTATTGAAAATTATGAGGTTGAGTGTGGCCCAGGGTCTACGAAACGTTGGAAACGAAATCTGATTACGTCAAATTGAGGATAATTTACTGTCGAATAAAAAATTTCTGAAACATTTTTTGATAATATCTGAAATAAAGTGGGAAAAGAAGAAAAATCAAAATGACAGAATTTACTTTTCCTATGATATCTCAATAACCGGCCCTGATAATCTCGATTTGTTTGAACTGCTTGACAATGCTCCTATGAATGCAACTTTTTCTCAATTTGACCGACCTTCTAACTCTTATGGTTTAAAAGTTACCAATACAATCCCATTGAAAAAGTGGCCACCCTGTATAAAAATGTAAATCGTTCAAATGCAAATAGAATAATTATTGAGAACTAGTTAGATACCGCGACTCCATCTCCGTGAAAGACTAACTTTGAATGATGATAACTTTTACTCCATCCATGCAATAAAGCAAATTGCAATGTATCAATCGAAAGAAAATCAGATATTATACAGATATTGAAGAGAACTTTTTTCCTGTTAATTTTCAATTGGACTGACTCATTTTTTGTCATCAAATCACAAAACTGAAAATTGAATACTCAAATGCAATTGATATGTCCATTTTGAGCTCACTTTATTTTTCAATTAAAAAAAAATTTAAATACAGGGTTCAAACTATTTATAGGGGATATCGAAAACCATTTTAAATACAGGCTGGCTTGAATTACAAAAATAAATGTGGCGTTACCTAGACATGAATGTGTTGTTATTAACAGATTTAGATATAAAAGAACTCCAATGGTGCCCGAGATATCTCGAATAAACCAAAAAGAAACTAATGTATAAATTCTTACAAAAGTCACTATTTATTGAAAATGTTAAACTTGTAAGAAAAATATAGAAATTATTTTTTCACTCAAGTTTTCTATCTTTCATTTGTTATAGGAATGCTTACATTATTCTTCCACGAGTTCAAAATTAAAAAACGAGCTATGAAGTGGCGAGTTTTTGAAAGAACGAGTGGTAGAATGAGCCTTCTGGACGAGTACTATATATTATTTTCTCTAATTCATTGCATTTTTATTGAAATCAATGAAATATTTCCATAAATATCATTTAGTGATTTTTGCATTGAAAAATGTTGGTTGGCCGAACTGATTTTTTTAAGGCAAATTGATGAATTGACAGATAAAGCCGTGGCGGAAAGTTCGGAGTACCAACATATAATAATAAAATATAACCATGAAAACTGTGCGTTTCTGATATATTCTCGCACGATTTTGTTCTACAAGATGTGGAAGAATGAACGGAATAACCACAGAATTAGAGAAAAAATTTTTCCAACAACGTGAAAGTTGACATATTATTGAGTTACCATTTATGGGGAATACCAAGGAAAGATAAGGTCAGTGATCTTTACATAGAGGCCCAGAATAACAAGAACCTGTGTTGTTTATTCATAAGATTGTCGTTATTTAAATTTGAAATATAGTTCAGGTTGTACTTGATGACATGCAAAATTAAATATCGCAACACATATCATTCCTAGTAAAACCTGGTGTGACACTTTCTTCCGCTAGGAAATTGAATTTAGGAATATGAAAAAGTAGACAATTTGTTAGGTCTTGAATACACATAGACACATAGCCAAATAAATTGTCCTATACAATCGCTTTACTTTGTATCAAATCCTAAGAGCATCTTAATATTTCCATATAAAATATTTTCGCTGTCAGCGCAGATAACACAAATACTTACTTTGAAGTAAAAAGGCGAGTTTTTTTTAATTAAAAGAGATTTTGTCCAAAGAAATCGAAGCTATCGGTTGTTCAGCGCACATACTTCAAAATATTGCTTCCACTTCCGCCGATATGGTGTCAATATCTGTGCAGTCTATTGGTCTTAAAATTTTCAAATATTTTTCGATATTTTCTGTAAGCGTCGAACGATGAAAATTTTTCATGAGTATGCAGAAACAACTTACAGCAATGCACTTCCTTTTTATAGAATTAGTTGCCTTTCACTACTTCTAGCTATTGAATGCTTGCTGAAGCTATGGGTACCATTGAAAAAAAAATTCGTAGCTGAAAGAAGGGCTTCAAGAGCTATAACCGATTTTTTTGATGACTCTTCAATAGAACTTTGTACTCCATTTCTACACAGTCAAGCATTTCTCATTGACGAATCATTTGAAAGGATGGAAAAATCATTAATTACTCAAACTAAAAATTAATTGAGAATATAATTAGAAAGAGTTGCATGGAAGATTAGTAAATAAATTTTGGGAACCAAACAAGTCAAGTCTATAACAAACTAAAGAATGATGGTACGATGAATACAATGCATTAAGTTAAATTTGACAATGAAGTCAGCGATTTTTCACAACATCCGATATCTCGAATATAGTGGACAATGACAAAATTCGATATATTTTCATGAACGGTTTCGAATGATGTTCCTTAATGAAATGAAGTACAAGGAACTGTTGGCTATTTGAATGAGAATTGTTTTACACTTGAAGATTCCGTTTATGAAGAATTTATGTACCTATTTCAATTCTTTTATTAACGCAGAAATGTCAGATGTGGGGCAAAATGTGCCAGTATATTTTCGCAATGATCATGTGGAACGAATGTTCCATCATCATCAAGTGCAGTAAGCACAGTGGAGAGTATATATAAGACAAAAAATACTTGAAAAAGCCACAAGTCCTGAAACACTATAAATGGCTATAAATGGGCAGAGAAAAATGGCACCGAGGGTCAAGCCTCAAAAAAAAAGGTAACTTCCTACTTGTTTATTGTTGCGACTTTATCTTGTTTTTATTACTATTTGAAATTGTTTTTTTTCTTTATAAATTATTTCAGTTGATATGTCTGATTGGGGAATGTGTTATAATTCAACAACCATGAAAAAAGTTAATAATCCTAGAAACCCCGGATTTTTATTAAATGAATACCTCTCAGATGCGGTTTGAATTTTTGAGTGGTATTTTCACCTATTTCTATGCCACTTGTGACTTGTCCCGGTCGATGTTCCAACATTTATGGCAGCCTTAATGTAGGAATTTCTCAGTAAACTCAAAAGGGAAGGTTAAAAAATCGACATTTTTTTTATTTGTAATTTTGTTGAACGTTTTCAACAAAATTACTTTTTCCCTATAATATTCTGAATTTATCTTCAACTATCTTCATTCACTAACATTCAAGGCTGAAATAAATGAATGCTTTCGTCAAAATTTTAAAGTTAATAAAAAAAAATTAATATTTGGTATGTTGATCGTAATATTTTGACAACAAAATTTTAGTTGTTACTGATATTCAAATTAGGAATCGCAAGATGGTTTGCAAAATTCAAATTTTTCCCATGAAAATCTCTAAGCCTGTTTTAATCAACTGGTTAAATGATATATAATTTACCAAGCCATTGCAATTCATTTCTGATTTGGAAATCCTTCATATGTAGGGATCATATCATTGAAAATGAATATCTCAGGTTGAAGGACATTTATTCCACCAAATTGTTTTCACTTGAAATACATACTGAATTTGAAATATATCCTAATAATAATAATAATATTTATTAAATCCCCTAAATGGTACTGAATGTTCAAAGGAGACTTACGGTGGCTCATAAAATATTCGCAAATTTGTTGGCTGGGACTGATGATCCCGTTGATATGAAATTCAACACGATTTAACGAATCTTTGTATCTTCTAAATCACAATTTGTTGGTGTTAAATTGAGCATTCAAGGACTATATTAGCATTCTTGAAATTATAATATGAATTACTATTGAATAGCTTGATTCCTCGAGAACATAACTGTTCAGATGCCATTCTCATTTATGTTTATCCTTCTTTGTTAGATACGAGGGCGAACAAAAAAATGAAAAATACTGTTTTATTCAGACAGCCTGTGGAGTGATTCATCGACATACGGGATTTTTCACCTACGCTCTCATCTCACCTCATCTTTGCCAAACATTCATTTTTTCAATAAATAGAATATATTAACTTTTAATGAATTTATATCGCTTTATTAGTAGTGTAGTTGAACGAGAAATGAATGTTTCAATCGGAAATCTATTGAAGTTAATTCCAATTGCAAAATATACTTCATAATATTTTTTCATATATTTTGAATGCTTAATCGATTCTGAATCCGAATATGTAAATATAGTGGTAGTTTTATATTTATTTCAAGCAATTCCATTAAAAATCAACCTGATAAATTCAGATTTCATATTCCGAAAGTATATCCATGTGTCTGTGGTTTAATGAATATTTTATTGTCAAATTTTGAAGTTTTTATTCTCCATTTAAAAAAAAAACTAAAATATGAAGCTTTCATTATAATCTTTCTCACTCCTTTTTTTTCTTTAACCATGATAGCGGCTACTATTATAATCGATAATAAAAACTCATAAATTTGACAATCAAATATTTATAGAATCATAGACAACATAGATATAACGACCGTTCATTTAAATTCGTAGTCAAGAGTGTTGTGAAAAAATAAGAGTTGATTTTCTGTGATAACAAGTAGCGCTTAGCTCGTACCATATCACAAACATTTGTTTCCATAATTCGAATTTGGGAACGACATATGGTACAGCTAAGCGCTACATATAATCACAGCAAATCAATTCTAATTGCTCCACAGCACTCTTGACCACGATTTTGAATGAACGCTTGTTATTTTTCGAATATGAAATTTAAATTTAAAACAATTGTTGAGAAATTATCTGTAGACCTTATCATTTTGAAAACCAGTCAAATTTGAAAAAAAAATTATTTTTGAAAAACGATTTGTCCTTAATAACTTTCCATGCCTCAGTTCAATAGTTTTTCCAATAACATATTTGGATAGCCCGTGAAAAATACTATCATATTCATGGGTCACTTTCCAATTCTGCTCGAAGAATAAGCCACAAAATCCAGTGACCCGCCTACGTGAAACACCCTGTACATTTACATACATATTATTTCTTCCTTTAAAAAAGCTACATATATCATCATTTGTTATATACCGGAATTTGAAATGTTAATATGAATGATTAAAAAGGTTCTTCGAAGAATAAACAAATTGCGTGAGTTTTTCATGCAAAACTCAAAAAAATTGTGTTATTTTTCTCGTTAATTCAGTAGATTTGAAGACTATTTAAAATTTCGTAATTTTGTCTACCATCAATCTGAATAAATTGAATATTAATATATAATATAGTGACCACATGTTTATTCGTATCAATTATTATTGGTGCAACTTTCACTCGAAATGTTCAATTGTTAGAAAAAAATGATTGTTGAATAAAAATGATCTTCCTTGAAAACCATAAACATTTTTTTATCCTTGATTTCTCCAAAAAAGACCAAAAGAGAATATAGAAAGCAGCGAATCTCTCGAGAAACAGGCCTCGCAGACTATCCATATTAGTAGATGATCGAGAGTTACGTAGGAGCGTATGAATGACGCAGCACTGGTTAACCTACGGCAAAAAGAGTGGTACTACACCGACAACACCAACCGCTAGACTTCATTTGGTTTCTCTCTGCTTTGTGAAAACAACTACGTTCAAGGTTCTAGATATTTCGTCGAACTACGCGAAAAAGTGAGTGAGTGCTGGATGAAACGTTTCGTTGAAGAACAATAATGACGGTTAATAAATCCACGAAAATGACTAAAAAAAATTCTTCTAAAACTGCGAGTGCAAGTGTTACCTCTCAGCAAACGTCTAAATCAGTGAGTTCAAAAGTATCTTCAGAAGTTCAGCAATTTTCCAAAGGTAATGTTTCCAAATCGTCTTCAGCTTCTAGTATTCAAATTGCTGATGTATCACATTTACCTGTTAATGCAAGTAGTACCACATATACAGTAACTGAAGTGTTACCTGCGGGAGGTGGAGAAAGAATCACAACATATGGTGAAACTGGAGGAGCTACTTCCACAGAATATAGACATTTCATCGAACGCGATAATTCTACCCAAAATTCAAAAATCGAACAAATAGATTCTGTCTTGAATCAGTCAACATCTAATATATCTATAGACTCTGCATCTACTTATACAGTTACTGAACCAAAGGAAGAATACAAGCTCACTTACAACGTGAATGATTCGGGCTGGAATGGCAAATTTGTTATGGAATCAGATTCAAACACAACCTCCAAACGAGGAACAATTAATCGCTCAAGCCAACAAACATCAAGAAGTACATCAACGAACACGAAAAATATCTCGAATACTTCAGGTTTCAACGAAACGTTCACGGTTGACAGGAAGATTCATGGACAAGATACTCATTACAACACTTCCACCGCTCATATCACAGAGAAATCAAATGACAAAGCAAGTGCAATAAGTTCCATGGGTGCATCAAGAGTAGAAACAAGAAAATTGAAAGAAACAGATAAAAAGGGAAGACAAACCACAAATTTGAGTGGCACACAAACGTCAAGTGACAGTCATAGTCTTAATACAACTTACACCAAAATTGATGATTGTGAGAATAGCTTTTCATCAAATGTAAGTCAATATAAAAGAAGTGAACATGTCGACACCGAACAGAAAACGTCTAAAACCAGCCAAACGAAAACAGATCGAAAAATCACTACGAGCACTAGAGGATCAAGTGGTTGGAATGGAAAGTTTATCGTGGATGCACATGATAAATCTGGTACAGATTTGAAGACCAGCACTATTGAAAGAACTTCAAGTGGCAATGATATTCAACAGAGACCAACATCTTCTACTGAAACTTTTATTTTGAGTGAAATAAATGAAAATAATGCTGATACTCGTGCGGGCAGCAGCAATCAAGAAAAAAGATATACAGTCAAGGATATAAAATCGAAAGGTAATAAAAAAGATGAAACAAGTAAATTAATATTAACAGAAATATACGATAATGTTGAAAAATATGGAAACCGTTCGAATATTAGAGACGATATTAGTGTACAATCTGATGCCACCTACACAAAGGAAAGTACTGAAGATCTGAAAAACTCTGAGTTCTATTCAAGGGGATATAAATATTCGGATGATAGGAACATAGACAGAATATCAGTAGATATAAACGAATCCAGAAATACACCAAGAATAGAATCATCGGCAAAGAATATTAGTATCGCAAAAGAAGGTTCTTCAAAAACATTTGATAACACCGAAACTGTAGATTACCGAACAGTCGTGATTCAAAATTCTAAAACAATTTCAGATAATTCATCTGAATCTCAAAAGCATCATAATAAAAAATTGGTAGAAAGATCTGAACCGCCTAGAAAAAAGACATTACATACTAGAAAGAACACAGATAATTCTTATAAAAGGAGGGAAGGGAGTATAAGCCCTAGACGGAATTCAACAAAATCGAATATACAAGAATCGACAACAAACGAGGAAAACACAATAATTTACAAGAACTATTCTGATGTCGCAGATTCAAGTGATTATATCAGAACAACGACTGAAGATTCAACGTTCATCGTTGATAGAAAATATACAACCAATGATTCGGAAATAAGAGATAACATAAGAGAATCACAACATTCGACTTCAAGTTGGTCAGAAAGACCTACACTTCCACAAAATACCAACTTTTCTACATCTGATAGCAATGTAATTACGAAAAATTATAAAACTAAGAGTGATATTTCGGATATCGAGATTTCACAATTTGATACTTTAACTAGCATCACAGAGAACATAATCGAACAAGAAATCACGAAAGATATTGTTCAATTCGAAAATGAAATTCATAAACTCGAAAATAGATTGAACGAAAGATCTATCCTAGACAGAGGTGTGGTTGATTCCACGAAACAACCTAGAGGTGATGAACCAATAACAATAATTGATGCAGTAGAGCACGTAGATATAAGAGTAAGTGATATAATCAGTCGAAACGAAGAAAAAGTAATTGTTGAAGTTGAGAAAGACATTATATTGAAAACTCACTCTGGATCGAACTCTTTCGTCGATACAACAGTTTTGGACCTAAGCGAAAGTAGAATTGAAAATATTGATAAACGACACACCGTAGACGAATACGATACGATCTTCAAAGAGAATATTACAAGCATCAAAGATATTGTAAGAAATACTTAATATTTAAATCTCAGTTCTAATTCTTATGTTTTTCAGAACGAAGAAGAAAATATTACCAATATAAAGAAGGTAGTGAACAATACAGTTATCAATATCGAAAAAACTGTCAGAGAAACATTACCAGATGTTAAATATATACCCCCCAAAAAGGAGGCTTGCATCTGTGAGCTCTGTACTTGTGGGTAAGTTATATAAATAATAATAATTATAGATACACCTCTATGTATTTTTTTATGTATACCGGGTGATCAATCATAATTTTGTGCGGAAAATTTGCATGTTGGGTTCTGAAAAAATGATCTTTCTCCTTTCAATGTTTCGATAACTGGCATTTCACGAATTGTAATCAATTATTCGTAATTGAAAATTTCATTGGTTTATGGAATTCTTAACAATCCCAATGAACAATCCATTACACATCAGGAAATTTCAAATTTAGTCATCGAAACATCGAATTTTAGCTCACGAAATTTAGTACATAGTCGCAGACTACTCAAAACAGAAATTGCGGTTTTTTTCATTCGAAGTTCTTCCTCGATATCTCTTAATGTATTCATTTTACAATAAGACAATAAGTATTTCTGTTAATATTGTTAATTTAACTAATAAAGAATGTTACGCGTTACTTCATGAGCACACACAAAACTATTGTATTTTTGTCCATCCTGTACCAATTGGAATCAACATGTGATACATTTTTGGAATCCGCTCAGCTAGAGTAATCGGAATATTGAGACAAAATGGGGGTGTTCCATTTGAAAAAAATGATGGTGACTCATTACTCGAAAGTAATTCACCCTGTATATTAGATTATTATTTTAAAATACGGTAAATTAAAATAAAAAATCGACGTGTGTCAGGATTATTTCTTAAAATGGTCTGTTTAGCTGAAAATCAATTTGTTCCACACTTTACGGACACAGTGTTTATGAATTTGCAATAAATAGTTCTAATAAAACAATAAAATCTGCAGAATCGAAAATGTAAAAGTATTTTTTCGAAAAAAACTTTCTCTGCATATTCGAAAAAATGTGAGTACTATAAAACAATAATATCTGCAGAATCGAAAATCTAAAAGGTTTTTTTGGAAAAAACTTTCTCTGAAAAAATATTCGAAAAAATGTGAATACTAGTCGTCACCATTTTTTTATATGATTCCCATTAACTCATGAACCGTTGAGTTTTTACCCATATATTAGGTGTGCGATTCGAAATAAGGAAGTAGTAGTTTGTTTCCGCTATAACCGGAAGTTGTAGAGATTGAAAATGTTTTAGAGAAAAAGAAAATTGTCTCAAACCCCAACAGCACAAAATTATGATTACCTTTCCATCGCTGTGAATCACCCTGTACATATATTTATTTACGAATATATTTTATATACAGAGTTCAACAAATGCACATGAAAATTTTTATGGAGTAAAATCTTGCCTGAATTTGAAGGAGGTCTTCCATGTAAAAAAAACTCTTAGGCCTTTCCTTGAAAAATTGCACGCTTCCAAAAAAAAATGTTTTGCTATAGAAGTTGATGAATGGCGTTTCGTGATCGTGCTGAAAACAAAACAAAATGAAAATATGGCAGCCACCTACTTTTTTTGCGATTCTATTTACCGTTTATGTACCGTGTTGAATTCAATATTTTTATTAAAAAACTATTTCTTTAATGGGACACAATACAAGACTTGGAACATTTTTGCAATGAATCGTTATTTTGAACACCTATTTTAAATTGAGAAATTTTGTTCCGTTGGAAACTTCTAGTAAAGATGCAATAAGGGATGCATGTTTCTCCTATTTGAGAAATCACAAAAAACTTAAGAAATGTTCATTCGTATAAATGCCCATAGAATGCTATTTTAGCAACTCTTCAGCAATTTCAACAAAAAATTAAAAATTATTTTTTCCTTATTTCTGGAAACCTATAAATTTTCGAGGAGAGGCATAAGAGCTTTTTTTCACATGAAAGACCGACACAGTAAAAACTTTCGCACTTATTTTGAAAAAGCTAGTTCTTACATATTATTATTAATATTATACCTATATACGTAATGGTATAGAGTGTTCTTAAATTGAAGGTAGAAACAAAAATGACAGATTCCGCCGATCAAAATGTAGAATTAATTGATTATGGCGAATTTACGATTAAACTTTCCCTCCAAATTACGAAATTATCTGTTATAGTAAAAATACTGACGAATTTGACAATTTTGTTAATTCTTATAACAAATAAGAGCCAATCCTCGAATATACTCAATGCCTGCTCAATTGAATAAATCGGAATCATGAATGATTCATATTAAGTCTGACCGACATAAAACAAGTAGTTGAAAACATTGAGATGACATCATCGCTCAGAATGTTATTTGCCAATTTAGGAATTAAATGTTAAAAGTCGTTTGTTTCTTATGGGTATAACCTGTTTTCGACTTGGCTAGCAACCATGAGTCTCTCATACGACACAGTTATTTCTCTTTCTACCCACCAGCGTATTACAATACAATGTCACATTGTGGTTTGATTTTACCAGTGAATATTATTGAAATTGAAGTGACTGAATTCGAATTTACCGAATAAAAACATAATATTTGATACAACAAAAAAAAATTTTGTTCTAAATAATTATACCATCAAGGAATTTATTAAAATGCATATTACATTTCATTTAAATGTACTATTAGGTACCTACATTGATGAAATGCAACGGTAAAACAAAGAAAAAAATTAAAATGTTGAAATCTTGCCACAATTTTCGCCGAATGCATCGCTGTATATTTTCATCCAAATGTATGTACTTTTCGAATTTTGAGCAGGGAATGGTCTCAAATTGAAAGGTTCGATTAACTAATGACAAATCCATCCTCAAATTCGATTCTATCTATCTGCCTAATAACTACTTAACGGATTAACGGAAGGACCTTTACTCTGCCTTTGAAAACTGCAAATTCTATCAAGATAAAAATTTGCATTTGGATATCAAATGAATTGAATCCCTGCTCAGCCTTTTGGGGATTTCACTACTTTTCAGGATGAGTGAAGCAAATTTAAACTTTTCACTGATTACCGTCCTTCTACCTTCTACCCCATGCAAGAATTAAAAATACGTTTTTACGTCTTCATTTTTAATTTTAGAAAAATCGTTTTTCAGCCATTGACAAGACTTTTTGACAATATTTTATGTGAAAATTCATGAAAAAATAAATGTTTGTTCGAAAAATGTTATCATGCATATATTTATTCTTGAAAAATTCATCTCATTTTTTTTTCCATTCCAAAACTTTAATAAATAAGGACTTTCCGTAAGGACTTACTGTTTGAGATTGATAATAGGGATAAAACCTCATATAAATCGATATTTTTAAGCGTAAAATGAAGCATTTATTAATTTTCAAACTGATCGCTGAAACGCTATAGACCCCTCTTAAGTGCATCGTTCATTTATAAGCCAATTGCACCCTTGAAAACACAGAACTGTATAGAATAAATTCTGTTCAAAACTACGAATTATTGTTTTCCTACTAGCGTTTCGAAAGTATTACTTTCCACACGCACTAACGTTTGGAAAATGGTACTTCACGCATATGCATGCGGAAAGTTAATAGCAAGGGTATTTTCCGCACGCAATTGAAGAGTTGCTTCCATTATAAAATTTTGGCATGTGTATATGTGTCAAACATAAAATTCAAACGTTTCTCTATGCGGCTGAGCGCACTAAAATATAATTTCTTATAAGACGAAAACTCTCCGCGAAAGTGTTTCATTTAAGCTAGTAGGAAAAATATTGTTCCTAACTCATGTGGAAAGTGCCTTTTCCACACTCGACAGCTTGACCGAACGACGTGGAGCGGAATGCAATCTCTTGCGGAAAAGTATCACTTTCCACACTTGTTAGGAAAATAACTATATTCTACATCTACTGAGAAAATTTGCACTAGGTTGGATGTATTGTCACGAAAAATTTCTTTCTATGACAGGAAAAACAAAATTTTTGAACTTTTCAAAAATGTCACACAGAACTTTCGATACACATCAACTTAATTCACTTGAGACAGGGACCACTCAATATTCACAACATCCAACTGACTGATTTGCAAGAGTATCTATTTCGGTTAATAGTTATTTCTTCAGAACTAACTGAACAACTAACAAAAAACAACTAACTCTTCAGAAACAAATCATATTTGTTTCGTTTAAACTGAAGGTGAAAAGTTACTTCATTACATAAAAACCAAGATAATTTGTTTTAACAATAAATTCTTATTCTGACGAAAATAGCTCTCGCCGAACGAGAATTGTGCGTACTTCAATATTGAAAGTAAACTTTATGTCTCAATAATGTTAAAGAATGCAGGAAAAGTAAATATTTGCTATTCATTAGTAATACTGATATACCTAGGTATAGATCTGCGTCACAATTTCCTTTCTTGTAAAAACACTAATTTTGCTCAGTTTCAGTGGCGGCTCGTGAGCTTTCATTCAGAGGAGGCCGAACTGTACTTCCGGTCAGCCACTCGCATTTATTGTACAATTGGACGCAGAACGAACGATTATGCCTGGAATTGACAATTAAATTTTGCATAGCAGGCTGAGGTGTTTTTATAGTTTTGGTAATGAAAATTTTGTCATCGTAAGGCATTTGGCTGAACTTTTTAATCAAAATAAAATCTACAATATCTTCAGTAACTCTGAGTTCCCTACTGACACTATCATTTTCATTTCTAGTTTCCGACGTTTCCGTTTCCATTTTTCTCGATAAAATATATCTGAATAGCCAGCCAATATCCTTATTTACCTACAAACTTTGCCGAACAATCCTAACACAAAACCACAAACAACACGCCGAAAGGAATAAAAAGTCCTAACCTAACTTTAGCTTTCCCTAATTCTAGCGCTAATAAACAGAAACAGCTGACCCATCGTTAATCGCCGTGGATCATGTTCGGGCGCTTTCGGTCAACGGAGACAGGGCCTCCGGCACGTGATACCCAGCTCGAATTTAGAGTGGCTGGAGCTTCGTATCGGGAGAAATTTGAAATTCTACGTTCAAGACAAACGCGACTAGAGAGGAATTGGGCCTCCGCGACCCGCGTCTGGAGTCTGCTGTATTCTTTAGCGCTTCGCATGCCTGTAGTACGATGCAGCGATGGGCAATCTTCTCAGTTTTGAAGTCTGTTGCGGAGAATTTATAAATATGATGAAATATTGGGGTAAAAAGTATCCAAAAATTTGAATATTATATTGATTTAGGTTAACATAATATAGTTGGACTTGAACTAAGAATTATAATGCGGTAAAATTTGGGGAGGCCCGGCCTCCTCTGCCTCCTCTGAGCGGCCGCCACTGCTCAGTTTGATACAAATAAGAAATAAGCGATCCTAGGCGAATATTCAGATATTTCCATTCAATATTCGGAAAAAATTCATATTGGAGCCTAAATGATCTTCATTAAGAGGCTTATTCAAGTTTGAATCAGAGTATTCTCCATCAGCGAAAAATTCGCAAAAAGAAAAATATGATTTTACGTATGATGAGCATTTAATGCAAATTAGTGTTCAAAGAATGATTTTGTATTTCATTGATTATTTTCCAATCACTTTGAATTATATCGGGTGTTCAAAAGCTCGTAAGGTAACATAGACTTCGTAACGTTAATTTACATACATATGTTGACGTTTATTTTATTTTTTGTTTGTTTTGAATTAAAATAATGAGTAGAGCTAAGACCTGAAATGGAAAGAGTATTCTGCATTGAACGCAGAAGACACGAAAACTTTTCGGGAATTCAAAAAAGAAGAAACGTACAATTATCTCGAACGGTTTTCAAGATATGATCTTTAATTTGAATCATTACCTAAAACCATTAAATTTTTCGAAAAAAGTAACCACATTAGGAAGTACCACAGATAAATTATGACAAGTGGGGTATTTCTAAATTATAATTTCATGTAGATTATGAGTTTTATTTAAAAAAAAGCATTCCTATTCAAAAAACAAGGTGGTATGTATCGTGTTTCACCACTTTCGAACCAGAATGTAGAGTCAAAAATGATTTGAGCTTATGCGCTGTGTGCTGTCGATTCCGCCAAAATTTGAATCATTCTCAAAATAAACATGAGTTATCGACCAATCAAGCACTATTGACTCACCCTGTAGATAGCGATGAAGCGTCAGATCAAGATATTAATACAGTTGATTGGGCTGCAATATTCACAGATCTTTATCCAATTTCTAACACATTTAGAAAATATTTCAGGATATGAGAATATTTTAATTCAGTGCATAAATTAGACACGAGTGGATTCTATGAATTGAAAATGCCTTAATTGAAATAATCAAATTGATTCTACCCATGACACGACACATGATGTAATTCAAATAGTTAACTGATGAAATTTTCATGTGAAAAATTTTAAAATAGTGTGTAGTTGTTTCATGCAAAAGCCAATAGCATGAATATAATATTTAAAAACATATATACATTGTGTATATGAATTGTTGCGAAAAATATTAAGGGGGTAATTCCTTGTCAAAGAATAGGGTAGGTCTTTCATATGAACTTACTCTTTTTGAGTCTCTCCTGCTTAGTTACAGACCCTAAAGATGGCACCCGAAAAGCAGTTTTAATTTCTTTCATAAAATAACAAAAACCGACAACAATAAAAATGAACAAACAATTTATGCGAACGAGAAGGCTTTAAAATTTTTTTTTGACAGTGTTCCTCTATGATTGCAATGGGAAGAAAAAGCCACCCCTAAACCTTGTCACGCAAAAAACTTTTTTCATATTCATATTATACAATAAAAACCTTTATTTTGGATAGCTTGATCCATTCTCAACAGAAACTATATCCAAAATTGATTTTTCGATATATGCGTGAAGTGATCAGACGTCCAACCTCAAACGAGACTGTCCCTTTTGTTGATTACTTGTCCCGGTGTCACGATATTGAGCTCCGGGACGCAAAATGGTCTCGCTGGAAATCAAAAATAATCAACAACTTTGAACGAGTCCCTGAATACAAATTCAACCAAGGAATTCAAAATTGAACGAGTGTTAGAATGAGCCTTCTGTATGAGAAGTATAAATTATTTGCTTCAATTCAATGAATTGAATAATTTCATAAATATCGTTTAGTGATTTTTGTATAAGAAAATGGTGATTCGCAGAATTGTTTTCTGCATCACAAATTTGACAAAAAATAGATGAATCCGTGGCAGGAGAGTTTCTAGAATACCATATAATAATGAAATATAACCATGAAATATGTGTGGAACTGAATTTTCCCGCACGATTTTGGTTGGGCAAAAAGAATTACGTCATATTAATGATGAATTTATTGCTTTGATGCCAAACACTTCAAAAAAAATCATATTATATAATTTTTGATATTTCATAATTTTTTATTCTTATATCATTGCATTTTCTATATATTTTATATTGATTATTGTACATGAATAGAAATCGCTTCATCCTTGCATTCGAACCTCTGAAGTATGTGAAAAATCTTTGATCAGTCTGTCCAGATTTGTTTTGCGCTTCGGGTCCCCAATTGTCTTAATCCCCCACTGTGTATAATACAACTAAATCTTCGCCTATAATAAACAAAAAACGTTATGATTAAATTTCGTAAAACTGAACTGAAAGTATCCTAGAGATCAATTGCCTTGAGATCATAGAAATATATTTATTACATTGTCATCAACCACTTGACGTCTATCCAGTTGGTTTGTGAACATTGCCTTTCTAAGTGAAATTTTTGGATGGTATTTAATGAGTATAAATTCTTTAAGTGTCTCAGTTCTTCTCCGACAAAATTCGTTACGTACTAAAATTTGAGTTGTGTAATGAATTTCATTAGGTAACGCAAATGGATCAAAATCAGTGGTCAAATAGCTCAAATTAAAGTATCCATAGATTAATGATATATTCGTAAGAATAAAATGATTTCAATATTTCGAATAGTGTTTTTTTCTTTCCTTCCAAATCAATACAAGATTATTTTTTTCTCGATCAAAAATATCCTTATAAATAAACTCTGTTGGCAAGTCAAGCTGCCGATGTTCAGATTTCTACCTTTATAAACAGTCTTCTAAAACAATATGTGTGTATAAATGATTTCGGAATCTTCAAAGTACGTCGTTATTAAAATTAAAATCGGTATTTTTTGTGTTGTCAAGTACCTATGTGTCCAAGATGAGATGTTTTTCGCCTTTCTCTAGATGTTTTTTATCCATCAATACGTCTTTGGAATTCTTCATCACTGATCTAAACAGTACACTGAATTCTTAGCATACAGCAAAAAATCCAGATTCCTGGTTTCTGGGGTTTATGGTCTACGCAATACATTATTAACTTTCAGCGTTCATGCTGCCCACATATATCTAGTGCCGTACCTACAACATGATGATATAAAAACGTAGCATTTGACCATGCGGTGGCAAAGACTACCAAATACTTTATTACAACGACATGGGTCTTACCGAGTGTTCGAGTTTAAGATTTAATCTGCGAATGCGAAGAATAGTTAAACAAGTTTATAAAATTTTTCTGAGGTTAGTAATTATTTTCAAACAAGGGACAAAATAAATGAAAATTGTCATATGACCATGGCTCCGCAAATAAGCCGTTCTGGAGATAAGAGCGCTTTTCGAAATGTTACTAGGTATAGTTTATTCAAAGTCACTTGAACTATTCCATAAAAACTCTTGGCCATAGATGTCCCTTTGAAGTGGATACCGCGATCTGCAAAATACCGGGGTTTATCTGAAAGTATTGTTAGGCAATAAATTCACTGGGCCCAAAGGAATTTCTGGAAACTTGGTCGAACCTTGTATAATTGAAATATTCATCTTCCTCCAAGTGACTTTGGATATACTATACTAGCGCAACCAAATACGATAAATTACAGAAGATATTCTAGTGTTATACAGAAGATATCCATTTCGTCGAATGAAGGAATTACGTTCCTTTCGAAAAGACCTGGTTGTATTCGGATCGTTTGACAGGATAGTTCAATCCGATTTTGCAACTCTTCAATGTTATTCACTGGCGTTGCATACACAAAACTTTTCAAATAACAAAAGTCCAAAGAATTCGAATCGACTGCAAAATACTCAATTAAAATACGTAAATGTCATCAAATGTTTGATGCCAGTGTGGTTTTTTTTGTAACGAACCGACTGAAAAATATTCTAATTGTTAGTTCAGTCAACGAAACATCTGAAAGATGAATATAAATCGAATATAGTATTTGGTTGCGCTAATTTGAAGAGCACAATCACTCCAAAACGGCTTATTTGTGGACCCAAGTTTATGTGAAATTTATCATTTGTAATCAGCTCTCAAAATATTGAAACATTTTTTTTTTGAAACCCGGCATTTAATCACTCGGCTCTGAAATGGATTGAAATTTTAATCACGAGGAAAAACGAAGAAAAATAAAACAAAGTTATTGTATCAATGATGAATCTACTAGTGATTTTTCATGTTTTCTATCGAATATATTATTATAATATTATAAATCGTTCAGAGCTGAACTCTAGAATGATTTTCATGAATGTTTTTCTGAATATTTAGAATTTTAACTTTGTGATGAAATGATGGGCGGTTCTTGTCATCAACGAAGCAGACAGTTGATATGAAAATGAAAGTGAATAATTGTGTTGACATCACACGAAAGATGGGCGTGCCTTGAGTGTTCCAGAATATGTTATTTTCATTATTGATATCAATAGGTTATCAAAAGCCAACAATTCAGTGAGACGCTCATTAAATATGTTTACTGCTGATATGATGCCTATATGTATTTCAACTATGCTGAAGAATCCTATAATTTAGTGGAAAATAGGTTGTTACAATCTGATCGCGAATATTGTTAACAGCCAATGATTTTTTTTTCACACTGAAAAATCTACATTAAGTAACGATTTAAATTAGTATTTTCAATAACGAAGTCTAGGATAATAATGTACTTGTCATTATACTCAATGACAATTTCGAAAAAGGCCCTCTATCCTGAATATACCTAGAGATAGACTACGCACTGAAGCGCGTGCGTTTCCATTACAATATAATCATTAATGAGTATGATATCGGCATACATATTCCGTGTTGTAAGCGTACATAACATATGTGCTTGGCTACTTAGGCCATCTACACAGCTAACATTTCATCAACAATAAGAATCTTATCAAATTCATTAACCACCACCAGACATGCACAACATTCATGACCTAGCCAGTATTCGAACCCGGTACCTTCGGCACCACAGTCAATTCTTCAGTCCACTGTACTACCGAGGCAGCCATATTAATTATATTAATTTTTTTTTCAAATTTGATCACTTTCCCCATTTACGCGCATAAAAAAGAAAACTATCACAGATCGTCTCGAGCTGCAACCTGCGAATGATAAAGATGAAACGATGCCTCTCAGGGTAGCTATTTCGTGATTTGCTGACTCTACGATAAATTGAGCCAACAATAGCTTGATCTTAACCGTTCCACATTTTATTTCTTCAAAAATGCATTCAGCATGCACGTTAATGAAATGACTGAAATTAAAAAAAAAATTTTTTTCAACAACAATATTATCTTGTAATTTTTATGTGAAACAGGATAATATAAAGCATTGAATAAAAAACGAATGTAATATTTATTATTATCTAGATAACATTCCAATGAAAAAATTTGAACGAATTCGTTCTATTTGTGATAACTCGTCATACATAGATATGCGGCTAGGTCCGGAAGAATGTAAGGCCCGGTGCACACATCCGATTTTTGCAGTTACGACACCGTTGCTGTGTCGTACTTGCGGCCTGTGGTACAAAGAATCAAATGGGAGCATGCACACTACCGGCCGTGCAGTTGCGACGTCGTAACTGCCAGCCTACGGTCGTTTTTTGGTAGCATGTCCCTCTAGGCCGCAACTGTGCCGCAGTCGTACATGCGATCTCTCAGTACTCTATTCCAAATTGGCCTGCGCACACATACGACGTTTGTCGTGAGTTCGCACAATGGCAGAGAGGGAATTGGATATTGAGCTCTTCATTGAAGTGAATTGATCCGGCTCCGCAACCACGACGGTGTCGTATGTAGTGTGCATTGAATAGGTACGACACCGCAACGGGTGTCGTAACTGCAAAAGTCGGATGTGTGCACCGGGCCTAAACGGGCGAAGTCGGTGGCTAGAAAAGTCAATAAAGAGGGCGCTTTCCACTTCGCCTTCATCTACTTTGAGATGTGCATATTTTATCTGCAGATTTGGTAGGTGATGGGGAATTGGAATTGAAAAAGCGTATTTTCAAAAAGTTGCATAGATAAATCATACCCGATGTTTCAGGGCCCCCGCAAGGGACATCAACGACCGCGTGCGGAACATATTTTGGCGCCCCTCAAAGGGGGGAGGTGGAGAAAAGCACTGCTGGATAATCGGAAATTTTTTTTTAAGTTTTTGTTAAGAATTTAGTGTAGAATGGTTGAAAATCTATCAGCAACCTTCATTGCCTTAAGAACTTTATGGTGTTAGTTGTAACATAATACATTTCAAATGTGTTTCAAAACTTAAGCTGTATTCTTCTATAAATTATTCATAAAAGCATGAACATGTAATTAGGACCAATCCATAAATTGAATGGATGTTTTTTTAGATTTGGGTGCTGCAAATTCTTTTATATTATCAATCAATCAATTTTATCGAGTATCTCCTGCTCTATATGTAAGATTGCCAATCCAGAAAATCTTTCATATGACATGGTAGACTTCGAATAGTTTTTAATTATTTTTAATTTAGTGAATGATCTCTCACCAGAAGCAACAGACACAGGTAAAGTGTGAAGTATTCTTAAGGCAATACTAAGATTCGGTAGAGAAGAAGTTAGATTATTTTCAAAAATATATTGTAGAATTTCAAGAGGATTTTCGCTTCAGATAATGAAAACAATCTTAGGCCTTTTATCTCGTTGAATAAATCATTTTCTTTCACGTCAGCTTCTTTTTTTTTCCTGATAAAAAGTTAGATTATTTTCAAAAATATATTGTAGAATTTCAAGAGGATTTTCGCTTCAGATAATGAAAACAATCTTAGGCCTTTTATCTCGTTGAATAAATCATTTTCTTTCACGTCAGCTTCTTTTTTTTTCCTGATCAGTTAGCTTTTGTTTTGAATAGCATGACAGCATTTTAATAGATATTTGTCATTTAATTTAAGAATATCACAAATAAAACAAAAAACGTTATCGTAATCAGATATCATATCAAACCTACTATTTAAGGAACTTAGTGTTTGATCAATTGTTTTCAAAAAGAAATTTATTTCAAAAGCGATTTTTGGATCTTGAGGTGCCTCATCCGTATGTTCATAATCGAACAATTTTGGTTTATACTTTCGTCTTACAGTATATAATGGAGAAGAACCTTGATCTATCCAAAGAGCAGCCTTTAGTTTTCCAGCTTCCGCAAGTTTTTCCTCGAGAACATTATCATCCCTATAATTTTTGAAATGATCAACTAAATTCTTCAAATAGTTTTGGCACACTTTAATGTCAATCGCTACACTTTGCATCATTTTGCTTACAATATTAATCTGGAATGAAACATCATAAGAAATTATTATACTTCAAATAAATTTAAAAGAATAAATTTTTAATGAAAGAACTTGCTTTATTTCTAGTTTTTATGTTAAAAGTATCATTTTCTGCTATTTCTAAAAGGCTATCACATATTTGAATAAAATGAAACTTTAGCATCAATTCTAATTGACTATCTAGTATCACTCAGGGGTTTTAGATGTAACTGAGGATCATGCTTCTTTATAACATTCCAATCTTTTCGTGGATGAAGAGAAATATATATATAAAGTTCTTGTACAATATCAAAAGAGTCCAGTGTTTCATTTGAAACATTAGCAGCATCATTTTCAGTTAAATTTAAGCTGTGTGCAGCACATAGCGCCAAAAATGTCCTAGGATTAGCATCGAGTATGCGTTTTTGTAAATCAATATGTTTTTCGCGCATATTTGCCCCATTATCAGACCCTTGACCTCTCATGATTTTAATATCTAAACTTAATTTTATTTTGTATCTGGTAGCCTAAATAATGGGTCATTCTTAAAGAATTTTTTTGTGAGTTTTGCAGTCGACTAATGTCGATCACAGGATCAAAAGACGAAATCATCTAAGACAGTTTCGAAAAAGTTCCCATTATCATATTCGAAAAGTATTTTAGAAGAACCTTGAAAATGTACTTACCATTTCATAAACTCTAATTTAATTACAACAAAAAACAGTTGAGCAAAACACAATACACAAAATATAAATCTTCTCAATTTTTAATTATCTATGTTTTTAAATTCTTGACCCTTAAACGTTGCGAAATAAAATCTATTATATGGATTACGCCGCCTCTCGCTGTTATAGCGCAGCAAGCAGATTTTGGTAGTTTCAGATATTCTGCGTAACTTGTAGTATTTTTCCTCCATATAGTGTCGAAAGTTTCAGTAATTCCCCAGGCTAAAGGCCGTCGTTTCGGTATTTATGATTGTTTATGTTTACCATATGCGTGTGTTAGTGATAATCGAAGAAAGGGTGCCCGCCGTCCGATGCAGGTTGCTGGGTGCCCATAAAGAAATCTCGTGCCGACAAAGGGATAATTATTACCTATGACTTATTTACTCATAAAGAATCGTGTAATGGCAATCTGTCTATTTCATACCGATTGCAACGTTCGGAAACTTGTATAAATTGCAAGAAAGAAGTTTGGAAAAAACGCCCTTTTAGAGTGGCGCCCGCGTGCGGAGCACGCGTTGCGGGGGGTATGTATAATGGTAAAAGGTAAATTATGTAAATGAGGAATGCAATAACGAGCATTGAAATTCGATTTGGGTGATTCAACAGAATTTAGAATTTACATTTTTGCTGGACATGCTTTTCAAGGTGAGCCTTCTTTCACAAGCTGCTACTGGTGATAGAAATAAAGATGTTTATTTCATAATTAAACAGTTTAAATTACAGGGGCATTATTATTATAAGGTGTGTGAATAAGTCTTTCCCGTTTTTTTTCAAATTTTGAGCCTTTATTGTGAAAAAATGGTTACAAATGAATTATTGAAAGTATTGGCCATCGCTAGCTACAACTTTTCCCCATCTTTCTGGCAACATACGAATCCCGTTGCGAAAAAATTCGACCGGTTTGGCCTCTATCCAGTCATCCACCCATTTTTTGGCTTCCTCGTAGGAATGGAAGTGCTGGTCAGCCAGGCCATGCGTCATCGATCTGAAGAGATGGTAATCAGACGGAGCAATGTCTGGACTATACGGCGGGTGGGGTAGGACTTCCCATTTGAGCGTTTCTAAGTATGTTTTCACCGGCTGTGCAACATGTGGGCGAGCATTGTCATGTTGCAAAATAACTTTGTCGTGCCTGTCGGAGTATTGTGGCCGTTTTTCTCGCAGTGCGCTGCTCAAACGCATCAATTGTCGTCGATAGACCTCGCCTGTGATCCTTTCATTCGGTTTCAGAAGCTCATGGTAAACCACACCTAGCTGGTCCCACCATATACAGAGCATGAGCTTGGCGTCATGAATATTTGGCTTGGCCGTCGATGATGATGCATGGCCGGGTAGTCCCCATGATTTTCTTCGCTTCTGATTATCGTAACGGATCCACTTTTCATCGCCAGTCACGATACGATGCAGAAAACCCTTTCTTTTATGTCGCTGAAGCAGCTGTTCGCAAGTGAAAAAACGCCGTTCGACGTCTCTCAGCTTCAGTTCGTACGGCACCCAATTTCCTTGCTTTTGGATCATTCCCATGGCTTTCAAACGCTTGGAAATGGTTGTTCGGTCAACTCCCAATGCTTCAGCAAGTTCTTCTTGCGTTTGACACGAATCTTCATCAAGCAAAGTCGCTAATTCTTGATCTTCAAAGATTTGCGGCCGCCTGGAACGCTCCTTGTCTTCCACGTCGAAATCGCCACTTTTGAAGCGTCGAAACCATCCGCGAACACTTGAATCATCGACACAACCTTCTCCATAAGCTTCCCGAAGCAACCGATGCGCCTCGGCAGCAGATTTCTTCAAATTGAACCAATAAAGTGAAACTTCCCGCTAATGACATCGACTCGGCTCAAATTTCGACATTTTCACGATTTCAAAAATTTATGATGCGAAAAAATTTCAACTAATGTGTTAGTGTGGAATTGTTGATAGATGAATAAGCTTTGATTATGACATATGTCACCATAAATACTCGCACAGTATTGGTGGCGCCATCTCTTACAAAAAACGGGAAAGACTTATTCACACACCTGATATTATCTTCATTTGTCCATTAAAAATTTGTGACAACCATTGCAAATCAATTTGTAGTGTAGTGGATTTACATGGGACAAACAAGAAGAGGATGCATAGAGCCGTATCTAGGTACTATTGTGCTAGTGGCAATATATTAGACAACGCCCCCCATTTTCGGAGATTCTCCATCAACCATTTTCTCATAGTATTTTTTTTTCATAATTTAAGTCATATATTTTCGTTAAAGTTTTAAAATATTACACAATATCATACAGGGTATATATGAATAGTTTCGAAAAAATTCAGGGAATTTTGTGTGAATTTTTTGACTTTCAAGAAAAAAATTAGAAACTACTTTTCGAGCGCCATCTTTAGGAAGCTGTAACTAAGCGGGAAGGGGCTCAAAAATAAAAGGTTTATATGAAAGACCCTGCCTACTTTTCGACAAGGAATCACTCCCTAATTTTTTCCGCAACACATAAACACCCTGTATATATAAACTTATTTTTATTGAAACCATTGAAATACACATTTCATATACATAAAGGGCCATCGCTAGCCAAATTGCCGCCCTAGGCAAATACCCAATTTGCCGCCAGGGCAGTCAACTCTGCAGAATGCAAAAAAATTATTTTGGGTTATAGGGGTCTTCTACCGAAATATGGAAAAATTGAAGGCGACTGTTTGTAAAATTTTAATAATAATAATATAGAAAAAATATCAAACAAAACCAACAAGTTCAAACTTATACAAAAAATAAAATCATTTTAGGATTGGTAAGTAACAATAATAAGAATACATGAATGACTAGAACAAAAAATGAAAGTATCTGTCCGGAAAAAATATTCAACGAATTATTTAGAAATTAACTTTTTGATCATTTGAATAAGTGATCGAAGTTATACATTATTTCCAGTTTTTGAACCAAAGAGGAAAAAAAAAGAATTAAATATAACGAGTTCGATAAGTTTTCATCAAATTATGCCGTGAATTGTAAAGAATCGAAAAGATGAAGTTCGCTACCAATACCTTTCATATTTCATAATATTATTCAATAAGGACCCGCTCTAGCGTTTCTGCCGCCCTGGCAAAAATACAAGTCGACGCCCTTGCACCTCAGGGTGAGATTTTTTATAAAAAGTTAAAAAGGTTTTATGGACGGAAAATGTATTGAGTGTAATTATTTCTAATGAATTCAAATTTGGTCAAAAAAGATTACTAATTGATAAACTACTCAAGAAATTAATAAAAATTGTTGAACAGAAAAGATAAAAATTCTATTTCTAGAATATATTTGGTTTTTCCATGAATTGTTCGTAAACTCGCATTAGGTCACAAAAATCTACCCTTGATTTCAGCAGCTGGTATTACGTAAACAAAACCGATCTTTGACAGAGGGATTAGATTAGAGGCAATAAGGTGATAAAACTGTGAATAGAAACCAATTGCTAGTTATGAAAAGAAGCGAGGATTTCTTATAAAAGCACCGAATTTCAGAATTGTACCTAGCATTTTTACAAGTAAGACAAAGTACCTTATCAAGTATCTGAAAAAGTATCTTCAGATAGTTATTTGCATTCTTTTTTTTTTTTGAAGTATCTCAAGATACCTTCGCAAAAAAGTATCTTATTTTGTATCTAGATATTTTTACAAAGTAATTTTGACGTCTTTGTCAACTTTATTTTAAAATATAATTGATTTAGAAAATTTGAAAAATTATTCTAATTTCCAAACAGCATTAAAAAAAAGAAGTCTTCAATCGGAGAAAAATCACGGTGAAAGTAAAAAAAATCTATTCAATACATTCTTCAAGTAATTTAGTAGATTTCTCGGAAAAAGTAGAAAATACCTTCCTCCTCTAGAATAGGCTCTGCGGTTTCAGGTTCTTCTGCTGAGTTCCGACTTTATAAAACGGTTAAACATTTTGTTTTTCAATCTTCAATCATCTTGGAATTCGGATTTCTGAAAAAAAATTTCCTCAAGGGGCAATTGAAAGTTCCGGGCGAAGGAGGTAAAGCATGAGAACATTTTAGAAAAATATTATCTTGAAATTATTGCTTTCTCATTAGGCACCTCACATTGGGATATGCGAATTTTTGTTCATAAAGTAGAATATCATAACTGAATCTAAGCGCCCCAATTTTCCTCCAGGGGGCGCCTGGACAGTTTTGGGGCTCACTGTCACCCCGGAAACGTACCTGAAAGAAACATGAATCATATTTCTTTGGGAACATTATATTATCAAATAAATAAATATGATTTGTTCTATTAAGTATATCTTAGAATCCAATGCTTCAAAAGTAAGTACTTTTTTTTTTTTATGATGAAAATGAGATATGGAAATACTAGGAATTTTGCATTTACACATGCTGAAAACCATAATGTACGGTTTTCAGCATGTGTAAATGCAAAATTCCTAGTATTTCCATATCTCATTTTCATCATCAAAAAAATTATATCTAGAAAATTTTATCAAAATTGGAAAAGATTTGTAAAATTTGAGGTTGGTACAAGGATGTGCGGACACACAGACCGACATCCAGACACGAGAATTGTTCACACACGAGAAATATATTTTGCTTATTGACATTTTGAAATAAGACACCAAAAATTTTTTCCATCCCAAAAGTCTCCACTACTTTCGGTTGACTCGAAAACAAAATGTAATCTGCGAAGTTGTCACATTGGCCGGCCTTCCAACGGCAACTAAAACAGCACAAGCTATGTGAAATCAGTATAATTTTGACGATGATTATATTATTAATGTACAGTAACCGAGGCGCTGTGGAGTAGACCGACACCAAACTTACAATAAGCATTGGAGTATTATAATTATCTCAATGTATCAAATCGGATGATGATAAAATTTTCAGTTATAATATCACAAGAGCATGAGCAATATTCGATTATACACCGATTCACGAGACGCGAAATATCACCAGAGGGCAGCTCGAGTGGTGTTTCGCGAACTACGTCGAGTAAAGTGGTTCGTATAATCGAAATATATTGTCTATGCTCGAGTTGGTATTCGTTACGATTATATAACGAATAATTTCAATAACTTTAATCAAAGCACTGCATCCTGATAATTCAATGACATTTCACTGAGATTAAATTCTATTTTTTGGCGAACGAAAAGGCTTGGGCAGAATTAAAAAAAAACGCGATATGATTAGAACGCCCATAAATAATATTTTGATGAGAGCTAGGAAATATCGAGAAAGGACTTCTTTTCCAGATTTTTTTTCGATACTTCCCATTCAATACTGTGTTATGAAATCAGAATACATCAAATATTATCACAAAAAGGATAAAAACAGGACCGTATTTCAAAAAAGTTACATAACACATGAATTATTTCGTTAGCTACTCCTTTGAAAAAGGTTTGCCATTCAAAGTAAAGATTGAATTCATTAGACTAAATTATGTATTTTTTCATGACAATTACGATATTTCTCTAAAACGTGTAAAGAATATAGATTTCGAAGTCTAAAGGAAGAACTCAATAGTCTGTGTACTGCCCTGAAAATATTTAAATTACTTTAATCGTTTTTAAGGGCTGCATGAGACAAATAAACTCACAAAATTTGAGCAAAATAGAACAGCTGATTCTCAAGTTATGAAGATCATAAATTTAGGCCAATTCGCATGAATCACTCTGTATTTCCGAAACTAACAGTCTTAGGATTCAAAACAAGTTACTTTTCTGAAAGGCCTGGATAACCTGCATGCACCACTAGGATGTGCCCAGTCACTCATGTTACAACAAGTACCTATAACCTAAAACAAGATGCAGAATAGGCTCCTATTCCTTCACGAATGCGAAATTCGAAAACGAGCCACAAAGGAGCGACGAAATCGATTCAACACCGCAGAGAAATTGCGAATAATGTTGCAAATCATTTCACAATATACAAATTACATTATATTGACAATTGACGTGTGTAGAAATTTGACAGGATCGGAACTCAGTGCAGACAACCAAAAAAGGATAAATATAACTGAAAACAATGCTGTAATGCAGTTCATTACAGTACTGTTTTTAGAACTGTAATGAACTCATTACGATACTAAGATAAGATAAAATAGAGAAAAAACTTTTTAACCGCATAATTTCTTCAAGTTATATCGTTTCATAGTCATAAATCCTTTTATTCCAGATTATCATGTTTTTCTTTTATTTATTTATTTACAAATATGTACATATGAGAGAAATACCCAAAATATATGTAGGGTGAACAATCTATTCATAGTATTTCTTCAAAGTTTTCCTAAAACAATTTAAGTAACAATTGAAGATGTCGATCTCTTTTGAATGTGAGTTACAGGTACATCCGACACATGCTACATACCGGGGTGTTTCCTCTTGAATTCGTTCTGTAATTTTGGACCCTGAAAACAGGTTGATCTCTCTCCCTCTCTTCTCCTAAATTTAAATCTAATCTCTCTATCTTTCCCTGAATTGAAGGAAACGAATATCACGTTCTTGACAAAATATGTTCATCGTGAACTTTTCGGCATTACACAAAGAAATGAATTATAAAAGATAATTTGGAGTATAATAAGTTTTTTTACTCACGTCTATTATTTAAAAATTTGGAATGATATTTGTTTCTTTTCACGTGGATTCCGATGGAGACAACCACAAAACGAAAAATATAACTGAAAACAATACAGTACTGTAGTGAGTAGTTAGTACTGTAATAAACTCATTACGTTACTGAAATAGAGTAAAAATAATATCATACATAAATATAGGTTAATTAAAAAACTAGGGTACAATGCATATGAATATTGTTACTAGGAGAAATATTAACAGCAATGGAATTCACTTAAGTTTATATTCTCTTCATTTTTCAGACGTCATACTTGCCCTCACAACCCGGAAAACTATAATGATCACCTACATCTTGATGGTCCTTTCATTGGAGCTCCCAAAGATGAATATAATGCAACGTATGGTGAAAGAGCTCCCATGAAGATTCCTAAAGATAACTTAAAAGTTGAAGGTGATTTCGCGAAAAGGGAACCAAGTAAATGGCAACCGGGAGAACGAGAACCAATTCGTAGACCTCAAGATAATCTCCATCCCGAGGGAGATTTTTTTAAGAGGAAACCTGAAATTTGGCAACCTGGGGAAAGAGAACCAATAAGAAAACCACAAGATAATCTGAAACTTGAAGGAGATTTTCCTCAAAGATCAACAGAAAAATGGAGACCAGCAGAAAGAATTTCAATGAAAAAACCAGATGACCATCTTGGTCCAGAAGAGGGAGAATTCGAAAAAAGGCATCCAGAAACATGGCAACCTGGTGATAGAGCACCTATTAAAAAACCACATGATAATTTAAGGCTTGAGGGAGACTTCACGAAAAGAATAGCAGAGGAATTCATTCCTGCGGAAAGACCACAACCGAATAAACCAAAGGATAATCTTCACCCAGAAGGTGATTTTGAAAAGAGACTTCCAGCGCAGTTTGAACCATCACCAAGACCATCTATGAAAAAACCAGAAGATAATCTTCGACCAGAAGGTGAATTCCAAAAGAGAACGCCAGTAGAATTTATTCCTGCAGAAAGACCAAATCAGATAAAACCAGAAGACAATTTACGACCAGAAGGAAAATTTGAAAGGAGAACCCCAGAAAAGTTTGAACCTGCAGAAAGACAAAAACAAAAAAAACCAGAAGATAATTTGCGACCTGAAGGTGAATTTCAGAAGAGAACAACAGAACAGTTTATTCCTGCAGAAAGACCTAAGCCGAAGAAACCTGTTGATAATCTACGGCCAGAAGGAGAATTTGAAAAGAGATCTCCAGAAAAGTTCATACCTGCAGATAGGCCAGTGCTGAAAAAACCAGAGGACAACTTACGACCAGAAGGTGATTTCGAGGGTAGAACACCGCAAAAGTTTATACCTGCAGATAGACCTCAACAGAAAAAACCTGAGGATAATTTAAGAATAGAGGGTGAATTCGAGAAGAGAGAACCTGAGAAATTCATTCCTGCTGAACGCCCCGTACAAATAAAGCCAGTCGATAATCTTCGACCGGAGGGGAAATTCACAAGTATTCAAAAAACAGATGATTATAAAATTGAAAAAATTGAAAGAAGAGAACTTATTCGGCATGAAGATAACCTCACTATAGGAGGAGAATTTATTGGTGAGTTCCCGAAAAATCTTTCAGTATATTTTTATCTTCTTTTTTTTGTCTTCTTATTTCACAAAATTCAATGTTATCATTGAGGTGCCACTTTTAAGACATGAATTTTTACTTACTCATGCTAATATTATTTTACAGATGTAACTACCTCACAGGTTGACTTCACCGAGCATCGAACTGAAAAGGAGAAACCGATACGTCGTAATACTTTTACCAAAATTGAAGGAGATTTTTCTTCAGATACTACTAGTAGAAGTGAATATATTGATTTTACTTCTATGATAGAAAATATTTCGATTGAAAAAAGAAGAGATAATTTGTCCCTTGAAGGTAAAATGGTTTTTGATACTTCTCACACCGACGAATATACAGAAAAAACAACTCCTGTTCAAAGAAGAAGGAGAACTTGGACGAAAGAAGATGTCGAAAAATTTTACTCCCAAGAAAGCACTGAAGTTATAACAACATCACATGAAGATTATAGAAAATTCAATATAAAAGATATCAGTGAAACAAGAGAACAAATCGTTATTAGGAGTGATAATTTAAAATCAGATGGCCCCTTTGAAGGCATACCGAAAACCAAGGAAGACTACACACCAAAACAAATTGAGAGACATATTATTAAAAAACCTCTTGACAATTTGAAGACAGAAGGAGACTTTACCAAACGAACTCAAGAGGAATTTGTTCCAGCGGAACGACCTGAGATAATGAAACCGAAGGACAATTTGTTCATGGAAGGTATTATTGAAACCCCAGATAAACCAGAATATCGTTCAGCAGACAGGCCAATACAGAAAAAACCTAAAAACAACCTTTTCCCGGAAGGGGAATTCGAAAAAAGAACTATAGAAAAATTTATTCCTGCTGAGATACCTAAGCAGAAGAGGCCAAAAGATAATCTATATATGGAGGGTGATTTTGAGAGGCCACAAAAACCGGAATATCAACCTGCTGATAGACCGAAACAGACTAAACCCCAAGATAATCTTATTTCAGAGGGTGACTTCGAGAGAAGAATACCAGAAAAATTTGTTCCTGCTGAAAGACCTAAGCAGAAGCGACCACAAGATAATCTTCACATGGAGGGTGATTTTGAAGAACCTCAGAAACCAGAATATCATTACGCAGAAAGGCCAAAGCAGATAAGACCAGAAGACAACCTTCACCCAGAAGGAGACTTCGTTAAAAGAACTCCTGACAAATTTGTTCCTGCAGATATACCTAAACCCAAGAAACCAAAAGATAATCTGTTCATGGAAGGTGAGTTTGAAACTCCAGAAAAACCCAAATATCGTCCTGCAGAAAGACCAAAACAGATAAAACCAGAAGACAATCTTCACCCAGAGGGAGATTTCGTTAAAAGAACTCCTGATAAATTTATTCCTGCAGATATACCGAGACCCAAAAAACCTAAAGATAATTTGTTCATGGAAGGTGAGTTCGAAACTCCAGAAAAACCGAAATATCGTCCTGCTGAAAGACCGAAGCAGAAAAAACCTCAAGATAATCTTTATATGGAAGGTGATTTTGAAGAACCTCAAAAACCGGAGTATCGTCCTGCAGAAAGACCAAAGCAGATAAGACCAGAAGACAACCTTCACCCAGAGGGAGATTTCGTTAAAAGAACTCCTGATAAATTTGTTCCTGCAGATATACCTAAACCCAATAAACCAAAAGATAATCTATTCATGGAAGGTGAGTTTGAAACTCCAGAAAAACCGAAATATCGTCCTGCTGAAAGACCGAAGCAGAAAAAGCCCCAAGATAATCTTTATATGGAGGGTGATTTTGAAGAACCTAAAAAACCTGAATATCATTATGCAGAAAGACCAAAGCAGATAAGACCAGAAGACAACCTTCACCCAGAAGGAGATTTCGTTAGAAGAACTCCTGACAAATTTGTTCCTGCAGATATACCTAAACCTAATAAACCAAAAGATAATCTGTTCATGGAAGGTGAGTTTGAAACTCCAGAAAAACCAAAATATCGTCCCGCTGAAAGACCGAAGCAGAAAAAACCCCAAGATAATCTTTATATGGAGGGTGATTTCGAAGAACCTCAAAAACCAGAATATCGTCCTGCAGAAAGACCAAAGCAGATAAGACCAGAAGACAACCTTCACCCAGAGGGAGATTTCGTTAAAAGAACTCCTGATAAATTTGTTCCTGCAGAAATACCGAAACCCAATAAACCAAAAGATAATCTGTTCATGGAAGGTGAGTTTGAAACTCCAGAAAAACCGAAATATCGTCCTGCTGAAAGACCGAAGCAGAAAAAACCTCAAGATAATCTTTATATGGAGGGTGAATTTGAAGAACCTCAAAAACCGGAATATCGTCCTGCAGAAAGACCTAAGCAGATAAGACCAGAAGACAACCTTCACCCAGAGGGAGATTTCGTTAGAAGAACTCCTGATAAGTTTGTTCCTGCAGATATACCTAAACCTAATAAACCAAAAGATAATCTGTTTATGGAAGGTGAGTTTGAAACTCCAGAAAAACCAAAATATCGTCCCGCTGAAAGACCGAAGCAGAAAAAACCCCAAGATAATCTTTATATGGAGGGTGAATTTGAAGAACCTCAAAAACCGGAATATCGTCCTGCAGAAAGACCAAAGCAGATAAGACCAGAAGACAACCTTCACCCAGAGGGAGATTTCGTTAGAAGAACTCCTGATAAATTTGTTCCTGCAGATATACCTAAACCTAATAAACCAAAAGATAATCTGTTCATGGAAGGTGAGTTTGAAACTCCAGAAAAACCAAAATATCGTCCCGCTGAAAGACCGAAGCAGAAAAAACCCCAAGATAATCTTTATATGGAGGGTGATTTCGAAGAACCTCAAAAACAAGAATATCGTCCTGCAGAAAGACCGAAGCAGAAAAAACCCCAAGATAATCTTTATATGGAGGGTGATTTCGAAGAACCTCAAAAACCAGAATATCGTCCTGCAGAAAGACCTAAGCAGATAAGACCAGAAGACAACCTTCACCCAGAGGGAGATTTCGTTAAAAGAACTCCTGATAAATTTGTTCCTGCAGAAATACCGAAACCCAATAAACCAAAAGATAATCTGTTCATGGAAGGTGAGTTTGAAACTCCAGAAAAACCAAAATATCGTCCCGCTGAAAGACCGAAGCAGAAAAAACCCCAAGATAATCTTTATATGGAGGGTGAATTTGAAGAACCTCAAAAACCGGAATATCGTCCTGCAGAAAGACCAAAGCAGATAAGACCAGAAGACAACCTTCACCCAGAGGGAGATTTCGTTAGAAGAACTCCTGATAAATTTGTTCCTGCAGATATACCTAAACCTAATAAACCAAAAGATAATCTGTTCATGGAAGGTGAGTTTGAAACTCCGGAAAAACCAAAATATCGTCCCGCTGAAAGACCGAAGCAGAAAAAACCCCAAGATAATCTTTATATGGAGGGTGATTTCGAAGAACCTCAAAAACCAGAATATCGTCCTGCAGAAAGACCAAAGCAGATAAAACCAGAAGACAACCTTCACCCAGAAGGAGATTTCGTTAAAAGAACTCCTGATAAATTTGTTCCTGCAGAAATACCGAAACCCAATAAACCAAAAGATAATCTGTTCATGGAAGGTGAGTTTGAAACTCCAGAAAAACCGAAATATCGTCCTGCTGAAAGACCGAAGCAGAAAAAGCCCCAAGATAATCTTTATATGGAGGGTGATTTTGAAGAACCTCAAAAACCTGAATATCATTATGCAGAAAGACCAAAGCAGATAAGACCAGAAGACAACCTTCACCCAGAAGGAGATTTCGTTAGAAGAACTCCTGACAAATTTGTTCCTGCAGATATACCTAAACCTAATAAACCAAAAGATAATCTGTTCATGGAAGGTGAGTTTGAAACTCCAGAAAAACCAAAATATCGCCCCGCTGAAAGACCGAAGCAGAAAAAACCCCAAGATAATCTTTATATGGAGGGTGAATTTGAAGAACCTCAAAAACCGGAATATCGTCCTGCAGAAAGACCAAAGCAGATAAGACCAGAAGACAACCTTCACCCAGAGGGAGATTTCGTTAGAAGAACTCCTGATAAATTTGTTCCTGCAGATATACCTAAACCTAATAAACCAAAAGATAATCTGTTCATGGAAGGTGAGTTTGAAACTCCAGAAAAACCGAAATATCATCCTGCTGAAAGACCGAAGCAGAAAAAACCTCAAGATAATCTTTATATGGAGGGTGATTTTGAAGAACCTCAAAAACCAGAATATCGTCCTGCAGAAAGACCAAAGCAGATAAGACCAGAAGACAACCTTCACCCAGAAGGAGATTTCGTTAGAAGAACTCCTGACAAATTTGTTCCTGCAGATATACCTAAACCTAATAAACCAAAAGATAATCTGTTCATGGAAGGTGAGTTTGAAACTCCAGAAAAACCGAAATATCGTCCTGCTGAAAGACCGAAGCAGAAAAAACCTCAAGATAATCTTTATATGGAGGGTGATTTTGAAGAACCTCAAAAACCAGAATATCGTCCTGCAGAAAGACCAAAGCAGATAAGACCAGAAGACAACCTTCACCCAGAAGGAGATTTCGTTAAAAGAACTCCTGATAAATTTGTTCCTGCAGATATACCGAAACCCAAAAAACCAAAAGATAATCTGTTCATAGAAGGTGAGTTTGAAACTCCAGAAAAATTGGAGTATCTTCCTGCTGAAAGACCGAAGCAGAAAAAACCAGAAGATAATCTTCATCCAGAGGGTGATTTCGAGAGAAGACGACTGGAACCTTTCGTTCCTGCAGAGAGACCTAAGCAGAAGAGACCCCAAGATAATCTCCATCCAGAAGGCGAATTCGATAGGCCGGATATCATTGAAGTTGGTCCTTGTGAATTGAGGCGGTCAATCAAACGGTCCGATAATTTAAAACTTGAGGGATCAATGAATATGACAAGAAAAGATGAATATAATATAACACGAGGAATTCGAGATGATATTGTTATTAGGAAGGATAATCTTCGAATGGAAGGGGAATTTACAGATGTTCGTTCACGAGATGATTACAGAGTTTCGAAAGGTAAACGATCCGAAATGGTTATTCATCGAGATAATCTCAAATTACAAGGTGAGTTCAATGAAGTTAGAAGACGAGATGAATTCGTCACAGTTTCTGAGAGACAGGAGATAATCAAACATGAAGATAATTTGTATTTAGAAGGTAGCATTTCATTACCAGCAAAAATTGAATATATTCCCTCAGAGAGACCTATTATGAAAAAACCAATAGATAACTTAAAACTGGAAGGGGAATTTGAACGAAAGAGATCTGATGAGTTCACTCCTGCTCAAAGACCAGAGCAGATAAAACCTCACGATAACCTATACCCAGAAGGTGAGTTCTTGATACCAGAAAAGCCTGGATACCATCCTGCGGAAAGGGTAACACCAAAAGTCCCGACTGACAATTTAAAGAGCGAGGGTGATTTCGATCGGCCAGAAAAGCCGATTTATAGACCAGCAGAACGTCCTGCACAAAAAAAATATCAAGATAACTTGCGACCTCAAGGCGAGTTTGAAAAAAGAACCCCACAAAAATTCATACCCGCCGAGATACCTAAACAAAAAAAACCTAAAGATAATCTTCGGATACCTGAAGGAAATTTTGAAAACAGAACTCCTGAAAAGTTCGTTCCTGCTGAAAGACTTGAGCAGAAAAGGCCTGAAGACCATCTTAAACTTGAAGGAAGTTTCGAAAGAAGAACTCCTGAAAAGTATATACCGGCGGAAAAACCCAAGCAGAAAAGACCACAAGATAATTTATTCATGGAAGGTGATTTTGACATGCCTGATAAACCAGGTTATTCTCCAGCAGAAAGACCTAAGCAAAAAATACCCCAAGATAACTTGAAACTTGAAGGCGACTTCGTATCGAGAAAAACTGATAAATATGTTCCTACTGAAAGGCCGAAGCAGATAAAACCTGTCGATAATCTCAAACCTCTTGATGGTGAGTTCGAGAAAAGAACACAAGAAAAATTCTTCACTCCAGAAAGATCAATTCCCATAAAACCTAAGGATAATCTCAAACTGGAAGGTGATTTTGTCAGGAGAACACCTGATAGGTATGAATCAACCGAACGACCAATACAAATAAAACCAGAAGATAATCTTAAACCGTCCGAAGAAGATTTTCCAAAGAGAATAATAGAATCCTTTATTCCTTCAGAAAAACAAAAACAATATAAGCCACAAGATAATATCAAACCTTCTGATGGCAAATTTGAAAAAAGACTCACGGAAAAATTCATACCGGCTGATAGACAAAGTCAGAAAAAACCGAAAGATAACTTGCGAAATGAAGGAGAATTCGATAGACCAGAAATCATCGAACTTGGACCTTGTGAATTACGTCGTCCAATTAAACATAAAGATAACCTCCGTTTGGAAGGAGAACATGACATGAGAAGAAAGACAATATCAGTTAATAGTAGAATAAGTCGTGAAAATGAAGACCTAACAAAACATAATATAAATCGAATTGATGTTCTCAGAGTTAATAGTCAGCGGAATGATGTTATCAATGTGAGTGACCTTGTTGACTCGAAAAGGGATACTAGAGTTACTGATAGTGTTGAATCATATCGTGAAACTTCTACTGATAATTCCAAAATCAGGGAAGATAGCAGCACTGTCAATGTGGCGAACAAACAAGTAACAATTACTGAAAGAAGAACGGTAATAAATAAACAAGAACATAACGAAAGTAATCAACAAAGTTTCACTGAGAAAATAACAGATAAATTTGTATCGCCCAATGTATCATCAGATAATATATCTATTGAATTGAATCGATCAATATCGCCCGGTCAGAATCATAGTCGATCTACTATCGTTCAAAATATGGATAATACGATATCTCGAGGAAATACTCGATTTTCTTCAGAAGATAAGAGTACAGAATATAATCAATTGAAAAAACCCAGAGATAGTTTGAATATTAAGGAAGAACGTTATGAATTTAACAATAGGAAAGTTGAAACAATTACAAAAATTTCCAATGCTGCAGATAAGACTTCAAATACTCTTGTTTCAAAAAATGTTGCAGCAGGTGCTAATCGGAAACGTCATATGGAATCTTCATTTTCTCTTGGTTCTGACATTTCAGTTATGAAAACGACTAATCAAATTGACCGCATGAACGTAGAAAAACATTCCAAAAATATAATTAATCAAAAGAGTATCGTTATTAAGACGAAAGAAATGAAACACTTGAATACTGACAAAAATGATCAACATTCAATTTCAAGAAATACTAAAATGGTAAAAAATTCACCTGAAATTAATTCCGAAATAGACTTAAGTCAGAGTTCGAAAACTATCAATACAACTAGCAATAATGCAACCAATAGGTCTATTACCGTGAATTCTAATATTTCTGAAAATATTGATTCTCATTCTAATATAAGACACACTGTGAAATCAAATGATTGCAAACAAAATAAACAATCATCAAATATTTTGCAAACAAATACAAGAGTTCTTGATATTAATAATAGTATTAATAAAGTAAACCAAGATAACAAAGGATTAATGGATATTTCGAATATATCTCAGTCTTCCAGCAATTCAAATATTTCACAGCATACTGCAACAAATCAAGTCATTAATCATCACCATCGTAAGAGTATTGTGACCAACTCTGAAGACGTAAATAATCAAATTCTTTATCGTAAAGGTATTCACACATCTTCGGAAGCTCTACATGCTACAAGCAAATCGGCTTTAGATATGCGGAAATCTATATGTAATTTACACAATCAAGGTCAAAGCCATGTTCAACATGAACGTCGTAGTTTGAGCTCTATACACAGGTCGAATCAAGAAGCTAAAGAGCAGAACAGAAGAAGTCTTCAACATAGTAGTTCTTCGAATCAATACCAAGTTATAGAGCGGCCACAAAAAATTATTCGGAGGGATAATTTATCTGTTGGTGGACATTTCTATGGTCAGTCTGAAGCAAGATCATATGGACAATTCACCCAGGAAAAGAATATCCATTCTGTTGAAAAAGTGACTAGAAGGTCGAATGTTTCTAACATCTCTCTTGGAGAAAACAATGTGGATATTGTAACTTCGTACAAGAGGGAATATTTGCCAAGGAACGTAGGACTTTGTCCGGCTTCTTTAGTGGACACTCCAAAGGGTCCGTTCAAACATACAAGAGATACTAAATCTCATAAATTCTATGCTCCAGTGATTTCTCCTACTAAATGATGTTAACTTACTTTGTATTGCAATGTATTGCATGTATTGCAAATTTAGCTTACTGCCTATACTCAACTTCATTTTTTATTCTACGAAATATTCAAGGTATATGTTAAACGTTATTTTATTCTGTTGAAAATGTCTGAAGATGCTTCTACTAATACATGAATAAAAGTAAATTTCTTTTAAATTCAGTTTTATTGATGAGTTTCTTCCTGAGTAGGTATTGACATTCACAGGGCGAGATTTGTGCAAGTGCTTGAACAAGAGATTCGTGTTTTTCCTTCACCATTCAATTAGATTGGTCTCGGCTGTTGAAAATCCATAAAATGATATATTTTACAGAAAATCTCGTAAATGGTTTATCGAAAAAAACAGATTTTTCATTGATGTGATAAATCTTCTATGAGCACAAAATTTTATCGACATCTAGTTCTTAATTATAACCAAGTCTTCAATCTGCATTATACTGAGGCTTGTCCAGCCCGGCTGGACTAGCCTCTCGACCAGCCTGGTGTGTGCATAAGTGCATATTGCTTTAAAACCATGCAATTCATTTGTTGAGCCGGTCTGGACTAGCCCCAGTATAATGCAGGCTTAAAAGTAAGTTGAACGCTCACTAATGAATATTTGACCAATTGTTCTTGAAAAAATTATCTGTGAAAATCAAATAATTGGGTACTCTAGCTAAATGCAACTCTAACCCATAAAAATTAAAATTTGCCATATTTTTACGTCTCGAATTTCAGAATTGAAGCACTAACCGACTTAGTTTGGAAATGAAGTTATTTGAATGAGCTCACCTGAATTCCTACAATTTGATCACAAATCACCGAGTTTTGGCACATCTCTGATACTATGAAGCTACTTCATTAAAGTAAACATTCTGTTTTGAATCACTATCGAAACCCGTATTTAACAAAGTTCTCAAAATAGTCTATACTACATAATATTATAAAAAAGTAACTTTTCTATATGTTTGTTGTGAATGGGCAATGGGCTCAATAACTATTGAATAAATTTCAAAAATATTTTCACCTGTCGAAAGTTATACTACCGCGTAACATAGGCCAAGTTTTATACCAATATTCTCATGAGAAAGGGATCTACGTGAGTAAAATGTTCTACAAAAATGATTGTTTTTAGTAGATCTTATAAATAATCTGGACACCATATATCTATCTTTCATAAATAAGTCAAAATTTGGCATTTTGTATGAAAATAATATAGAAAATTAAATGGTGATTTTCGAGCATCATTATGAGACAAGCGTTTGAATCTTTACTAATGAAATTTGTTCCTCTTCTTCGTAATCTTTTTCTTATCCTCCATGCTGTCCAGTCTTGAGCTATCTGAAAACATCTATTTCCCGCATTTTGCCTTATATCATTAAGTCATCTTCTCTGTGGTATACCCTAACTTCCTTTTTTATTGTTTGCGAACGATCTCAAGTTATTCAAGATTATAAAGACCTTACACCATTGTTTTTTGTTGCAAGAAGATCTCAACAATGTTGCTAGATGGTGTATCGATAATACAATGCATTTCAATATCGAAAAATGTAATGTGATAAGATTTTTCAGAATCAAGTCTCCGATTCAGTACGATTATTAATAATAATAATAAACAATCTTTATTTCAAATGATCCTTACACAAAAAACAAGTGAAATTGTGTCAACATGTACAAAAATATTCCCTAAGTCTTATTATTATTAACAGTTCTTTATTGGAATAATCCAAAAGGCCATCGACCGAAGTCCTTCAGCCAGTTTTGAAAACAAAATATGGTATGTTAACAAATATTGAAAGAAATTAATTGCATACAAATGTAAAAAAAAAAAAATTAGTTTTTTATGAACAGTGAACTATGGTGTTACGGACAACTTTTGGAGTTCTTCCCATATGGTGTTCGGCGGTGTCTTTCTGTTGGGTCTTCTGTTTGGATCTCTTTCAATGCTGTGTAGTAAAGCGGATATTTGAAAATTATCGAAATTATTAGAATTATTATGCCGAGGAAATACGTTAAATTCAAAGAGTGATCGCGCCATATGTAAACTGATCTTATCTTAGCATAAGGATGTTTTGTTTTCCAATCAATGCTTTTCTCAGTTACCGTCTCCAGACGTCTCGACACTACGTTGGTGAAATCGATATATCTTTCACGGATAAGAAGAATACATTTAGATACGGGGAAATCTTGGCTTATCTGAGTTCAGTAAATACTTTTTGGTCACATTGACACAGCAGAAAATCCGTCCGGCTGTAGGCAAAATCGAAGTATGGTTCTTGCTGAGACTGCATAAAAATCTAGTTTGAACTGAGGTTGAAGGTCTGTTGGCGAAAAATGAAGAAGGATAAAAAATCTTTTAACCAATGATCTAATTGGCGTGGTATCTTGTGGAATTGTTGGGGCGGTCTTAAGAGAAGTACGAGGTTACGATTTTTGTGGAGGAAAAGGAAGAAGTCAGTATCGCTTAGGGTCTCTTATTGAGAGAGGTTGAGAATTAGAACGTCGGTCGCGAAACCAGACTTAGATTAAAACAATTTCTTTTGAAGATCAGAGTAATTTTTTTAAAGGTTGAATCAAGAATAAAGGAAATTTAGTAGATGATAGAGAGTTAAAGGAATTTTAAGTTTTTTTTTTGAAGAAGGAATTGTTTTAACTCTAAGAACGGTTGAAATAGGTCAGAAACAGTAAAATAGGAATTTTTTGGGATAAAGTTAGAATTTGTTTTTTGAATCTCTTTGGAATAAATTAGGTTAGATCGGAGTTCGCGGATCGGGAGTGAAGTGTTATATAAGGAATTACACGTTTTCGAGTGAACAGTTTGAAAAAGAATTAAAAACTAGGTTTAGGCAGGGCCTAAAATACTTACCTAGCATCGTGGGATAAGGGCAAGTTTTTGGCTATTTATTTTTTGGTTTATTTGTTGATGTTTGAATGTTTTTTTTTTTAATGAAAATAAGTTTATTTGAGTAGTCCTGATTCTCCCAAATTCAAGGTTGATATATTGTTTCGTTTGTTTGAATAACAGATTATTTGAGACATTTTCTTTGTTTTATAAAATTTTGGCCGTTGAGTCAACATTTCAAGGGATATTGTAACTTTGGTTATTTTTTTATTTTGCTTTATTATATTTAATTTAAAATTTAAATCGATTTTCATTGACCCAATAAACTAATTCCTGTCCCTAGAGAAAGAAATTCAACTAATAAGACCTGTCCATTAAAGCGACAGGCCGGACTCACATAACATCTTAGTGAATTTACATAATTTATTAATTCTCCGAGACCTCCGGAAAACCGCTCTTCCAGGGGTTAAAAGAACATCTCAACCGGAGATAAGTGAACGATTGGTCAACATTCTCCGACCAACCCGTTCATGACAAATTGGTGACAGCTTAAGGGATATTAGTTGATTTTTGTTTCTCTGGGATAATATGACAAATTGGTAATAGCTTAAGAGATAATACTTGATTTTTTTTTCTGTCTGGGATCGGATATTTTTCAAAAAGTTAATTTTTGGTAGTTGAAATTTTGAGGATTGATAACATTGAAGTATTAGAGTATAGTTTGAGAAAGAAGCTGTTGAATTGGGAGACTTTTGGATGAATAGACCTTGTATTCTTTGTGTATGATCGATATTTTGGAATTTGAATTATTTTGAGTGTATTGTTGTTTTTATCAGGGGTGAAAACATTTAATTTTGTTGAGGTGGAGGACTGTGTCGGATTCTGATTTTTTTATATTTAGGTATGTTATTTAGGAAGTTGCAGAAAATCAGCTGTTGGGCCTGAATCATATTTTAGCTAATTTTTCGTTGAACGTTCATTTTCTAAATCAACTAGAAGTAGAAGTGAATAAATAATTTTCATAATTAATTAGAGGTATTTGTTTTGAGACATTTTTCAATTTTCAAAATTTGATAAAGAGTTTCAAATAGACATTGAAGTCAGATTTGTGCTAGTTTTGGAATTTACAGTTTTCGGTGTTAGAAAGAAATTTAGGGATTTTCAGGAAAAGGTCAGACAGTTGATCAACGTGGGATACCAAATATATAAGGGTGAAGGTAAAATATAGTATTGGTTATATCATTTTTATTATTTTTTTTTGATATTCAATTTTAATTAAAAATGTCGATTACACCTCCTCTACCTGGTACTTCAAGTTCAGTTAATGCGCCAGGCGTAAATCCACCTGTGAATCCGGCAATAGTAAATATGCAACGTTATTCGCTAGGAATGATGTCGACTACCTTGGAAAATTTTTCAGGAAAAGAAGCTTTGAGATATTTTGATAAATTAGAACTAAGGGCAAAATTAGAAGGATGGAGTGAGGACGAAACCCTCACTCTATTGAAACTGAAGTTGGTAGGCGAAGCATACAGTTATTTTAAATCAGATGTTACTTTAAATTTATTGACTTATGCAGAATTAAAATTGAGACTAACTGAAAAATTTATGTCGCAAAAATTACCGGGGGAATGTCAGTGGAATTTGAGTAGATGTATACAAAGACAAGATGAGGATGTATCTTCATTTTGTACCAGATTAAGAACAATAGGCGCGGAATTATTAACTGAAGATTTGGTAGGAGCGACGAAAGAGGAAGAATTGGGTATAAGAAAGATAAATAGGAATTTGATTTTAAATCAGTTTAAAATGGGACTTCGAAAAGATATTATGAAAGAGGTTGGTATGTTTTTGTTACTAGAAAAAAATTTGGATTTAGAGAAAGCGGAAGAATTGGTAAAATTACATGAAATGAAAAATAGAATTATTCAGGGATACAGGTCATTTAATTCAAAAATATCGGTAATTGAATGTGAAATAACTTGCCAATTATGCGAGAAGAAAGGACATATTGCGAAAAATTGTAGGAATACTGGATTAAGTGGTGGAAAAAGAGGACAAAAAGTTGAGAATATTTGTTTTTCGTGTGGTCAATCAGGTCATTTCGCAAGGGAATGTAGGAATAATGCGAGAGCGATACATAAAACTCAAGGAGTGCGAAATATCGATAATCAGCCGGGGCGCTGGGTAACGGAATGTGCTAGGAATGATCGTGAGATAGAACCAGGAGGACGAAAGGATTTTGACATTGGGACGATACATATTAATAGAGATTTTTCACGAAAAATAAATTTGCCATTCGAAAAGACGAAAAAGACTATAGAGATGAGAAAGGAAGTTGAATCGTGTAATCAGGGAACAAGTAATATGGGATCATGGGGAAAATTTGAAGAGAATCGTGTAAATCGAGTTAGGTCGGAGAAACTAAGCGAGAAAGAGAAATTGCCGGTAAATACGTGTAATAAGGATGTCGATACTCAGAACGGATTGCGTTCTCCAAAAATACGGCTACCTAGAAGAGAAATTAGGGAACGTACGGTCCTGGTTATTCCGGAAGTAAATTCGGCAGGAATGCATGACGTACCACATTTGATAAAATTAAGTATCAACGGAAAGATAGGTGTTTGTTTAATAGATACAGGAGCAGCGGTGTCTCTCGTAAAAAGAGGATTGATTTCAAGAGACGAGGTCAATGAATACGGTGTTGATTGTGACTTAACAAGCGTATCAGGTCATAATGTACGTACCTGGGGTACGGCGAATATTGGGGTGAGTCCAATAGGAGAAGGACTGAAGATAGATTGTACGGTCATATTAGTGGATGATGAAACATTAGGAAACGTTGATATAATACTAGGTAGGGATTTTCTTAAGGAAAATCAAGCGCATATTAAGTATGAACACGAACCATCGGTAATTATGTGGGGAAGAGAGTTTAAATTTATGAATAAAGATTTGAATGAATGTATATATACAGGGGATAGATATACAGAGGAGAAGAAAGAGAAAATACAAGTTAATCACTTCAGGGTAAGGCAGGTTAGTTTGGAAAAACAAGGTGAAAGAGAGAAATTGCAGGTAAAAACGGAGGTCGGTACTCAAACGGAAAATTACGAGGAGAAGAGAAATTTGGCGATGAGAGATATAGGCATTCAAGTGGAAAATATAGCGGAATTTGAAACAAAGGGTTTTTCAAAACGAGAAGAGATTAATCAATCAGATAGCGATATTGAAGAAATAAGCGTTGACGAAACGATAGGGATGACAGAAAGAGATGAGAAAAAAATCCGTGGAAAAGGAAAAATTTCGAAGCAAAATATTACAAGTACGAAATCTCGGGAATTAACTGAGCCAATAAAAAAAGTAAAATCTTATAGAGTTGAGAAATTTGACGAAAATACAGTGGTTCCTCAATTTGACGTAGGGGAATTAGTTTATTTGAAAAAAATGTCGGCGAAACAGGGTATATCAAAAAAGTTAATGGAACCTTGGGTAGGACCTTGTAGGATCGTGGAATTGCTTGGTCCGATGACCTATAGAATTAGGAAATGTGGGGGTAGAGAGGAACAAGTCGTTCATGTAAATAGATTGAAACTTTATAGAGTTAGAAATGAATTTGAGACGGATATAGAAGAACCCGACGTTTCGGAGAAAGTAGATACGGACGGTAGCGATACCGAGTCAGATGAGGAGCGTACTGAGATAAGAGAATTTTCGCCAATGATGATTCCGATGTGGAACCGAGCGCAATTTGAAAATGAGGAACAAGAAGAAAGTGAGGAAATAGAGGACGAGGAAATCCCTCTACGTAGATCGACTAGAGTACGTCGCCCACCGGATCGATGGGGTTGGGATTAATAGATAACGGTACATACAGATAAATCCATTGTAATATAGATTATTCATATTTTGGTAAATTTTTCGACATTTTGGATAGGTAATGGAAATTTTGGTGATTTTTTTTTTGTGTGACAAATTATGGAAACTTTGTTTTTTTTTTGGAGACTTTTGATAATTGCGTAGAATGATTGATAATTGATAATATTGGTGAAATTTGATTAATTTTATTTCAGATTAGGAAACTTGGGGAAGTATAGCGAAGTGAAAATTGTAGGTTAGGTGTAGTGTAGGCTGTTCGGGAGATAAGATAATTATTTTTTTTTGCAATTTTTTGGATGATATAAAACAGAGTTTGCTTTCAATTTCAAAATTTATCGGGTAACGTGGGACACTAGTCCTTCAGGGAATTGAGTCAACCCTGCCCAACGTGAGATTCAGGTGGCTCCTTCTTTCCTTCTCCTTATTGGTCTTTCCTGGACGATCATAGGACTGCTGCGATTGTTCGTTAGAACCCCGCGATCGTCCCCCTCGTTGTGCTCTTCCACGGCCTCTGGGCTCCTTATGGGTCTTTCCTTCTCCTTATTGGTCTTTCCTGGACGATCATAGGACTGCTGCGATTGTTCGTTAGTTTCCCGCGATCGTCCCCCTCGTTGTGCTCTTCCACGGCCTCTGGGCTCCTTATGGGTCTTTCCTGTCTCGACCTGATCCTTGGCCTCTACTATACTGCCCTTCACCTTGTTGGCCACCTCTATATTGACCGCCACTTCGATTATGCCCCCCCTTGTACTTCCACTTCCGTCTACTTTTATCCTTTTTTTTTTTTTTTTTTTTTTTTTTGGGAGATTTATAGAGAAAATGAAATCTCACAAAGTGTTATTTGGAAATTCAAACGAATATGGAACATTTGAAATAGCCATAGGATGTAGTGAAGTGGATCTGTAGTGTACCCTTGTTCAATGAGATTAGAAGTAAATGAGTATTAATTATTTTGAACAACGACAGAATGAAGTAAGGTGGATTTATAGCGTAATATTTCTATGGAATAATAAGTAGATGGATATTAAAACTTTGGAATGACGATAGAATAAAGTAAGAAGAATAAATTGATTATATTAGATTTGAGGATAATGAGTCTTTTCAAAATTTTGGTGAGAAATTAGAAATGAGAAATGAAAAATAATATGAGAGACATATATATATATATATATATATATAAAAGTAAAGGATATCGGATTTTTGCTGAATATACCGGATTTGACTTAAATACTATTGATTGTGACATCGTCTTGTATGAAAAAGGATGATGGGGTCTTTTTGAACCTTTTCGACCTGAAGAAAAAGTTCCATGCCCTGATTCTTGTGTCTTTGGTCTCGGACACAAGATGACTTAAATTGGTCTTAACCATGCTTATATTTTTCGGTTTAGAGACAACAAATTGCTCAAAAAGATAATAAAGTACGCATATACTTTGTATATGCGTACAGAAATTTTCAAATATTGAGATTTTGAGCGCTATAGAGTGGGCATGTCCGGGCTTCGGCTGGGTGATGATAGTTGTCGTTGAGACGACATCCTCACCCCTCTTCTATTACCGATTAGTTTGTAGAAGTGGCCTTCAGCAGCCGAATGCCCTTTAAGTTTTTCATGATAATGATAAGATTATTATCAAATAATTTCCTCAGATGATTGAGATGAATAGTAGAAGAGAGTAACTGTTAAAAAAAGGTGGTAGGTTGTCGACAAGAGTTTATACTCAGAGTAGGATATAGTTATATTGATTTTTTTTATTTTGTTTTAACGAAAAAAAAAAGGAAGAGAGATGTTTTTCTGTTTTATTTTGAAAATTTGAGGTGGTTATGTTTAGTTACTATTGAATGAAAAATTTGAGATAAGTTTATTGTTTTGATATTTGTAAATAATTTTTTTGAAAGAATGTAATTTTATATAGGGGACTACGAGACGCCACCAAGATGAGCTTCACGTTAGTCAAAGGGATAACCTTTTTCCTATCTTTATGCCTTGGTACCCAAGCTTTAATAGCTTACGATTGTTCCGATAAAAATGCCGAAATTTCAGCGGTGTCTATTCGTGACGTCGCGGAGTGTCCGACCGTAGAGACAACCTATAAAAGTGAACCCGTTCAAATAAAAGTATTACAAAAAGATGAAATTAAATTACGACATGTGTGGACCTGTTGTGTTGAACTAACTCGAATAATTATGCATTGTGGAATGCATAGTCACAGTTCAATCGTGACCGGGGGTATATCAAACTCTATCCATCGTTTGGGTGCAGAAGAGTGTAGATCCATCCACCGCTATAGAATGTTAAAATTGTATCATCAAGAAATAGGAGGAATAAATTTGAATGGCACGACTTCAGCCTCCCTCACTATAGGGGGAGCGCTGAATTCTGATGGGACATGTAAAGGGACAACGTATCAGGAAAATGGGCAATCATGGCAAGATGTTGTTATTGTTGCTTCTGTAAAAATCAAAGTTTCGGACTATGAAGCGAAGGTGAAAATTGAGGAAAATGAAATTAGTTTATTAAGAGGCATTGTGTGTCCGTTTATGAAAGGATATTGTTTTGATACCACAGCTGGGGAAGTAACATGGGATAGTGAACCTCTTACGACTTGTGAAGAATCACTAAGCTTACTCTATTTGGGCCGAGCAGAAAGAATTTCAAATCAAATTACTACTGAACAATTTTTGGTTATAGAAGATAGTACTAAAGTGTTTGCTTTAACGTTGATAAAGAAGATTATGATATGTCAATTAGAGATATGGCAGACTGAACACCCTAGAATTTTGGTTATTGAAGGAAAACAACGTGATAAAATTACTCCGAAAATAAATATTCTACCTCACAATGCAGATTTGATGGCTTATGTTAATAGTAAATTTTTTTATGTAGAACAAGCTTATAATAGAAAATTGGATCAATTATATACAGATACCGTCCATCGACGATGTCTTATACAAAGAGAAATACTTAAAAACCGCCTTTTGATGGCTCCATTAGTACCAAACACGTTAAGCCAATTAGTACGAGAAGGAGGAGGATATGTTGGACGAGTATTAGGAGAAGTACTTTACATCATGCGGTGTGTACCTCGGACAGTAGAAATAAGAAGATCGAAGAAATGTTACAATGAATTACCTATTTTAGTGAATAATCAATCAAAATTTATGGCCCCAGTTACAAGAATTATTCAAAATTATGCAGAAGAGATAGATTGTAATGGTTTGATGCCTCCCCTTTATTGGATAGATGAACAATGGATGGGATTAAGCCCCTACCCCACAGCAAAGAAGTCACCAGAAAAACTTATACCTGATTCAAATTCGAAATTAAAATTTAACCCTATTCAACCGATTGGAGCTCTTGGAATTTATACACAAGATGAGATAATGAATGCCCAAAGAATTTTAAATTTTGGAATAGAACGTAAAGCAGTTGAAAATATCATAGCACGACGAGTAGCAGGATTGGAAACATCGGATCAAGGATTTTCTACAATCCATATGTTTGACCCAGCAGAAATGAAAGAGTTAGCTCATAATACTATACGTCAAATTTGGGGATGGTTTACCGATTTAGGAATATTTATGAGTGGATTGATGGGATTTTATGCTATATTTAGGATGATTAAGTATGGACTTGGAGTCTTACTAAATGGATTACATTTATATAAATTATTTGGATGTGGAATAATGATATTAGCTAGTTTTTGGAATACTCTTTCGGTATTTGTGACGAATCGACATCATGCCCGGCAAGAAAATTTAAGAAATAATCAGGAACCAAATGAAGAAATTTTAGATTCACCTCCCATTTCGACATTATACCCTAGTTTAGCTGCATCGGCACCACACTGGACAGAAGGACAGAATGCTGGTAGTGCCACAGATCGTTCGTTACCGGTATAAACTTGTATAAACTAAAAGTATTGAGTGATGGACTAGAGAATAACGCGAATCGTCTAAAGACATGTTAATTCATACCCCCTCCCCCCCTTTTTACCTCTAACTTCCTTAAGGTTACTCCCGTGACTAAGAACAGAGTCAAGAAAGGACCAGAGTATCATTTCACTAGATAATCTTAGGAAGCAGTATTATGGAACCAGGAAGTGCCGCGATAGTGAAATTTTGAAATCCCGAAAAGTGAACAAACTCCATGCTGGAGTTAGTGAAGTGCATAAGAGAAAAATATTTCGAATTGATTTGATTGTTTTGATTTTTTTTTTGTTTTATTACATATTAGGATTTGGATTTTATCTTTTTCATTGTATTTGAGTAAATAATATTTGATATGAATTATTGAATAATGTCGGAAAACATACCACCATAGACTTTAAGACCTTAGGGTAGGTAGAGATGATATAGTTTCTCTTTAAGGTTAGTTTTTGAAAAGTTGGTTAATAGGTTTTTGTTTTATTTTGTATCTGTTAGTAAGCAGTTTGATATAGGATAATGATGAGTTTTTAGTTTAAGAATGAAAAATTTAAATTACTTTGAGTCAGTATCATTTTGATATAGGAGTTACAGTTATTGTGATTATTGGAGAGGAAGGACTATTAAACTAATAAGGATGAAAGTAAGGGAAAAGTTATGGCATCCGATGCCACAACTTTTTCGGAGAAGGGTGTGATGTAGTAAAGCGGATATTTGAAAATTATCGAAATTATTAGAATTATTATGCCGAGGAAATACGTTAAATTCAAAGAGTGATCGCGCCATATGTAAACTGATCTTATCTTAGCATAAGGATGTTTTGTTTTCCAATCAATGCTTTTCTCAGTTACCGTCTCCAGACGTCTCGACACTACGTTGGTGAAATCGATATATCTTTCACGGATAAGAAGAATACATTTAGATACGGGGAAATCTTGGCTTATCTGAGTTCAGTAAATACTTTTTGGTCACATTGACACAGCAGAAAATCCGTCCGGCTGTAGGCAAAATCGAAGTATGGTTCTTGCTGAGACTGCATAAAAATCTAGTTTGAACTGAGGTTGAAGGTCTGTTGGCGAAAAATGAAGAAGGATAAAAAATCTTTTAACCAATGATCTAATTGGCGTGGTATCTTGTGGAATTGTTGGGGCGGTCTTAAGAGAAGTACGAGGTTACGATTTTTGTGGAGGAAAAGGAAGAAGTCAGTATCGCTTAGGGTCTCTTATTGAGAGAGGTTGAGAATTAGAACGTCGGTCGCGAAACCAGACTTAGATTAAAACAATTTCTTTTGAAGATCAGAGTAATTTTTTTAAAGGTTGAATCAAGAATAAAGGAAATTTAGTAGATGATAGAGAGTTAAAGGAATTTTAAGTTTTTTTTTTGAAGAAGGAATTGTTTTAACTCTAAGAACGGTTGAAATAGGTCAGAAACAGTAAAATAGGAATTTTTTGGGATAAAGTTAGAATTTGTTTTTTGAATCTCTTTGGAATAAATTAGGTTAGATCGGAGTTCGCGGATCGGGAGTGAAGTGTTATATAAGGAATTACACGTTTTCGAGTGAACAGTTTGAAAAAGAATTAAAAACTAGGTTTAGGCAGGGCCTAAAATACTTACCTAGCATCGTGGGATAAGGGCAAGTTTTTGGCTATTTATTTTTTGGTTTATTTGTTGATGTTTGAATGTTTTTTTTTTTAATGAAAATAAGTTTATTTGAGTAGTCCTGATTCTCCCAAATTCAAGGTTGATATATTGTTTCGTTTGTTTGAATAACAGATTATTTGAGACATTTTCTTTGTTTTATAAAATTTTGGCCGTTGAGTCAACATTTCAAGGGATATTGTAACTTTGGTTATTTTTTTTATTTTGCTTTATTATATTTAATTTAAAATTTAAATCGATTTTCATTGACCCAATAAACTAATTCCTGTCCCTAGAGAAAGAAATTCAACTAATAAGACCTGTCCATTAAAGCGACAGGCCGGACTCACATAACATCTTAGTGAATTTACATAATTTATTAATTCTCCGAGACCTCCGGAAAACCGCTCTTCCAGGGGTTAAAAGAACATCTCAACCGGAGATAAGTGAACGATTGGTCAACATTCTCCGACCAACCCGTTCATGACAGCTGTAGGTTTTCAATATATCTGTATTACTCTGCTTTACCGCGAATTTTTTCCAGAGATTTTTTATTCGTTCTTCAATTGGTATTATCTTAGTCATCTGGTATAACAGGCTGTTGGGAGGTTTATACAAGGAGTTCCTGGGGTGTCTCATTTTAGTGATTCCCCTGAGCGATGTGGTCTCTGCGGTACTAAGGATCTTCCTGACAGTTTTATTACTGGTGATGTAGATTGGATGACAGTATTCCAACAGAGGGCGGCATATTGTTTTATAAATATGAGCCGCTGTTTTGGTGCTTTTTCATTTGTTCTTGTAGGTTAAGGATCTAAAATGCTTACTCCTGTTGATACATTTCTTCTTGTTGTGTATTGTGTGACTCATCAGAGACAATTTGTGGTCCAGCTCAACACCTAGATATTTGGCACTATTTTTGCAAGCGATGTTGGAGTTTGCCAGAACCATTTCAGGCGAGTTCGGAGTAATGTTGTGATGAAATATGACAAACTGAGATTTTTCTGGGTTTATACGTAGCCTCCATGTGTTGAACCATGTTAATATCGAATCTAATAGAAGCTGCAGATTGTCTATTGTTTTTCTAAGAGTTTTGTTGTGACTAATGAGTGTGTGGTCGTCAGCGAATTGCAGCACATACAGGTTTTTGTCAAAGTGCTTGGGGTTATGGTTATAGATGTCAAACAAATAAACCTTACTAAGCAGTGTTGCAAGTGGAGAGCCTTGTGGAACACCCTGTTCACTGTGAAATATTGTAGATAAGCAGCCATTCACTCTCACCTGAAAGGTGCAATTCATCAGGTAGGCTCTTATGAGCCAGATTAAGTGCGCTCGGCATTCCAACAATTTAAGATTGTATAGAAGACCCCTATGCCAAATGCTATCAAAAGCTTTTGTAATATCCAGGAATAAATTATTATTTATTATTATTTTTTTTTCTGAAGATCCCACGACATGATGTAGTTCTTCCCAAATTGAAAACTATTCTTATTGCCTTCTTTTGAAGTATGAAAAGAGAAGTCATATTTCCTGATCCAAAGAATATTATTCCAAATCTTAATCTAGATTCTATTGTAGCATGATATATAGTCTTCAATGTGTTAGCTTTCAAATATCTGGCAACGACCTTCAATCCATAAACTGCCGATGAAATCTTCTTTGCGACATACTCAATTTGATATTTCCAATTCAATTCACAGTCAATGTAAACTCCAAGAAACTTTACACATTCATCAATTTTAAATGTTTGGTCATTCAATTTTATGCTACTTGGGTTATCTATGCCTGATCTGATGTGGTGAAACATTAAAACATTGGTCTTTTCCTTATTTAGTATCAGATTATTATTGCTGAACCAAGAATTGGCTAGTGCCAGTACTTCTGAAGCTGTTTCCTTTAATTCTGGCCATTGGTTTTCAATAATCAAAATGCTGGTATCATCAGCATAATTGACCATTGTCCCCTTGTAGTTAACTCCTTCTATTTCTTCTCCAAACTCACTGATATATATGAGGAAGAATATTGCGCCTGCTACACTTCCTTGTCCAATCCCAAATTCAATGATCATCTGTGTGATCTAATTGTTTCTCCATTCGCTTGTATCTCAACCATTGGTGTCCTATCCTCAAAATATGATTTTACCCATTCTAAAGCTTGTCCTCTCTCTAATCCAGCTTCTTTCCAGTTTTTCAAGAAGTTTATCAGCATGGATACAGTCAAAAGCTTTGGATAAGTCCAGAAATAAACCCAAAGACTCTCAAAAGCATCTAATATATTTTTGATGAACTGGTATACTGCTGTTTGTATTGATCTTCCCTTTAGAAAACCATGCTGATTTTTGGATATTACATTGCTATCCAGCATAAAGTTCACTAGCTGTCTACAGAAAGCCATCTCAAATATTTTGGAAAAAGATGGTAGTATCCTTATAGGACGGTAATTTTCATAATTAATTGGGTCTCCTTTTTTGTTAATGAGTTTCATTATTGCTGTTTTTAACTTTTCGGAGAAAATTCCAAGTTTCAATAATTTATTGACTATGTATTCTAATGGATCTTCAATTTCATCTATGGTTTGTTTTATTAGCTTATTTGAGATACCATCTACACCCTGTGTTTGCTTATTTTTCATGCATTTCACAATATCCCTTAGTTGCTCTTTGCTTATTTGTTTGAGATACGTAGATTTATACAGTATTCTTTGACTGGAATAAGCGTTGTTCATTTTTATGTTGGCAGTTAAATTTGAAGCCATTTCAATGAAGTATTCATTCAATTCATTAGCAGTTTGCATAGGATCATTCTTTATGGGTAATTCTCAGTCTGCCTCATTTGCTTTTATGGATTTCACGACTGACCATAATGCTTTATTTTTATTGTCGGATGCTGCTATTTTTTGCTCATATATTTGATGTTTTTGTTCAACTAATTCCCTATCATATTGGGACTTTATTTCTTCGTATACATTTTTCAATGATGGATTATACTGAGTAAGAACCAACAGCAGATCTAATTTGTCTTTAAGTTTTATCATAGTATGGCTCGATTTTGCTTAAACTTGTCATGAGTTTTATCAATTTTTATTTTCCTCATTTCTTATATTATGAGTTCAAATTTTCTTATTAAACATTTGGAAATTCATCTTGATCATAAATTAGATTTCACTCAACATATATTTATTATTCTCCAGACAGCTTTAAAGAAAGTAGGATTTATCAAAAAAAAACTTAGGGATTTCCACAATTTTTCTTCTTCTTCTTCTCAAATCACTTATTGATGATTTAATGGGTTCGCATTTAGCATGTACCCAGATTGGTAGCTTACTCTGTGTTTGATTGATTTCTTATTTTCTCTGACTTTCCCACCCTCAAAAACCCAGAGAGAATAAAGGATAAGGTTGGGTTATTTTCATATGAGGGATCAAACATCCAATGTTAGTAGGTATCTACTGTATAAACAAGATTCTTCTATATCTTTCATCAATCTGTTGAATCCATTTTAAATTTCTATTTTACCTATTTTACAAATATTGCTTATATTTTAATATCTGAACATTCCAAAAATTCATTCAATATTTGAACTATATCAATGCTATCTGTAAAGATTACTTCATAAATATTAATGGGCCTTTGAATCTCAAACTTTTCGAGTTTTGTGTATAATGTATTAATATTGTGTACATTCAGGTTACATTCAAAAAATACATGCACCAACGATCCAACTTTACCGCATTCACAATTGGGTGAGGAATTGATTTTGATCGTATATAAATGTTCTGGTGTCAAACAATGTCCTGATCGTAATCTCATCATAGTTGTAATGTGTTTTCTTGTCAAATTATTTTTTAATAGTTTATATGGCTTATCAATTGTACATTTTTTATCCCGATTACGCATGTGAGTGTATGTTCTTCCCTTATTTCTACCCCACTTTTGTAGTGTTCTGATCCAATTTTCCCTTATTTTATCCTTGATAATATTGTACATAAATTGTGGACCTCCCTTGTAGTTTAATAATTCACCGTGTCTACCTTTATTTGCAAGTTGATCTGCTTTATCGTTTCCTATTATTTCTGAATGACTCGGTATCCAAACTCCCTTTATGATCTTGTTATCATTACTTAAATCTGCCCATATCTGCTTAACCGTTGCTGTGATGGTATCTATTGATGAGTCTAACTTCCAATTTTTTAAAGTTAATAATGCACTTAATGAATCCGAGAAAATGACTGCTTTGGTAATATTTTGATTTTTAATTATTTCTAACGCTTTTCCAATTGCTAATAATTCCGCTGAATAAATTGACCAGTATGAAGGTAGTTTTCTGCTATATTCTAAAGGTAGAGACGGTGAGTATATTCCTATTCCTACACTTATGTTACCGTTAATATTTTTTAATGAGGCATCAGTATAAAAACTCTGAAAATTTTCAAATTTATTCTCGCAATAATTTTTAAATTTAATCTTTGTATCAGGTTCTTTTTTTCCAAAATCTGGAATATCTATATCACATTGGGCCGAATGTTGTATATAATCCAAGGAATAAAACGGAATTTGTTCTGCTCTGTAAATGTTGTTTTTAAATTCTCTAACGTTTTGAAGGGCTGTTAAATATGCTGGTTTGTATTTTTTATTCCAGAAATGTTGATGTGAATTTAATTTATTAATTTGATCTATTATAATATTATTTTTAACTTGTAAATTTTTTAAAATATATTTTGAGGCTAATAATTCTCTTCTTTTTTCAAGTGTTGTTTCTCCGCTTTCCGCTAAAATAATGTTAATTGGGGTTGATCTCATATATCCCATTGCTGTTCTAATTCCTTGATAATGTATCGAGTTCATTTTGTTGATAGTTGTTTTAGATCCACCGTATATCATAGAGCAGTAATCCAAATGTACTCTGGATATCGCTTTGTATAAATTTAGTAAACTTTGTGGTTGGGCACCCCACCAAGTCTTACACAGGCACTTTACTATATCAATTCCCCTTTTCGCTTTACAATTTGCCTGCTCAATTTGCAATGACCATTCCAATTTTGGATCGAGGATAACCCCCAAATATTTTACTTGATTTTTCCACATAATATTTTGATTACCAATTGTTAAACATGGAAGTATTTTTGGTGTTTTTTTTCGTGCAAACAACATCGCGTACGTTTTTTCAACTGAGATTATTAAATTTCTTGATGAGAGGAAAGAATCAATGTTATCCAGAGTTTTAGTGATCTTGTCATAAATATCGCCTTTATCTGATCCGGTACAAATTATATACTTATCATCTGCATATTGACCTATTTCGACCCCTTTAACTTTACATTTTATTACATTTTTTACATATAGGTTGAAAATAAACGTGCTTAGTTTAGACCCTTGCAATATTCCTTTACTATTGAAATAAGGACCCATAATTCTGTTCTCCCTTGTGCATTGAATATACATTTCTTTGTTATTTAGTAAATGATCTATAATGCCTATGATATCCGATGGTATATTAATTTCACGTAAATCTTCCAATAATATATCTATATTTACACTGTCATATGCCCCTTTTATGTCCAGGAATACTACTACTGTGAATTTTTTTTCGGCAAACCCTGTATAAATCCGTGAAGTCAAATATACCAAACTATCGTTAACCGATTTCATTCTTCTGAATCCGAACATTAACTTATTTTGATTGAAACTTTTTTCAATTATATTTTCTATTCTATTTTTTATTAAGCTTTCTAATATTTTGATGCTACATAGTGATAAAGCAATTGGACGAATACTATCCATATTTAACAGCGGCTTATTGGGTTTATTGAATGGTAATACTAAAATTTTGTTTTGACCTTTAATGTTAACTGGGTTTTTTAATATTTCATTCATTATATTCAAAAATTTTATTTTTAATTTTTTACTTAAGTTAGTATACATATCATATGTTAATGCATCTAAACCCGGGCTTGAGATCTTCCTATTTTTGAGAGCCAATTCTAATTCAAAAAAACTGAAGGGGTTGGATTGATTTTGTTCCGAAATGTTTTCTTTTCTTATTTGTGATATTTTTGTGTTGATAGGTTTGGATAGATTGGTCATTAATTGATCTAATATTTCTTCTGTAGGTAGGTTTTTAACATTGATGTTCGATTCATGATTTTTGAATTTTTTAATAGATTTCCATGCAGATGTGAGAGGTAAAAAATTTATATTTTCACAGAACTTTGTAAATGAATCTTTCTTTTTTTTTTCATTATTAATTTTACTTTAGCTCTTGTATTATTTGCTTTAATATATAGTTCTTGAGTAGGGTTGTTACTATATTCTCTAATTATATCCCGTCGCAATTCTATCATATTTGATAGTTCTTCATCCCACCAGATAGCTCTATATTTATTATTATAAGATATTTTTTTTGTTGGAAATTTTTCTTCTGCACTGTGAATTAATAATTTGTTGAATTCATCTAAATTGTGACAATCTGAGTATTCTAATTCATTTTCTATCTTAGTATTATACCCTTCCCAATCAGCCTTCTCCGTTTTAAATTTTTTTGTGGTGAAATAAAGATTTGTAGCTATCGATTTATTACCTACATTTATCTCTATTAAAATGGGGAAGTGATCACTTTGCGCTGGATCGAATAATACCGTCCATGAACATTTATTTGCCAAATTCAAGGAAACAATACTTAGGTCTGGGGCGCTATTTCCTATTTGGGGTGGTGTACACCTGGTTACTGTACCATCATTCAAAACAATTAATTCTTTTTCATCTAGCATTTCGTCAATGACCTTACCATTAAAGTTTCTAGTGTGGGATCCCCATCTGGGACTTTGTGCATTAGCATATATTTGGTTCCGATCTGTTTTATTATTTCGTTAAGATTACTTGCTTTTAGCTTGATATTTGGTGGATTATATAAATTTACTATTACAATACCATTTATTCTTACTGCTTGGTATTGAAAATTGGGAGAACACACACTCACATGTATTGTAATTTCCTTATACATTATATTACTATTAATTAGGAAGGCTATACCTCCCTTACCGTCATCTCTATCTTTCCTTAGAATATTGTAATTTGAGATTTTAAGCTTTTTACTTTCCCGCAGAAATGTCTCTGATAAAGCGACAACTTCCGGATTATACTGCTGAAGTTTTCCCGTGAGATCCAAAAAATTTGTGTTAATCGACCTAATATTCCACTGTAGTATTTTCAACGTCTTCCTATTCATGTTTTTGATTTATTTATTAGATGTTTTATTTACTGTTATAATATTTAAAATTTAAAATTGATGAGGATACTTAAGTATTTGATTTTTTATGTATTAACGCTTGCGTGTGAATTTCATTACTGTATTCTTCAAATTCTACATTATTTTCTTGAGTTGCATTATAGTTTGATGAGGAACTATTTTGAGAAAATTCCGAATAACATTCTAAAACTTCCATATCTACTGAATTATTATCATCTTCATTTACTTTTGATTTAGGTTGTGACCAATCTGATAATTTATTTTTTTTATAATTTGGGGTATATTGGACAAGACAATCTTCAATTTCCTTTTCATTATAACCTGGCTTACTTTTCTGTGGTCTATTTTTGGTTTTAACTGTTGTAATTTTTTTTTGTTTAAGATCGTTTTGATTTTTCAACCCTTGTTTTATGTAAGTATTACCATTTGAACTTGTTTTTTGCGCATATGTAACTTGTGAAACCGTAGGGGGTAATTTTTCATTTAATTTTAATGTTTCTATTTTATTTATTTGTGGGAAGTTAGTTAAATCGTTTTTGATATCACCGCTATTAATATTTTTTTTCTTAGAAATTAGGTTTGCCTCAAAATAAGTATATTTATACACCGCCATCATATTTTTAATTTGTTTTTGTCTATCATATTCAGTACATTTTTTATATGTGGCTGCATGCGGACCTTTGCAATGATAACATGTAAAATTCTCACTGTCGCAGGTATTAGTCTCGTGTTCATTTCCACATTTATTACATTTCTTTTTACCTTTACATAATTTTGAAGTATGTCCATATAATAGACAGTTATAGCATTGAACAACTGGGCTTACATATTGTGTTACCTCTAATATATTATGATATAATGCTATGTTATTCGGTATATTTCTATTTCTAAATGTTACTACACATGATTTTGAATCTATGTATTCTACTTTATTTTCAACTATCGTTCTCCTTTTTAACCTTCTTACGTTCAATATTTCATATTTTGATTCTGCACCCTCTTTAATTTCTTCCTCCGTAATACTAACATCGATGTCTGAAATAACTCCCATACTGATAATGTTAATAGGTGGGATAAAAAACATTACAATTCTCGAATTTGATATGTTTGACAAATAAATTGGCATGGCCAGCACTAGCAAATTCAATTCCAACCCTATTTTTCCCTTTCCTTTTTATATTTCTAATATCAAGGTTAAGGTTATTATTTTCATAAAGATGTTTTCCAAGTTTTAAAGGATGAACATAACCAATGCTACCATTTGTACCCTCAATGTACACAACATATGGACCTAAATCCGTTAATCTATATTCATAAACAGTTTTTTGTTTGTTTTCATTAGTTTTTATGTTGTTTTTTACAGTTTCAATATTCTGCGATAGTGATTCTATTTGATTTAACATTTCAAAATCTTTATTTACTTTAGCCTGTTCTCTCAATTGTGTTAATTCTAATCCCAATTCTGCTAAATCTGCCCAAGACAATGTATTTTTATGCAAATTTTCAATTGTTTTATTTGCTTTAGGTGTTAGGTAGAATGAAGACCGGGATCCACTGGATCCCGGGCTATTATTATTCATCTTGTTTATTCAGTAAAAAAAATTAAACTCACCACAAAGGATAACCCCAGTATTAGATGAAAACTTAGGATTTTCGATAACAACACTAGAATAATTTAGGATTTCTCTCAGCGACCCGACCCTCTAATCTCTCTAGATTTGTTCTAATATCTGAAAATACGTCTTTGTTTTTCAAACACAGTTTATCAAACACACACGAGTAATATCGTCCTAAACTTTTCTACTCAAAACTTGACCACAATTTTTCTGTATTGTATTCCACAAATGTCCAGAGCATAATAGAGTATTCTTCTATGGTTTGGTCACCTTATTACGAAATCCAAAAGAATAATATCGAATGTGTACAGCGTAAATTCTTGAAATGGTTTGACTACAAAATGGGCATAAATGAAGATTCAATATGTTATGATTTTTAATATAGTTTCTTATCATTGAAATGATTAACGATGAGGATGAAAAAATTTTGATACAACTTGTATTTACCAGTTGCTCGATAATCAATCAATAAGTTGATTTCTATTTTGTGTAGATTTAATTTTTGGCACTTTGATACCTGAGGCATTGGAAATAAATGAAGCATGATCTAATTCGGTTCATTATAATAATAATAAACGGTTCATTATAATAAGAATAAACGTTATTATTATTATTATTAAAAACTTTTGGGAATCAAATTGATAAAAAGCCTATAACTGTTAGCCTGACCAATCACAGGTTGTGAAGTGAACAGAACTCAGATTACCTTCAGTACTACTGACTATTCAAAAGAAATTTGAAATTATCTTTTCAAATCATCAAAAATACTATTCAAGTGTATAATTTTTTTCTTCATTTTTGAAATTTGGAAGAGTATCCTTTATTTGAACTTCCTAATTTCTTTAGAAGTGATTGAAAAACTTTCCAATATCTATTACACTTGAATGGGATTTCAGCTTCAGCGAAATTACCACATAAATAGGAATGGATTTTTTCTACAAAGAAGAAAAAATAAGTTGAGAGATCACAATTAAAATTGGTAATTCTTTTTTTTTAGAATTATTGGTATTTGCCTATTTCTGATATCAATAATAATAATAATCCAGATTCCAGGAGGAAAATCTTCCATGGCAGCAGTAGAGGAGGTTGATGCTATAATCAGCTGTTTCCGCTTTGGTCGTTATATCTCGGGGTGTTTTGTCTCTGACTGATTTCTTTTGAAATAAATGTTCAACTGAATGAAATACCCTGATAAAATAAGGGAACAGAAAAAATATTCACCACCCACAAAATCAAAACAATGTTCAACAAATAAAATATCAATTTACCTACGATATAATTATAAACTTGAGAGACTTTTTTTTTTTTCATCGTTTACTCATCGCTCAGGAAGATAACTGGAGAACCTGAAAATTGAACACCACCTTTTTGTACAATGAATATTTACAAAGTAATCATGGTGATGAAAATGCATATTTTGGATGAAGAAGAACGGTTGTAGTCGATTATTCCTAAAGCTTCTATCCACTGTTGCCTTAATATTCATCAATTGAAAAAAAATTTGAATAAATATTTTTTTTCAATATGAATTTCAGAGGGTATAGAAAATTTAAATACTTACGAATTGAATTTCAAGTTTCATTTTTTCAATATCTTTGTACAACGCTGCACAAGTGTGAGCCATCTTATTGAAAAAGTAGAAGATCTTGTGAAATTTCAAACACTCGCAACAATTTCAATTTGATAATCGCAGATGGATTAACCTCTTGAAAAACACGATTTTTCGATAAATTTCCATAGTGAAATCGGCCTTTCAATAATTTCAAGAATATTATTTAAATCCCAAAAAGAATTCATGAAATACTCACCACTAATTTATTTTATTAAATGTTCAACATTTCTAGAAATCGATTCAACTACGAGTTCAATTCGGAATAAGAGAAAAATTCACGAATTTCCGAACAATCTCAATCAATCCAGATTTCTCGGGAAAAATAAATAATGCGAAGATTATTATTTGCCGCCCCTCTACAGCGGGCCCTGCGGTTTCAAGTTCTTCTGCTCAGTTTTGACTTTATAAAAACCTGATTTTTTTTTTCTTCAGGCGGGCGGTAAGTTATTTCACTTCCAAAAACTGAATGACCTGCTGCAGTCTACAGCAACACATCAATCTTCGGCGGCATAAAATTCACTAATCAGTTATCATACATATGTTTATGTAGCTGGTTAAAGTTCATTCATTAGTCAATCTCGCAAAAATGACAATTATTATTTACAGTTTTTCTTGCGCTGATTATCATCGTCAAATAATTGAAATATTTCAAATTCATCTGAAAAATATTCTACCATGAGTATTTTATATCATCATCTTAAAAAGACCAAGTATAAAGACATTGTGAGTGAATTATTGTTCGGAGGATCCCATCATCTTCTGAATTGGATCGAAAGTAATATTCTTATCCTTCTAACCCTCCATCCCTGATAGGTCTTACTTCTTAAGGGTGTTCAATACCTTGTTCATACCACTGCTATTTCAGTGCTAATTTCAGTGCATTCCAATTCCAAAGTACAGGTCGGATTCATTTCATTTTTTGAGTGAACAATGACGTGATAGTGAACTTGAAGATCTCGTCTCTATTTTCAAAAAAAAATCGATAGTATTCCGAAAATTGAACTTTGAAATTAAACACTTTCTTTAAATGACTATTCAGCTTTAGAGAGACTTCTCATTTCAAGTAACTCATCCACAAATGTTCAGTGATATTACGAGTTTTGAATTGGTGCAAGCATTTTTTTAAAATTGCTTGATTTGCTCTAATTGTAGATGTTTTTCAAATAGAATTATGCTTTTTGGAACGCCTCCCAAAGGTTTACGCCTTTTTGCAGCATAAACACCAATAGAATCTTGAACTGTATTTTATGGCTCGAGATGAATGACACTTTTATGATTTATGAAGGTAGGGTTTCTCTGGTTGGCTAAAATTGTGGACATTACTAGTTCATGTCAATATTGCAATGAGGATAGGGATAGATAGAAAACTTGTGATGAAATTATTGTTAGAATTACAAACGATACTGTTCCTAAAAATATATATGCTAGCTGATTTTATTCGTAATGATATCTAGAGAAGTACATTTTGAGCGCTTAGTAGCATAAAGAAAATTTCAAAAGTCATAAAGAAATTAAGATGAAAAAATGGTATCTGGATTTTTGCCGAAATATGGAAAATTATTAATATTTGAGAAATCTGAAAAAAAATTCTCAAAAAAAAAATATCTACAATATTTATCGTTTTAATTTAACGCTAAAAATATGCAATTCTTGATTAAGAAAATTTTCTCGTACTTCCTTCATTAATATTAACTTGAAAAAAATTTTAGTAAACATTTTTCGCTTCGTGAAGCCATTCTTGTATACATACCTCCTTGAAAATTTCATGTCATAAAAGTTTTAGAAATTGCAATATTTTTTTCAAAATAATTTTTTTCGTTAACAAAAAATGAAAAATTTATGTAATGCCATGTAAAGTGATGTGAGTTTTTTCTTTTTCATCATCATATACCGTTTCTCCATTAGCGAATGACATCTTTTAATCCAAAAAAAATCCGCTGTTTGTGTAATTGAATTTCAATAATATGAAATATTGAAATTTTCCATTTTTTCATAAACAATTTATGAGCCTACGGTCATTTTTTTCTCGAGTTAATAGATGCCTTCGTTGATGAAGGAAGGATCATAACATATTAAATTGAAAAAAATTCACAACATTATATTTTTCGTTTCTTTAGATTTCTTAAATGTTGATAGTTTCCGAGATATCACTTCGTCACGATAGCCGTACTTTTCGAATTTTGTGACGGTTATGGTCTCCAACGATAGTGTTTGACTCACTGATGACGAATCCGTCCTCAAATTCGATTCTGGTCAGCCCGTCAGGCCGTCCTATACATGACAAATATATGATATGCAGCCCTTTCTCACTATCTATATATTCAATTTCAATGAATCTATAAATCAAACTAGAGCTTTATGAAACGTTATTTCTTAGAATATATAAGAAAAGATATTTGTAGACAATTCAATTTTGAAGGCATAACTTATTCCATTTATGAAACGGAACTGTGTAATTAGTATATTTTCTATATGATGAGTACCTATATATTCGAATGGATGATACAAAAAATATTAGTTTAAGCTATTCGAAAAACGTGTGAATAACAGTGCATTTATTGTGATATTTTTTATATTACTATTATTTTATACCTCAATTATGGCGAAGCGCCCTTATTCATCAAGATTGCATAACGCGTAGGGCTTCCCCTTGCACACCAAAAAAAGTTCTTGAGATTTGTAAAATATTTTTTCTTCGATTGACAGCAAATATTAATTTTGCAGACACATATCAATCAGTAAAGCATTACTTTTCCTGCCTAGACAGCAAAGTAAGTAGTTTCATGAATAGGCATCATCAGAAATGATTAATGGAAATAAAACATTCCAAAAAGTTGTCAAACTATATTTATTATGGACATATACATTTCCATAGCAACCAACCATACCAACAATTGCAATTTGTATCAAATTTTATTTTAATTTATCACTACAAAATAAATGAAAAGATCGATATTCAAGCTAATATCGGATGAAAATAGTTATTTTCAAATAAGAAATACTTTCAATAGTTATTTATTTTACTATAGGTAGCAAAGTAGTAGATAGATTGCCGCGGCTGATAGTTGATAGCCGAGTCATATTATAAAAAATACTAATACATGGCTGAGCGTATCGTGGCTGGGAATTCAGCTAAGGAAGTCAATCACTACTTTGTCGCCTAGTAAAACAAATTATTGTGTGAATTTTATTTGACAATAACCCTTTTCATCCGATTTCGATGAAACAAAGCTTGAATATTGAACTTAGATGAGCTGAATATATCTGTAAAAACCCAAAGTGACACCCGATAGACAGAACAAAATACAACTTTTCATTCCTATTCTGTTACCCTTTTCTTATTGCCCTCACTAATTTTTTTTACGACTTATAATACGTGTCAAATGTCAAATAATCATTATGAATTTCAGGAGAATATAAAAAATTCTCATCTAGATAAAGAGACCGACAACAATAACCTAATAAATCACATATCTTATATTCCTATACACAGTGTTGTGGCCTCCAAAGGCGCATAAAATGAGAACTCAAAAGCTTTTCGAATTTTTCATTCTACAAATCTCAATATGCAAATTTTTCTGATTTTCTCTGTGAAATCTTATAACCAGAGATGATCATATATTTTTTCTCAATTCTAATAAATTGCTATTTCTATTATCCATACTCAAAATGAGTCCATGACAGTGGTTCCTTGTAATTTCTGTCTTCACAATATTTTCAGCGATTTTATTATTTAGTATTATATACCTAGACAGTGGCGTACCCAGACATAAGCCTTGGAGGGGGGATAAAGGAAAAAAAGATTCAAATTTTCCTTCTTTTGAAGAAGTTTTCCAAAGAATTCTGCTTACTCATAATAAGATTGTGATATATTATAAGGTTGTAACATATAATGGATATTCCTCCTGGGGGTATAGATCCCCCTTATCCCCCCCTAGGATACGCCACTGTATCTAAACTGAACTGAATTTCTAAAGTTTACAGAAACACAAATTTACTCTTTGCAGGGCTTCATCGAGAGTTGAGATTTTATTAGGGGTAATAAATACCAAACAGGCGGTTCTTCAAATAGAATGGGTGTGTCAGGTAAAAATCTACCAAAAATTTTCGGGTAGCTCCATCTAGCGGAATTGCAGTTTCAGCGCAAAGTAGTCTACAACCTTAAGCATCATGTTAAACATACTGGAAAAATTGAACTAGGAACTTTCAAACGACTGTTGCTTGGTCTATTTAATTCTAATTGTAGTTCATCATCATTTTCATTTCGCGAAAAAAAAAATTAATGGTGAAAATCCGGTTGAGGATTTTTAGCGGATCCACCAAAAAAGTCCAATTAAACAATCAAATTTGACATTAAATCTGCTCCATTTTCCGATTTTTTGTCTTAACGAGATGCCTCTCAAATATTATAGAGAATCTACTCATATGATTCTCATGTATGGCGCAATTCTAGAAAATCAGTAAGAGAATACGCAAGAAAATACCCTAAACGCAGAATTCCCCGTCATACGATTTTCCCAAGAATTTATAGACAGCTTCGTGAAAATGAAAATTTTGAAACCAGACAAAATACAAATGAGGAGAAAACATCCTGGAACTAGTGACAGAAAATCCATCTACCGGTACACGCAGAATAAGCAAACAGATGAGGATCTCTCCAGAGAGCATCATAAGTTTTAACATATCTTCGTGAATTTTGAATTCCTCCTGATCATTCAGATAAGTTTGCTAGTTAGTTCAAGGAATAGTAGAAAGAAGAAAAAGTATGTAACCCTCAAAATCTAAAGCCTCCTCAATTTCTGTACAATTTCCCCTGAAAATACTCATTCAAATAGTTTTATCTTTGAGTTTTTTTACTCTCAAAATCATCAACAGAATTCAACATTTTTTCCCTTACAACAACAAGAAAAAACGAGATATAGATACGTTTCATTTTATTATTCATTCATTCATTAACTAGGTGAAAATTTTTGTCTTCTTCTATTATAATTTTTTTTGCTATTCAATTTTTATTTGATATCTGAAGTGATGAAGCAGCCACTCAGTTTAATGCAGCAATTACTTCTTTTGAAGGTTAGCACGTAATTTAGTATAAACCTCCGGTTTTATATATGTATTGGCCGTTTCATTTGATACTTGTGTATTCTTGAGCTGACTGTTCACGACGGTTCCAGATTGACGAATCTGGATTTGTTCCCCAAGCTGTTCCAGATACAGTATGATTGATTTTGTATACTACTTCTCTGAATCTTGCAACTCATGGAGACTATAATCCCTGCTACTAATAATAAGTCCATTGCATCTTATAAAACAACTCTCAACCTTCTTAATCAAATATCCCCTGAGTGCCCGATACTATTTCCGCTGTTGCTCCGTCAAGTCGCCCGCGATTTAACTTTTTTTTTCAGTTTTTAATGATTTCGATCTTCTTAGAATGCAAAACAAGCTCAAATTTACCGAGCGATTCGACCTTTTTCTCAATGTGTGATTGTAATATCGGAATATTATTATTACAAAAAAAAACCTATTACCTCTCAAGAAGTATAATACAATCATACATAAATCATATTAAATGTACGCAATAAACCCTGAAGCATCATGAGAAAAATGAGCAAACAAGTGCTTCCAGCCAGTTGTTGAAAGCATTTACACTAGAAGCATAGACAACGGTTCCCGATGGAGAATTACCTATCAAAGATACGTATGTGAGCACGGCCTGAGTGACATATGATAATTTTCATGATAAAGCTTAAGTTGATTACCTCGAAGGTTGTGGGTATTTAGGGCGATGAGGCGATGGAGCTCACAAACAAATTAGCCAAATCGTTCTCCAATGTAGATATTCAAAGAAACCAAATAGGTACCTAAAACGAGGAAACTCAAATTGATGATATTTGTCATCTTCAGTCGGAATATTCAATCACAATAAACATGTGGGGTTCTATATAATATTCTCATGAGAAATTACACATCCACTATAAAAAAAAAACTCGAGTACAAAATTCGAAATATTTATTTACATTCTTCAAATTGATGGATCAGATGAATGAATGACTACAAATTGTTCCTACAAATGTTCAGAATATATCATAACCAGTTTGGATTTTGGAGAAGGAAGGATCCGAATGTTCAAATTTATCATCCTTAATGGTTGAATTATAATCTAGTTCGTGATACCTGACTGGATAGGTTAGTTGGTTTCCCTTGTCCCAGGTGTAGAGTTCCTGAAACAGTGAAAATTCTCAGAACACCATATAACTTCTTGTTTAACTATCTTTTTATATTTCATTGATTCAGGGAAGGATTCTACACGATATGGTGAAACCATTGTGGGAAATTTGGTAATTTCCAAAAACAAATTCTTAAAGTTCATCTTTGCAGTCAAATTCGACGAACACGAAGGAATAGGAATAAAAACGACAAAATAGTTAAAACACTTCCATACGTTACCTTCATACGAGTGATACGATTGGTAGGAAACAAAGAACCCCTGCATTGTATAGGTACAAGGAGGTGATTTCCACAGGAATTCAGTACATTCAGTAACTAGAGCGAATAACCGTTTAAGCCCCCTCTTCAAACTGCAAGCGAGGTGATGACCTATCAATATCTGCTATTATGAGTGATTGAGTTGAGGCATATAATTAACAGGAAGTAACTGGTTATCCACTATGGATAAAATTATACAAGATTTTGTGGCATTGGGCAGTTATCTGCTCAAAAATAAAGTTGACATTGAAGGCATATGTGAGCAATTACATAGACGTGTGAGGAAAGATGCGAATAATGAAAGTAAAGAAGCCATTGAACTCGATAAAGCAGTAGGTGAAACAGCCTTAAAAAACCCAAAATGACGAACAGAAAACCCCCGGATTTGGACCGAATCGAGGACAATAACCTCAAAATTAGGACAGATTTGAAAAAGGAACTGACGAAAACAATCGGTTTCGCAACCGTTCAGGAAATCCAGAACACTATAATGTCAAGAAAAGTAAAAAATGCACCAGAACGGGACGGCTTCACTAACTTGATGTTGCGAAATCTCACTCGGAAAACCTTAGTATCACAGACTATAATAATCATACGACTAAAGCACTTTCCTGAGGAATGGAAGAAAGACAACGTGGTTTTATCCACAAGGCCGGCAAATTCTCGCAGAACTACTGCCAACACTACACTGTGCAACAAGTGTAGTGGTGTAGTTGTAGTGGTACAAATTTAGATGGATTTAACCGCAAACAATTCACATTGGCTGTGTGCTTGAACCTGGCCAAGGGTTCTATAAAGAATGGAACAACGATCTGGCCTGGATTCTCCCTTCCTAACTACCCGTTCTACTAGAAGAAACAGAAGGCATTTCAATGAACGTTTGATGAAATGTTTCAACACAAGAATTGACCATTTTCAATTTAGGTTACACGGTATTTATAGGTTCTTTGAATTGCATTTTATTTTAATCGGGAAAGAATAGTCATCGATGACTGCGAACGAAAATTATCTTTCTAATACTACGAAGATCAATTACTTACTTTCATTCGATGATTATAAGTAATCATCGTGGTCTTCTTGAATGGATTAGTGAAGGCGAGATTAACATCTAGAAGAATGCCACGATAAAGGTCCAGGGCAAATCTAATGCTGGTGGATCTTTCAATGACGCTATCCACTGCATATAACACGCCACAAACTACGAACATATCTCCTACTCGTTTGTGTTGTACAGAAATGTTCCAAATATACTGTGCCTCCATAGTATGTTCCTCGACCTGAAAATAAATTGCCACATAAAAAAAATGCAAACAGTTTGAATTATAAACAGGGTATCTCTAGTTCGAGTGCCTATTAGACCTGGAGAACTGGACCTATTTGAAATCTGAAAAATTAGAATTCGGAATATGATATATTGTTCAACATTCTCTATTAGCTAAAATATATTTGAAGCCTAAGCTCTTTCGGTTATACATAGAATGAATTAAATTTCTCCAAAAAAATTTTTCTTTTATTTTTTCGTTTCTGATATTACCGAGTATTCAATTCTGAATATTTTCCTTTTCGAATCGTTGCAGTCATCGAAATAGTTCTCAAGATATCGAAAAAAAAATTTAAAAAAAGAAATATACGTAGTCAGTATTATGTTCGTTATTCCTATTCTCAATAAACCATTTTCATATTTCGAAGGTGAAGAAAGTGGAGAGGATATTGTGCATCACTTGAATTTTGGAAAAATCTTCAGAGGGTGTTTCCCCTGTTAAAAATTGTGATCGGAATTAGCCCATGACTTTTGTTTTTCAAAACTCTATTTCCATAATTGTGTTGAATTCTGTGAAATTCTTGATTCATTTCATATACCGGGTGTCCCACGAATACCGTTGGTTAGAATATTTCTGGGAATGAATCGAAACTCACATTTGCAATTTCGGAGTTAAGCTTTGACTAGAGATATTACTCTCTGTAATTTTTTTTTTATTCGTGGAACTTTCGGTTTCACCAGAAGTGACACCAACTTTCGTTTTTCAAAAGGCAAGCCCCACATTTCATAAATTTCTTATAGAATTCTGGGTTGTTTCAATCTTAAATTTTCGAATTTTCGTCAGAAAATTCTTTTCAAACGTGAAATTGCAAATAAAAATTGATAATTGCGCTTTGCTAAAACATGTAGATATATCATCCAGGATTTCTATGGGAAGAATGTCGTTTTTAGGCTTCCGCGAAGAGTAAGAATAATGCTTTTGTCACAATAGTCAAAATTAAAAATCATGATAGGTACATGACTCAGGAGGCCACAACAACGTTGTCAAATAGTTCAAAGATGAAATTCGGCTGTTTTCATACCGGTGTCAAATTGGCAGTTTCGAAAACGTGGAAACTCATTTCTTTTTCCAATTTGAACCTGATTTTTTATAGCCAAAATGAAATTCACGGAAAGCCATTTCCCATACTAAACGTGCGGGGTCCTTTACAGTCAAATATCACACCGGGGTATTTCACTTTGTTATTCCAAGAGATCACAGCACTGTTTTCAGTACTGTATATAACATTAAGATACTGAAAAAGAGAAAATCACTTTATCATGTTGCTCGTTGAATTTCGGCACTTCTTCTTTCAATGCTCGGCTCAAACGCCTATTTATTTAATTGGATAACGAGCGCCTGTGATTGTTTCATTCGGTTTTAACAACTCATAATACACTTATCCGAGCTGGTCCTACCAAATACTGAGCATGACCTTGAAACCATGAATATTCGGTTTGACCGTCGATGTAGAAGCATATCCGGGATATACCCATGAGTGCTAAGGAGACGGGCGTCTGTCGAACAAAATGCTACGCCTCCACAATCTCAACATTCTAGGAGAAGAACAACACGAGTTTCTCCGACTGATGAAGATGCTGCGCAGGATCCCCAACCAGCACTCACCCAAGCAGGTCTACTAAAAAGACTCATGAAATGGACAAGTTCGATAAATGAAACGATCATGCGCATATACTATGAAGTAACTTATATGGAAGAGGATAAAATAGGCTACCGACAAAAGCTGTTTGCAGAATTCCACAGAAACTACCCCGAACTTCGAGTTTCTGAGCAAAGAGTAGCCGACCAATACCGGGTCATATTGAGAAATAAACTTGTACCCGATGAGAGACTTAACACCAAAAAAAAAAGTCCAACTGAGGCCACAGAAAAGGAACATCACAATAATAATAATAGTTTATTCTGAAATTTGAATACAACTGTTATCAGAATTTCTGATTTCTTTACCAGACAACATATACACTTATTTTTAGAAAAATATTCTAATTCTAAGTATTTTTTCGCCTCGACTTCATATTAGGTTCTGCCTGAAAAAAGATTTTACTTTCGACATAAACTTTCGAATAAACTTATTATTATTATTATTATTATCTTCCGATTTTCGCATCAAATGCATTTTCAAATATTTACACAGATCTTCTTCACTCAGTAATTGATGAATCAATTTTTCAAACTCTTGTCCCATACTCAATTTCTTCAAAGAGAAGTTGGAATGAAAAATTTTCAGCGTTTAACGATTCACATGAAGCAATGAATTCCAGATGATAAATACAGCAATGTAAGTGAAATTGGTTGTTATGATGCGAGAAGAAAAGAATTCTCCGCAAATCTGATATCTGATCTTCAGAGGAATACATGGCGGATTGAAAATAAATAGATCAGCAATCACTTACCTTCAAGACAGCAGTATTATTGGTTTCTGGAACAGCAAAAATGACCCATAAACCATTATCGTCAATACTAAAATCCATGAAATTATATTGACTACTATATAAATTCGTTGTTCTGTTCATGTTTTTTATTGGAAGGTCTAAGGCTGCGGTTCTTTCGTCGAAAAGATTTACCCTGATAATGCGTGCCGTATCCTTCTCGTTGTAATAAAAATGACCTTCGTAAACTACATGTGCATTTCCTTTGAACGGCCTATCCAATAAATATTTCCTGAAAAAAAACATAAATAACACTGATCTTTATGGAAGAATTCAATAATTATTAATTTATTGAATTAAAAAGATTAATTATTAATTTATTGACGACCCTCATAGTGATATCAAAGGAAAGCATCCAAATGTTTTATGTTGAAATATTAAGTGTATATTATCAGTCAGAAATAAAGATTTGTTTATCCCCGACTTCAACAAATCCGTGTAGAGGAAAAAGCTTTCCTCGTACTCGCCGTTAAGGAGAACATTCGCTGAATCCCAGATATTCAAAATATCAGGAGGATAGCGCTCGGTCGTGTCCGGTCCTCGTGATCCCTCTAGTCCTGTGGTTCTCTTCCACGGAATCCTGCCGATCCTAGGACCTGACCGTCGACTCCTAGGAATTTTCTCGCTGTCCTTGCAGTACCTAATAGGCTTTATCTAAACCTCGAGGTCCCTATATTTGAAAATTTTTCTACCTCTTTTTGACGCATGTTCTTGTTCTTTGGTATTGCTACCTCGATGAGTATTGCTGTCTTTTGATGTTTATCAACCAGTAATGTATCTGGTCTGTGAGGATTTGTTTTATCAGTTAAAACCGAACGATCCCAATTCAGTTTATACCGTTCGCTTTCCAGGATTGCATCCGGTCGCCACTTGGAGTATGGTACTTTTCCAGAATGAATTATCACTAATATGATTGCCAATTTTTGGTGGAGTATCTTCCCTTTATATTCATTTCCTGTAAACATTTGACATCCTCCGTAATATGTTGGATTATCTCATTCGTTGGACACCCATTTATCGGCATCGATCGTCAGTAATAGTTCGATCCTTCAAGTTATGGTTGTAGTAATTTCTCGTTGAGATCACTTGATCTTGGGTGGCTAAAAGGAAATCTTCCGTTTCTGGATACATCACATCTAATGTGAGCCAAAAGTTCGATGCTTCAATGTCGAAATGATCCGGGTTCACCTCGTTGGAATGTCGCCCACGTAGGGGCTCCCTTTTTTATTGCCGAGTGATTGTATGGAAATTGCTTCCTGTGCAGTTTTAAAGGATTCGTCTGCTTCACATGATGTTTTGTAGACCTCTGATGTACAGGCATCTCTAAAATATTCTCGAAGGCTTTCTATCTGATCATGATGTCCATCAGACCCCTGCCTTCTTTATTTCTCGACAACGTTGTTCTTTCAATGCTGCTTTTCGGATGGTGCTTGTTTGCTATTGCCTTCAGTGTTCTAATTTTCGATGTCTGTTTTGCTTCATTGAATTATACCGAAAGAGTTTGTCAGAATTGAACATGCATATGTATTTATGGCTCTCGTCGTGTTTTTGCTGTTGAAGTTTGTTTATGAAATTTTGTTGGTTCTCCTAATGAACTCAGTCGTTAAGTCTGGATTCATTCTTTGGTTGGTGATTAGTGGGTTTTGTTTCATTCCAAAGTATTTGTAAAGATTATTGCACTTCATCTTGAATTCTTCCTCGTATTACACTGAGAGTACGCTTGTCCAATCCGAATTCCATTCGTACATCTTTCTAAAAACTTTACATTAGTTTGACCATAATTTCTAGGTGGTTTTTATTGCTTGGTATCAGTTTTAAACCATCCATGTACAGCAAATGCTTGAGGGTGGTAGTATTACTATTGTCTCTAATGTTGAAACCCTTTTCAGTAGCGTTCAGTTGTTTAAAGGGTGGGATCAGTGCCAAGCAGAACCGTAAAGAGCTCAAGGAGTCTCCTTGGAAATATTCCCTTTTAATTGGGATCTTCTCAGTTGTTATATTTGCCGTGCAAAGTTCGATGTTTGTTTTCCAATTGCCCATTGAAAACTTCGATCTTGTATATTTCCAAAATGTTCGTCAGCTAGCTGAAAGTGAGTCGAAAAGTTTTTTTATAATCATAATATGTACTAAAAATGTTTCTATGTTTTTTGAAGGCTTGGTTGCATATGATCAGATCTAGTTATCAGCAGTTCCTTCGATCCTAGTGTGAATTCTTCGAACATAATTTCTGCTATATTGTCATTATATTATTTTCTCGCAATTTTTGTTGATATGATATGCTAAACATGATGTGATGAGGTTTGTATATCATATGTAGGCATTTTATTGGTCTGTATTTTGTTGGATCGTAAGGTATGAGGAAATACTATGTGATACCTGTTGTCAATAACCAAAGCATTTCTTCTTTATCTATACAGGGTGAGTCTTTGACTTGTACATATATTTTAACCCAAGATTCCTGAGGTCAAAAGAAACACTTTTTTCCTTTACCATTATTTCCGATTCGGCCCGGTTAAAAAGATACAGGCTGTTGAAAAAATGTGATTTTCGGCTATATCTCGTAAATGGTTGTATCGAAGGAAATGATTTTTGAAATATAGCTTTTTTTTGATGTGAAATTCAAAAAATTGGGTACTTTGTCTGAATGCAACTCTGTTCTGTTGTGGAAAAAAAACCACAGAAATGAATATTTACTATAATGTCATGTCTCAGATTTAAGAATACTAGCCAACTTAGTTTGAAAATGAAGTTATTTGAATAAGCTCACCTCAACTCCTCGATTTGATTACAAATTACTGAGCTTCGGCACAGCTCTGATAATAAGAAAATACTTCATTAAAATCAACATTCTTTTTGAAAGGTCCAGATTATTCATAAAGCCCATGTTTAAAAAATAATTCACAAAATAGTCCCATTATATTCATTATAATGACAACAATCAATATCCCACTAAAGACTGCTACTATCGAACAATACTGTATTCTTTTTCGGGTCATTCAAACTCACATCGAAACATACCACTAGGACTAGGTACATACTAGACAAATTTTCATGTGATTGAGATTGAATACTTTTATTCTTTTGCTATTCCATAAATTCATCCTAAGAGCATATTCATATGATTGACATATTTCCAAGAGGGCCATAATTGTTTTAATGCGAAAACAAATTAGGTGAGTTGAAAGAAACAGGATATTCTATTGTGGATATTTATATTGAATACTTCTCATTTATTTTTAAGGCCAAAATCAAGATGAATTAAGTACTAAAGTTGGCTATAATGTAGGTACACATTAAGAACAAATTTGATTACAAGTGGAGTCTAATATTTTCCATTGAATATTTTACATATTTCCAGTGTAAACTGTAAATAAAAATTTTAGGTTAGAACATAGATTATTCGAATCGAACTGCTGTGTTTATATTTGGCATCACTCGAAATTTGAAATTCAAACTTAAAACCACAGATTACTATAGTCTGTGTTAGAACTTTCACAGATGAATATTATTTATTTGAGATTTTAAGGTTAAATGGTAATTCTTGTACGAAATGAAATAAACAACGATATAATATAAATGAAATATAATGAATGAATGGATATGAATATCAGAGCTAATATAGGTGGTAGCGAGCTCAATTCGTTATAATTATCGAAAATGAAATAGAAAATCAAGAGAAGAATATTTAATCTTTAGCGTCAACGAAATTGGGATGACTCATTTATGTTATTATAAACACTACTTTGTTCAACAAATGGAATGTTAAACGTGAGTTTATGATGGTTTCTCTAATTTAGTAGCTTATTTCCAAGGTTCAAAAGGTATATCTTATGCTTGAGAAAAATTCAGTGTTCCGATTTTCAGGGGTGAATTAGCTCATTTTGAAAATTTAAAATGGCTATATCTTTTTAACAGGGCCGAATCGGAAAAATGGTAAATGAAAAAAGTGTTTCTTTTGACCTCAAGAACCTTCGGTTAAAATATATGTACAAGTCAAAGACCCACCCTGTATAATTCGGCGCTTGAAGGACTCCCTGATTTTACTGACGTTTGTTCGTTCAGCATTCTATAAAAAATTTTTTCGGAGTTTTCTAAAATCATATTGTTATGTTTTCGTTTATAGCTCTCGTTGGATCTCTTAAGTCGTTTAGAGTATACATTTGTTTTCATGTGTTTTTTGAGTATTTTCATTGTTGGGATGATAATTTGCTTGTTGCCTATGGTGATTAATAACTAAATCCATTATTTTGTGGAGTTTCTTCGACGGAGTACCTTTCGCAAATTGTGTTGGCCTTCCTTTATCTTGTCGGAAGCTATGTACTTTGGCGTCTAGCCTTATTTGCCAATTTGGTTTATTATGATGTTTTTTCTGTTCTGATTGCTGACTCAAAGGTTTCTGCTTCACGCCGAGCACTGGTGATATTGGAGAAAATGCACAGTTAATAATTAGATTCAATGATTCGAGGTTCTGGTCATTATCTCTTTTTTCGTTATGTACAGAATATAGGAGACTTTTTTCGATGTTCTCAGTCTAGAAAGTTTAGGTCATTTAGAGGATCAATAACCTCGAATTATATGACATATAGATTCATTTTAGCATATAATCGCCCAAATAGATCTCTTTGACCTTCTTCTCGGTTTTCAATAGATGCAGTTATTTGTATATTCAGCCGTACACATAAATATGTTTTTCGTTGAGAAAACCACGTTTTTAAAAACGAATTTATTTACAAGTAAATATGGAAATAACAACAGGATGAATCTAAGATTATTCTAAAGCTTGATTGATTACTAAAAACTGACTGACAGACTGACTGTAACATATTGTCTCCTATTTATAACATTAATTTTTTTATCTTAATTGACGCCACGCGTCGAACCACCTGCATTATGCTGGTGTAAGCAAACTGATATGTGAATCTAAATGAACAATACAATATTACGTCAATTGATCAGAACGGGATGGAATCCTGTAATTATATATATGTAAATGGATAAAGTTTTTTTTTTAACTAAGTACAAAAAAAAACACATAGGCAGTTGTTGTGATTTTTTCTTACTCAACTATGGAACTTAAAACAATGATTTCAAAAGAGTAAATATACAGGGTATCCCGAGAGTAACTTTTACCAGAGGTAGAGTAGGACTAGGTGGGTACGGTTTGGCATTCAAAAATTAACCAAACTGATCGGCGGAATGTTTTGAAACTTGGGATGTAATCAACACATACCGAAGTTGAAACATTAATTATTTCAATATTCGAGGACCGGATTAATTATTTCTCATTTGAAGTGTTCAGGTTGAAAATATCACTTTGTATTTCGAATTTAAAATCAAAATCAAAAAGAATATTGGTGAATTCAACTTCAATACGCAGTATCACTCAAATTTGTCACATCCAACATTCGTTTTTTATGACTTGGAATTAGTTCGAAAAATTTGATTCATTCGCATAAACAGGGGTGAGATATCTCGTTATTGGAAATGAAACGTAAAATTCTTCCTGAAGAATCATTTAGAAAGTCAGGAGCTTCAATGAACCCATTTAATATTGAATCAACAACAAAATCAAAAACATCGAAGTTCGGGTTTTATTCCTACTACAAAATCTTCCTTTCCTTATATTTACATTTCGAGTTTCAGCCTCTCTTTGAATCAGATTTTGGTTCGTAGGAAAGTTGGTCATCATTTTTCATGAATTCTTACTTTGATTCAAAAATGTTGATAATGTTTTTGTTTTAAACCATATTATGCCCATGTGAGCAATGAGATTTTCTCAAATCCACCTCCTAAGATATAATACAGTTTTATGCAAAATGTTTAAAAAAGTTGGAAAACACTGCACGCTGCGAACTGAAATTAATTCGCAGATATTCCGCAATTCGCATGCGTCCTATTCGTACCGGTATGCACTCCTTCATATCCCGCTGTTGATATCCATCCCGCAAAAGTTTCGTTCCAGCTCCCGCTCCCGTAGTCTGCGACTGCGTTGGTCTGTTTATACCTTCATACAGAATACCTTGCGTATCAAAAGGAATAAATTGCGTATGTATTCATAGCTTTGAAATAGAGATGGAAGTTTTTTCCTTATAAGAATAAATTGTTTGAAAATTTGTAGAATCATTCATATAATACGAGTAGATTGATATGAATTCTTATAATAAAAATGGTTAAATCAGATAAAAATGGAGCTTGCTTGCCTCTAGTGCACCTATTTCATTCAAAAATTAAAGTCGAATGAAATTTTTTTGATTCATTTTCTATTAATCAGTTTCAAACCCTTGCAAATTCACTAATTTCATTTTTATATCATTATCTTAAAAAAAAACCTAAATTCTTCACATTGAAGATATCAATTCAACATTAAACTTTAAAAACTACTCAATGACCTCACCTAGAAGGAATATCTCTCCTAAACATCGTTTTATTGTCATACTGAAAAAGGTAGGTATCATTTTTTTCATTTGTTGCCCATACTTTATCCACGTCACTATCACTCGGATGCGGATCTCTCATCCAACTACCGTATGTATCATCAGAAAGTCTATGAAATACTGGCTTTCCAACTGCATACAAGACACAATCTGTGAAAGAAATCCATTCGTGATTGCAGAATCCGAATATTTCATTATCTTTTTGAGAGTAACTCCTCACCTGTTTTTCTACTAGGATATCCCTTGTACTTTTCGGTACCAAACGGTCTTATTTCCCACTTACTAATCAAATCAATGAGAGAAACACCACTGCCATTGCACCTCATTTCTAGTTTACCACAATCGGGGCACTCGAATTGAGGTCCGCAGATATCTTCTAAACTAACCATATCTGGAGGAAGCATTCCATAAACCATCTCCTTATTTTCCGAAGGTCCTTGAGGATGTCTTGAATCTCCTTCTGTGAAATAAGAGTAATATGAATTTGTTATCCATCACTTTCTTCTTTGACTTTATGTGCACTTGCTGTTCTGAAGTTTTGGCTCAAATGAAGATGAGATTCCCAGAATAAGTTCAAGGTCGGAATATCTTGGTCAAGTCAGTGTCAGTGTCAAGTTCAATAATAGGCATAATACGTTCGACGGTTTCTGAGTTATCGATTTGAAATTTTGTTTACTTATAATTAAAAAAATACACTTTCATTCGGAGAAAAATTTGAATGTGAATAATTGGGTCGATCTTGGATATTTCCAAAAATTTTTTCAGCTAGTCATGAAAGAATTTTGATAGCTCTCTTATAATCAAAATGAGTCATTGAATGATTTCTGTGATTTTTGAAGGATTGGATGCATATTACGTAATCTTTTACTAGCTGTGTTTTTGATAGGGAAAAATGAAATAATTACTGCACAGGAGAAAGGACGCATCAAAGAATATAGGTACTAGTCTTTGGAACATTCTTTTTGCAGAGCAGTTATTTTTAGTTTCTTCTAGCAAAAGCAATACAAAATCTCTGTTTGGCACCGTTATACAGGGTGATCAATAAACACTTCCTTCCGAGTTGAATTTCATTAGTTCAATAACTGTTCAACTCATCTATCGAATATTTTCAAATTTCATCATCCTTTGCTATCGCCTTCCTTCAATATTTCTGAAATGGATTAAATCAGATCCGCACTAGGAAAATTTTAGACTTTTTCTATTTTTTGTGAACATTGGATAATCCTGTACTTCAATATCTTGATTTTTTTTCGTTTTAGTAACCACGAAGAATTACTTCAAAATAAAAATTCTAAATATCTGCTTGGCATCCTCATCCATAGTAATCAACATTAATTCATGAAAGAAATTTCGTAGTTCAAAAAATCTTCAATTTACTGCCGATTCCGTCAAAACTTGAATAATTCTCCTATGCCTACATTTCTAAGAGTTATCGACCCATCGAGCACTATTGACTCACCCTGTATATAAGATGAAGAATATCAAAAATACTGATATTTCAAAAAAGATGCGACCAAGACCAAATCTCGTGGTTTGGTTTATAATAATAATGATTACAAGCTCAATACAAAATATTATATTCATCGCGTCACTAGAAAGAAAAAAGCATTTAGCGGATAAAGCCAAAATTTTCAGTGAAATGGATCAGATTGGTTGAAATTTAGTTTAACGGTTGATGATTGTTTTCTGGAGATTCCTATCAGAACAGCTCATATAAAAAAAACTGAACGACAAAAATGAAATTAATATAAATCTCACATTCATGAATACAGTTATTATAACCTGATATGAGATAATAATTATAATTTTTAGATATCATATTATATAGAGATCAAATCTTCAAGTCGTTGCAGGTTTAATTATTATGTATATTTATTCATAGATTTCATACACAATATGTGTAAATCCTTTCAGAAGAATTGTAAAAATTCGGAGGGTTTTCAAGAAAAATAGGTTAATTTGTACCATTTCTACAAGGTAAACTTCGCTTCTGTTACGTGAATTACTGTAATTGGGTAATTTCACCTGTTGGAAAATAAAGGCTTATTATTATTCCAGGTACGTAATTTATGCCTACCCTACACACCAATTGAACGACGAACCTGCATTGAAATTTTCTTTTTACAAAAACTCCCATGAATTGATTCAATGAATTAGAACCTAACTTATCTATTGTTGGTGTTACAAAGCATTCACCTTTCCTACCGAACAGAGTAATTTCCCCTTTTGTAGCCTGTAGCTCATTTTTACTGACACATAAGTATATAAAATTGAAATCATAAGCAGTTGTTGTTGTGATATTCAATCTCATTATACTTCGGTAAGGCTCACGTTGTCCGATAAATTCTATGCGATACTTTTCGTTATTTTCCAAGAGTCTACCATCCGATCTCTCCCAATACCTGAAAAAAAAAATCAATCTTAATGAAACTCGATAATGAAAGTAAATTTCGAGACAACCAATGAAGAGTTCATCTTCTACATCAAGCGAATTCGTCTCACCTCAAGGGTTCTGGAAACGACTCCGTTTCGCACTCAAGAATAGCAGATGATCCATTCCTAGCAGCTACCATCTGGTTTTTGATTCTTATCAGCGGAGGAACTGAAAAAATAAATTCAGTACAATGCATTCTTCCACAAGTCTGTAGTACAGTACGCACATATTGTAATTGAATTTGAGTATTCCAATGGAAACTCCAGAACATCAGGATATCGCGTATCAAAATACACCCCCACTCAATAACATAATATTTAGTGTAGAAACCATCACGAAGATTTCCAGAAACAGCAATTCTGCTCCAAAGAGAGCCATTCGGTCAACTGAAGTGAATGTAGAAGATGTAATAGAAGCTGTCCTTGGCAATTTTTAGATTATTATTCGGCATGTAGCTGCTTATCTTCTTTTATTGCCAAATCTCATATGGCCATTCGTGAAAAAAGAAATGAAATGGATGCATTTCTTAGACAAAATTGACAAGCTTTATATGCTAGCGACAACAGTAAGAATTTTGTCGATAGTTACTTCAACAACATAATAAACAAAATAATAGATTTAGTTCGCTTGTCATGTGATCTGACAAGGCTTGTTTCACTGAGAACTGTATCAACAATCGTAATCAATATGCATGGCCAGAGCAAAATCTAGATGCCATTGGAACAAAACGATTTCAGCAACGTTTCAGTGTCAACGTTTGCGGTGGGATTTTTAACAATGATTTGATGCCATTACATGTGATCAATTTCAAAATCCCTCCGCAAACTGCAGATTTGTATAAAATTTTTTTGGACCACAACCATTTTAACTTCATTGATGGTCAACACTAATGAAAATGTGAGGTATCAGCACGATGGTGCACCAGCACATAGAAAGAGATGATTGTCTTATAAGTGAATATAAGGATAATAATGAATCTCAAACAGTCAGGCAGTTGCAGGTTTCCTTTCAAAAAGTTGGGAATTCTAACCATACCAGCAGTACCTATATATGCGTTTCAGAACACATATTGCGTGTTGTGTTCAAAAATCCATTATGAGTTTGCAACTTCTCTACCCACACAGACGATCCCTTTCCGGAAAAATGAAAACAATGCTCTGCAACTCACTAGTACTGTCGAATTTTACTTATTGTTCCGCTTGTTTAGACCAAGGAACAGTTAGAAAAGTTCAAAATATTCAAAACTCTTGTTTGAGGTTTATTTACGGCATAAGAAAGTTTACGGCATAAGAAAGGATAAGTCATAAATTGCCGGAAGCTGGATGGCTCAATATGGTGAACAGGTTTAAATTATCAGCTATAGTTCTTTATCATCGTATAGTCACCACAGCAACTCCTTCATACCTTCACAGGCAGATCAGATACAGATCTGATATTCACAATTTGAATATCAGAACTCGTGGACTTATATCAGCACCTCCTCATAGGCTTGCCCTCTTCGAAAGATCATTTACCTTTTGCAAATTGTACAATCAATTCATCCATCTGAAATCATTATCAGTAAATTCATTCAGAAAACGTGTCTGGGACATATTGTTCAGTGAACAGTGTGCACCTGTGAGATAAGTTTTTGGATCCTCTAAATTATTATTTCTTATTTTCACCATTGTTTTTTTTATTCTTATTTTTCTTCTTCAGAGTACTTGTATGTTTTTTTTTGACATAAAGCACAATAAGAATCAATTGCTATTTTCTTCTTCAGGGTTTGAGTGGAAGAACAGAGGGTTTACAATCACCCACTCCGCCCTGTGATTGAAAAAATATATTTTGTTTCGATAATATGTGAATCAAATATTTATTTTTATTGTCAATAAAGGCCTATTATTATTATTATATGTTCATAAAAATCTGGACCATTTTCCATCCAATGGCCTATATCATCTTTTCAATACTAGAGTACATAATTTATAATCTGAAAAATTCAGATACTAGGCAATTTCACAAAGTATTTTTTCAATTATATTCATTACCACCTCTCATTTGAGCATTTTTTGTTAAAATATCGTAGAAATAGACGATATCGGGTTTCGTCATCTGATGGTCTCAACACAACATATCTTCAGTAAAATGAAAATATTTCATCTGGCTCTTCACAGAGGAATTTGAAATATTTTTTTTTGGTGAAAGTTCTTGATTATTATGGTTTGTAAACGGGACGTGAGGAACAGTAGTCATCTCACCGTGACGACCATTTTAGAACTGCGAACGCTCAGTTATAATATCAGAAGAGCATAACAATATTCCATTCGTTTAGACACCGATTCACAAGACGTAGTTCGCGAAACACCACTCGAGCTGCACTCTCGTGATGTTTCGCGAAATATGTCGAGTGAAGATGATCGTATAATCGAAATATGTATATTGTCTATGCTCATTTTGGTATTCGTTACCATTATATAAAGAATAATTTCAATAACTATGAATAACCAAAGTCCTGAATTTTGATTATTCAATGTAATTTCACTGAGCTTGACTTTAATCTTTTTTTTGGCGAACGTCCAAGAATGTTGCTATAGAAATGATCACAATATGGCAGGAGGCGAAACACCAAAACGATTATACCACGTCGTCAAGGGTATATTCACTTATCAATACTCCGTAACTATGGGAAATTTACGAATTCTATTGGTTCATCAAAGCAAGAGATAACTCTTGATTTTTTTCAGCCACGATGTTGGTCTTCTACCTACGCTCCTTTTCCCCATTATTTTTCCTTGGATGATCAGATGAAGCAAGCCATATTTTTCTGGATGTCTCATAATGTGCCCGAAATATTCAAGTTTAAGGCTTTTTATGGTGTTGATCAGTTCAGTCCTTTCATTGAGTCGTCGTAGTACCTCTTCATTGGTCACTCTGTCTATCGAGCTTATTTTCAGAATCCTTCTATAGGCCCACATTTCAAAGGATTCTATTTTCTTTACTAGAGCATCTGTTAATGTCCACGATTCAACTCCGTACATGAGTACAGGGAAAACATAACATCTCAGCATTCTTATTCTCAGAGCGATATTAAGGTCGTGTGTGCAGAACGCTTTTTTCATATTCGTGAAAGTTGTTCGTGCTATACCTATTCGGCTCCTTATTTCTATACTCGGATCCCATTTGTCGTTGATAACACTTCCTAGGTACGTTAGTTTATTCACCCGTTCGAGTTGAACACCATTCACATAAATTCCTTTATTCTAACAGTTGTCGTTTTTATTTATTATCATATATTTGGTCTTGTTGGTGTTCAATGTTAGGCCGTATTTATTGCAATGAAAAGTTATCGTATTCATAAGGTTTTGTAAATGAGTCTCCGAACTTGCAAAAATCAGGGTATCGTCTGCATATCTGATGTTATTTATAATTTTTCCATTGATTAATATACCCTCGGTTTTATCTTTTAACGCTTCGTTGAATATTTGTTCTGCATATAAAATGAAGATCAATGGAGACAAAATAGCACCTTGTCTAACGCCTCTTCTGATTTCTACTTCCTTCGAAACTCGATCTCCCAAGAGTATGCTCGCAGTTTGGTACCAATACAGATTCGCTATTATTCTAACGTCCTTGTCGTCAATTTCTGCATTTTTCAACATTTGGAGCATCTTGTTATGTTGGACTTTATCAAACGCTTTTTCAAAGTCAATTGCACACATATACACGTCTTGATTCATGTCACGGCATCTTTGCACTAGTACCCGTGTGCTAAACAGGGCTTCCCGTGTTCCCAGTCCTTTCCTAAATCCAAATTGGGTATCTTGGATTTTATCATCGAGTTTCTTGTATAATCTTCCATGAATTATTCATAGGAGTATCTTCAGTGCGTGGCTCATTAGGCTTATTATACGGTAATCGCAACATTTCTTTGAGTTGTTCTTTTTGGGAATGGTGATGATGATCGAACGTAACCAATCGGAGGGTATCTTGCCTGTTTCATAAATTAAATTATATAATCTTGTGAGCGTATTGATAGTATGTTCACCCATGATCTTCAACGTTTCTATACAGATCTCGTCTGATCCTGCCGATTTTCTGTTCTTTGCTAAAGATATAGCTTTTTCCACTTCTTCGTATGTTATAGAAGGTCCGCTTTCTTCGTTCATTGCTTGTAGCTAGTCTCTGTCATCCTTAAACAGTTCGGACACATATTCTTGCCATCTTTCTAGCTGTTTCTCTACTTCCATTATTCTGTTGCCGTATTTATCTTCAAGGCCATTGGGAGGCCGTCTTTTCCCGTGACAACTTTTAATTTTCGATGCAGGTTGAACATATCATATCTCCTTTCAAATTCCTCTAATTCTTCGCATTCTTGTTTGTGCCACCCTGCTTTTGCTTCTCTGATCTTTCGTCTTATACTCTTATGAAGTTGTTCATACCTTATTGTGTTGACATTTTTATATCTTCCTCTGTCTTCCATCATTGCCAGTATTTCATCCGTCATCCAAGTTTGTCTAGCCGGTTTTTCTCTCGACATCAAGTGTTCTTTTTGGGAATTTAGTTTCTCTAATTCTGTGGTTATTCCGTTCATTCTTCCACATCTTGTAGAACAAAATCGTGCGAGAATGTATCAGAAACGCACAGTTTTCATGGTTATATTTTATTATTCTATGTTGGCACTCCGAACTTTCCGCTACGGCTTTATCTGTCAATTCATCAAATTGCCTTAAAGAAATCAGTTCTGCCAACCAACATTTTTCAATGCAAAAATCACTAAATTATATTTATGGAAATATTTCATTAATTTCAATGAAAATGCAATGAATTAGAGAAAATAATGTATAATACTCGTACAGAAGGCTCATTCTACCACTCGTTCATTCCAAAACTCGCCACTTCGTGGCTCGTTTTTGAATTTTGAACTCGTGGAAGAATATCAATGCCTTCTGCACTTGTATTATAAATAACTATTATATCTTTGCACCTGTTCCACAACATCTCAGGTTCTTCATCTCGCATGTCTCTAATTTTTTCATTCAGTTCGTTCTGGATTGTTTCTCGGCATAGTGCTTTGTTTACCTTATCATGGTCTATTTTTGCTCTTCCCGGTCTAATATTAACTTTTTTGAGCCTTACTTTTATTTTTCCGACTAATAGGTTGTGATCTGATGGTACGTCGGCCCTGGGATGAGTTTTTACTGATGTCATTGAGTTCCTAAAGCTCTTATTTATACAGATATAGTCTATTCGATTTCTAACTATTTTATCCTGGGTATGAGCAGAAGAAGTCCAGGAATACAATCTTCTCTCGGGTAAATCGAAGAATGTATTTGCAATGATAAGGTTATTCTCATTACAAAATCTTGCGAATCGGTCACCTCTATCGTTCCTGATACCTAGTCCGTACTCCCCAACGATTGGATCTTCGTTTCCTCTGCCGATTTTAGCGTTCATGTCGCCCATAATTACTGTCATTTGGTTGCTCTTCGTCAGTTTCAATAATTCCTCAATTTGGTGATAGAAATCATCATCATCATCATAGAGGACTCTTATCAAGAGGTTTCAATCGCCTGAGTGCCTTCGTTTGGGATATACAGCGTGATGTTCATCTTATGAGTGAAACTTCATAATTCAATAACTCTTTAATCGATCGAACGAATAATTTCAAATTTTGAAGTGTTGTAACCCTTTATTATCGCCTTCTTTCAATATTTCTGAAATCGAGTAAATCAAATCCGGACTAGTAAAATTTCACACTTTCGCTATTGTTGTGAATATTGGATCACACTGTAAGTAAACATAATGATTTTTTTCCGTTTTCGTAACCACAAAGAATTAATTCATAAGAAAAATTCTAAATCTCTGCTTGGCACACTCATACAGGGTGATAAACATTCCCTTATGAATGAAACACCCTGTTCAATCATGAAATACTATTCTGTTTTTTCTTCTCTGTAGGTTGAAATTTCTTTTTATTTTCGAGAATTCTTTTTGACGGAAATTTTTTGGAAAATCAAGTATATTGACAGAATGTGATCCAGCTGAGCAATATATCGCGAACATTGTAGGTTCCGTCATTTCTAAAATATTTTTCAGAATTATACACCACTACACGATATGCTGAATCATGAACCTATTACTAATCAGATGTAACCAGAAATTGTTGTTTCATAGTTCACATCTTAATTTACCATATTCCACAAAATATTGCTTACAAATTACATAAAGCATCCTGTATCTCACTTCCAAAACGGGGAATATGTTGTAGAGTAGCAACGATGTCATTTGCACGACTTAATATGCTTGTCTAGTTTTAGGTGTATAAGTATATTCTTTAATTACCGTTTTGGGGTTTTTCTTCAAGAGAGCCGAATCAATACCATCTCGTTCCAGGCACTGCTCAAATCTGTTTGATCAATTTATGAAATATCTCTAGATTTTAAGCACGTGTGTATTTCACTGCGATCCTTGAATCTCGTCACAATTAGGGAACGGTCAATAGATCTTCCCGTTTTTGTTGTATTTATTGATTTGATCGCTGAGCAATATATTTATTTTATCGTAGACACTATTTTTAAAAAATGAGGATAATGAATAACACTCACAATAGACTTCCACGTTGAATGTCTGGTTGGCAGCAGGTGGAATGCCGTTGTTAGCTATGCACATATATTGCCCCATGTGTTTCCTGTTCACCCTGGTTATGTTCAATGTCGGTCCTGATATTGCGATATCTAAGGAAAATGATAAATGATTATTTCACGAATTTCACAAAATACAGTCGATGTTACTTTTGTTCGAAATAAAATAAATATGGTATTCTCAGTTAAATCCTCGGTAATATCACACTTCGAAGAAATAATATGTTTAATTTTATTATGAAATGAAATGATAAAATTATTGAAAATTAGGTACTTATACGACGAAGGTGACATGTAGGTACTGATGTAGGTACATGTTAAAGTGTGAATAATAGTGCTAAGAGCTAATGACCATAGCAGTCGATGCGTTTAAGTGAAAGAAAAAAAAATAGTGCTAAGAGCACTAAGCAAGAATAGTGAGCACTTTGTAGAAGTAATTGAAAGTGAACATTTTAAATCGGAATAAATATTGTATTGTTCAACATATGTAGGATTTTTGACGGGTAAAGGACGAAGTACCGCAGAACTTTATTGAAGCGAACTGATTCGAAATAGGGAAATTTTATAAATGAAAAAAGGTTATTATATATCAAAGTTAACAGTCTGGAGAGAAATAACAAAATCAAAATGTATGGGCAAAACGAGGATAAAATAGAAAAATTTTAAATTATCCTTAATTCTAGATTTTGAACGTTTAAAGCTTTGATTTTCATTAGTGAAAGAGTGTTTGAAGATATCCGAATGAAAATAACAATTGAATTATAAAATGATTGATATTAGTTAACCTACGAATTATTTGAATAGCAAATAGCGGAAAATGCATGGAAAGGACAAATTCAAAGAATAATTACGTCATAATGTATGTAATGTATGAATTTTGTGCCAGAAATGGTCTCAAACAATGTCCGACTCAATGATAATGAATACGTAGGTAGGTAGGTACTCAAATTATATTCTGTCCATCTGACCATGAACATGATAATTGTAGAACGGAGAAGTATTATAACTTGAAATTTTCTGGGTAGCTTAATTAAAATAGTCAATTCCAACAAGGAGTTCCGCAAATATCCTTAATATTTTCTCCTAATAATTTTTAAACAGCCAATTCGATCGAAAGGAAATTTCCTCTTCAGCTGTAAAATAACAATTTCAAGATTTGTAATGAATTTAATGTTGATCCATTAACCAGAACCATAGAAAACTCAAACAGAATATCTTACAAATTTTACTCAATATTTCTTTGATCAAAAAACCGACATTATTATATATGAAAAAAATATAAGGGGGTTGAACGTGAATCATTTTTAATTGCCTTCAACCTCAGGTCAGGTCAGGGAAATTATAGATATTATCATAGTATAAGGAATTCCTTATACTATGAGGAGTTTATATAGGTGACCAGGCGTCCGCTGGCGTTTGTTCTGCCTACTCTTCGGACCAAAATACTTCGGAAAGCACCTGTGTATTGGTTTTGTGAGAGTGCTAATAAAGTTTGTTTTTATGTGTTTTTATAGTTATAGTTTTGTAGTTCATTTTTATAGTTGTTGAAAATTTTCAGTTTTTGATTTCTAGGATGTCTTTTTCTTGTTTAAGAAATGCTTATTTATTTGTACCCTCTAATTGGGAACTCTCCTGTTGGGTATAATAAAGGCTTTTTATTATTATATCCATACGTAGCATAATATTTTGATGGCTAACAGACAATTGTTTAATTCCGGAAAAAGTACCTCCCCGAGCGGTACTCGAACCGGAAAAAGTTACACAACACATGAATTTTTTCGTTTGCGACTCTTTCAATGTCGATGTCGAGAATACTCAATAATCTGTATACTGTCCCGAAAATATTGAAATTACATTTAAGGTTTTGAAGGGTTGCATGGAGTGAAGAAACCCACAAAATTTGAACAGATCGAATCGTACTGCTGATTACCAAGTTATAAAGATCAGAAATTAAGGCCATTTTTCATGGTTCACCCTGTATCTGCGAAACTAACAGTCTTCGGATACAAAACAAGCTTCTTTTCTGAATGACCTAGATGACCCACATATACCACTAGGCTATGATCATGTTACACCCTGTATACGATGTAATATATTTTTTAAATCAGTGAAAATTAAGTTTTCAAAAAATGACACATAAATCTAGTTTCCCATTAAAAAATATCCCTGGTTATAGCTTCGTAATTAGAGAGACGAGCACGCCACTGGATTTTACGGAAAAAGTTCCTGTTTAATGTTTTAAATTCAGAGCTCTATCATCATTATTAGCAGAGATATCATTGTTTTTCGATATCGCCATTTTTTTCAATTTTCGCTCATAACTCGAAACCAAAAGAAGGTGGCCAAAAGTTAATACTCATCAGTTTCTCAGACAAAGTTGTAGTGTTAAAACATCGGCATTTGCCTACCCTGTACAGTGTGTCCACCAGAAAAAAGCGTTGCTAACTTTAGACAATGAATATTTATTCCACTTTTAACTCAAACTTTCTAGTCACATGACAGAACAAACATAAAATTATCAATGTAAAAATTTTCGATAAATATACAAGTGCAGGAATCGAATCCGGGATCATTAGTTCCGAATTCTGAATTCAGAAAATAATAAAAGGACTGCTTTTGAAACTTATTACTCGAAAAACCTAAAATCAACCTGATATTACCTGAGCAAGCATTTCAGAACCTCTTCAATATATTTAGTTGTTTGAGAAGAATTCGAAGAATTGTTTCCTACGCTGGCAGGTTCTAGTGTTTAGCAATCTATTAACCAGAGAATTGGAACAATAATTCTTTCTGAAATTAACTCTTCATTGAAGACACAGTTCAAGCAAGGTCTGGCATTTTCAAATTAGTTCGAACTATTGACAACTGAAAATGTTTAACTGAACCTCTTAGAAAATTGACTTCATTTGTTAATACTCAATGCATTTTTGAGATAAAAGAATCGCTAGTCTCCTTAGAAATTTTGAGGATGAATGAATGTCTAGTCTACTTATCTTCTTCATGCGAAGGAAAACGTTTTACTCTCCTTCACAGTAAACACTGTTTCAGTGAGATCAGTGGCGACGCTAGGGGGGCCAGGGGGCCCGGGCCCCCCCTTAAAATTGACAAAAGCAATTATCGCGCAAAAAAAGAGCATTTGCCTGATTTTCGGCTTAAAACATCAAGAGTCCGGTTCCTGTAGATCAATATTCAGGAACTTTAAAATTTTTTCATTTCCTTGTATATACATATTGAACTGCTTATGCATGTGAGATCTAAACTGTATAAGTTGATGAAATGTTCTAACTTTCATCACTACTAGACTCAATATGATAGTATTTTATGCATACCATGACACAACACTAGTAAATATGAAACATCTCCCACTTTTGCCGGTATTCAGTTGTTCAATCATTTGCCTAGCGGATTGAAATATTTAGATAATAAAACATTTAAGGAGAAGATCAAGTTAATGTTAATTGAAAAATGTTTTATAGTACTGAGGAATTTTTCCCTGATTCTTTCAGTTAGTTGTTCATTTTCGTAATTTTCATTTTTTATATTGTATGAATTATTTCAATTTAAAGTTTTTAAAACGTGCTTTTTTACTTTTGTTGTAATTAATTGATATTATCAATTATTTAGTTGAATAATAATATGTTTTAAGGGATGAATAAAGATTGATTTAATTTGATTCATTTTGAAATATGATTTAGCACCGCCTTTGAAATTACATCACGGAAGAATCAGAGCCGTTTATCTTTGTTTATATGTTTGTTATGAATGCAGCTAAAGGAATTCTTAGTGTAACTTTGATTCTTAAATTCCTTTTAATGTGTTAGTTTTTTTCTCTAAATATATGGGTACAGACTGTCCCGTGAATAGAATACCAACGGAATGTCGGTGATAGAGGGAGTTATTACCAACATGGCTGATAAATTTTATTTTACTAGTGCCAATGATTTCAAAGATATAATTTTTTCAAATTATCATCCAATTTTCGTTACCCTCCATAGAAAATCAATTATATTTATGAAATGTTATTTACTTTTTGTCCACCAATACCAAGAAGAATTTGTGATCTATTAATGGATATTATCAACCTGATGGAAAAGAGATATTCATGTCTTGCATTGCCATTTAAATCGATAACGTTCGAACTCACTAAAATACAGGTCACTGCCTCTTTCTTGCACATCTCAATTTATTGATTCTTCAATTGAATGAAACGTCAACATATTTCAAAAAATCAACCCAATAAGAAATGGCACCAGTTTTCGAAAAGAGTAATCGATCGTTATATAGAGTAAACCTTAAATAATTAATAGGTAAGTAGCCAAATGGAGAATTACAGGCCTATAAGTTTGCTACCAGCTTTCTCAAAACTCTTTGAAATGGCTTTGACAAATCGTATAGAAAATTTTTTTGTTGTATGCGATATTTTCGTAAGTAATATCATAAGGGCATCTAATTTTTCCGAAAAGAATCGAAAAAACACGTTGCTAAGTAATATTTTGACAAGAAGCATGAGTGCTGGTGGCAACAAAAATCCGAGTCGAAGACGAGGATTTTTGCACCTGCACGAATGCTTTTTGTCAAAAAATATTACTTTGCAATGTGTTTTTTCGATTTTTTTCACAGGAAAAATTAGATGCCCGAATGGTATTTGACAAGACTATTTCCTGAGTAACAGATTATTCTGCATGTATAGGTATTAATTTGAAAACTGAAAAACAGATACTCAATTTTATTTCATCCGAAATACTACAAATTTAATTATTTATGGTACAATTAAAATATAAATTGCAATTTTGGTACACGGTAGGGGTATTGTTTGAAACTTTTGTTGATTCATTGAAGATGTGGGGTGTAGGTACATAATTAATGTAATCTGTTGAGGTTCTGAGGCGTCACTTCTAAGGGTGTTTATGATGTTGGAGTAGTGCTCATTATCCATTTGCAGATAAGGTTTAATTCTGGTGTCCTTGGAAATAATAATTACGTTTGTTTTCAAATGTATTGTAATTTTTGGTGACAACAACTGTCAAGTTTTGCCGCGGGTAAACGCGAATAAACTGCTGACAGGTCCTGCCAAACAGTTTTTCCACCTAGAAACCATTTGTAATTCAAAATTGCTCGTTTCTGATTGGTGCAAATTACGACGAGGGAAATAGTCAATGATAGTCAACATGGATACCTACAAGGAAGATCGGTTATGACTACTATTATGCAGTTCACAGAGATAATAACTCATGCATTTGAAAAGAACCAAATTTTATTAGGCATATTTCTGGACCTCACAAAGGCGTTCGATTGTCTCTGTCCAAGGTTCCTATTAATGAAACTCGAGTTATATGGGATAAGGGGAATTGCAGTGAAATGAATCGAGTCTTACTTATCTGATAGAAAACAAAGGATAAAAGTTTTCAAAAAGGGGGTAACATCAAAATCGGAAGTAAAAGATAATAGAGCAGGCGTGCCTCAAGGTAGTATTTTAGGTCCCATATTATTTATAATCTTAATGAACGACATGGTACACTTAAACATAAATGTAGCACAAACTGAATGTTCGCAATCATGCTCTAGATATATGACAAACTACGCAGATGACACAGGCTTAAGAGCAGGGTCCATATATCCAAATTTATTAGAGTTTGCAAACAATTATGTAGATAATATTCAGCCTTCTGCTGAATGAGGAAAAACTAGCACAATATTGTTCAGAACTAGTCAACAAAATATCTTAACACCTTCTACTATAAAATTGTGTAATCTGACAACTAAACCAGAAAAATCTACTTAATTTTTAGGAGTTTTAATAGACGAACACTGAAATGACTATGTCACTCATATAGGAAAAAAATCGAATTCAATAAGTTAAAACATCAAAGTGATAAGCAAATATGTTGATGCGAATATCTTGAGGATCTTCTTCTATGCTAATTTTGAAAGTGTCATGAGGTATGGTTTGATATTTTATGGTGCAAACTCGCGTGTTTGTGAAATTTTTATTGTTCAGAAAAGAGTCATTAGGAATATGTTCAAACTGAAATATAAAGAATCTTGTAGAAGTCATTTCAAGAAAAATAATATAATGACAGTAACTGCTTTATATATATATGACTGCTTGTCAAAATATATGAATATTTTCAAAAATATGAATAAGTTTGTACAGTGCTCCTCTAGACATGAATACAGTACTAGAAATGTAAACATATTATTTCCAGAACACAGATTAACAATCTATGAGAAACATCCATCCTATGATGCCATTAGATTTTTCCATTTATTACCTGATAATATGATAAGAATTAAGACTTTGAGTCTGTTTAAAAAAGAAATAAGAATAATAGGTACTCGTGAACTCTGAGCCATACTCTATAAGGGAATTGAAAAGTGGTATAAAATAATGTTTTTTTTTTTTCATTTTTTCTTGTAAGCTGTTCCGTTTAATGCTGTATGTATGATTGTATGCACAGATTTTTCCTTGGACTAAAAATCTATTATTATTTTCTTTATTCTTCAGCAACCAGTAATAGAATTAACTGAACTTCTCTGAGTTCTAGATTAGATCACGTTGGTAATTTTGAAATCTGAATATTTCCTTCGGTAATGAATTTTCGAAGAATTTATTCAAATTAACAGTGTTCTTTTCAAATATTATATGAACCTTTACTGAAGTCGGATCTCAATTATTTTCAATTTCGATCTCGATTGATTTTAAGTGATAAAATTAGTATATTTCGGTAGAAACGGATAAAACATTAAAAATCTATTTAATTCTTGTATACATTTTTCTGAACGTAGAAAATTTTCCCCGTTAAACACCCCAATTATCGAGCTAGCTCAAGTTTCGAACCAAAAAATCCGGATGATGGAAAACTTCTGGCAGGAAACTGTAATGAATTGAACACAAATCCTTTTTTATTACCTTGCCAGGAACCCCTGCTAATTGGCTTGTTGTCCATTCGAAGCCATGTGATATGTGGTCGGGGATGACCCGTCGCTGAACAATGAAGGCGTACATTTTCTTTCTCATGCACTACTATAGGATTCGTTGGGTTGAAACTAGACGCTGGAACAAAAAAATAGTGATGGAAATTGGGTGTAGGTTCAATTAAATTAAATATTAGGTAATATCAAATTAATATTCTAATCAATGTCAACATTTTATAGATATTACAACTAATCCGACGTCATACGTAATTGAATGTAATTTTTAAGATTCCCTTTTTTAATATTTCTCTAAATTATTCTATATAGCAATAAAATATCCTCTTCTATTGATTTTCTTGATTCAATCAATATGAATATTCGAAGAACATCCTTGACGACAAATTGCTCATAAAAATAATGATTATTATATTCACAAATAAACTAAAATTAACATTAGGTATTGCATGTACATCTTTCTTCAGAAATGAAAGCAAAATAGAAATTTCCTTGAAACAATCGTGAACTTGCAATTGGATATTAATATTAATTTTGAGCCAATTGAATTTTATCCTTTTCTATAGGACAAGAAACGCCTAAAAAACCAATTCACATACGCCCACAACCATCAAATTATCCAAATCGTTCAAATCATTACAATAATTTTACTCCAAATTATTTTAATAACCCACCAAATTTTACTAATCCAGCAACAAATTCTCAATTTAATAACAATTCTAGAAACCCACCAGGTTTCCCTCACTCAATAAATAAACCGATTCCAAACAATCAAAGATTCCCCACGAATCGCGAAGTTTTTGGAATCAAACCCGGTTCAAATATTCACAAAAATCAACCAAAACCCACGCCTATGTCAATTTCGATTATTGAGTCTTTCAATTGGAATGAATTTATGGATACCTATTTGATTGAGAAAAATTGAAACTCACTGCCTATAGAAGGAGGAATTAAGAGCTCTGTTGTGCCATTCACCTTAGTGTGCCAAGCCGATATACCAGGAGTACCTGGAAGACCATGATTGCCAGGTTTACCTGCCCTTCCTCTTGGACCAGTCAATCCTAAAGAAAATAAAAATGTATAGTTACTTCGTTATCAATCAGGCATCAATATTATCTTTTTCACCTAATCGATAAGCACGTATTCATCGCTTCATTATAAAATTATCTTTTGATCCAAATTTGTAATCCAAAATGATATTCATCGAATCGGTAAAACTCAAAACGCCGGTAAGGTTAGCTCCCGGCCGGCCAGCTCCACGGGAACCATTCATTCCACCACGGTCAAACACACTTTCGTCATGTGAATGTAATGAAATTAGGTTCATCTTATAGAGAAATGAAAGATCTAGCGAGTAGTAATTTTTCGTTTACATAGGCTACATCTAGGGATCAATTTCAGGATGGAATTGAAGAATTTCATGCCGGCCGAAGAGATTTTCGTGATTTTTATATTTTCCGAATGAGCGGCCAAAGATGATATTTAGTCCATCTTATGGAGAATTGAAAAAGCTATAAATATTGAAATTTTCGTTCACATTGGGTAACTCTAAGGGCCCTGCTCCACGACCTGAATTGTATGAAATCATGCTGGCCGGATAGTTTTTCGTGATTTTCATGTTTTTCGAATGAGCGGCCAAAGATGATATTTAGTCCATCTTATGGATAATTGAAAAAGCTATAAATATTGAAATTTTCGTTCACATTGGGTACCTCTGAAGGCCCAGCTCCACGACCTGAATTGTATGATATCGTGCCGGGCGGATAGTTTTTCGGGATTTTCATGTCTTTCGAATGAGCGGCCAAAGATGAAATTTAGTCCATGTTATGAAGTATTGAAAAAGCCATAAATATTGAAATTTCCGTTCACATTGGGTAGTTCTAAAGGCCAGCTCCACGACCTGAATTGTATGATATCGTGCCGGAGATAGTTTTAGTGTTTTTCAGGTTTTCGAATGAGCAGCCAAAGATGAAATTTAGTCCATAGTATGAAGGATTGAAAAAGCCATAAAAACTGAATTTCCATTCACATTGGTTACCCCTAAGGACCCAGCTCCACGACCTGAATAGTATGATATCGTGCCGGCCGGATAGTTTTAGTGTTTTTCATGTTTTTCGAACGTTTATGAACGATTGAAAAAGCCATAAATTATGAAATTTTCGTTCACATTGGGTACCTCTAAAGGCCCAGCTCCACGACCTGAATTGTATGAAATCATGCTGGCCGGATAGTTTTTCGTGATTTTCATGTTTTTCGAATGAGCGGCCAAAGATGATATTTAGTCCATCTTATGGATAATTGAAAAAGCTATAAATATTGAAATTTTCGTTCACATTGGGTACCTCTAAAGGCCCAGCTCCACGACCTGAATTGTATGATATCGTGCCGGGCGGATAGTTTTTCGGGATTTTCATGTCTTTCGAATGAGCGGCCAAAGATGAAATTTAGTCCATGTTATGAAGTATTGAAAAAGCCATAAATATTGAAATTTCCGTTCACATTGGGTAGTTCTAAAGGCCAGCTCCACGACCTGAATTGTATGATATCGTGCCGGAGATAGTTTTAGTGTTTTTCAGGTTTTCGAATGAGCAGCCAAAGATGAAATTTAGTCCATAGTATGAAGGATTGAAAAAGCCATAAAAACTGCATTTCCATTCACATTGGTTACCCCTAAGGACCCAGCTCCACGACCTGAATAGTATGATAACGTGCCGGCCGGATAGTTTTAGTGTTTTTCATGTTTTTCGAACGTTTATGAACGATTGAAAAAGCCATAAATATTGAAATTTTCGTTCACATTGGGTACCTCTAAAGGCCCAGCTCCACGTCCTGAATTGTATGATATCATGCCGGCCGGATAGTTTTTCGTGATTTTCATGTTTTTCGAATGAGCGGCCAAAGACGATATTTAGTCCATCTTATGGAAAATTGAAAAAGCTATAAATATTGAAATTTTCGTTCACATTGGGTACCTCTAAGGGCCCTGCTCCACGACCTGAATAGTATGATATCGTATCGGCCGGATAGTTTTTCCGGATTTTCATGTTTTTCGAATGAGCGGCCAAAATGAAATTTAGTCCATGTTATGAACGATTGGAAAAGCCATAAATATTGATATTTTCCTTCACATTGGGTACCTCTAAAGGCCCAACTCCACGTCCTGAATTGTATGATATCATGCCGGCCGGATAGTTTTTCGTGATTTTCATGTTTTTCGAATGAGCGGCCAAAGACGATATTTAGTCCATCTCATGGAAAATTGAAAAAGCTATAAATATTGAAATTTTCGTTCGCATTGGGTACCTCTAAGGACCCTGCTCCACGACCTGAATAATATGATATCGTATCGGCCGGATAGTTCTTCGTGTTTTTCATGTTTTTCGAATGAGCGGCCAAAGATGAAATTTAATCCATGTTATGAAGGATTGAAAAAGCCATAAATATTGAAATTTTCGTTCACATTAGGTACCTCTAAGGCGTGGTGGAATGAATGGTTTCCGTGGAGCTGGCCGGCAGGGAGCTAACCTTGCCGGCGTCCATCCACAGGTAATAGAATATTAATTGTAGAGTACAATAATTAAATGCGCATCGCATATTTGCGATTGGTCAGGTCTTGGATGGTGATGTCCACAAAACTTAACTAAGAACATACTCGCCTTTTCTAACCTCAAACATAATTAAAACGAAAATACAAAATGAAAACAATTCGCCTATTTTTAATATAAGCGAATTCACTAAAGATTTTTCCAATGTCAACTGGAAGGTTCCTGTGTATAATTCGTAGCGATAGTCCAACTAATTTATCTTGACCAATTATTGAACAAGATTTAATGCGCCGCAGTGAGGATAATTCCTTTCAGCGGAAGCTTCACCAGTGTGACCATCTCTCAAAAAGTGGATCTACTTAAAGTTAAGTCTACAAAAATCTACAATCAGCATTGCGCATGCTAAGAAGTCTTCGCATATTTATAGGCAGTAAAGTGTACTTGTTACTGTCAAAATAGTGTATTCTAAATCAAGTTGCAGAATGGGCTCCTATTCCCAATGAGCAAGTTTTCGAACGCATGAGTGTTGAAGTTGCCTTCTTTAACGAGTATTAGACGATATTTCCTCTATTTCAGTCAAGTTTTGTGAAATATTGTCGAAAATCAATGAAGAATTCAGATTATATATCCTAGTGAATTTTGTATTGTATTTTGGCAGTTGGAGTAACTGTTACAAAAATTGACACATTACGGATTTTGAATATGAATCGTACGTTTCGAATTTTGAAATAATATACAATTACGCCGCATTAAATTCATGAATTATGTCTGACAAAATCGATTCAACACCACCAGAATTACAAGAAATTGCGAATAATGTTGCAAATCATTTCACTATCTCCAAGTCAGGGCCGTCGCTAGGGGATAGGCAGGGTAGGCGGTCGCCTAGGGCGGCAAAATTTAAGGGCGACATTTGAAGCTTGAGCAACAAAAATTACATGTGTAGAAATTCAAAGTACCAAATGAGATTTAATTCAGTCAGCAACAACAGGAAGGAATACCCACAAATTTAAATACCATCAAAAACCATAAAAGGTCCGCATTATATATTATACTCATAAATATCCAAATGTGGCGTGATACCCTCATAGTGCTGTTTACAAGTTATTGACGCAAAAAAAACAAATGCATTCATCAGGCTTGTCGGCGTTCCCTTTACGTTGCCGAATTTTATGGCCACTTGGGGTTCTGGATTATTTTCTTTTCAATTCCCTTATCAGGGACAATTACTGTGCTGAAATCAGTATAAAAATACCTTTCAAATGAGGTATCACTCACCCCATCTTCCCTATTCAAAATTTGGGGTTGAGGGTTGTAGTAGCAAGGGTTGAAGCGCTATGCGTCCGTAACCTACATCTTAAGTTGTCCCCCTCGAAACAGAAATCGACCTGTCCGAGCATTTCTATCGAAAAACTTTATTTCGTCTGTAATCTCGTCTGTTTCGTTTTCAAATGGCCACCCTGTATAACTAAAAATGATGACAGCACTGTTTTTAGAACTGTAATGAACTCATTACGATACTGAAATAGAGAAAAATCATTTATTTTGCTTTCATTCTAATCTATAGCTTCCAAATATCTAACACAAATCACAAATGAATCTGAATCTGGACTGAAACCAGGCCTAGATACAGTCATTGTAGGCTTAGATTGCGAATAGTACCATCTTGGATCTTACAGTCAAACAAGTCTGATATCTTTCAAAATCGACTAGGAAAATTATCTACCAAAGATGGCTTGAAATCTACTAAAAAAGTAGATTTCTACTATAGATGGTCACACTGCTTCACTAAGGCTCCTTTCACGCAGAGGCGTGATTGTCTAGACGATGAATTCGGATTTCAATTTAAAAAGTATCAAGCCAACTTGTCAAGTTGGTTTACCCACTCAGCGATTATTCTAAGTGAATTTCTGACCCCGTTTTCAAGTTGAATATCGAAAAAAAGATACCGATTGATTTTTTGAGTCGAATCATTGAAAAGTTTCGAAAAAGAAACATCATACGGAAAAATGTTTCGAATAAAAGTTTGATGGTTTTGATAGGGAAGTTTACTTATGCTACATCCTCTTTCATTTCGTTTATCTTTGCGAGGGAGGGGGTCAACTTTGGAATCTTGAATGAAAACCTCTATTTCTTATTGCAAAAAATTCAAAAGTTTTTACAAACAACTTTTCACGATTCGTCATAAATAGCCCTGTAATCGAATTTAGATTTTCCATCGTAACGACCTCATAAGGATCCGTTCAATTAATTGAATCAATTGAATTAATTCAATAATCAGTTGAATAAATATCGGTCGTCAATTGTCCAATGATCCGTTGAGACGATGCTACTTACAAAGATGGAAATCTCTACGGAGATTTCTACTAGATTCCTGATAAGAGAGATCCATCTCGTTTTTTATTTTCTTTAAATTGATATATCCTTTTAAATCAAACCAAAAAGCACCGAGAAAAAATAATTTCGCCATTTTCAAATGATCAATGGCAGTACTACCAGTAATAATATATGTAAATAAATTATTTTTGACTTGACCTGACGGAGATACGAATAGACGTCGGGTTTGAAATCGACTTCAGTCAAAACTTCAAAATAATCTCGACGGTTAAGCAAGCGACCAAAAATCGTGAAGGAAGCTTCCACTACTTTCCAACTTTAGATGGAACCATAGATATTTACCCGGGCCCCTCCTGAACTTCTAACGACTTGGTGGGCAACCTCGTTGCTCGTAGCTCGTTTGTGGGCCACTTAGGAATGAAATATGAATTTTTATACCTAGAAATTTTTCAACATTGGAAAAATAAGAATCCAAAGCAATTTTATCCTGATGAGTATCTCACCCCGAGGCTTAGACATAAGATTAAAAGAAGCTATTTATGGAAAAATCGACGCTTATATTATAAAAGGCAGATATGAGCACCCAACTACCATTGAATTGAATGGAAGCTCCCTACAACTTCAATTAGTTACTAAAATATCAATAAAAGCAGGTGTTCATCTACGTGAATGACCGATTATGAAAGATGAAAGATTCTATACTTTCATTTCAGCAACAGAGGGATTGGGAGATGAAATTCCTTATACTCAGCTTTAATTATTGTGACAGTGATTTTACGATCCCAGCTTCTTCTGGTTTGAGATTCATTTCACGAAACTTCGCTAGTCCTACTTTATTATCACCTATTTAACCTATTCACAATGATAAGTATCTTCATTAACAGAATTTTAAGAAACTCTGAATTATTTTAGCACCAAAATATGCAATTTCATTAAATTCTATTCCATCAAAACAATATTTGATGATAATTTTATATCAGATGGAATTTCACCAACATTTTGTGGATATAAACCAAAAATTGGCATCTATGATCAAATTTTACACAATTATTATCTATTTTCTGGGGAAATATCTAAAAAAAAAATAATTGTGTAAATAACAATTTGGTCATAAGAGTCTCCAGGATTTGGATAGGATTTGTAAATGTACATGATGACGTCGAAACCTGCAAACAATGAATGAATTTTTTTTTATTTTGTAGTGGGGATTATTGAAAAATTACAAATTTTTTTGGTTACATCAATTTCATTTTGTTACTGGTTATTTCCTCTTGGAATCATTCTGATCGAATGCGAAATATAACTATTATGGTTCATTGAAATTTTAATTGAAAATACTCACCCTTCACACCCTGAGGACCTTGTGGTCCTTGAGGACCAGCGGGACCAGGACGACCTATAAAATGATTGATTTCAATAATAAATTAAAATAAGTATTTGACATAATTGAAGCATAATAAGAAAATAAATAATCAAAAACAATTTTCATTCTGAAATATCTCAGTGGCGTATCAATGTGTTTGGAAAAATGTACCATTACACGCATAAAAAGCACAATAACTACCTCTTGAAACTACCAAATTTGTCTATAATTTCAAAGCAAAAAATGAATAGTGAGTTCTTGAGAAAAACAAAAAATATATAGAAAGCTGTAATTATTTGTTAATGCAGGATCATCCCCTGAAGTTTGTCGTACTTATATTCACTAACACCCGGCATATTTCTGTTAGGAAAGGCCCAATTTCATTATCAATAATACGACAAAGAATGTATAATTATTTCACAATTAAAATTATTAAATATTGTCATAAAGTAGGTAGAAAGGTCAAAAACATGAATACTCTTCATATGTTATTAATATTGTACCTACATTTGTATTTACCGAGTAAATCGATCTTGAATATTTTGATTGTTCCATCGATTAAGGTATTATCATATAACTAAAGAATATAATGGTATGGACTTGAGCAACATTCTCAATAAATATTGTTCTTCAAATTGGTGAATTCAGAATTTTTTTCTTCGGGTATCGCTGCTTATTGAATGATCGATATAGCTACCTACTCTAAAACTCTTTTACTCGTATTCCTTAGAATGAATTTTCTGACGAAAATATCTCATACTGATATGTCTGATATTTCACATAATTCAAATGAATTATTGCAACTTCCTTTAAGTATCAAGTACAACACACACATTGGAAAAATCTAGGTATATTGGTACAACGTTATACAAGCCGCAAAAAAAAAAACGTTTTTATCGTTTTGTAACTGTACTTTCAACGTACTGATCGGTTCATTTATTTCGTTTGAATACGTCTTTTGTTCGGAAAGCATGTGAAAAATAGAATGAAACAACTTGACAAACGCGATAGATGGAAATAGTATATTGTGCAACAAGGGGGGAAAGTCCAACTTTTCTCACGAGTGTGGAAAAGGTCTTTCAACAACACAAATTTCAATAATAAAGTAATGTTCCTGATTCAATTCAAAATGGCTTTCTTGACAGTATCTATGCATTTCTTCTGTTTCCATAGAAACGACTTTTCAAAAGCTCAATTTCATTTTTTCAAGTCGAAGTAGCTGAGCGTATGGGTGTGACTCAAAGTGTCATAAGTTGTTTCAGGGAAACTGGAAGTCCAGCTGAACAAAACCTAGGGCGTAGACGCTGTACTATGGCAAGTCAATACAGATTTTTAATTGCAAGACCTTACAATCACAGCACCTGAATTGGTTATGGAATTGCAGCGAGCACATAACATAACCGTTAGCAGATATACTGTGAGGAATAGTCTCCACAAAGCCAATCTTCATAGTCGGCGACCCATTAGATGTTTACCTTTCTCTAATGCCCGCCACTCACGAGGCATTTACTCGAGACTTTGGAAGCCAGGCGCCCAAGAGATTCCAGTCGGGCAGTCAAGTTCGTTCTCTGATTTACAGTCGTGCGGCCGTGTCCCGAGCTGCCCGACTGTAAAATGATCCGAAAGCTCGAACATGGGTGCCTCGTGAGTGGCCGCCTTAAATGCAGCGGAGTGGCCGCGCTGTCAGAGCAGACTGGTGCGAGAATGATTAAATTGAGATGCAGATGATTGGGGAAGTTTTGTTCCCTGTGAATCCAGATTTTATCCAGATTCTCGTCGGACATGAGTGTGGAGGCAACCCAGGAATGTGAAACGTTTAAAAAATGTTCAGGAAGTTGACGCATACAGAGGCGGTACAATAATGGAGCGGAATGATTATAGACAGCAGAACCGACCTCGTTTTTCCAAATTGTTTTCTGACAGGTCAGCAGTATGTGGATGATATTCCTCAACCCATTTTGCCTTTATTTGCTGGTATTGTTGATGCAAACTTCGCCCAATGCATGATAATGCTCGCATACCACTGCCTCTGTGATGAACACATTCCCCGGACCTCAGCCAGGAGTCTAATATTTGTGACATCTTCGAATTGGACCAAGTTTCAATCACAGTCAGACTAAATCCTCAAATTTTTTTTTCAACAATCCAAACTTATTATACCGTTAAACCGCTCTTCCAAAACAACTTGTCACTCTCAAACATAACCTCAAACGCAAGTGAAGAGAACTATCGGCTTTTTAAACCTACCTTACCGGAGTTTTTTGTGCTCAAAAGGATCCTTGCGGAAATGTTTTAGGTAGTTTCGTGTCCCTCGATTTTTTATGTTTTTTTGGGATGCTAAATCTGAATCTGAGATTGACCACCAAAATTTCGTGACTGAACAATAAAAAAAAACTTGAAAAAATGGTGAAAAATTTCATTTTTTTGATGTTTTTGCATATAACTGAATGACCTACACATCATACAAAAATAATGTAAATAAAATTTCCCACAAATTTTTTCAATTAAGTAGGTTTTCTTGTCCGTTAAACCGTTTTATTCTGGCTCAAACAATACTTGAAAATAGGCATATCTTATCTGTCTCTGCAAAAACCTAATGTTTTCACTCCTTAACTTTAATTTATTATTAATGGCATGTGAATTACTCAATAATTTCTTCTTCTATTACAATCCGGACGAGTTTGAACTATAAAGCCATAATCAGTTCAGAAAAAGCAATTTCAAAATAACTTGAAATTTTGTTCATTTTTTTATATCTATTGAATTCACTGAATGGATTGAGACAAAGATTTTGGATCCTCAATGGATGAGCAGCGGTCAAGTCGGTGTTAGCAAATGAAATAAATGCAGAATAGAGCGTAGCAAGTACGTGAACAATACTCCCCACCTCTTTTCATGTTTTCTTCCAATTTCCACCAGAATGGGTTGGAAAAAGTCCATACCCCTATTTACAAAAGGTCTAACGTTTTCTGCTTGTTGCACTGGTGTGCACTAGTGCTGCACCATTCGGTTGTATCGTTTTCCGCTTACCTTTTCGGTGCGCACCACAGATTACGGATAACATAGATACGACCCTCCCCTCCCTAAAAGCGAATTATTTAAAAATAATCTCCCCCTGGCGGTCGGTAACCGTACAAATTCGACAAACGCGGAAAGTTTGAGTGGTTTTCCTATACTTGTTTTCAATTTATTCACGAAATATTGAGCAATTCAAATGGAGTTAGATGCTGTGATGACCAAAGACCATTTGAATTTGTTCATAAATAACTGGTACAAAATGTGATGAAATTATTTTTGGAGAAAATAAAAGTCGATAGTTGAAAAAACATATAATGAATTAGCAGTAACCAAATTAAGTAAATTAACAATATATGTATGAATAAATCAGCAATAAATAAATGAAGTAGCATGGACAATAAAGGAATAAATGAGTTTCAACATGAATTTATAATAAATAATAAATAAACAATATATGTATAAAAAAATAGAAATTAAATAAAGAAGCAATAAATCATAAACAATAAATGAATACATAAGTTTCAACAATGATGAAATTACTCTCAACAAAAAAATAAATAAAAATAAAACAATATAAAAAATTCAAATTATGAATAAAATTGGGTAATTCAATAAAATTACCTTAAGCATCGTTTGAATCAGAATGAACTACAAGCTACAGCTTCATTATAACATTGGACAGTATACGTGGAAGAAAATTTTAAGGGATTCAAATATGTAAAAATTGAAAAATTCGATAAGATTACCTGAAATACCAATTGTAGGTATGGCATTATTACAAGTAAGACCACGATAGCTTCCTGGAACATGATATTTTTTATCAAAATGTGAATGGCACACAAAATATTGGTTCGATATTTTAAGAAGAAGTGAAGAAGAAAAAAGTTCGAGCCAGATATCGAATAAATCCAAATCACTCTTAGGGAAACGATGTCTTGCACTTGTCTCGTCGGTACATCCTTGCACGCAACATTTCTTTATTTTAGGCATTCTGATAAAATACTATATGCAGCATTCATTACACTGAAACTTGTTTGATTGAAAAACTTACCTTTTATTTTTTCTTCAAATAAATTTCTGCGGCGTACGGTAATTGTACTTACTTGAACAACTTCAACGACCAACGTCTTGTTTCAGCTCTTATGTTAGGTTAAAATGAAATTTTTTCGCAAAAGCAATCCAAACGTAAACCAATGACTAGCAGCGGTTCCAAGCGGTCGGTTACTGAATAAAAACTTAATTTCGAGTAGGAGAAGGCGAGTGTTCTATCTATGTTATCCGTAATATGTGGTCCGCACTTTTTCAGTGTTTACGTGTTCTGCTTATGCCTACATTGCTCTCGGTGCGCACCTAGGTCAACTTTTTCCCCACTGGTTCTGCTTCGGCTGCTTAGTGTCTTCGTCCCAACTTGGGGACAAGTTTATCCTACCTCCCAATACTTATTTTCATCCGAGCAGAAAGTGAAATGAGTTTGCTTCCAACAGTTGAATAGAAAATCGATTATTTTAGTATAGGGAACTTAAGAAACTACTATTTTACTCGTGTTTTAGTATTACCAACTTTGAATTATATACATAGACAAGACGCTATTTTCTTTAAATAACAAGTAGATACCTACGTGGTAAATACCCAATGGGTTGGTTTGAAAAAGTTGAAAATTGGTGCAGCAAAATTATCTGCGTCGAAATTTGAATTAAGCGAGTTCGTTCAGTTTTTTGTGTTTTCAAATATGGAAACGGATTTTCAAAATGTGTGCCAAGTATAAAGAAAATATACTGGGTGGTTCGCTTGTTATGCCCTCGGAAAGAAATGACCAAAACTTATGAATCACCCTGTATCTCGGTGAACAACAGTCAGACCCAAATAAATAGGGTATATTTAGAACCACCTCCGTATCCTCTATACACTATTCAAGTTTTTCCGTTTACCAATGAAACATCCTGTATACATAAAGAAGAACCTGAAAATTATCTCAGTACTCCTTTCAAAGTTGAATGATATATAAGTTCAAGATGGTGTTCAACAAAAATGAAGAATTATCAAAGAGCATGGGGCAGAATTTGGCTCCAAATTATCGAACGGAACCTAAAAACCAGACCCCTTCTCGAACCGGTAGGATAGTTTCACCACCGGCGGCATGGCGGCAAGTCTACCATTTCCCGAAGAGGGTGACGAAAGCAAATAACTGAAAACTTGTAAGATTATTGTAGATATCATTTTAATATATAACGAGCGTTCATTTAATTTCGTGGTCAAGAGTGCCATATTATTCCCAGATTCGAAGTATGTAAACAAATATTAGTAATATGGTATAATACAAGCTAGGTGCTATTTGTAATCACAGAAAATCCACTCTAATCTCTGCACAGCACTCTTGACCACGAATTAAAATGAACGCTCGTTAAATTCTTTTAACATATTGTGCTATTATTTCTGAATTAATTTTCAAATGTAAATGATCCTCAAGTTTAATTATTTTCCCCATATATGTTTAATAATCAAAATATGTTCATTTGACCAAATGCTATTGCCTTTTATCGCAGACCTATTGACGTTGACTTATATTTTTGCAAGAAGTTTCATGAAAACTATCAGATATGTTTTGAAATCCCGAACTTTTTGAGCTTATTGAAAGATAAAAAAAGAAAAAATAGACGAAATTTTCTGAAAATTCTATTGATACTAGTATCGCATTTATAGGTGTACCCAGTCTTTTGATGGTTTCTGCACGTAGAAGTGTTATCGAAAAAGTCATAACTAGGATCTTGGATACAAAACTTGAATAGATTCAGACCTCATGAGAACACAAATGACATACACAATGAATTACTGAAAAAGTTACCATCAACTCCATCTCTTCCATCTCTACCCGGAATTCCAGGAGAACCGTCTTTTCCATCGTGTCCGTTTCTACCAGGCATACCATCCAATCCTGGTTCTCCAGGAATACCATCCCTTCCATCCAATCCAGGTCGTCCTTGAGCACCCTTAGAACCAGGTAGGCCCGGTATTCCTATAGTCAAAAATTAGTATTCATTAATAATGAAAACAATCTTAATAACAATAAAATGCCGAGATGAGAACTGTTTTAACCTTGGAAACCATATTAGAAAAACAATCTTAAAGTCAATTTTTTTTCCATTTGGTGAAAGAATTAGTACTTATAGTACAATAAATGAGTTATCGCAACATTAAATTTATATTCTTTTCTTGATTTCTGTTTAATTTTCGATAATTATAACGGAATCAGCTCGCAACCACTTTTATTAGTTCCAATCATTTATTATCGTTGTTTATTTCTTTTCGTAGTAGAGTTAGATACCCATTTTACTACTCATTTTCATAAAAATAAATAAATTATTTTCATCTGCGAACGTTCGAACACTTTCTTTAGTACAAACTTCAACCAATGTTGCCAAATTGAGGATACAAATAACACTATAATGACAAAAAATTCCCTCCAGAATAATAAGCCAAATCTATGTATAGTCAGGGCCGACGCGATCAATTTTGGCGCCTGAAACAAAGATTTTTTTGGCGCCCCTGCTGAAAAAGTATCAATAAACAGACCCAAAACAAAAACCATCACCTGCCTCGATGATAATTCGCCATTTTTGATTTCTCTAGCGATTTTGCTAGTCATTTCCATTGAGTTTCTTTTTTTTCGGACATTTTTACATACAATAAATTCCTTGATTTCTTCGACGCCGATGAACAATGCGTAAGCAATATATCTGATTCTCACATTCACAATCGATCACATACGATCGATGAAAGATTACCTATCGCACCACAAGATACAAAGGGCGGTAAGGCACGCAAAACTTCGAAAACTGAATGGAATTAAGAACATATGTTTCGCTGAAAACATTTAGCATTTATTAGTAACTAGTTTCGAATTCAGAATCGTAGGAATTTTCGATATGTTTAATGTGTAAACAACTTCCACGTAATTCGAAGTGTAGTGTTTCGTCTTTGTGAAATACATTCCATCCGTCATTCAATTAGGGTAATAGGCAATTCTGTTTATATTGGTGGGCTTGCCATGTGTTATTTATTAAACAGGCGGCTTAGTGAAGATGGTTTGGAGATTTTTATTGCAGGGAATGTTGATAAACGCAGCAAAGCGGACCAACCTCATGTTCTTTTTAAGAATCAAGACTATATTTTTTCAGAAATATGAAAGGGCGGCCACAAACTGGGCTAAATTGCCGCCCATCAAAAAGAGGCGCCTGAAACAATCGCTTTACTGTTTCACCCCTAACGGGCCTAACGCCGTCCCTGATCAGACATCTCGCAGAATAATGTACTATGCGATCATACAATGGTGAACCTGTAGACTTCCTTTTGCCGACCCGAGAGTTGATAGATTGTACAGAATGAGTCTTTGACTTGTATATTTATTTCAACATTAGATTCCTGAGAAACACTTTCTTCCTTACCATTTTTTCCGATTCAGCTCGGTTGAAAAGATGAAGGCTATTGAAAATCCATAAAAAAATAATTTTTCGGTCTACTGTCAAATGATGCTATCGAAGGAAATGAATTTCTGGATATATTTTTCCAGTCTATTATCACTGCCAAAATCAAGATGAATCAAGTAGTATACTTGAACTATAAAATAAATAATGTAGTTAACCTGTAAAAAAAATAATCAATGCCTCAAGTAATGATTACAGTTTTTGATAGATGAAAAAGTCTTAATTACAGTTCAGAGATTTAATCGCAACTTATCCATCACGCGTTGAATACATAGTCATAACAATTTTTCAATTCATACCCACATTTTCATACTGATAGGTCCTGAAATGTTGGGTTGATTGATGCAAAGCAATAGTTTTTCGAATGAACTGTACATTACACAGTAAAATTTCAATATTTTGTTTCTTTAGATTTTCGAAAATGTTTATTCAGTAAACAACCTCATGTATAACATAACCTTGAAACTTAACGGAGTGAATAACTCTGAACACAGAATTTTCTGAGGTACATACAAGTGTTCTGAAGAGAATTTTTCCATGGTTTGAAAAACTTTAGCGTGCAGGTTTCCAGAGGTGGCATAGCTCATCATGAAAATTTTAAATGGTTATATAATTTCATCTAGGCCGAAACCGGGAGAATGGTGAAGAAAAAAGTCCATTTGACTTCAATAGTCTACTGTTGAAATATATGTGAGTCAAAGACTCACTCTGTATAAATAAATTAGATGTTTGTGACTTGATAAGTATTTTGAACTTGTGATTTGTTTTTTCATGTGTCTTGATGACCAAACACTGAATAAATCCACAGAAAATTGCAAATTCAACAATTTTTTTTATTATAGCGATAGGAACAAGAATACCAAAGTTATGATAGCAAGTAGGTATGAAAACAAATAGTCCCAATTCTTCTTTTCGTAATTAATTTTTCTTATCAGAAATTTCGAAAATTCGATCATTGTATACCTACTCAATTTGTACAAAAAAAGATTTCATTTATTTATCATATTCATTTAGATATTTTCATTAACATATTCCTTATACTTCGCTTTTTAGGATGAAATTTAATTTCATATGTCAAATGAGAAGGAATTTCATTAGAAAGCAGCTATTTTATTATAAATAATTCATTCGAAATACGTGCCTCTTAATCCAATAGGACCTGGAATACCTGGGAAGCCTTTGTCACCCCTTTCCCCTTTCACTCCGGGAACACCGGGTGGTCCAAGGAGTCCGGGTTTTCCAGGAGGGCAAAACTGCTGAACCTTCTTACAATATCCCTCAAGTGCCTTCTCCTGTAAGAAGAGCACAAATAGAAAGAATAAAATTATATTAGATATTCAATTTATGAATAAAAGTAAAATGTTTTTCCTATTTTACGTAACAAACCGAGAGCACCGTATTACCTTAATAAATTAATTTATTCAACTCAAATAATATGAACTTTGTGCTGAAATAAGAGAAAAAAGTATTTGGATTCATAATATTCACTTACAAAGTGCAGTTAAGAAAAAGAGATACATCTATCAATTTTTGTGTTCGCTAATTTATTAACAACTTTCGATTCTATATTTCTCGTCCGTTTGTGAAAAGGTTTACGTGTGTACAGTTCAGGTCGTGCATGGTATGAATTAAAATCCTCTCGGATATACGCTGCGAGATGCACTGCGTTAGCCGCAGAGACAAATTGAGCTTATTCAATCTAGGACTGCAGAGAGCTGAAGAGAAAATCAAGAGCAAGCAGTATTCCAAAATCTACAACTTCCCCGAAGCAAATTCAACGAGAATCACTTCATCAACAAATTGTAGCCATCATGCAAGAAGAAGTCACACAGTACAAAAAAAGTGGAGAATACGAAGAATTCAAGTCAAGATACGTTTAAGATTATGGAAAATATAATTCTGCTTAGCCCCTAGAAACTAAATCCCAAAGTAAAACAATATCGATAAACCTACCAAAGGTAGCATTCCAATCCATGGAGACAAACCATTCACGATAACCATGAATTAGGGGACGCTGAAAGAATGCAGTACTTGAAAAGTCAAACCAGGGAAACTCATCCAGCATCTCGGCGTATCTGCGAGAAACTACCCTATCGCTTTGGAATTATTCAATAGAAGGTACGATAACAATAGACTTCCTTTCAACAAGTATGCTGATAACATTTTGAATTTACCATGTCTGCAACAAGAATCATCTGCATTAATCAAAAGACTTCATGACACTGTTCAACAGCTGATCACAGCTTAACAGTTAGGAAGCATGCTATAATACTTGCACACATGTTGCTGAGCAAATTAGACAACGATTCAAGAAAACTCTACGAACAATCCACAGCAACCCATGAGGATGTTCCCCTGGAGTTAATCACGAAATTCTCGTCTTGGAAAAAGACTCTACAAGTAATGACTTGATCCACACGTAGACAAACATGTCCTTCGGAGGGAGGTCGATTTGAAAATTCATCGTTGCACTTCAAACGGCGCGGCGTCACCCAATGATCCTACCAACAAGATGTATGTATATGAATGAGCTGATAATCAGGAACGCATTGAATCACGTCTGACAAGAATTCTGGGTACCCCATGGAAAAAATTAAGTGAAAAGTATCATACGACAATGCGTCATTTGCATTCGATATTTTCGATATAATGCAACGACATGTGTGTAGAAAATGGGAAATCTACCGAGGGAATAGATTACGCTGGCCCCATACAAATGAGGTTGTCAAGAGGTAGAGGATCCAAATTTTATCAAGGATACATCTCTATTTTCATCTGCCTTGCAACGAAGGCAAGATATCTCGAAGCAGTGAGTGATCTTTCCACAGATTCATTCATACCTGCCTTCATAACATTTACATCACGACGTGGACTATGCTCTGCAATATAGATTGATAATGGAACCAATTTCATCGGAGCTCAACGAGTCATTGACAGAGAACTTCGACAAGTCATTGACGAAAATTCTATAGAGAAAGCGTTAGCTAAGGATTCCGTAAAATGGTACCATATACCACCCGGAAGCCCTCACTTCGGAAAACTATGGGAAGCGGAGCACTTACGAAAATAGTAGGAGATCACAAATTAACATTCGAAGAAATTGCTATGTCAAATAGAAGCACGCCTCAACTTTCGTCCTCTTATCACACTCACAGAAAATACACAAGAATTGGACGTGCTGATACCTAGAATTTCTTCATGGGAAAATCTCTTAAATCAATTCCGGAGCCAGTCAATGAGAAAAATATCACATTGCAAGACAATTGAAGACTCATACAGAAGCTAAAACAAGATTTCTGGATGAAATGGACATCATCTTCGTACACTGCAATACAAGGGAAAATGGGGGAACAAGAAAGAAAATATCAAACTAGGAGATATTATACTAATCCTCGTAGTAATCAAACAAGACAACATCAATGCCAATAGCTGGCCCTTGGGAAGAGCAACGAAAGGTCACCCAGAAAAGGACGCCACTTTCATTTGTGTGACGATTTTTGCGACGATCCGGTGCAAAGATGGAAAAGAGATCAGACCACCTATAACCCAGAAAACTACCAACCAGAAGTAAAACCAAACGTAGCCCCTATATTGAGGACAATGGCACAGATGCAGAAGTTCCCCTAAACGATATAGCTGAAACTACACCAAGACCAAGACAGCATCAACAGACTTTCAATCTTGATGAACTCTATACTGAGGCAACAATACAATTCTAGGGACTCCATAGTAACTAAACGTAGGACATGAAATAATTTGAATAGCGTTTGATGAAGAATTCACCTGTATTCAACAGAGAATACTAACGTTACCAAATTGACACCTATCAGTAGCGGCGCTACATACGCTACCGATCTTTTTGCTGAACGCGCCAATAATAACTATCAAATATTATATGTCTGTCAAAATTAATTCAGCTTGACAACCGTAACTATCGGCAAATTTTCCATTGATAACTCAATTAAAACGATCGTAAATGTAAATCTGGTTTGAAGTTGGATCTCGGATTTTTATGAATTTCTAAACTTAAAAATAATAACACACTTCTCTCGGAATAGAAGTTACTTTTCATGGCTCGGCTTCAATAAGCCGACATAAAAATTGACACTTCTCCGCCTTATGAATAATATACTATCACTTTCATCGAAAAATATTATACAGGGTGAGTCTTTGAATTGTACATAAATTTTAACATCATTTCAAGAACATAAAATCAAATTACTTACACGAAATCGGCGCATTGTACGAGAAAATATGAGGAATGCTTTTATTTGTCGAAATGGCCAAATACTAGGCCAAATATTTCTGATTGAGCCTTCAAATTACTTTCAAGTATTGGGTTCTTTGAATTTCTGGTATTTTTTTTGGAATGTGTTACGGTGTAAATGTGACTTAGATTCACTGTTTCGGATCTTGCCGCCTGGTATATTTCTTGGAATGAAAAATATGAGATTCTCTATTTTTATGTGTACGTCCTGGATCGGAAATTGTCAAGTGGTTTTCTTGTTAGTTCATGGTTCTGTGTTCGATAGCGCTAATGTGTCTCAGTTGAGTAGATTTGGAATCTGGACGCTCCAGATAGTGGCTCTCTTTTGAAGTGATGATTGTCAGATGATTGTTAGCTATCACCCTTCATTATGTAATCAATCTGTTTTGATGGTGACGAGATTTTACAACCTTGTACCCTCGAATGAGTTATTCAATGGAAATTTGATCCATCTTTGATTAGGAATATTAGTTCATTCCCGTGAAAATCACTTGTACGATCCAAAGGACAGGTCTCTCTCTCTCTCTCTCTCTCTCTCTCTCTCTCTCTCTCTCTCTCTCTCTCTCTCTCTCTCTCTCTCTCTCTCTCTCTTCTCTCTCTCTCTCTCTCTCTCTGGTTATTAAACATCGTGGAAATCCAAATTCAGTTATAGGGGAGAATAAACAGTTGTGAGTTTCGATTTTTGTTTATTCCAACTTTACTTTATATGTTGGTAATATTGAAGGTCATTTTATAGGGTATTTGTTGTAAATTTTTTTCTACCCGGCGGTCATTGAACATCTTCTTTTAGCTAATAGGGATCCACTACCACTGTTTAGCTGAGCGGGCCAATACTCACCTGATGTGACTAGATTGTTGACAGGTGAGCCTGTGACCTTGGTAGCGTTGTAGAGAGAGGTGGCATTTTGGCGCCCAACGTGGGGCGAATCATTTGAAATGAGGCAACTAGATCAATATTCAATTTAGGAAATTCCGAATTTTTTTATTTTTGTCTGTCAATGATTCGTTAAGATGATATATAGAATGGTAGTGAATAGGTTGAACCAGGATGAGCTCGCTTACGAGGTGAGGGAAAGGATGTGAGCAGTCGAATGGATGGATGAACAAGAGATTTTTGATCTTGGTTTCTTTTTTGTTTTTTGCTAATGAGGAATTGGACTGTTAGACGCATTCCTTAGGGCGTGCACACGTTAAATTAATTGCTGTATACATATATCATAAGCATAAAAACATCTCAATTTCAATTATGTTCACATAGTTTATTGTATTTTTTAAAGCCATTACGTTTATGTTGGCGTGTGTGATTGCTTGGAGTTTGAAATTGGCGTGAGGAGAATTCGGGATATTCATTTCGACAGTTTTGAAAATCGCTTGTATGTATAAGGTCAGAAAATATTCAAGTTAAGATTGGAGAATAGGTCTCAACTCGTTTTTACGGATTATGCTTAGCGTTTTTCTTCCTGCGTCAACGGTTGGCTTCGGATCGCTCTTGCACATGCGTGTATATCGTATGCTTATTTCATCGTGAGTTTCCGAACTTCTGAATATAGGAGATAATCCTATAGATCAATTTCTTTTTTTTTTTCGTTTTGGCGAATGACAGTTATGAAAGTTAGTTGGGTAAGTTTTGATGGTTGTAGGAAATGTAGTTCTGCATTGGTTGGTCGTTGATGTTTTGAAGTCTATAGTTATGAAGTGGAGGCTGGATCACGAAGCTTGCAGATCTAGAGTCTTGATGCATCTGTGGGTTGGCACAAAACGTTACGGGCTATACCAGGAGCTGGTAGGTCCTGACTTAGTTGTCTTAAATGACAGGTTCGTTGGTAGGGGGTTCGCTATGGGGAATTGCGGTATCCCGGCTTGGAACTAGTGACCGGTCGTCCTTGCTCAAGTGGAAGTGAATCTACTGTAGTGTGCCAACAATTCGAGCTGCTGGTCAGGGGGCTTTCAGCTGTGGTGTAGTTCGGGACCGGTAAGCTCCCCCAGACCCTGAGCAGAGCCAGCCTTGGGGTCAGCTTGGTTTTAAAAGAAAGGTATGAATGATGATGTGGAGAGTGAATTAGAATTAAGAAGCGATTGGGTAATGTGAAGAAAGGTTGGAATGTCCAGGATCTCGAGTCTGGACCTGAGGACTCGGAGGATGCTTAACGTTTTACTTCTGCGTCGTTGTTAAATGTGCATTATTTGTTCTTCTTCGTGATCTTCTCTCTTTTGGACATGAAAAGTGTTTGTAGTCTTGAAAAGTAAATTTCCTGGTGAATTTCTTGAAGTGAGGGGGGAATAGTAACGTTGTAAATGTGACTCAAATTCACTGTTTCGGATCTTGTCGCCTGGTATATTTCTTGGAATGAAAAATATATGAGATTCTCTATTTTCATGTGTATGTCCTGGATCGGGAATTGTTAGGTCGTTTTGTTAGTTATGTGGTAGATGGCGCTAATGTGTCACAGTTTAGTCGGTTTGGAATCTGGACGCCCCAGATAGTAGCTCTCTTTTGAAGAGAAGTTGTCAGATGATTGATAGCTGTCACCCTTCATTTTGTAATCAATCTGTTTTGATGGAGGCGAAATTTTATAACCTTGTAGCCTCGAATGAGTTCTTCAATAGAAATTTGATTCATCGTAGATTGAGAATATTAGTTCATTCCCGTGAAAAGCGATATTTGGTTGACTCGTTTCGTGGATTTCGATATTTTTGGTTGTCAACCCAAATCGCACTCTTATGAGGATACATTAGGTTTATTGTCTCCTCACCTCAAAGTACGTTGAAAAGTATTTCTGATGAGTTTCAGGATTTTGTCTCGAATGTTCGTTGATTATTTTTCTTTTTTTTATTAGGTTGAGAACAGTACTTAGGCCCTTAGTCACTTGTACGATCCAAAAGATAGCTGTAACACCTTATGGGGATCATATCTTTAAAACCCTCCTAGCCAACAGGTATGCTACTCTCTCTGTACAGTCAATCGTTCCAAAAGATGTAGAGAATTTTTAATGACAGTTAGATCATTAACGAAGTTATATTATCTCATAGGGATTCCGTTCCTTCTTTCTTTTTTTCTTTTGAATTGGGTTTTTTGACTCGAATCCTGATGGTTTTAAACCACTGTTGTGGGATGTCCAAAGAGAAGAAGAACTAAAAGAATTGGTTTTAATTTTGTGTTTTGAGATGATTCTGCATATCAAAAACTATATTCCTAAAATTATGTCCTTCGATAGAATCATTTGAGAGTTGTAACTGAAAAATATTTTTTTATGCATCTTTTTTTCCACAGTCAAATCGAAAAACATGATAAAGGAAAAAAAGTGTTTCTTTTGACCTCAAGAGTCATCTGTTAAAATATATCTACAGGACAAACACTTATATTCCTCATAACTAAACATAAAGTAAATATTGTTTTTATTCGTGATTTCAGAATGAACTTTCGTCAAGTAATTCGAAACAATCAAATATATCATACACATAAGTTACAATCGCGTGCATCGAAATAATAGCAGAAAGAATAAATCGATGTGTTTGTATGGATGCTATTCAGTGCTTGGCACGAAAATGAAAGAAACATTATCATCTCTCATCAATTTCAATCTGAATTATTATATTCCATTCTTGTAGAGCAAAACCCCAGAGCCGTAAGATGTAACTTATTTTATGGGATGAAAGGATGAAGGATGAAACCTTAGGCTTTGAGTAGTGTCCCATGTATCGGGAGTCTCACATTCGTTGTCTAGTGAGGAGATGAGCTAGAAAAATTAATGACACATTTTTGGGCTAGATTTTTGAGATATTTATTATAGTGGAAACCGCTACCCCATATATTCAACTATTTTCAAACTATAAGAGGAAATTGGAGAATGGCGTGAAATGAAAAGTTCTCATAACTTCTTTATTCTTTAGTATTCCTATTATTCTTTATTATTTGTGCCATTAACATAAACCAAAAACAAACTGCAGGCATTTTTTCAGTTGAATCCATTGGTGTAATAACTCATTTTTCATTGCCATTAGTTGTGAAATTATAATACAAACTTTTATTTTTTTTTTAATGTAAACCATAAAAATTTTTATAACAAAAAAATCACTCAATTGTCCAAATTTGGTATCGTATTTTTCAAAATATGTGCCCCCAAATTCGATCATTATAGAATTCAGTTACTCAATGAAATTAGAGAACCTACTTCGAACAAAATGTCATATCACTTTGTTGGAATTTATTGAGGGAACGAAAAACCTTATAAAAAAATTACCGCTTTCGTCAGACAATCAAGGCACCTTCCATGCAAATCTTCAAGTTTCATATTTTGTATCAGAAAATTTCAGCCGATAGCGTGGAGATCATCTCAAAAAAATCTGAATCAGATCAAATCTTTGACCGCAGAAATATTTACTATTTAGAATTTTTTTTCCAATTTTTTCTTGACTCTCCTATAATGTGCTGATGTTGAAATTTTGCAAGGAGCTTGAAATTTTCATTTAATATAAACACCGAAAATCTCAATTTTGTCGATTATATGGTCACGGAAATGAAAACATTTTGACATTTTTTTATATTCTTATTTAATTATCTATGGTTCTGATTACGGTATTTAGTAAAAAATTATTGAAATGCTTCTGAAGGTTATTCGATATATATACATAGTTAATTTATATATTTTTCACAATATACATGCATTTTAGAAAAAAAATATAAAATTTTAGTCACCACCTTTTAAAGGTGATTTCTCGCAAAGGGGTGGGCTGAGGAAATTTTGTTATAGAAAAGACCCATCTTAATTTCATACGAGCATTCACTTCCTGAATTTTTGTCGCATGACAATATTGTAATCGACCTTCTGTTCTTGTAATGTCAGGATCTGAGGTCTTAAAGAGATGAAGATATCGGGAAAAAATGGGAATTTGGAAGAGCAAAAAGGAAGAAAAACGCCGAAAGAGCTGTATCAAATAAGATATGTTCATTTTCCTACAACTGCTATGAAAAATAGGGTATTCTTCATAGCTTACTCAATTTCGATACTATGTATTGCTCATACTGTGGGAAATATTATTGGCCACTTTGCCCATACCTCGCTTGGTAGACCAATGAAATCAGGCTTTTGAGTCGTTTCTATGGAAACGCAATAAATTAGCACATACAGTCAACGAAGGCATTTTGATTTTAATCAAGTCCATTACTTGAATTATAGAAATTTGTGCAGTTGTAGGAAAAGTATAGTGTGCAACATGTGAAGAAAGTCCTTTTCTAGCTCGCGAGAAAAGTTGGACTTTCCCCACTTGTTGCACAATATACTATTTCGTACGTAGCCTTGTAAAAGTAGTATATTGTACAAGAAGTTGGGAAAGTTCAATTTTTCTCATGAGTGTGGAAGTTTGTGGCACGAACCTATAAGGCGAGTGCTGCAAACACACGAGTGAGAAAAGAACTTTCTCACTCTTCTCACTTTTCAATGGTCTTCATTGACAGTACCTATGCATTTCTTGCGGTTCCATAGAAACGACTTCTCAAAAGCCCAATTTCATTAGTCTTTCAAGAGTGGTGTGGACAAAGTGCCGTGAAGAATAATATTTCTCACAGTATGAGCAATACATAGTTTTCAAATTCAGTTAGCCTTGAGATGTAGGCTACTTTACATAGCAGTTATAAGGAAAAGATTTTCAGCAATAATTAAAGTTGAATTGAATATGAACAAACTCTGCCTTTTTATTATCATAATATAACTACACATTTAAAACTTCTTGATTGTATTCAGTGAGTTCTATCAAGGTTCTTCCAAGTTCCATATATGGAATTTTCACCAGTTTTTTTCCAACTTTCATTCTGCACCTATCTTCCTAATTTCTCAGATATCAGGAAAAATTGATGGAGAGCCGACAGACTTTTTTTTCTCAATTTCAATATGAAATCTTCATATTCTAAAATATAAAGCTTTTTTTCTATTACAATTCCATGGATATTCGATGTAAATGATAAAAAGAAACAAATTGAGTTCGCGAATGAATCTCTGGAGTGTATGTAGCGTAAAACAGGTGGCAGATTTTCTAGCATATTCTTGGAACCGATAAGATACAAATAAACCGACTGTGTCAACTTCAATAACTTACTGGAATTCTACTATTACTTGTCAACCAAACCCATGAGTCTCCACCAGGAGCTGCACCTTTTCCTCCATTCTGTTGCCTTTTAATTTCATCTTTCGTTTTCAAGCTGTCCTTCATTTCTGGACTGAAGAACTCAACATGCGGCTCTGTACTTGAAGAATCCAACAAATTGATATCTGGAACATCTCGTTTTTTTCTTGTCGTATTTCTCACTTGAAACTCTATAAACAATCTTAAAATTTCCCGTTGTGTATTATCCTTCAACATCTCAGACATGAAAAATTGATCGAATTGATTTTTACTGATAAACTCATTTCGCATCTCGAAATTTATTAAACGGTATACATAGTGAGCTAAGCAAATTTCTGTGAGGAAAATTAAAATGACGCAACAGAGTACCCTGATGGAATAGCTGGGATTCAATTTGTGCTGGAGTACTTTTGTATTATAATCTAAATCTCGTTTGACGTCGTACGTGGACATCTTACTCTACTTCCGGATTACGCGACGCTTCCGAGCATCTAAATCGACGTCTTCAACATGTGACGCCTGAAAGTAAACTGACGGAACTGGCGGAAATCCCGCTCCACCCGCTTCAGCGTCTGGCCTGGCTTTCAGGCAAATTGAAAGAGCCTGGGCCCTGCTTATTTATCTAACAGACGTTCCCGTTATGAAGTAATTAAAGCGTATTTTGAGATTAGAAGATGCGTTGGGATCTTTTATTCATATTAATCTACGTCATACCAAAACGTAATCCAGGCGGATGCTTTGCGCTAGGAATATCTAAAATTTCACGGATGTTGTTTAATCCATATTTTCAATCAATAATGAAGGTGCTCACAAAATGTAGGAAAGCTTGGTCCCTCAAATATTCGAGATAAGGTGTATAGACTCAAAACCTTCACTCTATCCAGACCGTTTATCATAGAAATTGGCAGTTTGACTGAATTTGACCTATTGCGAATGAAATTTTGTACATAAGTTTTATAACTCCGGAAGGATTCAGAGCAGTACGTCGGGGTCCTCAAATTCGATTCGAAAAACCTAGAAACCTGATATTTCTAAGGTAGGTTAGGACTGCGAATCTCGATTGTGTTCCTTAATCTAGCTGGTGGTTGGGTGACTCAAGGGCAGGGCCCCCGCAACCGCGCGTTCAACGCGTGCACCGCACGCGGGCGCCACTCTTAAGGGGCGCCAAAATCTCTTATAGACCGCATGAAAATCCGAAAGACCAAAAGTTTTTGAAAAAATTTTTTTTAATTTTTTAACAATTTTAAACGTTCAAAGACATCTTTTACACATCCAAACAAGTTCCCGAACATCACAATCCCTATAAAATAACCTCGGCCACAGATTGCAATTATACGATTCTTTTCGAGTAAACAAATCATAAATAATCATCCCTTTGTCGGTACGGGATTTCTTTATGGACCACCTTGCACTGGACGGCGGGCACCATTTCTTCGATCATCACTAAAACGCATATGGTACACATAAACAATCATAAATACCGAAGCGATAGCTTTTAGCCAGGGGAATTACTGAAACTTTCGCCACCATCTGTAGGAAAAATACTACATGTTACAGAGAATTTCTGAAACTACCAAAATCTGCTTGCTATGCTATAACAGCAGAAAAAAGAATAGTTATTTTGTTTCGAAACGTTTAGGGGTTGAGGTCAAGACGCAAAAAATTAAAATACTCAGATAATTGGAAAGATTTGTATTTTGTGTAATTGTGGTTTGTTTTACTGTTTCTTGTTGTGATTAAATTAAATTTTATGAAATGGTAAGTACCTATCCACATACAGTATTAGCATTTCTATTAGTCTATAAAATTCGATATTCTTCTTTTCTGTTTAAAATGGTGCACATCCTAAATTAGCCCATACCTATATACTATAATATTATTTTTATTTTTTTTATTTGTAATCGTGAAAAAATTGAATCGACTTTGATATTTTGAATTTGTTACCTGGGGCCACCATCATATTATACTTAATTTTTTTTTAATATGCATCCTGGATGTGTATTATTTATTTGATGTTCGTAGCCGTTTGACATTCTAAAAAAATTATATTTCACCTTTGCCAAAAATTAATTATTATAACAGGAACAGGGTATGTGCTTCAGATCGGTCTTAACTTATTATTATTATTAGTATTAACTCCGTTTAGGTTTAAAGGCTCGGATTTAAGGTTTAAATTCATAAAAATGAAAACATACGGGTTATTCTCAAAGGCATGGCGCAAAGTAAATCATGGGTGAATGTCCTTACCAATTTTGGATCAAGTTTTTCTTAAATTCTAGGAGCCATACAAGAGAAAACGACCTTCTGGTGCAAAATTTCGAGAGCAAAAAAAAGCTAGACTTCAACAAAGGGAGAAGATGGCTGGGAGTATGGAATAATATTTAATAATTATTAATAATAATATTAATAATAATATACTACTATACTAATAATACTACACCAAGAAATGGCAACTAAATTAACACTAATTCATTCTGAAAAAGTGCCATATTACAAGTACCGACCGGAAACCATCCTAGAAAACGAGCGCTATAAACTGTACTGGGATCGTACAGTTTTGACTGATAAAACAGTCCCTCACAACAGGCCAGATATATTGCTAGTTGATAAACATCAAAAGTCAGCAATACTCATCGACGTAGCTATACCTAATAACAACAACATGCGTCAAAAAGAGGTCGAAAAAATTTCAAAATATAGGGACCTCGAATTTCAGATAAAGCGCCAGTGGGGAATGATATCAACGAGAACTATTCCAATTATTATCTCAACAACAGGAATAGTACCCAAAAATCTCAAGAGAAATATCAAGCAACTAGGACTTAGTGAGTATATATGTAATATAATGCAAAAAGCTGTTCTTTTAGGTACTGCAAGGACGGTGAGAAAATTCCTAGGAAACGAAGGACAGGTCCAAGGAACGCGTGTAAGAGGACCAGAAGTTCGACGAGAACCAGGGGGACCACAAGGACCGGACACGACCGAGCTCTACCCTTCTGATATTTTAAATATCTGGGACTGAGTGAATGTTCCTCTTAGCGAGGAGTGAGAAGCCGACGGCGAGGAGAAATCCTACGCGTATAGGCAAAAGTCCGATATTAATATTTTAATATAATATTATGAATAATTTAAAGAAGAATAAAGCTCAGGTTTTGAAAACTCTGCAGTTTCATTACAAAATTAAAATAAAATGCGGTTTTGATCGAATGCTTGAATAAAATAATGAAACATTTAAAAAATGTATTATGCAACAACTGACAGCATAAAGTTCTTAAGGCATTCAATAAAGGTTGCTGATAGTTTTTTTAACCTTTCTACAAATAAATTCCTAACAAAAACTGAAACATTTTTTGCCGATTATCCTGCGACGTTTTTCTCCACTTCCCCCCTTTTTGGGGCGCCAAAATATTTTCGGCACGCGGGCGTTGATGACCCTTGCGGGGGCCCTGCTCAAGGGGGTCATGACCCCCCAAAATGAAACCACCTCACACTTAATATGCGTTTTAAGCAGGGCCGTCGCTAGCCAAACTGCCGGCCTAGGCAGAGATCCAATTTGCCGCCCTTACAGAAGCTAATTCTGCAGAATGCTAAAAATTAATATTGGATAATCGGGGTCCAGGGTCCGCTCAAGCATTACTGCCGCCCCGGAAAAAATACAAGGCGGCACCCTAGCAGGTTTGTGGTTTTGTATTAAGATATTTAGTGTGGAAAACTTGCCACTATTTTTATGAAAAGTATATTAGGAAGTGATAAATGTATTTCAAGTGTAATTAATTTTATGGATTCGAATTCAAATCGAATTGAAGGTGATCTAGGAAATGTGGAATGTAATAAACAATAAACGTGCTTAACTGAATTCTTATGAATAAATGATGAAATATATCAATTGATATCAGGTTTTAGACTCTTCTGCTGAGTTTCGACTTCATAAATCACTCGAACATTTCAATTTTTTTCTTTGATTTGATGAAATAAAACAACCAGATGATGCGGATGAACCATTTTTTATTCGAATAGACGCAGACATTCTCGATGCAAAGTTTTTTAAGTTTAGTGAATTTAATAAAAAAAATCTTTCGTGAAATTCGTCGAAATTAAAAAAATAAGTATTTAATTCATCTCTCGGCAGGAATCAAGATTTCTCGGAAAAAGTAGATAATGCCGCTCTTCATTATTTGTCACCCCTCTAGAGCGGGACCTGCTCAGTTTTGACTTTATAAAAAGCTTGAAAATTTTGTTTTTTTCTTTAAGATTATCGACTAAAACAATCGAATCATGCGGAAGAACCATTATTTTGAATTCGAATGCACCCACGCCCAACATTAGTTAATTCGATATAAAAATGAAAAATATTGTAATATAACGGAATGTGGTTTGAAATAAGAAAACATCTTATATATCTTGAGAAGGATAAGTAGTAAATGGTGAAATGGAATAATTTCTCGTTTTTTCTGATTATTGGAGATTTGAGAACAAAAATAATCCAGAAGCCGCCCCAAGCAGCAATAAAATTCGGCAACGTTTAGCAAAGCGAACGCCGACAAGCCTAATGAGTGCATTTGTTTTTTAGCGTCAATAAATCGTAAACAGCACTATGAGAAGATTACGGGACATCTGGATATTTATGAGTATAATACATAATGCGGCACCTTTGATGGTTTTTGATTTTAATTAAATTTGTCGATATTCCTGTCGTTGCTGTCCGAATAAAATCTCATTCGGTAATTTGAATTTCTACACATGTGATTTTTGTTTATCAAGCTTGAAATGTCGCCCTTGAATTTTGCCACCCTACGCGACCGCCTACCCTGCCTCCCCCCTAGCGACGGCCCTGGTTTCAAGCAGACAAGGTACAAAATGGAATCAATAACAGTATTAGTTGTGAATTAAAAAATTCATATCTTTTCTGTCGAAGTGTACAAAAATTAAATAATTGGTTCACAAACGTGTAACGGCATAAATATGAACAAATTATTCCGAAGAATTCCCATCTTCAAACTAAATAAAAATACAGATGAGGGTAACATAAAAATGAATGAATAGCTCGTAGCAATAGGTTTATAATTCTCATCCCTAAAGAACGTCTTTCAACTGAAATTGCAGATATAATTTCGGCTGTACCTGTAGCTTTTACTGTGGGCACGTTTGAATGTTCGATGATTTTATTATTCTTGTTCTTGCTGTTATTGGTAAACCTGAAGGGGCAAATTTTTTTGAAATTTTTTCCGAGATTTGAATCGGAAAAAGAACAGAGATAATATATGTTTTGCAGAAGTAATTACAGCTGTCGTCTGTAACTGTTACTGTCAGCTCTTCTGAATATTTCATTACCCTTTGTTGTTGTTTAGGCAAATTTTTCTGTGATGTTTTCTGTGTTTTCCGAGATTTGCATCGGATGTTGACGAGGACGCTGTGATTACAAGGTTTTCAAAGGGTTCAAAGACCAAATTAGATTTCGTGTTGAAGTTGTCAATTATCTTCTTTTTTTCATATTAAACAATCCATTTACCATTCAATTTTTATATTAATTTCTACCTGAATGGTTAAAACCCTGATAAGTAAATAAACAGATTATAATACATAGGCGTACAAGTTTACTTCCGTCGTTGTTTTCCGAAATTCGAGGCTTTATTGTGAAAAACTGGTTATACATTTATGATTAAAAGTTTTGTCCATCGATAGCCACTACTTTCTCCCATCTCTCGGGCAGCGTACGAATCCCGCGTTGAAAAAACTGGTCATTTTAAAGCGATTCACGAAGGATTGTAAGACTATTGCTACGAGCTATTCATTCATTTTAATGTTACCCTTATCGGTATTCTTAACTTTTTTGAAGAGGGGAACTCATTCAGATATTAATTCTTCGGAAAAATTTGATCATGACGTTGCGCGATTGTGTACCAATCAGATAATTTTTGTAGACTTCGAAATGTGAATTTTGTAATTTACAGCTAATATTGTTATTAATTCCATTTCAAGCAGAGAAGGTACGACCTTCTCTGCTTGAAATGCATATTGAGTGTTGGGTGGTTCCATTTGGGGGGGGGGGGTCATGACCTCCTTTCTATACGAAAGAAGGCCTTGAATACCATTACTTTACTCATGGATTGTCCCATATTGGCGAGCGAGTCATTAACTTCCAAAATACTCGACGTCCAAAACCCCTGGTTCGACGTCTACGGTGCTTCTACTCTTCTGGCATACTTCTACCATTTGCAGCTTGATTCCAGAATTCAAGATTCTTCGGGCATCTTCATAATTCTCAGTTTGATATTGATCCCATCTTCTTCTTCTGCTTATTCTCTAAAGCTTTTCTACAAAAATTCTCCAGAATAAATAAATATCATCAAAATGCTTCCCATCACAGAACACTAGGTAAATGTGTAAAAAGTGCTAACGCCGTACTAAATGAAGGCAACAATATTGCCGATATTTTGTCCGCCATCACTGAGTGATTTACATGGCGGGAAAATTTGAATATGAAGGCATGGCAATTCATTGATATTGTTGGAATATTTTTAGAATTTATTTTAGATGATGTTGCTATTATTTCAAATTGAAACAAAAAATATCATTCATAAGTTTTATTTATCAAAGGCAATTTATATATTTGCTTGAAATAGTAATTATTTATAAAAATCAATACATAATATTCATTATATTGGGAGATTTACACTATAACTGACTGAAAAAAAATACCTTTTTATACCTACTTTATAACTACTACTATAACTGACTGAAAAAAAATACCTTTTAATACCTACTTTATGAAATTCTATCTGATGAACAACAAATGTTCAGTTGGATTAATCTATCGTCCTATGTTATAGTGCTCATTTTGTAATTCACTTTAATTATCACAGGTCTTCTTTGATACTTCATTTTCAGCTCATTTGGAGGTTGTAGGTGGAGATATGAAAAAAAAATTATAAATAGCGATCAATTAGTAATTCATTTCAATTTGATATGATAATTCTGGATCTCGTAGATGGTTATTGTAAGAATCATTAATATTTTCCATACAAGAAACATTTGGGGAAGTTCTGGAAACATAGGGATGATGATGATAAATTTGATATTTCAGTGAAGGCAGAGGAACAGAACTTAACTTTAATCTAATTGGTTTTGAAGGATTATTATAATCACAAGTAAGGATTTCAGATAATATTAGAACATTGAAATACAAACCCAGCCCAGTCCTATTATGTTCTAAATTTAGTTTCTCATGGATTACCTGACCTTACCTGAAACCTGAAACAGAACTTGTGATAAGCGACAATAAAAACAACTTTATCTGTTCACTGCTGCCATACAAGAATTACAATTACAAACATAATTTATTGTTGGTTATAAAATCATATTGGAAAACTCAAACACTGATTGGCTTATTATGAGAATAAAATTTTTAGATCGTGATATATATACCGTGTATGCTGAGTGATTGTAACGTCACATCTGTTGCCAATGTTAGCACTAGCGGTTTCACCCCCCCTGCTTCCCATATTCTTTTTTAGCTTATTCTCTAAAGCTTTTACACAAAAATTCTCCAATATAAATTAATATTATAATAATGCACCTCTTTATCAACAGCCTCTTAATAGAGTTGTCTCTAACCAGTTCATTGACTAAATCATCACTTTTCAAGTAGTGTTTAGCTTATTTTCAACCTTTCTGTATTTCCCGGATGTTATTACGTTATTTCACTTATGGACTCCAAAACAGCGATTGGGATTAAGGTTATTCCGTAAACTATAATTCGATCCAACCATCTTCCTGCCATTCTATCCTTCAATGTAATCATTTGATAATTCATCATAAAATTTTGCAAAAAACATTACAAAAAAGAAAACTAATCCCAGGTACCTACAATAATTCAGTTGAATTATTATTACAACCGTTTGATAATGTTACAAACCCGTGGGTGGTTGTTAGTTCCCCCTTGGGCGCTTCCCCAGGTGGCGGATAGGGGAAAGCCTCCCAGATATGGGTGGTACCGAGGAAATTAAATACTTAGGGTGGACCAAAACTGGCACCTAGGACACTAGGACACTACGGTCTCCAAGTTAGGAGCGGTACTCCGACAGCGTCTGAACTCCAAGTAGAAGCGGCGTTGAATTATTCGATATTCAATTGAATTTTCAATATTCAATATTTGTGTCTTTGGATTTCAGGAATTCAAATTGAAGGTAAGTTCCTTCATTGACTTCGAAATCATTCTGTAACAGTGGCGGAATCAATAGCAAGCTGAAGACTAGGGCAGCAAATTCTAAGAGGCGGCAGATTCAGCTTAATAATTTTTATTTTGATTCACATAATTCAAAAAAAATATGATACTCACATAAAGTTAGAATTTCGAAAAATTGAAGAAAAATTTAAATATTCAACAAAAATCGAAATACATGTAGTCCTATACAGAGCCAAATACTCAATATGTCAAGATCTATGCATGAACAATTTCGAAACACTTTGTAAAATATAAGATTTCGTACTATGATATAACTAATGATTTTGCGAATTTCAAGTCTCGAAAAAAGGTATTGTAATGATTCTATAATATAATTCAAATTCAAACTGTAATACTAGTCTGTGAGTCCAAAAAAACCATTTTCGGGCGTGTTGCGTACAATATTTTTTCGGCAACCGTGTAGAATAACAAATCAATGAGACCACACATTTGTTTTATATTCATTTTAATTCTTATTTAAATTAAACAGAAGAAAAAATATCTACCACATATTAGCAGAAACATTCTAATTCTTATTTATATTAAAATTCGAGCAATTATTAATGTTGGAAGGATTCAATTTGTTTGAAATGCCTGGTATATTTAAATTCATTTTGTTGAATCCAGAACAAGACGGCAAAGTTTCCATTTCACATCGATTGTTTTCTTCTAACGTGAAATGTTACTTTCTCAGAGAAAGTGCTCACTTCCCGGACGGTTGCCGAAAAAGGAAATTTATTGTATTATCTTCAAACTGGATATAATAATAAAAATTTGTAAACGTTCACCAATTAAAATTGAGCCTTCAATTTTGATTAATTCGTTTCATATTGTAAACTATCAAATTGGTAATTTTTAGGCCCCTCGTCCACGGAGCAACTGGTTTCTGATTAAACTGTTTTAATACCGTAGTAACAAACCAGTTGGGTACTCATTTCTCGTACACGTATCGACGCAAATGTTATTAGAAAAATATCAGTATCCGTTAGTTTATATTAGCAAAGTACTTTTTGGGTGTGTGTTGTGATAAATTATGGATGATTTAGATGAGATGGCTATTTTGTACTATTATAATCGGAGATTTTGCCATAAATCAACAAATGCAGCAAGAAAATGCACTCTTTCATATCGATAATCGTTCAAAAGCACTTAATTTGAGAGATTATTTAGCAAATTACTTTTTGACCCCGCGTGCACAACTTCCATGGCAATGGAAATTTGTAACTTAAAAATAAAAATTTCCTAATATTTGATATTTGTTACCTATATAGACAACAATAAAACTTGTTATAAATAACCATGTGTTTTTTTCTTCAAAAAAATACAAAATTTGAGTGTAGAACCTGACATGTCTAAATTCTTTAGTTTTTTTTTGGGGTCTCTGAAATGTCTTTCAATTTTTCTCCAGTCGGGCTTTATATATAGGCAATTAACATATATGATAAAAATACAAAGATGTAACTTAATATACTATATACCTACCTGTCATATTCATTTCTTTTCCTATTTTATTCCATGCCCCTTCTGTTTTGTCTTTTCTGGAGTATTGCGATAATTTATAATTGTAAAAAAAAGGAAATTTTTCCACTTCCTGGACGAATTTTACGTTCAAACTTTGTTCATTCATATTTTTGTGTGAGATATCCATACAAAATATCCCTTGGCGACCGACAGTGCTAGTCTCTTGGCGACTTATCACTTACACGTACGCTACCGATCCGTGACTGGTACGTCCGTGTACGAGATACAATTTGAATCAACACGCGGAGACGCATAAGAAACTGGCAAGTGACGAAGATATTAAAACAGTCAGAAACCAGTTGCTCCGTGGACGAGCGGCCCTACTGAAAAAGGAGAATCTCTCCGAAACGTCCAATTCAATATTGTATAGTTACACAAAGACCTTACCTTACATCAAAAGTGGTACATGATTTAGATATTTTCTGCTTAAAATAATGTTTTTTGATAATTCTTCGCTGTGAAAATAACCAAGGATCTGAGTGATCTGACTCAGTAGATACCTTAGCTCTCAATGATGATGCTAATCCTCAGGGAACCATCAGTTGACGCAACGAGGATTGTTGATTTTGGATACAATATTCAAAACTGCCGGATCAACTCACATAATTTACTCATCAATAAAAATAAGCGATCTAGTTATTTACGTTAATAACAAATAGGGAACTGATCAGACCTCTAGTGAATGCGTGATACGTGATAATTTTCACATCTTTGGTCATACAAAACCAAAGCTACAATATTCTAACAATATCCAAAAACAGTTTTTTTTTGTTGAGTATTGCCTATAAGGAAGGGCGCCGAAATTTTATTTTGCCGTCCTGACTGTCAGGAAAGCAACGCGAAACTACCTGACTCAAATATCTTTTCCAAGACATCATAATGGACGAACAAAACCAAGCAATGGCCCTCAGTCCCGGGTACCCCTTAAGTGGGGAGAGGGTGCTAAGAATCCCCCGGTGTCGAAGAGATGTCTTCAGATTGAACCACGAAAGAAGAATTGGTACATGGAATGTACGGAGAATGTACCAAGCAGGAAAAGCTGCAAATATAGTTGTTACTGCAACTAGTCAACTCATCTTATTTTCTTTGTTTTCCTTTTATTATTAATAAATTCATTGTTTTCCTAATTCAGAGAATATCATTCATTTAAATGTACCGCGGGAAAACATATGCTGGAGATTTGATAGATGCCAGATGCGCGAGGATTCATTCAAGACCCGTCCGTGCATATGGACATTTTCATACAGATTTTCCACTCGCTCTTTCGTTGTGTTAAACGCAATATTTTCTTTTTCATAAACATTTTCGAGTCGACTCTATTTTCAAGAACAATACCGTTTCTTCGGTTGTGCGAGATTGAGTGTTCCGTCTACCACCCGTTCGACGGCGAAGATCTATCAGCCAAGGACATTTCATGGACTTTACCAAGGTAGGCAGAAATCATTTCTCCACAAATTTCAATTTTCGGTCCTTCGCTACTTTTTTCATATTAAGGCCCTTGTCGTGCCATATTGGTCCAATCGAGCCGAATATTTGAACCTTATTTCTAAATTCTTTTGGTTAGGAAACTCTGAATTTAATTCATTTCATTTCCATATTGTTCTGCTCATAAAAAACTGATAAGCGCAGTGTGTTGACATTCAGCGTCTTCTCAACCATAGACGACGTATTTTCAGTGGATAACCTCTCATTGTCGAACAATAACAATAACCTGACTTTTCGTAAACAATTTCATGATTGTTTACTTTCGATTATTTCGTTTCTCTATTTCTATATTTTCGCTCTTTCTGTCAGGTATTGTTCTTGTTTGAACATTTATCGATATATAGTGTCCATACTTTGTTATTGATATTTTCATTTTCGTTCAATTTGAAAAACTTTTCAAAATAAACTTTCGACCTAACATTATAACTGCAGTATACTTTGAATCGTAGAACAGTTCATTCCACTCACAATGAATTCTAAAGTGAAACAGAATAAAGCACGACGTCAAGTTCTCATTGATGACATCGAGGAAATTTTGGTTTTAGCTCAGGCTGCGGTAACTGATCAAAGTCTCCACGTACGATTTCGTTTAAGATACGAAAGTCTGGAAGAAATTCACAGCGAATTTCAAACTCTGCACAGTGCTATCATAGTACTTTTAGCAAATTCAGATGAACCAGATTACAACGCCGAAAAATCAGTTAGAGCTGCGTTTACCGATAATTATTTCACAATCAAAACGATCTACGTGAATTTGTTTCCTGTCGTTATACCTGAGACCAATCGTATATCAAAATCGCCAAGTGTTAAACTTCGTAAAATCGTTTTACCTATTTTTGATGGTAATTATAAGGAATGGCCAACGTTTTATGACTTATTCAAAAGCTTAGTTCACGAGAATTCTAATTTGAGTCAAATCGAAAAATTTCAATATCTATTAAGTTCACTTTCTTCTCAAGCTCTTAATTTGCTCAAAGGTTTTCCTTTGACCGCTCAAAATTATGAAAACGCCTTTCAAACTCTAACTGATAGATATCAAAATAGACGCCTCTTAGCTAATACATGTTGGAATGAAATTTATAATATTTCAAAACTTCACAGTGAGTCGGCATCCGGACTTAGACGGATTCTGGAGGTATTTTCGGAAAATTTAGCTGTGTTGAAAAACTTAGGTCTGCCTACTGATCAGTGGGACTTTGTTTTATTTCATCTGCTCATTCAAAAATTAGACACAGCCACCATTAAACGATTCGAATTACAGGAATGCTCAACAGACATTCCTTCATTTATCAATTTGCAAACTTTCTTAACTGATCAATGTGTAGCTCTAGAATCAGTGGCTCTTTCTGTTCCTTCAAAATCTCAACAGTTTTCTGATTCTCGAACTTCAAAATTCAATAATACTTCAAGTAAACGAAATTCCGCTCTTTTAGTTCAGTCGAAAAATAATTCAGATAAAAAAGGCATTAGCTGTAATTATTGCAAGTCATCTCATAATATTTACAACTGTCCTTCGTTTTTGGGAAAAACTGCCTCAGATCGTTTCAAAATTGTCAAAGATAAGAATTGGTGCATCAATTGCCTTCATTCTGGGCATCAATTAAATAACTGTTCCTCGAAATCAACATGTCGAACCTGTAATAAAAAACATCATTCTTTATTGCACATGCGCAGTCCATCAGACGATGTACCTCAGAACGAATCATGCCAATCGCAGAGTCAAACCTCTTATTTTTCGCATTCCAACTCAGTGAATCTTTTGCCTGCCAACTCCACAGTTTTATTGGCTACTGCTCAAGTAGACATCCAAGACGCTTGGGGTAACTTTCAGAAAGTTCGAGTTTTATTAGACGCCGGTTCTCAAATTAATATCATATCCCAATCTTGTGTTAATAAGTTAGGATTGCAAATTTCAAAGACTGCACTTTCAATTACTGGCATAGGGGAAAGTTCATCTACTGCTTCTGGTAGCACTGTCTGCTCTATTCGCCCTACAGGTCAGATCAATCCATCTTTCACCTTTGACGCTGCAGTTCTCCCAAAAATTTGTACACAAATGCCGACCTCTTTAGTCCAATTTTCCAATTGGAAATGCATCTCCAACAAAAAATTAGCAGATCCTGAATTTTCTACTCCACATTCTGTGGACATTCTTCTTGGTGCAGATATTTTCCCACTTGTACTCAAGGACGGTCGAATCAAAGGCAACGGTTCGGAACCTACAGCCCTAGAAACTGTTTTCGGTTGGGTTTTCATGGGACAAATTCAGTCTCCTAGTCGCTCAATGAATTCATTTCATTTGTCTTTATGTGATTCTTCTTTGAATTCCACATTAAAGAGGTTCTGGGAACCTCTTTGAACAACTCTTTGTTGAAGGTCATTCGAGAGATGCTTCGGGACGATACACGGTTGCATTGCCATTTGAAAGTGGCAAATGCGTTTGTTTTGGGGATACATATTCTTTAGCTCTGCGTCGTTTTCTGTCGCTCGAACGTAGACTTATAAGAACTCCAGAAGTTTACCAGGAGTATTGTCATTTCATGAAAGATTATTTGAGTAGTAATCATATGTCGTCAGTAATCACCGATGTCGAAACTGAAAATAATTTCTATATCCCTCATCATTGTATCATCAAGCCTGATAGTGCGTCGACTAAGTTACGAGTAGTGTTCGACCTATCAGCTCACCTTCCAGGTAAATTGTCCTTGAATGATGCTCTCTTGATTGGTCCTAAATTACAGAAGGATATTTTTGTAATTCTGTTGAATTTTCGTGTCCACACTTTCGTTTTCACGGCCGATATAAAACAGATGTATCGTCAAATCTTGATTCAGCCCTCACATCGTGATTACCAAAGAATTCTTTGGAGGTTTTCTCCGTCAGAGCCTATCGGTGCATATCGATTAAACACTGTTACCTACGGAGTTGCGCCTGCTCCTTTTCTTGCTCTTAGAACTTTGTCTCAACTAGCTGAGGACGAAGGAGCCTCTTTCCCAAATGCTTCCAAAATCCTGCTCAGGGATATTTACGTGGACGATATTGTCACTGGCTGTGATGATCTCGAACAGGCCAAAGTTTTGGTGGATGAGTTGATATCATTGTTGGAATGTGGTGGGTTTGAGCTTCGTAAGTGGTGTAGCAATAGCCATGAATTACTTTCGCGTGTTCCTTTAGACCACCAACATCAGCATTCCATAAACTTTGATGCCGACTCTGCCATTAAGATTCTTGGTTTGAAATGGTTTCCTTCATTGGATGAATTTTCTTACTCAGTGAAGTCATCTGGTGAGGTCTGCTCAAAACGATCTATCCTGTCTGATCTCTCACGTATTTTTGACCCTCTCGGATTTCTTGCCCCATTTACTTTTCTTGCAAAGCACTTAATCCAGCATCTCTGGACTTTAGGCTTGCAATGGGATGATTCTCTCCCAGTGGAGGTAAACAATCGCTGGAATCAGTGCAAATCTGAATTGCACGAACTAGCAAAGCTCAAAATTCCTAGACTGTTGGCATCAGGTTCCTATTCACGATGCGAACTCCATGGCTTCGGAGACAGTAGTGAACGAGGTTATGCTGCTGTCATTTACCTTAGATTTTTCTATCCCAACGGATCTGTTGGTACATCATTCGTATGTGGCAAATCGAAGGTTTCTCCGGTAAAGAGAATTTCAATTCCTAGATTGGAACTCTGCGCCTGTCTTCTCTTGTCTAAACTCATTTCCTTAGTTCTCTCGATCTATTCATCCGCCTTTCAGATAAGCAAAGTTTTTGCCTGGTCCGATTCCACAGTCGCTCTGACATGGATCAGATCCTCCCCTCATCGATGGAAATCGTTCGTCAGTAATCGAACGACTCAGATTCAGGAATTGGTTTCGCCAGAACTCTGGTATCATGTCAAATCTAGGGATAACCCCGCTGATTGTGCTTCACGTGGTTTGACGCCAGTTGAACTTCTGAATTGTACATTATGGTGGGCGGGACCATACTGGCTCCGTTCAGAGGAAACCACTTTCGATCGCAGAGAAATGGAAAGTGATCAGAATCTCGTGAGGGAGGAAGAGCGTCACATTTCTTTGCCCACATTTGTCTGCTCGCAATTTGTACCTGAGTTGCTTTCGAAGTTCTCGTCGTTGTCCAAGATTCAGCGTATAGTGGTTTACGTTTTCAGATTCGTTCATAACCTGAAAAACTCCAAGTCTCGTATAAATGGAATTGTATCATCGATGGACCTCAAACATGCTTTCACCTTCATCATCAAGCAAGTACAGCAATCTGTGTTTCAGGCAGATATTGCTAATATTCAGAATGAAAAACCTATTTCGAAGGGTCTTCGTAAGTTGAATCTTTTCATTGGCGAGGATGGTGTTCTCAGGGTGGGCGGCAGACTTTCATTTTCTGGTCTTTCGTATGACCATAAACACCCAGCCCTTCTTCCGTCTTCTCATCGACTCACTGAACTTATAATTCAGCATTTCCATAGAGTTTACCATCATCCAGGTGCCCAAACTCTACAATTTCTCCTTACTCAACAAGTTTGGATATTGTCCGCTCGAAGAGCGATAAATAAAGTTAATTCTCGTTGTCATACCTGTTTCAGGGTGAAACCAAAGGCTTCTCAGCCTTTAATGAGTAATTTGCCCTCTCTAAGAGTGAATCAGCTCAAGCCTTTTCAATGTGTAGGTGTAGACTATGGTGGGCCATTTCAAACAACTATGTCTCGAACTCGCGGTTCTAAATCGTTCAAGTCGTACATATGCCTGTTTGTATGTTTTACAACAAAGGCATTACATTTAGAACTCGTCTCAGATCTCACGTCCAACGCCTTTCTCGCTGCATTACGTCGATTCATTGCTCGACGAGGACGATGCAATCATATATTTAGTGACGGCGGAACGAACTTCAAAGGAGCATATCGAGAGCTCTCAAACTATATGCAAAATGCGCTGATTGAGGAACAAATAAAATGGAGCTTTAATCCCCCTTCTGGTCCACATTTTGGAGGACTTTGGGAATCCGGAATAAAATCCGTTAAATCGCACTTGCTTCGAATCATAGGTGATCAAATTCTTACTTATGAGGAATTTTACACAGTACTTACGCAAATAGAAGCTCTTCTCAACTCGCGCCCGCTTTGTCCACTTAGTAATGACCCGAATGACATATCGGCGTTAACGCCGGGACATTTTCTCACCTTAGCGCCATTGACTGCGTTACCTGAACCGGACTTATCACACCTTTCAATGGGAAGACTTTCACGTTGGCAGCTTTTGACGCATATCCACCAAGATTTTTGGAAACGGTGGCACTTGGAATATTTAAACACGTTACAACAACGTAAGAAGTGGTTCGATAAAACCACCGATTGTCTCTCAATAGGTACACTCGTACTTATCAAAGATGATCAGCTTCCTCCATTGCGCTGGCGTTTAGGACGAATCGAAAAATTGCACCATGGTGCTGATAAAATAGCTCGAGTAGCTAGTGTCCGTACAACTCAAGGTATACTGCAGAGGCCGGTGGTTAAGTTATGCCCTTTACCACTTCAATAATTTTTTTGTTTTTTTTTTGTCAACTCTTTTTTTCGTGTAAAATATTCTATTTTAGGTGAGCGGTTATGTTACTGCAACTAGTCAACTCATCTTATTTTCTTTGTTTTCCTTTTATTATTAATAAATTCATTGTTTTCCTAATTCAGAGAATATCATTCATTTAAATGTACCGCGGGAAAACATATGCTGGAGATTTGATAGATGCCAGATGCGCGAGGATTCATTCAAGACCCGTCCGTGCATATGGACATTTTCATACAGATTTTCCACTCGCTCTTTCGTTGTGTTAAACGCAATATTTTCTTTTTCATAAACATTTTCGAGTCGACTCTATTTTCAAGAACAATACCGTTTCTTCGGTTGTGCGAGATTGAGTGTTCCGTCTACCACCCGTTCGACGGCGAAGATCTATCAGCCAAGGACATTTCATGGACTTTACCAAGGTAGGCAGAAATCATTTCTCCACAAATTTCAATTTTCGGTCCTTCGCTACTTTTTTCATATTAAGGCCCTTGTCGTGCCAATAGTGGAACAGATTAAACTACTCCAAATCAGCATACTGGGTTGTAGTGAGACAAGATTGCCAAACACTGGACACTGCTCCATAGACGAACACCATGTATATTTCTCGGGAGACGATACTTTTAGAAATAAAAATGGAGTAGCAATTATTGTTAATGGAGAAACCAATGATTCCGTAAAAGGATTCATCCCTATTTCAAGTAAAATTGCTTTAATCAAGATCATCGCAAAACCATTCGACTCAATATTATTCAGACATATGCACCGACTTCTGGCAGTTATGAAGCAGAGATCGAAGAGATCTACGAACAGATAAAGACATCTCTCAAACACAGAAAGAAGGAAGAAGTCAACTTCATTCTGGGCGATATGAATGCCAAAGTTGGGGAAGGAATGGTATAACAGTTGGTGGGTGATTTCGGGTTGGGAATAAGGAATGAGAGAGGAGAAAGATTGATAGAGTTTTGTCAGGAAATGGACCTTACAATCATAAATACGTTCTTTAAACTTCCTGCCAGGAGACTGTACACATGGGAATCTCCAGCTAATAATAAACACAGAATCGTAAGAAATCAAATAGACTTTGTGATGATAAATAGAAGATATCGCAATTCGGTTATATCTTGCAAAACGTACCCAGGAGCGGACATCCCATCAGATCACAACCTTTTGCTAGCTCGTACTAGATAGACTACGACTAAAGAAAATAGCGAAAAGACCACCTCTGTGAAGTGCGGACGTGCGCAAACTTAAGGAAGATAGTATATTCCTGCAGACCAAGGATAAATTTAAAAGCAGTTCAAAACTATATCGGAAACTACGGATCATAAAACCGAAATAGAAGAACTTTGGATTGAAATGAAGGTTTCTATAACTTCAATCACGCAAGAAGAATTGAAACCCGATAGGATGACCAGAAGACAGGAATGGATGACGGATACAATCTTGGAACTAATGGAAGAGAGAAGACAGCACAGAAACAAAGATGAAAATAAATATATGGACACACATAGGAGGGTTCTGAGAGCAATTAGGAGGCAAAAAGAAAGATGGCTGCTGGATAAATGTTTGTAAATCGAAACTCTACAGGCAACACATCATGCGGCGCACGCGGACTTCTATATTTTACCTGAGCCCTTTGTTCTTAGTTAATAGTTGGCCTGCTAGTGTTAGTTCTTAGTTCTTAGGAGACGTGCATAAACGCCGTTATTGATTTGTTAGCGTTCAATTCTTAGTTCTAAGTTCTTAGGTTTAGTCTTAGTTCTTAGGACTGGTGCATAAATCCACCATTAGTTCTTAGGTACGGTGCGTAAATCCACCATAACAAGGCCATAGACGTCGAATAATATAATTCTATCTCTATGCTTGTGTGTGGATTGTGGTTATGTTATTTATTATTTAAAAAATTTAAATTCTCATTTCTCATGTCCATTCTGAGTTGTGAGAGAGCTGTAACAGCGTTTTCTGAATCAAGAAATCCAAGATGATAAGATCTATCTAGACAGCTAAGATTAAGTTCGAAATGAAAACATATATAAAAAAGTAAAAATATTTATGATTTTTAGAATAGGTACTTAGTTGATGGGATGCATAATTTGGCATTTCCAGCTTTAATTGAATGCCTTGGCTGTATTTCCTGAACAATATTACCCAATATGGATTCATCATTTGAAGATTTTTGTCTTTCTCTACCTAAAATAGTAAGATATCGAAATTCAACTTTTTTGGATAGTACACACATATATGCACATATTAGAATTTAATTACTGCCGAAATAACGTGAAGAATATATTGAAGGATCAAAAAAAATTTAACTCATTGATTTATAGCAATTTGAATAATATTTTTTCAGGAACTGCATGCCCATCTTAATGGTTCATTGAGTGATAAAATTCTGCCTCTCCTTGGTTGTCCATATTCAGATATATGCAATTATCAAAAGTTACGAAATATTCCGATCGGACAGAGAAACCTTGAAAATGTCTTTAAAACATTTGCCATTGCCCACAAAGCTACTTCATCTTCACAAACAGTTTATTTAGCAACATTGAACCTAATCAAAGAGTTTGCTGCAGACAATGTTATCTACTTGGAACTCAGGACCACTCCAAGAAATGAAGAGGGAATGAGTGCTGAAAACTATATTGAATCTGTCATTAAGGCAATTCAAGATTCAACAAATAGAATATTAGTTAAATTAATCCTATCGTTAAACAGGCAGCATAGTTTAGAAGAGTGTACAAATAACTTAAATTTGATATTGAAAAAGCAATCAGAATATCCTGATATTATCAAAGGTACTAATATTAATTTTGTATTTGATTCATACATTCTTGCTGTATATGTAGAGAAACAGAAATTTTATTTTAAAATTCAAATAAATAATTGAATTTGCTAAATCTATGTATTTATAATTACAATAAAAAATGTTAAATTTCAGGAATAGATCTTAGTGGAAACCCTATTCATGGGTCATTTCATGACTTAAAACATCTCTTCGAAAGGGGAAGGAACAACAACCTTTTTACTACAATTCACTGTGGAGAAGTAGTAAATTCAAAAGAAATTCATGAAATACTTGAATTTAGACCAGAAAGAATAGGGCATGCTTGTTATTTACATCCAAACTATAATGGTTGTATACAGAACTGGAATTTACTTAAGGAACTCAGACTGCCAACAGGTATACCTATTATTACTATTTGCTAAAAAAAAAATTATATTAATTACTTTACAGAGATCTGCCTCACTTCAAATATAGTAACTGGAACAGTAGATATTTATGAAAACCATCACGTTCAAGAATGGATAAAGGATAATTTACCATTTTCTTTAAATGTAAGTCTAGTCAAATTCAAAGAGGAGAAATTATCCTAAGAAGAAATAGAAAACAAATTTTTGCACTTGTAAATTTATGACCCAGATTCTGATCTTGGGATGCAGTAAATGCAATATTTTTTAGTAGGGTACCTAATGAATAAAATATTTCAAAGAAAGTCATTATGAGATAAGGACATTTAACAGCAGCAAATTTAAAATATTCACAGTTCTCATTCCAATAAAAAAATATGTATTAAGAGAATTAGACTCTTTATTTTTCATAATCAAAAACTTGACATTCTTTTGGTTTAACTATCAGCACACTTCAAAAAACATAACAGTACTATCAATTTAAAAAGAACTTCATGAGTTCACAACAAAAATTACTCATGTCTTTCTTGATTGAAGTGTGTTATGTGACTTTGATTATTCAGAGGCTGTCAGTCCAAAGCAGTTTTCAATGATACAAAGTGAAAAAACAGCTCTAATAGCTACACTCACAGTACTTCAAGTATTAGAGAATTTGAAACTCATGGTTTGCCATTGACTAATTCTATTCATTCAATAAATATTGTCGAAGGTGTTTCCGTCTGAACACAAAAATGTGTGAATACAATTTGCAAAAGAACCTGGATTTCAAACTTTTATGTAGAATAATTTTTTTTTTAATGAACGGGGTGCCAGAAAATGTTAGTATAATTAAGCCTTCAAATACAAATGCTCTCAATGATCGAAGGCACACTAACTTTGTAGCATTTGAAACACTACCTGATTGTTTCTAGACACAAAAGTAATAAAATGCTCTTTATTATATTTTATCAATATTTATGTAATTCAACTATCAAATTATTGAAAAATATTTTCAACTTACCATATTTATGTATATTCTATATCTGAAATTTTTTTCTGTTTCGACATATTTGACAAATGGGTCTGTATTATATTATTATCTATTGAAATCAATTGAAAAAAGTTTTTAACATTTAAAAACGCAATATTTGACAATTTTCATGCATTTTTCGAACATTTTTCTTTCTCATATTTGTAACTTTTATGTGGCATATAATTCGCCATTTATTTTACAGGACAAAATTTTGTCCTTTAAAATAAATTGCAGGACAACATTTTTCAGATATTTATAAAAATGAGTATCTTATTAGAGGTATAGTAGAGGGGTGTATATGAGTTTATTATCGCTTCCAAGATGATTACTTTTATTTCCCTGCGAGCATGTCTATGTCCAAGGTTTATTATTTTTCTTTATCTGTCCGCTTTGTCCGCGTCACCCCTTGTTTTGCCATCTGTGATTTTTGCATTCGTCATCTGTATTCACATACCCGTTGTTTTCGTTTTTTGTATCATTCTCGTCACGAAATTTCAATACTGCAGTTATCAAAGAACTGAAAATTGTCTGTGCTATGTTGTATAATTTGATGTGTTTCATTCAAATTGCAATTTATTTGTGAAGACATCAGTTTTGAATTGACTAAACAGGATGTTCCTAAATTGGATGTACAAACGAAAATAACAGATTCCTCGGCCTATAACTTGGGCCCAAAAACGCTTTGTTTTTGAGATACAGGTGTTTTTTCTCATAGCTCCTGCCCTTCACAAGATATTTAACTTAAATTTTGTATAGATATTTCGATCTGAAGTTTTCATCATGTGATATGCTAATTTTGAATGCAAATCTATAGGGTGATATTTTTTCTGGAATAGTGTCCTCTTCTTTTCTTCAGAACATTTTTTTGGTGAACCACTAGTAGTAGAAAATTGTAAAATGAAAATCTGGTCCATTATTATTTTTGGTTTCTTGTAGTTTTATCGTATCTGCTACCGATTTCGAGAAAAAATATCTAACAACTCTCTAGTAATCCAAATTACTATTGAGTTCCAGTTGGTAATCTGTGATGAATAAATGAATTATAAGTTTTGGTACTTTTTCACCCAATCTGTAGCGAGAATTAATAAAGATTCGATAAACTGGTGTAAACATCACAAAATAGTAGGACTACAAGAAACACCCTGTATCACAAAAACATAGCGTTTGCGTTGTTTATAGAACTTTTATTAAAATCATCCAAGGAATCTTTAATTTCCTTCGTAACTCCAATTTAGGAATTTATACAGGAAAACCCTGTATAAGGTGAGAACAATCGAATCGGTAATAATATCAAACCCCATTTTCCCACATTTCAGATGTGAGTGAACGTTGTCGTCAAAGAATTTTTTATAATTATGTGCAACGAAGGAAATGACACAGATCACGCGGCTTCACAGCGATAGCGCGCCGATGGCACAATATGCCTTGATTTTCCGCCCTCACAACTCGCTTGCGCTGTATCTCTTTCCTCGAATATGCCTTCGTATCTCATCCACTCTCACTGGGGCGTCGTCGTTACTGGCATTGGAATCCCGAGAGATGCGCAGCCCACGACGACATCTCTCGGGCAAGCAACGAATAACTACACACTCTCCTGCCAGTACCGACGATGTCCCAGAGTAGGAGGTATGAAGGTTCGAGGAGATAAAGCGCAAGCGATGCAGGCGGTGTTTTGTACGGCCTTCTCACTTCTCAGAAGGTTTCTCTCGGTCTTCGATGACTGTTCCTCTTGTTCGTGTATACTCACCTGCCTATGCAATTTTCATTTAAAAATAGCATTGAACTATACTTCTATAGTTCAAAGAAGAACTCGAATGTATATACATTTTTCTAATGCCATGTCAATAAATAAAAAATTTTCCCATATTCGGAGGTATTCATTAATAGACTAGAATATGTAAAAGGTTGTATTCAATTGAGATTATTCGAGTTAGATCTCATTTTTGAAACTTTTCCTAAGAAAAAAGAGTATGAAACGTTTAAATTGAAGTTGTATGTAACTATCTATACCACTTATACTCATTCTTCTCTTCAATTCATCACTATTCATTGTTTAGTTCAGCCAGAAAACTGTATGAAAAGCATTTTTGAAGTTTCGAAGTAATCATAATAACCTTGTGCCCGCTAGCAAATAGTTATACCGAACAATCTGTCCTTCCTTAGTTGGTTCAAAATATTTCCGAGAGAAGTTCATTTGTAAGGGGGAAATTCTGGATAATATCGTAATTTCTTCGTTGATGGTGCTGATGAATATTCAATTTGTAGTACCTTATCCTACTATATTATTCTATACCTTATAATAGATATCACCTATATACAATGATAGATAGTAGGTAGGATTTCCAAAATTTAAATTCGACCTATATCTGAGTTTGTTTTATGATTTTCATTAACTATTGACCCAAATTGCTGTACAATTTCAATAATAGAGTAGTGTCAGCACTATAGTTTGATCAGTTGCTGGAAGTACATAGTACATGTAACAATAAATGAATCATACCCATAGTCCATTGGACTGGCTACACTATAATTCTAGTCGTAACCAATTAGAAACCTATTTCATTCATGTGAAAAGTCAAATGTCTTCAAGTAGGTGTTTTGTGACGCCTGCTGACTCTGCTCTATCTCACTATAATATTCACTAATAAAAACATTTCATTGCAGACTGACGATAAGGGAATTTTTAACACTTCTCTTTCTCAAGAATTTCAAATTGCTAAGAAGTTTTTCAAATTCTCTGCTCCAGATCTTTGGAAAATCTCTATGAATTCTATTGAGGATAGTTTTGCGAATGCTGAAGAAAAAATATATTTGAAAATGAAGTTGGAGGATTGGAAATTTAAAAATTACAAGTTCTTCTCACAATAAAGGCCTTAGAGCAGACAATAAAAATCATGGAACCCAACAAAATTTTAAAAAAATTGATAATGCATGAACCAAGCAATTTAATGCATTATTTATTTTAGTTAATCGATTTTCCTTCAAAATAAAAAATTTAAGAATGTTTGGAATTTTTCTTTCAAAATACTCCACCTTTTTCACTGAGACAGGTGCACCATTGTAATCGAAAGACTAGATTTGGACGCATGAATCTGGTGGTGCATGCGGAAAGTGAATAGCAAGGGTTTTTTCCGCACGCAAATATTAAAGAGTCGTATCGATAATAAAATTTTGGCATGTCTCTATGCGCCAATCATAAAATTCGAATGTTTCTCTATGAAGCTGAGCGCACAATAGTTATTTTCCTAACAAGTGTGGAAAGTGATACCTTTCCGCAAGAGACTGCAGACTCCGCTTAGCGTTGTTCGGTCAAGCTGTTAAGTGCGGAAAACACACTTTCCTATCGAATTACTGTAAATCTCATGTTCAAGTGAGCTTCTTGTCAGATATAAATCCCAGACACTCGGCCTCGTCTCTCCATTCGATCCTCATACCGAACATTACAACGTGTCCTTGGGCTGAAGGAAACAGCCTCGCTATTCTCAGGGTTCACTTCAATTCTTTATCGACCATATCTTCTGAGACAGCTTCTTGCAGGTATTTCTTTGCCATTTTAGGACACCATGAACTGGCAAGAAGAATCGTTCCATGGAGCTTTTCTCCGTGACGGTGATAGCAGAGATCCTTACCAGTAGAGATGAGCGATATTTCAAGTACTGTGATTTAATCACTGATATCAGAATTTCACAGATAGTCGCAGGTCCGCAAAACGAGTACAGAGCGTGACGTGATCACCGTTTGAACATATCGTTTCGTTCCAGGGCATATCACTGTCCGTGTCATAATTCTCACAGCGTTGTATTCCTTGTTGCAAATTGCAATCGTAAATTTTAAAACCAGATTTTTCTATGGCTTCGGAACCTTTTTCGACTAGCATAATTGTATATTTTTCATGAAAATCCCAGCATCCATCGGCAACTTCGTCGTCGGCTTTAAAAAGTATTTTTGTAGTGTTCTATCATAATACTTGCTACGAAGAAATGATATCTGCTGAATAACTGCCTAATTGGTGGTGGCATTAAAATTAGAATTTTATTATTTATTTATTTCTCTATTATATATTTACGTTTGAATTTGTGTGTATTATTTTTTATTCGATATCCAAAATTATTCATATCCATAAGGACATCACAAATCTGTTAACTCTAAAGAATATATATCTTTGGCTAGCTCTTTTACCCCTGTTAGGAATTGAAAGAAAATGTCATCAATTCGAGATGCAGAGATAAACGAGCTTAAATTTGGGTAATTTATACAAATATTGATAACAAGCACAGCACTCCACTTAACCGAATCCAATTCCTTAGCAGTGATCATGTCACGCGTTAATTTCACTGATATCATAAAGTAACAACGTTCACTTTTCACAACGTGATTTAGGAATCACGGTATCGCTCCTCTCTACTTGCCTGAGACCGACTGAAAGTGCCCCCTCTGAAGACAGCACTCCGTCAACTTTATAATAATCCTTTATTGGCAAAAACAATAACAATAATTTATAATGCTTTTTTTCTAAACTTGCGAGAATATAGGTAAAAGGCTACAAGTTGAACAATGGACAGTGGGAAACCGGCCGCATTTTGTGTAGCAGACCTTTATACCATACATTATCGAACGCTTTGGCCACGTCCAAGAATGTCTCACAGACCCTGTGAGATGTTTTCGGATAAACCCATCCGTGATTTGTTATGTTTTTCGTATCACTTGTTACACAGTGGAGTGTTGGCGTTAAAAACCGAACTGTTTCAACTGTATGAACTTTTCTTCCTTTATTGCCATCAATCTTTTCTGAATAACCGCTTCCGTTATCTTCCTTGTGCACGAAAGAAGACTGATCGGGCGCAGCCAATAATTAGGGCTGCATAGGCTCTCAAGATTAGCTGCGAAAATTTCCGCGTTTTCTTTTGGACTATATATATCATCGTTCCTTCTAGACCGTGAATCGGTGAGGTTGGTTTTTTATCTGAGCGCAGTGGTTTTGCCATTCACCAGACACTGTCTCATTGTCTTTGACTCTAGCATTGAACTAATTGAACACTCGACGGTCTTCAGAACTGTGTATTTTCTGAGCTCTACACCTCATTCTGTGCTTCTCTCTGGTAAGGAATATATCTTCAGGGGCCAAGTTCTTACGTATAGGGAAAGAAGAAACTCGCGTCGAAGCGTCCAATGAAATTTTGATAATACTTGGGGTCAGATAAAAGCTTAATCTGATCCATATTCTGTAGTCCAGTGCCAATCGGTCCATGACTTTGTTGTCGGTGGATCCAGATCGAATTCGTCCCCTAGATCCCTAGATGAACCTAAAGAGGATTGTGATCGGAACTAATCTCAAATAGGGCTGTCATCCGATGATCTACTGGAATATTTTTCTTTGAAATGTCCAATACGCCTGGGCGACCTGTGGCCCGTGGTGTGTTGGCTCATTCGGTGCGTCTATAACAATTTCTTGAGTACCTATTGTTTGCAAAGTCGTTCAGAATTTTTCCGTTCAGGTTGGTGATTCTACTATGACATGCAAGATACTTGGTGTTCAGATCTCCGACCATCATCTGGGATCGAAAACACGTCTCAAGTTATCATACGCTCTATTAGTGATGACGTCACACACCGCCATTTTAGTTCTCCTGTCAGTGTTCGGAATCCAAACAAACAAATTGTCATTCAAATTAGTACGTTGTCGTTGAAGAAATTGGCTTATTTTGATAAATAAGAGTATTTGAGGAACGATTTCGGTATTAATTGATAGACAGAAGGAACGAGGTTAATACCGGTAAGTTTGAATCCTGTATCATTCCCCAGATTTTGTAAAAAGCCGTGTTTATTAATTGAACTTCAAGTTCGAACTTAATGGCATTAATCTCGTGCCTTCTGTTTATATATATATATATATATATATATATATATATATATATATATATATATATATATATATATATATATATATATATATATATCAATTAATAGTAAAATCGTTCCTTAAATAATATTTTTATCAAAATAAGCCAATTTCTTCAACGACAACGTACTAATTTGAATGACAATTTGTTTGTTTGGATTCCGAACACTGACAGAAGAACTAAAATGGCGGTGTGAGACGTCATCACTAATAAGAGCGTATTTGTTTTGTTTGTTTGTTTGGATTCCGAACACTGACAGGAGAACTCCTATCGAGTTCATGATGCCCGTGTTTTTAGGAATAGTCCTATATATAATCATATTCAGCACATGGCACCAAACTTTCATATTCTTGCAGATTCTGCATATGCCTTAACAAATGTTATGACACCATTTGTTAACAATGGGTATCTGACAGATATCCAAAGAAATTATAACATAAGGCATAGTACTGCTAGAGCAGTGAATGCAGTGATAGAAAGAGCTTTTGGGTGACTTGAAGGCAAATTTAGGAAATTAAAATATCTGGACATATGGCATCCAGAAACAGCTTGCGACATATTCGCAGCATGCATTCTGCATAATTACATCATCATAAAAGATGGTGAGAATGAAGAAAATGTTGAGGCAGACAATAGTGAAATTAATAATGCTAATTCCAATGATGATGAAGTAGCAGATAGGAATGTGGGGTCACAGAAAAGAATGGATTTGGCCAATTTATTATATGGACAATAGTTGTTAATGAAATATTTGAAATAAAGTCTTTATATTATGTATATTCTTAGTTTTCCTACCCCTAATATTAATGTCAATAAACTTAATAAACAATTCACAGCATAATTCTTAAGTTCTTCATATAAGCTTCCCTTCCAGTGGAACTATCAAATTTGACTAAAAATCTAATAAATTCTACCTAGATATAAATATAACTGTTAAATAAATTATGTGAAACTCATGAGTAGAATCCCTGTTCTGAGTTTTTAGGTGCAAATATACTTATTATATTGAACCAAAAGTAATCAAGAAAAAATATAATTTTTTTTTTAAATCATTTATTTCATACTACAAAACTGGCACAGAGGCTTTTAAGCTAATACATTCATAACAAGTGTAAAAAATTCAATATTTATTTATTCATTCAAATTCAACACAAAATGTAACAATAAATGAAATCTTATTTATGCAATTGTAGGATCTTTCCCGTATTATCAAGTGGTCCATATAAAATAAATTTGCGAGTTGATTTTTATATTAGTTCTTTTCTTTTGAGTTGTTAGGTATCAAATTCCTTAATATCTCATTCCTTTCTGCCGTTAACCTATTCTTTTCAGCCATCAACCTAGTCTGTTCCTTCAAATCCTTCGATATTTGGGAAAGGAGGTCCAATCGCCTCTCTTCAATTTCAACCATTTTTTTTTATGATCATATAATGGTTTATTTCGCGTCCTTTTTTTCTCTTTCCTCTTCTGACGTATCATTACTTTCAGATCGAGGTCTTTTTCTAGAATTTGATTCTTTTGAAATGCAGGGTGAATCAGGACACTCTGAGGATGATAATGAAATCAAGTTTGTTATATTCGCTAAAGTTGATGACTGATTGGAATTGAAGGATTCCGTTGAAGGGGGGCAAATCGGTAATGACATATTAAATGAAGACCTAGTAGGGGGCAAATTTATGCACTCATTTCTTTTGAAAATGTCCTCGAAGTCATCAAAATATTGCCAAGAGACTCTTTTCCCTCCGGTAGATTTTGTTTCGTCCAATAGTTTTGTATATTATGTCTTTTTTAAATTCCTCCATTTTCTGTCTAATTCATCCTCATTTATGTTACAACCTTTGCTGTTAAATACCTCTTTTATATTGGACCATTTCTTTTTCTTCATTTTAGGGTTGCGGAAGTCTTCAACCCTCTCCTTATAACAACAAATTAGTAGTTTTGTTTTATTACAATCCCATTTCATGTTGGGGTCTCCTAGAATAGCAAACGAAAAAATTAGGTATCCGTTTGTTGCAATAATATGAATATCCATGAATAACTTAAATATTTCCACGCTTTAATCGCATAATTCTGTCGCATGGTCCGATTTGAAGCGTTCCCCTCAAAGTAATTCTGGCAGAAAACAATATCTGTAAAAAGTAATTTTTTTCTTAGTACGAAAAAAAAAACTGCGTTCCGATTAGGATATCATTTAGAACAGAAAATTTTTATTTCAATCAACAAAAACATTAACCTATAACATTTCACGCATTTACTTACCATTTTGTAGTCTCTGATGAATTTGTGGAGTTTCTGTCACATCATAAGTAATATTATTAAAACAATATCTAAAAGTTTCTATCTTTGCTATGTTTGAAATTCAAATTTCGTCCCAAAACAAATGTCACTTATCACTTACTCAACACGTTACTAAGACGTCTAAAAAAAAAAAGTCGTGAAACAAAACACGAAACGTTTACTGGAATGAATTCAAATATTTGAAATAGAGAGAGAGTTTATTGGTATTTCAATTACAAGGATTACTTCCTTAGATCATAACTATAATGAAATATATACATATATAGGTACAGGGTGGGCAAATTTCGATGTTTTAGCACTACAACTTTTAAACCAGAGGTGATTGACAAAATCTGATACCCACTTCTCGATCTCTTTTTCTGAGAAACTATCAAGGGTAGTATTCATTTTTGGCCACCTTCTTTTGTTTTCGAGTTATAAGCGAAAATTGGAAAAATGGCGATATCGAAAAACATTCATATCTACGTTGATATTGATGATAGAGCTCTGAAATTTAAACATTATACAGGCACTTTTTTACGTAGAATCCAGTGGCGTACTCGTATTTTCAAAAGGGTTTTTAATTACGAAGCTATGACCCAAAGTTATGTTTTTTTAAATGGGAACACTATATTTCTGTGACATTTTTTGAAAGCTTAATTTTTCCTGATTTCAAAAATATATAACATCATATGGTTCGTATCAATATAAATAATAGAAAATGGTCAAAAACCCTTTTTTACCTAAGATTCTCATTATTTTTATGGTTTCAACTGTTGAGCACATAAAAATTGAGCTTCCTATAACAGATATTTTTTTCCTTCCGTTAATCTGATTTTTTCTATGATTTTTACTAATTCCCTTCGTAATTAAATTGTTCAATCATATATGCATTGTTTCATGTGCTATTTGAAATGGATTGGTATAGTATATCCAAAGTCACTTGGAGGAAGATGAATATTTCAATTATACAAGGTTTGTCCAAGTTTCCAGAAATTCCTTTGGGCCCAGTGAATTTATTGCCTAACAATACTTTTAGATAAACCCCGGTATTTTGCAGATCGCGGTATCCACTTCAAAGGTGCATCTATGGCCAAGAGTTTTTATGGAATAGTTCAAGTGACTTTGAATAAACTATGCGTATTCAATCTGGAGACCTATGAAAATAATCTTCTGATGCATCCATCTCATTACAACTCTTTCGATTGAAACAATCGATCCTGTGGATCTTTTCGTTATTTCCGAATCTATTTTTAGAAGAAAAATTTATAAAATATACCTAGATTCGAATTTTGTATAAATTAGTAAAAAGCATAGAAATAATCAGATTGATGGAAGGACACTACTCTTGTTATAGGAAGCTCAATTTTTATGTGCTCAACAGTTGAAACCATAAAAATAATGAGAATCTTAGGTAAAAAAGGTTTTTGACCATTTTCTATTGTTTATATTAATACTAACCATATGATGTTATATATTTTTGAAATCAGGAAAAATTAAGCTTTCAAAAAATGTCACAGAAATATAGTGTTCCCATTTCAAAAAACATAACTTTGGGTCATAGCTTCGTAATTAAAAGCCCTTTTGAAAAAACGAGTACGCCACTGGATTCTACGTAAAAAAGTGCCTGTATAATGTTTAAATTTCAGAGCTCTATCATCAATATCAACGTAGATATGAATGTTTTTCGATATCGCCATTTTTCCAATTTTCGCTTATAACTCGAAAACAAAAGAAGGTGGCCAAAAATGAATACTACCCTTGATAGTTTCTCAGAAAAAGAGATCGAGAAGTGGGTATCAGATTTTGTCTATCACCTCTGGTTTAAAAGTTGTAGTGCTAAAACATCGAAATTTGCCCACCCTGTACATAATGGCACAAAACTCGTAAATAATAAATAACAAGAATTTTAATTTGTTGATAGCGCTACCTACAGTTGACATAACGAAGCTTAACTAATATTCTCAAAATTGGCAAAACAAAAGCTAATCAGTTCATACATCTGGTTTTAAGACATCTTACACGTTACCAAAAAGGAGTTGTTTTTACCATATTTCATATAATACAAAATTTGGGAAGTTCTGAAGCTCTCTTAGATTCGGTATTGTGCTTGAGGATAATACTTTGGAAGTTAACAAGAAGTGATTTCGTGTAAATTTATTTGAGTTATTTCACGATTTTATTGCCACATCAGATAAACATCAGTTGTAAATAAAGGTTATTCGGTACTCTTTTGTGTACCGTATAATTTCATTGCTGGACAATTTGACAGTTTCTAGGTAGGTTCAGCATTGCACAGGTACCTGAAAGAAGGCAATTTCGGAGTAAAGATTTAAAATGGTCTATTTTTGTACCGATACGTATACGTCCAGAACATCCAGAAATACTTGATATAAGCACATCCGCCGTCAGTAGTGTCTTGAATCCTGGTGATGGTTATGCACAACTGAAGAAAATAGAAATGATATGAATTTCCCTTGTTTTTCATTTTCACTGTAATAAGGAAAAAAGAAGAAAGAAAGTTTATTCAGAAGTAGGTAACAGAAAATCATTCAAAATTTTTTACAATGATCATAACTATAATAATTTCAAAATAAAAGAGTACACAATGAAGTATGTAATGCCTGGGAACAGATAGCGTTGAAATCTATGGAAGAAGCCGCAGCAGAAGAAGTGAAATAAGCGATCGAATGTGGAAGTATCGACATAAATGGTACACCTTCAATAACGGTATTTTGTGATGGTAGTTGGGCTAAACGATCTTATCGAAACTGGGGAAATTATAATTAACTCCCGGAGTTCCTACAATTGTTGGGATGCAAACTGGAAAATATATGCTATAAAAATTGGAATTCATCTTCGACCGCCATGGAAGCTGAAGGATTTTGTTCCAGTTTACATATGTACAACTTGATACAGCAAAATGATTGTCGATGGGGACAACAATTCTTGATAGTAGACCTTATGAACATTGTACAGTTCAGAAAATAAAATGTACCAATCATTTACTGAGGAACTACTGTAACAAACTACGAGAACTCTCGAAAGCATGTAGTGTTCTAGGACCGTTGAAGAATGTGATCAGCAAAAATATTTCACGATGCAGAACGGCTATATTAAAATCTGTACAATTCAGAAAAGGAAAAAACGCATGAAGATAAAATCAATTTTTTGAAGATGGATATTATTGATAGCGTCAGTCATATATTTGGTGAACATAAGAATTGTGCCACATTGGGCTACTTTTGTGAGAAAAAAGTAGCTGATTAAGACAACTATCTGCAAGATTTGTGACAGTTCGATGTAGAGAAGAAAATTATGCAGGCGGTGAGATATTTAGCACTACATGCCAGAAGTCTCATAGAAAATGTAACAACGAACATTGTGGAACAATTCAATGCTATGATCAAAGAGTAAGAGGTTAAATAATTAATTACGCTTTGAGAAGATGCTACCAAAGTCCTTGTTAGGCAGTAGTTGTTGCAAAGAATAAAAAAACCGCTATACGCTATACACAAAGATATGATAGGTCGTAGTCCAGGACAAACGGTGAAGAGAATGGAACGAAGTAGTGTCTTCAAAAAGAAAAAGAAGAAGGGGCTGGAAGCTACAGTTCTCTGCAGGGCCAGATAATAATAAGGGGTTTAATCAAAACAGAAGAAGCTCATAAAGAAATTGAGCTGAAAACACGGCTTCAAACTGATTCCGCTGATTGGCATCAGCAGAGGAGGAAATTGTTGACGGCTTCAATATTTGGAAAAATATGTAAAATGCCTTCTATGTCAAGTTATTGCTCAACAGTTGAAAGCATTTTATATAAACATTTTTCTGCAAAAGCTATAGATTGGGAAAAAATAATGAAGATCGAGCGAAGCGTCTATTAGAGAATGAATTGTGCTCGAAGATCACAAACAGTGGCCTTTTTATTAATAAAAAAAGGTCTAGGTCCTTCTCCAGATGGCATTTTTGAAAAAGGTAATCATTCAATTAAAATCAAATGCCCTTCTTCCATAAGAAATAATATGATAAAGGACGCTATTGAAAGGAAACAAATCACATATTTGGAAAAACTGATTATCAGGAATATCGATTGAAACAAAGTCAGAATTATTATTTTCAAGTTCAGGGACAATTAAATACCTATAGCTGAAAGAGAAAAATGCTTTTGTCGTGGGAACTTTGAAGGACACTTTATTCATCGAAGTCAACATCGATGGAGAGTTTTTCGAAGGAAAATTTCATTAGAACTGTGTTTTACCTGTAATAATTGACCTAAGACATAAAGGCTTAAAAATAAGGATCCTCAATACAAACTAGATCTTCAGGATAAGAAAAATTGAAGAAAACAGAAGGCAATTAGAAATATATCATTATGAACCAAGCTGATTTTTTTTTAATTAGAAAAAAGTACTATTCCTTAAAACTGTAGATATTTATGGAATGAGTTCATCAAAATTCCTCAATGAAACTTTTTCATTTCGGATTAGATATTTCAAAATTCATTCCATTTAATTCATAAATTCAAATTCAAAAAATGAGGATAATGGTATATCAAAGCGTAGTTCAATTCTCAATTCGATATCAAGTAATTATGGAAAGTAGTCTTTTTCAAAACCTGAAAAACAGTTCTTGTTTCTCAACTCTGTTCTTATTATAAAGAAACCGTCTTTACAACCATAATCATAGGTGACCATTTGACAATCATTTCATTTCATCAAAATGTCGAAAATGCGGCTGCTTATTCCGACATGCACTAGTAGAACTCGAGAAAGAAACGAGATCATCTCAATGCGTTACAAATTCATTCTATCTGGGCTGAGGGCCTAATACGGTCTCGATATTTTTACTACGATAGTCGACGCCCACCCGCTCTTGCCCCTTCACGTTGCGACCCCTGTGCTTCCCAAGCAGTGTGGTGTAAACAGACTCTTAAAATAAATTCGCTACCGAAAATAGCGACCGCTCCCTAGCGGAAACTGATCGAACGCGTTCAGCAGAAAATTCATAGAATATTGACAACTTTTCCACAACTGTTGTGTCTGCTGAACGCGCCCAATGTCGTTGTGTGACATCATCAGTAATAGAGCGTTTACGGTCTAATTATTAGACATGAAGTATTAAGCTCTATGATCTTAACATCTCTATCACATTCTATCACAGATTACTTAGTTAGTCTGTGATTCTATCTATCTTGACCATAGAATTAATAAAACCATTATTATTATTAGTTCAATGATCTTGACCATATAACTAAGATGCATAGAATAGGTATTCTATGCATCTCACATATAACCAAAGATTATCTGTGCTGTGGAATAAATAAATATGAATCTATGATTCCATTTCAAATCCAAGCACCAGTAGTACCTCCAAATCCAGCAGTTACATATATTAATTTATAATTTGCTTTGGTATCCTGACGTTGTTATTTGAAATTTTTTCGATTAAAATATGTCAGAAATTAATAATGAGACCTTAAATGAAAGTTTCCTTTATTCTGCCAGCAGATTGCTAAATACCGAACATTCTAAAGATAATTTCATCCAATTAAATCGTTTAATTTCTGGTAGTATTACTATGAACAAATAATAATTATGTAATGATTTCTTTTTTTTTTTGAGATCCAACAAGTTCTATTTCAAAAGATGCGAAGGAATTTGATTTGTCAATTACTGGTCATATTTCTGAGATTGAACAAAAGAATGAGGAATTGGTAAGGACTAGTTTGAGGCGAACATTCCAGGTTTTACTGTATAGAATATGAAATTAGTCTCTAAAGAATGTATTATAACTGCATTATAATCTTTGTTCTTTGATCGAAAAGCATCCAAAATCCAAAGAAAGGTTTCGATAGGTAATAAAAATAAATAGAACTTTTTTTATTTTGGTTCTATTTCTCCTTCATCTATAGCATTAATATGTCATATTCTTGATAATACGAAATTCTGAATTTTCCTCCTGGAGGTCATACTTGACTTGCCTACATCTACATGTGAGGAAATGTAGCCTGCTAGAAGCAATAAGAATTTCCCTCAATGGAAAGCTCCTACTGGGTTGGACATATGAGGATATTGAATCAACTAGATTGAAACCTCTTGGTAAAATCATCTTCGATTTTGAAGCGCCCTTTGAAACGATCAAAACTGACCACCTAGTGCACTGTGGTGTTGAAGGAAATGAAAAAGCCGATGAACTTGCAAAAAGTGCATCAAGGTTAACACCTGCTGCACCTGAGTCTTTCTGTGGGCTAGGAAAATACCAATATAGAGCAGCTGTCCAGCAATCGGAGTTGAATAACTGGACAAACACTCCCGGACTTATTCAGGCCAAGAAATTAGTTTTGATTTCACCTACCTGCGCCAGAAAGTTCTTGAAGCTGTCATGAGCCGACTTCGGTTGATGGTGGGACTGCTGTAGGTACTGTCAGTATAAACATCATTTGCACCATATGGGAAACTCAGCAGATGAGATTTGCAGGCTCTGTGGATCAGAAGCAGAAACAGCCGAACACAAGGTATGCAAGTGTCCAGAGCTGGCTGGCCTAAGAACCATTCATATGGGGTCCTTGATACCCGAGAGGTAACGGCCAAGACCCCTAAGGAGGTTATCAGTTTTATCAAAGTCTTGACGACCGTGGGTTCCCAATAATAAGTAGGGTAGAGAACAAAAGATCTACATTGTCGCAGTTCCTGGAAGGTTTACCGAGCCACAATGACCCCAGTTCAAATAAACATAATAATAATCCCATTCGCTGCTCATGTAACAATTGTGACATTTTCTGGGCCAAAATCAATATACCTCAATAACTCATATGTAACATGACACACTGAACAACAAATTTGTCATCATCAAAATAAAGAAACAACAATATATTTACCGAGATTTGAGTAAAATAAAACTGATATGCTTATAATGAAGGCATTAAATCATAATGTAGCAGTGAGTGTATTACCTCTAAAATTTCTTCATTTGGAACCATTTAAAAATGATCAATTGTCTGAACTATACAGTGAGTTTGTCAAAAATTGAAAGGAACATTATTCAGACCAAAAATTAATTTTCAATGTTATAATTGAAGTCCTTAATAAAAACTAGCAAATATATGTTTAGTAGCATATGCAACATTGCATGTGCTTCAAATTCACTTGTTTATGTTTATTTGACCCTCAATTACTACATACATTTTTTGCAGAATCTTTATCAGAACCAAATTCAAGAGTTGAAAAATCATTTGCTCATCTTAGATACAAAATATGAAAAGATGCTTGAGGAAAAAGAAATTCTGAAGGTCAAAATGAAAGAATATGTGACAGATAGGTAAATTCAATTTTTTCTATTTGATGTAAATAAAGAAAACTAATAGCATATTCGACTGGCTGAACCAGTTTGAATAAATTCTAACTAATTATGTCATTTAGCTCTACAAAAATTCGAATTAATTTACATTGGTGCAGCCAGTCGAACATGCTATTAGTTTTTAAGTTTTATTATGTAGAATATTTTTACTTTTTGAGACATTGAACATTAATTATTTTTTATGGAATTATTCTGCATGGGCTATGGTTTTTGTATCTGGAGATATTTTCTAATAATTAAAGTTGAATCGTGGAAAAGCAACACCTACAGGCTAAAATTTTAATCATATACTTTTTCTTATGTTTGAAATCCATTCCAATTTAAAAGTATTCATTATATTTAATCTTGTTATGGGTGTCAACTTTTTGAAAGATCAATGATTTTTCTCCTGTAGGTTTTAATTTTTCATTGAGATAATCTTTTATTACTTGATCCATTTCTCCAGTTTTTATTTTCAAAATGAAAAACCAGGGTGTTTTATTTTGAGCTTCTCTTCCTTAATTTGTTATTGTGGTTTCATCATTGGTTATTGATCCTGCTGTACCTATTACTGTAGAATTTCTTAGTCTCATCTTCTTTCTCCACTTATCTTTTAACTGTCTTATTGTGTTCCCAGATTCAAGTTGTCTTGTTTGTTAATTTGATACTTCAGATGTATGTAATGTCAACTTTTTGTGGAATTCGTTTTGCAGACATCTTTGGTAGTTCAGATGCTTAATTTTTTTTTCAATTAGTGACATCGATATATTTTGGAAAGACTCCTGGATCTCAACATCTAACGAATCGCATGATTGAGTTGGAAAAAACAGGATGTGAGCCTAAAAAAAGGGGAAGATATATTTTCATTTTTGCTGTTGAACTTCTATGCTGTATGATTTTTTATTTTTTATGAATCAATAGATTCATTATGTTCTCTCAATGTCCTATTATTGCCTTGAAACAATCTTTTTAGATGTGCTTTCTCCAAATTTAGAATTTTGTACAATCACTACTGAAATTGTACACTGCTTGTATTCACTTCATCATATTGAGTTGTCTGATTAATTGACATTTGCTCACACTCTGCTCCTTTTGGCTCGCACAAGGCCCAATGTAGGAAGACTGGAAAAAGTCGGAACTGAACATAATCCACCACATTTGTCAAACAAATTGCTCACTTTTGTTTCTTTTTTCTTCTTATTTTTATCTTCTCTTTTCGAGATCTTTTGGTGGTATTTATATAGAAATGTTTTATTTTTCGAACATATATGTATATTTACTCACTTATACATATTGTTGTTATATTTACTTTTACTCATCATTTCAATTCCTATAAAAAAATCACAAATAACATTGAATTTCTTCAGTTTCCATAAAATATTTAAAAAATCTTCAGATTTAGGGAAAAATCCTCAAACCTGGCATTGCTTTTATCAACAAAATGATGAGTTGTATGCTCTGCAACAAAAAAGTCTTCGATTGAGTTTTCAATGATTTTAGAATTTCAATGTTACCCTGAAAACCATCACTCAAACAGAGAATTCTAAAACCATTAGAATTTAGTATAGGAACATGGTACATCATTAGATGCGTATTTTGATTTCATCTGAAAATAATGCATTGGTATTCCATTTGAAAAAAACAACTTTTTGTCGTTTTCGCATTGAGCGTCAAGATGAAGAATTCTGGAACACCCTTAGATTATTTTGAAATTTCAGCTTCCTAAAATAACTATTTTATTTTCAGAGATATTATTTTAGCCTTCAAATTGGGGACATTGTCACACTTTTGTTATGACAAAAAAATTAAATTCGGTTGTATCCTTTTCGAATTGATTAAGTACTGAAGTAACCATTTTAGATAATATTTACGAGAATGAAGTCTTATGGCACAATTCAATCAAAACCCTGTCATCAGGATCATAAAAAATTCAAGCAAAACAACCAAAAAAATACAATATTTCCATAACAACTTTCGAAGTAGTCAACCGGTCATGGTGATGTTTAGTGTGATTGGTTATAACCAATTATACTAAATGAAATGGCGAAATTTTTCTTCATAAACTCATCTTTTTGATATTATATTAGAGAGAAGAGTTTGTAAAAAAAAATTAGGCGTTCCAGGTCCGTAATCAGAAATTTCATTTTGTACAATTTGTATAATTGTTGACAAATACATACATATATAGAAAGAGCAGAAAAAATGCTTTCAGATACATTCATCAAATCAGATGGTACACATTTCCATCCTCATTTTTTATCTGCATGTTCTTAGTGAACAGCTTGCTACCATTTGATCTCAAGCCTGTAATCTCTTAATTTTCAACTGAAAATAGTTTTCATTTGGCAAGAAAAAGTATTGAAGAATTTGTGTTCAAGTTAATTTCTGTTGTGCGAGGGCATCGAGGGAATAGTTTATCGAATTTGTTAAAATCCTGGGCTTTAAATCAGAGTTAATTCAAGTTTTTTGAAACATTATGTTTTATTGTCCGGAATTTCAAAATCGAACTCCATAACATATAATGACTGAAAAAGATCCTTAACAAATGATAATGTATAAAAGTCTGAATATTATCAATAAAAAATTTAATTCCTTTCATACGCTCTTAGGATGTGTTCAAAGTGTCGACTTCAACCTCTATGCACTTGTTGTTCATGTCTTCAAATTTAGAACTTTGGATATATACCTCAATTTTGTTCCAATTGTCTCAAACGATGAGGTTCGTCTCAATTAGTGTTGGATCAATGGGGGTTCCCGGGGGGTATTACCCCCCGGATCAATCATAACCGGAACCCCCCGAAAAAATCTCAAAACCAAAACAAATTTTTGAGAACCCCCCCTAGATGTTAAAATTTGCATTTGAATGAAGGTTTTTATTTTACTTCATTTGATTTCATATCAACTGTGGAAGATTTTATATTTCAAGGAATTAGAACTCGTATAGTACTAAAAACTATATTCCACTGAAAAAAAAACATATATCGTTTATCGTTAATACTACATCTTTCAATTGCCTAATCTTCATCTGCTATTGAGGTCAAGCACATATATAACTGAATAAAATATTTTGCCCTAACACCATCTCTTAAAAATTTGAAAAAATTCATTTTTTTAACTATTACGAAATCTCAACAGAAAAATTAAATAAGGATAACATTCAAATACATCTATTCAAATCTAGACTCTTAAAAAAAACTTCAACTCAATTCACTAACATGGCTTTATATTTTTGAAATTTAACAGTATTCAAGGCTTTTGTGAATATATGTGCAACATTATTTCCTGTACACAAATATTCAATTTTTAAAAGATTTTCTCTGGCCTTTTCATTAACAAAATGAAATCTTACATATATTATGTGTATATGTAACGTTTATTGAACAGTCCATTTTTCGTAATATTTATTGCACTTGGTCCATTTCAAAATCACTTTTGAATTACCAAATGTTAAATCTTCCAATAAACTGTTCAAATATAGCACTTCCTTAACCGTATCAATTGCTGCAACAAATGTTTTTCTGGAACACCAATTCATTCTCATTGGTCTAGCTGCATAGAAAAATACATAATCTGTTGAATTTTTCTTGATTGCTTATCTCCTGCAAAGTCTTCCATTATCACCATTAAAAAATTTTCTCGTGTTTCAGATCTTTTTATTAAACGCCCTTAACGCTAATTGGTAAATATAAATCAAGCTATATTGTTGCTATACCTTCGATGCCTCCATGATGCCCAATGAAAACTGTTTTATTAACGTGACTTCATTAATGGAATTATATCCCGAGATATGAATTTATATCGGTTACCGTACTTTCCAAGAGCTCCCTTCCCACTATATGTACCAGTATAATATATTAGTATTAGAACTCCTGTTTGTCAAAAAAATTTCATCCTTGAAACTTCGAGCAACTTTCGTGCTGTAACCCTGAAAGTTGTACTCGACTCGGGGCTTTTCAACACTACCATAAGTGTAGTGAACCGGATAAATTGAGGGATTTTTTTTTCTTCTGGGCTTTCTAGCCGTAATCTGATCAGGTTTTTTACCTGACAATGGATTTCATATAATTCGGATTTTCAGAATAGTCCAATTATTTCATCCATTGAGGAGAGGTCACATTATCACAGATTTCAACATTGCGGTAGAATACCATTTGGCATAATAGAACATTCGTCAATTACATGTGAAACATTTAGTAAAATAGTGGTGAAATAACCATTACGAATGCAGCTCCAATATATCACCTAAACAGGTCTAAAGACTCCTACCGTAATTGTAGGTGGAAGGTTATTTAAGAAACCTCAAAACCTCGGCTAGGAAGCCCGAAATTTTATAATTCTATTCTATATTTTTTTGATTCAATAAATATCTTGTATTTCCTTTAGCGACAGTGATCTAATCACTATCTTGCAGTTTAATATTTAGGTTCAAGAAGTATCTCTTTTAGCTTTATATATTTCCTTAATCCTTCATAAGATTTCAAAAGTGAAAAAACCATGGATTATGGGACATTTCCTTGTAATCTGGAGAAAAATCCATTGGAAGAGTTGGAATGTCGATGGGCTCTTCTAAAGTCATTCATTAATTCAAAAAATGACACAAATGATACTTTAAAAATGGAATTTTAATGTAGATAGTTTAATATATTTTTTTACAATTTCCTTGTGTTTCCATGCAAAGCATAAAAAAGTTGTTATAATAATTCATTTATTCATCAAATAAATGTAGGTATATGCATTCATTATGATTTGGATAGTCTGAATCAGTGTTGAAACATGTCCTAAATCATTTCGTTTATGAGATACAGGGTGTTTTATGCATTTGATACCAATGTAAGATGGCGGCGACTGAGTACCTCATGAAGTTATCTACATGGGTATATGTCAACCAACCAGAATTTGGCCGACATCCTAACCAAATCCTTATTACCCAAAGAAACCTTTGTTTATTTGAAAAATAAATCTTATATAAATCAAATAGTAGTACGCATAACAATGTAATAACAGTTAAAGAGACAACCAATTCCTTTTATGTGGACTAGTAGAATCACAGCCGTCTTTTAAATGTCTGTGTTTTGCGCCCCGGCAAAATAAATTTTCTGCCTAATTTATCTGAATTTTCTTTGAAGGAACCCCTGTTATTCCCCTCAGGCATCGTTTCAATTTCTCATGAAATCGTATTTTTTAACTTAAAATCACCTTGTCAAATTTATCAAAGGACGTTTTTTCGATTTCATCAGAAAACTTCCTGCATTGTTTAAAAGTACGATGCTCTATAACTCTATAGTAAAAAGACGACGTAGTTCTTAAGCATTTTAATACCTATCTGTATTTTCATAACTAAAGTTGAGAGCGCCTATTCTATTTGAAAAAAAATTGGCTCTTGGTAATTTAATTTTTTTACTACCAAGAGTGGTATTTTCACTAAGAAAACATTTTTGTGTCAAAAAATATGTCTTGTTTTATTAACTGACAGCGCCCTTAAACTTTGGCGCCCCCGGCAAAATGTTGGCCGGTATTCAAAATGAAAAAAATTCAACATTTGCATAAAACATCAAATATCTCGAAAACTGTGAGACTTTCATATAAACGATTTTTTTCACATCAGGTTTTCGTCTGACGTCGTCTTTTTGGGACACACTATATTTTTGATGAATTGATAGATTGCGGTTAGTGTAGATCTTCCCTTCAAATAGTCATGTTGGCATTGATAATTGATTTAGTATTTCACATCAATTCATGAACGATATCAACCTTGCCTAAATCACATTGCAAGTTCAAAAATTCTGGAAAAACTAGGTAAAAGACTATAATTGGTCGATAATTTCCCATTAACTCTTCATTTCTCTTTTTGAAAACAAGTTTGATTACAGCTAGTTTCAGTTGATCAGGAAATATTCCATATTGGAGAGAGTTTTTTAAAATATAAGATATCACATTGCTGATTGATAGAATGCACAATTTGACTATATTCGTCGAGATCTCCTCATCATCACCACTACTATATTTATTTTTCAATGTCTTCGATATTTCAATTAGCTGTATATGTTGTGGGTTTTAAAAATAGAGATCTATTGTAATGATCTGAAGTTATTTTCTGTGGTGTTTCGACCTTTGATTTGGCTTTCTTTCCCTATTTTCAGATTTATTTCTTTACAAATCGTCCACATAGTTTTATTTTTATTATCGGGGTTATTAATTCTTTTTTCCAAGTTTTGAGTTCATTCCTTTATGAGAAATTTATCATATTCCTTTTTAATAATATTTTATATGTAATACTTAAAAGTAGCAATTCATCATGTTTATTTTTCAACTTTGTAACATGTTCATATTTTTCTACGCACTTTCTGTTCTTTGTGATATCATCTTTATGGGAAACGACTCGTTGAAAATATGTGGAGAATTATTCACAAAGTGATTATTTATATCTTTTACTGCTATTTAATACTCTAATTGCGAATTTTGTTCATCCAATTTTTCAAGAAAATATTTTTTTGAGCTTGCAGTGAGAAATCTACGTGGTGTTAATATTCATATTCTTGAATTTAAAATTTGTCCTTCTGTGCAGTATATCAGAGATGTGATATTCAATTGCTTGATTATGTGAAAACTCAAAATTCGAAAAAACATGTGTCATATTTGTTAATATGTTTAATATATTATTTTTATTAATTTTTGAATACTATCTTTGGCGTAAACATCGTCGGCCATCTTGAATCTCAATAATATTCGTTGAAAATTTTTTTTGTTTATCTTCGGAGGGGTGCAACTTTTCCGGGGGGAGGATTTTCTAGCGGCATTTCAAGCTTGATCAACTAAAATCATTTGTGTAGAAATTTATAATTTATAATAATAATAATAAATGTATTTGTGGCCATGGACCTGAGTCCTTCAGCCAATAGTAGGTTTGATTACATTATGAAATTACAAAAAAAAAAAGAAGTTTTATAATATATACTTAAGTAACATTCAAGGCGTTCAGTTCTTGCCATAGTGTGCATGTGGGAAATTTTCTTTGTGGATGTGGGGGCGGATCACATTGCACCATATCAAGTAGGTACATCTTTCAAGTCTTGTAGTCTCTTCATGAATTTCTTATTTAGTTTTTCCATACGTTGTTTGATCGGTTGTACTTTGGTTAATTCATATAAGAGATCATTAGGAGGGTTGTGTAGTCGGTTCCTGGGATGTCTCAACCTGGTGACTAGTATATTCAACACTGATTCTTTACAATTTGCAAACAAGGGATGTGCATATTCAATCATTGGCCGGCATATGGTTTTATATATTGTGGAAGCAGTTTTCATGTCAATGCCCTGGTCTTTGTAAGTTAAGCATCTAAAATGTTTTGCTCTGCTGATAGCTTTCCTTTTCATATTGTTGGCATGGAGTCGTAAATTAGCTAAATTGTCCACTTGAATTGTATTGTATTGATGGAGAAGGTTTTACTTTTTTATTATTTATGGATATTGATGGAGATGCTTGATTGATGTTGTGGTTGAATATTATCAACTGGGATTTATCCGGATTTACTCTAAGTCTCCACTTGGATAGCCATGATGTGATGTCATCCAGATGTAATTGTAGTTTTTCCATACAACATTTTAATGTTCTCTCATGAGAAATAGCCATCGTGTCGTCAGCGTATTGTAGAGTGTATTGGTTGCCTTTCTGAGTTGGGTTAATATCGCTGCAGTAAATATTGAAAAGGAGTGGAGATAATGGTGATCCCTGTGGTGTACCCTGCATGGATGAAGAAGTCAGATAGTGCATCTTTTATTTTAATCCTAAGTTTTTTGTTTTCTAGATACGACTTTAATAGATAGATAAGATGGGAAGGAACATCCGATCTGTAAAGTTTGTATAGTAATCCTTTTATCCAGACGCTATCAAATGCTTTTTTTATGTCGATGCTTACTGCTGCTGTTTTTTTGTTATTCAACTGTGCGTTTTGTATATTAGTGAAGAATATCATTGGTGGGTGTACAGTAGATTTGTTTTTACGGAAGCCGAATTGATGTTTAGGTATTGAATGATTTGTATGTTCTTCTAATTTAGTTTTTACTATCTTTTCAAGTAATTTGCCATGAACTGGTGAGAGGGTTATTGGTTATTAAATTTCTTCAGGATCTTCCAAGGAATGTTATCTGCTCCTGGCGAGCTGTTTTTAGACTTGTGCAGGATTTCAAAATATGTATTTTCTTCTATTTCAAAAGTTGTTTTATTCACCTCTTCGGAGAAATAATTTCTGTACCAACTCTCAACTTCCTCTTCCATTTTATTATCAAATTTAGGATCCTTATCGTATTGATATTTTTCTTGAGATAATGTGCAAATATTACTGTCTTTTCCGTATCTGACTTGCATGATTTGTTATTGTCTACGATTGTCGGAATTTTGTGAAATATTTTGTATTTCGATAATTTCCTAATTTGTTGGTAAAAGTTCTTTCCTTTAGTTTCGTAGATTTCATTACATGTTTTGGTCCAGGTGTGTTATTTATACTGTTGTATCATTTGATGTATTGACTTATTGCATTCATTAATTTGAGGTTTGAGAGCTGGATCTTGACGTCGTTGGTATGCTCTGTACATTTTTCTCTTATTTTTTATCATTTTGATTATATAGGGAGGCAATTCGTGCAGAAAAGGATGGTGTGTTTTTAGAAAGGTGTACCTTACGATGCAGTCAGACAGTTCTTCGTTGAATAAAGATATGTAATTTTCATCTATTCTAGAGTTTTTATGTAAATCTATAAACTGTTTCATATCTTGGTTGACCCTATCTAACTTGCATTTATCAAATTGTAGACTCTTCTTTCCCTTAATGTTGTCAGGTTGAGACTGCATATCTAAGGTGATTACCATCGACAGATGGTCAGACCCTAGGTCTGCGGCAAGGTCAACATTTTTTATGTTTTTTCTCAGATTTGTTGGGTAGAATAATAGGTCTCGTGTGCTATCCGGATTATTTTCTAGGAATGTGGGAGGTGTGGTGAATTTTTTGAACGCATCGTTTTGTAGAAATTTTTTAATTTGTTTATTTTTGGCTTCATTAGGATTGAAATCACCCACTATGATCGAGTATTTATACAGTGCTGCTTTTGTAAAAATGGTCTCTTCAATTTTTGCTCTTGGGTGTATATATACTAAGAAGATGTGGAGATTTTCCTCTTTGAAAGGAGTAGTGAAGTGTAGTGCTTCATTGAGGTTGTTGTTTATAACAGGACAGTTGTTCTTACCCATTTTCAAGCTGGGGTGGCACTGAACTAGACTACCTCCTCTTGTGTTATTTATTTTGTGGCCTATGCGATGAATGGTATCCCAGTCCCTGTATCCCGTGCTATGTTCTTCTTTTATTTGTGCTTCCACAAACATCGTAGACTTTATATCATTCGTTTCTATAAAATTATTGACCAGGTACTTTTTGGGCATATAACTGTTGATGTTATTGTATAGAATTTTAATTTCAGATTTAAATTTGCCGATTAACATTATTGTCGACAAGTTCAATTGGTGACGGTTCGTTGGGATCTTCCTTATCGAACATGAGAATATATAGTCTATTGCCTGAAAAAAACAGATATTGTTTCTATTTTATATTCTGTGATGAATCTTTTCTTGAGTTTGTGCAAAAGTTCTTCCCTATTGATGTTTTTGGGTTTATTCAGTTTTCTTATTGGAGTACGTATTCTGTTGTTTTTTTTTTTGTGGAGATCTTCTATTTCTCTTGTTTTCTAGTTGAGCGGTTTGATGGTTACATTCGGTATACCTTCAATGGGTTTCTTGGGGTGGCATTTGGCCGACCATGGAAGGTGATCTTCCGATCCGCATGCACTACATTTTGGAGGAAGATTTGTTCCGCAATTAGCAGTCTTGTGAGTACCTTGGCATTTGCTACACTTCATTTGTTGTTGACAATTATCGGTGATATGGTTTAATTGATGGCATTTGCTGCATGGACTTGGTGTGTGATCAGGTGGGTGACTAGCATATACAAGGTAGTGTATATTTTTGAAAAACATTCCATCATTCAGAAGTTTTTCAGAAGTTGAAGCTTCGCCTGTAATTATCCTAATATGTGTTGTAGGTCTACTGAATTCTCTTGATATTATTCTTTTGCAAAATCGGTGTTTCAGGTTCATTTCTGTCAAGTGTTTACTGATGTCCTCATCTTTAATAAATTTTTCCACTCCTGTTTTCACCACTGAGAACGAATTTAATTAAGTGGTTCAGCTCTCACTTTTCCTGTTACATATGGTTTAGTTTCCTTGAATTTCATTATTATTTTCTCTGTAATCATCTTTTCCATTGCTTGAGTGATTGTCGTTTTTTCTTGATTGGATTTAATTAAGTAGCCAATTTTGGTTTTAATTATTTTGTCTTTAGAGTTTGGGAATTTTTTGTTCCATTCGTCCGACATTTCAATTCTGTCTGTTATTACTTTTTCATCTACTGTTAGATAGAATAGATGCTCATAATTGGTGTTGTTTATTTCATTCATTCTTGTTGAGAAGTTCTTTGTTGTTGTTTTGAGATCGGTTTTCATAGTTGTCTTGTGTGTGTGGACCTTTAGTATTCGAAATTGGTAGTCATCATAGACCTAATATCATTGATATTAGGTCTATGGTTGTGATAAAGTTGAGTCATTTGTTTCTATTGGAATATATTTAAGGTATATAAGATACAGAGTATTCACTAATACACAGATGATGATATTAATCGTTTATTCTCAAGACACTCTAGTAAGTCTAACTCTATCTCTAACAAGTACAGTTCGGAAGGCAGAACGGAAGGACTTGAACACTAAGGTTATGTCCCTGTCATTCGCTCTCGATCATCGAAGATCTATTCTTGTTTTCTCTCTCGATGGCCTCGCCACGCGCAGACTCGTAGCGCCACCGTACGACATGGAATAATACTATCAAGTGTAGGGTTGGTTGTCTCTCTCGTAATCTGTTCGGATGAAGTAATATTCTAACAGTTTCCATCATGATGTCATTTGAATTATCTAGGACCAGATGTGGCTGGCTGATTTCTGCCTCAGGAGTTTTGTTATCATCTTTCTTTAGTGTTTTTTTTTACGTTTACGATTTGCTGGTTTTTTGAATGACTCATCGTCTTCGGTGGATTCTTCCGTGTTCTTTTGTGACGATCTCTCTTCTGGATTAGACATCCTTTTTACAAAGAATGTCTCGAAATCCGAAGCGGTATACGAAATTTGAGTTTAATAATTATCACTTTTTCAAAGAAATTCTCAAGAAACAACGAAATTATTACATGTGCTCACCATGAAGGTTCAACACGCTATGTATAATTTATAATATAATATTTATCTTTTTTATATCAAATTAACAATTAACTAGTGTTGGGCTTGGGTGCATTCGAATCTAAAAGAATATTTCTATCGCATAATCCGATTGTTTTTTACTAGACAATATCAAAAAAGAAAAAACAATATGTTCCAGCTTTTTATACGGACAACACTGATCAGAAAAACCTGTAACCGCAGGGCCTGCTCTAGAGGGGCGGCAAATAATGGAGGGCGGCATTATCTAATTTTTCTCAGAATCCTGGATTCCTAGAAGAATGAATTAAATAATTCTTTTATTTCAACGAATTTCACAAATGTTTAATATACATTTTTTATTTCATGAAATACTGTTCATAAAAAAAGTATGGAGTTTTCCACACTAAATCAATGAATACAAGTTCACCAATCCAATCCCCCCTCTCTTATGCCATAGTATAAGGAATCCTTATACTATGCTTATGCTTAGTACCTACATAACCTACAAAATTTGAGAATCTGTTTCAAATTCCTTTGGTTGTCTTTTCATGTGTCCAAGGACACTCAACCCACAGGACATTTTCTATTAAAATTTATTAAGTAGACCACAAAACTATTTAAAGAATAATGTACAAAAACTATACTTAAGTTGATTTTATCATAGGAATATATTAATTGACAAATGTAAACTTCGTTGAATTCCAACCTTCTGAATACGATTAAGAAATTTTATTTATAGACAGGTATTTTGGTCCCTCATTATATTTTGATATCTGAAATTTCGAAATATGGGATACAAATGATGAATATCCAAAAATAAATTGACCGACTTGGATTGGTGGTGTGCAATTGTTTAATTTCTGGAAGTTGTTGAACTTATTAAATTTACATCCATAACCATTTAATAAATACAATCAAAATAAAATGCTTACTACTTGACTTCGGTGATATTTGAATGAGAATCTAAATCCATATCCGCACTTGTATCACTCGGAGAACTGTATATCGAGAACTTCTCTTCTAAGCTATATCTACGTGATCTATCTTCTTGAGACTTCATCAATCCGTCTTCTTTCACACTTTGGTTTAACGAACGTTCCATCATATCGAATAAACTTTCCGTCGTTTTTCTATTATTTTGCGTTGCTTTTTTATCATTTTCTGTGATATTTTCATTCGAGTTTGCAGTTTTTAAGTGATCTCTTATAATACTGATACTTTTGGCTAAACTTGTTGTCGACATTCTAGAGGCTACACTGCATTCCAAGAGGGTAGTGAGTGACTTTAGGCAATGTCTAAGTTCGTTTTCATGTATTTTTTTCTCCTTATCTTTCTTTATGTAATCACTTGGTGAAACGGAAAGAATCTGATCAATTTTCTCGTACTTTTCATCTTCAACTCTAGTGGGTATCCAATTGTACTCTGAACTTTGCATTTCGGGTATTTTCGTTAGTTTTTTTGAGGTATACTTCGGTGTTATAAAAGGCGAATGATTTTCATAATATTTTCGGAGATGATGTTGTATCTTAATATGAGTATCTCCACTTTGAAGCGACATCCGTGAACTTGGCTTACTATCGTCTGAAAATCAATTGAACTGTAAATCATCCTATGGTATTATTGAGACTACACTGATTAGATAGTAGTATTACATGGCTCATATTACATTATGCGGCAATTTAAATAAATTTTTATATTTCAGTCCGTAGGGCTTCAATCTGTAGGGAAAAATCTGAAGCAAGATTGATATAATACATGGTGTGGACAGTCGTTGACATAATTTCACCACAAAACCAGTGGTCTACTGAATCACGCTCAACTCCGAATATATGTATATATAGCATTATATTCATATATACATATATATATATATATATTATATATACAATAGCTCCCGATCGGTCGAAATTTGAAGATCATATCTCGAAAACCGTCCGAGATAATTTTATGATTTTTTTATTGAATTCCCGAAAAGTTTTCAAGTCTTCTGCTAACTGTCTTAGTGTAGACTTCATTTTTTGTTGAGACATGTAAAGGAGAAAAAACCAATGGAAGTAAGGTATTTCTCTAACTGTATACAAGTTTCTATGAAACTATTTATTCTTCACGGCCAATACGATCAAATTGTAGTAAGAACATGCGGAGTGTTTCATGAGATGTGCCATGTAGATTTCACGTAAGTGTACCATTTTCTCCTGGGGGAAATTTACCATCTAGGGGGAATGTAGTAAAAAATTCGTTTTGATTTTGAGTCTTTTCTTCAGGGGAGGATCGGTCATACTCCGGAGGGGGTACCTAATATTCCCCCGGGCAACCTCTGGATTCAACACTGCATGGTAGGTATATTGATATCCCATACCCGAAATTTCAGCTTTTTAGGATTTCAAGTACCGAAGTGATAAATGATATGATGACGAGATCTTCCCAAGCCCGTCTCCTTGAGTTTTTATCTGAATATACATTACTTGTCATGTCGCATATTACAGGACAATTCTCAATTTCATCTATGAATAATTCAGAATTAGGAGCGTCTATTTCCATTTTGAACTATTTCTGACCGAACGGATCGAAAGAAATGACGTAAATACGTCTCTGGCATCTATCAGCTCGTGCAAGCGCGCTCATCTGAACGGTCACATTAGAAACCTATGATCTCAAAGCGCGAGCTAACGCGCGCTTACAACTGTCAAGCGCTGGAACAGTGTTCAACGCGCGTTGGCATGTGTACGCTTCGAAGAAAATTCATGTACTTGTAAACGCGCGTTGAGCACTTGTCATGTGAACGGGCTCTAATAGAACAACGCATCAATTGTGGAAAATCCCATATATATGGTGACTTACTGAATTCATGCCACATAGGTTTCAATGAAATTTTTAAATCAATGAAGGAAAAAAACAAGAGCTTAACACTTTATTGGCCTCTTCCCACTGTTTCTTCACACCAGATGGTAAAAGTAAGTTTTTATATAACTACACCAATGTTTCAATACCAAAAAATGTCGAACAAATTCTATCATTAGGACTCAACTTCAGCATTTCCTTCAATAAAAGGAAACCCAGTTTAAAAGATCTTGAAGGTTGTATACATCAGAGCATGAAGTTTACATGAAGATTAAACACACTAATAGTAAGGTATACATATAAACTTTTTAATGAACTTTAGTTACAGATTTCAACAGGACAAAAAGAAATTCATCGATTAATGATTGTTTTGATTAAGCTATGTCGTATTCGGATAAGGGGACTGTAATAATGTCAAAGTCAGAGTATCAAGATTATATGAGGGAATTGTTGGCTGATACATACACATTTAAAAAATTTAAAAATGATCCCACTTCAAAGTATGAAAAGCAATATATAATATAATAATAAACTGATTATAATAAAAGCTCACGTGATAGACGACAGGTATGAAAATAACTCAAAAAGACATATAATTCGGTCCTCCAAAAATTATACGGCCTGATGAGAAAAATTCATTAACTGAGCTGCAGTATTAAGTAGACCAATAGTCAGTTGTTTGAATTCCCCATCATACAGCTTGTCTGTCATACAACGATATACAACATTCTGTCAATGACAAACTCAAAATCAGAATACCTACTTTTTCAGGAATTCGTATGAGTTTGTTTCATTCAGTAAAAATGTTAATCTCCCGAAAGGCTTTTCCTTGGATGTGGTATCATTGTTCACCAGTATTCCAAGAGATCTTGTAATACAGCTTATACGGAAAAAACAGATTCAGTTGTTGTATGGGAATAAACTGAGCTATTGCTCAGAAATGGACAGAAACAAAAATGGAACAATTCCTGTTACGACACTCGAGTCCCAGTTCCAGAAACCATGTTGAAACTCATTTCTTGTAAAAATCAAAAGGGTGTTAGAAAGCTTATGGGTGCAGAAAAGCTAGGTTGAAAACGAGATTGCGCTAAATATCGAAATTTAGAATTATATGTGGATTAGGCATACAGAAGAAACAACGCACTGTTTACTCTACCTTAATTAATCAATATTTGTTGTGATATCGAAATAAGGTCGATATGCGGATTCTTTGAGATTTCTCAAAGATTCTAAAAACCGCACCACTAGGCTTTACCTCTAACAAACTGAAAGTGTCAGCAGAGGTATTTATTGGAGAAATGAGCACAGGACGTATAATTTAATTTAGCGATAGGAATGGAAAAATAGCGGTCTGGTTGATATGAATATGTAGAAAAATAATCGGGAATTTTCATATTTTTCGAAAAAATTTTCAAAAATCTAATGGTGACAGATTTATAAATGATATTCTATTTCACACACAGGCAATCAATGAAAATAAAACCAATTTTTATTTCTTCATTCATTTTCGTTTTGAATCACCGAACGTTAATGAACTTTTTGATTATTGTGAAATACCAAACAGCTATTGCTTTATAATATTGTTAAATCTGTTCTCTAGTTACTTATGTGCTTTGAAAAATATCCTTACCTTTCATTATCCTTTGTCTTCTCAATTTGGCTATAGATTTTTCTGTTATATGGGAAACAAGAGAATTAACTTCCATAATCAATAATATATGTACTATGCAGATCAGTGAGGTGACAAAACTTTCGATCGAAAAATTTGGTAGTGAATAAACATGTACCACGATGTTGTGTGCTAACATTTTCGTTACTGAATGAAACAGTTCCTCCATTTTACATCAATTTTGACAGGTTGGGGCAAAAATTGTGACGGTCTCATTTGTTTGCAATATATTTGACATTGTGTCATAAATACCTATCAGAAAACCTTGATCTTTTTCAACTAACTGTGATTTTATTGAATTCAGGTGAAATTCATCACTGACGCGCCTAACCCAGGATGCGCCTCTTTTTGGTTTTTCTTGTGGTGAACCAAATTCAATATTGAATAATGGTAAATTAAGAATTGCCTCTCCTTTTTTATTTTGAGTAATTCTTCAATGAAACAGCAATTTGATAATTTTATAAATATTTATTTATTCCTTCATGTTATAACTTCTATTTTGATAATGAGCACTTCGCTGTCGAAACTGACATACTTAGTCAAAAGTATTCGTATCGCTACCTATGTAAATATAGGAGAAGATGAAACATTATCATTGGGAGACTATAAGAACTCTTTTAGTAGATCTTAGCCGGTTATATTACATTCATAATTTTGAGATTTATCTAAAAATGTCTTAATGTTCCATAAGAAATCAAAATATTTTACATAGTTTGAAAGCACTGAAGCAGTTCGAATCTTATAGTAAAAAACTGAATACTAAGATCAAGTATGGTGAAAAAACAGTTTATTTTGAATTTCAATTAAGAATTTTGGACTGTATCATCTTCGTGTTCGTAGGTGAATTATTTTTTTAATTTTTCTCGCTTTCAAAATCTCGTGATTGTCAGAGCTATTTCCTCAGCATCAACAAACAAATCCAAGAAGCCTTTATCGGATCTGGACAAGGTGTCCCAAACTCGAAGATCACTGAAGCTTCTAGAGAACTATAAGACTAAGAGAAAAAATCTTTAAGGAACTCCGATATCTTTTTTCGAAATAATGAAATAACAGAAAGTAAATCAAAGACACCTTGATTTGTTCCCGAGTTTTTGGAAAAATGCCGTTTCAAAATTTTTGTTTTACCTATCTTGATTTTTTTTCGAGATATTCGAAAAATTCTAAACGAATTTTTCAATAATTTTTATAGTTTATATATGAAATATTATACAAATTAATTACCGTTTCTTAAATGGGACATCCTATATATTTCAACGCAGTTTTTTAGCCGCAGATTTGTCAGAAAGCATCTCATTCCTGTGTAGAGTAGTCTGTGACAGAAAGAATGTCGAGTTTAGTTATCGAAACATCAAATTTAAGTTAAATTTATAAATTGTTTTTCCTCATTCTCTTTCCTCGATAACTCTTGAAGTATTCATTTAGGTATAGGGTTTGCCTAAGTTACCTACCCTCTATTTATACGTAAAATTAACTGAAATAATATAGGTTCTAATTTGAAAATCTTGAGTTTTGATGAATTTGAGTTGTCCTAGTTTATTTTCTCCTGTAGCTACATCTTTGGTCCAAACTAGGGATTCATCAAGCCAAGTAGCTTGACATTTTAATCAACTACTTAACTTGAAAATCAAGCTCCTGAAAAATTACATACTTGAGCTTGACTTGACTTTAGATATCTATTGCTTGACTTGATATCAATCTATTTGATATTACTTGAGCTTGTAATGCACGCGTCGCACGACATATTATATTTCTGCAATCTCATGAGCGCTTAGACCAGGGCCGGCGTTAGGGGCGAAACAGTGAAGCGACTGTTTCAGCCGCCTCTATTCGAGGACGGCAAATTAGCCCAGTTTGTGGTCGTCTTTTCATATTTCTAAAACAGATATAGTCTTGATTCTTAAAAACAACATGAGGTAGGTCCGCTCCGCTGCGTTTATCAATATTCCCTGCAATAAAAATCTCCAAACCGTCTTTACTAAGCCGCCTTTTTAATAAATAACACATGGCAACCCAACCAATGTAAACAGAAAGAAATATTGATTTGTATTTTGTATTATATATATATTTTACTCTTGTGAAGTTGTTTACATTCGTGTTAATTTCGATTCATCTGTTATATTTGAATCGATGTACCTTATATTTCATCGATTAAATTTATGTTTGTTCAATAAAATCCAATCTGATTGAAAAATTGTTTCTAAAGAAATTATAGAGGGGGGTCGAAAGTTTTCAAGCGTAGGGCCTCGAAAATCGTCGATCCGCCACTGGCTACGACAGCTGGCTTCGCCGTGAGTGATGGGATGTTGTGTCTTCCTCGAACACTTCTTATTTTCTTACATTTTTAAATTGATTGATTTTTTTTGAGTTTATAGGCTCTACCTAAACTCTCAACAATTTGTGGTAATAATAATATATCAGATTCTTATTACTGACAAAAAGGAAATATTCCGTAAGCACATATTGCCATTATTTCATAATTGTCTATTTTTATTGTCTCCCATTCTCGAAGTCTTCATAATTAACTTGGGATTGATTAACTGAATTCATCATAAAACAGGCAAAGATAATGTTAAGGGGAGGCGGGTCCAAGTTATGGGTATCAGAAATTTAGGCCAATATTTATGAATCACCCTGTATTTCAGAAACTAACCAGTCTTATTATAGGTACACAACAAGCTACTTTTCTGAAAGGCCTGGATGACCTGCTTTCACCACTGGGCTAAGGCCAATCACTCATGGCACACCCTGTATAAAATAAAGAGTTGAGTTTTTTAAAACTATAAAACTCTTAATGAAAAAAATATAATAAAACCCTAATTAGAAAAATAACACAAAAAATGTTTGAGAAAAAATTATTGAAATCTCTAACTTATGAAAATTCAATGAACTCTTGTCCTCAAGATGTCTAAGCCTTTGTTTTGCTATATTACTAATGTGAAGAATGCGAGGACTCCAAGATAGGTCGCAATTCACAACAACACCCAGATTGACGTGGCTTAGGCATCCATGTCAACACTATCAATGAAAAAAGGTTGTCTTGGATTATTTTTTCCTAAATATAGGACACGATACTTGGATTAATCAGTAGAAGCAAACAGTCAAAGCACTATCTTACCTTACCAGCACCAGTACCTCTTTGCAGAGATTGATGACACTCCGACCAATGTATTGTAAGTACAGCTTTATTTCATCTGCGTACGATGCGAAAAAAGAGCTCAATACAAGTTGTAGATCGGGCACATATAACATGAACTGAAGGGGCCCAAGAAACGTTCCCTGTAGTATACTGCTTAGCACTGACTTCAATGGGATAACATATTACGAACGATCTGATTAGAACAAATTGATGAATTTTAGTAGAAATCCTCTAATAACAAAATGTTACAATTTATGAAGTAGTCTCCTTGTTTGCACTTGATCTAAAATCGAGATACACTACATCCATTGGAATCCCAGCATCCACAACTTTTCCCAGCATCCATCAAGAGTCTCAGAGGAGTTATTTCACCAATAGATAATTCATCATTGGATTATAAATAAAAACAATATTGTATTTTCTCTATTTTATCTTCATCTCAGTTACAAGTAACAGAAGTGATCAAATTCTGAAAAATCATTATGGCACTGATTTTTTATCAGGAGATATTCTGAACAGCTATAATTGTATGCAAATAAAATTGAACATTCTGTGTGGAACACTAAATTCCAAACATTTATTGGTGTTTCTTAGTGGATTTGGGCAGACACTAATGGTGATAAGAAACAGTTTCCGTGTAAGATGGTATCTTGCAGAAATATGCCTCTTGGAGAAGAATATGTTCAGCCTAGAATTCAATCCAGAATAGACAAATCGACTTCATTGCTGAAATTATTTGAAGAGATATATTTGAACAGAATAGGTATTTTTTACCATTTCGTGTATTTTTTCATAAATCTAGTTTTGCCTAATGTACGTTATATAGCAAGATCTTTGTTTTCATTATCTTTAAGAACATATTTGTTGCTCTCCTTTTTCTTTCATATTTTTGGACACTAATTTCAGAGATATCATCCTTCAAGGAGGCATATCTAAGGACAATATTTTGAACTTAAGATAGTAATGGATTGCGCTATATACAGGGTCACTCACAAAAGGTATATGAAATGAATTTCTGAAAAATTAAATGAAATTTAGTTCTGAAATTGACAGATTGTTTTGGCAAGTAAACTTCTTGGCTGAAATATCATAATTTTTATGCAACTTCTGAAAGTAGCGGAAGTTGAACATTATTCTCTTATTTCAAAAAGAACAAAAGTACCCTATCTATTAATAATGAATTAAATTGCCTGACAAATTTGGCAACTACTAGGTTCGAAAAAATTGATCATATTTTTGGTATTTTTTTAATTAATTTGGTTTTCTCAGAAATTTTCAAATCAATTTTCAATTTTTCAATTTTCAAATCAATTCAAAGGGAGACCATCAATTTCCAGAAAAATTCAAATATAAACCTCTCATGAATGAGTGAATGACCCCTGTGGGTAATTCAATAATACAATTTCTGTATGTGAGGTAGAAAAATTTCATTGGAAAAGATAAAGAATGAATCATGCATCACTCTAGTCAGAAAAGTGTTTCGATGACACTTTTATATTCACTTTATAATAATTTTATATAATTATTTCTATTTTGGCAACCAACAATTCAATAAACTTTGAGATGAAGTGTCTACATGTATTTTGATAACACCTACTGATTTTCCTTATATTTATTTTCATTTTATACTCATAATTTGACAGCTACTCATAAATCTATCATCAAATGTATGCAGAGTAAATTTCTATTTTTGGGATTTAGTATGAATTTATGCAAATAACAAATATCAATTTGGCTGCACAATTTATACACTTATTGAAAAAAAACATTTGCTAATTTTTTTTTTTATTTTTTAAAACTGCATAAATCCACAATAACATTTTGGCTTTTGTTTACTTGATAATTATTGAGTGATATTGGTTATTTTATGCTGCATAAATGCACACTTATACAAATTTCATTAGAAAGAGTTTATGAATCTTTATTTTGGTAACACTTGCTGTTATAACCTACATGTAAACAGTATTTTCTTCTACATCTGATAGAATAAACACATCAAGAAGAAATTTTTTTGGAAATAATTTAATTGTCCTAAATAATATAACAGCAACTTGATAATAATCTTATTATCCATTTTATATGGATGGAATTCACTTCAATCAATGTTCACTTTTTTGTAGGAAGAGGTTTATTATATTCAAGTAAGGATGTTAGTTGCAAGATATATATCTTTACAATATATAAGCTTGAAATCCGTTCAAACTTCAATCTTTGTTTTATGCCATTAGATGAGAAGTCAATGAATATATTTAAATTATTACTCAATCTTCAAAATGAAACATTTAAATAAAAGAAAATTAATTCATGGGTTGTTATAGGTATTGTTCCGTTTTCTTTTGAACACAAGTGCAAATATACTTCTTAATCTCCACCACTTACTATGCTTCTGTGGTTTACGGCTATTACTGCTAAATCCATATTTCTCTCTTTCTCTTGCTCTTATTTCTCTCACTAAAGTGTGGAAAGCATCATCAACATAAGTTCGAAAAGCTGCTGAAGTTTCATAAAATGGGCATCCTAATTGCCTGGCTAATGATCTGCCTTCTTCAGTTGTTACTTTTCTTTGCATTTGGAGATCAAATTTGTTTCCAACAAGAACTAATGGAGTATCTTCGGATGCTCGTACTTTTTGTATTAGTTTCCTATACTCCAGCGCTTCTTGAAAACTATGCCTATCTGTCACACTATAGCAAATCAAAAATCCTTCTCCACATCTCATATACTGGTCTCGCATGGCAGTAAATTCCACCTTGAAAAGTATTAACAGAATTAAACCAAAATATTTCAAACAACCTCATTCCTATTCAAAAATTTCGAAAAAAAAGAGCAACTTAATGAATTAATGTATGTTCCCCTATGTTAACTGCATGAATCAAACTGAAAAGCTTCGTGTAATCGTGTATGCGTATATGAACGCACTTTGCACACTATTGAACTAAGTAAGCTTTGGAATATTAAGCTTTCTTAATCTATTATTGCTCGATGAAATATCCCTGCCAAATACACCTCTTCCATCTCCATAGCAGAGCATAGTGACTTTGGTATAACACGGTTGGGATTATATCCCAAGAGGTTTCGTTTTTACAGAACCCCATGTAGAACCTTGTAGAATTTTGTTTTCCTGATAATTAACAGGAAAACAAAATTTCGAAGTGGGAAGTTTTGAAATTTCAAAACCACATAGTCGATCACAAATTAAAGATTGTTTTAGATAAATGAAAGAGAGTTGATGTTTCTTAAATGGGACGCCCCATATTCTTCAACGCATATTTTTAGCCGCAGATTTGTCGAATGGCAAACCGTTATTAGTTTTTCAAAAATGTCATACGTTTCAAAGATGTCCCACAAAAAAAATTAAATCTACAAACCCAATATCTTCGAAAAAGATGACGTGATATCTATAATTCGCGTTCTGATATATTATTAATTCGAAAAAAAAGAACCGGGGTCCTTGAAAAATTCTTCTCTAAATCATATAGTTCTCAAGATGGTCTCTGTGAGCATCAATTTTGGGACACCTTATACAGATTTGAAATTGTTGTTTTTTTCTCAATGAATATTTTCCTTATATTATTATCTAAAAGAGATGCCTTCAGGTTTTTTATCTTTCGGTGAAAGATCCCATTCATTTAAATATATTCAAAAAATTCATAGTACCTGAAGATTTCGAGAAAAAAAATCTAATATGGGTATTCTGAGATAGATTTTTTGACGGCTTAAGTTTCATGGAAAAACTATGCCGAAATGTATGAAAAGTTGCATAACATCAGTCCATTTGGATATGTGAATTTTTCAATATTCAAGGTGTTTAATTGCATATTGATAAAAAAAGTGAAACGAAAACAAACTTAAGAGATTCATAGAGATAAGAATATATGACTGATTTATTTGATTTCAGAAATATTGAAGGATGATGCTAGTAAAAGGTGACAAAACGTAAAAATTTTAAATTATTCGGTCGATTAGTTAGAGTTATTGAACTGTGAGATTTCACTCATGAGATGAATACACCCTGTATATCCCAAACGAAGGCACTCAGGTGATTGAAACCTCTTGATACGAGTCCTCCATGATAACCTTCATTCATGGTATCCGTTTGTCGTATTCTGTATATACTCTATAATTTTATCTGCGAAAAAGAGATTTACGACAGTAAGACTGTTTATATACAGGGTGGCCACTTTTTTAATGGGATTGTATTGGTAACTTTTAAACGAGCTTTTAAACCATAAGAGTTAGAAGGTCGGTCAAATAGAGGAAAAGTTGCATGCATAGTAGCATTATCAAGCAGGTCAAACAAATCGAGATTATCAGGTCCGGTTATTGAGATATAAGAAAAGTAAATTATGTCATTTTGATTTTTCTTTTTTTCCCACTTTATTTCAAATATCATCAAAAAATGTTACAAGATTTTTTTATTCGACAGTAAATTATCCTCAATTTGACGTAATCGGATTTCGTATCCAACGTTTCGTACTCTCTGGGCCACCCTCAACCTCATTTTTTTCAATACGGACCTGCATATTTTATGACATTTTTCGAAATAACTTTTAACGCTGAATTCAACGATATATCATACAATATCATTCAAAGTTGATTTTCAGGTGATTTTGACCCTCATCCAAATTTAATGGTGTGTATGTAAGAAAAAACAAGTCTATTAACGATTTTAATGTTTTGACCCAAATTCAATCGAACCCAGAAAAAAAAATCGAGAACTGTGGCCAGTGAATGGAATTTTTCAAAAACTGCTGTTAATAAAATAGTCAAGAGACGCGAATACAATGATTTTAAATTTGAATACCAAGCCTTGAAAAAATTATATCGTAATGATCTCAATATAAAGTTCGATTCTGTTATTTGTTTCAACGGAACATATGACAAATACAACAATAGTGATACCTCGCGAGAAAATTGAGAATGTTTTGGAAGGTATTCAAGGAGAGCAAAAAAGCAAATGTATAAGAAGTATGGGTTCCAGAACCGTAAAGTGCATTTTACAAAATGGTGGACATTTCGAACACTTACTTCATTAATTTTCATTTACTTTCGAATAATCATTTGATTTTTCTTTCATTAAATGATACTCTCGTTTAATTATTATGAATTGAAATATTTAAACGATTATTATAAAAGAAGAACCAAGAAACCAGTATACTCGTTTCTTGCTTTGATTATAATATGTTCCATTTAGTTCAAGATGGGTAAGTTGATTTTCTTATCGAAAATTATTGCATATTGCATGTTGTTAATTAAACTAAATAAAGGTAATATAGATCCGACCCAAAGAAAATTGGATAAGGGTCAAAATCACCTGAAAATCTACTTTGAATGACATTGTATGATATATCGTTGAATTCAGCGTTAAAAGTTATTTCGAAAAATGTCATAAAATATGCGATCCGTATTGAAAAAAATGAGGTTGAGGGTGACCCGAAACGTTGGATACGAAATCTGATTACGTCAAATTGAGGATAATTTACTGTCGAATAAAAAATTCCTGTAACATTTTTTGATGATATTTGAAATAAAGTGGGAAAAAAGAAAAAATCAAAATGACATAATTTACTTTTCTTATGATATCTCAATAACCGGCCCCGATAATCTCGATTTGTTTGAACTGCTTGATAATAGAATAGAATAGAATAGAGAATAGAATAATGTTTATTTTCCCAAAACAAAATTAACAAAAAAAAAAAGGTTCTATACAATCAGTAAATATAGTATAAACCTATTAAAAATAAACATTTTGTTTCCCACAAAAGTTCAAAACTTGTACGTGGGCAGTACCTATAGAAAAAATTTATAACAAGAATTTCGTGTACACAAATATCCATAAAGAGAAAAGAAGTAACAAAAATTACAATGGCTATTACCTCAACCAATTTTCACACATTTGGAACAGTCAGTATCAAATGAAATTGTTTCTGTTTGTGAACGTATACCAGAATGATGAAGGCTTGCTTCGAATCCATTTCTTTATTTTATTATTGAACGCTGATTTTGCCCTAGTATCCTTGATGTTCTTTAGGAGTGTATTATAAAGTAAAGGTGCCAGGTAGGTATGTGATTTTAAACCAATAGTTTTCTTCGGCATAGGTAAAGGGATGTTTGGAGATCTCATATCTTTTCGATTTTTTGTAGGTACCTGTAGCTGATGTTGGTGCATAAGTAGGGCACGGGCGTATAGTTGACGCACAGTAAACATGTTTGACAACTCATATAGACTTTCTGTTGGGTAAGTAATAGGTTTACGATATATAATTTTCAACACCCATTTTTGAGCTACTTCTATTCCTTTATAATACGAGTTTGCTATCCCTCCCCATGATAGTATAGCATAATTCAAATGCGGTTCAACCAGTGCTTGATACACCCTCGCCAGTTCATCTTGCTCACATATTTCTCTTAAACTTTTGAATTTACCTAATAGTGATCTTATTTTCTTTATTACAAGATTCGCTTGTTCATTCCATCGTAGATGACAGTCCATCATTATCCCTAAATATTTAATATATTCTGTACTTTTTACTTGAAAAGAATATCCTTTAGTTTTTATGCATAACGTATCAAATGAAGGTTTTCCAGTTCTAAGACTGGTAAATGTCATAAATTTTGTTTTATCCATGTTAACTGTCAACTTTCTTCTTTCAAAAAATTCGAATATCTCAGCAAAATTTTTTTCAGTTTTTAGCTTCAATTGGTTCCACGTCGGCGCGGTAAAGTAGACTACAGTGTCATCCGCAAAACTCACAATTTCATTATCTGGATTCAAGGCAAATAATTCATTCATATAAAGCAGAAAAAGGATCGGGCCCAAAATAGTCCCCTGAGGCACTCCGCATGTAATTGTTTCTTCTGTACTTAAGACTTTTCCTATTTTGACTTTTTGTTTTCTTCCTTTTGGATAGCTCTTGATTAAATCAAATGATACTTTCTAAAGTCTGCAACAATATTTCGTGATTAACCGTATCGAAGGCCTTCGAGAGATCAACGAATATGCATATCGCTGGTACATTATTATCCATGGCTTCAGTGATCAACTCTACTAGAGAATTGATGGCATCTTGTGTTGATCTTTTTTTTTGGAATCCAAATTGATTCTTGGCCAATATCTTGTACTTTTCTATAAAAGAAAGTGTGCGTTTGTATAAGATTTTTTCGAATATTTTCGCAGTTGATGAAATTAAGGATATAGGTCTATAATTCTTTGGCTCTGTCCGTTCTGACGACTTATATAGTGGTATTACCACGGCGGTTTTTAGGATATGGGGGAATATTCCTTTTCTGATACTATTGTTGATAAGATAGGTTAATGGTTTTTCAATGTGAGTAGATATGATTTTTAAGGTTTCTGCTTTGATGGTGTCCGGTCCGGGTGCTTTGTTGTTTTTTAATTCCTTAATTACTTTCTTCACTTCTGTTTCATCACTTTCATCCGTGTCAAAATAAACAATGGAGTTGCAATATTTATGGGTTGTTTGCAGTACTTGATCTTGATGTGAAGTGAATTTCTCTGCTAGTCTCGTCGCAACGTTTATAAAATATTTATTAAATTCCTCTGCTATATCACCATCTCCCTTCAAAATCTCGCCATTTTCGGTCTTTATACTTGCAATCCTATTTTCTTGTTTTTTATTATTCACTATTTTCCAGAGTCCTCTTGAATAGTTTTGTTTTTTTCTATTTCTTTTCGATAATAATTTTTTTTTGCGCATTTCAGTAATTCTTCTAACTTATTTTTGTGTGTTTTAAATTTCTTCAAAAGTTCAGGGTTGTTGGGGTTATATATGGCATTTTTATACAATTGATCTTTAGTTTTAATAGCTTTAATAAGACCGTTTGTGATCCACGGTTTCCTCTTTCTATCACAGCGCTTTATTTTTACTATCCTTGAGCAACTCTCAATAATTTCTTGTAGTTCTTCTATAAATATTATCCACGATTGATCTACTTCACTTGTTTCATATACTTTATCCCATTTGTGCTCTTCAAGTATTGTCATCATCTGATTATAGTTTATGAATTTTTTTTCGCAAGATGATTTATTTAAATTTGTGTTCACAGATTTTTCTGGGGAGAACTCTATGAAGGTTGAATAATGGTCGGTCACAGTTGTATGAAGTATAGCAGGTAAATATGTTTCTATTTCGTTATCAGAGCTGATAAAGATGTGATCAATACATGATTTTGTGTTGACCGTTACTCGAGTAAAGTCATTTATCATCGATATATATCCGTATTCCCCCATAGTATTAAGATATTCTTCTGTATATGCCTGATTTTTTAAAATGTCTATATTGATATCGCCAAGAAAGAAGGATATATTATTTTTATTTTTTTTTGCAGGTTTCCAGTAGCATTGGGAGATTCCTATTGAATTCTTCTACAGATGAACTTGGGGATCTGTAGATAGCGATAATCTGTATGTTTTTATTAAGTTTTGTTGAATTGATGACTATAGCTTTCATTTCTCCTACCTGTACTATGTCAAAATTATATTGTAAATTATTCTTCAAAAATACAACCACTCCATCATTCTGATTTAATTCCCCATTATTGTATATTATGCTATACCCTTCCATTTCATACTGATTGAGATCCCTTATTTTCCATGTTTCCGACAAAACTATGCAATCTATATCAAAATTTAGCCGCGATAAAACAACATTGAATTCACTAAAATTTTTATCTATACTCCTTATGTTATTATGTAAAATTCTAAAATTACTATGGTTTTCTTTATTAATATGTAAATTAAGTTCCTCCGTGATTTGAAAATTTCTGGTATATGTTTGCTTCAATTGATAGTCCCTCACAAAATCATCCATGCGGTATTAAGGAATATGTTTAATTCAAATTTGTTTTCTTTATTTCTTCAACTTGGTTAATATTTTGAATATGAATTATTTTCGAGTACTCACCCTTCCTACAGAAAACCTTGTTTTCCTTCGACCAAATGTACCTGTATCCTGAATTTTTCAGCTCTTTCGCCTTTTTTAGTAAGTCTTGTATTCCTTTAGGTAAATCTTCATTTATGTATATCCTTCTGTCTTCTCCTTCTAATCCCATGCTCCTAGTACTCAAAACTCCCATCACCTTTCGCTGTTGTATTACCATGTTCTTGGTCTTTTCTTCATCAAAAGAGATCAAAATTGGTTTTATCGGATTCTTCGATGGTAACTGTCTTATTTTCATTTCATTCTCTGGGACTTTGACCTCGAGCTTGTTAAAGACTGCAGCTATTTCCTCCTTCTTCTTTAGTCCTATAACTATAATTTTTTTTCTTCTATTTTGGGCATCTGATGTAGCAGCGTTTTCTAAGACCTGCTCTCTCAAGCTATTTAATTCTTTTCCCATTTCTTCTATAGTGGTTTCCATATTTTGTTGTTTTTTTCTGAGGTCTTTATTTTCTCGTTTCATTTCCTCCATAGCGTTTAATATTTCATCCATGGTCTTGCTATTGAAGGTAACCGCTACTTCGAGAGTTTCAATCTTTTTCAGGATCTGTTTGAGCATTCTTTCTATATTGCCTTCTCCTTCTTCTTTCTTCATTTTATTTAAACTTTTCCTCTTTCTTTTCAATTTTTCAGTTAGCTCTTCCAGGGATTCATTCACCGTATCCTCTTCCTCTTCTAGCATTTCGCAGTTCTTACACGTCCAGTCTATTTTCTCTTTTCCGGCAATATCCTCTTTCGTAATATCTGTACACCTAAGATGGGTCCACCCCTTGCATACTCCGCAACATTGGATCTTATAGCCACTTTTTCCTATAGTTCTACTGCATGTTATGCACGTAAGACCTTCAGCCATTTCAATTATTCGCCTCGGTGTGTTATTTATTCGAAAAGCCGCAGTCCTTCGCCTCACAATCGATTGTTTACTATCACAGATGTATGTCAATTTATCTCCGTTTTTTAACTTGCCACATAATTATCGGTTTCTTAGTTGTGTACTTTCACTTTATTATTGAAATTTCACCGATATTGCACAATAATTTTTATTTAAGATGCAAGATTATTTTTGAACTTCACCTTAGTATAACTTTTATCTAATTATATGAAGTTTTTCGCCATTTACAGCAATATTTATCGAGCCGAATTTATTCGTGTATTCACGCACACATGATCAATGCAATAATCCAATAATGCTTCTATGCATGCAACTTTTTCTCCATTTGACCGACCTTCTAACTCTTATGGTTTAAAAGTTACCAATACAATCCCATTAAAAAAATGGCCACCCTGTATAACCTCCCAAAAGTCCACCAAGAATACAAAAAAAAAAGATTCCAGCACCGAACATACCATCTAGTTGGATACATTGGAATAAAATTTACTCTTGTACATTTTGTGAATTTGAAGAGAAAAAAACTATATAAGATCAAGCCTGTGCCCACATAACCTAGGTCCTCAGCCTAAAGTGAACCTGCCAACAAAAGTTATGTATATAACTTCCTGAATTTATATAAATTAAAGGATTTCCCCTGAAATCCTTTAATTCATATAAATTACCTCTTCCTTTGAAAAGGTAAACCATTATAAAGAGAAAAATACTGTACGTGAACGACCTTGTAAAAGTGGTTGTAGAATGGGCGAGCGCGGAGAAGAGACCACGGTGTCTGAGATTCAAAGTATGAACATCCGAGCGCAATTTAATTTTATTGAACAGAAAGGGTGGAGATTCATAAAAAATAATCGAGTGAAAAAGAATCATCGAGTGGAGCCTCCTACGTTTTTCCATATCTATCTAGTTACAGTCTTGTGAATGACTGGTTCGAACTTAAACCTCAGTCATGATCTCTGTATCTTCTCACTGTACTCTCTAGTTGAACATGTACCACAAACAGCGTCGCAAAAGTTGAAATGACTAAAAACCAAAGACTACGTCAGCAAAATTTTTAATTTTGTTGCCTGTCAGTCGCGATTGAACCTGTTCCTTATGTCTGCCAAATAAATTCACCTTGGTTTTAGACGAGTGACGAGTTCAAACTCAGGTGATGGCGACGAGAAAGCAAGCGAGAACCCTTAGATCATCATTCACTCTCTCATGTGCGCTATCCACCTCTGATGACAAAAAAGTATGGAGTATCTGGGTGTCATCCGCATAACGGAAGTCAATACAGTATTTCAAGCTATTTGTGAGGAAGAAAGTACAAATGCAAAAAAGTAGGGGACCAAGCATGGACCCTTGCGGTGCACCGCAATGAATCGGATCTGCCGTCGAAGATCCCTTATCTGTTTCGATGTATTGAGTACGACCAATCAAATAGCTGCGAATAAACTCAATCGCCGAAGATGCAAGCCCAATATGCCCAAAAAATTCCAATAAATAAACTTGATCAATTTGATCGAATGCCCTCGAATAATCCAACAGAACAAAAATACACCTTTCACCCGAATCAATTGCGCGTAAGATTTCATCAACTATATACTGGAGTGTGGTACCACAGCTATAACCCTTGCGAAATCCCGATTGCCGCTGAGGTAGAATCTTGTATTTCTCCAAATGTGCCCTTATCTGAGAAGCAATTATTCTTTCAACAATCTTTGCAAGTTGGTAAAATAGCTCCATCATTTCCATACTCATCTCGATCTGATCCGGCAGCATTTGATTTCATTGATTATTGCCTCCTCCTCACCAACAAGAGTGAAAGTTAGTTCATCCTGAACAAGCCTCAAGGGCATCGTAGAATAAAAGTTTACCAAATCTCGATCAGGAGTCCCCAGTCTCTGAAATTGTAGGAAAAAGTTGTTGATAGAAGTAGGATCATTCGAAGCTTCAGGTAAGCCTATTGAGTTCGCCTTTTTTCTTATATACTCTCACTTCATTCAATCGATTCCAAACATGTTTAATACCGGATTTCATTGAAGTGGAGCAGTTGAAGTACGATCACTACTATGCATTTATTGCATCAATAGTAGCATTTCTAATCTGCTAGTAGAAGTCCCGAGGGGAACTAGTCCTACTGAACTTTTTATAAGCTTTTTACTCCTGCCTCTTCATCAATCTGATAGCCTCAGTGAAGCATGGCTTACATTTATTATTGAAGGTTATCAACTTCTCTGGTGCGATGTGATCGTAAAGATCACACAGAAGTTTGGTGAATGTTGCTTCTTTCAGATTGACGTCATCAACATACAGTATACTGTATGTTCGAGACAACTAGCAATTATCCCGTGCAAAATCTCATAGCCTAAACTATCGCGTATATAATAAACGATGCCTCAGATCCTCTGTCTTTTCTCATAAAATTATAACCAGGTATGTTCATCAGCTGCACAGGCACACCGTAGACCAGCCAATTCTCTCAAAACCCGACTATATCAAAAACATTATTATAGAGATAATACCGAAAATCATCAAACTGTGCGAGCAAAGATTATACATTGTAAAATCTTATGCTCAAACTTCTCATAATCTATGGACTTTTCTAACTAGAATTTAAAATAAATGTATCCAACTAATTAACATTTCATTAAGCATGAAAAAAGGCAAACAAGAAACGAACGAATATCCCTTTATACAGCAAGGGTAGTTGACTTACTCCACTCATAATATTCAATTTTTTATAATATATTCCAGATCTCTCAGTGGATCTGACGACGTGATTTTTACCCTTCCATTCTGCATTCAAGTCAAGAGACCAAGCCACTTCTCTTCTGACCCTTTCTTTAGCACTTTTAGGTAATTCGTAGTTTAGTCTCTGAGTTCTTCAAGTTTGGAACTTTTTAAATTCCCCAACGGAAAACTTCATTCTTAGATGATACCGATATAAAATTCATAACAACAGATCTAGGGCGTTCTTATATTCTTCTGTCCAATTCTATGGCAATTCGTAATTACTAACTTGTCCATCTAAAGTTTTGAAACCAAGATTTCCTGCACCGCATCTACAAACCTCTCTTCAGTTGTCTCATTCAGCCCCAACAGTCTCAATTTTTTGCGTTTACCATTTTGTTCTATCTCCTTCAATCTTAAATTTAATTCACTCATCTCGACTTGATTATCCACGGATTTCCCTTCAAGTTGACTGGCACGTTCTTCAAGGCTGTCCAGATGTTATTGAATCGTTGATGTTGAGTATGTATGTTGGTCGTGATGTCATAAGGAATATAATATACATGGTGTCTCAAGTTCGACATCCTATTAGACGTTTCTGGAGAACGGGGCCGATTTGAAATCTGAAAATTCGGAATATGACATTGTTCATGATGCTCTATTCAGCTAAAATATTTTCGAAGTTCCGGCTCTTCCGGTTATACAAGAATTAAAGAAATTTAAAAAAAAAAAACTTCCTCCTCATAGTTTTCAAAATATTAAGGAAAAACCGAAAAAAAGGAGAGAATTTCCACAGTCACTATTACGTGAATTATTTTTGCTGTGAATATCCTATGACTATACTCAATTCACTTCCTCAAACTAGAAAGATGTAGGAATATCGTGCATACCTTGAACTGGAGAAATATCATCATAGGGTGTTTCAAATATTGTGCCAAAAATTGTGAACAAAATTTGATCATAACTTTCGATTTTCAAATTAAAACCCTATTTTTTACCAAGATGGCGGGCGAAGACGAACAGTTTGAAAGTGACTCTGTCAAATCTGGCAGAGAAAGTGAATTTAAATGCGTTCAATGCAGGAAAAGGGTAGTGGAACCAGTGGAGTGTTATAAGTGCTCTGAAATTTTCTACCCAAAATGCATGGATCAGGCCGCAGGTCAAAAATCCACAATTTGCAAGCACGAAGAAGGAAACATCAGAAAACTCGTAAGAGATATCAACGAACTTCGAAAGGAAAAAGATATTCTGAGCATTGAGTTAACATACATCAAAGAATTACTTAAGGAATCTCAAGAAAAAGAGAATACTTATGGAAAATAATGCACTTCTGAAAAATCAAGATGTCGAAAATACTGATAATTCAATGAAGGTTAAACATGTAATCAAAGAAAAAAGTGGACAATATAAAGATGATAACAAAAGTCAAAGTCAAGACACAAGGAATGAGAAAAATAATGAAATGTCATATGCCAAAAAGACGGTACACAGAATATTGGAACTACCCTCTCATAGAACTGATGCAGTTGATACGTCAAAAAGCTTATGTCAACATAGAACGTCAAATCAGCATAAACAACAAACAAACGTCAGCACAGGATGGGGAATGGACAACTATTATACGCAATAAAAATAAAACTAAACCTAGGAGTGAAGTAATATGCACAGGCTCAAAAAAACGATGAACTCTATAATAAAGGGAGCAGCCAAACGGAAATGGATCTATGTTGGCAGGATTCAAGGCAAGAACATTACTGAAAAACAAATAAAAGATTATCTTGGAGAAATGAATCGAAATGAGGAAATAGAAGTGAAAAAGCTGAATACGCAAGACAGCAATTCAGCTTTCAGTGTTGGGGTACAAACAGATGAGTTGTTCAAATCAATCTGTAGTCCTGAGATCTGGCCTGAGGGGGTCATAGTGAGAGAATTTTCCTTTCGGAATTTATTTCAAAAACATGGAACAAGAAGGAGAGGGGCTGTTGCCTCCCAATTCAACTGAATACACTGATCCAATTTCTGTTCTTCACCAAAATGTTCAGTCTATAACTAATGTAATCGATAACATAGAAGACATGATTCAAACTTTGGACAACTTGAAAGCAATATGTGTAACTGAACATTGGAAAAGTTTTGAACAACTTCAGAACCATAACATCAAAGGTTTCCACATAGCCAGTGCCTTCTGTCGCAGACATATTTAAACTTTCAATTGAGAAGATACTGGAAATTGCCTCAGTTGACATGAAGATAGGTACAAAAATAATTACTTTAATATCACTGTATACTACCCCAGGGGAAACAAAAAAATTTCTAGAAAAATTTGAAGAGCTTCTTCAGATGATATGCTGGGAAAACAAAACAGTAATTATTGCAGGCGATTTCAATGTTAACCTCCTTGATAAGTCCAGTAAAAGTACAATCCAGTTCCTTGATTTACTTGATTCATACGGAATAAAAGCTAGCATCAAGGAGCCAACAAGATCAACCTTATACAGTAAATCCTGCATAGACAATATTCTCATCAACCAACAAAACTTTACAGCAGAATCAATAAAAACAAATATTTCAGATCATGATACAGCCCAGATGATAACAATAAAGGAGCAGATACACCAAAGTCAGGAATACCAATATAAAAGAATTGTAACATCAAACCACTTGCAAAATTCAGCAGAAAGTCTGAAGCTCCTGGATTGGAATATTTTATACAACATTCCAGATGAGTTGGTAGAGGAACAATAGAATACCTTTACAAATTTATTTAAAAACAAGCTAGACCAGGCATGTCCAATGAGAAAGATGAAAGTTGCTACGAAAAAACTCCAAAACCAAGAAGTGAGGAAATAACAAACTGTAAGACCAGACTCGACTTATTACATGTTTGTAAGACTTTTAATCATGCTTTCATGAAATATTACAAGGAAGTTAAAAAAGAATATGACGAATTGTTGAGAAAAGAGAAAAGCAATAAATTTAAACAGCATATTCTAAATTCTGACAACAAAATGAAAACCCTTTGGAGAACAGTTGCAACAATTAAGAATAATTCTAGTAGAGAGATTCCTACAAATCCCACTGAAATTGCACAAAAATTCAATCTGCATTTTGCAACAGCAGCTGAAGAGAGAATAAGTCACCAAAAAATATACCATTTCAACATGACCTCAAAAGAAATGATAATAAATTTAATTTCCACCCAATAACAAAGGAAGAAACATTGAAATTAATAGGAAGGCTCGAGAATAAAAACAGTTCAGGAATAGATGATATTCCAATGAAAACCGTAAAATTCTGTATGGAAGAGATAGCGACTCTACTAACCTATCTCATTAATAATTCAATGAAATATGGTGTTTTTCCGGAACTTTAGAAGCAAGCCCTCATAAAGCCAATATACAAAAAAGGTGAAGAGGATAAACCCGAAAGCTATAGACCTATCAGCATACTTCCTACCTTCTCAAAAATATTAGAGTTGGCCATCTGTGAACAACTAGTGACTTTTCTCATGCAGGAGAAAATCCTGAAATCATCACAACACGGATATGTGAAGGGGAAATCAACAACTACAGCCGCATTCGAATTCATTCAAAATGTACTTAATGGCTTGGAAGACTCCAAAGTAGTGATTGCCCTATTACTGGACCTATCTAAGGCCTTCGACACTTTAACCCACGATTATTTATTGACAAAAATGGAATACTATGGAATAAGAGATACAGAAAAAGAATGGTTTAGATCCTACCTATCTAATCGTAAGCAAAGGGTCGCTATCGATGTAAATGGCACAAGAACTATATCTGAAGAAGCATGCATCCCAGCAAACACGTTACATCACTTGGCAGTTTCGCGAAGTCTCAAATTGCACATTGACAGATATCTTCATTGCGATTACGCATACTTGTTCTAAACATATTTATTTTGCGACATTGCTTTGTTAACAACAATTCGAAGATGCAGTGATAATAATTTGAGGATATTAATAAATAACCACAATGCCATCCCCATAGAAAGTGGTAAATTAGTAGTTGAAAAGTTTACCATCGAGCGACTTCGCAACGAAGTCTTTTTGAGAACTACACAATGTTAACATGAATTGGATGATATTTCAAATCCTTTTTGAGTGGGTCACTTTATGTTCCCAATGTGGCTGTTTATTCTGGTGAATGTAATAGTAATACTTTGCACATTAATGTGCAAATTGATTGGATTGTTGAAAATAATAATTATTATTTTCAATTATCCATCTGTGGCACTGAAATATCCAGCCCTCAAAGAGTCCGACGAATATTTATTTATTCTCCTTCATCTGGATGTAATAAACAAAAACAAACGATTCAGAGCAATCCGAGAGGTCGTCGGTGAAACCAGAACGTGATCCTAATAGAAGCATTTTGCAACAAATTACAGATTACGTATTCACTTGGATATTTCGAAAACTACAATAGCTATAGGCTTCCCGTTTTTTCAGTTTTATTTGTGCGTTGGTGTCTGCCATGTGGCTGGTGATATAGCTATATCACCAAAAAACCAATAAATTAAAATATATATAGTATTTTTTTATAAGTGGTCAAATGAAGACCGGCTCTGTTTGTTAATTTTATTGTTTTATGAGAGATAATTTCACTTTTTTGTGACGTTTGTTTTTTTATATTAGATTGAATAATTATTTATTATATGGATGTTTCATTACTTCATTTCCCATTTCCAAATTGTATGTACAAATTTCTACAGGATTATTTTTGTGATATTCATAAAATAGTCCCTTCGGCACTATACAGTGTGTTTCCAAATTGTATGTATGACTTTGTACAAGATATTCTACACATCAAATAAATGATATTCTATATAGGAATCCTTGTCCGAATTTGAACAATACAAGGCATTTGACCTATATTAAATATCATTTATTCAATGGGTAGAATATCTTGTACAAAGTCATACATACAATTTGGAAACACACTGTATAGTGCCAAAGGGACTTTTTTATGAATATCACAAAAGTAATGTTTTGTGGGGATTACAGACTCCTGCGTTACGGTCATGGTGGCGCTGCCAACCAGGTTAACGCTTCCCCCAACAGAGGGCGCAACAATCTACTTAAGCCTCGAAGTAAGCTTCTTAAACGGAGATAAGCCGAGGATAGGCAGGTAGACGCCTAGTTAGAAAACCATTTATTTATCCCGCTAACTAGGAGTAGGCAGATTGAGATCTAGTTAGCGGATGTCCCGTTATAGTTATCCCGTCCCGAGGTGAATCAGGAGTAGGCAGATTGATGCCTGATTAAACCCCACCATCGACCAAGTCGTCACGCTGTCCCAAAAGTTTTATTAAGTTCAAAATTTTATCTTATATGGAATTAAGTATGGGTACTCTATGTGTAGTGAAAAAAAGAATAGTATAGAGAAGTCTAATAATGATATCCTAATGAAATCATAATCGAACTTCCTATTGAAATTGATATAATGTTCTCTATGTGTGGTGAAAAAGGGAATGGAATATAGAGATATCAAAGAGACCTCGCATGAAACGACCCAATGTGGTTATTAAAAAGACATTTATTGACTCAAAAACTTCCATAAAAGTGACAACAAATGGATGTTTTTTTGGGGATATTTTTTCATGTCTCAATTTGAACAACACAACGACTTGAAATGCGTACATGATGTCGCGGACATTTCGCTGCAAATGCGAGCGGGAGGCAATGTTTTTAATACATCGCATGCGAGCTTTTAGTTGCAAAGTTACTTCCATGGTACTTCACAGTTACCTCCCAGTGTTTGCTGGGATACAACTTGGTGTTCCACAAGGAAGTATCCTTGGTCCTATACTCTTTATCATCTTCATCAATGACTTATACAAAAAAGTTGAACATCATATGATAAACTATGCGGATGATTTCAAATTAACACTGAGTGCATCCAGCTTCCCCGAAATTTCAAATATTGTTCAAAGCACTTTGGAACAAACTATGCAATGGTTCCAATCCAACAGACTATGTATGAACGTAAAAAAAACATGTGCTATTCTTCTGAAGACTGCTCATTCCGGTTTTCTAACACAAGGACAACAAAGTTGAAATATCCACATCATAGACTTACATTAACGGAAAAGGGACCAGATATTACAACAAAATTATAGATTACACAAAAGAAACAACCACCCTCAAAAGCTTGAAAAAGCAAATTTTTAAGCTTTTAATACAAATCGAACAATACACGGTGGAAGAGTTTTTGATGTATGATGTGAGGAGCTGGAACAGGACCTCTAATCAGTAGATGATTGAAATATTTTTTTGACGCTATTTCATTTCAAGAAGTTATGTATCACATCTCTACTTCACTTGAAATAAAGCTTGTTATTATTATTATTATTTTCTTGAGATTTCGTTGGATTCTACGGTAAAAAATAAGGGTAGTTTCCAAACATGATTATGCTCTCAAATTCAATAATTCAAGAGTTATTCGAGATTTTATGAATTTATGTAAGGCCGGCCATCCACGTACAGTTGAAACTGTCAGTTTCGACTGAACAGTTAAAACTGTCAGTCGAAACTCTACGTGAGTGGGTATTTCAGTCTCAGTTCAACTCGAATTTTTCAACTGAACAGTTCAACTGAGAGAAATGAAATTGTTCATATTTTTAACTGAAAGGTTTAACTGAACTGACAGTGTGTGGGGGTTCAACTGTGGAGTTCTCAGTTGATTTCGTGTTGAGCAAGGGTGCGCATCACAATGTCGCGTGAACATAACCAGGTTATAGTCGATTTTAACGAACTATATAGGTCGGAACCTTGTTTATGTACAAAGCGTTACAAGTTTCTGGTATTATTTTTCCGAGGGCTTGAGGAGATATTCTTGTAGAAAATTTCAGGCACTCATACGAGCGCCCTGTGGCTAAAAATCTCAGAGTAGCAGCTAATCTTTCATGTGGAGATATTGCAGTTCTCATGACTGTATCTTTTTTCACAATTAAAGGAGAAACCAACAATAGTAATTTTTGGTACACTGTTTCAGTCATGCGCAAATAATTGAGAAAATCTAATGGTTCTTCTCCTAATTCTCTCAATAAATTTATGTGTGAAGATAAATTTCTTTTTTGTAGCCACTGCTTGCACCACTGTTTATGCTTTCTCTTCTTTATTCTTGGTAAAATTGCAAAAATTAAACCGAGGACCGCCAGATCGTCGTACCTTCTCGAATCCATCATGGAACAAACTGAAGCTGCACATGTGTGCACATCTCAGGTTACAGTTGAAACTGACAGTTTTAACTGTTCAGTCGAAACTGACAGTTTCAACTGTACGTGGATGGCCGGCCTAATACGTAGGGTCAATTTCATTCAATCTGTTTCTAGAGAGCGTTTCAAATCAGTATTTTATAATCATAGAAATTAAAATATGCAATTATTTCAAAGTGACAGGTGTACTCATTATTGAAGCTAGTAAATTATAATTTCACGATATGATTCCCATTATTTAAATAATGAAATTCTGGATCTATTCCATATCCACGGTGAATGCAACAGAATTGTTTCGAGAACTTGTCGAGCATTCAATCAGCAATATCCACATTTACCACCAATTGACGAGAAGATATTTCGGAAGTATGTTTCAAACTTTCTGTTATTCCCTTTTCATCACCACGATGATTTTTTCCTGAATTCATAATTAAGTATTCTACTGCTTTTTTATATGAATAGAAATGGCACACAGGAGTCCTGCATGATTTTATTTTTTTTTATTTTCTTCTAGGTATAGGTACTCCAGTATAATGGATATTCATAAAGTATGAAACATCTTTCAAGAAGATGAGGAGATTTTTGATTTGAAATTCGATGAGTTCTACCATTTGCATTCATCGTGAATATGGAATTAGATATTTATAATACAAGTGCAGAAATTATTGATATTCTTCCAAGAGTTCAAAATGAACGAGAGGTAGAATGAGACTTCTGTACGAGTTTTAAACATTATTTTCCCGAATTCACTGCCTTTTTATTGAAATTAACGGAAATTTCCATAAATATCTATTAGTGATTTTTGCATTGAAAAATGTTGGTTGGCAGAACAGTTTTCTGTATCACAAATTTGACAGATAATAGATAAATTCGTTCCAGTCTATTTTGTTCCACAATAATTAGAGAAAAGTTTATCCAGAATTTTGTTATTTGAATATCGGATATTCAATTCGTGAAATCAAATTAGTGTAGCTTTGATAATGAAAACACCTGTCACATGTAAAGTAATTAGATATTTAAATTTCTATTGCTAGTCCGACTGGAAACAGATCGAATGAAATTGACCCTACGTATAACATAAATTCATAAAATCTCGAATTACTCTTGAATTATTGAATTTGAGAGCATAATCATGTTGGGATACTACCCTTATTTTTCACCGTAGAATCCAACGAAATCACAAAAAAATTGGGTTCTAATTTGAAAATCGAAAGTTATGATCAAATTTTGTTCACAATTTTTGACACAATATTTGAAACACCCTGTGGTGATATTTCTCAAGTTCAAGATATGCACGATATTCCTACATCATTCTAGTTGGAGAAAGTGGATTGAGTATACTCATAGGATATTCACAGCAAAAATAATTCACGTAATAGTGACTGTGGAAATTCTCTCTTTTTTTCGGTTTTTCCTTAATATTTTGAAAACTATGAGGACTAACGCAATAATTTTAGAGAAGACTAATTCAAAAAGGAAATCTTGATAATATCTAAGACATAAAATGAAACAAAAAGTTTTTTTTGAAAACATTTTTTTTTTAATTTTTGTATAACCGGAAATGCCGGAACTTCGAAAATATTTTAGCTGAATAGAGCATCATGAACAATTTCATATTACGAATTCAGATTTCAAATCGGCCCCGTTCTCCAGAAACGTCTAATAGGCCTCAAACTTGAAACACCCTGTATATACTATGTTATTGTTAAAAATAAACGTTCATTACCACATAATCCGCAATCAAGTCTCAACTCTAACATCTTCAAGAATTCTGTATCTTAGAACCAAAGGTAACGTTGAGACGCATACCCAAAATTTGTCCTTCCAGCTTAAACAATCACCTTGGAAATACAACCACTGCACCCCAAAACTACCCTTCATTGGATTTACGACCCATTGGCAATAACTGCCAGGGACTTTAGAAATACAACCAGTGCGTCCTACAACTACCAGTCATTAGATTCACGACCCATTGACAACAACTACCAGGGACTTTTGAAATAAATCCACTGAACCCCACAACTATCAGTCATTGGACCTTCGAGCCTAGACAACAACTACCAGGACTTTGGAATTACAACCACTGCACCCAAAAATTACCACAGTCATTGGATTAACGACCCATTGGCAATAACTACTAGGGATTTTGGAAATACAACCACTGCACCCACAACTACCAGTCATTGGATTTACGACCCATTGACAACAACTACCAGGGACTTTGGAAATACATCCACTGAACCCCATGACTATCAGTGATTGCACCTTCGAGCCTAGACCACAACTACCAGGGACTTTGGAATTACAACCACTGCACCCACAACTACCAGTCATTGGATTTGCGACCCATTGGCATGGGCGCCCGCAGAAATTTTTCTCAGGGGGGGCAAAATGAAAATTATTGATAAACGATAAGGCGTCAATGATTGTCATTGAAAACTGGAAAATTGTTGAGAATCCATTACTTTCCTTTTTTCCATGCCCTTTGGATTGAGAAATATTGAGGGCGTTGTGCTGAAAAATGAGGCAATTCCAATTCTAAAAATGACAAAATTAATAATCAATAAAGAAAATTCGAAATAACTAAAACTGTACAAATTGAGTAAACGGTTAACAAATTGAATAACTAAATTAACATAAAGACAGACATACGTTTCGGAATTTTTATATTTAATAATACATCAATGCCTTAAAGTTCAACAAAAAATAGACACAAAGATTATAATCATGTAATTTTTGTTGATCAAGCTTGAAATGCCAGCCTTGAATTTTTCCGCCCTAGGCGACCGCCTACCCTGCCACCCCCTAGCGACAGCCCTGGGTATTTTCTAAAAGAAGTTAATTTTTTTCTCTTATTTATTGTCAATTTTTTTTAGCTCCACATGTTTATAAGACACATTTTCATATTTTTATTATTAAGTCCAATATTTATTGTAAATTCTGAAGAGAATTTCGATTTTTGAAAATTGTATGTACAGGGTGTTTTACAAGATGTGAAATAAAGAATGTACTTTTCTCAATCCATACCTGCGCTGTCGATAAGTCATTATGGGCAAATATTTGGCATTGGCCTATAATAATTCCCTCAAATTTTCATGAAAATCCATGAGGCGTTCAAGAGATATGCTGATTGAAAGTTTTTAATAAAATACATAAAACATCCTGTATCTCTTTGAAGAATATAGTTAGGACATATTTGGAACACTGATTCAAACTCACCAAAATGTCCTGCATCTGCCCTAAAAGCCTGTACCATCATTCGTGAAACACCCTGTATGTGTATACAGGGTGTATCAGTTTTAATCGTTAAAAATTTAATGGGATATTCTCCTCGTTGTCCTGATTCGGAAAAATGTATATTATATACATCTATCTCGATCCCTAAGAGAGATAAACGGTGTTTAAGTTCACAAGAAAAAATCATTTTTATGCAATAGCTTCTATAAAAAAAACTTGGATTCAAACGAAATTATGCATGCCTACCCTACTCCCTGAGAGCCATTTTATGAAGGTATTTTCAATTTTGGGGGAACACCAGTGGCGTGCAATTCGGTCACATCTCAATTATTTCGGAGAGAAAAGTATACTGTTTTTTTTTTTTGAAGGAATGAATGAAGCAATATCGAACTGCTTGTTCAATTTGGAGTATAATTTGCTTTTACAGAACAAAATTTGAAATTCCAGATCAAGAGATTATTAGTTTTTTCAAAAGACGTGTTAACTCAAAATTGGATACGAATTCATAATTTAATCAGCCACGAACTGAATTCGGTAATATCTCGAAGAGATATCTTGAAACAATCCATTTGATTGTTTGTTACATTAGGAAAAAAGTTTATAATACTCCCGTGACAACCAGCGACAAGCTGATCCAGCGAATAAATATGTCTACGTAAAGATGAGGCAAAATCAGGAAATGATGAAAGATGCAGTTAATTCATTAGTTCGCCGTTGTCAGAAATAATGCTTCGTGGCTGACGGTCTGCATTTTGAACATATGCTGTGATGTCATATCTATTTTTCGTTACCTTTTGATTTTTAATAAATTTCCTATTTTATTTGTAGTTTTAATTTACACTAAAACAGAAACTTTGAATTTTGTTCTGTAAAAACAAATTTCACTCGAAATCAAACCAGCAATTCGAAATTGCCTTATTTATTCCTCAAAAATAACAGTGGCAAACTTTTTTCTTCGAAATAATTTGGATGTGGCCGAATTGCATGACACTGGTGTTTCCCCAAAATCGAAAATATCTTCATAAAATGGCCCTTAGGGAGTAGGGTAGACATGCAAAATTCCGTTTGAATCAAAGCTTTTTTTATGGAAGCTATTGCATAAAAATGATTTTTTCTTGTAAGCTTCAACACCCTGTATCTCTCTTAGGAATCGAGATAGTGGTATATAATATACATTTTTCTGAATCAGGACAACGAGGAGACTATACCATTAAATTTTTAACGATTAAAACTGATACACCCTGTATTGATAATAGTCCGTCCCTGAATATTGAAATACCTACATATTGAAAGATTCTAAATACGTTATTATTCCAGGTACAACTTTTCATACATTTGGGTATAGTTTTTCCATTGAGATTAAGCCATCAAGAAATACTCCTAGTACCCATATTCATTTTTTTTCTCGAAATCTGCAGGAGCAGGTAAAATTTTAAGAATTTGTAACAATTCACTCTGTATAAGTTTTTTCATGTTCATTTGTTTTTTTGATTCTTTTTTGGTGTAAAAGGCCCAAAAAAATCGAGAGAATAGTTGCTGTGATTATTACTTGAATGATATCTGGTTTTCTATTTGCTAATAGTTTCTTGGAGCAGAGTATTTATTTTGAGTTATGCAAAATGAAAACAATCTAAAACTGAAGCGTTTTGGGATTAACAGTCCAAATATTCTGAAACCTAAAATAAATAAGCAGTTTTATAGCGTATTCGACTGACTGCACCAGTACGAATAGATTCGAGCTAATTATGCCATCAGCTCAACAAAAGTGATTCAATTCACACTGCTGCAGCCTCTCGAATACGTTATTAGACATAAGAATAACTGAAATTGGAATTGAAAAGGCCTAGAATTGTATCATTTGCAACCATGGGAGCAATGCATTCCTTGCTATATAGGGTATAATATAGGTATTGATAGAATTTGTCAATGTAAAGTGTCTATATTGAATAATGCCGTTGTTATGGAGGTTACATAGCATGCAATAGTATATAGCAAGTGTGACATACTGAAATTTCATCAATATCTAGAAACCGTCCTATAGTTTAATCTAGTCCTCAAAGATTATTTATGATCTCAATTAAATAACTCTACTGAAAAACATCAACCAATATATGAGAAAGGAACAAAAATGCAATGACCCTAAACTAAATATTCCCTACCTGTCCGGCAGTATCTAATATATCTAACAAAGCTGGCTCTCCATCTATAACGGCTTGTTGTTGATATGAATCCTCTGGAATATAGGAAATGATGAATACCAATACCCTTCATTAAATATAAAACAAACCTATTGTAGGGTCATGATAATCTAAGAAGCTGTGACTGACAAACTGAAGAGTAACAGCTGAAAATTTGAATATTATGAATGGTACTTTTCTCTATTAGATTTCAACATATACCAGATTTACCAACACCCCCATCTCCTAATACTACGATTTTATATACTCTTACACCGCTCCTCGTTTTGTCTTGATTATTGCTACTACTAGCAATTAGTCGATCTGAACCATTTTCCGAATCTTTTCCAGATTTACTGGATTCCTGTCTATATAATTTACCCTTTTTCTTCAAACTTACTTCGCCAGCCATTTCACGAGGAGCGGTTAATTCAAATTATGTACCCCAACATCATATTGAAAATTATCTCTCTCCGTCTCTCGCCCAGACTATCTAGAAGTAAGGCCATTAAAAAAATTCAAATAAACATTGGAACGTCAAGTCCAATGTAAATCATTGTTGTTAACTGAGTCAACTGTCAAATTAAAGGACCTACTTCTTTTTCTTCCATAACCACATTTAGGACAATTAATTCTATTTTTGACAGTGTAATCAAAATTTCTGTCCATCATTTTCTCCTTAAGCCTCAAAAACTTCTTGATTTCATAATGAACTATAATTTAACTTATACAAGTGAGTATTATGCATTACAGATCACTATCCATGATTTGAGGGTAGGTAGCTACGTTGCGCCTTCTGTGAACAAACATGTAAAAGGGTAAAGGCCATAATGTACATACAGTCCATTCAGGAATTATTGACATCCCGGGTGGCTTTGGAAAATCGAAATTAAGTTGGTACTGGCTCATTCAGTAACATTTTGAATTGCAGATTTCGGGTTGGCATTGGAAATGTCATTGAGAGGAGGTTAGATTTCAGTTTGTGTTATTGGTTTTGATCGAAGAAATTCTGAAACTTAAAAGTTGTATCAATTTCAAACACACATTGATTAGTTTATTTGAGTATTTCTCAAAGTACTGTTTGAAAAAAGAAGAAGGCAAGTCATTACAACCTGGATTATTAGTGGAAGAAAACCTGTGCAATACGATTTCACCTTCAAAGAATCATTGAATGATTTGATTGTTACCAAAAGCCGAGCCAAAAGCAACCAATATTTCAGCCTGGATGAAATTTGACCAAAGAGCATCTGGATTTTAATCAATCAAAGACAACATTACATAAACTTAATTGGTTACAAGTTCAAAACAGTTAATAAAAGGAAAATTCTTATTGATAAACAGAAAAATATAATAATTTGAGTACGATTTTATGGTGAATGCAAGCATTATTCAACAGTGGACTCTAGAAAGAAGACAAAATGTTTTTCAAGTATATTCAAGGGTAAAAGTAGAAGGAGCACTATTTTGAATGCTGGATATTTGGATTTTTACCTGGATGTTTTGTTTTGACAGTGGTGTTCATGAGGATTATATAAATCTATGAAAAGAAAATTATTTTATAATTGGATTGCCAAACAAAGTCTTGGCATTGCATTTATAGTTTATTTATATTCTATATTGAAATTAAGTATTGTTATATCTGTTTTTTGTTCTTCAATGAGTAATCCAAAAATCTAATAAATTCCAATTGCTTTATAGAATTATTAATTATTAAATCGAAAAATATATTCACAAATTAAAAATAATTTCATGCAAAAATGCTTTCAGTGAGTGAGTTAAAGCTGTTATGGGCAAAATAATTTATGTAATTTAATAGAAACTAGTATAAAATCATTTCAATAAAAAACAGAAAACTCGAGTACAAATAGTACCTATATTTTACATACAATCATTCATGTCATGAACAGTTTCAATAAATAGTGACTAATGTCAAAATTTTTCATATACTAAATGGATTCTTTGAATTTTATTTCTGTCTTATAATGATATGGCTCTTCCATTCACTAAACTACACTATTCAAATTTATCAACCAGTTTTTTCTGTTTTCTTCACCAGTTTAGACACCACAGTTAAAATTATCCAAAAGAGTTATTTGATAACAATTTTGCAAGCAGGTTGGTATCCAGTGTCTATCATTAATGCAACAATTTTTGAAGAGCCTTTGGTGAAAAGGAATATGCATATTTTAATGATCTTCAATGAGATCTTTCATGGGCGACTCTTAAATGAATAGATATCTTCATTGGATTTCCTTGAAATGAGATAGCATTTCACTATATTTTTACGTTATATAATCTGAATTTCAATTTATGAAATCATGACTGTATGCGTCCCTTCGTAATAATCGTCATTTCGAAAATTCAGGATCTTTCGGATACAAAAATGATGAAAATAATTTAAACTGGTTATTTCTATGATGAACCATAGCAATTTTTAGTGATATTTTTGTAACCAGAAATAAAGCCGCAACTAGACGTTCATGGCCTACTTCGATGTCAATAATTCCTGAATGGACTGTACATATAATAATAATAATATGGTCTTTATTATGCAGTTTTCATAGATCAACAGATGGCGAAATCTAGCAGAGCTATTCAACCGATGATTTGATGTTAATTACACAAAATTTACAAGTTGAGCTAAAAAAAACAATACTTGAAAGTTACAAAATAGCAAAATACAAAGAAAAGGAAACAAGTCGAAGTTACAAGAACCACAACATTAAAACTATGAGACAATCTCTTGTAATAATAAAAACTTCAGTACAACAATGTATCACAGTAACTTCTAAATTCAGATATTGTATAGGGCTCGGTTTGTACGGTCAAGGCGCAGGAACTGGAGAGATCACGTGGAAAAAATGAGCAATGGTCGATGGGCAAAGAACGAAAAGCCAAACTCAAAACGCCTTCCCGGCCGACCACCAGAGAGATGGTATGAGAGTTGGACGTCAACATCGCAAGAGGCTGGATGAACAGAAGATGACAAGACATGGTCTTATGAATAAGGAAGAAGAAGAAGAAGTATAGGGCTCACATTTAGCTGTAAACGAAAAAATTATTTTTTGAATATTCTGAAAATCATTTATATTCCTTGTCATTCTCGGTAAGCAGTTCAATAGTTTTATGCTCATATACAAAGTGCATTCTTCATTAATTGAATATTTGTGAATGGGAAAAAAAATAATCATTCATCCTACGAGTGGCGTTGCTGTTCTCAAGGTGTTGAAAATATCGTTTGTTTTTATGAAAAAACAATAACACTCTATACATACAATATGTACAAACATATCATTATAAGTATGTTTTTCCTTCTGAATGTACCCCTTTCTAAACATAGTTCTAAGAGCAAGCTTCTAAGTACAAATATCTCTCTGCCGACATACTTCCATCCCAAGTAATTCCATAAGATAATACTGACTGAAAATTAGCGAAATGAAAAAGCATTAAGGTTTTATCATCAACTTGGTTTCTTAAAGCTCTTAACATGTATATGATAAATTTAATTTTCCCAGCAGCAATTAACAATGTGTTGAGCAATTCAAGTGACCATCAATATTCAATCCTAATAGTTTTGTCTGTTAATTTGTTTGGATTGTACCAGAGCTGAACGTAATGCTGTCTGATGGTGTCAATTTTGATAGACTATTTGTGAAAAATAAAATAATTCATTGTCACCATTCAGAACTAGGCTTTTCCTAGCACGCCACTCATCAACCATCAACATAGATCGCATTAAATTGATCACGACTACATTCATATAGTTAGACTTCACTATAATATTTGTGTAGTCCGCATAAAGATGTTTTTCTATTATTGCCTCAGTTGCTGACTCGAAAATATCAGGTAAGTCGTCGATATAATATTATGGTAAAAACAGAATTGGCCCAGCCAAGGTTCCCTGCGGTACACCATTAATAATGGTTCTCTCCGAAGATATGTTGCACCCATTTTCATCATTCAAAATGAACGCTTGTTTTCTGTCACTGAGATAGTTTGAGTGGTATACTTCTTATTCCACGTTTTCCAGTTTCGTGAGCAAGGCTTTATGGTTGCCACAATCGAAGGCTCCAGGAAATTTGAGCAGTCACTCCACCCTTTTCAATGGCATGTATAATGTCCCGAAGAAACTCAAAAATTGCAGTTTCTGTACCCTTGCCTTGAGTTAAACCATGTTGCTTTTCTGACAACACTTTCAATTTCCTGACTTGCGTGTTGAACTTAATCGCAGGATCAGCGCGGGTGAATCCAACATCGACATAAAGTATATCCAAACCAACCATCACAAATATATTTGGTTCTGAGAAGTCGAAAAACTAAATTGTATTCGCGAGGTAACTATCTTTCATACCAACGCGCAAGCTTTTTCCTTCAAGCATCTTGAGCTTTTAGCTTATGTCGATGCTCATCATCCCATGATCATCCTGATTGCTGAATCTTGGCTTCATCCTGGCATCCATGAAGCAGTGGTTGCTACTTCTGGTTATTCACTTCCAAGACAGAACATCACAACAATAGTGGGTCATACAAGATGAAGAAGCAGAATTTCAGAAATTCAAAATTTCTTCACAAACCGTTCAATGTTTGGAACATTTTACCAGCATCAATTGTCAGTTCGGTATCTGTGAATTCTTTTGAAAACGCTTATGATTTATTGAGGTCACAAACCCCATGTTTCAACGGTATACATAATAAGGCAATCAGCTTTCGAGTTTTCGAATATGTGTTAATGCAGCGCTTTTTCTCCGACATTTTCCTGGTTCAGCGCTGTCCACCACATTCTTTCAACGCATTCAACAGCGGAATATTCACTATACGAAATAAATAAATTTATACACTATTCGTTTCCCTATGTACAAAAACAGATTATATACCATATATTATCCTATATACAGAGTGTTCCAAATTAAGTCGGCACCATTGCCAACTCCGTTATTATTGATGCTACGAAGTCGGTTAAATGGGCAAACTGGTAGCATTTTTAGTGGCCTTCTCGATGCCGAAAACAAACAAAAAAATTGACAGTCGCGTTGTCATAATATTTCATAAAATGATATTTTTTTCAATGGAACACCCTATATGTTTTCATGCATTTCAATTCGTTATAACATTCTCAACAAAATAGCTCATATCACCTTTCTTCCTAAAGTGGAAAATGAGCGACTTATTTTGAAATATTTATTTCTTTCACTTGTACAAAAAATTTATTTGTTTCGGCGAATAACACCTCATGATTGTCCAAACACCCATTTTTTGTACTTTTACGAATGACAATATTTCGTTAGGTACTATTAGCAAAATAAAATAAGACCACTCACACCACTCAATTGACACCACTAAGCTATTTGGTATTAATATACAAAATGATAATTTCCATCTTAAAGCCATTTCGCTAGCCGTATTCATTTTGTGAATCAATAGTGCCAATAGAAGGGCCTAAATATGTGTTCAACAAGAAGGCGGTGTTTTTGGACATTCACTCGATATTTTATAATGCTTTATCAGATCCGTTTGTTATCAATGTTTCCTATTTAACTGTCTTATTTTTACCTTCACGAAAAAAAGGCAAATGAGCTTTGTTGTTGAGAATGTTATTACGAATCGAAATGCATGAAAGAATATAGTGTTCCATTGAAAAAAATATTATTTTATGAAATATTATGACAACGCGACTGTCATTTTTTTTTGTTTTCGCCGTCGAGAAGGTCACTAAAAATGCTACCAGTTTGCCCATTTAACCGATATCGTAGCATCAATAATAACGGAGTTGGCAATGGTGCCAACTTAATTTGAAACACCCTGTATACAATAATGCGAAACTCAACCAGAAGTCAACTCACTAGCTTACTAGCATTACATCCAAGACAGGGTCCTTTCGAACTGTAGATGCTCTAGAATAGATGAAGCTGAGTTGGTGAAATATCTGGGCGTACCCAGCAAACACGTTACATCACTTGGCAGTTTCGCGAAGTCTCAAATTGCACATTGACAGATATCTTCATTGCGATTACGCATACTTGTTCTAAACATATTTATTTTGCGACATTGCTTTGTTAACAACAATTCGATGATGCAGTGATAATAATTTGAGGATATTAATAAATAACCACAATGCCATCCCCATAGAAAGTGGTAAATTAGTAGTTAAAAAGTTTACCATCGAGCGACTTCGCAACGAAGTCTTTTTTAGAACTACACAATGTTAACATGAATTGGATGATATTTCAAATCCTTTTTGAGTGGGTCACTTTATGTTCCCAATGTGGCTGTTTATTCTGGTGAATGTAATAGTAATACTTTGCACATTATTATTTTCAATTATCCATCTGTGGCACTGAAATATCCAGCCCTCAAAGAGTCCGACGAATATTTATTTATTCTCCTTCATCTGGATGTAATAAACAAAAACAAACGATTCAGAGCAATCCGAGAGGTCGTCGGTGAGACCAGAACGTGATCCTAATAGAAGCATTTTTGCAACAAAATACAGATTACGTATTCACTTGGTCCGTTTTCTGGCTGATCGAGCAATATTTCGAAAACTACAATAGCTATAGGCTTCCCGTTTTTTCAGTTTTATTTGTGCGTTGGTGTCTGCCATGTGGCTGGTGATATAGCTATATCACCAAAAAACCAATAAATTAAAATATATATAGTATTTTTTTATAAGTGGTCAAATGAAGACCGGCTCTGTTTGTTAATTTTATTATTTTATGAGAGATAATTTCACTTTTTTGTGACGTTTGTTTTTTTATATTAGATTGAATAATTATTTATTATATGGATGTTTCATTACTTCATTTCCCATTTCCAAATTGTATGTACAAATTTCTACAGGATTACTTTTGTGATATTCATAAAATAGTCCCTTTGGCACTATACAGTGTGTTTCCAAATTGTATGTATGACTTTGTACAAGATATTCTACACATTAAATAAATGATATTCTATATAGGAATCCTTGTCCGAATTTGAACAATACAAGGCATTTGACCTATATCAAATATCATTTATTCAATGGGTAGAATATCTTGTACAAAGTCATACATACAATTTGGAAACACACTGTATAGTGCCAAAGGGACTTTTTTATGAATATCACAAAAGTAATGTTTTGTGGGGATTACAGATTCCTGCGTTACGGTCATTGTGGCGTTGCCAACAAGGTTAACGCTTCCCCCAACAGAGGGCGCAACAATCTACTTAAGCCTCGAAGTAAGCATCTTAAACGGAGATAAGCCGAGCATTTTGTGTCTGTTCTATATTTTATTTTTAATGTTTTATAACCGTTAACTAGGAGTAGGCATATAGAGGCCTAGTTAGAAAACCATTTATTTTTCCCGTTAACTAGGAGTAGGCAGATTGAGACCTAGTTAGCGCATGTCCCGTTATAGTTATCCCGAGGTTAATCAGGAGTAGGCAGATTAAGGCCTGAATAAACCCCACCATCGACCAAGTCGTCACGCTGTCCCAAAAGTTTTATTTAATAAAGTTCAAAATTTTATCTTATATGGAAGTCAGTATGTGTACTCTATGTGTAGTGAAAAAAAGAATAGAATTGAGAAGTCTAATAATGAAATCATAATCGAACTTCCTATTGAAATTGATATAATGTTCTCTATGTGTGGTGAAAAAGGGAACGGAATATAGAGATATCAAAGAGACCTCGCATGAAACGACCCAATGTGGTTATTAAAAAGATATTTATTGACTCAAAAACTTCCATAAAAGTGACAACAAATGGATGTTTTTTTGGGGATATTTTTTCATGTCTCAATTTGAACAACACAACGACTTGAAATGCGTACATGATGTCGCGGACATTTCGCTGCAAATGCGAGCGGGAGGCAATGTTTTTAATACATCGCATGCGAGCTTTTAGTTGCAAAGTTACTTCCATGGTACTTCACAGTTACCTCCCAGTGTTTGCTGGGTACATATAGACAGTATAAAGAAATACTTATACTATGATATAGACCAACATTTAAGATGGAACAGACATGCAACAGACAATATTAGAAATGTCCTTGCCGCAGCTGCATGTTCTCCAGTTTATGATAATATTATGGAATAGATGTTTGGGGTGACATGTGTGGTGTTCATTTGAAAAATGTAGAAATAGTCCAAAGAACAATCTTGAAGGAACGGAAAACTATATGATACCTGGGTTTTTGTTGTTAGAATTGACCAACTAAGCTTGAAACAGATTGATATTATTACATTTTTCGTTTAATTAAATCGGTACTTTTTACTAACACTAACACTTCCACTCATAGCAAGGGGTCGAAGCTCTAGTGCGCCGAGCCCCGGGGTGACACGCATCTGTCTGGAAAGCAGCTTTTATGGGAAGTAACGCTCTTCTTTCTCTCTCACACATGTCAGGGCTCAAAGCCCCGCAAATGAGGGGGGTGCATCAGGGGAAAGGGGAAGGTAACGCGAGGGCTCGACGCCCTGTTACTGGAACAGTACAAGTGCGCTTCGAAGCTGTACCGAGGAGCTCCTGACGTTGGCTGGAAAGCACCTATTGGTTATATACCGCTGGCATCTCTCTCTAGAAAGGAGCTCTCGGTACCTTTTAGAATTGAGAAAGATCCTTTGGCGTAGGGCTTGCGAGTTCGTTACACTGCCCCCTTCCTAGACTGTTCAGTCTCTGAACATATACGGCTTGGTGGCTAAATCTACAGAATTCTCCGTTTCTGCAATATCTCTTGAACCTTGATCCTCTCCTCAAAGTCGCAATGCTTCTTAATTAGAACTTTCACTTGCAAGTTATTATCCCCCAGTTTCTCGTTCTTGAGAGCGTCCTCTCTCTTTATCAATCAATTCACGAATACGGGCGCCTCATTCTCGAACAACTGAGCGAATTCTGGAAAGATCCAAGAATAGCAAGTGATTACCTTGAACAAGCATTCGAACAAAACGTAATTACGATTAATGGTCCTGTTCGATGGCCTCCAAGGTCACCTGATTTGACACCGCTACAACCCGCGAAGACCTGGAGTTGCGAGTAGGTCGTGCAATTAATAGCCCAGCAATTAGCAAATGTTCTTCAAGAAAGACCTATGCGAGTTCATAAGTGCATTGAGGTTAATGGACAGCATTTCGAACAACTGTTGTAATGTTTTGTCTTAATTTTTTGTATTTCAAAGCCACCTTAGTAATTTCTTGGTATTAAAGTAGAACAAAATAATTGTATTTTCTTAGTTTCTTTTGGCTGTAATTTTGATTTTATTGATCGCATATTTCATTACCAGTTATGGATAAATTCCTTATTAATAGTACTAATAAATGGTACCACGGTACCAATATGATTCCATTTGAAAAAATTGAGGTTTACCTCAACAAATATTTCGATGCAATTTATTTTCTCATAAAAAACGCAATTTAGTATTTTTGACGGGATTTCGATTACTAGTATTAGACGGGTCAATTGTAATAAATCGGAACCATCATGGCACACTTAAATGGAAAACTAAAAATTAAATTATAAAAAATTTCGACGTTTTAAATGTCACTTATGTGGTATCATTGGATTCAGAAAATTATGCAGATTTCAGAAATGTAATAATTTACAGGTGTTCCATTTAAAAATCGAAAGTTGGTATCACTTCTGGCGAAACCGGAAGTGAAAAAAAATCATTTATAAATCAAAAAGTGCAGCTATTAAGTATATGGGATATCCCAAATTTCAATCTATTACCTTTAAAACTAATGGAGATACGTGGGGTGTACCATGATCCAGGATCCTGTTATAAACTCGGGATGGTTCTAATTGCTGCAAGTTATATTTTCTCCTCTCTGCGCACATAACAAGATATTTGTAAGCTTCCACCGTATCTTCCCTCTTGCTGTCAATGTGCTCATTGCTATCTGGGACTTCCTCGACAAATTTCTTGGCCTCTTGCTCTATAAAGTCCACCTTGCCCTTGACCACTTTCAACTCGCCTTCGAAAACCTGAGGTTTTCTGAGAAAATCTTGGATACTTTCCGAGTCTTGACCATTGGTATTGTAGCACAAGTCAACCTCTTTCTCCCTTATCCAAGAGATTATTTCTTTAGCTGTTCTATAGAACATATGCACCTGTTTTGCTCCGACCAAGAGTTCATTCGGAACATTTACCAGCTCCAAAAGAGCCTTCCATTGAGTCTGGACCTCAATCATCTTGTCCTGGATCTTGGCGTTGTAGCTACATTTAGTTTCTATCAGAGCATTTCCGCTAACTACCCATGATTGGAGTCTTGCCTCGCTATTCATTATACTAGCGTAAAAAGTGTCGAAAGCATGAATTAGAAGTTCCACATGCTCTACTTATTTATGTTTCTATCGAGCTCTCGCTGCGTCCGGTACCTTTTAGAAAGAGGCACTGGCGTAGGGCTTGCGAGTTCGTTACAATTGACGTTGTGTTCTTTTTATTTATATCCATTTTTGGAGTTTTTCACTCTGGCAAAGCTGAGGTAGGATGATGGGTATTAGCATACCAGCTTGCTTAGCTTGCATGTTGTGCATTTTATTTTGTTATTTCTCACAATATATGTAATTTTTGAATATAAATATCATAAATTGAAAACTGAAGGAATTGCTCTTGGTGCTTGCTTTTCTAGACAATCTTCCGAAATCCCACAATAAAGATGAAGAAAGCACTGACGTGAAGATACGAACTACTGAGCGCTCGTTCATTCGGGCGACAATTGCACTCTTGGAGAACACATAATTGTATAAAGCTATAGATGTGGCCTCCAAGAGCGTAATTAGCGTATTAATGACGAGTCCTCAAATGCTCTTGAACTCAGGTTAGTGCTTTTTAAATATTTTCCCGATATTCTGCTTGAATATTCAATAGTTCTGACGCCTCTTTTAACACGAAATTTCGCATGAATCTTGGAATGAGTATTCTGCATTACATGCAAAATATAAATTTCCTGCTTGAAATTTGTTTTGGTTCTAATAAAGTTATCTACAGGAAATTCTGCACTAATCTTGAATTGTCTATTCTTTAAATACAGGTAAAATGCAACTCAATCAGATCAGTAATCACGGAATATTTTTCAATATCCTTCTTGAAATTTCTTTGGTCCTGATAATAGGATATTGTTTTGATGATGCAATCAGCTTGATATGATATTGTTTGTTCATATCAATACCCAGAATCTCAACTCTGTTGGTTTTGTGTTCAGTTGGTAATATTCTTCTTGAATATTCTATTGTTCTGGCAATGCGATCGATATGAAATTTGGCACAAGGCTTGAAATTATCATTTTACATCTAAATGACTGAAAGACTGCGGTAGATAGCCATTTGATTGCAAGATTTAGTAAATTTAGTTTCTTTCTCTGAAAATTTTCATTTCAGTCGAATCTGCTGTTTTGACACAGCAAAACATATTGCAGAAAACCCTATAACTGTGTTAAATGTGGACAAGATCATGACAGTAAGAATTGCCGGAAACAAAAAAATATCCCAGCCACATGCGCACTCTGCCAAGGTGATCACCCTGCAAATTATAAAGGATGCTCTGTTTACCGTGACCTAATGAATATGAAAAACAGAAATAAAGGAAACAGAACTAACACACAAAACCAAGTAACAACCAGTACTCCACAAGTCCAAACACTACCGCAAACAAGAAATATTGATAAAACGAATAAAACCTACGCCCAAGCCCTAAATACTCAAGACACAGATGGCATACAACAACTATCAGAAAAACTAACAGACTTCCTGGAGGATTTCAAAAACTTATTCACACAACGGCTCAATCAAAACAGCATGATCCTAAGCATGCTCACTACAGTCATCAACAAACTATCTAACTAATGGCTACATCATTACGAATTGCTGCATGGAACGCCAATGGCCTAAAAAATCATATCCTGGAAATAAAATACTTCCTTGACATCAACAAAATCGACATCCTACTGATCTCAGAAAGTCATGCAACCAATTATACTGATATCAAAATACCTCGATACAACGTATATTATGGAAACCACCCAGATGGAACAGCACATGCAGGATCAGCGATCATAATAAAAAATACAATTAAACACCATGAGGAACAGCCTTACATCACTGCCAAAATCCAAGCAACTGTAATGAATCTGGAAACCTTCAATGTATGTATAGCATGCAATATATAGTCCTCCACGCCATACAGTAACAACTGAAGAATATAACGACTTCATACTGACTCTAGGCCCTCGTTTCCTTACTGCAAGCGATTGGAACGCGAAACATACCGCATTTGAGTCTAGATTAACCACCCCCAAAGGACGAGCTCTAGATAGAACGATATTAAACAATAACCTCAATATCCTATCTACAGGGGATCCCACTTATTGGCCCACTGACTTGAATAAAATCCCTGACCTGCTTGATTTTGGAATAACTAAAGGCATTGGTGATGTACACATCAATATTGAATCCTGTTACGATCTGTCATCCGATCATAGTCCCATAATAATCAACCTTAGCACTCACCCGATCCAGAAGAAGTCTATACCAAAATTATGCACCGCAAAAACAGACTGGGAACTATTTTGGAAAACAATTGATGAAGTCATAACTCTGAACCATCGAATAAGTAATGACGAAGAAATAGAAGAAGTTGTTAAATACCTGACAGAAATCATATAATACGCGTCTCCTGGACTGCTACACCAGATACGAGTGAAAAAGTGAAAATTCAAAAAACCCCACTATACCTTAAGCAAATGATATGTGAAAAACGAAGAGTGAGACGACTATGGGGAAGAAGTAGAAACCCATCAGTCAAAAGGAATCTAAACAGACTAACTCACGAGATCACGAAAACCTTACAAGAGATAAAGAACAACAGTTTCCATAACTATATGTATAACCCAGCTATCTCCTGACGACCATTCTTTGCAACAAAAAAGTTGAAACAGCCCATAGTAAGCAACTCACCCATCAAAAAATCTAATGGAACTTGGGCTCGCACAAACTCTGACAAATCAACAGTTTTTGCTGAATATCTAGCTGAAGTATACATATAGTCCCAACCAACAAGGTAACTCTGACAGTGAAATCAAAGATTTTCTAAATGCTCCTAACCAGTCATCTCTTCCAATTAAGCCCTTTACACCGAAGGAAGTACTCAGTGAAATTAAATTATTGAATCCACGCAAAGCACCTGGACATGATCTTATAGTAGGAGACGTACTGAAAAACCTGCCACGGAAAACCATCGTCCTTCTCACTATCATACTTAATAGAATTTTAGAAATAGGCTACTATCCAATGCAGTGGAAACTCGCACAAGTGATCATGGTACTTAAACCCGGCAAGCCACCAACAAACTGTGAATCCTACCGCCCGATTAGTCTATTACCTATCATGTCAAAGTTATTCGAAAAACTCCTACTAAAAAGACTAGAAGAAACAACACCACAGAAAGAATATGTGCCAGATCACCAATTTGGATTCCGTAATAAGCATTCAACAATCCAACAATGCCATCGAATTGTCAACAAAATCAAAACTTGTCTTTAAACAGGAGAGTACTGCACCTCGGTGTTCCTAGATGTAAAACAAGCCTTTGACAGAGTTTGGCATGAGGGACTACTATACAAACTGAAAAAAATCTTACCTGACCGCTACTTGCAGGTTAAAACAGAGGACTCGTTATCCGATTATAAGACCATAAGATCAGGAGTTCCACAGGGTAGCGTACTCGGACCTATACTCTACCTGATATATACCTCAGATATCCCACAAACTGACCAGTCTACCATAGCAACATTTGCAGACGACACAGCAATTATAACCTCAGATGCAGACCCATTGTTATCATCCCAAAAACTACAAAATCATCTGGATGCTCTCTCTGATTGGCTTAAAAAATGGAAGATTGAAATTAACACCAACAAGTCGGCCCAGGTAACTTTCACCAATAAAAAAGGGAAACCCCCACAAGTAAAATTGCAAAACACATCCATACCTATCCAAACAGAGATCAAGTACCTTGGACTACATTTGGATGAAAAACTGACATGGAAAACTCATATAAAAACGAAACGGCGACAACTCGACCTAAAAGTGAAGAAAATGTACTGGCTATTGAACAAAAAATCGAAGCTATCTCTTGAAAATAAAGTGACAATCTATAAATGTATCCTTAAACCAGTGTGGACTTACGGAATAGAACTATGGGGATGTTCTAAGCCGTCCAACACAAGAATACTCGAGGCATTCCAGTCCAAAACACTGCGTATGATAGCAGGAGCACCATGGTACGTCACAAACTACAGTTTACGAAATGATCTGAGAATAAAATCAATAAAAGATACAATAACGCCAAGAATCAACAAAAACAAGGACCGAACCACAAATCATATAATGATAAGCAATCTTTTCCCCCAACCCCTCTTGGAGAAGAGATTGAAAAGAATGATTGTGCGGAGAACCATTGATGGATGGTACCCGACTCAAGCCATGAACCAATATTTATAACATTTACTAATTACTATATAAGTAGATTGTAAATATGCAATAAACAGTTAATAAAAAAAAAAAACAAAAAAACAACATTTCGAAGGGCATTATTTACAAATAATTTTTGCCGATATCCTGAAAATTTCAAGTTGAGAATGGATGTATTATCAGTGATTCGAACCTTATCATTTGATGAAATGACTTTCCTTAACTATTGGTAGTATATAATAAAATTTATATAAAATACATTTCAAGAAAACTGGACAGATGATAAGAAATTTTAGGTAGCACATAACCTAGCTAAAGTAACAGCTAATCTTTGCTTATTTGAATTCAAAGATTGTTTGAAACTGGTTGAATACTATCAGATAATAATTTAACTACTCCCCCAGCCATCTTAGGTCCATAATGTCCAGCCCAAAACTGATTATCCTTTGCTTTATGCTCAAATAAAATTCCTTCAATATCCTCAGTATAATCCTTAATCACAATCTCTACCTGTAATAGCATAAAAATATAAGGTATTTTATTGAAGCATTATTCTTCCAAAACTTTATTTTTTAAATAGTTAAATTAATTTGTATTTTTACCTTTTTCCATTGAGTTGCTTCATTTGCAATAAATTGTATTTCTTTTTTTTCTTCAATTATAATTTCATTCTCAATATCAATAGGGTATTCTTCTTGTAAATTATCATCTTGCGCAATAACTTTATTTTTAGCGGTACGATAAATAACAGCTTTGAGTTGATAATAACCTCCACAATCAAAACGACCAGCATACCATTCGCTAACATAAATGTGGGGTTTGAATTTCTTTACAATATATTTTGTTAGGTTTCCATTAAGCTCTATCCTTTGCATCTTACTACATGAAGAAAAGGAAGTTACAAAACAACTTTTAGCTCCCTCAAAATCAGGAATATTGTTTGGAATAGGATCACTGCCAACTGGAGAGTCTTCAACTTTCATTCTATTGCCCCCATCCTCAAGAATCATCCAATGACTAAATTTTTTTTTACCACAGTTATTTCTAAGCAAATTTTTGTCGAAACAACTGTTATCCAAACACTTATAGCTTACATACCAAGGCAGTGGCCTGGGAGTTTTATTTAATCGTCGAAAAATGGTAGACCATAAACTATGAGTTTTCGTCAAATTGTACCATTTTTTACAAACCAAACGAAGTTTCCAGATATCTTTGACAGACACAAAACTTAGAATGTGAATTATTATCTCTTCTGGTAGGTAAACTTCACTTAAACATAATCCGTTGTCTAGATTATCATCCGGAAAATTATATTCTAAAGCACCTATATAATCATATTGGTCATTTTCCATATCGAATCGGCTATTGGAACTGAAAACCAAACCCATTTTTATTTCACAGGCATTTGAGAAGACTGCTAAGTTTTCCCACCTGTACTATTTTAACCCTTTAATAACAAAAAATAATCGAATATTTCTGTTTGTCAAATTAATTTCAGGCCATAGACCTAATATCCATGGACGTCGCGTTAGAGAGAGAAGTCGGGAGAACGAATAAGATGGAACATCGGAGGGCAGTCTGTCAACTCTCTTGATTTATTGCCCTAGAGAAAGAGAACAATATACATCTCTTTCAACTCGAAGAGTTGAACCACAGACTAGTAATCTGTGGTTGAACGTTAAATCGTTATTCCAAATTTGAATTTCGATAATCATGAATGAATGAATGTTCTCTTTTATCTAATGAAAATTTTCTGTAGCACAATCCTTTTCGAAATGAAAATATTATTCCGAATTTGCTTCTATTTAGTCTCATGAAAAATATTGAGAATTTTTCTACCTGAAGTAAAAGAAATATTACCAATTCAAAAGATGATTGAAACGAATATTACTTATCTTCACCTATAGCCAATAAGAGTATTGCTGATTCCTATACGCAATTATTTATATGTATATTATATTTCCTTGAGATATTAACGAGTCCAAATCATTGTTACATTAAATCCTGTTCTGTCCCCACAATGTCAGAAAGAAGTATGGTCTAAAATTTCTCAATTTTCCTGATTCACATGGTAGAAGTTCATCCAAATATATGCCATATTTTATTCCATCATTGAATTAGGCAAATCGAAATGATAAATATAAAAAAGTATGTAAATTTCATTCTATTCAGTTCATAAAACATATAAATAAATATCATGTCTTTATATCTTTCAATCAGATGATTTTGACATTTGACCATCTCAGAGTAATAAATCACCTATTTTATTGCTTTTAGGTTCTTCACAGATTGCCCTCAGTAGCATCTCTGTTCGAATCAAGAGAAATCATATATTCTTCTCTCTCTAGGTCTTTCTCCTCTACGAGCTTCTGAAAAATCACGTGACACTCGGTCCATGGATATTAGGTCTATGTTTCAGGCATAGACTTATCACATATTAGTCTGTGATCATAGACCTTATATCATATATTAGGTCTATGTCTGTGATACTATTTATCTATGATAAACAAACCATAGACCTATAAAAAAATTATTATTCTATGTCTATGGACTGGCCCTCAAGTGCATAGATAAACTAGTAAGATTAGTTTGTCTATGCTCAAGTGGCTTCTTTTCGCAACGTCACAACACTTAGCGGACCATAGAATTAATAAAACCATGGAAGGAGTCTAGAGAGAGTGAAGTGTGGGTTTCGACATTGTCATCAGTAGATGCATAGTATAAAGCTTAGAATATTTTATAATCTATCTATATTCTAAGGTATAAAGAATCCTTCTTCATACCATGATAGAGAGTAGACAAACATGAAATTGTCTATCAGCGGAGGCGCCGCTGCTGACAGAAGCTTCTATTTTGGTGTTAGGAATGGGAACGCGCATTAGAGAGAAATAGAGCTAATACGCATTGTACTAGTTTGACAAAGATGAACAATCGGAGACCACGTGATACGGGGCAAAACAATCGGGTTTTTGAACCGGAGTTACGGTCGCCACAGGATCATTTGTAATTTTTGAATATCATAGGTACTTTAGGAGAATTAAATCATGATGTTCATATTGAGACTTCCTAATTCGATAATTTCACATTACTACTTCTGCAAAATTGCTTAAAATTATCGATTTATTCATTAAAATTCCTCTTGGTAAAATACAAATTTGGACAAAATTTTTTTTAAATTGGAAACGTCGATAAAATTACTTTTTCAATTCTTATTGAATTTTGGAAATGATATAAATTCACACAAGCTGTTGGTAAATGCGAGTAAAAATCAATTTAAAAAAAAATTCGCTTAAAACAATTGTTCATAATGAATGAATATTGAAAGTGAAGGGATTTGAAAAAAAAATACAAATTCAACAGAATTAATTTAAAAAGATTTTGAGATTTAATATATTGAAAATTCTAAAATATTAGTTATTGTTCTTTGAAAAGAATTAATTTTGTGTACTTTTGTCGAATATGCTCTTCATTTTCAAGAGTAGATTTATTTTTGTGATGTATTCTTTTCTTGGAGTAATAATAATAATCTTTATTTTGAAGAATAACCTGAATACATAAATAGGCAAATTATTAAAATTTTTTATGTCAAAAATCAAGAATCGGTGAGCGCTATGCTAGTCTCCCCAATAAATACTTTTCCACTGAATATGGTTCTAGGTCCATCAGCAACGTATGGACTTCTTTTTTAAACCTATTAATAGGACCAGCTATTTTATTTTATCTGGCAATCTGTTGAACAACTTTAAACAGCTACACAGGGCAGTCTTTTTCGTCATTGTTAGGTGATGGATTGGGTATGAATAGTTGTTTGTTTTAGTTCCATAAACATTTTGGGGTTCATACTCCGTAAAAAGTTCCCTATTCTTATAGAAGAACATCAAGCATTCCTGGAAATACACTCCACTCAGGGTCAGAATTTTTGCTCTTCTAAAATGCCCTCTGCATGACTCTCTGTATCCTATTCCTGCCATGATTCTAATGACCCGTTTTTGCACAACAAAGATTTGTTCATTGTCTCTGCTCTTTCCATAAAAAACTATCCCATAGCGGAAGACTGATTCGAAGTTAACATGGTATACCATTTTAATCGTTGTTTCATCTACATATCTCCTCAGGATACGTAGCTATGCAGTAGCTTACCCTATTCAATTTCTCAATTGTCCCCTCAACGTGGCAGTTGCAGCTCAGACAGCAAAAATTTGGTGCTAGTAAAATACACTTTCAAGATAGCCTTCTATTATCACTAGGTTTATTTTGATCATCCATAGTCTTCATAGGTCTTTTTCTATGAGATCTAGGTAAGGAAGTCTTCTTCTTCAAATGTTCCGGAAAATTAATATATTGAGGGAATGGAGCCTTCTCTGAGTTTTATCTGTCCAAAATTACGCATAATATCACTGTCAATAAAATGTTTACTGCATAACGCAGTGAATTTTGATGGCTGGAAATTTTTTTTTTTCATAGCTAACACCCACTGAGATCTCAATTTTGAATCACTGGGAAATATGTAGAATTAGAAATGTAAGTACTGCATAATATATTTACGTATTATTTCTGCGAAAGTACTTACGAGAAAAAAGATATTCCACTACCTTTCTTGAACCTTTCCGTACAATTATACATATACAGAACAGGATTTAACCATGATGAAAAATAAAAAATATGAACAATATGATCCTACTAATCTTAAATTGTTGCAAGGAACGATAATTAATTCAACTTCAACACTTCTTACGGAACAAAATATGCTCATTAGCAGTGATACTTAGCCACTCCATGCAATAGGTGCTTTCCAGCCAACGTCAGGAGCTCCTCGGTACAGCTCCGAAGCGTACTGAAGTGCACTTGTAGAGGAATCCTGCAGTTGTAGTGTTCCAGTAATCAGGGCATCGACAGCGTGACCAGATTGAAATATGGTGAATCTACTAAACTTGCCGCAGAAATCTACTAAAAATCTACCAACACCGTTCAGAAATCTACTAAAAATCTACTAACACATTTGTTGACAAAATTTCACAGATGGCGCTGCATTATATTTTAACATTATTCAGAATACACTTTATTCTAATGTCTCTTATGGTTGAATTTCACTTCATGAATAGGATAGATAGTACAGATTCGAAAATAAAACAAGATTTCATTTCAAAAGCGATCTTCCACCTGCGATCGCACAAAAACTCCTGACTTCATGACAGTGTTTTTATAATTTTGACATTTATTTGCGCAATCTCTTATATATCTAGCATTTGTTTTTAAGGAAATCGTGAAAGAATCGTCAAAGATCAACAAGAAACCCAATAAAAAATTACCAAATACAAAATTCTTTGAACAGGAATGTTCGAGGTACTAGATACAAGATAAGATACATTCCGAAATTGAATCTGAAATACTTACAAAAAAATACGTTTTTTTTAATTCAAAGATACTTCAATTCAATGATATAAATAATATATAAGATTAAATGAAGTACGATTTCAAATAACAAAAATTATTTTGATAATTATATTTGACTCCAATAGTATCTGAATTAGAATTAACCAATTCGATTCATGATTATCAATAGCCAATAGGTACTTCCGTTTAAATTTAGAAGGGCGTGCGTATCTGCAAAAATCACTTGGGATATTTGACTTTAAGTTTAAATACTTTCATTTGTGCCATCCACAGATTAAACCGAATTAACATATGCATTGTCATGTATTCCTTTCTCATATTAATTCAATTAAATCTGTGGATGAAATGAAAGTCTTCAAAGACAAATACATAACTTTGATAAGCTTTTTTGCAGATACGCCCTTTTTCAATTGAAACGGCAGTATATTTGTGAAGGTCTTTTTTATTTGCTTTCATTAAATTCAATTGAACATTTGCTCATATTATAAAATAATATGAATCTGAATAATTGAATTGATTGGAAATACAAAAATTAATCTTCGTGAAAATTTTCTATTGAATAAAGGTCATCAAAAAAATGATTTTGTTATGTGAAATGAATATATTTAAATCTGAAATATCCAGCCACCCGAATTTGTCGATGAAATTCCAGTTAGACATAATTTTTTCCACTAAATAGAATACCAAATGTGAGATAATGGTACCTATATTTTCGAGGGAAGTTTACACACCATCTGTTTTTAATGAGGCACCCTTCGCACATTCCATCATTCTTTGTATTTATTCTCAGCCGACAACCCCAAAGAAGTTTTATGATTTTATTATGTTTAAGTAGGTACATTCTTCTAGAATCACGTAGAACGTAGAACCTCAATGAGAATGAACAATGAATTGATTCATAGGAACAGTCTAGACATCCGATTTCCCATATTCTCAACCGTCTCGGTTAGATTTTTTAAAACTTCCAAAATCTACTAAAATCTACCAAAGGATTTCTTCCTACTAAAAACTCCATGAAAATGCGAAAAATCTACTAAAAAAGTAGATTTCTACTAAATCTGGTCACACTGGGCATCGAGCCCTCGCGTTACCTTCCCCTTTCCCCTGAAGCACCACCCGCATTTGCGGGGCTTCGAGCCCTGACAGGTGTGAGAGAGAAAGAAGACCGTTACTTCGCATAAAGTACGAGACAGCTGTAGAACGCTGGTTTGTTTACGTTGAATTTGACAGTTTCGTTTTGGCGCGTTCCACTCATAGCAAGGGCTCGAAGCTCTAGTGCGCCGAGCCCCGGGGTGACACGCACCTGACTGGAAAGCAGCTAATGTTTTGCCCCTTTACAGCTGATTATTGTCCATCTCATTCACGTTACCGTAAGTCTCTCTCCAGGGCCCCCGCAAGGGACATCAGCGCCCGCTTGCGGAACATATTTTGGAGCCCCTTAAAGGGGGGAGGTGGAGAAAAGTATATACTACTGTATAATCGTAAATTTTTTTTTTGAAGTTTTGTTGAGAATTTAGTAACTTAAGCTGTATTCTTCTATAAATTATTCATAAAGGCATAAACATTTAATTAGGATCAATCCAGAAATTGAATGGATGTTTTTCTAGATTTGGCTGCTGCAAATTCTTTTATATTATCAATCAATCAATTTTATCGAGTATCTCTTGCTCTATATCTAAGATTGCCAATCCAGTAAATCTTTCTTGAGACATGGTAGACTTCAAATAGTTTTTAAAAATTTTTAATTCAGTGAATGATCTCTCACCAGAAGCAACAGACTCAGGACACAGGTAAAGTGAGAAGGATTCTTGAGGCAATAATAAGATTCGGTAAAGAAGAAGTTAGGTTATTTTCAAAAATATATTGTAGAATAATAAGATTCGGTAAAGAAGAAGTTAGGTTATTTTCAAAAATATATTGTAGAATTTCAAGAGGATTTTCGCTTCAGATAATGAAAACAATCTTAGAGCTTTTATCTCGTTGAATAAATCATTTTCTTTCTCGTCAGTCTTTTTTTTTTCCTGTCATTAGTTAGCTTTTGTTGAAGAGCATGGCAGCATTTCAATAGATATTTGTCATTTAATTTATGAATATCACAAATAAAACAAAAAACGTTAACGTTATCTACTATTTAAGGAACTTAGTGTTTGATCAATTATCTTCTAAAAGAAATTTATTTTAAAAGCGATTTTTGGATCTTCCGTCTGTTCATAATCGAACAATTTTGGTTTATACTTTCGTCTTACAGTATATAATGGAGAAAAACCTTGATTTATCTCAAGAACAGCCGCTAGTTTTCCAGCTCTCGCAAGTTTTTCCTCGAGAACATTATCATCCCTATAATTTTTGAAATGATCAACTAAATTCTTCAAATGGTTTTGGCACACTTCAATGTCAATCGCTACACTTTGCATCATGTTGCTTACAATATAAATCTGGAATGAAACATCATAAGAAATTATGATAGTTCAAATAAATTTAAAAGAATGAATATTTTATAAAAGAGAACTTCCTTTATGTCTAGTTTTTATGTTAAGAGTATCATTTTCTGCTATTTCTAAAAGGCTATCACATATTTGAATAAAATGAAACTTTAGCATCAATTCTACTTGACCATCTAGTATCACTTAGGGGTTTTAGACGTAACTGAGAATCATGCTTTTTTATAACATTCCAATCTCTTTGTGGATGAAGAGAAATATATATAAAGTTCTTTTACAATATCAAAAGAGTTCACTGTGTAACGAAGTGAAACTCGTTACTAGAATTACCCGGTATAATTTGCCCCAGGTTCAGAATTCAATAATTATTTTATTAGAATCACCCAGTATAATTTGCCCCAGGTTTAGAATTTCATCATTATTCTACCAGTCACTTGAGTAGGTGAAAATAAAATTTCAATCGAAAGCAATGAAGGTATTTTTCGTCCAGTTCAGGAAAATTCATTCGAAATAATTTCTGATTTATTTATTTCATGAAAATATAACGATACAATTTAAAATATCAGCCTATGTATAAAAACTTCCGTGCGACACCGCTATAGACGTTATCTCTTCAATATGTTCTTTTTCACATGTTGTCGTTTGTTTTTCATAGGCACACCGCCGATTTTGAGACTCGAAATTTTCCCCTTCTAACCGACTTTACAAGTGAGATATTTCGGAAAAGGAGGAGGATTCTTGTCGATGTCGTTGAAGTGGAAAGATATTTTTCCAATTAGTCTCGCCGGTTTCTTCGAAGTATAAAGATATTTTCCGATTTACTCCTGTCGGTGTCTTCGAGCTAGATATTTTCTTATAGTTATTGAGCGGATCGTTTTGTGGTTTTCCTTGAGTAACAATTTAGAGTTTAATTTTTAGTTTACAATTTTCCTTTTGAACATTGGACGTTTTAGTGCCGTATTTTATATTCGTGAATTTGACACTTAGCACGTTCACGGAAAGAATTTGAGTTCGTGTGGTGAGGTGGGAAATTCTTAGGATTGGTAAGATCCGTTTTATTCCTGTCTGTATTACCGGTGACTTTCCTGTGTTCCATCGCTACTTTCCGAGTGTGATTTATTTGTAATTTATTTTCTTTCTTAGATCTTTCTTTCTCAAGTGGAGTTTGTCTGTCCGGTTACTTATTGCGAGCAACTCTTATTTGGAACTACCAGGCAAAACTCCTTATCTTGGGGAGAGGGGACGTTTATTTCCGATCTCCGGATCATTGCGGTCTTTGAGGTTAATTACCTGTCCGGTCTGACTCGAGTCTAGAACTGGTGGATGCGCAAAAGTATACCCTGAACGAAATGTATTTCTTAGGTCTTTCTTTCTCAAGTGGAGTTTGTCTGTCCGGTTCCTTATTGCGAGCAACTCTTATTTGGAACTACCAGGTAGAACTTATATTGAGGAGAGGGGTCGCTTAATTCCGATCTCCGGATCACAGCAGCCTTTTCGGCGAATTACCCTGTCCGGTCTGACTCGAGTCTAGAATTGGTGGATGCGCCAAAGTATACCCTGAACGAAATTTATTTCTCCTCCTTATCTTGGGGAGAGGGGTCGCTTTGAGCGACCCTGCAACCGCGCGTGCAACGCGTGTACCGCACGCGGGCGCCACTCTTAAAGGGCGCCAAAACCTCTTATGGACCGCATGAAGAACCGATGGACCAAAGGTTTTCGAAAAAGATTCTTTCAAATTTTTCAACAATTTTTTTTCAAAACTTCTTTCTTGCAATTTATACAAGTTTCCGAACGTCGCAATCGGCATGAAATAGCCAGATATTGGCATAGTATAATCCTTATACTATGATATTGGTTCACTAAAACGCATATTCGATGCTAATCCTAGAGCATTTTTTGCGCTATGTGCTGCACACAGCTTAAATTTAACTGAAAATGATGCTGCTAAGATTTCAAATAAAACAGTTGTGACGGCGACTTTCTTCGGATTGTTGATTGTTTACTATTTCCCTTCTATATTACCTCGGGCGCCAATTGCGATAGGTTTTATAAGGTCGCAATTCCTTACGTCGCTCACTATTATCGACCCTGGGTAGTTTTTAAACAGTTGGAGAAGGGTTCGATTCAATCTAAGGTAAGAGCGATTGACCAGTGGTGATTTATTTCACTAAATGGCAGTAAATGTCTATGAGATAAATGAAAGACACCCTGACGAAACACACTATATTTAACAATATCCGTTCCCTTATGTACAACACCAAATTATATACAATACTATCCTATATATACAATAATGCAAAAGGCTACTAAACGCCAAAAACAAATATTTACAATGCAACACGATACGGAACGAGAACTAGGCGAGGTGAGCAGGTGGCGCATATCAAGCAGCAGAAATGAGTAAGCGGTGAGCAGGCAACTTGAGCAATGATAAAAACGGTTAAGTGCGGACAAGCGTGGAAAGCATGCAGATTGGCGTGTGAAATGCAGTCTAATAAGTTAGATGTGACTACCTATCATGTGTTCCGTACGGTCTGGTTCGATACCTCTTTATTAGAAAAAGCAAGCCTGAACAATCTCTTCTAATCGGGTCTTGTATCGGCGCATCCACCAATATGGATATCAAGGGACTTAGGGGAAAATATTCTGTCGATAATGCGACTGTGATCCGGAGATCAAAAATAAACGACCCCTCTCCCCAAGATAAAGAGTTCTGCCTGGTGGTCCCAAATAAGAGTTGCTCGCAATAAGGGACCTGACACACAGACTCTACTTGAGAAAGTTGGATCTAAGGAATAAATCCCAATCAGGGTATTCGTCGGCGCATCCATCAAAATAAATCTCAAGTCGGACTGGGCAGGGTGACTCACCGAAATGACCACGGTGTTCAGTGAATCGGAAATAAGCGACCCCTCTCCACAAGATAAGGAATTCTGTCTGGTGGTCCCAAATAAGAGTTGCTCGCAATAAGGGACCCGACACATAGATTCCACTTGGGAAAGTTGGGTCTTAGAAACAGATGTCAATCAGGGTATTCGTCGGCGCATCCACAAAAATAAATCCCAAGTCAGACTGGGCAGGTTGACTCACCGGAATGACCACGGTGATCCGTGAATCGGAAAAAAGCGACCCCTCTCCACAAGATGAGGAATTCTGTCTGGTGGTCCCAAATAAGAGTTGCTCGCAAGAAGGGACCCGACACACAGATTCCACTTGAGAAAGACGGATCTAAGAAAAAAATTTCAAGCGGGGTATTTGTCGGCGCATCCACCAATTCACGATTAGAGTCAGGTCGGACAGGGTAAGTCGCCGAAAAGGCCGCTGTGATCCGGAGATCGGAAATTAGCGACCCCTCTCCTCAAGATCAGGAGTTTTGCCTGGTAGTTCCAAATAAGAGTTGCTCGCAATAAGGAACCGAACAGACAAACTCCACCTGAGAAAGAAAGATCAAAGAAATAAATTTCACTTAGGGTATACCTCAGCGCATCCACCAATTAACGACTCGAGTCGGATCGAACAGGGTAATTAACCTCAAAGACGGCAATGATCCGGAGATCGGAAATAAACGACCCCTCTCCCCAAGATAAGGAGTTTTGCCTGGTAGTTCCAAATAAGAGTTGCTCGCAATAAGTAACCGGACAGACAAACTCCACTTAAGAAAGAAAGATCTAAGAAATAAAATAAATTACAAATAAATCACACTCGGAAAGTAGCGATGGAACACAGGAAAGTCACCGGTAATACAGACAGGAATAAAACGGATCTTACCAATCCTAAGAATTTCCCACCTCACCACACGAACTCAAATTCTTTTCGTGTACGTGCTAAGTGTCAAATTCACGAATATAAAATACGGCACTAAAACGTCCAATGTTCAAAAGGAAAATTGTAAACTAAAAATTAAACTCTAAATTGTTACTCAAGGAAAACCACAAAACGATCCGCTCAATAACTATAAGAAAATATCTAGCTCGAAGACACCGACAGGAGTAAATCGGAAAATATCTTTATACTTCGAAGAAACCGGCGAGACTAATTGGAAAAATATCTTTCTACTTCAACGACATCGACAAGAATCCTCCTCCTTTTCCGAAATACCTCACTTGTAAAGTCGGTTAGAAGGGGAAAATTTCGAGTCTCAAAATCGGCGGTGTGCCTATGAAAAACAAACAACAACATGTGAAAAAGAACATATTGAAGAGATAACGTCTATAGCGGTGTCGCACGGAAGTTTCTATATCATACATAGGCTGATATTTTAAATTGCATCGTTATATTTTCATGAAATAAATAAATCAGAAATTATTTCGAATGAATTTTCCTGAACTGGACGAAAAATACCTTCATTGCTTTCGATTGAAATTTTATTTTCACCTACTCAAGTGACTGGTAGAATAATGATGAAATTCTAAACCTGGGGCAAATTATACTGGGTGATTCTAATAAAATAATTATTGAATTCTGAACCTGGGGCAAATTATACCGGGTAATTCTAGTAACGAGTTTCACTTCGTTACACAGTGAACTCTTTTGATATTGTAAAAGAACTTTATATATATTTCTCTTCATCCACAAAGAGATTGGAATGTTATAAAAAAGCATGATTCTCAGTTACGTCTAAAACCCCTAAGTGATACTAGATGGTCAAGTAGAATTGATGCTAAAGTTTCATTTTATTCAAATATGTGATAGCCTTTTAGAAATAGCAGAAAATGATACTCTTAACATAAAAACTAGACATAAAGGAAGTTCTCTTTTATAAAATATTCATTCTTTTAAATTTATTTGAACTATCATAATTTCTTATGATGTTTCATTCCAGATTTATATTGTAAGCAACATGATGCAAAGTGTAGCGATTGACATTGAAGTGTGCCAAAACCATTTGAAGAATTTAGTTGATCATTTCAAAAATTATAGGGATGATAATGTTCTCGAGGAAAAACTTGCGAGAGCTGAAAAACTAGCGGCTGTTCTTGAGATAGATCAAGGTTTTTCTCCATTATATACTGTAAGACGAAAGTATAAACCAAAATTGTTCGATTATGAACAGACGGAAGATCCAAAAATCGCTTTTAAAATAAATTTCTTTTAGAAGATAATTGATCAAACACTAAGTTCCTTAAATAGTAGATAACGTTAACGTTTTTTGTTTTATTTGTGATATTCTTAAATTAAATGACAAATATCTATTGAAATGCTGTCATGCTCTTCAACAAAAGCTAACTGATGACAGGGAAAAAAGAGACTGACGTGAAAAAAAATGATTTATTCAACGAGATAACATATATGTAAGGCTACCACATCCAAAGAAGCATGGGACAATCTGCAAAAAGCTTTCGAATCGAAAGATATGAACAGAAAGTTTGATTTGCAAAGACATCTGTTCAGAACGAAACATACTGACTTCAATTCAATGGAAGAATATATTGGCGATATAATGTCAACAGTGTACAAACTTGCTGATATTGGTGTTACCATTGAAGACGATTTTGTTGCTTTTGTTATGCTGAATGGACTAAGTTCGGAATATGAACCTTTAGTTATGGCTCTAACATATAACAATTTAAAGCTCTCATCAGATGAAGTAAAAACAAAGCTAATAGAGGAAGATGCGAGAAAATCATCTCAAGAAGAAAGAGATATAGGAGGAGCAGCTTTACATTCCAGAAATGTCCAAAGGAAAATCACAAAGAAATTCAAAATCAAATGTTTTATGTTATTCTTGTGGAGAAGAGGGACATAAAAAGCCGGATTGCCCTAAAGCAAGGTGTGATACAAAGGTGAAAAACAATTCCAGAAAAGAAAGGAAAACTACTAATAGCACATTGTTAGTAACTGCAATGATGACAAAGAATTCAACTTCAGATTGGGTAATTGATTCAGGTGCTACATCTCATATGTCGATGAATCAAGAATGGATGTCTGACTTCATTGAGGAATCAAAAAATTATATTTCCATTGCAAATAATGATCGAATTCAATCTAATGGAATAGGAAACGTAACCATGGACTTTGATCAATATGGAGAAAAGGTTACGAAAAATATTTCCAATGTATTGTATGTACCAAATCTTTCTACAAATCTTTTATCGGTTAGTAAAATGACCGAAAAAGGCAAGAAAGTTTTATTTGATAAGGTGGGCTGTAAAATTTTCGATGAAACCGATTGTGATGTAACAGGAACTGTTGAGTTTACTGCCAGTTTGAAAAATGGATTATACATTGCTGATCAATATATTGATTCAGTGAGGGCACTATCAGCAGTAACTTCAGATCATGAGAGATGGCATAAACGTTTAGGTCATCTGAATCGGAGAGGAATGAAAATGCTCAAAGAAGGTTTGGTTACAGGAGTAAATTATGTAGAAGAAAAAGACAATGTATGTATTAAATGTCTTGAAGGGAAACAGACGGTACAGAAATTTCCTACAAATAAATCTAAAAGAGCTCGTGATTTATTAGAGCTTATCCACACAGATATATCAGGACCTATGGAAGTTTCATCCTGGGGTGGTGCTAGATATTGCCTGATTTTCGTAGATGATTTTAGCAGAAAGGTTTTTGGGTACATGCTGAAGCATAAAAATGAAGTTTTATCCAAATTTAAAATTTTTAAAAGCTTAGTAGAAAACCAGACCCATAAAAAGATTAAGTGCATTCGCAGTGATAATGGAACTGAGTATATTAATTCCGATTTTAAGAAATTTTTAGAAACTCATGGCATCATACATCAAACAACAATTCCGTATACACCACAACAAAATGGGGTGGCTGAACGAACAAACAGGACATTGATTGAAAAAACTAGATACATGCTGTTTGATGCTAATCTCTCCAAGAAATATTGGGCCGAAGCTATGAACACTGCAATTTACTTGAAGAATAGATCTCCAACTGCAGCAGTAAAAAATGCGGTTCCTGAATGAGTTTGGTCAAATCGAAATATAGATTCATCTCACTTGAGGATATTCGGATGCAGAGCTCAAGTTCATGTGAAAAAACACTTTAGAAAAAAGATGGATCCTAAATCATGTCAATATATGATGGTTGGATACTGTGAAAATTCAAAAGGTTATCGGTTGCTTGACATAAAAAATCCTAAGAAAATTATTAAAGCACGCGATGTAGTTTTCATTGAGTCAGAAAGAATAAGTTTTCAAGATACTCAACAAAATAGTATTTTGAGTGAAGAATGTGAAACGAGGGAAATTCAGATTCTTTCAAATCTAAATGAGGATAGAATTGTGGAAGGAAACCTTAATAACATTAGGAATGATGAATGCATATCTGAAGAAAGTTTTAGCAATGAGAGGGAAATTCATCAGAATGAAATCACAGTTGAATCTCAAAAAGAAAGACGGTATCCAGAGAGAGAAAGAAGACCAAATAGATATGATGATATGGAATATACATTTTTTGCGGAAAATAACCCTTTCGATCCTGTCGATATTGCAGATGCTCTTTCAAGGTCTGATAAAATACTGTGGGTGCAAGCAATAGAGGAGGAACTGACGCCTTTAGCTGATAATGGGACATGGAAGCTTGTTGATCGTCCTGAAGGAAAAAATGTGGTGAAATGTAAGTGGATTTTCAAGTTGAAGAAATCTGCAGATGGCAAAACACAGCGTCATAAAGCTAGACTGGTAGCAAAAGGATTTTCTCAAAAATGGGGAGAAGACTATGATGAAACATTTGCACCAGTGGTTAGACTTTCAACTATAAGACTATTGTTCGGGCTAGCTGTAGAAAATAATTGGAAGATCGATCACATTGACATCACTACGGAATTTTTAAATGGAAGTTTGCAGGAAGAAATATATATGAAGCAACCTCCTGGATTCAGTGAGGCAAAAAAGGCTAATAAAGTATGTAAACTTGAGAAAGCTATTTATGGTTTGAAACAATCAGCTAGATCTTGGAATGATAAAATTAATGATCTTTTGCTGAGTATTGGTTTCAAGAGATGCTCCTATGATTCCTGTGTTCACATAAAGAATGATGAAGGCAAATCAGTTATAATTGTTCTTCATGTAGACGATTTTTATATTTTTTCGGAAGACAAGAGCAAGACTCAAAAGTTGAAAGAAAAAATTGGAAGCAACTTCAAGATGAAGGATCTTGGTGAAATAAAAGAATGCTTGGGAATGAAGATCACGCGAACAAAAACAAATATTTGTCTTGACCAAAAGAAGTACATAGAACAAATTTTGAAGAGATTTGGAATTGAAGATTCAAAACCGATAAGTACTCCACTGGAAGCAAATCTGAAATTGGAAAAGGCTGATGAAAATGATACCCTGTATCCATACCAAGAGTTGATTGGTGCTTTGATGTATCTATCAGTTTGCACTCGCCCTGATATATCATTTGCTACAAGTTTTTTGAGTCAATTTAATAATTGTCACAAAAAGGAGCACTGGAGTGCAGCAAAAAGAGTTTTGAGGTATCTTAAAGGAACTATGGACTACTGCCTATGTTTTCAAAAGACGGGAAAATCAATTCAAGGATTTATCGATGCCGATTGGGGTGGATGTATTGAGGATCGTCGATCGTACACCGGTTCGGTAATGATTTTCGCCAACGAAGCTATTAGTTGGCAGTCCAGAAAGCAAAAAAGTGTTGCACTAAGTACCTACTACAGAAGCTGAATATATGGCTTTGTGTGAGGGAGCAAAGGAAGCAGTATATCTCAAGGGATTGTTAACAGAGTTGTATCGAGAGTGTGAGACCATTAATATCTACAATGATAATCAAGGAGCAAACAAGTTAGTTTACAATCCAGTATTCCACAACCGCACGAAGCATATATCTATCAGATATCATTATGTGAGAGAACTTGCCAAGGATAATGAAATTTCTGTTAATTATCTACAGACAGAAGAAATGCCAGCAGATATCTTGACTAAATCCCTATTCAAGCCAAAACATTCATTTTGTGTTCATGAATTAGGATTGAAAATTATAAAATGAAGTTTATTTCCATAATGATATAATAATATTCTGATTCATTTTTGCCATTAGATTAAGTGAGGGTGTTAGAAAGTTATAATAATGTATTATAGTGGATATATATACTATTTTTAATAAGTATATATTACGATGAACAGCGTTTGAAGCAATGACAAAACATTTATTTATTTGACATTCAATACAAAACAACTGACATTAGATTAAAACCTACTAGAAATGAACGGATTTCTAACACCCTCACTTAATCTAATGGCAAAAATGAATCAGAATATTATTATATCATTATGGAAATAAACTTCATTTTATAATTTTCAATCCTAATTCATGAACACAAAATGAATGTTTTGGCTTGAATAGGGATTTAGTCAAGATATCTGCTGGCATTTCTTCTGTCTGTAGATAATGAACAGAAATTTCATTATCCTTGGCAAGTTCTCTCACATAATGATATCTGATAGATATATGCTTCGTGCGGTTGTGGAATACTGGATTGTAAACTTGTAATAAACCCCTTCTTTGGGGGTATATATGTGTCAATGGAAGAGCGGCTTTCCACTGACTAAAAATAAAAAAATAAAAAAAAGTTGTTATTGTGGGTTCGGCCCGTCGCACTAGGGACAGGTCTTTTTGTTGATTTTTCTTTCTTGGGGACAGGATTATATTTCCATGTTAATCAAACTCAATTGATTCTTTAAAATCAAATATAATAAAGCAAAAACCAAAGTTACAATATTCAAAAATTTGTACTATTTGACTCAACGGCCAAAACTTTCAATACAGAAAAATATATTATCTCAAATGATCCACTACTTATTCATTGAACATTGAATTTGGGAGAATCAGGACTACTCAACAAGACAAAAATAAAAAGAAACCCAAAAGATCGTTAAACTGTTACTTGCCCTTATCCCACGAGGCTAGGTTGGTATACCTAGTTTTAATAAACTCCTTTTCAACTTTTCACACGAGACGTGTAATTCTTTTTTTTATTCACTTCACCCCCGAATCACGCACTGAATGCTAATCTATCTTTATAACAAAACGAAATTGAAACTTTATCAAAAACCCCTATATTTCTACTTCTGAGTCTGACCAAACTCGTATTTCATAGAGTAAAACAATTTCTTCTTTCTTAAATACTTGAAGTTCCTTGAACTAAATCATCTACGGAATTTTCCCAAAAAAAAATAGAACTCTAATCTTCAAAAACATTGCTTTGCTCTAAGTCCGGTTTCGCGACCGACGTACTATTCCCGTTACTATTGACTTCCCTGAGTCCCCGATCGATACTGCCTAATTTTTCTAATCCATTTTCCCAATTGATCTCTTACAGAGGGGCTTAGTTGAGGGAATTAAAAGCAATTTCATGTTATTTACCAAATATTTTTCCAAAGAATTATTCCGTTCAAATATATTAGATCATCATAACTGCGTATCGAACCTTGAAAGACAAATTTAAAAACCATGTTGACCACTCAATTTATGTGGCATTAATGATCAATATACTTGAGATACAGAACAAAGAAACTGCTGAAAGATCTAATTATGAATTACCGATAATTCGAACCTCTCGCACTGCGTAGAATTTGGTTCGATTTAATTTAGAAGGTTTTACCAATTTCCGATTTATTACACTACTCCCTCCTTCGAAAAAGTTTTGGCATCGGTTGCCATAACTTTTCCCTTACTTTTAGCCATATTAATAATGTAGTCCTTCCTTTCCAGTGATTACAATAACACTAACCTATTTCAGTATTGAGACTAGCTCAAACAAAATTAAAATTTTATATCTTTAAATTACGAAGCTCATCATCAATTATCAACTATCAAACTACTTATTAACATGCAACATGAAACTATATAATTTCTTCCTACCCTTAGGTAAAACTTAAGTCTATGGTGGTATGTTCTCCGACATTATTCAATAATTCGACTGGTGTCCAATTTTATTAACTCAAATAAAGGAAACAAATAAACCCTAATCCTTATACATAAACAAACAACAAAATAGAAAATCATAAAATCAATTCAGGACATCTTTTCTTCTGTGCACCTCACTAACTCCAGCATGGAGTTTGTTCACTTTTCGGAATTTCAAAATTTCACTATCGCGGCACTTCCTGGTTTCATAAATCTGCTTCCTAGGGTTGTCTTGTGGAATGGTACTTTGTTTCTTCTTTGAATCTCGTCTCCGTCACGGAAATAACCTTTTACTTCGAAGTCCCTCATAGTTCTGGTGATCTCATCTTCTTCTGCTTGGTCATGATTTATTTCTCTCGTAGGGCATTATTTTCCCATATATAAAATTTCATATAAGGACGATCGGTATTATAAATTCAAGGCCGTATTTAATCATACGAAATAAAGCGTTGAATACCATTAGTCCACTAATGAATAGTCCCATATTGGCGAGCGAGTCATTTCCTCCCAATATACTCGACGTCCAAAACCCCTGGTCTGACGTCTACGGTATGCACCTTGCATACTTCTACCATTTGGATGCAGAATTCAGGATTCTCTGGGCATCTTCTTCATCCTCAGTTTGATCCTGATCCCATCTTCTTCTTCAGCTTCTAAAGCTTTTCCACAAAAATTCTCCAATATAAATTAATATGATATCATAATAATGATCATCTTTATCAACTGCCTCTTGATAGAACTGGACTCTAACCAGTTCATTGACTACGTCATCACTTTGCAAGAAGTGTTCAGCCGTTTTTCAACTTTTCTGTATTTTCCAGATGTAATTCGGATGAAGGTTATTCCGTAAACTAGGATTCGATCCAACCATCTTCCTGCCGTTGCTTCCATCCTTCGATATTACCATTTGAAAATTTATCATAAAATTTTTCATAAAAGCATTACAAAAAAACTAAACCTAGCTACATCAATTCAATTGAATGTTTCATTATCTCCGTTACAATTTCTTGATCAATTAAATCATTACAAAAACAACTAAACATAACCACCATAAACTGTATTTTATTTGCAAAAAAAAAAAAAAAAAAAAAAACCTCAAAAATTTTAATCAAAAATTAATAAAACTCCTAACTGTTTTTTTTTTCAACCGTTTTGCTCGCTTTTCGACGACCATAACGGAATCTACGTAATGGGCAGGAGCGATTATTTCCTGAGGGCTATCTTCCTACGACTCCCCACGATACCCAAAATAGGTGGCTACTCCTTAAAGTTGAGAGCGCCCCTTGAATCTCACGTATAGGGCAGGGGCGATTCAATTTCCCTGAGGACATATATTTAAGTTTTGTCCCACGTTACCAAAAATTTCAAAAAATGTAAAAACAAATTGGGTTTTGTATCATCCAAAAATTGAAAAAAAAAAGAAACTAATTATCTTATCTCCTGAACAGCCAACGTCAGACTTATATTTATTACTTATTATCTTTCACCCCAGTATTAATACGAATGGAATTCAAAAACAAAATGAATCAACGTGAAATTGACAACTCTATATACTTCACTTCTACTAATTCTTTACTGAATATACTTAGTTCCACCCCTCCAAAAAAGAATCCACATAATTCAACAATAATTAGATCTGTTTCTCAAAAACTGAAACTATCCTCATAATTCGAAATGTATATTCTGACTCCTTCCCCAAGGATCAAAATCTTAATATTTATTTGCTTCATTACCCCTTTAAACCTTCCCATATCAAAATAAAAAAATTCATAAGTCCTTATTCTTTTTCCGAAAGTCAACTTCTTCCCAAGACTCAAAATAATCGTATTCAGAATTATCTCAATAAAATCCTAAAATGAAAAAACCACTTATGTATCCTCATACAAAACTTTCATTGAAATTCCAAAATCTATTTAAAAAAAACTATCATCATTACTCCAAGTGTCTTGATTCCATAAATTGATTCCTTAAATAATTTTATAATACCCAAATTACTTATATATCTCTTCAACTATTTCAAAACTAAAATTATCATGAATCCCAAAAAAAAAAATTATGATTTCACTTCACTATACTTCCCAAGTTGCCTAATTTGAAATAAAATTAATCAAATTTTACCAATATTATCAACATTTTACGTAATTATCAAAAATCTCCAAAAAAAAAACAATTTTTCCATAATTCATCAAACCTGTAAAGAAATCACCAAAATTTCCATTAGTTATCCAAAATGTCGAAAATTTACCAATTAATTATTATTACTTATCAAAATTCCCAAAAATTGTGTGAGTATCGATCTCCTAAAAAGAATCCTTCTTCATTTTCATATGTGCTTATCTCCCCTGTAACATTTTATTTGGCGTTTCATGCAAAATGACACCAGGTAGAGGAGGTGTAATCGACATATTTGATCAAAATTGAATATCCCAAAAATTAAAATAATAACAATAATACAATCAACACAATATTTTACCTGCACCCTCATATATTTGCTATCCCACGTTGATCAACTGTCTGACCTTTACCTGAAATTCCTAAATTTCTTCCTAACACCGAAAGCTGTAAATTTCAAAACTGGCACAAATCTGACTTTAATATCTACTTGAAACTCTTTTCCAAATTTGAAAATTAGAAAATTAAATCAAAAACTTGCTTGAAAATAATTTTGGAAGAAAAATCACTTCAATAAAAAATGTCTCAAGACAATTTACTTCAATTAAATATGAAAAAATTGTTTATTCGGTTCTTCTTCTAGTGGATTTAGAAAATGAACGTCCAACGAAAAAATCAACTAAATATAATTCAGGCACAACAGCTGATGTTCTCCAACTACCTAAATAACATACCAAAATTATCAAAATTTGTCACACTCCTCTACCTCAACAAAATTATATGTTTTCACCATTTAACAACAATACGCTCAAAACAATTCAAATTCCAAAATATATTACATAAATGAGACAAAGTCTGTTCATCCGAAAATCTCCCAATTCAACAGTTTCACGCATAAACTACCAAGAATAACTCTTCGGAAAATATCCAATCCCAAAAACAAAAATCATCAATTATCCCTTAAGCTGTCACCAAATTGTAATAAACCCCTTCTTTGGGGGTATATATGTGTCAATGGAAGAGCGGCTTTCCACTGACTAAAAATAAAAAAAATGTTGTTATTGTGGGTTCGGCCCGTCGCACTAGGGACAGGTCTTTTTGTTGATTTTTCTTTCTTGGGGACAGGATTATATTTCCATGTTAATCAAACTCAATTGATTCTTTAAAATCAAATATAATAAAGCAAAAACCAAAGTTACAATATTCAAAAATTTATACTATTTGACTCAACGGCCAAAACTTTCAATACAGAAAAATATATTATCTCAAATGATCCACTACTTATTCATTGAACATTGAATTTGGGAGAATCAGGACTACTCAACAAGACAAAAATAAAAAGAAACCCAAAAGATCGTTAAACTGTTACTTGCCCTTATCCCACGAGGCTAGGTTGGTATACCTAGTTTTAATAAACTCCTTTTCAACTTTTCACACGAGACGTGTAATTCTTTTTTTTATTCACTTCACCCCCGAATCACGCACTGAATGCTAATCTATCTTTATAACAAAACGAAATTGAAACTTTATCAAAAACCCCTATATTTCTACTTCTGAGTCTGACCAAACTCGTATTTCTTAGAGTAAAACAATTTCTTCTTTCTTAAATACTTGAAGTTCCTTGAACTAAATCATCTACGGAATTTTCCCAAAAAAAAAATAGAACTCTAATCTTCAAAAACATTGCTTTGCTCTAAGTCCGGTTTCGCGACCGACGTACTATTCCCGTTACTATTGACTTCCCTGAGTCCCCGATCGATACTGCCTAATTTTTCTAATCCATTTTCCCAATTGATCTCTTACAGAGGGGCTTAGTTGAGGGAATTAAAAGCAATTTCATGTTATTTACCAAATATTTTTCCAAAGAATTATTCCGTTCAAATATATTAGATCATCATAACTGCGTATCGAACCTTGAAAGACAAATTTAAAAACCATGTTGACCACTCAATTTATGTGGCATTAATGATCAATATACTTGAGATACAGAACAAAGAAACTGCTGAAAGATCTAATTATGAATTACCGATAATTCGAACCTCTCGCACTGCGTAGAATTTGGTTCGATTTAATTTAGAAGGTTTTACCAATTTCCGATTTATTACAAACTAACTTGTTTGCTCCTTGATTATCATTGTAGATATTAATGGTCTCACACTCTCGATACAACTCTGTTAACAATCCCTTGAGATATACTGCTTCCTTTGCTCCCTCACACAAAGCCATATATTCAGCTTCTGTAGTAGGTACTTAGTGCAACACTTTTTTGCTTTCTGGACTGCCAACTAATAGCTTCGTTGGCGAAAATCATTACCGAACCGGTGTACGATCGACGATCCTCAATACATCCACCCCAATCGGCATCGATAAATCCTTGAATTGATTTTCCCGTCTTTTGAAAACATAGGCAGTAGTCCATAGTTCCTTTAAGATACCTCAAAACTCTTTTTGCTGCACTCCAGTGCTCCTTTTTGTGACAATTATTAAATTGACTCAAAAAACTTGTAGCAAATGATATATCAGGGCGAGTGCAAACTGATAGATACATCAAAGCACCAATCAACTCTTGGTATGGATACAGGGTATCATTTTCATCAGCCTTTTCCAATTTCAGATTTGCTTCCAGTGGAGTACTTATCGGTTTTGAATCTTCAATTCCAAATCTCTTCAAAATTTGTTCTATGTACTTCTTTTGGTCAGGACAAATATTTGTTTTTGTTCGCGTGATCTTCATTCCCAAGCATTCTTTTATTTCACCAAGATCCTTCATCTTGAAGTTGCTTCCAATTTTTTTTTTCAACTTTTGAGTCTTGCTCTTGTCTTCCGAAAAAATATAAAAATCGTCTACATGAAGAGCAATTATAACTGATTTGCCTTCATCATTCTTTATATAAACACAGGAATCATAGGAGCATCTCTTGAAACCAATACTCAGCAAAAGATCATTAATTTTATCATTCCAAGATCTAGCTGATTGTTTCAAACCATAAATAGCTTTCTCAAGTTTACATACTTTATTAGCCCTTTTTGCCTCACTGAATCCAGGAGGTTGTTCCATATATATTTCTTCCTGCAAACTTCCATTTAAAAATGCAGTAGTGATGTCAATGTGATCAATCTTCCAATTATTTTCTACAGCTAGCCCGAACAATAGTCTTATAGTTGAAAGTCTAACCACTGGTGCAAATGTTTCATCATAGTCTTCTCCCCATTTTTGAGAAAATCCTTTTGCTACCAGTCTAGCTTTATGACGCTGTGTTTTGCCATCTGCAGATTTCTTCAACTTGAAAATCCACTTACATTTCACCACATTTTTTCCTTCAGGACGATCAACAAGCTTCCATGTCCCATTATCAGCTAAAGGCGTCAGTTCCTCCTCTATTGCTTGCACCCACAGTATTTTATCAGACCTTGAAAGAGCATCTGCAATATCGACAGGATCGAAAGGGTTATTTTCCGCAAAAAATGTATATTCCATATCATCATATCTATTTGGTCTTCTTTCTCTCTCTGGATACCGTCTTTCTTTTTGAGATTCAACTGTGATTTCATTCTGATGAATTTCCCTCTCATTGCTAAAACTTTCTTCAGATATGCATTCATCATTCCTAATGTTATTAAGGTTTCCTTCCACAATTCTATCCTCATTTAGATTTGAAAGAATCTGAATTTCCCTCGTTTCACATTCTTCACTCAAAATACTATTTTGTTGAGTATCTTGAAAACTTATTCTTTCTGACTCAATGAAAACTACATCGCGTGCTTTAATAATTTTCTTAGGATTTTTTATGTCAAGCAACCGATAACCTTTTGAATTTTCACAGTATCCAACCATCATATATTGACATGATTTAGGATCCATCTTTTTTCTAAAGTGTTTTTTCACATGAACTTGAGCTCTGCATCCGAATATCCTCAAGTGAGATGAATCTATATTTCGATTTGACCAAACTCATTCAGGAACCGCATTTTTTACTGCTGCAGTTGGAGATCTATTCTTCAAGTAAATTGCAGTGTTCATAGCTTCGGCCCAATATTTCTTGGAGAGATTAGCATCAAACAGCATGTATCTAGTTTTTTCAATCAATGTCCTGTTTGTTCGTTCAGCCACCCCATTTTGTTGTGGTGTATACGGAATTGTTGTTTGATGTATGATGCCATGAGTTTCTAAAAATTTCTTAAAATCGGAATTAATATACTCAGTTCCATTATCACTGCGAATGCACTTAATCTTTTTATGGGTCTGGTTTTCTACTAAGCTTTTAAAAATTTTAAATTTGGATAAAACTTCATTTTTATGCTTCAGCATGTACCCAAAAACCTTTCTGCTAAAATCATCTACGAAAATCAGGCAATATCTAGCACCACCCCAGGATGAAACTTCCATAGGTCCTGATATATCTGTGTGGATAAGCTCTAATAAATCACGAGCTCTTTTAGATTTATTTGTAGGAAATTTCTGTACCGTCTGTTTCCCTTCAAGACATTTAATACATACATTGTCTTTTTCTTCTACATAATTTACTCCTGTAACCAAACCTTCTTTGAGCATTTTCATTCCTCTCCGATTCAGATGACCTAAACGTTTATGCCATCTCTCATGATCTGAAGTTACTGCTGATAGTGCCCTCACTGAATCAATATATTGATCAGCAATGTATAATCCATTTTTCAAACTGGCAGTAAACTCAACAGTTCCTGTTACATCACAATCGGTTTCATCGAAAATTTTACAGCCCACCTTATCAAATAAAACTTTCTTGCCTTTTTCGGTCATTTTACTAACCGATAAAAGATTTGTAGAAAGATTTGGTACATACAATACATTGGAAATATTTTTCGTAACCTTTTCTCCATATTGATCAAAATCCATGGTTACGTTTCCTATTCCATTAGATTGAATTCGATCATTATTTGCAATGGAAATATAATTTTTTGATTCCTCAATGAAGTCAGAGACTTCCATTCTTGATTCATCGACATATGAGATGTAGCACCTGAATCAATTACCCAATCTGAAGTTGAATTCTTTGTCATCATTGCCGTTACTAACAATGTGCTATTAGTAGTTTTCGTTTCTTTTCTGGAATTGTTTTTCACCTTTGTATCACACCTTGCTTTAGGGCAATCCGGCTTTTTATGCCCCTCTTCTCCACAAGAATAACATTTGATTTTGAATTTCTTTGTGATTTTCCTTTGGACATTTCTGGAATGTAAAGCTGCTCCTCCTATATCTCTTTCTTCTTGAGATGATTTTCTCGCATCTTCCTCTATTAGCTTTGTTTTTACTTCATCTGATGAGAGCTTTTAATTGTTATCTGTTAGAGCCATAACTAAAGGTTCATATTCCGAACTTAGTCCGTTCAGCATAACAAAAACAACAAAATCGTCTTCAATGGTAACACCAATATCAGCAAGTTTGTACACTGTTGACATTATATCGCCAATATATTCTTCCATTGAATTGAAGTCAGTATGTTTCGTTCTGAACAGATGTCTTTGCAAATCAAACTTTCTGTTCATATCTTTTGATTCGAAAGCTTTCTGCAGATCGTCCCATGCTTCTTTGGATGTGGTAGCCTTACATATATGTACGTAACAAGTGGGTTTCACACATAAACCTATTTTTGCTAAAGCCTTATTATCAAGGTCTTTGTTTAAGGTATTTGTATTGTTCATTGGTCCATTAGTAACTATTTCCCATGAACCTTCCAGCATCAGACTCATTTTCATGGCAAATTTCCATGATGCGTAGTTGCTATGTCCCTCTAATTTGTCTATATTTGGAACAGACGAAGAGACTACTGGAACAGTAGTGAATGTCGGAAAAGAACTTGTATTCTCCACAGGTTGTGTCATTATATAGAATTGTTTGCACAAAATTCGAAAAATTCCAAAACAACTTCTTCAAATACTGTTAAACATCGGCGCTGGGCCCATAACCAGTTATAATAATGTATTATAGTGGATATATATACTATTTTTAATAAGTATATATTACGATGAACAGCGTTTGAAGCAATGACAAAACATTTATTTATTTGACATTCAATACAAAACAACTGACATTAGATTGAAACCTACTAGAAATGAACGGATTTCTAACATATTGAAATGCTGTCATGCTCTTCAACAAAAGCTAACTGATGACAGGAAAAAAAGAGACTGACGTGAAAAAAAAAAGATTTATTCAACGAGATAAAAGCCCTAAGGTTATTTTCATTATCTGAAGCGAAAATCCTCTTGAAATTCTACAATATATTTTTGAAAATAACCTAACTTCTTCTTTACCGAATCTTAGTATTGCCTCAAGAATCCTTCTCACTTTACCTGTGTCCTGTGTCTGTTGCTTCTGGTGAGAGATCATTCACTGAAGTAAAAATTTTTAAAAACTATTTGAAGTCTACCATGTCTCAAGAAAGATTTACTGGATTGGCAATCTTAGATATAGAGCAAGAGATACTCGATAAAATTGATTGATTGATAATATAAAAGAATTTGCAGCAGCCAAATCTAGAAAAACATCCATTCAATTTCTGGATTGATCCTAATTAAATGTTTATGCCTTTATGAATAATTTATAGAAGAATACAGCTTAAGTTTTGAAACACATTTGAAATGTATTATGTTACAAATAACACCATGAAGTTCTTAAGGCAATGAAGGTTGCTGATAGATTTTCAACCATTTTATACTAAATTCTCAACAAAACTTCAAAAAAAAAATTTACGATTATACAGTAGTATATACTTTTCTCCACCTCCCCCCTTTAAGGGGTGCCAAAATATGTTCCGCACGCGGGCGTTGATGTACCTTGCGGGGGCCCTGATCGCTTAATTCCGATCTCCGGATCACAGCGGCCTTTTCGGTGACTTACCCTGTCCGGCCTGACTCTAATCGTGAATTGGTGGATGCGCCGACAAATACCCTGCTTGGAATTTATTTCTTAGATCCGTCTTTCTCAAGTGGAATCTGTGTGTCGGGTCCCTTATTGCGAGCAACTCTTATTTGGGGCTGCTATTTCTTTTTTTAACCCCTTCATTTTCTTTTTAACTTCTTCACCTTCATAAACACTTCTATAAGTGTTTGTACCTTTAAGATACCCCAAGTATTCTACTCAGTGTTGCCATTTGGACCTAAAAAAGGTACTATTAGAATCCTGTAGTATAATAATGTTGATTGAACCGTTCACATATTATATGCACACGATTGTTACTCGTCATTTTTCGAAGTCTTCCATCCTTGCATAACTTTCAATATCACTAGACTGAACTGAAACAAATGATGATTCCTACCGCCTTTACCTAAAATGAAAATATTATAGAGACAGTAACACACTTGTTCACTATAGAAGCCTGGAAAGTTTTTATATTTATAGTAAAATTAAATTTTAATAACGCAAATACACACACAACTAATACAACAAAACACTCCAATGTCAACATTTATAGTTCTACGTCTGCTCACCTTAGCGCTGCCTTCTTATTTTCAGATGCCTATAGCCTGTTATAATAAAAAAAAAATATTTTTTTCCTAATACTTACTGGTCATTCATCGTAAGGACGTAACGCAATAAAATATCCAGACCACACATTTTTTAATTAATGTAATGTATTGCAGTTTTATAATGAAATCAATCTTTTGGATTTCACGTCCATTTACCCTGATTGAAAGGATACAAATCACAATAAAAAAGAAACTTAAGGCTTCTAGTAAATTATATATTCACATCGTAAACAGCTGAATTGAACTATCACTGAAAATTGAAATAACTACTAATTAAAAAATGAGCGCTTCACAAGTTGCCTTTTTTGTAGAAAGCTTCGTTTGACAGAGATAACAAGTACATTTCTATATCGTTCTTACTATTCTTATTTCAATATGTTCTTACTTGCTCACTTAAATGGGCCATTACATTTTGAATAGATCCCAAAAATCAGGTAAACGGAGAATATAAACAACAATAAACCGCCATTTTTAGGCTAAAAAAAACCAGCAGTCAATCAACAGCCACTCTTTATTATCAAGTCACTGTAAAGTTAGCCAGCTACATAAAAAATTTCTCATAATTTTTGTAACCTGATAATTGTGATTTGAACTTATTAGGCTGAATGACTTAGGTCAATTGCTTTAAATACAGTTATTTAGTTATTCATATAGATATAAATCAGATCTGAAATATTAATAATTCAGATTTTCATTACATAATTAAAAAAAAAGTGATCGTTCTACATTTTCTACGTTTTTTATATAATTTTTTATGAAAATAAAAATACACTGATCGATTAATCGATTAGACCTTCCGATTAAAATAAAAACATGATAGATAGATTAATTTGTACTTATTCGATGGTTGTTGTTCTGTGATCTGAAACAACAATATGGTTTCCATCAACAAAATCTTACATACTGTATCCGGCAAGTCCTCTTTTAAAGAGTTAGTATTTTGAGACATACTAATTTATTAAATGAAAAATTGTTATGTAAAACATAAGGGCTGCTATTAATTTCATTTCATCATACACAAAAACATATATGTGCAATTTCCAAGAAGAACAAACATTTATCTTATATGTCGATAATTATTTCCAGTGACTATTTCTCACTTCGTTTCGTATAGATATCTCAATAATTTAAAAGTGACATAAATAATAACATTCAATACGATCTTCTCCGCTATGTGAAATTTCTTGTTACCATCAAAATGAGTGCTAAAAATTCAGAAGAGTTTAATGTTCTTCAATTCGAAAAAAAATTGACTACACTTAAGGATTCTCAAGAAAGCATAAATAGTTGTTGTCAATGGTGTTTAAATAATAGGGAGCATCATAAGAAAATTGTTAATTCATGGCTAAATGTATTGAAGAGGGTTAAAGTGGAACATAGACTCATTCTATTTTATTTAGCTAATGATGTCATACAATATTCAAAAAGAAAAAAAATTGAGTATGTGGAAAGCTGGGGAACTGCTTTGCAGAAGGCTACTACTTTGGTCAGGTTGGTGGAAGCATCTCTCTTTACGTATTGAGAACTAGGTTTTGACACAGGTTTTTTTTCATTTATAGGGATGATAAGGTAAAGCAAAAGATATTGAGGATTTTCAAAATATGGGAGGACAGAAGTATTTATAGTGAAGAATTCATAGCTGATTTATGTGGACTAATCAGTGTAACCCCTACTGCTCCGAAAAACGATGAACCACACGAGTTCCAAGCATCTTATGTGATAAACAAAATAAGAGTTTGTTCTAATTTGGAAAATGATACAGATGTAAAATTGAAAAAGTTGAATGAACTTCATCCCAAAGTTCTTGAGACTGAGTCATATTATACTTCTTTAAAAGGTTGTAAAGGTTATAACAAGTTATATTATTTTGTTATAATTTTTTTTTTAGATCGTGCACATTTGGATGATGCTGAAAAAGACTTAGATAGTTATGTCAATTCAATGGAAAATTATATCAATGCTCTCAAAGTTGAAATCAAGAACAGAATAAATTTGATATCTGTCCTGAAGCAGGCAGAAGGCCAATTGGATATTGATAGAAAGGATGTAAAAGTTGTAGCTAATGTAAGATTTTTTATATATTATTCTGCCTTTACTGAAAACCATTTAATATGTTGAGCCCCAGGTATCATCAGCATATTATATCACTTGCTCATCAGGTTTGGACATTAGTTTGGAGTTGTTCATTAGTTTTAGACCCTGTATACTCAATAGTGTTGTGCATAATTAGATGTTTTCAATACTTGAATACTCGATAACCGTGCATTGCTGAAATCGGATGTTCATTTGAATTAAAATCCTTGTATGTGTTATGAACTTCAATGCATTGAGATGTCATTGATTATTTCCAAGGATTCCCGAATACATCTCTCAAAGTAATAAACTACACATTTTATGACTTGATGGATATTTAATCAGTCAGTAATTAATTTTTTTACTCTGAGCTGAATATGTTTTTTCTGGAAATCGCTCTGATACCTGAGATTTATGCGAAATTTTTTATTGCATTCATACCAATAATTACCGAATAATTGAGCTCCTATTCCTAATTTAATTGAAACTGGAATTAAAGTGTTATAAATTGTATATAATATGTAGTTAGCATATCAAAGTGATCTTTTGAAGCATTATCTGTTCTGAATAATACATTTTCTGAATTGAACGCAGGAAAGTATGAAGCTATAATAAAATTTATGAATTATCTCTGAGGGTTATTACAAACCCTTTTTTCTCATTTCTATAAAAGCGGATAAGCTCTCATACTTTTCGGTTTCTTTCAGTTCAAATGATAGTTTTGATTTCATCGATATGATGTAATCGAGCATGAGGATCGTAAAATAAATAATCGTAAACGTACACGAGGATGAGTACCAGTAGGTACTGCATAGGAATAACGAAGACTTGCGACTCTCCGCACCGAAGATATAGTGCCGAGTATTTAGCGATGCGAATATTTTGATATTCAGATGTTACCAAGGACTGTAAAAATCGATTACCAAATATTTCTATCCGAGGATGCCCATCACTGATATTTAAAACAATGTTTCACTGTATTTGAAATAATAATTGTGAAACAGCACTCTAAGGATCATGATTGCGCTTATACTGATTGGTGTTGGATTGTGATTTTAGTAGTACATACCAATGTGAATTCTAATGTACAGGGTGGGCAAATAAGCGAGGTAAGCGGCTATATCTCAGGATCCACACATCGTAGAGACTTGCGGTAAAAAATTTTACCACTAAAGTATACAAGAAAACACACTGCAAATTGTTTTGAAGTTCATACCTCTACCGCTAGGGGGCGTAATAGCTACCGTCGAGTAGAAAAATGAATTTTACTCGAAAATGTTTCATATGAAGTTGAAGAAAAAATATCATCACTATAATCCTTGGAAAATTCTCTATCTTTTTGAATTGTCACTTTCGATTTTACGACATCAAATAAGGGAAGGTGAGAGGGAGAAATCTGACTGATTGAAATGCCTGTAACTTCAGTTTGGCTCAACATTTTTGAGCAAATTAGATCCCGTCTGAAAGATAATATCTTGTTGATTGAGGACAGAATATACTCATGGTAAATTTGTTTTTGCTGCTTTCGATAGGGGGCGCTAAGTCAGAAATTCATTGTTTTGTTCATTTTACTCCGAAATTTCAAATGTGATGATAGAATTTTCTTAACAGAAACAGAAATTTCATCAAATTTGCATGAAAAAACCTGCAGGTCGCAAAACGATAGTTTCAGGCGTTCTGAAGTTATGGCCGAAAGAAGATATTCTTCAACTGCACTGCCATCGTATTCCAAAAAACTTCGAGTATTATCAACCTATTTAATTTGAATGAACAGTTTAAAATCTGTTGCCATAATTTTCTATTGTATAATTTTTTTAGGCATACAAATCCTATGGAACGAGGGTCAAAACATTTAAAAAAAAATTAGAAGAACATAAGGCAACGCTTTCAAGTCCCATTCCTTCACCTGACATAAATGCTCCCTCGCCAACTTCTGATTCTGATATTGAATTTCCTGATCCCCAAACAGCTGTGTCTGAAGAAACTAAGAAACCTGAGACAGTTCACAAAGGTAACTATAATTATAATATTCATATTTAGTATTTAATTTATTCAAGTATTTCTGATTCAAATGTACTCTCCAAATTAGTGTCTTGTCAATTGATAATGCCAAAATTTTCAATGTCTTTGTAACTCCAAAGTCTTGCACCGTTCTTGCTTTGAAAAATATGATAATTTTAATTTTTTAAAATTTGAAGTTTGACATTTAAATTATATGAGCATTTTATCTTTTGAAAATTATTTGTTATTGGTTTTTCCTTAACATTTTTAATTATTTTTGATGAACATATTTATATTTCAAATGATATAATTATTAAAACCTCAACTAATATTCACAGTTTTTTGTTTGAGCTGCATTAAATAATAATAGCTGAACCAAAGTATTATTTCTTCTAATGATGTCCAATTAGTGCCGAATTAAAAATTAACAAAAGAAAATTGGGAAATATTTATGTATTTGAGGAATATACAGAGTTAATAAAATGTGTAAATAATTAACATTTGTCAAAAAGTTGTTCCAATAATTGTTGCAAGGAACAGGTTACATAATGTACATGGTGTTATAATTATTAATATTGATAATCCATTTTCATCTATAAATTTTCATTGTTCTGTTATTTACTTTCTACAAATCAAAACCAGAGGCATGTACAGCCTTAGGAATGACAGACATCACTAAGAAATTGATATCGCCTGAATTAATAATCGACAAACAGACACCTGCATCACAATCGCCAGGTAAAACTGTATATAGTAATATATAAAAGCAATTAATTGACAATATGATTCCTAATTAGCAAATAATTGAAAAACTATTACCATATTTATTTTTGTCATCAGGAAGAATTTAGTGACTTTGGTCTCTTCTATATATCTTGAAGGTTTTGTAAAATATTTCATCAGGTTATTCGCAATAAGAAAAAATGTTTCTTTTCATGAGAAGTTTATTAGAGAGAGAGAGAGAGAACTTTATTGACATCAAACGGCTATCGGCCGAAGTCTTCCAGCCAGTAATTTACATTTCGATTAAATACATTTTATATAAAAAATATAGTAGTTGCAATATAAATACTATTCTAGGGATAGCAAGTGCTCATAAAATGGGAGCGCTGGTGGTTTTGCCTTTTCAGTGGTTTCTCTATTATAGCGGTGTACTAGTGGTTCCATAATATTTCTGTTATTTTATTATTTTTCTTGGAAAAAATTATTATTCTCAACTAAAAAAATTTTTTTTCAGGACAAGTTTTTAGTTTATGCTATTTTTCTTGGAACAACTTATACATATATGTAGGATCCAGTCATTGTTCTCTGTAAATAATTGACATGGCCAACAGGATGCTTGGAGACCTATTAGTTTCTTCAAGCGTCGAGGGTATGACAGTTTCAATGGATATACAGGGAACGAATGGTTGTTCTAAATAATGTAAAAAGGGAGTGTTGATCCTTCAAGATGTCGAAGACATGTCAGGTCGATTACTCGATTGTAAATCTTAGGAAATTTACTGGGGTTAGGAAAGATCGAAAACAAGACGGTTGTACCGGATGTGTCACATCTTCATATCAGGTTCTAGTCCTTTGAGAATATTCGATTTCCAGGAATCCGCGAAGAGCTTTGTGGGCGATTCGGCAAAACTCTTATTGGACTAGGGGTGGTACTTGGTACGTTTCCTCGTATCGGGGTGGTGGTAGGGGTGTGGCCAAATCGGAAGAAGGGAAGTCGATAGTCACAGTAGATAGTAAGTTCCAGCCGGTAGACAGTTCAAGTTTGGTCTAAGTCGAAGTAAGTTCAAGTTAAGTCCGGTCGGTCAAGTCGTACGACGTAAAGGCGATTCGCAGACTAGAATAAGACGAGTCGCGAACGAATTAAAGACGAGACGACCGAAACTAAGAAAGTAAGACGAAGACGTAATATTCGAAGACGTTTCGTAATTAACACTGAACGATAAGACGAAATTCAGTACCGTATTAACTGTGTTTGTACTGTAAGTGTGGCTTTGAAAATATATGTAAATAATTAAAAGTGTTTAATTATTACAAACCCGAACAAAGTCACGGAGAAGAAGAGGAAAGGCCAGGTAATCGAATCATACCTCTAGGCGATCGATAACTAATCCTACATATATATGTATATTCTGTTCAATGTTAATAACTTGTTTTCTAATAGTCAATAGAATTCTCCTTTATTTGGACTCGTCAGGTTTCTAATTATGGTGTTTATTTCATATGAAAAATTTTAATGAAACGTTTGGAGAGAATCTCCTTAAGTAAAATGATCAATTTGGTAGTTCACAATATTAAAAATTAATTAATTAAATTTTACATTGTGAACTATCCAATTGATCATTTTTACTGAAGGAGGAGAGTTTCTACGAAACGTCTAATTGAAAATTTCTATATGAAATAAACATCATCATTAGAAACCTGACACGTCCAAATAAAGGAAAATCCTATATATGTATATATAAATTGATAATAATTTTGGATATCGACTATAAAGGACATAAGACCATAATGTCAAATTGAAACTATTGCATAGTGCTAATTGAAAATAAATACCACTTTACTAATACCTTTTTCTCAAATGTCCGGTATTGCTGAGTTATAAGCTGTGAAATATGAAAAATCATTTAGTTTTCGAGTCATAATTTTGAAAATAGGATTTTTTATAAAAATCAATCAGATTTTCAGCCAGTAATATATTAAAATGATACCATAAATGTATTCCTCATTTTGTACATCTTTGGAAAAATCAATAAAAATATTAATTTTAGCATTCCTCATACAATTATCATTAAGTAATGGTTATTCATGTGAATCTGGAAAAATCCCAACTGTTTTCAAGATTTCAATTTGACACTACAATTTCTGGACATGCTTTATAATTTCATTAATTTTTTTCTTTCAGAAATAGATTTGATGAATATTCAACTAACAAATGCAAACTATTACAATCCAGTTCCCGCTCCTTCAACAGAATCTTCCACTTCATTTTTGGCAAATGGCTTTACTAGTTTCATAGGGTCAAATCTACCATTCAATGTTCAAGTAAGAATATATCCAACTATATAGTACAAAATAGATGATTAGAATACAGAGGTCTTTTTTTCAGAACTTGAACACCACAGAGTTATTCACCACAAATTCTTCAACACCCCAAACTACGAATTCAAATTTCAGTGGTCTCCCTACTGCAATTCCTTCATCAAATCATTCAATTCCTCCTATATTGCAGCCTCAACCTCCATTACCTCCAAAGACTGAGTCGTATTCCTATTTCCCACACACTAATACACACTCTATACCTCTTTTACCACCTCCAATGCCACCCTTTGCATCTAAGGAAGACACAAATTTCTCGACCAGTGGAAATTATGAATCTAGGTATGATAACGAAGCAGTTGTTGATTATGGTGAGTTATTTTTCTTCAATTTCTTATATGATGTGTATGCATTTTCCACAGTAATTATGTAGAGTAGACTTTAAAATAGGTCATGTCAATTTGGAATAAATTGAGAGAAAAGTCTATAAACAAATTAGCAGCAATTAATGAATGACTACTAAAATAAGTTTTCTTTCTTGCTTTAGTAATTTGTTACAACATAGGCATTCTTCTATAAAAAGGACTAACATATTTTGTTTGCCACATGTCATCTCACCATGAAATTTTTTATCGAAAAAAAAAAAAATTTACCAATGGTTGTAGCACTATGTGTTCTCGTACCCTTAAAAGTCAACACACCACAGTATATTGTTATTATATCCTGAGGTTTCTAAATTTTCGAATAAACAATATACAGGGTGTTTCCTAAACATGCGGCAAAAATTCAGGGGGTTGTTCCTTGGACTATTCTAAAAATATTTTGTCCTTTGATGATTTTTGAAAAACCTATTTGTTTCGAAGATATAGGGGAAACAAAATTTCAGATAATAACATTTTATTATGAAAAATTACATGAAAATTCAACTCAACCTACAAAAACTGTTGAAAATGACCACCTCTAGCCAGCATACAAGCATCCAATCTTCTCCTCATTGACTGCCGAACCCTTAATTGTTGTTGTTAATTGCTAATACATCACAAAACGAATTCAAATGAAAACCGTGTTTAATCTGTATTCCTTTACCATCTGCACTTATCAATTTTTAGTCAAAAAACTGACCGTTTTTAGTAATTGGAATGTTGTTAAACAAATTTAAAAATAAATTGTACCTACTTAGTAAACACAGTGCGGTACGCATTTTTATTTAAACTATTATTAATTTTAAAAATATGAAAAATGTTGTTCGCCCTGTATCTTCGAAACAAAGAGGTTTTTCAAAAATCATCCAAGGACAAAACATGCTTAAAATAGTCCAAGGAACAACCCCCTGAATTTTTGCCGCATGTTTAGGAAACACCCTGTAAATCAGGAAAAGATGAAATGCGTCCTCGTATTTTTAAAAGTGAATACAACACAGTATATTGTTATTATATCCTAAGGTTTCTAATTTTTGAATAAACAATGTATATTAGGAAAAGATAAAATGCGTCCTCGTATTTTTAAAAGTCAATACAACACAGTATATTGTTATTATCTCCTGAGGTTTCTAAATTTTCGCATGAGCTACCGTATATTAGGAAGACATGAAATTCCTATGCAACCTTTTATCTCCCAATCCGAATATTCATTCTTAATTTGAACAAAACTGGAAAATTAAACGTGAAATATTGAATATTTACGTTTGCGCATGAGCAAGACGAATCGGAAATCCGAGAGCTGAAATTCCTATGGAACCACTACAACATCCAAACCAATTTTCATCAACATCGGACTAGTAGAAAGCGAGATATGGAAATTCCGGGAATTTCACATTTGCACATGATCAATGCTCATATATGCGAACATATACGTCCCAAACTGAATATATACTCATATCAAATCCATAGATTTTGGATAAGAATTGCAGAAGTAAAGAATTTGTGGACATACAAACCAAGGTTTAGACAGATTAACTGATACAAAACCATCCTTGTTCAGAATTGCCTGGAATGAATTTTTCAAGTTGAAATTTTGAAATCTTAAATAAAAAATTATTAGTATTGTTAGTACAAGGTCAGGCAGGAAGGTATGGTGTTTTTGAAAAGACTCACGCATTTATTTTCAAACTAATTTCAGAATTTATTCTTTTCATAATTACTTAAACATTATTATTTAGCAATAATAATAATCAACTGTGAAATACTACTTCAGTTTGGCTGAGTCCATTTTTCTTGAGTGACACAAGATGCCACTCTGATCAGAATTTCGTGTTGGAAATTTGCATGTTGGGGTTTGGGACAATGAACTTTCTTCCTTAAATATTTCCTGGACCGGAAATAGACTACTATTTTCTTATTTCAAATGACACACCCAGTATATTATAGCACATTAGATAGCTTATTTGATGACAATTTCAGCAATATGTCATAACTTGGGTGAAATCTCAAGAGTTCATGAGTTACAGAGTATGCCATTCTGGCTATGCCTAAATCTTCTGCACTTCTGGTGAAAGCATGATTTGCGTTAAAATAAGTTAATACATTTCATTCTGTTCTGTTTCATTCTTTTGAAGTCACAGTCTTCGGCAATGTTCGGTCTGCTCTAAGTTTTGATCTATATAAGATGAAATAATTCTGCAATTTAACAAAATTTTCACAATTTATTCATTGGTTCTAAATCAGTCACAATGGCCGTGAAGAATAAAAATCATTAAAACGTCATTTGCATAATTATTGCTTTCTATTTGAATCAAGTCTTCGTTAATGAATTTCGACTTTAACTGACTCTACTAAAAAAATATGTTTATCAGTTTAGCGAGAGACTTTAAAAGTTTGTAATGTATGTGTAATTTGAAAAATACACGACTTGGATTTTTTTTTTAAATTTTTCTGATGACTGTCTATTACCCGATTCCGGATTGACGTCGACTTCTGGGAAACCATGTATGTATATACCTGCATACAGTAATGTGGTCCCTAAGGGTGCATTTTTTTCAGAAACATCCCCCTTTTGATAAAAATGGTTATATATATCTTTTTTGAGATGAAATATCATTTGTGTATCGAAATCACCATAAAATAGGCAATCAGTAGCAGTACATAAAATCTAATTAGAACCGAGAAATTCTATGTTTTCATTGAAACAAAATATCTCGAAAACGAAAATACTTGGGAATTTTTTTTTCATAAGAGGTAGGTATCTTGATCTACATTCTTATTGAGTTTGATGTGATCTTTGCGGGACACTCTGTATAATGCGGAAAGCTTTCACGGCCGGCAACAGATTAGGAAAATTACGGGCTTTTCATACGAGGTCTAACCAGTTTTACTGAGGTTTCAAGGTTAGATTATACCTCAATGCTAAATTTCTCAGAACTGATTTTCTGTCTGTTCTTTTGTAGTTGATCTTCGTAGTTCTAGTTCAGGATATCTGAGTCTCTGCAGATTTGATTTAAGTGATTTCTCCTCTGTAGTTTTGCCAGTCTGTATTTCGCTTGGAATTCTTCTGATTTCGGCCAGTGTCCCTATTTGAGTTCTAATGGGTTGTGGTCCGATGTGCCATCTACCATTGTCTCTAGTGTAGAATCTAGGTTGATGTCTTTTCTTATCGAGATATTTAATACGTCTGGAAGGACATTAGTTCTGGACAGGTATGTTGGAATTTCGGATCCTAGTATGTACTATGATATTCTGCTTTACGGCGTACATCTTGAGTTTCTTTTCCATTTTGGTTTCCTTTTCTGTTGTTCTATTCCATTGATTTGCAGATCATATCTCAATGCTGGAAGTTTCCTTCCAGCCTTCGAATTTTCTTCATTTTGAGGTGTTTTGTATGCTGACGTAATTTTCATGTTCTTAATTGGTATTTATTATAATCAAGACAGCTTCTGTTCGACGATTATTTGATATATCGTCAAAGTAGTAGTGATCTATGTTCCTTTCGCATTCCTAATGACTGAATGGAGATTTACCCTATATTTTATATTGACGAGTGCAAACATTGTTTTTCAATTGTAAAGATTACTTCATAGTTGAGGAATGAAATTCTATTTTTGGTTGATAGTCTCGTCTCTAGTAAGGCTATGATATATGGTTCCATCTCAGATATTATCCCTTCTATTTCAGGTTTGTGGGCTAGCAGACCTTTCGTGTTCCACGAGACTATCATTAGGTTGGTTAATGTTCCATTTGATACTAAATCCATTATTTGGTTTTAGTTAATTGGCGAAATTTTTTTCCCATCTACCCCCAAAAATTTAACGAGTTTGCTGATAACTTTTTATCCAGCACTTCAATGGTTTTGCGTTGATTTTTCTTTGTTTCTTTTTTCTTAGAAGAGAGAGAGAGAAAGTATATTTATTGCTTAGCAAATGGCTAACGACTTGCGTCTTTCTGCCCGTGTGAATTACCTTTTGTACAACATTACGGATGGTAAAATAACTAAGATATTCTGTTTGACAAAAAAAAAAGAAAGAAGAAATGTATGTGTTTACACAAAAAAGGTATTTCAATGTGTTAATAGCTACAGTGTTTCTGAGAGGTCCTTTATTACTTCCATTAGTGGTTTAGTTGGGTACTTTCGTCTGTGTTGTCTGCTATCATTTTCTTGTATCGTGTTGCATTGTAGGATTTGTAGGTTGTGGGGGTTGTTTACAAATTTTTTCCCTAATGTTCTGAATCTACTCAATATTGGTTCTATCTTAGTTTTTTCATATAGTATGGTGTTGGGTGGGTTATAGAGTGGGTTTTCTGGATGACGTATCTTGCTCAAAATTCTCATACTACTGCGTTCTGCCACTTCGATGTTGTTCAGGGTGGGTCTTCTAGCGTTGCTATACAAAAGATGTCCATATTCAAGCATTGGTCTACATATAGTCTTATATATTTTAGAGGCTGTTTCCGTGTTTAAGCCACGATTTTTGTATGTGAGAGACCTAAAGTGCTTTGATCTAGCAATTATTTCTTTCTTTTTCTTGTAGGAATGTGTTTTTAAGTTTATTTTATTATCAAGAGTAATTCCTAGGTACTTAGCATGTTGTGTTGGTTTTATATTCTGTTGGAGCATATTTATCCTTGGTGACATGTTTGATAGTTTGTGACCAAATAGTATAAGTTTGGATTTCTCCGGGTTTGGCAGGATTCTCCATTTTTTCATCCACATCATGATTTTGTCACAAAGATCTTGTAGTTTTTTTGTTGCTTCCATTAGGTTTCTGTTGTGTGCGATGATTGCTGTATCATCGGCATACTGAAGGATATAGCTTTCGAGATCATGTTTTATCTCTAGGATGTCGTATACATAGATGTTGTATAATAGGGGCGATAATGGAGAGCCTTGCGGTACGCCTTGTTGGGGAGCTTTTTTCTTATTATTTTGCCTTTTCTGTTTTTCCCATTCACTGGTTTCTGAGCGGGTGTTTGTTTCTTGTCTGTGAAACTACATGAGTCTTCTTTGTCTCTTATTTTTTTCTGGACTTCTTTCCTTTTAATATTCTGTACTGATTTGGTCTCTGTTTTCTTATTTGTGACGATTTTACATTCTCTACATCCTTTGTAACTTGGTGCGTGTCCTTTCATCGCACATGACACCAGTTTTAACTTGCTAATTTGTAGTGTGCTAGTGTGTGGCCTTGAGCACTCTATGGGAAGGTACATTTACATGTTGCGTGACCAAAGCGTTGACATCTGTAATATTAACGCCTGGTCCAACTGGGCAAATAGTGGCCTTGTGGAGAAGAATCTTGATGGAAAGAGACATTTTGCTGATTTTACAAAGTAGCGGTTACAACGACGCCGCTGTTGTCTTTTCCTTCGTCATAGCTGATGTGACGTGTTTCCAATTGAGCTTTTCATCAAGTACCACTCCCAGATACTTGGCCTAGTTCTCCATTCGATCCTCCTACCGAACATCAAGACATATCTGTGGGAATATTTCCTATTTCGGCTGAAAAGAAGAGCCTTGCTCTTTTCTGAGTTTATTTCGATTTTCCAGCGAGCGAACCATGATTGAATGGTACCAAGTTATCTCTGTCCAAATTTCTGTCCCTACTTACTCAGCAGACCAACTGCTTGAATGGAGTCATTTATTTTATATGCGACAGGCTACCATTTATGTAGAGCTCAACGGAAGTTGATTCAATATGACAATAAGCCTAGATACTTTACCCATAGTTTTCGACTTGTCTTAATTAGGCAAAGTCAGAAAAGTTTCACTAATTTGGTGTTCAATCGGAATTCCCTCGTTTTGGAAAGATTTTTATCATAAATGAAAGAGCTGAGCACAAAGCTTTCTTTTTCTCTTGTCTTTGAATATGTCTGTTTATTTTGTTCATTTCAGAATTATTGTAACTTCTTCTCTTTTCATCATCCACTATTGTTTTTTTTTCTCCTATTAATAATTGATAAAAAGAGATTACTTTTATTATATTATACTAAGCAAAAATCTTATGTGTTTTTAGGTCCATCTTTCAATGCTAATACATCTTATGGTCACGAATCAAATTTCCCTCCCTCATATAGTAATGCACCAGCAGACTCAAGTTATGATCCCATATCTACTTTATTTACCTCAGAACCTTCATTTGAAACACCTATTGGTGCCAATCCATACCCGCCAAGTGAGGAATATAATCCAGAAGAGGAACTTCAAACATGGGAGGGTGATTTGAGTTGGACTCAACTACCACCATTAGATAACACAGATACACCAGAAAGTCCACCCCCATTTGAAAAAGAAGCTTTTGGAGATCCTATAGAATACCATGATAATATGGCTAGTAGTGGTGCAAATGATGTTGACCATAGGGTATTGCCCCCTGCTCTCCTTGGAACAGGTATGTAAAAGAGATTTATATCTTGAATGAAATCTCAAAAGATCAATTTTAGGTAAACCACCAGGAAGAAGCCAAGATGTTGATCATAGGAATCTTATCAGTTTGATAGGGTCACCTGCTACTGATTCAAATTCTAATCAATTATGTAACAATGATGTATGGACAGGTGGAGATCAGGTAGAGTTGATTCAAGAAGTAATTGAGTATTCAAAGAAACTAAAAATTTTTTTTTTTCATATCAAATATTGTTTTGATTGAAATAAATATAAACAGTTATAATTTTTATTAATTTGACAATTGTTTCACAATCTTTATCAAGAACTGGTTACATTGCGATGTGTTACTGTTCAAAATATATTTTCAAATCTATATACTAAAAATCAGAGTATCTATAGGGCAATAATAGTTATTTATAATACAAGTGCAGAAGGCATTGATATTCTTCCACGAGTTCAAAATTCAAAAACGAGCCACGAAGTAGCGAGTTTTTGAATGAACGAGTAGTAGAATGATCCTTCTGTACGAGTATTATACATTATTTTCTCTAATCCATTGCATTTTTATTGAAATTAATGAAATATTTGCATAAATATCATTTAGTGATTTTTACGTTGGCAGAACTGATTTCTTTAAGGCAAATTTCAAATGAATTGACAGATAAAGCCGTGGCGGAAAGTTCGAAGTACCAACATATAATAATAAAATATAACCATGAAAACTGTGCGTTTCTGATATATTCTCGCACGATTTTGTTCTACAAGATGTGGAAGAATGAACGGAATAACCACAGAATTAGAGAAAATTATTTATCACATCCCCAATAGATGCCGAATATTCTGGGCCTGGGGTATTATAAAAATTCATCTACTATTCTACTAATCTTTTTGAAGATGTATGAAAAAGGCGACCTATTTACGCCTGCTTGATTATCTAACCAAATTCGCTCTAGGTACTCTTAGGGTGAGTCTTCGACCTGTACATATATTTCAACCAAAGATTCCTGAGTTCAAAAGAAACACTTTTTTCCTTTACTACTTTTTCCGATTCGATTTTTTTCTCACTAAGTATAGGATGGTATTTTATTTTCGAAAAAGATTCATCACATCAATAAAAAACTATATTCCAAAAATCATTTCCTTTGATCCCATTTAATTTGTGAGATATAACTAAAAACTACATTTTTTTTATGGATTTTCAACAGCCTGTATCTTTTCAACCGCACCGAAGCGGAAAACCAGGAATCTTTGTTTGAACTATATGTACAATTCAAAGCCTCACCCTGTACAGTTGAAAATATATTTTGAACAGTAACACTTCGTAATGTAACCAATTCTTGAGAAGATGGTGAAACAGTTGTCAAATTAATGAAAAATTGTGGAAATTAAAAATGTTTATATTTATCTTTATCAAATTAGTATGTCCATCCAGTAAGGACTGAATCCATAAAATATATCAAACTTTTATTTTCATAATATAACAAAATTTGGTTCAGTATCCTCTTGTTGTTGATGATTATGAATTCTTTTAAAGGATTACCGACAAACAGCTGATAAGGATTATAGATTTCCATTTGATATTGGAGAACAGTTAAAACTACCGCCACCACCACCCCCACCGAATCCAAACGCTTGTCCTATCCCAGTGGTGTCAAGCACAAATCACAATAAGAAAAGTGTATTATCATATCCCCAAGATATTGTGGAAAGCATTGATATGGAACTTAGCGATGACGAGATCCCTGATGGGAAAGATACTGCAAGTCAATCTTCCCAAAGAGATAATTTGCGAGTTGTGATTGACGCTATCTTAACAAGTGAGGTTGAATTCTATGTGCAAATGCTGAATTTAAAAACAACTTTTTTCTAGGTTCCAATAGCAATTCACAGTCAATAAAATCTCCAATAGATTTGAATTCTTGTTCAGATAGTCAAGATGGTGTGAGTTCATTCACTTCAAACAAAGCTGATTTGCCTTCAATGTTGGAGCCTCCTCCACCTTTACCAGATCTACCCGATGATGCAGAAGAAAATTTATTATTGGATCAGATGAGTAATGATATTAATGATTTTCTTCTTAATTCAGAAGAGCTTGAAGAAAATTTAGCAGAGTCATTTTGGAGTAATAATGATTCTGCAAATCTTCAACCTCCTCCAATGTTCCAACAAGTGCCATCTATACCGCCTCCCCCCTTGGCACCTTCATTGAATTGGATGGGAGACCAGCCGCCAAATTTTCAGGCATCATTCAACAATGGCGTTTATCCAGGAGGAAAGAACATCAAGAGGAATAAGTTTATAAACAATAGAGGATCATCTAGGGGAAGGGGAGGTTTCATGGGTAATTTCAGCGAAAATTATTCTAATCGTGGAGGTGGAAACAACTTCCGAGGACGTAGTAGAGGAAATCCTCGGTTTCCAAAAGGCAACCACTTTGGAGGCAACATGAGGGGTCATAGAGGAAGATATTGAAGGATCTAATAGTGCAGATAATTTTCAAAAGGTAAGCGCTGCTTCTATAAGGAAGAAGAAGATACCACATAATTTATAACATAGTGAATATCTTTTTTAATTATAGAAGGGATCAATATTCTCGTCTCTTAGAAGATTATAAATTTTGAAAATGTACATATCTGTATAATTGATATTTTTTTCTATAGAAACTATATATTAGAAAACAAAATTGAATTTTTCTGATGTTGATTGATAACATTAGATATTTGGCATTCATATGATGAAGATATTGGTATTATATTCATTTTGTTCAAACCATTAATTATAGAACTTGTACCCATTTCCCCTTTTCATTCCTACTTTACCTTATGAGTTCTCACTCACAGGAGAGTGATTGAACATTCAGTTTTCTAGAATCATTGAAATGATCGCATCATATTTCATTATTTCTAATAATGAAGATACATTTTTTCAGTTATAAACTATATAGATTCATAGAATATGTATGCTGCATATTGTATTATGCCTGTCAATGTATAATGTTGTTAAAAAAATAAAATATGTTGTTTGGGTTATGTAAACATTGAATATTTTATTTAGAAATTTTCATGTCTGAAATATGGAGAACAATATATCTTGTAAAAAACTATTTTAGTAGAATGACGGTGAATAAATGATTCAGTATTCTGTACCAACTTGATTGAAATAAGTAGGAACTTTTGGAGGATATTATTTACGACATATTATATTACATTTTAGAAATATTCTAAATTGAATTTTCTTTATTTTCGCCATCGATCATAGATAATATTTTAGGTTTATGCAGTTTAAATTTTATTAGATCGTTCATCAGCGCTATTTAGGATATTAATAGCAATTATTCATCAACACAAAGCTGTCTCTTCTGGAAATTTTATCAACTATATAAGATATCTGAAAATACCGCATTGTCCACTAATTAGTTTTTGTCGAAATAATTCTGTCGGTTTCAACTCGAGAACTTGTTCATTTTTTTTGTAGTTGGCGCTTTGTAACCCAGATATGCTTATTGTTCTCTTAAAAAGGACATCTGGTAGTTCACTGTTATTTAATGGTTATGTTGTATTTTCTATTCCCCTATAGATGTCGCTACTGTAGGATAATTCAGCAAAGGTTTCTTCAGTATAATTCAGCTGTTTTAGCGTGAGGTGTATTTAAGATGTCTAAAAACATGGTGTATGCACTCGTCAATTTTTGAATGCAATGACATTCTACCAAATTGAGAATATTAGTTTTATTTCGTAGCGTCGCCGAAATGTCATACATTAAGTAAAACCCGATCCTGGCCAATCAAAAGCGATGTGTAACCGAGTATGATCGTGCAAAGTCGTGAAACAAAACAAAACGTTTACTAGAATGAATTCAAATATTTGAAATATAGAGAGAGTTTATTGGTGTTCTTACAATTTCAAGAATTGCTTACACAGGTCTCAACTATAATGGAAGATACATAGGTACACAATGTCACAAAACTCATGAAGAATAAATAAAAAGAATCTATCATCAATTGTTAATAGCGCTACCTACAGTTGACATAACGAAACTTAACTTATATTTTCAAAATTGGCAAAACAAAATCCAATCAGTCCATTCACCAGGTTTTTAGACATCTTAGGTGCATTGCTTATACAGGGTCTTTCACGAGGAACCTCACCCATATTTATACGGGAAACTACTGAACGTATTTTCATGAAATTCAGCACTTATAAGTATTTCACGATGCTGATGAAATCTAAAATATTTTCAAGGCATGAGCACCTCCGGTTTTTCCGGAAATGACGTCAACTTCCGTTTTTCAAATTAGAACACCATTTTTTTATTGCAGAAATAGATTCCTTAGAAAATTTCAAGTTATTTTGATGTAACATTTTTCAGTTTTGGTTGGAAAATTCTCTCTCAGCGGGAAAATTCGAAAAAAAAAATCGAAAATAGAGCTCCGCTGAAACAAGAATAACTTCGAGGTTTTTGGATGGAAAATTTTCATTTTTGGGATTTTTCAAGATGTAAGATTGATGTATCCACTTTAAAAATCGAAATCGCGATTCATGATACAGGGGGTGAAAAAATCGCTTTCAAAGTTAGGGATGACAAAATCGTGAAAAATCAATTTTTTCAAATTAGAACCCCATTTTTTTATGGCAGATATTGAATCTACGTTAAAAAATAATGTGAGTGTATGCATCACACCCTTGCCATAAAGTGGATATTTTCTGAGTTATTCACAAAAAACTGTTTTTCGTCTTGAATTTTCAGCAATTTCTTTTCCCTTCACGCCAAAAAGATGAAATTTTCAGGAACTGTTACTTAAACCATGTTTTAGATTTTACTACCCTAATATGCAAGAGTAAAAAGTTACAGGTTGTTCCTAAATAGATGGCGAATTTTGATTCGAATTTGTATCGGAAACCTCTTTATTTCAACTAATCGGCCATCGGTTTTCTATCCAGTGATAAATAAATAATTCCTTATGAACCATATGCAAAAACTTACCATGTTTTACATTCTTTTTTTTTAATGATAGATATCATTAATTACATCTGCCAAATTCCTCTTTATTCAGTAGCATTTTGTGTTTACTATTAATTTGGTGATGATTCGTATTGAGTTATAAAATCGATCACTATGCCTAATTTTACCAATGAAGATTATTTAAATCTCATTCTACTTCATGGAGAATGTAATAAAGTTGTAGATAGAACGATTCGACTGTTCATTGAGAGGTTTCCTAACCGACCCAGACCAACGAGAGATACCATTAACAGAACCATGACAAACTTGAGAAATGTCGGATCTTTCGTTAAGAAAACTCTACACAGAGAAAAAAGTGTAGTAGAAGATGAGAACAACGAAATTATAGTTCTTGCATATTTTCGTGTGAATCCTCAAAATTCTCTCAAAGATGCCGAGATTGATCTGGGATTATCTCAATCGAGTGTTTGGAGAATATTAAAAAAACATAAAATGCACCCATATAAATTCAATAGGGTACAGCATTTGAAGGAAACTGATTTCGTCAGGAGAACAGAGTTTTGCGAAGCTATGATGATTCGATTTCAAGAGAATGAAAACTTTTTGGACTGTATAATTTGGACAGATGAATCCAAATTCACAAAGAATGGTTCTTTCAATAGGCATAACAGTCATTATTGGGATGAAGAGAACAACCACCACTTCAGACAATGGAACTTTCAAGAGACCTGGAGTTTCAATGTTTTTTGCGCCATCAAAAATAATGCAATTCTCGATGTTCACATTTATCATGGGACTTTAACTGGTAAGATAGAACACTACACATGTTTGCATTATTTAAAGAATGTTCTCCCTTAGGAGATAGATATTCTGACATATTGACTCAAATAATTGAGCCGCTAGTACAGAACCATAATGACTTATGGTATCAACAAGATGGCGCGCCTCCACACAATTCACTCAATGTGTCAAATATCCTCTACAGGCTATTTGAAGATCGATGGTTGGCGAACAATGGTCCACATCTTTGGCCACCACGTTCTCCCGATTTAACTCCTTTAGACTATTATGTTTGGGGTAGGATAAAAAATATTGTCTACTCAACTCCCCTGACTGATAAAGAGGACTGCATAGAACGAGTCAGAAATGCGTTCAGGTTTGTTTAGATTTTTAGATTCATAGTTTTGAAACTCAATTTGGGTTTTAAACACTTTTGCAGATCTCTTCCTCCCGATGAAATAAGAAGAGCAACGCACGAAGCATTCCTGAGACGTATAAATGAATGTCTAGAAATTAACGGTCAAAACTTTGAGCATCTTCTCTAGTTATAACTGCGAGAGTTTGCCATGGTTCTCCTAATAGTAACTTGAAGTCGGTTTCAAGAATAGGTGAAAAATCTACAGCATGGTTCAAATAACAGTTCCTGAAAATTTCATCTTTTTGGCGTGAAGGGAAAAGAAATTGCTGAAAATTCAAGACGAAAAACAGTTTTTTGTGAATAACTCAGAAAATATCCACTTTATGGCAAGGGTGTGATGCATACACTCACATTATTTTTTAACGTAGATTCAATATCTGCCATAAAAAAATGGGGTTCTAATTTGAAAAAATTGATTTTTCACGATTTTGTCATCCCTAACTTTGAAAGCGATTTTTTCACCCCCTGTATCATGAATCGCGATTTCGATTTTTAAAGTGGATACATCAATCTTACATCTTGAAAAATCCCAAAAATGAAAATTTTCCATCCAAAAACCTCGAAGTTATTCTTGTTTCAGCGGAGCTCTATTTTCGATTTTTTTTTTCGAATTTTCCCGCTCAGAGAGAATTTTCCAACCAAAACTGAAAAATGTTACATCAAAATAACTTGAAATTTTCTAAGGAATCTATTTCTGCAATAAAAAAATGGTGTTCTAATTTGAAAAACGGAAGTTGACGTCATTTCCGGAAAAACCGGAGGTGCTCATGCCTTAAAAATATTTTAGATTTCATCAGCATCGTGAAATACTTATAAGTGCTGAATTTCATGAAAATACGTTCAGTAGTTTCCCGTATAAATATGGGTGAGGTTCCTCGTGAAAGACCCTGTATATGACTGTGACATAGTGTTCAAAATGTCTTCTCTCTATTTACGGTATCCATAAGACCTCAGAAAACGTGGGAGTAAACAATGTATACCTGAATTGGGTTGAACCATATCAGGGAGCCAAGTCAATTATAAAATCAAATTAAAAGGAGTTCCACCTAGAACCTGTTCTGGAGTATTCAGATATTTTGCGCAAACTGGGTCCTCATGCATATCGCATATACCTACTTTGTGATAACTTTTTCACAATTCCTCTCCTTGAAACACTAACCATCAAACAATTGAAGCATTTCTGTTGTACCTACACTATACATGAAAATCGATTATCTGGATGTCCTCCCACTGAGAAGATGATCAAAAAAAAAGAACGAGTATATTTTGAATATAAGTCTACGGAAAAATAATAATTGTAGCGAAATGGAGGGACAACAATGTAATTTGTATCGCATCGAATTGTTTAAATGTTGTGGGTTCGTTTACTTCATACAACCCTTCAAAACGTTTTATGTAATTTTAATATGTCCAGGGCAGTAGGTACTTAGATTATTGAGTTTGTTCCTTCAGACTTCGAAATCTATATTTTTTCACGTTTTAGAGGAATGTCATTATTGTCATGGAAAAATACATAAACCAATCTAATGAATTCAATTTTTACTTTGAATGGCACACTTCAAAAGAGTAGCAAATGAAAGAATTCATGTTTTATGGAACTTTTTTGACATAGAGTTCTATTTTTATTTATTTCGTGATAATATTTGATTTTATCAGATGAGATTTTGGATTTTATAGCTTTCTGTTCAATTTTTCTTCATTCTAAAACCCCCAGCATGCTGAGTCTTCTAATTCATGCTGAATTTGATTTTGAACGCCTTAATAGATTTTTGGAAGCCAAAAAATTTCGAAATACATCGGAGAAGATGGGATCAAAAAAAATGGAAAAATAGAATACGATACAACTTCAAATAAGTCTGTTGGTTTTGTGATCGGTGATCTCTTTAACTAAAGAACGAACACCTAACACTGAAACATTCCATGTCACCAATGGAGAAAATAAAATTATTTTCTGAATGAAGAGAAAGCAAACTATGCATATTATGTCATCATGGTCTAAACTTTGTCTCTCAATTTTTGAGAAAGATAACAAATTTACCTATAGAATTGAAAAATTGGTGATTCTGCAGATGGCGATACACTATTATTGAAAACGATGAGACTTAGATCAACTATTTCTTCAAATAACAACCACTTCGAGTGGGAATGGTTTGAAATCTAGATTAGATTAGAGGAGGAGCGAACATCCGACCTCGCATGCACCTTGACCTAAAGATCTATTGTGCATCCCCGCGCTGTTTATCAGGCAATATTGTCCCAATAAATTTTACAATGGTGCAGCTGGGATTTTGTTTTGGGGGGCTGCACATCGAACGAACAGCGGGATGGATGTATGATAGCTATAGGTTGTTGGTTATATAAAAAAAATCAAATTCAATATGAAAAATTATCTATAATTCGGAGATTGAACTTAAGATCGAAGTAAATATTAAAGATAATAAAAATAAATAAGTTTGAATATTCAGTTTTTTTTCATATGTTCCTAGGATATCTGATACATTCTCATTATTGAATTCAAAATTATAATTAATTTTCAACAGAACAGGCCTAGCCAATCTCTCACATCCCCATTCTTATATTGTAAGTTTTTATGATGTAGAGTGTCGCTCTAGGCGCAGACACATTCATTCATCAAACTGAAGTCTGATTCTGAGCTTCTTGAGTCGGTTCAGAGGTGGTGTACGAGGATACCATTTTCATTCCACACTCGACCCGACTACATCACACGATTGAGATCGTTTGAGCTGGCCAGCTTCGGGGACAGGCGTGCCAGGGGGGACATGTTAGTGACGTTTAGAGCGATGCACAATTTTTTTGGCGTGGATCTTCGGCACTTGTTCACGTTAAATAGTAACAATCTTCGTGGCCACAACTACAAATTGGCCAAACAACCGTTCAAGACCACTTGCCGGATGAATTTTCTTTCCAACAGGGTCTTGTTTGGAATCGTCTTCCGACTGAGGAAGTGAACGCGACTTCTGTGAACGGGATTAAAAACTGGTATGATCGGTGGAGAGACAGTTTTTCTGAACAAATTATAAATTGTTTTTTTCTTACTTTTGTTATGTTTAGGTGTAGGTTACTAGTTTGTAAGCAGAAAACTTTTTTAATTTAGTGTTTTAAGTGCATAGGTATTTACCTCCATTTTTATTGTATTATAATAGTAATGATAACCTCCAAAGATTCGCATCTGTGGCGGCCTTGGCATGACGGAGGTTGGTTTGGAGGCACTTGATAGTTGGAAACTCCACGGCTTACCCATTTCCAGGGAATATGTTGCCTGTCACGCTCCTGCTAGCCTAGAGGAGACCTTCCATCTTTCCATTGGCCCTTCACTTAAGCCGTTGTGTTCTTGGGCTCTTCCTTTGCCCTGATTGGAGTTTGTACTACTTTCTTTGGAGCCGGCTTAGCAGTCGCCTTGGTCAACACCGACCGGTCCCAATGAGGCAGGAGCGGGAGCCACGGCACCAAAGCCCACAGGGACTACGTCATTGACAGCGGCAGAGCTCTGTTGCTCAATGTTTGTTTCACCCAAAATTTTACGTTGCCTAGTCTGTAATTGACCATGTAATCTAGCGCTCCTAGGCCATCTAGGCAGTCTAACGAGAATACTCTCTCGGAAATTCTACCCTATATCTCCAACCTTCAGCAGTCTCCACTGAGTGGTGTTGAGACTCGGATTTTGTTTGTCAATGAAGGTCCTGACTTCATCTACGATGTATTCCAAGCTGTCCGGGAAAAAAGGCAGTGGCTACCGCCGTACCTGGGATGCCGTGGACCTTCATGTGAGGTAGTTTCAGTTCTTATTCGGACTTCACCCTGCTGTAGCTTGATTATCACAGTTTATTACCATGAAGCCTGGTAAAAATACTACGTTCCTGAAAATGGGAACTATATTGTCCTGACGCCCCAGAATTGAACGAGCCACTTCCTCCTCCAGCTCGGTCCTCTACCGCTAGGTTTTTCTTGGGATATTCGACTTGGAGAAGTCCCACCTTTACCCCCTCAAGCTTCCCGCTGTAGGTGTTTTTGGCGGTCTCGTGGCATCTCAAGAGGTCGTCTTCTGTCGGGGCCCCCTTTAGGGGCTGCTCGCTCGATTGACGGTCTTTTCGTGCCCTGCTCCGCTTCATTGACGTCGATGGTTGATTGATCCCGATTGGGATGATTGATTGAACTTGATTGGGACCTGCTCGGGTGGCCGACGGTTTTGGTTCTTTGGTCTTTGCTCTCTTCTGAGAATTTCGATTGGGGGTTGACTCCTCAGACCTGACCCGCTTCACTACAGGAGTAGGTTATAGGGTCTCCCGTCGCGCAATGGTGAGCTTGCAGACAAGGGCGTACAGAGAGGATCATAACAAATTATTTTCCTATAAATAAATGTGTTATTGGATTGTCATTACATTCCTATTGTAATTTATATTGAATCTCCGTGTTGAAACATGAATATGGCACATCAAAAATATCAAACTCAGGACCGTCTCTAGTGGATAGGCAGGGTAGGCAGTCGTCTACGGCGCCAAAGTATACCGAATGAGGTTAAATTCAGCCAGAAACAACTGGATGCTAATCCAGTCTAAATGCTAATATTTCGGTTACTATGCAACTTATGATTTTTATTCCATATTCATTTTCACAACACAATCGGCGCAGGTCAACCGGCTTGAAAGAACTAAATTGCAATTCCGACAAAGCAGCCGGAGCCGATTGCCAGCGCCGATAAGTTTCAATCGGCTTGCACTGTGTTACCGCTAATTCATTATTACCTATAGAACAATTTATAAAACTTACCAGCGCCGGTCAGTACCGGCTACCGGGAAGCAGGTTACCGGCTTCCACTGTGTTTGTATCCATAGATTCGAACTGTGTAAGATTCATTGAAACTATGCATCTACAGGGTGTTTCTTAAACATGCGGCAAAAATTCAGGGGGTTGTTCCTTGGACTATTCTAAGAATATTTTGTCCTTTGATGATTTTTGAAAAACCTATTCGTTTCGAAGATATAGGGGAAACAAAATTTCAGATAATAACATTTTATTATGAAAAATTACATGAAAATTCAACTCAACCTACAAAAACTGTTGAAAATGACCACCTCTAGCCAGCATACAAGCATCCAATCTTCTCCTCATTGACTGCCGAACCCTTTCAAAAACACCAGGATCATTTCTTATTAAGTTACACCCAGCAATGATCCGATTTCGCAAGTCTTCCATATTTTCTACTGGAGTGGTATAAACTAATGATTTTAGATGGCCCCATAGGAAATAACTGGCAGTTTTTAGTAATTGGAATGTTGTTGAACAAATTTAAAAATAAATTGTACCTACTTAGTAAACACAGTGCGGTACGCATTTTTATTTAAACTATTATTAATTTTAAAAATATGAAAAATGTTGTTCGCCCTGTCTCTTCGAAACAAAGAGGTTTTTCAAAAATCATCCAAGGACAAAACATGCTTAAAATAGTCCAAGGAACAACCCCCTGAATTTTTGCCGCATGTTTAGGAAACACCCTATATAAACAGAACAATTATCGCAGTGCTATTTCGCTTCCTACAATGCAATTATCGTAAGTAATTGCATCAAAATTACCCTTAATTTTGCATGACAGCGTGTTGTCATAAAACTGCACGAGTTCATTTTCATTTTTGGAGAAAGAGCCCTCCACCTTCGGTGTCAGGCGCATTCGAATTAAAAATAAATAAATAATGGTCTATCTGCATGATTGTTTTACTCCATCAACTCAGCAGAAGAATCTGAAACCCGAATTCAATCCATATATGTAGTTCATCATTTATCCATTAGAATTCTGTAGATTACATTCCACGTTTCCTAAACAATCTATTCTAATCTATCTATTCGAATTTGAATTAATAAAAAATAACACTTAAAACATTTTTCCTTCCTCAAAATACTTTTTATAAGAAAGTGTGCAATGTTCCACACTGAATCTCCGAATACAAATTCACATGTAAATAAAATTCGGCAACATTTAGCAAAGGGAACGCCGACAAGCCTATTGAGTACATGTGAGCTGTGTGAAGCTGGCACTCCCAAATGCGAATTTTGGGATCAAAAATTCAGGTTCGTTTGTCCAACGAAAGTCCACTTTTATTCTCGCAATAATTTCATTTACCAACCACAGAAACCAAAATATCGATCATTCGAAATTACGGGTTTGAAGGCACCCCCAAATGCGAATTTGGGCTAAAAATTTTTGGATGCACATGTGGTTTTTAGCGTAACTCGTAAACAGTGCGATATCAAGGTATTTATGAGGAGTATAGCATAATGCGGTTTTCGATGTTAATTAAATTTTCCTATATTCCTTCCAGTTGTTTCTGGCTGAATTTAACCTCATTCGGTATACTTTGGCGCCGTAGACGACTGCCTATCCACTAGAGACGGTCCTGAGTTTGATATTTTTGATGTGCCATATTCATGTTTCAACACGGAGATTCAATATAAATTACAATAGGAATGTAATGACAATCCAATAACACATTTATTTCTAGGAAAAGAATTTGTTATTATCCTCTCTGTACGCCCTTGTCTGCAAGCTCACCATTGCGCGACGGGAGTTCAAGAATTGGTCAATGATTCAATTTATCATTATTCACGCTGTCATGCAAAATTATCGGTAATTTTGATGCACTTGTGCAATTATTTCAATTACGAAAATTCATATAAATTAGGTAAAGCAGGGCGGCGATATTTTATTTTGCCGGGACGCTAAAATATCTGGCGGCGGTCCTGAACACTAGAAAATTTAACGAATAGATGTTGCCAGCTCGGTCTGACTCCACTGGAAGCACTCAGCTATATGCTGATTTGAGGCCCCCCTTCAGGAAATAAGGCAAAAACTATTGGATACTCTCATGGCAGCTAACGTCTGGAATAATTTTAAATTTCATTTATTAATGTGGTTTGAATTTGCCTCCAGAGCATCAAATTCAGATTTATTTATTATTGTATATCTACTTAAAATAACAAGATTGATTGTGTAGTACTCCTTTAGAGTGGTTAATGTAGAACGAAAAGTTAAAAGGAGGACCAACTATGAGCATGACTATAAAAAACACAAGGCAAAAAAATGTATTACAATTATAAAAAGAACTTTGATTTAAAAAATTGACACTAAAAAATAAAATAGGGCCTAATACAATAATAAAAAAAGATTACAAAATAAATCATAATTATACTGGTTGTTCCAACGAGAATTTGATGACCCCCAGAACTCAGAAACGAACAATTTTCAGTTTTGAGGGGTATTTTATCATGAGTTTGTTCCGAAAAAACCACCCCCACGAAAGTGGCATGAACCCCCAACATTTTTGAATAGGGAAAAATATCGAATGTTAGTTAGTTTGAAAGTTGTTTATGTTGTGTGCACAACACAGTTAAAATTTTCAAAATCGGTTCACTATTCACGAAATCATGTAATATTGAACTTACCGTCAAAAGGTTATGTTGAACAGACAGTTACACCGCCAAAACTCAAGAACCTAAGAGTTTTGACGAATCAAAAAATATTTTTTTTTAGCAATTTGGGTTGCTGTTAGAGATACCTTCTGATAATGTTCAATATCAAATTGCTTAAAAAATTACCGAATTTGAAAATTTCAACTAGGATGATCAGAAAACAAAAAAGCTTTTTAACTAAAACACGTCTGCCATCTCTTTTCTATTGAAAAAAAGGAATTCGGATTTCTCGGAAAAAGAAAAAAATGCCGCCCTCCAATATTTGCTGCTTCGGCAAATGCCGGTTTTCCTGCTTCTATAGAAGGAGCCCAGCAAACCTGTGTTTTGTCCTCAGAATTATTTTAACTCTGCGTATGTATTATTGTATTCAGCTAATACACTGCGTAGTTTTTTTAAACTAAAATTTATTGAATCATAATGCATTCCTATCTATTCATTCACACCTCATGTATATTATTTTCTTCTTAACAATCCTTAAATGAATAAATTTTTTGTTCTAGTTTGAAATTGTTAGTTTTTTGTTGACAAATAGATAGATGTTTGTTTTAGATTTATGAATGTTATTATCAAATTTTTTCATCGCTCGCTAGAAAATCACTATTATCCTATATTAATTTTTTGTATTCTGCAGAGTTGGCTTATGTTATGACGTCAAATTGGGTCTCTCGCATTTTGGCTAGCGACGGCTTGATCAAACTCAATTTTTGGATACGCCACTGATTAAAAAAAAAACGAAAATAGGTTCATGAAATAACCGTAAAATCATGTTTATTATAAAATATATTTAACATAATAAAAAACAAAAAACCAGAACATATGATTTTATTTACACATTATAGAATTAGTCTTCTGTTTTTCTTCTTGATTATATCCACTACTTCAACGGCATTTAAATCTATTCCATAATGAATATTCATCAGAGCCAATCCGTTCCGTCTGTTTTCACTCGTTGTGATTCTTAAGTGACACCCAGTTGCAGAAACGTTCATTAAAATTCAATGCCAAATTTTAATCCTCCAATATGAGGAACTTATTGGCTACCTGCGTCGTTTAATGGAGGATTAAAATTTTGAGGCAGCATTAAATTTTAATAGACGTCCCTGCAACTGGGTCTTGAAAAAGTTCTTTCTGGGGTAGCAGAGACAACAGGTATAGTAACCAATACTTGCAGCAATTTTCGATAATCGGATAAAGGTTTCTACCGCTCATGTCCAAGCATTCCGAATTCCCTCCGATCGGAAGGCATTTGACGATTCTTAGAATTTGCATTGCCATTTTCTTCGAGCAACACTTTCGCTCCTTCATAGAGCCACTCTTCGTCAACATACCATTGATAGTTTGATAATTGGTACTACCGATTATCAAACTATCAATCGATAATAAATTAGTAGGATCCAGACTCAGATGCAGTACGAATATTCGCATTTGCCGCGTTGGTTTGTGAGAGCCTTTAGTCATAGTATTATGACGTTAGATTATCACTATCTACCAGGGCCTCCTATCCGCCACCAGAGGATACGCTCAGTAGGCACTCAACCCACTAGTTAAAATGGAGATGGAGTACAGCCCTTAATGGTTTCAATCAAGATAGTGTCCATATTTGTATCAAAATGCAAACCAAAAAACTGAAGCCGTTCATCGTTCTGCCCTTGGGACATTGTTTTGCTACAGTGGCCGATTTATTCCTTCTTATTGAGAAGCAAGCCCGAAATAAATTTTGGATATCCTTATCCTAGCTCAAAATCCTACAAGTACTAGAAGAGCAGGAAATGCATTGAATGTTTCGCATCTTAAGGTCTTTCGAATATTGAAATCAGAAACATTGCATCCTTTTCATTACCAAGACATGCAAATATTGGAACAAGGATATGCGGGAGATGGATACCATAGAAGTTTCTGTCGTTGGGCACACAGTAATAGAAGAACGATTACTCGTATTCTATTCACTGATGGCGTCAATATTCTCGAAAGAAGGAGTATTCAATAACAGAAATCGTCAACTATGGGCTGAGAATTATCTACATGTGAAACATTACAAAAATTCACAACATAAATTCTCCATAAACGTTTGGTGTGTTGTAATTAATAATAAACTATGGGACTGCGCATATTCGAAGGAAGGTTAACAGGAGAAATCTATTAAATTTTTTTTTAATCTATTTTTGCTCCATGGCTAGAGAAATTTGATATCAGAGGGATTCACTTTCAACATTATGGTGCAGGTCCACATCGTTTCATAGAAGTTGTCCAATATTTGAATAACAACTATCCAAACCGATGGATAGGAAATGATGGCCCTGTGGCCTGGGCACCAAGGGCACCGGATCTAACTCCCCTCGATTATTTTCTGCGGGGTTATTTGAAAGATGAGATACAGGGTTATTCACCGGGATGGCCTATTAGACGTTTATGGAAAACTTATCATAATTTTGAGCTGAAAATTTGCATATTGGGGTTTGAGACAATGATCTTTCTCCCTAAAATATTTTCAGATCTCTACAAGTTTCGGTTATACCGGAAACAGACTACTACTTCCTTATTTCAAATGGCACATCCAGTATATAATTGCATCATTAGATAGTTTTTTTGATGGCAATTTCGGCAATATGCCATACCTTGGGTAAAAATTCAACGGTTCATGAGTAATTGGGATTCTTATGAAAAAAAAGTTGGCGATGAGGACTCACCAGTTTTTTTAATATTTCAGCAGAAAAAGCTTTCTTCGAAACATTTTTTTCTTTTTCGATTCCGCAAATACGTAGTATTATAAGACTGTTTGCCGTTGAGGCCAAAAATGTACAGGGTGTTTATAAGAGGATCATGAACTTGGACAACTCAAATTCATCAAAACTCAAGATTTTCAAATTAGAACCTATATTTTTTTTTATTTTAGTCGATACTACAACCAAAAGTAGTGGGGGTTACTTGAGCAAACCCTATACCTAAAATGAGAACTTTAAAAGTTATCGAGGAAAAACTTTAAATGAGGAAAAACCGCTATTTATAACTGTGTGGAGTAGTCTGCGATTTCCGAAAAACTCAAAAAGAAACTAAAATTCGATGTTTTCATAACTAAATTTGACATATCAAGAATTGTAATGAATTATTCGTAATTGAAAATTGTATTGGTTTATGGATTTCTCAACAATCAAAACGAAAAATTGATTAAAATTCATGAAATGTAAAATTTAGTTATCCAAACATCGAATTTTAGTTTCTTTCTGTGTTTTTTAGAAGTAACATACAGTTATTAACACAGTTATAAATAGCGGTTTTTCCTCATTTGAAGTTCTTTCCCGATAACTTTGAAGTATTTATTTTAGGTATAGGGTTTGCTTAAGTAATACCCACAATTTTTGTACGTAGAATCGACTGAATAATAAAAAATATTGGTTCTAATTTGAAAATCTTGAGTTTTGATGAATTTGAGTTATCCAAGTTCATGATCCTCTTATAAACACCCTGTACATTTTTGGTCCAAGCCGAAAACAGTCTTATAATGTAACGTATTTACGGAATCGAAAAAGGAAAAAAAAAATTTCGGAAAAAGCTTTTTCTGCTGAAATATTAAAAAAATGTGAGTCCTCATCGCCACCTTTTTTTTCATAAGAATCCCAATAACTCATGAACCGTTGAATTTTTACACAAGGTATGGCATATTGCCGAAATTGCCATCAAAAAAGCTATCTAATGATGCAATAATATACTGGGTGTGCCATTTGAAATAAGGAAGTAGTAGTATGTTTCCGGTATAACCGGAAGTTGTAGAGATCTGAAAATATTTTAGGGAAAAAGATCATTGTCTCAAACCCCAATATGTAAATTTTCAGCTCAAAATTATGATTAGTTTTCCATAAACGTCTAATAGGCCATCCCGGTGAATCACCCTGTATATGCCATTGAGAACACTTCACTGACATAGGCGAAATGAGGGGATTTTAGGGACAGAATCCCCTCATTGATTAGAATGAAATAAAAAAACTTGTAAGTAGCATTTAAAAAAAATCATTAACAATTGAAAGATTTTGCTTTTTCAAAGAGGAGGTAACCCCTCATGTTTCAACTCTAGTTACGCCAATGTTCACGGCAGGGGCGTATCCAGGATCCAGGTGATGTTTGAGGGGGGCCACAGAAAGGCACGGCTCATATAGGTCAGCAAAATAGCGGAAATTTTTGTTGGTACCTATACTGGGTCAAGTGTTTCCAAAATTTTTGTAGGACAAACACAAGTTCAAAAAAATTTCACATATTTCATAAATACATATATGTAAATTAATTCCATAAAAAAACTCAGGCGCAAGAAAGTATAAGGTGTAGTAAAAAGAAAACCATTATTTTTGCATAAAGAACAAGGCTTCAATTACCATAGTTAGAATAATCCAATTCGGGTCAAATATGCGCTATTTCGTTCGATAACTACAGTTCCAAGTTAACAGTTGTGCCTTAGGGGAACAGCTCTTCGTAGATAATTCCCTGCCAATCTCACACACAGCAAAACCTTCCTGACCGTTTCCGAAGGCTCACCGCGTTTCGACCACGACCGTTTCTGCTTGACGTCATAAATGATACACTTTTCATCACCAGGTACCGATCGTTTCAAAAATGGAGCGATTTGTTGCGATTCTGCAGTAGAAGTTCGGTCCATGCTGCTTTTTGCGTTAGTTCGTGTGGTATCCATACATCTAGCATCTTCTTGAGGTCAGCCTTATGCAACTAGTGTTCCAAACGGTTTATTGGGCACTCTCAAGCTCTTGAACAATTGAAACAGCACTCGACATGTCCATGCTTTTATCGATATTTTCGACAATTGGCCTAAGAGCCGCCGCCAGACATTTTAGCTCCCAGGCGAAATGAAATTTCACCGCCTCTGTTATTCCTCTCAGGAATCTTTTTATTTTATATGAAATCGTATTTTTAACCTCAAAATCACCTTGTCAAATTTATCAAAACGTCCGGCATTGTTTAAAAGCATGACGTTATATTTTTAAATCAAAAAAACGACGTAGTTTTTAAAGGTGCAAAAAGTGTTATTAACTGACTTTGCGCCCCTATGATTTGGCGCACCGGCAGAATGTGCATGTTGCATCTTTGACATCGAAATTACCGGAATGGAATCGACGAAACCAAAATTGCACGTTATTGGCTATTACAGTATCAGGTCCAAAAACACTATTTACATTTTCAGCCGCCTGGCTGGTATTTTTGTCTTTATCTAAGAAAAACTATAAAATATAGCGTATTTCCTTTCTGCTAGTTTCCATCTTTGTGGAGCGCTCAAACTTAACTGAGTCAACTCAGTACAAAACTATCAAAATGTTTTTGTAGTGCGAAATCTCATCTTTCTAACGCCATGAAATGTGAAACCTGATCGGACTTGTACAACGCGAGATACGGATAACTAAAGCCATCTTTCAGAAAAATAATGAATTCCTTTTTACAACACCTTTTAAATAAAAACATATTGTGAAGAACTAGTAAGCCCTACGCCACTGCCTCTTTTAGAAGGTAGCGGACGCACCGAGAGCTCGATAGAAAGATCAAGACCCTTCTAGAGAGAGATGCCAGTGGTATATAACCAATCGAAGCCGCAGAAGAGATCAGTGTCGACGAAAACGGCGGCCAGTACCGTACTCAATTAGATATAAGTTGTGGAAATAAAATATTCTAGTTGTGGAAATGAATTAGTGTAATAAATCATCTGAAAATAGTTTAGTGTTAGCCAAAAATACCGATTTAATTACATACTATTCAGAAACTAGACTGGACTAGACGTGTGTGTATTACTGTGCAGATTAATAGCTGAAATTCTGGTAAATTACCATAAAACCTTACTATAACTTTTCAATTAGTGTTTCGAACTTCGCCAATAACCCTGTTAAATTTTGGATTTTTCGTTTACACAGAAACTGGGGGTCTAATTTATGATATAATTCATTATTATTGTTTACGTTTCTTTCTGTTTCGTTTTCGCGTTGGGTGACCTTGAGTTGCTCCCGCTGCACTGTGGACTCGCTGCTTCCTAAAGGTGCGTACCCCTGGTCCGGCTTGTCACCGTTATCTGTGGGAGTTGTCTCCGTCAGCTGAAATTAGCTGGTATACCGGGTATTCATTTTTCAGTTTTCAATATACTGTGTGTTAGCAGTGTGACTTGTCGGAATTCTGCGACACTATTCTATTTCGTGCTGGCATAACCTATCCTCCATTCTGTTTGTTATCCGTGGCCCTCTTGTTTGTCTGTTAGTCACCGGCTATCGGCCCAGCCGTTGTGAAGGGTGTCCCAGTTTAATCCTTTTAGCCAGTACGTTTTTGTTAGTGTTTGTTTGTTTTGTTCATAGTATATAACGTACACGTACACGAACAATATCAGCCCTGTGAAAAAACTATTTTTCTGGTGACAAAACTGCGAAACAAAATTTGGAATTTATATCAATGTGTTTATAAGTTAATAATCTATTCGATACCAAAAAAGAAACCAAGTGTGAAAGACCCATAAACAATAACAGAAGTAATAACCAATAAAAGTGCCAGGCTCGTGAAAAGGGGAGCTGAACAATACAAGTTTTTTTTTTTTTTGCGAGAGCGAGTGTGATTTGGATGAACCATAGGCGTGCCGGAAATAGATCATTCGAAGGATGGATAAACCAGAGGTTACCATAAAAGACGTCTACATACTTATAAAAGAGGTAAATGTAAATCTTAGTCAGAGAATCGAGAGAATTGAAGAAGTTACAAACAATTTATCAACGGCTATATACGCAGAGGTTGAAACTGTCAAAACTAAAGTACACTATCTTGAAGAAGAAAATAAAGAACTGAAAAACCTATTGTCTAAGATAGAGAAAAAGACTGTCGCTAACAACCTGATATTTTACGGTATACTCGAAGATCCTGAAGATCTCCCAGAAAATCTAGAGGAGAAAATTAGAGAACTGGTAGTAAACAAATTGAAGGTTTCTCTGGAAAAGACAGAAATAAATAATATATTCAGATTGGGAAAACGAAGCAACCATACAAGACCAATCCTACTATCCCTCACAACCTACCTTAAAAAACGGGAAATACTGAAAAACTGCTCGAAACTGAAAGGAAGCAAGATATTTGTGAGTGAGGAGTTGCTTAAGGAAGAATTGAAAGAAAGAAAGATATTACTAGAAGGATTGAAAGAGGCGAGAAATAACTCTCAGAAAGCAAATATAAAGGGAAATAAACTGATTGTAGAAGACAAGATATACTCAGTTGCCGAAGTGAAAAATACCCTCAGAAATCCTAAAGACGATTTTTCCAATATATCAACAAGAGAGACTTCAAGTGAACCACCCACACCCTCCCCGAAGAAATACGAAATAGAGGAAGAAATTATAATACCAACACAACCATCACAGGTCGAAACCAAATTAGCAGAAGGATCCAAGTACAGGAACGAAGAAAGAGTTGGGAGAGAAAAACAGAAAGTACAGTCGTATAAAACCCACCAAGTATCAACGAATGACACGCCCAAAAAATCAATGGCTATAACTCGGACACTAAGAACACAGAAAAAACAGTAGTTACATTATTCACAGGTACATTTTTTGCATACATGATTTTTCTTTTTTTTTTTCCGTTTGTGTTTGTTTATGTCTGAATATGGGCCAATACATAAGAGATTTCAGAATAGACTCGATAAAAACGTTTACTCTGAATAAACCCGATGAATGCAAAACAGTTTTGAAACAAAACGAAAAAAATCCAAATTTTAAAATTATTCATAATAATATTCGCAGTTTAAATAAGAATATTGATGACTTTAAAATAATGTTGGAGGAATTGGGCTCTGATTTCGATTGCGTTGTACTAACTGAGACCTGGCAATTACTGGACCCTTGTATATATCGTATACCAGGGTACAAACCAATTTACAACGAGGGGGGATATAATCAAAATGATGGAATAATGATGTATATAAGGGAAGATCACGTATTTGATAGCGAAATTGTTTCGATAGAAAGAGTTAAATTTCTCAAAACAAAGATAAAAATCGGGAAACGAAACGATATACTTGTCACTAGCTGCTACCGATCACCTTCAATGAGCATTAATGAATTCAACCAAATCTTAATCAGATACTTTGAGAATATTGAAAAGGAGAAATATGATTTTTATCTCTTCATAGGCGACATAAATATAAATTTGTTAGAGGAAGATGACAACGCAACCGAATATCTCAGTATATTGCATGAACTTGGGTACATATCCAGCATCAACGATCCCACAAGAATACATTATAACCAAATATCTTGTATAGATCACATTTTTATCAAGAGTAAATGGAATATACTGGATATGACAATACCCATTGTTCTGAAAAGCGACATCACCGATCATTTCACAACTATACTACAAATTGTTATGGACTACAAAATAACAAAAAGGGGGTATGAAATGGGATACAGGGAATTTATGAATGTTGGAAAGCTGAATGATACATTGCAACTGGAAAACTGGGAGTCTGTATACTCAACAGAAGATCCCAATTTGGCTATGGAAAACTTTATTGATGTTCTAACAAGAGCTATTGAACAATGTACTGAAAATAAACAATGCTCTAGGAAAAACACAAAATTTGCACCATGGTTGACGACTGCTCTATTGAAGTCCATCAACCAAAAAAACAATTTGTTTGCGGAACTACACAGAAACCCGTACAACGAACAATTGAGAAATTATTACAAAAGATATAAAAATAAACTCACCAATTTAATAAATATAACCAAACGCGACTACTACAAACGACAAATTCAGATCAACGTGGGCAATAAAAAAAATCTCTGGAATATAGTGCAGGATATCAGTGGCAAGAAACAATCAGACAAACAAATACAGGGTATAAAAGATGAAAATGGTGAATTACTGAACGAAAATATAGATATTGCGAACGAGTTCAATAATACATTCATTGAAACTGGTAAAAAACTTGCTGAAAAAATCAAAAGAAATCCGAAATTCAAATCAAACACTAAAAGACTAACAAATTCCATAGTTATCCTTCCTACCGACCCGGCTGAGTTGAAGGATCTTATTAATGACCTGAAAAACAAAAAATCTGTAGGTGAAGACCAAATTCGAGCTGAAACACTAAAACAAATTGCAGGCAACATCGTAATCCCTCTTGCTTATATCTTGAATCGATGTATAGATAAGGCAATATGGCCAACTTGTTTCAAAAACTCAGTTGTCATTCCAATACATAAAAATGGGGATAAATCCGCTGTTTCCAATTATAGGCCCATTTCACTGATAACGAATCTATCAAAAGTATTCGAAAAATTATTAAAAGAAAGACTTATATCTTTCATAAATAAATACGGCCTGTTTTCTCCCAGACAATTTGGCTTTAGAGAAAAAATTTCCACAGAAGATGCTGTACTACATATCACAGAGAAAATACACCAAGCTCTTGAAATGGGAAATCCATGTTTATGCTTATTCATCGACCTAAAAAAGGCATTCGATACTGTCAGCCATAAACTGCTCTTGGAGACATTAGAAAACATTGGAATAAGAGGAAATGGTAATAAGCTCATGGAGAGCTATTTGGATAAAAGGACCCAGAGAGTAAAAATTGGTGATGTCTCAAGTGACTCAAAAATCATAGAGTATGGAATACCCCAAGGAACAGTCCTAGGACCAGTGTTATTCAACTTGTATGTAAATGAGCTGTTCTCAGTTGCTAGTAAAGGTGACATCATAGGATATGCTGATGACACTGTTATTTTTTATCAGGCCCCCACGTGGCAAGAAATAAAAAGTACTGCAGAAAAAGACTTCGAATTTGTCAAAGATTGGTTTGATGACAAATTATTAACAGTAAATTTTGAAAAAACCCACGTTTTACCTTTCAGTTGCAATAAATCAGGCGTCCCTCCTTTTCACCAACTAGAAATAAATACTGAGGGAAAAATATTGACATTAAAGTCCGTAACTGCAACCAAATACCTCGGAATATACCTTGACACACATCTCAAATGGGACTGCCATATAAAATATGTAACTAGAAAGCTCCAAACCATTTTGTATAAATTTAAATATCTAAACAATTACTTACCTATTGGAGAAATGCGATTGATCTATTTCTCCCTCGTAGAAAGTCATATACGTTACGGTATTACAGCTTGGGGTGGTGCGCTTAAAACACATCTCAACCAATTGGAGGTAATACAAAGACGGTTTCTGAAGTTGATCCTACATAAAAACTCTAGATATAATTCCAATAGCCTCTATAGAGAGTTAAAAGTCATGGATATCAGGCAATTGTTTTACCTTTGTGTGAATATGAAGTACCACTTCCAGAAAAATAAAGCTGAGATTCCTAACCATGAGCACAACACACGGAATCGAAATAAACACATAATCCCGCTTGTTACAAAATCCAAAACGCAAAGAGCATATTCCTATATCTCAATAAAAATGTACAATTCGCTGCCTGAGGAGATAAAAAATTGCAAGACCACACAGAATTTTAAAGGAGAATTAAAGAGGTACATATATGAAAATGAAAGAGAATGGTTCTCCCAACTCACTGAAATCTAATGTATATGTTCGTTATATTTCGTTGTATTTTATAATATTTTGATATGTTGTATTATATTGCATTTTATTGCAGTTTGTTATTGTGAGTTCATTGTGATGCTGTTTTTTTTTTTTTCTTTTCTTTTTCTTATATCTTTACGTTATGAATGTTTATGCTTTTTACACTTCACATTTTTATGATTCTAACATCTTACATATTAATATTTTTGCATATATAATTTACAACTTAACATTTATATTTATTTTTAATTTTAATACCTCATCACTGTTTTTTTTTTTTTCATATTTTTATACTTAAACAGTGAATCTATCTGTCTTTTGTAATGGGAAACAAGTGCTTTGCACTTATCTCTAAACCACTTTATTCATATCCGAAATGTAGCCATTTCTTCTTTGTAACCATATTATTGTTTATTTATTCTGAATAAAGTTATATTATTATAATTAATCGAAAAACCTAACAATATGATCAAATATTAAAAATTTAATGACAAATTCTATTTCTCTCTTATTTTTTTGACTAGCGTATCTTTGTATAATATTTTCCACATTAAGACTGCTGCAAATGGTTCTATGTATATGCATTAATTCCAATACATTCAACCTGTCTTCAACCATTCTAAATCATATCCAATCTTTCACCCTTGTGAATGCCCAAGTGCCCAAGCATATTTTTCGATTTTTCTGGATACATTTTTATATTTATAAGGTCCCCGAGGGGGGGGGGGGGATGCCCCCTCATGGGAGCAGTTGCGGTACGGGATAGAAGAAAATTGCGCAGTTAGAAGAGGTAATCTCGATAATATTATTATTATTTGAACTGGGTTCGTTTTGCTTCGTTAAGCCTTCTGGGAACTGCGACCATGCAGATTTTTTGTTCACTACCCTACTCATTCATAGGGAGGTCGTCAACGACGTTAATAAAATTGACAACCTCCTTAGGGGCCTTGGCCGTTACCTCTTTGGTATCCAGGAGCGGCTTACCCATGTGAATGGTTCTTAGGCCAGCCAGCTCCGGACACTTGCATAACAAGTGTTCGGCCGTTTCTGCTTCCGATCCACAGATCCTGCAAATCTCGTCTGCTGACTTTCTTCCCATACGGTACAAATGATTTTTGTACCGACAGTGCCCCGTCAGCAGTTCCACCATCACCCGAAGCTCTGCTCGCGACAGCTTCAGGAGCTTTTTGGCGTAGTTGGTGAAATCTTCACGAATTTCTTTGCCTGAGCAAGTCTAGGGGTGTTAGTCCAGTGGATTGTCCTACTGTTCAACTCCCATAGCTGGACCGCAGCTTTGTATTGGTCTTTTCCTATCCCACAGAAAGGCTCAGGTCCAGCAGGTCTTAACCTTCTTCAACCCCACAATGCCCTGGTACCCATAATAGAGTCACCTCTGGCCAGTTGCTTTATGATGTTACGGCACTCCCAAGTCAGCAAAGACCCCTGACAACACGATTCCAGGGATCTCAGCGTGGTTTGGCTGTCCGTGGTGATGTAGATATGCGCCCCCTTGAGGTTCATTTTGAATCACTCCTGGGCGCATACATAAACAGCCATTATCTCGGTCTGTAGAATCGAGGGATCACTTCCCAGGGCTTTAGAGATCCTCAGTCTAGGTCCATATATCCCAATGCCGGTGCCCTTCTCTGTTTTTGATCCATCTGTGAACCATATGGATGACTTTTTGTCCAGACGATTTACGAGACTTATTGCACTAGGACGGTCATTTATAACCGTTTCAAAGAGAGTTTCAAAATCGAAAGTGGTTGGCATCACATCCGATGGTTTTGCATAGAGGTTTGAATCTAGTTGATTCAGTATCCTCATATGTCCAACCCAGTTTCCAGGTAGAAGCTTTTCATTAAGGTAAATTTTTATTACTTCCAGCAGGCTACATTTCCTCACGTGTAAATATAAGGGAGGCAAGTCTAGTATGACCTCCAGCGCTGCCGTGGAAGCTGTGCGCATAGCTCCTGTGACACCAATACACGCCAGCCTTTGCAGTTTCTGCTACCTGATGCGTGTGGTGACCTCCTCGGTTTTTGGCCACAATGCTAGAGATGCATAGGTGACAATAGGGCGTACCACCGCTGTGTATAACCACAGTACCATTTTCGGTTTCACTCCCCATTTCTTTCCAAAGAGTCTTTTGCATGCCCACATAGCCACCGTGGCTCTGGAAAGAGTCTTATCTATATGTTTCCCCCAGTTCAGTTTACTGTCCAGGATATTACCTAGATATTTACACTCACTAGAGAAGTGCAGAGTCTGACCCTTTAAGACCAGAGCTCTGAGGTCGAGATTCCTTCTTCTAGTGAACGGAATTATTGATGTTTTCGAGGGGTTGACAATAAGCCCCTCTTCCCCGCACCAATTTTCAATAATTCTGAGAGCAAGTTGCATTCGGCTACTTATTGGGCCCCCATGCTTGCCTCTAACAGTCACCACTATGTCGTCGGCATAAGCCTGGACGTTAAAGCCGCCTGTTGTAAGCCTCTCCAAGAGGCCATCCATGACCAAGCTCCACAGTAAGGGTGATAGAACCCCTCCCTGAGGGCATCCCCTGCACGTCAACACAGTCACTTCGGTTTCTCCCAGATAGGCTGTAACGGTTCGTCCTTTCAACATAGCTGATATCCACTTAACAGTGGAGGGTTCTATCCCTTTCCTTTTGGCTGAATTGCATATGGATGTATGTAGGGTATTGTCAAAGGCCCCTCCGATATCACCGAACATTGCAAGCAGAATCTCCTCTGCGTTGAGGGTGCCTTCCACCTCTCTAAGAAGATGATGAAGGGCGTCTACAGTAGATCTACCCGCCCTATAAGCAAACTGTTTGCTGTGGAGCTTTAATTTTCCCCTTATATTATTATCCATTATTTTCTCCATGGACTTCAGGAGAAAAGATAATATTAGAAATATGTAGAAATTGAAGAACTTCATTTCCAAAAATTCTTCTGATACTCCTCTTCTAATACTATATTATGAATTGAAATAGGTTTAAATTTTCTTCTTATTTTTCATATTAAGTAAATAGACCCACATTTTCTGAGAAAGTGAAATCATTTTGTTTTAAATTCAATTTCTAATTTCAAAAGAATTGACAGTTTGATCATGCATACCTCTAATTTATATTTTACGCAGCGTGTTACAAGACTCACTAGATGCTTAGGGTTTAAAAATGAAGTGAAGTTGAACAGAAAGCTATAAAACTCAAAATCTCAGCTGATAACATGAAATATTACAAAGAAAGAAATAAAAAGAAGTCCGTATTTTGAAAATGTAACATAAAAATGAATAATTCTTTCGTTTGCTACTTTTTTGAAAAAACTGTGCCATTCAAGGTAAAAATCGAAATAATTAGACTGAATTGTGTATTTTTCATGGCAATAACGATATTCTTCTAAAACGTGTAAAAAATATAGATTTCGAAATGAAAAATCCAATAATCTGAGTACTGACCTGGAAATATTGAAATTACATAAAACGTTTTGAAGGGTTGTATGAAGTGTACAAACCCACAAAATTCAAACAAAATCGGACTACTGATTCTAAAGTTATGGATATCAGAAATTTAGGCCAACATTCATAAATAACCCTGTATCTCCGAAACTAACAATCTTAGGATACTCAACCAGCTCAAAGATATAGGGTAAGGTCTGGGGGTAATTACTCCCCACTAAGGCACTAAGTCTTCCAAAATATACCATTTCAGAATTCTCGCGAAGACGAAGAATGAAAATGTTTTCATAAAAATGCCAAAAATGGAGGAATAATCATTTCACTTTTTTTTTAAATCTGCACGGTAGTAAAAAATGATTACATACTTTCATTGCACTACGAGCACGTCTACGTTCGAGATTTATTTTTTCCATTATCTATCCGATTTTTCGGCCCTTGTTTTGCCATCTGCTGTTTCTGCATTTGTCATAGTTAGGTATACACTTACCCGGTGTTTTTGTTTTTTTTTTTGTATCATTCTCGTCACGCCATTTCAATCATAGATTGAGGTCATATACCTTTGTATTTATCTATGATTTCAATACTGCAGTTGTCAAAGAACTGAAACCGAGTTATTTTTATCGAAAAATTGTCTGTGCTGTGTTGTAACGAGCGTTCTTTAAAATTCGTGGTCAAGAGTGCTGTGGAGAAATTAAAGTTGATTTTCTGTGAGTTTGAGTAGCGCTTAGCTTAGCTAAGCGCTACTCGTTGTAACAGCAAATCAACTCGAATTTCTCCACAGCACTCTTGATCACGAATTTTAAAGAACGCTCGTTACAACACAGCACAGACAATTTTTCGATAAAAATAACTCAGTTTCATTCTCTTTCTAAAGTTCTTTTCTGGTAAATCCTTCAGTTTTACTGGTAACTTGTTGAAAATTTTTGTGCCCCAGTAGCTAGAGATGTTCTGCGCGTTTTTATTTCTGAGTTTGAGGGGATAGTTTTTGCGCCTGGTGTCCCATTTCTCTGCATATGGCTTTTATTTTGGTATACAGGGTGTTTCCTAAACATGCGGCAAAAATTCAGGGGGTTGTTCCTTGGACTATTCTAAGAATATTTTGTCCTTTGATGATTTTTGAAAAACCTATTTGTTTCGAAGATATAGGGGAAACAAAATTTCAGATAATAACATTTTATTATGAAAAATTACATGAAAATTCAACTCAACCTACAAAAACTGTTGAAAATGACCACCTCTAGCCAGCATACAAGCATCCAATCTTCTCCTCATTGACTGCCGAACCCTTTCAAAAACACCAGGATAAAATGTTAATTGCTAATACATCACAAAACGAATTCAAATGAAAACCGTGTTTAATCTGTATTCCTTTACCATCTGCACTTATCAATTTTTAGTCAAAAAACTGGCCGTTTTTAGTAATTGGAATGTTGTTAAACAAATTTAAAAATAAATTGTACCTACTTAGTAAACACAGTGCGGTACGCATTTTTATTTAAACTATTATTAATTTTAAAAATATGAAAAATGTTGTTCGCCCTGTATCTTCGAAACAAAGAGGTTTTTCAAAAATCATCCAAGGACAAAACATGCTTAAAATAGTCCAAGGAACAACCCCCTGAATTTTTGCCGCATGTTTAGGAAACACCCTGTATATGTTTGAGACATTCTCGTATGAATAGTTATGGAAAGGTGAGTATACCATGCTGTACAAAAAAATTTTTACACGAATCTCTGCTTGATCGCTTGATGCCACTTCATGCATAACACGCAATGCTTTCTTTTTCAGAATGAAAACCCTTTTAGCTTGAGAACCATTTCTCCACAGAAGTGTATAAAACACACTCTGGAAATTTGAACAGTGCTTTAACCATTTCAGCAGTACCAAATCTCTTTAATTCTCTCAAAAGATAAAAAGTTTTCGACAATTTTCCACATACATGTTCCACCTGATCAACCCAACTCAATCTATTGTTCAGGATAACCCCCAAAAACTCTGCACTTCCTTGATTCTCTCTGCCTCCAAACGTCAACTGGACTGTTTTATCTGAAAATTGGGCGAAAACCATATTTAAATTTCTTTCAGGGCAAGTTCTTTCTTTTCTTCAAATTCACCCTTGCATTTCGAGTTCACTATTATAGATGTGTCATCGCAATATAAAGATAAACAGCTACAGATTGTGATGTTTAGGTCATTTATATGTATATGTCAAGAAAAGTATAGGCTATAATACGGAACCCTGAGGTACCCCATGACCTAACTCTTTTTCTGTTGAAATGATACCGTTCCAGTGAACTTTATGCGTTATATTTTTCAAATAGGATTCTAACAATTTGAGAACATTACCTCGAGAATCATAGGCATGCTTCTTTCTCAGAAGAATTTCATGCGAAACGCAATCAAAGGTTTTGTTCAAATCAAAGTTGATATTTTCTCGGATTCGCTATTATCTACTACATGAACAATGTTGCTCAAAACCTCCATGAGTGCATAAATGGTGCTTCGACCATGTTATTGCTATACCTATGTTGGTTTTTACTGAAATAACTTCTTTTTTTTCCATCCAGTTCAACATTCTGCTCTTCAAGACTGTTTCGAAAAAAAAAGCATGGTAGAATTGCAATTAGTCTGTAGTTATCACAGTTATTTTCATCCCTTTCACTTTTATAGATGGAAATCACTTTGGCAATTTTCAGTTCATCCGGAAAATAACCTTCACGAAAGCATTTGTTCACAATTATGGAGATTGGTTTAGAGACTTCCTCACCGATGCTCTTCAAAAAAGAAATGTTGTTAATATCACTACAAGGTTTTGATCTCAGGGATTTTATTTCATTTCCTATTTCCTCTTCTGTACAGTCGAATAGATAGCATGATTTCTCCTCTTACGTATTTTCTCAGTTTTTGGCATTTGTGTTGTGTTATGCGCTCTTGTTTTTAGTTCTTCAAAGATTTTTTTTCCTACTAGCGTTTCGGAAGTATTACTTTCCACACGCATTGACGTTTGTTCCAAATTCGTGCGGAAAAAAGCCCTGCTCTTCACTTTCCGCACGCATATGCATGCGGAAAGTGAATAGCAAGGGTTTTCTCCGCACGCAAATATTAAAGAGTCGCATCAATAATAAAATTTTGGCATGTCTCTATGCGCCAATCATAAAATTCAAACGTTTCTCTGAGCGGCTGAGCGCACAAAATAGTATATTGTGCAACAAGTGGAGAAAGTCCGACTTTTCTCGCGAGTGTGAAAGTTTGTGGCACGAGCCTGAAAGGCGAGTGCCGCGAACACACGAGCGAGAAAAGAACTTTCTCCACATGTTGCACACTATACTCTTCCTACAACTGCACAAATTCCAATAATTCAAGTAATGGACTTGATTCAAATCAAAATGGCCTTCGGACAGTATGTGCTAATTTATTGCGTTTCCATAGAAACAACTCAAAAGCCCAAATTCATTGGTCTACCAAGCGAGGCGTGGGCAAAGTGCAGTGAGGAATAATATTTCCCACAGTATGAGCAATGCATAGTTTTGAAATTGAGTAAGCTATGAAGAATACGCTACATTCCATAGCAGTTGTAGGAAAATATAATTCCTTACTACGTCAGTCAATATCACAATGAAAAAAAGTGTTTCATTTACGCTAGTAGGAAAAATATTGTTCCTATAACTCATGTGGAAAGTGACTTTTCCTACAACTGCTATGGAAAGTAGCGTATTCTTCACAGCTTACTCAATTTCAAAACTATGTATTGCTCATACTGTGGGAATAGTATATTATTCAACGAGCAGTAATGTTACATTACTGCCAGTTATAACCTACATTACTAATGTTCTTACTGCTACACAAATTTTGAAAATTTTTGTAAACTCCTTTATATAACATTAGCTCCTTGTCTTTTTGGAATGTATATAATATTTCATCTTCACTATCTGAATTAATCGTTTTCAGCAAAACATTCACAATAATTAGATATCAACTTAAATCGAAAACGTCCAAATTATTAAAGTGACATAACCTCGGACATTCCTCCCTTCAATAACAATAATAGAATGTTCCCTTTCGGCCTATCGAATAGAAGCAGAGAAGTATAGAAGCACAGATCCATCTTTTCCGATTTAATATAGTGAGTTATTGTAACTCACGCTGTTTGTTAATATATACTATTAATTGGTTGAAAGCAGTTGAATAATGAATATATAATTCAATAGGAGTAGATAAATATTATTCTCCACGGCATTTTGCCCACACCTCGCTTGGTAGACCAATGAAATTGGGCTTTTGAGTCGTTTCTATGGAAACGCAATAAATCAGCACATACTGTCAACGAAGTCCATTTTGATTTGAATCAAGTCCATTACTTGAATTATTGAAATTCGTGCAGTTGTAGGAAAAGTATAGTGTGCAACATTTGGAGAAAGTTCTTTTCTCACTCGTGTGTTCGCGGCACTCGCCTTTCAGGCTCGTGCCACAAACTTCTACACTCGCGAGAAAAGTTGGACTTTCCCCACTTGTTGCACAATATACTTTTTCCGCACTCGACAGCTTGACCGAACTCCGCTTCGCGTCGTTCGGTAAACTGGTGCAGGAAAAGTATCACTTTCCACACTTGTTAGGAAAATAACTATTCCAGTACTTATAAAGTGTTCATTCAGTTCTTCTGCTCGTAGTTTTGTATGAATGTTTATCTATTGGATTTTATATTTGGGTTATATAAATACAGAGTATTCACTAATACACAGATGATGATAATAATCGTTTATTCTCTAGACACTCAGTAAGTCTTAACTCTATCTCAAAAGCAAGTACAATTCACAAGGCAGAACGACCTGACAGAAGCCAGGTTAGAAGAGACTGTCACTCTAAAGTCTTATCCCCGACCTTCGCTCTCGACCACCGAAGGTCCATTCTTGTTTTCTCTCTCGATGGCCCTCGATGGCCTCGCCACGCGCAGACTCGTAGCGCCACCGCACGACATGCAATAACACTATCAAGTGTAGGGTTGGTTGTCTCTCTCGTAATCTGTTCGGATGAAGTAATATTCTAACACTCCCTCCCTTCATCGAACTACATCCAGCATTCTCCACTCCAAGTCTAATCTATAAACAGAACTCAATTAGTTTATACTCTAGTCCCTAGAAATACTCTGAAAACAAAAATTCAATGAGTTAGTATTAAATCATTAGTTTTTGAGTTAATCTCTTATGACCGTCTGATGGTTAAAGGTTTTGTAATTATGTCAGCCACATTCTCCTTGGTTGGAATCCATCTCACTGTGATTTTCTTTTCTTCAACACATTGTTTTATGAAATCACCATGTGTTTCAGCCATATGTCTTCTAAGTCCAGATTTCTCTCTATGTATTAGGTCGTCATCTAAACGATCATCAAATACCTTTAGTTTGTGATCACCATCTCTCTTGGTGCAGTCTCCAGCGGATTTGTTATCACACCAGACTGTTATAGGAAACATCAGTTTTCCTATCACAAATCTAAGTACCTTGTCAAGAATTATTAATTCTTGATAGGCATTATTCATGGCTAGGTATTCGGCTCTACAAGTGGACAATGTGACATAGGTTTGATTATGGCTTATCCAAGCTATTACATCTTCAAACAATCTAATAACATACCTTTCAGTTGATGACAAGTCGGTATGGTCTCTAAATGTTGCATCGGTAAATGCCTCTTAGTATTCAGTTTGAGCGGTGAATTTAAGACTTAAATTCACAGTACCTTTCATATACCTGACGATTCTCTTTACACCTTTCCAATCAGCTTCGGTCGGCTTCATTTGTTTTCTCGTTAAATAGTTAACAGCAAACGTAGTGTCTACCATTTGATGGATACATTAAGCTACCAATAGCTTCTCTATAAGGAACTCTTTTCATCTCTATAAGGAACTCTTTTCATCTCTATAAGGAACTCTTTTCATCTTTATAAGGAACTCTTTTCATCTCTATAAGGAACTCTTTTCATCTCTATAAGGAACTCTTTTCATCTTTAGTTTATCTGAGTCATCTTGTAGATTCTCCGATTGATTTCTCTTAATCCTATTTTCAATCTGTCTGGTTACCATAGGAGTATTTTGAGCATTGCAGTCATTCATATTTAATCTATCTAATATATTCATGGTATAATTTGATTGATTGATTTATATACCTCTCTTCTCGGTTTCTCTTTATATTTATATCATTTCTCCTCCATGTATATAAACAAGTCCATGTATATCATTCTCTGAACCAAGTTTCTGGATCTCTTCAGTGAATCTCTTATTACATCTCTTTGGACTTATCTTCAGTCCATATAGGGCTTTCTGGAGTTTATATACATAAGATCGTTTGATCTCATTGTCAATGTCTACTCCATCAAGGATCTTCATATAGATCTCCTCTATAGTGCCATTTAAAAAGGCAGGTTTTTACTTCTGATTGACAAGCATGTAAATCATACTTATTTATTATTGCAAATGTAGCTCTAATTACAGGAAGTCTAATGTCATAGATATTTTTGACCTTAAAGCCTCGTATGACTAATCTTACTTTGTATCGTATAAGACCATTTGCCTCTAATTTTCTCTCGAATACCATTTCGAGTCTATAATGTTTGCCCGTTTTCCAGATATTTGAAGATTCCTTTTATCTACCAAAATCCAAACCTTATTTTGTATCATGGAATCAATTTCTTCTTTTTATAGCTTTCTTCCATAAGTGGCCTTCTCTAGAATTTATAGCTTCCTTGAATTTTATCGGTTCTCTATTTAATGAAGAAATAAGACAAAGCCTCACATCTTCTTCTTTATCGGTTTTCTCATATTTACCTAAAATAATAATATTAATAGTTGATCTTTATTGATAACTAGTTATCCAAAGGCAATCGACCGAGGTCGTTCAGCCCAATTTCTAAAATATTATTCTCCGAGTAATTAAGAAACCTTGCATAGCTTACGTCCTTTACGATTTTTTTTAAGTGTAGCAGGGTATTGGCCTTTTGATCGGCAGTTCCCTTATTTCGGCTCTTTCGAGTTTTTCATCCAATCCCAGTCGATTATATTTTCCTGGGTCTGTAATTTTTCTTAAGTGTCATCAAGTTGTTTATTTCTATAAACATCTTTGTAGGCAAGTTTCTTGTTAAATCTCACATGTAGCTCGAGCTTGAATGCCACGTCAAGTATCCTGTAGCGGTATAACCCACTAGGACAGCTTTCAGGGCACATTATCCAAATTTCAAGCTGGGTTTTGGAATCTTAATGTATGCGAACATCGCAATACATAATAATACTTACAAATACTTCCAATACATCCAAAATCTCTCAATTTGATCAAAGTGGCATTTTGCATTTGGTGCAAACTTTGTCAACGGTGTTTGATATCTGATAGACTTGTGTGTTCTGTTGTACACATCTATAGATGCATCAATACCAATCTCCCACATACTCTTAGGTAGTCTGGAATCAAAAATGTATGTACGAACCTTCTTTTGGATCGTCGAGTTAAACCTCTCCGCTCTCTCATTCTCTGTATTTTCTCTACTCAGTACTTCTGGGAATTTCCTTTCGGTAAATCTGTACCTTAATCTGACCTGATATAATATACCTTCTCATTTTTCTCCAACAAGTTTCTTGTTGATATTAAGAATTTCTTCAATGCTTCAGCCAACTCATCTTCTGTTTTAATGGATATGCTTTAGCAAGTCTCCAATAGTCTTCTATGTAGACATTAATGAATCTTTACTGACCTGGATGAGATGGTGGTTTAATAAGTTCCATCGTGTCAGTGTGTGTCAACTTGTTGTTTCTCAGCTCTCATTCTGTCTCTTTAAAATGTAATTTTTCCATTGTCGATATGATACATACTTCACGTTCTAAGTTTTGGAGTGATTCCAAGTTATCGATCTAAATTACCTCTCTACTGATATGACTGCAATCCCAATTTTTCTTGTTGCTCAGATTGTGTTTCATGTGTTTTGTCAGTTGAAACTTGTGAACTTTCTCTTTAGGTGAAAAGATGAGATTATATTACTTCTCCCTCCCAATCGCAGATTCTGGTTCTCCCTCCGAACCTAATAACTCGTTATTGGAATGTGTCTGCGATTGTAAGCTCATCTCATCTTCTTCGCTTATCGTTGCTTGACTCTCTAAAACAATCTCATGATTAATCTTATTGTAAACACTTAGGATTTGGAATTGTCCTCTAAAACAATTTCATTATTAACCTCATTATAAACTCTTAGGACCTGTTCTCTAAAACAAATTCATTATTAATCTTATTGTAAACTTTTAGGACTTGGACATCTAAGTAAATATTGAACCCAGAGTCTGCGAGTTTATGTAAGGGAAGTAAATTCTCAGAAATCTCTTTCTCTGCAAATACGTTTTGCAACTTCTTAGTATTCTCATCTATAGAATCTAAATATAAGATTAACTCACCCTTACCATCGATTACAATGACTGCTATCTCGTTTTATTCGCTCTCTATACTCATATTTTGACATCTCTCAAAGTTTCTCAAAATCAGACAATCATTTACGATATGGTCTGTTGCTACAGAATCTGCAAAGAAGTTAATGATTGGATCAAGTTTACCTGTTTTAGTTTCTCTATGCTTTATACTTCCAACCCTTCTTGCCTTGGAGCGACCCTCTTTGTTGAATCTCTTACTCTCTCTCATTCTCCTCTGGTTTACATGACTCCGTCTCTTAGTGTTGAGACGTGGCTTGTTCATCCTACCTCTACTCGATCCTCTAAATTTAACGTTTCGTTCGTGCCACCATTGTTAATGGAATCCTCTTACTTGATTGTCCCACAACCGAAGCAGAATCACTTACTTACTCTGTTGCCTCAAATTGGAATCAGTTGACCAGTGTCTCTCTTTGTTACAACGGAAGCATTTTAATTTATGTACCCGTTGAACTTTTGGAATTTCCTCTTCAATTTCAGACCTCTTCTCAACCTCTAATCTCTCTGATCTCGTCTAAATTACCTTCTTGGTTTGGGGTCTGTCTCCTGGTCAGATCTGTATTTCGTAACTCGGATATGACTGGTAATACAGCCTGATAAAGTGCAGATCTTATCTTTTGAGCGGTTTGCTCAATCTTACCTCGAAAGCTTCATACTCTCATACTATCGAGTCGAATCTTTCACAGAAATCATCGACCGATTAGTGTTTCTCCATTTTAGTGGAGTACGAGTGAGCTCTTAACTGAAGTGTGTGTGTCGCATTTGACTTGCACTTCCTGGAGAACCTCAAACCTCTACTTACTTCAACAGGGTCTTAGGATATTGAAAGTTTTCTTTTAATAATTCTCCTCAATTATGTTTATGATAATATCTCATACTCAATTACTTCTCTTGGATTTGTTAGCCTCTGAAAAAGTTTGGTTAGTCGTACTTGGCTCTATGACGTCCAACAAATTGTTTGTCAAAAAGCTCTGATCATAGACTGTCCATCCAGATCTTAAAATTTGAATTCTGCTCTGTAACATGGATTAATTTTAAATACCTGGGTTTTCTAATATTCTAGAATTTAACCCCAAAAGTTATTCTCTTAACTTTAATCACCTCTGTGAAATGAATTAATTTTTATTAAATACAGCTGGGTTTTCTCAAACTCTTAAATCTCTAAGATTTAATCTCAAAAATATTCTCATAACTGTAATTACCTCTGTAACATGAATAAATTTTTATATACCTGGGTTTTCTCGCACTCTAATCTCTAATATTCTCTACTCTACTCTACTCTATTGTCGACAATTTCTACTCTCTCAAATCTCTAAATCTCTAATATCTCAAAAGGGGTTTTGTGTAATGACTTCTAAAATTTCTCTAGCATCATCTCTCATCTAGTCTCATCGTATCACTCGTTGATACTGCTCTAGTCAGCTAAAATCAAGGAAATGGGCAATTATTAATTGCATGAAAAACTTACATTGGTTCTGACAATTCTCTCTTTCCTCGTAATGCATGAAACCTATATCTTCTGCACTTACGGAAATGGTGGAATCGCTATGATAATCCACCAATGGTTTTCCTTGATTTCCTTTGGCTGCCATCTATTTCAGGATTTATGAAACAAAATATTTATATTATGTATCTTAAGATTTTTGTGCATTATATGCTCTCTTAGTACATCTACTACCAGGTATAAGATATAAAATTTTGTTTCGTGCTTCTGAATTGCCTCAGACGCACAGCAATCTGATACAATCCGAAACGGAATTATCAAGTTTTCAAGTATCACCACCTCATATTTGTAAACCTTACTACAAAAGCGGTATCACGCACTGCAATGAAAACCTGTTGAGTTAGGTATGGCCATTTTACAAATACGGGATGAATACTTGAATCCTATAATATCCCTAGCTTACAAACAAACAACACAGCACAGCAAGCATTGTATGAAAGAAGCCCTGAAATAATAGTTATCACTAATCTTACCATACTGCAGTTTTTGTAGTTTAGTGAAATAAATAATTCCCCAAATTTTCATCACTATATATAGTCTCAAAATATCTCAATCTCTGGATTATGTTTATGGAATGTGAAACATCCAATTTTACATGCTCCAAGCAATGTATGTAGAATCTTCAAATCTACATGCTCCAATTCTCTAGGTGTGGTATGTAAATTCTATAAAATTATCCAGTCTAAAACAGAAAGTATGTTAGCACAATTCCTAAAGTTTACATAATCTCAGGCTCTGAAAGGTTTAAATAAACACTCTGAAATTTCCTCATGTAAGCCTCTCGAATGATGTATGTACATCTCTCAAATTATGGCTCTGAAAAATACTCTAAATTCACATAATATTACTTTCTCAAATGATGAATGTGAAATCTCTAAATTTACAAACATCTAAATCAATTTGATACAATGAGTATGCAAAATCTACATCTGCATAATCTAAATCTATAAAACATGTGTATATTAAAATATCTCATTTCTCTAATCTGAATCTCTCATTTAAATCTATAAAACTTGTGTATAGCAAAATATCTCGTTTCTCTAATCTGAATCTTAATCATCTAAATCTATAAAACATGTGTATATTAAAATATCTCATTTCTCTAAACTGAATCTTAATCATCTAAATCTATAAAACATGTGTATAGCAAAATATCTCGTTTCTCTAAACTGAATCTTAATCATCTAAATCTATAAAACATGTGTATAGCAAAATATCTCGTTTCTCTAAACTGAATCTTAATCATCTGAATCTATAAAACATGTGTATAGCAAAATATCTCGTTTCTCTAAACATCAACTGTCAATAACCGTTAAGAATCAAAGTTGATTCCTTGTCTAATAGATAAGTAAACACATTAACCAAATATAGTATATACTGTATAACAGGAATTCTCTATTTCAGGAATGAATATGAAATAAATCATTTCCATTCACCGAACTAACTAAAATATCTCTAGCCTCATAATTAAGTTGAAATTCAACTTACCTCAATATTTTTCTCGTTGTTTATACAACATATTTTGAGAATAATTGTTTACATTGTCGCAGTTAAGCGTGCCCTGGAGCCCATAACCTATTGGATTTTATATTTGGGTTATATAAATACAGAGTATTCACTAATACACAGATGATGATAATAATCGTTTATTCTCTAGACACTCAGTAAGTCTTAACTCTATCTCAAAAGCAAGTACAATTCACAAGGCAGAACGACCTGACAGAAGCCAGGTTAGAAGAGACTGTCACTCTAAAGTCTTATCCCCGACCTTCGCTCTCGACCACCGAAGGTCCATTCTTGTTTTCTCTCTCGATGGCCCTCGATGGCCTCGCCACGCGCAGACTCGTAGCGCCACCGCACGACATGCAATAACACTATCAAGTGTAGGGTTGGTTGTCTCTCTCGTAATCTGTTCGGATGAAGTAATATTCTAACATTATCTTCTTTCGTTTTGAATTGTCATTCTTATGTATAACTTGCCACAATGATTTCTGTTTATTTTTGGCTCTACTCCTTACCAGAAGTAGATTATTATCTTTTATTACTTCACCTATTTCTTTATTATATTCTCTCTTATAAGCTTTGTATGCCCTGAATGATGGATCATCTCTGTTAACTACAGATATAGTATGAAGAGCTTCTAGTCTCATCTTCAAATCCATGATTTTTTGGTTCTTCCATTCAAATTTTTTGATAATTACTTTTGTTTCTTTTTCATTCACGGGCATTCGTTGATCAGTTATCTGGAGAAAGTACTCATGAAAAGTAGAGAAGGCACTTTTTGTATCCTTTTGCTCCAATAAATCATTCCAAGAGATGTTCGATATGTCTTTTTTAAATAGGTACATATTTTCTGGTGTTATAGTTCTCTTTTTGATGGTTTCTTTTTCATTTGCAGGTCCATTCACAGAAGCTGGGAAAGTGAGTATTTGTGCTAGATGATCAGACAAATGGAGCTCTATTGTTGACATGTTTCATATTCTGAATTTACAAAAACATTGTCAATACATGTAGTTGTTTTGTTGTTGATCCTTGAACCCTCAAAAAACTCCTTCTGAAACAAAAGTCTCAAATCAATTTTCAGTTGATTTTTGCTCTTTTCTATTACTCAGAAAGTTCATATTAAAATCCCCTGTAACTATTATTCTTTTTCCATGAAATTCTCTTTTAAATGAAGTGAAACTTTTCACAATTATTCTAAAATACTACTACTGAGCTCGTGGGTAACCTGTATAACCCCACCACAATGGTATTGATATTCCTTAAATAGGTACCCGCAAAATCAGAATCTTTTTCAACACACATTCTCTTTAGTTCTATTGAAATGGTCACAATGACATCCCAATTTGGTCTCGTCGCAATCAATATACCACCGTGTTTATTTATTTCTCTACAATAATGGTCAATCACGTAGTAATTATGTAATTTATATACTATAATTGTTCTAGCAACGTTTCTGTTAAACAAATAAGTAATATCAATTTTATGTTCATACAACAAGTTGCAAGTTTAGTTGTTTAGCTTTGTTTCGAAGTGAATTGTATATTATAGTTCAACAGTGAAAAAACTTTTTGCATTTTAAAATTCTGCTGGGATTGACCTTGTATATCGAAAAAGAGCATACCAATATATTTTCGGGACAAGTTTCCGAATCATATATTTTTTCTAATAGTGAATACGGTACGGTACGAAATACGATATGATTTGTTCAGCCTTGTGTTGGAGTTAGGCTTTTTAGTTCTCGTACTTCGAACTCTGCATTCGGGAATATTGACTGTGAATAGTTTTTCAGGATTAGAGTCTTTCGACCCTGATATAAAACTAAGTCCTCTTGCTGGCTCCCCTGAAACTACCCTCATCTCCTACCTTTACTTTTCCTTGAATTGTGTCTCTATTCATTTTTTTCATTTCCTACGGATGACTGAAATTTCTCTCCGGTTTGTTGATAATTCCTAAACTTTTCTTCCCCGCCACTGGTTGTGTTATCGACTGATTGACAATCGTCGTTCCTAGAGTAGATGAGGTGGATTTGGATCTACCGCGTGCGGCGTGAGTTAATACTGTCATCTGTATTGATTCTGCCTTCTAGTTTTTGTGAATTATCATTTGTTTCGTTTATTATAACTCCACATTTTGGCAATTTTGATCCAAGACTATTTTTATTACCATTTTCACTTCTGAGGAGACTTATTAGTAATTCCTGTTCATCAGTTCTTTTTTACGTCTGTTACTGAAGCTTTTTCATCAAATGAATAGCCTTATCCAGGTTTATCTTCTCGATCCTTAATTTTTGACAGACTTTGTTGTTGCATTCACCTTCTTTCTCAGATACTTCGAAAATCTCCATATTTTCCAAATCAAGTTCTGCATTCAAAGCATTATTTTGTTTTCACACTAGTTGGTACCTTTTATTGGTGATATAATCAGTAAGTTCATCTTTCTTCCACTTATTTAATTGGTTTGTTAACTGCGCTTTTGGCATTGTCGTCGCCTTTACCTGCAGGGTTTCCTCAAATTTAAACTAAAGTTAACGTTAGTAAAGCAACTTCCCTGGCCCAGTTAAAACAAAATATTCATCATGAAATGGGAGCCATAACGGAGGATACTTGTCAAGTTGCCATCAGGAATTTTAGTACCTATTAGATTGATCTAGTGTCGTGAACGCTAGACATTTTTCCTACAACTGCTATGGAAAGTAGCATATTCTTCATAGCTTACTCAATTTCAAAACTATGTATTGCTCATATTGTGAGAAATATTATTCCACACGGCACTTTGCCCACTCCTCGCTGGGCAGACCAATGAAATTGGGCTTTTGAGAAGTCGTTTCTATGGAAACTCAATAAATGAACAGATCCTGTCAACGAAGGCCATTTTGAATTGAATTAGGTACATTATTTGAATTATTTAAATTTGTGCAGTTGTAGGAAAAGTATAGTGTGCAACATGTGAAAAAAGTTCTTTTCTCCTCTTCTTCTACACTGGTGAGAAATGTTAGACTTTCCCCACTTATTGCACAATATACTATTTCCTAAAAAGTGTGGGAAGTGATACTTTTCCGAAAGAGACTGTTGTCGAGTTCGGAAAAGGCACTTTCCGCATGAGTAAATGTACGTAAATGAACACTTCCAACACATACTGACGTTATAAGAAATTATATTTTTGTGCACTCAGCCACATAGAGAAACGTTTTTATTTTTGATTAGCCCATAGACACATGCCAAAATTTTATGATTGATGCGACTCTTTAATATTTGCGTGCGGAAATAGTATATTGTGCAATAAGTGGGGAAAGTCCAACTTTTCTCGCGAGTAAAGGACTTTCTCCACATGTTGCACAATATAATTTTCCTACAACTGCACAAATTTCAATAATTCAAGTAATGGACTTGATTCAAATCAAAATGGACTTCGTTGACAGTATGTGCTGATTTATTGCGTTTCCATAGAAACGACTCAAAAGCCCAATTTCATTGGTCTACCAAGCGAGGTGTGGGCAAAGTGCCGTGAGAAATAATGTTTCCCACAGTATGAGCAATACATAGTTTTGAAATTGAGTAAGCTATGAAGAATACGCTACTTTTCATAACAGTTGTAGGAAAAAAACCTTTCTATTCACTTTCCGCATGCATATGTGTGCGAAAAGTGGATAGCACTTTGTCGCACGAATTTGGAAAAGTACTACTTTTTAAATGTCAATGCGTTTGCAAAACTGGAAAGTAATACTTTAAAAACGCTAGTAGGAAAGTAAATATTACGGTGCTCTGAGACACAGAGCAACGATTGCATGATGTCAGTGTTTGAATAATTATTGTTTTACAATATCGAAATGTTTTCTCCTGAAAAAAAATTATCGCTTGGAGCGACAAAAAAAGTGCAAAATTGCTGCCCACTAAGTCATGTGACAAATACGAGCTTGAATCAACTGTAATTCTATTAAATTGGGATAATGAAACACCGGATTTCTTAACTAATATATTGAATTTGGCTGTACAAGTTATGTGTTTACAAGGTAACAGCTATGAGCGTACTGGTCTATGGTACCCCAATTTCCTGGGGATGTTAATCGTCACCTTGGATTCTGCATACCAAAGCGCAATCAGATCCCTGATTGGTCCACGTCTTCGTCCTTGCCCTAAGATGTGACTTCAGGATGACCATATGTGGCGTCAACGTGGCGCCGAGGATGTTCTTGTTCTATTTTTAGCCCTCACTGTACCTGCTGGGGTTGGTTTTCCGACCTAAATGCGTCTCTCTGAATATTCAACTGCCCGTAAAGTTTGCGTGAAATTCACTTGACGCAACATACCGCCCCCCTTGAAAGCTCTGCCTTTCAACAACGTCCGAAACTGCAGGCTGAGATCCCTAACACTCGAAAAAATGTCAATTTTCGACCGGTAAAACATAAAGTCCCGATACCGGTCATTCGAATTATCCTTTAGAAGTTCTCACTGACATGACACGCACTATACTGCCCTTGCCATGGTGCGTTTCGGTGATTCTGGCTAAGTCCCATTTTCGAGGAGGTGAGTTATCCTCCTTCAATAATACCATTGTCCCTGGTTGCTGATTACTTGACTCGATCGCCACCTGAAGAGACTTCTTGATTCGATTTGTAGTCTCGAATCGTAGATCTTCTTGCGGTGTTGATTGTGGTGATATACGAAAATGACCTGATATGAGTACATTCAGGTCCAAAGGATCATAGGAGAAAGGTTTTAAAGGTCGAGAGTTTAAGCACTCCTCTACCTGTACAATGACTGTCTGAAACTCATCATAAGTTGGCCTCTCATTACCTAAAATTTCTTTGATAGGAAATTTATCTGACTCATTTTGTCATATGGCTTGAAAAATATTCCGAAAATTCATCCTGAATCTTATCCGATTTCAAAAAATCGTATAACTCCCGGAGTTCCCTATTTGCTCCAATAAAATTCGTCCCGTTATCCGAATATATGTTTTGAATCAAACCTCTGCTTGAAATAAATCGCCTGAAACCCTTCATAAATGGTTCTCTGCTCAAGTCCGAAGCTAATTTCAAATGAACTACCTTTGTCGAAATGTAAGCAAATAAATATAAATATGAATTTACGTGTTTTTTCCCTGATAGATCGCCCATAATGTAATACGAGCTTGAAGGTTTATTGCAAAAACAAGTCAGAAATTTATATCTCTGTCTCTTTCTGACCGTACTGTGTCCTGATAACCTATATTTAATTCCTTTCAATGAAATAAGAGCTTGTGCTCCCAGATGCATATTCCCGTTATGCTCATGCTTGAAGTTAAAATTTGTCAAATAATGCTTTACCGAATGACCGAATTCCCCAGGTTCCCAAATTTGTTGAATTCGCTCTTCTAAAACAACATTAGTTGAAAAATTGCAAACAACTTTATTCGTCCGTGAATCCCCATTTTTTACATTTATTTGCCCTGCTATTATCCACTCCAACTTCGTTTTTTGTAATGTTGGTTTTCCCTTGCCAAAATTGATCTGACCCGCACAGATTAAATCCCAAAATACTGAGCCACCCAATATCCCATCGATTTTATCGGGTTCTGGAAAAGACTCATCTGCCAAGTTGATATTTTTTGGAATGTTGATTCGAATTTTATCGATTTTTCTTGTTGGAATATTTTCTGAAATTGTTTCTATGACTAGAAACTTAGAATTGAATTTAAAGTTCTTGAACCTTGAATGAACCGACATGTTAACCGAAGATCTTGTATGAGACATTACGTTTCCAATACCAACAACTGGTATATTCACCCGAATGCGTGACAGTTTCTCAGCGAATTCTCTCGTTACAAAATTCGACTCACTTCCTGAATCTAAAAGTATTCTACCCGATGTAGATTTCCGTCCGAACCCACAAAGTAAACAATTGCCGTTGACAATAGAACGTCTGATCCCTGTCTGACCGTAAAATTGTGTACCGACTCTTCCTTAACGACCTTCGGAACTCTTTGACCATCTGTATTTTTAAGACCCCGAATTGAGGGATGCCTTACCGTCACACATGAATAATTGTGAGAGGTATCCCCTGAAGTTTCCATTGCCGGAATATCTTCACTTTGTTTTGATACTTGTGGTCGAGTAATTGCATGTGTTGTGCTTATTTCCGCAGTGCCTGCAACCGCCGCGTTTGCAGTCTTGCGCCCTATGTCCCCGTTGAAGACAGTTCCAACAAGAATTTGACCGTCTTACTTCATTTCACCTATCATCGATTGATAGTCCCAAGAATTTTTTACAAATAAATAGAGAATGGTTTTCCTTACATATTGTACATGACTTGAAAGATGGCATGAAGGCCTTCGAAGTTCTTTCAAACCATGGTTTATCGCTTTGTACCCCTGTTCTATTTGACTCTATTGTTTCAAGAAGAACGCACCTTTCCTCTAAAAATTGTAAAAACTCTTCCATGCTTGCGAATTTATTAACTTTACCCGATTTTTGCCATTCCCTTCTTGTGACAGGATCTAGTTTGGCCTCGAGAGTAAAAATCAGTAAAGTATTCCAATGGTCTACCGGTTGACCCAATGACCTAAGAGCCCTTGAATCCCTTCTAATTTCGTCTAAAAATGTCCTGATTTGACCATATGATTCCTTCATTATGGGCGGAAAATTATAGAGAGTATGTGATTCAATGCGATCATCTTATTTACTTATTTTTGTTTATTTCAATCTTTTTATTCTCAAATCTGGTCTTAAACAATGACCAGGCCTCATTATAGTTTTCAGACGAAACTTCTAACGACCGAATGACTTCCACCGCATCGTCTTTAAGAGCATTCTTCAAATAATAGAACTTTTGGATGTCCGTTAATCCCTTGTTTAAATGTATTAACGCATTAAAACTATCATAGAATTCTAACCAGTTTTTGAACGAACCTCGAAACTCTGGAATTTGCATTGTGGGCAATTTAACATTTCTTTCTGCAATCATATTTTCACTTGAGTATTCTGCCGATATTTTGGCCTAAGTAGGTCATATTTTAGGGGGGGGGCGGTTCCCCCCTAGCGTCGCCACTGTTCTGAGACCTAAAAATATGAATAGTAGAAGACTATTCATTACATATCGCAATGGCAGATGTTATGCTCAGCATGCAGGTTGCCATACAACAAGTAGTACAATAAGACAAATCGCAGAATATATGAATTTAGAAAATCTGGAAAAATATACAGGACACGGTTTAAGAAGATCTTCAGCATCAATGTTAGTTGAGGGAGATTGGGACTGACTGAGTCTAAAACGACATGATAGTCGGCGTTCCTCGACTATATCGAAGAATCGGTAAAGGGAGAATCGAAATTTCTCATTGAATTGTTTGATTGTACAATTGTAGAAAGCTCAATCTCAACATCCAAAGACATTGTTCAATAGAATAATGGACCATCTACATCAACGACAATTTCACAAATTGTAGTACAAATATTTCCTTCAATACATATCCAAAATTATATAGAACACGTTCGTTTATATTGGAAAATAAAAGTTTTCAGTAAATACGAATTTTTTTTTTTTTCGTGTTATTGTTTTCAGAGAGGTGTAATGAAAAATATCGTTCATTATACGTCCAGAATAATAATTTACCTAACAAGTCCGGAAAATAGGGTTTTTTTGGAGGAATAGACAAAATTCTGTGAGTCCAAAAAAACCATTTTCGGGCGTGTTGCGTACAATATTTTTTCGGCAACCTTGTAGAATAATAAATCAATGAGACGACACATTTCTTTTATATACATTTGACAACTAATTTTATATGAACTGTCAGCCGTTTTCTCGGTTGCTATGGTAATGATCAACTGCATTTATTAAAAATAGACCTACCAAGATTTTCATATTCACAATGACACAAACGACGTGATTCTTTTTTGGCCCAGTCCGGAAAGTACGTACTTTCCGGACTAGGCCGGGAAATGCTACTTTCTCAGAGAAAAAGCGTCCGGGAAGTGAGCACTTCCTGACGGTTGACGAAAATAGTAATTTACGTAACAAGTCCGGAAAATAGGGTTTTTTTGGACGAATAGACAAAATTCCAGGACGAGCGTAAGCGAGTCCTGGAAGTCTGTGAGTCCAAAAAAACCATTTTCGGGCGTGTTGCGTACAATATTTTTTCGGAAACCATGTAGAATAACACTATCGCTGCTGCTTTCCATATTTTATTGCGATTGCGATCAAAAAACATGCAAATTTTTGACAACTAATTTCATATGAACTGTCAGTCGTTATCTCGGTTGCTATGGATTCTATGATTCTTTTCCGGCCTAGTCCGGGAAGTACGTACTTTCCGGACTAGGCCGGGAAATGCTACTTTCTCAGAGAAAAAGCGTCCGGGAATGAGCACTTCCCGGACGGTTGCCGAAAAAGGTTTTTTTCGTGCTTGCACGAGCGCGCAGGGGAAAAACTTTTCTGGACTAGTAATTAAATATATTGCCAATATTTATCAGGAAATGTGGTTGTGCAACATGTAGGCGCTTGCAATTTGGATTTTGGCACATTGGATAGGCACCTCAATTACACGGAACTCTGACGTGACAATTCCGAACGCAGGCTCTACAGTCCAGCCACGTAAAATAAATCAATAATCTTGCAATTTCGTTTTTTATCACACGAAGTAGCCTTCAGATGAGGCCGCATGAAAAAGGGCTTCAGAGGGATAGCTTCGTCGCCAAAAAAAAATATCGAAAATGAACCTGATTGGGGTCTGATGATAGATGGTTGTGGTGTGGTAAATTCAATTTTTCCCTAGCCAACCGGCAACCTGAACGTGTAAAACGAAATATACTGTATTAACATTCCATATCAATAGTTGTATCCTTTTAATTGTAGTAAGCTGATAATATGTTTTTGAATTTTTTAATTTTCACATGGTTGTCATCAATTAAACCCAGGTAATTAGGTAAAATACAATCGCTGATAACGCTAGACAATGTGCTTCTACATGTTTCTATTGGGAATTGAAATTAACCATGGTTTTGAACATCCCCATATTTCATCCGTTTTCTCGGCTATTCGTTCTCCTTTCATAAATTGTTGTGCCAAAAATTTGAACGAGCTGCCTCTGTATCTATAGATTTGAAAAATTAAAAATAAAAGAAGATGAAGTGAATTATACAGGGTGTCCCGGGAAGAATGCGACAAACGAATACCATAAATTAAGGTCATCATGGAGGACCCGTATCAAGATGTTTCAATCGCCTGAGTGCCTTCGTTGGGGATATACAGGGTGATGTTCATCTTATGAGTGAAATTTTACAGTTCAATAACTCTTTAACTAATCGACCGAATAATTTCAAATTTTGAAGTTTTGTCACCCCGAATTCAGAAATATTGAAGGAAAGCGATAGGTCGCCTTCCTTCAATATTTCTGAATTCGAGTAAATCAGATCCGGACTAGGAAAATATCAGACTTTTCCTATTTTCGTGAATATTGGATCACTCTGTACGTGAACATTATGATTTTTTTCCATTTTCGGAACCACGAAAAATCAATTCATTATAAAAATTCTAAATCTCTGCTTGGCACGGTCATACAGGGTGATCAATAAACATTCCCTTATGAGTGAAATTTTTTTAGTTCAATAACTCTTCAACAAATCCACCGAATAATTTCAATTTTTGAAGTTTTGTCGCCCTTTACTATCGCCTTCCTTCAATATTTCTGAAATCGAATAAATCAGATCCGGACTAACCAAATTTCAGACTTTTTCTATTTTTTTGAATATTGGATCACTCTGTACGTCAATATCATAATTTTTTTCGTTTTCGTAACCACAACGAATTAATTCATAATCAACATTCTAAAACTCAACTTGCCACCGTCATACAGGGTGACAAATAAACATTCCCTCATGAAAGAAGTACAACCGATTCAACCGAATAAGATAGCGAAATCTGTGAAACAACTATATCATATCAACGTGCTCAAAAATGCATTAAAATGGAGGAATATCATTTTGAACAATATCTGCTGAACTGAAAATATTTTATTTTTGATTAATTGTTTTCAAGATCAAATATTTTCAATGTATTTGCTGTTTTTGTTCTATTCTTTATCCAACTTGTTGATTGAAAGTGTTCCCAAATAATTTGAGGAAAATTTAGGTGAGACATTCGTGAAGGGTGAAACAACTTCAATTTTCGAGATAATTCTACCGATAAATTCAAAATATCTTGAACTATAAAATTTCTTACATGAAGAAATGTTTATTGATCACCCTGAATAATGGCGCCAACCAGAGATTTGAAATTTTTATTATGAATTCTTTGTTATTACGAAAACTAAAAAAAACATGATATCAACATAGAGGGTGATTCAATATTCAAGAAAATAGAAAAGGTCTTAAATTTTCCTAGTCCGGCTCTGATTTACTCGATTTCAGAAATATTGAAGGAAGGCGATAGTAAAGGGCGACAAAACTTCAAATATTGAAATTATTCGGTGGATTTCTTGAAGAGTATGACCGTGCCAAGCCGAGATTTAGAATTTTTATAATGAATTGATTTTTTTGTGGTTCCGAAAACGGAAAAAAATCATAATGTTCACGTACAGGGTGATCCAATATTCACGAAAATTGAAAAAGTCTGAAATTTTCCTAGTCCGGATCTGATTTACTCGAATTCAGAAATATTGAAATTATTCGGTCGATTAGTTAAAGAGTTATTCAACAGTGAAATTTCACACATAAGATGAACATCACCCTGTATATCCCAAACGAAGACACTCAGGCGATTGAAACCTCTTGATACGGGTCCTCTTTGATGACTTTAATTCATGGTATTCGTTTGTCGCATTCTTCCCGGGACAGTATAGTAATTTAATTACTAAAGTAAATGACCTCTATTTATTTAACGTTCTGTTTCAGCGAAGAACTATAAGGAAGCAATAGAATCGTTTTCACGAGAAACATCAAGAACCACCATCTGGATCCAGAAAAAAATAATGGCCTCTCCTGTAAAACATTATGTTACTAGTATCATAGGCGACTGCCAAAGAGAACCTTTCATATTCACCACCCCAATCATGATGAAGAAGATGGAACGAGAAGATAATATGAGGCACTGAATCCACGTTCAAAGGTAACTGGTACAATGGGAAATGGGACCAAGACAAAGAAAAAATCCAGTCTACCAATGCGCATTATGTGTTAATCGATTACATCAGGTCAAAAACCACTATTGCTAGAATTAGAATTCTAGCTCTTTTTTTTAATGCAGCCCAATTTAGGAATTTTTCTAAGGGATGTAGTTAATCTGATTGATGGAATTGTTTCTTCAGGTTTACTATCAGTTTGGCTACTTATAGCTGCCGTTTACCAATCCACTCTCTACTTACTCCTGGTCAAGGGGTTCCCTAGCATCAACATCTACTATCGATAGGTGAAGTGTCTGTGATTATTGCAATACACCGCAAAGTGATAAAGGCTAACGCGAACTGCAATCTTTTCTTACAAGAAAATCTTTAAAATCTTATTATAAATAAAAAATAGAAGTAAAACACGATTTTCACTTTCCTCATTATAGAGCAGTGCCTGCTTTGTGCTGAGTGTTTTCGAAAGCACTCGAAGCCTTTTTGTGCTCTCAATCACTTTTTAAAAGCAGTGTTCATTTTGTTCACTGCTAAGTAATTGAGGTACTTTAGCAAAAACCTTAGTGCTAAGTAATCCCCAATGTGCTCCTGGGCACTTCTGTGGATTACTAAGCACTAAGCCCTACCAAAATATTATAGTAACACGAATATGCGCCGACGCATTGGTACCTTTTATGATATTTGTGTTGATATATGATCTCTTTATTGATGAATACATTTTTTTTCTGGAATGATTGATGGAGTATCTATCGAGGTACCATAACAAGTCTTAATTCATGGGTGTCATCGATTTATTCTCTATCACATGAGATGAAACTTAGTTAATTTTGGATTGTATTTATATTACTGGGAATAAATCATTATGATTATTATTATATCTTACAAAGGGTTAAGTTCAATTCACTTTTTTCGAATTTTCAGCTCTTCCATCTGACCCAGAACATAAGAAAATATATGTAAAAAAAATAGATATCTACTAAATAAAAAATTAAGTCGTTGTGACTCTGTTCGCCCGAGAGATGGTGTTAAGCGCTTCACGCTATACTCTAGAGCGGCCCCGGCGGGTATGAAGGCTGCTGCGGTACAGCATAGTCACCCTTCCCCGGTGGAGTGGCAAGGTGTACTCGGCAGAGACTACTGGGTTGCCAAACTGATGATTCCGCCAGTGATCTCCCAGTCCCCAGAAGGAGAGCGCACCTACAAAACTGGCTTGAGAATGACTCCCCAAAAAGTAAAACGAAATAACTTATTAGTAACATGATGGAAGAAAAGCTCCAAGCTAAAAAAGCAAAATATTGCGATTACATTATTATGCAGAAAAAATGGAAAAAGCTAAAAAAAATATTATAGGCAAATTTTCATATGAAGTCTTTGTATGGTATTTTTGAATGGCCCCCGCGAACTGGTCTCTAAGATTTCATAAGGTAGCTCGTTCAGAATATTTCATTTGAAAATGAGCGCTCGAATAGTTGCTGACAGTTTTGGCATTGATAGTCTACCTCTAAAGCATATCGACATTAAGAACGACAGATCTAAAGACCATCTTTTTATATAGGTACGCTGGAATCTTTTTCTTGAAAATACGCCGAAAGAATTCTTACAAAGTTTTATATCTTCGCCATTCAATTAAATACAATCCCTGTGACAATTTTCAAACCCCCAGCGCTCACCAAACACTACAACCGCAGATTAAATGCATTCAATGGTTATAAAAAACTTTAAGGAGGTATTAAGACCGCATTTGCCTGATCAGATTCTTCTCAACCGCCTATACATGTATAAATCGCCTATATTTTTGGTTTTCATGTATCCATCCCGATCTCACATCAGTTCACAGTTAACATCTGGGATGTTAAGCAAGGAGCTCTTTTTTTTAGAAATACGTACTAATTTTCAGGAGTGTGCAGAATATATTATGCAATTATATAATGGATTGGGTATCCTTGCACTCTTACCAACGAGTACTACATAGCGGAAGACAAATGGGGGAAATACACTCAATTATACAATTTATTTCAACCCAACTTGGAGAGTAATAATGATTATATATTTTGACGAGTCTTTCTCGAGCCAAATTTGAAAGTGCGCCTTTTCTCTTGGGATTGCGGTGTTTTACCTGGTGGCAGTTTGGCAACCCAGTGTTCACTTCCACATACACCTTCCCACTCCACCGTGGAGGGATGACTCTGCTGTAATGCGCACAGAAGCCACTATATAAACCCCGCCAGGGTCGCACTAGAGTGTGGCGCGAAGCCCATAATGCCACCTCTTAGGCAGACAGAGTCACTACATACGCCCCCGCTAGTGCTAGTTGCGGAGGTATAGGTAAGGGGGGAAAGAAAGAGAGCCTAAACGAGTATAAGGGCGGAAAAACAAAGGCCCAGCGAGCCATCTGCGCTATCGCTGCGATACTGCATCATGTTGTCGGTCGCTTGTATCCGATGAACACATTAGAAGCAGTGATGTTGCAGATTTCCACCCCACGTGGGGGTCACCATTTTGGCGAGTCTCTCTCGAGGCAAATTTGAGGGTGCGCCTTTCTCTTGGGATTGCGGTGTTTTATAGCTGGAATCTTCAGTATGGCAACCCAGTGATCTCTGCCAAATACACCTTCTCACTCCACCGTGAAGGGGTGACTGCTGTAATGCGGAAGCTACTATAAACCCGCCAGGGCCATGCAATATCATTATTGCATTATTATTATTATCCGAAGACGCGAGTGGGGTTTACTCTACTTAGGCATTTTATCCTGAGCGAGAATTTTTCGGTATTTTTTCGGTATCTCGGTGACTGGACTGGCACAGGAGGACAAATGGATAATGCAGGACATAGTGTCTAAGGCATTTCCGGAGCTCAAGATTGTTCGTACCACGCGTGCTGGTGGGAGCAGAGATGACCACCAAGGTATCGTTGAAAGATTCTGAAGATGCTCTCAAGATCCTGGATAGTAAGAGTAGTAAGTTTGGACCGATCAGGGTGAAGGCTGACCTCACATTGAAGCAGAGAGAGCATTTGTTGCGGCTACATCATTTGCTAGAGAAGAGCAGAGGTGAGAAAGACATAACAATTCAAATTCTTTATTGATCCCTTCGACATTTCAAAGAATGTGTGGAACATTCGTTACATTCGAGGAAATCCAAGGATTGCTCATCTCTCAAAAAATCGTTGAACGCCAAAATTTTCTCAACGGTGGAGGTCCGGTCTATAAAATATGATTACCAGAATTTGAAAGGTCTGCGTACCAAGTTCGCGGATTCCATACAGAACGTCTCGTATTTCATACAGTATGTCTCGTCATACAACATATTTTTAATCACAGAATCTTGGTTGGATGATTCCATTAGGGACTTGGAGCTACAGCTGAGTAGCGATAATATTTATAGGACTATATTGACCAGTGAGAAAACAAGAGGTAATGGTTGTTTTATAGCTGTAATCAGTACGTACCCCGTGTGCAGATGTCGAATGTCGGAAGTTTCTTTTCGTTACAGCATATAATACCACCCCAGGCGCCATTGTGCTTATATGAATTACACTGTGAGAACATTGAGGCAGCCGTTGATCAGTGTGGACCTGATGGAATATTTATTGTGGGTGACTATAACCTTGCTTATATCATTTGGTCTAGTGACCACGTGTGTTTGAATATTGATTCTGGTTTTTGTCAGCATTCTCAAGTGTTACTTGAATCTTTCAGTTTTCTTAATCTCTGTCAGATCAATGCTATTCTTGATGTAAATGTTAGATTTAGTTTTCTCGAATTCCGAATTCCTGAGAGTCGATGCTGCTGTTGATGTTCTGTCGAAGTTAGATGTTCATCATCCGGTTGTTTCTTTCAGAATTCCTACAGGTCAATCCTTCAGAAGAAATGACTATTTTATAGCCTAATTTTAAATCGGCAGATTGGGGAGGTCTCAACGAATACTCATCTTCCATAGATTGAACTACAAGGCTTGATGCTTATGTCGACTCTCAGGTTGAGTTTTTTACACCCTTATATACGAGGCTACAGAAAGATTTGTTCTTATAATCAAGGTCAAATTGTCGAATTTCCCCGAGTGGTTTCCATGTGAATTGAATGATTCAATTGTCCGTAAAAAGTTGGCACACAATAAATATAAAATCTCTAATACATGGGATGAATATCTAAAATTTTGTTACTCAGCTCAAGGTATAAAAACTTAACTAAAGAATGTTATGATAACTTTGTGAAGGAGAGCGAAGAATCTATTCGTAGCAATCATACAAAATTTTGGAACTATGTGAATGATAGAAACTCAAGCAATGGTTTGCCAAATGTTATCATATGTTTTATGGTAATGATCATTTTCATAACGAAAAAGATGTAAATATTGCTTTTGGTAGATTCTTTCAGTCAGTTTATACAGGGTGTTTTACGAATGATTTTACAGGCTTTCATGGCAGATGCAGGACATTTTGATGAGCCTGAATCAACGCTCGAAACATGTCCTACCTATATTAGTATAAGGGATACATGCTGTTTTATGTATTTTATCAGAAATTTTCAATCGGCATAAAATTTGAGGGGATGAGTATAGGCCAATGCCTAATATTTGCACCTGATGACTTATCGATAGCGCAGGTCCGGACTGAGAAAATTATATTCCTTATGCCACATTGTGTAAAACACCCTGTACATCGAATTTTCGAAAAGTGAAATTTTCCTCAGAATCTACAATGGATACTCTTTCAAACAAGCTCATTTGAAATAATGGCATACTTCGCATCAATATTTTATAACACTTAACATTCTATAAGTGGGGACTCTCCGAAACACAAGCCTGCGACTGCGGAATGTAATGTCATTCAGGATAAATATATTATCTATCTATCTTATCTATCTATACGATACCCACTTCAGAAATTTCCTCTGCACCCGTTCAATATTTTGTCTATGGACAATATAATATGGCGCCCATACCACCTCTGAATACTCTAAAATACTCCTTACATTTGAACAGTATACTGTTTTTAAAACATTCACATCATTGAATTCCTTCAATGATCTCTTAATGAAACCCAGCATTTTGAAAGCCTTATGGGCGATGAACTGAATGTGAGGGATAAAACTCATTTTTGAATCGAAATAGACTCCCAAGTCTTTAATTACATTCGTGCTTAAAATAGATTCTTGATTCAAATGATATTTAAACTTGTGGGGAGATTTTAGTCTTCCAAACCTCATTAACTGGCACTTGTTAATATTAAATTTCATGTGGTTTTCTAGGCACCAATTCATCATTCGAGATCCCGTTGTAGAAGCTCGCAATCTACAGAAGGAGAAACCTGCCTGAATAGCTTTAAATCGTCAGCAAATAGCAAGAACAAGCTGAATCTGATCACCCTTCCAATATCGTTAATAAATACAAGGAATAACAGTGCTGATAGTGATGATCCCTGCAAAATTTCGGATTCCATAACAAATTCGTCGGAGAGCACGCCACAATATGAAACTCTCAGAATTATTCCGCTAATAGGCTCAGCTAACCAATTTAACAGCGGGGGTTTAACTCCCAATGCTTTCATTTCAGCGATAAGCAACCAGTGCGCTACAGAATCATATGCTTTTTTGAAATCTGTGTATATTGAATCCACTTGTTTACCTTTCTTCATAGATTCTATTATAAAATCCGTATAGATCAGTAAATTTTTTGTAACCGATCTATTCCGGATAAAACCATGTTGTTCGTCTATTAAAATATTGCTGAAAAGAGGGGAGATCTTTGCAACAATTAACGAATCAAATAATTTTGCGTAGTAAGAAGATCTGCAAATAGGTCTGTAATTTTCTACCTCATTTCTATTACCTGATTTGAAAATTGGAAATATGAAATTGAGCTTCCACTGAATTGGAAAAATGCCCGATTTTATTGAAAGATTGAATAAATCACTAAAAGGCCTGCTAAGGTACCACTACATCGCTTCAAAAATATAGCAGGTAAGCCATCTGGTGTTCCGTCGTTTTTTTCATTCAACGATCGCAAACCTATCAACACTTGTTCAACATTAAAAGTGCAATCATTTAAGTCGATAGTATTCTCATATTGGATCTTCACATCCCTGGGATTGCTTGATTTGAACACACCCGAGAAATGATTTCTGAAGAAATTAGCTATTTCAAGAGGTTCATTGGATATTAATTCGCCCAAGACCATCGAATTAGCTAGATCTCTATCCCGATTGCGATCGTTAATGAACTTCCAGAAATATTTGGGATCACCACGATTAGACTGTTCTACTTTAGCCACGTACTCACTGAAACAAATTCTGTTTTCAGCTTTACATCTTTCTCTTTTTACGACGAAATCGTCATAATCCTCAGTGTTATGAGTTTGCTTATATTTTTTATGGTCTGCTTTTTTACTTGAAATCGGCTTTTTTAAGTCAGCGGAGAACCAATGATGAAAATTGCCTCTTGAATTTAATCTTTTGGGAACGTAATCGTCAACGATACGTAAAATGCGGTGATGCTAGAAGCCAAATCAATCAAATCATTATTAATTAAAAGATTCCAATCCGCTTGAGACAAACACGATATGATTCCTTCAAAATCCGCTGCTTTGAAATCCCTAAAATATTCTCGATTTCGTTCACTACTAAAATTCTCAAATGGAATATCGAAGCACAGTGGAGGATGATGGGGATCGCAACCTCAGAGATCGCAACCAATCAATTCATCACTTGCTCTAAATACCTCGACGTTATCGTGAGAGACAAAAATCAGATCTAATATAGTATTATTTCCTTTTTTTATTTTGTTGATCTGTTTTACATCTAGCATAGCGATTGCATTACTTATCATGAACTGTTTTCTCGACATGACACATATGGAATCCCCTGATAAATCGAACCAAATATCTCCTGGCAAGTCGCCACCGCATATCAGTTTTATATCGCCTTTGTGTTCGTCGATTATCAATTCTAGCTCGTTTAAATAAGTTTCGTATACACTTTCTATGGTATTAGGAGGAAAATATACATTTGATATTATATACTCAACTGAAAAGAACTTTGCGAAAACAAAGACAACTTCTATATTGGGATCAGACATTATTAAACAGGAATGGAACGTTTTTTTTATTGCAATCAGAACTCCACCTCCCAGCTTTTTATTACAAGTACCAGCATCTCTATCCTTCCGGAAGACTGCATAATTATTTAAGCCCAATTCAGCAATATCAAAATCAGCTGATAGCCAAGTTTCAGACAGTATAATCACATCATAATCACAAATGGAAACAGTAAGAGCTAGCTCTTTCAATTTCGTACGTAAACCTCTTACATTTTGATAGTAGCAAGATAAGGTTTTCTTCTTAAAACAGATTGGAGACTGAGAATAACTTACGGGATGAGTGCCCATGATGTTAGTATTTTTCACGAAAAAGCCGAATCTTTATTCCACTGGGCCAGGATTCGGGTTGTAGAAGCTCTTCCTGAGAGATGTCAATACTTCCGAGCTTGGATGACTTCTACCATCCACAACCAGCTCGCTCACACTGGAGTGTTCAATTTAATCTGCACTCTACTGGCGCAATCATCACAATAGAATTGAAGATTTTTGGACTCCAAAATTGCCTTCCATAAATTATCCTTTATTTTTGCATATTGAACGTGTTGTTCCGCTCCACAAAAATTGCACACAATGAATTTGGTATTAACGATGAAGTTATCTTCACATACTGAACAGGACTTTGCCATTGCGTTCAAGAACGAAAATGTATGTGGACCTCTAATCTGTACTCCAGTCACTGTATTTGTTAGCTGAGGTGTCGATAGCTTTTTATAGTTTAGATTTGTAATATATCCACAAATAAATCACTTCAATACTCACAAAATGATTGACCTAAAAAAGGGTACTAGTACACTTTTTGATAATTGACTGACTTTCTGTCGCTGCGAAAATCCAATCGAAAATTCGAATAATTACCGTAGAAAATCAAAAACTTTACGGAGCACAATCAAAACGTGTATCTTATCGTATCTTTAACAACTCAAAATATTTATAAGAACATGCCCAAAACAGCTTGGAATTTCATGATGTCCCAATTGAAATGCTCTAAAGTTAAGGATGCCAGAGGCAGAAGATGGACTGTGGACTATAAAATTATGTCCTTACTATTGTTAAAGAGAAGTTCTAGATGCTACAAGTTACTGAGCTCTTTTGTAGCCCTTCTCTCTCGTAACACTGTTTTGAACCTGCTCAGAAAAGTGTCGTTAAATGCTGGAATAAACATAAATATTTTCGAACACATAAATGAAAATTAAACAGAGGCCATTGATCGCTGTTGTGTATTACTGTTTGATGTAATGGACATAAAAGAAAACTTATATTATGATAAGGGCAGAAAGAAAATCATTGGATTTGAGGATTTCCGTGAAGAAAAAAAGTGGAAAACTGCTAGAAAAGTTCTAGTTTTTATGGTGGTGGGACTAAACCGAAAATGGAAACAACTTCTAGCACACTTCTTTACGCACAAGAGTTGCAGTTCACATACACTCAGGAATTGCTTATTCGATGTACTGAAAACTGCTACTAATGTAGCAAAATTGAAATTGGTACGATTGTGTTATGGGTGTGAACATTGTGAAATGCATAAAAGAATTGGGTGTGATAACACAAAAACCATATTTTGTACATGAGGGCCACAAAATTTTTGCCATGTACGAACCCCCTCATCTCTTGAAGCGTACTTATGCTCTATTTAGGAAATACAATGTATTTCTCAATGTCATAATCGGAGAATCCGAAACACTTATGAAGGCCAAATTTCTCGCTTGTTATTTGAGATAGAGCCTTGCGGTTTTCACGTTCCTGTCCACATTTCATTTAGCCACGAAGGGCGCCACATGCATATATCAAAGAACTGACATAACAGCTGAAGCTCAGGATGCTCCTTAGAATATTAATAATCTATCTATATTCTAAGGGATACTCTGTATCGTTCGTTTATTTCAGATAAATCTTGATTATTTGTAAAATCTGTGGTCACGTGACGAAAATATCCGTCCGCTCTCGGGTGCTATTGCCGAATAATCGTATAATATGCCGAATATATTTTCAAAATAAATACATTTCATGAGTGAAATATTTTCAATTGAATTCTCATTATTTTTTGGTGATTCATTAGTCAAGCAATAATTTAATTCGATAAATAGGTATCGATATGAGTAGTTTCAAGTAACCTAGTTATATAAATTTATTTTTAGAAACATTTTATGTAAATTGAGTTATCTCTTAATAAATAAATAGAAATGGATTTATGCGACTTTCTGTAATATTCCTAAAAATAAATACATTAGCATTTGAAGTATTTTGTTGGGACTGTATAATTGAAGGGTAATGTGAAATGATCAATTCGGATAAGTAAAAAAACCTTTCAACTGAAGTGTATTAGTCATGCAAATAACATGTAACATTTTTATTATGTGACCAGCATTTAAAACTTCTTCACCTTCATAAACACTTCTAGAAGTGTTTGTACCTTTAAGATACCCCAAGTATTCTACTAAACTCAGTCTTGCCATTTGGACCTAAAAAAGGTACTATTAGAATCCTGTTGTATAATAATGTTGATTGAACCGTTCACATATTATATGCACACGGTTGTTATTCGTCATTTTTTGAAGTCTTCCATCCTTGCATAACTTTCAATATCACTAAACTGAACTGAAACAAATGATGATACCTACCGCCTTTACCTAAAATGAAAAAAATTGTATACACAGTAACACACCTGTTCACTATAGAAGTCTGAAAAGTTTTTATATTTATTGTAAAATCAAATTTAAATAGAGCAAATACACACACAACTAATACAACAAAACACTCCAATGTCAACATTTATAGTTCTACGTATGCTCACCTTGGCGCTTATTTTCAGATGCCTATCATATACAATTTAGTTCATTATAATTATTAAATTTTGTACAGAATATTGGTTGAAATAAATAAATTGAAATAATAATAATAATAAGGTTAGATGATAATAGATACAAAAGATTCATTGATTACTCAGCCCTAAAAACCGATCTAAGAAGAGAAAACTGGAATGAGTTCTATTGTCTGGATGATATAGATGTAAAGACCGAGTATTTCATTGAAAAAATCAGAACATTCGTTGAGGAAAATACAAGAAAAGTTAAAATAAGAAAGAATAAAAGACCTCGAAAGAGATGGATGACTCCGGCGGTCTTAGTATCGGTAAACAAAAAAGAACTTATGTATAGGCGTGTACTCGAGGCACCTGATGATATAAACCTCAGAAGGGAATATAATTCTCATAAAAATAAGTTGAGTAAATTAATAAGCAACTCGAAAAAAATTTACGCTCAAAAGCAGATAAAAAACAGTGTCAACCAGTCTAAGGCCTTGTGGAAATGTGTGGATGAAATCTGCAACCACACCAAAACTGAAGTCAAAATAGAAAAAATCAACTCTATGACTGGTGAACTTTTGGAATCTGACAGAGATAAGGCAAACAGTTTTAACCAATACTATAGTACATTGGGCCAGAGATATGCGGACAGGATAGTTGAAACCGAATACTCGGAGGAAAAACAGACCATAGATAAGTCGATGTACCTCTACCCAACTAGCATTGATGAGGTAGAACTGAAATCGAGAAAGTCCACTGGCTGTGATGACATTCGAGCGGAAACGTTGAAAAGCATCTCTGATGAAATTGACCATATTCACCGTCGCCATATTGTTATGCGACAATACCAACTACCCAGTGTTCCCAACGGAGAAATATTGAGTTTACTAGAAAAATTCCACAATATAAAGTTTATAAGTGAAGTTTATGTGTACCTTTTCTGGCTGCTACGCCAGATAGGCTTGTTTGGGACAACATTGTGCAAAAATTTCACCTTTTGGAAATAAAAAGATTAGTGAAAGGTGGTTTTCTGAACAAATTAATTGTGGCCGAGTGTATAAATGAATGCTTCGCTCCATTTTTGGAAATAGTCAGTGGAAGAATAGTCTTTATGGCTGATAGTATTTTTGATATTAGCGGTATTTTTGTAGTAAACTCAATCTTTCTCCGTTGGGAACACTGGGTAGTTGGTATTGTCGCATAACAATATGGCGACGGTGAATATGGTCAATTAAAACTCCTCTGACTCATTTGGTCAATCAGTGTTTTGAAAGGGGATATTTTCCCAGATGCTTGAGGATTGGAGTTATCAGGCCGGTCTTCAAATCGGGGGATAAATTGGAGATGGTAAATTATAGGCCGATTTCACTGATCTCTAATGTTTCCAAGGTTTTTGAGAAGATCATTAAGCGAAGAATTCTGAGATTTTGCAGAAAATATAACATAATATCAGAGCATCAGTATGGATTTATAGATGGAAGATCCACAGATGATGCAATTCATCTGTTGACAAAATATATTTATGAATCACTGGATAAAAGTAAACCATCTCTTTGTATATTTGTTGATCTCTCGAAGGCTTTTGATACGGTATGCCATAAAAAACTGATGGAAAAATTATATGATTACGGGTTGAGAGGAAATATTTATAAACTTTTGGAGAGTTACCAGACGGAACGAGAACAGAGAGTTTGTGTTAATGGAGAATTGAGCGATCCCATGTATGCCACATACGGAGTACGACAAGGAACAGTGTTAGGTCCCATTCTGTTCACTCTATATATTAATAGTTTGTTAGCTCTCAAAACCAAGGGAAAAATTATTAGCTTTGCAGACGACACTGCAATATTTTACGAGGGGGAAACGTGGCAATCGCTGAAGTGTGAAGCAGAAAACGAATTCAAAGCTATAGAACAATGGCTCAGGCACAATAAACTCACACTCAACTTGGGGAAAACTAAATACCTGCCATTCTCGTCATATGCTAGTGGATTACCAGATATGGAATCGCTTATTTTGGGCGAGAAAATCCCCTTGCCTCCTCTTCGCGGATGACACGAAGTTGTACAACAACCCTCTTTCATCGTATAGCACTCTTCAGGAGGATTTGGATCGGTTGGTTCAGTGGTGTTCTGATTGGTTGTTGCCTTTGAATGTTGATAAGTGCTCAGTTCTACACATTGGCAAAACAAACCCATCTTTTCACTACCGTCTTGATGGTAAAACCCTTCCTTCTGTTTTGCATCAGTGTGACCTTGGCGTGACTGTCACGACCGACCTTTCGTGGTCCAAACATATTGCGCATATTACTAGCAAGGCAAAGCAGACTGCTTTCATTCTTTCAAAATCCTTTAACGGCTGTAACAATGCTACGCTCAGCAAACTGATAAAATATTATGTGCGACCTATTCTGGAATATGCAGGACCAGCGTGGTGGCCTTCATCTCGAGCAGACGCAGCTCTTCTGGAGTCGGTTCAACGGTGGGTAACTCGATTTCCTTATGGACCCATTAGACCCTCTTATGAGGAAAGACTGCAACTCTTCAGTTTGCCAAACTTTGAAGACAGGAGAACAAGAGGCGATATCATTTTTAACTTCAAAGCCCTTCGCAATCATTTTGGCGACGATATCCGTCGCTTGTTTTCCAGAAACCGCAATCACCTTAGGGGCCATTCACTTAAGCTTAGGAGAGAACAGTTCCGCACGCCTCAGAGACAGCAGTTCCTCACAAATAGGGTGTTCCACTTATGGAACAGTCTACCGAGTGATCTTGTAGATGCAACCTCCACCAACGCCTTCAAGAATGGATATGACCGATGGATTACCCAACCTCGAGAATAATACGTCCTAATTTTTTTTGTCATTGTAAACCATAATTTTTGTTTTGAGTTATATTTAGTTTCCGAATGTTATTTTTTTTTTAAGTTTGAGTTTATAGGTATTTGTACCTCTACTCTTATTGTAACAATAATAATAATAATAATAATTCATATATTCCTGAAGCCGAGTCGGTGAGGTACCTTGGCATTGTTATTGACCGACATCTAAAATGGGATCTTCAAAATGGGATCTTCAAATTGGGAATATCGTGAAAAAACTGAGAAGTATGCTATTTAGGTTCAAACGCCTCAGAGACTTTATCGACCAAAAACATCTGAAAATACTATATTATGCACTTGTTCAATCACAATTGGCATATGGGATAGTTGGCTGGGGTGGTTTATGTGACAAACACCTAGAAAACCTGAATGTTGTCCATAGGTGGATTTTTAGGATAATGTTCAGGAAGCCTCTGAGATACTCGAATGATATTCTTTATACAGAATCTGGTTTTTTTGATCTGAGACAACTTTTTTGCATGTGTATGCTAATGAGAATTAAAGAGAGAAAGATCACCACCGAGCCGATTTCGCATTGCTATAGCACACGAAATAAGGAAACATTTTTAAGTGTTCCTCGCTGCGAGAAGACCATAGGCCAACGTCAATGTGATTATCTGTCTCCGAGGTTGTATGGTTTGTTGCCCCTTGAGATCAGAGCGATAAATAGTGTAAGACTGTTCAAGAAGAAAACAAAGCATTGGATTTTGAGTTCAGAAAGAAAACTCTTCCATGGCCTCATTAATCAGAGTTGTCAATGGTAGGATTTAAGCGAGTGAAGAGAATTTGGGAATATAGAGGGTATGAAAGTTGATCTGTTGCTTGATGGGAATAAAATTTCGGAGAAAAGGAAATCAAAGATCTGGAGAGGGGAGAGATGTAAATGTGGATATTTTAGAATATTTGAAAAGAAGAAAAAAAAAGTAAGAAGAAGATTTCTATTCCTTTTTTGCGTTTGCATTTTGCATTTGATATGTTTTCATACTTGTGATTAGGCATTCATACACCACGTACAAGTAATAGTCTAACTAGAGCTTCTGTGGTAGGTATTTTTTTTATTCCAATGATTGAACATGATTTTGTAATATGTTTATGTAATGTTGTTTATAATTTATGGAATAAATATATATTATTATATTAATAAATAAAAAATACGATGATCTGAAACAATCAATTGTCTTGTATTTGTTGTCTTATATGTTAGTTAAAGTTTTATATGATAAATGTTTTTAAGAGTTCCAAAAAAAGAATTACATTAAACTATACAATCTCAATTCAAAAGATGTATTTCCTTTTTTCACCACTTCACGCAGCCATATTATTAATGGAAATGTTTTCCACTCTATCGTATTCTAGCCTGCAAATTATTAATGATCGCAATATTCGATATTGCAAATATTTCAATATTAATATTAGGATTGCGCGAAATTCCTCCAAGAACCCAAAACCTGAAATAAATGAAATTGAAATGAATAATTTGTGCGCTAAAATGCACACAGCGGATGTGGCGCCATCTTCAATTGCCTTAAAAGATGTGTGAGATAAGGATGCAAAATATCGGATAAAATTTAAGGGGCTTTTATATTCCAAGGAATCTGCCGGCTAAATGAACTTATGATTATATTAAGATGTCTAAAAATCTGGTGTATGAACTGATCAGATTTTGTTTTGCCAATTTTGAGAATATTACTTAAGCTTCGTTATGTCAACTATAGGCAGCGCTATCAACCAATTAAGATGCTTGTTATTTATTATTTATGAGTTCTGTGCCATTATGTACCTATATGTATATCTTTCATTATAGTTATGACCTGTGTAAGCAATTCTTGAAATTGTAATACTTATTAACACCAATAAACTCTCTCTCTATTTCAAATATTTGAATTCATTCTAGTAAACGTTTTGTGTTTTGTTTCACGACTTTGCCCGATCATACTCGGTTACACATCGCTTTTGATGGGCCAGGATCGGGTTTTAATTAATGTATCCAATCAAAATCAAAGGAAAAAAGATCGAAATGACAGGTATGACATTGCGGCGTCACCACGAAAAAAAACTAATATTCTGAATTTGGTCGAATTTTATTGCATTAAAAAATTGACGAGTGCACACACCATGTTTTCAGACATCTAAGATTATATATTTAGTGTTCTGTGCTTATGATTAACGCCCACAGGGCTTTTGACACTTGCCCTCAGTCCTGTGACGTCAGCTCGAAATGTCTAATTTCTCCGTTCGATACAAATCAACTCCCCACTTTCTGAATTAACTCTAAACGAATTTCAAAAACTAATGCCCAGTGATTTTCATTGAATGAGGAAGTATTTTTGTTCCATGTTATTTCTAGATATCATAGGGCTATCGTTGTTATTTCAAAGATTGTTCTGAAAAAGAAGATAGTAGATCGAATTGTTCCAATTCGAATAAATAGTCATAGAGTATAGTCTCGTGCAAATGTCATAACAAAGTTAACGAATTCGAATATAAAGTGGTTTAAAGGGGGCAAAACGAGAAAATACAATAAGAATAATGGAAATTACATGCGTTATTTGTAGTGATTTATTCACTCATAATTCTGAGATGGTTTTAAATCAATGTGGTCATATGTTTCATTATAGTTGTCTCATACAATGGTTAGAAAGGTAAAACTTTTTGAATTCACTTAAAACAGTGATTGAAAGTTGTTTAAATTTTACAGATCAAAAACTTGTCCTCAGTGCCGATGTAGGACTACCGAAAAATCTCTTAATAGGGTGTATTTCAATTTTTTGAATACTGAACATATCAAAGATAATGTAGGTACACTTCAAGCCAAATTAGATAGTGCTAACTATAGAATTCAATCGCTTAGTAAAGATTTAAAGGACTTGACTGAAGCAGCAGATTCAAAGGAAGCTCAAAATATTAAATTGAAAGAGCTAGTTTCTAGTTTAGAAAAGAAAATAAGGTAAAAAAAATTAATATTAATGATATTGAAAGTAATATATAGTTTTTCAGATCATATGAATCTGCCATAAATGGTCTAAAAGATAAAGCAAGCGTGTATAAACACAGAGCCTGTGAAGCTGATAGGTTGCAGTGTGAAGTATCAAGCTTGAAATCTGCTTTGCAAGATATGGAAAAAGTACAAACTGCAATCAATGGCACCAGAGCTGAAGTAACAGAGATATTGAGAAATGAGACCAGTATAGAAGCTTTAGCATTATTATCAGCTACATTGAAAAAGTAGTTTCTCTGAGTTACTTTTGATTCTATTTGTATTGACTTTCATTTTAGGTCATTGATAGATAAAGAACATAAATCAGGAATAATGCAAAACCGATTAAAGCAATCACAAAATGAACTGATGAGATATAAGAGAGAGTGTAATAATTTAGAATCAATAACTTCAGATCTCAGGTATGTTATGATTGATTATTAAATTATAGGGTGAATGAACTGGTTAGCCGTCCAGTACTAGTTCTTGACCATTCTGAGATGAGACAAAATAATAATAGATAGATAGATAACTGTTCTTCATTGATATGATCAAATGGCCATCGACCTATGTCCTTCAGCCATAAAATGATAATAAAAATACATCATATAGTGAAAACATTTTCTGCCATACATGTTCTCGACCATTGCTATGCATCCAAGATAATTTACATATTGGAGGTATAGGTCAAATTTTTCTAGCTAAAAATTAACTTATAATCTTCTATCATAGAAAAGGGTTTCTCTCGTCGACTTTTAAAAAAGAGCTCTGTGATATATGGCCAGGAAATACTTAGTAGTTCTCATTTTAAAGTAATTATGGTTGTATATTTTGTTCCATATGAACTAATAGACATTTTTTAAAAAAAAAGAAAGCTCATTAAGACAGTGAGCATCAGACACTAATTCAAAAATAGCATGCCCCAACAAATGTGGTACCCTCACCAGATGCTGTTGATTACATGAAATGTGTACTCTACAGAGAAGATACCACAGGTATATTCACGAAGTTCAAGTGAAATCATTTCTCAACAGGTTATAAGGTCAGGAAAAAGGAAACAAAGAAAACATGTTGGAAAACAGTTCAGCCAAATTAATTTTGACCATACAATCCACCAATCTTATTGATGTTACCAATCTAAGTCTGCCAAGTTGCTTCACAAATTCTGTTGTGATTGCTTTGGATAAGGAGGTCCTTCCTGTTATAGATATATCTGACCCGAATGGGTCAGATATATCCATGAATATGGACTTCGATTTCATCAGCTTCAGTATCAATTAAAAAAAAAATTGCTGCTTCTACATATCATAGAGAAGAACTTCATGTTATTGAAAATGTAATTGACAATGAAAAACATCACATTGAGAGCACCATTTAACCCTTACAAACAAATATCAACAGCGACCTTCCATCAGCCAAGCATTCAAAAATCACTTAACATATCCGCAAACCTTCAAAAAAAGTATAAAAACAAATAAATTGTGACAATTGCTTTCATAAAAAATGTACTGAGTTTTAAGACATACCTTACACTGGGGCAGCTGCAAAGGATTACAAATGTGATTTATGTTTAATCAAATTTTATTTTAAAACCTGAAAGAACCAAAGACCAAATCACATAAGTATATTTATTTTATATATCAGGTGTGTGAATAAGTCTTTCCCGTTTTTTGTAAGAGATGGCGCCACCAATACTGTGCGAGTATTTAATGGTTACATATGTCATAATCAAAGCTTATTCATCTGTCAACAATTCCACACTAACACATTAGTTGAAATTTTTTCGCATCATAAATTTTTGAAATCGTGAAAATGTCGAAATTTGAGCCGAGTCGACGTCATTTGCGGGAAGTTTCACTTTATTGGTTCAATTTGAAGAAATCTGCTGCCGAGGCGCATCGGTTGCTTCAGGAAGCTTATGGAGAAGGTTGTGTCGATGATTCAAGTGTTCGCGGATGGTTTCGACGCTTCAAAAGTGGCGATTTCGACGTGGAAGACAAGGAGCGTTCCGGGCGGCCGCAAATCTTTGAAGATCAAGAATTGGCGACTTTGCTTGATGAAGATTCGTGTCAAACGCAAGAAGAACTTGCTGAAGCATTGGGAGTTGACCGAACAACCATTTCCAAGCGTTTGAAAGCCATGGGAATGATCCAAAAGCAAGGAAATTGGGTGCCGTACGAACTGAAGCTGAGAGACGTCGAACGGCGTTTTTTCACTTGCAAACAGCTGCTTCAGCGACATAAAAGAAAGGGTTTTCTGCATCGTATCGTGACTGGCGATGAAAAGTGGATCCGTTACGATAATCCGAAGCGAAGAAAATCATGGGGACTACCCGGCCATGCATCATCATCGACGGCCAAGCCAAATATTCATGGCGCCAAGCTCATGCTCTGTATATGGTGGGACCAGCTAGGTGTGGTTTACTATGAGCTTCTGAAACCGAATGAAAGGATCACAGGCGAGGTCTATCGACGACAATTGATGCGTTTGAGCCGCGCACTGCGAGAAAAACGGCCACAATACTCCGACAGGCACGACAAAGTTATTTTGCAACATGACAATGCTCGCCCACATGTTGCACAGCCGGTGAAAACATACTTAGAAACGCTCAAATGGGAAGTCCTACCCGAGGGGGTAACCACTCGAGATTTTTCGTGGCAAAAGATTGCCTCCCCTCGGGATCTCCTCGCAATTTCCTTGGATCTCCCCGGATCTCCCCCAGATCTCCCCGTATCTCCCCGGATCTCCCCGAATCTCCTCGGATATCCCCCAGATCTCCCCGGATCTCCCCGAACTCCTCGAATTGCGGAAAGAACCCAGAGCATTACGCAACAGGAGAGAAAAGATTTTGCGGAAAACTCAGTTACCACGCCAAAATTTATACAGGAAATATTAGAACCTCGATTAGAGTCAAACCTTTACAAGTAAAGCTGTGAATTGAAGTTAAAAATGATTGATACTTACCTCGAATAATAATAATAATCAGCATCAAACTAACACAAAATATTTCTGAATAACTAATGCCTAATCTTTGCAGTAACGTTCACAATTAAAGTATAAATCTCGAATAGATCTGTTAAAACATGAATATTCCCCTCATCCTCGCCCTCATCATTCCCCACCGCCCGAGCATACCCGCTAATATCTATGATTCGGAAGCGGCCTGAGTCAAAGGAAGAATTAGATTTGTTTTCAAAACAAAGTCATAAATAAACACTGAGGGCCTAGATATTATCATATAGGTTGATGCATTGAAACCGTTACGCCTCGGAGACACTTGTTCATTTAATTCGAGGAAAGTTTGCGCATGCGAAATTGACTGGGATCTCCCCGAATCTCCTCGAGATCTCCCCGGATCTCCTCGAGATCTCCCCGGATCTCCTCCAGATCTCCCCGGATCTCCCCGAATTTCCCCGGATCTCCCCGGATCTCTTTCGGATCTCCTCTCACTAAAAGCAGAAATCTCCCCAGTGGTTATCCCCTCGGTCCTACCCCACCCGCCGTATAGTCCAGACATTGCTCCGTCTGATTACCATCTCTTCAGATCGATGACGCATGGCCTGGCTGACCAGCACTTCCATTCCTACAAGGAAGCCAAAAAATGGGTGGATGACTGGATAGAGGCCAAACCGGTCGAATTTTTTCGCAACGGGATTCGTATGTTGCCAGAAAGATGGGGAAAAGTTGTAGCTAGCGATGGCCAATACTTTCAATAATTCATTTGTAACCATTTTTTCACAATAAAGGCTTAAAATTTGACACAACATTTTCTAGAAGGTGGATAAGACGTCAAGGATCTATTAAGTGGCCACCGGGTTCCTCAAACTTGGCGCTTTACACTTTTTTGTGTGGTCATTTAAAAACAAGAATCTGTTTTTAATAGACAAAAACAATTCAAAAGAGTCACGTCAAAGAATTCGAGCTGAAGTGGAGCACATCACTGCTGAAGTGCTTGAGCAAAGTGTTAAAAGTGTTCATACTTGTATCAGTTAGTAGTACCAAAGGTAAAAGTTTTTTTATTAGGTCGTATAAAGATCTTCTTTCACGAAGTTTCATTTTTTACAGTTCTGTTATTTTCTCAAACAAATTGTTGTTTACGGTACAATTTTTTTACACCATCAATTAGGTAAGTTGCTCCATCTAATGAATCAGTAAAAAAAATTGGGATTTTTCATTTAAAAAAGTCATCACCATTTTAAAACTGAAATTGACTTGACCAAGCATTTGGCTTGAAAGCATTCAATAATGCAATTATGAATTGTGCCATTCTTATTATAAAAATACACTAATATCAGAAATAGTTTTTACCTCTGATTCCACACAGAAAATTATTACATGTGAATGAAACACGGGATACTGGTAGCCCATACCCGAAATTTCAGATTTCTACGATTCCAAGTGCCGAAATGATGAATGTTTAGTTGAAATTTTTTGTTCAAAAAAAGAAGTAAATAAATTACTCGAAAACCGCTAAATGTAGGGATAAGGGAGTTAATACAAAAATAATCAAGAGGCTACGGCAAACCGAAAAAAGTAATAATATACAGGGTGTTCTATTTGAAATATCGAAGTTGTTAGTATTTTCTGATATGAACACCGTAGCGCTGAAATTATTTTAGATCGATAGAGTAGTGGTTTCTACCCAAGAAACCAAGTCTTTAATAAAATCGTATCTTCCGTTTTACGTAAAAGTCCCGGGTACTACGCTAGGTTCGACTTCCAGTCATTTTTGGAACTATAAGACTTCTGTGGTGGTATATTAATCGATAAGAAATTAGTAAGATCTCACCACACAAAACTTAATTGACCCACTAATTCATTAACGAGTGATACCTTAATAATCACTATAGGTACTATGGTGAGGAGTAGGGACTGTAGGGAGGGGTACCGATTATTAACGTATTGCTTGCTTCAACAGGATTCCAAATTAATTTTCATTCCAAATGGTTTGTAAGGTATTCTTATCTAGTTGCAAATGTTGGTCAATTCTGAATTGATCTTCTTCATTGCTTAGGTTTAGTGTATAATGATAATATTTATACTTTTCTCATTATAACGAAGGACCCTACAAACTGATTGTTATCCATCGTACAAAAAATACTAGAAAAAATTCACTTTATATACATATTCCTTAGAACATTGATAAGAGGAACGGAAATCGTCTTGTAACTGATGCATTCGTTTTGATGCCAACATTCGTCACTCCTTGTCTGATGGGGCACTATAGCAGAAGCGTAACATAATTTGATTAATTTCGAAATTGTCAATTCATAGCTATTGTGAAGTTATAAAAAAAGATTCCTGATAAAGTATTCAACAATCAAATCAGGATTCTCCACGCCTATGGCTCGCACACACAAATGTTTACTTTCCGTTCCTTCTATCTATATTCTAATTGAAAAAAGCAATTGCGAATAATTGAGAAGTAATAGGGACTTTGAGAAGAATAGGAGACCCCAATGAAGTTTAACACAATGAATCATTACATATCAATCATTATTATTGAATAGTTTTTTGACAACTAATATCTATTGAAAATTGGTTATAATAAAGGCAATTAAATGTAGAGGATTCAATGTCGATTGTCGTGTGTGATGCAGTAATTTATAATCTCTTAGGTGTTTTTTTTTTCATATATTTTTCGTCAGGGTTTGAGTGGAAGAGAAGGGGTTGTATGGCTTCATCACCATCTGAACTCCGCCCAGTAATTGATTTTTTTTTCTGATGTTTTTTGGAATTGTAATATTTTTTTTCTTTTCAATAAAGGCATTATTTTTATATGTATTTGAGTAGGGTTTGAGACGTCGATTGTTGAGATTACTACTGATTAGCATTTCAATATAATTCATGAGAAATTTATATTATTTATTTCTTTCAGAAAAGAAATAGAAGTTAGTAAAAAGTCATGGGAGGAGGAAAAAAAATACTTCAGGCAAAAAATAGAAGATCTTGATAATTTGTTAAATGAAAAAAATTCAGAAACAACAAAAAATATGGATCATAGTGTTCACAGGATATTGACGGAAAGTCCGGCACCTTTACCAAAGAGAAAACAGGAAAGGAAAATAGAAGATTCGCAATATAAAGGTTCTCCATCTGTGGTGAGAATAATGATTTATTGAAATAATGCAAACCATTTTTTATACGTTTTCAGGCTGAAAATGTTATGGCCATAATAGAGTCGGATTCACCTTACCTCAATATGAAAACCAATTATTCGTCCATATTTAACGCGCGATATTCAACAACGCTGAACACAAAAAAGGTAGGTATTCACTCATTTTTCTTTTTGAAAGGAAATTATTAAGTGATTCTTGAAAAAAAAGACTTCAAAAAATGAAACTTTAGTACCCTGTATTTTGAAAATTAAGCCATTGCGGACTCATGTGTATAGGACTTTTCTTCAAGTCATCCAAGTAATCGCCCCTCTTCACTTGTAGCTTCAATTATATTCAGGATATGAGGAATGACTTCATAGTGTAGCTTTATAATAACATATTCTTTATAGAAGTTGATATCTATTTATAAAAACTTTACCTAAAAGTTAAAAAATCACAATTAAACTCTATGTCCTAATTAATGTCCTCATCAATGAAAACTTTTGACAATGCACTGAAATTATTTTACTCTCCTTGCTTTTTTGACTTGTCGCTTCCTAGTGCTTCACTTGTTTCCTCTTGTGTAAGAGTTTGGATGGGTAGGATATGTAAAATGTTTGACGATTTTCTGTAACCTGTGCTAATTCCATATATGGAATTTTATGTTCCTTGCACCATTTCATATGGCCCATGTTTTTTGCTGTTCACTTTTTATCCATTTTCAACACAAACCCTGACTACTAGAAACTGTAGAGAATTGGGCCATGAAAAAAAGATTTTGATGAATTTCTTATTTTTTACCAAAAAAAATAAATATTTCAACGGCAACGCGAAATACTCAGAACTCAGTTTATCAAATTACCCATCTTATTACAATAAGTCTCAATTAAACCAAAACCATGGAGCAGTTGTTTTTATAAGTAATTGTGGAAGTATTCTATAGATCCAGAAGAAATAGGAAATATTGCTGTCACTATGATAAGATTGAAACTGAACTCAATATTTTCGCAGTATCAACTGATGAGCTTGACGACTTCATGTCACTTCAACATGCTAATTGGCGATATAAATATCAAAACCTAGAATTCAGATCGCAATGAGTACATAATTATTCCTCAAATTCTTGGCATGGAAACATTTTCCACACGGATCATTGCACTGCTTGAAACCTAGCGGAGATACCATTTCCTCACTCCGCAGCGACCCATCTGGGAGATTTGAATAAACGAACAGAAAGAGACCTCGGAGAGAAAAAAAATCAAATGTCAAATCATTCATTCGTTCAATAACGAAATAAACAAACCGCTTAAATGCGCCAAAATTTCGGAACGGAGATGTTGAAGGTTAGGTGACGCTACATTTGTTGTTTAAAAAATGGGTAAAAACTAGTTTCATGTATTGATAAAACATGATGATGATGGGAAAAGATATTGTACAAACAAAGTAATGACTAGAAAAGTGTTTTTCGGACTCTACTTCGTCTTTTATCTTGGGAAGCCATCGGTTTGTGGAGCTCTAGCTTCACTCTTTGTCTTGCATCGAGTAAAGAGGCCTTCAGCGAGGTTTTCGTTTGTTGAAACTTGGATGAAATAGGTTGCTTGTTGAGTATTTGGATTATACCCTTGGGGCCACAACAGATCTAGTACAAAGAATAAGTACAAGTATAGATGCGAGAAATTATGTGATAGTAGTGTTTATAGATTTGAGAAAGGCCTTTGACATGGTTGATCACGATTTACTGTTGGGGAAACTGAAATAAATGGGAATAAACAATAAAGCCTATACCCTTTTAAGAACCTTTCTAAGGAACAGAAGATATCACACAGTAATAGAAACGACAAGAAGCTCAGAGGAAAGAGTATTGAAGGGAGCACCGCAGGGATCAGTGATTGGTCCATTGTTGTATCTTCTGTTCGTAGAGGATCTCGAGACTGCGGGATTGGAGGCTCTATACTATATGTTTGCTGACGACACAGCGTTGTTCTACGAGGGTAGGGATTTAGACACTTTACAGCAGCGAGTTGAAGTTGACCTTAGAAAGTTTCAGAAATGGCTAACTGAAAACAGACTTATCTTAAATGTGGAAAAAACGGTTGCTCTCCTTTTCAAACAGAAAAATAAACCCTCAAAGCCGCTAAACATCAAAATAAATGGAATCAAAATCAATCAAAAAAATTTGCACACCTACCTCGGATTGAATATTGATACAAAACTGGAATGGACCGAATATATAGAATATTTGTCACGTAAACTTACACCTCTCTTATTGGAGCATTGAGAACAGTTAGTCCCTATCTTAGTAAGCAAGCAAAAAAGACATTATATTACTGGAATATTCATTCTGTGCTGGCGTACTTGATTAGTGTGTGCTAAAATACATCAGTCAGCAATTTACAGAGGGTACAAAGATTGCAAAGTCGAGCTTTTAAGGCAATATATAATCTACCATATGATACTCCAACAACTGAGTTATATGACACACTAAAGATACCCAACATGAAGGTCACAAAGGTCGTTGAGCAGTGTAAACTGATATACAAGATGGAGCATGGCCTGCTCAAATTCAACACAAAACTCGAAAAAAGATCAGACGTACATAATTACCAGACAAGACAAATAAACAATTACCATTTAGATAATATAAGAACAAATAGAGCCAAAAATTCACCGATCTACCAGGCTCCAATGGAATAGAACAACTTACCAGAAGAAGTAAAGAAGAAAAATTCATCAAAATTATTTATTAGATCACTTAAAAATTATAAAATGACACATTCATAATGGGAGTTTTTACTTTTGCATTGTACTAATTTTTAAAAATAAACACATTCATTCTATGGGAACATCAATGTATTGATGATTTGTAGAAAAAATGTATTAAATAAATAAAATACCAGTATTACCTTTATTTTTTCATCTTATTTTGATGAGTCCATTACCACTGTTGCATTGCTCTCAAATCCTCAGAGAATAATGATCGATTTGTGGTCACTGAGACTTTTATTGCTTGGCATTCTTTCAGTGTTAATTTGCTCTTTGATGGTTGGGCTTTTTGATGATTTGGCAAGCCTCGGCTTTTACATCATCTGTGGTTTACCGTAGGATCTGAATAGCAGCTTCTTTCAATTGGTAATGATATTTTCTACATGAAAATAATATTTGATTCGAATGGAGAGAGATTCTATCAATATTCTTCTGGACAGATTGACAATGGTATCTTACTTGGGTGAGGTTCAATGTACTGGTGATTTCTGTAGGCGTGCGATCCTTCACATCAGGCTTTGGTAGATGGTATACATTCTCCAATTTATGGCCTTTTAGGTGATGTGATTAGTGATTACAGGACAAAAGAAGGATCTACAGAGAAACATGGAGATCTGGGATGCAGTCATTAGGGATTTCGGGATGGAAATAAATAAGAACAAAACGAGAGTTATGGTGATAGGAGACCATGAAGAAATAAAAATAAGGTTGGATGGGACAAACATAGAACAGGTAAAGACATTTAGATACCTGGGTGTGGAATTGAGTGAGGACGGGAAACAAGATACAGAAATTAATCGCAGGTTAGAAAGTACAATAAAACTATACCACATCATGAATAGCAGTTTCATAAGTAAGAAGGAAATTTCCCAAGGCACCAAGATAAAAGTATATAAGGCAGTTTATAGACCGACATTGACCTTTTCCTGCGAGTCATGGGCATTGAATAGGAGACAGAAAAGTAGAATCAAAGCAGTAGAAATGAAATACCTCAGAAGAGTGAAGGAGTCACAATATTGAATAAATAAGGAACGAGCTCAAGATCTGGAGATAGAGCCATTACAGGATTTTGTAGAGAGAAGACAACTCAGCTGATGGAGACATTTAAATAGAATGAACAACGAGAGGCCTGCGAAGCAAATATGGGATGCCAAAACCCAAAAGAGGAAGACCAGAGCAAACATGGAACAACACCATCACCGAAATAATTATTGAGAAAGGACGAACATGGAGAGAAGCAAGAGATATGGCTGTGGATAAAAGAGCATGGACCAAATTCGTGCATGGGGGAGAAATCCAACAATGAAGAATTGAAAATTTTTTTTTATTTGTTAAATTATTGAATTATTCTTTTATGATGTAATATTGCACCCTACACCATTTTCATGGTAATTGGGTTTTTTGATAATATATACATATATGTGATGTATATGTAATGTCATAGGAGTTAGATCCTGCTACTTTAATTAGTCTATAAGTAGTTTGTATTGGTTTACAATCTATTTCCTCGGCTTGTTTTCATCTGATGTATTACAGCATCTATTCCCTCAAATTGTTTCCATCTGATGTGATACAGAATCTATTCTCTCGACTTGTTTTCATCTGATTTATTACAGAATCTATTCCCTCGATTTGTTTTCATCTAATATATTACAGGAACGTACATTTAAATTTAAGTCATTAACATTTTAATCCTCCAGTAGGTGAAGCCTATTGGCTATCTGCGCCGTTTAATGAAGGATTGGAATTTTAATTAACGTTCCTGCAAATGGGTGTTACTGTCTTCAATTTTGTCTTTCAATACTGCCCCCTCCCACGAACCTCAAATATATAACAAGCAATATAAAACATTTGTTTCATATTGGAAGATGCTATGAAAAAAAAAACAAACTTTTGCGCCCTGTTTCTTGAAAGCAAAGAGTTTGCGGGCCCATATTTATAAAATCTGTCACTTTCGTTTATCCTTCTTATTTAGGAAGGCATCCATTTCAATTGCTAATTAAATGGATGCCTTCCTAAATAAGAAGGATAAACGAAAGTGACAGATTTTATAAATATGGGCCCGCAAACTCTTTGTTTTCAAGAAACAGGGCGCAAAAGTTTGTTTTTTTTTCATAGCATCTTCCTGCACAAGATATTTAATTAAATGTGGTATAGATATTCCAATTTAAAGATTTCAACATGTGATATGCTAATTTTGAATGCAAATCTACAGGGTGATATTTTTTCTAGAACAGTGCTCGCTTCTTTCCTAATGATGTTCTTTTTGCGGACCACTGGCAATTTTTGAATAAGTACCTTTAAAAATTTTCAATGAATCCATTTTCTCAAATGGAATGCCCTGAATTTTTTTTGCCTGTCGAATAGCCTAGTGAGTATTCTTAATTTTTTGTATAGACATGTGCATAAAATGAATAATTTTTAAAATGCTTCGTATTTCATGTTTTGTACTGGGACTGGCAGTATACTTTCCACGCATACAACTTCAAAAGGATAAGATTTGAGTAATCTTTACTTAATACCGACCAGTAATATCAATTAAAGATAAGCCAAATCAAAGAAATGATCAAAATATTTGAAAACATTCATTTTGACAAAATTAAATCACGACCACGTGAAAAAATAGAAACATAGTCTGAATTCTCTAAGATGTTAGGAATGAGTGCATATTTTCAGCTGGAAATATGAAGGAATTTCGAACTCCCTGAAAGAATTCAGACTATATTCCTGTTTTTTCGGGAATTCAATAAAAAATAAGTCGTAGAATTATCTCAAACGGTTTTCAAGATATGATCTTCAGTTTAAACCATTATAACCATAAGATTTTTCAAAAAGTGCCCTACTTCAAAAGTACATCAGATAAATGATGACAAGTGGCATATTTCGAAATCAGAATCTCATGGAGATTATGAGTATGATAAAATATTAGGCATTCCCATTTAAACAGAGTTGTATCACCACTTCCGGACCAGCTTGTAGAGTCAGAAATAATTTAAGCTTACGCGCTTAGTGCTGTCGATTCCGTCAAAATTTGAATCATTCTCCTAGCCCAAAATTTACAAGAGTTATCGACCCATCAAGCACTACTGACTCACCCTTATACACTGTGTCCATTAAGTATGGAACAATGGAACAAATTCATTTTCAGCTAAACAGACCATTTTAAGAAATAATCCAGAAACACGTCGATTTTTGATTCTAAGTTACCGTATTTCAAAATAATAATCTAATATACAGGGTGAATAACTTCCGAGTAATGACGTCATCGTAATTTCTTTTAAATTACTTTATGAGCACACACAAAACTATTGTACTTTTGTCCACCCTGTATACCAACTGGAATCAATATGTGATACATTTTTAGAATCAGCTCAGCTAGAGTAATCGGAAAATTCAGACAAAATGGGGGTGTTCCATTTAAAAAAAATGACGGTGACGTCATTACTCGCAAGTAATTCACCCTGTATGGCAGATTATTATTTTAAAATACGGTAATTCAATCAATCAATCAATTAATCATTTATTTCAATGCTCTACAATTCTTAGACAGTTCAATTCCAAAAATTTTAAATGTATAATACATAAAAAAAAAATCGACGTGTTTCAGGATTATTTCTTAAAATGGTCCGTGTAGCTAAAAATGAATTTGTTCCATACTTAACGAACACAATGTATACATATATAGCACTTACAATTTGTTTTCAGTCAATATTTAAACCTCAGACTTCACTATCTCCCACATCAAGACCGAATACCACAGAAAATGTGTACACTGGACTGGGTGGACAAGTCAAGGAAGAGTTTTTTAAATTTCCTGAAAAAAAATCTACACCAACAGGACTCAAGAGGACAAAATCATCATCTGCTGTTCCTTCTAGTAAATTCAGAAAATTAGCACCACTAGTATCAAAAAAAATCACAGACTATGTAAAATGATTAATTTATTCTATATTATTAATAAATATTTTTCCTATTTACAATTGACTTTGCCCGATAACTCTATAAAATTTATAAAACCGAAATATATTAAACATTACTCTTTCTCAAGGAAGATAATTTGCCATTGATTTATCGATTGAAAAACAACCTCATTTCATCTCAAATAAATAATAATAAATGTTAAAAAAAAAGCTTAAGTTTCCAATGTAAGAAATAATCAGCCAGGATGCAGAGTTTATTATAAGAAATAGTTGAACTAATTTACTAGACAGGGTATAAGTCGAAATTATACCAGTGAAGAAGTGAAGTGCAAGTTAGAGCTACTGTACCTTGGCAACCTTGGTACCTGCTCTGTAGATTGGGTTAGACTCATGCGCGTGATTGATTCTGACAATTATGGCCTCAGCGTGATGTGCTAAGGATTCTGTGGTCTCAGTACTACATGGGCTTATAGCGTATTCGACTGGATGCACCAGTTCGAATTAATTCTAGCAGATTATGTCATTTAGCTCTATGAAAATTCGAATTAATTCGCACTGTTGCAGCCAGTCGAATACTCTATTAGTATTAAGTTATGAATTGCTAACACGGCCATACTGATTATTGATACGTCCCCGTTCAATCTACCAAATGGATAACAGCATTTGTACGAATAACATTTTTACAATTGAATAAAGACCAAATAAGCAATTGATTTTCTCTTAAGCATGGCTATGTTTAAAACACTGCATTGATGCTTCGAATAATTAATTGATTTTCTGTAAAGCATGGCTATGTTCAAAGCGCTGGCACATCGCTGCGGTGTATACTCAATACTTGATGAAAAAAAGAGGCAGACAAGAAAAAAACCATCACCCCTTCATGCTAACACATTACGAACACAAGGCACCAGGGCCGGTGAAACAGTGAAGCGACCGTTTCAGGCGGCAATTCAGCCTATTTTGGATGGCCGCCTTTCCATATTTTATCATTGATTCTTAAAAACAACATAAAGTTTGTTCCGCTTCGCTGCGTTTGTCAACATTCTGAAATAAATATCTCCAAACCGCCTTTGCTAAGTCACTTGTATAAGAAGCTTTTCGCCTTGTACCTGTATAAGAAACCACATATGGAAGCCCAACCAATATAAACAAAATTCTCTATTATCCTCATTATTCATTAAGGTATAAAATCATTATGTATTTCACAAAGACAAAAAACAACACTACCTTCGCTTTCGAATTATTTGGAAGACGATGTTTACACATTCAACATATGGAAAATCTGTTGAAGAATTGTATGAATGCCGTGAAATTAATTTAATATGTTAATACACAGACGTTAAACTATTATTTACCTATTTATCCCGGGCTCGGTAGGTCGGAAGATTCAGTAACCTGAATCGAGCTGAAGTCACGAAATGTCGACTATGCGAGGGGAAGGTTAAGAAAATCGTAATGATCACTGACGTTATTATTATGTTCTTTCCATCAATTTCAACTTTCCTCAACCCTTGCGAATTATATATATAGTTCGTAAGGCGTACTAACACTCGATTTTGGGATTAGTGGGGGTTGCGGGTTAGAGTCCTGTTCGAGGAGGTACTTTTTCCAGAACTGAAGAATTGCCCGAATGCCGTGAAATCAATTTAATTGATTATAAAGTTCAGCCAAAAAAATAATATAATAGAATATATCAAATATTTCTATAAATTTTCTATGCGAAGAGGGTGATATAACCCCAAATCTTAGTAGATGATGGAACAGTTATAAATATATTGTATCCAACTCTGTTAAGTTGAGTTAAAAATTAAAAAATTGGATGAATAATAGCATGGTTACTTCAGCCTTGAATCTAATACTGAGTCCACTGTGAATTCAAAATATTTCACATTCAAACTTAAGAGTTTAGCCTTCCAAACTCTTTTATCTTAATCTTATGTGTTTACTTGCATAATATATTTGCCTATAATTTTCCAATGAATTGATAGATTCAGAAGTACCAAATTTGCTTCCAATTTTTGGATTTCCAGAGATCTAGGATGATGGCGACACATTATTGAAGAAAGAAATTCCTGAACAAATTCAAGAATTGCCGGAAGTAACAAGCGATAAGTAAAATTGGCACATGAAGATGGCCATTCAATGCTTCTTGACATGCAATGTATTTTATAATCCTACAACATTGGAAGGTAATAGGATTTTTTCAATAAAAAAGTAAGTATTTTAGTTTTTTGTAGATGAATATCGGTGTTATAAAGAAACTAAGTGAAATAAAATTATATAATGATTTCATACATAAAATAATACAATTAATTCCACTCAATTTTAACAATATATAATTCTTCAAATGTATAATAAATATTTATGAAAAACGACTAAATCTAAAAAATATTAGTCAAATTCAAGAAGCAATATAAACTTGAGTTAATTGACTGTCCTTCTCTACGAAGCAATAATATGGTTATTCAACTGTAACAATTCCATCAATACTATGAATCATTCAGGGCTGTTGTATATTTCAGTTATCATTCTTCTTCAGCGGATCATCAAAATCAGATAGCAACATTGAATTTGCAATAAGAAATCATGGAATAGTTATGTTTGAAGTTATTTTCATAGAATAAATAACAAATTTATAAAACAATTAATTGTCTTGAATAACTAATATATGATTAAAAATATCAGTACAACTGGAAAAATAATTATCACAGATGACCACAGTAGTAAGGTTGTAATTGTAAGAACAACACAATCTTGAAGAGCATTCTTAAAAAGCGAAAAATTTTCAAAACTTATTTTTGCTAATGAAATAATATGCCCGTATATCATATATGAACAAATTAAAATTTTTTAGATGACAAATCTGAAAACACGACTATAATTTCAGATAACACAAGTCAAATGTCAATGAAAATTAAACAGCTTTTGCATCTATTTAATGCTCCGCTCAAGTCTAATTGATTAAAAATGGATTGATGTTTGAACCTTATTGATATAAAATAGATGTATCACCATAATATTCAAATAGTATTGTAATCATCTCTTTTAAACATCCCCCTTCTTGGGACCACTTCACCATAAACATTGTGCAAGTAACAAAAAATTGTAATTGATAATGTTCCAGTTGCTTAGTTATCATTGTATAGTCCAAATTCCCCGAACTGGAGGTGACAAAAGCCTCAAAAGTATGTTTATGAAAGTTTTGTATAGCTAGGTGGTGAAAACTTCTTCCTGAGAAATTTAAGTATATACAGAGGTAAACAAGATATCAGTGTTATGCAAATCACTTTCCAGAAAAAGTCTGTTGTTTTAATGAATTCAGCATCTGAAAAAATCACATCATTAGAAAATGAAACATTTTATTTTGTTCATTTGATCACAGATTGGAATTTGAGAGGAATGAAGAAATAGCTAATGTAGACAAGATAAGCAAAATCTCATTCATGTAACCTTATTAATTAATCTTATTATTAATCTTATTTTGAAAAATTTCACTTAAAAAAAGTTTCTCACCAAAATAGTCATGTAGCACTACCAAGGATAACACATACAAGGCAAATGAAAAAATTTCAGCCAGTATCATGAGAATGTGCCATGTTCTTATATTTAGAGCCACCATGATGAGTTCTGTTAAAATTAAAGATGTGAAACTGATGGCAACTATATGAATGAATTCATCTTCAAAAAGCAACAAAGCTCCATACATTATAACACCACCTGCAAAACAAGTTACAATGATATTATTTTCGAATTTTGACCTAGGAGTGATGTCAAACGATAAAGTTCGACTATCTAATGAATAATCCTCTCCGTCCTTCCGAACGTGAACGCGATAACTCTCGAACGAAAAACCTACAACTTAAAATTTTTAGGATAGCTGGCGATCGCGAATGCGATTCATAATGGGCAATACCGACAAGAACTGATTGAACTACGAATTCGATCAAGATGAAATTTAGATTCAGATGTAAAATAACAATTTCAAGCTTAAAACATAGAATTATTCTTTATTCTAAGATTTCAAGCTTCATGTTGATCACATAACTAGAAACGTGAAAAATTTAAAAAGAATATCCAAAAAAATAACATCCGATCCGAATATCGAAAAAAAAGTCTAATATTTTCGGTGTTTTCTCGTCCTTGAAATAACATGTTGAAGTTCAATTTACAGGGTTAGGGCCATTCAATGATCCTAACATTGTGTAAATTAAATTTACAAAAAAACCTAATTTTTCAGGGACAACAGATCTGACCAAGTTAAATGAAAAATTTATCAAAAAAAAACATAAAGTTTTAAGCTCTATGGCGATAATATTTTCAAACACGAAATTTCATGATAATCGCGTCCCCAGAATCATAGAAAATTCAAGCAAAACATCGAAATAAATTTCCAATTGTTCCGTACCCCAGAGTAATAAACATAGATAGAGGGAGCATTGAAGCATATCTCATTTTCAGTAAGCAAATTTTGTCCCCAACATGAACTATCAAATTTGACAAGAAGCGCGCAAAAATGAAAACATCAGTGATACAATATTTCACTCAATTCGTTTCTCCACAAAGAACGCACTTCTTCTGTCCCATAGTGAATCAACGTTTCATATTAACTCAAAATATATTGAAATAAATACCTCAATATATCAGAAATTCAGAAAAACTTCAAGCGCGCCAAAAGACATGAAACAACCAATGACACTAGGAGAGTTGCCAAAATTTGGATTTCAGCAGGTAGATACAGAAAATAATGAATATTCCACTCATTATAAATTCGACAATTAGGAAAAATATTGGATCCCAAATATTCAAATTTGTATATTTAAACGGGAATCACTTTAATATATTTCATTCATAATGATATAGTAATTTCACTATATATAACTAATCCACAATTTTGTGGATTTGAAAATATATCACAATCTGACAACGTAATCTAACCATGTTGGGGACATGAAAAATTGCGTATACTTCCTCTATCTATGTTTATTATGCTATATGTCGGAGAAAAAGCGCTGCATTCTATGCTGAATCATTAGTTTACGAACGATATTTCATCGACAATACAAATGAATAATTAAGTTGATCTGTTTTATTTCATCACTTATGAGTATATTTATTTATTGCCTGCAAAAAAGCAAATACATAATTATTTAAGATATTTATTTTTTTATTGTTATGTGAAAACAATTTCCTTGAACAAACTTTTCATACAACAATATTTATTCAAGAAATAATTTTTTAAACAACTATTAATAATTAATAATATACATCATTATCAATTATTAAGCAACATACTGTTCATTGAATCATTTCTTTCTCCAAACAAAAACACATGGTTTATAAAGATAAGAATCTCAATTGTCAGATTTTTAAGAAAAAATGAGTTTTTACTGGTTAGGCCCGGGACTTATTGAGTGAAGTGTTATTGTAACAAATTAGCATCATCAATAAATTTTTTTGCTGAAAGGCCACTGAATGCGAAGTTGAGCTAAGCCTAGTTAGCTCCAAAAATTGAAACAAAGGTTTTCGAAATTGACGCTTGGCTCTCAACTTCGCATTCAGTGGCCGTTCAGTCTAAACCTGTACTCATGATACTTAGATTTCCTAAAAATTTCGAAACTTAATATGAAGTATACTGGAGAGGGTAATTATTTGTTGTTCAAAATCAATGCAGGCAAGATGTTTTATATTTACCTTGATAAATTGATATTAACACCCACATAAAGAAAGTTTTAAAGGAAAGACTCCTTCCTTTTGCCAATTCTTTGTATAATTCTGGATAAGTTAGAGCAATATCAGCACTGACGTCTTGATCAAGTACCAAGCTGAACACCTAAAAATTAAAAAATAATTGTGAAGGCTTTTATTTATACATTTATTCATTCAAACATGAACATAAATTTCTGTAACAAATAAAATTGTTTTTTTTTTCCTTTTTGAAAAATATAGGTACATGATATAAAATTTCTTATCAAACTATAAAAATAATAAAAATTGTCAGTTTCACATGGCAAATCAACCATGTGGAGGGGAAAAAAGTTATTCTATTTGTTACAGAAATTGTTATTGCTTTAAAAAAATTATAACCACAATGGATTCTACTGTGCTTGTAGAATGTTTTTGTTTAATGTTTATAGCACCAGTAGTAAAGAAGTTATAAGAACTTTTAATTTCATGCTATTTTCCAATTTTCTCTAATATTTTGAAAACAGTTGAACTTCCAAAGTTTCCATCATCAATATCAAGACAACAATTAGAATTGAGAGGAGACGACTTCACGTGACTTAAAGCGGTATCTCTTCTTCATTTTGGATGTAGATCTCAGTCAATTTTTGGCCAATAACATTTCTTAGTAGTGAACAGATCCGTATTCACAATTTTTGCATATCTACATATCCATCTTCGCCATACTCTAAATATATTAAAATTTATATGCCAGGATATGTTGTATGTTATTTGAAACAAAAAATTGTTTGTGAACAATGCTTAGAGTGTTCAAAAAGTGATGAACACGGTTAATTTTTGTATTCCTTCGTGAAAGTTTACGTAATGCGACCCTGATATTTCTACAATTTTAGTAATAGAATTAGCCCCACCTACTGATCACTTTTTTTAGCACGATAACAGATCACATCGTCTCCTTCTATTCTATCTCGATGGTTAGTACCAACCTTCAAACGATACGTGTCAAAATTTGACAGCAGTCCGACCATTAGTTTGTGAGATATTGCGTTATGAGTGTAGCTACTTTTGTTATTTGAAAAAAGAAGAAAAATAAATAAATTCTTGTGCTGATAAAATATTGCTTTTTGAAAGGGAAAAATTCAGTTGAAGCAAAATCTTGGCTTAATGGAAAGTTTCCGGGGTCTGCACCAGGAAAATCAAATCATCATTGATTGGAATGCTTAGTTTAAACGTATTGAAATGAGCACCGAAGACGGCGAACGCAGTGGACGCCCAAAAGAGGCTGTCAAAAACGAAAAAATCAAAAAAGTATAATGACCGTAAATAATAATTTTGAATGACCGTAAAGTGAAGTTGATCGAGATAGCAGATATTGTGGAGATATCATCTGCACGTTTGCATCATATCATTCACGAATATTTGTACATGAGAAAGCTGTGTGCAAAATGGGTGCCACGCGAGCTCACAATCTATCAAAAGCGACAACGTGTTAATGATTCTGAGCAGTGTTTGAAGCTGTTTAAGTGCAATAAACCTGAATTTTAGCGTAGATATGTGACAATGGATGGAACATGGCTCCATCATTTCACTCCGGAGTCCAATCGACAAAGCGAGGAAAAACACAACAGTCAGCTGGCAAGGTTGTGGCATCAGTATTCTGGGATGCGCAAGGTATAATATTTATTGATTATCTCCAAAAGGGCCAGACCATCAACAGCGATTATTATATAGCGTTATTGGATCGTTTGAAGGATGAAATCGTTAAAAAAACGGCCACATTTGAAGAAAAAAAGGTGCTGTTTGATCAAGACAATGCGCCATGCGACTTTTTCCTGTTCTCAGTCCTCAAAAGAATGCTCGTTGGAAAGAATTTTAGTGCCAATGAAGAAGTAATCACCGAAACGGAGGCCTATTTTGAAGCGAAAGACAAATCGTACTAAAAAAATGGTATCGAAAAGTTGGGAGATCGCTATAATCGCTCTCGAAGGCAACTATGTAGAATAATAAAATTGAATTTAGCCCAAAAAAAAAAATTGTTTTACTATGGTAGACCGGGGTCTTTTCAATTGGTCTGTTAGTAGCGGACCATGCGGCCAAACGAAACGTAACCACTGGATGTTGTGGAGTTACAGGGTGTAAACATTAGGACGCTCATTGAATAACTTCGTTATTTTGTGTTGATAAATATAAAATCTTCACTTTCAATTTAATATTCGGTATAAAGACAACTGAATCGTAAACTGAACTGAGAGAACCAGATATACCAAGACCTAAAATAATCTATGGTAGAAATAAGTTTATTTTGATGTAATACATGGTATAGTATATCCAAAGTCACTTGGAGGAAGCCAGATTATTTCGATAATAAATAAGTTGACCAAGTTTCCAGAAATTCCTTTTGGGCCAGTGAATTTATTGCCTAACACTACTTCCCAATAAATCCCTGTATTTAGCGGATCGCAGTATCCACATCAAAGGCACATCTGGACAAACGTTTTTACGGACTAGTTCAAGTGACTTTGGATATACTATAGCAGAATATTCCTCCATCAAGGATATAACCTATAAATAGATCCATCAGAGAACAAAACAAGCCATTTATTTACTTTTCTACTACTGAATGACGCTCTGATTAGTGTTCAACATCATGGAGGGCATCCGAATTTTGTGATTTTGTTTAATGAAAATAATTATTCATCTCGCTGCTCGCAATTAATGAGAAAATAATTCCGTGTTTCGTATTCCATGACTCAAGTTTCTTCATCAAATTTTCACAATATTTCTGTGATTTTCAATTACTGTCATCATGCCTATTCCTTAACTCGTTGGAAAGAAACGAATGAACGCGCTACATCTGGAAAACGTTCTCCACAGAGAGCTATGGCTTGACGTAGAACCGTTTCAATTTTTTTTATTTCGATTAGTTGATTTAATACGTCTATTTCAAAGAAAAGTGTTCACAACTGTCCGAACAAATATCGCTATTCAAATTAAATAAATTAACTTGTTCTATACAGACAACAATATTTTGAGTCTAGCAAGAAACGTCAGAGGAATGATTAATGGAACGAATACTTTAAAGACGTTCAGATGAAAGTATTCAAATACGATTACAGAACCATCTGTGACGAATCTTGAAAAATTGTTCTTAAAACCTTTTTTTTGCTGTATAATACAGATCTGCAATAAAAAACAGGGGTTTTCATATAAAATTCCAGTTGAACCCCATGGGTGAAGGTTGTAGCAAAAGTAGACTTCTTCAAAACCTTCAACTATTTATTCGGAACATTATTTATTATGAGATAAATGGACGTAAATTGAAGAAATCACTTTTCATGATGCCAACATTTCGTATATTTTATTTTTTAATCATCGGGGCTATTCACAGTATTGTTTTTTTAGTTTGAAGATTTCACATGAAGAACGGGAACAGTATTTAAAAATGATCTAATTGATTCCTTTCACCTTCGGTTTCTGGATTTAACAGACAAGTAAACTCAGATGCTGTATATACTACAATAATGATTCTGGGATCTAAATCTATGTTGTCAGTGACATTTATAACATTGGTGACATTTTAAGATTGGGCCTAAGAGAGAAAAGCAAATAATGGATCTCAATTTCTTTTTCGTCCATTTTACTCACCGGAAACATCGTATATACTGTTGCATATCCAACCATAAGAAATCCTTGATACAATGATACAGAACTCAAGTAGAAAACTGTACTGAAAACCGCTTGCATGGTAGATATTATCAATCCTCTATGTATGACAAATTGAGCTAGGGAAGCTGATCGTTTGTAGGATCTCCTGCCATGAACTAGTAGAAGTCGGGATAGCAGTGAAAATTGTGGTATGCTGAAATCGCCAGCAAGACTAGCTTGTTTTCCTTCTCTTCCTTCAATGCCGATACCAGCATCCGCCTGTTGGATCATACTTACATCATTGCCACCATCTCCTACAGCTGCTGTTCGTTTACCTGTATGTTTCTGTATCAGTTGCACCTGAATATTTTTCAAAATTTCATATAAGCATCTTATTATTATGAATGATATGAGTTCTATTATATTAATATTAGTAAGTATCTTAGAGGTCTGCAAGTTTAGGAAATTTAGTAGGGTCAAAAAAATTTTGTTTTTTTTTATAGATATTGAGAAATTTTGGGAGCAATTGATAATTTTTCAAGTAGATATATTGGTATTTTCACAAATAAATAGTTTTCAATTTGAGGATTCTATTTCATTTATTTTTTCTAATTATTCAATATAGATTTTGAAGAATATCGATAACATAATAAATAATTATAAATGCGCCAAATTTGATCAGCAATATTTTTTTTCTCTGATTTGATTGAGTATTCAATTCTGAACGTTTTCTGTTTCAAATGATGTATAAGTCAAATTTTATTCAAAATGTCAATTATAAAACTGAAAAAATAAGCGTACTCAGTATTATGTTCGTTACACTTATTCTTGATATTGTAAGCGTCAACGGCCTTTACATTTTCGGATGTAGAAGAAGGTGGAAATGAAGTGCAATTTTTTAATTCAAGAAATATCATCACAGGTTGCTTCAAATAATGTGCAAAAAATTGTAAAAAAAATAGACCATAACTTATGTTTTTTCAAATTAGAACGCTATTTTTGATTTTTTGCGTTGGATTCTGAGAAGAAATCTATCTATCTCCTAATTCAATAATTTTATTTGAGATTATCTTGATTTATGCTGTATGTAGACAAAAGTTTGTAATTTGTTTCAAGATAGGTCAATACCGTAAATTTCCTTTTCATCATGAACTACCCTTCCCATCTATTATTCTATGGTCTCCAAATATTGTTATGAAAATGTTTCAATGATTTTCACTCTACATAATCCCGCATCATGATCAAGAAAATCTCAAATAACTGGAAAATTATTGAATTTCGGAGTATAATCATGTCTTAGAACATTATCTTTATTTTCCCACGTAGAATCCAAGGCATTCCTGAAAAAAATTAAGGTTCTAATTTGAAAGACAAAATATATTGTGGATGAATTTTGTTAGCAATTTTCAACACTGTATTTGAAACGCCCTATGCACATATGTCCACACCCTTTTACTCCGAAAATATGGAGACGGTTCATGTGTAGGAAATTACAAATAATTCTTGAAAAAAATACTGACTACGCCTTTTTTGGCACGATTGCTTCTCTCAAGGATGAAGAGTCTGTCATTATTTAAAACGGATTCAAGGAAATACATCTCAATACAAGGGAAAGATTTTCAAAAAGTTGGGTAGTTTTGTGTTCTTTGAAATAAAAATGTAACTGGTCTCATCTCTCAGTCTTTGTTTTCTTTTTTTGCCGGTGAAATTTAGATCAGTTAAAAAATGACATTGAACACAAATAATTTGATCCTGAATATTTCAATCACACATGAGCCTTAGTTCAAGAGAGGAGTTGCAGGGACTTGGGGGTATAATATTAACTCACAACTTCAGCCTTTTGAGTAGGTGAACATCGACAGCACACAACAGCTGGTGCAGCAGTTGCTAACTCCATGAATTCTTGCTGGTAATAAGATAAACAAACATCCAAACTTTCTCCACTAATGACCAGGGCACATCCCTGTTTTCTCCTGAATGCATTCAATTCCAGGTGAGCATCAGTTCTAGTGACCACTCTCTTCAGAATATGCAATCCTGAATAAACATTTATGAAAAACTAAAGTAGAGACTGGCTCACATGAAACAGCCCACTGGAGTTTCTTAAATATGAGTTTTTCCGGAAAATGTTTAAAATTATTAAAAAAGGAATATCTTGCGATCAGAAATTCGTGGGCTTGAATGGCCATAGGGGTCAACATAATTGTGACACATAATATTGATTTTGTAATTCAGTTATATACAGGGTGAGTCAATAGTGCTCAATCGGTCGATAACTTTCGGAAATTTTATCTGAAATTATTTTTGACTCCACAGGCTGGTCCAAAAGTGGTAAAACATGATAGTACCCTGTTCTTTTAAATGAGAATGACCAATTTTTATATCATACTTGTATTCTTCATGAAATTCTGATTTTGAAATTCTTTACTTGTCATCATTTATCTGTGATACTTTTTGATTTTTTCAACAAACTTCATGAATATAAAGGTTAAAACTAAAGATCATATCTTGGAAAACGTTTGAGACAATTGTATGTTTTTTTTTATTGAATTTTTGAAAAGTTTCTAATTCTTTTGCAAATTTCCCTACCACTCTACACGTGGTCCGAAAGACCGAAATGACCTTTAAAAAATGTCGGATATGCTAGTGAGTAGTCTTTATATTTTGTTAAGACATGTTGTGCCTAAAATGAAAAGTTTTCAAAATTCTTCTCATTATATGTTTTGTACAGGGACTGACAGTATACTTTCCACCCATACAAAGGGATAAGATTACTCGACTCTACTTAATACCTACTAATATCAATTAACGATAAGCCAGATCAAAGAAACCATCAAAAAATATATTTGGAAACAATCTTTTTGACAAATTTAAGTGGAGACCACGTGAACAAATAGAAACGTAGTCTGAAGGAGTTTGAAATGACTCCATATTTGCAGCGAGAAAAGTCTCATAAATATTTATCGCTCATATTATCTGCTTAGATGTCTGCAAATTTTTTTCAAATCGAACTGCACCTCGTTCCAATTACATTGAAATTATTAAAAGAAATTGCAGACATCTGAGCATATCATATGAGCGATAAACATTGATGAGACTTTTTCAGCTGAAAATATTTCGATCTCCTTAAGAGAATTCAATGTTTCTGTTTTTTCATGTGGTCTCCATTTCATTACGTCAAAATGAATGTTTCCAAATATGTATTTTGATAATTTCTTCGATTTGGCGTATATAATTGATATAATTAGTAGCTATCAAGTAGAGTTGAGTAATCTTATACCCTTGAAACTCTTCCAGACCCTGTACAAAACATGAAATGCGAAGCCTTTTGAAAACTATTAATTTTAGGCAGAACATGTCTCAACAAAAAAAAGAAGGCTACGAACTAGGTGATCTGACAGTCAAAAAAAATTCAGGGCATATCCATTGAATAAATGGAGTTATTGACATTTTTTAAAGGTCCTTTTTGAAAAATTGCAGATTGATCCATAATTCGCAGAAAACTTGAAAACTTTTCGCAATAATAAATAGATCATCTTGAACGGTTTTCAAGATATTATAATCTTTAGTTTAAAACATTGTAAACACGAAATTTTTTGAAAAATGTGGCCAAAGTCAAAAAGTACAACAGGTAACTTATGATAAGTGGGGTATTTCGAAATCAGAATTTCATGGAGATTATGAGTATGATATAAAACTTGAGCATTCTCATTTAGAAAAACAAGGGAATATCATGTTTTACCTTTTTTCTTTCAGACCAGCCTGTAAGGTCACCAATAATTTAAGCTTATGCGCTGAGTACTGTTGATTCCGTAAAAACTTAAATCATTCTCCTAGTCTAAAATTTCCAAGAGTTATCGGCCAATCGAGCACTATTGACTCAACCTGTATATACTGAAAAATATTTGTTTGGCGTTCGTTTCATTTAAAAGACTCGTTGGAAGTGTTGGAATATTTTAGGCTATATATTATTCCAATGAACAAAAGATATTTCTTGATACTACTTTGTTTGATTCAGTATCTAATAAAAATGTAAATACTTTCTATACTTATTCACCTTGTGATTTTGATACCAGCCTGGAGCTCTTAGCAATACAACATGCAGTTTCTAATTTATCACCGGTAAGCATCCAAATCTTAATTCCAGCATTCCTCAGAAGCTCTAAAGTAGGTCTCACATTTTCCTGTAGTTTATCCTCAACTCCAGTTACACAAAGAAGTTCCATCTCTCTTTCCAAAGATTCGATGACCTGTGATACTCTACTCATTCTATCAGAAACAGAAAGACGAGCGGCATTGTAACGTTGCTGAAATAAATTTGAATAATTATTATAACTGAAAACAATGAAAATTTCATGAAAATATTTTTTCTTCACAATTTTTTCACATTTGTTTCGAAGTTCCATAAGTTTGAAGAATATAATAGAATAAAACAGAAAGTTAATTTCCCGCGACCAACGGTTATTACAATCTAACAGATTGACCTTATGGTGTTAATACCTTAATATTATATTAAATATATATATTGCTTTTGCATTCGACAGCTACATCAAAGGATCTTGGTGTAATGAATATTATCGTGATAATTAATTATCTTGGTACTCTATATTGTACTCTATATTATCCTTCAAAATGGGCGATACAATAAAAACTTCTTCAAGTTCAACCCTGGTTTTGGATCCAACATAAATCTTCAGTGACGAAGAAATTCGTCATAGTTCTGGTTATGCGACTCCCTTGGAAGGCATAAATGGCGCGCGAAAAGAAAACTAGTTAAAAACTCTAACATTTATGAAACCTTCAATCAATATACCAATGACCTGCAGCCGAAATTCGAGGATACTGTCGGACATATATCAATGAATTTGCAAAATACAGTGGAGTTTAAGAATAAACTGAGTGGACAATCTGGCATCAAAAACTGTGAACTGACACTATCGATGCATGCACAATTTATGTACAGGGTGGGCAAATTTCGATGTTTCAGCACTACAACTTTTAAACCAGAGGAGATAGACAAAATCTGATACCCCATTCTCGGTCTCTTTTTCTGAGAAACTAATAAAGGTAGTATTCATTTTTGGCCACCTTCTTTTGTTTTCGAGGTATAAGCGAAAATTGTATGGCGATATCGAAAAACATTTATATCTCCGCTAATACTGATGATAAAGCTCTGAAATTAAAACATTATACAGGCACTTTTTTACGTAGAATCCAGTGGTGTGCTCGTATTTTCAAAAGGGTTTTCAATTACGAAGCTATGTCCCAAATTTATGTTTTTTCAAATGGGAACACTAGATTTCTGTGCCATTTTTTGAAAGCTTAATTTTTCCTGATAAAAAAATATATAACATCGTATGATTCGTATCAATATAAATAATAGAAAATGGTCAAAAACCTCATAATTGGCGTTATTTGGACGTTCGGTGTATAGAGCCAAACACAATTAAATTCACACTTATTTGCGTGCGGGAAAGTGACTCTTTGAGACTCACAAAATGTGTGAAGGAAAAGGGTTGCAAGCGCAAGGTTGTAGAAAAAATATATTTTTTTCTTTGAATCTTTCACAGGATCATTCCGAATGAAATTATTTCCCAATTATTTTTTTTTCTGTACTTCTAATGGTTCTCAAATTATGGTCTCGTTGATCCATAAAAAGGTACTCAATCATTTTAGAAAATAAAATTGTTCCTCAACGTTTCTATCAAAACGCACTTTTTTCATAATACTCAAGTTTGAATGATATGAAATCAGTGAAAATTCGATAAATATCATTTTATTTATAGATCCAATCCTGAGCAAGGAATAGGTTGTAAACTACCTTTCTCACTACGTTCTTCAGTGTAAATTCATTTTGATTCTGTGCGGAAATAGCTTGATCGATTCTTTCAATTTTTAGAAGAAATCTAGAATAAACTCACTGTTTTTTCATTTAGAAAAAAATAATAGTTTTTAGTAGATATCATTTTGAAAATTGAAAGGTTTTGCAATCGTATCTCAATTATTCCAATGATGATTTTATTTTTTTTTCATTATCATGGAATTACGAATTTTTTCTGAAACGCCCCATGATCCAATTGTCAAGTCTAAATAACAAAAACTACATCACTGTTTTTTATTATTTTTTCAATTTTACATGAAATTTAAATTTCGTGCAATTGCTGAATAACTGAATTCAACTGTTACCGATTCGTTTGTTATTATAAATGGATAAACAATTTTTAGATTGCACAGACCCATAGACGAGATGGGGGAGTTTGTATATACTTAGACTCTATATTTACAAAAATCAGGGATGTGTAATAAAAGTCTGATTTCGATTTGACTAGTTGCATCCTATTAGACTTTGGGCGCTACTAATAGTAGCATCAACTGCCGACACCTGAAAAATCTCGGCAATCGGGCACCTGTCTATAATTCCCTAGATGTCTGGGATGCCGAAGCCTAGTACCTATCGACAATATACAGAGGCTTTTTCTGGGCATCCATCAATGCTCGATTCCGTTTCAGAAATGTCCGATTTGAATTTCCGAAATTAGTATTTTGAAGAGGAAACTAATTTTTCTTTCTGATCTGTGTTTTCAAGACTCACAAGTAAGGCAAAATATGTCACCCTACACGATTAATGATCGTATCTAAGTAAATTCTGCAAATCATTATAATATTATTAATTATTAATTAATTAATTAATATGGAATAGATCCTTTTCACCTTGTTTTATTGTTCCTTAAATGATTCATATGCTATGGTATACTTACTTCAAAGTCCCTATATTGTTCTTCAGATAAGGTTTTCTTTGCTACCACCAAAGTTCTCAAGCCATCCCGTGCCATATTTCCTACTTCTTCTTCTAGCCAATCTGTGTATTGTACAATTGTGGTCATGACAATATCTGCTCCTTTCAGGTAAAAGTAAATCATTCCAGATTGCAGATCCTGTAAGATGAAATTGAAATGATTCATGACTTTATTGCATTCTAAACATTATTTGTTTGATTGTTGATCAAATATTTTTTTATATGACTCTCAGAAGATAAGGCTTTGTAGCGCGGATCTATCTTAATTGTTATGATGTTACACTCATTCAAAAACGACAATTCAGTAAAATCATATGCGTCTAAAAATTAAATACCTTGACTATTATACCCATTCTTTTAGTTTCACTAGTGAAAGGAAACACTTGGAGAATAGAGTAATTTAAAAATCTCCCATCAGGTGCTTGAAGCTGTATTGATGTTAAATCTCTATTATTCAATTTCAGCCCCACAGATTTGGTCCAATTTACCAATGCTATTTCGTCTGGACTGGAAGCCTGATAAATCACATTATCATTATCGGAAGTATGCATGTGCTGATCTGCTTCAACTTCAGTTATCACAGAACCTTCAACAAAATATTTACTTGAGTAATATGTATCTTTCTCTAATCAAAAATAAAAAAAATTATAGCCACGCTAATAGGTGCCATTTATATTGAGTTATACAGCGTCTTTATAAATGATTTCAAGATAATAGTGACCTTTGAAATGTTCTTTACCGCTTTTCACTGATGTTCAAAATGATTCGGTCTAGAATATCTTAATTTTGTATTTAGTATTTTGTTGGAAAACAAAAATGATTTATTGTTATATTATAATTTTCAGAGAAGACCACTCATAGCACACCAACAGAAACTGAGGAAATTCTCCAAAATTTTCCCGATTACGCGCCAGAGGATGACTAGCAACACTCGCACTATTGATGACATGATCGCCGACCCCACCACCGATCCTGTGGGGAGTGAGAGAGAAGAAAATGACTCTGAAAAAGAAGACGATCATTCCAACACCTATATAGTTTTTGCTGGATTACAAAACGTGGGCCTGCTCAGAAAAGTTATTTCCACCCTGGAAAATGCAGAGGACATATTAAATTAACAGAATTGACAACTTCCTCTCCACACTCACTACCAAGAACCTCAAACAAAGTATGCTTGACTGGTTTCCCTCTGCTCAGTGAGCAAACAGTGTACACATTTCGATGTTTTAGCACTACAACTTTAAAACTGGAGGAGATAGACAAAATCCAATACCCCATTCTCGTTCTCTTTTTCTAAGAAACTAACAAGACTAGTATTAATTTTTGGCCACCTTCTTTTGTTTTATATATCTTTTGTTATAACTACAATAAATTATTATTGTTTAAGTAACTGAGAACAACATCTGAATAGTTATGTTTCAGAGGAAGCTACAATTAAAAGAAAAACTAAAAATCGGCAGCAGTGTTTAAGCGAAAATGAAACTTCATGGAGTTTTTCTCCGTTCCTCTAAACTAAGTTATTATTAAATAACTTCGTTTTTTGTTATGTATAGGGGTGAATAAAAAGAATCAATTTTTTTGTTTACCGCTGTATATAACAAAAAACTAAGTACCTATTATGTTTCCAAGGAATCAAGCTTCGTTGAGATTTCATCTGTTCCTCTAATTTTGACAGTGTTTATACATAGTTGTTATTGTGAATAGTATAAATAATAATAACTGCACACTATTGACCACAGTCAAAGACCATCGACCGGAGTCCTTCAGCCCTGTACATTCAATTACATCATATGTAGAAAAAAAATATATTATTCTATGTAAAAATTGAACAATTAATTTTATTAGTTTATCGTGAGTCCTTCTATCATAGTGTAGTATAAATAAATTAGTTCAAGTACTGCAATTTAATCAACCCCATAACATTACATTATTACAGAGGTTTTGATCTGTTCTTCTAAAATATCTTCAATAGACTGTCATATCCGTTTTAACGGGCCCAATAAAATTTTGAATATTCCAAAACCAAATAATAATAATTTCCTGTCATCATGACATAAACCTATAATTTTCAACCACATCGAAATGGTCCTATTACCTGAACTGAAGCCAAAAACTAAATAGTTTCTACATATATGATAAAAATTAGGAAAACCTTAGTTTATTTCAATTTGAATGGAAATTTGAATATATAATGATTGAATAATTTGAAGGAGGATTTCAAAATGCAATGAAATATATGGTATGTTTCATAAAACTTTTATCGTGGTGATTTTTGCCCGCTCAAATCATTTCTGTGTTCAATTTCAGTTCATTTTTGACACTTCCATATAATTCAAACTACAATCAACAAGTCGATTGGCCAATCAGTTTCATGAAACCCATCGGTAGTATTCTATGCAAAAAATGAACCCCATCAGCCTCTAGCATAAGCTAAATTTTTTATTAAATTCTCTTTTAGCGTTATGCAAACCTGCAATGACTTTTACTTACTTAAATCGCTAGCATCTTCATCGCCACTAACATTTTGTTCATATACTGGGGTTACATTATGGCATAATGCAAGTGCTTGGACTGCATCTATTACCCTGGTATTCTCCATTCTTCGGAATTTGCTTCCCATGGTATTAGTGTTACTTTCTGTCGATGAATAGGCACTTTTCAATATCATGCTTATCTGAAATGATGAATTCCAATGATTTGGGGATTTTGGGAGAAAAACTAATTGATTTTTTTGATATATGTTTGATTACTATAAATTCAGGATTTGGATTTGAGTGGTAGAGTTTATTATGCTTTGTCACAAAATAAACTCTGCCCTTAATCGAGTCAATATGTTTTTCACAGAAAAGCTTTGGGGTAGTTTTGATTTCTTCGATGTTATATGTGTTTTGGGGTGCTGAATCCGAATCTGACGTTTGCCACCAACATTTCGTGACGGAACATTCAAAAAAATACAAAAAAAAAGTGAAAATATTCCCTTTTTGCAATTAACTCGGAAAATATCAATTTTTTATGAATGACCTTTTGTTACAAAAACGTCAATAAAAACTCCTACAAATATCTATCATTAAAGTTTTTTGTCCGATAAACAGTTCTGGCTCAATGGATTGTTGAAAATTTACGTATTTCATCTGTCTCTACAAAAACCCACTTTTTCCACTCCAAAACTTTAATTAATGGTCTTCTATTCAATAATTTCTTCTTTCAATACAATCCAGATGGGTTCAAACTATAAAGCCAGACGGACGTCATAAAACTGTTCAATCGAATTAAGAAAAATCAAAAAAGAAAAGAAAAATTAATGAAGTTGGATAACCAATTGAGTGTTCGTTAAATAAAAATGTCGAAAACTTTCCATTTTTTTTTTGGCGCTAAGAGCGGCCGCATATTTTCCACTTTCGGATCCGATTGCCTGAAATAACTTTTCGCTCAAATAACTATAGTTTTAGGCCGGCCGCACATTTCCCAGGTATATTTTGTTGGTACTGTGCGGTAGTGGTCCGCTTTGAAATCGTTTCAGAGAATCGGATCCGACTGTAGTAAATGTGCCTTAGTGTTAGTAGCTCACCATTTCTTTTCAAATGACCAAAGTGGCTTACCAGACCGAAAAGATTGAAGAGCGCTCCTTTAGCGCTTAAAAAATTTAAACAAGCACTGACTAGATAAATGAAAAAAACAATTATGAATTCCAGAAAAACTCTTACATCATCAAATGTATCGGCTGCATAGCTCACAGTACCAAGATGAATTCTTTTCAGTACCATTGAATTCTGGGTCAATGTTCCAGTTTTATCAGAGAGTAAATAAGATATTCTTCCCAACTCTTCTGGAATTGTAGTACATCTAACAGCAGTTCCTTTCATAGCAGGATCCTTTCCAATAGCATAGGAGTAGTACGACTTGCCCATATCAAGATTTACTCTCAAACTGAAAATGATAGAAACTTTAAATAATAATTCACCCTTAATTTTTCCATATTTGTTTATATACAAAAGTGGAGTATTTTTTGATCGATGATAGATATCAAAATATATCATTTCACAAAAATAGCCTAAGTGAACTATGATTCCAATTAGATTGGTCGGGATAGCCAAGTAGTTCTGATTAATAATTATGAAATCCTATCATGATATCAAATTGAAAATCAATGTCATCTCAGGCCTCAAAGTAGATATCACTCACACAACCTAAAAAAAAAGTGTTCTGAATTGTCAGATTCATGAAAGATAATAGACATTCCATCATATTGCTCAAAAAGTTATATAATGTCAATGAAAGAGATACATTAAGGTTGTTCAGATGGAAAATTAAAATTGGATTACAGAGCCATCTGTGACGAACGAATTTGCAAGGGTGAAGTATATGGAAGCGGTTTAAGCATAAGTTGACTACCCCTCAAAACCATCAACCTTTTGTTACAAACATTTTTCTATGAGATATTCCCTTTCCAAGTTTTTCACTTATTCAGCTCAGATAATTCACAGTGTATATATACATTCATTTATTTTTTTAATTGCCTTATGGGGCAGGACTCTTAGTGCCCGATAGAAATACCTAGATACTTTTTCTTCCTAGAGTAATATCTTACTACTTATGTTTTTTATACAAGGAAAAGAAAACCATGACTCATCAGTGAATAAGATATTGCTTAGGAATGCACTATTTTCATCATTGTTTTCACAGAATTCCATACGCTTTATTTTGTCCTTTTGAAAAATTTCTTGATTTGTTTGAACCATATAATATCGGTAATCAAAAGATGCAACATCGGCAGAGGAAATACTCGCATTTCTTGAATTTCGTTATTATTTTGGAAATGGCGGTTCTTGAAAGTTGGGACATATCTTCAAAGGCAACAATAAATGAATTTATTGTCCCTTGAATTGATTGACCGCCAAAGTACCATTTTATAATTTAGATAAGCCCTGTGACCTACCCGACTTCGCCATTGAAAAAGAATACGAGTTTATTCGATATCTCATTAAGCAGATGTTTCAATTATAGTACTGTTCCTTGAATATATTGTTTTTCCAAATGTGTTTTCCAAACTGGGAATTATTATCAAAAGATAATTTCGCTTTTTAAAAATTTAATGATGGGTTTTTTACAAGTTATATACTTATTTCCTGAAATATTGAGGAAATCCATAAAAATGTTCAAGAGTTATGCTGATTGAAAGTTCTCGATAAAATACATAAAACAGTCTGTTATCTCTAGAACTTATATTCCATTTCCCTCGAAGCTATATTGGAACTGGAATTTCTCAAATTACTGTTTTATTTTATCTTCATTTAACTAATGGGAGTTTATCTTTGTTCCTCGCATTGGACATCTACTATATCAAGAAGTTTGGGTGCCCAACATTATATTACATTACATTATATAAAAATGTAAAGAAATACAGAAATCTCTTCCAAACACATTTCGATAATAACAAGGTTTTCGAATCAATACCCACTAACAGAAATATTAAAAATTTATAAGACCAATCCTAATGTAATAAATAACTTTTCTGAAGTATGTCCTCTTGCAAAACGAATATAACAGCCTGCGGTAAAAAGAATCACGAAGCAGGTCCAGATATAAACGGATATTTTCCAAGGAGGTTCTTTAAGTCTTATGTAATTCTGTCCAGCACTAGATTCTCTCTCCAAAACAACTGAATGCGGCAAACGTTTCAACATAAAATGCATCAAACACTTGCTCTTCATGGAATATGTTGAACAGATAACAAGCAAGAACCACATAGAAGAAATCTTTGAAATGAATATCTACGAAGTCAATTAACTTCTTACCCTCTGTAAAATGTATACTTGAAAACATTAAAAACTGCATCCTAAGGGGGATTAATTAATTAATTAATTAATAAACAACACAATAACACATACTATAGAAGTCTTTAGTAAGAAATTTTAATTGAATGGATAGTTAGTCCGATAATATACCAATCTTGAATGAAAACTTGAACCGTTATTCCAATCACCATATAAAATAATCGTCTGTTTCAGTTTCAAAATTTCTCTCAGTTCTTGCAATATGTGAAAAAAAAACTTACATTTAAAACTCTATGGTACAAATCGGAGAATTTCCAACGAATGAACAAAAAACCGTAATGGCAATTGACGGATGATAACCACAATTACCAAAATAAATGTACGGTTATCGTTGTGACAGATTATTCAGAACTTTCAGTAAATGGTCACCAATCTTTCACGAATTTGACTTTTAGGGAATGCCCCAATTACTAACCAAAGTATATAGTCAGACCATATCCTAAATAGAATGACATAATAATAAATAAATGAGCTCTTGAGCGATTGAGCAGTGCAGAGCATTGAATTCAACCTTAAAGAGAATAAGGTTGAGTTTTGGTTAAAAGACCACCTCTTATGTAGGAGAAGATAAACATAACAATGTTGTGACATAGGTCAGCTGATGCTTTGGGTGCGTTCAGCAGACTCAACAATTGATGAACAGTTGTCAATATTCTATGATTTCTCTGCTGAACTCAATCCATCAGTTTCCGCTACGGAGCATATGCTTCTTCCCATATATTGAAGAAGAAAATAGTAATGAAATTTTATTTCAATAAATTTCAATAATACCGTAAGCAAACATGGAAATGAAAATTGTTATTATAACAGAAAATAGTCTCTCATCATAGCTTAACCTTCAAGAAGGACCCATAGAACCTATTGCTGTCAAAAAAGGAGTAACCCGTCCAGCAGAGAATACTAATGAATATAGAAGTGAACACAAAATTTCTACTCACCTTATTGGTATAATATAAGAGAAAAGTAGAACAAATCGAAACATATATCTATACCAAGGTCCACTGAATCCTTTCAGAGCCATCATTATCAAAGCCAGACCAATTACCGCCACAAAGAGAAGTTTAGTGATGGTGTTGATTTCAAGGTCTAATTGGCCTACCTTAGAACGGGGTTGAGAATTGTTCATTACAGATCTTGTTTCGGGTCCTAACATAAAAAAGTAAGAATAGTTTCTTCTCATAATGAATCAATTTCTACCTGTATAAATAACAACTCCAAGTGCTTGTCCAGATGCTATCACGCAATTAGTCCATAAAGTATTTTCAAGATCCAAACTCTCATCAGAATTTTGAGAATCCAACTGGAAACAAATTATTATTAATAAAAATAACCAGACAATGAAACCTCTGATTACTCGTGTAAAAGTTCCTATGAAAGAGTGAATATCTCTCTGCGGTTTTTCTGCATAAATACTAGCATCCATTTCAAATAATTGATGATCAGCACCAAGCTTTTGAGTCTGAGGTACTGCTAGTCTTAATTTCCAATCAGTTTCTCCATCTAATTGATCTGTACGAATAAAAACTGCTCCATTTTTCTCTGTGGTTCGAAGTAGAATCAAATCAGCTGGCACTCTTTCATCTTTATCAACCATAATGATATCTCCAACCTTAAATGATGAGAAATAAATTGTGCAAAGCAACATATACTTATAGGTCACACTTATATTGTTAATTTTAAATGATGGGAAATAATAAAATAGAATAATGTATGCATAAATCAATTACCTTCAACTTAGATGCTGGTACAATTTCAAAAAGTTTATTTCTATCATTTAACAGCCTTTTACATTTCTGGTTATTCACTTCTTGATCTCTTCTATGTCGCCTCAAATCATCAATTGCTTCACGGCAAATAGTGACTAGTAAAACGAAGCACTAGAATAGATAATTTTAATGTAATTGTATATATAATTTTCCTTGATTCTCACCAATGGTCCCCAATAAGTATATAAGTATCCAATTCTAATATCAGGAACAAATTGACTAAGTGCCATCAGTAAAAAGTATAGATTCAAAAAAAATTTAAATTGCTGATATAACACAAGCGGCAAGAAAGTAATGAAATTGTATTTTTGATTTCTTATTGCATTAGCTGGAAACTGTCCTTGTGTAGGCTTGCCCAGCAAAATGGTGCGAGTTCTCAATTCTCTTGGACCGCAGCATCTTTTAAAAACGGAACAAAAACAGCTGAAATAAAGAATAATTAATGAAGATGCAATGATGATTCGAAGGCTTTATACCTCCAAATCGATTTGTTAGATGTTTTCAAGATCAAAGGAATATTTTCTCTAGAAGACTTAGCAATAGTGCTCTGAGAATCTGCGTTTTCCATAATTAAAAATATGTAGATAACTATTTACGTATGTAATATCATTTCCATTGAAAAACAAGAGTTAAACAATGACATAAATCCTTCTCAAATCTAGAAATCACTTTATATCCATCGAAAATGTTTTGTTTTTCAATAACATTCTCTTAATTCGAAGGAGATAAATGACTAATATTTGGTTACTGACAAAGTGACAGATGTCAAATTTTTTGACAAGATGAAAGAATAGAAATCATGACAACAAATAATTGTAAAAAAATCTATAACCAACTCAATTATTCAACAGTTTATGTCTATGAATATTGTAAAGTTTTAGGAAAAAAAATAAACAAGCAGCATTTTTCCACGGAGATTGCGCATTCGAGGTATAATGAATAGGTTTTAAGGAGGAAAAATCAGGAAATCACTGCTGTGAAGTCGGGAGCCTTGACACACGATAAACATGCGCCCTCGGAGACCACTCATATTCTATTATCTCCAAGGGCGCAATTGTCGCATGAATGAACGCAAAAGATCCTGACTTCTTATCAGTGCTTTCCTCATTCTTTTTTTATGAATATTATTGAATATTTTGAGCACTAGTTTATCCAAGCGCCAATTGCGGCCTTGGAGACCACAGACACAGTACACAGTAAATAGATAGATATGTGGTTTCCAAGGTTGCTATTGGTGCATGAATGAAGACGCGCTCAGAAGCTCCGGACTTCAAGTTAGCATAATTTTTTTTATATTTAGTTTAAATTTTCTATCGTACTGACGAAATTTTAGTTTTTTTTATATCTCGCTTGAATTTTCTATTTTTCAGATTTTTCACAACAAAACTTTAAATGGTTATTATATATATGCACGCAAAATCTTAACCCGATCGGTTATATTGTCACGGAAATGTTAAGTACTTCTTTTCCAATACATTGTTAAAATTCTATTGGTTCTAATGATGTGATCAGTTCGAAATTTATGTCGGAGGTCTAAATCATTTTTTGATATCAACACCGAAAATCTCAACTCCTACGGTTCTTTGGTCACAAAAATTTGAGGCAATTTTGTTCGATCTTCCTCTTGAATTTTCTATGGTTCTAGTTACGCGATAAACATAAAAATTGTCATCATTTATCCAAATTTTTATCCCGATCGAATCTGCAGTTATGAAATGAACAATGAACGGGAAAACAAAATTTCGAACAACCATATATAAGGAAGCCCTCGTCAAATTTTGCCCATTTACAAACTTAACCCGGCTGGCTTTCGAGATCCGAACTCATCCTGCAAATTTCAAGTTTCTACGTCCTTCTATTTGAAAGTTGAAGTGTATAGCGGACGGAATCAAATTTGACGCCAATGAACCTTATCAAAATTCGGAAATTACCGCCATTGTGAAAAAATGATTGATTCACTTGACTATTCAATTTTGGATATTACCACTCTCTATTTCACCCTGTTTGTCCCTTCAAAAAAGCGTTCTTGAGCGGAAAAAATGAAACACAGGAACTCCTTCGATGCCATTACAAATCATGTTTTCACTTATTTAATCAGAAGAATGTATGAATTGATAATGATTAAAAATGATTAACTATACTGCAAATCTTCCATATCACTAAAATTCAAACAATATGCAAAATCATACCTCTCGAGAGCTATCAGGGGTAAAGCTTCGTAATAAAAGTTAAAGTTAAATCAAATACTTCAATTTGAGTTTTTCATAATTATTTGACAATAAATATTTTTAACCTTATCTCTTGATTTTTAGCCTTTAAAAATTGATCTCCTCCAAGCTTGTATGAGTAAAAAGAACTGATTTTGTTCTATGTACGCTTTGCTATTATGATGCTTCACCACCCTAGGTAAAGTTTTGTGAAAAGAGGGAACGAAACTTACTAATTAGAATATTTCCTAATTGAGTGGTTCAAAACTATCACCTCTCAGTAACAAGTGAAAGTGTTAAATACTACAATTACACTACTTGAGTAGGAATCTCACAACCAGAAGAATGATTCTTTTTCTTTAGATTTTTTATAGAATATTACTTTAAAACTGTTTGCTACTATTGATTAGGCTGAAGGGTTACTGAAATAGTTGAACTTTTATTTTAAGCCTGGTTTTAAACTTACAAACTTTATAAAAGGAAGAAACATAAGACTTTGCGGCAAGGCTATCTACATTATTTTTTTCAATATATGTAAAGTATGCTATCATGCCTTCTGTGTCAAGCTGCAAATGATATTTTATGTTCAATTTCAAAATAGAAAGTTATTTTAGTCCCTGAAAAGAACAAAAGAAAGGGAACAATTGCATTCTAATGATCACTCAAAAAATAAGCCAGTTTTTTTTTCTTTATATAAACCAAGAGGTGAAAAATTGAGAATTAGGTGAGCTGCATTATGGAGAGAATAGCTTTGATGGGGGGGCACAATAGACCATTAGGTCGCAGTATAACAGAACCTTCTTAATTAAATCTTAATCTTAGGTGAGCTCCAGTTCAGTTAACTGTACTAGAAGACTTTGAAGTATTGCATGAATAATCTGAATTGGAAAATATACCATATTGAAACATTGAAGAGGTGCGATGTATTGACATTATCTCATCAAATCACCCCAATAAAATACTTCCTGTTAAGCTAAAACATTAAAACAGAATGTTACAAGCTTTAATGTGGATTTTTTAGTAATTGAATAGTATAATGTAGTCAATCATATCCGAATAAATATGTGAAAATCTAGAATAAAATGTATTATATTCAGAACTTCAAAAGCTGAACTATAGGTAAATAAATTCTTGATTGAACAAATAAGTTATAGTTTGGAGCTATTAATTAAGTATTATTGTTTTCCAAGCCTCTGCTTAAGGTTTCTCTCATTCTTGTTATTATCACGGAAAGAATTACCTTTGCCACAATGTTATCTTGTTTGTAGAAAAATCTTTCCAACTTCGGTTGATGTGTTAAAACTCACCCACAACATCGGCTACCCCATGATTTCCCTGTTCTAGATCGATTATTTCTTAACAGCGACTCCATTTCACCTTCATGGTTTTTTGAACTCCCCAATAAAAAATCTGTTTCTTGGTCTTTATCGTTAAATTCCTGTAATGGATATTCCATACCAAATTGGTATAATTCAAAACTACATTTTTCAACCAAATAATTATTAAAAAAAATTACATGTATGGAAAGTGTATCTATCACAGTGGTATGAATTTCCAATTTATATTTCAGATAAAAAAAATGTATATAAGTACTGAAAATTTTTGATCTCAAGAGGACTTCCTTGACATGTCAAATTCTTAACGAAACTCTCAATCATTTGGGTTAGATTTTTCCATAGAATTCATGTATTCTATGAATCTTGGTGGTGAGGAGGGCTTTGTTATGAATTAGATGCCCAAAAGAATTTAGAGTATTTACTATTTATTAGACATCTTAGTTATAATGTAGATGTCTCGGAATAATAAACATATCTTTAATACTCTATGGTAGATGTATAGCATAATTATGCTCATGAAAACATCACCATAGCATAATTCCGCTAGTAAACCATTGAGTGAGTCGGAATCTGAAAATATACGAAGAAGTCGAAACATGACAACTGTTTTTGTAACATTTCCAGATGAAAAACATACAAGGTCGATGGTACCCTGGTCTTTTACGGCGAACGGAAGGTACGATTTAAATGAAAATTTTGTTTCTTGGTCAGGGCCGGCGTTAGGGGTGAAACAGAGAAGCGACCATTTCAGACGCCTCTTTTTGAGGGACGGCAATTCGGCCCAGTTTGATGGTCAATTTTTCGTATTTCATCCTTGATTCTTTAAGACAACATAAGATTGTTGAGCTCAGCTGCGTTTGTCAACCTTCCCTGCAATAAAAATCCTCAAACCGCCTTTACTAAGCCACCTGTATAATAAATAACACGTGTCAGCTCAAGCAATTATAAACAGAAGTCTCTATTACCCTCATTGTAAGAGGGATAAAATCATTGTATATTTCAAAAAGACGAAAAGCAACACTACGGGCGAGGTCGGAAAGTCGGCGCTGTTGAATGCGCTGAAATAGATGCCCTTGACAGGCGACAGCGCTGTACCAGCAAAATGATGGAGAAAGAGCGCTGCATTTTATGCTGAATTATAGATTTACGTTGAGTTTACGATCGCTCTTTCAACGAAATAATGGTTTCAATGTCTGTGAATTAATATAAGAAAACTATAATTGTCTGCATGCCGTGATGTTATTTTCTTATGCTATTTCAACGACAGTTCAAATGAATAATTAGGTTAATCTATTTTATTTTCCCACATAGAATATCTTTATTTATTGCATAAAAAAGCAAATACGTAATTATTTGAAAAATATATTTTTTATATAAACAATTTCCTCGAATAATCTTTTCATACAATAATATTTGTTCAGGAAATATTTTTTTAATAACAATTAATAATATGTAACATACATCATTTTCAATAATTAATTGATAATTGAACAATTCTGTTCATTTAATTATTTCTTCCATCTATTACTTCTATAATTCGAGTAAAAAAGCTTTCACCGCAATTCAATATTATTCAAATACACAGCCGTTAAATGTAGAATAATCAACAATCAAATAATATTAATAATTAATAATAAACCTAACCAAACTTAATTTCACAGTGACAACTGACAAGGCGACCCCTAGAAATGACTGCATAAACATTCTCTTTCTCTGTCATTTAGCAGAAACATCGATCTTTCTCTCTCACACCTGTCAGGGTTCGAAGCCCCGCAAATGCGGGGGGTGTTTCAGGGGCCAGTGTTTACTGGAACACTACATGTACGCTTCGGAACTGTGCCGAGGAGCTCCTGGCGTTGGCTGGAAAGTACCTATCATATCTATGGCACCTAATGTTTAAGAACCCGATGGATCCATCTAAGATGCATAGAATACCGATCCATCGTACGCTGAACCATCGATAGTTTACGAACGCTTTGTTGACACAGCGCTTAAAGCACATTCGGCAGCGCTGACTTTCCGAACTCGCCATACCTTTGCTTTCGAATTATGGAAAGCCGATGTTTAAACATTCAACTTATGGATAATTCTTACGATTTTGCATTTGAAACTAGTTACTGTTAAATTTTTCAGCTCGTTTGATGTTTAATGATTTTTCAGCAGGACGCCGAAAATTTTTTTGCTTCAGGCGATAAAATTACTCGCACCGGCCTTGTTCTTGGTAAGAACAACTGTTCTATGGATCTGTGGTGTTGCCGGTTTCATCAAAAACTACTAACAAGAATTTCAAATAGAACAACTTGTATATTATTACTTTTTTCGGTTTGCCGTAACCTTTTGATTATTTATACATATATTAACTTCTTTGTCCGTTTCTCTAGCGGTTCTTGAGTAATTCATTAATTTGCTTTTTTTTGTGCAGTTGTAGGAACGTTAATTAAAATTCAATGCCGCATTAAGCGGTGCAGGTTACATTGACTATAGTGCAGGTAGCCAATCAACTTCTGGCTCCTACTGGAGAATTTAGATCGGGATTAGATGTTCATGAACGTTCCTGCAACTGAATGTAAAACATATAAACTAAGCATCTTTGCGGAAATTGTACAATTTCAATATCAAATCTTTAATTCATCTTAATCAAACCCCATCGAACTCGGTAAGAACATATACAGACAAAAGACAGATAAAATCCATAGATAAAAGTAAGATGTCTAAAAACATTCTAGACATGTTTAGACATCTTAGATAAAGGTAAATCGATTTGCTCGGTCGAAAACGCCCAAGCAATAAACTTCATCCGATTGATCAGATTTTCTTTGCCGAAAGGTGATGAACAAACCAATCCGAGCGGTGCGAGGTAATTGCCGAACGAGCTAAGGATAGGCTGGCTCAGAGATAACTCTGGGCTGGCTCTTCAATCAAATTTATGCTTCGTCAAGGTAGTATTTATATGACAAATTTGCTGTCTTCTGAAAAATACTTGCAACCATCAAAATGAGTTGGCAATTTTGTATTACTTTCACACCCAGTTGTTGTATTTAATTTTTAATCCTTCCTCAAACGGTGAAGGTAGTTACTGGAAGGAGATATGAAATTTTAATGATTAAATTAAATTTTGATGAACGTTCCTGCAACTGGGTGTTGAACATAAAACATATGAGATGTGAAAATGTTATCGTGGGTATTATTATAAGCAAGGAAAAAGAATATTGGACATGTCCTCAGGAGAAGTGCTAACTGTAGACACGTGTTTCGGGCTTTCGGCCCTCATCAATACGGTGAAAAAGTGTTAGATGAGCAACACTTGAAGGAAAACACAGTGCCGTATCTAGGGCGTGGCAAAGGTGGCACTTGCCACGGGCTCAAGGTCCACAGGGGCGCCCAAAAATATAAAAAAAAATATATATATTGGAGCACGTTACACCGCACGCTCCGCACCGGTGGGCATATACCGAACGCAGTACCTGAAACACACTGTTCGCAGGGTTGCCATCTAACGGAAACTGCTATATTAATTTAAATTAAAATTAAATTAATTTTCCTTTCAGAATTATAGATAAATGTATACATGTGACCTCTCAATGCTTCTGTAATATTTCAAAAGACTATTTGAATATTTAAAAAAAATTTATCCCATCATACATCAGTAAGAAAAAGATCCCATTTTGTGATTAAATTGACAATCGAATATAGAGGTTATGTTCTTGAGAAGTTTCTTTGGAAATAATCAGCGTTGAAGTTAGTTTTTCATCGTCGAAAATCAAGGTAATCCTTCATGTATTTTTTTATTCTTTCTGTTGAAACAATTATGGTGTCCTTATTTCCTTGAAATATTGTAAAGTTTTGAGAGATTCAATAAAAATTTTTGTTTTCAGACTAACAAAAAATGGCAAAGTCTAAAAATCATACCAATCACAACCAAAGTAAGTAACGTCGTTCAATTTACTCATTTTCAACAATTGTAATATTCTTATTTCATATTTGTATTTTACTTTTAATTTGCAGACAAAAAGGCTCACAGAAATGGTATCAAGAAACCTAAACAATATAGACATGAGTCAACGTTAGGGGTAAGTTTGTTTTGATTTTTATTCATTAATAAAATTGTACCTTTAATTGAATTAGATGTATGTTCAAAAATGAAAGTTACTCTAATTGATTGATATTAGTTTTGGAGATTTAAATTTCATTTTCTTGTCGCAATATGCTCACTTACTTTGGAAAAGACTGAAGTTTTTGGTTTATACAGAATTTACATATTTTCTTTATCTCGCCCAGAGCTTTTCTCTACAAACAATAAGAGCTGGTTCAAAATCAGTTGATTCTTTCAACATGATATTTCAGATAATATGTGACGCAGATTATTATTTATATTCTGTTTTATTATAATGTGTTATGAAAATTGTTTGAACACTTTTCTAATTTCAATGAATACTTTAATTTCATTCAAAACAAAGTTAGAAAAAAAAACACTTGGGAATCAATAATCTACCCAAAAACCCAAATTTTCAATACTAATAAAAACGATTAGATCTTGGTAACACCTCAATCTGTAATAGAAACCTGTTTCACTACCTGTAAATGTAAATAGTCAAAATCAATTGTAATTAGTGGAAATTAGATGAGAGTGGTTCAATATTTTTTTATTGAATCTCATTGCAAACAGGTGGTTGTGGGGCAGAATTCCGTCAATGCTATTGGAAAGGCATTATTCTAAGATTATTTTTCAATGAGTTATTGACATATGTATTTTTGATGAAACAGACTGGTGAAGCAAATTTTGGTGTATCCCTTCTTAGTATCTACATGCATCTAGATATCAAATGAAAACATATTTTCAAAAATTTGCTTTTATTCTTGAAATTTACATTATCATTACAATATTATTCTTCAATTCTAAAATAATTTCAACTGCTTTTTTGTTTTAGATGGATGCCAAATTCTTGAAAAATCAGAAGTTCTCCAAAAAACATAATTTAAGCACCAAACAACAGTTAAAACGTGCTGCTGAACGCAAAGCTGCGAGAGAAGCTAAAACCACTAAATGAGTTTGATTTGTTATGAGACATAAAATTAATTAAGTAATTTGAAAGTTTTATTCCCCTTACTCATGAAATCACCATCACATCACCTTTGTTTAAATGTGGGGGTTGATGTTTCTTACCATGTTCAGAAGTTCTAGAGCTTTTTTATCGGATACGCTTTTATTCTTTGTGAATACTAGATTGCTTAGAAATTTAACTAGAATAAATTAGATTGATATGAAAATAAATGTCTAAAAAGTAATAGTTTAAAGTGAAATGTTAAGTTAATCTGATTTTGAAAAAGGGAGTATTTTTAGCTGGAGAAATTCACTAAGCCAAATCTATTTATTTTTCAGTCATCTAATCTCGAATCTAGTGTTATATTGATTTGAGAGAATTTTTTCCAACTTCTTTTGTATTCAGTTGAGGGAACTCAACAGAATTATTGTCAAGTTTCTTTTAGAATATAATTGCCGCCGCATTCAAATATCTTTTTTATGAGATGGAGCCTTGTTTTAATTCGTTTTCTTTCTGTTTTGTTTTATTGGCTAAAAAAAATTCAACTCTTATGGCTAATTGAAATCAAATCATTTTTCGATGTCTTTGTAAGCAAATTAATTCTTTTTAGCTTGTTATCTACAACTGAATTCTGAACATTATCTGAAATAATATCGAAAGGTACTTTTGAAGCAACTTTGACAGCAAGGTATTTGGAAGCAATAATAAGCCTCGATCATTTGTGTTGAAAGCCTTACCAAGAGGGGTTAGAACTGTTATAAAATATGTAGTCGCTATATTTGACGCTTTTTGAATAAAGTGTTTCGAACGTTGAATAATTAATTAAGACGAAGGCGTATACTGAAAGGATAATGGGAGAAATAAAAATTTTTTTCATAGAAATAAATGAGTGTTCGTATTGTGCCTGCATGTACATCAAACTCGTTCTCTGTATATGCCACTGGTTCAAGAAAATAATGCTTATAAAAGGGCTTGACATAAACATAATCATATTTATTATAAAATATATACTTAACCATATAAAGAAACAAAAAAGAACAAGTACATTTGATTTTATTTACATATTATAAAAAAAGTCTTCTGTTTTTCTTTTAAAAATTTATCAACTTCATGAGAGCCAACCCATTCAGTCTATTTTCACTAGTTTTATTTCTCAAGTATGTTTTGAGAAAAAAAGCAAATTAAATTTAGTTTATTTAAATCGATTCCTATGAATATATTTAGGAAATAAATACCGTCGTTGTATTTATTTATACAACAGGGTACTCAAATTCAAATTTATGTGTAGAAAGTTTATATACAAAAAACCGGCAAAAAAGGAAAATTTTTACCTTTTTTGCAATGTTTTACCATGAAATTTTGGTGGCAAACCTCAGATTCGAATTCTGTACCCCAGAAACAAAGAAAATTACGGAATTTTGGTGCTGAACGTCAGATTCGGATTCAGCACCTAAAAAAAATACATACGATCGAAGAAATCAAAACTACCGCATAACTTCCCTTGAGGGGCACATGATGAGCACAAATTGACTGGATTACGTGGGGTTAATTTAATTCAGATTTCAGATTACATGAAATGAATTAAACTGAGAGTGATAATTTCATTGACTTTTTACAAATTCCATTAAAAAAATATTTTCGAGATTTTGAAAAAAACAATTTGTTTCAAAGTGAACGATCTGAAATTACTAAGTACTTCAGATTCAGATAATTCAACATACTGAATTAGATCGAATAAAATTCGTTAAATTGTAAAGTCCCCAATGCATGTTCAGAATTGATAGAAAATATCATTACTAACGGGTTTTTTTTTTCGAGGTGTATAACTTTAAGTTGGCATTACTGTTCAAGATGGAAACCGATTCAACAGCTGTCAAGTGATTCATTCTCAGTTTGGTTTGGCAATTCATCATGAATAGACTCACGCCTGAATAACGCTTGCGAATAGTGCAATTTTATTTCGAAAATAATGGTGCTGTGCGGAATACGTATCGCGCACTACATCCATTTTATTTTGTTTAGCGATGAAGCGCACTTCTGGTTGAATGGCTACGTCAACAAACAAAACTGCCATATTTGGAGTGAAGCTAATCCTCAAGTGTATGTCGAAACACCGTTACATCCAGAAAAACTGACTGTTTGGTGCGCTTTACGGGCTGGTGGAATCATTTGTCCGTACTTCTTCAAAAACGATGATGGCCAGAACGTTACAGTCAATGGTGATCGGTATAGAGCCATGATTACAAACTTTGTCATTCCTGAATTGAACAACCATGATGTCCAGGAGCTGTGGTTCCAACAAGACGGCGCATCATGTCACACAGCTCGAGCCACAATCGATTTATTGAAAGGCACGTTTGGTGACAGCCTAATTTCACGTTTTGGACCTGTGAATTGGCCCCCAAGATCTTGTGATTTAACACCGCTAGACTATTTTCTTTGGGGCTATGTAAAGTCATTGATCTATGCGGATAAGCCACAAACACTTGACCATTTGGAAGACAACATTCGCTGTGTTATTGCCGATATACGGCCACAAATGTTGGAAAAAGTCATCGAAAATTGGACGTCCAGATTGAACTACATCCGAGCCAGCCGTGGCGGTCATATGCCAGAAATCATATTTAAAATGTAATGCCACAAGATTATCTTGCGGATAAATAAAATTCATGTCAATCGAATAATCCATCGTTGTTTTATTGCACTTTAAGGTTCTATAGCTCTAAGAAAAACACCATTTATCTACTTACGAATATACAGGGTGTTTCCTAAACATGCGGCAAAAATTCAGGGGGTTGTTCCTTGGACTATTTTAAGCATGTTTTGTCCTTGGATGATTTTTGAGAAACCTCTTTGTTTCGAAGATACAGGGCGAACAACATTTTTCATATTTTTAAAATTAATAATAGTTAAAATAAAAATGCGTACCGCACTGTGTTTACTAAGTAGGTACAATTTATTTTTAAATTTGTTTAACAACATTCCAATTACTAAAAACGGCCAGTTTTTTGACTAAAAATTGATAAGTGCAGATGGTAAAGGAATACAGATTAAACACGGTTTTCATTTGAATTAATAAGAAATGATCCTGGTGTTTTTGAAAGGGTTCGGCAGTCAATGAGGAGAAGATTGGATGCTTGTATGCTGGCTAGAGGTGGTCATTTTCAACAGTTTTTGTAGGTTGAGTTGAATTTTCATGTAATTTTTCATAATAAAATGTTATTATCTGAAATTTTGTTTCCCCTATATCTTCGAAACAAATAGGTTTTTCAAAAATCATCAAAGGACAAAATATTCTTAGAATAGTCCAAGGAACAACCCCCTGAATTTTTGCCGCATGTTTAGGAAACACCCTGTATATTCCTGTTAACTTCATGTTTCGTTTTAATAACTTTTGACATCTTAAACATTTATGGGGGGGGGGGGTTTACCGTGTACGGCCATTGCAGAGGTTATAGCCTGTTGAAAATTACTTAAAGAGTTGGTTTTTTTACATTTCCCTTAATTTTGGTGACTAAAGTATACTTTAGATTACATGGTCTATTTGCGCATCAGAACAAAATGAAATTAATTTTTCAGAGAAAGTAAGAAATTATGCCGAAGCGACCCTCTCAAGGGTAATATTTACTTTTGATTTTTTTTTCGCAAATTCAAAAAATAAATTAGCTTGATAGTCCAAGTAATAATAGTTTTCTTGGTTATGTTATGGTTAAAGATGCCTCGAAAAGAAAGCCTGGTGTGGGCAATGTTTCGATTTATGAAGAATAATGAAAATAGTTTCGTTTTATAGTTTAACTGAATATTTTCGATATTCAGAAGCAATTCCAAATAATAAAAATAAGTACCTATAAGAGAAGATTGAAAAATGTCTTCATATTTAAGCAGAGCAAGCGTCTGATGATATGGTGAATTGTGAATATTTAATTTAGTAGAAAGATAATTAGGTAGAAGACAACAATAATAATTTGCCGTAATACAGCTGGGAATGGCAATTGCAAATTCGAATGTTTCCCAACAATAATTCATTTTTAGAAATTAAGATGCTCTTGGATGAAGAATGTACATTTATGGTATCTTCTTTGAAAAAAATTATCGAGAAAATGTTGCACTCTATATTTATTCTTCTGAACGATTGAATAAATGTATCTATTTCTTGAAATTAATGACAGTTATTCTATTTTTATAAAAGTTTAATGAGTCTTCTTGATGAAGGATATTTAATATAAATCAAATAATTTGACAACTTTGTGTCTAATCCTTCACAATAATATATCTGTATGATATATTCAGTTTATTTTTGTCTTGGAATATATTCCAATTCTAAAAATGACAAATTTAATAATCAACCAAAAGAAAAATTCAAAATGACTAAAACTGTAACAAATTGAGTAAACGGTTAATATTTAATTAATAATAATAATAATAATAATTAATATTTAATTTAGTTGTTCAATTTATTAACCGTTTACTCAATTTGTTACAGTTTTAGTCATTTTGAATTTTTCTTTTGGTTGATTATTAAATTTGTCATTTTTAGAATTGGAATATATTCCAAGACAAAAATAAACTGAATATATCATACAGATATATTATTGTGAAGGATTAGACACAAAGTTGTCAAATTATTTGATTTATATTCTATTTTTACTTTTATTTTAATTGAATAGCCATTGTTTCGCTACACAGAGATATATTCAGAAAAAATGGGGCTCGATAGGTTTATTTGCAACAACGGAACATTTTATATTCATTATTTTTTCAATTTTACAAGCATTACTCGAAATTTTTTTATTCCCTGGTTAACGCATTCAATATGGACCCTTGCTCTGACCATGAATAATATATTTTGTTTAACCTCGTGAAGATAAATGTATTTTCTGTTTCTCATAAATGGTGGGCTAATCACTTTCTCCCTTTTTATTCTCAATACTAACATTTCAAATGTTTTCAACATTTCAAAAGAATTTATTACTTGGTTATCATCCATTGTTGTATTATAAATAAAAAGAATGTTGGGAATATTGGACACGATTTTATTCTATTGTTTAATAAACGGCGTTGTTATAAATTAAACAATATAATAAAATCGTGTCCAATATTCCCAATATTCTTTTTATTTATTTCGAAAGAATTCAACACTGTCAAGCTGTTAAGTTTTTGATTAGTTGTAATACGCTCTATTAGTGATGACGTCACACACCGCCATTTTAGTTCTCCTGTCAGTGTTTGGAATTCAAACAAACAAATTGTCATTCAAATTAGTACGTTGTCGTTGAAGAAATTGGCTTATTTTGATAAATAAGATTATTTAAGAAACGATTTTACTATTAGTTGATAGACAGAAGGCACGAGATTAATGCCAGTGAGTTCGAACTTGAAGTTCAACTAATAAACACGGCTTTTTACAAAATCTGGTGAATGATACAGGATTCAAACTTACTGGTATTAACCTCGTTCCTTCTGTCTATCAATTAATACTGAAATCGTTCCTCAAATACTCTTATTCATGAAAATAAGCCAATTCCTTCAACGACACCGTACTAATTTGAATGACAATTTATTTGTTTGGATTCCGAACACTGACAGGAGAACCAAAAATGGCGGCGTGTGACGTTACACTAATAGAGCGTATATTGTCACAAATTGTCCTTATTGATAAAGTGTTGACCTGTATGGAAACATCCTAGTTCTTTACTTCTGCTAGAGCACATAGAGATTCAGCAGGCCTGTAATCGTTTCCAGAAATTTTAAAATCATCTTTCGTCAACTAGAATATCTCAATAGGTACTTTACCTGAGCATGGAGTTCAATCTCAACTTGATTTTGTATCATTAGTTCTCAGTCAGGTTTCAACTGAAAATTTTGCAAATATTAGAATTATTTTGATTAGAAAGGATCCTTATTGTATATGTATAATTAAAATAGGTTGTATAGGATCATATCCATTTAAATTCCTTCTTTATTTCTTCTTAATGTCCTAATGAGTACCTGAAAATAGGTTTTTCTTCGAGACTGCATTTCTTTTATGATTATGGCATCTCAAATTGGTTTTTCTTTGGTCTCATTCACAAATATGCGCTTCTTAGATCCTCTCCTGAATATTGAAAATATTACTACACATAGAACTTGACTTATATTCAACTCACTTTATGTATGAAAATCAGATTATTCAAAATGGTTTAAACAAACTAGCTTGAAATCTGTTATTTTCTTTCCGCACTTAAAATTTATCTTATATTAACTTTCTCGACAATAGTGACAAAACCACTTCAGCTAGTTAATAATAATAACATTTTTTATAATAATAATAATAACATTTATTTATATATGTACATGTCTATGTAATTTTCAATCTTTTAATCTCATCGGGCAATTTATTGTATAATTTTATTCATGTGAAATTTGGTCATTGCTGGGTTAGATCTGCTAGTTATACCTGCTTACAACTGTTCTACTTGGGAAACAATGCATTAACTACTATTGCATTCATAAACGTAGCAAAACGTTTCTACATTTTAGGCCATAATCACTAATTTCACTCCATCAACAAAGCCTTCTAGTCTTTCGACCCTACGCATGAAATTACCGTTTCTGTCGATAGGTGGCTTGTAGATGAAATTGAATCGCTAAAATTAGCGATTCAAGAACAAAGAACCATGTTATTTGGATATCCCTATATTAATATTCGATGATATTTTGCATGAACCCGCGCTTTTGATAGGATAGTTTCAATTTTGACATAATAATATTCTCTGCATTTATTCGTTGTCGGTTCTTGAAACATTTAACGTTTTATTCATTTTATTTTATTTTGAAGAAGGATAGAATATCTTGAGTTTCATCACTTTCATCAGTCTTTAGTGTGGCATCATTTGTTGCATCGTTTTCAATCTTGGGTGATTTTCTACTTTATAACGAGTTCTTTTGTTCAGGAAATCGTTATTAACAATTAAGTAAGTGAGTATCTTAGAAAATTTCTTTATATTCAACATAGGAAGTGCGAAATGTTTAGTGATAACGACAACGTATCGTCGCTGTCTCGAATTCTCATTCACCGGTAATTTCATTCCGTTAGTCATAACCGGCAACATTTTGAAACCGGATTGAACCGGAATAACCTATGAATCAGTTTGATTTGAATCACAAAATAAAACAATTTATAATTTCGTATTGAATTTTCGTCTTTGGTAATTGTATTTTTGGGGTTTTCCAGAATGACTTCCACAAGTTTCAATGTTGGCGTTGATGTTGAAGCCAAAAGTTCAAGTAGGGTGCTCCGTCCTCCAGGTGGTGGTCACACCGATATTTTTGGAGTAAAGGAACCCATTGTCCCTGAAGTTCGTAAAGAAGATAATAAGAGAAATGCATCTTCAATTTTAGAAGGAACTAATACTCAAGCTATTCAAAATGCCAACTCCCAAATAACAAAAACTGAAGAAAAGTCTACTCAAGAGAGCTCTCCAAAAGAAATTGGGGAATTGCCTACAAATCAAGTAGATCAATCAGCACAAAAAAAAAGAGTGCCGCCTGGAGGATTCTCTTCTGGTCTTTGGTAAAGGTTTTACATTTAATTCCTAGCCATTCTATCTGGATCTTATCAATGGTGCGAGAATTTTATTTGAGTTACTTATTTAAAAGATTATCTTTGTATATTGGTTGTTAATATTGTACGACTCAACCAGTAAGTTTTATAATAACTTTTAAAAATGAATGTACTTAAAAGTATTCAAAATAGTGAATGAGTACTATATAACTCTTCAAGCAATTTAAATATCCATATTTTTTGATATGCCACATTTTATCTAGTGTGAAATAAAGGAAAAGTACATTAATGTGTTTTCATTTTTTTGAGGAAATAATTTGAAGGTATATTGAAAATTAAGTCTTGAATGACATAAAATATTTATACTGATGAAAAAGACTCTAGGTCTTTTTCATATAGCATATTTGTTAAAATGAAAATATTTTCAAGTCTTTGACCCATTTCTAGGTTGCTTCAGTTGCAACTTTGGTATTTTTCATGACATATTTTTTCAAATTAGTTATAAATTCATGGTATAGTTATTGATGAAGTTGGTTCAAAAAATTTTCATCTCGGGATCATTAAAGCAAGTAGAAAAGAATTCAGTCTATATGCAATGTAAATAGTACGATATAAAGTGAATATGGTATAAATGAAGCTTTAGAGCATGGAGTCTGAGGACACAAAGTGCAGTGGTGTCATTCATGAATTCGTTTTTGAGGTTCTTGTATTTGTGTATAATTTCATATAAATGTCAATAACTTACTGTTAATCACTAAAGTGAAAGTATGTAGTTACAAGTTTCAAGATTTATATTATGAATAGTCAAAAAATGTTGGTCGCTATTAGTTTATTTGAAAAATTCCAAACTAACCTTTCATATTGCTAAAATTGTTCATAAAATATTGTGGTCTATTTTCTGAAATTATTGTTACTCTAAATATATTACCCTGGTGTAATTTCATGCATAGGCTCGATAACTTTGATGGTGTGCATTTATGCAATCATTGACGATTAAATTTTTATATTTCAGTGTTCGGTGAGTTATAAGAGTTGTGTTTCTGAGTTCCAGTTCTTGTTTAATATATATATATATATATATATATATATATATATATATATATATATATATATATATATATATATATATATTTAGGAAATTCAGTGATACACTTTTATATCATCCAAGCTTTCGGTAAGACTTCTTACCTTTCTCAAGGATCTGTAATATATATTAAATATAAACATTACAAATAGCAAGTTCACAAATTCGATTACACTTGTTTTAACATTTATAGAGGGCGAGGTTCAGTTCGTTTGGAGTATTTCATACCCAAACAAACCCTATTATTTCAACATTTTGATTAGTGATAACTGCCTGAAATGTAAAAATCAACATTGTTTGTTGCAATTGTGGTGCCAAAGGGACCTCGTCTCATTCCATTGCTTTCCTAAGTATAACAGTTGTAAAATACAAATGTATTTATAGCTAGGGTCAATATTGAATGTGTGAACCAGAGCATAAACATTTTCAAGATTCTAAGGTATTTTTCGTCGTGGAACCTGGTTACTAAAATTAAAGAAATAATGAATATTTTGTTGCACTGTTGTAAACTTATTCAGTCCCATTTTTTCTGGAGATAAATCCTGAGTATTATTTTGTCTTTATTTGCGATAAAAAAATATGTAAATGTAAAATCTGAAGAAGCATGGAACTGTCTAGCGAAAAAATTGTTATTTAAATAATAAAAAGGTGGAAATAGAGGAAATGTCATTTAATTTCAAGAAATAGATGATACATTATTCAATCATTCATAAGTACAAATGGTGCAACATTTTCTCGATATATGTATATTTTTCAAAGAAGGTAACATATCATAATATGTGCAGTTTTCTTCATCAAAGGGCACGTTGATTTCTAAAAATGAATTATTGTTGGAAAAAATAAATGGTAAAATTTGAATTCAGAATTGCCATGACCAACTGTATTTGAGCAAAGTACCTACTCATCATGGGCGCCCGCAGAAACTTTTCTCAGGGGGGGAAAAATGAAAATTATTGAAAAACGATATAAGGCGTCCATGATTGTCATTGAAAACCGGAAAATTGTTGAGAATCCATTACTTTCCTTTTTTCCATGCCTTTTGGATTGAGAAAGTAATATTGAGGATGTTGTGCTGAAAAATGAGGCAATCAAAATCTCAGGGGGGCCATGGTCATAAAGTTACTTTCGATGAAACCTTAGAAAGGGAAATTGTTGAGCATTTAAAAGATTTAGAAATACGATTTTTTGGTTTTACAACAACCAACATCAGAAAGCTTGCTTATGAAATGGCGGAAGCAAAAAAAATTCCCCCAGATTTTCCCATGTCAAAAAAATGGCAGGATGGGATTGGCTAAAAGGATTCCGGGATAGAAATCCTAGTATAAGCCTTCGAACTCCAGAATCAACTTCATTCGCTAGAGCTAGTGCTTTCAACAAGCAGAAGATTCAAAAATATTTTGCCCTTCTTTCTGTTGTACTGGAAAAGCATCATTTGAAGGCTAACGACATATGGAATCTCGACGAATCAGAATTTTCAACAGTACCTTCGAAAAACACTAAAATTTTTGCTATACGCGGCCGAAAACAGGTGGGAGTCCTGACTAGTGCTGAAAGAGGACATCATTTCACTGTGGTCTGCGGTATGAATGCCGTTGGGACTTACATTCCACCAGCTATCATTTTCCCAAGGAAAAATATGAAAAATGAATTAATGGACAATGGACACAGAAGATCCTTTCAATGGGAATGGCGATGAAAATGACGACATTGCATGTATATACTGCAATGACATGTTTTCTCGATCTCGTTCCAAAGAAATATGGCTGAAATGCAATGGATGTGACCAGTGGTGTCATGCAGAATGTGCAGGAGTTGACAAAAAAAATAAAAAAATGTATTTGCGAAATATGTACCTAGGTCATAATTTATCATGTACCTATGCCATCTCATCCACAGTGTTGAGGGTGAGATGGCATATGAAGACCTTGTTTGATTGTTATTTTACACTTTCATATTGTTATTATATTCAATTTTGAATAAACCATTCCATAGATTATACATTGCACTATAATTTCGTCTGGTCCTAACCTTTTTAAGATATTTATATTGAAAGATATAAACCCAGTTCAAAAAGTATGCCGTCTCAGACACATTTCCCCTACTGTATTTACAATATTCAAAAGTCTTGTCGAAATATAATCGATATCTGTGGCTTTTTTTATTGTTGAGCCCTTTAATTGCATTCATAACTTCATTTTTCGAATCAGGATAGAATAAGAAGTTTGAATTCAGCATTTTTTAAGCTGTATATGATTAGAACAAGTGTTTTCCAAAGCATTCATTGATGCTATTGTAGAAAAATATTCAGCAAAAGATTTCGCAATTAAAGTTGCATCAGTGCATATATTTTCCTGTAGTAGTAAAGAATACTTTGATTTGGTCCTCCCTCCTCCCCCTTTCTAAATTGACCAGATTCCATCAATTTTTTTGATTTGAATTTTCTAACACTTTAACGGGCTTACGAAAGCGAGACCGAGCTGTAGATTCACTTCATCGTGCCACTACTCGTGTTATGACCGTTTTTCGCGAAGTGCTCGGCTCAGTCGCATCAATTGAAGTCGATACGTTCATTAGTTCAGCGCGAATATTCGGTCGATGCGACGAAGAAGAATTATGACCGGCAGTCCCCATGACTTTCTTCTCTTTGGATTGTTGTAATAGATTCATATTTCATCATCAGCTACGATGTGCTCTTCGTTTTTTGGCGGTGAAGAAGTTGTTCACAGGAGAAAAAACGACCTTTAACGTTCTTTGGCTTCAATTCATGAGGAACCTATGAGTTTCCTATTTTTTAATCATTTCCAACGTATGGAAATGGCTTGGCTATTAATGCTGAACAAAGCTCTTCTTGCGTTTAAATTTGCTTGGCTTTCCTTCAAGCGGACGGTCGTCATCATCAAAATCACTATCTTTGAAGCGACCAATCACGGCAATTTGTTTCCCTTATAGGGACAATTTCATAATAGAAGGTAAAGTCTCCTTTAGAAATGAAATGAAACGCGAACCAATTTCAAGATTAAAGGATGCTTTGAATAGCTTCCTTAAACCTTGAAATTGATTTTTGGAACACGTTATCAGAACTTAAGAAAACTCAAGCAGAATATCGAAAAAAAAATTATTATAATTCCGTAATATGAAATCCGACCGAGTTGAGATCTTGCCAATAAATATAAATTAATCATTTCAAGTTATATGTAAAATTTCATGGTCATCACATGCATGGAAAATTCAAGCTGAATATCGAAAAAATATTATTGAAACTTCTGAGGTCAGAACCTTTTTTTACTCGTCATTCATGCCCTCTTGCGGAAACCAAATATACCTACGAGTATACAGTATGTAGGGATAATCCGAAACCCGGATAATCCGAAGTACCCTATAAACCGAACGGCCCAATTGGTAAAATTATATGTATAATCCGAACAGCCTGAACTCTGCAATCCAAACGGAAGAATGAAATGCAGAAGATTTGATTCCTTTGAGAGTATTAGGAGAAGGACTAGATCAAGGTTTTGATTCAGTGGGATTAATGAACAAATTAAATCGTACTATGATCCAAGACATGAAACAGAAAATCAAAAATGGTCACGAGGTGATGACGAAAAAAAATTGAGACACAGAGTCTTAGGAAGATGGTGAGATAATTGCTGATGTCACTGAGGAAATTGAAAGCTCTGACAACGAAGATGAACCTGTTCAGAAAGTGTCCACTAAGAAGGCGATTATATCATTCAATTCATGTCTTCAATGGGCAGAAATAAATATTTTTATATAGAGTACAGCATTTTTTTATGAAAATGAGTTTGCACGCTGTAGAAATGATTCTATAATCCGAACGACGTTCGGATTATAGATATCATTCAATATGATTCCTATAATCCGAATGATTCGATAAACCGAACGGGTCCTGCCAACTTTCTGTTCGGATTACCCCCATACATTACTGTATACAGTTCTGTGGTCTCCAAAGGCGCAATTTACGCATTAATGGACGAGCGTTCAAAGCATCCGGACGTCATTATTTTATTTTGAAGCTAAAGATTGAAATAATAACAAATTTGAGGAATTTAAAAAAAAAATTGAAATTATCTAGAGACGGACGGTCTAAAATATTACATTACGGACCTGATTGTCGACCGCCCTTGTTTGATCCATTCCAGAGGCCATAGGCTACGACTACGATAAAAAAGAAATGTGGGGGATTGGGAATCGGAGTCGTACCAAGTTACTTCAATGAACGGCCGGTTTGCCCTCGCATTTTGAGTACGCAACAGCTGCAAGATTTCTTAGTCATCCACTGTTTCTCATTTAATCAATAACAATAGTGCGACTTGCATCATTTAGTGAGATTATTGGCGTTGAGTGTGTTGTTATAATTGCGAGCAAGGAATTTAGAGTGAGTTTTTTTTCCTTTCAGACTTCTTAGTTTATAAATGGTTCAAATTGTTACGCTTTCTCATTGTGTAAATTGAATTTTCTCAATTGAATGATAAAATGATTGACTTTCGAGAAACTTTTTAGATTCTTTAATAAACATTGAATTAAATATATCAACCTTGATTATTTGTGAATGAATGCAGAATGCAATACTAGCTACTTGGAATTGGAAAAAGCATATTCAGTATCCAGAGTGAATAGGAAGTAATTTCAATGATTCGAAAATTCGTTAGATTTAGCCGTTTTTCCCTTTTTCTCGGGCTTGTCGGGCAGAAATTCCCCCTGCACCCCATTATTCTTTTTCTATAAAAAAATTGGCATAGATCAGGATTTTTTGTTGTAATGTATGTTTCCATTGTACTTTATTTTAAAGAAATAACCGCATATTTTGTCGGGCAGGAATTCCCCCTACGACCCAAATCATTCGTTTTCAACAAAATTGACTTGAATGGAGATTTTAAAGCGCTCAGTCACGGAATAGATCGCTCCATAATTTCATCACTATGTCTCACCCGATAAGGCTCGACTCACTGATGACGAGTTCGTGGTAAAATAAAAAATCCGTGTGGTTGAAAACATGATAACATTGATAACTACTGAATGAAAAGAGGTAAAAACTTGAAATTTTCAGGGTATGTTTGGGTCTAGAATGCCGCAAGAGTATTCTGTAGATATTAACGATAAAATTTTTGATTTTTGTTGATTTCAAAAGAGCGATTCCATCGACATGAAAATATGTACCTATTTGGTTTTGTAAAATGCGAATTCATATTCATGTTAATTGCGTAACCATTAAAATTCAAGAAGAATATCTGAATAAAGTAGCAAATATTTCCGTTATCACAAATCCGATTGAATTGAAATTTTGGGTATTTATATGAAATAACAATTTTATGCTCCGTGCAGAATTTCAAAATTAAGGACAATATCGAAATATTTCCATGACTACCTACATATCCGATCGGGTTTCAATTTTGCGTGAATATAGTGAAGAAACATTTGAATCTCCACAAGGAATTTCATGAGAAAAGCATCATCAGCGCAATAGAAAATTCAAGCAGCTTATTGTTACAAAAATCTAATATTGTAGTGTCAACATTTTCGACTGAGGTGAAAATTTTGAGTATACATATACAAGGTGTTCAACAAATTACTGTATAGGTTCTAAGAGCAGAAGCAGGACATTTTGGCAAATGTGAATCAGTGTTCGAAATATGCCCTAAGTATATTCGATCTAGAGATACAGGCTGTTTTATGTATTTTATCGAAAACTTCCAATGAACATAAGTCTTGGAACTCCTTTATGGATTGCGATGAAAATTTCTGGAAATGAGTATGGGATATTAACCAATATTCTCTTGTGGTAATTTGACGATTAGGAAAATCATATTTTTCATGTAACAACTTGTAACATAACATTTTCAAAAAGCGAAATTATCCTCGAAATACCCATATTTGGTCTAGAGAAACTCCTAAAATGATCAGGAAACGCAATTCTCAATGTCGTTTCTCAGTCGATATTTGGTGCAGGATTTACAATACTTGGACCATACATTTTTCGACAGAATGGAGTGACATATTAACAATTTTCAACACAGCATTTGTCAGTATTTTTGAATGATGAAAGCAATACTCCGAGATAAAGTATCTACATTTCGCGTGGAACTGTATCGCATTTGAATTATTGGTTTGGTAACTGATGGCCTGATAGATCCCCCGATCTTACATGCTTGGATTATGTCTTATGGGGACACTTAAGAAATTTATTTTACTCCGAAGAAATCGCAGAAATGGAGCAAGCAACAGAATGATCGAATTCAACCTGACTGGGGAGGTACGGAATCGACCAGAAATGATAATGAAAGCTGCAGAACATTTAACAATAAGAACTAAGAAGTGTTAAGAAGAAAGGAGGGTTATAACAAATATAACAATAACAAATCATAAATCTCTTCCTTTTCTCTTTACATGCTTTTAAAAAATACATTTTCAATCGTTTATTCCATTTCATAAGAGTTAATTTCAATTGTTCTCTAGAGTATTTGATTCCATTTTGGTTTCCATCAAATCTTTGACTTTGCTACCATCTATGTTTTAATTATTCTAGATAATCCTTAAATTTGTATTCCGATGGAATAAGATGCAGCAGATTCTTAAGACTTCGTTTCTGGGTGATTTAATTATGATTCAATATGGACTAACGCATTTTTCGAACATTCACGGGTCAGCTCTTATTATAAATGGAAATATACTCTATATTCAATGGTACGGAAAACATTGATACGGAGTTTTGTCGATAGGCCTGTTTGCTAGAGTATTCAATATAGTTTTCGAGGATAATTTCGCTCTTGAAGAATATTATTTACAAGGTGTTTTAAAAGTTTTAATATGAAAAATAATTATAATTTTTTCAGTCCGCACCTGCTCTATTAAGCACTAGAAATGAATATTGATCATTGTCTAATTACCTTGATATTTTCATGGAACCCATGAAGGCGTTCATTGGATCAACATAGGTATTATTCGATGATTCACAGGTCCGTATTTATTGTGGCAGTATTGATGACAATAGACTTGTTTGATAGGGTATTTAAGGTAGTATTGAAGTATAGTTTCGGTTTTTGAAAATTTGATGTGCTGAGTGTTTTACAAAATGTATCTTAAAAATATGAGTCTCAGTCCGAACCTGCGACAAGTTACTTAAAATGGATATTATACTCATTTCCTGGAATTCTCAAATCATGCGAGAATATACCAGATTCCCACATATTTCATGGTTATATTTCATTAGATTTTTCTACTATTGTCAAATTGTGATACAGACAACTTCCGGTGCCAACCAACATTTTTTAATGCAAACACTAAACAATATTTATGGAAATATTCCATAAATTCAAATAATAATTCAGTGAATTAGAGAAAATAATGTACATGCACATATATTACGAAAAAACTATTTTTCAAATATATTCTTCTCAGTGTACTTTATAAGAAACACATAACTTCTATACAGCCCCCAATATTCCTTTTCAATAAAATTAATAAATTTGTCAAAATTGACGTGGATGCGAATTTTTTGTTGAAATCATTGACCACTAGATGAACTTATAATCCTCTACAAGTGAGGGAGACTATAAGCTGCTAGATCGAAACAATACTGAGATTTGGTGGAGGATACAGGAATTGAATTGTCATTGAATTTTGGTGGAAGAGTTTTGTGCTTTACCTACTCATAGTGATGAGTTAAGGTTTTCCACAATCCTTTTGGGACTATCTTCTATTTGCTAATTTATTCATACAATATATCTTTATTCAGCGTGGCTGCGAATTTTTTGTTGATATCATTGACCACTAGATAAACTTATAATCCTCTACAAGTGAGGTAGACTATAAGCTGCTAGATCGAAACAATACTGAGATTTGGTGGAAGATACAGGAATTGAATTGTCATTGAATTTTGGTGGAAGAGTTTTGTGCTTTACCTACTCATAGTGATGAGTTAAGGTTTTCCACAATCCTTTTAGGACTACCTACTATTTGCTAATTTATTCATACAATATATCTTTATTCAGCGCTGTATTTTTAACTCCTTTTGAAAAAGCGTATGACCAGGAATGAAATAATAAGTATATGAAGCAATTTGGTTCACAATTTATTGAAATAATTCCATGGTAAACATTTCCTCCTAGATCAGATTTTATGTATCTAGTAGGCTTTCGTGACATAGACTTAGTGATAATTGATCCAAAAACCAGAAAAACAATTAATAGTTGCTATGTGAAAGTAACAGAAATCGTCATCATTTTTTATTACATCAAAAATTTATGAAAACTGTATAGAAGTAGGTTTTCAACCATTAATTAGTATTAGTTTTAGAAAATATTGTAAAATTTATTCATAATAGTACCTATATTCTAAAACAAGTTGCAGAATGGGCTACAATTCCAACACGAATGTGAAATTCGAAAACGAGCGACGAAGGAGCCTTCTGCAACGAGTATTATAGGATATTTTCTCTATTTCAGTTAAGTTTTGTGAAATATTGTCGAAATTCAACGAAAAATTTATAGATTATGCATCCTAGTGACGTTTGTATTGTATCTTGGCAGTTGGTGTGACTGTTACGAAAATTGACAGAGAACGGAATTTGAATTTGAATCTTAGAACACTAATGTTATTGTTAGCAATCAAAATTGAGTTGACAATATTTTAATATTAAGGTTGGCAACAATGACTAACCACAGCTGAGTGTGTTAGCCGCCATTAAAATAAAAAAGAGAGAATGAAGCGAAGTAGATGAACTGGTAGATGTGTTGTATAAGAATAAATAAAAGTTATTTTTAAAGCAATATTATTATTTTTACTTTCACAAGCTTCCACCAAAACTAATAATGTATCTATATTCTAAGATTTGAATCGTATGTTTCGAATTTCGAAATAATTTATAATAACGCAATAAAACCACCAGAATTAAGAGAAATTGAGAATAAAATTGAAAATCATTTCATTTTATCCAAATTATATTATATTGACACTTGACATGAGTTGAAATGATAGATGATTGATTGATCAATCTTTTAACAATGTGCTTGGCTAGTCGCCACCGATACATGAAACAATCTGTTACACAAACTCCAAAATCACAAAAAATCTCAACAATCACAAACTACTCTTACAATTTTAACTTCACAAACGCTTCAATATTATTTTCAAAAATACTCTTTCAAACTATGGAGCTCCAAAATGGGACGTGAGGAAAAGTAGTCATCTCACCGTGACGACCATTTTGGAACTCCGAAATTTGATAGGACAAAACGAAAAATGTAACTGAAAACAATGCTGTAATGAGTTCATTTCAGCACTGTTTTAGTACTGTAATGAACTCATTATGATACTGAAATAGAGAATAGTATATTTTAAAACAAGTTGCAGAGTGGCCTCCCCCGTGAAATATATGAAATCTTGTTTGCTCAAAAAAAAAAAAAAAATACCTATCCTTCTGATCTGAAATTCACGTTAGGTTCTCCTTTTTAATTATAAGAATTCATCATTATATTCTCAGTTATCTCCTCTCTTACAGACTTGAAGTACTCGTTAAAGATGCCTGTCTTGTTAAAAATATCGCTCATTTGCTTAATTTTCTCAGTTATAATTGATTTCATTGGTGAGGATTCTTTGTCTGCCAGTACCTCATTTACAGTTTGCTTAAGCATTTTAGAATGGCTTCCCACCACTTCCGGAATATCCCTTAATATGGTATTTCAGTAATTTCCATGAGCTTATTTAGAGTTTTTTTTGGTGGCCTTATCTAGGTCATTCTTTCGTCTACGATACATTCGTATTAGGTATTAGGTATTCTTTTCATTCGCAGAATGGTTTATTGGATCATTTTGATAGATTTATTTACGTTGATATTCATGAAATTGAAAAATCAAGATCGTCACAATGAAAAATAGTGACCTAGTTTTCCTTTCTCACGTTATTTACGAATAATTTTTCTTTTCGTCCATATAATTTTGAACTCCCATCTCCTCTGATTTTTTTTACCTCTTAGAAATATTTTTCCCGGAATTGTGTAGCTTTTTTATTCATTCGAAAGATTGCGTCAGAGCTATGATACTTAGACTTCATAACTTAATGATACAAACATGTGCTAGATTTTTTCTCTTGTAGACTTACTCATGTTATCCAGGTAATAATCAGTATTACTAGAAGTACTCAACAAATCAATATTATTTTATATATCATAATGAATTGTTTAATCTTCCCCATTCAAAACAGTATCCAACTGTTCAACAATGAAGCTTTATCAGAATATGGTGACATAAAAAATATCTTTTACTATGAAATTGGAGTAGTGGCTCTCAGAAGGAAACTGTATAGTTTTCACATCACGATCAACAACTTCAGGTAAACTGATCTCGGTCTGAAAATTATACGCATCCGATCTCACAAGCATTATAATACCGTCGTTTTGATTGCACTGTCCAGAGTTATAAATTGTTTTGTAAACAAAAAATGTTGAAGACTGTTACAACAAAAACAAAGTCTCGATAAGGGCTGTTCAATCGAAGAACTCATCCATCAAGATTGATAATAAATTTATCGAAGTTACTTGATATAGGTACTTCGAATGTTATCATATAGATTCTTGATTTCTGAAACTTGTTTTCCTTCTTTGTCAGCATCCAAAGAAAAATAAGCCGATTTAGTTATGATTTAGTCTTACGTTTGGATCCATATCGCCTTTTCATTAATTAAATATACACTGTGTCCGTAAAGTATGGAACAAATTCATTTTTAGCTGAACAGACCATTCTAAGAAATATTCCTGAAACACGTCGATTTTTTATTTTAATTTACCGTATTTTAAAATAATAATCTAATATACAGGGTGAATTACTTTCGAGTAATGACGTCACCGTAATTTTTTTAAATGGAACACCCCCATTTTGTCTCAATTTTCCGATTACTAAGAAATAATCCTGAAACACGTCGATTTTTTATTTTAATTCACCGTTTTTCAATTTAAAAATCTAATATACAGGGTGAATTACTTTCGAGTAATGACGTCACCGTCATTTTTTTCAAATGGAACGCCCCAATTTTGTCTCAATTTTCCGATTACTTTAGCTGAGCTGATTCCAATAATGTATCACATGTTGATTCCAATTGGTACAGGGTGGACAAAAATATAATAGTTTTGTGTGTGCTCATAAAGTAATGCGTAACATTCTTTATTAGTTAAATTAACAATATTATCAAAAATACTTATTGTCTAGCGGCAATTGGTTTGAATGTAACACCCTGTAGTTTGTTACATTTTTAGATTAATAAAAATGAGCTGTTTCCAAACATGTTTTGTACTTGTGGTCTAGCACAGTGGCGTACCCAGACATAAGCCTTGGGGGGGGGGATAAAGAAGAAAAAATGTCAAATTTTGCTTTTTTTGAAGAAGTTTTCCAAAGAAGTTTGCTTACTCATAATGAGATTGTGATATATAAGGTTGTTACATATAATGGATATTCCTCCTGGGGGGGATATATCACCCTGGTGACATATTCAAAAATAGCTTCCTTGTATACCAAAAATTTACCACTAATTCCTTTATTTTCTTACAGATGTCTCAAATTACAGTAGGATATACAGATAAGGCCAGAAAAATCCAACCAAAAGGACGAGCTGGCGGAATGTCCGACTTATTTCCTTTCAATGAAACACCATCTAGAAATATCAAAGAAACCGAAAAGCTTCAGAATGAAAATAATTATCACTCAGAAAATAAAATATGCGAAAGGACAGAAATACTTTCAATTGAAGAAAACAGTAACGAAGTTGAAAAATCTATTAAATCGACGACAACAGTAGAAGTCAAACAAACAACAACAAATGAGGAAACTTCAAACGGAAATGTGAAACAAAATGGTGACGCGATCGATTCAATCAAACCAACACCCAAGAAGGCTGTGAATAATATCATTCACTCAGATGCGGATTCAGGTTTTACTCAAAAAAGAAACCGTGTACCACCAGGCGGTTATTCCTCCGGACTGTGGTGAATGTGTTTTGTGTTAATTTAATAAATAATTGAATTCAATGCATTCCCTATGATATTAATTCGCGGACATAAAATTTTACTATAAGAATTGAATTTTGTAATGTAAATTTTAATAAAATACAAATACGTGCACAGCATTTGATTGTTTTTTCACTTATCATGATTCAGTAGTCTTTCATATAAATGTCTGTGAAAACACTTGCATTAATCAATGCATAAACATAAAAAAAAGGGAAGGGAAAGTATAAATATATGAAAATTCGGAATATGACATTGTTCATGATTTCCTATTCAGCTAAAATATTTTCGAAGTTCCGACACTTCCTGTTATACACGAATTAAAAAGAAAATTTTTCAAAAAAAACATTTTTTCTCATTTATGTCTCAGATATTATCAAGATTTCCATTTTCAATTACTCCTAAAATTAATGCGTTAGTTCTTATAGTTTTCGAAATATTAACGAAAAACCAAAAAAAAGAGATAATTTCCATAGTCACCATTACCTACGTGAATTATTTTTACTGTGAATATCCTATGCGTATAATCAATTCACTTTCTCAAACTAGAATCATGTAGGAATATCGTGCATATCTTGAACTTGAGAAATATCATCACAGGGTGTTTCAAATATTGTGCCAAAAATTGTGAACAAAATTTGATCATAACTTTCGATTTTCAAATTAGAACCCTATTTTTTTTTTATTTCGTTGGATTCTACGGTAAAGAATAAGGGTAGTGTCCAAACATTTTTATGCTCCCAAATTCAATAATTCAAGAGTTCGAGATTTTATGAATTTATGTTATACGTAGTGTCAATTTTATTCGATCTGTTTCCAGACAGACTAGCAATAATACTCTATGACCATAGAAATTTAAATATCTAATTACATTAATTATACTTTGAATGTGATCAAAGCTACACTGATTTCACTAATTGAATTTCCGATATTCAAAATAACAACATTCTGTAAGTATATGCTTTTCTCTAATTATGTGGCAAATCAGTTTATTCCGACAAATCTTGTCGAACAAAAAAGAATGGAACGGATTCATCTATTATCTGTTAAATTTGAGATACAGAAAACTGTTCTGCCAACCAACATTTTTCAATGCAAAAATCACAAATAGATATTTATGGAAATTTTCGTTAATTTCAATAAAAAGGCCAGTGAATTCGGGAAAATAATGTTTAAAACTCGTACAGAAGACTCATTCTACCACCCGTTCATTTTAAACTCTGGGAAGAATATCAATAACTTCTGCACTTGTAATATAAATATCTAATTCCATATTCACGATGAATGTAATAGAATTATTGGTAGAACTCGTCGAATTTTAAATCAAATGAGATAAAATCATGCAGGACTCCTGTGTGCCAATTCTATTCATATGAAAAAGCGGTAGAATACATTTTATGAATTCAGGAAAAAATCAGCGTGGTGATGAAAAGGGAGCAATAGAAAGTTTGAAACATACTTCCGAAATATTTTCTCTTCAATTGGTGGTATAGTATATCCAAAGTCACTTGAACTAGTCTATAAAACCGCTTGGCCATTGATAATTGCAAAACAGTCATAAACCATAGGCGCACACTTTTCAAACCCTTGAGTTGAAAATAAGATTTTTGCATATGTATGGGACTCAGATATCGATTCTTTCAGAAAATTTGTGACAGCTTTTGCTGTTACATCAAAAATGATAATATGTCATTCTACGGTGTTATAATTTGATTATTCTTTATTCTCGACCTGTAATATACTATCAAGGAACGTTATCAACGATGATGAACTGATCGTTGCATAGAATTATAAGAGCACGAAAATGTTTGAGATGAATTCGGAAATGTTCTGTCTGAAGATAAGACAAACTAGGGTAGAATAGGTGCATGACCTTGAGATCCTTGAATGACAAATTAGCAGCTACGTTGCCGAATTGAATTTTATTTCTTCGTTATTGTAAGGCAAAATTTATGTCCCTCAGTGGAAGCAGAAGGCCAAATGATAATGATGTAGAGCAAAAAACCTATATTTTTTATTCATTCAGTCAATTTTACGTAGGTATGAAAAGAGAGGGGACTCAAGCCAATCCTATACTTAGAGAGTTATCGAGGAAAAACTTGAACTAAGGAAAACTGCAATTTCTCATTGAATGGAGTAGTCTATGACTTCCAGAAAACATAAAAAGAAACTAAAAAGTCGAAATTTCATGAATTGTAATAAATTATTCGTTAAGATGGTTGAAAATCCATAAACCAATAAAATTTTCAATTACGAATAATTACGACATTCCATGAAATGTCAAATTTACTTATCTAAATTTCAATATTAGTTTCTATGTTTTCCGGAAGTCATAGAATACTTCACTCAGTTAGAAATTGTAGTATTTCCTTAGTTCTTCCTCGATAACTTTTTGGTATTCAGAATCAGAATAAATATTCAAAGATATATGTAACATATTATTAAAACTGTCCCGACTGATGGCAGGAAATGGTGAAATATTTCTATTTTCTATAAAATACTTGATTGATTTTTCGATCTGGCTACGTAGCTGCTAATTTGACGTATAAGAGCCTATATCATATGCCTATTCTTCATGATTTCTCAAACCAGTAATAACATTGCTAAAAATCAGAAAATGTAATGAAAATTTTGTTGGTTAATCTCATTTTAATCAATTCTTCCTTCAGTGGAATGAAAATATTTATTAGGATGCGAAATCATTTTCTTCAGAACCCATAATATATCAATTCTGAATTTGAAAGTAAATGGAGGAATAGATTTGATTGCGAAATATTCATCTTTTTTTACATGAACCGTAGATTTGTGCCAAACATCATAGTCGAAATCATTTAGAGCATCAGTCACACAACGAACTAAAACTACAATAATACCCCTATGGACCACACTGGTCTATGCGAATTATTAGAAAGTAATTAAGAAGTGACAGATGCAGCCAATGAGTGTAACCAAAAACGCTCTCAAAGTGGAAAGGGGAATACGAGGGGAAATATTCAGCCAATAAGATCAATCAAATCGGGACATTCTTGTTTCCAAGACGATCTGCTAAATACCGGGGTTTACTTGAGAGTATTGATAGCAATATTTTCATAAATTCCAAAGGAATTTCTGAAAACTTAGACAACCCTTGTATAATTGAAATATTCAGGCTTCCTTCAAGTGACTTTGGATATACTATAAATGTGAATATTTCCCTCCTGTCAAAAATTCTATGTATCTGGAGAACAATTATCGAAAATTACAGCGATAATTGCATTGTAGGAAGCGAAACTGCACTGCGATAATTGTTCTGTTCATAGATGATTAGTTTCTATGCATCTTTCACAGTTCGAATCTATGGCAATTCCATTCTAAATCAGTTTGACAGGTAATGTAACAGTTTATTCGGGAAATATTCCCCCGAATTACACTCGTGCATCAAAATTACCGGATAATTTCGCATTCCAGCGTGTTTTCTTTGAAAAACTGCATTCGGTCATTTTCATTTTTGGAGAAAGAGCCCTCCACCTTCGGTGTCGGGCTCTTTCTCCAAAAATGAAAATGAACTCATGCAGTTTTTATGACAACACGCTGTCATGCAAAATTATCGGTAATTTTGATGCACTTGTGCAATTACTCACGAATATTTCTGATTGAATGCAAGTTCTCGAAACAATTCTGTTGCATTCACCGTGGATATGGAATAGATCCAGAATTTCATTATTTGAATAACGGGGATTCATATCGTGAAATTATAATCTACTAGCTTCAATAATGAGTACACCTGTCACTTTGAAATAATTTTATATTTTAATTTCTATGATCATAGAATACTGATTTGAAACGCTCTCTAGAAACAGATTGAATGAAATTGACCCTACGTATAACATAAATTCATAAAATCTCGAATAACTGTTGAATTATTGAATTTGAGAGCATAATCATGTTTGGACACTACCCTTATTTTTCACCGTAGAATTCAACGAGATCACAAAATAATAGGGTTCTAATTTGAAAATCGAAAGTTATGATCAAATTTTGTTCACAATTTTTGGCACAATATTTGAAACACCCTGAGATGATATTTCTCAAATTCAAGATATGCACGATATTCCTACATCATTCTTGTTTGAGAAAGTGAATTGAGTATACGCATAGGATATTCATAGTAAAAATAATTCACGTAATAGTGACTACGGAATTTCTTTCTTTTTTTCGGTTTTTTCTTAATATTTTGAAAATTATAAGGACCGACGCAAAAATTTCAGTGACATGTAATTGAGAATGGAAATCTTGATAATATCTTAGACATGAAACAAAAAAAAAAGGTTTTTTTCAAAAAATTGTTTTTAGTTCTTGAATACCGGTAGTGCCGGAACTTCGAAATTATTTTAGCTGAATAGTGCATCATGAACAATGTCATATTCAGAATTTTCAGATTTCAAATCGGCCCTGTTCTCCAGAAACGTCTAATAGGCCGTTGAACTTGAAACACCCTGTATACTATCATAGTATAAGGATTCCTTATACTATGATACTATATATACCTATATAGTGTGAGCCTGTGGACACCAGACTTTCGGCACAGTATAAAGTGTTTCTGTGAGAAATCATCCCAAAAGAGGGTCAGGTAGAAATGGCCACTAAAAAATTAGATCTTCTTGGCAGATATCGAATTATAAAGTTGTGTTTGGTATCCAATAACGTCATAATTATCTCCAATGTAGTGCATAGGTCTATATACAGGGTGGGTCGCAGTCGATGGTAGACTGGTATTTTACGGAGAACGAAAAGTACGATTGTATTGAAAATTTGGTTTCTTGGTTAGGAACCACTGCTCTATCAATCTGAAATATTTTCATCGCGCGGTCTTGCTGCTTTTAGAAGAAAGTACTAACAACTTCGATATTTCAAAAAGAACACCTTTTTCCGATTTGCCGTAGCCTCGTGATTATTTATGTATTAACTTCTTTCTTTCTACTTTCAAATTTCTTGATAATGAAGAAATTTGAAACTTCGAAACTTTCGGAATAAGTTTCTAATTGAAAATAAGGTATACAGGGTGTTTCAAGTCCGATAGCGTATTAGACGTATCTAGAGAATGGAGCCTATTTGAAATCTGGAAATTCGGAATATGATATTGTTGGCGATTCTGAATTCAAGGGGAAGTAGTAGGTAAGAGGGGACCTGGAAGAAGAAGTATATCATGGTTGCGGAACCTGGTTTGGGAAAAGATCGGCAGAACTGTTTCGAGCTGCAACCAACAAAATTATGATTGCCAATATAATTGCCAACATCCGAATGGGATATAGGTACTTGAAGAAGAAACAGAAGCGATTCTCTCTATATCCAGGTAAAATATTTCTAAAGCTCCGATACTTTCGGTTTTGAAACAAATGGAACAAATTGAAAAAAAAATTTTTTTTTTCCTTTTCATTTCTTAAATATTATCAAGATTTCCATTCTCAATTTCATTCCTCAAATTATTGCGTCATATAAACGTTTTCAGAATATTAAAAAAACTAAAAAAATTGAGCAATGCATCACACGGTTATTCAAAATTGTGAAAAAAATTTGATGATAACTTTCGAATTTGAATTGAATTGCGTTGGATTCTACGGGGAAAAATAGGGTAGTGTTCAGACAGGACTATGTCCCTAAATTCAATAATTCAAGAGTTATTCGCACGCAAAATTTTACTTCTTACATTTTTTTCTGGAGTTTATCAGACAGTGAATCATCCAATAAATCGATCTGTTTATTCAATGTGGAAGTTCTATTCATTTTAGAGATTTGAATTTAATATTTATACTCGATTATATCGTCCCTATTCTTCAATTTCCGAAATATTTTATATATTTGAGATTGCATACGAAAACAATTCGTCACATAACTATTGCAAAAAACATTCATAGCGTTTGTGGAAGATTTGTTGACAAATCTTACATTCTGATGGATTAGTTATGTATTCTTGTCACAGTAGTTGCACTCTGTTGAACTTCTCTCATCGTCGAATAACAATGACGTTAGTTGCTAGCTATGTATTGAAGAATAGAATGACTGCTATTATCCAAATTTTGGCGTGTGTATAAATGAGGTAGATAATTGACAATTCTCTTCATTATATTTGGGATAAACAGCCGATTGACACAAAATGGAGGAAATTTTCTGCACGAACTCTTGGAATAACTGAAATAAGGTTTTGCTGATGTATATAAGACGACTGCCAAGCTTCAAATTCATGCCATTTCTTAACAGTGTGAGTGAAGATTTCATCGAGTTTATTTGATAGCTATACCTAACTGCGATGAAAAACATGATTGCTCTATTTGTTTGGATTTTATTCCATTCTGTGCTGTCCGAAGAGCCAAATAAATATACATCGATGTACGATAACATTGATCTACAGGAGGTGGTGCACAATGAGAGGCTACTTAAGAATTATGTCAACTGTTTATTGGAGGAAGAAAGATGTACCCCTGATGGTGCAGAGCTCCGAAGTAAGTGAGATATGTTCAATTTTAGTTTTATAATTGATTTTGAGGGCTGGTTCCTCGGAGAGATCGCTTAATTATTTTGTCACGTCTATAGTTTTCGAATTTTGAGCCGGGAATGGACCCAATCCAATCGATAAGGTTTGAGTCAATTATGACAAATTCTGTCCGCCGACTGAGCTGTGTGAAGCTGACACCCCCGTTTGTCCAAGCACCGTTCCAGAGATATGATAAAAGATTTTTTTCCGTTCATTTTCTGAGCAGCACCCCCGAATTGCAAAAAAATGTTTAAATTGTCATATATTGTTAGTCCAACGTTAGTCCACTTTTGACCACCCAGTAATTGAATTTGTTCAACATAGAAGCAAAATCTCGATCTTTCGAAATTTCGGAAAGTGTGAAGTTGGCACCCCCAAATGCGAAATTTGAGTTAAAAAATTCGGCATCCTTTGTCCATCGCAAATCTACGTTTGTCCACCTTTTGTTTCATTTTTCTAGGCGCTGTTTAAATTATATGGAAAGAGAAGTTAATTCCGAGAATTAATAAAATTTGCATTTGGGGGTGCCAATTTCACACTTCCTATTATTTCGAATGACCAATTTTTTTATTTCTGTGGGCGGACAAATGAATTAAAATCGAAGTTCCATAATTGGCGAATATGGTCGTTCGAAAATTAATTTTTCTTATCAATTTATAACTGCAGCTACGGAAGGGATAAAAATTTGCATTGTGATGTGGAATAACTATTGAAAACCTTTTGCAAAATTACATGCTGATGGCGTTACCAGAACCATAGAAAATTCTAGAAGAATATAGAAAAAAAAATTAAGAAAGCACTGACGATAACTCAATAGCGCTCATTTATGCGACAATTATTGCGCCTATGTATACCACATATATCTTTAGATATAGAGTCTTGTGATTTACATTTCACGCAAATGAAAGAGCGTTCAAAAGCTGTTGAATTCTCGTCAGCGCTTTCTTCATTTATTACCAATAAATACAAAATAAATAAATAATACACTGTAAGTTCTTTAAAAAACGAATGCTTTTGATATTACCTGACAACATCATACATGTTTTCAATGTTTGACTGTGAGAACCAAGATTTATACCTCAATTATAATCATTAATCTTATGAACTATTCAAACAATTTTAAAAATTTTCGTCAATTTCTACTAAGTATGACAGATCCATCCAAATTAATGATTTTTCGATAATTTATGATTTATGAGTTATTATTGAAACAAGTAGGAATTCAGGTTCATGATTTTCAATAGGGCCATTTAATTTTTTTAAGAGTTATATACTAATTCAAGATGTAAAATGGAAACTATAGAAATTTCAAATATTTGGGCAAAAATAAAATTCCAATATTTGCAGGAAACTTGCCAGATGCTGTTGAGAATGATTGCAAGAAATGTACCCAGAAACAAAAGGAAGGAGCTGATTTCATGATGCAATATTTGATCGATAATAAACCTGAATACTGGAATCTTCTGCAGAAAAAATATGATCCCAGTGGAAGTTATCGTACGAAATATTTAGAAGCAAAAAATGGTGCTGTTCAAGAGGAGAACGCTAAAGAATCTTCGGAACATCATATCATTTAGTTGAAATAGTTGTAGGTACTTGACGAATTTGAATGTTTCAATAATAAAGAATCAAGCCTTCTGCAGTTAGAAGTTATTTCATTTCTTCAACCTTTCAGCGGAGAGAAAACTTCCTTCACAGAAGGCTTTCTCAAGTAAAACATTCATTCATTCCGGATATTTAAATTATAAGAAAAATTAAGCCCGCTAGAGTGTATATCGGAGGTACTGAGATAGAATATAGATATCTATTCTATCTCGATGATCGGAGGACACGAGTCCTCCTAGTCCTCGTTCCAATGGAACCGCCGGTCCTTGGACCTATTTGTCGTTTCCTAAGAATAATTTTCTGTCCCTTTTTGCTGTAGGTACCTGAAACTTCTGAACTTGCTGAAAGACCCGCATTCTGTATTATGCTTGTGTATATAAACTAAACAGAGCCGTAGCTAACTAATCTGCCGCCCTATCAGAATTTTATTCTGTAGAATGCAAAAAATTGATATTGGATAATCAGGTACTTTTGCCGATATTAGAAAAAATTGAAGGCATATCTTTTTGAAAAATTTTGATAATAATATAGGGGAAATATTCATTAACAAAGAACCATCAATTTCAAACCTGTACAAAAACTTTTATTTAAGGATTGTTAGGAAATAATTAACCTTTGTCCTTCATACGATTCACATTACCGTATCCGTGTATTCATATTTTTGAATGGTAGAGTAATTTTTCTAGTTCGCTGACTATTGCCTCTTCAAAATCACCTCCAGCCGTTTTTCCTAAAAGATCAAATCCTAAAAAATAATACCTGATTCTCATAATTTCTTTCTCGCCATTATTCACACATTATTTGTGAAACACTTTGGTATATCTACAAATCTGTTTATTAGTACCATCTATTCTACGTGATTTAAATCGTAAGTATTACCCAGTGCCGAAAATATGCTTGAAAAGTAAAAAATATACAGCTTATATTTTCAATAACTTAATCCCCAAATTCAAATGAAAGGTTAATTGTAAAAATAAGAATATGATAACACTCACTTTGCATAATATGTATAAAATGGTATGAAATTAAAACACTTCTTATATTTCTTTAGAATGATAAGAAGGAAATGGAATTGTTTTTTCAATATTTAGAATTTCTCTGAGGAGTGAACAGGGTTTTTCATTCAAAGAATTGGTAAGTCATGTATGAAATGATAAATAACGCTTTGAATTGGTAGGCCTAGATGGAATTATAACTTATGGTTGATGACATTTTGTTTTCCATAAGGAAGTATAGCCGAATACATAAATATGATAAAACATAACCCAATTAAAATGACAAATTTATTGACAACACTACTTACCTCTTGCTCAAATATATTCAGAACACAACAGACTCATCGAAGGCCGGTTACATGTCTGTGAATAATATTCAAAATCATCACATCAAGGATTCTCAAGGAGCTCACTATCAATCATTTACAACAGCCTTCAAGAAATGCAAAACTTTTCTAGTACAAATTTTTACTATAAGAAGGCTTTCGACTTACTACTTACATTGGCTCACAAAATTATTGGAAATTTACAAGAGTGGTCCAATTATAATGAACTTTCTGAAGTAAGGGATGTCAAACTAATAAAAATAAATATGGAGTTATATGCCTATAACCATAGTATAAGGAAATCCATTCCTTATAATATGCTATAACACAGCAACTTGGCAAATCCCTATTAGGATGGCAATATCCTGGTAGACCATCTGTTGACCATCTACATCTACAACGACAACCATCACTGTTAGGTCAGAATAGAATACAAGATCTACAAAGCATTGATACCAGAGTCACAAAGATTTTCCGTAGTCAAGGAGAAGTGGATCTATGCGAAAGAAAAGGAATTAGATAAGCTAATGGAAACGAAAATGGAATACTCATAATAGCGCTGAATGGAGGATGCGCCGTTCAAGGAACTATCAACAGACGAAGTACAATTGTATGTAGACTACTTTTAGTAGTCTCAGGTGAGATGGGTGCACCTAAAAAAAAGCCGGTTTCAACTCTTTTTTTACCTTGGACCGCATAATTGCTACAGTTCATTCTTGCGGGCCGCAGTAATTTACCTATTTGTAAAATTATCTTTAACCCGCCCGGTTTTCGTTTATCGCGCATAATCAAAACCTTTTTTTTTTAAGTCGGCTATAAAGTAGCCTATGTCCTTTCCCAAGCTCTACTAGTTCCTGTCTTTGTACCAAATTTTATCAAAATCAGTTCAGTGGTTTATGCATCAAAGCGTAACAGACAGGCAGATTACGTTTTTTCGCATTTGTAATAATAGTATGGAAGTGCGAAAATAAAAATATACGGGGTGTTAGGGAAACGCTCCCGAAAACGAAAACGCGATACTATGGACGATTTCAAGAAAATTGGACTAATTCTTTTATCGCAATTTTTTATTTTGGTAGGTATATACTATGATACTACCTGTACCTAATCTTCTTAGCGAGAATGCCTTATCACACATTTTTTGCTCTTGTATTATAGTTTTCGTTTCTATGTATTCTTGGGTGCGTTTTTTAGCTGATTATATAGTTAAATTCTCATATTATTATGTAAATTTTTTTCTGGCTAGTACCATGATTTGTAAACATTTTTATTTGCATAATTCACGCAATAATGCTAATAAAAGGTTTCGAAAATCATGGTACTGGCCAGAAAAAACTTTACATAATAATATGAGAATTTAACTATATAATCAGCTAAAAAACGCATCCAAGAATACATAGAAACGAAAACTACAAGAGCAAAAAACGTGTGATAAGGCATTCTCGCTAAGAAGATTAGGTACAGGTAGTATCATAGTATATATAAAGAATCCATTGTTTATACTATGGTAATAGTATTGTGTGTATCTACGCAATAAGTGAGAAAACAAAGGTAAATGAGTAAATATTGATACCGTTATTTTTGTGTAATTTCGAAACTTTATTTGTGATACGACTGTGAAAATTGTAATATTTGTCTATGCCTCGGCTCGGGCCGCATAAAAAAGACCAGAGAGCCCGAGGGACGCACGTTGAGTATGGCTGCTCTACAGTAACCGATCAAAGAAGTGCATCGACTTTCATTGATTCCTTTTGCCAGTGGCTCTATAGGTGCTTTCCAGCCAACGTCAGGAGCTCCTCGGTACAGCTCCGAAGCGTACCGAAGCGCACTTGTAGTGTTCCAGTAAACAGGGCGTCGAGCCCTCGCGTTACCTTCCCCTTTCCCCTGAAGCACCCCTCGCATTTGCGGGGCTTCGAGCACTGACATGTGTGAGAGAGAAAGAAGACCGTTACTTCGCATAAAGTACGAGACAGCTGTAGAACGCTGGTTTGTTTACGTTGAATTTGACAGTTTCGTTTTGGCGCGTTCCACTCATAGCAAGGGCTCGAAGCTCTAGTGCGCCGAGCCCCGGGGTGACACGCACCTGACTGGAAAGCAGCTTATGTGTAACCTCAGGGTCAGTCGACGTTCTGAATTCATTAAATAATATCATTCTATCAGCAGTTATTTTAAAAATACTTTCAGAACGTGGATTGAGAGTTATATTACCAAAATCTTGGTTTTTTTATAATGATTTTGTTTCTTTTCTCGGAACGTATCTAAATGCCAAACAAGGTTCACTTTGTTGTCTCGAAATAAAGGCATAAGCTTGAGTACAGCGTTTTGAAGAAGACATGATCAGAGTTACTCATGGCCGAAATCTTAATTCAAATATTAATAATAATAATAATAATAAAATATTTCTTTGATTTATATCTACTCGTGTAACTCAGGAGAGTCTTAAGCGGGTCTCCTGGATGAGCTGATGGATGATGTGTAAAACAACCGAACGTCTGAGCGTACATCAGCTTTAAAATACAAAATACCAAGGCGAATATTGAATAATCATAGAGAAGAAAAGGTGTCATTATAAGTGCATATTCATCTTTTAATCTTTAGAAGCACCATTGGGCGTGTTTGTTATGTGTGTATACTTGTCCAGACCCTGATTAAAGAAGTGTAAGTAATACCTAATAAGGCCCAAGGACTAAGACTAAAAAAAGACCCTTTAGTAAAATTTTATGATTATTTTTATTTAAGTTGATGGAAATCAGCACAAAACTACATTTTGATGCATTTAAAAATAGAACATGGATAAGATATATCTTATATAGATTTCCTAAGACTTTATAAGGACCACGACAGTGATACCCAAGTATGAATTTCCGTTTCATTATTCGAAAGCCATGAACTCATTAGTACTTTATAGCCATAGCTTCCTAAAGATAATGTTTTTTTGGAGTACAACGCCATAAATCTGGCAGTTCGATTATGGACCTTATTCAGATACCTAGTTCCTAATAAGGATCATAGACAAGATTCAAGAATTTTTTTTTGTAAGGTACTGGCAATTGGCGTCTTGTTTCTGCGTTATATATTTTTTTCGAATAGGAACAGTTTATTTGATCATCATGTTTTACAAAATGACACTATTCCGAGAACTGCAATTAGAAGCAATCACCTTAGTAGCATAGTATAAAGAATGGATAGTAGGTCAATCATCACTAGATTATTCCTGTAATCTGAGATGAAGATAATAAAGGTTGAATATATCAAACATTATTGAATACCCAGAGAAGTATAGTATATCCAAAGTCACTTTAACTAGTCCATAAAAACGCTTGGCCATAGATGTCCCTTTGAAGTGGATACCGCAATCCGCTAAATACCGGGGTTTATTTGAAAGTATTGTTAGGCAATAAATTCACTGGCCCCAAAGGAATTTCTGGAAACTTGTACAACCCTTGTATAATCGAAATATTCAGCTTCCTCCAAGTGACTTTGGATATACTATACCTCGATAGCAGATGCCGCTGAGCCAATAGAAGCCAATAGAACAAATAGAACAAATAAATACGAGATTCCTTCAGTGGCGTGGTTGAAAAGTTGTTGCATAGCATTGACACCAATTGTTATGATTATTATTATCAAGTTAACACCTGAAGAAATGTTTCGATATATAACAATAATTATTGAAAATATTTATATTTATTGATTAAAACATTCTTTAGTTTTTAGTTGTATCCTTGATAACTATCCTGTCTTTATATGATGATTACTATAGAAAAGGCGTCAGAAAACTTAGGGCCCAAATATCTCCTAAAAGTGCTGGTGAAGAAGGCAACGGGAAACCACTGCACTAATTTCTCACGAGAGTCATGAGAAGGTCACATAGGAAGAAACGTATGCCGAGCAACCCGATTAGCGACCGGCGCTCTGAGCTGTCCGGGAGACGGAGTGTGAAAATGGTTACCGGCCATGAGGTAGTGGGCGACCAGACTCCCCATGGAAACTATGCTACTGGAAGAACTAAAATCCAACTGCGTCAGAATATCCTTGTCGGAACATGGAATGTAAGAGGCCTCAATGATGAAGGAAAGCTCCATGTTTTAGATTGCGAACTCGAACGATGCAATACTTTCATCACAGGAATTAGTGAGACGCACTAGAAAGAGAGTGGCCACAAAAAGCTAGAGAAACACATATTTTTCTCAGGAAACGAATCATCAAGTTTCGCTGGAGTGGCTATTGCAGTACATGCGTCCTTGGTGGGGTCTGTCCTGGGGTACAACCTCGTCAGCGAAAGAATAATTTCCTTGAAACTCAATGCTTCACCATGTTCGCTAAATGTCATTCAGGTATCCGCCCCCACAAGCGCCGCTCCCGAAGAAGAAATCGCGGATTTTTAGAATACTCTAGAGGGGTTTATTAATAGCATTCCAAAAAGAGAAATACTGATAATTATCGGTGACTTTAATGCTAAGGTAGGAGCCACTGCTAATGATGTGGGATTGAGAAACATTGTAGGTCACTATAGTCTTGGCAGCAGGAACGATAGAGGAGAACGTCTTATCGAATTTGCAGCGGACAATAATTTTACTATAACGAATACAATCTTCAAACACCACCCAAGAAGATTGTACACCTGGACATCCCCTAATGGAGAAAACCGTAACCAGATTGATTACATTTTGATCAAATCAAGATGGAGAAGCTCAATAACCAACGCGCATACATTGCCAGGAGCCGACGTCATGTCAGACCACCAACTTCTTGTGTGTTACATGAAAATCAGAATGCGTAAACTCATCGTCATAAAAAAAGCCAAACGCATAGAAGTGACTGATAAAGACTTATTTGTTCAATCGCTACAAGAACAACGCTGGTACGAACAACATAACGAAGAAGGGGACGTTGATCTCTGGAGGTCAGCCTTATCAAAAACGCTGTAAGCGTATCACAACCCAACACTAGACCTAAAAAGAAGCAGCACTAGATGTCGGCTGATACCTGGAACTTAGTCGAGAAACGTAGAAACCTGAAAGCTAATGGTGCCACAACACAAGAACTTAATGCTATGAGTTCCAACAAGCCGCTTGTCGTCGAGACCGTAATACAGCGCTACAATCTATATGCATAAAGCTTGAACGACATTCTCAAAAGTTTGAAACCAAGGACTTACACATGAAAATCAGACTTATAACCCGTCAATTCAAACCAAAGACTTGGGCCATTGAGAATGTATCAGGAAAAACCATCACAGAGATAAAGGAGATTGTTGGCGTCTGGAAATATTATTGTGAGTCTCTTTTCGAAGACAAGACAGCAGACATTGCGGCGATCCAAGTTGAAGTATATGAACAAGAGCCAATGCCACTGAAAGATGAAGTGCGCGCAGCCATTAAACATCTTAAGTGAAATAAGGCTGTGGGTTTTGATGATATCCCGATCGAAACAATACAGGCTATGGGAGAGATCGGAGTGGACATACTGCACACAATCTGCCGCCGAATTTGGAATACTGGAGTTTGGCCGAGCGATTGGTCTCATTCTATTTTATTCCACTCCATAAAAAAGGATCAATAAAAAAATGCAATAACTACAGACTAATTTCTCTCATATCTCACGCAAGTAAGATAATGTTGCATATTATCAACACGAGGCTTCAAACTTACTTATCTCGAGAAATCGCCTCCGAGCAGGCTGGTTTCGTGAAGGGCCGAGGTACAAGAGAACAGCTACTCATGATGAGACAAATTGTCGAGAAGGCTCGAGAATTCAACATCACTCTCTATGTATGTTTCGTTGACTTTAGAAAGGCTTTTGATACCGTCAAGTTGTGGAAACTGTGGAGAGTCCTGACGGAAATGGGTGTATCACAACACCTCGTACATCTCATTAGACGTCTATATGAAGATGGCACAGCCTCAGTTCGAGTTGATGATTTTGACTCAGATTGTTTCAAAACGCAAGCTGGCGTCAGACAGGGCTTATATTGTCACCGCTATTATTTAACATATACACAGAGTACATCATGCGGATAGTTCTCGAGGACTGGAACAAGGGAATGTCTGTGGGAGGACGTAAAATATCAAATTTAACTACTCTCCTAGCGTCAACCAGAGAAGAAATTGAGACTCTGCTTCGTCGTCTTGAGACCACGGCCATGGACTTTGGACTAGCAATCAACCGTGATAAGACGAAAATGATGATCGTGGATCGTGCTGACAGCAACCAACCAGATGTCAAAGATATAGCGGGATGCGAGGTGGTTAACAGCTACGTGTATCTGGGATCCACGGTCACCAACGCTGGAGGTTGCGCAGACGAAATCCGAAGACGTTGCACCATTACTAGATCCTCAGTGGAAAAACTCACTAAAATTTGGAAGGACCACAGAATAACCAGAAACACAAAGGTTCGACTTATGAGATGGCTGGTCTTTCCAATCTTTCTATATGGAGCTGAGACGTGGACGCTGGGGATGCGAGACCGACACAAAATTGACGCTCTGGAAATGTGGTGCTGGAGACGCATGCTTCAAATCCCGTGGACTGCGCACCGAACCAATGTTTCGATTTTAAAAGAACTACAGATCAAAGAGAGGTTATCGTCGTCTGTGCAAATACGTATCCTCAAGTACCCGTAATGAAGAATCTATGGAACGACTGGTGGTGCAAGGTAAAGTCGAGGGCAAAAGATCTCGTGGACGCTCTCCTACACGGTGGACAGATATCATCAAATCTGTCACGCGCTCCAGCATCAATGACAACTCCCACGCAGCAAAACACAGAGAAACATGGCGGCGCATCACGAGGGAAGCAGTGGCGCAAAATTTTGACCGGCACACTCTGCCAAGAGTGCACGACTAGGAAGAAGACTATAGAAAATGAACTTCAATTCTTTGAAAATCATTCATTCACTTTGGGAATTTTTCCGTTGACCGAGGTTGATCAAAGCGTAACATGTTCAGAAAAAAACTTGTGATATTTAATATGAATATAATCTTCTCTAAAAACCTTTGGAATTAAAATATTGTCTTTCAACTATTTCTAATTCATGATATTCTAGCATCCAAACATATGGAATGATTATGAAATTTGTCGAGTTCATGGTGGACAGTGTTCAATTCATGAAAATACCAGTAATTATTTTCTTTTTTTGATAAAAATAAATACTTCAATCTCCACAGAGTTTTATTATTTTGAAAATTGTTATATTTATGAAGAATTTAATTAAGTAAGTGGATTACATTTGTATTGTTTTCAATAGCCGAGTGCTAAATAAAGTTTATTATTATTATTAAAACTATGAACGAATGAAAGGTTCTTCTGAATTTTCGGACTATATTTCTTCTTTGACGGATTTTGTGATTACCATTGCGGCAATGTGATGAACATGTATTTCTTGGGATTCATGTACCTATTCGGTTTGTTTAGATGGTATTGCTTGAGATCCTTTATCACAGTTAAGCATATAATGCCTCAATTGTAAGTTTTCGAATTTTTTTTTTTTTGAAGAAACGAAATATCACATAAAAAAGGAACAGCATGCTCAAATATCTCTTCCATCAATAATATTACATACTGACAAGAAATGAAGGAAAATATTTTTTGGAGAAAATTTCATATCGCCGTTCCGGTGAAACAATGACGTAACTGAAGTTTAATGAATTTTTCAGGAGAGAGGAAAAACTGATTTGAAATTATTAGATGTAGGTTTTGAAGAAGTGAATTCATTTCATTTGCAACGATTTTATGAGAACTAAGAGTTGATCATGGATACATTCAATTGATGTAAATTTGAATTGAGCATTGTAATAACTTAATGTTGATTTTGTAATTATGTCATTGTTTCACCAAAAATGTTGAATCAAAATGCAGCGTTTTTGTCAATATTTTTAATGGGTGAGAATCAATAGTAGGTACATTTAAATGATATGAGTTATAAAACAGAATCATAAAAATACTTATAAAACTCGGGAATTATTCTGTTGTCAACTAAACTCTTCAGATCTCTTTTTTTATTTTCTGTTATTGTAATTTTTTGTGTGTAAGCAGGTTTTGTTTTAATTTCTTTGATAGGCCGTAATTCGGAAACACGTCTCTTCTTTGGTCTGAATATTATTCTATCCCATTCCTTTTGGTTGAAACTTACTTTGTAACGAATAACGTCGCTTCCTTTCTGAAATTCAAGTTGTCTTACGTCACTTATTTTAAATTCTTTCCCATCGACGTTTTTCGATAAATTCGGAGCGATTTCTCCATATAAATCTTTTAAATCAAAGAAATTATTGAAATTCATTTCCTTCACAACAAGAGGATTGCCTCTTTTTTTTGAATTTCTTATTAGTGAAATATATTGGTCGGGCACGTAAATTGGCCCTGAGTTTTTAGCCCTTTTCAAATTTTTCTCCACAATACTATGTACAGCATCACCCTCGTTCTGAGTGTGCCCGCGAACAAGATATTTATGCGTAATTGTATTAATATTATACGCGTCCACTGCATATAAATAAGCTGCGATCATATATCTGAAATCAGATAGAAAAGTATATTTAATTTAAGGATAATAGGGTATTTCATGAAATACCTATTCTTTTGCTGGCCTCCACAGTTGTCAGAATAAAACACTATGTCGACACCAGGGTTCGATTTTGCAAGTTCTTCAAGATATAACATTATGCAGGTACCAATTTCGTTAACTCCCCTGTGGCCTAAACCTTCATGCCAAAAATAGCAGAGAGATTTATCCCTTCCAATTTCGGTTACCTGTAATATCAATTTGATTGAAAAACTTCAAATCAACAACCTACAACATTACCAAAAATGTTTTTTTTACTTACAGTAAAATTGTAGCAATTCAATCGACTTTTATAAAAAAATGCTGATGATTGCCCAGTTGGGACAGGTAATACAGCCTGCAGATCGTATACGGCTAACACAACTTCATTATTTTTGGCTCTTTCCTTGTCCTTGTCCTTTTCTTCTCTACTTAATTTTTTTTCTTGTAGATGTTCATTATATTTATTCTCCAAGGCTTCTTTATCATCACCAACTGAATTCTTGAAGGACTCGCAAAAATCACACTGATCCTTTTTAGGTATAAAGAATCCTATATTGTATTCAGTATTAAATATTCTCGCATACATATCATAGCTGGCAGTTGTTTCTCGGGTAGAAGATCTTTCACTTACATAGTGCCTATGTAATTCAGCAATCGAAAGACCACCGTCAATGAATTCTCTTGTAGTATCCTTTCGGACATAGTGACTCTCAACCCTTGGAATGGCATTAATATGGTCTCGTACCGACTTCACTATTTCTTCATCCGCCTTTTTATGTTTGCCGTGCTTTCCTCGCTTATCTTCAGCTACAATTCCAGTACCTGATAATTTCGACTCAATGACTGTTCGGAGTTTTCTCTCAGTTATTCCAAGGGTACGGATTAAAAATAATTTGCATACGCGAATTTTCCCTCCATTAACGACAAGATAAAATGCACTGTTTGGTTTACGGGGCACTCCAGAGGTGACTCGCCTATATTTAAGTTGAAGTTGTTCAATACACGAACCCAAGAAATCTCGTTGTCTCTGTAATGAACCCATTCCCCAATACTCCCTGAAAATCTGAGCTCTTGCATTCTCGGAAAATTTCTTTGAACATGCTAAAACGCATTTATCTGGACAAGGTGGTGCCATCTCCTTTGCCGGCATCAGTTTTCCTGTTCTGGACTTATAGCTCTTTCCACTATTCTTTAAGCTTTTGGCTTTTACGCTTGCCCAATTTTCGGTTCTGCGTAACCTCTTTTTACCTTTTTTACGTTGTGGGGAATTTTCTTTGCATTCTATAGCCTCTGAAATTTTGGGCAACTCTTGGACAATTGTTTCAGTTTCTGCGTCTATAGAGTTTAACGAACTGCCTAACGAATCGTTGTCACTTGCAGGCTCGTAATTGTCACTCGAACCTGCAGAAAAATCGCTTCTTGAACTTGTCTCCTCACGGTACAAATTTTCTTTAGTTCTAGTTATTCTAAGTTTGATTGAGCCTTCATTTTCTATGACATAGTTATTAGAAATATCAAGTAACGTATTTTCTTCAGGATTTGAAGTGGAGCATCCAGGCAGTGCAGAAATAACTCTTGAATTAGCTTCATTTTGATCTCCAAAAAGAGCGAGATTAACTATCTTTTCGGCTCTTGAATTCATATTAAGTACCTGGTTCAAGACTTGTATCTTCTTAAAGTTTCTGTAAAAAAGTCAAACATAAAGTAACAGTGGAATTTTTAATTATTCGAACAAAAGGAACGCTGTAGCCTTATTTTTATTACAAAAATCTTTTTGACATAAGATCAATCAACGACATTATTTCGAAGGAATAACGTCAAAAAATACATTTATGACATACCAAAACATATGAATTTGGATCAATATTGCCACAAAGAACAGTTGTGACATAAAAACTAAAAAAAAATAAAATAAAAATGACACAATGTACACTTACGTCGTTGTTCTCCTGAACTGGTGCACACAAATTTCAACTATTACGTTTAACTATGCAATTACGTCGTTTTACCACTAAAACAGTAACTCCTCCCGGGAAGTCTAACACGCAACTGACCTATGTGTCGTTATTTTCCAAGATAAAGGGGTGAAACTTCAATAATGTAACAATGACGTATTTGCCATCTTGCGGCCGTTGACGGTTGTACACTTACGTCGTTCTTTTTCCGTATAGATGCATCAATTTAGGACCTAATAGTGCTGTTGAGTCAAAATGTCAAAAATTTGCAGTTACGTCATTGTTTCACCGGAACGGCGATATGCTTTTCATAATATTTCCCGATTAAATTTTTTTTTTATATAGCCTTCATTGATGCCTTCTCTCACACATTTCTGCAAAATCTGGCATGTAGTCTCTCAGATTTTCAAACATTCAAGAAAAATGGTTTACTTACATTCATGGGCGTCCGCAGGGGGGGGCCAGTGGGGGCCAGTGGGGGCCATGGCCCCCCCTGAGATTTTGACTGCCTCATTTTTCAAGACAACACCATCAATATTACTTTTTCAATTCAAAGGCAAGGAAAGAAAAAGTGAGAATTTAAGAAAAAAGTGTTGCAGAAAATAGAAAAATTTTTTTACCGTTTATAAAAACAATAGTTTTTTGCGGAACTCACGATATGCCTATACAAGAGAGCAACTCTCGTGGCAACTCTGATGGCAATTTTAGTGATCTTTTAAAATTTAGAGTAGACTCTGGTGATAAAAATTTAGAGATCCATTTATTCAATGCAGCTGGCAACTCGAAATATACTTCTCACAGAATTCAAAATGAGATCATTTCGATAGCTGGGCATGTAATAATGACAAATATTGTAGAAGAAGCAAATTCTTTGAAGTATTTCAGTGTAATGACGAGTCTGCTGATATTACTGTACATGAGCAAAATGAAAATTTTACAGTGAAAGAAGAGTTTCTTGGATTCGTACAATTGAATAAATTGAATGCTGATTGCATAGCTGCTTCAATCCTTGAGTTAATAAATCTGGTTTGAATTTAGACAAATTTGTAGGGCAAGTTTATGATGGATGCTCAACAATGGCAGGTGAAATTCACGGGGTTCAAAAGATCATTAGAGATAAGTACAAGAAAGCAATTTATTTCCATTGTGCCTCCCATAGGTTGAATTTAGTAATAAATGACATCAGTAAAATTACTGAAATTCGTAATAGCATTGGAACCGTTAAGGACATTATAGTCTTTTTTCGAGAGAGTACTTAAAGAAGAAATCTGATTCCAAATATTCCTTTGTATTGTGGAACTCGTTGGTCAGCTAAATATAAATCTTTGCGAGTTTTCGCTGAAAACTTTAATACTATATTCAAAATTCTTTTTGCTATAAAATCTGGAGAAACTTCAATGAATTTAACAACAAAAAAAACTGCTCAGTTATGGGCTGCAATAAACTCTTTCACTTTCGTGTTTTATTTAACGGTAGCAAATAAATATTCAAATACATTGGAATCAATAGCAAATACATTACAAGGTGTTTCTATTAATTTTTTAGTTGTCATATAAATTGAATTATAGAAATATGTGGAAAACATCGCTCCGATGATGCATGCTTCACAGAAATTTTTTCCAAAGCATCATCTATTGCTCAGAGTCTCAATATATATATATATATGTATATTGGAAACCACAAATTCGCGTTAGAAAAATTTACAGATCTAATTATGAAGCAGACTCAGCTGAAGATTACTTCAAAAATTCTATTTTCATCCCATATTAAGATCATTTGATTTCGGCCCTCGATACAAGATTCTCGAAATAACATGTAATGCTTTTTGCTTCGTTCATTATTTTTAAAAAAATTCAAAATTACTAGATATTGAATCTTTCGCATCTAAGGTCGGCAATATGTATAACATTGAAAATTTAGAAAGTGAGTTGAACATTTGGAATGAGTATTCATTGTATTCATTTAAATTACAAATGGATGAAAACATGAAAGTTGAAGATCTTCTCCTTACATTTCCATGTGCTACTTGTACTATAGAGCGTAGTTTCAGCACTCCAGCAGAATTAAAACCTGGATAGGAGCTACAATGGGACAAGACCGACTTGTTGGTTTAGCATTGTTGAGTATTCATCGAAATCGGTTATTGGATATTCCTAATTTTGTAAGAGAAACAGAAGACTGGTTTTTAGTTTAGAATAAAATATGCCTACTCTGTTGTATTGCGTTTAAGTATTTGGTTTTCAGAATTAATATGGTTTTTATGAGTTATGTTTCTTGCAATTTATGAGTTGTCTATTTTAATAATATACTTATTTGTTGTTTTTAAAATCTGGAGCAATTCTGTGTTATTTTGAATCATATTTTAGTATCAAGTTTTAAATTTTATTGTTTGCGTCATTCAGTGTATATTTCGAGATTTATTATAATTCATTATTCATTCATTCAACATAGTTTTATCGAGCGTATATGTATATATTTGTTATTTCGTTATTACTCGTTAATTTTTCTTCATTTATTAACAATTATAATAATTATTTCATTCCGTCCTCCATATTTTTTATATTTTATTTTCTTCTAAATATTGTTTCATTGAATATGATTAGTTTCGAAAAGAGTTACCATGTTATTTTGCATCACCTTATCTTGTTGACTTATAAGAAAATGTTGAAGAGGAAAACTTCATAATTTTTATTTTGCACGGCCCGCTTATGAATTTAAATACTGAAATAGAAAGAAACGGAATACCGATGTCGCCTACGACAATCATGAACGCCTTATCGTTTTTCAATAATTTTCATTTTGCCCCCCCTGAGAAAAATTTCTGCGGGCGCCCATGCTTACATTGATTTAGTTATGCTTTCAAATTAAAACTGACCAAACGTTTAAGGAGAAGAAAGTTTATTTTGCCTTATAAACTGATTACATCGCTGAGATATATAATACATTTTAACTAGTATCGTCATATTACAAGTAACTGATTTTTAATAACGTGGGTTCATTTAAATTCGTGGTTAAGAGTGCTGTGGAGAAATTAGGGTGGATTTTCTGTGATTACAATTAGCGCTTAGCTTTTGCTATGGCACAATACTACTACTACTATATGTAGTAGTAGTATTCGAAGAATAACAAATGTAAATGATATGGTAGAAGCTAAGCTCACAGAAAATCCTCTCTAGTTTATCCACAGCACTCTTGACCACGATTTAAATGAACACTCGTTAGAATAATGGCGCATTTAAGCTGGCTCACAGAATGAATAAAGTGATAATCGACTTCCGAGTGTTCATATATGGACGCTTGAGAGGAATGGGGATGTCAATAGATCTTGGGTGCTAGTTTCCCCCCCATCTAAAATATTATATGTTGAATTTTTCATAGTGTAATTCACATATGGTCAACTCTCTTTTGAGTAAGTCATAGTCAATTTCAAGGTGACCTTCAAGGTTGAAGTAAAGTCAATATGATTGTTATAAATGGCAGACTCTGTATTTTCTCAAGTAGGTACGTGATTTTCTGAGAACTTCCCTGAGAATTGGATTGTAAGGAGAGGTCCTATTAAATAGCCCCCAAGATATCATGATTCAACTCCTTCATAATTTTTTGTGAGGTAATTTGAAGAGTCATATTAAAAACATGATCTTCTCTAAAAGAATATTCGCCAGAAATTTGTGTTAGCACATAATTATGAAATACCTGAAAAACATATTGTTGTAATTTTGATTTATCCATTAGGTATACGATAAATAAATGTCAGAGTTTTATTATTGGGCCAATAAATACCTATAAAATAAAATAATAATTTTTTTGGTTCACCACATTCACAAACATTCGCTACAATCAGTTAAATATTCGTGTCATAGGTACTGTTCAAACAACACATACATTCGATGTTATTCCACTGAGTTAACATGATACGAAGTAGTTCGCTATATCACATAACATTCACAATTTTTCACACTTCAGAGGTTTGACTCATTGACTTTTTTACGCAATAATCTCTTTCTGAATTTTCTGTTTTTCGATTTTACACACTTGCCCTTATAACATATTTCAGTCTCATGCGATACTTCTGTGGATGTTGATGTTTGAAGGTTGAGCAGATCTATAGGAGTTTGTTCAGATGATTTCGTTTGAACGGTGGTATTTGTTTCCAATTCATCAGTATTCATAGTGGATGTTATTTCCAGATCCACCGATTGCGTAGAAGACATATTCTGAGTTTCTCGTATATCTTCTGTAGTTACTGCTATTTTTGGTTCTGTCGTTATAGAAACAGGAACAATTGTTGCATCTCCTACTGTCTCCTCAAGAGAATTTAAAATTGTGGAGCTAATGTCTTCAAGTGATGTACTTTGCAATTTTGAAATTTCTGTAGTAGTGAAAAAGTTTTCTGATTTATCAGATGTGTATTCCGGAATAACTGTCGAAGTTTCTTCTATTTCTTCAGACAGCTTTGCATCTATAGATGATAATGTTGAACTATCTTCTATTTCTTTCGATTTCAAATCATTTACTTTGTGAGGACTATCTAAAGTGTTGAACAAGCTTCTGTAGTTTTGTGACTCCGCAGTATCGAATTGATCAAAATTCACAACTCTGAAACCGTTTTGCTTCGCATTTCCATGTCTTATCATATCACGAAATGATACTATATCCACTTGTCCACCTGTTTCCTCATATTCATCGTCGTGTGAAGGATTTTTTGTGTCCTCCTGTATTGTGAGTGGGTTTTGTGAAAGTTCAATTGCTTGTCGATTTATTTCAGTAATGTTGATAGCAGGGTTAGAAATTTGATCTTCTTTATCATCATCCATACTCACAGTTATCTTGAATTCTGAACTACTGGGCGTGGTAGCTGCTTCTTTATTTTTCAGAAAAGGTGCTGGGTAGTTTTCAGTTTCCTCATTATCTGTTTCCTGTCTTATATTTCTGGACGATGTGAAATGAGTACGACCTCTGGTTCGAATTCTGGTACTTTTTTCAGTCGGTGTATTATCTGTTGTCTTACTTCTGCTTTCGTAATTTCTACCGGGAACTTTTACCCTGCTACCAATCATTCTTTTTGGTAAGGACGAAGGTAATTGCGTAGTGGAAGCTCTTGGAGGAGATGTATATTTTGATCTCAGCTCTCCTATAAAATGAGGGGCTTGTGTGTCGGGTATTGGACTCGATGGTCCAAGTGGTTCATCAGTTTGCTGATTAGAAAAGGAAATTCTCTCTTGAGTTGGTGCGTAAATATGTATATTTTCTTCATCATTCCTAATGTTACTGCTTATTTGAGAACTTTTAGAGAAATTTGGTTGTCGTATAAATCCATAAAACTCAGCTTGCTCGTTTTCGGGAGTAGAAGAAAATCTTGGTGCAACAGTCGTGGACACATATTTATTCGTGGGACGTCCACGTACTCTCACTCTCCTTCTTGTAGTTCTTTCAGTTTCTGTGGGTTTTTGGGTCACTCCTTCATTCACTTGTTTCGATATGTCTGGCTTTATAATCTGAAAATAAAAGGGTGACAGAATTACTTTTTTGATAGTTTTGAAACTTTTGCATTCGATTTGTATTTTGAAACAACGCTCAGTTCAAACCTCGCGGAGTGATATTTATTGATAGTTCTCATACGAGTATGAAATATAATATATTATTTTGGAATAAATCATCTACATAGCGTACCACTGGTAATGTCTGTAGAAATTGTTCTACACATTTAAAAAAGTTATGGTTTCACATAAAAACTGTCAACAAAGTTATTTGGCAATTCTGATATTTATGGAAATGCACTGACAGAACTCTTCAAATGGAATGTTTATAAAAATACATTGTTTTATCAACATGATACATGATTTACGTATTGGGCTGGAGCCAGAATTGTAAAATAACATTGTTAACAGTTGTTATGTGAAACAATCACTTGAGTTTTTTAAATTATGTAGAACAATTTCTACAGACATAGCCAGTGGTACGCTATGTAGAGTGTTCGTATCAGCTTGATTATGTAATTAATGGGACTTTACTCATCAAACAGGATTAAAGTTCACAAAAATTAAGTGATGGTTTCACATAACAACTGGACGAAGTAACGAGTTATTTGATAATTCTGGCACCAGCCTACTACTTAAACAAAAAAATAAAAAGGGAGTTCAAATTTGCCAAGCAAGACTCGACATTTTTGTAGTGTTGAATTTGTAATTTTTCTTTATCACCTCAAGAGGAGAACAAATATGACGTCCATAAGAACAAAAAAATTGACTATCGCGTCTCTGAAACAATGGGAAACAGAAAAAATCTGACGACACCATTAGAATCTCTATATTGGATACTGGTTAAAAACCGAATTTCGTGAAGTTATCTCCAGAAAAAATGAAAATCTCTTTTTTTCTTCGAGGGAGGATATCAGTCATGCTCCTCAACCTCCTAGGCACCACCCTGGATTCAACACTTCAAAAATGTCCAGGCTACTCGCATGTTTCGGACAGGACACCAAAGCAGATGAGGTTTTACTATTGAGCGAGGTACGATGTTGCAGTTAGTAGGGCCAGAGTTGAGAGTCTGGAGATTCGCCTTGTTCGGGGAGTGCCAACGGCCAGATTAAAAAAAATCCAATCCAATTGACCATATTCACCGACGCTCTATTGTTGTGCGACAATACGAACTACCCAGTGTTCCCAACGGAGAAATATTTAGTTTACTAGAAAAATTCCATAATATAAAGTCTATAAGTGAAGTTTATGTGTACCTTTTCTGGCTGCTACGCCAGATAGGCTCGTTTGGGACAATATTTCGCAAAAATTTCACCTTTTGGAAATAAAAACATTAGTGAAAGGTGGTTTTATGTACAATTTAACTGTGGCCGATTGTATAAATGAAGGCTTCGCTCCATTTTTGGAAATAGTCAGTGGAAAAATAATCTCTATGGCTGATAGTAATTTTGATATTAGCGATATTTTTCTAGTAAACTCAATATTTCTCCGTTAGGGAACACTGGGTAGTTGGTATTGTCGCACAACAATATGGCGACAGTGAATATGGTCAATTGCACCAGTGAAATTCCTTGCTTTGATAAGAGTTTGTGATGTGAATGCAAAAACTAATCAGTTTCTATTTGCAGTTAATTGTTGTACCTTTGATGTGATTTGTGTTACTGAGACAATTGCAGCTACGGAAAAAATCCAAGACGTCATTTTTGAAGGTACGCCCATCGGGGGCGGAAAATAAGTAACCTTAGGCCAAATCATAGAAAAATTGATCAGTTAGTGACGAGTAAGTTTTCGGGGGAGTTCAGGGAAACTCAAAAATCGGTTCGGGAATTGGTCGCGGAAATTAGGAAGTTAAGAGTTAAATGTAGATCGTGGAAATCTGTAGTTAGTAGAAGTTAGGCGGTATAAGTATTTTTGGAGATGAGTAAGTTTGAAGCGCAGTTAAGAGTTTGGGAAATTCAATAATATATTTTTTTTGGTTCTGTCACTGTCACTTCTGTTAATAGATTTAAAGATTAGGCAATAACGGTATCGGTTCGACAAAAGTACATGAAGTTCGAGATACATTTCGCGATAGTGGAGTGTGAGAGTACATTTGAAGGATTATCCATCTAGGGAATTAACAGGTAGCAAGTTGAGAAATTCAACATTTCAATTTTTTGTTTGTTTGTTCTGTCCAATGTTCTGAAATCTCCAGTAGTTTTGTGAAGTTTTAAGGGAATAAAAGAGACCTGCCAGTTTGAGACAAGTCCTTCCGAAGATTAATTTTTGTTCAATTTTGCATAATTTTTTTGTTAGTAAAACTATAAAAAAGCTTATGCCTTTCAGGTATCACTAGACCTGTTCCTAAAGAAAAATTCAGTTTAACACTAAGTCCTGTCCCTAGTGCGACAGGCCTTACCCACACTTTCTCTCTTAATAAAGGAGAAAGAATTTAATTAACATCTTCAATAAAACTACCACCCCTTGATCAGAGGAAAGCCGCTATTCCAATGATCACAAGAGGCGGTGGATTAGTACAATTCCACTAATCTATATAAATTTTTATAGTGAAACACTGACTGATTGTACATCTCAGATCAATACTCATAGAGCTATGGAAGATAATTTGCTAACTTTTATTCACTTCATCGTTTGATTTTGAGGATGATTGGGAGTTGAAATTGGTAGGTGTGAATATTTTTGAGAGATGCATACTGCATAAATTGAGTGAATTTCCGTCAGAAATTCACAACGTATATTTGGAAGCAGAGGCATTGAGAAATATTAAAAATTTTCGACAGAATTCCACCATACCTATTAGAAATAGGTCTATGCATAGTATTGTGAAGACAGTAATGAAGACTGTCTATCATCGGTTTCTGCTAGATTCAGAGCGAAGAATACACGATGATCCCAAGAGTTTCTGGTAATTCATTCAGGTAAAATCAAGGTTGCCAAGGAAGATTCGAAATAACGAATGATCCTATGGTTATCCTCAAGAGATTTTGGATGTTTTGGCGAGATATTTTGTTTGCCTGGATGAGGACACGAACTTTGTTGATGGAACAAATGTGTGCGATGAAGCTGAGGGGTGGACAGGCAGAAGTCCCAGAATTCAGTTTCTTCATGAAGGACTGCATTGGAAGATTTACTGAACCTCTCGTTATGATTGTCAATCATTGGAACATTAGTTTACCTGTCAATTTGAAAAGGATTGTAATGAAAACTGGAGATGGTATACTTGCAGGTAATTATCAGCCAATTGCTTTATTGTCCAACTTTTCGAACATCTTGGGAATTATTTTTTAGAACAAAATTTTTTCAACAATCAGAAACGAAATATATCAAGAACCACATGATTTCATCGTTGGGAGATCTTGTGTCACATATTTCTTTTAGTATCATTTTCCAATTCCTGTGCGAGGTCTTGGATGATGCTACCCAGGTATAGTATATACAAAGTCACTTGGAGGAAGATGAATATTTCGATTATACAAGGTTCGTCCAAATTTTCAGAAATTTCTTTGGGTCCAGTGAATTTAATGCCTTACAATACTTTCAAATGAACCCCGGTATTTAGTAGATCGCGGTATCCACTTCAAAGGGACATCTATGGCCAAGCGTTTATATGGACTAGTTCAAGAGACTTTGGATATTCTATACAGGTACAGGTCTTTGCATTAAATAAATTAGATTTTCAATTGCGTAGAACCGTTTGATCTTATTGAAAACGAAATATAGACTGAAAAGTAAATAATTGAATTTCTGAGACACATGAACAAAAAAATAATGAACTTGATGAAACTTGCTTCATAAACTCATCGTTAGATATGGGTATACAGGGTGTCCCGGGAAGAATACGACAAACGGATACCATGAATGAAGATCATCATGGAGTTCTCGTATCAAGAGGTTTCAATCGTCTGAAAGCCTTCGTTTGGGATATACAGGGTGATATTCGTCTTTTGAGTGAAATTTCACAGTTCAATAACTTTTTAACTAATCGACCGAATAATTTCAAATTTTGAAGTTTTGTCACCCTTTACAATCGCCTTCCTTCAATATGTCTGAAATCGAGTAAATCAGATCTGGACTAGGAAAATTTCAGACTTTTCCTATTTTCGTGAATATTGGATCACCCTGTACGTGAACATGATTTTTTTCCGTTTTCGTAACCACAAAGAATTAATTCATAATGAAAATTCTGAATCTCTGCTTGGCACGGTCATACAGGGTTTACAATACACATTTCTTTATGAGTGAAATTTTTTTAGTTCGATAACTCTACAACTAATTCAACGAATAACTTCAATTTTTGAAGTTTCGTCACCCTTCACTATCGCCTTCCTTCAATATTTCTGGAATCGAATAAATCAGACCCGGACTGGGAAAATTTTACACTTTTCTATTTTCGTGAATATTGTATCACCCTGTATGTTAATATCATGATTTGTTTCGTTTTCGTAACCACAAAGAATTAATTCATAATTCTAAGTCTCCTGATTGGCGCTGTCATACAGGATGATCAGTAAATATTCCCTTATGCGCGGAATTTGGGCTCAGAATAATCAAAAATCAGTGATTCATAAAAATTCCCAAGTTAGATTCTCGCTTAATGCTTGGTGCGGTATATACTACTACGACTATTCGATTTGCCTTAATATTTTTGAAAATAGGCATACAAGGAAAATTCATGAAAATTTTTAGAAACATAATTTTGTTTGTTAGAAAATATTCCATTGGAAACATTATGGTTATATGCGCACTAATCAAAAAAAGTACGCGAATATTTGATTGAGACTTTTGAAGACAGATGGATTGGCAGAGTGGAATGTGGCTTGGCCTCCTCGATCCCTTTATCTGACACTATTGGATTATTTATTATGGGAAGGTCTATGCGGTAGAGACTAACAGTAAGGAGCAACTGCTACAAAGAATAATTGATGTTTGCGATATTATTAATTCTCAACCGAATACGATATCGAAACCTGTGGAACAACTATATCAACGTGCTCAAAAATGTATTGAAATGGAGGAATACGATTTTGAATAATTCTAGCTGAACTGAAAATATTTTATTTATTTTGTTTTTGATTAATTGTTTCAACTATTTTCAATTCATTTGGTGTTTATGTTCTATTCTTTATCCAGTTCGTGGATTAAAAATTAAAGTAAAGGGTGAAAAAACTGCAATTTTTGAAATAATTCTACCGATAAATTCAAGATATCTTGAACTATGAAATTTCTCTCATAATGAAATGTTTATTGATCACCCTGTATGACGGTGCCAAGCAGAGATTTAAAATTTTTATTATGAATTAATTTTTTGTGGTTACGAAAACGAAAAAAAATCATGATATCAACGTACAGGGTGATTTAATGTTCACGAAAATAGAAAAAGTCTGAAATGTTCCTAGTCCGAATCTGATTTATTTGATTCCGGAAATTTTGAAGGAAGGTGATAGTAAACGGTGACAAAACTGAAAAATTTGAAGTTATTCGGTGGATTAGTTGAAAAGTTATTGAACTAAAAAATATTCATTCTTAAGGGAATGTTTATTGTTCACCCTGTATGACCTAAATCTCTGAAGATTCTCACCCAATCGGGACGAAACTTTGCACATTTATATTTCGTCACCCGACGAAGCCTTTAGCCGAGTTTCATTCTCCTAGTGAAATAAAGACCATAGAAAATGCAATAATTGAATTTTGACACAAAATGGCCTAAATCTCTGAAGATTTTCACCCGATCGGGACGAAACTTTGCACATATATATTTCGTCAACCAAACAATACTTGAGCCGAGTTTCATTTTCCTAGTGATATATAGACAATAGAAAATGCAATAACTGAATTTTGACACAAAATGTCCTGAATCTCTGAAGATTCTCACCCGATCGGGACGAAACTTTGCATTTATATATTTCGTCACCCAAGCAAGACTTTAGCCGAGTTTCATTTTCCTAGTGAAATAAAGACCATAGAAAATGCAATAACTGAATTTGGACACAAAATGGCCAAAATCTCTGAAGATTCTCACCCGATAGGGACGAAACTTTGCACATATATATTTCGTCACCCAAGCAAGACTTTAGCTGAGTTTCATCTTCTTAGTGATATATAGACAATAGAAAATGCAATAACTTAATTTTGACACAAAATGGCCTAAATCTCTGAAGATTTTCACCCGATCAGGACGAAACTTTGCACATTTATATTTCGTCACCACACGGAGACTTTATCCGAGTTTCATTTTCCTAGTTAAATAAAGACCAAAGAAAATCCAATAACTGAATTTTGACACAAAATGGCCTAAATCTCTGAAGATTATCACCCGATCAGGACGAAACTTTGCACATTTATATTTCGTCACCAGACGAAGACTTTAGCCGAGTTTCATCTTCTTAGTGATATATAGACAATAGAAAATGCAATAACTGAATTTTGACACAAAATGGCCTAAATCTCTGAAGATTTTCACCCGATCGGGACGAAACTTTGCACATTTATATTTCGTCACCAGACGAAGACTTTAGCCGAGTTTCATTTTCCTAGTGAAATAAAGACCATAGAAAATGCAATAACTGAATTTTGACACAAAATGGCCTAAATCTCTGAAGATTTTCACCCGATCGGGACGAAACTTTGCACATATATATTTCGTCATCCAAAGAAGACTTTAGCGAAGTTTCATTTTCCTAGTAAAATAAAGACCATAGAAAATGCAATAACTGAATTTTGACACAAAATGGCCAAAATCTCTGAAGATTTTCACCCAATCGGGACGAAACTTTGCACATTTATATTTCGTCACCCGAAGAAGACTTTAGCCGAGTTTCATTTTCCTAGTGAAATAAAGACCATAGAAAATGCAATAACTGAATTTTGACACAAAATGGCCTAAATCTCTGAAGATTCTCAGCCGATCGGGACGAAACTTTGCACATATATATTTCGTCACCCAAGCAAGACTTTAGCCGAGTTTCATCTTCTTAGTGATATGAAGACCATAGATAATGCAATAACTGAATTTTGACACAAAGTGGCCTAAATCTCTGAAGATTCTCACCCAATCGGGACGAAAATTTGCACATATATATTTCGTCAACCAAAGAAGACTTTAGCCGAGTTTCATTTTCCTAGTGCAATAAAGACCATAGAAAATGCAATAACTGAATTTTGACACAAAATGGCCTAAATCTCTGAAGATTTTCACCCGATCAGGACGAAACTTTGCACATTTATATTTCGTCACCACACGGAGACTTTATCCGAGTTTCATTTTCCTAGTTAAATAAAGACCAAAGAAAATCCAATAACTGAATTTTGACACAAAATGGCCTAAATCTCTGAAGATTTTCACCCGATCAGAACGAAACTTTGCACATTCATATTTCGTCACCAACAAAGACTTTAGCCAAGTTTCATTTTCCTAGTGAAATAAAGACCAAAGAAAATGCAATAACTGAATTTGGACACAAAATGGCCTAAATCTCTGAAGATTTTCACCCGATCGGGACGAAACTTTGCACATTGATATTTCGTCACCCGACGAAGACTTTAGCCGAGTTTCATTTTCCTAGTGAAATAAAGACCATAGAAAATGCAATAACTGAATTTTGACACAAAATGGCCTGAATCTCTGAAGATTCTCACCCGATCGGGACGAAACTTCGCACATTTATATTTCGTCACCCGACGAAGCCATTAGCCGAGTTTCATTTTCCTAGTGAAATAAAGACCATAGAAAATGCAATAATTGAATTTTGACACAAAATGGCCTAAATCTCTGAAGATTTTCACCCGATCGGGACGAAACTTTGCACATATATATTTCGTCAACCAAAGAAGACTTTAGCCGAGTTTCATTTTCCTAGTGCAATAAAGACCATAGAAAATGCAATAACTGAATTTTGACACAAAATGGCCTAAATCTCTGAAGATTTTCACCCGATCAGGACGAAACTTTGCACATTTATATTTCGTCACCACACGGAGACTTTATCCGAGTTTCATTTTCCTAGTTAAATAAAGACCAAAGAAAATCCAATAACTGAATTTTGACACAAAATGGCCTAAATCTCTGAAGATTTTCACCCGATCAGAACGAAACTTTGCACATTTATATTTCGTCACCAACAGAGACTTTAGCCAAGTTTCATTTTCCTAGTGAAATAAAGACCAAAGAAAATGCAATAACTGAATTTGGACACAAAATGGCCTAAATCTCTGAAGATTTTCACCCGATCGGGACGAAACTTTGCACATTGATATTTCGTCACCCGACGAAGACTTTAGCCGAGTTTCATTTTCCTAGTGAAATAAAGACCATTGAAAATGCAATAATTGAATTTTACACAAAATGGCCTAAATCTCTGAAGATTTTCACCCGATCGGGAAGAAACTTTGCACATATATATTTCGTCAACCAAAGAAGACTTTAGCCGAGTTTCATTTTCCTAGTGAAATAAAGACGATAGGAAATGCAATAACTGAATTTTGACACAAAATGGCCTAAATCTCTGAAGATTTTCACCCGATCGGGACGAAACTTTGCACATTTATATATTTCGTCACCCAAAGAGGACTTCAGCCAAGTTTCATTTTCCTTGTGAAATAAAGACCATAGAAAATGCAATAATTGAATTTTACACAAAATGGCCTAAATCTCTGAAGATTTTCACCCGATCGGGAAGAAACTTTGCACATATATATTTCGTCAACCAAAGAAGACTTTAGCCGAGTTTCATTTTCCTAGTGAAATAGCAAGTGCCAAGCAGAGATTAAGAATTTTTATTATTAATCAATTCTTTGTCGTTACGGAAACGGAAAAAAATTCTAATGTTCACTTGCAGGGTAATCCAATATTTACGAAAATAGGAAAAAGCTGAAATTTTCCTAGTCCGGTTCTGATTTACTCGATTTCAGAAATATTGAAGAAAAGGGATAGTAAAGGGCGACAAAACTCCAAAATTTGAAATGATTCGGTCGATTAGTTAAAGAGTTATTGAACTGTGAAATTTCACTCATACGATGAACATCACCCTGTATATCCCAAACGAAGGCACTCAGGCGATTGAAACCTTTCGATACGAGACCTCCATGATGACCTTCATTCATGGTATCCGTTTGTCGCATTCTTCCCGGGACACCCTGTATAAAATTGAAAAAATTATGCATTTTTAGAAAACAATCCCTAACTTTTTCTGAGCATTTCATTCAATTATAAGATAACAATTTCATTTTTTCATGAAACACCAATAGAGAAAGATCGTGAAGGAATGGTCTATTGTGACAGCATTTTGTATAGATAATGCAATGAAAACAGCTCAATTCTGTCTCAATCTTAGAAAACACAAATTGGAAAACTTTTTATTAAGTTCTACTTCTATTGTTCTTATATCAACAAAATTTTGAAACCACCGATTATTATATTTCAATATAAAAACCATTACTTACAGGAATTTGCCGTAATGTTGAGTGTTCTTTCTCCTGTAGTGATAGTTCATCAGGTTTGGTTACCTTTTGTATTTGGTATTGTTCAACAAATCCAATGGTTTTTGTTCTTTGATCATTATCTTTCAACTCAGAATTTTCGTTGATAACAGCGCTCTGCAATATAATGAAATAGTTTAGGTTAAGATTGCTTTTGGGGTAAAGACATTCTCTACTTACAGGTTGCAAAAATTGCTGGGAAGGAGAAGTCGATTCGATACTTCCATCAGCAACCCTATCTGTCATTGTATTTTGCAGTCTTGTTCTAGGCTTTATCCTTTGATTTTCTATTGGTTGATACTTATTAGTACTAAAAGACTTATCAGATGTTGTTTCACTAGTAGATGGAACGCTTGTTTTGCAAGGTCTTCTTCTGTCTCCACAAGATCTTCTATACGGAGCTGAAGTAGTGGTTCTCATATTGAATCTACTTCTTCCTCTTCCCCTTGGACGTTTGGTTGTAGTAGAAGTTGGTGTTATCAAATCTGTTGTTCTAATTGAATATTGGGTGGTAACTGATGGAGTTGTCGAAATAGGTAATTCTGTTTCATTCCTTAGAGTGGTAAATTGATTTTGGTGCTGCAACCCGTTAATTAGACCAGGTAAATTTGGATTGATATCTGTTAATTGTGGAGGAAGTTCGAATTGCTCATATTGATTGTATATATGTATCCTCTCTTCTTCTTGATGAGGAATGTCTTTATTTTTATTTTTTTGTAAACTCTGAATAGATTGCTCGAATTGAGCATCTATTGCTTGAGAATTACTTCCATCAGGTGAATTATTATTGGTATTGGGAATGAGTTTTCTTACGTTAGCTGGTGATTCATCAAAGATATTTTGAGTTGGTATAGCGTAGCCAGGAGTAGAGGAGACGTAATTGAAATTGAAATTATTATTTGAAGAGAATCTATTGAAGAAATCTTGATTTACGGGGTTTTGGGATGATATCTCTACTTTTTCTGGAGCCTGAACGATATTTGGGGTTGGAATTTCAGGAATTATATTTTCAGAATTTAAGACTTTGGCCTCAGTTTTTTTTTCAGAATTTTCAGGAATACTTGTTTCTTCTCGATTTTTACTACTTTTCTTACTACCCCTGACTCGTTCTTTTCGTGTTATATGTTTATTAGGGGAAGGAGAAACGATTTCGGGTGGGGTTTCCTGATGTATTTCCTCAATGGTACCTGATTCTGGTTTTTGATATACTTCCTCCAAATACTGACCCTGATTTGAGTGAGGTTTAAGGGAAAACGTTTCTTGTTCTCGATTGAATCCATTAAGTATTTCTTCTGCATTATATTGTTGTTGAGGAAAGTCGGATCCGGAGAACCCTGTTATCTGTTGAAGTAGAGTTTTTTCTTTCAAGTATTTTTGCGTATTATCTCTAGGGTTGCCGTTATCTAAACTATAAGCATTCAAATTCTCATCGAAGTTTGAATTATTTTCTATAACAGATTCGAATGCAGGGTTCACAAATTTATAATTTGTTATTGCTACTGGTCTATTATCTCTATAATTCGGAATCTGCTTTTGATTGAATTGCGAAATAACAACAGAGCCTATATGTGGGGATGGTAGAGGAATTTTGGAATAACCTTCTGGTTCTTTATAGTTGATAGGAGCAACAAAAAATGGAAATTGTTGAGCCTTCCTCTGAATTCTATTATTGTCAAGGTTTGAAAGATACGGCAAAGGAAATTTAGCAAAACCTTCAGGTACAATTAGATTTGAGGGACCTATAAAAACTTGGGGTGAATTTGGTCGGAATTGATCTTGAACGGCAATTGATTTTGCGTTTTTTAGTGTTCCTAAAACAGCTTCTACATCAGCTGCCGAGTTTCCTTCCATATAAACAGCTAAGGGAGGCTGATGAGGTTTTCTAGTTTTCGGTGGGTGGGAAATATTTTTTTCTTTGAAATCGATAGATTTGCCTTGCTGGATATGCTTCTGTGAATCTTTTACTTTCAAATTTTGTTGTGAAATATCCTTATGAATGCTCGAAAGACCCAGTTGCTGATCAGTAGTTTTGAAATCACTGTGATAGTAATTATTATTGATAGGTTTTTCATATTGGTTTTGGACACTATATGATGATTGAAGTTTTGAAGATTCTACTGGAAAAGGTTGTGACACTTGATTCTGGACAATGAATGATTGTTCCTCGATAGGTTCTTTGTTGTATAAGTTATTCCGTGTATTTTGAATTTTGGTTTCCCTAAATTGCCCCTCCTGGTTTTTCAGATGACTAGATATTGGTTGTGGAGATGTTAATTCGACAATATGTTGTTTTTCAGCTTGTACTTGGTACTCTTGTTTATTGGACACCTCCACAATTCTAGGATTGTTTTGGAGAATTAACTCACCGCGATTCTTTGAAAGTAACTCGTAATACCGTGGTTCCTCTCCTTGATTCTGTAGAGGTGCGTTTTGAATGACATAATATTGTTGTTGTCTATTTTCTTCATTCCCTTTTGTTATTGGTTGATCATGTTTTATAGAATACTGTTGTTGTTGTTTCACATTGTGTTGAGAGAAACCCTGTTGTGTAAATAATTTGGCTGACTCAGGCTGTTCGGACTTTGAATCAATCGTTGGAGGTCGAGCTACAAGTTTTTGTTGTTGCAGTGATTTGAAAGCTTCGTCTAAAATACCCGAATTTATACCTTGTTTTTGTTGAAGTTGTTCTAGAGGCACGTACAACAACTGTACAGTATCTTTAATTACTGGGGGTAATTGGGTAGAGGCCTCAATGTTCTGATTGACATTCTTGCTTAGAGTGTTTTCAAATAATCCCTGCTTTATAGAGCCAGGAGCAGATTGTTGGAAAATGCTATCATTGGAGAGAGTTACTTGATGAACAATATTAGGCTGCTGATATTGTATTCCGAGTTGAGCAGACGAATATTTGGGTATATTTTGAAGGTTCGTTGGGTTGTAAATTGAGGGATTCGAAGGAAGAGGAAACTGTTGGTAAGCATCTTGAGTAACAATATGACTAGGCTTTGGAAGGTTCAACTGATATTGAGGTTGAAAGTCAAATGATTGTTGGTATGGACTCTTCTGTTGAAAAGCTCTGAGTTGTTGTTTCGGCGGAGGTGAAAGAATGTTTTCGTATCTATAAGGTTGCTCCAATTTAATTCTTGTTCTCTGATTCGGTGATCTTTTGATATGAGAGTTTTTTCTTAGTTTATATGGCGCATTGTAGGATTTTTTTACTGCCAATTTTTCATCAACCAAAAATTCATCGCCTGATGAGTCTATATTCAATATTCTATCAGATGATGTGTTTTCTCTAGCCTTTGCTTTGGTATTATCTGGTACTATTGGAATCCAATCGCTGGTGTCGAGGGCAGGATCATTGTCTTCACATGTGGTCAAGGCAAGTAATATGCAGCAGATAACGAATATTAACCATAATTTGTAGAAAACCTGAAAAACAAGATTATCAGTATTCATTAAAATTATACTTAACCGGAAAATGAAAGTTGACGAAAATATCTGAACGGACTGTATTTTAAAATATTCATATAATTTTTCACACTGGAAGGACCAAAAACAACAATTTGTCATTTTTTTGTTTGAGCCGTTATTTCTTATTCAAGGTAGTAGTTTGGTTCAGTTTTTACATCAAAATGATGAAATAATGAAATGTCGTTGATCTACTTATTAGGTAACATTGGAATTGTAAACATATCATGAGGAATGATTGTAAAACATTCTGAAACCTGTTCCAATTCATTCAGTTATGTATTCGATTTGTTAACTCTCTTCATGAATATTGTACTTTCAGTAATTGTGATTTAATTGGTAGCATATTCTAGGCATAGGAAAAGTGTGACTGATCATGGCGCTTCTGCAAATAAAATGTGCTTTTTTCAAACTTTTCGAAATGATGTAATGAATACATAATCATCTTAATATTCTCTGGGTTTGCTTTAAAAAGGTTTTTTGTAAACAAAACAGACGCGATAATAAACGAAATCATAAATCAAATAATTTGACAACTTTGTGTCTAATCCTTCACAATAATATATCTGTATGATATATTTAGTTTATTTTTGTCTTGGAATATATTTCAATTCTAAAAATGACAAATTTGATAATCAACCAAAAATTGTCATTTTTAGAATTGGAATATATTCCAAGACAAAAATAAACTAAATATATCATACAGATATATTATTGTGAAGGATTAGACACAAAGTTGTCAAATTATTTGAATTATATTAAATATCCTTTATCAAGAAGACTCATTAAACTTTTATAAACGAAATCAATTTATTCCGAAAAAAACTCAACAAGACAATTTTTGATTTGACGGGGACAACTTTTAAGATGAAATTCAGAATCATATAGGAGAGTGGGGCTGGACATTCCGATTTTTAAATAACACGAATTTTTATCATGATAATGAAGGATTTCATTTTCAACTTGGGATAATATCGAACGGATATTCATCGTTTTTGGAAATGTTATAGTCGTTTTTACTGATATCTAAATAGTTTTTTTTTTACAGAAGCAAATGTTTGTAATTTTTCGGAGCTATACATTCAAACCCGCCCGCTTTGGGGCGAGTTGTTCCACCTGTGGGTCAAATTGTTCCTCTCAGATTCTGACAAAATTTTGTTGAAATAATAAAGGTTGTATCGAACATTTTTATTAACTTGTGTATGTTAAGTTCATTTTATGCAGAACTAAACTAAAAAACAACAACAAAGTATTGGTTTGTATGAATTTTTTCATTTATTTAAAATAAAATTAAAGTAGGTACATAAAATCTTAAAATCTCATCTAATGTGTAAATATACTTTAAAAATAAAAACATAACTAGTAACTTCCATATAAACTTTTTATTCAGGTTAATTAAGTCTAATTATCAATCAGCAGTCTTTTTTTATCAATCGTGATTAACTTTGACAATCTCCATTTTGATTCATCAGCAATCTTATTCATCACTTTTCTCTTCATCTGACTCATAATAATTAAGATATACACATAAGAGTGACTTTATCATTTCCATCTAAATATTTGGTAGGAGCCCAATTTTTACACATAGTACATTCTATCCACAATCCATTGTTCTCTTGGTCGACAATTTTAATTTGAATTATAAGAAATTAGGCAGTAGATACCATTCCAAATCATTACCGCTGTCACTCTCGGTATCTTGCGTTTTGCCCCTTCCTAATCCTGATATTTTTCTTCACTTTCCTCCTTGCTTTTACCATTCACTTTTCTTGTATCTTTGTTTTTTCTGTTCCAGTCCTTGTAGTGCCTTCATCAGTTTGTCTTTTTCTCTGCCTGTTCTTTAGCCAATCCATTTTTTCTGGCATGTCTGTCGTAAACGTCATTTTCTAGAAGTCAATGTAATGTCATGCGGAAAATTCAATTTCTCTTGCCACAGTTTTAACAGATTTTCCGTCGTTGGTCACAGCAGGGAAAGCTTGACGTAACAATTGTCTAGGAGGTCTTACCTCTCTCTGTCTTGTAGTTTCGCATACTTAGAATGAAAAAAAAAGTGTCATGAGAATTTTAGATACGACTGAAAGTCGATTGGGGTAAGTTTTTCAACGGAACAACCAGCCCCGCATGAATGGGTTCATAATTGACAAAGATAGACCAAATAGTTCAAACATGAAAACTGACACTTACGTGACGTTTCGAGAGCACGAGAGCACGTGCACACAGCCACTCAACCACCGTCACCAGAGTAATAAAAATTACTGCCAAATTGGCGCTCCACTTGGTGCTTTAGAAGCATATTTTGTACAGTCCATTCAGGAATTATTGACATCGAAGTAGGCCATGAACGTCTAGTCGAGGCTTTATTTCTGGTTACAAAAATATCACTAAAAATTGCTATGGTTCATCATAGAAATAACCAGTTTAAATTATTTTCATCATTTTTGTATCCGAAATATCCTGAATTTTCGAAATTACGAAGGGATGCATACAGTCATGATTTCATAAATTGAAATTCAGATTATATAACGTAAAAATATGGTGAAATGCTATCTCATTTCAAGGAAATCCAACGAAGAGATATCTATTCATTTAAGAGTCGCCCATGAAAGATCCCATTGAAGATCATTAAAATATGCATATTCCTTTTCACCAAAGGCTCTTTAAAAATTGTTGCATTACTGATGGACACTGGATACAAACCTGCTTGCAAAATTCTTATCAAATAACTCTTATGGATCATTTTAACTGTGGTGTCTAAACTGGTGAAGAAAACAGAAAAAACTGGTTGATAAATTTAAATAGTGTAGCTTAGTGAATGGAAGAGCCATATCATAATAAGACAGAAATAAAATTCAAAGAATCCATTTAGTATATGAAAAATTTTGACATCACAGTTGTACTGTAACTTTCAAAATTGGAACCAATTTATCAGCCGATGTGTAAATTACTATCTGAAGTCACTATTTATTGAAACTGTTCATGACATGAATGATTGATTTAACTTGTATGAAAAATATAGGTACTATTTGTACTCGAGTTTTCTGTTTTTTATTGAAATGCTTTTATACTAGTTTCTATTAAATTACATAAATTATTTTGCCCATAACAGCTTTAACTCACTCACTAAAAGCATTTTTGCATGAAATTATTTTTAATTTGTGCATTTTAAAATTTTATTGCATTCTATTATTATCTTCAAGTGGGTAAGAGGTGAAGAAATTCTTGAAGTTACTCTTCTGAATATATTATTCGATTAAATACTCAGTAAAAATTCTATAAAGCAATTGGAATTTATTAGATTTTTGGATTACTCATTGAAGAACAAAAAACAGATATAACAATACTTAATTTCAATATAGAATATAAATAAACTATAGATGCAATGCCAAGACTTTGTTTAGCAATCCAATAATAAAATAATTCTCTCTATAAGATTTATATAATCCTCGTGATCACCACTGTCAAAACAAAACATCCAGGTAAAAATCCAAATATCCAGTATTCAAAATAGTGCTCCTTTTACTTTTACCCTTTAATATACTCGAAAAACATTTTGTTTACCTTCTAGAGTCCACTGTTGAATAATGCTGGCATTTTCAAATAACCAAGTTTCCTCCAGATAAATGAATTTCACATTTTGTTGCAAATATTCTCTGTATTCACCATAAAATCGTTCTCAACTTATTATTATATTTTTCTGTTTATCAATAAGAATTTTCCTTTTATTAACTGTTTTGAACTTGTAACCAATAAGTTCATGTAATGTTGTCTTTGATTGATTAATCATTCAATGATTCTTTGAAGGTGAAATCGTATTGCACAGGTTTTCTTCCACTAATAATCCAGGCTATAATAACTTGCCTTCTTCTTTTTTCAAACAGTACTGTGAGAAATACTCAAATAAACTAATCAGTGTTTGTTTGAAATTGATACAACTTTTAAGTTTCAAAATTTCTCCGATCAAAACCAATAACACAAACAAACTGAAATCTAACCTCCTGTCAATGACATTTCCAATGCCAACCCGAAATCTGCAATTCAAAATGTTACTGAATGAGCCAGTACCAACTTAATTTCGATTTTCCAAAGCCACCCGGGATGTCAATAATTCCTGAATGGACTGTATGTCTTGCTATCTTTTTTCGATAACAAAGTTATTTCCATCGGAACGACTTACACCGGGAACTTCCAGCCCCACTTTCCCCTATTGATTTATGAAGGCTGTATAAAATTCTGGATGTTTCGATACAACGTTCTTCATATTCTGTCTCACTGAAATGATTGTTCAGAAACCTCTTCAAATCCTCTGTCTGACTCTGAGTATCATGTAGATAGATGATTAATATGAACGAGCAATTTTTTGGATTCACTTCCAAATTTGCTATGTTTATAATGTTTCTTCTCTTTCATAATTTTTCCTTTTCCGTTTCATCACATTCCCATAATGGTTTTTCTGCTTCTTCCATTTTAGGATCCATAGGAAGTACATTTTTTTGCTGTTTACATGTTTCAATTTAGATGTACTAACTGGAGATATTTTATCATGTGGTTTGTTTAATTCTGATTTACTGTACCAAAATATTTTGGGCCAAAGACCTTTACCAAAAAGATCTCATATCACCGACCCCTATTTTTCAAATGATAAATTTTCATCAACTGCTTTCACAGAAACAGTTCCGGTTTCCACACAGAAACTCTTTTAAAAAGTAAAAATACAAGGTTTTCTTTACCAACTGTAGTGGAGGAGATGTTAATATTGAAATGTTTAATGGCGACCCTACCTATGTAAGAAAAACTTGTACTGAACTTCTTTCGCTTCTGATGAAATAACTTATCTCATGGAGTGTTTTTGGGGAATGCTCTGATCGAGCTAGATAGGCTTTACTGCCCCTATTTTTTTTAGAATCGTGCTTTTTAAATTCCAATAAAAAAGGAATTTCGCGGAAAGATTCTTGTAACACTTCTTACATTCATTGGCAGATGACAAATAACTACAAGATGAGACCCTACCCTTAAGTTTTTCCTCCCACTCAAATCAACATGTCCCACTCGAGTTTCGTCAGCAGGAACAGTTCTTGTTGTAGCTCTTATTTCTTCATTTCAATACTCCTCAAATCCAGAATTGCTTTTCGATTTCTCCTTGAATTTATCTTTCGATCTTCCAACATAATCAACTAGTGAATAATGATTAATAGTAAGCAACTAATTAATCTAAGTCAATGTCAACTTTCGGTATCACTTTATTGAACCTTTCCAAAGTTCTGTTTATAGCGAACATTATTGTGGTTTCAAGTCTTGTTTTTCAAATCTTGTTTTTTAAGGCTTTTTGAAAACTTATCCGAAAAGCCTTAAAACCTGGCGGAACCTCAAGTCGTGCAGAATACTATCCAGAGACGAGCCGTGAATGCACAATGGTTTGTCAGCAACCACTATGACGAAAAAACTCCAAAACCTCATCGAGAAATGTTGGACATAATACTAGTCCCATGTGGTGGTATCGGAATGGGCTCTAGTATTATGAAACTCACCACCCAGACCCAGGAGACCCTGGCAGACATATTTACGATCACGATTTCTCATAACTTTCAAGCCCAACAATAACAGGCGTCAATAACGGCGTTGCTTTATTGTTAGCAATTTGAATTCCTGACGAAAACTACTAACGGTCGAACTTTCTTAAACCATACACGAATCTTATGCCGGCGCTCTGCAATCGCTCGAACTTGCTGAGCTGCTGCGATGTCAGTCCCAAATATGACACATCCGCATAGTGAATTATGAGCAGTAACAATTAATAAAATAGGGAATTTCTTATTGCAAGAGGAAGAAAGTTCTTTAGGAGGCGTAACTGGTGTATGGTAAGTATGGTGTACTACAATCGATTATCCAGTTCAGCCTCTACAGGTCTGTGAAATTTCATCTGGTGGAGAGTTCTATCCGGAGTGATGTAAATCTTCTCGAACTAAGTTGTCAATCTGCGCAATATAACAGGAACCAAAGCAGGAGATGACAAACGTACTTTCAAGGACGAGTTCTTGTGTCCTTGGTGGGATCAAATCTGCCAATTCTGTTTGGCTTCACATTTTGTTCAGCAACATCACACTCTCTCAGGAGAGATTGACCCAAATCAATATCCAATGTTTGAGTTCACGTATCTCATTTATGATTAATTTAATCGTGAATCAGCTGCAAAATCAGATGAATCTGTCCCTGTTTCCGATTCGTGACAAAGGTTATCCACATGTCTTTTGACGTTTAAGCGTAAGTTGAAACACTTCAAAAGTTCGGAGCAGGAAGCATGTATATGTCCACAGCAGCCATCACATCTCAACATTACATCGGTGCCCTCCTTAAAAGCTACATTACATTTTAAACAAGACGTTATCAGCACCATTAGAAACAATAAAAACGTACTGGTTAAAAGGGTTCAACATGGATACTTTTCACAACGGCTGGGCCTATAGCCGGTGATTAACAAACAAAAGAGCCGCGGATAACAAACAGAATGGAGGATAGGTTATACCAGCACGGAATAAAATAGCGTTGTAGATATCCAACCAGTCATACTGCTGACATATACAGTATATTGAAACCTGAAAAATGGATGCTCCCCGTACACACGCCAATTTCATCTAACGAAGGTAAATTCCACAAATAACAGCGACAAGCCACACCGGGGTACGCATATCTAGGAAGCAGCGAGTCCACAGCAGGAACAACTCAAGGTCACCCAAAGTGAAAACGAAACAGAAAAAAAAACAAAAATAATGAATTATGAAAAAGACCCCCTCTTTCTGAGTAAGTGAAAAATCTAAAATATGGTAACAGACGCAGTTTGTATTGAATATTTATGATAGTTTTCCATAAATGTCTAATAGGCTATCGCGGTGAAACGATTTCAATCAAATTGGTGCTTTGCAATTTCTTTATTTTACTATAGAAACAGTGCTATTTTCAATTGAAAAAAATAATATCTTGTGATGACTTGATTTATTGTCTGATTTGCTACCATAGAATTTGGCGCTCCGGCAAAATGTGTTGAAAATTTTAATATTATTTTCTGGTACATTATTTGTTGCTACTTTATTAGCTATATTTCAAACCTAATACTGTTGAAACTGTAGGTTATAATAATTCATCTGTAAGGCTAGGTAAAATTAGTTCAGATTACTTAAGCTACGATTCGATATCGCGCTCTCAATAACTAACACATTTTGATTTATTATTTTCAGTAGTTAAAACTCTTCTTGAGGAAAATATATGTTTTTCCCTGCACTTGGATAATAAAAATGCGTTCCCCATTTCTAATACATTATAAATATAAAAATATTGTATATTTTGCATCCCTAAGTTGCATTATATCTACTACATTTATTTTATGGTGATGAATTAAGTTTTAATATGTTTTAAAGTTTTCGGAGAATTTAATCTAGGAGATTCATTTTTCCCATTTCCATACATCGACATGACTATACTATTTAATATGCCGAAATATCCCTTTCTCTGAAATATAGAATGGCCTCATTCTGTGTAGCCAAACCTTTCATTATTGTCAAATCGGTTAGGAAATGAGCTAATATTTATCTCGTCATTGCGATCAATTCGTTATTCACTTTAAAATATACGTCAAATTGTATCAGTAAGGTAATAGTCCAGTAGATATGTACAGGGTGGGCAAATTTCGATGTTTTAGCACTACAACTTTTAAACCAGAGGAGATAGACAAAATCTGATACCCTATTCTCGGTCTCTTTTTCTGAGAAAGTAACAAGGGTAGTATTCATTTTTGATCACCTTTTTTTGTTTTCGAGTTATAAGCGGAAATTGGAAAAATGACGATATCTAAAAACATTTATATCTCCGCTATTATTGATGATAGAGCTCTGAAATTAAAACATTTTATAGGCACTTTTTTACGTAGAATCCAGTGGCGTGCTTAACTTTTCGAAAAGGTCTTTAATTACGAAGCTATGACCTAAAGTTAGGTTTTTTTCAAATGGAAGACTAGATTTCTGTTCCATTTTTTGAAGCTTAATTTTTCCTGATTTCAAAAATATGTAACATCATATGGTTTGTATTAATTTTTGATTTCGTTTTCCAAAACTTTTTGCTAAACCTTCTATCAACCGAGATGGAGCAAATCAAAATTATAGGAATTTTCTCAAAAAAATTTTCTCAACAAAGGTTTTTACCCCATAACTTCAATTACCAGCCGTTTTATGGTAATTTTAGTGATTCCTCATCAATATCGACATATTGAAAAATAGGCTTTGACTAAGAGCCTATATTTATGTTTATGTCTACTGGACTATAATTTTGATCGACTGTATCTCAATTGATATAATGATTACGAAAAAGTTTGTGGATACAAAATTGTAGAGAATTTAATACTCTACAACTTTTGAAATGAATGTTTTGCTCAAAAACTACCTAGTTTAGAGGTTATGATCAGAAAACTGAAAAAAGTCCGGAAATGTTGAAGTTCTTCTGCACTCCTCGAGTAAGCATAGGGTCCTCGTGTTGAATAACTTGACAGAGTCTTCCCACAACACCCCCGTAGAAGTTTCATTAAATTCGGAATTTTTTCCATCAGCAGACCCCACCTTTTTTGTATTTGTCTACTGGACTATAAGATGTCTTCCAATGAGAGACAGTTAAAAAAAGAGTTAGTGGGTAAGTAGAACTATATTAAAAATTATTTGTATAGTATCAGTTGAATCAATTCCTAAATAATTAAAATTAATAAATTAAATTGTCAGTAATTTAAGATTGATGAACCTCTTTTCTTCTATCGGTGTGTGAATAAGTCTTTCCCGTTTTTTGTAAGAGATGGCGCCACCAATACTGTGCGAGTATTTAATGGTTACATATGTCATAATCAAAGCTTATTCATCTGTCAACAATTCCACACTAACACATTAGTTGAAATTTTTTCGCATCATAAATTTTTGAAATCGTGAAAATGTCGAAATTTGAGCCGATTCGACGTCATTTGCGGGAAGTTTCACTTTATTGGTTCAATTTGAAGAAATCTGCTGCCGAGGCGCATCGGTTGCTTCAGGAAGCTTATGGAGAAGGTTGTGTCGATGATTCAAGTGTTCGCGGATGGTTTCAACGCTTCAAAAGTGGCGATTTCGACGTGGAAGACAAGGAGCGTTCCGGGCTGCCGCAAATCTTTGAAGATCAAGAATTGGCGACTTTGCTTGATGAAGATTAGTGTCAAACGCAAGAAGAACTTGCTGAAGCATTGGGAGTTGACCGAACAACCATTTCCAAGCGTTTGAAAGCCATGGGAATGATCCAAAAGCAAGGAAATTGGGTGCCGTACGAACTGAAGCTGAGAGACGTCGAACGGCGTTTTTTCACTTGCGAACAGCTGCTTCAGCGACATAAAAGAAAGGGTTTTCTGCATCGTATCGTGACTGGCGATGAGAAGTGGATCCGTTACGATAATCAGAAGCGAAGAAAACCATGGGGACTACCCGGCCATGCATCATCATCGACGGCCAAGCCAAATATTCATGGCGCCAAGCTCATGCTCTGTATATGGTGGGACCAGCTAGGTGTGGTTTACTATGAGCTTCTGAAACCGAATGAAAGGATCACAGGCGAGGTCTATCGACGACAATTGATGCGTTTGAGCCGCGCACTGCGAGAAAAACGGCCACAATACTCCGACAGGCACGACAAAGTTATTTTGCAACATGACAATGCTCGCCCACATGTTGCACAGCCGGTGAAAACATACTTAGAAACGCTCAAATGGGAAGTCCTACCCCACCCGCCGTATAGTCCAGACATTGCTCCGTCTGATTACCATCTCTTCAGATCGATGACGCATGGCCTGGCTGACCAGCACTTCCATTCCTACGAGGAAGCCAAAAAATGGGTGGATGACTGGATAGAGGCCAAACCGGTGGAATTTTTTCGCAACGGGATTCGTATGTTGCCAGAAAGATGGGGAAAAGTTGTAGCTAGCGATGGCCAATACTTTCAATAATTCATTTGTAACCATTTTTTCACAATAAAGGCTCAAAATTTGAAAAAAAACGGGAAAGACTTATTCACACACCTATAAATAAATAAATTATTATGTCTTTTGGAGCGCTCGCATAATAATTGCGTCACAATGTCCTTAATTGTCGAATTTTTTCTTCGAACCAGAAATGGTTTCAAACGATAAGGTTCGACTCACTATGACGAATCAGTCCTCAGCGTCGAATCTGTGCATTCGACCGTACAAACGTAAAACGTTAACTATCGAACGGATAAACATAGAAAATCGACAACTTCAGGTTTGAAGGGTAAAAACCGACAAGTGATTTTGTAATATGACCGTTCGAAATTTTATTTTCTTGATAATATCAAAACTACAGAACCGATCGAAATGCACTTTTCAGCGGGTAGCAGTCACAAAAGATAAGGTTCGACTTACTGATAGTAAGTTCGTCCTCAAATTCGATTCATCCGTCTCTCAGATCTAGAAACTTGAAATTCCCAGAGAAGTTTTATATATCAAATGCCGCGATTGAAATTGTTAATATCAAAACATCTAATTTGATCGAAACGAAATGGTGAATACTGAATTTATATGTGAAATAACAATTTACAGCTTCATGCAAAATTTTATTACGATTGCTCAACCAGAAACATTCAAAATTCAAGAAATATATCGAAAAAAATTACCCAACATTTTGTTGTATTTTTCGAGTTCCATAACTTTTAACTCTGGAATCTTGTCAATACGAACAAGATGTTTCTATCTGATCAATTTTTCCTATTATCTACTTTCCACATTCGTAATGATTAGATTAATTTCTCACGATATGAACAATTTTCACATCTTAGGTTAACCTGCGTCAAGTTTCTATACGTTTTAGTTGAACGGGTTTAAAGAGTTCGAACCGCATTAGAACTCTTGATTTTTCACGGTCTAATTGACCACTGTGTCCGTTTGAATCTAATATAAGAGTACGTTGGCAGGAGAAAGGAATATCGGTCATCATAATGAAAATGCTATCGTTCTGAAATTTACGCAACATGCATTCATTCAATTTCTCCATTATCGTATCGGTCGAAGTTATAACCCATCAACTGCAATAGTTTGAGACATCGATTACATTAATTTAAAGCATTAAACACAATTCATGGTAACGGATAACTTTCAACTCAAACATCTATTCATTGCTGGAATACATGGTTATGACAATAAACTTTTGGAATCGTTTAATATTTCTGATTCATTCGGAATTTTTGAAGTTTTCACTGTTATAGAGTGTTGGAAAAAATTGTGGTGCCTGAAAGTACATCGAATATCTAGTTCTAGTAGAAGAAGCTATACTATCTTGAAGACAATGTAGATTGGCGCTAAGCTAATAAACGTTAAAGTTCAGAAATAGGCTTTTACTACGGGGTATACCTACATCCTACATTTTTTATGAAATTGTAGTCAACATTATCATAAATTAATGATTTTCATTCCTTTTCAATTACGGCCTAACAAAAGTCAGATTATCGTTTCTCATTCAGGTTTAATATCTACATATCTCATTATATTCGAAATAGAGATGATGATGATGTTCAGATGAGCTGGAAGACACTTATAAAAATTTTAAATGGTGCTGCAAATGTCATCTTGAATTTGTTGCTCAATAAATAAAAGGAAAAATATGGATACTCTCACAAATGTTTTATGTTTTATTGCCCAGAAAAAACACGAATCCCGATCTGAAAATAAAATGATTGCATCCTTCTCCCATTTGTCTGAGTTGAAAATTGAAAGCATCTACATTATGATCAAATTACTCATGCCAAAAGCTACACATTATAAAAGAAAAAATTGATATTTCAGACTATTCCCCTCAAAAAATTTCAACCAATCATATTAAGGCATATGATACAAATCACTTAGCAAAGAACCAATATTTTTCACTATTCCTCTGAAAAATTTCAACCAATCATATCAACGCTTATGATACAAATCACTTAGCAACGAACCGATATTTTTGAATATCAATGCAGTGTGAAAATATCCGGGGTATCTTCACGTGTGCTTTAGGTGCATATTTTTGTAACGTTTTAAGCCATCGAAAACATTCGGGATGATTGTCAAAGATATTTTATTTATTCAGTTATTATTTGGACAATTGAAATTGGGTGAAATTTTTTTCGGGAAATAACTTGTCCTGGTGCTTGCCAAATTATCGAATATTTGGCAGGCACCCGGGATATAACTACTGATTATACAACTCATGTTGTGATGAACCAATAGAATCCGTATATTTCCCATAGTTACGGCGTATTGATAAGTGGATACTACTTGACGACGTGGTATAATATTTCCATAGTAACATTCTTGGACGTTCGCCAAAAATAAAAGTCAAGCTCAGTGAAATGTCTTTGAATTATCAAAATGCAGTGCTTTGGTTATAGTTATGAAACACCACTCGAGCTCCGCTCTCGTGATGTTTTGCGAATTACGTCTCGTGAATCGGTGTATAATCGAATATTGTCTGTGCTTTTGTGATATTTTAACTGAATATTTCTAATTACGTACTTTTTCGAATAAGGAAGAAGAAGAAGAAGAAGTACTCTTTCGAAAAGCCAGAATGATGAATAAACCGAAAAATTCAAAAGTACTCGATACTTCCCAGTGAATATTAAGCATCTAAGAACTTTAACGTTACGGTAGAGCGGTGTGACTTTGCCAACGGAGGTGACTTTGCCGAACTGCCTAATATTTTAAGTTTCACTTTATTTTCGTAAAGTTGGCAATATCTTACAGAAATCACGAATCGGAACCTTAAACCACACTATTTACCCACATGTTGCAACCGTCGCAATCGTCTGGCGTACTTCGAATTATGTGCTACGGTATGTTATGTGAGCGGGTAATTTTTTAACGTGGGTATATATGCGAAATACTAGGAGTTGTGCAGAAAATATGGCGAACGGTTCATCGAAATATATTTAGCAGCTGACTTTACATTCATTAAACGTCATGTTTCATCTGTTTTATTTTGAGGCACAATTATGGGTCGTCGATACAAAAAGAAGTTGGATGCAAGGAAATATAGTGATTATACGGAAAAAGCACTAATCCGAGCAATCAATGCAGTCCTAAATGAAAACATTTCAATACAGACAGCTTCCGAAGTGTACAACATTCCCAGAATAACTCTTTGGAATAAAATTAACCAAATATATATGGGCATTAGTGCACACATACCGCCAGCACTTAAATTGCCAAAAAACGCATTTTTAAGGCATTGGCAAACTCGCAACGATTTGCGGGTCACTTCGCCAAATTTTTGAAAATGAAAAAAAAAGTGCACCTTTTCATCTGATTCTAACATACTTTGCACAGGACTCATTTCACGAAAATACGAAAAAGTTACACCAAGAAAACTATAAAAAGTGGTGCAAAGTCACACCGCTCTACGGTACCTAGATACCTAGATATTTATGTACGGTTTTTTTTCGGGTGGCCGCTTATATTTGCCATTATCGAAGTATGTCGCCGTGATGAATTATATCCCAGCCAAGATTATTTGTAATAAACGAAACTTCACAGAAAATATATGTTGCATACCGTCCGAAAAATTTCGAAAGTTGCCTGTTTTTCAAATGGAAAATATTGTAGGCAAGTAATTGTTGATACAAAAATTTGACAAGATTACGTACATTGTTGCAAATTTTTTTTCATTTTGTCTATTGCACATGTCGGTGATTTGCAATAATTTTGGTCAATGAGGAGAAATATTGATTGCTTCGAAAAAGCTTTGGTTATAGAAATCATCAACGATAGCCGAAGAATATGAAGAGGAATGAAGTGGACATAGCTGATGAAATATTCAGAAAGAGAGAGATGTATCGAAGATTTAACAGAATCTAGAGGACTATTTATTACCGAGGAAAATAGCAATGTCGTTGACTATTCATGTAAAATAATGCACACATTCTGAGCGGTTAGCGAGAAAAATAATGACGTTTCAGGTAGAAATCAACCTGTTTCATAATTGTACAAACTGCAACAACTCTAAACTACCAAGTAGATATAATGAGCGTTCCATAAATGTTTCCAATAAGATATTAAATATGTGTATGTTCTTGATGCGAGTCCGTTCTCAGCATGAATTTACCCCCTGTTTAAAGTGTAACTATATAAAAACCATCAAGGATAAATTTTGACGGCCTAGGCAGGAAATAGAAATTTTTCCGGATCGAAAACAAATAGTCCGTTGCAGTTTGTTACATAGCAACGGATCAGAAGACTGGATTAGCGTATTTTGTGGTGTGAATTTGCTCTCAGAAACAAAGCATACTTGAACGATTTCAGAAAAAAGTCTATGAGTGCTTGTACATACGATTGCTGATCCTACCGGTATGGGAAACCGATCTACTTAATTCTAAAGATTATATTAATTGATGAAGAAGTGAACTCGACGTGCATAATGTTGATGGTTGAGGGTGATATATTGTTAAACTTAACGAGTAATTGTGAGATTCTTGAAAAGTTTCGAAAAATGTACTCATAAGAACTAGTAGGTAGGTACAGATAGGGTAGGACCAAATAATTAGAAATCAATAGGACACCCTATTGGTTAGGTATCAAGTATGCACACATTTAAAAAAATCAAGTCATCAACTGACTCGAATTAAACAAACGAAGAAGAGGACTCTGTCCTCACTTGATGGAAATTAATTCCAAATAAAATATAAAAAATCGAAATTCAAATAATCATATCATCATAAAATGATAATTGTTTTTTAACTAATGCTTCAGCTGGATGAGTAATTACGATTATAGAAAACTTGGACAAACTTTATTGATATTTGAGATGAGAAACTGCTATCAGATGATTTCACATGAAGTGATTTGAAAATATATGTGTTGTTATTTATAATTCGCGAAATATTTCAAAATAAGGAAACTTTTTTCTGATTTAGAATTTTTCCAAATATTTTTTTTTAATGATATATATATCAAGAATTAGTTATAAGAAATTCGAGATTTGAGTTTTGTTCATTGATGCATTAAGTTTGATAAATGAATAATCATTTTCAAACAGATTCTAACCTATAATATTCAGTGTTGGTTTCGTTCAGTCATTCTGATGAAAATATTGCCGATATATATTTAATAACTATTTCTCAATAATCAGGTAGTTTTGCTCAATGAAAGGCAACAGTAATATCTTAATTCTGTTACGGCTCTGAACTATATAATTCATTTAATTTTGAGGTGGGTTTAGCATAACTCATAAATCATATGAAAATATTCGCAACTTTCACAATTGAATGTGAATTGAAGTATTAAAGAAGATTGAATAGTAATATGTAGTTTAAAATTTTAGTTTTAAAAATTTACCATAGCCTAAGACGATCAACATTGGGGAATATGCGGAGTAAATGAATGATAACATTTTTATTGATTTTAATGAATAACCACCTACATAGTATCGCCATACTTTTAGGGTTCATCAGGTTCGGACATTTTTTTTTCAAGAAAAGGTCCGAATGTCTCGTTCATAATTATTTTATTTGATATATGTACATTTCTGTAGATACCTTCTGCCTAATCCAAAAAATTTTCTCCTATTTCTATTCGAAATGATAGATTAAATATGTTGGAAAGTTCTAAAGGAGTGCAATTGAAAAAAATTTTTTTCTCAAATTCATCAAAGTGTTTAGAATGTGTTTGAAGTATATATTCACCATTTCGTAAAATAATCCACGATCTGAGTGCGTCTATACTGCTGCACCACTGCACTATATCACATCACAGTCACTGCCTGTCGCGATCTACTTATGAAACTTAAAACGATACGAGGCGCGTTCCTTCAACTTTGAAGAAAGTCTTTGCTACAGCAGTGATATTGTTCTTATAGACGCTGGAAGTTTGTTGGGTGTGGATATGTTGAGATGGCGAGGGAAATGCGATTTTGCGATGCAGAATGATCGATTAGGATCAGGAATGGATATAATTCACACAACAACAGGATCTGATAATAATTATAAGTTTGTTTAGAAAGTAGATACAGCGTCGATAGGAGTAGAACCAAATAATTAGAAATCATTTTGCATCTTCCAGATCGCAGATTTTGGAATTTGGAGACGACAATCCTCTCTAACTCTAACGATAAGATTCTATTCACTGATGACGAATCCGTCCTCAAACTCACGTCTGTCCTTCCGTCCGACCGTAAACATGACAAAACGGAACGAAAAGAACTAGAAATTTGATAAGGAAAGTAGTTTAAAGATTTGAAAAATGACTACTTTATTTCCCAAATTATCACATTAACATCACAAAATTACGAAAATGGTCAAAATACAAATATAACCCCTATATACAGGGTGTTTCCTAAACATGCGGCAAAAATTCAGGGGGTTGTTCCTTGGACTATTTTAAGCATGTTTTGTCCTTGGATGATTTTTGAAAAACCTCTTTGTTTCGAAGAGACAGGGCGAACAACATTTTTCATATTTTTAAAATTAATAATAGTTTAAATAAAAATGCGTACCGCACTGTGTTTACTAAGTAGGTACAATTTATTTTTAAATTTGTTTAACAACATTCCAATTACTAAAAACGGCCAGTTTTTTGACTAAAAATTGATAAGTGCAGATGGTAAAGGAATACAGATTAAACACGGTTTTCATTTGAATTCGTTTTGTGATGTATTAGCAATTTTTAGTCAAAAAACTGGCCGTTTTTAGTAATTGGAATGTTGTTAAACAAATTTAAAAATAAATTGTACCTACTTAGTAAACACAGTGCGGTACGCATTTTTATTTAAACTATTATTAATTTTAAAAATATGAGAAATGTTGTTCGCCCTGTATCTTCGAAACAAAGAGGTTTTTCAAAAATCATCCAAGGACAAAACATGCTTAAAATAGTCCAAGGAACAACCCCCTGAATTTTTGCCGCATGTTTAGGAAACACCCTGTATATAAGCATATTGAAAAATCAAAAAAACTGATACAAGAGGCATAACTAAATATCCACAAATTTAAAAAACTTGAAAAAAAATTCATAAAAAACCAACGAATAACAAAAATTTATCTATTACAAAAATCAAAATATTCTTCCATATTGTAAGGCTCACAATCAAGTATTAACTTATATACTAGCTTTTTAAATTCTTTATGTGCACTTATTAGGTGCAAAGCTCTAGATAAAGCATTGAACAACTTCAATGCAGCATACTATGGATGTTTTTTAGTTAGCGATAGCGAATGTTCAGGGTAAAAATATGGTTCTAGTCGTCTAGAGTTATTTGTAATCTTGTAGGAACTATAAAGATGTTGGTTTTTATGAAAAAACAAAAGTAATCTAAATATATAGAGACCATAAATAGTCAGTAGGTATATTATTTTTCTTGAATATGCCTCTACAAGATTCCCTTTATGCTAATTCAAACATATTTCTCATTATTATTTCTCGCACAATGAAGATTGATCTCAGGTTATTGCTCCTCCAGCAAATAATACCGTACGACATTATTGATTGTGCATTTGCATAGTATATAATTTTGAGGATATTTTCACCTACTTGTTCTTTAACAACTTTCAAACTAAAAAATCGACCGAGCAAAGTCTCTTCAGGACATATTCTGTCTGTGTGTTCCTCCTATTTAAGCTGTGCATGCGACAAAACACCCTAGAATTTGTTACAACTGCTAAATTTTATTTCATCATTATTTCAATGTAAGCTTTATGCATTCGGTTTTCTTGACGTTCAATGCTAGTTAAATGTGTGCAAACCATTGACTCACACAATTCAGAATCTCTTTGTTTGATTCGATTGACGAAGTATATTGGCTCTAGAGGGGCGGCAAATATTGGAGGGTGGCATTTTCTACTTTTTCCAAGAAATCGGAATTCCTAGAAGAATGGATTGAAAAAATGACTACACGTTTCACATATAGCCAAGTGTTTATTTCTTTTATCAATATTGAATCTTTTTTAATTTCAACGAATTCTGCACGGTTTCTTCACATTTCATCATTTTTTCATTGATGTCACACTACACAATAAAACTGCTAAAAATCAAGTAGCTTGATGGGATTCAAGTACTTGATGAATAAATACTTGACTTGAGATTGAGAAACTTGACTTGATTTCAAGTCGAGTCAAGCCAAGTAGCTTGAAAGCCAAGCCGTGAATTCCTACTAACAACGCAACTGTTCAAAGAAAATTATTGTTAGTGTCAAGGGATGAAATTATCTAACTATTTTCCAATGAATAACATGCAATTCCGTCTCAAAGTTTCATTTTATCCTCATTTAATGGATATAAAATATTTTGAAGTTCTTAAAAATCGATGAAAAGACGTTTTCCAGAAATGTGAGTACAACATATGAGATTTTTTTTCCAAATCGCAATTATGGACGTCTATCAGCGTTAAACTGATATTTGAGTCAACGACTTCCTCTACCTTCTCCCACATAGGCTTAAAGCCTGTTCTTCTTCGATGATGTTTCTATTAGGGACGTAAATTGTGACACCATATCTACCTTGGACGTCCGATACTTCTCCTTCCTAGAGGTTATCTATCTCCGGCTCCTTTCACGATTCCATTCTGCCCCATGTGCGCGTTCCATTCTCTTTTTCTGTTAGTTATCCACTCCGGAATGTTTTGTACTTTACACATTCTTCACTCCTTTCTCCATCATACAAAGTTTTTCCGGCAATTCTTCGAAGATCAGCATTTCTGCTGATTCCAACATATACTTTGTCTAAGATGTGTCGGGTCTAGTCTCGGCTATGTAGTTCATGATCATATAGTACCCTTGTATATTCTTGTCTTTGTCTTCATGTGTAGATGTTTATTCCTCCATACCGTATCGTTCAGGCAATCTGCGATTTTGTTAGCTCTCAGAACTTGTTGGGATAATTCATCTTCACTATAGCCGAAGCTGTGTAATTCAATTCCTAAGAATTTGAAGGAGATTACATGTTCTATTATGTTCAGTTTTTCTTCTAGTAAACATCGAAGTAGAGAGGATTTTTTTGCCGTCGTCATTCATTTAGTTTTTTGAGTCCATATTGAACTGGTTTGCATCATTGGCGTAAAGTTGAAGGTTTCTCTGTAGTCTCAATCAGACTATTGGTTGATATTCCGCGGTTTTTCAACAAGTGTATGATCTCCCTTAGTCGAACCTTATCAAAGGCGTCATGCAGATCAATGAAACATATGATGACCGGTTAATCATATTCCCTTGATTTCTTTATTATCTGTCGCCTCACAAAAAACATTTGTACAGGATCTTCCTGTTCTAAAGCCTTGTTGTTCGCGTCGGACAGTGTTAGCATGAAGTTGATCTTAGTTGTAATTATCTTGGTCGCAAGTTTGAACATGACTTCGAGTAGATTTATTCCCCTGTAATTTTTTGGTTCTTTATATCTCCCTTTCCAAACATAAGAATCATTAGTACTGGTCTTCTGCACTTGGGATGTCTTCCTTTCTGATAACATTTAATAATTCATAAATTCATTTTGGATGTTATCTTGACTTTGTACAACGAATTTCTTGAACTAGTCACGATAATTTTAGCACCTGTTTATAAGGAATTGCCAAATACAATATTTTGCAACTGCAAGGGTGGTTTTAGTTTGCAATGTAAATGCAAGAAATGTCAATGAATACAGAACTTTTGACCCTGAGATCATGGAAGACCTAGAGAACAATGTCGTTGAAGATAATAAAGAAGAAGACTATCAAATACTACAGCGGTTGGTAGACGACGATGACGAAGAAGATAACTAAAATTTTGAGTTGTAGTTTTTGTAATTTTCAGGTATTTTCCTGAGCATTTCTATATGTTAACGTACAGATTTGTTTCATTGAATAAATAGATATTTAATGAAAAACTAATGAATATTGCAAGAAAACAATTATCGGCTTTGTCACAAGATCAAAACAATAATGTATCAGGTATGAAGTCACTCAAAGATCTTATTGAGTTCTTCATTAAAATTGGCCAACTTTAATAAAGAACTTAATAAGATCTTTGAGTGACTTTATACCTGATACATTATTCCTTTGAACTTTGAACTAATGAATATGTTATAATAATTAATAAAAATGAAAATTATCAATTATTATGTATTTATCAATAATTAATATTCATTATATGACGTGACCGGAACTACCGGTTGACCTTAAATGATGCTCTAACCGCACGCTCTCTGCCTTCTATCTATACTTTTAAGAAATAACAAAAAATAATCCTTTACAATATTGATAATGATGAGTAATAGCGAAAAAACTGTAGGAAACGATATATTTGAAAAAATTCAATTCTTGTGACTTTTAACCTTAGATTTTTAAAAGTAGCGGACACCCTACCATATGTAGCTTTTGAGAAAACTTTTAGTATGTCCAAATTCAAGTTTATACTGTACTTGTTCAGGATATCCAGCGCAAATAGAAGTTTCTGTTACCATAACTCCATAACATTAATTGGAGAGTGAGAAAAATGACTAACTTAACTTATTACTCGGGCCATTCATGATAAAAATATTTTCGGTCACAGAATACTCCGAGGAAATCGTTCAGATTTCCTCGGAGCTACTCAATTTTCTTTTTCAATGAGAAACCTTTTTTTTTTAGGAGACTGGTCGAAAAATATCGCATTCCGCTGGGGTGCTAACTTCATGATTTATTTCGAATTTTTCGATTTTTCAAGAAAAAAAATTTTAGTTTGAAAGTCCATCGTTAGTAACAGTTTGTTACACAAAAATCTTTGTAATCTAACCTAAAATGAGAAAATCTAAAATGCGAAGTAAGCACCCAAATATTCGAAAATTCTACATTTTTCTTTTGTTTACGATAGTACTTCGTTAGTAACTATTTGTAACACGAAAAATGTTGTTTGTAACCTACCCTTTAATGTAAAAATAACACCCCTGAAAAGCGGAGTTAGCACCCACATTTTCAAAAATTCTATATTTCTCTTTTGCTTCTGAGAGTCCATAGTTAGTAATTATTCGTTGGTATCCTAACTACAATGGAAAAATGACACCCCTAAAATGCGAAGTTACCACCTACATCCTCTGAAAATCACAATTTTTTTACTCCCAATAGTTCTTCGTTAGCGAATATTTGTAACACAAATTAAGTTCCTAACAAAATCTGTAATTGGAAAAATCTACCCCTTATATGAGAATTTAGCACACCTATTCTTAACAGTCCTCGATTTTTTTGTTTTCATAGTAACTATATGTTACACAAAAATTGTCGTTTTTAAAGGAAACCTGATATCGTGCTCGGAGTTACTTTATGCAAGAATATACATATACATATTTCTTTTTTACTGCATGTTCACAAAAGCAGTTTATCCATTAATTTCGACACAATATAACTTATATTCAATTGATAATATATATTGTTTGAACAGTGATTTCATAGGCCAGTGGAAGAATAAGCAGGTACACGGAAGAATGAAATAGACGAATATCCTTATACCTGATGAGTCTTTCACTTGATAAATTAAATTTTTGTATGTGGTAGATTTCATTTACCCAAAAGTTGCTTTTGAAAATTGATTTTAAAATAACTCATTAATATAAACTCCCACTTGATTTAATGAAAATTTTATTCTCAAAATAATATTTCGTTATAACATTATATTCGAATACTATACAATAGTAGGTGGACGTAAGCATCCCTGCATAAATTTTTTGGTCATATCATTGTACAACTCTAGAACTCCATCATTTCTGCTATAGATTGCAATGTAGTGTCCTAGTCTGTTCCTGGTAAATGATTTCTGAGAAGCTACCAAACACAATTAAGACATGCTATTTTTCTATTATAGTTTAGGTTACAAATGAAATTTTCTGTTTTAAAAAATAGTTACTGACGAAGTTCTATCGGAAGCAAACGAAAAATATAGAATTTTTCGAAAAGTGGGTGCTAACTTTGTAGTTAAGAGGTGCTATTTTTCTATTACAGTTGAGGCTAGGTTAGGTTAGGTCTAGCTCTCTTCCGAAGTCAGCACACAACGAGACACCAGAGGCCGAGAAGGAAGCAAGAAGATGCCAACTTTTGGCTGAGTATGTTGTAGAATAGGGGCTACTTATGTTTTCGCGGGCGCCTAGAGTGTAATTCTCGGTACACTACTCGAGGAGTTTTTATGACTTTAATGCCCTCGAATCTTGAGAAATGAAGATAACAAAAAGTATGTAAGCACTCTGCTCAACCCACTGCTCACAGTCAAAACCACAAAATTCCCTTTCAAAACTCCCATACCTATAACTTCCCTGCACAAACTAAGGCTGATCCTATGCTGTGAGGACTTAAGGTTTACGTTAGTTGTGCAAATTCGTAAAGATCGCAAACAGGGCCAAGAGGCGTCTCCACTCCTCGTGGTGGTAAGTTCTAAGGGAGGAGGCTCCCTTAAGCTTGAGTTCCGTAATCAGAGCTATGGGATAAGTCACGGAATGAGGGAGATCATTTATGGGTAGTTGCCTCACGCTTTTTAGGCTACCTGTTGAATGACTCTACCACCTTCAATGAATTGCTCCTGCCCTATCCCACACTCCACTAGGGCAGGACAGCGTGAAACAAGAAGGACATTCTGCCATAGAGTACCAAACCCTTGGTGAGCCGGCCGCACTGAAGCTGAACGCGCAAGAGGAAGGTTGGTGTCCTTGGAACCTTTCTCTACGGGTTCAGCGGAGGTGTAATGAAGGTTTTTAGTGAGTATGCCCTTCAGGAGAGCCTCACACTACCTAAAATATGCCGACAGATGTTTTACACGTGTCGAGATTTGTTGGGTGTCCATAAGGTGGATTTCCCTCCATTAAAAAAAAAGGTTAGGTCTAGCTACGGTTTCCTGGGGTGGTACTTTCACGACATCACAACCCTGATGCCACTCACAGTCCTCAATAGTAATTACGCCCATCTCGCCAAACAACATGAATAATTATTGTTTGAAGCCAATCAATGTGCCGAACAAAATAGTTTTCCTTTCATTTGATACCCATATTGTAACAGTGCACAAAAAAATAAAATTTTACCATCTTGGATCATTCGTCATATTGGATTCTGAATGACTTGATATCCTTATCATAACGGTGCCATCTTGTACCGTCTGCCGCCATTATTGGATTGGGAATGATGTTGATTAACTTTCCGTATTTTTCACAGCAAACCCCCTCTTTTGAAGCTCATGACACATTGGTGCACAAAAAAAAAAAAAATGGGCCGGTATCTTGTACTGTCCGTCTTCTTGGATTTTGGATGATATCACTTAGCTACTCGAGCATTGTCATCCAAACCTGCTATCTTTGTAAAATTTCTTCGAGATCGGTTGAGGATAACGGCTTCAAAATTCAGTTGAAAAATTTGACCCGAACATACATATACAAACATTGCAAGTTTAATAAAAGCTTATAAAAAGTAGTATTTATCACGTTGGAATATTCTATACCTAGGTACAATGTGTTGTGAAAAACTAAAAAAAAATTCACACCAATCTGTAGGTACACACAATTTTCATTACACAAGGAATTGAGATTTTATACATCGGGATTTCTCTTAATGCGTCTATTGCCCATAGACCTGAAATCTCCCCCAGGTTATTTAGTTTTCTTTTGGCTTTAGTTTCATCCTACATAATTACTCGAAGACTAGAGACTGTAGTCGAGTTGTTCTATTCTGATAGTTGGAAAGGGCTTCATTATTAGAATCAATTCATAGTAGTTATTCGAATAAATTTAAATTTTTAATCCGGTCCAGCAAGAAAAACTAGAAAAACATATGACTAATGATATCGTTCTACGTACTCACGGATTTTTCAAGCCATTCAGTTTCGTTATGAAATAAATCGATTTATCGCGAAAATTAAATCACTTGTGGTATTACTTCTGTTAATGATATCCAATGTATTTCTCGTATTTCATTTCCATGAGATCAAATTCTCTTTCGCTTCACCCACATATTATATTGTAAAACTAAATATCTCCAATTGACAAGAGACACAGAGAGGTTTATGGAAAATATCATTCTCTCACTTAAGAATAGATATGAGCAAACCATGTTATATTTCCGTTATTTCTAAATTTGAATTCATCTTAATCAAGAGAAAATATTCACCGCCTGCAAGAAATACCCATGTTATTCACAAACAACGTAGAGTTTTCCAAAGAAAGTTTTCGGAATATATTGAATATGTCATTCCTAAATATTCAGATTATGAACGGAAATGATGGTCTTTCTAACTTTTATTGAGTAATAACAATGAATTCGAAGAAATTAAAATATTCGTATGTTGAATCACTTGGAAATGAATTATTTTTGATCGACCATCATGTAGTAGATTCAGCTTAGATTCAAAGCAAATATTTATACAGGGTGTTTGGAAATTCGATGTGATCCTTTGTTAGGGTCATATTAGAGGTCATCTGCAACAAATTAAGTCCAGTTAATTAATGATCAAAAGTGAATACTTATTGAGCTATGTTAGTTTTTTAATATTGCAATGTTGAGCCAGTTTTTCTCCCGGAAAGGGGTCGCATACGAGAGCTTTTTCCGCAATCAGCTCTCAATGCTATCGCTGTCTAAGCAACTACAAATGATTTACTAGCACGATGGATGTCTAGTCAATTATTTCAGACGCGTGCGACAGAGGCTAGATATATACATAGCGTTGGTTAGGTCGTGGAGGACCAATTCCTTGGCCCGTCAGATCTTCAGACCTAACCGTACACACAATTAATTCTTTTTCGAAACAATTCAAAGTTTTTCTGAAGAATTGAAAAATCAAAAAACCGCTATAGCTTGGTACCATTATCGTTTCCTTCAGTTGACTTGATTAAATTTGTTGCAAATGCTTTTAGTATGCCTCCTTCAAAGGATCATGCCGAATTTCCGAATACTCTTTATATTTTAATCATTAATTTTATACAGGGTGTGCGGCATAAAGTTGAACATAAGAAACAAAAATGGGACATAGGTGAGGTCGTCTGCTACCCCCACAGCCCTAAATATTTGACCTAGGCCTCAAGATTTTTTTATCTGATTTTTTTTTTAATTTTCGGAATTTTAATGGAACGCGAAGTTGATCTTCTAAACTTTTGTCAACACTCTTTTTGAAATTTGAACCATTGCAGCTTTGTCTCTAGCTACCAATCATAAAGGTTAAAAAAAAATAATTATTTTCAGAAGGAAAAATTTTGAAGCTCCATTTCAAGTTGCATCCAAAAGAAATTTCTTGGAGTCTAGGACGAATCTTTGTTACTGAGTAGGTAGTAGACGACATCACCTACTTCCCATTTTTGTATGTTCAACGTTCTGCCGAACACTGTATAAACGGCATCAACTAGCTCCAAAATGTTGTAATATCGAAATAGGATCACCCATTAATTATGGCTTAATGATTCTCATAACAAGAAGAACGAACTATAAAATTCGAAATCTAAAGCGAATCCAAGAAAAACTAATAATATAACGGACTTTCCTTTTTAATGATATGATCGATGTTGTTTGCAATAATTCCTGTATACCTCATGAAATACCTCGTGAAATACCTAATTTGAATTCTTTGTGAACTCGGTATCAACTATACCATACCTGAAAGTTGAAAAAACCACAATCTTCAGAGATTAACTTTGATTTGGGTATAGATATTTTGAAATGATCATAAAAAAGAAAACGCACCAAGAAACAATTGGACATTAATAGAAGATTCAGAGAGTTAACTAGGCACTCATTAGATTTAGACATTAATGTTGAAAAAACTGAATTGAAAAAGTTTTAACGAAATTCACAGAAAATTGTCAGAAATACATCAATTATTGAGAAGAAGTTTAAATTATAAACTTTGTACTAAGAAAAATCATTTCGAAATGCTTATCTATTGAATCAAAAACGCAGCCCTCAAACTACTCAAACAACAAAGCACTCCTCCTTTCTAAACTACCTATGAAAATTTTTCGAACACTAATAAACAACGTCATCCAATACCTCAGACGTTCGTCTCCTTTGTATTTTAAAACCGATAATCAATCATTCTTAACGCATAACCCACATCCTATACATTCAAATTATTTGAAGTACCCAACTAGTCACGTCACCTGTACTCTGCGTGCACTGGTGTCATTAAGATGTCCATAAAACACTGGTGTGCTCACTCACCTCAGAGGAAAGAAAAGATAGAGGTGCCCTTAGAAGTAAATAGCGTTGTATTGTAATCAATTGCAACAGTATGATGATAAAGTGAGATAGGACAACAACAAACCTTCAAAATTGACAACTAGAGGAGCGGTAAACATTTCAGTGGCGTAGTCAATGGTTCTCTTACTGCCTCTTATTAAATTTTCAGTGCTGAAATGTTTGGAACAAACATATGCATATTTCGGCAAATTGTTCATTTGCAATATTGATACGTGGCACCATATTTTGCGAAATTCTCTATTTGAAGGAAACCTACAAATGTTAGCATTGAATTAAGTTTTCGATATCTCACAAATACTACGCCATAGACGAGATATATTCTACGCCTATGGACTCAAAACGTGAACTTACCCATGATAGGTTAGGTTTTCATTTCCGATGTTTTACACACTATACATGTTTTTCGAGTATTTACCATGATTAAAATTAACAATATGTAACTTAAAATTCACAAACTTGTATGAAATAACGCCGATTACAAACGTGAAATTAAAATGAACAGTTAACCCTTAACACACCTCTAGTTGACACGTGCAATAACAACAACAGAACCGTGTTGCCAAATCCTCAGAATATTCGCAAAACATCTATGCCACAGAACGGAGAAAAGACTACTTCTTCCTCAGAATGGCAACGCAGTACATTATAAGTGTTTGTAAACAAAAATGTTATAGCGATGTCAACAAATGCTATAAGGCACCTCTATCTTTTCTTTCCTCTGAGTCACTCACTCTTGAAAAACCTGAAGACTAAAGTGCTACTTTTGCAGGGACTAGTCATCTTGGATTTTAAAGGTTAGGACCCTTTTCACTTGATTTTCGTATCGTTTCTTATGCTCCATCGTCTTTCTGTCAATGTTGTTTTGAGGTTAAATCAACAAAAAACGTTCGAATTATGATTTTTTCAACTTTTGACAACTCACTCTTGAAAAACCTGAAGACTAAAGTACTAGTTTTGAAGGGACTAGTCATCTTGGATTTCAAAGGTGTAGGCCATATAGGCCCCTTTTCCACTTGATTTTCGTATCGTTTCTTATGCTCCGTCGTCTTTCTGTCAATGTCGTTTTTAGGTTAAATCAACAAGAAACCGTTTAAATTATGATTATTTCAACTTTTGACAAAAAAATTAAAATATTCAAATGTTGCCGTTAATTGGTCAATCATTTGCATAGCGCCACCTTAAGGAAGAAAAAATAGAGGGGCCCATGCGAGCCCGAGTCTCCAGAATTATCTTAAACAACATCTCATCAGTGCACACTGGTATTTCTATTTAGAAGTGTCAGGTGTCAGATACTGATTTTATATAATGAGGCAGTAGTTGATGAGTTGACTCGAAATCCCAACCAACTCTACGTCGTCCAGATCGGACAGAATCGTGATAGAGATGTTGGACGAAATGATATAGCGCTCTGCTCTTAGAATCAGACCTTTATCAACAGCTATAATCGTTAACTGATCTATTTCTGCTGGTTTAATAGATTTCCTGATCCATATCCCAGTTCCGATGACTAACGAATATTGAGAGTTGTGATCTCCTTCCTTTTGTGCTTTTGTTCCATAATGTACATGTGATTTTTTTCATGATAATCTGTTGCTTATTAATTTTTCTGAATATTCACCAATTCGGTAGAAAAATGCGTCTCTTATTGAGAGAGTCTATCACTGATTTTGACAATGGAAATGAATCAGAATGTCCAAAAAAGCAAAAAAAGAAAAAATAGTAATTTACGTAACAAGTCCGGAAAATAGGGTTTTTTTGGACGAATAGACAAAATTCCAGGACGAGCGTAAGCGAGTCCTGGAAGTCTGTGAGTCCAAAAAAACCATTTTCGGGCGTGTTGCGTACAATATTTTTTCGGCAACTATCTAAAATAACACTATCGCTGCTGCTTTCCATATTTATTGCGATTGCGATAAAAAAACATGCAAATTTTTGACAACTAATTTCATATGAACTGTCAGCCGTCATCTCGGTTGCTATGGATTCTATGATACTTTTCCGGCCTAGTCCGGGAAGTACGTACTTTCCGGGCTAGGCCGGGAAATGCTACTTTCCCAGAGAAAAAGCGTCCGGGAAGTGAGCACTTCCCGGACGGTTGCCGAAAAAAATAGTTACATGAGGCCCAAATTAACTATATATTTGAGTTTTCAATGCATACACTTGTCAGTTCATTGCCAATAGGTAGGTGTTCTAATTGCTCTATTCTTTTTCTTCTTCTCCTAATGCATTTTGCCTGTTTTGTTTGGGTTATCAGATTCATAATTCTCCTGATTGCCAGCTGTCTCTCCTCCTTTTTGGTGGTCTGTCTGGTGGTCTTCTTTCCATCGATGTTCCATTTCGTCCTCGAGTCTCCATCATTTTACTGACATGTTCAATTCATGCTCTCCTTCTTCATCTCAATTATCTCACCACATCACAGACCCCGCATTTTTCTCTGATATGGACATTTGTCTTTCTGTCCCATGATATGTAACCGGATATGGCTCGGAGGGTTTTCATTTCAGTTGTTTTCATCTGTCTTTTGGTTACGGCACTGTCAGGTGTCGTCTCCGTCGCGTATGACTTTCCCTCTTTTCCTAGTTTCAAAGATTGCGCAAAGATTGATTTTGTGTTCATTCAATTCTGTGATAATCTCTTAGTCCTTATTTTGAATTATTTGACGTTCCAACATGATATTCTCAGTTGTTGCCTCTTCCACTCTCTTTTTCCTTTTTCTCGCCTTAAGTCATCGTTATTATCCGTCCGGTATCCGTGGCATTTCTCCCAATTCTATGAGAGTAATTGTGTTTTCACTGCTAGCAGGTTGCTGGCCTCGCTTGCAAAATCTCCTCCTTTATCCGGGCTTGGGACCGGCAACATGGCCCCTAAGTTACTCAATCCACACAATGACAACGCAGGCGGAGTTGTTGCCCTGTCATGTTACACTAAAATTGTAGCAGAAAGTTAGGACTTGGTACGAAGTTAATGAGTTACACCTTTAAATGTACGCCTACAGCACGGAATAGTGCCGATATCATATGCATTTATGGTGATATTGGCCCATAAATGAAAGAGACTCTTACTTACTAACATAAGGCACTTGCAGAAATATAGAATCCAAAATAATGTGTTTTGAGAAATTTGAAAGTTTCATTTATCGAAAATAACAGATTCAAAAGTGGGGTGGAACAAGAAATTCTTCATTTCTTGATTGTATCACGGTAAATACAGAGTTTTACGTAATATCAATTACTTCAATAGTGACCGATTCAATCTATACATTTCGCATCTTCAGCGAGTGATGGAACCACCTGTTCGAGGTCAAGGACTCAGAAATAAACACTTGACCCACCGGAGATAGATGACCTGTGGGCATGACAGTCGGAAGCAGTGAAGTGATTTCTACTGGAAGTATTCCGACATGACTTTCTCTCGTTAGTTGAGACCGACTGAACTTGGACAGCCTAGCTTGTCTCACCTTGAAGGTCGAAACCGGATTACTTTCTCCGAAAAAATAAAGGGATAGTGGAGATATGAACCCGACGACGTATTGACAATAACGAAAACAAAAACGAAAGTGTAAACTCGAGGAAAGCAGACGATAATTTGGAATGGAATTCAGATCAAGTTTGATTTAATGCTCATTCGGAGGCGACACAGGACATTTTTAATATGGATATATACATATTTACAGAGATAACTATAATATTATTTTTCAATTCTTTTAAATGTGTTTGAAATACATAGTTATATTTATTGAAAAAGGTTTTAATTATTCTCTACTATAAGAGATTCGCATCTGTTACAAAATCTGTTGAGTAGACGGAATTCTAATGGACCAACTAACTATCTTATAAAGGGTATATAAAGGGTTTGAAATTCTTTGTTTGCAGAATATGATCTACTCACTAAATATATCCTCCTCTTTGGAAAGTACAAGTCATATAAACCTTTATCTCGATTCGAGAGGGGTTAAATGGCGAGAAAGATCATCTTTCAGGACATTTATAAAGGATACATGACCTGAACGGGACATTTTAGAGGGGACTGAGTATTAAAGTGCATCACTCACTGAACGTCATGGAAATAATTTATTTGAAGTACAAGTTTTGGAAGCATGTATGTGGTAAAAGAGTTCTGAGAGCAATTTCATGAAGACATTTCCTCAACATGTTGCAGCATATAAGTTGAAGTGGGACGAACAAAAGTTTTGCAAAAGATCAACTTGTTCTGGGCGGACATATTGCTTCAACTATAGAGCAACGGAGATAATTTGGCAAGCACCATTTTATCCTTTGATATGACATTCGTTTATTTGGACGTAACCGAATGGTTTGACTTACCTCCGTTACAAGAGTTTGAAGTTGAATTAAACTTTGAACACGAGACTCCCGTGCCATACTGTATCGAAAGTCTTAGGATTGTCGAGAATTCTGTACTAGTTACTACTACTCATCAGAGTCTACTTGCGAATTATTTTTTATCAAAAACTAAAGTAGACGAACTGCTCCGGAGATTCTAAAATCTGTTCTTCTGTAAATTACACACAAACTCTGTCTTCAATTTATTCTGTCTAAAAATGGAGAGGCAGAAATTGCTGAATCTAAATATTCTCCACCCAACACAAATTAGCCACTTCCAAATGACCTGTGAACGAGAACCTTTTTTTTATTTCTGATATAATGGTGTCCCACACTTCTTTACCTTGAACAGTTGTGGAAATATAAGAGGTTCTTTCAGGGCTGGCGCAAGCAACTTTGGCGCCTGAAGCATAGAATTTTTTGGTTCCCTGCTGAAAAAGTATCAATAAACTCCTCCTCAACAAAAAACATGACCTGCCTCGATGATAATTCGCCATTTTGATTTCTCCAGCGATTATGCTAATCTTTTTTTTTTTTTTCTAAAGTAGTTTCTTCTGGGTTTATTTTTTTTTCGGACATTTTGCCTACAATAAATTCCTGGATTTCTTCAATGCCAATGAACAATGCGTAAGTAATATATCTGATTCTCACATTCACAATCGATCACATATGATCGATAAAAGATTACCTATAACACCACAAGATTCATAGGGCGGTAGGGCATTCAAAGCTTTGAAAACCATTTGGGATTGAGAACATATGTTCCGTTGAAAATATTTAGCATTTATCACTCACTAGTTTCGAATTCAGAATCGTAGGAATTTTCCATATGCTGAATGTGTAAACAACTTTCACGTAATTCGAAGTGTTGTTTTTCTTCTTTGTGAAATACATTCCATCCCTCATTCAATTAGGGTAATAGGCAATGCTGCTTATATTGGTTGGGTTGCCATGTGTTATTTATTAAACAGGTGGCTTACTGAAGACGATTTGGAGATTTTTATTGCAGGGAATGTTGATAAACGCAGCAAAGCGGACCAACCTCATGTTGTTTTTAAGAATCAAGACTATATTTTTTCAGAAATATGAAATGACGGCCACAAACTGGGCTAAATTGCCGCCCATCGAAAAGAGGCGCCTGAAACAGTCGCTTCACTGTTTCACCCTTAACGACGGCCCTGGGTTCTTTCATCTACCTTCCTTCTTTTCCTAGAGTGACTCATATCAATGTCGTCTAGTTCGGAGTCTCCGATAGCGTTTATATTTTCTATTTCTTTCTGAATGTTTTTTCAAGCTCTGCCATATATTTTTTTATGGTCACAACATCAGCAGTTATTATTTGCAGTTGAAAATATACAATATCAATATGAGACATTAAACGATGAAAAACAGTCAGCCAAAAAACGAATTTGTTGTCTTTCAATAATCCTAAAAGGGCACCAGGTTTTGTGATGGTATCCGATTGTTTGGATAATAATAATAGGACTTTATTGATTTAAATTCGTTACAAATGAACAGAAAAGCAAAACAACCCCAGGGCTGATGGAATTCGATGATGCCTCTGTCTGACACTCAAACCCTGATGATTGTATTTTCTCCATACACTCGATAAGGGCTTCTCTGTTTTCATAATCGGTGTTAACAGTTCTAATTTTAAAATTCCATCGTGTAGTAGATGCATTTGGAACTCTACTTCTAACGACCGCATCTAATATAGAATCTCGTTGAGAAAAATTGGAGAAGATATTCGTATTATCACTCAAATCGGAAGAAAAGCTGCGGACATATGTATTGTTTTGACATTATTAAATTTATTCGGTGTGCATGTTATGATCAGAAGGTTTAAAAAAACCCCAAAATTATTCATTAGAGCTACCGACTGCTAAAGTATAACGGAAAACTATATAACCATTTGGAAAATATTTATTTCATCACTTATCACGGACATCAATTATGAGGCATCAATTTCTTTCTTAATGTGTGCATGACACACAGAAAGACTACAGTCCAATAATTCGTTTTGAATGCGTCTTTGGACCTTCCTTTAAATACTGGGGATTGATTCAAATGATCCCTGAGTGCTAAATATAATTCACCCGAAAAATTGATAAGATCCTTGAATATACCAGGATTTATCGTCATTTCCTTCGTAATCATAAGTAATGTTAATTCGAAAGCACCACAAAATTTTATATAGTTTATAATTTTCGATTAAATGTATCTGTTCTTTTTTACTTGTTCATTATGTTTCTCGATATTCAGTCGGAATGCACTGTTTAATGGCTGTCAAATATATTATTTACCTAATGAATCGAAACTCAATTTAGCAGAGAAGAGTGTATTGGAACTTCGAAGTTTTTTATTTTTTCTTTTAAATGGATTTAATCCTTAACACCGGATCTGGTCTACTCTGTTTGAACATCAGCAGCAAATAACAAACACGGAAAACAATGAAGAATTTCACTAATTTCACAACCACATAACTAGTTGGCTTTTTCATAAGTGTCTATTTTAAAGGTTTTTTATAGAGGGTTTTTATAATCGCGTGTTTTACATTTTGTTACATGCGTGATCGATAAATTCGGTTTTAGACGACTTTAGACATTTGGTTTTTTTGTTTTTCTTCTAATGTTAAAAAACGAAATATTTTTAAAGATTGTAGGTACGCTAATGCAAATTGGCGCCATAATTGAGCGCGAATACAAGAGTAGTTTCACGATACACGAGAACACACTAACAGAAGACCGGACACAAGTAGTATAAACACAGTATAAGAACTTAAAGAACTATACAGTAGTAACACTTCGAGGATTTTTTGTCCATTTGACCATTTGTCGGACCCGCGCATCCTCCTAGCGCAGCTCAGAGAAATTGAACCAGATCATAGAAATCGTCGATTTGCACGTGAACCTAACCTTAGCGTCGAGTTATTTACTCATTTTACCTTGTTCTGTCAGCAAGTAAATATTCGTTTGTTAATTTTGAATTTCCAAGATGTAATTTTTTTTTTATTTATGATATGTTAGGTAATGTATTATATTTGCTCTATTTTCACAATATAATTTGTTTTCATGATTTGTGTGAAAAAAAAAAGATTTCTATTGATTATATCGATATATTTGTGTGATAAAACAAGATTTCTATTGATCTATTTTTAATGTATTTGTATAAACGAAGAATATATTCTCTCTTCTCATGTTTTCAAAAATTCTCAGACACAAGTTAAAATTCCTCCACTGAGTTATAAAAACAACTAAGTTATTTGGCTAAGTCAATATTTATAACTGACATCAAAAAAAGTAAAAGATTTTCAATTCAACTGATTTTTTTTGTTTGATCCCTCATACCTTCGACATATCTAAACCGATTTCGGAACCTTTTTTTGGTAGGTATCAGCTAAGGTTAACCAAATTACAATAATCACCTACGATATTCAGTTCTACTTCATGTATTATCGTATGACATCGACCCTAAAGCCTTAATTGTACGTAATAACATGTTAATTTCCAGTACTTTCTTCATGACAATATTTCCAAATCGGTTCTGCTTTTATGTTGAAAAGCTCTTATGGGGAATTGGTATTTATAATATGGAATTATTATAGGAATGGAATTTCTTGAAAAGAATTCATCAAATATTAGTTGAAAGCCAAATGTTAATAATAAAAGTTTCATTGATTTATTGAAAAGTATTTTAGAGGAAAAAATATGCAATTTGTATGAGATAATTATGAAATACGTCCTTATTTCTAGTGACACTATGATAAATATACTAACCATTGGTAATGAGATTTAAAAATATTGAAAAAATGACTTCCAAAGCCACTCTCCCTATTGAAAATCTTGAGATATCTACGAAAATTCTAATTTACTTTTGAATTCCCGTTCAAATGAATGAAGATCCTAATGACTTCCTCCTGCGCTGGGAGGAATGCGCGAATTCTCGATTGGAAAAAAATTTCAGTTCATTTTATCGAGTGTTACTACTGTATATTTCCTATACTGTGGTATAAAGGGAGATGCACGTAAGCGGGTCCCTGGATTTTGTGGCTTATCCTTTGAGCAATATAGAAAAATTACTCATCACATTGATAGTCACGGGATATCCAAATATGTTATCGGAAGAACTATAGAACCATGGAAAATTATCGAGGAAAAATCATTTTTCAAAAAAAAAAATTGCAAATTTAACTGGTTTTCAAAATGAGAATTTCTAGAGACAATTTCTCTCACCAATTGATTCTTCATTTGGACTTTAGGTTTTTTAGAAAACAGAAAAATTTTCCTTGCAAAATATACTTCATCATATTTTTCCATATTTTCTGAATGCTCAAACGATTCAGAATTCGAATATGTAAATAAAGTGGTAGTTTTGAATTTATTTCTGGTAATTCCAGTCAAAATCAACCTGAGAAAATTGAGATTATTCTGAAAATATATCCATGTTGTCTGTGGTTCAATAAATATTTGATTGTCAAATTTTGATGATTTCATTCTCAATTATTCGAGGTCTGACTATTAAGTAACCAGACTGCGCGCCTAGAGGACGCTGTAGAGGGGTGGAGAAAAAAACTAGTAGTGCGTTGGGTATCTAGATATCTTGTCTTGTCTATGCACATATCAAGTGCTCTCTCCCTCTCGGCCCTCACTGAAGAAGCGCTTACACCACTCAAAAACACGCGCACGAGATAGAGAATTGTCTCCATAGGCCTCTTGCAACAATTTGTAGTACTCAGTCAGAGTTTTTTCAATTAAACGGGAAATTTGAGATTGATACGTGGCTCCTGTTTTTCGCCACACATGGTTTTCGGCACGAGAAAAAACACGTTCGTTTCAAACCGCTACTGCACAAATACAATAATAGTGACCAGAACGTGTTCCAAATATTGTTTTTTTCGTCTTTGTGAAATACCGAATGATTTTATCCCTATTTCAAATTTCAATTAGGATTATAAGGAATTCTGATAATTTTTGTAGAGCTGCCATATGTTATTTATTATACAGGCGGTCGCGGTTTAGTAAAGGCCGTTTGTAGAATTTCATTACAGAAAATGTTGGCAAACTCAACAGAGCGGAACGACTTTATGTTTTGTTGAATAATTGAGGATAAAATAAGAAGAGCGGCCAGCAAACTGGGCCGAATTGCCGTCTCTCAAGTAGAGGCGCCTGAAACGGTCGTTTCACTGTTTCACCCCTAACGCTCTTAATGTCAGATTTGTTGATTATCTGTCCAACTATTTCAGTCTCCATTCCATGAAAAAATCCTACCTTCACTAATTCTCCAAAGAATTTTTGAAATTCATTAGCTGATCTGTGAACATGAACATATTCATTCATAGATTTTTTGTAATCCTCATTGGCGTAACTAGAGTTGACTCATGGGGAGTTAACCCCCACTTTGAAAAAGGAAAATCTTTCAATTCTTTATAATTTTCTTTGGAAATTGTAACAAACAATTTTTTTTTTCAATAGAGGGGTTATGTCCCCAATATCCTCCCTCCCTTCGTTACGCCTATGGTAATGATCACCACCGTCAAGAGTTAAATCATATCTAGGTAAAAATTTATCAACTGTTTCAGCATTTAAAATTGTGAGTCTTTACCCATGAATATACTTGACAAACATTTTGGGTTACTTTCTAGAGTACACTCTCGAGTCTGACTGCTTTTTTCAGATATCTAAGTTTCATCTAGATAAATGAATTTCAAATTTGTGAGGAAGTAGTCACTGTATTTACTACAGAATCGTACTCTATTACAATTCCTTTTTATCAATTAGAAGTAATTTTATGATTTAAATGTTGTATTCATTTGATTGAAATCCAGGTGCCTTTTGACCAGTTCAAGAATGATATCCATACTATTATATTCGTTGCTTTCAATTTTGGTAAAAATAAAATTAATCAATTATTCTTTGAAGAAGTAATAAAATTGCACGAGTTTTCTTCTACTATTAATTCCAGGTTTGTAATCACTTGCCTTTTCTTTTCTTCAAAATTCTTCTAACAGTAATGGTAGAAATATGAAATACTGAAAACTTCCATCAATAAATATGCACCTTGAATAGGTAAATATCACTTCACCTGAAAAACTAGGGAAACGCGATTAATGCTAGCAGAAATATCAGCTGAAACTCTGAAAAACTTGCTGTAACACCTTGCTTGGATTTCTCAAGTTATTAGGCGAGAACTATCCTAAACCTATCTGCAATAGCTCAAGACTGAAAAAATAATCAAATTAATTTTAATCGATGTGTGTTCAAGATTAAAATAATTATTTTCGTAATTTCTTCGATCAAGATCAAGCTGATCGATATGGAAATATTCGTTTGTTTGATATAAATTAAGTAAGATATTTCACATAACTTCGCAGATATTTCTTTCAACTGAATAACGGTATTTCGATTGTCATTCATAAAGTCATCAATTTTTGGAATCTTTCTTATAATTATAGAGTCAGTTCGTGAGTTCAGATATTTTTAAAGTATATTTGAATGCTTTTCTGATATCAAGCATATTTCTTTAGATTATTATTAACAATATAATATAATAACCTTGGCGTCAGATAGAACAACTTTTTTCATGAAAAAAAATATAAACGTATTTTTTAACATGCTTTGTTTTCAAGATCCACGGAGTTTATTTTTGAAAAAAAATCAGTTTTTTATTTATAACTCTGGTATTATCACATTCATTGAAAATCAACAGAGTTTCACTAAAATGGATTTCAATTTTCGAGAAAATCGAATACAAAACAAACACTATCTGAAAAAATAAATTATTGTTCCTCATTTAGCAAAATATTTAAATGATTCAATTTATTGTCGGTGCGAAGTGTGTATTGAAAGAATTGGCTCATCATTTTGAACAATTTAGGTAGACATCTTTATTGTTTAAGTGTTTGGATAAATGTTCCTTCTGAAATGTTCGAATTTGAAAGCGTTATAATAAACTATGCTAATTTGTGTACTTTCATTTATCACTAATGAGAAAATTTTCATCCCTTATTTTCTATTTTCTCTATTTTCTATGCGAAAATCACCAAACGATATTCATGGAAATAATCTATTAATTTCAATAAAAATTCAGTGAATTAGAGACAATAATGAATAAAATTCGAACATAAGGCTCATTCTACCACTCGTAAGTTGAACTCTTGAAAGAATATCAATGTCTTCTGCACTTGTATTATAAATAACTATTTTGCGTAACGATTTGATATTGTATTTGTATGCGCCAAATTGTTTTATCCTATCTTGTGGTCGTCTAATAGTTGCTTTATCAATAAAACAAGTATTAGGTAGTATTTTTAGTGAATTCTCTAAAAAATTGTTAGTTGTCATTATGCCGAGCCTGCTTTTACACATGTAAATTTATGTGTTTTTGTTATTTTTAAAATGAGTTTTAGTATGATAGTTTGGAACATGAAAATAATATCACGTTTTTCCAACCCTTTCAGAAGAGCAGTAATGATGAATTTAAAATTAAGTTGAAATTAGACCTAGTTTCCTTTTTTTCGTAAAAGTTGGATCTGACAGGTTGAAATGTATGCATATGAGAAATAATCACTAGAATGTTGATGCCAAATTTTATGTCGACTTCCTCCATCTGTTTATTCGATTTTTTGCCCTACTTGTAGGATCTCTAAATTCGGTCCTTAACTACTTGATGGAAATTTATTATTACATAAAATACTAAGAAACAGTTCCCACCAATATTTGAGGTAGTAATCTTGTTGTATTTCGTTTGATAATAAATTTTCATAAAGTAAGGACTGAATTCATTAAATAGATTCTCATGGTACTATATGCATTGTTGGCGAATGGATTAAATCTAAATATACACAATAATGAAATATTTTGTAATTGATAATGATATTAATATTTTTGAGCTGAAACACTTATATTCAATTAGATATTGTGAACAAGACAATGTGATCTTTAGTAAATGCAGCAAATCTGCAACCAGAAGTACCGGAATGTAATAATTATCCAATAGCCTTTATAATTCATTAAAATAATAATGAACCACCCAAGGACTGTGGAATGTAAATGTTACTTTTACTGCGCTAGTGAAAGGAATAAACGAATCAGTTCAATCCGGGCAGAACGAGAACATATTAAACTCGTTTTGATTTCAAGCAACCGTTCAAGAACATGACTTTTTCTTATTCGAATCAATAAGTGAGCCTGGAATTGTGATGAAATTATGTCACATTTCGCATTCAAAATTCTGATTCATTTGGAAATGAATAATAAATGCAGTTAAAATGAAAACATTATACCTACGCACGATGTCTCATGTCTTATCGATCATAGTACAACTGCTGATACATACTAGATAACTAGAAGTCAAAATTATTTGTTTAATTCTTAATTTCCTTTCAATTGGTATCTGAATTTATATAAAGTAACTCGCATTTTTTTTAACTATATGTTGAATGTGCTGATCCCACTGCATTTTAGCGTCTATTATTATGTCTAAATATTTTATAGAGTTCGTCTTAGGAATCCCTAAGGTCCTCAGGTCTCAATTTGTCCGGATGTCCCATTATGGTAGACATGTTTTCTACGAAGTGAAGGGTAGATATTTTGTATTGCTAGCATTCAAAGTGAGTTTGTTAGCTTGAAACCAAGCTTGTATTTTTTGTACTTCCATTTCCTTCAGTTCGCCCCATGTGGATGCTCTATAATGTATTGCTGTATCGTCTGCAAAACTTATCATAGTATCATGACTGTTGAATTTCAGCAAGCCATTGATGTAGATCAAGAATAAAAGAGGGCCGATAACTGTGCCCTGGGTAACTCCATAAGTAGATGTCCGTGGAGTGCTTTTGCTTCCGTTTATTTCCACTATTTGCTGTTCTCAGTATCAGGTTACATTTCGACTGATTCAATTCGATATATAATGAATTTCCATCATATAGGGACCGAATTCATTAAATATATCGGTATTGATTCGAACATAATCCATATAAAACTATTTTTACTGACCTAATCATAAATCGATTTGATTCCTCGCATATCGTTTTTTGAAACATAACTTTAATATTAATAAAAGAAGATAAAATGAAACACTTGACTTGACGTTTCACAAATTGTGAAATGTCAAGTCAAGTATTATATTTTATCTTCTTTTATGAATATTAATCATAAATTGTATTTTTGAGTTATTTCCTTTCATTCCGTCTCAATGTTTGTATTTTGAGCCGGGAATGGTTTGAAAAGATAAAGTTCAACGCACTGATGATGAATTTATGTAGGTCTTTCAGGCCAAAACACGATGAATTCCAAACTTTGCAGGGTAGGTTTGGATTTCGAATGCCACGGTTTATGTTTGTTAATGCGCATTATATGACTGGGAGTTCCGTAAATATAGCCTTTCGAAATGTGGGTTTGCTATTCATGTCACAATTGCAAATTCAATCGAAATGAATATTCGCATTTGTATGTAAAAAAAATCTCAAGCTTCGTGCGAAATTTTATATTGGTTGCATGACCATAAGGAAATTCAAAGAGGATTTTGAAAAAAATAATCATTGTTGCTCAATAACGATATCCATCGTGATTTGAGAGCACATCTAATCAATTCCCATAAAAAATCCATTTCATTATATGTTTTACGAATCTCAATGACGTCAACATTTTCACGGTTATTAGAAACTTTCAGCTACACAATTTGTACATTATTTCCAGGGGAGTTGTTTTGCGCCTGATTTGAAGAATGTTATTTTAAGCAATTCATGTTTTTATTCTAAAAGTAATTATGAAACAATCGACAAGATTATTTCTTCCGTATATACAGGGTGTTTCAAGTTCGACGGCCTATTACACGTTTCTGGAGAACGGGGCCGATTTGAAAGCTGAAAATTCGGAATATGACATTATTCATGATGCCCTATTCAGCTAAAATATTTTCGAAGTTCCGGCACTTCCGGTTATGCAAGAATTAAAAAAAAATTCAAAAAAAGACTTTTTTTTTCATTTTATGTCTCAGATATTATCAAGATTTCCATTCTCAATTACTCTTCGCTAAAATCATTACCTTAGTCCTCATAGTTTTCAAAATATTAAGAAAAAACTGTGAAAAAGAGAATTTTCATAGTCACTATTACGTGAATTGTTTTTACTGTGAATATCCTATGCGTATACCGAGAATAACATGATTTGTGTTAAGAAAAATTTACTCAAAATAAGTTATAAGGAATGAATACCTAACTTAACACAAATAAATGAATAAATGAAACATTTCAAATGAATAACAGATGTTGCTCGTAAGGACCACCGTTTTGCTCGATACACATAATCATGTTCGGATTATTACGGATCTTATTGCATGCAACTTCGACACGTTGTAAAAGAATTTCCTCACTACCTATTTCAGATGACTACACTAAGGATTTCGAATATCCCCCAACGAAATAATCGACAGGATTGAAATCCGGTTATCTAGCAAGCAAGGTATGCTGTCCACCACTGCCTATCCACATATTTGGAAAGTTCTGGTCCAAAAAGTTCTTGAAGGTAACTCTAAAATGAGGTGGAGCCCCTTCATGATTAAAATACATCCCTGCAATGTCCATATAATCGAGTAATGCAGGTAGATGATTTTGAAGAAAATCACCCGTAAGCTGTCTTGGTAGGATGTGTGGCCCAATCAATCGATTCTTATAAACTCCACACCATACGTTCTTTGAAAATTCGTGTTGGGATTTGGTGTACCTGATTGCATGAGGATTTTCTTCAGCCCACTCATGCGAAATCCACAGATTGAAGACGCCATCTCTCGTGAAAATGGCTTCATCAGTAAATAAAATTCTATTGATTATTCTTTCATTTCTTAAAATCCACCGACTAAAATGAATTCTATTAATTTCATCACCTGACATCAATCGTTGTATTTTCTGGAGATGAAAAGGGTAATAGTAATTTACGTAACAAGTCCGGAAAATAGGGTTTTTTTGGACGAATAGACAATATTCCAGGACGAGCGTAAGCGAGTCCTGGAAGTCTGTGAGTCCAAAAAAACCATTTTCGGGCGTGTTGCGTACAATATTTTTTCGGCAACCATGTAAAATAACACTATCGCTGCTGCTTTCCATATTTTATTGCGATTGCGATCAAAAAACATGCAAATTTTTGTCAACTAATTTCATATGAACTGTCAGCCGTTATCTCGGTTGCTATGGATTCTATGATTCTTTTCCGGCCTAGTCCGGGAAGTACGTACTTTCCGGACTAGGCCGGGAAATGCTACTTTCTCAGAAAAAAAGCGTCCAGGAAGTGAGCACTTCTCGGACGGTTGCCGAAAATAGTAATTTACGTAACAAGTCCGGAAAATAGGGTTTTTTTGGACGAATAGACAAAATTCCAGGACGAGCGTAAGCGAGTCCTGGAAGTCTGTGAGTCCAAAAAAAACCATTTTCGGGCGTGTTGCGTACAATATTTTTTCGGCAACCATCTAAAATAACACTATCGCTGCTGCTTTCCATATTTTATTGCGATTGCGATCAAAAAACATGCAAATTTTTGTCAACTAATTTCATATGAACTGTCAGCCGTTATCTCGGTTGCTATGGGTTCTATGATTCCGGGAAGTACGTACTTTCCGGACTAGGCCGGGAAATGCTACTTTCTCAGAGAAAAAGCGTCCGGGAAGTGAGCATTTCCCGGACGGTTGCCGAAAAAGGTTATTTTTCTTTAATCTACTCCATACAGTCACATGCGGCACGTTCAGAGCATGAGCAATCCTTCTAGTGCTATTTTCTGGATGTGTCTTTATCACTTCAAGAATTTCTTCATCGATATTGAGGTTCCTTCTTTCTTCAATTTTGATGATGGAAACTGGCCATTTTCACGAATATAATTGAAAACTGATGAAAAGGTTTTGTGATGTGGTAACCTTCTATAAGGGAATCTTGATTGGCATTCCCTTACAGCCGCTCTACCATTACCGTCACAATAACTATACACTAACAACATATCAGCATATTCTTTGATTCAAGAATTTATTATTATCCGACTTTTGCCTATACGCGTAGGATTTCTCCTCGCCGTCGGCTTCTCACTCCTCGCTAAGAGGAACATTCACTCAATCCCAGATATTTAAAATATCAGAAGGGTAGAGCTCGGTCGTGTCCGGTCCTTGTGGTCCCCCTGGTTGTCGTCGAACTTCTGGTCCTCTTACACGCGATCCTTGGACCTGTCCTTCGCTTCCTAGGAATTTTCTCACCGTCCTTGCAGTACCTAAAAGAACAGCTTTTTGCATTACATTACATATATACTCACTAAGCCCTAGTTGCTTTATATTTCTCTTGAGATTTTTGGGTACTATTCCTGTTGTTGAGATGATAATTGGAATAGTTCTCGTTGATATCATTCCCCACTGGCGCTTTATCTGAAATTCGAGGTCCCTATATTTTGAAATTTTTTCGACCTCTTTTTGACGCATGTTGTTGTTATTAGGTATTGCTACGTCGATGAGTATAGCTGCCTTTTGATGTTTATCAACTAGCAATATATCTGGCCTGTTGTGAGGGACTGTTTTATCAGTCAAAACTGTACGATCCCAGTACAGTTTATAGCGTTCGTTTTCCAGGATGGTCTCCGGTCGGTACTTGTAGTATGGTACTTTTTCAGATTGAATTAGTGTTAATTTAGTTGCCATTTCTTGGTGTAATATCTTCCCTACTGCATCGTGTCTCTCTTTATATTCATTTCCTGCAAACATCTGACATCCACCCGTGATATGTTGTATTGTCTCATTTGTTGGACACCCATATCGGCATCGATCGTCGGTAATAGTTCGATCCTTTATGATATGCCTGCAGTAATTTCTAGTTGAGATCACTTGATCTTGGATGGCTAAAAGAAAACCTTCTGTTTCTGGGTACATTGCACCTGATGTGAGCCAATAGTTCGACGCTTCAATGTCGACATGATCCTGGTTCACCTCGTTGAAATGTCTTCCATGCAGGGGCTTCTCTCTCCATCTATCCAGTTTTTCTTGGTTTGTCTGGTGGTTGTATGAAAATTGCTCCTTGTGAAGTTGTAAAGGTGTAGATTCGTCTGCTTCACACAGTATTTTGTAGAACTCTGATGTACTTGCTTGATCTCTGAAGTATTCCCGTAGGCTTTCTATCTGCCCACTAGCAAGTTCCATGATGTCCGTAAGACCCCTGCCTCCTTTATTTCTCGGCAGTGTAGTCCTCTCAATGCTGCTTTTCGGATGGTGCTTGTTTGCTTTTGTCATCAACGTTCTCATTTTACGTTGCAAGTTTTCGATGTCTGTTTTGCTCCATGGAACTATACCGAATGAGTATGTTAGAATTGAACATGCATATGTGTTGATGGCTCTCGTCATGTTCCTGCTGTTGAGGTTTGTTTTTAAGATTTTTTTGGTTCTCCTAATGAACTCAGTCGTTAAGTCTTGCTTCATTCTTTGGTGGTTGATTCGTCGATTCTGTTTCACTCCAAGATATTTATAAAGATCATCCGACTTCATTGATTCTATTTGCTGTCCATTTGCGAGAGTGATCGGTTCATCTTGTATTCTTCCTCTCACTACGCTGAGAGTACGACATTTGTCCAATCCGAATTCCATACCTACATCTTTCGAAAAATGTTCCACTAGTTTGACCATAATTTCTAGGTGGTTCTTATTGCCTGTTATCAGTTTCAAATCATCCATGTACAGCAAATGATTAAGGGTGGTGGTATTATTATTTCCTTTAATGTTGAAACCCTTTTCAGTAGCGTTTAGCTGTTTAGAGAGTGGGTTCAGCGCCAAGCAGAACCATAAAGGGCTCAAGGAGTCACCTTGGAAAATTCCCTTCTTAATTGGAATCAGTTTGGTTTTTATGTTTGCCGTGGATAGCTCGATGTTCGTTTTCCAATTGTCCATTGCAAGCTTTAGAAAATTGGTTATAATTGGATCGATCTTGTATATCTCCAAAATTTTCTTCAGCCAGCCATGTGGAAGTGAATCGAAAGCCTTCTTATAATCAAAATAAGTCATGAAAAGGTTTCTATGTTTCTTGAAGGCTTGGTTGCATATGATGGAATCTATTACCAGCTGTTCCTTCGATCCTTGTGCATTCTTGGAACATCCTTTCTGCTGTGTTGTTATTATTTTATTTTTCTCACAATGTTTGTAGATACGAGATGCTAAACATGATGTGATGATTTTGTATATTGTTGGTAGGCATGTTATAGGTCTATATTTTGATGGATCCATAGTGTTTTGAAAATCCTTCGGTATTAGGTAAGTGATACCTGTTGTTAAAAATGTTGGCATTTCTGTTGGATTATGTATTATGTTATTTATATATTCGACTAGCCTGCCGTGCAGACACCAAAACTTCTTCAACCAGAAGTTGTGAATTCCATCTGGGCCTGGAGATTTCCAATTGTGAGTGTTCTTCAATATTTCCTGTATTTCTTCAGACGTTATTACACTATGTGGCATACTTTCTATGGTCTCACATGATTTCTCCTCTCTTCTTATCCAACATGCTTTGGAGTTAAAAGGAGTTGGTGTTGACAGTTGATCGGTCCAAAAACTCTCCATATCTTCGGCGCTTGGAGGACTCACTAATTTAGTTGACGTTTGTTCATTAAGCATTCTATAAAAGTTCTTTTCGGAGTTTTCAAAAATCATATTTTCATGTTTTCGTTTATAGCTCTCATTGTATCTTCTCAGTCGTTCAGAGTATACACTTAATTTTTGTTTGAGTGTATCTAGAGTTTCTTGAGCACTTTCATTGTTGGCGTCGTAGTTTGCATGTCGCCTATGGCGATCCATAATTGCATCCACTATTTTCTGTAGTTTTCTCGACGGAGAACCTTTTTTAAATTGTGTTAACCTTCCTATATCTTGTCGGAGGCTATGTACTTTTGCTTCTAGCCTATTTTGCCAATGTGGTTTGTTATGCTGTTTTTTCTGTGCTGGTTGCTCACTTCTAGGTTTTGGCTTCACACCGAGTACTGCTGATATTGTAGAGGCTGCACAGTAGGTAATTAAATGCAATGACTCTAGGTTTTGGTCATTCGAAAAAAACGGTGGAATTATCTCTTTGTTCATTATGTGCAGAATATGTGATAGTTTTTTCGATGTCTTCAGTCTAGGAAGAATTGGTCGCTTAAGAGGATCAGTACCCTCGAATTCTATGAAATATCTATTCATTGTAACAGATAATTGCTCTAATAGATCTCTTCGACTTTCTTCTCGGTTTTCGATAGTCGCAGTTTGTATATTCCGCCATTGCTCATCTCTTACTAGTGGCAAATCTCCGCTGTTTTGTTCCTCAGTATTAATTTGTGCATTGATGTTGTGTTGGTTTTCAGCACAATCGTAGTTTTCTTCAATTGTCACTTCGTTGTTAGTGAGGTTCCTATTCTGTAGCCTCAGTTGGACTTCATTTTTTATGGTGTTAAGTCTCTCATCGGGTACAAGTTTATTTCTCAATATGACCCGGTATTGGTCGGCTACTCTTTGTTCAGAAACTTGAAGTTCGGGATAGTTTCTGTGGAATTCTGCAAACAGCTTTTGCCGGTAGCCTATTTTATCCTCTTCCATATTAGTTACTTCATAGTATATGCGCATGATCGTTTCATTTATCGAACTTGTCCATTTCATGCGTCTTCTTGGTAGACCTGCTTGGGTGAGTGCTGGTTGGGGATCCTGCGCAGCACCTTCAGCGGTCGGAGAAACTCGTGTTATTCTTCTCCTAGAATGTTGAGATTGTGGAGGCGTAGCATTTTGTTCGACAGACGCCCGTCTCCTTAGCACTCTGTCACCGACGTCCCGCATACTGTCATGTCCAGCGCCGGCTCCAGACACGCCCTGACGAACCTCAGGCAGCGGCTCTATATTTCGATTCCTTAAATTCACCATCATTCATGGGTTCCTCCGTGTCGTGGGGGAGACGGCCTTTGATCGCTTTTTACGATCCGCAGAGCTACGGTGGGAGAATTCTTGAGCTGCTTTCCACACGGCTTCGTCCGTTACCCTGGACAGGGACCCTTCGACAGGTTACAGCTTCCCGGGTCAGGGAGCTCCTGGAATCTGCGGTGGGCAGGAGTCGATTCAACTCTCCTGATAGGTGAATCGCTAGGGATTTCCTACCGCTACCCTAATTATTATTATTATTATTATTATTATTATTATTTATTTATATATTTACTTTGGAAGAATTGAAGGTAGAAATTGTGGCCAGCAGAAATGATTTGATGTGTGCTATCGCTGCTTTGGAGAACAAAGTATCGCTAAAATTGGATGAATTGAATAACAAAGTGACGCTTCTGGAGAAAGAAAATGTGGAGCTGAAAAGTAAAGTAGAGAATTTGGAACGTGTTAACAAGAAAAATAATATAATAGTGTTTGGAATACCGAGTACCAAAGAGGCGATTGCAGAAGGACACTCTCTGGAAGAGTTGAATAATATTTTGACTACTAATATCCAACAATCAGATATAAGCGACATATATCCTTTAGGAAGAGGGCCCAACAGTCCTCTTAAGGTAGAGTTTATATCTTTTATCAAGAAGAAAGAAATTTTCAAAAATATAAGTAAACTCAAAGGAACTACAGTGAGCATTTCACATGATTATACTCCCCAGCAAAGAGAAGAACAAAAGAAGCTGAGATCATATCAAAAGAGTATTCAACAAGAATCCCAGGATCGCTGTGTTATTAAAGGAAATAAATTGATGATTGGAGAAAAAACTTATACAATAGCAGATTTGAAGAATTTACAATTGGTGAATAAGCATACTGGGAATATTAGTGTATTGTCTAATACAAACACGGAGAAACCTAACAATTCAATTGGTCAGCAACAGTCCAAAACTTCATCAAAAGGTCATATTACCTCCGCTAACACCCAAGCATCTCAATCTCTGACTATAAGCAAGGCAGGAAATATGGGTACCAGATCTCGACCAAAACATACATCCAAGTAAGTGTAATCAACAAATTTATGCTTATTATAATTACATTTCCTTTACAATAATTCAAAATAATTAGAAAAATCAAAGCAAACAAAAATCACTCAATTAAAAATCAAAAAAAAAAAAAAAAGTAATAGTTAATTAGATAGACAGTATGGATCCCCTTATCAGAGATATAGAAGAGGTCTTACCCAACAACATTATAGTTGATAATTTAGCAGGATTAAATGCGCAATCAATGGATCAAGCCATAAAGATTCTACATATGAATATACGCAGTATTCGCAAAAATGGTGACGAATTCTTTTTGATGCTCGAACAAACTACAGAAAAATTTGATATTTTGGTCTTAACAGAAACTTTTACAGTCGATGACCTGTATATGTTCAGAAAACCAGGTTATAATTTGGCCTACAGCAATGGTGGCATCAACAAAAATGATGGAGTCATTGTGTATATAAATGATGAACTAGATGCAACCCATGAAATAGTAAACATTGATCAGTTGAAAGCTATTGAAATTAAATTCATCAGAAACAAAGAATCATTTCTCCTAACGGCAATATATAGGCCACCATGTACCAGTGTAATAGACTTCAACGGGGCAATGGAGAGATATTTAAAAACCATGAAAAACAGGTATACATATCACATTATTGTAGGCGACATGAATATAGATACTCTTTCCCATACAGAATTTACGGATGAATATAAAAACATGTTATCGATGTACAATTATATATCGTATATTAATAGTTATACAAGACCAATTAGTGAAACATGCCTGGACCACTTTTATGTAAAGATAGGAAAGAAAATTCTCGAAAATGTCATATCATCCTTCGTAATTAGAGAAGGAATCACAGATCACTTTCCCATTGCCTTGTTCATCAAAACTAAATCACTCGATCAGAAACATCATCGAAAATATACAACTAGAGTAATAAACTATCATTCATTACGTACGGATCTGAAAAACGAAAACTGGGATGTAATTTATACAGCTCATGATTCAAATAAAGATGTTGACAATTTCTTAAAAAAATTAATTTATTATATTGATAAGAATACATCTGTATACAATAAACATAAATCTCCTAGAAAAAAATGGATTACACCAAAAATATTAAAAGAAGTATCGGCAAAGAATAAACTTTACTTAGAGATCTTAAAGAAACCCACTGATGTTGTGCTGAAGTCAAGATATAATACATTAAAAATTAATTTGCGCAAGGCAATAAACCTTTCTAAAAAAGAACATCTCGCATCATATATACAGAATAATAGATCTTCAGCCAAGGCGTTGTGGAGCTTCGTGGATGACATCTGTGGTGGACCTGAAAAAAAGAAGAAAGATATAAAAAAAAATAATTTTAGAAAATGGAGAAATAATAGAAAACAAGAATAGAATATCTAATCTGTTTAATGAACGATATAGTCTTTTAGGAGAAAAATATGCTAATAAAATAATTCCTCCAAAAAATTTTATAGATAGAGATAATTTTGTAGATAAAACGATATTCTTACACCCTACTGATAGATTAGAGGTTGAAAAGATTATTAATGGTCTCAAAAATGGAAAATCCGCTGGTAATGATGGTATAAAGGCTGAAACACTGAAGGAAATCTGCAAAGAAATTTCAGACCCTCTGTCACAACTAATTAACAACTGCATCTCAAGCGGATGCTTTCCCAACATACTAAAAACAGGTGTCATCAAACCACTTTATAAGAGTGGCTCTACATTCAAAATGGAGAATTATAGACCTGTTACAATAATATCCAACATTGCGAAAATATTTGAGAAGATAATAGCAAATAGAGTTGAGTCATTCTTGGAAAAAAATAATATTATCTCGGATTGTCAGTTCGGATTCCGTCCCAAGAGGAGTACTGAGGATGCAATTAAAAAGTTGACAAATCATATTTACGGCAGCTTAGACAGAAAACTCCCATGCTTAAGTCTATTCATTGATCTCTGTAAGGCATTCGACACTGTGTGTCATGAAACTTTATTACATAAGCTTTATCGGTATGGCTTGAGAGGAATATGCTACGATCTATTAAAGGACTATTTATACAACCGGGAACAATATGTCGATTTGAATGGCGTCAAGAGTGAAAAAAGGAATATTACATATGGGGTGCCCCAAGGTACTGTTCTGGGTCCCATATTGTTCAACATTTATTTGAATTCCCTGTTAAGTTTGGAGTTGCAAGGCGAAATTATTTGTTATGCAGACGATGCAGCGATATTTTATAGCTCGAGTTCGTGGTTTGAACTGAAGAACAAGGCAGAACAAGATTTGCATCAGATACAACAGTGGTTCAGATATAACAAACTAACATTAAATGTAGCCAAAACAAAATACTTGACGTTTAGCTCCTACTCCTCCGGTATTCCTAATATGGGACCCTTGAGAGAAGCCAATGGAGTAGAGATCGAAGAAGCAGATCATATTAAGTACCTAGGAATAATCATAGACCGTCACCTAAAATGGGATCTTCAAGTGGACAATGTAGTACGAAAGATACGATTCATGCTGGGCCGTTTTAGAAGGATGGCTGAAATTTTGGACTTCAAGCAAATGAAGACTCTCTATCACGCATTAATTGAGTCCCATCTATCGTACGGCATTCTGGGTTGGGGTGCAGCATATGATTGCCACCTCAACAGGCTGAAAATAATACAAAAATCATTCTTAAAAATTATCCTAAGAAAAAGCAGAACGTACAGCAGTGAATGGACGTATAAAGAAGCGGAAGTTATGGATCTGGCACAACTATATGCATTTAAGACTCTGATGGATAATCATAAAAATAAAAATGATATAACACACTCTACTCATACATATCCCACGAGAATAAAAGGTACTCGTCCCACTACTATAAGAGCTGAAAAGACAATTGGCCAAAGATGCAACCAATACTTGGCTCCAAGAATATTCAGCATTCTACCTGAAGATATAAGGAATATCCAAAATTGTTATCAGTTTAAATACAAGCTAAAAATATGGATAAAAAACACCGAAAGAACACTGCTCTACAATATTATAAACTCTAAATAAATAATAAAATAAATGTGTGTATATATGTATGTATATATATATATATATATATATATGTATATGTGTGTATATATTACTTACCCGAATCTTGACCAACTACTCGATAACTGAGAATTTACCCGAATTGTGACATAATACACGGATGTGGATATGGATCACCGAATTGCGACACTGAACCTGAATTGGACTATTCACACTGGATTGAGAAAAGACCGAAAATGGAATGATACTCTGCATCTACTTACCTACACATTAAGGCTAATGTAAAATTTTGTAATATTTGTGATTTTACTCACAGAAAACCATTTTACTTGGTTTTCTCCATTTTTTGAATATTCATTAGTCCCTCATATGTATGTTTATGTATATGTAAACTTTGACGATGAATATATATTATGAGGGATTATTATGTTGGGTTTTAATATCGAGAACAAACCACAATACCTCAAAAAAATGTCTGTACCAGTTGCAGTTGTCAAATTTAATGTCATAGATATTGTTGTAGCCTACTCGAATAAACTCTTGGGGGATGTGATGCAAAATAATTCCTCAAAATTTTATTATTCGATGAAAAATTGTCAGGATATACATCTGATTGAATATTGTATGTATTCAATTAGCGGAACAAGAAATGTTTACAATTTAATCTCAATGTTCGATATTTTCACTATTGAACTCAATTTTTGGCCGAAATTGTTAATTGTTAATTGAATTAAATCCACTGAAATCCATTGAAAAATTTCCACTATACAGGGTGATCATAGCTTGTGAAAAGTCCCAAATTTTTCTAACACGAACCTGATTTTTTCGATCAGTTTGAAGATTAATCGATGGACCTAATAGAGTGAAATATATGTTCCAAATATCGATCAAATCTACTGGGTGGTTCAAAAGTTATAAGGGATTGAAAATATTGGTGAATTCATAAACCATCGTGTATTTTGCTTATGGGACCTAATAATTATAATTTTGGACAGTGTGAGTTCAGTTTAGTCAATTGAATTCTTAAGTTCTCACTGTGTTTTATCATAGTATAAGGAAAGGATAGTAAGCCAGTGTAGTGCTTTTTTCGATTTTGTTGATGTTGAGCGCCATCTAGTTGCACTCACGTTAAGCCTCGAATTTTACTGTCAAAAAATTGTTCCGTAAAGTGGAGCCCTCTGAAAGAAATGGTGTTATTTTGAAGAACTAAAATATTTGAAATAGAGTGGTCAGAAGATTTCTATATTTTGATATTTTTTCTGCTCTACAATAAGAATTTACGCCAGTGGCGTGTATTTGTGATAAACAAGTACAATGCTACAAGTTATCATGAAATCACTAATCAGGTCCAGTCGTCATGAAATGATATCTATAGGTTTTTTCAGGATTTATGAATGGAATAAACTCCATTTTCCGGGATATCGATATTGCAATTGAATGTATTTGAAGAATATTCGATTGATATTGTTTTGTTATAGATTGAGTGAGAATAGGTAAAGTTTCTATCAACATTAATTTCCTAATGTCGTAAGTTCCAATGAAATTTCTCAAAGGCTATATTTAGCATTTGACAGTTGCTTTCGATCATTTTTTCCCAACCTTTTACGATTCTTAGAGTTATGTATTTTATTATTCGACTGTAATAATATTTTTTTTGCCTTGTGATATATGCAATCTCTTCTGAATATTCCTCAGCTGAGTGTTACGGAGGTTCAGCGTTCTCCTCATCTCCTTTATAACATTTCTCAATTTTTCATTTTCTTTTTTTAAATAATCAATGTTTTTCTCTTTCCCCATATGGCTACATGGAAGATTCAGAAGGTCTTCCAACCATGATTGATCTTCATCTTTGCTAGGGGACTTATGATGAGATGAGTCCTCTACGTCCACAGGAAAACATGGATTAATGTTCGATGGGACAGCATATGTTTTGATTACTTTATTCTTATCGAACGGTTCCATTGAATCATCCGAATATTCTTGGTCAGAACAGTCTTCCTTAACATAGGGTATTGGCTCCGCATGAGACGGCAAATTTTATGTTGCCTTAAACTCGTCATTGAAATGATTGCTACAAATCCTCTTAGATTTCAAAGATTCCTCACTAACATCAGCCAAGGCAGCATTACCTGAAATAATAAACAATGAAACAAACATTCCGTGCATTAACATTACACAAGTATTTGATGGTAGTATAACACTAAATGTCATCTAATCAAAAATAATCGAAAGGCTTATCTGGAATTATTAAACTAAATTGAAATTGAAAAAAAAAGGTCACTGATATTTGTTGTATATTGAATAACTTGACAAAAAAATTTCAAGAAATGTATGCTCATATTCATTCCATGGAATTGAGAGATTAACCATAATAAAAAAGAAAAGTAAAAGTACTATTAATGGAAGTGAGAGTCTGGAGAGGACTGAAGTCATAGAATTTAATACAGACGGGATAATAATGTTATATTGTTACAATTATCGGAGCATATACGGAATTTTTAATGAAGTGTTTTTTTTTTCGGGTAGCTTTTATGGAAAAATTTGCACTGCTTTGATAGGACTACTTCAAACAAACCTCAAACTGTATTTTAATAGCCACAACTGCTATCTTCAAGCTCTTTTTCATAATTTTTCAAGTAAAGCAAAAAAATTGGGAGAAATTATACCGTATAGAATATTTATGTTCACCAATTTCCATATCATATTTCAAAGGTAGTTGAAAAGATTATTCATATATAAATTGAATATCCACACGTAAATAAAACAAACAGAAGAGAAGACAAATTAGGTAAATATTGCCAGCCAAAATTATCCAGTGGCGTAAATATAGGGGAGCGATCTGATACTTTTTCTATTCTAATTCTACTCCACTGACTTTTGTTCGAGAAAATTATTTCATTTCTGAAGTTTTACTAAAAAAGGGTTCTATTTTATTGCGCATCTGAAATAGCTTCTGGATGTTTCAAGTATTATTTTTTTTTTTTAATTATCCAATCAGTTTGTTGATTCCTCAGAGGAATGCAAAATATACGAGAAACAATTTCATTTTTCATTTCACGATTTCTTTCTTATCCTTCTCAAGAAATATAAGAATAGGCAAAAACAGCAAAACCATTATTTCTGGTATTTACCCTTATTCTTATAACAAGAAAGGTGAAAATAGCATATTTACCCAAGTACATGTTAAATTCTATAGAAAAACTACCGCTCAATTGAGAGTGAGCAAAATAGGTACCAAATGGTATTTTATGATCCGGTCCTAGGGTCGTAATGCGTTCAATAATCCTTCTGACCTTGTAATAAAAGAAATTGGAGGTACACAAGAAAACGCTCAAAAGATAGAAGTGTCTAACGACAAGAGATGTAATAAACCATAACAGGCACTTTGAAAATTTGCCGCCTGGCATTTCCTTATCATTTTAAGATAAATATAGTTAGTATGTTTCAGGATATACTAAAATACAAATTCAATTTAATGCATCCTCAAACCCCAAAACAATTTTCATTGAAAAAATTGCATAAAAAAATCATCCAAGTAGACTAGCAGTATCATTCATTATCGCTCATTGTTCCAAATTATCGAGGAAATTAATACCGATCATCCAAAGCGGAGCTAATTTTCGAGACTAATTCTCAATCAAAAACCTCATTTTGGAAATCCATAAATAATTTTCATTACATGACAACGTTCAAAATACAATTATAGATCCTTATGTAGACGCAGTAATCCTACGCTGGGACACAGCAATACAATCTAAATGCCATAAATAAATTCATTCTCATTACAGGTATACATATACAAAAAGAATGATCGAGCGGATTTTGAGAACATTTAATCCTCCAAGAATACACTTCGTCCTCAATTCTATGAATGATTCAAAACACTTTGTTTTTCTGATTCAGTTTAGTTAGAGGAGGATGTGTGTACATTTCAAGACCCCAGGTTTAAAAGAATAGAAAGATTCGTCGGTTCTCAATTCAGAATAAAAAAATTTTTGACCACTGAAATAGAGAAATGTCTAAAAATCACAATGCATAGGGATCAGAAAAGCAAGGTTTCAAATGAAAAAACTTTGCAAACGATTTAAAAGACGGCATTACATTTCGAATGTGGAATCTTATATTATTATTTTTAGAACTCTTTATTGCTAAATTCATATGTTTGAATCTTATATTCAATTTTTATATTTTTTTCATTGATAATATCCCAATTCTATTCATATTTCTTCGGATGAAATCACTTCCTACTATTATATGAATAATTTTAATTCAATTGAATCTATCAATTTGTTTTAATTATTCCTGAATAGAGAGTTAAGTGATCATTCAAACTTTTATCGTAATGCAAAACGCAATTATTCGAATAAATATTCAATGAATATTCGAATATTCAAATGTAGTGGTAACTTAATAATAACATAAAAATTGTTGGCAATTTCATGCGACCCCTTTTCAACCACGCCACTGAATGAATTATCGTATTATTTCTGCGCCATCTATAGCTCATGATTCAGCGCCATCTATTATCGAGTTACTTCTCCATTTTGGGTAGTCAATAGTGTTCGATATATGCAACCCGTAAAACACCTGTTCCAACAACAGTAGCGACTCCAAGTGACCAGTTCCTTGACGTCAAACGACGGTTGGCTTACTTATCCATTCCTTATACTATGGTTTTATTAAATAACTGTAGAAATCTCATCCTTCTAACGCCATCTCGAGGAACCCGATCGAACGTATACAACGCCAGATACCATAGACCTATAATAAGATATACCTATACATTATATTATTCTATGTATATGCGAGATGGAGGTAATAAAGACCATCTATTGGAAAAATAATGGATTCCTTTTTACCACTAAACTTTGCCATATGAAAGGACATGTAATTTTAACAAAAAACCATTATGGGCAATAAACCCATTTTGATTTTTCAAGGATTATTCAAAAGCTGTATGTCTATTGATATGGTTCACTAACCCTTTACTGTGCAATGTAGCATATATGCTACGCAAGCCTATGTATTCCTTTTTTTCGAATAAGAGTCATGTTCATATAAATCGTAAAGAATACTTCTCTTGTGAACTCTTATTGTACGATGATTCATGAGTGAATTCATAGATGGCAATTCACATAAGAATTTGAAACGGTTACTAAGCAAGGCCGGCGTCGTTAAACATCCCATATACAGTTGATCCAAGGTTTATAGACTCAGACAGGTTGTCTCGTAACTTTCAACCAATCAGCGTCAACCATTCGTGACGTCACTCGGTTTACACATTCAAATAAATAACATTTGATTGTAATGAAATCGTGGATTTTCACGGATTTTCTTATTAGTTTGATCGCGTATATCGTTTGTAGCCTATCTTAAATAGTCTTTAATATCTTCAATCATAAAATAGCTACGATAAAATGTCTGTCAATGATGATACAGACACTCTATAGATCTTGACGACACCGGATGACGCGTTACCCCACTCTTCAATCCAAGTTACGAGATAACCTGTGTAATCTACAGACCTTGCAGTTGATCATGAAATATTGTTTCCAGTAAGTATGGGGAGAGCATTCGATTTATTCAGGAGCTATCTGAAAAGACGAAAAGGGAAAGTTTCAAGTAGAGAAGACACAATTACGTGGAGTGGCTCAGGGGACAATTTTGGGCCCCATCCCTTTTCTGCTTTATATGTATGATCTATTTGTCTTAAAGTCAAGCAATTGAATTGTCAGTTTTGCTGATGACTCAGTGGTCTACTTTACCGCACCGACGTGGAACCAATTAGAGCTTAAGTCTGAAGAAAAATTTGCCGAGATAATAGAATTTTTAGATAGAAAAAAGTTGACAGTTAACATGGATAAAACTAAATGTAAGTCATTTACGGCATTTATTGGAACTGAAAAACCCCCATTTGATACGTTATGCATAAAAACTGACGGATCTTGATTTTAAATAAAGAATACATAACATATTGAATATTTAAGGAATAATGATAATATATTGAATATTTAGGAATAATGATGGACTGCTATCTACGATAAAGCTGCCATAAATGTTGGAACATCGACCGGGACAAGAAAATAGGACTCATTCATTCAGGCATATCCACTGAAATAAATCATAAAGAACAAAAAAATATATACTCGCAATAAAAACAACATAAAGTCCCAACAATAAACAAGAAGATAGGTATCCTTTTTTTAGGCTTGAGCCTCGGTGCCATTTTTCCTAGACCATTTATATATTTCGAAGTTTTGACCTTTTCAAGTAATTTTTCCTAACGTGAAACCTTTCCCATTTAAATATCCAACAGTTTCTTCTAGTAGATTTCATTAAGGAACATCATTCAAAACCATTCATGCAAATATATCGAATGTTGTCATTGGCCGAGTCGATTATATTCGAGATATCGGATGTTGCGAAAAAAATCTCTGACGTCACTTATTATATTATTTAGTTCTTTGTAGAGTTGTCTTGTTTGGTTCCCAAAATATTTATTTATTAATCTTCCATTCAACTCTTTCTCAGTATCCTCTCAATTAATTTTTACTTTAATAACAGTATTTAATGATTTTTCAATCCTTTCAATCAGAATAAGCTGGGTGAGCAGAACAACGAACAAGGAGGTATTGAGAAGAATGGGAAAGGAGAAGGAAATAGTCGACTCAGTCAAAATCCGAAAATTGCAGTATCTGGGCCACGTGATGAGAGGGGAGAGGTATACGCTGTTGCAAACTTTTATACAAGGAAAAATACAGGGTAAAAGAAGTATAGGAAGAAGACGCATCTCCTGGTTGAACAACCTAAGGCAGTGGTGCCACAGTAGCTCTGTTGAGTTGTTCAGATCCGCAACTTCAAAGATAAAAATCGTCATGATGATAGGCAACCTTCTTAAAGGAGACGGCACATAAAGAAGAAGAAGAAGACTGCACAGAAATTGATATCATATCGACGGAATTTTAAGCAGTATTGTGAAGTATGTGCGCTGGACAACCGATAGTTTTGATGTCTTTGGAAAAAAAAACTTCTAATTAATTAAAAAGAAATTCGGCTTTATTTTACTCCAAATTAAGTACCTATTTGTGTTATCCGCGCTGACAGCAAAAATATTTTATATGGAAATATTAAGGTTCTCTCAGGATTCAATACGAAATGAAGTGATTGTTTAAGTTGATTTATTTGGCCATGTCTCTAATTTTAATAATTATATTTTTAATCCTTCAGTTTTTGAAAAATAATGTTTGAGCTTTATGATTCCTGGAATCCGTTGAGATTCCATGAAATTTTTTCCTTACCTACTCTATATAAGGAAATATGAATCTCATAACGGACAAATAACTGACCGGGACAATTTAATAACTGACCGGGACACAGGGACACAATGGTCCAAACCTAGTAAACCCCAATTCGGTATAAAAATCTGTCATCTTCCACTATGGTCGCTCCACGACTAATACATTCATTAAATCTCTAACATAACGTATCTAAATATCTGACGTGAATATTTTCAACACGAATCGTTTTTCAAGTATTCTTGAACCACAGCTGTGATCTACTAGCCATGTCAACCTAGCTTTACTCTATACTATCATGCATGGGGAGGGAAAGCAAACTCGTATAATAAAGGAATAGAAGTAGCTCAAAATGGGTGTTGAAAATTATGTACCATAAGCCCATTACCTACCCAAAAAAAATCTATACGAGTTGTCGAACATATTCAATGTGCATCAACTATACGCCGTGCACTTCTTATGTTTAGTATATCCAAAGTCACTTGAACTAGTCCATAAAAACGGTTGGCCATAGATGTCCTTTCGAAGTGGATACCGCGATCCGCTAAATATCGGGGTTTATTTGAAAGTATCGTTATGGCCCCAAAGGAATTTCTGGAAACTTGGACAAACCTTATACTATCGAAATATTCATGTTCCTCCAAGTGACTTTGGATATACTATATCAACTTAGCTACATGTACCTACAAAAACAGGACAAGATATGAAATCTCCAACATCCCTTTATTTATGCCAAGGAAAACTAATGGTTTGAAATCACTTACCTAACTGGAATCTTTACTCTATAATACAATTCAAAAGAACATCAAGAAAAGGAAGCCTTCATCATTCTGGTATACGTTCACAAACATAAACAAATGTGTGAAAATTAATCGAATCAAACATTGTAATTTTTGTTAGTTTTTTCTTCTTTATATTTATGTACACGCAATTCTTTCACAATTATTTTATATGCTTATTTTTGATACCTCATACTGTATATATTAATTGTTTGAAACATTATATGGTAATTTTTCTTTTGGGACAAATAAATATTATTATTATCATTAAAAAAACATCCCCGACTTTAACCCAAACGCGTAGGATAGAAAAATCTCCTCGGCGTCGGCTTCTCACTCCCCGCTAAGAGGAATATTCACTCAATCCCAGATATTTGAAATATCAGAAGGGTAGAGCTCGGTCGTGTCCGGTCCTTGGGGTCTCCCTGGTCCTCTTACACGCGATCTAGCCGATCCTTGGATCTTTCCGTCGCCTCCTAGTCATTGCAGTACCTAAATAAAGAACAGCTTTTTGCATTATATTACAAATATACTCACTAAGTCCAAATTGCTTGATATTTCTCTTGAGATTTTTAGGTACTATTTTAGTTGTTGAGATGATAATTGGAATAGTCCTTGTTGATATCACTCCCCACTGCCGCTTTATCTGAAATTCGAGGTCCCTATATTTTGAAATTTTTTCGACCTCGTTTTGACGCATGATGTTGTTGTTATTTGGTATTGTTACGTCGATGAGTATTGCTGTCATTTGATGTTTATCAACTAGTAGTATATCTGGTCTGTTGTGAGGGGTTGTTTTATCAGTCAAAACTGTACGATCCCAATATAGTTCTTAGCGTTCGTTTTCCAGGATGGTCTCCGGTTGGTACTTGAAGTATGGAACTTTTTCAGAATGAATTAGTTTTAATATTGTTGCCAATTCTTGGTGTAGTATTTTTCCTACTGCATCGAGTCTCTCTTTATATTCATTTCCTGCAGACATTTGACATCCTCCCGTGATATGTTGGATTGTCTCATTCGTTGGACACCCATATCGGCATGTATAATAATCAGTAATAGTTCGATCCTTAATGATATGCTTTCAGTAATTTCTCGTTGAGATCACTTGCTCTTGGATGGCTAAAAGAAAACCTTCCGTTTCGGGATACATCACACCTGATGTGAGCGAATAGTTCGACGCTTCAATGTCGACATGATTCTGGTTCGCCTCGTTGAAATGTCTTCTATGCAGGGGCTTCTCTCTCCTTCTTTGCAGTTTTTCTTGGTTTGTTTGGTGGTTGTATGAAAAGTGCTCTTTGTGAAGTTGAAAAGGTGTTGATTCGTCTGCTTTACACAGTATTTTGTAGATGTCTGATCTACTTGCTTGATCTCTTAGAGATAACGGATGTTAACGATATATTCATTATTATCTTTAGCCTTCATATTCCTCTATAATATCAACTCAAATTTATTCTCGAGCGCCCATTCGGAAATTATAAAAATCACAAAAATATCTTTGGCCGGCATGAAATTCTTCAATTCCATTCTAGAATTGGGCCCTAGATGTAGCATATGTGAACAAAAAATTGATCCTTGCTAGATCTTTCATTTCTCCATGAGATGAACCTAATTTCATTACGTTCTCGCTTCCAGAAATTAAATCAAAAAAACGAAAATGTGTTTGACCGTGGTGGAAGGAATAATGGACTTGGCCCGCCGGGAGTTAACTTTACCAGGGTCTACTCAACGAGTTTTAACAAGTACAGATCATCCAAAATTAATTTCTCAGGACCGCCATCAACTCGCCCTGGTTTGTTCACAAAAGCCAACTTTATAGATGAACATATCACCTTTGAAGATTTTTTCTTCATGAAATCGAAGTCATAACTCTTGTGAATACGGAAAAGCAGCCTAACCGCTTAGTCAGGGAATCCATCGACAACAACGAATCTTCCACCAGAAATAAGCGTCCAAAGCTCCAAATCAAATCCTTCGATGAATGACAGTGAATGTACCTACAACTAATTTAAAAACTAGCTTATAAGCATTATTTTATTCTCAAAAGAAGGCATAGTATTTTAATTTATATAGAAAGGTGGTCACATAAACAAATTCTGAGATTATAAAAACGTTTTGCAAGAGGCCCCAAGCCTATCATAAAAAATGTTTTTCATTCAAAAGCTAGGATGAAAATTTTTCCGTTTGGTTCGAAAATCAGTAACTTAGTGATTTCTAATTTTTTTTGGCAGAAAACTCGCAAATTACAGTAATTAGGGAAAATAAGATCAATCCATCAATCTCTAGAACAAAACAATATAGTGATGGTCAAATTTATAAAATGATTAATTTTTTCTCTAAGAGTTCTACTTCATTATCTTGTAAGTTACAAATATTTTTTCAGTAAACATGCATTTTCTGAATTAATTACTCAAGCCGCTATTTTTTGCTTTTGTTCTATCCAATAATGAATGAAACAACACGAGAGATAAATTACAGGCTATGAATTATCCATCATTAGGAAAGTTTGGAAAATTCCTACATACCTAATTGGAGTAAGTAATAACCTAAAAACTTTTCAATTGATCTTATCGGACAAAGCATAGGTATATGTGTTAGAATTTACGAAATGAAATATCGATCCTTCGTCCCGACGAAACTCTGAATTTTCCTCGTTTACTTTCACTTACATAATGTCTTTCCTTTTGATTTCAATGGTAATTACTGAGCTCATTGTTTCTTGTTACCTTCATTCAATTGAAGTAGTGCACAACGACAGAAAAAAATTGTTATTGCTGAGGTTGAAAGAAGCAGCTGAAACTGACACCAGTATTATTTTCAAATTTTGTGTCTTCGTGGATATAGAGGAAATGCAGATTTCTCCAAAGGAACAAAAAATACTCAATAGTATCCTTTGTCCATTTTTGTCCTTGAAAACAGGCCATGTTGTTGAAACCATGAATAATATAACAGTATACCCCACTTACTTTTTTTTCGTACTCAATTCTTTTGAAGATGTTCACCAGAAAGTGGGTTTCATATCAAGTTTATCTTTTTTTAATACAAGGATACCATCGTTTTTCATATTGAACTTCGATGTAGAAATAGTCGACGTTCAAAATTTCATGAAACAAGTATGGAAAAAATATTCGTTGCTGTGTTTAGGTGTGTTCTTTTACAAGCCAGATGTTCAATTGAGTACATATCAACCTTTTAAAAGAATTGTAGTAAATCTAACTGATATAGAGGAATTCAAAGATTATTTCATGAGTCATGAATATGCTAACCTTAACGGAAAAGTATTCGACTTGGCAGTTTTTAACAATCCTCCAAGAAATATAAAGAAGGGAAGTAAGTGGTCTGGAGAAGATCCAAAATTTTGGATAGACCTAATCCATAGTTTGAACGCATCGTGGAACTTAATTCAGACTAAAAATTTCAGTTATGAGGATGCCATTCACGTCGTTGGAGATGGAGAAGCTGATTTTTGTCCATATCGATATTTTCCTACCAAAAATTATCCGAACATCGAATATTTGACTCCATTTGCTATTGATTATTTAGTAGGAATTGTTCCAAATTCCCAGAAACTTCCTCAGTACTCAAGAGTTCTGAATGATTCGAATCCAACTTTCTGGGTTCTAACTTCAGCATCTTTCATTTTACTATCACTTGTTATATCAATTGCAGGTAAATTTTTTAATAAGCAAAATGAGCAAGTCACTTTATGTGTATTTGGTATTTGTTTGAACCAACCTGTTAAAAGACTTGCATCATATCAAGTGATTCAAATATTTTTGATGAATTTGTGGCAATTCAGTTGCTTGATCATTTCAGCAACGTTCCAAGCTTCATTGCTAGATTCTCTTCTCATTTCTAAGTATGATCCACAAATAGATAAAATACAAGATCTCATTAAATCCAACCTTACTACTTATGTTCCTTCGGATATAAAGGATCTTGTGAAAAGTGCCATCCCAAGGTTATCTAATCAACTTGTATCTGCTTCTGATGAAGAAATGAGTGAAATATTGATGAGTTTCCGAAATAATTGTGCTGTTATTTTGCCTTATCAAGAAGCTCACACGATACTTAATATGTTTAGAGGAGTACGCAAATCACATATAATGAAAGAGAAGCTTGTACCTGGATTTTCCACATATTTTTTCAAAAAAAACTCGCCCTACATAAGTATTTTCCACGAAATGATTGCGAGACACCTTCAATATGGTATAACATCATTTTCTTTCGAATATTGGAGGAATGAGAGAAATAAAAAAGAAACGTCCGAAAATCTTTCATTTAGTCATCTGAGAGTAATATTTATCGCCATTTCATTAGGTTGGATTCTATCATTATTTTTATTCATATTAGAAAAAAGTATTGATTCCATTTGTACAGTATGTAGTTCCAATGTGAGAAAGAGTTGAATTATTTCGCAAATGATTGATGTCCATCTCTTCAGGAAAGAATAGATATCTCCACTACGATAATGCGTAATATTCAATTTTAACCACCCAAAAAAGTTTGTTAAGTTTCTGTTTTTTAAAACCCAATCCAGAAAGCTATATAGGTCATAGTTTGAAACATTCTTGAAGGAACATTTGTACTAATATTCTAATAGATTCATGCGAAAGCATCAGCAACGGAGCTGTTGAAATCAAATACTATTGCTGAAGGGTATCTGAGAAACACCAAAAAATAAAATAAAAATGTTTCAATTAAAATTCTTCGACCGTTCGCACCTTGAGTTCTTCTCTGTTTTTAATGCATAATAATATAATAAGTATATTTTCATTTGAAGTTTTTATGTTGAAATAAAAGATGTATCCATATACGTATAGCTATAATAATATTATGCGTTTGAATGTGTTTATTTTGTTTATTACCTATTTACCACAAGCTGATGACATGAAATTCTGCACAAAGATCATTTATAATTAAAAAAATTACATGAGAGGGGAGAGTAGGTGGTTGATCATTCAAAAATTATTTCCTTTATGAGAATCATATAAATATTTGCTCCATCTGATTCGCCGAGTAATCTCCAGTTCGTAGGTATGAGGCTTGGTTCAAGCCGAAGGTGGACATTTCGAACAATTTCTATTGTTTATTGTTGGGGAAGATTGATACGATGTCGAAAGTTGAAAAATAAAACTCCAACAAGAAAATATTTTTTCAAATACTAGTAACATGAACACAATACGCGAAATAGGGAAAGAAATTATAGGACAGACAGGAGTCAGAAAAGAATAGGACAAAGAAGTTTCATGTATTTGGCGCCAAGGTTATATAAACGTTTACCTGATGATCTGAGAATTATTGACAAAACAAGGACCTTCAAAATAAAACTTAAAATATGGATCACTGAAAACAAAGATTTGATAAAAACAATAATAAATTAGTTATGAAAAATTATAAAACAAAGATCTAATAAAGATAAATTAAGTTAATCAATTGATTAATTAGTTAAGAAATAATGAAATTGAAAAAGGGAACTTACCTGAGAAGAAAATAAAAGTAAAAAATTTTTAAAACTCACCGATTGGCACTAAAACACGATGATGACACTATTTTCACTATTTAAGGATCAGAAACCTATTAAAGAAAGAACTTGAAACAACAGATAGAAAAAATGGTTACACATATTGGCAGGATTCTAATTATAGCAGAGTGCACAAGAATAACAAATATTTAATTTATGTAAATAATAATTGTTCATGTATATTAGAATAAGTTTTGAGTTCGAATGAATATAGGCACCACGCACAGGTAATTTTTTAGAAATAAATTATTACCTCTGTGGTAAACATGTTTATTAATGTTACTGTATTGAATCATGAATAAACTTTATTATTATTATTATATTATTATTATTATTTTGAGCGAAAAAGGATCAGAAGTATCTTCATGAAAAAAATAGTCAGAATGAGTGCAGCTATCATTAATTTGTCATAGATCTTGTAGAACAAGCTCATGGAACTTATTCCATAAAATCCCAAAAATATTGAAGCCTCATAATCTAGAACTAATTCACGAACCTAAAAATCAAATAAAGGTAATTTTTGGCGAATTGAGAGCGTCAACTCCAAAGTCCAAGAAGTCTCAATCAGTTTACAAAATTCCGCGCAAAGTCTGTGAGAAACAATATACCGGACAAACATAACAAAAATTACACAATAGACTGAAAGATCACAAAATTTCATTAAAATACAAAACGGCGCATAAAAAACATGAAAAAACAGAGAAAATTAATTCGACTACGAAGAGACAAAATACGGATAATAGAACCTAACAGACTGTCTTGGTAGTACAGTGGACTGAAAAGTCGACTTTGGTGCCGAAAGTACCGGGTTCGAATCCTGGCTAGGTCATGGATGTTGTACATGTCTGGTGATGGTAAGGTTAGAGGCTAATGATCGTAGCAGTCGATGACTTCAATAAAATTGAAAAAAAATAGAATCATTTTTCCTATTTGCCAGTTACAAGTCCTTTCTTCAGAGCAGAATATTCAAATTCACAAATCGTCAAAAGTCTTGCTAAACTTTTCCTCCCTATCCACTCTCAACTTGTTGAAAGTAACAAGACAATTTTTTGTGTGTGGAATGGTATTACTCAGATGAAAACAATAAATTAGAAAAAATGCTTTTTGTACGGTGGAATACAGGTATATTCGAAGTTAATCAGTGTTCAGCTAGTAACGAAAGTTTTAGTATTGAGAAAATCCGTGGAAAATGCCAGGACATTTCTCAGTTAAACCGGGCACGAGTAGTAGACCTACATCAAAAAGCTTTGTTGAACCACCAGATTGCGCAACGTGTGGATATTCCACGGACTCCAGTATGGCGCATAGTATTTTTCCTGATTATTATTCATTTTTATGAAAAAACTAGCAAACGCGGCGAACTCCGTTTCGACACCAGATGGCTTCGTTTTATATGTAACATTTCGTTTGGTGATTAAAAGATGAAGAAGATGAAGATCCTTCAGTGTGAAGTTAAGTGCTTCAAGTGATTTCCTAAGTGTCATTGTGCACTCATCCCAAACAATGAGCTTGCATTGCATCAACAATTTTCCCATTGCACTGGATCGGGAAATATTGCATGTTGGAGTATCAATTGTGTTTAAATTGAGTGGCAACTCAAGCGCAGAATGTGCAGTACGACCGCCATCTAGAAGAGTCGCCGCAATTCCAGATGATGCTAACGCCAAAGCTATGTCACATCTTGATCGAATAGTGGCCAAAATCAATGAAATGACAAATGTTTTCCGTGTTCCTCCAGGTGCGTCCAGGAAGAATAGACCACCAGTATTATTTTCCACCGCTTGCATTAATGTTTCGTACACTTGTTTTTGCTGTTCATTCAGCAACGGCACATTATTTCGAACGAATTCCTGCAAACATTGTATTGCAGCTCTCGGTTAAATTCTTGGTTGAATGCATCGTGCATCGATCGATTTGGCGCAATCATTCCTACTCCAATCAGTAGCTTGTTTGCAATAATCAAGCATTGATCCTCAATCAGAATCAATCCTGCATTGTAGATTTCATCGGTTATTTGGATGTCAGGATTATTCGTTTGAATGCGCAAGCGATGCAAGATATCTTCACATATGTCGTCTTTGTATTTGTTCCATAACTGAATTGGTTGTGAAGGAAAGCATGTGGTGATGATAATTGCGAACAGCGTTCGTATTTGGTACGCATTCGATGAAACAACTGAATCTAAGTATATATAAAACCGCTTGCACATATACGTCAAACTTTAAACGTAAAATCACAGCCCAAACGGGACCATCTAGAGCAAAAATGACAAGAATAAGACCCCCCTCAAAATCGTCTGGAGATCCCGGGAAAAATCCCAAACCTTCGATTCTCCCCGCGGTTTTCGAGTATACGGGGTGTTTCGGATCATTTTGACATTTCAAGTCCCATATTTCTGTGGTATCTGTGGACAATTTGGCTGTCAGTGTCATGTTAATAATAAATATTCCATTTCGATATATGAAAGTTCTTGAAAAAGTTTGCAGTTTCCAAAATTGTTATTCAATATTTAAATAAATGCCGACAGATAAAATGCAAAGTCTACGGCGAATCAAAAATTCGATAGATATTTGTCAAAATTTGGAAATGAACATTTATATCATCGAATGCATTTTCCTCAATTCAGGTTTGTTTGAAGGGTTTGTATTATTTGGAATTAATTGGATGAATGTTACTTTATTTCAGGAATTTTTCGTTTATTTTCCACAATCTATAAAACTACATTTCCTTTCGTGAGAATTTGAATTTATTGCGACAGAAGATGGAACTACCAAAGAGAACAGAAGCTTCATTCATCAATTCAGTCTTGGATTGGAGTAAAAGTTATGCTACTATGAAACAGTATTAAACAGATAGAAAGACTCCTTATAGATAATTCACAATTGGCTTTATTACTGGAAAAAAAAGAGCCAAGTTAGTCAGATAACAGTCAAAAGTTTCCATGAGTTTTTTGAATATCTAAAATATACACTTTTACGACAGAGGAGTGCAAAAATATAAGTGACCACTCCGTTTTTGAAGAATTTGAGTGCAGTGCTGTTGAATTTATAATGAATAAGTCAAATCTTTCATACTAATAATTTCAACTATATATACCCTGTTATATTATATTCCGCTCAACTGAAACATGTATTAATAAGCCTTGGAAATTAGAGACTCTCAAACTTATCACCTGATTTCTCAAAAAGGTTTCACCAAGATAAGATATTGTAGGTAATTGCTTATGAGGTAACATAGGCCATGGGTATTTGAAAGGCAAGTCTATTCATTATGTCTCTTTTTAGTTGGTTTATTATAGCTATACTGAATATTTCTAAAAATAACATTCACTTTAGATGTGAATTAATTAAATTTGGACTTATGCATCATATCATATATGACTATGAAATTGAGAAAGACATATTTTTCTAAATTCCATTATAAGTCTTTCGAATAGTACTTTGAAGATATTGATTTCAATGACGTATGGAATATATCAGTTGAAATACTAGTCAAAATGTTACGACAGAAATAAATTTTGAAGGATCATTCAGTATATGAAGAATTTAACATGGCAGTCACTTTCGAAATTGGTATCAATTTTCCAGCAATTCAATGAAGGTATAAAATACTTTAAAAAGCAACTATTTATTGAAAATTTCCATGTCATGAATGAATGATCAAATTTGTATAAAAATGTTGATACCTACCTATTTGTTCACTAAAGTTTCCAATCTTTTAATCGTTATAGGAATAGGTGCTATATGGCCATTTCAAAAATGCTATCCTACTGATTTATTCATTGCTTTTCATTTTGGTAAGAATTAAATTATTCATTGATTCAGATCCAAAGTTAACATTTGAAAAAATCAAGTCAATGTAGTTATTGACCCATATGGGTCAATAGTATTGGCCGATACAATTTTAGTACCGATTTCAAATACTCAGTTCCTTTTGACTGAAGTAAAAATTGAACAATTATCTTTGTATCTTGAAATGAGTTTTGCACTTTTCCAGTGTTCAACAATGAGATCATTATTAAATTGACTCAAGAAATTAACAGAGTATGCTATATCAGGACTAGTTAATACTGCTGAAGATATTAATAAACCTATTAATTTCTTATATGGTTCATCATTACAACTCTCTTTTGTTGAATCAAAATTTAATTTAGTTTTCACATGTTCACAATCAGACATGTTGAATTATTGCAATACATATTTGAAGAATATAATCGATAGCTTTACTACCTTTTCCATAATTTCTAGTAATATTCATCCCTAATCATTTTTTAGCTTCCCCTAATTTCTTTATCATAAAATTTTCTATCAGAAAATTCATTCAGAATTAACATTAGTTAAAACAAAAAAGTCATCCATGTACAATGCAACAATAGTAAGCCAGTTATTTTTTGATTTATGTAAATACTATGATCAATTGTTGATCTTTTGAAACTTTTATCTATCAAAATTTTATTTACTATATAGGACATAAATTGCCCTGTTTAATTCACTTCTGAGTAAAACCCAGAGCCACAAGTCTCGTTCTATAACATAGCATCAATACAATCTTCAGATACTAAAAAACTCCTTAGTTCGTCAGGAATTTCCAATAGGTCCTTCAAATTGTTCAATTATATTGTATTTCTTCACAAAATATGGAATAGAAGAATAATTTGCTGCTCAACTGAAAAATGTATTGATAAACCTTGGAAATGAGGGACTTCTTATAACCTGATTTCTCAGATATGGTTATCCGAAAGGTAGATCTATTATTCATTCTGCCTCTTTTCAGTTTGTTTATTACAGCTATACTGAATATTCCTAAAACAACATTTCACTGTAGGTCTTTTCATAGATCTTATCGAATGATTATGTAAATTCAATATTTGTCAAAACTGAAAATAAACATTGAATGCAGTTTCTTTATTTCAGGTAGTATTTCTATTGACTGATAATAACTCTCACATTTTGATTATGCATTTTTCCCAAATTTTTTAAATAAGAAAGAAATTGCCATTTCTAGAGAAATGAGAATTTCAGATTTCAAAATGTCTCATTTCTCCAAAAATGACTAATTACTAGTTCAAATATATACACCCTATATAATAGTTGATCAAATATTGTGTATTTCTTTACAAATTAGTTAATAATTTGAAGCTTTAATCTCAATTTTCAGACTTGAATTGGTCCAACATCTCTAGATATTTCTAATTGATATTCCACAAATAAAAATCCTGTATAATTATCCATCCAAATCCTGTATAATAATCCATCTTCTGAAAAGAAAAACAGGTGAATGTTTACTATATAGAATTAATTTTGATAATGATTCAAAAGTGATGAAATTTTGCTTACTTACTAATTTTGGGTATTAGATCACGAATCCGGTGACATAAATTCCTCAATCCTGCTGGTTTTTTTTAAAAATTTGTAAAATTGGCTTGATGAAGGTAAGGTTATCCACATTAATAGCTAGTTTTCTTGTATTTTATCAACTGATTCTCGTTAGAAATGATTAATTAATCACATTTCAAGCTTTTCCCTAAAAAAAAATGGCTTTTTCTCGTCAAAAACTACTATTTTATTCATTGTTTATATCCGGTGGCGGCAATTATGTTCAATACGTAACGTCTGTCAAATGCCAAATAATCTGCAACGTTGCCAGTATGCCCAGATCTTCTTGATGGGATCGGTCTTTACTTGGTAGAAATTCATATTAATGAATTGTTTGAGATTATGGCGTATTATAAAACTGTATGGAAACTCATAACATGACAAGTCTACAGGGTGGCCACTTTTTTAATGGGATTGTATTGGTAACTTTTAAACCATAAGAGTTAGAAAGTCGGTCAAATGGAAAAAAAGTTGCATGCATAGAAGCATTATTATTGAGATATAAGAAAAGTAAATTATGTCATTTTGATTTTTCTTTTTTTCCCACTTTATTTCAAATATCATCAAAAAATGTCACAGGAATTTTTTATTCGACAGTAAATTATCCTCAATTTGACGTAATCAGATTTCGTTTCCAAAGTTTCGTACTCTCTGGGACACCCTCAACCTCAATTTTTTCAATACGGACCTGCATATTTTATGACATTTTTAGAAATAACTTTTAACGCTGAATTCAACGATATATCATTCAAAGTAGATTTTCAGGTGATTTTGACCCTTATCCAATTTTCTTTGGGTCGGATCTGTATTACCTTTATTCAGTTTAATTGGCAACATGCAATATGCAATAAATTTCGATAAGAAAGTCAACTTACCCATCTTGAACTAAATGGAACATATTAGGATCAAAGCAAGAAACCAGTATACTGGTTTCTTGGTTCTTCTTTTATAATAATCATTTAAATATTTCAATTCATAATAATTAAACGAAAGTATCATTTAACGAAAGAAAAATCAGATGATTATTCGAAAGTAAATGAAAATTAATGAAGTAAGTGTTTGAAATGTCCACCATTTTGTAAAATAGGTACACTTTACGGTTCTGGAACCCATACTTCTTATACATTTTGCTTGTTTGGTCTCCTTGAATACCTTTCGAAACATTCTCAATTTTCTCGCGAGGTATCACTATTGTTGTATTTGTCATTTGTTCCGTTGAAACAAATTACAGAATCGAACTTTATTTTGAGATCATTACGATATAATTTGTGCAAGGCTTGGTATTCAAATTTGAAATCATTGTATTCGCGTCTGTTGACTATTTTATTAACAGCAGTTTTTGAAAAATTCCATTCACTGGCCACAGTTCTCGATTTTTTTCTGGGTTCGATTGAATTTGGGTCAGAACATTGATAATAATAATAATAATAATAATAGTTTATTCTGAAAAATCAGTATAAACATTAATCGCTGAGGCGCAAGCCAGTATGCGATATACAAAATACAAAATATAATACTTTCATACAAAAACCAAAATAATATACTCATTCCAAACAAATCGAAAATGAATGTTCTATCGGCAAATGGGCCATTACATCATGTAACCAATGAAAAAAAAAAAATCCATAAAATAAGAAAAACGAGTGTCCTATGGGTAGCTGGATTGTCACGCCAATGGAAAACGAGCTACCACATCCACACTGGGATTGCTTCGCAAATAAGAATTTTCATTAAGCAGTTCTATGGGTTAACAATCCTATAGAAATATTCCCTGCCTCTTTCCATAATCCAATGTCTCAGTTTTTTCTTAATAAGCCTTCGGCCATTCTTCAGATCATCAGGAACGTTCGTATAGACACGCGGTGCGAGGTAGGTGAAACATCTTTCTCCTATCCGTTTTTTAGCTCTTGGTCTAAATACCTGATTTCTTCTGTTTCTTGTTTCGTGATCACTAGTACTCATCTTGATATCAATCTTCTTGGCATTAACTGAATATATCATCTCCAAAGCGAAGAGTTGGTGTGGAGTCAGAACCCCCGAGACATCATACAGCTCACCAGATGGGAACATTAGTGGTTTCTCATAAATAGTTCGGAGTATCCACTTCTGTATAATCTCCACCCTTCTCATATGGCAAATGTATGCCCCACCCCAGCCAATGATTCCATATTTAATGAGAGATTGGCAAAGAGAGAGGTAAATCATCCTCAGGTATGACGTACTCATGTACCCTCTCAGATGTCTAAATTTTGGAAGCAGACATCTAAGCTTTCTCACCAATAAATCAATATGCAAGTCCCATCGCAGGTGTCTATCAACCATAATGCCCAAATATTTGATCTTCTCCGCTTCAAGAATTGATACACCTCTGTCGACTTCCAGATTTCCCATGTGCGGAAGACCTGTCTTATAGGAACTAAACGGTAAGTATTTCGTCTTCATTAAGTTGAGTGTTAATTTATTCTCTTTGAACCATTGAATTTTACCGTACAAATCCTTTTCAGCCTTTAATTTTAATCTACTCCATGATGCATCCTCATATAAAATAACGGTATCATCTGCGAAGCTGATAATATCTCCGTCTCCCTCCATTAGTAGTAAATTATTCATATATATTATAAATAATATCGGTCCCAGAACAGTTCCCTGGGGAACTCCATATTCTTTTGACTTTATCTCCCCCACATGGTCATTCACCCCTATTTGTTGAGTTCTCTCCGTTATGTAATCTTCAATCAGATCGTAAGCCCTACCCCGGAAACCAATTCTGTAAAGTTTTCCGAGTAGTTTTTTATGACAAACTGTATCGAACGCTTTGGCAAGATCTATGAAAACGCATAATCCCATCCTTCCTGTATCTAGCCAATTATATATATTTTTTGTTAATTTTCTAATCGCATCCTCTGTCGAACATCCCTTTCTGAATCCATATTGGTTGTCAGATAATATCTTATTCTTATCTAAAAAGCAGAGTATGCGATTTTTGAATATTTTCTCAATAATCTTTGCAAAGTTAGATGTTAATGTAATAGGTCTATAATTCTCTATATTTGTTTTTTCTCCTGACTTGTATAGTGGTACAACAATACCTGTCTTTAAAGTCCCAGGAAACTGCCCGGTTTCGAAACATAAGTTCACCAACAATGATAAAGGTTCACTAATTTCCCCCTTTATCTTTTTCAAGAGTTCAGATTTTATACCATCCTTTCCAGGAGCACCATTATTTTTCAGCTCCATTATGATCAATTCTACTTCACTAGGACAAGTTGGAAACAGAAATAATGAACTTCCACAAAATTTTACATCTTCCACATGATATATGATGATATCGTTAATAAACTTATTTTTTCTTACATACACACCATTAAATTTGGATGAGGGTCAAAATCATCTGAAAATCAACTTTGAATGACATTGTGTGATATATCGTTGAATTCAGCGTTAAAAGTTATTTCGAGAAATGTCATAAAATATGCAGGTCCGTATTGAAAAAAATGAGGTTGAGGGTGTCCCAGAGAGTTCGAAACGCTGGATACGAAATCTGAATACGTCAAATTGAGGATAATTTACTGTCGAATAAAAAATTCATGTAACATTTTTTGATAATATTTTAAATAAAGTGGGAAAATAAGAAAAATCAAAATGACATAATTTACTTTTTTTATGATATCTCAATAACCGGCCCTGATAATCTCGATTTGTTTGAACTGCTTTATAATGCTTCTATGCATGCAATTTTTTCTCCATTTGACCGACCTTCTAACTCTTATGGCTTAAAAGCTACCAATACAAACCCATTAAAAAAGTGGCCACCCTGTAGACTTGTCTTGTTTGGTTTCCGAAATAGTTATTTAGTAATCTTCCATTCAACTCTTTCTTAGTACCTATCCTCTCAATTAATTTTTACTTTAATCTTTAATAACAGTAATTAATGATTTTTCAATACTTTCAATCGGTTTGTCAATCAGAAATGCTTGACTGTGTAGAAATAGAGTATAAAGTTCTAATAAAGAGTCAAAAAAAATCGGTTACAGCTTTTAAGGCCTTTTTTTCAGCTAAGAAATTTTTTTTCAATGGCACCCATAGCTTCAGCAAGCGTTCAATAGCTAGAACTAGTGAAAGCCATCGAATTCTAGAATAAGAAAGAACATTGCTGTAAGTTGTTTCTGCATACTCACGAAAACCTTTCATCGTTCGACCCTTACAAAAAATATCGAAAAATATTTGAAAATTTCAAGACCAATAGAATGCACAGAAATTAAAATCATATCGGCGGAAGTGGAAGCAGTATTGTGAAGTCCATGCGCTGGACAACCGATAGTTTCATTGTCGAATTAAAAAAAAACTCGCCTTTATTTTACTTCGAAGTAAGTACCGCACTGACAGCGAAAATATTTTATATGGAAATATTAAGGTACTCTAAGGATTCAATATAAAATAAAGTGATTGCATAAGACTATTTTTTTGAACAATTTTAATAATTTTATTTTCAATCCTTCGGTTTCTGAAAAATAATGTTTGAGCAACGGAAACAGCATTTCAGATTTATGATTACTGGAATCCGTTGAGATTCCATGAAAACAAATTTTGTCTCACCTACACTATATAAGGAAATATGAATCTCATAACGGTCAAATTACTGACCGGGACAATTGAATAACTAACCGGGACACGGGGACTCAATGGTCCAAACCGGGACATGTCCCGGCGTACCGGGACGTATGGCAGCTAATCGTGAATAACTTTATGATGCAGATACAAATCGACTAACATGTCGATGGCGTTATGTTCACAAATACCTAAACTTATTGTGTGACATCTACGTTATATTTATTTCTACTACCACTTACCGTTACAGCCATCTATTGCAAAACGGCGCGCCGTTGCCGCGGCGGAAGCAAAGTTGTACGCCTTATATAAATATTCATATGAATATCTAAATATAAATATTTTTGAGAGGTTAGGCTTGATATCGGTGTAATATGGGATTTGGTCCCATAGAAAAACTCGAAGCCCAAAATGGCGAACCCCCTCAAAATTTAAGGCTAGGACCGCCCTTGATTTGTCGTCATGAAAAGTTAGGATTTGCATCAAATATTTTCATGTGAGCAAGGGCGAAACGGTATATTCTAGGAAAAAAATCATATAGAATTCCAACCTAGAACCAGCATAGTATACCGAGTGAATCGTCTGAAATCAGCTAACGATACAAGGTTTCGGAAAAAAAGCTTTTATTTTCTAGCCGGATACCCAGTGAAGGATCTACCGGCATAGTGACGGGGTCCAAGGGGCGGAGCCCCTTCGGCGAGCAGAGCGAGTCTAAGTATATATAAAACCGCTTGCACATATACGTCAAACTTTAAACGTAAAATCACAGCCCAAACGGGACCATCTAGAGCAAAAATGACAAGAATAAGACCCCCCTCAAAATCGTCTGGAGATCCCGGGAAAAATCCCAAACCTTCGATTCTCCCCGCGGTTTTCGAGTATACGGGGTGTTTCGGATCATTTTGACATTTCAAGTCCCATATTTCTGTGGTATCTGTGGACAATTTGGCTGTCAGTGTCATGTTAATAATAAATATTCCATTTCGATATATGAAAGTTCTTGAAAAAGTTTGCAGTTTCCAAAATTGTTATTCAATATTTAAATAAATGCCGACAGATAAAATGCAAAGTCTTCGGCGAATCGAAAATTCGATAGATATTTGTCAAAATTTAGAAATGAACATTTATATCATCGAATGCATTTTCCTCAATTCAGGTTTGTTTTAAGTGTTTGTATTATTTGGAATTAATTGGATGAATGTTACTTTATTTCAGGAATTTTTCGTTTATTTTCCACAAACTATAAAACTACATTCCCTTTCGTGAAAATTTGAATTTATTGCGACAGAAGATGGAACTATCAAAGAGAACAGAAGCTTCATTCATCATTTCAGTCTTGGATTGGAGTAAAAGTTGTGCTACTATGAAACAGTATTAAACAGATAGAAAAACTCCTTATAGATAATTCACAATTGGCTTTATTACTGGAAAAAAAGAGCCAAGTTAGTCAGATAACATTCAAAAGTTTCCATGTGTTTTTTGAATATCTAAAATATACACTTTTACGACAGAGGAGTGCAAAAATATAAGTGACCACTCCGTTTTTGAAGAATTTGAGTGCAGTGCTGTTGAATTTATAATGAATAAGTCAGATCTTTCATACTAATAATTTCAACTATATATACCCTGTTATATTATTTTCCGCTCAACTGAAACATGTATTAATAAACCTTGGAAATTAGAGACTCTCAAACTTATAACCTGATTTCTCAAAAAGGTTTCACCAAGATAAGATATTATAGGTAATTGCTTATGAGGTAACATAGGCCATGGGTATTTGAAAGGCAAGTCTATTCATTATGTCTCTTTTTAGTTGGTTTATTATAGCTATACTGAATATTTCTAAAAATAACATTCACTTTAGATGTGAATTAATTAAATTTGGACTTATGCATCATATCATATATGACTATGAAATTGAGAAAGATATATTCTTCTAAATTCCATTATAAGTCTTTTGAATAGTACTTTGAAGATATTGATTTCAATAACGTATGGAATATATCAGTTGAAATACTAGTCAAAATGTTACGACAGAAATAAATTTTGAAGGATCATTCAGTATATGAAAAATTTTAAAATGGCATGTCATGAATGAATGATCAAATTTGTATAAAAATGTAGATACCTACCTATTTGCTCACTAAAGTTTCCAATCTTTTAATCGTTATGGAAATAGGTGCTATATGGCCATTTCAAAAATGCTATCCTACTGATTTATTCATTGCTTTTCATTTTGGTAAAAATTAAATTATTCATTGAGTGTAGATATCGAACCCACTAATATGGGTCAATAGTATTGGCCGATACAATTCTAGTACCGATTTCAAATACTCAGTTCCTTTTGACTGAAGTAAAAATTGAACAATGATCTTTGTATCTTGAAATGAGTTTTGCACTTTTCTAGTGTTCAACAATGAGATAATTATTAAATTGACTCAAGAAATTAACAGAGTATGCTATATCAGGACTAGTTAATACTGCTAAAGATGTTAATAAACCTATTAATTTCTTATATGGTTCATCATTACAACTCTCTCTTGTTGAATTAAAATTCCATTTAGTTTTCACATGTTCACAATCAGACATGTTGAATTATTGCAATACATATTTGAAGAATATAATCGATAGCGTTACTACCTTTTCCATAATTTCTAGTAATATTCATCCCTAATCATTTTTTAGCTTCCCCTAATTTCTTTATCATAAAATTTTCTATCAGAAAATTCATTCAGAATTAACATTAGTTAAAACAAAAAAGTCATCCACGTACAATGCAACAATAGTAAGCCAGTTATTTTTTGATTTATGTGAATACTATGATCAGTTGTTGATCTTTTGAAACTTATATCTATCAAAATTTTATTTACTATATAGGACATAAATTGCCCTGTTTAATTCACTTCTGAGTAAAACCCAGAGCCACAAGTCTCGTTCTATAACATAGCATCAATACAATCTTCAGATACTAAAAAACTCCTTAGTTCGTCAGGCATTTTCAATAGGTCCTTCAGATTGTTGCAATTATATTGTATTTCTTCACAAAGTATGGAATAGAAGAATAATTTGCTGCTCAACTGAAAAATGTATTGATAAACCTTGGAAATGAGGGACTTCTTATAACCTGATTTCTCAGATATGGGTATCCGAAAGGTAGATCTATTATTCATTCTGCCTCTTTTCAGTTTGTTTATTACAGCTATACTGAATATTCCTAAAACAAAAATCTCACTGTAGGTCTTTTCATAGATCTTATCGAACGATTATGGTAAATTCAATATTTGTCAAAACTGAAAATAAACATTGAATGCAATTTCTTTATTTCAGGTAGTATTTCTATTAATGAGTCAATTGAATAAATGTAACTTCATTTTAGGGCTCACAAGTAAATATCCAATGGAATGATAGCCCTTAAAATATATCTATTATTCATTTAGAATTGACTTACAAGAATATCAATATTTTCATCGGCAAGACATAAAATGACAAATTTTCTTTCAAAGTTGAAATTCAGAGAAAAATATGCTAATAATTGTCTATTGTAACTATTATATAAACAAAAAAAAAGGACCATAAAAAGGATTACAACTTAACTAACAAACATAAACTTTTTTTGTCAATTTTTCCCACCCAATCATCAATTAAATTTGGACTTATGCATCATACATGTCTCTATAAAGAAGAAATGTGCTAATTTAAAATCTTAATGTTGGGATTATATTATTATTCAATATTCTCTAAAAAAATTTTACAAACCTATAAGCATGAATAACTTTCTTCAAAGACTGACGCTCACATTTTGATTATTCATTTCTCCCAAATTCTTCAAAGAAAGAAATTGCCATTTCTGGAAAAATGAGATCTGAGAATTTGGTTGATATCGGTTATTTTTTATTCATTATTAAAGAATACAATATACGATTTATATTCGAACAAAATTTAAAGACATGCGTCTGAGTTTGACTGACAATTATGGTCATAGAGAAATCTTAGTTTATGGTTATGACTGCGTTCGGCAAATCCACACTAGGGATGTGCAAAGGTCAGAAAACTATCGATATCTATATATTGTATCGACATTTTCTGACACTATCGAAATGAATCGAAATATGTAAGAGTAAAATATCGATATATATCGCTGTGATATTTTGGTGTGAGAAAATTCTGTTGATTTGAATAAAGTTTTTCTATCATAGAGGATAATAATAAGATTCAGTGGAAAACGACATATTTAGTAGTTTGCTTCCATTTTTATGGAGTATTTTGTCCTCCTGAACATTCATAGGGACATTGATGTTGACGAGGACGCTGTGATTACAAGGTTCTCAAAGGGTTCAAAGTTTTAAAGACCAAATTAGATTTTGTGATGTAGTTGCCAATTGTCTTCTTTTTTTCATATTAAACAATCTAATTTTTTTTTAATTTCTACCTGAATGGTTAAAACCCTGATAAGTAAATAATGGTATAATAATACAACAAATACATATGTGTAAAACTTTTTTTGCGAAATTCGAGGCTCTATTGTAAAAAACTGGTTATACATTTATAATTCAAAGTATTGCCCATCGCTGGTCACTACTTTCTCCCATCTTTCGGACAGCGTACGAATTGAAAAAACTGGTCATCTTTTGAAGCGATCCACGAATCGATCCAAGTTTTTACTTCTTCATAAGATCGGAAGTGTTGTTCAGCCAGGCCATGTGCTATTGATTGAAACAAGTGATAGTCCGTGGGAGCAACGTCTGGAGAATACGTCGGGTAGGGTTGTGGGGTAGGAATTCCCATTTTAACGTTTCCAAGTATATCTTGATTACTTTCGCAACATGGGGTCGAGCATTGTCATGCAGTAAAATCAATTCATCTTCTCTCTCGTTGTATTGCGGCGGTTTATCTTTCAATGCTCGGTACAAACGCATTAATTGCGTTCGATAACGATCGCCTGTGATTCTTTCAGTCATAATACACTACGCCGAGCTGGTCCCACCAAATACTGAGCATGACCTTAGAACCGTGAATATTCGGTTTGGCCGTCGATGTGGAAGCATTGTCAGGATATCCTCATGATTTTATGCGCTTGGGATTATCGTAATGAACCCATTTTTTGTCTCCAGTCCCAATCCGATGCAGAAACCCCTTCCGTCTTTGTCTTGCAAGCAGCTGTTCACAAGTAAATAAACGTCGTTCAAACACCTCGCGGCTTCAACTCGTACCGCACCCAATTTCGTTGTTTCTGAGTAATTCCTATGACTTTCAGGCGTTTTGAAATGGCTTCTAGTGTCACTCCTATTGATCCTACAATTATTGTTGCGTTTGACATGAATCTTGATCAATTATTGCCTCCAATTCTGCATCTTCAAAAAACTTCTCTCTTCCACCGCTGGTCTTCGAAATCAAAATCACCATTCTTGAAGCGTTGAAACCACTCATCTATTTCTTTATTTATCAAAGATTAATCTTTGGTTGGTACGTTCTTCCACCAATATCGTTCTCACTATAGGTATTTGAAAGCATTCGATGAACCTCAGCCGCGGATTTTTTCATATTTTAGTAGAAAATTGAAACCTCCCGCAAATGACGAGAATTTGGCTCGTGAGCTAACATGGTTAGTCGTGAATAACTTTATGATGCAGACACAAATCGACTAACATGTCAATGGCGTTATGTTCACAAATACCTAAACTTATTGTATGACATCTACGATATAATGGGTGATTTTTTAAGAGGTTTAGAACTTAAAAAACAAAAAAAACAAAAAATTCGAAAAAATGAATGAAATATTTATTTGAATCGATAGTTTGAACCTTGCAATTTAATGTTTAAAGATAATTTCATGCAAATGTTGACCGCGGCTGCGTCTCAGGTAGCCCATCCGCTGAGTCCAATTTTGGCATACTCTTTCACACATATCGGCCGGTATCTCACGAATGAATGCATGGATGTTGGCTTCCAGTGCGTCAATCGAAGCGGGCTTGTCCCTATAGTCATTAGCCTTGACATACCCCCACAAAAAATAATTTAATGGTGTCAAATCGCACGATCTAGGCGGCCAATTGACCGGCCCGAAACGTGAAATTAACTGTTCACCAAACTCGCCTCGCAATTGCGCCATTGTTTCGCGTGCTGTGTGGCATGTGGCACCGTCTTGTTGAAACCACATATCAAGCAAGTCAAGAACTTCCATTTCGGGCAAAAAAAAGTTTGTTATCATCGCTCGGTAGCGTTCACCATTGACAGTAACGCTGCGATTCGCATCATCTTTGAAGAAATATGGCCCAATAATGCCGCCGGCCCATAAACCGCACCAAACAGCTTTTTCGGGATGCATTGGTAGCTGTTGCAATGCTTCTGGCTGATCTTCACTCCAAATGCGGCAATTTTGCTTATTTACGTACCCATTCAACCAAAAATGAGCCTCATCGCTGAACACAATTTTTCGATAAAAAAGCGGATCCTCGGCCAGCTTTCCAAGAGCCCATTCACCAAAAATTCGGCGTTGTGGTAGGTCGGCTGGCTTTAGTTCTTGCACCAGCTGTATCTTAAAAGGCTTTACGCCCAAATCCTTCCGCAAAATTTTCCACGTAGTGCTGTAACAAAGGCCTAACTGCTGGGAACGGCGCCAAATCGACATTTCGCGGTCTTCTGTCACACTAGCTGATACGGCCGCAATATTTTCTTCACTACGCACAGTACGTAAACGTGTTGGTGGTTTAATGTCCAACAAAGTAAATTTGGTGCGAAATTTGGTCACAATCTTCCGAATAGACTGCTCAGAAGGTCGAGAATGCCGACCATAAAATGGAAGCAGCGCGCGATGAACATTTCGAACCGAGCACGAATTTTGATAGTAAAATTCAATAATTTGCAAGCGTTGTTCATTTGTAAGACGATCCATGGTTAAATTGCAAACCAAACTGAAGCTGTTTGACAGTGACACAAGGTACTAAACACACGTCAGCTGTCAAAACCAGTGTTGCCAAAACCAATCCAGCTAAAAAATCACCCGTTATTTATTTCTCTAATTCTGTGGTTACTCCGTTCATTCTTCCACATCTTGTGGAACAAAATCGTGCGAGAATATATCAGAAAAGCACAGTTTTCATGGTTATATTTCATTATTATATGTTGGTACTCCGAACTTTCCGCCACGGCTTTATCCGCCAATTCATCAATTTGCCTTAAAAAAATCAGTTCTGCCAACCAACATTTTTCAAGCCAAACATCACTAAATGATATTTTTGGAAATATTTCATTAATTTCAATAAGAATGCAATGAATTAGAGAAAATAATATATAATACTCGAACAGAAGGCTCATTCTACCACTCGTTCATTCAAAAACTCGCCACTTCGTGGCTCGTTTTTGAATTTTGAACTCGTGGAAGAATATCAATGCCTTCTGCACTTGTATTATAAATAACTATTCTACTACCACTTACCGTTACAGCCATCTATTGCAAAACGGCGGACGCAAAGTTGTACGCCTTATATAAATATTCATATGAATATCTAAATATGAATATTTTTGAGAGGTAAGGCTTGATATCGGTATAATCTGGGATTTGGTCCCACAGAAATACTCGAAGCCCATAACGGCGAACCCCCTCAAAATTTAAGGCTAGGACCGCCCTTGATTTGTCGTCATGGAAAGTTATTTGCATCAAATATTTTCATGTGAACAAGGGCCAAACGGTATGTTCTAGGAAAAAAAATCATACAGAATTCCACCCTAGAATCAGCATAGTATACCGAGTGAATCGTCTGAAATCAGCTAACGATACAAGGTTTCCGAAAAAAAATCTTTTATTTTCTAGAGGGATACCCAGTGAAGTATCTACCGGCATAGTGACGGGGTCCAAGGGGCGGAGCCCCTTCGGCGAGCAGAGCGAGTCCGCAAGTGTTAAATCCCAATGAGAATCGTTCTCCAGCCAACCCAATAGTGGACATGCTTCTCGATATGATTTTATTACTTGGTTATCATCCATTGTTATTTAATAAATAAGAAAATATTGGGAATATTGGACACAATTTTATTCTATTGTTTAATTTGTAACAACGCAGACGTTTCGAAACAGTTCGTTTCTTTTTCAAGGCTAGTTACGACAAACAATATTGTACGCTTATTAAAATCATTAAGATAATTCTCAAGGAATCGAAATTCTTTCACACTGCAGATAATGTTTGGCATTGGTGGCCATTCACAGTTTTCAAATGCGCAAATGATTTTGGTCCACGTACATTTACCAACAGCAGTCGCAAATAAACCAAGGTTTATAGCAAAGAAAATTCAGGAAAAATTTCAACAGAAGAGCGGGAAAATCATTTTTCACATACAGCGCCATCTCTTGATTTGCATGTACTCCAAACCAATATTTTAAGTAGATGGCGCCGGTGCGTGATACATTGTTTGACAGCTACTCATGTATGTGAAAATGATTTTCCCGCTTTTCTGTTGAAATTTTTCCTGAATTTTCTTTGCTTTAAACCTCACGGAGCCCGAGACCTTTCCAACGAATGCAAAACCGTGGAAATCGGTTCGTGCGTTCTGGAGTAATAGCGTCAGGAAGGAAAACCCGACTTATTTTTATATAGTAGATAATAAAATCTTATAAATATATAGCCCTGTCATGGTCAGTATATTATTATTCATGTACCCCTACACGATTCTCTAAATTTCATTCTCAGAATTGTTCTAATAGCAAGCTTTTGTGTTATGAAAAATCTGTTTAGCAGACGTACTCCCTCCCCAAATAATGATTCCATAGGACATAATCATTTGAAAATGTGCATAATAAACAATTATCGGAGTCTAATCGACAACATGATTAACCAAAGCTCCCAGCATACAAACCGTAGAACTTACAGTTTGTTCATTAGTAATTCACAATGTAGTGCTCAGTTTAAGTGGCAATCAATATTTACTCCAAGGCTAGAATTTTTTCTCACTGATCCAGAACTGAAAGTCATATCATGAGGTGTTGTCAATTTTGATCGACTATTTGAGAGAAATGAAATGTTTGTCTTATCATTGTTGAGAACTAGGCTATTCATGGCACGACAGTTTTCGATCAAAGACATGGATCGCATTAAGCTAACCGTTACACCTTCAATATCTTTGGATGATATAGTGATATTCATATCATTAGTATGAAGATATGTTTCTATCTTTTCCTTAGTCCAGTATTTCACTAGAATAAGTGTTGAGACAAATTTTCAGTTGGAAAAATCTGATATAGTACCTTGGGATACACCGATTGAAATGGTACCCTCAGAAGACATCTCGTATCCATTTTCATTACACAAACCAACGACCTGTTTTCTATCTTTAAGGTAACTATGAAAAAAAAAATTTGTTTTACGTCTGATGCCACATTCTTCTGGTTCTTCCGAGGAAACTTATTATTTTCTGAAGAATTTACCAAATTGCTGTCTACTTACTTGTGCCCTGAATGAAACCATGCTTCCTTTCAGATAATGCTTTGAATTTCTAGAAGAAATGCAGCAGTGTACTAATCTTCCGCCTCTTGTGATCATTGGAAGAGCGGCTTTTCTCTGATCCAGGGATGGTAATTTTTAAAAGATATTAATTAATTCTTTATCCTTTATTATAAGGGAGAAGGTGTGGGTAAGACCTGTCGCAACAAGGACAGGTCTTAACTCTTAGTGTTAAAATTAATTTTTCTTTGGGATCAGGTTTAGTAGTGAATAAAAGTCATGAGTGATCTTTTATCAAAATTTTACTAACAAACAAAAAAACAACAAAAATAAACCTTCGAGGCCTTGCCTTAAACTGGAAGATCTCTTTTATCTGTAACGTTACAATGAGACTCTGAAGACTGATAGGGGTGGTTTGGCTTATTTGGCAACCTACCCAGGTTTTTACAAATTTAATAAAAAAAAATATACAAAAGATCGATCCTTTTCATTCTAAACAAATAATATTGAAATAAAAAACTTAACTTAAAACTGTTTTTAATGAATTACTGTACTATTAGAATGGAACCTCTTCTGTAGATTATTTTCAGCCTTCTGAACAACAGAACTTTGCAGGAAGCTGTAGTACTCCAATTCGCATTCAGCGAAGTTGATGTAACGGGAGGTATTACGCAGGTATTATCTCAGTTTCATGAACTAAAGTGGTTTAACGTACGTACTATTCCAAATTCTATCTCAAGGAAGTACTTCTTGATATTTTTCAATCCCAAGAGAAGAGTCTGTTGTTCCAATCCCAAAGAACAACGATGTTGGAATATGTAAACCTGAATTTACAACTCCTTCTCGGATTTCTAACCAAGAAATTATAAAGAAATAATTACATTTATCACGAAATAAACATGATTAGGAGTTTTGCTGAAATTATTTTACACAAAAAGAATTCTACCAAACCTGAAATACGTTTCTACAAGATGGATGACTCTAAAAAAAAACTATTGTTCCAAATTCAATCAATTCGTCCGAGTGAGATTATAACTTGTTGAATGCAAATATTCATGTCAACACTTACCGATAATCCCGACAAAATTCTCGCCGATCAATTGAATCCCAAATCTCAAATCAAACTAATAATGGCTGAAATCTAAAACAAGATACGTATCCTTTTTCGATAACTATTGGAAATCTTTCAGAAAATTCTCTGTTTCCTTCTTTAGATACGAGCTTCTCGACCAATGGCATATGATGAATCGACAAATTACCGCGTCTTTGAAAATCTAAGTATATATAAAACCGCTTGCACATTTACGTCAAACTTTAAACGTAAAATCACAGCCCAAACGGGACCATCTAGAGCAAAAATGACAAGAATAAGACCCCCCTCAAAATCGTCTGGAGATCCCGGGTAAAATCCCAAACCTTCGATTCTCCCCGCGGTTTTCGAGTATACGGGGTGTTTCGGATCATTTTGACATTTCAAGTCCCATATTTCTGTGGTATCTGTGGACAATTTGGCTGTCAGTGTCATGTTAATAATAAATATTCCATTTCGATATATGAAAGTTCTTGAAAAAGTTTGCAGTTTCCAAAATTGTTATTCAATATTTGAATAAATGCCGACAGATAAAATGCAAAGTCTTCGGCGAATCGAAAATTCGATAGATATTTGTCAAAATTTGGAAATGAACATTGATATCATCATCGAATGCATTTTCCTCAACTCGGGTTCGTTTGAAGGGTTTGTATTATTTGGAATTAATTGGATGAATGTTACTTTATTTCAAGAATTTTTCGTTTATTTTCCACAAACTATAAAACTACATTCTCTTTCGTGAGAATTTGAATCTATTGCGACAGAAGATGGAACTACAAAAGAGAACAGAAGCTTCATCTGATCATGTATTAAACAGATAGAAAAACTCCTTATAGATAATTCACAATTGGCTTTATTACTGGAAAAAGAGCCAAGTTAGTCAGATGACATTCAAAAATTTCCATGTGTTTTTTGAATATTTAAAATATGCACTTTCACGACAGAAGAGTGCAAAAATATAAATGACCAATCCGTTTTTGAAGAATTTGAGTGCAGTGCTGTTGAATTTATAATGAATAAGTCAAATCATTGTGAAATCTTCCATACGAATAATTTCAACTATATATTATCTATTATATTATTTGCCGCTCAACTGAAACATGTAGTAATAAACCTTGGAAATTAGAGACTCAAACTTTTTACCTGATTTCTAAAAAAGGTTCCACCAAGATATTAAAATTTCTTATGAGGTAACATAAGCCATGGGTATTGAAAAGGCAAGTCTATTCATTCTGTCTCTTTTTAGTTTGTTTATTGAAGCTATACTAGGATATACATATAAAAAATCAGTTGAAAAAATAGTCAAAATTTTACGACAGAAATAAAATTTAAAGGATCAATCAGTATATGAAGAATTTCAACATGGCAGTAACTTTTGAGATTGGTATCAATTTTCCAGCAATTCAATGTAGGTATAAAATACTTTAAAAAGTAACTATTCATCAAAACTTTCCATTTCATGAATGAATGATCAAACTTGTATAAACATGTAGATACCTATTTCACTAAAGTTTTCAATCGTTTTTCAATGTGCACTTTTTCAGAGTTCAATAATGAGATAATTATTAAATTGACTCAAGAGATTAACAATATGCTTTATCAGGATTAGTTAATACTGCTAAAGACGTTAATAAACCTATTAATTTCTTATATGGTTCATCATTACAACTCTCTTTTGTTGAATCAAATTTCAATTAAGTTTTCAAAGGAGTGATATTCAGCCCTAAACATTTTTTAGCTTTCCCTAAATTCTTTATGATAAAGTTATCATTTGAATTTTCTATCAGATATTATATTCATTCAGAATTAACATTAGTTAAAACGAAAAAGTCATCCACGTACAATGCAACAACAGTTAGTAAGTTATTTTTTGATTTTATGTAGATACAATGCTCAATTGTTGATCTTTTTCAACTAATATCTATCGAAATTTTATTTACTATATATATTGCCCTGTTCAATTTACTTCTGAGTAAAACCCAGAGCTACAAGCTTGCTCTATAACGTAGCGAACCATCATTCAGCTGTCTTCCACTAAATCAGAATTATCTAGTGAAATTTCTATATCATCCCTTATCTATGATAACTACATCTCGACTGGTATTAATGAAATTGTTACCTGTATCCCTTTGATCATTCACCAGAACCCATAAAAATCATTTTTGTCCCTATACCTTCAAGAAATATGCAACAGAAGAGTATGCAAAATTCATCGATACAATTTTCAGATTCTAAAAACGCCTTAGTTCTTCAGGAATGTCCAATTGGTCTTTCAATATTATAAATTATTGAAAATAACCTACTATTAACCAAATTTTTAGATTTCAAAAGGTGTCCTTCCTTGTATTCTAAATATATACACCCTATATAATTGTTGATTATATATTGTATTTCTTAATAAATTATGGAATAGAAGAATAATTTGTTGCTCAACTGAAAAAAGTATTGATGAACCTTGGAAATGAGAGAATTCTTATAACCTGATTTCTCAAAGATGTCACACCTAAATATGATTGCTTGTAAGGCAACATAAGCCATAGGTTTTTGAAAGGTAGATCTATTCATTCTGCCTCTTTTCAGTTCATTATAGCTATACTGAATATTCCTAAAACAACATTTCACTGTAGGTCTTTTCATAGATCTTATCGAATGATTATGTAAATTCAATATTTGTCAAAACTGAAAATAAACATTGAATGCAGTTTCTTTATTTCAGGTAGTATTTCTATTGACTGATAAAAACTCTCACATTTCGATTATGCATTTTTCCCAAATTTTTTAAAGAAGAAAGAAATTGCCATTTCTAGAGAAATGAGAATTTCAGATTTCAAAATGTCTCATTTCTCCAAAAATGACTAATTACTACTTCAAATATATATAATAGTTGATCAAATATTGTGTATTTCTTTACATATTAGTTAATTATTTGAAGCTTTAATCTCAATTTTCAGACTTGAATTGGTCCAACATCTCTAGATATTTCTAATTGATATTCGACAAATAAATATCCTGTATAATTATCCATCCAAATCCTGTATAATAATCCATCTTCTGAAAAGAAAAACAGGTGAATGTTTACTATATAGAATTAATTTTAATGGTAAATGTTTACTATATTAATTAATTTTAATAATGATTCAAAAGTGATGAAATTTTGCTTACTTACTAATTTTGGGTATTAGATCACGAATCCGGTGACATAAATTCCTCAATCCTGCTGGTTTTTTTTTTTAAATTTGTAAAATTGGCTTGATGAAGGTGAGGTTATCCACATTAATAGCTAGTTTTCTTGTATTTTATCAACTGATTCTCGTTAGAAATGATTAATTAATCACATTTCAAGCTTTTCCCTAAAAAAAATGGCTTTTTTTCGTCAAAAACTACTATTTTATTAATTGTTTATATCTGGTGGCGGCCATTATGTTCAATACGTAACGTCTGTCAAATGCGAAATTATCTGCAACGTTGCCAGTATGCCCAGATCTTCTTGATGGGATCGGTCTTTACTTGGTAGAAATTCATATTAATAAATTGTTTGAGATTATGACGTATTATAAAACTGTATGGAAACTCATAACATGACAAGTCTACAGGGTGGCCACTTTTTTAATGGGATTGTATTGGTAACTTTCGATAAGAAAGTCAACTTACCCATCTTGAACTAAATGGAACATATTAGAATCAAAGCAAGAAACCAGTATACTGGTTTCTTGGTTCTTCTTTTATAATAATCATTTAAATATTTCAATTCATAATAATTAAACGAAAGTATCATTTAACGAAAGAAAAATCAGATGATTATTCGAAAGTAAATGAAAATTAATGAAGTAAGTGTTTGAAATGTCCACCATTTTGTAAAATACACTTTACGGTTCTGGAACCCATACTTCTTATACATTTGCTTGTTTGGTCTCCTTGAATACCTTTCGAAACATTCTCAATTTTCTCGCGAGGTATCACTATTGTTGTATTTGTCATTTGTTCCGTTGAAACAAATTACAGAATCGAACTTTATTTTGAGATCATTACGATATAATTTGTGCAACGCTTGGTATTCAAATTCAAAATCATTGTATTCGCGTCTGTTGACTATTTTATTAACAGCAGATTTTGAAGAATTCCATTCACTGGCCACAGTTCTCGATTTTTTTCTGGGTTCGATTGAATTTGGGTCAGAACATTGATATCGTTAATAAACTCATTTTTTCTTACATACACACCATTAAATTTGGATGAGGGTCAAAATCATCTGAAAATCAACTTTGAGTGACATTGTGTGATATATCGTTGAATTCAGCGTTAAAAGTTATTTCGAAAAATGTCATAAAATATGCAGGTCCGTATTGAAAAAAATGAGGTTGAGGGTGTCCCAGAGAGTTCGAAACGCTGGATACGAGATCTGAATACATCAAATTGAGGATAATTTACTGTCGAATAAAAAATTCATGTAACATTTTTTGATAATATTTTAAATAAAGTGGGAAAAAAAGAAAAATCAAAATGACATAATTTACTTTTTTTATGATTTCTCAATAACCGGCCCTGATAATCTCGATTTGTTTGAACTGCTTCATAATGCTTCTATGCATGCAATTTTTTCTCCATTTGACCGACCTTCTAACTCTTATGGCTTAAAAGCTACCAATACAATCCCATTAAAAAAGTGGCCACCCTGTAGACTTGTCTTGTTTGGTTTCCAAAATAGTTATTTAGTAATCTTCCATTCAACTCTTTCTTAGTACCTATCCTCTCAATTAATTTTTACTTTAATCTTTAATAACAGTAATTAATGATTTTTCAATACTTTCAATCGGTTTGTCAATCAGAAATGCTTGACTGTGTAGAAATAGAGTATAAAGTTCTAATAAAGAGTCAAAAAAAATCGGTTACAGCTTTTAAGGCCTTTTTTTCAGCTAAGAAATTTTTTTTCAATGGCACCCATAGCTTCAGCAAGCGTTCAATAGCTAGAACTAGTGAAAGCCATCGAATTCTAGAATAAGAAAGAACATTGCTGTAAGTTGTTTCTGCATACTCAGGAAAACCTTTCATCGTTCGAACCTTACAAAAAATATCGAAAAATATTTGAAAATTTTAAGACCAATAGAATGCACAGAAATTAAAATCATATCGGCGGAAGTGGAAGCAGTATTGTGAAGTCTATGCGCTGGACAATCGATAGTTTCATTATCGAATTAAAAAAAAACTCGCCTTTATTTTACTTCGAAGTAAGTACCTACCGCACTGACAGCGAAAATATTTTATATGGAAATATTAAGGTACTCTAAGGATTCAATATAAAATAAAGTGATTGCATAAGACGATTTTTTTGGACAATTTTAATAATTTTATTTTCAATCCTTCGGTTTCTGAAAAATAATGTTTGAGCAACGGAAACAGCATTTCAGATTTATGATTACTGGAATCCGTTGAGATTCCATGAAAACAAATTTTGTCTCACCTACACTATACAGGGTGAGTGTTTGACTTGTACATATATTTTAACCGAAGATTCCTGAAGTCAAAAGAAACACTTTTTTCCCTTATAATTTTTTCCGATTCGGCCCGGTTACAAAGATACAGGCTGTTGAAAATCGATTAAAAAATTTGATTTTCGGCTATATCTCATAAATGGTTCTATCGAAGGAAATGCTTTTTGGATTATAGCTATTCCTTGATGTGATACATCTTTTTCGAACACAAGATGCCCTACACATCTTTCAGTTTCTTCATTATGAACATTACATCCTATAAAAATACCAGAAATTCAAAGAACCCAACTCTCAAAAGTAATTTGAACGTCCATTGAAGAATATTTGGCTAATTTGAAAAATAAAAGTATTCTTCATATTTTCTTGTACAAAGCGCCGTTTTCGAGTAACTTGAACTTAAAAAAAAAAATTATCTGTGAAATTGAAAAAATTGGGTACTTTGGCTAAATGCAACTCTGTTCTGTGGTGGAAAAAATCCACAGAACTGAATATTTACTATGATGTCATGTCTCAGGTTTTAGAATTGAAGTACTAGCCAACTTAGTTTGAAAATGAAGTTATTTGAATAAGCTCACCTCAACTCCTCAATTTGATTACAAATTACTGAGCTTTGGCACAGCTCTGATAATAAGAAGATACTTCATTGAAATCAACATTCTTTTTGAAAAGTCCAGATTACCCATAAAGTCCATGTTTAAAAAAGTTTTTACAAAATAGTCCCATTATAATGAAAAACCATCAATATCCCACTAAAGACTGCTGCTATCGAACAATACTATATTCTTCTTCGGGCCATTCAAACTCACATCGAAACATACCACTAGGTACATACTAGACAAATTTTCAATTGATTGAGATTGAATACTTTTATTCTTTTGCTATTCCATAAATTCATCCTAGAGCATATGATTGACATACTTCCAAGAGTGCCATAAGTGTTTTAATGTGGAAACAAATAGGTAGTTGAGTTGAAAGAAACAGGCAACAGAAATTGTGGATATTTATATTGAATATTTCTCATTTATTTTCAATGGCAAAATCAAGATGAATTATGGTTGGCTATAATGTAGGTACATATTATAGTACAAATTTGATTACGAGTGGAGTTCAACATTTTCCATTGATTACAGAGCCATAAAACTTTATTTCCATATTTTCACACTGATGGCTTCAGAAATATAGATGCAGATCAATATTTTTATGAGATAGTTGGAACAAATCAAGTGCTTCATTTCATAAAGGATTTTCTTTCTATCAAAATGCACACTTATTTGTTTTGTATCCACACAATTATTTTGGAAATTGTTATTAAATTTCTTGAAAATATGTATGGAGCTTCAATATTCTGTTAGGTTTCTTCAAATCTAATCAATAATATCAAATATCATATCACAATAACAGTGTAAACAGGAAATGAAAATGAATATTTTAGGTTAGAACATAGATTATTCGAACTGCTGTGTTTAAATTTGCAACACTCGAAATTTGAGGTTCAAACTTAAAAGCACAGACTAATTGTCTATGTTAGAATTTTCACAGATGAATATTATTCATTTGAGAATGTAAGGTTAAATGACAATTCTTTTAAGAAATGAAATAAACAACGATATATTATAAATGCGATATAATAAATGAATGGATATGAATTATGAATATCAGAGCTAAGCCAATATGGGTGGTAGCGAGCTCAATTCGTTATGATTATCGAAAATGAAATAGAAAATCAAGAGGAAAATATTTTTTCTTCATCGTCAATGAAATTGGGATAACTCTTTTATTGTATTATAAATACTACTTTGTTCAACAAATGGAATGTTAAAAGTGAGTTTATGATGGTTTTTTCAATTTAGTAGCTTATTTCCAAGGTTCAAATGGTATATCTTATACTTACAAAAACTTCAGTGTTCCGGTTTCCAGGGGTGAATTAGCTCATTATAAAAATTTAAAATGGCTGTATCTTTTTAACCGGGCTGAATCGAAAAAAATGGCAAATGAAAAAAGTGTTTCTTTGGACCTCAAGAATCTTCGGTTAAAATATATGTACAAGTCAAAGACTCACCCTGTATAAGGAAATATGAATCTCATAACGGTCAAATTACTGACCGGGACAATTGAACTAACCGGGACACGGGGACTCAATGGTCCAAACCGGGACATGTCCCGGCGTACCGGAACGTATGGCAGCTAATCGTGAATAACTTTATGATGCAGATACAAATCGACTAACATGTCGATGGCGTTATGTTCACAAATACCTTAACTTATTGTGTGACTTCTACGTTATATTTATTTCTACTACCACTTACCGTTACAGCCATCTATTGCAAAACGGCGCGCCGTTGCCGCGGCGGAAGCAAAGTTGTACGCCTTATATAAATATTCATATGAATATCTAAATATAAATATTTTTGAGAGGTTAGGCTTGATATCGGTGTAATATGGGATTTGGTCCCATAGAAAAACTCGAAGCCCAAAATGGCGAACCCCCTCAAAATTTAAGGCTAGGACCGCCCTTGATTTGTCGTCATGAAAAGTTATTTGCATCAAATATTTTCATGGGAGCAAGGGCGAAACGGTATATTCTAGGAAAAAAATCATATAGAATTCCAACCTAGAATCAGCACAGTATACCGAGTGAATCGTCTGAAATCAGCTAACGATTCAAGGTTTCGGAAAAAAAGCTTTTATTTTCTAGCCGGATACCCAGTGGAGGATCTACCGGCATAGTGACGGGGTCCAAGGGGCGGAGCCCCTTCGGCGAGCAGAGCGAGTTCCAGTAGCGTAAAATGAATTGAAGCGTGCAAAATCGTTGCATATCCTTTCTAATATTTTGCATAAACTATACTGGAAATTCCAGAACTCTGGATAGCAAAACAAAATAAAATAAAAATTGATAAATTCCTTAACTTTCTACCTTGCCTCCCCTTGATGAATAATCCTTCAAATGTATAGTAAAATACTCCACTATTTCCCGGAACTAAACGGAGGAAATTCTTTCACACTACACTGTCGCGAAATGTATCCCGAACTCTACGTAATTATAAACGAAACTATCCTATTCTTGCCTAATCTTTCAATTTACCGATTCTTCCGTCAACCCGAGATAGAAGCAAAAATAATAAATAACATTTTGTTTACCGACAACTTATCTTTCCCGAACTCCTACTAAATACCGATTTCCGATCAATCAATAACTCCAAATCAACAACTAACTCCAAACTTCCGCGACCAACTCTTCTTCCCGAACCGGTTCTTGAGTTTTCCTCAACTCCCAGTGACTAACTGCTTATTTTTTCGATGATTTGGCTCAAATTTACTCATTTCCCCGCCTCTTCAAAAAAAAAAACCTTTTGGGTTTTTCCTGTAGTTTTTCTTATACCACGGATCGAATGTTTCCATAAGGAGACCACCCAACAAACTTCGACACTACTAATTTTTAACACCCTATATGTTCCCCTCTTATCGCCTAAGTCTCGACTTGTACAAATATATTTCTCTAATTCTGTGGTTATTCCGTTCATTCTTTCACATCTTGTAGAACAAAATCGTGCGAGAATATATCAGAAACGCACAGTTTTCATGGTTATATTTTATTATTATATGTTGGTACTCCGAACTTTCCGCCACGGCTTTATCTGTCAATTCATCAATTTGCCTTAAAGAAATCAGTTCTGCCAACCAACATATTTCAATGCAAAAATCACTAAATGATATTTATGGAAATATTTCATTAATTTCAATAAAAATGCAATGAATTAGAGAAAATAATGTATAATACTTGTACAGAAGGCTCATTCTACCACTCGTTCATTCAAAAACTCGCCACTTCGTGGCTCGTTTTTGAATTTTGAACTCGTGGAAGAAAATCAATGCCTTCTGCACTTGTATTATAAATAACAGCTCTGATGAACCAATAAATTTCGCCTCCAAGTCTAGTGTCAAGTGTAGGGTCACGTCTACCTACCGCACGAAACGACGTTCAGTTCAGACTCAATAATCGAGTTTCTAAAATTCCCTATTATTAAGGCAGTCTGTTATCTAAAATTTTCTCGAAGATATTAGCAAATGAAAGAATAACACTGATTGGTCTGTAGTTAGATGATATTTTGAATTCCTGTGAATTTTCTTGTGAAAAGGCCATATCATCGACTTCTTCAAACCATCTGGAAGAAATGCCTGATCTGAATGAACTATTCACTTTGAAACATGTGTCATTTAATCACTGTCATTGAAATGTCCTCATATCCGAATATTTTTTTTGTTTTTCATTGACTTAATAGTCGACATGATTTCTGGTTCCAGAACCTCAAACAAGCAAAAAGAGATAGTTATTCCAGATTTACCGTTGGTGGCTAGATCGACACTGACGTTTCATGATATAGTTTTCGATATATTGATGAAGAAATTATTGAATTGGTCTGCAAGTTGGTATCCTTCAAGGTCACTGTTTATTTGATCCGTATAGTCAGGTATTTTACCCCTATTCGTTAACTCCTTGACGATATTCCACTCTGTTTTGGATTTATTTTTCGAATAATTCATGCGAGAGATGAATTCAACAACTTCCTATCAGATATCAACGCAGCATTATAAAGGCGCTTTTCCATCTTATATTTTCCAATTAACTAGGGTGAAACAGAGAGACATGACGCGGCGGGAGAGAAGACGCAATTCGATAATTCGCGTTTTTGGTACACGCAGCGCCGGTTGCACAAGACAGGTGCATACAGACGGTTTATTCTTGCCGTTCGAAAAAAATCATGTTGAAAGTGTGATTATCTAGACATGATAAATGGTGACGCTTTAACGATTTAGTTTTATATTTTATTTTTTCCATTACTGTTCAAACGAAAGTTTTGAAATGAAATGCTCTCAAAAAACTATCAATAAATTTTTCATAAAAAATTCCACAATTCGTTGACATTATTATCGGGAATATCATAAAGTTCAGACCAGTCTGTATTTGAAAATTGAAAGAAATGTTTCAAAATTTTGATGATTTTCAACACTATATAGTCGGATAAGTGCTCGGATAAGTGTTTCTCGATAATGGTAGTAGTTTCTTCTATATTCGAAATGACGTTGAAGTAGATTCCATAATAGATACATTCAGATCATGATCATATGTTTTCAAAATTGTTAAAAAAATCTTCGAATCAACAGAACCAGACAACATATCAATATTAAAATCCCATACAATAATAAATTTAACCCTTTCACTATGACATATTTCATTAAGCATTAACGAAAACTTTTCGAGAAAATATCAATATTACTCAAAGGGAGAATTTTCGGTCGATATATACAAATTAAAAGATACTTCTCAGAAGCAATTACAAATTGACTTGCACAACATTCAAAAGTCCCATTCAAATTGAGATATTCAAAATCCCCTGTCACAACACATTGCATATCCACTTCAAAGAAAATAGAACATCCATCATTTGGTTCCCTTCTCTGTGGCATGACGAAGCTAGGATGTATCCCTATGGGGTATACATTGGCTGCGTGGCTGTTCCTCACTTGATCTCCAGTGTTCAGTAAGTAATACAACATTTATTAATATTGTTTCTAGATAGAACACTTTGCAGCTTCAAGAATGATGTAGTAATATATTGAAGTATATTCAATCTGCTTGCTTCACTGCCTACTTGATGGTTGTAAGTGATATCTCCTCCCGAAAAAAATCGTGTTGAACTGCCTCAGAACAACTCCACTTTGCCACGACTCAGGTTTTGATAAATCAGCGAATTTATCTTCCGAAGGCACTCCAACACTGAATGCTGTATTGTTACCTTTCGTGGGTAGCTTCAAGAGAGAAAGGAAAAGAGAGAGAAATGACACCGATTTTTTAGAGGGCTCCACTTTATGGACCAATTTTTTCCAGTAAAATTCGAGCAAAACATGAGTGCAATCAGAAGGCGCTCAACATCAACAAAACCTTTAGTGACTTAATTAAAAATAGTGGCGACAATTCGTTCAAAATGAGCCTAAAAATGGCGAATGGGGACATAGAACCATAGAACTTGAGAATTCAATTGACTGAACTGAACTGACATACGTCAAAATCAGAATGATTGATCTTAAAGTATGTATTTGATTGTATATGGAACAAATTTATTCAACTGAAAAATACTACAGTGACTAAATAAAATGGGCCTTACATTTTGAATAAATCCCAAAAATCAGGTAAATGGAGAATGTAAACAAAAAGCCGCCATATTTAGGCTCAGGCAATCAAAAAAGGTTGTCGCCACTGTGGTTTATTAAGTTACTGTAACAGGATAAAGCACCAAATTGTCTTACCACAGATTACAAGTAAGTCTTTGGTCCTACTAAACTTTCCTTAACCTGCTAAATTGCCAGCTACCTCTGCCCATCTGTCGAATCCTAGGATTTCCGAGATGCCGAAGTCGATGCTGGCTGCCCGAAACTCCCGAAAAGAATACTCCTGAGTGGCTGGTTTAAGAAACCGATGGTTTCAATTTTTCAGTAACAGGAGGTAGTATGCCCGTCTTTTCCTTTGCAGAACCTTGCGAACGGAAGGGGCAGTGCTGAAAACCTCTGATTACCCAGTTAGTTATTCTCTGTCAAAGTTGTAAACAAATATAGTCCATTCAGGAATTATTGACATCCCGGGTGGATGTGGAATATCGAAATTAAGTTGGTACTGGCTCATTCAGTAATATTTTGAATTTCAGATTTCGGGTTCGCATTGGAAATATCATTGACAGGAGGTTAGATTGTTATTGTTCAGTTTGCTTGTGTTGCTGGTTTTGATCCAAGAAATTTTGAAACTAAAAAGTTGTATTACTTTCAAACACACAATGATTAGTTTATTTGAGTATTTCTCACAGTACTGTTTGAAAAAAGAAGAAGGCAAGTCATTATAGCCTGGATTATTAGTGGAAGAAAACCTGTGCAATACGATTTCACCTTCAAAGAATCATTGAATGATTAATCAATCAAAGACAACATTACATGAACTTATTGGTTATAAGTTCAAAACAGTTAATAAAAGGAAAATTCTTATTGATAAACAGAAAAATATAATAAGTTGAGTACGGTGAATACCGAGAATATTTGCAACAAAATGTGAAATTCATTTATCTGGAGGAAACTTGGTCCTTTGAAAATGACAGTCTTTTTCAACAGTGGATTCTAGAAAAAGAACAAAAAGTTTCTCAAGTATATTCAAGGGTAAAAGTAGAAGGAGCACTATTTTGAATGCTGGATATTTGGATTTTTACCTGGATGTTTTGTTTTGACAGTGATTATCATGAGGATTATAAAAATATATGAAGGGAGAATTATTTTATAATTGGGTTGCTAAATTAATACCTTTTCAGCAGATAATTGAAATAATATGTTCACAGCTCAAATTATGAATTTCAAAAATTCATGGAGCATGACCGTTATATTATATTAAGCTATATGAAAAAGATCTGTAAATAAAGCTTGGCATTGCATCTATATTTTATTTTTATTTTATTTTGAAATTAAGTATTGTTATATGTTTTTTTTTCTTCAATGAGTAATCCAAAAATCTAATAAATTCGACTTGTTTTATAGAATTTTTACTGAGTGTTTAATCGAAAAATATATTCAGAAAAGTGAATTTAAGAATTTCTCCACCTCTTAACCATTTAAAGATAATAACAGAACGCAATGAAATTTTAAAATTCACAAATTAAAAATAATTTCATGCAAAAATGCTTTTAGTGGGTGAGTCAAAGCTGTTACAAATAGTATCTATATTTTTCATACAAGTTTAATCAATCATTCATGTCATGAACATTTGCAATAGTGACTTTAGAATAGTTATTTATAATACAAGTGCAGAAGGCATTGATATTCTTCCACGAGTTCAAAATTCAAAAACGAGCCACGAAGTGGCGAGTTTTGGAATGAACGAGTGGTAGAATGAGACTTCTGAACGAGTATTATACATTATTTTCTCTAATTCATTGCATTTTCATTGAAATTAATGAAATATTTCCATAAATATAATTTAGTGATTTTAGCATTGAAAAATGTTGGTTGGCAGAACTGATTTCTTCAAGTCAAATTGATGAATTGACAGATAAAGCCGTGGCGGAAGTACCAACATAAAATAATAAAATATAACCATGAAAACTGTGCGTTTCTGATATATTCCCGCACGATTTTGTTCTACAAGATGTGGAAGAATGAACGGAATAACCACAGAATTAGAGAAACTAATTTACACATCGGCTGATAAATTGGTTCCAATTTTGAAAGTTACAGTACAACTGTGATGTCAAAATTCTTCATATACTGGATGAATTCTTTAAATTCTATTTCTGTCTTATTATGATATAGCTCTTCCATTCACTAAGCTACACTATTTAAATTTATCAACCAGTTTTTACTGTTTTCTTCACCAGTTTAGACACCACAGTTAAAATGATCCATAAGAATTATATGGTGAGAATTATGCAAGCAGGTTGGTATCCAGTATCCATCAAGAATGCAACAATTTTTGAAGAACCTTTGGTGAAAAGGAATATGCATATTTTAATGATCTTTCATGGGTGACTCTCAAATGAATAGATATCTATTCATTGGATTTCCTTGAAATGATACAGCATTTCACTATATTTTCACGTTATATAATCTGAATTCCAATTTATGAAATCATGACTGTATGCGTCCCTTCGTAATAATCGTAATTTCGAAAATTCAGGATCTTTCGGATACAAAAATGATGAAAATAATTTAAAATGGTTATTTCTATGATGAACCATAGCAATTTTTAGTGATTTTTTTGTAACCAGAAATAAAGCCGCGACTAGACGTTCATGGCCTACTTCGATGTCAATAATTCCTGAATGGACTGTAGAATGGCACTGACGTGAAGTCAGGGATCTTTGCGCATTTGTGGCTAGTTGTACCGTTTGCCTAAACATTGATTAAAAATTGAAACGTTGACTACTTTCTAATTTCTCTTGCACAATCTTTCAAAGGACGTTTTACATGGCATAATCACTTTTTACACTGAACAGGCAAATTTAGAGGTTTATGTTCCCGATTAGTTTTGAGTAGGGATGGATCTGCGCATCTCAAAACGTGTATGATTAATAAAAATAACCATATACATTATTTTTCTATGGACATAACCTGATCGTGTCATATTATGTGTTTGTGTTTGATTTTGTTAGAAAATTCAAAATATTCAGATTCATATCATGAGTTATCATTTAATGATTATTTATAATAATAATAATAATATGCCAAAACTTTGGTCAAAACTGAACGGCTTATGAGTTAATGGGATTTTTATGAAAAAGAGTGGTAACGACTAGGAATTACAATTTTTTAATATTTCAGCAGATTATTTTTTTTTCGAAAAAACTGACTCAATTCTTGATCAAATGGACAAATTATGGTCCCGAGGTGTTTTTTGTAATGGTTATTGAAATGACCGAGAAATTGAGCGATAAAATACGGCCGAAGCCAGCGCCCAAGAAGAAGAGGGTTAGATTTATGACAGTTTCGAATGTTGTTCGGTGTTGTTCTTTCGAAAAGAAATCTGAAATGGTTGATTTTTTCTATGAACAAAGACTGGAAGTGATCTTCATAATTCTGTGTCGAATGTCAATGGTAAATGTCAATTGCCATGAACATATAATAGCAATGACGTGAAGTCGGCGAGCTTTGCGCATTTGCACCTCTTGAAAATGGTCCGAAGCCAGCGCCCAAGAAGAAGAGGGTTAGATTTATGACAGTTTCGAATGTTGTTCGGTGTTGTTCTTTCGAAAAGAAATCTAAAATGGTTGATTTTTTCTATGAACAAAGACTGGAAGTGATCTTCATAATTCTGTGTCGAATGTCAATGGTAAATGTCAATTGCCATGAACATAGAATAGCAATGACGTGAAGTCGGCGAGCTTTGCGCATTTGCACCTCTTGAAAATGGTTACAATTGATACAATTGCACAACAATATCAACCTAATACAGGGTGATTCACTGCGATAACCCATTAGACGTTTATGGAAAAATAACCCCAATTTCGTGCTGAAACTTCGAAAGTTGGGGTTTCAGAGTTTGATCTTTTAGAAATTGATTCCTCGAATATCCCTTGGTGAAACATAATTTCAATATTAAAAAAAGGAACTGAATGAAACACTTGACTATAAGTTTCACAATTTTGAAACGTATAATAATAAATAATGCTTTTTTTAATATAGAATGATCTTTTTCTCTAAAATATTTTTAGATCTCTACAAATTTTGGATGGGTATACTGGAAACAGACAATTAATTTCCTATTTCAAATGGTACATCCAGAATATTATTGCATCATTAGGTAAAGCTCATTTGATGACAATTTCATTAATATGCTATAACTGTTAAAACTGGACGGCTCATGAGTTAATGTGATTTTTATGAAGGAATATGTGAAATGAGGACTCATATTTTTTTAATATTCATTTCAATTCCTTTTTCAATTTTTGATACTGCCAGAGTGTAGTATGTTAAGACTGTTTGCGGTTTAGACCGAAAACGTAGACTGGGGGAAATCCATATTTTTTTATTAATAAAGCACTTATTTGGAAGTTATTCATTCACAACTGATACAGCAGATTTATATTTGATATATTCATCAATAGTTAAATTATGCATTCAAAAATGTTTATTAATACAGAATGAAATATTTGTTTACCAGGTATGTTTAATATATTTCGGTGATAAATAATTTATATCAACTTACTTTATCTTCACAAATAACAAATTCTTTATCAAAAAATTTTCAACTGGTAGTTAACGAACATTTGCTATTTATGAATGAACTCTTACAAAAGACTTCTATAATGTACCTATAAATATGGGATTAATTAATAATTAACAAACTAACATAATTCTAGCGATCCAATCTGTGGAAAAGTTTAAGGGTATATCCCTCAAAGAGAAGCGCATCTCCTTGAAGGAAATGGCCTTGAACTTTTCCTTCAAAGCACCGGGACGAGGACAATAAAAATTAACGGAATGCGCCTCAATTAACATAACGTTCAAAAATGCTGACCGTTTCAAAGATATTGAGTTTTTCGAAATTTTTTGAAAGGACATCTTATAAATGAATATTTTTCATTTACTTCGAAATATAATTTATTTTGTGTCTATTTTATAATTGTAATCTAATCATATATAGGGTGTCCCATTTAAAAAACCTCAACTTTTTCTCTTTATCTCTTGAAAGAAAATTAATTTCTAATTGAATGGGACCACCCTATATATGACTGGATTACAATTATACCATTAACACAAAATGAATTAAATCTCGAAATATATGAAAAATAGGCAATATCTAGCTTATTCGACAAGATAATAAAAAAAATTGCTGTGAATAACATCAAAGTACCTTCCGAATGATGTATAAAAAGGTTTCTACATTTGACAGCCTTGTGGTAGCTACCCCTCACTTTTTATTTTCTCAAATGACACCCCCTTTATATTGTTAGTGAAAATTGCGTGTCTATTTGGAATACAACATTACAACGACAGCACATACTTTGTATTTTTTTAGTGATAACAACAAAAACAATAATATTTTGTGACGTCTTTTACGTTATAAAAATGAAATGCTTCCACCCATGTTTGTAAAAACTTCAAATATGGGAAGTAGATAAATTTTTTGTTTCAAGGAACCGAATAATAATATGAATATCAAAAAATTGACAAATTCGTGTCTGTTCCCACACAATAATCAATATATATGATATTGGTTAATTTCTGTCTTGGAATGAAATTTCAATTCTAAAAAAGGAAAAACTAATAACCAATCGAAAGAATATTCAAAATGACTAAAACTGTACTTATTGAGTAAACGGTTAACAAATTGAGTAACTAAATTAACATTAAATTAGACTCAACGAACTTTGATGAGATAATAAATAATTTGGAACACTTGCTTTAAATAATAACCAATAATCCATAACATTGTTTTCAAAATTATGAAGAATGACATAAGCAATAGAGGAAAAATAATCATTTGCAGTTGTTAATATACAAAAATTTATTTCAATTTATTCCAAATATTGTATAAAGAATTGATTAGACTTGACCAATCCTTATTCAGAAGCAAATTCTAGAGGTTTTAGGCATGTACATTAGTAAATGGTGGAACATCCAAAATGTTACCAAATCGAGGCCTATGCCATTGAATAGATGGTATCCCAGACAATCGAAACTATTAGCGTACACCAGATGAATATTATAAGCACAGACCTTTAACTGTAGTAAGAGAGAAATTCAATATATTCTGAGTTCTCATGTCTAATATCCAGGATAATAAAATTTAAAGAAATCCAATCTGACCTTGGACAGAACTTTTTTTTGAGTAATTGAAAGCATTATTCAACTGAGTTTTGATTTTCAAGTGAGTTAGAGGACCAATAGAAAAAAGAAATTTTATAGTAATCAGAGACGAGAATTCTCCAAAAAAATTGTTATGACCCAGGAAAAGGAATAATAGGTTATAAAACGGAAATTAATGAGTGTTTTGTTTTGGGTCATTATAGATATAGGTTGATTCAGAGTTCATGACTGGTATATTTGTGATTTTTGTGAAACAAAAAAAAATTACATGATTCGAGTGCATGAGTTACGATCTTCCAAAATATCCTCATTTATCTAGGTTACAGAAGTAGGAGAACATAGCGCCGCTGAACACAGGGGAAAATTATAAAGTTTGGTCAAGTTTTTTTTTATTACATTGAGCGAAATTCACCTGATTTCAAGAGCAAAGAAAAAGGAATAAAGAGTCCAAAGTCCTGAAATAGCTAATACTGTTTATGGTTTATTGGAATTTTCACGAAGACGATCTTTTTTTCCTTCTGAGATCGTAGTTCTTGCAAAAATTTAATTTAAGTTTTAGGAAAAGAAATTTCTTCAAAAAAAACAAACAAAATTTTACATTTATACAAAGTCCGTTTATTAAAATATAATATTTATTTTTTATATACATATATATATATATATATATATATATATATATATATATATATATATATAACATTGTATAGTCAATTTATCATATTCTCCCGAAATTCAATACATAGTATTACTTATGAAACAACAGAAAAATATTACAATGTTCAGCATCCTTAAATCTAATCTGTACAAATTATCAACTATATCAATGAATTTTTACACTTCAAACCGTATCACTTCTTCGATAAAATAATAGATAAGGAACTCTATCTCCTTGACGTTTAAGAACATCTTCTTCCGTAACTCTGTTTATTTTAGAGTCATCAAACCTCAACCATGTATTATACCCCGAATGGAAAGTATCTGCTATATAATGCCCATAGCTGGCCTCCTTTCCAACATGGTATACTACGGAAATCAATTTGTATTGTCTCTCCGCTGAAGTATTCGTCCTTCCAGATAATATTTTAGAATCAATCTGCAGATTGATGGGAAATTCTATAGTCTTCATTATTTTAGTGCAGCCATTCATTCTGTATTCGAAGCATTTCAAATGTAATACTAAAACTACAGGCAACTTCTCTATCATCACTTGCTGCCATGCTTCAACCGTTTCTTTCGTTTTCGATGATGTCAGACCCTCTAGTTTGTTCTTGGTTGTAAGGCCTTCTAATGCTTCAGCTATGTTATTTGCTTTCTTAATATTTAATGGCAATGTTAGGAATGGTTCAATATTTTCTGAAGTTTCGTCTCCGGTTTTATGGATTCTTGAACAGAGAAGTCCTCCGAATATATCACTAATCGGTGTCTTGTCCATTTGTATTTCTCTTGTTACATTCTCTTTGTTCTTAGGACCCATAACTTTCCAATCATCCACATCTATTTTCACTTCTTTTTTAGCTGCTTGAATATTTTCGTCATGGCTAATCAATTTCATTATTTCCATCATTTCATCATTGAGCCCATTCAACAGAAGGCCTAAGAATTCCTCGGCATCTTCTTGTCGGCCTTCAACAAGGAAAGAATCGCTACGTGTTCCGTTTAGCATCGTATAAAACGATGAGGCCTCAAACGAATTGCCATTATCTATATTGACGAAAGTTTGCTTCTTGTTCTTCTTTTTTGAACGTGACTTGCGTCTAACATTGGGCAGATTATCGAAGTTATTCATAAATTTACACCTGGAATAATTGAATAATTAAAATACATATATAAAATTGTTATTCAATCAAAGTTGCAAATTATATTAAGTTATACTTACATATTTTCAATCATTGTTATTGATTTCAGTGCATTATTGTGAGTGAAGTTCTCTGATAGCCGTTTGAGAAGGTTACAAAGTGGTGGGCAAGCAAGTAAGGCTTGTAATATTGAGTTTATATAACAAAAGTTACTTTTGTTTCGTGAACCCCTGGGTTTAAAACTGGTTTGGGTCCCATCAATTTTATAGTACTCGAGAAATTCTGAAAATTAAAAAATATTACTAACCATGATAGAAACTTGAATTTTCACTGATATTTGTAGGTGAAAACCAAAGCATTCCACTTTTCATCAAGTAAAATGGGTTCAACTAAGTAAAATAATTATCTACTGTAGTTGTAAGCAAATTGTTAGTTGAAAGTAAGATAAATATATAAAAAAAGATATTCTTTTGAACTCACCTCCTAACATATGAGTGGCTGAATCTATTTTTGTGACTACTTCTGTATGTTTTAAAGATGTTACATGTGAATCATTAATTTTATTGTCTATTTTCTCATTCGATATTGTTTTCACATCTTTATCAAATAGACTAGCCCATGATTTTTTCGATACATTTACTGTGGGTTCCTCAATTTTAGATTCATTTTTATTCGAGATGCTACTTCCAATTTTTTCAATTGTCTCATTGGAAATTGTATCATTTTTAATTATCTCTGTATTATCTCTTGCAATAATTTCAACTGTTTTTACAGCTGAACTAGGGGGAGTTGAAGGTTTCGAATGTTTTCCTGTCATCTCATTCTGGATAATAGGTTTTGTAATTGATAATCCATTGTAATTGATTACAGATTTTCTACACTCATTTTCTGAAAAAGTTGATATTAGTTGATTCATTATTATATTACATATTCATATTGACCATGAATAATTCTTTTAAGATCTCTATACTTACTTGCAGAAAATTTTTGTTTAACTCTACAAGGTAATTTGTATTCACTAGAATTGGTAAATAATATAGAATTTATTCGGACCTCTTCTTCTTCTAACGCAGTGAACTCTGAGAATTGTAGATTCTGAAAAAAAAATACAATATAATAGTGGAAATCATTTTGGAAATTACAATATTTCTGTATATAGTATATCCAAAGTCACTTGAACTAGTCTATAAAAACGCTTGGCCAGAGATAATTGCAAAACAGTCATAAACCATAGGAGCACACTTTTCAAACCCTTGAGTTGAAAATAATATTTTTGCGTATGTATGGGACTCAGATGTCGATTCTTTCAGAAAATTTGTGACGTGAGTTGCTTTTGCTGATACATCCAAAATTATACTATCTTATTCTACGGTATTATAATTTGATAATTCTTTATTCTCATTAACATCAAAGTACCTTCCAAATGATGTATAAAAAAGGTTCCTACATTTGACAACCTTGTGGTAGCTACCCGCACATACTTTGTATTTTTTTAGTGATAACAACAAAAACAATAATATTTTGTGGCGTCTTTTACGTTATAAAAATGAAATGCTTCCACCCATGTTTGTAAAAACTTCAAATATGGGAAGTAGATAAATTGTTTGTTTCAAAAAACCTAATAATAATATAAATATCAAAAAATTGACAAATTCGTGTCTATTCCCACACAATAATCAATATTTATGATATTGGTTAATTTCTGTCTAGGAATGAAATTTCAATTCTAAAAAAGGAAAAACTAATAACCAATCAAAAGAATATTCAAAATGACTAAAACTGTACTTATTGAGTAAAAGGTTAACAAATTGAGTAACTTAATTAACATTAAATTAGACTCAATGAACTTTGATGAGATAATAAATAATTTGGAACACTTGCTTTAAATAATAACCAAAAAATGAAAAAAAAATTATATATATCCTATAATTTATCTGCAAAATGGAGACTTACGACCGCAGGACTGTTCATATGTAAGCTTCCAAAAGTTCACCTAAAATGAAAAAAAGATTCCAGCACTGAGCATTGTATACATTGCATAGTAGGTATTTCAGTTGCAACTAATACTTCACAAAATTTTAATGTTTTTGTTGTCATTAATAAAAAATACCGAGTATGTGCTATAGTTGTTTTCCAAATAGAACGACACGCAATTTTCACTTACAATATACAGGGAGTGTCATTTGAAAAATAGAAGTAAAGGTAGCTACCACATGGCTGTCAAATAGGACACGTAGTAATTTCAGAATTAATATTGATAAAGATGAAATAGAGAGGGTTACTAAAATTAAATACTTAGGATTGATTTTAGACGAGAATTTAAAGTTTCAGTTTCACGTGGATTATATCGCAAATAAAATGTCCAAAAAGGTTGGTTTCATATTTAGAATAAGGGGTAAAATTGATATGAATACGTCACTGATGTTGTTTAGATCATTGGTACTTCCTCATGTAGATTATTGCTCGTCAGTTATGTTTAATTTAAATAAAGGTAGCATCGATTAGTTACAAAAACTACAAAATAGAGGTATGATAATTATTTTGAAATGTAATAAAAGAACTCAAAATAGAGGTATGATAATTATTTTGAAATGTAATACTCCCATAAGAAATATGTTAAATTGTTTGAAATTGATGAGTGTCAATCAAAGGATTATTTATAGAACATTAGATTTAATATTCAAAGCAAGGAATGAAATGTTACCTGAATATTTGAGTGAAAACCTAAAATTTGCTAATGAAATACATAATTATAATACACGACGTCGAGATGATTTTTACATAGAAAAAGTTAATACTACATTAATGAATAAATCCACATTTAACAGGGGATTAGTTATCTTCAATAAACTACCTGAGAAGCTCAAATATTGTAATAATTAAAGAGAATTCAAAAAATGTTTAATGAGTTATATTTATGAAGAATTTAATTAAGTTAGTGGATTTCATTTGTATTGTTTTTAATAGCCGAGTAATAAATAAAGTTTATTATTATTATATTAAATGTGACAGCCCTTTTTATACATCATTGGGAAGGTACTTTGATGTTATTCAACAACATTTTATTATTTTTTTATTATCTTGTCAAATAAGCTAGATATTGCCTGTATACGATAATTTGGGACACCCAGTATAAAGTGTCATTACAAAAATTAAGTTGAAAAAAATATTGTTTTGATACGGGTGACATTTTCGAGAAACCAATAATCCGTCTCTAAATTTTTGCTGCCCCCCCCCTGAAATATTGCATGGGCAAAAAAATAAAATATGAATTTGTTAACTATTCTTAAAAGCTGGCGTCACCACTGTAATGCACCTTCCAAACGTCTGCAAAAATTCTGCATCCATCATAGAATAACGAGCCACATCATCGCGAAAGTCTTATCTAAAACTCCAGCAGCAAATTAGATTGAAAAATTTGAATTTAAATTAGAGGAAACGGTAGAGTCCCGGAACGAGGACAATAAAAATTAACGGAGTGCATCCCAATTAACATAACGGATGATCTTCCAGAAACTTCAAATTAAAAAGAATACACACCAGATTAATTAAGGGGGTGGCGCGACGGCGCGACCTAACATGAGCGCGCTACCCGAAACAAGTTGTAAAAGATAATTAAACTCCATCCGTCAGGCGAGTTTAAGCGTACGCGCTGTAAACTGAAATAAACGATTTCAATGATTTCATCCCCTTTAAAAAAAAAGGCCATAAAGTACGGGACTGCAGGGCGGTCGCCCTGACGGGTGGGGATGAAGCTCAGTGTGACCAGATCTAGTAGAAATCTACTTTTTTAGTAGATTTTTCGCATTTTCATCGGGTTTTTAGTAGGAAGAAATCATTTGGTAGATTTATGTAGATTTTAGAAGTTTTGAAAAATCTGACCAAGACGGTTGGGAATTCGGATGTCTAGACTGTTTCAATCTTAGAGTATAGATTAAACAGAAGGGAGCATAACGTCCAACAACTGATGATCAGAAAATGGCCGACTCACGTTTCCGCTTAGCAGTGGCGTAGTAGGATAAACATTTCATTCATTCCAAAATAATACATAATAGCTGAAAGCTAGCAGATGGATATAGGGGTACGTTGAACTCAATATGAATTAATAAATTTTATTAACGAATTGAATAATTACAAAAATTAACAGCAATTAAGTAGTATAATCATGGGCGCCCGCAGGGGGGGGGGGGTGTCAAAGGGGGTCATGGCCCCCCTGAGATTTTGATTGTCTCATTTTTCAGCACAACACCCTCAATATTACTTTTACTTTCACCATACAAAGCGCAACGAAAAAAGGAAAGTAATAGATTCACAACTATTTTTCGGTTTTCAATGAAATTACATGCTATACATATAATCCATTATCGGCAGAGGTATTTTTTGAATTGAAAACTTTTTTAGGCGCGTTGAGCACTTCTTCGATGAAGAAAAATCATGAAACCGAAAGCACTCCATGCGTGTCAATTTGTTTATAAATTGTGTCCGTATCCGTAAACTATGGAACATAATTCATTTTTAGCTAAACAGATCATTTTAAGAAATAATCCTGAAACACGTCGATTTTTTATTTTAATTTACCGTATTTTAAAAAAATAATCTAATATACAGGGTGAATTACTTTCGAGTAATGACGTCAGCGTCATTTTTTTTCAATGGAACACCCCCATTTTTCCTCAATTTTCGATTACTCTGGCTGAGCAGATTCCAAAAATTTATCACATGTTGATTCCAATTGGTACAGTGTAAACAAAAATACAATAGTTTTGTGTGTGCTCATAAAGTAACGCGTAACATTCTTTATTAGATAAATTAACAATATCATAAAAAATACGGCCCTTGGTTTGAAGATAACACCCTGTAGTTTGTTACATTTTTAGATTAATAAAAATGTATAAAAATAAGAAATAATATCTTTTATATTCTGTCTGCTAGACCACAAGTACCCAACATGTTTGGAAACAGCTCATTTTTATTAATCTAAAAATGTAACAAACTACAGGGTGTTACATTCAAACCAATTAGCGCTAGAAATTAAGTATTTTTGATAATATTTTTAATTTAACTTATAAAGAATGTTATGCGTTATTTTATGAGCACACACGAAACTATTGTATTTTTGTCCACCCTATACCACTTTTAGTGATCTTTTGAAATTCAGAATAGACGCTGGTGATAAATATAAATGCAGTTTTTCAATCATTTTCATTTTGCCCCCCCTGAGAAAACTTTCTGCGTGCGCCCATGAGTATAATTATATGAGTATATTAAATTTTGAAGTTTTATCTGTGAACAAATTTGAGGAATGCATGATGAACGAAGTTGACTGATTTAATGAATAAATTATTCTTTATTTATCATTTCCATTTAAAAAAACACAGTAGATAAACGAAAAAAATATAGAATTTTCACAGAAGGATGAAGCTGTGCGTAAATTGTTTCATATAATGATAGTCGGATAGTCGGAAGAGGACAGATTCAAATATATAATTTTCAGGATTGTCATGATTAAAACTGCAAAAATCAACGTCGGTAAAAAAGCATGTGAAGATATCACGTCAAAAAACCACTTATGGAAAATATTTAAAACAATCGCAATATACTTATACGTACACATTATTTTTTACTATGAATTTCTGTCCCAAAAAGTTTCAAAACATGAAATAGCTAGAAGGACGGAAAAGTATTTTGGACGATTTTCATTTTCTAATAATTCCTTGAACGAATTCTTCAATTATTTTTGATTGATTTCAGTTTTTAAAATTTCAATTGCAGTTTAAAAGGTGATCAGTTATATCAATTCGCGTAGAACCTTATTTTGAATCTTTAGTTAGTTTCAATAATAAAGATAATACAAGAATTATATGTATATATATTATTTTTTTTTGATATGGTGACTTTCTTAATTATGAAATGAAAATTATATCATTGAATAATATGCTGAAATAATTTGAAAAAAAAAAAATTTCATTATAATTCCTAAAACAAATAAATATATATTTCTTTTCAGTTCAACATTTTTATTGCAATTAAAATTGTTATAGGAGTAAATTCAAAATTTATTCAATTCTTCAGAATGAATGATCTTTGACAATGAATGGTGAACCTTTGAAAAATAATGAACTTTCCTAGGATCGTTAATGAATCCCATAGAATAAATATACAAAATGAAATATTTCAAGCTACCACGAAATTTTAGATGATGATTCGTTAAGTTAAAAAAAAAATCAATTTTATAATATTTCTTGGAACTAATTTTAAGATTATTCACTGAATAAGTAGTTAGGAATTCATCCTGCAAAGAAAAATTGAAAGATATTTGTTGAAACTGTATGAAGAATAAAATTAAAATATTTATGGTGATTCATAGTTATCAGAAAAATATTAATGAAATGAAAAGAAAAAATATAATAAGTCAACTCACCTCACTGCTAACTTCCGCTTCTATTAGACTAGACATATTAAATATAGAATTTTAAACTATTACACAGAAACACCTCTGCACCGAAAGCTCAAAACATTATGATGGCTTTGAAAACATTTCTGAGTTTATATACTCTTTCTGAATTTACTTAATGTCTTTACTTAATGACTCAACGAATTCATGCGCATGGAACTTCTTGTTTTGATATTTCATATTCTTCTTCTTTTTTATACTTATGTTTATATTTTAGTTATTATTATTTTAATGATATGATAAAAAAGTTATAATAATAGAATATTTATTTATCATTTCCATTAAAAAAAAACACAGTAGATAAACGAAAAAAATATAGAATTTTCACAGAAGGATGAACCTGTACGTAGGTTGTTTCATATAAATGTACCATGGATCATAAAGAACAAAATTGTGTTATAAAAATTTGTTTTCAGCATTAGATCTCATATCAAAATCACCTACAGATGATAGTAAAAACATACTTTTTCAAAAATTAAACAATAGGATTATTGAATAAGAGGATTGTAGATGAGGACAGATTCAAATATCTAAATTTCAGGATTATCATGAATAAAACTGCAAGAATCAATGTCAGTAAAAAAGCATGTAAAGAACTATGTACAGATATCACGTCAAAAAACCACTTATGGGAAATATTTAAAACAATCGCAATATACTTATATGTACACATTATTTTTTACTATGAATTTCGGTCCCAAAAAGTTTAAAAACATGAAATACCTAAAAGGGCGGAAAAGTATTTCGGATCATTTTCATTTTTCAATAATTCCTTGAACGAATTCTTCAATAATTTTTGATTGATCTCAGTTTTTGAAATTTTAATTGTAGTTTAAAAGGTGATCAGTGTATATTTATATCAATTTGCGTATGAACTCATTTTGAATCTTTAGTTAGTTTCGATATAGAAAGATAACACAAGAATGATATTTATATGGTAACTTCCTAAATTATAAAATAAAAATTATATCATTGAATAATATGCTGAAATAATTTGAAAAAAAAATATTTTTTTTATAATTCCTAAAACAAATATATGTACATTTCTCCTCAGTTTTACATTCTTATTGCAATTAAAATTGTTATTGGAGTAAATTCAAAATTTATTTAATTCCTCAAAAGATGATATTTGACAATGAAAAAAAAAATTCGAAAAATAATGAACATTCCTAGGATCCGTTAATGAATTCCATAGAATAAATATACAAAAGGAAATATTTCTAGCTACCACGAACTTTTAGATGATGATTCGTTAGGTCTTTCCAAGAAAAAAATTTTCACGAACAAATGTCCGAAGTTTTAAATTTAGTATTCAGTATTCATTCTAATGAGGAAATCTTATATTTTGAATTCTATATATATATATATATATATATATAGAATATTTAAGCATATGAATATATATTATATAGGTACACAAATTACAATATTTTCAACTATAAATTTTTATCTTTAATTGTTCCGAAGTTTGAATCCACTGAAAGTAAGATAAAGTATTTCGAAAAATTTCAATTTTATAATATTTCTTGAAACTAATTTTAAGATTATTCATTAAATTTTTTGTTTGATGTAATTCAGATGAAGACACGAGCCACCGTGATTTTATCAATGGGTGTGTTTTCATATTTCATTTTTTTTGAAGCACTCGTGGTATAATTTATAAATACCGTTTTTTGAAATAAGTTGTTAAAAATCATCTAGTATTTTCAGTGTTCAGAATTCATTTTCATAAGAAAATTTTATGTTTCGAATTTTATAACTACATACAACTTGAATATATAGGTAACCAATATTTTTCACTATGACTTTCTATCTTCAATTTTTCCGTAGTTGAATCTTCACAAGTTAGGTAAAGTATATCGAAAAATTTCATTTTCAGTAATTCCTCCAACAAATTTTCAGATATTTTCATTAAACTTCTTGTTTTCTGATAAGGAATGGCAAATTTTCGAAAATATAAAATTTTCTAGAAATTTGTGGAGAAACATTTTAATTTTAATGACCTCACTAGAAAGCAATGCAATAGTCTTTCATTTAGTTCTTCCATAATTTAATGAGGGTAACAGAGTGTAAATAATGTTTTCCGTTATCTATTCAAGTAGTTAATGAGTATTTAATGTTTACCTGAATCTTTCTACTTTGACTTGCGGGACTAGGGCTGACAACCCTCCATCCCCTTCACAAAACAAAATACCATCAATTCAAAGAAAGTTGCCAATGGGAAGAACATTACGTTTTTAATGGATTTTCGTTTAAATTAACCAAATTATATGAAATAGATTTAGGAACAGCCAACGAAAAAATCCTGAATATGAATTCAAGATTTAGAAAAAGGAATTATCAAGAATTATCGATTCAAAATATAGTGCAAAATCAGTACTTTTTAAATATGATGTGCAGTAATTTCCAACATATCCACCGGGTGTCCCTAGTTATCGTATATAGGCAATATCTAACTTATTTGACAAGATAATAAAAAAATTAAAAATTAATGATGTATAAAAAATGTTCTTACATTTGACAGCCCTGTGATAGCTACCCTTAATATTTCTTTTCAAATGACACCCCCTGTATATTGTCTGTGAAAATTGCGTGTTATTCTATTTGGAATACAACGATAGCACATACATGGTACTTTTTCATTAATAACAACAAAAACATTTTATGAAGTATGAATTGCAACCAAAATACCTACTATGCACACGAATCCCCGTAATTTTATCAATCGGTTTATTTTCATGTTTTTGCCAAATAAACACGTTTTCGTGGAAAAGAAAAAATTATCGATAAAATTTGAAGCACTCGTGGAATTACCTTTGATAATTTATAAATCACTACCGTTGTCTTGAAATCAATAGTTAGGATTGTTTTTATATAGGAAAATCTTATATTTTGAATTTTATAGGTATTTCTTGAATATTTAGGTATACAATATTTTTTATTGAAAATTTTTATTTTTTCCTATGTTTGAATCTGCTGAAAGTGAGGTGAAGTATTTCGAAAAATTTTAATTTTTAATAATTACGGAAAAAAAATTTCAGAAATTTTAATTCTTTTTTTCTTTTGAGCAATGCGAACTTTCAACAATATAATATTTCCTTCAGAAAAACATTTTAGTTGTAATGTCCAACTTACTTCCCTGTTTAAAAGTGAGATAACAATCTTTATCTTTCAGTTTTCTAAGAATTTTATGCTCGAATAATTACTACAGTTTTGTAAGCAGTTACTGAATAATTCGTCAACGTAAAATTGACTGAATGAATAAAAAAGAATTGATCAGGATGTTTTCAAAGTAAGGAATATATTAATTATATTTTCATGATCAGAAAATCAATACCTAACTACTATCGAACGGCATAAATAAGTTCTCTTCTGATTAAGACGTAATATCCCATAATTAACCATTCAGTTTCTGAAATTTTTTTTCCGTAATCATTAAAAATTAAAATTTTTCGAAATACCTTACCTCACTTTCAGCAGATTCAAACATCGGAAAAAATAAAAATTTTCAATAAAAAATATTGTATACCTAAATATTTATGAAATACCTATAAAATTCAAAATATAAGATTTTCCTATATAAAAAAATTCCTAACTACTGATTTCAAGACAACGGTAGTGATTTATAACTTATCAAAGGTAATTCCACGAGTGCTTCAAATTTCATCGATAATTTTTTTTTTCACGAAAACGTGTTTATTTGGCAAAAACATGAAAATAAACCGATTGATAAAATTACGGATATTCGTGTGCATAGTAGGTATTTTGGTTGCAATTCATACTTCATAAAATGTTTTTGTTGTTATTAATGAAAAAGTACCAAGTATGTGCTATCGTTGTATTCCAAATAGAATAACACGCAATTTTCACTAACAATATACAGGAGGTGCCATTTGAAAAGAAATATTAAGGGTAGCTATCACAGGGCTGTCAATTGTAAGAACATTTTTTATACATCATTGGGAAAGTACTTCGATGTTATCATAACAATTTTTTTATTTTTTTATTATCTTGTCAAATAAGCTAGATATTGCCTTTATACGATAACTTGGGACACCCGGTAGATATGTTAGGAAATTAGTGCACATCATATTTAAAAAGTACTAATTTTCCATCATATTTTGAATCGAGAATTTTTGATAATTTCTTTTTCTAAATCTTGAATTCATATTCAGGATTTTTTCGTTGGCTGTTCCTAAATCTATTTCATATAATTTTGTTTATTTAAACGAAAATCCATTAGAGACGTAATATTTTTTTCATTGGCAAATTTCTCTGAATTGATGGTATCTTGTTTTGTGGAGGGGATGGAGGGTTAGCAGCCCTAGTCCCGCTGGTCAAAGTAGGAATGATTCAGGTAAACATTAAATCCTCATTAACTACTTGAATAGATAACGAAAAATATTATTTACACCCTGTTACTCTCAGTGAATTATGAGAGAACTAAATTATGAAGACTATTGTATTGCTTTCTAGTGAGGTCATTATAATTTCAATGTTTCTCCACAAATTCCTAGAAAATTTTATATTTTCGAAAATTTGATATTCCTTATCAGAAAACAAGAAGTTTAATAAAAATATCTGAAGATTTTTTGCAGGAATTACTGAAAATGAAATTTTTCGATATACTTTACCTGACTTGTGCAGATTCAACTACGGAAAAATTGAAGATAGAAATTCATAGTAAAAAATATTGGTTTCCTATATATTCAAGGTGTATGTAGTTATAAAATTCGAAACATAAGATTTTCTTATGAAAATGAATTCTGAACACTGAAAATAAAAAATGATTCCTAACTACTTATTTTAAAAAACGGTATTTATAAATTATACCACGAGTGCTTCAAAAAAAAAATAAAATATGAAAACACACCCATTGATAAAATCACGGTGACTCGTGATTTCATCTAAATTTCATGAAACAAAAAATTTAATGAATAATCTTAAAATTAGTTTCGAGAAATATTATAAAATTAAAATTTTTCGAAATACTTCATCTTACTTTCGGTGGATTCAATCTTCGGAACAATGAAAAATAAAAATTTATAGTTAAAAATATTGTATAATTTGTGTACCTATGTAATATATATTCATATACAAAATATTCTATATATATTGAAAATATGAAATTATTGAAATAAGATTTCATCATGAGAATGAATACTGAATACTTAATTTAAAACTTCGGAAATTTGTTCGTGAGAATTTTTTTCTTGAAAAGACTTAACGAATCATTATCTAAAATTTCGTGGTAGCTAGAAATATTTCATTTTGTATATTTATTCTATGGGATTCATTAACGATCCTAGGAAAGTTCATTATTTTTCAAAGGTTCACCATTCATTGTCAAATATCATCTTCTGAATATTTGAATAAATTTTTAATTCACTCCTATAACAATTTTATTTGCAATAAAAATGTTAAACTGAAAAGACATATACATATATTTGTTTTAGGAATTATAAAAGAATTTTTTTTTTCAAATTATTTCAGCATATTATTCAATGATATAATTTTTATTTCATAATTTAGAAAGTTACCAAACTAAAAAAAATAATATATATACATATATTTCTTGTGTTATCTTTCTATATTGGAACTAACTAAAGATTCAAAATAAGTTCCTGATTGATTGATTTCAAAAACTGAAATCAATCAAAAATTTTTGAAGAATTCGTTCAAGGAATTAATAAAAAATGAAAATGATCCAGAATACTATTCCGTCCTTTTAGCTATTTCATGTATTGAAACATTTTGGGACCGAAATTCATAGTAAAAAATTTCTGGTTACAAAAATATCACTAAAAATTGCTATGGTTCATCATAGAAATAACCAGTTTGAATCATTTTCATCATTTTTGTATCCGAAAGATCCTGAATTTTCGAAATTACGAAGGGACGCATACACTCATGATTTAATAAATTGAAATTCAGATTATATAACGTAAAAATATAGTGAAATGCTATCTCATTTCAAGGAAATCCAATGAAGAGATATCTATTCATTTAAGAGTCGCCCATTGAAGATCATTAAAATATGCATATTCCTTTTCACCAAAGGCTCTTCAAAAATTGTTGCATTACTGATGGACACTGGATACCAACCTGCTTGCAAAATTCTTATCAAATAACTCTTATGGATCATTTTAACTGTGGTGTCTAAACTGGTGAAGAAAACAGAAAAAACTGGTTGATAAATTTAAATAGTGTAGCTTAGTGAATGGAAGAGCCATATCATAAGACAGAAATAAAATTCAAAGAATCCATTTAGTATATGAAAAATTTTGACTCACAGTTGTACTGTAACTTTCAAAATTGGAACCAATTTATCAGCCAATGTGTAAATTACTTTCTAAAGTCACTATTTATTGAAACTGTTCATGACATGAATGATTGATTAAGCTTGTATGAAAAATATAGGTACTATTTGTACTCGAGTTTTCTGTTTTTTATTGAAATGCTTTTAAACTAGTTTCTATTAAATTACATAAATTATTTTGTCCATAACAGCTTTAACTCACTCACTAAAAGCATTTTTGCATGAAATTATTTTTAATTGGTGAATTTTAAAATTTTATTGCATTCTATTATTATCTTCAAGTGGGTAAGAGGTGAAGAAATTCTTGAAGTTACTCTTCTGAATATATTTTTCGATTAATTACTCAGTAAAAATTCTATAAAGCAATTGGATTTTTTTATTAGATTTTTGGATTACTCATTGAAGAACAAAAAACAGATACAACAATACTTAATTTCAATATAGAATATAAATAAACTATAGATGCAATGCCAAGACTTCGTTTAGCAATCCAATTATAAAATAATTTTTCATAGATTTATATAATCCTCATGATCACCACTGTCAAAACAAAACATCCAGGTAAAAATCCAAATGTCCAGCATTCAAAATAGTAATCCTTCCACTTTTACCCTTGAATATACTTGAAAAACTTTTTGTTTTCTTTCTAGAGTCCACTGTTGAATAATGCTGCCATTTTCAAAAAACCAAGTTTCCTCCAGATAAATGAATTTCACATTTTGTTGCAAATATTCTCTGTATTCACCATAAAATCGTACTCAACTTATTATATTTTTCTGTTCATCAATAAGAACTTTCCTTTTATTAACTGTTTTGAACTTTTACCAATTAAGTTTATGTAATGTTGACGTTGATTGATTAAAATCCAGATGCTTTTTGGTCAAATTTTATCCATATATTGGTTGCTTTTGGTAACAATCAAATCATTCAATGATTCTTTGAAGGTGAAATCGTATTGCACAGGTTTTCTTCCACTAATAATCCAGGTTGTAATGACTTGCCTTCTTCTTTTTTCAAACAGTACTGTGAGAAATACTCAAATAAACTAAACAATGTGTGTTTGAAGTTGATACAACTTTTAATTTTCAAAATTTCTTCGATCAAAACCAATAACACAAACAAACTGGAAACTGAAATCTATCCCCTGTCAATGACATTTCCAATGCCAACCCGAAATCTGCAATTCAAAATGTTACTGATTAAGTACCAACTTAATTTCGATTTTCCAAAGCCACCCGGGATGTCAATAATTCCTGAATGGACTGTAAGTTGTTACATATTGTATCATAGCAACGGCAGTTGCGCATATGTGATATGTGCCGATGTGCAGTTTAGTTGTAACAGAGTTCAGTTGAATAATAAACGGATATAAGATAATGTGTATTAAGTTTCATTCCAAATTGAATGACCCAATTTATATCAAGTTATATAAATATTTCAATTAAATATCGACAGATATTTAACAAGTGGCGATGAGGATATTGGAAATTGAAATTTACCGAGATTCTCGATAAATTAATCAAGAATGTCGACTTCAGATCAGCCATCGGAACATGTGGTCGGTCATTCACGTGAATTCGATGTTAATTCAAATGACTGTACAATTTTTCGTCCTCGATTGACGAATTATTTCGAGGCGAATAATATCAAAGATGTCTCTAGAAGAAGGGCTATATTTTTAAACTGCCTGTCGGAGGATTCCTATAGATTGATATTCAACCTATGTATCCCAAAGACGCCGGAAAAACTAGGTTATGAAGAACTAGTGAAGCTATTTGATGGACATTTCGGCGGGCAGAGAAGTATATTCGGTGAAAGAAGAAAATTTTATGAAGCACAAAGTGAACCCCATGAAACTATCAAAGATTGGGCAGCGAGAGTCAGATCTTTGGCCGTCCATTGTGATTTTGGAGAAGAACTTCAAATTTGTCTTCGTGATCGTTTCATAATGGGTCTACCTAGTGGACAAATAAGGGATCGTCTGTTTGAATCAGACAATTTGTTGACATTCGCTGAAGCAGTCAAGATAGCGAAAAGCAGAGAAGCGGCATTAGGAAAATCCGGAAAATCACCGCCATTTTCGCTCAAGAAAGAAGCCCAGGACTTGTTTCAAGTACGCAGCCGTAGCCAGGTAAAACCAGCGAATCAAAAAGAAGCTTTATTTTACTCCAAATTAAGTACCTATTTGTGTTATCCGCGCTGACAGCAAAAATATTTTATATGGAAATATTAAGGTTCTCTCAGGATTCAATACGAAATGAAGTGATTGTTTAAGTTGATTTATTTGGCCATGTCTCTAATTTTAATAATTATATTTTTAATCCTTCAGTTTTTGAAAAATAATGTTTGAGCAACGGAAACAGATTTTAAGCTTTATGATTCCTGGAATCCGTTGAGATTCCATGAAATTTTTTCCTTACCTACTCTATATAAGGAAATATGAATCTCATAACGGACAAATAACTGACCGGGACAATTTAATAACTGACCGGGTCACAGGGACACAATGGTCCAAACCTAGTTAACCCCAATTCGGTATAAAAATCTGTCATCTTCCACTATGGTCGCTCCACGACTAATACATTCATTAAATCTCTAACATAAGGTATCTAAATATCTGACGTGAATATTTTCACCACGAATCGTTTTTCAAGTATTCTTGAACCACAGCTGTGATCTACTAGCCATGTCAACCTAGCTAGTAGCTTTACTCTATACTATCATGCATGAGGAAGGGTTAGCAAACTCGTATAATAAAGGAATAGAAGTATCATAGCTCAAAATGGGTGTTGAAAATTATGTACCATAAGCCCATTACCTACCCAAAAAAAATCTATACGAGTTGTCGAACATATTCAATGGGCATCAACTATACGCCGTGCACTTCTTATGTTTAGTATATCCAAAGTCACTTGAACTAGTCCATAAAAACGGTTGGCCATAGATGTTCTTTCGAAGTGGATACCGCGATCCGCTAAATATCGGGGTTTATTTGAAAGTATCGTTAGGCAATAGATTCACTGGCCCCAAAGGAATTTCTGGAAACTTGGACAAACCTTATACAATCGAAATATTCATCTTCCTCCAAGTGACTTTGGATATACTATATCAACTTAGCTACATGTACCTACAAAAACAGGACAAGATATGAAATCTCCAACATTCCTTTATTTATGCCAAGGAAAACTAATGGTTTGAAATCACTTACCTAACTGGAATCTTTACTCTATAATACAATTCAAAAGAACATCAAGAAAAGGAAGCCTTCATCATTCTGGTATACGTTCACAAACATAAACAAATGTGTGAAAATTAATCGAATCAAACATTAATTGTTTGAAACATTATATGGTAATTTTTCTTTTGGGACAAATAAATATTATTATTATCATTAAAAAAACATCCCCGACTTTAACCCAAACGCGTAGGATAGAAAAATCTCCTCGGCGTCGGCTTCTCACTCCCCGCTAAGAGGAATATTCACTCAATCCCAGATATTTGAAATATCAGAAGGGTAGAGCTCGGTCGTGTCCGGTCCTTGGGGTCTCCCTGGTTCTCGTCGAACTTCTGGTCCTCTTACACGCGATCTAGCCGATCCTTGGATCTTTCCGTCGCCTCCTAGTCATTGCAGTACCTAAATAAAGAACAGCTTTTTGCATTATATTACAAATATACTCACTAAGTCCAAAATGCTTGATATTTCTCTTGAGATTTTTAGGTACTATTTTAGTTGTTGAGATGATAATTGGAATAGTCCTTGTTGATATCACTCCCCACTGCCGCTTTATCTGAAATTCGAGGTCCCTATATTTTGAAATTTTTTCGACCTCGTTTTGACGCATGATGTTGTTGTTATTTGGTATTGTTACGTCGATGAGTATTGCTGTCATTTGATGTTTATCAACTAGTAGTATATCTGGTATGTTGTGAGGGGTTGTTTTATCAGTCAAAACTGTACGATCCCAATATAGTTCTTAGCGTTCGTTTTCCAGGATGATCTCCGGTTGGTACTTGAAGTATGGAACTTTTTCAGAATGAATTAGTTTTAATATTGTTGCCAATTCTTGGTGTAGTATTTTTCCTACTGCATCGAGTCTCTCTTTATATTCATTTCCTGCAGACATTTGACATCCTCCCGTGATATGTTGGATTGTCTCATTCGTTGGACACCCATATCGGCATGTATAATAATCAGTAATAGTTCGATCCTTAATGATATGCTTTCAGTAATTTCTCGTTGAGATCACTTGCTCTTGGATGGCTAAAAGAAAACCTTCCGTTTCGGGATACATCACACCTGATGTGAGCGAATAGTTCGACGCTTCAATGTCGACATGATTCTGGTTCGCCTCGTTGAAATGTCTTCTATGCAGGGGCTTCTCTCTCCTTCTTTGCAGTTTTTCTTGGTTTGTTTGGTGGTTGTATGAAAAGTGCTCTTTGTGAAGTTGAAAAGGTGTTGATTCGTCTGCTTTACACAGTATTTTGTAGATGTCTGATCTACTTGCTTGATCTCTTAGAGATAACGGATGTTAACGATATATTCATTATTATCTTTAGCCTTCATATTCCTCTATAATATCAACTCAAATTTATTCTCGAGCGCCCATTCGGAAATTATAAAAATCACAAAAATATCTTTGACCGGCATGAAATTCTTCAATTCCATTCTAGAATTGGGCCCTAGATGTAGCATATGTGAACAAAAAATTGATCCTTGCTAGATCTTTCATTTCTCCATGAGATGAACCTAATTTCATTACGTTTTCGCTTCCAGAAATTAAATCAAAAAAACGAAAATGTGTTTGACCGTGGTGGAAGGAATAATGGAGTTGGCTCGCCGGGAGTTAACTTTACCAGGGTCTACTCAACGAGTTTTAACAAGTACAGATCATCCAAAATTAATTTCTCAGGACCGCCATCAACTCGCCCTGGTTTGTTCACAAAAGCCAACTTTATAGAAAGATGAACATATCACCTTTGAAGATTTTTTCTTCATGAAATCGAAGTCATAACTCTTGTGAATACGGAAAAGCAGCCTAACCGCTTAGTCAGGGAATCCATCGACAACAACGAATCTTCCACCAGAAATAAGCGTCCAAAGCTCCAAATCAAATCCTTCGATGAATGACAGTGAATGTACCTACAACTAATTTAAAAACTAGCTTATAAGCATTATTTTATTCTCAAAAGAAGGCATAGTATTTTAATTTATATAGAAAGGTGGTCACATAAACAAATTCTGAGATTATAAAAACGTTTTGCAGGAGGCCCCAAGCCTATCATAAAAAATGTTTTTCATTCAAAAGCTAGGATGAAAATTTTTCAGTTTGGTTCGAAATTTTCATCAGTAACTTAGTGATTTCTAACTTTTTTCGGCAGAAAACTCGCAAATTACAGTAATTAGGGAAAATAAGATCAATCCATCAATCTCTAGAACAAAACAATATAGTGATGGTCAAATTTATAAAATGATTAATTTTTTCTCTAAGAGTTCTACTTCATTATATTGTAAGTTACAAATATTCTTTCAGTAAACATGCATTTTCTGAATTGATTACTCAAGCCGCTATTTTTTGCTTTTGTTCAATCCAATAATGAATAAAACAACACGAGAGATAAATTACAGGCTATGAATTATTCATCATTAGGAAAGTTTGGAAAATTCCTACATACCTAATTGGAGTAAGTAATAACCTAAAAACTTTTCAAATGATCTTATCGGACAAGGCATAGGTATATGTGCTAGAATTTACGAAATGAAATATCGATCCTTCGTCCCGACGAAACTCTGAATTTCCCTCGCTTACTTTCACTTACATAATGTCTTTCCTTTTGATTTCAATGGTAATTACTGAGCTCATTGTTTCTTGTTACCTTCATTCAATTGAAGTAGTGCACAACGACAGAAAAAAATTGTTATTGCTGAGGTTGAAAGAAGCAGCTGAAACTGACACCAGTATTATTTTCAAATTTTGTGTCTTCGTGGATATAGAGGAAATGCAGATTTCTCCAAAGGAACAAAAAATACTCAATAGTATCCTTTGTCCATTTTTGTCCTTGAAAACAGGCCATGTTGTTGAAACCATGAATAATATAACAGTATACCCCACTTACTTTTTTTTCGTACTCAATTCTTTTGAAGATGTTCACCAGAAAGTGGGTTTCATATCAAGTTTATCTTTTTTTAATACAAGGATACCATCGTTTTTCATATTGAACTTCGATGTAGAAATAGTCGACGTTCAAAATTTCATGAAACAAGTATGGAAAAAATATTCGTTGCTGTGTTTAGGTGTGTTCTTTTACAAGCCAGATGTTCAATTGAGTACATATCAACCTTTTAAAAGAATTGTAGTAAATCTAACTGATATAGAGGAATTCAAAGATTATTTCATGAGTCATGAATATGCTAACCTTAACGGAAAAGTATTCGACTTGGCAGTTTTTAACAATCCTCCAAGAAATATAAAGAAGGGAAGTAAGTTGTCTGGAGAAGATCCAAAATTTTGGATAGACCTAATCCATAGTTTGAACGCATCGTGGAACTTAATTCAGATTAAAAATTTCAGTTATGAGGATGCCATTCACGTCGTTGGAGATGGAGAAGCTGATTTTTGTCCATATCGATATTTTCCTACCGAAAATTATCCGAACATCGAATATTTGACTCCATTTGCTATTGATTATTTAGTAGAAATTGTTCCAAATTCCCAGAAACTTCCTCAGTACTCAAGAGTTCTGAATGATTCGAATCCAACTTTCTGGGTTCTAACTTTAGCATCTTTCATTTTACCATCACTTGTTATATCAATTGCAGGTAAATTTTTTAATAAGCAAACTGAGCAAGTCACTTTATGTGTATTTGGTATTTGTTTGAACCAACCTGTTAAAAGACTTGCATCATATCAAGTGATTCAAATATTTTTGATGAATTTGTGGCAATTCAGTTGCTTGATCATTTCAGCAACGTTCCAAGCTTCATTGCTAGATTCTCTTCTCATTTCTAAGTATGATCTACAAATAGATAAAATATAAGATCTCATTAAATCCAACCTTACTACTTATGTTCCTTCAGATATGAAGGGTCTTGTGAAAAGTGCCATCCCACGGTTAGCTAATCAACTTGTATCTGCTTCTGATGAAGAAATGAGTGAAATATTGATGAGTTTCCGGAATAATTGTGCTGTTATATTGCCTTATCAACAAGCTCACACGATGGTTAATATGTTTAGAGGAGTACGCAAATCACATATAATGAAACAAAACCTTGTACCTGGATTTTCCACATATTTTTTCAAAAAAAACTCGCCCTACATAAGTATTTTCCACGAAATGATTGCGAGACACCTTCAATATGGTATAACATCATTTTCTTTCGAATATTGGAGGAATGAGATAAATAAAAAAGAAACGTCCGAAAATCTTTCATTTAGTCATCTGAGAGTAATATTTATCGCCATTTCATTAGGTTGGATTCTATCATTATTTTTATTCATATTAGAAAAAAGTATTGATTCCATTTGTACAGTATGAAGTTCCAATGTGAGAAAGAGTTGAATTATTTCGCAAATGATTGATGTCCATCTCTTCAGGAAAGAATAGATATCTCCACTACGATAATGCGTAATATTCAATTTTAACCACCCAAAAAAGTTTGTTAAGTTTCTGTTTTTTAAAACCCAATCCAGAAAGCTATATAGGTCATAGTTTGAAACATTCTTGAAGGAACATTTGTACTAATATTCTACCAGATTCATGCGAAAGCATCAGCAACGGAGCTGTAGAAATCAAATACTATTGCTGAAGGGTACCTGAGAAACACCAAAAAACAAAATGAAAATGTTTCAATTAAAATTCTTCGACCGTTCGCACCTTGAGTTCCACTCTGTTTTTAATGCGTAATAATATAATCAGTATATTTTCATTTGAAGTTTTTATGTTGAAATAAAAGATGTATCCATATATGTATAGCTATAATAATATTATGCATTTGAATGTGTGTTTATTTTGTTTATTACCTATTTACCACAAGCTGATTGACATGAAATTCTGCACAAAGATCATTTATAATTAAAAAATTTACATGAAAGGGGAGAGTAGGTGGTTGATCATTCAAAAATTATTTCCTATATGAGAATTATATAAATATATGCTCCATCTGATCCGCCGAGTAATCTCCAGTTCGTAGGTATGAGGCTTGGTTCAAGCCGAAGGTGGACATTTCGAACAATTTCTATTGTTTATTGTTGGGGAAGATTGATATGAGGTCGAAAGTTGAAAAATGAAACTCCAACAAGAAAATATTTTTTCAAATTTTAGTAACTTTTGAACGAAAAAGGATCAGAAGTATCTTCATGAAAAAAAAAAGTCAGAATGAGTGCAGCTATCATTAATTTGTCATAGATCTTGTAGAACAAGCTCATGGAACTTATTCCATAAAATCCCAAAAATATTGAAGCCTCATAATCTAGAACTAATTCACGAACCTAAAAATCAAATAAAGGTAATTTTTGGCGAATTGAGAGCGTCAACTCCAAAGTCCAAGAAGTCTCAATCAGTTTACAACATTCCGCGCAAAGTCTGTGAGAAACAATATACCGGACAAACATAACAAAAATTACACAATAGACTGAAAGATCACAAAATTTCATTAAAATACAAAACGGCGCATAAAAATCATGAAAAAACAGAGAAAATTAATTCGACTACGAAGAGACAAAATACGGATAATAGAACCTAACAGACTGTCTTGGTAGTACAGTGGACTGAAAAGTCGACTTTTGTGCCGAAAGTACCGGGTTCGAATCCTGGCTAGGTCATGGATGTTGTACATGTCTGGTGATGGTAAGGTTAGAGGCTAATGGTCGTAGCAGTCGATGACTTCAATAAAATTGAAAAAAAATAGAATCATTTTTCCTATTTGCCAGTTACAAGTCCTTTCTTCAGAGCAGAATATTCAAATTCACAAATCGTCAAAAGTCTTGCCAAACTTTTCCTCCCTATCCACTCTCAACTTGTTGAAAGTAACAAGACAATTTTTTGTGTGTGGAATGGTATTACTCAGATGAAAACAATAAATTAGAAAAAATGCTTTTTGTACGGTGGAATACAGGTATATTCGAAGTTAATCAGTGTTCAGCTAGTAACGAAAGTTTTAGTATTGAGAAAATCCGTGGAAAATGCCAGGACATTTCTCAGTTAAACCGGGCACGAGTAGTAGACCTACATCAAAAAGCTTTGTTGAACCACCAGATTGCGCAACGTATGGATATTCCACGGACTCCAGTATGGCGCATAGTATTTTTCCTGATTATTATTCATTTTTATGAAAAAACTAGCAAACCCGGCGAACTCCGTTTCGACAACAGATGGCTTCGTTTTATATGTAACATTTCGTTTGGTTATTAAAAGATGAAGAAGATGAAGATCCTTCAGTGTGAAGTTAAGTGCTTCAAGTGATTTCCTAAGTGTCATTGTGCACTCATCCCAAACAATGAGCTTGCATTGCATCAACAATTTTCCCATTGCACTGGATCGGGAAATATTGCATGTTGGAGTATCGATTGTGTTTAAATTGAGTGGCAACTCAAGCGCAGAATGTGCAGTACGACCGCCATCTAGAAGAGTCGCCGCAATTCCAGATGATGCTAACGCCAAAGCTATGTCACATCTTGATCGAATAGTGGCCAAAATCAATGAAATGACAAATGTTTTCCCTGTTCCTCCAGGTGCGTCCAGGAAGAATAGACCACCAGTATTATTTTCCACCGCTTGCATTAATGTTTCGTACACTTGTTTTTGCTGTCCATTCAGCAACGGCACATTATTTCGAACGAATTCCTGCAAACATTGTATTGCAGCTCTCGGTTAAATTCTTGGTTGAATGCATCGTGCATCGATCGATTTGGCGCAATCATTCCTACTCCAATCAGTAGCTTGTTTGCAATAATCAAGCATTGATCCTCAATCAGAATCAATCCTGCATTGTGGATTTCATCGGTTATTTGGATGTCAGGATTATTCGTTTGAATGCGCAAGCGATGCAAGATATCTTCACATATGTCGTCTTTGTATTTGTTCCATAACTGAATTGGTTGTGAAGGAAAGCATGTGGTGATGATAATTGCGAACAGCGTTCGTATTTGGTACGCATTCGATGAAACAACTGAATCCGCAAGTGTTAAATCCCAATGAGAATCGTTCTCCAGCCAACCCAATAGTGGACATGCTTCTCGATATGATTTTATTGCTTGGTTATCATCCATTGTTATTTAATAAATAAGAAAATATTGGGAATATTGGACACAATTTTATTCTATTGTTTAATTTGTAACAACGCAGACGTTTCGAAACAGTTCGTTTCTTTTTCAAGGCTAGTTACGACAAACAATATTGTACGCTTATTAAAATCATTAAGATAATTCTCAAGGAATCGAAATTCTTTCACACTGCAGATAATGTTTGGCATTGGTGGCCATTCACAGTTTTCAAATGCGCAAATGATTTTGGTCCACGTACATTTACCAACAGCAGTCGCAAATAAACCAAGGTTTATAGCAAAGAAAATTCAGGAAAAATTTCAACAGAAGAGCGGGAAAATCATTTTTCACATACAGCGCCATCTCTTGATTTGCATGTACTACAAACCAATATTTTAAGTAGATGGCGCCGGTGCGTGATACATTGTTTGACAGCTACTCATGTATGTGAAAATGATTTTCCCGCTTTTCTGTTGAAATTTTTCCTGAATTTTCTTTGCTTCAAACCTCACGGAGCCCGAGACCTTTCCAACGAATGCAAAACCGTGGAAATCGGTTCGTGCGTTCTGGAGTAATAAATAAAAAATAAATAAATAAATAATCATCTTTATTCCCTATCATCTTCACATATCTAAAAAATGAAATGGAATAGTGTCAAAACAACAAAATTATATTCTGTTCACAAATTAGAAATATATTCATCCAAAGAGTATGGCTCCAAGTCAAGGAGATATCCGAATAAGCTCTTCTTAAATATAGTTATATTTGACATTGCTTTCATCTTCCTTGGAAGAGAATTATATAATTTCAAACATCTATATTCTGCCTGCTTATTTTGAATGCTGGATATTTGGATTTTTACCTGGATGTTTTGTTTTGACAGTGATTATCATGAGGATTATAAAAATATATGAAGGGAGAATTATTTTATAATTGGGTTGCTAAATTAATACCTTTTCAGCAGATAATTGGAATAATATGTTCACAGCTCAAATGATGAATTTCAAAAATTCATGGAGCATGACCGTTATATTATATTAAGCTATATGAAAAAGATCTGTAAATAAAGCTTGGCATTGCATCTATATTTTATTTTGAAATTAAGTATTGTTATATGTTTTTTTTTCTTGAATGAGTAATCCAAAAATCTAATAAATTCGACTTGTTTTATAGAATTTTTACTGAGTGTTTAATCGAAAAATATATTCAGAAGAGTGAATTTAAGAATTTCTCCACCTCTTAACCATTTAAAGATAATAACAGAACGCAATGAAATTTTAAAATTCACAAATTAAAAATAATTTCATGCAAAAATGCTTTTAGTGGGTGAGTCAAAGCTGTTACAAATAGTATCTATATTTTTCATACAAGTTTAATCAATCATTCATGTCATGAACATTTGCAATAGTGACTTTAGAATAGTTATTTATAATACAAGTGCAGAAGGCATTGATATTCTTCCACGAGTTCAAAATTCAAAAACGAGCCACGAAGTGGCAAGTTTTGGAATGAACGAGTGGTAGAATGAGACTTCTGAACGAGTATTATACATTATTTTCTCTAATTCATTGCATTTTCATTGAAATTAATGAAATATTTCCATAAATATAATTTAGTGATTTTAGCATTGAAAAATGTTGGTTGGCAGAACTGATTTCTTCAAGTCAAATTGATGAATTGACAGATAAAGCCGTGGCGGAAGTACCAACATAAAATAATAAAATATAACCATGAAAACTGTGCGTTTCTGATATATTCCCGCACGATTTTGTTCTACAAGATGTGGAAGAATGAACGGAATAACCACAGAATTAGAGAAACTAATTTACACATCGGCTGATAAATTGGTTCCAATTTTGAAAGTTACAGTACAACTGTGATGTCAAAATTCTTCATATACTGAATGAATTCTTTAAATTCTATTTCTGTCTTATTATGATATAGCTCTTCCATTCACTAAGCTACACTATTTAAATTTATCAACCAGTTTTTTCTGTTTTCTTCACCAGTTTAGACACCACAGTTAAAATGATCCATAAGAATTATATGGTGAGAATTATGCAAGCAGGTTGGTATCCAGTATCCATCAAGAATGCAACAATTTTTGAAGAGCCTCTGGTGAAAAGGAATATGCATATTTTAATGATCTTTCATGGGTGACTCTCAAATGAATAGATATCTATTCATTGGATTTCCTTGAAATGATACAGCATTTCACTATATTTTCACGTTATATAATCTGAATTCCAATTTATGAAATCATGACTGTATGCGTCCCTTCGTAATAATCGTAATTTCGAAAATTCAGGATCTTTCGGATAGAAAAATGATGAAAATAATTTAAACTGGTTATTTCTATGATGAACCATAGCAATTTTTAGTGATATTTTTGTAACCTGAAATAAAGCCGCGACTAGACGTTCATAACCTACTTCGATGTCAATAATTCCTGAATGGACTGTAGAATTGCACTGACGTGAAGTCAGGGATCTTTGCGCATTTGTGGCTAGTTGTACCGTTTGCCTAAACATTGATTAAAAATTGAAACTTTGACTACTTTCTAATTTCTCTTGCACAATCTTTCAAAGGACGTTTTACATGGCATAATCACTTTTTACACTGAACAGGCAAATTTAGAGGTTTATGTTCCCGATTAGTTTTGAGTAGGGATGGATCTGCGCATCTCAAAACGTGTATGATTAATAAAAATAACCATATACATTATTTTTCTATGGACATAACCTGATCGTGTCATATTATGTGTTTGTGTTTGATTTTGTTAGAAAATTCAAAATATTCAGATTCATATCATGAGTTATCATTTAATGATTATTTATAATAATAATAATATGCCAAAACTTTGGTCAAAACTGAACGGCTTATGAGTTAATGGGATTTTTATGAAAAAGAGTGGTAACGACTAGGAATTACAATTTTTTAATATTTCAGCAGATTATTTTTTTTCGAAAAAACTGTCTCAATTCTTGATCAAATGGACAAATTATGGTCCCGAGGTGTTTCTTGTAATGGATATTGAAATGACCGAGAAATTGAGCGATAAAATACGTCCGAAGCCAGCGCCCAAGAAGAAGAGGGTTATATTTATGACAGTTTCGAATGTTGTTCGGTGTTGTTCTTTCGAAAAGAAATCTGAAATGGTTGATTTTTTCTATGAACAAAGACTGGAAGTGATCTTCATAATTCTGTGTCGAATGTCAATGGTAAATGTCAATTGCCATGAACATAGAATAGCAATGACGTGAAGTCGGCGAGCTTTGCGCATTTGCACCTCTTGAAAACGGTTACAATTGATACAATTGCACAACAATATCAACCCAATACAGGGTGATTCACTGCGATAACCCATTAGACGTTTATGGAAAAATAACCCCAATTTCGTGCTGAAAATTCGAAAGTTGGGGTTTCAGAGTTTGATCTTTTAGAAATTGATTCCTCGAATATCCCTTGGTGAAACATAATTTCAATATTAAAAAAAGGAACTGAATGAAACACTTGACTATAAGTTTCACAATTTTGAAACGTATAATAATAAATAATGTTTTTTTTAATATAGAATGATATTTTTCTCTAAAATATTTTTAGATCTCTACAAATTTTGGATGGGTATACTGGAAACAGACAATTAATTTCCTATTTCAAATGGTACATCCAGAATATTATTGCATCATTAGGTAAAGCTCATTTGATGACAATTTCATTAATATGCTATAACTGTTAAAACTGGACGGCTCATGAGTTAATGTGATTTTTATGAAAGAATATGTGAAATGAGGACTCATATTTTCTTAATATTCCTTTCAATTCCTTTTTCAATTTTTGATCCTGCCAGAATGTAGTATGATAAGACTGTTTGCGGTTTAGACCGAAAACGTAGACTGGGGGAAATCCATATTAATAAAGCACTTATTTGGAAGTTATTCATTCACAACTGATACAGCAGATTTATATTTGATATATTCATTAATAGTTAAATTATGCATTCAAAAATGTTTATTAATACAGAATGAAATATTTGTTTACCAGGTATGTTTAATATATTTCGGTGATAAATAATTTATATCAACTTACTTTATCTTCACAAATAACAAATTCTTTATCAAAAAATTTTCAACTGGTAGTTAACGAACATTTGCTATTTATGAATGAACTCTTACAAAAGACTTCTATAATGTACCTATAAATATGGGATTAATTAATAATTAACAAACTAACATAATTCTAGCGATCCAATCTGTGGAAAAGTTTAAGGGTATATCCCTCAAAGAGAAGCGCATCTCCTTGAAGGAAATGGCCTTGAACTTTTTCTTCAAAGCACCGGGACGAGGACAATAAAAATTAACGGAATGCGCCTCAATTAACATAACGTTCAAAAATGCTGACCGTTTCAAAGATATTGAGTTTTTCGAAATTTTTTGAAAGGACACCTTATAAATGAATATTTTTCATTTACTTCAAAATATAATTTATTTTGTGTCTATTTTATAATTGTAATCTAATCATATATAGGGTATCCCATTTAAAAAACCTCAACTTTTTCTCTTTATCTCTTGAAAGAAAATTAATTTCTAATTGAATGGGACCACCCTATATATGACTGGATTACAATTATACCATTAACACAAAATGAATTAAATCTCGAAATATATGAAAAATAGGCAATATCTAGCTTATTCGAAAAGATAATAAAAAAAATTGATGTGAATAACATCAAAGTACCTTCCGAATGATGTATAAAAAGGTTTCTACATTTGACAGCCTTGTGGTAGCTACCCCTCACTTTTTATTTTCTCAAATGACACCCCCTTTATATTGTTAGTGAAAATTGCGTGTCTATTTGGAATACAACATTACAACGACAGCACATACTTTGTATTTTTTTAGTGATAACAACAAAAACAATAATATTTTGTGACGTCTTTTACGTTATAAAAATGAAATGCTTTCACCCATGTTTGTAAAAACTTCAAATATGGGAAGTAGATAAATTTTTTGTTTCAAGGAACCGAATAATAATATGAATATCAAAAAATTGACAAATTCGTGTCTGTTCCCACACAATAATCAATATATATGATATTGGTTAATTTCTGCCTTGGAATGAAATTTCAATTCTAAAAAAGGAAAAACTAATAACCAATCAAAAGAATATTCAAAATGACTAAAACTGTACTTATTGAGTAAACGGTTAACAAATTGAGTAACTAAATTAACATTAAATTAGACTCAACGAACTTTGATGAGATGATAAATAATTTGGAACACTTGCTTTAAATAATAACCAATAATCCATAACATTGTGTTCAAAATTATGAAGAATGACATAAGCAATAGAGGAAAAATAATCATTTGCAGTTGTTAATATACAAAAATTTATTTCAATTTATTCCAAATATTGTATAAAGAATTGAATAGACTTGACCAATCCTTATTCAGAAGCAAATTCTAGAGGTTTTAGGCATGTACATTAGTAAATGGTGGAACATCCAAAATGTTACCAAATCGAGGCCTATGCCATTGAATAGATGGTATCCCAGACAATCGAAACTATTAGCGTACACCAGATGAATATTATAAGCACAGACCTTTAACTGTAGTAAGAGAGAAATTCAATATATTCTGAGTTCTCATGTCTAATATCCAGGATAATTAAATTTAAAGAAATCCAATCTGACCTTGGACAGAACTTTTTTTTGAGTAATTGAAAGCATTATTCAACTAAGTTTTGATTTTCAAGTGAGTTAGAGGACCAATAGAAAAAAGAAATTTTATAGTAATCAGAGACGAGAATTCTCCAAAAAAATTGTTCTGACCCAGGAAAAGGAATAATAGGTTATAAAACGGAAATTAATGAGTGTTTTGTTTTGGGTCATTATAGATATAGGTTGATTCAGAGTTCATGACTGGTATATTTGTGATTTTTGTGAAACAAAAAAAAATTACATGATTCGAGTGCATGAGTTACGATCTTCCAAAATATCCTCATTTATCTAGGTTACAGAAGTAGGAGAACGTAGCGCCGCTGAACACAGGGGAAAATTATAAAGTTTGGTCAAGTTTTTTTTTATTACATTGAGCGAAATTCACCTGATTTCAAGAGCAAAGAAAAAGGAATAAAGAGTCCAAAGTCCTGAAATAGCTAATACTGTTTATGGTTTATTGGAATTTTCACGAAGACGATCTTTTTTTCCTTCTGAGATCGTAGTTCTTGCAAAAATTTAATTTAAGTTTTAGGAAAAGAAATTTCTTCAAAAAAAACAAACAAAATTTTACATTTATACAAAGTCCGTTTATTAAAATATAATATTTATTTTTTATATACATATATATATATATATAACATTGTATAGTCAATTTATCATATTCTCCCGAAATTCAATACATAGTATTACTTATGAAACAACAGAAAAATATTACAATGTTCAGCATCCTTAAATCTAATCTGTACAAATTATCAACTATATCAATGAATTTTTACACGTCAAACCGTATCACTTCTTCGATAAAATAATAGATAAGGAACTCTATCTCCTTGACGTTTAAGAACATCTTCTTCCGTAACTCTGTTTATTTTAGAGTCATCAAACCTCAACCATGTATTATACCCCGAATGGAAAGTATCTGCTATATAATGCCCATAGCTGGCCTCCTTTCCTACATGGTATACTACGGAAATCAGTTTGTATTGTCTCTCCGCTGAAGTATTCGTCCTTCCAGATAATATTTTAGAATCAATCTGCAGATTGATGGGAAATTCTATAGTCTTCATTATTTTAGTGCAGCCATTCATTCTGTATTCGAAGCATTTCAAATGTAATACTAGAACTACAGGCAACTTCTCTATCATCACTTGCTGCCATGCTTCAACCGTTTCTTTCGTTTTCGATGATGTCAGACCCTCTAGTTTGTTCTTGGTTGTAAGGCCTTCTAATGCTTCAGCTATGTTATTTGCTTTCTTAATATTTAATGGCAATGTTAGGAATGGTTCAATATTTTCTGAAGTTTCGTCTCCGGTTTTATGGATTCTTGAACAGAGAAGTCCTCCGAATATATCACTAATCGGTGTCTTGTCCATTTGTATTTCTCTTGTTACATTCTCTTTGTTCTTAGGACCCATAACTTTCCAATCATCCACATCTATTTTCACTTCTTTTTTAGCTGCTTGAATATTTTCGTCATGGCTAATCAATTTCATTATTTCCATCATTTCATCATTGAGCCCATTCAACAGAAGGCCTAAGAATTCCTCGGCATCTTCTTGTCGGCCTTCAACAAGGAAAGAATCGCTACGTGTTCCGTTTAGCATCGTATAAAACGATGAGGCCTCAAACGAATTGCCATTATCTATATTGACGAAAGTTTGCTTCTTGTTCTTCTTTTTTGAACGTGACTTGCGTCTAACATTGGGCAGATTATCGAAGTTATTCATAAATTTACACCTGGAATAATTGAATAATTAAAATACATATATAAAATTGTTATTCAATCAAAGTTGCAAATTATATTAAGTTATACTTACATATTTTCAATCATTGTTATTGATTTCAGTGCATTATTGTGAGTGAAGTTCTCTGATAGCCGTTTGAGAAGGTTACAAAGTGGTGGGCAAGCAAGTAAGGCTTGTAATATTGAGTTTATATAACAAAAGTTACTTTTGTTTCGTAAACCCCTGGGTTTAAAACTGGTTTGGGTCCCATCAATTTTATAGTTCTTGAGAAATTCTGAAAATTAAAAAATATTACTAACCATGATAGAAACTTGAATTTTTACTGATATTTGTAGGTGAAAACCAAAGCATTCCACTTTTCATCAAGTAAAATGGGTTCAACTAGGTAAAATAATTATCTACTGTAGTTGTAAGCAAATTGTTAGTTGAAAGTAAGATAAATATAGAAAAAAAGATATTCTTTTGAACTCACCTCCTAACATATGAGTGGCTAAATCTATTTTTGTGACTACTTCTGTATGTTTTAAAGATGTTACATGTGAATCATTAATTTTATTGTCTATTTTCTCATTCGATATTGTTTTAACATCTTTATCAAATAGACTAGCCCATGATTTTTTCCATACATTTACTGTGGGTTCCTCAATTTTAGATTCATTTTTATTCGAGATGCTACTTCCAATTTTTTCAATTGTCTCATTGGAAATTGTATCATTTTTAATTATCTCTGTATTATCTCTTGCAATAATTTCAACTGTTTTTACAGCTGAACGAGGGGGAGTTGAAGGTTTCGAATGTTTTCCTGTCATCTCATTCGGGATAATAGGTTTTGTAATTGATAATCCATTGTAATTGATTACAGATTTTCTACACTCATTTTCTGAAAAAGTTGTAATTAGTTGATTCATTATTATATTACATATTCATATTGACCATGAATAATTCTTTTAAGATCTCTATACTTACTTGCAGACAATTTTTGTTTAACTCTACAGGGTAATTTGAATTCACTAGAATTGGTAAATAATATAGAATTTATTCGGACCTCTTCTTCTTCTAACGCAGTGAACTCTGAGAATTGTAGATTCTGAAAAAAAAATTACAATATAATAGTGGAAATCATTTTGGAAATTACAATATTTCTGTATATAGTATATCCAAAGTCACTTGAACTAGTCTATAAAAACGCTTGGCCAGAGATAATTGCAAAACAGTCATAAACCATAGGAGCACACTTTTCAAACCCTTGAGTTGAAAATAATATTTTTGCGTATGTATGGGACTCAGATGTCGATTCTTTCAGAAAATTTGTGACGTGAGTAGCTTTTGCTGTTACATCCAAAATTATACTATCTTATTCTACGGTATTATAATTTGATAATTCTTTATTCTCATTAACATCAAAGTACCTTCCAAATGATGTATAAAAAAGGTTCCTACATTTGACAACCTTGTGGTAGCTACCCCTCACTTTTTATTTTCTCAAATGACACCCCCTTTATATTGTTAGTGAAAATTGCGTGTCTATTTCGAATACAACATCACAACGACAGCACATACTTTGTATTTTTTTAGTGATAACAACAAAAACAATAATATTTTGTGGCGTCTTTTACGTTATAAAAATGAAATGCTTCCACCCATGTTTGTAAAAACTTCAAATATGGGAAGTAGATAAATTGTTTGTTTCAAAAAACCTAATAATAATATAAATATCAAAAAATTGACAAATTCGTGTCTATTCCCACACAATAATCAATATTTATGATATTGGTTAATTTCTGTCTAGGAATGAAATTTCAATTCTTAAAAAGGAAAAACTAATAACCAATAAAAGAATATTCAAAATGACTAAAACTGTACTTATTGAGTAAAAGGTTAACAAATTGAGTAACTTAATTAACATTAAATTAGACTCAATGAACTTTGATGAGATAATAAATAATTTGGAACACTTGCTTTAAATAATAACCAAAAAATGAAAAAAAAAATATATATATCCTATAATTTATCTGCAAAATGGAGACTTACGACCGCAGGACTGTTCATATGTAAGCTCCCAAAAGTTCACCTAAAATGAAAAAAAGATTCCAGCACTGAGCATTCTATACATTGCATAGTAGGTATTTCAGTTGCAACTAATACTTCACAAAATTTTAATGTTTTTGTTGTCATTAATAAAAAATACCGAGTATGTGCTATAGTTGTTTTCCAAATAGAACGACACGCAATTTTCACTTACAATATACAGGGAGTGTCATTTGAAAAATAGAAGTAAAGGTAGCTACCACATGGCTGTCAAATAGGACACGTAGTAATTTCAGAATTAATATTGATAAAGATGAAATAGAGAGGGTTACTAAAATGAAATACTTAGGATTGATTTTAGACGAGAATTTAAAGTTTCAGTTTCACGTGGATTATATCGCAAATAAAATGTCCAAAAAGGTTGGTTTCATATTTAGAATAAGGGGTAAAATTGATATGAATACGTCACTGATGTTGTTTAGATCATTGGTACTTCCTCATGTAGATTATTGCTCGTCAGTTATGTTTAATTTAAATAAAGGTAGCATCGATTAGTTACAAAAACTACAAAATAGAGGTATGATAATTATTTTGAAATGTAATAAAAGAACTCAAAATAGAGGTATGATAATTATTTTGAAATGTAATAAAAGAACTCCCATAAGAAATATGTTAAATTGTTTGAAATTGATGAGTGTCAATCAAAGGATTATTTATAGAACATTAGATTTAATATTCAAAGCAAGGAATGAAATGTTACCTGAATATTTGAGTGAAAACCTAAAATTTGCTAATGAAATACATAATTATAATACACGACGTCGAGATGATTTTTACATAGAAAAAGTTAATACTACATTAATGAATAAATCCACATTTAACAGGGGATTAGTTATCTTCAATAAACTACCTGAGAAGCTCAAATATTGTAATAATTAAAGAGAATTCAAAAAATGTTTAATGAGTTATATTTATGAAGAATTTAATTAAGTTAGTGGATTTCATTTGTATTGTTTTCAATAGCCGAGTAATAAATAAAGTTTATTATTATTATATTAAATGTGACAGCCCTTTTTATACATCATTGGGAAGGTACTCTGATGTTATTCAACAACATTTTATTATTTTTTTATTATCTTGTCAAATAAGCTAGATATTGCCTGTATACGATAATTTGGGACACCCAGTATAAAGTGTCATTACAAAAATTAAGTTGAAAAAAATATTTTTTTGATACAGGTGACATTTTCGAGAAACCAATAATCCGTCTCTAAATTTTTGCTGCCCCCCCCCTGAAATATTGCATGGGCAAAAAAATAAAATATGAATTTGTTTACTATTCTTAAAAGCTGGCGTCACCACTGTAATGCACCTTCCAAACGTCTGCAAAAATTCTGCATCCATCATAGAATAACGAGCCACATCATCGCGAAAGTCTTATCTAAAACTCCAGCAGCAACTTAGATTGAAAAATTTGAATTTGAATTAGAGGAAACGGTAGAGTCCCGGAACGAGGACAATAAAAATTAACGGAGTGCATCTCAATTAACATAACGGATGATCTTCCAGAAACTTCAAATTAAAAAGAATACACACCAGATTAATTAAGGGGGTGGCGCGACGGCGCGACCTAACAGGAGCGCGCTACCCGAAACAAGTTGTAAAAGATAATTAAACTCCATCCGTCAGGCGAGTTTAAGCGTACGCGCTGTAAACTGAAATAAACGATTTCAATGATTTCATCCCCTTTAAAAAAAAAGGCCATAAAGTACGGGACTGCAGGGCGGTCGCCCTGACGGGTGGGGATGAAGCTCAGTGTGACCAGATCTAGTAGAAATCTACTTTTTTAGTAGATTTTTCGCATTTTCATCGGGTTTTTAGTAGGAAGAAATCATTTGGTAGATTTATGTAGATTTTAGTAGTTTTGAAAAATCTGACCAAGACGGTTGGAATTCGGATGTCTAGACTGTTTCAATCTTAGAGTATAGATTAAACAGAAGGGAGCATAACGTCCAACAACTGATGATCAGAAAATGGCCGACTCACGTTTCCGCTTAGCAGTGGCGTAGTAGGATAAACATTTCATTCATTCCAAAATAATACATAATAGCTGAAAGCTAGCAGATGGATATAGGGGTACGTTGAACTCAATATGAATTAATAAATTTTATTAACGAATTGAATAATTACAAAAATTAACAGCAATTAAGTAGTATAATCATGGGCGCCCGCAGGGGGGGGGTCAAAGGGGGTCATGGCCCCCCTGAGATTTTGATTGTCTCATTTTTCAGCACAACACCCTCAATATTACTTTTACCTTCTCGATACAAAGCGCAACGAAAAAAAGAAAGTCATAGATTCACAACTATTTTTCGGTTTTCAATGAAATTACATGCTATACATATAATCCATTATCGGCAGAGGTATTTTTTGAATTGAAAACTTTTTTAGGCGCGTTGAGCACTTCTTCGATGAAGAAAAATCATGAAACCGAAAGCACTCCATGCGTGTCAATTTGTTTATAAATTGTGTCCGTATCCGTAAACTATGGAACATAATTCATTTTTAGCTAAACAGATCATTTTAAGAAATAATCCTGAAACACGTCGATTTTTTATTTCAATTTACCGTATTTTGAAAAAATAATCTAATATACAGCGTGAATTACTTTCGAGTAATGACGTCAGCGTCATTTTTTTTTAATGGAACACCCCCATTTTTTCTCAATTTTTGATTACTCTGGCTGAGCAGATTCCAAAAATTTATCACATGTTGATTCCAATTGGTACAGTGTGAACAAAAATACAATAGTTTTGTGTGTGCTCATAAAGTAACGCGTAACATTCTTTATTAGATAAATTAACAATATCATAAAAAATACGGCCCTTGGTTTGAAGATAACACCCTGTAGTTTGTTACATTTTTAGATTAATAAAAATGTATAAAAATAAGATATAATATCTTTTATATTCTGTCTGCTAGACCACAAGTACCCAACATGTTTGGAAACAGCTCATTTTTATTAATCTAAAAATGTAACAAACTACAGGGTGTTACATTCAAGCCAATTAGCGCTAGAAATTAAGTATTTTTGATAATATTTTTAATTTAACTTATAAAGAATGTTATGCGTTATTTTATGAGCACACACGAAACTATTGTATTTTTGTCCACCCTATACCACTTTTAGTGATCTTTTGAAATTCAGAGTAGACGCTGGTGATAAATATAAATGCAGTTTTTCAATCATTTTAATTTTGCCCCCCCTGAGAAAACTTTCTGCGTGCGTCCATGAGTATAATTATATGAGTATATTAAATTTTGAAGTTTTATCTGTGAACGAATTTGAGGAATGCATGATGAACAAAGTTGACTGATTTAATGAATAAATTATTCTTTATTTATCATTTCCATTTAAAAAAACACAGTAGATAAACGAAAAGAATATAGAATTTTCACAGAAGAATGAAGCTGTGCGTAAATTGTTTCATATAATGATAGTCGGATAGTCGGAAGAGGACAGATTCAAATATATAATTTTCAGGATTGTCATGATTAAAACTGCAAAAATCAACGTCGGTAAAAAAGCATGTAAAGATATCACGTCAAAAAACCACTTATGGAAAATATTTAAAACAATCGCAATATACTTATACGTACACATTATTTTTTACTATGAATTTCTGTCCCAAAAAGTTTCAAAACATGAAATAGCTAGAAGGACGGAAAAGTATTTTGGACAATTTTCATTTTCTAATAATTCCTTGAACGAATTCTTCAATTATTTTTGATTGATTTCAGTTTTTAAAATTTCAATTGCAGTTTAAAAGGTGATCAGTTATATCAATTCGCGTAGAACCTTATTTTGAATCTTTAGTTAGTTTCAATAATAAAGATAATACAAGAATTATATGTATATATATTATTTTTTTTTGATATGGTGACTTTCTTAATTATGAAATGAAAATTATATCATTGAATAATATGCTGAAATAATTTGAAAAAAAAATAATTCATTATAATTCCTAAAACAAATAAATATATATTTCTTTTCAGTTCAACATTTTTATTGCAATTAAAATTGTTATAGGAGTAAATTCAAAATTTATTCAATTCTTCAGAATGATAATGAATGATCTTTGACAATGAATGGTGAACCTTTGAAAAATAATGAACTTTCCTAGGATCGTTAATGAATCCCATAGAATAAATATACAAAATGAAATATTTCAAGCTACCACGAAATTTTAGATGATGATTCGTTAAGTTAAAAAAAAATTCAATTTTATAATATTTCTTGAAACTAATTTTAAGATTATTCACTGAATAAGTAGTTAGGAATTCATCCTGCAAAGAAAAATTGAAAGATATTTGTTGAAACTGTATGAAGAATAAAATTAAAATATTTATGGTGATTCATAGTTATCAGAAAAATATTAATGAAATGAAAAGAAAAAATATAATAAGTCAACTCACCTCACTGCTAACTTCCGCTTCTATTAGACTAGACATATTAAATATAGAATTTTAAACTATTACACAGAAACACCTCTGCACCGAAAGCTCAAAACATTATGATGGCTATGAAAACATTTCTGAGTTTATATACTCTTTCTGAATTTACTTAATGACTTTACTTAATGACTCAACGAATTCATGCGCATGGAACTTCTTGTTTTGATATTTCATATTCTTCTTCTTTTTTATACTTATGTTTATATTTTAGTTATTATTATTTTAATGATATGATAAAAAAGTTATAATAATAGAATATTTATTTATCATTTCCATTAAAAAAAAACACAGTAGATAAACGAAAAAAATATAGAATTTTCACAGAAGGATGAACCTGTACGTAGGTTGTTTCATATAAATGTACCATGGATCATAAAGAACAAAATTGTGTTATAAAAATTTGTTTTCAGCATTAGATCTCATATCAAAATCACCTACAGATGATAGTAAAAACATACTATTTCAAAAATTAAACAAAAGGATTATTGAATTAGAGGATTGTAGATGAGGACAGATTCAAATATCTAAATTTCAGGATTATCATGAATAAAACTGCAAGAATCAATGTCAGTAAAAAAGCATGTAAAGAACTATGTACAGATATCACGTCAAAAAACCACTTATGGGAAATATTTAAAACAATCGCAATATACTTATATGTACACATTATTTTTTACTATGAATTTCGGTCCCAAAAAGTTTAAAAACATGAAATACCTAAAAGGGCGGAAAAGTATTTCGGATCATTTTCATTTTTCAATAATTCCTTGAACGAATTCTTCAATAATTTTTGATTGATCTCAGTTTTTGAAATTTTAATTGTAGTTTAAAAGGTGATCAGTGTATATTTATATCAATTTGCGTATGAACTCATTTTGAATCTTTAGTTAGTTTCGATATAGAAAGATAACACAAGAATGATATTTATATGGTAACTTCCTAAATTATAAAATAAAAATTATATCATTGAATAATATGCTGAAATAATTTGAAAAAAAAATATTTTTTTTATAATTCCTAAAACAAATATATGTACATTTCTCCTCAGTTTTACATTCTTATTGCAATTAAAATTGTTATTGGAGTAAATTCAAAATTTATTTAATTCCTCAAAAGATGATATTTGACAATGAAAAAAAAATTCGAAAAATAATGAACTTTCCTAGGATCCGTTAATGAATTCCATAGAATAAATATACAAAAGGAAATATTTCTAGCTACCACGAACTTTTAGATGATGATTCGTTAGGTCTTTCCAAGAAAAAAATTTTCACGAACAAATGTCCGAAGTTTTAAATTTAGTATTCAGTATTCATTCTAATGAGGAAATCTTATATTTTGAATTCTATATATATCTATATAAATATATATATATATATATATATATATATATATATAGAATATTTAAGTATATGAATATATATTATATAGGTACACAAATTACAATATTTTCAAGTATAAATTTTTATCTTTAATTGTTCCGAAGTTTGAATCCACTGAAAGTAAGATAAAGTATTTCGAAAAATTTCAATTTTATAATATTTCTTGAAACTAATTTTAAGATTATTCATTAAATTTTTTGTTTGATGTAATTCAGATGAAGTCACGAGCCACCGTGATTTTATCAATGGGTGTGTTTTCATATTTCATTTTTTTTGAAGCACTCGTGGTATAATTTATAAATACCGTTTTTTGAAATAAGTTGTTAAAAATCATCTAGTATTTTCAGTGTTCAGAATTCATTTTCATAAGAAAATTTTATGTTTCGAATTTTATAACTACATACACCTTGAATATATAGGTAACCAATATTTTTTACTATGACTTTCTATCTTCAATTTTTCCGTAGTTGAATCTTTACAAGTTAGGTAAAGTATATCGAAAAATTTCATTTTCAGTAATTCCTCCAACAAATTTTCAGATATTTTCATTAAACTTCTTGTTTTCTGATAAGGAATGGCAAATTTTCGAAAATATAAAATTTTCTAGAAATTTGTGGAGAAACATTTTAATTTTAATGACCTCACTAGAAAGCAATGCAATAGTCTTTCATTTAGTTCTTCCATAATTTAATGAGGGTAACAGAGTGTAAATAATGTTTTCCGTTATCTATTCAAGTAGTTAATGAGGATTTAATGTTTACCTGAATCTTTCTACTTTGACTTGCGGGACTAGGGCTGACAACCCTCCATCCCCTTCACAAAACAAAATACCAATTCAAAGAAAGTTGCCAATGGGAAGAACATTACGTTTTTAATGGATTTTCGTTTAAATTAACCAAATTATATGAAATAGATTTAGGAACAGCCAACGAAAAAATCCTGAATATGGATTCAAGATTTAGAAAAAGGAATTATCAAGAATTATCGATTCAAAATATAGTGCAAAATCAGTACTTTTTAAATATGATGTGCAGTAATTTCCAACATATCCACCGGGTGTCCCTAGTTATCGTATATAGGCAATATCTAACTTATTTGACAAGATAATAAAAAAATTAAAAATTAATGATGTATAAAAAATGTTCTTACATTTGACAGCCCTGTGATAGCTACCCTTAATATTTCTTTTCAAATGACACCCCCTGTATATTGTCTGTGGAAATTGCGTGTTATTCTATTTGGAATACAACGATAGCACATACATGGTACTTTTTCATCAATAACAACAAAAACATTTTATGAAGTATGAATTGCAACCAAAATACCTACTATGCACACGAATCCCCGTAATTTTATCAATCGGTTTATTTTCATGTTTTTGCCAAATAAACACGTTTTCGTGGAAAAGAAAAAATTATCGATAAAATTTGAAGCACTCGTGGAATTACCTTTGATAATTTATAAATCACTACGTTTGTCTTGAAATCAATAGTTAGGATTGTTTTTACATAGGAAAATCTTATATTTTGAATTTTATAGGTATTTCATAAATATTTAGGTATACAATATTTTTTATTGAAAATTTTTATTTTTTCCGATGTTTGAATCTGCTGAAAGTGAGGTGAAGTATTTCGAAAAATTTTAATTTTTAATAATTACGGAAAAAAAATTTCAGAAATTTTAATTCTTTTTTTCTTTTGAGCAATGCGAACTTTCAACAATATAATATTTCCTTCAGAAAAACATTTTAGTTGTAATGTCCAACTTACTTCCCTGTTTAAAAGTGAGATAACAATCTTTATCTTTCAGTTTTCTAAGAATTTTATGCTCGAATAATTACTACAGTTTTGTAAGCAGTTACTGAATAATTCGTCAACGTAAAATTGACTGAATGAATAAAAAAGAATTGATCAGGATGTTTTCAAAGTAAGGAATATATTAATTATATTTTCATGATCAGAAAATCAATACCTAACTACTATCGAACGGCATAAATAAGTTCTCTTCTGATTAAGACGTAATATCCCATAATTAACCATTCAGTTTCTGAAATTTTTTTTCCGTAATCATTAAAAATTAAAATTTTTCGAAATACCTTACCTCACTTTCAGCAGATTCAAACATCGGAAAAAATAAAAATTTTCAATAAAAAATATTGTATACCTAAATATTTATGAAATACCTATAAAATTCAAAATATAAGATTTTCCTATATAAAAAAATTCCTAACTACTGATTTCAAGACAACGGTAGTGATTTATAACTTATCAAAGGTAATTCCACGAGTGCTTCAAATTTCATCGATAATTTTTTTTTTCACGAAAACGTGTTTATTTGGCAAAAACATGAAAATAAATCGATTGATAAAATTACGGATATTCGTGTGCATAGTAGGTATTTTGGTTGCAATTCATACTTCATAAAATGTTTTTGTTGTTCTTAATGAAAAAGTACCAAGTATGTGCTCTCGTTGTATTCCAAATAGAATAACACGCAATTTTCACTAACAATATACAGGAGGTGCCATTTGAAAAGAAATATTAAGGGTAGCTATCACAGGGCTGTCAATTGTAAGAACATTTTTTATACATCATTGGGAAATTACTTCGATGTTATCATAACAATTTTTTTATTTTTTTATTATCTTGTCAAATAAGCTAGATATTGCCTTTATACGATAACTTGGGACACCCGGTAGATATGTTAGGAAATTAGTGCACATCATATTTAAAAAGTACTAATTTTCCATCATATTTTGAATCGAGAATTTTTGATAATTTCTTTTTCTAAATCTTGAATTCATATTCAGGATTTTTTCGTTGGCTGTTCCTAAATCTATTTCATATAATTTTGTTAATTTAAACGAAAATCCATTAGAGACGTAATTTTTTTTTCCATTGGCAACTTTCTCTGAATTGATGGTATCTTGTTTTGTGGAGGGGATGGAGGGTTAGCAGCCCTAGTCTCGCTGGTCAAAGTAGGAATGATTCAGGTAAACATTAAATCCTCATTAACTACTTGAATAGATAACGAAAAACATTATTTACACCCTGTAACTCTCAGTGAATTATGAGAGAACTAAATTATGAAGACTATTGTATTGCTTTCTAGTGAGGTCATCATAATTTCAATGTTTCTCCACAAATTCCTAGAAAATTTTATATTTTCGAAAATTTGATATTCCTTATCAGAAAACAAGAAGTTTAATAAAAATATCTGAAGATTTTTTGCAGGAATTACTGAAAATGAAATTTTTCGATATACTTTACCTGACTTGTGCAGATTCAACTACGGAAAAATTGAAGATAGAAATTCATAGTAAAAAATATTGGTTTCCTATATATTCAAGGTCTATGTAGTTATAAAATTCGAAACATAAGATTTTCTTATGAAAATGAATTCTGAACACTGAAAATAAAAAATGATTCCTAACTACTTATTTTAAAAAACGGTATTTATAAATTATACCACGAGTGCTTCAAAAAAAAAATAAAATATGAAAACACACCCATTGATAAAATCACGGTGACTCGTGATTTCATCTAAATTTCATGAAACAAAAAATTTAATGAATAATCTTAAAATTAGTTTCGAGAAATATTATAAAATTAAAATTTTTCGAAATACTTCATCTTACTATTCGGTGGATTCAATCTTCGGAACAATGAAAAATAAAAATTTATAGTTAAAAATATTGTATAATTTGTGTACCTATGTAATATATAATATATATTCAGTATTCATTCTCATGATGAAATCTTATTTCAATAATTTCATATTTTCAATATATATAGAATATTTTGGTATATAAATATATATTATATATTTATATACCAAAATATTCTATATATATTGAAAATATGAAATTATTGAAATAAGATTTCATCATGAGAATGAATACTGAATACTTAATTTAAAACTTCGGAAATTTGTTCGTGAGAATTTTTTTCTTGAAAAGACTTAACGAATCATTATCTAAAATTTCGTGGTAGCTAGAAATATTTCATTTTGTATATTTATTCTATGGGATTCATTAACGATCCTAGGAAAGTTCATTATTTTTCAAAGGTTCACCATTCATTGTCAAATATCATCTTCTGAGTATTTGAATAAATTTTTAATTCACTCCTATAACAATTTTATTTGCAATAAAAATGTTAAACTGAAAAGACATATACATATATTTGTTTTAGGAATTATAAAAGAATTTTTTTTTTCAAATCATTTCAGCATATTATTCAATGATATAATTTTTATTTCATAATTTAGAAAGTTACCAAACTAAAAAAAATAATATATATACATATATTTCTTGTGTTATCTTTCTATATTGGAACTAACTAAAGATTCAAAATGAGTTCCTGATTGATTGATTTCAAAAACTGAAATCAATCAAAAATTTTTGAAGAATTCGTTCAAGGAATTAATAAAAAATGAAAATGATCCAGAATACTATTCCGTCCTTTTAGCTTTTTCATGTATTGAAACATTTTGGGACCGAAATTCATAGTAAAAAATAATGTGTTCATATACAGTTCATACAGGAATTATTGACATCGAAGTAGGCCATGAACTTCTAGTCGGGGCTTTATTTCTGGTTACAAAAATATCACTTAAAATTGCTATGGTTCATCATAGAAATAACCAGTTTGAATTATTTTCATCATTTTTGTATCCGAAAGATCCTTAATTTTCGAAATTACGAAGGGACGCATACACTCATGATTTAATAAATTGAAATTCAGATTATATAACGTAAAAATATAGTGAAATGCTATCTCATTTCAAGGAAATCCAATGAAGAGATATCTATTCATTTAAGAGTCGCCCATTGAAGATCATTAAAATATGCATATTCCTTTTCACCAAAGGCTCTTCAAAAATTGTTGCATTACTGATGGACACTGGATACCAACCTGCTTGCAAAATTCTTATCAAATAACTCTTATGGATCATTTTAACTGTGGTGTCTAAACTGGTGAAGAAAACAGAAAAAACTGGTTGATAAATTTAATTAGTGTAGCTTAGTGAATGGAAGAGCCATATCATAAGACAGAAATAAAATTCAAAGAATCCATTTAGTATATGAAAAATTTTGACTCACAGTTGTACTGTAACTTTCAAAATTGGAACCAATTTATCAGCCAATGTGTAAATTACTTTCTAAAGCACGGGCGTAGCCAGGTTTCAGTTTCGGGGGGGGGTTTTACATATTATAAAAAAAATCTTATGTTTTTCTTTTTAAATATATCAACTTTAAAAGAGCCAACCCATTCAGTCTATTTTCACTGGTTTTATTTTTCAAGTATGTTTTTATTTTTCAAGCATTTTCAAAATCACTTTTTGAAATTTAGTTTATTTCTTCACATCGATTCCCATAAATATATTTAGGAAAAAAATACCGTCGTAGTATTTATACAACAGAGTAGATACTCAAATTCAAATTTATGAGTAGAAAGTTTATATGCAAAAAACCGGTAAAAAATGATAGTTATCACCTTTTTTGCATTTTTTTCAATGTTTTATCATGAAATTTTGGTGGCAAACTTCAGCTTTGAATTCTGTACCCCAGAAACAGAGATAATAAATCGAAGAAATTAAAACTACCCCATCAACTGAGTTACAGCAGAGATAGATATAATACGCCAATTTTGAACTATCGTTTGAGCCAGGTTTTTCGGACAAAAAACTTTATGGAAGAAAACGTCAGAAGATTAAATTTTTTTTGTATTTTTTTTTAATGTTCCGTCACAGAATTTTGGTGCTGAATCTCAGATTCGGATTCAGAACCCAAAAAAATAGAGGGTGTTTTTTTTAGAGCTATAGAACTTTAAACTGCAATAAAACAACGATGGATTATTCGATTGATATGAATTTTATTCATCCGCAAGATAATCTTGTGGCATTACATTTTAAATATGATTTCTGGCATATGACCGCTACGGCTGGCTCGAATGTAAACCAATCTGGACGTCCAATTTTCGATGACTTTTCCAACATTTGTGGCCGTATATCGGCAATAACACGGCGAATGTTGTCTTCCAAATGGTCAAGGGTTTGTGGCTTATCCGCATAGACCAATGACTTTACATAGCCCCACAGAAAGTAGTCTAGCGGTGTTAAATCACAAGATCTTGGAAGCCAATTGGTCCAAAACGTGAAATTAGGCGGTCACCAAACGTGTCTTCCAATAAATAGATTGTGGCACGAGCTGTATGACATGTTACTCCGTTTTGTTGGAACCACAGCTCCTGGACATCATGGTTGTTCAATTCAGGAATGAAAAAGTTAGTAATCATGGCTCTATACCGATCACCATTGACTGTAACGTTCTGGCCATCATCGTTTTTGAAGAAGTACGGACCAATGGTTCCACCAGCCCATAAAGCGCACCAAACAGTCAGTTTTTCTGGATGTAACGCTGTTTCGACATACACTTGAGGATTAGCTTCACTCCAAATGCGGCAGTTTTGTTTGTTGACGTAGCCATTCAACCAGAAGTGCGCTTCATCGCTAAAGGAAGTAGTGCGCGATACATATTCCGCACAGAACCATTATTTTCGAAATAAAATTTCACTATTTTCAAGCGTTGTTCAGGCGTCAGTCTATTCGTGATGAATTGCCAAACCAAACTGAGAATAAATCACTTGACAGCTGTTAAATCGGTCGCCATCTTGAACAGTAACAGTAACTTAAAGTTATATACCTCGAAAAAAAACACCCGTTACATACGATCGAAAAAATCAAACTAACCCATAACTTTCCTTTGAGGGGCACATGTGAGCACAAATTGACTGGATTACGTAGAGGTAATTTAATTCAAATTTCACATTACAAATTAATTGAACTGAGAGTGATAATTTCATTCACTTTTTACAAATTCCATTAAAAAATATTTTCGAGATTTTGAAAAAAAAGTTTTTTTGACATCTTTAACATTTCGGGGGGGGTTTGAACCCCCAAAACCCCCCCCCTGGCTACGCCCGTGTTCTAAAGTCACTATTTATTGAAACTGTTCATGACATGAATGATTGATTAAGCTTGTATGAAAAATATAGGTACTTTTTGTACTCGAGTTTTCTGTTTTTTATTGAAATGCTTTTAAACTAGTTTCTATTAAATTACATAAATTATTTTGTCCATAACAGCTTCAACTCACTCACTAAAAGCATTTTTGCATGAAATTATTTTTAATTGGTGAATTTTAAAATTTTATTGCATTCTATTATTATCTTCAAGTGGGTAAGAGGTGAAGAAATTCTTGAATTTACTCTTCTGAATATATTTTTCGATTAAATACTCAGTAAAAATTCTATAAAGCAATTGGAATTTATTAGATTTTTGGATTACTCATTGAAGAACAAAAAACAGATACAACAATACTTAATTTCAATATAGAATATAAATAAACTATAGATGCAATGCCAAGACTTCGTTAAGCAATCCAATTATAAAATAATTCTTCATAGATTTATATAATCCTCATGATCACCACTGTCAAAACAAAACATCCAGGTAAAAATCCAAATGTCCAGCATTCAAAATAGTAATCCTTCCACTTTTACCCTTGAATATACTTGAAAAACTTTTTGTTTTCTTTCTAGAGTCCACTGTTGAATAATGCTGCCATTTTCAAAAAACCAAGTTTCCTCCAGATAAATGAATTTCACATTTTGTTGCAAATATTCTCTGTATTCACCATAAAATCGTACTCAACTTATTATATTTTTCTGTTCATCAATAAGAACTTTCCTTTTATTAACTGTTTTGAACTTTTACCAATTAAGTTTATGTAATGTTGACGTTGATTGATTAAAATCCAGATGCTTTTTGGTCAAATTTTATCCATATATTGGTTGCTTTTGGTAACAATCAAATCATTCAATGATTCTTTGAAGGTGAAATCGTATTGCACAGGTTTTCTTCCACTAATAATCCAGGTTGTAATGACTTGCCTTCTTCTTTTTTCAAACAGTACTGTGAGAAATACTCAAATAAACTAAACAATGTGTGTTTGAAATTGATACAACTTTTAATTTTCAAAATTTCTTCGATCAAAACCAATAACACAAACAAACTGGAAACTGAAATCTATCCCCTGTCAATGACATTTCCAATGCCAACCCGAAATCTGCAATTCAAAATGTTACTGATTAAGTACCAACTTAATTTCGATTTTCCAAAGCCACCCGGGATGTCAATAATTCCTGAATGGACTGTGAGTTGTTACATATTGTATCATAGCAACGGCAGTTGCGCATATGTGATATGTGCCGATGTGCAGTTTAGTTGTAACAGAGTTCAGTTGAATAATAAACGGATATAAGATAATGTGTATTAAGTTTCATTCCAAATTGAATGACCCAATTTATATCAAGTTATATAAATATTTCAATTAAATATCGACAGATATTTAACAAGTGGCGACGAGGATATTGGAAATTGAAATTTACCGAGATTCTCGATGAATTAATCAAGAATGTCGACTTCAGATCAGCCATCGGAACATGTGGTCAGTCATTCACGTGAATTCGATGTTAATTCAAATGACTGTACAATTTTTCGTCCTCGATTGACGAATTATTTCGAGGCGAATAATATCAAAGATGTCTCTAGAAGAAGGGCTATATTTTTAAACTGCCTGTCGGAGGATTCCTATAGATTGATATTCAACCTATGTATCCCAAAGACGCCGGAAAAACTAGGTTATGAAGAACTAGTGAAGCTATTTGATGGACATTTCGGCGGGCAGAGAAGTATATTCGGTGAAAGAAGAAAATTTTATGAAGCACAAAGTGAACCCCATGAAACTATCAAATTTGGGCAGCGAGAGTCAGATCTTTGGCCGTCCATTGTGATTTTGGAGAAGAACTTCCAATTTGTCTTCGTGATCGTTTCATAATGGGTCTAGCTAGTGGACAAATAAGGGATCGTCTGTTTGAATCAGACAATTTGTTGACATTCGCTGAAGCAGTCAAGATAGCGGAAAGCAGAGAAGCGGCATTAGGAAAATCCGGAAAATCACCGCCATTTTCGCTCAAGAAAGAAGCCCAGGACTTGTTTCAAGTACGCAGCCGTAGTCAGGTGAAACCAGCGAATCAGAAAGAAGCTTTATTTTACTCCAAATTAAGTACCTATTTGTGTTATCCGCGCTGACAGCAAAAATATTTTATATGGAAATATTAAGGTTCTCTCAGGATTCAATACCAAATGAAGTGATTGTTTAAGTTGATTTATTTGGCCATGTCTCTAATTTTACTAATTATATTTTTAATCCTTCAGTTCTTGAAAAATAATGTTTGAGCAACGGAAACAGATTTTAAGCTTTATGATTCCTGGAATCCGTTGAGATTCCATGAAATTTTTTCCTTACCTACTCTATATAAGGAAATATGAATCTCATAACGGACAAATAACTGACCGGGACAATTTAATAACTGACCGGGTCACAGGGACACAATGGTCCAAACCTAGTTAACCCCAATTCGGTATAAAAATCTGTCATCTTCCACAATGGTCGCTCCACGACTAATACATTCATTAAATCTCTAACATAAGGTATCTAAATATCTGACGTGAATATTTTCACCACGAATCGTTTTTCAAGTATTCTTGAACCACAGCTGTGATCTACTAGCCATGTCAACCTAGCTAGTAGCTTTACTCTATATTATCATGCATGAGGAAGGGTTAGCAAACTCGTATAATAAAGGAATAGAAGTATCATAGCTCAAAATGGGTGTTGAAAATTATGTACCATAAGCCCATTACCTACCCAAAAAAAATCTATACGAGTTGTCGAACATATTCAATGTGCATCAACTATACGCCGTGCACTTCTTATGTTTAGTATATCCAAAGTCACTTGAACTAGTCCATAAAAACGGTTGGCCATAGATGTCCTTTCGAAGTGGATACCGCGATCCGCTAAATATCGGGGTTTATTTGAAAGTATCGTTATGGCCCCAAAGGAATTTCTGGAAACTTGGACAAACCTTATACAATCGAAATATTCATGTTCCTCCAAGTGACTTTGGATATACTATATCAACTTAGCTACATGTACCTACAAAAACAGGACAAGATATGAAATCTCCAACATCCCTTTATTTATGCCAAGGAAAACTAATGGTTTGAAATCACTTACCTAACTGGAATCTTTACTCTATAATACAATTCAAAAGAACATCAAGAAAAGGAAGCCTTCATCTTTCTGGTATACGTTCACAAACATAAACAAATGTGTGAAAATTAATCGAATCAAACATTGTAATTTTTGTTAGTTTTTTCTTCTTTATATTTATGTACACGCAATTCTTTTACAATTATTTTATATGCTTATTTTTGATACCTCATACTGTATATATTAATTGTTTGAAACATTATATGGTAATTTTTCTTTTGGGACAAATAAATATTATTATTATCATTAAAAAAACATCCCCGACTTTAACCCAAACGCGTAGGATAGAAAAATCTCCTCGGCGTCGGCTTCTCACTCCCCGCTAAGAGGAATATTCACTCAATCCCAGATATTTGAAATATCAGAAGGGTAGAGCTCGGTCGTGTCCGGTCCTTGGGGTCTCCCTGGTTCTCGTCGAACTTCTGGTCCTCTTACACGCGATCTAGCCGATCCTTGGATCTTTCCGTCGCCTCCTAGTCATTGCAGTACCTAAATAAAGAACAGTTTTTTGCATTATATTACAAATATACTCACTAAGTCCAAATTGCTTGATATTTCTCTTGAGATTTTTAGGTACTATTTTAGTTGTTGAGATGATAATTGGAATAGTCCTTGTTGATATCACTCCCCACTGCCGCTTTATCTGAAATTCGAGGTCCCTATATTTTGAAATTTTTTCGACCTCGTTTTGACGCATGATGTTGTTGTTATTTGGTATTGTTACGTCGATGAGTATTGCTGTCTTTTGATGTTTATCAACTAGTAGTATATCTGGTCTGTTGTGAGGGGTTGTTTCATCAGTCAAAACTGTACGATCCCAATATAGTTCTTAGCGTTCGTTTTCCAGGATGGTCTACGGTTGGTACTTGAAGTATGGAACTTTTTCAGAATGAATTAGTTTTAATATTGTTGCCAATTCTTGGTGTAGTATTTTTCCTACTGCATCGAGTCTCTCTTTATATTCATTTCCTGCAGACATTTGACATCCTCCCGTGATATGTTGGATTGTCTCATTCGTTGGACACCCATATCGGCATGTATAATAATCAGTAATAGTTCGATCCTTAATGATATGCTTTCAGTAATTTCTCGTTGAGATCACTTGCTCTTGGATGGCTAAAAAAAAACCTTCCGTTTCGGGATACATCACACCTGATGTGAGCGAATAGTTCGACGCTTCAATGTCGACATGATTCTGGTTCGCCTCGTTGAAATATCTTCTATGCAGGGGCTTCTCTCTCCTTCTTTGCAGTTTTTCTTGGTTTGTTTGGTGGTTGTATGAAAAGTGCTCTTTGTGAAGTTGAAAAGGTGTTGATTCGTCTGCTTTACACAGTATTTTGTAGATGTCTGATCTACTTGCTTGATCTCTTAGAGATAACGGATGTTAACGATATATTCATTATTATCTTTAGCCTTCATATTCCTCTATAATATCAACTCAAATTTATTCTCGAGCGCCCATTCGGAAATTATAAAAATCACAAAAATATCTTTGGCCGGCATGAAATTCTTCAATTCCATTCTAGAATTGGGCCCTAGATGTAGCATATGTGAACAAAAAATTGATCCTTGCTAGATCTTTCATTTCTCCATGAGATGAACCTAATTTCATTACGTTCTCGCTTCCAGAAATTAAATCAAAAAAACGAAAATGTGTTTGACTGTGGTGGAAGGAATAATGGAGTTGGCCCGCCGGGAGTTAACTTTACCAGGGTCTACTCAACGAGTTTTAACAAGTACAGATCATCCAAAATTAATTTCTCAGGACCGCCATCAACTCGCCCTGGTTTGTTCACAAAAGCCAACTTTATAGAAAGATGAACATATCACCTTTGAAGATTTTTTCTTCATGAAATCGAAGTCATAACTCTTGTGAATACGGAAAAGCAGCCTAACCGCTTAGTCAGGGAATCCATCGACAACAACGAATCTTCCACCAGAAATAAGCGTCCAAAGCTCCAAATCAAATCCTTCGATGAATGACAGTGAATGTACCTACAACTAATTTAAAAACTAGCTTATAAGCATTATTTTATTCTCAAAAGAAGGCATAGTATTTTAATTTATATAGAAAGGTGGTCACATAAACAAATTCTGAGATTATAAAACCGTTTTGCAGGAGGCCCCAAGCCTATCATAAAAAATGTTTTTCATTCAAAAGCTAGGATGAAAATTTTTCAGTTTGGTTCGAAATTTTCATCAGTAATTTAGTGATTTCTAACTTTTTTCGGCAGAAAACTCGCAAATTACAGTAATTAGGGAAAATAAGATCAATCCTTCAATCTCTAGAACAAAACAATATAGTGATGGTCAAATTTATAAAATGATTAATTTTTTCTCTAAGAGTTCTACTTCATTATATTGTAAGTTACAAATATTCTTTCAGTAAACATGCATTTTCTGAATTGATTACTCATGCCGCTATTTTTTGCTTTTGTTCAATCCAATAATGAATAAAACAACACGAGAGATAAATTACAGGCTATGAATTATTCATCATTAGGAAAGTTTGGAAAATTCCTACATACCTAATTGGAGTAAGTAATAACCTAAAAACTTTTCAAATGATCTTATCGGACAAGGCATAGGTATATGTGTTAGAATTTACGAAATGAAATATCGATCCTTCGTCCCGACGAAACTCTGAATTTCCCACGCTTACTTTCACTTACATAATGTCTTTCCTTTTGATTTCAATGGTAATTACTGAGCTCATTGTTTCTTGTTACCTTCATTCAATTGAAGTAGTGCACAACGACAGAAAAAAATTGTTATTGCTGAGGTTGAAAGAAGCAGCTGAAACTGACACCAGTATTATTTTCAAATTTTGTGTCTTCGTGGATATAGAGGAAATGCAGATTTCTCCAAAGGAACAAAAAATACTCAATCCTTTGTCCATTGTCCAGGCCATGTTGTTGAAACCATGAATAATATAACAGTATACCCCACTTACTTTTTTTTCGTACTCAATTCTTTTGAAGATGTTCACCAGAAAGTGGGTTTCATATCAAGTTTATCTTTTTTTAATACAAGGATACCATCGTTTTTCATATTGAACTTCGATGTAGAAATAGTCGACGTTCAAAATTTCATGAAACAAGTATGGAAAAAATATTCGTTGCTGTGTTTAGGTGTGTTCTTTTACAAGCCAGATGTTCAATTGAGTACATATCAACCTTTTAAAAGAATTGTAGTAAATCTAACTGATATAGAGGAATTCAAAGATTATTTCATGAGTCATGAATATGCTAACCTTAACGGAAAAGTATTCGACTTGGCAGCTTTTAACAATCCTCCAAGAAATATAAAGAAGGGAAGTAAGTTGTCTGGAGAAGATCCAAAATTTTGGATAGACCTAATCCATAGTTTGAACGCATCGTGGAACTTAATTCAGATTAAAAATTTCAGTTATGAGGATGCCATTCACGTCGTTGGAGATGGAGAAGCTGATTTTTGTCCATATCGATATTTTCCTACCGAAAATTATCCGAACATCGAATATTTGACTCCATTTGCTATTGATTATTTAGTAGAAATTGTTCCAAATTCCCAGAAACTTCCTCAGTACTCAAGAGTTCTGAATGATTCGAATCCAACTTTCTGGGTTCTAACTTTAGCATCTTTCATTTTACCATCACTTGTTATATCAATTGCAGGTAAATTTTTTAATAAGCAAACTGAGCAAGTCACTTTATGTGTATTTGGTATTTGTTTGAACCAACCTGTTAAAAGACTTGCATCATATCAAGTGATTCAAATATTTTTGATGAATTTGTGGCAATTCAGTTGCTTGATCATTTCAGCAACGTTCCAAGCTTCATTGCTAGATTCTCTTCTCATTTCTAAGTATGATCTACAAATAGATAAAATATAAGATCTCATTAAATCCAACCTTACTACTTATGTTCCTTCAGATATGAAGGGTCTTGTGAAAAGTGCCATCCCACGGTTAGCTAATCAACTTGTATCTGCTTCTGATGAAGAAATGAGTGAAATATTGATGAGTTTCCGGAATAATTGTGCTGTTATATTGCCTTATCAACAAGCTCACACGATGGTTAGTATGTTTAGAGGAGTACGCAAATCACATATAATGAAACAAAACCTTGTACCTGGATTTTCCACATATTTTTTCAAAAAAAACTCGCCCTACATAAGTATTTTCCACGAAATGATTGCGAGACACCTTCAATATGGTATAACACCATTTTCTTTCGAATATTGGAGGAATGAGATAAATAAAAAAGAAACGTCCGAAAATCTTTCATTTAGTCATCTGAGAGTAATATTTATCGCCATTTCATTAGGTTGGATTCTATCATTATTTTTATTCATATTAGAAAAAAGTATTGATTCCATTTGTACAGTATGAAGTTCCAATGTGAGAAAGAGTTGAATTATTTCGCAAATGATTGATGTCCATTTCTTCAGGAAAGAATAGATATCTCCACTACGATAATGCGTAATATTCAATTTTAACCACCCAAAAAAGTTTGTTAAGTTTCTGTTTTTTAAAACCCAATCCAGAAAGCTATATAGGTCATAGTTTGAAACATTCTTGAAGGAACATTTGTACTAATATTCTACCAGATTCATGCGAAAGCATCTGCAACGGAGCTGTAGAAATCAAATACTATTGCTGAAGGGTACCTGAGAAACACCAAAAAACAAAATGAAAATGTTTCAATTAAAATTCTTCGACCGTTCGCACCTTGAGTTCCACTCTGTTTTTAATGCGTAATAATATAATCAGTATATTTTCATTTGAAGTTTTTATGTTGAAATAAAAGATGTATCCATATATGTATAGCTATAATAATATTATGCATTTGAATGTGTGTTTATTTTGTTTATTACCTATTTACCACAAGCTGATTGACATGAAATTCTGCACAAAGATCATTTATAATTAAAAAATTTACATGACAGGGGAGAGTAGGTGGTTGATCATTCAAAAATTATTTCCTATATGAGAATTATATAAATATATGCTCCATCTGATCCGCCGAGTAATCTCCAGTTCGTAGGTATGAGGCTTGGTTCAAGCCGAAGGTGGACATTTCGAACAATTTCTATTGTTTATTGTTGGGGAAGATTGATATGAGGTCAAAAGTTGAAAAATGAAACTCCAACAAGAAAATATTTTTTCAAATTTTAGTAACTTTTGAACGAAAAAGGATCAGAAGTATCTTCATGAAAAAAAAAAAGTCAGAATGAGTGCAGCTATCATTAATTTGTCATAGATCTTGTAGAACAAGCTCATGGAACTTATTCCATAAAATCCCAAAAATATTGAAGCCTCATAATCTAGAACTAATTCACGAACCTAAAAATCAAATAAAGGTAATTTTTGGCGAATTGAGAGCGTCAACTCCAAAGTCCAAGAAGTCTCAATCAGTTTACAACATTCCGCGCAAAGTCTGTGAGAAACAATATACCGGACAAACATAACAAAAATTACACAATAGACTGAAAGATCACAAAATTTCATTAAAATACAAAACGGCGCATAAAAATCATGAAAAAACAGAGAAAATTAATTCGACTACGAAGAGACAAAATACGGATAATAGAACCTAACAGACTGTCTTGGTAGTACAGTGGACTGAAGAGTCGACTTTTGTGCCGAAAGTACCGGGTTCGAATCCTGGCTAGGTCATGGATGTTGTACATGTCTGGTGATGGTAAGGTTAGAGGCTAATGATCGTAGCAGTCGATGACTTCAATAAAATTGAAAAAAAATAGAATCATTTTTCCTATTTGCCAGTTACAAGTCCTTTCTTCAGAGCAGAATATTCAAATTCACAAATCGTCAAAAGTCTTGCCAAACTTTTCCTCCCTATCCACTCTCAACTTGTTGAAAGTAACAAGACAATTTTTTGTGTGTGGAATGGTATTACTCAGATGAAAACAATAAATTAGAAAAAATGCTTTTTGTACGGTGGAATACAGGTATATTCGAAGTTAATCAGTGTTCAGCTAGTAACGAAAGTTTTAGTATTGAGAAAATCCGTGGAAAATGCCAGGACATTTCTCAGTTAAACCGGGCACGAGTAGTAGACCTACATCAAAAAGCTTTGTTGAACCACCAGATTGCGCAACGTATGGATATTCCACGGACTCCAGTATGGCGCATAGTATTTTTCCTGATTATTATTCATTTTTATGAAAAAACTAGCAAACCCGGCGAACTCCGTTTCGACAACAGATGGCTTCGTTTTATATGTAACATTTCGTTTGGTTATTAAAAGATGAAGAAGATGAAGATCCTTCAGTGTGAAGTTAAGTGCTTCAAGTGATTTCCTAAGTGTCATTGTGCACTCATCCCAAACAATGAGCTTGCATTGCATCAACAATTTTCCCATTGCACTGGATCGGGAAATATTGCATGTTGGAGTATCAATTGTGTTTAAATTGAGTGGCAACTCAAGCGCAGAATGTGCAGTACGACCGCCATCTAGAAGAGTCGCCGCAATTCCAGATGATGCTAACGCCAAAGCTATGTCACATCTTGATCGAATAGTGGCCAAAATCAATGAAATGACAAATGTTTTCCCTGTTCCTCCAGGTGCGTCCAGGAAGAATAGACCACCAGTATTATTTTCCACCGCTTGCATTAATGTTTCGTACACTTGTTTTTGCTGTTCATTCAGCAACGGCACATTATTTCGAACGAATTCCTGCAAACATTGTATTGCAGCTCTCGGTTAAATTCTTGGTTGAATGCATCGTGCATCGATCGATTTGGCGCAATCATTCCTACTCCAATCAGTAGCTTGTTTGCAATAATCAAGCATTGATCCTCAATCAGAATCAATCCTGCATTGTGGATTTCATCGGTTATTTGGATGTCAGGATTATTCGTTTGAATGCGCAAGCGATGCAAGATATCTTCACATATGTCGTCTTTGTATTTGTTCCATAACTGAATTGGTTGTGAAGGAAAGCATGTGGTGATGATAATTGCGAACAGCGTTCGTATTTGGTACGCATTCGATGAAACAACTGAATCCGCAAGTGTTAAATCCCAATGAGAATCGTTCTCCAGCCAACCCAATAGTGGACATGCTTCTCGATATGATTTTATTGCTTGGTTATCATCCATTGTTATTTAATAAATAAGAAAATATTGGGAATATTGGACACAATTTTATTCTATTGTTTAATTTGTAACAACGCAGACGTTTCGAAACAGTTCGTTTCTTTTTCAAGGCTAGTTACGACAAACAATATTGTACGCTTATTAAAATCATTAAGATAATTCTCAAGGAATCGAAATTCTTTCACACTTCAGATAATGTTTGGCATTGGTGGCCATTCACAGTTTTCAAATGCGCAAATGATTTTGGTCCACGTACATTTACCAACAGCAGTCGCAAATAAACCAAGGTTTATAGCAAAGAAAATTCAGGAAAAATTTCAACAGAAGAGCGGGAAAATCATTTTTCACATACAGCGCCATCTCTTGATTTGCATGTAATACAAACCAATATTTTAAGTAGATGGCGCCGGTGCGTGATACATTGTTTGACAGCTACTCATGTATGTGAAAATGATTTTCCCGCTTTTCTGTTGAAATTTTTCCTGAATTTTCTTTGCTTCATACCTCACGGAGCCCGAGACCTTTCCAACGAATGCAAAACCGTGGAAATCGGTTCGTGCGTTCTGGAGTAATAAATAAAAAATAAATAAATAAATAATCATCTTTATTCCCTATCATCTTCACATATCTAAAAAATGAAATGGAATAGTGTCAAAACAACAAAATTATATTCTGTTCACAAATTAGAAATATATTCATCCAAAGAGTATGGCTCCAAGTCAAGGAGATATCCGAATAAGCTCTTCTTAAATATAGTTATATTTGACATTGCTTTCATCTTCCTTGGAAGAGAATTATATAATTTCAAACATCTATATTCTGCCTGCTTATTTTGAATGCTGGATATTTGGATTTTTACCTGGATGTTTTGTTTTGACAGTGATTATCATGAGGATTATAAAAATATATGAAGGGAGAATTATTTTATAATTGGGTTGCTAAATTAATACCTTTTCAGCAGATAATTGGAATAATATGTTCACAGCTCAAATGATGAATTTCAAAAATTCATGGAGCATGACCGTTATATTATATTAAGCTATATGAAAAAGATCTGTAAATAAAGCTTGGCATTGCATCTATATTTTATTTTTATTTTATTTTGAAATTAAGTATTGTTATATGTTTTTTTTTCTTGAATGAGTAATCCAAAAATCTAATAAATTCGACTTGTTTTATAGAATTTTTACTGAGTGTTTAATCGAAAAATATATTCAGAAGAGTGAATTTAAGAATTTCTCCACCTCTTAACCATTTAAAGATAATAACAGAACGCAATGAAATTTTAAAATTCACAAATTAAAAATAATTTCATGCAAAAATGCTTTTAGTGGGTGAGTCAAAGCTGTTACAAATAGTATCTATATTTTTCATACAAGTTTAATCAATCATTCATGTCATGAACATTTGCAATAGTGACTTTAGAATAGTTATTTATAATACAAGTGCAGAAGGCATTGATATTCTTCCACGAGTTCAAAATTCAAAAACGAGCCACGAAGTGGCGAGTTTTGGAATGAACGAGTGGTAGAATGAGACTTCTGAACGAGTATTATACATTATTTTCTCTAATTCATTGCATTTTCATTGAAATTAATGAAATATTTCCATAAATATAATTTAGTGATTTTAGCATTGAAAAATGTTGGTTGGCAGAACTGATTTCTTCAAGTCAAATTGATGAATTGACAGATAAAGCCGTGGCGGAAGTACCAACATAAAATAATAAAATATAACCATGAAAACTGTGCGTTTCTGATATATTCCCGCACGATTTTGTTCTAAAAGATGTGGAAGAATGAACGGAATAACCACAGAATTAGAGAAACTAATTTACACATCGGCTGATAAATTGGTTCCAATTTTGAAAGTTACAGTACAACTGTGATGTCAAAATTCTTCATATACTGAATGAATTCTTTAAATTCTATTTCTGTCTTATTATGATATAGCTCTTCCATTCACTGAGCTACACTATTTAAATTTATCAACCAGTTTTTTCTGTTTTCTTCACCAGTTTAGACACCACAGTTAAAATGATCCATAAGAATTATATGGTGAGAATTATGCAAGCAGGTTGGTATCCAGTATCCATCAAGAATGCAACAATTTTTGAAGAGCCTCTGGTGAAAAGGAATATGCATATTTTAATGATCTTTCATGGGTGACTCTCAAATGAATAGATATCTATTCATTGGATTTCCTTGAAATGATACAGCATTTCACTATATTTTCACGTTATATAATCTGAATTCCAATTTATGAAATCATGACTGTATGCGTCCCTTCGTAATAATCGTAATTTCGAAAATTCAGGATCTTTCGGATAGAAAAATGATGAAAATAATTTAAACTGGTTATTTCTATGATGAACCATAGCAATTTTTAGTGATATTTTTGTAACCAGAAATAAAGCCGCGACTAGACGTTCATGACCTACTTCGATGTCAATAATTCCTGAATGGACTGTAGAATGGCACTGACGTGAAGTCAGGGATCTTTGCGCATTTGTGGCTAGTTGTACTGTTTGCCTAAACATTGATTAAAAATTGAAACTTTGACTACTTTCTAATTTCTCTTGCACAATCTTTCAAAGGACGTTTTACATGGCATAATCACTTTTTACACTGAACAGGCAAATTTAGAGGTTTATGTTCCCGATTAGTTTTGAGTAGGGATGGATCTGCGCATCTCAAAACGTGTATGATTAATAAAAATAACCATATACATTATTTTTCTATGGACATAACCTGATCGTGTCATATTATGTGTTTGTGTTTGATTTTGTTAGAAAATTCAAAATATTCAGATTCATATCATGAGTTATCATTTAATGATTATTTATAATAATAATAATAATATGCCAAAACTTTGGTCAAAACTGAACGGCTTATGAGTTAATGGGATTTTTATGAAAAAGAGTGGTAACGACTAGGAATTACAATTTTTTAATATTTCAGCAGATTATTTTTTTTCGAAAAAACTGTCTCAATTCTTGATCAAATGGACAAATTATGGTCCCGAGGTGTTTCTTGTAATGGATATTGAAATGACCGAGAAATTGAGCGATAAAATACGTCCGAAGCCAGCGCCCAAGAAGAAGAGGGTTAGATTTATGACAGTTTCGAATGTTGTTCGGTGTTGTTCTTTCGAAAAGAAATCTGAAATGGTTGATTTTTTCTATGAACAAAGACTGGAAGTGATCTTCATAATTCTGTGTCGAATGTCAATGGTAAATGTCAATTGCCATGAACATAGAATAGCAATGACGTGAAGTCGGCGAGCTTTGCGCATTTGCACCTCTTGAAAATGGTTACAATTGATACAATTGCACAACAATATCAACCTAATACAGGGTGATTCACTGCGATAACCCATTAGACGTTTATGGAAAAATAACCCCAATTTCGTGCTGAAAATTCGAAAGTTGGGGTTTCAGAGTTTGATCTTTTAGAAATTGATTCCTCGAATATCCCTTGGTGAAACATAATTTCAATATTAAAAAAAGGAACTGAATGAAACACTTGACTATAAGTTTCACAATTTTGAAACGTATAATAATAAATAATGTTTTTTTTAATATAGAATGATCTTTTTCTCTAAAATATTTTTAGATCTCTACAAATTTTGGATGGGTATACTGGAAACAGACAATTAATTTCCTATTTCAAATGGTACATCCAGAATATTATTGCATCATTAGGTAAAGCTCATTTGATGACAATTTCATTAATATGCTATAACTGTTAAAACTGGACGGCTCATGAGTTAATGTGATTTTTATGAAAGAATATGTGAAATGAGGACTCATATTTTTTTAATATTCCTTTCAATTCCTTTTTCAATTTTTGATCCTGCCAGAATGTAGTATGATAAGACTGTTTGCGGTTCAGACCGAAAACGTAGACTGGGGGAAATCCATATTTTTTTATTAATAAAGCACTTATTTGGAAGTTATTCATTCACAACTGATACAGCAGATTTATATTTGATATATTCATTAATAGTTAAATTATGCATTCAAAAATGTTTATCAATACAGAATGAAATATTTGTTTACCAGGTATGTTTAATATATTTCGGTGATAAATAATTTATATCAACTTACTTTATCTTCACAAATAACAAATTCTTTATCAAAAAATTTTCAACTGGTAGTTAACGAACATTTGCTATTTATGAATGAACTCTTACAAAAGACTTCTATAATGTACCTATAAATATGGGATTAATTAATAATTAACAAACTAACATAATTCTAGCGATCCAATCTGTGGAAAAGTTTAAGGGTATATCCCTCAAAGAGAAGTGCATCTCCTTGAAGGAAATGGCCTTGAACTTTTCCTTCAAAGCACCGGGACGAGGACAATAAAAATTAACGGAATGCGCCTCAATTAACATAACGTTCAAAAATGCTGACCGTTTCAAAGATATTGAGTTTTTCGAAATTTTTTGAAAGGACACCTTATAAATGAATATTTTTCATTCACTTCAAAATATAATTTATTTTGTGTCTATTTTATAATTGTAATCTAATCATATATAGGGTGTCCCATTTAAAAAACCTCAACTTTTTCTCTTTATCTCTTGAAAGAAAATTAATTTCTAATTGAATGGGACCACCCTATATATGACTGGATTACAATTATACCATTAACACAAAATGAATTAAATCTCGAAATATATGAAAAATAGGCAATATCTAGCTTATTCGAAAAGATAATAAAAAAAATTGATGTGAATGATGTATAAAAAGGTTTCTACATTTGACAGCCTTGTGGTAGCTACCCCTCACTTTTTATTTTCTCAAATGACACCCCCTTTATATTGTTAGTGAAAATTGCGTGTCTATTTGGAATACAACATTACAACGACAGCACATACTTTGTATTTTTTTAGTGATAACAACAAAAACAATAATATTTTGTGACGTCTTTTACGTTATAAAAATGAAATGGTTTCACCCATGTTTGTAAAATTTCAAATATGGGAAGTAGATAAATTTTTTGTTTCAAGGAACCGAATAATAATATGAATATCAAAAAATTGACAAATTCGTGTCTGTTCCCACACAATAATCAATATATATGATATTGGTTAATTTCTGTCTTGGAATGAAATTTCAATCCTAAAAAAGGAAAAACTAATAACCAATCAAAAGAATATTCAAAATGACTAAAACTGTACTTATTGAGTAAACGGTTAACAAATTGAGTAACTAAATTAACATTAAATTAGACTCAACGAACTTTGATGAGATGATAAATAATTTGGAACACTTGCTTTAAATAATAACCAATAATCCATAACATTCTGTTCAAAATTATGAAGAATGACATAAGCAATAGAGGAAAAATAATCATTTGCAGTTGTTAATATACAAAAATTTATTTCAATTTATTCCAAATATTGTATAAAGAATTGAATAGACTTGACCAATCCTTATTCAGAAGCAAATTCTAGAGGTTTTAGGCATGTACATTAGTAAATGATGGAACATCCAAAATGTTACCAAATCGAGGCCTATGCCATTGAATAGATGGTATCCCAGACAATCGAAACTATTAGCGTACACCAGATGAATATTATAAGCACAGACCTTTAACTGTAGTAAGAGAGAAATTCAATATATTCTGAGTTCTCATGTCTAATATCCAGGATAATTAAATTTAAAGAAATCCAATCTGACCTTGGACAGAACTTTTTTTTGAGTAATTGAAAGCATTATTCAACTAAGTTTTGATTTTCAAGTGAGTTAGAGGACCAATAGAAAAAAGAAATTTTATAGTAATCAGAGACGAGAATTCTCCAAAAAAATTGTTCTGACCCAGGAAAAGGAATAATAGGTTATAAAACGGAAATTAATGAGTGTTTTGTTTTGGGTCATTATAGATATAGGTTGATTCAGAGTTCATGACTGGTATATTTGTGATTTTTGTGAAACAAAAAAAAATTACATGATTCGAGTGCATGAGTTACGATCTTCCAAAATATCCTCATTTATCTAGGTTACAGAAGTAGGAGAACGTAGCGCCGCTGAACACAGGGGAAAATTATAAAGTTTGGTCAAGTTTTTTTTTATTACATTGAGCGAAATTCACCTGATTTCAAGAGCAAAGAAAAAGGAATAAAGAGTCCAAAGTCCTGAAATAGCTAATACTGTTTATGGTTTATTGGAATTTTCACGAAGACGATCTTTTTTTCCTTCTGAGATCGTAGTTCTTGCAAAAATTTAATTTAAGTTTTAGGAAAAGAAATTTCTTCAAAAAAAACAAACAAAATTTTACATTTATACAAAGTTCGTTTATTAAAATATAATATTTATTTTTTATATACATATATATATATATATATATAACATTGTATAGTCAATTTATCATATTCTCCCGAAATTCAATACATAGTATTACTTATGAAACAACAGAAAAATATTACAATGTTCAGCATCCTTAAATCTAATCTGTACAAATTATGAACTATATCAATGAATTTTTACACTTCAAACCGTATCACTTCTTCGATAAAATAATAGATAAGGAACTCTATCTCCTTGACGTTTAAGAACATCTTCTTCCGTAACTCTGTTTATTTTAGAGTCATCAAACCTCAACCATGTATTATACCCCGAATGGAAAGTATCTGCTATATAATGCCCATAGCTGGCCTCCTTTCCTACATGGTATACTACGGAAATCAATTTGTATTGTCTCTCCGCTGAAGTATTCGTCCTTCCAGATAATATTTTAGAATCAATCTGCAGATTGATGGGAAATTCTATAGTCTTCATTATTTTAGTGCAGCCATTCATTCTGTATTCGAAGCATTTCAAATGTAATACTAAAACTACAGGCAACTTCTCTATCATCACTTGCTGCCATGCTTCAACCGTTTCTTTCGTTTTCGATGATGTCAGACCCTCTAGTTTGTTCTTGGTTGTAAGGCCTTCTAATGCTTCAGCTATGTTATTTGCTTTCTTAATATTTAATGGCAATGTTAGGAATGGTTCAATATTTTCTGAAGTTTCGTCTCCGGTTTTATGGATTCTTGAACAGAGAAGTCCTCCGAATATATCACTAATCGGTGTCTTGTCCATTTGTATTTCTCTTGTTACATTCTCTTTGTTCTTAGGACCCATAACTTTCCAATCATCCACATCTATTTTCACTTCTTTTTTAGCTGCTTGAATATTTTCGTCATGGCTAATCAATTTCATTATTTCCATCATTTCATCATTGAGCCCATTCAACAGAAGGCCTAAGAATTCCTCGGCATCTTCTTGTCGGCCTTCAACAAGGAAAGAATCGCTACGTGTTCCGTTTAGCATCGTATAAAACGATGAGGCCTCAAACGAATTGCCATTATCTATATTGACGAAAGTTTGCTTCTTGTTCTTCTTTTTTGAACGTGACTTGCGTCTAACATTGGGCAGATTATCGAAGTTATTCATAAATTTACACCTGGAATAATTGAATAATTAAAATACATATATAAAATTGTTATTCAATCAAAGTTGCAAATTATATTAAGTTATACTTACATATTTTCAATCATTGTTATTGATTTCAGTGCATTATTGTGAGTGAAGTTCTCTGATAGCCGTTTGAGAAGGTTACAAAGTGGTGGGCAAGCAAGTAAGGCTTGTAATATTGAGTTTACATAACAAAAGTTACTTTTGTTTCGTAAACCCCTGGGTTTAAAACTGGTTTGGGTCCCATCAATTTTATAGTTCTTGAGAAATTCTGAAAATTAAAAAATATTACTAACCATGATAGAAACTTGAATTTTCACTGATATTTGTAGGTGAAAACCAAAGCATTCCACTTTTCATCAAGTAAAATGGGTTCAACTAAGTAAAATAATTATCTACTGTAGTTGTAAGCAAATTGTTAGTTGAAAGTAAGATAAATATAGAAAAAAAGATATTCTTTTGAACTCACCTCCTAACATATGAGTGGCTAAATCTATTTTTGTGACTACTTCTGTATGTTTTAAAGATGTTACATGTGAATCATTAATTTTATTGTCTATTTTCTCATTCGATATTGTTTTAACATCTTCATCAAATAGACTAGCCCATGATTTTTTCCATACATTTACTGTGGGTTCCTCAATTTTAGATTCATTTTTATTCGAGATGCTACTTCCAATTTTTTCAATTGTCTCATTGGACATTGTATCATTTTTAATTATCTCTGTATTATCTCTTGCAATAATTTCAACTGTTTTTACAGCTGAACTAGGGGGAGTTGAAGGTTTCGAATGTTTTCCTGTCATCTCATTCTGGATAATAGGTTTTGTAATTGATAATCCATTGTAATTGATTACAGATTTTCTACACTCATTTTCTGAAAAAGTTGTAATTAGTTGATTCATTATTATATTACATATTCATATTGACCATGAATAATTCTTTTAAGATCTCTATACTTACTTGCAGAAAATTTTTGTTTAACTCTACAGGGTAATTTGAATTCACTAGAATTGGTAAATAATATAGAATTTATTCGGACCTCTTCTTCTTCTAACGCAGTGAACTCTGAGAATTGTAGATTCTGAAAAAAAAATTACAATATAATAGTGGAAATCATTTTGGAAATTACAATATTTCTGTATATAGTATATCCAAAGTCACTTGAACTAGTCTATAAACACGCTTGGCCAGAGATAATTGCAAAACAGTCATAAACCATAGGAGCACACTTTTCAAACCCTTGAGTTGAAAATAATATTTTTGCGTATGTATGGGACTCAGATGTCGATTCTTTCAGAAAATTTGTGACGTGAGTAGCTTTTGCTGTTACATCCAAAATTATACTATCTTATTCTACGGTATTATAATTTGATAATTCTTTATTCTCATTAACATCAAAGTACCTTCCAAATGATGTATAAAAAAGGTTCCTACATTTGACAACCTTGTGGTAGCTACCCCTCACTTTTTATTTTCTCAAATGACACCCCCTTTATATTGTTAGTGAAAATTGCGTGTCTATTTGGAATACAACATCACAACGACAGCACATACTTTGTATTTTTTTAGTGATAACAACAAAAACAATAATATTTTGTGGCGTCTTTTACGTTATAAAAATGAAATGCTTCCACCCATGTTTGTAAAAACTTCAAATATGGGAAGTAGATAAATTGTTTGTTTCAAAAAACCTAATAATAATATAAATATCAAAAAATTGACAAATTCGTGTCTATTCCCACACAATAATCAATATTTATGATATTGGTTAATTTCTGTCTAGGAATGAAATTTCAATTCTTAAAAAGGAAAAACTAATAACCAATAAAAGAATATTCAAAATGACTAGAACTGTACTTATTGAGTAAAAGGTTAACAAATTGAGTAACTTAATTAACATTAAATTAGACTCAATGAACTTTGATGAGATAATAAATAATTTGGAACACTTGCTTTAAATAATAACCAAAAAATGAAAAAAAAAATTATATATATCCTATAATTTATCTGCAAAATGGAGACTTACGACCGCAGGACTGTTCATATGTAAGCTCCCAAAAGTTCACCTAAAATGAAAAAAAGATTCCAGCACTGAGCATTGTATACATTGCATAGTAGGTATTTCAGTTGCAACTAATACTTCACAAAATTTTAATGTTTTTGTTGTCATTAATATAAAATACCGAGTATGTGCTATAGTTGTTTTCCAAATAGAACGACACGCTATTTTCACTTACAATATACAGGGAGTGTCATTTGAAAAATAGAAGTAAAGGTAGCTACCACATGGCTGTCAAATAGGACACGTAGTAATTTCAGAATTAATATTGATAAAGATGAAATAGAGAGGGTTACTAAAATTAAATACTTAGGATTGATTTTAGACGAGAATTTAAAAAATCAGTTTCACGTGGATTATATCGCAAATAAAATGTCCAAAAAGGTTGGTTTCATATTTAGAATAAGGGGTAAAATTGATATGAATACGTCACTGATGTTGTTTAGATCATTGGTACTTCCTCATGTAGATTATTGCTCGTCAGTTATGTTTAATTTAAATAAAGGTAGCATCGATTAGTTACAAAAACTACAAAATAGAGGTATGATAATTATTTTGAAATGTAATAAAAGAACTTCCATAAGAAATATGTTAAATTGTTTGAAATTGATGAGTGTCAATCAAAGGATTATTTATAGAACATTAGATTTAATATTCAAAGCAAGGAATGAAATGTTACCTGAATATTTGAGTGAAAACCTAAAATTTGCTAATGAAATACATAATTATAATACACGACGTCGAGATGATTTTTACATAGAAAAAGTTAATACTACATTAATGAATAAATCCACATTTAACAGGGGATTAGTTATCTTCAATAAACTACCTGAGAAGCTCAAATATTGTAATAATTAAAGAGAATTCAAAAAATGTTTAATGAGTTATATTTATGAAGAATTTAATTAAGTTAGTGGATTTCATTTGTATTGTTTTCAATAGCCGAGTAATAAATAAAGTTTATTATTATTATTATATTAAATGTGACAGCCCTTTTTATACATCATTGGGAAAGTACTTTGATGTTATTCAACAACATTTTATTATTTTTTTATTATCTTGTCAAATAAGCTAGATATTGCCTGTATACGATAATTTGGGACACCCAGTATAAAGTGTCATTACAAAAATTAAGTTGAAAAAAATATTTTTCTGATACGGGTGACATTTTCGAGAAACCAATAATCCGTCTCTAAATTTTTGCTGCCCCTCCTCTGAAATATTGGATGGGCAAAAAAATAAAATATGAATTTGTTAACTATTCTTAAAAGCTGGCGTCACCACTGTAATGCACCTTCCAAACGTCTGCAAAAATTCTGCATCCATCATAGAATAACGAGCCACATCATCGCGAAAGTCTTATCTAAAACTCCAGCAGCAACTTAGATTGAAAATTTTGAATTTAAATTAGAGGAAACGGTAGAGTCCCGGAACGAGGACAATAAAAATTAACGGAGTGCATCCCAATTAACATAACGGATGATCTTCCAGAAACTTCAAATTAAAAAGAATACACACCAGATTAATTGAGGGGGTGGCGCGACGGCGCGACCTAACAGGAGCGCGCTACCCGAAACAAGTTGTAAAAGATAATTAAACTCCATCCGTCAGGCGAGTTTGAGCGTACGCGCTGTAAACTGAAATAAACGATTTCAATGATTTCATCCCCTTAAAAAAAAGGCCATAAAGTACGGGACTGCAGGGCGGTCGCCCTGACGGGTGGGGATGAAGCTCAGTGTGACCAGATCTAGTAGAAATCTACTTTTTTAGTAGATTTTTCGCATTTTCATCGGGTTTTTAGTAGGAAGAAATCATTTGGTGGATTTATGTAGATTTTAGTAGTTTTGAAAAATCTGACCAAGACGGTTGGGAATTCGGATGTCTAGACTGTTTCAATCTTAGAGTATAGATTAAACAGAAGGGAGCATAACGTCCAACAACTGATGATCAGAAAATGGCCGACTCACGTTTCCGCTTAGCAGTGGCGTAGTAGGATAAACATTTCATTCATTCCAAAATAATACATAATAGGTGAAAGCTAGCAGATGGATATAGGGGTACGTTGAACTCAATATGAATTAATAAATTTTATTAACGAATTGAATAATTACAAAAATTAACAGCAATTAAGTAGTATAATCATGGGCGCCCGCAGGGGGGGGTCAAAGGGGGTCATGGCCCCCCTGAGATTTTGATTGTCTCATTTTTCAGCACAACACCCTCAATATTACTTTTACTTTCTCGATACAAAGCGCAACGAAAAAAGGAAAGTAATAGATTCACAACTATTTTTCGGTTTTCAATGAAATTACATGCTATACATATAATCCATTATCGGCAGAGGTATTTTTTGAATTGAAAACTTTTTTAGGCGCGTTGAGCACTTCCTCGATGAAGAAAAATCATGAAACCGAAAGCACTCCATGCGTGTCAATTTGTTTATAAATTGTGTCCGTATCCGTAAACTATGGAACATAATTCATTTTTAGCTAAACAGATCATTTTAAGAAATAATCCTGAAACACGTCGATTTTTTATTTTAATTTACCGTATTTTAGAGAAATAATCTAATATACAGGGTGAATTACTTTCGAGTAATGACGTCAGCGTCATTTTTTTTTAATGGAACACCCCCATTTTTTCTCAATTTTTGATTACTCTGGCTGAGCAGATTCCAAAAATTTATCACATGTTGATTCCAATTGGTACAGTGTGAACAAAAATACAATAGTTTTGTGTGTGCTCATAAAGTAACGCGTAACATTCTTTATTAGATAAATTAACAATATCATAAAAAATACGGCCCTTGGTTTGAAGATAACACCCTGTAGTTTGTTACATTTTTAGATTAATAAAAATGTATAAAAATAAGAAATAATATCTTTTATATTCTGTCTGCTAGACCACAAGTACCCAACATGTTTGGAAACAGCTCATTTTTATTAATCTAAAAATGTAAAAAACTACAGGGTGTTACATTCAAACCAATTAGCGCTAGAAATTAAGTATTTTTGATAATATTTTTAATTTAACTTATAAAGAATGTTATGCGTTATTTTATGAGCACACACGAAACTATTGTATTTTTGTCCACCCTATACCACTTTTAGTGATCTTTTGAAATTCAGAGTAGACGCTGGTGATAAATATAAATGCAGTTTTTCAATCATTTTCATTTTGCCCCCCCTGAGAAAACTTTCTGCGTGCGCCCATGAGTATAATTATATGAGTATATTAAATTTTGAAGTTTTATCTGTGAACGAATTTCAGGAATGCATGATAAACAAATTTGACTGATTTAATGAATAAATTATTCTTTATTTATCATTTCCATTTGAAAAAACACAGTAGATAAACGAAAAAAATATAGAATTTTCACAGAAGGATGAAGCTGTACGTAAATTGTTTCATATAATTATAGTCGGATAGTCGGAAGAGGACAGATTCAAATATATAATTTTCAGGATTGTCATGATTAAAACTGCAAAAATCAACGTCGGTAAAAAAGCATGTAAAGATATCACGTCAAAAAACCACTTATGGAAAATATTTAAAACAATCGCAATATACTTATACGTACACATTATTTTTTACTATGAATTTCTGTCCCAAAAAGTTTCAAAACATGAAATAGCTAGAAGGACGGAAAAGTATTTTGGACAATTTTCATTTTCTGATAATTCCTTGAACGAATTCTTCAATTATTTTTGATTGATTTCAGTTTTTAAAATTTCAATTGCAGTTTAAAAGGTGATCAGTTATATCAATTCGCGTAGAACCTTATTTTGAATCTTTAGTTAGTTTCAATAATAAAGATAATACAAGAATTATATGTATATATATTATTTTTTTTTGATATGGTGACTTTCTTAATTATGAAATGAAAATTATATCATTGAATAATATGCTGAAATAATTTGAAAAAAAAATATTTCATTATAATTCCTAAAACAAATAAATATATATTTCTTTTCAGTTCAACATTTTTATTGCAATTAAAATTGTTATAGGAGTAAATTCAAAATTTATTCAATTCTTCAGAATGATAATGAATGATCTTTGACAATGAATGGTGAACCTTTGAAAAATAATGAACTTTCCTAGGATCGTTAATGAATCCCATAGAATAAATATACAAAATGAAATATTTCAAGCTACCACGAAATTTTAGATGATGATTCGTTAAGTTAAAAAAAAATTTAATTTTATAATATTTCTTGAAACTAATTTTAAGATTATTCACTGAATAAGTAGTTAGGAATTCATCCTGCAAAGAAAAATTGAAAGATATTTGTTGAAACTGTATGAAGAATAAAATTAAAATATTTATGGTTATTCATAGTTATCAGAAAAATATTAATGAAATGAAAAGAAAAAATATAATAAGTCAACTCACCTCACTGCTAACTTCCGCTTCTATTAGACTAGACATATTAAATATAGAATTTTAAACTATTACATAGAAACACCTCTGCACCGAAAGCTCAAAACATTATGATGGCTTTGAGAACATCTCTGAGTTTATATACTCTTTCTGAATTTACTTAATGACTTTACTTAATGACTCAACGAATTCATGCGCATGGAACTTCTTGTTTTGATATTTCATATTCTTCTTCTTTTTTATACTTATGTTTATATTTTAGTTACTATTATTTTAATGATATGATAAAAAAGTTATAATAATAGAATATTTATTTATCATTTCCATTAAAAAAAAACACAGTAGATAAACGAAAAAAATATAGAATTTTCCCAGAAGGATGAACCTGTACGTAGGTTGTTTCATATAAATGTACCATGGATCATAAAGAACAAAATTGTGTTATAAAAATTTGTTTTCAGCATTAGATCTCATATCAAAATCACCTACAGATGATAGTAAAAACATACTATTTCAACAATTAAACAATAGGATTATTGAATTAGAGGATTGTAGATGAGGACAGATTCAAATATCTAAATTTCAGGATTATCATGAATAAAACTGCAAGAATCAATGTCAGTAAAAAAGCATATAAAGAACTATGTACAGATATCACGTCAAAAAACCACTTATGGGAAATATTTAAAACAATCGCAATATACTTATATGTACACATTATTTTTTACTATGAATTTCGGTCCCAAAAAGTTTCAAAACATGAAATACCTAAAAGGGCGGAAAAGTATTTCGGATCATTTTCATTTTTTAATAATTCCTTGAACGAATTCTTCAATAATTTTTGATTGATCTCAGTTTTTGAAATTTTAATTGTAGTTTAAAAGGTGATCAGTGTATATTTATATCAATTTGCGTATGAACTCATTTTGAATCTTTAGTTAGTTTCGATATAGAAAGATAACACAAGAATGATATTTATATGGTAATTTCCTAAATTATAAAATAAAAATTATATCATTGAATAATATGCTGAATTAATTTGAAAAAAAAATATTTTTTTATAATTCCTAAAACAAATATATGTACATTTCTATTCAGTTTAACATTTTTATTGCAATTGAAATTGTTATAGGAGTAAATTCAAAATCAAAAATCAAATAATGAACTTTCCTAGGATCCGTTAATGAATTCCATAGAATAAATATACAAAATGAAATATTTCTAGCTACCACGAACTTTTAGATGATGATTCGTTAGGTCTTTCCAAGAAAAAAATTTTCACGAACAAATGTCCGAAGTTTTAGATTTAGTATTCAGTATTCATTCTAATGAGGAAATCTTATATTTTGAATTCTTTATATATATGTATATATATATATATATATATATATATATATATATATATATATATATATATATAGCATATTTTAGTATATGAATATATATTATATAGGTACACAAATTACAATATTTTCAACCATAAATTTTTATCTTTAATTGTTCAGAAGTTTGAATCCACTGAAAGTAAGATAAAGTATTTCGAAAAATTTTATTTTTATAATATTTCTTGAAACAAATTTTAAGATTATTCATTAAATTTTTTGTTTGATGTAATTTAGATGATGTCACGAGCCACCGTGATTTTATCAATGGGTGTGTTTTCAAATTTCATTTTTTTTTGAAGCATCGTGGTATAATTTATAAATACCGTTTTTTGAAATAAGTTGTTAAAAATCATCTAGTATTTTCAGTGTTCAGAATTCAATTTCATAAGAAAATTTTATGTTTCGAATTTTATAACTACATACACCTTGAATATATAGGTAACCAATATTTTTTACTATGACTTTCTATCTTCAATTTTTCCGTAGTTGAATCTTCACAAGTTAGGTAAAGTATATCGAAAAATTTCATTTTCAGTAATTCCTCCAACAAATTTTCAAATATTTTCATTAAACTTCTTGTTTTCTGATAGGGAATGGGAAATTTTCGAAAATATAAAATTTTCTAGAAATTTGTGGAGAAACATTTTAATTTTAATGACCTCACTAGAAAGCAATGCAATAGTCTTTCATTCAGTTCTTCCATAATTTAATGAGAGTAACAGAGTGTAAATAATGTTTTCCGTTATCTATTCAAGTAGTTAATGAGGATTTAATGTTTACCTGAATCTTTCTACTTTGACTTGCGGGACTAGGGCTGACAACCCTCCATCCCCTTCACAAAACAAAATACATACCATCAATTCAAAGAAAGTTGCCAATGGGAAGAACATTACGTCTCTAATGGATTTTCGTTTAAATTAACCAAATTATATGGAATAGATTTAGGAACAGCCAACGAAAAAATCCTGAATATGAATTCAATATTTAGAAAAAGGAATTATCAAGAATTATCGATTCAAAATATAGTGCAAAATCAGTACTTTTTAAATATGATGTGCAGTAATTTCCAACATATCCACCGGGTGTCCCTAGTTATCGTATATAGGCAATATCTAACTTATTTGACAAGATAATAAAAAAATTAAAAATTAATGATGTATAAAAAATGTTCTTACATTTGACAGCCCTGTGATAGCTACCCTTAATATTTCTTTTCAAATGACACCCCCTGTATATTGTCTGTGAAAATTGCGTGTTATTCTATTTGGAATACAACGATAGCACATACATGGTACTTTTTCATTAATAACAACAAAAACATTTTATGAAGTATGAATTGCAACCAAAATACCTACTATGCACACGAATCCCCGTAATTTTATCAATCGGTTTATTTTCATGTTTTTGCCAAATAAACACGTTTTCGTGGAAAAGAAAAAATTATCGATAAAATTTGAAGCACTCGTGGAATTACCTTTGATAATTTATAAATCACTACCGTTGTCTTGAAATCAATAGTTAGGATTGTTTTTACATAGGAAAATCTTATATTTTGAATTTTATAGGTATTTCTTAAATATTTAGGTATACAATATTTTTTATTGAAAATTTTTATTTTTTCCTATGTTTGAATCTGCTGAAAGTGAGGTGAAGTATTTCGAAAAATTTTAATTTTTAATAATTACGGAAAAAAAATTTCAGAAATTTTAATTCTTTTTTTCTTTTGAGCAATGCGAACTTTCCACAATATAATATTTCCTTCAGAAAAACATTTTAGTTGTAATGTCCAACTTACTTCCCTGTTTAAAAGTGAGATAACAATCTTTATCTTTCAGTTTTCTAAGAATTTTATGCTCGAATAATTACTACAGTTTTGTAAGCAGTTACTGAATAATTCGTCAACGTAAAATTGACTGAATGAATAAAAAAGAATTGATCAGGATGTTTTCAAAGTAAGGAATATATTAATTATATTTTCATGATCAGAAAATCAATACCTAACTACTATCGAACGGCATAAATAAGTTCTCTTCTGATTAAGACGTAATATCCCATAATTAACCATTCAGTTTCTGAATTTTTTTTTCCGTAATCATTAAAAATTAAAATTTTTCGAAATACCTTACCTCACTTTCAGCAGATTCAAACATCGGAAAAAATAAAAATTTTCAATAAAAAATATTGTATACCTAAATATTTATGAAATACCTATAAAATTCAAAATATAAGATTTTCCTATATAAAAAAATTCCTAACTACTGATTTCAAGACAACGGTAGAGATTTATAACTTATCAAAGGTAATTCCACGAGTGCTTCAAATTTCATCGATAATTTTTTTTTTCACGAAAACGTGTTTATTTGGCAAAAACATGAAAATAAACCGATTGATAAAATTACGGATATTCGTGTGCATAGTAGGTATTTTGGTTGCAATTCATACTTCATAAAATGTTTTTGTTGTTATTAATGAAAAAGTACCAAGTATGTGCTATCGTTGTATTCCAAATAGAATAACACGCAATTTTCACTAACAATATACAGGAGGTGCCATTTGAAAAGAAATATTAAGGGTAGCTATCACAGGGCTGTCAATTGTAAGAACATTTTTTATACATCATTGGGAAAGTACTTCGATGTTATCATAACAATTTTTTTATTTTTTTATTATCTTGTCAAATAAGCTAGATATTGCCTTTATACGATAACTTGGGACACCCGGTAGATATGTTAGGAAATTAGTGCACATCATATTTAAAAAGTACTAATTTTCCATCATATTTTGAATCGAGAATTTTTGATAATTTCTTTTTCTAAATCTTGAATTCATATTCAGGATTTTTTCGTTGGCTGTTCCTAAATCTATTTCATAGAATTTTGTTAATTTAAACGAAAATCCATTAGAGACGTAATATTTTTTCCATTGGCAACTTTCTCTGAATTGATGGTATCTTGTTTTGTGGAGGGGATGGAGGGTTAGCAGCCCTAGTCCCGCTGGTCAAAGTAGGAATGATTCAGGTAAACATTAAATCCTCATTAACTACTTGAATAGATAACGAAAAACATTATTTACACCCTGTTACTCTCAGTGAATTATGAGAGAACTAAATTATGAAGACTATTGTATTGCTTTCTAGTGAGGTCATTATAATTTCAATGTTTCTCCACAAATTCCTAGAAAATTTTATATTTTCGAAAATTTGATATTCCTTATCAGAAAACAAGAAGTTTAATAAAAATATCTGAAGATTTTTTGCAGGAATTACTGAAAATGAAATTTTTCGATATACTTTACCTGACTTGTGCAGATTCAACTACGGAAAAATTGAAGATAGAAATTCATAGTAAAAAATATTGGTTTCCTATATATTCAAGGTGTATGTAGTTATAAAATTCGAAACATAAGATTTTCTTATGAAAATGAATTCTGAACACTGAAAATAAAAAATGATTCCTAACTACTTATTTTAAAAAACGGTATTTATAAATTATACCACGAGTCCTTCAAAAAAAAAATAAAATATGAAAACACACCCATTGATAAAATCACGGTGACTCGTGATTTCATCTAATATCATGAAACCAAAAATTTAATGAATAATCTTAAAATTAGTTTCGAGAAATATTATAAAATTAAAATTTTTCGAAATACTTCATCTTACTTTCGGTGGATTCAATCTTCGGAACAATGAAAAATAAAAATTTATAGTTAAAAATATTGTATAATTTGTGTACCTATGTAATATATATTCATATACCAAAATATTCTATATATATTGAAAATATGAAATTATTGAAATAAGATTTCATCATGAGAATGAATACTGAATACTTAATTTAAAACTTCGGAAATTTGTTCGTGAGAATTTTTTTCTTGAAAAGACTCAACGAATCATTATCTAAAATTTCGTGGTAGCTAGAAATATTTCATTTTGTATATTTATTCTATGGGATTCATTAACGATCCTAGGAAAGTTCATTATTTTTCAAAGGTTCACCATTCATTGTCAAATATCATCTTCTGAATATTTGAATAAATTTTTAATTCACTCCTATAACAATTTTATTCGCAATAAAAATGTTAAACTGAAAAGACATATACATATATTTGTTTTAGGAATTATAAAAGAATTTTTTTTTTCAAATTATTTCAGCATATTATTCAATGATATAATTTTTATTTCATAATTTAGAAAGTTACCAAACTAAAAAAAATAATATATATACATATATTTCTTGTGTTATCTTTCTATATTGGAACTAACTAAAGATTCAAAATAAGTTCCTGATTGATTGATTTCAAAAACTGAAATCAATCAAAAATTTTTGAAGAATTCGTTCAAGGAATTAATAAAAAATGAAAATGATCCAGAATACTATTCCGCCCTTTTAGCTATTTCATGTTTTGAAACATTTTGGGACCGAAATTCATAGTAAAAAATAATGTGTTCATATACAGTTCATACAGGAATTATTGACATCGAAGTAGGCCATGAACTTCTATTCGGGGCTTTATTTCTGGTTACAAAAATATCACTAAAAATTGCTATGGTTCATCATAGAAATAACCAGTTTGAATTATTTTCATCATTTTTGTATCCGAAAGATCCTGAATTTTCGAAATTACGAAGGGACGCATACACTCATGATTTAATAAATTGAAATTCAGATTATATAACGTAAAAATATAGTGAAATGCTATCTCATTTCAAGGAAATCCAATGAAGAGATATCTATTCATTTAAGAGTCGCCCATTGAAGATCATTAAAATATGCATATTCCTTTTCATCAAAGGCTCTTCAAAAATTGTTGCATTACTGATGGACACTGGATACCAACCTGCTTGCAAAATTCTTATCAAATAACTCTTATGGATCATTTTAACTGTGGTGTCTAAACTGGTGAAGAAAACAGAAAAAACTGGTTGATAAATTTAAATAGTGTAGCTTAGTGAATGGAAGAGCCATATCATAAGACAGAAATAAAATTCAAAGAATCCATTTAGTATATGAAAAATTTTGACTCACAGTTGTACTGTAACTTTCAAAATTGGAACCAATTTATCAGCCAATGTGTAAATTACTTTCTAAAGTCACTATTCATTGAAACTGTTCATGACATGAATGATTGATTAAGCTTGTATGAAAAATATAGGTACTATTTGTACTCGAGTTTTCTGTTTTTTATTGAAATGCTTTTATACTAGTTTCTATTAAATTACATAAATTATTTTGTCCATAACAGCTTTAACTCACTCACTAAAAGCATTTTTGCATGAAATTATTTTTAATTGGTGAATTTTAAAATTTTATTGCATTCTATTATTATCTTCAAGTGGGTAAGAGGTGAAGAAATTCTTGAAGTTACTCTTCTGAATATATTTTTCGATTAAATACTCAGTAAAAATTCTATAAAGCAATTGGAATTTATTAGATTTTTGGATTACTCATTGAAGAACAAAAAACAGATACAACAATACTTAATTTCAATATAGAATATAAATAAACTATAGATGCAATGCCAAGACTTCGTTTAGCAATCCAATTATAAAATAATTCTTCATAGATTTATATAATCCTCATGATCACCACTGTCAAAACAAAACATCCAGGTAAAAATCCAAATGTCCAGCATTCAAAATAGTAATCCTTCCACTTTTACCCTTGAATATACTTGAAAAAATTTTTGTTTTCTTTCTAGAGTCCACTGTTGAATAATGCTGCCATTTTCAAAAAACCAAGTTTCCTCCAGATAAATGAATTTCACATTTTGTTGCAAATATTCTCTGTATTCACCATAAAATCGTACTCAACTTATTATATTTTTCTGTTCATCAATAAGAACTTTCCTTTTATTAACTGTTTTGAACTTTTACCATTTAAGTTTATGTAATGTTGACGTTGATTGGTTAAAATCCAGATGCTTTTTGGTCAAATTCTATCCATATATTGGTTGCTTTTGGTAACAATCAAATCATTCAATGATTCTTTGAAGGTGAAATCGTATTGCACAGGTTTTCTTCCACTAATAATCCAGGTTGTAATGACTTGCCTTCTTCTTTTTTCAAACAGTACTGTGAGAAATACTCAAATAAACTAAACAATGTGTGTTTGAAATTGATACAACTTTTAATTTTCAAAATTTCTTCGATCAAAACCAATAACACAAACAAACTGGAAACTGAAATCTAACCCCTGTCAATGACATTTCCAATGCCAACCCGAAATCTGCAATTCAAAATGTTACTGATTAAGTACCAACTTAATTTCGATTTTCCAAATCCACCCGGGATGTCAATAATTCCTGAATGGACTGTAAGTTGTTACATATTGTATCATAGCAACGGCAGTTGCGCATATGTGATATGTGCCGATGTGCAGTTTAGTTGTAACAGAGTTCAGTTGAATAATAAACGGATATAAGATAATGTGTATTAAGTTTCATTCCAAATTGAATGACCCAATTTATATCAAGTTATATAAATATTTCAATTAAATATCGACAGATATTTAACAAGTGGCGACGAGGATATTGGAAATTGAAATTTACCGAGATTCTCGATAAATTAATCAAGAATGTCGACTTCAGATCAGCCATCGGAACATGTGGTCGGTCATTCACGTGAATTCGATGTTAATTCAAATGACTGTACAATTTTTCGTCCTCGATTGACGAATTATTTCGAGGCGAATAATATCAAAGATGTCTCTAGAAGAAGGGCTATATTTTTAAACTGCCTGTCGGAGGATTCCTATAGATTGATATTCAACCTATGTATCCCAAAGACGCCGGAAAAACTAGGTTATGAAGAACTAGTGAAGCTATTTGATGGACATTTCGGCGGGCAGAGAAGTATATTCGGTGAAAGAAGAAAATTTTATGAAGCACAAAGTGAACCCCATGAAACTATCAAAGATTGGGCAGCGAGAGTCAGATCTTTGGCCGTCCATTGTGATTTTGGAGAAGAACTTCAAATTTGTCTTCGTGATCGTTTCATAATGGGTCTACCTAGTGGACAAATAAGGGATCGTCTGTTTGAATCAGACAATTTGTTGACATTCGCTGAAGTAGTCAAGATAGCGGAAAGCAGAGAAGCGGCAGTAGGAAAATCCGGAAAATCACCGCCATTTTCGCTCAAGAAAGAAGCCCAGGACTTGTTTCAAGTACGCAGCCGTAGTCAGGTGAAACCAGCGAATCAAAAAGAAGCTAGTGGGTCACGTCCGGTTTGCTGCGGTGTTTGTGGTCGTAAGAATCACGAAGCTTATAAGTGTCAATTTCGCGAGTTTTTGTGTTATTCCAAGAAGAATAACAATTCCTTTTCGAATTCCAATTAAAATAATTGGAGGAATAAGAAGTCTGGTAACAAATTTAAAAATTGTAATAATTCTATTGAAAAATTGAATTCTGACGAATTATATTCAATGAGTCACCTTAGAGAAAATGAAAAGGTTAATCCAATTTCTGTTCAACTTCAAATTTCAAATCTTCTTTTCAATTAGATACTGGAGCTGCAGTTTCTGCAGTCTCTGATACATTTTATTGTGAGCATTTCCTTAATTTTGAATTGAATAAAACTAGTTCCATTCTTTCTCTTTATACTGGTCAAAAATTTAAGCCAATGGGCTGTATCATTCTTCCTGTAAAGTTTAGAGGAGTAGATTCTAGATTGACCATTTATGTAATTAAGAATGGAGGTCCACCAATTTTAGAAAGAAATTTTTTGAATGCATTTGATATAGTATTTGATAGTTTATTTCATTCGCATATTTGCATGTGTCAGCTGTAGACGTATAATTTCTTGTCCCCGGAGGTTTTTAAATTATAATAATAAAATATATTCAGTTTTTCATCTAGTTCATTGTGGTACCTGTGTTTTCATTGCGTTGCAATATTTGAGAGGGTTTGTGCTGTTTCTGACAATTATGGGTACTCGAAACAAAACAATTGCTGACCTTGAGAAGAATGTTCAAAGTCAAATGAATGAATTCGAGAAGAAATTGAGAGAAGTTCAGAAGCCGGCTAAAGCTCGTGGTGACCCGGGATTAACAACTTTAGAAATCCTAAAAATGGAATTTGGGGCATTCAAATTGGAGATCACCCAAAGATTGGAGAATAGTGTAGAGGAAATGACACAAAAGACTCTCAATAAAAACATTCTCATATATGGTTTACCTGAGGATTCGAATGAAGACGTTTTTCCTGCCGTATCAAAAATATTCAGTAATTTAGGGATAGATGTAAACAAACATCAAATTAACAACTGTTACCGTCTGGGTAAAAAAGTCAACGAATGTCAGAACACAACAAAACACCGGCCAGTGGTAGTTGAGTTCGTGTGTCAGTGGCTAAGAGATGCGGTATTTACGAGGAAATCCAAGTTGAAAGGTTCGCGTGTTGTTATTGTGGAGATGTTAGTGAACAAAAAGTTGAATTTGTTCAGAAAGGTTAGAGAAAAGTTTAAGAATAGCTCATGGACAGTTAAAGGTAACATTAAAGTAATGATAAACAATAAGATTCTTCAAATTGATGGGCTGGAACAACTTGATCAATTAAAAATCAATAAAACTGATACTAATGTTGTTTAGTTCCGATCTTGTTGGAATTGTTTAATCTCAACATTGTACCTTTGGGGATGGGGGTTTGTGACGCATTCATAGATTTGTATTTTGGAATTGCGTACACTGTTTTATATTTTAGTCTTTTGTTATTTAATTATTGAGTTCACCACTGCTGTATTTTCAATTTTTATATTATTTCTATTAGTTATTTTCCATTTCTAGTGCAATTTCAACTGGTCAGTTCACTGTATACATTATAGTTTTACGCTGTTTTGTGTGTGGTGAAATGAAAACCATTATGTGGGACAGTCATGAATATTTAATGTATTAGGTATTATGAATAGGATCTCTTTAGTACACTTAAATATCAGAACTTTGGTAGGTCATTTCACGGATTTTAAAAACATGGTTTTGCATAGCTGTCATGATATTGTTTTTTTGAACGAGACTAGGTTGGATGGGAGTGTACCTGACGAGTCAGTTTTTATTGAGGGGTATCGCATCATTCGATGTGATCGTAATAGGCAGGGAGGGGGTGTAGCTGTATATGTTAGGTCGAGTTTAGGTTATTCGGTGTTGAGGGTTGGAGGTTCAATAGAGCAAATTTGGCTGAAAGTCGGCTCACCCTTGGACGGAACGGCTGTAGGTGTTATTTATAGACCACCAAATAATAATTATAAAATATTTTGTCAGCTGTTTGAGTCTGAATGTGGTTTTGTTACTGAACATGCGAGTAAGATAGTTTGTGTTGGAGATTTCAATACTAATATGTGTGTTTCGGACAGTGAATCCGAATTTGTGAAAAGAAGCTACGGACATCTAGGGTTGTTTCAGTTAGTTGATCAGCCTACAAGAATAACAGAACGCTCTGCTACTTTAATTGATTTTATTTCAACATCTGACGCTCACATCATCTCTGACGTTCTTGTTCTACCCACAGATATAGATACTGACCACGAACTTATTTTGTGTAACTTGAGCATTGAAAATGTAGAAAAAACACCTCGTTTTAAGACATATAGAGATTTCAGATTCTTCAATTACTCGCAGTTCAAATCGGAACTCGAATCCATTCCTTGGAATAATATTTATGATGTTCGCGATGTTGATGAAAAGGTCGAATTCATAAATTATAATCTGATTTGTTTGCTGGATTTACATGCACCGTTTCGCACCGTGAGGGTAACAAAGAATTATGCACCATGGCTGACTGATAATTTGAGGGAGATGATGAATTTGAGAAATTGAACTCTTAGACGTTTCAGGAAATTCAAAAATCAAAATGATTGGATAGTTTATAAACAACTCCGTAATACAGTTTCATTGGCAGTAAAAAATGAGAAAAAATCATATTATAGTCATATTTTGAACGATAAAAATCCTAAAAACCTTTGGTCTAATCTCAAATCGCTGAATTTAATTAATAAACGTACGACAAGTCTTCCTGAAAAGTTGAAAGATGTCCATAAGATCAATCAACATTTTGTTGATTCCATTCCCAAACTACCCATGGACAGGGAAACTCATACATTTTCTTCTGACAATATGAGGGATCCGAACATGGTGAAGATGACTTTTAATGAAGTAGACGAAACTGTGGTATCTAAGATCATTAATCGGATAAGAACTAAAGCTGTGGGATATGATGGGATTAATGTGTCCACAATTCAACTCTGCTGCCCTTTTATATTGCCCTATATTGCCCATGTTATCAATGCTTGTCTGAAACATTCGATTTTTCCGAGTTCTTGGAAAAAGGCATTAGTAATCCCACTTCCTAAGAAGCCCCATCCATCTTCCCTTGATGACATTTGTCCTATCAGTGTGCTTCCAACGTTATCCAAGATACTTGAAAAGGTGATGCAGACACAAATACGGGATCATTTAGATTCTTTCAATATAATTCCGTGTGAACAATCTGGTTTCAGACCTGGACATAGTTGCTGCACTGCATTACTTAACATCACAGATGAAATCATTGAGTCTTCTGATCGGGGTAATCTAACAATCATGACCTTGCTTGATTTTACCAAAGCGTTTGACTCAATAAATCACAAAGTCTTGTTGACCATACTTCATTATATTGGTTTTTCTCGGGAGGCCATAAGGCTGGTTGAGAGTTATATCGGATCTCGATCCCAAGCGGTACTTATTGATGGTGTGTTGTCTTCTTTTGTGAGCCTGACTTCTGGGGTCCCGCAGGGTTCCATTCTTGGACCTCTGCTTTTCATTATTTATATTTGTTGTTTTTCTTTCGTTTCCCTTTCAGCAAGGTTGTATTTTTATGCGGATGACAGCCAGCTGAAATTTTCTTTCAAACCCGATGAGGCTGAGCAAGCTATAAGTGCTCTGAACTTCGACTTGTGTAGAATACATGAAATTTCTCAAAAACATTGTTTGAAGTTGAACATCAGTAAGTCAACATGTCTTCTTTTCGGTGGTAAAAATGATAGAAGAGCGTTTTTGCGGGATTTCGGCGGTACCATAGTGTTGGGGGGAGAGACGGTTGACTTTCAGGAAAGTATAAGAAACCTAGGCTTAACTATGGACACGGATTTAAGATTTTCTAAGCCCATTTCGATGTGCTTGAGTAAAGCCTATTTGAGTTTGAGACTTCTGTATCAGTGTCGGAAATACTTGAACAGTAATAATAAGAAAATTCTCTGTGACTCGCTGGTTCTTTCTCATCTAAACTTTTGTGATGTAGTTTATGGTCCCTGTTTGACTGTTATGGATGAGAAGCGAATCCAGGGTTTACAGAATTCATGTTTGAGGTTCATTCATGGGATCAGAAGGTATGAACCGGTAACATACAGTCTCAGATGTACTGATTGGCTGAATATGAAACATAGAAGGCAGTTACACTCTCTCACGTTATTTTTCAATGTAATCAGACGTAATTCACCTTTGTTGCTTGCTAATAAAATCAGGTTTCGTTCTGAAATGCACCATGTTAATATTCGTTCAAAGGACACGATTTCTGTTCCCAAACACTTCACCGCGCTATTTACTAGATCGTTTTCCTATCAAGCTCCGTATCTTATGAATGGGTTGGGATTTGTATACAAGGGCTTAACTTTAGATAAATTCAAACTACACATATTAAACAACTTTCGTAATGACCCATTATATTTATAGTAAATCAATTTAATCATTTCAACTAACTGATATATTATGTTCCTTTGAACTCAACATCTTGAAAATTTATTAATTTTTGTTTTTTTTGTTGTGCTGTGGCTGTATCTAGTGAATATTCTACAAAGTTTTGCTTGTTTTGCTGCATTGGTGAGCTCATTCGATTTAAGTTAGTGGGTTATGTTCAAACATATTTTTCTTTCTTTTTTTTATCTTGTTTCTAGTTCAATAACAGAGGGTTAGGTGGAAGAATAGACGTGAGGTCTCGGGACTTTTAGTAGGTTTTATTTTCAAGTTATAATACCTGAGACAGCGAGAACTAAATCTCGCCCTCAATTCTATTGCATTTTTTGTATCATAATTTCTATAAATAAAGGCCTTTATTATTATTATTATTATTATTTCAGCACTGAATTTTCTCCAGAAGTTGTACAGCTTTTTGATGAGTATCCTGAATTATTTTCTTCTGGCTTGTGAACCTTCAATAAGGGTAAAGCTAAGTTATTACTGAAAAACCCAGAGTCGGTACATCCAAAATTCTTCAAAGCTTGTGCAGTGCCTTATGCTTTACGAGGTAAGGTAGAAAAAGAAATTAATAGATTGCTGAAGTTAAATATTATTACACCAATCGATTATGCAGAATGGGGTACCCCGTTGGTACCAGTCATAAAAAAAATGGTGATATAAGATTGTGCGGAGATTTTAAAGTTACGATCAACCCCCATCTTTTATTAGATAAACATCCTCTTCCAAAACCACAAGAATTATTTGATAAATTAGGAGGAGGAATAGAATTTTCAAAAATTGATTTAACTAATGCATATCAACAAATTTTGGTAGATGAAGATTCTGAGAAATTTTTAGTAATTTCAACTCATTTAGGTTTATTTAAATATAAAAGATCAACATTTGGCATCAATAGTGCACCCTCTATTTTTCAAAAATTTATGGAAAAATTATTAGCAGGTATAGAAGGTGTTGTTGTGTTTATCGATGACATTTGTGTCACGGGTAGAAATCGTGCTGAACATTTATTTCGGTTGAGAAAAGTTTTAGAAATTCTTGAAAGTTCAGGGTTAAAGATTTCATCGGAAAAATGTCTCTTTTTCCAAAAATCTATTGAATATTTAGGTTATAAAATTGATGCTGAGGGCATTCACCCTTGCGAAAGTAGAATTGAAGCCATTTTGAGAGCACCTAGACCAACGAATGTTAAGCAATTACAGTCATTTCTTGGTTTAATTAATTATTATGGAATATTCATCAAAAATTTATCATCTTCTTTATATCCCCTGTATTCATTATTTCAGAAGGGAAAGCGATAGAATTGGTCCAATGAATGCGAAATTTCATTTGAGCAAGTCAAAAAGAGTTTGACAGGTAATAATCTTCTTGTATCGTATGATCCTAATTTACCTTTAAAATTAACAGTAGTAGCTTCAGATTACGGTTTGGGGGCGGTTTTGAGTCACGTAATGCAAGATGGTTCAGATAGACCTTTAGCTTATGCCTCAAGAGTTCTTAAAACAGCAGAAAAGCGTTATGCTCAAATAGAGAGAGAGGGTTTGGCGATTATTTTCGGTTTGAGTAAATTTAATCAGTATTTGTACGGAAATCATTTTTATCTAGAAACTGATAATAAAGCTTTAACCTATATTTTCAACCCTTCTAAGGGTATTCCAGAATTTTCAGCGAATCGTGTTAGACGCTGGGCTACCATTCTTGCTAACTATAATTATCAAATCTCTTATGTCAAGTCTTCTTTGAATAAAGCAGATTCTTTATCTCGACTACCGGTCGATAATCCTGATGAAAATTGGACGGATGACGATCCAAATTATATTTATTATTTTTCTAATGTTGAGAAAAAAATTATTGAATTATGATATCGTTCGAGTGACTAAACAACATAAAATTTTATCGAAAATATTGAATTTTGTGAAAGACGGTCGTTGGCCAAGTTATGCATATAAGGAAAATGCTTACAAATATTTTGCTTCTAAGCGATTTGAGTTATCAATTGAGAGTAACGTTCTTTTATGGAATCATAGAGTAGTAGTTCCCACGAAACTTAGATCGAAATTATTGAATAAAATACATGAAAGTCACTCAGGTATAGTTGAAATGAAATCAACTGCCAGATCATATTTTTGGTGGTCAAAAATCGATAAAGACATTGAAAATTATATTAAAAATTGTGAATCCTGTAAAATGAATCGACACAAAATTCGAAGTCAATTTAGATCGATATTACCACCTTGTTCACCTGTAGTGAAAGAAAAAGTTAAATGTTCACAATTGAAACAAAAGTCATATTGTAAGGGACAAAGAACGATATGCTTTGTCCCAGGGGAGAGAGTTCTTGTCAGGAAATTTAGTGAGAATAGAGAGTATTGGGAAAAAGGTACAATAAGAAGTAGAATAAGTAAATCCATGTTCTTAGTATGGGTTCCAAGTAGAAATTGTGTACTGAAAAAGCACGTTGATCAATTGCGTAAAGATCATTTAGATTTGTCATTACCACTTGAGAACGAAGTTCCCAAGACAGAAGAAACTGATATTAGTGCAGAAACACAAACAGGTATTGTAAAAAATGAAACTGTTGACGAAGAACCTTTAACTCTTAGGAGAACTAAAAGAATTGTTAAACCACCTGAAAGATTTGGATTGTAAATGTATATCCTATGTATTATATTGCATAATATTTGTAAATAAGAAATTGTAATATTGGGATTCAAATTAGTGCCATTATGTTTTGAATTTTTTGGGGGGGAATGTTACATATTGTATCCATAGCAACGGCAGTTGCACATATGTGATATGTGCCGATGTGCATTTTAGTTGTAACAGAGTTCAGTTGAATAATAAACGGATATAAGATAATGTGTAGTAAGTTTCATTCCAAATTGAATGACCCAATTTATATCAAGTTATATAAATATTTCAATTAAATATCGACAGATATTTAACATAAGTATATTGCGATTGCTTTAAATATTTTCCATAAGTGGTTTTTTGACGTGATATCTGTACATAGTTCTTTACATGCTTTTTTACTGACATTGATTCTTGCAGTTTTATTCATGATAATCCTGAAATTTAGTATTTGAATCTGTCTTCATCCGACAATCCTTTCATTCAATAATCCTATTGTTTAATTTTTGAAATAGTATATTTTTACTATCATCTGTGAGTGATTTTGATATGAGATCTAATGGTGAAAACAAATCTTTATAACACAATTTTGTTCTTTATGATCCATGGTACATTTATATGAAACAACCTACGTACAGGTTAATACTTCTGTGAAAATTCTTTATTTTTTTCGTTTATCTACTGTGTTTTTTTTTAAATGGAAATGATAAATGAATAATCTATTATTATAACTTTTTCATCATATCATTAAAATAATAATAACTAAAATATAAACATAAGTATGAAAAAGAAGAAGAATATGAAATATCAAAACAAGAAGTTCCATAGGCATGAACTCGTTGAGGCATAGAGTCAAGTAAAGTCAGAAAGAGTATATAAACTCAGAGATGTTTTCAAAGCCATCATAATGTTTTGAGCTTTCGAGTGCAGAGGTGTTTTTGTGTAGTAGTGACTTTGAATTTAAAATTCTATATTCAATATGTCTTTTCGATTTTTGGACATAGAAGCGGAAGTTAGCAGTGAGGTGAGTTGGCATATTATATTTTTTCTTCATACAGTTTCAACAAATATCTTTAAATTTTTCTTTGCAGGATGAATTTGAGATCCAGAATTCAGACGATAAACGTAAAAAAAAAACAAAAAGTGGTAGATAGTTCCGAGGAAGAGGAAGGTAAATATTCGTTCAACTAATTTTTGCGTATCTTATTATTCCGATAATTATTTGTTATTAAGTTTATTGTTTACTTATTTCAGATGATGATGAAATGTTGAGAGAAGAAATCAAAGACCTTATTGATGACGACTCTCTCAGTGATAGTGATGATTCGATATTTCTGGTGGTAAAAAAAGAAAGAGATCAGATGATGAAGAATTAGATGATCGACATGAAGACGATGATTTCGACCTCATCGAAGAAAATTTGGGCGTTAAGATTGATCGAAAAAGGGTGAGTTCACATTTTATTATTAATATTCGATAATTTTGTTATGCCTTAAGATGATTTCATCTCATTGGAATGTTTCGTTTTCAAAAAAATTTTATTGCTCTCATTTTATTTCGGTTAGATTATTTGCCTTCATTCGAAATTTTGAATCTCAATAACTTTACTCCATCATTGAAAATTATATCTTCAATTGTATATCGAGATTTTTATTTTTGAGTATTGTTGATCTTACTTATTTGATATCAGCTCAATTGAATTATCCCTAAAAATTTACAGAACAAAATATTAAAAATGGCGAATTGAAATCTATTACAGTTGAGAATAATAATTTGGAAAGACCTTAGTGATATACTCGAACGGTTTTATATTTAAAATTTTTATTTTTTATTGTATTCGTTGTTTTTATTCATTTCACAAATTTTTGTTAGTTAAAAATGAAGTTTGATATTTAAAATCAACCATAAGCACAATTCGAAGAAATCATTCCTCGGAAACTACAAACTACATAATTATTAAGTTGAAGATTATTACAAGGTAAATATAGTGTAGTGACATGCAGAAAATTTTTCAATTCTGGAAAATATATTCCTTTATCTTTATTTTTACAAATTTCACGAGGTGACACTACTGTATTTTCTTCGTTAGAGTAATATTTGTCATTTTTCTTTTCGAAATTTTTCTTATAAAACAAATGTTCTAATTTTCCTATTTCATCCTGAGTCAGTCAAGACACTTCATAGCCAGTATAATCGACATAAAGAACACCTATAACATATCGAATCAGTAGTCCTGGAGTCGTCAGTCTACTCGTGTAGCACCTTTAATCTGCCGTCTGTTGAGAATTCGTGGAAATTACGTCAAGACTTTTAAACTTGTACTTTTTTTTTTTTTGATTCTCACACAAGGTTTAATCCTCCGGGAGCTCACCTTCGAGAAAATTTGATTTCTGTTTGTTTCATGTCACGATTTTCTTTTTTTTCTTTCAATATTTTCTTACATTGTAAAATGACTGTATTTTGTTTTGAATGTAGACTAATCATGAAATAAACATTATTATTATTATTATTATTATTAGTATTATGAAAATCTTTCCGTTTCTTTGAATTTCCTCTATCAATCATGTTGATAACAAAAAATTGGGCAAACCTATTGCAATCAGATCTATCGATGTTCCACAATCAATAGATTTTCTTGTTTCTAGCAGAAGTGTTTCTTTTTTTATCGTGTCAACTGAATTATCCCTAAAAATTTATAAAACAAGATATAAAAATGGCGAATTGAAATCTATTACACTTGACAATAATAATTTGGAAAGACTCCACTATTCACCTTGTAATTAATTCACAGACGCTAAAATCTATTATTTCGAGTTGAAGATAATACTATTCACCCTCATAGTTTCAGATTAATTAATGTTTTGGATTTTTATTAGGATTTCGAAACCAATGTTTGCAATCAAAACATTTTCTGTCAATAAACCGAAAGGAATTAGTTCAATTCAGCAATAAATTTATTGAAATTCAACTACTATCTAATCAACCATTCATGGAATAGGCCTCATAACAATATTTGCTTTATCTGGAATGGAAGCAGACATTTTTATATTTTTTTGAAATCATAGATTCAGATATTAATATATTTTTTTTTTCGCAGAAATTCAAACGTATAAGGAAAATAATAGCGAATGAAAGTAAAGGGCAACAAAGGAGAACAACAATGGACATAGATTCGTCCTCAGATGAGGTAAGTAAACTTTTTTTAATACTATTTTTCATCGACACAATTTCATTTGTTCAATGAAAAAATACTTTTGCACGTTTGTTCAAAGTATAAAAAGTTATGCGATCTATGCTCGGATCTATGTCATGTGGGAGTAATCAATATCAACTATCATATTTTAAATTGAATAGCCTGTATTTTATTCAATTATTGATTTCAATATTTTATATATGCGTTGTTTCAATATATCTAAAAAGAAACTTTTGAAAAATTGAAATCTCCGTTTTTTTTTCACAATTATTGAAAACCAAAAATTGGAAAATATCGTTCGTTTGGCGTTTAGGGTTTTTGTCGTAAATTATAAAAACTATGTATTACATGAAATGTGGTACACAAACTTTTTGTAATACCACATTCATGATCCTTCTTTCTCGAAAATTCTATTTTCTTCGAACATTATATGATCATAAAATTAAGAACTTATACAGGGAGATCCAGATTTTTGTTCAAAATAATTTCGGTGTCGGGTAGAAAAACTCTTTTTTATGAAAAAATTTCATATAAACATATATCCTAAAAAGCTTCGTTTTCGAGATACGATGAAGTTTTAGAAAAAAATCAGAGCTTCATTCAAGTATTTTCCATGGAATGTATCACTTTTGAGATTATCTAGTACAAAGGAAACACTATTCAAAAAATCTACAAAAATGAATTTTTCAAATTTTCCCTTTATGAAAGTTCAAAAATTAACGTAGTGTTATAACGCTTTCAGAAGGCATTAGATTGAACATTTCAGAAAGAACATTCATCAGACACTTAAACAATAAAAAATATTCACAAAATTTTTTATTGTTTCAGTGTTCTTCTGAAATATTCAACTGAATGCCATCTGAAAGCGTTATAATACACCACATCAATATTTGCACTTTCATTCATCGTTAATAGGACAATTTGAAAAATAATTTTTTCGTAGATTTTCGTGAATAGTGTTTGCTATGAACTCGATTATCTCAAAAATGGTACATTCTATGAAAAACATTCAGGAAAACTTTTTTTTGTGGAGCTCAGTTGATTCCAAAAATGAAATGATGTTCTCGAAAGTAAGAAAGTGGTCTAAATTTTCATTATGAAAAAAATTATTGCACCCCTATATCTATGCCACTGGATGATTTTTGGCAGGAGACACTTGCCTTATTCGAAAAATTGCATTATCAAGACTTCAATAATATGAAAACAATCCATGTAATAATACTAGAGTTTCAAATAAACAACGGTTTTTTTCTTTAAACAACACCCTGTGTCTAAAAAACGAATATTGTTAGAATATAATAATAATAATAATAATAGTTTATTGATCCTTTTAGACAAACAAGGTATGTATAGGACAAGTCACAAATGCAAAAATAATAACAATTCAGACATTTTCTAAGCTATCATTATAGTACTCATTAACACTATAAAAACACTTCTTGAGAAGTAAATACTTAACAACTTTCTTAAATTTAAACAAATTGAGCGACTTAATGTTACTAGGTAGATGGTTAAATAACTTAATACACTGGTACTTAGGTGACATTTCAAATTTTGATGTCTTATGTTTGGGAATTGACAATATTTTCTTATTCCTAGTGTTATGGGAATGAAAGCTTGACAATTTTACAAAACTTTCCTCATTTTCCTTTGCAAAAACCAAACATCTCAATATGAAAATGGAAGCCAGTGTCAATATCCTATTTTCTAAGAAAACTGGTCTACAAGAGGATCGTGGAGATACGTTGAATATCATACGTGAAATTCTTTTTTGTATAATAAATACTCTATCAGTTTCTGTTGAATTACCCCATACCATGATATTATACGATAGGTGACTAAATACTAAACTATAATATACATTCATAAGTGAGCACAAGGGAAGTAGATACCTGACTCGACTTAAAGCATAATAAGAACTGTACAGCTTTTTACATACTTCATCAACGTGTGAATTCCACTTTAAGTGCCTATCGATGTAGATACCTAGGAACTTCGTGCAGTTCTTTGATGCAATAATAGAATCTGAATGTCGAATTACAAGGGTACTATCATTATTCGAAATCGAGAAGTAAACGCATTCAGTCTTGTTCACATTTATCATGATAGCATTAACATAGCACCATTCAACGAAGCAATGAACCAATAAATCGCACAACCCCTGTAGCTCCTCCAAAGTATCCGCAGTAACGGCTAATGAAAAATCATCAGCAAACAAGATTGCTCTTAGTATCTTCATCAGATCTGGACAATTTTTAGACTTATTAATAAACAATCTCAACAAATTCTCAGGCAGATCGTTGATAAATATCAAAAACAAGAGCGGTCCCAAGACAGAGCCCTGAGGCACACCTAACTTCAAATTATGTTTACTGGATGAAGAATCTTGAACTCTGACGGATACAACTCTGCCCTCAAGATAACTTCGAATCCAGTCATGAAATACTCCCCTAAATCCAAGATTGTAACATTTGTCTAATATGAATTGAAAGGAGATACTATCAAATGCTTTAGAAAGATCAAAAAATAATCCGGCAACATATGAGCCATTATCGAGGCAGTCGTATACAAATTCAACAAATTCCAAAACTCCAGTTTGAGTTGAGCGACCTGATCTGAAACCGTGCTGCGCAGAGGTAAGCAGTTGAAACTTATCAAGGAATTTCATCATTCTATTGAACACTAATCGTTCAAATAGTTTGGAAAGACAACTGAGAACAGAAATAGGTCTATAATTACTAATATCATATACATCACCTTTTTTATGAACTGGAATAATAGTGGCCTTTTTGAGGAGATCAGGAAAAACTCCTGTGGTAACCGACATGTTAACCAAATAGGCAAAATGTCGACTGATATCAGGACCTATCAACTTCAAGATTCGCGCAGAAACAAAATCAACACCTGAGTCATTCTTAAGAGATTTCAATACGTCAGCTACCTCATGATCCATAACTGGATGAAAGAAAAAGTTATTATTCAGCATAAATGAAGTAGTACATGAAGTGGACAATGAATTATTATAGTAACGGTTGAGGCTTATCTCCGCAACCGTTGTAAAATGGTTGGCAAACATCTCAGCTACAGTTTTGGCCTCATCGAACAAGACACCTTCAACAACAAGCTCTATGGTTCTTTGATCATTGCTTTTTCGTCCGGTCACAGTATTGACCAGATTCCACACTGTTCTATTTTTATTAGTAGATTTATCAATAAGATTACGGTGGAAATCTAATTTAGCATTTCTTAACAGATTATTATAAGAATGTTTGGCTGTTTTATACAAATAATAGGTAGATTCACTCCTGATATTGATATATAACCAGTGAAGATTTTTCAGGTCTCGTTTCGCCGAGATAATTTCTGGAGAAGTGAATTTTTTGAGAACATTGGCATTGTTGACATATCTTTTGATAGGACAACAAGTTTCAAAAGAACTTTGAATCAAATTAACAAACACTTCAAAGCATTCATCAACATGTGGATATTTATACATTTCCTGGAAATCACAATTTGAAATACAATATTCAAAATCCTTCAGATTTTGGGGACAAAGGTCTCTAACTAACTTCGATACATCATGATTTTTTAGGGGCAAATTTATTTGAAACTCGAGTGTAATAGCCCGATGATCACTAATATGAGGTTCGTAAACTTTAACATTACAATCAACTAAATTTGCATTTGTTAAAACATAGTCAACTTTGGAGATTGATGTGTGGCCAGTGACATCAATAAAGACCCTGGTTGGATCATTTGAGGAAACATTCATATTGAAACAATTCATTAAATCAACGAACAACTTACGATTTGCGGAATCAATTTTCAAAAAATCGACATTCAAATCTCCACACACAAAAATTACATCAGCTGAAGTGATGCAATAATTGAGAGCAACCGAAATCCTGTCCAGAAAAATCTCGAAATCTCCAGAACCAGGACGATAAACACTTATGATGGCTATTTTAACATCACATGCAACCACTAGAATTCCACTAATTTCACACTCCATTTCTTCGGAAAAACGCGATACACTTAGATTCCTCACAGATAAACCATACGTTTACATGAACTTTTTTCATGAAAAGAGTTGGTCTATCTGACGCTAACGTTATTTAATTTACATCTGTATTGATTCTACATATACTTTCCACAACTTTGGTGGTACAGGGGGTAATTGCCCTTCAAGATTTCCAGAATAAAAAATTCTAGAATTTTCTCAAAAACGAAGAACATGAATTTTTCAATCATATGAACCAATAATCTTTTTACTTTCAATTATCGCTTTCAAGATGATTACTTTTATTGCACCACAAGCACGTCTATGTCCGAAGTTTATTATTTTCTTTATCATTCCACTCTGTCGGCATCTCACTTGTTTTGTAATCTGTGATTTTTGCATTCGTCGTCGGTATATACTTACTCGGTGTTTTGTGTCATTTTCGTCACAAAATTTTAATACTCCAGTTATCAAAGATCTGAACTGAGTTATTCGCTCAAAAAATTGTCTGTGCTGTGTATTACAATTCAATGTGTTTCATTAAAATTGCAATAATTTGTGAAGACATCAGTTTTGACTTGACTATTGAGGGTGTTCCTAAATTGGTGGTACAAACGGAAATGACTGACTCCTCGAATCATTTTAAGAAATAAAGTTCTATAACATGATACAGAAATTGAAGTGTAAGTTTTTTTTCTTATATCACTTTTCCTTCACAAGATACTTAATTTAAATTTGGTATAGATACATATTCCAATTCAAAGTTTTCATCATTTGATATGCTAATTTTGAATTCATATCTAGAGGGTGATATTTTTTCTGGAAGAGTGTCCGTTTCTTTCCACCAGAATTTTTTTTTTGGTTGACCACTGGTACCAAATTGTAAAAAGAAACTTTGGTGGAGTACTACACTTTTTGGTTTCTTGTCGGGTCTTATCAAGCAATTCTTCAGTAATCCTCAATACCCAATATGTAGAAAAAATTAATAAAGATTTGATAAACTGTTAGAAGCACCACAATAAAGTAGGACTACAAGAAACAACCTGTTTCTCGAAAACAAAGCGTTTTTGGGCTCATGTATAGGACATTTTATTCTTGAAATTATTCATGAAATATATCATTTTTCTTCGTACCTCGAATTCAATATCAAAAAATGCCATCATTTCGAGTGATTTTTGGTTCAAACTTCGTTATCAAACCTTTCTCTCTCACATAACAGATATAAGTAAACGTTGTTGTCATCAACAATTTTTTTTGGATTAGATATATTTAGTATATTATGGATAAAATGAAAATATTTGTGGACCGAACTAATATGTAGTTTTTTTTTTCAAAGGATGACGAGGAAAAATCCGAGGAAAAAACGGAGCTAGTCCAAAGAGATGTGTCTGATTCGGAAACGGAAGCAACAGATGATGATTTCATTAATGATGATATCATTGATGATGAACTTCCAATTGGTGCCAGAAAAAGGAATAGGAGAGTCGTTTCTTCTAATATGTAAGTAGTACTGTTTTTATTTATTTTTATAACCATTCCATCATCAGTCTAACATTCCATTCTCATTTTTATATACATATATATACTCTATAGCAGTAGCGGCTAGTAACAATATAAGATGGTAAGGTACATTAAAAAATTATAATTATTATATATGTATTTTACTCGCTCGAGGACAAAATTTATCGAGTGAACTTAACGTTGTCTGTTGCATACATAATCATTTTACCGACCCAACATCATTTTTATCTTTATATTTTTATATTTATTTACAAGATTTTGAATAGTTGTTTCGTCGTGATTATTCAAAATACAAGTTAGGACAAAAATGTCGACGTCTACATGTTCATTGAAATTTATTTGATACTGTTCTGATTTTTTGGTAGAATAAGGAATTTTCTGTTCTATCTCCAATTTTTCATTTTTTATTATTCCATTATATCCAATTAAAAAATCATTTTCAAATTTTCATTACTTATTATGAATACGTCTCTTCAATATTTTTGTTTTGTTTTATGCACACCATTAATTGTTCTCAAATTCTTTGCATAGATTTGTTCCCATTTGATTTTAGATGTATGAGTTTCGAATTTATCAAAGAAACATTTGATTCTGTATCATAAATAGCGGATACTTCCAAAGTGTCATTCAAAGTTACCTTAAGCTTAATTAATGGTGAAATTATTAGTTTTCTGGATCCGTGATGTTGAATTCCACTTCTAATATGGAATTATTAACGTGTTGCATTCCTTCTTCTTTTTTTTGGAACCACCATTTTGCTGTAGGATGAAAATTCATTCATTTATCTTTATTTTTACAAATTTCACAAGGCGACTTCACTGTATTTTCTTCGTTAGAGTAGAATTTGTCATTTTTGTTTTCAAAATTTTTCTTATATACCAAATGTATCAATATAAATAATTTTTCTATTTCATTATAAAGATTTTCCATTTTTTTTAATTTTCTCTATCAATCATGTGGATAACAAAATTTGGGAAACCTGTTGCAATCAGATCTATCGATATTCCACTCAATAGATTTTCTTATTTTTAGTAAAAGTTTTTCTTTTTTTATCTCGTATTCTGATAAAGAGCCTTTTTGGAATTTGAATGAAAATGCATATCTTATAGGAGACCAACTATTACCTGTGAATGTTCTACAAAAAATCTCTCTCCATATTTCCCATTTTGATTCAATAGTTAGTTTCATTAGTGTACAACTGCACCAACACCTTCATCCAAAAATGATTTCAGGATTTCAATTTTGTTTTCATCCCCAGATATGTGAAATCACTCGCATTCTTCTCGAATCCAGTAGTCCATTGATCTGCGCTCGAAATTCTCCCATTAATTTTTGGATTGTGAATTTATCTGCTTTTTCGCTTATGTTTATAACTGCACTTTGACCTCCACTCTTTTCGAGTAATTTTTCTAACTCCTTCATAAGTGGCTGATCAGAGGCATTCACATGGTCACCAATATTCAGCTGATCTCCAAGAGTTACTTCTAAAAAGATATCTTCAAACTGGAGATTGGCACCTTCATCCAAATAGGTAGCAGCCAAATCCTCGTTTTAATTGATCTATACATTTCTAGTTTGGTTTCTTTTGGAAATCAAATTTTTAACTTTATTATATGCTGAAGTCTTGATTACTTTTTTATGTAAACTTGCTCTTTAATATATATCGGGAAGTACGGCCATCAGTTGTTCCAAACGAAGTTATGCAAAGAAGATTTGTTTTAGAATCTTCCGAATATCTCGAACAAAAACCAAGATATGTATAGCGAAATATTTTAAACAGTCATTTTTTAGAAATGCTATGATCTGCTTTCTGTTATCTTATTATTTAGAAAAAAGATTTCGCGGATCCTTGGAGAATTTTTTTCAGAGTCTTATCCTGTACCTGACGAAATTTTTTTCGATTACATACCTACCCCTCGAAAAAAAAAATCTACGCCATTGCATATTTTCCGAGTGAAATTGTACAGGGTGGGCAAATTTCGATGTTTTGCACTACAACTTTCAAACCAGAGGAGATAGACAAAATGTGATACCCTATTCTCGGTCTCTTTATCTGAGAAACTAACAAGGGTAGTATTCATTTTTGGCCACCTTCTTTTGTTTTCAAGAACGAAAATTGGAAAAATGGCGATATCGAAAAACATTTATATCTCCGCTAATACTGACGATAGAGCTCTGAAATTAAAACATTATACAGGCACTTTTTTACGTAGAATCCAGTGGCGGGTTCGTCTTTTCAAAAGGGTCTTCAATTACGAAGCTATGACCCAAAGTTATGTTTTTTTAATGAGACCACTATAGATTTCTGTGCCATTTTTTGAAATCTTAATTTTTCCTGATTTCAAAAATATATAACATCGTATGGTTTGTATTAATATAAATGATAGAAAATAGTCAAAAACCTTTTTTTATCTAATTTAATCTAATTTTTCCTGATTTCAAAAATATATAACTTCGTATGGTTTGCAGGCGCGGATCCAGGCTCCACTTTTGGGGGGGGGAACTTTTTGATACTCAAAATACTGAAAATGTGGACCCCAGACACTTTCGCCATTTTGGGACTTCATTTTTTTTGCCGTTCATAGATATGGATCTTCCCAAAATGTATTGAAGGTGAAATTTTTGCTGATATTGTAATTATTTGAGCCTAAGTATGTCAAATTCTAGGAGGGACGGCAAAATTTAAGAGGTGCCTGGGTCATTTGGGAGGGGAACGTTCCCCCAGTTCCTCCCCCGTGGATCCGCGCCTGAACTTAACACAAATAAATGAATAAATGAAACATTTCAAATGAATAACAGATGTTGCTCGTAAGGACCACCGTTTTGCTCGATACACATAATCATGTTCGGATTATTACGGATCTTATTGCATGCAACTTCGACACGTTGTAAAAGAATTTCCTCACTTCCTATTTCAGATGACTACACTAAGGATTTCGAATATCCCCCAACGAAATAATCGACAGGATTGAAATCCGGTTATCTAGCGAGCAAGGTATGCTGTCCACCACTGCCTATCCACATATTTGGAAAGTTCTGGTCCAAAAAGTTCTTGAAGGTAACTCTAAAATGAGGTGGAGCCCCTTCATGATTAAAATACATCCCTGCAATGTCCATATAATCGAGTAATGCAGGTAGATGATTTTGAAGAAAATCACCCGTAAGCTGTCTTGGTAGGATGTGTGGCCCAATCAATCGATTCTTATAAACTCTACACCATACGTTGGTTCTTTGAAAATTCGTGTTGGGATTTGGTGTACCTGATTGCATGAGGATTTTCTTCAGCCCACTCATGCGAAATCCACAGATTGAAGACGCCATCTCTCGTGAAAATGGCTTCATCAGTAAATAAAATTCTATTGATTATTCTTTCATTTCTTAAAATCCACCGACTAAAATGAATTCTATTAATTTCGTCACCTGACACCAATCGTTGTATTTTCTGGAGATGAAAAGGGTAAAGGTTATTTTTCTTTAATCTACTCCATACATGCGGCACGTTCAGAGCATGAGCAATCCTTCTAGTGCTATTTTCTGGATGTGTCTCTATCACTTCAAGAATTTCTTCATCGATATTGAGGTTCCTTCTTTCTTCAATTTTGATGTTGAGAACTGGCCATTTTCACGAATATAATTGAAAACTGATGAAAAAGTTTTGTGATGTGGTAACCTTCTATTAGGGAATCTTGATTGGCATTCCCTTACAGCCGCTCTACCATTACCGTCACAATAACTATACACTAACAACATATCAGCATATTCTTTGATTCAAGAATTTATGAGGGATTATTATGTTGGGTTTTAATATCGAGAACAAACCACAATACCTCAAAAAAATGTCTGTACCAGTTGCAGTTGTCAAATTTAATGTCATAGATATTGTTGTAGCCTACTCGAATAAACTCTTGGGGGATGTGATGCAAAATAATTTCTCAAAATTTTATAATTCGATGAAAAATTGTCAGGATATACATCTGATTGAATATTGTATGTATTCAATTAGCGAAACAAGAAATGTTTACAATTTAATCTCAATGTTCGATATTTTCACTATTGAACTCAATTTTTGGCCGAAATTGTTAATTGTTAATTGAATAAAATCCACTGAAATCCATTGAAAAATTTCCACTATACCGGGTGTTGAATCATAGCTTGTGAAAAGTCCCAAATTTTTCTAACACGAACCTGATTTTTTCGATCAGTTTGAAGATTAATCGATGGACCTAATAGAGTGAAATATATGTTCCAAATATCGATCAAATCTACTGGGTGGTTCAAAAGTTATAAGGAATTGAAAATATTGGTGAATTCATAAACCATCGTGTATTTTGCTTATGGGACATAATAATTATAATTTTGACAGTGTGAGTTCAGTTTAGTCAATTGAATTCTTAAGTTCTCACTGTGTTTTATTAAATAACTGTAGAAATCTCATCCTTCTAACGCCATCTCGAGGAACCCGATCGAACGTATACAACGCCAGATACCATAGACCTATAATAAGATATATACATTATATTATTCTATGTATATGCGAGATGGAGATAATAAAGATCATCTATTGGAAAAATAATGGATTCCTTTTTACCACTTAACTTTGCCATATGAAAGAACATGTAATTTTAACAAAAAACCATTATGGGCAATAAACCCATTTTGATTTTTCAAGGATTATTCAAAAGCTGTATGTCTATTGATATGGTTCACTAACCCTTTACTGTGCAATGTAGCATATATGCTACGCAAGCCTATGTATTCCTTTTTTTCGAATAAGAGTCATGTTCATATAATTCGTAAAGAATACTTCTCTTGTGAACTCTTATTGTACGATGATTCATGAGTGAATTCATAGATGGCAATTCCCATAAGAATTTGAAACGGTTACTAAGCAAGGCCGGCGTCGTTAAACATCCCATGGATATACAGTTGATCCAAGGTTTATAGACTCAGACAGGTTGTCTCGTAACTTTCAACCAATCAGCGTCAACCATTCGTGACGTCACTCGGTTTACACATTCAAATAAATAACATTTGATTGTAATGAAATCGTGGATTTTCACGGATTTTCTTATTAGTTTGATCGCGTATATCGTTTGTAGCCTATCTTAAATAGTCTTTAATATCTTCAATCATAAAATAGCTACGATAAAATGTCTGTCAATGATGGCCAATGGCGATACAGACACTCTATAGACCTTGACGACACCGGATGACGCGTTACCCCACTCTTCAATCCAAGTTACGAGACAACCTGTGTAATCTACAGACCTTGCAGTTGATCATGAAATATTGTTCCAGTAAGTATGAGGAGAGGAGTAGCATTCGATTTATTCAGGAGCTATCTGAAAAGACGAAAAGGGAAAGTTTCAAGTAAAGAAGACACAATTACGTGGAGTGGCTCAGGGGACAATTTTGGGCCCCATCCTTTTTCTGCTTTATATGTATGATCTATTTGTCTTAAAGTCAAGCAATTGAATTGTCAGTTTTGCTGATGACTCAGTGGTTTACTTTACCGCACCGACGTGGAACCAATTAAAGCTTAAGTCTGAAGAAAAATTTGCCGAGATAATAGAATTTTTAGATAGAAAAAAGTTGACAGTTAATATGGATAAAACTAAATGTAAGTCATTTACGGCATTTATTGGAACTGAAAAACCCCCATTTGATACGTTATGCATAAAAACTAACGGATCTTGATTTTAAATAAAGAGTACATAACATATTGGATATTTAAGGAATAATGATAATATATTGAATATTTAGGAATAATGATGGACTGCTATCTACGATAAAGCTGCCATATATGTTGGAACATCGACCGGGACAAGAAAATAGGACTCATTCATTCAGGCATATCCACTGAAATAAATCATAAAGAACAAAAAAATATATACTCGCAATAAAAACAACATAAAGTCCCAACAATAAACAAGAACATAGGTATCCTTTTTTTAGGCTTGAGCCTCGGTGCCATTTTTCCTAGACCATTTATATATTTCGAAGTTTTGACCTTTTCAAGTAATTTTTCCTAACGTGAAACCTTTCCCATTCAAATATCCAACAGTTTCTTCTAGTAGATTTCATTAAGGAACATCATTCAAAACCATTCATGCAAATATATCGAATGTTGTCATTGGCCGAGTCGATTATATTCGAGATATCGGATGTTGCGAAAAAAATATCTGACGTCACTTATTGCATTGTATTCATCGTGCCATCATTCTTTAGTTCTTTGTAGAGTTGTCTTGTTTGGTTCCCAAAATATTCATTTATTAATCTTCCATTCAACTCTTTCTCAGTATCCTCTCAATTAATTTTTACTTTAATAACAGTATTTAATGATTTTTCAATCCTTTCAATCGAATTGTCAATCAGAAATGCGATGAGATGTGGACATGTCGAAGAATCCTCAGAATAAGCTGGGTGAGCAGAACAACGAACAAGGAGGTATTGAGAAGAATGGGAAAGGAGAAGGAAATAGTCTTCTCAGTCAAAATCAGAAAATTGCAGTATCTGGGCCACGTGATGAGAGGGGAGAGGTATACGCTGTTGCAAACTATTATACAAGGAAAAATACAGGATAAAAGAAGTATAGGAAGAAGACGCATCTCCTGGTTGAACAACCTAAGGCAGTGGTGCCACAGTAGCTCGGTTGAGTTGTTCAGATCCGCAACTTCAAAGATAAAAATCGCCATGATGATAGCCAACCTTCTTAAAGGAGACGGCACATAAAGAAGAAGAAGAAGACTGCACAGAAATTGATATCATATCGACGGAATTTTAAGCAGTATTGTGAAGTATGTGCGCTGGACAACCGATAGTTTTGATGTCTTTGGAAAAAATCACTTCTAATTAATTAAAAAGAAACTCGGCTTTATTTTACTCCAAATTAAGTACCTATTTGTGTTATCCGCGCTGACAGCAAAAATATTTTATATGGAAATATTAAGGTTCTCTCAGGATTCAATACGAAATGAAGTGATTGTTTAAGTTGATTTATTTGGCCATGTCTCTAATTTTAATAATTATATTTTTAATCCTTCAGTTTTTGAAAAATAATGTTTGAGCAACGGAAACAGATTTTAAGCTTTATGATTCCTGGAATCCGTTGAGATTCCATGAAATTTTTTCCTTACCTACTCTATATAAGGAAATATGAATCTCATAACGGACAAATAACTGACCGGGACAATTTAATAACTGACCGGGTCACAGGGACACAATGGTCCAAACCTAGTTAACCCCAATTCGGTATAAAAATCTGTCATCTTCCACTATGGTCGCTCCACGACTAATACATTCATTAAATCTCTAACATAAGGTATCTAAATATCTGACGTGAATATTTTCACCACGAATCGTTTTTCAAGTATTCTTGAACCACAGCTGTGATCTACTAGCCATGTCAACCTAGCTAGTAGCTTTACTCTATACCATCATGCATGAGGAAGGGTTAGCAAACTCGTATAATAAAGGAATAGAAGTATCATAGCTCAAAATGGGTGTTGAAAATTATGTACCATAAGCCCATTACCTACCCAAAAAAAATCTATACGAGTTGTCGAACATATTCAATGTGCATCAACTAAACGCCGTGCACTTCTTATGTTTAGTATATCCAAAGTCACTTGAACTAGTCCATAAAAACGGTTGGCCATAGATGTCCTTTCGAAGTGGATACCGCGATCCGCTAAATATCGGGGTTTATTTGAAAGTATCGTTATGGCCCCAAAGGAATTTCTGGAAACTTGGACAAACCTTATACAATCGAAATATTCATGTTCCTCCAAGTGACTTTGGATATACTATATCAACTTAGCTACATGTACCTACAAAAACAGGACAAGATATGAAATCTCCAACATCCCTTTATTTATGCCAAGGAAAACTAATGGTTTGAAATCACTTACCTAACTGGAATCTTTACTCTATAATACAATTCAAAAGAACATCAAGAAAAGGAAGCCTTCATCATTCTGGTATACGTTCACAAACATAAACAAATGTGTGAAAATTAATCGAATCAAACATTGTAATTTTTGTTAGTTTTTTCTTCTTTATATTTATGTACACGCAATTCTTTTACAATTATTTTATATGCTTATTTTTGATACCTCATACTGTATATATTAATTGTTTGAAACATTATATGGTAATTTTTCTTTTGGGACAAATAAATATTATTATTATCATTAAAAAAACATCCCCGACTTTAACCCAAACGCGTAGGATAGAAAAATCTCCTCGGCGTCGGCTTCTCACTCCCCGCTAAGAGGAATATTCACTCAATCCCAGATATTTGAAATATCAGAAGGGTAGAGCTCGGTCGTGTCCGGTCCTTGGGGTCTCCCTGGTTCTCGTCGAACTTCTGGTCCTCTTACACGCGATCTAGCCGATCCTTGGATCTTTCCGTCGCCTCCTAGTCATTGCAGTACCTAAATAAAGAACAGTTTTTTGCATTATATTACAAATATACTCACTAAGTCCAAATTGCTTGATATTTCTCTTGAGATTTTTAGGTACTATTTAAGTTGTTGAGATGATAATTGGAATAGTCCTTGTTGATATCACTCCCCACTGCCGCTTTATCTGAAATTCGAGGTCCCTATATTTTGAAATTTTTTCGACCTCGTTTTGACGCATGATGTTGTTGTTATTTGGTATTGTTACGTCGATGAGTATTGCTGTCTTTTGATGTTTATCAACTAGTAGTATATCTGGTCTGTTGTGAGGGGTTGTTTCATCAGTCAAAACTGTACGATCCCAATATAGTTCTTAGCGTTCGTTTTCCAGGATGGTCTCCGGTTGGTACTTGAAGTATGGAACTTTTTCAGAATGAATTAGTTTTAATATTGTTGCCAATTCTTGGTGTAGTATTTTTCCTACTGCATCGAGTCTCTCTTTATATTCATTTCCTGCAGACATTTGACATCCTCCCGTGATATGTTGGATTGTCTCATTCGTTGGACACCCATATCGGCATGTATAATAATCAGTAATAGTTCGATCCTTAATGATATGCTTTCAGTAATTTCTCGTTGAGATCACTTGCTCTTGGATGGCTAAAAGAAAACCTTCCGTTTCGGGATACATCACACCTGATGTGAGCGAATAGTTCGACGCTTCAATGTCGACATGATTCTGATTCGCCTCGTTGAAATGTCTTCTATGCAGGGGCTTCTCTCTCCTTCTTTGCAGTTTTTCTTGGTTTGTTTGGTGGTTGTATGAAAAGTGCTCTTTGTGAAGTTGAAAAGGTGTTGATTCGTCTGCTTTACACAGTATTTTGTAGATGTCTGATCTACTTGCTTGATCTCTTAGAGATAACGGATGTTAACGATATATTCATTATTATCTTTAGACTTCATATTCCTCTATAATATCAACTCAAATTTATTCTCGAGCGCCCATTCGGAAATTATAAAAATCACAAAAATATCTTAGGCCGGCATGAAATTCTTCAATTCCATTCTAGAATTGGGCCCTAGATGTAGCATATGTGAACAAAAAATTGATCCTTGCTAGATCTTTCATTTCTCCATGAGATGAACCTAATTTCATTACGTTCTCGCTTCCAGAAATTAAATCAAAAAAACGAAAATGTGTTTGACCGTGGTGGAAGGAATAATGGACTTGGCCCGCCGGGAGTTAACTTTACCAGGGTCTACTCAACGAGTTTTAACAAGTACAGATCATCCAAAATTAATTTCTCAGGACCGCCATCAACTCGCCCTGGTTTGTTCACAAAAGCCAACTTTATAGATGAACATATCACCTTTGAAGATTTTTTCTTCATGAAATCGAAGTCATAACTCTTGTGAATACGGAAAAGCAGCCTAACCGCTTAGTCAGGGAATCCATCGACAACAACGAATCTTCCACCAGAATTAAGCGTCCAAAGCTCCAAATCAAATCCTTCGATGAATGACAGTGAATGTACCTACAACTAATTTAAAAACTAGCTTATAAGCATTATTTTATTCTCAAAAGAAGGCATAGTATTTTAATTTATATAGAAAGGTGGTCACATAAACAAATTCTGAGATTATAAAAACGTTTTGCAGGAGGCCCCAAGCCTATCATAAAAAATGTTTTTCATTCAAAAGCTAGGATGAAAATTTTTCAGTTTGGTTCGAAATTTTCATCAGTAACTTAGTGATTTCTAACTTTTTTCGGCAGAAAACTCGCAAATTACAGTAATTAGGGAAACTAAGATCAATCCATCAATCTCTAGAACAAAACAATATAGTGATGGTCAAATTTATAAAATGATTAATTTTTTCTCTAAGAGTTCTACTTCATTATATTGTAAGTTACAAATATTCTTTCAGTAAACATGCATTTTCTGATTTGATTACTCATGCCGCTATTTTTTGCTTTTGTTCAATCCAATAATGAATAAAACAACACGAGAGATAAATTACAGGCTATGAATTATTCATCATTAGGAAAGTTTGGAAAATTCCTACATACCTAATTGGAGTAAGTAATAACCTAAAAACTTTTCAAATGATCTTATCGGACAAGGCATAGGTATATGTGTTAGAATTTACGAAATGAAATATCGATCCTTCGTCCCGACGAAACTCTGAATTTCCCTCGCTTACTTTCACTTACATAATGTCTTTCCTTTTGATTTCAATGGTAATTACTGAGCTCATTGTTTCTTGTTACCTTCATTCAATTGAAGTAGTGCACAACGACAGAAAAAAATTGTTATTGCTGAGGTTGAAAGAAGCAGCTGAAACTGACACCAGTATTATTTTCAAATTTTGTGTCTTCGTGGATATAGAGGAAATGCAGATTTCTCCAAAGGAACAAAAAATACTCAATCCTTTGTCCATTGTCCAGGCCATGTTGTTGAAACCATGAATAATATAACAGTATACCCCACTTACTTTTTTTTCGTACTCAATTCTTTTGAAGATGTTCACCAGAAAGTGGGTTTCATATCAAGTTTATCTTTTTTTAATACAAGGATACCATCGTTTTTCATATTGAACTTCGATGTAGAAATAGTCGACGTTCAAAATTTCATGAAACAAGTATGGAAAAAATATTCGTTGCTGTGTTTAGGTGTGTTCTTTTACAAGCCAGATGTTCAATTGAGTACATATCAACCTTTTAAAAGAATTGTAGTAAATCTAACTGATATAGAGGAATTCAAAGATTATTTCATGAGTCATGAATATGCTAACCTTAACGGAAAAGTATTCGACTTGGCAGTTTTTAACAATCCTCCAAGAAATATAAAGAAGGGAAGTAAGTTGTCTGGAGAAGATCCAAAATTTTGGATAGACCTAATCCATAGTTTGAACGCATCGTGGAACTTAATTCAGATTAAAAATTTCAGTTATGAGGATGCCATTCACGTCGTTGGAGATGGAGAAGCTGATTTTTGTCCATATCGATATTTTCCTACCGAAAATTATCCGAACATCGAATATTTGACTCCATTTGCTATTGATTATTTAGTAGAAATTGTTCCAAATTCCCAGAAACTTCCTCAGTACTCAAGAGTTCTGAATGATTCGAATCCAACTTTCTGGGTTCTAACTTTAGCATCTTTCATTTTACCATCACTTGTTATATCAATTGCAGGTAAATTTTTTAATAAGCAAACTGAGCAAGTCACTTTATGTGTATTTGGTATTTGTTTGAACCAACCTGTTAAAAGACTTGCATCATATCAAGTGATTCAAATATTTTTGATGAATTTGTGGCAATTCAGTTGCTTGATCATTTCAGCAACGTTCCAAGCTTCATTGCTAGATTCTCTTCTCATTTCTAAGTATGATCTACAAATAGATAAAATATAAGATCTCATTAAATCCAACCTTACTACTTATGTTCCTTCAGATATGAAGGGTCTTGTGAAAAGTGCCATCCCACGGTTAGCTAATCAACTTGTATCTGCTTCTGATGAAGAAATGAGTGAAATATTGATGAGTTTCCGGAATAATTGTGCTGTTATATTGCCTTATCAACAAGCTCACACGATGGTTAATATGTTTAGAGGAGTACGCAAATCACATATAATGAAACAAAACCTTGTACCTGGATTTTCCACATATTTTTTCAAAAAAAACTCGCCCTACATAAGTATTTTCCACGAAATGATTGCGAGACACCTTCAATATGGTATAACATCATTTTCTTTCGAATATTGGAGGAATGAGAGAAATAAAAAAGAAACGTCCGAAAATCTTTCATTTAGTCATCTGAGAGTAATATTTATCGCCATTTCATTAGGTTGGATTCTTTCATTATTTTTATTCATATTAGAAAAAAGTATTGATTCCATTTGTACAGTATGAAGTTCTAATGTGAGAAAGAGTTGAATTATTTCGCAAATGATTGATGTCCATCTCTTCAGGAAAGAATAGATATCTCCACTACGATAATGCGTAATATTCAATTTTAACCACCCAAAAAAGTTTGTTAAGTTTCTGTTTTTTAAAACCCAATCCAGAAAGCTATATAGGTCATAGTTTGAAACATTCTTGAAGGAACATTTGTACTAATATTCTACCAGATTCATGCGAAAGCATCAGCAACGGAGCTGTAGAAATCAAATACTATTGCTGAAGGGTACCTGAGAAACACCAAAAAACAAAATGAAAATGTTTCAATTAAAATTCTTCGACCGTTCGCACCTTGAGTTCCACTCTGTTTTTAATGCGTAATAATATAATCAGTATATTTTCATTTGAAGTTTTTATGTTGAAATAAAAGATGTATCCATATATGTATAGCTATTATGCATTTGAATGTGTGTTTATCTTGTTTATTACCTATTTACCACAAGCTGATTGACATGAAATTCTGCACAAAGATCATTTATAATTAAAAAATTTACATGACAGGGGAGAGTAGGTGGTTGATCATTCAAAAATTATTTCCTATATGAGAATTATATAAATATATGCTCCATCTGATCCGCCGAGTAATCTCCAGTTCGTAGGTATGAGGCTTGGTTCAAGCCGAAGGTGGACATTTCGAACAATTTCTATTGTTTATTGTTGGGGAAGATTGATATGAGGTCAAAAGTTGAAAAATGAAACTCCAACAAGAAAATATTTTTTCAAATTTTAGTAACTTTTGAACGAAAAAGGATCAGAAGTATCTTCATGAAAAAAAAAAGTCAGAATGAGTGCAGCTATCATTAATTTGTCATAGATCTTGTAGAACAAGCTCATGGAACTTATTCCATAAAATCCCAAAAATATTGAAGCCTCATAATCTAGAACTAATTCACGAACCTAAAAATCAAATAAAGGTAATTTTTGGCGAATTGAGAGCGTCAACTCCAAAGTCCAAGAAGTCTCAATCAGTTTACAACATTCCGCGCAAAGTCTGTGAGAAACAATATACCGGACAAACATAACAAAAATTACACAATAGACTGAAAGATCACAAAATTTCATTAAAATACAAAACGGCGCATAAAAATCATGAAAAAACAGAGAAAATTAATTCGACTACGAAGAGACAAAATACGGATAATAGAACCTAACAGACTGTCTTGGTAGTACAGTGGACTGAAAAGTCGACTTTTGTGCCGAAAGTACCGGGTTCGAATCCTGGCTAGGTCATGGATGTTGTACATGTCTGGTGATGGTAAGGTTAGAGGCTAATGATCGTAGCAGTCGATGACTTCAATAAAATTGAAAAAAAATAGAATCATTTTTCCTATTTGCCAGTTACAAGTCCTTTCTTCAGAGCAGAATATTCAAATTCACAAATCGTCAAAAGTCTTGCCAAACTTTTCCTCCCTATCCACTCTCAACTTTTTGAAAGTAACAAGACAATTTTTTGTGTGTGGAATGGTATTACTCAGATGAAAACAATAAATTAGAAAAAATGCTTTTTGTACGGTGGAATACAGGTATATTCGAAGTTAATCAGTGTTCAGCTAGTAACGAAAGTTTTAGTATTGAGAAAATCCGTGGAAAATGCCAGGACATTTCTCAGTTAAACCGGGCACGAGTAGTAGACCTACATCAAAAAGCTTTGTTGAACCACCAGATTGCGCAACGTGTGGATATTCCACGGACTCCAGTATGGCGCATAGTATTTTTCCTGATTATTATTCATTTTTATGAAAAAACTAGCAAACCCGGCGAACTCCGTTTCGACAACAGATGGCTTCGTTTTATATGTAACATTTCGTTTGGTTATTAAAAGATGAAGAAGATGAAGATCCTTCAGTGTGAAGTTAAGTGCTTCAAGTGATTTCCGAAGTGTCATTGTGCACTCATCCCAAACAATGAGCTTGCATTGCATCAACAATTTTCCCATTGCACTGGATCGGGAAATATTGCATGTTGGAGTATCAATTGTGTTTAAATTGAGTGGCAACTCAAGCGCAGAATGTGCAGTACGACCGCCATCTAGAAGAGTCGCCGCAATTCCAGATGATGCTAACGCCAAAGCTATGTCACATCTTGATCGAATAGTGGCCAAAATCAATGAAATGACAAATGTTTTCCCTGTTCCTCCAGGTGCGTCCAGGAAGAATAGACCACCAGTATTATTTTCCACCGCTTGCATTAATGTTTCGTACACTTGTTTTTGCTGTTCATTCAGCAACGGCACATTATTTCGAACGAATTCCTGCAAACATTGTATTGCAGCTCTCGGTTAAATTCTTGGTTGAATGCATCGTGCATCGATCGATTTGGCGCAATCATTCCTACTCCAATCAGTAGCTTGTTTGCAATAATCAAGCATTGATCCTCAATCAGAATCAATCCTGCATTGTGGATTTCATCGGTTATTTGGATGTCAGGATTATTCGTTTGAATGCGCAAGCGATGCAAGATATCTTCACATATGTCGTCTTTGTATTTGTTCCATAACTGAATTGGTTGTGAAGGAAAGCATGTGGTGATGATAATTGCGAACAGCGTTCGTATTTGATACGCATTCGATGAAACAACTGAATCCGCAAGTGTTAAATCCCAATGAGAATCGTTCTCCAGCCAACCCAATAGTGGACATGCTTCTCGATATGATTTTATTACTTGGTTATCATCCATTGTTATTTAATAAATAAGAAAATATTGGGAATATTGGACACAATTTTATTCCATTGTTTAATTTGTAACAACGCAGACGTTTCGAAACAGTTCGTTTCTTTTTCAAGGCTAGTTACGACAAACAATATTGTACGCTTATTGAAATCATTAAGATAATTCTCAAGGAATCGAAATTCTTTCACACTGCAGATAATGTTTGGCATTGGTGGCCATTCACAGTTTTCAAATGCGCAAATGATTTTGGTCCACGTACATTTACCAACAGCAGTCGCAAATAAACCAAGGTTTATAGCAAAGAAAATTCAGGAAAAATTTCAACAGAAGAGCGGGAAAATCATTTTTCACATACAGCGCCATCTCTTGATTTGCATGTACTACAAACCAATATTTTAAGTAGATGGCGCCGGTGCGTGATACATTGTTTGACAGCTACTCATGTATGTGAAACCTCACGGAGCCCGAGACCTTTCCAACGAATGCAAAACCGTGGAAATCGGTTCGTGCGTTCTGGAGTAATAAATATAAAATAAATAAATAAATAATCATCTTTATTCCCTATCATCTTCACATATCTAAAAAATGAAATGGAATAGTGTCAAAACAACAAAATTATATTCTGTTCACAAATTAGAAATATATTCATCCAAAGAGTATGGCTCCAAGTCAAGGAGATATCCGAATAAGCTCTTCTTAAATATAGTTATATTTGACATTGCTTTCATCTTCCTTGGAAGAGAATTATATAATTTCAAACATCTATATTCTGCCTGCTTCTGAGATGTTGTTAGGTTATGTTTGGGATAGATAAAATCTTCATTTCTGGTGTCGTAGAAAGTTCTATTGTTTTTATGCTTCTCAAATAGCATCTCATTGTTTCTGATGAAAAGGACACATTCTTGTATATAGAGTGCATATATTGTCAGTATTCCAGATTTCTTGAAAACACCTCTGCAAGAGTCATTATATTTCATGTTATTGAGTATTCTTATTGCCTTCTTCTGTAGAATAAATAGTTGTTTTATATTCCCGGACCCATAAAAGACAATACCGAACCTCAGTTTTGCATCTATCATCGCATAGTAGACCATCTTCAGGTAATTACTGGAGAGATACCTGGCCACAACTCTGAAACCATAAACAGATATCATTATTTTCTCATGAACATAATTGATGTGTTCCTTCCAATTGAGATTCTTATCTATATGTATGCCTAAAAATTTGGTTGATTCTAAGCAGTTGTATTTTGCTTGGCTCAGTGATATTGTATTATTTTCTTCAATTCCTGAATTGGTTGGTGAAAAAAGTATGAACTTGGTTTTTTCTTCATTGAGAAGTAGATTGTTGTTCTTGAACCATTCATTTGTCTTATTTAATGTAATTTCACATAACTTTTCCAGCAGTGTGTAATGGCTTTCAGTCAGAAGTAGATTTGTATCATCTGCGTAATTAACTACAGTAACTGATTGTTCTCTCATCTCAGCATCTAGTCTGAAATCATTCAGATATATAATAAACAATAACGGTCCCGCGATACTTCCTTGGGGTATTCCTTGTATCAGTTCTTCCATATTCGATGTGATGATTTTTCCATTTATTTCGATTTCAACCATTTGTTTCCTGAGTGATAAATATGACTTGACCCAATCTAGCGCCGGTCCTCGGATTCCATAATTCTCCAATTTGTTGAAAAGTTTTTTACTATCCAAACAGTCATATGCCTTCGTTAAATCGAGAAATACTCCCATTGCAAAGTCTTTGTTCTCAAAAGCTGCCACTAGTTTGTTTATGAATTGGTAAATTGCTGTTTTTATAGATTTTCCCTTCAAATAACCATGCTGATTTTCTCTGAATATTTTATTTTCTATCAAATATTCCATTAATTGTTGGCAGTAGACCATTTCCATAACTTTGGAAAAACTGGGTAGTATGCTTATAGGTCTGTAGTTGTTATAGTCATTTATATCACCTTTTTTATGGATTGGCTTCACAATTGCTATCTTCAGTTTGTCTGGAAAAATGCCATGTCTCAATGAGTTGTTCATGATGTGAGTTATATGTCCAGATACTTCTTCAGCTGTTTGTTTGATAATGTGGTTAGAGATCTCATCAAATCCACTTGAATATTTGTTTTTCAATGATCCTATAATCTTTTTTGTTTCCATTTCGGTAATTCTTCTCAAACGCATAGATTTGTTAATTTCTTGGAAATTGTCAAAAATTTTTCTGTCTTGAATGCTCCTCGTCAATGTCGTTCCTGCTTTTATGAAGAAGTTGTTAATTTCATTTGCTGTTTGAAAAGGATCTCCAATTAATTCAGTTTTCTTTTTATTTGTATTCTTCAAAGAATTTACTACAGCCCATACCGTCTTACTCTTGTTATCTGATCTTTCTATCAAAGTTCCATATTTTTTCTTTATCTGTTTCAATAATAGTTGGTCATATTTAATTTTTGTATCACGATATTCTCCTTTGAATCTCCCATCATAAGTACTCAGTACAAGTAATATATCTAGTCTGTTTTTTATTTCTTTAATCTCAGGATCAGAACTTACCATTTTTCTTCTCTTATTCTTTGATATTTTTCTCAATGTAAAAGCTCTGTTAAAAAGTTGCAAATATATGCTATGGAACATATTGAATTGGTCATTTACATCCTTTTCAGTTATTTCATAAAGAGCTGTCCAATTTTGGTCTCGTAACAATTGTTTGAAATGTTGAATATTTTGTTGTGAGTATATTCGCTTATATGTCTCATTTGATTGTTGATTTCCCATTTTGAAAATAATTTTCTGTGCTGTGTGATCAGAAATATGTGTTTGTATAACTCTGGTTTCATAGGATTCCTCAATATTTGTAAAAATGTTGTCAATACAGGTTGCTGTTGTGGCTGTTATTCTTGTGGGTTGATATATTGTTTGCTGTATATTGTAAGTTTTCAACATGCCCAATATTTCACATTTTCTGCTTGTGTCATCCATAAAATTAATATTGAAATCTCCAATCAGGGATATTTTTACATTTTCATTGAATAATTTTATTAATATTGGTTCTAATGCTCCAGTCAATATGTCTACATTCCCATCATTATATATGGCCATACAAACATGCTTGCTTCCATTCAGGCTATACTCTATTCCTACACACTCAAATTTTCCCTTTCTTGATATCTTCTTGATGTCTTTTCTTTCTTTGACTTGCATTCCAGTTTTTGTATATATTGCTACTCCCCCATGTTCCTTCTCATTTCTACAAAAGAAAGTAATAAGTGCAAAATTATTGATAGCATAGAATTTTAGTTGGTTTTCTGTTTTCCAATGTTCTGTTATGCACAGGATTTTAACATCTTCATTTTCATTCAGTATTTCCTCTAGGCGATCCTTAGCATTTCCCAAAGAGCAAACATTTTGATGTAGTATACTGAATTGTTGTTCACTGTTTTTGCTCATGACTTCTTTTTTTGTATATATATCTTTGATAGATTGTGGCTTCAAGCTTTGTTTTTCTCTAAAAAATGTTGTCCCCTACGGAAATCAAATCTTGCAAAATTGATTCCCTTTGGCCAGAATTCATTGTTATATATTTCCTCTTTTATTTTCAGTGGAACTCCTACAAGAACACATTTATAGTTCAAATTTTCTTGGTTTCTGGTGTTTATTTTTGTCACAGATACTTCATTCTCTTCTAACTTCCCTTTGTTCATTATGTATTCTTTAATAACTTCTTCCTCTACACTTTCTTTTACTTGAGAGATAAATAGCCATAATTTCTTATCTGCTTTGTCAGATTTCACTGATTTGAATGTTGTTTCTCCTGTAAGTGTTGTTCCAGTTCCGACATTAATTCTCGGTTTCTTCCGTCTTCTTGCTCTGACTTTAATGAAATCGTCTGACGGTGAATTGGGAGCAGGTCTTATCAGTTTGTCTGTGGGTGTAATTTCATGTGTTTCCGTTACTATTTTCGGAATTTTGTGTTTATTTATGTTTTCGGATTTAGAGTGAATTTCTAGGTTAGAATGGTACCTGTCATGCGTGGTCACAGACAGTAAATTATCATTGACACTGGTTTCTGTTTTCTCTGCTGGAATTGCACTTTGTGTAGCCATCTGTTGTCTGGTAGATGATCTTGTTATTTTGCTACGCTCGTAGGGTTCTATGTTCAAACCTCTGGTAGGGATCTTCTCAATTACGTCAACTGAATTAATCGAATGGTTTTTTGTATTGTTTACCTTTGTTTCAAGGATATCATTTTTTTCCATCTTTCGTATTCTGTCTAATAAAAGGCTATTGTTTAGTTTGAGAATTTCATTTTTATCTCTCGTTTCCATAAGTAATTCCTGTAGATATCGGATTTCCATCCTAAAGATATTTGTTTTGGCATCCTCGCTTTGCTTTAATTCTCTTTGTTCGTTTGTTCCAGCGCAACAAACAATCTTATTTCCATCAATAACTTTTAGGTTTGGTAACTTTTTGGCACAGGCTTGATGGAAAACTGAAAAGCACTGCACACAGACTTTTATTCTACTCATTTTCGAAGCACAACACTTAAAGTAATTTGTTTCCCGATCATTTTTATCGGATACATCCGATACTGCATCCTCATCGTCCGTCCGCCATTTTAAATAAGGATAATAGCGTCAGGAAGGAAAACCCGACTTATTTTTATATAGTAGATAATAAAATCTTATAAATATATAGCCCTGTCATGGTCAGTATGTTATTATTCATGTACCCCTACACGATTCTCTAAATTTCATTCTCAGAATTGTTCTAATAGCAAGCTTTTGTGTTATGAAAAATCTGTTTAGCAGACGTACTCCCTCCCCAAATAATGATTCCATAGGACATAATCATTTGAAAATGTGCATAATAAACAATTATCGGAGTCTAATCGACAACATGATTAACCAAAGCTCCCAGCATACAAACCGTAGAACTTATAGTTTGTTCATTAGTAATTCACAATGTAGTGCTCAGTTTGAGTGGCAATCAATATTTACTCCAAGGCTAGAATTTGTTCTCACTGATCCAGAACTGAATGTCATATCATGAGGTGTTGTCAATTTTGATCGACTATTTGAGAGGAATGAAATGTTTGTCTTATCATTGTTGAGAACTAGGCCATTCATGGCACACCAGTTTTCGATCAAAGACATGGATCGCATTAAGCTAACCGTTACACCTTCAATATCTTTGGATGATATAGTGATATTCGTATCATTAGTATGAAGATATGTTTCTATCTTTGCCTTAGTCCAGTATTTTACTAGAATAAGTGTTGAGACAAATTTTCAGTTGGAAAAATCTGATATAGTACCTTGGGATACAACGATTGAAATGGTACCCTCAGAAGACATCTCGTATCCATTTTCATTACACAAACCAACGACCTGTTTTCTATCTTTAAGGTAACTATGAAAAAAAAATTTGTTTTACGTCTGATGCCACATTCTTCTGGTTCTTCCGAAGAAACATATTATTTTCTGAAGAATTTAGCAAATTGCTGTCTACTTACTTCCCAAGTAGCAAAAGTGATCACTAAAAGAACGAAATTATTTCATAATAATCGTAAAGTGCCGCATGAAAGAATAAAATAATTTTTTAATGCGTGTGAATACGACCATTTTATCATATAATGAAGGGATTTCTATAATGCTGTTGTATAGACGTTCTTACAACTAATATTATACGACAAATAAATAGTGTAAGTATATAAATTTTATAACAGTTGCATAAAGTACTATAAAATTCCTATAGAATAATTATAAAACAGTGTTATACAAATTATAATACGGTTGCATAGCTATTGTATTACTTTTAATAGCGACGTTAAAAGATGCAGAAATGGTTGCATTAGAGTTGCTTAAGAAAAGTAATAAAATTGTTGCTTTATGCAGAAGTAAAACATTACACAATAATTATAGAATTATTTTATAATCATCTTATAACTACAACAGTATTCTCTCTCATGAAGAGCTCATAGAATAAAAATGTAGTTCCCAGGAATAAATTTATCCCAAGTTCTGCATTATAAAATCTATTCATTTCATCTCTATATTAAAGAACATTATACACATAACACAATAAAAATTTACACTGGTTTTTTTTAGCAGGTTCCGTTTACAAAATGAATTCGGCAATATCTGAATGGAAACGAATAAGAAGAGGACATTTTGAAAGATCAGTAAAAAAGAAATACCATAAAAATAAAATACTTCAGAATTGCAGTACTCGTGATCAACCTCTAGTTGAAGTCGAATTTAACGAAGAGGCTAATCTAGAAGAAACAATAATTATAGCTTCAGCCAGCAGTTGAACTGGTAACACTTGAAAATGGAACGTTTTGCACAATGGTCTAGAATCCAACGTAATAATTTGCTTGAAAAAATATTCTCATATAGAATCTATTTCCTTGAATGTGAACATAGATGGGCTTCCAATATATAAAAGTTCAAAGTGCGAATTTTGGCCCATTTTATGTACCATACACGAAATCTCAGAAGTTGAACCTTTTGTTATCGGAATCTATAGTGGCACTGGAAAACCTTCTGATATAAACAGATCTGCGAGATTTTGTGAGCGAGGCAAAACAAGTGCTTACGAATGGAATTTTTGTTGAGCGTCACAAAAAAAAATTCAAGTAAAAATTCGATGTTTTATTGCAGATTCTCCCACGCCAGCTTTCATCAAAGGTAACTATTTTTTTGACAATTTTTTTTAACATGAATTTTTATTCATTTTCAGGAGTAGCGAATTTTAATGCATATCATATCCAAATCCAATAATTCGAGGTCAGTTCACGCGTGGAAAGAAGCTGTATGCAGATGTTATTCGAAACGCAATATAACTAAATAATTGTTTACCGTTGTACGGTACGCATGTTAAGCGATACTTCTGTCCTATTACGTAGTTTGCAACCGCGCTATAGGATAACACGCAAATCTAACGTGCAATGTTGCTAGTTTAGGCAGTAAGTAGCTATAACATACATTAAATTAGTAGCAATAAATAGGTGGACTATTTATTTGATCATGATACCTACATCTTGTAGTTCAAGATGTTCTAAACGCATCTATAATGTATGTTTTGGCAATTCTATTATGAAAAGTCTTCTATTTGATACCGATTGTCATAAGAGGGTTCATTGTAACTTTTAACTGTAAACTTGTATTGAAGGGAGTTTCGTCATATAATAAAACACTATATTGCGATAGATCCCCATATTATACTAAGAAAACAACTTTATTTCTATACTAACTGAATAATTATAGCAAAAAATCTTCTTTACCTACATTTTATGCAGAACAACGACGTGTATTTTTTGCAAATAATGTGGTAGACTACTTACTAAACTCACCTTTATATCAATATCAACTTTTATATTAAATTCTACCTATTATTTCTGTAAAAAACAAAATGCTGAGGGAAAATATTTCATATGTATTATTAAATCTGGCAACATTCAAAAGTGGTCAAGAATCGAACTGCAACTGACTCCTGAGATTGTCAAAAACAATTTTATGGCGCTGCATTGAACAACATAATAAAACTGTAATATCGTATAGTGCTCAGTAGGAAACAGAATTATTGTATAAGGTTTCCAATTTGTAGTCTACCATATACGCCATATTTATTAAATGTTCGGATTATCAGAAACCACCGCCATTTTGAAAAAATCATATAGAAACGTAAAGAGATGAAATAAAAATAGATTTTTCAAAGAAATTTAGAGATTTTCTTTCCGCTTTCACAACAGTCATAATATATGTTGTTTTGAGTTCAAAATTCAACAAATAAAACTGAATTTTTATTTTTATATTTTTAATAATTTCAATAAAATGTATGCTAATATGAGGCGCGTCAATTTTTCATCGGAAATATATATATATAATGTCAGAAAAGCAAGCTTCGCAACTCAATTTTATCCCTGGATTAGCGATAAAGGTCTTTAATATTTTCTATATGATAACCAACAGATACAATAATAACTCCATCACCCACCGCCATAGTATTGCCTGATATTGGATCTAACTGTCATGACAACTTTTATGTACCTACCTAATAAAATATTCTTGTGACAATTCTATTCCGAATTTCAACAGTAGAAAACAAAATTATTGTATTAGCGATTCTGCCTGCATTATAAAATGCTTATAAAATACTTTCTTAGTAGTTCTATAAATGAGTTTTATAGCAGTTCCATAATAGTTTTGTAAATGCATTGTATAAGTTATCTTGAAGACATACTTATAGGACAGTTATATAATCATTATCCTATAATGGTTGTGTAGTGTACTAAAGGATGCCCTAAAAGCAGTGAAGTGTTATATAAACTGGGGCCCTTTTTGGTTGTAAAGATATTGTATAATGGTTTATAGTCACATTATAAGATTTTCACTGTTCTATAAGATATGCTGTATAATAGTTCTTACAACTCTTATGAAATAAGTTTTGCTACTTGGGTTGTGCCCTGAATGAAACCATGCTTCTTTTCAGATAATGCTTTGAATTTCTAGAAGAAATGCAGCAGTGTACTAATCTACCGCCTCTTGTGATCATTGGAAGAGCGGCTTTTCTCTGATCCAGGGATGGTAATTTTTAAAAGATATTAATTAATTCTTTATCCTTTATTATAAGGGAGAAGGTGTGGGTAAGACCTGTCGCAACAAGGACAGGTCTTAACTCTTACTGGAAGATCTCTTTTATCTGTAACGTTACAATGAGACTCTAAAGACTGATAGGGGTGGTTTGGCTTATTTGGCAACCTACCCAGGTTTTTACAATTTTAATAAAAAAAAATATACAAAAGATCGATCCTTTTCATTCTAAACAAATAATATTGAAATGAAAAACTTAACTCAAAACTGTTTTTAATGAATTACTGTACTATTAGGATGGAACCTCTTCTGTAGATTATTTTCAGCCTTCTAAACAACAGAACTTTGCAGGAAGCTGTAGTACTCCAATTCGCATTCAGCGAAGTTGATGTAACGGGAGGTATTACGCAGGTATTATCTCAGTTTCATGAACTAAAGTGGTTTAACGTACGTACTATTCCAAATTCTATCTCAAGGAAGTACTTCTTGATATTTTTCAATCCCAAGAGAAGTTTCTGTTGTTCCAATCCCAAAGAACAACGATGTTGGAATATGTAAACCTGAATTTACAACTCCTTCTCGGATTTCTAACCAAGAAATTATAAAGAAATAATTACATTTATCACGAAATAAACATGATTAGGAGTTTTGCTGAAATTATTTTACACAAAAAGAATTCTACCAAACCTGAAATACGTTTCTACAAGATGGATGACTTAAAAAAAACTATTGTTCCAAATTCAATCAATTCGTCCGAGTGAGATTATAACTTGTTGAATGCAAATATTCATGTCAACACTTACCGATAATCCCGACAAAATTCTCGCCGATAAATTGAATTCCAAATCTCAAATCAAACTAATAATGGCTGAAATCTAAAACAAGATACGTATCCTTTTTCGATAACTATTGAAAATCTTTCAGAAAATTCTCTGTTTCCTTCTTTAGATACGAGCTTCTCGACCAATGGCATATGATGAATCGACAAATTACCGCGTCTTTGAAAATTCCAGTAGCGTAAAATGAATTGAAGCGTGCAAAATCGTTGCATATCCTTTCTAATATTTTGCATAAACTATACTGGAAATTCCAGAACTCTGGATAGCAAAACAAATCAAAATAAAATTGATAAATTCCTTAACTTCCTACCTTGCCTCCCCTTGATGAATAATCCTTCAAATGTATAGTAAAATACTCCACTATTTCCCGGAACTAAACGGAGGAAATTCTTTCACACTACACTGTCGCGAAATGTATCCCGAACTCTACGTAATTATAAACGAAACTATCCTATTCTTGCCTAATCTTTCAATTTACCGATTCTTCCGTCAACCCGAGATAGAAGCAAAAATAATAAATAACATTTTGTTTACCGACAATTTATCTTTCCCGAACTCCTACTAAATACCGATTTCCGATCAATCAATAACTCCAAATCAACAACTAACTCCAAACTTCCGCGACCAACTCTTCTTCCCGAACCGGTTCTTGAGTTTTTCTCAACTCCCAGTGACTAACTGCTCATTTTTTCGATGATTTGGCTCAAGTTTACTCATTTCCCCGCCTCTTCAAAAAAAAAACCTTTTGGGTTTTTCCCGTAGTTTTTTTTATCCCACGGATCGAATGTTCCCATAAGGAGACCACCCAACAAACTTCGACACTACTAATTTTTAACACCCTATATGTTCCCCTCTTATCGCCTAAGTATCGACTTGTACAAAAATATATTTCTCTAATTCTGTGGTTATTCCGTTCATTCTTCCACATCTTGTAGAACAAAATCGTGCGAGAATATATCAGAAACGCACAGTTTTCATGGTTATATTTTATTATTATATGTTGGTACTCCGAACTTTCCGCCACGGCTTTAGGGGTTGTCCATTAATCACGTGAGGCTTGAAAGGGGGGGAGGGGTTTGATAAAAATCACGAAAATATCACAAGGGGGAGGGGGGGTGTAGTAAGATATCACGTGTATTTATTTTTTCGTTAAAAGCGCGATATTTAAACAAATATTAAGCGGCACGGCGCGGCGTGTAGTGACCTTGACTACATTGAATATATTCATGTACTAGTACAATACATGTTTTTCCTATGATTACACTTTTCGTTTATTATTATTGTTATGGCAATCAAAAAAAACTTGCAACCTGGTGTAGACATTTTTATTATGGTCCTTAATTTCAGAAGAAAGATTATAGTTCATACCTGTATTTAAATTGAGTTAATATTCAGAAAATTTTAAGATTCGTTGTAGGTACTGAAAATACACGTGATGTTGAGAAGGGGGAGGGGGGGTGGTCTTAAACCTCACTACGTATCACCAATGGGGGAGGGGGGTTTAAAAAATGCTAAAAAAAGATCACGTGATTAATGGACAACCCCTTATCTGTCAATTCATCAATTTGCCTTAAAGAAATCAGTTCTGCCAACCAACATTTTTCAATGCAAAAATCACTAAATGATATTTATGGAAATATTTCATTAATTTCAATAAAAATGCAATGAATTAGAGAAAATAATGTATAATACTTGTACAGAAGGCTCATTCTACCACTCGTTCATTCAAAAACTCGCCACTTCGTGGCTCGTTTTTGAATTTTGAACTCGTGGAAGAAAATCAATGCCTTCTGCACTTGTATTATAAATAACAGCTCTGATGAACCAATAAATTTCGCCTCCAAGTCTAGTGTCAAGTGTAGGGTCACGTCTACTTACCGCACGAAACGACGTTCAGTTCAGACTCAATAATCGAGTTTCTAAAATTCCCTATTATTAAGGCAGTCTGTTATCTAAAATTTTCTCGAAGATATTAGCAAATGAATGAATAACACTGATTGGTCTGTAGTTAGATGATATTTTGAATTCCTGTGAATTTTCTTGTGAAAAGGCCATATCATCGACTTCTTCAAACCATCTGGAAGAAATGCCTGATCTGAATGAACTATTCACTTTGAAACATGTGTCATTTAATCACTGTCATTGAAATGTCCTCATATCCGAATATTTTTTTTGTTTTTCATTGACTTAATAGTCGACATGATTTCTGGTTCCAGAACCTCAAACAAGCAAAAAGAGATAGTTATTCCAGATTTACCGTTGGTGGCTAGATCGATACTGACGTTTCATGATAAAGTTTTCGATATATTGATGAAGAAATTATTGAATTGGTCTGCAAGTTGGTATCCTTCAAGGTCACTGTTTATTTGATCCATATAGTCAGGTATTTTACCCCTATTCGTTAACTCCTTGACGATATTCCACTCTGTTTTGGATTTATTTTTCGAATAATTCATGCGAGAGATGAATTCAACAACTTCAACGCAGCATTATAAAGGCGCTTTTCCATCTTATATTTTCCAATTAACTAGGGTGAAACAGGGAGACATGACGCGGCGGGAGAGAAGACGCAATTCGATAATTCGCGTTTTTGGTACACGCAGCGCCGGTAGCACAAGACAGGTGCATACAGACGGTTTACTCTTGCCGTTCGAAAAAAATCATGTTGAAAGTGTGATTATCTAGACATGATAAATGGTGACGCTTTAACGATTTAGTTTTATATTTTATTTTTTCCATTACTGTTCAAACGAAAGTTTTGAAATGAAATGCTCTCAAAAAACTATCAATAAATTTTTCATAAAAAATTCCACAATTCGTTGACATTATTATCGGGAATATCATAAAGTTCAGACCAGTCTGTATTTGAAAATTGAAAGAAATGTTTCGAAATTTTGATGATTTTCAACACTATATAGTCGGATAAGTGTTTCTCGATAATGGTAGTAGTTTCTTCTATATTCGAAATGATGTTGAAGTAGATTCCATAATAGATACATTCAGATCATGATCATATGTTTTCAAAATTGTTAAAAAAATCTTCGAATCAACAGAATCAGACAACATATCAATATTAAAATCCCATACAATAATAAATTGAACCCTTTCACTATGACATATTTCATTAAGCATTAACGAAAACTTTTCGAGAAAATATCAATATTACTCAAAGGGAGAATTTTCGGTCGATATATACAAATTAAAAGATACTTCTCAGAAGCAATTACAAATTGACTTGCACAACATTCAAAAGTCCCATTCAAATTGAGATATTCGAAATCCCCTGTCACAACACATTGCATATCCACTTCAAAGAAAATAGAACATCCATCATTTGGTTCCCTTCTCTGTAGCATGACGAAGCTAGGATGTATCCCTATGGGGTGTACATTGGCTGCGTGGCTGTTCCTCACTTGATCTTCAGTGTTCAGTAAGTAATACAACATTTATTAATATTCAATTCAATTCAATTCAATTCAATTTATTCATCAATAGGTATAAATATATACATCATACAAAAACTTCACTTGCAGAAATATACAGCCTAAGCAAGCTTGTATGCTGTCATTATCTGCTTCTACAACTGATGAACATTCTCCCCAGTTAAACAAAAAATCAATACATTTGTTGAAAGAGAAACAACAAAAAGATAGATTACTAATTAAAAGGCATAACAAGCCAAAGAAATGAAAAAAAAAAAAAAAAACAGAAAACAAAAAATCATGCCGATAGGATGGCCTCGAATCTATCAGAATTAAGAATTACATAATTTCGGAGATGATATCTGAAAAGTTTACTTTTTACATTGGTTGTTGATTTAAGTTCTTGGGAGAGGAGGTTATAAAATTTTGGGCCATAATATGACAGGCTCTCCTGCAAGTGTTTTTTATGGAACCTTGGTACAAACAGATCTCCACGCAGAATCTGTCTGGTTTGAAACTCGTGCTGAATAAAATTTTTTTTTCTGTCTCATCTGATTCAATATAACTTCATAAATGTACAGTTGTTTTATACTTAATTGACCAGACTCTACATAAAGCCTCTCAGTAGCAAACCTTCTACCCACCTTAAGGATTATTTTAAGTATAGCCTTATTAACAACTTCACGGCATCCCATGTTATACCTATTCGCCCCACCCCATATTACAATTCCATATCTAAGGACAGAAAGTACAAGAGCCTCGTAAACACGAAAACATTCTTTCGTGGAGAGAACATTCCTGATGTTGAAAAAGATGTAGAATAGTCTCTTGAGACGCTTCACAAGACAGGCTGCATGTTCACTCCATCTTAGATGTTGGTCAATGAGGACACCAAGATACTTAATTGACTCAGTTTTTTCAATCGCTGGACACTGACATCCCAACAGATTACAATGATCCCCAAGTAAACGTACAAACTGAAAGCGTGGCTGATCAGATGCTCTGAGTGAAAACGCAATAAATTTAGTTTTTTCGGTATTCAAACTCAATAGACAGTGTGACAGTTGTTTATAAATAATTTTCAAACCCTTTACCGCAGTCTGATAAGCCTCGTCCCAAGTGTTTCCTTCGAAGGTTATAACAGAATCGTCAGCATAAGCTATCACATTAAGGTCTGAAGCAAGAAGTAACCAATTAATAAAAATCAAAAATAGGGTTGGGCCAAGAACAGTTCCTTGTGGTATACCAATATCAACAGGCAGTGGACGACTCAACACATTTCCAATCTTGACACTCTGAAACCGATCGCTCAAATAACTCCCGATTAACCTCAATGCAACACCCCTAACACCGGCACCCTCTAATCTACTAAGAAGCAAAGCATGATCCACCGTATCAAACGCCTTGGTCAAATCTAAAAACACGGCAAGGACTTTTCTATTATGATCGATATTATGAATGACCCTCTCAACGAGTTCCTGAATCGCATCAGTGGTTGAAATGTTTTCCCTGAAACCAAACTGTTTGTTACTCAGTATTTGACTCTTTTCAAGAAACGATGTCAATCTTTTTTTGAGGCATTTTTCAAAAATCTTCGCAAAATTATTAATAACCGAGATTGGGCGATAATTTGTCATACGAGATCTATCGCCAGATTTGAAAACACAACTTACATATGACTGTTTCCATTCAGTTGGCACTATACCGGTCGAAAAACATAAATTAATTATATGCACGAGGGGCTTTAGAACGAACAAATGAATATGCTTAATGAGGGATGAAGTGATTCCATCTGGTCCGGGGCTGGCACCATTCTTTAATGAGGAGATAGTGTTTACAATCTCATTCTCATCAACAGGCTCCAAGTACATGGACGAGGAATTCGATGGAACCTTCAGAAAATCAGAATCTGAATATCTGGTTATACCCCGAGCTAATCGCTTACCGATATCAATAAAAAACTCGTTGAAAATATTTGCTTTCTCTTCCAAGTTCCTGACAGTACATCCATCCTCATCAACTATTACCTGAGGAATATCTTGTTTAATCTTACATGTATTATTCATCTCATTTAAAGTTTTCCAATATTTCTTAGTATCATTACCGGCTAGTTTAAATTGTTTCACATAATACGATTCTTTAGTCTCCCTTATCAAATTATTCAACAAATTTCTATATTCACAAAATTTTTTTTTATTTTCAGGGTTAAAATTCTTTTTAAGCCACACCTTCATCTTATCGCGCCGTTTAATAGACGTTACAAGCCCGACGGTTATCCAGGGCTGTTTTTTCTTAAATTTACCACTTTTATTATTCACGATATAGAATGAACTCTCTATATATTTTATCAAAGATTTCAAAAAGATAGTGCATGCCATCTGAGAATCTGAACCATCAAGGACCTGCCCCCAGCTTTCATTCATTAGTTGAGGGATTAGTTTACCTTCATCAATGAAGGTTCTCTTTGTCGGGTAATTAAGTACATTAGGTTTTTGATTGGAAGCTGACTTTACCGACAAAAAAACCGCCCAGTGATCAGTGATCGAAGTTTTCACTATACCAGGACATAATAACAAAGTTTTACGAGGTTTATTTCTGAGTTTTACATAAATATGATCAATCACCGAGGCAGAAGTATTAGCAACCCGAGTAGCTGAATTAATCTGAGAAATAAAGCCATTTTGTCCCATACACGTTTGGTATATCAAACTATCCTTAGTGACTGGATCACCAATATTAATATTAACGTCACCCACAAAAATTTCCACATCCGCAAAACTAATGCCCATCAGATACTTATCCAATTCTTCAATGTAAAGTTTCATATTCGTAGAAGGAGGTCGGTAAGAAGCTGTCAAACCATAATTTGCTCCATTCAACTCAAAGGTTAAATGTAGCACATTAGTTTCTGAGAAATTAACAACCTGAACACACACATCTATAGTCAATTTCACATACACCAATAAGCCATCATTTTTATTGTATTTTGAACCATTATAATATACATTGAAACCAGGAATGCCATAATCTGACTCCACATACAAATCCCAACACTCAGATAAAACAATCACATCCAAATTATCAAACTCTAAGGCATTTAAGTATAACATTAAATCATCATAATTTTTTCGTATACTACGTATATTAAAATGTACCATATTCATCTGTCTATCGAATTCAATCTCCTTTCTAGCATCATCAACACTAAAATATTTGTTCTCTATGTCATCCAATTCCGATTCGAAGCAATCCATTATAAAACTACAATAGCAAAAGAATAGTATATATATAGTAAAAAACCAAAAAAAAATTCCACAATCAAATTCTACAACAATTGTAGGCAGTATGTAAAGCGAAATTACCCCGATAATCGTATAAGAATTAAACCTAAATAGAAATCACCTACATCATACAACATAATAATACAATTCAATTCAATCATTATCAACTCATTTAAACTAAGGAATTACACTAAGGAATCTACGTCCTGTTTATCATTAACTGAAATTACACCTTTTTCAGTTCTAACCTTAATTATACCATCAACAGTCCACACATTCTTGGGAAATTTCGCTATGGCATACTTGAATATATCGATTCTCTTTCTGGTTAGATCTTCTTTCACAAAGACCTTTGATCCCACAAAAAGTTTTCTTGATGAGTAAAATTCATTACGATATGATTCATCGAAAAATTTGACAATAATCGGACGTGTTTTGTTCTTGATTCCTCTTCCTAAACGGTAGCAGGATTTTATAAATCGTGCCTCAATGTTTATCTTTTTATCTTGACACATGTCTATAAACTTGTTCTTCAGATCCGAATTATCAGATTCCGGAATTCCAAAAACAATAACATTGTTCCTTTTACTTTCCTGTTGTAAATTTTCCAAATTAGACTCGGTCTTGTGAAGCCTTGATTTTAGTTCTTCTAAGTTTCGATCGGTAGAATCATCCTGCAATCGAAAATTCAGCCGTTTAAACTCCTCCTCCATTCTGTCCTTAATCTTGAGCATTATTTTCTCAGTAATGGTATCTAAATAGCTAATGTATATATATATATATATATATATATATATATATATATATATATAAATAGTATTGTTTCTAGATAGAACACTTTGCAGCTTCAAGAATGATGTAGTAATATATTGAAGTATATTCAATCTGCTTGCTTCACTGCCTACTTGATGGTTGTAAGTGATATCTCCTCCCGAAAAAAATCCTGTTGAACTGCCGCAGAACAACTCCACTTTGCCACGACTCAGGTTTTGATAAATCAGCGAATTTATCTTCCGAAGGCACTCCAACACTGAATGCTGTATTGTTACCTTTCGTGGGTAGCTTCAAGAGAGAAAGGAAAAGAGAGAGAGATGTTAATATACAACTATGGATTTCACATTTTCTATCCTTTTAGCGCAAGTACAGAAGGATCATTCTACCACTCGTTCATTCCAAAACTCGCCACTTCGTTGCTCGTTTTTGAATTTTGAACTCGTGGAAGAATATCAATGCCTTCTGCACTTGTATTATAAATAACTATACCTAATCTCACTCAATCTATAACAAAACAATATCAATCGAATATTCTTCAAATACATTCAATTGAAATATCGATATTCCGCAAAAAGGATATTATTCCATTCATAAATCCTGAAATAACCTAGAGATATCATTTTAGACGACTGGACGTGATTAGTGATTTTATGATAACTTGTAGCATTGTACTTGTATATCACAAATACTGGCGTAAATGGTTGACAATTCATATTACAGAGCAGAAGAAATATCGGAATAGAGAAATCTTCTGACCACTCTATTTCAAATATTTTTGTTCTTCAAAATGACACCGATTTTTTAGAGGGCTCCACTTTATGGACCAATTTTTTCCAGTAAAATTCGAGCAAAACATGAGTGCAATCAGAAGGCGCTCAACATCAACAAAACCTTTAGTGACTTAATTAAAAATAGTGGCGACAATTCGTTCAAAATGAGCCTAAAAATGGCGAATGGGGACATAGAACCATAGAACTTGAGAATTCAATTGACTGAACTGAACTGACATACGTCAAAATCAGAATGATTGATCTTAAAGTATGTATTTGATTGTATATGGAACAAATTTATTTAACTGAAAAATACTACAGTGACTAAATAAAATGGGCCTTACATTTCGAATAAATCCCAAAAATCAGGTAAATGGAGAATGTAAACAAAAAGCCGCCATATTTAGGCTCAGGCAATCAAAAAAGGTTGTCGCCACTGTGGTTTATTAAGTTACTGTAACAGGATAAAGCACCAAATTGTCTTACCACAGATTACAAGTAAGTCTTTGGTCCTACTAAACTTTCCTTAACCTGCTAAATTGCCAGCTACCTCTGCCCATCTGTCGAATCCTAGGATTTCCGAGATGCCGAAGTCGATGCTGGCTGCCCGAAACTCCCGAAAAGAATACTCCTGAGTGGCTGGTTTAAGAAACCGATGGTTTCAATTTTTCAGTAACAGGAGGTAGTATGCCCGTCTTTTCCTTTGCAGAACCTTGCGAACGGAAGGGGCAGTGCTGAAAACCTCTGATTACCCAGTTAGTTATTCTCTGTCAAAGTTGTAAACAAATATAGTCCATTCAGGAATTATTGACATCCCTGGTGGCTGTGGAATATCGAAATTAAGTTGGTACTGGCTCATTCAGTAATATTTTGAATTTCAGATTTCGAGTTCGCATTGGAAATATCATTGACAGGAGGTTAGATTGTTATTGTTCAGTTTGCTTGTGTTGCTGGTTTTGATCCAAGAAATTTTGAAACTAAAAAGTTGTATTACTTTCAAACACACAATGATTAGTTTATTTGAGTATTTCTCACAGTACTGTTTGAAAAAAGAAGAAGGCAAGTCATTATAGCCTGGATTATTAGTGGAAGAAAACCTGTGCAATACGATTTCACCTTCAAAGAATCATTGAATGATTAATCAATCAAAGACAACATTACATAAACTTATTGGTTACAAGTTCAAAACAGTTAATAAAAGGAAAATTCTTATTGATAAACAGAAAAATATAATAAGTTGAGTACGGTGAATACCGAGAATATTTGCAACAAAATGTGAAATTCATTTATCTGGAGGAAACTTGGTCCTTTGAAAATGACAGTCTTTTTCAACAGTGGATTCTAGAAAAAGAACAAAAAGTTTCTCAAGTATATTCAAGGGTAAAAGTAGAAGGAGCACTATTTTGAATGCAGGATATTTGGATTTTTACCTGGATGTTTTGTTTTGACAGTGATTATCATGAGGATTATAAAAATATATGAAGGGAGAATTATTTTATAATTGGGTTGCTAAATTAATACCTTTTCAGCAGATAATTGGAATAATATGTTCACAGCTCAAATGATGAATTTCAAAAATTCATGGAGCATGACCGTTATATTATATTAAGCTATATGAAAAAGATCTGTAAATAAAGCTTGGCATTGCATCTATATTTTATTTTTATTTTATTTTGAAATTAAGTATTGTTATATGTTTTTTTTTCTTCAATGAGTAATCCAAAAATCTAATAAATTCGACTTGTTTTATAGAATTTTTACTGAGTGTTTAATCGAAAAATATATTCAGAAGAGTGAATTTAAGAATTTCTCCACCTTTTAACCATTTAAAGATAATAACAGAACGCAATGAAATTTTAAAATTCACAAATTAAAAATAATTTCATGCAAAAATGCTTTTAGTGGGTGAGTCAAAGCTGTTACAAATAGTATCTATATTTTTCATACAAATTTAATCAATCATTCATGTCATGAACATTTGCAATAGTGACTTTAGAATAGTTATTTATAATACAAGTGCAGAAGGCATTGATATTCTTCCACGAGTTCAAAATTCAAAAACGAGCCACGAAGTGGCGAGTTTTGGAATGAACGAGTGGTAGAATGAGACTTCTGAACGAGTATTATACATTATTTTCTCTAATTCATTGCATTTTCATTGAAATTAATGAAATATTTCCATAAATATAATTTAGTGATTTTAGCATTGAAAAATGTTGGTTGGCAGAACTGATTTCTTCAAGTCAAATTGATGAATTGACAGATAAAGCCGTGGCGGAAGTACCAACATAAAATAATAAAATATAACCATGAAAACTGTGCGTTTCTGATATATTCCCGCACGATTTTGTTCTACAAGATGTGGAAGAATGAACGGAATAACCACAGAATTAGAGAAACTAATTTACACATCGGCTGATAAATTGGTTCCAATTTTGAAAGTTACAGTACAACTGTGATGTCAAAATTCTTCATATACTGAATGAATTCTTTAAATTCTATTTGTGTCTTATTATGATATAGCTCTTCCATTCACTAAGCTACACTATTTAAATTTATCAACCAGTTTTTTCTGTTTTCTTCACCAGTTTAGACACCACAGTTAAAATGATCCATAAGAATTATATGGTGAGAATTATGCAAGCAGGTTGGTATCCAGTATCCATCAAGAATGCAACAATTTTTGAAGAGCCTCTGGTGAAAAGGAATATGCATATTTTAATGATCTTTCATGGGTGACTCTCAAATGAATAGATATCTATTCATTGGATTTCCTTGAAATGATACAGCATTTCACTATATTTTCACGTTATATAATCTGAATTCCAATTTATGAAAACATGACTGTATGCGTCCCTTCGTAATAATCGTAATTTCGAAAATTCAGGATCTTTCGGATAGAAAAATGATGAAAATAATTTAAACTGGTTATTTCTATGATGAACCATAGCAATTTTTAGTGATATTTTTGTAACCAGAAATAAAGCCGCGACTAGACGTTCATGACCTACTTCGATGTCAATAATTCCTGAATGGACTGTAGAATGGCACTGACGTGAAGTCAGGGATCTTTGCGCATTTGTGGCTAGTTGTACCGTTTGCCTAAACATTTATTAAAAATTGAAACTTTGACTACTTTCTAATTTCTCTTGCACAATCTTTCAAAGGACGTTTTACATGGCATAATCACTTTTTACACTGAACAGGCAAATTTAGAGGTTTATGTTCCCGATAAGTTTTGAGTAGGGATGGATCTGCGCATCTCAAAACGTGTATGATTAATAAAAATAACCATATACATTATTTTTCTATGGACATAACCTGATCGTGTCATATTATGTGTTTGTGTTTGATTTTGTTAGAAAATTCAAAATATTCAGATTCATATCATGAGTTATCATTTAATGATTATTTATAATAATAATAATAATATGCCAAAACTTTGGTCAAAACTGAACGGCTTATGAGTTAATGGGATTTTTATGAAAAAGAATGGTAACGACTAGGAATTACAATTTTTTAATATTTCAGCAGATTATTTTTTTTCGAAAAAACTGTCTCAATTCTTGATCAAATGGACAAATTATGGTCCCGAGGTGTTTCTTGTAATGGATATTGAAATGACCGAGAAATTGAGCGATAAAATACGTCCGAAGCCAGCGCCCAAGAAGAAGAGGGTTAGATTTATGACAGTTTCGAATGTTGTTCGGTGTTGTTCTTTCGAAAAGAAATCTGAAATGGTTGATTTTTTCTATGAACAAAGACTGGAAGTGATCTTCATAATTCTGTGTCGAATGTCAATGGTAAATGTCAATTGCCATGAACATAGAATAGCAATGACGTGAAGTCGGCGAGCTTTGCGCATTTGCACCTCTTGAAAATGGTTACAATTGATACAATTGCACAACAATATCAACCCAATACAGGGTGATTCACTGCGATAACCCATTAGACGTTTATGGAAAAATAACCCCAATTTCGTGCCGAAAATTCGAAAGTTGGGGTTTCAGAGTTTGATCTTTTAGAAATTGATTCCTCGAATATCCCTTGGTGAAACATAATTTCAATATTAAAAAAAGGAACTGAATGAAACACTTGACTATAAGTTTCACAATTTTGAAACGTATAATAATAAATAATGTTTTTTTTAATATAGAATGATCTTTTTCTCTAAAATATTTTTAGATCTCTACAAATTTTGGATGGGTATACTGGAAACAGACAATTAATTTCCTATTTCAAATGGTACATCCAGAATATTATTGCATCATTAGGTAAAGCTCATTTGATGACAATTTCATTAATATGCTATAACTGTTAAAACTGGACGGCTCATGAGTTAATGTGATTTTTATGAAAGAATATGTGAAATGAGGACTCATATTTTTTTAATATTCCTTTCAATTCCTTTTTCAATTTTTGATCCTGCCAGAATGTAGTATGATAAGACTGTTTGCGGTTTAGACCGAAAACGTAGACTGGGGGAAATCCATATTTTTTTATTAATAAAGCACTTATTTGGAAGTTATTCATTCACAACTGATACAGCAGATTTATATTTGATATATTCATTAATAGTTAAATTATGCATTCAAAAATGTTTATTAATACCGAATGAAATATTTGTTTACCAGGTATGTTTAATATATTTCGGTGATAAATAATTTATATCAACTTACTTTATCTTCACAAATAACAAATTCTTTATCAAAAAATTTTCAACTGGTAGTTAACGAACATTTGCTATTTATGAATGAACTCTTACAAAAGACTTCTATAATGTACCTATAAATATGGGATTAATTAATAATTAACAAACTAACATAATTCTAGCGATCCAATCTGTGGAAAAGTTTAAGGGTATATCCCTCAAAGAGAAGCGCATCTCCTTGAAGGAAATGGCCTTGAACTTTTCCTTCAAAGCACCGGGACGAGGACAATAAAAATTAACGGAATGCGCCTCAATTAACATAACGTTCAAAAATGCTGACCGTTTCAAAGATATTGAGTTTTTCGAAATTTTTTGAAAGGACACCTTATAAATGAATATTTTTCATTTACTTCAAAATATAATTTATTTTGTGTCTATTTTATAATTGTAATCTAATCATATATAGGGTGTCCCATTTAAAAAACCTCAACTTTTTCTCTTTATCTCTTGAAAGAAAATTAATTTCTAATTGAATGGGACCACCCTATATATGACTGGATTACAATTATATCATTAACACAAAATGAATTAAATCTCGAAATATATGAAAAATAGGCAATATCTAGCTTATTCGACAAGATAATAAAAAAAATTGCTGTGAATAACATCAAAGTACCTTCCGAATGATGTATAAAAAGGTTTCTACATTTGACAGCCTTGTGGTAGCTACCCCTCACTTTTCATTTTCTCAAATGACACCCCCTTTATATTGTTAGTGAAAATTGCGTGTCTTTTTGGAATACAACATTACAACGACAGCAAATACTTTGTATTTTTTTAGTGATAACAACAAAAACAATAATATTTTGTGACGTCTTTTACGTTATAAGAATGAAATGCTTTCACCCATGTTTGTAAAAACTTCAAATATGGGAAGTAGATAAATTTTTTGTTTCAAGGAACCGAATAATAATATGAATATCAAAAAATTGACAAATTCGTGTCTGTTCCCACACAATAATCAATATATATGATATTGGTTAATTTCTGTCTTGGAATGAAATTTCAATTCTAAAAAAGGAAAAACTAATAACCAATCAAAAGAATATTCAAAATGACTAAAACTGTACTTATTGAGTAAACGGTTAACAAATTGAGTAACTAAATTAACATTAAATTAGACTCAACGAACTTTGATGAGATAATAAATAATTTGGAACACTTGCTTTAAATAATAACCAATAATCCATAACATTGTTTTCAAAATTATGAAGAATGACATAAGCAATAGAGGAAAAATAATCATTTGCAGTTGTTAATATACAAAAATTTATTTCAATTTATTCCAAATATTGTATAAAGAATTGAATAGACTTGACCAATCCTTATTCAGAAGCAAATTCTAGAGGTTTTAGGCATGTACATTAGTAAATGGTGGAACATCCAAAATGTTACCAAATCGAGGCCTATGCCATTGAATAGATGGTATCCCAGACAATCGAAACTATTAGCGTACACCAGATGAATATTATAAGCACAGACCTTTAACTGTAGTAAGAGAGAAATTCAATATATTCTGAGTTCTCATGTCTAATATCCAGGATAATAAAATTTAAAGAAATCCAATCTGACCTTGGACAGAACTTTTTTTTGAGTAATTGAAAGCATTATTCAACTAAGTTTTGATTTTCAAGTGAATTAGAGGACCAATAGAAAAAAGAAATTTTATAGTAATCAGAGACGAGAATTCTCCAAAAAAATTGTTCTGACCCAGGAAAAGGAATAATAGGTTATAAAACGGAAATTAATGAGTGTTTTGTTTTGGGTCATTATAGATATAGGTTGATTCAGAGTTCATGACTGGTATATTTGTGATTTTTGTGAAACAAAAAAAAATTACATGATTCGAGTGCATGAGTTACGATCTTCCAAAATATCCTCATTTATCTAGGTTACAGAAGTAGGAGAACGTAGCGCCGCTGAACACAGGGGAAAATTATAAAGTTTGGTCAAGTTTTTTTTTATTACATTGAGCGAAATTCACCTGATTTCAAGAGCAAAGAAAAAGGAATAAAGAGTCCAAAGTCCTGAAATAGCTAATACTGTTTATGGTTTATTGGAATTTTCACGAAGACGATCTTTTTTTTCTTCTGAGATCGTAGTTCTTGCAAAAATTTAATTTAAGTTTTAGGAAAAGAAATTTCTTCAAAAAAAAACAAACAAAATTTTACATTTATACAAAGTCCGTTTATTAAAATATAATATTTATTTTTTATATACATATATATATATATAACATTGTATAGTCAATTTATCATATTCTCCCGAAATTCAATACATAGTATTACTTATGAAACAACAGAAAAATATTACAATGTTCAGCATCCTTAAATCTAATCTGTACAAATTATCAACTATATCAATGAATTTTTACACTTCAAACCGTATCACTTCTTCGATAAAATAATAGATAAGGAACTCTATCTCCTTGACGTTTAAGAACATCTTCTTCCGTAACTCTGTTTATTTTAGAGTCATCAAACCTCAACCATGTATTATACCCCGAATGGAAAGTATCTGCTATATAATGCCCATAGCTGGCCTCCTTTCCTACATGGTATACTACGGAAATCAATTTGTATTGTCTCTCCGCTGAAGTATTCGTCCTTCCAGATAATATTTTAGAATCAATCTGCAGATTGATGGGAAATTCTATAGTCTTCATTATTTTAGTGCAGCCATTCATTCTGTATTCGAAGCATTTCAAATGTAATACTAAAACTACAGGCAACTTCTCTATCATCACTTGCTGCCATGCTTCAACCGTTTCTTTCGTTTTCGATGATGTCAGACCCTCTAGTTTGTTCTTGGTTGTAAGGCCTTCTAATGCTTCAGCTATGTTATTTGCTTTCTTAATATTTAATGGCAATGTTAGGAATGGTTCAATATTTTCTGAAGTTTCGTCTCCGGTTTTATGGATTCTTGAACAGAGAAGTCCTCCGAATATATCACTAATCGGTGTCTTGTCCATTTGTATTTCTCTTGTTACATTCTCTTTGTTCTTAGGACCCATAACTTTCCAATCATCCACATCTATTTTCACTTCTTTTTTAGCTGCTTGAATATTTTCGTCATGGCTAATCAATTTCATTATTTCCATCATTTCATCATTGAGCCCATTCAACAGAAGGCCTAAGAATTCCTCGGCATCTTCTTGTCGGCCTTCAACAAGGAAAGAATCGCTACGTGTTCCGTTTAGCATCGTATAAAACGATGAGGCCTCAAACGAATTGCCATTATCTATATTGACGAAAGTTTGCTTCTTGTTCTTCTTTTTTGAACGTGACTTGCGTCTAACATTGGGCAGATTATCGAAGTTATTCATAAATTTACACCTGGAATAATTGAATAATTAAAATACATATATAAAATTGTTATTCAATCAAAGTTGCAAATTATATTAAGTTATACTTACATATTTTCAATCATTGTTATTGATTTCAGTGCATTATTGTGAGTGAAGTTCTCTGATAGCCGTTTGAGAAGGTTACAAAGTGGTGGGCAAGCAAGTAAGGCTTGTAATATTGAGTTTATATAACAAAAGTTACTTTTGTTTCGTAAACCCCTGGGTTTAAAACTGGTTTGGGTCCCATCAATTTTATAGTTCTTGAGAAATTCTGAAAATTAAAAAATATTACTAACCATGATAGAAACTTGAATTTTCACTGATATTTGTAGGTGAAAACCAAAGCATTCCACTTTTCATCAAGTAAAATGGGTTCAACTAAGTAAAATAATTATCTACTGTAGTTGTAAGCAAATTGTTAGTTGAAAGTAAGATAAATATAGAAAAAAAGATATTCTTTTGAACTCACCTCCTAACATATGAGTGGCTAAATCTATTTTTGTGACTACTTCTGTATGTTTTAAAGATGTTACATGTGAATCATTAATTTTATTGTCTATTTTCTCATTCGATATTGTTTTAACATCTTTATCAAATAGACTAGCCCATGATTTTTTCCATACATTTACTGTGGGTTCCTCAATTTTAGATTCATTTTTATTCGAGATGCTACTTCCAATTTTTTCAATTGTCTCATTGGAAATTGTATCATTTTTAATTATCTCTGTATTATCTCTTGCAATAATTTCAACTGTTTTTACAGCTGAACTAGGGGGAGTTGAAGGTTTCGAATGTTTTCCTGTCATCTCATTCTGGATAATAGGTTTTGTAATTGATAATCCATTGTAATTGATTACAGATTTTCTACACTCATTTTCTGAAAAAGTTGTAATTAGTTGATTCATTATTATATTACATATTCATATTGACCATGAATAATTCTTTTAAGATCTCTATACTTACTTGCAGAAAATTTTTGTTTAACTCTACAGGGTAATTTGAATTCACTAGAATTGGTAAATAATATAGAATTTATTCGGACCTCTTCTTCTTCTAACGCAGTGAACTCTGAGAATTGTAGATTCTGAAAAAAAAATTACAATATAATAGTGGAAATCATTTTGGAAATTACAATATTTCTGTATATAGTATATCCAAAGTCACTTGAACTAGTCTATAAAAACGCTTGGCCAGAGATAATTGCAAAACAGTCATAAACCATAGGAGCACACTTTTCAAACCCTTGAGTTGAAAATAATATTTTTGCGTATGTATGGGACTCAGATGTCGATTCTTTCAGAAAATTTGTGACGTGAGTAGCTTTTGCTGTTACATCCAAAATTATACTATCTTATTCTACGGTATTATAATTTGATAATTCTTTATTCTCATTAACATCAAAGTACCTTCCAAATGATGTATAAAAAAGGTTCCTACATTTGACAACCTTGTGGTAGCTACCCCTCACTTTTTATTTTCTCAAATGACACCCCCTTTATATTGTTAGTGAAAATTGCGTGTCTATTTGGAATACAACATTACAACGACAGCACATACTTTGTATTTTTTTAGTGATAACAACAAAAACAATAATATTTTGTGGCGTCTTTTACGTTATAAAAATGAAATGCTTCCACCCATGTTTGTAAAAACTTCAAATATGGGAAGTAGATAAATTGTTTGTTTCAAAAAACCTAATAATAATATAAATATCAAAAAATTGACAAATTCGTGTCTATTCCCACACAATAATCAATATTTATGATATTGGTTAATTTCTGTCTAGGAATGAAATTTCAATTCTAAAAAAGGAAAAACTAATAACCAATCAAAAGAATATTCAAAATGACTAAAACTGTACTTATTGAGTAAAAGGTTAACAAATTGAGTAACTTAATTAACATTAAATTAGACTCAATGAACTTTGATGAGATAATAAATAATTTGGAACACTTGCTTTAAATAATAACCAAAAAATGAAAAAAAAATTATATATATCCTATAATTTATCTGCAAAATGGAGACTTACGACCGCAGGACTGTTCATATGTAAGCTTCCAAAAGTTCACCTAAAATGAAAAAAAGATTCCAGCACTGAGCATTGTATACATTGCATAGTAGGTATTTCAGTTGCAACTAATACTTCACAAAATTTTAATGTTTTTGTTGTCATTAATAAAAAATACCGAGTATGTGCTATAGTTGTTTTCCAAATAGAACGACACGCAATTTTCACTTACAATATACAGGGAGTGTCATTTGAAAAATAGAAGTAAAGGTAGCTACCACATGGCTGTCAAATAGGACACGTAGTAATTTCAGAATTAATATTGATAAAGATGAAATAGAGAGGGTTACTAAAATGAAATACTTAGGATTGATTTTAGACGAGAATTTAAAGTTTCAGTTTCACGTGGATTATATCGCAAATAAAATGTCCAAAAAGGTTGGTTTCATATTTAGAATAAGGGGTAAAATTGATATGAATACGTCACTGATGTTGTTTAGATCATTGGTACTTCCTCATGTAGATTATTGCTCGTCAGTTATGTTTAATTTAAATAAAGGTAGCATCGATTAGTTACAAAAACTACAAAATAGAGGTATGATAATTATTTTGAAATGTAATAAAAGAACTCAAAATAGAGGTATGATAATTATTTTGAAATGTAATACTCCCATAAGAAATATGTTAAATTGTTTGAAATTGATGAGTGTCAATCAAAGGATTATTTATAGAACATTAGATTTAATATTCAAAGCAAGGAATGAAATGTTACCTGAATATTTGAGTGAAAACCTAAAATTTGCTAATGAAATACATAATTATAATACACGACGTCGAGATGATTTTTACATAGAAAAAGTTAATACTACATTAATGAATAAATCCACATTTAACAGGGGATTAGTTATCTTCAATAAACTACCTGAGAAGCTCAAATATTGTAATAATTAAAGAGAATTCAAAAAATGTTTAATGAGTTATATTTATGAAGAATTTAATTAAGTTAGTGGATTTCATTTGTATTGTTTTTAATAGCCGAGTAATAAATAAAGTTTATTATTATTATATTAAATGTGACAGCCCTTTTTATACATCATTGGGAAGGTACTTTGATGTTATTCAACAACATTTTATTATTTTTTTATTATCTTGTCAAATAAGCTAGATATTGCCTGTATACGATAATTTGGGACACCCAGTATAAAGTGTCATTACAAAAATTAAGTTGAAAAAAATATTTTTTTGATACGGGTGACATTTTCGAGAAACCAATAATCCGTCTCTAAATTTTTGCTGCCCCCCCCCCTGAAATATTGCATGGGCAAAAAAATAAAATATGAATTTGTTAACTATTCTTGAAAGCTGGCGTCACCACTGTAATGCACCTTCCAAACGTCTGCAAAAATTCTGCATCCATCATAGAATAACGAGCCACATCATCGCGAAAGTCTTATCTAAAACTCCAGCAGCAACTTAGATTGAAAAATTTGAATTTGAATTTGAAGAAAAATCATGAAACCGAAAGCACTCTATGCGTGTCAATTTGTTTATAAATTGTGTCCGTATCCGTAAACTATGGAACATAATTCATTTTTAGCTAAACAGATCATTTTAAGAAATAATCCTGAAACACGTCGATTTTTTATTTTAATTTACCGTATTTTAAAGAAATAATCTAATATACAGGGTGAATTACTTTCGAGTAATGACGTCAGCGTCATTTTTTTTTAATGGAACACCCCCATTTTTTCTCAATTTTTGATTACTCTGGCTGAGCAGATTCCAAAAATTTATCACATGTTGATTCCAATTGGTACAGTGTGAACAAAAATACAATAGTTTTGTGTGTGCTCATAAAGTAACGCGTAACATTCTTTATTAGATAAATTAACAATATCATAAAAAATACGGCCCTTGGTTTGAAGATAACACCCTGTAGTTTGTTACATTTTTAGATTAATAAAAATGTATAAAAATAAGAAATAATATCTTTTATATTCTGTCTGCTAGACCACAAGTACCCAACATGTTTGGAAACAGCTCATTTTTATTAATCTAAAAATGTAACAAACTACAGGGTGTTACATTCAAACCAATTAGCGCTAGAAATTAAGTATTTTTGATAATATTTTTAATTTAACTTATAAAGAATGTTATGCGTTATTTTATGAGCACACACGAAACTATTGTATTTTTGTCCACCCTATACCACTTTTAGTGATCTTTTGAAATTCAGAGTAGACGCTGGTGATAAATATAAATGCAGTTTTTCAATCATTTTCATTTTGCCCCTCCTGAGAAAACTTTCTGCGTGCGTCCATGAGTATAATTATATGAGTATATTAAATTTTGAAGTTTTATCTGTGAACGAATTTGAGGAATGCATGATGAACAAAGTTGACTGATTTAATGAATAAATTATTCTTTATTTATCATTTCCATTTAAAAAAACACAGTAGATAAACGAAAAGAATATAGAATTTTCACAGAAGAATGAAGCTGTGCGTAAATTGTTTCATATAATGATAGTCGGATAGTCGGAAGAGGACAGATTCAAATATATAATTTTCAGGATTGTCATGATTAAAACTGCAAAAATCAACGTCGGTAAAAAAGCATGTAAAGATATCACGTCAAAAAACCACTTATGGAAAATATTTAAAACAATCGCAATATACTTATACGTACACATTATTTTTTACTATGAATTTCTGTCCCAAAAAGTTTCAAAACATGAAATAGCTAGAAGGACGGAAAAGTATTTTGGACAATTTTCATTTTCTAATAATTCCTTGAACGAATTCTTCAATTATTTTTGATTGATTTCAGTTTTTAAAATTTCAATTGCAGTTTAAAAGGTGATCAGTTATATCAATTCGCGTAGAACCTTATTTTGAATCTTTAGTTAGTTTCAAAAATAAAGATAATACAAGAATTATATGTATATATATTATTTTTTTTTGATATGGTGACTTTCTTAATTATGAAATGAAAATTATATCATTGAATAATATGCTGAAATAATTTGAAAAAAAAAATATTTCATTATAATTCCTAAAACAAATAAATATATATTTCTTTTCAGTTCAACATTTTTATTGCAATTAAAATTGTTATAGGAGTAAATTCAAAATTTATTCAATTCTTCAGAATGATAATGAATGATCTTTGACAATGAATGGTGAACCTTTGAAAAATAATGAACTTTCCTAGGATCGTTAATGAATCCCATAGAATAAATATACAAAATGAAATATTTCAAGCTACCACGAAATTTTAGATGATGATTCGTTAAGTTAAAAAAAAATTCAATTTTATAATATTTCTTGAAACTAATTTTAAGATTATTCACTGAATGAGTAGTTAGGAATTCATCCTGCAAAGAAAAATTGAAAGATATTTGTTGAAACTGTATGAAGAATAAAATTAAAATATTTATGGTGATTCATAGTTATCAGAAAAATATTAATGAAATGAAAAGAAAAAATATAATAAGTCAACTCACCTCACTGCTAACTTCCGCTTCTATTAGACTAGACATATTAAATATAGAATTTTAAACTATTACACAGAAACACCTCTGCACCGAAAGCTCAAAACATTATGATGGCTTTGAAAACATCTCTGAGTTTATATACTCTTTCTGAATTTACTTAATGACTTTACTTAATGACTCAACGAATTCATGCGCATGGAACTTCTTGTTTTGATATTTCATATTCTTCTTCTTTTTTATACTTATGTTTATATTTTAGTTATTATTATTTTAATGATATGATAAAAAAGTTATAATAATAGAATATTTATTTATCATTTCCATTAAAAAAAAACACAGTAGATAAACGAAAAAAATATAGAATTTTCACAGAAGGATGAACCTGTACGTAGGTTGTTTCATATAAATGTGCCATGGATCATAAAGAACAAAATTGTGTTATAAAAATTTGTTTTCAGCATTAGATCTCATATCAAAATCACCTACAGATGATAGTAAAAACATACTATTTCAAAAATTAAACAATAGGATTATTGAATTAGAGGATTGTAGATGAGGACAGATTCAAATATCCAAATTTCAGGATTATCATGAATAAAACTGCAAGAATCAATGTCAGTAAAAAAGCATGTAAAGAACTATGTACAGATATCACGTCAAAAAACCACTTATGGGAAATATTTAAAACAATCGCAATATACTTATATGTACACATTATTTTTTACTATGAATTTCGGTCCCAAAAAGTTTCAAAACATGAAATACCTAAAAGGGCGGAAAAGTATTTCGGATCATTTTCATTTTTCAATAATTCCTTGAACGAATTCTTCAATAATTTTTGATTGATCTCAGTTTTTGAAATTTTAATTGTAGTTTAAAAGGTGATCAGTGTATATTTATATCAATTTGCGTATGAACTCATTTTGAATCTTTAGTTAGTTTCGATATAGAAAGATAACACAAGAATGATATTTATATGGTAACTTCCTAAATTATAAAATAAAAATTATATCATTGAATAATATGCTGAAATAATTTGAAAAAAAAATATTTTTTTTATAATTCCTAAAACAAATATATGTACATTTCTCCTCAGTTTTACATTCTTATTGCAATTAAAATTGTTATTGGAGTAAATTCAAAATTTATTTAATTCCTCAAAAGATGATATTTGACAATGAAAAAAAAAATTCGAAAAATAATGAACTTTCCTAGGATCCGTTAATGAATTCCATAGAATAAATATACAAAAGGAAATATTTCTAGCTACCACGAACTTTTAGATGATGATTCGTTAGGTCTTTCCAAGAAAAAAATTTTCACGAACAAATGTCCGAAGTTTTAAATTTAGTATTCAGTATTCATTCTAATGAGGAAATCTTATATTTTGAATTCTATATATATATATATATATATATATATATAGAATATTTAGGTATATGAATATATATTATATAGGTACACAAATTACAATATTTTCAAGTATAAATTTTTATCTTTAATTGTTCCGAAGTTTGAATCCACTGAAAGTAAGATAAAGTATTTCGAAAAATTTCAATTTTATAATATTTCTTGAAACTAATTTTAAGATTATTCATTAAATTTTTTGTTTGATGTAATTCAGATGAAGTCACGAGCCACCGTGATTTTATCAATGGGTGTGTTTTCATATTTCATTTTTTTTGAAGCACTCGTGGTATAATTTATAAATACCGTTTTTTGAAATAAGTTGTTAAAAATCATCTAGTATTTTCAGTGTTCAGAATTCATTTTCATAAGAAAATTTTATGTTTCGAATTTTATAACTACATACACCTTGAATATATAGGTAACCAATATTTTTTACTATGACTTTCTATCTTCAATTTTTCCGTAGTTGAATCTTTACAAGTTAGGTAAAGTATATCGAAAAATTTCATTTTCAGTAATTCCTCCAACAAATTTTCAGATATTTTCATTAAACTTCTTGTTTTCTGATAAGGAATGGCAAATTTTCGAAAATATAAAATTTTCTAGAAATTTGTGGAGAAACATTTTAATTTTAATGACCTCACTAGAAAGCAATGCAATAGTCTTTCATTTAGTTCTTCCATAATTTAATGAGGGTAACAGAGTGTAAATAATGTTTTCCGTTATCTATTCAAGTAGTTAATGAGGATTTAATGTTTACCTGAATCTTTCTACTTTGACTTGCGGGACTAGGGCTGACAACCCTCCATCCCCTTCACAAAACAAAATACCAATTCAAAGAAAGTTGCCAATGGGAAGAACATTACGTTTTTAATGGATTTTCGTTTAAATTAACCAAATTATATGAAATAGATTTAGGAACAGCCAACGAAAAAATCCTGAATATGAATTCAAGATTTAGAAAAAGGAATTATCAAGAATTATCGATTCAAAATATAGTGCAAAATCAGTACTTTTTAAATATGATGTGCAGTAATTTCCAACATATCCACCGGGTGTCCCTAGTTATCGTATATAGGCAATATCTAACTTATTTGACAAGATAAAAAAAAAATTAAAAATTAATGATGTATAAAAAATGTTCTTACATTTGACAGCCCTGTGATAGCTACCCTTAATATTTCTTTTCAAATGACACCCCCTGTATATTGTCTGTGGAAATTGCGTGTTATTCTATTTGGAATACAACGATAGCACATACATGGTACTTTTTCATTAATAACAACAAAAACATTTTATGAAGTATGAATTGCAACCAAAATACCTACTATGCACACGAATCCCCGTAATTTTATCAATCGGTTTATTTTCATGTTTTTGCCAAATAAACACGTTTTCGTGGAAAAGAAAAAATTATCGATAAAATTTGAAGCACTCGTGGAATTACCTTTGATAATTTATAAATCACTACCGTTGTCTTGAAATCAATAGTTAGGATTGTTTTTACATAGGAAAATCTTATATTTTGAATTTTATAGGTATTTCTTAAATATTTAGGTATACAATATTTTTTATTGAAAATTTTTATTTTTTCCTATGTTTGAATCTGCTGAAAGTGAGGTGAAGTATTTCGAAAAATTTTAATTTTTAATAATTACGGAAAAAAAATTTCAGAAATTTTAATTCTTTTTTTCTTTTGAGCAATGCGAACTTTCAACAATATAATATTTCCTTCAGAAAAACATTTTAGTTGTAATGTCCAACTTACTTCCCTGTTTAAAAGTGAGATAACAATCTTTATCTTTCAGTTTTCTAAGAATTTTATGCTCGAATAATTACTACAGTTTTGTAAGCAGTTACTGAATAATTCGTCAACGTAAAATTGACTGAATGAATAAAAAAGAATTGATCAGGATGTTTTCAAAGTAAGGAATATATTAATTATATTTTCATGATCAGAAAATCAATACCTAACTACTATCGAACGGCATAAATAAGTTCTCTTCTGATTAAGACGTAATATCCCATAATTAACCATTCAGTTTCTGAAATTTTTTTTCCGTAATCATTAAAAATTAAAATTTTTCGAAATACCTTACCTCACTTTCAGCAGATTCAAACATCGGAAAAAATAAAAATTTTCAATAAAAAATATTGTATACCTAAATATTTATGAAATACCTATAAAATTCAAAATATAAGATTTTCCTATATAAAAAAATTCCTAACTACTGATTTCAAGACAACGGTAGTGATTTATAACTTATCAAAGGTAATTCCACGAGTGCTTCAAATTTCATCGATAATTTTTTTTTTCACGAAAACGTGTTTATTTGGCAAAAACATGAAAATAAACCGATTGATAAAATTACGGATATTCGTGTGCATAGTAGGTATTTTGGTTGCAATTCATACTTCATAAAATGTTTTTGTTGTTATTAATGAAAAAGTACCAAGTATGTGCTATCGTTGTATTCCAAATAGAATAACACGCAATTTTCACTAACAATATACAGGAGGTGCCATTTGAAAAGAAATATTAAGGGTAGCTATCACAGGGCTGTCAATTGTAAGAACATTTTTTATACATCATTGGGAAAGTACTTCGATGTTATCATAACAATTTTTTTATTTTTTTTTTATCTTGTCAAATAAGCTAGATATTGCCTTTATACGATAACTTGGGACACCCGGTAGATATGTTAGGAAATTAGTGCACATCATATTTAAAAAGTACTAATTTTCCATCATATTTTGAATCGAGAATTTTTGATAATTTCTTTTTCTAAATCTTGAATTCATATTCAGGATTTTTTCGTTGGCTGTTCCTAAATCTATTTCATATAATTTTGTTAATTTAAACGAAAATCCATTAGAGACGTAATATTTTTTTCCATTGGCAACTTTCTCTGAATTGATGGTATCTTGTTTTGTGGAGGGGATGGAGGGTTAGCAGCCCTAGTCCCGCTGGTCAAAGTAGGAATGATTCAGGTAAACATTAAATCCTCATTAACTACTTGAATAGATAACGAAAAACATTATTTACACCCTGTTACTCTCAGTGAATTATGAGAGAACTAAATTATGAAGACAATTGTATTGCTTTCTAGTGAGGTCATCATAATTTCAATGTTTCTCCACAAATTTCTAGAAAATTTTATATTTTCGAAAATTTGATATTCCTTATCAGAAAACAAGAAGTTTAATAAAAATATCTGAAGATTTTTTGCAGGAATTACTGAAAATGAAATTTTTCGATATACTTTACCTGACTTGTGCAGATTCAACTACGGAAAAATTGAAGATAGAAATTCATAGTAAAAAATATTGGTTTCCTATATATTCAAGGTCTATGTAGTTATAAAATTCGAAACATAAGATTTTCTCATGAAAATGAATTCTGAACACTGAAAATAAAAAATGATTCCTAACTACTTATTTTAAAAAACGGTATTTATAAATTATACCACGAGTGCTTCAAAAAAAAAATAAAATATGAAAACACACCCATTGATAAAATCACGGTGACTCGTGATTTCATCTAAATTTCATGAAACAAAAAATTTAATGAATAATCTTAAAATTAGTTTCGAGAAATATTATAAAATTAAATTTTTTCGAAATACTTCATCTTACTATTCGGTGGATTCAATCTTCGGAACAATGAAAAATAAAAATTTATAGTTAAAAATATTGTATAATTTGTGTACCTATGTAATATATAATATATATTCAGTATTCATTCTCATGATGAAATCTTATTTCAATAATTTCATATTTTCAATATATATAGAATATTTTGGTATATAAATATATATTATATATTTATATACCAAAATATTCTATATATATTGAAAATATGGAATTATTGAAATAAGATTTCATCATGAGAATGAATACTGAATACTTAATTTAAAACTTCGGAAATTTGTTCGTGAGAATTTTTTTCTTGAAAAGACTTAACGAATCATTATCTAAAATTTCGTGGTATCTAGAAATATTTCATTTTGTATATTTATTCTATGGGATTCATTAACGATCCTAGGAAAGTTCATTATTTTTCAAAGGTTCACCATTCATTGTCGAATATCATCTTCGGAATATTTGAATAAATTTTTAATTCACTCCTATAACAATTTTATTTGCAATAAAAATGTTAAACTGAAAAGACATATACATATATTTGTTTTAGGAATTATAAAAGAATTTTTTTTTTCAAATCATTTCAGCATATTATTCAATGATGTAATTTTTATTTCATAATTTAGAAAGTTACCAAACTAAAAAAAATAATATATATACATATATTTCTTGTGTTATCTTTCTATATTGGAACTAAAGATTCAAAATGAGTTCCTGATTGATTGATTTCAAAAACTGAAATCAATCAAAAATTTTTGAAGAATTCGTTCAAGGAATTAATAAAAAATGAAAATGATCCAGAATACTATTCCGTCCTTTTAGCTATTTCATGTATTGAAACATTTTGGGACCGAAATTCATAGTAAAAAATAATGTGTTCATATACAGTTCATACAGGAATTATTGACATCGAAGTAGGCCATGAACTTCTAGTCGGGGCTTTATTTCTGGTTACAAAAATATCACTAAAAATTGCTATGGTTCATCATAGAAATAACCAGTTTGAATTATTTTCATCATTTTTGTATCCGAAAGATCCTTAATTTTCGAAATTACGAAGGGACGCATACACTCATGATTTAATAAATTGAAATTCAGATTATATAACGTAAAAATATAGTGAAATGCTATCTCAATTCAAGGAAATCCAATGAAGAGATATCTATTCATTTAAGAGTCGCCCATTGAAGATCATTAAAATATGCATATTCCTTTTCACCAGAGGCTCTTCAAAAATTGTTGTTCTTGATGGATACTGGATACCAACCTGCTTGCAAAATTCTTATCAAATAACTCTTATGGATCATTTTAACTGTGGTGTCTAAACTGGTGAAGAAAACAGAAAAAACTGGTTGATAAATTTAAATAGTGTGGCTTAGTGAATGGAAGAGCCATATCATAAGACAGAAATAAAATTCAAAGAATCCATTTAGTATATGAAAAATTTTGACTCACAGTTGTACTGTAACTTTCAAAATTGGAACCAATTTATCAGCCAATGTGTAAATTACTTTCTAAAGTCACTATTTATTGAAACTGTTCATGACATGAATGATTGATTAAGCTTGTATGAAAAATATAGGTACTATTTGTACTCGAGTTTTCTGTTTTTTATTGAAATGCTTTTAAACTAGTTTCTATTAAATTACATAAATTATTTTGTCCATAACAGCTTTAACTCACTCACTAAAAGCATTTTTGCATGAAATTATTTTTAATTGGTGAATTTTAAAATTTTATTGCTTTCTTTTATTATCTTCAAGTGGGTAAGAGGTGAAGAAATTCTTGAAGTTACTCTTCTGAATATATTTTTCGATTAAATACTCAGTAAAAATTCTATAAAGCAATTGGAATTTATTAGATTTTTGGATTACTCATTGAAGAACAAAAAACAGATACAACAATACTTAATTTCAATATAGAATATAAATAAACTATAGATGCAATGCCAAGACTTCGTTAAGCAATCCAATTATAAAATAATTCTTCATAGATTTATATAATCCTCATGATCACCACTGTCAAAACAAAACATCCAGGTAAAAATCCAAATGTCCAGCATTCAAAATAGTAATCCTTCCACTTTTACCCTTGAATATACTTGAAAAACTTTTTGTTTTCTTTCTAGAGTCCACTGTTGAATAATGCTGCCATTTTCAAACAACCAAGTTTCCTCCAGATAATTGAATTTCACATTTTGTTGCAAATATTCTCTGTATTCACCATAAAATCGTACTCAACTTATTATATTTTTCTGTTCATCAATAAGAACTTTCCTTTTATTAACTGTTTTGAACTTTTACCAATTAAGTTTATGTAATGTTGACGTTGATTGATTAAAATCCAGATGCTTTTTGGTCAAATTTTATCCATATATTGGTTGCTTTTGGTAACAATCAAATCATTCAATGATTCTTTGAAGGTGAAATCGTATTGCACAGGTTTTCTTCCACTAATAATCCAGGTTGTAATGACTTGCCTTCTTCTTTTTTCAAACAGTACTGTGAGAAATACTCAAATAAACTAAACAATGTGTGTTTGAAATTGATACAACTTTTAATTTTCAAAATTTCTTCGATCAAAACCAATAACACAAACAAACTGGAAACTGAAATCTTCCAATGACATTTCCAATGCCAACCCGAAATCTGCAATTCAAAATGTTACTGATTAAGTACCAACTTAATTTCGATTTTCCAAAGCCACCCGGGATGTCAATAATTCCTGAATGGATTGTAAGTTGTTACATATTGTATCATAGCAACGGCAGTTGCGCATATGTGATATGTGCCGATGTGCAGTTTAGTTGTAACAGAGTTCAGTTGAATAATAAACGGATATAAGATAATGTGTATTAAGTTTCATTCCAAATTGAATGACACAATTTATATCAAGTTATATAAATATTTCAATTAAATATCGACAGATATTTAACAAGTGGCGACGAGGATATTGGAAATTGAAATTTACCGAGATTCTCGATAAATTAATCAAGAATGTCGACTTCAGATCAGCCATCGGAACATGTGGTCAGTCATTCACGTGAATTCGATGTTAATTCAAATGACTGTACAATTTTTCGTCCTCGATTGACGAATTATTTCGAGGCGAATAATATCAAAGATGTCTCTAGAAGAAGGGCTATATTTTTAAACTGCCTGTCGGGGGATTCCTATAGATTGATATTCAACCTATGTATCCCAAAGACGCCGGAAAAACTAGGTTATGAAGAACTAGTGAAGCTATTTGATGGACATTTCGGCGGGCAGAGAAGTATATTCGGTGAAAGAAGAAAATTTTATGAAGCACAAAGTGAACCCCATGAAACTATCAAAGATTGGGCAGCGAGAGTCAGATCTTTGGCCGTCCATTGTGATTTTGGAGAAGAACTTCAAATTTGTCTTCGTGATCGTTTCATAATGGGTCTAGCTAGTGGACAAATAAGGGATCGTCTGTTTGAATCAGACAATTTGTTGACATTCGCTGAAGCAGTCAAGATAGCGGAAAGCAGAGAAGCGGCATTAGGAAAATCCGGAAAATCACCGCCATTTTCGCTCAAGAAAGAAGCCCAGGACTTGTTTCAAGTACGCAGCCGTAGTCAGGTGAAACCAGCGAATCAGAAAGAAGCTTTATTTTACTCCAAATTAAGTACCTATTTGTGTTATCCGCGCTGACAGCAAAAATATTTTATATGGAAATATTAAGGTTCTCTCAGGATTCAATACGAAATGAAGTGATTGTTTAAGTTGATTTATTTGGCCATGTCTCTAATTTTACTAATTATATTTTTAATCCTTCAGTTCTTGAAAAATAATGTTTGAGCAACGGAAACAGATTTTAAGCTTTATGATTCCTGGAATCCGTTGAGATTCCATGAAATTTTTTCCTTACCTACTCTATATAAGGAAATATGAATCTCATAACGGACAAATAACTGACCGGGACAATTTAATAACTGACCGGGTCACAGGGACACAATGGTCCAAACCTAGTTAACCCCAATTCGGTATAAAAATCTGTCATCTTCCACTATGGTCGCTCCACGACTAATACATTCATTAAATCTCTAACATAAGGTATCTAAATATCTGACGTGAATATTTTCACCACGAATCGTTTTTCAAGTATTCTTGAACCACAGCTGTGATCTACTAGCCATGTCAACCTAGCTAGTAGCTTTACTCTATATTATCATGCATGAGGAAGGGTTAGCAAACTCGTATAATAAAGGAATAGAAGTATCATAGCTCAAAATGGGTGTTGAAAATTATGTACCATAAGCCCATTACCTACCCAAAAAAAATCTATACGAGTTGTCGAACATATTCAATGTGCATCAACTATACGCCGTGCACTTCTTATGTTTAGTATATCCAAAGTCACTTGAACTAGTCCATAAAAACGGTTGGCCATAGATGTCCTTTCGAAGTGGATACCGCGATCCGCTAAATATCGGGGTTTATTTGAAAGTATCGTTATGGCCCCAAAGGAATTTCTGGAAACTTGGACAAACCTTATACAATCGAAATATTCATGTTCCTCCAAGTGACTTTGGATATACTATATCAACTTAGCTACATGTACCTACAAAAACAGGACAAGATATGAAATCTCCAACATCCCTTTATTTATGCCAAGGAAAACTAATGGTTTGAAATCACTTACCTAACTGGAATCTTTACTCTATAATACAATTCAAAAGAACATCAAGAAAAGGAAGCCTTCATCATTCTGGTATACGTTCACAAACATAAACAAATGTGTGAAAATTAATCGAATCAAACATTGTAATTTTTGTTAGTTTTTTCTTCTTTATATTTATGTACACGCAATTCTTTTACAATTATTTTATATGCTTATTTTTGATACCTCATACTGTATATATTAATTGTTTGAAACATTATATGGTAATTTTTCTTTTGGGACAAATAAATATTATTATTATCATTAAAAAAACATCCCCGACTTTAACCCAAACGCGTAGGATAGAAAAATCTCCTCGGCGTCGGCTTCTCAGTCCCCGCTAAGAGGAATATTCACTCAATCCCAGATATTTGAAATATCAGAAGGGTAGAGCTCGGTCGTGTCCGGTCCTTGGGGTCTCCCTGGTTCTCGTCGAACTTCTGGTCCTCTTACACGCGATCTAGCCGATCCTTGGATCTTTCCGTCGCCTCCTAGTCATTGCAATACCTAAATAAAGAACAGCTTTTTGCATTATATTACAAATATACTCACTAAGTCCAAATTGCTTGATATTTCTCTTGAGATTTTTAGGTACTATTTTAGTTGTTGAGATGATAATTGGAATAGTCCTTGTTGATATCACTCCCCACTGCCGCTTTATCTGAAATTCGAGGTCCCTATATTTTGAAATTTTTTCGACCTCGTTTTGACGCATGATGTTGTTGTTATTTGGTATTGTTACGTCGATGAGTATTGCTGTCTTTTGATGTTTATCAACTAGTAGTATATCTGGTCTGTTGTGAGGGGTTGTTTTATCAGTCAAAACTGTACGATCCCAATATAGTTCTTAGCGTTCGTTTTCCAGGATGGTCTCCGGTTGGTACTTGAAGTATGGAACTTTTTCAGAATGAATTAGTTTTAATATTGTTGCCAATTCTTGGTGTAGTATTTTTCCTACTGCATCGAGTCTCTCTTTATATTCATTTCCTGCAGACATTTGACATCCTCCCGTGATATGTTGGATTGTCTCATTCGTTGGACACCCATATCGGCATGTATAATAATCAGTAATAGTTCGATCCTTAATGATATGCTTTCAGTAATTCCTCGTTGAGATCACTTGCTCTTGGATGGCTAAAAGAAAACCTTCCGTTTCGGGATACATCACACCTGATGTGAGCGAATAATTCGACGCTTCAATGTCGACATGATTCTGGTTCGCCTCGTTGAAATGTCTTCTATGCAGGGGCTTCTCTCTCCTTCTTTGCAGTTTTTCTTGGTTTGTTTGGTGGTTGTATGAAAAGTGCTCTTTGTGAAGTTGAAAAGGTGTAGATTCGTCTGCTTTACACAGTATTTTGTAGATGTCTGATCTACTTGCTTGATCTCTTAGAGATAACGGATGTTAACGATATATTCATTCTTATCTTTAGCCTTCATATTCCTCTATAATATCAACTCAAATTTATTCTCGAGCGCCCATTCGGAAATTATAAAAATCACAAAAATATCTTTGGCCGGCATGAAATTCTTCAATTCCATTCTAGAATTGGGCCCTAGATGTAGCATATGTGAACAAAAAATTGATCCTTGCTAGATCTTTCATTTCTCCATGAGATGAACCTAATTTCATTACGTTCTCGCTTCCAGAAATTAAATCAAAAAAACGAAAATGTGTTTGACTGTGGTGGAAGGAATAATGGAGTTGGCCCGCCGGGAGTTAACTTTACCAGGGTCTACTCAACGAGTTTTAACAAGTACAGATCATCCAAAATTAATTTCTCAGGACCGCCATCAACTCGCCCTGGTTTGTTCACAAAAGCCAACTTTATAGAAAGATGAACATATCACCTTTGAAGATTTTTTCTTCATGAAATCGAAGTCATAACTCTTGTGAATACGGAAAAGCAGCCTAACCGCTTAGTCAGGGAATCCATCGACAACAACGAATCTTCCACCAGAAATAAGCGTCCAAAGCTCCAAATCAAATCCTTCGATGAATGACAGTGAATGTACCTACAACTAATTTAAAAACTAGCTTATAAGCATTATTTTATTCTCAAAAGAAGGCATAGTATTTTAATTTATATAGAAAGGTGGTCACATAAACAAATTCTGAGATTATGAAACCGTTTTGCAGGAGGCCCCAAGCCTATCATAAAAAATGTTTTTCATTCAAAAGCTAGGATGAAAATTTTTCAGTTTGGTTCGAAATTTTCATCAGTAATTTAGTGATTTCTAACTTTTTTCGGCAGAAAACTCGCAAATTACAGTAATTAGGGAAAATAAGATCAATCCTTCAATCTCTAGAACAAAACAATATAGTGATGGTCAAATTTATAAAATGATTAATTTTTTCTCTAAGAGTTCTACTTCATTATATTGTAAGTTACAAATATTCTTTCAGTAAACATGCATTTTCTGAATTGATTACTCATGCCGCTATTTTTTGCTTTTGTTCAATCCAATAATGAATAAAACAACACGAGAGATAAATTACAGGCTATGAATTATTCATCATTAGGAAAGTTTGGAAAATTCCTACATACCTAATTGGAGTAAGTAATAACCTAAAAACTTTTCAAATGATCTTATCGGACAAGGCATAGGTATATGTGTTAGAATTTACGAAATGAAATATCGATCCTTCGTCCCGACGAAACTCTGAATTTCCCACGCTTACTTTCACTTACATAATGTCTTTCCTTTTGATTTCAATGGTAATTACTGAGCTCATTGTTTCTTGTTACCTTCATTCAATTGGAGTAGTGCACAACGACAGAAAAAAATTGTTATTGCTGAGGTTGAAAGAAGCAGCTGAAACTGACACCAGTATTATTTTCAAATTTTGTGTCTTCGTGGATATAGAGGAAATGCAGATTTCTCCAAAGGAACAAAAAATACTCAATCCTTTGTCCATTGTCCAGGCCATGTTGTTGAAACCATGAATAATATAACAGTATACCCCACTTACTTTTTTTTCGTACTCAATTCTTTTGAAGATGTTCACCAGAAAGTGGGTTTCATATCAAGTTTATCTTTTTTTAATACAAGGATACCATCGTTTTTCATATTGAACTTCGATGTAGAAATAGTCGACGTTCAAAATTTCATGAAACAAGTATGGAAAAAATATTCGTTGCTGTGTTTAGGTGTGTTCTTTTACAAGCCAGATGTTCAATTGAGTACATATCAACCTTTTAAAAGAATTGTAGTAAATCTAACTGATATAGAGGAATTCAAAGATTATTTCATGAGTCATGAATATGCTAACCTTAACGGAAAAGTATTCGACTTGGCAGTTTTTAACAATCCTCCAAGAAATATAAAGAAGGGAAGTAAGTTGTCTGGAGAAGATCCAAAATTTTGGATAGACCTAATCCATAGTTTGAACGCATCGTGGAACTTAATTCAGATTAAAAATTTCAGTTATGAGGATGCCATTCACGTCGTTGGAGATGGAGAAGCTGATTTTTGTCCATATCGATATTTTCCTACCGAAAATTATCCGAACATCGAATATTTGACTCCATTTGCTATTGATTATTTAGTAGAAATTGTTCCAAATTCCCAGAAACTTCCTCAGTACTCAAGAGTTCTGAATGATTCGAATCCAACTTTCTGGGTTCTAACTTTAGCATCTTTCATTTTACCATCACTTGTTATATCAATTGCAGGTAAATTTTTTAATAAGCAAACTGAGCAAGTCACTTTATGTGTATTTGGTATTTGTTTGAACCAACCTGTTAAAAGACTTGCATCATATCAAGTGATTCAAATATTTTTGATGAATTTGTGGCAATTCAGTTGCTTGATCATTTCAGCAACGTTCCAAGCTTCATTGCTAGATTCTCTTCTCATTTCTAAGTATGATCTACAAATAGATAAAATATAAGATCTCATTAAATCCAACCTTACTACTTATGTTCCTTCAGATATGAAGGGTCTTGTGAAAAGTGCCATCCCACGGTTAGCTAATCAACTTGTATCTGCTTCTGATGAAGAAATGAGTGAAATATTGATGAGTTTCCGGAATAATTGTGCTGTTATATTGCCTTATCAACAAGCTCACACGATGGTTAATATGTTTAGAGGAGTACGCAAATCACATATAATGAAACAAAACCTTGTACCTGGATTTTCCACATATTTTTTCAAAAAAAACTCGCCCTACATAAGTATTTTCCACGAAATGATTGCGAGACACCTTCAATATGGTATAACATCATTTTCTTTCGAATATTGGAGGAATGAGATAAATAAAAAAGAAACGTCCGAAAATCTTTCATTTAGTCATCTGAGAGTAATATTTATCGCCATTTCATTAGGTTGGATTCTATCATTATTTTTATTCATATTAGAAAAAAGTATTGATTCCATTTGTACAGTATGAAGTTCCAATGTGAGAAAGAGTTGAATTATTTCGCAAATGATTGATGTCCATCTCTTCAGGAAAGAATAGATATCTCCACTACGATAATGCGTAATATTCAATTTTAACCACCCAAAAAAGTTTGTTAAGTTTCTGTTTTTTAAAACCCAATCCAGAAAGCTATATAGGTCATAGTTTGAAACATTCTTGAAGGAACATTTGTACTAATATTCTACCAGATTCATGCGAAAGCATCAGCAACGGAGCTGTAGAAATCAAATACTATTGCTGAAGGGTACCTGAGAAACACCAAAAAACAAAATGAAAATGTTTCAATTAAAATTCTTCGACCGTTCGCACCTTGAGTTCCACTCTGTTTTTAATGCGTAATAATATAATCAGTATATTTTCATTTGAAGTTTTTATGTTGAAATAAAAGATGTATCCATATATGTATAGCTATAATAATATTATGCATTTGAATGTGTGTTTATTTTGTTTATTACCTATTTACCACAAGCTGATTGACATGAAATTCTGCACAAAGATCATTTATAATTAAAAAATTTACATGACAGGGGAGAGTAGGTGGTTGATCATTCAAAAATTATTTCCTATATGAGAATTATATAAATATATGCTCCATCTGATCCGCCGAGTAATCTCCAGTTCGTAGGTATGAGGCTTGGTTCAAGCCGAAGGTGGACATTTCGAACAATTTCTATTGTTTATTGTTGGGGAAGATTGATATGAGGTCAAAAGTTGAAAAATGAAACTCCAACAAGAAAATATTTTTTCAAATTTTAGTAACTTTTGAACGAAAAAGGATCAGAAGTATCTTCATGAAAAAAAAAAAGTCAGAATGAGTGCAGCTATCATTAATTTGTCATAGATCTTGTAGAACAAGCTCATGGAACTTATTCCATAAAATCCCAAAAATATTGAAGCCTCATAATCTAGAACTAATTCACGAACCTAAAAATCAAATAAAGGTAATTTTTGGCGAATTGAGAGCGTCAACTCCAAAGTCCAAGAAGTCTCAATCAGTTTACAACATTCCGCGCAAAGTCTGTGAGAAACAATATACCGGACAAACATAACAAAAATTACACAATAGACTGAAAGATCACAAAATTTCATTAAAATACAAAACGGCGCATAAAAATCATAAAAAAACAGAGAAAATTAATTCGACTACGAAGAGACAAAATACGGATAATAGAACCTAACAGACTGTCTTGGTAGTACAGTGGACTGAAAAGTCGACTTTTGTGCCGAAAGTACCGGGTTCGAATCCTGGCTAGGTCATGGATGTTGTACATGTCTGGTGATGGTAAGGTTAGAGGCTAATGATCGTAGCAGTCGATGACTTCAATAAAATTGAAAAAAAATAGAATCATTTTTCCTATTTGCCAGTTACAAGTCCTTTCTTCAGAGCAGAATATTCAAATTCACAAATCGTCAAAAGTCTTGCCAAACTTTTCCTCCCTATCCACTCTCAACTTGTTGAAAGTAACAAGACAATTTTTTGTGTGTGGAATGGTATTACTCAGATGAAAACAATAAATTAGAAAAAATGCTTTTTGTACGGTGGAATACAGGTATATTCGAAGTTAATCAGTGTTCAGCTAGTAACGAAAGTTTTAGTATTGAGAAAATCCGTGGAAAATGCTAGGACATTTCTCAGTTAAACCGGGCACGAGTAGTAGACCTACATCAAAAAGCTTTGTTGAACCACCAGATTGCGCAACGTATGGATATTCCACGGACTCCAGTATGGCGCATAGTGTGAAGTTAAGTGCTTCAAGTGATTTCCTAAGTGTCATTGTGCACTCATCCCAAACAATGAGCTTGCATTGCATCAACAATTTTCCCATTGCACTGGATCGGGAAATATTGCATGTTGGAGTATCAATTGTGTTTAAATTGAGTGGCAACTCAAGCGCAGAATGTGCAGTACGACCGCCATCTAGAAGAGTCGCCGCAATTCCAGATGATGCTAACGCCAAAGCTATGTCACATCTTGATCGAATAGTGGCCAAAATCAATGAAATGACAAATGTTTTCCCTGTTCCTCCAGGTGCGTCCAGGAAGAATAGACCACCAGTATTATTTTCCACCGCTTGCATTAATGTTTCGTACACTTGTTTTTGCTGTCCATTCAGCAACGGCACATTATTTCGAACGAATTCCTGCAAACATTGTATTGCAGCTCTCGGTTAAATTCTTGGTTGAATGCATCGTGCATCGATCGATTTGGCGCAATCATTCCTACTCCAATCAGTAGCTTGTTTGCAATAATCAAGCATTGATCCTCAATCACAATCAATCCTGCATTGTGGATTTCATCGGTTATTTGGATGTCAGGATTATTCGTTTGAATGCGCAAGCGATGCAAGATATCTTCACATATGTCGTCTTTGTATTTGTTCCATAACTGAATTGGTTGTGAAGGAAAGCATGTGGTGATGATAATTGCGAACAGCGTTCGTATTTGGTACGCATTCGATGAAACAACTGAATCCGCAAGTGTTAAATCCCAATGAGAATCGTTCTCCAGCCAACCCAATAGTGGACATGCTTTTCGATATGATTTTATTGCTTGGTTATCATCCATTGTTATTTAATAAATAAGAAAATATTGGGAATATTGGACACAATTTTATTCTATTGTTTAATTTGTAACAACGCAGACGTTTCGAAACAGTTCGTTTCTTTTTCAAGGCTAGTTACGACAAACAATATTGTACGCTTATTGAAATCATTAAGATAATTCTCAAGGAATCGAAATTCTTTCACACTGCAGATAATGTTTGGCATTGGTGGCCATTCACAGTTTTCAAATGCGCAAATGATTTTGGTCCACGTACATTTACCAACAGCAGTCGCAAATAAACCAAGGTTTATAGCAAAGAAAATTCAGGAAAAATTTCAACAGAAGAGCGGGAAAATCATTCTTCACATACAGCGCCATCTCTTGATTTGCATGTACTACAAACCAATATTTTAAGTAGATGGCGCCGGTGCGTGATACATTGTTTGACAGCTACTCATGTATGTGAAAATGATTTTCCCGCTTTTCTGTTGAAATTTTTCCTGAATTTTCTTTGCTTCAAACCTCACGGAGCCCGAGACCTTTCCAACGAATGCAAAACCGTGGAAATCGGTTCGTGCGTTCTGGAGTAATAAATAAAAAATAAATAAATAAATAATCATCTTTATTCCCTATCATCTTCACATATCTAAAAAATGAAATGGAATAGTGTCAAAACAACAAAATTATATTCTGTTCACAAATTAGAAATATATTCATCCAAAGAGTATGGCTCCAAGTCAAGGAGATATCCGAATAAGCTCTTCTTAAATATAGTTATATTTGACATTGCTTTCATCTTCCTTGGAAGAGAATTATATAATTTCAAACATCTATATTCTGCCTGCTTATTTTGAATGCTGGATATTTGGATTTTTACCTGGATGTTTTGTTTTGACAGTGATTATCATGAGGATTATAAAAATATATGAAGGGAGAATTATTTTATAATTGGGTTGCTAAATTAATACCTTTTCAGCAGATAATTGGAATAATATGTTCACAGCTCAAATGATGAATTTCAAAAATTCATGGAGCATGACCGTTATATTATATTAAGCTATATGAAAAAGATCTGTAAATAAAGCTTGGCATTGCATCTATATTTTATTTTTATTTTATTTTGAAATTAAGTATTGTTATATGTTTTTTTTTCTTGAATGAGTAATCCAAAAATCTAATAAATTCGACTTGTTTTATAGAATTTTTACTGAGTGTTTAATCGAAAAATATATTCAGAAGAGTGAATTTAAGAATTTCTCCACCTCTTAACCATTTAAAGATAATAACAGAACGCAATGAAATTTTAAAATTCACAAATTAAAAATAATTTCATGCAAAAATGCTTTTAGTGGGTGAGTCAAAGCTGTTACAAATAGTATCTATATTTTTCATACAAGTTTAATCAATCATTCATGTCATGAACATTTGCAATAGTGACTTTAGAATAGTTATTTATAATACAAGTGCAGAAGGCATTGATATTCTTCCACGAGTTCAAAATTCAAAAACGAGCCACGAAGTGGCAAGTTTTGGAATGAACGAGTGGTAGAATGAGACTTCTGAACGAGTATTATACATTATTTTCTCTAATTCATTGCATTTTCATTGAAATTAATGAAATATTTCCATAAATATAATTTAGTGATTTTAGCATTGAAAAATGTTGGTTGGCAGAACTGATTTCTTCAAGTCAAATTGATGAATTGACAGATAAAGCCGTGGCGGAAGTACCAACATAAAATAATAAAATATAACCATGAAAACTGTGCGTTTCTGATATATTCCCGCACGATTTTGTTCTACAAGATGTGGAAGAATGAACGGAATAACCACAGAATTAGAGAAACTAATTTACACATCGGCTGATAAATTGGTTCCAATTTTGAAAGTTACAGTACAACTGTGATGTCAAAATTCTTCATATACTGAATGAATTCTTTAAATTCTATTTCTGTCTTATTATGATATAGCTCTTCCATTCACTAAGCTACACTATTTAAATTTATCAACCAGTTTTTTCTGTTTTCTTCACCAGTTTAGACACCACAGTTAAAATGATCCATAAGAATTATATGGTGAGAATTATGCAAGCAGGTTGGTATCCAGTATCCATCAAGAATGCAACAATTTTTGAAGAGCCTCTGGTGAAAAGGAATATGCATATTTTAATGATCTTTCATGGGTGACTCTCAAATGAATAGATATCTATTCATTGGATTTCCTTGAAATGATACAGCATTTCACTATATTTTCACGTTATATAATCTGAATTCCAATTTATGAAATCATGACTGTATGCGTCCCTTCGTAATAATCGTAATTTCGAAAATTCAGGATCTTTCGGATAGAAAAATGATGAAAATAATTTAAACTGGTTATTTCTATGATGAACCATAGCAATTTTTAGTGATATTTTTGTAACCAGAAATAAAGCCGCGACTAGACGTTCATGACCTACTTCGATGTCAATAATTCCTGAATGGACTGTAGAATGGCACTGACGTGAAGTCAGGGATCTTTGCGCATTTGTGGCTAGTTGTACCGTTTGCCTAAACATTGATTAAAAATTGAAACTTTGACTACTTTCTAATTTCTCTTGCACAATCTTTCAAAGGACGTTTTACATGGCATAATCACTTTTTACACTGAACAGGCAAATTCAGAGGTTTATGTTCCCGATTAGTTTTGAGTAGGGATGGATCTGCGCATCTCAAAACGTGTATGATTAATAAAAATAACCATATACATTATTTTTCTATGGACATAACCTGATCGTGTCATATTATGTGTTTGTGTTTGATTTTGTTAGAAAATTCAAAATATTCAGATTCATATCATGAGTTATCATTTAATGATTATTTATAATAATAATAATAATATGCCAAAACTTTGGTCAAAACTGAACGGCTTATGAGTTAATGGGATTTTTATGAAAAAGAGTGGTAACGACTAGGAATTACAATTTTTTAATATTTCAGCAGATTATTTTTTTTCGAAAAAACTGTCTCAATTCTTGATCAAATGGACAAATTATGGTCCCGAGGTGTTTCTTGTAATGGATATTGAAATGACCGAGAAATTGAGCGATAAAATACGTCCGAAGCCAGCGCCCAAGAAGAAGAGGGTTAGATTTATGACAGTTTCGAATGTTGTTCGGTGTTGTTCTTTCGAAAAGAAATCTGAAATGGTTGATTTTTTCTATGAACAAAGACTGGAAGTGATCTTCATAATTCTGTGTCGAATGTCAATGGTAAATGTCAATTGCCATGAACATAGAATAGCAATGACGTGAAGTCGGCGAGCTTTGCGCATTTGCACCTCTTGAAAATGGTTACAATTGATACAATTGCACAACAATATCAACCTAATACAGGGTGATTCACTGCGATAACCCATTAGACGTTTATGGAAAAATAACCCCAATTTCGTGCTGAAAATTCGAAAGTTGGGGTTTCAGAGTTTGATCTTTTAGAAATTGATTCCTCGAATATCCCTTGGTGAAACATAATTTCAATATTAAAAAAAGGAACTGAATGAAACACTTGACTATAAGTTTCACAATTTTGAAACGTATAATAATAAATAATGTTTTTTTTAATATAGAATGATCTTTTTCTCTAAAATATTTTTAGATCTCTACAAATTTTGGATGGGTATACTGGAAACAGACAATTAATTTCCTATTTCAAATGGTACATCCAGAATATTATTGCATCATTAGGTAAAGCTCATTTGATGACAATTTCATTAATATGCTATAACTGTTAAAACTGGACGGCTCATGAGTTAATGTGATTTTTATGAAAGAATATGTGAAATGAGGACTCATATTTTTTTAATATTCCTTTCAATTCCTTTTTCAATTTTTGATCCTGCCAGAATGTAGTATGATAAGACTGTTTGCGGTTTAGACCGAAAACGTAGACTGGGGGAAATCCATATTTTTTTATTAATAAAGCACTTATTTGGAAGTTATTCATTCACAACTGATACAGCAGATTTATATTTGATATATTCATTAATAGTTAAATTATGCATTCAAAAATGTTTATTAATACAGAATGAAATATTTGTTTACCAGGTATGTTTAATATATTTCGGTGATAAATAATTTATATCAACTTACTTTATCTTCACAAATAACAAATTCTTTATCAAAAAATTTTCAACTGGTAGTTAACGAACATTTGCTATTTATGAATGAACTCTTACAAAAGACTTCTATAATGTACCTATAAATATGGGATTAATTAATAATTAACAAACTAACATAATTCTAGCGATCCAATCTGTGGAAAAGTTTAAGGGTATATCCCTCAAAGAGAAGCGCATCTCCTTGAAGGAAATGGCCTTGAACTTTTCCTTCAAAGCACCGGGACGAGGACAATAAAAATTAACGGAATGCGCCTCAATTAACATAACGTTCAAAAATGCTGACCGTTTCAAAGATATTGAGTTTTTCGAAATTTTTTGAAAGGACACCTTATAAATGAATATTTTTCATTTACTTCAAAATATAATTTATTTTGTGTCTATTTTATAATTGTAATCTAATCATATATAGGGTGTCCCATTTAAAAAACCTAAACTTTTTCTCTTTATCTCTTGAAAGAAAATTAATTTCTAATTGAATGGGACCACCCTATATATGACTGGATTACAATTATACCATTAACACAAAATGAATTAAATCTCGAAATATATGAAAAATAGGCAATATCTAGCTTATTCGAAAAGATAATAAAAAAAATTGATGTGAATAACATCAAAGTACCTTCCGAATGATGTATAAAAAGGTTTCTACATTTGACAGCCTTGTGGTAGCTACCCCTCACTTTTTATTTTCTCAAATGACACCCCCTTTATATTGTTAGTGAAAATTGCGTGTCTATTTGGAATACAACATTACAACGACAGCACATACTTTGTATTTTTTTAGTGATAACAACAAAAACAATAATATTTTGTGACGTCTTTTACGTTATAAAAATGAAATGCTTTCACCCATGTTTGTAAAAACTTCAAATATGGGAAGTAGATAAATTTTTTGTTTCAAGGAACCGAATAATAATATGAATATCAAAAAATTGACAAATTCGTGTCTGTTCCCACACAATAATCAATATATATGATATTGGTTAATTTCTGCCTTGGAATGAAATTTCAATTCTAAAAAAGGAAAAACTAATAACCAATCAAAAGAATATTCAAAATGACTAAAACTGTACTTATTGAGTAAACGGTTAACAAATTGAGTAACTAAATTAACATTAAATTAGACTCAACGAACTTTGATGAGATGATAAATAATTTGGAACACTTGCTTTAAATAATAACCAATAATCCATAACATTGTGTTCGAAATTATGAAGAATGACATAAGCAATAGAGGAAAAATAATCATTTGCAGTTGTTAATATACAAAAATTTATTTCAATTTATTCCAAATATTGTATAAAGAATTGAATAGACTTGACCAATCCTTATTCAGAAGCAAATTCTAGAGGTTTTAGGCATGTACATTAGTAAATGGTGGAACATCCAAAATGTTACCAAATCGAGGCCTATGCCATTGAATAGATGGTATCCCAGACAATCGAAACTATTAGCGTACACCAGATTAATATTATAAGCACAGACCTTTAACTGTAGTAAAAGAGAAATTCAATATATTCTGAGTTCTCATGTCTAATATCCAGGATAATTAAATTTAAAGAAATCCAATCTGACCTTGGACAGAACTTTTTTTTGAGTAATTGAAAGCATTATTCAACTAAGTTTTGATTTTCAAGTGAGTTAGAGGACCAATAGAAAAAAGAAATTTTATAGTAATCAGAGACGAGAATTCTCCAAAAAAATTGTTCTGACCCAGGAAAAGGAATAATAGGTTATAAAACGGAAATTAATGAGTGTTTTGTTTTGGGTCATTATAGATATAGGTTGATTCAGAGTTCATGACTGGTATGATTTTTGTGAAACAAAAAAAAATTACATGATTCGAGTGCATGAGTTACGATCTTCCAAAATATCCTCATTTATCTAGGTTACAGAAGTAGGAGAACGTAGCGCCGCTGAACACAGGGGAAAATTATAAAGTTTGGTCAAGTTTTTTTTTATTACATTGAGCGAAATTCACCTGATTTCAAGAGCAAAGAAAAAGGAATAAAGAGTCCAAAGTCCTGAAATAGCTAATACTGTTTATGGTTTATTGGAATTTTCACGAAGACGATCTTTTTTTCCTTCTGAGATCGTAGTTCTTGCAAAAATTTAATTTAAGTTTTAGGAAAAGAAATTTCTTCAAAAAAAACAAACAAAATTTTACATTCATACAAAGTCCGTTTATTAAAATATAATATTTATTTTTTATATACATATATATATATATAACATTGTATAGTCAATTTATCATATTCTCCCGAAATTCAATACATAGTATTACTTATGAAACAACAGAAAAATATTACAATGTTCAGCATCCTTAACTCTAATCTGTACAAATTATCAACTATATCAATGAATTTTTACACTTCAAACCGTATCACTTCTTCGATAAAATAATAGATAAGGAACTCTATCTCCTTGACGTTTAAGAACATCTTCTTCCGTAACTCTGTTTATTTTAGAGTCATCAAACCTCAACCATGTATTATACCCCGAATGGAAAGTATCTGCTATATAATGCCCATAGCTGGCCTCCTTTCCTACATGGTATACTACGGAAATCAATTTGTATTGTCTCTCCGCTGAAGTATTCGTCCTTCCAGATAATATTTTAGAATCAATCTGCAGATTGATGGGAAATTCTATAGTCTTCATTATTTTAGTGCAGCCATTCATTCTGTATTCGAAGCATTTCAAATGTAATACTAAAACTACAGGCAACTTCTCTATCATCACTTGCTGCCATGCTTCAACCGTTTCTTTCGTTTTCGATGATGTCAGACCCTCTAGTTTGTTCTTGGTTGTAAGGCCTTCTAATGCTTCAGCTATGTTATTTGCTTTCTTAATATTTAATGGCAATGTTAGGAATGGTTCAATATTTTCTGAAGTTTCGTCTCCGGTTTTATGGATTCTTGAACAGAGAAGTCCTCCGAATATATCACTAATCGGTGTCTTGTCCATTTGTATTTCTCTTGTTACATTCTCTTTGTTCTTAGGACCCATAACTTTCCAATCATCCACATCTATTTTCACTTCTTTTTTAGCTGCTTGAATATTTTCGTCATGGCTAATCAATTTCATTATTTCCATCATTTCATCATTGAGCCCATTCAACAGAAGGCCTAAGAATTCCTCGGCATCTTCTTGTCGGCCTTCAACAAGGAAAGAATCGCTACGTGTTCCGTTTAGCATCGTATAAAACGATGAGGCCTCAAACGAATTGCCATTATCTATATTGACGAAAGTTTGCTTCTTGTTCTTCTTTTTTGAACGTGACTTGCGTCTAACATTGGGCAGATTATCGAAGTTATTCATAAATTTACACCTGGAATAATTGAATAATTAAAATACATATATAAAATTGTTATTCAATCAAAGTTGCAAATTATATTAAGTTATACTTACATATTTTCAATCATTGTTATTGATTTCAGTGCATTATTGTGAGTGAAGTTCTCTGATAGCCGTTTGAGAAGGTTACAAAGTGGTGGGCAAGCAAGTAAGGCTTGTAATATTGAGTTTATATAACAAAAGTTACTTTTGTTTCGTAAACCCCTGGGTTTAAAACTGGTTTGGGTCCCATCAATTTTATAGTTCTTGAGAAATTCTGAAAATTAAAAAATATTACTAACCATGATAGAAACTTGAATTTTTACTGATATTTGTAGGTGAAAACCAAAGCATTCCACTTTTCATCAAGTAAAATGGGTTCAACTAAGTAAAATAATTATCTACTGTAGTTGTAAGCAAATTGTTAGTTGAAAGTAAGATAAATATAGAAAAAAGATATTCTTTTGAACTCACCTCCTAACATATGAGTGGCTGAATCTATTTTTGTGACTACTTCTGTATGTTTTAAAGATGTTACATGTGAATCATTAATTTTATTGTCTATTTTCTCATTCGATATTGTTTTAACATCTTTATCAAATAGACTAGCCCATGATTTTTTCCATACATTTACTGTGGGTTCCTCAATTTTAGATTCATTTTTATTCGAGATGCTACTTCCAATTTTTTCAATTGTCTCATTGGAAATTGTATCATTTTTAATTATCTCTGTATTATCTCTTGCAATAATTTCAACTGTTTTTAAAGCTGAACTAGGGGGAGTTGAAGGTTTCGAATGTTTTCCTGTCATCTCATTCTGGATAATAGGTTTTGTAATTGATAATCCATTGTAATTGATTACAGATTTTCTACACTCATTTTCTGAAAAAGTTGTAATTAGTTGATTCATTATTATATTACATATTCATATTGACCATGAATAATTCTTTTAAGATCTCTATACTTACTTGCAGAAAATTTTTGTTTAACTCTACAGGGTAATTTGAATTCACTAGAATTGGTAAATAATATAGAATTTATTCGGACCTCTTCTTCTTCTAACGCAGTGAACTCTGAGAATTGTAGATTCTGAAAAAAAAATTACAATATAATAGTGGAAATCATTTTGGAAATTACAATATTTCTGTATATAGTATATCCAAAGTCACTTGAACTAGTCTATAAAAACGCTTGGCCAGAGATAATTGCAAAACAGTCATAAACCATAGGAGCACACTTTTCAAACCCTTGAGTTGAAAATAATATTTTTGCGTATGTATGGGACTCAGATGTCGATTCTTTCAGAAAATTTGTGACGTGAGTAGCTTTTGCTGTTACATCCAAAATTATACTATCTTATTCTACGGTATTATAATTTGATAATTCTTTATTCTCATTAACATCAAAGTACCTTCCAAATGATGTATAAAAAAGGTTCCTACATTTGACAACCTTGTGGTAGCTACCCCTCACTTTTTATTTTCTCAAATGACACCCCCTTTATATTGTTAGTGAAAATTGCGTGTCTATTTGGAATACAACATCACAACGACAGCACATACTTTGTATTTTTTTAGTGATAACAACAAAAACAATAATATTTTGTGGCGTCTTTTACGTTATAAAAATGAAATGCTTCCACCCATGTTTGTAAAAACTTCAAATATGGGAAGTAGATAAATTGTTTGTTTCAAAAAACCTAATAATAATATAAATATCAAAAAATTGACAAATTCGTGTCTATTCCCACACAATAATCAATATTTATGATATTGGTTAATTTCTGTCTAGGAATGAAATTTCAATTCTTAAAAAGGAAAAACTAATAACCAATAAAAGAATATTCAAAATGACTAAAACTGTACTTATTGAGTAAAAGGTTAACAAATTGAGTAACTTAATTAACATTAAATTAGACTCAATGAACTTTGATGAGATAATAAATAATTTGGAACACTTGCTTTAAATAATAACCAAAAAATGAAAAAAAAATTATATATATCCTATAATTTATCTGCAAAATGGAGACTTACGACCGCAGGACTGTTCATATGTAAGCTCCCAAAAGTTCACCTAAAATGAAAAAAAGATTCCAGCACTGAGCATTGTATACATTGCATAGTAGGTATTTCAGTTGCAACTAATACTTCACAAAATTTTAATGTTTTTGTTGTCATTAATAAAAAATACCGAGTATGTGCTATAGTTGTTTTCCAAATAGAACGACACGCAATTTTCACTTACAATATACAGGGAGTGTCATTTGAAAAATAGAAGTAAAGGTAGCTACCACATGGCTGTCAAATAGGACACGTAGTAATTTCAGAATTAATATTGATAAAGATGAAATAGAGAGGGTTACTAAAATGAAATACTTAGGATTGATTTTAGACGAGAATTTGAAGTTTCAGTTTCACGTGGATTATATCGCAAATAAAATGTCCAAAAAGGTTGGTTTCATATTTAGAATAAGGGGTAAAATTGATATGAATACGTCACTGATGTTGTTTAGATCATTGGTACTTCCTCATGTAGATTATTGCTCGTCAGTTATGTTTAATTTGAATAAAGGTAGCATCGATTAGTTACAAAAACTACAAAATAGAGGTATGATAATTATTTTGAAATGTAATAAAAGAACTCAAAATAGAGGTATGATAATTATTTTGAAATGTAATAAAAGAACTCCCATAAGAAATACGTTAAATTCTTTGAAATTGATGAGTGTCAATCAAAGGATTATTTATAGAACATTAGATTTAATATTCAAAGCAAGGAATGAAATGTTACCTGAATATTTGAGTGAAAACCTAAAATTTGCTAATGAAATACATAATTATAATACACGACGTCGAGATGATTTTTACATAGAAAAAGTTAATACTACATTAATGAATAAATCCACATTTAACAGGGGATTAGTTATCTTCAATAAACTACCTGAGAAGCTCAAATATTGTAATAATTAAAGAGAATTCAAAAAATGTTTAATGAGTTATATTTATGAAGAATTTAATTAAGTTAGTGGATTTCATTTGTATTGTTTTCAATAGCCGAGTAATAAATAAAGTTTATTATTATTATATTAAATGTGACAGCCCTTTTTATACATCATTGGGAAGGTACTCTGATGTTATTCAACAACATTTTATTATTTTTTTATTATCTTGTCAAATAAGCTAGATATTGCCTGTATACGATAATTTGGGACACCCAGTATAAAGTGTCATTACAAAAATTAAGTTGAAAAAAATATTTTTTTGATACGGGTGACATTTTCGAGAAACCAATAATCCGTCTCTAAATTTTTGCTGCCCCCCCCCTGAAATATTGCATGGGCAAAAAAATAAAATATGAATTTGTTTACTATTCTTAAAAGCTGGCGTCACCACTGTAATGCACCTTCCAAACGTCTGCAAAAATTCTGCATCCATCATAGAATAACGAGCCACATCATCGCGAAAGTCTTATCTAAAACTCCAGCAGCAACTTAGATTGAAAAATTTGAATTTGAATTAGAGGAAACAGTAGAGTCCCGGAACGAGGACAATAAAAATTAACGGAGTGCATCCCAATTAACATAACGGATGATCTTCCAGAAACTTCAAATTAAAAAGAATACACACCAGATTAATTAAGGGGGTGGCGCGACGGCGCGACCTAACAGGAGCGCGCTACCCGAAACAAGTTGTAAAAGATAATTAAACTCCATCCGTCAGGCGAGTTTAAGCGTACGCGCTGTAAACTGAAATAAACGATTTTAATGATTTCATCCCCTTTAAAAAAAAAGGCCATAAAGTACGGGACTGCAGGGCGGTCGCCCTGACGGGTGGGGATGAAGCTCAGTGTGACCAGATCTAGTAGAAATCTACTTTTTTAGTAGATTTTTCGCATTTTCATCGGGTTTTTAGTAGGAAGAAATCATTTGGTAGATTTATGTAGATTTTAGTAGTTTTGAAAAATCTGACCAAGACGGTTGGGAATTCGGATGTCTAGACTGTTACAATCTTAGAGTATAGATTAAACAGAAGGGAGCATAACGTCCAACAACTGATGATCAGAAAATGGCCGACTCACGTTTCCGCTTAGCAGTGGCGTAGTAGGATAAACATTTCATTCATTCCAAAATAATACATAATAGCTGAAAGCTAGCAGATGGATATAGGGGTACGTTGAACTCAATATGAATTAATAAATTTTATTAACGAATTGAATAATTACAAAAATTAACAGCAATTAAGTAGTATAATCATGGGCGCCCGCAGGGGGGGGGTCAAAGGGGGTCATGGCCCCCCTGAGATTTTGATTGTCTCATTTTTCAGCACAACACCCTCAATATTACTTTTACCTTCTCGATACAAAGCGCAACGAAAAAAGGAAAGTAATAGATTCACAACTATTTTTCGGTTTTCAATGAAATTACATGCTATACATATAATCCATTATCGGCAGAGGTATTTTTTGAATTGAAAACTTTTTTAGGCGCGTTGAGCACTTCTTCGATGAAGAAAAATCATGAAACCGAAAGCACTCCATGCGTGTCAATTTGTTTATAAATTGTGTCCGTATCCGTAAACTATGGAACATAATTCATTTTTAGGTAAACAGATCATTTTAAGAAATAATCCTGAAACACGTCGATTTTTTATTTCAATTTACCGTATTTTAAAAAAATAATCTAATATACAGCGTGAATTACTTTCGAGTAATGACGTCAGCGTCATTTTTTTTTAATGGAACACCCCCATTTTTTCTCAATTTTTGATTACTCTGGCTGAGCAGATTCCAAAAATTTACCACATGTTGATTCCAATTGGTACAGTGTGAACAAAAATACAATAGTTTTGTGTGTGCTCATAAAGTAACGCGTAACATTCTTTATTAGATAAATTAACAATATCATAAAAAATACGGCCCTTGGTTTGAAGATAACACCCTGTAGTTTGTTACATTTTTAGATTAATAAAAATGTATAAAAATAAGAAATAATATCTTTTATATTCTGTCTGCTAGACCACAAGTACCCAACATGTTTGGAAACAGCTCATTTTTATTAATCTAAAAATGTAACAAACTACAGGGTGTTACATTCAAACCAATTAGCGCTAGAAATTAAGTATTTTTGATAATATTTTTAATTTAACTTATAAAGAATGTTATGCGTTATTTTATGAGCACACACGAAACTATTGTATTTTTGTCCACCCTATACCACTTTTAGTGATCTTTTGAAATTCAGAGTAGACGCTGGTGATAAATATAAATGCAGTTTTTCAATCATTTTAATTTTGCCCCCCCTGAGAAAACTTTCTGCGTGCGTCCATGAGTATAATTATATGAGTATATTAAATTTTGAAGTTTTATCTGTGAACGAATTTGAGGAATGCATGATGAACAAAGTTGACTGATTTAATGAATAAATTATTCTTTATTTATCATTTCCATTTAAAAAAACACAGTAGATAAACGAAAAGAATATAGAATTTTCACAGAAGAATGAAGCTGTGCGTAAATTGTTTCATATAATGATAGTCGGATAGTCGGAAGAGGACAGATTCAAATATATAATTTTCAGGATTGTCATGATTAAAACTGCAAAAATCAACGTCGGTAAAAAAGCATGTAAAGATATCACGTCAAAAAACCACTTATGGAAAATATTTAAAACAATCGCAATATACTTATACGTACACATTATTTTTTACTATGAATTTCTGTCCCAAAAAGTTTCAAAACATGAAATAGCTAGAAGGACGGAAAAGTATTTTGGACAATTTTCATTTTCTAATAATTCCTTGAACGAATTCTTCAATTATTTTTGATTGATTTCAGTTTTTAAAATTTCAATTGCAGTTTAAAAGGTGATCAGTTATATCAATTCGCGTAGAACCTTATTTTGAATCTTTAGTTAGTTTCAATAATAAAGATAATACAAGAATTATATGTATATATATTATTTTTTTTTGATATGGTGACTTTCTTAATTATGAAATGAAAATTATATCATTGAATAATATGCTGAAATAATTTGAAAAAAAAAATAATTCATTATAATTCCTAAAACAAATAAATATATATTTCTTTTCAGTTCAACATTTTTATTGCAATTAAAATTGTTATAGGAGTAAATTCAAAATTTATTCAATTCTTCAGAATGATAATGAATGATCTTTGACAATGAATGGTGAACCTTTGAAAAATAATGAACTTTCCTAGGATCGTTAATGAATCCCATAGAATAAATATACAAAATGAAATATTTCAAGCTACCACGAAATTTTAGATGATGATTCGTTAAGTTAAAAAAAAATTCAATTTTATAATATTTCTTGAAACTAATTTTAAGATTATTCACTGAATAAGTAGTTAGGAATTCATCCTGCAAAGAAAAATTGAAAGATATTTGTTGAAACTGTATGAAGAATAAAATTAAAATATTTATGGTGATTCATAGTTATCAGAAAAATATTAATGAAATGAAAAGAAAAAATATAATAAGTCAACTCACCTCACTGCTAACTTCCGCTTCTATTAGACTAGACATATTAAATATAGAATTTTAAACTATTACACAGAAACACCTCTGCACCGAAAGCTCAAAACATTATGATGGCTATGAAAACATTTCTGAGTTTATATACTCTTTCTGAATTTACTTAATGACTTTACTTAATGACTCAACGAATTCATGCGCATGGAACTTCTTGTTTTGATATTTCATATTCTTCTTCTTTTTTATACTTATGTTTATATTTTAGTTATTATTATTTTAATGATATGATAAAAAAGTTATAATAATAGAATATTTATTTATCATTTCCATTAAAAAAAAACACAGTAGATAAACGAAAAAAATATAGAATTTTCACAGAAGGATGAACCTGTACGTAGGTTGTTTCATATAAATGTACCATGGATCATAAAGAACAAAATTGTGTTATAAAAATTTGTTTTCAGCATTAGATCTCATATCAAAATCACCTACAGATGATAGTAAAAACATACTATTTCAAAAATTAAACAAAAGGATTATTGAATTAGAGGATTGTAGATGAGGACAGATTCAAATATCTAAATTTCAGGATTATCATGAATAAAACTGCAAGAATCAATGTCAGTAAAAAAGCATGTAAAGAACTATGTACAGATATCACGTCAAAAAACCACTTATGGGAAATATTTAAAACAATCGCAATATACTTATATGTACACATTATTTTTTACTATGAATTTCGGTCCCAAAAAGTTTCAAAACATGAAATACCTAAAAGGGCGGAAAAGTATTTCGGATCATTTTCATTTTTCAATAATTCCTTGAACGAATTCTTCAATAATTTTTGATTGATCTCAGTTTTTGAAATTTTAATTGTAGTTTAAAAGGTGATCAGTGTATATTTATATCAATTTGCGTATGAACTCATTTTGAATCTTTAGTTAGTTTCGATATAGAAAGATAACACAAGAATGATATTTATATGGTAACTTCCTAAATTATAAAATAAAAATTATATCATTGAATAATATGCTGAAATAATTTGAAAAAAAAATATTTTTTTTATAATTCCTAAAACAAATATATGTACATTTCTCCTCAGTTTAACATTCTTATTGCAATTAAAATTGTTATTGGAGTAAATTCAAAATTTATTTAATTCCTCAAAAGATGATATTTGACAATGAAAAAAAAAATTCGAAAAATAATGAACTTTCCTAGGATCCGTTAATGAATTCCATAGAATAAATATACAAAAGGAAATATTTCTAGCTACCACGAACTTTTAGATGATGATTCGTTAGGTCTTTCCAAGAAAAAAATTTTCACTAACAAATGTCCGAAGTTTTAAATTTAGTATTCAGTATTCATTCTAATGAGGAAATCTTATATTTTGAATTCTATATATATATATATCGGGTGTCCCAAGGTGAGTGGCCTATTAGATTATTATGGAAACTATTGATGGTAAAAATTTCAAATTTTGTGGATAGATATTTGGCCATGTTAGGTATATTTTTGAAATAATTTCACAATTCCAGTGTTGCCGGATGTACCACAATTTGGCAACAACTTTGTTATTTTGAATAGGACATCCGGTATTTCTATTTTTTTTATGATACTCCATAAAATATTAAATCTATTCACTCTTACTTTTCCATCCCTATTTTCAACGGTTTTTGAGTTATTAATTATTTTTCGAAATTTTTGATCAAATTGGCGTATTACGAAAATGACTCTAGTTCGTTCAATATTTGAGATTTAAGTCAGAAATTTTGCAAGTCGTTAGATATTGATCTGATCTGTGTCACTGCTCTTGAATTATGGTTGTCAATAATACAGGACGGACCAAAAAAATTCATCATTTGCCAAGTTACAAAATTGTGAAAAAGTCTATTTTTTCAAATTAGACACCTAGTATATTTTTCAATTTTTGGAATCAGTACAACACACTCTACAATTTTTCTATTCACGTCCCTATACCTATCTCAACTGGATTCCGAGTTATATGCGTTTATTAGATTTCACATTGATTCAATAAGTGTTAATATCTTTTGTATTGTTATGTTCTCTATGTGGTTCATAGATCGATATATCAATGAATCAGTTCAATCCATAAATGTCAAAATAAACAATAATTGCCTAACAGGTGTTTTGTTCCGAGGTTTTTCTATAAATAATGGCTCAAGAAAGATATACACATATAACGCATATAACTCGGAATCCAGTTGAGATAGATATAGGGGCGTGAATAGAAAAATTGTAGAGTGTGTTATACTGATTCCAAAAATTGAAAAATATACTAGGTGTCTAATTTGAAAAAATATACTTTTTTACAATTTTGTAACTTGGCAAATGATGATTTTTTTTGGTCCGTCCTGTATTATTGACAACCATAATTCAAGAGCAGTGACACAGATCAGATCAATATCTAACGACTTGCAAAATTTCTGACTTAAATCTCAAATATTGAACGAACTAGAGTCATTTTCGTAATACGCCAATTTGATCAAAAATTTCGAAAAATAATTAATAACTCAAAAACCGTTGAAGATAGGGATGGACAAGTAAGAGTGAATAGATTCAATATTTTATGGAGTATCATAAAAAAATAGAAATACCGGATGTCCTATTCAAAATAACAAAGTTGTTGCCAAATTGTCGTACATCTGGCAACACTGGAAATGTGAAATTATTTTGAAATGTACCTTACATGGCCAAATATCTATCCATAAAATTTGAAATCTTTACCATCAATAGTTTCCATAATAATCTAATAGGCCACTCACCTTGGGACACCCGATATATATATATATATATATATATATATATATATATATATATATATATATATATATATATATATATATATATATATATATATATATATATATATATATATATATATATATATATATATATATATATATATATATATATATATATATATATATATATATATATATATATATATATATATATATATATATATATATATATATATATATATATATATATATATATATATATATATATATATATATATATATATATATATATATATATATATATATATACATATATAGGTACAAAAATTACAATATTTTCAAGTATAAATTTTTATCTTTAATTGTTCCGAAGTTTGAATCCACTGAAAGTAAGATAAAGTATTTCGAAAAATTTCAATTTTATAATATTTCTTGAAACTAATTTTAAGATTATTCATTAAATTTTTTGTTTGATGTAATTCAGATGAAGTCACGAGCCACCGTGATTTTATCAATGGGTGTGTTTTCATATTTCATTTTTTTTTGAAGCACTCGTGGTATAATTTATAAATACCGTTTTTTGAAATAAGTTGTTAAAAATCATCTAGTATTTTCAGTGTTCAGAATTCATTTTCATAAGAAAATTTTATGTTTCGAATTTTATAACTACATACACCTTGGCAAATGATGAATTTTTTTGGTCCGTCCTGTATTATTGACAACCATAATTCAAGAGCAGTGACACAGATCAGATCAATATCTAACGACTTGCAAAATTTCTGACTTAAATCTCAAATATTGAACGAACTAGAGTCATTTTCGTAATACGCCAATTTGATCAAAAATTTCGAAAAATAATTAATAACTCAAAAACCGTTGAAGATAGGGATGGACAAGTAAGAGTGAATAGATTCAATATTTTATGGAGTATCATAAAAAAATAGAAATACCGGATGTCCTATTCAAAATAACAAAGTTGTTGCCAAATTGTCGTACATCTGGCAACACTGGAAATGTGAAATTATTTTGAAATGTACCTTACATGGCCAAATATCTATCCATAAAATTTGAAATCTTTACCATCAATAGTTTCCATAATAATCTAATAGGCCACTCACCTTGGGACACCCGATATATATATATATATATATATATATATATATATATATATATATATATATATATATATATATATATATATATATATATATATATATATATATATATATATATATATATATATATATATATATATATATATATATATATATATATATATATATATATATATATATATATATATATATATATATATATATATATATATATATATATATATATATATATATATATATATATATAGAATATTTAAGTATATGAATATATATTATATAGGTACAAAAATTACAATATTTTCAAGTATAAATTTTTATCTTTAATTGTTCCGAAGTTTGAATCCACTGAAAGTAAGATAAAGTATTTCGAAAAATTTCAATTTTATAATATTTCTTGAAACTAATTTTAAGATTATTCATTAAATTTTTTGTTTGATGTAATTCAGATGAAGTCACGAGCCACCGTGATTTTATCAATGGGTGTGTTTTCATATTTCATTTTTTTTTGAAGCACTCGTGGTATAATTTATAAATACCGTTTTTTGAAATAAGTTGTTAAAAATCATCTAGTATTTTCAGTGTTCAGAATTCATTTTCATAAGAAAATTTTATGTTTCGAATTTTATAACTACATACACCTTGAATATATAGGTAACCAATATTTTTTACTATGACTTTCTATCTTCAATTTTTCCGTAGTTGAATCTTTACAAGTTAGGTAAAGTATATCGAAAAATTTCATTTTCAGTAATTCCTCCAACAAATTTTCAGATATTTTCATTAAACTTCTTGTTTTCTGATAAGGAATGGCAAATTTTCGAAAATATAAAATTTTCTAGAAATTTGTGGAGAAACATTTTAATTTTAATGACCTCACTAGAAAGCAATGCAATAGTCTTTCATTTAGTTCTTCCATAATTTAATGAGGGTAACAGAGTGTAAATAATGTTTTCCGTTATCTATTCAAGTAGTTAATGAGGATTTAATGTTTACCTGAATCTTTCTACTTTGACTTGCGGGACTAGGGCTGACAACCCTCCATCCCCTTCACAAAACAAAATACCAATTCAAAGAAAGTTGCCAATGGGAAGAACATTACGTTTTTAATGGATTTTCGTTTAAATTAACCAAATTATATGAAATAGATTTAGGAACAGCCAACGAAAAAATCCTGAATATGAATTCAAGATTTAGAAAAAGGAATTATCAAGAATTATCGATTCAAAATATAGTGCAAAATCAGTACTTTTTAAATATGATGTGCAGTAATTTCCAACATATCCACCGGGTGTCCCTAGTTATCGTATATAGGCAATATCTAACTTATTCGACAAGATAATAAAAAAATTAAAAATTAATGATGTATAAAAAATGTTCTTACATATGACAGCCCTGTGATAGCTACCCTTAATATTTCTTTTCAAATGACACCCCCTGTATATTGTCTGTGGAAATTGCGTGTTATTCTATTTAGAATACAACGATAGCACATACATGGTACTTTTTCATTAATAACAACAAAAACATTTTATGAAGTATGAATTGCAACCAAAATACCTACTATGCACACGAATCCCCGTAATTTTATCAATCGGTTTATTTTCATGTTTTTGCCAAATAAACACGTTTTCGTGGAAAAGAAAAAATTATCGATAAAATTTGAAGCACTCGTGGAATTACCTTTGATAATTTATAAATCACTACCGTTGTCTTGAAATCAATAGTTAGGATTGTTTTTACATAGGAAAATCTTATATTTTGAATTTTATAGGTATTTCATAAATATTTAGGTATACAATATTTTTTATTGAAAATTTTTATTTTTTCCGATGTTTGAATCTGCTGAAAGTGAGGTGAAGTATTTCGACAAATTTTAATTTTTAATAATTACGGAAAAAAAATTTCAGAAATTTTAATTCTTTTTTTCTTTTGAGCAATGCGAACTTTCAACAATATAATATTTCCTTCAGAAAAACATTTTAGTTGTAATGTCCAACTTACTTCCCTGTTTAAAAGTGAGATAACAATCTTTATCTTTCAGTTTTCTAAGAATTTTATGCTCGAATAATTACTACAGTTTTGTAAGCAGTTACTGAATAATTCGTCAACGTAAAATTGACTGAATGAATAAAAAAGAATTGATCAGGATGTTTTCAAAGTAAGGAATATATTAATTATATTTTCATGATCAGAAAATCAATACCTAACTACTATCGAACGGCATAAATAAGTTCTCTTCTGATTAAGACGTAATATCCCATAATTAACCATTCAGTTTCTGAAATTTTTTTTCCGTAATCATTAAAAATTAAAATTTTTCGAAATACCTTACCTCACTTTCAGCAGATTCAAACATCGGAAAAAATAAAAATTTTCAATAAAAAATATTGTATACCTAAATATTTATGAAATACCTATAAAATTCAAAATATAAGATTTTCCTATATAAAAAAATTCCTAACTACTGATTTCAAGACAACGGTAGTGATTTATAACTTATCAAAGGTAATTCCACGAGTGCTTCAAATTTCATCGATAATTTTTTTTTTCACGAAAACGTGTTTATTTGGCAAAAACATGAAAATAAACCGATTGATAAAATTACGGATATTCGTGTGCATAGTAGGTATTTTGGTTGCAATTCATACTTCATAAAATGTTTTTGTTGTTATTAATGAAAAAGTACCAAGTATGTGCTATCGTTGTATTCCAAATAGAATAACACGCAATAAAGCTAGATATTGCCTTTATACGATAACTTGGGACACCCGGTAGATATGTTAGGAAATTAGTGCACATCATATTTAAAAAGTACTAATTTTCCATCATATTTTGAATCGAGAATTTTTGATAATTTCTTTTTCTAAATCTTGAATTCATATTCAGGATTTTTTCGTTGGCTGTTCCTAAATCTATTTCATATAATTTTGTTAATTTAAACGAAAATCCATTAGAGACGTAATATTTTTTTCCATTGGCAACTTTCTCTGAATTGATGGTATCTTGTTTTGTGGAGGGGATGGAGGGTTAGCAGCCCTAGTCCCGCTGGTCAAAGTAGGAATGATTCAGGTAAACATTAAATCCTCATTAACTACTTGAATAGATAACGAAAACATTATTTACACCCTGTAACTCTCAGTGAATTATGAGAGAACTAAATTATGAAGACTATTGTATTGCTTTCTAGTGAGGTCATCATAATTTCAATGTTTCTCCACAAATTCCTAGAAAATTTTATATTTTCGAAAATTTGATATTCCTTATCAGAAAACAAGAAGTTTAATAAAAATATCTGAAGATTTTTTGCAGGAATTACTGAAAATGAAATTTTTCGATATACTTTACCTGACTTGTGCAGATTCAACTACGGAAAAATTGAAGATAGAAATTCATAGTAAAAAATATTGGTTACCTATATATTCAAGGTGTATGTAGTTATAAAATTCGAAACATAAGATTTTCTTATGAAAATGAATTCTGAACACTGAAAATAAAAAATGATTCCTAACTACTTATTTTAAAAAACGGTATTTATAAATTATACCACGAGTGCTTCAAAAAAAAAATAAAATATGAAAACACACCCATTGATAAAATCACGGTGACTCGTGATTTCATCTAAATTTCATGAAACAAAAAATTTAATGAATAATCTTAAAATTAGTTTCGAGAAATATTATAAAATTAAAATTTTTCGAAATACTTCATCTTACTATTCGGTGGATTCAATCTTCGGAACAATGAAAAATAAAAATTTATAGTTAAAAATATTGTATAATTTGTGTACCTATGTAATATATAATATATATTCAGTATTCATTCTCATGATGAAATCTTATTTCAATAATTTCATATTTTCAATATATATAGAATATTTTGGTATATAAATATATATTATATATTTATATACCAAAATATTCTATATATATTGAAAATATGAAATTATTGAAATAAGATTTCATCATGAGAATGAATACTGAATACTTAATTTAAAACTTCGGAAATTTGTTCGTGAGAATTTTTTTCTTGAAAAGACTTAACGAATCATTATCTAAAATTTCGTGGTAGCTAGAAATATTTCATTTTGTATATTTATTCTATGGGATTCATTAACGATCCTAGGAAAGTTCATTATTTTTCAAAGGTTCACCATTCATTGTCAAATATCATCTTCTGAATATTTGAATAAATTTTTAATTCACTCCTATAACAATTTTATTTGCAATAAAAATGTTAAACTGAAAAGACATATACATATATTTGTTTTAGGAATTATAAAAGAATTTTTTTTTTCAAATCATTTCAGCATATTATTCAATGATATAATTTTTATTTCATAATTTAGAAAGTTACCAAACTAAAAAAAATAATATATATACATATATTTCTTGTGTTATCTTTCTATATTGGAACTAACTAAAGATTCAAAATGAGTTCCTGATTGATTGATTTCAAAAACTGAAATCAATCAAAAATTTTTGAAGAATTCGTTCAAGGAATTAATAAAAAATGAAAATGATCCAGTATACTATTCCGTCCTTTTAGCTATTTCATGTATTGAAACATTTTGGGACCGAAATTCATAGTAAAAAATAATGTGTTCATATACAGTTCATACAGGAATTATTGACATCGAAGTAGGCCATGAACTTCTAGTCGGGTCTTTATTTCTGGTTACAAAAATATCACTAAAAATTGCTATGGTTCATCATAGAAATAACCAGTTTGAATTATTTTCATCATTTTTGTATCCGAAAGATCCTTAATTTTCGAAATTACGAAGGGACGCATACACTCATGATTTAATAAATTGAAATTCAGATTATATAACGTAAAAATATAGTGAAATGCTATCTCATTTCAAGGAAATCCAATGAAGAGATATCTATTCATTTAAGAGTCGCCCATTGAAGATCATTAAAATATGCATATTCCTTTTCACCAAAGGCTCTTCAAAAATTGTTGCATTACTGATGGACACTGGATACCAACCTGCTTGCAAAATTCTTATCAAATAACTCTTATGGATCATTTTAACTGTGGTGTCTAAACTGGTGAAGAAAACAGAAAAAACTGGTTGATAAATTTAAATAGTGTAGCTTAGTGAATGGAAGAGCCATATCATAAGACAGAAATAAAATTCAAAGAATCCATTTAGTATATGAAAAATTTTGACTCACAGTTGTACTGTAACTTTCAAAATTGGAACCAATTTATCAGCCAATGTGTAAATTACTTTCTAAAGTCACTATTTATTGAAACTGTTCATGACATGAATGATTGATTAAGCTTGTATGAAAAATATAGGTACTTTTTGTACTCGAGTTTTCTGTTTTTTATTGAAATGCTTTTAAACTAGTTTCTATTAAATTACATAAATTATTTTGTCCATAACAGCTTCAACTCACTCACTAAAAGCATTTTTGCATGAAATTATTTTTAATTGGTGAATTTTAAAATTTTATTGCATTCTATTATTATCTTCAAGTGGGTAAGAGGTGAAGAAATTCTTGAAGTTACTCTTCTGAATATATTTTTCGATTAAATACTCAGTAAAAATTCTATAAAGCAATTGGAATTTATTAGATTTTTGGATTACTCATTGAAGAACAAAAAACAGATACAACAATACTTAATTTCAATATAGAATATAAATAAACTCTAGATGCAATGCCAAGACTTCGTTAAGCAATCCAATTATAAAATAATTCTTCATAGATTTATATAATCCTCATGATCACCACTGTCAAAACAAAACATCCAGGTAAAAATCCAAATGTCCAGCATTCAAAATAGTAATCCTTCCACTTTTACCCTTGAATATACTTGAAAAACTTTTTGTTTTCTTTCAAGAGTCCACTGTTGAATAATGCTGCCATTTTCAAACAACCAAGTTTCCTCCAGATAAATGAATTTCACATTTTGTTGCAAATATTCTCTGTATTCACCATAAAATCGTACTCAACTTATTATATTTTTCTGTTCATCAATAAGAACTTTCCTTTTATTAACTGTTTTGAACTTTTACCAATTAAGTTTATGTAATGTTGACGTTGATTGATTAAAATCCAGATGCTTTTTGGTCAAATTTTATCCATATATTGGTTGCTTTTGGTAACAATCAAATCATTCAATGATTCTTTGAAGGTGAAATCGTATTGCACAGGTTTTCTTCCACTAATAATCCAGGTTGTAATGACTTGCCTTCTTCTTTTTTCAAACAGTACTGTGAGAAATACTCAAATAAACTAAACAATGTGTGTTTGAAATTGATACAACTTTTAATTTTCAAAATTTCTTCGATCAAAACCAATAACACAAACAAACTGGAAACTGAAATCTATCCCCTGTCAATGACATTTCCAATGCCAACCCGAAATCTGCAATTCAAAATGTTACTGATTAAGTACCAACTTAATTTCGATTTTCCAAAGCCACCCGGGATGTCAATAATTCCTGAATGGACTGTAAGTTGTTACATATTGTATCATAGCAACGGCAGTTGCGCATATGTGATATGTGCCGATGTGCAGTTTAGTTGTAACAGAGTTCAGTTGAATAATAAACGGATATAAGATAATGTGTATTAAGTTTCATTCCAAATTGAATGACCCAATTTATATCAAGTTATATAAATATTTCAATTAAATATCGACAGATATTTAACAAGTGGCGACGAGGATATTGGAAATTGAAATTTACCGAGATTCTCGATGAATTAATCACGAATGTCGACTTCAGATCAGCCATCGGAACATGTGGTCAGTCATTCACGTGAATTCGATGTTAATTCAAATGACTGTACAATTTTTCGTCCTCGATTGACGAATTATTTCGAGGCGAATAATATCAAAGATGTCTCTAGAAGAAGGGCTATATTTTTAAACTGCCTGTCGGAGGATTCCTATAGATTGATATTCAACCTATGTATCCCAAAGACGCCGGAAAAACTAGGTTATGAAGAACTAGTGAAGCTATTTGATGGACATTTCGGCGGGCAGAGAAGTATATTCGGTGAAAGAAGAAAATTTTATGAAGCACAAAGTGAACCCCATGAAACTATCAAAGATTGGGCAGCGAGAGTCAGATCTTTGGCCGTCCATTGTGATTTTGGAGAAGAACTTCAAATTTGTCTTCGTGATCGTTTCATAATGGGTCTAGCTAGTGGACAAATAAGGGATCGTTTGTTTGAATCAGACAATTTGTTGACATTCGCTGAAGCAGTCAAGATAGTGGAAAGCAGAGAAGCGGCATTAGGAAAATCCGGAAAATCACCGCCATTTTCGCTCAAGAAAGAAGCCCAGGACTTGTTTCAAGTACGCAGCCGTAGTCAGGTGAAACCAGCGAATCAGAAAGAAGCTTTATTTTACTCCAAATTAAGTACCTATTTGTGTTATCCGCGCTGACAGCAAAAATATTTTATATGGAAATATTAAGGTTCTCTCAGGATTCAATACGAAATGAAGTGATTGTTTAAGTTGATTTATTTGGCCATGTCTCTAATTTTACTAATTATATTTTTAATCCTTCAGTTCTTGAAAAATAATGTTTGAGCAACGGAAACAGATTTTAAGCTTTATGATTCCTGGAATCCGTTGAGATTCCATGAAATTTTTTCCTTACCTACTCTATATAAGGAAATATGAATCTCATAACGGACAAATAACTGACCGGGACAATTTAATAACTGACCGGGTCACAGGGACACAATGGTCCAAACCTAGTTAACCCCAATTCGGTATAAAAATCTGTCATCTTCCACTATGGTCGCTCCACGACTAATACATTCATTAAATCTCTAACATAAGGTATCTAAATATCTGACGTGAATATTTTCACCACGAATCGTTTTTCAAGTATTCTTGAACCACAGCTGTGATCTACTAGCCATGTCAACCTAGCTAGTAGCTTTACTCTATATTATCATGCATGAGGAAGGGTTAGCAAACTCGTATAATAAAGGAATAGAAGTATCATAGCTCAAAATGGGTGTTGAAAATTATGTACCATAAGCCCATTACCTACCCAAAAAAAATCTATACGAGTTGTCGAACATATTCAATGTGCATCAACTATACGCCGTGCACTTCTTATGTTTAGTATATCCAAAGTCACTTGAACTAGTCCATAAAAACGGTTGGCCATAGATGTCCTTTCGAAGTGGATACCGCGATCCGCTAAATATCGGGGTTTATTTGAAAGTATCGTTATGGCCCCAAAGGAATTTCTGGAAACTTGGACAAACCTTATACAATCGAAATATTCATGTTCCTCCAAGTGACTTTGGATATACTATATCAACTTAGCTACATGTACCTACAAAAACAGGACAAGATATGAAATCTCCAACATCCCTTTATTTATGCCAAGGAAAACTAATGGTATGAAATCACTTACCTAACTGGAATCTTTACTCTATAATACAATTCAAAAGAACATCAAGAAAAGGAAGCCTTCATCATTCTGGTATACGTTCACAAACATAAACAAATGTGTGAAAATTAATCGAATCAAACATTGTAATTTTTGTTAGTTTTTTCTTCTTTATATTTATGTACACGCAATTCTTTTACAATTATTTTATATGCTTATTTTTGATACCTCATACTGTATATATTAATTGTTTGAAACATTATATGGTAATTTTTCTTTTGGGACAAATAAATATTATTATTATCATTAAAAAAACATCCCCGACTTTAACCCAAACGCGTAGGATAGAAAAATCTCCTCGGCGTCGGCTTCTCACTCCCCGCTAAGAGGAATATTCACTCAATCCCAGATATTTGAAATATCAGAAGGGTAGAGCTCGGTCGTGTCCGGTCCTTGGGGTCTCCCTGGTTCTCGTCGAACTTCTGGTCCTCTTACACGCGATCTAGCCGATCCTTGGATCTTTCCGTCGCCTCCTAGTCATTGCAGTACCTAAATAAAGAACAGCTTTTTGCATTATATTACAAATATACTCACTAAGTCCAAATTGCTTGATATTTCTCTTGAGATTTTTAGGTACTATTTTAGTTGTTGAGATGATAATTGGAATAGTCCTTGTTGATATCACTCCCCTCTGCCGCTTTATCTGAAATTCGAGGTCCCTATATTTTGAAATTTTTTCGACCTCGTTTTGACGCATGATGTTGTTGTTATTTGGTATTGTTACGTCGATGAGTATTGCTGTCTTTTGATGTTTATCAACTAGTAGTATATCTGGTCTGTTGTGAGGGGTTGTTTTATCAGTCAAAACTGTACGATCCCAATATAGTTCTTAGCGTTCGTTTTCCAGGATGGTCTCCGGTTGGTACTTGAAGTATGGAACTTTTTCAGAATGAATTAGTTTTAATATTGTTGCCAATTCTTGGTGTAGTATTTTTCCTACTGCATCAAGTCTCTCTTTATATTCATTTCCTGCAGACATTTGACATCCTCCCGTGATATGTTGGATTGTCTCATTCGTTGGACACCCATATCGGCATGTATAATAATCAGTAATAGTTCGATCCTTAATGATATGCTTTCAGTAATTCCTCGTTGAGATCACTTGCTCTTGGATGGCTAAAAGAAAACCTTCCGTTTCGGGATACATCACACCTGATGTGAGCGAATAATTCGACGCTTCAATGTCGACATGATTCTGGTTCGCCTCGTTGAAATGTCTTCTATGCAGGGGCTTCTCTCTCCTTCTTTGCAGTTTTTCTTGGTTTGTTTGGTGGTTGTATGAAAAGTGCTCTTTGTGAAGTTGAAAAGGTGTTGATTCGTCTGCTTTACACAGTATTTTGTAGATGTCTGATCTACTTGCTTGATCTCTTAGAGATAACGGATGTTAACGATATATTCATTCTTATCTTTAGCCTTCATATTCCTCTATAATATCAACTCAAATTTATTCTCGAGCGCCCATTCGGAAATTATAAAAATCACAAAAATATCTTTGGCCGGCATGAAATTCTTCAATTCCATTCTAGAATTGGGCCCTAGATGTAGCATATGTGAACAAAAAATTGATCCTTGCTAGATCTTTCATTTCTCCATGAGATGAACCTAATTTCATTACGTTCTCGCTTCCAGAAATTAAATCAAAAAAACGAAAATGTGTTTGACTGTGGTGGAAGGAATAATGGAGTTGGCCCGCCGGGAGTTAACTTTACCAGGGTCTACTCAACGAGTTTTAACAAGTACAGATCATCCAAAATTAATTTCTCAGGACCGCCATCAACTCGCCCTGGTTTGTTCACAAAAGCCAACTTTATAGAAAGATGAACATATCACCTTTGAAGATTTTTTCTTCATGAAATCGAAGTCATAACTCTTGTGAATACGGAAAAGCAGCCTAACCGCTTAGTCAGGGAATCCATCGACAACAACGAATCTTCCACCAGAAATAAGCGTCCAAAGCTCCAAATCAAATCCTTCGATGAATGACAGTGAATGTACCTACAACTAATTTAAAAACTAGCTTATAAGCATTATTTTATTCTCAAAAGAAGGCATAGTATTTTAATTTATATAGAAAGGTGGTCACATAAACAAATTCTGAGATTATAAAACCGTTTTGCAGGAGGCCCCAAGCCTATCATAAAAAATGTTTTTCATTCAAAAGCTAGGATAAAAATTTTTCAGTTTGGTTCGAAATTTTCATCAGTAATTTAGTGATTTCTAACTTTTTTCGGCAGAAAACTCGCAAATTACAGTAATTAGGGAAAATAAGATCAATCCTTCAATCTCTAGAACAAAACAATATAGTGATGGTCAAATTTATAAAATGATTAATTTTTTCTCTAAGAGTTCTACTTCATTATATTGTAAGTTACAAATATTCTTTCAGTAAACATGCATTTTCTGAATTGATTACTCATGCCGCTATTTTTTGCTTTTGTTCAATCCAATAATGAATAAAACAACACGAGAGATAAATTACAGGCTATGAATTATTCATCATTAGGAAAGTTTGGAAAATTCCTACATACCTAATTGGAGTAAGTAATAACCTAAAAACTTTTCAAATGATCTTATCGGACAAGGCATAGGTATATGTGTTAGAATTTACGAAATGAAATATCGATCCTTCGTCCCGACGAAACTCTGAATTTCCCACGCTTACTTTCACTTACATAATGTCTTTCCTTTTGATTTCAATGGTAATTACTGAGCTCATTGTTTCTTGTTACCTTCATTCAATTGAAGTAGTGCACAACGACAGAAAAAAATTGTTATTGCTGAGGTTGAAAGAAGCAGCTGAAACTGACACCAGTATTATTTTCAAATTTTGTGTCTTCGTGGATATAGAGGAAATGCAGATTTCTCCAAAGGAACAAAAAATACTCAATCCTTTGTCCATTGTCCAGGCCATGTTGTTGAAACCATGAATAATATAACAGTATACCCCACTTACTTTTTTTTCGTACTCAATTCTTTTGAAGATGTTCACCAGAAAGTGGGTTTCATATCAAGTTTATCTTTTTTTAATACAAGGATACCATCGTTTTTCATATTGAACTTCGATGTAGAAATAGTCGACGTTCAAAATTTCATGAAACAAGTATGGAAAAAATATTCGTTGCTGTGTTTAGGTGTGTTCTTTTACAAGCCAGATGTTCAATTGAGTACATATCAACCTTTTAAAAGAATTGTAGTAAATCTAACTGATATAGAGGAATTCAAAGATTATTTCATGAGTCATGAATATGCTTACCTTAACGGAAAAGTATTCGACTTGGCAGTTTTTAACAATCCTCCAAGAAATATAAAGAAGGGAAGTAAGTTGTCTGGAGAAGATCCAAAATTTTGGATAGACCTAATCCATAGTTTGAACGCATCGTGGAACTTAATTCAGATTAAAAATTTCAGTTATGAGGATGCCATTCACGTCGTTGGAGATGGAGAAGCTGATTTTTGTCCATATCGATATTTTCCTACCGAAAATTATCCGAACATCGAATATTTGACTCCATTTGCTATTGATTATTTAGTAGAAATTGTTCCAAATTCCCAGAAACTTCCTCAGTACTCAAGAGTTCTGAATGATTCGAATCCAACTTTCTGGGTTCTAACTTTAGCATCTTTCATTTTACCATCACTTGTTATATCAATTGCAGGTAAATTTTTTAATAAGCAAACTGAGCAAGTCACTTTATGTGTATTTGGTATTTGTTTGAACCAACCTGTTAAAAGACTTGCATCATATCAAGTGATTCAAATATTTTTGATGAATTTGTGGCAATTCAGTTGCTTGATCATTTCAGCAACGTTCCAAGCTTCATTGCTAGATTCTCTTCTCATTTCTAAGTATGATCTACAAATAGATAAAATATAAGATCTCATTAAATCCAACCTTACTACTTATGTTCCTTCAGATATGAAGGGTCTTGTGAAAAGTGCCATCCCACGGTTAGCTAATCAACTTGTATCTGCTTCTGATGAAGAAATGAGTGAAATATTGATGAGTTTCCGGAATAATTGTGCTGTTATATTGCCTTATCAACAAGCTCACACGATGGTTAATATGTTTAGAGGAGTACGCAAATCACATATAATGAAACAAAACCTTGTACCTGGATTTTCCACATATTTTTTCAAAAAAAACTCGCCCTACATAAGTATTTTCCACGAAATGATTGCGAGACACCTTCAATATGGTATAACATCATTTTCTTTCGAATATTGGAGGAATGAGATAAATAAAAAAGAAACGTCCGAAAATCTTTCATTTAGTCATCTGAGAGTAATATTTATCGCCATTTCATTAGGTTGGATTCTATCATTATTTTTATTCATATTAGAAAAAAGTATTGATTCCATTTGTACAGTATGAAGTTCCAATGTGAGAAAGAGTTGAATTATTTCGCAAATGATTGATGTCCATCTCTTCAGGAAAGAATAGATATCTCCACTACGATAATGCGTAATATTCAATTTTAACCACCCAAAAAAGTTTGTTAAGTTTCTGTTTTTTAAAACCCAATCCAGAAAGCTATATAGGTCATAGTTTGAAACATTCTTGAAGGAACATTTGTACTAATATTCTACCAGATTCATGCGAAAGCATCAGCAACGGAGCTGTAGAAATCAAATACTATTGCTGAAGGGTACCTGAGAAACACCAAAAAACAAAATGAAAATGTTTCAATTAAAATTCTTCGACCGTTCGCACCTTGAGTTCCACTCTGTTTTTAATGCGTAATAATATAATCAGTATATTTTCATTTGAAGTTTTTATGTTGAAATAAAAGATGTATCCATATATGTATAGCTATAATAATATTATGCATTTGAATGTGTGTTTATTTTGTTTATTACCTATTTACCACAAGCTGATTGACATGAAATTCTGCACAAAGATCATTTATAATTAAAAAATTTACATGACAGGGGAGAGTAGGTGGTTGATCATTCAAAAATTATTTCCTATATGAGAATTATATAAATATATGCTCCATCTGATCCGCCGAGTAATCTCCAGTTCGTAGGTATGAGGCTTGGTTCAAGCCGAAGGTGGACATTTCGAACAATTTCTATTGTTTATAACAATAACAACAACAATAATATTTATTAATCTCAAAAATTATTCACAACATCAAAATCAATGCAAACGAATAAAATAGAGACAAGTCAATAAAAGAGCTTATTTTCTACAAAATGAAATAAACTCATCAACTGAATAAGGTTCACAATCCAAAATAAAATTGTAAATTAATTAATGATAGCTGCACTCATTCTGACTTTTTTTTTTCATGAAGATACTTCTGATCCTTTTTCGTTCAAAAGTTACTAAAATTTGAAAAAATATTTTCTTGTTGGAGTTTCATTTTTCAACTTTTGACCTCATATCAATCTTCCCCAACAATAAACAATAGAAATTGTTCGAAATGTCCACCTTCGGCTTGAACCAAGCCTCATACCTACGAACTGGAGATTACTCGGCGGATCAGATGGAGCATATATTTATATAATTCTCATATAGGAAATAATTTTTGAATGATCAACCACCTACTCTCCCCTGTCATGTTAATTTGTCATAGATCTTGTAGAACAAGCTCATGGAACTTATTCCATAAAATCCCAAAAATATTGAAGCCTCATAATCTAGAACTAATTCACGAACCTAAAAATCAAATAAAGGTAATTTTTGGCGAATTGAGAGCGTCAACTCCAACGTCCAAGAAGTCTCAATCAGTTTACAACATTCCGCGCAAAGTCTGTGAGAAACAATATACCGGACAAACATAACAAAAATTACACAATAGACTGAAAGATCACAAAATTTCATTAAAATACAAAACGGCGCATAAAAATCATGAAAAAACAGAGAAAATTAATTCGACTACGAAGAGACAAAATACGGATAATAGAACCTAACAGACTGTCTTGGTAGTACAGTGGACTGAAAAGTCGACTTTTGTGCCGAAAGTACCGGGTTCGAATCCTGGCTAGGTCATGGATGTTGTACATGTCTGGTGATGGTAAGGTTAGAGGCTAATGATCGTAGCAGTCGATGACTTCAATAAAATTGAAAAAAAATAGAATCATTTTTCCTATTTGCCAGTTACAAGTCCTTTCTTCAGAGCAGAATATTCAAATTCACAAATCGTCAAAAGTCTTGCCAAACTTTTCCTCCCTATCCACTCTCAACTTGTTGAAAGTAACAAGACAATTTTTTGTGTGTGGAATGGTATTACTCAGATGAAAACAATAAATTAGAAAAAATGCTTTTTGTACGGTGGAATACAGGTATATTCGAAGTTAATCAGTGTTCAGCTAGTAACGAAAGTTTTAGTATTGAGAAAATCCGTGGAAAATGCCAGGACATTTCTCAGTTAAACCGGGCACGAGTAGTAGACCTACATCAAAAAGCTTTGTTGAACCACCAGATTGCGCAACGTATGGATATTCCACGGACTCCAGTATGGCGCATAGTATTTTTCCTGATTATTATTCATTTTTATGAAAAAACTAGCAAACCCGGCGAACTCCGTTTCGACAACAGATGGCTTCGTTTTATATGTAACATTTCGTTTGGTTATTAAAAGATGAAGAAGATGAAGATCCTTCAGTGTGAAGTTAAGTGCTTCAAGTGATTTCCTAAGTGTCATTGTGCACTCATCCCAAACAATGAGCTTGCATTGCATCAACAATTTTCCCATTGCACTGGATCGGGAAATATTGCATGTTGGAGTATCAATTGTGTTTAAATTGAGTGGCAACTCAAGCGCAGAATGTGCAGTACGACCGCCATCTAGAAGAGTCGCCGCAATTCCAGATGATGCTAACGCCAAAGCTATGTCACATCTTGATCGAATAGTGGCCAAAATCAATGAAATGACAAATGTTTTCCCTGTTCCTCCAGGTGCGTCCAGGAAGAATAGACCACCAGTATTATTTTCCACCGCTTGCATTAATGTTTCGTACACTTGTTTTTGCTGTCCATTCAGCAACGGCACATTATTTCGAACGAATTCCTGCAAACATTGTATTGCAGCTCTCGGTTAAATTCTTGGTTGAATGCATCGTGCATCGATCGATTTGGCGCAATCATTCCTACTCCAATCAGTAGCTTGTTTGCAATAATCAAGCATTGATCCTCAATCAGAATCAATCCTGCATTGTGGATTTCATCGGTTATTTGGATGTCAGGATTATTCGTTTGAATGCGCAAGCGATGCAAGATATCTTCACATATGTCGTCTTTGTATTTGTTCCATAACTGAATTGGTTGTGAAGGAAAGCATGTGGTGATGATAATTGCGAACAGCGTTCGTATTTGGTACGCATTCGATGAAACAACTGAATCCGCAAGTGTTAAATCCCAATGAGAATCGTTCTCCAGCCAACCCAATAGTGGACATGCTTCTCGATATGATTTTATTGCTTGGTTATCATCCATTGTTATTTAATAAATAAGAAAATATTGGGAATATTGTACACAATTTTATTCTATTGTTTAATTTGTAACAACGCAGACGTTTCGAAACAGTTCGTTTCTTTTTCAAGGCTAGTTACGACAAACAATATTGTACGCTTATTAAAATCATTAAGATAATTCTCAAGGAATCGAAATTCTTTCACAGTGCAGATAATGTTTGGCATTGGTGGCCATTCACAGTTTTCAAATGCGCAAATGATTTTGGTCCACGTACATTTAGCAACAGCAGTCGCAAATAAACCAAGGTTTATAGCAAAGAAAATTCAGGAAAAATTTCAACAGAAGAGCGGGAAAATCATTTTTCACATACAGCGCCATCTCTTGATTTGCATGTACTACAAACCAATATTTTAAGTAGATGGCGCCGGTGCGTGATACATTGTTTGACAGCTACTCATGTATGTGAAAATGATTTTCCCGCTTTTCTGTTGAAATTTTTCCTGAATTTTCTTTGCTTCAAACCTCACGGAGCCCGAGACCTTTCCAACGAATGCAAAACCGTGGAAATCGGTTCGTGCGTTCTGGAGTAATAAATAAAAAATAAATAAATAAATAATCATCTTTATTCCCTATCATCTTCACATATCTAAAAAATGAAATGGAATAGTGTCAAAACAACAAAATTATATTCTGTTCACAAATTAGAAATATATTCATCCAAAGAGTATGGCTCCAAGTCAAGGAGATATCCGAATAAGCTCTTCTTAAATATAGTTATATTTGACATTGCTTTCATCTTCCTTGGAAGAGAATTATATAATTTCAAACATCTATATTCTGCCTGCTTATTTTGAATGCTGGATATTTGGATTTTTACCTGGATGTTTTGTTTTGACAGTGATTATCATGAGGATTATAAAAATATATGAAGGGAGAATTATTTTATAATTGGGTTGCTAAATTAATACCTTTTCAGCAGATAATTGGAATAATATGTTCACAGCTCAAATGATGAATTTCAAAAATTCATGGAGCATGACCGTTATATTATATTAAGCTATATGAAAAAGATCTGTAAATAAAGCTTGGCATTGCATCTATATTTTATTTTTATTTTATTTTGAAATTAAGTATTGTTATATGTTTTTTTTTCTTGAATGAGTAATCCAAAAATCTAATAAATTCGACTTGTTTTATAGAATTTTTACTGAGTGTTTAATCGAAAAATATATTCAGAAGAGTGAATTTAAGAATTTCTCCACCTCTTAACCATTTAAAGATAATAACAGAACGCAATGAAATTTTAAAATTCACAAATTAAAAATAATTTCATGCAAAAATGCTTTTAGTGGGTGAGTCAAAGCTGTTACAAATAGTATCTATATTTTTCATACAAGTTTAATCAATCATTCATGTCATGAACATTTGCAATAGTGACTTTAGAATAGTTATTTATAATACAAGTGCAGAAGGCATTGATATTCTTCCACGAGTTCAAAATTCAAAAACGAGCCACGAAGTGGCAAGTTTTGGAATGAACGAGTGGTAGAATGAGACTTCTGAACGAGTATTATACATTATTTTCTCTAATTCATTGCATTTTCATTGAAATTAATGAAATATTTCCATAAATATAATTTAGTGATTTTAGCATTGAAAAATGTTGGTTGGCAGAACTGATTTCTTCAAGTCAAATTGATGAATTGACAGATAAAGCCGTGGCGGAAGTACCAACATAAAATAATAAAATATAACCATGAAAACTGTGCGTTTCTGATATATTCCCGCACGATTTTGTTCTACAAGATGTGGAAGAATGAACGGAATAACCACAGAATTAGAGAAACTAATTTACACATCGGCTGATAAATTGGTTCCAATTTTGAAAGTTACAGTACAACTGTGATGTCAAAATTCTTCATATACTGAATGAATTCTTTAAATTCTATTTCTGTCTTATTATGATATAGCTCTTCCATTCACTAAGCTACACTATTTAAATTTATCAACCAGTTTTTTCTGTTTTCTTCACCAGTTTAGACACCACAGTTAAAATGATCCATAAGAATTATATGGTGAGAATTATGCAAGCAGGTTGGTATCCAGTATCCATCAAGAATGCAACAATTTTTGAAGAGCCTCTGGTGAAAAGGAATATGCATATTTTAATGATCTTTCATGGGTGACTCTCAAATGAATAGATATCTATTCATTGGATTTCCTTGAAATGATACAGCATTTCACTATATTTTCACGTTATATAATCTGAATTCCAATTTATGAAATCATGACTGTATGCGTCCCTTCGTAATAATCGTAATTTCGAAAATTCAGGATCTTTCGGATAGAAAAATGATGAAAATAATTTAAACTGGTTATTTCTATGATGAACCATAGCAATTTTTAGTGATATTTTTGTAACCAGAAATAAAGCCGCGACTAGACGTTCATGACCTACTTCGATGTCAATAATTCCTGAATGGACTGTAGAATGGCACTGACGTGAAGTCAGGGATCTTTGCGCATTTGTGGCTAGTTGTACCGTTTGCCTAAACATTGATTAAAAATTGAAATTTTGACTACTTTCTAATTTCTCTTGCACAATCTTTCAAAGGACGTTTTACATGGCATAATCACTTTTTACACTGAACAGGCAAATTTAGAGGTTTATGTTCCCGATTAGTTTTGAGTAGGGATGGATCTGCGCATCTCAAAACGTGTATGATTAATAAAAATAACCATATACATTATTTTTCTATGGACATAACCTGATCGTGTCATATTATGTGTTTGTGTTTGATTTTGTTAGAAAATTCAAAATATTCAGATTCATATCATGAGTTATCATTTAATGATTATTTATAATAATAATAATAATATGCCAAAACTTTGGTCAAAACTGAACGGCTTATGAGTTAATGGGATTTTTATGAAAAAGAGTGGTAACGACTAGGAATTACAATTTTTTAATATTTCAGCAGATTATTTTTTCTCGAAAAAACTGTCTCAATTCTTGATCAAATGGACAAATTATGGTCCCGAGGTGTTTCTTGTAATGGATATTGAAATGACCGAGAAATTGAGCGATAAAATACGTCCGAAGCCAGCGCCCAAGAAGAAGAGGGTTAGATTTATGACAGTTTCGAATGTTGTTCGGTGTTGTTCTTTCGAAAAGAAATCTGAAATGGTTGATTTTTTCTATGAACAAAGACTGGAAGTGATCTTCATAATTCTGTGTCGAATGTCAATGGTAAATGTCAATTGCCATGAACATAGAATAGCAATGACGTGAAGTCGGCGAGCTTTGCGCATTTGCACCTCTTGAAAATGGTTAAAATTGATACAATTGCACAACAATATCAACCTAATACAGGGTGATTCACTGCGATAACCCATTAGACGTTTATGGAAAAATAACCCCAATTTCGTGCTGAAAATTCGAAAGTTGGGGTTTCAGAGTTTGATCTTTTAGAAATTGATTCCTCGAATATCCCTTGGTGAAACATAATTTCAATATTAAAAAAAGGAACTGAATGAAACACTTGACTATAAGTTTCACAATTTTGAAACGTATAATAATAAATAATGTTTTTTTTAATATAGAATGATCTTTTTCTCTAAAATATTTTTAGATCTCTACAAATTTTGGATGGGTATACTGGAAACAGACAATTAATTTCCTATTTCAAATGGTACATCCAGAATATTATTGCATCATTAGGTAAAGCTCATTTGATGACAATTTCATTAATATGCTATAACTGTTAAAACTGGACGGCTCATGAGTTAATGTGATTTTTATGAAAGAATATGTGAAATGAGGACTCATATTTTTTTAATATTCCTTTCAATTCCTTTTTCAATTTTTGATCCTGCCAGAATGTAGTATGATAAGACTGTTTGCGGTTTAGACCGAAAACGTAGACTGGGGGAAATCCATATTTTTTTATTAATAAAGCACTTATTTGGAAGTTATTCATTCACAACTGATACAGCAGATTTATATTTGATATATTCATAAATAGTTAAATTATGCATTCAAAAATGTTTATTAATACAGAATGAAATATTTGTTTACCAGGTATGTTTAATATATTTCGGTGATAAATAATTTATATCAACTTACTTTATCTTCACAAATAACAAATTCTTTATCAAAAAATTTTCAACTGGTAGTTAACGAACATTTGCTATTTATGAATGAACTCTTACAAAAGACTTCTATAATGTACCTATAAATATGGGATTAATTAATAATTAACAAACTAACATAATTCTAGCGATCCAATCTGTGGAAAAGTTTAAGGGTATATCCCTCAAAGAGAAGCGCATCTCCTTGGAGGAAATGGCCTTGAACTTTTCCTTCAAAGCACCGGGACGAGGACAATAAAAATTAACGGAATGCGCCTCAATTAACATAACGTTCAAAAATGCTGACCGTTTCAAAGATATTGAGTTTTTCGAAATTTTTTGAAAGGACACCTTATAAATGAATATTTTTCATTCACTTCAAAATATAATTTATTTTGTGTCTATTTTATAATTGTAATCTAATCATATATAGGGTGTCCCATTTAAAAAACCTCAACTTTTTCTCTTTATCTCTTGAAAGAAAATTAATTTCTAATTGAATGGGACCACCCTATATATGACTGGATTACAATTATACCATTAACACAAAATGAATTAAATCTCGAAATATATGAAAAATAGGCAATATCTAGCTTATTCGAAAAGATAATAAAAAAAATTGATGTGAATGATGTATAAAAAGGTTTCTACATTTGACAGCCTTGTGGTAGCTACCCCTCACTTTTTATTTTCTCAAATGACACCCCCTTTATATTGTTAGTGAAAATTGCGTGTCTATTTGGAATACAACATTACAACGACAGCACATACTTTGTATTTTTTTAGTGATAACAACAAAAACAATAATATTTTGTGACGTCTTTTACGTTATAAAAATGAAATGCTTTCACCCATGTTTGTAAAAACTTCAAATATGGGAAGTAGATAAATTTTTTGTTTCAAGGAACCGAATAATAATATGAATATCAAAAAATTGACAAATTCGTGTCTGTTCCCACACGAATCAATATATATGATATTGGTTAATTTCTGTCTTGGAATGAAATTTCAATTCTAAAAAAGGAAAAACTAATAACCAATCAAAAGAATATTCAAAATGACTAAAACTGTACTTTTTGAGTAAACGGTTAACAAATTGAGTAACTAAATTAACATTAAATTACACTCAACGAACTTTGATGAGATGATAAATAATTTGGAACACTTGCTTTAAATAATAACCAATAATCCATAACATTCTGTTCAAAATTATGAAGAATGACATAAGCAATAGAGGAAAAATAATCATTTGCAGTTGTTAATATACAAAAATTTATTTCAATTTATTCCAAATATTGTATAAAGAATTGAATAGACTTGACCAATCCTTATTCAGAAGCAAATTCTAGAGGTTTTAGGCATGTACATTAGTAAATGATGGAACATCCAAAATGTTACCAAATCGAGGCCTATGCCATTGAATAGATGGTATCCCAGACAATCGAAACTATTAGCGTACACCAGATGAATATTATAAGCACAGACCTTTAACTGTAGTAAGAGAGAAATTCAATATATTCTGAGTTCTCATGTCTAATATCCAGGATGATTAAATTTAAAGAAATCCAATCTGACCTTGGACAGAACTTTTTTTTGAGTAATTGAAAGCATTATTCAACTAAGTTTTGATTTTCAAGTGAGTTAGAGGACCAATAGAAAAAAGAAATTTTATAGTAATCAGAGACGAGAATTCTCCAAAAAAATTGTTCTGACCCAGGAAAAGGAATAATAGGTTATAAAACGGAAATTAATGAGTGTTTTGTTTTGGGTCATTATAGATATAGGTTGATTCAGAGTTTATGACTGGTATATTTGTGATTTTTGTGAAACAAAAAAAAATTACATGATTCGAGTGCATGAGTTACGATCTTCCAAAATATCCTCATTTATCTAGGTTACAGAAGTAGGAGAACGTAGCGCCGCTGAACACAGGGGAAAATTATAAAGTTTGGTCAAGTTTTTTTTTATTACATTGAGCGAAATTCACCTGATTTCAAGAGCAAAGAAAAAGGAATAAAGAGTCCAAAGTCCTGAAATAGCTAATACTGTTTATGGTTTATTGGAATTTTCACGAAGACGATCTTTTTTTCCTTCTGAGATCGTAGTTCTTGCAAAAATTTAATTTAAGTTTTAGGAAAAGAAATTTCTTCAAAAAAAACAAACAAAATTTTACATTTATACAAAGTTCGTTTATTAAAATATAATATTTATTTTTTATATACATATATATATATATAACATTGTATAGTCAATTTATCATATTCTCCCGAAATTCAATACATAGTATTACTTATGAAACAACAGAAAAATATTACAATGTTCAGCATCCTTAAATCTAATCTGTACAAATTATGAACTATATCAATGAATTTTTACACTTCAAACCGTATCACTTCTTCGATAAAATAATAGATAAGGAACTCTATCTCCTTGACGTTTAAGAACATCTTCTTCCGTAACTCTGTTTATTTTAGAGTCATCAAACCTCAACCATGTATTATACCCCGAATGGAAAGTATCTGCTATATAATGCCCATAGCTGGCCTCCTTTCCTACATGGTATACTACGGAAATCAATTTGTATTGTCTCTCCGCTGAAGTATTCGTCCTTCCAGATAATATTTTAGAATCAATCTGCAGATTGATGGGAAATTCTATAGTCTTCATTATTTTAGTGCAGCCATTCATTCTGTATTCGAAGCATTTCAAATGTAATACTAAAACTACAGGCAACTTCTCTATCATCACTTGCTGCCATGCTTCAACCGTTTCTTTCGTTTTCGATGATGTCAGACCCTCTAGTTTGTTCTTGGTTGTAAGGCCTTCTAATGCTTCAGCTATGTTATTTGCTTTCTTAATATTTAATGGCAATGTTAGGAATGGTTCAATATTTTCTGAAGTTTCGTCTCCGGTTTTATGGATTCTTGAACAGAGAAGTCCTCCGAATATATCACTAATCGGTGTCTTGTCCATTTGTATTTCTCTTGTTACATTCTCTTTGTTCTTAGGACCCATAACTTTCCAATCATCCACATCTATTTTCACTTCTTTTTTAGCTGCTTGAATATTTTCGTCATGGCTAATCAATTTCATTATTTCCATCATTTCATCATTGAGCCCATTCAACAGAAGGCCTAAGAATTCCTCGGCATCTTCTTGTCGGCCTTCAACAAGGAAAGAATCGCTACGTGTTCCGTTTAGCATCGTATAAAACGATGAGGCCTCAAACGAATTGCCATTATCTATATTGACGAAAGTTTGCTTCTTGTTCTTCTTTTTTGAACGTGACTTGCGTCTAACATTGGGCAGATTATCGAAGTTATTCATAAATTTACACCTGGAATAATTGAATAATTAAAATACATATATAAAATTGTTATTCAATCAAAGTTGCAAATTATATTAAGTTATACTTACATATTTTCAATCATTGTTATTGATTTCAGTGCATTATTGTGAGTGAAGTTCTCTGATAGCCGTTTGAGAAGGTTACAAAGTGGTGGGCAAGCAAGTAAGGCTTGTAATATTGAGTTTATATAACAAAAGTTACTTTTGTTTCGTAAACCCCTGGGTTTAAAACTGGTTTGGGTCCCATCAATTTTATAGTTCTTGAGAAATTCTGAAAATTAAAAAATATTACTAACCATGATAGAAACTTGAATTTTCACTGATATTTGTAGGTGAAAACCAAAGCATTCCACTTTTCATCAAGTAAAATGGGTTCAACTAAGTAAAATAATTATCTACTGTAGTTGTAAGCAAATTGTTAGTTGAAAGTAAGATAAATATAGAAAAAAAGATATTCTTTTGAACTCACCTCCTAACATATGAGTGGCTAAATCTATTTTTGTGACTACTTCTGTATGTTTTAAAGATGTTACATGTGAATCATTAATTTTATTGTCTATTTTCTCATTCGATATTGTTTTAACATCTTTATCAAATAGACTAGCCCATGATTTTTTCCATACATTTACTGTGGGTTCCTCAATTTTAGATTCATTTTTATTCGAGATGCTACTTCCAATTTTTTCAATTGTCTCATTGGAAATTGTATCATTTTTAATTATCTCTGTATTATCTCTTGCAATAATTTCAACTGTTTTTACAGCTGAACTAGGGGGAGTTGAAGGTTTCGAATGTTTTCCTGTCATCTCATTCTGGATAATAGGTTTTGTAATTGATAATCCATTGTAATTGATTACAGATTTTCTACACTCATTTTCTGAAAAAGTTGTAATTAGTTGATTCATTATTATATTACATATTCATATTGACCATGAATAATTCTTTTAAGATCTCTATACTTACTTGCAGAAAATTTTTGTTTAACTCTACAGGGTAATTTGAATTCACTAGAATTGGTAAATAATATAGAATTTATTCGGACCTCTTCTTCTTCTAACGCAGTGAACTCTGAGAATTGTAGATTCTGAAAAAAAAATTACAATATAATAGTGGAAATCATTTTGGAAATTACAATATTTCTGTATATAGTATATCCAAAGTCACTTGAACTAGTCTATAAAAACGCTTGGCCAGAGATAATTGCAAAACAGTCATAAACCATAGGAGCACACTTTTCAAACCCTTGAGTTGAAAATAATATTTTTGCGTATGTATGGGACTCAGATGTCGATTCTTTCAGAAAATTTGTGACGTGAGTAGCTTTTGCTGTTACATCCAAAATTATACTATCTTATTCTACGGTATTATAATTTGATAATTCTTTATTCTCATTAACATCAAAGTACCTTCCAAATGATGTATAAAAAAGGTTCCTACATTTGACAACCTTGTGGTAGCTACCCCTCACTTTTTATTTTCTCAAATGACACCCCCTTTATATTGTTAGTGAAAATTGCGTGTCTATTTGGAATACAACATCACAACGACAGCACATACTTTGTATTTTTTTAGTGATAACAACAAAAACAATAATATTTTGTGGCGTCTTTTACGTTATAAAAATGAAATGCTTCCACCCATGTTTGTAAAAACTTCAAATATGGGAAGTAGATAAATTGTTTGTTTCAAAAAACCTAATAATAATATAAATATCAAAAAATTGACAAATTCGTGTCTATTCCCACACAATAATCAATATTTATGATATTGGTTAATTTCTGTCTAGGAATGAAATTTCAATTCTTAAAAAGGAAAAACTAATAACCAATAAAAGAATATTCAAAATGACTAAAACTGTACTTATTGAGTAAAAGGTTAACAAATTGAGTAACTTAATTAACATTAAATTAGACTCAATGAACTTTGATGAGATAATAAATAATTTGGAACACTTGCTTTAAATAATAACCAAAAAATGAAAAAAAAAATTATATATATCCTATAATTTATCTGCAAAATGGAGACTTACGACCGCAGGACTGTTCATATGTAAGCTCCCAAAAGTTCACCTAAAATGAAAAAAAGATTCCAGCACTGAGCATTGTATACATTGCATAGTAGGTATTTCAGTTGCAACTAATACTTCACAAAATTTTAATGTTTTTGTTGTCATTAATAAAAAATACCGAGTATGTGCTATAGTTGTTTTCCAAATAGAACGACACGCAATTTTCACTTACAATATACAGGGAGTGTCATTTGAAAAATAGAAGTAAAGGTAGCTACCACATGGCTGTCAAATAGGACACGTAGTAATTTCAGAATTAATATTGATAAAGATGAAATAGAGAGGGTTACTAAAATTAAATACTTAGGATTGATTTTAGACGAGAATTTAAAAAATCAGTTTCACGTGGATTATATCGCAAATAAAATGTCCAAAAAGGTTGGTTTCATATTTAGAATAAGGGGTAAAATTGATATGAATACGTCACTGATGTTGTTTGGATCATTGGTACTTCCTCATGTAGATTATTGCTCGTCAGTTATGTTTAATTTAAATAAAGGTAGCATCGATTAGTTACAAAAACTACAAAATAGAGGTATGATAATTATTTTGAAATGTAATAAAAGAACTTCCATAAGAAATATGTTAAATTGTTTGAAATTGATGAGTGTCAATTAAAGGATTATTTATAGAACATTAGATTTAATATTCAAAGCAAGGAATGAAATGTTACCTGAATATTTGAGTGAAAACCTAAAATTTGCTAATGAAATACATAATTATAATACACGACGTCGAGATGATTTTTACATAGAAAAAGTTAATACTACATTAATGAATAAATCCACATTTAACAGGGGATTAGTTATCTTCAATAAACTACCTGAGAAGCTCAAATATTGTAATAATTAAAGAGAATTCAAAAAATGTTTAATGAGTTATATTTATGAAGAATTTAATTAAGTTAGTGGATTTCATTTGTATTGTTTTCAATAGCCGAGTAATAAATAAAGTTTATTATTATTATATTAAATGTGACAGCCCTTTTTATACATCATTGGAAAAGTACTTTGATGTTATTCAACAATATTTTATTATTTTTTTATTATCTTGTCAAATAAGCTAGATATTGCCTGTATACGATAATTTGGGACACCCAGTATAAAGTGTCATTACAAAAATTAAGTTGAAAAAAATATTTTTTTGATACGGGTGACATTTTCGAGAAACCAATAATCCGTCTCTAAATTTTTGCTGCCCCCCCTCTGAAATATTGGATGGGCAAAAAAATAAAATATGAATTTGTTAACTATTCTTAAAAGCTGGCGTCACCACTGTAATGCACCTTCCAAACGTCTGCAAAAATTCTGCATCCATCATAGAATAACGAGCCACATCATCGCGAAAGTCTTATCTAAAACTCCAGCAGCAACTTAGATTGGAAATTTTGAATTTAAATTAGAGGAAACGGTAGAGTCCCGGAACGAGGACAATAAAAATTAACGGAGTGCATCCCAATTAACATAACGGATGATCTTCCAGAAACTTCAAATTAAAAAGAATACACACCAGATTAATTGAGGGGGTGGCGCGACGGCGCGACCTAACAGGAGCGCGCTACCCGAAACAAGTTGTAAAAGATAATTAAACTCCATCCGTCAGGCGAGTTTGAGCGTACGCGCTGTAAACTGAAATAAACGATTTCAATGATTTCATCCCCTTAAAAAAAAGGCCATAAAGTACGGGACTGCAGGGCGGTCGCCCTGACGGGTGGGGATGAAGCTCAGTGTGACCAGATCTAGTAGAAATCTACTTTTTTAGTAGATTTTTCGCATTTTCATCGGGTTTTTAGTAGGAAGAAATCATTTGGTGGATTTATGTAGATTTTAGTAGTTTTGAAAAATCTGACCAAGACGGTTGGGAATTCGGATGTCTAGACTGTTTCAATCTTAGAGTATAGATTAAACAGAAGGGAGCATAACGTCCAACAACTGATGATCAGAAAATGGCCGACTCACGTTTCCGCTTAGCAGTGGCGTAGTAGGATAAACATTTCATTCATTCCAAAATAATACATAATAGGTGAAAGCTAGCAGATGGATATAGGGGTACGTTGAACTCAATATGAATTAATAAATTCTATTAACGAATTGAATAATTACAAAAATTAACAGCAATTAAGTAGTATAATCATGGGCGCCCGCAGGGGGGGGTCAAAGGGGGTCATGGCCCCCCTGAGATTTTGATTGTCTCATTTTTCAGCACAACACCCTCAATATTACTTTTACTTTCTCGATACAAAGCGCAACGAAAAAAGGAAAGTAATAGATTCACAACTATTTTTCGGTTTTCAATGAAATTACATGCTATACATATAATCCATTATCGGCAGAGGTATTTTTTGAATTGAAAACTCTTTTAGGCGCGTTGAGCACTTCCTCGATGAAGAAAAATCATGAAACCGAAAGCACTCCATGCGTGTCAATTTGTTTATAAATTGTGTCCGTATCCGTAAACTATGGAACATAATTCATTTTTAGCTAAACAGATCATTTTAAGAAATAATCCTGAAACACGTCGATTTTTTATTTTAATTTACCGTATTTTAGAGAAATAATCTAATATACAGGGTGAATTACTTTCGAGTAATGACGTCAGCGTCATTTTTTTTTAATGGAACACCCCCATTTTTTCTCAATTTTTGATTACTCTGGCTGAACAGATTCCAAAAATTTATCACATGTTGATTCCAATTGGTACAGTGTGAACAAAAATACAATAGTTTTGTGTGTGCTCATAAAGTAACGCGTAACATTCTTTATTAGATAAATTAACAATATCATAAAAAATACGGCCCTTGGTTTGAAGATAACACCCTGTAGTTTGTTACATTTTTAGATTAATAAAAATGTATAAAAATAAGAAATAATATCTTTTATATTCTGTCTGCTAGACCACAAGTACCCAACATGTTTGGAAACAGCTCATTTTTATTAATCTAAAAATGTAACAAACTACAGGGTGTTACATTCAAACCAATTAGCGCTAGAAATTAAGTATCTTTGATAATATTTTTAATTTAACTTATAAAGAATGTTATGCGTTATTTTATGAGCACACACGAAACTATTGTATTTTTGTCCACCCTATACCACTTTTAGTGATCTTTTGGAATTCAGAGTAGACGCTGGTGATAAATATAAATGCAGTTTTTCAATCATTTTCATTTTGCCCCCCCTGAGAAAACTTTCTGCGTGCGCCCATGAGTATAATTATATGAGTATATTAAATTTTGAAGTTTTATCTGTGAACGAATTTCAGGAATGCATGATGAACAAATTTGACTGATTTAATGAATAAATTATTCTTTATTTATCATTTCCATTTGAAAAAACACAGTAGATAAACGAAAAAAATATAGAATTTTCACAGAAGGATGAAGCTGTACGTAAATTGTTTCATATAATTATAGTCGGATAGTCGGAAGAGGACAGATTCAAATATATAATTTTCAGGATTGTCATGATTAAAACTGCAAAAATCAACGTCGGTAAAAAAGCATGTAAAGATATCACGTCAAAAAACCACTTATGGAAAATATTTAAAACAATCGCAATATACTTATACGTACACATTATTTTTTACTATGAATTTCTGTCCCAAAAAGTTTCAAAACATGAAATAGCTAGAAGGACGGAAAAGTATTTTGGACAATTTTCATTTTCTGATAATTCCTTGAACGAATTCTTCAATTATTTTTGATTGATTTCAGTTTTTAAAATTTCAATTGCAATTTAAAAGGTGATCAGTTATATCAATTCGCGTAGAACCTTATTTTGAATCTTTAGTTAGTTTCAATAATAAAGATAATACAAGAATTATATGTATATATATTATTTTTTTTTGATATGGTGACTTTCTTAATTATGAAATGAAAATTATATCATTGAATAATATGCTGAAATAATTTGAAAAAAAAAATATTTCATTATAATTCCTAAAACAAATAAATATATATTTCTTTTCAGTTCAACATTTTTATTGCAATTAAAATTGTTATAGGAGTAAATTCAAAATTTATTCAATTCTTCAGAATGATAATGAATGATCTTTGACAATGAATGGTGAACCTTTGAAAAATAATGAACTTTCCTAGGATCGTTAATGAATCCCATAGAATAAATATACAAAATGAAATATTTCAAGCTACCACGAAATTTTAGATGATGATTCGTTAAGTTAAAAAAAAATTTAATTTTATAATATTTCTTGAAACTAATTTTAAGATTATTCACTGAATAAGTAGTTAGGAATTCATCCTGCAAAGAAAAATTGAAAGATATTTGTTGAAACTGTATGAAGAATAAAATTAAAATATTTATGGTTATTCATAGTTATCAGAAAAATATTAATGAAATGAAAAGAAAAAATATAATAAGTCAACTCACCTCACTGCTAACTTCCGCTTCTATTAGACTAGACATATTAAATATAGAATTTTAAACTATTACATAGAAACACCTCTGCACCGAAAGCTCAAAACATTATGATGGCTTTGAAAACATCTCTGAGTTTATATACTCTTTCTGAATTTACTTAATGACTTTACTTAATGACTCAACGAATTCATGCGCATGGAACTTCTTGTTTTGATATTTCATATTCTTCTTCTTTTTTATACTTATGTTTATATTTTAGTTACTATTATTTTAATGATATGATAAAAAAGTTATAATAATAGAATATTTATTTATCATTTCCATTAAAAAAAAACACAGTAGATAAACGAAAAAAATATAGAATTTTCCCAGAAGGATGAACCTGTACGTAGGTTGTTTCATATAAATGTACCATGGATCATAAAGAACAAAATTGTGTTATAAAAATTTGTTTTCAGCATTAGATCTCATATCAAAATCACCTACAGATGATAGTAAAAACATACTATTTCAACAATTTAACAATAGGATTATTGAATTAGAGGATTGTAGATGAGGACAGATTCAAATATCTAAATTTCAGGATTATCATGAATAAAACTGCAAGAATCAATGTCAGTAAAAAAGCATATAAAGAACTATGTACAGATATCACGTCAAAAAACCACTTATGGGAAATATTTAAAACAATCGCAATATACTTATATGTACACATTATTTTTTACTATGAATTTCGGTCCCAAAAAGTTTCAAAACATGAAATACCTAAAAGGGCGGAAAAGTATTTCGGATCATTTTCATTTTTTAATAATTCCTTGAACGAATTCTTCAATAATTTTTGATTGATCTCAGTTTTTGAAATTTTAATTGTAGTTTAAAAGGTGATCAGTGTATATTTATATCAATTTGCGTATGAACTCATTTTGAATCTTTAGTTAGTTTCGATATAGAAAGATAACACAAGAATGATATTTATATGGTAATTTCCTAAATTATAAAATAAAAATTATATCATTGAATAATATGCTGAATTAATTTGAAAAAAAAATATTTTTTTATAATTCCTAAAACAAATATATGTACATTTCTATTCAGTTTAACATTTTTATTGCAATTAAAATTGTTATAGGAGTAAATTCAAAATCAAAAATCAAATAATGAACTTTCCTAGGATCCGTTAATGAATTCCATAGAATAAATATACAAAATGAAATATTTCTAGCTACCACGAACTTTTAGATGATGATTCGTTAGGTCTTTCCAAGAAAAAAATTTTCACGAACAAATGTCCGAAGTTTTAAATTTAGTATTCAGTATTCATTCTAATGAGGAAATCTTATATTTTGAATTCTTTATATATATGTATATATATATATATATATATATATATATATATATAGCATATTTTAGTATATGAATATATATTATATAGGTACACAAATTACAATATTTTCAACCATAAATTTTTATCTTTAATTGTTCAGAAGTTTGAATCCACTGAAAGTAAGATAAAGTATTTCGAAAAATTTTATTTTTATAATATTTCTTGAAACAAATTTTAAGATTATTCATTAAATTTTTTGTTTGATGTAATTTAGATGATGTCACGAGCCACCGTGATTTTATCAATGGGTGTGTTTTCAAATTTCATTTTTTTTTGAAGCATCGTGGTATAATTTATAAATACCGTTTTTTGAAATAAGTTGTTAAAAATCATCTAGTATTTTCAGTGTTCAGAATTCAATTTCATAAGAAAATTTTATGTTTCGAATTTTATAACTACATACACCTTGAATATATAGGTAACCAATATTTTTTACTATGACTTTCTATCTTCAATTTTTCCGTAGTTGAATCTTCACAAGTTAGGTAAAGTATATCGAAAAATTTCATTTTCAGTAATTCCTCCAACAAATTTTCAAATATTTTCATTAAACTTCTTGTTTTCTGATAGGGAATGGGAAATTTTCGAAAATATAAAATTTTCTAGAAATTTGTGGAGAAACATTTTAATTTTAATGACCTCACTAGAAAGCAATGCAATAGTCTTTCATTCAGTTCTTCCATAATTTAATGAGAGTAACAGAGTGTAAATAATGTTTTCCGTTATCTATTCAAGTAGTTAATGAGGATTTAATGTTTACCTGAATCTTTCTACTTTGACTTGCGGGACTAGGGCTGACAACCCTCCATCCCCTTCACAAAACAAAATACATACCATCAATTCAAAGAAAGTTGCCAATGGGAAGAACATTACGTCTCTAATGGATTTTCGTTTAAATTAACCAAATTATATGAAATAGATTTAGGAACAGCCAACGAAAAAATCCTGAATATGAATTCAATATTTAGAAAAAGGAATTATCAAGAATTATCGATTCAAAATATAGTGCAAAATCAGTACTTTTTAAATATGATGTGCAGTAATTTCCAACATATCCACCGGGTGTCCCTAGTTTTCGTATATAGGCAATATCTAACTTATTTGACAAGATAATAAAAAAATTAAAAATTAATGATGTATAAAAAATGTTCTTACATTTGACAGCCCTGTGATAGCTACCCTTAATATTTCTTTTCAAATGACACCCCCTGTATATTGTCTGTGAAAATTGCGTGTTATTCTATTTGGAATACAACGATAGCACATACATGGTACTTTTTCATTAATAACAACAAAAACATTTTATGAAGTATGAATTGCAACCAAAATACCTACTATGCACACGAATCCCCGTAATATTATCAATCGGTTTATTTTCATGTTTTTGCCAAATAAACACGTTTTCGTGGAAAAGAAAAAATTATCGATAAAATTTGAAGCACTCGTGGAATTACCTTTGATAATTTATAAATCACTACCGTTGTCTTGAAATCAATAGTTAGGATTGTTTTTACATAGGAAAATCTTATATTTTGAATTTTATAGGTATTTCTTAAATATTTAGGTATACAATATTTTTTATTGAAAATTTTTATTTTTTCCTATGTTTGAATCTGCTGAAAGTGAGGTGAAGTATTTCGAAAAATTTTAATTTTTAATAATTACGGAAAAAAAATTTCAGAAATTTTAATTCTTTTTTTCTTTTGAGCAATGCGAACTTTCAACAATATAATATTTCCTTCAGAAAAACATTTTAGTTGTAATGTCCAACTTACTTCCCTGTTTAAAAGTGAGATAACAATCTTTATCTTTCAGTTTTCTAAGAATTTTATGCTCGAATAATTACTACAGTTTTGTAAGCAGTTACTGAATAATTCGTCAACGTAAAATTGACTGAATGAATAAAAAAGAATTGATCAGGATGTTTTCAAAGTAAGGAATATATTAATTATATTTTCATGATCAGAAAATCAATACCTAACTACTATCGAACGGCATAAATAAGTTCTCTTCTGATTAAGACGTAATATCCCATAATTAACCATTCAGTTTCTGAATTTTTTTTTCCGTAATCATTAAAAATTAAAATTTTTCGAAATACCTTACCTCACTTTCAGCAGATTCAAACATCGGAAAAAATAAAAATTTTCAATAAAAAATATTGTATACCTAAATATTTATGAAATACCTATAAAATTCAAAATATAAGATTTTCCTATATAAAAAAATTCCTAACTACTGATTTCAAGACAACGGTAGAGATTTATAACTTATCAAAGGTAATTCCACGAGTGCTTCAAATTTCATCGATAATTTTTTTTTTCACGAAAACGTGTTTATTTGGCAAAAACATGAAAATAAACCGATTGATAAAATTACGGATATTCGTGTGCATAGTAGGTATTTTGGTTGCAATTCATACTTCATAAAATCTTTTTGTTGTTATTAATGAAAAAGTACCAAGTATGTGCTATCGTTGTATTCCAAATAGAATAACACGCAATTTTCACTAACAATATACAGGAGGTGCCATTTGAAAAGAAATATTAAGGGTAGCTATCACAGGGCTGTCAATTGTAAGAACATTTTTTATACATCATTGGGAAAGTACTTCGATGTTATCATAACAATTTTTTTATTTTTTTATTATCTTGTCAAATAAGCTAGATATTGCCTTTATACGATAACTTGGGACACCCGGTAGATATGTTAGGAAATTAGTGCACATCATATTTAAAAAGTACTAATTTTCCATCATATTTTGAATCGAGAATTTTTGATAATTTCTTTTTCTAAATCTTGAATTCATATTCAGGATTTTTTCGTTGGCTGTTCCTAAATCTATTTCATAGAATTTTGTTAATTTAAACGAAAATCCATTAGAGACGTAATATTTTTTCCATTGGCAACTTTCTCTGAATTGATGGTATCTTGTTTTGTGGAGGGGATGGAGGGTTAGCAGCCCTAGTCCCGCTGGTCAAAGTAGGAATGATTCAGGTAAACATTAAATCCTCATTAACTACTTGAATAGATAACGAAAAACATTATTTACACCCTGTTACTCTCAGTGAATTATGAGAGAACTAAATTATGAAGACTATTGTATTGCTTTCTAGTGAGGTCATTATAATTTCAATGTTTCTCCACAAATTCCTAGAAAATTTTATATTTTCGAAAATTTGATATTCCTTATCAGAAAACAAGAAGTTTAATAAAAATATCTGAAGATTTTTTGCAGGAATTACTGAAAATGAAATTTTTCGATATACTTTACCTGACTTGTGCAGATTCAACTACGGAAAAATTGAAGATAGAAATTCATAGTAAAAAATATTGGTTTCCTATATATTCAAGGTGTATGTAGTTATAAAATTCGAAACATAAGATTTTCTTATGAAAATGAATTCTGAACACTGAAAATAAAAAATGATTCCTAACTACTTATTTTAAAAAACGGTATTTATAAATTATACCACGAGTCCTTCAAAAAAAAAATAAAATATGAAAACACACCCATTGATAAAATCACGGTGACTCGTGATTTCATCTAATATCATGAAACCAAAAATTTAATGAATAATCTTAAAATTAGTTTCGAGAAATATTATAAAATTAAAATTTTTCGAAATACTTCATCTTACTTTCGGTGGATTCAATCTTCGGAACAATGAAAAATAAAAATTTATAGTTAAAAATATTGTATAATTTGTGTACCTATGTAATATATATTCATATACCAAAATATTCTATATATATTGAAAATATGAAATTATTGAAATAAGATTTCATCATGAGAATGAATACTGAATACTTAATTTAAAACTTCGGAAATTTGTTCGTGAGAATTTTTTTCTTGAAAAGACTCAACGAATCATTATCTAAAATTTCGTGGTAGCTAGAAATATTTCATTTTGTATATTTATTCTATGGGATTCATTAACGATCCTAGGAAAGTTCATTATTTTTCAAAGGTTCACCATTCATTGTCAAATATCATCTTCTGAATATTTGAATAAATTTTTAATTCACTCCTATAACAATTTTATTCGCAATAAAAATGTTAAACTGAAAAGACATATACATATATTTGTTTTAGGAATTATAAAAGAATTTTTTTTTTCAAATTATTTCAGCATATTATTCAATGATATAATTTTTATTTCATAATTTAGAAAGTTACCAAACTAAAAAAAATAATATATATACATATATTTCTTGTGTTATCTTTCTATATTGGAACTAACTAAAGATTCAAAATAAGTTCCTGATTGATTGATTTCAAAAACTGAAATCAATCAAAAATTTTTGAAGAATTCGTTCAAGGAATTAATAAAAAATGAAAATGATCCAGAATACTATTCCGCCCTTTTAGCTATTTCATGTTTTGAAACATTTTGGGACCGAAATTCATAGTAAAAAATAATGTGTTCATATACAGTTCATACAGGAATTATTGACATCGAAGTAGGCCATGAACTTCTATTCGGGGCTTTATTTCTGGTTACAAAAATATCACTAAAAATTGCTATGGTTCATCATAGAAATAACCAGTTTGAATTATTTTCATCATTTTTGTATCCGAAAGATCCTGAATTTTCGAAATTACGAAGGGACGCATACACTCATGATTTAATAAATTGAAATTCAGATTATATAACGTAAAAATATAGTGAAATGCTATCTCATTTCAAGGAAATCCAATGAAGAGATATCTATTCATTTAAGAGTCGCCCATTGAAGATCATTAAAATATGCATATTCCTTTTCATCAAAGGCTCTTCAAAAATTGTTGCATTACTGATGGACACTGGATACCAACCTGCTTGCAAAATTCTTATCAAATAACTCTTATGGATCATTTTAACTGTGGTGTCTAAACTGGTGAAGAAAACAGAAAAAACTGGTTGATAAATTTAAATAGTGTAGCTTAGTGAATGGAAGAGCCATATCATAAGACAGAAATAAAATTCAAAGAATCCATTTAGTATATGAAAAATTTTGACTCACAGTTGTACTGTAACTTTCAAAATTGGAACCAATTTATCAGCCAATGTGTAAATTACTTTCTAAAGTCACTATTTATTGAAACTGTTCATGACATGAATGATTGATTAAGCTTGTATGAAAAATATAGGTACTATTTGTACTCGAGTTTTCTGTTTTTTATTGAAATGCTTTTATACTAGTTTCTATTAAATTACATAAATTATTTTGTCCATAACAGCTTTAACTCACTCACTAAAAGCATTTTTGCATGAAATTATTTTTAATTGGTGAATTTTAAAATTTTATTGCATTCTATTATTATCTTCAAGTGGGTAAGAGGTGAAGAAATTCTTGAAGTTACTCTTCTGAATATATTTTTCGATTAAATACTCAGTAAAAATTCTATAAAGCAATTGGAATTTATTAGATTTTTGGATTACTCATTGAAGAACAAAAAACAGATACAACAATACTTAATTTCAATATAGAATATAAATAAACTATAGATGCAATGCCAAGACTTCGTTTAGCAATCCAATTATAAAATAATTCTTCATAGATTTATATAATCCTCATGATCACCACTGTCAAAACAAAACATCCAGGTAAAAATCCAAATGTCCAGCATTCAAAATAGTAATCCTTCCACTTTTACCCTTGAATATACTTGAAAAAATTTTTGTTTTCTTTCTAGAGTCCACTGTTGAATAATGCTGCCATTTTCAAAAAACCAAGTTTCCTCCAGATAAATGAATTTCACATTTTGTTGCAAATATTCTCTGTATTCACCATAAAATCGTACTCAACTTATTATATTTTTCTGTTCATCAATAAGAACTTTCCTTTTATTAACTGTTTTGAACTTTTACCATTTAAGTTTATGTAATGTTGACGTTGATTGGTTAAAATCCAGATGCTTTTTGGTCAAATTCTATCCATATATTGGTTGCTTTTGGTAACAATCAAATCATTCAATGATTCTTTGAAGGTGAAATCGTATTGCACAGGTTTTCTTCCACTAATAATCCAGGTTGTAATGACTTGCCTTCTTCTTTTTTCAAACAGTACTGTGAGAAATACTCAAATAAACTAAACAATGTGTGTTTGAAATTGATACAACTTTTAATTTTCAAAATTTCTTCGATCAAAACCAATAACACAAACAAACTGGAAACTGAAATCTAACCCCTGTCAATGACATTTCCAATGCCAACCCGAAATCTGCAATTCAAAATGTTACTGATTAAGTACCAACTTAATTTCGATTTTCCAAATCCACCCGGGATGTCAATAATTCCTGAATGGACTGTAAGTTGTTACATATTGTATCATAGCAACGGCAGTTGCGCATATGTGATATGTGCCGATGTGCAGTTTAGTTGTAACAGAGTTCAGTTGAATAATAAACGGATATAAGATAATGTGTATTAAGTTTCATTCCAAATTGAATGACCCAATTTATATCAAGTTATATAAATATTTCAATTAAATATCGACAGATATTTAACAAGTGGCGACGAGGATATTGGAAATTGAAATTTACCGAGATTCTCGATAAATTAATCAAGAATGTCGACTTCAGATCAGCCATCGGAACATGTGGTCGGTCATTCACGTGAATTCGATGTTAATTCAAATGACTGTACAATTTTTCGTCCTCGATTGACGAATTATTTCGAGGCGAATAATATCAAAGATGTCTCTAGAAGAAGGGCTATATTTTTAAACTGCCTGTCGGAGGATTCCTATAGATTGATATTCAACCTATGTATCCCAAAGACGCCGGAAAAACTAGGTTATGAAGAACTAGTGAAGCTATTTGATGGACATTTCGGCGGGCAGAGAAGTATATTCGGTGAAAGAAGAAAATTTTATGAAGCACAAAGTGAACCCCATGAAACTATCAAAGATTGGGCAGCGAGAGTCAGATCTTTGGCCGTCCATTGTGATTTTGGAGAAGAACTTCAAATTTGTCTTCGTGATCGTTTCATAATGGGTCTACCTAGTGGACAAATAAGGGATCGTCTGTTTGAATCAGACAATTTGTTGACATTCGCTGAAGTAGTCAAGATAGCGGAAAGCAGAGAAGCGGCAGTAGGAAAATCCGGAAAATCACCGCCATTTTCGCTCAAGAAAGAAGCCCAGGACTTGTTTCAAGTACGCAGCCGTAGTCAGGTGAAACCAGCGAATCAAAAAGAAGCTAGTGGGTCACGTCCGGTTTGCTGCGGTGTTTGTGGTCGTAAGAATCACGAAGCTTATAAGTGTCAATTTCGCGAGTTTTTGTGTTATTCCAAGAAGAATAACAATTCCTTTTCGAATTCCAATTAAAATAATTGGAGGAATAAGAAGTCTGGTAACAAATTTAAAAATTGTAATAATTCTATTGAAAAATTGAATTCTGACGAATTATATTCAATGAGTCACCTTAGAGAAAATGAAAAGGTTAATCCAATTTCTGTTCAACTTCAAATTTCAAATCTTCTTTTCAATTAGATACTGGAGCTGCAGTTTCTGCAGTCTCTGATACATTTTATTGTGAGCATTTCCTTAATTTTGAATTGAATAAAACTAGTTCCATTCTTTCTCTTTATACTGGTCAAAAATTTAAGCCAATGGGCTGTATCATTCTTCCTGTAAAGTTTAGAGGAGTAGATTCTAGATTGACCATTTATGTAATTAAGAATGGAGGTCCACCAATTTTAGAAAGAAATTTTTTGAATGCATTTGATATAGTATTTGATAGTTTATTTCATTCGCATATTTGCATGTGTCAGCTGTAGACGTATAATTTCTTGTCCCCGGAGGTTTTTAAATTATAATAATAAAATATATTCAGTTTTTCATCTAGTTCATTGTGGTACCTGTGTTTTCATTGCGTTGCAATATTTGAGAGGGTTTGTGCTGTTTCTGACAATTATGGGTACTCGAAACAAAACAATTGCTGACCTTGAGAAGAATGTTCAAAGTCAAATGAATGAATTCGAGAAGAAATTGAGAGAAGTTCAGAAGCCGGCTAAAGCTCGTGGTGACCCGGGATTAACAACTTTAGAAATCCTAAAAATGGAATTTGGGGCATTCAAATTGGAGATCACCCAAAGATTGGAGAATAGTGTAGAGGAAATGACACAAAAGACTCTCAATAAAAACATTCTCATATATGGTTTACCTGAGGATTCGAATGAAGACGTTTTTCCTGCCGTATCAAAAATATTCAGTAATTTAGGGATAGATGTAAACAAACATCAAATTAACAACTGTTACCGTCTGGGTAAAAAAGTCAACGAATGTCAGAACACAACAAAACACCGGCCAGTGGTAGTTGAGTTCGTGTGTCAGTGGCTAAGAGATGCGGTATTTACGAGGAAATCCAAGTTGAAAGGTTCGCGTGTTGTTATTGTGGAGATGTTAGTGAACAAAAAGTTGAATTTGTTCAGAAAGGTTAGAGAAAAGTTTAAGAATAGCTCATGGACAGTTAAAGGTAACATTAAAGTAATGATAAACAATAAGATTCTTCAAATTGATGGGCTGGAACAACTTGATCAATTAAAAATCAATAAAACTGATACTAATGTTGTTTAGTTCCGATCTTGTTGGAATTGTTTAATCTCAACATTGTACCTTTGGGGATGGGGGTTTGTGACGCATTCATAGATTTGTATTTTGGAATTGCGTACACTGTTTTATATTTTAGTCTTTTGTTATTTAATTATTGAGTTCACCACTGCTGTATTTTCAATTTTTATATTATTTCTATTAGTTATTTTCCATTTCTAGTGCAATTTCAACTGGTCAGTTCACTGTATACATTATAGTTTTACGCTGTTTTGTGTGTGGTGAAATGAAAACCATTATGTGGGACAGTCATGAATATTTAATGTATTAGGTATTATGAATAGGATCTCTTTAGTATACTTAAATATCAGAACTTTGGTAGGTCATTTCACGGATTTTAAAAACATGGTTTTGCATAGCTGTCATGATATTGTTTTTTTGAACGAGACTAGGTTGGATGGGAGTGTACCTGACGAGTCAGTTTTTATTGAGGGGTATCGCATCATTCGATGTGATCGTAATAGGCAGGGAGGGGGTGTAGCTGTATATGTTAGGTCGAGTTTAGGTTATTCGGTGTTGAGGGTTGGAGGTTCAATAGAGCAAATTTGGCTGAAAGTCGGCTCACCCTTGGACGGAACGGCTGTAGGTGTTATTTATAGACCACCAAATAATAATTATAAAATATTTTGTCAGCTGTTTGAGTCTGAATGTGGTTTTGTTACTGAACATGCGAGTAAGATAGTTTGTGTTGGAGATTTCAATACTAATATGTGTGTTTCGGACAGTGAATCCGAATTTGTGAAAAGAAGCTACGGACATCTAGGGTTGTTTCAGTTAGTTGATCAGCCTACAAGAATAACAGAACGCTCTGCTACTTTAATTGATTTTATTTCAACATCTGACGCTCACATCATCTCTGACGTTCTTGTTCTACCCACAGATATAGATACTGACCACGAACTTATTTTGTGTAACTTGAGCATTGAAAATGTAGAAAAAACACCTCGTTTTAAGACATATAGAGATTTCAGATTCTTCAATTACTCGCAGTTCAAATCGGAACTCGAATCCATTCCTTGGAATAATATTTATGATGTTCGCGATGTTGATGAAAAGGTCGAATTCATAAATTATAATCTGATTTGTTTGCTGGATTTACATGCACCGTTTCGCACCGTGAGGGTAACAAAGAATTATGCACCATGGCTGACTGATAATTTGAGGGAGATGATGAATTTGAGAAATTGAACTCTTAGACGTTTCAGGAAATTCAAAAATCAAAATGATTGGATAGTTTATAAACAACTCCGTAATACAGTTTCATTGGCAGTAAAAAATGAGAAAAAATCATATTATAGTCATATTTTGAACGATAAAAATCCTAAAAACCTTTGGTCTAATCTCAAATCGCTGAATTTAATTAATAAACGTACGACAAGTCTTCCTGAAAAGTTGAAAGATGTCCATAAGATCAATCAACATTTTGTTGATTCCATTCCCAAACTACCCATGGACAGGGAAACTCATACATTTTCTTCTGACAATATGAGGGATCCGAACATGGTGAAGATGACTTTTAATGAAGTAGACGAAACTGTGGTATCTAAGATCATTAATCGGATAAGAACTAAAGCTGTGGGATATGATGGGATTAATGTGTCCACAATTCAACTCTGCTGCCCTTTTATATTGCCCTATATTGCCCATGTTATCAATGCTTGTCTGAAACATTCGATTTTTCCGAGTTCTTGGAAAAAGGCATTAGTAATCCCACTTCCTAAGAAGCCCCATCCATCTTCCCTTGATGACATTTCTCCTATCAGTGTGCTTCCAACGTTATCCAAGATACTTGAAAAGGTGATGCAGACACAAATACGGGATCATTTAGATTCTTTTAATATAATTCCGTGTGAACAATCTGGTTTCAGACCTGGACATAGTTGCTGCACTGCATTACTTAACATCACAGATGAAATCATTGAGTCTTCTGATCGGGGTAATCTAACAATCATGACCTTGCTTGATTTTACCAAAGCGTTTGACTCAATAAATCACAAAGTCTTGTTGACCATACTTCATTATATTGGTTTTTCTCGGGAGGCCATAAGGCTGGTTGAGAGTTATATCGGATCTCGATCCCAAGCGGTACTTATTGATGGTGTGTTGTCTTCTTTTGTGAGCCTGACTTCTGGGGTCCCGCAGGGTTCCATTCTTGGACCTCTGCTTTTCATTATTTATATTTGTTGTTTTTCTTTCGTTTCCCTTTCAGCAAGGTTGTATTTTTATGCGGATGACAGCCAGCTGAAATTTTCTTTCAAACCCGATGAGGCTGAGCAAGCTATAAGTGCTCTGAACTTCGACTTGTGTAGAATACATGAAATTTCTCAAAAACATTGTTTGAAGTTGAACATCAGTAAGTCAACATGTCTTCTTTTCGGTGGTAAAAATGATAGAAGAGCGTTTTTGCGGGATTTCGGCGGTACCATAGTGTTGGGGGGAGAGACGGTTGACTTTCAGGAAAGTATAAGAAACCTAGGCTTAACTATGGACACGGATTTAAGATTTTCTAAGCCCATTTCGATGTGCTTGAGTAAAGCCTAGTTGAGTTTGAGACTTCTGTATCAGTGTCGGAAATACTTGAACAGTAATAATAAGAAAATTCTCTGTGACTCGCTGGTTCTTTCTCATCTAAACTTTTGTGATGTAGTTTATGGTCCCTGTTTGACTGTTATGGATGAGAAGCGAATCCAGGGTTTACAGAATTCATGTTTGAGGTTCATTCATGGGATCAGAAGGTATGAACCGGTAACATACAGTCTCAGATGTACTGATTGGCTGAATATGAAACATAGAAGGCAGTTACACTCTCTCACGTTATTTTTCAATGTAATCAGACGTAATTCACCTTTGTTGCTTGCTAATAAAATCAGGTTTCGTTCTGAAATGCACCATGTTAATATTCGTTCAAAGGACACGATTTCTGTTCCCAAACACTTCACCGCGCTATTTACTAGATCGTTTTCCTATCAAGCTCCGTATCTTATGAATGGGTTGGGATTTGTATACAAGGGCTTAACTTTAGATAAATTCAAACTACACATATTAAACAACTTTCGTAATGACCCATTATATTTATAGTAAATCAATTTAATCATTTCAACTAACTGATATATTATGTTCCTTTGAACTCAACATCTTGAAAATTTATTAATTTTTGTTTTTTTTGTTGTGCTGTGGCTGTATCTAGTGAATATTCTACAAAGTTTTGCTTGTTTTGCTGCATTGGTGAGCTCATTCGATTTAAGTTAGTGGGTTATGTTCAAACATATTTTTCTTTCTTTTTTTTATCTTGTTTCTAGTTCAATAACAGAGGGTTAGGTGGAAGAATAGACGTGAGGTCTCGGGACTTTTAGTAGGTTTTATTTTCAAGTTATAATACCTGAGACAGCGAGAACTAAATCTCGCCCTCAATTCTGTTGCATTTTTTGTATCATAATTTCTATAAATAAAGGCCTTTATTATTATTATTATTATTATTTCAGCACTGAATTTTCTCCAGAAGTTGTACAGCTTTTTGATGAGTATCCTGAATTATTTTCTTCTGGCTTGTGAACCTTCAATAAGGGTAAAGCTAAGTTATTACTGAAAAACCCAGAGTCGGTACATCCAAAATTCTTCAAAGCTTGTGCAGTGCCTTATGCTTTACGAGGTAAGGTAGAAAAGGAAATTAATAGATTGCTGAAGTTAAATATTATTACACCAATCGATTATGCAGAATGGGGTACCCCGTTGGTACCAGTCATAAAAAAAATGGTGATATAAGATTGTGCGGAGATTTTAAAGTTACGATCAACCCCCATCTTTCATTAGATAAACATCCTCTTCCAAAACCACAAGAATTATTTGATAAATTAGGAGGAGGAATAGAATTTTCAAAAATTGATTTAACTAATGCATATCAACAAATTTTGGTAGATGAAGATTCTGAGAAATTTTTAGTAATTTCAACTCATTTAGGTTTATTTAAATATAAAAGATCAACATTTGGCATCAATAGTGCACCCTCTATTTTTCAAAAATTTATGGAAAAATTATTAGCAGGTATAGAAGGTGTTGTTGTGTTTATCGATGACATTTGTGTCACGGGTAGAAATCGTGCTGAACATTTATTTCGGTTGAGAAAAGTTTTAGAAATTCTTGAAAGTTCAGGGTTAAAGATTTCATCGGAAAAATGTCTCTTTTTCCAAAAATCTATTGAATATTTAGGTTATAAAATTGATGCTGAGGGCATTCACCCTTGCGAAAGTAGAATTGAAGCCATTTTGAGAGCACCTAGACCAACGAATGTTAAGCAATTACCGTCATTTCTTGGTTTAATTAATTATTATGGAATATTCATCAAAAATTTATCATCTTCTTTATATCCCCTGTATTCATTATTTCAGAAGGGAAAGCGATAGAATTGGTCCAATGAATGCGAAATTTCATTTGAGCAAGTCAAAAAGAGTTTGACAGGTAATAATCTTCTTGTATCGTATGATCCTAATTTACCTTTAAAATTAACAGTAGTAGCTTCAGATTACGGTTTGGGGGTGGTTTTGAGTCACGTAATGCAAGATGGTTCAGATAGACCTTTAGCTTATGCCTCAAGAGTTCTTAAAACAGCAGAAAAGCGTTATGCTCAAATAGAGAGAGAGGGTTTGGCGATTATTTTCGGTTTGAGTAAATTTAATCAGTATTTGTACGGAAATCATTTTTATCTAGAAACTGATAATAAAGCTTTAACCTATATTTTCAACTCTTCTAAGGGTATTCCAGAATTTTCAGCGAATCGTGTTAGACGCTGGGCTACCATTCTTGCTAACTATAATTATCAAATCTCTTATGTCAAGTCTTCTTTGAATAAAGCAGATTCTTTATCTCGACTACCGGTCGATAATCCTGATGAAAATTGGACGGATGACGATCCAAATTATATTTATTATTTTTCTAATGTTGAGAAAAAAATTATTGAATTATGATATCGTTCGAGTGACTAAACAACATAAAATTTTATCGAAAATATTGAATTTTGTGAAAGACGGTCGTTGGCCAAGTTATGCATATAAGGAAAATGCTTACAAATATTTTGCTTCTAAGCGATTTGAGTTATCAATTGAGAGTAACGTTCTTTTATGGAATCATAGAGTAGTAGTTCCCACGAAACTTAGATCGAAATTGTTGAATAAAATACATGAAAGTCACTCAGGTATAGTTGAAATGAAATCAACTGCCAGATCATATTTTTGGTGGTCAAAAATCGATAAAGACATTGAAAATTATATTAAAAATTGTGAATCCTGTAAAATGAATCGACACAAAATTCGAAGTCAATTTAGATCGATATTACCACCTTGTTCACCTGTAGTGAAAGAAAAAGTTAAATGTTCACAATTGAAACAAAAGTCATATTGTAAGGGACAAAGAACGATATGCTTTGTCCCAGGGGAGAGAGTTCTTGTTAGGAAATTTAGTGAGAATAGAGAGTATTGGGAAAAAGGTACAATAAGAAGTAGAATAAGTAAATCCATGTTCTTAGTATGGGTTCCAAGTAGAAATTGTGTACTGAAAAAGCACGTTGATCAATTGCGTAAAGATCATTTAGATTTGTCATTACCACTTGAGAACGAAGTTCCCAAGACAGAAGAAACTGATATTAGTGTAGAAACACAAACAGGTATTGTAAAAAATGAAACTGTTGACGAAGAACCTTTAACTCTTAGGAGAACTAAAAGAATTGTTAAACCACCTGAAAGATTTGGATTGTAAATGTATATCCTATGTATTATATTGCATAATATTTGTAAATAAGAAATTGTAATATTGGGATTCAAATTAGTGCCATTATGTTTTGAATTTTTTGGGGGGAAATGTTACATATTGTATCCATAGCAACGGCAGTTGCACATATGTGATATGTGCCGATGTGCATTTTAGTTGTAACAGAGTTCAGTTGAATAATAAACGGATATAAGATAATGTGTAGTAAGTTTCATTCCAAATTGAATGACCCAATTTATATCAAGTTATATAAATATTTCAATTAAATATCGACAGATATTTAACATAAGTATATTGCGATTGCTTTAAATATTTTCCATAAGTGGTTTTTTGACGTGATATCTGTACATAGTTCTTTACATGCTTTTTTACTGACATTGATTCTTGCAGTTTTATTCATGATAATCCTGAAATTTAGTATTTGAATCTGTCTTCATCCGACAATCCTTTCATTCAATAATCCTATTGTTTAATTTTTGAAATAGTATATTTTTACTATCATCTGTGAGTGATTTTGATATGAGATCTAATGGTGAAAACAAATCTTTATAACACAATTTTGTTCTTTATGATCCATGGTACATTTATATGAAACAACCTACGTACAAGTTAATACTTCTGTGAAAATTCTTTATTTTTTTCGTTTATCTACTGTGTTTTTTTTTAAATGGAAATGATAAATGAATAATCTATTATTATAACTTTTTCATCATATCATTAAAATAATAATAACTAAAATATAAACATAAGTATGAAAAAGAAGAAGAATATGAAATATCAAAACAAGAAGTTCCATAGGCATGAACTCGTTGAGGCATAGAGTCAAGTAAAGTCAGAAAGAGTATATAAACTCAGAGATGTTTTCAAAGCCATCATAATGTTTTGAGCTTTCGAGTGCAGAGGTGTTTTTGTGTAGTAGTGACTTTGAATTTAAAATTCTATATTCAATATGTCTTTTCGATTTTTGGACATAGAAGCGGAAGTTAGCAGTGAGGTGAGTTGGCATATTATATTTTTTCTTCATACAGTTTCAACAAATATCTTTAAATTTTTCTTTGCAGGATGAATTTGAGATCCAGAATTCAGACGATAAACGTAAAAAAAAAACAAAAAGTGGTAGATAGTTCCGAGGAAGAGGAAGGTAAATATTCGTTCAACTAATTTTTGCGTATCTTATTATTCCGATAATTATTTGTTATTAAGTTTATTGTTTACTTATTTCAGATGATGATGAAATGTTGAGAGAAGAAATCAAAGACCTTATTGATGACGACTCTCTCAGTGATAGTGATGATTCGATATTTCTGGTGGTAAAAAAAGAAAGAGATCAGATGATGAAGAATTAGATGATCGACATGAAGACGATGATTTCGACCTCATCGAAGAAAATTTGGGCGTTAAGATTGATCGAAAAAGGGTGAGTTCACATTTTATTATTAATATTCGATAATTTTGTTATGCCTTAAGATGATTTCATCTCATTGGAATGTTTCGTTTTCAAAAAAATTTTATTGCTCTCATTTTATTTCGGTTAGATTATTTGCCTTCATTCGAAATTTTGAATCTCAATAACTTTACTCCATCATTGAAAATTATATCTTCAATCGTATATCGAGATTTTTATTTTTGAGTATTGTTGATATTACTTATTTGATATCAGCTCAATTGAATTATCCCTAAAAATTTACAGAACAAAATATTAAAAATGGCGAATTGAAATCTATTACACTTGAGAATAATAATTTGGAAAGACCTTAGTGATATACTCGAACGGTTTTATATTTAAAATTTTTATTTTTTATTGTATTCGTTGTTTTTATTCATTTCACAAATTTTTGTTAGTTAAAAATGAAGTTTGATATTTAAAATCAACCATAAGCACAATTCGAAGAAATCATTCCTCGGAAACTACAAACTACATAATTATTAAGTTGAAGATTATTACAAGGTAAATATAGTGTAGTGACATGCAGAAAATTTTTCAATTCTGGAAAATATATTCCTTTATCTTTATTTTTACAAATTTCACGAGGTGACACTACTGTATTTTCTTCGTTAGAGTAATATTTGTCATTTTTCTTTTCGAAATTTTTCTTATAAAACAAATGTTCTAATTTTCCTATTTCATCCTGAGTCAGTCAAGACACTTCATAGCCAGTATAATCGACATAAAGAACACCTATAACATATCGAATCAGTAGTCCTGGAGTCGTCAGTCTACTCGTGTAGCACCTTTAATCTGCCGTCTGTTGAGAATTCGTGGAAATTACGTCAAGACTTTTAAACTTGTACTTTTTTTTTTTTTGATTCTCACACAAGGTTTAATCCTCCGGGAGCTCACCTTCGAGAAAATTTGATTTCTGTTTGTTTCATGTCACGATTTTCTTTTTTTCTTTCAATATTTTCTTACATTGTAAAATGACTGTATTTTGTTTTGAATGTAGACTAATCATGAAATAAACATTATTATTATTATTATTATTATTAGTATTATGAAAATCTTTCCGTTTCTTTGAATTTCCTCTATCAATCATGTTGATAACAAAAAATTGGGCAAACCTATTGCAATCAGATCTATCGATGTTCCACAATCAATAGATTTTCTTGTTTCTAGCAGAAGTGTTTCTTTTTTTATCGTGTCAACTGAATTATCCCTAAAAATTTATAAAACAAGATATAAAAATGGCGAATTGAAATCTATTACACTTGACAATAATAATTTGGAAAGACTCCACTATTCACCTTGTAATTAATTCACAGACGCTAAAATCTATTATTTCGAGTTGAAGATAATACTATTCACCCTCATAGTTTCAGATTAATTAATGTTTTGGATTATTATTAGGATTTCGAAACCAATGTTTGCAATCAAAACATTTTCTGTCAATAAACCGAAAGGAATTAGTTCAATTCAGCAATAAATTTATTGAAATTCAACTACTATCTAATCAACCATTCATGGAATAGGCCTCATAACAATATTTGCTTTATCTGGAATGGAAGCAGACATTTTTATATTTTTTTGAAATCATAGATTCAGATATTAATATATTTTTTTTTTCGCAGAAATTCAAACGTATAAGGAAAATAATAGCGAATGAAAGTAAAGGGCAACAAAGGAGAACAACAATGGACATAGATTCGTCCTCAGATGAGGTAAGTAAACTTTTTTTAATACTATTTTTCATCGACACAATTTCATTTGTTCAATGAAAAAATACTTTTGCACGTTTGTTCAAAGTATAAAAAGTTATGCGATCTATGCTCGGATCTATGTCATGTGGGAGTAATCAATATCAACTATCATATTTTAAATTGAATAGCCTGTATTTTATTCAATTATTGATTTCAATATTTTATATATGCGTTGTTTCAATATATCTAAAAAGAAACTTTTGAAAAATTGAAATCTCCGTTTTTTTTTCACAATTATTGAAAACCAAAAATTTGAAAATATCGTTCGTTTGGCGTTTAGGGTTTTTGTCGTAAATTATAAAAACTATGTATTACATGAAATGTGGTACACAAACTTTTTGTAATACCACATTCATGATCCTTCTTTCTCGAAAATTCTATTTTCTTCGAACATTATATGATCATAAAATTAAGAACTTATACAGGGAGATCCAGATTTTTGTTCAAAATAATTTCGGTGTCGGGTAGAAAAACTCTTTTTTATGAAAAAATTTCATATAAACATATATCCTAAAAAGCTTCGTTTTCGAGATACGATGAAGTTTTAGAAAAAAATCAGAGCTTCATTCAAGTATTTTCCATGGAATGTATCACTTTTGAGATTATCTAGTACAAAGGAAACACTATTCAAAAAATCTACAAAAATGAATTTTTCAAATTTTCCCTTTATGAAAGTTCAAAAATTAACGTAGTGTTATAACGCTTTCAGAAGGCATTAGATTGAACATTTCAGAAAGAACATTCATCAGACACTTAAACAATAAAAAATATTCACAAAATTTTTTATTGTTTCAGTGTTCTTCTGAAATATTCAACTGAATGCCATCTGAAAGCGTTATAATACACCACATCAATATTTGCACTTTCATTCATCGTTAATAGGACAATTTGAAAAATAATTTTTTCGTAGATTTTCGTGAATAGTGTTTGCTATGAACTCGATTATCTCAAAAATGGTACATTCTATGAAAAACATTCAGGAAAACTTTTTTTTGTGGAGCTCAGTTGATTCCAAAAATGAAATGATGTTCTCGAAAGTAAGAAAGTGGTCTAAATTTTCATTATGAAAAAAATTATTGCACCCCTATATCTATGCCACTGGATGATTTTTGGCAGGAGACACTTGCCTTATTCGAAAAATTGCATTATCAAGACTTCAATAATATGAAAACAATCCATGTAATAATACTAGAGTTTCAAATAAACAACGGTTTTTTTCTTTAAACAACACCCTGTGTCTAAAAAACGAATATTGTTAGAATATAATAATAATAATAATAATAGTTTATTGATCCTTTTAGACAAACAAGGTATGTATAGGACAAGTCACAAATGCAAAAATAATAACAATTCAGACATTTTCTAAGCTATCATTATAGTACTCATTAACACTATAAAAACACTTCTTGAGAAGTAAATACTTAACAACTTTCTTAAATTTAAACAAATTGAGCGACTTAATGTTACTAGGTAGATGGTTAAATAACTTAATACACTGGTACTTAGGTGACATTTCAAATTTTGATGTCTTATGTTTGGGAATTGACAATATTTTCTTATTCCTAGTGTTATGGGAATGAAAGCTTGACAATTTTACAAAACTTTCCTCATTTTCCTTTGCAAAAACCAAACATCTCAATATGAAAATGGAAGCCAGTGTCAATATCCTATTTTCTAAGAAAACTGGTCTACAAGAGGATCGTGGAGATACGTTGAATATCATACGTGAAATTCTTTTTTGTATAATAAATACTCTATCAGTTTCTGTTGAATTACCCCATACCATGATATTATACGATAGGTGACTAAATACTAAACTATAATATACATTCATAAGTGAGCACAAGGGAAGTAGATACCTGACTCGACTTAAAGCATAATAAGAACTGTACAGCTTTTTACATACTTCATCAACGTGTGAATTCCACTTTAAGTGCCTATCGATGTAGATACCTAGGAACTTCGTGCAGTTCTTTGATGCAATAATAGAATCTGAATGTCGAATTACAAGGGTACTATCATTATTCGAAATCGAGAAGTAAACGCATTCAGTCTTGTTCACATTTATCATGATAGCATTAACATAGCACCATTCAACGAAGCAATGAACCAATAAATCGCACAACCCCTGTAGCTCCTCCAAAGTATCCGCAGTAACGGCTAATGAAAAATCATCAGCAAACAAGATTGCTCTTAGTATCTTCATCAGATCTGGACAATTTTTAGACTTATTAATAAACAATCTCAACAAATTCTCAGGCAGATCGTTGATAAATATCAAAAACAAGAGCGGTCCCAAGACAGAGCCCTGAGGCACACCTAACTTCAAATTATGTTTACTGGATGAAGAATCTTGAACTCTGACGGATACAACTCTGCCCTCAAGATAACTTCGAATCCAGTCATGAAATACTCCCCTAAATCCAAGATTGTAACATTTGTCTAATATGAATTGAAAGGAGATACTATCAAATGCTTTAGAAAGATCAAAAAATAATCCGGCAACATATGAGCCATTATCGAGGCAGTCGTATACAAATTCAACAAATTCCAAAACTCCAGTTTGAGTTGAGCGACCTGATCTGAAACCGTGCTGCGCAGAGGTAAGCAGTTGAAACTTATCAAGGAATTTCATCATTCTATTGAACACTAATCGTTCAAATAGTTTGGAAAGACAACTGAGAACAGAAATAGGTCTATAATTACTAATATCATATACATCACCTTTTTTATGAACTGGAATAATAGTGGCCTTTTTGAGGAGATCAGGAAAAACTCCTGTGGTAACCGACATGTTAACCAAATAGGCAAAATGTCGACTGATATCAGGACCTATCAACTTCAAGATTCGCGCAGAAACAAAATCAACACCTGAGTCATTCTTAAGAGATTTCAATACGTCAGCTACCTCATGATCCATAACTGGATGAAAGAAAAAGTTATTATTCAGCATAAATGAAGTAGTACATGAAGTGGACAATGAATTATTATAGTAACGGTTGAGGCTTATCTCCGCAACCGTTGTAAAATGGTTGGCAAACATCTCAGCTACAGTTTTGGCCTCATCGAACAAGACACCTTCAACAACAAGCTCTATGGTTCTTTGATCATTGCTTTTTCGTCCGGTCACAGTATTGACCAGATTCCACACTGTTCTATTTTTATTAGTAGATTTATCAATAAGATTACGGTGGAAATCTAATTTAGCATTTCTTAACAGATTATTATAAGAATGTTTGGCTGTTTTATACAAATAATAGGTAGATTCACTCCTGATATTGATATATAACCAGTGAAGATTTTTCAGGTCTCGTTTCGCCGAGATAATTTCTGGAGAAGTGAATTTTTTGAGAACATTGGCATTGTTGACATATCTTTTGATAGGACAACAAGTTTCAAAAGAACTTTGAATCAAATTAACAAACACTTCAAAGCATTCATCAACATGTGGATATTTATACATTTCCTGGAAATCACAATTTGAAATACAATATTCAAAATCCTTCAGATTTTGGGGACAAAGGTCTCTAACTAACTTCGATACATCATGATTTTTTAGGGGCAAATTTATTTGAAACTCGAGTGTAATAGCCCGATGATCACTAATATGAGGTTCGTAAACTTTAACATTACAATCAACTAAATTTGCATTTGTTAAAACATAGTCAACTTTGGAGATTGATGTGTGGCCAGTGACATCAATAAAGACCCTGGTTGGATCATTTGAGGAAACATTCATATTGAAACAATTCATTAAATCAACGAACAACTTACGATTTGCGGAATCAATTTTCAAAAAATCGACATTCAAATCTCCACACACAAAAATTACATCAGCTGAAGTGATGCAATAATTGAGAGCAACCGAAATCCTGTCCAGAAAAATCTCGAAATCTCCAGAACCAGGACGATAAACACTTATGATGGCTATTTTAACATCACATGCAACCACTAGAATTCCACTAATTTCACACTCCATTTCTTCGGAAAAACGCGATACACTTAGATTCCTCACAGATAAACCATACGTTTACATGAACTTTTTTCATGAAAAGAGTTGGTCTATCTGACGCTAACGTTATTTAATTTACATCTGTATTGATTCTACATATACTTTCCACAACTTTGGTGGTACAGGGGGTAATTGCCCTTCAAGATTTCCAGAATAAAAAATTCTAGAATTTTCTCAAAAACGAAGAACATGAATTTTTCAATCATATGAACCAATAATCTTTTTACTTTCAATTATCGCTTTCAAGATGATTACTTTTATTGCACCACAAGCACGTCTATGTCCGAAGTTTATTATTTTCTTTATCATTCCACTCTGTCGGCATCTCACTTGTTTTGTAATCTGTGATTTTTGCATTCGTCGTCGGTATATACTTACTCGGTGTTTTGTGTCATTTTCGTCACAAAATTTTAATACTCCAGTTATCAAAGATCTGAACTGAGTTATTCGCTCAAAAAATTGTCTGTGCTGTGTATTACAATTCAATGTGTTTCATTAAAATTGCAATAATTTGTGAAGACATCAGTTTTGACTTGACTATTGAGGGTGTTCCTAAATTGGTGGTACAAACGGAAATGACTGACTCCTCGAATCATTTTAAGAAATAAAGTTCTATAACATGATACAGAAATTGAAGTGTAAGTTTTTTTTCTTATATCACTTTTCCTTCACAAGATACTTAATTTAAATTTGGTATAGATACATATTCCAATTCAAAGTTTTCATCATTTGATATGCTAATTTTGAATTCATATCTAGAGGGTGATATTTTTTCTGGAAGAGTGTCCGTTTCTTTCCACCAGAATTTTTTTTTTGGTTGACCACTGGTACCAAATTGTAAAAAGAAACTTTGGTGGAGTACTACACTTTTTGGTTTCTTGTCGGGTCTTATCAAGCAATTCTTCAGTAATCCTCAATACCCAATATGTAGAAAAAATTAATAAAGATTTGATAAACTGTTAGAAGCATCACAATAAAGTAGGACTACAAGAAACAACCTGTTTCTCGAAAACAAAGCGTTTTTGGGCTCATGTATAGGACATTTTATTCTTGAAATTATTCATGAAATATATCATTTTTCTTCGTACCTCGAATTCAATATCAAAAAATGCCATCATTTCGAGTGATTTTTGGTTCAAACTTCGTTATCAAACCTTTCTCTCTCACATAACAGATATAAGTAAACGTTGTTGTCATCAACAATTTTTTTTATTAGATATATTTAGTATATTATGGATAAAATGAAAATATTTGTGGACCGAACTAATATGTAGTTTTTTTTTTCAAAGGATGACGAGGAAAAATCCGAGGAAAAAACGGAGCTAGTCCAAAGAGATGTGTCTGATTCGGAAACGGAAGCAACAGATGATGATTTCATTAATGATGATATCATTGATGATGAACTTCCAATTGGTGCCAGAAAAAGGAATAGGAGAGTCGTTTCTTCTAATATGTAAGTAGTACTGTTTTTATTTATTTTTATAACCATTCCATCATCAGTCTAACATTCCATTCTCATTTTTATATACATATATATACTCTATAGCAGTAGCGGCTAGTAACAATATAAGATGGTAAGGTACATTAAAAAATTATAATTATTATATATGTATTTTACTCGCTCGAGGACAAAATTTATCGAGTGAACTTAACGTTGTCTGTTGCATACATAATCATTTTACCGACCCAACATCATTTTTATCTTTATATTTTTATATTTATTTACAAGATTTTGAATAGTTGTTTCGTCGTGATTATTCAAAATACAAGTTAGGACAAAAATGTCGACGTCTACATGTTCATTGAAATTTATTTGATACTGTTCTGATTTTTTGGTAGAATAAGGAATTTTCTGTTCTATCTCCAATTTTTCATTTTTTATTATTCCATTATATCCAATTAAAAAATCATTTTCAAATTTTCATTACTTATTATGAATACGTCTCTTCAATATTTTTGTTTTGTTTTATGCACACCATTAATTGTTCTCAAATTCTTTGCATAGATTTGTTCCCATTTGATTTTAGATGTATGAGTTTCGAATTTATCAAAGAAACATTTGATTCTGTATCATAAATAGCGGATACTTCCAAAGTGTCATTCAAAGTTACCTTAAGCTTAATTAATGGTGAAATTATTAGTTTTCTGGATCCGTGATGTTGAATTCCACTTCTAATATGGAATTATTAACGTGTTGCATTCCTTCTTCTTTTTTTTGGAACCACCATTTTGCTGTAGGATGAAAATTCATTCATTTATCTTTATTTTTACAAATTTCACAAGGCGACTTCACTGTATTTTCTTCGTTAGAGTAGAATTTGTCATTTTTCTTTTCAAAATTTTTCTTATATACCAAATGTATCAATATAAATAATTTTTCTATTTCATTATAAAGATTTTCCATTTTTTTTAATTTCCTCTATCAATCATGTGGATAACAAAATTTGGGAAACCTGTTGCAATCAGATCTATCGATATTCCACTCAATAGATTTTCTTATTTTTAGTAAAAGTTTTTCTTTTTTTATCTCGTATTCTGATAAAGAGCCTTTTTGGAATTTGAATGAAAATGCATATCTTATAGGAGACCAACTATTACCTGTGAATGTTCTACAAAAAATCTCTCTCCATATTTCCCATTTTGATTCAATAGTTAGTTTCATTAGTGTACAACTGCACCAACACCTTCATCCAAAAATGATTTCAGGATTTCAATTTTGTTTTCATCCCCAGATATGTGAAATCACTCGCATTCTTCTCGAATCCAGTAGTCCATTGATCTGCGCTCGAAATTCTCCCATTAATTTTTGGATTGTGAATTTATCTGCTTTTTCGCTTATGTTTATAACTGCACTTTGACCTCCACTCTTTTCGAGTAATTTTTCTAACTCCTTCATAAGTGGCTGATCAGAGGCATTCACATGGTCACCAATATTCAGCTGATCTCCAAGAGTTACTTCTAAAAAGATATCTTCAAACTGGAGATTGGCACCTTCATCCAAATAGGTAGCAGCCAAATCCTCGTTTTAATTGATCCATACATTTCTAGTTTGGTTTCTTTTGGAAATCAAATTTTTAACTTTATTATATGCTGAAGTCTTGATTACTTTTTTATGTAAACTTGCTCTTTAATATATATCGGGAAGTACGGCCATCAGTTGTTCCAAACGAAGTTATGCAAAGAAGATTTGTTTTAGAATCTTCCGAATATCTCGAACAAAAACCAAGATATGTATAGCATTTTTTAGAAATGCTATGATCTGCTTTCTGTTATCTTATTATTTAGAAAAAAGATTTCGCGGATCCTTGGAGAATTTTTTTCAGAGTCTTATCCTGTACCTGACGAAATTTTTTTCGATTACATACCTACCCCTCGAAAAAAAAAATCTACGCCATTGCATATTTTCCGAGTGAAATTGTACAGGGTGGGCAAATTTCGATGTTTTGCACTACAACTTTCAAACCAGAGGAGATAGACAAAATGTGATACCCTATTCTCGGTCTCTTTATCTGAGAAACTAACAAGGGTAGTATTCATTTTTGGCCACCTTCTTTTGTTTTCAAGAACGAAAATTGGAAAAATGGCGATATCGAAAAACATTTATATCTCCGCTAATACTGACGATAGAGCTCTGAAATTAAAACATTATACAGGCACTTTTTTACGTAGAATCCAGTGGCGGGTTCGTCTTTTCAAAAGGGTCTTCAATTACGAAGCTATGACCCAAAGTTATGTTTTTTTAATGAGACCACTATAGATTTCTGTGCCATTTTTTGAAATCTTAATTTTTCCTGATTTCAAAAATATATAACATCGTATGGTTTGTATTAATATAAATGATAGAAAATAGTCAAAAACCTTTTTTTATCTAATTTAATCTAATTTTTCCTGATTTCAAAAATATATAACTTTGTATGGTTTGCAGGCGCGGATCCAGGCTCCACTTTTGGGGGGGGGGGAACTTTTTGATACTCAAAATACTGAAAATGTGGACCCCAGACACTTTCGCCATTTTGGGACTTCATTTTTTTTGCCGTTCATAGATATGGATCTTCCCAAAATGTATTGAAGGTGAAATTTTTGCTGATATTGTAATTATTTGAGCCTAAGTATGTCAAATTCTAGGAGGGACGGCAAAATTTAAGAGGTGCCTGGGTCATTTGGGAGGGGAACGTTCCCCCAGTTCCTCCCCCGTGGATCCGCGCCTGAACTTAACACAAATAAATGAATAAATGAAACATTTCAAATGAATAACAGATGTTGCTCGTAAGGACCACCGTTTTGCTCGATACACATAATCATGTTCGGATTATTACGGATCTTATTGCATGCAACTTCGACACGTTGTAAAAGAATTTCCTCACTTCCTATTTCAGATGACTACACTAAGGATTTCGAATATCCCCCAACGAAATAATCGACAGGATTGAAATCCGGTTATCTAGCGAGCAAGGTATGCTGTCCACCACTGCCTATCCACATATTTGGAAAGTTCTGGTCCAAAAAGTTCTTGAAGGTAACTCTAAAATGAGGTGGAGCCCCTTCATGATTAAAATACATCCCTGCAATGTCCATATAATCGAGTAATGCAGGTAGATGATTTTGAAGAAAATCACCCGTAAGCTGTCTTGGTAGGATGTGTGGCCCAATCAATCGATTCTTATAAACTCTACACCATACGTTGGTTCTTTGAAAATTCGTGTTGGGATTTGGTGTACCTGATTGCATGAGGATTTTCTTCAGCCCACTCATGCGAAATCCACAGATTGAAGACGCCATCTCTCGTGAAAATGGCTTCATCAGTAAATAAAATTCTATTGATTATTCTTTCATTTCTTAAAATCCACCGACTAAAATGAATTCTATTAATTTCGTCACCTGACACCAATCGTTGTATTTTCTGGAGATGAAAAGGGTAAAGGTTATTTTTCTTTAATCTACTCCATACATGCGGCACGTTCAGAGCATGAGCAATCCTTCTAGTGCTATTTTCTGGATGTGTCTCTATCACTTCAAGAATTTCTTCATCGATATTGAGGTTCCTTCTTTCTTCAATTTTGATGTTGAGAACTGGCCATTTTCACGAATATAATTGAAAACTGATGAAAAAGTTTTGTGATGTGGTAACCTTCTATTAGGGAATCTTGATTGGCATTCCCTTACAGCCGCTCTACCATTACCGTCACAATAACTATACACTAACAACATATCAGCATATTCTTCGATTCAAGAATTTATGAGGGATTATTATGTTGGGTTTTAATATCGAGAACAAACCACAATACCTCAAAAAAATGTCTGTACCAGTTGCAGTTGTCAAATTTAATGTCATAGATATTGTTGTAGCCTACTCGAATAAACTCTTGGGGGATGTGATGCAAAATAATTTCTCAAAATTTTATAATTCGATGAAAAATTGTCAGGATATACATCTGATTGAATATTGTATGTATTCAATTAGCGAAACAAGAAATGTTTACAATTTAATCTCAATGTTCGATATTTTCACTATTGAACTCAATTTTTGGCCGAAATTGTTAATTGTTAATTGAATAAAATCCACTGAAATCCATTGAAAAATTTCCACTATACCGGGTGTTGAATCATAGCTTGTGAAAAGTCCCAAATTTTTCTAACACGAACCTGATTTTTTCGATCAGTTTGAAGATTAATCGATGGACCTAATAGAGTGAAATATATGTTCCAAATATCGATCAAATCTACTGGGTGGTTCAAAAGTTATAAGGAATTGAAAATATTGGTGAATTCATAAACCATCGTGTATTTTGCTTATGGGACATAATAATTATAATTTTGACAGTGTGAGTTCAGTTTAGTCAATTGAATTCTTAAGTTCTCACTGTGTTTTATTAAATAACTGTAGAAATCTCATCCTTCTAACGCCATCTCGAGGAACCCGATCGAACGTATACAACGCCAGATACCATAGACCTATAATAAGATATATACATTATATTATTCTATGTATATGCGAGATGGAGATAATAAAGATCATCTATTGGAAAAATAATGGATTCCTTTTTACCACTTAACTTTGCCATATGAAAGGACATGTAATTTTAACAAAAAACCATTATGGGCAATAAACCCATTTTGATTTTTCAAGGATTATTCAAAAGCTGTATGTCTATTGATATGGTTCACTAACCCTTTACTGTGCAATGTAGCATATATGCTACGCAAGCCTATGTATTCCTTTTTTTCGAATAAGAGTCATGTTCATATAATTCGTAAAGAATACTTCTCTTGTGAACTCTTATTGTACGATGATTCATGAGTGAATTCATAGATGGCAATTCCCATAAGAATTTGAAACGGTTACTAAGCAAGGCCGGCGTCGTTAAACATCCCATGGATATACAGTTGATCCAAGGTTTATAGACTCAGACAGGTTGTCTCGTAACTTTCAACCAATCAGCGTCAACCATTCGTGACGTCACTCGGTTTACACATTCAAATAAATAACATTTGATTGTAATGAAATCGTGGATTTTCACGGATTTTCTTATTAGTTTGATCGCGTATATCGTTTGTAGCCTATCTTAAATAGTCTTTAATATCTTCAATCATAAAATAGCTACGATAAAATGTCTGTCAATGATGGCCAATGGCGATACAGACACTCTATAGACCTTGACGACACCGGATGACGCGTTACCCCACTCTTCAATCCAAGTTACGAGACAAACCTGTGTAATCTACAGACCTTGCAGTTGATCATGAAATATTGTTCCAGTAAGTATGAGGAGAGGAGTAGCATTCGATTTATTCAGGAGCTATCTGAAAAGACGAAAAGGGAAAGTTTCAAGTAAAGAAGACACAATTACGTGGAGTGGCTCAGGGGACAATTTTGGGCCCCATCCTTTTTCTGCTTTATATGTATGATCTATTTGTCTTAAAGTCAAGCAATTGAATTGTCAGTTTTGCTGATGACTCAGTGGTTTACTTTACCGAACCGACGTGGAACCAATTAAAGCTTAAGTCTGAAGAAAAATTTGCCGAGATAATAGAATTTTTAGATAGAAAAAAGTTGACAGTTAATATGGATAAAACTAAATGTAAGTCATTTACGGCATTTATTGGAACTGAAAAACCCCCATTTGATACGTTATGCATAAAAACTAACGGATCTTGATTTTAAATAAAGAGTACATAACATATTGGATATTTAAGGAATAATGATAATATATTGAATATTTAGGAATAATGATGGACTGCTATCTACGATAAAGCTGCCATATATGTTGGAACATCGACCGGGACAAGAAAATAGGACTCATTCATTCAGGCATATCCACTGAAATAAATCATAAAGAACAAAAAAATATATACTCGCAATAAAAACAACATAAAGTCCCAACAATAAACAAGAAGATAGGTATCCTTTTTTTAGGCTTGAGCCTCGGTGCCATTTTTCCTAGACCATTTATATATTTCGAAGTTTTGACCTTTTCAAGTAATTTTTCCTAACGTGAAACCTTTCCCATTCAAATATCCAACAGTTTCTTCTAGTAGATTTCATTAAGGAACATCATTCAAAACCATTCATGCAAATATATCGAATGTTGTCATTGGCCGAGTCGATTATATTCGAGATATCGGATGTTGCGAAAAAAATATCTGACGTCACTTATTGCATTGTATTCATCGTGCCATCATTCTTTAGTTCTTTGTAGAGTTGTCTTGTTTGGTTCCCAAAATATTTATTTATTAATCTTCCATTCAACTCTTTCTCAGTATCCTCTCAATTAATTTTTACTTTAATAACAGTATTTAATGATTTTTCAATCCTTTCAATCGAATTGTCAATCAGAAATGCGATGAGATGTGGACATGTCGAAGAATCCTCAGAATAAGCTGGGTGAGCAGAACAACGAACAAGGAGGTATTGAGAAGAATGGGAAAGGAGAAGGAAATAGTCTTCTCAGTCAAAATCAGAAAATTGCAGTATCTGGGCCACGTGATGAGAGGGGAGAGGTATACGCTGTTGCAAACTATTATACAAGGAAAAATATAGGATAAAAGAAGTATAGGAAGAAGACGCATCTCCTGGTTGAACAACCTAAGGCAGTGGTGCCACAGTAGCTCGGTTGAGTTGTTCATATCCGCAACTTCAAAGATAAAAATCGCCATGATGATAGCCAACCTTCTTAAAGGAGACGGCACATAAAGAAGAAGAAGAAGACTGCACAGAAATTGATATCATATCGACGGAATTTTAAGCAGTATTGTGAAGTATGTGCGCTGGACAACCGATAGTTTTGATGTCTTTGGAAAAAATCACTTCTAATTAATTAAAAAGAAACTCGGCTTTATTTTACTCCAAATTAAGTACCTATTTGTGTTATCCGCGCTGACAGCAAAAATATTTTATATGGAAATATTAAGGTTCTCTCAGGATTCAATACGAAATGAAGTGATTGTTTAAGTTGATTTATTTGGCCATGTCTCTAATTTTAATAATTATATTTTTAATCCTTCAGTTTTTGAAAAATAATGTTTGAGCAACGGAAACAGATTTTAAGCTTTATGATTCCTGGAATCCGTTGAGATTCCATGAAATTTTTTCCTTACCTACTCTATATAAGGAAATATGAATCTCATAACGGACAAATAACTGACCGGGACAATTTAATAACTGACCGGGTCACAGGGACACAATGGTCCAAACCTAGTTAACCCCAATTCGGTATAAAAATCTGTCATCTTCCACTATGGTCGCTCCACGACTAATACATTCATTAAATCTCTAACATAAGGTATCTAAATATCTGACGTGAATATTTTCACCACGAATCGTTTTTCAAGTATTCTTGAACCACAGCTGTGATCTACTAGCCATGTCAACCTAGCTAGTAGCTTTACTCTATACCATCATGCATGAGGATGGGTTAGCAAACTCGTATAATAAAGGAATAGAAGTATCATAGCTCAAAATGGGTGTTGAAAATTATGTACCATAAGCCCATTACCTACCCAAAAAAAATCTATACGAGTTGTCGAACATATTCAATGTGCATCAACTAAACGCCGTGCACTTCTTATGTTTAGTATATCCAAAGTCACTTGAACTAGTCCATAAAAACGGTTGGCCATAGATGTCCTTTCGAAGTGGATACCGCGATCCGCTAAATATCGGGGTTTATTTGAAAGTATCGTTATGGCCCCAAAGGAATTTCTGGAAACTTGGACAAACCTTATACAATCGAAATATTCATGTTCCTCCAAGTGACTTTGGATATACTATATCAACTTAGCTACATGTACCTACAAAAACAGGACAAGATATGAAATCTCCAACATCCCTTTATTTATGCCAAGGAAAACTAATGGTTTGAAATCACTTACCTAACTGGAATCTTTACTCTATAATACAATTCAAAAGAACATCAAGAAAAGGAAGCCTTCATCATTCTGGTATACGTTCACAAACATAAACAAATGTGTGAAAATTAATCGAATCAAACATTGTAATTTTTGTTAGTTTTTTCTTCTTTATATTTATGTACACGCAATTCTTTTACAATTATTTTATATGCTTATTTTTGATACCTCATACTGTATATATTAATTGTTTGAAACATTATATGGTAATTTTTCTTTTGGGACAAATAAATATTATTATTATCATTAAAAAAACATCCCCGACTTTAACCCAAACGCGTAGGATAGAAAAATCTCCTCGGCGTCGGCTTCTCACTCCCCGCTAAGAGGAATATTCACTCAATCCCAGATATTTGAAATATCAGAAGGGTAGAGCTCGGTCGTGTCCGGTCCTTGGGGTCTCCCTGGTTCTCGTCGAACTTCTGGTCCTCTTACACGCGATCTAGCCGATCCTTGGATCTTTCCGTCGCCTCCTAGTCATTGCAGTACCTAAATAAAGAACAGTTTTTTGCATTATATTACAAATATACTCACTAAGTCCAAATTGCTTGATATTTCTCTTGAGATTTTTAGGTACTATTTTAGTTGTTGAGATGATAATTGGAATAGTCCTTGTTGATATCACTCCCCACTGCCGCTTTATCTGAAATTCGAGGTCCCTATATTTTGAAATTTTTTCGACCTCGTTTTGACGCATGATGTTGTTGTTATTTGGTATTGTTACGTCGATGAGTATTGCTGTCTTTTGATGTTTATCAACTAGTAGTATATCTGGTCTGTTGTGAGGGGTTGTTTCATCAGTCAAAACTGTACGATCCCAATATAGTTCTTAGCGTTCGTTTTCCAGGATGGTCTCCGGTTGGTACTTGAAGTATGGAACTTTTTCGGAATGAATTAGTTTTAATATTGTTGCCAATTCTTGGTGTAGTATTTTTCCTACTGCATCGAGTCTCTCTTTATATTCATTTCCTGCAGACATTTGACATCCTCCCGTGATATGTTGGATTGTCTCATTCGTTGGACACCCATATCGGCATGTATAATAATCAGTAATAGTTCGATCCTTAATGATATGCTTTCAGTAATTTCTCGTTGAGATCACTTGCTCTTGGATGGCTAAAAGAAAACCTTCCGTTTCGGGATACATCACACCTGATGTGAGCGAATAGTTCGACGCTTCAATGTCGACATGATTCTGATTCGCCTCGTTGAAATGTCTTCTATGCAGGGGCTTCTCTCTCCTTCTTTGCAGTTTTTCTTGGTTTGTTTGGTGGTTGTATGAAAAGTGCTCTTTGTGAAGTTGAAAAGGTGTTGATTCGTCTGCTTTACACAGTATTTTGTAGATGTCTGATCTACTTGCTTGATCTCTTAGAGATAACGGATGTTAACGATATATTCATTCTTATCTTTAGCCTTCATATTCCTCTATAATATCAACTCAAATTTATTCTCGAGCGCCCATTCGGAAATTATAAAAATCACAAAAATATCTTAGGCCGGCATGAAATTCTTCAATTCCATTCTAGAATTGGGCCCTAGATGTAGCATATGTGAACAAAAAATTGATCCTTGCTAGATCTTTCATTTCTCCATGAGATGAACCTAATTTCATTACGTTCTCGCTTCCAGAAATTAAATCAAAAAAACGAAAATGTGTTTGACCGTGGTGGAAGGAATAATGGAGTTGGCCCGCCGGGAGTTAACTTTACCAGGGTCTACTCAACGAGTTTTAACAAGTACAGATCATCCAAAATTAATTTCTCAGGACCGCCATCAACTCGCCCTGGTTTGTTCACAAAAGCCAACTTTATAGAAAGATGAACATATCACCTTTGAAGATTTTTTCTTCATGAAATCGAAGTCATAACTCTTGTGAATACGGAAAAGCAGCCTAACCGCTTAGTCAGGGAATCCATCGACAACAACGAATCTTCCACCAGAAATAAGCGTCCAAAGCTCCAAATCAAATCCTTCGATGAATGACAGTGAATGTACCTACAACTAATTTAAAAACTAGCTTATAAGCATTATTTTATTCTCAAAAGAAGGCATAGTATTTTAATTTATATAGAAAGGTGGTCACATAAACAAATTCTGAGATTATAAAAACGTTTTGCAAGAGGCCCCAAGCCTATCATAAAAAATGTTTTTCATTCAAAAGCTAGGATGAAAATTTTTCCGTTTGGTTCGAAAATCAGTAACTTAGTGATTTCTAATTTTTTTTGGCAGAAAACTCGCAAATTACAGTAATTAGGGAAAATAAGATCAATCCATCAATCTCTAGAACAAAACAATATAGTGATGGTCAAATTTATAAAATGATTAATTTTTTCTCTAAGAGTTCTACTTCATTATATTGTAAGTTACAAATATTCTTTCAGTAAACATGCATTTTCTGAATTGATTACTCATGCCGCTATTTTTTGCTTTTGTTCAATCCAATAATGAATAAAACAACACGAGAGATAAATTACAGGCTATGAATTATTCATCATTAGGAAAGTTTGGAAAATTCCTACATACCTAATTGGAGTAAGTAATAACCTAAAAACTTTTCAAATGATCTTATCGGACAAGGCATAGGTATATGTGTTAGAATTTACGAAATGAAATATCGATCCTTCGTCCCCACGAAACTCTGAATTTCCCTCGCTTACTTTCACTTACATAATGTCTTTCCTTTTGATTTCAATGGTAATTACTGAGCTCATTGTTTCTTGTTACCTTCATTCAATTGAAGTAGTGCACAACGACAGAAAAAAATTGTTATTGCTGAGGTTGAAAGAAGCAGCTGAAACTGACACCAGTATTATTTTCAAATTTTGTGTCTTCGTGGATATAGAGGAAATGCAGATTTCTCCAAAGGAACAAAAAATACTCAATCCTTTGTCCATTGTCCAGGCCATGTTGTTGAAACCATGAATAATATAACAGTATACCCCACTTACTTTTTTTTCGTACTCAATTCTTTTGAAGATGTTCACCAGAAAGTGGGTTTCATATCAAGTTTATCTTTTTTTAATACAAGGATACCATCGTTTTTCATATTGAACTTCGATGTAGAAATAGTCGACGTTCAAAATTTCATGAAACAAGTATGGAAAAAATATTCGTTGCTGTGTTTAGGTGTGTTCTTTTACAAGCCAGATGTTCAATTGAGTACATATCAACCTTTTAAAAGAATTGTAGTAAATCTAACTGATATAGAGGAATTCAAAGATTATTTCATGAGTCATGAATATGCTAACCTTAACGGAAAAGCATTCGACTTGGCAGTTTTTAACAATCCTCCAAGAAATATAAAGAAGGGAAGTAAGTTGTCTGGAGAAGATCCAAAATTTTGGATAGACCTAATCCATAGTTTGAACGCATCGTGGAACTTAATTCAGATTAAAAATTTCAGTTATGAGGAAGCCATTCACGTCGTTGGAGATGGAGAAGCTGATTTTTGTCCATATCGATATTTTCCTACCGAAAATTATCCGAACATCGAATATTTGACTCCATTTGCTATTGATTATTTAGTAGAAATTGTTCCAAATTCCCAGAAACTTCCTCAGTACTCAAGAGTTCTGAATGATTCGAATCCAACTTTCTGGGTTCTAACTTTAGCATCTTTCATTTTACCATCACTTGTTATATCAATTGCAGGTAAATTTTTTAATAAGCAAACTGAGCAAGTCACTTTATGTGTATTTGGTATTTGTTTGAACCAACCTGTTAAAAGACTTGCATCATATCAAGTGATTCAAATATTTTTGATGAATTTGTGGCAATTCAGTTGCTTGATCATTTCAGCAACGTTCCAAGCTTCATTGCTAGATTCTCTTCTCATTTCTAAGTATGATCTACAAATAGATAAAATATAAGATCTCATTAAATCCAACCTTACTACTTATGTTCCTTCAGATATGAAGGGTCTTGTGAAAAGTGCCATCCCACGGTTAGCTAATCAACTTGTATCTGCTTCTGATGAAGAAATGAGTGAAATATTGATGAGTTTCCGGAATAATTGTGCTGTTATATTGCCTTATCAACAAGCTCACACGATGGTTAATATGTTTAGAGGAGTACGCAAATCACATATAATGAAACAAAACCTTGTACCTGGATTTTCCACATATTTTTTCAAAAAAAACTCGCCCTACATAAGTATTTTCCACGAAATGATTGCGAGACACCTTCAATATGGTATAACATCATTTTCTTTCGAATATTGGAGGAATGAGAGAAATAAAAAAGAAACGTCCGAAAATCTTTCATTTAGTCATCTGAGAGTAATATTTATCGCCATTTCATTAGGTTGGATTCTTTCATTATTTTTATTCATATTAGAAAAAAGTATTGATTCCATTTGTACAGTATGAAGTTCTAATGTGAGAAAGAGTTGAATTATTTCGCAAATGATTGATGTCCATCTCTTCAGGAAAGAATAGATATCTCCACTACGATAATGCGTAATATTCAATTTTAACCACCCAAAAAAGTTTGTTAAGTTTCTGTTTTTTAAAACCCAATCCAGGAAGCTATATAGGTCATAGTTTGAAACATTCTTGAAGGAACATTTGTACTAATATTCTACCAGATTCATGCGAAAGCATCAGCAACGGAGCTGTAGAAATCAAATACTATTGCTGAAGGGTACCTGAGAAACACCAAAAAACAAAATGAAAATGTTTCAATTAAAATTCTTCGACCGTTCGCACCTTGAGTTCCACTCTGTTTTTAATGCGTAATAATATAATCAGTATATTTTCATTTGAAGTTTTTATGTTGAAATAAAAGATGTATCCATATATGTATAGCTATTATGCATTTGAATGTGTGTTTATCTTGTTTATTACCTATTTACCACAAGCTGATTGACATGAAATTCTGCACAAAGATCATTTATAATTAAAAAATTTACATGACAGGGGAGAGTAGGTGGTTGATCATTCAAAAATTATTTCCTATATGAGAATTATATAAATATATGCTCCATCTGATCCGCCGAGTAATCTCCAGTTCGTAGGTATGAGGCTTGGTTCAAGCCGAAGGTGGACATTTCGAACAATTTCTATTGTTTATTGTTGGGGAAGATTGATATGAGGTCAAAAGTTGAAAAATGAAACTCCAACAAGAAAATATTTTTTCAAATTTTAGTAACTTTTGAACGAAAAAGGATCAGAAGTATCTTCATGAAAAAAAAAAGTCAGAATGAGTGCAGCTATCATTAATTTGTCATAGATCTTGTAGAACAAGCTCATGGAACTTATTCCATAAAATCCCAAAAATATTGAAGCCTCATAATCTAGAACTAATTCACGAACCTAAAAATCAAATAAAGGTAATTTTTGGCGAATTGAGAGCGTCAACTCCAAAGTCCAAGAAGTCTCAATCAGTTTACAAGATTCCGCGCAAAGTCTGTGAGAAACAATATACCGGACAAACATAACAAAAATTACACAATAGACTGAAAGATCACAAAATTTCATTAAAATACAAAACGGCGCATAAAAATCATGAAAAAACAGAGAAAATTAATTCGACTACGAAGAGACAAAATACGGATAATAGAACCTAACAGACTGTCTTGGTAGTACAGTGGACTGAAAAGTCGACTTTTGTGCCGAAAGTACCGGTTTCGAATCCTGGCTAGGTCATGGATGTTGTACATGTCTGGTGATGGTAAGGTTAGAGGCTAATGATCGTAGCAGTCGATGACTTCAATAAAATTGAAAAAAAATAGAATCATTTTTCCTATTTGCCAGTTACAAGTCCTTTCTTCAGAGCAGAATATTCAAATTCACAAATCGTCAAAAGTCTTGCCAAACTTTTCCTCCCTATCCACTCTCAACTTGTTGAAAGTAACAAGACAATTTTTTGTGTGTGGAATGGTATTACTCAGATGAAAACAATAAATTAGAAAAAATGCTTTTTGTACGGTGGAATACAGGTATATTCGAAGTTAATCAGTGTTCAGCTAGTAACGAAAGTTTTAGTATTGAGAAAATCCGTGGAAAATGCCAGGACATTTCTCAGTTAAACCGGGCACGAGTAGTAGACCTACATCAAAAAGCTTTGTTGAACCACCAGATTGCGCAACGTGTGGATATTCCACGGACTCCAGTATGGCGCATAGTATTTTTCCTGATTATTATTCATTTTTATGAAAAAACTAGCAAACCCGGCGAACTCCGTTTCGACAACAGATGGCTTCGTTTTATATGTAACATTTCGTTTGGTTATTAAAAGATGAAGAAGATGAAGATCCTTCAGTGTGAAGTTAAGTGCTTCAAGTGATTTCCTAAGTGTCATTGTGCACTCATCCCAAACAATGAGCTTGCATTGCATCAACAATTTTCCCATTGCACTGGATCGGGAAATATTGCATGTTGGAGTATCAATTGTGTTTAAATTGAGTGGAACTCAAGCGCAGAATGTGCAGTACGACCGCCATCTAGAAGAGTCGCCGCAATTCCAGATGATGCTAACGCCAAAGCTATGTCACATCTTGATCGAATAGTGGCCAAAATCAATGAAATGACAAATGTTTTCCCTGTTCCTCCAGGTGCGTCCAGGAAGAATAGACCACCAGTATTATTTTCCACCGCTTGCATTAATGTTTCGTACACTTGTTTTTGCTGTTCATTCAGCAACGGCACATTATTTCGAACGAATTCCTGCAAACATTGTATTGCAGCTCTCGGTTAAATTCTTGGTTGAATGCATCGTGCATCGATCGATTTGGCGCAATCATTCCTACTCCAATCAGTAGCTTGTTTGCAATAATCAAGCATTGATCCTCAATCAGAATCAATCCTGCATTGTGGATTTCATCGGTTATTTGGATGTCAGGATTATTCGTTTGAATGCGCAAGCGATGCAAGATATCTTCACATATGTCGTCTTTGTATTTGTTCCATAACTGAATTGGTTGTGAAGGAAAGCATGTGGTGATGATAATTGCGAACAGCGTTCGTATTTGGTACGCATTCGATGAAACAACTGAATCCGCAAGTGTTAAATCCCAATGAGAATCGTTCTCCAGCCAACCCAATAGTGGACATGCTTCTCGATATGATTTTATTACTTGGTTATCATCCATTGTTATTTAATAAATAAGAAAATATTGGGAATATTGGACACAATTTTATTCTATTGTTTAATTTGTAACAACGCAGACGTTTCGAAACAGTTCGTTTCTTTTTCAAGGCTAGTTACGACAAACAATATTGTACGCTTATTAAAATCATTAAGATAATTCTCAAGGAATCGAAATTCTTTCACACTGCAGATAATGTTTGGCATTGGTGGCCATTCACAGTTTTCAAATGCGCAAATGATTTTGGTCCACGTACATTTACCAACAGCAGTCGCAAATAAACCAAGGTTTATAGCAAAGAAAATTCAGGAAAAATTTCAACAGAAGAGCGGGAAAATCATTTTTCACATACAGCGCCATCTCTTGATTTGCATGTACTACAAACCAATATTTTAAGTAGATGGCGCCGGTGCGTGATACATTGTTTGACAGCTACTCATGTATGTGAAACCTCACGGAGCCCGAGACCTTTCCAACGAATGCAAAACCGTGGAAATCGGTTCGTGCGTTCTGGAGTAATAAATAAAAAATAAATAAATAAATAATCATCTTTATTCCCTATCATCTTCACATATCTAAAAAATGAAATGGAATAGTGTCAAAACAACAAAATTATATTCTGTTCACAAATTAGAAATATATTCATCCAAAGAGTATGGCTCCAAGTCAAGGAGATATCCGAATAAGCTCTTCTTAAATATAGTTATATTTGACATTGCTTTCATCTTCCTTGGAAGAGAATTATATAATTTCAAACATCTATATTCTGCCTGCTTCTGAGATGTTGTTAGGTTATGTTTGGGATAGATAAAATCTTCATTTCTGGTGTCGTAGAAAGTTCTATTGTTTTTATGCTTCTCAAATAGCATCTCATTGTTTCTGATGAAAAGGACACATTCTTGTATATAGAGTGCATATATTGTCAGTATTCCAGATTTCTTGAAAACACCTCTGCAAGAGTCATTATATTTCATGTTATTGAGTATTCTTATTGCCTTCTTCTGTAGAATAAATAGTTGTTTTATATTCCCGGACCCATAAAAGACAATACCGAACCTCAGTTTTGCATCTATCATCGCATAGTAGACCATCTTCAGGTAATTACTGGAGAGATACCTGGCCACAACTCTGAAACCATAAACAGATATCATTATTTTCTCATGAACATAATTGATGTGTTCCTTCCAATTGAGATTCTTATCTATATGTATGCCTAAAAATTTGGTTGATTCTAAGCAGTTGTATTTTGCTTAGCTCAGTGATATTGTATTATTTTCTTCAATTCCTGAATTGGTTGGTGAAAAAAGTATGAACTTGGTTTTTTCTTCATTGAGAAGTAGATTGTTGTTCTTGAACCATTCATTTGTCTTATTTAATGTAATTTCACATAACTTTTCCAGCAGTGTGTAATGGCTTTCAGTCAGAAGTAGATTTGTATCATCTGCGTAATTAACTACAGTAACTGATTGTTCTCTCATCTCAGCATCTAGTCTGAAATCATTCAGATATATAATAAACAATAACGGTCCCGCGATACTTCCTTGGGGTATTCCTTGTATCAGTTCTTCCATATTCGATGTGATGATTTTTCCATTTATTTCGATTTCAACCATTTGTTTCCTGAGTGATAAATATGACTTGACCCAATCTAGCGCCGGTCCTCGGATTCCATAATTCTCCAATTTGTTGAAAAGTTTTTTACTATCCAAACAGTCATATGCCTTCGTTAAATCGAGAAATACTCCCATTGCAAAGTCTTTGTTCTCAAAAGCTGCCACTAGTTTGTTTATGAATTGGTAAATTGCTGTTTTTATAGATTTTCCCTTCAAATAACCATGCTGATTTTCTCTGAATATTTTATTTTCTATCAAATATTCCATTAATTGTTGGCAGTAGACCATTTCCATAACTTTGGAAAAACTGGGTAGTATGCTTATAGGTCTGTAGTTGTTATAGTCATTTATATCACCTTTTTTATGGATTGGCTTCACAATTGCTATCTTCAGTTTGTCTGGAAAAATGCCATGTCTCAATGAGTTGTTCATGATGTGAGTTATATGTCCAGATACTTCTTCAGCTGTTTGTTTGATAATGTGGTTAGAGATCTCATCAAATCCACTTGAATATTTGTTTTTCAATGATCCTATAATCTTTTTTGTTTCCATTTCGGTAATTCTTCTCAAACGCATAGATTTGTTAATTTCTTGGAAATTGTCAAAAATTTTTCTGTCTTGAATGCTCCTCGTCAATGTCGTTCCTGCTTTTATGAAGAAGTTGTTAATTTCATTTGCTGTTTGAAAAGGATCTCCAATTAATTCAGTTTTCTTTTTATTTGTATTCTTCAAAGAATTTACTACAGCCCATACCGTCTTACTCTTGTTATCTGATCTTTCTATCAAAGTTCCATATTTTTTCTTTATCTGTTTCAATAATAGTTGGTCATATTTAATTTTTGTATCACGATATTCTCCTTTGAATCTCCCATCATAAGTACTCAGTACAAGTAATATATCTAGTCTGTTTTTTATTTCTTTAATCTCAGGATCAGAACTTACCATTTTTCTTCTCTTATTCTTTGATATTTTTCTCAATGTAAAAGCTCTGTTAAAAAGTTGCAAATATATGCTATGGAACATATTGAATTGGTCATTTACATCCTTTTCAGTTATTTCATAAAGAGCTGTCCAATTTTGGTCTCGTAACAATTGTTTGAAATGTTGAATATTTTGTTGTGAGTATATTCGCTTATATGTCTCATTTGATTGTTGATTTCCCATTTTGAAAATAATTTTCTGTGCTGTGTGATCAGAAATATGTGTTTGTATAACTCTGGTTTCATAGGATTCCTCAATATTTGTAAAAATGTTGTCAATACAGGTTGCTGTTGTGGCTGTTATTCTTGTGGGTTGATATATTGTTTGCTGTATATTGTAAGTTTTCAACATGCCCAATATTTCACATTTTCTGCTTGTGTCATCCATAAAATTAATATTGAAATCTCCAATCAGGGATATTTTTACATTTTCATTGAATAATTTTATTAATATTGGTTCTAATGCTCCAGTCAATATGTCTACATTCCCATCATTATATATGGCCATACAAACATGCTTGCTTCCATTCAGGCTATACTCTATTCCTACACACTCAAATTTTCCCTTTCTTGATATCTTCTTGATGTCTTTTCTTTCTTTGACTTGCATTCCAGTTTTTGTATATATTGCTACTCCCCCATGTTCCTTCTCATTTCTACAAAAGAAAGTAATAAGTGCAAAATTATTGATAGCATAGAATTTTAGTTGGTTTTCTGTTTTCCAATGTTCTGTTATGCACAGGATTTTAACATCTTCATTTTCATTCAGTATTTCCTCTAGGCGATCCTTAGCATTTCCCAAAGAGCAAACATTTTGATGTAGTATACTGAATTGTTGTTCACTGTTTTTGCTCATGACTTCTTTTTTTGTATATATATCTTTGATAGATTGTGGCTTCAAGCTTTGTTTTTCTCTAAAAAATGTTGTCCCCTACGGAAATCAAATCTTGCAAAATTGATTCCCTTTGGCCAGAATTCATTGTTATATATTTCCTCTTTTATTTTCAGTGGAACTCCTACAAGAACACATTTATAGTTCAAATTTTCTTGGTTTCTGGTGTTTATTTTTGTCACAGATACTTCATTCTCTTCTAACTTCCCTTTGTTCATTATGTATTCTTTAATAACTTCTTCCTCTACACTTTCTTTTACTTGAGAGATAAATAGCCATAATTTCTTATCTGCTTTGTCAGATTTCACTGATTTGAATGTTGTTTCTCCTGTAAGTGTTGTTCCAGTTCCGACATTAATTCTCGGTTTCTTCCGTCTTCTTGCTCTGACTTTAATGAAATCGTCTGACGGTGAATTGGGAGCAGGTCTTATCAGTTTGTCTGTGGGTGTAATTTCATGTGTTTCCGTTACTATTTTCGGAATTTTGTGTTTATTTATGTTTTCGGATTTAGAGTGAATTTCTAGGTTAGAATGGTACCTGTCATGCGTGGTCACAGACAGTAAATTATCATTGACACTGGTTTCTGTTTTCTCTGCTGGAATTGCACTTTGTGTAGCCATCTATCACAAACATCTACACCAAGCAGTATTAATCTTGAAAATAATATAATAGAACCTGTATCAAGTACAAAATTCCTTGGCATACAAATAGATGAATTTCTGGATTGGGAGATACATATAAATAAACTTTGTTTAAGATTAGCCAGTGTTGGGTATGGAATCAGGGTTGTTGCTCAGTATATGAATGAGGGTACTTTGAAAATTTTGTATCATGCAAATTGTGAATCGATCATTAGATTTGGAATCATTTTCTGGGGTGGCAACTCTAGAGTCCAATCAATATTCATAGCTCAGAAAAGAATTATTAGAACTATATGCAAAATGAAGTACAGGGATTCATGCAGAGGTAAATTCAGAAATATGAATATAATGACGGTATATGCTTTGTATATTTATGAATGTTTGTTGTTTGTTTTTAAAAATAGAGATAAGTTTGATATGGGAGTTAGTCATAATTATAACACAAGAACTCAAGATTTATTATATCCTTATCATAGATTAACCTTGAGTGAAAAAGGTCCTTATTACATGTGTATTAAAATATTCAATAGACTACCTAATTATATTAAATGCTGTGATAGTTTATATAGATTTAAGAAAATTGTTAAGAGAATGTTAATTCATTTGGAACCTTACAATTGTGGGGATTATTTTGTTTCTGAAAACTTGTGTATTTAAGTTCTTTATTCTGACGTCATTTCATCTTTTATGTAGCTTTTGTTGTGTAAAACTTGAAATAAAGAAAATTATCTATCTATCTATCTATCTATCATCTGTTGTCTGGTAGATGATCTTGTTATTTTGCTACGCTCGTAGGGTTCTATGTTCAAACCTCTGGTAGGGATCTTCTCAATTACGTCAACTGAATTAATCGAATGGTTTTTTGTATTGTTTACCTTTGTTTCAAGGATATCATTTTTTTCCATCTTTCGTATTCTGTCTAATAAAAGGCTATTGTTTAGTTTGAGAATTTCATTTTTATCTCTCGTTTCCATAAGTAATTCCTGTAGATATCGGATTTCCATCCTAAAGATATTTGTTTTGGCATCCTCGCTTTGCTTTAATTCTCTTTGTTCGTTTGTTCCAGCGCAACAAACAATCTTATTTCCATCAATAACTTTTAGGTTTGGTAACTTTTTGGCACAGGCTTGATGGAAAACTGAAAAGCACTGCACACAGACTTTTATTCTACTCATTTTCGAAGCACAACACTTAAAGTAATTTGTTTCCCGATCATTTTTATCGGATACATCCGATACTGCATCCTCATCGTCCGTCCGCCATTTTAAATAAGGATAATAGCGTCAGGAAGGAAAACCCGACTTATTTTTATATAGTAGATAATAAAATCTTATAAATATATAGCCCTGTCATGGTCAGTATGTTATTATTCATGTACCCCTACACGATTCTCTAAATTTCATTCTCAGAATTGTTCTAATAGCAAGCTTTTGTGTTATGAAAAATCTGTTTAGCAGACGTACTCCCTCCCCAAATAATGATTCCATAGGACATAATCATTTGAAAATGTGCATAATAAACAATTATCGGAGTCTAATCGACAACATGATTAACCAAAGCTCCCAGCATACAAACCGTAGAACTTATAGTTTGTTCATTAGTAATTCACAATGTAGTGCTCAGTTTGAGTGGCAATCAATATTTACTCCAAGGCTAGAATTTGTTCTCACTGATCCAGAACTGAATGTCATATCATGAGGTGTTGTCAATTTTGATCGACTATTTGAGAGGAATGAAATGTTTGTCTTATCATTGTTGAGAACTAGGCCATTCATGGCACACCAGTTTTCGATCAAAGACATGGATCGCATTAAGCTAACCGTTACACCTTCAATATCTTTGGATGATATAGTGATATTCGTATCATTAGTATGAAGATATGTTTCTATCTTTGCCTTAGTCCAGTATTTTACTAGAATAAGTGTTGAGACAAATTTTCAGTTGGAAAAATCTGATATAGTACCTTGGGATACAACGATTGAAATGGTACCCTCAGAAGACATCTCGTATCCATTTTCATTACACAAACCAACGACCTGTTTTCTATCTTTAAGGTAACTATGAAAAAAAAATTTGTTTTACGTCTGATGCCACATTCTTCTGGTTCTTCCGAAGAAACATATTATTTTCTGAAGAATTTAGCAAATTGCTGTCTACTTACTTCCCAAGTAGCAAAAGTGATCACTAAAAGAACGAAATTATTTCATAATAATCGTAAAGTGCCGCATGAAAGAATAAAATAATTTTTTAATGCGTGTGAATACGACCATTTTATCATATAATGAAGGGATTTCTATAATGCTGTTGTATAGACGTTCTTACAACTAATATTATACGACAAATAAATAGTGTAAGTATATAAATTTTATAACAGTTGCATAAAGTACTATAAAATTCCTATAGAATAATTATAAAACAGTGTTATACAAATTATAATACGGTTGCATAGCTATTGTATTACTTTTAATAGCGACGTTAAAAGATGGTTGTAAAGGAAGCTGTATAAATGGTTGCATTAGAGTTGCTTAAGAAAAGTAATAAAATTGTTGCTTTATGCAGAAGTAAAACATTACACAATAATTATAGAATTATTTTATAATCATCTTATAACTACAACAGTATTCTCTCTCATGAAGAGCTCATAGAATAAAAATGTAGTTCCCAGGAATAAATTTATCCCAAGTTCTGCATTATAAAATCTATTCATTTCATCTCTATATTAAAGAACATTATACACATAACACAAAAAAAAATTTACACGGGTTTTTTTTAGCAGGTTCCGTTTACAAAATGAATTCGGCAATATCTGAATGGAAACGAATAAGAAGAGGACATTTTGAAAGATCAGTAAAAAAGAAATACCATAAAAATAAAATACTTCAGAATTGCAGTACTCGTGATCAACCTCTAGTTGAAGTCGAATTTAACGAAGAGGCTAATCTAGAAGAAACAATAATTATAGCTTCAGCCAGCAGTTGAACTGGTAACACTTGAAAATGGAACGTTTTGCACAATGGTCTAGAATCCAACGTAATAATTTGCTTGAAAAAATATTCTCATATAGAATCTATTTCCTTGAATGTGAACATAGATGGGCTTCCAATATATAAAAGTTCAAAGTGCGAATTTTGGCCCATTTTATGTACCATACACGAAATCTCAGAAGTTGAACCTTTTGTTATCGGAATCTATAGTGGCACTGGAAAACCTTCTGATATAAACAGATCTGCGAGATTTTGTGAGCGAGGCAAAACAAGTGCTTACGAATGGAATTTTTGTTGAGCGTCACAAAAAAAAATTCAAGTAAAAATTCGATGTTTTATTGCAGATTCTCCCACGCCAGCTTTCATCAAAGGTAACTATTTTTTTGACAATTTTTTTTAACATGAATTTTTATTCATTTTCAGGAGTAGAGAATTTTAATGCATATCATATCCAAATCCAATAATTCGAGGTCAGTTCACGCGTGGAAAGAAGCTGTATGCAGATGTTATTCGAAACGCAATATAACTAAATAATTGTTTACCGTTGTACGGTACGCATGTTAAGCGATACTTCTGTCCTATTACGTAGTTTGCAACCGCGCTATAGGATAACACGCAAATCTAACGTGCAATGTTGCTAGTTTAGGCAGTAAGTAGCTATAACATACATTAAATTAGTAGCAATAAATAGGTGGACTATTTATTTGATCATGATACCTACATCTTGTAGTTCAAGATGTTCTAAATGCATCTATAATGTATGTTTTGGCAATTCTATTATGAAAAGTCTTCTATTTGATACCGATTGTCATAAGAGGGTTCATTGTAACTTTTAACTGTAAACTTGTATTGAAGGGAGTTTCGTCATATAATAAAACACTATATTGCGATAGATCCCCATATTATACTAAGAAAACAACTTTATTTCTATACTAACTGAATAATTATAGCAAAAAATCTTCTTTACCTACATTTTATGCAGAACAACGACGTGTATTTTTTGCAAATAATGTGGTAGACTACTTACTAAACTCACCTTTATATCAATATCAACTTTTATATTAAATTCTACCTATTATTTCTGTAAAAAACAAAATGCTGAGGGAAAATATTTCATATGTATTATTAAATCTGGCAACATTCAAAAGTGGTCAAGAATCGAACTGCAACTGACTCCTGAGATTGTCAAAAACAATTTTATGGCGCTGCATTGAACAACATAATAAAACTGTAATATCGTATAGTGCTCAGTAGGAAACAGAATTATTGTATAAGGTTTCCAATTTGTAGTCTACCATATACGCCATATTTATTAAATGTTCGGATTATCAGAAACCACCGCCATTTTGAAAAAATCATATAGAAACGTAAAGAGATGAAATAAAAATAGATTTTTCAAAGAAATTTAGAGATTTTCTTTCCGCTTTCACAACAGTCATAATATATGTTGTTTTGAGTTCAAAATTCAACAAATAAAACTGAATTTTTATTTTTATATTTTTAATAATTTCAATAAAATGTATGCTAATATGAGGCGCGTCAATTTTTCATCGGAAATATATATATATAATGTCAGAAAAGCAAGCTTCGCAACTCAATTTTATCCCTGGATTAGCGATAAAGGTCTTTAATATTTTCTATATGATAACCAACAGATACAATAATAACTCCATCACCCACCGCCATAGTATTGCCTGATATTGGATCTAACTGTCATGACAACTTTTATGTACCTACCTAATAAAATATTCTTGTGACAATTCTATTCCGAATTTCAACAGTAGAAAACAAAATTATTGTATTAGCGATTCTGCCTGCATTATAAAATGCTTATAAAATACTTTCTTAGTAGTTCTATAAATGAGTTTTATAGCAGTTCCATAATAGTTTTGTAAATGCATTGTATAAGTTATCTTGAAGACATACTTATAGGACAGTTATATAATCATTATCCTATAATGGTTGTGTAGTGTACTAAAGGATGCCCTAAAAGCAGTGAAGTGTTATATAAACTGGGGCCCTTTTTGGTTGTAAAGATATTGTATAATGGTTTATAGTCACATTATAAGATTTTCACTGTTCTATAAGATATGCTGTATAATAGTTCTTACAACTCTTATGAAATAAGTTTTGCTACTTGGGTTGTGCCCTGAATGAAACCATGCTTCTTTTCAGATAATGCTTTGAATTTCTAGAAGAAATGCAGCAGTGTACTAATCTACCGCCTCTTGTGATCATTGGAAGAGCGGCTTTTCTCTGATCCAGGGATGGTAATTTTTAAAAGATATTAATTAATTCTTTATCCTTTATTATAAGGGAGAAGGTGTGGGTAAGACCTGTCGCAACAAGGACAGGTCTTAACTCTTACTGGAAGATCTCTTTTATCTGTAACGTTACAATGAGACTCTAAAGACTGATAGGGGTGGTTTGGCTTATTTGGCAACCTACCCAGGTTTTTACAATTTTAATAAAAAAAAATATACAAAAGATCGATCCTTTTCATTCTAAACAAATAATATTGAAATGAAAAACTTAACTCAAAACTGTTTTTAATGAATTACTGTACTATTAGGATGGAACCTCTTCTGTAGATTATTTTCAGCCTTCTAAACAACAGAACTTTGCAGGAAGCTGTAGTACTCCAATTCGCATTCAGCGAAGTTGATGTAACGGGAGGTATTACGCAGGTATTATCTCAGTTTCATGAACTAAAGTGGTTTAACGTACGTACTATTCCAAATTCTATCTCAAGGAAGTACTTCTTGATATTTTTCAATCCCAAGAGAAGTTTCTGTTGTTCCAATCCCAAAGAACAACGATGTTGGAATATGTAAACCTGAATTTACAACTCCTTCTCGGATTTCTAACCAAGAAATTATAAAGAAATAATTACATTATCACGAAATAAACATGATTAGGAGTTTTGCTGAAATTATTTTACACAAAAAGAATTCTACCAAACCTGAAATACGTTTCTACAAGATGGATGACTTAAAAAAAACTATTGTTCCAAATTCAATCAATTCGTCCGAGTGAGATTATAACTTGTTGAATGCAAATATTCATGTCAACACTTACCGATAATCCCGACAAAATTCTCGCCGATAAATTGAATTCCAAATCTCAAATCAAACTAATAATGGCTGAAATCTAAAACAAGATACGTATCCTTTTTCGATAACTATTGAAAATCTTTCAGAAAATTCTCTGTTTCCTTCTTTAGATACGAGCTTCTCGACCAATGGCATATGATGAATCGACAAATTACCGCGTCTTTGAAAATTCCAGTAGCGTAAAATGAATTGAAGCGTGCAAAATCGTTGCATATCCTTTCTAATATTTTGCATAAACTATACTGGAAATTCCAGAACTCTGGATAGCAAAACAAATCAAAATAAAATTGATAAATTCCTTAACTTCCTACCTTGCCTCCCCTTGATGAATAATCCTTCAAATGTATAGTAAAATACTCCACTATTTCCCGGAACTAAACGGAGGAAATTCTTTCACACTACACTGTCGCGAAATGTATCCCGAACTCTACGTAATTATAAACGAAACTATCCTATTCTTGCCTAATCTTTCAATTTACCGATTCTTCCGTCAACCCGAGATAGAAGCAAAAATAATAAATAACATTTTGTTTACCGACAATTTATCTTTCCCGAACTCCTACTAAATACCGATTTCCGATCAATCAATAACTCCAAATCAACAACTAACTCCAAACTTCCGCGACCAACTCTTCTTCCCGAACCGGTTCTTGAGTTTTTCTCAACTCCCAGTGACTAACTGCTCATTTTTTCGATGATTTGGCTCAAGTTTACTCATTTCCCCGCCTCTTCAAAAAAAAAACCTTTTGGGTTTTTCCCGTAGTTTTTTTTATCCCACGGATCGAATGTTCCCATAAGGAGACCACCCAACAAACTTCGACACTACTAATTTTTAACACCCTATATGTTCCCCTCTTATCGCCTAAGTATCGACTTGTACAAAAATATATTTCTCTAATTCTGTGGTTATTCCGTTCATTCTTCCACATCTTGTAGAACAAAATCGTGCGAGAATATATCAGAAACGCACAGTTTTCATGGTTATATTTTATTATTATATGTTGGTACTCCGAACTTTCCGCCACGGCTTTAGGGGTTGTCCATTAATCACGTGAGGCTTGAAAGGGGGGGAGGGGTTTGATAAAAATCACGAAAATATCACAAGGGGGAGGGGGGGTGTAGTAAGATATCACGTGTATTTATTTTTTCGTCAAAAGCGCGATATTTAAACAAATATTAAGCGGCACGGCGCGGCGTGTAGTGACCTTGACTACATTGAATATATTCATGTACTAGTACAATACATGTTTTTCCTATGATTACACTTTTCGTTTATTATTATTGTTATGGCAATCAAAAAAAACTTGCAACCTGGTGTAGACATTTTTATTATGGTCCTTAATTTCAGAAGAAAGATTATAGTTCATACCTGTATTTAAATTGAGTTAATATTCAGAAAATTTTAAGATTCGTTGTAGGTACTAAAAATACACGTGATGTTGAGAAGGGGGAGGGGGGGTGGTCTTAAACCTCACTACGTATCACCAATGGGGGAGGGGGGTTTAAAAAATGCTAAAAAAAGATCACGTGATTAATGGACAACCCCTTATCTGTCAATTCATCAATTTGCCTTAAAGAAATCAGTTCTGCCAACCAACATTTTTCAATGCAAAAATCACTAAATGATATTTATGGAAATATTTCATTAATTTCAATAAAAATGCAATGAATTAGAGAAAATAATGTATAATACTTGTACAGAAGGCTCATTCTACCACTCGTTCATTCAAAAACTCGCCACTTCGTGGCTCGTTTTTGAATTTTGAACTCGTGGAAGAAAATCAATGCCTTCTGCACTTGTATTATAAATAACAGCTCTGATGAACCAATAAATTTCGCCTCCAAGTCTAGTGTCAAGTGTAGGGTCACGTCTACCTACCGCACGAAACGACGTTCAGTTCAGACTCAATAATCGAGTTTCTAAAATTCCCTATTATTAAGGCAGTCTGTTATCTAAAATTTTCTCGAAGATATTAGCAAATGAATGAATAACACTGATTGGTCTGTAGTTAGATGATATTTTGAATTCCTGTGAATTTTCTTGTGAAAAGGCCATATCATCGACTTCTTCAAACCATCTGGAAGAAATGCCTGATCTGAATGAACTATTCACTTTGAAACATGTGTCATTTAATCACTGTCATTGAAATGTCCTCATATCCGAATATTTTTTTTGTTTTTCATTGACTTAATAGTCGACATGATTTCTGGTTCCAGAACCTCAAACAAGCAAAAAGAGATAGTTATTCCAGATTTACCGTTGGTGGCTAGATCGATACTGACGTTTCATGATAAAGTTTTCGATATATTGATGAAGAAATTATTGAATTGGTCTGCAAGTTGGTATCCTTCAAGGTCACTGTTTATTTGATCCATATAGTCAGGTATTTTACCCCTATTCGTTAACTCCTTGACGATATTCCACTCTGTTTTGGATTTATTTTTCGAATAATTCATGCGAGAGATGAATTCAACAACTTCAACGCAGCATTATAAAGGCGCTTTTCCATCTTATATTTTCCAATTAACTAGGGTGAAACAGGGAGACATGATGCGGCGGGAGAGAAGACGCAATTCGATAATTCGCGTTTTTGGTACACGCAGCGCCGGTAGCACAAGACAGGTGCATACAGACGGTTTACTCTTGCCGTTCGAAAAAAATCATGTTGAAAGTGTGATTATCTAGACATGATAAATGGTGACGCTTTAACGATTTAGTTTTATATTTTATTTTTTCCATTACTGTTCAAACGAAAGTTTTGAAATGAAATGCTCTCAAAAAACTATCAATAAATTTTTCATAAAAAATTCCACAATTCGTTGACATTATTATCGGGAATATCATAAAGTTCAGACCAGTCTGTATTTGAAAATTGAAAGAAATGTTTCGAAATTTTGATGATTTTCAACACTATATAGTCGGATAAGTGTTTCTCGATAATGGTAGTAGTTTCTTCTATATTCGAAATGATGTTGAAGTAGATTCCATAATAGATACATTCAGATCATGATCATATGTTTTCAAAATTGTTAAAAAAATCTTCGAATCAACAGAATCAGACAACATATCAATATTAAAATCCCATACAATAATAAATTTAACCCTTTCACTATGACATATTTCATTAAGCATTAACGAAAACTTTTCGAGAAAATATCAATATTACTCAAAGGGAGAATTTTCGGTCGATATATACAAATTAAAAGATACTTCTCAGAAGCAATTACAAATTGACTTGCACAACATTCAAAAGTCCCATTCAAATTGAGATATTCGAAATCCCCTGTCACAACACATTGCATATCCACTTCAAAGAAAATAGAACATCCATCATTTGGTTCCCTTCTCTGTAGCATGACGAAGCTAGGATGTATCCCTATGGGGTATACATTGGCTGCGTGGCTGTTCCTCACTTGATCTTCAGTGTTCAGTAAGTAATACAACATTTATTAATATTGTTTCTAGATAGAACACTTTGCAGCTTCAAGAATGATGTAGTAATATATTGAAGTATATTCAATCTGCTTGCTTCACTGCCTACTTGATGGTTGTAAGTGATATCTCCTCCCGAAAAAAATCCTGTTGAACTGCCGCAGAACAACTCCACTTTGCCACGACTCAGGTTTTGATAAATCAGCGAATTTATCTTCCGAAGGCACTCCAACACTGAATGCTGTATTGTTACCTTTCGTGGGTAGCTTCAAGAGAGAAAGGAAAAGAGAGAGAGATGTTAATATACAACTATGGATTTCACATTTTCTATCCTTTTAGCGCAAGTACAGAAGGATCATTCTACCACTCGTTCATTCCAAAACTCGCCACTTCGTGGCTCGTTTTTGAATTTTGAACTCGTGGAAGAATATCAATGCCTTCTGCACTTGTATTATAAATAACTATACCTAATCTCACTCAATCTATAACAAAACAATATCAATCGAATATTCTTCAAATACATTCAATTGAAATATCGATATTCCGCAAAAAGGATATTATTCCATTCATAAATCCTGAAATAACCTAGAGATATCATTTTAGACGACTGGACGTGATTAGTGATTTTATGATAACTTGTAGCATTGTACTTGTATATCACAAATACTGGCGTAAATGGTTGACAATTCATATTACAGAGCAGAAGAAATATCGGAATAGAGAAATCTTCTGACCACTCTATTTCAAATATTTTTGTTCTTCAAAATGACACCGATTTTTTAGAGGGCTCCACTTTATGGACCAATTTTTTCCAGTAAAATTCGAGCAAAACATGAGTGCAATCAGAAGGCGCTCAACATCAACAAAACCTTTAGTGACTTAATTAAAAATAGTGGCGACAATTCGTTCAAAATGAGCCTAAAAATGGCGAATGGGGACATAGAACCATAGAACTTGAGAATTCAATTGACTGAACTGAACTGACATACGTCAAAATCAGAATGATTGATCTTAAAGTATGTATTTGATTGTATATGGAACAAATTTATTTAACTGAAAAATACTACAGTGACTAAATAAAATGGGCCTTACATTTTGAATAAATCCCAAAAATCAGGTAAATGGAGAATGTAAACAAAAAGCCGCCATATTTAGGCTCAGGCAATCAAAAAAGGTTGTCGCCACTGTGGTTTATTAAGTTACTGTAACAGGATAAAGCACCAAATTGTCTTACCACAGATTACAAGTAAGTCTTTGGTCCTACTAAACTTTCCTTAACCTGCTAAATTGCCAGCTACCTCTGCCCATCTGTCGAATCCTAGGATTTCCGAGATGCCGAAGTCGATGCTGGCTGCCCGAAACTCCCGAAAAGAATACTCCTGAGTGGCTGGTTTAAGAAACCGATGGTTTCAATTTTTCAGTAACAGGAGGTAGTATGCCCGTCTTTTCCTTTGCAGAACCTTGCGAACGGAAGGGGCAGTGCTGAAAACCTCTGATTACCCAGTTAGTTATTCTCTGTCAAAGTTGTAAACAAATATAGTCCATTCAGGAATTATTGACATCCCTGGTGGCTGTGGAATATCGAAATTAAGTTGGTACTGGCTCATTCAGTAATATTTTGAATTTCAGATTTCGAGTTCGCATTGGAAATATCATTGACAGGAGGTTAGATTGTTATTGTTCAGTTTGCTTGTGTTGCTGGTTTTGATCCAAGAAATTTTGAAACTAAAAAGTTGTATTACTTTCAAACACACAATGATTAGTTTATTTGAGTATTTCTCACAGTACTGTTTGAAAAAAGAAGAAGGCAAGTCATTATAGCCTGGATTATTAGTGGAAGAAAACCTGTGCAATACGATTTCACCTTCAAAGAATCATTGAATGATTAATCAATCAAAGACAACATTACATGAACTTATTGGTTACAAGTTCAAAACAGTTAATAAAAGGAAAATTCTTATTGATAAACAGAAAAATATAATAAGTTGAGTACGGTGAATACCGAGAATATTTGCAACAAAATGTGAAATTCATTTATCTGGAGGAAACTTGGTCCTTTGAAAATGACAGTCTTTTTCAACAGTGGATTCTAGAAAAAGAACAAAAGTTTCTCAAGTATATTCAAGGGTAAAAGTAGAAGGAGCACTATTTTGAATGCAGGATATTTGGATTTTTACCTGGATGTTTTGTTTTGACAGTGATTATCATGAGGATTATAAAAATATATGAAGGGAGAATTATTTTATAATTGGGTTGCTAAATTAATACCTTTTCAGCAGATAATTGGAATAATATGTTCACAGCTCAAATGATGAATTTCAAAAATTCATGGAGCATGACCGTTATATTATATTAAGCTATATGAAAAAGATCTGTAAATAAAGCAAGCTTGGCATTGCATCTATATTTTATTTTTATTTTATTTTGAAATTAAGTATTGTTATATGTTTTTTTTTCTTCAATGAGTAATCCAAAAATCTAATAAATTCGACTTGTTTTATAGAATTTTTACTGAGTGTTTAATCGAAAAATATATTCAGAAGAGTGAATTCAAGAATTTCTCCACCTCTTAACCATTTAAAGATAATAACAGAACGCAATGAAATTTTAAAATTCACAAATTAAAAATAATTTCATGCAAAAATGCTTTTAGTGGGTGAGTCAAAGCTGTTACAAATAGTATCTATATTTTTCATACAAATTTAATCAATCATTCATGTCATGAACATTTGCAATAGTGACTTTAGAATAGTTATTTATAATACAAGTGCAGAAGGCATTGATATTCTTCCACGAGTTCAAAATTCAAAAACGAGCCACGAAGTGGCGAGTTTTGGAATGAATGAGTGGTAGAATGAGACTTCTGAACGAGTATTATACATTATTTTCTCTAATTCATTGCATTTTCATTGAAATTAATGAAATATTTCCATAAATATAATTTAGTGATTTTAGCATTGAAAAATGTTGGTTGGCAGAACTGATTTCTTCAAGTCAAATTGATGAATTGACAGATAAAGCCGTGGCGGAAGTACCAACATAAAATAATAAAATATAACCATGAAAACTGTGCGTTTCTGATATATTCCCGCACGATTTTGTTCTACAAGATGTGGAAGAATGAACGGAATAACCACAGAATTAGAGAAACTAATTTACACATCGGCTGATAAATTGGTTCCAATTTTGAAAGTTACAGTACAACTGTGATGTCAAAATTCTTCATATACTGAATGAATTCTTTAAATTCTATTTCTGTCTTATTATGATATAGCTCTTCCATTCACTAAGCTACACTATTTAAATTTATCAACCAGTTTTTTCTGTTTTCTTCACCAGTTTAGACACCACAGTTAAAATGATCCATAAGAATTATATGGTGAGAATTATGCAAGCAGGTTGGTATCCAGTATCCATCAAGAATGCAACAATTTTTGAAGAGCCTCTGGTGAAAAGGAATATGCATATTTTAATGATCTTTCATGGGTGACTCTCAAATGAATAGATATCTATTCATTGGATTTCCTTGAAATGATACAGCATTTCACTATATTTTCACGTTATATAATCTGAATTCCAATTTATGAAAACATGACTGTATGCGTCCCTTCGTAATAATCGTAATTTCGAAAATTCAGGATCTTTCGGATAGAAAAATGATGAAAATAATTTAAACTGGTTATTTCTATGATGAACCATAGCAATTTTTAGTGATATTTTTGTAACCAGAAATAAAGCCGCGACTAGACGTTCATGACCTACTTCGATGTCAATAATTCCTGAATGGACTGTAGAATGGCACTGACGTGAAGTCAGGGATCTTTGCGCATTTGTGGCTAGTTGTACCGTTTGCCTAAACATTGATTAAAAATTGAAACTTTGACTACTTTCTAATTTCTCTTACACAATCTTTCAAAGGACGTTTTACATGGCATAATCACTTTTTACACTGAACAGGCAAATTTAGAGGTTTATGTTCCCGATTAGTTTTGAGTAGGGATGGATCTGCGCATCTCAAAACGTGTATGATTAATAAAAATAACCATATACATTATTTTTCTATGGACATAACCTGATCGTGTCATATTATGTGTTTGTGTTTGATTTTGTTAGAAAATTCAAAATATTCAGATTCATATCATGAGTTATCATTTAATGATTATTTATAATAATAATAATAATATGCCAAAACTTTGGTCAAAACTGAACGGCTTATGAGTTAATGGGATTTTTATGAAAAAGAGTGGTAACGACTAGGAATTACAATTTTTTAATATTTCAGCAGATTATTTTTTTTCGAAAAAACTGTCTCAATTCTTGATCAAATGGACAAATTATGGTCCCGAGGTGTTTCTTGTAATGGATATTGAAATGACCGAGAAATTGAGCGATAAAATACGTCCGAAGCCAGCGCCCAAGAAGAAGAGGGTTAGATTTATGACAGTTTCGAATGTTGTTCGGTGTTGTTCTTTCGAAAAGAAATCTGAAATGGATGATTTTTTCTATGAACAAAGACTGGAAGTGATCTTCATAATTCTGTGTCGAATGTCAATGGTAAATGTCAATTGCCATGAACATAGAATAGCAATGACGTGAAGTCGGCGAGCTTTGCGCATTTGCACCTCTTGAAAATGGTTACAATTGATACAATTGCACAACAATATCAACCTAATACAGGGTGATTCACTGCGATAACCCATTAGACGTTTATGGAAAAATAACCCCAATTTCGTGCTGAAAATTCGAAAGTTGGGGTTTCAGAGTTTGATCTTTTAGAAATTGATTCCTCGAATATCCCTTGGTGAAACATAATTTCAATATTAAAAAAAGGAACTGAATGAAACACTTGACTATAAGTTTCACAATTTTGAAACGTATAATAATAAATAATGTTTTTTTTAATATAGAATGATCTTTTTCTCTAAAATATTTTTAGATCTCTACAAATTTTGGATGGGTATACTGGAAACAGACAATTAATTTCCTATTTCAAATGGTACATCCAGAATATTATTGCATCATTAGGTAAAGCTCATTTGATGACAATTTCATTAATATGCTATAACTGTTAAAACTGGACGGCTCATGAGTTAATGTGATTTTTATGAAAGAATATGTGAAATGAGGACTCATATTTTTTTAATATTCCTTTCAATTCCTTTTTCAATTTTTGATCCTGCCAGAATGTAGTATGATAAGACTGTTTGCGGTTTAGACCGAAAACGTAGACTGGGGGAAATCCATATTTTTTTATTAATAAAGCACTTATTTGGAAGTTATTCATTCACAACTGATACAGCAGATTTATATTTGATATATTCATTAATAGTTAAATTATGCATTCAAAAATGTTTATTATTACAGAATGAAATATTTGTTTACCAGGTATGTTTAATATATTTCGGTGATAAATAATTTATATCAACTTACTTTATCTTCACAAATAACAAATTCTTTATCAAAAAATTTCCAACTGGTAGTTAACGAACATTTGCTATTTATGAATGAACTCTTACAAAAGACTTCTATAATGTACCTATAAATATGGGATTAATTAATAATTAACAAACTAACATAATTCTAGCGATCCAATCTGTGGAAAAGTTTAAGGGTATATCCCTCAAAGAGAAGCGCATCTCCTTGAAGGAAATGGCCTTGAACTTTTCCTTCAAAGCACCGGGACGAGGACAATAAAAATTAACGGAATGCGCCTCAATTAACATAACGTTCAAAAATGCTGACCGTTTCAAAGATATTGAGTTTTTCGAAATTTTTTGAAAGGACACCTTATAAATGAATATTTTTCATTTACTTCAAAATATAATTTATTTTGTGTCTATTTTATAATTGTAATCTAATCATATATAGGGTGTCCCATTTAAAAAACCTCAACTTTTTCTCTTTATCTCTTGAAAGAAAATTAATTTCTAATTGAATGGGACCACCCTATATATGACTGGATTACAATTATATCATTAACACAAAATGAATTAAATCTCGAAATATATGAAAAATAGGCAATATCTAGCTTATTCGACAAGATAATATAAAAAATTGCTGTGAATAACATCAAAGTACCTTCCGAATGATGTATAAAAAGGTTTCTACATTTGACAGCCTTGTGGTAGCTACCCCTCACTTTTTATTTTCTCAAATGACACCCCCTTTATATTGTTAGTGAAAATTGCGTGTCTTTTTGGAATACAACATTACAACGACAGCAAATACTTTGTATTTTTTTAGTGATAACAACAAAAACAATAATATTTTGTGACGTCTTTTACGTTATGAGAATGAAATGCTTTCACCCATGTTTGTAAAAACTTCAAATATGGGAAGTAGATAAATTTTTTGTTTCAAGGAACCGAATAATAATATGAATATCAAAAAATTGACAAATTCGTGTCTGTTCCCACACAATAATCAATATATATGATATTGGTTAATTTCTGTCTTGGAATGAAATTTCAATTCTAAAAAAGGAAAAACTAATAACCAATCAAAAGAATATTCAAAATGACTAAAACTGTACTTATTGAGTAAACGGTTAACAAATTGAGTAACTAAATTAACATTAAATTAGACTCAACGAACTTTGATGAGATAATAAATAATTTGGAACACTTGCTTTAAATAATAACCAATAATCCATAACATTGTTTTCAAAATTATGAAGAATGACATAAGCAATAGAGGAAAAATAATCATTTGCAGTTGTTAATATACAAAAATTTATTTCAATTTATTCCAAATATTGTATAAAGAATTGAATAGACTTGACCAATCCTTATTCAGAAGCAAATTCTAGAGGTTTTAGGCATGTACATTAGTAAATGGTGGAACATCCAAAATGTTACCAAATCGAGGCCTATGCCATTGAATAGATGGTATCCCAGACAATCGAAACTATTAGCGTACACCAGATGAATATTATAAGCACAGACCTTTAACTGTAGTAAGAGAGAAATTCAATATATTCTGAGTTCTCATGTCTAATATCCAGGATAATAAAATTTAAAGAAATCCAATCTGACCTTGGACAGAACTTTTTTTTGAGTAATTGAAAGCATTATTCAACTAAGTTTTGATTTTCAAGTGAATTAGAGGACCAATAGAAAAAAGAAATTTTATAGTAATCAGAGACGAGAATTCTCCAAAAAAATTGTTCTGACCCAGGAAAAGGAATAATAGGTTATAAAACGGAAATTAATGAGTGTTTTGTTTTGGGTCATTATAGATATAGGTTGATTCAGAGTTCATGACTGGTATATTTGTGATTTTTGTGAAACAAAAAAAAATTACATGATTCGAGTGCATGAGTTACGATCTTCCAAAATATCCTCATTTATCTAGGTTACAGAAGTAGGAGAACGTAGCGCCGCTGAACACAGGGGAAAATTATAAAGTTTGGTCAAGTTTTTTTTTATTACATTGAGCGAAATTCACCTGATTTCAAGAGCAAAGAAAAAGGAATAAAGAGTCCAAAGTCCTGAAATAGCTAATACTGTTTATGGTTTATTGGAATTTTCACGAAGACGATCTTTTTTTTCTTCTGAGATCGTAGTTCTTGCAAAAATTTAATTTAAGTTTTAGGAAAAGAAATTTTTTCAAAAAAAAACAAACAAAATTTTACATTTATACAAAGTCCGTTTATTAAAATATAATATTTATTTTTTATATACATATATATATATATAACATTGTATAGTCAATTTATCATATTCTCCCGAAATTCAATACATAGTATTACTTATGAAACAACAGAAAAATATTACAATGTTCAGCATCCTTAAATCTAATCTGTACAAATTATCAACTATATCAATGAATTTTTAAACTTCAAACCGTATCACTTCTTCGATAAAATAATAGATAAGGAACTCTATCTCCTTGACGTTTAAGAACATCTTCTTCCGTAACTCTGTTTATTTTAGAGTCATCAAACCTCAACCATGTATTATACCCCGAATGGAAAGTATCTGCTATATAATGCCCATAGCTGGCCTCCTTTCCTACATGGTATACTACGGAAATCAATTTGTATTGTCTCTCCGCTGAAGTATTCGTCCTTCCAGATAATATTTTAGAATCAATCTGCAGATTGATGGGAAATTCTATAGTCTTCATTATTTTAGTGCAGCCATTCATTCTGTATTCGAAGCATTTCAAATGTAATACTAAAACTACAGGCAACTTCTCTATCATCACTTGCTGCCATGCTTCAACCGTTTCTTTCGTTTTCGATGATGTCAGACCCTCTAGTTTGTTCTTGGTTGTAAGGCCTTCTAATGCTTCAGCTATGTTATTTGCTTTCTTAATATTTAATGGCAATGTTAGGAATGGTTCAATATTTTCTGAAGTTTCGTCTCCGGTTTTATGGATTCTTGAACAGAGAAGTCCTCCGAATATATCACTAATCGGTGTCTTGTCCATTTGTATTTCTCTTGTTACATTCTCTTTGTTCTTAGGACCCATAACTTTCCAATCATCCACATCTATTTTCACTTCTTTTTTAGCTGCTTGAATATTTTCGTCATGGCTAATCAATTTCATTATTTCCATCATTTCATCATTGAGCCCATTCAACAGAAGGCCTAAGAATTCCTCGGCATCTTCTTGTCGGCCTTCAACAAGGAAAGAATCGCTACGTGTTCCGTTTAGCATCGTATAAAACGATGAGGCCTCAAACGAATTGCCATTATCTATATTGACGAAAGTTTGCTTCTTGTTCTTCTTTTTTGAACGTGACTTGCGTCTAACATTGGGCAGATTATCGAAGTTATTCATAAATTTACACCTGGAATAATTGAATAATTAAAATACATATATAAAATTGTTATTCAATCAAAGTTGCAAATTATATTAAGTTATACTTACATATTTTCAATCATTGTTATTGATTTCAGTGCATTATTGTGAGTGAAGTTCTCTGATAGCCGTTTGAGAAGGTTACAAAGTGGTGGGCAAGCAAGTAAGGCTTGTAATATTGAGTTTATATAACAAAAGTTACTTTTGTTTCGTAAACCCCTGGGTTTAAAACTGGTTTGGGTCCCATCAATTTTATAGTTCTTGAGAAATTCTGAAAATTAAAAAATATTACTAACCATGATAGAAACTTGAATTTTTACTGATATTTGTAGGTGAAAACCAAAGCATTCCACTTTTCATCAAGTAAAATGGGTTCAACTAAGTAAAATAATTATCTACTGTAGTTGTAAGCAAATTGTTAGTTGAAAGTAAGATAAATATAGAAAAAAGATATTCTTTTGAACTCACCTCCTAACATATGAGTGGCTGAATCTAATTTTGTGACTACTTCTGTATGTTTTAAAGATGTTACATGTGAATCATTAATTTTATTGTCTATTTTCTCATTCGATATTGTTTTAACATCTTTATCAAATAGACTAGCCCATGATTTTTTCCATACATTTACTGTGGGTTCCTCAATTTTAGATTCATTTTTATTCGAGATGCTACTTCCAATTTTTTCAATTGTCTCATTGGAAATTGTATCATTTTTAATTATCTCTGTATTATCTCTTGCAATAATTTCAACTGTTTTTACAGCTGAACTAGGGGGAGTTGAAGGTTTCGAATGTTTTCCTGTCATCTCATTCTGGATAATAGGTTTTGTAATTGATAATCCATTGTAATTGATTACAGATTTTCTACACTCATTTTCTGAAAAAGTTGTAATTAGTTGATTCATTATTATATTACATATTCATATTGACCATGAATAATTCTTTTTAAGATCTCTATACTTACTTGCAGAAAATTTTTGTTTAACTCTACAGGGTAATTTGAATTCACTAGAATTGGTAAATAATATAGAATCTATTCGAACCTCTTCTTCTTCTAACGCAGTGAACTCTGAGAATTGTAGATTCTGAAAAAAAAATTACAATATAATAGTGGAAATCATTTTGGAAATTACAATATTTCTGTATATAGTATATCCAAAGTCACTTGAACTAGTCTATAAAAACGCTTGGCCAGAGATAATTGCAAAACAGTCATAAACCATAGGAGCACACTTTTCAAACCCTTGAGTTGAAAATAATATTTTTGCGTATGTATGGGACTCAGATGTCGATTCTTTCAGAAAATTTGTGACGTGAGTAGCTTTTGCTGTTACATCCAAAATTATACTATCTTATTCTACGGTATTATAATTTGATAATTCTTTATTCTCATTAACATAAGAGTACCTTCCAAATGATGTATAAAAAAGGTTCCTACATTTGACAACCTTGTGGTAGCTACCCCTCACTTTTTATTTTCTCAAATGACACCCCCTTTATATTGTTAGTGAAAATTGCGTGTCTATTTGGAATACAACATTACAACGACAGCACATACTTTGTATTTTTTTAGTGATAACAACAAAAACAATAATATTTTGTGGCGTCTTTTACGTTATAAAAATGAAATGCTTCCACCCATGTTTGTAAAAACTTCAAATATGGGAAGTAGATAAATTGTTTGTTTCAAAAAACCTAATAATAATATAAATATCAAAAAATTGACAAATTCGTGTCTATTCCCACACAATAATCAATATTTATGATATTGGTTAATTTCTGTCTAGGAATGAAATTTCAATTCTAAAAAAGGAAAAACTAATAACCAATAAAAGAATATTCAAAATGACGAAAACTGTACTTATTGAGTAAAAGGTTAACAAATTGAGTAACTTAATTAACATTAAATTAGACTCAATGAACTTTGATGAGATAATAAATAATTTGGAACACTTGCTTTAAATAATAACCAAAAAATGAAAAAAAAATTATATATATCCTATAATTTATCTGCAAAATGGAGACTTACGACCGCAGGACTGTTCATATGTAAGCTCCCAAAAGTTCACCTAAAATGAAAAAAAGATTCCAGCACTGAGCATTGTATACATTGCATAGTAGGTATTTCAGTTGCAACTAATACTTCACAAAATTTTAATGTTTTTGTTGTCATTAATAAAAAATACCGAGTATGTGCTATAGTTGTTTTCCAAATAGAACGACACGCAATTTTCACTTACAATATACAGGGAGTGTCATTTGAAAAATAGAAGTAAAGGTAGCTACCACATGGCTGTCAAATAGGACACGTAGTAATTTCAGAATTAATATTGATAAAGATGAAATAGAGAGGGTTACTAAAATGAAATACTTAGGATTGATTTTAGACGAGAATTTAAAGTTTCAGTTTCACGTGGATTATATCGCAAATAAAATGTCCAAAAAGGTTGGTTTCATATTTAGAATAAGGGGTAAAATTGATATGAATACGTCACTGATGTTGTTTAGATCATTGGTACTTCCTCATGTAGATTATTGCTCGTCAGTTATGTTTAATTTAAATAAAGGTAGCATCGATTAGTTACAAAAACTACAAAATAGAGGTATGATAATTATTTTGAAATGTAATAAAAGAACTCCCATAAGAAATATGTTAAATTGTTTGAAATTGATGAGTGTCAATCAAAGGATTATTTATAGAACATTAGATTTAATATTCAAAGCAAGGAATGAAATGTTACCTGAATATTTGAGTGAAAACCTAAAATTTGCTAATGAAATACATAATTATAATACACGACGTCGAGATGATTTTTACATAGAAAAAGTTAATACTACATTAATGAATAAATCCACATTTAACAGGGGATTAGTTATCTTCAATAAACTACCTGAGAAGCTCAAATATTGTAATAATTAAAGAGAATTCAAAAAATGTTTAATGAGTTATATTTATGAAGAATTTAATTAAGTTAGTGGATTTCATTTGTATTGTTTTCAATAGCCGAGTAATAAATAAAGTTTATTATTATTATATTAAATGTGACAGCCCTTTTTATACATCATTGGGAAGGTACTCTGATGTTATTCAACAACATTTTATTATTTTTTTATTATCTTGTCAAATAAGCTAGATATTGCCTGTATACGATAATTTGGGATACCCAGTATAAAGTGTCATTACAAAAATTAAGTTGAAAAAAATATTTTTTTGATACGGGTGACATTTTCGAGAAACCAATAATCCGTCTCTAAATTTTTGCTGCCCCCCCCCTGAAATATTGCATGGGCAAAAAAATAAAATATGAATTTGTTTACTATTCTTAAAAGCTGGCGTCACCACTGTAATGCACCTTCCAAACGTCTGCAAAAATTCTGCATCCATCATAGAATAACGAGCCACATCATCGCGAAAGTCTTATCTAAAACTCCAGCAGCAACTTTGATTGAAAAATTTGAATTTGAATTAGAGGAAACGGTAGAGTCCCGGAACGAGGACAATAAAAATTAACGGAGTGCATCCCAATTAACATAACGGATGATCTTCCAGAAACTTCAAATTAAAAAGAATACACACCAGATTAATTAAGGGGGTGGCGCGACGGCGCGACCTAACATGAGCGCGCTACCCGAAACAAGTTGTAAAAGATAATTAAACTCCATCCGTCAGGCGAGTTTAAGCGTACGCGCTGTAAACTGAAATAAACGATTTCAATGATTTCATCCCCTTTAAAAAAAAAGGCCATAAAGTACGGGACTGCAGGGCGGTCGCCCTGACGGGTGGGGATGAAGCTCAGTGTGACCAGATCTAGTAGAAATCTACTTTTTTAGTAGATTTTTCGCATTTTCATCGGGTTTTTAGTAGGAAGAAATCATTTGGTAGATTTATGTAGATTTTAGTAGTTTTGAAAAATCTGACCAAGACGGTTGGGAATTCGGATGTCTAGACTGTTTCAATCTTAGAGTATAGATTAAACAGAAGGGAGCATAACGTCCAACAACTGATGATCAGAAAATGGCCGACTCACGTTTCCGCTTAGCAGTGGCGTAGTAGGATAAACATTTCATTCATTCCAAAATAATACATAATAGCTGAAAGCTAGCAGATGGATATAGGGGTACGTTGAACTCAATATGAATTAATAAATTTTATTAACGAATTGAATAATTACAAAAATTAACAGCAATTAAGTAGTATAATCATGGGCGCCCGCAGGGGGGGGGTCAAAGGGGGTCATGGCCCCCCTGAGATTTTGATTGTCTCATTTTTCAGCACAACACCCTCAATATTACTTTTACCTTCTCGATACAAAGCGCAACGAAAAAAGGAAAGTAATAGATTCACAACTATTTTTCGGTTTTCAATGAAATTACATGCTATACATATAATCCATTATCGGCAGAGGTATTTTTTGAATTGAAAACTTTTTTAGGCGCGTTGAGCACTTCTTCGATGAAGAAAAATCATGAAACCGAAAGCACTCCATGCGTGTCAATTTGTTTATAAATTGTGTCCGTATCCGTAAACTATGGAACATAATTCATTCATCAGCTAAACAGATCATTTTAAGAAATAATCCTGAAACACGTCGATTTTTTATTTCAATTTACCGTATTTTAAAAAAATAATCTAATATACAGCGTGAATTACTTTCGAGTAATGACGTCAGCGTCATTTTTTTTTAATGGAACACCCCCATTTTTTCTCAATTTTTGATTACTCTGGCTGAGCAGATTCCAAAAATTTATCACATGTTGATTCCAATTGGTACAGTGTGAACAAAAATACAATAGTTTTGTGTGTGCTCATAAAGTAACGCGTAACATTCTTTATTAGATAAATTAACAATATCATAAAAAATACGGCCCTTGGTTTGAAGATAACACCCTGTAGTTTGTTACATTTTTAGATTAATAAAAATGTATAAAAATAAGAAATAATATCTTTTATATTCTGTCTGCTAGACCACAAGTACCCAACATGTTTGGAAACAGCTCATTTTTATTAATCTAAAAATGTAACAAACTACAGGGTGTTACATTCAAACCAATTAGCGCTAGAAATTAAGTATTTTTGATAATATTTTTAATTTAACTTATAAAGAATGTTATGCGTTATTTTATGAGCACACACGAAACTATTGCATTTTTGTCCACCCTATACCACTTTGAAATTCAGAGTAGACGCTGGTGATAAATATAAATGCAGTTTTTCAATCATTTTAATTTTGCCCCCCCTGAGAAAACTTTCTGCGTGCGTCCATGAGTATAATTATATGAGTATATTAAATTTTGAAGTTTTATCTGTGAACGAATTTGAGGAATGCATGATGAACAAAGTTGACTGATTTAATGAATAAATTATTCTTTATTTATCATTTCCATTTAAAAAAACACAGTAGATAAACGAAAAGAATATAGAATTTTCACAGAAGAATGAAGCTGTGCGTAAATTGTTTCATATAATGATAGTCGGATAGTCGGAAGAGGACAGATTCAAATATATAATTTTCAGGATTGTCATGATTAAAACTGCAAAAATCAACGTCGGTAAAAAAGCATGTAAAGATATCACGTCAAAAAACCACTTATGGAAAATATTTAAAACAATCGCAATATACTTATACGTACACATTATTTTTTACTATGAATTTCTGTCCCAAAAAGTTTCAAAACATGAAATAGCTAGAAGGACGGAAAAGTATTTTGGACAATTTTCATTTTCTAATAATTCCTTGAACGAATTCTTCAATTATTTTTGATTGATTTCAGTTTTTAAAATTTCAATTGCAGTTTAAAAGGTGATCAGTTATATCAATTCGCGTAGAACCTTATTTTGAATCTTTAGTTAGTTTCAATAATAAAGATAATACAAGAATTATATGTATATATATTATTTTTTTTTGATATGGTGACTTTCTTAATTATGAAATGAAAATTATATCATTGAATAATATGCTGAAATAATTTGAAAAAAAAAATATTTCATTATAATTCCTAAAACAAATAAATATATATTTCTTTTCAGTTCAACATTTTTATTGCAATTAAAATTGTTATAGGAGTAAATTCAAAATTTATTCAATTCTTCAGAATGATAATGCATGATCTTTGACAATGAATGGTGAACCTTTGAAAAATAATGAACTTTCCTAGGATCGTTAATGAATCCCATAGAATAAATATACAAAATGAAATATTTCAAGCTACCACGAAATTTTAGATGATGATTCGTTGAGTTAAAAAAAAATTCAATTTTATAATATTTCTTGAAACTAATTTTAAGATTATTCACTGAATAAGTAGTTAGGAATTCATCCTGCAAAGAAAAATTGAAAGATATTTGTTGAAACTGTATGAAGAATAAAATTAAAATATTTATGGTGATTCATAGTTATCAGAAAAATATTAATGAAATGAAAAAAAAAAATATAATAAGTCAACTCACCTCACTGCTAACTTCCGCTTCTATTAGACTAGACATATTAAATATAGAATTTTAAACTATTACACAGAAACACCTCTGCACCGAAAGCTCAAAACATTATGATGGCTATGAAAACATTTCTGAGTTTATATACTCTTTCTGAATTTACTTAATGACTTTACTTAATGACTCAACGAATTCATGCGCATGGAACTTCTTGTTTTGATATATCATATTCTTCTTCTTTTTTATACTTATGTTTATATTTTAGTTATTATTATTTTAATGATATGATAAAAAAGTTATAATAATAGAATATTTATTTATCATTTCCATTAAAAAAAAACACAGTAGATAAACGAAAAAAATATAGAATTTTCACAGAAGGATGAACCTGTACGTAGGTTGTTTCATATAAATGTACCATGGATCATAAAGAACAAAATTGTGTTATAAAAATTTGTTTTCAGCATTAGATCTCATATCAAAATCACCTACAGATGATAGTAAAAACATACTATTTCAAAAATTAAACAATAGGATTATTGAATTAGAGGATTGTAGATGAGGACAGATTCAAATATCTAAATTTCAGGATTATCATGAATAAAACTGCAAGAATCAATGTCAGTAAAAAAGCATGTAAAGAACTATGTACAGATATCACGTCAAAAAACCACTTATGGGAAATATTTAAAACAATCGCAATATACTTATATGTACACATTATTTTTTACTATGAATTTCGGTCCCAAAAAGTTTCAAAACATGAAATACCTAAAAGGGCGGAAAAGTATTTCGGATCATTTTCATTTTTCAATAATTCCTTGAACGAATTCTTCAATAATTTTTGATTGATCTCAGTTTTTGAAATTTTAATTGTAGTTTAAAAGGTGATCAGTGTATATTTATATCAATTTGCGTATGAACTCATTTTGAATCTTTAGTTAGTTTCGATATAGAAAGATAACACAAGAATGATATTTATATGGTAACTTCCTAAATTATAAAATAAAAATTATATCATTGAATAATATGCTGAAATAATTTGAAAAAAAAATATTTTTTTTATAATTCCTAAAACAAATATATGTACATTTCTCCTCAGTTTAACATTCTTATTGCAATTAAAATTGTTATTGGAGTAAATTCAAAATTTATTTAATTCCTCAAAAGATGATATTTGACAATGAAAAAAAAAATTCGAAAAATAATGAACTTTCCTAGGATCCGTTAATGAATTCCATAGAATAAATATACAAAAGGAAATATTTCTAGCTACCACGAACTTTTAGATGATGATTCGTTAGGTCTTTCCAAGAAAAAAATTTTCACGAACAAATGTCCGAAGTTTTAAATTTAGTATTCAGTATTCATTCTAATGAGGAAATCTTATATTTTGAATTCTATATATATATATATATATATATATATAGATATATATATAGAATATTTAAGTATATGAATATATATTATATAGGTACACAAATTACAATATTTTCAAGTATAAATTTTTATCTTTAATTGTTCCGAAGTTTGAATCCACTGAAAGTAAGATAAAGTATTTCGAAAAATTTCAATTTTATAATATTTCTTGAAACTAATTTTAAGATTATTCATTAAATTTTTTGTTTGATGTAATTCAGATGAAGTCACGAGCCACCGTGATTTTATCAATGGGTGTGTTTTCATATTTCATTTTTTTTGAAGCACTCGTGGTATAATTTATAAATACCGTTTTTTGAAATAAGTTGTTAAAAATCATCTAGTATTTTCAGTGTTCAGAATTCATTTTCATAAGAAAATTTTATGTTTCGAATTTTATAACTACATACACCTTGAATATATAGGTAACCAATATTTTTTACTATGACTTTCTATCTTCAATTTTTCCGTAGTTGAATCTTTACAAGTTAGGTAAAGTATATCGAAAAATTTCATTTTCAGTAATTCCTCCAACAAATTTTCAGATATTTTCATTAAACTTCTTGTTTTCTGATAAGGAATGGCAAATTTTCGAAAATATAAAATTTTCTAGAAATTTGTGGAGAAACATTTTAATTTTAATGACCTCACTAGAAAGCAATGCAATAGTCTTTCATTTAGTTCTTCCATAATTTAATGAGGGTAACAGAGTGTAAATAATGTTTTCCGTTATCTATTCAAGTAGTTAATGAGGATTTAATGTTTACCTGAATCTTTCTACTTTGACTTGCGGGACTAGGGCTGACAACCCTCCATCCCCTTCACAAAACAAAATACCAATTCAAAGAAAGTTGCCAATGAGAAGAACATTACGTTTTTAATGGATTTTCGTTTAAATTAACCAAATTATATGAAATAGATTTAGGAACAGCCAACGAAAAAATCCTGAATATGAATTCAAGATTTAGAAAAAGGAATTATCAAGAATTATCGATTCAAAATATAGTGCAAAATCAGTACTTTTTAAATATGATGTGCAGTAATTTCCAACATATCCACCGGGTGTCCCTAGTTATCGTATATAGGCAATATCTAACTTATTTGACAAGATAAAAAAAAAATTAAAAATTAATGATGTATAAAAAATGTTCTTACATTTGACAGCCCTGTGATAGCTACCCTTAATATTTCTTTTCAAATGACACCCCCTGTATATTGTCTGTGGAAATTGCGTGTTATTCTATTTGGAATACAACGATAGCACATACATGGTACTTTTTCATTAATAACAACAAAAACATTTTATGAAGTATGAATTGCAACCAAAATACCTACTATGCACACGAATCCCCGTAATTTTATCAATCGGTTTATTTTCATGTTTTTGCCAAATAAACACGTTTTCGTGGAAAAGAAAAAATTATCGATAAAATTTGAAGCACTCGTGGAATTACCTTTGATAATTTATAAATCACTACCTTTGTCTTGAAATCAATAGTTAGGATTGTTTTTACATAGGAAAATCGTATATTTTGAATTTTATAGGTACTTGTTAAATATTTAGGTATACAATATTTTTTATTGAAAATTTTTATTTTTTCCGATGTTTGAATCTGCTGAAAGTGAGGTGAAGTATTTCGAAAAATTTTAATTTTTAATAATTACGGAAAAAAAATTTCAGAAATTTTAATTCTTTTTTTCTTTTGAGCAATGCGAACTTTCAACAATATAATATTTCCCTCAGAAAAACATTTCAGTTGTAATGTCCAACTTACTTCCCTGTTTAAAAGTGAGATAACAATCTTTATCTTTCAGTTTTCTAAGAATTTTATGCTCGAATAATTACTACAGTTTTGTAAGCAGTTACTGAATAATTCGTCAACGTAAAATTGACTGAATGAATAAAAAAGAATTGATCAGGATGTTTTCAAAGTAAGGAATATATTAATTATATTTTCATGATCAGAAAATCAATACCTAACTACTATCGAACGGCATAAATAAGTTCTCTTCTGATTAAGACGTAATATCCCATAATTAACCATTCAGTTTCTGAAATTTTTTTTCCGTAATCATTAAAAATTAAAATTTTTCGAAATACCTTACCTCACTTTCAGCAGATTCAAACATCGGAAAAAATAAAAATTTTCAATAAAAAATATTGTATACCTAAATATTTATGAAATACCTATAAAATTCAAAATATAAGATTTTCCTATATAAAAAAATTCCTAACTACTGATTTCAAGACAACGGTAGTGATTTATAACTTATCAAAGGTAATTCCACGAGTGCTTCAAATTTCATCGATAATTTTTTTTTTCACGAAAACGTGTTTATTTGGCAAAAACATGAAAATAAACCGATTGATAAAATTACGGATATTCGTGTGCATAGTAGGTATTTTGGTTGCAATTCATACTTCATAAAATGTTTTTGTTGTTATCAATGAAAAAGTACCAAGTATGTGCTATCGTTGTATTCCAAATAGAATAACACGCAATTTTCACTAACAATATACAGGAGGTGCCATTTGAAAAGAAATATTAAGGGTAGCTATCACAGGGCTGTCAATTGTAAGAACATTTTTTATACATCATTGGGAAAGTACTTCGATGTTATCATAACAATTTTTTAATTTTTTTATTATCTTGTCAAATAAGCTAGATATTGCCTTTATACGATAACTTGGGACACCCGGTAGATATGTTAGGAAATTAGTGCACATCATATTTAAAAAGTACTAATTTTCCATCATATTTTGAATCGAGAATTTTTGATAATTTCTTTTTCTAAATCTTGAATTCATATTCAGGATTTTTTCGTTGGCTGTTCCTAAATCTATTTCATATAATTTTGTTAATTTAAACGAAAATCCATTAGAGACGTAATATTTTTTCCATTGGCAACTTTCTCTGAATTGATGGTATCTTGTTTTGTGGAGGGGATGGAGGGTTAGCAGCCCTAGTCCCGCTGGTCAAAGTAGGAATGATTCAGGTAAACATTAAATCCTCATTAACTACTTGAATAGATAACGAAAAACATTATTTACACCCTGTTACTCTCAGTGAATTATGAGAGAACTAAATTATGAAGACAATTGTATTGCTTTCTAGTGAGGTCATCATAATTTCAATGTTTCTCCACAAATTCCTAGAAAATTTTATATTTTCGAAAATTTGATATTCCTTATCAGAAAACAAGAAGTTTAATAAAAATATCTGAAGATTTTTTGCAGGAATAACTGAAAATGAAATTTTTCGATATACTTTACCTGACTTGTGCAGATTCAACTACGGAAAAATTGAAGATAGAAATTCATAGTAAAAAATATTGGTTTCCTATATATTCAAGGTCTATGTAGTTATAAAATTCGAAACATAAGATTTTCTTATGAAAATGAATTCTGAACACTGAAAATAAAAAATGATTCCTAACTACTTATTTTAAAAAACGGTATTTATAAATTATACCACGAGTGCTTCAAAAAAAAAATAAAATATGAAAACACACCCATTGATAAAATCACGGTGACTCGTGATTTCATCTAAATTTCATGAAACAAAAAATTTAATGAATAATCTTAAAATTAGTTTCGAGAAATATTATAAAATTAAAATTTTTCGAAATACTTCATCTTACTATTCGGTGGATTCAATCTTCGGAACAATGAAAAATAAAAATTTATAGTTAAAAATATTGTATAATTTGTGTACCTATGTAATATATAATATATATTCAGTATTCATTCTCATGATGAAATCTTATTTCAATAATTTCATATTTTCAATATATATAGAATATTTTGAATATTGAAAATATGAAATTATTGAAATAAGATTTCATCATGAGAATGAATACTGAATACTTAATTTAAAACTTCGGAAATTTGTTCGTGAGAATTTTTTTCTTGAAAAGACTTAACGAATCATTATCTAAAATTTCGTGGTAGCTAGAAATATTTCATTTTGTATATTTATTCTATGGGATTCATTAACGATCCTAGGAAAGTTCATTATTTTTCAAAGGTTCACCATTCATTGTCAAATATCATCTTCTGAATATTTGAATAAATTTTTAATTCACTCCTATAACAATTTTATTTGCAATAAAAATGTTAAACTGAAAAGACATATACATATATTTGTTTTAGGAATTATAAAAGAATTTTTTTTTTCAAATCATTTCAGCATATTATTCAATGATATAATTTTTATTTCATAATTTAGAAAGTTACCAAACTAAAAAAAATAATATATATACATATATTTCTTGTGTTATCTTTCTATATTGGAACTAACTAAAGATTCAAAATGAGTTCCTGATTGATTGATTTCAAAAACTGAAATCAATCAAAAATTTTTGAAGAATTCGTTCAAGGAATTAATAAAAAATGAAAATGATCCAGAATACTATTCCGTCCTTTTAGCTATTTCATGTATTGAAACATTTTGGGACCGAAATTCATAGTAAAAAATAATGTGTTCATATACAGTTCATACAGGAATTATTGACATCGAAGTAGGCCATGAACTTCTAGTCGGGGCTTTATTTCTGGTTACAAAAATATCACTAAAAATTGCTATGGTTCATCATAGAAATAACCAGTTTGAATTATTTTCATCATTTTTGTATCCGAAAGATCCTTAATTTTCGAAATTACGAAGGGACGCATACACTCATGATTTAATAAATTGAAATTCAGATTATATAACGTAAAAATATAGTGAAATGCTATCTCATTTCAAGGAAATCCAATGAAGAGATATCTATTCATTTAAGAGTCGCCCATTGAAGATCATTAAAATATGCATATTCCTTTTCACCAAAGGCTCTTCAAAAATTGTTGCATTACTGATGGACACTGGATACCAACCTGCTTGCAAAATTCTTATCAAATAACTCTTATGGATCATTTTAACTGTGGTGTCTAAACTGGTGGAGAAAACAGAAAAAACTGGTTGATAAATTTAAATAGTGTAGCTTAGTGAATGGAAGAGCCATATCATAAGACAGAAATAAAATTCAAAGAATCCATTTAGTATATGAAAAATTTTGACTCACAGTTGTACTGTAACTTTCAAAATTGGAACCAATTTATCAGCCAATGTGTAAATTACTTTCTAAAGTCACTATTTATTGAAACTGTTCATGACATGAATGATTGATTAAGCTTGTATGAAAAATATAGGTACTATTTGTACTCGAGTTTTCTGTTTTTTATTGAAATGCTTTTAAACTAGTTTCTATTAAATTACATAAATTATTTTGTCCATAACAGCTTTAACTCACTCACTAAAAGCATTTTTGCATGAAATTATTTTTAATTGGTGAATTTTAAAATTTGATTGCTTTCTTTTATTATCTTCAAGTGGGTAAGAGGTGAAGAAATTCTTGAAGTTACTCTTCTGAATATATTTTTCGATTAAATACTCAGTGAAAATTCTATAAAGCAATTGGAATTTATTAGATTTTTGGATTACTCATTGAAGAACAAAAAACAGATACAACAATACTTAATTTCAATATAGAATATAAATAAACTATAGATGCAATGCCAAGACTTCGTTAAGCAATCCAATTATAAAATAATTCTTCATAGATTTATATAATCCTCATGATCACCACTGTCAAAACAAAACATCCAGGTAAAAATCCAAATGTCCAGCATTCAAAATAGTAATCCTTCCACTTTTACCCTTGAATATACTTGAAAAACTTTTTGTTTTCTTTCTAGAGTCCACTGTTGAATAATGCTGCCATTTTCAAAAAACCAAGTTTCCTCCAGATAAATGAATTTCACATTTTGTTGCAAATATTCTCTGTATTCACCATAAAATCGTACTCAACTTATTATATTTTTCTGTTCATCAATAAGAACTTTCCTTTTATTAACTGTTTTGAACTTTTACCAATTAAGTTTATGTAATGTTGACGTTGATTGATTAAAATCCAGATGCTTTTTGGTCAAATTTTATCCATATATTGGTTGCTTTTGGTAACAATCAAATCATTCAATGATTCTTTGAAGGTGAAATCGTATTGCACAGGTTTTCTTCCACTAATAATCCAGGTTGTAATGACTTGCCTTCTTCTTTTTTCAAACAGTACTGTGAGAAATACTCAAATAAACTAAACAATGTGTGTTTGAAATTGATACAACTTTTAATTTTCAAAATTTCTTCGATCAAAACCAATAACACAAACAAACTGGAAACTGAAATCTATCCCCTGTCAATGACATTTCCAATGCCAACCCGAAATCTGCAATTCAAAATGTTACTGATTAAGTACCAACTTAATTTCGATTTTCCAAAGCCACCCGGGATGTCAATAATTCCTGAATGGACTGTAAGTTGTTACATATTGTATCATAGCAACGGCAGTTGCGCATATGTGATATGTGCCGATGTGCAGTTTAGTTGTAACAGAGTTCAGTTGAATAATAAACGGATATAAGATAATGTGTATTAAGTTTCATTCCAAATTGAATGACCCAATTTATATCAAGTTATATAAATATTTCAATTAAATATCGACAGATATTTAACAAGTGGCGACGAGGATATTGGAAATTGAAATTTACCGAGATTCTCGATAAATTAATCAAGAATGTCGACTTCAGATCAGCCATCGGAACATGTGGTCAGTCATTCACGTGAATTCGATGTTAATTCAAATGACTGTACAATTTTTCGTCCTCGATTGACGAATTATTTCGAGGCGAATAATATCAAAGATGTCTCTAGAAGAAGGGCTATATTTTTAAACTGCCTGTCGGAGGATTCCTATAGATTGATATTCAACCTATGTATCCCAAAGACGCCGGAAAAACTAGGTTATGAAGAACTAGTGAAGCTATTTGATGGACATTTCGGCGGGCAGAGAAGTATATTCGGTGAAAGAAGAAAATTTTATGAAGCACAAAGTGAACCCCATGAAACTATCAAAGATTGGGCAGCGAGAGTCAGATCTTTGGCCGTCCATTGTGATTTTGGAGAAGAACTTCAAATTTGTCTTCGTGATCGTTTCATAATGGGTCTAGCTAGTGGACAAATAAGGGATCGTCTGTTTGAATCAGACAATTTGTTGACATTCGCTGAAGCAGTCAAGATAGCGGAAAGCAGAGAAGCGGCATTAGGAAAATCCGGAAAATCACCGCCATTTTCGCTCAAGAAAGAAGCCCAGGACTTGTTTCAAGTACGCAGCCGTAGTCAGGTGAAACCAGCGAATCAGAAAGAAGCTTTATTTTACTCCAAATTAAGTACCTATTTGTGTTATCCGCGCTGACAGCAAAAATATTTTATATGGAAATATTAAGGTTCTCTCAGGATTCAATACGAAATGAAGTGATTGTTTAAGTTGATTTATTTGGCCATGTCTCTAATTTTACTAATTATATTTTTAATCCTTCAGTTCTTGAAAAATAATGTTTGAGCAACGGAAACAGATTTTAAGCTTTATGATTCCTGGAATCCGTTGAGATTCCATGAAATTTTTTCCTTACCTACTCTATATAAGGAAATATGAATCTCATAACGGACAAATAACTGACCGGGACAATTTAATAACTGACCGGGTCACAGGGACACAATGGTCCAAACCTAGTTAACCCCAATTCGGTATAAAAATCTGTCATCTTCCACTATGGTCGCTCCACGACTAATACATTCATTAAATCTCTAACATAAGGTATCTAAATATCTGACGTGAATATTTTCACCACGAATCGTTTTTCAAGTATTCTTGAACCACAGCTGTGATCTACTAGCCATGTCAACCTAGCTAGTAGCTTTACTCTATATTATCATGCATGAGGAAGGGTTAGCAAACTCGTATAATAAAGGAATAGAAGTATCATAGCTCAAAATGGGTGTTGAAAATTATGTACCATAAGCCCATTACCTACCCAAAAAAAATCTATACGAGTTGTCGAACATATTCAATGTGCATCAACTATACGCCGTGCACTTCTTATGTTTAGTATATCCAAAGTCACTTGAACTAGTCCATAAAAACGGTTGGCCATAGATGTCCTTTCGAAGTGGATACCGCGATCCGCTAAATATCGGGGTTTATTTGAAAGTATCGTTATGGCCCCAAAGGAATTTCTGGAAACTTGGTCAAACCTTATACAATCGAAATATTCATGTTCCTCCAAGTGACTTTGGATATACTATATCAACTTAGCTACATGTACCTACAAAAACAGGACAAGATATGAAATCTCCAACATCCCTTTATTTATGCCAAGGAAAACTAATGGTTTGAAATCACTTACCTAACTGGAATCTTTACTCTATAATACAATTCAAAAGAACATCAAGAAAAGGAAGCCTTCATCATTCTGGTATACGATCACAAACATAAACAAATGTGTGAAAATTAATCGAATCAAACATTGTAATTTTTGTTAGTTTTTTCTTCTTTATATTTATGTACACGCAATTCTTTTACAATTATTTTATATGCTTATTTTTGATACCTCATACTGTATATATTAATTGTTTGAAACATTATATGGTAATTTTTCTTTTGGGACAAATAAATATTATTATTATCATTAAAAAAACATCCCCGACTTTAACCCAAACGCGTAGGATAGAAAAATCTCCTCGGCGTCGGCTTCTCACTCCCCGCTAAGAGGAATATTCACTCAATCCCAGATATTTGAAATATCAGAAGGGTAGAGCTCGGTCGTGTCCGGTCCTTGGGGTCTCCCTGGTTCTCCTCGAACTTCTGGTCCTCTTACACGCGATCTAGCCGATCCTTGGATCTTTCCGTCGCCTCCTAGTCATTGCAGTACCTAAATAAAGAACAGCTTTTTGCATTATATTACAAATATACTCACTAAGTCCAAATTGCTTGATATTTCTCTTGAGATTTTTAGGTACTATTTTAGTTGTTGAGATGATAATTGGAATAGTCCTTGTTGATATCACTTCCCACTGCCGCTTTATCTGAAATTCGAGGTCCCTATATTTTGAAATTTTTTCGACCTCGTTTTGACGCATGATGTTGTTGTTATTTGGTATTGTTACGTCGATGAGTATTGCTGTCTTTTGATGTTTATCAACTAGTAGTATATCTGGTCTGTTGTGAGGGGTTGTTTTATCAGTCAAAACTGTACGATCCCAATATAGTTCTTAGCGTTCGTTTTCCAGGATGGTCTCCGGTTGGTACTTGAAGTATGGAACTTTTTCAGAATGAATTAGTTTTAATATTGTTGCCAATTCTTGGTGTAGTATTTTTCCTACTGCATCGAGTCTCTCTTTATATTCATTTCCTGCAGACATTTGACATCCTCCCGTGATATGTTGGATTGTCTCATTCGTTGGACACCCATATCGGCATGTATAATAATCAGTAATAGTTCGATCCTTAATGATATGCTTTCAGTAATTTCTCGTTGAGATCACTTGCTCTTGGATGGCTAAAAGAAAACCTTCCGTTTCGGGATACATCACACCTGATGTGAGCGAATAATTCGACGCTTCAATGTCGACATGATTCTGGTTCGCCTCGTTGAAATGTCTTCTATGCAGGGGCTTCTCTCTCCTTCTTTGCAGTTTTTCTTGGTTTGTTTGGTGGTTGTATGAAAAGTGCTCTTTGTGAAGTTGAAAAGGTGTTGATTCGTCTGCTTTACACAGTATTTTGTAGATGTCTGATCTACTTGCTTGATCTCTTAGAGATAACGGATGTTAACGATATATTCATTCTTATCTTTAGCCTTCATATTCCTCTATAATATCAACTCAAATTTATTCTCGAGCGCCCATTCGGAAATTATAAAAATCACAAAAATATCTTTGGCCGGCATGAAATTCTTCAATTCCATTCTAGAATTGGGCCCTAGATGTAGCATATGTGAACAAAAAATTGATCCTTGCTAGATCTTTCATTTCTCCATGAGATGAACCTAATTTCATTACGTTCTCGCTTCCAGAAATTAAATCAAAAAAACGAAAATGTGTTTGACTGTGGTGGAAGGAATAATGGAGTTGGCCCGCCGAGAGTTAACTTTACCAGGGTCTACTCAACGAGTTTTAACAAGTACAGATCATCCAAAATTAATTTCTCAGGACCGCCATCAACTCGCCCTGGTTTGTTCACAAAAGCCAACTTTATAGAAAGATGAACATATCACCTTTGAAGATTTTTTCTTCATGAAATCGAAGTCATAACTCTTGTGAATACGGAAAAGCAGCCTAACCGCTTAGTCAGGGAATCCATCGACAACAACGAATCTTCCACCAGAAATAAGCGTCCAAAGCTCCAAATCAAATCCTTCGATGAATGACAGTGAATGTACCTACAACTAATTTAAAAACTAGCTTATAAGCATTATTTTATTCTCAAAAGAAGGCATAGTATTTTAATTTATATAGAAAGGTGGTCACATAAACAAATTCTGAGATTATAAAACCGTTTTGCAGGAGGCCCCAAGCCTATCATAAAAAATGTTTTTCATTCAAAAGCTAGGATGAAAATTTTTCAGTTTGGTTCGAAATTTTCATCAGTAATTTAGTGATTTCTAACTTTTTTCGGCAGAAAACTCGCAAATTACAGTTTTTAGGGAAAATAAGATCAATCCTTCAATCTCTAGAACAAAACAATATAGTGATGGTCAAATTTATAAAATGATTAATTTTTTCACTAAGAGTTCTACTTCATTATATTGTAAGTTACAAATATTCTTTCAGTAAACATGCATTTTCTGAATTGATTACTCATGCCGCTATTTTTTGCTTTTGTTCAATCCAATAATGAATAAAACAACACGAGAGATAAATTACAGGCTATGAATTATTCATCATTAGGAAAGTTTGGAAAATTCCTACATACCTAATTGGAGTAAGTAATAACCTAAAAACTTTTCAAATGATCTTATCGGACAAGGCATAGGTATATGTGTTAGAATTTACGAAATGAAATATCGATCCTTCGTCCCGACGAAACTCTGAATTTTCCACGCTTACTTTCACTTACATAATGTCTTTCCTTTTGATTTCAATGGTAATTACTGAGCTCATTGTTTCTTGTTACCTTCATTCAATTGAAGTAGTGCACAACGACAGAAAAAAATTGTTATTGCTGAGGTTGAAAAAAGCAGCTGAAACTGACACCAGTATTATTTTCAAATTTTGTGTCTTCGTGGATATAGAGGAAATGCAGATTTCTCCAAAGGAACAAAAAATACTCAATCCTTTGTCCATTGTCCAGGCCATGTTGTTGAAACCATGAATAATATAACAGTATACCCCACTTACTTTTTTTTCGTACTCAATTCTTTTGAAGATGTTCACCAGAAAGTGGGTTTCATATCAAGTTTATCTTTTTTTAATACAAGGATACCATCGTTTTTCATATTGAACTTCGATGTAGAAATAGTCGACGTTCAAAATTTCATGAAACAAGTATGGAAAAAATATTCGTTGCTGTGTTTAGGTGTGTTCTTTTACAAGCCAGATGTTCAATTGAGTACATATCAACCTTTTAAAAGAATTGTAGTAAATCTAACTGATATAGAGGAATTCAAAGATTATTTCATGAGTCATGAATATGCTAACCTTAACGGAAAAGTATTCGACTTGGCAGTTTTTAACAATCCTCCAAGAAATATAAAGAAGGGAAGTAAGTTGTCTGGAGAAGATCCAAAATTTTGGATAGACCTAATCCATAGTTTGAACGCATCGTGGAACTTAATTCAGATTAAAAATTTCAGTTATGAGGATGCCATTCACGTCGTTGGAGATGGAGAAGCTGTTTTTTGTCCATATCGATATTTTCCTACCGAAAATTATCCGAACATCGAATATTTGACTCCATTTGCTATTGATTATTTAGTAGAAATTGTTCCAAATTCCCAGAAACTTCCTCAGTACTCAAGAGTTCTGAATGATTCGAATCCAACTTTCTGGGTTCTAACTTTAGCATCTTTCATTTTACCATCACTTGTTATATCAATTGCAGGTAAATTTTTTAATAAGCAAACTGAGCAAGTCACTTTATGTGTATTTGGTATTTGTTTGAACCAACCTGTTAAAAGACTTGCATCATATCAAGTGATTCAAATATTTTTGATGAATTTGTGGCAATTCAGTTGCTTGATCATTTCAGCAACGTTCCAAGCTTCATTGCTAGATTCTCTTCTCATTTCTAAGTATGATCTACAAATAGATAAAATATAAGATCTCATTAAATCCAACCTTACTACTTATGTTCCTTCAGATATGAAGGGTCTTGTGAAAAGTGCCATCCCACGGTTAGCTAATCAACTTGTATCTGCTTCTGATGAAGAAATGAGTGAAATATTGATGAGTTTCCGGAATAATTGTGCTGTTATATTGCCTTATCAACAAGCTCACACGATGGTTAATATGTTTAGAGGAGTACGCAAATCACATATAATGAAACAAAACCTTGTACCTGGATTTTCCACATATTTTTTCAAAAAAAACTCGCCCTACATAAGTATTTTCCACGAAATGATTGCGAGACACCTTCAATATGGTATAACATCATTTTCTTTCGAATATTGGAGGAATGAGATAAATAAAAAAGAAACGTCCGAAAATCTTTCATTTAGTCATCTGAGAGTAATATTTATCGCCATTTCATTAGGTTGGATTCTATCATTATTTTTATTCATATTAGAAAAAAGTATTGATTCCATTTGTACAGTATGAAGTTCCAATGTGAGAAAGAGTTGAATTATTTCGCAAATGATTGATATCCATCTCTTCAGGAAAGAATAGATATCTCCACTACGATAATGCGTAATATTCAATTTTAACCACCCAAAAAAGTTTGTTAAGTTTCTGTTTTTTAAAACCCAATCCAGAAAGCTATATAGGTCATAGTTTGAAACATTCTTGAAGGAACATTTGTACTAATATTCTACCAGATTCATGCGAAAGCATCAGCAACGGAGCTGTAGAAATCAAATACTATTGCTGAAGGGTACCTGAGAAACACCAAAAAACAAAATGAAAATGTTTCAATTAAAATTCTTCGACCGTTCGCACCTTGAGTTCCACTCTGTTTTTCATGCGTAATAATATAATCAGTATATTTTCATTTGAAGTTTTTATGTTGAAATAAAAGATGTATCCATATATGTATAGCTATAATAATATTATGCATTTGAATGTGTGTTTATTTTGTTTATTACCTATTTACCACAAGCTGATTGACATGAAATTCTGCACAAAGATCATTTATAATTAAAAAATTTACATGACAGGGGAGAGTAGGTGGTTGATCATTCAAAAATTATTTCCTATATGAGAATTATATAAATATATGCTCCATCTGATCCGCCGAGTAATCTCCAGTTCGTAGGTATGAGGCTTGGTTCAAGCCGAAGGTGGACATTTCGAACAATTTCTATTGTTTATTGTTGGGGAAGATTGATATGAGGTCAAAAGTTGAAAAATGAAACTCCAACAAGAAAATATTTTTTCAAATTTTAGTAACTTTTGAACGAAAAAGGATCAGAAGTATCTTCATGAAAAAAAAAAAGTCAGAATGAGTGCAGCTATCATTAATTTGTCATAGATCTTGTAGAACAAGCTCATGGAACTTATTCCATAAAATCCCAAAAATATTGAAGCCTCATAATCTAGAACTAATTCACGAACCTAAAAATCAAATAAAGGTAATTTTTGGCGAATTGAGAGCGTCAACTCCAAAGTCCAAGAAGTCTCAATCAGTTTACAACATTCCGCGCAAAGTCTGTGAGAAACAATATACCGGACAAACATAACAAAAATTACACAATAGACTGAAAGATCACAAAATTTCATTAAAATACAAAACGGCGCATAAAAATCATGAAAAAACAGAGAAAATTAATTCGACTACGAAGAGACAAAATACGGATAATAGAACCTAACAGACTGTCTTGGTAGTACAGTGGACTGAAAAGTCGACTTTTGTGCCGAAAGTACCGGGTTCGAATCCTGGCTAGGTCATGGATGTTGTACATGTCTGGTGATGGTAAGGTTAGAGGCTAATGATCGTAGCAGTCGATGACTTCAATAAAATTGAAAAAAAATAGAATCATTTTTCCTATTTGCCAGTTACAAGTCCTTTCTTCAGAGCAGAATATTCAAATTCACAAATCGTCAAAAGTCTTGCCAAACTTTTCCTCCCTATCCACTCTCAACTTGTTGAAAGTAACAAGACAATTTTTTGTGTGTGGAATGGTATTACTCAGATGAAAACAATAAATTAGAAAAAATGCTTTTTGTACGGTGGAATACAGGTATATTCGAAGTTAATCAGTGTTCAGCTAGTAACGAAAGTTTTAGTTTTGAGAAAATCCGTGGAAAATGCCAGGACATTTCTCAGTTAAACCGGGCACGAGTAGTAGACCTACATCAAAAAGCTTTGTTGAACCACCAGATTGCGCAACGTATGGATATTCCACGGACTCCAGTATGGCGCATAGTATTTTTCCTGATTATTATTCATTTTTATGAAAATACTAGCAAACCCAGCGAACTCCGTTTCGACAACAGATGGCTTCGTTTTATATGTAACATTTCGTTTGGTTATTAAAAGATGAAGAAGATGAAGATCCTTCAGTGTGAAGTTAAGTGCTTCAAGTGATTTCCTAAGTGTCATTGTGCACTCATCCCAAACAATGAGCTTGCATTGCATCAACAATTTTCCCATTGCACTGGATCGGGAAATATTGCATGTTGGAGTATCAATTGTGTTTAAATTGAGTGGCAACTCAAGCGCAGAATGTGCAGTACGACCGCCATCTAGAAGAGTCGCCGCAATTCCAGATGATGCTAACGCCAAAGCTATGTCACATCTTGATCGAATAGTGGCCAAAATCAATGAAATGACAAATGTTTTCCCTGTTCCTCCAGGTGCGTCCAGGAAGAATAGACCACCAGTATTATTTTCCACCGCTTGCATTAATGTTTCGTACACTTGTTTTTGCTGTTCATTCAGCAACGGCACATTATTTCGAACGAATTCCTGCAAACATTGTATTGCAGCTCTCGGTTAAATTCTTGGTTGAATGCATCGTGCATCGATCGATTTGGCGCAATCATTCCTACTCCAATCAGTAGCTTGTTTGCAATAATCAAGCATTGATCCTCAATCAGAATCAATCCTGCATTGTGGATTTCATCGGTTATTTGGATGTCAGGATTATTCGTTTGAATGCGCAAGCGATGCAAGATATCTTCACATATGTCGTCTTTGTATTTGTTCCATAACTGAATTGGTTGTGAAGGAAAGCATGTGGTGATGATAATTGCGAACAGCGTTCGTATTTGGTACGCATTCGATGAAACAACTGAATCCGCAAGTGTTAAATCCCAATGAGAATCGTTCTCCAGCCAACCCAATAGTGGACATGCTTCTCGATATGATTTTATTGCTTGGTTATCATCCATTGTTATTTAATAAATAAGAAAATATTGGGAATATTGGACACAATTTTATTCTATTGTTTAATTTTTAACAACGCAGACGTTTCGAAACAGTTCGTTTCTTTTTCAAGGCTAGTTACGACAAACAATATTGTACGCTTATTAAAATCATTAAGATAATTCTCAAGGAATCGAAATTCTTTCACAGTGCAGATAATGTTTGGCATTGGTGGCCATTCACAGTTTTCAAATGCGCAAATGATTTTGGTCCACGTACATTTACCAACAGCAGTCGCAAATAAACCAAGGTTTATAGCAAAGAAAATTCAGGAAAAATTTCAACAGAAGAGCGGGAAAATCATTTTTCACATACAGCGCCATCTCTTGATTTGCATGTACTACAAACCAATATTTTAAGTAGATGGCGCCGGTGCGTGATACATTGTTTGACAGCTACTCATGTATGTGAAAATGATTTTCCCGCTTTTCTGTTGAAATTTTTTCTGAATTTTCTTTGCTTCAAACCTCACGGAGCCCGAGACCTTTCCAACGAATGCAAAACCGTGGAAATCGGTTCGTGCGTTCTGGAGTAATAAATAAAAAATAAATAAATAAATAATCATCTTTATTCCCTATCATCTTCACATATCTAAAAAATGAAATGGAATAGTGTCAAAACAACAAAATTATATTCTGTTCACAAATTAGAAATATATTCATCCAAAGAGTATGGCTCCAAGTCAAGGAGATATCCGAATAAGCTCTTCTTAAATATAGTTATATTTGACATTGCTTTCATCTTCCTTGGAAGAGAATTATATAATTTCAAACATCTATATTCTGCCTGCTTATTTTGAATGCTGGATATTTGGATTTTTACCTGGATGTTTTGTTTTGACAGTGATTATCATGAGGATTATAAAAATATATGAAGGGAGAATTATTTTATAATTGGGTTGCTAAATTAATACCTTTTCAGCAGATAATTGGAATAATATGTTCACAGCTCAAATGATGAATTTCAAAAATTCATGGAGCATGACCGTTATATTATATTAAGCTATATGAAAAAGATCTGTAAATAAAGCTTGGCATTGCATCTATATTTTATTTTTATTTTATTTTGAAATTAAGTATTGTTATATGTTTTTTTTTCTTGAATGAGTAATCCAAAAATCTAATAAATTCGACTTGTTTTATAGAATTTTTACTGAGTGTTTAATCGAAAAATATATTCAGAAGAGTGAATTTAAGAATTTCTCCACCTCTTAACCATTTAAAGATAATAACAGAACGCAATGAAATTTTAAAATTCACAAATTAAAAATAATTTCATGCAAAAATGCTTTTAGTGGGTGAGTCAAAGCTGTTACAAATAGTATCTATATTTTTCATACAAGTTTAATCAATCATTCATGTCATGAACATTTGCAATAGTGACTTTAGAATAGTTATTTATAATACAAGTGCAGAAGGCATTGATATTCTTCCACGAGTTCAAAATTCAAAAACGAGCCACGAAGTGGCGAGTTTTGGAATGAACGAGTGGTAGAATGAGACTTCTGAACGAGTATTATACATTATTTTCTCTAATTCATTGCATTTTCATTGAAATTAATGAAATATTTCCATAAATATAATTTAGTGATTTTAGCATTGAAAAATGTTGGTTGGCAGAACTGATTTCTTCAAGTCAAATTGATGAATTGACAGATAAAGCCGTGGCGGAAGTACCAACATAAAATAATATAATATAACCAAGAAAACTGTGCGTTTCTGATATATTCCCGCACGATTTTGTTCTACAAGATGTGGAAGAATGAACGGAATAACCACAGAATTAGAGAAACTAATTTACACATCGGCTGATAAATTGGTTCCAATTTTGAAAGTTACAGTACGACTGTGATGTCAAAATTCTTCATATACTGAATGAATTCTTTAAATTCTATTTCTGTCTTATTATGATATAGCTCTTCCATTCACTAAGCTACACTATTTAAATTTATCAACCAGTTTTTTCTATTTTCTTCACCAGTTTAGACACCACAGTTAAAATGATCCATAAGAATTATATGGTGAGAATTATGCAAGCAGGTTGGTATCCAGTATCCATCAAGAATGCAACAATTTTTGAAGAGCCTCTGGTGAAAAGGAATATGCATATTTTAATGATCTTTCATGGGTGACTCTCAAATGAATAGATATCTATTCATTGGATTTCCTTGAAATGATACAGCATTTCACTATATTTTCACGTTATATAATCTGAATTCCAATTTATGAAATCATGACTGTATGCGTCCCTTCGTAATAATCGTAATTTCGAAAATTCAGGATCTTTCGGATAGAAAAATGATGAAAATAATTAAAACTGGTTATTTCTATGATGAACCATAGCAATTTTTAGTGATATTTTTGTAACCAGAAATAAAGCCGCGACTAGACGTTCATGACCTACTTCGATGTCAATAATTCCTGAATGGACTGTAGAATGGCACTGACGTGAAGTCAGGGATCTTTGCGCATTTGTGGCTAGTTGTACCGTTTGCCTAAACATTGATTAAAAATTGAAACTTTGACTACTTTCTAATTTCTCTTACACAATCTTTCAAAGGACGTTTTACATGGCATAATCACTTTTTACACTGAACAGGCAAATTTAGAGGTTTATGTTCCCGATTAGTTTTGAGTAGGGATGGATCTGCGCATCTCAAAACGTGTATGATTAATAAAAATAACCATATACATTATTTTTCTATGGACATAACCTGATCGTGTCATATTATGTGTTTGTGTTTGATTTTGTTAGAAAATTCAAAATATTCAGATTCATATCATGAGTTATCATTTAATGATTATTTATAATAATAATAATAATATGCCAAAACTTTGGTCAAAACTGAACGGCTTATGAGTTAATGGGATTTTTATGAAAAAGAGTGGTAACGACTAGGAATTACAATTTTTTAATATTTCAGCAGATTATTTTTTTTCGAAAAAACTGTCTCAATTCTTGATCAAATGGACAAATTATGGTCCCGAGGTGTTTCTTGTAATGGATATTGAAATGACCGAGAAATTGAGCGATAAAATACGTCCGAAGCCAGCGCCCAAGAAGAAGGGGGTTAGATTTATGACAGTTTCGAATGTTGTTCGGTGTTGTTCTTTCGAAAAGAAATCTGAAATGGTTGATTTTTTCTATGAACAAAGACTGGAAGTGATCTTCATAATTCTGTGTCGAATGTCAATGGTAAATGTCAATTGCCATGAACATAGAATAGCAATGACGTGAAGTCGGCGAGCTTTGCGCATTTGCACCTCTTGAAAATGGTTACAATTGATACAATTGCACAACAATATCAACCTAATACAGGGTGATTCACTGCGATAACCCATTAGACGTTTATGGAAAAATAACCCCAATTTCGTGCTGAAAATTCGAAAGTTGGGGTTTCAGAGTTTGATCTTTCAGAAATTGATTCCTCGAATATCCCTTGGTGAAACATAATTTCAATATTAAAAAAAGGAACTGAATGAAACACTTGACTATAAGTTTCACAATTTTGAAACGTATAATAATAAATAATGTTTTTTTTAATATAGAATGATCTTTTTCTCTAAAATATTTTTAGATCTCTACAAAGTTTGGATGGGTATACTGGAAACAGACAATTAATTTCCTATTTCAAATGGTACATCCAGAATATTATTGCATCATTAGGTAAAGCTCATTTGATGACAATTTCATTAATATGCTATAACTGTTAAAACTGGACGGCTCATGAGTTAATGTGATTTTTATGAAAGAATATGTGAAATGAGGACTCATATTTTTTTAATATTCCTTTCAATTCCTTTTTCAATTTTTGATCCTGCCAGAATGTAGTATGATAAGACTGTTTGCGGTTTAGACCGAAAACGTAGACTGGGGGAAATCCATATTTTTTTATTAATAAAGCACTTATTTGGAAGTTATTCATTCACAACTGATACAGCAGATTTATATTTGATATATTCATTAATAGTTAAATTATGCATTCAAAAATGTTTATTAATACAGAATGAAATATTTGTTTACCAGGTATGTTCAATATATTTCGGTGATAAATAATTTATATCAACTTACTTTATCTTCACAAATAACAAATTCTTTATCAAAAAATTTTCAACTGGTAGTTAACGAACATTTGCTATTTATGAATGAACTCTTACAAAAGACTTCTATAATGTACCTATAAATATGGGATTAATTAATAATTAACAAACTAACATAATTCTAGCGATCCAATCTGTGGAAAAGTTTAAGGGTATATCCCTCAAAGAGAAGCGCATCTCCTTGAAGGAAATGGCCTTGAACTTTTCCTTCAAAGCACCGGGACGAGGACAATAAAAATTAACGGAATGCGCCTCAATTAACATAACGTTCAAAAATGCTGACCGTTTCAAAGATATTGAGTTTTTCGAAATTTTTTGAAAGGACACCTTATAAATGAATATTTTTCATTTACTTCAAAATATAATTTATTTTGTGTCTATTTTATAATTGTAACCTAATCATATATAGGGTGTCCCATTTAAAAAACCTCAACTTTTTCTCTTTATCTCTTGAAAGAAAATTAATTTCTAATTGAATGGGACCACCCTATATATGACTGGATTACAATTATACCATTAACACAAAATGAATTAAATCTCGAAATATATGAAAAATAGGCAATATCTAGCTTATTCGAAAAGATAATAAAAAAAATTGATGTGAATAACATCAAAGTACCTTCCGAATGATGTATAAAAAGGATTCTACATTTGACAGCCTTGTGGTAGCTACCCCTCACTTTTTATTTTCTCAAATGACACCCCCTTTATATTGTTAGTGAAAATTGCGTGTCTATTTGGAATACAACATTACAACGACAGCACATACTTTGTATTTTTTTAGTGATAACAACAAAAACAATAATATTTTGTGACGTCTTTTACGTTATAAAAATGAAATGCTTTCACCCATGTTTGTAAAAACTTCAAATATGGGAAGTAGATAAATTTTTTGTTTCAAGGAACCGAATAATAATATGAATATCAAAAAATTGACAAATTCGTGTCTGTTCCCGCACAATAATCAATATATATGATATTGGTTAATTTCTGTCTTGGAATGAAATTTCAATTCTAAAAAAGGAAAAACTAATAACCAATCAAAAGAATATTCAAAATGACTAAAACTGTACTTATTGAGTAAACGGTTAACAAATTGAGTAACTAAATTAACATTAAATTAGACTCAACGAACTTTGATGAGATGATAAATAATTTGGAACACTTGCTTTAAATAATAACCAATAATCCATAACATTGTGTTCAAAATTATGAAGAATGACATAAGCAATAGAGGAAAAATAATCATTTGCAGTTGTTCATATACAAAAATTTATTTCAATTTATTCCAAATATTGTATAAAGAATTGAATAGACTTGACCAATCCTTATTCAGAAGCAAATTCTAGAGGTTTTAGGCATGTACATTAGTAAATGGTGGAACATCCAAAATGTTACCAAATCGAGGCCTATGCCATTGAATAGATGGTATCCCAGACAATCGAAACTATTAGCGTACACCAGATGAATATTATAAGCACAGACCTTTAACTGTAGTAAGAGAGAAATTCATTATATTCTGAGTTCTCATGTCTAATATCCAGGATAATTAAATTTAAAGAAATCCAATCTGACCTTGGACAAAACTTTTTTTTGAGTAATTGAAAGCATTATTCAACTAAGTTTTGATTTTCAAGTGAGTTAGAGGACCAATAGAAAAAAGAAATTTTATAGTAATCAGAGACGAGAATTCTCCAAAAAAATTGTTCTGACCCAGGAAAAGGAATAATAGGTTATAAAACGGAAATTAATGAGTGTTTTGTTTTGGGTCATTATAGATATAGGTTGATTCAGAGTTCATGACTGGTATGATTTTTGTGAAACAAAAAAAAATTACATGATTCGAGTGCATGAGTTACGATCTTCCAAAATATCCTCATTTATCTAGGTTACAGAAGTAGGAGAACGTAGCGCCGCTGAACACAGGGGAAAATTATAAAGTTTGGTCAAGTTTTTTTTTATTACATTGAGCGAAATTCACCTGATTTCAAGAGCAAAGAAAAAGGAATAAAGAGTCCAAAGTCCTGAAATAGCTAATACTGTTTATGGTTTATTGGAATTTTCACGAAGACGATCTTTTTTTCCTTCTGAGATCGTAGTTCTTGCAAAAATTTAATTTAAGTTTCAGGAAAAGAAATTTCTTCAAAAAAAACAAACAAAATTTTACATTTATACAAAGTCCGTTTATTAAAATATAATATTTATTTTTTATATACATATATATATATAACATTGTATAGTCAATTTATCATATTCTCCCGAAATTCAATACATAGTATTACTTATGAAACAACAGAAAAATATTACAATGTTCAGCATCCTTAAATCTAATCTGTACAAATTATCAACTATATCAATGAATTTTTACACTTCAAACCGTATCACTTCTTCGATAAAATAATAGATAAGGAACTCTATCTCCTTGACGTTTAAGAACATCTTCTTCCGTAACTCTGTTTATTTTAGAGTCATCAAACCTCAACCATGTATTATACCCCGAATGGAAAGTATCTGCTATATAATGCCCATAGCTGGCCTCCTTTCCTACATGGTATACTACGGAAATCAATTTGTATTGTCTCTCCGCTGGAGTATTCGTCCTTCCAGATAATATTTTAGAATCAATCTGCAGATTGATGGGAAATTCTATAGTCTTCATTATTTTAGTGCAGCCATTCATTCTGTATTCGAAGCATTTCAAATGTAATACTAAAACTACAGGCAACTTCTCTATCATCACTTGCTGCCATGCTTCAACCGTTTCTTTCGTTTTCGATGATGTCAGACCCTCTAGTTTGTTCTTGGTTGTAAGGCCTTCTAATGCTTCAGCTATGTTATTTGCTTTCTTAATATTTAATGGCAATGTTAGGAATGGTTCAATATTTTCTGAAGTTTCGTCTCCGGTTTTATGGATTCTTGAACAGAGAAGTCCTCCGAATATATCACTAATCGGTGTCTTGTCCATTTGTATTTCTCTTGTTACATTCTCTTTGTTCTTAGGACCCATAACGTTCCAATCATCCACATCTATTTTCACTTCTTTTTTAGCTGCTTGAATATTTTCGTCATGGCTAATCAATTTCATTATTTCCATCATTTCATCATTGAGCCCATTCAACAGAAGGCCTAAGAATTCCTCGGCATCTTCTTGTCGGCCTTCAACAAGGAAAGAATCGCTACGTGTTCCGTTTAGCATCGTATAAAACGATGAGGCCTCAAACGAATTGCCATTATCTATATTGACGAAAGTTTGCTTCTTGTTCTTCTTTTTTGAACGTGACTTGCGTCTAACATTGGGCAGATTATCGAAGTTATTCATAAATTTACACCTGGAATAATTGAATAATTAAAATACATATATAAAATTGTTATTCAATCAAAGTTGCAAATTATATTAAGTTATACTTACATATTTTCAATCATTGTTATTGATTTCAGTGCATTATTGTGAGTGAAGTTCTCTGATAGCCGTTTGAGAAGGTTACAAAGTGGTGGGCAAGCAAGTAAGGCTTGTAATATTGAGTTTATATAACAAAAGTTACTTTTGTTTCGTAAACCCCTGGGTTTAAAACTGGTTTGGGTCCCATCAATTTTATAGTTCTTGAGAAATTCTGAAAATTAAAAAATATTACTAACCATGATAGAAACTTGAATTTTTACTGATATTTGTAGGTGAAAACCAAAGCATTCCACTTTTCATCAAGTAAAATGGGTTCAACTAAGTAAAATAATTATCTACTGTAGTTGTAAGCAAATTGTTAGTTGAAAGTAAGATAAATATAGAAAAAAGATATTCTTTTGAACTCACCTCCTAACATATGAGTGGCTGAATCTATTTTTGTGACTACTTCTGTATGTTTTAAAGATGTTACATGTGAATCATTAATTTTATTGTCTATTTTCTCATTCGATATTGTTTTAACATCTTTATCAAATAGACTAGCCCATGATTTTTTCCATACATTTACTGTGGGTTCCTCAATTTTAGATTCATTTTTATTCGAGATGCTACTTCCAATTTTTCCAATTGTCTCATTGGAAATTGTATCATTTTTAATTATTTCTGTATTATCTCTTGCAATAATTTCAACTGTTTTTACAGCTGAACTAGGGGGAGTTGAAGGTTTCGAATGTTTTCCTGTCATCTCATTCTGGATAATAGGTTTTGTAATTGATAATCCATTGTAATTGATTACAGATTTTCTACACTCATTTTCTGAAAAAGTTGTAATTAGTTGATTCATTATTATATTACATATTCATATTGACCATGAATAATTCTTTTAAGATCTCTATACTTACTTGCAGAAAATTTTTGTTTAACTCTACAGGGTAATTTGAATTCACTAGAATTGGTAAATAATATAGAATTTATTCGGACCTCTTCTTCTTCTAACGCAGTGAACTCTGAGAATTGTAGATTCTGAAAAAAAATTACAATATAATAGTGGAAATCATTTTGGAAATTACAATATTTCTGTATATAGTATATCCAAAGTCACTTGAACTAGTCTATAAAAACGCTTGGCCAGAGATAATTGCAAAACAGTCATAAACCATAGGAGCACACTTTTCAAACCCTTGAGTTGAAAATAATATTTTTGCGTATGTATGGGACTCAGATGTCGATTCTTTCAGAAAATTTGTGACGTGAGTAGCTTTTGCTGTTACATCCAAAATTATACTATCTTATTCTACGGTATTATAATTTGATAATTCTTTATTCTCATTAACATCAAAGTACCTTCCAAATGATGTATAAAAAAGGTTCCTACATTTGACAACCTTGTGGTAGCTACCCCTCACTTTTTATTTTCTCAAATGACACCCCCTTTATATTGTTAGTGAAAATTGCGTGTCTATTTGGAATACAACATCACAACGACAGCACATACTTTGTATTTTTTTAGTGATAACAACAAAAACAATAATATTTTGTGGCGTCTTTTACGTTATAAAAATGAAATGCTTCCACCCATGTTTGTAAAAACTTCAAATATGGGAAGTAGATAAATTGTTTCTTTCAAAAAACCTAATAATAATATAAATATAAAAAAATTGACAAATTCGTGTCTATTCCCACACAATAATCAATATTTATGATATTGGTTAATTTCTGTCTAGGAATGAAATTTCAATTCTTAAAAAGGAAAAACTAATAACCAATAAAAGAATATTCAAAATGACTAAAACTGTACTTATTGAGTAAAAGGTTAACAAATTGAGTAACTTAATTAACATTAAATTAGACTCAATGAACTTTGATGAGATAATAAATAATTTGGAACACTTGCTTTAAATAATAACCAAAAAATGAAAAAAAAATTATATATATCCTATAATTTATCTGCAAAATGGAGACTTACGACCGCAGGACTGTTCATATGTAAGCTCCCAAAAGTTCACCTAAAATGAAAAAAAGATTCCAGCACTGAGCATTCTATACATTGCATAGTAGGTATTTCAGTTGCAACTAATACTTCACAAAATTTTAATGTTTTTGTTGTCATTAATAAAAAATACCGAGTATGTGCTATAGTTGTTTTCCAAATAGAACGACACGCAATTTTCACTTACAATATACAGGGAGTGTCATTTGAAAAATAGAAGTAAAGGTAGCTACCACATGGCTGTCAAATAGGACACGTAGTAATTTCAGAATTAATATTGATAAAGATGAAATAGAGAGGGTTACTAAAATGAAATACTTAGGATTGATTTTAGACGAGAATTTAAAGTTTCAGTTTCACGTGGATTATATCGCAAATAAAATGTCCAAAAAGGTTGGTTTCATATTTAGAATAAGGGGTAAAATTGATATGAATACGTCACTGATGTTGTTTAGATCATTGGTACTTCCTCATGTAGATTATTGCTCGTCAGTTATGTTTAATTTAAATAAAGGTAGCATCGATTAGTTACAAAAACTACAAAATAGAGGTATGATAATTATTTTGAAATGTAATAAAAGAACTCAAAATAGAGGTATGATAATTATTTTGAAATGTAATAAAAGAACTCCCATAAGAAATATGTTAAATTGTTTGAAATTGATGAGTGTCAATCAAAGGATTATTTATAGAACATTAGATTTAATATTCAAAGCAAGGAATGAAATGTTACCTGAATATTTGAGTGAAAACCTAAAATTTGCTAATGAAATACATAATTATAATACACGACGTCGAGATGATTTTTACATAGAAAAAGTTAATACTACATTAATGAATAAATCCACATTTAACAGGGGATTAGTTATCTTCAATAAACTACCTGAGAAGCTCAAATATTGTAATAATTAAAGAGAATTCAAAAAATGTTTAATGAGTTATATTTATGAAGAATTTAATTAAGTTAGTGGATTTCATTTGTATTGTTTTCAATAGCCGAGTAATAAATAAAGTTTATTATTATTATATTAAATGTGACAGCCCTTTTTATACATCATTGGGAAGGTACTCTGATGTTATTCAACAACATTTTATTATTTTTTTATTATCTTGTCAAATAAGCTAGATATTGCCTGTATACGATAATTTGGGATACCCAGTATAAAGTGTCATTACAAAAATTAAGTTGAAAAAAATATTTTTTTGATACGGGTGACATTTTCGAGAAACCAATAATCCGTCTCTAAATTTTTGCTGCCCCCCCCCTGAAATATTGCATGGGCAAAAAAATAAAATATGAATTTGTTTACTATTCTTAAAAGCTGGCGTCACCACTGTAATGCACCTTCCAAACGTCTGCAAAAATTCTGCATCCATCATAGAATAACGAGCCACATCATCGCGAAAGTCTTATCTAAAACTCCAGCAGCAACTTTGATTGAAAAATTTGAATTTGAATTAGAGGAAACGGTAGAGTCCCGGAACGAGGACAATAAAAATTAACGGAGTGCATCCCAATTAACATAACGGATGATCTTCCAGAAACTTCAAATTAAAAAGAATACACACCAGATTAATTAAGGGGGTGGCGCGACGGCGCGACCTAACATGAGCGCGCTACCCGAAACAAGTTGTAAAAGATAATTAAACTCCATCCGTCAGGCGAGTTTAAGCGTACGCGCTGTAAACTGAAATAAACGATTTCAATGATTTCATCCCCTTTAAAAAAAAAGGCCATAAAGTACGGGACTGCAGGGCGGTCGCCCTGACGGGTGGGGATGAAGCTCAGTGTGACCAGATCTAGTAGAAATCTACTTTTTTAGTAGATTTTTCGCATTTTCATCGGGTTTTTAGTAGGAAGAAATCATTTGGTAGATTTATGTAGATTTTAGTAGTTTTGAAAAATCTGACCAAGACGGTTGGGAATTCGGATGTCTAGACTGTTTCAATCTTAGAGTATAGATTAAACAGAAGGGAGCATAACGTCCAACAACTGATGATCAGAAAATGGCCGACTCACGTTTCCGCTTAGCAGTGGCGTAGTAGGATAAACATTTCATTCATTCCAAAATAATACATAATAGCTGAAAGCTAGCAGATGGATATAGGGGTACGTTGAACTCAATATGAATTAATAAATTTTATTAACGAATTGAATAATTACAAAAATTAACAGCAATTAAGTAGTATAATCATGGGCGCCCGCAGGGGGGGGGTCAAAGGGGGTCATGGCCCCCCTGAGATTTTGATTGTCTCATTTTTCAGCACAACACCCTCAATATTACTTTTACCTTCTCGATACAAAGCGCAACGAAAAAAGGAAAGTAATAGATTCACAACTATTTTTCGGTTTTCAATGAAATTACATGCTATACATATAATCCATTATCGGCAGAGGTATTTTTTGAATTGAAAACTTTTTTAGGCGCGTTGAGCACTTCTTCGATGAAGAAAAATCATGAAACCGAAAGCACTCCATGCGTGTCAATTTGTTTATAAATTGTGTCCGTATCCGTAAACTATGGAACATAATTCATTTTTAGCTAAACAGATCATTTTAAGAAATAATCCTGAAACACGTCGATTTTTTATTTCAATTTACCGTATTTTAAAAAAATAATCTAATATACAGCGTGAATTACTTTCGAGTAATGACGTCAGCGTCATTTTTTTTTAATGGAACACCCCCATTTTTTCTCAATTTTTGATTACTCTGGCTGAGCAGATTCCAAAAATTTATCACATGTTGATTCCAATTGGTACAGTGTGAACAAAAATACAATAGTTTTGTGTGTGCTCATAAAGTAACGCGTAACATTCTTTATTAGATAAATTAACAATATCATAAAAAATACGGCCCTTGGTTTGAAGATAACACCCTGTAGTTTGTTACATTTTTAGATTAATAAAAATGTATAAAAATAAGAAATAATATCTTTTATATTCTGTCTGCTAGACCACAAGTACCCAACATGTTTGGAAACAGCTCATTTTTATTAATCTAAAAATGTAACAAACTACAGGGTGTTACATTCAAACCAATTAGCGCTAGAAATTAAGTATTTTTGATAATATTTTTAATTTAACTTATAAAGAATGTTATGCGTTATTTTATGAGCACACACGAAACTATTGTATTTTTGTCCACCCTATACCACTTTTAGTGATCCTTTGAAATTCAGAGTAGACGCTGGTGATAAATATAAATGCAGTTTTTCAATCATTTTAATTTTGCCCCCCCTGAGAAAACTTTCTGCGTGCGTCCATGAGTATAATTATATGAGTATATTAAATTTTGAAGTTTTATCTGTGAACGAATTTGAGGAATGCATGATGAACAAAGTTGACTGATTTAATGAATAAATTATTCTTTATTTATCATTTCCATTTAAAAAAACACAGTAGATAAACGAAAAGAATATAGAATTTTCACAGAAGAATGAAGCTGTGCGTAAATTGTTTCATATAATGATAGTCGGATAGTCGGAAGAGGACAGATTCAAATATATAATTTTCAGGATTGTCATGATTAAAACTGCAAAAATCAACGTCGGTAAAAAAGCATGTAAAGATATCACGTCAAAAAACCACTTATGGAAAATATTTAAAACAATCGCAATATACTTATACGTACACATTATTTTTTACTATGAATTTCTGTCCCAAAAAGTTTCAAAACATGAAATAGCTAGAAGGACGGAAAAGTATTTTGGACAATTTTCATTTTCTAATAATTCCTTGAACGAATTCTTCAATTATTTTTGATTGATTTCAGTTTTTAAAATTTCAATTGCAGTTTAAAAGGTGATCAGTTATATCAATTCGCGTAGAACCTTATTTTGAATCTTTAGTTAGTTTCAATAATAAAGATAATACAAGAATTATATGTATATATATTATTTTTTTTTGATATGGTGACTTTCTTAATTATGAAATGAAAATTATATCATTGAATAATATGCTGAAATAATTTGAAAAAAAAAATATTTCATTATAATTCCTAAAACAAATAAATATATATTTCTTTTCAGTTCAACATTTTTATTGCAATTGAAATTGTTATAGGAGTAAATTCAAAATTTATTCAATTCTTCAGAATGATAATGCATGATCTTTGACAATGAATGGTGAACCTTTGAAAAATAATGAACTTTCCTAGGATCGTTAATGAATCCCATAGAATAAATATACAAAATGAAATATTTCAAGCTACCACGAAATTTTAGATGATGATTCGTTAAGTTAAAAAAAAATTCAATTTTATAATATTTCTTGAAACTAATTTTAAGATTATTCACTGAATAAGTAGTTAGGAATTCATCCTGCAAAGAAAAATTGAAAGATATTTGTTGAAACTGTATGAAGAATAAAATTAAAATATTTATGGTGATTCATAGTTATCAGAAAAATATTAATGAAATGAAAAGAAAAAATATAATAAGTCAACTCACCTCACTGCTAACTTCCGCTTCTATTAGACTAGACATATTAAATATAGAATTTTAAACTATTACACAGAAACACCTCTGCACCGAAAGCTCAAAACATTATGATGGCTATGAAAACATTTCTGAGTTTATATACTCTTTCTGAATTTACTTAATGACTTTACTTAATGACTCAACGAATTCATGCGCATGGAACTTCTTGTTTTGATATTTCATATTCTTCTTCTTTTTTATACTTATGTTTATATTTTAGTTATTATTATTTTAATGATATGATAAAAAAGTTATAATAATAGAATATTTATTTATCATTTCCATTAAAAAAAAACACAGTAGATAAACGAAAAAAATATAGAATTTTCACAGAAGGATGAACCTGTACGTAGGTTGTTTCATATAAATGTACCATGGATCATAAAGAACAAAATTGTGTTATAAAAATTTGTTTTCAGCATTAGATCTCATATCAAAATCACCTACAGATGATAGTAAAAACATACTATTTCAAAAATTAAACAATAGGATTATTGAATTAGAGGATTATAGATGAGGACAGATTCAAATATCTAAATTTCAGGATTATCATGAATAAAACTGCAAGAATCAATGTCAGTAAAAAAGCATGTAAAGAACTATGTACAGATATCACGTCAAAAAACCACTTATGGGAAATATTTAAAACAATCGCAATATACTTATATGTACACATTATTTTTTACTATGAATTTCGGTCCCAAAAAGTTTCAAAACATGAAATACCTAAAAGGGCGGAAAAGTATTTCGGATCATTTTCATTTTTCAATAATTCCTTGAACGAATTCTTCAATAATTTTTGATTGATCTCAGTTTTTGAAATTTTAATTGTAGTTTAAAAGGTGATCAGTGTATATTTATATCAATTTGCGTATGAACTCATTTTGAATCTTTAGTTAGTTTCGATATAGAAAGATAACACAAGAATGATATTTATATGGTAACTTCCTAAATTATAAAATAAAAATTATATCATTGAATAATATGCTGAAATAATTTGAAAAAAAAATATTTTTTTTATAATTCCTAAAACAAATATATGTACATTTCTCCTCAGTTTAACATTCTTATTGCAATTAAAATTGTTATTGGAGTAAATTCAAAATTTATTTAATTCCTCAAAAGATGATATTTGACAATGAAAAAAAAAATTCGAAAAATAATGAACTTTCCTAGGATCCGTTAATGAATTCCATAGAATAAATATACAAAAGGAAATATTTCTAGCTACCACGAACTTTTAGATGATGATTCGTTAGGTCTTTCCAAGAAAAAAATTTTCACGAACAAATGTCCGAAGTTTTAAATTTAGTATTCAGTATTCATTCTAATGAGGAAATCTTATATTTTGAATTCTATATATATATATATAATTCGTAAGAAAATTATTGATCGCAATATATCTAATAGATAACAATGTTAGGATGTTTCGATCTAGGAAATTCAGTGATACACTTTTATATCATCCAAGCTTTCGGTAAGACTTCTTACCTTTCTCAAGGATCTGCAATATATATTAAATATAAACATTACAAATAGCAAGTTCACAAAACTAACGTACATATATTGTGGTTTTATTCCTTCCTTATTTCAAAATATTCAAAAAACAAAATAGTTCAACCCAACTACTCTCTCACAGTAATAAAGATTAAACAAGTAAATAATATCATTGATAACACTCATATATTCTGTCAGACATCAATTCATGTAAGGTAAACAAACCATGACACCATCCGCCAAAGAGAGATATAAATGACAACTGTTTGGTTCCACAGAATTATATTCACTTTCTTAATTTTATTTATTATTTTAAGGTGTTTAAACTACGAAATGGTGGATGCGAAATTTTTTGATAATTCTATCAAGTAGGAGTAGATGTTATTAAGATTGTTAGTATCTTGTTTCGTATTCATAGTATTGTCAGTCACTGCTATTGATAACATCTCTAAGAATAATCTTTTATGGTAATGGGGTTCCTTAAAGAGTATTTTTGTGTTAGAATAATCTATTACATGGTCATTGTTGTTCGCATGTATAGCTAAGGCACAAGTTCTTAAATTTCTTCTTGCATCGCTTTTATGAGATGTTATTCTTTCTTTGATCCATCTGGAAGTCTGTCCTATGTATGTTCTCTCACAACTGCCACAAGGTATACTATACACGACTCCAGATTCATATTCTTCTTTTTCTTTGTCTTTCAAGCGGCTGAATACTAACTTAAATAATGGATGTTTCATAGTTTTAACAATCTTGATATTTTTGTAGTCTTTGAAAATCAGGGAAATCTTATTAGAGAGTACTGGTATGTAAGGTATAGTGGCGTAAACGATGTCAGCTCGGTCTATCATGGCATCAGTGTTTAATGACATATATATATATATATATATATATATAGAATATTTAAGTATATGAATATATATTATATAGGTACACAAATTACAATATTTTCAAGTATAAATTTTTATCTTTAATTGTTCCGAAGTTTGAATCCACTGAAAGTAAGATAAAGTATTTCGAAAAATTTCAATTTTATAATATTTCTTGAAACTAATTTTAAGATTATTCATTAAATTTTTTGTTTGATGTAATTCAGATGAAGTCACGAGCCACCGTGATTTTATCAATGGGTGTGTTTTCATATTTCATTTTTTTTGAAGCACTCGTGGTATAATTTATAAATACCGTTTTTTGAAATAAGTTGTTAAAAATCATCTAGTATTTTCAGTGTTCAGAATTCATTTTCATAAGAAAATTTTATGTTTCGAATTTTATAACTACATACACCTTGAATATATAGGTAACCAATATTTTTTACTATGACTTTCTATCTTCAATTTTTCCGTAGTTGAATCTTTACAAGTTAGGTAAAGTATATCGAAAAATTTCATTTTCAGTAATTCCTCCAACAAATTTTCAGATATTTTCATTAAACTTCTTGTTTTCTGATAAGGAATGGCAAATTTTCGAAAATATAAAATTTTCTAGAAATTTGTGGAGAAACATTTTAATTTTAATGACCTCACTAGAAAGCAATGCAATAGTCTTTCATTTAGTTCTTCCATAATTTAATGAGGGTAACAGAGTGTAAATAATGTTTTCCGTTATCTATTCAAGTAGTTAATGAGGATTTAATGTTTACCTGAATCTTTCTACTTTGACTTGCGGGACTAGGGCTGACAACCCTCCATCCCCTTCACAAAACAAAATACCAATTCAAAGAAAGTTGCCAATGGGAAGAACATTACGTTTTTAATGGATTTTCGTTTAAATTAACCAAATTATATGAAATAGATTTAGGAACAGCCAACGAAAAAATCCTGAATATGAATTCAAGATTTAGAAAAAGGAATTATCAAGAATTATCGATTCAAAATATAGTGCAAAATCAGTACTTTTTAAATATGATGTGCAGTAATTTCCAACATATCCACCGGGTGTCCCTAGTTATCGTATATAGGCAATATCTAACTTATTTGACAAGATAAAAAAAAAATTAAAAATTAATGATGTATAAAAAATGTTCTTACATTTGACAGCCCTGTGATAGCTACCCTTAATATTTCTTTTCAAATGACACCCCCTGTATATTGTCTGTGGAAATTGCGTGTTATTCTATTTGGAATACAACGATAGCACATACATGGTACTTTTTCATTAATAACAACAAAAACATTTTATGAAGTATGAATTGCAACCAAAATACCTACTATGCACACGAATCCCCGTAATTTTATCAATCGGTTTATTTTCATGTTTTTGCCAAATAAACACGTTTTCGTGGAAAAGAAAAAATTATCGGTAAAATTTGAAGCACTCGTGGAATTACCTTTGATAATTTATAAATCACTACCGTTGTCTTGAAATCAATAGTTAGGATTGTTTTTACATAGGAAAATCTTATATTTTGAATTTTATAGGTATTTGTTAAATATTTAGGTATACAATATTTTTTATTGAAAATTTTTATTTTTTCCGATGTTTGAATCTGCTGAAAGTGAGGTGAAGTATTTCGAAAAATTTTAATTTTTAATAATTACGGAAAAAAAATTTCAGAAATTTTAATTCTTTTTTTCTTTTGAGCAATGCGAACTTTCAACAATATAATATTTCCCTCAGAAAAACATTTCAGTTGTAATGTCCAACTTACTTCCCTGTTCAAAAGTGAGATAACAATCTTTATCTTTCAGTTTTCTAAGAATTTTATGCTCGAATAATTACTACAGTTTTGTAAGCAGTTACTGAATAATTCGTCAACGTAAAATTGACTGAATGAATAAAAAAGAATTGATCAGGATGTTTTCAAAGTAAGGAATATATTAATTATATTTTCATGATCAGAAAATCAATACCTAACTACTATCGAACGGCATAAATAAGTTCTCTTCTGATTGAGACGTAATATCCCATAATTAACCATTCAGTTTCTGAAATTTTTTTTCCGTAATCATTAAAAATTAAAATTTTTCGAAATACCTTACCTCACTTTCAGCAGATTCAAACATCGGAAAAAATAAAAATTTTCAATAAAAAATATTGTATACCTAAATATTTATGAAATACCTATAAAATTCAAAATATAAGATTTTCCTATATAAAAAAATTCCTAACTACTGATTTCAAGACAACGGTAGTGATTTATAACTTATCAAAGGTAATTCCACGAGTGCTTCAAATTTCATCGATAATTTTTTTTTTCACGAAAACGTGTTTATTTGGCAAAAACATGAAAATAAACCGATTGATAAAATTACGGATATTCGTGTGCATAGTTGGTATTTTGGTTGCAATTCATACTTCATAAAATGTTTTTGTTGTTATCAATGAAAAAGTACCAAGTATGTGCTATCGTTGTATTCCAAATAGAATAACACGCAATTTTCACTAACAATATACAGGAGGTGCCATTTGAAAAGAAATATTAAGGGTAGCTATCACAGGGCTGTCAATTGTAAGAACATTTTTTATACATCATTGGGAAAGTACTTCGATGTTATCATAACAATTTTTTAATTTTTTTATTATCTTGTCAAATAAGCTAGATATTGCCTTTATACGATAACTTGGGACACCCGGTAGATATGTTAGGAAATTAGTGCACATCATATTTAAAAAGTACTAATTTTCCATCATATTTTGAATCGAGAATTTTTGATAATTTCTTTTTCTAAATCTTGAATTCATATTCAGGATTTTTTCGTTGGCTGTTCCTAAATCTATTTCATATAATTTTGTTAATTTAAACGAAAATCCATTAGAGACGTAATATTTTTTCCATTGGCAACTTTCTCTGAATTGATGGTATCTTGTTTTGTGGAGGGGATGGAGGGTTAGCAGCCCTAGTCCCGCTGGTCAAAGTAGGAATGATTCAGGTAAACATTAAATCCTCATTAAGTACTTGAATAGATAACGAAAAACATTATTTACACCCTGTTACTCTCAGTGAATTATGAGAGAACTAAATTATGAAGAGAATTGTATTGCTTTCTAGTGAGGTCATCATAATTTCAATGTTTCTCCACAAATTCCTAGAAAATTTTATATTTTCGAAAATTTGATATTCCTTATCAGAAAACAAGAAGTTTAATAAAAATATCTGAAGATTTTTTGCAGGAATTACTGAAAATGAAATTTTTCGATATACTTTACCTGACTTGTGCAGATTCAACTACGGAAAAATTGAAGATAGAAATTCATAGTAAAAAATATTGGTTTCCTATATATTCAAGGTCTATGTAGTTATAAAATTCGAAACATAAGATTTTCTTATGAAAATGAATTCTGAACACTGAAAATAAAAAATGATTCCTAACTACTTATTTTAAAAAACGGTATTTATAAATTATACCACGAGTGCTTCAAAAAAAAAATAAAATATGAAAACACACCCATTGATAAAATCACGGTGACTCGTGATTTCATCTAAATTTCATGAAACAAAAAATTTAATGAATAATCTTAAAATTAGTTTCGAGAAATATTATAAAATTAAAATTTTTCGAAATACTTCATCTTACTATTCGGTGGATTCAATCTTCGGAACAATGAAAAATAAAAATTTATAGTTAAAAATATTGTATAATTTGTGTACCTATGTAATATATAATATATATTCAGTATTCATTCTCATGATGAAATCTTATTTCAATAATTTCATATTTTCAATATATATAGAATATTTTGGTATATAAATATATATTATATATTTATATACCAAAATATTCTATATATATTGAAAATATGAAATTATTGAAATAAGATTTCATCATGAGAATGAATACTGAATACTTAATTTAAAACTTCGGAAATTTGTTCGTGAGAATTTTTTTCTTGAAAAGACTTAACGAATCATTATCTAAAATTTCGTGGTAGCTAGAAATATTTCATTTTGTATATTTATTCTATGGGATTCATTAACGATCCTAGGAAAGTTCATTATTTTTCAAAGGTTCACCATTCATTGTCAAATATCATCTTCTGAATATTTGAATAAATTTTTAATTCACTCCTATAACAATTTTATTTGCAATAAAAATGTTAAACTGAAAAGACATATACATATATTTGTTTTAGGAATTATAAAAGAATTTTTTTTTTCAAATCATTTCAGCATATTATTCAATGATATAATTTTTATTTCATAATTTAGAAAGTTACCAAACTAAAAAAAATAATATATATACATATATTTCTTGTGTTATCTTTCTATATTGGAACTAACTAAAGATTCAAAATGAGTTCCTGATTGATTGATTTCAAAAACTGAAATCAATCAAAAATTTTTGAAGAATTCGTTCAAGGAATTAATAAAAAATGAAAATGATCCAGAATACTATTCCGTCCTTTTAGCTATTTCATGTATTGAAACATTTTGGGACCGAAATTCATAGTAAAAAATAATGTGTTCATATACAGTTCATACAGGAATTATTGACATCGAAGTAGGCCATGAACTTCTAGTCGGGGCTTTATTTCTGGTTACAAAAATATCACTAAAAATTGCTATGGTTCATCATAGAAATAACCAGTTTGAATTATTTTCATCATTTTTGTATCCGAAAGATCCTTAATTTTCGAAATTACGAAGGGACGCATACACTCATGATTTAATAAATTGAAATTCAGATTATATAACGTAAAAATATAGTGAAATGCTATCTCATTTCAAGGAAATCCAATGAAGAGATATCTATTCATTTAAGAGTCGCCCATTGAAGATCATTAAAATATGCATATTCCTTTTCACCAAAGGCTCTTCAAAAATTGTTGCATTACTGATGGACACTGGATACCAACCTGCTTGCAAAATTCTTATCAAATAACTCTTATGGATCATTTTAACTGTGGTGTCTAAACTGGTGGAGAAAACAGAAAAAACTGGTTGATAAATTTAAATAGTGTAGCTTAGTGAATGGAAGAGCCATATCATAAGACAGAAATAAAATTCAAAGAATCCATTTAGTATATGAAAAATTTTGACTCACAGTTGTACTGTAACTTTCAAAATTGGAACCAATTTATCAGCCAATGTGTAAATTACTTTCTGAAGTCACTATTTATTGAAACTGTTCATGACATGAATGATTGATTAAGCTTGTATGAAAAATATAGGTACTATTTGTACTCGAGTTTTCTGTTTTTTATTGAAATGCTTTTAAACTAGTTTCTATTAAATTACATAAATTATTTTGTCCATAACAGCTTTAACTCACTCACTAAAAGCATTTTTGCATGAAATTATTTTTAATTGGTGAATTTTAAAATTTGATTGCTTTCTTTTATTATCTTCAAGTGGGTAAGAGGTGAAGAAATTCTTGAAGTTACTCTTCTGAATATATTTTTCGATTAAATACTCAGTGAAAATTCTATAAAGCAATTGGAATTTATTAGATTTTTGGATTACTCATTGAAGAACAAAAAACAGATACAACAATACTTAATTTCAATATAGAATATAAATAAACTATAGATGCAATGCCAAGACTTCGTTAAGCAATCCAATTATAAAATAATTCTTCATAGATTTATATAATCCTCATGATCACCACTGTCAAAACAAAACATCCAGGTAAAAATCCAAATGTCCAGCATTCAAAATAGTAATCCTTCCACTTTTACCCTTGAATATACTTGAAAAACTTTTTGTTTTCTTTCTAGAGTCCACTGTTGAATAATGCTGCCATTTTCAAAAAACCAAGTTTCCTCCAGATAAATGAATTTCACATTTTGTTGCAAATATTCTCTGTATTCACCATAAAATCGTACTCAACTTATTATATTTTTCTGTTCATCAATAAGAACTTTCCTTTTATTAACTGTTTTGAACTTTTACCAATTAAGTTTATGTAATGTTGACGTTGATTGATTAAAATCCAGATGCTTTTTGGTCAAATTTTATCCATATATTGGTTGCTTTTGGTAACAATCAAATCATTCAATGATTCTTTGAAGGTGAAATCGTATTGCACAGGTTTTCTTCCACTAATAATCCAGGTTGTAATGACTTGCCTTCTTCTTTTTTCAAACAGTACTGTGAGAAATACTCAAATAAACTAAACAATGTGTGTTTGAAATTGATACAACTTTTAATTTTCAAAATTTCTTCGATCAAAACCAATAACACAAACAAACTGGAAACTGAAATCTATCCCCTGTCAATGACATTTCCAATGCCAACCCGAAATCTGCAATTCAAAATGTTACTGATTAAGTACCAACTTAATTTCGATTTTCCAAAGCCACCCGGGATGTCAATAATTCCTGAATGGACTGTAAGTTGTTACATATTGTATCATAGCAACGGCAGTTGCGCATATGTGATATGTGCCGATGTGCAGTTTAGTTGTAACAGAGTTCAGTTGAATAATAAACGGATATAAGATAATGTGTATTAAGTTTCATTCCAAATTGAATGACCCAATTTATATCAAGTTATATAAATATTTCAATTAAATATCGACAGATATTTAACAAGTGGCGACGAGGATATTGGAAATTGAAATTTACCGAGATTCTCGATAAATTAATCAAGAATGTCGACTTCAGATCAGCCATCGGAACATGTGGTCAGTCATTCACGTGAATTCGATGTTAATTCAAATGACTGTACAATTTTTCGTCCTCGATTGACGAATTATTTCGAGGCGAATAATATCAAAGATGTCTCTAGAAGAAGGGCTATATTTTTAAACTGCCTGTCGGAGGATTCCTATAGATTGATATTCAACCTATGTATCCCAAAGACGCCGGAAAAACTAGGTTATGAAGAACTAGTGAAGCTATTTGATGGACATTTCGGCGGGCAGAGAAGTATATTCGGTGAAAGAAGAAAATTTTATGAAGCACAAAGTGAACACCATGAAACTATCAAAGATTGGCAGCGAGAGTCAGATCTTTGGCCGTCCATTGTGATTTTGGAGAAGAACTTCAAATTTGTCTTCGTGATCGTTTCATAATGGGTCTAGCTAGTGGACAAATAAGGGATCGTCTGTTTGAATCAGACAATTTGTTGATATTCGCTGAAGCAGTCAAGATAGCGGAAAGCAGAGAAGCGGCATTAGGAAAATCCGGAAAATCACCGCCATTTTCGCTCAAGAAAGAAGCCCAGGACTTGTTTCAAGTACGCAGCCGTAGTCAGGTGAAACCAGCGAATCAGAAAGAAGCTTTATTTTACTCCAAATTAAGTACCTATTTGTGTTATCCGCGCTGACAGCAAAAATATTTTATATGGAAATATTAAGGTTCTCTCAGGATTCAATACGAAATGAAGTGATTGTTTAAGATGATTTATTTGGCCATGTCTCTAATTTTACTAATTATATTTTTAATCCTTCAGTTCTTGAAAAATAATGTTTGAGCAACGGAAACAGATTTTAAGCTTTATGATTCCTGGAATCCGTTGAGATTCCATGAAATTTTTTCCTTACCTACTCTATATAAGGAAATATGAATCTCATAACGGACAAATAACTGACCGGGACAATTTAATAACTGACCGGGTCACAGGGACACAATGGTCCAAACCTAGTTAACCCCAATTCGGTATAAAAATCTGTCATCTTCCACTATGGTCGCTCCACGACTAATACATTCATTAAATCTCTAACATAAGGTATCTAAATATCTGACGTGAATATTTTCACCACGAATCGTTTTTCAAGTATTCTTGAACCACAGCTGTGATCTACTAGCCATGTCAACCTAGCTAGTAGCTTTACTCTATATTATCATGCATGAGGAAGGGTTAGCAAACTCGTATAATAAAGGAATAGAAGTATCATAGCTCAAAATGGGTGTTGAAAATTATGTACCATAAGCCCATTACCTACCCAAAAAAAATCTATACGAGTTGTCGAACATATTCAATGTGCATCAACTATACGCCGTGCACTTCTTATGTTTAGTATATCCAAAGTCACTTGAACTAGTCCATAAAAACGGTTGGCCATAGATGTCCTTTCGAAGTGGATACCGCGATCCGCTAAATATCGGGGTTTATTTGAAAGTATCGTTATGGCCCCAAAGGAATTTCTGGAAACTTGGTCAAACCTTATACAATCGAAATATTCATGTTCCTCCAAGTGACTTTGGATATACTATATCAACTTAGCTACATGTACCTACAAAAACAGGACAAGATATGAAATCTCCAACATCCCTTTATTTATGCCAAGGAAAACTAATGGTTTGAAATCACTTACCTAACTGGAATCTTTACTCTATAATACAATTCAAAAGAACATCAAGAAAAGGAAGCCTTCATCATTCTGGTATACGTTCACAAACATAAACAAATGTGTGAAAATTAATCGAATCAAACATTGTAATTTTTGTTAGTTTTTTCTTCTTTATATTTATGTACACGCAATTCTTTTACAATTATTTTATATGCTTATTTTTGATACCTCATACTGTATATATTAATTGTTTGAAACATTATATGGTAATTTTTCTTTTGGGACAAATAAATATTATTATTATCATTAAAAAAACATCCCCGACTTTAACCCAAACGCGTAGGATAGAAAAATCTCCTCGGCGTCGGTTTCTCACTCCCCGCTAAGAGGAATATTCACTCAATCCCAGATATTTGAAATATCAGAAGGGTAGAGCTCGGTCGTGTCCGGTCCTTGGGGTCTCCCTGGTTCTCGTCGAACTTCTGGTCCTCTTACACGCGATCTAGCCGATCCTTGGATCTTTCCGTCGCCTCCTAGTCATTGCAGTACCTAAATAAAGAACAGCTTTTTGCATTATATTACAAATATACTCACTAAGTCCAAATTGCTTGATATTTCTCTTGAGATTTTTAGGTACTATTTTAGTTGTTGAGATGATAATTGGAATAGTCCTTGTTGATATCACTCCCCACTGCCGCTTTATCTGAAATTCGAGGTCCCTATATTTTGAAATTTTTTCGACCTCGTTTTGACGCATGATGTTGTTGTTATTTGGTATTGTTACGTCGATGAGTATTGCTGTCTTTTGATGTTTATCAACTAGTAGTATATCTGGTCTGTTGTGAGGGGTTGTTTTATCAGTCAAAACTGTACGATCCCAATATAGTTCTTAGCGTTCGTTTTCCAGGATGGTCTCCGGTTGGTACTTGAAGTATGGAACTTTTTCAGAATGAATTAGTTTTAATATTGTTGCCAATTCTTGGTGTAGTATTTTTCCTACTGCATCGAGTCTCTCTTTATATTCATTTCCTGCAGACATTTGACATCCTCCCGTGATATGTTGGATTGTCTCATTCGTTGGACACCCATATCGGCATGTATAATAATCAGTAATAGTTCGATCCTTAATGATATGCTTTCAGTAATTTCTCGTTGAGATCACTTGCTCTTGGATGGCTAAAAGAAAACCTTCCGTTTCGGGATACATCACACCTGATGTGAGCGAATAATTCGACGCTTCAATGTCGACATGATTCTGGTTCGCCTCGTTGAAATGTCTTCTATGCAGGGGCTTCTCTCTCCTTCTTTGCAGTTTTTCTTGGTTTGTTTGGTGGTTGTATGAAAAGTGCTCTTTGTGAAGTTGAAAAGGTGTTGATTCGTCTGCTTTACACAGTATTTTGTAGATGTCTGATCTACTTGCTTGATCTCTTAGAGATAACGGATGTTAACGATATATTCATTCTTATCTTTAGCCTTCATATTCCTCTATAATATCAACTCAAATTTATTCTCGAGCGCCCATTCGGAAATTATAAAAATCACAAAAATATCTTTGGCCGGCATGAAATTCTTCAATTCCATTCTAGAATTGGGCCCTAGATGTAGCATATGTGAACAAAAAATTGATCCTTGCTAGATCTTTCATTTCTCCATGAGATGAACCTAATTTCATTACGTTCTCGCTTCCAGAAATTAAATCAAAAAAACGAAAATGTGTTTGACTGTGGTGGAAGGAATAATGGAGTTGGCCCGCCGGGAGTTAACTTTACCAGGGTCTACTCAACGAGTTTTAACAAGTACAGATCATCCAAAATTAATTTCTCAGGACCGCCATCAACTCGCCCTGGTTTGTTCACAAAAGCCAACTTTATAGAAAGATGAACATATCACCTTTGAAGATTTTTTCTTCATGAAATCGAAGTCATAACTCTTGTGAATACGGAAAAGCAGCCTAACCGCTTAGTCAGGGAATCCATCGACAACAACGAATCTTCCACCAGAAATAAGCGTCCAAAGCTCCAAATCAAATCCTTCGATGAATGACAGTGAATGTACCTACAACTAATTTAAAAACTAGCTTATAAGCATTATTTTATTCTCAAAAGAAGGCATAGTATTTTAATTTATATAGAAAGGTGGTCACATAAACAAATTCTGAGATTATAAAACCGTTTTGCAGGAGGCCCCAAGCCTATCATAAAAAATGTTTTTCATTCAAAAGCTAGGATGAAAATTTTTCAGTTTGGTTCGAAATTTTCATCAGTAATTTAGTGATTTCTAACTTTTTTCGGCAGAAAACTCGCAAATTACAGTTTTTAGGGAAAATAAGATCAATCCTTCAATCTCTAGAACAAAACAATATAGTGATGGTCAAATTTATAAAATGATTAATTTTTTCACTAAGAGTTCTACTTCATTATATTGTAAGTTACAAATATTCTTTCAGTAAACATGCATTTTCTGAATTGATTACTCATGCCGCTATTTTTTGCTTTTGTTCAATCCAATAATGAATAAAACAACACGAGAGATAAATTACAGGCTATGAATTATTCATCATTAGGAAAGTTTGGAAAATTCCTACATACCTAATTGGAGTAAGTAATAACCTAAAAACTTTTCAAATGATCTTATCGGACAAGGCATAGGTATATGTGTTAGAATTTACGAAATGAAATATCGATCCTTCGTCCCGACGAAACTCTGAATTTCCCACGCTTACTTTCACTTACATAATGTCTTTCCTTTTGATTTCAATGGTAATTACTGAGCTCATTGTTTCTTGTTACCTTCATTCAATTGAAGTAGTGCACAACGACAGAAAAAAATTGTTATTGCTGAGGTTGAAAGAAGCAGCTGAAACTGACACCAGTATTATTTTCAAATTTTGTGTCTTCGTGGATATAGAGGAAATGCAGATTTCTCCAAAGGAACAAAAAATACTCAATCCTTTGTCCATTGTCCAGGCCATGTTGTTGAAACCATGAATAATATAACAGTATACCCCACTTACTTTTTTTTCGTACTCAATTCTTTTGAAGATGTTCACCAGAAAGTGGGTTTCATATCAAGTTTATCTTTTTTTAATACAAGGATACCATCGTTTTTCATATTGAACTTCGATGTAGAAATAGTCGACGTTCAAAATTTCATGAAACAAGTATGGAAAAAATATTCGTTGCTGTGTTTAGGTGTGTTCTTTTACAAGCCAGATGTTCAATTGAGTACATATCAACCTTTTAAAAGAATTGTAGTAAATCTAACTGATATAGAGGAATTCAAAGATTATTTCATGAGTCATGAATATGCTAACCTTAACGGAAAAGTATTCGACTTGGCAGTTTTTAACAATCCTCCAAGAAATATAAAGAAGGGAAGTAAGTTGTCTGGAGAAGATCCAAAATTTTGGATAGACCTAATCCATAGTTTGAACGCATCGTGGAACTTAATTCAGATTAAAAATTTCAGTTATGAGGATGCCATTCACGTCGTTGGAGATGGAGAAGCTGATTTTTGTCCATATCGATATTTTCCTACCGAAAATTATCCGAACATCGAATATTTGACTCCATTTGCTATTGATTATTTAGTAGAAATTGTTCCAAATTCCCAGAAACTTCCTCAGTACTCAAGAGTTCTGAATGATTCGAATCCAACTTTCTGGGTTCTAACTTTAGCATCTTTCATTTTACCATCACTTGTTATATCAATTGCAGGTAAATTTTTTAATAAGCAAACTGAGCAAGTCACTTTATGTGTATTTGGTATTTGTTTGAACCAACCTGTTAAAAGACTTGCATCATATCAAGTGATTCAAATATTTTTGATGAATTTGTGGCAATTCAGTTGCTTGATCATTTCAGCAACGTTCCAAGCTTCATTGCTAGATTCTCTTCTCATTTCTAAGTATGATCTACAAATAGATAAAATATAAGATCTCATTAAATCCAACCTTACTACTTATGTTCCTTCAGATATGAAGGGTCTTGTGAAAAGTGCCATCCCACGGTTAGCTAATCAACTTGTATCTGCTTCTGATGAAGAAATGAGTGAAATATTGATGAGTTTCCGGAATAATTGTGCTGTTATATTGTCTTATCAACAAGCTCACACGATGGTTAATATGTTTAGAGGAGTACGCAAATCACATATAATGAAACAAAACCTTGTACCTGGATTTTCCACATATTTTTTCAAAAAAAACTCGCCCTACATAAGTATTTTCCACGAAATGATTGCGAGACACCTTCAATATGGTATAACATCATTTTCTTTCGAATATTGGAGGAATGAGATAAATAAAAAAGAAACGTCCGAAAATCTTTCATTTAGTCATCTGAGAGTAATATTTATCGCCATTTCATTAGGTTGGATTCTATCATTATTTTTATTCATATTAGAGAAAAGTATTGATTCCATTTGTACAGTATGAAGTTCCAATGTGAGAAAGAGTTGAATTATTTCGCAAATGATTGATATCCATCTCTTCAGGAAAGAATAGATATCTCCACTACGATAATGCGTAATATTCAATTTTAACCACCCAAAAAAGTTTGTTAAGTTTCTGTTTTTTAAAACCCAATCCAGAAAGCTATATAGGTCATAGTTTGAAACATTCTTGAAGGAACATTTGTACTAATATTCTACCAGATTCATGCGAAAGCATCAGCAACGGAGCTGTAGAAATCAAATACTATTGCTGAAGGGTACCTGAGAAACACCAAAAAACAAAATGAAAATGTTTCAATTAAAATTCTTCGACCGTTCGCACCTTGAGTTCCACTCTGTTTTTCATGCGTAATAATATAATCAGTATATTTTCATTTGAAGTTTTTATGTTGAAATAAAAGATGTATCCATATATGTATAGCTATAATAATATTATGCATTTGAATGTGTGTTTATTTTGTTTATTACCTATTTACCACAAGCTGATTGACATGAAATTCTGCACAAAGATCATTTATAATTAAAAAATTTACATGACAGGGGAGAGTAGGTGGTTGATCATTCAAAAATTATTTCCTATATGAGAATTATATAAATATATGCTCCATCTGATCCGCCGAGTAATCTCCAGTTCGTAGGTATGAGGCTTGGTTCAAGCCGAAGGTGGACATTTCGAACAATTTCTATTGTTTATTGTTGGGGAAGATTGATATGAGGTCAAAAGTTGAAAAATGAAACTCCAACAAGAAAATATTTTTTCAAATTTTAGTAACTTTTGAACGAAAAAGGATCAGAAGTATCTTCATGAAAAAAAAAAGTCAGAATGAGTGCAGCTATCATTAATTTGTCATAGATCTTGTAGAACAAGCTCATGGAACTTATTCCATAAAATCCCAAAAATATTGAAGCCTCATAATCTAGAACTAATTCACGAACCTAAAAATCAAATAAAGGTAATTTTTGGCGAATTGAGAGCGTCAACTCCAAAGTCCAAGAAGTCTCAATCAGTTTACAACATTCCGCGCAAAGTCTGTGAGAAACAATATACCGGACAAACATAACAAAAATTACACAATAGACTGAAAGATCACAAAATTTCATTAAAATACAAAACGGCGCATAAAAATCATGAAAAAACAGAGAAAATTAATTCGACTACGAAGAGACAAAATACGGATAATAGAACCTAACAGACTGTCTTGGTAGTACAGTGGACTGAAAAGTCGACTTTTGTGCCGAAAGTACCGGGTTCGAATCCTGGCTAGGTCATGGATGTTGTACATGTCTGGTGATGGTAAGGTTAGAGGCTAATGATCGTAGCAGTCGATGACTTCAATAAAATTGAAAAAAAATAGAATCATTTTTCCTATTTGCCAGTTACAAGTCCTTTCTTCAGAGCAGAATATTCAAATTCACAAATCGTCAAAAGTCTTGCCAAACTTTTCCTCCCTATCCACTCTCAACTTGTTGAAAGTAACAAGACAATTTTTTGTGTGTGGAATGGTATTACTCAGATGAAAACAATAAATTAGAAAAAATGCTTTTTGTACGGTGGAATACAGGTATATTCGAAGTTAATCAGTGTTCAGCTAGTAACGAAAGTTTTAGTTTTGAGAAAATCCGTGGAAAATGCCAGGACATTTCTCAGTTAAACCGGGCACGAGTAGTAGACCTACATCAAAAAGCTTTGTTGAACCACCAGATTGCGCAACGTATGGATATTCCACGGACTCCAGTATGGCGCATAGTATTTTTCCTGATTATTATTCATTTTTATGAAAATACTAGCAAACCCGGCGAACTCCGTTTCGACAACAGATGGCTTCGTTTTATATGTAACATTTCGTTTGGTTATTAAAAGATGAAGAAGATGAAGATCCTTCAGTGTGAAGTTAAGTGCTTCAAGTGATTTCCTAAGTGTCATTGTGCACTCATCCCAAACAATGAGCTTGCATTGCATCAACAATTTTCCCATTGCACTGGATCGGGAAATATTGCATGTTGGAGTATCAATTGTGTTTAAATTGAGTGGCAACTCAAGCGCAGAATGTGCAGTACGACCGCCATCTAGAAGAGTCGCCGCAATTCCAGATGATGCTAACGCCAAAGCTATGTCACATCTTGATCGAATAGTGGCCAAAATCAATGAAATGACAAATGTTTTCCCTGTTCCTCCAGGTGCGTCCAGGAAGAATAGACCACCAGTATTATTTTCCACCGCTTGCATTAATGTTTCGTATACTTGTTTTTGCTGTTCATTCAGCAACGGCACATTATTTCGAACGAATTCCTGCAAACATTGTATTGCAGCTCTCGGTTAAATTCTTGGTTGAATGCATCGTGCATCGATCGATTTGGCGCAATCATTCCTACTCCAATCAGTAGCTTGTTTGCAATAATCAAGCATTGATCCTCAATCAGAATCAATCCTGCATTGTGGATTTCATCGGTTATTTGGATGTCAGGATTATTCGTTTGAATGCGCAAGCGATGCAAGATATCTTCAAATATGTCGTCTTTGTATTTGTTCCATAACTGAATTGGTTGTGAAGGAAAGCATGTGGTGATGATAATTGCGAACAGCGTTCGTATTTGGTACGCATTCGATGAAACAACTGAATCCGCAAGTGTTAAATCCCAATGAGAATCGTTCTCCAGCCAACCCAATAGTGGACATGCTTCTCGATATGATTTTATTGCTTGGTTATCATCCATTGTTATTTAATAAATAAGAAAATATTGGGAATATTGGACACAATTTTATTCTATTGTTTAATTTGTAACAACGCAGACGTTTCGAAACAGTTCGTTTCTTTTTCAAGGCTAGTTACGACAAACAATATTGTACGCTTATTAAAATCATTAAGATAATTCTCAAGGAATCGAAATTCTTTCACAGTGCAGATAATGTTTGGCATTGGTGGCCATTCACAGTTTTCAAATGCGCAAATGATTTTGGTCCACGTACATTTACCAACAGCAGTCGCAAATAAACCAAGGTTTATAGCAAAGAAAATTCAGGAAAAATTTCAACAGAAGAGCGGGAAAATCATTTTTCACATACAGCGCCATCTCTTGATTTGCATGTACTACAAACCAATATTTTAAGTAGATGGCGCCGGTGCGTGATACATTGTTTGACAGCTACTCATGTATGTGAAAATGATTTTCCCGCTTTTCTGTTGAAATTTTTCCTGAATTTTCTTTGCTTCAAACCTCACGGAGCCCGAGACCTTTCCAACGAATGCAAAACCGTGGAAATCGGTTCGTGCGTTCTGGAGTAATAAATAAAAAATAAATAAATAAATAATCATCTTTATTCCCTATCATCTTCACATATCTAAAAAATGAAATGGAATAGTGTCAAAACAACAAAATTATATTCTGTTCACAAATTAGAAATATATTCATCCAAAGAGTATGGCTCCAAGTCAAGGAGATATCCGAATAAGCTCTTCTTAAATATAGTTATATTTGACATTGCTTTCATCTTCCTTGGAAGAGAATTATATAATTTCAAACATCTATATTCTGCCTGCTTATTTTGAATGCTGGATATTTGGATTTTTACCTGGATGTTTTGTTTTGACAGTGATTATCATGAGGATTATAAAAATATATGAAGGGAGAATTATTTTATAATTGGGTTGCTAAATTAATACCTTTTCAGCAGATAATTGGAATAATATGTTCACAGCTCAAATGATGAATTTCAAAAATTCATGGAGCATGACCGTTATATTATATTAAGCTATATGAAAAAGATCTGTAAATAAAGCTTGGCATTGCATCTATATTTTATTTTTATTTTATTTTGAAATTAAGTATTGTTATATGTTTTTTTTTCTTGAATGAGTAATCCAAAAATCTAATAAATTCGACTTGTTTTATAGAATTTTTACTGAGTGTTTAATCGAAAAATATATTCAGAAGAGTGAATTTAAGAATTTCTCCACCTCTTAACCATTTAAAGATAATAACAGAACGCAATGAAATTTTAAAATTCACAAATTAAAAATAATTTCATGCAAAAATGCTTTTAGTGGGTGAGTCAAAGCTGTTACAAATAGTATCTATATTTTTCATACAAGTTTAATCAATCATTCATGTCATGAACATTTGCAATAGTGACTTTATAATAGTTATTTATAATACAAGTGCAGAAGGCATTGATATTCTTCCACGAGTTCAAAATTCAAAAACGAGCCACGAAGTGGCGAGTTTTGGAATGAACGAGTGGTAGAATGAGACTTCTGAACGAGTATTATACATTATTTTCTCTAATTCATTGCATTTTCATTGAAATTAATGAAATATTTCCATAAATATAATTTAGTGATTTTAGCATTGAAAAATGTTGGTTGGCAGAACTGATTTCTTCAAGTCAAATTGATGAATTGACAGATAAAGCCGTGGCGGAAGTACCAACATAAAATAATAAAATATAACCATGAAAACTGTGCGTTTCTGATATATTCCCGCACGATTTTGTTCTACAAGATGTGGAAGAATGAACGGAATAACCACAGAATTAGAGAAACTAATTTACACATCGGCTGATAAATTGGTTCCAATTTTGAAAGTTACAGTACAACTGTGATGTCAAAATTCTTCATATACTGAATGAATTCTTTAAATTCTATTTCTGTCTTATTATGATATAGCTCTTCCATTCACTAAGCTACACTATTTAAATTTATCAACCAGTTTTTTCTATTTTCTTCACCAGTTTAGACACCACAGTTAAAATGATCCATAAGAATTATATGGTGAGAATTATGCAAGCAGGTTGGTATCCAGTATCCATCAAGAATGCAACAATTTTTGAAGAGCCTCTGGTGAAAAGGAATATGCATATTTTAATGATCTTTCATGGGTGACTCTCAAATGAATAGATATCTATTCATTGGATTTCCTTGAAATGATACAGCATTTCACTATATTTTCACGTTATATAATCTGAATTCCAATTTATGAAATCATGACTGTATGCGTCCCTTCGTAATAATCGTAATTTCGAAAATTCAGGATCTTTCGGATAGAAAAATGATGAAAATAATTTAAACTGGTTATTTCTATGATGAACCATAGCAATTTTTAGTGATATTTTTGTAACCAGAAATAAAGCCGCGACTAGACGTTCATGACCTACTTCGATGTCAATAATTCCTGAATGGACTGTAGAATGGCACTGACGTGAAGTCAGGGATCTTTGCGCATTTGTGGCTAGTTGTACCGTTTGCCTAAACATTGATTAAAAATTGAAACTTTGACTACTTTCTAGTTTCTCTTGCACAATCTTTCAAAGGACGTTTTACATGGCATAATCACTTTTTACACTGAACAGGCAAATTAAGAGGTTTATGTTCCCGATTAGTTTTGAGTAGGGATGGATCTGCGCATCTCAAAACGTGTATGATTAATAAAAATAACCATATACATTATTTTTCTATGGACATAACCTGATCGTGTCATATTATGTGTTTGTGTTTGATTTTGTTAGAAAATTCAAAATATTCAGATTCATATCATGAGTTATCATTTAATGATTATTTATAATAATAATAATAATATGCCAAAACTTTGGTCAAAACTGAACGGCTTATGAGTTAATGGGATTTTTATGAAAAAGAGTGGTAACGACTAGGAATTACAATTTTTTAATATTTCAGCAGATTATTTTTTTTCGAAAAAACTGTCTCAATTCTTGATCAAATGGACAAATTATGGTCCCGAGGTGTTTCTTGTAATGGATATTGAAATGACCGAGAAATTGAGCGATAAAATACGTCCGAAGCCAGCGCCCAAGAAGAAGAGGGTTAGATTTATGACAGTTTCGAATGTTGTTCGGTGTTGTTCTTTCGAAAAGAAATCTGAAATGGTTGATTTTTTCTATGAACAAAGACTGGAAGTGATCTTCATAATTCTGTGTCGAATGTCAATGGTAAATGTCAATTGCCATGAACATAGAATAGCAATGACGTGAAGTCGGCGAGCTTTGCGCATTTGCACCTCTTGAAAATGGTTACAATTGATACAATTGCACAACAATATCAACCTAATACAGGGTGATTCACTGCGATAACCCATTAGACGTTTATGGAAAAATAACCCCAATTTCGTGCTGAAAATTCGAAAGTTGGGGTTTCAGAGTTTGATCTTTCAGAAATTGATTCCTCGAATATCCCTTGGTGAAACATAATTTCAATATTAAAAAAAGGAACTGAATGAAACACTTGACTATAAGTTTCACAATTTTGAAACGTATAATAATAAATAATGTTTTTTTTAATATAGAATGATCTTTTTCTCTAAAATATTTTTAGATCTCTACAAAGTTTGGATGGGTATACTGGAAACAGACAATTAATTTCCTATTTCAAATGGTACATCCAGAATATTATTGCATCATTAGGTAAAGCTCATTTGATGACAATTTCATTAATATGCTATAACTGTTAAAACTGGACGGCTCATGAGTTAATGTGATTTTTATGAAAGAATATGTGAAATGAGGACTCATATTTTTTTAATATTCCTTTCAATTCCTTTTTCAATTTTTGATCCTGCCAGAATGTAGTATGATAAGACTGTTTGCGGTTTAGACCGAAAACGTAGACTGGGGGAAATCCATATTTTTTTATTAATAAAGCACTTATTTGGAAGTTATTCATTCACAACTGATACAGCAGATTTATATTTGATATATTCATTAATAGTTAAATTATGCATTCAAAAATGTTTATTAATACAGAATGAAATATTTGTTTACCAGGTATGTTCAATATATTTCGGTGATAAATAATTTATATCAACTTACTTTATCTTCACAAATAACAAATTCTTTATCAAAAAATTTTCAACTGGTAGTTAACGAACATTTGCTATTTATGAATGAACTCTTACAAAAGACTTCTATAATGTACCTATAAATATGGGATTAATTAATAATTAACAAACTAACATAATTCTAGCGATCCAATCTGTGGAAAAGTTTAAGGGTATATCCCTCAAAGAGAAGCGCATCTCCTTGAAGGAAATGGCCTTGAACTTTTCCTTCAAAGCACCGGGACGAGGACAATAAAAATTAACGGAATGCGCCTCAATTAACATAACGTTCAAAAATGCTGACCGTTTCAAAGATATTGAGTTTTTCGAAATTTTTTGAAAGGACACCTTATAAATGAATATTTTTCATTTACTTCAAAATATAATTTATTTTGTGTCTATTTTATAATTGTAACCTAATCATATATAGGGTGTCCCATTTAAAAAACCTCAACTTTTTCTCTTTATCTCTTGAAAGAAAATTAATTTCTAATTGAATGGGACCACCCTATATATGACTGGATTACAATTATACCATTAACACAAAATGAATTAAATCTCGAAATATATGAAAAATAGGCAATATCTAGCTTATTCGAAAAGATAATAAAAAAAATTGATGTGAATAACATCAAAGTACCTTCCGAATGATGTATAAAAAGGTTTCTACATTTGACAGCCTTGTGGTAGCTACCCCTCACTTTTTATTTTCTCAAATGACACCCCCTTTATATTGTTAGTGAAAATTGCGTGTCTATTTGGAATACAACATTACAACGACAGCACATACTTTGTATTTTTTTAGTGATAACAACAAAAACAATAATATTTTGTGACGTCTTTTACGTTATAAAAATGAAATGCTTTCACCCATGTTTGTAAAAACTTCAAATATGGGAAGTAGATAAATTTTTTGTTTCAAGGAACCGAATAATAATATGAATATCAAAAAATTGACAAATTCGTGTCTGTTCCCACACAATAATCAATATATATGATATTGGTTAATTTCTGTCTTGGAATGAAATTTCAATTCTAAAAAAGGAAAAACTAATAACCAATCAAAAGAATATTCAAAATGACTAAAACTGTACTTATTGAGTAAACGGTTAACAAATTGAGTAACTAAATTAACATTAAATTAGACTCAACGAACTTTGATGAGATGATAAATAATTTGGAACACTTGCTTTAAATAATAACCAATAATCCATAACATTGTGTTCAAAATTATGAAGAATGACATAAGCAATAGAGGAAAAATAATCATTTGCAGTTGTTCATATACAAAAATTTATTTCAATTTATTCCAAATATTGTATAAAGAATTGAATAGACTTGACCAATCCTTATTCAGAAGCAAATTCTAGAGGTTTTAGGCATGTACATTAGTAAATGGTGGAACATCCAAAATGTTACCAAATCGAGGCCTATGCCATTGAATAGATGGTATCCCAGACAATCGAAACTATTAGCGTACACCAGATGAATATTATAAGCACAGACCTTTAACTGTAGTAAGAGAGAAATTCAATATATTCTGAGTTCTCATGTCTAATATCCAGGATAATTAAATTTAAAGAAATCCAATCTGACCTTGGACAAAACTTTTTTTTGAGTAATTGAAAGCATTATTCAACTAAGTTTTGATTTTCAAGTGAGTTAGAGGACCAATAGAAAAAAGAAATTTTATAGTAATCAGAGACGAGAATTCTCCAAAAAAATTGTTCTGACCCAGGAAAAGGAATAATAGGTTATAAAACGGAAATTAATGAGTGTTTTGTTTTGGGTCATTATAGATATAGGTTGATTCAGAGTTCATGACTGGTATATTTGTGATTTTTGTGAAACAAAAAAAAATTACATGATTCGAGTGCATGAGTTACGATCTTCCAAAATATCCTCATTTATCTAGGTTACAGAAGTAGGAGAACGTAGCGCCGCTGAACACAGGGGAAAATTATAAAGTTTGTTCAAGTTTTTTTTTATTACATTGAGCGAAATTCACCTGATTTCAAGAGCAAAGAAAAAGGAATAAAGAGTCCAAAGTCCTGAAATAGCTAATACTGTTTATGGTTTATTGGAATTTTCACGAAGACGATCTTTTTTTCCTTCTGAGATCGTAGTTCTTGCAAAAATTTAATTTAAGTTTTAGGAAAAGAAATTTCTTCAAATAAAACAAACAAAATTTTACATTTATACAAAGTCCGTTTATTAAAATATAATATTTATTTTTTATATACATATATATATATATAACATTGTATAGTCAATTTATCATATTCTCCCGAAATTCAATACATAGTATTACTTATGAAACAACAGAAAAATATTACAATGTTCAGCATCCTTAAATCTAATCTGTACAAATTATCAACTATATCAATGAATTTTTACACTTCAAACCGTATCACTTCTTCGATAAAATAATAGATAAGGAACTCTATCTCCTTGACGTTTAAGAACATCTTCTTCCGTAACTCTGTTTATTTTAGAGTCATCAAACCTCAACCATGTATTATACCCCGAATGGAAAGTATCTGCTATATAATGCCCATAGCTGGCCTCCTTTCCTACATGGTATACTACGGAAATCAATTTGTATTGTCTCTCCGCTGAAGTATTCGTCCTTCCAGATAATATTTTAGAATCAATCTGCAGATTGATGGGAAATTCTATAGTCTTCATTATTTTAGTGCAGCCATTCATTCTGTATTCGAAGCATTTCAAATGTAATACTAAAACTACAGGCAACTTCTCTATCATCACTTGCTGCCATGCTTCAACCGTTTCTTTCGTTTTCGATGATGTCAGACCCTCTAGTTTGTTCTTGGTTGTAAGGCCTTCTAATGCTTCAGCTATGTTATTTGCTTTCTTAATATTTAATGGCAATGTTAGGAATGGTTCAATATTTTCTGAAGTTTCGTCTCCGGTTTTATGGATTCTTGAACAGAGAAGTCCTCCGAATATATCACTAATCGGTGTCTTGTCCATTTGTATTTCTCTTGTTACATTCTCTTTGTTCTTAGGACCCATAACTTTCCAATCATCCACATCTATTTTCACTTCTTTTTTAGCTGCTTGAATATTTTCGTCATGGCTAATCAATTTCATTATTTCCATCATTTCATCATTGAGCCCATTCAACAGAAGGCCTAAGAATTCCTCGGCATCTTCTTGTCGGCCTTCAACAAGGAAAGAATCGCTACGTGTTCCGTTTAGCATCGTATAAAACGATGAGGCCTCAAACGAATTGCCATTATCTATATTGACGAAAGTTTGCTTCTTGTTCTTCTTTTTTGAACGTGACTTGCGTCTAACATTGGGCAGATTATCGAAGTTATTCATAAATTTACACCTGGAATAATTGAATAATTAAAATACATATATAAAATTGTTATTCAATCAAAGTTGCAAATTATATTAAGTTATACTTACATATTTTCAATCATTGTTATTGATTTCAGTGCATTATTGTGAGTGAAGTTCTCTGATAGCCGTTTGAGAAGGTTACAAAGTGGTGGGCAAGCAAGTAAGGCTTGTAATATTGAGTTTATATAACAAAAGTTACTTTTGTTTCGTAAACCCCTGGGTTTAAAACTGGTTTGGGTCCCATCAATTTTATAGTTCTTGAGAAATTCTGAAAATTAAAAAATATTACTAACCATGATAGAAACTTGAATTTTTACTGATATTTGTAGGTGAAAACCAAAGCATTCCACTTTTCATCAAGTAAAATGGGTTCAACTAAGTAAAATAATTATCTACTGTAGTTGTAAGCAAATTGTTAGTTGAAAGTAAGATAAATATAGAAAAAAGATATTCTTTTGAACTCACCTCCTAACATATGAGTGGCTGAATCTATTTTTGTGACTACTTCTGTATGTTTTAAAGATGTTACATGTGAATCATTAATTTTATTGTCTATTTTCTCATTCGATATTGTTTTAACATCTTTATCAAATAGACTAGCCCATGATTTTTTCCATACATTTACTGTGGGTTCCTCAATTTTAGATTCATTTTTATTCGAGATGCTACTTCCAATTTTTTCAATTGTCTCATTGGAAATTGTATCATTTTTAATTATCTCTGTATTATCTCTTGCAATAATTTCAACTGTTTTTACAGCTGAACTAGGGGGAGTTGAAGGTTTCGAATGTTTTCCTGTCATCTCATTCTGGATAATAGGTTTTGTAATTGATAATCCATTGTAATTGATTACAGATTTTCTACACTCATTTTCTGAAAAAGTTGTAATTAGTTGATTCATTATTATATTACATATTCATATTGACCATGAATAATTCTTTTAAGATCTCTATACTTACTTGCAGAAAATTTTTGTTTAACTCTACAGGGTAATTTGAATTCACTAGAATTGGTAAATAATATAGAATTTATTCGGACCTCTTCTTCTTCTAACGCAGTGAACTCTGAGAATTGTAGATTCTGAAAAAAAAATTACAATATAATAGTGGAAATCATTTTGGAAATTACAATATTTCTGTATATAGTATATCCAAAGTCACTTGAACTAGTCTATAAAAACGCTTGGCCAGAGATAATTGCAAAACAGTCATAAACCATAGGAGCACACTTTTCAAACCCTTGAGTTGAAAATAATATTTTTGCGTATGTATGGGACTCAGATGTCGATTCTTTCAGAAAATTTGTGACGTGAGTAGCTTTTGCTGTTACATCCAAAATTATACTATCTTATTCTACGGTATTATAATTTGATAATTCTTTATTCTCATTAACATCAAAGTACCTTCCAAATGATGTATAAAAAAGGTTCCTACATTTGACAACCTTGTGGTAGCTACCCCTCACTTTTTATTTTCTCAAATGACACCCCCTTTATATTGTTAGTGAAAATTGCGTGTCTATTTGGAATACAACATCACAACGACAGCACATACTTTGTATTTTTTTAGTGATAACAACAAAAACAATAATATTTTGTGGCGTCTTTTACGTTATAAAAATGAAATGCTTCCACCCATGTTTGTAAAAACTTCAAATATGGGAAGTAGATAAATTGTTTGTTTCAAAAAACCTAATAATAATATAAATATCAAAAAATTGACAAATTCGTGTCTATTCCCACACAATAATCAATATTTATGATATTGGTTAATTTCTGTCTAGGAATGAAATTTCAATTCTTAAAAAGGAAAAACTAATAACCAATAAAAGAATATTCAAAATGACTAAAACTGTACTTATTGAGTAAAAGGTTAACAAATTGAGTAACTTAATTAACATTAAATTAGACTCAATGAACTTTGATGAGATAATAAATAATTTGGAACACTTGCTTTAAATAATAACCAAAAAATGAAAAAAAAATTATATATATCCTATAATTTATCTGCAAAATGGAGACTTACGACCGCAGGACTGTTCATATGTAAGCTCCCAAAAGTTCACCTAAAATGAAAAAAAGATTCCAGCACTGAGCATTCTATACATTGCATAGTAGGTATTTCAGTTGCAACTAATACTTCACAAAATTTTAATGTTTTTGTTGTCATTAATAAAAAATACCGAGTATGTGCTATAGTTGTTTTCCAAATAGAACGACACGCAATTTTCACTTACAATATACAGGGAGTGTTATTTGAAAAATAGAAGTAAAGGTAGCTACCACATGGCTGTCAAATAGGACACGTAGTAATTTCAGAATTAATATTGATAAAGATGAAATAGAGAGGGTTACTAAAATGAAATACTTAGGATTGATTTTAGACGAGAATTTAAAGTTTCAGTTTCACGTGGATTATATCGCAAATAAAATGTCCAAAAAGGTTGGTTTCATATTTAGAATAAGGGGTAAAATTGATATGAATACGTCACTGATGTTGTTTAGATCATTGGTACTTCCTCATGTAGATTATTGCTCGTCAGTTATGTTTAATTTAAATAAAGGTAGCATCGATTAGTTACAAAAACTACAAAATAGAGGTATGATAATTATTTTGAAATGTAATAAAAGAACTCAAAATAGAGGTATGATAATTATTTTGAAATGTAATAAAAGAACTCCCATAAGAAATATGTTAAATTGTTTGAAATTGATGAGTGTCAATCAAAGGATTATTTATAGAACATTAGATTTAATATTCAAAGCAAGGAATGAAATGTTACCTGAATATTTGAGTGAAAACCTAAAATTTGCTAATGAAATACATAATTATAATACACGACGTCGAGATGATTTTTACATAGAAAAAGTTAATACTACATTAATGAATAAATCCACATTTAACAGGGGATTAGTTATCTTCAATAAACTACCTGAGAAGCTCAAATATTGTAATAATTAAAGAGAATTCAAAAAATGTTTAATGAGTTATATTTATGAAGAATTTAATTAAGTTAGTGGATTTCATTTGTATTGTTTTCAATAGCCGAGTAATAAATAAAGTTTATTATTATTATATTAAATGTGACAGCCCTTTTTATACATCATTGGGAAGGTACTCTGATGTTATTCAACAACATTTTATTATTTTTTATTATCTTGTCAAATAAGCTAGATATTGCCTGTATACGATAATTTGGGACACCCAGTATAAAGTGTCATTACAAAAATTAAGTTGAAAAAAATATTTTTTTGATACGGGTGACATTTTCGAGAAACCAATAATCCGTCTCTAAATTTTTGCTGCCCCCCCCCTGAAATATTGCATGGGCAAAAAAATAAAATATGAATTTGTTAACTATTCTTAAAAACTGGCGTCACCACTGTAATGCACCTTCCAAACGTCTGCAAAAATTCTGCATCCATCATAGAATAACGAGCCACATCATCGCGAAAGTCTTATCTAAAACTCCAGCAGCAACTTAGATTGAAAAATTTGAATTTGAATTAGAGGAAACGGTAGAGTCCCGGAACGAGGACAATAAAAATTAACGGAGTGCATCCCAATTAACATAACGGATGATCTTCCAGAAACTTCAAATTAAAAAGAATACACACCAGATTAATTAAGGGGGTGGCGCGACGGCGCGACCTAACATGAGCGCGCTACCCGAAACAAGTTGTAAAAGATAATTAAACTCCATCCGTCAGGCGAGTTTAAGCGTACGCGCTGTAAACTGAAATAAACGATTTCAATGATTTCATCCCCTTTAAAAAAAAAGGCCATAAAGTACGGGACTGCAGGGCGGTCGCCCTGACGGGTGGGGATGAAGCTCAGTGTGACCAGATCTAGTAGAAATCTACTTTTTTAGTAGATTTTTCGCATTTTCATCGGGTTTTTAGTAGGAAGAAATCATTTGGTAGATTTATGTAGATTTTAGTAGTTTTGAAAAATCTGACCAAGACGGTTGGGAATTCGGATGTCTAGACTGTTTCAATCTTAGAGTATAGATTAAACAGAAGGGAGCATAACGTCCAACAACTGATGATCAGAAAATGGCCGACTCACGTTTCCGCTTAGCAGTGGCGTAGTAGGATAAACATTTCATTCATTCCAAAATAATACATAATAGCTGAAAGCTAGCAGATGGATATAGGGGTACGTTGAACTCAATATGAATTAATAAATTTTATTAACGAATTGAATAATTACGAAAATTAACAGCAATTAAGTAGTATAATCATGGGCGCCCGCAGGGGGGGGGGTCAAAGGGGGTCATGGCCCCCCTGAGATTTTGATTGTCTCATTTTTCAGCACAACACCCTCAATATTACTTTTACCTTCTCGATACAAAGCGCAACGAAAAAAGGAAAGTAATAGATTCACAACTATTTTTCGGTTTTCAATGAAATTACATGCTATACATATAATCCATTATCGGCAAAGGTATTTTTTGAATTGAAAACTTTTTTAGGCGCGTTGAGCACTTCTTCGATGAAGAAAAATCATGAAACCGAAAGCACTCCATGCGTGTCAATTTGTTTATAAATTGTGTCCGTATCCGTAAACTATGGAACATAATTCATTTTTAGCTAAACAGATCATTTTAAGAAATAATCCTGAAACACGTCGATTTTTTATTTCAATTTACCGTATTTTAAAAAAATAATCTAATATACAGCGTGAATTACTTTCGAGTAATGACGTCAGCGTCATTTTTTTTTAATGGAACACCCCCATTTTTTCTCAATTTTTGATTACTCTGGCTGAGCAGATTCCAAAAATTTATCACATGTTGATTCCAATTGGTACAGTGTGAACAAAAATACAATAGTTTTGTGTGTGCTCATAAAGTAACGCGTAACATTCTTTATTAGATAAATTAACAATATCATAAAAAATACGGCCCTTGGTTTGAAGATAACACCCTGTAGTTTGTTACATTTTTAGATTAATAAAAATGTATAAAAATAAGAAATAATATCTTTTATATTCTGTCTGCTAGACCACAAGTACCCAACATGTTTGGAAACAGCTCATTTTTATTAATCTAAAAATGTAACAAACTACAGGGTGTTACATTCAAACCAATTAGCGCTAGAAATTAAGTATTTTTGATAATATTTTTAATTTAACTTATAAAGAATGTTATGCGTTATTTTATGAGCACACACGAAACTATTGTATTTTTGTCCACCCTATACCACTTTTAGTGATCTTTTGAAATTCAGAGTAGACGCTGGTGATAAATATAAATGCAGTTTTTCAATCATTTTCATTTTGCCCCCCCTGAGAAAACTTTCTGCGTGCGTCCATGAGTATAATTATATGAGTATATTAAATTTTGAAGTTTTATCTGTGAACGAATTTGAGGAATGCATGATGAACAAAGTTGACTGATTTAATGAATAAATTATTCTTTATTTATCATTTCCATTTAAAAAAACACAGTAGATAAACGAAAAGAATATAGAATTTTCACAGAAGAATGAAGCTGTGCGTAAATTGTTTCATATAATGATAGTCGGATAGTCGGAAGAGGACAGATTCAAATATATAATTTTCAGGATTGTCATGATTAACCCTTAGTCACTACGGACGGGTCATTTTGACCCACACGACATAAGACGAGCCGAAATTCTTAGTTTCGCGTGTGAGTAGTGGGGTGATTCTTCTAGTATTCTCCTAGTCCTACTTAATCTCTGTTCTGACGTGTTAGTCGAGCTGTGTGCGTTCCCGTGTTTGCTGATATTGCTGTATTTGGGTCAAATTGACCCGTGCGTAGTTTGAACGGTAGTGTTATATGGAATATGAGGTACGTTTTATATTCAATTGGATAAATGAATCATTCCAAATTTATATTGATATCAATTCATTGATTTTGTTTTTTTTTCTACAGTATGAATAGGCCACTCACTGAAGCTGAAATCCTACAAATTGTTGAAGATGAACAGTTCTGGGAGGATTGTAATTCCACAGAAAATTGAAGATGATTTTGAATGTTTCTGGAGTGAATGCCAGAGTTCTTTATCAGCTTTCACCCACCGGAAAGGAACTAACGAGAATAGACTTCCCGAAAACATTAGCCAAGGACTTGTGTAGACCACATGTAGTAACCAGGATATCTAACCCCAAGATATCACTCAAACTTCGAAATTTAGCAGCGAACATATTTGATTTTGAGTTTTTCCATCCACTAGAGCCTCAGCCTCGGGTAGGAACTTCGAAAAGAAAGGATGTGCCATTTGTCCATCGAAAAAAGATCGAAAAACAAACACCTTCTGTTCGATGTGTAAAAAACCGATTTGCAAAGAATGTGCCATAAATGTTTGCCCCTTATGCAAAAATACCAAATAAAATACTTGAGTTAAAAATTAATGTTGGAAAATTATTATTCCCGAATAAAATGTAAAAATACCGTTTGTTATCTTTTGTTAATATATATCTTGAAATCGGGTCAAATTGACCCACCGTAGTACTTATGTTACAAAATTTTTGTGTAGTAATTAAGGGTTAAAACTGCAAAAATCAACGTCGGTAAAAAAGCATGTAAAGATATCACGTCAAAAAACCACTTATGGAAAATATTTAAAACAATCGCAATATACTTATACGTACACATTATTTTTTACTATGAATTTCTGTCCCAAAAAGTTTCAAAACATGAAATAGCTAGAAGGATGGAAAAGTATTTTGGACAATTTTCATTTTCTAATAATTCCTTGAACGAATTCTTCAATTATTTTTGATTGATTTCAGTTTTTAAAATTTCAATTGCAGTTTAAAAGGTGATCAGTTATATCAATTCGCGTAGAACCTTATTTTGAATCTTTAGTTAGTTTCAATAATAAAGATAATACAAGAATTATATGTATATATATTATTTTTTTTTGATATGGTGACTTTCTTAATTATGAAATGAAAATTATATCATTGAATAATATGCTGAAATAATTTGAAAAAAAAAATATTTCATTATAATTCCTAAAACAAATAAATATATATTTCTTTTCAGTTCAACATTTTTATTGCAATTAAAATTGTTATAGGAGTAAATTCAAAATTTATTCAATTCTTCAGAATGATAATGAATGATCTTTGACAATGAATGGTGAACCTTTGAAAAATAATGAACTTTCCTAGGATCGTTAATGAATCCCATAGAATAAATATACAAAATGAAATATTTCAAGCTACCACGAAATTTTAGATGATGATTCGTTAAGTTAAAAAAAAATTCAATTTTATAATATTTCTTGAAACTAATTTTAAGATTATTCACTGAATAAGTAGTTAGGAATTCATCCTGCAAAGAAAAATTGAAAGATATTTGTTGAAACTGTATGAAGAATAAAATTAAAATATTTATGGTGATTCATAGTTATCAGAAAAATATTAATGAAATGAAAAGAAAAAATATAATAAGTCAACTCACCTCACTGCTAACTTCCGCTTCTATTAGACTAGACATATTAAATATAGAATTTTAAACTATTACACAGAAACACCTCTGCACCGAAAGCTCAAAACATTATGATGGCTATGAAAACATTTCTGAGTTTATATACTCTTTCTGAATTTACTTAATGACTTTACTTAATGACTCAACGAATTCATGCGCATGGAACTTCTTGTTTTGATATTTCATATTCTTCTTCTTTTTTATACTTATGTTTATATTTTAGTTATTATTATTTTAATGATATGATAAAAAAGTTATAATAATAGAATATTTATTTATCATTTCCATTAAAAAAAAACACAGTAGATAAACGAAAAAAATATAGAATTTTCACAGAAGGATGAACCTGTACGTAGGTTGTTTCATATAAATGTACCATGGATCATAAAGAACAAAATTGTGTTATAAAAATTTGTTTTCAGCATTAGATCTCATATCAAAATCACCTACAGATGATAGTAAAAACATACTATTTCAAAAATTAAACAATAGGATTATTGAATTAGAGGATTGTAGATGAGGACAGATTCAAATATCTAAATTTCAGGATTATCATGAATAAAACTGCAAGAATCAATGTCAGTAAAAAAGCATGTAAAGAACTATGTACAGGTATCACGTCAAAAAACCACTTATGGGAAATATTTAAAACAATCGCAATATACTTATATGTACACATTATTTTTTACTATGAATTTCGGTCCCAAAAAGTTTCAAAACATGAAATACCTAAAAGGGCGGAAAAGTATTTCGGATCATTTTCATTTTTCAATAATTCCTTGAACGAATTCTTCAATAATTTTTGATTGATCTCAGTTTTTGAAATTTTAATTGTAGTTTAAAAGGTGATCAGTGTATATTTATATCAATTTGCGTATGAACTCATTTTGAATCTTTAGTTAGTTTCGATATAGAAAGATAACACAAGAATGATATTTATATGGTAACTTCCTAAATTATAAAATAAAAATTATATCATTGAATAATATGCTGAAATAATTTGAAAAAAAAATATTTTTTTTATAATTCCTAAAACAAATATATGTACATTTCTCCTCAGTTTAACATTCTTATTGCAATTAAAATTGTTATTGGAGTAAATTCAAAATTTATTTAATTCCTCAAAAGATGATATTTGACAATGAAAAAAAAAATTCGAAAAATAATGAACTTTCCTAGGATCCGTTAATGAATTCCATAGAATAAATATACAAAAGGAAATATTTCTAGCTACCACGAACTTTTAGATGATGATTCGTTAGGTCTTTCCAAGAAAAAAATTTTCACGAACAAATGTCCGAAGTTTTAAATTTAGTATTCAGTATTCATTCTAATGAGGAAATCTTATATTTTGAATTCTATATATATATATATATATATATATATATATATAGAATATTTAAGTATATGAATATATATTATATAGGTACACAAATTACAATATTTTCAAGTATAAATTTTTATCTTTAATTGTTCCGAAGTTTGAATCCACTGAAAGTAAGATAAAGTATTTCAAAAAATTTCAATTTTATAATATTTCTTGAAACTAATTTTAAGATTATTCATTAAATTTTTTGTTTGATGTAATTCAGATGAAGTCACGAGCCACCGTGATTTTATCAATGGGTGTGTTTTCATATTTCATTTTTTTTGAAGCACTCGTGGTATAATTTATAAATACCGTTTTTTGAAATAAGTTGTTAAAAATCATCTAGTATTTTCAGTGTTCAGAATTCATTTTCATAAGAAAATTTTATGTTTCGAATTTTATAACTACATACACCTTGAATATATAGGTAACCAATATTTTTTACTATGACTTTCTATCTTCAATTTTTCCGTAGTTGAATCTTTACAAGTTAGGTAAAGTATATCGAAAAATTTCATTTTCAGTAATTCCTCCAACAAATTTTCAGATATTTTCATTAAACTTCTTGTTTTCTGATAAGGAATGGCAAATTTTCGAAAATATAAAATTTTCTAGAAATTTGTGGAGAAACATTTTAATTTTAATGACCTCACTAGAAAGCAATGCAATAGTCTTTCATTTAGTTCTTCCATAATTTAATGAGGGTAACAGAGTGTAAATAATGTTTTCCGTTATCTATTCAAGTAGTTAATGAGGATTTAATGTTTACCTGAATCTTTCTACTTTGACTTGCGGGACTAGGGCTGACAACCCTCCATCCCCTTCACAAAACAAAATACCAATTCAAAGAAAGTTGCCAATGGGAAGAACATTACGTTTTTAATGGATTTTCGTTTAAATTAACCAAATTATATGAAATAGATTTAGGAACAGCCAACGAAAAAATCCTGAATATGAATTCAAGATTTAGAAAAAGGAATTATCAAGAATTATCGATTCAAAATATAGTGCAAAATCAGTACTTTTTAAATATGATGTGCAGTAATTTCCAACATATCCACCGGGTGTCCCTAGTTATCGTATATAGGCAATATCTAACTTATTTGACAAGATAAAAAAAAAATTAAAAATTAATGATGTATAAAAAATGTTCTTACATTTGACAGCCCTGTGATAGCTACCCTTAATATTTCTTTTCAAATGACACCCCCTGTATATTGTCTGTGGAAATTGCGTGTTATTCTATTTGGAATACAACGATAGCACATACATGGTACTTTTTCATTAATAACAACAAAAACATTTTATGAAGTATGAATTGCAACCAAAATACCTACTATGCACACGAATCCCCGTAATTTTATCAATCGGTTTATTTTCATGTTTTTGCCAAATAAACACGTTTTCGTGGAAAAGAAAAAATTATCGATAAAATTTGAAGCACTCGTGGAATTACCTTTGATAATTTATAAATCACTACCGTTGTCTTGAAATCAATAGTTAGGATTGTTTTTACATAGGAAAATCTTATATTTTGAATTTTATAGGTATTTGTTAAATATTTAGGTATACAATATTTTTTATTGAAAATTTTTATTTTTTCCGATGTTTGAATCTGCTGAAAGTGAGGTGAAGTATTTCGAAAAATTTTAATTTTTAATAATTACGGAAAAAAAATTTCAGAAATTTTAATTCTTTTTTTTTTTTGAGCAATGCGAACTTTCAACAATATAATATTTCCCTCAGAAAAACATTTCAGTTGTAATGTCCAACTTACTTCCCTGTTTAAAAGTGAGATAACAATCTTTATCTTTCAGTTTTCTAAGAATTTTATGCTCGAATAATTACTACAGTTTTGTAAGCAGTTACTGAATAATTCGTCAACGTAAAATTGACTGAATGAATAAAAAAGAATTGATCAGGATGTTTTCAAAGTAAGGAATATATTAATTATATTTTCATGATCAGAAAATCAATACCTAACTACTATCGAACGGCATAAATAAGTTCTCTTCTGATTAAGACGTAATATCCCATAATTAACCATTCAGTTTCTGAAATTTTTTTTCCGTAATCATTAAAAATTAAAATTTTTCGAAATACCTTACCTCACTTTCAGCAGATTCAAACATCGGAAAAAATAAAAATTTTCAATAAAAAATATTGTATACCTAAATATTTATGAAATACCTATAAAATTCAAAATATAAGATTTTCCTATATAGAAAAATTCCTAACTACTGATTTCAAGACAACGGTAGTGATTTATAACTTATCAAAGGTAATTCCACGAGTGCTTCAAATTTCATCGATAATTTTTTTTTTCACGAAAACGTGTTTATTTGGCAAAAACATGAAAATAAACCGATTGATAAAATTACGGATATTCGTGTGCATAGTAGGTATTTTGGTTGCAATTCATACTTCATAAAATGTTTTTGTTGTTATCAATGAAAAAGTACCAAGTATGTGCTATCGTTGTATTCCAAATAGAATAACACGCAATTTTCACTAACAATATACAGGAGGTGCCATTTGAAAAGAAATATTAAGGGTAGCTATCACAGGGCTGTCAATTGTAAGAACATTTTTTATACATCATTGGGAAAGTACTCCGATGTTATCATAACAATTTTTTTATTTTTTTATTATCTTGTCAAATAAGCTAGATATTGCCTTTATAAGATAACTTGGGACACCCGGTAGATATGTTAGGAAATTAGTGCACATCATATTTAAAAAGTACTAATTTTCCATCATATTTTGAATCGAGAATTTTTGATAATTTCTTTTTCTAAATCTTGAATTCATATTCAGGCTTTTTTCGTTGGCTGTTCCTAAATCTATTTCATATAATTTTGTTAATTTAAACGAAAATCCATTAGAGACGTAATATTTTTTCCATTGGCCACTTTCTCTGAATTGATGGTATCTTGTTTTGTGGAGGGGATGGAGGGTTAGCAGCCCTAGTCCCGCTGGTCAAAGTAGGAATGATTCAGGTAAACATTAAATCCTCATTAACTACTTGAATAGATAACGAAAAACATTATTTACACCCTGTTACTCTCAGTGAATTATGAGAGAACTAAATTATGAAGACAATTGTATTGCTTTCTAGTGAGGTCATCATAATTTCAATGTTTCTCCACAAATTCCTAGAAAATTTTATATTTTCGAAAATTTGATATTCCTTATCCGAAAACAAGAAGTTTAATAAAAATATCTGAAGATTTTTTGCAGGAATTACTGAAAATGAAATTTTTCGATATACTTTACCTGACTTGTGCAGATTCAACTACGGAAAAATTGAAGATAGAAATTCATAGTAAAAAATATTGGTTTCCTATATATTCAAGGTCTATGTAGTTATAAAATTCGAAACATAAGATTTTCTTATGAAAATGAATTCTGAACACTGAAAATAAAAAATGATTCCTAACTACTTATTTTAAAAAACGGTATTTATAAATTATACCACGAGTGCTTCAAAAAAAAAATAAAATATGAAAACACACCCATTGATAAAATCACGGTGACTCGTGATTTCATCTAAATTTCATGAAACAAAAAATTTAATGAATAATCTTAAAATTAGTTTCGAGAAATATTATAAAATTAAAATTTTTCGAAATACTTCATCTTACTATTCGGTGGATTCAATCTTCGGAACAATGAAAAATAAAAATTTATAGTTAAAAATATTGTATAATTTGTGTACCTATGTAATATATAATATATATTCAGTATTCATTCTCATGATGAAATCTTATTTCAATAATTTCATATTTTCAATATATATAGAATATTTTGGTATATAAATATATATTATATATTTATATACCAAAATATTCTATATATATTGAAAATATGAAATTATTGAAATAAGATTTCATCATGAGAATGAATACTGAATACTTAATTTAAAACTTCGGAAATTTGTTCGTGAGAATTTTTTTCTTGAAAAGACTTAACGAATCATTATCTAAAATTTCGTGGTAGCTAGAAATATTTCATTTTGTATATTTATTCTATGGGATTCATTAACGATCCTAGGAAAGTTCATTATTTTTCAAAGGTTCACCATTCATTGTCAAATATCATCTTCTGAATATTTGAATAAATTTTTAATTCACTCCTATAACAATTTTATTTGCAATAAAAATGTTAAACTGAAAAGACATATACATATATTTGTTTTAGGAATTATAAAAGAATTTTTTTTTTCAAATCATTTCAGCATATTATTCAATGATATAATTTTTATTTCATAATTTAGAAAGTTACCAAACTAAAAAAAATAATATATATACATATATTTCTTGTGTTATCTTTCTATATTGGAACTAACTAAAGATTCAAAATGAGTTCCTGATTGATTGATTTCAAAAACTGAAATCAATCAAAAATTTTTGAAGAATTCGTTCAAGGAATTAATAAAAAATGAAAATGATCCAGAATACTATTCCGTCCTTTTAGCTATTTCATGTATTGAAACATTTTGGGACCGAAATTCATAGTAAAAAATAATGTGTTCATATACAGTTCATACAGGAATTATTGACATCGAAGTAGGCCATGAACTTCTAGTCGGGGCTTTATTTCTGGTTACAAAAATATCACTAAAAATTGCTATGGTTCATCATAGAAATAACCAGTTTGAATTATTTTCATCATTTTTGTATCCGAAAGATCCTTAATTTTCGAAATTACGAAGGGACGCATACACTCATGATTTAATAAATTGAAATTCAGATTATATAACGTAAAAATATAGTGAAATGCTATCTCATTTCAAGGAAATCCAATGAAGAGATATCTATTCATTTAAGAGTCGCCCATTGAAGATCATTAAAATATGCATATTCCTTTTCACCAAAGGCTCTTCAAAAATTGTTGCATTACTGATGGACACTGGATACCAACCTGCTTGCAAAATTCTTATCAAATAACTCTTATGGATCATTTTAACTGTGGTGTCTAAACTGGTGGAGAAAACAGAAAAAACTGGTTGATAAATTTAAATAGTGTAGCTTAGTGAATGGAAGAGCCATATCATAAGACAGAAATAAAATTCAAAGAATCCATTTAGTATATGAAAAATTTTGACTCACAGTTGTACTGTAACTTTCAAAATTGGAACCAATTTATCAGCCAATGTGTAAATTACTTTCTAAAGTCACTATTTATTGAAACTGTTCATGACATGAATGATTGATTAAGCTTGTATGAAAAATATAGGTACTATTTGTACTCGAGTTTTCTGTTTTTTATTGAAATGCTTTTAAACTAGTTTCTATTGAATTACATAAATTATTTTGTCCATAACAGCTTTAACTCACTCACTAAAAGCATTTTTGCATGAAATTATTTTTAATTGGTGAATTTTAAAATTTGATTGCTTTCTTTTATTATCTTCAAGTGGGTAAGAGGTGAAGAAATTCTTGAAGTTACTCTTCTGAATATATTTTTCGATTAAATACTCAGTGAAAATTCTATAAAGCAATTGGAATTTATTAGATTTTTGGATTACTCATTGAAGAACAAAAAACAGATACAACAATACTTAATTTCAATATAGAATATAAATAAACTATAGATGCAATGCCAAGACTTCGTTAAGCAATCCAATTATAAAATAATTCTTCATAGATTTATATAATCCTCATGATCACCACTGTCAAAACAAAACATCCAGGTAAAAATCCAAATGTCCAGCATTCAAAATAGTAATCCTTCCACTTTTACCCTTGAATATACTTGAAAAACTTTTTGTTTTCTTTCTAGAGTCCACTGTTGAATAATGCTGCCATTTTCAAAAAACCAAGTTTCCTCCAGATAAATGAATTTCACATTTTGTTGCAAATATTCTCTGTATTCACCATAAAATCGTACTCAACTTATTATATTTTTCTGTTCATCAATAAGAACTTTCCTTTTATTAACTGTTTTGAACTTTTACCAATTAAGTTTATGTAATGTTGACGTTGATTGATTAAAATCCAGATGCTTTTTGGTCAAATTTTATCCATATATTGGTTGCTTTTGGTAACAATCAAATCATTCAATGATTCTTTGAAGGTGAAATCGTATTGCACAGGTTTTCTTCCACTAATAATCCAGGTTGTAATGACTTGCCTTCTTCTTTTTTCAAACAGTACTGTGAGAAATACTCAAATAAACTAAACAATGTGTGTTTGAAATTGATACAACTTTTAATTTTCAAAATTTCTTCGATCAAAACCAATAACACAAACAAACTGGAAACTGAAATCTATCCCCTGTCAATGACATTTCCAATGCCAACCCGAAATCTGCAATTCAAAATGTTACTGATTAAGTACCAACTTAATTTCGATTTTCCAAAGCCACCCGGGATGTCAATAATTCCTGAATGGACTGTAAGTTGTTACATATTGTATCATAGCAACGGCAGTTGCGCATATGTGATATGTGCCGATGTGCAGTTTAGTTGTAACAGAGTTCAGTTGAATAATAAACGGATATAAGATAATGTGTATTAAGTTTCATTCCAAATTGAATGACCCAATTTATATCAAGTTATATAAATATTTCAATTAAATATCGACAGATATTCAACAAGTGGCGACGAGGATATTGGAAATTGAAATTTACCGAGATTCTCGATAAATTAATCAAGAATGTCGACTTCAGATCAGCCATCGGAACATGTGGTCAGTCATTCACGTGAATTCGATGTTAATTCAAATGACTGTACAATTTTTCGTCCTCGATTGACGAATTATTTCGAGGCGAATAATATCAAAGATGTCTCTAGAAGAAGGGCTATATTTTTAAACTGCCTGTCGGAGGATTCCTATAGATTGATATTCAACCTATGTATCCCAAAGACGCCGGAAAAACTAGGTTATGAAGAACTAGTGAAGCTATTTGATGGACATTTCGGCGGGCAGAGAAGTATATTCGGTGAAAGAAGAAAATTTTATGAAGCACAAAGTGAACCCCATGAAACTATCAAAGATTGGGCAGCGAGAGTCAGATCTTTGGCCGTCCATTGTGATTTTGGAGAAGAACTTCAAATTTGTCTTCGTGATCGTTTCATAATGGGTCTAGCTAGTGGACAAATAAGGGATCGTGTGTTTGAATCAGACAATTTGTTGACATTCGCTGAAGCAGTCAAGATAGCGGAAAGCAGAGAAGCGGCATTAGGAAAATCCGGAAAATCACCGCCATTTTCGCTCAAGAAAGAAGCCCAGGACTTGTTTCAAGTACGCAGCCGTAGTCAGGTGAAACCAGCGAATCAGAAAGAAGCTTTATTTTACTCCAAATTAAGTACCTATTTGTGTTATCCGCGCTGACAGCAAAAATATTTTATATGGAAATATTAAGGTTCTCTCAGGATTCAATACGAAATGAAGTGATTGTTTAAGTTGATTTATTTGGCCATGTCTCTAATTTTACTAATTATATTTTTAATCCTTCAGTTCTTGAAAAATAATGTTTGAGCAACGGAAACAGATTTTAAGCTTTATGATTCCTGGAATCCGTTGAGATTCCATGAAATTTTTTCCTTACCTACTCTATATAAGGAAATATGAATCTCATAACGGACAAATTACTGACCGGGACAATTTAATAACTGACCGGGTCACAGGGACACAATGGTCCAAACCTAGTTAACCCCAATTCGGTATAAAAATCTGTCATCTTCCACTATGGTCGCTCCACGACTAATACATTCATTAAATCTCTAACATAAGGTATCTAAATATCTGACGTGAATATTTTCACCACGAATCGTTTTTCAAGTATTCTTGAACCACAGCTGTGATCTACTAGCCATGTCAACCTAGCTAGTAGCTTTACTCTATATTATCATGCATGAGGAAGGGTTAGCAAACTCGTATAATAAAGGAATAGAAGTATCATAGCTCAAAATGGGTGTTGAAAATTATGTACCATAAGCCCATTACCTACCCAAAAAAAATCTATACGAGTTGTCGAACATATTCAATGTGCATCAACTATACGCCGTGCACTTCTTATGTTTAGTATATCCAAAGTCACTTGAACTAGTCCATAAAAACGGTTGGCCATAGATGTCCTTTCGAAGTGGATACCGCGATCCGCTAAATATCGGGGTTTATTTGAAAGTATCGTTATGGCCCCAAAGGAATTTCTGGAAACTTGGTCAAACCTTATACAATCGAAATATTCATGTTCCTCCAAGTGACTTTGGATATACTATATCAACTTAGCTACATGTACCTACAAAAACAGGACAAGATATGAAATCTCCAACATCCCTTTATTTATGCCAAGGAAAACTAATGGTTTGAAATCACTTACCTAACTGGAATCTTTACTCTATAATACAATTCAAAAGAACATCAAGAAAAGGAAGCCTTCATCATTCTGGTATACGTTCACAAACATAAACAAATGTGTGAAAATTAATCGAATCAAACATTGTAATTTTTGTTAGTTTTTTCTTCTTTATATTTATGTACACGCAATTCTTTTACAATTATTTTATATGCTTATTTTTGATACCTCATACTGTATATATTAATTGTTTGAAACATTATATGGTAATTTTTCTTTTGGGACAAATAAATATTATTATTATCATTAAAAAAACATCCCCGACTTTAACCCAAACGCGTAGGATAGAAAAATCTCCTCGGCGTCGGCTTCTCACTCCCCGCTAAGAGGAATATTCACTCAATCCCAGATATTTGAAATATCAGAAGGGTAGAGCTCGGTCGTGTCCGGTCCTTGGGGTCTCCCTGGTTCTCCTCGAACTTCTGGTCCTCTTACACGCGATCTAGCCGATCCTTGGATCTTTCCGTCGCCTCCTAGTCATTGCAGTACCTAAATAAAGAACAGCTTTTTGCATTATATTACAAATATACTCACTAAGTCCAAATTGCTTGATATTTCTCTTGAGATTTTTAGGTACTATTTTAGTTGTTGAGATGATAATTGGAATAGTCCTTGTTGATATCACTTCCCACTGCCGCTTTATCTGAAATTCGAGGTCCCTATATTTTGAAATTTTTTCGACCTCGTTTTGACGCATGATGTTGTTGTTATTTGGTATTGTTACGTCGATGAGTATTGCTGTCTTTTGATGTTTATCAACTAGTAGTATATCTGGTCTGTTGTGAGGGGTTGTTTTATCAGTCAAAACTGTACGATCCCAATATAGTTCTTAGCGTTCGTTTTCCAGGATGGTCTCCGGTTGGTACTTGAAGTATGGAACTTTTTCAGAATGAATTAGTTTTAATATTGTTGCCAATTCTTGGTGTAGTATTTTTCCTACTGCATCGAGTCTCTCTTTATATTCATTTCCTGCAGACATTTGACATCCTCCCGTGATATGTTGGATTGTCTCATTCGTTGGACACCCATATCGGCATGTATAATAATCAGTAATAGTTCGATCCTTAATGATATGCTTTCAGTAATTCCTCGTTGAGATCACTTGCTCTTGGATGGCTAAAAGAAAACCTTCCGTTTCGGGATACATCACACCTGATGTGAGCGAATAATTCGACGCTTCAATGTCGACATGATTCTGGTTCGCCTCGTTGAAATGTCTTCTATGCAGGGGCTTCTCTCTCCTTCTTTGCAGTTTTTCTTGGTTTGTTTGGTGGTTGTATGAAAAGTGCTCTTTGTGAAGTTGAAAAGGTGTTGATTCGTCTGCTTTACACAGTATTTTGTAGATGTCTGATCTACTTGCTTGATCTCTTAGAGATAACGGATGTTAACGATATATTCATTCTTATCTTTAGCCTTCATATTCCTCTATAATATCAACTCAAATTTATTCTCGAGCGCCCATTCGGAAATTATAAAAATCACAAAAATATCTTTGGCCGGCATGAAATTCTTCAATTCCATTCTAGAATTGGGCCCTAGATGTAGCATATGTGAACAAAAAATTGATCCTTGCTAGATCTTTCATTTCTCCATGAGATGAACCTAATTTCATTACGTTCTCGCTTCCAGAAATTAAATCAAAAAAACGAAAATGTGTTTGACTGTGGTGGAAGGAATAATGGAGTTGGCCCGCCGGGAGTTAACTTTACCAGGGTCTACTCAACGAGTTTTAACAAGTACAGATCATCCAAAATTAATTTCTCAGGACCGCCATCAACTCGCCCTGGTTTGTTCACAAAAGCCAACTTTATAGAAAGATGAACATATCACCTTTGAAGATTTTTTCTTCATGAAATCGAAGTCATAACTCTTGTGAATACGGAAAAGCAGCCTAACCGCTTAGTCAGGGAATCCATCGACAACAACGAATCTTCCACCAGAAATAAGCGTCCAAAGCTCCAAATCAAATCCTTCGATGAATGACAGTGAATGTACCTACAACTAATTTAAAAACTAGCTTATAAGCATTATTTTATTCTCAAAAGAAGGCATAGTATTTTAATTTATATAGAAAGGTGGTCACATAAACAAATTCTGAGATTATAAAACCGTTTTGCAGGAGGCCCCAAGCCTATCATAAAAAATGTTTTTCATTCAAAAGCTAGGATGAAAATTTTTCAGTTTGGTTCGAAATTTTCATCAGTAATTTAGTGATTTCTAACTTTTTTCGGCAGAAAACTCGCAAATTACAGTAATTAGGGAAAATAAGATCAATCCTTCAATCTCTAGAACAAAACAATATAGTGATGGTCAAATTTATAAAATGATTAATTTTTTCACTAAGAGTTCTACTTCATTATATTGTAAGTTACAAATATTCTTTCAGTAAACATGCATTTTCTGAATTGATTACTCATGCCGCTATTTTTTGCTTTTGTTCAATCCAATAATGAATAAAACAACACGAGAGATAAATTACAGGCTATGAATTATTCATCATTAGGAAAGTTTGGAAAATTCCTACATACCTAATTGGAGTAAGTAATAACCTAAAAACTTTTCAAATGATCTTATCGGACAAGGCATAGGTATATGTGTTAGAATTTACGAAATGAAATATCGATCCTTCGTCCCGACGAAACTCTGAATTTCCCACGCTTACTTTCACTTACATAATGTCTTTCCTTTTGATTTCAATGGTAATTACTGAGCTCATTGTTTCTTGTTACCTTCATTCAATTGAAGTAGTGCACAACGACAGAAAAAAATTGTTATTGCTGAGGTTGAAAGAAGCAGCTGAAACTGACACCAGTATTATTTTCAAATTTTGTGTCTTCGTGGATATAGAGGAAATGCAGATTTCTCCAAAGGAACAAAAAATACTCAATCCTTTGTCCATTGTCCAGGCCATGTTGTTGAAACCATGAATAATATAACGGTATACCCCACTTACTTTTTTTTCGTACTCAATTCTTTTGAAGATGTTCACCAGAAAGTGGGTTTCATATCAAGTTTATCTTTTTTTAATACAAGGATACCATCGTTTTTCATATTGAACTTCGATGTAGAAATAGTCGACGTTCAAAATTTCATGAAACAAGTATGGAAAAAATATTCGTTGCTGTGTTTAGGTGTGTTCTTTTACAAGCCAGATGTTCAATTGAGTACATATCAACCTTTTAAAAGAATTGTAGTAAATCTAACTGATATAGAGGAATTCAAAGATTATTTCATGAGTCATGAATATGCTAACCTTAACGGAAAAGTATTCGACTTGGCAGTTTTTAACAATCCTCCAAGAAATATAAAGAAGGGAAGTAAGTTGTCTGGAGAAGATCCAAAATTTTGGATAGACCTAATCCATAGTTTGAACGCATCGTGGAACTTGATTCAGATTAAAAATTTCAGTTATGAGGATGCCATTCACGTCGTTGGAGATGGAGAAGCTGATTTTTGTCCATATCGATATTTTCCTACCGAAAATTATCCGAACATCGAATATTTGACTCCATTTGCTATTGATTATTTAGTAGAAATTGTTCCAAATTCCCAGAAACTTCCTCAGTACTCAAGAGTTCTGAATGATTCGAATCCAACTTTCTGGGTTCTAACTTTAGCATCTTTCATTTTACCATCACTTGTTATATCAATTGCAGGTAAATTTTTTAATAAGCAAACTGAGCAAGTCACTTTATGTGTATTTGGTATTTGTTTGAACCAACCTGTTAAAAGACTTGCATCATATCAAGTGATTCAAATATTTTTGATGAATTTGTGGCAATTCAGTTGCTTGATCATTTCAGCAACGTTCCAAGCTTCATTGCTAGATTCTCTTCTCATTTCTAAGTATGATCTACAAATAGATAAAATATAAGATCTCATTAAATCCAACCTTACTACTTATGTTCCTTCAGATATGAAGGGTCTTGTGAAAAGTGCCATCCCACGGTTAGCTAATCAACTTGTATCTGCTTCTGATGAAGAAATGAGTGAAATATTGATGAGTTTCCGGAATAATTGTGCTGTTATATTGCCTTATCAACAAGCTCACACGATGGTTAATATGTTTAGAGGAGTACGCAAATCACATATAATGAAACAAAACCTTGTACCTGGATTTTCCACATATTTTTTCAAAAAAAACTCGCCCTACATAAGTATTTTCCACGAAATGATTGCGAGACACCTTCAATATGGTATAACATCATTTTCTTTCGAATATTGGAGGAATGAGATAAATAAAAAAGAAACGTCCGAAAATCTTTCATTTAGTCATCTGAGAGTAATATTTATCGCCATTTCATTAGGTTGGATTCTATCATTATTTTTATTCATATTAGAAAAAAGTATTGATTCCATTTGTACAGTATGAAGTTCCAATGTGAGAAAGAGTTGAATTATTTCGCAAATGATTGATATCCATCTCTTCAGGAAAGAATAGATATCTCCACTACGATAATGCGTAATATTCAATTTTAACCACCCAAAAAAGTTTGTTAAGTTTCTGTTTTTTAAAACCCAATCCAGAAAGCTATATAGGTCATAGTTTGAAACATTCTTGAAGGAACATTTGTACTAATATTCTACCAGATTCATGCGAAAGCATCAGCAACGGAGCTGTAGAAATCAAATACTATTGCTGAAGGGTACCTGAGAAACACCAAAAAACAAAATGAAAATGTTTCAATTAAAATTCTTCGACCGTTCGCACCTTGAGTTCCACTCTGTTTTTCATGCGTAATAATATAATCAGTATATTTTCATTTGAAGTTTTTATGTTGAAATAAAAGATGTATCCATATATGTATAGCTATAATAATATTATGCATTTGAATGTGTGTTTATTTTGTTTATTACCTATTTACCACAAGCTGATTGACATGAAATTCTGCACAAAGATCATTTATAATTAAAAAATTTACATGACAGGGGAGAGTAGGTGGTTGATCATTCAAAAATTATTTCCTATATGAGAATTATATAAATATATGCTCCATCTGATCCGCCGAGTAATCTCCAGTTCGTAGGTATGAGGCTTGGTTCAAGCCGAAGGTGGACATTTCGAACAATTTCTATTGTTTATTGTTGGGGAAGATTGATGTGAGGTCAAAAGTTGAAAAATGAAACTCCAACAAGAAAATATTTTTTCAAATTTTAGTAACTTTTGAACGAAAAAGGATCAGAAGTATCTTCATGAAAAAAAAAAGTCAGAATGAGTGCAGCTATCATTAATTTGTCATAGATCTTGTAGAACAAGCTCATGGAACTTATTCCATAAAATCCCAAAAATATTGAAGCCTCATAATCTAGAACTAATTCACGAACCTAAAAATCAAATAAAGGTAATTTTTGGCGAATTGAGAGCGTCAACTCCAAAGTCCAAGAAGTCTCAATCAGTTTACAACATTCCGCGCAAAGTCTGTGAGAAACAATATACCGGACAAACATAACAAAAATTACACAATAGACTGAAAGATCACAAAATTTCATTAAAATACAAAACGGCGCATAAAAATCATGAAAAAACAGAGAAAATTAATTCGACTACGAAGAGACAAAATACGGATAATAGAACCTAACAGACTGTCTTGGTAGTACAGTGGACTGAAAAGTCGACTTTTGTGCCGAAAGTACCGGGTTCGAATCCTGGCTAGGTCATGGATGTTGTACATGTCTGGTGATGGTAAGGTTAGAGGCTAATGGTCGTAGCAGTCGATGACTTCAATAAAATTGAAAAAAAATAGAATCATTTTTCCTATTTGCCAGTTACAAGTCCTTTCTTCAGAGCAGAATATTCAAATTCACAAATCGTCAAAAGTCTTGCCAAACTTTTCCTCCCTATCCACTCTCAACTTGTTGAAAGTAACAAGACAATTTTTTGTGTGTGGAATGGTATTACTCAGATGAAAACAATAAATTAGAAAAAATGCTTTTTGTACGGTGGAATACAGGTATATTCGAAGTTAATCAGTGTTCAGCTAGTAACGAAAGTTTTAGTTTTGAGAAAATCCGTGGAAAATGCCAGGACATTTCTCAGTTAAACCGGGCACGAGTAGTAGACCTACATCAAAAAGCTTTGTTGAACCACCAGATTGCGCAACGTATGGATATTCCACGGACTCCAGTATGGCGCATAGTATTTTTCCTGATTATTATTCATTTTTATGAAAAAACTAGCAAACCCGGCGAACTCCGTTTCGACAACAGATGGCTTCGTTTTATATGTAACATTTCGTTTGGTTATTAAAAGATGAAGAAGATGAAGATCCTTCAGTGTGAAGTTAAGTGCTTCAAGTGATTTCCTAAGTGTCATTGTGCACTCATCCCAAACAATGAGCTTGCATTGCATCAACAATTTTCCCATTGCACTGGATCGGGAAATATTGCATGTTGGAGTATCAATTGTGTTTAAATTGAGTGGCAACTCAAGCGCAGAATGTGCAGTACGACCGCCATCTAGAAGAGTCGCCGCAATTCCAGATGATGCTAACGCCAAAGCTATGTCACATCTTGATCGAATAGTGGCCAAAATCAATGAAATGACAAATGTTTTCCCTGTTCCTCCAGGTGCGTCCAGGAAGAATAGATCACCAGTATTATTTTCCACCGCTTGCATTAATGTTTCGTACACTTGTTTTTGCTGTTCATTCAGCAACGGCACATTATTTCGAACGAATTCCTGCAAACATTGTATTGCAGCTCTCGGTTAAATTCTTGGTTGAATGCATCGTGCATCGATCGATTTGGCGCAATCATTCCTACTCCAATCAGTAGCTTGTTTGCAATAATCAAGCATTGATCCTCAATCAGAATCAATCCTGCATTGTGGATTTCATCGGTTATTTGGATGTCAGGATTATTCGTTTGAATGCGCAAGCGATGCAAGATATCTTCACATATGTCGTCTTTGTATTTGTTCCATAACTGAATTGGTTGTGAAGGAAAGCATGTGGTGATGATAATTGCGAACAGCGTTCGTATTTGGTACGCATTCGATGAAACAACTGAATCCGCAAGTGTTAAATCCCAATGAGAATCGTTCTCCAGCCAACCCAATAGTGGACATGCTTCTCGATATGATTTTATTGCTTGGTTATCATCCATTGTTATTTAATAAATAAGAAAATATTGGGAATATTGGACACAATTTTATTCTATTGTTTAATTTGTAACAACGCAGACGTTTCGAAACAGTTCGTTTCTTTTTCAAGGCTAGTTACGACAAACAATATTGTACGCTTATTAAAATCATTAAGATAATTCTCAAGGAATCGAAATTCTTTCACACTGCAGATAATGTTTGGCATTGGTGGCCATTCACAGTTTTCAAATGCGCAAATGATTTTGGTCCACGTACATTTACCAACAGCAGTCGCAAATAAACCAAGGTTTATAGCAAAGAAAATTCAGGAAAAATTTCAACAGAAGAGCGGGAAAATCATTTTTCACATACAGCGCCATCTCTTGATTTGCATGTACTACAAACCAATATTTTAAGTAGATGGCGCCGGTGCGTGATACATTGTTTGACAGCTACTCATATGTATGTGAAAATGATTTTCCCGCTTTTCTGTTGAAATTTTTCCTGAATTTTCTTTGCTTCAAACCTCACGGAGCCCGAGACCTTTCCAACGAATGCAAAACCGTGGAAATCGGTTCGTGCGTTCTGGAGTAATAAATAAAAAATAAATAAATAAATAATCATCTTTATTCCCTATCATCTTCACATATCTAAAAAATGAAATGGAATAGTGTCAAAACAACAAAATTATATTCTGTTCACAAATTAGAAATATATTCATCCAAAGAGTATGGCTCCAAGTCAAGGAGATATCCGAATAAGCTCTTCTTAAATATAGTTATATTTGACATTGCTTTCATCTTCCTTGGAAGAGAATTATATAATTTCAAACATCTATATTCTGCCTGCTTATTTTGAATGCTGGATATTTGGATTTTTACCTGGATGTTTTGTTTTGACAGTGATTATCATGAGGATTATAAAAATATATGAAGGGAGAATTATTTTATAATTGGGTTGCTAAATTAATACCTTTTCAGCAGATAATTGGAATAATATGTTCACAGCTCAAATGATGAATTTCAAAAATTCATGGAGCATGACCGTTATATTATATTAAGCTATATGAAAAAGATCTGTAAATAAAGCTTGGCATTGCATCTATATTTTATTTTTATTTTATTTTGAAATTAAGTATTGTTATATGTTTTTTTTTCTTGAATGAGTAATCCAAAAATCTAATAAATTCGACTTGTTTTATAGAATTTTTACTGAGTGTTTAATCGAATAATATATTCAGAAGAGTGAATTTAAGAATTTCTCCACCTCTTAACCATTTAAAGATAATAACAGAACGCAATGAAATTTTAAAATTCACAAATTAAAAATAATTTCATGCAAAAATGCTTTTAGTGGGTGAGTCAAAGCTGTTACAAATAGTATCTATATTTTTCATACAAGTTTAATCAATCATTCATGTCATGAACATTTGCAATAGTGACTTTAGAATAGTTATTTATAATACAAGTGCAGAAGGCATTGATATTCTTCCACGAGTTCAAAATTCAAAAACGAGCCACGAAGTGGCAAGTTTTGGAATGAACGAGTGGTAGAATGAGACTTCTGAACGAGTATTATACATTATTTTCTCTAATTCATTGCATTTTCATTGAAATTAATGAAATATTTCCATAAATATAATTTAGTGATTTTAGCATTGAAAAATGTTGGTTGGCAGAACTGATTTCTTCAAGTCAAATTGATGAATTGACAGATAAAGCCGTGGCGGAAGTACCAACATAAAATAATAAAATATAACCATGAAAACTGTGCGTTTCTGATATATTCCCGCACGATTTTGTTCTACAAGATGTGGAAGAATGAACGGAATAACCACAGAATTAGAGAAACTAATTTACACATCGGCTGATAAATTGGTTCCAATTTTGAAAGTTACAGTACGACTGTGATGTCAAAATTCTTCATATACTGAATGAATTCTTTAAATTCTATTTCTGTCTTATTATGATATAGCTCTTCCATTCACTAAGCTACACTATTTAAATTTATCAACCAGTTTTTTCTATTTTCTTCACCAGTTTAGACACCACAGTTAAAATGATCCATAAGAATTATATGGTGAGAATTATGCAAGCAGGTTGGTATCCAGTATCCATCAAGAATGCAACAATTTTTGAAGAGCCTCTGGTGAAAAGGAATATGCATATTTTAATGATCTTTCATGGGTGACTCTCAAATGAATAGATATCTATTCATTGGATTTCCTTGAAATGATACAGCATTTCACTATATTTTCACGTTATATAATCTGAATTCCAATTTATGAAATCATGACTGTATGCGTCCCTTCGTAATAATCGTAATTTCGAAAATTCAGGATCTTTCGGATAGAAAAATGATGAAAATAATTTAAACTGGTTATTTCTATGATGAACCATAGCAATTTTTAGTGATATTTTTGTAACCAGAAATAAAGCCGCGACTAGACGTTCATGACCTACTTCGATGTCAATAATTCCTGAATGGACTGTAGAATGGCACTGACGTGAAGTCAGGGATCTTTGCGCATTTGTGGCTAGTTGTACCGTTTGCCTAAACATTGATTAAAAATTGAAACTTTGACTACTTTCTAATTTCTCTTACACAATCTTTCAAAGGACGTTTTACATGGCATAATCACTTTTTACACTGAACAGGCAAATTTAGAGGTTTATGTTCCCGATTAGTTTTGAGTAGGGATGGATCTGCGCATCTCAAAACGTGTATGATTAATAAAAATAACCATATACATTATTTTTCTATGGACATAACCTGATCGTGTCATATTATGTGTTTGTGTTTGATTTTGTTAGAAAATTCAAAATATTCAGATTCATATCATGAGTTATCATTTAATGATTATTTATAATAATAATAATAATATGCCAAAACTTTGGTCAAAACTGAACGGCTTATGAGTTAATGGGATTTTTATGAAAAAGAGTGGTAACGACTAGGAATTACAATTTTTTAATATTTCAGCAGATTATTTTTTTTCGAAAAAACTGTCTCAATTCTTGATCAAATGGACAAATTATGGTCCCGAGGTGTTTCTTGTAATGGATATTGAAATGACCGAGAAATTGAGCGATAAAATACGTCCGAAGCCAGCGCCCAAGAAGAAGAGGGTTAGATTTATGACAGTTTCGAATGTTGTTCGGTGTTGTTCTTTCGAAAAGAAATCTGAAATGGTTGATTTTTTCTATGAACAAAGACTGGAAGTGATCTTCATAATTCTGTGTCGAATGTCAATGGTAAATGTCAATTGCCATGAACATAGAATAGCAATGACGTGAAGTCGGCGAGCTTTGCGCATTTGCACCTCTTGAAAATGGTTACAATTGATACAATTGCACAACAATATCAACCTAATACAGGGTGATTCACTGCGATAACCCATTAGACGTTTATGGAAAAATAACCCCAATTTCGTGCTGAAAATTCGAAAGTTGGGGTTTCAGAGTTTGATCTTTTAGAAATTGATTCCTCGAATATCCCTTGGTGAAACATAATTTCAATATTAAAAAAAGGAACTGAATGAAACACTTGACTATAAGTTTCACAATTTTGAAACGTATAATAATAAATAATGTTTTTTTTAATATAGAATGATCTTTTTCTCTAAAATATTTTTAGATCTCTACAAATTTTGGATGGGTATACTGGAAACAGACAATTAATTTCCTATTTCAAATGGTACATCCAGAATATTATTGCATCATTAGGTAAAGCTCATTTGATGACAATTTCATTAATATGCTATAACTGTTAAAACTGGACGGCTCATGAGTTAATGTGATTTTTATGAAAGAATATGTGAAATGAGGACTCATTTTTTTTTAATATTCCTTTAAATTGCTTTTTCAATTTTTGATCCTGCCAGAATGTAGTATGATAAGACTGTTTGCGGTTTAGACCGAAAACGTAGACTGGGGGAAATCCATATTTTTTTATTAATAAAGCACTTATTTGGAAGTTATTCATTCACAACTGATACAGCAGATTTATATTTGATATATTCATTAATAGTTAAATTATGCATTCAAAAATGTTTATTAATACAGAATGAAATATTTGTTTACCAGGTATGTTCAATATATTTCGGTGATAAATAATTTATATCAACTTACTTTATCTTCACAAATAACAAATTCTTTATCAAAAAATTTTCAACTGGTAGTTAACGAACATTTGCTATTTATGAATGAACTCTTACAAAAGACTTCTATAATGTACCTATAAATATGGGATTAATTAATAATTAACAAACTAACATAATTCTAGCGATCCAATCTGTGAAAAAGTTTAAGGGTATATCCCTCAAAGAGAAGCGCATCTCCTTGAAGGAAATGGCCTTGAACTTTTCCTTCAAAGCACCGGGACGAGGACAATAAAAATTAACGGAATGCGCCTCAATTAACATAACGTTCAAAAATGCTGACCGTTTCAAAGATATTGAGTTTTTCGAAATTTTTTGAAAGGACACCTTATAAATGAATATTTTTCATTTACTTCAAAATATAATTTATTTTGTGTCTATTTTATAATTGTAATCTAATCATATATAGGGTGTCCCATTTAAAAAACCTCAACTTTTTCTCTTTATCTCTTGAAAGAAAATTAATTTCTAATTGAATGGGACCACCCTATATATGACTGGATTACAATTATACCATTAACACAAAATGAATTAAATCTCGAAATATATGAAAAATAGGCAATATCTAGCTTATTCGAAAAGATAATAAAAAAAATTGATGTGAATAACATCAAAGTACCTTCCGAATGATGTATAAAAAGGTTTCTACATTTAACAGCCTTGTGGTAGCTACCCCTCACTTTTTATTTTCTCAAATGACACCCCCTTTATATTGTTAGTGAAAATTGCGTGTCTATTTGGAATACAACATTACAACGACAGCACATACTTTGTATTTTTTTAGTGATAACAACAAAAACAATAATATTTTGTGACGTCTTTTACGTTATAAAAATGAAATGCTTTCACCCATGTTTGTAAAAACTTCAAATATGGGAAGTAGATGAATTTTTTGTTTCAAGGAACCGAATAATAATATGAATATCAAAAAATTGACAAATTCGTGTCTGTTCCCACACAATAATCAATATATATGATATTGGTTAATTTCTGTCTTGGAATGAAATTTCAATTCTAAAAAAGGAAAAACTAATAACCAATCAAAAGAATATTCAAAATGACTAAAACTGTACTTATTGAGTAAACGGTTAACAAATTGAGTAACTAAATTAACATTAAATTAGACTCAACGAACTTTGATGAGATGATAAATAATTTGGAACACTTGCTTTAAATAATAACCAATAATCCATAACATTGTGTTCAAAATTATGAAGAATGACATAAGCAATAGAGGAAAAATAATCATTTGCAGTTGTTAATATACAAAAATTTATTTCAATTTATTCCAAATATTGTATAAAGAATTGAATAGACTTGACCAATCCTTATTCAGAAGCAAATTCTAGAGGTTTTAGGCATGTACATTAGTAAATGGTGGAACATCCAAAATGTTACCAAATCGAGGCCTATGCCATTGAATAGATGGTATCCCAGACAATCGAAACTATTAGCGTACACCAGATGAAGATTATAAGCACAGACCTTTAACTGTAGTAAGAGAGAAATTCAATATATTCTGAGTTCTCATGTCTAATATCCAGGATAATTAAATTTAAAGAAATCCAATCTGACCTTGGACAGAACTTTTTTTTGAGTAATTGAAAGCATTATTCAACTAAGTTTTGATTTTCAAGTGAGTTAGAGGACCAATAGAAAAAAGAAATTTTATAGTAATCAGAGACGAGAATTCTCCAAAAAAATTGTTCTGACCCAGGAAAAGGAATAATAGGTTATAAAACGGAAATTAATGAGTGTTTTGTTTTGGGTCATTATAGATATAGGTTGATTCAGAGTTCATGACTGGTATGATTTTTGTGAAACAAAAAAAAATTACATGATTCGAGTGCATGAGTTACGATCTTCCAAAATATCCTCATTTATCTAGGTTACAGAAGTAGGAGAACGTAGCGCCGCTGAACACAGGGGAAAATTATAAAGTTTGGTCAAGTTTTTTTTTATTACATTGAGCGAAATTCACCTGATTTCAAGAGCAAAGAAAAAGGAATAAAGAGTCCAAAGTCCTGAAATAGCTAATACTGTTTATGGTTTATTGGAATTTTCACGAAGACGATCTTTTTTTCCTTCTGAGATCGTAGTTCTTGCAAAAATTTAATTTAAGTTTTAGGAAAAGAAATTTCTTCAAAAAAAACAAACAAAATTTTACATTTATACAAAGTCCGTTTATTAAAATATAATATTTATTTTTTATATACATATATATATATATAACATTGTATAGTCAATTTATCATATTCTCCCGAAATTCAATACATAGTATTACTTATGAAACAACAGAAAAATATTACAATGTTCAGCATCCTTAAAACTAATCTGTACAAATTATCAACTATATCAATGAATTTTTACACTTCAAACCGTATCACTTCTTCGATAAAATAATAGATAAGGAACTCTATCTCCTTGACGTTTAAGAACATCTTCTTCCGTAACTCTGTTTATTTTAGAGTCATCAAACCTCAACCATGTATTATACCCCGAATGGAAAGTATCTGCTATATAATGCCCATAGCTGGCCTCCTTTCCTACATGGTATACTACGGAAATCAATTTGTATTGTCTCTCCGCTGAAGTATTCGTCCTTCCAGATAATATTTTAGAATCAATCTGCAGATTGATGGGAAATTCTATAGTCTTCATTATTTTAGTGCAGCCATTCATTCTGTATTCGAAGCATTTCAAATGTAATACTAAAACTACAGGCAACTTCTCTATCATCACTTGCTGCCATGCTTCAACCGTTTCTTTCGTTTTCGATGATGTCAGACCCTCTAGTTTGTTCTTGGTTGTAAGGCCTTCTAATGCTTCAGCTATGTTATTTGCTTTCTTAATATTTAATGGCAATGTTAGGAATGGTTCAATATTTTCTGAAGTTTCGTCTCCGGTTTTATGGATTCTTGAACAGAGAAGTCCTCCGAATATATCACTAATCGGTGTCTTGTCCATTTGTATTTCTCTTGTTACATTCTCTTTGTTCTTAGGACCCATAACGTTCCAATCATCCACATCTATTTTCACTTCTTTTTTAGCTGCTTGAATATTTTCGTCATGGCTAATCAATTTCATTATTTCCATCATTTCATCATTGAGCCCATTCAACAGAAGGCCTAAGAATTCCTCGGCATCTTCTTGTCGGCCTTCAACAAGGAAAGAATCGCTACGTGTTCCGTTTAGCATCGTATAAAACGATGAGGCCTCAAACGAATTGCCATTATCTATATTGACGAAAGTTTGCTTCTTGTTCTTCTTTTTTGAACATGACTTGCGTCTAACATTGGGCAGATTATCGAAGTTATTCATAAATTTACACCTGGAATAATTGAATAATTAAAATACATATATAAAATTGTTATTCAATCAAAGTTGCAAATTATATTAAGTTATACTTACATATTTTCAATCATTGTTATTGATTTCAGTGCATTATTGTGAGTGAAGTTCTCTGATAGCCGTTTGAGAAGGTTACAAAGTGGTGGGCAAGCAAGTAAGGCTTGTAATATTGAGTTTATATAACAAAAGTTACTTTTGTTTCGTAAACCCCTGGGTTTAAAACTGGTTTGGGTCCCATCAATTTTATAGTTCTTGAGAAATTCTGAAAATTAAAAAATATTACTAACCATGATAGAAACTTGAATTTTTACTGATATTTGTAGGTGAAAACCAAAGCATTCCACTTTTCATCAAGTAAAATGGGTTCAACTAAGTAAAATAATTATCTACTGTAGTTGTAAGCAAATTGTTAGTTGAAAGTAAGATAAATATAGAAAAAAGATATTCTTTTGAACTCACCTCCTAACATATGAGTGGCTGAATCTATTTTTGTGACTACTTCTGTATGTTTTAAAGATGTTACATGTGAATCATTAATTTTATTGTCTATTTTCTCATTCGATATTGTTTTAACATCTTTATCAAATAGACTAGCCCATGATTTTTTCCATACATTTACTGTGGGTTCCTCAATTTTAGATTCATTTTTATTCGAGATGCTACTTCCAATTTTTCCAATTGTCTCATTGGAAATTGTATCATTTTTAATTATTTCTGTATTATCTCTTGCAATAATTTCAACTGTTTTTACAGCTGAACTAGGGGGAGTTGAAGGTTTCGAATGTTTTCCTGTCATCTCATTCTGGATAATAGGTTTTGTAATTGATAATCCATTGTAATTGATTACAGATTTTCTACACTCATTTTCTGAAAAAGTTGTAATTAGTTGATTCATTATTATATTACATATTCATATTGACCATGAATAATTCTTTTAAGATCTCTATACTTACTTGCAGAAAATTTTTGTTTAACTCTACAGGGTAATTTGAATTCACTAGAATTGGTAAATAATATAGAATTTATTCGGACCTCTTCTTCTTCTAACGCAGTGAACTCTGAGAATTGTAGATTCTGAAAAAAAAATTACAATATAATAGTGGAAATCATTTTGGAAATTACAATATTTCTGTATATAGTATATCCAAAGTCACTTGAACTAGTCTATAAAAACGCTTGGCCAGAGATAATTGCAAAACAGTCATAAACCATAGGAGCACACTTTTCAAACCCTTGAGTTGAAAATAATATTTTTGCGTATGTATGGGACTCAGATGTCGATTCTTTCAGAAAATTTGTGACGTGAGTAGCTTTTGCTGTTACATCCAAAATTATACTATCTTATTCTACGGTATTATAATTTGATAATTCTTTATTCTCATTAACATCAAAGTACCTTCCAAATGATGTATAAAAAAGGTTCCTACATTTGACAACCTTGTGGTAGCTACCCCTCACTTTTTATTTTCTCAAATGACACCCCCTTTATATTGTTAGTGAAAATTGCGTGTCTATTTGGAATACAACATCACAACGACAGCACATACTTTGTATTTTTTTAGTGATAACAACAAAAACAATAATATTTTGTGGCGTCTTTTACGTTATAAAAATGAAATGCTTCCACCCATGTTTGTAAAAACTTCAAATATGGGAAGTAGATAAATTGTTTGTTTCAAAAAACCTAATAATAATATAAATATCAAAAAATTGACAAATTCGTGTCTATTCCCACACAATAATCAATATTTATGATATTGGTTAATTTCTGTCTAGGAATGAAATTTCAATTCTTAAAAAGGAAAAACTAATAACCAATAAAAGAATATTCAAAATGACTAAAACTGTACTTATTGAGTAAAAGGTTAACAAATTGAGTAACTTAATTAACATTAAATTAGACTCAATGAACTTTGATGAGATAATAAATAATTTGGAACACTTGCTTTAAATAATAACCAAAAAATGAAAAAAAAATTATATATATCCTATAATTTATCTGCAAAATGGAGACTTACGACCGCAGGACTGTTCATATGTAAGCTCCCAAAAGTTCACCTAAAATGAAAAAAAGATTCCAGCACTGAGCATTGTATACATTGCATAGTAGGTATTTCAGTTGCAACTAATACTTCACAAAATTTTAATGTTTTTGTTGTCATTAATAAAAAATACCGAGTATGTGCTATAGTTGTTTTCCAAATAGAACGACACGCAATTTTCACTTACAATATACAGGGAGTGTCATTTGAAAAATAGAAGTAAAGGTAGCTACCACATGGCTGTCAAATAGGACACGTAGTAATTTCAGAATTAATATTGATAAAGATGAAATAGAGAGGGTTACTAAAATGAAATACTTAGGATTGATTTTAGACGAGAATTTAAAGTTTCAGTTTCACGTGGATTATATCGCAAATAAAATGTCCAAAAAGGTTGGTTTCATATTTAGAATAAGGGGTAAAATTGATATGAATACGTCACTGATGTTGTTTAGATCATTGGTACTTCCTCATGTAGATTATTGCTCGTCAGTTATGTTTAATTTAAATAAAGGTAGCATCGATTAGTTACAAAAACTACAAAATAGAGGTATGATAATTATTTTGAAATGTAATAAAAGAACTCCCATAAGAAATATGTTAAATTGTTTGAAATTGATGAGTGTCAATCAAAGGATTATTTATAGAACATTAGATTTAATATTCAAAGCAAGGAATGAAATGTTACCTGAATATTTGAGTGAAAACCTAAAATTTGCTAATGAAATACATAATTATAATACACGACGTCTAGATGATTTTTACATAGAAAAAGTTAATACTACATTAATGAATAAATCCACATTTAACAGGGGATTAGTTATCTTCAATAAACTACCTGAGAAGCTCAAATATTGTAATAATTAAAGAGAATTCAAAAAATGTTTAATGAGTTATATTTATGAAGAATTTAATTAAGTTAGTGGATTTCATTTGTATTGTTTTCAATAGCCGAGTAATAAATAAAGTTTATTATTATTATATTAAATGTGACAGCCCTTTTTATACATCATTGGGAAGGTACTCTGATGTTATTCAACAACATTTTATTATTTTTTTATTATCTTGTCAAATAAGCTAGATATTGCCTGTATACGATAATTTGGGATACCCAGTATAAAGTGTCATTACAAAAATTAAGTTGAAAAAAATATTTTTTTGATACGGGTGACATTTTCGAGAAACCAATAATCCGTCTCTAAATTTTTGCTGCCCCCCCCCTGAAATATTGCATGGGCAAAAAAATAAAATATGAATTTGTTTACTATTCTTAAAAGCTGGCGTCACCACTGTAATGCACCTTCCAAACGTCTGCAAAAATTCTGCATCCATCATAGAATAACGAGCCACATCATCGCGAAAGTCTTATCTAAAACTCCAGCAGCAACTTTGATTGAAAAATTTGAATTTGAATTAGAGGAAACGGTAGAGTCCCGGAACGAGGACAATAAAAATTAACGGAGTGCATCCCAATTAACATAACGGATGATCTTCCAGAAACTTCAAATTAAAAAGAATACACACCAGGGGGTGGCGCGACGGCGCGACCTAACATGAGCGCGCTACCCGAAACAAGTTGTAAAAGATAATTAAACTCCATCCGTCAGGCGAGTTTAAGCGTACGCGCTGTAAACTGAAATAAACGATTTCAATGATTTCATCCCCTTTAAAAAAAAAGGCCATAAAGTACGGGACTGCAGGGCGGTCGCCCTGACGGGTGGGGATGAAGCTCAGTGTGACCAGATCTAGTAGAAATCTACTTTTTTAGTAGATTTTTCGCATTTTCATCGGGTTTTTAGTAGGAAGAAATCATTTGGTAGATTTATGTAGATTTTAGTAGTTTTGAAAAATCTGACCAAGACGGTTGGGAATTCGGATGTCTAGACTGTTTCAATCTTAGAGTATAGATTAAACAGAAGGGAGCATAACGTCCAACAACTGATGATCAGAAAATGGCCGACTCACGTTTCCGCTTAGCAGTGGCGTAGTAGGATAAACATTTCATTCATTCCAAAATAATACATAATAGCTGAAAGCTAGCAGATGGATATAGGGGTACGTTGAACTCAATATGAATTAATAAATTTTATTAACGAATTGAATAATTACAAAAATTAACAGCAATTAAGTAGTATAATCATGGGCGCCCGCAGGGGGGGGGGTCAAAGGGGGTCATGGCCCCCCTGAGATTTTGATTGTCTCATTTTTCAGCACAACACCCTCAATATTACTTTTACCTTCTCGATACAAAGCGCAACGAAAAAAGGAAAGTAATAGATTCACAACTATTTTTCGGTTTTCAATGAAATTACATGCTATACATATAATCCATTATCGGCAAAGGTATTTTTTGAATTGAAAACTTTTTTAGGCGCGTTGAGCACTTCTTCGATGAAGAAAAATCATGAAACCGAAAGCACTCCATGCGTGTCAATTTGTTTATAAATTGTGTCCGTATCCGTAAACTATGGAACATAATTCATTTTTAGCTAAACAGATCATTTTAAGAAATAATCCTGAAACACGTCGATTTTTTATTTCAATTTACCGTATTTTAAAAAAATAATCTAATATACAGCGTGAATTACTTTCGAGTAATGACGTCAGCGTCATTTTTTTTTAATGGAACACCCCCATTTTTTCTCAATTTTTGATTACTCTGGCTGAGCAGATTCCAAAAATTTATCACATGTTGATTCCAATTGGTACAGTGTGAACAAAAATACAATAGTTTTGTGTGTGCTCATAAAGTAACGCGTAACATTCTTTATTAGATAAATTAACAATATCATAAAAAATACGGCCCTTGGTTTGAAGATAACACCCTGTAGTTTGTTACATTTTTAGATTAATAAAAATGTATAAAAATAAGAAATAATATCTTTTATATTCTGTCTGCTAGACCACAAGTACCCAACATGTTTGGAAACAGCTCATTTTTATTAATCTAAAAATGTAACAAACTACAGGGTGTTACATTCAAACCAATTAGCGCTAGAAATTAAGTATTTTTGATAATATTTTTAATTTAACTTATAAAGAATGTTATGCGTTATTTTATGAGCACACACGAAACTATTGTATTTTTGTCCACCCTATACCACTTTTAGTGATCTTTTGAAATTCAGAGTAGACGCTGGTGATAAATATAAATGCAGTTTTTCAATCATTTTCATTTTGCCCCCCCTGAGAAAACTTTCTGCGTGCGTCCATGAGTATAATTATATGAGTATATTAAATTTTGAAGTTTTATCTGTGAACGAATTTGAGGAATGCATGATGAACAAAGTTGACTGATTTAATGAATAAATTATTCTTTATTTATCATTTCCATTTAAAAAAACACAGTAGATAAACGAAAAGAATATAGAATTTTCACAGAAGAATGAAGCTGTGCGTAAATTGTTTCATATAATGATAGTCGGATAGTCGGAAGAGGACAGATTCAAATATATAATTTTCAGGATTGTCATGATTAAAACTGCAAAAATCAACGTCGGTAAAAAAGCATGTAAAGATATCACGTCAAAAAACCACTTATGGAAAATATTTAAAACAATCGCAATATACTTATACGTACACATTATTTTTTACTATGAATTTCTGTCCCAAAAAGTTTCAAAACATGAAATAGCTAGAAGGACGGAAAAGTATTTTGGACAATTTTCATTTTCTAATAATTCCTTGAACGAATTCTTCAATTATTTTTGATTGATTTCAGTTTTTAAAATTTCAATTGCAGTTTAAAAGGTGATCAGTTATATCAATTCGCGTAGAACCTTATTTTGAATCTTTAGTTAGTTTCAATAATAAAGATAATACAAGAATTATATGTATATATATTATTTTTTTTTGATATGGTGACTTTCTTAATTATGAAATGAAAATTATATCATTGAATAATATGCTGAAATAATTTGAAAAAAAAAATATTTCATTATAATTCCTAAAACAAATAAATATATATTTCTTTTCAGTTCAACATTTTTATTGCAATTAAAATTGTTATAGGAGTAAATTCAAAATTTATTCAATTCTTCAGAATGATAATGAATGATCTTTGACAATGAATGGTGAACCTTTGAAAAATAATGAACTTTCCTAGGATCGTTAATGAATCCCATAGAATAAATATACAAAATGAAATATTTCAAGCTACCACGAAATTTTAGATGATGATTCGTTAAGTTAAAAAAAAATTCAATTTTATAATATTTCTTGAAACTAATTTTAAGATTATTCACTGAATAAGTAGTTAGGAATTCATCCTGCAAAGAAAAATTGAAAGATATTTGTTGAAACTGTATGAAGAATAAAATTAAAATATTTATGGTGATTCATAGTTATCAGAAAAATATTAATGAAATGAAAAGAAAAAATATAATAAGTCAACTCACCTCACTGCTAACTTCCGCTTCTATTAGACTAGACATATTAAATATAGAATTTTAAACTATTACACAGAAACACCTCTGCACCGAAAGCTCAAAACATTATGATGGCTATGAAAACATTTCTGAGTTTATATACTCTTTCTGAATTTACTTAATGACTTTACTTAATGACTCAACGAATTCATGCGCATGGAACTTCTTGTTTTGATATTTCATATTCTTCTTCTTTTTTATACTTATGTTTATATTTTAGTTATTATTATTTTAATGATATGATAAAAAAGTTATAATAATAGAATATTTATTTATCATCTCCATTAAAAAAAAACACATTAGATAAACGAAAAAAATATAGAATTTTCACAGAAGGATGAACCTGTACGTAGGTTGTTTCATATAAATGTACCATGGATCATAAAGAACAAAATTGTGTTATAAAAATTTGTTTTCAGCATTAGATCTCATATCAAAATCACCTACAGATGATAGTAAAAACATACTATTTCAAAAATTAAACAATAGGATTATTGAATTAGAGGATTGTAGATGAGGACAGATTCAAATATCTAAATTTCAGGATTATCATGAATAAAACTGCAAGAATCAATGTCAGTAAAAAAGCATGTAAAGAACTATGTACAGATATCACGTCAAAAAACCACTTATGGGAAATATTTAAAACAATCGCAATATACTTATATGTACACATTATTTTTTACTATGAATTTCGGTCCCAAAAAGTTTCAAAACATGAAATACCTAAAAGGGCGGAAAAGTATTTCGGATCATTTTCATTTTTCAATAATTCCTTGAACGAATTCTTCAATAATTTTTGATTGATCTCAGTTTTTGAAATTTTAATTGTAGTTTAAAAGGTGATCAGTGTATATTTATATCAATTTGCGTATGAACTCATTTTGAATCTTTAGTTAGTTTCGATATAGAAAGATAACACAAGAATGATATTTATATGGTAACTTCCTAAATTATAAAATAAAAATTATATCATTGAATAATATGCTGAAATAATTTGAAAAAAAAATATTTTTTTTATAATTCCTAAAACAAATATATGTACATTTTTTCTCAGTTTAACATTCTTATTGCAATTAAAATTGTTATTGGAGTAAATTCAAAATTTATTTAATTCCTCAAAAGATGATATTTGACAATGAAAAAAAAAATTCGAAAAATAATGAACTTTCCTAGGATCCGTTAATGAATTCCATAGAATAAATATACAAAAGGAAATATTTCTAGCTACCACGAACTTTTAGATGATGATTCGTTAGGTCTTTCCAAGAAAAAAATTTTCACGAACAAATGTCCGAAGTTTTAAATTTAGTATTCAGTATTCATTCTAATGAGGAAATCTTATATTTTGAATTCTATATATATATATATATAGAATATTTAAGTATATGAATATATATTATATAGGTACACAAATTACAATATTTTCAAGTATAAATTTTTATCTTTAATTGTTCCGAAGTTTGAATCCACTGAAAGTAAGATAAAGTATTTCGAAAAATTTCAATTTTATAATATTTCTTGAAACTAATTTTAAGATTATTCATTAAATTTTTTGTTTGATGTAATTCAGATGAAGTCACGAGCCACCGTGATTTTATCAATGGGTGTGTTTTCATATTTCATTTTTTTTGAAGCACTCGTGGTATAATTTATAAATACCGTTTTTTGAAATAAGTTGTTAAAAATCATCTAGTATTTTCAGTGTTCAGAATTCATTTTCATAAGAAAATTTTATGTTTCGAATTTTATAACTACATACACCTTGAATATATAGGTAACCAATATTTTTTACTATGACTTTCTATCTTCAATTTTTCCGTAGTTGAATCTTTACAAGTTAGGTAAAGTATATCGAAAAATTTCATTTTCAGTAATTCCTCCAACAAATTTTCAGATATTTTCATTAAACTTCTTGTTTTCTGATAAGGAATGGCAAATTTTCGAAAATATAAAATTTTCTAGAAATTTGTGGAGAAACATTTTAATTTTAATGACCTCACTAGAAAGCAATGCAATAGTCTTTCATTTAGTTCTTCCATAATTTAATGAGGGTAACAGAGTGTAAATAATGTTTTCCGTTATCTATTCAAGTAGTTAATGAGGATTTAATGTTTACCTGAATCTTTCTACTTTGACTTGCGGGACTAGGGCTGACAACCCTCCATCCCCTTCACAAAACAAAATACCAATTCAAAGAAAGTTGCCAATGGGAAGAACATTACGTTTTTAATGGATTTTCGTTTAAATTAACCAAATTATATGAAATAGATTTAGGAACAGCCAACGAAAAAATCCTGAATATGAATTCAAGATTTAGAAAAAGGAATTATCAAGAATTATCGATTCAAAATATAGTGCAAAATCAGTACTTTTTAAATATGATGTGCAGTAATTTCCAACATATCCACCGGGTGTCCCTAGTTATCGTATATAGGCAATATCTAACTTATTTGACAAGATAAAAAAAAAATTAAAAATTAATGATGTATAAAAAATGTTCTTACATTTGACATCCCTGTGATAGCTACCCTTAATATTTCTTTTCAAATGACACCCCCTGTATATTGTCTGTGGAAATTGCGTGTTATTCTATTTGGAATACAACGATAGCACATACATGGTACTTTTTCATTAATAACAACAAAAACATTTTATGAAGTATGAATTGCAACCAAAATACCTACTATGCACACGAATCCCCGTAATTTTATCAATCGGTTTATTTTCATGTTTTTGCCAAATAAACACGTTTTCGTGGAAAAGAAAAAATTATCGATAAAATTTGAAGCACTCGTGGAATTACCTTTGATAATTTATAAATCACTACCGTTGTCTTGAAATCAATAGTTAGGATTGTTTTTACATAGGAAAATCTTATATTTTGAATTTCATAGGTATTTGTTAAATATTTAGGTATACAATATTTTTTATTGAAAATTTTTATTTTTTCCGATGTTTGAATCTGCTGAAAGTGAGGTGAAGTATTTCGAAAAATTTTAATTTTTAATAATTACGGAAAAAAAATTTCAGAAATTTTAATTCTTTTTTTCTTTTGAGCAATGCGAACTTTCAACAATATAATATTTCCCTCAGAAAAACATTTCAGTTGTAATGTCCAACTTACTTCCCTGTTTAAAAGTGAGATAACAATCTTTATCTTTGTTTTCTAAGAATTTTATGCTCGAATAATTACTACAGTTTTGTAAGCAGTTACTGAATAATTCGTCAACGTAAAATTGACTGAATGAATAAAAAAGAATTGATCAGGATGTTTTCAAAGTAAGGAATATATTAATTATATTTTCATGATCAGAAAATCAATACCTAACTACTATCGAACGGCATAAATAAGTTCTCTTCTGATTAAGACGTAATATCCCATAATTAACCATTCAGTTTCTGAAATTTTTTTTCCGTAATCATTAAAAATTAAAATTTTTCGAAATACCTTACCTCACTTTCAGCAGATTCAAACATCGGAAAAAATAAAAATTTTCAATAAAAAATATTGTATACCTAAATATTTATGAAATACCTATAAAATTCAAAATATAAGATTTTCCTATATAAAAAAATTCCTAACTACTGATTTCAAGACAACGGTAGTGATTTATAACTTATCAAAGGTAATTCCACGAGTGCTTCAAATTTCATCGATAATTTTTTTTTTCACGAAAACGTGTTTATTTGGCAAAAACATGAAAATAAACCGATTGATAAAATTACGGATATTCGTGTGCATAGTAGGTATTTTGGTTGCAATTCATACTTCATAAAATGTTTTTGTTGTTATCAATGAAAAAGTACCAAGTATGTGCTATCGTTGTATTCCAAATAGAATAACACGCAATTTTCACTAACAATATACAGGAGGTGCCATTTGAAAAGAAATATTAAGGGTAGCTATCACAGGGCTGTCAATTGTAAGAACATTTTTTATACATCATTGGGAAAGTACTTCGATGTTATCATAACATTTTTTTTATTTTTTTATTATCTTGTCAAATAAGCTAGATATTGCCTTTATACGATAACTTGGGACACCCGGTAGATATGTTAGGAAATTAGTGCACATCATATTTAAAAAGTACTAATTTTCCATCATATTTTGAATCGAGAATTTTTGATAATTTCTTTTTCTAAATCTTGAATTCATATTCAGGATTTTTTCGTTGGCTGTTCCTAAATCTATTTCATATAATTTTGTTAATTTAAACGAAAATCCATTAGAGACGTAATATTTTTTCCATTGGCAACTTTCTCTGAATTGATGGTATCTTGTTTTGTGGAGGGGATGGAGGGTTAGCAGCCCTAGTCCCGCTGGTCAAAGTAGGAATGATTCAGGTAAACATTAAATCCTCATTAACTACTTGAATAGATAACGAAAAACATTATTTACACACTGTTACACTCTGTGAATTATGAGAGAACTAAATTATGAAGACAATTGTATTGCTTTCTAGTGAGGTCATCATAATTTCAATGTTTCTCCACAAATTCCTAGAAAATTTTATATTTTCGAAAATTTGATATTCCTTATCCGAAAACAAGAAGTTTAATAAAAATATCTGAAGATTTTTTGCAGGAATTACTGAAAATGAAATTTTTCGATATACTTTACCTGACTTGTGCAGATTCAACTACGGAAAAATTGAAGATAGAAATTCATAGTAAAAAATATTGGTTTCCTATATA